>NC_091642.1:28962500-33962500 GCF_027580195.1 Bos mutus
GTACATCATGAGAAACGCTGGGCTGGAAGAAGCACAAGCTAGAATCAGGGTTGCCGGGAGAAATATCAATAACCTCAGATATGCAGATGACACCACCCTTATGGCAGAAAGTGAAAAAGAACTAAAGAGCCTCTTGATGAAAGTGAAAGAGGAGAGTGAAAAAATTGACTTAAAGCTCAACATTCAGAAAACTAACATCACAGCATCCAGTCCCATCACTTCATGGCAAATAGATGGGGAAACAGTGGAAACAGTGGCTGACTTTATTTTTTGGGGCTCCAAAAGCACTGCAGATGGTGACTGCAGCCATGAAATTAAAAGACGCTTACTCCTTGAAAGGAAAGTTATGACCAACCTAGATAGCATATTAAAAAGCAGAGACATTACTTTGTCAACAAAGGTCCGTCTAGTCAAGGCTGTGGTTTTTCCAGTAGTCATGTATGGATGTGAGAGTTGGACTATAAAGGAAGCTGAGCACCAAAGAATTGATGCTTTTGCACTGTGGTGTTGGAGAAAACTCCTGAGAGTCCCTTGGACTGCAAGGAGAGCCAACCAGTCCATCCTAAAGGAAATCAGTTCTGGGTGTTCACTGGAAGGACTGATGTTGAAGCTGAAACGCCAATATTTTGGTCACCTGATGCAAAGAGCTGACTCATTTGAAAACACCCTCATGTTGGGAAAGATTGAAGGCAGGAGGAGAAGGGGATGACAGAGGCTGAGATGGTTGGATGGCATCACCAATTCAATGGACATGAGTTTGGGTAAACTCTGGGAGTTGGTGATGGACAGGGAGGCCTGGCATGCTGCAGTTCATGGGGTCGCAAAGAGTCGGACACAGCTAAACAACTAAACTGAACTGAACTGAAGAGGAGCCTGGCAGGCTACAGTCCATGGGCTCACAAAGAGTTGGGACATGACTTGGCAACTAAACAACAATAAAGTTAACTTTAGATTTTAAACCTAAGGTTAACTTTTTTACGGGTGTCTGAGATGAGCCATTATTGATAGATGTTCCTCATTCTGCTAGTATTTGAATCAACAGGATCAACCATATGGCATTTTTAGTGTCTGTAGATAGGCATCAAAAACATGAGAGGAGAGACACTGAGAGATAGAGAATGAATGAGAGGAAATATGATATGTTTGTGTGAGATAGATTTGGGCTTCTTTCTTTAAGTGTGGTTTTAGGAACGTTTCTTTATTCTTGTCTTTCTGTCACTGCTTCCTTATCTTTATAGCTCTTTCTAAGTACTAGGAGTTGAAAACCAGAGGGGCAGTCAAGGTGACCTAGAATTGCTGCTCCATTTTAGCAGATCAGGAAGAAAGGTGTTTTCAATTGACTCATTACAAAATGGGGTGGGAAGGGGCTAGAGTGTACAGCAGTCCAATTCCTCAGTTGTACCAGCAAAAGCAGATGTAACTTGTGCCCTTTCCCAGCCAGTTTGCCTCATTCTCTGGCTCTCTGGAGACAGCCTGCTTTTGCTGGTGCAGCTGACTCTGGTCCTTTAGGGATGGGTTGCTCCCTAATTATTATTGATTCAAGTGGGGGTGGGAAATTTTTGTTTTTATCCGAGAAAAGTCATTGTTTTCCAAAAGGATCTCTTTTTTTTTTTACTGTATTGGGTCTTCGTTGCTGTACAGGCTTTTCTCTAGTTGTGGCAAGTGGGGGCTACTCTCTAGTTGCAGGCTTCTCGTTGGAATGGCTTCTCTTGTTTCAGAGCACAGGCTGTAGGGCACGCGCATTCCGTAGTTGCGGCTCACGGGCTCAATAGGCACATGGGCCTGCCTAATTGCTCCATGGCGTGTGGGATCTTCCCAGATCAGGTATTGAACCGTCTCTCCTGCATTGGCCGGTGGATTCTTTACCACTGAGCCACCAGGGAAGCCCCAGAAGGAATTCTTGCTAGGAAATGTAGACATTTAATCATGCCTTAGTTCACAAAAGGCTGGCTTCTAACTGTAATTGATACAAAGCCTAGCTGCAAATAGGCATAGTTTTAAGTCCCTAATTCCTTTCCCTTTTCCATTCTATATCTAAGATACTTTAAAAAGTAGTCTTAAAATTGTGGGAAGTTCTTCATCTTTTCCTTTATTTTTCCCTTTCTATTTATGTTTTCCAAAAGTCAGAGTGGAACTCTGTTCATATTAGGTATTTTATTTTATTTTTTCTCAACTTTTTATTTTGTGTTTTTTTTAAATTAATTAATTTATTTTACTTTACAATATTGTATTGGTTTTGCCATACATTGACTTGAATCCACCATGAGTGTACATGTGTTCCCCATCCTGAACCCCCACACCTCCCTCCCCATCCCATCCCCCTGGATCTTCCCAGTGCACCAGCCCCTAGCACCCTGTATCATGCATCGAACCTGGACTGGCGATTCGTTTCACATATGATATTTTACGTGTTTCAGTGCCATTCTCCCATATCATCCTGCCCTTGCCCTCTCCCACAGAGTCCAAAAGACTGTTGAATACATCTGTGTCTCTTTTGCTGTCTCACATACAGGGTTATTGTTACCTTCTTTCTAAATTGCGCATATATGCGTTAGTATACTGTATTGGTATTTTTCTTTCTGGCTTACTTCACTCTGTATAATAGGCTTCAGTTTGATCCACTTCATTAGAACTGATTCAAATGTATTCTTTTTAATGGCTGAGTAATACTCCATTGGGTATATGTACCACAGCTTTCTTATCCATTCATCTGCTGATGGACATCTAGGTTGCTTCCATGTCCTGGCTACTATAAACAGTGCTGCAGTGAACATTGGGGTACATGTGTCTCTTTCAATTCTGGTTTCCTCAGTGTGTATGCCCAGCAGTGGGATTGCTGGGTCATATGGCAGTTCTATTTCCAGTTTTTTAAGGAATCTCCACACTGTTCTCCATAGTGGCTATACTAGTTTGCATTCCCACCAACAGTGTAAGAGGGTTCCCTTTTCTCCACACCCTCTCCAGCATTTATTGCTTGTAGACTTTTGGATCACAGCCATTCTGACTGGCGTGAAATGGTACCTCATTGTGGTTTTGATTTGCATTTCTCTGATAATGATGTTGAGCATGTTTTCATGTGTTTGTTAGCCATCTGTATGTCTTCTTTGGAGAAATGTCTATTTAGTTCTTTGGCCCACTTTTTGATTGGATCTTTTATTTTTCTGGAATTGAGCTGTAGGAGTTGCTTGTATATTTTTGAGATTAATTCTTTATCTGTTGCTTCGTTTGCTGTTGTTTTCTCCCATTCTGAAGGCTGTCTTTTCACCTTGCTTATAGTTTCCTTTGTTGTGCTCAGGTATTTTAAAATCTGCTGATGGGATGAAGAAGCAATTACTATCAGGTCACAATATGTTTTCCTGTCAGCAAACCCAAACAGGCATTTCTTCTGCAAATGAAACTTTAGGTTTCTTTGGATTACTGTGAACAAAAAGAGAAGTGTTCTTGGCCATAGGAGCTTAATCATTTTAAATTCTCGATTATACCAGAATGGCCAAGGTCCCATGTCTCCCAATTTCTATTTAACTTTTATCTTGCAGGTTAGCAGTGCTGGGTCACTTAACCTTAAAAGCTGAGAGAATTTAAGAGGCCATCTACCCAAGTCTCCTTGCCAAAGCATAAATCTCATTTGTTGAGGTAATATCAACCTCTGCTTGAAGACCAAGTGAAACAGTGCTTAACACTTCAGGCTGTATACACTATTCACTTTTTAAAATGATGAGACTCTCTGTGTCAACTCATCCTTTTTATAATCTGAACCTGTTGATTGTTTTTCTACCTTCAGATGCAACACCAAAACGTTTACTATGACTTCTGTGTTGAATTCTTCAAAGGGCTAGCATGTATATTACTGCCATTCTGTAGGCAAAACATCCTTTCCTCCCTCAGTTGTTCTTCATATAACATGGTTTCAAAATCTCTGGCATGCTGTGACTGTCCTTTCAGTATATTCTGTCTTCTCAGTTTCCCTCCTAAAGTGTGGTGTTAGCATATGCCTTGTACCAAATGAGCATTCAGTTAATGTTTTAGATTGAGTGACACTTAGAACTGGATCCAGATATGATCTTAGTAGTTTAGATTGTAGGAATACTATTAGCATCCAAGGTAGAAACCTATTGCATTTGCAGCCTCCCGTAGCATTAACTTTTCAGCAGATGAATTTCATTGTTGATTCATAACAAGCTTAGGTCCCACTAAAACTTTCAAATCTGCTTAAAGTGACCTGCTGTCAAATTAACTCTTCCCAATCCTGTAATTGTTCAGTTCGTTGTGCTGTTTTGCTTTGTGGTGCTGGTTAGTTTTTTTTTTTTTTTTTTTTTTTGATGCTGTTTGCTTATTGTAGAAAATTTTAAAGCAGTGCAGAAACTTGCAAAGAGCAATGTAAAGTCACATCAAATCTCACAGAGATAGCTACTATTACTTTTGGTGAATCTCCTCAACATCTCTAGTTCATTTTTTCTTTTAAACTAACCTAAAGGAAACTCTTCGTCCATATTAAATGTATCTTAGACATTGCAACTCATCAGTCTAATTTATCAGGATGTGTTTTGAGTCCTAGTTATGTCATTCTGTGTGTTGGTTTTCCTTTGTAGCTTTGTATCATTGGGATATTTGATAAATATGCTTTCTAAATTTTTGTCCAGGTGCTTTGGTATAATCCTGGCTGCTACTGATTTGCTGGGTGATTTGGAAATAATCTCCCCTTTCTGGATTTTGACTTGTTACTGTTATGTAAAATGGCCTTAAACACTGAAAATTTTTCTTAAGAATCAACCACAAAGCTCTTGATAAAGAATAAATATGTGAAGAAAAAACTGTGGGTGGGGAATCATCAGCCAGGGCCAGACTAGAAAAATAAAATCCTTTTATAGAAAAATCAGGGACCACAACCTTCATAGAATGGTTCAGACCTTCCTCTATCCTCCTACTCTCTTAGCAGAGGGATTTACTAATTGAAATTTAAAAAGAAAAAGGGGAGAAAGGAAGAAAGAAGGAGAGAAAGGGAGAAGAGGAAGGGAGCGAGGACAAAGATTGTAGTAAACATTACTTCTTGTATTGAGAAATTAGAGAGGACATACAGGTAAAGAAGATTAAAAAGGCAGTTTGGAGTGAGAGTAGGTGAGAGCTGTTCAGAGAAGGAAGATGCTCTTTACTGTTTTCTCTTTTAATAAGTAGTAAGCTTGGTGGTCACAATAAAGGCTCTTCTGAGCTGAGGTCTTTCGGGAGAGAAGTGTGAAACTCACTGCTGCCTGCTCTGTCTCCCCTAAACAAGCTTTGTCTGTGTGTTGCATTTCCCCTGGGCTCTTCACGAAGGTGTGTGATAATCTAAAACTGAAACAGAGGCACCATTTTAAGCAGGCAATTAATGACGTGGTAAGAATTTTTTAGCTCCAGTAGATTAATTGTTAAATGAATTGTGTCTGAATTTTACTGTGATATCAGCCTAATTATAAATATAGTGTTATATAATGGAAGACAGTAATAGCCAGAATTATGTACTCAGTGATCAGACTTTAGGAGTTTCTAACACTGAGGAAAGATTTTCTTCTTAAACCATCTCTTGCTGTTCTTTTTATGTAGGTTTTGATTAATTTTACCTTGATTACACATGTTACCCTGGAGCCTAGATATTGTGCATGCTCTAGCAAAGAAGACCCCTGTTTTAAGAGATTTAATGAGATTTTTTTTGTTCTAATTGATTTCTATATAATTTCTTGTAAAGCCAGTAACATGTGAGGTATCAAACACAGAATATGTTAATACATTTTCTAATACACCAAAGAACATTAATTTTTTTCTCACTTGACACTCCTATCGTATGATGAAAGTCCTCAATCTCAAGAAAGCTATAGAGACAGTTGATTCTCACTGGTCTCTCCTCTCCTACATTCATCTTGGTGATACCTCTCAAAAGGCAGCAGAAGTAGCCATCTGTAGTTGGAGCTCATTCTGAGTAGAAGGGGGTGGAAGATTTCTGACCAGGGTTTGACTATATTTCATGTTTCTTATGGGATAATTTATTAGATGGAATGCGGATAGCGATGGATTAAAATCTGTTCCTTTTGCTCATTTAATCAGAACTAGTTTCCTATTTTAAAAATGTGAGCTATTTGATAAATTGTAAAGAGTACTCTATTAATGTATATTTGTAATAAAGCTTGATTGTAAAATGAACATTCACCTTAAATAGCATGTTACCAACTCACTGAAACCCTTTTGTTTCCTTTTAATTGAGGTATGTGGTAAAATGTACAGAATCATAGGTGTGTAATAGAACTTTTTTACATGTGTGTATACCCATCTAATCAACACACAGATCAAGACGTAGAGCATTTCTGTCAGCCCAGAAAATTCCTCATAACCCTCCTGTTCCCCAGAACTATGCAGTTTTCTGACTTCTTTCACAAGTTAAGTTTTGCCTTTTCTTGAATTTCATATGAACAAACTCATACAGTACATCCTCTTGTGTTTGGCTTCTTGTCCTCAATATATTGTTTTTTAAATTCATCCACTTTGTGGTGTACATTAGTTTATTCCTTAAAAAAATAATGTAGACCTTAAAAAATAGTGGTGAAAAACATAAAATTTACCATCTTTACTATTTTTAGATATACAGTTCAGTAGTGTTACATATACTCACATTGTTCTACAACAGATCTCCAGAACTTTTTCATCTAGCAGAACTGAAACTCTGTACTTATTAAACAGCAGCTTCCCCCCATTTCCTCCTCCTCCCCAGCCTCTGGCAACCACCATTCTACTTTCTGCTCTATGAATTTGACTACTTTAGATACTTTATATAAGGCGATATGCAGCATTTGTCTTTTTCTGTGGCTGTTTTTTTTCACTTAGCATAATGTCCACAAGGTTCACTTATGTTGGAGTATGTGACAGGATGCCCTTCCTTTTTAAGGCTAAATAATATTCCATTGTATATATAAACTATATTTTGTTTACATATTCATCTGTTGATAAGACATTTCAGTTGTTTCCACCTTTTGGCTATTATGAATAATGCTGCTATGAATGGGGATGTGCAAATATCTGATAGTTCTTTCCTTTTATTGCTGAAGTGAAGTGAAGCAAAGTCACTCAGTCGTGTCCGACTCTGCGACCCCATGGACTGTGTGGCCTACCAGGCTCCGCTGTCCATGCGATTTTCCAGGCAAAAGTATGGGAGTGGGTTGCCATTGCCTTCTCCATTTATTGCTGAGTAGTACTTTATTATTGTTTAAAATATACCACAATTAGTTTATTCATTCTCTGCATTTCTTTTTTAGTTGCGTTCTCTAAGCCTCTAACTATACATGTCATCTTCACTGCCTCTTTCTTTTTCTCCTCCCTGTGCTTATCCCATCACTGGCTCCCTCAACCCCTAAAGAAAATAAATATTTAAGCTCTGTGTATGTGTGTGTGTGTGTGTGTGTGTGTGTGTGTGTGTATATATATATATATACACACACTCTGTCAGTCATATCTGACTTTGCGATCCCATGGACTGTAGTGCACCAGGCTCCTCTGTCCATGGGATTTTCCAGGGAAGAATACTGGAGTGAGTTGCTGTTTCCTTCTCCAGGGCATCTTCCTCACCCAGGGATTGAACCTGGGTCTCCTGCGTTGAAGGCAGATTCTTTAACAACTGAGCCACCAGAGAGGTTACTAAGCTCTGTAGCATGGGTACAATTCTGTTCTTAATATGCTTCCTGGAATCTGTCCTCATTGCAGCTGTGCTAGATCACCTAGAGTTCTCTGGACAAACTGTTAACTGACCATATATATATATATATATATATGTTAACAGTTTGTGTATATATATATATTATTCTTCCTTGTTACACCTGTTTTTCCTCTGTTTGTCAGTTTGCCTCCTGAAATAGTACATTTTCAGCATTACTTCTTCATTAAATACTACAGTAGTAACTATTTGCTTGTCTGTTTGTCTTCTTTACTAGGCTGTGAACTCATAAAGGCAGTCCACATCCATGTCTTACTCATCTTAGTAACATTGTGCTAAGCAACATTCAATGAATGTTTGTTGGACATAAATCAGCGTAGAGTTTTGCTCTCTTAGGCAGGGATGCAGGGTCCTGGCTGGGCTTGATCTGAAATAAGGTGGAAGTGATAGTACTTCAGTTATCATTGGCTGATGAAGGGAGCTCATAAAAACAGTTCAGAAAGCATCTCAGAGAATCATTTAACAAAAGATGCCAGGCAGACTGTCCAAAAGAGAAGTGAAATGAAGGAAGACTAAAAGAGTTCAGACACAAGTCATTGGTACAAACGGAAATGATAAGAACAGAAGGTTTGAAGGAGAGAAGTATCAGTCAGTATCAATTCAGTTGCTCAGTCGTGTCCGACTCTCCGACCCCATGGACTGCAACATGCCTGGCTTCCTTATCCGTCACCAACACCTGGAACTTGCTCAAACTCATGTCTGTTGAGTCAGTGATCCCATCCAATGATCTCATCCTCTGTTGTCCCCTTCTCCTCCTGCCTTCAGTCTTTCTCAACATCAGGGTCTTTTCTAATCAGTCAGTTCTTTGCATCAGGTGGACAAAGTACTGGAGCTTCAGCTCCAGCATCAGTCCTTCCAGTAAATATTCAGGAATGATTTCCTTTAGGATGAACTGGTTGTATCTCCTTGCAGTCCAAGGGACTCTCAAGAGTCTTCTCCAATACCACAGTGCAAAAGCATCAATTCTTCAGCACTCAGCTTTCTTTATGGTCCAGCTTTCACATCCATACGTGACTGCTGGACAAACCATAGCTTTGACTAGACAGACTTTGTTGGCAAAGTAATGTCTCTGCTTTTTAATATGCTATCTAGGTTGGTCGTAGCTTTCCTTCCAAGGAGCAAGCATCTTTTAATTTCATGGCTGCACTCACCATCTGGAGTGATTTTAGAGCCCAAAAAAATAAAGTCTGTCACTGTTTCCATTGTTTTCCCATCTGTTTGCCATGAAGTGATGGGACCGGATGCCATGATCTTAGTTTTCTGAATGTTGAGTTTTAAGCCAGCTTTTTCACTCTCCTCTTCCGCTTTCATGAAGAGGCTCTTCAGTTCCTCTTCGCTTTCTGCCATAAGGGTGGTGTCATCTGCGTATCTGAGGTTATTGGTATTTCTCCTGGCAGTCTTGATTCCAGCTTTTGCTTCGTCCAACCTGGCATTTCACATGATGTACTCTGCATATAAGTTAAATAAGTAGGGTGACAATATACATCCTTTCCCAATTTGGAATTAGTCGGTCATTCCATGTCTAGTTCTGTTGCTTCTTGACTTGTATATAGATTTCTCAGGAAGCTGGTAAGGTGGTCTAGTATTCGCATCTCTTTCAGAATTTTCCAGTTTATTGTGATCCACACAGTCCAAGGCTTTGGCATAGTCAGTAAAGCAGAAATAGATGTTTTTCTGAAACTCCCTTGCCTTTTCAATGATCCAGTGGATGTTGGCAATTTGATCTCTGGTTCTTCTGCCTTTTCTAAATCCAGTTTGAACATCTGGAAGTTCTCTGTTCACATACTTGGAGCTTCACTTGGAGAATTTTGAGCATTACTTTACTAGCGTGTGAGATGAGTGCAGTTGTGCCATAGTTTCAACATTCTTTGGCATTGCCTTTCTTTGGGACTGGAGTGAAAACTGACCTTTTCCAGTCCTGTGGCTACTGCTGAGTTTTCCAAATTTGCTGGTGTATTGAGTGCATTACTTTGACAGCATCATCTTATAGGATTTGAGATAGCTCAACTGGAATTCCATCACCTCCATTAGCCTTGTTTGTAGTGATGCTTCCTAAGGCCCATTTGACATCACATTCCAGGATGTCTGGTTCTAGGTGAGTGAGCACACCATCGTGATCATGAAGATCTTTTCTGTATAGTTGTTCTGTGTATTCTTGCCACCTCTTCTTAATATCTTCTGCTTTTGTTAGGTCCATACCATTTCTGTGCTTGATTATGTCCATCTTTGTATGAAATTTTCCTTTGGTAGCTCTAATTTTCTTAAAGAGTTAAGTCTTCCCCATTCTGTTGTTTTCCTGTATATCTTTACATTGATCACTGAGGAAGGCTTTCTTTTCTCTCCTTGGTATTCTCTGCATTCAAATGCTTATATCTTTCCTTTTCTCCTTTGCCTTTAGCTTCTCTTCTTTTCTCAGCTATTTGTAAGGCCTCCTCAGACAACCATTTTGCCTTTTTGCATTTCTTTTTCTTGGGGATGGTCTTGATCACCACCTCCTGTACAGTGTCATAAACCTCCCTCCATATTTCTTCAGGCACTCTATCAGATCTAATCCCTTGAATATTTTTGTCACTTCCATTGTATAATTGTAAGAGATTTGATTTAGGTCATAGCTGAATGGTCTAGTGGTTTTCCCTACTTTCTTCAATTTAAGTCTGAATTTGGCAATAAGGAGTTCATGATCTGAGCCACAGTCAGCACCCAGTCTTGTGTTTGCTGACTGTATAGAACTTCTCCATCTTTGGCTGCAAAGAATATAATCAATCTGATTTCAGTATTGACCATCTGGTGATGTCTATGTGTAGAGTCATCTTTTATGTTGTTGGAAGAGGGTGTTTGCTATGACCAGTGTGTTCTCTTGGCAAAACTCTGTTAGCCTTTTCCCTGCCTCGCTTTGTACTCCAAAGCCAAACTTACCTGTTACTCCAGGTATCTCTTGACTTCCTGCTTTTTCATTCCAGTCCCCTATAATGAAAAGGACATATTTTTTTGGTGGTAGTTCTAGAAGGTCTTGTAGGTCATCATAACTGTTCAACTTCAGCTTTTTCAGCATTATGGTTGGGGCATAGACTTGGATTACTGTGATATCGAATGGAATAAGAACGAACAGAGATCATTCTTTCATTTTTGAGACTGCACCCAAGTATTGCATTTCGGACTCTTTTGTTGATTATGATGGCTACTCCATTTCTTCTAAGGGATTCTTGCCCACAGTACTAGGTATAATGGTCATCCTAATTAAATTTGCTCATTCCAGTCCATTTTAGTTCACTGATACCTAAAATGTCGGTGTTCACTCTTGCCATCTCCTGTTTGACCACTTCCAATGTACCTTGATTCATGGACCTAACATTCCAGGTTCCTGTGCAATATTGTTCTTTACAGCATCGGACTTTACTTCCATCACCAGTCACATCCAAAACTGGGCTTTGTTTTCACTTTGGCTCCGTCTCTTTATTCTTTCTGGAGTTATTTCTCCACTCTTCTCCAGTAGTATACTGGGCACGTACTGACCTGCGGAGTTCATCTTTCAGTGTCACATCTTTTTGCCTTTTCATACTGTTTATGTTCTCAAGGCAAGAATACTGAAGTGATTTGCCATTCCCTTCTCCAGTGGATCACATTTTGTCAGAACTCTCCTCCATGAGAGGAGGGTAAGGGTTAAAACCTAGAGATAAATGCCTTAGGCTGAATAGGACACCTGCAACAGCTATTCTCAAATTGTGAACACAGGGTGAAAGTGTGAAAAGCATGACTTCCTCTGTACCATTAAGTATTGAATGTTTTGTGGGACCCAGCATTGAAGGTCAAGCTAAAAAGAAGACCACTTTGGTTGAGGCCAGCAGATGTCTGGGACTCTGCCGGGTGCTTTTATCTATAGGACTTTGCTTTAAAAAGAGAGAGAGGCATAGACCTTTAAGACCAGTATATAGAGAAAAAAAGTTAGCAAGAAATGGGAATATTCAAAGAAAGGATAGTGCCATGAGCTTCCTTGGCAAGAAAAAAAAAAAAAGGACAATTCATGTAGTCTCAAATACAGCCAAGCAGGGAAGGTAGGTAGCTGGGAAGATGGATGTATGAAGAGAGCCTCTTGAACCTTCTTAGCTAATGTGTGTCACTGTGTCCTTGAAACTTGAGGCCATTCAAAAAAACCAGCCTGTTGGTATTCTTCAAACTGGTGAAGTTGTCAGGGCTCAGAGAAAATGTGTCATTGTTTAAAGAAGAAACGAAGAGGAGAAGAAAAGAAGAGGAGAGGAGGAATAAAAGATTTCTTTGACTTAAATTTCACTGCATTAATACGGGCCCCTCACCCTTGTCCTGAAGATCAAAAGCACTGTTTCCTTCTGTTGTCAGATATTGAAGGTCCTTCCTTTGGGGTTTTGGTTATATCTGTGACCTATAATTGTTGCTCATAATGCTAAGTGTTTTCTTACATGAGTCATTTAGCAATTATCTCCGGTTTTGACTAAAATGACCTTGATTTAAAACTGTTGAGGTTAGGCCTTCCATGCCTATTGCCATGGACCTCTGCCCCATAACCCTTAGCTCTTGGATGCTCAGGGGCTATAACTGGATTTGAAAAGCTCAATGTTCTTTTTTTTTTTTTTTTTTACAAAAAAAATCAGTGTTCTAAGAAGCTGGCAATTCATTGTCTACTGGACAATTTTGAGTTGGGATAACAGAGTTTGGGATACATTACCGATGATAAATGTGACTTCCTTAAAGGGAAATCCATTTGTTTTGCTTAGTGTTTCTGTGATTAATTACTTGCCAAATTAAATTGCTCCATAAAAATGCGTAGTATTTTGTTCAGTTGCTCTTCATGGTGATTAATTAGGCCATACTGTTGCTTCGTATGTTAATTATGCTGACATTTTTTTTTCTCTTCTATTTTAATTAATACAGCATTTATTTGAAAGACTGTTTTTAGGACAAGACACTGTTTTAGGAGGAACAAAGCCCAGTGTTTCTTTTAGGCTGGTGTTAGGGAGTAGCACCTCAAATTTTCTAAGTGTGCTCTGTGGGTCCTTGTCTGTCTGTGATTTGCAGAAAGTACACTGACTTGGAATAAGTTGGGGAAAGCTCCTTTTGGTTATCTTGTAGCTATTAATGGTGATATATAAAGATTATTTGCTTGATTGAAAATTAAGAATATAGAGGAGAAACTATTGATACAACATGTGTTGTTAAACAAGTGTAAAATTTAAAGAGTGTGTGTGTGTGTGAGAGAAGAGACTTGAGACAGAGTGTTTTCTAGCATTCTGCAGGGTGCTGATGAGGAAGTGAGGAATATTTAGCATTTTTATTAATGATCTAGGCCTGAAAATAAATAGAATGTTAATGAAGTTTGTAAGTGATACTGATTTGGAGATGTTTCCTATACCCAGGAGGGTGGAGAAGTGATGTAGATGGAGTAGGAAGAAAAGCATCATGGAACTCACATCATAGCTATTCCATTGCAAAAATGCATGTCTGCTGTATAGAATCAGGCAGGTATTTTCAAAAGTAGATCTTTAGCAGTCCACTCCTAGCAATTTACCCAAGTGAAATGGAAACTTGGCTTGAAAAAATGTTGTTGTTGTTTAGTCACTAAGTTGTGTCTGACTCTTTTGTGACCCCATGGACTGCAGCCCACCGAGCTCCTCCGTCCATGGGATTCTCCAGGCAAGAATACTAGAGTGTGTTGTCAGTTCCTTGTCCAGGGGATCTTCCCAACCCAGGGATCGAACCCGTGTCTCTTGCATTGGCAGGCGGATTCTTTACCGTTGAGCCACGAGGGAAGCCCTGAATAAATGTTTATAGTGGCTTTACTCATGGCAACCCACTCCAGTATTCTTGACTGGGATTAGAGGAGCCTGGGGGGCTACAGTCCATGGGGTTGCAAAGAGTCAGACACAACTAAGCGACTGTCTATACTCATGCATTCTCTCAAAACTGCTGCTACTGCTAAGTCGCTTCAGTCGTGTCCGACTCTGTGTGACCCCATAGATGGCAGCTCACAAGGCTCCCCCGTTCCTGGGATTCTCCAGGCAAGAACACTGGAGTGGGTTGCCATTTCCTTCTCCAGTGCATGAAAGTGAAAAGTGAAAGTGAAGTCGCTGAGTTGTGTCTGAATCCTAGCAACCCCATGGACTGCAGCCTACCAGGCTCCTCCGTCCATGGGACTTTCCAGGCAAGAGTACTGGAGTGGGGTGCCACTGCCTTCTCCTCTCAAAACTGGAAATAACCCAAATGATCATCAGCTGATGAGTGAATAAACAAATTGTGGTACACCTGTATAGTGAAATACTACTCACCAAAAGAAAGGAATGAATTCCTGATAACATGCCACAACATGGATGAATTCAATTATGTTATGCAGTATGAAGGAGGAGGCAGGAGGAGAAGGGGACAGCAGGGGACAAGATGGTTGGATGGCATCACTGACGCAACGGACATGAGTTTGAGCAAGCTCTGGGAGATGGTGAAGGACAGGGAAGCCTGGCGTGCTGCAGTCCATGGAGTCGCAGAGTTGGGCAGGACTCAGCGAGTGAACAACAAAAATGCAGTATGAAAGAATCTGTGCTCAACAGGCTATAGTCTAGGGTTTCATGTATATGATAGTCTTGAAATGGAAAAATTACTGGCACAGAATTGAGATCAGCCAGGAGCTGGGTTTAGGAGGAGAGGCATGGGGAAATTTTTTGGGTGACATAACTGTTCTGTATTTTGATTGTGCTATTGATTAAATGACTATGCATTTTTCAAGACTTAGACTTGACTTCAGGTCTTCAAGACTGCAAGACAAGACTAAAAAGGGTAAATTTTACTATATGCAAATTATATCTTAATTTAAAAATTAGATCTTCACAGGTAAGGATAACACATTCAACTTTTGCTATACACTTTATATGTAGCAACTTTTTTTTTTTTTTTTTTTTTTTTTAATACGCTGTCTAGGTTTATTTTCTTTCAAGGAACAAGTGTTTTTAATTTCATGGCTGCAGTCACTATCCACTGTGATTTTTGAGTGCAAGAAAATAATGTCATTGCTTCCATTGTTTCCCCATCTATTTGCCATGAAGTGCTGGGACCAGATGCCATGATCTTAGTTTTTTGAATATTGAGTTTTTTTTTTTTTTTTTTTTTAACTGAAGATGTGACCTCTGGGTTCCATCTCGTACTGGCTGTCTGGCCTGGGTTTGTCTGCTCCCCCTTCTGAACCATTCCTTCTCTGTGGAACAAAGATGCTGGACCAGGAAGAGGACTTCTTCCAGCTTTGACAGTCTTGGATCTATATTTGAAACCATCTGCTGGGCAGGTTTTTTTTTTTTTTTACGATCAGAAAAATTTTATTTCACATGTTTTCCTTAAACGTTGCTAAAGAAATATTATAGAACTCAAATCGTATTACAACCACAATCCCCAATCTTCCTACTCCAATAATTATTTTTAGGCTTAATTTTATTTTATTTTATTTTATTTTTTGAAAATTTATGCCTTTATTTCAGTTGTTGTGTTGGCAATATCAATCTTAAAATAATGATGAAAAGTTAACTCTTTCCAAATATGGGTATTTTGGGTTATGGTGAAATAGCAGTAGCTTTAAAACAGTATAGTAGCTAGATCCTACCTATCTTTTCCTGGAATGCCCACTTCAACACCAAGCTGTAAGATACATTCCTGAACTTTTGAAGACATTATAATGATGGTAATGTCAGGCCAGGGTAAAAAAAAACAGAAATGATCAGAAGACTGAGGGGAAAAAGACATGGGATGGAAAAAAAAAAAAATTGTTCGTATTGTCGACACCATCCAGTCTAGCAATTTTTACAGATGCTTTCTGTTTGCTCTCGAGACAGTTTATTGCTTATGTTATTTCTTCTGTTCTTTTTTTTTTTTTTAATTTTTCAGCACTTTATTTATTTTTTTTTTTTATTTGATAAATTTAACGCCTTTTATTGCCATACCTCATTTTACTGTGCTTTGCTTTTAGTGAACTTTATAGATACATTTTTTTTTTCCTTGTTAATTTTCTGTTTAGTTGATCTATCCATAAGTGTGAGTGGGGTATTAAAGTCTCCCACTATTATTGTGTTATTGTTAATTTCTCCTTTCATACTTGTTAGAATTTGTCTTACATACTGCGGTGCTCCCATGTTGGGTGGATATATATTATATAATTGTTACATCTTCTTCTTGGATTGATCCTTTGATCATTATGTAGTGACCTTCTTTGTCTCTTTTCACAGCCTTTGTTTTAAAGCCTAATTTATCTGATACGAGTATTGTGACTCCTGCTTTCTTTTGGTCCCAATTTGCATGGAAAATCTTTTTCCAGCCCTTCACTTTCAGTCTGTATGTGTCCCCTGTTTTGAGGTGGGTCTCTTGTAGACAACATATGTAGGGGTCTTGTTTTTGTATCCATTTAGCCAGTCTTTGTCTTTTGGTTGGGGCATTCAACCCATTTACGTTTAAGGTAATTACTGATAAGTATGATCCCGTTGCCATTTACTTTATTGTTTTGGGTTCGAGTTTATACACCATTTTTGTGTTTCCTGTCTATAGAATATCCTTTAGTATTTGTTGAGAGCTGGTTTGGTGGTGCAGAATTCTCTCAGCTTTTGCTTGTCTGAAAAACTTTTGATTTCTCCTTCATACTTGAATAAGATCCTTGCTGGGTACAATAATCTGGGCTGTAGGTTATTTTCTTTCATCATTTTAAGTATGTCTTGCCATTCCTCCTGGCTTGAAGAGTTTCTATTGAAAGATCAGCTGTTATCCTTATGGGAATTCCTTGTGTGTTATTTGTTGTTTTTCCCTTGCTGCTTTTAATATTTGTTCTTTGTGTTTGATCTTTGTTAATTTGATTAATATGTGTCTTGGGGTGTTTCTCCTTGGGTTTATCCTGTTTGGGACTCTCTGGGTTTCTTGGACTTGGGTGATTATTTCCTTCCCCATTTTAGGAAGTTTTCAACTATTATCTCCTCAAGTATTTTCTCATGGTCTTTCTTTTGTCTTCTTCTTCTGGAACCCCTATGATTCAATGTTGTAGCGTTTAATATTGTCCTGGAGGTCTCTGAGATTGTCCTCATTTCTTTTAATTCGCTTTTTCTTTTATCCTCTCTGATTCATTTATTTCTACCATTCTATCTTCTAATTCACTAATCCTATCTTCTGCCTCTGTTATTCTACTATTTGTTGCCTCCAGAGTGTTTTTAATTTTATTTATTGCATTATTCATTATATATTGACTCTTTTTATTTCTTCTAGGTCCTTGTTAAACCTTTCTTGCATCTTCTCAATCCTTGTCTCCAGGCTATTTATCTGTGATTCCATTTTAATTTCAAGATTTTGGATCAATTTCACTATCATTATTTGGAATTCTTTATCAGGTAGATTCCCTATCTCTTCCTCTTTTGTTTGGTTTGGTGGGCATTTATCCTGTTCCTTTATCTGCTGGGTATTCCTCTGTCTCTTCATCTTGTTTAAATTGCTGAGTTTGGGAGTCCTTTCTGTATTCTGGCAGTTTGTGGAGTTCTCTTTATTGTGGCGTTTCCTCGCTGTGTGTGGGTATGTAGAGGTGGCTTGTCAAGGTTTCCTGGTTAGGGAAGCTTGTGTCGGTATTCTGTGGGTGGAGCTGTATTTCTTCTCTTTGTTCAGTCGCTATGGGGAGGGAGGGAGGGATGCTGCAAACAAATGACACTGGCGCGGCGCCGCAGTGCCTCAGCCACACTGGGTCTGCCCCCGCTCACGGCGCGTGTAGCCTCCCTGCCCACACTGCTCAGGCTCTAGGTTGTTCCGCCGGGAACAATCCGAGGCTGGGCCTGGGTTGCATGCACCTCCCAGGTCCAAGCCGCTCAGGTTCAGGCACTCAGGTAGTCCTCAGAGGCGCAGACTCAGTTGGGGCTGCGTTTTGTGCTCTTCCCAGGTCCGAGCAGCTCAGGTGATGAGGTGTTTGGCGAGTGCCAATGCTGCGACTTATCGCCTCCCCGCCACTTGGTTATCTGGGTGTAAAACCGGCGCACCTTCTCAGGCAGATGTTGACCGTCCAGACCCCCAATAAGTTTTAGTTAGCAAAGAAGCCAGTTTTATAGATAATGTCTCTCTGGGGCTGCGATTGCCCCCTTCCGGCTCTGGCTGCCTGTCACCAGAGGGGGAAGGTTTGCAGCCGGCTACCTCTGTTTAGTCCTTTGTTCCGTCTTGCGCTGGGGCTGGCGGTGTCTTAGGTTAGGGCTGGCTTTTCGCATGGTAGATATCCCACAGTCTGGTTTGCTAGCCCAAATTATTTCGCTCAGATAGTGCTCAGGGTATTCAGGCCAGATTCTTACTCTCAGCGATGCAGCCCACGCCGCGCCTCCCTGCCCAGCCCCCGCTAATGGCGGATGCAGGCATCTGCGCTGCTTCTCCGCTGGAGGAGTTACCGTAGGGCTCGCAATCTCGCAGTTTTAATTGTTTATTTATTTTTTTCTCCCTGTTATGTTGTCCTCTGTGCTTCCAAAGCTCGCACGGATTCGCAGTGAGAAGGTTTCCTGGTGTTTGAAACTCTCTCTTTTAAGACTCCCTTCCTGGGACGGAGCTCCGTCCCTCCCTCTTTGTCTCTTGTATTGTCTTTAATATTTTTTCCTACCTCCTTTCGAGGAGTTGGGTTTTTTTTCTGGGTGCCTGATGTCCTCTGCCGGCATTCAGAAGTTGTTTTGTGGAATTTACTCGACGTTTAAATGCTCTTTTGATGAATTTGTGGGGAGAAAGTGTTTTCCCGTCCTACTCCTCCTCCGCCATCTTGGCGCCTTCCCTCTGTAGCAACTTTTTGAAACTGATTTGAGTAACAGGAACTAGAATTTGGATTTTCTTCATGTTGCTTCCAAATTCAAGGATTTTGTTTGTTTGTTTGTGTTTGAGTGGAAGCAGAGATGGAAGGGAGGGTGAGTTGCAGTGGTTTTCCTTAGGTGTCCTTATATAAACCTCTATACTGATGAAAGGGTTATTTTAAGAAGAAAATCACTGTTTAGGAGCTTTTGGGCCTTGTTGATAGCCATCAGAAAAAGACAAGTGGATTATTTCCCCAATTTATGAATTGAATCCAATTATTTGAAGTTCTGTGGATTTAGTTTTTTATTTAAATCTATGTTTATTTGTTCTTTCTGGGCCCTTGCACGACTGAAGTGTTCTAAGACCCAGAATAGTGCCCAGGGTATTTCTGTCTCAGAAGCAACCTCAGAATCAACTTATTTACCTCTGTACTATATTTGGACTGTAACAAAAAGCTTCATTACCCTCTGGGTTTGTGAGGCAGGTTTGCAATATGTCAGGGACCCAGGGACAGGTGAACCACAAATGCTGAATTGTTGCTGAAAGCTGCCATGCCTTTTTCCTCCCACTCCCCCATGTCTCCAATGATCTGAACTGTATGTATAGTGCTTACTTTTCATGTCCAACTTGAAGCACCTCCCTGAATGCCAGACTTTTCAATATCTATTCAGTGTCTCTAAAAATAGCCCAGTGGGGGAAAATTATATGGTTGTAGTATTATTACACTACTTGCAGCAATAATATTTAATATGGCTCTATGGCTGCAGCTTAGTGTGCTAACTGCTGACTACCCCGAGCAGATGTGTGGCCCTCATTCTGCCCCAGACAGGCAGATTACATTTAGCAAGATGATGCTGATTCCATGAGTGACTTGCCAAGCAAATATCTCTGGGTCTTTCAGTGTTTATAGCTGAGTGATTTTCAGCACTGGACTTGAAGGGGCTGCTGTGCCCCCAACCAAGACCCCATCTGTTAAAATCTCATATTGATTTGTATCCCTAGTAATAAAAATCTGTCCTTTCTCCTCCTAGTGTGATAAATAATGCAGATATGCTAGATGAAGTCTGCTGTTGGAGCAGAACTCTAATCGTTTTGCTCCGTGTTGAACTAAAACTAATTTAATCAGAAACGGAATTGTCTCAAATACACATATCAAGTAGCCCATTGTTTTCTTATTCTGCTTTAGCATGCTCACCTATACTTGCAGGGTTTAGCAAGTAGTGATTTAAAAGATGTAATTAACATTGTAAAAAAGAATGACAAGTTTTAGCAGGAAAAGAAATTATGAGATGACATTTAAAATTTTTGACTGGATAAATAGGTGATAATGAAACGCTGTGAGATAAAGGCTTATGTCAGCCACGGCATCCTATCTTAATCCTGTATTTTTATGCCCCTTCCATCCAAAAGTGATCTAAAGTGCAATTTACTGACTATCCATAGCATAGCACTTCATCCAACTGGGAAATGCATATCCATCTTGGCTAAGTCTTAATTAGTCCATAATTACTTATTTTGTATTTCCTGTGTACCAACTCTGTGCCCTTAGCTCCTGACCTGCATCAGTAGTACCACATGGCAAGACTTCATAGGATAGAATATCACTGCAGTTAAGACTTTGGAAGGACATCTGAAGGCCAGGGTACAATCATGTTGTACCCAAGATAGAATGTGACCAAGATAGCTATAGCTTCTTTGAAAAGCTTCCGGAGATGACAGACTACTGCTTACCCCTGATTGCTTGCTTCTGGAGAGTTTCTGAAGCATTCCTTCTCTCCTGTGCTGTCATATACGTCACTCCAGAATAGAGGAAGCAACTTGAAGCACTAAACTAGACAGGTCTGTTGAAGACATTTGCCCACCAGAGTCTGACTGCCTTTGACTTTCATATCTGTTGATTTAAAAATCTCAGCATAGTACAAATATAAGAACTTCCTCTGCTTGATAGAGGGCATCTATAAAAACCTTTAGCTATCATACTTTATGGTAAAAGATTGAACACTTTTCCTCTAAGATCAGGAATGAAGTAGGGATTCTGCCCACCTCTGCTCAACATTGTGCTAGAGATTCTAGACAATGCAGTCAGGCAAGAAAAAGAAATGAATGGTGTCTAGATTGAAAAAAAAGACCAGCTGTCTATTTGAGGACAACATGATTGTCTAAGTAGAAAACCTGATGGGGTCTGCAAAAGGTTACTAGAATAAAGTCTACAAAAAGTTACTAGAATAAGTGAGTATAACAAGGTTGTTTTCCCTTAGTTGTAAATTCTGGAGGTGAAGTACAATTCACTTTCAATTCTTCCTGCTAGTGTCAGCAGCAGTTAGTCAAATACACCAGACTAGATACTTTGAACACCGCTTCACGTTTTTAACTTACTAGGGCCCCATTTGTACTGATTTCTTATGTTGTACAGACCATGGGAAGGGAAGGTGGACCAGTAAAAGAGGAAACATTTGCAACAAGGTCTAGACAGCATGGTTCAGTATTGTCAGCACATATAACTTTATTTTCAAACAAGTGAGATTAATTTTAATAATACATTATTTACCCAAATGTACCCCAGATACTATCATTCTAACATGTAATCAGTATATAAATTATTGAGATATTAATATATTTTTAAAATATTTTATTAAATCTTGAAGTCAGGTGGCTATTTTATACTTACTGCACATGTCAGTTCACATGGTATATTTTCATTGGAAATATTTTATCTTTATTTAGATTTTTTTAATGGAAAATTAGAGTTATATACCCAGATTATTCCAAACATACTTAAAATTTTTCCAATAACTGAATTGTGTACCTCACTGTCACTCCCCATTGACATTTGCTTCCACATTGATAAAAGTGGTTCATCTTTTTTAGAATTCGTTTGACATCAAAGCACATCTGTCCAGGTTAAGGGAATTCACTAACTCTTGTTTTAACACCAGTTTCAAAGAGGTGTGGCATAAATTGTTAAGGTAATTCAAAATTTATCAATATCAAAAAAATGTTTTCAAAAATATCTTGTAGCTTTTGTAGCTATCTAGTGCTGTCAGTTACAAATAAAACCTTTTATATATTGACTCCCACTAGAAAAAAAATATGTTATTATTGATGTTATGAAAAGTATCAATTTAAACATAAATACTTGGCTAGATAGGTCACAAAATAAACTTTTCCTTTCCTTGGAGCTTCAAATTTAACTCATTAATTTAAAAATATGTTTTATGATTGAATATTCCATAGGTATTCCTTTTGTTTCAAGAGCATCTTGGGTTGAAATTAACAGTATAGTAAATTTTTTGTAAACCTCACCACAGCTCAACCAGTGAGCATTGGCAGAAAACTCAGGATCATTAAATTCATCGTCTTCTAATTCTGTAACTGCTGCATAAACCTGCAATGTTCATAGCTTTTGCAGTGTTCATACGTACTAAATGATTTTAACAACTATATCCATGACACAAGAGTCTGCTTCAGAAAACTAAATATTTTTAACGTATACTATGCAGTAGGATGATACAGAAAGGGAGGACTTTAGTTTTGTTTTAAAATGCCAGTAAGAAATTCCTTAGAGGTTGAGTAGTTAGGACTCCTTGATTTCACTGCCAAGGGCTGGGGTTCAGTCCCTCCTCAGGGAACTAAGATTCCCACAAGCTGTGTGACAGGGCCAAAAAAATTATAAGATAAATTGCCAATATATCTGAACTTTTGACCTAACATATCTGGAGCCCCGCTTGTGTGCCAGAATTTTTAAAATGTTCTAGTCAAATTCCTTATTGACAGATATAGAAGATTAAGATATTTATGCCACAAGTTCAGAGATTTGGGCTGCGAATTGTGAAAGTTATTTGAGACAAAATGTACCCAAAGTATTTATTCACTGGGTAGTGTCATCTAAAATCTAGAGAAAAGTAAAACATTTCAAATCAAGTGATTTTTTTTTTTTAATATATATCATTTGTTCAGTTGCTTAGTCGTGTCCAGCTCTTTGTGACTGCAGCACAACAGGCTTTCCAGTCCTTCACTATCTCCTGGAGTTTGCTCAAACTTATGTCCATTGTGTCAGTGATGCCATGCAACCATCTCATCCTCTGAAACCCTCTTCTCCTGCCCTTAATCTTTCCCAGCATCAGAGTCTTTTCCAATGAGTCGACTCTTTGCATCAGGTGACCAAAGTATTGGAGCTTCAGCATCAATCCTTCCGATGAATATTCAGAGTTAGTTTCTTTTAGGATTGGCTGGTTTGATCTCCTTGCGGTCCAAGGGACTCTCAAGAGTCTTCTCCAGCACCACAATCTGAAAGTATTAATTCTTTGGCGCTCAGCCTTCTTTATTGTCCAACTCTCACATCCATACCTGACTACTGGATCTGTACATGACTACTGGAAAAATCATTGCTTTGACTATACGGACCTTTGTTGGCAAAGTGATGTCTCTGCGTTTTAATATGCTGCCTAGGTTTCTCATAGCTTTCCTTCCAAATAGGAAGGGTCTTTTAATTTCATGGCTGCAGTCACCGTCCACAGTGATTTTGGAGCCCACGAAAAGTAAATATGTCATTGTTTCCACTTTTCCCCATCTATTTGCCATGAAGTGATGGGACTGGATGCCATGATCTTAGTTTTTGAGTCCTGAGTTGTTTGTTTTTTTTTTAATTTTATTTTATTTTTTAACTTTACAGTATTGTATTGGTTTTGCCATATATAGAAATGAATATCGAAATGAATCCGCCACAGGTATACATGTGTTCCCAATCCTGAACTCTCCTCCCTCCTCCCTCCCCATACCATCCCTCTGGGTCGTCCCAGTGCACCAGCCCCAAGCATCCAGTATCCTGCATCGAACCTGGACTGGCGACTCGTTTCATATATGATATTATACATGTTTCAATGCCATTCTCCCAAATCATCCCACCCTCTCCCTCTCCCACAGAGTCCAAAAGACTGTTGAATACATCTGTGTCTCTTTTGCTGTCTCGTATACAGGGTTATTGTTACCATCTTTCTAAATTCCATATATATGCGTTAGTATACTGTATTGGTGTTTTTCTTTCTGGCTTACTTCACTCTGTATAATAGGCTTCAGTTTCATCCACATCATTAGAACTGATTCAAATGTATTCTTTTTAATGGCTGAGTAATACTCCATTGTGTATGTGTATCATAGCTTTCTTATCCATTCATCTGCTGATGGACATCTAGGTTGCTTCCATGTCCTGGCTACTATAAACAGTGCTGCAATGAACATTGGGGTACACGTGTCTCTTTCCCTTCTGGTTTCCTCAGTGTGTATGCCCAGCATTGGGATTGCTGGATCATAAGGCAGTTCTATTTCCAGTTTTTTAAGGAATCTCCACACTGTTCTCCATAGTGGCTGTACTAGTTTGCATTCCCACCAACAGTGTAAGAGGGTTCCCTTTTCTCCACATCCTCTCCAGCATTTATTGCTTGTAGACTTCTGGATCGCAGCCATTCTGACTGGCGTGAAATGATACCTCATTGCGGTTTTGATTTGCATTTCTCTGATAATGAGTGATGTTGAGCATCTTTTCATGTGTTTGTTAGCCATCTGTATGTCTTCTTTGGAGAAATGTCTATTTAGTTCTTTGGCCCATTTTTTGATTGGGTCATTTATTTTTCTGGAATTGAGCTGTAGGAATTGCTTGTATATTTTTGAATGAGTTTTAAGTCAGCTTTCTCACTCTCCTCTTTCACCCTCATGAAGAAGCTCTTCAGTTTCTCTTCATTCTCTGCCATTAGAGAGGTTGTTGATATTTCTCTGGGAAGTGTGGATTCCAGCTTGTGATTCATCCAGCCTGGAATTTCATATGATGTACTCTGCATATAAGTTAAATAAGCAGGGTGGCTATATTCAGCCTTGACATACTCCTTTCCCAGTTTTGAACTTGTCCATTGTCCATGTCTTGTTCTAACCATTGCTTATTGACCTGCATACAGGTTTCTCAGGAGATGGTCTGGTATTCCCATCTCTTTAAGAATTTTCCACAGTTTGTTGTGATCCACACAGTCAAAGGCTTTAGTGTAGTCAATGAAGCAGATGTTTTTCTGGAATTCCCTTGTCGCACAATTGCACTCATCTTGCACACTAGTAAAGTAATGCTCAAAATTCTCCAAGCCAGGCTTCAGTAGTATGTGAGCCATGAACTTCCAGATGTTCAAGCTGGTTTTAGAAAAGGCAGAGGAACCAGAGATCAAATTGCCAACATCCGCTGAATCATGGAAAAAGCAAGAGAGTTCCAGAAAAACATCTATTTCTGCTTTATTGACTATGCCAAAGCCTTGGACTGTGTGAATCACAATAGACTCTGGAAGATTCTGACACAGATGGGAATACCAGACCACCTGACCCGCCTGTTGAGAAACCTGTAGGCAGGCCAGGAAGCAACAGTTAGAACTGGACATGGAACAACAGACTGCTTCCAAATAGGAAAAGGAGTACATCAAGGATGTATATTATCACCCTGCTTATTTAACATCTATGCAGAGTACATCATGAGAAACACTGGGCTGGATGAAGCACAAGCTGGAATCAAGACTGCTGGGAAAAATACCAATAACCTTAGATATGCAGATGACAGCATCCTTATAGCAGAAAGTGAAGAAGAACTAAAGAGCCTCTTGATGAAAGTGAAAGAGGAGAGTGAAAAAGTTGACTTAAAGCTCAACATTCAGAAAACTAAGATCACAGCATCCAGTCCCATCACTTCATGGCAAATAGATGGGAAAACAGTGGAAACAGTGACTGACTTTATTTTTCTGGGCTCCAAAATCACTACAAATGGTGACTGCAGCCATGAAATTAAAAGATGCTTACTCTTTGGAAGGAAAGTTATGACCAAGCTAGACAGCATATTCAAAAGCAGAGACATTACTTTGTCAACAAAGGTCCGTCTAGTCAAGGCTATGGTTTTTCCAGTAGTCATGTATGGATGTGAGAGTTGGACTATAAAGAAAGCTAAGCGCCGAAGAATTGATACTTTTGAACTGTGGTGTTGGAGAAGACTCTTGAGAGTCCCTTGGACTGCAAGGAGATCCAACCAGTCCATCCTAAAGGAGATCAGTCCTGGGTGTTCATTGAAAGACTGATGTTGAAGCTGAAACTCCAATATTTTGGCCACCTGATGCAAAGAGCTGACTCATTTGAAAAGACCGTGATGTTGAGAGGGATTGGGGGCAGGAGGAGAAGGGGACGACAGAGGATGAGATGGTTGGATGGTATCACCGACTCAATGGACATGAGTTTGGATAAACTCCGGGAGTTGGTGATGGACAGGGAGGCCTGGCGTGCTGTGGTTCATGGGGTTGCAAAGAGTTGGACACAACTGAGCGACTGAACTGAACTTGCTTTCTCTGTAATCTGGTGGATGTTGGCAGTTTGATCTCTGCTTCCTCTGCCTTTTCTAAATCCACCTTGTACATCCGGAAGTTCTCAGTTGATATCATTAGAAATGTCATATTCTGTAGGGCAGTTATTGAACATCTTTTACTTTTTATAAGATTAAGTGTTTTCCTCATAATTGTCTGATAAACTGTCCATAGCTGAAATAATAATTTATTTTACCATATCTCCATCAAAAAATGATATAGTAACCAGAGATTACAGATTCTGATCCTGTTAAAAATCATTAAAAAATTTTTATTGGACTTTTTTTCTTCATTAGAAGAGTTTATTCAGATGTTCTGCCTTGGGGAGATTTTTACAGGCTTTTTTAAATTAATTATTTTTTTAATTGAAGAATAATTGCTTTACAGAATTTTGTTGTTTTTTGTCAAACATCAACATGAATCGGCCATAGATATATAGATATAGATATAGATATATGTCCCCTTTGTTGGACATTTAATTCTGATTTCAGACAGTGTATTCTGTTGATTCATTTTTAATGTTAAGAATAAACTTCTTTATATTTGCTGACATTTTTTAGTGGTATTATTATCCTGAAAAGTTGTTTTCACAACAAAAAACCTTTTTTTTTGCCTTGCTGAGGCAAATTGCAGTTGCCGTTCATTATGAGGCTGACAACATACCTTCTTCCAGTCTCTTTTTCTTTGGTGTTCTGAAGTAGTACTGTTATATGCATCTCTACTCAATAATACGTCAGTAATATGCCTTCATTTTGAACTTAAAAATCTTTTCATATTTACCTTATAAAACTAGAAACATAATTTAACTATAATTAAAAGCTAACAGGTACTTTAATTACCAATTCTGAGTTGTGTAGGTATCACTGTAACTCAGTAGTTCTCAATTAATGTAGTTTTGCCCCCCAGGGACATTTGGTATGTCTGGTCATCACAGCTTGTGGAGGTGGGGTAGTGCTGCGACATATAGTAAATAGAGACCAGTTGGTGCTGCTGCTGCTAAGTCATGTCAGTCGTGTCCAACTCTGTGCGACCCCATAGATGGCAGCCCACCAGGCTCCCCCGTCCCTGGGATTCTCCAGGCAAGAACACTGGAGTGGGTTGCCATTTCCTTCTCCAGTGCATGAAAGTGAAAAGTGAAAGTGAAGTCGCTCAGTCGTGTCCGACTCTTAGTGACCTCATGGACTGCAGCCTACCAGGCTTCTCCGTCCCTGGGATTTTCCAGGCAAGAGTACTGGAGTGGGGTGCCATTGCCTTCTCCCAATAGAGACCAGGGATGCTGCTAAACCCAAGACAGCCCCCATAACACATTGCCTACCCCAAATGTCAGTAGTGCTGAGATTAGGGAGCCCTGCTGGGACTCCTGCTGTCTGCATAAAATATTTTTTAAATATATTACATTATTAAATCCATATGTAGAAAGTCATTTGACCTGAATCAGTCCATTGGTATCAAGTAAGTCGGTGATAGGTTTATGGGTAGTACTAGAAATGACACACATGCCCAGTGTACGATACAGTGATTAAAGTGTAATGAAGTCATTCCAAAATGAAGTTGTATCTAATGGAATAATTCACACTGCTTTAGTGTTTTCAGTTTAAATTAACTAAAATAAAATTCGGTTCCTCAGTTGCACTAGCCGCATTTCAAGTGGTCAATATTCACGTATGGCTAGTGGCCACAGAAGAAGTCTAGAAAATTAGACATGACAGATTGATTAACACCCATCCACACACTATGGGGCAGGAGATGGGGACAGTCAACTCCTTACTCACCTTAGGGTTTGAAATGTGGTGTTTTAGCCTAGTTTTTGTAGGTACTAGATAGCTCTACTTTCTTCCTAAAAATAAAGAGACCAACACAATTTTTTATTAGAATATTACTCCAAGTTCTTACCTGCATTTTTTCTAAGGTCAGTTACTACTGAAAAGCAGGTCTGACATAGGTGGTACATTAGAGTCTCAGCTGTTCCTGTATCCCCGTGAAACTGTTTGATCACAACTATTACTCCATTTCCTGAGCTTCTATTCACATATTGTTGAAACTAGTCAGAGAATGAAGAAGTATTCATCATAATTCTCAATATATACTTCCTTCTCGCTTAAAAAGCACCTTTTCATATATCTGAAAACACAGCAAATTATAGAAATGCTTAAGGGTCCTTAAGTAAGACACACTCAGAAGTGCTAAGGCTTGTTTCTGTTGTCAAACAGGATGTCAGTTTGTCTCCCCTTCAGTAACAATGTTTAAAGCACAGCTTAGTAGCTCTTTGAGGTCTAGTGTAATAAAGCTGTCATCTTTCATCCCTGCTTGTTCTACCTTCAGCTGAAGGTTTTAGTCTGCTGCTGCTGCTGCTAAGTCACTTCAGTCGTGTCCGACTCTGTGTGACCCCATAGACGTCAGCCCACCAGGCTCCCCCGCCCCTGGGATTCTCCAGGCAAGAACACTGGAGTGGGTTGCCATTTCCTTCTCCAATGCAGGAAAGTGAAAAGTTAAAATGAAGTCGCTCAGTCGTGTCTCTTAGCGACCCCATGGACTGCAGCCCACCAGGCTCCACCATCCATGGGATTCTCCAGGCAAGAGCACTGGAGTGGGATGCCATTGCCTTCTCCCGGTTTTAGTCTAAATAGGTGGAAATCCAGATGTAGTTTTCTTTTTTTGGGGGGTACCTACGTTGTATCGTTATATCATGGGGCATATAACTGACTTTTTCTTTCTAAAATGAGAAACTCATGTTAACTAGTAGAAAGTGCTGTTCTATTTATTTATTTCTTAACTTTTTTTACCCTGTGTATCTGATTCTTTGTAGCTCCCTAGGTGAACAAGTTTCACAGTTTTCACTACCAACATGGTCTTGCCTCTTGAACTTCATACCCTACTACAGACAGGTCCCACAAGTAATTCAAACTTGACATTCCAAAAAATATGCCTTACTGAATGTACCAATTGAAGAACCATATCAGTTTGTGTTTACTGTCTCAATTAATGGTATCATTGTTCAATTGCCTAAAGCAGAAATCTCAAGGTTGATTTAGAGCCTTCTCTGTCCTTTACTCAGTCAGTCGGTAGGTTCTTTCAGCTTTACCTCTTCAATTTTTCTCAGGTTAATTCTCTATTTCTACAACTACCATTTTAGTTCAAGGTCTCATAATGTCTCACATTTATTCAGTCACTAGAGCTGAATTTCAGAAGTGCAGGCCATCAACACTGATGATGAGAGTATGTTGGAACGTTTGAGGGCAGTTTGGCAATATCTAATAAAGTCCAAGTTGCCCAAACCTTACAGTACAGTAATTTCATTCCTAAGTATATATCTTTGACAAACTTTCCCAAATGATTCCAAGAATATATAAATAAGAACACATGTTGAGACTTCTCTGATGGTCCAGTGATTTGGACCGTGCTTCCAGTGCAGGGGATACAAGTTCGATTCCTAGTTGGGGAACTAAGATCCTGCATGCGGTGGGTGTAGCCAAAAAGAAAAACCAAACACCCTGTGTTAAGTATTGTTTTAAATACCAAGAGAGCTGAAAACCACCTACATTTTCAGCAACAGAATATATTGTGTATTTACCCACTGGAATATTTTATAACACTGAAAATGGATTAGAACCATACAAATCGATAGAAATCTCACAAATATTGAATAAAAATTGCAGAATATAAGGTAATATGCCCATATTAAAAACAAAACTTAATAAATCTATGTTATTTAGAGACATATTTAGTAAAAGAATAAAGCTGTTGCATATAGGGATGATAAATACCAAAATCAGGAGAGTGTTTACTTCTAGGAAGAGAGAGACAGGTACGCAATCCAGAAGAGGTACCTGGAGTGTTTGAAAGGTATTTGTAGTACTTTCTTAAGTTGGATATTGAGTAAACAAACATTCATTATATTCTCTTCTGCATTCTTTTCTATGTCTAAGCTATTTCATTAGAAAAATCATTAGATTTTAAACCTTGTGTGATTCCCTATCATTGATAGGCATAGGATAATGTCCAAATCTCTTCATCTGACATCTTTCTAACCTTACTACAGCTCTCCTATCTGTCCTAAGATCTGGCTGAATCAGACTTGGCCACCGAGTACTAAATTTAATACCTTTGTGCCTTGTGCATGCTTTTTATCCAGAATGTCTTCCGATTCCTCTTTTCACCTAGCAAAATCTTATTTAATGCTTCAAAATCTAATGTCACCTTCCTACAAAGTTTACTGGATTCTTTGAGGCAGAATGGTTCACACCTGCATTGCTATAGGACTCTGTATTGTACATTTCTGTCTTAGAACACTTATCACTTTGAAGTATAGTTGTTTACATGTCTGTCCATCACTAGATAGTGAACATCTAAGGACAGAGACTGTGTTTGTTTACTTCTGGAATCTCTGCCCCTCATACAGTGCAGTATGGTACAATAAATGTTTGTTGGATGCATGAATAGATGACTGGAATGGATGTTCTAAGGCTTTATACTACTACTGTTGTCTTCTAGAATCATCAGCTGACCTGAGGTCCTAAAAAGCTAGGAAAGTGGATATTGAGTTGCCTAAGAAGTTCTTATAGGGCTCCCCACTTTAATAGTACTTCCCAGATATGTCTCTGGATCCCCATTATAAAAGTCTGCTTCACATCTTAATAGACAACAGTCTTGGCAGCTCCTGGGCTAACCTGGTATAGCCAGGAAGTAATGCTTTGGAATTGTTACCAGTGTCTCCCTTATTTATGAGCTGAGTTATTTATCCCAACACAGTAGAGCTTACTAACTTCTGACTTCCTCCAGGATAACAAGAGCACAGCCAAAAGATTTTAATTATCTGAAACGGGGCTTTGAGATAGCTAAAGCCACTTTGAAATGAATTATTGATAGCATTATGCATTGTTTTTCTTCCCTTTTTTAAAGTAACAAGGCAATTAATGATATTTTTATCTTGCAGATTCACTGAATTTTAAGGATGATTTTAAGGATTCCTTAAAAAAAACCCTCATTGGCTGAGTGATGGGTTGCTGTCATTTATCTAAGCTAGAGGCTCTGCTGAAGGAATCTGTGATTCTGATGCTGTTTATACACTCATGATATAGCTGTTTTGATGCCTTACTCCTCTTGGCAGTAAGGTGTTTTTTCAGGCTCTTCATGAGGTTAAAGGTTCTCTGTGTGCTTCTGAGGACCTTCCCAAATGTATATTGTCTTATAAGCCAAAGGGCAACCAAGAAAGCTGTTAGAATTAATAGGCAGCTGCAGAGCAGAGCCATTTAGTCTCTTCAGTGTGGTTTGGTGGAGATCAGAGTCTAGAGGCTTGTCTAGCTTTAAGTGAAGCAGCTGCATTACCAGCTGGAGACTGACACACTGCAGAGGGCGGGCGCAGCACAGCTGAGATCCATCCACTCCCATATGAGACTGAAAGGGCTGCCTTCAGCTTTGATAGTTGCTTTGTATCTACACTTAGTTTAGGGGAGGGGAGGCTCAGAACTTGCCATGAGCATCTTTATGTTAGCACTGAGCAAAAAGCTGCAAACAGGACCCAGCGGGCAAAGGTTTCATGGCTTTCACTAAGATATCCTGATTCCCGTTAGCTGGAAAAGATGTAAAACAAGACTCTGGGAAAGGAAGCTATAAGTTTTCTCTTTGCTCAGTTGCTCAGTCGTGTCCAGCTCTTTTGCGACCCCCTGGACTGTAGCTCGCCAGGCACCTCTGTCCACAGGATTCTTCAGTCAAGAATACTGGATTGGGTTGCCATTTCCTCCAGGGGATCTTCCCTACTTTCTGATCAAACCCACATATCCTGCACCTCCTGCATTGGCAGGTGGGTTCTTTACCACTGAGCCACCTGAGAATCCCAACTTTTCTCTTTGGTTTACTGGAAAACTTGGATGGCTGTGTTTTTTGTTGTTTTTTAGTTGCAATAACCTCAATTTAACTAATCTAGTAAGGTTTCTTTAGTCTGATTTAGTAAAAGTTGGGTAATAGTCTCCATCCCTATAAGAAAATGTGTCAAAACATTCTTCTCTTCCCTTCCCTGATTAACTCATATTTCCATACTCTGCTCAAGCACCATCTCCCTTCAGGGTGCCTTTCCTAAGTCCCCAGCTTGGTCTAATATCCCTCCTCTGCACACTCATGATATCTCTCGTTGACTCTGTCTGTCTAGCTCTTACAACATTATAATGAGATTGTCTGTCTGTGGCATGTCTATTCCACTAATCTATAAGTTCCTTGTTACCTGGGATCAGATTTCATTCACCTCCCCCATTGCCTTGCATAGTACCTACACATGGTAGGTATTCACATGTTTGTCAGACAAACTAAACTGTCACATCGTGGTCTGTGCTATCAAACCCTTAGCTTCAGACACTATAGGATTTTCTAGGACTTTGTAGGGACAGTGTTCTTTCACTAGGCGAAAAAGCAGTCAATTTGCAGAGTAGGGGAGGTAAAGAAGATAGAAGATTTCTTTCTTTCTTAAATGGTGCATACAGGATAAACAAAGTTCTAGAATCACTTTAACACTAAATCTGTCCTTTTGGTAACATCACTTTTTCAAGAGAGGAAAAGCTTACCACTATTTCTGGTATATTGGAGAGAAAGCAGATAATAACTTCTTTGTGAGCATAAAACAATTATACCCAGCCTCCTGTAGAGACGGTTTGCCAGAGCCAACTGCCTCGCCCTCCACATGGGCTTCATTTTCTTACTCCGGATTTCATAGACTCTCCCCCAAAGACCTTCATCTTGTTGCACTATTATGATGAATGTGTGGAGCTGGCTCTCACCCCCTGCTTTACTAGCTATTACTGGAGGTGCTGTCAAAGAATCAGGTCCCAAATTTATCCTCCCATTAAGTCCTCTCCTGGGCAGCTCTGCTTGGTTCTGAGTAGTAGTCATCTAGTCTCCTCTCCTTTTCCCACCTCCCACTGCCTTTGAATGTAAGGAAACTGCAGGCTCTGTTGCAAACAAAGAGCTACGGTAGAAAGTAAGCCTGTAAATCATTTTTACCACAGCTCTTTGTTTACACTTGTTCTAGGTCTAGAGAGAAGTTCAAATATGTGAGTGCCTATGTGTGCATGTGCTATAAGACCTCCAGTTTGGGTCACAAACCCATTCCATCTCATTTTCTCAGTAGCTGGTCATGTCTTCTCCCAGCAATGTCTTTGGGAATCTCCTCTTGATAATGAGTTAAAGATTTATAGATCTGTAAACACAGAGGCCTTATCTACTTGTCTGTATACTGTTAACTACTCCTCCAAGTGACAGACACATGGCCTTTGATGAATTTTTTAAAATGTGTTATATGATTTTGTAATTTGTCCCCACAAGGACTCTGACAGCCATCCTCTTGTGAGAGTTTCTGTTGAATAGAAGCTCTCTGGGTCTCTAACTTAGTAGACTACCATTTAGTCAGTTTGAGACTTTTTTTTTTTTTTTTAACTCTTCTTTGCAGAAAAAAATAGGACCAAATGTATATCAGGTACCATTTGTAAATCTAGAATGATTGATAAAACACCAGTTTCCTTTAACAAACAGTGAATTTTGTTTAACAATAGATAGTGATTAGGTTGTTGAGAAAAATCTGACCCTTTAAATTTGAAGCTAACTCATTAATAAAGCAGATATTAGCAGAGGCTAATAGTAGCAGAGGCTACTATTAACACTGAAAAAGCAATATTCCTCAGTAGTATTTCTTTTCCTGTGGAGAAAGTGTATTGCATTATTGTTGTTGTTCAGTTGCTTAGTCGTGTCCCACTCTTTGCAACCCCATGGACTGCAACACGCCAGGCTTCCATGTTCTTCACCATCTCCCAGAATTTACTCAAACTAATGTTCATTGAGTTGATGATGCCATCCAGCCATCTCATCCTTTGTCACCCCCTTCTCCTCTTGCCCTCAGTCTTTGCAGTGAAATTTTAACTTTTCCCCTTTTCAGTGAGAAGAGATACCATCAACTTCACCTAAACGGAATGGTTCGAAACTTTGAGCAGCTTATTTATTCTTCTTGATTTACCTGATTACTTCTTAATTTACTCAACTATCCTATTCTCCTTACTTTACTATCCAGCTCCCCTGCTTTTTCTCCAACACCCATACTTTCTACCTCTCAGGGCTCCTTTCTCTAGCCAACCCCAACACCTGCCTCTACTAGTTATACTCAGGTTTCTTAGCATTAAACCACTTGTACTAGAACTTTCTGAAGGCAACAGAACACAGCCAGAGCAGGTGAGAGAAGCCTGCTTCTTCAGAGCTGCAAAGAAAGGCAAAGCGCTCCACCACAGTGGGTGGGCCAGCAGTCAGGGCGCGTAGCAAGGCATTTCGGTGGTTAGCACCTGCAGGTTCAGAGCTGACAGTGCGCTGTAATAAGATTCATCTCTGTTCACTTAACTGATGTGGGCTTTATGGTAAATGTTCTCTTGCTTAATTACTTTGGCAGAGTCGCTGATTGCCTTTCCTGAGGAGTTCTAAAAGATACCCCTGGGATGGAGCATAAACCCCTTTTCATGTCTTTTAATTTCATTCTTTACTTGGGGTAGTTGAAAACCAGTATGTGATCCATATGCCCACCTTCCTCTCTCTGATGACATGAACATTGGGCCCACTCCTTGCTAGTATGGTGTCCATATGGCCCACACTGGACTAACCCAGGAATCTGGTCAGCCGTCTTCCGTTTTTATCCACATGAGATCCCCATTCCTCCCTCTCCACCACTGAAGTATATGCACAGCTCTTCCCACTTAGTTTGGAATCCATGTGCCTGTTTTTCTCTAACTATAGTATGGAATCCACAGAATATTCCCTGCTCTCCCCAGTCTAGCATGTGATTCACTAAATTAATTCCCTGTTTTTGAAGTGATAGGAAAAGAAGCCTAAGTTAGTCAGTTACTAATTATTATTATTATTTTTTTGCCATCCTGTCCCCCATACTCAAAATTATAAGTGTCTTATAAGTTGATTAATTGTGCTGATGGGAATGAGGTATAATTAAAATGTTTCAGGGTTTTGGCACATGTCAGTTTTTTTTTTTTTTTTTAAAGTTCTCAGGTCACATTCAAGGGATTGGAATGTTTACTGTTAATTAAAAATAGATCACTTCTTGGGGTTTTGAGCTGATCTCCACTGCCTCAGAAGTCCTTGCAGGTATGTATTAGGATTTTCTTGTATCCTGAAATAAGGTAGAAAGTCTGTTAGACATTTTCACATGGCCATTTTGTTCCTTTATAGTCACTAATTTCTGAGAGTGTAGAGGGGCCTTGCTTCTGGAGACAAGAAATCCAGGGCTAAACTACTAATTGCAAAGGGTATTAAAGGTTTGCATCCTGCAGCCCTAGGAACTCTGCCAGCAGCTCCTGGCCTGCTACTAGAACAAAGTAAGGGAATCTGTAGCACAGAATAATGGGATCTGAGCAGGGGGAGGCTTATCTTGTAGGTGTTTTGTCCTAGGAAAGCTTTGGAGCCTCTGTTCATTTATTGAGAGAAAGCTTTGATAAAAAGCAAGCATTTCTAAGGGGCATAGATTAAGTGATATCTTCTATGGAAATGTACATGGTCCGTTTGACTTTTGTGGCTCCTTCGTCTCCTGTGGTTCATTTTTCTTCATTTACTTTCATTATGATTGTGGAAAGAGTGAAACAAAGTCAGGCTGGTATCTAAAAAGCAAGAAGGAATTCTGTTTCCCTCTCTTGTCAGTGGTAGAAGAGATAATTTAGCCAAAATGTAAAGCCCATGGTATCTCACTTGGCTTAAATCTATGGTTTGGGGCCACAGTAACTAGAAATTAGCTCATTTTTCAAGCAAAGTAGCTATAACCAATTGCTTAATTTCCAGCAGGTGATGAGGCAGAAACCTACATTGGGTAAAATCATGCATCAAGGTAGAAATCTCAAACTGCCAAAATGCGTAGCCATGCACAGCTTCAGAAAATGAGGCAACTGTCCCTCAGGCCATGTACATTTCATACACATTAACTCTTTCTTGTTTCCCTCCAGTTAATGAATTGTGAACTTTCATTTGTCTAATGCAGAGACTAGAAGAATGTCGAGTAGGTGAATAACTTGCCGAGTGTGACACATGTGCTTCTCACCTAGAAATCGAGAGAGATACTGACTTAAATCATTCCCCAAGTTAAAACCTGAGGGTTACCATGGTGTAGTTTGGGACTACACCATTCACAGTTCCATTTCCTTCAGTCAGGAAGTTTATGGTGGTTTAGTTGCTAAGTCGTGTCTGATTCTTGCAACCCCAATGAGTTTAAGTATACTAATAAATCAAATTCTCTTGGCCAATTTACAGATTTTGGATCATTGAATAAAGCACGCGACTAGATGCATTGGCCAATAGCTCATCCTTCCTGATGGTTGCCAAAATGTCTTCTATAGTAAGGGTCCATTTTTGCATCACTGGTCTTGAATGGCCACAGAAACAGCAGTATAAAGAAGGGGATATTTGGCATGAAAGGGTTAAGACCTAGACCATTAAAGGTAAGTTAGAGGAAACAGGTCACTCGCTGAAGTTTTGACTAGTTTCAAAGTGAAAAGGTTAAAAGGTATTCCTATTTGAGGTTTTATTTTGTTTAATGTTAATCAGCAGAATCTCTGAGGCTTGTAATACACTGCTGTTAACAGGCATCAAGGGAAATTGCTTTTTTTTGTTGTTGTTGTTGAATTGGATGGGCTGAAGATTCATTGACTTCATGGAGAGGGAAGCTTGTTACTGCATGAAATGGGAGTATATGAGGCAATTCTGAAGGTGAAAAGATATGTTAATTTAAAATTAAATAACCCAGCCTCAGAGGAACCATTTTAATCACTGCCACATACCACTCAATCATACCTTCACCCTTTCTCAGAAGCCAGTCTTGTAACCTGTATGTTTGAAGGTTTCCCAGGTTGAAGCAGGTATGAATATGATGGTTTTCTTGTCCCCTTTCTTTTCTTACTTGTCTTTTTTTTTTTTGGCCATGCCATGTGGCCTGTGGGATCTTAGTTCCCCGACCAGGGATCAAAGTCATGTCCCCTGCAGTCCTGCAGTGAAATTGAGGACTCCTAACCCCTGGACCATCAGGGAATTATCTTTAATTCCAGATATCTGGAAATATACTCTGTAGTACAGATCACTGGACTGCTCTTTTGGGTCTAGGAAAACGGAAACTGCTTGAGGGGATAAGTTTTCTTTAGGGCAAGTTATAGTTATATAGGAAGACACAAAGAAAAGCTTTAGAAAGGAAACCCAACTAGATGAAGAATACTTCTCTGGTACTCAGAGAGGTTGGTGTCTTGCCCAAGGCCTTGCAGCCCAGAAGTAGAGAAATCAGAGTTTTAACTCAGGTCTAATGCCTCTAAAGCTTTGTTTTTTACATTATGTGAATTATGTTGTGCAGGGAAATGATGGCGTTATAACTGGGCCTTCCAAAAGGAAAACTAAGACTTTGGCTTTTTGATGATGAAGAAAAATAGTATTCCATGTCCAGGATATGGTGGAGGACAGGGAAGCCTGGCATACTGCAGTCCGTGGGTCGCAAAAAGTCAGACACAACTTAGCAACTGAACAATAATAGTGTGAAGAAAACCATGTAAACAAAGCATGACATACAGGTGTACATGTTTAGCAAGTATTTGAGAATACAGGACTATAGCTTGATAAGACTAGGCTTGAAATCCAGATGTATCAGGCTTTAGGTATTCACCCATAATCAGACCCTTTAATGTAAATCTGTGGTCTTATAAGAATAGTGTTAGGGTGAAACTTTTAGGAATTTTCCTCATATGTACCTTGTTGCGTATACCAGTTATGTTCCCTCCTTCCTTGGAATCAGAGCTACAGAATCTGCCTGTAAACAACCTTTGCCTGTTTTTCTCCTTTGTGCCTGAAGAATTTACATAGCAGCTTTTAGAGACAGTCTGCTTTCTCAGATGTCTTAGTAAGGAAACAGGCACCATGTTCCGAGCTTCTGGATGAAACTATTATTTATTTATTGTTTCATAAAAGACCCTTAGAGACTTCTGTCTGTGAAAGGTAGCTGGGATTGTGAGAAATTGCATGTTAGGAGGATTTACTTTAGATTTGCATTGGATATAAAGAAGAACCCACATTTTCTCCTAAGCTACATTGCCTACATTTTTAAGGTAACATTTCCATGCATTTCCTGGATAAGTTGGGCATTAACTATGTGTCTCAGCCATCATCCATCCAGCACTGGGAAAAAGAAAGCCACTTTGCAGAGTCATGAGTCAGAGAGAATAAGTTAAAATGGACCAAGAAATCCCCAGCCGGTTTGTAGCTCAGCCTTGTTGTTCCATCTGTCCACTTCATTTTGCTTCAGTTTATATAAGTGACCCCTGTCTTCAGCAGTAAGAAGTTGACAGTTGCATTGGAGGGTGGCCCAGATTCTTGCCCTTAAAGGTGCTTTGGGTGCAAATCCATGCCTTACTGTGACTGACTTCAGCAATTTACCTTTCTATGACATTGTCTGTTTCTTCTTCCTTTCCCTTTTTGGAACTTTCCAAGTCAGTAGCATTTAGGAGACCCAGTACCAGAGTATAACACACTCCCCAACACCTCTCCCACTCCCTACCCCTAAACAAACAAACAAAAATTCAGGCTTACTTTTAGAAGATACTAGGTTATTTTTATAAGAAATGCCAGAAAGCTTTTCCCTGGCCTCCTCATATGACTTGAAAGGAAGAGAAGGCTTTACTGTCTTCAGTGACAACTTTTCTTCCTTCTTTTGGGGACAGCTGTTCATGTCTGAGTCACCTTTCCTTCCGGGTTGGGGATAAAGCATTTTTATTGTTATTTTCATGCTTTTGGAGAGTAGCTGGTGATCATGAACCTCCTTACTTGTGGTGAGATTGGACAAAAACCTTCATAGACTTTAATTTATTCAGTTTTGCTAAAGGCTTGGGAATATATTGGTGAACAAAATAAATTTGGTCCCTGCTTTCATGGTGCATTCAGTTCCAGTGTGAGGAGAACTGATGGTTTGGAAGGAATTTATATTCTCTTTCCCCACTAAGTTCTACCTCCAGACTCCTTCCCCTTTCCTTAGGCCTTATTTCTTTAATCCTCTTCCTAGTCTTGGATGGATGGCTTTCTCTGAGTAATGTAGGCAGCTCCAGTCATTTCTCAAAAACAAAAAAGTGGTCAAGAGTGTTGAGACTAGGAGAACCTTCTTTCTCCCCGCTTTAGTCTACCCATAACATTTTATTCCAAGGAGTTCTGTGTTCAACAGCCAGAAGTTGACGTACTTTGACAAATGCAGACCTTTTCATCTGAAGATATCATGCATGTTGCTGGGAATTGAACTTTTCTTATCTCCGGGCAGAGTTGTTCCTCCCTGCACATGTGGCTTGCAGTGTCAGTGCCCGTATCTCTGCTCCTTCTTATGGCACTGACCACAGAGGCTTCTCTAGAAGCTCCTTAGACTCTATCTGCTCTAATTTATGACAGAGTAGCCCAGTGAGCTCCTTTTCCTCTTGCCACCAGCATCATGGGCATACACAAGCTCTAGGAAAGTTATCTTGGTGAGTGAAACACTCTGGGATCTGTGAATTCTATGTGGAATTGTTTACTAAGGAAAGAAGTTTGCTCAAGAACTGCTGGAGTTGAGGATGCCTTAAGCCAAGACTGGCGTGCTGCAGTCCACGGGGTCGCAAAGATTCAGACACAACTGGGTGACTGAACAACAATTCATATGTTATAACTCAGACATTTAACATGTGTAACTTGTAGTTTAATATACTCACAAGGTAATACAACTATCACCACAATCTACTTTTTAGAATGTTGTCCCCCCAGAAAGGTACTCCATATCCTTTAGCAGTCCATCCCCATTTCTCCTCTAATCCTTCCCTTAGCCCCAGGCAACCACTAATTTATTTTTTGTCTTTATAAATTTATTCTGTCTGTATAAATCTGTCTGTATAAATTTGTCTGTATAAACCTTTCCTGTAAATGGAATAGTATATTATGTGGCCTTTTGTGTCTGGTTTCTTTCACATAACAACTTTTTCAAGATTCATTCATATTTTAGCATTTATCAGTACTTCATTCCTTTTTGTGGGTGAATAATATTTAACTATAGCTATACCACATTTTATCCATTTGGGTTGTTTCTACTTTTTTGATATTATGAATGATGCCACTGTGAACAATTATGTACAAGTTTTTGTGTGAACATAATGTTTTCATTCTTTTGGGCATGTAAGAATAGAATTTCTGGGTCATAGGGTAACTCTATATGTACTAACATTTGAGGAACTTCCAAACCACTTTCCAAAGTATCTGTACCATTTTACTATCCCACCAGCAGTGTATAAGAGTTCTAATTTCTTCATGTCCTTGCCAACACTTGTTAACTTTTTTTTTGGTTATTATGATCCTAGTGGGTGTGAAGTGGTATCTCATGGGGGTTTTTCATCAGATACATGATTTGCAAGTATTTTCTCCCATTCTGTGGGTTGTCTTTTCACTTTCTTGGTGGTCATCATTTGCAGCACAGAAGTTTTTAAACTCGACCTACTTTTTTTTTTTTTGTCACTTGTGCTTTTGTTACCATAAGGAATCATTGCCTCACCCAAGTTCATGAAGATGTACTCTCATGTGTTCTTCTGAAAGTTTTATGGTTTTTAGATCGTATATTAAATCTGTGTTCCATTTTGAGTTAATTTTTGGGTATAGTATGGGTATAGTATGTGGTTCAGCTTCATCCCGTTGCATGTAGATATTCAGTTGTTCCAGCATCATTTCTTGCAAAGATTCTTCTTTTCCAACTTGATTGTTTTGCTACCTTTGTCAAAGAGAAACCTTAGTCAGTGCATAATGGCTGTTTTCTCATTCATTGTCCACTTACACCTTCCTCTTCTTCCCTATTCCTCCTCTCCTTTCAAGTCTCCTTTTCAAAAATACTTTGTAGCATGAGAGTTTTCCACTGGCAAAGGCTAGGTTTGGTTTGAATACCTGAAAGGCTGATATTAGATGAAAGCCATCCTCAGTGTACAAAAGGAATTCCTTGGCAGTCTAGTGGTTAGGACTCTGCTTTCACTGCTGAAGGGCCTTTTTGGATGAAATAAGTCATGAAGGAATTAAAATCATACTTTGATCACTCATCTTCTGATAGAAAAAAACTGCCATTTCTTGTCTGGAAACCTAAAATTTTAGACTTCAGCACGTGACAGTTGCTACCTGTTTTGACAGGTTTTGATCAATGAAAATGAGAGAGCTACAATTAGAATGACTTAGTAGTCTCCTCCTCCCCTCCCAGATGTTCAGAAGAAATGATGGTAGATCTTTTTAGAGGTGGTATCAGTGAGAAGGAAAGCCTGAAGAAAAGAGAGAGATTCCTCCTTCATCCATAAATCTCGTATCTCATTTTTCTCCCACTGAGAGCTGGTCAGGCATGAGTTTAATTAATTACTGGGGGCTATCCCAGGTGGGGAAGCATGAAATCACAACCCAGGTGAGCCCTGGTAGCCTCCAGACTTCCTGGGGAAGGAGAAGCTAAGTATTTCAGTCACTGCAAAGGTATGTGTCACTCAGTGTGGGCTGACTTAGCCTGATTTTGGTGTTTTGTCATCTCTTTGCTGCCTCAGAACATACTTCCATTTCAACAGTATGAAGTCCTGAGCACTTGAATAGGAAGCTTCCAAACCCTGTCTGAAATGCCTTGCTAAAGAGCATGGAGGGAGAACAGCCAGCGTCAGACTGTTTTTCTTACCTCTTAGACCTAGCACCCTGCAACTGGTATCTCCAGAAAATCAGATTAGTACTCAGATTTTACAGATAACAGTCCCAAATAAACAGCAGGAAGAGTAAAGCAGAGGCATATACTGTGTCCTGTGTGGGTCCTGAGTTAGAGATTATTAACTGGATTTACACTGTTTCACCTGTCTCAGGTTTCTAAACAGTCCCTTAAGTTGCCTGGTAGGAGACCTTTATCACTTGCAGAGATCTGAAGCTCTGGGGAGAGAATGTCACAGGTTAGGTTGGAGGATGATTTTATGTTCGTTCCAAAATATAAATTCTCAGACTGACAAATCTATCATACTCTTAGGATAAGTTTGCTTAAACAGCATCAGCATATATGCCCTGCAGTATCAAGCATAGGGCATCCATAGACCCAGCTGATACTTGGCAGATGTAACAGAAGGGAAGGAAATAAGTGTACTTTCTGAAGATAGTACCTTCCAATTTTTTTTTCTTTCTCTCCCCCATCTCCTCTATCCTTTGTTTCTTACTCTGAGCTCCTTCCCTGTCTTTCTTTCTTCCCTCTTTTTCTTTCTCCTTTCTCTCTCATTTCTTTCTTGCTTCCTTGCTTTCTTTCTTGGCAAGAAAATTCCTCTGATAGGCAGGGAATAGAATTACAACATCCCTATCTGTTCCATTCCCAGGGATTATTTCATTGTCCTAACCTCACCAGCTTCTCTGGATTGCCAGCTGGGCCAGTGGCTGGTATCATCCCACCCAGACAGACATTAGGGTTTTTTGGAGTTCTCTGTTCTCCAAACCTAGGCACATCAAAACAAAAATGCAATTCTAGTTCAGCTGAGTCAGGATTTTTTTCAAACACTTTTCAAAAAATTTTTTTACTAAGAAATTTAAAGAAAACCTTTTAAAAGAAAACTTATGAAAGTATGAAATAGATGTATTTATAGAATGCAATTTCCGTTTTCCAAAACAACTGAGGTCTGATAGTAAATTGATTTGTCTATTGTATTTCCTTTACTCACTGCCATCACTCTTGGGAGCTGAGTTCTGTGACTCAGACTCTATCCTGGGTTAACTGTAAGTTAGTGCTGCTGCTAGGATTGGTGGGATTCTCAGTTCCCTATAGCTGACCCTGTCTTCTCATTGGGTTTAGCCTCCCGGTTTTCTTTTCTGTTCCTGGACTGTTGTCATCCCTGCCAGTATCCTCAAATTTTGCTTTCTGAATGATAAAAATATCTGACACCCCCCCAACTTGATTACAGTGGATATTTTGGATTTAGACCAAGCCCCACAACCTTATCTTGCAGATAATAACATCTCTACCTTTCTTGACAGTCTCTTGGAAAATAAGTTACCAAAACTTGCCTCTTGTGCCTGACCCATTTCTGTCCTATTTGATTTAGTCATTCATTGAATATTTATTGAGTACCAGCTGTGTGCCAGGCATTGTGCTAGATATTTAACATTGCTTTACTATATAAATATTGCATGAATCCTCTTAAGATTTAGTTCCCTCTTTCAACAAACATTTATTGTATGCCTGCAATGTACTATTCCTAGTTACTGTGCTAAAACAGATATTATTATTCCCGTTTTATCCCTCTGGCAAAATATACGCTTCCAAAAATCATTCAGAAAAACATTGGTCAAACTGGGATTCCACACCATGATTTCCTTTTTCTTTTTTTTTCATGATTTTCTTTTTAAATTTCTGGCTTGTACTTCTGATATTTGGGTTAGATTAAATTCTTTACTATCAGTAAGTTATATTAAAAGAATATATTGATTTCTATTATGCTGTCATACACACATTTTAATGAACTTTCAGTTCAGTTCAGTTGCTCAGTCGTGTCGAACTCTTTGCAACCCCATGAATCACAGCACTCCAGGCCTCCCTGTCCATCACCAACTCCTGGAGTTCACCCAAACCCATGTCCATCGAGTTGGTGATGCCATCCACCCATCTCATCCTCTGTCGTCCCCTTCTCCTCCTGCCCCCAATCCCTCCCAGCATCAGGGTCTTTTCCAGTGAGTCAACTCTTTGCATGAGGTGGCCAAAGTATTGAGTTTCAGCTTCAGCATCAGTCCTTCCAATGAACACCCAGGACTGATCTCCTTTAGGATGGACTGGTTGGATCTCCTTGCAGTCCAAGGGACTCTCAAGAGTCTTCTCCAACACCACAGTTCAAAAGCATCAATTTTGGAATAATTTTAAAATTATAGGAAAAAATGCAAAGATAAAGCATAGAGTTTCTATATGCCTCTCAACCTAATTTCTCCCCTCTTACATTACCATGGTATGTTTATCAATACTAAGAAACAAGCATTGATATGTTACTATTAACTAAACTCCATATTTTGTTTGGGTTTCAACAGTTTATCTTTAATGTCCTCTTTCTGTTCCCGAATCCAATTCAGAGCATCAGGTTGCATTTAGTCATATCTCACCAATGGGCTCCAGTCTATGACTCTTCCTCAAGTTTTGTTTTTCATGACCTTGACAATCTTGAGGAGTAACTGGCAAGGTATTCTCTAGAATGTACCCCAGTGTGGGTTTGTCTGATGTTTTTCTTGTTCTTAGATTGAGATCATGAATTTCTGAAAGTACACGACAGAGATGAAGTGCCCTTCTTACCAGACCATACCAGGGGTTACATGACATCACTGGTGATACTCACCTTCATTACTTGGTTGAAGTAGATTTGCCAGGATTCTTTACTGTCAAGTTACTATTTTTCCCTTTTGCTACTCTATGGAGATAAGTCTAGCTTACTCTCAGTGATAATGGGAACTAAACACCTCATAAAGAGGAGAGTATCTGCACATATTATTTGAAATTGTTCTGTTAGATTTTTCTCTTCTCCCCATTAACCTCTATAACCTGTGTTGTTTATACTCTTCTTGTTGTTCAGTTGCTAAGTCATGTCCATCTCTTTGCAATCCTGTGAACTGTAACACACCAGGCTTCTCTGTCCATGCTTCTCTGTCCATCACTATCTCCTGGAGTTTGCTCAAACTCATATCCATTGAGTCAGTGATACCATCCAACCATCTCATCCTCTGTCACCCTGTTCTCCTCTTGCCCTCAGTTTTTCCCAGCTTCGGGGTCTTTTCCAGTAAGTCAGCTCTTCACATCAAGTGGCCAAAGTATTAGAGCTTTAGCTTCAGCATCAGTCCTTCCAATGAATATTCAGGGTTGATTTCCTTTAGGATTGGCTGATTTGATCTCTTTGCTGTCCAAGGGACTCTGAAGAGTCCTCTCAAGCACCACAGTTTGAAAGTGTAAATTCTTTGGTGCTCAGCCTTCTTTATGTTCCAACTCTCAAATCCATACATGACTATTGGTTTTCTACTCTACCAGACAAGAAATCACAAAGATCTATACTAAAGCGTTGGTTTCAGGGAAATTTATTTCAGATTTCAGAGGTTTTTAAGAGATAGATTTGATATGACTTGGTGACCCTGAAGAGAGAATGTTTGAAAACAACATTCAGATTTTGGTTTGAATGGCTGGAAATAAAATTTTGGTTCAAAATATTAACTAACAAATATGACGGTTGTAGGCTTTGGGAAATCTTAGGTTCTTCAGAGACTGTATTCAACCCACATGTTGGTCCAGCTTCACTGAATGCCCTGTTCTCCTGAGTAAGAGCAGAGCAAAGTGTTTTTTTTCTGACTGAAACACGAGGGCCGCCTGGTGGACAGCCCCCTGAGCCCTGTTTCTCATCTGAAGGATGCTAGGTTTTGACTTTTGTTTGGTTGTGAGATTTTCCCCTAGTTCATTTACAGAGCAGGCATACTTGATTCTGTTCTCTGTCTAATAAATAATTAAACCTTTCCCATTTTAGAGTAATCACTTCACCCCATGTGACCTCATATTCATAAGAGGACAGCTAGCTTCTGAGAGTCACACCCATGGTCTCATACTCTAAATCAGAGGGTAGCTGATACTTGTTTTTAACTCATTATCTTCTTATTCCATCTGGTACTGTATTAATGTTAATTCTCTGTTTCAGAGCCATCATCAACCACTTTAACCCCAAAATTGAATCCTACGCTGCTGTGAATCACATATCCCAACTGTCGGAGGAGCAGGTAAGCCACTACTTTCCTCAGAGTGGCCCTAGTTGGTGGCCAGCATCAAGTCCCCTCAGATGGCAGAGGGATTCGGTGACTGAGCTTCTAGTGGGAGTGGCAAGAGCCAGGCTGCTTAAGAGGAATTAGTAAGGGATTTGTTGATAGTACTTTAATTAGAATGATGGCTTCTGCTTTTGTGCCATGTGAAGGGTTCATTTAATTATGTAAAAGATAATGTAGGTGAAATTTTGGTGAATTGTTATTTTAGTGTGGGTGATAAGCATTTCTTTTTTTTTTTAATTTTAGGCAGAGAGTCATTTTGACTTTTGAAAATAAGAAATGAAAACTTAGAAATGGTTGAAACTGCCAGTTAGAAAAACCCTGAGTTCAGCTTACTTTGATGTTGTTTGGCTCCTTAAAATATGAACCCTCTTTGGGGCAGATTTGCATTAGAATTGAGTTCTGTGTGCCTTGAACAATTATTTCTGAGCAGGTTTTTCTGTGGTATGAACTGTGACACGTGCAGATAGTGTTGTGTGTTTGTTTTCCTTTAGTCTGGCCTGATTTCCTCTTTTCCCAAAGAAAAGAGCCCTCAGCTCTGCATTATATAAAAGTGAGACGGGGCTTTAGTGTAACATGGTATCAAACTTGATGTTTCAGAACAAGACTTTGAGTCTTGTTTTCAAAAGCACAAAATGAGACATACATTCATATGGTCTCCCTTCCTTCTCACCCTACTCCCAAGTTGAAGGGCCTGGGTATTCATGAGGTGAGAGTTCAGATATAGTCTCCAAGCCAGTTAAAAAAACAACATCGCCTATGCTCTGCTTTCCCTTTTTTGGCGTTTGCATCAGTGTAGCCCTTCTGTGAGCCTCTTGCTGGCAGGGCCAGCTAGCCAGCTGTGGTGTGATTGTGTGTTCAGTGTTCCTAAAAGCTATTCCATTGGCCAAATGAGGCACCAGAGCAAGCCTTTGCCTAACAGACAGCTTCTCAGTATTCCACCAGTGGCTCTTTCCTCAGCCAGATGGATAGGACTCAATTAGTCTATCAGTTTTCCCTTTGACATATTTATTCTCCTTTGTGAGGCCAGCTGTGGGAATCCATCCTTTTACTTAAACCACTTTGATAAATGGCTTTCATTTTCTTTTTTCCTCTTCTGCCTGTGGAGCAGCCCTAAGTCCTGTTTAGGACTTTGATGCCACTGCTCTCTGTGAGGTGCTTCAACATCCTACCTTTTTCCTGTTGAACCGGTTCAGATCAGTTTTGTTATATCGTTTTTATGCAAAAGAATTCAACATCTTGAGCTTTGTATAGTGAAAGAAAGGGTGACTTTCCTATCACAGTGAGCTCTGTTTAGTCTAAAAGCTTTTTTTTTTTTTTTTTAAAAAAAAAGAGGAAGACACATTTTTTCCCAGTCAGCCACGTGCAGTATTCATCCCCCAGCAGCTTGGGAAGGTCAGGCTGAAATCTTTCTACAGCAGTAGCAGCCACAGACCAATAATAAAAATCCATTCTGGCGCATGAGGCAATCTGGAAAAAGATGATTAGCAAGCACGTGTCCTCAACCCCCCTCCAACTTCTTTCAGAGTTAAATGAAGTGATGAAAGTGCCTCTCAGAAAGCGTCCACAAGCCAGAGATGAGGCGACTTCTATAGAGTGGGAGAAAACACAGCCCTATTTGAAAATGAGGAAAGGGAAACAGCTCTCAAAGATTTCTTTTCTTAATAAATAATATTGCATATCTGCTGTGTACAAAGAGTGGTGCTGGGTAGCAGGGATCAGTAGTGAATAATCAAGTGTAGTCCTTACTGTCACGGAATTTGTGTATACTCACCGCTTTTAACAATCCTTTTCACTTGGGTAGTGGAGGAAGGGTGATTCTATTCTGGGACCCTTTTCGAAACTGCCCTCAAAATAGTTGTTGCTTCTCTTCCCTAACTGACTCTGAAGGGCAATAAATAACAGCATTAGAGTACACTTGGTTTTATTCTCAGCACTATCAGGTTAGAAGTATTTTGACTCCTTGTTAATCTCCAGCATGTGTTGGAGCACTTCTTTCCCTTCACTTAATGCCGATATCACTAATGTTAAGTGTATTCACACCTTCCTAAAGAACTGGGTTTGGGATGCAGTAGGCACTGCAGGGACTTCCCTTTCAGTCATGTGGTTAAGACTCCACACTTCCAATGCAGGGGGCACGGGTTTGATTGCTTGTCAGGGAACTAAGATCCCACAGGCCACGTGCCTGCCCCGCCACCTCCCCCCACCCCCGCCAAAAAAAAAAAAAAAAAAAAAAAAAGGACCCACAGTTGTTAGCAGCAAACTAAGTAGAAAAAGGAAATTGGGAACTTAATCCCCAAGTAGATTCTGAAGTACTGGTAAAGTAAACCTAAAGACCATGGATAGGCATCAACTGGGGTTTATTGAGCTTAGTAAGACAGCAGATAAGAGAGGGCTCTTTGCTAGATCTGCCTGCTCAGACTGCCATTTTCTTCTGGCAAGAGATTTATGACTTTTTGAGTTCTGACAACCCCCAGACACATTCTAGCAGTCTGTTTGAGTCATTTTAAGATGATGCTTGTAAATCCATTATTGCTTATCAAACAGAGCCCAATCTCTCACACTGGATTTATTTTTAGGTGTCCAGATGATGGATGGCATTTTTTGTTACTTCTCATTGGCTTCATGGAGAGCAAAATTTTTTAATCAGTTAATACCCTCAGTGTGGCTTAATGGTCATGCATTTTCTAGTGTAATAAACTGCTTGCATTTTTATATTGTACACACAGGAGTCATATTTGTCTGGGGTTGATTGTGAACCTTGTACATATTAACTCTTCTTGTGTGCGTGTGGTAAAATATGCATAAAATTTACCAATTGAACAATTTTTAAGTAGTTCAGTGGTGTTAAGTACATTCATATTGTTGTAACCATCACTGCTATCCATCTCCAGAACTTTCTCATCATTGCATGCTGAATGCTATACAGTAACTCCTCATTTCCCCTCCCCCCAGCCCCTGGTAATCACTCTTCTACTGTTTGTCTCTATATGGGAGCCTGGCAGGCTACATACAGTCCATGGGGTCGCAAAAGAGTTGGACACAGCTTAACAACAAAACTTACTGTTGTTAAACAACAATCTGACTACTCTAAGGGTCTCACAGAAAGTAAAATCATACAATATTTGTCCTTTTGTATATGGAGAAGGAAATGGCAATCAATTCCAGTTTTCTTGCCTGGAGAATCCCATGGAGGAGCCTTGTAGGCTACAGTCCATAGTGTTGCAGAGTCAGACACAACTGAAGTGACTTAGCCTGCTCATATCCGGTTTATTTCTTTTAGCATAATGTCTTCAATGTTGTAGCATGTATCAGAATTTCATTCCTTTCGAAGGTGAATGATATTCCATTGATGTGTATAACACATTTGGTTTATCCTTCTGTCCATCGATGAATATTTGGGTTGCTTCCACCTTGTGGCTACTGTGAAGAATACTGTGAAATTGGTGTGTGAGTCCCTGTTTTCAGTTCTTTTGTGTATATACCCAGAAATGGAACTGCTGGATCAAATGGGAATTAATTCTGTGTTTCATTTTTTGAGAAGCTATCATAGTGTTTCCCAGATTGGTCGCACCTAAAATATAAAATTATTCCAATTTTTCCTGTTTTTTTATAATAGCCATCCTAATGAGGGTGAAGTAGTATCTCATTGTGGCTTTAATTGTTATTTCCCTAATCATTATTAATGTTGAGCATCTTTTTATATGTTCATTGACCATTCTTTATCTTCTTTGGAGAAATTCTGTTCAAGCCCCTTGCCCATTTTTTAATTGGATTGTTTGGATTTTTGTTGTTGACTTTTAGGAATATCTATGTACTCTATAGGTATTTATCCTTCATCAGACATATGATTTGCAAACATTTTCTCCCATTCTGTGGGTTGCCTTTTATAGTTTTAGCTTTTACATTTAGGTCTTTGATTCATAAGCAGAGACATTACTTTGCCAACAAAGGTTCGTCTAGTCAAGGCTATGGTTTTTCCTGTGGTCATGTATGGATGTGAGAATTGGACTGTGAAGAAGGCTGAGTGCCGAAGAATTGATGCTTTTGAACTGTGGTGTTGGAGAAGGCTCTTGAGAGTCCCTTGGACTGCAAGGAGATCCAACCAGTCCATTCTGAAGGAGATCAGCCCTGGGATTTCTTTGGAAGGAATGATGCTAAAGCTGAAACTCCAGTACTTTGGCCACCTCATGCGAAGAGTTGACTCATTGGAAAAAGACTCTGATGCTGGGATTAGGGCAGGAGGAGAAGGGGACGACAGAGGATGAGATGGCTGGATGGCATCACTGACTCGATGGACGTGAGTCTCAGTGAACTCCAGGAGTTGGTGATGGACAGGGAGGCTGGGCATGCTGCGATTCATGGGGTCGCAAAGAGTTGGACATGACTGAGCGACTGATCTGATCTGATATGGTGTTTGGTAAGGGCACTTTGACCTCTTTTTGTATTTCACATATCTTTATGAATAATGTTTATGGAGAAGGTAAAACTCGCTTTTCCAAGAACTGTGAAACTATTCTTAGTTTATTCCCTTCTGCATTGGCTTGTCTTAAGTACATCTTATAAAAATTGTCCTTCAAGGCCCTTGCCCACCATTAGCTGGGATTTAGCTCCTTTCTCTTCTCAGTATAGCTTGTTGGTAAGCATCTGTCTCTAGCCGGTAGAATCATTTGTTACGATCCTGTCCCTAACATGGTGATTGCAGCCATGAAATTAAAAGACGCTTACTCCTTGGAAGGAAAGTTATGACCAACCTAGATGGCATATTCAAAAGCAGAGACATTACTTTGCCAACAAAGGTCCGTCTAGTCAAGGCTATGGTTTTTCCAGTGGTCATGTATGGATGTGAGAGTTGGACTGTGAAGAAAGCTGAGCACCGAAGAATTAATGCTTTTGAACTGTGGTGTTGGAGAAGACTCTTGAGAGTCCCTTGGACTGCAAGGAGATCCAACCAGTCCATTTTAAAGGAGATCAGTCCTGGGTGTTCTTTGGAAGGATTGATGCTAAAGCTGAAACTCCAATACTTTGGCCACCTCACGCGAAGAGTTGACTCATTGGAAAAGACTCTGATGCTGGGAGGGATTAGGGGCAGGAGGAGAAGGGGACGACAGAGGATGAGATGGCTGGATGGCATCACTGACTCAATGGACATGAGTTTGGGTGAACTCCGGGAGTTGGTGATGGACAGGGAGGCCTGGCATGGCTGCAGTTCATGGGGTCGCAAAGAGTCGGACATGACTGAGCAACTGAACTGAACTGTCCTTACCAGTGACAGCCACTCTGATTTTCATTTTCCCATGAGGATAGCTGAGTCTCACTCTCAAAACCTATGGGATTCTCTTAGATAAATCCCAATGACCCTTCTATTTCTACTAAATGAATGGGGATGGGAGGGATTTAAGAGAAATTCTGGTCCCCAGCCTAAGTCCTGGGTTTGGATGCTTTGAAGAGATCTTGTCTTGATGATTCAGTGCTCCCTTCAGGTAAGTATGTTGGAATAGAAGAGCTCTTCAGGGGATTCTCCTCCCTATCTTGTCCTATTTAAACTCTGCTATACTCCATCTCCTTCATTCCTATTTCAAATTAAGAAAAAAATTTATTATTGCTGGCTACATCCTGCTAGAAATGGATCTACACACTAGCTCATCATTTGTTTGTTTTTTTAACTCATTGGTTTTTAATCCAAAGTCCAAGTATAGGCTTCAGAAAATTATTGAACACTCTGAAATTGTGCAAATTATGCATATGTCCTTTTTTCCCTCCTTGAAAAGGGTCCATCTTTCTTAAAATTCTCAACCAGTCTTTGGCCCCTTCAACATACAAAGTTTTGTAGAAAATCACTGGCTTAGTTGTCTTGAATAGTACCTCATACTTTCCTTGACCCCAAAGCCATCAGACCTTTGAGGATCTTAAGCTCCTTTTAGACTATTTGCTATTTATTTTGGTTTGTAAATGCTATGACATTGACTTGTATCAGCTCTAATTTCCTTATACCAAAGAGAGTTTCATAGCAGAACTTTACAGAAAGATTCTCTAGAGCCCTGAGTATCTAGAGAACACAGTGGCAGTTTAGCATTCAAGACAAAACCTTCGATGATCACCTGATTCCTTAAGCTTTCAGTTACACTCATGACCAGTTTTGTGCCATTGAAATATCCCGTTGGAAAGCAAGTAAGTGATTGGCCCACTCTTAACTTTCTTCAATCTTCATTCAGTTCTCAGTATTTTAGCATTTAATGCTTTGTGCTTCAGATCCTCCTAGGCATTTGAGGGATGCAGAAGTATGATAAAGAGCCTTTGTTCTCAAAGGATAAAATAAGTGCGAAAGATGGCTTAAGGCAGTTTATTATCAATAGCTGACCAGTACTAGCAATAGAATCTGTAGGTTCCTATTAGAGAACGATCTCTGTGGGTTGTGGTGGTGGAAAGGCCATGCGGAAGAGAGAAGAATTGAATTGGGCCTTGAAAGGGGAAGGATAGGAATTGGATAAATGGAGAGGCATAGATTGTAAAATATCCTCAAAGCCAGGACCTGAAAAGGACAGAAAGAGTGGGAAGAGTCCCAGAGTGTCTCTGCCTTGTCCTCAGGTCCCAGGGCGCCCCGAGACTGGATGACTTAGATGTATAATTCAGTCATTTAAATTGTTAGCACATCTTCCATAATCCCTAGTGTACCGACTCTGATCCCTGTCCTAATTATACCTCCTTTGATTCAGTTCACAAGTATTCATCAAAGGCCTGGTATGAGCCCCCCTCAATGCTAGTAGGCATATTATTAGACCTACTAGCAAACCTAGCTCTCTTTTTTTTTCCTGGTATAACAAATATAGCAAACACATAACATACAAACAAATAGAACAAAATTTACCATCTTAACCATTCTTAACTGTACACTACAGGAGTGTTAATATGTACATTGTTGTGCAGTTATCTCTAGAAATTTCTCATCTTTCAAAACTGAAACTGTTTATTGAACAGCTTCCCTTCCCTTCCCTCCCCTCTGCCTTGCAGAATTAAACAAAAAATGCTTCATATGTGATTGAGTGAAAGTTACATTGGAAGCTGAGTATTTATTTTCATCTATTAGTAATCTTTCTAACCCTTTTTGATTTTCTCTGGATCCTACGAATCACTATAAATAACTGCTGGGTGTTTAGAAATCCTAACAAAATCCAGCATTATTTTCCCAGAGAAGAGTGAGATACTAACAAGAGGAGAGTCTGTGTTTGTGAGGCAAACACTGTTGGGGTGCCTGGGTGGCACCTGTTATTTGTGAACATCTAGGAGGAAACACATAAAGATCTTTGGGAGATATCCTAAAAGCTTCAAGACTTATGAGGAAAGTCGAGCCTGGTAATTCAGCTTTAGAGTTGTTGGCCCTTTGGGATGTTAGGTAAATGTTTAACAGCTGGTAGGAGGGCAAGTGGTTGGAGGGAGCTGATTTGTAGTTCTGAGGACAAATACTCCCAGCATAGCCACCAGTGTGAAACCAAGTGGCTCTCACAGTGCTTAAAAATCTAACAGTTCACTCTCACAGGCCAAGCATGTGTCAGCCAGCTCCAGCACACCACTGGTTGTTGAGGAAGACTGGAAGAAGGGAGCTGTAAAGCTACAAGGCAGGGCTTTCCATGCAGGAAGTGAGCGTGGGTCACTTTCCCCATGGGAGCCACCTATATTGCCTCCCAAGGCAATCAAGACCTCTGAGCAGCCTATTTTGAGAACCCTTGTGATATTTTCTCATCTTAAAACATGGCATTGGCTGTCAGGCAAGGCAGCCTTGGCAGAGACATATGCTAGAGCTGAGATTTAAGACTCTCATGATAGCCATAACTCAGTTTCCTGTACTTGGCATTGTTTTTGTACAACAGCCTATAGTTTTGCAGTCTGTCTAAGCCTGAGTGATGGTTGCTGTGGGAACTCTTAGTGAGTACGAGCATGTGACACAAGCATTGACTGTCTGACCCTGCCTCTTTTTTCTGCCTTTGTTTAGATTCTGGCATTTCAAGTGACCTCATTGGCAGGAAAAAAAGTTTGATATGAGTTATTTGTTAACTGGACTCACTAACGCAGGAAAGACACAAAGTCAGAGGCAGAGGGGTTTTCCTACAAGCTGCTTAACCTTGGAAATCAACTTTCTGTTACCTAGGGCATCTTGAGAAGGTCCATGTAGAAAGGTCAGCTGGTTATGTGCTGCTAGGATATTTACTCTCTTACTTGGACCAAGAGGTAAGCTGCACTACCAGATCAGAGGGGAAAGGGTCTTGAATTTTAGCTCCACTGAACAGGGAAGAAAGTATCTTGGATTTAAAAAGGACACAAATAGATAAAAGGAACAACTAGGAGTTTTTGAGCTAGGCACTTTTACTTAGGCTATTTACTTAATTTAATCAATTGTCTGAGGTAGATACAGTTATCCTCATTTTATAGATGAGGATGCTGAAGAGACTTAAGTAGTTTGTCCAAGATCACACAGCTGCTAGTGATAAAGCCATAATGTGAACCTAGGTCAGTCTGACACCAAAGTCTGAGCTTTTTCATTTCTTGAAACATGCAAGACAACTAGAGTCTGTTAGGTATTCTGAAGGAAGAGGCAAGTCAGGATAGGAAAGTGGAGGGAGAAGCAGAGAGAACAGGGGTAACTGGTCTCATTTCTAGGCGGTGGGGAAAGAATCCCAGTTTGGGAAAGGCCCATTCAGTTAAGGAAAGAAAATACTGAACAGGGACCTGGAGAATTTGCCTGCCAGTTAGGCAGCAGTGCCTCAGTAGAGGCTTCTGTCACAGTACGATAGCTTTATAAATGAGGGAAAAGTCTTTTTATCCCATCCAAGAATGTCAGCAAAGTCACTATGAAAAATAAAGCTTTTCCACACACCCAAGGAAGATGATGAATTTTTAAAAAGTTTTTATGAACTTATTTCTTTTAAAGATATACATATTTGTGGGTCAAAATCTAAAACATAGCACACTGAATTTTAATTGTTTTTAAAGTGGTAGTTCCATTTTTTTTTTTCTTTTTAAGTAGCAAAGTGAAGATTCAAAATTAATGTCCCTCAGTCAAGCAAGATGAATGCAGAGGTCACTGGTGAAGAGCTTAACTTATTATTCCTGTCTGCCACTGCCAGTATTTCCTCCAATTAAGTATGAATTTTGAAATGCCCATCACATAAACTTCTGGTCTTCCTCAATCAGACTACACTGTCGGTAAAGCTTCTTTGGCAGTGCATGGGAGAAATAGCATTGGAGCTTGTAGGAATTCCAGTAGTTATCAACTTTTCAAGAAGTTTCAGGATACAGCAGACCTTGTTTTAAGTTAAGAAGGCTCTTTCTCCCAGGTATTAGATATAAAGATAGCAAGCACTTTACTCTTCAGTTTGTTTTCTAGCCACTTCCTTCCTTCCAAATAGACCTTCTGGTACTTCTGTTTTATTTCCATTGCAACTTCTTTCCTAGAAGGTAGCTCAAAACTCTTTTAAGATATGCTTGGAAAAGCATGGTTTGCCGCTGTTATAGTAACTTTGGAGGCCAAAAGTGTTATTATGCAAGCTATTTTCTGTTATAGGCTGTGTAATTGGAAATGTTTTTGCTAAGTACCGTAACAGCACTTTGACCTTTCATAGTGATCCTGCTCAAAGGAAGTTACAATCTTAAAAATGACCCACCCAACTAGGAGGGAAACTGTGTTTAACCCACAAATGGGATTTCTGGTGAAGAATTCTATTAGGGAGGGACAGATAAGTGAGCCTTGGCAGGGAGGTAGAGACCCCATGTCAGACTGCTAGAGAATTAGGAGCAGAGATGGTGTTTTCTGTCTCCCTACCTGAGATGTGATCTGTTTCCAAGGAAAGGCCTCAAGTGGGGAGGACAGAGATCACCTGCCTCTTGGTTTGAGCTGGGTGGAATGTCCTGCCTGCAGGAAGCCATAGAGAAGGAGAAGGCCTGATGTGATATTTGGTAAATATGTGTATCCTGTTCCCCTACCCCGATTATCTTGGCTGCCTCTTGGTATGATTGCATAACTTGCTTGTGCAGGGTAAGGACCTGGGCATGTTGGATCAGTAATTAGTACAAAGAAGAGCTTCACAAAGAGTTTCTAGGGCTTCAACCAAATAAAGTCAGGGAGGTGGGGCAACTGCCCAGGGATATTAAAGAAAATCACTGTCGCCTTTCCTTTAACCAAGTGATGACCTTTCATGAATCACCCACTGTGAGGTTCATTATCTGGTCCACCTTCCAGAAAGACAGAGCCAGCCTATGAGATCAGTAAATTTCAGTGCAGGCTTGAAAGACATGTATGGACAGGAGAACTGGCCAGCTTAAATTGGTTTTGAAATTGAGTTTGGTCCTGAGTATGAAAATAGAAAGGGGGAAAAAAACCTTCTGCATATTATATGCAAGTTAGCTGTGTAGAAGAAAGAGTTATCTTTTAAAGAGCATCATCTTTTTTAGTTTATCCAGAGGCTTGTGTCCACCTTTTGGATCCTTTTTTTCCAGTTATATTGGATGATTGTGCCCTGGAGAGAGATTCGGGTTATCTTAGATAGAAAGTCACTGTAAGCACCTAGTGGAGGGAGGGATGTTCACTCGAATGAAGCCTATGATTTTACATGTTCTATTTGTTCTAGCTCCTGTACTTTTTTTTTTTTTTTGAGCTAAAGTGTTCTGAAAAAGAACCAATTCTTGCCTACCAAGGAAATTCTCAGAACCTGGTTTAGTCTAAGAATTCTCTGCTTCTTGGTGTCCTTGGTTTGTGCAGCAAGACAAGGAATGGGTGTCCCAGCTTCACATTCCCCAGATTATTTCTTTTCTGTGTGTAAGTACAGAGGTATCTGCTCTGTGCCACACTAGGGGCTATAAAAATGCAAAAATCATATATTCCCTTAAGGACTTCACAGAGTAAGAATCAGGATCACTCACTTCTTGTTTAGGCCTTTGCCTGTGTGCTAGTCTATAGACCTCACTCCCCTGTTGTATTTGGTGTGCTTGCAACAGCACCCCACAACCCTTTATAAACCTAAGAAAGTTTAGTTTATAGGTATCCCAGTGAAACGTCCCCTCATTATAAGTCCATAAATGGTTGGCTGATGACCCTTTTTGGAGTGAATTTCCACAAGGAGGGCAGTGATCATCTCATATCTTTTACCCCTGCCTCAGTTTTGTTTTGTTTTGTTTTTTTTATAATTTTATTTTATTTTTAAACTTTACAATATTGTATTGGTTTTGCCAAATATTGAAATGAATCCGCCACAGGTATACATGTGTTCCCCATCCTGAACCCTCGTCCCTCCCCATACCATCCCCCTGGGTCGTCCCAGTGCACCAGCCCCAAGCATCCAGTATCGTGCATCGAACCTGGACTGGCGACTCGTTTCATATATGATATTATACATGTTTCAATGCCATTCTCCAAAATCATCCCACACTCTCCTTCTCCCACAGAGTCCAAAAGACTATTCTATACATCAGTGTCTCTTTTGCTGTCTCGTATACAGGGTTATTGTTACCATCTTTCTAAATTCCATATATATGCGTTAGTATACTGTATAGGTGTTTTTCTTTCTGGCTTACTTCACTCTGTATAATAGGCTTCAGTTTCATCCACTTCATTAGAACTGATTCAAGTGTATTCTTTTTAATGGCTGAGTAATACTCCATTGTGTATATGTACCATAGCTTTCTTATCCATTCATCTGCTGATGGACATCTAGGTTGCTTCCATGTCCTGGCTACTATAAACAGTGCTGCGATGAACATTGGGGTATACGTGTCTCTTTCCCTTCTGGTTTCCTCAGTGTGTATGCCCAGCAGTGGGATTGCTGGATCATAAGGCAGTTCTATTTCCAGTTTTTTAAGGAATCTCCACACTGTTCTCCATAGTGGCTGTACTAGTTTGCATTCCCACCAACAGTGTAAGAGGGTTCCCTTTTCTCCACACCCTCTCCAGCATTTATTGCTTGTAGACTTTTGGATCACAGCCATTCTGACTGGCGTGAAATGGTACCTCATTGTGGTTTTGATTTACATTTCTCTGATAATGAGTGATGTTGAGCATCTTTTCATGTGTTTGTTAGCCATCTGTATGTCTTCTTTGGAGAAATGTCTATTTAGTTCTTTGGCCCATTTTTTGATTGGGTCATTTGTTTTTCTGGAATTGAGCTGTAGGAGTTGCTTGTATATTTTTGAGATTAGTTGTTTGTCAGTTGCTTCATTTGCTATTATTTTCTCCCATTCTGAAGGCTGCCTTTTCACCTTGCTAATAGTTTCCTTTGTTGTGCAGAAGCTTTTAAGGTTAATTAGGTCCCATTTGTTTATTTTTGCTTTTATTTCCAATATTCTGGGAGGTGGGTCATAGAGGATCCTGCTGTGATGTATGTCGGACAGTGTTTTGCCTATGTTCTCCTCTAGGAGTTTTATAGTTTCTGGTTTTACGTTGAGATCTTTAATCCATTTTGAGTTTATTTTTGTGTATGGTGTTAGAAAGTGTTCTAGTTTCATTCTTTTACAAGTGGTTGACCAGTTTTCCCAGCACCACTTGTTAAAGAGATTGTCTTTAATCCATTGTATATTCTTGCCTCCTTTGTCAAAGATAAGGTGTCCATATGTGCGTGGATTTATCTCTGGGCTTTCTATTTTGTTCCATTGATCTATATTTCTGTCTTTGTGCCAGTACCATACTGTCTTGATGACTGTGGCTTTGTAGTAGAGCCTGAAGTCAGGTAGGTTGATTCCTCCAGTTCCATTCTTCTTTCTCAAGATAGCTTTGGCTATTCGAGGTTTTTTGTATTTCCATACAAATTGTGAAATTATTTGTTCTAGCTCTGTGAAGAATACCGTTGGTAGCTTGATAGGGATTGCATTGAATCTATAAATTGCTTTGGGTAGTATACTCATTTTCACTATATTGATTCTTCCAATCCATGAACATGGTATATTTCTCCATCTATTAGTGTCCTCTTTGATTTCTTTCACCAGTGTTTTATGGTTTTCTATATACAGGTCTTTAGTTTCTTTAGGTAGATATATTCCTAAGTATTTTATTCTTTCCGTTGCAGTGGTGAATGGAATTGATTCCTTAATTTCTCTTTCTGTTTTCTCATTATTAGTATATAGGAATGCAAGGGATTTCTGTGTGTTGATTTTATATCCTGCAACTTTACTATAATCATTGATTAGTTCTAGTAATTTTCTGGTCGAGTCTTTAGGGTTTTCTATGTAGAGGATCACGTCATCTGCAAATAGAGTTTTACTTCTTTTCCAATTTGGATTCCTTTTATTTCTTTTTCTGCTCTGATTGCTGTGGCCAAAACTTCCAAAACTATGTTGAATAGTAATGGTGAAAGTGGGCACCCTTGTCTTGTTCCTGACTTTAGAGGAAATGCTTTCAATTTTTCACCATTGAGGATAATGTTCGCTGTGGGTTTGTCATATATAGCTTTTATTATGTTGAGGTATGTTCCTTCTATTCCTGCTTTCTGGAGAGTTTTTATCATAAATGGATGTTGAATTTTGTCAAAGGCTTTCTCTGCATCTATTGAGATAATCATATGGTTTTTATTTTTCAATTTGTTAATGTGGTGTATTACATTGATTAATTTGCAGATATTGAAGAATCCTTGCATCCCTGGGATAAAGCCCACTTGGTCATGGTGTATGATCTTTTTAATGTGTTGTTGGATTCTGATTGCTAAAATTTTGTTAAGGATTTTTGCATCTAGGTTCATCAGTGATATTGGCCTGTAGTTTTCTTTTTTTGTGGGATCTTTGTCAGGTTTTGGTATTAGGGTGATGGTGGCCTCATAGAATGAGTTTGGAAGTTTACCTTCCTCTTCAATTTTCTGGAAGAGTTTGAGTAGGATAGGTGTTTCCTCTTCTCTAAATTTTTGGTAGAATTCAACTGTGAAGCCGTCTGGACCTGGGCTTTTGTTTGCTGGAAGATTTCTGATTACAGTTTCAATTTCCGTGCTTGTGATGGGTCTGTTAAGATTTTCTATTTCTTCCTGGTCCAGTTTTGGAAAGTTGTACTTTTCTAAGAATTTGTCCATTTCTTCCACGTTGTCCATTTTATTGGCATATAATTGTTGATAGTAGTCTCTTATGATCCTTTGTATTTCTGTGTTGTCTGTCAGTTTTATAAAAAAGGCAAAAGTAGAACCTTCATTAAGTATCCTTGGTAAAGGTGGGACTCTAGTCTCTGAGCTTGGCAAATGATTTTTTGTCAAAAAAGTAACAGTGAAAGTCACTCAATCGTGTCCGACTCTTTGTGACACCATGGACTATAGCCTTCCAGGCTTCTCTGTCTGTGGAATTCTCTAGGCCAGAATACTGAAGTGGGTAGCTGTTCCCTTCTCCAGGGAATCTTCCCAACCCAGGGATCGAACCCAGGTCTCCCAGTCCCTCCCAGGCAGATTGTTTATGACTGACTCACCAGGGAAGCCCTGGTACACCCAATTAAAAGTGACAGTACACCCAGTTGAAAAAATTTCATGTGACTACTGCCCAGCTGAAAATGATTGCAAACACTGTTGATTGCTACGCAGAATCCATTTAGTTTGTCAGGGAGGATTGCCGTGGTGGAGAGGTGGCGAGAAGTAGCACAATGAGGGGAATCTTTGGAAAATATTAGGAACTGCTAGCTTATGGATACTGATATATCAGTCTGAATCATGCTTTCCCCAACCAAAAATGGAATGGCAAGACCAAAAAAGACTTAAGTTTACTGCTATAACCATGTTTGTTTGTTTTTTTTGCCTCAACATGAGTTCCTGGACTTTTAATTTAACTTTATTGAGATGTAATTAACATATAAGATACATTTATGTAATCATCACCATCACAAGATACAGAACATTTTATTTCCATAATCCATTAAAATCTTTGCTACAATTAGTCTTATCTGCAAATTTGGGCCCTGATTAGGTAACCACTGATTAGTTATTAGGAGACTCTGATGCTGGGAGGGATTGAGGGCAGGAGGAGAAGGGGATGACAGAGGATGAGATGGCTGGATGGCATCACTGACTCGATGGACTTGAGCCTGAGTGAACTCCGGAAGTTGGTGATGGACAGGGAGGCTTGGCGTGCTGCGATTCGTGGGGTCGCAAAGAGTCGGACACAACTGAGCAACTGAACTGAACTGAACCAAATTAGGTAACCACTGATTTAATTTCTATCACTATAGATTATATTTGTCTTTTATGAATTTCACATAAACTCTCTTGTGTCTAAGATTGATCCATATTGTGACACTTCTAGCTATTTACCCAAGAGAAATGAAAATATATATCCACCCAAAGACTTGTATACAAATATTCATACTGCTATTATTCATGATAACTCAAAACTGGTATCTGTTGTTTAGTTGCTAAGTCGTGTCCAACTCTTTTGTAACCCCATGGACTGTAGCTCGGCAGACTCCTCTGTCTATGGGATTTCCCCGGCAAGAATACTGTCATGGGATTTCCCAGGAAAGAATACTGGAGTGGGTTGCCATGTCTTTCTCCAGAGGGTCTTCCTGACCCAAGGATTGAACCCATGTCTCCTGCCTTGGCAGGCGGATTCTTTACTACTGAGCCACAATTAGTAAAACTAGAAACAACCAAAATGTCCCATCAGCAACTAAATATGTAAACAAAACGTGATGCATCCATACAATGAAATATTATTGTACAGCCATAAAAAGGAATGAAGTACTGATACCTGATACAACATGGGTGATTCCTGAAAACATATGCTAAATGAAGGAAGCCAGTCACAGAGACCATATATTGTGTGATTCCATTTATTTTAATGACCAGAATAAGCAAATCTATAGAGACAGAAAATAGGTTAGTGGTTACCTACAGCTGAGTTGGGAGTAAGTTGGGGAATGACTGTTAATTGTTATAAAGTTTCTTTTGGGGTTGGTGAAAATATTCTAAACTTAGATCATGGTGATAATTGTCAACTATGTGAATATACTAAAAACATTGAATTACACACTTAAAATGATTGAATTTTATGGTATATAAATTATATCTCAATAAAGATGTTTTTCAAAAGAAAGAAACTGTCAAAGTGTTTTCAAAAGTGGTTATACCATTTTTAATTCCAACCATCAATGACTAAGTTGTAGCTACTCCATATCTTTGTCACACTTGGAATTGTCTTTTTAATTTTAGCCATTCTAGTGCATATAAAGTGCTTTAGTAATACTGCATACGTTACAGTTCTAAAAATTACTGTTAATTTATTTTGCATGATGACAAGTGTTGACCAGCTGATCATTTGCCTGTTTTTAAATTTGATTATTCATGAGTTTCTGTATATTCTAGATGCAGGTCCTTTTCATATATATTGTGAATATTTTCTCCTATTTTCAGTGGCTTGTCTTTGCAAGTTATTAATGTGATTTTCAAAGTCCAGACATTTTAATGGAAACCAATTTTAAATTAATACTATGAACATGAAGTTATTAATTTTTAAAACAATTTTTGCCCTTGTGTTTTATTTAGTAAATCTTTGCTTCCTCCTAGTTGTGGAAATTTTCACCTGTATTTTCTTCTGGAAGTTTTATGGTTCTGGCTTTTACATTTAGTTCTATGCTCTGTATCAAGTTAATTTTTTTAATGGAATTATTGTTTCTTTTTTTTAAATTTATTTGTTTACTTTTGGCTGCCCTGGATCTTCATTGGTGTGTACAGACTTTCTCTAGTTGTGGCGAGCAGGGGCTAGTCTCTTAATTGCAGCACGTGGGCTTTTCATCATGCTAGCTTTTCTTGCTGTAGAGTATAGGCTCTGAAATGAGGGTTTAGATGGTTGTGGCGCACAGGCTTGGGCTTAGTTGCCCAGAGGCACGTGGAATGTTTCTACACCAAGGATCGAACCCATGTCCCCTGCACTGGCAGGCAGATTCTCAACCACTTAACCACCAAGGAAGTTCAAGTTAATTTTTTGTAAGGTGTTTGGTAATGGTAAACGTTCGTCCAGTTCCCATCCTGCAGTATCCTGTTGTTCCATTGTCATCTGTTGAAAAGACTATTTCTTTCCTCTATTGAAATCTTTGGCACATTTGTAAAAAATCAATTGACCATATATACGTGGGTCTATTTCTGAAATATTAGTTCTGTTCCATTGGTCTCATATATGTCAAAATTTATGCCCTACACTGTCTTGATTATTATAGGTCTGTCATAAATCATGAAATCAAGTAATGTAAGTCCTCTAATTTTGCTCTTTTTAAAAATTGTTTTGAATATTCTATGTCTTTTGCATTTCTGTTCAAAGTATAAAATCAGCTTGTCTTTTCTACAAATAAAACCTGCTAAGATTTTGATTGGAATTGCATTAACTCTGTAGATCAACTTGGGGGAGAATTGATACTTTAATAATATTGTTTTCAAATCCACGACCATGGTATACCTCTCCATTTATTTAGATCTTTAAAATTTTCTCATCAATATTTTGTAGTTTTTAGCATACTGTTTGGAGAAGGCAATGGCAGCCCACTCCAGTACTCTTGCCTGGAAAATCCCATGGACAGAGGAGCCTGGTGGGCTGCAGTCCATGGGGTTGCTAGAGTCGGACGCGACTGAGTGACTTCATTTTCACTTTTCACTTTCATGCATTGGAGAAGGAAATGGCAACCCACTCCAGTGTTCTTGCCTGGAGAATCCCAAGGACAGTGGAGCCTGGTGGGCTGCCGTCTATGGGGTCGCACAGAGTCGGACACGACTGAAGCGACTTAGCAGCAGCAGCATACTGTTTTGTACGTATTTTTTTCAATAATTTTTTATGTTATCTAAATGGTATTTGTATTCCTTTCCATTACAGTTTATTATAGGATATTGAATATAATTCCCTGTTGTATACAACAGGATCTTGTTGTTTATCCATTCTGTATATAGTATCAATAGTCTGCATCTGCTAATCTCAAACTCCCAATCCAACCTGTCCCCCACACACAGAATCACAAGTCTGTTCTCTATGTTTTTTATTCTGTTTCTGTCATACATAAGGTCATTTGTGTCATATTTTAGATTCCATAGATAAGTGTATCATGTGGTATTTGTCTTTTTTTTCCTAAGTTGTTTCAAACTAGTTTATTTAGGGGTTCCATTTTCGCACCTCACGAGATTTTATGGATTTCTCATGCTGCTTCACTCGTTAGTTCATCTAGTTCTGAAGGGTTACTCAGTGTCATCTTGACGAGTCAACCATCTTCGTAACAAGATTTGTTGACAAATCCTGGGTTTTCTGCTAGAGTTTCATTAATTTCAGTTACTTCTGATAAACACAGTAGAGTTCACTAGCAGCTATACTTTACAGTGCACCAAACATAATTTAGGGCTTCCCTGATAGTTCAGTTGGTAAAGAATCTGCCTGCAATGCAGGAGACCCCGTTTCGATTTCTGTGTTGGGAAGATCAGCTGAAGAAAGGATAGGCTACCCACTCCAGTATTCTTCAGCTTCCCTTGTCGCTCAGCTGGTAAAGAATTCTCCTGCAAAAAAAAAATAAAAAAATTAAAATTAAAAAAAAAAAAAAAAAAAAAAAAGAATTCTCCTGCAATGCGGGAGACCTGGGTTCAGTCTCTGGGTTGGAGAAGGGAAAGGCTACGCACTCTGGTATTCTGGCCTCGAGAATTCATGGACCGTATAGGCCATGGGGTCGCAAAGAGTCGGACACGACTGAGTGAGTTTCACTTTCAAACATAATTTACAGTGCACCAAATTCCTTGTTTGTTCAATTTTGTCCCAACTTCTGACAGACTACAGCAAACAACATCTCCCAAATCTTCCTGTGCAAAATTGCTGATTGCCACTGTTCTAACACCATTTTCTGTTGTTACCCATTCATGTTTGTCTGTGAATTTGTGCACGGACAGCAGAGTGGGGCAAGTGTTCAGTGCCCGGTAGGTGCCCGCCTACAGCCCCCAGAGCCCCGGTAGGCAGGGCTCAGTGGGTGCAGAGGTGGTGCACAGGCTGTAGGCCAAAACCTGCATGCTCCACACCACTCTCCTCTCTTTGTCTTTCTCATTTATTTTGCTTGGTATGATAATCTCTGGGTTCACCCATGTCGCTGCAAATGGCATTGTTTCATTCTTTTTAATAACTGGATAGTATTCCATTATATCTATCTACCATGTCTTCTTTATCCACTTATCTGTCAGTGGACATTTAAGTTGCTTCCATGTCTTGACTATTGTGAATAGTGCTGCTATGAACACAGAGGTGCATGTGCCTTCTCTGATTATAGTTTTGTTCAGATATATGCCCAGGAGTGGGATTGTGGGATTACATGACAATTCTGTTTTCAGTTTTCTGAGGTACCACCATACTGCTTTCCATAATGTCTATACCAGTTTACATCCCCACCAACTGTGTATGAGGGTCCCCTTTTCTCCACACCTTCTCCAGCAGTCATTATTTATAGATGGCCATTCCGACCAGTGTGAGATGATACCTCATTGTACTTTCTTTTGTAGTTTTGATGTTGTTTATTTTTTGGCAGTGCCAGATCTTAGTTGCGCTGCGTGGAATCTTTGATCTTCATTGCTCTATGCAGGATCTTTAGTTATGGTGTACGAGATCTAGTTCCCTGATGGTGATCGAGCCTGGGTTCCCTTCTTTAGAAGCATGGAGTCTTAGCCACTGGATTACCAGGGAAATTCCCTCATTGTAGTTCTGATTTGCGTTTCTCTGATAATTAGCAATGTTGAACATCTTTTCATGTGCCTCCTTTGGCTATCTGTATATCTTCCTTGGAGAAATGTCTGTTTAGGGCTTTTGCCCATATTTTGATTAGGTTGTTTGTTTTTTGATGTTGAGCTGTATGAGCTGTTTGTATATTTTGGAAATTAACCGCTTGATAGCTTCATGGTTTGCAAATATGTTTTCTCTTGTTCCATAGGTTGTCTTTTCATTTTGTTTCTGGTTTCCATTGCTGTGCAAAAGCTTTTAAGTTTAATTAGGTTCTATTTGTTTATTTTTGCTTTTATGAAATTTCACTCTTTGTTCCAGATAATATCCCTTGTTTGAAGTCTCCTTATCAGATTATTAATATAGCAATTCAATTTTGCTTTAATTAGTGTTGATACAACACATTTTTCACATCTTTATAATTTCAGCCTATCTGTGTCTTTATATTTTAGGTGGATTTCTTTTAGACAAAACCTGTAGCTGGACACTGATTTTCTACCCAGTCTGACAACCTCTGTCTTTTAATTGAAATGTTACATTTAATTTATTTATTAATATGGTTGTGTTAATATTTGCCATCTTGCCTTTTTTTCCCTTCTTTTTCTTCTGTTTGTTTTTTCCTTTTTCTGCTTTTGTTTGGATTAACTGAGTATTTTTATGATTCCATTTTATGTCCAATATTGACTTCTTATCTCTACCCCTTAGTTTTATTATTTTAGTCATTGCTCTAGGTTTTCAAACATGCATTTTTAACTTACTACAGTATACCTTCAAAATTTGTTATATGACTTCATGTAATGTGTAATACCCTTACAATAGTGTGTTTCCATTTGCCCCACTCCTGGTCTTTGTACTACTATTGTCAAACATTTTTCTTCTAGGTTTCTTTTAAATTTCACATTCCATTGTTATCATTTTTTGATTTGATGAGTCAATTATCTTTTTTCCTAGTTTTCAAATTTATGTGAAAATATTTTACACTTTATCCATGTATTTACCATTTCCAGCGTGTTTTATTCCTGTTGAAAGATCCAGATAATGTAACTTTCCATCTACCAGAGAGCTTTTGTTAACATCTCTTCTAATTGTAGGACTGTTAACAACACATTCTCTCAGATTGTTTGAAAAGGTCTTTATTTCACTCATTTCAGAAAGATGTTTTTCCTGGATATAGAATTCTAGGCTAACTTTTTTGTTTCTTCTGGCACAGATATCATTCCATTGTTTTCTGGCTTGTATAGTTTCTGACAAGTGTGAATTTTTATCTTTGCTCCTTTGTACATGTTTTTCCCCTGTCGAGCTGCGTTTAATATTCTTTCTTTAACATTGGTTTCAGCAATTTTATTGTGATGTGCTTATACCTTCCATTTTGTTCCTTATAATGTTCATGGTTGTCTTTAAGCACTTGAATATATTTATAATAGCTCTTTAAATGTCCTTGCTAATTTCATCATCTCTTTCATTTCTGGGTCTGTTTCTGTTCACTGATGTTTCTCTGGGTTATGAGCTACATTTTCTTGCTTCTTGACATGTCTGATAATTTTTTACTGGATATTGGGTATTGTGAATGTTATATAGTTGAATGCTGGATTTTGTTGTCTTTCTTTATTAAATAGTGTCAGACTTCATTGAGGAAGGTAAGGAAATTATTTGTGGAGCAGCAGTTTCCTTTCTGTAACGTTGTACAGGAGGCAGTGACCATAACCATCCCAAAGAAAAGGAAATGCAGGAAGGCAAAGTGGTTATTTGAGGAGGCTTTACAAATAGCTGAGGAAAGAAGAGAAGCAAAAGGCAGGGGAGAATGGGAAAGATATACCCAACTGAATCCAGAGTTCCAAGAATAGCAAGGAGAGATAAGAAGGCCTTATTAAATGAACAGTGCAAAGAAATAGAGGAAAACAATAGAATGGGTAAGACTAGAGATCTCTTCAAGAAAATTGGAGAGGGACGTCCCTGGTGGTCCAGGGCTAGGATTCCGAGCTCCCAATGCAGGGGACCCTGGTATGATCCCTGGTCAGGGAATTAGATCCCACATGTACAGCCAAATAAATATTTTTTTTTTAAAGATGAAAATTGGAGATATCGAGGGAACATTTCATGCAAGGATGGGCATGATAAAGGAAATGGTAAGGACCTAACAGAAGCAGAAGAGATTAAGAACTTCTTTGTATAAGAATTATACAAAAAGGTTTTAATGACCCAGATAATCACTCACCAAGAACCAGAGAAATCAAGTGGGCCTTAGGAAGCATTACTACAAACAAAGCCAGCAGAGATGACAGAATTCCAGCTGAACTATTTAAAATTCTAAAAGATGGTGCTGTTAAAGTGTTGCACTCAGTATGTCAGCAAATTTGGAAAACTCAGCCATGGCCATAGAACTGGAAAAGGTCAGTTTTCATTCCGGTCCCAAAGAAAGGCAATGCCAAAGGATGTGTACACTACCATACAGTTGTGCTCATTTCACATGCTAGCAAGGTTATGCTCAAAATCCTTCAAGATAGACTTCAACAGTGTGTGAACTGAGAACTTCCAGATGTTACAAGCTGGGTTTTGAAGCAGCAGAGGAACCAGCATCAAATTGCCAACATTTGTTGAATCGTGGAGAACACAATGGAGTTCCAGAAAAACATCTATTTCTGCTTCACTGACTATACTTTGTGTGGATTACAACAAACTGTGAAAAATTCATAAAGAGATGGGAATACCAGACCACCTTACCTGCCTCCTGAGAAATCTGTTCACAGGTCAAGAAGCAACAGTTAGAACCTCACATGGAACAACTGACTGGTTCAAAATTGAGAAAGGAGTCCTACAAGGCTATATATTGTCACCCTGTTTATTTAACATCTGTGCAGAGTACATCATGCAAAATGCTGGTCTGGATGAATCACAAGCTGGAAGTAAGATTGCTGGGAGAAATATCAACAACCTCAGATATGCAGATGACACCACTCTAATGGCAGAAAGTGAAGAGGAACTAAAGAACCTCTTGATGAGGAAAGAGGAGAGTGAAAAAGCTGGCTTAAAATTCAACATTAAACAACCGAAGATTATCTGATCCCATCACTTCATGGAAAATAAAAGGGGAAAAAGTGGAAGCAGTGACAGACTTTATTTTCTTGATGGTGACTGCAGCCATGAAATTAGAAGACTTGCTCCTTGGAAGGAAAGCTCTGACATACCTTGGACAGCATATTAAAAAGCGGAGGTATCACTTTGCTAACAAAGGTTCATATAGTCAAAACTATGGTTTTTCCAGGAGTCATGTACAGATGTGAGAGTTGGACCATAAACCATAAAGAAGGCTGAACGCCAAAGAATTTATGCTTTTGAATTTTGGTCCTGGAGAAGACTCTTGAGGGTCTCTTGAACTGCAAGGAGATCAAACCAGTCAGTCCTAAAGGAAATCAACCCTGAATATTCGTGGGAAGAACTGTTGCTGAAGCTGAAGCTCAGTACTTTGGCCACCTGATGCGAAGAGCCAGCTCATTGGAAAAGACCCTGATGCTGGGAAAGATTGAAGGCAAAAGGAGAAGGGGGTGACAGAGGATGAGATGGTTAGATAGCATCACCATCTCAATGGACATGAATTAGAGCAAGCTCTGGGAGATAGTGGAGGACAGGAGGAGCCTGGTGTGCTGCAGTCCGTGAAGTCACAGCATTGAATACAACTTAGCAACAGAACAACAATATCCTTTTGAAACTTCTTTTTTTTCATGTAGTGATCTTTCTTTTCCAGTGTTATTGAGCTATAACTGACATATACCACTATTTAAGTTTACCACAGTAGGTCTAGTTAACATCAGTCATCTCCTGTAGATGAAAAGGCAGCAGGAGGCTGGGGTGGTCCTTGTGATGAGAACTCAGGATTTACTGTCTCAGTAACTTCTAAATATACCATATGTGCTGTACGAAGTCATTTCAGTTGTGTCTGACTCTTTGTGACCCTATGGATGGTAGCCCACCAGGCTCCCCTGTTGATGGGATTCTCCTGGCAAGAATACTGGAGTAGGTTGCCGTGCCCTCCTCCAGGGGATCTTCCTGACCCAGGATCAAACCTGCATCTCTAGAGTCTCCTTCATTGGCAGGCAGGCTCTTTACCACTAGTGCCACCTGGGAAGCCCAAATATACTAAGGAGCAGTGTTAACTGTGGTCATCATATAGTATGTTACACCCCCAGTACTTATTTATCTTATAATTGGAAATTTGTACCTTTTGACCACCATGTATGAAACTCCTTATCTTTATTAAGATAGGTTTAGAGTGACTTTTAATTCTGTGTGTGTATCTGTGTGTGTGCGTGTTGATCGCTCAGTCGTGTCTGACTCTATGCAACCCCATGGACTCCTCTGTCCATGGGATTTCCCAGGCAAGAGTACTGGAGTGTGTTGCCATTCTCTTCTCCAGGGGATCTTCCAGGGATCGAACCCTGAGTGTCCTACATTGCAGGCAGACTCTTTATCATCTGAGCCACCAGGGAAGCCCCCAAGTTTAGTTCTGCTGTTAAGGTGTTAGTGTTCTGGTGCCTCCTTTGAATGCCCTACACATTCAACAGGTACTTTTCATTCTGGTTGGTCAAAATTCATACACCTCCCAATCCTGTGTGAGCTCTGGGAATTGTTCATCTTACAGATCCTCAGTCATTTTTCTGTGGAAACTGGTTGAATTTTCCGCTAAAAGTGTGATTCTTAGTGTTCAGCAACAGATTCAGTGGGAACCGTACATAAATTTCTAAAACCTTTTTCTTTGCTGAACTCCTTCCTTTCCAGTAACCTGCCTCACAAATGCCAGCCCGCTTTGCCTTTCCAAACTTTAGTGTATCTCCTTAGCCCAGCAAGATTTTCATGCTCACCTTATATTTTCTTTCTCTCAGGATTCCTGTCCTGCACTGCATTTTATACAATGTATAAAAAGAATTATTTCTTCTGTAGCTTTCAGTTATTCCATTATAAATCAAAGTGGAAGTCCTCAGCTACTTCAAAATATTAGAGTATACCCTGAGTTAACCTACCCAGCTAAATTTTTAAAATTTCATTTACTTTTCAGAGAACTGCCACTTGAATTAACTATTCATATGCATTGTCCATTTTACTTCATTTTCTTTCTTCCTTCCTTCCTCTTTTTTTTCCATTACGAGAGAAGAGTCTTGAATGGATTTTGGAAATAGGATGTTATAGTGCGCATTTTCATATATTTTTAAAGATAATACACTAAAAGATCTCTCTTCCCTTTCCCCATATTTTCCTTCTATTCTTGGGCCCAGGTCCAGCCTTTATATTGATCATTTACAAAGGTTCTATCCTCAAATCTCTCAGAACAGCAAGAATTGAAACATGAGAGCTCTTGGATGGCTGATATTTTGTCTGATAGTTAACTATCTGCTTGGAGACCATGAATCTTTTAGGCTATGTCCATCTCAACATGAATCAAACATTGTCCTGAATAAGAGGTTAAGTAGATGACATCTGAAGGAAGCTAACAGTTTTCTCTGGGTACTTGTTAGCCTTGGAGTTCATGGATCTAATTGTTTCTTCTCCTTGTCTTCTGAGATGCAAACCTGTTACTTATGCAAATAAGTGCTAAATATAGTTCAGCACGACTTTGAACCTGGCTATTCAAAGATCACTTTGTGTGTCTGCTTAGATTATTTTGGACAGTTATCTAATGAGTACACTGCACAGTTTAGCTGGATTGTGCAGTTGAAATTTGTTGCTAAATTGAACGCACCTCAAAGGGGCATCTCAGAATGGATCAAACCTGATTTCCAAAAAAGTTGAAACTATGGATTATGTGGAGAGTAAAGTGAAATCCTTTCCCACCCTTTCAACCTTTTGCTCATCTTTTGTGCAGGATTTATTTTTTTCAGCATCTGGGCAGAGCCTACCCTTCAAATAATAGACCCTGAAATCCTAAGCTGTCAGGGCCAGAGTCACAGACCTGTCAACTAATGGCCCTCCTGAGCTGCTATCCCAGGGGCCCTGCCACACTGATGAGAATTTTGCAGTCTGAATTAGCTGAGTAGGATTACATGGTAGGCAAAAGAGAAGAGACTTTGGATTTCTTAATTTTCCCTATCTTAAAAGGTATGCTGTTTCAATCAGACTGCCCATTCATTGATCAGTTAGTCAGCTGACTCCAAACCACTTATAGTTCTATTGGCTCAACTGTTTCTGTGCCTGTGTATGTAAGTGTGCCCTTCAGTCGTGGTTTAGCTTGATTCCTTATTGCTTGTTAGCTCCTTAAAGGTAGGACTTGGGCTTTAGAAGCATGTCAGAGCACTGTGAACAGTGCGCTGGCAGGGTGCACTGTCCAATTCTAATCTTATCACATCACTTTCTCTTTTTGCCAGGCTTTATGGCTAATAGGATCTCAGTTCCCTGACCAGGGATTGAATCCAGGCCACGGCAATGAAAGCTGAATCCTAACCACTAGACCTCCAGGGAATTCCCGTATGATGTGACCTTGATGAGAGACCTGAGTGTTACTAAATTAGTCCACAAGCATGTTGAGTGTTTACTGTTCCTCAAGACTATATTAGGGATTGTGGGAAATCTGTAATGTTGCACTGGGTCCCTTCCTTAAGGGTGCTAAGAATCCAGCTATGATGCAGTTTCAGTGAGGAAATCAGTAGTAATAATCCTTTCCTGCTTTACAGAAGAAATGGGACTGAAAAGTCATATTCTCCAACCAGTGAAATTAAACATCTGAAGTAGAGCAAATGGCCAGAGTCCAGTGGAGAGATGGATGGAGATTATTATGAAAATCCTCTAAAAAGCCTTTATTTTCTTTCCTTCTTTTACCTACTTTATCTCTCTCAAACTATCCAGAGATTAATTTTTCAATGATTAGGGGTTCAGCAGAGTTAAAGCAGGACTGCATGAAAATGAAAACAGAGTGGTTACAGTCTTTTTGGAAGAATGGAAAATTGGTCTTAAAGTAGGATCATTCATTGTAGAGGGATTCACTGTATCCTTTTAACACCCCACCCCAAGCCTGGAAACCGTCTGGTGGCTGCAGCCAAAAAAGCCCAATTAAACCCTAAAGATCAGGAATTCCCTGGCAGTCTAGGGGTTAGGAGTTTGTACTCTCACTGCCAAGAGCCTGGGTTCAGTCCCTGGTTGGGGAACTAAGATCCCACAAGCCGTGCAGTGCAGCAAACAATAAATAAAATAATAATAAACATTGAAGACCTTTGAATTTTAAACTTCTAAATGAGCATTGAGTAATTAGAATAGCAACCAAAGCCAGACTTTGCTAATAATGAATTTGGGGTAGTCTGTAAAGTTTTGTTGGTGGTTTACATTATCAATAGGGTCTTCAGCCGCTGAGCAGGGTCTTCAGCTGCTGTGAGTGCAAACTGACAAGATGTGGAGCCCCGAGGACACGGCAGTCATTAAAGCTCAGACATCAAACCAGGCCTTCACCAGGTTACATTCCCAGCTCTGCACGTGTCAGGCTTCCCACTTCTTGGAGTTTGAGATCCTTGAATCTTTATTCTCTGAAAGATCAGTTAGCCTGTAAACTCAACAACGTACCTCAGGCTAGACTAGCTTGCTAGTGCAGGAGGAGCACTGCATAGGGAGTCAGGAAACTTTGCTGTGTAATCCCAGCTTTGTGTCTTGGGGCAGTGTACAGCCTTTCAAGACGTGTCTTTCTTCATCTGTGACATGAGGGCCATGTACTCGGTAGTTGGGTGATTTCAAAGGTTTCTTCCAGAACTATAATTTTTATGATTTTCTCTCAATGGTAACAGTTTGGTAGAACGAGTTGTGGTTGCCTTTCATGTCACAATCCTCAGGTATTCATGCTATTTCCAGATGCTCCTGCCCACCATTTAACCACCTGATTTGTCTTAGTTTGAATATATCAGATACTTTCTTTTTCCAGTTTTCTTGTTTCCATCTCAGTAGCCTTCATTCATTTAGCACCCTTGCTAGATACTATCACTTAAATATTTTAATTTATTTATTTATTATTTATTTAGTTTATTTATATATTATATATTTATTATTTAGTTTGTTTATTTATTATATATAATTAATTATATATTATTGTTTATTTATATATTATCACTTATCTTCATAGTATTGTAAGAAAATATTATAATGGTAACTATTTTACAGACAAAGAAACTAAAGCTCAGACAGGTCAAGGTTATATAACTAGTAAATTAAGGTGTCAAGATTTGAACCCAGACTTTCCTGATTCCGTAGCCTCTTTCTGTTACACCCCACTGCAGTCTTGATAGGTTCCGTGTTTGTTTCCTATTCTATAAGACTTCTCAGTAGGTTTCTCTACTGGTATCTTGTGGTTTCATCCTCATTTGGCAGCCTGGTCTCTAAGGAAGGCCATACATGTTGCCCTGGCTGGAGTGGGCTAGTGTCAGACCTGTATACTTTCCCCAAATGGGTTATATACTTTAAATGTCATTTCAAATTGAGAAGAAGGTAATGAACACAAATTTGCTGTCAGGTCACATCCTATTACTTAGTTGTCCCCTCATTCTCATTCTCCCAGGAATTCAGTCCAGCAGAGATTTGGACTGAATCTCTGGACTGTCTTCAGAGCCCAGGAAGTACCTACTCCTAATTCAAAATGTCCCATCAGAGACCAGGCAGGTTTTCAGGCACAAGGTAAAGCCCTCTAACATCAGGACTAGATAGCCATCGCCAGGAACTTTTCTAGCTTGGCAGTCCTCCTTTGCTGCTATCTTCAGGCAAGACTTATTTCCCATTTCAAAGGTCTTGCTAAAAAATAAAAAGGTGGGGCACAGGGTACTGAATAGTCTTTTGGGAATGCCTATTATGTGTGCTAGAGGAAGAGGGTGTTTGTATGTGTGTGTGTGCCTGAAACCTCATCAACAATTTTGAACTACATTTTTGCTCTGGGATCTTTTTGCTCCCTGATGTGGCGAAGAGCCTCCCAACCTGTATCATGCAAGGCCAGGCCTCTGTTCAACTTGTCTTTAGTATAACCTGTATCTGCCTAAACTACTAAGATTACTAAAGTTGGCGGTGGATACTGGGCATTCTCTGACTTCTGGTTGATGCATTGTCAGTTACACTCAGGACATGGGGTCATGCCTGCTTTTCTATTGTATAGAGAATACTTTTCACCAGTATGTCCCATAAGCTAATGGAGATGTGTAAGGTTCCAGCTCCTTATTTATGGTTAGAACTACCTGGGGATAAGCAGAACTACTCAATGGCCTGTTGTCACCAGAGGAGGCTTTCATCATAAAATTAGTAACCTTTTATTGTTGTTATTAATGTGCCAGGCATTGGACAATCTTATCTCATTTCATCCTCACATCAGCTCTATGAGGAAGATAGTGTTATCCTTTTACAAATAAGAAAAAGAGATTCAGAGATTAAGTAGTATGTAAAGTTTACAGAGCTACCTGTGGTTGATCTGCGAGTAAAATTCAGGTCTTCCTAACCTCAAAGCCTATGTCTCCTCTGGAGACCTCAAGGAAGGAGTTTAGGTCCTCTCCCTCACTAATTTATTCTTCCCTCACCTGAGGCAGAGTGTTTCAAGATATCTAATGAGATCTTTGAAACTGAGGTCATTTGTGCCTTCCACTTAAATCCAGAAGATGTTCCTTCATGGTGAAGAGTCATTTATGCACGTAAGATCTTTGGGACAGTTTGAAATAGAAGTAGGTACTTCCGGGGCTCTGCAGCAAGTCCAGGAACTATCCAGGTTGCTGTATAGCCATTGGGATGATAATGTTTCCATCAGTTGTATGTTACTTTCAGGAAGTCAGAACTTTTATTCCCATGTCGTGTTTGGAAGGTGAGTTCAACTTTCACCTTTCAGAGAGAACCCCTCTTGAAGTTCCACCTCAGAGAGGTTAGGTGATTGTCTGAGTTTCCACAGTAAGAGTGAAACTCCCCAATTCAGTTTTCTATCAGACCTTTTTGCCAGGACCCAGGTTCCCATGGACTAAGCGTCACAGGTCGGGGAATAAGGACTCCTTAGAGAGCATGTGGCTCATAGGTGATTTACTGCCTTTAGAGCTACGTTGAACTAAGGTGGTGGTCAAGGTTCTAGGAAGCCCACAAGCCCAACAACTGGTGAACAAAGGTGGCTCTGTTAGGGTATAGACTGTACCTGATGGATTAGGGAGAAATGTCCATCTAGGAAGGGCCTTTGAAGTTGCCAGGAAGCCAGAAATTGATGTTGAGACAGCAAATTATGAGAAAGCCTAAGGCCTTTAGGCACAAGGGCTCTGGGAAATTGTCCTCTGTGTAACTACCACCTTCACCACATCTCAGGCCAGTGTTGAGGGTGAGGCCCAAATGGGACATGTTCCTAAAGTCTTGCCAAGGGAACCGACAAACAAAAGCGAAGAAACCAGGGTCTGTGGGACATAGTTTGGCGAAGTGACCTTGAAGACTGTGATGTCTGGAGGAAAAGAGCCTGAATCTGGACCAGAACTTTGACCTGATTGTCCTTCCCAAACTCAGGAACACAAGCCTGTGTTCTCCATCCCTACCCTCTCCTCAGGAATTCTTGGCAGGCAGATATATTTGCCACCAGGTGCACTCTGCCCTGAAATAAGACTGAATTGGTGGAGGGAACAGCCCAGAGGCACCTTTGTACCCCTCAGGAATGCATTCTCAACCCCTCTGATCAGTCCTGACTCTAGCTTACTCCCTTCAGCCCTGCCTTCTGTTAAAGCTCAGCCTCCCTTATCATACTCATTCCTTGCAAGACTCCCGGCTGAGCTGGGAGCTCTCCATGACATCACTACACTTCCCTCTCAGGTCAGACCGAATTGCAGAATAGCTATTGGCCAGATTGTCAGAGTGAAAATTTAGTCACTCTCCTGGTCTCTCCTTTCTACCCAGCTCACTTCTTTTAAGTTAATGGAGAAGATCTACATCTTCTGATGTAACTAATCATTGTATAACCCAAATATGATTATCTTCAAGCTGGCAAGGTAGTATTACACTCTCTAAATACTAGTCTGATCTTGCTAATAATGGGCATGATATATCCAAAATAGTTTTTGTTACAGGGAGTAGCAGGAGCCTGGGCTCGGTCACGATGTAACTAACTGTCCTTGCCTTTGATTCGTGGTCTAATAAGCCAGACTCACATCAGAACTGGCTTTGGTAATCCTTTCCTTCTGGAACCACAGAGATCCAAGGTTCCTGGAGTTAGCGGAAGTCTGAGTCCACCACAGAGACATAGTAGGGGGGGACCCCTCCTCAGAACAGAAGAGGATGAGATAAACTGTAGCTTAGCCTAGAAATGTCTCCTACACTCCAAGGCTTGGATGCTCAAAAGTTCCATCCAGGCAATGGATAAGAAGACTGAGTTGGCATTGAGAGATGAAAACAAGTGGCAGATGGTGCTGAGGAACATCCCAGGACTAAAGAAATGTGGTTCCCAGAAAGGGAAGAGGAGAGATATTGGCAAAGTCTTACTCAGCAACTGTGACAGCCTGGCCAGAGAAAGCTGCACGATACAGCTGAGAATGCATCTGTGGTATCAGGGATACTGAGGGGCTCAGACACTCACTGTTCTGTCACCTCTTCTCATCTCCTTTACCATACCCACAGTAAATAGCCCTGAAAACCAGGCTGGACCGGTCAGGAAAGGCAGGGGATGGAAGAAATTAGAAAGTGGTCCCAGCTACTGTATAGCATAGGGAACTCTACTTAGTATCTTATAATATCCTATAATGCAAGAGAATGTAAAAAATAAAATACACACACACACACACACACACATATATATATATATATATATGTATGTATGTATTTTGGCCATGCCACATGGCTTTTAGGATCTTAATTCCTCACCAGGGATTGAACCCATGCCCTCAACAGTGAAAGCGTAGAGTTCTAAACACTGGACCACTGGGAAATTCCCTATATATTTTATGTATATGTATAACTGATTCACTGTGCTGTATACCTGAAAGTAACACACCACTGTAAATCAGCTATATTTCAATACAAAATTTTTTTTAAAGTCTCAGAAACCTGAGGAATTGCCATGGCCAGGCTTTTTTCAGTAACAAGTAGTGACAGAGTCTCTTGGGTGTATTGTCCCAGACTGAATCCAGCCCAGTAGAGCAGCAGGAAAGGTGTGGGGGCCAAGTGACCTAGGGTTTGTGTGGCCTAAGCCCTGCTGGTTCTTGACTTCCCCAGGTGCTAGAGGTAGTGCGAGCCAACTATGACACACTCACACTGAAGCTGCAGGATGGCCTGGACCAGTACGAGCGCTACTCGGAGCAGCACAAGGAAGCCGCCTTCTTCAAAGAGCTGGTGAGTGAGCCTTGCCTCTGTCTCTGCCTATGTCTGTGGAGGGCCCTTCCCCGCCCCTGGGTTCTACTGTGCAGGTGGGTACAGGCTGATGAAATAAGATTGGAGGGGCCTAATTGGATTGGGTTTGCCACTTCTGTTCCACAACAGTCCAGGAAGGACCAGGTGGTGAGAGATGAAGATAATCACTGGGGTACTGGTGCCAGGCTGGGAAGGGTGAAAAGCCTGAGGCAGCAGTGCCCACCCCTCCTCTGCAGCCATGGAGATAGCCCTGTGCAGCTTAAGCTAGGCCTGAAGTTTGATGTGCATTCCCAGTGGCAGCTCTGGCTCATTGCCCCCCTTATCCTGCCTGTCCTCAGAGCAACTAATGAGAGTAATTGATTCTTCTCCTCCTTATGTAACCACTTTCCTAAATACCTAACTGGGTCCTGGTCTGAGTGCCCTTCCAATCTAGTTCTCCAGTCTTCACTCCCTACCTGCATTCCCACTCTCTAGTCACTCAGCTTCCTGCAGCTCCTCCCTTGGCCATCTGAAGCCAGTGAACACTTGTTCCGTCTCCTCCACCTCCTGGTTGACATCTCCACAGAACTGGACTACCCTGTTAGTGGTCCCTTTCCTGCCCTGCACTTAGAAGTTGCCCTCAGGAAAAGCCCAGTCACTCTGTATACTCTGGTCTGGGGCCTGAGACCTGGACACACAGGCCTCTGTACCCACTTCCCATGTCCTCAGACCTCCCACTGCCAGGGCAGAATTTGCATCAGCCCAGCTTTTTACTTAACCTATGCCTAGTCTGTAAGGAAGGTGCTAGACTTTAGGTCATATGTCTTGTGCTAAACCCAGCCCAACTCTGACCCCAACATGCCATTCCTGGGATTTTGGCCTTCCCCAGGGTGAGGCATATATACTCTGAGCTGAGATAGTGGGGAGCAGGTAAGCCACTAATGTAAGGAGATAGCAGAATACAGTACTTTTATGGAGTGGTCGGCAAGTCTTCAAGTTGATCTAGGGGTCAGGTCTTAAGAGATTAAGTTACTGGGAGAGGAAGAGGACTGAGGAGGAGAAACATCAAAAGCTGTCTTGAGGCTTTGGGGCACTAGTCTGTGCCTTACTTATGTCTCCACATAGCTGTACCACTGGCATAGGGGAGCTCAGAGAGTCTGGTTAGGTTTGGAGCTAATGAACTTGGGCTGCCTGCTGTTTGCCATACTGGCCTTTCCTCTGCTTCCTGCCTGATGACTTCATTATGTTTCCCATAGCACAGCAGAGATGGAAGAAAAGCTGCCTGGGCTTTGGGGCCTAAGACAGATACATGTTCTTTGTCTCCTTCCACCCCTGCTTTGTCTCTAGGCCAATGTTCACATCTATTTCCAATGAATGAATCCATCTGCTGATTACTCTTAGAACCCACTCAGATCAGGGAGTTCGGCCTTCCGACTCCTTTCCCCTGCTGACACAGACAGGACTTCCTGAAAGGTTCTCAGTCTCTGGGTAGAAAGCCGTCAGTAGAGAGAACGTGGTGAGAATACAAGCAGACTTTCCTCTAAAGTGGGCAGGCATCTTTGGGGTATGGAGAGTGCTGGCCTAGGAGCTAAGAAACCTAGGTCCTGCTCCCACAGCTGGGACTTGCTGGCTATGTGACCTGTTCCTGGCTGTTGGCCTCTTTGAGTTGTACTCCTGCCATCCGTGCCAGACAAGGGCTGCATCTCCAAAGTCCTTTTCCAACCAGAAAAGTAGATATATACAGAAGGAGGTTGAGGAGATGTGAAAAACGCCCACAGAGAGGGAGCTCCAGAGCAGGAGTTCTCTGGCCTCAGTTTCTCCTCCTCCATTAGACCACTGACTGGACCAGTCCCCCTCAGCCTGGCCAAGGCAAGGCCAGAGGCCTGACCTCGGCACTCCTTCGCTGTCTCTGCTTGTCTCTGCCTCATCAGGTTGTGTTCTTCTCACATCCACTCGAATTCTTTCTCTCAGCCTCTTTTTCCTTCCTGCCATCACAGAACTATTCGCTCATTTACCTGCAGGGATGATAGATGCTAAGAGTTCATTTCCTGAGAGAGAAATTTCTAGCACTGCATCTTGGCCTTGTGCTTCAGGCACTGTCTCTACTGTTTGTAATGGACTTTTTCCTGTTTTTTCTCTGCCTGTGCCCTCCCATCTCCCCTCACCTTTTCCCAGGTTCGATCCATTAGCACCAACGTCCGGAGGAACCTGGCCTTCCACACACTCAGCCAGGAAGTCCTGCTCAAGGAATTCTCTACTATCTCCTGAAGCTGCCACGCATACCTGAGCAGCCACTGACTGCCCTTACCCACGAGGCTTCTGGGCTGGAGGGCGGGCCAGGGGCGAGGTCCTGTTCCCAAGGTTGGAGAAAAACACAGACACAAGTTCTATCAGTGGAGGCCGCGCTTCACTGGAGCTTGGACAGCAGGGGCCAGGATGGGCAAGCTAGGGATAATCTTATTTGGGGAAAGGATGGGTGGGCACAGGGAGACACCTCCAGAAATGTGGGGATTTCTGGGGTGGGCTTTCTGGACAACCCCTCATATTTCCAATTGAGATTACAAGTTATGGCTACTAACTAATTGTCAGGAGCTGTTGGGCAAGCCTCAGGGTGATGCCCACATCCATGGGGTCAGTGGCTCACCTAGGCTTCTGAAAACAGACTAACTCTCAGATGTAGGTGGAGCCAGTTCTGCTTCGTTTGAGCCCAGGGCTGAGCCAGCCCTGAAATCTGTGTCCCATGCCCCACCGGCACTTTGTCCAGTCATTAGGACCCTTAGCTCAGGCCTTGGGTGGGATAGTTATGGGGTACCTTCTTTCTATTTTCTGAATCCAGAGCTGACTCCTCTGCTGTCTGGCCACCACTTTCTGCATTTGATTCTTGGCACCAGGAATACCTGTGAGTGTTCCCCTGCCTTCCAGCCCATTGACTCTTCAGCACTACAGGGTCACAATCTTAGCTTTTCATTTTCAATCTGGTTTAAACTGTCTTTAGGGTATGTGTGTGAAATAAACATTGACAGGTTTTCTGAAGCCCTCAGGTGCCTACTTTGCTGGTTCCCTTTCCAGCAGTTTCCCCACCTCCTTAGCCACCCCCTCCTCTGGGAGCCTCTCTTGCCTCTACTGAGCTCCCCTCCACGTGTTCCACCCCCTCACCCGGCTGTTGTTTACATCCAGCCTGCCTGAGAATTTCCTCTGGGGAGGAATCTGTTCCTGCGGTGGTCTGGTGCCTGCAAGGGAGAGAGCTTGCCAGGGCCAGGCTCTGAAACAAGCCAGGTGAGCATCATGGAGAGGCCGACCTTTGAAAAGTTGGCCTGTGTTTCCTCCTCTGGACAGCCTCCATGGGACTACTGCTGTAGGCTTTCCCTGCCCCACAGCTGCCTTTGAAGTCGCTGCTCCTCTGAGACCCTCCCTTTCTAAAGCACTTTTTAAAGCCTTCAGGATGGTAGGGAGCAAGCAGCATAGGAAGAATCTGGAAGTAAATGCCAGAATCCAGCTGGGAGAGCAGGTCTGGGACCTCCCAGGCTACTCTTCCACTTCAGGTGTCTTTGGGATACTTGCCCTTCCTGGGAACCAGAGTTCCAGCTCCAACACTGAGCAAGTTCCAGAGAATCCACATTGTGCTGCCGTGAATAATTGTAGATTCTTAAGATATCAGGGGCTGGGTCATCTCTGATGACTAGATGGATAGTTCAGCCTGGGGCATTTTAGTGTTTTCCACATTGATGAACCTCAGAGGAGCAGGAGCTGGAAGCTGGTGGCAAATTGAAGTTATTAAAAATTTATTTGTATGGGACAGACTTTCTAGTGTCTTTTCTACTTCTCCTTAATCTCTGTTACTCAGAACTCCTTCCTCAATGACAGAGTTAAGGTAATCTCCCAGGTGCTGGTCTCACCTGGCTAGGGAACCCCTTATAGGCTCTGTTCCTCAGTCTCCTAGTCTTAGTGGAAGCCAATTCAGTTCAGAAGTTGTAGCCTTCCTTGCCTTTTGAGTGGAAGAAGGAAGAGAATCCCTCTACCTCCACATGTGGTGGTAAGGAGGCGAACCAGCCTATTTGGGCTGCTTCTCGATTCCTTTCAGGCTTCCCTGTGAAGTGAATAAAGGCAGGTCCAGGGCATGGGGCAATAAACAGAGCACTTCTTGCCCTCCATTTTAAGGACCCATCTCTTGGCCCATTTAAATATGCCTATGCTCAGAACGCCACATAAGAGTCCCATCTTTTCCTGGAATTTAACCCCCAAAGGAACTGCCCATGCCCTGTCCCTGCACCCATGTCTGTACCAGGTCTGTGGCAGACCCTCCAGAGCCAGGGGAAAGCCAGGAGTTGGGCATTGCTCCCAAAATAATCCTTCCTTCAGCTACTTGTCCCTTTCTCATGCCGGAACTCTCACCACAATTCCTGCTGGGTTAATTGAATCAAGTGCTTGGAAATTAATCCAATTGAAAAGATTAAATGTGCTGAGGTCACTTCAGCTGAAGCTTACCGTCTCAGCAGGTTACTCCTCTGGGGGAGCAATTGGGTAGGCAGGATTACCTGGGACACTGCCATCATACCATGAAGACACATCAGACATTGCCCCCCACCAATTCTCATGGCATTTGGGGGGTTCATGGGGTTGGAGCCCAGGAAGCATTGTCGGGAAGGTCAGACAAGTAGGCTTAGCCATTCAGTCGCCATTACTGGCATCTGGAGATAGCCCAGCCCTATGCCTGCCCCTTGCTTCAGAAAAGGAGCTAATCTAAGGGAAGGAGCCTCATAACAAGGACATTGCCCCCACCTTTGCCTGCATCGCCAGACCCCTTAATTATTTCCCAGATCCTCTGGAAATCAGAGGGAATCTAGGACAGGGCAGGTGATGGAATAGAGCAGGGCAGGAAAGTTGAAAGAGAAAAAAGGAACAAAAGAGCAAGAAAGTCTTGAGAAACTGACCTGGTTCAGTCTTTATTTTCTTTTTCTTCCCAGTTGGCTAGCAGAGGTCATTAGATCATGGCAGAAGGCACCCTGAGAGCAAATAGGGCCCAGAGACAGGGTTCTGCAGTGGGTGAGGGTAGGGGTCCTTATGAGAGAAAACTATAGCCCACTGGCCTGAGATGAGCCTGCCTTAAAGGCTGGCTGACCTTTACATTCCCATTCCCCCTTCAAGCGGGCTGGGCAGTGGTGGGGGCCACAGACACTCACACGCCAAGAACCATAGAGAAAATAGGGGCTGGCCAGTGCTGAGGGTAGGAGCAGGAGTGCTGAGAATTGGCCGGGGAATCCTCACAGTGGGGCCTTTCTGGCCCTGCACCCTCCTCCACCCCCAAGACCCGGGGGTTCAGGTTTAGGGGGTAGTGTTGCCAGAGAGCTGGTCTCCTTCCCCGCACTTCTCTGCTCACCCTTTCTTTCACCGGGTGCCTCCTCCGAGCTGCAAAGAGGAGGGAGCGGGGGTAGGGGGAACCAATCCCGGCAGCGCCAAAGGGGGGAGGTGGCGGTGACAGCCGCGGGGAGGGGGCGGGAAGAGAGGCGGCTCGGCTCCAGCTCCGCGCTCTTCTCCGCTCTGCCTCCGGCTCTGCGCTCACCCACTGCCCAAGCCTGCCGCTCCTGCCCCAGTACCCCGAGGTGAGCCCTAGACACCGGAGATCCCCTGGCTCCTCGCCCCAGCCCGGACTCTCCGTACCCCAGCCCCCGAGAGCACGCTACGCCGCCAGGGGGCGCCGTGTGAGCTCCCTATCCCTGCCACCCGGCGCCCCCTCCCACGGCCCAGGTGGGGACGGGAGGGGGGCGCCGGGGGCCATGCGGGGCCAGAGTCGTAAGGAGAGTTTGTCCGATTCACGAGACCTGGACGGATCCTATGACCAGCTCACGGGTGAGTCGGTGGCTTGGGGGTCGGGGGCGGAAGAGGATAGATTACATCTCCCCTAACCCTTAAGTTCCTGTGACCCCTGCCAGGCCCTTACCCACACTCTGACCCATTACCAGGCACCCTCCCAGCAGTTCTGGGCAACAGGACACTAAGGTTCAAAACCTTGGGTTCCGCGGGGGATGGGGATTCAAGGGAGAGCAGGTGGGCAGAGGCAGCAGGTGTGGGAATGCGTGACACAAGGCTAGGAGGGGGTCTAGAGTGGGAGGTGTTACATGTGTGAGCACCTGTCATTCTGTGTGTGTCTGTGTATATATGTGTGTGTGCGCCTCCCACAGCTGCTTGCCATGTGCCCTGGGCTTGGTGACAGCCAGAGTTAGTGTGATTGCGTGTGACTGTGCAATTGTATGATCCTGTCAGATGTTTCAGTGAGGTTGTGTAGGACCCAGATTGTACTAATGAAGTTGTTTTGACCATGTATCTGTTCTGTGTGCAACTCTGCTTTGTGTGATTCTGTATGAAATGCCATGTGACTACCAGTTATGTGTCAGGTTTTCACTTTATGGTGGTATGCCTGTTTGTAAGACTTTGTGACTGTGAACCTCCTGGGACAAGCATGTGTTGAAGTGGGCTGTGTTGTTTTGTGATTGTGAGACTGGTTATATTGGTGTTTGATACTGATTGTGTACTTCATGTGGTGATGTCTGCAGTGGGGTTCTGTGTCTATGACAGATCTTACTCTTGCTGCCTCTCTGGCTTCCTAGTGCAAAAAGGGGTTCTTAGTGCACACCATTGCTTCTCCATGTTTTCCACAAACAGCCCAGTGGACCTGAGGAGGGACTTGCATCCATCTACCCAGCCTGGCTTCCAGGAGTGACACCCAGCTCCTGTGGGGAGGCTTTGGTTAATGCTGGGTCAGTTCCCCCACCCAAAGTATTTAGAGGTCATTCTTAACAACTGAAGCTCCTTCAGCCCCCAACAGCCCTCCCAAAACTTCACCCAAACCTGGAGGAAAACACACCCTCTTGCTTCCCCTCCAGACCCAGAGATAGAAGCTCTAGGCCTGGGAAGTGCCATGTGGCCTCTTCTTATAAGTATCTTCCAAACCACTTTGCTGCCCAGGCATCCTCTCTCTCCCACACTGGGGAGATATGTGAGACCAGTACATCTGTGCCTGTGCATATTCCTGGGTTTGGTAGGCAGATCCATGTGTTTGTGTGGGTGACTCTGTCACCTTGTGTACATTTCCATGTACGTGTGTTTCTGTCTCATTGTGCAGCCAACCCAAGAACTCCAACAGAGAACAGGAGGGAGACTGTCTCCCCTGTGTCTGAAGACAAGCTGAGAAGGTGAAGGGAGGCCAAGATCCATGCCTGTCTAGAGGAGTGAGGTTAAGACTTGGGGATGCCAAGAGGACTAGGTGTGACTCACCCACCCTAGAGAGGTTCTAGTCCCTAAGCCCAGACTCCCAGAAGAGGGAGCCCTTCCACTCAGGCAGGCCTCAGATGTGACCTAAATGAGTTTCAGACCCCAGTGGATTCCAAAGGTCCAGCTGACAAACTCTGCTATGAACTCTTGTTCTCAGTAGCAAGGGCCCCAGGGCCCTTATTAGCACCACATCAGTCAGTGTTTGCTTCCTGCTTTAACTGATTCTTCCGCTTCACTTGGGCTTCCCTGGTAGCTCAGTTGGTAAAGAATCTGACTGCAGTGCAGGAGAACGGGGTTTGATCCCTGGGTTGGGAAGATCCACTGAAGCAGGGATAGGCTACCCACTCCAGTATTCTTAGGCTTCCCTTGTGGCTCAGCTGGTAAGGAATCTGCCTACGATGAGGGAGACCTGGGTTCAATCCCTGGGTTGGGATGATCCCCTGGAGAAGGGAAAGGCTTCCCACTCCAGTATTCTGGCCTGGAGAATTCCATGGACTGTAGAGTCCATGGGGTCACAAAGAGTTGGACACAACTGAGTGACTTTCAGTGGAATCATCCCCTCCCCACTTGGCTGTTTGAATCAGAGATTAGGTAGAAGTGGGGAAGCCCTTGCACTGGAAGATGAAGGAATGGAAGTGTGAATGCCAGCTCTGTTTGACTTTTGCTCTCTGGGCCTCACTTCTCTCATCTGTAAAATGGGAAATACTACTACCTCCCTACCTCCCAAGGGAAATACAAAGTTCAAAAGTTGACAAGCATCAAAGAATTGTGTTCCACGTCAACATCCACACGACTTGGAAAGTGGGAATAAAGACTACCAGGAGCTCTCCTTTCGAAGGAGGGCTTATCTTTAGCAGGAGATAAATGGGGTTGGGAAGCCACTATTAATGCTTTGGGTGTCTGGAGACGCTTGAGCTGAAGCCCGAGGGGAAGTCGTTGTCCGCGGTGCTGAAGCGCGTGAAAGGCGGAAGTGCCTCACTGCTATTCGGGTTTCCAGTGTTCCTTGTGCAGGCGGGATTCCTTGGATCGAACCTGGGGGTGTTCTTCGATTTCAGTCATCCAAGCCTATCAGGCTGACAGGGAGGAGGGGGCGCTAAAATCATACCTCAAGGTATTCTGGGTTGCCCCAGCCGCTTTCCTTACCCCACCCCAGGCTCAAAACAAATCTGAGAGATACTTGAGGAGAAACCAGTCTGAGCCCCGCCCTGCATTCAGCCCCTCCAGTCTTCCCAGCCCATCAGGACCGTTTGGCAGTGCGACGAGGTGAGAAAAGGCAGTAATCAGCGGTCGTTCTGTCCAAGCTGGAATCAAGGAAAGAACTGAAGAAGGTGGGAGAGTTGGGACCTGGCTGGCCAAGGCCTGAACTCAGTCCCATTCTGAGATCTTCAGAGTCGCTTCTGTCTGGCCATAAATATTGTTCCGAGATTGGGGCGCCCCCGTGTGGTCTTAGTGAAACCATGCTTGCAGAGCTGATTCCAGATGGGGATGTGGCCAGATTAGGTTCCACGAAGTTCAGAGGTGACTCTCACCTCCTAAATGTAGGATTTTCAGCCAAAAAATTTGGAATCCCAGTCGGAGGAGTGGGATCTCCATAAGCTCTGTTAAATGGTGTTAGTGGACCCTGGAAGGGTTTACTTTGGTTATAACCACATAGGGGTGAGTCTAGGAAAGGGGTCAGGGCCAGGACTTTGGGTAGGGGGCTTTTCCTCGATGCATTTGGCTGACAATCAGCATATGATGGGAAAGTGTGAACCCGCTGAACCAGGACATAGCGACACAGAACAGTTCTATGCCAGACATTCAGAGCCAGAAGCCAGAGATAGTAGGGGCACGTCCCTGCCATCCCTCTGCCATCCCAATACACTGGGCATTTCCTCCTCTTCCCTCCTATTCCCGCACCCATTGGTCCAGGAAGTATGGAAGTGTGGAGAGTTGCCATGACAACTAAGTCCTCTAACCCTTCCCCTTCTCTGTCAAAAATGGGAAGAGGAGGGGGCGACGCGGCAATAAAAGATAATGTTTTCGCTCTCCGGATCCTTTTTCAAAAACCATGGGTGCTCCCTTCCCCATGGGAAATGCAGAAAATGTTCCCAGAGAAGGCTCTGAGGGACAGTGCGTGCTGCCCCTTTCCCGCCCCTCCCCAGTGTGAGAACTTTGGGGGCAGGTGCTTCAGACGATGGGGGCCAGGGTGAGTTCCCCTCTTATGACCTGGAGAGGACAGGAAGTGGAACACGACTCTACTGCCTGAGACTCCAGTCCTTGTGGGTTCGGCCCTCCCGCGCCGCCCACACGGGGCCCACCCCTTGGGGGCGGAGATCAGAACGCCCCGAGCCTTGGGGGCGGAGCTTGGCCACTGTGCTCTCGGCAGGACCATGAACAGATGCCCCCGCAGGTGCCGGAGCCCGTTGGGGCAGGCAGCGCGATCCCTCTACCAGCTGGTGACTGGGTCACTGTCGCCAGGTATGAGGAAGGGAGGAAGGGTCTGGATCCCTGAAAAAGTAAGCGAAGAAGTGAAATAGGAGCCTTACAGAGATGGGGAGAAAAAGGGTCCCTCGCAGAGATGGAAGGGGCAAGATCCCTCAAAGAAAAGGGTTTAAAGGACAACACACCAACAGAAGTGGAGCTTGGGATAGGGTCTCTTAAAGAGAAGGTGGGGGACATAGTAATCTTCAAAGGGGAAAGGACAAGAGGCATCACGGTTCCTTGTGGAGGAATGGTGGAGGAGGGGGCAAGGCTTTTCGATGAGAGCAGAGGTGGGGACCTCAAGCAGGTGGCTGTGGGCGATAAAAGGAGGGAGATAGGGATAAAAGGAGGAAGCTTTCAGCAGGCGGGGAAAAGGCAAAACCCTTTACTGAATTGCTTAGTTTAATGGGATCTTAAGATGACTAGGGGCAGCGTGCAGAAAGAAAAATATCCTGAAGTAGGACTGGACCAACGTGAACTCAGCTAGTTAGTTTATGCATGATGGGATGGATAGACTTGTGTGGCATAAGAATTTCATGTCACTGTTTTGTCTATCTCTGGGAATCTGAATTAAGGGGGTTTGTAGATCACTGGGGTTGTGATCACTGGGGCCATGCATCCCTGGGGTTCCATATCCCTGGGATTCTGTGACACTAAGACTGCACATACTGGAAGTCTGTGCTTTAGAGTTGGGTTAAGGGTTCCTGAGTCACAGTAAGTTAGTTGTGTAGACTTCACAAGGTTGTACCTTGGTGTGGGATTTGTGGGATTTATATGGCATGTGGATTGTGGGTATCATATAAAGGCACTGCTGAGATTATGCACACTGTGGGTTTAGCTGCCTGGGTAGGGCCCAAAACACCCAGCATCCCCTCCTCACCTAGCCTGGGGAGACCAAAACAACCTAGCCTGTGGCATTCTGGGATCTGTAGTTCACTGGCTCTTGCCACAGTATCCTCTTGAGCCCCTGGAGTATAAGCAGGCCTCTCCTTACCATGTGCTCCCAGAAGGAGGGGCCATGGGGCTGAGCCAGAGTCATACTTGGATGTCTCTTGGGGAGCATGTGTCCTCTGAGCCCCTGCTTGGGCCTGTCTCAAGTGACAGATGGCTGGAGCCAGGCAGAGCCAGCTCTCAATCATAGCAGGCATGACTTCCAGGCCCTAAAATAGCCCCAAGGCCTAGGGAGGTCATTAATCACCCGATGCAGCTGGGGTCTGCTGTGTCCTAGCCTGGCTGGGGATGGAGAGGGGCCCCTGGCTGGGGATGGAGAGCCAGTTCTTCACTGGCTGGGTCCTTCACTAGGGGAGAAAGGGCAGATAGGAAAGTGGGCCAGTTACCTAGTATGGACCCCCCTTCAGAAGGCAGTTTTTCTCTGGATTTGAACTTCGTAAAGTAAATGAGTCAGTAATAGGGATATTTCTGTGGTGAGATTTGAGGGACCTAAGGAAGAGTTCACCTAATGCTTCAAGATAATTTCCCTTCAGCCCTCACTCTGCCAGAAGAACTTGCATTAAGACTTCATTCCTCTGGATGAAGAGCCAAGTGCCAGAGGGATGCCTGGGGAGGACAGACCTGGGCAAGTTTCTCACAAGGCTCAGAGCCTTGAGAGGTCTCTGAGTAGGGGGAAGAGAGAGCCTGAAAAGCAACTTGCTCTTTCACTTCTACTAGGTCCTCCCACCAGAGGCATCTGAAGGGTGAGGGTAAGGGTTAGAGGGAAGAGAAAGGTCCATAGACAGGACAACTGGCTGAATGGTTGTCCATCTGTCCATCTGTGAATCAGCAGCAGAGAGAAGAGAGATGCTGCTATGCTGCCTCTTTCAATTCAAATAGTCTGGCTTGGGATCAAAGGCTTCATGGAATTCACCCCCTTTTTGGTCTTATCACTCATAGCTCCCCTAATACTAACTAAGCTGCAGTCACTCAGGATTCCTTGACCCCCATACACGTTGGAGAGACAGACTGAAGGAGCTGGCAGATCACTGGTTCAAGTCTTGGTCGATTTTTTGTCATCTGTATTGTCATGGGAAAGTCACTTCTCTTTGAGCTTCAGTTCCTTCATCTGCAAAATGGGTATAGTTCTACTCTATCTGACCATGTCAACTGTAATAATAGACTGCTAATAGGTCTGTTATGAGAACTAAATGAGATAATATGTGCAAAGTATCAAGAACATAAAGCATGCTCAGTAAATGTTGGGCCCTTTGTTAAGGCAGACTGCTGATCTTTTTAGCCATCCTTAAAGAACCAGCTCAAAAAATACCCTTTTCAGGTTTTTCCTGGCCTCCCAGTTAGAGCTCATTTCATGGTTCTTGAATAGTTCCTTGTGGACACACAACAAATATTTTTTGAATGAATAGTTGCCTTATAGTTCTGTCAATGGCTATCTCTCCCTGCCCAGGAAGCCAGAACCCTGTTTGGTTCACCTTTGTTGCACAGGCACTGGCTCAGAGCCTGGCATTCAATTTGTATATGTCCAATATTTTTAATATCATTGTCCTCTAGGAGCTGAGAATCTAATTGAGGAAACAGGATTGATCCAGAAAGACCTGAGTTCAAATTTGCAGCATCTTTTCTTAGCTAGGTGACCTTGGGTGAGTTCCTTTACTTCTCTGGACCTCATAGTGAAATGGGCACAATACTTTTCATCTGCCTACTTCGTGGGGTTGTCATGAGAAGCCATGGAAGTAACAATGTTTGTGGAAATACTTTATAAGTTGTTAAGAGCTGTAGAAATGTAAGCAGGGGGATGTCTGTTGTTAATAATAGCAGCAAACAATTATAAACAGTTACTCTGTGCTTGGAATTATTCTGACAGCTTTCCATGTATTAGTTCACTTAGGAGGGCCTCAAAACCATATGAGGTAGGAAACTGAGGCACACAGAGATTAAGAACTTGCCCAGTTAATTGCAAGTGGCAGATCTAAACCCAAGGAACCTGGCACCCTCACCCACACTATTTCCTACCATGCTATGCTGCCTCCGACTTCCCTGGTGGCTTAGACTGTAAAGCGTCTGTCTACAATGCGGGATACCTGGGTTCAATCCCTGGGTCAGGAAGATCCCCTGGAGAAGATCCCCTGGAGAAGATCCCCTGGAGAAGGAAATGGCAATTCACTCCAGTACTATTACCTGGAAAATCCCATGGACAGAGGAGCCTGATAGGCTACAGTCCATGGGGTTGCAAAGAGTTGGACACGACTCCTTTTACTGTTCCCACTAATAACATTACAGATTTAGGTTCTGAGTTTTGAGGGTCCAACAGTGAGTACGGTAGAATTTCAGGTAGCTAGGAGCCTGCTAAAATCCCATGGAAAAGGAAATGGCAATCCACTCCAGTACTATTGCCTGGAAAATCCCATGGATGGAGGAGCCTGGTAGGTAGGCTGCAGTCCACGGGGTCGCTAAGAATCAGACACGACTGAGCGACTTCACTTTCACTTTTCACTTTCATGCATTGGAGAAGGAAATGGCAACCCACTCCAGTGTTCTTGCCTGGAGAATCCCAGGGACGGGGGAGCCTGTTGGGCTGCTGTCTATGGGGTCGCACAGAGTCTGACACAACTGAAGCGACTTAGCAGCAGCAGCAGCAGCAGGAGCCTGCTGAGGGCTGGAGGTTCTGAAGAAAAGGGAATTTAAGCTGTCCCTAACAGACAGGTAAGAATGTAGGGCAGGAGAGCAGAGGGTGGGCATTCCAGGCAGAGGGACTAGCAGGAGCAGAGGTAAGAAACAGCAGAGTTTTCTGTGTCTGGGGGACAGTGAGGAGGCCAAGCTGGCTCAAAAAAGAGATCTGCTGATGAGAGTGGAGGAAGGGTATTAAAAGCCATCTATGGATTTTGGATGGTGAGAGGGAGATACTGAATATTTGCTCATTTTATCTGTAAACCCTTCAAAGGTGTGAGAAACCAAAAACAGTCCCTGAGTTGACTTCTTCCTGGAGGAAGGACGGGGGAGGGGCAAGCTCTTGCCCAGTCGTTCCCACACCTTCCCAAGGATGTTGGGAGAAGGAAGGGGTAAGATACATGGTGTGAGATGAAGGCCTGACCCCCAGTGGTGGCCTTGTAGAACTGCAGATCCGTGAACCTCAAATGAAGCAGTAAGGACTGGCACCCATCTCCAAGTTGAGTTCAGTCACTCAGTCCTGTCCGACTCTTTGCGACCCCATGGACTGCAGCATGCCAGGCTTCCCTGTCCATCACTAACTCCCGGAGCTTACTCAAACTCATGTCCATCAAGTCAGTGATGCCATCCTCTGTCTTCTCCTTCTCCTCCCGCCTTCAATCTTTCCCAGCATCAGGGTCTTTTCAAATGAGTCAGTTCTTTGCATCAGGTGGCCAAAGCATTGGAGTTTCAGCTTCAGCATCAGTCCTTCCAATATTCAGGACTGATTTCCTTTAGGATTGACTGGCTTGGTCTCCTTGCAGTCCAAGGGACTCTCAAGAGTCTTCTCCAGCACCACAGTTCAAAAGCATCAATTCTTCAGCACTAAGCCTTCTTTATGGTCCAACTCTCACATCCATACATGACTACTGGAAAAATCATAGCTTTGACTAGACGGAACTTTGTTGGCAAAGTAATGTCTCTGCTTTTTAGTATGCTGCCTAGGTTGGTCATAACTTTTCTTCCAAGGAGTAAGCGTCTTTTAATTTCATGGCTGCAGTCACCATCTGCATTGATTTTGGAGCCCCCCAAAATAAAGTCTGTCACTGTTTCCATTGTTTCCCCATCTATTTGCCATGAAGTGATAGCACCAGGTGCTATGATCTTAGTTTTCTGAACGTTGAGTTTTAAGCCAACTTTTTCACTCTCCACGTTCACTTTGAGGCTGACACACAGTCATCTCAGAGCTGTATAGGGAGGGAAGGGTTCTTCTGGGGTTAATCCTCCTACACTGGGCTTCCAGTGTGGGCAAGCTGTCTATGAAGGGAGCCACTGTAGAGTAGTGTAGTGTAAAGTGCAGGCCCAGTCAGGACGGCTGAAAATTGAAGATCTGACACTTACTGATCTTGGAGATTTGCTTAAACTCCTTTTGCCTAGTTTTCCCACCCATAACAGTACCTCATTCATAGGTTTATTGTGTAAATTCAGTGCAATGATGTCACACTGCACATTATCTACCACATACTGAGTGCTCAGTCCCTCACCAGATGTGGCAGTAGCCCAGAGGCTGGTGTCTTCTGGCTCCTTGGCTCAGCAAGCCTCTGTCCACCTGCTACCACACACCACCACCTGGAGGGAGACCGGAAGATGGGGGAGGAGCTCCAGGAATGCACCCGGGCTGGGTGACTCTCTTGGAAGGTTCAGGTTTCCCTCTAGCCCTGGGTTTCTCCTGTCAGCTCTGTGAAGATTCCCAAAGAGCAGGCAGGACTTTGGCAGCTCCAGAGTGAGGCCCCTGCCAGAAGGAAAGGGAGAGCACACCCTTCCTTTCCCGATCTTCCCAACCCAGGGATTGAACCCAGGTCCCCCGCACTGTAGGTGAATTCTTTACCAATTGAGCTATCAGGGAAGCCCTTCCTCTCCCAAGGAAGTTGATTCTCTGGGTCCTAAAGTCAGCTTCAATGAGTCCCCTCCCCAGAGGGTCATGTTAGGGCTAACCGGCCTTTTTCCCCTGCCCAGGCTATTGGACCTAATCCTCCCTCCCCTGGACCTCAGTTTCCCTGTCTGGGGGGGGAAGAAGATTGCTTCCCACCTCTTAGTCTCCATGGCAACCTCGATCAATGTAGGTGGTGTCCTCCTGACTGGAGAGGTCACTGCCTTCTCCTCCCTTATGTTTTCATACAGTTTCATGTGGATACAATTACACAACCACTGCAGACCCATATTCCTAATTATAGGATACATCCATATTACCAATCTTCAGACCCCCACATAACAACCTTGCTAAAATATAGATACCTCACACTCTGTACAAACTCAGAAATACTCCAACACACTCACACATACCACAGACACCCAGGTTACATACCCACATAGACCACACGCATCCCTAAGACAGGTGCACAATCGTGTAAACACACAGAGACATATATAAGAGGTACACATTCTCTGCACACAAACACAGGAATATATACACATGAAGACACCCAGACACCCATAACATATTCTTACGCATGTACAGTTCCTGGTTTCTCTGTCGTACACACACACACACACACAAACACACACACGCATGCACACACTGCCCACCCCTGACTTCTAAGCGTAAGTCTTCCCTCTGCCCCTTTCTTTGGCACAGAGTAGCCACAGGGTGTCTGAGGGAAGCTGTCCTCAGGGGCAGAGGCAAGTTACTGCTCCTCCTCTGGCCTGGCCTGGGCCGCATCCTTCACACCAGAAGCTCTGGAGGAGATATCAATTTATAGGCTGAAGTGGTCCCCGCGAAGAGGAAGAGGCTGTGGCTGGGAGGCCTGTGGCTGGGAGGCCTGTGGGGAGGCGGGGTAAGGGGGGAGAGGGAGGAGATCCGGGGAAGGAGCAGGAAGGGAGACTGCAGGCGGTCCTGCTCAGTCTGGGGAGCCTGAGGGGGAGGAAGTGTGAGTAGGGCAGGCCAGCCTCAGCCTGGAGGGGCCATGCCCCAGGCCCACCATGAACCTGGAAGGGCTGGAGATGGTCGCTGTGCTTGTGGTCCTCGCCCTGTTTGTCAAGGTCCTGGAGCAGTTTGGTCTCTTTGAGCCTGTCTCCTTGGAAGGTAACGTAGGTATCTGGGCATGTCTGGTCTGCTGGCTAGAGGGACAGTGCCTGCAGGGTTGGGGACTTTATGACTAGGGTGGGGGCTGCAGGGGTAAGCAGGTTAGTGATGGGATGGGGCATCTGGGGGAGGGGAAGAGAGAAGGTGGGGGAGTAGGACATCATGGAGAGGTAAAGAGGGGGACTCAAGGGGTGGATCTGGGGAGGAAGAGAGGGAATCTGGAGGACTGGGTGTCTCAGGGAGGTGAGGAAAGAGGGCCAGGAGGCAGGGAGGTGGTGAGGGGTACAGCATGGGGGTACGGGGACTGGGGATAAGGAGAAACTGGAGGAATGAGGAAAAGTCTGGAGACAGGCAGAGGTATCTGGAATAGAGGAAGGAGGTTCTGGGAATCCTGAGATAACACCAGACTTCTGTGGGGGCGGTCCCCTTTTGGGGTCATGGACCCACAGTGGCTCTGAAGGTGTGTGACTCTCCACACCTCCATCCTTGCAGGTTTGGGTCCCAGTATGTGTGGACTCAGTGTGTGAGAGATACAGGGGGTGGTGTGACTGGGTGTTCATGTGTGTAAGAAAGGACAAAATGTATGACTACTTGAACCTGTGTATGTGACAGGGATGTGATTGTGTCTGAGCGACAGTGTGTGTAGCTTTATGCCATGGCAAAGATACCTGAGGGGCACAGAGTGTGTGGCTGAGCCTCTCAGGGTATCTGTGTGTGTGGCTATTCCCAGAGTTCCTGAGGATATGCCAGCTCCATACCCAAGGCAAAGGATGGGACGGGTTCTGGAGGGACAGGAGTTGGGGATACTGTGACTGAAACATTCATAGATCAACTCTGGTAGGAGGGTGAGGGGTGGATCAGATCAGGGACCCTGTTTCCCAAGACCCCCTGCCTCTCCTAGGTCCTCTCAGGATCTGAGGGCAGAATGGGTTCCAGAGCCTAGACATTGTGGGTGGGAAGTCAGTTCTCCATCTGACCCCAAAGTCAAGTGGGAAGAGTGATACTGAAGGTAGAGAGGGGAACATGTTCTGCCTTCTCCAGGGATTTTTAGCCTCTCATTTTTCATACCAAGAACTGTGCAGCTTCATAGCATGGCTGTTCCCCAGTTCCATTATGGACAGGAAAACAGGCAAGAACCATGATAAGAGGACTGCAGGGTAGACACGTGGGAGAACTGAAAAGATGTAAAGGGAGTTGAGGTCAAGAAGAAGGCTCACGAATTGCCTGCTTTAGGGTTCAGAAAGAGCAGAAAAGTCTTAGTCTACCGTCCATCCTCTGCTGCATTTATTGGAGTGGGGTGAGGTGCAGGGATTGGTGTTGGATGCATTGAGATTCATTCAGTCCTGAAAAGATGAAGTCAGTTGGGATCTAACTTGCCATCCCCTTTAGACTGTTGGTGCAAGAAGGGGGTGGACATCCAAGGAAACGCAGGCATCCTGTCTGCTGAAGGCACCCCCTTTCTCCCCCCAGTTCAGAAGAGCCTAGAGGAGACTGAGTCCTTGAAGCAGGCAGGGGACCGGATGGGGGCATGTGTGAAGAGGGGGAGGCTGGGAGAGGCGTGGGAGCCATCCCCCAGTCCAGAGGCTACTATACTACCGGAGGCCCCCCCGGCACAATAGGCTTTGGGAAACCAAAGTCTGGGCTAATGGAGCCCTGGGCCAGGGGCCAAACCGCCATCAATCACCCACCCAGCTCACTGCCTCCCTCCCTCCGCTCCATAGCTCCAGGGGAGAGAGGACAAATGGGAGAGAGAGGAGGTGCCAACTTCAAGCAGTTCCCTCCTGGGAGCAGAGCGTCTTCCTGAGGGCAGAGCCTGGCTTGGGAGGTGGGGCCTGTAAGGGAGCTGGGGTGTCAACCTACCACTAAAGGAAGTTGGGTCCCTCCAGGAATGGACTGAAGCCAACTTCAGTCAGTGTGCTCCAGTGAGCTCTGACCCTGGAGTCTGGAGGTGGGTGCAGCCAGGAGACAGACAACAGGGACTTGCAGGGTCTCCCTGGGATACAATTGGAGCCACAGGATACAAATGTAAGTAAGGGGAAGTGAGGGGAACTGTGATCTGTGGACTCCGGATAGTCCTACATGACAACAAAATACTCATCTCCAAGGTCTGTCATTGCCTCAAAGTTTGCTATCATTTCACCTTCAAAGAGTAAGTCATACGGGAAGGGACTGGGAGGGGACACACTTTTAGGGTGGATGAATTAGCTGAGAACTCTACTCTGCTGGCATGAAGATTCTAGGTGCCTTGAAATGAGGGATTATAGGAAAGAAAGGTGGGTGTGCCCAGGGCAAATGCAGGTTCTGAGCGTAAGGTGCACCTTAGGTATCCGGTGCCATGGGCACCTAGGTCACAATATGATATGAGCAGGATGACCATACTGTGACATGATGCCCCAGGGTCATTGTGTGTTCTTTGTGTGGTTTGATCAATCATGCTGTGTGTAAGATGGCCTATATGGCCTACATGTCTGTCTGGTTTTTCCTGGGTCAGTCACATTTATGTATGTTTGTATTAAAGAGTAAGTACTAGGTCAAAGTAGGTGTGTGTGTGTGCATGTGTTGGGAGGCCACTGGGTTTGAGTGAGGTGCTGGGTATCAAGCTGTCCCTGTGTGGCATCCATCACTCTGTAATTTATTGTTCTATGTATACACACCTGTCACTGGATATGTGTATGTGTGAGAGAGGTGTCCTTGGGTTGGACATCATCCTCAGAGGTCCAGCTATATAGCACTGGAGCCAAGGACACTGGGTCAACAAAGACTGAGGCCAATATGCCACTTCTCCCTGCCCCCGCCATCTTGCTGTCCCCAGCTGTGTCTCTTTATACAAGGTGCCCGAGCCGTCTTGGTGGACCTTCCGTGCCTGTGAAACCCACTGGACTCCCCTAACCGGCCCCAGCTACTCTCTCCACCCCCCATCTTCCCCCAACACCCACCCCCAGCCGGGGTTGATTTGTGATGATGGGGAGGGTACAGGGAATGGAGGGACAGCGGGGTTAACGTTCCCTCCCGGGGTCTTCTCTCTTCCCAGGCCACCCTCCAGGGCCCACTAAAAAAGCGCTGAAGCAGCGGTTCCTCAAGCTGCTGCCATGCTGCGGGCCCCAAGCCCTGCCCTCAGTCAGTGAAAGCAAGTGCCTCTCCTGTGCTTCCGGGGGTGGGGCCCGTGTGTATCTGGGGTGTAAGGAGTGTGAGAGTGCGTGTGAGCGTGACCAACTTGGCAGAGGTGGGCTGGGCGCTGGCTGACGAGGGGGCGTGATTACCCAGCGAATGTGTGGGCGTGGTCAGCATGGAGGCGGGGCTTGAGTGTGTGGGACATCAGGGTCTGTGAAATGGGCGGGATCTGGATTTGGGGGCGTGGTCAGTGTGACTGGCTGAGGTGTCTCTGATACTGTGAGTGTGGCCACGGTGGCAGAGGTGGGACCAGGTGGCTGTGAGGGTCTGTGCATGGGGTTGTTGTCTGGCCGCCCTCCCCGTCTTTGGGCATGTTTTGGACTTTGAGAGGTAGGTCACCAGTGCCTTGACTAGACGGATACAAGTGTAAGGGCCGAGTCCACCTTCCTTCAGATACCAAGATACGGGAGTTTTCTAGGACCAGCCTGGTCCCCAGTTGAGTGACCTCGCTTTGTCTATAGACCTCAGTTTCCTCGTTTGGGCCTTGTCCACCTCACAGGATTATACATACTGCATTTTGCAAGCTATAAAGACTCGGTTTGTAGTCATTACTTGAGAATATCATTGTGTTTGATTCTGCTGGGTCCCACATGGGGGTAGATTCCGAAAAAGGATAGGTGTGATATGCATAAGGTCCGATTTGTGTTTGTGCTCATTCGTTACGCGTGCCTTTGCGTGCACGAGGAGATGGGGAGTGTGCATTATAACAAGCAGGTCTGTGAGATTTGCTGTGAGTGTGAGGGGCGAGGTGTGTGCAGTTGGCCGGGTCTTCCGCTTTCTCGGTGACAGTTCGCTCCCTTCAGCATTAGCCGCCCCAGCCTCCCTCCGCCCCCACAGACCCCGCCTGCTGGACCCAGGTGACTTATTCTCCTGGTGGGGGCGGGTGCGGGGAACTTTGGGAGCCTGGGTTGGGGGCATCTGCCTGGGGACTGGATGTTGGGAACTGGGGTGGGACTGAGATGGGCCTGGGGTGGTGGCCTTCTCTAAGGCACATACGGGTGTGGCAGGAGTTGGGCTACGGATGGGGCTTGGCTGGAGCTGGGCGGGGCATGGCTGGGCATGGCTGGGATAGCTGAGATGGGGCTTGGCTGGAGGGCTGGGTCTGGGCGGGGCAAGGGTAAGGCTGGGCGGATCTGAGTTTGGTAAGGGAAGGCCCAGAGTTCCCACCCTCAGAAGCCCCTTCTCCAACCCAGTTTTCCTGCTCCTGTCCTGGGATGAAGATGGGACTGGGGGCCTTCCCCTCCAACCAGGGATCAAGGGGCCAGGGGCCAGCGCTGACTCAGACCGCTGGCTCTGGGGCCAGGCCTGGCCCTGGACTAAGCCTGCTGATTAACTTCGAAGCTGACTTGGTGTCTTCTTTCCTTGCCTTGAAGTCCTTGGCTCGGGATCAGGGGAACTGGCAGGCTGGTCTCCTGCGTCGGAGATGGGGGGGTTGGATAGTTAAGTGATTTTGAAGAGGGGTCATGGGGGACAGGCCTGAGGCGCGGCTGTCCCCCTCCGCCCAACCGCCCCCACCCCGCAGACAGCGTGGAGGATGAGTTTGAATTGTCCACCGTGTGTCACCGGCCCGAGGGTCTGGAGCAGCTGCAGGAGCAAACCAAATTCACGCGCAAGGAGCTGCAGGTCTTGTACCGGGGTTTCAAAAACGTGAGTGCAAAACTCAGTCTAACTGGGGAGGGGCGGGGTCTGTGCAGGACTTTTCTCGCTTCTGGGAGTGAGAGCGATGGGGAGGGGAAGGGACAGCTCCTAGATAGGCGTGCCTGCCAGTTTAAGAAGGGAGCCTATAGACTGGCCTGTCTGCTCTGTGCTTTTTATTTGTGCACTTGGGAGAAGTCTTCCCTCCAGTGGAAGAGCTACATGGTGAGCCCCCTAGAGACGCAAAGACATCCCTCCTCTCTGGGCGTCTCTGACCACCGAGAGTCGGGTGGGAACGTGGGTGAGCAGTTGGGTGGTGAGTGGAAGAGGGTTTCTTCCTTCAGTCTGCTTTCCCTCCCCATCCTCCCCACAGGAATGTCCCAGTGGAATTGTCAATGAGGAAAACTTCAAGCAGATTTACTCTCAGTTCTTTCCTCAAGGAGGTAAGGAGATAAGTCCTTGGGGAGAGGTTCTGGAGGGGTTGGAAATGCCAAGTGAATGGGGTTGGCAGAGCCCCACAGAGGTAGGGAGGTAGGAAGTCTGCTCCTGTCTGGAAGCAAGCTTGCTCACCCACACTTATCCTACAGACTCGAGCACATACGCCACTTTTCTCTTCAATGCCTTTGACACCAACCATGATGGCTCAGTCAGTTTTGAGGTGAGCTGGAGGAGGTGGGCCAGGGAAGCATGCTTCCTGGGACATCAGGGCCAGGCCAAACCCAGAGAGGGTTGAGTGAAGGTACCTGAAGACTCATTTTCCCCTGCCCCCTTCCTAGGACTTTGTGGCTGGTTTGTCGGTGATTCTTCGGGGAACCACAGATGATAGGCTGAACTGGGCCTTCAACCTATATGACCTCAACAAGGATGGCTGTATTACCAAGGAGGTGGGGGGCAACTGAAGAGCTGGGGGTGGGGGGTTATATGTGTATGGGGATGGGCACAGGGCCCTCGGGTGGGCACGTGACCCAAATATGCGTCATCAGCAAGGGCTGACGTCTGCCCCAGGCCCCAGGCCTTCTAGTTAGGAGGCTGGAGGCTCTGAGGAGGGATCCTCTTCTCTCTTGGTCTAACAGGAAATGCTTGATATCATGAAGTCCATCTATGACATGATGGGCAAGTACACGTATCCTGCACTCCGGGAGGAGGCCCCAAGGGAGCACGTGGAGAGCTTTTTCCAGGTGCCTGGGACAGGGCAGGCTGGGGTTTGGAGTGAAAGGAAGGAGGCAAGGTCCCAGCAGGGAACTTACCTGAGTTCTGCCTGCCTCTTTCCTGTCATCTCTCCTGTTTTCTCTACCTGACTACCTTTTTGCAGAAGATGGACAGGAACAAGGATGGCGTGGTGACTATTGAGGAATTCATTGAGTCTTGTCAAAAGGTACAGGGCCCTGCCCTCTACATTTCCCTGATCTGGACTCAGGGCCTGATTCAATGATGTAGGAGAAAGCTCCTTTGGGCAAAGTACCATCTCCCTAACTACCCTCAATTCTGAATCCTTTTCCTTCATAACTTGGGGAGGCCTGTCCCTTCCCCACCTCTCTGATTGTCTCCTTCTTCACTGCCTCTCTCTGTCTCTGAACGTCCCTATTTCTGAATCAGTGTTCTTCTCCCTTTCTCTGATAAGCTCTTTTTCTTTCTTTCTCTCCAATTTGCCTCTCCCACCATGGCTACAGGACGAGAACATCATGAGGTCCATGCAACTCTTTGACAATGTCATCTAGCTCCCCAGGAGAGGGGGTCAGTTGCCCTGGGGGGACCATGCTCTAGCCCTAGTCCAGGTGGACCTCACCCTTCTCTTCCCAGGTCTGTCCTCATCCTAGCTCTACCCTGGGGGCTATAGGAACCCAAGAGCCTGGGGATTTGGTGGTCCATACAGCTGGAGCTGAGGAGGGTAGGGAGTGGGCAGAGTGTATCTGTGGGGGTGTTCTCGACTCCCAACAGCTCCCCCTTCCTGCCTGAAACTCAGTGCCGAGGTTGCCCTGTTATGGGAATTGAGTGGTCCTTCCCCTCCCACCCCCCAACTGAGAAACCACAACACTAGGCAAAATTTCTCCTGCTATGGTGCTTCCTCCATCCCTGATCTCATAAACATTTCCCCTAAGATTCCCTTATAAAAAGGCTCTTCTGTCCTTGCCACTGACTGGCCTTTTAGGCCAGGGCCTTTGACAGTGCTGTAGGAGGGGGTCAAGAATGTGGAGGGAGTAACCTTGGGCCTAAGCCAGTGGGTAGGCCCTAGGAGGCAATTGCGGTAGAGAGCAGAAAGGCCTGGGGATTGTCAGTGACAGCATACCAGGCTGTAGCTTTGAGCTCTACAGGTCTGCCACCCCAAGCCATCAGAATATGTGTTTCCAGGCTCTTCAGAAAACCTTGGAAATATACCCAGAAATTTTCCATATACTCCTCAGTATCCCAGGAGAACTTGGGATCTGGGTTTTGGCAGATCCCTGGAATTTCTTCCTCTCCTTCCTTCCTGTTTGGGTAGTGGTGGTGGCAGCAGGGGGAAGATGGGTGGGAGCTGCTTGACTGATACCTGCCAAAGTTTCAGCCTACCTTCTCTGATGACTACAACTTAAGATTTCATTTGCCATTTCCTCTAGACCTGGAGGCATGGAGTAAGTCAGGGACCACCCTGTGGATGCCTTAGGAGAAAAAGGAAGGAAGGAGGCAGACATAGCATTTGAACCCAGTGTGGGGGCATTTTTGAGAATTTTTGATATACCCAGGCTCTATTCCTGCCTCCCCACATAGCCTCCTCATAGCCCACTCAGAGTTTCCTCTTGCTCTAGTCAATCTACCCAGAGATGCCCCTGAGCACACCTTGATGGCAGGGACCATAGGATCCAGGTCCCACCTCACTGTCAGCAGCCCTGCCACACTGCTACCCTTTAATATATCTGCTTGTCCCATTTAGCTCACTTTCCCAGTCAGCTGTGAATTGAGGCAGAGGGCACCCAAGAAGCCCCCTTCCCCATGAGAACACTGTTGACTACTTTGCATTTTTGGTTCCTCTGTAATTTTTGTAAAATAAGAAATCACCAGATCCAATAAAACACAATGGCTATGCACAGGTTGCTGTCTCTGCCTTTTTGTCCCTCCTTCCCCACACATAAACTCACAACCCCTAACTCATACAGCCTTTTAGATCCCAAAGACAATGCCTCCTTTCCTAGAGTATGGCCAACCCTTGGCGGGAGATCAAGTCACATGTTCTGGAAGGGTTGGAAACCTCCTGGACCTTAGAGAGGCTCCTGAATCTCCCTCATCCTTGGAGGAGACAAGGAAGAGAAAGATGATTGATGTCCCAAAGACTATGCCAAGCCAGCTGTCTTTTGGCTAAACATTCTTTCAAGTCAAATCAAGAATTTCTAATTTACATATTAATACATCTTAGTTAATTTCAAAATGCTTTTAAGAGGGGAATTCCCTTTAGGTTCTAATGAAAGTTCCTTTGTGTAAACATTCCAGCTAGTATAGATGTACATTTGTGTCTGTACTCTAGCCAAGAATGATGGGGGAGCAGATGAAGCGGACCAAGGACAGGTCACCACGGAGCAGTTGACACAAAGGGTAATAGAAGCTCCTGTGTGGGGTAGGAACCTTTCTTTGTTCTGCTCCTGGAGAGGGGCTGCCAATGCTAAGTTCCTCCCATCCTTTCTCTAGGGCAGTGTTATGTGGTAACTAAGCTTTACAGTCCATATAAGGGGGATCAGGCCTTCTCTTCCAACATTGTACATGCACACATTGATAAGATCAAGGGAGGGGTGTGGTGTCTAAGAAACAAAACCTTACTTCCAGAGTTCTTCATTTTGTCATCTGTTTTTGCTGCTCACATCATCACACAGCTGTCTGCTCCTTAGGTCCTTGGGTTTCTTTGGGTCACAACCCCTCTGTAGGATCTAATTAAATTTGTGGACCTACTGTCTAGAGGAAAAAAATAGCACAGTTTTCCATATATTTTTGTGTCCCTGAAGCCCATCCATGGGCCCTAATGAAGAACCTATGATCTAGTCCACCTCTCAGTCTTCCATTGTACAGAAGAGGAAACAGGCCCAAAGAGCAGAGAGGACTTGCTCAAGATCAACCGATGAGTTTATAGGAGGGTTGATACTAGACTCAGTCCCCCAAATCTCTGTCCAGGGTGGCCTTGGAGCACAGTAAAAATTTGTGTGTGAAAGATGGATGCTATGCATGTCATGTATTATCAAGACAAGGTAACACTGACAGGCTGTCATGTTGCCCTATACTTTTCCTTCCAGGCACTTATCAGTTTGTAACTGTATATTCAAGTGTATTTATTTGAGTGATTATTTGTCTTTTTTGTTACATTGTAAGCTCCTGAGGACTCCTTGAGTCCCTGGACTAGGTTTTTTTCCCCCTTACCATCCTATCCTGGGGCCTGGCAAGTAATAGGTATTTCATAATTGTATGAATAACTGTATGGTTTGTATAAATGGGCATGGTAGGTGTATGTATATAATTGGCTTAAACATGGAGACGGTCTCTATATTTTAGGGTACATTCAAGCTTGAGGGAAGTTGAAGTCTGGAGCTGAGAATTTCTAGGAACTGAGAAGTACCCCAGAGCTAGGGCAGACAAATGGGAACCAGGGAAAAAAAAAAAAAAGAAAGGACAGGAGGTTGGGATCTGATCATTTTTTTCTGACCACTGATTAGATTCTGAATGTTGTTAGCTGCTCCATCTCAAAACACTCTTCTTTATTGTTTTTCTTTTGCCTTTCTGGCCATCCCTTCTCAGTCCTCCCTTGATAACTCATCCTTCTCATTTGGAATATTAAACATTGGTCCCCACAGCTCAGACCGGAGCCTCTTTTCCATAACACATCCAATCCCATGGCTTTAAACATTATCTATATGCAGGGAGACTCCTAAGTTTTTATCCCCAGAATTCTCCTCTGAGCTCCAAGACCCACATATTCAATTGCCTATTTCACATATTCACGTGGATCTATAATGGTCATACTTAACATGTTCAAAATGGAATTTTGACTCACGCCTTCCTAGTCTTCCCCATCTCAATAAATGACATCATCTACCTAGTTGCTCAGGTCAAAATTTAGGAGTCTTCTTTTCTTCTTCCACACTCTCCCTCTACTCTCCCTTAATTCATCACCAATCCTGGGAATTCCTGGGTAGTCTAGTGGTTAGGACTCTGGTGCTTTCACTGCCCAGGGCCAGGCTCAATCCCTGGATCTCTAGGGGACTAAGATCTCCACAAGCCATGCAGCACAGCCAAAAAAAAAAATCACCAATTCCACCATCAAAGGTTCACCATCTCTCTCTACTGCTGTTCCTTAGTCTAAATCACTATCATTGCTTAACTGTATTACTTTTCTTCCATCTGAAGTAGACCTTCCTTACTGTGGTTACTTTTCATCATATCACTAGATTTCCTCCCTTCATAGAACTTATCACAAACTGAGTTCCTGTGTGTATAACTGAATCTCTTTCTCCAACCAGAATGTAAGCCCTGTGAGAGCAGGACCCTATCTTGTCCATTCCTCAACTGTTTATCACAGGACTGCTAGGCTATGAATTCCTACTGTAGGCGCTGGGGGATAGAGGTGTGTTATGGAGAGAAAGGGTGTGGCAAGAATTGCCCTTTAAGCTTGACAAGTACAGATATGGAAGGTGTATCTTGCCTGGGTCACAGAGTCAGGAAGTGTTGACTATGGAGAGTAGATTTAATTATGGCTGATGACTTGCTACCAGTTGCCACAGTGTAAAGTGTGAAGCAAAGAGGAAAGTGTCATGAGACTGGGGGCTGGGGTCACCTGGAATGCCAGCTCCAAAATCCCCAAAGGACCACAATATCCAGTGAAGCTGCGATGGCCCCCCAGTGTCATCACAGGAAGTCCCCTAAGAAAATACTTGCACCTAATCCCCAGCTTAACACTCCAGGACTAAAAAGAGGGACTATAAGAGTCTGTGGAGCTACAAGTTGGTCTACCCCTGGAGGAGTCTAATATGAAACTGAAGTATAAGACGGACAATGTTAAGTGTTAATAATCAGAATGAGAAGGAGATGTTTATTTCACATTTAAATCACCTATGTAACCACGGATTTCTCAACTACCAAGTGCATTATGACAGGACCAAAGGGAGCCCTGAGAACAAATAGCAAGGAGACCCAGGCCCATCTAGGGCTCAGGGAAGGCTTCCCACAAGGAAATGATATTTATGCTGAGGCTCAAAGAGTCTCACTTCTCCCTTATACACACTTCACACTCCCCATTCCCAAACAGGCCAGGCCTTTTCACCCCTTCCTCCATTTGTACTCCCTTCCACTTGCCTAGAGTGTTCTCTTCTCTCTCCCCAACCCAATTTGGCTAACTCCTATTTATCCTTTATGACCCAGCTCGAAAGTGAAGCCATGGCCGCCGCCTCTACCCAAAGGAAGATGAAGTCAATCCCTCCTCTGAGCTCCCACAACACTTGGGTACATCATGTGGGGATTGTGTGTGTATTCGTTAGCCTGAACCTCCTTGCTGTGAGCTCATAGTGGCCCAAGAGGCAAGCAGGAGGCAAGCTCAATAGGTGTCTGCTGAAAGAAGGAATGATTTAGATTTTAAAGGGGGGTTGGGGCCAAGCTGGAGATAGGGGGAAATGTTTCAGGGCAGAGGAGTGAGCTGAGCTTCTTGGAGTGTTGTCTTCACAGAACCGAGCCTGGGTCAGGCTGATGTAATGAACCAACCTGTCAGAATAATCTCAATAGAAAGTAGGTCAGTTTCTTCCCAGCTCTTTAAGAACCAGAGGCTTGGTTTCCGCGCCTGCGCATTAAGAGAGTAAACACCTCTTTTTTTTTCACCCACTCCCGCCTGCCGGCCCTATCCACATGCCTATTGCCCCAACCCGCTCCAGCCTCCTCCCATTTTCCCCTTCTCCGGGTTGGTTAATGGTCTGTTCTTGGGAGTCTGGCTCGTTCTGGAGGGTGGCGAGCATAAATGGTACATTCCACTGCCTTCGTTACATTCCGCTTTTCGCGGCTTTTCTGTTCTGCTCCCCCCTACCGAATGAAGCTCAATAGACTGGCTCAAAAGAAGGAGGGGGAGCCGGGCTGAAGGGACCGGTCTGAGCCGGTCTCCGGCGCAGGCGCAGTGCGGATAAACAGGAAGCGGGCGGTAGAGGCAGCAGCAGAGGAGACCCAGGGGCAGCGGGAGGAGGCAGCGGGAGAACTAGGATTATCGGAAGGTCAACAGAAGCTGAGAAGGAGAAAAAGAGCCTTGGCCATCTGTCTCCAAAGAACGATACGTCGTGGACTCGATTTTAGGCTTCCGGCATTCCCCAGCTTAGGCTGAGGCAGCGGCTGACAAAGGGCTCGCGCCGGTGCCGCCGCCCTTCTCATCCGGGCATTCGGGTCCCTGCGGAGCGGGAGGGGGAAGGGCAGAGGGGGAAGGGAAGGAGCAGGAAGGGCGCGCGCTAGGAGCCGAGGCCCTCTCCAGGGCTCCGGGCCGGCGGCCCAACGGACGGAGGCCGAGGAGGACCTGCAGAGGTGGCGGCGGCCGGGGGCAGGAGGATGGTGCAGAAGGAGAGCCAGGCGGCGCTGGAGGAGCGGGAGAGCGAGCTCAATTCCAACCCTGCCGCCTCCGCGGGGGCATCGTTGGAGCCGCAGGCAGCTCCAGCCCCGGGAGAAGACAACCCAACCGGGGCCGGGGGAGCAGCGGTCGCCGGGGCGGCAGGAGGGGCTCGGAGGTTCCTATGTGGCGTGGTGGAAGGTGAGAACTGTGGCGCGGGCTGGGCAGGAGTGTCCTCCCCCCGCCCCACCCCAATAGTAATCTGTTCTTTCCTGGTTAGGCGGATGGCGGCGAAGCTTGGGCGGTGGCGGTGGCGGGCAGGGGGGAAGTGGGGGAAGCTCTAAAAGGGGATTATTCCTGTGGGTCTGAAATTTGACCCTGCTGGAACGAGGGAAGAGGCGAGAGGGTGGGCAAGTCTTCTCTCGCGTTCTGGAACGGCGTCGAATTCCCCTCTGGCTATTAACGTGCCTGACCCCACCCGGCTGGGCTTGGAGCCAGGCGTGCTCCAGTGGAGGCGGTGTAGGGAGTCTGGTCTTGGGCTCTTGAGTTTTACATCTTTGTACCTTGGGATCTTGTTTCCTAAGGTGGTTTGGGTTCACATACGGAAAGGCATGTATAGTACTGCTGCCCCTACCCTTTTGAAAGAAGACTACCCATCAGATGTGCTAGTTGTATTCCTGGAGTGAAGAGGAGCACTGTGGGCCTATAGTTTTACAAATTCCTTTTTGCCTAGAGGTGGTTTTTTTTTTTTTTTTTTTTTTGGTTTGTTTCTTTTGTTTATTCAGTCCCCAACTTCCACCCTTTGAATCCAATTTCTTTTGCAGCCTGGAAAATTGCCCTTTGCTAACTACTCTGCCTTGCCTTGAGGGATGAAGCTTTGATTTTAATAGTATTTGAGATACGGAATTTTTAGTTTAATTATTTCAAAAGAGGTTTAAAAATTCCTTTTCACCGCCTCCTTTCCCATTACCATTTAGGAATGATGGACTTTCTTTGGTGGTTGGAGAAAATGAGTAGAAGATTGTATCACAGTTTATGAATGTAATGGACAAATGTTCCACAGATGTGCGTTCTATGAAAGTATAAATCAATATCATTGCTCTTACCTGAAGTATAGCATGTATTCGAACTTTCTAAAGTATTTTGGCTGACCCAGGGTTTCCTAGCTTGTATACTTCATTAGTTTCTTTTACATGTAATGGTGTGCATAGGAGTAACAGTTAAATACTGGTCTTTATTAAAAACCAGAAAGGCATGGAAAAAGAAAAGAGGATTGTCCTCTTGGTTGAGAACTTCTGAACATATGGAGTATTCATTTGAAAGATGGGTGGTGATTATGGTATTTTACATAAAGTTTAATTGTAGGGGAAAACAAGACTAGTTGGCAGCTAGGGTTAGAAATGAAACGGTTCAGTGACGTTAACTGTTGCACAGTTTTGGGGAAAACAGAATGGAAAAATTACCTATGTGTTAGTCCGGAGTCTATGTTTATGAAAACATGATTGCTTTGCTTGACTTATCCATCGATGTATTTATAAGACTAGAATCTATCTGCAGGGAGATACTAGGAAAAGAATCTGTGTTTTGTGACCTAAGATCTTGGGATGGAGGGTGGGAGAGAAGTGCTGGACGATTAGAAATTTTAGAGCTAGACTAACAGTGAGTCGAAGGAAACTTGCCTGTGGATTACACCTTCTTAATAATTACAGAAAAAGTTAGTTGTGGTTAAGATCAGTTGATTTGTTTTTCAGAATAGTATTAAAAGGGAACTAGTCTACTTAAAATTGTTACCTGTTGTCTTTTCTCCTTCCCATTCCCTAGAATATTTCCTTGGTGACTGAGCTCCTGATTTTTTTTTTTTTTTTTTTTGGTGTTTGGTTTTTCTTTCCCTCACAAACCTTTGTTGATTTTATTTATTTACATACTTATGAGGTTAATTTGTGCTTTTATTTGCAAGTATTTAACTACAGTGGCCCACAAAATTTGTTGATTTTAAAAGTACATTTTACACCACAAACCAACACACACATATACATATATAAAAGTGAAACAAAAGTTTTGCCAAAAAGGTCTACCCTGAGTGTTAGTTTTGTTTTTGTTTTTTTTTTTTTTTTACGAGTTGTTTTTTTTTTTAAGCAAGGATGAACTTCACTGACAGTCACCAAAGTTCCCAGTTCTTCTTAAGGTTCACTTTAATGATGTGAATAATGCAGGTTTTGTGGACGAATCTGTGTTGATTTTAACTCGTGTAACAGCCCTCCTTCCTCTTTGTGGTGCCAGTTAACTAAAACCATGAACCTTACTCTCAAAGAGCAAAGTTAGGGTTTCTGAAGATTAAAATGTTAGACCCTTGAAAAAAAATTTTTTTTAATGCTGAGACAGATCTAAAGGAAAGTTTAATGCCTACTCTTTTAAGAGGTAATGATAATGCAAACTGTTGAAGGAAAGCTATAAAGACTTGTAAAATTCACTTAACATTTTAAATCACTTGTAAGAGAGTAACCATTAAATTGTCCAGATTCTACGTGCTACAGTTTCATGCGTTAGTACCTAATGAATTTTTCATTTTTATTTTTTGGTCTGTCTCATTATCTTTGTGCAGAGTAACTATTCTGTTTAGAGTAGAGGTTATTACAGTTCAGAAATTTTGGTTTTGAGTTTGTTAAGTTGTGTGTGTAAGGAGCATTTTCTGTTCAAAACAATATTTGAACCATCTTCATAATACTCTTGAGAGGTTGTCCTTATCTCTGGCAGATGATTAGATTGAGACTGGTGGAAAATAAAGGTTAGGCAAGCTGTAATACCGGTTTGGTGCTTATATCACGAACATCATCCATCTGCAGGTTTGTTTCTTGAATTACTAGTACTGTGCCCCCACATGGGGTACTGGAGTGAGTCACATTCTTGAATTTTCAGTTGTTTAGACATTTGCTCTGGAATTGAGATTGCTTGAGTTTCCAGTTTGGGCCAGTTCCGATGTTGAATTTGCTGTGAGTGTAGTTTAAGGCACTTTTTGAGTCTCTTTTACAATGTAATTTTGGGAAACAAAATCATAAAATTGGGTCAGTCAGATTCTTTACTAATTCTGTTCCTGATTTTTTTCCCTACCTTTTCTACCTCTAAAAGTGGTTTAACTCCCCTCCTAGATAGTACTTGTTATTAATAGCAGCTTGGGGTTACTAGGCTTGCCCTCTTCTCACTGTAAGACTGAGATAATCTTTCTAAAAAGTTAGGTTTAAATATATTTGGTCTTTTTTGACAGTGAAAAGAGATGACATTTAGCTCTTTTTAGATAACTATCACATAAGTAATTAGTGTTCATGGTAGAAAAACCAGAAAATTTGCCTAAGCAAAAAGGGAATTAAAGTCACTATATAATATCACCCCAAAACATGTTAATGTTTTACTAAACATCCTTCAAATTTTTGTATTTTTCACAAATTGACATCATTTGTATTGTAATCTGCTTTTCTCAGTACACAGTTTACCACATTCTTACAATTTCATTCTTACTTTGAATCTAGGATTTTATGGAAGACCATGGGTTATGGAACAGAGAAAAGAACTCTTTAGAAGGTAACTTTTTATTATATAAAGGAGAGTCTTAATTAATATTTCCTTTTGTTTGAGGAAACACTACCACTGAATAGGCCGAATACAGTTTGATGATTTCTCAGTTGCAGAAGTTGTTTTAACCTTGGTCTTCTTCCTCTTCACCTAGGCCAGTGGTTCTCAGACTTTCCTGGGAAAGCTGGAAAGGTTTTGGGCTTCACTTGCTTCACTCAGAGCTGTTGTATTTATATTTAAGACTGTTGGATATGTTAACATTGCTTATTTAATTTTTTTTACAACTCCACTGGACTTGAAAAAGGTTAAAAGCTACTGCCCCAGAATATTAGCTTTTTAAGAGATGGAGCTGCTCCGAAAAAAGGGAAAAAATTGAGGTGTATTGGTTAGGCATGTTGCCTGTTTATATATATATACATGTAATTTTCTTTCCTCTTAAGGCTCCAGAAATGGGAATTAAATACATATTTGTATGCTCCAAAAGATGACTACAAACATAGGATGTTTTGGCGAGAGATGTATTCAGTGGAGGAAGCCGGTAATCTTTTTCTTCTTAATCTGTAAATGTAGAGTATGTGAAGAAAACAGGTATATTTTAAATATAGTTGTACAAGAATTAAATATTCCACTTTCACTTTGTAGGTAGTTTTCTTTTATATAGTAACTGTGTGTGTTAGTGCAGATTGAAAGAATAGCACTAACAGTGTGTAGCCATGGTGTGATTCATGGGTTTGCCAGTCTGACTCCACCTGTTTTGTGGTCATAATGGTACTTTTTAACTTCTGCCAGTAAACAGTAGGCCATTGGACAAAGAGGTGCTGAAGCAAGGCTAGGCCTCGGCAAGGCAAGTGCAAGTTTTAAAGTACTTGGGTGCAAGTTTTAAAGTACTCCAAAAAATCAGTAATAAAGATAAAAAGTATTATCTATTTTTTAAACCAGAACTAATGCAAAAAAATCCCTGAACAAAATACCAAAATCTAAAATAAAGACAGGGTTGGTATTAATGATTGTTTTGCTTCAGGTTCAACCAGGTATGGCTTGGTCTTAACCACTTGATTACTAGTACTGGTCCTGTCTTTATTTAAAGTCAGAACGACCTTACCCTGGTTCAGGCCTATACTGAAGTGAAAGCCATCTCAAACTGTCCTTTCTGTATGTGTTCTTATGTCGAGTTAGCTACATAAAATTCATAAATATAAGTAACTAAGACAAATGGTGAAGTGCTTTGTGTACTTGAGTGAATGGGGGAACATTTTCATACCTGGAATTAAATGATAACTAACAAGTAATTTACTTAATACTTGGTTACAGAGCCCAGCCAAGACAGTGAAGGCAGAAAGTTTTCTTAAATTATGTAAAAAGCAATTAAAACTGCATCTAGTTTGTTGTTTACTACTCTGTATAACTTAAATGTTTCTTCAATTTGATTATTTTCTGGTGATGCTGGTAATGAAATTTAATGTGATCAAAATATAGTTAAATGACTATCTTAAGATACTACTGAAAGTTATTTAAAGATACATCCTATGGTATGGAATAGTATTTCGATTTACTTAGGAAAATTGTCTGTCACATTTTAGAAACTTAAAGCTGTGATAGATTTCTTTGTTGTCTTTACAGAGATGTCAAGATTGTTAAGGCCATCACTTAACCCTGGTTTTTAAGAACACATTTTTCTTTTCTTCTAAATTATAAAGTAGTTATATGTAGAGTTATTTATTTAGGAATTCCAGTCGTACAGAGACAGCAAAAACAAAAACATAACTCTCAAACACTTGAGAAATAAAATTGGTTTGCATTCAGTAAGAGGATTGATGCCTTAATTGAATATTTTTGAGAAATGTCAGTGGAAGGAAGAGAATGCTTTTATTGAGTTCAGGGTGATATTAAATTGTATCAAGTTTGTGCCATTATGTAAGGCCTGTTGTCACATTGGACATGACAGTTTTGTAAAATTGAAGGGACTTTTTTTCTTGACTTATTGAAAATTGGAGAAAAATGACCTTCAGTTTAGAGGTGAAGGCTCTTCGTTTTCTGTGCTGCTTTCTAAAGTCATGGACTCTGTTCTTTAGAGCAACTTATGACTCTCATCTCTGCTGCACGGGAATATGAGATAGAGTTCATCTATGCTATCTCACCTGGATTGGATATTACTTTTTCTAACCCCAAGGAAGTGTCGACATTGAAACGCAAACTGGATCAGGTAATTTCCTTGCTTTTTCATTATTTTTCCCTGAGTCAGCACATGAAACTGAAAAGTTTCTGAGTTGCTTTTATGATATAAAAAGAAAACAAGGTTCATAGTACTTCTTTGTTCCTGGACACATTTTTATTTTCTGTGCAAATTTTTTACTTTTGATAATATTTTCTAAAGAGTGAAAAGAGCTTTACTGGAGGTACCATTGCTTTACAAACTTCACTTTGCATAAGAACTGCCTTAAAAGAATGCTTAGAAGAAATGCTTAAAAGAATGCTCATAAGCTCCATTCCCATAGATTCTTAATGAAGACTTGAGGTGGAGACTTCCCTCACATTCCAGCTGATTCTGAGTCTTCCAGAGTCACATTTCCAGAAACTGTGTATGCTGTTGGGTGCTTGCTTGACTGAGCTTCTGAGTGAGGTTATAGAAATAGGATTCACTCGATTATATGGTTAAGAGACATAATTCAGTCTGGAAATGACTGGCTAGTTTCCCAAAATGAGAAGAAACACTAGGTAAACATGTAAGCTGTTGTTGAACCTGATTGGAATCTACATTCTACTTAACATAAAAGCTGCACATCTGTTTTAGTAAAGTAAGTGTACTATGTTTATTAAAAAAGTTTATATTGGACTTCCCTAGCAGTCCGGTGGCTAAGATTTCATGCTTCCACTGCCAGGGGTGTGGGTTCCATCTTTGATCAAGGAACTAAGATCCCACTTGCCTTGTGGTGCACCTTTTAAAAAGAAAAAAAAAATCTATATATTATTGGTGGTATTGGAATGGCTGGTAAGGAATTTAAAGTTATTAGGTTGTTGCAGAAGTAATTGTGGTTTTGTAATGTTGACATTAATACCCAGCTGTGGATGTGAATGGTGATAGAAGCAAGGTCCGATGCTGTAAAGAGCAATATTGCATAGGAACCTGAAATGTCAGGTCCATGAATCAAGGCAAATTGGAAGTGGTCAAACAAGAGATGGCAAGAGTGAATGTCGACATTCTAGGAATCAGCGAACTGAAATGGACTGGAATGGGTGAATTTAACTCAGATGACCATTATTTCTACTACTGTGGGCAGGAATCCCTCAGAAGAAATGGAGTGGCCATCATGGTCAACAAAGGAGTCCGAAATGCAGTACTTGGATGCGATCTCAAAAATGACAGAATGATCTCTGTTCATTTCCAAGGCAAACCATTCAGTATCACAGTAATCCAAGTCTATGCCCCAACCAGTAACGCTGAAGAAGCTGAAGTTGAATGGTTCTATGAAGACCTACAAGACCTTTTAGAACTAACACCCAAAAAAGATGTCCTTCTCATTATAGGGGACTGGAATGCAAAAGTAGGAAGTCAAGAAACACCTGGAGTAACAGGCAAATTTGGCCTTGGAATACGGAATGAAGCAGGGCAAAGGCTAATAGAGTTTTGCCAAGAAAATGCACTGGTCATAACAAACATCCTCTTCCAACAGCACAAGAGAAGACTCTCTACATGGACATCACCAGATGGTCAACACTGAAATCAGATTGATTATATTCTTTGCAGCCAAAGATGGAGAAGCTCTATACAGTCAGCAAAAACAAGACCAGGAGCTGACTGTGGCTCAGACCATGCACCACTTCTTGCCAGATTCAGACTTAAATGGAAGAAAGTAGGGAAAACCACTAGACCATTCAGGTATGACCTAAATCAAATCCCTTATGATTATACAGTGGAAGTGAGAAATAGATTTAAGGGACTAGATCTGATAGACAGAGTGCCTGATGAAGTATGGAATGAGGTTCGTGACATTTTACAGGAGACAGGGATCAAGACCATCCCCATGGAAAAGAAATGCAAAAAAGCAAAATGGCTGTCTGGGGAGGCCTTACAAATAGCTGTGAAAAGAAGAGAAGCGAAAAGCAAAGGAGAAAAGGAAAGATATAAATATCTGAATGCAGAGTTCCAAAGAATAGCAAGAAGAGATAAGAAAGCCTTCTTCAGCGATCAGTGCAAAGAAGTAGAGGAAAACAACAGAATGGGAAAGACTAGGGATCTCTTCAAAAAAATCAGATACCAAAGGAACATTTCATGCAAAGATGGGCTCGATAAAGGACAGAAATGGTATGGACTTAAGCAGAAGACACTAAGAAGAGATGGCAAGAATACACAGAAGAACTGTACAAAAAAGATCTTCACGACCCAGATAATCACGATGGTGTGATCACTGACCTAGAGCCAGACATCCTGGAATGTGAAGTCAAGTGGGCCTTAGAAAGCATCACTACGAACAAAGCTAGTGGAGGTGATGGAATTCCAGTTGAGCTATTCCAAATCCTGAAAGATGATGCTGTGAAAGTGCTGCACTCAATATGCCAGCAAATTTGGAAAACTCAGCAGTGGCCACAGGACTGGAAAAGGTCAGTTTTCATTCCAATCCCAAAGAAAGGCAATGCCAAAGAATGCTCAAACTACTGCACAATTGCACTCATCTCACACGCTAGTAAAGTAATGCTCAAAATTCTCCAAGCCAGGCTTCAGCAATATGTGAACCGTGAACTTCCTGATGTTCAAGCTGGATTTAGAAAAGGCAGAAGAACCAGAGATCAAATTGCCAACATCCGCTGGATCATGGAAAAAGCAAGAGTTCCAGAAAAGTATCTATTTGTGCTTTATTGACTATGCCAAAGCCTTTGACTGTGTGGATCACAATAAACTATGGAAAATTCTGAAAGAGGTGGAAATACCAGACCACCTGATCTGCCTCTTGAGAAATTTGTATGCAGGTCAGGAAGCAACAGTTAGAACCGGACATGGAACAACAGACTGGTTCCAAATAGGAAAAGAAGTTCGTCAAGGCTGTATATTGTCACCCTGTTTATTTAACTTATATACAGAGTACGTCATGAGAAACGCTGGACTGGAAGAAACACAAGCTGAAATCAAGATTGCCGGGAGAAATATCAATAATCTCAGATATGCAGATGACACCACCCTTGGCAGAAAGTGAAGAGGAACTAAAAAGTCTCTTGATGAAAGTGAAAGTGGAGAGTGAAAAAGTTGGCTTAAAGCTCAACATTCAGAAAATGAAGATCATGGCATCTGGTCCCATCACTTCATGGGAAATAGATGGGGAAACAGTGGAAACAGTGTCAGACTTTATTTTTCTGGGCTCCAAAATCACTGCAGATGGTGACTGCAGCCATGAAATTAAAAGACACTTACTCCTTGGAAGGAAAGTTATGACCAACCTAGATAGCATATTGAAAAGCAGAGACATTACTTTGCCAACAAAGGTTCATCTAGTCAAGGCTATGGTTTTTCCTGTGGTCATGTATGGATGTGAGAGTTGGACTGTGAAGAAGGCTGAGCGCCAAAGAATTGATGCTTTTGAACTGTGGTGTTGGAGAAGACTTGAGAGTCCCTTGGACTGCAAGGAGATCCAACCAGTCCATTCTGAAGGAGATCAGCCCTGGGATTTCTTTGGAAGGAATGATGCTAAAGCTGAAACTCCAGTACTTTGGCCACCTCATGTGAAGAGTTGACTCATTGGAAAAGACTCTGATGCTGGGAGGGGTTGGGGGCAGGAGGAGAAGGGGACAACAGAGGATGAGATGGCTGGATGGCATCACTGACTCTATGGACGTGAGTCTCAGTGAACTCCGGGAGCTGGTGATGGACGGGGAGGCCTGGCGTGCTGCGATTCATGGGGTCACAAAGGGTTGGACACGACTGAGCGACTGATCTGATCTGATCTGATCTGAATGTTGACATTTGCCATTTGATGTTGGAATACATTCTTAAATGTGGATGTATTATTCATCATTTTAATGTGCATTTCTCACTTTGTTTTTTTGCTAATGACTTATTACTTGCTGTATATTTTACATGTATTTGAAACTATGAAAATGATGTTAGACAAAAAAGCAAATACAAGCAGTTTTCTTACTCAAGTTAAAAAAATGGGTCATAAGACAGTGGAGACACAGCATCAACATTTGGCCCAGGAAGTGCTGATGAATGCACAGTGCAATGGTGGTTCAAGAAGTTTTGCAAGGGAGACGAGAGCCTTGAATATGAGCACAGTGGCTGGCCATCAGAAGTTGACAACGACCAACCGAGAGCCATTATTGAAGCTGCTCCTCCCACAACTAGACAAGAAGTTTAAGAATTCATCGTCAGCCATTCTATGGTTGTTCAGCATTCAAAGCAAATTGGAAAAGTGAAAAGGCTCGATAAAAGGGTGCCTCATGAGTTGACCGAAAACCAAAAAAATCATTGTTTTGAAGTGTTACCTTATTCTATGCAACAACGAACTATTTCTCAATTGGATGGTATCATGCAACAAAAAGTGGGTTTCATACTACAACCAGTGATGCCCAGCTCAGTGGTTGGACCGAGCAGAAGCTCTAAAACATGTTCTTAAAGCCACACTTGCACCAGAAAAGGTCCTGGTCACTTTGGTGGTCTGCTGCCAGTCTGACCCACTACAGGTTTCTGAGTTCCAGCAAAACCATTACATCTGAGAAGTATGCTCACATACATCACAGAACTGTGCTCACGATGAGATGGCACTGGAAGCTGCACCACCTGCAGACAGCGTTGGTCAAGTCCCAGTCTTCTCCATGACAGCGCCTGACCACACTCGCACGGCCAGTGCTTCGAAAGTTGAATGAATTGGGCTACAGAGTTTTGTCTCATCCTCCATATTCACCTGACCTCTAGCCAATCGACTACCACTTTTTCAAGCATTTCAACAGCTTTTTGCAGGGAAAACACTTCTAAAACCAGCAGGATGCAGGAAATGTTTTCCCGAAGCATAGATTTTTATGTTACAGAGATAAACTTAACTTTAGTTGGCAAAAATGTGTCGACTGCAATGGTTCCTATTTTAAGTAATAAAAGATGTGTTTGAACCTAATTATAATGATTTAAAATCAACAGTCTGAAATTGCAGTTAACATTCGTACCAACCTAAAAGTTTGGGATTTCCCTGGCTGTTTAAGGGTTAGGACTTGGTGCTTTCACTGCCAGGACTGGGTTTAGTCCCTGGTTGGGAAACTAAGATCCCACAATCTGTGTGCTGCGGCCAGGGGGGGGAAAAGTAATTAAAATTTCTGTGAATAAGCTCCTAGGAGGCTATTTCCCCGCTTGATCATATTCTGCTATTTTGGTCTTTCTGATTGATGACTTAGGTTTATGTGCAAAGAAATTAGTTAGCATCATTGCATCTTGACTAGAGCAAATGACTTGGATTTCTCATGTCTTGGAGTTTATCGTTCATTTTTTTTCTTCTGGTATGTATCTTCTGTATTGAAAGATGTAGAAGGATAAGCCACATTATAGAAGCTTTGTTAGACAATTTGCTTAGTGCATTGAAACCCAAATGAAAATATGGGTACTGAAACTGTAGCTTTTTAACACAGAAAATAGAAAGGGAGTAAAGGTTTGGTGTTGAACATTCTACTAAGGAAAATATTTGACTTTTAAGTATAACTATTAACTATATACTTGAATATTTTAAAGCCTGTATTTTTTACTCTTGAAGATGAGCTGGTAAAAGCATCTTGTTTTTTTTTCCTTTCCTAGGTTTCTCAGTTTGGATGCAGGTCATTTGCCTTGCTTTTTGATGATATTGACCATAATATGTGTGCAGCTGACAAAGAGGTATTCAGTTCTTTTGCTCATGCCCAGGTCTCCATCACAAATGAAATTTATCAATACCTAGGCGAGCCAGAAACTTTCCTCTTCTGTCCCACAGGTATTGTATATAATAGCTTTCTATTTAACTAGTCTTGAAATACGTAACTTTCAAAAGACCATGTATGAATTTTATTGTTGTTCCCTGTCCCTTTGGTATGTAAAGAAAGGTAGGAATTCTTTTTCTAGAAGATGTTTCTCCAGATCTTAAGTTGGAGAAATTTTAGGGATTAATAAATGACAACTGAATAGGAGAAAGATTTTGTGTATTTTTTGGTACTAAAAAGTATATGAACATTACCTTTTCTGGATTAGAGGAAGGGAATAGTATTATCAAAGTGAAAACTAGAAAAAAGCAAATTTACATTGCATTTAACTAAGTCACTTCTCATTTCCCTCCCACTTGTTACTTTTTTCTGCCCTTGCCTATCTGTATCCCTTTTCATTCCTCCCACTCCCATCTGGGCTCTTACTTCTAGTATTTATCCCCCTTTTCCTTTTTTCCCCCCCTTTCTTCTCCCTGGTTCCTTCCACTGAAAATATTTTTTCTCTCTTTTTTTTTTTTTCCCTCTCAAAATTCAGCCTACAAGAAAACTTCCCCGGGCTTGACTTCTTGTTCAGGAAGAGTTTAAATAAGTTCTAAGAAATTTTAGACTGTATTGATTTAACCGTGTGTTTGTCTGTCTTGTTAAAGTATTGTGAACTGTGAACCTTATCTCTTCTGATGCTACATGAATATTCAAGTAATGTTTAATAAGATCATACTTGGTAGTTACTTAATTCATTGTAAATTATAATCAGTTATAATTGAGTTCTAAGCCAGTGGCATAATTTTGCTTTATTTTTATTATGATATCAATCCAGTCTGTTTGGCCTCTGATTGAAACTGAGAAATGTAGGCAATTCAGAGTTTGTAGAAAATGCAAAAAATTCCAATTATTTATCTTTAGTAAACTTTTAGTGACCATAGGATCATAAGGATTGATCTGTCCTACTTTTGGAGGAGGAATATCAGGTTTTAAGAATTGATTTTTTTTTTAAATACATAAATGAGCTAGTTTGTTGACTTCTTTTGGGACATGAGATAGAGGCCTTTTATCATTTGGATGAAAATAGTTTAAAATTGATAGACATTTTTATCCCCATTGAAATACATACTCATGACTATTTCATTCTTGTTTTACTGATTAATTTCTCCCCCTACATTCAGAATACTGTGGCACTTTTTGTTATCCAAATGTGTCTCAGTCTCCTTACTTAAGGACTGTGGGTGAAAAGCTTCTACCTGGAATTGAGGTGCTTTGGACAGGTAAGTCTTAAAGATTTATACAGTAAAACTTTTACTTAACTAGGATGTAGAGAATTGATTGTATACTTTTAAAAAGCTGAGCCTTAATGAGATTCTCTTTCTTTTACACAGTATACATTCTTCACTTGGTATTAAGAATACTTTTTGAGGATTTTGCAGTGAGTCTGAATATCAAAGTAATTTATTAATTTTCATTTTCATTGTGGTTGCACTGCATCTTTGTTGCTGCCCACAGGCTTTCTCTAGTTGCAGCTGCGAGCACAGGCTTGTCCTTGCAGTGGCTTCTCTCATTGCAGAGCCCAGGCTCTAGGGCACACGGGCTTAGCTGCCCTGCAGCATGTGGAATCTTTCCAGCCCAGGGATGTCTCCTGCATTGGCAGCTGAATTCTTATCTACTGTATCACCAGGAAAGTCAAGAATGTTGTATTTTATGAAATGAAAGCCTTAATGCTAGATTGACGGCTAGTAATCGATGAGCTGTATTAGCTTTCATTCTAAGAATTAAGGGAAGAAACCCTCCCAGGATTTAGGTTAATGAGAGTTTGTCTAATTGAGGATATATTATATTGGAAAAAAATTATTTACATGGAAAATTTGTTTCTTACTAATGTATCATTTTGAGGAAACTTGCCCAAACCTTTACTATTTGTGCCTTCTAACCACTAGTTCTAGGAATCTACTCTGAGGAAATACTGAGCGAGGGGAATAAAGCTGAGTAGAAGCACATGTTGCTGTGTTGTTATAAAAAGAAAAATTCTTTAAAAATATAACAAAATAAAAAGTTACATGCAGTATATTACTATTTTGAAAAACCATGTATGAGAGCCTTTTAATAAATGATGGCCTTTATTTCTAGGTCCTAAAGTTGTTTCTAAAGAAATTCCAGTAGAGTCCATTGAAGAGGTTTCGAAGATAATTAAGAGAGCTCCAGTAATCTGGGATAACATTCATGCTAATGATTATGATCAGAAGAGACTGTTTCTGGGCCCATACAAAGGAAGATCCACAGAACTCATCCCACGATTAAAAGGAGTCTTGACTAATCCAAATTGTGAATTTGAAGCCAACTATGTTGCTATCCACACCCTTGCCACCTGGTACAAATCAAACATGAATGGAGTAAGGAAAGATGTAGTGATGAGTAAGTAAATGACTTAATTCTTGACCTTGGGAAGAGATTGGGGTTAACTAGAACCGTTAGTGAGTATATGTTCTTTTGTCATCAAGAATTTTTTTAAAGGTATTGTTTAGTCCTGTGAATGAGATGTAAATGATAGAAAAAGGGTTCCCTGGAGTGGCTTTGGGCAAGTTACTTAATAACTTTTTGGCCTCAGTTCTTTGTTTTTAAAATGTGACTTGGCCTTTGAAACCTGAGGAACTAGACAAAGTAGTCTTAATGTTCCTGTTACCCCTTGAGTAATTCTGATTGAATTTATGTTTTCAGATGATTATATTTAAATGGTGTATTTTAGATGGCTAGATATTCTTATCTGAGTTGCTTACTATGTAATTTCAGTTTAGCTTACATTTATGAAACATATTCTTATTTTAGACATTGGCTTACTGATTTTTATCTATGAAAAATTCTTAATTGAATTCCAGGTAAGAGAATACTGACTAGTTGTTTACTCATTAACATTTAGACACCTATTTATCAGACACTAAGGATTCAAAGAATAAAATAGTCCCTACTTTGAAAGAATTAGTCTGGTGTTGATAAAGCAGGCAAGGAGCTATACCATAGAATGAGGAGTACTGAGAATAATTATCTACAGAGTCCTAGGGGGAACACAGAGGAGGGAGTGATTGATTACCTCTCTTAAGCAAAAATGGGTAAATGACTTCATGGAGAAGGAGATACTTAACACTGGGTGAAAATATAAGTAAAGCCTTTTGGGCATTAAAAGATTGGTGGGCTAGAGATGAAAACACTATCAGTGGACATGTATCAGTGATTTGTCCAGTGATTCTGAAATTAGTGTTTATTATTTCATTTGGGATTTTACATTTGGCAATGCCTTTAGATGACTATTCTAGGTGAAATGGTTCGGTGAAGGGTCTTGGTTGTGTTTGCATTATTATGCTTAAAGTTTGTTCTTACTCCAGTTCTTCGCCTCTCCAGTTTTACTGTAAGAATTAGTGTTTTGTAATCAAGACCGTTTTTGTGCTCTTTCTCTTTTGCAGCTGATAGTGAAGACAGTACTGTATCAATCCAGATAAAGTTAGAAAACGAAGGCAGTGATGAAGATATTGAAACTGATGTACTCTATAGTCCACAGATGGCTCTGAAGTTAGCTTTAACAGAATGGTTGCAGGAGTTTGGCGTACCTCATCAGTACAGCAGTGAGTTTGGTCTTTTTTTGTAAGAGGGTTGGATTACATTGTTTGAGACATAAGAACATTTGTGATGTTCTATTACAGGCCCACCAAGCAAAATGAAATTTAAGAATCTAGAGAATAAGGTTTTTTAAATTTTACTTTTGGCCTTAAATAGGTTTTATCTTCTTGGAATGCTAATTTGTTTTTTTAATTTTTTTTTCAATAGTTGTTCAAAAATATAGATCTTCAAAAGAGAAGAAAATAATTAGGTGTTGCCATATATATGATCTGTGTTTCCCCTCTCTTCCCTTCCTCACATCCCCGGTGGTTTAGAGAAGTGGCACTTTTTCTTAGGGCTCAGATTATTTGGAATCTCAAATTGAGGCCTAGAGATACGATAAGTAGAAAACATTTCTCTGGATCTTATTTGTTCTGTTTGTCATTCTGATTATCTTTCTGGCAATTTGTTTTTATAGGTAGGCAGGTTGCACACAGTGGCGCTAAAGCAAGTGTAGTTGATGGGGCTCCTCTAGTTGCAGCGCCCTCTTTAAATGCCACAACTGTAGTTACGACTGTTTACCAGGAGCCCATTATGAGCCAGGGAGCAGCCTTGAGTGGTGAGCCTACAGCCCTGGCCAAGGACGAAGAAAAGAAACAGCCAGATGAGGAACCCATGGACATGGTAGTGGAAAAACAGGAAGAAACAGACCACAAGAATGACAATCAAATACTAACTGAAATCGTTGAAGCTAAAATGGCAGAGGAATTGAAACCAATGGACACTGATAAAGAAAGCATAGCTGAATCAAAATCCCCAGAGATGTCTATGCAGGAAGATTGCATCAGTGATATTGCCCCTATGCAGACTGATGAACAGACGAACAAGGAGCAATTTGTGCCTGGTCCAAATGAAAAGCCTTTGTACACTGCAGAACCAGTGACTCTGGAGGATTTGCAGTTACTTGCTGACCTTTTCTACCTTCCTTATGAGCATGGGCCCAAAGGAGCGCAGATGTTACGTGAATTCCAGTGGCTTCGAGCAAATAGCAGTGTTGTCAGTGTCAATTGCAAAGGAAAAGACTCTGAAAAAGTGAGTATACTTAATATACTTGCTTCTCTGGCCTGGATGGATCCCCATGCTGATGATATGGAAGAGGTCTTAAATGAGAATTGGCCACATCTTAGAGTGTGTTCTGTAAAGTAGGTACTGCTGCTGCTGCCGCTAAGTCACTTCAGTCGTGTCCGACTCTGTGTGACCCCAATAGAGGGCAGCCCACCAGGCTCCCCGTCCCTGGGATTCTCCAGGCAAGAACACTGGAGTGGGTTGCCATTTCCTCCAGTGCATGAAAGTGAAAAGTGAAAGTGAAGTCGCTCAGTCGTGTCGGACTCTTAGCGACCCCATGGACTGCAGCCTACCAGGCTCCTCAGTCCATGGGATTTTCCAGGCAAGAGTACTGGAGTGGGGTGCCATTGCCTCCTCCGAAAGTAGGTACAGACTGCTGAATCATGCGCTTCCATAGTTTGACCTTACAGTAGTTAAGAATGAAGGAAGGTCAAAGTTGATTAATATTTTAGGAATATTTGTCAGTTTGGAGAGACACAGACTTATATTGCTTATCTTTAAAAGTTTAAGCCCTGTGATTCTTTAATCTTGAGGCTAAATTTGCAGGTACTTGATAACATAAACAGTTTATAACTGTGCTTTAGATTATGTTTTTAAACTTCCAATTTTTTGAGTGTTGTTATTGATCCTCAATAGATTGAAGAATGGCGGTCACGAGCAGCCAAGTTTGAAGAGATGTGCGGACTAGTGATGGGAATGTTCACTCGGCTCTCCAATTGTGCCAACAGGACAATTCTTTATGACATGTACTCCTATGTTTGGGATATCAAGAGTATAATGTCTATGGTGAAGTCTTTTGTACAGTGGTTAGGTAGGTGCACCAGGAATAATCTCTTCTCAGATATATTGTCCCTTAAAAGAAAAAAAAATTATCCCACAGGGAGAAAAACATTTAGGGAATTGGTGAATTTCCAACTGTGTTTAAATTCCTTGCCTAGATTTCAAAGGTGTAGCTGTTGTTACAGACTTGAGGTGCAAGCCTCAGTAAACATAACGAGCACATTGATTTTTCTCCCTTGGGCTAATTCAGCATAAATATCTTGAAAATGTGTTAGAAAGTACTGACTTTAACTTGCTCTGACTGAATGCTTCCTGGATGGAACCATGTATACCACTTTGATCTGATTTGGAGATGAGACTCTATGAATTGTGACTGTGTGAGCTCTCTGCTGCTTGCTGTGTCTTGATAACATTAATGCTGTGTTTAACAGAACAATTGCTGAAATGACCGAAGGGGCCTGGAAAGAGGAAGCATCCTCCCAGCCCTGTGCGCATGCGAGCTTTAGTGGGAGGCTATTCTGGTGCTACCTGGTATTATTTCATAGGACTTTTTCTTTATCTCTCTTCCAAGTAATTGGTTTAGCAGGGGATAAAAATTGCAAACCCCTGAAAATGTTTCATTAAATGGAAGTTCTCCAACAGTGAATTTTTTTTTTTTTTTTTTTAAGTTCTCAAGCTTGGTAAAAAGCACCAGCATGGCCAAGTTTCTCCAGGGAATCTCATTTCATTTCCAGGTTTTCAGTCCAGGTATAAGGAATACGTAATGGACTTACGCATAGTACACAGCAGGCAGCAAGGCTAACTGACACGTCAGCTTTCATAGTAGTCACAAACACTATGACGGGTTACATAGTCTTGGTTGTGAAATAGAAGTACGAAACACTGTGAGCTTACAGTTACTCAGGAGGGTAGCAAAGAGATTTCTCACTGTGTATATACTTTCAGATTCTTAAATATATAAAAAAGTTTTCCTTTGATACAACTAAAAATAGCAGCTAAAAATAGAGGCTGATTGTTAATATGAAAATAGAGGGAATTCCCTGGCTGTCCAGTGGTTAGCACTCCACACTTCCATTGCGAGAGGTATGGGTTCAATCCCTGGTTAGGGCACTTCCCGCAGGGCATGGGCAAAGATAAAAAATAAAATAAATAAATTGGGAGAAAAGGAATATAGAGAACTTTGGGTTCCTGTATATACCGCACAACAGGTAGAAGAGAGAATTGTGACCTCTTCCTGTTAAAAGGCTCCAGGATACCTCTTCTGTGTGATACTTGTCTGCTTTTAGGCTTAGGAAAAACCTCTCTATTGTTTGTTGGAAGGTGGCATTTGCCTTCCAGGGGATATATTAACCTTTATAGGGATTGAAGTCTTAAATTTCCAACCTATAATTCAGATTATTGGGTTTGAGAAAGTGTTGCTTAAAACATTGGCTACTTAGCTTTCAATTCAAAAATTATTAAAAACTCTTGATTATATACAGTATTGTTGCTTTTTCCTCTCAGGCGTTTACCTCTGAACTGTGCAGTTCTAGGGGCAGCTTTCCCTAATTGTATATAGCTGTCATACAGTCTCAAGGTCAGAGATCTTAGAAGTTTTAACTAATCATCTTGGCATCCACATAGCTTCCACAACAGCTCACGACAAAATATTTTCATGGTTCTATAGTAATTTCAGGGAGTTACTGATTAGAACCCTTTGTTTTCCTCCGTCTCCAGTCCAGCTGGCATTCAGTCCTTTAAAGAATGTGGCTATGCAGTACTTTTGATTACTAACGACTTCTATTATCTTCTTCCCCATTGTGTACAGATGGGAGAATCCTCAGCACAAGTTCTACTACTATTGGATGGACAGCGGCAGATGTTCACAGCGCGTCATGATTAATTAGTTTAAATTAAAAGGTTCTGTGAGGTAGCTCAGGTAGATTTAAGGGCAGTAGGCATGAACTGAAGTCACGTTTGCGCAGCGACTGAGGCATTAACCATGTTTTCATTTATACAGCTCTTCGTACATGCAACTTTTTATTGTAATAGTTGGAAGTGCTAGTTATGTTGTAGTCTCAAAGTGGGGGGTAGGGGAAATTGGCCGTTCCTTAAAGTTTAAGAGGTATAGTTTTTTTCCTGCAGTGTAAATTTACACTGAGCTATGGAATGGGGCAGGTTCTCTTCATAACCAAAATTTTTACCCTATTTCATATTTATTTAACAAATACTACATTATATATATATATTTATTTAAGTACCCCTACCCCTGAGAAGTGACAACCCTGGATATAATCTCTTAATGGGTCTGAATTGTCAGCAAAAAAAATTGGTTTGCTTTGGGACTGTCTGACTAGCACACTATATATTGTACTGATGAGATTGTTAACTTGAACAGGAGGTAGAATGCTGTCTTCAGTTGGAAAAGAACTATATTGCGCTGCTTTATCTTGTCAGAAAACTAGGCAGGTGATTGTGATTTGGCCTCCAGAATATCTTTTAATTTTCTCTTATTACTAGCTTCCTTAATTGTCTATGGAAGGGAATTATAATTTGCTTTTAATTCTCTCTCATTATTAGCTTCCTTAATTGCCTGTGGAGTTGGTTAAGTGCTGACCTTAAATGCAGATTTTTGGACCTCAAAGCCTGCCACTCCATGTATGAGCTAAGTGCACCACAAAGATTATAGTGGTTGCTCAGAGGAGCCAGATACTGTCATACTTTTAAGAAAAGTATGTTTTAGTTCTGGACAAATTAGGAGCATCAGTTGGCTCTCTTTAGTTCTCAGAATCTGTCAGACTGGTATTGTTACCAGTTGAGCCAAGTCTGAATTTGGATTGTCCTTGTCAGAAAAAGTACTCACGGTTTTTCATTGTCAACTTACTGAGTAATTTCTTTTATTCTGCTGACCTTAGTTTTCTGACAAGATTAACCCCTTTTCTCCCATTTTTCCCTTCCCTGTACCCTTCCTCAAAATGTAAAATGTGACTTCAGACAAGTTTAATTCCTTGGGCTGTGATAATAAAATGTCATCAATTTCACTTTATTTCACTTTAAAGTTACTGTACTTTTGGTAGAGAGGAAGCAGCTGCCTTGATTTTTATATAGCTGTACCTATGGAATATATAAACATGACTTAGACAAACTTGACACTTTCCTTCCAATAATTTAATAAAGGGTAGAACTCTTTCACTAGAACAGTGATTATTCATTAATCAGAGGAAGGAATGTCAGTATTGAAATTCCATTACAAGTTAAGAAAAAAAATTATTATCACAGCCTTGTCCTGAAACCCTGGATTATTATTGTTAGAGAGCTGTTTCCACAGTGTTTGTTAGTTTGTTGGACATTTGAGACCCCAGGAAATCCCCTTTCTCGTAACGTTCTCCGCTTGGATCTGATCTCAACAGGGTGTCGTAGTCATTCTTCAGCACAGTTCTTAATTGGAGACCAAGAACCCTGGGCCTTTAGAGGTGGTCTAGCAGGAGAGTTCCAGGTATCAATATGAATTCACAACTGAATTGACGTTTTCTTTGTTTTATGAGAAACCTTATGTTGCGCATCAGATGGCTGGAAGGATTGGTCTGCCGAAGGCTTTCTAGTCCCAAATTCAATTTAGTTACATAGCTGGATTTTAAATCAAATTTTCCTCCTCTTTCGCAGTAATTTCTGAAGGAGATGCTGCCAATCCCCCCCGCGCCTGCGAAGCGCAGCGGCTCTAGGTATACACTTCACATTGTTTCTTTGCAGGTCGCACAGCATTTTAATCTGCGCCCGCAATGCACAATGCGCGCATGCTTGTCTGCCAGCGGAAACTCCATGAGCAAAAAGAATGAATAATTATGCAAGTGAATGGTGAAAGGGCTTTGGGGTATTTTCCCAATTATTTTATAAGTAAATTTTGTAGTTGAAAGAACAGTCCAGAAATGAAAATTTAAACAAAATGTGACTTTTTTGGTGTTGGAATTTTGTTCATGGACTTTTCAGGTGCTCTACTTTTCTCCCCCCAACAGGTGCTCTGCTGCGCACAGCAAACTGAAGCGCATTGCTTTGGGGATAAAGCGTCTCCTGGACAGATAACCCTCTTCAGACCAAACCTCTCCTCCTGACATTCTGTTCTGCCATCTTTTAGTAGAGAGATGGTCTATATAAGATTGGTTTAAAAAAATAGATTTGTCATAATTGGAATAGATTTTTTTTTTTTTTTTTTTTTACTGTAAATTTAAATCCCCAGTAGTATGCCACTAAAGCTATGTAACTCAGTTTGGGTAATTTCGATTCAGAAGCATTCCCCTCCCTCAGCAAAGAGGTGTTTATGTTAGTATAGCGTAGTGCTCCCCTCTTCTTTAGGTCTGCCTGCAGTAGCCAGTTAATGTTAAGTTGGTAATCTGCAGTGCACACTCATTAAAAAAAGTGAATGTCTTCCCAGCACTAATCTGTTTCCCTTTTTTTTCTTCCTACAGCGTTTGCTGCCAATTGATGGGGCAAATGACCTCTTTTTTCAACCACCCCCACTGACTCCTACCTCCAAAGTTTATACTATCAGACCATATTTTCCTAAAGATGAGGTAACTGTCTACCTGCCAACTTGGAGTGTGGTTATGGTGAACACTTAATACTTTCTTTTGAACTCCCTGATTAAAAAAAATCATTTTTGTGTCTTAAAATACAAACTTTAGATGGAGAAAGTTAACTGAAACTTTAAACATGGGTAGTTTAAGGAAGAGCCTAAGGAGTTTAGACTCAACATCTTGTGCTTAGTTTTTTAATTATTTATTTGTTTGGCTTCACTGGGTCTTAGTTGTGGTATGTGGTATCTTTAGTTGCAGTGTGTGGGATCTAGTTCCCTGGCCAGGAATCAAGTCCAGGCCCCCCGCATTGGGAGGGTGATGTGTTAGCCACTGGACCACCAGGGAGGTCCTGTGCTTAGTTTTCATCAGATGAAATGTATTCAGAGTTGGAATCCTGAACAATATCTGTGTGATATGTTGTTCTAGCCTGATGTTCTCCAATACATTTTCTGCAGTTTGTAAAGTGCTTCCAGGCTGTTGATAATCAGCTACAGAAAAAGGCAAGCCTGCTTAAAGAAAATCACGTTTTAAATATTTTGGGTGTATAGAAAGCTGAGAGAGAGCCTCATAGTTTGCTGAATTTTGAATCCACTACTTAGTGCCTAAAACTATCCCCTGCAAGGCAGTTCTGTTTACTGTAACCGAGCTGTTTTCTACTGATTTTACAAATATGACTCAATAAATAAATATTTAACAAAGCAGAGGTGATGTTTATGACAAGTCAAACATTTTGTTATTCCCTCTTCTAGAAGTCCTTTATGACTTATGAGTCATACTGTCAGATTCTGTTGCCATTTTTCTTGATGTGTTGCTTAATTAGATTGTATTTTCAGGCTTCCGTGTACAAGATTTGCAGAGAAATGTATGACGATGGAGTTGGTTTACCTTTTCAAAGTCAGCCTGACCTTATTGGAGACAAGTATGTGATGCAGTGTTTGTTGGATTTGGGAGTAGACATTTCAAAGGCAGGATTCTCTGGTTGTGGGGAGATGAAGACTAGAAATACAGATACAGTTTTTTAGAAGTCCTACTTTAGTTGTAATAAAATCTGAGTTATTAATATGTATAAATTTCCAGTTTTTATTTATGTCAAATGTAGTTTCCACACATTGTCAATTGAGTGTATCGGGCTTTATTATATCACTGATTTCTGAAGTTTTACGTTAGTAACTTAACTCATTCTGGTTTCTTTTCTTCTGAGCAGGTTAGTAGGAGGGCTGCTTTCCCTTAGCCTGGATTACTGTTTTGTCCTAGAAGATGAAGATGGCATATGTGGTTATGCCCTGGGCACTGTAGATGTGACCCCCTTCATTAAAAAATGTAAAATTTCCTGGATTCCCTTCATGCAGGAGAAGTATACCAAACCAAATGGTGATAAAGAACTCTCTGAGGCTGAGGTAATACACAGATTTAGAATTAAACAATGGTAATTTTTTAAGAAAGTAAAGTACTTACTAAAGTAAAAAAGCAAGCAGATATATCTTAAAATCCCAGTGCTTTCTACAGAGAAGAATTCTTAGGGCTTATTCTTACTGGCATGGCATTTTCCACTGTTCCCAATATCTTTTGATTTGGAGCTGTTGTATTACTTTCTCAAGTGAAAGCACAGTGTTGACTTTGAAGGAACCTTCTTTTTTCCCTTTCTTTTTTGCAGCACCAAACTTGTATGTTATGGTTTCTTCTTTGGGTACTCAGGGCAAGTTTAGTAATTAAAAATCTCATTTGCGTGCTGATGAAGCTAACATACTCTCTCAGTAACGCATTTCACATGGTAATATGAGTGAAAGTCGCTTAGTCGACTCTTTGCGACCCATGGACTATACAGTCCATGGAATTCTCCAGGCCAGAATACTGGAGTGGGTAGCCTTTCCCTTCTCCAGGGGATCTTTCCAACCCAGGGATCGAACCCAGGTCTCCTGCATTGCAGGCAGATTCTTTACCAGCTGAGCCACCAGGGAAACCCAAGAATACTGGCGTGAGTAGCCTATCCCTTCTCCAGGGGATCTTCCCGACCCAGGAATTGAAGTGGGGTCTCCTGCATTGCAGGCAGATTCTTTACAACTAAGCTATCAGGGAAGCCCTTACATGGTAATAGGAATGACAATAAAAAGTTTCTTCTGGAGGATAATCTTTACTTAAACTCAATAAATACTTTCAGAGAATATACTTGGACTTACATTTGTGACATTGTCTTTTTTCTTCTGTATTGCTCCTCCCCCTTTTCTGAAATTCTCTACCCCTCTTCCCCACACCAGTGTACTCAAATTCTATTACTATTTTTTACCTTTTGCCTCTAGCTAGATGGCAGTGTAATAAGAGGCTGGTTTGGAGTAGGCTCCTTAGAATTACATCAACATGACTGCAGCATGCTGGTGATTGAGCAGTTGATGTGTTGCTTTTCCATATCCAACGGTTCTCAGCCTAGGAACATATGAAGAATAACCAGTGTGTCTATTACAAACTTTTTTTGTAAAAATTGTAAAGTATACATAAAACTTAACATTTTAACCATATTCTAGGGTATAGTTCCGGAGAAGGCAATGGCACCCCACTCCAGTACTCTTGCCTGGAAAATCCCATGGACGGAGGAGCCTGGTGGGCTGTAGTCCAGGGGGTCACGAAGAGTCGGACACGACTGAGCGACTTCACTTTCACTTTTCACTTTCATGCATTGGAGAAGGAAATAGCAACCCACTCCAGCGTTCTTGCCTGGAGAATCCCAGGGACTGGGGAGCCTGGTGGGCTGCCGTCTATGGAGTCGCGCAGAGTCGGACACGACTGAAGTGACTTAGCAGCAGCAGCAGCAGGGTATAGTTCGGTCGTGTTAAGTACATTCACATTTTTGTGCAAGCAGTACAAACTTTAAAAACATTGTTTTATTTTGAATTATTTAGTTTTTATTTTGAATAATTTTAGATGTACAGAAGTTACAAAGATAATAGAGTTTAGATATACCCTTCACCCACTTTCTACATTTGTCCTTGTCTAAGAAACCAACTTTGGTGCATTATTGTAAACTCTTCACCTTACTTACAGTTTTTCCATTAACGTCCTTAATCTGTTCAGGATCCAATCCAATATACTACATTACGTTTAAACAAACTTAAAAAAAATGAGAACATGTCAGCCAGAATTATAAGCTAATTGATTTTGCATGTGGTAATTTTCCCATTACCAGAAGAGTTATTATTGAATACTGCTTTCCTTTTCCTGTTTCTAAGTTCTGTAGTTGGGATATGTAGATTCATAAGAAGTAGCTACTGAAAGTCAAGAGATTCATCCTAATTTTTACAGAAAATAATGTTGAGTTTCCATGAAGAGCAGGAAGTACTGCCAGAAACTTTCCTTGCCAATTTCCCTTCTCTGATAAAGATGGATATTCACAAAAAAGTAACTGATCCAAGTGTAGCCAAAAGCATGATGGCTTGCCTTCTCTCTTCACTGAAAGCCAATGGTGAGTAGATATTGTGAAGTTGCTGGTATTTGGGCTAGGTGAGGGCAGGACTCTTATTTTAGGATAAAAAAAGAAGTAAATTTACACTCCTTTCTCCACCACTGAACGGTTTTGCTTCTGAATTAGTGCTGTAAGAAATGCATGTGTATTAACCATTGAAAAATGCTGCTCTTTTATACTATGAATGCTTGTATTAAGCCCCAATTAAATGAGAAGTGAACACATGAATTTATGTTTATTTTGCCAGGAGATTTATAAATGATAGTTGAAAATTAAATGAACCTTGGGAAGATTTCATTTAGGAATGCAGAATCGCTGATACTTTGTCTTCTTTGAGTTTGTTTCTTAAATCTTCAAAAATACTTTGCCATACATTCAGTTCAGTCCACTTTGTCCAGCTCTTTGCAACCCCATGGACTGCAGCACGCCAGGCTTCCCTGTCCATTACCAACTCTTGGGGCTTGGTCAAATTGATGTCCATCGAATCCAGCAACAACCTTTAAAAACTTCTTAGCCTTTGGGCAAGACAAAAATGAACATACAGAAGCTGAGCACTAATTAGAGAATTGTTGATGAATGAGAATGCACTTTGTTGCATCTTTGTATCATTTGATTCAATGGTGTCCCCTTTGTGGGATCATTGAAACAACTCTGAGGAAAGTGTAATTCTCAGAAGTGTTGTGCTTGGAACTGAATGGTACAGGTGTGAGGTGTGTCTTAATATAAAAACACATTCTGGTTGTGTTGACTTGTGACATAGGTTGGAGTAGGCTCTGCTCTGTGGGTCCTTCAAAGGTACTTTGTATGTGTGTGTATGTATAACATTTATATATTCATCTATACATATTATAATTATACGTTCAGCAAACCTACTGTTTGCCTTGAGGTTTGTTCCATCCAAGGCTGGTGCCAGGCCCAACCCTACTTAGCTTCTAAGACAGGATTGGGCAAGTTCAGGGTGGTATGGCTGTAGACACTTAGGGTTTTGGACAACTTCTTTGCTAAAATATACTCTTTCTGAGGAAGAGTTTTACTTGCTGTTCAAAAAAAAATTTTTTTGACGTATATTTGACAAGGATTATCTGTATTTAAAGTGTACAATTTGATGCCTTGAAATACATTGTGAAATCACCATATTCAAGCCAGTTAACATACCCATTACTTTAAGATAGTTATCATTGCAATATTGATGAATTTTAATATCCATTGACTTTATATAAATTTTAAAAATGTGAGATTTAGGGACTGGTATAAATAATCTACTATGATCTATTTGAAATATGTAAAAATTAATCACAAGGTCATAATTCTACTAATTCAGTAACATTTATATTGTGAATGTTTTGGTTTTTTCCCCTAGGGTCCCGAGGGGCTTTTTGTGAAGTGAGACCTGATGATAAAAGAATTTTGGAATTTTACAGCAAGTTGGGCTGCTTTGAAATTGCAAAAATGGAAGGATTTCCAAAGGATGTGGTTATTCTTGGTCGGAGCCTGTGACATTTGTCGGCACTAAGAACTGTCGGAAAGTCTTAACTTCACCTGGTGGGTGGTGGTTGGGGTCTTCATCCAGCTCAGCCTCTGGAGCGGCAATGAATCAGCCAATTCAGATTGGAAACAAAGAGGACTGTGTAAAACTCACTCACTCATACTTAGAGACTACTTACTCACTGGTTGGAAGAAGATGATACTGCTGCGAATCCTGTAGGAAAGAGATTTGGGCCTCCTTGTTGGGTTTTGTGTTCGGTGCCAGGACCTCTTACACGGGCTTACAGGGAGGGGTCTTCAATAAATGTAGTCAGCACTGTTTTCTGCATCCAGTGTGGTCGCATTTCTCACCTAAGAGCAATCAATCATTGTCATCCTCCTTGGCTTATTGACTGAAATGCATCTCATGCTTTAGAGACGTGGCAAAGATGAGAAGGATTTGGGTTCAGAGGCCTCAGGGTGGAGAGTCCAAGTGGATGGTTATGGCAGTAGTTTAAGCTGAGGAAAGGATTTCAGTTTGGGCGGTTTTTCTGCTTTTTGTAAAGCTTTGGCCAGTTGTCTCCTAGTGACCATTGGTTCAGGCAAGTTGTGATTTGTAGGGACAGATGTGCAGTTGTTTGTGGCAAAAGCCTAAAAATGACAAACTTGTAAAAAAAAATTTTGTATATAAACTAGCTGTAACCTGACTATCCTTTGTTTTTGTAATTTTCCTTTGAAAATGAAAGGGTGCGGTTCAGGATGGCACTGTGAATAATTAATGTAAATCAGTGGGTTTTCTTTACTTTTGTCTTTGGTTTGGTTTTGTTTTCAAAAGAAGTTATTATTTTCAAAGTGCCTCCCACCTAGAGCTAGGCCATGACCACTTTGGGTACAAGAGCCTAACTTCATAGGATTCACAGTCTGTTGCAAAGTGCAGTCATTTCTGGAAATTAACCTCAGTGCAGGTCAGCATGTGAAATGTTAATTTTGACATCTGGCAACTAGGGTTTGGGGACTGATTGATCCCATTTGCCCACAGGTCAGTTGTCCTTTAATTTCAAGACGTTACTACTGGTTTTATTAAATCAGTCTTTAGTTCTTGCATGTTTGTATCTAATTTTTAAAAGAATGAGTACACTTTAACCAGTGACTTATGGTTACCCTTTTCTCTTTCCTTTAACCGCAGGTTCTGAAAGCTTCAAGTATTTTAATTTAGATTTGGTGTTTTAAGGGTTCTGAGCAAATGCTCTTGGCATTGAATTTTGCTCTGCAGGATTCATTTTCTTTTTTATCATGGCTTGCTGGCTTCTCTGTAACTGTTTTGTTACCTTGCTTCCCAGCAGTTTTGTACCAGCAGTTTAAGTTTGGGCTAAGAGGGAAGAAGGTCAAGAAGAAAATTTAAAACGTTTTCTTTCATAGATTTCCATCAGTGTGGCTTTGAAAAAAGTCTTTTAAGGGATTGTACCTCCTGACTTTGAACCAAAGCCTGTGAGTGTGCACTGAACAGGTGAGACGAATGATGGAGGATTACATTCGGGGTTAGAAGCCTGCAGCTGGCAGCGGGATATGGAAGATGCGTTGTGCAACTGGAACCAAGTTTGCATTTTCAGAGGCTGAGATGAAGGGAGGGTCTCTACTGGCTTAATGTCACTTGGTTTTTCTCTTTTAAGTGCATTTTGTACACTAGTGGACAGTTCTAGCATTTTATCTGGTGGATTCCATGGTCATCCTCCAGTGGAATCAGGATTTTCAGCAAGTTTGCTTGCAGCTTTATCTTTGCTTTTAATAATCAGTTTGGCTGGTGTTCTGATCACAGAGCTAGCTATGAAACAGAAGTCCAGGCCTCTAGGATCATAAAATGCTGTGCTGTCTGTCTTCTAATGGTTATGGCTATTTATTATGGTTGGGGTGATATTTCATTGATTGTTTAGATCACAGCTCAGTTCCTGTAGAAAACGAACTGTAAAACTATCTGAAGACCATACAAGAGGCAAAATAAAACTTGAAGTGAATGTGTGTGGTTGTGTACTGTGTAAATCTCCTCCTTGTTTCTGCCTCCTGCCTTCTTTCTCCCACTCTTGCATTCCCAAGCAAGTATTCCTCCTCTCCAAAGTTGTTTGAACTTAGGGACTGGGTCTTAAAGGCAGTTTTCTCCCACTTCTATCTCTAGTAAATGATTGCCTTCCATATTTTCCTCAAGGCAAGGCAAGATAAAAATAGACTCGTTTTGGCCAGGACACCTTCTTGACATAGTTATAACCTGGGGGTAAATGAAGGCAGCTAGTTGGAGTGAGTTCATGCCACCTAATAGAATAAGGAAAATTGCCTTATTCTTTGGTCAAAAGGTGAAATTTGAAGGCAGATCGCGGATTATGAGATGGGACTCTAAGGCGTCGGTGTTAGGCTGGACTAGCCTGTCTCTTGACAGGAGCAGCAAATTAGCTCCACACTATAGCTGTCTTTTCTGCTAGCAAGTGCCATCATCTGAAGTTCAGTGTAGGTATACAATCATGTGGATAGTGAGCCGCCGGGTCATTAGAGCAGAAGCATATCCGGGAGTGGACAGAGTGGTTTGGGTACTAAGTAACAGGAGCTCAAAGTCTGTCTTCATGCTCCGTTCCTTTGGAGGGACGGTATATCTGAGTGTATTCGCTTTTTTAAGAAAAACGATGCACATTATCTCGCCTTTGCTGGGAGAATTGGGAAGGTTGCATTTTCATGTATTTAATGAAAGCTTAACCTGGGGTGGGTGAGAGGATCACGTGGAGTACAGAACTAGAGGAAATGGAGGCAGGAGCCACCCTCAGAAAGTCTTGGTTCTTGAAGTGAGCAAAGACGTTAACATTAACGCCAAGCTGATGCTTTGCACTCTGCAAAGATGTGCAAAGCAGACGCGACATAATGCGAGACTGCTTGAGATGGTTGGATGGCATCACCGATGCGATGGAGAGGAGTTTGAGTAGGCTCCGGGAGTTGGTGATGGACAGGGAAGCCTGGCTTGCTGCAGTCCGAGGGGACGCGAAGAGTCGGACACGACTGAATTGAAGGAGATAAGGCAATTAAGCCCTGGACCCAGGGTGCCTCGCCAGCGTCTCCTTTAATAGGCGGGGCCGGAGCCGCTGCGAGTCTCAGGCTTTGTACGTGTCGGAGGCGGAGCCGCAGAAGGTCCTAGCAGCATGGCAGCTGGCGCAGCGGCCGCCTTGACGTTTTTGGATCAGGAGAGCCGAGTCCGAGCTGGGGGGGTAGGCAGTCTGCAAGTCCCGGCCCCGGTCACTATGGACAGTTTCTTTTTCGGTATTGAGGAAAGGAGAGGCTGAGGGTGGTGCTGGGGCAGAAGCAGGGCTGAGGAACGGGAATGCAGACATGTGCACGACGTGGGTGGGGGCGGAGGAGGGCCTCGCACGCGGCAGCCGGAGCCGGAGAGGAAAGCCAGGCCTCTGCCCTAGTTGTACGGGGTGGGCCCGGGCCAACCGCTCCAGTTGTTCCTGACACGTGGGCGTGTGAATGGCCCGTTAGTCCATGGCTGCAGGTGAACGGGATTTGGTGAAATGCACCGCCCCCCACCCCCACCCCCAACACTGACGCACACTCACAGTTAACCTCTTCCAGGCTGTGAGCTCTCAGGCCACACTCGCTCTTTCACCTTCAAGGTAGAAGAAGAGGATGACGCGGAGCATGTGCTGGCTTTGACCATGGTAAGGGGCGGGGTAGGGGGAGTGCCTGTGTATCCTCCTTCGCCGCTCTACTGGGAGTCATCTACTCTGCTTAATCCCCACATGGGGGCTCCCCTGGCCAGGCGATCCAGGGACCTCGGAGGCTGGGCAGGTTGTAGGGCAGATGCTTCCACTTGCGGTGTCCACCCTTACTGGGCGAGACTCCGAGGCCCTGTGTACCTTCCCAGCTCTGCCTCACCGAGGGGGCCAAAGATGAGTGTAATGTGGTAGAAGTCGTGGCACGGAACCATGACCACCAGGAGATCGCAGTCCCTGTGGCCAACCTCAAGTTGTCCTGCCAACCCATGGTGAGTTCCCTGGCCATACCTTGGGAGGCTGGGAAGTAGGAATTGAGGACTTCAGGACTTCTCGCAAGGTGGGGTGGACTGGGAGTGGGCTAGGCTTTCATCCTTGTCTTCCTCCCAGCTCAGTTTGGATGACTTCCAGCTCCAGCCACCTGTAACCTTCCGCCTGAAGTCAGGTTCTGGCCCTGTGCGCATCACTGGGCGGCACCAGATTGGTGAGAATTTTCTCCTTTGCTTCCAGTAGACTCTCCATCTGGACTCCTACCCCACCCCAGCCATATCTCCCAGTGCAGTTCCCATACAGACCCTGGATGCAGTGCCCTCCACTTTACTACTCTAGCTGTTCTTCACGCAACCTACCCCAGCTTATCCAGCTCCACTAGTGTGGACTCCTTTGAAAGTGAAAGTGAAAGTCACTCAGTCCTGTCCGACTCTTTGTGACCCCACGGACTGTAGCCCACCAGACTCCTCTGTCCATGGAATTCTTCAGGCAGGAATACTGGAGTGGGTTGCCATTTCCTTTTCCAGGGGATCTTCCCAACCCAGGGATCAAACCCAGGTCTCCAGCATTGCAGACAGACTCTTTACTGACTGAGCCACCAGGGAAGCCCTTTGACTCTTTGTTATCTAGTTTAGTATATGAAGTTTTTCCCACCTAGGCCATAAGCTTTGGGAGGTCAGAGTCCCTGCAAGCCTAGAGCCACAGGGCATTAATAAATGACATGTATGAAGTATGTATGAAGTATGAAGGGGGTGTGGCTTTAACTCCTCTTCCTCCCTTGACTGCTTGTGTACCAGTTACTATAAGCAATGATCTTTCTGAGGAAGAGAGCGAAGAAGACGGGAGTGAGGAGGAGGAAGCTGAGTTGTGTCCTGTCCTTCCTGCCAAGAAGCTGGGGCGCAGGCTCTAACCCTCCCTGGTGAGTTGGAGGGACCTGGGAGGGAACACAAGGAACATGTTTGGACCTCGATGCTGACGGGTGATTTGCTCTCTTCAGGTCAGCTAGCTGCCTGCCACATACACCAGGTTCCTGGACAAGTTTCAAGAACTTTGTATCTTCTCCACTGAAGAGGGTTGGGGCGGGGGCGGGGGTGGGGGTGGAGGGGTCTTGGTCTGGTGCAAGGAGAACGGGGGTCCCATTCTCCAAAGGACCCTGGTGTTCTAATCCTGTACCTCACCCCAAGCTTCCCTTTTCTCCAGGAGTGGGAGGAACTCTGAACTTCTATCCTGACCTTCTCTCCCCACTTGCCTATGAGGTTGCAGGTCAGCATCTGAAGCTCAGGACTACACATTTTTAATGTTTTTTACATTTTTGGATAAAGGTTGAAATAAAATGTGGATGAGGGTTTTTTTGCAACTCATTTGTGTGGCTTCTTTCCCTCCTGGGGTGGCATTCCCCTAGGGACCACCAGGTGGCACTGTGGCAGCACAGAGGGTGGCCCTGGACCTGGGGAAGGGTGAGGAAATGTGGGATCCTGCTACTCCCAGAGCGCTGTGACTGGCCCAGCTCTGGGCCCCAGCTGCCTTCCTAGATGAGGACCTCCCAACACCAAGCCCCTTCCCAGTCCCTTGGTGGGGGAGGGCCATCCCAGGAGGTTATCAACATCTAAACAAGGGGTCTGGGCCTCTGTCACCACTCAGGCTGATGGGCAGGGGGGCAGATAAGGGGGCTTAAGCAGCCTGAGGAATGTGCATCCCTGGCCCCATGAAGGGGGCTCAGGCCCCAAGAGGACCTGTGAGGGGTAAGGTAGAGGCCAATCTTTGCTCCTCCTACCAGTCATGCAGGCCATCTCTGAGCCAGCCTGGACCCTTAGAAACCTGATTCCAGGGGCCAGATGGAGGGGGCTGGCCAGATTGGGTGACAGGGAAACCAGAATCCGGGTGGCCTGGCATATGGGGGCAGAGAGGAGCCCCTGGGATTCAGCCTCCTGGGCTAAAGGGTTCCAGCCCCCTAGCCCTCCACCTGGTCTGGGGGTGGGGGGCGGACCATTCTCTGGTGCCTGAAATCAGGTGGTTCTGGGGATTGGCTGCTGCTGTACCAGGAAGAGAAAGGGATGTACCTAGTGTGAGCATGAGTGTGTATATGACCAAGTCTGAGGTCAGTAGTTCAGCAGCTGTGTTGATGGGGCAGGGGGTCTCAGTGCCCTACAAACAAACAAACAAAAGGTTACCTCCTGAGACAGCCTGGGGCCAGACATGCTGAGGAGGGACACAGAAGAGTGCCTGGTGGGGCCAGGCCCACTCCCTCCCACATTGGCTTCTGGGCAAATGAGTGAACAAGTGGGAGGGGTCCCTGGATAACCAGAAGAGGTTGGCATTGGAGCAGGTGTTTGGAAAGAGTGTTTCCACAACACAGAAAAGCACTCCCTTTTCAACACATCTCCGAAGGAGGTGCCCTTCTCCCTATGGTGAGGAGCAAACAGGTCCAGGGTTTAACCTCCCCTAGTTGAGGATAAAGGAAGATGATCCCTCTCTGCGTCGCAGTGATCAGGGTCGCAGGCCTCTCTCTTTGCTGCAGGACTTTCCTGAAGTGCTTCCACCAAGAACACTGGGATGGAGAGGGCAGCCAGGATGGGACCATTCACCAACCGCAGGCAAGGGGTCAGGAGACAGAGGAGAAGGTGGAGTTGGCGCCCTCTGGTGGGCGAGGTTGAAACCGCTTGTGGCTGTGCAGCTTCCCACGCCGCCTCTGTAGCGGCTCAAGGCCGGCGCCGCGGTGCAGGGGCCTACATGCCCCGCCAGCGGTCTGCGCGACTAAGGCAGACTTCATTCGTTGGTTCGTTCATTCATTCACTGGAAGGGTTCCTGTTAGAACCCTTCCCTTCCTCCTCTCGTCTATCGCCTCCAAAGTCCTCGGCACGTGTTCGGTTGAAGGCACGGTAGTCTGGCTGAGTGTAGGGAAAAGTTGGGGAATCCTTCCCAGCCGACACTTCTACCCCCCGCAAGTAGCCCCGCCCCAATATTTACCCTCCTCGACGCCGCTGATCGCTCATTGTGAGCCCTTCTAGTTTCTTGGCGGGTCTGCCCGCGGCCCTGGCCGGCGCCAAGCGCGCTCCTACCCGCGGTGGGGGCCCAATCCACATCCGCCTCATCCCGGAGTTTCTCGACCCGACAGGGCGCCCACGGACTGAGCCGGGAATTGTTTTTTCTCCCTCCCCTCCCTCGTCTCTCCTCGATCCCCCTTTCTGCCCTCTCAGCGCACAGTAGGAGCGTTGCCCATTCATTTCGGTCTCTGAGCCCTGAGGGCTTACGCCGGGGTTTGCAGACTGCTGGAGGAGGGGCAAGACTGTATTTGGGGGGCGAAGGGGGACGACCAGACGGGGCCTAAAGTGCTTAACACAGTCTATGCGATTTACATTTGAACAGTAGGCGGAGGGTCTGCGGCGCTTTGAACGCCTGGCGCAGGCTGCGCGTGTTGGAGCGCAGGCGGCCCCCGCCGGTTGGTGTGGATTTGAGGGGCCCAGGGTGGGCCAGGGGCGGTGGGAGGGGGCGACCGATGCGTTTGGAAAGAGGCTGAGCGTGTGTGTTTGGGCCCTTGCAACGGTGTATTTGCAGAGAGGGGCTATTTGTGTTGGCGAGAGGTGTGTGTTTGTGTTTGCAGGAGGCGAGTGACTCTGTGTGTGTGTATTTGTGTTTGAGGAGTGTGGGGACGGCCGGGAAAGGTGGCCGGGCTGTCACTCAGCGATCAGGTTGACAGGCGCTCCCTCATCAGGGCCAGGGAGCTCTGATTGCAGATTCGAGGAAACAAAATAGCAATTGTAATTACGGGGCTTTGATAAGATAAAGGAAGGAGCAAGCCGGCCGGGAGGCGAGTAAGAGCAAGGGAGGAGAGAACGGCCTGCTGGGGCCCCGATGGAGTATTTACATCTGTCATTCACGGGGGTGTGTCCTCGCAGTACCCGGCGCCTGATGCGGGGGTGTCCCTATTGACACCCCCTCCCCCATCTAGGGACAGGGACTTTTGGGGATATGAGAAGAATCTCCTCAAATGGACGAAGACCCAGTTGGGGGAAGTTCTCAAAATGTAGAGGAATTCTGGTCTGTATAGGCCCCCGGGGTAGAGGTTAGGGTGTGGGACTCAAACCCTGATTGATGGTCCACACGTTTAGGCCGGGGATGGCCCATCTCTGGGGGAGAGTGAAGAGGGTGGATTAAGATCATTGAGGTTCAGCCCAGCATCTTCAGAACCTTTTGGGGGCTCCAAACCAGGGTTGAACTCTGGTCTGAGCCAGGTGCTATAGTCTCCACCCCCCACTCTGGGGAAAGGCAGGTGCCCAGAGTGACTCAGGTTGTGACTCCAGGACTACACACGCTAAGGATGGGCTGGATGATGCCCTGACCCCTGCTTGGGTCCTGCTCCTTGCTGTTCTCATCAGACTGTTTTCAGAGGGCTGGTCCCTGGTGAGAAGACCCTTTTCATCTGCTGCCTCTCATCTCTCCACTTATTTATTAATGCATACAAATAATAAACATATTCAAGGGCCTCCTATGTGCAGGGCATGAGGTTAAGATGGTGAATATTTTGCCTGCTTGAATTAGTGTACCTGGGGATGTAGACACCCAACAACTTCTAAGACAGAGGAGCTCAAATGAAGGAGAAATGCTGGTCTAGGCAGTGGGTACTGGAGCCCACTTCACTTGTCTTCCCCCAGTGCCCACCTCCCAGTGGGGTTGAGAGGAGATGGTGCAGACAGCCTTTAGCAAATACAAGTGCTCAATAAATGGTGGTGCTTATGATTCTTATCTGTTGGGAGGGTGGTGAAGGCAAGGCCCCGCCTGCACTGAGGTCTAAATGCTCAGTCAGTTTCCCCATTATTCATTCATTAAATACAGAATTGCAGAACCCTGCCCTGCTCTCCTGAGCTAGTAAGATGTGGTCCTTGCCTGGAGGTCTGGGTGGGAAAGAGCCACTTGAGGGAACAGACTCAAGTGGGTAACAGGTGAGCTCAGGGAGTCTGCTTCTCTGGGGAGGGATGAGATCTTGGGACAAGTCTCCTGATTCTGTTTCCCCATCTAGACCTTGCTCAGTATTAGCACTATGGCTGGGAGTGGGAAAGGCAGGCCACAGAGAAAGGGGAAGAACTTGGCTGTGCTGCCTCTGGTCTCTTGGTTTCCTGAGGCCATCCCAGCCCCTCCAGCCCAATCCCCAAGGACATGGGGGCTGGCAGTAGGGCAGGGGAGGTCTTGGGCAAGGGCAGCAGCTGGGCAAAGCATCAGTGGCTCCACCTGCTCCCCAGAATTTTCTGTCTCAGGGCATCTCTGCCCACCCAAGCTGCTCTCAAAGAAGCACCACGCCTCGCGGGTTCCTGAAGCCCCTGGAGGAAGCAATGGGCGGCTGGGAAAGGCTTAGACAACTCACTACCTTCTTTGATACTTTCCCTCCCCCAGGGTTGACAAATCACCAGTCCAAGTTTACCACACAGTAGGTGTGTAAGTACCTGTTCATTGCACAAATAGTGGGACTCTGAGCGAAAAAGACTAGGCAACCTGGATCTAAGTCTCTTTCCCAGGAAAAGCAGCTGAGGTTATTTTGCGCCCACTGCCTGCTGCTTTGGGGAGAGCATGGTGGTGGCAGTGACTGGGGTTTTCCGTATGGGTGGGCTCTCTCCTTTTTGGGTGGTGTGGTCAGGCTTCAGTCTAGCGTGTTGGGGGCGGGAGGTCGGGGGGCGGACAGGAGCAGGGGTGATGGTGATAATGAGAGCAGGAAGCAAGAAAGGAGATGTTCCTCGATCTCAGGGCCTTCTTGGTGACTGAGCGATGCAGGAGAGACCGGCAAGGCAGGGTACTCAGCAGAAAGATGGGGGTGGTTGTCGGCTCCCGGTCGCACAGGCACGCACTGCCAGAGGAAAGCGCACAACCGTTCACCCCAGAGTTAGAGGCTACTTGCAGGCGGCAGCCCCAGACAGACAAAGCACACAGTAGGTGGCTCAGAGAACCGCTGTCTAGCTTGAGGCTTAAGCGGACCGGGTCCCACGGTGGAGACAGGGCGCCTTCCCACTCGGGCGCCGGGGGGTCCAGGAAGCTCCAGCAGAGGGTCTCGGGACTCCACGGGGTGGGCGGCCCGATGGGCCCCCATCCCCGCGTGCCTGGACCCCAAGAACGCGCAAGGGGACAAGTCCGGGATGCGGAGAGGCGCCCAGACGGGCCGCCCCCGCCCCTTGCAGCGGGTCCCCAGACCCCTCCCCTCACCCAGACCCCCAATCCCCGACCCTCCGACCGCCCCGCCCCGGTCCGCCCCGCCCCCGCCCCGGGCTGCGTCCGGGCCCCCGCTCCCAGCCGGGGGCTGCGGGCTCCGGCCGCCCGCCCCGCGCTCCCCCCTCGCGCCCGGTGCGGCGCCCCCCGCCCCCACCCCTCCCCCTCCCTTCCCACTTACCCACCCCCCCTGCCGGCCCGTTACCCTCCCTCCCGCTCCGGCTCCTCAGCAGCCAGCGGCCAACGGCTCCGGCTGCGGCGCAGAGGCACTCGGCGCGGCGCGGCGAGCTCGACATTCCCTGGGTCCCGCGGAGCCGCGTCCCGATCGCCCGGGCTGCCACCCTCGAGCCCCGCTCCGCCGCCGCCGCCGCCCTCGGCTCGTCGGTCCGCTGCCTCCCGCGAGCCGGCGAGATCCCGCCGGGGCTGTGCGTGCTCCCCGGCCGCGCGCCATGGGCAGCCCCCGCTCGGCGCTGAGCTGCCTGTGAGTACCGCCGCCCCGCGCCCCCGGCCGCGCGCCCGCCCGCCCGCCCGCCACTCACCCCGCGCCCCTCTCTCCCCGCCCGCTTTTGTCTCCCACAGGCTGTTGCACTTGCTGGTTCTCTGCCTCCAAGCCCAGGTAAGGCGCACTGCGCCGGGGCCGGAGGGGCACGCCGGGGGGCGAGGTCGGGCAGGCCGGGGCAAGGGGACTGACCCCGCGGCCGCGCGGCGGGCTGGAAGGGCTGGGAAACATCTTAGAACTGCAACCCTTAACTATCCGGAGGAGGGGTTAAGGACCAGAGAGGTAGCGCCGGCCTCAGGTCACACAGCCTGTGAGCGGCGCGCGGCTAGAACCCGAGGTTTCGGAGTCCGGCGCTGTCTCCCACGCCTCCCAGCCAGGTGGGGGTGGTTGGGGAACTCGGCGGGCAGCCACTCCCGGCCGCGCCGAGGAAGGGGGCATTCGGAGCCAGGGGGCGTTCGATGTCAGAGGTCCGGTTACTGCCTCAGGGACCCGCTCCGCGGCTCTTTGGGGAGACTTGGCGGCGGGTCTGGCCGAAAGATCAGGTGCCCGGGTCTTCTGTGGTCTCAACATTTGCTCCGTGAATTTGTCTTTATAAATGTCAGGGGTCGGGCCGCTCTGCCTCCCGACTTAAAAGCGCCCTGCTCTTCTAGGAAGGCCCGGGCGGGGGGCCTGCGTTGGGCAGGGAGCTGGCTTCCCTGTTCCGAGCTGGCCGGGAGTCCCAGGGTGTTTCCCAACAGGTGGGTCCAGATCCTTCCCCATCCCGGGCGCATCCATACTAGACTGGGTCTGTCCGACTTCCTTGGGTAGGGTGGGGGTGGTCCGAACTGGCATGTTGGGGGGACCCCAGCCCCTGCCGGCTGCCTGGGGCAGTGGAGGGAGGTGCCGGGTGATGGGGGCCACTCGGGCCCCTGGGCAGGGTAGCATTATAATGGCGTGTTGTGTATTTTTCAATTTCCTAAAGGTAACTGTTCAGTCCTCACCTAATTTTACACAGCATGTGAGGGAGCAGAGCCTGGTGACAGATCAGCTCAGCCGCCGTCTCATCCGGACCTACCAACTCTACAGCCGCACCAGCGGGAAGCACGTGCAGGTCCTGGCCAACAAGCGCATCAACGCCATGGCAGAAGACGGGGACCCCTTCGGTAAGGAGCTACACTGCACTGGGGTTAAGGTAGTCTGCGGGGCGCGCCCCTCCTCCCCAGGCTGGCCTGCTGTGACGGGACCTAGCAGTCGCATCTGCGCTGAGCTGAGGCCTGCAGGCTCCCCAGCTCAGAAGGGAAGGAGTTAAGCCGACAAAGCATCTTGGGGGTCAGCTGGAGAAGAGAGGGCTGGGGAAGGGACCCTGGGGAGTACTTGGCCCATAGGTGCCCTTTCCCTGCCCAGCAGATGAATGAAGCCAGGAATCTCCCTTTCCACCTCCCCCTCTCATACCCCTCCCCACTGCAGGTGGAGGCAGAGGGTTCAGGGGGAGGGGGCCCAGGTTTAAGGGAAGCTCTTGAAAGAGGATATGTCACCAGGGCCCACAAAAGCAGAGTGGGAAAGAGAAGGGAGAGAAATCCCCTCAACTCTCCCAGGTTTGGGGGGCAGTGTACTGCGAACCTTAAATACTTTGATCAGGAGGGTCAATTACACATGGGGACTAGGCTAGGAAAGGGGCCTTCCCCACTTCACTTGTCCAGGAACCCAAGCGGTTGGTCAGAGCGGGGCTCCTGGCTCCCGGTGGGGTGGTGAGTACAGGGAGCTACTGTGGGGTGGAGAGGCTGAGGACTGATTGATTTCTAAAACATTCAATATTCCTGCCTTGAAACAAGGCCAATTTCCAGAGTCCTGGATGTACCAAGAGAAAAGCAAGTCCTCTGGGCGGCTGGTGTTGTTTTTAGAGAGCGATTATTGTGAGTTTAAAAACCTTTAAATAATGACCAAGTTAAACAAGCATGAAAGGAGAGGGGAAGACTCTATTAAAATGTAATAAAAAGGTGAAGCATTTTAAGAGCTAAGAAGAAAGATGAAGAATGATATAAAACAGAAAAAGAACGAGCCTTTTTTTCAGATGTGGAGTTTGAAAGGAGTTGCAAGTCTGTAAATGTTAAAAAAGAGGTTCAAGATTGTTCTCTATGAATCTCTGGAGAGACCCCCGCGTCTGGCAGAGCGATTAAAACTCTTCTTACTTTCACCTTTTTTAACATTTCCTGAATACTTTCTCCTCTTCTCGAGCCAGTTTGGGGGATCGAGTATGTCTCGCTGCATTTTTTCTGCATCGACGTAGCTGACTTCCCTTCAAAGCTGGAGAAGGAGACATAATTTTCCTGGGATAAATCTGTCACTGGGGTGGAAGAATAGGTTTGAAAATGTTAAGCTTTCCAAAAGCCCGGTCGGGAAAGCCGCTGTAAACTGCCGCCCCAGCTCCCCAGCTCCATCCAGGAAGGAGAGTGGGGGCTTTCTGCAGTGGGGGTGGGGGTGGCCTGCCCGGTGGCCGAGCTCCCCTGCTGGGCTGGCAGGGCCAGCCTGCCGCCCCTTTGTCCCTTCAAACTGGCTGCTCGTTGCCCTTCTCAGCTTCCAAGGAAAGGGAATGAATGCCTGGCTCCTCCTGGGTTTGCTCCATTGGAGCAAATGGTCCAGCATCCTCCGGGTTTGGGGAGCGAAGAAGACGCTAAGCTGGTCATGGGGGGATTCATCTTCAGACATCAGAAGTCTGATGCCCACTTCTCTTCTTACAATTATATGAGGCTTCCCAGGTTCCCTGGTCCCTGCCTGGTGGGCAGGAGCAGGAGCTGGAGGGCCCAAGAGCAGAGGCTTAGGGTGTATAGCCAGGACAGGTAGAATCTGGGGAGAATGGCAGAGAAGTCTCAGGGGCTTCCTTATGGGTCCCAGGAAGGGACAGAGGGCTCCATTCCTGTCTGCCTTGTTTGGCAGACTCCCCTCTTCTCCAGTTGATGTCCTTCTTAGCCCTTAAAAAATAGCTGCTCCTTGCCCTGAAAAGCAGAACAGGAAAGGGATGGGCAGACTGGCTGGATCCAAGAGGAGCTGGGTGGGAGGGGAGGTGACAGCTGCATTTCCCTGGCTGACTTGGAGCCAGACTGGGGACTTGGCTACTGGGTCCCAGCTCTATGCTTCTGCAAAGGGAGGCAGGCAGTCACAGGCTGGGCTGTGAGGGCTGCCTTGCTGACCTGTGCCCATCACCTCCCATTAGTTTCAGGGTCAGAGAAGGTGCCACCTTGTCAGAATAAGCTGGGAGGTAGCCCTGGGAGTCACCAGACTTCTTTGTCAAGGAGGGAGAAGGCTGAAGGAGGGAGGGCAGGAGACCCAGCCCCTTTGGTTCCATCCCAAACAGCTAAGTCGGTCCTCACTCTCAAAGGGAGGAGTTGTACAGAGAGTGGGCAGGGGCCAGGGCTTCTGTGGCAAGCTGGCTGTCTAAGGGAAGGGGTAAGAAGGCACAGGATTCAGCTCCCTGTCTCCTGGCTCTTGAGTGAGAGGCAAGCACACATGATTTTCTCTTCTCCTCCCCTACAGAAAGTGTTTGCTCACTGGGGTAAGAAGCCCAGTGCTGCTAGAGGGGGTGCAAGAGAAAAGACTATTGAATTACTGATTTCTGAACACTGGAGCTGGGGTCTGGAGTGACTGGGAAGTATGGGGAAGAGACAGTATCCTCCTAGCTGGTGTCTGAGTTTCTAGGAAAGCAGCCAGCCATGGGCTGTGTGTGGAGGGAGAGCTGTCCTCATCCCTGTCACCTTTGCAGCAGAGCCGGGGTGGAGGGTGGAAGATGTGGGGTGGGGTGGAGTGGGTTGGGGTGGAGGGTGTCGGGGGGTGGCCAAGGCTGTGGGTTGGAACCCGAGGTATCAGAAGCAAGAGAGAGTGCTTTTATGTTTGACCTCAGGAGTGGAGGTCACCACTGCACCTGGATGTTTGTAATAACCTGTGAGGCACGTGCATATAATATTTTGAACTGGAAGAATCCTCATAGATCTTTTGATTGGTAGTGGAATTCTAGTCAAATTAAATTTTACTTGAAGCCTCAACACAAAAATCATTGCTGTCTGATTATAAAAGAGGGTCTTCAGTTTGATGGCTCTAAGACCCCTCTGCATAAACCAGTTCAGACACCATGATCTCATCCATTCCCCCTCTGTAAACCCAGGCTAGGGGCCTGAAGCCCAGAAAGGGGACTTGACCTTTCCAGGGTTGCACAGCATATTAGTGGTTGGAGCCCACAGCCTGGGCATCTGGCCCTTGGAGCAGCTGCTTCTGGGATGGGCCAGCTGGGGTAGGGACATGGAGCACTGGAGGTCAGGAAGCTGCCAATAACCACCCCCACCCCACCCCAACCTTTCCTGACAGCAAAGCTCATCGTGGAGACAGACACCTTCGGGAGCCGGGTTCGAGTACGAGGAGCTGAGACAGGCCTCTACATCTGCATGAACAAGAAGGGAAAATTGATTGCCAAGGTGAGGTCCTAGAAAGAAGGGAGGGACTGGCTGGGGCCTGGGGAGCAGGCTGGGCTGGCTGAGCTCCTCCAGGATACCAACTAGGTGGGCAGAGAGGCAGAGGGCCACCTTGGGGTTACCTAATGATTGGGTGGGGGGTGGAGGAGGTGAGGGAGGAGGTAACTGAGAGATGAAAAGCTATAAAGGCAAAGGAGGAAGAAGGAAGGCTAGGGAAGGGGCTGGGGAGGGGGTGTCGGTAAATTCCATATATCTTTTTAACAAATCACCAAATTGCTTTGCTATTATGTCCAATTACATGGTACCAGCATTTGGAATGTTCAGTAAGCCGAGGGCCCAGCCCCTCAGCCGAGCTCTGAAATGGCCCCATTAGTCACGGCTCCTCTCCAGCCTCGAGCTCCCCGCTTCCCTGGCTTCTGGGGCCCGGGGCTCAGCATCTCCTCACCAGCCTTCCCTCCCCCATAGGGTGGTGGCCCTGGGGCTGCAGGTTAGCGTCCTGAGATGGCTGAGGTGGGCAGGTGGGGAAACGGGTGCTAGCAGCTTGGGCCAGACTGGTGGGCAGGAGGCCAGGGTGGGCAGGGGCTGGGCCCCCTCTCTGCCCCTCTGTGTTGGGGCCCAGCCCCTCTGTAGACAGCCATGTGTCACTGCTACCCAGGAGGACAGGAAGTTGCCGGGTGGGCTGTGAGTTGTGAGGGATTAGAGAGCGGGTGCCCACCCTGCCATCTGCTGGGGTGCCCACCTGCTGTCTGGGGCCGCCTGCCCTCTGCCTAGGATGGGAGGGGGCTCCGGACAGAGCCGGGTGACACCGTGTCTGCCCCCCACCCTGCAGAGCAACGGCAAAGGCAAGGACTGCGTGTTCACGGAGATCGTGCTGGAGAACAATTACACGGCCCTGCAGAACGCCAAGTACGAGGGCTGGTACATGGCTTTCACCCGCAAAGGCCGACCCCGCAAGGGCTCCAAGACCCGGCAGCACCAGCGCGAAGTCCACTTCATGAAGCGGCTGCCCCGCGGCCACCACACCACCGAGCAGAGCCTGCGCTTCGAGTTCCTCAACTACCCGCCCTTCACGCGCAGCCTGCGCGGCAGCCAGAGGACTTGGGCCCCTGAGCCCCGATAGGCCCTGCCGGCCCCTCCCCGCCGCTCCCCCGCCCAGGCTTCCTCTTTGCAGGAGGAGGTCTGCGCTACTGAAGGCTGGGGAGGAGCCGGGAGAGCCCCGGGCTCTAGTTGTGGATAATTGTTTGCTGTTGGGTTTTTTTCTGTTGTTGTTTTGTTTTTTTTTTAAACAAAAGAGAGGCTCTATTTTTGTATTCCACTCAGCTGTGGTGTCTGACTTCTTCACTCTCACCTAGGCTGGTGAGTGGCCTAGACTGGGATTCTGGCGGCGGGGGGCGGGGGGGGGGGGTTTCCTGAGGGTGGAGGGCCTTTTCTCATCCCTCAGAGGCACTCCTGGGACCCCAGCAGCTGCAGGGCAAGACTGCTAGACTGTCGGGCTCCACTGTACCCCTAGGTGGGGGCAGAGAGGAAAGGGACTGGAACTTTAGGTCAGGTCTTTCAAGAGCAGGTGTCAGTGGAGGATGGTTGTATACTGCTGCTGCTGCTGCTGCTGCTGCTAAGTCACTTCAGTCATGTCCGACTCTGTGCGACCCCAGAGACGGCAGGCCACCAGGCTCCCCCGTCCCTGGGATTCTCCAGGCAAGAACACTGGAGTGGGTTGCCATTTCCTTCTTCAATGCATGAAAGTGAAAAGTGAAAGTGAAGTCGCTCAGTCATGTCCGACCCTCAGCAACCCCATGGACTGCGGCCTACCAGGCTCCTCCATCCGTGGGATTTTCCGGGCAAGAGTACTGGAGTGGGGTGCCATTGCCTTCTCCTGGTTGTATACTAGTTGCTATTAAATGACTGAAATATTTATTTAATTGAATTAAAAACGTGTGTTGGTGAGTGGGTCCTGCCGGGGTCAGGCCCCTCCCCCTGTGCTGCCCCAGGTGGCAAGTGGCTGAGACCCGCAGCGAGTCAGGCAGCAGCTCTGACTGGAGCTTCGCTTCCACCTAAGGATCCACACCTGTTACTGGAGGGGCTTTCCTGGGAGAACAGAAACAGAGAAAAGGGCAAGAAGGGGTTCTTAACTGGTCTTAGGGCCTCTCGGTCATGGACTCTTAATCGAAGTTGATGGTAACACTTCCCCAGGCCATCTCTGGGTCAGAAATGATGACTCTGCTAGGACTGGAGCTAATCATGGATTCAGTGGGTCCTTTAAAAAGTACCTTTCTGTGTGCCTTGGTGTGTGGGGGAGACAGGTCAGAGATGCCTGCTCTAGTTCTGAGTATCAGACTCCAGAAGATGCAAGAAAAGAGCAACTGCCAGGGTCCAAGGTGGGGGTATGTTGTGTGGGGGCGGGGTGGGTGGGGTGGGGCACCACAAAGCTGGTGTTGTCATTTGCAATCTGAAACAAAGTGTTCATTTTGGGATATTTAGTTAGAAAGCTGTGAAGGTGCTGAGCAGAAGGTGCTGAGTTCAGATGTTGCAAAAGAGCCCAGGAGACTGAGGTCCAGGGAGAGGCTGCCAACCTTGGAAGACCAGGCCTAAAGGGAGATGAACTGGGATTGTGGGGAAGGGAAGCTACAAACCTAGAGCAGAACTCTAGTTTGAGCAGAACTCGAACTCTGGGCAGGAGGAGAAGCAGCAGGTGCTGTGTCAGAAGGACGAGCCTGTGAGGAAGGAAGACCAGGTCATGCCATGGCAGTGGTAGAGCAGGTCATTCAAAGCAGGGTAAGAGAATTGGCCTGTGTGGGTGGAGGGGTGAGTTCTCAGAGGTGCACCAGTGAGATTGGCATCCCACCACTCTGAGCAGAGCCCAAGCCCAGAGGCAGCAGATCTCCTGAGGTCAAAGCTGGCTCAGCCATCATAACTGAGGCCTCTCATTCTGGCTACTTATGCTGCCCTCTTCGGGCTGGTCCCACAGCCCAGTTACTGGACCAGTCCAGAAACCTCTTTCTTCTGGGTCTCGGTTCTTTGATGCCTTTGGTTGGAGGGCAACCCAAGGCTTCCTGACCATGTGGGTCTCTCAGAGTTGCCTCTGCAAGTCCCAGGCTCAGGCCATCCAGGTGGATCAGGAATCCCAGGGCTCAGTGGGAAGCCTTGGAGTAGAGAGGCTGGGGTACCATGGGGCCTCTTCAGACCTGCTATGAGGGTGCAGGGTTCTGGATAGAGTAGGTTTCTCTCAGTGCACAGGTACCAGGGGCGTGGAGACCTCTCTTCCAGCTCCCTCAGCTCTTAGTGCCTCCCCTTCTGCTCTATCCCCTCCCCTCCCCCTTTAATTAATTCTGGGTGAGCAGCCTGGCTTTATTGTGCAAGGAGCTGGGGTCTCACTGTGGGAAAAGTCACACCTTCTGAGCAGCTTCTGATGCCATGCAAATGAAGAGACCGTCCAGGAAACGCTTTCATCTGCACGGCCGCCTGTCCAGCCCCCAGCCCAGTGATTGCCCACATTTCATTTGTTTGAGAGCAATTCCTGGGGGAAACCACAGGGTGGGAGGGAGTCCAGGGGGTGGATGAAATGCCAGGCTCTCCCTGCCTGTGATCCTGGGACGAGGATGGGCCAAGGTGGTCACCAGCTAGGCCAAAGCTACCCTGAAGCCCCCTGGCTAGGGATGCCTGAGTGCTCCAGGGTTGTGAGGTGGCACTGTGCATGGTTGTGACTAGGGAGAAGTGGGTTGTCCAGAGAGCTGGACCTGCCTCCTGGAGAAGGGAGAGATGACTGGTGGAGGAGTAGACGTGGACAGGAAGGTGGTGATCTGATCCTCGAGGTGGCCTGGGGCTTTGGGAAGGGGTTGACTCCCAGCAGGACCCCTGACAAGGGACCCTGGGAAACTGATGCCAGAGCAATGAGGGCAGAGATGGGCCAGAGCACCCACCACCTTGTTTATCTTTGCATTGCTGCCTCCACAGAACCCTCACTAATAGGGTTTTACAGCCCACTCAAGCTGCAACTGGCCAAGAATCAATCATTACCGGCACTTAGTGGTTTGATAGTTAACAGCCTGAACTGAAGCCAAACTGGTTGTTAACTGTGATAACAACTGATTTCAAGGGGTTATTGCCGGCCCAATATGCTCAGCCCATTTATTTCGGGGAAAACAAGCAGGGAGCTGTTGCAAGGCCCAGAAAAGGGAGGAGGAATGGGCTTTTCCGCAGCCAAAAGGCCTGATGCTGTCTCGGAGTGGGTGCTGGCTGTGAGAGCCCTGGGGCCTGGCTGAGGCATGCGTGGAGGCCTGCCAGCCAGAATTCACTGAGGATCTATGCATGGGTCTGGGTGATCCCCTCAGGTTCCTCCTTCTTTCCAGCTTTCACCTCACCCTGATTCCCCATGTCCCCTTTCCTCCTCTTCTTACAGCAGTGATCCCCATGAGGCCCTCACATGGACAGCTCTCCATGAGGAGAAGCCCAGGCCTAGTGGCCAGGCCTCTGCTTGTCCCCACTCAGCAGGCAGGGCTGGACCTCTTTACCCATTCCTTCCTACCTGGGGCTTCCAGAGCCTAGCCCAGTCCAAGCTAGAACTTTGCCTTTCATTTCAAAGCCAGTGTTGACTCCACCCAAGTCTTGACTAGAAAGGATACATGAGAGGCCTCTCCCCTCACTCCGCCAGGTCTTGTCCATCCCCACCTGCTACCCTCAGCTGAATGGCCACCGGTGAGGCTATGGCCAAGCATCCTTCTAGAAAGCTGCTGCAGCAAAGGACCCCAGGAGTTCCCCACCTTCTACATATAGACAACCTGAGACCCAGAAGTCACAGAGCCAGCGTGAAAACTAGTATGAAAAAGTCAGGTTTTAACTCCCAGACCCAGGCTGCCTCTTGAGGTCTGCAGGTCTTTCTCTAATTCATTTATTCCAGTCACTATTCATTGAGTGCCTATTACGTGCCAGGCTCTGTTCTAGGTAGAAGGGACAAAGCTGGAAATAAGAGACAAACCTCTGTTATTATGGAGCTTATAGTCTAGTAGGAGGGTAGAGGGTGGGGTAAGAACAGACAGTCTATAGTTTATCAGACCCTGACAACCACCACAGAGAAAACCAGAGGGAATGCGTGTGGAAGGCCGGCAGGGTCATGGCAATGTTAAGAGGGTGGTCAGAGAAGACCTCGCTCAAAACCTAGTGCTTAGGCAGACACCCGATGGCACTCAGACCTGCACCTATCTGGGGCGGAGCCATCCAGGTGGAGGGGCCAGCAAGCACAAGCTTTGAGCATTAGGGGGAGAGGAAGGAGGCCTGTGGGGCTGGAGCAGAGTGAAGGCAGGATACAGGTACACGTGTGGAGCGCGAGTGTAGTGGGGCAGGAGGATGACGGAAGCCGCGCTGAGACGTACAAGAGGTGGTGGTGAAGGCAGGTCACATAGGGCCCTTGAAAAGACTTTAATCTTTAGCCCACATGAGACAGCAAGCCACCGGTGGGGTTTTGAGCACTAGAATGACACGACCTGAATTTTTAAGAATACTTTTTATTCGGGTATAGTTGCTTTACCATGTTGTATTAGTTTCTCCTGTACAGCAAAGGGAATCAGCTATGTGTGTGTGTTAGTCGGTCAGTCTTGTCCGACTCTTTGCTACCTCCATAGACTATCGCCCGCCAGGCTCCTCTGTCCATGAAGTTCTCCAGGCAAGAATACTGGGGTGGATAGCCATTTCCTTCTCCAGGGCATCTTCCCAGCCCAGGGATTGAACCTGGGTCCCCTGCATTGCAGGCAGAATCTTTACCACCTGAGCTACCAGGGAAGCCCCTATGTGTATACATATATACCCTCTTTCTTATATTCCTTCCCATTTAAGTCACCACAGAGCATTGAGTAGATAGAGTTCCTGTGCTTACACAATAGGTTCTCATTAGTTATCTATTTTAAACATAGAATTCATAGCGTATGTATATTGACCCCAAGCTCCCAATTCATCCCACCCCCACCCCCTTCTCCCTTGGTATCCATATGCTTGTTCTCACCGTCTGTGTCTCTGTTTCTGCTTTGTAAATAAGAGACATGACCAGAATTAAGTTTTATTAGTAATAAGATTACTTTGGCTGCTGTGTTGAGTATAGATGGTAGGGGGGTAAGGGATATTAGTTATGAAGTTTTTGCAGTAATCTTGGCGAGAGATGATAGGGGATTGGAGGTGTTGAGAAGAGGCTGGAATTTGGGACTTTTTTTTGCAAGTAGAGAAGTGCTGATGGATGTGGTTTGTGAGAGAAAAAGAGGAGTCTAGGGGTTTCCAGAGTTTCTAACCTGAGTGACTGAAAGGATGGAGAGGCCCTTTATTGAGATGGAGGAGATTCTAGAAGGGGATGATTTTGAGAGAAGAGGAGTTTAGTTTTGGATATGTTAAGTCTGAGCTGACTAGGTAAATATTCACATGGAGGTGATGAGCAGGCAGTTGTATGCGAGTCTGGAATTCAAGGGGGAGGTCTCATGTGAAGATATAAAGTTGGGAGTATTCAACACACAATTTTTGAAGCCAGGGGATGGAATGGATTTCCCAGGGAGTGAGCATAGCTAGAGAAGAGGAGAAAGCCAAGTCTGAGCTGCGGTATCCTCCAAACATTTAGAGGTCAGTGTGAAGGGGAGAATCAGCAAATATTGTGGCCCCTGAGGTAGGTGGGAGGAAAACCAAAAGGGTGTGTGTCCTGATGAAATAGGAAGAGCACAACAGTTTCTGAGCCCAAAGCTTTAAGTGGGGTTTGGATAGAGTTTTTTGTCATCCACTCTCTCACTTCCCTCCTATCCCCGACCAGTCACAGGGCCAGGAGAAAGTGGCCAACCAACAAGAGGGTGTCGGTTTCACCTGGGGGTCTCCTTGACTCTTCTTTTGGCCTCCCACTGCCTCTCATCACACTGCCGTTACCTCCTAAACACATCTTAGAGCTAGCCCGTCTACTCTCCTGCTTATCCGCTGCCGCCTCCCTGCTCTAAGTCATCATCAGCTCTTATCTGGCTTACGGCAACAGCCCCCTAAATGCTCTCCTTGGTTCCTCTCATCTCCCTTCACAATCTTTTCTGTACTCAGTAACTAGAATTTCCAAAACACAAATCTGATCATGTTACTTCTTCCATATCAAGAATTGAATTCAGACTCCTTTCCATGGCCTTCGTGGTCTCCACGCTCTGGCCCCAGTCTATCTAGCCGAATGACTTAACCTTTCTCCCTCTCACCCACTGCATCCTGGTCACACCTCCCACTAGCTTCTCAAACAAGCCAGGCTCCCATCTGCCTCAGAGCCTTTGACTGCTGTTCTCTCTGCTTGGAATACTTCTCCTCTAGGTTACTGGAGGGTTTACTGCTCATTATATAGGTCTCTGCTGTCCTTCTCTGCTTTCTCTTCTTTATTACACTTATTACTATCTGACATTCTCTTGTGTTTTATTTATTTACTCACTTTTGGCCAGCCTATTCCTCCCAGGAAACCAGGGACTTTGACTCAGTTCATGATGAATATCTACTGCCTAGAACAGTGCTTGGCACATTGTAGGTGTTCACTTAACATTGGTTGAGGCAATCACCTAATAAAGTAGGAGGAGATGTGGAGGCTGTTGAATGGAGAAGGTGGGTTGGGGGTCCTCTGCATCCGGGACTTGAGTCAGGATTTAGGAAATGCCTGAAGGTCAGGGAGACCTGAGGATGGTCCTGGGACGGGTGACCCTCTGAGGCCATCTGGACATCATAGTCCTACTAAAGAGAGTCCAAGGCTTCCAGTACAAGCTCACCCCCATTTTCTCAAGCTGAAATGAGTATCTCCAGAACCTGACAAACGAGCATCTAAGGGGGCCTGTTGGGATGGATGTCTCAGAACCTCCCCAGATTCTGCTTCCTTCCCTGCTGTTGGGTTTCCATAGCAACCAGAGGATTTAAAAGGAGAGAGTGAAGGGGAATTAAAAGCCAGAGAGAGCAGAGGAGAGAGGAGGAGTAAGTGGTAGCAAGACAGATGGGGAGCTGGCAAGAACCCCAAAGGATCCCCAAGTCCCATGTTACTGTGGGAGATTGTGCTGATAGGGTCCCTTTGGTTGCCCTGCTTCCCCATCTGGATCTCTTGCTGACCCTCAAGAACTAACTGTCCATCTGGGAAGGCCCTAGAACTGACCCTCATGCATGCCCCTCTTCTCCTGGTTGGCAGATGCTAGAGGAAACCATGCAGATGACAGATGTTAGTGAAGCAAGTTGGGCTCACTGGTTGGGTTTTTGGATCTGCGTTCCTTTCCCCTCCCTTATGTATGCTAGGGGGAGGACGTTCGGGGAGGAGAGTCAGGGCATGATCCTATGCCAAGTGAGGTCCCAAGCTTTGGCACTTGGGGATTAAGGCCAGGTCACCCATCATGAAGAACCAGATGGGCTCTAGCTTGGGCCTGGCTGAAGATGCTCAAACAAGAGGTCAGCCTGGAAGAAGCCTGCACAGAACTCAGCACTGTTTGAGGCTCCTCCTACCTTGAGTTCAGAGGACCAGAAAACACCTGGGCCTGGAGCCTGGGAGCGGCGGAACGGTGAGCCCTCGAGGAGCCGGGGCACTGGGCCCTGAGACCCAAGCCAACTGCCTGGAGAACCAGCCAGTGACTTTCAAGGGCAGGAGTAGCCAGGGCCAACCCTAAATTCCAGCTGCCCCTCTGTCTGCCCGCAGGCACACAGCTCCCAAACAGCCAGGCTCAAAACTCTACCTTCTTGGACTCTTCCCTGTTTCCAGCCATCGACATTTAATCATTTCAATTGGACAGACATGAACATGACCAACTTTCGCTTAATCTTTCTTCATAGAGAAATCCCCATCCCATCATAACCTGCACTGGGCCTTTTCACCCCCTCCCACTTTCTCTCCCTGCCCAGCCGCTGCCTGGGTTTTCTGTATCATTCCCCTCTTCTGCCTGCCTCCTGCAGCCTTCAGTAATGAAGAGTAAGCTCATAAAACATTCACCGTGGGTAATACACCATGTAGGATCTGCCTGATCAAAGTTCTGATAGGATAGCTGGGTCAGTAGGATGCTGGGACTTAGGCTTCCGAGAGTTGGGGCAGACTTCTCTGCCTTGGGCTCAAGTTCCAGTCACTTCCATTAATCCAGGCTCAATCCTCCATGGTGGGGTGAGGGGTCCTGGGCAGAGTAGAAGAGGGGTTTCCTAAGAGGGAGTAACTTCTAGGGGTACTCCTGAGATAGGCATGACTGGTAGCTGGAGCTCTGGATAAAAGCTGAAGACAAGGTGAGCCATGACCAAAAGGCTAAAGGTTTGTGCTGAGTGAGGAGGGTCAGGGCCTAAGCAGTCAGTGTCTGGATGGTTATTATTGCCCCCCGGGAGCCTGGTAAGATGGGAGTGTGCACAGGTGTGTGAGGGTGGGGGGGGTCTGGTGTGGTGGTGGGCCCTTTCCAGGAGCCCGCCCAGGAAGCAGGCCTCCGGGGGGGGGCAGTTTCGTCAAAAGCAAACAGAGAGAAAGGGAAGGGAGCCTTCTCTTCCTCCCCTCAACACCCCTGGAGTTTGCACTGACCACTAACACTAATGAGGCACCTGCAGCCCCACCCCACAAGCCTCAGCACAGTCGGGGAAGGAATGTGCAGAGATGGCACTGGGACCAGCCAGAAATCAGCTGTGGTTTTGGAGTCAGATGGAGAGAAGTTAAATCCTGGCCTTGCTGCTCCCTGACTGTATGAACCTCTCTAGGCCTCAGTTTCCCCACTTGCAAAATGGGAAACAGGCTCCACCGTCTAGAATTGTCACTTGGAGTGTGTAAGGGGTCCTGAAGAGTGTCCTGATACATGGTGGCTGCTGTGGGGACGGGCTCTGGGGGAGGGCCCATTGGGCTAAAGTCCTAGGAGCCCAGATGTGCACCACAATGTCATCCAAGCAGCACCCTGAGGGGCTGGGGGGAGGAGGCAGAATCTACAAGGGCCCGAGATAGCCATGAAGCTGGGTGAGATGAAGGGTGAGGCCTTCAAGCATGTGCACCTGGCTTCGGTCTCCCTCTCACCGCAGCAGGTGTGCCAGGCAAAAGCCCGGGACAAGTGAGGGCGTAGAGACGCTGGTGTCCTGCAAGGTGGGGTGTGCTTCCCGCCCTGCTTCTCTGACTGACCTGGCCTCCCTCTCCCAAGCCCCAAGGCAGCAAGCTGGAGAGAGAGTCAAATCTGAGTTGTCTGGAGTTAGGAAGAATTCAAAGAGAAGCACACGGAAAACCCAGAGCGCCAAAAATCAAGGCTCCTTATCTTGGCTCCGGCCTCTTTCCCTCCCCAGGGCCTCTCATGGATACAGGGCCAGTCCACTGGGCACTTCCTCTGTGCCAGGTGTTAAAGCGAGAGTTGGGAGGCACTGGTGAGTAAAGTTTCCCTTCCAGACCCGACAGCTGCTATTAGACAGTCAGCCCCAGTGAGGTGTGGGAAAGGCTGAGATAGAGAACAGCGGGGGTTGGGCAAGGAAAGGGGTTCAGGGTGGAGGGCTAATGGTTCGGGGTTGAGGCCATGCTAGCTCGAGATTCTGATGGAGCTCAGCTTGACTCCTCTCAGCCCCAACCCTGTCCCATGCAGACCGACTGTTGAGTCGCTGGAGCTCAGAGAAGGACAAGGCAGCCCCCGGATGTTGGCGTCCACAGACAAGTAAACCTGGGTTGCCATATCGTGGGCTGAAGGGGGTCAGCACTGAGTCGTAAAAGGCCCACAGAGAACCTGGGAGCTGAGAATGAGTGTCTGTGGGATCCTCAGGGAAACTCCTCTTTCCTGAACCTTAATTTCTTCATCTAGAAGGTAAAGATTTGACCTAGATTATTTGTTTTCAAAAATTCTTTAGTGGCAGAACCTTATTTCCTGAGGAAAACCTGTATAGAGGCATACTCATAAAATGGGTGTAAACGATATCTGCTTTGGTCAGCTCAGGGGCTGGGACCCCCTCAGATTCCCCCTCCATACCTGACATTCCCACTGGGGCAAGTGGTAAGGGAGATGGGGGCCCTGAGCCCAGCAGGGTCCTCTGTGGCCTTCAGGGCAAGATGGTGGCAAGGACCCTCCAGAGAGAAAGGGCTGGGTGGGCTCAGGCCACCCCCTCAGCCCTGCTCCCCTCTCAGAGCACCTGGACAAGCGGGCCTGTTCCCACAGCCTCTCAGAGAGGCTCCTGTCTCTTCCTGCACTGACCACTCACACCCAGGGATTATCCCAACCAGAAACTTCCATTTGGAACAAAGCTCCCAGGAATGAAACCCGAGCTGCCACGGAGAGGCTCCCAGGCTAACCGGGAAGCCGGCCGGGGAAAGGGAGGGAAAACTTGCAAAGCACGGGGAGCCTCAGGGAGGCCGTGAAACCTGAAGACGAACGGCCAGCCAGCGGACTGGTGCTGGGGAGCTGCCACCACCGGCTGCAGAACCAGAGGTCAGGGAGCTGAGTGGGAAAACGAGGGGGAAGGGCACCCCTAGGCTTTCCAGGGGAGAGTAATTGGTGCACCTGTGGCCAGGGCCAATATCCCCTGTGAGGCCCTCAGGGCTGGCCTGCAGTTCCTCAAGCGGCCCCCTCCCCTCCCCACCTCCCCACCCCCCTCCCAGCTGCTTCCACTTACTCTAGGGGGCCGCTGGGCTGGTCAGTGGCGGGCTTGCCAGCAAACCCAAGGGACGGGAGGGAGGCGTAATAACCACAGTGACCATTTACTGAGCATCCATCAGGTGCCAGGGTGCTGCAGGTGTTACTTCTCAACCTCACGATAGCCCTGTAAGACCAGTATGACCATTGCCATTTTCCCATTAGGGAAACCAAGGCTGAGACGAAGTAAGCAATTGGCCCCAAGGGAAAGAGCTAGTTAGTGGTTAACCTAGGATCTGCCCGGGACTCTTGGACTCTGAGGTGCTTAAGTGCTTTCTGCCATACCAGGTTCTGAAGTCTTCAAATCTCTTGTTTGTTCGAGCTCAAGAACTCTGCTGCTGCTGCTGCTAAGTCGCTTCAGTTGTGTCCGACTCTGTGCGACCCAATGGATGGCAGCCCACCAGGCTTCCCTGTCCCTGGGATTCTCCAGGCAAGAACACTGGAGTGGGTTGCCATTTCCTTCTCCAATGCATGAAAATGAAAAGTGAAAGTGAAGTCGCTCAGTCGTATCCGACTCTTCGTGACCCCATAGACTGTAGCCTACCAAGCTCCTCTGTCCATGGGATTTTCCAGGCAAGAGTACTGGAGTGGGGTGCCATTGCCTTCTCCGGCAAGAACCCTAGTGAATTTCAAAATAAACTTTCTTCCCCCTGAAGCCACTGTGTATGATAGTGCAAATGCAATGAGAGGTCATATCTCCAGTTTGGATCCTGGTGACCTTGTGAAAGTGATTTCGCTGCTCTGGGCTCAGTCTCCTCATTTGTAAGACAGGATTCATAGCAGTGCCTACTTACAGGTGGAGGGCCAAAAGGGTTACACAGATAAGGTACTTGGAGCAGTGCTGGCACAGAGGAGACATTCAATAAAAGGCTCCTCTTGTTGTTAGGAGGATTCTTCCCCAGCTCTGTCTGGAAGCCCAGAGTCCTGAGGAAGAAGCCCTCAGTGGGCCGAGTGGATCATCGCAAGCTCACTCGCCTCTGTGCCTGTCTCTAAGGTTTCATATGTAGGTTAGAAGGCACCTCAGGGGGCCAGGGACTTGGCATGTTCTGGGAGCCAACAGGAGGTCTTTTCTCCCACCTCCAGAGCAGCTCCAGGCCGTCCAGTGACTGTGCCACCAAGTCCCTTGCAAAGGCAAGGCTCTCGGCTGAGCTACCAGACTGCCCTGGTGTGGCTTTGAAGGCTGACAGTGAATCCCAACCCAGCAGGATGTTTTGTTTTGGAGGAGCCTTGAAGTCCATCCAGCCTGGGAAAGAGGAAAAGGTAAGGTGGTTGGGCAGGGTTCTGGGGACTGGGTGGTTGTCGGGTACTGCCAAGTGGCAGGTAGCTTTAGGCTCTGAGCAGGAGTCATTTTGCTGTGCTGAAGGCCAGAAGCTTGGTCAGAGGCTGTGGGCTTGCCATTCACCTGCAGCCTCCCTAACTCAGACTTCCAAGATGACTGTCCTCTGGGGTCAACACCAAGGACTGGTTCTGCCCTGAGGTTAGAGAGACCCTGCTTGTTTCCCCGACATCTGGGCATCTGAAGGCCTGACTTCTGGCTGTCATTAGTGACTGGGCCTTGGGCTAAGATACTGTGTTCAAGGACAAACTTGAAGTCAACTTTTGTGATGCCTGTGTTTGAGCCTGTGTAGTCAGCAAAGGAGGCAACTGAGAATGGGTGGTGGACTGGGCCGGAGGGCACCTCCCAACCTGGGGACTGGCTTCAAGTGGAATGTGGGCCTTAGAAAGGATTATTTCCACTCCCTGGGACCAAGTCCTGGGCTCCACTCCACCGCTCATCCACAGGGAAAGCAATGATTTTGTTCCTGTTCCTGAGGACTTCATGGTCTGGTAGGAGAAACTGCATACAAACAATAGTCAGATATCAAACAAGCAATTACAAATGGGTGCGCTTTTCAATTTTACTCCAACTGTTCAGTGCAGATGAGTCAAGATAGCATCATTACCTTTTAAAGAGAAGAAAATCAAGGCATAAATATAAATTGTTACTGAGCCCATATTCATAAATGTTTTAAGATAACATATTCATAATGTTTAAGCCCACAGTACACTTGTGGGTGTATGTGTGTGTAGTATGTTCACATAAATATTCTTTCAGTTCAGTTCAGTTGCTTAGTCATGTCCGACTTTTTGTGACCCCCTGAATCACAGCACACCAGGCCTCCCTGTCCATCACCAACTCTCGGAGTTCACTCAAATTCATGTCCATCGAGTCGGTGATGCCATCCAGCCATCTCATCCTCTGTCGTCCCCTTCTCCTCCTGCCCCCAATCCCTCCCAGCATCAGGGTCTTTTCCAATGAGTCAACTCTTTGCATGAGGTGGCCAAAGTATTGGAGTTTCAGCTTCAGCATCATTCCTTCCAAAGAACACCCAGGACTGATCTCCTTTAGGATGGACTGGTTGGATCTCCTTGCAGTCCAAGGGACTCTCAAGAGTCTTCTCCAACACCACAGTTCAAAAGCATCAATTCTTTGGCGCTCAGCTTTCTTCACAGTCCAACTCTCACATCCATACATGACCACTGGAAAAACCATAGCTTTGACTAGATGGACCTTTGTTGGCAAAGTAATGTCTGTGCTTTTGAATATGCTATCTAGGTTGGTCATAACTTTCCTTCCAAGGAATAAGGGTCTTTTAATTTCATGGCTTCAGTCACCATCTGCAGTGATTTTGGGGCCCCCCAAAATAAAGTTTGACACTTTTTCCACTGTTTCCCCATCTATTTACAATGAAGTGATGGGACCAGAAGCCATGATCTGAATGTTTTCTGAATGTTGAGTTTTAAGCCAACTTTTTCACTCTCCACTTTCACTTTCATCAAGAGGCTTTTTAGTTCCTCTTCACTTTCTGCCATAAGGGTGGTGTCATCTGCATATTTGAGGTTATTGATATTTCTCCCAGCAGTCTTGATTCCAGCTTGTGCTTTTTCCAGCCCAGAGTTTCTCATGATGTACTCTGCATAAAAGTTAAATAAGCAGGGTGACAATATACAGCCTTGACATACTCCTTTTCCTATTTGGAACCAGTCTGTTGTTCCATGTCCGGTTCTAACTGTTGCTTCCTGACCTGCATATAGGTTTCTCAAGAGGCAGGTCAGGTGGTCTGGTATGCCCATCTCTTTCAGAATTTTCCACAGTTTATTGTGATCCACACAGTCAAAGGCTTTGGCATAGTCAATAAAACAGAAATAGATGTTTTTCTGGAACTCTCTTGCTTTTTCGATGATCCAGCGGATGTTGGCAATTTGATCTCTGGTTCCTCTGCCTTTTCTAAAACCAGCTTGAACATCTAGAACATGGTTCACGTATTGCTGAAGCCTGGCTTGGAGAATTTTGAGCATTACTTACTAGCATGTGATGCTGTTAAGTCACTTCAGTCGTGTCCGACTCTGTGCAACCCCATAGATGGCAGCCCACCAGGCTCCCCCCTCCCTGGGATTCTCCAGGCAAGAACACTGGAGTGGGTTGCCATTTCCTTCTCCAATGCATGAAAGTGAAAAGTGAAAATGAAGTCACTCAGTTGTGTCCGACTCTTCTCGACCCCATGGATTGCAGCCTACCAGTGAGATGAGTGCAATTGTGTGGTAGTTTGAGCATTCTTTGGCATTGCCTTTCTTTGGGATTGGAATGAAAACTGACCTTTTCCAGTCCTGTGGCCACTGCTGAGTTTTCCAAATTTGCTGGCATATTGAGTGCAGCACTTTCACAGCATCATCTTTCAGGATTTGAAATAGCTCAACTGGAATTCCATCACCTCCATTAGCTTTGTTTGTAGTGATGCTTTCTAAGGCCCACTGGACTTCGCATTCCAGGATGTCTAGCTCTAGGTGAGTGATCACACCATTGTGATTATCTTGGTCATGAAGCTCTTTTTTGCACAGTCCTTCTGTGTATTCTTGCGCCTCTTCCTAGCATCTTCTGCTGCTGTTTCAGTGAGGGCTCAATGTCTCAGGCACTGTGTTTAGATGCTTTATTTCAATTATTCTTTCTATTGACCTTCTAATGACTCGCTGTGTTAGGTATCAATATTCCAAATTTACAGAGAAGGAAATTAGAGTTGAGTAAGGTTAAATAACGGAGAAGGCAATGGCACCCCACTCCAGTACTCTTGCCTGGAAAATCCCATGGACAGAGGAGCCTGGTAGGCTGCAGTCCACGCAGTCGCTAAGAGTCGGACATGACTGAATGACTTCACTTTCACTTTTCACTTTCATACATTGGAGAAGGAAATGGCAACCCAGTCCAGTGTTCTTGCCTGGAGAATCCCAGGGACGGGGGAGCCTGGTGGGCTGCAGTCTATGGGGTCGCACAGAGTCGGACACGACTGAAGTGACTTAGCAGCAAGGTTAAATAATGTCCCCAAGCCACACAGCTGCTCAGTGGCTGACCCAGGATTTGAAGCCAGATCTGTTGACTCTAGTCTTTCCAATCTGCAAAGCACACCAATGACTAACAATGCAGAGCAGAACGTAATGGAAAAAGTGACTTAAGACAGGTTCCAACATGGTGCTAGGGAATTTCTGGGGTGGAAGAATTGAAGGTTGAAGGCAAGAGGCACTAAAGAATTGAGTCTTGCCCAAGGTCATACGTCTGATTGACCAGGAGTCTGAGGTAGAACTCAGGATTCTTGATTCTAGGATCAATACCAGTTTTGAATACTACTGACAATAAGAACTTTGAGAGGCATTCACCTCAACCCTATTTTGTTAACGATAAAATTCTGAAGTCTTCGAAAGTCCGTCAGAACCTGTGTGATATTTGGATGAACCAAAAGCATACGCAAAAAGTGGGGAGGAAACCCACTCCTCCTCCTCTTGGAATCCAGAGCAGCAGCAGGCCAGAACCCTCTACCCTGTCCCCTCATTCTGCAATCTTCCTACTACAAGGCAGCCAAAACAAAAATTTCTAAACAAAGCCAAAAATTGTCTCAAGTCACCTGCATGCTCAAAAATCTCCTGTTTCCACTTGCCCGCAGAATAAAATTCCAGTCTGACTACAACTTTCCAAACTTCTCTCTTTCCACTTTTGTGGGAGAGTCTAGTGATACATATTTTTTGACCATTTCCCAAGTCCTCCATGCTTTGCCATGCATTCATCTTCTCGCATGCTGTTTTCTCTACCTAATGAACTGCTCTATGCCCTTCAAAGCCTGAAATTGCCTCCTCCCTGTCGTATCTCCCAGGCAATCCTTTGTGGACTCACACATTATTCTGTTGATAACACGAGCTATAACTACTTATTGATAACTATAATTCCTTAATTAGTCTTGGAATATAGTAGGCGCTTCATAATTTTGGTAAATACATGAATGAAGTCCAACCTGGGTGCCTTAGTGTTTGACCTTACTGTTATGGGTCAAATAATAGGTCTATAAACATGAGGAGACTTGACCAACAATCTTGAGTTTTGAACTCTAAAGATTTAGAAGTAATTTTAGAAAAGAAAATAGTAATGATAACTACCAAGTTATCATTGATAACTAAGTGCTTACTATCTACCAGGGACTGTTTAAATAAGCCCTTTACATACCTCACCTCAGGGCTTCCCTGATGGCTCAGCGGTAAAGAATCCACCTGTAATGGAGGAGACGCAGGAAACACAGGTTCAATCCCTGGGTCAGGAAGACCCCCTGGAGTAGGAAATGGCAACCCACTCCAGTCTTCTTGCCTGTAAAACCCCATGGATAGAAGAGCCTGGTGTGCTACAGCCCATAGAGTCACAAAGAGTCGGACATGACATAGCGACTGAGCACGCACGCATGCCTCACCTCATTTCATCCTCACGACACTACTCTGCAGTAAGGGTTATCCCCAGGAAGATTTTATTCCCTAAATAAGTTACCTCCATTCTCCAACTGGAGAAACTGAGATTCAGAAAAGGAAGGAACGCCTTCCTTCAATTTAAGCCCAGGCTTGTTTGGCTTTAAAATCCAAGTGCTTAACTTCCCAGGTTTTCTGCCTCCAACTCCTCTGAGTGTGAACCTTTCTTCCGTGTTAGGTGGGAACAAATCCCATTGTTCCTTCTGCCTAGTTAGACGCACCATTGGCTTGTGGGTTCTGAGCCATGTGGCACAGGGACTAGTGTTACACATGCAGGCTATGAGTGATCAGAAGTTCCAGCTTGATGTTTGTGCTGAGACCTTGACATGCACCCTGGTGGGGGGGTTGCTAATCACTTACTGAGGACCACCCTGACACCCCTGGATTGGCCTAGGTTGAAAGCTAAAGCGAAAACATAGAAAAACAAAACAAAAAACTGACTTAGGATTGACTGGGGTTTCCCTCTCCTGGTTAAAGGCAATTTGTTAGGAAAATAAAACCCCTTGCTGGAAGCTCAGAAGGACTTCACTTTCAGGACTCAACCTGGGTTCTAGCCTGGCTTTTGTTATTAAACAGCTGTGTGACCTTGGTCAAGAGGCTTAACCTTATAAGCCTTTGTGAGTGGGCAGAAAAGTGGGCAAGAACACAATGCACTTAGGAAGGAAAGATCCAGATGACATCCCAAGAATGGGAGTCTGAGTTGGAGTTTGGGTCAACCCCAGGAGAGAGGCCCAGATTTGTGAATGATAGTGACCCAGTGTGCTGCTGGGGGCCAAGGCCCACCCTGGGGCAGCAACCAAGGAGAGGGGGGGATGTGGGAAAGGAAACCTAAGGCAGAAAAGGCTGCTTTCCTCATGTGGGGTGCCACATGCAGGCCCAACCCCAGTGCCTCTGGGGAGTCAAGTGGTGGGCATCTAGACACCCCCTGCTTCGGGAAGAGTTAACTGTCCCCTTCTTTGGGCCTCCTTGTACCCAATACATTCTTCTATCTCATGAGTGGTTCTACTTCCTTTCACTTTAATGTCAAGCTTCTCAGTAGAAACTGAATTCTTGGAAGCAGGGAAACTTGAATTTTTCATCTCTGTTCCTGGGTCGCGTTACTGACTGCCTGACTCAGGAGGTACCATCTAACTGATGGATGAATGGATGAGAGGATAAATCTTGGGTGAGATATCACAGTAGAGAAAACCTTTAAAGCTTATTATGAATGAGGAGGGACATTCAAGAAGAAACAGAATCTCAGATGGCCTAGGGAATTTAGGAGCAGAAAAGCTGAGAATGAAAACACCAATTCACATGGTCCGTGAGTGCGTGGTGGTCTAGGTAGACTCTAGGCCACTCTTAAACTCCTCGGGGAAGACGTAAAGGCAAGTGGCACCCAGAGATCAGGTTGATTATCTCTAGATGGACTGATAATATATCCTGGCTCATGCTATATATCCTAGAGTAGTTATTAATACCTCACAATGTCTTGACAGTGGTTTGGATGACAAACTCTCTCTTTTAGGCGGAGATATAATTTATCTTCCCTTCCCCCATCTTTTCTCTTTAGTTGAGATACAATTCATATACCACAAAATCTATCCCTTTAAAGCATACAATTCAGTGGGGTTTTTTTAATATATTATTGACAAAGCTGTGCAATTATAATCACTATCTTTTTCTATGGTTTTTAGTATATTGACAAAGTTGTGCAATTATTACTACTATCTAATTCCAGAGCATTTTCATCACTCTAGGAAGAATCTCATACCCATCAGCTGTTCATTCACTTCTTCCTCTCAACACCTGGAAAGTGATAACTTACTTTCTGTTCCTAGAGGTTTACCTATTCTTGACATTTCATATATCTGGACTCATGCAGTATGTGGCCTTTTGTGTCAGCCTTCTTTTACTTAGCATAATGTTTTCAAGGTTCATCTATGTTGGGACAAGAATTAGTACTTTGGAAAACAAAGTATTTGGTCACTGCACTCATAGATGTTAATACTGTAGCTATTGCATCGTGGGTATTGCCCTGGAGCCAAAGAGGAATTGAGATGGAGGATCCAGACTCAGATTTTCGTACTGGAAAGGCCATTCTGTGGACTCTAGGCACAGAAACACAGATGGGGGATAAAGCCGAGAAGGAGCCTCATTTAGGATTCTAGATTCTTGAGCTGGTATTTTTATTGGTTTTGGGCTCCTTGACTCCCTGACAGTAGTTAGAAAGAACTGGTGACAATCTCATCTATTACCAGCTTCTTGGAAAAAAGCAGAACTAGTCGGACACGACTGAGCGACTGAACTGAACTGACTGAATTAAAAAATTAACTGCAGGCTGTAGGTTTGAGTATTTCCTCAGCCACTGGCTTTGCTTGAGTCCCTCTGTGTCTCATCTCTGTACAATGAACACAGTGATAATAAGGAAAATCCCAAAGTGATTAGGTTTTAAGATGTTTCACAGAATCTTCCAGTGTTCTCTGAGCTGTTCTGCAGATGTGTAAGGCTAAGATCCACACACTAGGGCAGCCTGGACCTTTTGAAAGATTCATAGCTCACAATTATGTAGTTTTGAGCATTACCAGTTGGGTAGTTTGTGTGCTAAGCAGTTCGGCCAGGATAGTCTGGGTATGAAAGTTAAAGTTGCTCAGTCGTGTCTGACTCTTTGTGACCCCATGGACTATACAGTCCATGGAATTCTCCAGGCTAGAATGCTGGAGTAGCCTTTCCCTTCTCCAGGGGATTTTCCCAACCCAGGGATTGAACCCAGGTCTCCTGCATTGCAGGCGGATTCTTTACCAACTGAGCCACAAGGGAATCCAGTTTGGGTATACCTCACACTGTGTTAATGGCACGGCGTTAATAATGAGAAAATGTGATGGTTGTTTCTGCAGATACATGTCTACTTGTCTCATTTTCTCTGATGTGTTGAGTTCTCAGGGCCAATTTTTATATAGTTCATCTCTTGTACAATACCCAACCCAAGGCCTTACACATACAGGGGCCGTGTGTACTGGAGGGAAGGAAAGGGAAGACCAAGCAAGTACTGCTTGCTAGTGTGCGGAAGTATTTCCTCATCTTTAGGGGACTAATTAACAATCTGCCAAAGACTTGGGGGCCCCACCACAGGAAATCAAAAGCAGTCCTGGGGTGCCACCAGACTCTATACCAGGAGGCCCAGCACAAAGCAGCTGGGCCTGTGAGTTGGCAGACCTGGGGAGGCTGTCCTCAAGGGGAAAACTGAGGAGGGCAGGGCATGCGAGCCAGGCCTGCTGCGCTGAAAGCAGCAGACGGGTAATTTCCAAATGACCATTTCAAAGGAAGGTTGAATTTCTCCCAGATAAGAGGGAGAGCAGAGAGCATGCCTATATCTCTAACCCCCTGAGCTCACGGCCGTGATAACAGCTGTGGGGTTGGAAACCTAATGCTGATGAAAGAGTTAAAGGGTGGCCCGGGCAGCTATCGGTGACAGTGCTAGGAACTGAGCGCGCTCCTGGAGCGCGGCTGGGGACTGGTGTGACTCCATGAATAGAGGCCACTCTCAGGGAGTTTTTCCTGGAACAGAATGGGGTCAGGGAGCCGCTTGGGGAACAATGGTTGCCACCGACTAGCTGAATTTCTTACATTCACACACCATACCCCCTGATCAAATAGCTCCTTTGTCCGCCTGATATAAAAACATGTCATACAATGATGATTTGGAAGAATGACACGGGTTTGCCTTTCACAGAGATCAGAAGGGCTTGTTGTGCAGCAGGGGGAAAAACATCAGAGTCAAGGAAAACCTGGAGAATAAAAGGAGCAAATGGAAACAGACAGCAACAATAAGAAAGGGCTGGGTGGCTCGAAAGGCAGACAAGGGCTTGGTTACCAGCAGGGAGACGGGGCAGCTGGGCAGCTCCAAGGAAGGGAGAGCTTGCTGGCTGCCTGGTAACCAGATTCATAGCGCCCCCTTGAAACTCTTGAGAAACTCAAGGAATTAAAGAAATGTTCAGAGGAAGAGATGGTCCAGGGTGCTTGGTGTACACAGGGCTGTGTATACAGAATGGAGGGAACACCTGAGCGATCAACCTACTCATACTGTTATTTTATTTTATAGATGGGGAAACTGATATCTGGGGAAGTATGGGGGCTTAGTCATTTACTCAGATTGTCTAGATTCGGGTCTTGTTTTACAGCTGGTTTTCTTATTTTCTTGACTTTGAAGATGGAAATACAGGAATTTCTCAAGCATTCTCTGTTCAGAGAGTAGAAGAGATGAACCGGGACTCTTGCCTTAACCAGTGATTCATTATATAATGGAACTCATGCAAGGCGGTGTGTTTCTGTGTGCCTCTGTTTCCCTGTCTATAAAGAGAAGGTACTCTCAAGTCAGCCAGCCAGCCAGCCCTTAGTTCAGCCATTCTTTGTTAAATACCTTCTGTGCATCCCACCCTGGATGAGTGCACTAGAGAGGGGAGGAAGGGAGAACCTCAACGAAAGATAAGCCACAGTCACCCGACCTAGTTAGGCAAACTCTATCCAGGTAGACTGTGTGGACACCAAACCCTGCTTCTCAGCTGAGACCTGTAATTGAGGTGGGCAGGTTTCCTGTCTGTTTCAGGTAGGTCACACCGAGACTTTGTTGTTCAAAGCGAGAAGGCTCATATAGCAAGATTCCTGCAACTCCCAGTCATCAAGTAGGTTTACAAAGAAAATGACAATTGTCAGTGTCACTAATTAACATTCATCTTTAGTGCAGCAACTGTAAATGGATCTGAAGCCTTTATATTAGATTTCCTTAGAACTTTGTGGGGTTAAAAAGCAAAGACCATTTTGTGTTAATCTATTCTCTTTCATTCCCAGATCCTGAAATCCTTTACCAGTAGATAGCCAGCTCTCAATGCTTGCCCTGTGGGGAATGTGGCGGGTGCCACTCTCCCTGTTCCCCAGCTGGGAGGCTTGGGTCACAGAAAGGTTCAAAGCCCTGCAGTGGGAGATAGAAACCAAGGCTGTCACCTTCTCATTCACTGCTGTCTTTGGACTAAACAAGACACTGGAAAGTAAAACTGGAGGTTAAGCCAGCAGTGCACCTGGTATACCTCTGTTTATAGAAAAGCAGGAATGCTTTTATATTTTAAAATTTTAGTTCATTTGTTTAAGTAGCTAATACACATCTATGGTTCTTCAAAAGGTACAAAAGAGTAGGAAGTAAGTCTCCCCCTAACCTCTGTCTCTACTCACACCATCACCTGTCCTGGAGAAGACCAGTTACTGGGCTCTGAAGAGTTTTTCTATGCATTTATAAATATAGTGGAACTGACCTGCCAATGCAGGTTAGATGTAAGAGACATGGGTTCAGTCCCAGGGTTAGGAAGATTCTCTGGAAGAGGGCATGCTAACCCCTTCAGTACTCTTGCCTGGAGAATCCCACAGACACAGGAGCCTGGCAGGCTATAGTCCATAGTGTTGCAAAGAGTTGGACACAACTGAAGCGATTTAGCACAGCACATAAATATATATGTAAAATATTTTTCCCTTTCTTATGTTTGATATGTAAACTATTCTGCACACACAGGCATATTAAAATGAATGTGAAATTCACAGAAACTCGGGGTTGGAAGGACTATATAAACTCACAGTTTGTCACCAGGTCCTGGAGAAACTGCCCAGCAATCTCAAAGTGAGCTGCTGGTTTTCTGTCCTCAGAGAAATCTGTACATAGTGCCAGAGGCAGGTGTATGAGTTCCTCTGCTCTTCTTAAAGAGAACTCCACTAAAATGTGGCTAGCTGTGGTCCCACAGTGATTTTTTCACATTAAAAAAAAATGGAAATTTAGAGTTAAAAAATAGGAACTCAGGCATATCCCACTCCAGAGATTCCTCCTTCACATGGCACTGAGAGCCCTTTGATGTGACCTGTCATATACAGGTGTTAGAATTAATATTCTGAGTGCTTATTTTGTGTTGCTGCTGCTGCTAAGTCGCTTCAGTTGTGTCCGACTCTGTGCGACCCCAGAGACGGCAGCCTACCAGGCTCCCCCGTCCCTGGGATTCTCCAGGCAAGAACACTGGAGTGGGTTGCCATTTCCTTCTCCAGTGCATGAAAGGGAAAAGTGAAAGTGAAGTCGCTCAGTCATGTCCGACTCTTTGTGACCCCATGGACTGCAGCCTACCAGGTTCCTCCATCCATGGGATTTGCCAGGCAAGAGTACTGGAGTGCCTTGCCATATTTTGTGTTAGGCTCCTAAAAAGTGATACCTACTTTTAATACATTGTTTTGCTTAATCCTCATCACTTTATTAACTCTGCTGTACTTCTGAGGCTTAACTAATAAATGGCAGAGCGAGGAAGGCTTGACCTTAAGTCCATACTCTCTACCTTCCCACGTATTCCCCTGATAGACTTACCTCTGTCTGGTACCTGAAGAGTCAGATCCAAGCTCCCCAGCCTGAATCTGAATCTCCTCCAGCATCTGTACAATTTCTTTCATAGGCTTATCTTTTCTCACTCCTTGTCATGCACTACATGGTTGAGTCATACCAGATCCCTCGTGTTACTGGTCCTTGCATTCTTCCAGGCCCTGCACAGCCTGTTCCCTCCACATGGAATCTTTTTCTCTCCTCTCTGCCTGGCAAACGGCCAATGTGATTTTTCTAAACCTCAGTCTGACTGTTACTTCATTGTGTAAAACCTCTCTGTGTTTCCTCACCACCAAATGTGATCAAGACCAAGTTTCTCAACTTCAAACAGAGGATCTGCATGTTCTGGGTCCTACTGACCTCTGGGCTCACCTCTCCCACTTTCATCGCCTATTTAATGCTTCACCCCCGTGATCTACTTACAGTTCCCTAAGTATTTTGCACACTGTCGGTTCCAGGCCTTTGCACAGGCTGTTCCTTTTTCTTGGAACACTTTTCCTACCTTCTCCTTAGTCTTATGTGGCCTTTGGATCATTGATTGGGTCACACCTCCTAAGAAGGTGTGACCCTTTCCGTTCCAGTGTATCTGTTTATATATATATATATTTTTTTTTCATGCTATGAGTTCCTCAAGGTCAAAGACCAAATTAATATGGGCCTGGTTGCCCAGAGCCTCACATAAGACCTGATGCCCAGACTGTCTTAAGAAATGAGTGATGAGTGAAGGAGCTGATGCGTGTGTAGATGGATGAGCTAGAATGCAGAGTCCTTGCACAGGGTTTTGGTACTCAGGCTGGCCTTAGACCTGTCCTTTTTTGCCAGCTGTGGCCTAAGAGTCTTGTAGTGACTCCCATTATTTGGAACCTCTTCACTGCAGTGTGACCTTATTTACTCGCGTTTACCTCTTGGAGACTCAGTTTCCTCAAAAGTAATATGAGAAAGTAGGAGTACATGATCCCTGCTGTCCCTTCCAGATCAAATGTTATGTGAATCCATGCTGCTTGCAAAGGAGAAGGAATTTTCCAGGCACCGTGCGCGCGTATGTGGGGAGAGCGCCAATGGTGATGGTGCTTGCAAGAGATTTTCAGAGACTTCAGCTTAACTCTAACTCAGAAGTGGGTAAACGATGGCTCGTGGGCCGCATGCCTCTCACTGCCTGTTACTGTATGGCCCACAAGCTAAGAGTGGCTTTTTCATTTTTAAATGAAAAAAAAAATCATAGGAATAATACTTCGTGACATGTGAAAGTTACATGAAATTCAAATTTGAGCATCCATAAGTAAAGTTATGTTGGGATCCAACCAGGCTTATTTGTTTACACATTGTCTATATCTGCTTTTACACTTCAATGGTAGCATTGAGTAGTAGTGACAGAGACTGTATGGCCCTCAAGAACTAAAATACTTACCATCTGGCCTCTTACAGAAAACATTTGCCAACCCTTGTTCTGACTCAAACCCTCAATGGCTTCCCACTACTTGTAACAGTGCTGTCTGTTGTAATGTGAGCCACATATGTAATTTGAAATTTTCTAGTAGCCATGTTAAAAAGTAAAATAAGGTTAATAATGTATTTTATTTAACCCAATACATCAAAAATATTATTTCAATGTGTAATAAATTTACAATTATTAAAGCAGTTTTACATTCTTTTGTTCATACTAAGTCTTCAAAATCTGGTGTGCATTTTATTCTTACAGCGTATCTCAGTTTGCAGCAGCCACATTTTAAGCCTCATATGGCTAGTGGCAACTCTAGTGGACAGCTCAGGGCTCTAAGACCAAGTGTAAACTCTTTGACATGAAGTTCTAGGTCCTTTGTTATTGGGCCTCAGCTTTATTCCTAACTGCTTCCTTAAATGCCAGCCAGACTGATCCATACTATGCCCCCTACATCAGATACAAAATACTTCCACCTCTACTTCCTTGCTCTCTCCTTTTTCTTCTTTCCTTTCTTTTTCTTTATGGGAACAGCTTTATTCAGATATAATTCACATTCCATACAATCCATCCATTGAAAGTGTACAATTCAATGGTTTTTAATATGTTAAAATTAAATAGAGTCGTGCACCATCACCACAATCAATTATAGAACATTTTCATCACCCCAAAAAGAAATTCCATACCCTTTAACAATCACCTTCATTCCTCCCAGCCTCCCCCAGCTGGAGGCAACCACCAATATATTTTTTGTCTCTAGGAATTTGCCTATGCTTGACATTTCATAGACATGGAATCACACAGTGTATGGTCTTTTGTCCCTAGCTTCTTTCACTTTGCATAATTTTGCAAGATTCATCCATGTTGTAGCATGCAACAGTTCTTTCATTCCTTTTTTTTGTTTTGTTTTAATTTATTTTTTGGCTGTGCTGGGTCTTCGTTGCTACACCCAGGCTTTCTCCAGTTGCAGTGAGTTGGGGCTGCTCTTCACTGTGGTGGGCAGGCTTCTCATCGCGGTGGTTTCTCTTGCTGTGGAGCACAAGCTCTAGGCTGTTGGGCTTCAGTAGCTGTGGCTCATGGCTTAGTTGCTCCAAGACATGTGGGATCTTCCTGGATCAGGGATCGAACTTGTGCCCTGTGCATTGGCAGGCAGATGCTTAACCACTGGACCACCAGGGAAGCCCTCTTTCATTCCCTTTTGTTACTTATATTCTATTGCTCTTTCCTTTCTGGAATGCCTTCCTCCTCCAATAACTTTCCTTTTAGGGACTGAAGCCCAGGGCCTCAGCAAAAACCAAAAAGAAAAAGAAAAATCTGCTTTTCCGAGTTTACAATTTTAAGATCAAATGTAGGATCTGAGACACCCACAATAGAGGCCATGAGGAGTCTGACCTCAGTTCCAGTTTCCCTCCAACAGACACTTGGCTGAGCTGACTAGTCTGTTGACAGCTCCATAGGCAATGATCCCCACACTCCATACTTTCACAGCAAGGAAAAAAAAAAAAAAAAAACCACAAACACCTACTAAACTCCAGCCCTTTTCCTTCAGCTCCTAGGCTTATACTCCAGGTGATTCTGACTCCTCCAAGACCCTACCCCAATCCCTCTCCCCCTTCCTCTGGCTCAACCTTCTGTTCCACTACGGCTCCATCTTTTTTCCTCTCCTGGTTCTTCCTTTCCTATTGTTCCCCCTTACCTTGCCCCTTTCCTCCTCACTCCCCATCCTTTTTTAGTCTCTTATCTTTCCTATCCCCTTCCTGTTCTCTTCTTTTTCCATATCTTGGTTGCTCCCTTCTTCCCTCATCTCCTCGCACTGCCGTTTTTCTCCCCTTCTCTCCTCTCTCAGTGCACCCCTTGTACAGGTGTGGAGCTGGGAAGGCCCTTAGGCTCATCTCACGGAAGACAGCCAGGCATCTAGAAGTCAGATCTGAGGTTGAAAGTTGGCTGCATCAATTAATAACTGTGGAATTTTGAGCAAATTACTCAACCTCCCTTATAGGATTAAAGGTATGTAAAGTAGCACCCAGTGAGCTCTCAGTCACCATTCCTTATCCTTTTCAAGCTCACCCTGGAGAAGAGAGGAGGAGCCCCTTCCCCACAGGTTCCACAGAACCCCCAATCCCCTCTGTAATCTTTCCTTCATACCTTCTTATCTGGCCCCACCCATACCTCACATGCCATCGCTCTCATCCGGAGGCCACCTGATGCTGTCCCCCCACCTTTGCTGTCCCCCGATCCTTTCTACAGCTTTGCTACTCCTCTCCCCGCCCCACCCCACTTTTGCAACTCTTTTCCAGGCTTCTCCTCAGGGAAGAGCCTTACTGTGCAGGTACTGGGGCTTCTGTGTGACTTTAAGTCATGCAAATCCTCAGGGCCTGGGGTGGTCTCAGTGGCAGAAAGACCCAGCTCACCTGAGTGCCTTCTGATGGGCTGATTCTCTCAGATGGGGCTTCTGTGGTTCCACTGAGTCTAGTGGAACTTCCCAGGTGGCGCTAGTGGTAAGGAACCCGCCTGCCAATGCTGGAGATGTAAAGAGACATGGGTTTGACCTCTGGGTCGGGAATAGGGCAGAGGAGCCTGGGGCATAGGGTCGAAAAGAGTCAGACACGACTGGAGCAACTCAGCATGCACATACACACTATGCCTAGTGGGCAAATGTCACAGGCACGTCTAGTCCTTGGAGCCTCAGGACCAGTTCTTTCTGATGGGGCTGGGCTCAGCTTGAGTTTTAAAATTTCTCTTCTTCCTCCTCCTCTTTGTTAAGTTCTCCATGTTATCCTAGTTGTGAGAACCTGCTAAAGAAAGTTTTGAAAGTACATAAAAGTGAAAACAGGCAATTTCTTCCAAAATTGTGTTGCCCCTCTCTGACCATATGGTCTAGGTGAGAATGTGAGCTGCGCATTGTGTTGTTTTTAAAATACTGGAATGCTGCTCTAATGACAATGGAAGTAGTGATAATAGGTGAATCAACATTTTCTATGTGCACTATTCTAAATGCTCTTTATGTTTAGCTCTGGTATTATCATTATTTCCAGTAACAACTGAGAGACACTGGCCTTACAAAGGTTGAGCATTTGCCCTAGACCATGCTGTTGGTAAATACGTGGTACAGCCAGGATTTGAATCTGAGTTTGACTCCAGAGCTCCTGTACAGCCTCTCCTCTCTACTGGGTGTTCTTTACACGCAGTGTCTGTGTTCCCTCTGACTTGGGAGACTAGATCTCCTGTCATTTCATGGCCTCTATACAGCATTCTCCATTGGTGGATCTTTGCGTGCGTGCTAAGTCACTCAGTTGTGCTCGACTCTTTGCAACCCTATGGACTCTAGCCAAGCAGGCTCCTCTGTCCATGGGATTCTCCCAGCAAGGATACTGGAGTGGGTTGCCATGGCCTCCTCCAGGGGATCTTCCTGACCTAGGGATCAAACTCGTGTCTCTTATGTCTCCTGCATTGGCAGGGGGTTCTCTACCACTAGCATCACCTGGGAAGCCTTGGTGGACCTTTAGGAGACAGGAAACCAGTGAAGCCTGGGTTAACTCTTTGGGAAAAGTCCTATCAGGCCTGAGAGCCAGTCATCCTCACCTGTTTCTAGGGATGCTAAGGGCTGGACCACAAAGGGGCTGATCCTGAGGATGCAGTGTTCCTTCTGAAAATTAATAATTCTGCAGCCACAGCTGTAAGTATTCAATAATAACCACAACTATCTGTAGGGCTTGGACTAGAAGTCAGGCCTTCTTTAGACACTATTTTGTAAAGCCATTTTATTTTGGCTGCTCTTGGTCTTTGTTGCAGTGTGAGGGGCTCCTTGTTGTGGTCCAGTCTTCTCTCTTGTTGCAGTGTGGTCGAGGGTGCGGGTTCCCGAGGGTGTGGGCTTTCTAGATGTGGGCTTAGTGGGCCCACAGCAAGTGGGATCTTAGATCCCCAACCAGAGATGGAACCCACCTCCCCTGCATTGGAAGGTGGATTGTTAACCACTGGACCACCTGGGAAGTCCCTATAGAGACTTTCAGTGAGCCCCCACAATAACTCTACAAGGTGGGTGAAATGATTTGCCCAAAGTAAGTGTTAGGATTCAAATCTAGGCTTATCTGGGGCTGGACTATTTCCATCTTGCCCTTCTCTTTTCTGTAACAAGGGTAAACATTCACTAAGAGAGAGCCTGTGTCCTGTGCCGGGTGCTCTGCTGGAATTCTTCCATATATTATTATCTCCTTGAATCTGCACAGTAATACCTTCAGAGAGAGATGATAAATATTCCAGTTTTACAGATGAAGAAGCTGAGGTTCAGAAAAGTTGAACCCAAGCTCAAAGTTGTACTCAAGATTTCATGGCCAGTAAGGAGGAGAAACAATATTCACCCTCCCGTTGCTTGACTCCTGAGCTTATGGCCTGTTTGCAACCCGGGATTAGAGGGCAGAGTTTTTATCTGGATTGAAGGTTTGAACTACAGCTGGTTCAGCCCAAGCAGGCCCTTGTTTAGGGAACAGGTAAGGGCTGAGATCTGCCTGAAATTTCTTCAGGACCCCAGGTTCTTCCTCTGACACCCTCTATGGGGTAAATCAGAGAGGAGGCTGGCTGCTCTTTCTCTTTCTGTGAGGGGGTCATAAGGAATCTCTGTGATGTTTTCATGGTTGTGCTTTAGTCCCCGCATCCTGTACATCTAGTCCCTGCTGAGCTTTTGGCTTTCTTGATTTTGTTTAAAAGAAAAATAGCCCATGCCTGAGACTCACAGACTGGAAAGAACTTTGAAGGAGATCTACTCATGCAACCTTCCGTTTGATGCCTCTCCGCACCCCAGATTCTTCCTCTCTCAGGATTTCACATGGTCTTGGATAGGAGAGGGAAAAGAATGAAGGTGGAAGCATAAGGACTGGAATAAATCCTTCATGGTTCTGAACATTGTAGATCAGCAGTTCTCAAAGTATGCTCTGGGACCCCATGGGTCCTCCAGATCCTTTCAGGGGTCTGCAAGGTCAAAATTATTTTCATAATAATACTGTTATTTGCTTTTTTCACTCTTATTCTCTCACCAGTATATGGTGGAATTTTCCAGAATTATGTGATATTGCAACAGATGAAATATAAAAGCAAATATGAGAATTATATCTTCTATGAAGCCAGAAATTAGATTTACAAAAATGCAAAGCAATTCTACTCCTTTCACTGATTTTTTGGAAAATATTTATATGTAATGAGTTTATTTCGGAGAAGGCGATGGCACCCTACTCCAGTACTCTTGCCTGGAAAATCCCATGGACAGAGGAGCCTGGTAGGCTGCAGTCCGTGGGGTCGCTAAGAGTCAGACACGACTGAGCGACTTCACTTTCACTTTTCACTTTCATGCATTGGAGAAGGAAATGGCAACCCACTCCAGTGTTCTTGCCTGGAGAATCCCAGGAACGGTGGAGCCTGGTGGGCTGCCGTCTATGGGGTCGCACAGAGTCAGACATGACTGAAGTGACTTAGCAGCAGCAGCAATGAGTTTATTTATTTAAAACATGAGTTAACTATCTATAGAACTTCTCAGTTTCAATTTCTAATATGGTAAATATTGATAGCTATAACCCACATAAACAAAAACTCTTTGGGGTCCTCAATACTTCTCAAGAATGAAAAGGGTCCTGAGAGCAAAAAGTTTGAGAACTGAGCTTTAGACCATCACTAGCATCACACTGACATTATCTTAGGTCTAATTGTGAGTGGAGCAAAAGGTTTCTAGAATCACAATCCTGACAACTGGCATTTCTTATGAGAAGAGCCAGTAATAGCTAGGTCCTCTAACCCCAACAGGACCCAGAGATGATAGCATAAAAATCTGAACCAAAGTCAGGCTCAGTTCAGTCCAGTCACTCAGTCGTGTCCGACTCTTTACACGGACTGCAGCATACCAGGCCCCCCTTCCATCACTATCTCCCGGAGCTTACTCAAACTCATGTCCATCGAGTAGGTGATGCCATACAACATCTCATCCTCTGTCGTCCCCTTTTCCTCCCACCTTCAATCCCACCCAGCATCAGGGTCTTTTCAAATTAGTCAGTTCTTCGCATCATGTGGCCAAAGCATTGGAGCTTCAGCTTCAGCATCAGTCCTTCCAATGAATATTCAGGACTGATTTCCTTTAGGATGGACTGGTTGGATCTCCTTGCAGTCCAAAGGACTCTCAAGAGTCTTCTCCAACACCACAGTTCAAAAGCATCAATTCTTTGGCGCTTAGCTTTCTTTATAGTCCAACTCTCACATCCATACATGACTACTGGAAAAACCATACCTTTGACTAGACGGACCTTTATTGGCAAAGTAGTGTCTTTGCTTTTTAATATGTTGTCTAGGCTGGTCATAATTTTTCTTCCAAGGAGTAAGCATCTTTTAATTTCATGGCTGTGGTCATCATCTGCAGTGATTTTGAAGCCCAAGAAAATAAAGTCTGTCACTATCTCCGTTGTTTCCCCATTTATTTGCCATGAAGTGATGGGACTGGATGCCATCATCTTAGTTTTCCGAATGTTGAGTTTTAAGCCAACTTTTTCATTGAACAGTATGAAGAGAATCAGGCTAGGCCCTATAATATCAACTATATCAAAGAGTAAATACATTTGTGGAAATGACTTAAGAAATGAGATTTTTGGCGATATTTTTTCTTCAATTTCATTGAAGTACACTAACCTGCACATATTTAAAGTGTACAATTTGGTCAGTTTTGATATATGTGTACACCTGTGAAAATATCACCATAATCAAGATTACAAAGATTTCCATCACTCCCAAAGTTAGTTTATGCCCCTTTGTAATTCGTCCTTCCCTCCACCCCATCCCCAGACAACTGCTAATATGCTTTCTAACTCTATAGATTAGTTTGTATTTTCTGCAATTTTATACGCATGGAATCACACAGTAAATACTTTTCTTTTGGCCTGGGTCTTTTACTCTGCATTGATGATTTTGAGATTTATCCATGATATTGTGTTGGGGATGAGATTTGAACTCTAGTTCTGCCATGTATTAACTCCAATGAGTTTGGGGAAATTACTTAAACTGTTCTTCACAGAGGAAACAATAAATAAAATTCCTATCTTGCATAGTTGTGGAGATAAAATAAGTCAATATAAGTAAATAAAACACTTAGTTCAGTTCCTGGTACTTACTGGGTAGTTGATAAATAATTTTTTTTGAACATATGTCTGGGGTAGGAATTAAGGAGGGTAACTAGCACAGCATGGGGATGGGGGAGAATCCTGTTTAGACTAACTTGATTCATAGCTCAGGGGTAACTATTTGTTAAATGTTTCTCACTTGCACACCCCAAACCTCCACACGTGCCAAGTTAACCAGGAAATTTTCCTTTAGCAAGGGCTGGGAACATGGAAATTTGTAGCTTTGAAAGTCCTGCCAATTTGGAGTCACCCTGTTGGGGAAAAAAAGAGTCCCACTAGGTTGCTTTGAAATGGAAAAGGCATATTCCTTCTTCTTCATTGATTCCAGGTCCAACTGGCCTGATTTGCTCAAACTTGGGATGAAAACCCCTTGTCTGGAGATGGAGGTGGGCTTCAGAAGGTACTTGGCCAGAGGAAGTGGGGGATTGAGGTTTCTGTGTGACTCACTGCAGCTGAGCCTGAGTCGGGACAGAAGTGGTTGAGCTGAGGAGTTTCTCCGAGGATCCAAACGGGTTCCATTGCTTCTTGGCCTTTTAAGCGCCGCAATCATGTTGTGCTTGCTACTGGCAACTGAAGCTTGTGTCCTCATGCTACTGAGAATAACTGCTCTTTCCTAAGCCTGAAGACATAGTCTGAGAGGGGAAAAAAACCAAACACAAAGAGGACAAGAGAGAAGAGAGGAGGGCGGGTGAGAGCAGGCTGAATTGATCGATGTCTGTTCAGGTCTGGCTGGAAAACACAATGAAGTGAAAAGGCTTCTTGGCTGGCGTGCTTTTCTTCATCTTCTTCCCCCAGGGTTGGAAGTGGGAGGGAGGGATGGGAAAAAAAGAAAGGAAGAGGTGGAGGATTGGCAAGGCCTGAGCAGAAGCAGCGCACCACCCTCAGAATTGGGGAGGGAAAAGTAACTTGGTGATTCTGGAACCCTCTCGGGGCACCCACTTACTGGTCAATCCTTTCCTTCCAAAGGAGACTGTGACTCAGGGCAATGCTGCCAGGAGGGCATTTTGAATGATGGAAAGTTAAAGTATCAGAAGCCAGCCCATCCCTGCCCTAGAAAAAACACCAGATAATTCCAGTTGGGGGTGGGATGGGTGTTGATGTTGGTATTTTTCCAGTTTAGAGTATCTGCAAACTTTTATTGCGTTCTTACTTTGTGCCAATTCCTATCCTGAAGTACTTTGTAGCAGTTGTCTCAATCCTTCCAACAGCTTTGTGAGGTGAGGGTTGTGTTATTATCCCCATTGTACAGATAAACAGAAACTTACAAAGGTTAAGTAAAGAACCTAAGGTCATATAATTAGTAAGCGGCAGAACCAGGCTTCCTTATCAGGTCTGTTTGAACTCTGAGCCTGCATTCTTGAGCACCTCTCTGTGCAATATGTTCAGATATTGTTTCTTAAACAGTTCACAGTTTACTATTTTTCTGAGAGGAGGAGGCTTGGAGCTGGGAAGATGGTACCTGGATAGTTATGTGTGAAATTCGCTACAGTACAAAGTTGAAATAAATGCTTCAGCAGGCCAAAGAAGAGAATACTTATTTCCATAGGCCTGGGATGATGAAATTAAGGAAATCCTTTTACTTGAAAAAAAAAATTGAAGTATAGTTGATTTACAATATTATATTACTATAGTTTCAGGTGTTCAATATAGTGACTCAGTATTTTTGTAGATTATACTCCATTTTAAGTTATCATGAAATACTGGCTATATTCCTTGTGCTGTACAATATATCCTTGTAGCTAATTTATTTTATACATAGTAGTTGGTACCTCTTAATCCCCTACTCCTATCTTGTTCTTCCCTACTTCCCTCACTCCACTGGTAAACGTTAGTTTGTTCTCTGTAGTGTAAGTCTTTTTCTATTTTGTTATATTCATTCGTCTTATTTTTTAGAGTCCACATTTAAGTGACAACATATAGCATTTGTCTTTGTCTGACTTATTTCACTAAGCATAATACCCTAATACCCTCCAGGTCCATCCATATCATTGCAAACGGCAAAGTAAAATTCTTATGACCAAGTAATAGTCCATTTTAATATATATCACATCTCTATTTATCTGATGATAGGCACTTAGGTTATTGCCACGTCTTGGCTAATGTAAATAATGCTGCTATTTAAAATAATTTATTTTCAAATCAGGGTTTTTGTTTTCTATTTTTTTTAAATGTGTGACTTTTTAAAAGGTTAGAAGCTCAAGCAGCAGCGCTAACTGCCTGGCGTCATCTAGGACTGTGACCTTGGTTAAATCACTTGCCCTTTCTGAGATTTGAGTTTGTCATCTGGAAAATGAAGGTACATTCCTTAATTCAACAAATGTTTGCTGCTGCTGCTGCTGCTAAGTCGCTTCAGTCGTGTCCGACTCTGTGCAACCCTATAGACGGCAGCCCACCAGGCTCCTCCATCCCTGGGATTCCCCAGGCAAGAACATTGGAGTGGGTTGCCATTTCCTTCTCCAATGCATGAAAGTGAAAAGGGAAAGGGAAGTCGCTCATTCGTGTTCGACTCTTCCCGACCCCATGGACTGCAGCCTACCAGGCTCCTCCATCCGTGGGATTTTCCAGGCAAGAGGACTGGAGTGGGGTGCCATTGCCTTCTCCACAAAAAATGTTTACTGAGAGCTATTTTGTGTCAGGCATTGTCCTAGGCAACAGAAATGTATTGGTGAATAAGACAGACAAGGACCCTGCACTCACAGAGCTTCCATTCCTGTGGGGACCTACTTCTTCCCTGATCTGCTTGACCAAGTCTGTTTCCATGGGACCATGGGCCTAACCTTTATAACACTTAGCAATTGTTGTAGTTTTTTGACCAAAGTCTAAACTCATTGAGGGCAGGCACAATGTCTGATTTTTTATTTTGTTTTTAGCTCATCAGCCACTGGTTCATATTAGGCGTTCATTAAATACTTGTTGAATAAATAAATGAAATGAGATTGTGTATATAAAGGACCTGGCATAGTGAGACTCAGTGAAACATTATCTTCTAGTATGACTTGACATTTATGCTTCTCAGTTTGAAAAATGACATAAGCCACATCTATACCTACCTGCCTTTGACATCTAGTTCTGCGTAAAGGACTCTGCTGTTTGCCTACTTAACTGTCGTTGCCCTTTCTCCTTGTTGGCAGACCCCAGAGTTTTTGATTGTTCACCCTTCCTCTACCTGTAGATCTGTAAGTGGCACATCTGGGATTTGAATCTAAGCAGTAGGTTTCATGGTATGAGCTTTTAACCTTTAAAAAAAAAATCACATATTGGTAAATATTTGCATATCATAAATCTGACAAGGAGTTAATATCCAAAAAATATAACTTCTACAAGTCAACAACAGGAAAACAAACAACCCAGTTAAAAACTGGGCAAAAGGGTTTAACTTTCTCTAAAGAAGGTAAACAAATGGCTAGTAGGCACATGAAAGATATTCAACATCACTAGTTATTAGTGAAAAGCAAATCAAAGCCATGATCGGAATCTTATCTCAAACCCATTAAGATGGATATAACCCAGAAAATAACAAGTATTGGTGTGTATGTGGAGCAGCTGGAATGCTTGTACACTGTTACCGAGAATTTAAAATGGTACAGCCCCTGGGACTTCCCTGGTGGTCCAGCCATTAAAACTCCGAGTTCCTATTGCAGGGGGTCCAGGTTTGACCCTTGGTCAGGGAACTATACCGTGTATGCTGCAACTAAAGGTCCTATGTGCCACAAGTAAGACTCGGCACACACACACAAAATATCTGTAACTTGAAATAGTTTAGCCAGTAAAACTTTTTTTTTTTTTAAGTGATGCAGCTACTATGGAAAATAGTGCGATGGCTCCTTAAAAAAGAGACAGCATTTGATCCAGCATTTCCACTTTTGGGTATATACCCAAAAGAATTGAAAATAGGGTCCTGAAGAGGTATTTATATACCCATGTTTGTAGCAGCATTATTTGCAATAGCTAAAAGGTGGAATCAACCTGTGTCCTTTAGTGAATGCTTGTTCATTTGCTAAGTCATGTCTGACTCTCTGCGACTCCATGGACTGCAACACGCTAAGCTTCCCTGTCCTGCACTATCTCCTGGAGTTTGCTCAAACTCATGTCTATTGACTTGGTGATGCCATCCAATCATCTCATCTTCTGTCACTCCCTTCTCCTCCTGCCCTCAATCTTTCCCAGCATCAGGGTCTTTTCTAATGAGTCGGCTCGTCACATCAGGCCTTTGATGATGGTTAAATAAATAGTGGAATATCATCCAGCCTTTATTTTTTATTTATTTATTTTTTCTTTTTTTTTTTTTTCATCCAGCCTTTAAAAGGAAAGAAACTCTGATATATGCTACAGATGCATGAAACTGAAGACATGCTAAGTGAAATAAACCAGATACAAAACGATAAATAGTATATGATTCCACTTCTATGAGGTATCTAGAGTAGTCAGATACACAAAGACAGACAGTAGACTGATGATTGCTAGGGGGTTGGGGGTAGTTATTGATGAACAGGTACAGAGGGAGGGCAAACCAGGATGAGCAGCTTGGAGCTGGGCATGGCAGCCCCAGAGTGAATATCCTGTGGGGCTGACCTGCAGTGTCAGCAGCATGAGTGTCCCATAGCCCACCATGCAGAGATGAGTTCAGCCGAGGAGGCTGGAGGCCCATCAGGAAAGGCTCTGTAAGTGCCTGAAGAAGGGCCCTCGGCTGGGCCAGCAGCTGCCCTTGACTGTGGTGGAGTCCGTCAAAGTGCGTGCTGTGGAGAGTGGGGAGCTATGTTGGTCCCTCTCAAAAAAATAGGTGCAGAGCTTTTATTTTGTAAAATGAAAAGAATTCTGTAGATGGATGGTGGTGATGGTATCACATCAATGTAAATGCACGTGAAGCCTTTGAACTGTATATTTGAAAATGGTTAAGATGATAAATTTTATGTTATGTGTATTTCAATTTTAAAAAAGTTAATGATCAATTTTTTTTCAGCTAAGATTGTCTATTAGTATGAGGATTATATTTCAATATAACTGATGTATATATGTGTATATGTATATGATGTCACGACTGAGCGACTTCCCTTTCACTTTTCACTTTCATGAATTGGAGAAGGAAATGGCAACCCACTCCAGTGTTCTTGCCTGGAGAATCCCAGGGACAGAGGAGCCTAGTGGGCTGCTGTCTATGGGGTCCCACAGAGTCGGACACGACTGAAGCGACTTAGCAGCAGCAGTAGCATAAAGCCACATATTAAAAATGAAAATAAAAGAACTTTCTTAAGTTCATTATCTCAGGCCTGCAGGCCCACCAGGTCTGCAAGTTATGGCAATCACATTGGTGTTACTGGTGATGTGAGTACAAGTGGAGATGAGATTCTAGCCAGTGGGATATGAGGATAAGTCCACTGGGGGTAATTCTGAGATGAATTTCCTGATTAAAAAAGACACATGGAAAAAAAAAAAAAGACATGGGAAGATAGGGCCTGTCTGCTTCTGCTTCTTATGTCTTCTTATCTTGTCCACCTAAGATGCCTAGAACCATAGCAACAATCTTGGAATCATGAATGGTGCTAACGGAGACAACTGAGGATTTCAGAATTAAAAACTGCTTCATCCAAGATGGTGACTCGATGACATCATTTAATTCTAAACTAAACAACCCTGGAACCCTCTTTCCTCCAGACTTACTGTATGGTATTATAAATGTTCTTTATTGTTCAAGCCATTTTGAGTTGAGTTTTCTGTAACTGGTGGTTACAGGCATCCTAACAGATGCAGACTATTATAAAATCAGGCTTAGGGTTTTCTGGCCCTTTGATTGCTTTTCTTTTGTGCAACCTTCCCTGAGTCAGAATAAAACTCACTTTCCTCTCCCAAGGAAGCACTGTTCTTTGACAGCAAAAAGTCTTTGGTGCGAGGCTGGGAGTCTGTGGCAGTTGTGGAGGTGCACCACCCAGACCTCCCTTCAAGGAGGAACTTGCCGCGGCTGTCTTTTGGAGCCAAGTCCTCACTCTTCACAGCCCTGGCTAATGACTGAGGGTAACGGGAGTGTGAGGCCTGGCCACTTCCACTCAGTGGAGGGCTCCTTTGACCAGCGGTCTTTCCTCCAGAGCCTTTTCCTGCCCACTGCTGCTCTTCTCCTTTCACAGACACCACCGCCCCCCACCCCAAACGGCTCCCACACCTCACTTGGGGTCTGCTTCTCAGAGGACCCAGCTGGCACAGAGTAGATCACGAATAACTCCTTTTGAGGGGCTTGTCCAGCCTGGTCTGAAAATAGGAGACCTACTTTCTCCTCCTTGTCATTCTATCTTTCTAAACATATTCCTAATATCTCGAACAACAGATCAGTAGACACTCAATTATTTAGCAATGAAGTGCCTCTTAATGCCAGCTCAGCTTTGTACTGGAGGCCTTGAGTTCCTTATCTCAGGCAAGATAATCCTCAGGGAAATCCCAAGAGATGGGTACAGGTATCCTTATTTAACAGATGAGGAAACCGAGTCCTGAAATGTTAGGTGATGTTGCGAAGGTCACATTGTCAGAATGTGGCTGATCTCATTTTATTCAGATCTGGTTGTTAGCCCCTCAGAGAGCCCTGCTTTCCTACCTGGAGCACCTTCTCTACCTCCGTTGTTCCCTATGACTCTGCCCCACTTTACGGCTCTCAGAAATCACTGTTGTATTTGGTGTCTCTCTGTCTCTGAAAGGGAACCTTTCCATGGCAGCAGTCCTGTCTTATTTACTGCTGTAACCCCAGAATCTAGAACCATATCTGACATTAAGCACTATTCAACTAGTCACTGAGTGGATTAATAAAGGAAACTAAGCTCAGTATATTTATTTACATATATATTTACTGTGAGATAATGAGTGTTTGTTGTTTTAAGCCACTAAGTCATGGAGTAATTTGCTAAGGCAGTGAGAGAGAAAAACATTGTGCAGATATTTTATATTAAACATTTTAAATCAAGCCATTTCTGCCAGTTACTGGGAGAGCGCCTAAATTTGGAGTTGAAAGAGTTCCCCGGTGACCCAAGCCCCTGGGACTGCAGTCAGGGTAACCAAGTCCCAGCATGAGCTTGTCCCTGTGGGCAGGTTTCAGAGCAAGGTTTAATGCTGTGTGTGTTCACACACCAAAGCTATTTTCACACAGAAAGTCTAAATCGTGCTGTGGATTTCCTTGAGGGCCATCCTGAAAGACTAAGCTGTTCGAGGTTCAGCTGTTCAGATGGAAGGAGGCAGTACCACCAGATGCCAGAGGAGGGGTCATTTTCATTCATCGTTTTTCTTAAACTTGCCACTGAAGTAGGGTACCCGGTCCAGAATCAGCCCCTGTAAGTGGCCCACACAGGCCCCTTGGTGCCTGCTGTGGGAATCCACTTTTGGGCCAGCTGTCAGTCGTGGGGGCCCAGAGGCCTGCTCAGCATCACGGAGCTGCCATACCAGCCCAGGGTGACCCTCGACCTGGTGGCTGCCTGCTGAAACTAAACTCATATATATATGCGTGTGTGTGTGTGTGTTTAATTAATTTATTTAGGCTGTGTCGGGTCTTAGTTGCAGCCAGCGGGATCTTTCATTGCAGCCACGAGGGCTTAGTTGCCTCATGGCATGTAGGATCTTAGTTCAGCAACCAGGGATCGAACCCACATCCCCTACATTGGCAGGTGGATTCTTAACCACTGGACCACCAGGGAAGTCCCTCAACTCATCTTTAAGGCATGTTTATAATCACTGTTTTAAATAATAAGCCACCATATTTGAATAACACTCCATAGTTTACAAAGTGTTCCCATGGTCATCTCACGTGGTCTTCATAGAAATTGCTGAGGTAGAGCTGACATTGTTCAACCTTCAGGTTCTTCTCACACTTACTGGGCCTTCTGCCTGGAATTCTACCTCCACCCCATCCCCACCCCCATTCTTTGCCTCCATCCCTCTCTGCCCCCTTCTCTGTCACTTCCTTAGGAAGGCTGGCTCTGACCCTACAGCCCAGGTTATGAACCTGGTGTTACATACACTCTTCATACAATGGTAAACAGTTATGTAATTATTTTATGACTGGCTTCCCTGCTAGCTGAGGCTCGAGGAAGACAGGGCCTTGTTGTCCCTGGATAGGTCATATGCCACTGTGCCTGACACTGTGGTGCCCATTATACATATATGTGTGTGTGTATGAATATGACTGTCTAGATATGTATAAAATGAATGACTTTGATTCATTAGATGAAGAAATCAAAACCCATGGTCTAAGCCACTGTGGGAAGCTCTTTTGTTTGTTACCCACAGTAGGAAATTTTTATTTCTCATGACTCCAGAAAACATGCGTCCACACACACATACGATGGAGCTTAACTTATTGTGGACTAAACACTGATATTTTCTGTTCAGCTTGACTTCATTAAAAAATATTTAGTTCTAGTCTATTTCATTGATTTCATGACTGACTAATGTCTGAAGAACCTTGGACTAATGGACTTGCTCAAGGTCACCTAACTAGTATAGAGGTGGGATCAGAAGAATAATCCAATATTTCCCACCTATGACTCTTAAGTGGTTTTCTTGCGCTAAGGCAAAACTATCGCAAAAGTCTTGTGTCAGTTTTGATAACCAGAGAACAGATTTGTCCTTCTGATTGTTAGTTGCAGTTTAGGCAATCCTGGTCTCACTGTCTGCAGGCATTTCAGTTTGGTTTGTCCAGGCACTTTGGCTCTCTGCAATGCAGCTGTCCATAGGTTTCTTCCTAGAAGCTCCAAAGGGAGAGATTTAGCCCTAATGGGTGGCACACCCAGACTTGCTGGAATTCTCATCCGAACATGAACATATGGACAGAGGCACATGGCACATTAAATGATTTACTGGGGTCAAAGATCAAGTCAATGGCAGACATCCTCAGGGTCTGTAAGGCTAAGACACGGGGAAGCCCCCGCTAGGCAGGGCTGTCAGCCTGGACCTGGTCAGCCGTCAGCCAGTTAATCTACAACGGCACCTTCTTTTCCTACCAGAGGGAGGTTTGACTTGAACTCCTGGGAGACCTGCCTTCTTGGAAGCTAGATTTCTCTGCTTCGGAGTCTAATTTAGCTGGTATTGGACTCAGAAAGCCTAGAGAAAGCTGAAACTTGTTTATTTGTTCTTTTATTCCTGGATTTATAATTTGACCTAATATACTGTATGTCTGTACATGTGTTGATCTCAAAAAATGTTTGAGCTTGCCTGCTTCTCAGGCCATGTTGGCAGGCAGCTGTTAAAGCCATCAGTGATGTTTGCTTCCAGTTACAAAAGAAAACATTCTCTATTTGGGGCTATGTTGTTGTTTTTTTCTTTCCTGATTTAAAAGGGGGAAATATGTTTCCCAGTAGAGATGTAAGGCTGCCCCCACCCCCTTCTAGGGCCCAGAATGACTGAGAAACCTTTTCGGCACACCTGGTTCATCATCTTTCTAATATTCATACTCTTTTTCTCTCCCTGAGGAAATATTCTTAAGGGATTTGGTTTAAAATTATTTGAGCAACTGGGCAGGTTTCTATCCCTTCCCTGGGGACACCAGTTTATAGCTCAACATCTCCCTCAAACACTGGTGTGTTTCTAGCTCAGAATGAGCCAGGTTGTGTCCCATTATCAGCTGTACTGATGAAATAACTGCTGATGGGACCAAGAAAACACAAGTAATTCTAACCTCTGCCCAGAACCTTTGAAGGAATGCATAAAACCCTGACCTTGCTTTGGTGCTTTAGAGAAACCATCTGGGGAAAACTTCATTTCCCAAAATATATATGAAATTGAGAGTTCCACTGGCTGGGAAGTAGGAAAAACCATATGGCAAATGTGGGGTTCACATATGCAAATATTTGTTTCAGAGAAAACTAAACACGGTAAGTACACTGTTGAAGGACTGACCTGCACCCTGGGGAAGAGCATGAGAGGAGCTGGAGGTGGAGAAGAGTGAGGGATGGAGAAGCCAAACTTCAGCTGGGAAACAGGACACAGGGCAGGATGGCTTGCTGGAGGGTGGAGGTGCCTTTGGAAGTGCTGGACCAAAGTTCAGGAACCAGCTGGAGGCGAGAGAGGCAGGGAGATTTGAAAATGAGGAATGGGTGCCTGTGGGGAAGATGTGGCTGCCTAAATGAAAGAGGCTTGGAGGGGAAAAACGACTTGACAAATAGTGCCTCAGAGGAATCCAGGGATGATTAGAATCCCTCAAAGGACAGCTTTGACTCAAGATCGAAGATGAGATCTGGGCTGTTCCTTGAAAAGTCTCTATAACCCCAGGATTTCTGACTAAAGGACACAGTCAAGTTGAAATTGCTAAGCCACCAATTTAATGAGCTCATCACCTGAACCAAGGGACTCTAAGAAACAAGACTCTTATGTATTTATTTGTGGTTGTGCTGGCTCTTCACTGCTGCTCGGGCTTCTTTCTAGTTGCAGTGAGCAGGGGCTACTCTCTAGCTGTGGTCGCGGGCTTCTCATTGTGGTGGCTTCTCTTGTTGTGAAGCGTGGGCTCTAGGGCGCTTGGGCTTCAGTCGCTGCAGCACGTAAGCTCAGTAATTGTGGTGCACAGGCTTAGTTGCCCCACAGTGTGTGGGTTCTTCCCAGATCAGGGAGCAAACCTGTGTCTCCTGCATTGGCAGGCAGAGTCTTTACCACTGAGCCTCAGGGAAGCCCTGAAACAAAACTTTTAAATAGTATCTTTTGAAAAATTTCAGATTTCAATTGTTCATTCCTGGCATATAGGAAAGCAATTGATATTTTATACTGACTTTCTAAAATGGAATCTCACTCCATTTATTTAGATCTTCTTTTATTTCTTTGATCAGTGTTCTGTGGCTTTCTATAGATCCTGTACATGTTTTGATAGATTTTATACCTAAGTATTTGTATTTTTTTTTTGGTGCTATTGTAAGTGATAGTTAAATTTCAAATCCCAATTGTTCATTGCTGGTCTCTAGCAAAGTATAAGAAATTAGACTTTTACCTTAATTGCTGCTTTGAGCTTGTATCCAAAGCCACTCTGAGGGAAAGCTGGGGCAGGATGGGTCAGTAATCACAGCTGTCCCCTTCCCCATCTGTCTCTCCTTCCTCCTCTGTAAATATTTGTTGATCTCATTTGACTGAGTTGATGTTATGCTAAAGAACATCTAGGGAGGCGTGGGTACTGTTGAGAAATAAGGGGAAATGTGTAAGTCTTAAGGCTAGGATCTTTGGAGGAGAGATCTTTGAGGTCTTGGTTTTTGAGACAGAATGATGGGTGTGGGAGAATTAGAGGTAGCAGCATCATGAAAAGGGAGAGAGGGCTTTACCAGACAGTGTGGATAAACATGTAGGCATATTATGCCTGATGTTATATGTAACAACCTACCAGAATAGTATGTGAATTGAGATCAAACTCCTGTTTTTGACTCAGAGAAATTAGATATAATTAAGTCATTGCTGTGTTAATGTTAATGCTCCTGTTGGTTTCAGAAAACAGCAAGATTACAAACACAAACTGCCTCTGTGTGACTTGGGGTTCATTGCTGACTTGATGTTTGTTGGTTGTAACAAAGTGTGGCTTTCAGTGAAAACAGTGTTGAGAAAAAGATTCTAGCGAGGGATAAATTAGGAATTTGAGATTAGCAGATACAAACTACTATATATAAAATAGATAAACAACAAAGTCCTGTATAGCTCAGGGAACTATATTCAATATCTTTTAATAACTTATAATGAAAAAGAATATGAACAATTTTATATATATATATATGTATATATATAGGTCTCCTGCATTGTAGACAGATGCTTTACCGTCTGAGCCACCAGGGAGGTCATATATATATACATACATATATATATACACACACACATATACAGGTGTGTGAAACTGACATTGTAAATCAACTCCAGTTAAAAAAAAAAAATTAAGTGAGAAGATTCTATCCCTTATCTTTTTATCCCCTAGTGCCTAGCAAGGTACCTGGGAAGTAGTTCTCAATACACGTATATTGAACAAATCTGGAAGCAACTGGCAAATTTAATGCCCAAGTGCCCAAGGCAGGAGCAAGGCAGAGATGAGCAACTGCATTCAACATAACTGACGGAAACAGACCAATCAAGATTCATGTGGCTTCCAGGGATTTTTGCAATAAGTAGTCCAACACTCTGGATGGAAGGCTGTTGCTGACCTAGTGATGGGGTATTTTGAAGACACGTCTCTGCTTTGGATTGCAGGTAACTGGGGACTCACACTTTCCCTAAGTCTGCAGAATGTCTACTGAGCTGTCAGAGAATGAAATGTGTAGCTAGGGAGATATGCCGGTGTGCAGGAGGACCATAAAGTGATAGGATAGCCCTTACAATCTTTTCTAGTCAAGATCACCTGTGACTCCCTTGAGCAGAAGCTCTTGAACCTTGAGGGGTGGGGCAGGGGGGAATTAAGAGGCAGCAAGTGCAGTGGGGGAACCACTTCTAAGAGGGCTGCTCTGAGTTGCAAGTACTTGCTGTATGAGGGAAGAGATATCCTCCCACCAAAGTCCCAGTTTTCAGTCTGAGTCCCAGGGAAATAATTTATACAAAGTTTTCACCTGGGACATTTCCCTGAGAACTGGCATATCATGCACATGTCTTTCATGCCTCTGCAAACACTAAATAAATTTCTTTAGGTGGTTACTCTGCCCAAGAACACAACCATTTTCTTTTTAGGCAAGGACCTAAAATTCAACAGTAATACTACTTCAGAGAGAGACAAATGTCCATTAACAGTTAAAGAGATAGGACTGGAAAAGGTCAGTTTTCATTCTAATACCAAAGAAGGGCAATGCAAAAGAAAGTTCAAAGTACTGCACAATTGCACTTATTTCACATGCTAGCAAGGTCATGCTCAAAATCCTCCAGGCTAGGCTTCAACAGTATGTGAACCAAGAACTTCCAGATGTTCAAGCAAGATTTAGAAAAGGCAGAGGAACAGAGATCAAATTGCCAACATCCACTGGATCACAGATTAGGCTAAAGCCTTTGACTGTGTGGATCACAACAAACTGTGGAAAATTCTTCAAGAAATGGGGATACCAGGCCACCTGACCTGCCTCCTGAGAAATCTGTATGCAGGAGAAGAAGCAATAGTTAGAACTGAACATTGAACAACAACTGGTTCAAAACTGGGAAAGGAATATGTCAAGGTTGTATATTGTCGCCCTACTTATTTAACTTATATGCAGAGTACATCATGCGAAATGCCAGGCTGGATGAATCACAAACTGAAATCAAGATTTCCAGGAGAAATATCAATAACCTCAATAAGCAGATGACACCCCCCTTATGGCAGAAAGCAAAGAGGAACTAAAGAGCCTCTTGAGGAAAGTGAAAGAAGAGAGTGAAAAAGCTGGCTTAAAACTCAACATTCAAAAAACAAAGATCATGACATCTGGTTCCATCACTTCATGGCAAATAGATGGGGAAACAATGGAAGCAGTGACAGACTTTATTTTCTTGGGCTTCAAAATCACTGTGGACAGTGACTGCAGCCATGAAATTAAAAGATGCTCACTCCTTGAAAGAAGAGCTATGACAAACCTAGACAGTGTATTAAAAAGCAGAGACATTATTCTGCTGACAAAAGTTGGCATAGTCAAAGCGATGGTTTTTCCAGTAGTCATGTATGGATGAGAGAGTTGGACCATAAAGAAGGCTTAGTGCTGAAGAATTGACGCTTTTGAACTGTGGTGTTGGAGAAGACTCCTGAGAGTCCCTTGGACTGTAAGGAGATCAAACCAGTCAATCCTAAAGGAAATCAACCCTGAATATTCATTGGAAGGACTGACACTGAAGCTCTAATACTTTGGCCATCTGATGCAAAGAGCCGACTTGTTGGAAAAGACCCAGATGCTGGGAAAGATAGAAGGCAGGAAGACAAGGGAACAACAGAGGATGAGATGGTTGGATGGCATCACCAACTTAATGGACATGAGTTTGAGCAAGTTCCAGGAGATGGTGAAGGACAGGGAAGCCTGGTGTGCTGCAGTCTATGGGGTCACAAAGAGTTGGACATGACTGAGCGATTGAACAACAACAACAAAGAGACAGGATTTATTGTGTGAGGTCAAGGGCATGAGCTTTGTTTTTCTTTAAAAATATATTTATTTATTTAGCTGTGCCAGGTCTTAGTTGCGGCATGTAGAATCTTTAGTTGCAGCATGTGGGATCCAGCTCCCTGATCAGGGATCGAACCCGAGCCCCCTACATTGGGACTACAGATTCTTAGCCACTAAAGTACCAGGGAAGTCCCAAGGGCGTGAGCTTTGTAATCAGTCTAGTTGAGTTCCGTTTTTTCAGTTCTGCCTACACTAGCTTTGTGGCCTCGGACAAATTGCTTGATTTCTCTGAATCTCTGAGAAACAGGGATGATGATAACAATAATATCCATTCTGTTGACGTTATAGGCTATTGTTGTAGGCATAAAGTAGTATGCATTAATTATGATTGTTGTTGGGGCAAAATTGGCATCAGTAGTCCCTGAAAATTGCCCCAGGAGAGAGTCCATTTAGAAGCACTGACATGTGGAATGAATAGTCTAATCAGGGAGTCTTACCAGCTAAGGATTTTCATGGGAGGGCTTGCAAGAGGGCTAAAACATGAGTTTGCTTTGAGGAGTGGGTGGGATTCAGATGTGAGAGAACTTTTCTAGAAAGAGAATAGGTGGGAGCAAATGTTTAGAGGCCAGGATAAACAAGACATTTATGTCACCTATCAAATTCTGCCCACTCCACATTGCAACTTCTCTAACATGCTGGTATCTAGTTTAACATACAACAGGCTTTGCCATCCCTAATTTACAGATGGTGAAACTGAGACTCAGTAAGATTAAATGTGTTGCCCAAGGTCACCTAGAAAAGAAATGGCAGAGCCAGGGCTCAAATCCAGACTATCTGGGCCAAACTCAAAGGTCCTTCTGGAATATATGCTGCATGTTTGGAACACAGCACATAGTTTCAGTTTGGATGGAAAGGAAGGTTTCCTGCTTGGGCACTAAGGGTGGAGAGAGGGCTGGGTAAACCAGAATATTGAGTGCAAGGCAAAGGGGTTTGTATTGACCACAAAGCCTAGGGTGGCAAAGTATGTGAGCAAGCAAGCCACATAATCTAATATTTATCCAGGATTTCCAAGGCATAGGCTATACCAACTAATAATTAGGCAGTTCAGAAGGGAGAAAGCTACCCTTCGTCTTTAGTCCTGAATGATTCCTCCTCTTGAACTTATTTTCTTGATTGTTATTCCTCAGCAATTTCCACCCCACAGATAGCATCATATTTCAATAATGAGCAAGGTGAAAGAGATCCTGATTGGTTCTGGATCCAGTAGTGAAGTACAGTGATGAAAGTGCTCACACACCGACTATTATAGCACCCTGAGTACCACTGAATCAAGCCTTCCGTAAGAGCCGTCTACATTCTTTTCCTAAGCTGAAGGTTTCAGTGTAGGTCAATGGTGAAAGGTGAATTGCTAGAGAGCTAATAGACAATGCCCACTCCTTCCTTACATTGTGTGAGGGAATTTCTTAACTGATTAAGTAGAAGTTTGCTTGGGATCTTAAGTGTGTAGCTGCAGTAGCAATTCCTTCTGTCCTCCAATCCCTTTTTTTAAGGGAATTTTAAAATGAATGCTGATCTTCAAAGCTTCAACAAATGTATACGCCCTATGGCCACATTTTCACTGTTAGGAATTTATCAGCAAACTCAAGAATGTGAGTATGGTGTGCTCTTTATAATACCAAAACATTGGAAACACCTATTTTCACTACTGGGGACTTGGTTGAGTAAATTGTGGTCCATCTTACTCAGTAGAATGCTATGCAGCCATTAAAATGATATTGTTGAAGAATATTTAATGGCATAGAAAATGTCAACCTCCCGTGGCACATCAGCATTCTTAGGTAGAATTGATATAATTTGATCCCTTAGATAGGCAACCACATTGGCTCTGTCACCACCTGATCTTCAACTCTTAGCCTTACACTTGGGATGCTGGAGATGTTGGAATTAATGAGCAAATCAGCAAATTCCAGCATCTTCTACTTAGTGCCGTGTCATCTTTAACCAGTGCAACTGAGTGTAAAATAAGTTCTTGAGTTTGTTAAAATGAGTTACAACACAAAGGCTCTCCAGTTTAAAAAAATAAAAAAAGAGAAAGGAAGGAACTCCCCTCCTTCGAGCTCCCCTCAAGTCTCTAATCTCATCTATGAAAAAGAACTGTACTTTACTGTCCACAAAACAGTCTGTTTTCAAAGTGAGAGAACTGCTCTGTGAGGGGAGCCATCAGTAACTGCGGTTCATGAATTCCTGCTTGTTTATAGAAAGCAGGGGCTAAGGATAGACACTTTGAAACCACCTGTGAAAGAATTAAAGACCAAGGGGGGCAAAACCCCCATCACAAACCGAATCTCACTGATCAAGTGTGAAAGAAAAGGAAGAAAGAAAAAGCCAAGTAGATCTTTGCAGGCAACCACTAGATGGACATAGAATTCAAAAACATTCTTTAGTGAGATCAAGGATAACAGGCTTTGAAGCCTGGAGGGCTGGCGAGTCTCAGGACCAGCCTGGCCATGGCAATCCCCACACCGAAGCATCCACAGTCTTGCACTTGCTGGAGTAAAGCATTTAAATGGGAACAATGTCAAATTTCACAGCTATCTTATGGCCAGTGACCTTACGGGACCCCAAAGGAAAGACAGATAAAAAAATGATTGTTCTCAACAAGTTCTTGAAAGCGGAGAAATCACATAGACAACCTCGAGAAACAACTTCAAAATGAAAATGTCCACAAACTGGCAGGCAAACAGTGCTTATTTATTTATTCACCTATTGATTCTTTTTACCGAGGACTCAACCGTGTGTTCTGACTCTACAGAATACACACACAGATAAAGTCCATCACCACAGGTCATTTGTTTATGAGGATGATATTATTGTGGGAGAGGAAGAGGTCACAACTATTCTGAATTATTTAATCAATTTGAAACAGGTTTTATTGTTATAGAGACATAGTATCAGACCAAAAAAACCCCCATACATTAGGCGTGTCTTTTAGACCAGAATTTCAGTGACACTTCTCATGCCCTAACTATGTGTAAGTGAATCATCTTAATTTTTTAAAGAGAAAATTTAAAAGAAATAAACATTACACATGTGGTGAAAATTCCCTCTCATCATGGCCCTCCAAATCTCCCACCTTCCTTCCCAGAGGCAGCTATTACCATGAGTTTGAGGTGTATAATTCTGTTCCAATTTTTTACCTTTACCTGAATATATATGGTCCCTAAAGAATTATGATACTGTTTTGTTTGTAAATTTTTTGGTAAATGGTATCATACTATATATATTGCTCTGAATTTATTTTGCTAGTACATTCAACTTTATGTTTTTTCTACCTATCCAGGTAATTGCTTTATTCCTTTTTTAGACTTAATTTTTTTAAGTCTGTATTGAATTTGTTACAAATATTGCTTCTGTTTTATGTTTTGGTTTTTTGGCCAGGAGGCATGTGGGACCTTAGTTCGCCAACCAGACATTGAACCCATACCCCCTGCATCGGAAGGTGAAGTCAACCACTAGGCTACCAGGGAAGTCCCTGGACTTAAATGTTTTAGAGGAAGAAACCAAGAAGGAAGAAAAAGTTTATTCATACAGAACAGTTACATGTACCTATATGTTTCTGCCTGACTCTGACTGGGACACTAAAGTCGGGAAGACTTCTTGGAAGAAGGGAGGCCTACATTCAGCTTTTGAAAGAGAGAGAGGAAAAAAAAAACAAGTGGCAAAGAATGTCATAGTACATTTCAGAGAGACCCCTTAAAATAATATCCTAAACTAGGAATTGTTGAGGTTTGCTGTGTGATCTTTCTTTCACTATTTAGAATATGGGTTCTATGGCTTTTTTTTTTTTTTTTCTATTTTTACATTTTGGTTAGGTGAAAGTTTCAACTGTGAAAGTTCCTTTAAAAAGTAACGTAATACTAATCAAGATTTACTAAAACCAAACAACTTCAGAAATTCAATAAAACACTAGCACTGAAGTCCAACAGGTGACACACAAACCAATTACAAATGAAAGAGTCTTTGGTCAATGGGGTTGCTGGTGTGTGCTGAATAAAATACATTCAAAATGTATTTGCAGTGTGAGATAAAGATATGGAGGTCACAAGTAAGTGCTACTTGTGTTAGTAGTTTTAATTTTACCTTGTCAGCGCCCCATGTACAAAACTTGAGAAAGCGAGACTTTGATTTGTTCAGTTTCCTTAAGGAGGGGCCACAGAATCCTTGAAGCATGATTTGAAAAAGATGGATAAGATATTCCACCCAAAATTCAACATCACCTTTAATCTTGCCCTCTCCTCCTCTAATCCCTAGGTAATGTTTTGTGCTTCTTTTGCAGGAAAGCAATTTTGTTAATCACTTTAGCACCAATTCTTGCATCCCTGGCAATACTCAGAACTGCTTCCATCCAAGTCTTTGATGTGGGAAAGAAACACACACACTCTTTCGCATGTAATCTGAAAACAATTCACCTCTTGCCAATGAATGCACAGCACTCCACTTTAATAGAGAGCAAGTTCTGTGGAGGTTTCTAATCCTTTCTGCCAAAGAAGAGAAGAGAGAGAATCACTCAGGTAGCCCAACCTCATTCAGAAGTTAAAATCACTTGGAATGTTTTGTGGTGTGTTTGGGGCTTTTTAAAAATATCACTTGCTGAAGATTACTGCTCTCAGGGGAAATCAAAACAACTCAAGATCAAAAAAAATAAATAAAAAATAAAAAAATAAAGGTTCCTCAGCCCCAACTCAAACAGGATATTCTTCTCAACTCAGATAACTCTTGATCTAAGTGTATTACAAGAAACCTGCTTTAATCCCTCAAAGCAATGGTGTTATAGATAAGTAGCGGTAACATAGGTGGCTTAAATTCCAGAAGTGTACAAAAGACTTGGTTGGAAACAAAACTAAAAAAGAAAGAAAGCTCAATTCTGCATTGCTGTGACTTGAAGAGGGAAATTTAGGGCAGTAAAAATGCAAAGAATGACCCCTAAAAAATAAATCTCTATAAAAGTCTAGATTTGTCTTAATGGTCTTGTGTGTTGCTTACAGTATGTGTCTGAATTTGTGTGTGTTAGGGGTATGTTTGTGTAAGCATTTTAAGACAGGGAAATTGTTTTACTGATTTCTGGATCTGATGGGGTTCATTTGACAAATCTCTTTATATATTTTACTATGATAGTACCACATTCTGAAGCTTTGTTTCACAAAGGACTTTTAATAACTTAACCAATTTTAAGTTTAATTTAAAAATTTTAAACATTCCAGCATTTTATCTGTTTGGTCCTTTTTCCTAATGTATCCCTGCTTACTTAAATGCAGTGAGTATTCTTTTTCCTTCCATCAGTAATTGAAGTATTTTCACAATCTGGGTATTAATTTTGATCTACCTTCTGACATCCTAGTTAACATATCTTCTCCTCGGAAGCAAACACTGGTACTAGGTTAACATCCTAGTTAACATCTCCTCCTGCCCCCAACTCCTTCACTGTAGCTTTCTGAGGCAAGGTAGCAGTAATTTTTTCCATTATTCCCGAAATATGCTTGAAAATGTATAATCACTTTGCTGTATACCAGAAACTAACACAACACTGTAAATCAACTATACTTCAGTTTTTAAAAATCTATAATTTCTCAGGATCTCCATCTCTCATACCACTCAACAGAAGAAGAATCACTGTGATCAGACCCACAGCTTCCCTAGCTTTTTAAAAAGATAATATTTATTATTCAATAGGCAATCCATAGTTAATAGTCTAAAAATTCAAAAGGTATGAAATAGTGTATAGTGAAAAGAAACCCTATCCTGTACCCAACCAGTCCTCCTTGGAAGCAAACGCTGGCACAAGGCTTTGTGTCCTTGTCCAGAGAGAGCTGGCACCCAAAAAGTCGAAGCAGGCCAGCGTACTTTCCCACCCACCCCTCAGTGGTGACATGGATACACTCCTGCATTTTGCTTTTTCACTTAATGTTTATTAGCTACCCTTCTGCATCTGATCCTCCTCATTCTTTTTCACAGCTGTTTGTTTACTGTTCTGTTCTACGGGTGTTCGGTAATGCATTTAAACAGTGTGAAATACATTTGTCCCAAACATTTCTATTCTCTGTCAATAGCTTGTTTCTTCTCCGGTTGTTTCTGTGACTCTGCTGCGGGCACTGCTGAATAAGTAACATGGGTTTTAATTAACTGTATCATGGAAGGCTCTTGAAAAATGTTTATTTTTGAAAATCTTTAAAATTAAAAAAAATTTATCTAAAGGGATATGAGTTTATAATTTTAAGAAATCTGGACTTATGGGAGTTGTGTGATACCAAGACTTTGTTAATTTTCTTAACCTACAAAATGTTAAATATTGCTTTATATACCTTTAATTGAATACCAGTTCAACAGACTATCTCATATATGACTAAGGACTCAAATCAAGGAAACTGTAATGCAGTTGACTTTAACTCTTGGGAGAGCTAGGGAAGTTGTGGGTCTGATCACAGTGATTCTTCTCCTGTTGAGTGGTATGAAAGATAGAGATCTTAAGAAATTACAAATTTTTTAAAATTGAAGTATAGTTGATTTACAGTGTTGTGTTGGTTTCTGATATACAGCAAAGTGATTCATATACATATATATATAAAATATTCTTTTCTGTTATAGTTTATTACAGGATACTGAACATAGCTCCCTGTGCTATACAGTAGAACCTTGTTGTTTATCCTTTTTGTATATGGTAGTTTGTATTTCGGAGAAGGCAATGGAATAGAAGCCTACCAGGCTCCTCTGTCCATGGGATTCTCTAGGTAAGTATACTGAAATGGGATGCCATTTCCTTCTCCAGGGGATCTTCCCAACCCAGGGATTGAACTCAGGTCTCCTGCATTGCAGGCAGGCTCTTAACCATCAGAGCCACCAGGGAAGCCCAGTACAAATGATATCATGATATTTATCTTCTCTGTCTTACTTCACTTAGTATGATAATCTCTAGCTCCATCCATATTGCTACAAATGATGGTATGTCATTCTTTTTGATGGCTGAGTAGTATTCCATTGCATGTATATATCACATCTTCTTTACCCATTCATTTGTCAGAGGACATTTAGGTTGCTTCCATGTCTAAATAGTGCTGCTGTGAACATTAGGGTGCATGTATCTTTTCAAATTAAGAGCTTTCTCCAGCTATATGTCCAGGAGTGGGACGGCTGGATCATATGGCAACTCTTATTTTTAGTTTTTTAAGGAAGCTCCATGCCATTTTTAATAATGGCTGCACCAATCTACATTCCCACCAACAATGTAGAAAAGGTTCCCTTTTCCCCACACCCTTCCCAGGATTTGTTATTTATAGACTTTTTTGTGGGGCCATACCATGCAGCTTGTGGGATCTTAGTTCCCTGACCAGGGACTGAACCTGGGCCCTTGGCAGTGAGAGCACAGAGTCCTAACTACTGGACCACCGGGGAGCTCCCTATTTGTAAATTTTAAAAGTGTTTTATTGATTTGGCTGTGCTGGGTCTTAGTTGTGGCATCTTTAGTTGAGCAACTAAAGTGCACCATTTAGGTGTGCTCTTAGTTTCAGCATGTGAAATCTAGTTCCCTAACTGGGGATCAAACATGGGCCCCTGCATCGGGAGCGTGGATTCTTGGTCACTGGACCACCAGGGAAGTCCCTGTAAACACTTTTTTTTTTAAAGATGTATTTTTTTTTGGCAATAGTGGGTCTTCGTTGTTGCACGAATTTCTCTAGTTGTGGTGAGTGGGGGCTACTCTTCCTTGTAGTGGCTTCTCTTGTTGGGGAGCATGGGCTGTAGGCACACGGGCTCAGTAGCTATGGCACAGGGGTTTAGTTGTTCTGTAGCATATAGGATCTTTCTGGATCAGGGATTGAACTGGTGTCCTTTGAACTGCAAGGTGGATTCTCAACCACTGGACCACCAGAAAAGCCCCCTGTAAACTTTTAATGATACCATTCTGACCAGTGTGAAGAGGTACCTCATTGTAATTTTGATTTGCATTAAGAGATGATAAATGAAGGATCCTGGGTTGTGCCACACATCCGCTGAGATTGGTCATGCTTGAGGAAGGCATAAGCACCTGGGCAAAATTTCCTTTCCACTTCCTGTTGGCTCCCATAGCACCCGGAGGCCCATGCCCTGGCCAAGTGGGGATCTGAACTCCTCACTTCATCTTGCCAAGGCTGGTATCTGTGCAATTAATGTTTGGTTCTACTGTCAGACTGACTTCCATTTCAGGTTTTTCATTTGTCCATTTTACTCCTAATTTATGAGCTTCTAGCACATATATGAAGTTAAATTTCTCTTTCCGCCCTTTTTTTTTTTTAAATGAGGAAGCTCTTCTAGCGGAAAGCCTATCATCTGTTGTGAAGGAGAGCTGGTGTTGACTTGAGGCAACAGAGTTGGTGGTCCAGTGGCCATTGTCTTGTGTTAGAAGCAGGTGGTCTTGCTAAGCTTCATGTGTTTGGAAACTTCTCTGATTGGAGCTTGTGTTGTTAGAGGAGGAACTCAAGTTGTACTCCTTTTTCAGGTCAATCTGCTGAAATCCCCAGGGGCTATGGACTTCTTCCTGCTTTTCTCTCCCTGGTAGGTTTTAAATGTAGGGGATTTTTCTCACTCATCTTTCCATTTGAAAGATGCCATAAGAAAGGGGAAAACAGCTGCCACGAGAAAGGGCGAAAAGCAATTATATAGAGTATATAATTCTTTAGAAGTAGTGACATAGGTTCTCAAAAGATAACAGTTAAACATGGGCCTAAAAGTCATAATTCTCTTTACACAGTATGTGTATGTATATATATATGTGTATATGTGTGTGTGTGTATATACACACATACACACACACATTTTTAAAAACTAAAAATCCCCCAAATTAAATAAGACCAATATTTATTCCACTCACATCCAAACTTTTGTTTGTATTTAACAGCTGAATACAACCTACCATCTGTTCAAAATAATGTAACTGAATGCTATTTCAGAAAAGTTGTCTTTTGTGTTTTTCACATTTTTAACAGGACCCCAAACCTAGGACAAGATAAATAAATTATATCCTGTGGTTTTAGTTACTGTAATGAATGCCTCAAATGAAAAAAATTTACCTGAAGTTTAGGCATTCCATTAGTATAATTATAGAAACAGAAACAAGGTTATATTTGACCTTGTACTTTCTTCCAGAAGAGCTGAAGATGCTTAAGAGAAATTTTTTCCCTAGAACTTATCATCTTCTTCTTGAAAAAGAACTCATTTATATATATTCTATCTCAGTGGTAGCTTTATTTTTATTATGTATCTATGTATGTATTTGGGCTTCCCAGGTGGCGCTAGTGGTAAAGAACCTGCCTGCCAGTGCAGGGGACATAAGAGATGCAGGTTCAGTCCCTGGGTCGGGAAGATGCCCTGGAGGAGGGCATGGCAACCCACTCAAGTATTCTTGCCTGGAGAATCCCCATGGACAGAGGAGCTTGGTGGGCTACAGTTCATAGGGTTGCAAAGAGTCGGACATGACTGAAGCGACTTAGCATGCACAAACCCATGCATGCACATGTATGTATTTAAAGAAATTCCCAGAACATTTCACAAGATTTATGGTTGCCTTTATCTTCGTTTTGTATCTTTCATCATTTGTTGCCAAATGACTCAGTCTTCTGACAGAGATCAGAAAAATCACAAATTCTGATGTCAACATAAATTATCTTAGATCCTAATGCTGATGGTGTGCTCTCCATTTTGTTCAAAATTTCTTTGAACACCACTTATTGACATAAGAATGCTATCTCAGACTAACTAATGGTAGCATTACTGAACTGGCAAATCTAGAAATTTGCTTTCTTATTCCCACAGTCCCATTTGATATTTCTATTTTGCCCACCCCCTTACCTTACTTGCCATATGGTCCTCAAATTTTGTGTACATGTGTGTATATCTTTCACACATAAATTGGTGCTTGGAAATGTCTGTTTCTCACAGTTGTAAAGTCAGAACAGTATCTTAGAATGACATCTACCCTCTGGAAAATCAATCTTTTTAGTATAGCTATAAGTTTGGATAATTAAAAGTCTTAAGTAGTTTAAATTTTGTTGGAGATGACTTATGGGACATTATTTTTATGTCTTTCTTTTGCATTTGGGATGACAAGATAGGGTTTCATAATATCACAAATTTCTAACTCAGAAAACACAGCCTTCATGTGCATTACAAGTTTTGCCAAGATTTTCTCTAAAAAGTCACAAAAAGGTAAAATAAATTTACACACACAAAAAAAACACCTTTATTTTTGTATAATAGATTTAGATTTACAGAAAAATTGTGAAATCAGAATAGAGTTCTTACATACTACCATTATCAACATTTTATGTCAGTATTGTGCATTTGTAATGATTAATGGACTAACCAGATTTCCTTGGTTTTTACCTAATATTCTTTCTCTCTTCTGCTCTAGGATACCACATTCCACTTATTTGTCATGACTCTTGTTTCCTCTTGGCTGTGATAATTTCTCAGACTTGCCTTGTTTTTGATGATCTCGACATTTTTGAGGAGGACTGGTCAGGTAGGTTCATAAACCATCCTTCAGTTTGGATTTGTCGCATGTTTTTCTCATTATTAGACTGGGATTATGGCTTTTGGGGAGCATGGCCACAGAGGTAAAGTACCATTTTCATCATGTGTATCAAGGGTACCTACTATCCATGTGACTTACAGCTGATGATGTTGAACAGGTGTTGATCACCTGGCTGAAATAGTGTTTGTCAGCCTTCTCCACAAAAAGTTACTCTTTTTTCCTCCTCTTCTTTACATACTGTATTCTTTGGAAGGAAGTCACCGCATGCAGTCCTCTTGGGAGTATGTGTGTATGGTGGGGGAGAGCAGTTGTGCTCCATGTCCTCGAAGGTGAGGTATAACAAATTGTTTGGAATTATGTGGGAGATTTGTAAATGGACTTTTAAATAAAATATTAAAATTAGCTTAAATTGAATGAAATGATTTTGTACATTCAGGTACAAACACCTCTTAGGTTTTTTTCTTTAAAAAAAATTTCATTATCTATGTAATATATGTTCACTGCAGAAAACTTAGAAAATATAGAAAAGGGTAAGGCAACAGCAGAAAGAACTTTCCATAATTCTACCTCTCATCAGCATCCATTTCTAGAATTTGAACATATTTCCTTCTAGTCTTTTCTGCATAAAGTAACTATTTTTAAACAATATTTTAAATTGTTTCATATGAAATAAAAATATATTATCTTTGAATATGACAAAGACAGTGGATTCATAGAAAAACAGATCAGATCTTGGGGTTTCTAACAGGATTTCAGAATATAAACTGCCAACCTGACAGAAATAGAGGAAAACAATAGAAATAAAAACAATAAAATGGGAAAGACTAGAGATTTCCTCAAGAAAATTTGAGCAGATATCAAGAGATACCAAGGGAACATTTCATGCAAAGATGGGCACAATAAAGGACAGAAATGGTATGGACCTAACAGAAGCAAAAGATATTAAGAAGAGGGGGCAAGAATACACAGAAAGATATTAATGACCTAGATAACCACAATGGTGTGATCACTCACCTAGAGTCAGACATCCTGGAGTCTGAAGTAAAGTGGGCCTTAGGAAGCATCACTATGAACAAAACTAGTGGAGGTGATGGAATTTCTGTGAAAGTGCTGCACTCAATATGCCAGCAAATGTGGAAAACTCAGCAGTGGCCACAGGACTGGAAAAGGTCAGTTTTCATTCCAATCCCAAAGAAAGGCAATGCCAAAGAATGTTCAAACTACCACACAATTGCACTCATCCCACATGCTAGCAAAGTAATGCTGAAAATTCTTCAAGCGAGGCTTCAACAATATGTGAACTGAGAACATCCAGATGTTCAAGCTGGATTTAGAAAAGGTAGAGGAACAAGAGATCAAATTGCTAACATCTGTTGGATCATCAAAAAAGCAAGAGAGTTCCAGAAAAACATCCACTTCTGCTTTATTGACTAGGCCAAAGCCTTTGACTGTGTGGATCACAACAAACTAGAAAATTCTTCAAGAGATGGGAATACCAGACCACTTTACCTGCCTCCTGAGAAATCTGAATGCAGGACAAGAAGCAACAGTTAAAACTGAACATGGAACAACAGACTGATTCAAAATTGGGAAAGGGATATGTCAAGGCTGTATATTGTCACTCTGCTTATTTAACTTTTATGCAGAGTACATCATGCAAAATGCTGGGTTGGATGAAGCACAAGCTGAAATCAAGACTGCTAGGAGAAATATCAATAATCTCAATAGGCAGATGACACCACCCTTATGGCAGAAAGCACAGAGGAACTGAAGAGCCTGTTGATGAAAGTGAAAGAGGAGACTGAAAAAGCTGGCTTAAAACTCAACATTCAAAAAACGAAGATCATGGCATCTGGTCCCATCACTTCATGGCAAATAGATGGGGAAACAATGGAAGCAGTGACAGACTTTATTTTCTTGGGCTCCAAAATCACTGCTGATGGTGATTGCAGCCATGAAATTAAAAGATGCTCGCTCCTTGGAAGAAAAGCTATGACAAACCTAAACAGCATATTAAAAAGCAGAGACATTACTTTGCTGACAAAGGTCCGGCTAGTCAAAGGTACGGTTTTTCCAGTAGTCATGTACGGATGTGAGAGGTGAACCATAAAGAAGGCTTGAAAGTGAAAGTGAAGTCGCTCAGTCATGTCCAACTCTTTGTGACCCCATGTACTGTAGCCTACCAGGCTACTCTGTCCATGGGATTTTCCAGGCAATAGTACTGGAGTGGATTGCCATTTCCTTCTCTAGGGGATCTTCCCGACCCAGGGATCGAACCTGGGTCTCCCACATTGTAGACAGACGCTTAACCATCTGAGCATCAGGGAAGTCGCTTAGTGCTGAAGAATTGATGCTTTCGAACTGTGGTGCTGGAGAAGACTCTTGAGAGTCCCTTGGACTGCAAGGAGATCAAGCCAGTCAATCCTAAAGGAAATCAGTCCTGAACATTCACTGGAGGGACTGATTCTGAAGCTGAAGCTCCAAAATTTTGGCCACCTGATGTGAAGAACCAACTGACTAGAAAAGACCCTAATGCTGGGAAAGACTGAAGGCAGGAGAAGGGGATAACAGAGGATGAGATGGTTGGATGGCATCACCGACTCGATGGACATGAATTTGAGCAGGCTCCAGGAGCTGGTGATGGACAGGGAAGCCTGGAGTGCTACAGTCCATGGGGTCACAAAGAGTCGGACATGACTGAGCGACTGAACTGGACTGAACCTGACGTATAATTTCTGAAAACAAAACTTTAGACTCTATCTTTCTATTTATGTGATGCCCAAATGTTTATACATTTATCATTAGTCCTCATTTCTTCTTTCTTATACTCTAATTCGTTATCTTACTATTACATGAGACACATTTTAAATGAAATAAAATTTGAAGAAACTTAGGTGGCTAGTTAAAACTCTGGCAATGATCTAGGGTTCTCTAACTGTCTTGTTGCATGGTGTGTCTGGATGCATAACAACTATAACTTTATTTTGGGGAGACTTTATTGATTTCGTAAATGTGATCCATGCTTCTTTAAAAAAAAAAATCAAGCAATAGGGAAAAGTACAAAGTAAAATTCCATTACTAGAAGTAACCATTATTAGCATTATTCTACAAAGTCTCCTTTTGAATATATATAAATAGGGACAAATTTACAAAAAAGGCTCATATAATACATACTATACACACACTGTTATTTAACAAAAGAAATTGAAGCTGAAGTAAAATAATGAAATTACTAAACTTTTGTTATATGTTCTTTTGCAAGACAGTAGTTCCTACAAATCCTTTTAAAGTTTTGCAAAAAGATTATGAAAAGCATAAGAGGCTGTGGATTCTACATATTAACCCTTAGAAAGTATTAACAGTTGAGACAAGGACAGAATCTACTTTAATTGTTTAGAAGCAGCTTTTATTTAGATACCAGACCTGCCTGATGGTCAGAGGAAAAGTATATTATTAGGTGTGGCTATATTAATCGAAAGGGATCCTAGAAGACTCTGAATTCAATGCCTTATTCCTATTCCATTTTCTGTTGTGTATGGTGAAGGCTTAGGACTTCCCTTGTAGCTCAGTTGGTAAAGAATCTGCCTGCAATGCAGGAGACCGGGGTTCGATTCCTGGGCTGGGAAGATCCCCTGGAGAAGGAAATGGCAATCCACTATAGTATCCCTGCCTGGGAAATCCCATGGACAGAGGAGTCTGGTGGGGTACAGTCCATGGGGTCGCAAGACTTGGACACAATTTAGTGACTAAACCACCACCATGGTAAAGACACAGTTCAGAGTAAGAGCTTTGGGGTTAGAATGTCTAGATTTGATACCTGTTCTGTTATTTAGGAACGGTGTGACCATATGCTTCAGTTTCATCTTCTGTAAAAAAAAAAAAAAAAAATAGGTTAATCGTATCTTCCTTATGTGGTTATTGATAAGAATAAGTGAGACAATACATGGAAAGCTCTTGTAATAGTGCCTGATACACAGTCAGTGCTCAATAAATATATGCTATTATTATTATTATAAATTGTCATTCACAAAATAATCTCATTCTTTCTCATTCATCTCAGAATAATTCCCCTGCTAAATCTGCTTACTTTTAAAGTTAAAGGCTGGGGCCCTGAGGGCTTAAGAGGCATGCGGGCACTGGCATATTGGATGTGGGAGTAGTCTCCTGCCTAAGATTGTCATCTATGTTTACGAGAATGTACAGAACACACAGTTCTAGCCTTTTCACAATCCTAAACATATAAAATACCTATTAACAATAATTACTACTATGCAAGTCAGTTACATGGACATACACAAAGAACTTTACATCTGAACTTAAAAATCCTCTCTAAAAGTGAACTAATATTAGTATTTCTCAATTCCCAGTGAAATTCATAAAGTCTCATACATTTTACAGCATAGGAAATATAGGCAATATTCTATAACTTAAAATGGAATATAATCTATAAAAATACTGAGTCTCTGTGCTATACACCTAGAACTGATATTGCAAATCACCTATCTTCTATTTAAAAAGTAGAAAAAAGAAATTGAGTCTTATGTTTTAAAATATTATGAATTTCATGTTTTTGGCATTCTAAGTTAAAAGTAGTCCAATGCTTACAGTTTACTTATTATGCAAATTCTAAATTTAAAATGCCTTATAAAAACAAAGTAAATTTCAACCCCGCCCCCCCATAGTATTTCACTATGTTTCCTGGATTTGAACTTCAAGGGAGTGGATGACTTTTCTAAAGATATTCTGAAGTCCAGTGTACTTTTTATTTTCTTTTTTTCTAGCTATTAAGGTGTTTATTTTCTTTGATAATAAAACACCATTAAGTATTCCATGAAGATATGCATTTAGTTTTGTTACAAATCATTTTTTTCAGTCCCAGCTGATTTTTTATCTTTTTTTTGGCTGCACCGTGCAGTGTGTAGAATTTTAGTTCCTCAACCAGGGATTGAACCCAGGGCCTGGGCAGTGAAAGCACGGAATCCTAACCACTGGACAACCAGGAAATTCCCATCCAGCTGATTTTTTTAAATAACCTGTCTCCAAAAAGAATTTTAAAAGTGCTTGTTGTGATGTTTTTTTTCAAAGTTTTTTTCAAGTTTGTTTTAAATCCCACATTGGACTTTTTTTGCTTTGTTTTGTGAGGGAGGGAGGGTTGATGAAAAATTCTAGGTGCTTCTCTGAGTTGAAACTAAACTGTAGGGTTTTTTTTTTTTAATAGCTTAGAAATTTAGAGACACACCAAATCACCACCAAATAACAGAATATATGCCAATTTTCCATTTTGGCTTTGCCTTTCTGCATAGTGAGTATTTTGGCTTATTTTGGAAATCAGTAAACCATAAATTTTAGTTCACTTGATCTCCAGTTTGGGTGCAAAAGAAGGTGATATTTTTAAGTGATGGTTTAATTTCTCCAATAATGAGGGCAACATGGGATAAAGAATAAGTTGCATTTGTGTGATTGTGGATTTTAGTACTTGATTTAATTAAACAATTTTCTGCGCCTTCAAGTCCTCTACTGAAAACTAGGTACAGTGTGGATGAATTACTTAGTTTTACTCTGTGTAAAGAAATGGTTAAAAAAAAAGTCAAACAGTAAGAAATTACAAACATGTTTAACACAAATCAGAAGACAAAATGTAGGAACCATATGCTATATTCATCTGCTTTCCTTCCAGAGTGGCTCACAGTATACAACTGTAGCAAAATCAATAAATGTTGAGTTGATGATATTACCTCAATATTCAGCATTCCTACCTCAACAGCCTTCTAACAGTATGAAATAAGTAAATATCTTTATAATGATTTCTAAGAGATGGTCTAAATTCTTTAGTTGTACTGAAATGTCATGTCAAATATTGTTTTTAATAAGTAAATCACTGGCTGGAGTTTGGAAATCTTTTTCTACACAAAGCCTTTGTTGTACCTCCCCCCCCCCACACCTTTTGTAGGGTATTTTTTTGTAACAGGATTTGACCTGTAACTATTATTGAGAATTTTCTTAGAGGAGTTCAAAGCATTTTACAGGGATCATCTCATTTATCCCTCGAAAGTAAGGCAGAGGCATTATCTCCACTACAAACTGAGAACACTAAAAGGCCAAGATAGGTGGGGTTTTTTGTTGTTGTTTTGCTAAGATCAAAAAGCAGTTCTAGGGCAAAGCCAGATTCTGGTCTGACCTTGTTACATGATGCTTCTGCGGTGACATAATGCAATATCCTTCCTCTCTTGGGTCTCTCCTTATGCTACCTGTTGAATAATTTCCAGAGTTGATATTTCATTCATTCTTGCTTCTGAAAATGGATCTTAAGGTGTAAAAACAAAATAAACCCCTAAAACTTTTACTATTAGGGTTTGGGGCACAGGATACTTAGGGATAGGTATCTTTCTCCCCCACCTGCAAATCTTACTGCCTCCACCAGTGCTGTTCAATAGAAAAAATGTGGGCCGCAAATTCAAGTCACATGTATAACTCTAACCTTTCTAGTAGTTACAAAAGTATATTTAGGCCAATGTATCAAAAATCTTATCACTTCAACATGTATTTAATATAAAACTATTAATACGATAATTCACATTCTTTATCTTGCATAAGTCTTCAAAATCCGGTGGGTTTTCACACTTACAGCACACCTCAATTTGGACTAGTCGCATTTTCAATGCCCCTAAGCCATGTGTGACTAGAGGAGACAGTATGGGACAGCATGGGACTTCAGTAGACTTTTCTTAGCTCTCCCTTCAAAATGGTACCTTTGTGAATGGGATGGGGGAGCCTGGTGGGCTGCCGTCTATGGGGTCGCACAGAGTTGGACACGACTGAAGCGACTTAGCAGCAGCAGTAGCAGTGTGAATGGAATGAATAGTGTGGGGAAGGGCTCCTGGATGACCTTGGAGAATCCACTTGCACTTGGGTGGTGACTAATAGCTTTACCACTTGATTATCCATGACCAGGGAGTGGATGCAGGATCTAGAGGACTGCAATCTTCCAAAATGTCAAAAATACCAGCTCATTGCTAGAACTGAGGTATATACACCATGTGAGATCCCGGCCTAAGGAACCTGCCGACTTCTAGAGGTGCAGTTCGTGAGGCCCTGGTATATGGCCTGTGGAAAGCAGGCATCAGACGAGGTAGAAGAGGGGTATGAGAGGGGGAAGGCCACCCAAGTGAGCGCTTCTTGAGGGCAGGGCCTCAACCTAGCTGCTGCTTGAAGGCAGACGCTCCTATGGCCGTCCTAACCAGGCGCTTGGTGGGCCTCACGTGCTAGATGAACGCACGCTGTGTTTCCGGCACACACTCCGGGCGGCCCGGGGCATGGGAGGGGGGCGCTCTACGGCCCCCGCCCGCACTACGAAGCCGCTCCACGGCCTCGGGTGTGAGGGGCGGGCCCAGGCTTCGGCCCGCGCCGCCCCATGTGACCCGGTCCGGCATGGTGTCGCCTCCTCCCGGGGCGGCGGCTGTGGCGGCGGCTCGGGCTTGGCTCCGCGTCGGGCCGGCCCCGCGGCCGCTCATGGGTAGTCAGGGCGGCGTGGGGCCCCCCGGGAACGGTGGGCCCGGCGAGGGCGAGAGCGGGGAGACGAGAAAACTGCAGGAGGAAGGGAGAGCCGCGAGAGGAAAGCGGAGGAAGGGGAAGGGGAAAGCGGGAGCAGGGCAAGGCGGAAAAGGAAACGGGGCGGAAGGAAAGCCGGAGCCGCCACAGGCGAAGGAGGAAACGGGGCTGGGGGCTGAGGCGGGACCGAGTGCAGGCCTAGGAAAGGCAAGAGAGAGAGGCGGAAGCGTGAAGGAAGGGGTGAGAAGGCTCGTCAGGGGAGATGAGGGGAGCGCAGGGGCGCGAAAGGAGGCCAAAGGGAGAGGTGAGGGGAAGAAGGAGGAATGGAGGGTCAGGACTGGTAGGCGGGAGAGCGCCAGGCCGGCAAGAGCACAGGGACGAGGGGGTCAGGCTTGGGGCCGCCTCGCGGGGACACGGGCGGCCATGGCGACAGCGGCTGAGGAGGAGGCTGCGGCGGCCCGGGAGCCAGCCTGCCGCCCAGCCGCGGGGCCCGCACTCCTGCGCCTGCCGGAGGAGCTGCTGCTGCTCATCTTTTCCTACCTGGACATGCAGGCCCTCGGCCGCCTGGCTCAGGTGTGCCGCTGGCTGCGGCGCTTCACCAGCTGCGACCTGCTCTGGCGCCGGATAGCCCGGGCCTCGCTCAACTCCGGCTTCACGCGGCTCGGCACCGACCTGTAAGCGCCCGCCCGCTCCCCGCCCCAGGCCGGCCCGCGTCCCGGGAAAGGGCGGGGCGCCGCGGCCTGGTCGGCCTGGGGCCGTGTCGTACCCTGAATTCCGAGGTCCAAACCCGGCCTCCTCCGACCCCTTCCCGAGCACAGTTCCTCTCGGAGGCCTCCATGTGAGGAAACCTCCCTAGAGCATCTCCCTTAGTCAGCACCCTCTCTGTGGGCAGCTCCTCACAATTAGCCATCTTAAGCACTCTCTTCAGCTGTTAAATGTGTCTTTTCGCAGAGGTTGACTGCCTGGGTTCCTCAGGCGGAACTGTGGCTGGTCTGTGGCTTTAGAGGCCTCCTCCCATCCAGGTGTAGGACCCATGTCCCCTATGTGGTCTTTCAGGACGTTTTTATGGACATTCATCCTCTCACTCTCTTCTAAGGATCGTTAGGCTTCTGGGCTCTGATAAAATCAAATATGGAGAACAGGGCTCACACTCCCAAAAAAAGGTCCCTTGGTCCAAGTGTCAGCGATAATTTATGACTTGATGGAGGCAGAATGACACGCAAAAAGGGTACCTGCTTATGGCAGGGAGTTGGATGATGTATACAGACTGTACCTGAAGGCATGGTATTGTAATTTGGCCTGTTCTTGGTAGGATCTGAAGCCTGTGAATGCAGAACTTAATCATGTAAGCTGTTACATAGGAAAGGGAGAAAATGTGTGGAATTGGAGTAAAAACTTTCTGATAGCACCCAACTCCATCCAATTTGGATTAAAGACATTTAAAAAGATAGTTTTAACACAATATAGCAACATTAAGGAAAGTTGGTTTAAAACATAAAAAGTTATAATATCATCACCTCTAGGCAGCTGTTCAGTTTTAAAAATTGCTTTTCATTTGCACACTTCTTCCCCCACTTAGTTGCTATCCTACTGATCCTAGCAGAATAGGTACATAATGTTTGTGGGCTGTACTATGAGATTAAAAACTTTCCTCTAATATTAGACTTTCATGTTGTATCCAGCTTTTTGCTATCATAGACAACAAGGAAATGAATAATTCAGTGCATTTTTTGGTAACAGCTTTATTGAGATATATCAGAGACTGTATAATACATGTCTTTTTGAATTGGTTCCTTAGAATAAATTCTCAAGATTGGCATTATTGAGTCAAAGGTTATGGTTTGTAAAAAGGCAATGTACCAAGTTACAGTGGCACTAGCAGCGATTTCATATAAGAATTTAAAAAATCTTTGCTATTTTAGTGGACATATAATGATATCTCAAAGTTTTGTTATTTTGCCTTCCTTTAGCAGGATAAGTATTTTCCCCTGTGTTTGTTTCACCTATGAGATTGTCTTTTCCAAGTCTTAGTCCATTTATTATTGGGGTATTGACACTACTCTTAGATTCCAGTCCTTGTGGGTCATAGATATTAGGATCTAATCTGTCATCTTTGATGCAAATATCTTCCCCAGTTTGTTCTTTTTATTTCACTGTTTTTAGCCTATAGAAGTTTTAGATTTAAATATATCAGAATATGTCAGTTTTTGTGTGATTTTTTAAATCTTTCCTTCCCCTTCCAAAACTGAGAAATTTGTGATTTCTCCCACAGACATAATACATCTTCTCTTTGACATTCTGCTGGTTTTCCTATAATTTGATTTTTAAGAATTGTCAACACTTTCATCAGTATCACTTTTCTTTTGGTGTAAGGGCCCTGAATTCAACTTTCTTTTTTTCTAAACAGTTACCTAGTTACCACTAAACTTTTTGTTACGTAATTCATATCTTTCCCTTTAGAAAGACAAAATAATTTGTTTTAGAAAGCTTACTTTGTATGATACCATGACGAAAATCTTTCCTGAATTGTCTTTGTAAAAGTATTATTGAATTTTCAATTTGTAATTTCTTTTGAAAATGACCATGCTCGAATAAAAATGTAGCCAAACTAGAAAGCTTACTTTGACAGATATTAACTTTATATATCTATGTGTATATATAGTCACATATACATACATATATGTATGTATGTATATTGGGTCTAAATCTGAACTCTTATTTTGTTCCACTGATGTATTTTTCCATTTCCATTCTAAGTATTGTTGCCTTTGATAGAGTATAATATCTGTTAGGGTTAAATTTTCCTTGTTGGATTTGTGATTTGTGTGTGTGTGAGAATGTGACATCTCCATTCTCATTCAGCCCCCTAGCAAAAAAAAAATTCTGTGCCTTTTCAAAAGTTTCTGTGGATTTCACTGTAAAGTAACTACATATCTATTATTATTCCTAAATATGCTATTCTTTTTTTTTGGTGTAACTGCAATCTCTTTTTTCAGTATGTTTTCCAGCTGGGTATGATTAATAATGTCCAGGATTGCTAAAATCTTTTGGAAATTTTGAACCTTATTGTTTTAACTTTTATTATTTCTAGTATGATTTTGTTGTTGATAATAATGATTTTCTGGGATTTGGGAGGCATATAAGTCTTGTTACTTTCATTTTGTTAAAAGAATTTTTAAAAATATACATATATTTGTTTATTTTGGCTGTGCTGGGTCTTTGTTGCTGCATGGGCTTCTCCTGTTGGAGAGCACAGGCTCTAGGGCTTTTGTAATTGTTGCACGGGGCCTCCAGAGCAGAGGTTCAGTAGTTGCAGCACACGGGCCTTGTTGCCCTGCCAGGTTTGGGATCTTCCCAGACTAGGGACTGAACCAGTGTCTCTTGCATTGCAAGGTGGATTCTTAACCACTGGACCACCAGGGAAGCCCATCTTCATTTCTTATAACGAAAAACTCTTTCAGAGAACATAGCAGTTGACCTAGAAGAGCAGTTGTCTGAAATGCCTAAACCCAATCCAGCCACGGCAAAATTTGGCTTTCTTGCTCTCCTTATAGATGAGATTGGGCACTTTCAAGGTGGTATGGCCATAGACTGCTCTCCTTATAGAGACTGAATGAACAAATGAAAGAATTTATGTTTATTTTTCTTTCCTTTTCAAGTGCTCTGGGAGATAATGTGAATGAGTGTGCATTCTGTAAGTGATAATAACAAAATGAAAATGAGTTTACAGTATAAAGTGCATCGAGACTGCCAGGTGATTTGGCTTTGTTATTTTTTAGCCACATATTTTGATTTCCTGCCTGTGTCCTAGGATGTGGTATCGCCAGCCTTCTAGGAAGTTGTTTTACCATAACACTTGATAAAGAGCAGGGTCATGCTCATGTTTTCTGAGTTGAGGGGGAAAGTTATGCGTGTTACAGCAGGTGGAGAGAATGTTTACCAGTGTGGTCTGTTTTTGGACAGCTGCAGAGACATGATAACCCACCAAGAGGGGTGGTGATCATCCCTGGAGGGAGATGGCGTGTGCCCCAGTCATCTTAGGGCATTAGGGAGCCTGGGCCCAAAGTTCAGTGAAAGTATGGCTGTTCGGATTGTGGCAGGGCTGTAGTTCGTATTTTTAATTAAAAAATGTGCTAATTAACTGCACACTGGACAGTAGGACAAGTTTTTATAAGCACAAAACTTCATTTTATGAGAAGCCACACTTCACTGCCCCAGAGTTTTATTATCTATAAAGAATGAGAGTAACATAGCCAGTAAAATGAGGCTTAACCATTGTAATGTGTTAGTGATAGCACAGAGTTCAGCACATAGTAGGCACTCAGTAAATTGTTGTAAAATGGAACTTTCAAGTTGTGTGGCTTCACCTCTAGTCAGTCTATATTTAGCAAAAGTGGAGATGGTTTGACATAGAGAGGCTGCCTAAAGACAGAAGGTGGGGGGAAACACATACATGGCTGAATCTCTCTCACCTGTCCTGAATGTTTTTGGAAACATGACAGCAGAAGCTGTGGGCTTTAGGGTCTGCTCTCCCTGCCGAAGAGCCTCCTGAATTCTCAGAAACACAAACTGCTAAGGTTTACTGACCTTCCGGCCCAGGGCAAGTCCCATTCAGTTTGGCTCTTCCTAACTGATCATAGCTTTGTTGAGTAAGATGAACTGCTTTGGTTCCTTGTGATTTGTTAATGGTCTTATACTTGTGCTTGAAGGCATTTTGGCCACTTTGAAACCACAAACAAATAATTTGCTTCCCTTTAGGCCTCTTGCCCTACCAGTGAACACTGGGAGGTTTCCTGAGCTTTTTTTTTTTTTTAAGTGGACACAAAGACAGTTTAAGTCAGTCATCTGGTTTAAAATCAGTTTTATTTGAAAGTTTTATGAATCCTGGGGGAATAGAAATATCTTTAATATAAAAATCAAGGAAATGTTTCATATAGCAATCTTTTAAGTTTTCCCTAAAGAGTAGAGGCAAAACTAAGCTAGTTCAGTCTTCAAGAACAAAACAATGAAATTTAACTCTGTCAGTTTATAATATAGGCTAAATGCAAGAAGTTAGAAAGTATGACAGGTGGAAGAGCAAAGGTGCTAATTGTAAATTCAGACACTGTAAGTTAACAAAAGCTAGGAATGGAAAGAAAAAAGTATACCCGTGTATGTAAATTATTAAAAAAATACTTTTGCTGTCTTATATTAAATACTTTTACCTCTCTTGATCGTCTCTCTCCTAAAGTAAGTCCTGTATGTTTTCAAACTTGAGTTTTATTTCAAATATCCCTTGAGCATTACCTGGGTTCTTTCTTGCGTTTGCCTGTCATAGATTTGCCTAGAATTAACAATAGATGTTTAGGGAGTCAGGCTCTGAAGTGTTTGCCCTGGCATGTACACTCATTCCTTAGCCAGGGTCTTGTAGGCTTGGAGCTCTTTGAGGCCGAGGGACTGGGGTATCTATTTCAGTGATGATTAACGTCCAAAGTGGTGAGATGGACACAGATAAGCAGAGTGTGTTTGTTTGTTTTAAAATGATTGCACCTAAGAGCATTTTTTTGACCCAGAAAGCATAAAGTTTCCTAACTGAACAGAAAAGACATTGCTCACTGGTTACTTTCAAGGCCTAAACAGTGATTTTCAGAAAACAATTAGCAACTTAAAGTAACTTCAGCTCTCTCTTTCACCTTTCTGCGGTACCTAGAAAGCAATCACTTACTTGTTCTCCAGTTCACTGAAAGGTTTCATATATGAATGTATTTATTTTCAACTTTTTGGAAAGGCCTTGTTTTGAATGGTTTTGTGAGTTAATAAAAGTGAGTTCAGTTTACATATTTGAAATAAATAAAGCAATACACCTGTGGAAGCAGGAAATGGTCTAGTGCAGTCAGTACCTCCAAATGCAAACTGGAGGACTTTCCTTCAAGACTGAGAATATGGAAGCTGCTTATCTCCTTTCCAGTCTTGTAAGACTCGAACAGTAGGGGATGACTCTCCTAACTTTCAAGGCAGAATCATGGAGAATCCCAAAGTCCTCATAATCTACAAGATAAACAGTTCATGTTGGAATGAAATCTCTGCAAGTATTTCAATACTCTGTTTCTCACTTTCAGTTTTCTATGTCTAGCCCCTTCATCTTAGGTAAAGATTGTGCTTGAGCTGCTTGAAATCAGACTGGCAACGAGGTTACTGATGAAGCATACACATTTAAAAAAATTATTTTTAAGTGTTTGACATAGAAAGGAATTATCTTTGTGTGGCAGCTTAACTTTAACTCTGGAGTAACCCTGGCACTGAATTAGTTTCTGGTCCTAACTGAGAACCATGGAACAGGGAGAATTTCAGGTAGACTCTTCTTGAGGCCAGGCTCTAATAACTTTTGAATATTGAAGATGAGATTGACTGTTTGGAAAAACAAGGAGAAAGTTGAGTTTTGAATTTTCAGTGAAAATTGACATGCCCCCACACTCTGATCTACAGAAACAGATTTTTGATCAACTCCAGAATTTATCTCAGGTGTGCCGGCCATCAGATGAAGTTGAGAATCCAAAGATTCGGTTTATTCTTGAGAAAAGTCCTTTTTATTTAGCAGTCTTGCTCAGATTTGAACAAGTATTAGAATTTAAAGTGTAATCAGTAGAGGCAAGATGTTTGTTCTAATTAAGAATATGTTTATGAATTTTGAATCATGTAAAGGTTTCACCTGTATCTAAAACTGAGTATGAGACTGTCTGGAGAAAGAATTTATCTCTTGTTAGAGGTTTGACTCCCTTGTCTCAACTTGAAGTCAGTTTTTCATTATATCCAATTGTCCACATTGCCCTCCCTGAAAGTCTGGGCCACCCAATGGGCCCCTGTGTCTGGCCCTCTTTAGCCCACAATTAATTGCCAGTACATTCTTTCTTCTTCTCCTTCTTTTTTGGTATTTGACATGAGCTCAAATTGCTGAGAAAGGTGACAACTGTGAAATGAAGACAGGGCATGGAGACACCTTAAAAAATACATGCAAAGGCCACTAAATGACAAGAGCAGACTGCCAGGCTCTTTCAAAACATCACCACGTCTGTTGACTTTCCATTCCTTGTTCGCAGCACAAAATTGGAGGTCAAAGAATCATAGGAGTTAGAGATGGAAAAGACATTTGGGGTCAGCCAGTTCATGCCTCCACCTTCTCCTGCCCCTGATTCCAAATCATTCCTTGCATTATATTTTCTCCCCCAGCTCTTGTACAGTTTTCACGGTCTTCACTCAACCCTGGCTGTCACCTTTGGGGAATGATGCTGGAGGCTCTGTCCAGTTTCTCCTCAGCAGAGAGAGATATTGCCTGTGCCCCCAGTTGACATTCATGAACTTCTTTGTTGGTGGTCTCAGCTGAGAGGCTGAAGGCTAACTGGAAGTTTCTCTGCTGCCTGGCAAGGGGGCTTTTCTAGACAGAACTGAGGTGTATTTAGTGTAGATGACGTTGGGAAAGGGGAAAAGGGCTGGGGTACAGTGCAACTTTACCATTGCTGACTTTGTTCCTTGACTTTTTTGTAGGAAGGTTCTTGACCTGAAAGGAGATGTGTGTGTGTGTGTGTGTGTGTGTGTGTGCGCGTGCATGCACGTGTGCTGTATGCACACCTAAGGAATGTAGTATTTTGGAGGTGGACAGAGACAAGGATATATTACTGAGTGGGAGTTTGATAAGAACCCTAACTTGGATATTAGCAGGTTAAACTAGCCAAAAATGCTAGTGAAGAAGTAGATGATTATTTTAAGAACATGTTAAGAAAGAATTAGGTATTAGAAGTGCCAGCTTAAGAGTCAAGTTGAGGAGGACAGTTGGGCTGGAGACCAGTATTTTGGGCCAGGGAACACTTGCTTTTGGGATCTCCCCTTTAAGAAAGTAGAAAAAGGGCTGTCTTGTGTTCACTGACTGCATGGTTTGGCAGGGGGAATGGTCATTTTTAGAGGCAGCTTTGGAAGGTTACCCCCAGCTCCCCCTCTTATTCCAGCAGCTGTTGGGAGCAGTCCGAAGGGGGTATTATATTTCTTCTGGTAACTCTGCCAAGAATGAGAGGAAATCCACAATCTGTGGGCTTTTTGCGGGGATGGGGATGGGGTGGCAGGTGATGGGACAGGGAAATTAAATTGTTTTATAGTAAATATGTTGAGATACTTTTCCTGGAAAGCTGTTGCACTGAAAGGAAAGCTATTTCCCCTGCTCACTAGCTCTGTAATGGGTTCTTTCTCTGTAGAGAAAGGGAAATAGTCTTCTGCTGGTGCTGCCTTTTCTTTCTTCCCTGTAGATCCAGGGAATCGTCCCTGACCTCCTATGTTTCTTTGAATTTCATTTAGGAAGTCCATGTTGAAAAGGTGAGTCAAGATTCAGATACAGGTGGTGTGTGTGACTAACGGGCCTCCCTCCAGAAGTGAGTTACTAAAGGAGAGCCTCTCTTCATCCGTTATCTTGGCTGCGGTCTGACTTTATCATAATGGCCTAGCAACTGGTGATGTAAAAACATTCTGGGTGGCGTCTGGTTCATGTTCTCTCCATCTCTTCATCCAGGCTGCAGGGGCACCAGCGATTTTGAAGCCTGGCCACTTGGGCTGAGAACCTGTTTTGGTGATTAATATGAAACACAATCACAAGATTAAAAACAGTAAAAAAATAACCCTGGGAAGCAGAGCAGTATAATTATTCCTCGCATTTCAGATGGGGAGCCCAGGGAAAAGTCATTGTGATGATATGAGAACCAAGTTCACTTCTGAGTCTGGTAGTGCCTGATTCATGACTCAGAAGATGGCCTGTTCACAAAAAATAGTGGCATCTTTCTTGCTGTTGTTTATTGTTAGAAAGTGCTAGATCAGCCTTTCTGAAAGCTGTATTGTGGGATTCTTAAAAAACTGATTCTGTGATTAAATGAGTGTGGGAAATGCTGTGCTCCATATCCCCTCTTTTGAGAGCTCACAATGCCCACTGGTAAGTTAAAGGAAGTCCTGTACAAGAGAGACCTGTTTACTTTTGTTTCAGCATTGTCCAAAATGTTTTGGACATCAAATTCTTCTTTCTCCCGCTTAATATCTTCTAATGTCTTGCATAATACAAACACTGATCAAGTGCCCTGCAAATTTAGATTTTGACCAATAGCAGAAGGAAATGAATGTGAACACGGTCTTAAATCCTAAACCCACATAAAGAATCAGGGTTATGCCCATTGCTTTGGACAACTTTGACATGTGAGTGCCACATTAAGATACTTCATCTGCTCAGATTCCTTTCCTTGAGCCTCTCTAGCATAAGAATTTGGTGGCCTTGGTTGAATTTCTGAAGATGTGGTATTTTGTACATTTTTAGGAAAGGCCTTTGGAGCTTGAAGGTAGTGTGTCTAGGCTCTTGAAAAATCTGTAAGTCTTGTTGAAAGTGTGACTTGCCAAAGGGAGAACTGTACTTTTGAGAACTTGCTTAAGCAGTTCCTAGGCAGTATCTATCAAAATACCTATTATACTAGGAACAAGGTTCTTACCTTTTGTGTCTAAGACATATTTTTGTGTGATAGAACTTTTGATAGTACATTAAAGGATTAAAAGATGAACGTCTTCTTTTAAAAAAGCTGGCTTCAGAAAGTTGAAAAACCTGTCCATTTACTTGCTTTGGTATGTTAATGTCTGAGTAGAACTGTTTACTGCCCTGACCTTGTACTCTTATATCTTTAGAGGTTAAGTTCATGTATATTGCTCTGAACATGCAGTCTTTTTTTTTTTTTATGTAGCAAATTGTGTCATAAGCTGTATTGTGGCTCAGCAATTTGTCTGACAGATGTTTTCATAAAAATGTGGATCTTTGGTTGAGTGAAAATAAGGTCTATAAATCATTAAAAAATTTATAGCAGACTTATTTAAGGTTCCTGGTATATCACTGCTCTGAAGCATACTAGTTGAGATCCACTTTTAGAAGTACTGAGAGTTTTAAGACTCAATTTTGTGGAAATTATGACTGTGTTGGACAACTGAGGCATACAGCTATGCAAAGCTAACAATGCCATAGTTTACGGTAGGTTCAGTCTAAGGGTTCACATGAGAGAGAGAAGAATGTTGGAGGAGTCAGAGAAGTAGCGGCTTAAAGCTGGATTTTGAAGAATGAATGGATTTGACTAGGTCCCAAAGTGGGAAGTAAGCATTTGTTGGGGACAAAGGTAGGCTGGTCTGGCAATATAGGAGAAGATATGGGGATAGGAATGTAAAAAAGAGATATGGCTTGGTGGGAGTTCAGTTGTGGAGTGTGAAGCCCTGGGAGATGAGGTTGAACAAGTATGGGGAGCTGACACTTGGAGGCCTTTCAAGGGATATGTGGGTCTGCTCCATGCTCTCCTTGTGCTCTCTGTCCTGTCGTCGTGCTGGGCATGTTCTCTGTAATCTCACTTCACCTTGGGTCTTGAGGCTGTTCCCTATTCCTGGCCTGAAGGATAAGAGTTTAACACAATATATGGTTTTTCATTGATTTAATTTGAACCTTAATTATAGACCTCTGCTCCTGAGGCCATTGGAGGATTTAGTGTAACATATGTATGAAGGAAGAGTTAGAAGCTTCTTGTCTTGGACTGTTTAAATACTTGTGTATACATTAAAGCGAAAGTCTTAGTCTTGGTAGCAGCACTGGTAGGCACAGGCTGTATGGGGGAAATCTGCTTACCAGTGAGCAAAAAGAGCAAAGAATTGAGAAAATGTTGAATTAAAACTCCAAGCCCCAGGCATCATTTTGCATAGTCCTGTCCCCGCTCCTTAGCCCAGTGCCCCTTGAGATGGCCTTGTTCTGTGCTTGTGGACAGATACCCTCCTCTCCTGAATTCCCAAGGCAGCAAGATGTTATATTTATGGAAATCATGTCAGTCAGCAGCAGGTAGGTAGCATGCATGGTATCAAGGGGAATCAAACTTCCAAGGTGAGCCAGAGAGGGAAATTGATTTGTGATCCAGGAGGTTTCTGATCTCAGAGACTGTGTGGATATGACTTCTCTAGTATACTCACACCTCCCCCCTTCATCCCTCAGCCATTTTTCTTCAAATTCGGTTTATTTGTTTGCTTTTGGTTTGGAGTGTGAATGAGGAGAGGTGAAATGAAAGGGAACTCTAGATAACTGCCTAGATTAATTTCTGTCTCTCTGGACTCACTGTTGCCAAGATTCTAAGGGGCCTGATAGCTTACTGTGGGTGCATGTTGTGTTGTTTTTGTTTAAAATAGGTCATGCACCCAGGAATGCAGTCGAACTATAATGGTGACTAAGTGCCGGAAAGCTGAGAGGGAGGGGGGCCAAGTGGAAAAATGAGCCTGAGGCAAGAGAAAAGAGGGCTGGGAAAATGGAAGTTCCACCAGGCCCACGGGCCAGGTTAGAGATTTCTCCATGCATTAACAGCTGCGCCAGAGGTTTATTTACAGGGCACTAATCATTTTGGGGGGAGCACCCCCACTTTACACCACTGACTGTCAAAGGAACAGCCAACCGGAGAGCGTTTCTGGGATGGGAAGCAAGAGTCCCTGCTGAATTGCCAGGGGCACGTGCTCCTGTCTTTTCCATCTCTTTGGATGCCTTGTTCTACCAACTCCCTTTAACTAGGCTGTGATAGGTCCCCACAGGGAGGGAGGGCTACTTGTTTTCAGAGAGAGAAATTTTTTTTTTTATTCCTCCTGATTTTTCAAGTGCTAAAGCCAGTAAGAATATACATATGATTTGGCCACCAACTAGGTAGGGAAATTAACCATCAGGAAGAATCGAACAAACAAAAGGGATTAAAAAAAAAAAACTGTGTTAAGCTGCTTTTAGCAGAGTGGTACTGTTTCTCACTATTTCTCAAGTGAAAGCCAAGTGGAACATTTTTTTAGAGTTGAAATTTGTTTTGAAGGGCCAGAGCCAAGTACTTTGATTATGTTGTTGTTTGTGGGAGAGGATGCCTGCACCTGCCGCTTGATAGCAGCTTCTAAAGTTCAACTTTGAAATTCTTGCTGCTGTGATCAGGCCCTCAGGGCAGTGTTTTGTTTGACCTTTAGTAAAGTGTCACCAAATGGCATTTAAGTGACCAGGGAGATGAGAGAAATATTGTCCTTATCCTACTTCAGGAAGTATATTGATTCTTTCCCCTTTATTTCCTTCTTGTATGATCCAGAATATTCAATTTTTGGTTTCACCTTTACCTACTAACTTAGAGCTAAAACTGAGGACCATAAAAGACAGTTAACAGGATGGACCAAAACAATTGAAGTGTTAGTGAAAAAGATTAGACTTGCTGTTAAACTTTATCTCCAAGTCTGTCCCAGATATGAAAGAGGAGATTGTTCATGGCTAACCTCAGTTTTCTAACCATCTAGCAGTAGTGTAGATTGCTATGTAGAGACGTGAGACTGAAGACTGCGTTCACCCAGTGGAAGAACTCAGTAATATATTTTAGCTTTAACATGTGTGTACCCAAATCCTAATCATTCAGCCTGACTTTAAAAGAATAATTTCTAAGAGATGTAATTAAATTAGAAAAATAAATGATTATTAGATTAGCTATAGTGATGTTACCATTTGTCAATATAAACTACTACCGTATATAAAAAATAAATAACCTTTTTCATAGTGATTTGTAACTTATCTGTTATTTTGTGTTAGTTGTCATTTTAAAACATCACAATTGCATGAAATACTGTCCTTATTTCATATGTGCAGAAAATGGACAATAGAAAAATTAGGTAACCAAGGTTGTAAGAGGCAGGACTGGGGCTCGGGTAAGTTTCCTACATTTGCATACTGTGCCTGTCTCACAACTCATTTAATCTATTAGTTAAATGAAACTCAATAAAAAGGTTAAAGGTAAAATGAAAAGACCAAACTATCAACAGTTATGTGATGCATATTAAAAAGAAATACTCACTTCCTAAAACTCCATCTGTTTACCTCTTCTGAGCTATTTATGGATACATAGTTTTATGTAGTGTTTTTATAAATTAGACTTTATTTTAAAATTACCACTATTGTTATAGTAATATCCAAAATGTTTTGCAGTGTTCACATTTGTCATTTCTCATAGCCATATTTATTCTATTGCATTAGTATACCATTTTCCCCCACAGATAGACATTTGGGCTATTTCTAGATTTTAGCTATTTCTAGATTTTAGCTCTTAATATACAGCTATAACTACAAATATCTTTGTAAAAAATATTTTTCTTTTGAATTATTTCTTTGTGAGACAGTGTTGGGAATGCTGGGTCGGAAGCTGTCCTGTAACAACTTTTCTTGACAGAGTTCCTTTCTGAAAGACTGTATTAGCAAGCCACCAGCAATATGTAAACAAACCCAAACCCTTTTATCAAACCAAAGCTAGCATGTGATTTTTCCACTTAATAGATGTGAGGTGGTACTTTATTAATTGTTTTAATGTGCATGTTTGTAAACTCTTATTGTTTCAGGATGTTTCTGCAGTGTTTATCATGTGAACACTGTGTGCCTGTTCTTATCTGCTATTGGATATTGATGACTGGGTATCGGAGACAGGCTGTTATCCTGATAGATTTTTATCAGTCCCCTAAAAGCTTTAGGGATAAAACTTGTACTCATAGCATTAATTGTTAGCCTTCCCCTACTATGTTACTTTCATTTTGTTCTTTTTTTTCCTTCTTTGCAGTATGTAAAATTTAAATACTTAAAAACCTTCTAGTTAAAATCTTTTAAATTTACTCTTTCATTTTGGGAAAATATACATATGAGATGAGAATTTTTGCTCTATTGATATCTATCCAGTTTTATCAAGAGCATTATTATTTTAATGAATGTTTTTATCTTTACCAAAATATTACATTGTAGAAAAATTGGGAAATAACATAAAAACACAAAGAAAAAAGTAAAAACACCCAAAGTTGGCTACCCAAAGTTGACTACTTTGGAGTCTATTCTAGGCATGTATATTTTTCTTCTTTCCTTTCTTTCTAGTAAGGCTGGGAGATGTTATACAAACCCAACAGCCCTAATTAAGTAGTGATTTCTTTCCTTACTTTACTTTGTTGCATTATTAAATTCATATCAGTTTGGATCGTTTCTGGCAAAGATTGACATGAAATAATGGATATATAAAAATCAAAATGTCTACATGGAAAAAATACTATGAAGTAAAATAAAATAGTAAATTAGGAAAAGATTGACATCACAGAATATATAAAGAGCCTTTACAAACACACAAGTAAAAGACCATAAGCCTAATTGGAAGAGGAACAAAGAACATAGATGAGCATTTCGTAGAAGAAATGGCTTTCAGACATGACCAGATATATTCAGTCTTAGCCATAATTAGAAAAAATACATGTTTGAACAACAGGGAGGAATCTTTTTTTGCTTCTTAGAATGGCAAAAGATAAAAAGAAATTTTAAAAGTTTTAAAGGAAAGATATACACATCTGAATGCAGAGTTCCAAAGAATAGCAAAGAAAGATAAGAAAGCCTTCCTCAGTGACCAATGCAAAGAAATAGAGGAAAACAATAAAATGGGAAAGACAAGAGATCTCTTCAAGATGTTAAGAGATACCAGGGGAACATTTCATGCAAAGATGGGCACAATAAAGGACAGAAACGGTATGAACCTAACAAAAGCAGAAAATATTAAGAAGTGGCAAGAATACACAGAAAAACTGTACAAAAAATATCTTAATGACCCATATAACTATGATGGTGTGATCACTCAGCTAGAACCAGGCATCCTGGAATCTGAAGTCAAGTAGACCTTTGAAAGCGTAACTACGAACAAAGCTAGTGGAGGTGATGAAATTCCAGCTGAGCTATTTCAAGCCCTAAAAGATGATGCTGTGAAAGTGCTGCACTGAGTATGCCAGCAAATGTGGAAAACTCAGCAGTGGCCACAGGACTGGAAAAGGTCAGTTTTCATTCCAATCCCAAAGAAAGGCAATGCCAAAGAATGTTCAAACTATCACACAATTGCACTCATCTCACATGCTAGCAAAGTAATGCTCAAAATTCTCCAAGCAAGGCTTCAGTGGTACGTGAGCTGAGAACATCCAGATGTTCAAGCTGGATTTAGAAAAGGCAGAGGAACCAGAGATCAAATTGCCAACATCCATTGGATCATAGAAAAGGCAAGAGAATTCTAGAAAAACATCTACTGCTTTATTGATTATGCCAAAGCCTTTGACTGTGTAGATCACAACAAACTGTGGAAAATTCTGAAAGCGATGGGAATATCAGACCACCTGACCTGCCTCCTGAGAAATCTGTATGCAGGTGAAGAAGCAACAGTTAGAACCGTATGTGGAGCAACAGACTGGTTCCAAATAGGGAAAGTGGTACATCAAGGCTGTATATTGTTACCCTGCTTATTTAACTTCTGTGCAGAGTACATCATGTGAAATGCTGGGCTGGATGAAGCACAAGCTGGAATCAAGATTGCCGGGGGAAATACCAACAACTTAAGATATGCAGATAACACCACCCTTATAGCAGAAAGCAAAGAGGAACTGAAGAGCCTGTTGATGAAAGTGAAAAAAGAAAGTGAAAAAAGAAAGTGAAAAAAATGGGCTTAAAATTCAACATTCAAAAAATGAAGATCATGACATCTGGTCCCATCACTTCAGGCAATTAGATGGGGAAAAAATGGAAGCAGTGACAGACTTTATTTTCTTGGGCTCCAAAATCACTGCAGATGGTGACTATAGCCATAAAATTAAAAGACACTTACTCCTTGGAAGAAAAGCTATGACCAACCTAGACAGCATATTAAAAAGGTCTGTCTAGTCAAAGGTATGGTTTTTCCAGTAGTCATGTATGGATGTGAGAGCTGGACCATAAAGAAGGCTGAGTGCTGAAGAACTGATGCTTTTGAACTGTGGTGTTGGACAAGATTCTTGAGAGTCCCTTGGACTGCAAGGAGATCAAACCAGTCAATCCTAAAGGAAATCAGTCCTGAATATTCATTGGAAGAACTGATGCTAAAAAAAAAAAAAAAAAGAACTGATGCTGAAGCTCCAATGCTTTGGCCTCCTGATTCAAAGAACTGATTCATTGGAAAAGACTCTGATGCTGGGAAAGACTGAAGGCAGGAGGAGAAGGGTATGACAAAGGATGAGATGGTTGGATGGCATCACTGATTCAATGGACATGAGTTTGAGCAAGGTCTGGGAGTCGGTGATGGACAGGGAGGCCTGATGTACTGCAGTCCATGGGGTCACAAAGAGTTGGACACAACGAGCGACTGAACTGAAGATCATGAAAAATAAGGAAAGACTGAGAAACTACTGTTAGACCAGAGGAGACTCAGGAGACACAACTAGATACAATGTGGGTACTAGATGGGATCCTGGGAAGATCTGTCCTGTGACTAGTCTTGTGTAAGTCTTCCTGTGAGCATATGTTTTCAGTTCTTTTGAGTAATGGACTGTAGCCTGCTGGGCTTCACTGTCTGTGGAATTCTCTAGGCAAGAATACTGGACTGGGTAGCCATTTCCTTCTCCAGGGTATCTTCCTGACCCAGGGATTGGATCCGAGTATCCTGCATGCAGGCATTCTTTACTATCTGAGCCCCTATGAAAGCCTCAATTGCTAGGTCATAGAGTAGGTGTATGTTTAGATCAATAATAAACTGCCAGACCTTTTCCCAAAGTGGCTGTACCATTGTCATCTCTCACCAAGAATGTAGGAGAGTTCCTTGTTAGACTTCAAAATATATACATATACAAGGATATTTGGGGGGTATAGTCCTCTCAGTCAAATATATGTTTTATGAATACTTTCTCCCAGACTGTGGCTTGTGTATTCATTTTGATGGGCAGAAAATTTTAATTTTGATAAAATCTAATTTGTTGGATATTTCTTTTGTATTATTGCTTTGTGTGTCTTAAGAAACTATTGTCTACTTTGACTCACAGAGCTATTTTTATATTTTTTTCTCTGACAGCTTTATAGTTTTAGATTTTATGTTTAAATCTGTGATCTGTTTTTAATTAATTTTTTTGTATGGTGTGAGGTAGGGATATTTTCCACATGGCTAGCCAGTGGTGCCAGTCCTTTCTGTTACCCTTGCTCTGTTAGATTGCTTTGGCATCACTATGGACACTGCAGAGCACAGGCTGCTGTTCTCGGCTCTCTTGATTATCCTAATGTGGGAGAGAAGAGTTATCTCTTTCATATCTCCTAACCTCTTCACTTCTATCCAGATATTTTCTGGATGTTCCTGAGTCCTGACTCATAAGCCCAGGGAGTTTTTTGTGGTTGTCAGTGTAGTGACTGGATTATCTCCTCTGTCTGGACATAGGATGGCCAGTGTACCAGTAAAGGAACGAGTGAAGATATCTCAGAACTGGAGGTTGGGGCGCTGCCGAGAGGGGATTCTGCTGAAGTGGAGATGCAGGTAAGTGGCCTCTTGACTCCTTTAAAGCTCCCTGGGACATAAAAGCATACTGGGAATGAAAAATCTAGTCCGAGCTGGAGTATAAATGTGCCTGACTTGGGTGATGAGCCAGTGGTGATTCTTTAAACACCATGAAGGGGGCATCAGAAGGACAACTTTTTTTTTCACATTTGAAAAAAGATTACCCCCCCAAAAATGTACTTTAATTTAACAGAGCCTGTATTTTTATGATTATAAAAATAATAAATGTTTATTGTAGAAATTTGAAAAGAAAAGAAAAAGTTAAAGAAGAAAATAAACTTATCTAAATCCTACCACTCAGAAGTAACCTCTGTTAATACACCTCATCAAAAGAAAGAAATGAAGCCAATACTCCACCTCATCTTGTTTTATAATTTTTTTTTTTAAATGTTCTACTCTAGGGAGTTACACCTTCCCTCTTGGCTTCCTGTAGTGCTCTCCCTTACTTTTATTAAAAAGCTAAATAGGATCTGAAGGTTTGGATATATATGTTATAGGAGGCAGAGCTTAGGAAAAAATGGCAGGAGATTTAAATAATGGCTTTGGCACTGCTGATGCCACAGATTTTATACCTCACTGATGCTAAATTATTCCAGTTATTATTTGATTACCAAAAAGTACTCCTTGTTAATTGGTTGGAATGGACAGGGAACAGCATGATTCCACATTCCAGTTGACCTGGAGCTCTGCTCATAGGGCCAGGCAGGCTTCTTTATGTGATGAAGAAGTGTCCAGTTTTGCTTGTATCCAACTTCTGCTGCTTTCACTGACACGAGTTCCTGTGAATTATGTGGTAGTGGTGATGGTAAAGAAACTTGGGAAGAAAGATGAACTTGTATGAGAAAGGGCTTTACCTTCTGCTTCCTATTTGCCTTTTGTTGCCAGAAGGAAGAGTTTATTTCTCTATCAAGGTTTTGTTCCTGATGTCTTTTTGGGCTGGTTTCAAGCAGTGTGGCAAATAAATACGCAAAATGGTTACTAGGCTGCCCCGGGATTCTCCACTGTTCACCTGGCATGAACCTGGTTTCTTATTCTGGGCAAATGGCTATTTACCAGATGGCTCTAAACACATGAATTCCAAACCCTTCTGTTTGTTGCCCACTTGAGTATGCCACAAACTTGTGCAAGGGCATGTTGAAGAGGAATGTGCATAATGAATGAGAGTGCAGGCATTTGTACACTATACATGTTCCATATAATATATGCACACACTTGTTAAAATCTCATGTGCAGAAACTAGTTGCTACAAAGTCCAAGCTGCATTTAATGGTCCGTCAAGTCAATTTGCAGAACTTTTGTACATTCCCATGACGCTTGTATTAAGGAGTCCGGGGAAGAAACACAGCCCAGTTTGCTCAGACATACTTGGCAGTGGAAGATGGTTTCTCTATAAGTGGGGATGAATCATCTGTCCCTATGCTTTGCTTGGGACATGGTAGCTCCAGGACCCTGCTGTGGTGTAGGACAGTCTGTGGGGATGTACCTTGGGAAAGGAGCTTAGTCCCCACCAGAGAGCATGGTGTCTGGCAGAGTCCTCTTTGTTTTTAAGGCTTACTCCATGCCATGGGACTGGTCTGTGGCTTCCAGTGTTTCTTCTTCCTGCCAGATTGTGGTTAGAATCTTTTAACTGTTTGTGGATTTCTCTTATCAGCTTTCTGTGAGAGCCAATCATTTCTCTGTAGTCACTGAACTGTAGTACACTGCTCTGCAGCTGTGTTTTGCCATTGCCACACTTAGCCTCTAGTACAGAAACTTAGATATCCTCTGAGAGGATCTAGGTATTTAATCAGTACATTAGCATCCTTTCCTAAACGGCTTTATTCCTTTCACTTAAAAGTGGCCCCTTTGCTCTAGTAGGACAAGGGAATGGGGCTTCCCTAGGCTCACTCTTCTCTTTTCTCTATCACACCCTAATTGATCTATTGGGAAAAAGGTGTGTATGGGAGTCTTAGAATCTTGAAACTTACCAATTAATCTTCAGATCAGTGAGGACACAGAATGAAAATTATTTCATCTGAGTGGAAGGTTTCTTTTTGCTCTTCCCCACCCCTCAATTATTGCTTTTTTTTGGTGGGGGGGGCGGGGCGGTGCTCTGTCTACTCAAAAGAAGTCTGTAGGTAGCCAGTAATTCAAGTCTTAAACATTCTCCATTTATTTATTTAGACATCATGGGTAGCTGGGCTTCCCTGGTGGCTCAGACGGTAAAGAATCTTCCTGCAATGCAGGAGACCTGGGTTCCATCTCTGGGTCGGGAAGATCCCTTGGAGAAGAGAATGGCTACCCACTCCAGTATTCTAGCCTGGAGGATTCCAAAGACAGAGGGTCCTGGCAGGCTACAGTCCATGGGGATCACAAAGAGTCAAACACAACTGATCAGCTAACACTTGATTTTCACGTGGGTAGCTAGGGGGATAGTTCCCTGACCAGGGATTGAACCCCAGGGCCTTGGCAGTGAAAGTACCGAGTACTAATCACTGGACCACCAGGGAACTCCCAAGCATTCTCCTTTTGAAAGTGACTATTTAATGGGTCTTTTATTCTGACTTTGCAAAGAAGATAAGTAAGTAAATGAAAGTCGCTCAGTCATGTACAACTCTTTGCAACCCCATGAACTATATACAGTCCATGGAATTCTTCAGGCCAGAATACTGGAATGGGTAGCCTTTCCCTTCTCTAGGGGATCTTCCCAACCCAGGGATCAAACCCAGGTCTCCCACATTGTGGGTGGATTCTTTACCAGCTAAGCCACAAGAGAAGCCGAAAGAAGATAGGGTCACCACAAAGCTTAATCACTCTAGTTTTCTAGGGAGATAATGATAAAGAAGATATTTCTAGGGAAATAGTGATAAAGAAGATAGGGTCACCACAAAGCTTAATCACTCTAGTTTTCTAGGGAAGCCTAAGGGTAGGTGTTAGTTTTGAAGGAGGGGAGTGAGATATAGACTTAGCCTTACAGGTAAAGCTAAGTTGGGGATTGGTCAGCCTTTCTAAAGACTGAAGTTGAATTTTCCTGCTATATCTTGATGATCCTTAAATTTTGTTTTTCATCTCTGCAGTCAGATGCCCTGGATGCAGCTAGAGGGTGATTCTCTGTACATATCCCAGGCTAATTTCATCCTGGCCTATCAGTTCCGCCCAGATGGTGGCAGCTTGAACCGGAGGCCCCTGGGAGTCTTTGCTGGACATGATGAGGACGTTTGCCACTTCGTGCTGGCCAACTCGCATATTATCAGTGCAGGGGGGTAAGTGCTGCAGGCTTCTCCTTCCTTCCTCCTCAATATTCTTCAGAGACCTTCTGCCTGCCTCTGACTTTTCTGTCTCTACTCCAAAAGGATGAGTAGGGAGACTAGAAGAAGGGGTAATGTTTTTTTTTCCATTTAAAGCGGGTACTTAATAGGGTAAGCTGGAAAAGGAAAACAGGAAGAACCTTTAATGAAAAGGGAGCTGGCTTTGATACTCTCAAGGGGGAGATTTGTTTTGTCTCTCAGCTTTCTTCAGCCCCAAGTGTACTGAAGAAGTAAAGGTATCTAGAAACTCAGCACCTTATTGGGCTGAATTGCCTAAAGCTTAGCAAATTGGAAGTCATTGGAGATTTGGGCTGTTTCTATAGACTTGTTCTCTTCCTGCAGAGAAAGTAATTGGCTCTCAGGGGTTGGTTTCTTATTTTTCTCCTAGAGATGGGAAGATTGGTATTCATAAGATTCATAGCACCTTCACTGTCAAGTACTCAGCCCATGTACAGGAGGTGAACTGTGTGGACTGCAAAGGGGGCATCATTGTGAGTGGCTCCAGAGACAGGACAGCCAAGGTGAGAGCTCCTCCTTACATACTGCTATTCCCTCCTGTCTATAGGGAGTGGGGAAGGAGGGGGTGGATAGGAGCTTGAGTTTCAGGATTGGCGGAAGGCATTGAGTTGGGGCAGCAGGGGAACGGCACAATAAAGAACTCACTTATGTGCCTCTGGCATGCAGCTTGCCATGCCAGGCTGTGTCCCTGCCAGCTGGCCTGGGAAAGGAGTGGACAGTGGCTGGGAAGTTTGCCACTCACTTGAAATGTGGCGTGAACTCAAAAACACAGGGCCTGGCCAGCTTTTCCTCCCTGAGCTGAGTTTCCTCAAGTTTGTGGGTTGAGTTCTAACCCCAATATTTTATTTTAAAATCTCCCACCTTTTGCTCACTCTGTGTTTGGGAAGGTTAATTTTTTACCACCTTGTTTATAAGGAATCGGGCTGATAATTAAAATGTGTTTTTACTGCTTCTCTGGAGAGTGATGTGGTTAGTAAGCAGTGGAAAGACAATGAGAGGAGGGCATTGTTTGTTGTGTCATTGCCAAGTTGCCTGGTCTAAACTCAGACATCTGCCGAGGCCCAACAGAATGAGACTGATAAGTAGCATGACCCCTGCTTTATGGACTCAGCTCCTTCATGTCTGGGTTAAATAGGCTTCCATATGTGAGACAGAGAAGAACTTTCTCCATCTCTGTGTCCATCCCTTGCCAGGGCTCATATATGCCTGGTCCTTTGGGGAGGCTGTGGGAACTTTGCTGACAATTCAGGTGATGGTGCAGGAAGCTTGATAGGTTCTTGCTTGTGTGGTTTCCCAGCGTCTGGAGACTCCACATTGCTAACAGGAGCAAAATGCTTGTCCATGTCAGCTAATGGGGCTCTAAGACACATGGGGCAGAGGACTCAGGAGAGAGAAGTTGCAGTCTTTACTAATTTTTCTGACTCCATGTTCTCTTTACTGATTATACCTTCATGTAAAAATGTTGCTAATTTATGTAAAAAGGACTAAATATGTTCCTTTCTATTTATGGAAGTTTCTCCTCCCTTTGCTCATTTTTTTCTTATACTTTGTCTTCTGTCCGAGAAATGTGCTCATCAGCACAGGGAGCCTGAGAAAAATTCAGAAAATCTTTCAAACCAACACGGAAACTGAATTTCTTTTATACGAATCCTCCACCCCAAACATTTCACATTTCTGATTGGTCACCATCTTTGTACCATTCCTTGCAAAAAAACTAGCCTTAATTTTGCTATACTTCTCAGAAGACAGTTTTCTTAGAAACCTTTTGTACATGTGTGACCTAGATATTCTTGTCTCATTTTAGCATTTTATTGTCATGGCTTCAAGGTTCTCTGTGAAACCTTCAATGATATCTCTTTCTTCCATCCATTTCTCTGTAGTCTGCCACCCAGAGCAGTATACAACTAAGTTTTATGACCATATGTAGCAATTCATGGTATAGACTGATTACAGTTGAAGATTGACAGCAATTTTACTTGGAATATTGGGTTAGTTTCATGTTTTAAGTACAACTATTTAGTGTTTTAGAGTTTTTAAGCATTAAAATCAGTACTCTCTAATTCTCAAATTATCACTACAGTACATTCTTATTCCTTTTGAAGATTTCTTTTTAGTCAGTGACAGAATTCTTCCCTTGGTTCAACTCCAGGAAGCTAGTCGGCTATTTTGGGGGTTCCCAGTGACCTCTAGGCCAGCTCATCTTTTCTGGCTTTCAATAGCTGCTTCTGTCCCCTCCTTCTATTGTTGTCTTTGCATTTAGCCACCTTCATCTTCCTGGACCATTTTCATGTTACCCACAGTTAGCCTTTTATAACTGACTCTCCATTTCTTTTTGGTGACATCTGTAATTCTCCAGCTGCTTCTACAGGTTTCTAAAACCTGGACCTACATAAGAACTTAGTCATGTTCATCTGTAAACATCTGTAGACCCCTGACCCTGACCCAAGTTTCAGAATTACTGTGACTTAGCTTGGATTGCCTCTCTGGACTGACTTTAGTGAGACTGGCTCCATCCTGAGATGTGATAGAATGGTAGCTTACATTCCTGCTGGGTCTGTGCCAGGACTGATCATTTGTTCATTTTTTTCCCTTTTTTCTTCATTCTGATAAGTGCCTACTCTATGTGAGGCTTCAAAGGGGAAGAAGATAGTCTTTCTTTAAGGGGAACTGAGACTGCATGCACTAGCTATGAAGCTGGTTGGAAGTGGCCAAGTTTATGAAGTTGTAAGGCTCTGGGGAAACGGCCAGAAAGTTTTGAGTTTAGAGGGTTCACATCTGACTTGGAAGGGAAGATTTTATGAAGGAGGGGACATTTGAACTGTTGTTTTTATTTTTTATCTTTTAGGTATTTTTCAGTGCATAGGTTTGCTTTTTTTGTTTTATAATAACACAGAATGTACAGGTACTGTGCTAATAAGCCCTTTACATTTATTCATTTTCTCATTTTATTCTTTAGTGTAATTTTCCCCCACATAATTATGGTCATAATATATCTATTTTTAAAATTAATTATTATTGGAGTATAGTTGATTTACACTGTCATGTTTCTGCTGTACAGCAAAGTGAATCAGTTATACATATACTTATATCCCTCTTTTTTTAGATTCTGTTCTCATATAGGTCATTACAAAGCATTGAGTAGAGTTCCCTGTGCTATATATACAGTAGGCCTTTATTAGTTATCTGTTTTTCTTACAGTAGTGTGTATGTGTCAGTCCCAGTCTCTCAATTTATCCTCCCCTCCACGTCCCCCTTGGTAACCATTAGTTTGTTTTCTATGTCTGTGACTCTATTTCTGTTTTGTAAATAGGTTCATTTGTACCATTTTTTAGATTATACATACAAGTATTATCATATGATATTTGTCTTTTTTCTGTCTGACTTACTTCACTTAGTATGACAGTCTCCAGGTCCATCCAAGTTGTTGCAAGTGGCATTATTTCTTTGGGTATTATGACTGAGTAATATTCCATTGTATGAATGTACCACATCTTTATCCCTTCCTCTGTCAGTGGATATGTTGTCTATTGTGAATAGTGTACAGTGAACATTGGGGTACATATCTCTTCAAATTATGGTTTTCTCTGGGTCTGTGCCACAGTGGTATTGGTAGATCATATCATAGCTCCATTTTTAGTTTTTTAATGAAACCTCCCTACTGTTCTCCATAGTGGCTGAACCAGTTTGCATTCTTACAAAAGTGTAGGAGGGTTCCCTTTTTTCCATACCCTCTCGGCATTTACTGTTTGTAGATTTTTGATGACAGCCATTCTGGCTGGCGTGAGGTGGAACCTCACTTTGTTTTACACTCCTTCCCTGATAGCTGGGCTGGTAAAAAATCCACCTGCAGTGCAGGAGACCTGGGTTCGATCCCTGGATTAGGAAGATCCCCTGGAGGAGGGAAAGGCTATCCATTCCTGTATTCTGGCCTGGAGAATTCCATGGTCTGTATAGCCTGTGGAGTTGCAAAGAGGTGGGCAAGACTGAGCGACTTTCACATAGTGTATCTTATGTATACCCTGTTATGTCTACTTTATTTTTTAAGGTTTTCTATTATTATTATAAATTATTGGTCATCTTTAATGGCTTCACAATGGAACTTACAATTTAATTATTATTTTTCCTATTGGATGTTTATATCTAGCTTTTCCTGTAGTAATAAGAACCACCATTATTGATGCCTAATGCCTGCCAAATACTGTGCTTCTGTGCTAGGTGCTTTACACTTAGCTTCACTTTTCCACACTGCAACCCTAAGAGATAGGCATTACCTCCTGTTTTATACTTGAGGAAACTGAGGCTAAGAAGTTATAAAATATTCCTAACATCAGAGATACATAAGTAGCAACTAGGGTTCAAACCCAGATTTGTCTAATCCTAAAGCCCTTATGAGCTCTTCCTGCTAATGGAGCTGCAGGGAATATTTTTATCATTAGGTTTTTCTTCATTTTAGGATAATTTTCCTAGGATAGAGTCTCAGCATTAGAATTACCGGGTTCAAGACTTTGGTCCTTTTAAGGGTGTTTATACATATTGCCAGTTATTTTATAAAATGACTGTATATATGTCCACTTCCACTGAGTTACATCTTCTCCAGGGATGAGTCTGTTTGGATTTGAGCACTGAAGGTTAAGATGTGATCAGAATGCTCATGTTTTGGTGGATGGTGTGCTTCTGCAGGTCAAGAGGCCACTTTCCCTAGATTGTGCTTGAGAAATTGCAGCATGCTTCTAGAGCCACTCCTGGGAACCAGGAACTTTGTTCTGTGTTTTTTCACAGTGGGATCCATCAGCCTGTTCAGTGAAGGACTCTAGTGAATTCTGGCCTTGAGACATACTCATAGATTTTATAATCACAGTCTTTAGTGTCTCCCCACCCACCCCCAACAAGAACCTGTCTCCTCGGTAGTTTGCATCAGGGAAGAGGCAAACTTCTCTTCCAAGCTGAGCCAATCTGAAAGAGGACATTAAATGCATTTAGTTACTACCAAAGTGACCTGATCCAAAAGAATGAGCCAAAATCATGACATTCCAGGAAAAGTTGTGTTATTGACCATTGTTTTCTGCCCTTCTTCATTCAGTATCTTCTTATTAAATTTATTTTCTTTTCCCTATGTTGGGAAAAGTAACTCACACCCTCCTCCCCCTATCATAGACACACAAAACCTAAGAAACACTTTCTCCGTTTTAGAGAAGAGATACGTGATCCTAAGAAGTCAGGACCACCCCCACTCCATCACCTACCCCTTAAACTTAAGGAATGTTTCCTGAGAGTTCTTCCATCTAAGGTCCTGACTGACTTTCGTGTGTTCCCCTTATAGCACCACAGGGACCTTGAGAGGTCACTGATCCATCTGGCTGCCTCAGGATCCCTCCTCGGTTGCTGTCTGGGGACAGCCGTGTACATCTGAGGTTTCCTCTCTGTTTGGTTAGAGGCTTAGTCCCCTGTGTGTGTCATCTAGGGTAGGGTGCGGTGAGCGGGCCTTGTGCTTAATGGGAGATTTCTAAATGCACTGACCACTGAGAGGGCTCTGTGAGTGTTGATTAGAGTTAAGCCCAGAGTGGCTGCTAATGTACATTCCTGACTGATAGGGACCAGATAATGTGCTCCAAGCAATATTTTTAACCTGTAGGAGATATGGAAGCTTAAAAGAGTTAAGCTTTTTTGCTACTTTTGGTGACACTAGGTGCTAAATTCCCTGCTGACATGAATAGCACTGGATTCTGGGTATTATCAACAAACAAACAACAACACGCCACCTTCCCACTTTGAAGTCCTCTTCTTCCATTCTTCTTCCGTTGGATCTTTCTCTTTTATTCCTGTCTCTCTAATTCTACTCTAATTCTGTCTCTGTCCTCTCTTACTGGGCCTTGATGTTCTTCCGTCTGTCTACCTCTCTAAAGTAAAATCTTGGTGATAGATAGGAAAAGGAAAACCCACAAACACAGGGAGGTTACTGAGAGAGGTGAGCCTCCCCTGCTAATGCTTCTCAGTCGGATTCCAGTTGAGGAATGTGAAACCGATTCCCTAGTATAGAACTGGCTGCTGCTTAAGGGTTCTCAGGTGGAAGTGAGAGGGTGGTTAGGATTCGGAGCTGGTGTCTGTCCAGGTTAGGTAGGTAAGGCAGAAGCTGGAGAGGCCCCTCTGTGCTCCCCAGAGCTCTGTGTGTGCAGGACACAAAGATTCTCCATTCCCCCACCCGCTCGGGACAGGGACTCCACCTGGTGCATCTTTCCAGCCCCCCCACCCGATCCCAGGCAACGCCAACGAGAGCATCTCCTCTCCTGTTTCCAGGTATGGCCTTTGGCCTCAGGCCGGCTGGGGCAGTGCTTACACACCATCCAGACTGAAGACCGAGTCTGGTCCATTGCTATCAGCCCATTGCTCAGGTAAGGGAGATGTTTTGGGGTATGGTTTTGTCTTGTGAAATAATGCTTTTATTTTACAAGGCAGGTGGGCGTCATCAGGAGAGGCTTGGGGCCCATGTCCACTTGGGCTTGTGTGCAAAGTCATGTTTGTGGAGTAGATTCATTGACAACTGTAGCAGAAGTGCCGGTTTTGATGGTGGCTTTATCCTACCCTTTGGCCTAACTGGTGTTTGTCTAGTTTTACCCGTGACTAAGCATCCTGACTTCTGCTTTCTAGACTTTCTTAAACCGAGGCAGAGCCTCTCCCCAAGCAGGGTACATAGACACCCTATCTGCACCTGCTCTATCAGAGTGTTTACCTGGTGTCTTCTCCCACTTCCTTTACCCTTCACTCCCCTCCGAATGATCAATGGGACAGCTGTAGGGCTGACACCCTCCAGCGTCAGGTTTAAGTCAGTCACTTGTTTTAGGAGAGAGTTGGTCTCCCTCTTTGCTCAGCCCCCTTCAGCCTTTTTCTTCTCACCCCAAGGAGCCTGCACCCCTCCTCCTGCCCCTTCCACAGCTCTCTTTCAAACTTTTTTTCTTCCTAAAGAATTAGAGCCGATTAGCCACGTCATTAATTCTTCAATTTGACGGCTGATATAGCAGGACCTGAAACACATTGCTGACCTCAGAGCATGGAGACCCCGTTCCTTAGCATATTGATGATGAGAGAAGTTAATTAAAATTCCACAGAGCGAAGGTGTCGGCTAACCTATAAACCTGTCGCTGTTTGGAACAAATCATTCTAGCAATCCTCAGAAAAAGGGAAGGAAAGAGCAGCGGGGAGTAGAGAGGCCTAAGTGTGTGGGAGCCAAGGGTGGAAAATGGAGCTGCTGGGCTCTGGCCCCTCCTCAGTTTCTTCTTAACGCTGCCCCCTTTAAAGCCAGTTAGCCAAGCTTGTGTGTCTGTGGGCTGGATATTTATAAGGGCGGGAAGGGACAGGTGGGCTGGTGACTTCATCTTGGTGCTTACCTGAGGACTTATGCTGGCTTCAGTAGATGGGTGGGCTAGGGTGTGATTGGTGGTAGAGGGATGCTCTTCAGGATGGAGATGGCCCATGTGCTTCCTGCATGTGAATTCAGGCCAAAGACATGTACAGGCTCCTCAGCATCCCCATCTTCGTGTTCCTCTACTTCTGCCACCTCCTCTGGAGTGTGTTAGGCTACCTGTTAACAGGATAGAGCGTGGTAGCTGTTGAAGATGATGTTGATAAGAGAGGTTGAGGACAGAGTCTGCCTTTGTCACTAAGTAGTTTTGATCACAATAAACTGACTTTGGGTTTTGTTTTTGTTTTTTTGGCCACAGCTTGGAAGCTGGATTTGAGGAAAGATCTAGCTTCTTAATATTACTAGTTCTGCTGTATAACCACCACTGCTACCAGCAGCTAACATTCATTAGTCATGTGTTCTATGCCAGACCCTCTGCCAAGTCCTTGATAGGCCCCATCTTTGAAAACTGAGGTCTCATGTTTTCCTTACATTCTCCCTAAGAGTCTTCTTGGTGTCCTTACATCTTGTCTTCTTGGTGTGCTTTCTTGCCCCGGGATGATTCCTTCATTCACTATTGAGATGAACTTTTCCCCAAGTCCACAAATGATGTTTTGGACTATTTTAAAAAGTAGTTTGCATTTAGGATATTGTTGTTGTACTAAATGACCAGAGTATATGTTGGTATTCTCTCTGCTGCTTTTTGTCTTACCCCCAAAATATATTGGGATAGGGATTTTTCATCTTACATTAGATCAATTTCTTCTTACTATGTCAGTGAATCTGAATCTTTCAGTAAATTCATCCATTTTCCCAATCTGGAAAGACATTGCCTCCTAGGTGGAGGGCCTGCTCTGCGAATCTGGAATTCTGCTTTGCCACCGGCAGAGTGGCCTTGGGTAAATGCTTGAAGCCATGGTTTCCTCATCTGTTAAATATGAATACCATTTCTTTCATAATCCTTACTAGGTTATTGTGAAGATGATCTGAAATAATGAATGTGAAAATACTCTACAAAGCTTAAAGGGCTAGAGTCTTATGTCAGCCAGAATATCTCCTGCCTGGTAAAGCATTTATTTAGCGGCTTTGACTGCTCTCATGTCTCACCCTTCCCTTGGGCTTCTCCTGGCCCTCATGGAGTCACACTGCTCTTTTGCAGTCTTCTTAAGGTGACAACTCAGCAGGAATCTCTTTCCTCTCCTTTCCCCCCTTGAGTTCCTGCTCTCCATGGCTGCCTTCTGTTCCCCTCCCGGCCACCTTTCCTATTGAGTGTGGTCGTCAGTGTCACTCATGTGATGTGGCTATGAACCCCATGTGAGGAGCAGGTGGGCAGCAGCCGTCCTCCAGGACAGGTGCTCCTCACCTGCCTGACAGCGACTCATTCCCCCACTGCTCCTTGGTGTAGTGAGAAGGAACCTGGTCATTTGGGAGACCCAGCACATCTCATTCTCTTTCTTCTATTTAAAATAACTTGTCAGAGCTATTCATCATGTTTATCTTTGATGCTGGGACTTATCTGCCTTCTTTTCCTGTGTGTGTACTTAGAAACTTGTAGTATGAAATGTGAAACCTCAAGCCCTAGGCTTAATTTGAGGTGTTCATGCCTGAAAGAAAGCGGGTATTCTGTCCTGTGTCCAAATGTCAACGTCTCCTTCCTTCCTTGACATTGAGTTCTTGATTTGTAAACACTCTTGGAGGATGATATTTAATACCAGTCATGTGCTTAGAGCCACATTTAGGTACTCAAAAAACACAGAAGGAAAGCCAGTAGGCTTCAAGATGGTAGGCAAAGACCTTTCCCTCTTCCTCCTACATGCCCTCCTTGTACCAACATCTAATAACATCTTCTTGCACCAACACTAATGACTCTGTTTTTAGGATTTGTGACTTATAGATGGCAGCCCTCTTCCGGTAGAGGAGGCCTAGTCTGGAGCTGTGTGATGAGTGTGAAGAGGACAGGTTGAGATGGAACAGAAGTGAGATGCTGGAGGTGGAAGGGCATGTGTCTGGGTGTAATTGTGGGGCCCAGCTGGTCTCAGGATATATCTCCTGAGGTCACATGGAGTTCTGAGCACTTTGCCATGAGTATCACAGAAAAGCAGAGTTTTTAAAATGTGCAGTGCATTATATTGCTATTAAAAGATTATTTCTAGCTGGATATAGTAAATACTCAGAGTAGGGAAATGAATAACTGTTAAAGACTCGATTTCATCCCTTCTACTTTCCATCACTTTTTTCCTCACTCCCTTTCCTCTATGTGCCCTGTGTACAGACTGAACACTTGCTGTGGGGTGACTCTCCCAAGGATCTTACTCAGTAGTGGGGAAAGATGGGAACACAACTGCGATGGTCGCTTGACAATACTAAGTGCCTGAAACTAGTGTGTCTTGGTTGAGGAAGAGAGAGGGGCATCCCCTTCCTGGCAGATGGAGAAATTGAGGCTCAGGGAAGGGTGCATGTGGGATAGGGCTGAAGAGGCTCAGGTCTCCAGCCTATTGCCACATGCTGTAGTGCTCAGGGAGGGCCATGAGGCAGGCCCCTGGGTCACTGCAGGGCCTTCACCCACCAGAATCTTGCACAGTAGCTGTGGCCCTTGAAAGGCTCAGTGGGGACCTGGGAACATTCCATTTCTGGAGGCTAGAGTTGCGATAGAGAGGGCAAGGGGAGGAAGACAGTATGCAATCAAGGCTAAGCTCACTCACGTAGCTGTGAATGCTCACCACATCCCAGGAGTGCCAGTGCATGTAGATCTTCAGTGCGCAGGGCCCTTGCAAGCTGGCTGGGAGGGGCCTGGTAGTGAAATGAGTCTGGAGCCCTATCGCCCTGTTTGCCTAGGAGGGGAAGAGACAGGCTCCTCCTTCCTCTGCAGACACCATATTTGTTATTGCCCTCCAAGAAAACGGAGATGCTCAGCAGAATCCTTTCCCCATCTCCGAACAACTCTTGCTATCATGTGAGTGAGTGTGGTCAGGAAGGCTTCCCAGGACACTTGGGTTTTAATCCCTTCTCTCTTGTTTCTGTCATTAGGGAAACATATGAGTGGTATAGGCGTAGAAATTTGACATAGCTGTGTTATTAAATATACAATATAATTTTGTGTAACTTTGCTCGCTGTGGTGGCCTGTTTGTTTTTGGGGGGATTAGTCCAAGTCTGCATGAAATGTACCGATTCAAATTTGTAAAGTGAGTTGTGGCCTCTGGGGGCTTTTGATGGAGGAGCTGCCCCTTCTTGCTTCATTTCTCCCAGAGGTGAGGGAGAGTCTGGAAGGAAAGCCATCACTGTGTACTGTTCAGCAAGGGGGTGGATTTCTGTGGAGAGTGGGTGTTTGTTCTCAGTGGCTACAGGGTTTACTGTGTGTTGTGTGTGTGGCAGACACATTCACCAGCCTGTTGAAATACGCCCTTCTTTAGTGAAAGGTAATTGCATCTGGAGTTTCTCTGACAGAGAGGTTTGAAAGATTGGGAAAAAAAGGCAGCCAACTTTCAGTTTAGATTCTTTTGGTTCCCAGTGGTTCAACAATCCGTTGGCCCTAGGCTTCCTAACTCACTCAGTGATTTTAGGGGAAGACAAATCAAAAGTAAATGTTGTGTCCCTGAGTTTTGCTTTTGCTAGTTGGTGATAAAGAGCTGGTCCCGAAGGGGATCCCTAACCTTGCTAACCTGAAGAAAGACTGATGGATGACTTTGTTGTGTTTTACACTGTAGCTGATCATCCTGATGGTTTGGCCCACAGCTTTCAAGATCTCTCTCTTCCCCCTTCCCAGGGTCAGGGCCTTGCTCAGGAAAGGGCACCTTCTGTCAGCAAGGAGGAGCTCATTGTCCCCCTTTGCCAGGCTGAAGAGCATACTAGAGGGAGTCTCCTACAAGTGTGCCCTGGATGAGAATGTCAGGGACACAAAGACAGTGTGGACAGGCCAGAGCCTGGCATGGCTGGAAGGGGTAGCAGGTTGTCTGGAGAAAGATGGGAACTCTGTGATGCTTGGTGGGCCCACTGGTCCAGCCTAAGATGACCTAATATTGGAAAGAGATCGGCATAAGGAAACAACTGAATTGAAGTCTCGTCCTGCTGAATCTCAGGGCACTGCCCGCCACCCTAGAGTTCATTGCCTGTGCTAAGCCAAGCCTCTCCGACAGATATATCCATCAGTAGCATAGATGAAATGCCACAGGGGTGGGTTTCACTTCCTCATGACCCTGGATTTCTGCCACTACCCAGGGCATATTGGGCACAGAGAGACTCATGTGCTGAGCTGCTGGCCTGAGAGCAGCAACCCAACCAGCCCTGGCTGGCCCAGACCCCATTTGTGGGAGCTACTCCTTCCCTGGCCAGGAAGGTTGGCTCAGTTGTGAAGAACTGAAATGAAACACTGCAGCTAGAAGCAGAGGCTGCTGCAGAAAGTGGGGTGCTGTGGGTACCAAGCCGGTGCATTGAGACCCTGCCCCTGCTACAGATACATTTCCATCCCTCAGTCTCAGTGTTTCCATTCTTTCTTTCTCTGCTCTGTCTCCGTTGCTGTCTCTCTCCTGTCCTGATCTCTCTTTCTCTCCAGATACTTCTTAAGCATTATAGCGTGCTAGACCCTGGGGAAACAACAGTGAACTAGACAGCATGGTCTGATGGAGAGACAGACCAGTCCAACTTAGCAAAGACGGTGTGCCAAGGTCTAAGTGGGGAGCACAACACGTGGGAGGGATCAGAGTCTTCCTGCACTGCTACTGCCTGCAGCTCCCCACTTCAGCCCCTACCTGTACCGCTATTGCTCCTACCCTTCCTGCATCAGGGAGAAAGATGGCAATTTTCCTTCCTTAGCTGCGGCTGACTTTTCTGGGTTATGTGTGCAATGTGCCTCTGTTTTTCCACCTTTGATCAGTGTTCTGCCGACAGATAATTTAGCAATCACATCCCAAGGTGGAAGCACGGAGTTAATGTTAAAATTAGTTGGTTTTTTTTTTTTTTTTTTTCACTCTTTAAACTTCAGTGGGTGATGAGGCAGAGAGGGAGGCAGGAGGGGGAAGGGGAGCCATAAATCCTGGGGCTGGTGTTGCTGTTCTCTGAGCAGCCGGGAACCCTCTGATGTCCCCACAGCACTTTCATTAACATTTAAATTAAGGGTTTGTTTTCCAGTCTGTTTTACAGGCAGGGACCTTTCATGGCCCGTCAAATGCAGAGTTCTCCCCCACCCCCGCCCCCACCCCCTTGCAAGCAAGTTGTAATTGTAGCCACTGCTCTATCCTAACTCTGGGTTGCAGCCGGGAGTTCAAAGGGAATTCTTGGAGATGGAGCTCTGGAGGTACAAGGTGTAACAGTCAGGATGTGGGTGTTTCTCTTCAAATGAAGGCGCTGTGTAGGAGCTCTTTCTCCTCTTATCTGACCTGTGCTTTTTCTCTGCTCTTTTAAGGGATACACACTTCAATCTGACTTGGACCTCTCCCACCCTTCCTTCCCTGGGGCATGCTGCTGCTAAGTCGCTTCAGTCGTGTCCGACTCTTTGCGACCCCATAGACGGCAGCCCACCAGGCTTCCCGTCCCTGGGATTCTCCAGGCAAGAACACTGAAGTGGGTTGCCATTTCCTTCTCCAATGCATGAAAGTGAAAAGTGAAAGTGAAGTCGCTCAGTCGTGTCCGACTCTAGCGACCCCATGGACTGCAGCCTACCAGGCTCCTCCGTCCATGGGATTTTCCAGGCAAAAGTACTGGAGTGGGGTGCCATTGCCTTCTCCCCCTGGGGCATGAGGCAGGTGGAAAAGGGTGCATCCATCCAAGTGGCCTCTCCTTATATCACAAGTTGGGGCCTGGGACAGATCGTTCTAAGATAACAGATCTTTGGGCTTCTCTTCCTCCTTTTGATTTTCTTTCTTTCTTTTTTTTTTTTTTTGAGTCTCAAGAATACTTTCTCCTACCCCAGTAGACTTAAGAAGCAACAATATAAAACAAATTGCCTTCTGAGGAGAATATATAATATGGTCCATTGGTCCTGAAAAGTATGCTCTAGCATGAACAGACATGTGTACACACATCACACTTAGTCACTAGCTGTATGTGAACATGTGTTTGAAATAGTGTCCTGATTTAGATCATTTAAGGAAACTGTTCTGTGAGGTCTTGGCATTCAGAGGAAACTCTCCTGCACCCTCACAGGGTGAATTTATTTATGTCTAAGCTTCCTTCACATGGGCATATTGGTAGCATTTGCGGATGTTTTGAAAAGAAATCCCTCTTCTGTTCTCCCTCCCTCCTGTTGGTCTATAAATGATGAGAATGTGCCCCAAACATGAAGCATCTCATTAGTTCATAACCTCTAAGGGCTTAGTTCGCTCACCACTGGTCTCAAGCTAAATATTCTCCCTAGATAGTGGTAAGAGGGGGATTGAAATCTTTCTCTTCAGAGGCTGAGAATTTTCTTTCTCTTGGAGCCGTGACTTCACTCCTTGAGTCTCTGCATCTCTCTTCCTTCTTGCGCTAACTTGAACGGCCTGTGACTTACCTGTGGGGTTGAAGATGGCTAAGTGTCTGGCCTGCCTTTCCAGGTAGTGTAGTCAGCAGGTGGATACCTTCACGCCCTGGAGTCTTGCCTGAGGGGATGAGGGAGGTGCCAGGGTGACCCTGTGCAGGTGCTGCTGGGCTCAGATTGCAGCCTAGTGTCCAGGCCCCTCCTGGTGGTGATTAATCTGGGACACGGGCCGGCAGAGGCCCGGCCAGGGCAGCTTTGGTCCCTCACTGTGAAGACCTTTGGCTCGGAGACTGAACTGATCTCTGTAGCCTGCTTCGGCTTGAGTTTGATCTGTCAAGGCTAAAGAGGAACCTGATGGTAGGGCGGAAACTTCTAGCCCTTGTCTGACTTATAGCAGTGATCCGTTCCAGTGGTCTCGTCATGATAACACTCGTATATTTAAGATTTCCCCACCTGTTAGCTGCAACACTCAGGTCAGTCAAAAGAGGGATCTTCATGAAATATCTGTCCTTTTAGTTTTTTGAGCTGATGGAGCTCACTCTTGTAAGTAGACTAGGGGGTGGAGTGGGCTTTGCACTGGGTCTGAGTGAAAAAGGCAATGATGGGAGTGTGGCTGGATTAGTAATGTGTTTTTGTATATTGGGGGGGTCATGTCAGAAGTGGAGGGATTACCCCATCCTCCTGTAATTATTCATAGGTGGCAGGCCATTTGGGGCAGATTTCATTACATAAATTTGGAGTCAAGACTTAAGTTCCTTGTTTTCCTTTTCATTTTAAAGCATATTTTTTGAAAAGATATCTTCTCCCCATCACTTTTCCATCCACCAGAATCCCGGTCCCTGGGACTTCAGGTGGCAGTCCACATAGTCGGTTGTGTTTCTTTCCCTCTCTGAGTTCAGGACAGTCCCATGTGACTCTCCTTGGTCATGGGCTTAAGACCCAAGAACATGCATTCTGCTATCCATGACAGTTGCCAGCATCCGTGAGTCTCTTGAGTTTCATTATCAGAATGAACTTCATTATTAGAGCCCTCTTTGAGGGGTTAGGAGCCTGGAACTTAACTGGAATATTTTCCTCACACCATCCTGTGTACCACTAGCAGTGAGATATGTTGACAGTATTGATGTGGAAAACTGCTTATAAATATTCTATGATTCATGGAGTTCTCTGGTGGTGCAGTGGTTAGGGCTCCCCTCCTTCCACTGCAGGGAGTGGGGGTTCAATCCCTGGTTGGGGAACTAAGATCTCACTTGACACGCAGTGAGGCCAAAGAGGTTAAAAAAAAAAAAAAAAGATGCTATGATTCAGAAAGATCTGTGCTGCTTCTGAATTTTGCTCAGCTGAATTTCTACATAGGATAACAATGAAGGATGCATTTATACCTCAGCAAGCCAACAAATATTTTTGCTCTTCCTTCACACTGATACTAAAAGATCTCAGTTGTGTGGAATGGATATCTGCTAATCCCTGTGCCTCTAGTAGTTTCTTAAGCAGGACTTTTTCGAAGTTTCAGATTGTTAACTTTTGGGAGCAGGGTCTTTATTTCCTGTTTTACGTAAGTTATGAGGCTTGTACTACAGACGACACTCCTGTGCTTCTGGGGTGTTCTGTTAAGCTGACTACCCAAGATCCTTGCCCCCTTTCCCAGCTGGTTCTTGCTTCTCTGTCCGGCCAGGGCATTTTCATAGAGGGTAGCTTGTAGCACTGTCTGTGGTGCTGGTCAGATAGGCTTGGCTCAGGCAGAAGGTGCTGGCAAGGGAGGGGGGAGGTAGAGGAGAGGGTGGGCTGGTGGGAGGAAGGAGGGGAGCACGCACATGCAGGAGCCCTGGTAATTGCAAAGGGAATATCAGTCCAAGAGCTGCTGGCCCAGGAAATTGCTTTCTGCGGAAGCTTTCCTTTTTCATAGTTTGCAATGCAAATTTAAAACATGAATGGGGCACAAAAAAGCATAGGAGGAGCAAGTGGGGTGCCAGTTGGGATGTGATAACATCCAGAATCTTCAGCAGGGCCTTAATTTGCAAAAGAGAATTTCAATATTGAGAGAGAAGCTTTTAGGAGATTAAAATAACTATAAATCATATTTTGTTGTGATTTCCCTCCCCCCGCCACACCTTTTCCATGTTCTTGGATTCAGACTTGTCTCTAGCCCTGCTCAGCTGCACTGCTGTCTCCTCCTCTGCACCGTCCGACAGCAAAATCATAGTCCAGCTTTTCGAACAATGGTCATAGTGGTCACAGTGGAGTATTAATATTTTGATTTTCACAGGATACTGGAAGCAGCAGCCCTATCTAAAGTTAGTGCACTTTAGGCAGTGTGCACACCAGTCATGGAGCACAAAAAAGCACACCTACTGAAGGCAGGAGCTGGCCTGCTCTGAGGCGGCGTGAAAGCCAAGGCCCTGATCCTCTTAATACCAGGGGTAAGCTTGGTGACGCAGAACATGGGGTCCCCAGGCCTTGTTCTTTTCTTGATTTTCCATGCTTAATCTGTCCCATCTAGAGAGGTGTGACTTTTGGCTTCAGGATGGAGATATTTATGTCTGTGTTGCTTCTTGATGCTTCAGTGGTGCTAGAGGTGGGGATAGGCAGGTCATTATGCTAGCAAAGTGTGACGCTTCATACTGGCTTCTTTCTAGGAGCTGAGCTAGACAGGAAGACACAAAGAGAGGCTGGAAGGCAGTGTGGAGGATAAGCTTTCCACGTATAAATATTTCCACAGGAGGCCACTGTGCACCTGTGGGAGTTGCTTCTCTTCCTTTGTGTGTGGCTTGTTGCACATGTGACGTGTGTTGGTTGAACAGAGCGAGAAGGAAAAGCTGAAACCTGCAAGGTAAAGTGGAATGGACCCCTTTCTGCTTGAGGCCACCAGAAGTGGCCATCTCTTCTTTCTGTGTTGATTGGGGAATTTTGATAGAGATTATCTTGAGTCTGACCCTGGATGAGTCCTGTAGTGCCTGATCAAAACTCTGTGGAGTCTCAGAAGCACTGTTTGCATATGGGACGCTGTCCAGGTTTACTCAGCCATCGCTTAGCACATGCTCCTCACCCTGAACTCACTGCTCTGTGGCCTGCTGGGGCTGTAGAGGAGCCTAGCTCAGAGCATATGACCCACTGTCTCCGTTTCTCCTGAGGGCTCTACTCCTGCAGAATGCTTCTCTTGTTATTTTTTGCTTTGTTGCAGTGATAGCATTAGTTTTCCTGGCCAAGCCTGGGCCCCTTTCCTCTTGGTCCTGAATGAGAGAAGACCAGGTGAGGGACTGGAGTTGGGGTACTATGGTAAATGACCCAAGAGAAGAGAAGGGTCAGCTGGGCATGAAGGTGAGATTTGTAACATTTGCCAAGAAAGAGGGACACATGGGTTAAAGTGTTTGAAGCACTCTACTTTTCCTGGCCAGTTTGAGTCTCCGTACTATCCAGGGCAAGCTGTAGTTGAGAGTAAAAACAAACAATTAGCACAAAAATAAAGATTACTGAAAGGATTCTTCACTTATTAGAGATTTGTGGCCAAGAAAATCCTTCTTTGCCAGCTGGTAATGCCAGGTCTAGGGCTAAGGAGAGGAAAAGTTAGTTTTAAAATTACATTAGTTTGGGGACTTCCTTGGCAGTCCAGTAGTTAATACTCTGTACTTCCAATGCCGGGGGCATGGGTTCGATTGCTGGTTGGGGAACTTCGGTCCCACGTGCCACGTGGTGTGGCCAAAAAAAGAAAAAAAAAATACATTGGTTTGGCAGTATCAAAATAAAAATGTGGATACTTTTACATAAATTCCACTTCTTGAAATTTATCCTAAGGCAGTAATCAAACAAGTATGTAAGATGTATACAAAAAGATTTATATTAAGAACACATAAATATCTATTAATAAATGTGAGGTTGAATATTTTATGGTACATTAACCCAGTAATACTATATAGCTATTAAAAGGATGGTATAGATGAATATATTTCTTGACTCCCAAAGATGTCATAGTGTTGAATGAAAAAAAAGGTCACAAAGTAGTATGATAATTATTTGACTATCTTTTCAGTTATTTCTTATGTGGTAGATTTCTGCTAACATTTACTTTCTTTTTATTCTTTTGCATTAAAGTTTTTTTTGTTGTTGTTATAATGAGCCTAATAGAAAAAAACAAGTGGATTCTTTATCGTCTTAGTCACCAGAGAAGCCCAGAAAAAACATAAATTGCATTTAAATGTCTGTTTCAGTATCAGGTAACAGTAGAGAGAATCCTTCCTTTTCCCCTTACACAGTTCTTAAATTAAGGATGTATGAATCTGTATTTATTATTTTAAACAGTTTTATTGAAGTATAATTTACATACCATAAAGTTCACCCATTTTAAGTGTACAGTTCCATGAGTTTTAGCAAATTTATAGAGTTGTGCAACCACAGTCATTTTAGAATATTTCCATCTCCCTGGAAATGTCCTTCCTTGCATTTACTTTTGCAGCATTAAACATGGTTTCATACCTGGGACCTTTTGTGGGAAAAGAAATGTTAAGATACTGAATATTAAAAAAAAAACAACAGTGTAATATATATGGGGCTTCCCTGGTGGCCCAGCTGGTAAAGAATCTACCTGCAATGTGGGAGACCTGGGTTTGACCCCTGGGTTGAGAAGATCCCCTAGAGAAGGGAATGGCTACCCATTCCATGGAATACTGGCCCAGTATTCCATGGACTGTATATCAGTCCATGGGGTCCCAAAGAGTTGGACACAAATGAGTGACTTCCACTTTCACTTTCAGTATACGTATGGAATTTAGAAAGATGGTAATGATGACCCTATATGCAAGACAGCAAGAGAGACATAAATGTAAAGAACAGACTTTTGGATATGAGAGAATAGCACTGAAGCATGTATATTACCACATGTAAAACAGATGACCAGTGCAAATTCGATGCATGCTTTGGGACAACACAGAGGAGTGGGGTGGGGAGGGAAGTGGGAGCGGGGTTCAGGATGGTGGGATACATGTACACCCATGGCTGATTCATGTTGATGTATGGCAAAAACCACCACAATATTGTAAAGTAATTAGCCTCCATTTAAAATAAATTAATTTTTTAAAAAGTGTAAACTTGGAACTGTTTCTCTATGTAATGCATATCACTGAGTGTCCACCTTGTAGATGTATCAAGAATACTGCCATGTGCAAGATACATGGGGAACATGAAGCACAAGAAACAGTTTTTACTATTCAGGGACTTATATTCCAGTTGGGAAAACAATGCATGTACTCAGCAGCTTATTCCAGTATATATGCAGTGTGAGTGCCATCAACTGTCAAGATTATTGATAGGAAATCAGAGAAAAGCAGGAGCTTTTTTGTTAAGTCAGGAGAACTTCCTGGATGACATGGAGTTTGAAGTGGGATTTAACCAATGGCTGTATTAAGTGGCAGAAGGGAACTTGAGGCAAGGGGAGTGGTATGAGCAAAGACATAATCAGGGATGGGGAATGTCGTTCAGAGCAGACAAGTTTGGCTGGCTAGGGTGCAGGATTTGTGTAAAGGAGTAGTGGCTAGTATGGCTGGAGGGGAGCTTTGGGGCCTGGTTTTGGAGGCTTTGAAGAGCAGGGTTTAACTTTAACCTGAGGATAATAGGGAGCCATGAAAGATTTTTTGGCCAGATTGAAGCAGTTAAATGATTAATGTGGTGGTACACTGTATATAGGATGGGGCTTCCCAGCTGGCTCAGTGGTAATGAATCCACCTGCCAGGGCAAAAGACATGGGTTCGATCCCTAGGTCGAGAAGATCTCCTGGAAGAGGAAATGGCAACCCACTCCAGTATTCTTGCCTGGGAAATCCCATGGACAGAGGAGCCTGGTGGGCTATACAGTCCATGGGGTCGCAAAGAGTCAGTCGGGACTTAGTGACTAAACAACAACAGTGTATAGGATACTCTGGAGTGGGGGAGACTGAGGCTGTTTGAGTACTTTCTGGGAGTGCACTTTGTGAGCAGTGAGGGGCTGGTTTCCTGAGGACACTGAGAAGACACCCTTGGATTCAAGAGAAACAGGAAAAACTCTGTAGGTGGTTGTGACTGCTTGTGGGAGAAAGACCTGCAGGAGGACCTGATGGCAGGAGGGGGCTAGGGCTTTGAGAAGATGGAGTTCCATTTGAGGCAGTGAAGGGATAGTCAGTAGCCTTAGCCAGAGACAGCCAGGAGTGGCCTGGAGCTCAGACACAGGGTTAAGATGTGGGAGGCTTCAGCATGGAGACCGCAGTTGAAATAACAGGAGGGATTAGCACCAAAAGGGGAGCTCAGAGAGAATTAAAGACAGCTGGGCAGGAGGAAACGAAGAAGCAAAAGGTCTGCTCACAGAGGCAGGTGGAAAAGTAGGAGCAGAGGGAGAAGGAGCGGGACAAGGCATCCCCAAGAGTAGATGGTAGGCACCGGAAGGTTTGGGGGCAACTTCTGTAAATGCTCCATATCTCGCCTGTGATGCCGCCTCCCTGTTCTAAGTGACAGAGAAGAGAGAGAAGAGGAAAAGGCATAACTTGATATTGATTGATGGAGATTTGCAAGCAGTTTATTCTCCTTGCTTGATTTAAGCCTTTTGTAGTTTTCATCCCACAAAAAGTCCTAAGTTTTGCTTTCTCTCAAGTTCTTTCCTCCGGTTCCTGTTCTGTTCTCTATTGTTCTACCCTGTGGTTATGTTTTTTCCTTAAGGGTTGTCTACTTTGGGCATGGTAATATTTTTTATCTCATTTCACAAAACCGCTCAGTGTAAGCTGAGTTTTGGGAGGGTCAGCAACTGAGCTGGTGATGCTGAGTGACGTTGTGAGAGAGTATCCTGCATCCCAGTGTTTTTCTCCATGTGTAGTAGTATTCTGGGCAAAGCAAGACAGGCTGATTTGGAGAAAGAAGAAAGCCAGTCGACCACTTGGCCATTTGGAGAGATTTGGCATTAGAGCTATGGGGACTGCCCAGGCTCTGGTCTTGCTTGGGCAGCTACGCCTGTCCAAAAACTTTTTCTTTAAAGAGAATTAAATAGAAACTTTCAAATCCTCCTTGGGTTTTTGAGGGTAGTAATTCCAGGGGCTTGTCAGTTGTGTTTGAAGCTAGTGGTGAAGAGGGCGGAGTGAGGAGAAGCGAGGGGGTGGAGATGGGAAGCAGAGTAGGAATCAGAGAGAGAAATTTTATTGAGGGAGAGTTTGCTGGGTTTATGGGAGGGAATCTCTCCCCTCCTCCCCAGTCGGGTTTGAAAGGGCCGGTGAATCTTTGATTAGGTGCAGGTCAAAAGAATTTACACATTGTGACCTTAATAACTAGAGGTGATTGGCAGGCGGGCTGTGGGGAGGGGGCTGCGGGCCCCTTTCATCTCACTTAGCACAGAGGAGAAACAATGGGCCAGCCGATTTTCCTTGTTGTCCCTTGTTTGAAAAGGTCTGGTGTCTCTACTAGGTACCTGTGACATGGGGGTCTTGATTGGGGTCTCATAAAGGCCCCTGTCAGTGTGTCCAAAGGCCAAGAATACAAAAGCAAGCAGTGGGTGGGGGTCTCAGCTGACCACTGAAGAAGGGAGGGGAGGGCCCGGGAGTCAGTGGAGGGAGAAGCAACCCCCGAGGGGAGCCCTTATAGAAGGAGGGGAGGAGGAGGGTAGAGAAGGGCCATTTTTGTCCCTAACTCATCAAGCACATCTGCAGAATTGTCCAAGCTGCTGCCTCCCAGTTTCAAAAGAAAAAAATGATCGTTTGATAAACCGTCTCCGATTCACCACTTTCTCACAAGGGTGGGAGACCCAGCCCTGACCTCTGTATGATTTCACATCAGGACCAGGCTTTCTTTCCCCCACCCCCAAATTGCTAGAGAAACTTTGAAATGTATCCTGTGGCTTTCTCTCTCCCTTCTTCAAGCGCCCCCCCCACCCCCATTTCCCACCGTCTCCACCCCACTGGCCTCTGTTTTCTCCCTGGGTGCTCCGGAGTGTAGGCGAGTAATTAGTCCCCTCTTTCTGGGGCACAATGAAGCCAGGGTGTTTGGTGGGCCCCTTCCCACCGCTCGCAGGGCCGGGGGCCTAGGGGGAAGAACCAGGTGGCATGTGCAGTGTATTCCAAGCCTGTACAATCGTGGGGGCACGGGGCTGGGGGGCTCAGGGACTAGTGTGCGCCTGCTTCTCGAAGGAATGTGCAGAGGCGTATGCATTAATGGTCCCCACACAATGCTTGCATTTTTTTTCCAGGCAGAGGCATCTTCCCCGTGAAAAGGCCACCGAACCTGGAGCCCAGGCGGGCACTCAGGCTGCAGCAATGCGTTCTTTCCCACCCTGCGCTTAGTCACTTGGAGCTAACATGGGAGACCAACAGGCCGCGTCTCCCGAGAGCCCGATCTTTGTATCCGATGTGTGCTCCCCCTCTGCCCTGTCAGTTTTGTGTGTTCACGGAGTGTTGATTTTAATGCGGGCCTGTGTTGGGCTGGGAGGCCAGACTGGGGGGGGCTCGGGTCTTTGTCTTGCAAGGCCTCCTCTTCTTGGAGGGTCTTGGGCCCTGGAGGCTAGTGGCAGATTTGGGAGGTAGGGTGAGATGCCAGCTCTGGCTGGCAGAGGATTCCCCCATCCATGTGTCTGTCACAGACCACCGTGGGGTGCCTGGAAAACAAGAGTACAACGGGATGCTCAGGCACATGCTTGCTTGCCCTCCCCCCACCCCCAAGGGGGGTGGTTAGTTCTACCACGTAAGGCTGCCAGTTTGAAGTGAGTTATACCCGCCTTGTGACAGCCTGGCAGAAGCACAGATTGTGAGTCTCAGGGAGCCAGGGCAGGGCCATGTCTTCAGGGGTCAGAGGAGGTGGAGGCAAGCACAGGGGTGCTCAGAGAGCACCAGGCTGCTGCAGATGACGACCCAGCAATTGGGAAGGATCAGGGGCGAAGAGGTCTGGGCAGAAAAGAGGCAAAGTGTCTGGGGGAGCATCAACAGATCTCAAATGCTCATCTTCAGCAGTTAAGGGGAGAATCCCTAGAAACCAAGGACAGAATGGAGGCATTTTCTCCAGTGAGAGGGCCTGGGCCCTTATCACAGGTAGACGCCCTAGGGATGGTCCACCAGGATGTCTTTGGTCTTTACCATTTGCCTCGCTGAGTATAGCCAAGTGCCGGGAGCTGGGGGAGAAGGTCTTTACCCATTCTGGGCTCCTCACTTGGCTGGATGCCTATGCATAATGTGAAGAGAAGAGACTCTGGGAGCTCAGCCTGGTTGCGGCATGCTGTACTTCCGGGGAGAGGGAAACTTTGGGGTACCTTTGAGTCAGGGAGCTGGTGGGGGAGGACCTGTCCACCCCACACCCATGGCCAGGCCGTGGTCCTGGCATCTGGTATGGCCCTGAGGGTGTGGCCTTCATTTTAGAAATCAAGTTTTTAGAAAGGGACAGTGTCCTCACTTTCCATATGATCAGAAGGCAGAGATGTGGTCTGGCCACTGAGATGAGGTGGCCCTGGAGAGGCATCCTGCCAAGGTTCCCAAGCACAGGGACTCCTCTGTGCTACTGTTGGCAACCCATCGAACTGTCTCGGGGATTGGTGCCAGTCACACGCCAGGCCTGATGAGGGGAAAGAAGCTGGAGCTCCAAGGCCTTTGAGGGGCCTGAGTCCCAACGGGGCCCATCACTAAGGAGCTTTGGGTTACTCTGTGGCAAAACATTTATTTCATTGAGAAACAGACACTCACAGCAATACGTACCCCCTCTCTTTTCCTTTAACTCTTCTTTTCTCTTACCCAAATGCTGTTTTTCCCTTCCCTTCTCTTCTACTTTGAGGACAGCTCATAAAGAGCCTGAAGGAGACAGAGTGTGTGTATGGATGTGATGATGAAGGGAAGGGGTGTTAGGGATGGTCGGACTGGGGCTCCATGGTTACAGAAAACACAGTCACTTCTCCCAGGTTGTCCTGCCAAGGCCTGGCTGGGAGGCACCAACAGATTATAACCTTTAAATGCAAACTCGATGGAGGAGAGAGATGGAAGCATGGAAACAAATTAGATATATCTATAGGGGGTGTTCAGTTGGAGAAAATGAGCATTTCTTACTAATTGGAGCACAGGGCATTTCATTATTAAGTTTCATTATAAAGGGAAGAGTTGCAGCAGGCCTCTTTGGGGATTCCCTGGGCTGTTTTTTCCCCTTTAAAAAGTATAATTGTATTTAGGTTGAAGGCAGAGGCAAGAATTGCTCTTAATAACTTTATAGAGTGCTGGAATTTCAAGCAGCATTTGGAGCAAGGTGGAGGGAGAGATGGACCAGTGGAGGTTGCTCAGAGTCTTCCCTCATTCCTTGACAATATAAGGCAAAAAAGCCCTGGTCGGCGTCGGGACCTCAGTTCTGGAACTAAGACTGAAGAATTTGGAATGACAATAAAAATGTTGATCAGAAACCCTGCTGTCCTGGGAGACCTGATATTTGATCATCTTAACTTTTGTACTGAAATTACAAAATGGCCGAATGCAGATGCAGTGCAATGGTTTAACATAACTGCTGTTCCTAGAAAGCATAGACCCTTCCCCTCTGGGGCCAGGGAAGGAGTGGGTTGGGCTACGCTGGCCTTTAACTGGTTCTGGTTCGATGCACAGTAACTTCTGTCTAGGCAGGTCCTCCCTGGTCCATAGAGGATTATCTAAATCAGTCAGCTTGGTCTTAAAGTTCCAACTCCTTTTCCTACTGCTGCTTCCCCAGGGCTCATGTCCAAATTTCGATCAGTCCCCAAGAAAACTCTGGTCTAGGGTGCTTATTAAAGACACACCTTGTCTAGGTTCTGGGTAGTCAATCAGATTATCTGGTGTTCAGTGTCCTTAGGGAAGCTGAGAAAAGGTATTGTTGGTCATGGGAGACTTTTTCACAATGGCTGGGGTCCTAAGAGCAGGAGTACAAAAATCTCATTTAGAATCAATGCTGCTTGTGACTTCATCAAAGGACTAGAGTTTTTGCTTTTTTCCACTCAAACCATCTTTTGCTTTTAATCCACAGGTTTCTGCCTAAGCTCAACCTCCCTGAGGTTCCTGGGACTTTAAATACACAGGATGCCTTCCTGTGATGGGTAGACCTGATCCCTTTCTCCAGGTGACTGGATAATTTTTGAGCTCATTGAGCACCTGTAGGAGGCAGCTTATTTCTATCTTCTCTCCCCTCCCTTTTCCCCCATTCCTCCCCACGAAAAGGGAAAAGTTTCCCTCTGTGTACTTTCCACTTTTCCAAAGAAAAGGAGAGGAGATGATCAGAGAAATCAATTAGCCCTTAATGAAAATGAACTGAATAGTAGATAGCCAGTGCTAGGTTTTTAATTTTGGGGCACAGGTCCAGTGCCCTTCTCTCTGTGGTGCTGTTGTATACCTCTGCCAGCTGTCTCTGAGCCTGTGCATCTGTAAAGTGTGTGTCAGGGTGTCAGGCAGGTTCCCTGGTCTCTGGGAGCCCCCACCCGCAAGCACAGACCACCTGAGATGATCCATGGGGAACCGTCTGCCTTAACCTTCATTACTTTGTGTTGATGTCACTGCTTCTCCTGGGCCAGAGTCACCTCAAGAAGACAGCTCAACATAAGCGAGTGTATGTTTATGTGGATTCTGGTTTTAAAACTTTATTTTTGTCTGCCCTGGGTCTTCATGGCTACTCATAGGCTTCCTCTAGTTGCAGTGAGTGAGCGCTACTCTCTAGTTGCGGTGTGGTGGCTTCTCTCATTGCGGAGCGTGCACTCAGTAGTTAGAGGCACGTGGGCTTAGTCACTACATGGCATGTGGGATCTTCTCGGACCAGGGATCGAACCTGTGTCCCCTGCATCGGCAAGTGGATTCTTATCCGCTGTACCACCAGGGAAATCCTATGTGAATTCTTCAAGCCACTGGGTTTCATCCTTTTCTCTTCCTTAGAGCATCAAGGAGAAGCTCTGGACCTAGTTATTGAGTTTCTGGCAATCGCTGTGTTTCCTGAAGTTTTTATTTTTTTGTTCAGGTTATCTTTTGCCCAGTCTTTTTGTTGTGACTCTCCTTCTCTGTGAATTTTCCTTCTGTTGATGGTGGAGTGCAAGGAAATGCTGTTTTCTGGAAGAAGATGTGTGCTTCTCAAGCAAGTCACAGTGGATGCTTGTGGTCGTGTGGGAGAACACGGCTTGAGCACAGAAGAGGCAGGAGCTGTTGAAGTAGCAGAGGCCCAGGACTGTACTGGTAGCAGCTGACCTGAGGGTTCCAAGCAGCCTCATCAAAAGGGTCTAGACTCCTTGGCTGTTCCACAGAAGGAGCAAGGAAGGGGAGGGGAAATGGATTCTCTCGAAACCTTTGACTTGAGAATACCTCAAGTCAGCCGCAGCCAATAGTACCCCATATGTGGCACAGGTTCCATGTAGCAGTGAAAGTCTGAAGTGAGGTGGGTCAGCCAGCCAGTAAATCTGGAACCCATACCTCTGTCAAATGTGTTTGCAAATCTGTCTCTTGTCTTTGCATTCGTCTGAAAGGTTTTTGTCCCATCCCAAGTAGCCTAGTGGGAAAGAGGAAACTTCAAATCAAATGAGCTTTTTAGAATCCTAACTAATGTTTTTCCAAAGAGAAGAACCCATAGTTTTTATAGTTTGTGATTTCAAAAATGCATGAAAAAAACATGCCACCAGAAAGAAATCTGTTCCAAAGCAAGAGTTGGGCATGTGGTATGAGTGGGTTGAGCTTAACTTCAGGAATCGGATGGGATAGCAGGCAGCGGCTTGGGGAGGGGATTCCCAGGCCCAGTGTCTCCTCAAACTCCTGTGTGAAAAACTCTCCTTTGTCAAAGACCCAGTGAGAACAGTCCCTCCCTTCTAGGCTGTAGGACTAAGGAAGGCCTGGAGTCAGGACTCTGGGGCCAGGTGGAAGGGAGCCAGCAGAGGCAGAATGACCTGTGAGTGAGGGCTCCTTTCTTGGAAATAATGAAGGAAGCAGATAAGTTCAGGTCCCCATTGGAATCTTGAAATATCCTGTGTCCATTGCCCAGGCGTGGGGCCAGGAGGACATCATTCTTAGAAATAAGTGGGCTCTGCAGTCGCTGGTGTCATACCTCCACCTGGAAAGCCACGTATACCCTTGATTAGGAGGACTGCATGGGTGTTTGTGGACCTGGGGAGCTGAAAGTCCCCGAGTTTTGTAGTGGGGTTGACTGTGCCCCAGCCCTAACTGTGCCCAACCAGGAGGTAGAAAACATCCCTCCTAGCCTCTTGGGACCACCTCTCACTCCACTGGGACTTCAAGTCTCAGAAGAGGGATAATATGAATTAGGTGCTGTGGGATCACTGTTGGCTATTCATGATCTGTATCCTGGGTTTGAAATTAATTGGATCGCAGAAAAAACTTCTATTATTTTTTAAAACCACGTAAATACCCCCAAACCAAATTAACCCCCATACCTTTCATCCTTCTCCTTCTCCCTGTGTCTTTATTTGCTGGGTAGTGAAAAGTGCTTTCCCCAGCCTCCTTTGGGTTGCCATGCTGAACAAAGTGAGAAACCCAGGGAAGGAGGCAGCTGGTGCCAAAACGGCTGGCTGACCTGCTCCCCCCCAACAACCACCGCCACACACACACCCTGCAGCCCTGAGTCCCCTGGCCTGCCCCGACCGCCTCACCGTCTGGGCTGCAGCCCAGACAAGCAAAGGCGCCTTGACCAACAACAAGCCCCAGCTTTGTTGGGCCTGTGGGGGAAATGCTTTCTGGAGCTCAGGGATCTCCTCTGAGAACCACCTGTGCCTCCCGGCCTCCTGCCTGGCCTGGGCCTTCTGGCACAGGGGCCCCTGCATTCCAGCCAGGAGGCTGGTGGTAGAAAGTGAGGGGGAGCGAGGGAGAGACTAAGGGGGCTGTGGTCAGTTTGAGGGTGCACAAATTCCAATCCTTCCCTTTAAGGCCCCTGGTTGGATCAAGGTCTCCTGCTGCCCTGGCCAGGTTAAATTTTGTCCTGTCTGTCATCAGCCTTGATGGTAGCTTTCCGGGGTAGTCTGTAGGACAGGGACAGGGAACCGGAAGTCTCTCTTCTTACCCAGCCTCTGGTGTTTCTGGATGGAAACGATACAGATTCCTTTCATTAGGCCATTTCTGGACCAGGAGTCCCCAGTGCCTCTCTAATGCCTAGCTGATGACGGCGATAATGATGCAGACAAGGGTGACTGACATGCTTGCCAGCTGAAATGCCAAGCACTATGCCAAACACTTTATATCTCACTTAATCCTTCCAGATAGGTACTGTCACCATCATCAGGCAAGGAAACTGAGGCCTAAGAGAGGTTATTAACATGCTCAGAGTCACATCCGGTAATTAACTCAAACCCGGGTTTGAGTCCCAGCTTCTGACTCTGGAGCTCATGGCCTTTAACTACTCTGCTACCTTGTCTGCTTCCTGGCCCACAAGGATCTTGCTCTCATTTGGGATTAGAATTTGTTGATTGTCTTGAATTGTTTCCAATTTAAATAAAAAAGCGAACTGAAGACTTAACTCTCTGACTGGACCATAAGTTTTGGGTTTTTGGTTTTCTTGAACATCCTAACTCCTAGCACAGGGCTGGCTTGGATAGCCTTCAGGTAATTGTTGAAAGAATGAGGCCCCTATCTATTCCTGCCTCCAGCTTAGGAAGTGCCCATGCAAGGCCTTGTTGAATGAGAGTGCTGGTCAGTCTCAGGGCAGGAGCATCCATCCAGAGTGGGGTTGGTGGCTGTGCAGGTGGGACACCAGACTGATGCGGAGGAGAGGAAGATACAGAATCTAGGCCTGATGTGACTGGAGCTGAGCCAGTTGTTTTGCGGAAGAGGCCTGCTTGTCCCCTGTAGGTCATCGAGATGGGCTGCTCCCAGAAGGCGGAGGCTGTTGCAGGGGTGGTAGGGTGTGAAGAGGGTCTGCTTTCATGTTTCTGAACCGCAGGTGTTTGGACTAGCCACGCTTTGCTTTGGAGACTCCTCTGTAGAGAATCACTTGGAACTTCTTTCGGCAGGGCTGGAGGCGGGAGTGAGGCAGGAGCTAGCTCTAGTCCCTAAGAGCTAGTCCAGGCCAGTGAGGGAGCACGGTGGGGGTGGCATTTCACATGGTGGTAGTTTTTATGGCTAGGTCTCAACGTTGAATAAATAGGTAAAAAGTTTGACCTGACTGCTGCCTAGAAGCCACACGCTGAACTGCTCCAAGTGCCCCAGACTGATAGCCACTGAATGTAGTTTGCCTGGGTTCTTACAGGCTGTGAACTGAGGTCGTTGATGGCAAATCCCCATGGACCACGATCCTACTTCTGTGGGTATGACTGGAGGGAGCTGGGAGGCAGGGCCACAGAGAGCAGTAGCCTATGCTATGGGGAGCTCGTCAGTCCAAGCTCTGCTGGGTCACAGTGTTTGTTACTAGTGGAGGGTTCCTAGTGCAGCGGGCCTGCAGAGTATCTGGTTCTGGGATTTCCAGGCAAGGTTCTGAGGTCTGCATCAAAGGCAGGAAGGTTGGAAGCCACCTGGTTGAGGCTCAGCCCCTACCCCTCACCTCTGTTCAACCAGAATAGCTTCTCTGGTTCCTGTTTAATACATCTATTAGAGATGCTAACTCACAAACGTTTTGTGTTGCTTTTGTAAAAAGTTAAACACAACACTGTAGGATAACTGTTACCCATTTTACAGACAAGAAATGTGAGGCCTCCGGAAGGTACAGGCTTGCCGGGTCGAACAGCTGATCTGGTCCTGAATGCGGGCCTGCTCAGCCCGGCTCTGGCCTTTCCCCGGTCCCACAGCGCTGCCTGCCCTGGCCTGTGTGCTCTTTCCTGTGTGTATCGCAGCTCATCTGTCACCCAGACCTTCTGTTTCTAGTTTTCATTTTTTTTGTTCTTTCAAGGAGGACTGCTTGTCTCTCTCCTAGGTCTGGGGTCAGGGCTGTTTTAGGGCAGGTTGTGAGAGGCTGGCAGGCCTGCGTCGTTACTTCCACTGCTAGAGCCCACACTCTGGCCTTTGGGTACCTTGGCACTGAGCTTCTGCTTTCACCCTGTGCCTCCTTAGCCTCAGAGCTACCCGCAAGTAGAGGACTCTCTCCTCTGCTTAGCTGGGCTTGGGTAAGGGCTGCTGTGGCGGCAGTAGTGGGCCTGAGTGTTAGAGGGAGTCCTAGGCCTCCCATCTCCTGGAAGAGTCTCTCCCTAAAGCCGAGGTGTCCGTGAAGACCCAAGATCTAATGTGAGCTCCAGCCCCGGGCCCTCTGAGAAAGCCGGACAGACACAGCACTGCAGCCCTCTGGCCCCTCTTGTCCTGCCGCAGGTCAATCCACCACCTTTTTTCCTTCTTCTTTGCTTCATAAATGCAGAGCTGTGGTGCCAGTCTTGCATGCCTCTGCCTCCCAGAAAGCTACTTGGGGCCACTGGCCCTGACTGGAAGACACAGATAGGGTGGTTGATGATGTGGGTCCCTTGTCCAGGCCCCAGTCCCAGCTGCCCCCACAGCCCTGGTCTGGCTCACTGCGGGGCTCAATTCAGAGGCCTCTTTTGTTTAACTTGCACAGAGCAGCCCCAGCTCACCGTTCCCACATGCCGAAAGTTTCCCCACCATTCAAGGGGAAGGCTGAAAAGCCCTCAGCTAATTGCGTTGGGCTGAAAATTACCACTTCCCTGCGTTCCCCTGCTGCTGAGGACATTTGTGTCACTGCTGTATTTAGGGGGAACAAAGGCCCCCTGTGGGGAGAGCCCAGGTACGAATGTGGGGTGGGGGGAGTAATTGCAGTCTCTCCAGGTGAAAGCCCCTGTTAAACTTCAGTAAGTCAATTAGGCTGGGGGGGAGGAGGGCAGAGACCCCCACAATAAACTGTTCCCACCAAGCAATTAAAGAAAATCATTTTAGCTTTGAGGAGAGAAACTGCTTATTAGAAATTTTGTGGGTCCCCCTCCTCTCCTACCCCAGCCCCGCTTAGGGATGAAACAACAAAACGCCTTCCTCAATAGAAGTGTTTCTCCTCCTCCCACTCATTGTGTGGCCTGAAAGCACTTACCGTGGGAGGGCAGAGGGAGGGACAGGCCCAAGAGGGAAGAGAATGGAAGGGGCTTAACACCTGTGCCGCCTGAAAATCACAAGTACCCAGGAAGACTGAGGAGAGAGGCTCCTGTGGGGCGCAGTGGGCACACAGGGGTATTTGTATGTATGGGGTGTGCCTGTGCCCGTGGACCATTCTCGTCAGGAGTAGAAACACCAAACAGTGGGTGCAGCTGTGTGAGTATGTGTGCAGCATCTTGGGTGCCTCCTTACCAAAAGGAGCAAACACAGGCTGTGTGTGTGTCTGTCTGTCTGTCTACGTGTGTGTCTACCTCTGTTGGCAAGGCCAAGGCAACCCAGCTGGGCAGGCACCTCTTCCCAAGGCTGTGACTGGGCCCATGTTCTCTTTCCTCCCAGGAGCCAAATACCAGCACCTGGGAGTCGAGCCACAGAATAGCTTTCCGCCTCGGATAGTCGGATAGTCGGCAACTGAGGGCTGAATGGCCAGCAGCCACCCACTGGCCCTGGGCTAGTCAGAGCAGGTCAGAGCAGGGGGTGAGGGATAGACCCGCTAATCTCCTCAGTGTTCTTCCTCGAGTTGCTTGGGTGGGGGTGAGGTGTGGTGACTCAGCAGAAAAGGAATCGGTGACCTGGGCTGGCACATGCTTTCTGGGTATCTGGCTTGGCTGGTATGGCTTATAGTGGAGTCTCCAGGTGGCAAAACCGCTCCCCTCAAATTTCTTCTTCCAAAGGAGAAGCCCAAGTTGGAAAGATAAGGTGATCTGATCTGGGGTGGGGGGCGGGCAGCAGACTTATACATCAAAAGTGTGTAATTTGGTAATTTACAGGTGTGTGTGCACACATATATGCAGAGATTACGTGTGGCTTAAGTGGGTAGGTACTGTACCCCACATCTTGGTACTTTAAGGGCATTTCTGGTGGCGCTGATGGTGGGCATGGCGTTGAGTCAGGTACTGCCCTGGCCCCAGTGCTTCGCTGTGGCTCCTGATGTGTTTGGCCTTTATTCCAGTGTTCCAAAGAGGTGAAATGAAACATTGAGGGGTTGACTTTTCTCAGAAAACAAATATGCCAAGTTATTTGCCTAGCATGGGGCCTTAGGAAGTAGAATTTGGTGCCTAGAGGCTGTTGACAAAGTCCTAAGCAGGAGCATGGAGGTGAGGTCTATGGAGAGCCAGGGCTGGGTGGAATTTGGGGGTCTTGGGTAGGTGTGAAGTAGCTGGGAGAGGAGCCGGAATGAGAGGCTGCTCACTGTGTCTGACTCCACCCAGTAACTACCTGTAAGGAGATGGGTCTTTGGAGGAACCCGAAGCTCAAATGCTTGTCATGTTTTGCTTCAAATTTCTTATAGGTATACATAGAGAGAGTGAAGAAGGAAATGGCAACCCACTCCAGTATGTCTGCTTGGAGATATCCCATGGACAGAGGAGCCTGGTGGGCCACAGTCCATGGGGTTACAAAAAGTGGGACATGACTGAATGACTAATATTACTATATATAGAGAGTTAAATAGATAGATATAGATACACATAAACGTGCACATATGTGTCTATTTATGCAATATTTAGTGATGTTTATAACATTTTTATACAACGTATGATATCATTTATTATTTTATGCTCCAGAATGTGGTTGACCATGAATGAGCTTTGGTTTCCTGATATGTAATTTCTGACTAATGACTTCAAATGCCTTTCTAAACCTAGGGCTAGCTTCATTAAAAAGAGAGAGAGAGAGAGAGAGAGAGAGGGGAATTCCCTGGTGGCCCTGTGGTTAAGGCTGAGCTTCCACTGCAGGGGACATGGGTTCAATTCCTGGTTAGCGAACTAAGATCCCACATGCTGTGTGGCATGGCCAAAAGAAAAAAAGAGTTTTAGGAGGACTACTTTATGTATACGTGGGTTTAATTTTACATGTGTGAGTTTTCTGCTTGGTTCCTTCTTCATTTTTTGGAATTTGTCACTCAGAGGGATTTAACAGTGGAATATACGAGATTGCTCTTAGGGTCAGATTTATCTTTCCTTTGGTTTTAGGACTACTGGTCCTGGGTCAAGATGGGAAAGGGATTAAAAAAAGTTGTAACAAAGGAATTGCTGGTGGTTTCAAAGTTTTAATTATGGGTGTGTATATTTTTTAACTTTCAAAATTTCAAACATATACAAAGAAAATAGTAAAATTGACTCCTATATTTTCATCACTATTTCAGTCATTTTGTGTGTCTTTATTCAAGTCAGATAAGTGCTGGGAAAGTATTGTTAGATTGCTTATTTCTCAGACGCCTGGCCCCATAGTTGTTGAAAATGGAAGGGTCTGAGAGTGGCCCAGACTCTGTCCTGGCAGAGTGAGCCTTGTGGTTTCCAACAGAATTTTTACTCTCATCAGTTTGTAAAAAGAAATCCCAGAGGCCCAGTCTCTGAAGATAGGGCTTTCTTCCTTAGAAACTATAACCCCCTGCCTCAAGCAGTATCCTTGTTATCTGCTGTCATGCAGACAGTCTCCCCACCCACCTCTGCATGGAGTGTAATTTTTTTTCCCTGGCACTCTCTTTGGGCCTAAATGTAGGAAAACACGTCATACCCTTTCTGAAGTTCGAGGCCAGACTATGCTGCTCTGGTCATCTGCTCTCATAGGAGGCCTACCAGCTATTGATTTCATGGACGAGGCGTCTCTTCTTGGCTAGCCCTCAAGGTGTCCAGCGGGTGCCTGGCAAAGCCCTTTGCTTATTTGTCAGTGAGGACATTGAGGTGGATGAGAAGCCCAGTGGCTACTGAATTGAAGTTCTATAGCAGTCAGGATAAATTGTTTGTAAGTGACAGAAACCAAATTCCTGTTAACTCGAATAAAACTGGAAATGTTTGGCTCATAAATCCAAGGGCAAAGCTGAGCAATCAAGTAAAGGAAGAGCAGGAGTCCAGCATCAGGAGTCCTGGACCCAGAGCCCACAGTCTGCCAGCACTTAATGCCTCTAGTGCTCATCTCTGTTTCTGGATCTCAGCTCCTTTCTTTTTCCCAGTTGACCAGCTTATTCCAGAGGCTGCCAAGAGCTCCTGAGTTTGGCAGCTCATGGATTAAGTCATGGAGAAGGACTGGCATCCAGAAATCTCACTGGCCCTGCTTGGGTCAGCTGCCTACCCCTTGACTGGTTAACTGGCCAAGGAGGGAGATTATGTAAGAATATAGGAAGTCTCGGAATCAGCTGTGTGGAAGGAGCGTATAGGGCAGACAGAGCAGTTAGTGTCTGCTGTTTTCATAAAGGGCAAATTACTCCTTGACAGCCCGTCCCAAACGTCTAGGTGATGGCGCTAGTACGTATGTGGATGGTAGCAGCTTAGCACCTTGGCCGGCAGCTCTCACGGTCAGTCAGTCTGGAGGGAACTGTGGCATTATTGGCTTTCACCTCCTCTTTCTCACTTCATTACTGCTCTGCTGATTAGACATTCCTCCCTCTGTAAGCTGTTGATGGTGTCCTTAGAAAAATCTGCCACTTTTCTCACGTGTTCATGGGGGAAAAACCGGACTGCAGACACATGAGGTTGGACAAATGTGCAGTGGCCCAGGACCCTTCCAGTGGGGCAGAGAGAGACGGGAGCCGAGTCCTGGGATGGCACAGACCTGACTGGGCCGCCTCCGGAGGAGAACGACTAGCAGGCGGCCAGAATTAGACTCCAGGACTTCAGCGGAACAGGATGGAACACACAGACTCCCGCCTCTCTCTTCTCAGTGCCATTGTCTAGAGGGCAGGAAATCTTGGAGAGGAGCAGAGTTCAAGGTCAAGATTGCTGGTGCTGCCCACTAATCTGGAAATAAGGAAGTCCCTTGGGATTTCACCTTCCTGAGAAGCCCTGTAATGAAAGACTTGCAGAGAAGGACCTCAGTATTCTTACTTTTCTCCTATCTCTAGCTGTGTAATTTTTCCTCCTCCCCCTGTACAGTAAGCCTCAGTCTGTGCCAACCTGAGGACTCTGGGGCCCTTAGTGTCTCTCATCACAGGGAAGGAGTTGACATGAGAGTTATTGCTTAAATCTGCACACCAGGGTTTACTGGTGGACCTCCTCTACAATAGAGACTTTCTTGAGGAATCAGTTTTTCCTCCTGTGTACATAGACATAGTCCTCTCCTTTCTTCTTTTCATGGATCCCATTTCTATAGCCCTGTTGTGTATAGTTCATGATGCATAGCAGGCCCTACTGGTCTGTCCACCTCCATGATAGAAGGAAAATTCCCTTCCCACTCCTTGACCACTCCTCCATCACCAGTAGCCTTCGGGGGTAATGGTGGAAAATGCCACAGCAATCAGGCTAGGTGGAGGAGTACAGAGCTTCATCTCCACTTCTCCTCTCCCTTTTTGATGGAAGAAAAGTGGTCCAATGATGCAGATGGTAGTAGTGAATCCATAAATCAACTCTCACACACTCTGTCTCCCTTCTTCTCAGCTTACTTGATGTCACTGTGGGCCTCTCTTTGGAAAGTCATTAGGGCCTCTTTCGTTTTAAGCTCTGTCAGAGTTATGAGGCCAGGGGATGAGGAATGCCATGCAGTCAGGCGATAGGTAGTGTGGGTGGGCTCTCTTGCCCTTTGATTCCTCAGAGAGAGCCTCTTTCTAGAAGGTCTTGATTATACTTTGATGCTTGCCACATGAAAATACCCCACATTGGTGCTTATGTGATGTTGAGAATAAAAATAAGAACCAGGCCAATCAGTCTCTAGGGAATGCCATTGCTGGGCTTAAATGTGACCGTGGGTCAAGGACAACACCACAGAGTCCTCTTTGACCTGTCCTCATCTCTCTTCTCTCTTTGTGTTGTAAACACTTAATGTTCCTGCCTACATCTGAAGTAAGTCTGAGTTTCAGGGTCCCTCTGTGGTTTGTTAACATGGGCATGTTTAGGAAGAATCAGATTTTAAAATGAAACTGTTGAGTTGGTATCTGGTTTATCTGTGTAGCTCTCCAGTTGAGCTCTGTTTTCCTCTCTGGTTCTAGGGGTTCTTGTCTTCCTTCCATCTCATCCCCCTACTCAAATGCCAGCTACTTATGTTTATCAGTTAGTTCAGTCGCTCAGTTGTGTCCGACTCTTTGCGACCCCATGAATTGCAGCATGCCAGGCCTCCCTGTCCATCACCAACTCCCGGAGTTCACCCAAACTCATGTCCGTCGAGTCGGTGATGCCATCCAGCCATTTCATCCTCTGTGGTCCCCTTCTCCTCCTGCCCCCAATCCCACCCAGCATCAGAGTCTTTTCCAATGAGTCAAGTCTTCGCATGAGGTGGCCAAAGTACTGGAGTTTCAGCTTTAGCATCAGTCCTTCCAAAGAACACCCAGGACTGATCTCCTTTAGAATGGACTGGTTGGATCTCCTTGCAGTCCAAGGGACTCTCAAGAGTCTTCTCCAACACCGCAATTCAAAGGCATCAATTCTTCGGTGCTCAGCTTTCTTCACAGTCCAACTCTCACATCCATACATGACCACAGGAAAAACCATAGCCTTGACTAGACGAACCTTTGTTGGCAAAGTAATGTCTCTGCTTTTGAATATGCTATCTAGGTTGGTCATAACTTTCCTTCCAAGGAGTAAGCGTCTTTTAGTTTCATGGCTGCAGTCACCATCTGCAGTGATTTTGAAGCCCCCAAAAATAAAGTCAGCCATTGTTTCCAGTGTTTCCCTATCTATTTCCCATGAAGTGATGAGGCCAGATTCCATGATCTTAGTTTTCTGAATGTTGAGCTTTAAGCCAACTTTTTCACTCTCCTCTTTCACTTTCATCAAGAGGCTTTTTAGTTCCTCTTCACTTTCTGCCATAAGGGTGGTGTCATCTGCATATCTGAGGTTATTGATATTTCTCCCGGCAATCTTGATTCCATCTTGTGCTTCATCCAGCCCAGTGTTTCTCATGATGTACTCTGCGTAGAAGTTAAATAAGCAGGGTGACAATATACAGCCTTGACATACTCCTTTTCCTGTTTGGAACCAGTCTGTTGTTCCATGTCCAGTTCTAACTGTTGCTTTCTGACCTGCATACAGGTTTCTCAAGAGGCAGGTCAGGTGGTCTGGTATTCCCATCTCTTTCAGAATTTTCCACAGTTTATAGTGATCCACACCATCAAAGGCTTTGGCATAGTCAATAAAGCAGAAATAGATGTTTTTCTGGACCTCTCTTGCTTTTTCGATGATCCAGTGGATGTTGGCAGTTTGATCTCCGGTTCCTCTGCCTTTTCGAAAAACAGCTTGAACATCTGGAAGTTCACAGTTCACATATTGCTGAAGCCTGGCTTGGAGAATTTGGAGCATTACTTTACTAGCTTGTGAGATGAGTGCAATTGTGCGGTAGTTTGAGCATTCTTTGGCATTGCCTTTCTTTAGAATTGGAATGAAAACTGACCTTTTCCAGTCCTGTGGCCACTGCTGGGTTTTCCAAATTTGCTGGCACATTGAGTGCAGCACTTTCACAGCATCATCTTTCAGGATTTGAAATAGCTCCACTGGAATTCCATCACCTCCACTAGCTTTGTTCATAATGATGCTTTCTAAGGCCCACTTGACTTCACATTCCGGGATGTCTGGCTCTAGATGAGTGATCACACCATCATGATTATCTCATTAGGAAACTTGAAAAAGCAGCAGAGCTTGTTTGGCCTTAGTCTCCCCAGGAATCACCAGACCACGTGGGCCACCTAAGCCCAGAAGATGTTAGCAGCCTGGTGACCCTGTCCTGGAGAAGGCAATGGCAACCCACTCCAGTACTCTTGCCTGGAAAATCGCATGGATGGAGGAGCCTGGTAGGCTGCAGTCCATGGGGTCGCTAAGAGTCAGACACGACTTCACTTTCACTTTTCACTTTCATGCATTGGAGAAGGAAATGGCAACCCACTTCAGTGTTCTTGCCTGGAGAATCCCAAGGACGGCGGAGCCTGGTGGGCTGCCGTCCATAGGATCGCACAGCGTCGGACACAACTGAAGTGACGCAGCAGCAGCAGACCCAGTCCTTGGGCCTGACCACTACCATGATGACAAATGGACTGCCTAGAGGAAAGAGGAAAAAGTGGATCTGTTTTAAAGCTGGAAATAATTCTGTGCTTAGCTAGCCTTAGCACTGTTAGTCATTTGAGTACCTAGTAAGTACGGGGCACTGTGGTGGAGTAAGCCATGGCTTTGACCACTGATAGGCTCCCAGCAGAGTTCAGTAGCTCTCCTGCTTGAAGAAACTGGTTCTTAACCTCTCTACAGAGAAAGTGCTTGTAAAACAGAAGTTTAGGGGGTATATACTATTATATGAGAGCAGAGAGGAAACTGTGGAATTCTCATAGGCAACTGTTTCAGGCCTTAATCACTCAGAAGCCCTCCAGGTGAATGGTCCCTGTCAAAGGGCGTCAGCTAGGTTTAGGAAGGAGCCATGGGACTGTGTGGTTTGTGTGGGGTTCAGAATCACATTGAACTCAGGCACCAGCAAGATGCAGTCCTTTCAGGCAACTTCAAAATGAATATTCTTTGTTATCATCCTCCTTTTAATCTCTCATTTCCTATGTTATTTTTTAGATAAGTAATATATAAATATGTTCCATTTGTAAAAAGCTTAAAAATATGTAAATTATAAAATTATATAAAAATATATGAGAATATTAAAAAGGTTCTTTTTCTGTGGCCCTTCCCCTCATTCTTCTCCTTTTTGTAGGAAGTCTGTAGATGTCACTCCAGATCTTTACACAAATACATGGTTTTGCTCAGTTTTAGGCTCACAATATGCATGTATTCTGTAACTTGAATTCTTCCTCTGGGACCCATGTGGCTCAGAGGTCCTTTGATGTCAGAATGCATTCTTTTTACTGCTGCATTGTAATTCAGAAAAATATGGTTGCACCGTTGTTTACTTAGCCATCCTGCTATTGATGAACACTTAGGTTATTTCCAGTGGTTTGCTATTACAAATAGTGCCTCAGGAAGCATCTGTTTACTTGCCTATTTGTGCATATAGTAAGATATTTTTCTAAGGAAGATACTTAGGAATAAAGTTGCTGGATTGAGGGGTAAGTACATTTAAAAGTTTTTGGATGCTGCCTAATTGCCCTCCACTTGGACTGTATCAGATTCAGTTCAGTTCAGTCGCTCAGTCGTGTCCGACTCTTTACATACCCACAAACAGTATATACATATGTATTTCCTCTTATACTTATCAGTACTGGATAATATCAGATTAAAATTTTTTTTTTGTTTCTCTGGAGGGTAAAAAATGATATCCAGTTCTGGTAGTGAGTATAGAATAGTGATTAAAAACTGGACTCTGGAGCCCAGCTGGCTGAGATCAAATCACAAGTCTTCCCACCTGCTAGCTATGTGACTTGGTGAGTTACTTAACCTCCCTATTCCTTAATTTCCTCATCTGTGAAAGGGGGATGATAATGGTAGTACATACCTCATAGTGACTTAATTTTTTTGTTCTTATGGAAAATTTCAAAATATGCAAAAGTAGAATAATTAATCAATTCTTGGCCAATTTTGTTTCATCAATATTGCTCACACACTTTGCCCTCCAATATTATTCTGTAGCAAATATCAGGCATATAAGTAAATATTTCAGTGGATAGTCTAAAAGATAGTGATGGTTTTAAAATGTGATTATAATACCATTATCATATCTAGAAAAATATCACCAAAAATGTAGAATGTGGGTTTGTTGGGCTTTTTTGCCACCCTGTCTGGCATGCTGGATCTTTGTTCCTCTAGCCGGGGAAGGAACTCATGCCCCCTGCAGTGGAAGCCTGGAGTCTTAACCACTGGACCCCCAGGGAAGTCCCTGTAGGAATGTTTTGAGGGTTAAATGAATTAATTATATAGTACCTGGTGTGTGGTAAATGCTCTAGGTATTTGCAGCTATTTTTCATTGTTTTCTGATTTGCAAATCTTTGATTACTAGGAGGGTTAACATTACTGCATGTTTTTTTTTTGCCAGGTATATTTTTTTTGCTATGTATTACTTACTGAAAATTTGTGCTCATTCATCTGTTTTTTCCCTCTATGGTTTATAGAATATCTTTGTATTTTTGGGGTATTAATCTTTTGACTACTACATATATTTGGTAATTCCTTTCAGCCTGTTGTTTACAGTGTCTGCTGTTGGGTAGTTTTTTGTAATTTGGAGATTAGTTCTGTCATCTCTGCCCTATGGCTTCAGAGTTTTGTCTTATGAATGCCTTCACTACTTCGAGATTATAAAACTATTTTACCTATATTTTCTTCTAACACGTTTATGGGTTTTTGTGTAGTTTTTAAAAATGTTTATGTCCTCAATCCATCTGGAATTGATGTCTGCTGTGAGTTAGGGCTCTAATTTTATTTTTGCCAAATGCATGTCCTATGGTTTCTCTACCATTTATTGATTAGTTCATCCTTCATCCACTGCCTTTAAATGCCACATTTAGGATCTGCTGATTCCCTACAAATATATGGGTATGATTCTGGATTCTTTATTCTGATTCATTGATCTAGTTGTCTATTCTAGCACTGATATTTAGTCAAGTGATTTGTTTCTCATTGTTCTTGTAAAAATATTTCTTAGCTCTTCTTGTTTTCTCTTCCCTATGAATTTTAGAATCAACTGATTAAATAAAAAATCTTGTTTGGATGGGACTGTATTGAATTTATGGGCTAATGATGGGAGAACTGACAGTTGGAGACTTCTCATCCAGGAACATGATGTACCTCTCCACTTACTCAGCAATTCTGTGTCCATTAGTAAAGGATATAGTAGAGTTTTTTTCATATGGGGCTGTCTTAGTTTTTTGTTTCTTTTTGTTTCGCTTTTTTTGGTTAGATTTATTCTTGGCTATTTTACAATTTCTTAATTCTTTTTTGCAAATGGATTTCTAATTTCATTTTGTTTGGTGATTGCTGGTGCATAATAGTTTACATCTGTGGGGATTTGCTGTGTGCCATACATTGCTCTAAGCATCTTATCCCATATAATTTTCTCAGTAAGTCCTAATATTTCTGTTTTATTGTTAAAGCAACTGGGCTTTGTAGCACAGTTAGTTGCTCATTCAAGATCCCATGGTTACCAGGTGGGAGAGCCAGCAGTCCTGAGCCCCCACTCCTTTCTCTCTCTCTGTCTCTCTGTCTAATATGTATTTATTTGGCTGTACTGCACCTCAGCTGCGGCTCATGAGATCTTCAGTCTTCATTGTGTGCGAGATCTTTAGTTGCAGCGTGTGAACTCTTAGTTGTGGCATGTGGGATCTAGTTCCCTGACCAGGGACGGAACCCCGCCCCCCACAGCTGAGTTGTAGAGTCTCAGCCACTGGACCCCCAGGGAGTCCCTACTCTCCCTTCCACTGTCATACACAGTGTGCCATCCACCTCATCCTGCTCTGAAATTGGTTGCAGTACTTTTAGTTGAATCTTTTGGATTTTCTAGGTAGACAGTTTTAGTGTCCACAAATAACGACCATATGTATTTCTTTTTTTTTCATGCCTCTTGTTAGGTACATAGTTTTGTGGATCTATATTCATCATTTCTCAGGAAGTCTGACCCAGTTAGTTTTTCCTTTAGCACTGGAATATAGTGCCATTTCTTCTTGGGGGTGGATGGGAGGCTGTACAGATAGAAAAGAGAGTGTAGAAACGTCTCCAACGTGTCTTGTTAATAAATTCAGTAGATTGAATGTATGTTATTCCATTGTACTGTGAGTCTTTGTTTTTGATGTAGTTAATTTTTTCTGTTAATTCTGCCCTTCCATTGCTCAAGTTTGTAAGTTTCTGTTTCTTGAGTGGAATTGGTGCATTTGGGAAGAGCAGCCTCTATACCTCAAGCCTCCTCTTGTTTAGCCTGGGCCAGGGTCTTATATCCTTGGCCAGGCTGCCCTTTTACCACCGGTTAAAATGGAAAACGAGCATTATGTGTTTCCATAGAGGAATTTCCTCCGTGGGAAAGCAGAAAGCCTGTTCTGTTGCTGTTGTTAGAGTCTTTATTAGGAGGGTGAGCCTGGGGAGCCCCAGCCCCTGGACACTTTGCAGAGCCTGACCTAGGTGGCTTACTTGCACCATCCTATCCGGATGCACATGGGCTGAGAGGGGTCTGAGGGGTGTGTGTGTGAGAGAGAGGAGAGACACACAAGACAGGCAGGCAGATAGACACTGGCTGGGACAGGTGTTCCAGGCCTCTGCCCACAGTGGGAGTCAGGGCCAGTCTTGCTCTCTACTGGCCAGTGCTGAGTTGGGAGAAAGAGGCTAGTGGAGCCCCTCCCTGCTGACCTGCGGCTTTCTGTCCTAACCTTGGGCTACTGATCAGTTCCACAGCTTCAGCCCAAGGTGTGCCAGGGCTGCCACTGCTGACACCTGTTTAAGCAGGCAGCTCATTATCGGGTCCACTTGTCTTTGGCCATGAGTCAGTGGGCAGGAATGTTTGGTTATGTTGTGTTTTCTCTTATAAAATGTAAATAATATACTTTTCCCTTTAAAAAGTAGCACATACTCATTAAAGAAGATTTATAAAATAAAATTTAAAAGAAGAAAGAATTGCTAATTACTCTGTTGCCCACGTGCAGTCACTTGAAGCATTTTAGTGAGTTTCATTCTACTCCTTCCTTTTCTAGTCACAGGCTGTTTTTCTAAAAGTTGAAGTATAACGTTATATTAGTTTCACATATACTACATAATGGTTTGATACTAGAATGCAATGCAAAATGATCTCTATCATAAGTCTAGTTACCATGCATCACCTTACATAGTTACGATTATTTTTTTCTTGATGAGAATTTTTAAGATTTACTCTCTTAGCAACTTTCAGATATGCCACACAGTATTATTAACTGTAGCCATCATGCTGTTTATTACATCCTCATACTTTATCTATTTTATAACTGGAAGTTTGTACCTTTTGACTCCCTTGTTCCATTTCTCCTGTCCCCTACCTCCTCCCCTTTGGCAACTACCAGTCTGTTCTTTGTATCTGTGAACTTGGTTTTTCATTTGTTTTGTTTTGATTCATTTTGTTCTTTCTTATATTGCACATATAAGTGAAATCATATAGTATTAGTCTTTCTCTGTCTTACCTGTGTCACTTAGCCTAATGCCTTAAGGCCTGTCTGTATCACAAATGGCAAGTGGGTGTGAGTCGCTCAGTCATGTCTGACTCTTTGGAACCCTATGGACTCTAGCCTCTCAGGCTCCTCTGCCCATGGTATTCTCCAGGCAAGAATACTAGAGTAAGTTGCCATGCCCTCTTCCCAGTCCCAGGGGATCTTCCCAATCCAGGGATCAAACCTGGGTCTCTTGCATTGCAGGCAGATTCTTTACCATCTGAACCACCAGGGAAGCCTCAAATGGTAAGATTCCATACTTTTTTCTGACTGAGTGGTATTCCATTGTATATATGCACACCACATCTTTTTATCCATTCATCCACCAGTGCACACTTAGGTTGTTTCCATATCTTGGCTATTTTAAATAAGGCTCCAGTGAGCATGGGGGTGCATGTATCTTTTCAAATTATTATTATTTTTAAAAAACAAATACTCAGAAGTGGAATTACTTGATCATATGGTAGTTCTTCCTTCAAGCTAGGCTTCAGCAGTACTTGAATTGAGAAATTCCAGATGTACAAGCTGGGTTTAGAAAAGGCAGAGCAACCAGAGATCAAATTGCCAACATTCATTGGATCATAGAGAAAGCAAGGGAATTCCAGAAAAATTTCTACTTCTGTTTCATTGACTACATAAAAGCCTTTCACTGTGTAAATCAAAACAAACTGTGGTGGAAAATTCTTAGAGATGGGAATACCAGACCATCTTGCCTGTCTCCTGAGAAACCTGTATGTGGGTCAAGAAGCAACATTTAGAACCTTACACAGAACAACTGACTGGTTCAAAATTGGGAAAGGAGTACAGCAGGGCTGTATATTGTCACCCTGTTTATTTAAATTATATGCAGAGTGCATCACGTGAAATGCCGGGGTGGATGACTCATAAGCTAGAATCAAGATTGCCAGGAAAAAGATCAACAACCTCAGATACGCAGAGGATAACACTCTGATGGCAGAAAGTGAAGAGGAACTAAGGAGCCTCTTGATGAGGGTGAAAGAGGACAGTGAAAGCTGGCTTAAAACTCAACATTTAAAAAAATGAAGATCATGGCATCTGGTCCCATCACTTCATGGCAAATAGAAGGGGAGAAAGTAGAAGCAGTGACAGATTTTCTCTTTTTGGGCTCTAAAATCACTGCGGATGGTGACTGAAGCCATTAAATCAGAAGACATTTCTTTCTTGGAAGGAAAGCTGTGGCAAACCTAGATAGCATATTAAAAAGCAAAGACATCACTTTGCCAATGAAGGTCCATATTGTCAAAGCTATAGTTTTCCCAGTAGTCATGTACAGATGTGAGGGTTGGACCATAAGAAGGCTAAGTGCCGAAGAATTGATGCTTTCGAACTGTGGTGTTGGAGAAGACTCTTGAGAGTCCCCTGGACTGCAAGAAGATCAAACCAGTCAATCCTAAAGGAAACCAACCCTGAATATTCAGTGAAAGGACTGATGCTGAAGCTGAAGCTCCAATACTTTGGCCACCTGATGCAAATACTTTTCCACAGGTGCCTCATTGGAAAAGACTGATGCTGGGAAAGATTGAAGGCAAAAGGAGAAGAGGGAGGCAGAGGATGAGATGGTTGGGTGGCATCACCAGTTCAATGGACATGAACTTGGGCAAACTCTGGGAAGTAGTGAGGGACAGGGAGGCCTGGCACGCTACAGTCCGTGGGGTTGCAGAGTCAGACATGACTTAACAACCGAACAACAAATGGTAGTTCTATTTTTCACTTTTTTGAGGAAACTTCACATTGTTTTCCATGGTGGCTGCACCAATTTACATTCCCACCAACAGTGCATGAGGGTTTCCTTTTCTTCACACCCTCTCCAGCAGTGGCTATCTCTTGTCTTTTTGATGACAGCCATTCTAACAGATGTGAAGTGATATCTCATTGTGGTTTGGATTTGGATTTTTCCTGATGATTAACAATGTTTAGAATCTTTTGATGTGCCTGCTAGCTATCTCTATGCCTTCTTTGGAAAAATGTTTGGGTCCTCTGCCCATTTTCTAATCAGATTGTTTGGCTTTCTGCAGGGGAGTTGTGTGAGTTCTTTATATATTTTGGTTATTAGCCCCTTATTGGATATATGCTTTGCAAATACATTCTGCCATTCATTAGGTTGCCTTTTCATCTTGTTGATGATTTCCTTTCTTTTGCAAAAGTCTCTTAGCTTGATGAGCTCCCACTTGTTTATTTTTGCTTTTGTTGCTTTTGTTTTGGAGTCTCATACAAAAAATCATTGCCAGGAGTGGTGTCACTACTAGGTTTTCTTTTTAGGAGTTTTATGGTTTCAGGTCTTACATTCAAATCTTTAATCCATTTTGAGTTAATTTTTGTGTACAGTATAAGATAGTTGTTTCATTCTTTGGCAAGTGGCTATCCAATTTTCTCAACACTGTTTATTGAAGAGACTGACCGTTCTCCCATTGTGTATGCTTGCCTCTTTTGTAGTTAAAAATAATTAATTATTCTTTAGTTCGATCAACAAAGTTGTATTTAACTTCCCCACTCAGCTATTTTAAAATAGTTCCATTAATGCTGCTTGTACCCTACTTTTTTTTTCTTATAAAACATCTTGTCTATATTCTTTGGGAATATCATTTTAAATGTCTGTTTAATATTACATTAAGTAGATAGACCAGCATTTATTCAACATATTTTTGGTCTTGACCCCTTGAAGACAAGGCACATCCTTCTTTCCCTGTTAATCCATTTTGGTTCAATCACCCATGAAGTTGGGCTAACCTTCTTCTGAATTTTTGTTTTCTGTCTGAAGCATCTCTTTGAGGTAATGGTATGCCAGATGCTATGTGAAATGGACCTTCTTTTTATTTGCCTTAAACTTTACTCATTCAAGTTTCAGAGAGGCATCTTGGTCTTGTTATCCTTTAGTTTGGTGAACGAAGTTGTGTTTACCTTCTCCTCTGTGGTTAAGCTTTAGTTCTGGGCACTCCCTCCCCAGCCTTGATAGGCAGGCACTGCTATAGATGGTAGGCCCCACATTGTGCTTCTGACCCCATCACTGATGGGACACTCAGCCTTCTGGTCTGTAGAGAGCATTCAGGTGTATGTACCCCCACTGCAAGGTGGATGTTTGCTGATGAGAACAAGATTTCTTTGTCTCTCTTTTTTGTTCCTTCCCAAATAACATCTATTTCCCTTCCCCTGGGGTGCCCTGTTGACTGGATCTTGGGAACTGGCTGCCTCATCCTTCACCTGCCCAGGACTGTGTCTCTCCTCTTCCTGACTTCTGTTGACCTCCTGTTCCCACTCCGCTGGTCCCTCCCTCACAGTGCTGTCACTGCACTTCTGCCTCTGGCCTAGCCTCACCCGATGAGTTTGTGTGACCTTCGCACTGCATTCATGCTTTGGGACTTAGCCGCTATAATGATGTCCATGGCGCAGGTTAGCAGATGGCGGCAGCAGCAATGAGACCTGACATGTTCTAATGACTCTCTTCTTCCCACCCTTGCTGGCCGAGCTGATGGAGGGGCAGGGGTTTCCTTGAGGCGTTTTAGGAGGGGGCCAAGGGAAATCGGGGGGCACCCAGGTGCCGATGAAGCCTGTGACCTTTGCTGCTATAATATCAGTGTTTCACAAGCAGGGCGGTTCGGGAGCCCACTTGCAGCCCATCAAAAATTGATTTAATTGCAATTTTTCCTCCAATTAGGAGCACTGGAGCCTGACTAATTGGAGTAATAGAGAGTAATAAGGCTCAGATAAAAAGCCTTCCTCGGCGGCCTTTGTATCTCGTGTCAGTGCCTGTCAGAGGTCAGAGAGCTTGCATATTCTATTAGGCAGCCCGGCCTTCATTTGTACAAATTAGTTTACCCAACAGTAATTAAAATGCCAATGCGGGTTGAAGAGAACTGAATACACTTGATGGGCATGTTGGTGAATGATGTGACAGCTCTGGTGGCCTCCCTTGCCAAAGTGTGTCAGCCCAGCTCAGAGGCGGCTGGGGCCTGGGCCAGCTGGGCAGCTCCAGGCCAGCCACGGGGCACAGCTGCCGAGCACACCCTTCTGCTGCCCCTCCTCAGAGCCCCTCCATCGCTCCTTTCTTCTCCCAGGTGGAGTCATTTGTTCACTTGTCCATTCGTTCATTCAATAAGCATTTGAGTTGTCAGTATGTGGCAGGCATTATACTAGGTGCTGGGGAAAGAACTTATGGGGCACAGGGTGTAAAATCACTTGGGCTCTGGAATTAAGACTGCTGCTGCTGCTGCTGCTGCGGGTTCAAATTCTAGTCCCACTGGTTGCTCCATGTGTGAGCAAGATCAAGGTTGTTACTTCTCTGTGTCTCAGTGTCCTCGTCTGTCAGACATGAGGGAGTAGACAGAGTAGTGCTTTGGAGACTTTGTTTGCAGACTCTAGCACACAGAAAGTGCTCAGTCACTTCCTAGGGTAGTGAAGAGGGTCCAAACAAAGGCAGAGGCAGCATGTATATACCTTCTTTTCACCCTGCCCACACCTGACTGATTTTCCTTCATACTTTCCTCTCCTCTGTTATGTATCTTTGTTATTTTCTATTCCTCAACTTGACTACCAGAACTCCCAACTCTCTTGGTCTCTCTGATGTGAGGGCTCTTATGTCTTCTTCTTGGGCCTATGGATGATCTCTGTGAGGCCAGGTTTTCCTAAGTTGGGACCAGGGGGCCAGTAAGGTAGCTTGGGCATCTGGGCAGGGTGAGACTTCGTAGAGTGGATGAGAAATTGTAGAAGGCTAGCTTCTGATAAGGACTTTCTGGTCCAAAAAGAGAAGAGTTTGTGGAGTCAGAATGACTTTTAGACCCTCAGGGTGAGAGAGTGTATGCATTTGTGTAAGAGCATGTGTGTGTATGTGTGTGCTGACATTTTTAGGTATTGCTGGTTATTGTTACTGCTCAGTTGCTAAGTCGTGTCTGCCTCTTTGTGACCCAATGGACTGTAGCATGCCAGGCTTCCCTGTCCATCACTATCTCCTGGAGTTTTCTCAGATTCATGTCCATTGAGTTGGTGATGCTGTCTAACCATGTCATCCTCTGCTGGCCTCTTCTCCTTTTGCTTTCAATCTTTCCCAGCATTAGGGTCTTTTCCATTGAGTCGGCTCTTCACATCAGGTGGCCAAAGTATTGGAGCTTCAGAATCAGTCCTTCCAGTGAATATTCAGGATTGATTTCCTTTAAGATTGACTGGTTTGATCTCCTTGCAGTCCAAGGGACTCTCAAGAGTTTTCTCCAGCACCACAATTGAAAGCCATCAATCTTTGGCACTCAGCCTTCTTTATGCTCCAACTCTTAAATCCATACATGACTACTGGAAAAACCACAGCTTTGACTATATGAACCTTCGTTGGCAAAGTGATGTCTTTGCTTTTTAATATGCTATCTAGGTTTATCATAGCTTTCCTTCCAAGGAGCAAGCGTCTTCTAATTTCATGGCTACAATCACTGTCTGCAGTGATTTTGGAGTCCGAGAAAATAAAATCTGTCAACTGTTTCCACTTTTTCTCCATCTATTTACCATGAATTGATGGGACCAGATGTCATGAACTTAGTCTTTTGAATGTTGAGTTTTAAGCCAGCTTTTTCACTGTGCTCTTTTACCCTCATCAAGAGGCTCTTTAGTTCTTCACTTTCTGCCATTACAGTGGTATCATCTGCATATCCGAGGTTGTTGGTATTTTTGCAGGCAATCTTGATTCCAGCTTGTGAGTCATCCAGCCCGGCATTTTGCATTATGTACTCTGCATATAATTTAATAAACAGAGTGACAATATATAGCTTTGTCAATGCTCCTTTCTTCTCATCTGTTATCTGGTTGTGCTTCACTGTACAACTTCACTGTACCAACACTGTGTCGTGTGTTATTCAGGTCTGAGCTTGCAGATTTGGGAATTAATCCTCTAAGAAGCAGAAGGACCCCCTTCACAGCTCCTATGACTAGCTTCCTCTGCTGTGTTGGCTGTGAACTCTGGAAGGCCCTTTCAGTTGAAGTCTGTAGATTTGTTTTGGGCATCTCTTTGGTACCAGACACTGTGCTGGGCACTGGAATACACAAGAGCCACCAGACAGTCCATGATCTCAAAAAGAAGATGAGAAGACAACCCCTCAAATGCCATTTGTCTCGTGCAGGCAAGATCAGGGTGTGGCAGGACTTAAGAGGAAGGCCTGTCAGGCTACTGAGCAGCCAGCAGATCCTGCTTCTGCCTGTTGAGTAGGGCTGACCGTCCCTGTCCCTCAGGGGGCTGACAGTCCCTGTGGTTTGGATGTGAATCTTGGTGAACGTTCCAAGCAGGACCTGGCTCCAAATCTGCTTAACTGCTGCTTACATGGTTGTTTTTGTTTTGTTTTGACTGAGTGTTAAATTTGATTAAACTCTTCAGATCCGATCAGATCAGTCGCCTTAGGCCCTCATAAATGCCAGAGGGACTCTCTACTCTCCCTCCTGTATCTGCTTCCTGCTTTACATGGTTAAACAAGGGAAAAGGGCAGCTTTTGGAAAGAAATGTTCACAGTTGTTATATCCAGGCAATTAAGAAAGATCCTTATGGGCATGAAGGTGAGAGGCATTCCTCCTGGAGGCAAAGGGTGAGGGTCAGGGGTGGGTGGGCAGGAACAGAGGACAGGAATCCAGGGGCAGGGGTTCCCATCGCTGCTGGGAAGTCAGAGCTGTGGAGGCGCCTCCCCTCTTTCTCCATTGACTGACCTTGATGCTAATTTAGGCCTGTGGCCAGTCAGAGGTCTGCCACAGGCCTCCTTAAGAGTCTGTGTGTCTGTGCTGGTGCCCCTCACCTGGCTCCCTACTTCTCAAGTCTGGAGAGCCCTATTGCCTGCATGAATGATTTCTAAGGGCTATTATGTTTCCAACCCAAGGTAATTAGCTTTACCAGTTATTACTGGATTGCCCTCAAGAGAAAAATGTTGGTGGGAGAGGGAAGTGAGGATAACACCTCCTGGCTTTGTAGTTTGGGGCTTCAGTGTCCAGTGGCTGCATACCAGGCTGGGTGTCACCAGGAGCATGACAGAGTGACTGTTTTAGAATACCATTCTAGTTTAGTGGCTACTGGCATGCCTATAGGTTGATAGGAGGCTGGGAAGACTGAGCATGTCCCTAGAGAAGTCTTGATTTGAGGCATGGATGCTCCAGGGTGGTTTATGTGGCCTTTTTGTCTGCCTTGGGTTGAAACATAAACCCCTGCCCTGCAATTTTGATTGTAAATCAGTGGCTTGCCCAGTGCCTGCCCTAACATCTCCTCTATCAGCAACTAGCAGGCCAACCCCCCACCAAGCCAAAGCCATCGGCTTCTCAGAGCCCCAACTGCGGAAATCCATCTCCCCACTGACATGCTTAGGATCAGAGAGCCACAGGTGCTGGGCAGGGCCAGGGCCGATAGGCTGCTGCCCCACAGTGCTAACGTGTCATTAATATGTCCAGGCCCTCCCCCCAAGCCCAGACATGTAGGGACTTGGCCCTTCCCTGCCCCAGGGCTCCTGAGTGACATAACTGCTTTCAGCTCTCTTGTTCCAGTTTAGATTTTCAAGCCCAGTGTTCCTGCAGGCTCCCCCTCCCAACACCTTCCAAATCCTCTGACAAAGGAGTGGTCTGGCACATGGGTTCAAGTTCTAGTCCTAGGACTGTGGCCAGCCTGGCTCATTGAATGGATTCTTCTCACTGGGTTTGGGCCTCCACTTAAAATGAAACTGCAGATTATATATGTTGAACTTTTTAGGGGTTTAAGAGAGGCTCTTAAATATGGGCAATATGGTCAGAGTGTTCCTTCTCTCTCGCCTCTTGGCAGTGTCTGTCATTGTCCTCTAAACTCTGACTTTCATCCCACTCCCACAGCAGTACTGACTGCCCTAGGCCCTCACACTCCCTGCTCTCCCACCCTCACCTTTTCATGCCATCACCTGCCTTTCATCATTGGCCTCTTCTCACTTTGGTGCCTTTATGCCTGCCCTGTGCTTGTATCATGTTGCCATATTCCCCAGCTCTTACAACCTTCAGTAAAGCCGCCCAGCCTCCCTCACCGCTGACCAGGGTAGCAGCTTCCAGCGCCCAACAACCTGTTATGGGGAGAAGTTGGTGTTCATACAACTGAAGACCAACAGGCTTGCTCTCCCTTGGCCTCAGTTGCAAATCTAGAGATCCATTCTTATGCTGCCATTGAACCCGTGGGTCCTCTGGCCAAGCAGCTCTGGGAGGTTACAGCCGTCACTCTAATTCCATATGGTTTCCCACAACTTCTCTGATGGCTCTCCTGGCTGCTTCTCTCAGCTTGGCTTAACCTCATGGTACCCTGGAGAATGAGCACAGCACTTCCAATTGTGTAGCCATTTCCGCCACAAGTTCTGACAAGCCAGACCTGACTCTGCTCTCCTTTTGTTTGGCAGCTCCTTTGTGACAGGGACGGCTTGTTGTGGGCACTTCTCACCCTTAAGAATCTGGGACCTCAACAGGTAAGAGATTCCTGAGCCCACCATGGCTTCCAGGGTGGGTGGGGCTGGAACAGCTGGGAGGCCAAGGAAAGAGCTGCCCAAGCCAGCCCATTTCAGTTGCCTGAGTGGTCCAGGAGGAGGTTGAAAGTAATTAAAAAAAACTGAGAACGTGTGCCCACACAAAAGCCTATATACAAATGTTCAATAGCTTGATCCTCAACAGTCAAAAAACAGAACAGCCCAAATGTTCTTCAGTGGGTGAATTCTGACTGATGGGGAAAGAAAGTTTGGTATATGCATGCCAGAGAACACTACTGAGCAAGAAGGACAAGAACAGTACTGACACATGCAGCGACTTCTGCGACTCTCAAGGGAATTACGCAGCATAAAGGGAAAAACCTCCAAAGTCCGCACAACCCGACTGGCTCCACTGTGTCACCTTCTCACATAAGATCAATTGTTAGCTTATGGAAACTGTTGAAGTAATTTATAATAGGTGCCTAATTTCATGTAGAACTTATGATAACAGTTAGGATTTATGATACTTCTCTAAGGAGTGCCTTACTGTGTGGCTATAAAAAATTTTATCTATCCTTAGAGATGATTTTTCTAAAAGAAATTTTAGAAGTGCCCACAGATCCTTAAGAAGAACAATAAAGAACAGTTAAAATACACCTAGGTTTTATTTACAATTCTCTGCCTTGGCAGGCTTGACACATTCCCATCTGATTACCTGCTATTCTGTGTTTTTTTTTTTTTTTTAACTTTTCATTATTTTAGATTAATAGGAAGTTACAAAAGTAGGAAGGCAAGGTACCTGTGTAACATCTTATATAATATCAAACCTAGCAAGTTGGTAGGTACAGTTGGTACAGTCTACAGACCTTTAACTGATTCTACTTATTTTGTGTATATAAATTTCTTTGCAGTTTTATCCCATGTGTAGAATCATGTGACTACTGCCCCAATAAAGATACAGAACTGTGCTGTTCATTAGCACAAAGACCCCTCCTATACACCTTCATAGCTGCACCCATCCTCTGCCCCTCCCTCTTGCTCCTAATCCCTGGCAAACCACTTAGGTGTTCTTCATCTCTGTAATTTCGTTATTTTGAAGGTATTATATAAATGAAATAATGTATGTAGTATATACGTAATATGTAATCTTTGGAGGTTTTTCCCTTTATGCTGCGTAATTCCCTTGAGTCACAGAAGTCGCTGCGTGTGTCAGTACTGCTCTCGTCCTTCTTGCTCAGTAGTGTTCTCTGGCATGCATATACCAAACTTTCTTTCCCCATCAGTCAGCATTCACCCATTGAAGAACATTTGGGCTGTTCTGTTTCTTGACTGTTGCGGATCAAACTATTGTGTATAGGCTTTTGTGTGGGCACATGTTCTCAGTTTTTTTAATTACTGCCTGGGAATACAATTGCTGGGTCATTTGGTAAGTATGTGCTTAGTTTTTTTACCTGCCAGCCTGTTTTCAGTATCTTACCACTTTATGTTCTGACTCCAGTATCTGAGAGATCTAGTTTCTGCACGTTTCCAACAGCATCTGGTAGTGTCACTAGTTTTTATTTGAATTATTTTAATGGATGTGTTACTTGTGGTTTTGATTCAAATTTCCCTAGTAGCTAATGCTGTTGAACATCTTTTCATGTGCTAATTTGCCCTCTATAGATTCTCTTTGGTAAAATGTCTGCTCATGTTTGCCTATCTCTGACTAGATAGTTTGCTTTTTCACTGACGAGGTCACAGAGATAGGCATTTCTGCTGAAAGTCAGTTTTATTTAGTCACGTTGTTGGGTATGCTTGGCATCAGTACTGACCCAGGCCTGGGATGGTAGACGAGCTGGGGCAGTGAGGGTGTGCACCACCCCACTGTGGTCCAGCTGTATCCTGAAGGCTGAGTAACCTTTGAATGGTCTCTTCTGCCTGTGGTTGCCGTGGTGGGGGTATGTTGGGGCACAGATTAGTGGTCAGAATGGAGTTCTAAGGCACCAGCTCCTTCAACAGCATTCTCGTATGAAACCCCTAGACCTCACTAACACTAAACACTGGCCTTTATAGAACCCAGAAAGGACCCAAGTGAGAATGGGTACAAGACAGCTATGGCCTCAGTTCTCACTGGAGCCAGACAGCAAATAGCCACTGCACCCTCTGGCCAGCCTGAGGCTAGGCTGCCCTGGGCATTGCTTGGCTTCACCTGCCTTCTCTCTGGCTCCCAGACTCCTCTCCTCACCACTGAGGAGCCAGGCCTCACTTAAACACCTCTTCCGTCCTCAGGGAAGCTTGAGGACCAGTGGTGCAGGGACTGAAGGGGAATATGCCCTGATGGAGGCATCCACTTTTGGTGGGAGGAAATGGATGGACAGGACAACTGTCTGTAGCTTCTTTCCCAAAGAAGCCCAAGCAGATAATAAAGCCATGTAGAAAATAGGATTAAGGTAATGAACAGGCAGGACAGAGTTTGATCTTTCAATAACAGCAAAGCCTGACTGACAGGCCAATCTGGAAGGTGGAGCAGCATCGAAGGCAGGACTCGGTGGCGGGGCGGTGCTCAGTGCTGGGTGGATTCTTTGCTTTTAACCTGTCACCACTGAAACCTGAGGAGGGCCGGGATTTTCTTTTATGTGTGTGCTCAGCCTGGGGGGAGGAGCACTGGAGGGCAGTTTTGCTCAGAGCATGGCCCCTCCAGAGGCTGCCCTTAGGGTGGTGGTGGGGGCTGGGACACACCTCAGAGGCATAGGCACCTGCTGGGCACCAGCGTGCCCTCATCCATCTGTGCCTCAGGAATGGGTCCTCAGGCAGCCTAGGCTGCTTTTCAGTGTCTGAGGACCTCTTTCAATGTCATCATGGCTCCCTCAAGCCCTCTGTGCCTCAGGATTCCTAGAGCCTCTGTTCTCCCTCTGAGGGCACGAGGAAGCGAGGTGCTAGCTGGAGCATACCGGTCTGAGAGCGGCTGTGGGCACCACGACATTGCCTGGATGGCAGGGAGCTTGGCTGTCCCCAACTCTTCTTCCTCTCCTGCCTCTCTCTCAGAGCTGTGGACCATGGGCTGGGCCCAGCGGCAGGGGACTTCTAACCTGTGTAAACCAGATGGGAAGAAAGATAAGAGTCCTTCCCCCAGTTTGGATGTGCTGGCGTGTTCCTGTTTCCAAGGGTTGATGGTGTTCAGGCCATCCCTGGCCCCCAGGAGCTGTATCTTGACCCTGCCACTCACCCGCCACTGAGGTATTCCTAGTTAGGCCCTGCGGAACTGTGCCAAAGTCATCCTGTTCCTGACCTTGAGTCTGGAGAAATGAAGGCCCATGTAGTGTTCTCTGTCTGCATTTGCTAAGGACCCTTGGCTCTGCCCCAGGAATGGTGGTGTCTGTGTGGGGCACACCTCCTGCTGCTGGAAGACCCTGGGGTGGGTGGGGGTTCTGATTGGCCTGACATCACACACAGAGCTTCCCCTGGCTCTGTCCTTACCAAGGTGCATTTGAGCTGGATCTAGCCTTGGTGCCCTGAGATGAGGCAGTGGGGACGTGGGCACCAGAATGGAGAGGCCTGAGGTCTCACTCGGCTCTGGAGATTTCCCAGGGGGCCAGCTGTAGCTCCAAGCCAGCCAGGAACTGCTGGGTAAGGAAGAAAGGAGGGGTGGGTTTTGGTGCCTTGGCTCCTCCTAGGGTATTGAGGGTTTGAGTCCTTGGCTAGGTAGTGCACTGCTCAGTATGTGTGTGACTCACACCCCTGCATAATCCCACCTCATCTCCCCTTCTTCCCCTTCTGGCCAGCATCATCCCTGGTGCCCCATGACTCCTCCATTTCCATCCTAAAGCCCCTAAGTCTCCTCTTTCTCAACAGAGGCAGGGGCAGAGAAGCTTCTCACATATTCTGACAGACACCATGTATTTTTCCCTTGGGCTTCTGCTCTACTACCTGACCCCTGTGCCTGAAATACCCCCTCTCTGCCTACTGAAACACTGCTCGTTCTTTAGCATGAATAGACCTCTACCACGAGGCACTCCCTGATCCTCACCCCTGTGGCTGGAGATGGTGACCCTTAGAGCATTCATGGGGTCACCCTGTGGGCCACCACGTGGCCTGGAACTTATCTTGGAACCCTGGACCGAACATGGGAGATACATGTCACGGCATCCTACAGCATTGGAATGACAAAGGGTGCCCGGCTACACCCCTTTCTGTCTGCAGAAAAAACTGGGGTCCTGACTTCAGGCTGGGCCACTCTGAGGGCACTGTTAGTGCCCATCCCGCCCAGGTGTGGATTTGTCTCTGCCCCTGACCCTCCACCTGGGGCGGGGGGCCTGGTCCTCAGTCAGGGTGATTATGGGAATTGCCCCTCTTTAAGTATGTGCCTTCTCCTTTGAAAGTATTACTGACAGCTTTTTTCATTTTCTTTTTTCTTTACCTCTTTAAGGAACCCTGTAATTTCTTTCTCTTTCTTTCTTTTTCCCCCCACCCCTTTCCTTTTTCTTTCTTGTCCCCTCTGTCCCCCTGAACTCTTTGAAATTGGCTCTCTGCCTGCTGACACCAAACTGATACTTTGCGTTTCACTTCTCCTTATCCCTTTATGGCAACAGATGTTGAAATTTTGTATCCTTTTATCTGCCCGGCTGCCCCTTCCTGTAATTCCGGTCCTCTTGTTAGCAGTACAAAGTGGGCTGCCTGGCTGCCTGGCCTTTGAGCCATTGTGTCTGAACACGTGTGCGCAGGCGGGTGCTGGAGTTGTGCACGCGCACACACGTGCATGTGAGGGGCCTGTGCTTGGAAAGGGCCCTTCCCACTCACTGGACAGGGCTGGGGCCGGCGAAGCCTTAGTGGGCTTCTCCTGGTCTCCACGGTTCTATCTGGGACCTCGGTTACAGAACTGAGGTTGCCTCCTAAAGTCTCTCACCCTCCTCACCAGAGGGCTGGACAAGGACGGCCACTCCTGCCCCTCACCCTCCAGCAGTGAGCACCTGGAGGCCCGCGGTGGTCAGCTTATTCCCTTCACATACCCACACCTCCCGCCAAAGCAGGTGGCCCAGGCCTGCACCTCTGCAGTTGTTGGTCCTTCACCTGTGCCATCTCCCATCTTCTGTCCCTGCCGGTCACTCACTGCAGAAATGTCCTTTTATAAGTCCCCTTAGTAAACTCCCTTTTATCTCTCTCCTGGTACCAGCCAAGCCACCCCCTGTATTGTCAGTCGGGTAGATGAGACTTGTTTCCCTCCATGGAGGAAGGGAGCATGTCCCTCCCTGCCCAAGTCTCAGCTCACATCTCCCTGCAGTCTCCATTAGGCACAATGACTTGTGTACAGAAGGCGCTTAGTAAATGACTATTGATCAAAGAAAGGAAGAGGAGAGGGTGGAAAGAAAGGAGGGCACACTGTCCTATTTTCTCAGTGACCATGTTAGGCCCAGCTTGTATTACACCTTCAGGGGAAGCGAAGGTAAGGTAGACTGTCACTCTTCCATCCTTTCGTTTCAGAAGCCATTGTTTTATTTTTGTGGTTGCACATACTGGGTGAGGTATCCTCACACCCAAACAGATGCAGGAATTAACACCCACAGAACCTCCAAGGACCTGTGTTCTGTCTAGTCAAAGCTATGGTTTTTCCAGTAGTCATATATGGATGTGAGAGTTGGACTATAAAGAAAGCTGAGTGCCAAGAACTGATGCTTTTGAACTGTGGTGTTGGAGAAAACTCTTGAGAGTCCCTTGGACTGCAAGGAGATCAAACCAGTCCATCCTAAAGGAAATCAGTCCTGGGTGTTCATTGGAAGGACTGTTGCTGAAGCTGAAACTCCAATACTTTGGCCACCTGATGCGAAAAACTGACTCATTGGAAAAGACCCTGATGCTGGGAAAGATTGAAGGCAGAAGGGGACGACAGAGGATAAGATGGTTGGGTGGCATCACCGACTCAATGCACATGAGTGTGAGTGAAGTTCGGGAGTTGGTGATGGACAGGGAGGCCTGGCGTGCTGCAGTCCATGGGGTCGTAAAGAGTCGGACACGACTGAGCGACTGAACTGAACTGAACTTCCAGGGAGCAGCATCAGGAACCCAGTGTGTTAAGAGTGGCTGGAAATGGCGTGGGGGCCACGGGCATTCTTACATGTGGGTGAGGCAGTAGAGCCTGGGTGTCTTATCTCAGGGTGGTCAGCACAGGAGGACTTTGTATGGGTCACCAGGGAGGTGTGTGGAGGCGGGGTGAGGGAGAACACGGGGTGAGGCGGGGCACCTGGCTCCCTGGCCTGTAGGGCCCCGCCTGGGGTGGGGGGCTTCCAGGGACTGCCTCCCTGCGTCCAACTCTGGCCTGGCGCTCAGGGCCTCGCCCAGACAGGGCATCCGGTCTTCAAGGCTAGTAACTACTTCCAGTCAGCTGTCCGACAAAGATGGTGATGGGGGTGGTGGTGCTATTAGTGCCTTATTTAAATTTTTTCCTCCCTGTCAGGAAGTTCCTATGGTCCCTCTTCCCTCCAGCTTCAGTGGAGCTGCCTGGGCAGCAGGGTAGGTAGGGCCCTCACCTGAGCCCCGCCACCTCAAAGTCTGGGATCCAGCCATACTCTGCTGTTTTTCCTACCCAGGTACTCTGGGGCTCCTCTGGGAAGCTGCAGACAGCCCAGCCTGGGGAACAGATCTCCTTCAGGCAGCCCTCCCCAGCCTGTGTCTCATTCATCAGGCTCACAGGGGCGGCCCCATCTGTCTTTATCTTTCCCTGGATCGAGAGAGAATTGCTGGAGTCAGGCTAGGGGGAGGCTGGGGTAGAGACCCCCCAGCCTTCAGTGGCTCCTGGCAGCCCTGGCTTTGTGCACAGGAGCGGGAAGGGAAGGACTTTTTGTCTGGTGTCTATAGTGCAGACCTGGCCCTTGCTCCTGTCTTGGCCTGAGGCTCTAAGCGGCAGCCCCTTTCCCACACAAGTTGTGCGACAGCCAAGGCTCTGCACCCCTCCCTCACGCCCCCCACAGTGAGAGGCCGAGAGGCATTCTTAACATTCTTTCCAGAGAAAAGGGGTGAAACGTCTGAATTTGGGGGTCACCACGTTATACAAATTGCAATCTAATCGTTTTTACAAGAACACACTTGCAGTAAGAAAAGGAGCCCGGGAGGAGGGGCCCAGGAGACAGACAGCTTGTTTTGTCCCCCTTCCCCCCAAAGTTTGGGGCTATTGTGGTGCTCATCTTGCTCCCTCCACCAGAGCGGTTGAGCTAGAGTTTTCTAGTTAAATTGGTCCTGTGGTGGGGGCCACGAAGGGCCCATGGTGCCATTTCTGTTTGTTTTCCCAAATCAAAGCCCCAGCAGGGCTTCTATGGCACCGCTGGGCTGCTATTTGAAGAGACAGGGCCATTTCCCAGAGCCTGGTGTGTCAGTTTATGCTCTGAACTTAACCTCACGGGTACTGCACAACAGAGCCTGGAGCGTCCCAGGCCCAGAGGCAAAAGAAACTGTATCTTTTTATTGGCCCATTTAAAGTGTGTGTGGCCATTTCAGGGAGTCAGAACTAGTGTGGCAGAAACTCCTCAGGCCCTGACCAGGCCAGGCCGGCAAGACAGGGGCTTTTGGGCCTTGTCCTGGTCTCTGGGGGCTGGTGCTCGCTCAGCCTTTGGGTCTCCCCAGAGGGTAGGGTTGGAGAAGGAAATGGCAACCCACTCCAGTGTTCTTGCCTGGAGAATCCCAGGGACGGAGGAGCCTGGTAGGCTGCCGTCTATGGGGTCACACAGAGTTGGACACGACTGAAGCGACTTAGCAGCAGCAGAGGGTAGGGTTATGTGTTTCTTATTGCACAGGCTGGCAACTCGGTGTGGGTGTGGTCATTCTGCTGCCGACCTTCTGTCCACGGGTGCCTGGCTCTCCTTCATTCCGAACCCTGGGACCAGGGGTGGGCAGGTGGAGCCACGCTGGGCTTCATGCCCCCAGTCTCCACTGCCTTTCATCTTCTATTTCAAACAGACAAACATGAAATTACTTCTATAGATTAAAGGGGAGAGCTCCTCAGTCAGTCTTGGAGGCCTCACTAATGGAGGGGGCAGGGCCCCCAAATCTGGGGGGGCAGAACTGTGGAGCAAAGCAGCCTGGACCCAGTGGACGACAGAGACAGAAAGCCCAGGACCCCAGCCCCTCTGACTTGCCCAAGAGTGGTGCCTCATGGCTGGCGGGCCTGCTTCGGCACTGAGGTCCGTGATGTCTAGGAGATGCTGATGTGGGGAGAAGGCTTTCTGTCTGAGCCCTCAGCACACAGAGAGGAAGAGCACTTCCCTGGGAAGGAGGCTGGGGGCAGAAGTGCCAGCTTAGGGCCTACCCCCACCCTGCCCTGACTGGACAGCAATAGTGCTGCTTGCTGGGGGTCCCCTCACCACTCAGCCTTCTCAGGGAAAGGCAGAGTTGGGCAGAAAAGAACCTGCGGCTGCCTCCTTTCCTCCTCCAGGGAAGGTGGCGGCTCCACTGAGGAGAACGGAGGTTGAGGGTCGGGGTCTGTGAGGCGGAAGGACCAGAGCTAAGGCCCACGTTCACACACGTGGCTTCTGGCTGCTTTGGTGAAACCTGGTTGGCCAAGGCTGGGCTGGTGAGACCACAAAGTCTTCCCCAACCCATGCCGGGCCTCTTACCTGGGTGTCCCTGTGTAGTGTCCACGGCCCAGTTTTTCCTGTCACACCATGCAGGAGAGCCCAGCATGTCCCGAGTGAAGGTGAGGGGTCGGGCCTGGAGCATGCCCCCTTCTTCTTCATTGCCCCCATTCTGAAGAAACTCACCGCTTCTACCCATCCCATAGCCACAGGGATTAGCGGGTATACTTGATGTTGAGGGGTAGTTGCTAGGGCCAGGAGGCCCCCCTAGGTGGTTGCTAGGGGTCTGGCATCAGGGCGAGGGGTCTGCCCACTGCCGCGGTCACGGAGGGAATTACACAGTCACAAAGAAATTGTTCTTCTCAGTAATCTGCTCTTGGCCACCGGGAGGGGCGGCGGGGCAGGCTGGAGCCCAGCAGGCTGGGGGCTGTGATCACAGAGGCGTGCTAGCCCCAGGCCGGGGGCCAGCCGGGCCAGGAACACCAGGGACCGGCCTGCTAAGCTGCTTTCTCAGCGATTTCTCTCCCCAGACACAAAGGTGTTTACTTGTTTTAACATCTCCTGGGACTCCCCTTCTCCCTTTGTGTGGTCTTTATCCCCAATGAGGTTTGAGCCCCAGATTACAGGCAGGAATTAAGGCATTGGACTCAGGCAGCTCAGAACTGCATGACCTGCAGGATCAAGGCATATAAAGTAACCAAATGTGTGTGTGTGAGGGGGCCGACCCCTTCGGCAAGGCCCATTCATTGTCCCAAGGAGGAGTGGCTGGGTGGCGGGTAGCCAGCGTGCAGGTGTGATGGAGAGGCTGCTGATGGCTGACTGAGGCCTCAGCTGGGGGAGGGGCAGGGGCTGGGAACAGGGGAGAGGGCTGGAAGTCCAGGGCATCTCCTCCTTTGGCCCCTTTCCTCCGAGGGTCTTAATTCTGGCTCAGGAAGGAGCCCAGGGACTGATGCCACTTGAAGGTTAAAAGCATGTGTGTGGGCCAAGGCAGGACAACCTCTCATCCCCTGCCCCGCCTCTCTTCCCAGTGGGCAGCTGATGACGCACCTGGGCAGTGACTTTCCCCCAGGGGCTGGGGTGCTGGACGTCATGTACGAGTCCCCTTCCACGCTCCTGTCCTGTGGCTACGACACCTATGTTCGCTACTGGGACCTCCGAGCCAGTGCCCGGTGAGTGTGTGGGGCAGGACAACAGGCGGTGGGAACGCCGCCCCTGTCCTGGTGCCCCAAGGATAGGGACAGAGACCCCATAGCAGGGACTGGGAGAACAGCTGGCAAGGCCAGAGTAAGCTTAGACTCCCTACCTCGGCAGCCCTGGTCCCGTGGCCCAGGAGACTGTAGGCACCAGGCCCCAATAAGAGCCTTGGGAGCCATCAGGGTGCTGTCCTTCAGCATTCTGTCCCAGCTTTCTTGAGGCCTTCCTTGCCTCTGAAATCTGGTGACACACAGCAGCCACGTGATGCACAAATGAGGCATGAGCCTGCCTGGGGTCAGGGACTTGGTGAGAAAGAGATCTTTACTGAGGAGGCTTTCCCCCATTAAGTTGGTTTTAAAGGAATGTGGTGGTTTGGCATCTTTCTCCCAACTAGAATGGCTTCCTAAGGCCTCTGGGGAAGCTGGGGTGGAGGCGGAGGGCACCCCCAGACACCCCCTGCATCACCTCCTCCTGGACAGGAAGTGTGTCATGGAGTGGGAGGAGCCCCACGACAGCACCCTGTACTGCCTGCAGACGGATGGGAACCACCTGCTGGCCACTGGTTCCTCCTACTACGGTGTCGTGCGACTGTGGGACCGCCGCCAAAGGGCCTGCCTCCATGTAAGTGTCCTGCGCACCGCAGGCAGGCCTCATGGATGCCAGGGCTCGTTACCAGGGTCTGCACTGGGAGTGGGTGTGCCTGGGGAGGGCGGGAGGAAGCCTAGAGTAGCCCCTGTCCCTTGGCACCAGGCCGGGGAATCTTGCATTTGGGCTCCCCCCGCTCCCAGTGGGGATGTTTTTGCCACTCTCGTCCCTCCCCTGCAGGCCTTCCCACTGACGTCGACACCCCTCAGCAGTCCTGTGTACTGCCTGCGCTTCACCACCAGACACCTCTATGCTGCACTGTCCTACAACCTCCGTGTCCTGGACTTTCAAAACCCATGACAAGGCCAACCCAGCCTGTGGGCCAGGGAAGCCAGCTACTCAGGGACCTCTCCTGCCTGGAGGGTTCAGTGATACCTCCTCCCCGGCCTCCCTGTGTTCCTAGACCTGTGACCACAGTGCTCAGGCACCTAAGATAAAGGCTGCTGACTCCTGGGCACTGGGGTTACCCAGGGGTGCAGTCTCTCCCAGGAACCAATTGGAGAGATGGGACCTACTGCTTCTCAGCTGAGTTAACTCAGCTGGGCCTTGCTTCCCTGTCGGCCAGAGCAAGAATCTGGCCTGGAGACAGAGAGGCCCACCCCTTCTTAGAGCCAGGCCAGCTCAGCACAAGTGTGAGGTGAGGTGCTCCAGGCTTCCCAGGTGGCCCCTTCCCTAGAAGGACGGGGGTGGCTGCCAGTACCCTGTGGTACCAACCTCAACATCAGTCAGACCCCACCTTTGACCAAGGTCTCGGCTGGAGTACTACGGCCTGGTTTTGCTTTGAAACCAAGAAAGGACAAAGGCAATCCCCAAATTCTGAATTCTGAGCCAGCCCAACCTCAGGCTAGCTGTTGAGACATGTTACAACCTTCATTTTTATAAAAATAAAGCTCGACTCTTCACCAATCTGATTCCTCACTGGTTAGAAAGACCACAGGGAGAAGGAACAATAGACTCAAACTTGGGGCTGGGCATGCCAGGGAAGGGTGAGACCAGCCTCACGGCTCAGTGTCCAAAAGAGCAAAGGTTTCTTCTTCCAGGAAGGCCTTTCATCACCCCTCCACCCCTGGCCCTGGTGGTGGGGTGGGCGTCTTATGGTAGGGGGCCTGGAAAGGCTCCCGGCGGCTGTTGGCCTGCAGTGACTTCCTTCACCCCACTCCAGTGCTCTGCAAGCCTTATGCTGACTTTACACCCACAGTGTCATAATATCCTGGGCTGCAAACAGGTTGGGGCCCTGCCCTGCTGGCGTCAGGCTTCCCTGATCCTCCTCTCCATCTAAGACCCATACCTTTACGTGGAAGGTTCTACACTGAAGGTCCAGAGGCTAGCGAAGAAGGAAATGTCCTCGCCAGCCCTCCCTGGGGGCAGAAGCACCAGAGGACACGGGGGTAGCACACACAGTGACTCAGAATTGCTTTACTCAGGAGGGAAGACCACGACCTAGGGCTAGGAACGCCCTGAGGCCCAGTTCTTACAAAGCTTAGACAGCTCCTGGGAGGAGAGAGGCTGCCCCTGTGCCAGAAAGGCCCAAGCCCAAAGTCTCACAGGCCTACAGCAAAAGCCTCACCCACCCAGTGTCAGAAGTCAGGCTCAGGCGTCAGCTACTGAGTCTTGCAGTCCCCGTCACTGCTGTGGGCTGTCTTTACCTTCTTCAGTTCCTTCTGCAGCTCTGACTCAGCTACCAGGACCTCCTTTGGCTTCTGGTACTGAGGATGGAGCGAGGAGAAGACATGAATCAATCATATCACCCCTTTCAACACACAGCCTCCACCCAACACACTCAGGGCCCCCTGCCCCATTTCTGGCCAAACCACAAGGCATGTCGGATCTTAGTTCCCCAACCAGGGATTGAATCCATGCCCCCTGCATAGGAAGGCAAAGTCTTAACCACTGGCCCACTAGGGAGATCCTCCTTCTGCTCCCTTTATTCAAAGACGAGGGAATTGAGGCCTACAAGGTTGAATGATTTGCTTAAGGTCACGTGGGGGTACAGGTAGGCTTTTGGACCTTCTAGAGCTCCAGTTCTGTGGATCTCACCCCTCCCCATCACCCTCTACCCAGTTCTAGCTGTGATTTTAAAATCAGTCTCCTGAGCCCTCGCCTGGTCATCCCATTCTGTTGGAGAGGCCTGTTCCCTAGCAAGCATACCCCAGGAGTTGTTGGGGCTGCAACTGAGTAACTGGGAAGTGGGCAAAAGAAGGAGCCTTTCCCTGACACAGTGGCCAAGAAGTCTGAACGAATCTCACAGAGATAATGAGAGTGGAGTTGGCGTGAGCAAAGCTCAGCAAGGATTCATCCAGAGGTAGCTGGTATCTTTCTAGGTCAGGAATGGAGAACTTCTTGTAGTACCTGTGGGGACACCAAGAGGCCGTGAGAACACCCAGCATGGGGACCCCCACAGATGGGCATCAGGCCCTTTAATGCCAAGCTTCTATACAGTCCTCCCCACCCCCCAGCCAAAGAGGAAGAAGGGAAGCCAGTTAGAAGGCCAGTATTTTAGAGCTTAGTGACCCTGGAAAGAAAAGAATGAAAGGCCTTCTGGCCAGTCATAATTCCTTGATTAGACCAGGGGTTAGAGTGACTCATATTTCAAGTTCATCAATCCCAGAGACATGTGGAAGAAGCCTCCCGGGAAACACAACTGGGCCAGGCAAGCGCTACCTCCTCAGCACCCCAAGAAAACAGCTATGTCTGCAAACAAGGACAGAATAAGGACACCTAAGGCTGTCTTCCAGAGCTGGGGACTGACAGTGGCACTTACATGGCACTTTACTGAGGCCCTCTGCTACCTCTCCCTCTTTTAGGGTTAGCCTGACTCCACTTATAGGCAAGAGAGGGAAGTTAATCCACAAGGAGAAATCTCCCTAAGAGAACAAGCCGTGTGACTCATCACAGAAGCCCGATCTCTGGGGTTCTGGCCTACTTTGCTGACCATAAGACCCTACTCCATTTTCACATATCACACATGGTCCCCCTCATTTGCAGGTGCCAGTCCAGAGATTAATGATCCCTTTCAGTTCAGTTCAGTACAGTCGCTCAGTCGTGTCCGACTCTTTGCAACCCCATGAACCACAGCACGCCAGGCCTCCCTGTCCATCACCAACTCCCACAGTCCACCCAAACCCATGTCCATTGAGTCAGTGATGCCATCCAGTCAGCTCATCCTCTTTTGTCCTCTTCTCCTCCTGCCCTCAATCTTTCCCAGCATCAGAGTCTTTTCCAATGCGTCAGCTCTTCACATCAGGTAGCCAAAGTATTGGAGTTTCAGCTTCAACATCAGTCCTTCCAATGAACACCCAGTACTGATCTCCTTTAGGATGGACTGGTTGGATCTCCTTGCAGTCCAAGGGACTCTCAAGAGTCTTCTCCAACACCACAGTTCAAAAGCATCAATTCTTCGGCGCTCAGCTTTCTTCACAGTCCAACTTTCACATCCATACATGACCACTGGAAAAACCATAGCCTTGACTAGATGGACCTTTGTTGACAAAGTAATCTCTCTGCTTTTTAATATGCTGTCTAGGTTGGTCATAACTTTCTTCTAAGAAGTAAGCATCTTTTAATTTCATGGCTGCAGTCACCATCTGCAGTGATTTCGGAGCCCCCCAAAATAAAGTCAACCACTGTTTCCCCATTTATTTGCCATGAACGATCCCTTTAGTTGGGGCGGCGGCGGGGGGAACCCTGGGACTCACCTGGCAGTTTAGTGGTTAAGACTTCGTGCCTCCAATACAGGGGGTGCAGGTTTGATCCCTGGTCAAGGAACTAAGATCCCACATGCAGAGCAGTGCACCCAAAATTAAACAAAAACGACCACCCAGATAGTAACATCCAACCCATAATGTCTGTAACCGGATTTTGCAGGAAATTTGACCTCCTTTACCAAAGAGGAAACTCGGGCTCAGAGAGGTGAATTATCTTGCTTGGTTTCACAGCCAGTTAGTAGGGTCAGATTAAAGTTCCCCAATCCTGGTCTGGAGCTTATTACATTGGAGCACTAAGAATGGCCTCCTCATCTCTAGCAACAGGACCGTCTGGCATTTTCCTTGGTGGAAGTGTCACCTAGGCTCTGGCTGGTGGCTGCCAGACCTGTCACCCAGGCATGGCATCAGTGCTGCCACGAGGCTGTGGCCTGCGCAGAGAACACTGCAGACAGGCACAAACACACACAAGTGAGGGCCTGGAGAGGACTGGCTTTTAATACTTCAGAGGGGCCTGGTCCTATGGCAGCTCCCCCCAGTCCACTTCAAAAGCCCTGATGCCCTGGGGACTCAGAGTTGACATCAAGGCAGCATTTCTGCCCTGTTCTCCCTGCTGAAATCCCTTGTTCAGTGAGGACTCTCAGGGCCCCCTCTCCTCCCAGGTTCCTCACTCCCCGCCAAGGTGCTGGGACCCACGGCAGGAAAAGAATGTTTACTTAAAGGCTGACAGTTCAAAAGGAGTGGGGGTTGGGGGATCCTAATGGCACCACAAGTTTGCTTTATTTTCCAAAGCTCTGCCCCAGGGAAAGGCGATCCATCTGCCTGCAGACCGGGGTGGAATGTCGGCCTCATCCTCCTCCTAGCCAGCCCAGGCTGAGGGCTCTTCCTGGGGCCCTTGGTCTGGCCAGCAAAGGTGGCAGACACTGATAATAGGGAGGGAGTCAAAGGTTAAACAGCGGAGATTAGATGAACACAAAGGCTTGTTAGGAAGTGTTAACATCTTCCCTGCAAATATACACAAGCAGCAGAAGCGGGAGAGCAGCAGCCTGGCACACACGGCTCAACTGAACCCAGTGGGCCTGTGTAAGGCCTCGCTGTGCAGAACGTGGCATGTCCTCAATGCCTACCTGGCTGTGTGCTGGGGAGGGGGGACAGGGACACACCTGTGTCCCACGCTGTCAAGGCACATGCCCCAGGCAGGGGAGGTAGAGTCCAGGGCTTGGCCTCAACAGCAATGACAAGATCAAAGGGAACTCGAGTTGCACGACTTGCCTCAGCGTCCCCGTGGTACTCCCATCACCTCTCACATGGCAGGGAGGTGGTGGCAGAGTAGGTCTGGGGGCTCACTGTTTTGAGTCTATTCTAATGGATTTAGTTTATTGGTTGAGGTTAAACCCATCTTTTCAGGGGCTCCTGATGGGCAGCCTTCAAGGGAGCATGAGGCATCTGCTTTCTCTCCTCAAGAAACAGCTCACACCCCCTTATCTCTATCCCTGCCTTGGGATTTGCCCTGAGAATACCATGGTTCACCTTCTCACCAGCGCCTGGACTAGAGACGGACCCACTGTGCTTCCAGGCAAGTCCAAACGCCCAGCCTCTGGCAGCCCTAGGCAGGCAGCAAACATTTCTTAGGCATCAACTCTGTCCAGAGCTGTGACCTGGGGCTTTAAGGATGAAGAAGAAACAAGGCCATATCGCTGCCTGAAATCTTGTTTCTGCTGAAAGCTAGGCCTTTATAGTGGGGTAGTCCCTGGGCTTTTAGCTGATGTGCAACAACCCCCATTCTCACCTGCCTTCACTATCCTCAGTCTCAGCCACACAGTGAGAGGTGACATTTATGAATTCTAAATCCGTGCCGGGCACTGTTCACACACTGACTCCTGAAAACAGCGCTCTCAGGTTGGCTGCTTCTGTCATCCTCTTTTATAGAAGAGGAGACTGAGGCATAGGCAAGTCAGGTATCTTGTCCACGTCATAAAACTGGTAAAGGGAGATGCCCTTATTACAGTGATAATCCCCTCAATCTCCTGACTCCTCTATCGCTCTCCATTCTCACCTCAAAGGATCAGACCATCTAGGTTCCAAGGATGGGGCAGAGATGGGGGGTGGTCTCCCCCAGGATTCAACCACTATGCAGGTCTCCTGAGCACTCCCTCTAACACAGAGTGGCCTTCCTTTCTGAATGTAAAAGCGTGCAAAGATGTGTGTGGAAGTAAGGGCTCCCAGGAGGACCCCTGGCCCTGCCCTGTGACTCTGGGCAGGCCACTTAACTCCAGGATCTGTTTCTTCCTCCAGATTCCTTTCTCAAATAAAATAGCTGCCCCAGATGAACTTTTAAGTCACTGGGAACAGAACAGGCTAACCTGGTACCTGTCTCCAAGCTGTGCAAAAAGACAGCTCCTTCACTCTTTCAGAGATGACCTACAGCACTGCATCACTCTCTTTCTCTGCTATATTCCCTTCCCCATTCCCAGTCCTTTCCCAGCTTGTTCTCCCTTCGCATTGAACTGAGAAAGGGCACAAGAGAGCAGGCCTAGAGAGAGCGGCTCTGAAGGAAGCTGATAGTAGAAGCAGGACGGCTGTGGAGTCACATGGGCTGGGCCCACAGACCTCCCGTGGGTGCTCTGCACACAGGCTTGGCCAGAGTGGTCGAGGGAAGCCTGTAGTCAGTCTGTCCCTTAGACGATCAGTAGGCCCATCTTCCTTCTTGCTTAAACATCAACACTCCAGACAAACTGGTCACCTCTGCCTATAATGCACATTCACATATTTCAGGCTCTCAGAAGTCCTACCAAAGAGAAACCCATTTAATTCAGTTTCCTAACCTTATTTGACCACAGAATCCTTTTTTCTAGAGATGCCTATTAACACTCCCACAGAGTTAGTATTACCAATGTCAAATCAGCCAAACTCTCTTTAGGCTCTAATTTCCTCAGGCCGGCCACAGGGCTGAGTACAATATACAATTTTCTAATTCCCCAAACAATCTATGATGTACGCAGGAGTATTCTCCTGTGATAGATGAGGAAACCTTGCCCAAAAATGCCATGATTAATATGTAGCAGAGGCCAGATTCAAGCTGACATCCTCCTACTCCACGCCCAGCTCCTTCCACTCAGAGCTGCCAGCTTCTAAGGCTGAGGCTCAGAACCTTCTCTCTGCACAAGCATTCCTAACAGATGATGGGAACAGATGACGCCACAATCAGATCCCAGAAAAGCAGCTTCTTCCTTCCCTGGTTCATCTCTTGCTATTACCTGAGGCCAAGGACATAATTCACTGGAATCAATTCTATCAAGAAAAGTGGCAAACCCAGTTTTTCAGGGACTCTGGCTTTTACTGATGACCATATTCCAGAATATTAGAATCAGGGCAGACATGGAACCTTCAGGTGAAGGACATCAAATCAGAAAAGCCACAGTGTGGTGGAAACTGCAGAGGCCTGGGCATGAAAACCGTCACTATCCCCTCCAGTAAGTCAAGCGCATCACGCTGACTTTATAGATGCTCTCACGGAATCGTTCATATACAGCACGAGAATTATACATACCCTGTCCACCACTGGGTGGTATGATGATCAGAAAATAGTTTTACAGTACCTTGAAAAAGTTAAACTCTGCTCAAAGGAATAGCCACTGAGTTGTGTATAGTTAGAGGAAGTAAAGGTACAGGACGTGTTACTACTCCAAGTAGAAAATGAACATGCCACTAGGCTCAGGAGGAGCCGGTTGAGGGCTTAGCAGCCTCTCCCGCCTTCCTCCCAGCAGAGGGTCCCGAGGCTGTGCTGCGCCAGGCTGGGCCGCACTGACCCTGAGATCTCAGTGCAGGCCCTGAAGTGAGCACTCACATACTCTCCCCTCGGTGGGAATCCGATCCTGGTCCTGCTCCCTCTGGAGGCACGACTCCATCCCACCTGGCCTCACCGGGCAGTTCAGCAGCATCTCCCCTTGCCCGGGGCGCTGGAGTGGAGCGCCTGGCCAACAGTGCCACCTATGGTTGGATATGCGCAGGAGATGGGACCCAGAGGACCGGCCTGCAGATGAATTTTCTGGTGAGCTAGCTAGCCTCTCTTCTCTCGCTCCTTGGTAATCACATTTTTGCTTGATATCTATATTCGACAGTGACCTCTGGGGGACAAAAGGGAGGCAGCAGCCAGCTCCACAAACTGCTGGGCTGCAGATTCAAGCGCTATCAGAAGCACTTTTGTTCCTAGTTTGGGCCCAGGGCCTCTGACGCCAGGGAATGCTTGCTGAAGCATGGAGTTTGTTTTCCTAAAGGCAATTTCTCTGTTGTCTGAAATTGCTAAATTCTACTTTAGGCACTGACTCCTGTTAATGATGAGAACAATAACGGGAATAAACTGCCTTTTATCTGAGGGCTATAACGTGCTTTACAAACGCAAACCCTTATTATTATGACTTTATATTTATAGACAAGTCTCACTTTAGGGGCTGCTGGCTGCATGTACAGCAATAATCCTGAAATTAATTCATTCATCTCCACCCCTTCCCCACCCCTTAACCCTGCCAAAGTGACAGGGTGTGGGGGTCAGAGAGGAGGGTGAACCCAGGGTTGCACCAGGGGAGCCTGGGAGCCACACTGCTTCCCTGTGGCATCATGGACCTGAGAGAGATGGTGGGAGGCTGGCACCACACCGCCTGAGAAGATGGACCAATACTGGGTCCTCCTTACTCTAGGTAAACTGGAGGGGGCATCTCTGGCCTAAGCTGAGCACCCCATGAGACATGCTGGGTAGCTTCACCGTCTGTGGACTAGTAACTCATAAAACCTCCCATCTCAATGCCCTAAATCTATTTCATGGGAGTTGGTCCTACACTGCAATCCCTCTGATTCAGTTCACAACCAAGTCATTACGGGGCTCTTCTCTTCTGTGGTCAGTCAGAGTTCCAGAAACCCAAACGAGATCAGTGCATTTCCAAGATAATCAGCCAAGAAGCAGTCCCGCCAGGATCAGATCTCCACCTCGGTCACCTTCTGTCCCCTCAACCCAACTGAGCGACTGAACTGAACTGAACTGAGCAGGCCATGAGAAGAGGAGGAAAAGGGATGTGAGCACACTCTTTGAAACATCATGCAGGAGACTTCCAAGAAGCACTCACCCCCTGTCCCTCTAGGGACACCCCTACCCCCAGGGGGGTTGGATCAAGTTTGCTGCTCCCAGACACCTCTGTAACTGCCACCTCAGACAGGTGTGCCTTCCAGGCTCTGGCTCCCTGCCAGCTCCAAGCTCATCATGGACTGGAGCCAGCCAGAGGTCAAGGCATAGTAACCTTACAGCAGAACCACCTAAGATCGCAAGTCAGTGGCTGGGTGATTTCCTCATCCCCTCATTCATCCAACAAATGTTTACTGAGCTCCAGCATATGCCAAGTACTGGACCAGACACTCATTGTTCAAATTTCCCTGCCCTGATGGAGCTGAGTACAATATTCAAGCTGGTTCTGATTACAGTATTCAAGGGCCGAAGAGAGAAAGCCCTTCAGCTTTTAGTACCTACTCTGCTGCTGCTGCTGCTAAGTCGCATCAGTCATGTCCGACTCTGTGCGACCCCATAGAAGGCAGCCCAACAGGCTCCTCTGTCCCTGGGATTCTCCAGGCAAGAACACTGGAGTGGGTTGCCATTTCCTTCTCCAATGCTCTAGGGCTGTAGTAAAGCCCTTCTGCCCCTCTCAGCCCTGGAAGAGGAGGCTGCTCTACCCTCTGGGGTGGGGAACTGTCTGAGTCCTAACCCTAGGTCAAACCCCACCCCCACCTTGTTCATACACAAGTAGGCAGGTGCCTACCATGCCACTTACTTTTTGTTGGTTGTTCTGACAACAACACAGCGCTCCTTCTGGTCCACACAGACATTGTAAACATCCTTAGGGTACGGGAGGTTTCGAATTCGCCACTGGAAACTCATCTTGGTGTCTTTGCGCACGAATATGGGCTGCAGAAGGCAAATCCAATTCAAGGACTATTCTTGGAGAGGGGTAGGAAGGGATGGCTCCCCTCCACAAAGCTCTACCCGGGGACAAAATGGGAGCTCCTTAGCTCTCCTCTGATGCTTCCACTGCTGTGACCTACGAAGCCTGGAGCCCCTGCTCTGGGATGACTAAGCCAGAACCCTTTGGGTATCCATTCAAGGGAACTGCATCCAGGTGGGCACACTGGAGATGAGGAGGTGAACAAGACATGGTGGCTGCCCTTGAGGGCTAGCAGCCCACTCCCCCAGCCTCCCCAAGACACCTGACAGACAGACATACATTGGCATTGCTTTCCGTGATGAGTTCAGGCCCCAGGCTCCCTGCTCCTGGGAGTGCTGGCTCTCCCACCTCAATCTGCCACTGGCCCAAGGCTCCCAGGGCACTCTTCACACGCCACTTCCTCACTGAGGAGAGAAGGAAGCAGTGGGATTACGGGGAGGAAAGGTGTTCTGCTCTCTTCTGCTGAATCGTTGACATCACTTTAGGTACAGGAACAGGATAAAAGTGGGAGCGACAGGCCTTCATGGACTAACTTTATCCATCTGAGCAGGGACCTCACAACCCCTGAAATCTCAGGACAGCATTTTCAATATTAGACAGTTTGTAAACAACAGATCAGGGAGCCCAGACAAAAAGAATTAAAGCTATGAAAGGCACCAAGTGAAGTCAGAAACCCCCAGGTATGACTTCAAGCACAGGGATGATGTGAAGGTTGGGAAAAGGGTGGCTACTAGTAACAGGGAAAATATGGATCCCAAGAAGCCTGAGTTGATGTGCATTCTTCCTTCTAAAAATAGGCAAAGGAAGAATGAGTTAAGAGTGTGAAAGCTGATAAGCAGATTTGTCTCATGACTCAGAAGTCCAAATTGAGAAGTTTACTCATTTCAGGTGTACCTGGCTTAAAATAACACCCCCACAGTTGTATTTACAGGAAACGTGAGGCACACACCATATTTTAAGTGTATTATTTATAAAAGATCTAACATAAATTTCTTATAGAGTGGAATCATCCTTTTATAATGCAAATAATCGTTTCTATTTTACAGCCCAGATGTTTGCGTAAGAATTTTTTTTTCCGGTAAGGCCCACACTTTTATGGAAATTTTAAGTGAAAAGTCTAGTGCAGTAGACACTGAGAGCCCCACTGGGATGCTCAGGGACCCCACCCAGCCCTGTCACGGCCGACTGCTGTCAGCAGCCCGTGGCCACAAGGGGCTTTCCCAAGCGCGAGCGCTCGGCTCCTTCCCTCCCTGAGGCAATGGGGGTCTCCCAGGTGGCGGCTCAGGCGCTGCTCCAGGCCAGCAGCCTTCCTGGAGTGGCCGTGAGGAGCTAAACAACTCAGAAAGCACCCGGTGTCCTGTGGTGGTTGCTCCTTTTCTGGGCCGGGGGGTGAGTGTGATTCTCAGGATGGGTTTCTTCTGAGTAGCTGCGCCAAACCCCAAACACCCTCCCTGCTCTAAGTAAGGCACACAAGCTGAACACAAAAGTATGCTGTAAAATGAGGATTTTCCCTTGAATATGTGCTTTTATAAGGTCTGTTGAATTCTGCAATGTGATTTTATTACGTCTCAGGGCCAGAAACTCTCCCTAGAAACACATTTCCAAGTTTATAATGAAAATTAATAAGGAAGAGTAAAACTTGGAAATATGCTTTATAGGCAACTTTTTTTTTTTTTCTCACAAATACTTCTCTCTTAAGTGACTGGACTGTGACTAGAAGTACATCCAAATCTATTCTCGTAATACCTTGCTTAACTAGGAAGCCAGTCTTCTGGGTTACAGCCTTCACAGCTACAAATTCAGAAACGACAAACGCCTCTAAGCTGCGACTTACTGTGACAGACCCGTGTATCTCACTCTACTGTAGAAAAGATCACTCCCAGATTCTTACTCAGACACGTGTAAAATGCGATGTGTAGAATAAGGCAGGACATTATTTTTTCCCAGGCATACTGACAACAGCACGATGGGGTAGCTCACACTGAGTGCAGGGTCAGAACTAAAAAGCGTGTGGGACCATTTGGTGTGAGGGCAAACAAGCATCCTTAGACCCTGATGGGATCCCGAGGTGAGAACAGTCAAAACAGAGCTTAAAGGTGGAGGTTCTTTTAGAAAGCGTCCAGTCCAATGCTTGTATCTTTCAAATGAGAAATAGCATTCTTCCCTGCCTGCTCTCCTTCAACCCCTGCTACCTCTCTCCAAGGAAGAGTATAAAGAATTACCAAGGCTCAGAAAGAGACACTCACTTGCAAAATCCACAGGTAAAATTCATGTCTCCTAACTCCAAGACCAGAATCTGAATCACTAGTAAATGGCTAACTTGTATTCTATAAATATTTATCTGTGCTAAGTCTCTTCAGTCGTGTCCAACTCTTTGCGACCCTGTAGCCAGCCAGACTCCTCCATCCATTGGGATTCTACAGGTAAGAATACTGGAGTGGGTTGCAATGTCCTCCTCAAAAATATTCAATAGCATATATAATATTTTTAGTTTTTTTTTTTTAAAGCTCTATTTCTTTTTAAGATTTTAGCATTTAAAAGAAAAGCTTCAATTATTTGAAAATTTAATTTCTGAAAAACACTTAATTATTTGAGGCTGGACAAGTGAGGTGTCCGGTGATCACGGGCCTTGTTAAATCATGTGTCCTGAAGCACAGTGCCAGTGTGGCCAGGAAAGCCAATTTTGATCTACTCTTTTCTACTTATCTATGGAATAATTGGGTTTGGAACAGAAATGTTCCCCAAAAGGACCCTAAGGAGATGGAAAGTTAGCTACTGGTTTCCTTACTGCTGGCCTTAAAAGCCACTCAGGTCACAGAAACTTGGACCCTTGGCTGTTTCACCATTTTTAACACCTTGGGGTTAAATTCTTTGTTAGAATATGAAGAAGGTCTCTGTATTCATTCCCCTGTGAGATAAGAGCCAATAAATGATTTTGGTGAAGTCCTTATTATTTCTCCCATGGATGTGGGCATGGATGCACACATGCAAATACACGCTTCGTCTTGTCTTTCTTGTCCTGTCTTTGTTCCTGAACTCAAGGACAGCTCCTGCGGCAACAGAAGACTGTTTCCACCTGCTGTCACTCTGATTTGATTATATGTTAAACCCAAACTGGTGTGTGCAAGGCAGCTCCCCGGGACGCTGTCATATCTTCCTGGCTGAGCCAGGGCCAGTCCTTGGAAAGGAGACTTTCAATGACCCTGTAAAGGGTCTGATGGGGAATATATGAAGGAGGCAGCGCCTGGGGCCTTTTTCCTAAGTCAGCAGGAAGCAGGCTGATGTCCCTGACTGCTGAAAGGAGGCCCCATCTTTCAGGTGGGCTGGAAAGTAGAGGTCCTAAAGGCCTCCTTCCCCAGAGCTCCCAGCCCTGGCCCACTTCCAGTGTGGGTAATTACATTCCCCTTTCCTAAATACTCCCTGCAGCTTAAACTGGATGCAGGATTCTTCTTTTCTGCCCTAAAACACTGCAACATTGCTATGTGGCTATTAAACAGCTGCCACGTCCCATCCCTGAGGAGGCTGAAGGGAATCGAGTGGGTCATTTATAAAGCCGGTGAAGTGCTTGGGGATGAAAGTGCTCAATATCCTCCAAATGCAGCCTGGGGTGGTTAGGCTGGCGGTCAAATACCACAGCAGATTAAGCCGGTAATCCGAATGTAATCGCTGGGGGATGGCCTGCCCTTCAGCCTCGGCCCCCCTGGACATGCTGTGTTCTTCTAGGGCTGGTTTGATGTTCCGATCATTGTTATGGGGCCCTTCAGTTTTTTTTTCTCTATGAATACACATACAGCATTCATTGTGGGGGGTGGGGATGAATAGCATTGAGCGGGCAGGAAAAAAAATATGACACTACTATGGTTATTAACACCGACTGGAAGGGCTCTGACCCAGACAGATGCACTATTGGTAATTCTCTCTATAAATTACTTTCTGGGTTTTTCAGACAGAAAACCAGTTTGACCAATTATCCAATTTGTATAATTAGCTGGAAAAAAATAAAAAATGGAAACCATTCCCATTTACACCACAAAAACCCTGTCCATATTTTGCTTCAACGAATGCACAAGTGAAAGTCAGTTCAGGCCCTGGGATTATTTATACTTAAAAATTAAAAACAAACAGTATTTTGCAAGCTGGCCGGCATGGGGTGGGGTGGTTGGAGATGAATAAGAAAAGGGTCAGCTGTTCAAAGGGCCCACTGGTTTGAGTGGAGTGTTCCCCTCTGTCCTGCTCCCACCAGTCTCTACTTGGGCCATTCTGAGGAGAACAAAATTTAGTTAAAAAAACAAAACAGGATTAAATATTCTCAACTCCCAACAGTATGTTGTTGTGGATTAAAAGCACGGGCTCTTCATCACACAGACCTAGGCTTAAACCCAAGCCCTGTAACTAACCAGCTATGTGCTTCTGAGCAAGGTGCTTAAGCTCCTGAAACTTGCAGTTTTCCTGACTGTAAAATTAATGCAGCAGCACCTACCTACCACGCTGAGCTGTGACGGGGCTGGTTGGTGTAAAGCACTTGGCATGGCGCCCAATAAAAGGTACAGTATTACTATCCTTAGGTAGACTTTTTCAAACAACATTCTCCTATGAACCTCCATTTCTGCTTTTAAGAAAAAGGAGTTGGGAGGCCCCTGTCTAGTCTTGACCTGCCACGAGGGAAAGTAACAGGTTCACATGGGATGTTACCAATGAAGTAACCTGGGCTTGTTCTTCATTTCAAGTTTGTGTCCAAGCACAACCAAGAGGCCTTGGGGTTTACTTGTTTGTTTTTATAGCCACAGCAGCAATTGCTGTATTATTCGCTCTGTGAGAAGAAGAGAGTGCCACTGGGGGCTCAGCGAGAGGAGCTGTGGCGAGTCCTTGGCCTGGTGATGGTGCTGGTCAGCCCACGTGACCTCTGCTTTCATAAGCTCACCCCATTAGGCATCCCAAGGCTGTCACCCCCTGGGAGTGCTATAAATTACCATGCATTGTGAGGATATTACTACTGTACTGGTTTCCACCAAATCAGTGTCATATGCTAAACACATCAAGATTTTTTAATAGCACCATATTAAACCAATTGGGACTGGAACCCAAGCAGCTCATAATAAGGAAGGATCAACACTTCACTTTGCGGCTGAGCATGCGCAGGACACATGTTTTAAGACTGGAGATGAAGAGAATGCAAACCCATGTGATCCATGTTGTCAGTTCTAGACATTTATGAGCTGTCAGAAAAAGGGAAAAAGAAATTCCCTCAACAGTACTACCTGTCCATCAGGCCCAGGAAGAAATTAAAGTCAAGAATAATGACAAGAAAATAACCTAGCCCATGATTCCATCATTGGTCTTAGCATTTCAGGTGAAACTTAATAAAAAGAGACCAACTCCCACTGCTGACAGCCTCAGGCCCTGGGTCAAAGAACCAGCCACATAACTTCGGGAAGTCAGTTCATGCTGATATGCATACCTGAGAACAGAGAATGAGCAAATCAAATAATTTCCAGAAATCTGAGCTGGAGCCTCTATTCATGAGCTTATTCTTAGAGAAAAAGGGAAAAGGGCTGCAGGAATGAAAGTGATGATGCCGCAAAATCACCATTTCTCCTTCCTCCTCCCTTTGATTCAGACGTTCTCCAAGACAAGGGGTATATTTAACAGAGCTGCCTCTGAGGCAAGGTCAGAAGCTGCTGCCTCTGATTCTTGCTTGTTCCTGATATGGTTTCAGAAAACAAAACAAAAATTAAGCCAAAAAAGTGCAGGGAAAGCTGCCTTCACCATGACTTAGCCCACAAGGCTTACTTTCAATTCTACCTTCTCTGTGAAGATTTTCCCAGTGGTTTCTCTACACCCCCAATCACACCTTAGAAGAGTTAACTCTCTCATTTGCCTGGGGGTGGAGTGAGGTTCACTGGCCAAGTGGACACCCATTGCATCTCTGGTGTCCGGCCCTGACCTCGGGTTATTCTCAGGAACAATTCTGCCTCAAGGGCCTCAGTCTCGCCGAGCTCCCACGTGTACTGCTGAGCTTCTCCATGAAGCCTCAGCTAGGCCTGTGTACCTGTGCTCAGGTCACCCCAAGTGTTCCTAAGGGCCCACCGGGGGCCCCTGTCACTTACCAAGTAGTTCGTTTGTCTTCTCATCATACTCTTCGGCCATTTCCTTCCCATTGGGGAACAAATAGTGCACCTTTCTTCTCCCTGGGCACAAAGCAAAAGAGAGTCTTACCCCTGGCCTCCCCTTGCCATGGGCCTTCAGATCCAGAGATCTGCCTGGGAAACACTAACAGCCATGGGCATATTAAAAATCTTCCCAGAGCCTCCCACGAACTCCTTGACAACCATCACCCACCATTACTTTAAGACAAGTCCTGGGACTCATTTGCTTTCCCTGAACGTGTCTTTGTTCTGCTGATTATTCTACGAACAATAGCTCTAAAAAAGTGTTAGTTGCTTAGTCATGTCTGATTCTTTGTGATCCCATGGACTTGAATTCTCCAGGCAAGAATACTGGAGTGGGTAGACATTCCCTTCTCCAGGGGACCGTCCTGACCCAGGGATTGAACCTGGGTCTCCAGCGTTGCAGGCAGATTCTTTACTGTCTGAGCCACTCTTCCCAACTGTTGAACTCCTCCTTGCCCTTCAAAATCCAACTGAAATGTCACTTCTACTGGGAAGTCTTCCTAAAACTATCATTCCTAGCCACTTCGGCAAAATTCATCACTTATTTCTTTATGCCTTCCTGGTGCTTTATTCATGTCCACAGTGGAGCGTTTATCTCATAGTATGATACTTTTAAAAGTATCTGTTTCAAGAATGATATCATATTTACCTTTCTCTCCCCAGTTCCTAAAACCAAGCCCATGTGCTCAGATTACTGAACTGGGTTTCCCAACCAGCAACTCCCTCCAGCTGTGCCCCTCACTCTGCCTTCTTCTGCACATCTCTATGCCATTCCTGTCACACAGCACCTGACATGAGTGCCCACGTATTCTCCCTATGGCATTTTCCTTGGTTATGGTTTTACATTTGTGTGAATTCTGGATGATGAGTGCCTGTCTCTTTACTAAGATAAGAAGGATTTTATCCCCTCTATCTATGGTTTCCCAAACACTAAGCATAGTACTTGGCATATTTTAAGAGCTCAGCTAAATATTGATTGAAAGAATGAAAGAACATCACTTCATCTTTCATTGAAAGAAGAGAAGAAATGGATAAAGAAGATGTGGAATATTAATCATAAAAAGTAATGAAATTGGGTCATTTGTAGTGGCCTAGACAGACCTAGAGTATGTCATACAGAGTGCAATCAGAATTAAGAAAAAATAAATACCGCATATTAACACATATATGTGGAATCTGAAAAAACTGATATAGACAGTCTTATTTACAAAGCAGAAATAGAGACAGAGACATAGAGAACAAACATGGATACCAAGGGGAAGGGGGGATGAGATGAACTAGGAGATCGGAATTGACATATATAAATTACTGATACTATGTATAAAATAGATAACTAATGAAATCTATTGTACAGCATAGAGAACTCTACTCAGTGCTTTGTGGTGACCTAAATGGGAAGGAAATCCAAAACAGTGGAGATATAGGTAGCTGATCCATTTTGCTGTACAGCAGAAACTAATACAACAATGTAAAGCAACTACACGCCAATAAAAATTTAAAAGAAAACAAATGTTAAAACAATTTCATACTAAAACAAAAGTAATGTATGTTCAAAGGATAAAAAAGGAAAGAATTCAAGGGCATCTCCGAGACCAACTCTTCCATCTCAGTAGTATAATCCTAAGCATCTTCTTAAAAGTGGCTAGATAATTTCCCATTTTTACAGACAGGTAAACAGACAGGTAGGCTCCTTAGTGAGACAGTACCAATGCCCAGCAATCAGGTACCCAGCGTTTCCCTGATGAATAGAGCCCCAAGGCCCTTAATCAGCTGAAGGAGCCACTAGCCAACACTTGCAACTGCATCCAATCTACCAAGCCTTTTGCTGTCCACTCACTCCCCGAGACCTTGTTCTTCGCGTCATTCCGAATTTGTACTCTGGGGACACTCACCCCCAAATTTGCAGGGCCTCTCCATAGGCCCCTAGGTTACACCACCCTTAATCATTTGTTTGGCTCACAGAGCTGGCAGAGGCTGTCCTGTCAGGAGGCGGGTACAAGGGGCTGCCTGTGAGTAGCTGAGGGTGTCGGGCCTGACCGTCTTCTTCCCTGGAGTCTGGTCGTCAGTGCAGCAGGACACAGTGCTTACTATGGGCCAGGCGCTTTACATACTTTATTGCATTTAATTCTCACAATAATCCTCTGTGCCTCCAGTACTTGTCTTTCACAAATAAAGAAAATTGAGGCTTAAAGATCATGTAACTGGTTCAAGGTCATAAAAGCTAGGAAATGATAGCCTGGGCTTAAACTCACTTGAGGCCAAAGTTGAGGCTCTAATAACCATACTAGGGTATCTGTATGGCTTTAAGGTTATAAGGATGAACAGTATTCTAAGGGTTTATTGCTCATACTTCTAGTGAATTACATGTTTAGGCCTTAGCCTATTTTATTTCAGTATTCATCTTTTTCTTACTAATCTGATTGAGCTTTGTATATAGTAAGCACATGCCACACATGTTGCAAATAGTCTGTTTTAATTGCCTTTTTGTTTAAAGTAGATTTTCTCAAACAAATGTTTACTTTTTATATAGTCAATTATTTTTTCCTTTGTGGTTATTATCCAGAAGTTGTGCTTAGAATATCCTCCCTTACCCAAGATCATAATATTCATCTATACTTCATTCTAATACATATTTAGGGCTTCCCTCATAGCTCAGTCAGTTTTAAATGTACTCATGTATGTGTATATAAAAAAATTTAAGTATATTACTATGATATTTTGGTGAAAGAAAAAATGTATGTGTGTGAGCTTGTATGCATGGAAAAAATATGGATGTTTCTGTATGAAAATGTCAATTGTTATTATCGCCACATGGGAGGATTATGGATGACTTGTTTATTTATTTTTCATATTTCCACAATGAAAATAAATTATTTATGAAAGATACCACATAGCTCACAAAGAGTCAGTTTCTCTAGACCAATGATTGTCAAACTTTCTGAATGGGACCTAGGGTAAGAAATAAGATATAGATCACAATCCAGTATATATGTAATCGATCATATGTGTATTTGTGTGTGTCTATACGTATGTGTCTGTGTGTTGTATGTATCATATCAAGTCTCATAAAACACTGACCTCACATACAATGTACTCTTTACTTTTTTCTGGTTTTAATTTTTCTAAAAAACTTGTTAACATACTGATGTCCCCCTCCTGCAAATAATGGGATTACCAGGAATAGCAATCATTGAACAAATCAACAATTCGCAACAGAAAAAATAATGATTTATGAAAAAGTGTACTGAGTTGTCATTATCAAGAGAAGTGATTCTTGGTGGGCAGACAGCCACATTCTCTGCCCACTCACATACACATCAGGAGGGCAGATCTCCAGGAGTGGTTTAACAAGGCATAGTTACACATTAGGGTTTTTTGTTTCCTTTTTTAGGTTTTGATTAGGGAGAGAAAAAACTAACAATGTTGTTTTGTGATATCACTAACAAAAAAACTTACCAGAATCCTGGTTGATGAAGTATTTGTTTGAACACTTCCAAAGGAAGTGAAAGGCGGGGACTAGAATAGATACTTGCACATCTGTGTTCACGGCAGTAGTTATTTAGGGTTAAAAAAAAAAGCAGAAGTAACCCACTTCCTTGAGTAATAAGAATAAAAACAAAAATAAGAACAAAAACAAAAACCGAAATAAATAAAAACAAAAAGACCCAATTAAAATTAAAAGCTTTTGCACAGAAAAGGAAACCATAAACAAGATGAAAAGACAACCCTCAGAATGGGCGAAAATATTAACATTAGCAAATGAAGTGACTGACAAAATAACTCCAAAATATATAAGCAACTCATGCAGCTCAATAGCAAAAAAAACAACCCAATCAAAAAATGGACAGAAGCCCTGAATAGATATTTATCCAAAGAAGGCACATAGATGGCCAACAAACACACTCAACATAACTATGAGAGAAATGCAAATCAAAGCTACAATAAGATATCACCTCACACCAGTCATAATGGCCATCATCAAACAATAAATGCTGGAGAGGGTGTAGAGAAAAGGGAACCCTCATGCACTGTTGGTGGCTCAGAGGATTAAGTGACTGCCTGCAAGCCGGGAGACCCGAGTTCAATTCCTGAGTCAGGAAGATCCCCCGGAGAAGGAAATGGCAACCCACTCCAGTATTCTTGCCTGGAGAATCCCATGGACAGAGAAGCCTGGTAGGTTACAGTCCACGGGGTCACAGAGAGTCGCACACGACTGAGAGACTTCACTTTCACTTTTCATTTCATGCACTGTTGGCGGGAATGTAAACTGATACAGTCACTAAGGAGAACGGTATGGAGGTTCCTTAAAAAACTAAAAACAGAGCTGCGATATGACCCAGCAATCCCATTACTAGGCACACACCCGGAAAAAACTGTAATTCAAAAAGACACATGTACTCCAATGTTCATTGCAGCACTGTTTACAATAGCTAGTACATGGAAGCAACCTAAATGTCCATCAACAGAGGAATGGATAAAGATACGGCACAGGGGCGTCATTGGTGGTCCAGTGATTAAGAATCTGCCTGCCAATGCAGGGGACACAAGTTCGATCCCTGATCTGGGAAGATTCCACACTGTCGCAAAGCGACTAAGCTCGTGTGCTGTAACTAATGAAGCCTGAGGGCGCTAGAGCCTGTGCTCCACAACAGAATCTAGGCACGAGAAGCCTGTGCACCGCAACTAGAGAGTTGCCCACGATCGTCTAACTATCAACAGAGAAATCTCACGCGCGGTAGCAAAGACCCAGCACAGTCCAAAATAAATAGTTTCCAAAAAAAAATTTTTTTTTTAAAACAGATATGGAACATATATACATTGGAATATTAACCACAAAAAGGAACACAATTGGGTCATTTACAGAGACATGGATGGAGCTACAGACTGTCATACAGAGTGAAGTTAGAAAGAAAAAAATATGTATATTAATGCATATATGTGGAATATCGAAAAATGATATAGATGATCTTATTTGCAAAGCAGGGCTTCCCATGCGAATCAGTGGTAAAGAATCCACCTGCTAACATAGAAGACACCAGTTCAATCCTTGGGTTTGGAAGATCCCTGGGAGGAGAAAATGGCAACCCACTCCAGCATTCTGGCCTGAAAAATTTCATGGACAGAGGAGCTTGGTGGGCTATAGTCCATGGGGTTGCAAAGAGTTGGACACAACTGAGCCACTAAGCATACACACATGCTTTTGCAAAGCAGAAGTAGAGACACAGACGTAGGGAACAAATGTACGGATATCAAGGGGGGACTGGGGAGGAATTGGGAGGTTAGAATTGACATGTATATAATACTATGCAAAAATAGATAACTAATGAAAACCTACTGTATAGCATAGGGAACTCTACAGAATGCTCTGTGGTGACCTAAATGGGAAGGAAATCCAAAAGCGAGGGAGTACATGAATAGCTGATTTCACTTTGCTGTACAGCAGATACAAATACAACGTTGTTAAGCAACTATACTCTAATAAAAATTCATAAAATTAATTTTTTAAGAAGTGGAAGCAACTCAAGTGTCCACTGACACACCAGTGGATAAACAAAATGTGGTATATTCATACATACAATGGAAGAATGTTATTCAGCTTTAAAAAGGGAGGAAATCAAAATTTCCTCATGCAACAAATGACATTTCCTCATTTCCACATGCAACAACATGGATGAATTTTGAAGACATTATGCTAAGTGAAATAAGCCAGTCACAAAACAACGAATATCATATACTCCACTTATATGAGGTCCGTGCTGTAACCAAACTCATGAAGATAGAAAGTAGAATGGCGATTGCCAAGGGCCGAAGATAAGGAGACTGAGGAGTAGTGTTTAATGGATACAGAGTTTCAGCTGAGGAGTTAGTAGCTAATGGGTATGGAGTTGCAGCTGAAAATGAACCTTCTGGAGATGGATAGTGGCAATGGGGGCACAACCATGTGAATATACTTAATGCCACAAAACTACACTTAAAAAAGGCTAAAATGGTGACTATATGTTATGTACTTCTTCCAATAAAAACAAATCTCACCGTCCTATGAGATAATGTTCAAAATCTTTAGTTTGGCAAAGGAGATCTATCACAACTCCAACTTCTCTGCAATTTCTTTTCATGTTCTACCATTTCCCCTTAACACTCCTCGAGAAAAGGGACCTTTTATTCACTCTTGCATCCTAGCACCCAGGACCTGACAGAGTGTAGGTAGATATTAGGACTGACTGGGTAAAGGCTTGAACCTCACTAAATGTTTTGTTATGCCCCTAGGAATCATCCACACACTTTAACACCTCTGTGTCTTCACGTGTGAGTTACTCTTGGTGGAATAACTATCCCCTCTTCTCCACTTAGCAAACACCTATCTATCCTTTAGGGCCCATGAACATCACCTGTTCTGTCAGATCTTCCTGAAAGAACCATTTCCACCTCTGTGCTCTCATGGCATTCTATAGAAAAGTCCAACTTCTACTTAACACATACTCTCTCATTTATTTACCTTTTTTTTCTTGACCACTATGGGAACTCCTGAAACATGTCGTTTTCTATCTGCTCTAGCACACAACTTAACACACAGTAAAAGCATCCCTAAATGCTGCCTGAATAAAGGAGCAAATGACCAGCTGATTTCACTTTCCAAGCTTTCTTGACTGGCCTCTATCTGTGGATTTCAGTCCCTGCCAGTTTCCTGAAAGCTACAAGGAATTCAGACCGAATTCATTCTGGCTGCCAAGTGGGTCCAGGAAGGGACCGTCAAGCACTGGCCAATCCTAGGGTGTTAGAAAGTCAGAATTCCATACCCCTGTGTCTACCTCTTCCAGAACCAGCAGGAATGGGGGAAGTGGCGGGGGAGGGGGTGGGGTGGGGCGGGAAGCGTTGCTTTGTCTCCTTTAAAGACCCAAGGAACATGTAGAAGTTCACTTACAAACATAACATTACAAGTGCAAAGGACCTCAGAGATAACAGAGATAATCAATTCACCTCATTTTACAGATGAGGAAAGTGAGGTTCAAATATAAGAGGCCGACTGGGGAGCCCACGCTAAATTAAAGGCAAAGTCCTAACTACAGCGCAGGTGTCCTGCGTCTCTTATGACACATCTCCAGACTGGGGTTCATGGGATCCCAGGTCAAGATCCACTTTTACCACTGACTGGGGGAGCTGCAGCCAACCTAAAATCCTGGATTTCAGTTTCCTCTTCTGTAAAACAGAGTGGAAAACAGCCTCTCGGGGCTGCGGTGAAGAGCAAATGACATAGTGAACATGAAAAGAATTATTTATTAGTAACAGAACGCAGAGAGGAGCGAGGTAGTGTGGAGGAAACTAGGGGTGTTCAGAGAAGGGTGTTCCAGTCGCCTCATCTATATGAGCCTCGGTTTCTTCATCTGCAAATGCAGAACTTGCCCTGGCAGGAGGCTGCGACCTTCCAGCCTTACCCTCAGGGCTGGGCCCGTCCCGGGGCGCCAGCGCGGAGGGCTGGACCCTGGTGGAAAGGAACAAGGTGCTCGCGGATTGGGGGTGGGGGGGGGGCTCGAGTTACCGTCTTGCAGCAGCGCCGTCTTCTCTGCCGCCCGCAGACTCTCCAGCCAGCCGGTCACCGCCATCTTCCCTCCAACGAGCCGCGTGCCTGGCCACTGCCATGGCAACCGTTCCGCCCAGGGTCACTTCCGGATGACCCGGAAGATGTTCTGGGCATTGGCCTGTTCCCACCCCGCGAACCCCGCGCCCTCCGTCTGCTCTCATTGGCTGCTCTGGTAAGTAGTTTATGCCTGTCCATCCCCGGTGACCCGTCGGGTCCGGAGTTGACCCTATTCTGTACCAAATCTGGGGAGTGGGGAGGAATCCTCAGGACAGGATCCGGACAGTCCAGCGCTCCCCTAGCCCCACCCAGGGAGTCCCTGGCGCGCGGCAGCTGCGGTACGCGGCGGGTGCCTCACACCTGCCAGCGTCTTCTCCACCCCCAGCTGTGAGGCCAAGACTCCACAGTCCCGGAAGGCGCCCCACACCTGCTGCAGTCGTGCGTCTCCCTGCAGCTGCGGACCTGCGCGTTCCGGTGCCGAGAGGTCCAAGACCAGAGCAGGTGCAGGGCGTTCCTCACCCCGGCTCCCTAAACTCCACCAGCCACCCCAACCCTCCCCGTTTTCCTCTGCGGGCCTGTGATGCGGGTAGAGAAAGATAAACAGGTTCCCCCTCGCCCCCACCACCAATCCCCACTCCCTAAAGATGGAGCCGGTTCCTAGTCTGGTATCCCATTTTCGTAAAGCTTTTTGGAAGTGGAATGCAGCAGGAGCAGATACTGCACAGTTAATCTTCAAAGCAGCCCCCTGAGGAATGATACCCTTTGAAAGTGAAAGTGGGAGTCGCTGAGTCCTGTCTGACTCCTTGGACCCCATGGACTGTAGCCCATCGGGCTTTTCTGTCCATGGAATTCTCAGGGGAAGAAGTGGATAGCCATTCCCTTCTGGGGATCTTCCGGACCCGAGGATCAAACTCCCGTCTCCCACATTGCAGGCAGATTCTTTACCATCTGAGCCACCAGGGAAGCCCATGATGTCATTTGTTCCCCCTTCAAAAGTTCCCTGGATATTTCCACTCTTCTTATTTTCCCCAGTATTCTGAAAGACTGGTGATTGTGCATGCTAAGTCACTTCAGTAGTGTCTGACTCTTTGTGGCCCTATGGATTGTAGCCTACCAGGCTCCTTTGTCCATGTGTAGAGCTAGGCTAAGCCAAGTTTAGTTGGGTTTTGTGAGACTCCTGGGAACTTGGCTACTGTCCCCAAACTGTTGTCAGTAGAGACCCCACCTTCATAGAGGGGTTGGGGAGCCCCAAGTCTGGGTTGCACATGACAACTGCCCTGATCAACCTTCCAACAGAAAGGCTTGGGTCCAGCCATACCTCAATGGACCCCAAGGGCATCTTGAAGGCATTTCCCAAGCGGAAGAAAATTCACACCAATCCATCATCAACAGCTCTTGCAAAGATTCCCAAGAGGGAAGACAGAGAAGCAGCAGGAGGTGAGTGGACCCACCCTTAGGGCCCTCATGTGCTTGAGCCTCAGGCTTCTTACATCTTTCATGCCCAGAATCAGATACGACAGCTAACTCTGCCCACCCAGAGCCTGCAGGTTTGTTTGTACCTCCCTTGTCCTAAACTTGGTCCCCAGTCTTCGACAGGTGACTTGCTCTTTCATCTTCTACCACACGCCGAGGCCTCTATAAATCAGAAACTACCCCCTGGTCCCTAAGGAAATGACCGATACAATCCTTTCCTCTAGGAAGCTGCCTGCTGGTGAGGGGAGGGGATCCTTCTCAGGTCCCCAGAGTTATGCTATTTTGCAGCCAAAGTGACAAATAGATGGCAAAAACTTACATGGTAGGCTGGGTTGGGAGAGGGGAATATATTAGACTGTGAGGCCTACTATAGTAGCAAAGCATGTGCCTTGTGCCTGATACATAATAAGTGTCTATTAATATGTGTTGAAAGAATAAATGATCAAATGAAGTGATTTATAGGCTCCCTGCAATGTGCCAGACACAGTTCTAGGTTACATCAGGGAACAGGACGTATCAGAATCTTTGCCTGTTATATCAGGCGATGGCCCATGAGGAAATTAACTGTATACTGTGGTGGAATGCCCAGAAGGCAGGGTGGAGGAAAATGACTGGGGGAAGGGGACTGTGAAGGGTTCATTTGGATCATGTCTGAGTATGACAGCAGGCGTCTGGATGCCCCCTCCACAGAGTGGCTGAGCTCCGTGCGGGTGCATGTTCTGCCCACCGGCATTGGGAGAGCCCGGGCAGAACTCTTTGAGAAGCAGATTGTCCAGCATGGTGGCCAGATATGCCCTGCTCAGGCCCCAGGGGTCACTCACATTGTGGTGGATGAAGGCATGGACTGTGAGCGAGCCCTCCGCCTCCTTAGACTGCCCCAGCTGCCCCCAGGTGCTCAGCTGGTGAAGTCAGCCTGGCTGAGCTCGTGCCTGCAGGAGAGAAGGCTGGTGGACACAGCAGGATTCGGCATCTTCACCCCCAAGAGGTGGGCTGGTCCAAGTCTTTCCTCAAATGTTTTCTTGAGCTATTAAACTCTCATTGTCTTAATTAGACACATTAAAAAAAAAAAGATTTCAGAGTCGACAAGGATTGGAAACAGATATGTGGTGAGACTCTGGTGTCTTAACCTGCCATCACCATCCTGCAGGTACCTGGATCAAGCACAGCTCAGCAAGACAGACCAAGTCTCTTTTACGCCTCCTGGAGCTGGTGAGGCTCAGCCCAGGACAGCCCTGTCTCCTTCCCGACCTCCCACCAGACCTGTATCTCCTTCCTGGAGGGCAGATGCGGTTGCAAGCATCCAAGCCCAGGTCAGGAGTCTCCCAGCCCCCACGGCTCCCTTCTCCTGGGAACTAGATCACAGAAACAGGGAGGGCCTGGTGTTCAGAAAGTTTCAGGCCCCTGAGAGAGGACGGCTGTCTTTATTGAGAAGTCTTTTAATTCTTCCCAGCGTTCATCACTCCTGTATTTGCCTATCTACCACATTTCACTGGGGATCCTAGGGCTGGGCACTAGGGGAAGCCAGGTGGAACACGGCCCCACACTTAAGGAGATCCAGGTCTGTTGCAGAAAACCCAGCATCATACTTGGGTCTGACTAGGAAACTCAGCCCCCACCTCGAAGGAGCCCTCCTCATGGGCGGCATGAACTTACTGTCTCTTCTCCTTCCCTATCTCAAGACCAGCTCTGATGGTGAAGCCAGTGACGGGGAAGAGACCCAGGTTAGCGCTGCTGATCTGGAAGCCCTGATCAGCGGCCGCTACCCCACCCCCTTTGAGGGAGATGGTGAGCCTAGCCCAGCCCCCGAGAGCCTGGATAAGTGGGTCTGTGCACAGCCTTCAAGCCAGAAGGCAATCAACCACAACCCCCATATCACAGAGAAGCTGGAAGTACTGGCCAAAGCCTACAGCGTTCAGGGAGACAAGTGGAGGGCCCTGGGCTATGCCAAGGCCATCAATGCCCTGAAGAGCTTCCACAAGCCTGTCACCTCCTACCAGGTACCTGGGGGCCAGGGGAGGACATGTGGGGGGCTGGGTGGGGGTCTTCTGTAGTGGGGGTCAGGTGGAGGGCTTAACATTTTCTGATGTCTGGGACTTTCACAAAAGAAAACAGGGAGATTAATGAAAGCAGCTTGGCAAAAATCTTGATAATTACAAAAGCTGGGTGTTGGGTCTGTGGGGTTCAGTATACTCTTTTACTTTCGAGTTTTTCCGTAATAAAAAAGTTGCTTGAAAGTTGAGTCTCTGAAGATCAACAGGCCAGGGTTTGAATTCTGGTTCCCATTATTCACTAACTGCCTGACTTTAAGCCAGTTATTCAAATCCTCTGAGCATCAGTCTCCTCATGAGTAAAAAGGGACTAAGAATAGTAACAAACACAGTGTTCCCGTGAGGACTCAAAGGGATGACCCATGTAGTGCAGGACCCGATACAGGGTAAAGCCTCACACGGGCCCCCCTGCTGTGGTGATGCTGCCCAGTGTCATCACCGCTGCCCTTCCTCTGCTCCCTGTGCTGAGCTCCATCCTCTGGGAACCAGCAGACAAGTTACTCAGCCCACTCCAGCCAGACTTCTCATCTTCAGCTGTGCCCAAGCTTTACACAGCTATCAGTTGCCCACCAACCAGACTGGCTTTCACTCAAGACATCTGCTAAAGGAGTCAGTTTCCCCACTGCTGAATCTGCTCCTCCCATCTTCTCACCTTTCCTTCCTTCTCACCTTTCCTTCCTGCCTCTGCCTCCTCTTCCCCTAGGAGGCCTTTGGTATCCCTGGGATTGGAAAGCGGATGGCTGAGAAGATTGTCGAGATCCTGGAGAGCGGGCATCTGCGGAAGCTAGACCACATCAGCGAAAGCGTGCCTGTCTTAGAGCTCTTCTCCAACATCTGGGGAGCTGGAACCAAGACTGCCCAAATGTGGTACCATCAGGTCACATCCTGTCCTAGCCCCCACTTCAGTTTTACTGTATCTTAGAGCTCCTGTCCCACACTTCTCTCGCCCTATGCTTTGATGAGAATGAACCCAGACTAGAGAGGGATCACTTCTCAAAGGGACCAGGGCCCATGCAGATCCTCCCTTGGCTCTCAGAACTACCCTGTTTGGTATCTTTGAGGCTTAGTCTGTGGTGTAGGCAGAGATAAGAAGTATATTTCTCTGTCCCCCAGAAAAACAAGGGCCTTCCTGAGCAGACCAGACCTGGGGGCTGAGAATCCAGAACAGTGGTTCCCAAACCCAGCCATGCCCAGAATCACCCCCAGATTGATGAGATGATGAATGAGTGTTTTAGGATAGGGGCAGGGCTGGGTTGAGGTGTGTCTTCCATGCCCCGTGCCTTTCCCAAGTCCCACTGATTACAGACCCTGGGCTTGCTCCTGCCTCATGCTTTCCTTGGAGTCTAGAGATGATGAAAACCTTGTGTGTCTGCTTATTCACTGTCTCTTCGTTGGTTCTGGATCCTCATAGCCTTCCCATCTGGCTTCTTTATTTCAGGGTTTCCGGAGCTTAGAAGACATCCGAAACCAGGCCTGTCTGACTACCCAGCAGGCCATTGGCCTGAAGCATTATGATGACTTCCTAGACCGCATGCCCAGGGAGGAAGCTGCAGAGATTGAGCAGACAGTAAGCAGGTGTCCCAGGGCAGTAAGGAGAGCCACTGCTATAGGGTCAGGGCCTGGCTCAAAGCCAGGAACTCCTGATCCCTCAGTGGGGGAGCCCAGCAGGCAGAGGAAGCTGTGGGCCGCCAGAGACTGGAACTAGTGGGCAAAGAGCAAGTTGGCTTAGGTAGGGAAGGGTTGCAGCACTAGCTCTCTGGGGCAGGGGTCTCAGTATCAGGCAGAGTTAGCCCTGGCTTAGGTGCTAGGATGGTGTTAGGACTGGGTTAATGTCAGGGCTTGATCAGAGCTGGATTATGGTCAGAACTACTTGAAGATATTGGGATTTGAACTGGGCTAGGGTAGGGTGGATCAGGGCAGAGGTTCTTAACATTTTTTGACTCACAAACTTCTTTGAGAACCTAATGAAAATCATGGACTCTTCTCTGTCCACAATCTGTAAAAATGCACAAAGTTGTATATCTCTTTTCAGAAGTACATACCTTCTGCAGCCCTCTGAAGGCTGGTTCAAGGTTTGGGTTAGAATTGGTGTAAAGGCACAGTGCCAGTAGGATTAGGTTTGGGGTTGGAGGAAAGCTAGATCCAGAGTCAAGTTAAGGTTAGACCTGAATTAGTAGAGTTTTCTTAGTGTTGGATGCTTTTCGTTAAAATTTATGATTGTCCTAGAAATAAGGTTTGGCCAAGATTAGGGTTTGGTTTACAGTTGGGTTAGGGGTTAAATTCATGTAAAACCTAGATTAGAGGGAGACTAGGGTACATTTAGGGTGAGATGTATCATTTGTTCAGCTGGCATTAAGGTTAGGGACTGGTTTGCTCACTATGGCCTATGATGCTAATATGGCAGGACTCCCTGGAGACTGGCCCAGCTTAGCTAAAATCACCCTCCAGCTCTTCTCCCAGTCACGTGACTATGAGGCTGGTGTGGGATGGACAGGCAAGCGCCTTTGTCCACCCATCACTGGGCCTTAGTGCCAGTGATGACCTGTCTGTCACTCAGCCACGGTGTCTGGGCACAGAGAATGCCCCAGCGAGCCTCCAGCCCCAACCCACTGGAGCAGAAGGGTCCACTCTCCCCATTTAAGTTCTCCAGTTTTAGGAGGTTTTGATGGGATTATCCATCCTAGGCCTCCTCCCACACTCTCAAGAAGGGGGTTGAGGGGATTAGCAAAGCCTGCCTGTCAGGAGAATTGAAGTATCCAAAGTCCCAGAAATCTCAGTGTCCTGCGGTAGAGACTGGGAAGCTATCCGCATATGAAAGGCCTCAGTGTTTCTGGTGTGGAGACTAATGGGCTTAACCCACCCAGTGCACCCACCCTCGGCCCCACCCACTCAGTGCACCATGATCCCTCTGCCTCAGCTCCCTCCACACCGAGCCCCATTCCTCCAAGTAAGGATGTAGCCACTGGCTCAGATTTCCCTCCCTCTTTGCTCTCTCCTTTCCTTCCCTACACATGCAATTATATTTCTGGGTTCTGTCTCCCCAGAGGCCTGGACTAGGGGCACCCTGCCAACCACCTGTCAGGCTTCAAGCCCCAACTCACACACTCTGCATTTAGCTCTGAATCCAAAGATACCTGGGGCTGCTAAGACCTGGCTGAGGGCTCCTTGGCACCTGGCCCTCTGTACTCAGTGGAGCTTCACACACTTGGGTGTATGGGTTGGGGCAGACCCCAGAGAAGGTATGTCTGTCTGCTCTTGAAGAGCTCTAGAGGGAAAGAGCCACAGCTTCCCTCAGAATCCGAGCACAGCCTTCTCATCTCTCCCCAGGCTGCACCCAGTGGTGTGAGCGCGTTTTCTTCTCTTCTGTCCCAGCAAGGCACGCTCCCCAGGGTGGATGGAGCTCCTCTTCTGTTCCTTGAGGCTCTCTCTCAGGCTGGACCTTGCATCCAGGGATTGGCTTGGAACCCAAGGGGTGTGTGGGCTCCTGGGACAGGGAAGGCCCACAGCCCTCACCCTCCTCACTGTCCTCTCCCAGGTCCGGAAAGCAGCTCAGGCCCTCAACCCCGGGCTGCTGTGCGTGGCATGTGGTTCATACCGTCGGGGAAAGGCAACCTGTGGTGACATGGACGTGCTGCTTACCCACCCGGATGGCCGCTCTCACCAGGGCGTTTTCAGCCGCCTCTTGGACAGCCTCCGGCAGCAAGGTATAAGCCCCACCCCCAGGTGAGCAGGTGGGCAGGGGCAAGGTGGCCCCCAGGCTAGAGAGCCTCAAAGTTCCACCCCTAGGCAGGAAGCAGGGGAGGCTGCTCCACCAGAACCCACCTCTCCCCTGGGGCCAGAGCCACTGCAGGGAAGAGATGAATCAGCTCCTCACACCTCCCAGAGGTGCTACAGGTCAAGGGTTCATCGGATCTTTCCATGCCCTCAGTGTAGCGGGTGGGAGTGGGCCATAGGAGGAGTTACTATGCATATTCTATAGAAAAGGACACAGGCCTGAAGAAAGCCTGCAAATAAATGGACAAGCTGGGGACAGAGGACCCAGGGATAATCAGGAGAGGCCTGGGAGGTCAGACGGCCCTGGGCTGGGCAGCCCAGGCCCTGGCTCCCCACCCTGCCAGCGCCCTCCTGTGTTGGGCCAGGGTTCCTGACGGATGACCTGGTGAGCCACGAGGAGAATGGCCAGCAGCAGAAGTACCTGGGTGTGTGCCAGCTCCCGGGGCCAGGGCGGCGGCACCGACGACTGGACATCATTGTCGTTCCCTACAGCGAGCTCGCTTGCGCCCTGCTCTACTTCACCGGCTCTGCCCACTTCAACCGCTCCATGCGGGCTCTGGCCAAGACCAAGGGCATGAGCTTGTCAGAGCATGCCCTCAGCACAGCTGTGGTCCGCAGTGCCCAAGGCCTCAAGGTGGGCTCTGGCCAAGTGCTGCCCACCCCCACTGAGAAGGATGTCTTCAGGTTCTTAGGCCTGCCCTACCGAGAACCCGCCGAGCGGGACTGGTGACCTGGCTGCCCCTCTTGGCCATTCAGCCAGCCTCAGCAGGCTGAACCTCACTGCGTCAACCACTGGCTCCTCTGGGCTTGGGAAGGGCCAGCCTGGCTCCCAGGATGGCCTGGCGCTCTCTGCAGCAGGGTCAGGTGTTACCCTGTCTACCTCACCATTGCCCTCGAAGAGTTGTGCACATGGCCCCCTGCCCATTTTAGGCAGGAACTGGTACCTGGCTTGGGGCCAGCTTCCTGCTTTGGAGGCCCAGGCATCCCCACTTCTCTACCCCAAGGAGGGTCTAGCTACTGGGGGTGGGATGGGGGCTGCAGGGGAGAGGCACAATACTGTGGCCCAGCATCACCCAAGACCCTTCAGAGCAAACGAGCCGCTCCGAGATGCTTCCTCCACCCACCTCCCTAGCAGTGCAGCTGGCAGTGTGGGGCGGGGGCGCCCCAGGGTCAACGAGGACAGCATTTGAAGGCCAGGGGCCCAATAAAGTGCTCTTGAGATTCAGCCTGCCTGGTGTGTCTGTGAGCTGCTGTAGCCTCTGCCTGCCTTTCTCCTGGGAAGGGACAGAGACTGGAGGTGAATGGGAACCCAGGCAAGTTAACAGTTCTCCAAACGGGCCAGGCCTGAGTCAGCTCCTGAACAACTCAGAAAGGAGTAGGGGTGGACATTAAGAGGGAGGATTCGTGGAGCCGGGAATTAGGCCTGTCTACCCATCAGCATGTCCTAGAATAGGCAATACCTAAGGATGTGAACAAACGTAACAAGGCTCGGTGAAAGTGAACAGTTTCAAATGTAACAAGTGACCTGTGTGCCATTGACAGGGCTGAGACAGTCCGGGAACGCTGTGCTGCCTGGAGGAGGCAAGGGGCAACTTGGCAGGAAATAGCCTATTTGAAAAGGGTAAACCGTTCTCTTTGGGGATAACTAAACCTGCTTTAGAGAGGATGCTGTGTGCCGGGTGGGAATCAGAAGGCCAGGCTGGTAGAGGACTGAAAGTCGAGCTGAGGGGCTTAGTTTGAGCAGCTCGGAGAGGCCAGCTAGGGGTATCAGGGTGGTTTTGGAGGCCGGAGCTTACAGGACAGGAAAGATTTGGTGAGGGGAGCAGTCGGGTGGGAAGGTTTGGCATACCAAGTGTAATACGGCTCAGAGGCAAGAGAAGGTGGCTTCGAGGAGCCTGGGCCAGAGTTGGGATCCGCCAGAGTGTTGGCTGTGCAGCAGCGAAGGGGCGGGCCCCGAGTCCTGCATCTAATTGCAAACTCCTAGAGCTGGCGTTTATTGGCCTGGTCTCAGTCAGGGGATCCCAGCAAGCTTAGAATGGGCCCAACTCTCGCTCAGAGCCCTGAAGTCCAGCTGCTGGGTCATGTCAGGGAAGGAATCAAAAGCCACGGAGGCTGGGGGGCCCCTTTCACAGCTCAGTACCAACCAGAGAAGCCACATCAGAGGACTAGAAGGCTTCATAAGGGCGACTTCCCCAGTGGCTCAGTGGTAAAGAATCCTCCTGCTAATGCAGGATGCAAGTTCGATCCCTGGTTCAGGAATATTCCCTGGAGGAGGAAATGACAACCCACTCCAGTATTCTTGCCATTAAAATCCCATGGAGGAGCCTGGCGGACTGCAGTCCCTGGGGTCGCAGAGCACACGCACACAGCACAAGCGTTCGTGGCAGGTGAGCCTCTCGGAGCTTTTCCTACAGGGAGGTGTAGCTGCCTGGGCCCTGGAATGGACAAGAAGAGCTGGGACTCTCTGGGCCCCCCAGGTGTCAGGGTTGCTTTCGGCCCCTTAGGAGCTCAGCTAGTCTACTCTGGACTGGGGTCTCCGTGCCCGCCACTATCCCTAGCAAGGGGTGCAGCTGGTAGAAGCCCAAAGCCTGGGGTGTCTGCATCCAAATGTGGATGCTGCTACTTCCCTCTTGAGTGCCCCAGCCTGCTCAGCAGCCTCTCCAGCCCCAGAGGAGCAGGGCCTCCAGAACAAGGAGAAAGAGGAACCCGTGGGTCCCAGGATAACTTCCTGCACGCAGGAAGTCTTCAGAACCATAGGGAGGGATGGTGCTGGTTTCTGGGTCTGGAACCAGGGGCCTGGCCCCTCATCCTGCCATCTCTTAGAGGAAGGAAGGGGAGGTTCTCCCCCACCCCCAACCTCCCTGAGAGTCAGAATTCTGGAGACCACCTTCAAACCATGCAGATTCCTGGTCCTACATCCTGGCAAGGGCAACAGGAAATCATGGGTTAAAAAGAGTACCCACCCCCTCCAGAGAGACCCACCCTCAGGGCAGTGTCCTCTGGGCTTCTCAGGGACACTGGAGCCGGGGAGAATATCTAATGCAGGGACTCTGGTCCTGAGAAAGGCTGCCCAGTTAGGCAGAGGGGGAAGTTCTCTGAGTCCAAACTAAAAAAAGGGTACGACCAGCCACTTGAGAGCCTGAAATGGATTCCTGGGCAGACTTTCAACTCAGTGCCCCATCCTGCTGGAAGGGAGACTGGATTGTGGAGCCCTGGTGGGAACCGAGATACTGTCTTACAACTGAGCACCCCAAAACCACCACCCACTTACCACCTGGTCCTAATGAGGAGGAAGGGCCCCGCGGGCCTGCTTCCTGCCTCCAGCTCAGCTCATCATTGCTCTCTCCCTGAGCTTCAGTGGTCTCTGGCCAGACCACAGGTGTGGTTGGCAGGGTAACAGTCTCCCAAACTTATCCACAGTTTATTCTCTGGAACCTGTGAATATATTACCCTACTTGGTAAGAAAGGGATGTTGCAGATTTAATTAAGAATTTTGAAATGAGGAGATCAGCCAATAGGCCCAATCTAATCATGAGTCCTTAAAAGTGGAGAACTTTCCTGGCTAAGATTAGAGAGCTGTGATGAAGGAAGGAAGGTCAGAGAGATGTGATGTTTCTGCCTTTAAAGATAAACGGGGCTACCAGCCATGGAATGTGGGCAGCCTCTAGAAACCGGAAGAAGCAAGGAAACAGATCCTACTCTAGAGCCTCCATAACAGAACGCAGCCCTGCCAACACCTCAGTTTTATCCTGGGGAGACCTGTGTCAGACTGCTAAACAATAGAACTTGGTGGTGTGTTAAGCCATCGGGTGTGTGGAAATTTGTTACTGCAGTGATAGAGGACCAGTACACAGAGTGTGTCTTGTTCTTTCCCTGTACAAAGTGAGTGAAGGGATGGTGGGTATGAGCAGGCCCTGCTGTGAGGTAGAGGAGGTCCCTGGAAGTGCAGTAGGGTGTGGGGAAGGGGAGGGGCCTCCCCCCATGCCTGGAGTAGGGGAAAGGCAGGTGGTAGGCAAAGCTGGGGGCCCAGTCCTCATGGACGGGCTGCCCTGTGCTCAGTCTGAGGCTCCCAGTTTCCCTCTGACACTTTGAGCCGAAGGCACAATCCTCTCTGAGCTGCTTGGCCCCAACCCTGCCAACCTGGGAGCCTCATCTTTTCCTGACTTCCCTTGTAGCTCAGTTGGTAAAGAATCTGCCTGCAGTGCAGGAGACCCAGGTTCGATTCCTCGGTTGGGAAGATCCCCAGGAGAAGGAAATGACAACCCACTCCAGTATTCTTGCCTGGGAAATCCCATGGAAATCCCATGGACAGAGGAGCTTGGGGGGCTACAATCCATGGGATTGCAAGAGTCAGACACAACTTAGTAACTAAACCACAACCATCTTTTCCCAAGGCCTGGGTTGATAACATTGCCACTGAAAGGGGAACAAGACCAGGGCATACTTTCCTCCTGGGTTCTGGCTGTTCCTCATGAAGCAAATGTGGGCACAGGGCCAAGGTTTCCCAGGCCTAGAGTGGACATGGCGAGGAGGGCAGGCCCAGCTATGTCCTGTCCTCCAGGAGTAAAGGAATGGGAAACCCAGGCCCTTGGTCCTGCTTCACCACAGGGGAGTTATGAGTTCATGTCCCTTTGAACAGAATGGGATGCCTCTTGCCCAGACGAGGGACGACAGCTTGGAGAAGACGTTGGCCTTACTCCCTCTCCACTCCCCCAACAGGAGAGCCCCTTTCCAGGCCCTCCCCACACGGCAGCTACAGCTGTTGGGGCACCTGCTGCCCCAGGCCTAGGAGGGGCTCAGCCACCAGACCTTTAGCCCTCTGTTAGCTCTGCCCTTTAGTCCGGACTCCAGCCAGACAGTTTTCCAGAACACCTGAGCAGCCCTGCTTCTGAGCTCTGGGACTGGGGGACCCTCAGGCCTGAAGTCCCCAAACTGGCCTGAGACTCTGGGCCTCGCCCCTATTGTCTGAACCAGGGGTGCCAGCCTTGGTCCCCTAAGTGGGGGTAAGTACAGAAGCTGAGCTCCAGTGAAAAGCCTAGAGGGAACATCCTGAAAGACATCCCAGAGGTAAGGAGAGGACCCAGTGGTGGAGGGACTTTCGGCAGGGCTCTGGCACCAGGCCATGGGCCACTGCGTGGTGCTTGAGTGACTATGGAACCTCTGTCTGACCCTTCACTCTGCTGGACCTGGGGGCCTGGTGCTGATGGAGCGGGCAAATGGCCCCAGACATCGTGTTCCTCCAGCAGCAAGACACCCTGAGCCCTACCGCCCTCACCCACCGGGCTCTGTCTGGTTCCCTCAGCAAGGCTGCCACTGTGCCCTTGTCTAACTGCGGGGCCATTTGCCTGTGTGCCTAAAATACATCGCTGGGCCCGTGTTTGGGTGCTGCAGGCTCATGACTCTACATTTGCACATGTGTGTGGACAAGCCGGGTGTGTGTCAGTGTATCCACCAATCTCGACCTCGGTGTGCATGCCCCAGGGTCCTTAAAGGCTCTGGGCAGGGCTTGGGGCTGGATTGGGGGTCCCCAGAGTCCCTGTGGTGCTGGGTAGGGACTGCAGAAGGTGGTGGAGGCCCGATGGGCTCTGGACTCTGAGTTCTTGTGTCCTGGAGGCGGCCGCAGGGTGGGCCGCCTGCGTCAGCCTTGAGCGGCCATCAATAGCACGCGGTTAATTAATTTGATGGGAACAGCAGGGACCGCCGTTTGCATTTAGTGAAGTTCCAGGAACTTCCAACCTCATCTTCATAATTGGCCTCATAAATTGTAAGAAAGAGAGAGATCAGCAAAGCGGGAGGGAGGAGGGGCCGCTCGTCCGTCCTTATTTAATTTTATTGCTGAAATTCATCTTTTTAGCCTCCTCCAGAATCGGCTCTCCCTGCCGGATTTGCCTAATCATGATAAATTAATATTCATTTCCCCGCCTCTTACCCAGCTCCTGCGCTCGGATAGAGTTGGGGTGGGTCTCCTTCCAGCCCCTCCACCACGCCTTGGTGGGAGCCTGAGAAAAGAGGGGCTGTGTTACTACAAGGGGTGGAGGGTGTGGGGAATGTGGGATGATTGATTGGGCTCCTAGAGGACACACTCCTGAGACCCCAGACCCATCCCTGGGCAAGAATACTCCAGAGGGTCTGGGATGCTGGGATCAACTACCCCTGCCCAGCAGGGTCTGGGCGGGAGGGGCAGGAAGAGGCCACGAAGGCATTTTGGAGACCCAGAGGCTGAGACTGGGAGCAGTTAGGATGGATCTGGGAGGTGGATTCTGAAGGTCGGCACCAGGTGAGAGGTGGGGGGAAGGGACCTGGTCTTTGCCCCTCTTCTCCATCAACTAGGTGTAGGCTACCTTGCCCTGTGAAGACTCCAGGGGGGACCCACTCTAGTCTGTGGGGCTTCACAGACACCCATAGTCTCTGGCCAACAGAAGTGGCTACTTCCCAACAGCCCAGCCCAGCTAGGTGGCTGGGCCTCTTACACTGGGCACCTTGGCTCTGCTGTGTGTGCGTGTTAGTTGCTCAGCCGTGTCTGACTCTTTGTAACCCCATGGTCTGTCTGTAGCCCACCAGGCTCCTCTGCCCATAGAATTCTCCAGGCAAGAATATTGGAGTGTGGTTAGCCATTCCCTTCTCCAGGGGATCTTACCAGCCCAGGGATCGAACCCAGGTTTCCTGTCGTGTGGCTGTACTGCTTTTCCCAGTAAGGCCCTTTCGCAGACCTGCAGGAGTGTTTCTGGAAGGGTTAGGCAAATCCTGAGCAGTGGGGCCCCTGAAGTCCAAAGGGGCAGATGCTCTGTCTTCTTGCCTCATAATCAGTATGTGAGATATGGGAGGGATTTAGATTTTATCCACCACCTTACCCCATTTTACAGATGAGGAAACTGGACCGAAAAGAGGAGGTTACTGACCCAAGGTCTCACAGAAGTTGGGGCAGGGGGCTGTTTCTATCCCATCTTGCAAGATGGGTGTGGTGGGTAGGATTCTCTGAAAAACCCCAGTGACTTTTGCCCTTGTGCAACTGTCTCCCTTTTGAGTGGGAGTAGAGGCTTCAACTCTGAGGAGGTGCTACTCCTGCAGTTACGCTACCTCATATGGCAAATGGAAGACTATATGGGTGGGTCTGGTCTAATAATGTGAACCCTTTAAAAGGAGTTTTATTAAGCTATTAGCAGAAGGGGTAAAGAGATTCAAAGCATGAAGGCTCAGCATGCCTCTGCTGGCTCTGAAGATAGAAGGGGACTTGTACAAAGAGCAGGGAGCAGCCCTCAGCTGATACATAGCAAGGAAATGGGGACCTCAGTCCTACAACCGTAAGAAGCCAAATTCTGTCAACAAAGAGAATGAGTGTGGAAGCTGATCTTTCCCAGAGCTTCCAGATAAGAGCCCAGCCTGGTTAACACCGTGATTTAGGTCTTGCGGAACCCTAATCAGAGAATTCAGCTGAGCCTGCCTGGACTTCTGGTCTACAGGATTCTGAAATAACGGGTCTTGTTTTTAGGGGCTAAGTTTGTGATTTGTCATCACTTTTGTGCAGCAATAGAAACCTAATATGCAGGGCTTAGGGGAAGGGTATCTTACGAGGGTCCTACGATGGGGGAGGGAGATGAAGTTGGGGGAGGTCTGAGGCTCTATCCTAAAGCTACTTCCCTCTCTGCACCAGCATTCCGACAGGGCAACAATTGACTGAAGCTGCCGCCTAGTTCCAAAGTTCTCATAACTCCCTGTTGTTTCACTTGGGACCAAACCCTCATAAGCATTGAAATTTGTGAGTCCTTCCAGGTGGAGTCTGGACCCCTGTGTAATGAGGAGTAGCAAGTTCACCTCACAGGAATGGGTCCTCCTGTGAGGAGAACAGGAAGAGCCTCTATGGAATTGGTTCGGGCAGAGGCTTCTAGGATGTGGGTAGGGGCCAGCTGGTAATTTAATGCACTTTCAAACCAGAGTTCCTCTTCCCCCGAAACCAGTTTTCAAAAACTATCTATTCATGTGTCCTAGGTGGGTGCTGGCAAAAGATGGTTTTGATTCCCACTGGAAGATCCCAGCATCAGTGGATTTTGAGGAAGACCAATTGACATTTTGAAAGTTATGGAAAGTCTCCAGCGAGGAGCCCTGGGTTAGCTGCACCTTATTTCCGGGGTTATTCCAGCAGCATTTATTGATTAACTCTGAGCCTGGCCAGTCCACCCTTAACCCAGCCCTGCTTGTGGACTTCCCAATAGCTTCCCAATAGCCATATTGGTACTTGTATTATCTCCATTTGGCAGATGAGGAAAGAGAGGCCCAGAGAGATTCATTCACTTGTGCTAACTCACACAGCATTGAGAACAGCTGGGTTTCATCTCAGATCTCTGTGATCCAGGGAGCCCAGCTGGTTTTCCTGGCTCCCGCTCTGGAAAAAGTTCTAGCCCAGTTCTAACTGGACTGTCTGCTAGCTTCTCTCCCTCCTTCTCCCACATGCCCAAGGAGAGAGTCCTGAGCTTTTCAGAGTCTGTGGAGGTTCCTGATGCTTATATTGAAGGACACAGTCCCTAGCCCTGAGAACTGGAGTTTTTGACTTTTTAAAAGGTATCTATTTATTTGGCTGTGTCAGGTCTTAGCTGTCGCACGCAGAATCTTTAGTTTGTGGGATCTTTTATTAATAATTGCAGCGTGAGGAATCCTTAGTTGCAGCACGTGGAATCTAGTTCTCTGACCAAGAATTGAACCCGGGGCCCCCTGCACTGGGAACATGGAGTCCAAGCCACTTGACCACTAGGAAAGCCCTGAGAACTGGAGTTTTGAATCAGCAAAGGCCCACTTGTCCTGAGATGGAACCCCTCCCCCACAACATCCCACCTCCCTTAGGGAATTAGTAGTATGAAGACACTGACTCTCAAACTCCTGCCCTGCTAGAGGTGAGGGTCCTGGCTCTATAGCTCCCATCTATCCCTACATGCCCGGCCTATCCCCCTCACCCCCCAACACCGGACCCCTCCCTCATAGCTCCACACATTGGTGACTTATTCCCACATGACTCTAGGCAGGGCTTGACAGGGGCCAGCCTGGCTTGAGAATCTCCTCCTCTCTGCTCCAGGCTTCCTCTGTGGAATTCTCTCTCTTCACTATGACCATGGGCTCTGCTCTCCTGGAGAACTTCGGGGCCACTGTGGCAAGGGCCTCCCTACCTGCCAGGCCAGACACCCCATTGGAAAGTATCACTCACTGTCCTGCCCCTCTTCCTTGAAACTGCCTAATGGGGAGAAAGCCCAGGATCCTTAGGCTCTGGCTCCACGAGAGAGGGACCCAGAGGTCACGCCCTCTACAGTTCCACTCTGTGCCAGGAAACAGTCCCGGATTCCCACCTCTGGGGCCAAGGACTGCAGGCCCCACCTCAGAGCTTCTGCGAATTAAGGTCCCCCGACTTTGAGGGCCTCCCCCGCGCTCCCCCACCCAAGTACCTTTGGAAGTTGCAGGGCCAAGTGGAGGAGGGCTCCAGAGAAATGCCCTGAAGGAGCCCCATCTGTTGCCCCGTGAGGTATAGACTCGGACTTCAGATGCCCCTCCAGAGCCTGGCTCCACAGCAAGAGAAACGCTCTCTCCGCTCCAAGCTTCAAGTTCTATCTTGCTGGTGGCCCTCACTCCCTTCACTCCTCTGGATCTGACACACAGGCCTCTCTGGGATCTGGAATGGGAGCTGCTGCTCCGAAGCAGAGGATGGCGAGATAGAGGAGTGCTCCATGGCGCCTCCTAGTGGGCGGGGGCGTCACCGCGAACGGGTATCTGGCCGGGGGCGGGGTTTGGACAGGGTGGGGCCGGCGCCGCCGCCAGGTGTGATGGGCTGAGGATGGAGCGGGTATAGAGGCCGACAGGCGCTCTTCCCGGAAGGCGCCAGCAGAGGGCGCGCGAGGACCGGTCAAGAGGCCCGGCGCTTGCGAAGGCCTGGGATGGGGGTGTGGTAGACAAGGCTGCAGGTGCCCTGGAGGAACCGCCCAGGGGCTTCTCTCCGACTCCCCCGGGTGGGAGCTGGGGCTGGAAGTGTCCGGACTGCGCGGCCCTTCGCTCCTCAGGCAGAGGTGGCCGATGGGGATGTGGCCTAGAGTGGGAGGGTAGACCTTCCCTATTACCGGGCAAGGGAGTAGGGTCTGTAGATTCAGGACTGGTGACCTTGATGCTGAATCTGGTAGGACCCCCTTCCTCAGACACCTCAGGTCGAAATTCTGTGCCTCAGTTTCCCCCTGCGCGAGCTCTGTCCTTGTTCCCGGAAGCTCTAAACTGGGGCACCAGGTGGGGTGACCCAATGAAAGGAAATTAGTATGCCCCAGTTCCCGCCCCCCACCTCTTCCCGTTTATTACCCTGACCTCGCCAACCTTGAACCCAGAGCTTGGGGGAAGTAGAAAAAGATGGGAGAGGAGAAGAGTGAGTGATGGAAGAAGTGACACTGTAAAAGCAAATGGAAGGGGAGGATGGAGGAAGAGGAAGGGGAGGAAGAAGGGAAGGAGGAGGGCGTGGGTCGGTGGGTGGGTACGAAGAGGGGCTTAGCCCTCTTAGCGGAAGCTCTCCCGAGACGGGCTAACTGCGCCTGCTCTCAGCTGTGATGAGGCCTGAGCTCTCCGCTGCATCCCGGAACCATCGCTCTGCCAGTTGCCCGCCTCCAGCCTCCATGATTTATAGCTGGGCCAGGCCGGGCGACCTTGGATGGATAACTAATGAGGGGTCAATAACGCTACAGAAAAAGTGAACTGGTAAGGGAGGAGGAAGGAGGCCCGTTAGCCGCCCCATCTCTTTCCTCCCAGCATCTTCTCTCTAAATCCCTGGGCCTCTCATTCAGGCCCCTCACTGGGAGGGTTTCCCTAGGGACTCTTGATGGGGTCTGAGAGGCGATGGTTAACATAGCTGAAATAGGCCAGGTGGACCAGGACATACTGGAGAGACCCAAAGTGCCTCACATGAGGGAGAGGAAGTCTGGAAATGCCCCCTGCCCCCATTCGGTGGCCCAGAGACAGTCACATATTAAGGAGCCAAAGTTAGTAGGTAGGGTTCCTGTGGGGCAGAAGACAGGGCACCCTGGGAAAAAAACAGAGAGTAACCCCAGCACCCTCCATTCCCCCTCAGCCATCTGCATCTGGCTCTCTCAGTTCATCTGTATCTCAGGAAACACATTCTGCTGCTCTGCATCCAAGTTACCCAGTGTCAGAATGTTTACCTTAGCCGTCAAGGGCACCTCCTGTTTGGCCTCATTTGGCATTGGGCCCTGAAAATTATATAGCCAGTCTTGGAGCTAGGGATCTCTCAGGTTGATAGAGTAAGACAGAGGAGCAGGTGGGGGAAGAAGGCAATGAGTTTGGGGGATCAGGGAGTATATGAGAGTCTGGATGTGGAGTCAGGGGTTGAGAAGATGGGTAGTGTCTCCCTCCCTGGGGTGGGAGTTAGTGCCTTGCATATAGGAAGGTGGGTTGTGGGAGGTAGAGCCTGAGTCTCAGCATCTCCATCATCTGGCTCCTACTGAGAGGAGACCAAAACATCCTTCTTCCAGTCTGCCAATTCCCCTCCCCCTATTCAAGGTCACCTGGGTCATCCTCTGGATCCCCAGTCCATTTTTAGCACCACAGGGAACCGGAGTTGGGGGGAAGGAAGCAGCTCTCTCAGTACCTGGCCTAATTGAATGTATCTCCCTTAATTATCTGTCAGCATCGAGGTGCTGGCCTAAGCGCTTTTTCACCTTATAGTCCCATTTTGTGGATGAAGAGTTAAAGCTCAGAGAGAGGAGCAGTCAGCCAAGGGAGGAGCTGAAACTTGAATTCAGATCCTCTGGCTCCAAATCAGAGCCCTTCCCTGCCCATCATCTCAGGGTCCTAGGCTCACCATTAACTCCTGCCCAGCTCAGTCTGCAAAGAAGACATCCAGTGAGGGACCCCTGGAACAAGGGCACTCTTTCCCCAAAGTAGACATAGGGTGACAGAAAAACCCTGGAGGAAATACAGGGCAGTGGTAACGGGGTAGGGCACCATGTTAGGGCTTGATTGTAACCTCCCACCATGGTGGGGGACCAGATGCCCAGTGCACATATGTGGACTTGCATGTGCTCATTCACACATGTATTCACTTATTCTTGCAACAAACAGGTATTGAGTGGCAATCATTTTCCGTGCCCTGGGGATATGGAAGCAACACTGGGGATCTTATATTCCAGCTGCTGCTGCCAAGTCGCTTCAGTCGTGTCTGACTCTTAGGGACCCTATGGACTGCAGCCTACCAGGCTCCTCCATCCATGGGATTTTCCGGGCAACAGTACTGGAGTGGGGTGCCATTGCCTTCATCAAGCGGGTATAAAAGCGTGTTTCAGGAGGTACGCCTATGGCATGCGGCAGTGTGTAGACTCACTGCTGAGTAGAAACAAGCATGGGCAGAGGCATATGCAAGGCACTAACTCCCACCCCAGGGAGGGAGACACTACCCATCATCTCAACCCCTGACTCCACATCCAGACTCTCATATACTCCCTGATCCCCCAAACTCACTCACTGCTGTCTTCCGCCAACCTGCTCTTTCTGCCTTACTTGATCAACCCGAGAGATCCCTAGCTCCAAGACTGGCTATATAATTTTCAGGGCCCAAAGCCAAATGAAACTTCAGGCTCCTTATTATAAAAATATAAAGAATTTCAAGACAGAGCATTAAACCAAGCACACAGGGCTCTTCTAAATGCACAGCCCCATGGGCTGGCCCATGTCACACACCTAGGAAGACAGCCTTGCCTGGTACCTCTCATTCTCTTACTTCCCCACTCCTTGACGTCCTGGTCCTCTCCTTTTTTATGTCAGCAATTAGCTCAAGCCTCCTGGGTCTTTCAGGTGGTACTGTCACAGCCTCTTCCCTGCTCCAGCCTCTTTATAACCCCAGCCGTTCTGGGAAGTTTCATTCCTACCACGCTCACTCACTCACTGGGCCCCAAACAATCCCTACACTTTCCGGTTTCCATGCTTTTTCCCCCAAAATTCAATTCCTTTGGAAAATTTATTCTTCTTTTATTCACCTCTTCTGGGAAGACTTTCTGATTTTCCTGGAGGAGATCTCACACTTGGAAATTTCACATCACAAACAATGTTCTTGGGTCAAAACACAAATCATCTTCTGCCTTTGCTCACAGCCGTTTGTCTGCCACGCCTAGTAGACTTAAAATTCTAGAAGCCAAGGATGGTGTCATATTTGTCATTGTAATTCCACAGCACCTTGCTGACGCTAGCGTGGTAGGGGCTCAGTTAACATTTGTTGATGCAGCTGTGGGCATCTTTGGCACGTGGGTATGCTTGGAGTTATTGAATTGTGTGCACAGTGTAAGGGTTTATGTCAATGCATGAGCGTTTCTGCTTCTGTGTATGCATATTTTCATATCTATCCACGTGGAGGCATGTTAGCTGCATACGTGTGCACAGACATAGTGGTTTCTGTCATTGCGTACATGAACTGCTGGTGCACGGGTCTGCATGGCTGTGTGTACGTGGATTTGTGTTAGTGGGTGCACTTGGTTCTGGGTGGCAGACGTCTGCCCATGCACAGCATGAAGGCCATGACGTGGAGGCTGTGCCTAGACAGGAGCTGCAGGTGTACAGTGCAAGGACGCAGGCGGCTGGCGCGTGTGCAGACCATGTGTGTGCACAGCTGCGTGTCCTGGCCGCGGGCAGGCCGGACACCCCGTGCACCGCTTGCTTCCGCCGAGTGAGCCGCTTTGTTCCTCCGCCGCAGGCAGCCTCGTGGGCTCCCGGCTCGGGCAGCCTGGGCCTGGGCTTCTCGGCCCGTCGTGATTGGCGGCCCAGCGGGCCGCTCGACTCCCTCCCGGGCGGGCGGAGCCGGATCGGCTCCCGTTACCGGCGAAGGCGGGTAGGGGTGAGGCGGGAGGGGGGCGCTAGGCCATCCATCTTCTGTTATTACAGCGTAATGGGGCTGCTCCGGCGCCCGCCCATTTGTCATCGGCCTCGTTCGCTGATAACGGGCATTTGTCATCACTTTCCTCTGAGCCAATGTCATCAGCGCCGCTGACAGGCAGGGATGGGCGGGGGGGAGGAGGTGGGTCGCGAACAGGAGCACAGGCGCGCACACGTGCATGTGGGCCTGCTGGACACACACTCCTGCACATACACACAGGCACACCGAACCTGGGGAGACACATGTCCCTGTGTGTGGATTGAGGCTCCCTGGAGACGGACACACAGGCAGACACACGCTCAGAACAGCCTCATCTGTCAAGCAGATACTCCCAGCTGGAGATCCTCTTCCCCACTTGAGGAGGCGAGTGCTGGGGGGAGGGGCTGGTGTTCGTGGTTAATGGCAGCTCGAGTGCAGGTGGCCCTCTGCCAGCTCCCTGCGTGCACACGTGTGAAAGGAGCCACCAACATTTATCGAGCCCCCACAGGCTCTACAGGCTTACATGTGACTGTGCGTCCCAGTGGCAGAGTGTAGAGCGCAGGGAAAGCCAAATGGTCACACTCAGGCCTCCCAGGCCTCTCAGACACGGGACCTTGAGCAAGTCAGCAGGGCTGAGTGGTGGGGTCATGGGGTGGTAAGGGTGGTGAGTAGTGGGGTGATGAGTAGTGATCCCCACCATGCCTGCCTCCCAACCTTCCAGAGACAGTGTAGCCTGGGAATCTCCCTTCCACTCCTGACCCTACTCAGGCTCTGAGCCCAGGATGATCTGAAGCAAGAGGGACTCAGGAAAGACTTCAGAAAGAACTTCCTGCCTGGAAAGAGTATGAAGCAATTTGGGGTAGGGATGGCACTAGTAGCCAAGAGGGGAACTTGGAAGAAAGAGAAGATCCCTTGTTAGTGGAGTGTCCTGAGCCCCTTGGGCTGAGCGAGGTACCAGCCCCCCCGGGGCATGCATGACATGTCTTCCTGATGTTGCTTTCCAGCACATTCACTTCAGATGGCAAAGGGGACTCCGGTAGCCCTTATTATGGAGGAAGATCCCCCCAGCCCCACCCCGCTCAATCTGTTTATGGCTATCTGGCACTTATTAGGTGCTCAATAAATAACTGTTGAATGAATAAATGATTGATGACAGGGTGTGTGGAGGAGGGACAGGGTGGGTCTTTCTAGTCCCTCCCTGAACGGCCATCAGCCACTGATGGCCCAGATCTCTTGTCCTCCCCCAACTCCCTTCCTTCCTCCTTTGTAGTCCCCCAAATTCCTCTTCTCCCCCAGCCTCTCCCTCCTGGGCTGAGGGGGGATGGGTGGGGGAAGGTCCCCTGGCAGAGCGGGGCTCGCTTGTTCCTTGTAAATGAAGACCATAATTAACATTAAATTAAGGTAATACAAATGAAGGCAACATAGAGGCTGACAAGATGAGCGTTTGGGGAGGCAGTGGGGAGAAGTGATTCATATTTTTAATTTACTGTACGGATGGGCCGTGTGGCTGGGGAGCGGGCGGCTTGCATGGAGGGGGTGTCGCCCCGCGATGTTTGCTGGGCTCTGAGCGAGCACACAATGACTATTAAACTCAACTGTCCATATAATGGGACAGATTTGACATGACGCCCACCAGAGCACCAGGAGCTTGGCCGGCCAGGCTGTAAATCCTGTCCACACAGCACCCGCCTGCCCACCTGCCCAGCTAGTCCATTTGGTCTAGGACTAGGGTAGGGTAGGCACAATCCCCAAGGGGTCCATGAAGAGCCTTGGACTTCGGAAATGGGGGGCAACAAGAGGGTCCAGGCTTTTTGCCGCAGCTGAGCTCAGGATTGGGGGCCTTTGGAAGGTCAGGTCTCACACATGTAAGGGTGAGACGGGTCCTGGTCAGTGCAGGACCTCGGTACCAAGATAAGGAACTCTGTGACCCCACGTGTGGTGTGTTCTAGGAGTTGAAGACACTGGTGTCCCATTCCAAAGAGGGGACTGTCATCTTCATCATCATCACAGCTCCCACTTACCAAGGACTTGCTCTACACCAGACCCCACTTGTGACCCATTAAACTGAGTCCTCACAACGAGCCTAGGAGGAAGCTATTATCATCCCCATTTGCAGATGGGGAAACTGAAGCTAAAAGATAGGGAGTAGCTTGGTCACAGAGCTTGTAAGGGTATAGTGATCCACCCCGCTTCCATGCCCCAGGGCCTGGGGTGACCCCTTGATCCTATAAACTCTGTACATGAAATGAAGGGCCAGCACCCCAGGTGGCCTTCACACACTGGACCCTGAAGCCTTAGACACAAAGTTCTCTAGGGAACTTGGTGTATGTGTGTGTGTGCATGTACAGGCATGCGTGTGTACATCCTCGCTCCCTCCCTCCAATCTAAGAAAGGTGCCAACAAATCCCAGGCAGGCAGGGAGGGATCCCTGCTTACTCACTCTGCAATTGGAGCCGAAAGATGCTCATCCCTGGGATGAGAGACGCAAGTGTAATTTAGGTTTTGATATTATGAAAGTCTCGCTGCTCTAAAACAGCAGGGCACTCGGTGCCTCATTAATAAAGGATAAACTTGGAGTCTATTTACAAGGCGCTTTTTGGGGTTATTTACTCTCCAATATACATATGTAATGTTGCGCATACTTACCGCTAGGTACGGCTCATCCTTTCAGCCTGGGCCTTGGAGTCACCCTGGGGAAGGTGGGCCCGGTAGGGTGGAGAGGGTCACTGGGGAAGAGGGAATGCAGACGAGGTGAGCCCTGGAAGTGGGGAAGCTCTGTGGGAGATGACAGGGCCCCAAGGGGGGATCATAGAATTTTAGAGCTAAAAGGTAGAAGGGATAGAGGCCCCACCCTAGCTGTCTCCCATTTCCACCTTTCTGAAGCGCAGTTCCCTTAAAGATTAGGTACAGGCTAAGCTCCCCTGCTGGGCCTGCAGTCTCAGCCTCTCTGGCTATCAGGCTCTGAAAGGAGGTCAGCCAGTTCCTATCAGTATGCATGTCCTGTGAAACTACCGGGCACCTAATCTTACACCAGCCTCCTCACAGCCCTGCCCACCCCCGCCATTGTGCCCAACAGTGCCTGGAATGGGCAAGGCCTTCCTCAAACCAAGATGGAGGCGACCTCCCAGCTCCCAGTGCCGTTAGCCTGCCACAGTCAAGAGGGGTTCCCCTCAGCTGCTCAGCCCCTACCTTTCCCTGCAGCTGCCACCACCTTATCCCGGGCTCTTCACTTTACATGCAGTGTCTCTGGGAATCCGCAGACATCACACGAGGTAGGTACCACCCTCATATCTGTTCTATAAATGAGGAAACTGAGACTTAAGTGAGGAGACTCACCCCATGTCATACAGTCAGTCAGGAGGTGCCAAGCTGGGATTTGAACCCACATGAGGGTCTTACCCATAAGGCTTCCTAGAGGGTCCTGGGCCTTCACTGTCCATGCTGGCCCCTCTGCTCACCAAGGACTCCCACCAGCCCATGGCCTCCAGTGAGGAGCTCTGAGCCCCACCCTCTCAGAGCACATCTCCCTTCACTGATGGACCTGTTCATTCACTGAACACTGTCATGGAACAGCCACCACATGCGGATTTGGACCTGGGCCTGCAGCCTGAGTGGGTGCAAGTGTATGGGAGTGGAGATCTTGCCAGAGACCCTGGTTAATGCACCGGGAGCTTGGAGTTAGGGCCGCCCACTCAGACGTCGTACACTTAAAGTTGTGAGATTTTCTGTGCTTGTCAGCTCCTTGGATGAGGAGTGTGTGGCTCAGGGCCCAGCTTGGGGTGGTGATGGTGGCATGTGTGTGTATGGGGGCAACATTGGCCTGCCCGCCCTCCCCCTCCCCCAGCCACTTTGGGCCAAGGAGACATCTGGTGGTCCCTAGGAGAGGGCAGGTTCTTGTGCATCCTTCTCGGCCCCAGCACTGGGGGAGAGCTGACCTGGAGGGTGCTGGACAGAGGGAGGAAGGCAAGCAGGAGGATCTGATCCATCATTGTTGGTGAACAATGAGCCATCATCACCCTAATTAAAGATGTAATTACAGCAAATACATTCTGGGCTGAGAATGAATGACGGATAACAGGAAGGCACCTTGTAGGCATCAGTGAGGAGATGATGCTCTCTAAAGTTCCCACTCGGAGCTGGGGAACCCAGCATCCGGTCACAGGGCGCCTTGGTGCCTCCCAATAGGATGGTGACAGACAGGCGCTGGGCCTGTGGGGGCAGCAAAGGGCCAGGGCCTGAGGCTTTGCTGGAGGAAAGGGTGGGAAGGAGGCAGGGAGGCCAGAGTAAGAAGGACGGGCTGTTGTGTCTGTGTCAGGCGGGGGAGCAGGGCCAGTACAGAGTAGGTATCCCTGTGACTATATCACCAGAGCACAAGGCAAGGTTTCATAATACAACTGCTTTGGGAGTAACCAGGCTCCTGTGAAGGCCAGGACTGACTGACCTTTGGCCATAGAGGGTGAGTACAAGGGCCAGGCTGAGGTAGCTCAGTCTGCAGAGGGTAACCATAGCAGGCGTCTGGTGGAGATATGGGCTTTTAGGCCTGGCTCAGGCTCCAGGGATTGGGATTGTCCTGAGCGCTGGTTTGTCTTTACCTGGGGATTAGGGTACATGGCAGGGCACCGACCACATGAAGGGAAGAGAGATGGACCCTTCCCACCACCCTGGCTTCTGCTGCTCCCGCCTTCAGCAGGAAAGGCTCTCAGCCACCCCCATCCCTGTCCTGGACCCCCTCAAAGGTTGTGGGCTCTGGTTGTTCAGGGAGGCCTGAGCTTGGGACATCTTCCTCTACTTGAGATCTGAGCATCTGGATTCCAAGGACTGTTTGCCAGGGGCCCCCACCTCCACTTACCTTCAGAGACTAGGAAACCCTGAGCACAGCGTCAGGTCACTCTGAGGCCAGCCTGAGCTGTGATAATTCCAGGGCCAAGGCAAGAAGGCGAGCCTGGATGGGGAGCTTGGTGGCCTTAGCCTCTTGGCTTCATCTGCCATGGTGGCCTCTGGTGGTCCCTCAGGGTGTATGGGATGACCCCAGGGGAGAGAGGGCTGGGTGAGGGGCGGTGGGGAGCCCAGGCAGGCAGGCAGAGGGGAGGGAGGGAAGGCTACTGACAGCAGAACAAATGCTTGTAATTTTATAACCAATCTCAGTGTGTCCATGGGGGGCCGTTTGTGCCTCCACTCAGGACCAATCAGCCTGACAGAGCTATGAGTCTGCCTGAGTGAATGTGAGCAGCTCCCCTCCACCCCCAGCACCACTTACTGCAATCTCATTACCCACCCAGCCCAAGACCAGCCAGAGCTGAGGTGCTGCAACGAAAGAAGACTCAGCCCACGCTGAAGACGACCCAGGCCAGAACCAGGGCTGGGCTTGTGGCCAGGAGGGCAGCATGGGCACACCTTAGAGACTCAGGGACTCAGATGGAGGAGGCAAGGAGATGGGCCCAAAAAACGATAAACATTAAGCACCCTGGTTGCTAGGCATGCTGGATACAGGTAGGACACAAACCCCTGCCCTCAAGAGGCTTGTGGTCTGCTAGGGGCCAACAGAAAGGTTGCAGAGGGATGGGCCCTTGGGAAGGCAGAGGAAATAAATGTGATTGGAGGTGAGGAGGGGCAGAGCCCCAGAGCTGAGCTGGAGGGGTGGGAAGGAGAGGGTAAGAAATGCAGGGAGAATGAACCAGAGAAACCTCTGGAGTACATTTAGAGCCTGGGCAGGGAGATACAGGGCATGGGAGAGAAACACCCAACAGGGGAGAGAGGAGGGTGACCAGGGAAGGGCTGGCTGGCCAGTGGTGGATATTAAAGGATGGCCTTGCTGGATATCTGGCTCTGGGGATGGCTATGTGCCCATTAGTCTCTCTAATTGTCAAAAATCTAATTTAGTGTCTGAAGCCCGGGCAGGCCTGGGGTTAAATGGAAGGAGGCAGGCCCAGCCATAAATCTGCCCTCCCAGCTGAGGCTCGTGCTAATTCTGCAGTTAAGTGAGGGGGTGAGGAGGGCAGCAAGATGGGACAGGGAAGGTCCTGGCTAGGGGGTAACTCTGACCCTGCACACCAGCCCCTAGGTGCTAAGTCATAGCCAGGCCCTCCTCCTTTACTGGAGGAAGGAGACTTTCCTGGCACTGAGCTGGGCCAGGCAGGGTTAAGTGTCTCAGACCAGGAGTCTCAGGGTCTGCATGGCTAGGCTGGAAAAATCCTCAGCCCCTCTTCCTGGACCCACTCTGGGTCTAAGTGGGCTCAGCACTTGCAAAGTGATAGGAAGGTCACATTTCCTAGCCACCTGCTGAGACTTTGGTGAGGAAGAGGGCATAGAGAGTCACACCATGTGACCAAGTTAGCAGTAGTCTTGAGTGATGGGGACCCACGGGCCACTCCTCAGTGGGGAGAACAAACACAATCTGTGGGCTTCTCCTTTCTTGGGCCCTGACTCCAAAGCACCAAAGGAGGTACACAGGCACGTGGGGACTGGGACAGCCTCCCCTACCCAAGGCCTATTTGGCCTGAGGCAGGGGAGGGCTCTCCACCTGGGCTTGGTAATGACCTCACTCCCCTCAGAGCCACTAATTGAAAGCAAAGGGTGTGGCGGGCGCAGCGGGAGAGGCTGGGGGACCGAGAGGGTTCCCTGAGAGGCTCTGCTTCCGTCGGGGTGGGGAGGAAAAACGATTTCTCCTGGCTTCTGCTTCGTCTCACCAGGCACCCACCCGGCCTCTCCTGCTGCTAACAAAGTACCTTTAATTAGCAGCCTAAAAAAACGCTCTTAATTGGCAAGAGCCAATCAGGATGAAGAGAGGTCTCCTCTCTAGTCATTGCTGATGGTGGCAGAGCTTTACGTTTTGAAGGGGAGAGGGAGTCCAGACCCAGCACTGCTTTAGGAAACTGTGATTTCAGGGTGTTTTCCAAAGTGTGCCCTAGACCCGTCTTCCTGTGGGGAATGATCTGACACTGGCTTTCAGGGTGAGACCCATAATCCTCGAGGCCCAGCCTCTGCCTAATTCTGGGCTCAGAAGTCCAGCCTACAAGCGACCACTGAGCCAATGCCAGTGGCCCCAGTGGTCTCTGCTGACTCCTCCCCTTCTCTCTTCACCCTCAGGGAGGAGACTCCAGTGTGGTCTCGGCAGTGTGGAGAGCCCCTTTTCTTGTTCCTCACATTCCTCATCTGCACAATGTCAAGGTGCACCTGATGCTCTGTTCTAGCTCCTGACGTGCTCCTGTTCTAGCAAGGATAGTTCGGCACCAGGGTCCTGTCATCTAACAGCCCGAGAAGGCTGTAATGACCGCAGCTGTCAATCCAGGGACCACAAGCCAGGGAGCCTGGTCAGGCAGGAAGGATCACTACTAAGAGCCCATAGATAGCAAACAAGGATGGGTTAATTTTGCCAAGGTTCTTGCTTGTGACACCAGAAGGGAGGGGTCTAGTTGCAACCTGGTACCCACTCCCCTAGGTTTGATTCAAGCAGGGAAGAAGGGTGAGTTTCCTCCCTTCATTTTTATAGCTTGTTGGAATCTCTCTGGAAATTGGTCCCAAATGTGAGCTCTCCCATCTCAAAATTGATCAAATGGGATGCAGGGGAAACCCAAGTCTTTTCACCTGATAAGGAGGCAGAAGAAAACTTAAGCTCTGGGCTCAGGTTGGTTGGGCAAGGCTATGGTGACCAGTTCCCAAATTAGACATCACCTTGGCTTTAATTCAACATGGAACACTTAATTGTACGCCTGGGTCCCCACATTTACTCATATCATTTGGCCCTGACTCTTCTCAATGTTGTTTTTTCATATCAGATTTTCTTTAAAAGGTCTCTGTTTACTCCCTCAATTTCTATATTGAAAAAGTCATTGTCCTCTTGATGTTGGGGTAAAGAGACAAGACACCCAGAAAATTCACTTTAATCTTATATTTGTAATTAAGTTACCTTTTTTTTCTGAACAGTTAAAAAAAAACACACTATATTATCATGATTCTAGGTTGTGAACATATCGGTACATTGACTACACATCACCATGACATAATCACAAAAGTCAAAGCAGTCGTTACTGAAGAGTCTAGAGAACAAAGGCTGAGCAAAAGCTCTCAGGGAGGCTCCCACTTGTTGCCAGGCCTGCCCCACAGCTGGAGTCAAGTGAACATCCCTCAGAACAGTCTGCATTGGGCTTGAGTGATCACTGATTTGGGAAAGTGTTAGTGTCCTTAGTACCCAGAGATCTAACCTTGTATTTCCGCCCCCCCCCCCATCAACGTTCAAGAAAGGGAAAGGGACAGAGGGGAGGTGATGCTTTATAATGCTGTTTACTGCACTGACCTTTGAACACACAACCACAGAACCAATCGGAAGCTAAGGGTGGGCTGGAGAGATGCTGGAAGATGTCATCCACCTCCAGGAAACTTTAGATCATAGGTACTCAATTTCCAACAGAAGAGGTTTCTGGATATCAATGCATTAAGTTCCACCTGAAATCAGGTAGCCATAATCACACTTTTTTGGTTTCTCTCCTCAATTTCAAGGATTCTGAAGTCACAAATGAACTACAGGTAAAAACAACAAGAAGCAAAACTCAGCTTTATTCTACTAAGAGACGGCTGTCTTTTTGGCACAGATTATGTTGAGTCTATGGATAATGGAAGGGGCTTGTGGTCTGTCAGCGATCAGCTGTGTGGATGAAGTCTGGGGAGATGAACTCAGCCTGCAGGTTTGGGTACATTTGATAGAAGTGAGGGTTACTCTAGAAGGGAAGAGAGGAAGGCAAAGAAAAGCAAGGGCACCCTTTCATGTTGTCCAGATCGTGGGAAGTCTGTTGAACTCAGAGAAATGGAGGAGGAGATCAGAAATGTGGATTAAAGTCATATGGCAAACCTGATCATCAGACAGGTGGTGGGCATCTAAACAGCCCCTTTTACACCTGAAGTACCTTGGATTCCTCCAGAACCAAGTTTGCAGCCTAGCCTCTCTGGCCTGCACTATTCTAGGCAGGAAGGTGTTACCATGTAAGATGCCAAGAAGTTCAGCAGTACCAAAGTGTATAATTCTAGGGAAGAAAACGTTGCCCTAGTTATTAATATTCTATCTCCCCGACCACTCCACCCAAAGCCCTGAATTTCCACATATGACCAAGTGCTAAGTAACCACAGCTGTTCAGACCAGTGGGTACCAGGAAATGGCAGAGTGCATATTTTCTTCTCTTCAACTTTTGGTTTTACAAAATAAAAATAAAAAGGAGTTTTCTTACTCAAGCAGAAAACAGAATGATTTAGGGGTCCCAGGATCCTTCCCCAAAACAAGTTATGAGGGCCAGACTTTATTACTTGTCAGTAGAATTCCAGAGAGTCTGTCTCTGAAATTTCTGGTAAAGAGTCGTTGGAAAGAATTTTGCTAAGAGACAAGTGTAAAAGGCCTCCCATTCACAATTCATGTCCACTTTCAAACTGCACATAGGGAAGTAAAAGGATGTTCTCAGCAGTGGAAATACACACACGTAGCAAGGCATGCTGGTTTTGTCCAAGAAGCCCCAGTGTGAACAGAGAACTCACAAGTGCCCATAGAGCAACCGGGTGCAGGGGCATGCACATGCTCCTCACCTGCTTTTGAACACGATTCCTCTATCTTTATGAAATGTTTCTGGCAGGCCCACACTGGAATTTTAGTGAGAAGAGACTAATCTACAATGGGGAAGAGCCCAGAGACACCTTCACTTCCTTTTCTACCATTTCTTTGGAGGTGTTAAGACTTCTTTGTTTCTCTTTTCTTTTTAAAAAGGTCAAACTTTACATTTATTCTAGCCCAGTTGGGGATTAGTGATAATCAATTCCCACTGAAATCATGCAGAGATGGTAAGTGGGATTTACCTTCTCTGGAAATGAACTTCTACTTACCTGATTATTTCTTCTACAATGAACTGGTAAATGACCCCCAGAGCTGAGAAATGTGACTGACTCAAGTTTTTCAGACCACTTAACTCCATTCCCATTTCCAACAGGAGCAGAGGACAACTTGCAGAATATCCTTGATGGAGCTGATGGGCTTCAGACTGCAGGGTCCACTCTTGATCTCATTTATGATGTACTGGACAAGCTCTCAAAATGGTCTTAGAAACAACACAGCTTACACTGAACCTCTAGGGGCGAGCAAAACCCCGGGCACCAATGACTATTCTGCAGTTCCACTTCTGAATAGCAGCATATAAGAGAAGGGCTGGTAAAGTTATGGCTACTGGACAATATTTTGAAACAGTTCAAAATCCATTGCCTCTTTAGTGCCTGACCTGGGTGTTTTTCAGGGTGGTCAACCCTCTGCCTCATCTATAGAAAATCCTTAACCAATCAAAATCCATTAAGTCAAGACAATAGACAAGGAACCCTGATAGTGGCTAAATAGAAGACATTTCTCTAGCATGTGGGTAGTTGGTAAGGGTATTATACTCAGAAAATATTTCCCTGGCAATGACATATCATTACATTGGAAAATATTTTCTCTCTATAACCTGTTACTAAAAGCTTAAAAGCACTCATAAAGCAGGAAAGGACAAATGCATATGCACAGTCTGCCTCTCACTACACAAAAACATTCAGTCTGAGCACATTTTGGAAAGAGGATTCCTTCTGGCAAAGCAGAGGGAAGAGTGAGGATGGCTTTCTCTCTCCCCACCTCCCTTGCTGAACTAAAGTGGCCTGGCTTTGAGGTCACCTGCTACAGGCTCCCACTGAAATTTTACACCAGCTGGTTAAGAGAGGCTTTTCTTTTACTCAACTGCGTTGATTAGTATGGAAACAATGGGCCTGTCAACTCAGCTTCCAAGGGACCCTTGAGACTGCCCTGGGCCTTGCGGCTACTGATGGGTGTGTCTGTGTCCCATGAGATGGCTGGTGCAGGCCCACTCCTGACCTGGAAAACAAGTGGGGCACACGTGGATAGTACTCCCTGTGCTCCCAGGTTGGGGCACACATGCCCTCACCTGAAGCTCCTACTGGTCAGCCTTGGCCCTTGCTGAAGTTCATTTGTTTATGTTGTTCACCAACTGCCAGAGAAATTTTATTGGCTGGGGAGAGTGGAGAGTAAAATAAGGCCAGGAGGAGGAAGAAAAATAAAGAGAAGGCAGTTTCTGCACCATTAATAAACCCTGTATGCCAAACTTCACCCTGATTCTCTCTCTCTGGCAGCTTTGCCTTTTATATATACCAGGTTTGGAAAAGCAGAAGGAAAGTTCTGCAGTGCAAGGCTGAGATGATTAGCTTGGTTTTTGAGGGACGATATTTACTGGCCTAAGTGAAAAAGACATCACCTTTTAGTCCTGACCACCTGGTAAGCTAGTCTGATCATGGTCTTGGCAAAGAGACAGGTGCTTTGGGTACTCGCAGGCCCTGATGAAGAAATCAGAGACGCGAACCATTATGCAAAGTACCGAGCAACTGGCTCCGGCCATTTCAGTTCTTTCTGTAGGCTGAGCCTTAGCAGTGATTTAAGATGAAGTACAATGCTTTTTATTACACATCTAATTGTTAATGAGAGGAAATGCAATCAGCAACTCCTTTCCACACTCTACATGGAATCCAGGAGACTGCTGAGTCCAGAAAAGATGTGGCCATTGATGGAGCCCAGGAAATTTCTGCCGCCTCCCTTCTGGGGGTAGGGGTGGGCTGTGTAACAAGGGGAAGAGAGAAGAGTTGCAAATATGATGAGTCCCATGTTTGAGAATCCATTGCTGCCACAAAGGGTCACTTGCGGCCAAAGCCTAGGTTTGAAATTTTGACTGAAGAGGATTTTAACTCTTCTAAGTATTGCATTTCCTCATTTGCCTCATGATAACTGAGGATACTTTCTTCATAGTTGTTCTTCTCAGGTGGAGCAGAGAAACATGTTGAAGGCGAGTGGGGCAGCAAGGGGCAAGAGGGACAGAAACAGAGAAAGAGATGGAAGGAAAGAGGCCCAGATCTTCCAGGGCATATATTCTTGTTTTCTTTCTTTCTTGCCCCAGAGGCTAAACAGACAGTTGCCTCCTCCTAAGCACAGTGGGGCTGGGGCAGGTCCTGCTGGGTGCTGGGCATGCCTGCAGTTTACAGGGAGACACTGGGTGCTGTCTGGCTTGAAGCTGCGTTTCCTGTCCCCTAGAAGTGGCTCTCTCCCAGTAGGCTACACAGGGAAACTAGTTCTTCTGCTTAACAGCAAAGCAAGAGAGATTCTGGCAAAACACTAAATATATTTATAAGTCATCTTTGTCTGGAACCAAATGAGGAAAAAACAGGTGTGGAGGGGAGAGGAGGAGGGGAGGTGAGGTTTAAAAGTTCCAATCATTCACAAAAGATAAAAGACATCTTCTGATAGCAGCACGGAAGCAGTCAGCTGTGCTGAGTAGACCATCCTGGGTCGACTGCAGACCAACTGTGTCCCAATAGGAGTCTTAAAGCCCCGCTCCTCGGCTAGTCCGGGGAAAGTGGGTGGTGGTTTGATTGTTACTGTTGTTGCTCATCCTGGTATTGGCAGATATGTTAAATACCGCAACTTTAATGAGTCCTGTGTGAAAACAGAGCACAGAGTCATTAGTCCCTTTTCCTGTATTTCTCACTTTCTCTAAGAGAATATTAAAATAGCTGTCAATTGGGAGAAAGGCTCAGAGGTCCTTCCTAATACCTGCTCTCTGTCCATGCCACACAGGAGTTTCTGTCAAAGGCTACATGGCCTGTTTGGGGGCTCAGCAGGGCTCACTGACATGCTTAGGACTCTAAGTGCTCATGCAGAGTGACTCTGATGTCTAGAGATTAACAATGACTATGGTGGGTGTAGCACTGAGCTTTCACCTGATTCTTATAATGGTAGAGCAGGTGAGGACAGCTCTGAGTTTCTGGCCTTAGTGGCCATGAAAGCAGTATGCCACTGAAAAAAAGTGAGGGAGTAGGGGGAGGCTCTCTGGCTGCTTGGCTGGAGGGCACTGGTAGTGTAGATGAGGGGAGAGCCTGAGTGTTAAATGTGTGCTCCAGAAGAGCCCCTGGTACCGTCAAGGACAGGTGTGTAGGGAGTGATTGGAAATGTGGCCTAGAGATTAAGGCAGAGGTTGGGACTACACATACAAATTGGAGATGAGAGCTGAAGCTTTGGGGAGAGATAAGGAAGCCAAAGAAAGGAACTCAGATAAGGAAGAAAAGCCTGAGACAGACTCTTAGTGGATGTCTAAGTTTCAGGAGTGAGACAAAGAAGAAAATGTAAACAATCAGAGAGCCAAAATGCCATTGAAATCTGAGGAGGACAACATTTTGGCAAAAGGAGGGGATACCTATATGACAATTTCAATATTGATACTAATTAATGGTTACTTTTTTTTTATTGAGGGTCTGTTATGTGCTAGGCGCTGTGCTAAGCACTAAGATTTCTACGCATAACGTTTGATTCTCACAACAGCTCTGCGTCGTAGGTATTACAATTCTCAAAGAAACTAAGGCTCGGGGAAGTTGTTTGCCCAAGGGCACATGGCTAGGATTCTCATCAAGCCTGTCTCTGTGCCTTGGCTGAGGAAGCAGCACATCCTCTGTGAGAGAAGTGAGTGCTGAAGCTTGCCCAACAACACCCTATTCAGAAGAACCACTGCAGAAAGATACGCAGAAGAGTGTACCGAATGTGTGCTCCTGCCACAAGAACAGAGGCAAGTATAGGAAATGAGAAATCACAATAATGGCAATATTTCCCAGTAGCTGGTACAGTTTTTCCAAACTAGTGTTGACCTATATCTGATCTGCTCAGGACCATCAGGTATGATCTGAGTATCCCAGGGATATAGGTTAAGATGAATATTAGGATCTTCTTCTGCCCTAGAGACAGGATGGAGATTTGAGTGGGAGGGTATCGGAGTTCTCACCAACTCGAGCTACTTTCAAGGTCAAAAAACAGTTGGAGGGGGCAGGGAATGCAGATAAGGGGGACAGAGAAAAGCTACCTTTTATAATCAAATGATACTGATAAGAGCTATGAGAATGCAGCCTTGTGTGCTATTTTGCCAAGAGATTTTTTTCTTTCCAACATCAGATTATCTACTTGGGTTAAAGGGTCTCCATTGTAGGTACTAGTTTGATCTGGGAATTACAAAGCCACAGGCTTTGGGGTCAATACTCTTAGTTTTGAAACTGATTTAAATCTCATTTCCTTAACAATCCGACTAGGTGACTGAGGCAGGAATATTAGTTCTACTACACAAGGATCATCGAGACCTAGCTCAAGAATTATCTAAGGACTGAGGCTGGTTACCTCAGTCAAGGGCAGCATCCAGGGTGCAGCCCAGCCCTGTCTCGTGGTGTAAGTTTCTGTATCACAGGACTTGGAGTTATAAAGGGCATGAGAAGGCTCCATGAACTCACAATACCTTACCACCAGTGTTCCATCGCTTACCCTCAGTGCTATGTACACAATTCTTTTTCATACCTGGGTGAGTCTGAGGTCAGTGTATGAGTATTTATCTGGAGATATAGGTGTATGTTCGAGAAGGGGAGTGGGGGGGTTCAGCTTGGGCAGCTGGATCATTTAGGAAGTCCCAGATGAGGATTGTGTCATCATGTGAACTACTGACAATCTGGAATTCATCAAACTGGAGTCGGAAAACTCTTCCAGAATGCTCCTAAAGAAGCAGAAACAGAACTTTTGAACTATTCAAAATCAAAAGAACACAAATTCAGCAACATGTCAAAAGGACTCTATGGAAAGGCTAAAGCTGATAGTCTTCTTGACCATTTCAAGAATACAGATAAAAATCTTAATCTGGATTAAAGGCAGGATATAAAAGCCAAATAATGGGTAGTTGATTTCATATACAGTCAAAGTAATATTCCCCGGAGCTGACACATGTCAAACAGTACACGAGTTTCTCATTGCTAACTCTCCTAGACTTAGCCTCAATGAGAACATTCCTCAGTACCTCTCAGGCTTTATCCTCTTCTATGTATCTCTAGGATTCTATTACAATCATAGGCCAAGGGCTGATGAGCAATAAGCAGTACTGTGCTGGTATATATTTATCAATTAACTATCCCCAATTTGTAAAAGCATTTCCACATTTTATAGTTTAAAATTTTCTATCCTAGCCAATTTCAAGCTATCCATCTGAGTTCAACCAGCTTGCAGAATTCATGAAAATCTAACAACTGGTTCTAAAAAGCAGGTATAAACCTGTTTCACTTAAATAATGTCAAGTTTCATCTATGTTGTAGTGTGTGACAGCATTTCCTTTCTTTTAAGCCTGGATAATATTCTATTCTATTCTATTCTCTCTCTCTCTCTCTCTCTCTCTCTCTCTATATATATATATATATACACATACACACACACACAGGAACTGGGCTTCCCTGGTGGCTCAAATAGTAAAGAATCTGCCTGCAATGCAAGAGACCCAGGTTCGATCCCTGGGTTGGGAAGATCCCCTGCAGAAGGGAATGGCTACCCACTCCAGTATTCCTGCCTGGAGAAGCCCATGGACAGAGGAGCCTGGTGAGCTATATAGTCCATGGGGTCACAAAGAGTCGGACACGACTGAGCCACTAAGCATACATACACATACTGTTTTCCATTGAGGCTGCACTATTTTACATTCTTTACAAGATGTAAATGAGCTCATTAGATACATGATCATCTGTGTTCATAAGACATATTGGTAGACATATCTGTAGTTTTCTTATCTTTGTTTGGTTTCAGGATTACTGTAATGCCAGCCTCACATAATTAGGTAGGAAATATTCACACCGCTTTTATCTTCTGGAGGAAAGGATAGAGCATTGGTATAATTTCTTCCTTAAACATTTGGTAGAATTCATCAGTGAGCCCATATGGGCTTGGTGCTTCCTGTTTTGGACAGTTATTAATTATTTATTCTATTTCTTTAATAAGGTTAGGTCTATTCAGAATGTTTATTTCTTCCTAAGTTGTGGAATATTGTATCTTTCAAGGGATTGGTCCATTTCATCTGGGTTATCAGTTTGGAAGGCACAGAATTGTTCATAGCATTCCTTTATTATAATCCTTTTAATGTCTATGGGATCTGTACAGTTTAATATTCAAAACTCAATGTATTCAAAAACATAACAATTAACAGAATAAAGGTGAAAACCACACTGACCAACTTGACAGATGCAGATAAGAGCATTTAACTAAACCCTAATAAAAGCTCTCTATTCTAGGAACTGAAAGGAATCTCCTAATCCTAGCTAACATGTATCTATATAAAATGGTAAAAGACCAATAAGGATATCCATTCTTACCAACTGTTTTGAGCACTGTACTGATGGTCAGTACAACAAAATAAAAAAGAAAAAAGAAAAGTATGCAGATTGGAAAAGAAGTGTATCTATATATCTTGCAATGAACAATCCAGAAATGAAAAATCTTAAATATAATTTATAATAGCATTAAAAATAAGAAATACTTATGGATAAATATGACAGAAGACATATAAAATCTTTACATTGAAAGCTATAAAACATTGCTGAGAAATTTAAAAAGGCCTAAATAAGTGGTCTTTATTTAGAAGAAGATTCAGTGTTGTTAAGGGAAGGAGGGATTACTATGTAATTGTGGGCATGAGGATATAGTCACTCTTTGGTTGGCATGATGTCGCTGTTTTGTATATATGTCAAAATTTATTAAGTTGCATTTTACTTTAAATATGTCCATGTTATTGTATGTCAATTATATCACAATTAATCTATTAAAAAAAACAGACAATTCAATAAATAAATGAGGATGAGATTTGAAGACACTTCAAAAGAAGATAAGCACAGGAAACGATGTTCTATACCATTAGGTATCACAGAAATTCAAATTAAAACTACATACCCACCCAAGTAGCTGTAATGTTTTTAAAAACAGATAAAACCAAGTCCTGTCAGGGATGTGGAAAAATAGGTCATTCACACATTGTTAGTGGAAATGTGAAATGGGTTTACATTTGCAAACTCCCCAAGTGCTACTTTGGGAAATAGCTTGGTAGTTCCTTTTAAATTTCAATGTATATTCAGAAATCATACTTCTAGGTATTCACCCAAGAGAAATGAAAGAAAAAAATGTACACACAAAAGCCTATATTGGGATGTTTTCAGTATCACAAAGACTGAAAACATTCCAAAAATGTCCTTAAACTGGTAAATGAAGAAAGAAACTGGTTCATCTACACAAGGGAATACCACTCAGCAATAAAAAGGAACAAAGTATTAGCACATGCAACAATGTGAATCAATCTCAAAAGAAGTGAAAAAAAAAAAGAAAAATGCAAAAAGCTACATAAATATGGGCTTCCCTGGTAGCTCAGCAGGAAAGAATCCACCTGCCAATGTAGGAGACATGGGTTTGATCCCTGGTCTAGGAGATCCTACCTGCGGTGGAGCTACTAAGCCTGTGTGCTGCAACCACTGAGTCTGTGCCCTAGGGCCTGGGATCCGCAACTACTGAGCCTGCGCATGGTGACTACTGAAGCCCACCTGCCTAGAGTCCATGCTCCACACAAGAGAATCCACAGCAATGAGAAGCCTGAGCACCGCAACTGGAGAGCAGCCCCACTCGCTGCAACTAGAGAAAAAGCCCACGCAGCAGTGAAGACCCAGCACAGCCAAGATTAAATATAAATAGAAGTTTTTTCAAAAGCTACATTAATATAATTTTATATGACACTTATAAAACAGCAAAACTACAGGGATAGTAGCTAGGGGTTGAGGAGAGGGGATTAATATGAAGGGGTATCATTTTTAAGGTGATGAAACTGTTCTATATCTTGAGTGTGGGGTTTACAAAACTGCAAATTTCTATGCAAAATATATAGAAGTACATGAAAAAAAGGAACAAATTTTCCTGTATGTAAATTATAGTTCATATACATTAAAAAAAACCGTGTGTGAAACATGCAGGTAAAACAGGTCTAGAGCTAAAAGAATGAGCTTTACATCCAACAAGGAAGACAAAAGTACAGCTCTCTTCTCCAGAGCAGAGGCTGCCTAAAGTGCTGAGAGGCAGGATTCAGGATAGGCTTCAAATCCTTGCTCTCATCTTTTCCTGAGATGTGCAGAAGATTCTGTCCTCCATGATACCCCACCTACCTTTCTGTCATGGAAGCAGCTTTCAAACCTTTGGGCCATTTTCTGATCTGGGCCTTTGGCTAACACCATGATAAAGAATTTGGTGCTTTCGAGATGACATTCTTCCTTCTAAGTCATGTCTTTCCCCAAATGTCAAGATGTTTGGGCCACGGGGTATAACAGAATAAAAGAGACAGGATTCGAATTGCTGGAGGCAGCATTCCTTAAATAGGAAGCGAACTCAGGGGCGGAGCAGGGGGTTCATGCAGGCTCCCGTGGCACTTTTTGCAGGCACAGGTGTGCAGGTCCTCAGATTCTGGACAGGTTCCAATTTGAGTCATTATGTTCTCTCTCCCCAAGTACCCCCTACTGTTTCTAGTGGATACAGAATTCTTATTCACTTCCTGTACTAAACTGTTGTGTAGAGTTGCTGTGCAGCTGCTGAACAGCTGCCACATTCTTCTCCATATACAGTCTCTAAAGCACTTTTGGATGAAAGGCAGCTATATAAACATATTTTATTGTCAAGTACTGGTTGCCTTTCCACTTAGTAGTAGACTTTGTGAGGTTCTAACTATCAAATCCAGATCTGTATTCCACAGCACATCAATGTTAATTTCTTCCCCTTCCTGCTCCTCAAACCCCTCTAAACAATAAGGCTCTTACCACAAGGGTCCGTAGACAAAGAGTTCCTGCAGGCGCACGAGGGTCCAAGGCAGCTACAAGATCCCACACTTTAATTTTTCTAAAGATCAAAAAGGGGACCAAAATCTTAGTAAAAAGCAAAATTAAGGGGACACAAGAAAAATAGCAAGAAGTCACGGTAATAAATATATATGGTGTAGATAGTTTTATGATAAATGCAGCTCACAAGATATATAAAAACGTTTTTGATTTGGAGACTCAGTTCATGTATTCATCCTTGGGTAGAGGTTATTAGTCTTAAAAGGGGAAAATGTATGTGATTAACCTAAAAACAAGAAATAGGTTAGCTTTAAACAAACTGAAGAGAGTGAACAGTGAAGTCACACCATACGTTGGGGTCAAAAGGGGTTCTTATATATTAGAACTCTTAATGGTAGATGAGATCACTTAGACCTAGAAACCTGTAACTCTGAGGCATTTTTTTTCTGGTCAATTCTGACAGTGGCGCAGGTCACACATATCAGAGGACTGGGGTCCATGTAAGACTCTGAGTTTATATAAACAATATTTAAATAAGAAAAGTTTAGCCCTTCTATGAATCAATTGTATGTCCTGTCTCCTCAAGGTAAGTAACAGACAAAACCCAAGAAAAGGGTACATCAAAACCAGGGCAGTAAGAAAAATACAACCTTGGACTTAGCTGAAACATGTCGTCATACCCCCAACAACTTCCCAAGGGTCTGACAGTGATGGGTGACTCAAAGCAGAGGAAATGGGTCTGTTAACACTTACTGCTGCTTGAGTTGTCTTAATGAATCAAGTACAGCCAGCTCGTAAACTAAGAAAAAGTTGTAAGTTAGTTTCTCATATTTTTAAAAAGTTGCCAATATTTGAACTATGGCCTTCCCGTCCTCCACATCAGGCACCCTGATGAGAAGAAATGGCAGAGAGAATTTCATAAGCGAGTTCACTCTTGTAAGAATATACGATGTGCTTATTAGCGTCACTGGATGTGGGATCCATCCACAACATGAACGGAGTCTGTAACCACTGGAAAGTAGACTGAAGGAAAGTAAAGATTATTTAACGCACTGTGACTGAAATGCCAACAGTGAAGACAAGACCCTCCCATACTAAGCCCCCTCCAAAGATACTATCCTCCAACATTTCAATTTTATTAACAAGTCACTATTTTATATCCATATCCTGATATACTAGGGTTTATCCAGTTCTCTGCTTTATAGGGAAAAAATAAATATATGAACAAAAATCCAAAATACTAATGAAAATCATGAGCAAACAAGTATAATTAAATGACTGGAAGATTATTTGGAAAAGGGTGAACAAAAGAGATGTGAATATATGGATTAGACACAAGAATACTGTATCAGATTCTTTCTGTGATATCTATAATCTTATGGAGACAAGGAAAAGCTATGTTTAACATTCTAAGGCAGGGGGGATTAAGAGAACTTTTAAAAACCCTGTCAGCACGCTCACCCATCATAGGCTCCACTGACTATCCTCTTGTTATCAAATCGAATACAGCGCACCAATTCCTCATGGCCTTCTAACACTCGTAAGCATGCACCACATTCTATGTCCCATAATCTGAAAGAGAACATTGAGTTGAGTGAATTTCCATGCATTCTTTCCTAAGCTTGGAATGTTATAACATATATCATATGTCTTTTAAAATATCCAAAATATAAAAACCAATCAACACTCATATACAAATGTATTACTTTCAGTGTAATTTATTTACTTTCTGCCATATAAGCAGAAAAATGTACGATTTAAGTTCAAATATGTTGTGAATATTTTTAAAGCATCAAGCTTCATATAAACCTGTAATCAGGGTCACCAAGGAATATAAAAGATGAATTTAATGTACACAGTTGCCTAAGAAGGAAAGGGCCAAGCCAAGAAACACAATGTTTTCGGAAACCACAATTGAGTAAGAATGAGATGCAGGAACGGTGACATCCTGCTCTCACAAAATATGTGTACCTCTGTCACTGAGGACACCCTCAGCTTTCACCCCACTGTTCCGGACAGTTTTCTCATATAATAGAAATGCAAAGTAAGTTCTCAAACATTTTTATATACTAATTTGAATTATGTATGCCTTCTGACTAATCCACATGATTTCTAGGAATGCTAATCTTAGATATGACAATATCTGTCTGTCGTTATTTCAATGGCTTTTTCATTCCTTTAGTACTTGCTTTGAAGGAGGGGAGAGGGTTGATAAATCTTTCAAATTCTATGCATTTGTGCATCATTCATTTTCATGAAGGGAAAACACAACAAAAAGTACTTCAATTTATGGATTCTTCATAATTTGTTCATAATTTCAAAGACTGGTAGCTCCCTGGCCCATTATGTAATGCTAAAAAACCCAAAATTGTACAACTTCTAGTAGGGGAACAAATCTTTTTTCTTTTTTTTAAAACACTGGCAAAGAGAAAAGCCCTTTAGCTATTTATTAGCACTTATCAACTGCAGACAGGAGAAATTTAGGGAAGAGCCTTCAACCTCCATTTTTATTTCTCTCGCTCACTTCCTCATTCAAGCAGTTCATTTTAAATAGGTCTATCTGGTGATAAAACTATTACAGGAAGGAAACACATCAACAAAAGACTTTGCTGTGCTGTCTCTCTGCTTGGGGCAAACTTTTAACCTGTAAGAAGCCACAGAAAACTAAAAAATGTTTTATTATAAACAGAACACAGTCGACAATTCGTTTGGTCTGTGCACAAACAATAAACGGCAGGATAACAGTGATCCCTTCTGGGCAAGGGCACCTGCTGCTCACCTGATTGTGTTGTCAGATGAGCCACTCACGACCAGCCTGTCTCTGTACTGCAAACAGGCGATTCCACGTTTGTGTCCGTTTAAGGTCCGTACAAATTCACAAGTACTTGTGTTCCACACCTGAAACAGAAATGGCATTGGCTGTTGATTTGGTGCTTTTATTAGTAAAATCTATGGCAAGTGCAGTTTTAGGGAAGCAGGAAATGGGACTGAACTAGTAGGGGAAATTCAACGTCTTAAACCAATCCAAATCAAACCCCAAATGACAAGTTTAATTCACAGTAATATAGGGCTAATTTATAGCTGGTTGCTATCATATGAGAAATCCTCAGATTGATGTACTCTTATGGGGTTAGTCTCGCCTTGCAGACAAATCTTGAACCTAAAATTACCCCTGCCTTTTTCATACTCACCATTATTTACAGGAATAAAAACCTAACCCAAATTGTCACATGATCTATCTCATTCATTACATAAACTAGTATCTGATTTAAATAAATATTAAGTATTCTACAGTGAGGGTTAAATATAAAATTGTCCTTGAGAAGATATCCATATGAACTCCCCTATTCTAAGGTGGGGACTTACTGAAAAATGCCTCATTACCTTTATAGTCCTATCCCCAGATGCAGAAACGATGTACTTATCATCAAAGTCTACAACATTGACTGCAGCTCGGTGTCCGACAAGCACCCTGCGGAGGGTGATGTCAGTTGGGGAGGCCATATCCCATACTGCAATGGAACGGTCTTTGGAGCAGGTCACCATCATGCCATTATTGAAACGCAAGTGCAGAACTGCTTCACAATGGTGAATCAATGTGTTCAGCATTTCACCTGTATTTACATCCCACACCCTGGAACAAAAATATTACGGTTATCTGAGATTGTGGTGAAATTCATGCTACAATCTATTTTAAGTACTGGATTACCTCACTGCCCACCCCTTCCACCCTATTTCTCACAGTTAATGGTATACCTTACTCTCCTTTTGTAGCTCTAAAGTTGAGCTGAGGTAAAGTCTACTGATGGGCCATGGGGAAGTGGTAGTTAGAGGACTGGACTAGGAAAGCAGGAAGAGGAAGGGGATGGGATACTGCCAGTATGCCATCCTTAAGACACAGAACTTGAAATCTGGGCTAGTTGCAGGGTGCTGAAATGAGGGTGCAGCGACCATCACCAGCAAATTGGTCCCAAACTGCAAGATTATCATAAACCTTCTGACATTTAATCTGATACATTTTAAACCGGTGGGAATTTTGCTAATAACTGCAGCGTTGGTGGTCCCACAGATAGCCCTCGGGTCCTAGAACTGATTCAGGCCAAGAATTTTCTGTAATAGACTGACTTAGTACTGTGGATTTGAGCTTGATGATCTTGGGCCTTAGTATTCACCACACAGATCAAGGCGTAAAATTACCTAGACTCTAAACATAAGGCCCGATTTCTGTGCTCTGAATGAGTGTAGGGATCAAGACCAGCCACCCCAATATAAATACGGGCTTCACAGCAGAGTGCAGGACCCTTAGATAGCTTGAGAAATTTTTGTGAAGGTGTATTTTACTTTCATCACTCATTTTGTATACTTACTTTGTTTTTTTACAACATATTTTATTTTTTTCCAATTTAACCCTCTCTCTTTAAAAATAATTTTTTCCCTTGTCCAATAAATGATATTAGCCTCTACAATCTTTAAGCTTCCTTGAGGCACTCCACAAGCACCAATAAATGTTAAATGCTGATAACTCTATGAACTGAATTTGCTATGTCTTTAAGTCAAAAGACAAGAAAACGCGAATAGCCTTTTCTATTCACAGAGGATAATTCGGAATGGTAAACATTTAACTTCAGAGAATCTAACAATGCAGTTAACTGCTTTTTTTCTCCCTATTTTTTTAAAGTTACTTTTGATGCATTATGTTTGCTAAATCCTTTAGCTCAAGGCAAAATTCCTAACAGAGGTTTCCAGCAGTTCTGCTGGTACCCAGAACTCAAGCTACACTGGACTCCAGCAGCATAATGGCTGTGTCATCAAATCACTAACGCCTCTGGAAATTGAAGGCCCCTCCCAGAGTGAAGCTTGCAATTAAAAACTGCAGGGACAGCAGGGGAGGGGCTGGCAAGAGAAAGTATTGCTCACCTGTACACATTTTAAAGGAGATAATGCATGCCTGTACTACAGTTATAACCACCTGAAAGGAAGGCTTCATTCCATTCATGTCATTCCCCTGTGAGGTAGTTTTTGTAAAAAATGCAAAGTTTACCAAGTTTCTATAATACATAATTCCCCCAAACTAAAACAGAATATGTAGTTTCTTAAATGTACAAAAATGTAAACTTACCATAACCATTCCTAAATCAAGTCTTCCAGTTCTAGACTGACACAGTGATGGGGGGAGCTGATTGCTTATTCTTCTTTGGTTATGAAGTTTCATAATTGTGTTCATGCAGATACAAACAAAATCACTATCTAAGGCAGAACAGAGTGAATCTGATATTTCAGAGTTCAAAAGATCATTTGAAAGTTTCTACCTGACCGTGGAATCCGACGACCCAGTTATGATCACTCTCTCGTCATACTGGAGACACAGGACAGAACCTGTGTGGCCTGTGAGAATCCGCTTGCATTCCAGTGTGCTTTTATCCCAGATCTAGGATGGCAAACAAGATCCTTTTGATCACCATGATAATGGGGTGGTGCAGAGACTTGCAGGCCCTATTATGTATTTGATTCCCCCAAAGAATCAAAGCCCAGAGTAGTGTGGAATGCACTCTTTTCTGCAGGTAGAGCTAAACACTTCTACATATGTGGCTTCAGTATAATGCAGACTTGATCCTTTTCATTCAGGAACAGGGTTGGCCTATAATTATGTGAGGGCCCAAAAGAGTAACAGCCCATTCAGTGCACTTCAAGGAGAGAATTTAACCCTAGCACTATCCATATGTATGAGCTTCTGGGGAGAAGCAGGCATTTTTCTCTTAAGGAAATGATTTTGGCTTTCGGACTAGAAACAATCTAAAACTTTCACTTTCTGGAAATATCGTTTAGAGTTTTTGCTTTGGGTTGCTTTACACTGTGGTCATCCTTACCCCTTCAGCTACCTCCCCATAACTGAAGAGACCTCACCTTGATTGTGTTGTCTCGAAGGCCGCTTACTATCTTCTGATCATCATACTGTAAACAGTAAACTCCTTTGCTTGTTTCACTTCGGCAGTGGATTCTCTGTAAGCTATGTCTTCCACATCTCCAATTAGATTCTATTGTCTGAGAAGAAGGAATGGTAAAGAAGTAGTAATTAGGAAAGGACTAGAACTAAACTCTTTTCTGATTTTCATGGCAACCAATGATAAATGCTCAGTGCTTTACTGGATAAACAGAACTTAAGGCATTTTTTTAAAAAAGCTTCTATTTAATGTTTTAAAACATTTTTTCATTTGCAAAGTAATTAAAGATTTATTTCCTAGAACTCTCCTGTATGTAACTCGTTCGACTAAATAATAAACCTTCTGGAGAGAGACTGTTCACCAACAGAGGAGAAGCTATGAACCACATGAGGTTACCTACTCAGTGCTCATCTTACATCTGAGGTGGCATTTCTACCAGTGAACTTCCACAGAGACTCAATTCAGAAGATATTTGAATAATGGTTTATAAGTGCAACTTTTAAACATTTCCACTTCTGTTATCATATTTTCTCTCTTACCTATTTATCTATCAATAAACAATTTTCAAAAGCTTTAAATTTCTTTGCCTGGTTATTTACTATATTTTACCTACCCTATTCACTTGTAAAGAAATTGATTTTTAACCCACATCAATAAACCCTAATGGATTTGTTGTAACAATGCTGTTACTGAAGAATGTTGATGATTCTCTAGTATTTGCAAATACCCAAATATACAGATTCTTACCTCAATGTCTTGTATAATTTTAGGATAAAGTGCTCTATAAAAAGAGTTGGGAGGCGCATTTCCATCAGGAGGTTTGTTTTTGAACAAATACTGTCCCCTAAAAAATAACAAATATTTCTCAGTAAAAATCATATCCAACCCCCCCCCCAATACATTTACAAGGAACCTCCTATTTCTTCAAAGCATTTTCACAATTACCATTCCATATAATCTCCATAACTAGCCTAGAGAAGTGCGAAGTTAAACCTGATTTCAGGAGCAACTCCCTGAAAGTTGCTCCCATGTTAACGAGCAACTTTCTGGGCTAAACGAATTCTGCCAACACTGATTTGCTTTTGAGTAAAACATGATGATTTCTAGTGTAGGACATCAAAGTGTCAGGCCTTCAGGAATATTATGTCAATAGACAAATGGAATGTGTATAGTCACAATTCTGACTAACTGACTAACAGACCTCTGCAGAGACAGACTTATTGGCCTTACCTTATGAAAATTTTGTTAGTGGTGATAACTACAAACTCTGAACTAGGCACATGCCCCACAGACTTCCCTTCATTGAGTAAAGCTGTGCCAGTGTAGTGGAGCCTAGCATTGTGGGCAGCAGGAATGCCTCTGTCACAGAGTTAACTTTTACCAGTCTCCAGTTATATGTGGAAAGGTGTATTGGCGACTCAGGCACCCAGGCTGCTGGTATGTTTTAAAAGGAGCAATTTCAACAGAAAACAAAGGGATCACAGGAGTGTCCAGCAGCAAGTACGAAAGCAGAAAAAAAAAATAAAAGAAATGCCTGACAGCACTGTGCTGTCAAATCTAAGGCATAAAATCGACTTTCACAGGTGTGTTCCTGGCTATGTACATACATACATGGATTTTATTGCCTTTCCTTGACTCCAGTGAGCAACATTTGTTAGGATCTCCTTCCTTATGACAGCACATCTCTGGAATACTCATATCCCAAGCTAGATCTTTACTACAAAAAAAAAATCAGTAAATGGCAATCACTTCCTGCTGGGTAAAAAATTTAATTCCTCATCCTGAAGTTAAGAACCCACCAAACACGGTGTGGAAGCTAGTAAACCCCACTATGGGTGTACTAACTGCTGTTCTCACTGGCACTGTGCCTTGCAAAGTGGAGACAGGCAGAAATGCCTCTGAGTGTAATCCTGGCACCAGAGAAATCATGTTTTCTCTGGGCCAGTCATCCACGCCTCCCTCTATAGCTCCATTACAATATAATTAATTGTTCAATGTCTCCAGGAGCACTTCTCCCCTGCCCTCTTCCTATTATACACCTTGAAAATTAGTTGAGAAAATTTCCTATCAGGAAGGTAGCTGGCTCTGACTTCTGTGTTGATACAGAAAGGGAAATCCACAGCAGAGAGGCTAAAATAACTGTCTTTTTAAAGGGACTATAATAGGAGCAAGAAGCATGATACACCAACACAAAGAAAGGGACAAACAAGACACATTTGGAAATAATTCGGGCTTAAAGATACAGTTTTCTAAACAATAATTATTCTATAAATACATTGTAGGCAAACAAATTTTCAATGAAGAGGTCCTAAATCTGGTTATTAGGGAACTCCTTGGTGGTCTAGTGGTTAGGACTCAGTGCTTCCACAGCCAGAGGCCCAGGTTCAATCCCTGGACAGGGAACTAAGATCCCATAAGCCACCATAGCAAGGCCCCCCCCCGCTCCCCCAAAAGATCTGGTTAATAATTAAATTTAATAGTTTCAATGTTGACATCCTTTAATGAGGTTAGGAATAACTATATTCATTTGGCAGGTGAAGAAATCAAATGTCAGGGAAGCTAAGCAACTTGTCCAAGGTCACACAGCTAGTGAGAAGACCTAGGGTTTGAATCTAAGTCTGACTTCAGAGGTCACACTCTTAACTACTGTATTGTCTCTCAAAGCTCACCATTCCTCATTCTTATCCTCTTTTTAACCTCTGGCAATTGCACACAGGGACCCCAGGACTTTTTTTTTCACATACAATGAAACTATCTCTACATTCTAAGGAAAGAGAAATCATGTAAACCTCTGATCTCATTTTCTATCCCACAGTATTTATCTTGCCATGCTAAAGCATCTGAATTTCTTCAAGTTACAGGTGCTACAAAAAAGGATGGCTAAGTGTTGAAAACTGGTTTTTCAGTCTGTATCTATTTTATAAGTCAAAACCTTTCACGATAGAAGCTCTCTGACAACAGGGACTTCTATGTGAAATGCCTAGTACTTTTAAGAGTGTGAGGACATGATAAATGCTAAATATTAAATTCAGAATGTTATCATAAAATGTGATCTGCTGATTAAGAAAATGGACTTATCCCAAGTGGTCTTTTATTACACTTTAAGAGTTACCATTACTAAGCGGAGAGAGCATCTTCAGTATTATTCAAGAGAGAAAATAAGAGTTCATGTCCTAGGGGCAGACTGTCAAATTCATCTAGATATAAAATACAACTGTAGAGTGGAAATTAAACTCAAAGCTTTTTTAGAAAACTGTATTTATTTATTTTTGGTTGAAGGAAATGGAAGAAGTTCTCAAAGACAGCATTTGGGGAGAGGCAGTATAACAGAAAGGCTTTATTGACAAAGGAGACTTAGTAAGACAACTTGCAAGAGAAAAATGAAAAAGTGATTACAGACTATTGTTTTTTAAAGTGAGGAAGAACTACTAACACAGGAAGAAAGGCAACACGTAAACATAAGCAGCCACATACTGTCAAGGGGATAATAAAGGCAGTCTTCATGGGGTGAACAAATATTTGAAATCTCAGGGATCTGTATCAAGCTAAGGTGATATATATGGCCAAAGACAAAGGAATACAGTCAGAACTCTAAAGGATACTCAAAAGGGCAGGAATGGGTTTCTGTAGTTGAAGAAATAGGAGAAAGAGTGATAATTAGTGCTGATCCTAAATTATTTCTCAGCTATACCTTCACATACCCTTTTAAAAGGCCAAGAAGCCACCTGTTCGATGATCTTTTTTTTTTCTTCTGTGTAACTAATACAAGAGATCTTTAACCCTCTTTAAGGATTTAAACCCTCTTTTAGGGTTTAATTAACCCTAAGCATAATTCTGGAGCCTTTTATCTTTGGTATTTTCATACATATCTGTCAAGATTTGCCCATCTACTTCTTACTCTCCCTGCCTTCAAAAAGAGACTGTAAAGTCCCAACATCTGATAAAGGTTTATTGTCATTTACAGTCCAAATGGGAACAAAGTACATTTTAACAGGGAACAAAACCTTTATAAGCTATGAGAATGCATCTCTACAAGTGAAATTTTGGGTCAGGAGTTATTTGGAGAAGATTTTCTTTTCTTTTTCCCCCCCCTGAAGGGTAGAGGAATATTCCTAGCTGCCCTAAAATTTTCCCAAGCAAGCAACTGCCTCCTCTATTTCTAAGGCTAGTCCTAACATGCTTAAGAAAATGATGGACTTTGAATTCCATATATCTATATAATCTTTTACTTTATTATACAATATAGTTTATTTCCAAAGTATGAAATAAGTTATCAAAGATCAGGTTTCCATTCTTCCATACAGTGAAATTAGTGAAAGTAAGGGAAACATACTTGGAAGAAGAAATAATAATATATTTTCATTTATGCAATTTTTTATAGCCAAAAATTCCCTGGTATTTGCTTCCTAATTTAATTGAATTTGGGAGAAATTTTAAAGACCTTCTAATAGCCAGAATAACAGAAATCTCTTGAATTGCTTGGTATAATATTTGGAGGTCATTATATTTATTGTACATTAATGAATTGAAAAGATGCAAAAAAAGGGAGCCAACTATGCTTTTATGAAAAATTGTTAAGAAAAGCTGATCCTCCATTCTTAACTGTTCTGTATCTCTTCATGATCCAAGAAAAATGATTCATGAAATTAATTGCTCAGGATATCACTGAGCATACACATGCCTGCTGGTGCATCACTATCAACTAAAATATTTAATATGTCACCACCTTTATTTTATTTATGAAGTATTCACACCCAACTTTTTAAAAATGACATTATAGAGAATCATCCAAGAGAAAATTATATATAGAAGACCTCTTCCAGATGTTCTAAAGAAATGGTACCATTACATTAAAAGAATAAGAACAAAACTGGTAAATTCTGTTGCTCTCAGGCTGGTAACTACATAATGTCTTACAGGATTCAGGATTAAGCAGTAAAAAAATCTTGAGAAAATTTTAGAGTCTTAAAAAGAAACAATGATTTATACTAAATTCCAATTTCTTCTCTTTCTGAAGGCTTGAGTTCTTATTCTAGATGGGCATAAAAATAATTTTGATTAAAAAGTTGATAGAACACCACAGGCTAAGGCTAAAGACAAAAAAATCTGAAAAAGAAAATAGTCAAAGAGGAGGGCTGGTAGTATTTTTTTTTAATCATTGTTTGCAAAGCAGCATTAACACATTATTATATCACTTATGCAAGGAGATCCAACCAGTCCATTCTGAAGGAGATCAGCCCTGGGATTTCTTTGGAAGGAATGATGCTAAAGCTGAAACTCCAGTACTTTGGCCACCTCATGCGAAGAGGTGACTCATTGGAAAAGACTCTGATGCTGGGAGGGATTGGGGGCAGGAGGAGAAGGGGACGACAGAGGATGAGATGGCTGGATGGCATCACTGACTCGATGGACGTGACTCTGAGTGAACTCTGGGAGTTGGTGATGGACAGGGAGGCCTGACGTGCTGAGATTCATGGGGTCGCAAAGAGTCGGACACGACTGAGCGACTGAACTGAACTGAACTGGTATCACTTATGAGTGAGTGGTCAGAAGAAAAACTGCCAAGTACATGAACAACTATTTAACACTTTTTGCTATAAAAGAGCAAAATCAGTGTATCAAAAGATAAGTGGTCTTGCTGGTTCCCAATAATACTGTATTCCAGAGAGTGAAAGGCCAGATCCTGCAGCTCTCTAAAGAGTTAGAATGTTAAAAGGCTCACCAGCCTCTTCGTTCTGCCAGGCCTCTCCACAGAGAATCTGTCCTGACCATTCTTTCAATGAGCTTCTTCCATAACATGCCATCAGACGTCACTCGGTACCATTCTTTGCACACAAGTTCAGCAGCACATAGTGATCTGGCATCCAAGTATGACAGGATGTTCTCAGCAATGTGATCTAAACCCCGAGCTTTTGGTGGGGAGAGGAGGCAAAGAAAAAAAAAAAAAAGACATGGATGGTGGTGAATGATTTTTTTTTTTAACAGAAAGTCCTTTAAACAGGAACAGCATTTATTCCGCTATGAAGGCACATCACTGTCCCTAGTGTGGTCCAGTTTCTTTTTCAAACAGACTTGGCTAAAATGAGTGTCAATAATTTTTCTATAAGGTTACAGAAATGAACAGTATTTTCCATCTTCCTTTAGATAAGGAAGTGAAAACTAACAACCAGCAAACCCCCCAAGACATTAAAAATAAAAAGGATTCCAGAAAACAATTCACATCTATCTATATGGATTTCAGCACTAGGGGATGTTCTATGGATGGCATCTCAAACTCTGTGATTCAGACCCCCCCATCTCTACCCCAATTCTTTATATTAGGTCCATTTCTCATTCTGTTTCTATTACTGCTGCAGTTCCAAAGCTGTTCGGTAAAAGAAATATCCTTTAAATGTACTGTGGGAGAGGCACTAAGTCAGAATGTTCTGGACTATAGAATTCTGGGCATGCAGAAAGGAGAGAAAAAGAAAATATAGGTTGGTATAGGAACATCCCAAGAGGAATGACTGAGAGGTATATTCAAGTTCGAGTTTAATTTTAGATGTTTAAAAAAGTATATTTGAGAACAGTTGCGGCTATAAAGCCTAAATGACAGTTGGCCAAAAATGAAAAAAAACAAAACAAAACAAAACAAACCCCAGACCAATAGACAACTTAGAATTTCAGAGACTATTTTTGTAGGATATACAGAGAAAAACAGGGTAAGTAGATCTTGGATTGTGTAAACTGGGTGGGCTTCCCAATTAAAATTCTCTATCACCCAAATCTGTACTGGGGCCTCAGAGGAACAGATCCCATAAAATAGGATGTTCATATTAACAGACCTTTTGGCTGCTGTTTTAATTCACAGTGAGACAAAAAATATTCAAAGTCATTTCTCTTTACAGGTAACGTATCAGAGATTTGCTAAAGACTTAAATAGTGCAGAAAGATTCCTTGATACTCTGATTACCTTAGGCACAAACTTAACAAGCAAGAGAGATAATATCACATTTCATTTTGTTTCTTTCCCCTGAATCATACAAAGATACATTTGGACGCCATTAGCAACAATCTAAATGTGCTTAAACATTATTTTAATTATAAAAATTATATGGATGTCAGTCACATTCTTCAACAGATTTGGAAAAGAAAGCATTAAATGGATCTTGTTTGGCTGGCATCACATGTTCATATTTAAGCACAAGCAGATGGAGGCATTCATCACCTAATTCTTATTAAAGAAACATGACTATAAGCCAATTAAAGATATAATAATTAGTTTGTCATACAAAGTACAGTAATGGTTCAATTTCTCCATCTTTATACTGAACTTTCTATACTATCAGAAGTTCCCAAAATGCATTCCTGTGTTTTTAGTGGCCAGCATCAAATTGCTCCTGATCTTTCACTATGTCCCTATAATAAGTCTTTGGAAGTAATTTCACCTAACACTCCAAACAAACCCATTACATTAATGGATTACAGGCATTTTTTGAAGTAGTTTGGTTTACTAAATGTAGCCAGATGGTGTAGGTTCATAAGTTAAAGTGGCCATAAAGCATTAGACTGATGATTTAGTATCTTATAAAGTGGTCAGCAGATATACATCAGAGATCAGTATTAGGCAAAGAATACACAAGTCTAATCATCTCCTGCTCAATTCTTAGTGGTATATGCTAGAGATTGTAACATGTCTCAGTGATTGGGGAGAGCACAATAATGAGGTACACACAGATTGCACAAAGAAAACTGCTTGCCTATGGCTAAAATAAAATCCAATGAGTGAAGAATGGGCAGAAATCTATTCTATTTAACAAAAGATGTAAGTACAAATTCAGCTTAAAAATGTTTATTTCAAAGATATAAATAGGCATTTCTTTTGTTTTAAAGGGCAATTTAAATTCCAATTTTGGAAAAACAAATTTTTAAAAAGATATAATTGGCAAAGATTAAAAAAAGTGGTAAAATGCTTTGAGGGAGGGTTTAAGTTGGTATAGTTTTCTTAGAGGACAGTGTAGCACATGTATTAGAAGCCTTAAAAATGTTCGTAATTCTTTAACATAGGAATCCCACTTGTGGTATTTTTTTTCCTAGAATGCCCAAAAGATGAATAAGAATGTCCACTGCTGCTGCTGCTGCTAAGTCGCTTCAGTCGTGTCCAACTCTGTGCGACCCCACAGATGGCAGCCCACCAGGCTCCTCTGTCCCTGGGATTCTCCAGGCAAGAACACCACCACAGCATAGTTTATAATGGAAAAAACATTTTAAACTACCTAAATGCTCCAAAATCAGATTGATTATATTCTTTGCAGCCAAAGATGGAGACTGTATAGAGCAGTCTCCATACAGTCAGCAAAAACAAGACCAGGAGCTGACTGTGGCTCAGATCATGAACGCCCTATTGCCAAATTCAGGCTGAAAATGAAGAAAGTGGAGAAAACCACTAGACCATTCAGGTATGATCTAAATCAGATCCCTTATGACTATACAGTGGAAGTGAGAAATAGATTTAAGGGACTAGATCTGATAGACAGAGTGCCTGATGAACTATGGACGGAGGTTCGTGACACTGTACAGGAGACAGGAATCAAGACCATTCCCAATAAAAAGAAATGCAAAAAAGCAAAATGGCTGTCTGAGGAGGCCTTACAAATAGCTGTGAAAAGAAGAGAAGCAAAAAGCAAGGGAGAAAAGGAAAGATATACCCATTTGAATGCAGAGTTGCAAAGAATAGCAAGGAGAGATAAGAAAGCCTTCCTCAGCGATCAATGCAAAGAAATAGAGGAAAACAACAGAATGGGAAAGACTAGATATCTCTTCAAGAAAGTTAGAGATGCCAAGGGAACACTGTATGCTCAATAAAGAACAGAAATGGTAGGGACCTAAAAGAAGCAGAAGATATTAAGAAGAGGTGGCAAGAATAAAAAGAACTGTACAAAAAAGATCTTCATGACCCGGATAATCATGATGGTGTGATCACTCACCTAGAGCCAGACATCCTGGAATGTGAAGTCAAGTGGGCCTTAGAAAGCATCACTACGAACAAAGCTAGTGGAGGTGATGGAATTCCAGTTGAGCTATTTCAAATCCTGAAAGATGATGCTGTGAAAGTGCTGCACTCAATATGCCAGCAAATTTGGAAAACTCAGCAGTGGCCACAGGACTGGAAAAGGTCAATTTTCATTCCAATCCCAAAGAATGCTCAAACTACCGCACAATTGCACTCATCTCACACGCTAGTAAAGTAACGCTCAAAATTCTCCAAGCCAGGCTTCAGCAATACGTGAACCGTGAAATTCCAGATGTTCAAGCTGGTTTTAGAAAAGGCAGACGAACCAGAGATCAAATTGCCAACATCCGCTGGATCATGGAAAAAGCAAGAGAGTTCCAGAAAAACATCTATTTCTGCTTTATTGACTATGCCAAAGCCTTCGACTGTGTGGATCACCATAAACTGTGGAAAATTCTGAAAGAGATGGGAATACCAGACCACCTGACCTGCCTCTTGAGAAATCTGTATGCAGGTCAGGAAGTAACAGAACTGGACATGGAACAACACACTGGTTCCAAATTGGAAAAGGAGTATTTCAAGGCTGTACATTGTCACCCTGCTTATTTAACTTCTATGCAGAGTACATCATGAGAAACGCTGGGCTGGATGAAGCACAAGATGGAATCAAGATTGCCGGGAGAAATATCAATAACCTCAGATATGCAGATGACACCACTCTTATGGCAGAAAGTGAAGAAGAACTAAAAAGCCTCTTGATGAAAGTGAAAGAGGAGAGTGAAAAAGTTGGCTTAAAGCTCAACATTCAGAAAACTAGGATCATGGCATCCGGTCCCATCATTTCATGGCAAATAGATGGGGAAACAGTGGTAACAGTAGCTGACTTTATTTTTCTGGGCTCCAAAATCACTGCAGATGGTGACTGCAGCCATGAAATTAAAAGATGCTTACTCCTTGGAAGGAAAGTTATGACCAACCTACACAGCATATTAAAAAGTAGAGACATTACTTTGCCAACAAAGGTCCATCTAGTCAAGGCTATGGTTTTTCCAGTGGTCATGTCTGGATGTGAAAGTTGGACTATAAAGAAAGCTGAGTGCAGAAGAATGATGCATTTGAACTGTGATGTTGGAGAAGACTCTTGAGAGTCCCTTGGACTGCAAGGAGATCCAACCAGTCCATCCTAAAGGAGACCAGTCCTGGGTGTTCATTGGAAGGACTGATGTTGAAGCTGATACTCCAATACTTTGGCCACCTGATGCAAAGAGCTGACTCATTGGAAAAGACCCTGATGCTGGGAAGGATTGAGGGCAGAAGAAGGGGACGACAGAGGATGAGATGGTTGGATGGCATCACCAACTCAACGGACATGGGTTTGGGCGGACTCTGGGAGTTGGTGGCGTGCTGCAGTTCATGGGGTCGCAAAGAGTTGGACACGACTGAGTGACTGAACTGAACTGTTCAATAAAGGGTTTAAATAATATGTGTTTCAACCATCATAAATAATATACAATACTATAAAAAATTGTTTTTTAAAAGAACCAACACTTAGGAAAACACATTAAGAGGATATAGTAAGAATAAAAATGTTGCAAACACTTATGAGGGAAATATATACACCTAGGAAAAATATTAAGAACACACTAGTAGTTCTCTCTGAATGGCAGGGTTCTGGAAAATGTTTTTACATTTTGAACATTTTTGAATTTTATAAATTTCTGGTAAGTGCTACAATCAGGAAACTACTGAAAAAAAAAAAAAAGATAGACTATATTTTAGAAATTCACTCATTTTTGTACTACTTTTTTAAAAAACCAGACTTTTAACATGGGTGAGAATCTTGTATTTTCCTGATACATCATTTTCCCCAAATACTGATGCCTACGGAGTATCCCAAATCACCATTAAGCATTCAGTGAAACAACCACGGCACTCTCAAAAGTGTGTGTGTGTGTGTGTGTGTGTGTGTGTGTGTGTATGCACAAATACATTTTAAAAAACATACAATAAAAAATATGCAATAGTTTATAACAGCTATTTAGTTACTGAGCAGTGAGATTGTAAAGCCTGGAATTTACATACTTAATATCACAACAAGGCTCCTGAGATACACTTCTTTCTAAAATATTCAATAAAAAATGCTTCTTATTCATTCATGCAAAGTAAATATTCTATTGATAAATTCCCAAAGAAATTCAAATATGTTAACATACCTTAAAACTAAGACACTATAAAAGACACATCTCAAACCAGATAACACCTCAGAAAAGATGTTATTTAAACCTACATGTGAGTAAAAATAGGGTGAATAGAGACAGGGAGAAGAAAGGGGGAAAAGGAGTCTCTTTACAGACTTGGATTTTTTTGTACTTATATCCCAAGAAGGTATGATTAAAATAGTTCATAAAAATCAAGCCAACAAAGATTTTTTAAAGAGAAACAGAACTGAAGATTCAGTATGATTACTAGTGTAACATATCTTTCAGGCAAATTAACGCCTTACAAACACCTGTACACATACCTGGCAGAGCAGTTATGAAATCCCTCTGCAACATAGGTTTAAGATATGAGTTTATGTGCCCATGTTGGTAATGACACATTTGGGATATAAGATGTTCCACAAATTCCACTTGATCGGATTCTGACCACTGCTCAAAATATTTGACACACAGTTCCTTTTCCTTCTCATAGCTTGCTGAGAGTTTCCGTTGCTTGGGCACAATCATACTGGAAGTGCCATTGGCAAGTTTTGTCTGCAGAAGAGGTGGATTGAAAGAAACATATAACAGTCAGTATTGAAATAAGGGAAATTATATGATTTTCCAGTCTGGCATGCTATGTTATGTATGTCTGTTTGATGGAGCTCACTCTGTTATTTTATTAGTAACTGGATGTTTGCAAACAGCAATTATATGGAAAAAGCCACAGAAATAACCACAGTAAATTGGTAAATCAGGAATACTGTTGGATGACAAGGCATCCATTTCCAAAAGTTCATAGGAAAACATTATTTGGAGATATATAGATGAAAACCAATGAAAGCATGTTATGACTAGCAAGCAAAAAAGCTAATTTGCTTATCTTGTATATACCCGTTACTGTGCATTTATACAATTACTTACTCACAACTTATTTTTTAATAGTTAAGTAAGAAATCCTCCATGCAAAGAAAAGCCAATGAATAATTTGAGACCCGGGTACCTTTAGAGATAAAGCTTAAATAACATCAATACTCAACATACCCTTTTCTTCTCCCCACTCCTCCCAAATCCTGTTGTCATCAAAATTATATGCCATAAAGTCTTTAATATTAACTGGTTCATTCAATAAATATTAGTTGAGCATCTATAATGTTCTAAACATTGTCCCAGGTGCTAGGAATACAACACTTAACAAAAATAACATAGTTTCTACCACCAGTTATTCACAATACAGTAGGTATAGCAAGCTAAAAACATTACCATACAAATAATGAAGAAAAATAACACAGGAAAAAGGGATAGAAAAGATAATGCCATTTTGACAGGCAAAGAAATTCTTCTCTGTTATTCAAACCAAACATGTAGGTACTGCTGTGATTTAATTAAGGTCCCAAATCAGGACCTTAAGAGGGAGATTACCCCAGTGGGCGTGACCTAATGATATCAGTCCTTTAAAAGCAGACTTTTTTTTTTTCCCCACAATTGGTTGCAGAAGAGAAGGGGACCACCAGACTAGGAATTCGATCACCCTTAGGGGCTGAGAGCATCTCCCAGCAGACAGCCAACAAGAAAATGGTGACCTCAATCCTACAAAGGCAAGGAGCTGAATTTGCCAACAACAACCTGAGATTTCTTTCCCTAAATGAGAACTCAGCTCAGACCAACACATTGATTTCCGCCTTGTGATATTCTGAGCAGAGAACCCAGTCTTGCTATATCAGATTTCTGACCTAGAGAACAGTGAGCTAATGAACAGGTATTATTTTAAATTGTTAAGTTTGTGGTAATTTGTTATGTAGCACTTAAAAAAACCACAATGTAACAATTTGGTCACAAAGGACTCCATTCCTCCCTGAACATGAATTCTGTTTCTACCCCCATCAAGAAATAGTTTGTCCCAGCCTTTGAATCTGGGCTTTGACTAAAAGAATGCAGAGAAAGTAACATTCTGGGACTTCTAGGCTTAGGCAACTTCTGCTTACTCTGCCTTAGACCCTTGAGCCACTGTGTAAAAACTGAGGCTACTCTCCTGGAGACGATGAGAAGCTATGCAGGAAGAGATCACATGGAGAAGCGCCTAGAAGCCTGAGCATTTTATGATCTGAAACCTTTTAAAAGGATCATTGCTATGTGGAGAACAGACTGTAGAGGACATGAATAGAAATCAGGAGACTAATTAATTACCTGGCTACGTCACAGTAGTCCACGGAAGAGACAACAATCTTTTGGACTAAGTGGTAGCTATAGATGTGGTGAGAAATAATTGGGATTCAATGTATATTTTGAAGGCAGAGTCAAGTGAATTTGCTGATCAACTGGATATATAGGGTATGAGGTTGGGGTGGGGGGAGAGACAAAGATTATATTCAAGTTTGAAGCTGGGGAACACTAGGAGAAGATTCAGAAATCAACTGAAAATTTTGCTACTCTAAAGAAAGTTGATTTTCTTTAGAGGATAACCACAAAGTGGCAGGTACAGCTAGGTACTTATACTTTTCAAACTAACTTGATGGATCTTTGGCATATTTGTCTGAAGAAGTCCCAATGTGGCAAGAAGACCTGAGTTACTAGGGAGTTCTTGCCATATTGAATATGCCATCAAACTGTACCAAATTTGGAGAATCAACTTCTGCTATTAAAGGCACAGATTTGGTTTAATTTCTACAGGTTAACTCCTACACGTAGGCCTCTCTACAAATGATTCCCAATATATAGCTGAAAGTATATTTCCTTTTTTGGGGGGTCTAGATTATATTACTGATATATTTTAATAAACCACAAAGAACCACCACAGATTCTAGAAGCTGTCTGTCTGTGCTTAAATAAACATCTCCTGTAGCATCTGTTTTATTTTTAAATTTATTTATTTTTAATAAAACTTTTTTTTTTTAAATTGGGATACAGCCAGTTGACAATATTGTGATAGTTCAGTTGAAAGTATATTTTCAAGAATGGCATTAGCAGGATTTCCCCGGTGGTTAAGTGGTTAAGACTCCACATTCCCAATGCAAGGGGCCCAGGTTCAATCCCTGGTCAGGGAACTAGATACGACATGTTGCAACCAAGAGTTCCCATGCCGCAACTAACGATGCTATACACTGCAACAAAGATTGAAGATCTCTGAGTGCCACAACTAAGGCCCAGCCCAGCCAAATAAATAGAAAAATGTCTTTTTAAAAAAGGAATGGCATGAGCCATTCTATTTATACAGAAGGAACAGACACTATGAACAGCAAGCCCTGGTGTAGACAGAGCTGGATGTTTTCTAGCATAAATACCATTTTTATCTATGATATAAGACCAAAAATGATTAATAACAACCTTGTTGGACACAGGCATTGGGGGACTTCTGGGCTGTTTTGTGTAGGCTATTTGTTTGCATCTCAGAAAAGGAAAACTTGACCAAACACCACTTCTCATTCCAACAACCAAAACTTCTCATCATCTTTTATATATTTGTCTTTTAAAGGAAGAAATAGACTGGAGTTGGATGCCAGAGTATTGTATCCTGGATAAAGACCAGAAATGTCAGTCACAGAGAACAATAATCAAAAAGGTAATGAAAGTGTTCTATTTATACTGTAAACAAATCAGATATTACTAAAATAAGGGGATTCAGGCTTTGATCAGTGGCTATTAGACTATTAACAGATAAAAGTGCTGAAGGATTTCACAAATTGATTATCCCACTGCAGGAGTTAAAGCTCAGTCAAGACTTTCTCATACTTTCAATGATTCAATCATATACAGGAGATAAAACACTATTAGAAATGAACCATAAACTGAGAGTTCATGTATTTGCAAACTGTCCACTGGTAATACACTCCAGTCACCGCCCCTCAAAACAGAGTATTTCATTGCAGGCAGGCATATACCTTAGATCCATCATCACTTCAAATGAGTTACCCTTTACCACTACACCATACCACATTGTTTTAAGAGCACTGGCCTTAGAGTAGAAAGACGTGGCTTCAATTTAGCTCCCCAATTACCAGTTATGTGACATAGAGTAAATAACTTGATTTTTTCTCTGAGTCTCTGTTTCACTCATCTGTAAAGTGGGGCTAATTACAGAATCTATTCCATTGGGATTTTGTGAAGTTCAAAATCATCTACGAAAAGTAAGCTTAGTTCACCACATGGCACAGAGTAAAGTGCTCAGTAAATCGACACTCTTCATGAATTTATGACACTGCTGGACTTATGCTTTCTCTTTTTTGAAAATATATCATTCTATTTCACTGGGTAGTATATCTTTTCTATTTTAATTTTCAGTGAAGTATAATATATAATATACATAGAAGTACATAACCTTAAGTGTATAGCTTGATGAATTTCCACAAGGTGAGCATACTGTGTAACTAGTGCCTTGGTCACAAACTCTGCCTTGTGCTCCTTTTTTCAAGTCACTAGCCCCTCTAAGGGTAGCCACTATACTAATTTCATTAATATATATATATATTTTAAAAAACTGCCTATACAATTTATAGTAGCATTAAAAAATGTGTAATTCTCAGGAATAAATCTGACAACATACGTGTTGCTGCTGCTGTTGTTCAGTCGCTCAGTTGTGTCCAATTCTTTGCAACCCCATGAACTGGAGCATGCCAAGCTTCCCTGTCCTTCACTATCTCCTGGAGTTTGCTCAAACTCATGTCGCAAAGAGTCAGACATGACTGAGCGACTGAACTGAACTGAATGTCCATTGAATCCATGATGCCATCCAACCATCTCATCCTCTGTTGTCCCCTTCTCCTCCTGCCTTCAACATATCCCAGCATCAGGGTCTTTTCCAATGAGTCGGCTCTTTGCATCAGCTTCAGCATGGGTCCTTCCAATGAATATTCAGGGTTGATTCCTTTAGGACTGACTGGTTTGATCTCCTTGCTGTCCAAGGGACTCTCAAGAGTCTTCTCCAACACCACAGTTTAAAAGCATCAATTTTTCAGTGCTCTGCCTTCTTTATAGTCCAACTCTCACATCTGTACATGACTACTGGAAAAACCATAACTTTGACGATATGGACCTTTGTCAGCAAAGTAATGTCTCTGCTTTTTAATACACTGTCTACGTTTCTCACAGCTTTTCTTCCAAGGAGCAAGCATCTTCTAATTTCATAGTTGCAGTCACTGTCCTCAGTGATTTTGAAGCCCAAGGAAGTAAAAGTCTGTCACTATTTCCATTGTTTTCCCATCTATTTGCCAGAAAGTGATGGGACTGGATGCCAGTTTTCTGAATGTTGAGTTTTAAGCCTGCTTTTTCACTCTCCTTTTTCACCTGCATCAAGAGGCTCTTTAGGTCCTCTTCGCTTTCTGCCATTAGGGTGGTGTCATCTGCATATCTGAAGTTATTGCTGTTTCTCCCATCAATCTTGATTCTACCTTGAGCTTCACCCAGGCTGGCATTTCGCATGATGTACTCTGCATATAAGTTAAATAAGTAGGGTGACAATATACAGCCTTGATGTCCTCTTTTCCCAATTTGGAACCAGTCAGTTGTTCCATGTCTGGTTCTAACTCTTTTTTTTTCTTTTTCCAAATCAAGAGTTTTTATTGCCTCTTTAAAATATCACAACGGAGTCCACAGAACCATTTGCCATCTTTGTGGTTTCTGCAGCAGGATCACTGAGATCTTATTCATCAGCCTGCTGAACTGTTCCTTTTTCAGAAACATAGACACCATCCAAAATTTTTCTGATATCCTTGTTTTTAACTGTGGTGGCTTGCTGAATCAAAGCAGCTGAATTTGACACAAATGCAATGTCATTTCCTTCAAGAATCAACTCATCTTTCTGGGCTTGAGATACTGAATAGGCAACCCCTGATCTCATTCAAACCCTGCGTATGTATTTTTCACCCCCAAAATTTTGGATTTCCAAAAGAGAACCGTTTTCCTGAACAACAACATCGATGGGGAAGTGGGCATACACCGACCTCATCTTGTAACGGAAGCCCAGTGTAACACCTTGATCATGTTCTGTACGTGACTACAGATTGTGCGAACAGTGGCCAGTTCCTTTCTGTTTCCCCACCGTTTGTCAACATGGAGCCTCTTCTTTTTCTTTCCAAGGAGACTGAGTTCTACATTGATGTGATTGAAGTCCCCCTGCAGGGTGCCTCTGGGGCCCTTCACAATAATTGTCCGTCCCTTCAAGGTAATGTCAACATTTTCTGGGATGTCAACAGTCCGATTGCTGAGAATGGTCTTCATTCTCACAGTTGACGTGGCAAAGACTGGTTCTAACTCTTGCTTCTTGACCTCTATACAGGTTTCTCAGAAGGCAGGTAAGGTGGTCTGGTATCCCCATCTCTTTAAGAATTTTCCACAGTTTGTTGTGATCCATACAGTCAAAGGCTTTAGCGTAGTAAAAGAAGCAGATGTTTTTTCTGGAATTCCCTTGCTTTTTCTATTATCCAACAAATGTTGGAAATTTGATCTCTGGTTCCTCTGCCTTTTCTAAATCCAGCTTGAATCTGGAAGTTCTTGGTTCACATATTGTTGAAGCCTAGCTTGAAGAATTTTCAGCATGACATTGCAAGCATGTGAAATGAGAGCACCTGTGTGATAATGCCACACAATTCTCTGCCAACATTCTTTGGCAATGCCCTTCTTTGGGATTGGAATGAAAATTGACTTTTTCCAGTCTGTGACCACTCCTGAGTTTTCCAAAGTTGTTGACATATTAAGTACAACACTTCAACAGCATCATCTTTTAGGATCTTAAATAGCTCAACTAGAATTCTGTCACCTCCACTAGCTTTGCTCATAGTAATGCTTCCCACAGCCCACTTGACTTCACAATCCAGGATGTCCAGTTCTAGGTAAGTGACCACACATCTGTGGTTACCTGGGCCATTAAGACCTTTTCTATATAGTTCTGTGTATTCTTACCACCTCTTCTTCATGTCTTCTGCTTCTGTTAGGTCCTTACCATTTCTATCTTTATCATGCCCATTCTTGCATGAAATGCTCCCTTGATACCTCCAATTTTCTCAAAGCGATCTATAGTCTTTCCTATTCTACTGTTTTCCTCTATTTCTTTGCATTATTCATTTAAGAAGTCCTTCTTATCTCTCCCTGCTACTCTCTGGAACTCCGCATTCAGTTGAGTGTATCTTTCCCTTTCTCCCTTGCCTTTTACTTCTCTACTTTCCTCAGCTATTTGTAAAGCCTCCTGAGACAACCACTTTGCTTTCTTGCACTTCTTTTTGTCTGGGATAGTTTTGGTCACTGCCTCCCATACAATATTATGAACCTTCGTCCACAGTTCTTCAGGCACTCTACCACATCTAATCCCATGAATCTATTCGTCACCTCCACTGTATAATCATAAAGGATTTAATTTAGCTCATACCTGAAAGGCTTAGTGGTTTTCCCTACTTCCTTCAATTTAAGCCTGAATTCTGCAGTAAGGAGCTCATGATCTGAGTCACAGTCAGCTCCAGGTATTGTTTTTGCTGACTGTATAGAGCTTCTCCATCTTCTGCTGCAAAGAATATAATCATTCTGATTTTGGTACTGACTCTGATTTTGCTACTGACTCTACGGATGTCCACGTGTACAGGCATCCCTTGTGTTGTTGGAAAAGGGTATTTGCTCTAACCAGTTTGTTCTCTTAACAAAACTCTGTTGGCCTTTGCCCTGCTTCATTTTGTACTCCAAGGCCTAACTTGCCTGTTACTCTGGGTATCTCTTGACTTCCTACTTTTATATTCCAATCCCCTGGGATCAAAAGGAAATCTTATTGTGTGTGTGTGTGTTAGTTCTAGACAGTGTTCTATGTCTTCATAGAATCAGTCAGCTTCAGTTTCTTTAGCATCAGTGGCTGGGACTGATAGACTTAAGGATTACTATAATGTTGAATGGTTTGTCTTGGAAACAACTCTGAGATCATTCTGTCGCTTTTGTGGCTGCACCCAAGTACTGCATTTCAGACTCTCTTGTTGACTATGAGGGTTAGTTAGTTAGTTAAGTCGCTCAGTCGTGTCCGACTCTTTGCGACCCCATGGACTGTAGCCCACCAGGCTCCTCCGTCCATGGGATTCTCCAGGCAAGGATACTGGAGTGGGTTGCCATTTCCTTCTCCAGGGAATCTTCCCGACCCAGGGATCGAACCCAGGTCTCCCACATGAGAGGCAGACGCTTTAACCTCTGAGCCACCAGGGAAGCCCATGAGGGTTACTCCATTTCTTCTAAAAGATCCTTGCCCACAGTAATAAATATACTGGTCATCTGAATTAAATCTGCCCATTCCCATCCATTATAGTTCAGTTTAATTCAGTTCAGTTGCTCAGTTGTGTCCGACTCTCTGTGACCCCATGGACTACAGCACGCCAGGCTTCCCTGTCTGTCACCAGCTCCCAGAGCTTGCTCAAACCCATGTCCATTGAGTCGGTGATGCCATCCAACCATCTCATCCTCTGCTGTCCCCTCCTCCTCCTGCCTTCAATCTTTCCCAGCATCAGGGTCTTTTCTAATGAGTCAGCTCTTTGCATCAGGTGGCCAAAGTATTGAAGCTTCAGCTTCAGCATCAATCCTTTCAATTAATATTCAGGACTGATTTCCTTCAGTATTGACTAGTTTGATGTCCTTGCAGTCCAAGGGACTCTCAAGAGTCTTCTCCAAAACCACAGTTCAAAAGCATCAATTCTTCGGCATTCAGCTTTCATTATAGTTCACTGATTCCTAAAGATGTCAGTGTTCAATCTTGCCATCTCCTGCTTGACCACGGCCAATTTACCTTGATTCATGGACCTAACATTCCAGGTTCCTTTGCAATATTGCTCTTTACAGCATCGGACTTTACTTTTACCACCAGATACATCTACCATCAGATACATCCACAACTGAGCATCATTTCTGTTTTCATCCAGCCACTTCATTCTTTTTGGAGCTATTAATAATTGCCCTCTGCTCTTCCCCAGTAACATATTGGACACCTTTCCTGGGGGGCTCATCTTTTGGTGTCATATCTTTTTGCCTTTTTGTGCTGCCCATGGGGTTCTCCAGGCCAGAATACTGGAGTGGGGTTGCCATTTCCTCCTCCAGAGGACCATGTTTTGTCAGAACTCTTCACTCTGACCCATCAGTCTCGGGTGTCCCTGCGTGGCGTGGCTCGTAGTTTCACTGAGTTACACAAGCCCCTTCATCAGGACAAGGCTGTGATCCATGAAGGGGACAAAGGAACAGTACTCAATGATAAAAGGAGCAAACTACAGATATACCAAATGACAAGGATGTATCTCAAAAACATGCTGAATGAAAGAAATCAGACACAAAAAGAGTATATACTTTACATTTCTACTTATATGAAACTCTAGGATTAACAAACCTAATTTATAATGATAAAAACAGAACAGTGGTTGCTTGGGACTGGATTTGGGGATGGGATTGACTGGGTAACGGCACCAGTAAAGTTTTGAATGGAATGAAAATGTTCCATAGATTGACTGTTACACAGGTGTATACATTCACCAAAATTCATCAAACTGATTATTTAATATGAAAATAGACTTTTAAAACTTCTAAGTATAGGGTATTCCTAAGGATAAATGCCATTGTAATATTAACTTAATTCATAATGAAGGTATTATATTTGTAGAGAATTCTGGAGATAAAGGCCTTTGTTATCAAGCCTCCTCTCTCTCTATCACTCTCCCTTACAGATTTTTCTACTAATGCCTAAAGTAAATGCAGCAAAATTTCAATTTGGGAACCTCAGAAAATCCACAAGGGTACAGTGAAAAAGTTCAATTATTAAAAAATCAAAAGGTTGTATATTAGAGTGGGAGAGAGGGCAATGGTTACTTGTGGCAATAGAATTGATTTGGCTTTCCCAGCAAAAGCCTGATGACTCAACCACTACTGTTCAAATGTCTAAGAAAGCTGACAAACAATCTCAGTTTAATGGTAATACTAACTTTCTGCCAACCCTGCACATCTCCTGTTCTGCTATTCTGTTCACAATGAACAGTTATCTCCAAAAGAAAGAAAGAAAGAAGCTGTCAGGTGACAAGCACACAAAATGAAAGGACTTAAGTATTTATACGACTGTTCTCAGCTTAGTCCTCAAAGGCCAAGGGCTAACATTTCCTTCCCTGAAAATATATTAAAGCATCACTTTCAAAATTACCATGAATTTCTCTGAAGCTTCTGCCTGGGCCAGGAAGGAAAAATACACACTTGCAGATACCAACTAGCCTAACCACTGCCTTGGCAACATTAAGTGTGCTGACTTTGCTAACTGCACTGGGTGTGTGCTGGAAGATACAGCAGACTGGCTGAACTTAATGGTAAGATGACAGATGTTTTTAGTTTGCATGTAAACTAAACTGCTTTAATCACAAGGGAGGGTGTATATTAAGTAGAGAAAAGAAAATGTTTCAGTTATAGGACAACATTTGGAATTGTGGGTACAAGGACTAGATAAAGAGAATAACATTGACGACTAGAGAGATGCAAATGATATTTAAGGATTCTGTTTGGTCTTCAGAAGGACTCCAAGGACAGACTCTGGTATTGAAACCCTGGGAACCCTGGGTGGAGGGGTGGGTGGAGTGAGGGAGGGATATAATGATTAAGATGATGAATGAATGAATATAAGTATAAAGTGGGCAACAGTTGTGCTTGGGTTCAGGCTATAGCCTAAGAGGGACAGGACAAGAATTTTGACTAAGGCTGGAACTTCAGAGTTATCAATCAATCAACAACCTTTAAAAAAACAAAAACAAAAACAGAAAATGTTTAAAATTTATTGCTTTACACTTAAAACATAAAGAACAGAGTACCGTACTAGAGTTCCCTGTGCTATATGGTTAGGTCCTTATTAGTAATCTATTTTATATATAGTAGTATGCATGTATCGATCCCAATCTTGCAATTTATCTCTTTCCTCCTTTACCCCCCAATAACCGTAATTTAAACAACCATTTATTGGGTGACTGGTCTGTGCTGGGCACTTTTCTAGGTGCTAGCAAAACCAGTGAACAGGTAGACAAAATTTTTCTTTACTTTCTCTGGCAAGAAGTAGAGGGAGAATATGTAATACATATTTTAATCTTGAAACCAGTTAGTATTGTGAAGAAAACAAAACAAAGTAACAAAAAATACCCTAACTGAGGTGTTTATGCAATGACACTGAAGTAGGTAATGTCTGAACTGTGATTTGAAAGATGAGAGTCAAATCTTACGAAGATATAGGGAAAAAACCTTCCAGACAGAAGGAAGAACAAGTCAATGGTGTGTTCAAATGAAAGAAAGAAAGGCAGCTGGTATGGATGGGACAAACTGAATGAGGGAGAAAGTGGTGGGAAATGAGGTTAGTGAGGTGACCTGGGGCCAGATCATGTAAGGACTTCTGGGTCACAGGTAAGGAGTTTGGACTTCTTGTTAAGTGTAAAGGAGAGCCCCTGGCAGTTTTGAGGTAGTTAAATATGGCATCATCTGATTTACCCTTTAGAAATACACTTGGAGAAGGCAATGGCAACCCACTCCAGTACTCTTGCCTGGAAAATCCCACGGGCAGAGGAGCCTGGTAGGCTGCAGTTCATGGGGTTGCTAAGAGTTGGACGTGACTGAGCGACTTCACTTTCACTTTTCACTTTCACGCATTGGAGAAGGAAATGGCAACCCACTCCAGTATTCTTGCCTGGAGAATCCCAGAGACGGAGGAGCCTGGTGGGCTGCCGTCTATGGGGTCGCACAGAGTCGGACACGACTGAAGCGACTTAGCAGCAGCAGGTACCACACAGAGAAGGGGGCGGGGCATCTGGGGCAGTGAGGAGAGACTAAGAAGAGCAAGTTGAAAGCAGAGGAAGGAAGACCAATTAGAGCTGATAACATAATCAAGGCAAGAAGCAGTCATGGCTAAGGTTAGAAAAGGCAGATTAGGAAGTGCTTAGAAGAAAGCTATTTTACCCTTACAAGAGAGGAAGAAGGAGAAAAGCCCTGTTGAGAATTATAAATCTGGGTTATAATACACATTTACTTCAGTATAGTGATTTACTTCTTCAGTAGGGCCAATCCTTCAAATATTTAATCTGGTACATCAACCTGGATAGGAACAAAACCAGGGTTCTTGCTCCTTGTGGGCAGAAGAAACAAGATAAAAATAAAATAAATTCAAGAGTTTTGCAGGGGATGGTGGAGAGCGGGGGAGGATTTTTTTTTTTTTAAAGATCTATACTATTCTCTATTGGCTATTGCCAGGCTTTAGTTAATAAGGATATAAAAACATTGGTTTAAAGTTCTTTTTCTTATTGTTTTCCCTTGATTTCTCTGTAAAAACAGCTCTTAAAAAAGTCAACACTGTCTTGGTTAAATTAAGAGGAAATGATATTGTCTACATTTTGATTAGAACTGAAAGAATAAGTAAGTATACCTAAGGATGGAGATGGTGACAACACAGAGATCCACAACAGTTCTAGAATTTACAAAGAGCTAGGGTAGAAAACAGAAAGGGACCCTTAGAAGGCTCAGTAGAGCTCTCTGGCACTTGAGCATCTTTTAACAAAGAGTTTCAAGTGAAACGGAGAGAATCTGGCCATAAATTGAACATGCAGAGTAAAAGATAATGAATGCTCAAAAGTAGAACCATCACTTTGAACATTTCCACTTAAAAAAAAAAATCTCTATAACTTTCAGTGACCAAAGAAGTAGTCTACTATCTTTTGGGGCAAGGGGTAAGGGTGCAAATGAAAAGAAAATGGTGACTATAGGTACAGAATGGGACAAACATTTCAGCAGGAGTAAACATCACATTTCTCAGTAGGATTATTGCATTAATACTTTAACAGCTTCTACTAAATATGATTACATATTGGGTGAACTCATAAATATGTCAGATCTGATTAGTGAACATGGAAGACAGGAAGGGGCAGATTTGTCAGCAGAAGGAAGTTCACATTATGAATTTGACTGGTTTCTAATAACCAACAAGAAAAGCTTGCAATCACTCCAATTCTTTTAAATAAAACTCACCAGAAAATGAACTCACAAATGCCCCAGTATAAACGATTAAAGACTGGACACTTAGCAGTCTTTTTTTTCCCTATTAATTATAGGAAAAGCCATATAAAAAAATCTACCAAAACCACAACAAAGCCATTTTTATTATTTCTGGATTTCTGAGGAAGTTAAAGGGATAGGATAGTCACTTAACATCTTTAGGTTTCAAACAGGGGCTCTTGTTTCTGCAGTGGGTTCTCTCATGGAACTTCATAGCTTCCAGGGTGATAGGTTCTTTTGTTCTAAACCAAGAAGCTCACAGCAGTTTAATTTACAGCTGCATTATTATAGCTACTAACTACGCACACCTCCAAGGCTGGTAAACCCACTGATGTAGATAGTGCCACCTTAAAAGGATTTTTGGATGGGTCTTAGTGATGAGAGGGAAAAAAGGACATAATGTTTAATTATAAGAAATGATTGAAATAGGCACAGACATACCCCGGGTGCCTCTGCACTGCAGCAAGCTCTAAACTTGTTATCGTTAATGGTTTAAATTTCACTGTGCTAATCATTTCAGGACACAAGCCTTTCTTGATAATCTAATGAATTATTCCAACATCCTTCAGCAAAAAAAAAAAAAAACCTCCATGACAGCACTAATTACAAGACGTTTTCCCAGTGCTTATGTAAAATATGACAGAGCAGCAGCTTAGGGAATTGCAGAAAACTGCTTCTAATTTCCACTGAGAAACTGACAAACACCTCTCTTTCATCTCTCCCAGCTCTCAAGTAAGATTTAACTTTCTCATTTAGTTAATTACCGAGTGAGGATCATCATTTCCCCGGATCGGAGCGGCACAGAGCCTTTATCGTGTTAACTTGTGAACTTGATCGATGGCTGCTGCTAAAACTTAATAACTTCACCCCCTGGCAAATTGTAAGATAAATATAATAGGAGAAACTCTGACAGTAAAAACCTGCCAGAAATGAGCGCTGTGTTTATGTTTCTTCGCAGGCAGCAAAAAAAAAAAAAAACCCACAACAACCGACAGCTTATTACTGGTTGCGTGTTACTTATATTTAAAAGACTCCAGGCAGTTAACTTTCTACATACTGTTAAAACTTTGCTCACAAGATGGGGAAAAATGAGAAAAAGCCCCAGTGATGCAGACTTGGGGAAATGAGGGAAGAAGAAAAAAATAGGGAGAAGGGCAAAGCAAGGGAATATACTGTGTAAAATCTTTTAAAATGTCATGTTTATCATATAAAATGTTCAACCAGCACAAATAGGCATAAAATTCTTAAAAAATAATAAAACACTATATGAACTATATCTAGGAGCAAAGCGAGAGAATTTCATTCACTCAAATTTTTTCAATGACCATAAGTCCATGCCTGAAGAATCCAATTAACTGTAGAATTCCTAGATCTCTTCTCAAAAACCCCTGCAGCTAGAAAACCATTTACTAAATACACCATTTAACCCTTTCTGAAACAAGTACACTATAGCTAGGAAATGCATAACTCTGTCTAGAGCACTTCATCTAGTCTTATTCACCTTCCATACCTCAGCTAGCCAATTGAGAAGCAAACAGTCTGGATTTTTTTTTCCCCTTTTGGTCCAGTTTGAATTTGAATTTGGAATTTTAACATTTAACTGAGCAAATTGGTACCATGGCCTAGTACAGTATGAATTTTAAGCCTTTTATAACCAACAGTAGCAAGGAAAATAGACAAGGTATAACAATGAGGTATAACAATAATAGAATACCTGCTCATGAATGTCAGTCCCCTCTATCCCTCAAGACTGAAAACAAATCTGTATGTAAATTGCTAAGTCTATTATACTGACCACCCTCACATTACAAAAATATTACCAATAAAACAAAATATGAACTAAATTCTGGGAAAAGTAGAGAAAGGCACAAAAGGTCTTATAGAACTTATGAGTTTAAGCCTAACTTGTGAGATAGTTTTTAAAATCCATTATCTGATATGTTATCGCCAAGAGTTGAAGGCTACATGCTGCAATCAAGGGGCCACCATTTTGAAAGTTGAAAGGAAGACTGACATTAAAACGGCAAATTCACATTCAGCAGAGGATCAAATTTGATTCCTTTTTTTTTTTTGGTTTTTACTTTCTTTAAATAAGGATTATTGGGGTCAAGCAAAGAAAGACTGATTTTTTTTTAAAAAACAGCATTTATAACAACTTTAGAAAATATGAAAAATACAGAAGCACAGAGAACATAAAAACTGCCTATAGTTTCCATCATCAACAAATAAACAATATGCACATTTTGGTGGGTATGTATCTTTTCAGTCTAAAAAATTATTAGTGCATTATTTGATTGAGAGAGTGTTTCTATGTCACCTAGAGAATTCTTTGTCTATAACATCAAATCAATCAGAGTAGGCAAAATTTATCTCCTTTGCTGAACACCTCAGAGAAGTCAAGATCTGATCCCATAGGATACAGAATTGTAGTGACTACAAGTGTGGGAAGCAGGGGAGAGGAGAAAGAGGAGGCGAGAGGAGGGAGGGGTGAGGAGGAGTGAGAAGGATGGGGAAGGGTGAGAAGAAAGGGAAGGGAAGGAGGGAGACGAGCAAGCAAGGAAGAGAGGAAAGGTGAGAAAGGAGAGGAATGAAAGTGACTGGGGATGGGTAGAGAGTGGGTAGGAGAGAGGAAAGAAAAGGAAAGGTTAGGCATGGGTAGGAAGAAATGGCTAAGGGGAAAGAGATGAGGGGCTAGGGAAGATGGAGGGAGAGATGGAAGGTAGGGATGAGATGAAGAGAGATGAGGGGAAAAGGAATGAATATAACTAAATGCAAAAGGGGCCTAGCATTACCAAGTTCACCTGCCCTAAGAAAAACAATATGTCTATCAGGCAAAAAGGTCCTCTCCCACACAATAAAAATCAAGAGGCAGAGGGGATGAAAAACTATTTTTCTAAACCGCTACTTAATGTTTCAGGCAGAGTAATAAAGTTTAACTGTCTGGAATCTTGTTGCTCTTTCTGTAAACTTCCTCAGATAGAGGTTGCTTATCTGGATGTTAAATAATGTTAATAGTACCAAAACAAAATTTCTGTGATGGAGAAAGTTTTAACTAAGAGTCTTCTCCCTGACTTTCCCCTCATATCCTCCCTTTATTTTAGCATCAGAAAGCTAAGTTCTACCAATAAATAACAGGGAATGACAGAGGCACTGGCTGCCAGAGAGAAACACAGAAACACACTTAAAATGCAATTAAAAAGGACACAGGGAAATACAGTTAATTTAAAATAAAGAAGAAAAAACTATCCTCCTCCTCTTTGTGCACTAATCCTTACATTTTTTTTGTCCAATAAAAAGGTCTCAATGACTTGGTAAAACTTGCTCCTGAAGAAAGCCTTTGAGAAGCTACATCTAAAACCTGGATTAAGAAAATACAAGGCTTTTGGGGATAGGATCTCAAGAAGCCAACTCAGCTTTCTAGAAGAAATTCAACTCCTTCCAAATGCTTGTTAATGCACGTTAAATGCAGCAAGAAATAATCCTATGAGGCAGCAGCACAGGCCTCTCTTAGCTGCAGTGAATGAAGTAAATGACTTGTAACTTCTGGAAGTCTTGGTTATCTGCAGGTAAAACTTTAATAACCCTTGGAGCATCAAGGGACAAAAGACATTTCTCTCTGGAATATGTGGGTAATTGTCTTCTTAATTTATCCAGAAAAAGCTTAGTTTGGATGTAGCATCTGCTTTTTTTTTTTTTAAGCAGAGGTGATCAAAATAACTTGCTCAAATTCACAGAAGTTATTAGATTTCAGATCAGACTGCAAAATGCAGTTGTTAAGTGTATAGTTTTTCTAAACTGATATTTTGGACCTGCTCTTACCAATAAGAATGCTACTATCACTACACTGATGCTTTGCTGTAAGTACTCTAACTTTAATCCACTATTTTCTAAGATTAGTTTCAATATTTTTAATGTAAAAAAATACATAAAATATAACTGTAAAAATTCAAGAATGAGAGTAAAATTGAACTTACAATGAGTGACATTTAACAATTGGAGAAGACTGGAAAGAGCAAAGGAAAGACTTCGAAATATGTTTCATGATATGAAATAAAAGACATTTGAACATTTGACTTTTTTTTTCATTTTCAATCTTTCAGAGCAATTGCCAAAACATACTCCCACAACACTCAAATCTAGTGAGGGAAAAACAATAAGGAAGTTATTAGCATGGTAACAAGATTCTCAACACAGTACCCTAATTTTGAAAATCCACTTTTCTGATTTTTAAATACAGGATGATTCCTCCAATCTGTAAAGTATAGAGTACATTTTGCTTCCTTCAGACTTTGTACTTCATTTTAGTTATCAGCAAAGGCAGGGCAGAAACCAGATTGAAATTCCAGCTGTCATCAGCATTCACCCTCCTTTTCTTTCAAAAATTAGCAGAAAAACAATTACTCTTGTGATTTTGTCTGAAGGTTATTTATATTTCTCCCACATGGGCACTATTTTTATGGTGTTTCATGGGCCAGAGACTGCAGACTTTTGGTGTTCTGGAGAAAATACTGAATCTTGAGTGTCCCAAAAAATTCTCTTTTTCTAAATGGAACAACCCTCTACCAGGAATTTTGTGTTTGTTTACTAAGAGTGAAGGTGGGATGAGAAAATGAAAATCAGGAAGATAGTTACTTCCATACTGTTTACGAGCTTGTTTAAGAAATAGAACTGTGGTCTTTTCTTCGCAGAACTTGGCTTTTCTTAAAGGATGAAACAGTTTCTGTAAAGACACTTCCTGGTTTACTACCCAGTTTTTCACTTCACCTAGGTGTGGCTTAAGCTCACATGTAGCACCATAAATATGAAAACAACTTTTTACAGTGAAGTTTTCCTATGAGCCAAATACACTCTACTTCCATTTTCTGTTTAAGGAATAAACAGAGGCTTTGGAAATTTCATGCTTTGGAAACAAACCACTACAAAAAGTTCTCTTATAGTTGAGTCACATGTAAACAGCTCTACAGCAAAAGTTAGACAGCACGGTGGCCTAGTCCCATCACTAATTAGCTATGTAATCTTGGCTAAGTCTCTACTATTTGGGATCTCCTCTATAAAATGAGTGGGTGGATGGAATAATCTGAGGCTCAGTCTGGCTTTTATATTTTGAGTTTATGGTTCAGTTCCATGTAAATTAAAATAGAGCTGAGGGAATACATTTACAAAGAGAATCATTCTCCACATTTTCTTACTAGAAAATGAACATATTAGAGTTTAAGAAAACACACCTCAAGCAAAAAGAAGTATTTTTCATAATATTATTTGGTCAAGCAATATATTCCAAAATCCCAAGAGTAAGTCAAATTTTCCTGCAACAATTGAGCTTTTAATGCAAAGAAATGCTATCATTCTGACTGTAACTGTTACACAGGTAACATTACTATTCTTTTACTTTACTTAACCATAGTTAAGAATTTAAAACTTTATGGTATAACTTTTCTCAGGGCTGACACAGATCTGAAGACTTAATGATACCGTGACACTTTGTGTCTCAATGTGCCTCACTTCTTTCATAATTTACTCTCGTATTTCCCCATCCATCTTCCTCTATGCTGCTGCTAAGTCGCTTCAGTTGTGTCCGACTCTGTGCGACCCCACAGACGGCAGCCCTCCAGGCTCCTCTGTCCCTGGGATTCTCCAGGCAAGAACACTGGAGCGGGTTGCCATTTCCTTCTCCACTGCATGCATGCATGCTGAGTTGCTTCAGTTGTGTCCGACTCTGTGCGACCCCATGGACAGCAGCTCACCAGGCTCCTCTGATCCCGGGATTCTCCAGGCAAGAATACTGGAATGGGTTGCCATTTCCTTCTCCATCTTCCTCTATAGTTCCCGGTATTTACGGTGTTCAAGAAAATTGTAAATAAATAAATGTATCTATTAAAAATTCCTTTATTTCACAAGGAGATAAAATCGTTTATCAATTTAATATATCAATTTGTCTTATTTAGGGCCAAATCAAAATAGTAGGGCTACATGAAGAGTCTGCAAATAGATATGAAAAAATTACTGGGATCCTCTTAATGCTTTCTATCCAGATTATAGTGGTCATGATCTGATGGCTGCTGCTCTCTGCTGGTTTAATTTTCACCCTTATAGCCCACAGCCAGTTCTATCTTAGAGACCTTTTTCTGTTGGATTCCAAAGGCCATCAAGTGTCCTCAAGGACAAAGTGATATATTAGCTACTGTAATAAAGGAGACTATGTATAAAACACTAAGCACAGGGTCTGGTACATAAACGCCTAATAAAGGTAATCATTATCATTTGCTGGTATGTAGAAACCATCTCAGCAATTCAGCCTGTATCAGGACCCGCCCATTAAACTTTCAAAGTAAAATTTTAACTGAAACTCCATACCAAATTCCCCAGGAAAGGGAAATATGAATAAGAATATTTTAAAATATGCTAACTTGTCTGGCCACCATTAGCTGATGTGATTGGGGATAGAACTGTGAAGAAAAAAAAGAAAATTTAAGATGTGATTAGACTGTAAGAACAGCTCAAAGGCTCTGGGTGAGAAAACTACAACTTAGGGAATTTTTGTGTGTACTGAGTTATCTCATTTAAACAAATATATTGAGGACTTCCTATGTGTAAGTGCCTAACGGAACTCTCATTAACTGCTGGAGAGAATATAAATTGGTACCACCAGTCAGGAAATTCTAATTTCCCTACTAGTGACACATGCAACAGAATACATGTATTCATTGCACATACTGACCAAAAGATATACACCAAAAAATTTTGTAGTTATCAAAATCTGAATGGACATATATATTTGGTATATTTACATAATGACATACTACACATCAATGAAAATAAATAAATTACAGCTATAAGCAATAATATGATTCTCAAAAACATTATGTTGAGGGAAGTAAGTTAGATAGCAAAGAATATACACTGTATGATTCCATTCACACAAAGCTCAAAGCCAGGCAAAACTAACACATGATGTTAAGCAGTGAGGAGAATGGCTAGCCTTGGGAGGGGAATGACAAAGAAGGCAGGAGTGGGTTTCTGGTATGGGTTTTTTCCTTTCCTCCTCCTTTTTTTAATCTTGCTAGTGGTTACACAGATACATTCACTTTGTGAAAATTAGCTGAGCCAAACTCAGGGTCTCCTGAATACTGTATTGGAAACAGCTTATTGTATTCATAAAAAGAGAAATAAGAGTGGATAAAGTCCTGTTTGGTTACAGATACATAGTCCTAACCCTTATTTTCTGATGTAAAGGAAACAGGGAGTTCTATAAAAAAGATTTAAAATTTTGCCACGGCACAGCTTTAGCCTCTATTTTCACTTACGACCCTTTGGCCACATACAGACAACTGTTCCCATATGCCACTACTCTGAACAAGGTTAGAGCTCCCTCTAGCACTTTTAACTAAGTAAACATCACAGGCCCTTACAGAGCTGACACAGTTTGGTGCTGCCCACGGTTAAATGCAATATGGCGATTTTTATTTTTAATTTGCTTTAATTGTTGCTATGGTATGAATAATTAATAGGCTGCCTAAGCCAGTTTTGTAAAGTTCACAATACAGAAAGCCAGGAGAGAAATATCTACTTAGAAAGGAGGCTTAAAAATGGTTATAACTGCTATAATATTAGAGAATTTGGAGCATTTATTCATAATTTGTGGCAACATTTATGTCTCACCAACAAAGAAGCATGCTACCAAGCACTTCCTACTAAAAAATTCTTCTAATTTTCATCAATTTTTCTCTTCATGGCTTCACAACCATTGTATGTATAGTACCAAATAAGAGCAAAGTAGGTCAGTGTTAGGAGAACCTTGCTCTTCAGTGGAGGAGAAGAGTAAACAGAGTAAACAGTAAAAAGAGTTAAGTGTAAACACTTAACCTAGTTCCATCCATTCTAAAACAAGTATTTATTAGCATTAAATAACCCCCTGGACAATAGAGGCTATTCAAATTAGCCTGTATTCTTTTCCCATGCTTGTAAATTCCCTTCTCCACTGAGACCTTAACCAATGGAAATTATGTTATCAATGTTTCCACTCAGGAATGTCTGTTTCATGTTTGGATATGCCAGAAAGTATAATTTAGTTATGATGTTGCAATCCTACACATTTCAGGAGGAATTTGAGCAGTCTCTGAAAGTTCAATGATTATAATACACACCATCTGGGAATGTAGCCAGAAATAAAAGGGGCTTCGTTTTTCATTGTTGGATTTTAAATCTTCCCCTCCCTGAAAGAAACACTGCTTATCAACACTCTGGTTAAAATTAATACACATATAAAACCAGTTAATAAGTTCCTTGAATCAAGGACAGAGAATTAAAAAGAAGAGAATATAAAGAATTAGAGTAAACTCATTTTAGCCAAGACTATTATGTGTTATTCATTATTTTGCATACTAAAGTTAAGAAATAACATTTTTGAGCTATAATAAATAAATATTTCCTAGCAACCTTTTTTTAGCATACAGATCCCTCAAAAAGTATGTCTAAAGTCATAGGAAACTTTAGCAATTTCCAAGGGAAATTTTTATCATTTTTTTGGTTAGCATTTTAAATGGAGATTAATACAAGTCAGTACGACTTCCTCTCTCATGCTCTGGTTACACACAAGCACTGCTCTGCCAAAGACAGTAGTGCGGCATGGATGTCAGCACTGGATCTTTCCTGCACATACCACCACAAAGCCACGATGCCAAGTTACCACTTACTTTGGTTTTGCATCATGTCTGCTGGTCACATAACACGGCCACATTCACTCCAAGGGCAGCTCAAACTAGGGGTGAAATATTATCTGAAAACAGTGATTCATTAAGCTACTGAGAGCTTCAATCATGAGTTGTGTTTTTCCTAAGATAGGATCCACTACTGCTTCTCTTTTAATTCACCTAGTATCTGCTGGGAGCCATGTATCATGAACTAGAACAAGAATGACAGATCTAAATTAACACAACAGAAAAGCTATTTGATGCTGCCTCCTGGTTTCTGTGCTTCACTCTCTTTCGTGGCATCCAAAGGCTTCAGAACCCTGGCATTAATTAAGCCACAGTTTTATTACACACAATCAAAAGCCTGAAAAGAAAAGCTCAGATAGTAAGAGGAGATTACAAGGTTCACTTAATAGTTTTATTTTTTTTGTGGTTGCTAATTGATGTATTTTAAATTTTTATCTCATATGGAATGCTGAAAAGGAAAGTATCAGTACTGTAAGTGTAAGAGGAGAACACAAACCTAAAATGTATTACCGTATCATGATTTTACAGAACCAATTTGCATAGTTGTGTTTTCCAAATCATGGCTACTTGCTAATAAATTGCTAATACTTAGTAGGCACCACAGAGAACTTTTTAGAAAATCCCCACACATTTGCTTCATCTGGCCTAATTTCTATGTACTAAAACGCTAAACACAGTGACTGAAAACACACAGATATGGGGTCAGATAGTCTGGGTTCAAATTCTAGTTTTGCAACATATCTTGGGCAAATTGCTTAATACCGCTCAGTTATAGTTAATCTGTATATAAAATGGGGTTGTGTATGCTTAATGAGATCGTCATCTGGATTTGAGTTAGAGTGTATATAAAACCCTTAACCCTTAGTGTCTGGCACATCGTAAACATTCAATAAACAATGGTGCAAAAGGCTGTCAAATCTGACGACATAATATCTGGATTTTAATACTTTAAATAATATATATCAGACTCAACAAATATAAGTTGAGAATCTACCTTCCGCAAGTTAAAATTAGTTCTACTCAAACTCTACACCGATGGCAATTGATTTTTGCATACAATTTGCCTTTTATAGGTAACTTCTACCATATATTTTCAACCGAGGAGAAGCAGAGTAAAAGCCCTAAAATTCAAACTTCTAAAGTTTCAAGAGAACTAAATAATAGCATTAATTGGAAACCAAGAGTAGCCTAAATAGCTGACTAAAAGATTATTTGCATAAGCAAACAATTATATATAGAATGAATAAACAAGGTCCTTCCATATAGCACAAGGAACTATATTCAGTATCCTGTGATAACCATAATGGAAAAGAATATGAAAAAGAATGTATATTTATGTATAACTGGATCACTTTGCTATCGAGCAGAAATGAACACAAACTTGTAAATAAACTGTACTTCAATAAAACAAATTTAAAATATTAGTTATATAAAGCTCTCACTTGGATCTACTTTTATTGCATGTTCTCATGTTATAATGTTGAGAAAGTGGCTCCTACAGTGTACAAGCTAGATGTATTCAAATTTACATTTCTCAGTACTCAAATCTTTGTAAAACATCCCATATCCTTTTATTATTGCAAATGGAATCTACTATAATCTGTAATATGATGTCTACACCTATTCCTTATCAAAATGTAAAACATAATAAATAGTTGTATTTCTTGGACTTATATTCAGAACCTACCTCTTCTCTAGAATTACCTAGAGGAAAAAGAAAATTCCTTCAACCTATCAAATTTAAAGTAAAAAAAACAAAAACAAAAAAACACTATACTAATCCTACCAAAAAAAAAGCCCCAAACCCACACATATTAAGATTCAAGGAAACTGTTTTTAAGTTCCCTAATCCATCAGGTTTTAAGTATGCCAACTATAAGAATAAGAAAAAATACACAAACTGGAAATGAACCTCACACATAGATGTAAATAAAGCCACTCTTTAGGTTGCCCATTAATCCACAAGTGGCATATTCATCTTATTTACAGTATTATACCCCCTGCCATGATATTCCATTACAGAGTCACGCTACACACTCCATAGTTAACACTGTAGGAACCATCTCTCTTTAAACACGGTTTTCTCTCTATATTTCCCTTTAGGCTTGCTCCCAAGTTTTGTTTCTTCCTTCTTTTAATCTTTACAATTAAATTTCTTATGTTACTCGATATTCCAAGAAAATGTGGATAAAGTTAAAGAAGTGCTGTCCGAGGTATAAAACATAATTAAATTTATGTTCATTCTTCTAAAAGTATTTCAACATTTCTGTTTATCATGGCCCTAGTGCTCCACGTGACCAAGTGCTTCTTATATATATTTATATGTCAATCTTAACTATCAAAAACTTCTATCCTTTCCATCAGAGAATACCTAGGGAGATTTTATATACACATACACACACAGAATAATAGTCACGTTTGTTTGCTTTTTGCTTCATTTGCTTTTGATGAACCTGTTTCTTAATTACTCACTGTCCCAAGCCTCCTCTTTACTGTCTGAAACATACAAGAGATTCAAAGTCCAACTATTAATTCATATACCCTCATCCTGTCTTTATAATCACCCAACTGTCTAAAAGCATGCATGCTTACAAAAAAAAATTTACTGAAGTATAATTACACAAAGCCTGGCTTTGAAGGGACATTTTTTTTCTAAAACTGATTAAACTAATTACCAAGTTTAACCAGGAAAAATAAGTTCTTGGTGTAAAAGGACTGCCAATATATGTTTACACTGTAAATCCTGACGCAGAGATTTGGATGAGATTTGTATTCCAAAACAACTTCTATTGATAAAACAATTACTAAGGTAAGGTTACCACCTTCAACTGATTGTATCGGACTCATACTAAGGTTACCACACCGATACTAAGTCCAATGACATGAGCTCATCTTCAGTCCTTTAAAGACCAGTATTTATAAGGTAGGTGATTATTACTGAGTAATAAGCATTTACATTTGCATAGAGTAGTACAAAAGTAAAAATATCTTCATTCTGAAGACATAAGAAAAAGAAAATGTATCTTTAAAAACTCCTTATGTAGGAATAAATCCCAAACTAATAACTGAGGGTGATGAGGAATTCAGAAAAGCTTATCGTAGCATCAGAGATACAACTGGTTCCATACATAAGAATTTTAAATAAGGGTGTATCAGGTGAGCTCCAAAGGACTAGACTAATGAAATTTTCTCTAAAGCAAACCCTACTGATGAGATTTGGGATTAGTAGAATTTAAGGTGACTTGGCAACTCTCTGTAAGGAAATTAAAAGAGAGTTTCTTGGTCATTCAGTCAGTTAGAAATTTCTGTTATTACCAGTATAAACAAACAAAACAAGATGCTCTCAAAAAAAAAAATCTATTTTAACACTGATCTTAAATAAATCTTACTGGAAAAGAGCTCTAACAACAAGAACAAATATGGCAAGATCATTAGGTCAGATGGAATTCCACAATTGTAGGAAAATGGAAAAATACAATTTAATTTTTGTAGAAACTTAGTACAGTCATTTAAATTCATAGCTCATTTGCCTTACAAGAAACTGAAGTCATGACACAAGAATAAAATTTTGCATGTATGAATACTGAGCTCATGAGTACTGGAAGGTTCAAAAGGAGAGCTCGAGTTTCACAAGCTTTATAAGTGATCTATTTACACCATATGACTAAGAACATACTTATTCATGGAGAGCTTATGAACCTAAGGCTTCTGGAACTGTCAAACTAGGAGAAAGGAGAATGAAAAGCCACAAAAATCCATAAAACTATAATAAAAATCTCTCTTCTAGATTAAGGAATGCAGAAAAGTTATCACGCAAAATTCTAACAAGTGGGCTGGACATGAGTCTGGGTGAACTCCGGGAGTTGGTGACGGACAGGGAGGCCTGCCGTGCTGCGATTCATGGGGTCGCAAAGAGTCGGACAGGACTGAGCGACTGAACTGAACTGAACTGAACTGATACAGAGTAGCAAAGATCTCTTAGACAGTGAAGGGGGGAAGTTCTAAAGACTATTTAAATATTAAGCGACTAATCCTAAAATACTGATACATTTAAGTCTTACTGAATATGTTCAGGAATAGCTCATTATTGGTTAAAAAAATAAAACAAAAAACCAAGTTTCTGACAGAATTGCAAGAGCAGTACTGAAGATTTTTAGAGGGGGAAAGAAGGTAGGGAGATGGGTACTAGGAGGAAGTGAAGGGCCTTGTTTCATGAGTTTTGCAAAGAAGTAGAATATCAGGGACTCATTCTGCAAGTACAGTATTACAGGGCTGCAATAATGAATTTCCATTAGTTATATATATATTTTTAAAAGTCCTATTAACTACGTCCTAAAAAAAATTGTTTACGCCTAACCTGAATATTTCATACTATAGGCTCTTTTCTGTAAATTCTATACTCAGACGGGTACCTGTTAACTTGTTAACTAGTTTTTACGTATTATTACTTTAAATAAATCCCTAAAACAACTGACTATTACTATCAAGAAAACAAATTTATGTATCTTTGGGAGATATCTGGATTCATCTATATCGACTATATTACTTGCTTTTTACAGTAAACCACTAAACTTAAGATACAAATTCTAAAATACTGCAAATCCTGGTTGCCTTGTTTATTTTCCCAAAGTCAAAGCCTGCCAAAGGCGCCAAGAAAATGGGCGCTGATTTGGTAGAGAAAATATGGCTCATTAATGTCTTCTGTAGTCTTATACCATATTTCCTAATATTTCAGGGATGATTAGCAAGGTTACTATTTTAGTAAAAGTGAGAATTAAGTGGATGAACTAGCCTTTAGTTTCAGTTACTACCTGGATTTTTTTCTCCCTCTTCCTCTTATAAACACCATTCATTGATATTCAATTCTCAATTATATACATTGAAGTAACACAGTCCCCTACACGAAGATGTCAATGGCATAGTGAAAAAAACCAAATAGTGAATTTCCTAATAAACAGAATCAGGAAAGGAATAAAAATTTAAACATTCCATAGCTTACACCTGGATAAGGGTCCTCTCATAAACAATTAAAAATGACAAGTCCTCTAAATCAGAAAACCCATATGCTACTTGCAAAGAAAACTCTATATTGGAGGGGTGGAATGTTGGGAGGCTGACAAGGTAGACCTTTTAAGTTTTAATTTCTCTGGTTACTTGATTTTTTTTAAAAAAATCAAAGGTTAAAAGTCAGAGTGAAATGCCAGAGAAAGTGTACTGGTAATCAAAGTTCTCAACGACCCCTGATAGAATTACCATCTATAAATCATTAATATAGCAACCATATTTGTGACAATACTTTGGAAAGTAGGCAGCCTTTTCGTTCTTTCTTGGAGTTGAAGTAAAATTGGCATATACTATTATATTAGTTTCACATGTATAGGTAGTATTTCTTTAAGTTTGTAAACCAGCTCTAGAGTAGAAACACAACGCCTCTATATACTGCAACAAATGTGTGATGTAAAACCCAAAGTTTTTTTTTCATTTCCTCTTCAGGAATTGTGCCTGGCACTGTGAAGCTGTGGTGTTGCCTTCATCACTCCCTCGGTTTCCAGTCTTGCTAATTAAAAGGTTGATCACAGAACAATGCTCTTCTCATTAATTTCAGTGTTCCGATTGGGCAGGATCCCTGCTTACCCCACCTGATCTTTTCACACTGCTGAAGTTAATGTGACAGGAACCCGAAGATGGATTACCTGCTGCCATATTGCCCATCGCCTCCAATCAGGAGCTATCTGTGTAAACTGATTGTTCTAATTTGCTCTCATTATTTTTACAATATCAGGAGAAAATAACGCACACAGCTCACTGTCAAAGCCATGAAAATCAGCCATTAGTTAAACTCAGACACTGAGTGGCTTTATTAGAGGCACTGCAGTTTATTGATGTAGCTCCATTCAAACACGGCAGCATTTGCTTCACTAGAAGGAAGTGTTTATACTGAAAGTAAATATTTATTGTAATAATACCCACAGCAACATGATATTTTGAAGAATCCTGTACTTATTTCATAAGCTTGGTTTTGACACAAATTAACAACAGTGAAGAGTTGGGCTGGCACAAGAAAGTAGATAACATTTAATACACACACAGTATGAAAATCTATTAACTCGAATATGTGAGCACTCTTCACCCTCCTATACCCTGTATAATAAGAAACTCTATTCTGTGACTACAAATGCTCATCAATCAATAAATAATAGAGCTTCTACTTTGCACAACACAACAACAAATATTTTTCTAAAACAGTAATTTTATCACTTAGGAATCAAAATGATTTCTATAATGATCATCCAGGTATAGGTCTAAACAATAAAAACTATTCTTACACAATGTAAGTGTTCAACAAGAAAGATTACTAATCCTAGTATCACAGAAATTCACAATATATTTCAGAATTAGAAAATAAGAAGCATAATAAAGCCAGCTAAGCAAACAATTATCTGTGTTTTAAACCCTTCATTAAGAGATGTTTCTTAAAGCAGAAGACAGAATTCTGTACAAAGGTTTGATAGTCAATGAGATAATATCTTTAAAAGATTTGTCCTGGACATAAAGAAAATATATTTTCTGTTGTAAAGAAAATGCTAAACTCTAGAAGAAAATATATTTTAATTTGGCATTTCTAGGCTTGCCTAGCTAAGAACATTTTGTAAAAATGTTATCTAAATGCTGCCTGAAAGGCATTTGGTGGGGGGAGGTGCTAGAGAAGGAGCGTTTAAATAACAGAAACTGATGCCTTTTAAATAAAGGAATTTAATCCACACATTCTACCCCCCTCTCCCCCATTTAGTATTAGAAGGAAACATGGCCTCCTCCTGTTTTCTTTCTATACCAAGATTCCTAGGTAATGTGAAGGCAGGAGTATGCCCTTCTTGCTGCTCCCCTTTTAATGGCCACTTTTCTTTTTCTAAGAAGCGTGTGCCATGCTTTTCTCCTTAAAATTCCTGCACTAAAAGACTGCACCATACTGCACTCCGCAAAACGTGCTGATGGCGCCAATTACAAGCCCCCAGCCGAACGCTCCAGCCCCCACCATTCGGGCAGATTTATGCGGACTCTTGCCGACGTTATTACAAGTCAGAGTTTATTGGGAAATTGTTACATTATGCGGAGTGTCTAACAAATTGCTTATGCTGCTATAATTGGATTACAACAGCCGCTTGCTCCCACCGGTAAGATTAGGCAAGTAGGACTCCTGCCGATCTCTGAGCGTTAGCAGTAATTTTATTTGCCTTGCCTCTCTCTTTCCTAACAACATGCCTCTCTCCCTGCCAGCTGTCTGCTGAAAAGGCACAGGCTTGTTCCTTGGCCCTAACAATGCAATTACAGCCCCGCAGATCGCACTGTTTGTGCATTAAGTACAGAGCCAAAACGAGGCGAATTGATCGTTTGACTTTTGGAGAAGCCATGTGATCTCTCGGTGCGGGTGATCCGACATGCATCAGCAGGCAATACTGCAGTCAGTTCTTGATGAAAAACTTCCTTCCTTCCTCCTGCTCTCTCCCAACCTTTCCTTCTTCACTGAGGGAGACACTGACTGGGCTCATCTCATGCTAATCTAGATCAACCCACAAAGACAAACTCAATCTTATTAGCACCCTGGCTAGATAGAAATGTGAATACGTTCTAGCATCTTGAAGTGCCTCAGTCAGATATATCAGTGGTTCCCAACAGTTGAGCCACTGCTGCTATCTAAAAAATGGTTCATAAACAATTCACTGAAGGGAAAAAGTTTACAGAAACACTCTACTTCAAAAGAACTACAGAAAGCTTAAGTTCTGGCAAACAAAACTGCCTTGGAAAAGCTCTGTTATAAGTTCTGTCTATTCAAGGAGCCATCAAGAAATCGGCTCTTGAAACCCCTATCCTGCTTTTCTCTGCAGCTCTGCTCTGCTGAAGATGCTGGTGGCCGATGTGCAGAATCAACGCCTCTGCCTTCAGGCTTAAAAACAATCAGGCTGATCCACAGTCAGGGCAAAGTTTAACATATTTTGTTGACAGCTTTCAGTTTCTTTTTCTTGTGTGTGTAACAATGAGTCCAGGTAGCAAGTAGCTACTGTTACTCTAGACCATAATGCATGAAGATTCTCACTGGGGTCTTGACTTTTTTTCTTAATTAACTTTCTTGAAATGGTTGAAAATGACTTAGAATTTTACCAATTTTAATACAGATCAGGATTCCTGTTTACAGTTTCTCCTCCAGTGGCATATGCTACTTAGGATTCCTAAAGCTGATTACACAGCAAATGCGCAGTCAATCTGCTGATCCATTTTGGTGCCCTCTGTTTGTATTCTTAAATATCATGCACATCTAGAAGGTTACATATTCTCATATCTTTAGTCAGACCAAATACACACACTCTTTATCTATAATGAGGGTCCTTGATATCATTATTACTTCAAAGTGAGCTTGGAAAAGTCACTGTACTAGTATTTCTCAGCACTTCTCTGTCACCCCCATTAGCATTCATTAAGTTCATATAAATATTTAAAGACAAAAAAATATTACTTCTGAACATAATTCCTGCCTCTTTAAAACAGCAATGAGCCTAATGTGTAATGCTTATCCTTTACTTTATAATACTTCACTTATATGTATATCTTATACTTTTTCCAATCACATCAGCCTCAGTGATATGGTTAAATCTTAATATATTCTCCACAAAGCTACTCTTTAGACCCAACAGAGGAGCTTGTGCATAGAACAAACCATCTGACATGCTACTTGTGGAACAGTATATTAAAGAAGCCTGTTAACATGTAGTTTAAAACTCAAAAGAAACTCTGAACAGCTGAAATGCCTTATAAATAGCACAGACCCAGAGGAAGTGCAAACGTCTGCATTGTGAATTGTAGATCTTAATTACCGACAATGGCTGGTACAGCAAGTAGCACAGAAAAAAAGTGAAACAGTTGCACTGTTCATGGTTGGCAATAATTCTTCAGGAAAATATTTACTATCAATCAGTTATGAGAAAAGGGACTCGGTGCTCGTAAAACAGCACGTTGCTTCTCATACCAGGACCATTTTGCTTCAGCATAATCTGAATTTAAACAGCTTGTTTCCTGCGGATATAATTTTGGAAATAAATAAAACAAGTCTTCTATCAAAATCTGGAGTGAGTGGAAAGGAACATCACATTTTTCTGTCTCAGTCAGTTGCAAAAAGATTATTAGTCTGAAGTAAAAACAGTAACAAGAAACAACAACTACTATAATACAGAACACATCTACAAAGGACTGTGAAAGGGTTTATTTTCTAAATACAGAGGCAGAACTTCTCTGACCTAGGCAGAAATCTAGGCAGATGGTTCAAAACAATTCAGTTTTAACTGTATGTGTGTGTGGAAGGGTGTATTATGGAAAAGCCTGAAACCAAAAAATTTCAATAATTAAATAAAGTCAATAAAAAGATAAAAATTAATGCTCTTTATTTTTCCAGTCAGCTTTCTTTACCAATTAAAAAACACCACAAAGGCTGACAATTAGGTACAACATGATTATTGATTTTAAAGACTAAGTTGGCAGTCAATAATGACTGTCCATTTAAAGCTACAATAAATACAGAGCTTATCATGTTCCAAACACAAATCTCATGAACTACAGGGCTATAATTAGTAAGAAGGAAGGCTATGGAAGAAATAAAAAACATCTCAATGCCTCCAAATATTACTTGGATTGTTATACTATGAAATGTCTCTTTCCCCATTTTTATCTTAAAATATTTTCTTAAGACTCATTCTTAAGAGATTCAAAGATTATGATTAACCCAAAGTAGCTGTAGTTTGCCTTACAACTTTACTTTCTTGTATTCTAAAGAAGACTAAGGGTCTCTTTTCATAGACCTATTATAAAACATGTATTTTAAGATAGCCCTGGCAAAGAAGAGTCGCATACATAGGTTAGGTTAGGGGTCCAAACCTAACAGTATTGCTATATTTAAAGGGACTAACTGGTATTAATATCTTCTCTAAAACTCATATAAACAGTATTCAATAAGATCTTAGACTTCAATTACCATCTCCACCCAAACCAAAGTCACTCCTATCAGAATTAGTTGTTTTGAACTAGAGGACAAAAATGGTTAATATCACTGTGTTATAGCTGCTCTCCATGGAGATGACTGGACATTCAAGGCCACTGTGGAGCACAGTCTGAATCAATAATAGATACCAGTACCAAGTTAAAAACCACAGCCATATGAAGTACAGCAGGTGAAACTATCCAGTTAAGGGCTAAAGGTGAAGAGCATGAAATAGGGACAAGCTTACAGACCTACAAAAATAATGGTAACTCATTATTTTTCAAAGGGCAAGCAATAAATGAGGCCAAGAGCAGCAGCACAGAATCATGAGATACACATAATATATGTAAATAAAAAAGGGAAAACTCTTTTCCTATTCCCATGTTATTGCACCTCACTGGAAACTGCTGCAAGAAAGAAATTTTTTCAGCTACATGTTTTTATTTGCCTTGACCAACTGATTATTTGGTTCAAATCTGAAGCAATGAAACAAAAGATGAAGATGTGTGTCAATAAAAGGAACCAGAAAGTTAAGTGGGTTCCATCAGGAAATAAAGAAACCATTATTAAACCAGTATATTTAAGGAGATGATGAAAGGATATAGGTGGCAGAATAATGTTAAGAACAAGCAAGAATGGGATGAGAGGGTCACCATCTGGGAGCAACAAAAACAGACTGATGAGAAGCAATGAGCAAACTTATTTCCTCACCCAAGAGCATAGAAGAAATTATGCCATTGTGCCTATATGCACCACTGAAGTAGAGGATAGGAGTTGGGGGGAAAAACCATCATACAGACATACACCAACATAACTATGTAGCTTAGAGATCCTGGCTTACAAAGTAGTGAGAAAACAAAAGGAACAGATGCTCACTTGGCCAGCTCTCAATGAAACTCATTAAAATCATGACCCTGTCCTTGGATCATTGCTCATGCTAAGATTTTACCTTGTTTAGCCAGAAGTCACCCAGTTGTGATGAAAACTGAAAACACCATGGCCCAAAGATAAAAAGATTATTTTCAAAGGCCCAAATTATTGGTCCCCCATCTCAATGTACAAATGCTGGATATAAAACAGGGTCAATCAGCACTTGATGGCTGTGACTATATGACCAAAAAAATAAATATGTTAAACCGTAATATTCAGATTTTGAGGTAAATCATTAAGATGTTCTAATTTATGAACTTAACTGATTAATTCTACCTATTTCACCATAATTTTTAATAAATTTTGACATTTCTCTATGGATCATTCTCAAAGGTTATATTTTGTATGATATATTTCCAGTTGATAAAGTAGGTCCTTTACCAACTGAAACTACTTCATGTTTTAAGAAATAAAACAAAATAAAAAATATTGCCATCCTTCGAGTTTTGTAGCAAAGAATGCAGACACATGATACAAAGCCTGGCTCTAATAATAACAGTAACAGACAGCCTGAATGCGTAACACAATAGATTAAACTAGTTAAAGTTGGGAGTGTTGTAAAAGTGACAAATTCCTGAATAGTTATAAAAGGCAGTAATTTTGCAGATATACAGAGTAAAAGTCTGGAAACAGGGCCCATATGGGAATTTCACTTAACTTCTGGAATAAGCAAAATGGTTGATACCTAAATTTAGGTCAAAGTTCCTGAGTAATTAGAGATGGAAAACTTGAGGCAAAGTTGTTACAATTATTAGATTGTAAGATCTCTAATACCTAAGATTATTTTTTGTATCTAGTCTATTGATACAGCAAACATTTATACATGAGAAACAAGTGGTTCCATATGCATGATTAAACATACTTGTCCAGTCAGATCAAGACCTCCAAAGCAATATATTTATCAATAGCTACTCAATAAATATTAATAGTCAAATAAAATAACTAGATTTTCTATAGTATATTTCACAATCCTACAAAGGTATACTCTATACTCAATTACATTTTAAAACCACCAATGGACTTATGAAAATAATTGTATTTTTTTAAACACAAGTCTTTTTTTTTTTCTGGCCAAAGGTCCATCTAGTCAAAGCTATGGTTTTTCCAGTATTCATGTATGGATGTGAGAGGTGGACTATAAAGAAAGTTCAGTGCTGAAGAATTGATGCTTTTGAACTGTGGTGTTGGAGAAGACTCTTGAGAGTCCCTTGGACTGCAAGGAGATCCAACCAGTCCATCCTAAAGGAGATCAGTCCTAGGTGTTCATTGGAAGGACTGATGCTGAAGCTGAAACTCCAATACTTTGCCCACCCGATGTGAAGAGCTGACTCATTTGAAAAGACCCTGATGCTGGAAAAGACTGAAGGCAGGAGAAGGGGACGACAGAGGAGGAGATGGCTGGATGGCATCACTGACTCGATGGACGTGAGTTTGAGCGAGCTGCAGGAGTTGGTGACAGACAGGGAGGCCTGGTGTGCTGCAGTCCATGGGGTCTCAAAGAGTTGGACATGACTGAGTGACCAAACTGAACTGAACTGACACACAGAATGTTTAGTTCCCCAACTAGCGATCGAACCTGTGCCCCTTCAGTTGAAGCTTGGAGTCTTAAACACTGGACTGCTAGGGATATCCCACACAAATCTTATTTGTAATAAACCGTAATTAGTGTCAAGCAACAAATGTGAATTAGACTAAAGTGTGACCAGAGAACACAATCAAAAAATTCTGCTGCGACTGAAGAGATAGAAACTCCAACTTGCAATCTGCTTTGAACATAATGATGCCTGCTGTATTCTTTTTAACAATTCTATAATACTCTTTAGTTATTGAGTAAAGATATCTATAGATAAACCATTGTTATGATGTGACATAACATATATTAATGTGTAATATTACTTACTTTGGCCACACAATTTTCAGTCTTCATAGCAGTGCTTGCTAGACATACTGTCTCTTGATTTAAGCAGAGTCTGGCACAGCTGTTGTATGTCTGCAAAGAGAATTTTTTTGAAATAAGTTTAGGTACTGAAATACTGTCATGCAGTTTTCAAATTCTGCCCCATTTCTAAAAATCAACACACAAATAGATCCTATGTGTAAATTCTACATTTATGGGAGCTGAGGGACAAGGCAGACATGGGGAAGAAAGCGACAGCCCAAAAGTGCCACTGATGTGCCATGAACAAGTGTGTGAGCAGTAGTGACTTCACCGTATATATGAAAGGTAGAGGTGTCAACTATTCAGAATGGGCAAAGGACTTGAACAGAGATTGTGCTGTGCTTAGTCAGACCCCCATGGACTGTAGCCTACCAGGCTCCTCTGTCCATGGGGATTCTCCAGGCTAGAATACTAGAGTGGGTTGCCATGCCCCCCTCCAGGGGATCTTCCCAACCCAGAGATCAAACCCGGGTCTCCTGCATTGCAAGCAGATTCTTTACCATGTGAACCACCAGGGAAGCAAAATAGAGATTATCTGAGAAGATATACATATGGTTAAAAAGCACATGAAACGATGCTCAACATGACTGATCATGAGAGGAATGCAAATCAAAACTACAATATGTTACCACCTTATATCCATCAGGATAGTTACTAATAACAAAACAAAACCAGAAAACAAGTGTTAGTGAAAATGTGGAGAAACTGGAACCCCTGTGCACTGTTAGTGGGAATGCAAAATGGTATAGCCAAGGTGGAAAAAAAAAACAACAACAATACAGTAGCGATTCCTCAAAAAATTAAAAACAGAATTACCATATGATCCAGTAATTACAATTCTGGGTATATGAAGAACTGAAAGTGGAGTCTTTATGAGATATTTGTACACCCACATTCATGGCAGCATTATCCACAATAGCTAATATCCACAAATGTCCACTAACAGATAAATGCATAAGCAAAATGTGGTACATACATATAGTGGAACAGTATTCAGTCTTAAAAAGAAATTCTGACATACACTATAACATGGATGAAACCTAAGGACAGTATGCTATGTGAAATAACCCAGTCACAAAAAGACAAATACTGCATGATTCCACTTAGTCAAAATCATAGAGACAGAAAGTAAAATAGTGGTTTCAACTAGCTGGGAGAAGGAGGGAATAAGGAGTTACTGTTTAGTGAGTACAGCATTTCAGTTTTACAAGATGTTAAAAGTTATGAGGATGGGTGGTGCTGGCTATTATACAACAATGTGAATGTATTTAATACCGTGAACTGCATATTTAAAACTAATTAAAGTGGTAAATGTTACATGTAGTTTACCATAATTAAAAAAAAGCAAAAACGTTGGTTAGCAAAGCTTCAATAGTACATGAACCGAAAACTTTCAGATGTTCAAGCTGGACTTAGAAAAGGCAGAGGAACCAGAGATCAAATTGCCAACATCCGTTGGGTCATAGAAAAAAACGAGAGTTCCAGAAAGACATCTACTTCTGCTTTATTGACTATGCCAAAGCTTTTGACTATGTGGATCATAACAAACTGTGGAATATTCTTAAAAGAGGTGGGAATACCAGACCATCTTACCTGTCTCCTGAGAAATTTGTATGCAGGTCAAGAAGCAAGTTAGAACTGGACATGGAACGATGGACTGGTTCCAAATAGGGAAAGGAGTATGTCAAGACTGTATATTGTTACCCTGCTTATTTAACTTATATGCAGAATACACCATGTGAAATGCCGGGCTGGATGAAGCACAAGCTGGAATCAAGATTGCCGGGAGAAATATCAATAACCTCAGAAATGCAGATGACACCACCTTTATGGCAGAAACCAAAGAGGAACTGAAGAGCCTCTTGATGAAAATGATAGAGGAAAGTGAAAAAAACTGGCTTAAAATTCAACATTCAAAAAATGAAGATCATGGCATCTGGTCCCATCACATCATGGCAAATAGATGGGGAAACAACGGAAACAGTGAGAGACCTTTTTTCTTGGGCTCCAAAATCACTGCAGATGGTGACTGCAGCCATGAAATTAAAAGACGCTTGCCCCTTGGAAGAAAAGCTATGACCAACCTAGACAGCATATTAAAAAGCAGAGACATTACTTTGCTGACAAAGGTCCGTCTGGTCAAAGCTATGGTTTTTCCAGTAGTCATGTATGGATGTGAGAATTGGACCATAAAGAAGGCTGAGCACCAAAGAACTGATGCTTTTGAACTGTGGTGATGGAAAGGATTTTTGAGAGTCCCCTGGACTGCAGGGAGATCCAACCAGTTCATCCTAAAGGAAATTAGTCCTGAGTATTCATTGGAAGGACTGATGTTGAAGCTGAAACTCCAATACTTTAGCCATCTGATGCAAAGAACTGACTCATTGGAAAAGACCCTGATGCTGGGAAAGATTGAAGGCAGGAAAAGAAGACGACGACAGAGGATGAGATGGTTGGATGGCATCACTGATTCAATGAACATTAGTTTGAGCAAGCTCCGGGAGTGGTGATGGACAGGGAGGTCTGGCATGCTGCAGTCCATGGGGTCTAAAAGAGTTGGACAGGACTGAGCAACTGAATTGAACTGATACTTTATTGTAATACAACTGGCCAATATATTGATTAAAATGTTTCCTTCTAGTCTTATGTTTTTACTGAAAGTATAAGTCACAGCTCTCAAACATTAGTGCCCATGGGAATCATCTGGAGGACTTCTTAAAATACAGATTGCCGGGTCCCATCCCCGGAGCTTCTGAGAACTTGCATTTTTAACAAGTCCCCAGCTGATGTTAACGTTACTGGTCTAAGAATACTCTTTGAGAACTCTTGATATACACATATGTGTTGAAATTAAAGAGAAAAGTCTTAAGACACAGGTGATCTCATAACCAATAATAAGAAAATATCAATTTTCTAAAATTCTAGATTTATAGAACAGTTGCAAAATAGATATGAGTTCCTGTACAGCCTTTCCCAGCTTCCCTTTACATTGAAGACTTACACAACCAGAGAATATTTATCAAAATAAACCAATTAACCTTGGTACAATACAAAGTTAAGAACTTACTTGACTTTCACCAGTTTTTTCACTAACATTCTTCTTCCGTTCAGGATCTAATTCAAGATCCCATATTGCATTTAGTTGCCAGGTATCCTTAGTCTCCTCTAATCTGTGACAATTTCCCCGTCTTTGTTTATCTTTCATGATTCTGACACTGCTGAAGAGTACTGATTAATCTATAGAATGTCCCTCAGTTTGGGCTTGTCTCATGTTTCCTCAAGATCAGAATGAGGTTGTACATTATTGGGAAGGATACCATAGAGGTGAGGTACTGTTCTCAATGCACCAAACTGCTGAGTATTCAGAAATACTGATGTTAACCTTGACCATTTGCCTAAGATTGTGTCTAACAAGATTCTCTATCATTAGCTTAACATTTTTCGTCTAGAAATTACTAAATATACTGAGGAAAATACTTTAAGACTATGCAAATATTTTGCTTCAATTTTTGCTGCTTCAATTTTTGCATACTAATATTAGCATATTGTTAGATCTTGCCTATGGTCATTTTTACTGTTGCGTCCTAATGGTGTTCTCTTTCCTTCTACATTAATTAATTGGGATTCTTCTGAAGGGAGAGCTATGAGTTCTTCCGTTTATCTGCTTATTCATTTATGTACTTATTTATATTTGCAATGGACACAGATATTTTAAATAATTCATTTTTGGTCAACTATCATTCTTTGGAAAAGAGCAGATAGATAAGAATAAAATTTAAGAAAATAGAGAAAATGACATTATAAATTTGAGTTTCCATTTAAACAAGTTAAATTTTTAAAAATTTATCCACTTAATTGTTTTATTCTTATATTATTTAAGTTGAAATTATTTCAAACACATATTTTAAAAGAATAAACTGGATCATTTGACATTAGTGTACAGGCACTATTGGCACATGTACATCTGGACTCAGGGTTCAGTACTTTTTCACAATTGCTAATACCACAAACTATTCATGTACAGACAATACAATTTTTAAACTGTGTTCTTAAGACATTTATGAAGCAATTGGTATATACTAAATAAAATAAAACTTTAAGCCAAAGAGTACTAGTTCCAATAATGGCAGAGATGTTTGTTTGTATTAAATTAACTCTTCTCAGATAACAATTATAAACCATGGAAAAAATATTCAAAAAAAAAACAAAAACAAAAAACAAAAGCACTACAGGTTCACCAAAAGTAGGCAGAAATTGGGGGAAGAATAGGACTGAGAAAGAGGAGAATCACACTTAGTAAGATCCATGTTTACGTGCTTTTTCCATGAGGGTACTCACTAGGCTATTTGATGCAGGATGGCTAAAACTTCAATTAGAAAGACAGTCTATTGGCTTGGGGAGTTCAGGGCAGCCGCAGTGGCTCGAAATTGAGAAGAAAAATAGAAAACAGAAAGAGCCAGTCCTTCCTCTGGCAAGGAGGAAGCATCAAAACATGCATATAAATTTCTCTCAAATCTACGGCTAACCTTCAAATTACTTACACGAATGAGAGACTCCAAATATTCCAAAATAAAGTAATAGCTAGAAGACTGAAAGATATGAAAAGAGATTCCAGCTGCTGCCCATGAGGAGACACAGGGTTTTGAATGTGAGTTTAGAGGAGCTTCATAAGCACATCAAACTTTCTAATGAAAGCTTAGAAAGACCCTGCATTCAGACTAAAGAGTAAGTCTTGAGGACTAAGGGATAATGCCTCAGGACTAAGGGCAAAACCAAAACACACCTGCCCTAACAAACATAAAACCAGACTCTATGAAGTCACAGTGATCAGCCAGTAAGATAAACAGAGGAAGATAAAAGAAACCAGAGTCTCCACAATGTATTGTTTATAATGTCCGGTAAACAATAAAAACTACTAGACATGAGAAGAAGAAAAGGGAGCCATAGTAAAGAGAAAAAGAAATCAACAGAAAATGACCACGAGATGATCTAGTGATGGCAATCAGTTCATAAAGGTTCTACAGAAGCTATAACAAATATGTTCAACAACTTAAGGAAAAATACAATCACAGTGAGTAAACAGATGGAAATTTTCACCATTAAAATAAAATAAAATAAGCCAAACAAATTCTAGAATGGATGAATATGTTACCTGAAATTAAAAATTTACTGGATGAGCTTAAAAGCAGGTTGGAGATGGCACAAAAAAAGGCCAATGAACTTAAAAAACAGATCAACTGAAATAATGTGAAGCATAGAAAGGGTAAAAGCAAAAAAAAGAACAGAGTCTCAGTCACCTGTGGGGCAATTTTCAATGATCTAATATCATGGAATTGGAGACCCAGAAGAGAGGCAAAAATGGGGCACAGAAAGTTATAAAAATAGTGACCAACTATTTCTCAAATTTTGGTGAAAACCATTGGCTTGCTACTATAAGAACAGTAAACCCCAAAAGATTAAATACAAAAACCCCTAAATATCAGAAAATAAAACCTAGGTCCAAGACAGTCAAAACTGCTGAAAATCAGTAACAAAAACAAAACCTTAAAAGCAGCCAAAGAAAAAGGGGATGCCATATATATGGGAGCAACAATGTAAATAATGGCAGATTTTTCACCCAAAACAGTGAAGTCTAGAAGACAAAGGAATAAATTTTTTTTTTTTTTGCAGGGGGTGCTGCACCTCGTGGCAGGGATTGAACTGAACCCTTGGCAGTGAAAGTGCCAAGTGCTAACCACTGGACCACCAGGGAGCTCCCAAGGAACAGGATTTTTTAAAGTGCTAAGAGGAAAAAACTCAAACCGGGTTTCTTATCATTAAAGGAGAATTACAAATATGAAAAGGGAAAAACCTAAAACAAACCCTGTTGACACTGTATTGGAACTGGAGCTATCAATGTGAACTCATGATTTTCAAAATATATAATACAGATATAAAATAAAAGTTAACATTTAAATCCTGGCTTCTAAATACAATTCTGCACTACAAGGAGCCATAGCTCCCTGGAGAAATGGTTGATTACTGGAATGGACAGAATAAATACAAAACAAACCTGGAAATACTCAGGAAACGATGGACATATATCATAGGGGCACAGATGCCAGCCTAAATGGGCTCTCATTTGACAAAATGGATGAGTATTAAAATAAAATAAAAGATATTAATAGATTACAATCTGTTGAATAAAATAGGATACATTTCTTGAAAGATACAAATGACCAAAACTGACAGAATAAGAAACAGAAAATCTAGACAGTTCTATAGGGGCTTCCCTGGTGGCTCACTGGTAAAGACTCTGCCTACCAATGCAGGAGACGCAGTTCAATCCCTGGGTCAGGAAGATCCCCTGGGGAAGGAAATGGCAACCCACTCCAGTCACAGACAGAGGAACCTAGTGGGCTATGGGGTTGTAAAAGAGTTGGACATGACTTAGCGACTAAATTAACAACAGACAGCTCTATAACTATTAAGGAAGTTGAAATTATTAGAAACTATTACACATAAATGGCTTCCCTGGTGGCTCAGGCAGTAAAGAATCAGCCTGCAATGTGGGAGTCCTGGGTTTGATTCCTGGCTTGGGAAGATCCCAAGGAGGAGGGCATGGCAACCCATTCCAGCATTCTTACCTGGAGAATCCCCGTGGACATAGGAGCCTGACAGACTGTAGTCCATGGTGTTGCAAAGAGCTGGACATGACTGAGCAATTAAGCACAGTACACTACACATAAAATTTAAAAAAAAAAATCTTCCCACAAAGAAAACTTCTGGGCCAGACAGTGTTACTGGTGAATTCTATTAAACAGTAAGGAAGAAGAACATCACAACAAAGATATCAGAAAAAAAAAAAAAAAACTACAAACTAATATCCCTTATGGACAGAGACACAAAACTTCTTAACAAAGTCAACTGATGTCATTCTCCATATTAACAGAATGGGAGGTGCATTTAACAAAATTAAACACCAATTTATAATTAAAAAAAAAATACCTCAGCAAGCTAGAAATAAATGGGAACTTCTTCAATCCCATAAAGGGCATGTAAAAAATTTCAACTAACATCATTCTTAGTGGTGAAAGACTATTTAAAACTCTCACGCCTGGGAACAAAGCAAAGATGTCCTTTACCACATCTATTTGACATTATATGGAGGCCTTAGCAATTCAAATAAAGAAAAAAGAAACAAAAGGCCAAGTTGGAAAAGAAAAAAATTCTCTTTATTCATAAATGATAGGAAACAAAGACAACTGTCAAAAACCAACTGCATTTATATACTCTAACAACAATCAGAGAACGAGAAAAGTTTATAATAGCACTGAAAAACATTAAATACTTAGGAATAAATCTAACAAACTACATACACAAAATGTACACTGAAAACCGAAAAAAAAAGGCTTAGAAAAATTTTAAAAGACAAATGGAGATACAGACCATGTCTGCACACTGGAAGACTCTTATTATTGAGCAGTTAATTCTATGCAAATAGATATTTGAGTTTCAAAAAAAATCCAAATCAACACCCCACAGACTTCTTTTTAATAGAAATTCTAACGATTCTAAAATTTATATAGAAGTGTAAAGTAACTATAGCCAAAACCATATTAAAAATAAAAATGTGGAGGACTCACACTACCTGATTCCAACAAAGCTACAATAATCAAGACAGTGCAGAGTTCAGTGCAAGGATAGACACCTCTAAAAAACAGAAGACCTTGAACTCATCTTCTGTGTCAAGCAGGGACATGAAGTAGGAGTTGGTCAGGGCCTCAGCCACTGATACCCTTTGCTCTGCATACAGCAGCAAGCAGCCTCCTTTCCAGGAGGTTCAGAAATAGACTACATTTGTTCAGCCAACTGATTTCTGACAAAGGCACCCATGTAATTCAATGGAGGAAAGGAAAGTCTTTTCAGCAATGGTTCCAAAACAAGTGAATAAAAAAAGTATGGGGATTGTACAACACAGGGAATATAGCCAAAATTTTATAGTAAGTATAAATGTAGTATAACCTTTAAAAACTGTGAATCACTATACTGTACACCTGTAACTTATTATAGTATGGTATGAAATACATCAACTGTATTTTAATAAAAATATAAATAATAATTAAACAAATAAATACTAAAATCACTAGCCAAGCAAACAAATCAGAAAGTAAGTACACTAAAATGTTAATAATAAACTGAAGGAAGAAATAAACTATCTTAATAATTTTCAGTCCAAAAAAAGTATGGGAAAATAATGAGCCTCAAACTTTATCTCACAGCACACTTAAGAATTAATTTGAAATGGGCCAGAATTCAAGGTAAAAGCTAAATTTTATAAAGCTTCTGGAGTAAAATCTAGAAGGTACGGGTTAACTGACTGAACTTCATTCAAAAATCAGAAACTTCTCATCAAAAACACACCATGAATAAACAGGCAACATACAGATTGTGAGAAGATATTCAGAACACATATCTGACAAAGGTCTGTTATCTAGAACTAAGATAGACAAAAAAGATCTTCATGACCCAGATAATCACGATGGTTTGAACCTAGAGCCAGACATCCTGGAATGCGAAGTCAAGTGGGCCTAAGAAGCATCACTACAAACAAAGCTAGTGGAGGTGATGGAATTCCAGTTGAACTATTTCAAATCCTAAAAGATGATGCTGTGAAAATGCAGCACTCAATATGCCAGCAAATTTGGAAAACTCAGCAGTGTCCACAGGACTGGAAAAGGTCATTTTTCACTCCAATCCCAAAGAAAGGCAATGCCAAAGAATGCTCAACTGCTACTGCTGCTAAGTCGCTTCAGTCGTGTGCAACTCTGTGCGACCCCATAGATGGCAGCCCACCAGACTCCTGTCCCTGGGATTCTCCAGGCAAGAATACTGGAGTGGGTTGCCATTTCCTTCTCCAATGCGTGAAAGTGAAAGCGAAGTCACTCAGTCATGTCCAACTCTTCGCAACCCCGTAGACTGTAACCTAACCAAGCTCCTCCATCCATGGGACTTCCCAGGCAAGAGTACTGGAGTGGGTTGCCATTGCCTTTTCTGAAGAATGCTCAAACTACAGCACAATAGCACTCATCTCACACGCTAGCAAAGTAATGCTCAAAATTCTCCAAGCTAGGCTTCAACAGTACGTGAACTGTGAACTTTCAGGTGTTCAAGCTGGTTTTAGAAAGGGCAGAGGAACCAGAGATCAAATTGCCAACATCCGCTGGATCATCGAAAAAGCAAGAGAATTCCAGAAAAACATCTATTTCTGCTTTATTGACTATGCCAAAGCTTTTGACTGTGTGGATCACCATAAACTGTGGAAAATTCTTAAAGAGATGGGAATATCAGACTACCTGACCTGCCTCTTGAGAAACCTATACGCAGATCAGGAAGCAAATTAGAACTGGACATGGAACAAGAGACTGGCTCCAAATCAGGAAAGGAGTATGTCAAGGCTGTATATTGTCACCCTGCTTATTTAACTTATATGCAGAGTACATCATGAGAAACACTGGGCTGGATGAAGCACAAGCTGGAATCAAGATTGCAGGGAGAAACATCAATAACCTCAGATATGCAGATGACACCACACTTATGGCAGAAAGCGAAGAACTAAAGAGCCTCTTGATGAAAGTGAAAGAGGAGAGTGAAAAAGCTGGCTTAAAGCTCAATATTCAGAAAACTAAGATCATGGCATCTGGTCCCATCACATCATGGCAAATAGATGGGGAAATGATGCAAACAGTGACAGATTTTACTCTTGGGGGGTCCAAAATCACTGCAGATGGTGACTGCAGCCATGAAATTAAAAGACGTTTACTCCTTGGAAGGAAAGTTATGACCAACCTAGATGGCATATTAAAAAGCAGAGACATTACTTTGCCAACAAAGGTCCATCTAGTTAAGGTTATGGTTTTTCCAGTAGTCACGTATAGATGTGAGAGTTGGACTATAAAGAAAGCTGAGCACTGAAGAACTGATGCTTTTGAACTGTGGTGTTGGATAAGACTCTTGAGAGTCCCTTGGACTGCAAGGAGATCCAACCAGACCATCCTAAAGGAAATCATTCCTGAATATTCATTGGAAGGATTGATGTTGAAGCTGAAACTCCAGTATTTTGGCCACCTGATGCGAAGAACTGACCCATTGGAAAAGACCCTGATTCTGGGAAAGTTTGAAGGCGGAGGAGAAGGGGACGACAGAGGATGAGATGGTTGGATGGCATCACCCACTCAATCAATGGACATGAGTTTGAGCAAGCTCTGGGAGTTGGTGATGGACAGGGAGGCCTGGTGTGCTGCAGTCCGTGGGGTCACAAAGAGTCAGACACAACTGAGCAACTGAAGACAGACAATGCAATTTGTTTAATGCAAAAAAACCCCCAGATACTTAAGAAAATATATTAATAGCCAATAAATACATGAAAAAGTATTTAACACATGCTCACCAAAAAAACTTAAAGGACATTCATAACAACTTCATTTTAAAAAAATGAAAATAGCTCAAGTGTCTATCAAACGAAGAAAACAAAGTGTAGTATATTTATTCAATGGAATATATTGTACAGTAAAAGAGAATGAACAACTGGATAAACACAGCAGTATAGTGAATCTCATAAACATTATGCTGAGTGAGAGTGAGACCCCAACATGTATGATTCTATTATACACAATTCAAGCAAGGTGAAACTAATCTATGACAGGAAGCTGATCAATGTTTGATTCATTGTGGACAGGGAAACTGGTTGGAAAGGAGAATGAGGGAACTTTCTTGGGTAATGAAAATGTCCTATAGCTTGATTGGGGTGGTGGTTACATAGTTGAAAAGATGTCAAAAATTCAGTGACTTATGCAATTAATATATATGTAATTCTCTGTATGACATCTTTATTTCAATGAAAATACAAAAGTATGCAGTTAACATTTCGGGGATAAAGCACCAGAGGTTTGAACAGTTAATAAAAATGTTATTTTATTTTTCTGAAGAAGAAAAAAAAAAAGTCATGGCAGGTAGAAAACGAATTTTTCTCCAAAATTTTTTTACCCTCAGAAATGAGTATAATACAACTCAGGGGAACATTAGTTAGATTCAGGAACTTGTAGGAGTTTCCAGAGTAGGGATGTGCATGCATGCTAAGTCGCTTCAGTCATGTCTTACTCTATGCGACCGTATGGATTGTAGCCTGAGAGATTCCTTTGTCCATGGGATTCTCCAGGCAAGAATACTGGAATCTTCCTACTTCAGGGAATCTTTCCAACCCAGGGATTGAACCCATGTCTCTTAAGTCTCCTTCACTGGCAGGCAGGTTCTTTACCACTAGCGCGACCTGGGAAGCCCAAGGATATATACAGGTTTTTATTTTTTAGACATTTCATCTGTAAAATGGGTATATGATCTTCTTTTTCTCCAAAGGAAGTCACCTAGATTAGTAAACTAAAACTGGTCAGAGTCCTTAGATCAGTATGAAACAAAAAGGCCAAAGAATCAAATATTTTACTTTCAGTATTTTACTATTGTAAGACTCCTTTCAGCTAAAACAAACTAGTGAGTATAACAGCCACAGGCAAGATAGGTTCTATCTCCACACAACATCTGAAAAGGTAGCTTCATTGCTAAACCAGAGGCAGAGAGCTTTGCGTTGGAGTACTTTAATACGTTTTTATATAGCATATAAAGCACATAAGCATAAACCAGTAAGATGCCTTGCTGAAAACTACCTGCTTTGTAAAAGCAGGCTGTAATTCTGAACAAGTTTTCAATTTTCACACTGCTGCTAGGGTAAAACATTTTAAAGAGTTTAATTTTTTACAATGGATTCAATGACATAGGATTATCTAACAAAGTAATGGCTAATCAATAGAAGGTTTAGTTGTCAGGTGAAACATATAACACACTAAAAGGGATTGATGGCCAGACTTCTCCTTATTTACTAGAAGGTATATATTTAAAATGACACAAACTTGTTACCAGGCTGCATTTTTTTTAACCTTGCAAAAAGCTGCTTAAGAAATCTGTTCAGCAGCCCTATAGCAAAACAAGATATACTATAATGAACATGGCTAGTGACTGGGGGGTGGGAAGGAGTATACAGGGACCTTCAGATATATATATAGAAATATATATATATATATAGCACAGAGAAAGCAAACTAAAAGCAACATCTAGGAAAGGTGAAACTGAGCTTTAAAAATGCCACAATGATGCTATCAAATCTCATTCAATAGATGCAAAGCTGTATCTGATCTCATTCCATGTTGCTCTTATGGCAGATTTTTTTTTAAGGACTCATGCAACTGGGTACAATAGCCCCTCCTACCTTTTTAATGGTACATCCAGATTAAGCACTGAACACAAAATAAATTGGGCCCATATGGACTTCAACCAGCATATAAACTGTTTCCTTTATAATTTATTCACAGTATCTTATGTCTCTATATGAAAATATACTTTTTATGGTCATTGCAACCCAGGAGTTCAATAATATTTTTTCTACTAAGTCAGTGATTACACAATTTATCAAAGAATGATTACACTGAAATAAAAATAAAACAAAATGCCAACCCCCTATACAGTCTTCCTTCCTCAAAGTAATTTTAAGACTGCTGATTATTAAATTGCTTCTTTTTGAAAACGGGTTTTTGTAGCGAGACACAAATTGCAAAAGCCATGTTTAAAAAACAAAAAAGTTATTAGACTCTAAAGGATTCAGCCAAAGTGGGAAGTTAAATAAACAAATCACTTCATCAGACTTGGAAAGATGACTTTTGTCTTACTTAAGAGACCTACATTAATTACCTTTAAGGTCTTTTACATGGACTATTTAAAAGAAGTACAATTTATTTATTTATTTCAAATGAGGTGCTTCTTCTGAAGTATTAAATAATGTCTACAAATGCAAAAGCATTTTTATAAATAGGTAATTAAAACAGATGACTAAAATTAAGTCAAGCTGCAAAACATTACCCAGGATGCACTATGTTTTTGTGTTGTTTTTTTTTAATAAACATCTCAGGCAATTTTTTTCCATCCGAAGCCCAAAGCACTTCAGGAGAAAAAAAAGAAGTAGGAATTTCATAGGGGAAAAAACATACATATATAATGAAATAATGCCAAACCCCAAACTAAAGTATTTACAAGATAGTCCCTGAAGCACAGTTTGTCATATTGCAATTACACCTTGCCTACTGCCAAGCCAAAGTGCTTACTATTTCCACTAGAGGGAGAAATATCTTAACACAAAACAACGGCAGATATGGAATGGGTTTTCTTGAGCAATTATCAGAACAAAGCTCCCTTGGCTGTGTGTACCTTCTAATTACTCAATACAATTAAAATGACTAACCTAAAACAAATAGGAAAAAAAACCCTGCCAGCCTGATATGGGGGACTTCATTAAACCTTTCCCCCTCATCAATCAAATCAGAAAGAAGGGAATGCCATTACATATTATACAAACACTACAGAGCTATTAAAGGAAGTAAATTCAGTGAGTTTCTCTCTCTTTTTTTTTTATAAAGGAAGTGGCTCTCTTGAAAAAGAAATGTCGTGGTATTTACCCATCTGGATGCTGCTTGAAAACAAATTGTCCTCCTAAGAGCAGAAATACAGTATGTTTTCTCTCAGTTCACTGGCTTATGAATGACTTTTTGTTGTTGTTGTTGTTTTGTTCAAACACATGATAATGTCATTTTCTGTGTCAGTGATGTGCTTGTTCCTCCTACTCATCCAACTGTATAAAGGACCTATGCCAATCAGACCTCCATGCTTACACTGGATTGTTTTAAGTTCTTTACCGCTGGTTTCTGTGCATCTACTCCAAGTTAATGTTTAGAACAGCATAGGAATTTAGGGGAGGGGTGGGGTGGTAGGAAAACAGCTACTTATTCCTTCTAAAAGGCTTATGCAGTTCCTTTTATAAGGCCCAGTCATTAACAGAAAATGACAACAGAGTCATTTTTCTTCAGCTGACAATTGCGACATTTTTCCAGCAGCATGCAAGGTGTTGAAAACCTGGCAGCTGTTACCTCCTGGGATGAAGATACTTTTTTATCCTCCCTTGACAGTTTAACTCAGTGGGTCAGCACCTTTAAAGACTGCAAAGTATCCTTGAAGAGGATGGAAGCTTGAATTACTGCTCCCTCCCTAATCAATGTAAACCCTCACTGCAGGTGAAGCCTCCATCTATAGAGGTGCATGGGGGAGGAAAATGTAATGCCCTGAGCCAGATGGTTTTTATCTTGTTTTTAAAGAATAAAGGAACAAGCTAACAAGGGAGACAGCTACTTTGTTAGCTTCTTGGCCTCTCTCATGGCTTTGCATCCCCAGGGTTCCAGCTACACAAGAGAAAGAATACCGAAAAACGTAAACACTTAAAGAAATATAACTAGAGGGCTGGCATCATGCTGCTTTCAAAGAGTTGAGACGGCTCTACTCAATGCTTTATTTATCACTACCCACGTTCTCAGGATGGTAAGTGGACACATACACAAAAGGAATGGGGGATGGGGGAGGGATTAGACCGAGGTCACAATTTACTCAATTACAGAGAAAGGCAGGGTTGACAGATCCTATTAGCACCAATGTGAAGCTAAGAAGGAGTATGCATGTTGTAAGGCTATGTTTTCAAAAAGGAATGAGTACTTTCATGTATCCTCTCAGGCCTTTGCCCTTGTTTGCAGATATGGGTACTATGAACACAGTTGCTATGGTTTTCTGGGCTTCACATTCTAGGAATAAAAGTAAAAAGAAAACTGTAGCTACTCTGTACAACTTTTAAATAAAAGTTTACACTTAAAAATAACAAGAGATCAGAAGATTATTCAGAAATTTAGAAAATTAAAAGAATAATTACATCCCCCCACCCACCCCCCCACCTCCCAACTCTACTGCCTTCTGATGTTGGATATAAAATGGAAAAGCAGGTATACAAAACAACTTGGTGACACAGGGAGTAATGTCTTCCGACTTTCTCTTTCAATATTTTTTCTGCTAATGTCTTTCTCAAGTCTTAGAATTACGGTTATGGTAACCTCATAATACAAGTCAGGGAGTGTTCTTTTCTACTCTGTTTTCTATTTTGGTGTTATTTATTCCTTAAATGTTTGATAGAGTTCACCAGAAAACTATGTGGGCCTTTTGATAATTCAGTTTTTTCAACAGACATAGGGCTCTTCAAATTTTGTTTCACCTTGTTTTGGTATCAGTAAGTTGTGTTTTTCAAGGAATTGGTCCATATCATCAAAGATGCCAAATTTTTGGTATAAAGCTATTTATAATATTCCCTTTTACCTTTTTAATTTAAGAACTGTAGTGATAATACTTCTTCCAGTTCCTCTAACAGTTAAATAACTCTAAATTAACAGGCGTGTTCATATCCTATCAACAATGATTAAACTATACTTTAGAATATATAAGCTCTAAAATTAGTTTAAAACAACACTAAATTTATTAGAACATAACAGTATTTTAAAATCAGTGGTTAAAGAGTGGTAAACCCCATTAGAAATAGTATGCAAAAGAATGTCACGTTAAGGGACTAGGCCACATGATGCAAATCCTGCTTATATAGACCTGAGGTAAAAGGCAGCTCTGACATCTTTTTATCTATATAACTTGACTAAAGGTGGGGTAGGGAGAGCAAATGGCATTTCATTATTGTCCTATGCATGGAGAAAAGAGGGTGTTTAAACAGCTTCTATACTATACCCTACATTAAAAAACTCGGTGATGGGGTAATCAAGTTCAGAGTAGTCCTGGACAGCTGCCCTGTGACCCGCTTGTATTGACCCCTGTTATTCATCACTCATCCCTAAGATTGAGAGGGCAAGCTCCTAGGGAGTGACCACCACAATAGACAGACACAAGCCAACAGTAATCTGGTTCCAGCAAAAAACCAGATGGCACTGCAATAAATTTACAAATCTGCATTCATGGGGCTGTTAAAACACCCAGAAGCTAAAAGACTCTGAGGGCCCCAGGAGGATCTCTTACTTCCCCATTTCTAAAGGCCATTTCTCTTTCCAAGAACAGAGTTCATGCTCTTCACAAAGAGAATAGAGATAAAACCCTTTACAAAGAAAGAAGGGGGGAAAGCCTCATGACCTAATTAATCTCCAGAGCTTGGATCTCAACACTGAATGACATATATTAGAAAAATAATTTTGGAGTACTAGGAGGATAAAAACAAACCTAAAAAACGGTTGTTAAATTAAAGCAGATGGGGTAAAGAGAACCTGCTAAAAAAGCAATGAAAAAAAAATTAATTTTTTTTCAAACACTGCACAAAACAGATCTTGCAAGTAGAAAATGATTCAATAATGTATGCATTTATTTTTTAAATGAATCAGATTAGTCCCATGTGTGACCTGCTGGTCCATCTGTATGTGCTGGACTTAATAGGCACGATTCTCTCTCTTGCTTCAGTTTGAAGTATGAGAGAGATAAATTTAGTTTAATTTTCAACAGATCAGCCTATCCATTTTCCAAATGGACCATCTGGATCAGCCTATTAAAATTAATTTATAACTTTGCAGAGTGAAAATTCGTTTGTTAGCTTAAATAAAGTTGCCAAAACTTTTTGTCATGTCATTGTTTTCTGACAGTTGTTTCTGTATAGTGGGCAGAGTGTTTCCACTTCCAAATTTATCTTATTCAGTTTCATCCTATATATTTAGATTTACAGATCAGGTGTTTATCTCCAAGAGTTAACGCTCTAACTAAACAATATCAATGCTTGATGATCATCTGGCTATTTACCAAGGCTTCCTGAACTGATTCAATTCTACTTACAATTATTTTTATAAAAAAATTTTGCATCCAAAATTGTTTTAACATAAATAAAAGAACGATGTGTCACGATTTCAAATACTTTTCCCCTAAATTTACATTGTCTACAGATTAGAGGTAGAGGGCTGAAGTAAAAATGCTTTGGCAACACTGAGATCTTTCAAATCACTGACTTGCTAATTAAACAAGTCATCAAATCTTTCTCGGCCTCCATTTTCTTCATCTATAAACTGGAAATCATATCTAGCAACTTTACACGGTTCTTGTGAGGGTTAAGTAAAATTAAGTATCAGGTTCACAGTGGGCACGCAACAAATATTCAATCTCTTCTTTTTCTTAGAATAATGCCATAGATGCAAGTAAATTAAAACTATTTTTACTACTGCTGGTGCTCATCTACTCCAATTTTATATTTAAAATAAATATTTGTGCATACCTATTCTTTGGCAACACTATAAGAACTTGTTTTTGCTGCCAGTGGGAGATGGAAGATGTTAGAGGTTGCTACAGGCAGTGAGAAGAACCTATTTTTTGACCAAATGTTTTTTAACATTTTAGTTTTTAAAAACAGAGCACCACAGAATTGAACTTTCAAAGAATGTATGACCTTTGAGGAGTCGGGGCACTGTGGTGAGTAAAAATTATTTTAAAGTTGTCATTAATATTGTCCTTTACTTCCAGAAAAAGCAAACAAATTTGCTCAGACTTTAGGAGCTAACTTAATTACCGGTAGATCCCTTTTGGTTTTTATTATTTTTTAGCGTATGAAGAATCTTAATAAAAAAGTAAGGTTTAAACTATCTACTATCTGCATTTAAGATACATTTCAAGTTATTTTTCCCTGAATAAGAAAACTTTCCTTTGATTTTGTTTTCACTATGTGTAAACAAATGACTGCCCTGTACTTGTACAACTAGGATATTTTTTAAATGACTGGGAAAACAATGTTAACTGATTGAAATTGATGGCTTGAGAGCCAGACCAACTTCAGAGTATTCTTAATTTAAGCTCCAGTACTTAACAAATGGCAAATTGAGGGTTTCCTGTCTTTTGTTTTGTTGTTGGTAGCTTTTTATTTTAAGTAAGACTGAATTTCATACCTGTCTAAGTGAATTCTTCTCTGGTATTATCTTCCTAGGGGGTTCGCCATTATTACAGTCTTCTCTCTCTGAGGAATTCTGTGAAAGAAAGTAAGCTTTAATTCAGTTCTCATTATCTTCAATCTTATTCTGTGGGAGTAAACTGAATTACATTTCTAATTCTGTAAGCTAGAATACCGTGTATATTTATGTATTTGTTCATATGAAGATTTATATACATATAGACATACACTTATGTAAAGGAAAACATATGCCCATGTATATAAATAAATGTATGTAGGGACCTAGGTGGGAAAGTATTTCATCTATATTTAAGCACTGCCCAGCAGATCATATTCATTATAAGTCTAGTTTATCGTTCTTTAGAAATGCAGGTTGGCACTGGACACAAAAAAGCTCCAGAGGATAAAGCATCTGCCTGCAATCCCGGAGACCTGGGTTTTATCCCTGGGTCAGGAAGACTCCCTGGAAAAGGAAATGGCAACCCACTCTAGTACTCTTGTCTGGAAAATTCCATGGACGGAGAAGCCTGGTAGGCTACAGTCCATGGGGTTGCAAAGAGTCGGACACGACTGGGTGACTTCACTCATACTTAGCTGGTAACAACTTAAGCCAGGATTACTGCCTCCTCTTAATTAGTTTTAAACCATAGTAAAGTTTGATTGATCCAAGTTCTCAAAGTCAGATCCTAGAAAAAATTTAGTTATTTCTCTTCCTCTCTTCTCAGATTTGATTTTATTAAAAATAGTGCTTAGTTAGCTCAAAGCAATAAAATTTAATCAGGGTTTAACAGTTAAAATCCACTCTTGCCACTATAAACTCAAAAAGCAGTTAGAAGACCCTAAAATGTCAATGAGATGTTTAATACTTAAAAAGAGGGAAATAGATGCACGATACTGATACTGGATGCTTGGGGCTGGTGCACTGGGACGACCTAGAGGGAGGGTATGGGGAGAGAGGAGGGAGGAGGGTTCAGGATGGGGAACACAGGTATACGTGTGGCAGATTCATTTCGATATTTGGCAAAACTAATACAATATTGTAAAGTTTAAAAATAAAATAAAATTTAAAAAAATTTTTTTTATTTAGTTCTAAGTATTTAAAAAAAAAAGAGGGAAATACTAATTCAGTTAGAAGCAAGTTCAGAGTTCTAAATATCAACAGAGTAAAAAGGCAACCCATAAAATGGGGGGAAGATTGCAAATTATTTATCTGATAAGGAATTAACATCCAGAATATAGACAGATGTTGTAAAAACTCAACAACAAAAAACAGAACCACCTGATTCAAAAGTGGATGAAGGACTTGAATAGACATTTACCCAAGAATATATACAAATGGTCAACAAGCACATGAAAGGATGTTCAGTATCACTACTCATTTCACAAATGAACAGCAAAACTACAAGGTACCATACATTCATTAGGTAGGCTACTATCAAAAACAAACAAGCAAAAAAACAGGTATTGATGAGGCTGTTGAAAAACTGGAACTTTTGTGCATCTCTGGGGGGAATGTAAAATGGTATATCTGCTATGGGAAACATTATGGTTTCTCAAAGAATTAAAAAAGGAATTACTACATGATCCAACAATTCCATCTCTGAGTACATACTCAAAAGAACTGAAAGGGGAGTTTTAAAGAGATATTTGTACATCTGTGTTTGTGGCAGCATTATCCACAACAGCTAAAACATGGAAGCAATGCAAGTGTATGCTGATGGATGAATGGTTAAGTAAAATGCAGTATATACTTACAATGGAATAATATTCAGCCTTAAAAAGGAAGGAAATTCTGACACATATCACAAAATTGTTGAATCTTTAAGACATTATACTAAGTGAAATAAGCTAGTCATAAAAAGATAAATACAGTATGATTCCACTGACATAACACACTTAGGAGTATTCAAAATCATACATACAGAAGATACAATGTTGGTTACCAGGGCTATGAGAAGGAAGGAATGAGGAATTATTGTTCAATGGGTAGAGTTTCAGTTTAACCAGATAAAAAGAGTTATGGAGATGAATGGGGGTGATGGTTGCACAACATTATGAATGTATTTAATATCACTGAACTCTATACTTTTAAAATGGTTAAGATGATAAATTTTATGTGTATTTTACCACATTAAAAAACTGAAAAAAATCTGGTAATCAACACATGTAAATCACTATCTGCAAGGCAAAATACAGAAAACTGAAATACACACTATTTGGGCTCTATTTTCCACAATTACATGTATGAGTGTGTGCTAAGTCACTTCAGTCATGTCTGACTGTTTGTGACCCTGTGGACATAGCCCGCCTGGCTCCTCTGTCCATGGGATTCTCCAGACAAGAATACTGGAGTGGGTTGCCATACTCTCATCCAGTTACGTGTGTAATGTTAGTATTTTAGAAAGTGCAGCTGATTTACTCATTATATTACATATATTCATCATATTCTAACTGAGGAGTTACTTTCAGATCCAAAAATTATATCCAACATGAGTTTATCTGAAAAATTTCATACAAGTATGAAATTGAATACAGGATCATAATGGTGTTTTAAACTTAGATAGTATACATTTTTTGCATTTTGTATCAAGAAGCCCTCTATGGCTAACATCTGTGTGCCTTCTGTGTCACACCTTGATAGGCCAGCACACTAAGGTGTTCCTTCTGGCCAGAAATCTCCCATGAGGTTTAACTTGATATTTTACATTTGTAATGATCACTTTACATTTAAGGTCCCTAAAATCAATACAAAGAAAAAGAAAAAAAATGTTATGTTACAAGCTAGGGATAGAGGCTCAATAACTTCAGAATTCTAACTGCTTTAACTCTCCTATACAAATGAACTGTATTCAATTAAGCCAGTATTCAATTTTAAACTTATAATCTGTTAAGTAATTACTTCCCAGTCCATGAAGTTACACACCCTCCTTTAAATAAAATACCATTTCAGATAACCTAAACCTGTTTAATTCAACGTAAGGTCCTATATTTAAAATTAATTTTTTTAAAATGTCATCATAATAAAGTTGGAAGCTTAATTACTTTCTGGTGAAAGTCTGTTATACTGAAGACATTATAAATCACATTTTTACTCTACAGGTGCTTTGGATGAAACAAAATTGATGGCAAACTCTCTACACTAAATTACATAGCAAAAAAACCTGTGATCTTAACCTAATACGATGAGTCAGTTCAGTTCAGTTGCTCAGTTGTGTCCGACTCTCTGAGATCCCACAGACTGCAGGACGCCAGGCTTCCCTGTCCATCAGTGAAGCCATCCAACCATCTCATCCTTTGTCGTCCCCTTTTCCTCCTGCCTTCAATCTTTCCCAGCATCCGGGTTTTTTCCAAGGAGTCAGTTCTTCCAATCAGGTGGCCAAAGTATTGGAGCTTCAGCTTCAGCATAGTCCTTCCAATGGATATTCAGGACTGATTTCCTTTAGGATTGACTGGTTGGATCTCCTTGCAGGCCAAGGGACTCCCAAGAGTACTGTCCAACACCACAGTTCAAAAGCATCAATTCTTCAGTGCTCAGTGGCTATCTAGCCCAAATCAGCAATTTTCTTCCTCCTGACCCTCTATTTTTTTCTGATTTAGATGGGAAACTATTGAGTGAGCATTATAAGAATGTCTAAGGTATTAAAAGATAAAGGGAGCTAAAGGATGATTACTACCTTAGAGCAGAACACAGAGCTGAAGAGGAGCTCCTTTCCCTTCTCCATTCAATCAGGGCAAAGGATATACATATTATTTATTTTGTTGTCTAAAAAAAAAGGTAACTTTAACATTAACAAGCAAGAAAAGGAGAAAAACACTGTTACAGCTAGTTCTTTTTTACATAGTTTAATAACCCAACATTTTTTGCTCTTTTTCCCGACTTCTTTTAATCATTTTTTACTTTTACTAGACCATCCACCATGAGAAAACAAATCAACTGAATTCAGTCAATTCAAAAAATTCAATTATGTTGTTGCTTAAAACAGAGGTAGTGACATTAAACAGTCATGTTATCAGGAGCAAGGAGTAAGGTACCCTCCTCAAAGTGAAGAGGAGAGCCAGAAAGCCAGTGAATAAGAAATTAATATCTCTACAGTCTTGAGGATGGCCGGGAATGATTAAACAGCCAACATACCTGATAGTCACTTTGGTGGTTCTCAAAGACTGTGCTCTCCAACACCACCCAGTTCAGTAGCACAGTTATTCCTTGTATCTTTAACTATGATGCATTCCAATAAGCAATATTCACAACTGCCCTTGGTCATATCAAGCTAAATTATGTCCAATTCTAAATTATGTCCAAGTGTAAATTATGTCCAATCAAGCTAAATTAAGTTCTACTTATGGGTAACTAAAAGATGTGGGTAAGACTCATGATACAAATTCAGTTCAGTTCAGTTCAGTCGCTCAGTCGTGTCCGACTCTGTGACCCCATGAATGGCAGCACGCCAGGCCTCCCTGTCCATCACCAACTCCCGGAGTTTACCCAAACTCGATGATGCCATCCAGCCATCTCATCCTCTGTCGCCCTTCTCCTCCTGCCCCCAATCCCTCCCAGCATCAGGGTTTTTTCCAATGAGTCAACTCTTTGCATGAGGTGGCCAAAGTATTGGAGTTTCAGCTTCAGCATCAGCCCTTCCAATGAACACCCAGGACTGATCTCCTTTAGGATAGACTGGTTGAATCTCCTTGCAGTCCAAGGGACTCTCAAGAGTCTTCTCCAACACCACAGTTCAAAAGCATAATTCTTCAGTGTTCAGCTTTCTTCACAGTCCAACTCTCACCTTGCCCAAAACATATAACCTCAATCTGCTCATGAGAAACAACAGACTAGCCGGAATTGAGGGAAATCTTAGAAAATTTCTAGTCTGTACCTAACAAAAAAGCGTCAAGGTCATAAAATACAAAGAGAGACTAAGAAACTGTTACAGGTTAAAGAAAACTAAACAGACAAAACTGAATGCAGCCTGTGATCTGAAGTTATTTGGTGGGGGGAGGAGCTGAAACAAAATTGATGGTAAACTCCTCTGCACTGAATTATATAGTGAAAAATAAGTGATCTGAGCCTAACGGGGTAAGGACTATCGAGCCCATATCCACAATTTTCTTCTCCACCCTTTACTTCATCTGTTCTTGATAGGCAATTATTGAGTGGGCATTATGATACAAGGTTTGTATAAAGAACAATATCAGAATTATTGGAAAAATTTGAAACAAGTCTATAGATGAACTAATAAGATTGTATCAATGTTAATTTCCTGACTGTTTCTCTACTTTTAAAATTAACATGTGGAAAAACAAATTTTTGGGAGGGTATAGTTCTATTGAGTTTTGAGAAAACCATAAAGTTATATAACCACTACCACAATCAAGATGTAAAGCAGTTACATTACCTTCCAAAATTCCCCTTGATAGAGTAAACTCCTTTCCCTAGGGATCACTGATTTATTTTTTGTCTCAATAATTCTGTCTTTTCTAAGGCGTCATACAATGAATCATATAGTATGTAACCGTTTGAGTCTGTCTTCTCATCTAACATAAAAAATACATTCATTTGTGAGATTCATTTGTGTTCTTTCGTATTTCAGCAGTTCTTTCTTTTTTATTGGCAAGTAGTAGCACTGTATGGATGTACCAAAGTCTATTTATACACTCAACTTCCTGACTTCGACAGTCTGTACTGGGTTTTTTTTTTTTTTTTTAAACTGAAGTATAGTTCATTTACAGTGTTTCAGGTATACAGCAAAGTGATTCAGCTATACATTTATATTTACTCTTTTTCAGATTCTTTTCCATTACAAGTTATTATAAGATATTAACTATAGTTCCTTGTGCTATATAGTAGGTCCTTATGTTTATCTATTGTATATACGGTAGTAGTGTTAATCCCAAATTCCAAATTTACCCCTCCCCCTTTCCCCTTTGGTAACCCTAGGTTAGGTTTGTTTTCTATGTCTGTGAGTTTATTTTTGTCTTGTAAATAAGTTCATTTGTGTCATTTGTACTGTGGTTATTTAAAAGAATGTCCTTGGTCTTAGAAACATACAATGAAAATATTTAGGGGTAAAAGGACATGTGTCTGCAACTAACTTTAAAAGAGCTCAGAAAAAGTAATAAATAAATTGATGTTAATATATAAATGTGCATGCTAAGTTGTTTCAGTCGTGTTTGACTCTTTGGAACCCTATGGACTGTAGCCTGCCAAGTTCCTCTGTCCATGGGATTTAGCAGGCAAGAATACTGGAGTGAGCTGCCATGCCGTCGTCCAGGGGATCTTCCCAACTCAGGGGTTGAACCTGCACCTCCTGCATTGCAGGCAAATTCTTTGCCACTGAGCCATCGGGAAGCCCGTTAATATATATGTGTATGCCTGCAATGGACTGCAAGGAGATCCAACCAGTCCATCCTAAAGGAGATCAGTCCTGGGTGTTCATTGGAAGGACTGATGCTGAAGCTGAAACTCCAATACTTTGGCCACCTGATGCAGAGAGCTGACTCATTTGAAAAGATCCTGATGTTTGGAAAGATTGAAGGCAGGAGGAGAAGGGGATGACAGAAGAGGAGATGGATGGCATCACCAACACAATGGACATGGGTTTGGGTGGACTCCGGGAGTTGGTGATGGACAGGGAGGCCTGGCTTGCTGAGGTTCATGGAGTCACAAAGAGTCAGACACAACTGAGCGACTGAACTGAACTGATTGCCTGAAATGTGGGAGACCTGGGTTCAATCCCTAGGCTGGGAAGATCCACTGGAGAAGGGGTTACCCACTCCAGTATGCCTGGAAAATTTCATGGACTGTATAGACCATGGGGTCGCAAAGAGTCAGACACGACTGAGTGACTTTCACTTTACTTCACTTTATGTATAAACAGAGATCAAGCAAATGTGTTGACATATGGAGAATCTATGTAGAGTATAAGGGGATTTTATTTATTTATTTTTACTATTCTTTTAACTTTCTGTACATCTGAAATTATGTCAAAATAAAAATTAACCAAACAGATGAAATCCAGAAGAAAATATGTTAATAAATGGAAAAACAGAAGTCAGATAAATGAAAAATAAACTGAGGGAAAAAATTCCTTCAATAAAAATAAAAGTTGTATTTTACCACTTAAGCTTGAGCCAACTAGAAAAACCTGACTGCTCAAAACAACTCATTCACAACACTCAGATGGAACATTTCGTTATAGTAAATTATTTGCAGAATGTATGTGTAGCCCTGGAGTAACAATAGTGTATAAATATTAGCATTAAAATATTTCTACTACATAACTTGTTACCTTTTATATTAACTTGAATATTTATGCCTTAACCCAGCATTCACTAGTTTAGAATTTTTAAGGGCAGAATAAAAGCCTCACTGACAACTTTGGATTTAACTTCAAACTGGAAGCATTAGAGTTATAACAGCTGCAGACAAGCAGACTTAGTAACAGAAAGGGTAGGTAAAACAGACTTGGTAGGTAAAAGTCAAATGAAATACTACTAAAGCTCATGTGTTAGATCTCAGGGATGTTATGTATTTTGGATAAAATGTTTCCAGAAGTAACCCGGAGATGAATAAAAAAGAAAAAAGGAATCACATTAAAAAAAAACTGTCTCAAAATCAACATATCCAAATTTAAAGCACTCTTTACCATCCTCACCCATTTTAGGCTAGCTCTTTCCTTCTCAACTTTCTATCCCAGACTTAAATCCTCAGAGTCAATTTTACTCATCCCTCCCATCCCCACCTTTTCTTTTTTTTTCTTTAAATAGATTGAAGCCAATTTTAGGTCTTCAATTTTTCCTTTGAGTCATGTATTTTAATAGATCTAACCTTAGTTTTGCATTTTACTCTAATCTAGACCACCAATACCTCTTATCAGTGTTACTACTGTTGAGATCGTCTTCTGACCTCCTTGCCTAAATCTGTATCTGCTCCATTTCATATACTACTGTCGGAATCATTGTTCTAAAAAGACTACTCCTCTGCTAAAAACCTTTTATGACTCTCTGTCATCTACAGGATAAATCCAAACTTCTTAGTACAGATAGCATCCACAATTAGGCCAATTTCCATTAAAGTCTCCTGCACCATTTACATGTTATTTAGCATTCTTCAAAATAAGAAAAGCACTCAAATTAGCACTTTACTTCTATTTGGAAACACTGTTTCATTTCTCTGTTTTATCTCCATATGAACAAGCTTCCACCCCAGCCTTGCAGTGTAGGTTTCTTCGGGGCAGGGCCAGTTGCTTTTCCCCCTTCACTTTCCAGTAGTTGTTGTTCAGCTGCTAAGTCATATCTGACTCTTAGTGACTCCTTGGACTGTGAAGCATGTCAGGCTCCCCTGTCCTTCATTATCTCCCGGAATTTGCTCAGATTCATGTCTGTTGAGTTAGTGATGCTAGTCTAACCATCTCATCCTCTGCCACCCTCTTCTCCTTTGCCTTCAATCTTTCCCACAAAGCTTGAGAGCATAATATGAGTTTTTAAATGTTTATTAGATTGAGTACTATTGCCAGATTAATCTTTCTTAATCACCACTAATTTTTTCTTCAAAAATGTATAGTGGCTCTTGGTTTCCATGAAATCAAATATAAAGTTCTAGGCCTGGTTTTCAAGATCTTCCAGAATTTTCTGCTACATTATATCAAGTTATTTCCCTCAACGTACTTTTTTTTTTTCTGCCCTAGTTAAGCAAGTCTCTTCATAGTCTCATAAACATGATTTGGTCTTGAAATTTCCAAGCTAGAAGGATCTTTATTAACGCTAGTCTAGAATTATAAACACAATTACTTAATCAATTCAAGTCCTACCCATTCTTAAAATGAGTTTCAACTTCTTCTCCTCTAAGAAAGTATACAACTATTCCATCTTATCTTACTGGAAATTTCTTAACATTTTTATTTGGTCCACACAGTTTGGCACTTAAATAGATGAATGTTTGTATCTACTCTCAAGTACCCAATAAGACTGAAAGCTTACTGGACAGTCTTTGTGGTTCCCTCTACCTCCCAACACATTACATAATATACAGATAATAAGGTCTTAATAAATAACTGAAACCCTATACCCACACCATCCAGATAGCTTTAAAAATGGTTTCCACAGCAGAGAAACTTCAAAGTGAAAGCCAACTACAGTGTTATCATTCTATCAATTTAATGCCAGTATAATTTACAGGAGGAGACTGTAAGCCCCTGCTCTAAATAAAGTTTTATTGAAACTTGCTGCTGCTGCTGCTGCTGCTAAGTCGCTTTAGTCGTGTCTGACTCTGTGCGACCCCACAGACGGCAGCCCACCAGGCTCCCCCGTCCCTGGGATTCTCCAGGCAAGAACACTGGAGTGGGTTGCTGTTTCCTTCTCCAATGCATGAAAGTGAAAAGTCAAAGTGAAGTCGTTCAGTCGTGTCTGACTCTTAGCGACCCCATGGACTGCAGCTTACCAGGCTCCTCCATCCATGGGATTTTCCAGGCAAGAGTTCTGGGGTGGGGTGCCACTGCCTTCTCTGTTATTGAAACTAAGCCATCCTCATTTATTACCATTTATCTGTGGCTGCTTTTACACTGCAATGGCAGAGGTGGGTGGTCAGGACAGAGATCCTATGGACTACAAAACCTCAAATGTTTATTATCTGGTCCTTTACAAATAAAGTTTGCCAACCCTTCATTAAGAAGGAAAAGTTCTTTGGTTGGTAAAGTATTCCTAGCTTTTCAGAGGTTTATGGATGGAGCAATATTCTCCACTACCTAGTAAGTGGCTTATTTACTGTTTTCAGTTATCTATTCGAACACACAACTCCTGATGACATGGATAATTAAGAGTTGATTATATAATCAAATAAAAAACTAAACTAATTTACACAGTGATGAAAAGTCAAGCCACTCATAATGACTCATAATAATCTTTGAGTAAGCATCTTGCTCAAGGTTGGATGGTGCAACAGCCTAAGCCTGTTTGAAAAGACATCTGCTATAAATAAAATAACCAGCTCTAAAACTAGAAGTAATGTTTTCCACCTATGCCACAACTCTTCACTGGGAGAATTAAATGGTCTCTGTAGCCAGGAAAAATTGTATCATTTTAGCACAGCAGGCAAATTGTGGTGAATTAAAACTCTGATTTTGAATCAGTTGTTTATCATTATATAAAATGACAACCCATGTAAAGAGAAAAATCTTGAGGCCAATTTCTATAGCTAGTTGCAAACATCATATTATGCATGGGCTTGATCTGTAAATCAGTAATTGGATTCATATTTTTCTCATTACCTTATTATATGATTTGGAGCTAATTATAACCTCCAAAAATATATATGACCTGCAATTTTCAAAAATAGGAACAATTATTATTCTGCAAGTTTAAAAGGTGAGTTAGTTACACGGATAAAAATCTTTCAAACTATTCAATGAAAGGTGACAAAAAAGTGTGTCTGGGGGTGGGGGGAGTAGTGTGTATACTGTGTGTTTAAACAAATTTTAATTAATTCTTCTAGGATACAATGGAGAAAACTTAGGTCAAGTTCAGAAGTTGAAGAATACTATTCTAGGATCAGTTTTAGGGAGGGCCTCAAGTGTCCTCATAAGATAATATTCTCTGGCATGTTCTCACGCACATTGCTTCTCCAGCATGTTTATCATTTGACATATTCTATTAAACCACAGCCACCTCAAAGCCTCCCTATATTGCTCAACTTCAACAAGATCCACCAGTTAAAGTTTCCCAGAAGTGATATTTTCTAGTAATACACCAATCCAAGCACAGTATTAGGAACTGGATGGAATGGAAAGCACTCTCGGGGGCAACCAAACACAGAACTTCCATTAGTACCACCTTACTCCCTGTGACAAAAGTCCAAAAGACACCAAGTAGGTTTTCCCCTCTGCTACACTGTCCAACACTAATTATAAAACACAGATGCAGCCTTTCTCAAAATGCAAAGGGATTGTGTATATTTGCAAAGAACAACTATTTTTTTATGCTTCCAAATTCTTAATCCTGTTTGGAGCTGTCAGTGGGGGTTAATGGAAGCCTTGGATAGGAGAATTCCAATCTGGTTGGCAGATGGATAGGTTGGTTATAGCTGCATAACTATGTCTTGCCTGCAGGCACAATTCAAAACACTGTTAAAGCAATATAAAGTCTCTGTCAAGCTGAACCATTTGGATCAGTGGCAAGGAGAAATAATAATAAAAAAGAAGTTCATTTCTGGGCCTTGTGCATTTATGCTACTATGCAGAAACTGATTAATTGTCATAGTGTGCTGGTCTTCTATACCTCAGATTTCTACTTCTGGAGTAGATTTTGCATGCTAATATAATCATTCTCCCTCTTGAGACATTAGCAAATAATCAAATGAAAAACAGGATCATAATTTACTGAGATTCGAGCAATTCTCTATGCAAATTTGACTTGTTATTGCTGCTGCCTCGTTAATCTGAATGCCTTTGACAAACTCCTTTGATTTATGAACTCGTGACAACTCCAATGTGTATATATTTTGCTAGATTGACATTATCATTAAGAGTGGGTGGACTGAGCTCACATGAATGGCTGATTTTATTCGCTGGTGTCTGCTGCTCAACAGCTGAGCATCTCCTCCTCACAAAGCCCCTGAGCGTCAGGCTCTTCCCATCTTCCCATCCATTCATCATCTCGATGTTAATTGGCCCAGGCTTTAAGCAAATTTTCAACACGATTTAAAGGCACGATGACACTGATTACTGACCCTCTGCCATACGGTGCCTATTGATTAACCTGACAGAGATGATGAGCTTGAGGGAGACTAGGTGTGCGGGTACCTCAAGGGGAAAAATATATTGTCTATGCAGGCAAACACTTGTCATTACCTCACAAGCTAGAATTTGCACAGCTCACATTCTTAAAACACACTACTGCTTCAACACCTACAGCTAACGCAAAAAGTGCTTTCTGTATTCAGATGTTACAGATATGTCATGTCAAAGCACATGACACATTCAGTATTTAGAAGAACTCCTCAGATAGATGGCTGCCTTTCAACCAATTATGCTTGTGCTGGCTGATATATGTATATTTTAGGTAAAATGCAAAGAAAGGGCCGGGTAGCCTGGCAATGCTGTATCATATGAGAAATGAATTAGAACAGGGAAACAAACTAGGTTCTTGAAAACAGATAGATAGAGGAAGGAGAAAAGGAAGGAGTAAACTGTCTGCGGCCATTCCACCACTACTACAATAAGCTGCCATTCTATCGCTGTTACAATGTAAGGTACTCTTAAAAAGAGAATAACCACCTGATTTTACAAATTTTATTTTTCGTTCTTTAAATACTGCTACCTGATTCCAACCATCAAACAATCTCTGGCACAGAAATTACCAAGAACTGAATATTTTAAAATAAAACTATATAATATTTAAGTCTAATAAACATACCCCTTAAATTCTTGCTTGCCCATTTTCAACAATTGCTGCACAAACTGCTGTACTTAGGGAAAGTGTGCAGGATTATTTCAAGTTAAGCTTCATGAGAAAACTAAATGCTTCATTATTTGAGAAAAATATTAAAGTTCATAATTAATAGTTACTGAGCACACACATTAAAAACCAAAAAAGATCTGTTTAAAGATACACAAATTTACAAAAGCAAAGTCATGCCACACTATCAGGGACCAGACAAAAACCACCTTTAAGATAGGGAAAGTTCTTATTTAAAACAAAGCTAACAAAATATGTTGCCTCTGGCCACACACATCACCTTGTTTACTTACGAGTCCTGGAGGGACAGCCAATATATAATTTTAAACACGGAGATTTTGGAGCAGTTCTAACAGTTATTTCAAAGCTAAAATAATAGAAAACTGAACAACAGCCCAGCTGTAGTCCTATTACAGTGACATGGGCTGTTAATGTAAGAGATCAAATGTTTTTCAAGTCAAACAGCATTGGTGCCTGTTATACTGGAACATGCAGCTTTTACTCCCTAAAAGCCTGCCTCCTGCTCTTTTAAGATAAACAAGCTCAACTAAGCACTGAGATACTCTGATAAGAAGGATGGAAGAGAGAACTGCACCAGGGAGTGACAAGGCAAGGAGATGAAGGAGCAGAGCTGCTTTTGTTAACTTTCAAGTTACAGAATGTATCATAATACAGCATTTTAATATTTCACCATTAAAAGAATAGCTAGTATAGGAGGAGAGGTTTCTATCAATAAATGAGAAACAGGAAAAAAAAAAAACCAGAACAGTCCTGTTTTGTGAACAGGAGAGATATTACACAGCTGTCTGAACACATTCAGCTTTGTGACTTCTTAATCAAAGGTTTGAACGTTAACTTAGCAATAACTATGAGTACTATATAAAAGAGTCTGTAATTATGTTAATATGCTCCACATCAGAAGCAATAGTCCATTTAAACTCTAAAGGATTTTTTGACTCTAAAGGCCTGATTTAAAAACAAACAGAAAAACTTCATACCTTGCCTTTTCAAGTGATTTTTTTATACTTTATTCTGCTTAACATGCAGTCATCAAACCACATCTATTTCTAACAATGCGGCTTAATATTTTTAAAATCCCAATAGGCTTGCTAAGGGTGCATTTATATACTACTGCAACCAAGATGACTATCATTTGTTCAGAAAAAAATGAGTTTCATGCATATGTTTTTACTGTTTAAAACACAATGAAAAGGTACAAAGTAGCTAAACAAGTACAGTAAAATGAATAAAAATTCAGCAGGGGTATTTGGCATAGAAAGGCATATAATAATAATAATAATAATAATAATAAAAACAACCCCACCTATCATGGTGAACAAAAGTATAAACAGTTTAATTTACTTCTCTTACTTTTAAATCTACATGAATCTGAAAGAATTTTTTTTCCTTTTCAAGATAGAACCTTTATGCTTATATGTTTAGGACAGATACTTTCATGCCACAATTTTCTTTGCTGCCATATTTACACAACATTTCATCCAGAGACCCTATGCATATACTTTTGTGTGAATTAAGAGGCAAACATTTGCTTCTACTAATAAGGACATCTGGTTATTTTTGTAACTCAAGGACATCTGCATTCCGCAGATCTTTCTGATTTCTCAAAATGGGATTGAGAACTATAGAACCCTTACGATGTATGCCAAAATCCCTCTCTCTGCAAAGTTATTTCTGTCATTCCTGTTCCTGAGTTTTTTTCCTGCTAAATGACTTTCATCACCTTGGATGTCTTCCCTGTTTTAGTATATTCTCATTTTATTACAATTCAACAATACTGTAAAACAAATTTAGGGCTCCTTTAAAGTTGATAAACTGTAATATCCCCAAATGTCTATCCATTTTGGAGTGAAAATAAAACCATCCCAAGTATATAAGTAAATCTGTGGAAACCACAATGGGCTAGGTTAAGATTTATATTTAGGTGTATATTTCTATTGTGCATTGTCCCTTATTTAATCACTCTTTTTTCCCTTATTATTAAGAAATTATTATTATGTGGGTTTGTTATGTTGTGGGCTTTTCCACTAATTATACGAATGAATGTTCAGGTCTTTAAAATTACAAATATCATCTCCACTCATTGACTTATATAGATTTTTGGTTTCCAACGGTGAATAACATGGTTCAGCACAGGTCCTGAAGGGTATGCCTTAAAGAACAGAAACTAACCAATAAGAAATCAAACATCACATTTTGCTTTATAGCCCTTGCTTTCCTTTTAAAATGCCAAGTAGACAAACTATACTCCTTATTCGGATACTTGAGTTTAAGCTCTAACTTTTGTTTTAACTGTAAATTCTGCTTTTCATTTTCTGCTCATCTCCATTACAGGAATATATATACACACACACACATATATTAATATATAATGAGGAAAAATGTTTTTAAACAGAAAAAAACTAATATAATTTACAACAACTACCTTCGTACAGGTCTTTAGCCAGACACCAAGGCAGTATTGGTCTAAAGGATTTAAAATTTAAGTGAGAAGGCTTCTATTTCTGAAGGGTCAAAGGTTATAAACATCAATTCATGTCTCAGTTTTTTATTTGTTAATATTACCAAACAACAAAATAAAAAGCTGATTAACCTGGAGTGAGTACATGATAAATTTGGGAAGATAGCAAATTTTACTACCCCAGGGACAAACACATATATATATTGTTGAATTGTTATTGTTAGTGTTGTTGTTTTAAACAATGCTCTTTGATGTCTAACAAAATTTTAAAGATTTTTCTTTTTCTCCAATAGAAAACTATTCCTATAACAATGCAAATGTTCTCTACTTAAAGGATATGGTTATATGTTATTCTAACAAAATTATTTTCTCTTAAGCCTACGGAATGTTAGAGAATGGGGGAAAAAAAAAAAAAGTCAGAAACATTCATCTAAATGTTCCAGAATTATTCTGTCTTGGATCAGCATCTAAATTTTAAAAATCAGATAATCACTTAAGCATGATTTTTTTTAATTGAAGAGCAGTTGACTTACAATGTTGTTAGTCTCACAGTACAGCAAAGTTCTTCAGATACAGCTATAGATATATAAATACACACATATAAATGTATAGATATATATTCTCAGATTATTTTCCATATAGTTTATTATAAGGTATTAGATATAGTTCCCTGTGCTATATACAGTAGATCCTTGTCATTTATCTATTTTATATATAGTAGTGTGTATCTGTTGATCCTGAACTCCCAATTTATCACCACCACCCTTTCCCTTTTGGTAACCATGAGTTTCTTTCTATATCAGTAAGTCTACTTTTGTTTCACAAATAAGCTCATTTGTATCTTTTTTTTTTTTTTTTTAGATTTCACATAGAAGCACGATTATTTAATTGAATAAATAATGATTAACCGATTCAGACCAGGCTAATTTAATCAATGGTCTCTTAAATCTGTTATTAGTATTGTCAATGGTATTTTGTCGAGCTATGGAATGAAAAAATCACCAGAACTTCGGAGTTTTGTAATGAATAATTGATTTGACAAATACTAAACATTAGTTTTAATACTGCAGTACTTGTTCTTGTAGTACAGAACCAGTACTACTCTGTAAACCATCATATTCTGTATACTGAATACCATCATAGCCAACTTTGGTATTAAAGTTTGCTTGCCACAATTGCCCTTTGTGGAAACCAATGTAACTCGTGCTCCTGCAGACAAGGAAGGAACAACAGACTTCAAAACCAGCTGCTGATCACTGACTGCAATACAAAGAATATTCTGGGCAGTGATTGGTAAAGAAAGCACAGCTATTTCTAAATCCCGGTAGCTCCCAGAATCTCTTTTCCTTTTGAGTGGTATAGTCTGCAAGCACTGACTGGTGGGTCATTCGACCCACGGGGGCCTGGAAAGGTTTCAGGAATAACAGAGGTCATGTAATTGCCAAAAGAGCATTAGCTACTCAATCATAATGGATAATTAAATGACCTACATGATTCCTGAAATAGCTGTTCTATATTTGGTCTATTACTTGTGTCCCTTAAGATAAGCTACTCGTCTGGTCTGTCTTGACCTGCAAAAGTCCAAACTGCGCCTGAAAACTAGCTGCATGCTTCTGTTGCTCAGTAAATCCCACCCCCCACCGCCAAGTAGTCATGCCCCAGACTATGCTTTCAAGAGGACACATACACACACAAAAATCAATCTTGTATCCTTCTCCCTATTGTGCTCTCTGGAATACAAATGACTAAAGCAAAGAAAAAAATTAGTAAATTCCTGGCTTAGATCTTCAGGGGATAGAAAGAGGATACATAAGAACTACAAAGAAGGAAAGTCATGATAAAATTTTTTTTAAGTTTTGCTCAATATGCCTCCAAAGAATTTTACATTGATTACAAAGCTAGTCAGGAATTTTTTGTGGGCAGCAAGTCATTAAAACTCCAATTGCCTGAACTGCATTTTTGATGTGTGGACTATCAGAATCCTTCTTGGCCTAGATTTTAGTCCATACAGAAAGCAAACTGCTTCTTAACAGATAAAACATACATGGAACCAACTGTTTTATAATAGCAGTAGCAAAGGGAACAACAATCTATATGCTTCACATTTTCATCTCTTTAAATAGTTCAACAACCTCGCTATAATATTTGATCAGAAATATAACCAAATAGAACCCAACTGCATGAACGGCAAAAAATGTACTGGAGAATAAGCTTCTTTAGGAGCAAAAGGTCTGCCTGTGGCCCTAGAGGAAGCTGCACATGAGGCAAACACTGAAGACAGAGGCAAGAGACAAGTGACCAAAGACAACTCCACAATAATGGCAAGGGACAAGGGATGTAAGGGACAAAAGAGTTCACGTTTAGAATACCTTGGAGGCTACTAGGATTTTTCCGTTTCCATGGGAAATTATGTAGCTTGAGGCTACTGACTACCCTGGTCTCCTACTAGTACACGAATGGCTTATTAAACCTAGAACATATCTGTTTTAGTTAACTTCTGGGCAGGGGGGGTTAGAGTAGGAGAAGAGAACAAAATGTACTTAAATGCCGAATTTTTTCTCCAGGCTGAATGCCTTTCATCCAATAAGACATTCAAAGCAGTGACCCAGCAAATGGATTGAAAAAGCAATCTTCCATCCCAGTGCCACATTATCATTTCTATTCAGTATTCTCCATGAGATATCTCAATCAGCTGTGTGTAAGTGACAACGCAGCCCATTGCTGGGTTAATTAAACATTTGACTTTAACACCCTCCCCGTCATTAAGCAAATAAAAACAGATAATTCAAACTGCACTTCATCCTCAGGGTACACAACACACATGTCAAAATTAAGAGAGTCCAAGGCCTCTGGGGAATTCTGTTGGGGCTATAATCAGTTTAAATCTTATCTGGTTTATCAATTATTCTATTGATTAAACCAAAGCGGTTATACACAACTCCTCTGCCGCATGGGATTGATGTCAGCAGAGCAAGAAAATAACTCCAGGAGGTTCCAAACTGATTTAAAAAGAGACCAACAGACAGACCAATAATAGTCGATTATTATGTACCAGTGATCCATATACTGAAGAGTTGATTCTTAGTTTCATGCGGGTGAAGTGAACTGTTTCCAATCACTATATCCTCCTGCTATATACCTCACCACTGGCTTGAGTAAATTTATGTCTTGGAAGATCAACATATTTTCTACTGATTTAAACAGAAGCTAGCATGCTCAGTGATTGAAATATTTTATAGATACAGACCCTAAACTGTAACAGAGTCTCAAACAGGGAAAATCAAATTTTTTTCCTAAAAAAATCTTACCTGTCTGCACATCACTGGGAACATGCAGGGATGAAAGGGGACATACTTGAGAACTGATTCTCCTAAAAATATGTAATCGCACAGTTACTACAATGTATTAAAACACCAAATTCTTGAAAAAGAGAATCTAAGAAATCTGAGATCTTACCATAGATTCAGACTCATGACTCCTTTTATCAATTCTAAGGGCAAACATCTTCAAAACCGTTAATAACAATGAAAATATAGTGCTCCATCTTCAAACAAAATGTTGATATTCAAGCTCTAACATGAAATTCCTATTGAATTTTTTAAAAACAATTCTGATACTCTCCTACTCAATTCATTGTATAGAAGACTTCAAATGTCCAGAACCCTTATCACCTCAAGGCCACGCTCTACAATAATACATATAAGAAAAGCACTAATAAAGCATACTAACAAAAATGGGGGGATGGTGGGTAAAACTACTCCTCACTTTATATTTGTACACACATAGCTGTGCTCTTCAGAAACAGAATTTTTTCACTGCTAATCCTGGCACCACGTGTGCAACCAACCGTAATTTAACTTACCTCCTTCAGATTTTTTGTTTTCAGGCAGACTAAGTAAGAAACCTGCATTAGCATGCTGTATTCTACACTCACCACTAGAAATACTGAGGGTGCTATTTGTAATTGTATTCTTTTTAAGAGGTTTGTTCTCTGCAGCTGTTTTCTGCTTGCAGTGTATTTTGTGTAATCAGCACATCATCATAAATACATTGGCTGTTCCCCTGAGGGTAGCTGTCAGTGTTTAATTTACAGAACAACCTGGCCAATGTGAATTTTAACACTACAGTACTAGGCAAGGAGTTACCACACTCTGTGAAAAACAGGCTTCTATGAATTTTTATATCAAGACCTGGTCCCAGGACAATTTAAGTTCTAGAAATAGACTGTTTAAAGAAGCACTTTATACCTTGTATGCAACAGACTCTTTCCCACTTAAGGGCCTTAGAAGAAGCCCTGAAGTAACCAAACCACAAGTGAGCACTACAAATTCTAGAGACAACAGGATTGAACATCTATGATCTACCAGCAGGAGGCACTGTTATAAATGTTACCCATCTCTTTTTAAAGCTACATGTAAAGCTATCAAAAACATCACTGCTCCCTTGGAAGGTGTGTAAAGGCAGAAGAGAAAATCATTTAAGATGTCTATTTTTGCTGACATGAGCTATATCTGATATGAAAATAGGTATACTGCTTCCTTAGAGCTGCTACTAAGCCAGACCTTATCTAGCTCAATGAATGAGAAAAATACATGAAACAAATGATTATTCATAGCAGTGCATGCCATTAAGTCGCTTCGATTGTGTCTGACTCTTTGCAATCCTATGGACTATAGTCAAGTTCCTCTGTCCATGGGATTCTCTAGGCAAGAATTCTGGAGTGGGATGCCATGCACTCCTCTACGGGATCTTCCTGACTCAGAGATCAAATCCAGTCTCGTACGTCTCCTGCATTGGGAGGTGGGTTCTTTACCACCAGTGCCACCTGGGAAGCAGCAGTAGTCCCCACAAATTATACGCATAGTGCCTGGTACATAAGCTCTCAATGAATGTCTAAATAACTATAAGCTCCTTGAGGACAGGGTCTGAATCTTAATTTATGCCCAGCAATTTGCACAGTACCCAGCACACAGAAGGTATTCAATACATGAATTAAACTGAATTAAAGCTAGTTGTGAGTGGCAATGTTATTTGTAAAGATTTAGATCTACATGATGTCAAAATATATTTTCTAACTCAGTAAAATGCCCTTAAAAGCAGATATAGAGTGTCTATCATGTATTGTAGTCATTTTAATTAATGCTATTTGTATAGCTCAGAAACCTAAGTAGCTCAATCTTAGAGCTACTTCAATCTTAGCTCAATCTTACAATAAAACCAAGCTAGCCTACAAAATATTGGAACAGTAAAACTTACTTTTTGTTTTAATAATGAAGACCATATATAAGAGATTGAAACTTTTATATAGGAAACGTATCCAATAGCACTCTTCCACTGTTGAAGTGGCATTACAGGTACACATACACACTCTACAAATCAAGTGATCAAACATGTATTTCTGTGTGAGGCAAAATTGTATAAGTTAGAATGCCTAACAGAAATCAGTCCTGAATATTCACTGGACACTGAAACTCCAATACTTTGGCCACGTGATGCGAAGAACTGTCTCACTGAAAAAGATTCTGATGCTGAGAAAGATTGAAGGCAGGAGGAGAAGGGAACGACAGAAGATGAGATGGTTGGATGGCATCACCAACTCAATGGACATGAATCTGAGCAAGCTCCAGGAGTTGGTGATGGACAGGGAAGCCTGGCGTGCTGCAGTCCATGGGGTCGCAAAGAGTTGGACACAACTGAGCGACTGAACTGACTGATGCCTCAAGTTACACTGAATCAAAATACAGTTCATTCTTGCAGAGGTCTCCCCCGTGTATTTGCTTTATATAGTTGTGAAGAATTATATTTTCATGATGTTTTACAAAAATTAAATTGTGATTAATGAGTTCTTTGTTTTTAAAAAGGAAGAGAATTGCCTATTTCACTTCTGAGAATTTCAAACTTGCCCAAATTTATAATAAAGTTAAAATTTAAACAACTAACTAGAGCAGCACAAATTTGAAGAACTTACTCTGAAACTACAATTAAAATATTTCCTATAATAATTTTAAAATTTTATGTAAGCATAATTATATATAGTAAAATTTGATAACACCCTTAAATTGACTGACCTCAGTATTCTGACAACTGTAAAGAAGTTTTATTTAAGAACACAAGCCCTATTCATTACTTTCTATAATGCTTTGTGTGTGCTCAGTTGTTCAGTTGTGTCCAACTCTTTGCGACCCCATGGGCTACAGCCCTCCAGGCTCCTCTGTCTGTGGAATTTTCCAGGCAAGAATACTAGAGCAGATTGCCATTTTCTTCTCCAGGGATCTTCTTGACCCAGGGATCAAACCTGCATCTCTTGTGTCTCTAGTATTGGCAGGTGGATTCTTTACTACTGTGCACTGTACCACCGGGGAAGCTCCTCTGTTATGCTAAGACATTTTTAAAAGGTAATTCTTTTTTACATTTATGTCACATGAAAGGCAAACTGAGAAAGAACATGACCCACTGACTCAGGACGTTTGGATTTGTTTCACCAATTATATTAGCTTTTAATTCAATTGAATATTTGAGATAATATTTTGTAAAACAAACAAACAAACAAACTTTATGCCTAACAAATATATCTTAATTCTTAATAGGTTAATTAATCACATCCTTTCTTCTTAGATTAAGAACTACAAAAATACATCCTGGGACCTTCTGAACTAAACTGGATGGGGTTAGACTAAGGTCACGCTAGATCAGATGACTGCATTCTGTCTTCCCTGGAGACCATGTAGTAGTTCCATGTATTGCCATTAGATAGCAGCACAGTACACACCATCAGTCATATCTCACAGTCTCTTCCGTTAAGGTTGGAATTATCTTGGCTACACACACACACACACACACACACACACACGGATTCTAATTCAATTAGTGCAGTCGGCAACTCCAGAAAAAAGTAATTCAATTAGTGCATTGTGGAGCTCTACAATACCTCTAAGCAGATGTTCACCATCTTCAGGAACTGGAGCTAGGTTTAAAATACCTGTATCACTCAGATATGCCACTACATTATGTCATTTGTCAAAGTGCTTACATATGCTTTTCTGACTTCAAAGAAAAGGTGAGGAAACACACTCAGGCTAAGTTCCTAGAGATTTTTCCATTATCTACACCAAAGAAGTATATTCAATTTTAGGCTGCAGTAATTAAATTACATAATCCAAATTATGTTCAAACTGTATACTACACTATTACTTATTTTTGCAGTGCTGTCTCTAGTTATGCATGCCACACTGTTACGAGGACACTGTCAAGGTGGAATGCATTCACAAGGAGGGACAATCAGAATGATTAACACCCTCCCCATCAAAATACAGGGTTATGAAAATGGCAGGAATGATTATTAGCATTTTCCAAAGAAATGCTATCAGAACTGGGAATATTCACTCTGAGAACAGCAAACATAAGCAACATGATAGCTATCCTCAAACACAGAAATACATGAAGGAAAAAACACAGAAATACATGAAAAAAAAAAACACAGAAATACATGAAAAAGAAAACACAGAAATACATGAAAAAGAAAACAATTACTTTATATTATACAAAAGGTAAAATTAGAATCAGCAGGTGAACAAGAAGTTTGACTCCTTGAGAGAAAATTTTCTAACAGAACCAACAGTGAAGAAGAAAGCAAGATGACTCAAGAAATTCAGCTTGCCAATAATGGCAGTGATCAAGCAGAGATTAGATGACCCTTTGCCAAAAAAACTTCATAAAGGAGTCCTGTATGTGACTGGATGGTTTCCTGACCTCACTTTCAACAGTGAAATTCCATGGTTCTATGAATATACTGATTTTTGCTTATAAGGGAAACCTGGACTTTAAGTAATAAAGATAATCATTAAGGAGGAATGGCTATACAAAAGCCCATGGGCTGTGAGGCATTTTGATAGTGACTGCTGCATAATAATACATGGAAGGAAGAAGAAATTTGTTGTACTTTCTCTCTGCTAAGATTTAGGAGGTGCCATAATGTACATATTTCTAGTCTTATTTCTTAGCTAAGCACTTGCACTTCTCTTGCTCTTTCAAGACTGGAAAGAATGGTTTGTTTTTACTTATCCTCAGGAAATCAGCCAATGAGAAATCAATTTCTAGAAGACTGATTTTTTAAAAAATCCTCCATTGAGTCAAGATATTGGGTTCTCATAGCTTAAATGAAAATCTACATCAATATTTATGCTTTAAAAATACAGAACAATACTTAAAACAACAGTAAGTAATTCTCAATATCCCTCCCTTTTGTCTTGCTCTCTCTGCCCTGTACCTTGTGAAGACATAATTTTGGGTACAAGGGAGCAGGACATTATTTTACAAATATTATCTCCTCTCTTTTAAGCATGACCTCAAAGCAGGGAATTAAGAAATGTCAGGAATGATTGCCACCATTTTTCCAGAGCATTTCACTATGTATTCATGATAGAGAATAGCTCCTGCCTTTCACATCTGCATAGGGAGAGGACTAAGCTAAATGGCTGTGCTTTAAAAGCATCAATGAATTAATTCAAGTACTTTCCACACAAACTCCTACTTTTTCATATTCCACAAGAATTTCAAAAGGTCATTCTCACTTAAAACCTTACCTGTAAGGTCTATGTCCCCAAAACAAATTAAGATAAAATCACATCATGTATCTGTCAAAAGAGCTGCTTTTGTAGAATGAAAAAAAAACTTGTTTCTGTAAAATGTTATTTTAAGATATACTGCAACTTAAATAGCAATAGGAAACTTTCTATTAATAGAAAATATTTTCCAAGAAATCTATGGTTTGGCTTTTTCAACGAAAATTTTCTTTTCATGTGCCACTAACTTATTCTAATACAAATGTAATGGGCTCTTCCATATTATCCATTCATGAATTCTGCACTTAAAAAAAAAGAAAAGTATTTTCTTCTTCCCAAAAGTTTAAGGCTTCCATTAATGAACAAAAACTTCGGATAAACAGAGCAATAAATAACATAGCTGGGTTAATTTTTATTTGACCAGCAGTACTGCCATACAGTGGGCTATCAGCCTAACAAGCTATGTCACTCCATTTCTTATCTTTACACTACTACCTTCCAAACTTCCTGCCTCCACAAAAACAGAACCAGGACCTAAGCTGATTCCTCCTTAGAACTTAGTACATTCCATAAATCTCCAAATTAGTTAACTAACCCAACTCTAGTCTCCTTTGTCCACACCTCACAGCCTGCATTTATGTTCTAGTGTTAAGTTTATTTGTTGGCTCCATCAGCACCACTTCTCTTTAACATTGTCCCTTTTCATGCATTTAAGGCAACTACTTCCAACCCTATCAATGAAAACAGACAAATGGGGGATAAAGGAATGAACTGCAAACACCTCAAACAAGAAAGGTTGCTTAAAAAACCAAGTGTCACATTCTGACAGTTCAATATTTCATAGCCAATACAAGGAATGTGCAACGACACTGCAACTTTAAATCTTTTCCTCCTATGTCAGTCTCTCTTTCTCTCATTGTAATGCCAAAGGGAACAGCAATCAGAGTGGAGATGTTCAACGTGATAGAGGTCAGGACACCATCGGATCAACGTACCAGAAACACGACCTTGTTTATTTTTTTTTCCACAGTATTATTGTTTACAGGGTGCTTTGCTCATGTACCTTGTGGTTCTTAGCTAAAAGATGAAATTACAGCCCAGGATGAAGCGCTCAGGCACACATCCAATTTGTGTTTCCATCTCAGAAAACAAAAAGCTTCTAAGGCCCTCAGGCTGCCATTCAAACTTGGAGGCTGACATTTTTAACAGCATGAACCAGAGACTGGCAGAGAGAATGATCTAATGCATTTCTGACTTGTCAATCAAAGATCTCACCTCTGCTGTCTTGTAAACAGTTGGGGGCCATCTAACTACATTCATAAACCTAGGGAGAGCTTACTGCCAGCTGGGGTGCTGGAGCCACATGCTCTGGCTTCTATTCACCAAAATCATGATTCAGTTTTATAATCTCACTGTAAATAGTCCATAGGCACATTTCCAAGACTCCTGGAATAGAACCAGAATGGGGAATACAAAAGAGATATTGGTCAAATACTGTGTTATTTTCAAGCTGTTGGAATCCTGTACCCATTTTATCCTCATTTTACCAATTCTCCCCAAAGGACTACACTATTCTGCAACTAAAATGCTTAAAAAAATTAATGACCTGACAATGTAAAAGTCTAGAGGAAATATACTAATTTATACCAGAAATTTCCCTTGTGTTTTATTACCAGTAAAGAAACAGGCTCCCTAAACATAGCTCATGCAAAGGACAGAAACTGGAGTAAACAATAGCAACTATATTTTAGTAAAACTAATCATGTGCTTTCTTTCCAATATAAAATTTCTCATGTTCATATGCAAAAGCTTTGTATAAACTAGTTTAAAATACTGAAATGTATATTTGTGTATATGAAACATGAGAAGAGTAGTTATCCCTCTACTCCTTCTGTTTATGATTTCCAACATCCACAAAAATTAGACCAAATCAGGCTAAAACATGAACTTTTTGCTAAAGGATCACATATAAAAATAAATTTACTCTTTTTTATGCCAATTTTACTGCATACAGAATTCCAATTTAATTCATACCAAGCCACACATACTAGATTTGCAAGAAAGGTCTTGAGAATTTGAATGGTACACCTGAGAATGTTCAAAGGCAAGTGACAGATAACCTAGCTGGGGAAGGTACAATGCAAAATCCCATTTCTTGATGATCTACAACATCCTAGGCCCAAATAACTATTTCAAAATATAGACTTGGTTTCCAGAGGACTGGGCCAGAGAATATAGAAAAGCTCACAGCTACTGAACATCATTCTTAGGAAAAACAGAACTCATGGGTGTCACCGCCCATGAAGAAAGCACTGCAATTCTTAGAGGCCTGAGCAGCTAAATAGTCAAGAGATTGGTCTTTTTTTCCCCCAATGAGGCCAACACAAAATGACAAAGAAAAGAGTTTCTTAAATGATGCCTATCTACCAAGATTCCATATCCTGACAGTCTACACAAAATAGCAAACCTAGAAATTAACACAGGGAAGGACAGCAAGACAATAAAACACTACCACATAAAAAAAGCACAATGGTAAAAGAAGGTACAAATGGCTGTGCAGTCACAAAACCACCAACAATGATTCCTAAATAACATATAAAGAACTCCTATGGTACTTTGGCCTCTACTCAGCACAAAGATTGCAGGAACAAGAAAGTAATCTTGGAATATAAAGAAAGTAATATGTACCTCTCCAGAGGATACAGGTGAACCTTAACTGCCCACAGGAAGAATTTCTCTGGTAAGGACAGTACCTCCATAAAGGCTCCCATCACCCGTAGAAGTTTTCATCAATTTGATGACATGATCCTCTACACAGAAAACCCTAAAGACACCACCAGAAAATCAGTAGAGCTAATCAATGAATATAGTAAAGTTGCAGGATATAAAATTAATACACAGAAATCCCTTGCATTCCTATACACTAACAATGAAAAAAACAGAAAGAGAAATTGAACCATTCACCTTTGCAACAAAAAGAATAAAACACTTAGGAGTAAATTTACTTAAAGAAACAAAAGACCTACATATAGAAAACTATAGAACACTGATGAAAGAAATCAAAGATGACACAAATAGATGGAGAAATATACCATGTTTATGGATTGGAAGAATCAATATAGTGAAAACGAGTATACTACCCAAAGCAATCTATAAATTCAACACAATCTCTATCAAGCTACCAACAGTAATTTTCAGAGAACTAGAACAAATAATTTCACAATTTGTATGGAAACACAAAAAACCTCAAATAGCCAAAGCAATCTTGAGAAAGAAGAATGGAACTGGAGGAATCAACCTTTCTGACTTCAGACTATACTACAAAGCAACAGTCATCCAGACAGTATGGTACTGGCACAAACACAGAAATATAGATCAATGGAACAAAATAGAGAGCCCAGAGATAAAATTCATGCACTTACGGACACCTTATCTTTGACAAAGGAGGCAAAAATATACAATGGAGAGAAGACAATCTCTTTAACAAGTGGTGCTAGGAAAATGGTCAACTACCAACTAAAAGAATGAAATGAACACTTTCTAACACCAGACACAAAAATAAACTCAAAATGGATTAAAGAGCTAAATGTAAGACCAAAAACTATAAAACTCTTAGAAGAAAACATAGGCAGAACACTCCCTGACATAAATCACAGCAAGATTCTCTATGACCCACCTCCCAGAGTAATGGAAATAAAAACAAAAATAAACACATAGGACCTAATTAAACTTAAAAGCTTTTTCACAATGAAGGAAACTATAAGCAAGGTGAAAAGGCAGCCTTCAGAACAGGAGAAAATAATCAAATGAAACAACTGACAAAGAATTAATCTCCAACATATACAAGCAGCTCATGCAGCTCAATACCAGAAAAATAAATGACCCAATCAAAAAGTGGGCCAAAGAACTAAATGGACATTTCTCCAAAGAAGACATACCTATGGCTAACAAATACATGAAAAGATGCTCAGCATCACTCATTATCAGAGAAATGCAAATCAAAACCACGATGAGGTACCATCTCACACCAGTCAGAATGGCTGCCATCAAAAAGTCTACAAACAATAAATGCTAGAGAGGGTGTGGAGAAAAGGGAACCCTCTTATACTGTTGGCAGAAATGCAAACTAGTACAGCTACTATGGAGAACAGTATGGAGATTCCTCAAAAAACTGGAAATAGAACTGCCATATGACCTTGCAATCCCACTGCTGGGCACACAGACCAAAGAAACAGAACTGAAAGAGACACATGTACCCCAATGTTCACTGCAGCACTGTTTACAACACCATAAAACAGGAGACTATTATACAGAGTGAATTAAGTCAGAAAGAAAAACACCAATACAGTATATTAACGCATATATATGGAATTTAGAAAGACAGTAACAATGACCCTATATGTAAGACAGCAAAAGAGACACAGATGTAAAGAACAGACTTTTGGACCACGCAGGAAAAGGTAAGGGTGGGATGATTTGAAAGAACAGCATTGAAACATATATATTACCATATATACAACAGATGACCAGTGCAAGTTTGATGCATGAAGCAGGGCACTCAAAGCTGGTACTCTGGGACAACCCAGAGGGATGGGGTGGGGAGGGAAGTCGTACTGGGGTTCAGGATGGGGGGACATGTGTACACCCATGGCTGATTCATGTCAACGTATGGCAAAAACCACCACAATATTGTGAAGTAATTAGACTCCAATTAAAATAAATTAATTTTTAAAAATTAAAAATAAAAAGCAAAAAACAAACCTAATATTCAGGTGAACTAGGTCACTAACATGCGAAGAGTTGACTCATTGGAAAAGACTCTGATGTTGGGAGGGACTGCGGGCAGGAGGAGAAGGGGACGACAGAGGATGAGATGGCTGGATGGCACCACTGACTCGATGGACATGAGTCTGGGTGAACTCCGGGAGTTGGTGATGGACAGGGAGACCTGGTGTGCTGCAATTCATGGGGCTGCAAAGAGTCGGACACGACTGAGTGACTGAACTGAGGTCACTAACCTTGATACACCCTAGTTTCCACTTTAGGAAAAGGCAAATGTAAATATCTACCTCAAACACTGTTAGAAGGCTGGAAAGAAAAATATTTCTTAGTAGGGTATTCTACATATATCTTTCACTTTGGTACAGATTTATGTGACATATACTACTTACAATGAGTGAATTAAGGTTCAACTTAAAAAAAAGTTATCACTTTTTTTTTTGGCTAAAGGACAGAGGAGACTGGTAGGCTATAGTTCATGGGGTCGCAAAGAGTCGGACACAACTGAACAACTTCACTTTCAATAGAAATATTTGAAGGTACAGAAAACTCCACAAATCCCATTTGCTTTAAATCCATGTGCCCAGAGACTACATATAAAGCATTTTAATGTTTATCCTTGGACAATTCTTTGTATACTTACATTTGAAAAACAAAACTCTATGAAATTAAAACAAAAAAAAGTTTTCATCAACTTGATTTTTCCAGTCTGTGTTACTTATATTGGGGTGACCCCAGGCCTCCTTGGGTACCTATATTCTCCCTTGTGCCATGGGGTCATGTTGAAGTCAGGGCAATTAGGTAAAATCCAACATTATTCAACATAAAAGCAATAAGCCCTTTTGGTGGAATGAAAAGTTTAATTTTTCAGATGCATCAGGAAAAAAAAATTTTTTTAAGGAAATCTGATCATCTCACAATAAGATGATCTGGATTAGATCCCTGGAGTAGGAAATGGCAACCCACTCCAGTATTCTTGCCTGGATAATTCCACAGACAGAGGAGCCTGACAGGCTACAGTCCATGGGGGTCTCAAAGAGTCGGACACGACTGAGTAACTGAGCATGCACACATGCAAATACTAGACAATGCTGTGCATTAGCCTGTAAATGAACATTACCTGCATCACAAACATGTCAAAATACTTAGCAATGGAAGAATCCATTATTCTTGAAACAGAATATTAAAACAAACTTGAAACAGAATATTAAAAACAATCAAGTAAGCATCTTGAAAGACAAATCAGTCCTAATGGTGTCATTCTTCCCAAGATAGACTTTCTAGCATAAAGTAAAATACACCAAATTCAGGTCATCTATAACTTTTCTGAGTTATATATATATATATATATAAATTGAAAGGGCAGAAGGTGAACAATGAATTTCAAGGTCAGCTAAAATGTTTTAAAATTCATAATTGTACTTTCTTTTAAATAAATGAGCTTCAATAATATATAGTATAATAAATATCCAACACTTTGCACATACACTTTAATTTGTTCCTAATCAAGACTAAAGGGTCACTTTCAGTATTATCTCTAATGATTTCTATCCTTTCTGTAAACTATTGTTAATCCCTAACTATCATTTTAATTTTCCCTGTGTCTATTCTGGTATAGAATAAGGGTAAAATGCAATAAAATAGCCAAACAATTGTACAAACCCACACTGCTGTGAAGATAAAGATGCTGACATCACTGAAACTGAGCTCAGCTGGCTGGCAGTGCCAGTATTCAATAGCCTGAAATGTGCATTTTTGTCCATCAACAAGAGTCCAAATTCAGTATACAAAATCTAATTCAGAAGGGATCATCATAGTGTGAGTCATGTAAAAGTCAAATGTATAAAATCTGAGGCCTGCCCATAAATCAGATTCAACAAATTTTCCTTTATTCTGTGTAAATATGTAGTCTTTGGAATGACTGTTTAATTATCATAACTTCTTTTTGAATATAGAAAACTCGTGTGTATGTATGTACAGGTACTCTGAGCAATTCAAGGCTTTCTCTTTCCCATCCTATCAATGTTAGTTAATCTTTTACATTTCAAGTGCCAAGCACTTGATACTGTGCTTGACACTGGAAATGTAAAAATGAACAAAAACATAGTTGTACTCTCAAGAAACTGAACAATTACAATAGCATATCAGTGTTTATGACAGAGGTATCTATTGCATGTCCTTGGTACATATGCTCTGACTAGGTTAAGGGAGTGGGGAGGGGTAAAAAGATCAGTAAGGGCCTTTATTCTAGAGGTGAAACAACTTAAGCAGAACTGTGGAATTTAGGAATTAGCCAGGTTAGATAAAAGTGGGAGGCAAGGGGAAAGGGATGATAGGTGTTTTCAGTAGTAGCATTCTCCAGGTAGAGAAAGGATATGCCAAGACACAGAGCATGACACAGTACTGCTGGAGAACTATGAATTTGAAATGGCTAAAAATTATATGGAGTAAAGAGGGATAACGGAGAAGGCAATGGTACCCCACTCCAGTACTCTTGCCTGAAAAGTCCCATGGATGGAGGAGCCTGGTGGGCTGCAGTCCATGGGGTCGCTAGGAGTCGGACACGATTGAGCGACTTCACTTTCACTTTTCACTTTCATGCATTGGAGAAGGAAATGGCAGCCCACTCCAGTGTTCTTGCCTGGAGAATCCCAGAGACGGGGGAGCCTGGTGGGCTGCTGTCTATGGGGTCGCACAGAGTCGGACACGACTGAAGCGACTTAGCAGCAGCAGCAGCAGCAAAGAGGGATAAAAATTGATATGACCAGGTGACAAACATAGAATTTAATAAAGCATAGAACAGAGCTGAAAATCAGAAAGTAACAGTATCAGTAAAATAGTAATATCTGAGAGGACATTTAAAATAGATCCTTTCTTTTTCTATTTCTCTATATTTTTTATAATTATTAAATTTTTACTTTTATAATTTTATAATAAAGTGGTAATACTAAATATATTTTAAAACAAAATTATATTTGTCTGGGCATGTCTATGTGTGTGTGTGTATGCATGCATGAATGGATAAGTCATTCTAGACTGAAGGAACTAGCATGTTGATTTATGATTATCGCAGGAATATGAGTAATACTTTTTTGTTTACATATTTACCAAATAATTTATATATTCTACTACAAACAATTAGTTTTATTAGCAGACAAAAATGTAGGGTTCCCCCCCCACCAAACAAAAACATTTTTGATTTGTCACTATATGCAAATTCCTTATGTAAAGGGTATAGCTAGGATAAACATAGGTCATATGTCAACATATGCACTGAAAACAAAATCTTATTGTAGTTGATTTAGAATGTTGTATTAATTTCTTCTGTACAGCAAAGTGACTCAGTTATGCATATATATATTATTTTTCATATTCTTTTTCATTATGATTTGTCACAAGATACTGAATATAGTTACTTGTGCTATACAGTAGAACCTTCTTATTTATTCACCCATATCTGTAGTTTGCCTCTGCTAATCTCAAACTCCCATTCCTTCCCTCCCCTACCTACACTTCCTGGCAACCACAAGCCTGTTCTCTATACCTATGAATATGTTTTGCTTCACAGATACGTTGATTTGTATTATATTTTAATTTTACATATAAGTGATATCATATGGTATTTCTCTTTCTCTTTCTGACTTACTTTGCTTAGTATGATAATCTATAGGTCCATTCATGTTGTTGTATATGGCATTATTTCATTCTTTGTGATGGTTGAGTAACCTTCCAGTGTGTGTATATAATACATATATATACATATATATATTCTTATATACCACATCTTCTTACAATTCATCTGTCAATGGACATTTAGGTTATTTCCACACTTGGCAATTATAAACAGTGCTGCTATGAACAAAGGGGTACGTGTATCTTTTTGAATAATAGTTTTGTCTGGGTATATGCCCAAGGGTGGGATGGCTAGATCACATGACAATTCTATTTTTGGTTTTTTGAGGACCCTCATACTGTTTTCCATAGTGGCTATACCAATTTACAATCCCACCAACAGTGTAAGAACATTCCCTCTTTGGCATTTGTCATTTGTAAATATTTTAATGGTGGCCATTAAATGTGAGGTGGTACCTCATTTTAGTTTGATTTGCATTTCTCTAATAATTAGCGATATTTTCAGCTTTTCACCATTCACTCAAATACTGGCTGTCGATTTGTCATAAATGGCTTTTATTATGTTGAGACATGTTCTCTCTACACCAATTTTCATTAGAGTTTTTACCTAAATGGATGTGATTTATCAAAGGCAAATTTTTCTGTGTCTATTGAGATGATCATGTGGTTTCTATCCTTTCTTTTGTTGATGTGGTGTACCCACTGATTGATCAGTGTATGCTGAACCATCCTTATGACCCTCAGATGAATCCAACTTGGTTGTGGTTTTATGCATTGTTGGATTTGGCTTCCTAATATTCTGTTGAGAATTTTCGTGTCTATGGTCATCAAAGATACTGGCCTGTAATTTTCTTTTTTGATACTCTGTGTGGTTTTGGTATCAGGGTGATGATACCACAGAATGTCTTTGGGAGTGTTCAAAAGGAACTGAACTTTTTATTAAACAAAAATTGCACACTACTGAGATGATTTGTATATAATGGGGGGCATCAGTTATGATTTGATAAGTGAGCATTTTTGACATGGGGTAATTTTCCTATGGTAGTGTTTTGTAAAAAAAATTTGTGTGCTCATTTACATTCAGTGTGATAATCCATATTCCTCTAAAACCTCAAATGTAAAATAAATCTTCCATATGTATATATACCTATACTCTGAATAATGCTTAACTTCCCTAGCATTCTTCCATGTTAACACTTCACATAATAGATGGTAAGATTTAGTAGACTTCAAGTATTTTTCTTTTTAACTTTACTAAAGAATAATTGATTTACAATGTTGTGTTAATTTCTGCTATACATCAAAGTGACTCAGTTATGCACGCATGCATATATATATATATATATTCTTTTCCATTATGGCTTCTCATAGGATATTGAATATAGTTCCCTGACATCATTAAGTATTCTTAAACAGTAAAACACATTACATTATCTCTCTTGAAGTCAACTCTCAACAATTTCAACCTTTGGACACTAGATTTCAAATAATGGACACTAGATTAATATTAAAATATTACATGGTTCAAGCTCAAAAATTCCTTAAAATTACTAGCTATACGTAACACCAAAAACATTCTAAGGTCATATAAATCTACCTAAATTATTATTGTCAGAATTTCTCTTCTTCTTTAATGTCTAAAGAAAATAAAGGATCCGAATTACTCAGCTATTTTTAAACACTTGCTATTGCTCAGTCTCATTTAATAGTACAGATTATAAGACTACCAGGTGCTGAGGACAAACATGATTCCACAAAATACACCCACTGTTAATCAACAGAAATCCTCTTAATTACCTATAGACTTTCCAGGACAAAGCAAAATGATGAAAATGAAAATATGTTCAAACTATAAACAAGTCCTCAAAGAATCTACTGTATTTAAACAATATTTAGAGCATCTTTTCTGTAGTAATTTGAAATGTGTGGATTGGAAAAGTCAATAATCAAACCATATCAATGTTGCCATTTCCATCTGAGTTACTGAGGATAATCCAACAAATTAAGCAACAGCTCTTCCTTTTATATTGTCAAAGAATTTTGATTTTGAAGCTGCTTCAAATTTGCTAAAGGAATGCAATAATTTCAAAGAAAAAAATGTCATGAAGCTATTACTAAGTCACCTCCTCAAAGATGTTTGGCAACATAAGTAGAAATAAGTATTCCTACTGGGCAACCACTTTGAAGAATTACTTGAAATGCATCTCTTAAAGTTAAAAATACTCTACGACCCAAGCAATTCCACTCTTAGGTATTAAGCCAAGAGAAATAAACACCCATGTCCACAAAAAGATGCACAAACTGTACACCATAGCTTTAGCCATAGTAGACAAAAATGGGAATAATCCAAATGTCTACCAATAGACGAATGGAAAAACTGTGGTATATTAGTACAATGGAATTTATTTAGCAATAAAAAAAGAATAAGTTACAGATAAACATAACAAAATGGATAAATCTCAAAAACATTAGCTGATCAAAACAGAACAGATATAAAAAATGTATACTATATGACTACATTTATATGAGGCTCAAGTACAGGCAAAACTGATCTTTGGTGGCAAATCAGAACAGTAATTGCATATGGGATATGGGTGATAACTGGAAGGGGGTACAAAGGAACTTTCTCAGATTGTGGAAGTGCTCTATATTTTGAAAGTGAGGTTACACAAATGTTTACAGTTATCAAATTCATCTAAGAGTACACAAGATGTGTACATTTTACTGCATGTAATTTTTACATAAACAAAAATCTAAATAAGCAAATAAGGTAAAACCCAAACCAGAAAAATGCAAATGTACTGAGATTGTTATAGTTCTAGTAGTGAAAACAGGAAAGACTAGACTTAAGTCTATATCTGCCAATTAGTCAATCAGCAATTTGGAGCACCTGTGTATAATGAACCTGACGGAAAAAAACCACTGAATTAACAGAATGCCAGCAGATAACCCCATTTTTTTCCATTTTTACTACATAAAACTTAATGATTTTTCTGAAGATAAGAAAAGAAAAATAAACATTCATACTTATAGCAATACTGGGGAAAGCAAAGTTTTTCATCAATACCTGAACCCAGAGTAGGCTTTGCTATGATACAGAATTTGGTTAAGGCATGAAAAAAAAGTAAGATTTCATTTCACAGTGTAATGTTATATAGCAAGGTGAAACAGTATTTGCTGAAAGTTTCCAAACCTAGTCCTTCGGGCATGTTTCTGATAATATAGAACCCATTAATCTGCCAGACCCTGTTCAAAGTGAAACAAGAAGGAAAGGGGGGCAGGACACAGCCTTTAAAAGAATGACAGATATTAGGACATGACCAAAACTGATTAGAACTAACTAGATCCAAGATGGTGGAAGATCTGGTTCCCTCCAGATTTTTGTTCTATATGTCCCTTTTTTGGATAATTTTAACCTGTATCTCTTCCTTGTAATAAACCTTGAATATAATAGCTTTCAGTGAGTTCTACTGAGTCCTTTCTGGTGAATTATCAAATCTGAGGAGAGGAGCAGAGGGGGAGGTGTCCTTACAACTGGTATCTGATGTGACAGCAGTCTTATAGGGACTGTTCTCTCAGACTGCACTCTGGTGAAACTCACTGCAACTCCAAAAAGGTTTAAAAAAAGAATATGAGTTTCTTGAGAGCTGAAAGTTCATCAATGATACATAGTAAAAAAGAAAAAATATTTGAAATAGATACTCAGGATATTAATATTTTCTAACATTAACAGCAATAATGTTAATGATGATGAAGATAATAAAAACAGCAACTATTTACTGCATGCCCTAACTATAGTCTCCATTTATAGATGAATTTAGAATGAAATGACTTGCTTAAGATCATACCACTAGTGACAAACAGTATGTGAGTCCTGATTTAACTAATTTTAAAGCCTGTACAGCATCATATTGTATCTCATAAGACAAAGAAGTTTAATATATTTTGCAAAGGACAAACAAATATCCAGTAACTTCATCACTAAAATAGTATCATTAAAGGTAAGTAACTGTTTGTTAGCACTGGTCAGGAATGTAGAATACTTAAGTTCTCCAACCTTTAACTAAGACTCAGTCATAAGCATTCTGATACTTACAACTTGTCTTTGAAATTATTAATAGAACATGAGCTACATAAGTTAAAAACAAATTTAAATCACTAGTTTATTACATATTACTAAGTAAATGTTCATTGCTCAACTATGTCTGACTCATTGCAAGCCCATGGACTGTATCCCACTAGGCTCCTCTGTCCATGGAATTCTTCAGGCAAAAATACTGGGGTGGGTAACCATTCCCTTCTCCAGGGGATCATGTCAACCCGGGAATCGAACCAGGATCTCCTGCACTGCAGGCAGATTCTTTACCATCTGAGCCACCAGGGAAGCCCAAATGCTAGATACAAATTCCAAATACCTAAGGTAGATAAATGACACTTCTACCAAGAAAATCACCATGTATCATACCCTAATCTGTAAAGAATGGGCATCGAGCTCTGTCTTACATATTTCTCTACAAGTTTTCCTCTTTCCTTCTATAGTTTTCTCTCACATCCTGGAACTGCCCTAGTGGCCTCTAAGAAAGGCCAAAGGGAACTAGGATCTGATGGTCCAAGCAAGACCAGCTGGACTGTCTCAAGCTGAACACTATACTCAAAGGTCATGAAGGCCTTTCCACCTTGAAACTAGACCTTTTAATCAGGATATAAATAAACACAGTTCTTATATATGTAAAATACACACATACAGATACATAAACATATACATACACCCACACATAAATAATAGTATAGTAGCAAGGAGACACTCTGAATTGAGCACTTTATGTTTTTAGTAATCATAAGAAAAACATAAGAAAGTGCCCAGGCAACTGGTTGCAATTGATTGATTGATTATATTAATTGGTTTTATGTAGGTCCAGAGCAAACATTACATATTGAATGCTATTTATTGAGATTACTTTAAAACTCATTATCATACTTCTACTAAACATGAAAACCAACAAATCAAGTTGTGCTCTGTCAATTTTGGCAAACCAATCATAACAAAAATGTCTCAAGAGTGGATCAGTCTGGATCTACATTAAAAATTAAAGGAGAACTGAGTGACGTGAAATACAGGCAACACGAAGGAGAAAAGCGAACTTAAGTAAAGGATGGGAAAGAAGGAGAGACACACTAATGAACTAACACACACATACTAATGCCCACAAATAACCCACAGAGACAGAGAAAGTACCTGGAAAGCTGTGAGTGCGCCAGTCCCTGGGTTATACAGGCATCGCAGCGAAGGCATGCTGTCCGCCAGGCTGGAGCAGCCCAGCCACAGAGACCTGGGCATAGAGCACTGCAGAGAGAGGACAACTATGAGATGGGACAGCATGAGACAGGATGACACAGATTACAGGAATTCTCAAAGCTTGGCTAAATACAATATTCCAGTTGCAGCTTGCCTTTATGACAGAAACATCTTCAAGAAAATACTATTTACTAGTTCTAACCCCAGATGGAAACTCAAAAGGAGCACTAGTGCCCAAAAAAGGAAGAAAAAAAAGTTATAGGTCAAAAAGCAAAATATTTAATTTAAAAATTTATTCCTGTTCTTCTGTGTATGAAACTAAAGGAAATCTACTTCTTATTCCAATTAATCAATTCTTTTCCTCTACGCACCTCAACTCATCTCCCATAAACTCACCACAAAAGTGAAATATTGTGCAGACTAAGCAGAAAAAAGAAATCATTCATAGTAGCACTTCAACACTAGAAACGGTAAATTAGAAAACAAAATATCACAGGAAACTTAAAAGGATTTTAAGAAGGTGGGAAGAAGGAAAAGAAAAAGTATTATACCCCTACAGTTTGACAGCAACTAATGCCGCAAAATTTGCATACGTTTTATGTATCTTGTTAGTCTGCTATTCATTAACCAAAATGCATAAGTTACCATAGCAGCTGCCTCTTTATCTTTCCAGATGGATTTAGGGGGATGTGGGGGATGGCAGGAGGAGGCAAGAAACAATCCAAACAGAAGGGAAAACAACAACAAAGCAAGCAGAGACAGGGACAGAAAAAGAGGACCCCAAAAAGCTGCTGGTCCTAAAACCTTGTAAATAAACAAACAAGTAACGTGTAAGTGTAAATATACATACAGTATATTCAAAACAAAACAAAACAAAAGGTAGAACTTATGAGTTTTAGTATTACTAATTAAACAGTATTAGTGGTACTGCTCCTGTACCTTATAAACACTATATCTTTTAGAAGAATTTTTACAATCTTTAGATTTCCCTAAATGTATCCCAGGTTGAATCTTTGTCCATCAACTTGGGTGCTATTACAGTCTAGTAATACTAAAAAACTAAATACCTGATCATAGCACATATAAAAACAGAAAAACATTTTAAAGCACAACAGTCAGTGCACATAATACTAAACTTTGAATTATAAGCTTTGAACTATTTATTATCATCATGGGACTTTTTTCTTCTTAAAACACTTTAGTTGGGGAAATATTAAGGAAACAAAATATGGTATTCACTGTTCACTATCTATAACTGATACAAGGATGGTATACTGGAAAGGCCTTCAAAAATTGGTTTAGACTCCAGCTTTCAGATCATTATTTTCTTATTTTTTAGTTAAGGTGATTGATGCCCAGAAGAAATTAAGCATTTATCCATGATCATAGAATTTAGAAAGTAGAGAAGTAAGAACTAGAATCCTGGCCTACTGCTTTTCAGTTCAGAACTCTTCTTGCCTCTATCCTCCCCTAGGTCATAAAGTGGAAGCATCAGACTTCAAAAACAGGTATCTACTAAAGGCATCACTGGATAACTTAACAACCAAAACAGCTAAACTGCTTTGAACTACTACAACAATCACGTAATTTTTTTGTTTCAAAGTTTCTTCTCCTCAAACTACAATCCATTTTACAAACAGCCACTAAACAGAATTGTCTTCACTTTGTGATCGTGTCACTCTCGTCAATAATTCACAAGGCTCCCTAGAAATTCAAGCACTCTATTAATCTGACCTTTCCCCACTGCCTACATCAACTCACCCTCTCTGTCCTTCCAGTTGGCCCTGGAACTCTAATGAATTACCTTGATATTTTGTTCAAATATACATCTTACCCCCATACTTTTGAACTTGTAATTTCCTTCTTCCTTTCACCCTAACCATACACGTGCATGCTTTCATCTACCATTTACTTATTTGTCTCCTAAGAATTTTGGGGCTTTCCAGGTGGCACTAGTGGTAAAGAATCCACCTGCCAATGCAGGAGATGCAAGAGACTCAGTTTGATCCCTGGGTCAGGAAGATCCCCTTGAGTAGGAAACGGTAACTTGCTCCAGTAATCTTGCCTGGAAATTTCTATAGACAGAAGAGCCTGGCAGGCTACAGTCCATGGGGCTGCAAAGAGCCAGGCATGACTGAGCATGAACTCCTAAGAATTATTTAATTTCAGTCTCATCCAGTGGTTCTCAGTAGCAGATATTCTCATTTTGTGAGAAGGCAGCTGGGAGAAGAGGACAAGGAAGAGCAGGATAAAAAAAAAAAAGTTTCTTTCCCCTTGAGAACCACTGTTCTATTAATATGACTCTATACTGCTGCTGCTGCTAAGTCACTTCAGTCGTGTCCGACTCTCTGCAAGCCCATAGACGGCAGCCCACCAGGCTCCCCCGTCCCTGGGATTTTCCAGGCAAGAACACCAGAGTGGGTTGCCATTTCCTTCTCCAATGCATGAAAGTGAAAAGTCAAAGTGAAGTTGCTCAGTCGTGTCTGACTCTTAGCGACCTCATGGACTGCAGCCTACCAGGCTCCTCTGTCCATGGGATTTTCCAGGCAACAGTACAAGAGTGGGGTGCCACTGGCTTCTCTGGACCCTATACTGGAAGCACCAAATTCTTAGCCAAAATAATTTTTGTTAGGAAGATGACATTAAAAGTTTCTAAATCTAATGTTTTGGCCATTTATCTGACAAGTACTTGTTGAGTATCTTCTTTGTGCTGGGCACTGTCCTAGGCACTAGGGATAGAACAATGAACAAAAGAAACAAAAATACTTTATATTCTGGTGATAAGTCTCTCAGCCATAAATTCTTCTATATTTAAAATCTTTAATGGAAAAGAAATTCACTGGTAGTGACTTTCTCTCATTGTTAATGAGACAACCTATATGATTAATCAAGTGGTTAAAAGTTCTGTGTATCCTGGGTAGAACAATGTTCACGCTGAAGGGACTGAATTTGAGAAAAGAGAGAAATAAAGCGAGAATTTTTAAAAGCCAAAATGAAAACAGGGAAAGAAAATGGAGTAGGCACTGAAAAATAGCCTGTCACTTTTCTGACTTCCCTTCAGAAGAGGTAGATGGCTCATATACTTTTGGCAATAACTAAGTGCATGATCTCCACTTTTTAATTAAAATATACATTTTTATTTATATTTATGACTGCTCCCTGGTAAGCTTTTAAGGCATTCCTCTTTTGAATGTTTTGTCTCCTTCATTTTATATTAGGTTCTGCGTTATTTTTGCAGTATGTACTTGGTTAATCATTATCTAACTGTCCTTTCTGTTACTCATTCTAATGCCCTTCTCCTCATTCATTCATTCCTATCGTCCATCAAAACTCCTAAAAACTAAGAATTTGAAAGGGCTTTATCCCACCTCCCTAAACTAAAATTCCCAAATAAAACTATAATCAATAATAAGCCACATACACCCAGGAAAGTCACTAGATATACTGGTGTGATTTCTAAAATAGCATTAAATTGCAAACACCACACAGAGGATGCATTCCCGATTATTACAAGACAATTGGTGTGGGTATGATAACCACACTTGAATATAGTCTGATCTGCACATTACCATAAGATTTTATATATTATAGCTCAATTTAAAAACCAATTTTCAAATTGGTTTGTATTGTAACAATTAATCTTACCCATACTGGTAAATGCCACTTTAAAACACTGAGGAAAAAAGATATAATTACAAAATTAATGGAATAGGCTATAATTTCTAACTCTACCTCTTTCCCTTCTATCTTCACATTTAGCAGCATTTTCTAAATGAAAAAGGAAATCAAAAGAAATTTAGGCAATAAGCAACAGAGTGGAAAAGGGTGCCACTGCGGTTACTGTTCCTTATGTAGTCTAAACATTTCAGGGTCATCCTGATTGGTCAGTTTTCTGACAAAAATGTATGACTTTCTCTGTCCTTCAACAATGAACAAATAATCCTCCTTAAGATGCCCAAAACCCACGTAAGTTTTCTACTAAAAGTTGAGACAGTAAAAGTTTGTTTCTCCTTGCAAACTAATATGGGAATTCCTAAGACTTTCCTTCTACACTTAAAACAATTTTTTAATAAAAGTAGGTTCCAAACTAAACTGCAATCTAGCAACTATATTCTCACTTTTAAATATTTAACTTCCATTATCTGTTAAAGAACTTGTGAAGGACCTATTCCTTAAGTATTTCTCCTCTGCAATCTCAAAAGCTACAATGAAGTTTGAATCACACATGGGTCTCCCTCTAACAGAAATCTAGCCTTACATAGCACAGGTTTATTTCTTCAGCTCACTTTCTACTTAACCTCACCCCAAATGGCTCTCCACTGCAACTCTCAAAATAAGGTTGAAAACTACAATAATTTATTACAACTGAAGTTTGTTACTCAACTGAATGAGTTTACCAGCTTTTAAAAAACATACACAGCATTTTTTTAAATGCTTAAAACATGTTTCTACTACTTGAAAGAATCAAGAAAAATCAAAGAAAAAGAGATTGAAACGCTGCACAAGGGGCCTGCAGTGCTTTGAGGAGGAAGTGTCTAAGGTCCATCAGGTTCAACAGCACAAACTCATTTTCACAGAGAACACTGAAAATCTTGACTCTTCCCCTTATTTGGCTGCCTGGAAAAAGCCACAGTTTCTCTTCACTGATAGAACGCCCTGCAGGCAAAGGGCTGGCCTTAGCATTTACTATATGAAAGCTGAATGACAAAACCCCTTAAACTCAGGTCCCTGGTTGGTCAACTTCTAGGAGTAATAGAAGCTATAATAATCAACAGTAAAAAGATTGCTGCATTGAGAGTTTATGTATCCTTAAGCCATGAAATAGAATTCCCTTTTCACAACTATATCAACTAAAAAATTCAGGCCAAGAGAACTATAGTATTCCATAGATCATGTATATTCAGTCTCTACCTATACAAATTCATTGACCTGCCACTTAAGAATCCCAATTTAGTTCACTTACCAAAGTGTCATATATGATAATCATATCTGCCTACCCTTAATGCACAAGGTTTTGGTAAAGTTAAAATAAGGGATCTAAAACTTCAAGTACGAAAGAAAAAATATAAAGTGCATCATTACCAAGAACAGGATTCCATGAATGCCACTTGCATTTCAAAATGTTCTGAGAAGCCATTAAGAAGTGTAGATCATGGAATCAATAAGTTCACAAACAGTAACTACAAGGAAAAATACAATAATGTACTAAATTGTGTCACACAATTGCTGCTATATAAGTTTAAAGTTCTAATTTTTAGAAAAGTTCAGACACAGGCTTTAATTTTTTTGTAGAACTTGTTACTGTATGTAAATTTATTACGTTTGCCTCCTCTATCAGACTGTATTTCTTAGATATGAGTCATGTCTTTTTTTTTTTTAACTCTCCACTGTCTGATCAGAGTAGATGCTCAATAAAAGTGCTTTTAATGTCAAGAGATCAGCAAAAGCTACCTATCATAAAGAGAGAAGTAAGGAAACAGTTTTTGCTTATACAACAGTGAGAATACCGGTAAAATAACACTGGTTACTTTACTGAGATTGATCTTACCAGGCTGGAAGGTATGTGTGTTGGAAAAATCTCTTTCATAATTTATCATCTTACTCACCTGTAAGACAATCTAGTCAGCAAGTAAGATCCAGAGAGGTTAAATAAATTACTGAAAGTGAATGGGTATCACACAAGTGGTAAATATAGGATTCAAAGCTAGATACTCTACTAGGATGATGCCACACAAAAATGGCATTTAAAAAGTCAGACATGAAGTTATCTCATTTATTAAGAAATACAGAGCCAAAGGTGGGTTTCAGGGCACTGAAACTAAAGAAAAGGAGTCCCATCCAAGAGGCCATGGTAAGTAACAATGTGGTGGCCCCAACTTATATAAAGCAGAAGATCAACAGGACTTAACAACTAATGAAAGGAACGAAGAAAGTAAGTCAGAAATAAGCCCCTAGATTTCAAAGGAATGACTCGAAGAAGGATGGTAGCACTGACAGACACACATAAACTAAAAATGCTCTGTGGGTTCTGGGGTATTGGGCTGGGAATGGAGTAGGTAAGGTCAGAAAGCGTAAATATAACATGAAAATAAACCTCTTATATGTGAGTGAAAATATGGCATGGGCAGAAAGCTGTAAGTGCTACACAAATACAGCATCACTGGCTTCTGCATAAATTATAATCCACTAGGTTGCAAGCATTTGTTGTAAAAATACTAGTGAGACTTTTTTAATTTAAAAAATAAATTGATTCCTCTTACCCCTCAACTCCCTTCCTACCTGAAAAACTCAGTTCGACAGACATTGAGTGAGTACAAGCCAAGTGGGCATCAAACTGATTGGTATAAATTAAATGGCAACAATGGCCCAATACAGGTTTTTGGAGTCCAAGTGCGTGTGAGAGAGGTGTCCCTGAGGGGTAAGAGAGTTTCATAGTCCAAGTAGAATGAGGGAAAAAAACTTTACAAGAGACGGGCCTGTCATGGAGTTCTATAGCTCGAGTTGAGTGAGGAGAGCTTCTACATGGGGGACTGAAGTGGCAGTGAGCAAGATGATGACGTGTCCACATGACGGGGAAGGGCAGGGTAGTAAGAGTTCCCAAAGCAAACAGAAGAAGACATTCACAGAGTAGAGGGATAGTGGCCCAGCAAAGAGTTTCTGACTCAATGGGGAGAAAGGGTAGAAGGGGCAGTCCAGTGCAAATAGATTCCAAAAGGTTGGGGAAAGCATCCATACAGAGTATTGGGTGAGAAATGGAGACAGAGCTATGTCACCAATGGGAGATGAGTTATATGGGAAGATTCACTGAATCAAGTGGGTAGAGCAAATATTAAGGATAATAAGAGCAAATATTAAGGATAATAAAAAACCCAAACTTCTCATCAGAGAAGAGTTACAGATAAAGAAATGAAGAAAGCTAGAGTGAATACTATGCTGCTGAACTAGATATTATGAATCCAAAGCTTTGTATCAGAGACAGAGACAATTCTAGGTTAAGTGATGTATGTATAGGTATATACACATACATACAAACAAACATACCCCCTGGCTCTATCAAATGACAGGGTGTAGTAACAGTAACACCTTAATAGTAATGAGTACACTGATCACACACACACACATTTAGTGATTCTAAATATCACCCTCCACTAAAAAGAATCAGAGCTCCTTAGAACAATGGCTAATTCCAGAACTTGGGCAGGAAAAGTTTCAGATAAGTGCAGAGTACCTTATTGTGGTACTCAAAGAAAGATGGAGACATGGCAAGATGATACAGGGGCCAGTGCAAAGGCTCTCACAGGCTAATTCCAGGACAAACTGAACATCAGAACAAATAATGATGATAATGGATTATAATACTGGCAGATAATACCAGTATTACAACATGCCCCTCAATGATTCCTAACTCCTGATATTCATGAAACTTGTAAGTAATCCTGTCTCCTTGAGTGTGGAATAGCCTAATACCTTGCGTCTAGGTTATATAAGACTGTAACTTCTATCTTGCTAAGAGACTCCACTGTCTCCTTGGCTTGCATACTTTGATGAAGCAAGTAGTCACACTGGAGAGGTTCACATGGCAAGGAACTGAGGGTGGCCTCCAGTCAACAGCCAGCTAGGAACTGGGTCTCCAGTAACTCCCGAGGAAAGGAATTCTGCCAAAAACCATGTAAACTTGAAGTGGCTCTTTCCCCAATCAAGCCTTCAAACAGGACCTCAGCCCTGGCCAATACCTTCATTATAGTCTTGTAACGGATCAGATCAGGCATGCCCAGACTCCCGAACCAAAGAAATCATGTGATAATAAATGTGTGCTCTATGCCACTAAATTTGTGGTAATTTAGTATGCCACAAAAACTAATATAATAACACACTGAGTAAAACAGAAATCCAAATTAATAATACACAAAATAAACTGAAGAGTGTGATGGGGAATATGATACTTAAATGGTCTCAAAATATTTTCCCATATAATACTTATTTCAAAAGGGAAAACAGTAATTTTACAGTAGAAAAACCTAACACCTTAATCAAGTGATAATTATTGTTACCAATAATGAAACAAATTAAAATAATGTGTCACCTGATAGACTGCAATAAGAACACAGCATCACCTCTGTGATATTTCTGCCAGTGATATACAGCCTATATCTAATTATAAGAAAACATCAGAAAAACCCAAACTGAAAAATAATCCACAAAATAACTGTCCTGTAATCCTCAAGAATGTCAATGTTAGGGAAGTCAAGGAAAGACTAAAGAATTGTTCCCTTCTGAAGGGAGACTAAAGAAGACATGATAACTAAATCCAACATGTCATTCTGGACTAGATCCTTATGTATAAAAGGTCATTTATTGCAGTTGATAGAAAAACTTGGGAGTCTGTGGATTAGCTGGCAGTCATGTATCAATACTAATTTCCTTATTTTTATGGTTATTATTGGGTTCTACAGGAGGATGTAGATTTAGAAAAGGCAGAGGAACCAGAGATCAAATTGCTAACATCTGTAGGATCATCGAAAAAGCAAGAGAGTTCCAGAAAAACATCTACTTCTGCTTTATTGACTATGCCAAAGCCTTTGACTGTGTGGATCACAACAAACTGTGGAAAACTCTTTAAGAGATGGGAATACCAGACCACCTGATTTGCCTCCTTGATCTGTATGCAGGTCAAGAAGCAACAGTTAGAACTGGATATGGAACAACAGACTGGTTCCAAATTAGGAAAGGAGTACGTCAAGGCTGCATATTGTCACCCTGCTGATTTAACCTATATGCAGAGTACATCATGTGAAATGCTGGGGTGGATGAAGCACAAGCTGGAATCAAGATTGCCTATCAATAACCTCAGATATGCAGATGACACCACCCTTATGGCAGAAAGCGAAGAGCTAAAGAGCCTCTTGGTGAAAGTGAAGAAGCAAAGTGAAAAAGTTGGCTTAAAACTCAACATTCAGAAAACTAAGATCATGGCATCCGGTCCCATCACTTGAGGCAATTAGATGGGGAAACAATGGAAAAAGTGAGAGATTTTATTCTGCTGCTGCTGCTGCTCAGTCACTTCAGTCGTGTCCAACTCTGTGCGACAGTGGGGTGACTTTATTCTATTGGGCTCCAAAATCACTGCAGATGGTGACTGCAGCCACGAAGTTAAAAGACGCTTGCTCCTTGGAAGAAAAGCTGTGACCAACCTGGACAGCATATTAAAAAGCAGAAACATTAATTACTTTGCCAACAAAGGTCCGTCTAGTCAAAGCTCTGGTTTTTCCAGTAGTGATGTATGGAGGTGAGAGTTGGACCATAAAGAAAGCTGAGCGTGGAAGACTTGATGCTTTTGAACTGTGGTGTTGGAGAAGACTCTTGAGAGTCCCTTGGACTGCAGGGAGATCCAACCAGTCCATCCTAAAGGAAATCAGTCCTGAATATTCATTGGAAGGACTGATGCTGAAGCTGAAACTCCAGTACTTTGGCCACCTGATGTGAAGAGCTGACTCTTTTGAAAAGACCCTGATGCTGGGAAAGATTGAAGGCAAGAGGAGAAGGGAACGACAGAGGATGAGATGGTTGGATGGCATCACTGACTCAATGGACATGAGTTTGAGTAAACTCGGGGAATTGGCAATGTAAAGGGAAGCCTGGCATGCTACAGTCCAAGGGGGTGGCAAAGAGTTGGACACGCTGAGCAACTCAACTGAAATGAACTGACAGGAAGATGTTCTTGTCTATAGGAAACAAATCAAAAAATTTAGGAATGATTAGACATCATGTCAGTATCTCACTCTCAAACGATCTATGGAAAAAATGATATTTGCATTTTACTTGCAACTTTTCCTTAAGCTTTGAGAATGCTTAAAATAATATGAAAAATTAGTTAATGAAAATTATATTGGGATTTTTGCCTTTGACAATGATGTGGTAATTGCCAGACTAAATTCCATGCAGAAAAAGACAACTATAAAAGCTACGTAAATACATTAATAAATAAAATTTTAAAAACCTGAATACAATAGAGAAAATGATTTGACAGCATCAAAAACAGCAAATGCAGCCAAGAGTTTAGGGGCCCAAATTTTGAGCAGGAGAAAAATGTGGTTAACCTGACTCACGATTCCCCTTGAGGCATTTGCTGATTCCTAGGGTTTGCAATGCAAAGAGCCAGATACTGAAAAACCAAGTTGAAAGCACATTTTGGCAATCTCATGGAGCTAAGGAGCCAAAAATTGGAATACAAACCCCTTCAAGGACAAGGTGCCCTGGTTAAACAACAACAAAAAAAATTAGGCTTTCAGTCAATACCAAGAAGGGCAGCAGAAACAGACCTGCTTCAGTTGAATCAAAGGGATATACCCATGAAAAGAATATTAAACCCTCTCTGAAGGAAGATATCATCTAAATTCTGTATGATTCTCATTTTTAAAAATGTCTAGCATTCAATAAAAATAATTAAGAATTCCAGTAAAAAAGATCAAATGTCCCCAAGACAGGAGGGTGGGGGGAAAGACCCAAACAGCCAAAAAACCAGAAATAACTCAAGTGTAGTAATCAAATTCAATCGGGGGTGGAAGTGGGAGGGTGTTGTTTAATGAGCACAGAGTTTCAATTCTGTAAGATGAAAAAGTTCTGGGGACTTCTCTGGTGGTCCAGTAGCTAAGACCCCTGTGCTCCCCCGTGCAGGGAGCCCAGGTTTGATCTCTGGTTGGGGAAGTAGATCCTCCATGCCACAACTAAAGATCTCACATGCCACAACTAAGAACCCGGCGTAGCCAAGTAAATAAATATTTTTTTATAAAAGAATTATTCACATTGGTTTAGAGCAGATTAGACAATGGCACCCCACTCCAGTATTCCTGCCTGGAAAATCCCATGGACGGAGGAGCCTGGAAGGCTGCAGTCCATGGGGTCGCTGAGGGTCGGACACGACTGAGCGACTTCACTTTCACTTTTCACTTTCATGCATTGGAGAAGGAAATGGCAACCCACTCCATTGTTCTTGCCTGGAGAATCCCAGGGACAGGGGAGCCTGGTGGGCTGCCATCTATGGGGTCACACAGAGTTAGACACGACTGAAGTGACTTAGCAGCAGCAGAGCAGATTAGAAACTCCAGTACTGTTGCCTGGAAAATCCATGGACGGAGGAGCCTGGTGGGCTGCTGTCCATGGGGTCGCTAAGAGTCGGACACGACTGAGCAACTTCACTTTCACGCATCGGAGAAGGAAATGGCAACCCACTCCAGTGTTCTTGCCTGGAGAATCCCAGGGACGGGGGAGCCTGGTGGGCTGCCGTCTATGGTGTCGCACAGAGTCGGACATGACTGAAGCGACTTAGCAGCAGCAGAGCAGATTAGAAACAAAGCAAGTGAAAATTAGTGAACAGGAAGATAGGTCAGTAGAAAATCACAGAATTAAAGCAGAGATAAAGGACAGAAAAATACCAAAATAAGGTCAGAGATATAAGTGACAGAGTAAACATACATGTGTTTGGATTCCCAGAAGGAAAAAGAAAAAATGAGGCAAAAGCAACCTTAAAGAAATATTAAAATTTTTCAAAAACTGATACAAATCATCAAGCCACAGAATTCAAGAATTTCTACAAACATACAAAGCAAGCATCTTTTCTATGCCTGTCACTCTAAGTTTGGATCAGTTTTATCCTTTGCACTTTCAATGTTGTGAAATATGTCTGAAAGTTCCTTTAATGTAAACTTCTTTGCCCTTCATGTGAAGTTTTTCTCCTAGGACATCTTCATCTTTTTTGGCACAACTACCTTCCTCATTTATGTTGATAAGTCCACTTTCGCTATGTTCCTCTGGCTGCATATCTAGAGTTTATCAAATGGTGTCAATATCAACATTTCTACAGTCAGCTATTTCTTCTATGACTCCATTTACCTTCAACTCAAATTTCAACTAATGTCCAGGTTTCAGGAAGATGGAAAAAGCACACTCTTTCCTCTTATCTCCCACTGAATTTAACTACTAAAAATGGACAGAATGGATAGTGCAGCTATTTGAGGACTCCTTGAAAAGTAAACAGGAGTAGGCAGACTGGGGAAGATGACTTCATCAAGCACCGATCTCAACAATGAATTTTCCTTTAAAAATTTTTATTTCTCCAGTATCCATGAGCCTAGATTGCGTTCTGAAAACCAAAAGTAGGTTATTATTAGTGTAGACAAAGAAAGACCCAGGAGAAGCACTCTAGGTCTGGTCCAATAAGTATAGAAGGGCTATCCTAATACTCAGGGAGAGTAGTGGAAATCTTCCATTCTTCTTTCTTTACAGTTCTGTTCTCTCCAAGCAATACGATGATGAAAACCACAGGAGAAGCAGGGCCCCATAGTAGTCTAAAGTTGAGTTAAGAAAACTCTTTTTGATCAGAGGAGTTTTGATCCTAAAAGACTGAGAAAAAAACCTCACTGCTCCCCGACCCTACCACCTCCATCCTCATCAGTTAGGTTCAGATGCAGTAACATACTCAGGTAGAGAAGCTTAAATGAAGCTCCAGCTTTCTGGCAGGAGGACTGAAAAAGGAAATCCCAGAGAACCAGATAGTACCAGGGAGATAATGGAGAGGGGGCAGCTCAGAAAAACAAGCCCATAAAGTGCTTTACGAACTCCTGTGCTCACCTGCAAGCTTCACATACATGGACATGTGACCAAAACAGCAAGCCACAGACTCTAAGAAATGAACTGCAAGACAGACTATCATCCAGATCCCAGACTGGCCACTGAGTGAGTGGCACACGCATGGAACAGATTTTAAGAACAGTGTAAAAGCTTTAAAAATGGAAGAGATATTGAACTCACGACCCTTAATATGGCTATTTGAACTAGTAGGCTGAACTGAACAGGGTTGAGAGTCTGATAAAACAAAAATATCAATATTAGGATTTAAATAAACTCAGAGTCTTATAATATTAAAAATGTCCAAGATACAACCCCCAAATTACTAGGCATACAAAGAAGAGTGTGGAGGATCTCAATGCACATCAACAGATGCCAATAATAAACGACACAGTTGTTGAATTACCTTTAAAGACAAAGACTTTACATAGTATAAAAATGTTTCAACAACTCACTGCAAACACTAGAAAGAAATGGAAAGACAGAAAGTATCAGCAAAAAAAAATACATATAAAGAAGAACCAAATGGAAATATAAGAACTGAAAATAATAAAAATTTTAACTCATTGTATAGACTCAGTAAAAGAATGGCTATTAGCAGACCAGTATTTTCCAAGAAGGGTTTCCCTGGTGCTAAGCAGCAAAGAATCTGCCTGCCAATGCACAAGACTGGAGTTCCATCCCTGGGTCAGGAAGATTCCCTGGAGAAGGAAAAGGCAACCCACTCCAGTGTTCTTGCCTGGGAAATCCCATGGACAGAGGAGCCTGCAGGGCTACAGTCCATGGGCCGCAAAGTGCTAGACATGACTTAGCAACGAAACAACAAATTTCTCATGAATATATAGGCAAAAATCCTAAACAAAATACTAGCAAATAAAATCCAGCAACATATAAAAAGGACTAACATCATGCCAAGTGAAATTTATCCCAGGAGTACAAAGTGGCTGCCTTGAGCCCTAAAAGTGTTTCAACACTGGCTCCATATCCTTGTTGCACTTTATTCCCGTGAGCTATCTCTGTACCCTTAAAATAGGTCCTCCTTCTTGCTTAAGGACAAAAAGAGACAAGTTGTTACTGGAAACCAAAACTATCCAATGAAGACAAAAATCGATGTCTAAAATGAGTATTATCCCCAGAATAAACACCATGGGAAGCCACAGTTATTTCAACAATGCCATCAGTGCTCAAAAAATAATGTTTTTTTAATTTAAGCCTTCTAAAATGAAACTGGATTAACGTTATGAAAAGTGAATCCCTGCCTTAAAGGAGATTATAATCTAGTAGAAAATTTAGATTTAAGTGCTTAGGCACTTTTAAACATTTATAAACATTGAAAAACACTACATAAATCAGAATTTAAATGTAAAGTATTACTAGTCTGATATCATTATTGCTAGCCCATATAAACTCACAATATTCTCATAGTCTTTGGATACCAAGTCCACTGCCGAGTGCAACAGAAGTGTTCAAGAAATCCCTGGTGAAGTGAACTGTTGAATTATCGTAACAACTGAGAACAGGTGTGACACTAACTGAGGAATTAAGACATTAATCCAGAAGAAGGTGCAGATTCATCATCAAATCAATTGTAAGATCCTGAGCAGTTCACTTAATTTCCATGTGCCTCACTCAGTGTCTCCACTGGTAAAATGGAGTAGATTAAAATATTTCTACCGATACCTTGCAGCAACAAAATTCTAAAAAATTCTTTTATTCAAATCCATCTGCAACACATCTAAATATGGATTTTTTAAAAAAGAAATTATTAGTTTCACCACAAAATGTGGCCTAAAGGGATGGAAATTCCTTTAAACAATATGGTGAAGGGGGAAAGAATAAAGCGGCTTTGATGCTTATTTAGAACTATTAGGATTCAAATCTGGCTGCTTTCTAAAATAAATTTTATTCATTATTATTTATTAAGTATGCAATTACTCAAATATAACACTCTGATACACTAGAATTTTGAACAAACAAATGCTTTAAAATTCTAATAACTATGCATAAGCAGTAAATTAGTCTTACTTGAATTTCTACTGCTGTGTAGCGCAGGGTTACTAAGTACGTAATTACATAAGAGAGCCACCCAACTTCCAAAGGAGCCATTCCAGTGAATTGTGTAAATAATATGCTTTAAAAAAACATAACCTCCTCACATATGAATTTAGATTCACCAGATATGGAGTAGCTGTGTACCTGTGAGACTAGAACACAGTCTTTAAAAGGCCTTCCTAATTATGAATTTACCAGAGAGATTAGAATGACCCAAAGCAAATTAATACATACTTTTTTCTTCATAACTTTCTATAAAAACATTTTCACTATTCTGCTTCACTACAGAAAACAAAAGATCTTAAAAGCCACTGATTTGAGATAAGATCTCCAGAGTACAAGACTATGATCAAATTTCTAACATTGACATTCTGGTTTTCCTAATTACCAAATGCTTGTGTTGTGTTTTTCTTTCATTTGTATCAAGATAAGTCCTAAATATTTGGTCTATGGCTCACTTAACCATAAGATTATTGAATTTGAATAAGGAAATTTTCTTTTTAAAAAAATCACACAAAATATTCAACATTAGCAGGCAGCATGCTGCTGCTGCTGCTGCTAAGTTGCTTCAGTCGTGTCCAACTCTGTGCGACCCCATAGACGGCAGCATAGCCTCATAATAATACCTAGATACCACATGTTTTCTGTACCAGAAAAGTCATTTTTAATACCCATTACAGAAAATCAACCAACTTAGTAAACAAATTTATGCATACAGCCAGGTGGTATTTTTATTCTCCCCATAACAGTACAAAAAGTAAGGTTGTTTGCCTACATTTTCTTTGCTACATTATTAAAAATCACCTTATGCTAAGTAAGGAGAATTCCTACATTTTTGAAGTGCTCATTTATTCAGTAAGAATAAAACTGCAATTTTCTCAGATCAGGTTTTACAAACTCAATCTCCTATACCTGTACTTAAAGACCTTTTAAATCATGCCACAAAGAAATTATTTGGCTATACTGGAATTTTATTTTATTAAAATCAAGTCAAATCCCACTGCAATAAACTCAAAGGTACTGTCCAAATTCCTTTATTGCACTAGAATTTATTGCATTAAATATTATTTGAAATAACTAGGCCACCAACTAAGGCCTGGGAATCACACACAACAATTTTTGATGATATGGGGTTGGCCTATACAACGACTTCAAATGAGCAGAGTCCTCATTGGGAGTATTAGATTTTATGTATTTCTGAAAAAGGGAGGGAGGGAGAAAGAGAAAAGAGAGGAAAAAGAAAAAAAAAGCTTGGTTGCAACTAGAGGAGTAAAGAGAAGTTGAAGCAGTCTTCCGTTTTGATGAAAGGCATTTGCAACATTTTTTTCAATAGGAATTTATACATGTGTTCATAGCAGTTGCTATGACTCAACAGAGGCCAGTATCATGTCAATAATCCATATATTAGGGCAGACTGGCTACCATTTGACCAATCCAGTCTAACCTCTCCCTTGCTAGGCAAAAACAGCAAAAGCAGCCACAAAGTAAAATCGTTTGAATGGGAAGTAGGGGGAGAGGAGACAAATCTTCACACTGGACTTCTGGAACGTCCCCTTCTCTACAGATGTGTCTGCTATAGCAATGAAATCAGGAGGGAGTGCTATCTGGAGCTTTCTTCTTAAATGAGAGGGAAACTCTTCATGAAAAGATCCCCTGATATCAAATGGTATTTCAACTACTACAAACCAAGTATCACAGCCCTCCTTGCTGCTACTGCTGCTAAGCCGCTTCAGTCGTGTCCGACTCTGTGTGACCCCATAGACGGCAGCCCACCAGGCTCCCCCGTCCCTGGGATTCTCCAGGTAAGAACACTGGAGTGGGTTGCCATTTCCTCCTCCAATGCATGAAAGTGAAAAGTGAAAGTGAAGTCACTTAGTCATGTCCAACTTTTATCGACCCCATGGACTGTAGCCTACCAGGCTCCTCCGTCAATGGGATTCTCCAGGCAAGAGTACTGGAGTGGGTTGCCATTACCTTCTCCAATAAAAACCTCTAGTAAAGAGCAAAAGGGCAATGGCATTCGTGTACTCATGCTCAGATAGTGTTCAACTATTTGCAATTAAGTGTGGAAGAAATACGGGAATTTCAACAGCACAGTTTTTAGATCAACCTCTCAGTTTTATGGATATTTTAGCACGTGTCCAATCTTGCAGAACTCCATCTTCCTCTACTTTATTTGTAATATACACTGCTCTTAAACCACTTTAACACATTGTTACTGAGATACTTCTCTTACACAGTACCTACCAAGCAGTAGATCAATATTCTTCACACAGAGAGGCTGATTCCATTGCCACAAAAACCTGTGCAAACAGCCAGATGCTGAACAAAGAGCACAGCTTTCATTCCTAACATGTCTCCACTCCCCTGGGAGGAAATATTTTGCTACGGTGGGCAAGTAGAAGTTGAGAAAGAAATAATGGCATTTAAAATAATTAAGAAGCTTTGATTAGAGAGAAAGTTTGAAGGATATAGCTAAAATAAATTTCACCTACAAGATGCTTATCATTCATCAAACCCATGTGTTCACCTGCAGTCACAATGCTACATTTGATGCTTTACAAACTGCCATGCTGCTGCTGCTGCTAAGTCGCTTCAGTCGTGTCCAACTCTCTATGACCCCATAGACGGCCTCCTACCAGGCTCCCCTGTCCCTGGGATTCTCCAGGCAAGAACACTGGAGTGGGTTGCCATTTCCTTCTCCAATGCATGAGAGTGAAAAGTGAAAGGGAAGTCGCTCAGTCGTGTCCGACTCAGCAACCTCATGGACTATAGCCCACCAGGCTCCTCTGTCCATGGGATATTCCAGGCAAGAGTACTGGAGTCGGGTGCCATTGCCTTCTCCGACAAACTGCCATAACATTAGGTATTTATGTTGCACTTCAACACTTAAGACTAAAATGATACAGAAACAAAATAAAGAATTGGGTGAAAAATGAAGGAGAGGAGAAAACTGAAATATTCTACTGTTCCTTTAAAGCCACTTTCAGTTAACAAAATTTTGTGACTTCAATTTCTTCTTAAATGTACACCAAAAAAACCCTTTATTCACAAGCTTTTCATATGGTTATTTCATTTCTCTCTCCTTCATACTATTGTTATGATCTGAGGCAATAAAACTGAGTTGAAACATAATTAGAAAGGACAGAGATCTGTCTACATGCAGTGAGTGATACTAGCAACTTATGGCACCAGAGGGATTTAACTTTTGTCTAATATCAGTTCTCCCTGTCCTTTCTCACACTACTTACTTCCGATGGATTAGGCTGCAATACATCCTTTCTAGACCAGCTTTAATCATTTTCACAACTATGGCTGCTATGACAACAGGATGCAGCTTATCTGTGCTGTTTTCATTTTCTCCATTTGAGTTGCCATAACAACACAATCATTCTGCCTTTCTCCAGTATGTAACAACTTTCTCTAAGGATTGTATTCTTTTTTTTTTTTAATTTTATTTTATTTTTAAACTTTACATAATTGTATTAGTTTTGCCAAATATCAAATAAGGATTGTATTCTTAAGGACACTGGATTTCCCTATAAAGAAACTAAGCAACAGAATTTACATAAAAATGCTATTTAAACAATAAAACTCCAATTTTAAAACCTTTTGAGGGAAGAGTTATTTTTGATAGGAACTTTCATCATACAAAAAATAAACTTAACCCCCCCTCAAAAAAAAAAAAAACCCCGATACCTGAAACCTGAAATCCAAAAACTATCTACCATTAGCAGTGACTTACTTTTATACAGACTTACCGAAGCAAAAGATAGCAATATCATCATAATTATGAGCTACAGTAAAGTGTCCATTAATACCTGTCCCAAGTAGAACAATCAAGAATGAATACAGTTCTATACTGAATACTTTGCCATAGTAATCCAACATCATTTGTTAGGAATACCAGAGCTGGGAGTAGTGAGCTTTATATTAGGCAAACGCCATTTAAAAATTTAACCTTCAATTCAAGGCTTTCTATGCTAATAGAATCCTGAAGAAGTTCATACAGTTCAAATTCTCTTATAGTATAAATTGTGTATTTATAAAAACTGATATCCATAGAAAAGATCAAAGAAAAGCATTTATTGTTCTAAACAGCAACATAAAAATTTTTTAAAGTATTTTGGCTAGTGGATCACCATATCCATTACTAGGAACATCATGCCAGGACATAAGTGTGTTTTTAAAAAAAAAACTATCAACTGTTACTACTCCTCGTTGTACCAGCATTTGCAATAACAGGACTCTGTATATTCAAAAGGTTATCTTAACTTAATAGATTAAATAACTAAATTCAGATCTTTTAAGTCCTTTGATCAGCTGACTAAGCTACATTAAAATTTTTCACATAGTGGGGATTCCCTGGTGGTTCAGTGGTTCAGACTCTGCACTTCTACTGCAAGGGCACACGTTTGATCCCTGGTTAGGAAACTAAGATTCCCGCAAGCTGTGCAGCAGTGCAACTAAAAAAAAAAAAACTCGCCCATAATATAAATATCCATGAATACATATACATATTTATTGCTTACAAACAAAATATGGAAATATTACTATTTGAGGGGAAAATATGCAAATGTTAGTAAGTTCCCCCTTAGTTCCCTACAGGCATATAAAAGATTATTTATAATATTGTGGTATTTTTACAGGATTGAACTAATTTTCACATATTAGTGTAACGAGACACACTTTAATTTTAATCACAGTTGAGATAATTCAATAAATTTTGTAGTTTGCAGTGAACTGAAAAAGATGATTTATTTAACCAAACCTGAAGATCATAGCATGATTGTTTTCTTAAAATCCACTCTACCAAATTCTGAAATAACAGCTTAACAATTTAGTTTTTAGTCAGTTTTTTTTTAAGACTAAAGAGGAGAGGGTTGGCAAATATAAAGAGCTAAAATAATGACAGAATCAAGATCTTTTCTTTAGAATCTTTTCCACACAGGAAAATGAGAAACCCAAAACAATGATAATTTTTTTTAAAAGCAGCTAGAGCAAAAGGGTGGTTACACTATTTTTAGAGGAGGGATGAGAGAGGGGGAATGGCAACATAAAAGGTATGGACAGAGAAGAAGAGAATCTAGGACCAAATGGATTCCAATCCTGGGCAACCTGGATAGACACTCAAGTGAAAATGAAACCAACAAATGGGCTAAAATCATACACAAAAGCCCATCTCTAACTCTGCTTTCTTCTTTCCATAGTATTGGTTGCTGTTGTTCAGTCACTAAGTCGTGTCTAACTCTTTGTGACCCCAAGGACTACAGCGCTCCAGGTTTCCCTGTCCTTCACTATCTCCTGCAGTTTGCTCAAATTCATATCCACTGAGTCAGTGATGCTGTCTAACCATCTCATCCTCTGCCTCCCACCTCTTCTTTTGCCTTCAATCTTTCCCAGCATCAGGGTTTTTTACAATGAGGCTTCTGTTTGCATTAGGTGGTCAAAGTATAGAGCTTTAGCATCAGTCTTTCCAATGAATATTCAGGGTTGATTTCCTCTGGACTGACTAGTTTGATCTCCCTGCTGTCCAAAGGAATCTCAAGAGTCTTCTCCAGCACCACAGTTAAAAAGCATCAATTCTTCTGTGCTCAGCCTTCCTTATGGTCCAACTCTCATATCTGTTCATGACTACTGGAAAAACTATAGCTTTGACAGTATGAACCTCTGTTGGCAAAGTGACGTCTCTGCTTTTTAAAATGTTGTCGAGGTTTGTCATAGCTTTCCTTCCAAGGAACAAGCATCTTTTAATTTCATGGCTGAAGTCACCGTCCACAGTGATTTTAGAGTCTAAGAAAATAAAATCTGTCACTGCTTCCACTTTTTCCCCTTCTATTTGCCACAAAATGATGGGACTGGATGCCATGATCTTAGTTTTTTTAATGTTGAGTTTTAAGCCAACTTTTTTCCACTCCCTTCTTTTACCTTCATCAAGAGGCTCTTTTTTCCTCTTCACTTTATGCCATTAGAGAGGTATCAAATCTGCATATCTGAGGTTGTTGATATTTCTCCCAGCAATCTTGATTCCAGTTTGTGATTCATTCAGCCCAGCATTAGGGAACCTCGAGAAAATGCTCCTTTCTAAGGCCTGAAAAGGTGAAAGTGAAGTCACTGAGTCATGTCCGACTCCTTGCGACCCCATGGACTGTAGCCTACCAGGCTCCTTTCCAGGCAAGAATACTGGAGTGGGTTGCCATTTCCTTCTCCAGGAGAACTTCCCGACCCAGGGATTGAACCTGGGTCTCCTGCATTGTAGACAGACACTTTACCATCTGAGCCACCAGGGAAGATCTTCTAAGGCTTAAACTCCCAAGAAATTGCTACCTTGCAATGACTCCTCAATTAGCTGAAGCCACTAGGTCCTAGGCTGTAAGCAAGATGATATAATTTTATTATAGAGCAAAATGTGAATTTAGGAGCTAATGCTGTTGGAATCATGGAATCTTGAGACTGAATTTTTGTGATGCCCTTTGTTGACAGGACTGGTGAATTACCGGTGCATGTGTGGCCTAGCATTCTTGTTAACAGCTATGAGTCATCCAGAATACCCTTCAAAAGAGAGCCTCTGGCCTCATCATCAGGACAGTCTGTTGTGAGCCGACATGCACTCAGATCTATGCTATTGATGTCACATCTGCTGGAACTCACTGGTGGAACTACTATTCCTGCCCTCATCTGACATGTTTAGCCACACACTCCATTAGGGACTTGCAGGCTACTGGAACAAGCCCCTACCAACTCTTCTCAAGAGTATGTTACATCCTGTCCAAAATGATTGATTTTTAGGGTAAGAGTTTTATATATACACAAGAGAATTAAATGTACTTCTACACTCCAAGGTATAATGTACTAATTTTTAAAGATTGATTATATCAGTCATTGGTAATTAGATATGAAAGTTCCAATTACCAAAACTTTAAAATAATTTTATTGCTATTTGAACCATTTCAAGTTGAAAGAAAACATTATAAAAAAAAAAGTTATCAAAGAATCACTTTCTTTAGTAAGAAATTATAATGTATCTTTAGTCATCAATCTCCACCTCTAGCCCTACAAGAATATTAATTTTCCACAGAGAACTGACATGGAACTATTTGCCAACTAAACAATCCATACTTTATAAAGCCTTTAATTTAGCTACTAAAACCTTGGGATAAAGGAAGACCTAGGTATGGATTCCAGGGCATACATTTAGTTTTAGAAAAATATGATATACAGTATAAGAAGTCTGCACTACACTGGCTATGCTTGTTTTAAAGATTAGTTTTCTTATGTAGATGCCTTTCAATGATGTATGAAATCTGAAGAGAACGTGAAAAAAAGGCAAAGAACTCAATTCTACCAAAGGGCATCTTACTCCTATGTTAGACCAGTTGGTTTCCAAAGTGGGATGTAGGTATTACGCCAGGAGGTAGGTAAGATGATCCTTTGGAATGCCAGGAAAAAAATTAAACTTTTATTAAAATTAATTTCAAAAAGAAATTAATGTTTTCTGATTTTTATAATATAGATAAACACTGGTTCCCTCATTAAAAAACAAGTTCATTTCTATCTTTTTTTTAGATTCCACATATAAGTGGTATCATATATCTATCTTTCTCTGACTTACTTAGTATGGTAATTCCCAGGTCTATCCTTGCTGCAAATGGCATTATTTCCTTCTTTTAGTGGCTCATATTCCATTGCATATGTGTACCACATCTTCTGTATCCATGCATCTGTTGATGGACATTTAGGCTGCTTCCATGTCTTGGCTATTGTAAACACTGCTGCAATGGTACATTCCATGTATCCTTTTGGACCATGTTTTTCTCTGGATAAATGCCCAGGAGTGGGATTGCTGGATCATGTGGTAGCTCTATTCTTAGTTTTTTAAGGAACTCCATATTCTTCTCCATAGTGGCTGTACCAGTTTACATTCCCACCAACAATGTAGGAGGGTTCCTTTTTCTCCACACCCTCTACAGCATTTACTTTGGTAGATTTTTAAAATATGTATTTATTTGGCTGTGCCAGGTCTCAGGTGTGGCATGGGGATCTTTAATCTCTAGTTGCAGCATGAGGGATCTTTTAGGCATGCAGGATCTTTTAGCTGTGGCATGCAGGATCTAGTTCCCTAATCAGAGACTGAACCTGGGACCCCTGAATTGGGAGCGCTGAGTCTTAGCCAGCGCTAAACAAGGAAGTCCCTTGTTTGTAAGTTTTTTGATGATGACTATTCTGACTGTTGTGAGGTGATATCTCAATGTAGTTGTGATTTGCACTTCTCTAATAATTAGTGATGTTGAGCATCTTTTCATGTGCCTCTTGGCCATCTGCTTTGGAGAAATGTCTATTTAGGTCTTCTGCTCATTTTTTCATTGGGTTGTTTATTTTCTGGATATTGAGCTGCATGAGCTGTTTGTAAATTCTGAAGACTAATCTCCTATCAGTTGCATCATTTGAGACTATCTTCTCCCATTCTGTGGGTTGTCTTTTGTTAGTAGTTTCCTTTGCTGTGTAAAAGCTTTTAAGTTTAACTAGGTCTCATTTGTTAATCTTTATTTTTATTTAAACTACTCTGGGAGATGGATCAAAAAAGATATTGCTGTGATTTATGTCAAAGAGTGTTCTGCTTATGTTTTCCCCTAAGAGTTTTATAGTATCCAGTCATATGTAGGTCTTTAATCCATTTTGAGTTAATTTTTGTGTATGGTGTTAAAGAATAACTCCCAAGACTGAACCAGGACAAAATAGAAAATATGAACAGACCAATCATAAGTACTGAAATTGAAACTGTGATTAAAAAACCCCCAACAAACAAAAGTCCAGGACCAGATGGCTTCACAGGCGAATTCTATCAAACACTTAGAGAAGAGTCAACACCTATCCTTCTGAAACTACTCCAAAAAAGTACAGAGGAAGGAAAAGTCCTAAACTCATTCTATGAGGATACCATCACTATGATACAAAAGTCAGACAAAGATACCACACAAAAAAGAAAACTACAGGCCAATATCACTGATGAACATGCAAAAATCCTCAACAAAATACGAGCAATCCAAATTCAACAATACATTAAAAGGATCATACAGGTGGGATTTATCCCAGGAATGCAAGAATTTTTCAATATTCACACATCAGTGTGATACACCACATCAACAAACTGAAGAATAAAAACCATATGATCATTTCAAAATTCAACACCCATTTATGATACAAACTCTCCAGCAAGTAGGCATAGAGGGAACATACCTCAACATAACAAAAGCCACATAAGACAAATGTATAGCTAACATCAAACTCAATGGTGAAAAACTGAAAGCATTTTCTTTCTCTAATTCAGGAAAAAGATAAGGATACCCACTCTGGCTACTTTTATTCAACATAGTTTTGGAAGTTACAGCCACAGCAATCAGAGAAGGAAAACATAGAAAAGGAATCCAAATTTGAAAAGAATAAGTAAAACTGATGACATGATATACACAGAAAATCCTAAAGATGGTACCAGAAAACTACTAGAGCTCATCAATGAATCTGCAAGTTGTAGGATACAAAATTAATACACAGGAATCTGTTGCATTCCTATATACTAACAACAGAAACAGAAATTAAAGAAGCAATCCCATTTACCACTGCATCAAAAAGAATAAAATACCAAGGAATAAACCTACCAAATGAGACTAAGAAATTCCCTGGTGACTCACTGGTAAAGAATATGCCTATCAATACAAGAGACTGAGGTTCGATCCCTGGAGAAAATCCCCTGGAAAAGGAAATGGCAACTCACTCTATTATTCTTGCCTGGGAAATCCCATGGACAGAGGAGCCTGGCGGACTACAGTCCATGGGGTCTCAAGAGTTGGACACGACATGGTGACTCAATAACAACAACAAGGAAACAAGAGACTTGTATTCCGAAAACTGCAAGATGCTAATGAAAGAAATCGAAGATGATATAAACAGATGGGGAAGATATACCATATTCTTGGATTAAAAGAATCTACATGGTTAAAATGACTATACTACCCAAGGCAATCTATAAATTCAACGCAATGTCCTTATCAAATTACCAATGGCACTGTTCACAGAACTAAATCAAAAAATCTTAAAATTTGTATGTAGACACTATAGACCTCAAACTGACTTGATGAAGTAGGATGTGTGATTTATCATTACCCTCATTTTACAAGGTGAGAAATAGGAAGAAAGTGCAGACAAGAAACAGAACTAAAGGCTAAAAAAACTCCAGCATTTGTCTAAGAATCAAATGCTTATTAAATTATCTGGCTCAAGAGAGTGCTCTTTCATTATACACTACTTACTGCCTCTTAACATTAAAAACAAAAAAAAAAACATAAAAAAACAGAAACCAAAATCATTTTCCCTAGCCAAAGGTTTTCAAATTTTAGTATTTAATCCATGGTAGGTGTCTTCTTGGTGGGTCCTAGAAAAACTCTTTAAAGTATCTAATTTAAACTAATCTCCAAGAAATAAGAAAAAGTGGTGGCCTCTGGGGAGGGAAAATAAATGCTAAAAAGACGGATAAAAGAGATTTCTTTATATATACCCTTTTGTATTTTTTTAAACTTTGTACTGTGCTACATGTTTTACATATTCAAAAACAAATACTTTAAAAATAACCCCATGTTTTGATTTCTATCAAGAGTTAAATACTATATATCAAGGCTTATTATAGAGCTATGTGACTAAGGCTGCATGGTACTGATACAGGGATAAAGAGAACAATATACAGAATAATGTACCCAAAATCAAACCAACGCACGTAAGGACAGGATTTATGATGGAGGCAGCCCTGCAGATCAGAGAAGAATACATAATCTTTCAGTAGATGATGCTGGGGGACACTGGAAGTCCATACGGAAAAAAATGAAATGAAATTCCATCCTCACAAACACAAAAATCAATCCTAAAGTGAGGGAGACTAACATTCTAAAATGTAAAAGGCAAAACAATCAAGCTTCTAGTGGAAAACATGAGACTATTTTCATAAACTTAGGACAGAAAAGGCTTTCTTAAAAAAAGTCATTGGAATATTGAATATTCATTGGAAGGACTGATACTGCAGCTGAAGCTCCAATACTTTAGCCACCTGATGTGAAGAGCCAACTCACTGGAAAAGACCCTGATGCTGGGAAAGATTGAGGGCAGGAAGAGAAGGGAGCAATAGAGGATGAGATAGTTGGATGGCATCATCGACTAAATGGACATGAGTGTGAGCAAACTCTGGAAGATAGTGAAGGACCCCCTGGTGTCCATGGGGTCACAAAGAGTTGGACACAACTGAGCAACTGAACAACAACAAAGTCATAGATTAAACACACAAACACACTTCAATTTATCTATCAATCACATCAAATGGAAGAAACATAAGCTCAGCCACAAACAAAACAAAGAGTCAAAAGAGTACCAACTGGGGTTTGAATAGGGAAATGTGGGCTCTAGTCAACTGTAACCTTGAACAAGTTACATGACCTCTTTTAGTCTCAGTTTGCTCATTTATAAAAGCAAGAAGTCAGACTACAATCCAAACAAGGTCTTTTGCCCAAAGTGTATGACTACTAAAGTGACTGCAAACCACTGTTTCTTGAATGAGCTAAGTAGGCAGACAGATATCTGGTGTTGATACTTAAAAGGATGAAGAAAAAGGGAAAATGATATTTCCCAGCCCTCTGAGAACTGCAGAGTATAAATAACTAAACATGCTGACAGTGTTTAAGGTCCACCTTGATAGAAAAGAGTGTATTCCAAATCTACATGTAACGTGCACTTTCTAGGGCACACTGACCTTGCTGGGAATTTGCTTGGTCATGATATTTCTTTAAGAAAACTGATAAAAGTAGAAAGAGCCTGGGAACATCAGTAGGATAGCAATTAAAAGATTTAAGTATATCTATCCATATATCCTTGACAGGTAAAATTCCATCATCATAGACAAGGATAAATTGTCACTGCTTGTCTGGGTGGTTGGGGGAATAAGAAAATTAAGAACAGGAAATTCCAGTAGGATTTTTGATAACCACCAGTCAAGTCATTTCTGTACCATTTTTCCTAACACTACCAAATACTATACTCGATATTTCATTAGCTTCTCAAAATGACATTTTATGATGAAGCTCAGACCTGACAGTCACATCCTTATTAAAAGTCACAACTAGTTATGTTTAAATGATAATCAACAACAAATTTTAAATTAAAATACATTATGTAAAAATTAAAATAAGTCTAGATCAGGACACATGGATAGGATTCAAGGATGTCTGAACCTCTTGAAATCATGTAGAAAAGGTATATACATGTGTATGTCCAGGGGACTATCTCATGACATACAAAAGATTTTCAGTGAGATCCATGAACAAGAAAAGTTATGAAGCTTTCAGTCATATGACCCCTCCAGACACAAAGCCCACACAAATTTAGTGATATCTCAGCTAAAGCAAATAACTGAGCCACTTATTAAAAAGTAGAACTTTGCCTCCTTCTGACTGATGGCATTTTTTCTTAATCAAAGTTTAATAAAAGTCTCACTTTAAAATAAAAATATTTTAACTTAATGGCCTCAATTAAGCAGTTAAAAATTCAGTTCAATAGTGCCTTCCAATTTTAAAACTCAAATGTTAACTACAATATATTCTATTTCTCAATACAAAAGAGAATTTTTCTTCTTTACTCTTTTACACCAGGAATCACTCTTTCAAGATTCTGGGCACATTTTCACATCAACTGAAAATAAGATCTCACTCTTTCTAACCAGTTTACATAATTAATTAGAATTGTTAGTCCAAATTCATCAACCCTTCAGTTTTCGAAAAAAACTACTAGTCAAATCCTAATCTGGCCAAAGTTTGTTGACTGATTCCTACTCCTTCTTCATAAGCACATACTGAAAACACACACACACACACACACACACACACAAAACATACTAATAAGAACTATAATTTACTACCAACTACTCATAAGAAATTATAGCTCTGCTGACTGGCAAGTAATTTGCAAAAGCAGATCAGTTTAGCTGCACATCTACCTGCATGTACTAGCACTAATCAGGGCGTGAAATTAAACTTTTTATTTGGAAGGAAATAACTGCTTCAAGGCTGTGATTTAGTCTGGGAAGCAAATATTAAGGTCATCCTTTTATTAAGCTGACGTTTATAGTATTTCTAATAGGGGAAGAAAGGGAGGAGGACCATCTGGCCAAATTCTGTAGAAGCAACACTATCTCTATGACATACGAATGTGCCACTTGCTTTACTAATTGCACAGACTTAACAGGACCAAGTTGATGAAACGTATGGAGGGATCACTTGAGTCCTGAAAGCCCAAAATGACCATGATGGACATTTCATTCAGTCAGAACTAAGGAATCAGCGTTTCATTAAGTGAAGTGAAGAAAATTCCTACAAACATAAATGCCACAGTAAGTTTTAAAACAGCCTATAGCCATTTTCATTATAACACAATTTTGGATAAGTCAGATTAATGAGATCCTATTCAGTAAGATCACACTAGGACCACAGCCTTGTCTAACTCAATGAAGCCATGCCTGTGGGGCAACCCAATATGGGCGGGTCATGGTGGAGAGATCTGACAGAACGTGGTCCACTGGAGAAGGGAATGGCAAACCACTTCAGTATTCTTGCCTTGAGAACCCCATGAACAGTATGAAAAGGCAAAACGATAGGATACTGAAAGACAAACTCCCCAGGTCAGTAGGTGCCCAATATGCTACTGGAGATCAGTGGAGAAATAACTCCAGAAAGAATGAAGGGATGGAGCCAAAGCAAAAAGAATACCCAGCTGTGGATGTGACTGGTGATAGAAGCAAGGTCCGATGCTGTAAAGAGCAATATTGAATAGGAACCTGGAATGTCAGGTCCATGAATCAAGGCAAATTGGAAGTGGTCAAACAAGAGATGGCAAGAGTGAATGTCGACATTCTAGGAATCAGCGAACTGAAATGGGCTGGAATGGGTGAATTTAACTCAGATGACCATTATATCTACTACAGCGAGCAGGAATCCCTCAGAAGAAATGGAGTGGCCATCATGGTCAACAAAAGAGTCCGAAATACAGTACTTGGATGCAATCTCAAAAATGACAGAATGATCTCTGTTCGTTTTCAAGGCAAACCATTCAATATCACAGTAATCCAAGTCTATGCCCCAACCAGTAACGCTGAAGAAGCGGAAGTTGAACGGTTCTATGAAGACCTACACTAACACCCAAAAAAGATGTCCTTTTCATTATAGGGGACTGGAATGCAAAAGTAGGAAGTCAAGAAACACCTGGAGTAACAGGCAAATTTGGCCTTGGAATACGGAATGAAGCAGGGCAAAGACTAATAGAGTTTGCCAAGAAAATGCACTGGTCATAACAAACACCCTCTTCCAACAACACAAGAGAAGACTCTATACATGGACATCACCAGATGGTTAACACCGAAATCAGACTGATTATATTCTTTGCAGCCAAAGATGGAGAAGCTCTATACAGTCAGCAAAAACAAGACCAGGAGCTGACTGTGGCTCAGACCATGAACTCCTGATTGCCAAATTCAGACTTAAACTGAAGAAAGTAGGAAAAACCACTAGACTATTCAGGTATGACCTAAATCAAATCCCTTATGATTATACAGTGGAAGTGAGAAATAGATTTAAGGGCCTAGATCTGATAGATAGAGTGCCTGATGAACTATGGAATGAGGTTCGTGACACTGTACAGGAGACAGGGATCAAGACCATTCCCATGGAAAAGAAATGCAAAAAAGCAAAATGCCTGCCTGGGGAGGCCTTACAAATAGCTGTGAAAAGAAGAGAAGTGAAAAGCAAAGGAGAAAAGGAAAGACATAAACATCTGAATGCACAGTTCCAAAGAATAGCAAGAAGAGATAAGAAAGCCTTCTTCAGCGATCAATGCAAAGAAATAGAGGAAAACAACAGAATGGGAAAGACTAGGGATCTCTTCAAGAAAATCAGAGATACCAAAGGAACATTTCATGCAAAGATGAGCTCAATAAAAGACAGAAATGGTATGGACCTAACAGAAGCAGAAGATATTAAGAGGAGATGGCAAGAATACACAGAAGACCTGTACAAAAAAGATCTTCATGACCCAGATAATCACGATGGTGTGATCACTGACCTAGAGCCAGACATCCTGGAATGTGAAGTCAAGTGGGCCTTAGAAAGCATCACTACGAACAAAGCTAGTGGAGGTGATGGAATTCCAGTTGAGCTATTCCAAATCCTGAAAGATGATGCTGTGAAAGTGCTGCACTCAATATGCCAGCAAATTTGGAAAACTCAGCAGTGGCCACAGGACTGGAAAAGGTCAGTTTTCATTCCAATCCCAAAGAAAGGCAATGCCAAAGAATGCTCAAACGACTGCACAGTTGCACATGGGGTCGTAAAGTAATGCTCAAAATTCTCCAAGCCAGGCTTCAGCAATATGTGAACCTTGAACTTCCTGATGTTCAAGCTGGTTTGAGAAAAGGCAGAGGAACCAGAGATCAAATTGCCAACATCCGCTGGATCATGGGAAAAGCAAAAGAGTTCCAGAAAAACATCTATTTCTGCTTTATTGACTATGCCAAAGCCTTCGACTGTGTGGATCACAATTAACTGTGGAAAATTCTTCAAGAGATGGGAATACCAGACCACCTGACCTGCCTCTTGAGAAATTTGTATGCCGGTCAGGAAGCAACAGTTAGAACTGGCAATGGAACAACAGACTGGTTCCAAATAGGAAAAGGAGTTTGTCAAGGCTGTATATTGTCATCCTGTTTATTTAACTTATATGCAGAGTACATCATGAGAAACACTGGACTGGAAGAAACACAAGCTGGAATCAAGATTGCCGGGAGAAGTATCAATAACCTCAGATATGCAGATGACACCACCCTTATGGCAGAAAGTGAAGAGGAACTAAAAAGCCTCTTGATGAAAGTGAAAGTGGAGAGTGAAAAAGTTGGCTTAAAGCTCAACATTCAGAAAACGAAGATCATGGCATCCAGTCCCATCACTTCATGGGAAATAGATGGGGAAACAGTGGAAACAGTGTCAGACTTTATTTTTGGGGGCTCCAAAATCACTGCAGATGGTGGCTGCAGCCATGAAATTAAAAGACATTTACTCCTTGGAAGGAAAGTTATGACCAACCTAGATAGCATATTCAAAATCAGAGACATTACTTTGCCAACAAAAGTTCGTCTAGTCAAGGCTGTGGTTTTTCCTGTGGTCATGTATGGATGTGAGAGTTGGGCTGTGAAGAAGGCTGAGTGCCGAAGAATTGATGCTTTTGAACCGTGGTGTTGGAGAAGACTCTTGAGAGTCCCTTGGACTGCAAGGAGATCCAACCAGTCCATTCTGAAGGAGATCAGCCCTGGGATTTCTTTGGAAGGAATGATGCTAAAGCTGAAACTCCAGTACTTTGGCCACCTCATGCGAAGAGTTGACTCATTGGAAAAGACTCTGATGCTGGGAGGGATTGGGGGCAAGAGGAGAAGGGGACGACAGAGGATGAGATGGCTGGATGGCATCACTGACTCGATGGACGTGAGTCTGGGTGAACTCTGGGAGTTGGTGATGGACAGGGAGGCCTGGCTGCTGTGATTCATGGGGTCGCAAAGAGTCTGACATGACTGAGCGACTGATCTGATTCAGTAAGTTAGCCAATTCCCACAATTTTTCCAACATTAACCAAAATCAACTAAAACAAACTTCAAATAACTCCACTATTCTATATTCACACTACTCTCATGTCTACCAGAGAAAGCAAACAAGTGGGGGGAAGCCCAAATAATTACAAGCAAATTGCCGAGAAAGGCCTAAAGAAGCCACACACAGAAGTTGCTCAGTCATGTCCGACTTGTAGCCCACCAGGCTCCTTGGTCCATGGGATTTTCCAGGCATGAATACTGGAGTGGGCTGCCGTTTCCTTTCTCAACCTGTGATTCCAGAACCAGACGCATCATCTGAAACTAGTGAGAAATGCAAATTTTCAGTCTCTACCCCAGACCTATGGAATGGAAAATACAGGCCCTCCAGGAACTTCTGATACAGCTTTTATACCACAAGCCTTTAAAAATTAAACCCAATTATTTAAGCAGCTTTGGCAATGTTTTCCACTAAAGATAAAAATTACAAAGTATATAACCTATAAATTAGAATGTTAAAAGTATGTTTTAATTAGTCTAGGTTCAAAAGCAAAAATAAAATGACAAAGTTTACCCAACATCTTCTCAAAACAGGAAACGGTCACCATTTCAAACTCAAGAAGGAAAAAAAACCACTTAGATCTGCCTAAAAATAAATGGGCAGATTTTAAAACTTCTACAGAACAATCATCATCGGTAGATGCCATAACTATTGGGGGAAACAATATTGGAAAACAAGTTATTTACAAAATTTCCAAGTTTCGCTCCACTGGGCATTTATTAATTTCAAATACACCATTACAATGGAAAAATCTGGTGATTTCATAATAAAATGATCAAACAGCAACACCAATAAAGGAACAAAATGACATTGTTAGGTAGGTAGAATAGGGAAAAGGAGTCCAAAATGGCGGTAACACTTATTTGCCTATGAGTTGTAGCACAGTTTGTCCAAGACCTGAGAGCTGTGACAGGCCGAGGGTTTTAACGTCTGTCACTCCAAATCTTTGTTGTGACAAGACAAAGAAATGAGGAACATATACTCGCGTGACAACATCATGTACTTTCTGATGTAATGCAATGAGAAAGAAACCACATGTATTTCCTGCCAATTTTTTTTAACCTGAATCTAATCATGGATAACAATCAGACAAATCCAAATGAGAAACATTCTGTAAAACTAGCCTGGACTCTCCCAAAATGTTAATTTCAAGAATAAAAAGACAATTATACTCCAATTTAAAAAAAAGTTAAAACTTTTGAAAAAGAATAAAAAGACTAAGGAACTATTGTAAATTAAGAGACTTAAGAGATATAACTATATGTAACATGTGATTGGATCATGGATTTTAAAAAAGGAGGCTATAAAAAATGCTACTGAGACAGTGGGGGAAATTTGAACATAATATACTGACGGTAAAAGCAGAAGGGGGCGACAGAGGATGAGATGGTTGGATGGCATCACTGACTCAATGGAAATGAGTTTCAGTAAGCTGCAGAAGAGAGTGAAGGACAGGGAAGTCTGGAGTGCTGGAGGTCATGGGGTTGCAAAGGGTCAGACACGACTTTGTGAAGGAACAACAGCAAATATATTGAATAACAAAATGTTAAACTGTTAAATCACCTCAGTAGGGTGTTGCTAAGGTGCATTGTGGTCATGAAAGATAAATACTGTGTTCCAAGGAAATACAAGCACAGTAGCGACGAAATATCATGATGATATCTACAAGTATAGCTGTACAGAGAAGCAAAAAATGTGGCAAATGTTAACACCTGGTCAATCCAGGTGAAGGATATATGGAGGATCATTACGCTTTTCTCAATTTTTCTATGGATTTGAAAAAAGATTGATACCACTCATTCTACTCTTCAAAGCCATATTTCTCCAACTGTATGCTATTAGTTCAGTTCAGTCGCTCAGTTGTATCTGACTCTGTGACCCCATGGACTGCAGCACATCAGGCTTCCCTGTCCATCACCAACTCCCGAAATTGAGTAAAACTACTTAGCAGCAGCAGCAGCAGCATGTCCATTGAGTCGCTGATGCCATCCAACCATTTCATCCTCTGTCATCCCTTTCTCTTGCCTTCAATCTTTCCCAGCATCAGGGTCTTTTCAAATGAGTCAGCTCTTCACATCAGGTGGCCAAAGTACTGGAGTTTCAGCTTCAGCATCAGTCCTTCCAATGAATATTCAGGACTGATTTCCTTTAGGATGGACTGGTTGGATCTCCATGCTGTCCAAGGGACTCTCAAGAGTCTTCTCCAACACCACAGTTCAAAAGCATCAATTCTTTGGCACTCAGCTTTCTTTATAGTCCAACTCTCACATCCATATATCACTACTGGAAAAACCAGAGCTTTGACTACATGGACCTTTGTTGGCAAAGTAATGTCTCTGCTTTTTAATATGCCATCTAGGTTGGTCACAGCTTTTCTTCCAAGGAGCAAGCGTCTTTTAACTTCATGGCTCCAGTCACCATCTGCAGTGATTTTGGAGCCCCCAAAAACATAAAGTCTGTCAGTGTTTGCATCTTTTCCCTATCTATTTGCCATGAAGTGATGGGACCAGATGCCGTGATCTTAGTTTTCTGAATGTTGAGTTTTAAGCCAACTTTTTCACTTTCCTCTTTCACTTTCATCAAGAGCCTTGATTCATGGATCTAACATTCCAGGTTCCTACGCAGTATTGCTTTTTTACAGCATTGGACTTTACTTCCATCACCAGTTACATCCACGGCTGGGCGTTGTTTTTGCTTTGGATCCATCTCTTCATTCCTTCTGGAGTTATTTCTCCACTGATCTCCAGCATAAATTGGGCACCTACTGACCTGGGGAGTTCATCTTTCAGTGTCCTATCTTTTTGCCTTTTCATACTGTTTATGGGGTTCTCAAGGCAAAAATACTGTCAACCAAAAAAAGATGTACAACTTGAGAGTTGTGAGTTAAGTTTTATTTGGGGTAAAATGAGGACTGCAGCCCAGGAGACAGCATCTCAGATAGCTCTGGGAGACTGCTCCAAAGCGGCAGTGGGGGAAAGTCAATATATAAGGTTTCAGTGAAGAGGGAGTTCAATACCATGAAGCACTCATTTTACAAAGGTTTTTTGTTAGTCATGAGGATCTAATGTCACCATGAAGGGATTTAGTGCTTCTCTAGATATGAGGACATGAAAGGACTGAGATCATAAAATCTGTTTCTAAAAACATCCAACTATCTAAAGACCTGTCCCACCAGATTCCCTGGAGCAGAGTGCCTCACTCTACCCTGAACTCCCTCAGGGATTGTTGAAGGTCAACAGCTATAGCAGCATGGGGTTCAGTCTCCACAGAAAGTGAAAGTGAAAGTTGCTCAGTCCTTGTCTGACTCTTTTCGACCCCATGGACTACACAGTCCATGGAATTCTCCAGGCCAGAATACTGGAGTGGGTTGCCATTTCCTTCTCCAGGGGGTCTTCCCAACTCAGAGATTGAACCCAGGTCTCCTGCACTGCAGGCAGATTCTTTTAACAACTGAGCTATAAGGGACGGGTGCATTTCCATAGAGGCAGACGGAAAATGCCTTTGCTGTTCAGTCATTGGCAATGCTCTTGGTAAGTGCCAATTCGTAGTTGACAATACTTAAGTGGTTTGCCATTCCCTTCTTCAATAGACCACGTTTTATCAGAACTCTCCACCATGACCCATCCATCTTGGGTGGCCCTACACAGCATGGCTCATAGTTTCATTGAGTTAGACAAGGCTGCAGTCCATGTGATCAGTTTGATTAGTTTTCTGTGATTGTGGTTTTCATTCTGACTGCCCTCTGATGGAGAAGCATAAGAGGCTTATGGACGCTTCCTGATGGGCGAGACTGATTGAGCAGGAAACTGGGTCTTGTTCTGATGGGCAGGGCCATGCTCAGTAAATCTTTAATCCAATTTTCTGTTAATGGGCAGGGCTGTGTTCCCTCCCTGTCATTTGACCTGAGGCCAAACTATGGTGGAGATAACGAAGATAATTGTGACCTCCTTCAAAAGGTCCCATGCATGTACTGCTGCACTCAGTGCCCCCAACCTGCAGCAGGCCACCGCCCACCCACACTTCCACCAAAGACTCCTGGACACTCACGGGCAAGCCTGGGTCAGTCTCTTGTGGTGTCATTGCTTTTTCTTGGGTCCTGGTGCACACAAGGTTTTGTTTGTATGCTCTTAACAAAATAATTTAACATCTCTGTGTCTCAGTTTGCAGGTATATAAATCAGGGATAATAACAATACATACTTAATAAGGTGAGAGGATCAAATGAGTTAATGTATGTTAATGCTGAGTGCCTAGAATTGTACATTGTACATACTGAGCTCTAAGTGTTTTCTACCATTGTTGTTATTTTACTATTACTATTAATAGTACTACCAGAACTGTTAAAGAGATTAAGAAAGGTAGCTTGAATGTTCACAGTCTTATATATAACTTCCAAAAATTTTCACTGTGTGTAATTTCACCTAGTCCTCACAACAGCTTTTTGAAGCAGGAAGAGAATTATTATCACTAATTTCCAGATGAGGAAAATAAGACTCAGAAGTTAAGTAACTTGCCCAAATTTTTTCTGACTTCTAGAAAGTAGTATAAGTGAGATGAGAACTAGGTCTTGTTTTCACTATTGCACAATATAAAATTTACATCCCCATCTTAACTGATTAGAATGTATTTCAAAGAAAGCACACAAAGAAGACAGGTAGAACTCCTGTATTATCAGTTAGAAACAAAAGAAGTTCTCACTAGTCCATTCAGCAAAACAGATGTCACTTTGCAGAGCTTTCCTTAAATACCCTTGAAAACAAGGATCAAAAAATATGAACTCTTATAAAAAGAGATTTATTGTATTTTTATAGCTTATTACATACCTTGTAACAATCATTTTGTTAAATGTGAATGTCAGTTTTATCTTCTGTCCCTTTTTTCCTGGCTATTTACAAGCTTTGTAAGAATCGTTCCTTAATTAAGTCTAAACATAGTTTTATATAAATGGATTCCTGGAAATAAAACGTTCAGACTTAAGAAATGATTGTTACAGAGACTGTAACAGGCCGTAAAAAAAGAATGCCACTTTAAACAAAGATTTCTCATTTTAATTAAAAAGATAATCATCAGAACATTCCTACACTTAACAAAACCATTTAAAGAAGCTTCTTTGGGAAAAAAAACAGTATGTAGTATCTTATGCAGGCTTCCATATACAATTTGTAATATACTTAAATCAAAGTCTCAGTTGATCCTATTGTATGAATTCTTATTCATACCTACACTTTAAAGATACACTGAAAGAGAATGAGTTCCAAATGAGATAAATATCCGTTTCTAATTCTTTTTAGCATGAATGCTGTCAAAAGATTATGAGTATTTTTCCATAAAATACTGGTAAAAATATTTAAGAATATTTAAGAAACAATTCTTAACATGACCACATACAAACACATCAAGGATCACACAATTTATTGATGCAGCTGGTATGCATCAAGTAGAGGAAGATATCCAGAAGACTACCATATAATCAAAGATGATACATACCTGCATAAAAGGAGTTTCTATTCTCAAACTCTGATAAAAAATGAAACAATCATTCTTATTTTCAAAATGTCACACCTGAACATGATTGGACGGTATGAAAAACCTTTAGAAGCATGATTTGATAAGGCAAGATTCTTTTCATTTAATTCATCTAACTTTTATACTGTCCATTTCTAACCTAAATCATGTAAAATTTGTAAAGTTAAGCAAGATTCCAGGAGACAATGAAGTAGATCTTATAAGCTGTCACTATAATTAACTGCAATTTGAAAAAACAGATGTATCAATGTCCCTCTACTTAAGTCATCTTTTCTCAGTTACACTCAACACTAAATCTGAGTCACTACTTGACTATTTTTGCAGCATATATTACTAGAAACTGCTTGCAAGTGGACTATATTTTCCTAGGAAAACAAGTTCTAATCAGGAGGCTATTTCCTAACTGAGGATTTGGTATCAAAGTAAAGTACTGACTCACCTAGTATCAAAACAAAGATTCAATAATTATAAACATATATGGTCATTAAAAAAATAAAGAAATTACATTCCAGCTTCATAAAATGGGAGTGGCATGTCAATGATCAGTAAGTATGTGTTCAAAGTGTAAATAAAGTAACTCTTCCACATTTACTCATTAAACAAATTTGACCTTAAGCTAATAACTAACGAAAACACTAAACATTTTGGGACTTCCCTGGTGGTACAGTGGATAAGAATCTGCCTGCCAATGCAGGGGACATGGATTCGAGCCCTGGTCCAGGAAGATTCTGCATGCCATAGAGCAACTCAGCATGGGCTCTAGAGCCTACAATTGCAACTACCAAGCCCACATGTTGCAATTACTGAAGCCCGGATACCTAGAGCCTGTGCTCCACAATAAGAGAGGCCACCACAATGAGAAGCCTGAGCAGCGCAATGAAGGTTAGCTGCAACTAGAGAAAAGCCTAGGCGCAGCAACGAAGACCCAGTGTAACCAAAAATAATACATAAATAAAATTATTAAAATACTAAACATTTAACTAGCAATCATCTGCTTTGCTTCTTATAATACAAATTTCTGCTTGCGATGATTTATGAAAAAGGGAGAAAAAAAGTAGAAGGGGGCCAAACAAATACATTACTAAGGAAATGACCTTCTTTCCACTATCTAAATTATTTCCCTGAATAAGCAAGTTTTTCAAAATTATACCAAGAACAAGAGATCAGTAAATCTCTTTACTGATAATGACTGATAATGATCATGATCATCATGACTGTTTATCACTTACTTTGCTTTATTTTTTAAAAGTATATGGGGAGGGAGGTGGGAGGGGGATTCAGGATGGGGAATACGTATACACCCGTGGCAGATGCATGTTGATGTATGGCAAAACCAATACAATACTGTAAAGTAAAAAAAATAATAATAATAAATAAATAAGTATAGGGTAGGGATGTCTCTGGTGTTCCTACCCTAGACTCCACACTTTCACTGCAAGGGGCACAAGTTGGCTCCTGGTTGGGAACTAAGATCCTGCATGCCACAACTAAGACCTGACACAGCCAAATAAATAAATATTAAAAAAAAAAAAAAAAGAACTGAGGCATGCACTAGGGAAATGTAAATTAAAACCACAGTAAGATACTACTATATACCTGTCGGAATGGTTAAAACAAAAAATATTAACAATCCCAAATGCTGGCAAGGATGCAGAGCTAGAATTCTTATATACTGCTTGTGGTATTGCAAAATGGTACAGCCACTCTGGAAAACAGCTTGGCAGTTTCTTACAAAGTTAAACAAACACTAACCATATGACCCAGCAATTCCCCTCCAAATTTACCCCAGACAAATTAAAATTTATGTTCAAAAAATTAACAGCAGCTCTATTTATAATAATCAAAACCTGGAAACAACCCAAATGTCCTTCAACAGATGGATCAACAAAATATGGTACAATCCATTCAATGAACTACTACTAACCAATAAAAAGAAATGAACTATTGATACATACAACAGCCTAGATGAATCATCAAAAAGGCATTATGCTGAGTAAAAGAAGTCAGTACCAGAAGATTATATATTGTATGATTCCAATTAAATGGCATTCTCAGAAAAATAAAACTAAAATGAGGTAGAACAGATTACAGTTTCCAGAAATTAGGGAGATGGGGAGATAATACAGGGAGTTTTGGGGGAAATGATGGAGCTGTTGTATATCCTGAATGGATATACAATTGTTATGGATATACAGTGGTTATATGAATATGTATGAATCTACATGTGTTCAAATTTTGAGACCTGTACACTAAAAAAAAAGTTAATTTTACTAAGTGTTAATTTTTTTAAAGAAAGAACTAAGACCAAAAATGTTCTTTGGTCATACACAGCAGACATGAAAATATACATGTTTAAACAGTAAAATGGTATGGGGTAGAATGTATAGTCAACAAACCTTGGGAGTCTGTGTGAATTATTGTGTTAGAGTTTTGTGGTAAAAGTATCACTACCACCATATCCTTAAGGCCTAGAAAGTCCCTTCACATTTACTCCTTTACTTGTATCCAATTACACATCTTCCTCTATTTTAAAGATGCTGTGGCTGATGGTGCTTATAATCCAAGGGATGAAGATAAAAGGACATTTTTAGACAGAATTCCTCACTACTCAGCAAGCCTGTGGCTCTGTCCTCAGCCTGAGGACCCTGCTCAAAAGAATAACTCTGATCTATGTAACTGTACAAGAGACTAATGTTTCATCATAAATCTCCCTACCATTCAGTTATGTCTATTGCTTTAAGGAACACTTCAGTGATTCCTCAAATTTCTTCCTTCATTCCTTGACATTACCTCAAGATGTTATCTTAAGAACTGTATAAAACAGTTGTTGAAGTAGTCTGTTGTCATTTATCTTCACATGTGACAGGGTCATAGGATATTAACAATGAAAGTAATGTTAGAACGATCTACAACCAGTTTATTGTGATGTGATTTTAACATGCCTAGAACAGCCACGTTTGAGGATGTTGCTATTGTTCTTCTACTAGATATAACTCTTATAAACGGTATTATCTTGCTAATTTTTCTTCCCTTATGGTTCACCAACTACTCCAGCTGCAAACAGTACCCAGAAGTAAATTCTTTTTAGAAGCCAACTTAATACTAATCAATTAGAATTCAAAAAGATTTCAAGCCTCTACCATGAAGTTTGTCTCATTCTGTCTTCACTCTTTTTTTCCAGCTTTATTGAGATTTAATTGACATAACTAGAAAAGGTCAGTTTTCATTCCAATCCCAAAGAAAGGCAATACCAAAGAATGCTCAAACTACTGCACAACTGCACTCATCTCACACACTAGTGAAGTAATGCTCAAAATTCTCCAAGCTAGGCTTCAATAGTACATGAACTGTGAACTTCCAGATGTTCAAGCTGGATTTAGAAAAGGCAGAAGAACCGGAGATCAGGTTGCCAACATCCGCTGGATTATCGAAAAAGCAAGAGAATTCCAGAAAAATATCTATTTCTACTTTATTGACTACATCAAAGCTTTTGACTGTGTGGATCATCACAAACTGTGGAAAATTCTTAAAGAGATGAGAATACCAGACCACCTGACCTGCCTCTTGAGAAATCTGTATGCAGGTCAGGAAGCAACAGTTAGAACTGGACATGGAACAACAGACTGGTTCCAAATCAGGAAAGGAGTATGTCAAGGCTGTATATTGTCATCCTGTTTATTTAACCTATATGCAGGGTACATCATGAGAAATGCTGGATTGGATAAAGCACAAGCTGGAATCAAGATTGCTGGGAGGAATATCAATAACCTCAGATATACAGATGACACTATACTTATGGCAGAAAGCAAAGAAGAACTAAAGACCTTCTTGATGAAAGTGAAAGAGGAGAGTGAAAAAGTTGGCTTAAAACTCAACATTCAGAAAACTAAGATCATGGCATCTGGTCCCATCACTTCATGGCAAATAGATGTGGAAAAGATGCAAACAGTAACAGACTTTATTTTGGGGGGGGTCCAAAATCACTGCAGATGGTGACTGCAGCCATGAAGTTAAAAGACCCTTGCTCTTTGGAAGGAAAGCTGTGACCAACCTAGACAGCATATTAAAAAGCAGAGACATTACTTTGCCAACAAAGGTCCATCTAGTCAAAGCTCTGGTTTTTCAGTGATGTATGGATGTGAGAGTTTGAACTATAAAGAAAGCTGAGTGCCGAAGAATTGATGCTTTTGAACTGTGGTTTTGGAGAAGACTCTTGAGAATCCCTTGGACAGCAAGGAGTTCCAACCAGTCCATCCTAAAGGAAATCAGTCCTGAATATTCATTGGAAGGACTGATGCTGAAGCTGAAACTTCAATACTTTGGCCACCTGATGCAAAGAACTGACTCATTTGAAAAGACCCTGATTCTGGGAAAGATTGAAGGCAGGAGGAGAAGGGGACAACAGAGGATGAGATGGTTGGATGGTATCACTGACTCAATGAACATGAGTTTGAGCAAGCTCCAGGAGCTGGTGATGGACAAGGAGGCCTGGCATGCTACAGTCCATGGGGTGGCAAAGAGTCAGACACCACTGAGCAACGGAACTGAACTACAGAATAATTACCAGCTGCCTCCACACTTGAATTCAGTTAGCTCAGGTGCTTCCTGCTACGTTCCCCATGTACAAGGCTTCACCTTTTACGCTGGTTGTAGTCACAACATTTCCCCTACTGCCTCTGTGTTGATACACTGGACAGGACACAGTGGTCTGGACGTTTTGTCAAAACGTGATCAGAGAAATATCTCTATCAGAAACACCGAGATGCGTGTTAAACATGCAGATTCTTGAGGCCTACAAAAGTGGATGGAAGAGGAGCTGAGAATTTGCAATACATATTAACATACTCTCCAAATAATTCTTACACTTAATAAAGTATAGTGCTACTGCAGTGGGCACTAATGAGTAGGCCAACTTCTTCAGTTCCTTGCTGGGTATTCCAGTTCTATTTTTGAGCCCAAGCTTGAAAGGGGGGACTTGCTGCCTCTTTTCAGTACTCACTGATGCTGTCTGCCTATCTGGATCTCCCCAGACTATCTGTACCCAGATTCCTTGTCACTATTCTCTCCCTCTGAAATTACATCCTGCCCTTATAAACTTCCCTGGGTCCCCAGATCTGCTTCAATTGCCCACAGATACCATGTTCCATGTGTCTGGCTAAATTTCCTTTCCTCAGCTCCTAGCTATATCCAAGCACTTGGCCTACCTCAACAAGTAAAGCTTCCGTAGCTTTGTGCCTCCTTATCTGGCTGACTTTGATTTAAAATGTTATTCTCAGTACAACAGGCAATGATTATGAACTTACACGACATTTAGATGAATCCTGATCTTTCTATCATATAGGAATTTGAGAGGTGGTCCAGAGAACTTCAGTTCTATTTAGATACATCTTTCTTTTCTAACTTCTTCTTATGGAAAATTTCATATACTCAGAAAAGTATAGAACAGCATCAAGTAAACCCCATCATTCAACTTTCTACCTTCTAAATCCCAGAAATCGTATTATTTTGCCCATTTTTATCTATGTGAATATCTTAAATTTAGTCTCATTATTAAAAAGTGAAGGGCTACTCCAATATTTTTACCCACCAAAATAGCTGTTTTGCCATACCTACTGCTATGACAAGTCAAAGTGTTAGTTGCTCAGTTGTGTCTGCCAGGCTCCTCTGTCCATGGGATTCTCCAGGCAAAGAATATTGGAGTGGGTTGCTATTTCCTTGTCCAGGGGATCTTCTCGACCGAGGTATCAAACCCAGGTTTCCTGCATTGCAGGCAGACTGTTTACTGTCTGAGCCACCAGGGAAACCCAACCTTCCCTTTAACTAATCGCCCTAAATATACCTGAAATGAGGGCTTCCCTAGTGGCTCAGACGGTAAAGAATCCGCCTGCAGTGCAGGAGACCCGGGTTCAATCCCTTAATCGGGAAGATCCCCTGAAGAAAGGAATGGCTACCCACTCCAGTATTCTTGCCTGGAGAATTCCATGGACTGAGGAGCCTAGCAGGATACAGTCCATGGGGTCGCAAAGAGGAGCACAAAACTGAGCAACTAACACTGCCTGAAACAAGTCTTATTTTACTCTTCTCTTTTTATTCTTTTCTCCTATCCTACTCCAGGCAACCTTATTCAGTCTATCTCCAGAATATTCCTTGAATATCTTTCCTTCTTTCCATATTGACTGCCCCGGCTTAAGCCCACATAGCTTCTTGCCTAGACTATTACATAGCCTTTAAGTAGCCTCCTTGCCTGTTTGCTCTGTGTTCCTAGTCTGCTGCTGCTACTGCTGCTAAGTCGCTTCAGTCGTGTCCGACTCTGTGAGACCCCATAGACGGCAGCCCACCAGGCTCCCTCATCCCTGGGATTTTCCAGGCAAGAATACTGGAGTGGGTTGCCATTTCCTTCTCCAATGGAGGAAAGTGAAAAGTGAAAGTGAAGTCGCTCAGTCGTGTCCGACTCTTAGGGACCCCATGAACTGCAGCCTACCAGGCTCCTCCATCCATGGGATTTTCCAGGCAAGAGTACTGGAGTGGGGTGCCATTGCCTCCTCCTAGTCTAATCTACTCTAAGTCAAATAACTAAAGTGGTCTTCTAATTTTCTTTGCTGTATTACCCCCAGTAGGAATCAGATTCAGATGTAAAGTATAGACCTTTCAGAAAAAAGTACTCCCATGTGTTTATATTGAATGGAGGCCATGGACTTCAGATTTAAAAAAATTTTATACTCAGCAAAAACAGAAAATTAAATTTAAAAAATAGCATCTAAAAACACCAAATACCTAGGAATATGTCTAACAAAAGATGTATAAAGACCCCGACAGAGAAATTACAGATCCCCAAAATAGAAAGATATACCATTTTCATGGATTATAAAACTCAATAATGTTAAGATCTCAATTCTCCCCAAACTTATATACAGATTCAGTGAAATTCCAATGAAAGTCACAGGAGGATGTTTTGGATATTATGTTGATTCCAATATAGATGGACATGCAAAAGCTGAGGGACATTCCGTATCCAATATTAAGAACTGATATCAAAACAGAGTAATTAAGGAAGTATGATACTGGCAGAAGGATAATTAGACCATTGGAGCCGAAAAGTCCTGGAAACAGCCCACACACATATATAGACAGGTGATATATGACAAAAGTAACCCTGCAATACAACAGAGGAAAAACAAAATAAAACAGAATTCTATCTTCTACCTCATACCAAACACAAATATTCCAGACAGACTGTAGATCTAAATGTAAAAGGTAAAATAAAGCATTTCAGGGTCTTGAAAAGGTATTTGTAGACCCATGTTCACGGCAGTATTATTCACAGATAGCCAAAGGGTGAAAGTATGCCAAGTATTTGACAAAAGATAAATGGACAAACAAAATGTGATGTATACATACAATGGAATATTATTCAGCCTTAAAAAGGAAGGAAATTCTGACACATGCCTTAACATGTATGAACCTTGAGGATATTATGCTAAAAAAAATAAACCATTCACAAAAAGGCAAATGCTGTATGGTTCCACATAAATGAGGTATCTAGAATAGTGAAATTCACAGAAACAAAGTAGAATGGTGATTGCCACGAACTGGAGGAAAGGGAAATGGAGAGCTGTTTAATGGGTACAGAGTTTCAGTTTTGCAAAATGAAAAATCTGTATTCAGTTTAGTTAGGTTCATAAGATGTGATGGTGGAATCTGTAGTGACCTACAGAAGGATGTCAGAACCCCAGCAAGATAAAGAAAATGTCTACACAGGAATATGGCAGCTTTGGTAGCCCTGCACAGGGTGCTAGAGTCCAAATGGAGTGAGGAGAGCAACTTAGTGCATAGTACCAGAGCCTGAAATGAGAAAGGTGTTCAAACAGGGAGCTAGGGACAGCAGCCTAATATAGAATCTTGGAGCCTGATAAGGTAAGGATGGCATTCACATGATGGGTGTCAGTAACAGCAGCAACAGAAGAGATTGGTCACATACAGGGGAGATTAAGAAAATATGTTGAGGATAATGAGAGCCAACTTACTATCAGAAAAGGGAGTTACAATTATAGAAAGGAAATTATTGAATGAACCCTGTTGTGTTAGACTAAAATTGGAGATATCCACGTGAACTCATGGTTTTAAATATATAAACTTTAAAAAGCAATATAAATGTGTGTGCACATGTGTGTGTATGCATGTTTACACATACATATATTCCCTACCTCTGTCCAGTGAGAGGACTTGGAAGCAGTGACATTCCCACAGCAGTGTATATACCTAACACCCAGATACTGACTTCTGTATATCATTCTCTACTAAAAGAAACCAGGGGGAAAGAAGAGAGAAAACACTGATTTCAGGGCTGGGGCAAAAAAAAGTACAAGGTAAGCCTAAAATATCTTATATCAGAAAACAATGACATGCTCAAAGAATGATAGAATTATATCAAAAAGACAAAGAAAATAGTTTGAAAGCACTCTCACTGGCCAAACAGGGAACAATTTGTCAAAAGAAATAATGATAGTATTATAACCCATCAAATAAAACAGGAATTCATAAACCCATTCTGTTAGAAATAAATAGGTTGAAAATCTGATGAATAAGATAGTTACATGGTTTCAAAGTACTTTTCCCATAATATGCTTAATACAAAGAGAAAAACATTATCTTTAAAGAAGAAACTGCCAGAAGCCACTTTAATCAAGTAAAAAAAGTCAGAAGACAAACAAACGTTATGTGTCACCTGCAAGGAGGCCATCAGTAAAACAAAGCAACACTTCTGTGGTATTTCTGACAGAAATACAGGACCCAAATTTAATAATAAGGAAACAGCATCAGATAAACCCAAATTGAGGAATCATTCTACAAAATAGCCTATAATCTTCAAAAGTGCCATAGTCATGGAAGGTAAAGACGACAGGAACTGTTCCAAGACTGAAGGAGACTAAGACATGACAACTAATTTCAGTATGTGACTCTGGATCAGATCCTTTTGTTACAAAGAACATTATTAGAACAACTGGCAAAGTTTGAATGGGTCTAAGGGGTTAGATCTGCAATTAATTCAGAAATATATTAATTTCTGAATTTTGATGGTTGTGTTATAAAGAATGTCCTTGTTTGCAGAAAATATACATTAAGCATTTGGTGATGATGATGTGACAACTTACTCTCAAATGGTTCAGGAAATGTCATTTGTGTTGTACTTTAAACTTTTCGTAATTCTGAGTTGATTCAAAATAAAATATTAGGAGAAAGAGAATGAACTGCACTGGTAGTTAGCAAACACTAAAAATAAAGATAGTGGTATTATATATATGTATACATATATACTCTTGCCTGGAAAATCCCATGGACGGAGGGGCCTGGTAGGCTGCCGTCCATGGGGTCGCTGGGAGTCGGACACAACTGAGCGACTTCACTTTCACTTTTCACCTTCACGCATCGGAGAAGGAAATGGCAACCCACTCCAGTGTTCTTGCCTGGAGAATCCCAGGGATGGGGGAGCCTGGTGGGCTGCCGTCTATGGGGTTGCACAAAGTCGGACACGACTGAAGCAACTTAGCAGTAGCAGCATACATATATGGAGTGTGTATACACACACTCCAATTAGGGTAACTATCAAAGATGTATTCGTTTGCCGTGTGTGTATGTTTGTGTGTATGTTCGCACATGCGCACACTTAGTCGCTCAGTTGTGTCTGACTCTTTGTGACGCCATGAACTGTAGTTCACAGCTCTGTCCATGGGACTTTTTGAGCAAGAATAATGGAGTGTGTTGCCATTTCCTCCTCCTGGGGATCTTCCTGACCCAGGATTGAACCAGTGACTCCTGCACTGCAGGCAGATTCTTTAACCGCTGCACCATCAGGGAAGCTCCATTAGTTCGCCATGGCTGCAGTAAAAAATTACCACACACTGAGTGGCTTACTGATGCTGCTGCTAAATCACTTCAGTCATGTCCGACTCTGTGCGACCCCACAGACGGCAGCCCACCAGGCTTCCCCGTCCCTGGGATTCTCCAGGCAAGAACACTGGAGTGGGTTGCCATTTCCTTCTCCAATGTATGAAAGTGAAAAGTGAAAGGGAAGTCGCTAGCAACCCCGTGGACTGCAGCCTACCAGGCTCCTCCGTCCATGGGATTTTCTAGGCAAAAGTACTGGAGTGGGGTGCCATTGCCTTCTCCGTGAGTGGCTTAAAGCAACAGTAATTTTTTATTTGACAGTCCTATAGTTTTGAAGTCTGAAATGGGTCTCTGAGCCAAAAATCAAGGCCTCAGCAGGCCTATGTTCTTGTCTGGAGGCTTATCCTTTCCTGCTTCAAGAGGCTGCTCACATTCCTTGGCTCATGGTTCTCTTCCCTCCTCTTCAAAATCAGCAACAATGGATTGTGTTCTCACATATCATCACTCTGACCTCTTCTTCAGCCTCCCTCTTACATATTTAGGATCCCTTGTCATTACACTGGGTCCAATCTGGATTATCCAGGATAATCTCCCTGTTTTAAAGTCAGCTGAGGGACTTCCCTGGCAGTCCAGTGGTTAAGAGTCTTACTTCCACTGCAGGTGGGAGCACAGGTTGGATCCCTGGTCCAGGAACTGAACTAAGATCCTGCATGCCACATGGTATTGCAAAAAAATTAAATCAGCTGATTAGCAACCAAATTTCATCTGTTAAATCCCCTTTGCCCTGTAATTTAACATATTCACAGGTTCTTGGGATTCAACTGTTGTGAATGGGGGCTCAGGGGATGGGGCATTATTCTCCCTACCTCAGAGAGTTTCCTTTACTCTGAGATTATGTGTTTTCTATTTCTATGGCATTAAAAAGCTCCTTTTTTCATTTATAAAATGATGGTGCTGACAGTGGTGCAACTTTTTCAAGCACTGGTGGTACAGCGAAAAAAATTGGTAATTCTATAAATCCTGTGTAGATACTTTGTAGCCACAAAATCTTGTGACTACTTTTTCTTTTTTTTTTACTGATTCCTTAAATGAAAAAATTTGAAAACAAAACACATTGTTTTCCCACAAAAGAACCATATATTTGATGAAAGATCCGTACTGTATTTTCCAGAATATAGGGAATAGATCAATAAGAAAAAGGCAATTAAAAAGAAAAAATTAGACCAAGCCCTGAATAGACAGACCCAAAAGAGGATATCTGAACAGCCAATAAACTTAAAAAAGTTAAGAACCTTCTTAAATAATTTTTTAGGTACTTGACTACAGCAGCTATTAAAGAAATGCAAATTAAAAGTCTGACAATATCATTCACCTACTAGTATGGCTAAAGTGGAGAGAGACAACAGCAAGTGAATGTTACAAGAATGTACAGCAACTGCAACTGTCATATGGTGCTGCAGAAAGTATCAAATGGAAAAAATTCACAGAATCTAGTAAAGATAAAAATACCCTATGATCCAGCAATTCCACTTCTAGGTATATACCCAACAGAAATATGTACATATTTTCAAGAAAAGACATGTACAAGATTACTCACAGTAGCCAAAAACTGGAAATAACCCAAACGTCCATCAACAAGAGAATGGCTAAATAACTGAACTGAATTAACACAGCAGAACACTACAGAGCAACAAGAATGAACACACTACACTTAAGGTAACCTGAATGAATCTTCTTATGAGGGACAAAAGATGCCAGACTAGTATATACACTGGAAAGATTCTACTTATATGAAGTTAAATATCAGTAAAGGCAAAAACTAATCTATAGGTATTAGATAATTGTTATGCAGAAGTGACCACTGTGTAAAAATTCAATGGACTGTATTCTTATGATTTCTTTAAAAAGTGTATTTATTTTACTTCAGCAAAACCTTATACAGACATATACCAAGTACACTAGAATATTATTCTTGACTACAAACTGGATTCAATCGAAACTCCCTAGCCTCCCAGTTTATCTTTTCCTTCTTGTCTGCTATGCACCTTATGTTCAAATCACGTGTATCTACTCACTGTGCTGACCATCTCCTGATCTTCTGGCCTTTACCCAAACTACTCCCTGTTCTTGGAACAGCCACTTCAGAAACAAGTCTGCAAAATCTATATATTCCACAAGACCCAATATGAAGCTTTCTTCTTCAAACCTTCCAAAGCTCTTTCCAGTTAAGGCTAATTTCCCCTCCCTTAAATTCTATAGCACTTTGCGCCTCTACTTTGGCACTTACCAAAGTGTGCCTTAAGAGAGATTTATAAATGCTTGTCTTCTCAACCAACTGTGAAGTTCTAGAGAAGACAGACGTTTTACTTAACTTTGTGTCTTCATCTCCTCCTGCCCCCATAACCACCTCCCTCCACACGTAACATAATGTTTTGCACTCAGATTATGTTTATATTTTTATCAAGTCATGGTGCAGGCCAACTACCATGGCCTCATTTCCAGTTGTCAACTTTTTGCCAAGTACTTCTAAACAGGAAAATGCAGTGCTTCAACACAGTTGAGAACCACAGAGTTCTAAACTTCCAGTGAAAACTTTAGATACATACAGTGGTTTAAGTAATATAATTTATCAATTGTGTTAACATATTCATGGAAGTTTACAATTTAAAATGAGCTTGGGGGTATGGAATGGGAGAGAGAAAGATCCTTATTAAGTAGGCAAGTCCAACAGTTAAGACTTTTCAGTTAACAAAATGAGGTGAGTGAGATGTCTATTCAAGCCATCACTGCCAGTCCACTGGCCAGTACACCTGCTACACTGCGCTCCATGACAAAGTGCAGGTCTTCGTTTGGGGTACTTGTTTTATAAACATATACATTTTTTAAAGTTTAAACATAAACATTAAATATATTAAGTTTTAATTTATCTGATTAAAAACAATACATATTCACTGTCAAAATGTAGAAAACATTAAGGAACGTAGGAAAAAGAAAAACAACTAAGTAATGCTTTTTGTGCTGTGTGTTTCCTAATAGATCTTCAGATGCCATTAAATATTTTGAAATATTACCCATAATCCACCATTTCACAAGTAACCACATTAACAGTTTAGTGTCATACTTCCTGAGAGGTACAAGGATTTATGCATCCATGCTGCAAAAACATTATCCACACGCTACAACTCTGTTTCCACAATTTTTCAGAGAAAGCCTGAAAGTCTTCCAGACATCAGAAAATATCCTTGCTCCCCTAAGAGTAGGTGCAGAGAAGGGGTTATTAAGAGCTCTAAACCTAGCACCAAGGGAGTTGCTAAGGCGCTATGTATGACCTTGGTTCAAATTCTGTTACAGTTCAACTTCTGTTACAAATGCTGTTGGAGCCACATCAACCTTATCTTTCCCAAGTACAGAAAAATAGTATTGTGATACTGATGAACTTTTCAGGTTATCACTGTGGATTAAAGTCAAGATTCTGATTACTTCTTTTTTTTTTTTTTTCCCAGTCTCTGCTTTATTACAAACTCGGGCTGCGTGGTAGACAATACACTGGACACCGGGAAGAGCCTAGGCCGAGGAAGGGACAGGGCTCGAGGGGTGCGGGAGAGCATTCTGGGCCAAAGGCGAGGGGCTCAAGGGGAGGGCCTTGGCCAAAGGTGTGGTTGGGTTGCAAGAGTGAAGTGAAGTTGCTCAGTGGTGTCTGACTCTTAGCTACCCCATGGACTGCAGCCTACTAGGCTCCTCCGTCCATGGGATTTTCCAGGCAAGAGTACTGGAGTGGGGTGCCACTGCCTTCTGATTATTTCTTTTAACACTTTTTTTTTCTACATAACATAATACAGAGAGACACACTACATTAGGTGTCATTCGGCAACCAAAATGAGAAAGTGCTAGTCAGAATAGCACCAGCACAGTAGTTGTAAGAGTAAGCATTTTACCATTCTTCTACAAATCGAGTATATTAGATTATTATAGACTATTATTACCATAGTAGATTATTGTGCAAGTTGCTCTCTCTTCCACTCCTTCTATGGGCAACGTATACTTTCCCACCTCCTCACTTGACCCTGTGACTTACTTTGGTTAATGGAATATCAGCAGGTACCATACAACCAATGACTGAAAGGAATCTGAACCAGTGGTCTTGCTCTCTTGCGCCTCTACTATAGCTATGAGGACAGCTCAGCCTGGGAAGTCACTGTCTCTTCAGTCTCAGTCTCAGAAAAATATGTGAAACAGTCCTGAGTGAGCAGCCAAATCCAGAGAAACCCAACAAAATTCAGCCTATGTCATCCAATGTTCAGCAAACCCACATGTTCTTGAGAATAAATATCTATCATTATACTGCCATGACATATTGTGGGGTTTTATCACTCAGCAATAGCAATCGATACAATGATACTGTGGCAACTTCATTTCCTAATAATTCAAATCATCAGAAAATCTGTATATAAATCCGGACAGTAATTCTCCACTCTGGCCCATTTGGCCAGGAAAGAAATATGCCATCATATTCCACGGTTTCTCTGAGCCTCAAGGATGAAATACAGTGTAGGTCTCAAGTCAGACTGCCAGGATTTGATCTCAGGCTTCTTGCTAAGCAGAGTGACTTTGCACAAGTTACTTAACCTCTCTGGAATCAGTTTCCTTATCCAAATATGGGAGCAACAATAGTACTGAATCTACCTTACAGAATTATTGGGAGGATTAAATTAAACAACAGTATATGTAAAGAATTTAGAACAGCAACTAGTAAACACTAAATAAATACATATTAGCTATTCATAGCTGATCATATTTTTCAAAAACAAAGAAAAATAAACAAACAAAACCCTCCCATTTCTACCATGTTTATCCTATAATCGACACAGACAGAATCAGGTCACAAGCCTGGGAATAGGAAGACAAATGTACCTGAAGGGAGAGCCAAATCTCAGAAAGGAGAAAGAAATCAAGAAAAAATTCCAACTCAAAATGTTTACCTTAAGCAGCCAGGAATTCTCTCCCAGTTCTGTGACTTTTGCTCCTCTGCTCCTCATCCCCACCCTGGCCACGTACAAAGGCAATCCAGGAACTATGGTGGTATGGTACTGCCCCAGAGAACAAATCACATTCTTAGTTCAACATTACTCTCAGTATCTAGTCCACTGTTGCTATCTCTGAGTCTTCTATAAAATGTTCTAGTTTAGTTTCAATCAGACTTCAGAAAACTAAAGGAAATTATCCAGTGATAATTCCCTCAGCACAAGGTGAATCTAGTAGAATACTAGTTGAAGTGGTAAGATCAGGTGGACCTCTCCCATAGAGATGGTCTCCCTCCTCCACTGCTGATGTTAGGATGATGGATTTGATTTATGAAGAAGGCAGTTTTCTTTATAGTGACCAAGACTGTTAAACACTGGCAAATATTTACTACTTCATCCACAATGAATTCTTATTATAAACATTTAGAAAGCACTTTCATGCTATATTAAAATACTGCTAGAAAGCACATGGTATCTTAAAATATTTTATACCACAAAGATTATTTTTTCTTTATTTCTTCTTTTTATAAATTGTAATGCCATTTACCACAAATAATTTTATCTATACATGATCAAAATCTTACATCATGTCTCATTTCCCTTTAGAAAGGGAAAAAAATTCTTAACTGCTTCCTTCCTTAAGGATTTAAACAATACATAAATAATATAGAATAATAAGTAGTCTCCTTTGAAAGTTCACTTTCTAATTTAGCAATAAAAAATTTCTGGCATTCATTCAAAGTAGAAATTTTACTCCACATTTAGTAATTCACTTCCAGTAACTTACTATGTACATCTATCATAAACATGAATCAAGAAAATGAGCACAAAGAATTATCATTAATTTGTAATTTCATACTCCAATGCCTATATAAGAGTATTCAGAAAAGAAACTGAAGGCTAATTTAAATTGAGAACAGGTAAGAATCCACTTGGCAATGCAAGCGACACAGGAGAGGCAAGCTTGATCCCTAGGCCAAGAAGATCCCCTGGAGTAGGAAATGGCAACCCATTCCAGGCTTCTTTCCTGGAAAATTTCATGGACAGAAAATACTGGTGGGCTGAAGTCCATGGGGTCGCAAAGAATTGCTGAGCATACATGCAAGAGAGATTAATATACAGAAACTCTGACAAACTAAGAACTAGCTTCAAATGTTATCCAACCAGCTGGTAATCAATCTGATTTAAAAAAAAGTCCATCACAGTGAAAAATCTGAATACTTATTTTAAAATGCAATTTCTTGTTTTTAGATATATATAGTTCTCAAGCAAATAAAAGTTCCTGAATCATATCAATTCATCCAGTATTATCTCTACAGTAACATTATTAAGACAAGTCATGCAGGAGATCACAATAGTTTTTTAGGAAATTAATCTCAAAAATGAGATGTCTCCAAAGCATTCCAAGTGTTAATAGCCACAAATGTGGCTGATCCCATCTGTATTTTCAGCCTGAGCATCCAACTAGAACAGCATCTATGGTAGCCAGACTCAAAAGGTCCTGGCCCCCAGCAATTTCCTTCTCTCTGTTCCTGCATGCTACTCTTTTTGTCTACAGGGAGAGATTATTTTCCCTCCTTCTGACTCTGGGCCAGCCTTTACTGTCTCTGACCATAACAACATTCTCAACTTCCAAACCTAGGACTTAAGAGAATTGGCTGGCTTCTATTTCTTATCTCCTGGAATGCTCCCCTTCTTAGAACCCAGACACCATGCTTTAAGGAAATCCAAAAGAAGGCCATGTGGAGAAAGGAGGACAAGAAGGCCTTGGTGCTAGCTGAACTTGCAGACAGTGGCCAACGTGAGAAACTGGCCATTTTGGGCCAGCCATGAGAGACTGTGGCCATTTTGAACATTCCAGCCAACACCAAGCGAAACAGAAAATGCACCAATCAATGAAAGATTTATGTTTGTTACACAGCAAGTTAACCTTTACACTGTTTCACTTATCTATCAATAAAAAAAACTATTCTATACATCCTGAAATTATTTCATCCATGTGTCAAATTTCCCTAGTTCTAAGATCCTGAGACCAGTTTATCCTGTCCACTTAAAAATAAATTTCAAATCCATCCTTCAACTTGTCATATAAATAGATAAAATACAGAAGGATAGACAGATATAGATATAGTACAGATAGTCAAAGATAAAGTTTAAGTCTAGACCATGTGTGAATTATGGTCAAATCTGAATCGGTCTCACTGATAAGGTTTTATTATAAAAATTAATCAAATTACTACATCAATACAGTAATGAGCAAAATTCATAAAAGAGAATATCCATTTCATGTTATTTTAAACAAAATTTTATATTTTCTTAAACTGTAGAAATCAGGGCATCCTATACAAAAATTGTCATTCACACCTCAGAATTGAGGGAAAGGATAGGACAAAATAAAGCCAAATACTATATAAAAATTTCAATATGATTAAAAGGATAGTCTTTTCCATGTGTACTGTGCATTAATTACCAGGTGCAAGCACAAATAAAATATCTTCCTATCTCAAATGACTAAGTAAACAAACATAACAGGGTAAATGGGACCAAAGGCAGGTTGTGACTTAGATTCATAATAAGACTGTTACTGAGGTGAAAAGCGCTTCCCTGGTGGCTCAGATGGTAAAGGATCCGCCTGCAATGCGGGAGACCTGGGTTCAATCCCTGAGTTGAGAAGATCCTCTGGAGAAGGAAATGGCAACCCACTTCAGAATTCTTGCCTGGAGAATCCCCATGGACAGAGGAGCCTGGGGGACTATAATCCATGGAGTCTCAAAGAATCAGATACAACTGAGCAACTAAGCACAGCACTGAGCTGAAAAAGAACACCAAATCTTTAACTCTCCATTCCGTTTCAGTTATTAAGGTGTCATTCTTGGTGACCCTTTTCCAGTTGGCCTTCTCGCAAACAGCAGCCATTAACAGCAGGCAAGGTCAAAAATGAAAGTAACTAAAATTGAAGAAAAATTGGTTTCTCCTTATGGAAACTGACTCAACATTTAATAATGTGTGGTGTCCCAAAAGCTTCAAACTACTCATGGCCATCTCTAGCTCTAACTTTAACTCAATCAGGAGACCATTATCAAAACAACTCACTGGTACAAAGCAGAGATCAATTGGTTGAAAATGTTCCTAGGCTGAGGTCTATCAGGGAGTAAAGAAGATGATCTCATAAGGTCCCTTTATGATCTGTTAAAACCACATTATTCCATAAATCTGACATGTGTCAAGATTAGGATTGAGTCAACCTCTAAGCAGAAAAACAAAAATAAGCAGCTGTCACTTTTCTTACTTAAATCTAGAAGGTGGCTGTACATACAAAGCAACTTCGTCTCACTTCTGAAGTCCAAAACAATTTCGAAGCCTCTTAATATTTTAGAATTTCAACACTGGGCAGAAACTCAAGATCTTTCTTCAGGTCTAATAGTATTTTGTTAAAGATACACTTGAACGTTAGTTAGGCATTTTAGAAAGCACTAATACAAAATAAATAAAGTTATAGTAAATTTGACCAGACTCTTAAATTATATTCTTGTAAATGCAGCAGTTTAAACCCTAAATTCAATTAGGTTAGTGTTCATGGTTTGTTTACATTTGTTTTGGTATCTAAGGCAAGGACACAAAACAACTATCTAACAACAGAAATAAAGATTTGGAGTGACAGGTTACAATTACTTCTGAAAAAGCAAACAGACTGCAAATAATATCAATGGTCCCTATGGACACCAGTTAAGACAGAAAGAAGTCTATGCATCCCATCATTCTTTAGCTGTAACCACAAAGTCTGGTTTTACATCTGGGATATACAAATGAAGCATCAGATTAAATGCATCAAATAGCTATACAAATGTGCTAAACATACACATATCAAAAAAAGAAAAGCATGATACAAAGTTAAAGAACTAGACTCCCAAGGATTAAAACTTCAACCTAAAACTCCTAAGTAACTACTAACCCTGACATCTATTATTCTCCACTATCTGCATTCCCCCTTTTATCTCCTGAATTTCTCCAGTGATCTTATTACTTCTTATGGGTCTTTGGATGCTAATCTGCATAGCCTTTCCATTCCCAGAAAGTGATACTGCACCTGGTCTCCACATTTTACTGTCTCTACGATAATGCATTAAGCTTTGGTTTACACTATTAGATATTAATTTCGCCCCTAATCTCCTGTACCTGGATTTCCCTAACCAGTGAACCTCTTCTGTCTTCTTTCAAACTAGAGGGTGTATACCCTTTCCTGATACCTGTAATTCTGGCATCTATTCAACCTTTTCCCTTTCCCAAAGACTGTCATCACAGCCCTAGATCCCTGTCCCCAGTCCTTTCCTTCCTAAGTAAGGCCTAGTTCTTCCCAGAGTTTGTCAACATTAGTTTGGCCAAGCTGGGATTGTACCCTGAAGTCAAAGGCTCTCTTTCCCATCTCACTCTACAAGACTGCAAGTCTCCCACCAGTCCTCTCTCTGCTCTACCTTAGATTCATCCGCATCCAGCCTTGCCCGTTTTGCCCACCCACCTCCCACTCCCAGTATCTTTCCTCCCACTGTCCAGCGTTCCCCTTCCCCACTACTGAATGAACCTCTTCTCCAGGGCCTCACCCGTAACCCTCACACCGGCAAGGCCCTGCCAGCGGCCTCACGGCGTCTCTCCTCCTGGCCTCCTCAGCTCTTCAGTAACTGTCCCTACGCCCCTTACTCTCCAGGGCCCCGCGCGCCCCAGAGACCCCTCCCCGATTAGGCTCCCGCTGTCACTTGGCCTCTCATCCACAAGATGGCGGAGCTGCTGCCCCCACCCCCGGGTCCTCTCCGCAACCCCTCCTACCTCCCAGAAGCTCCCGTCCCGTCCCTCCAGCCGCCCCCGCCGCCGGCCTCGGCCCAGGGTCTCGCTGCGCCCTCCTCCAACGGGCAGGCAGCCCAGGCCCGAGCCTCAGGGACGCCGCCAACGCACCGCCTCCACAGTTCCCCGGCCTGCACCTTCTCCTCACCATAAACTTGAGCGCTTTTTCCTGCAGCACCGCCTCGGCCGGGTCCATAATCGCCAGGGGCCACTGGGTCTGCACTCCGCCGGGGCCGCCCCCTTGGTGCCAGGCCGCAGCCAACGCAGCGCCCGGATCCCGCCTCCTCTTCCTTTCCTCCGCCCTCTTACCTCTCAGGAACTGGCAGGGGGGGGCCAGGGAAGACAAGGTGTCCTTTGCGCATGCGTGTTACCCGCTGGCTCACGGGATTTGTGGTTCTGGAGCTTCCTGAAGCAAAACGTGACGCCACACCGCGAACTGCAACTCCCGCGGTTCACTGCGGTAGGGTCGCGGTGTCTCCCAAGCCAAATCTAGACAACTGACCGTCAAGTAGAGACGATCAGCGTATGGGAATCGTAGTTTGCAGCCTCTAGAGCTGAGAAACGGGAGGGGCATCGGTGTCTCCGTGGTTACCGAGAGACGCCAGTGGCGACTTGCCGGGCAATTGATATCAAGATGGCGACCAGTGCCTCACCTGTAGCCCAAATACTGGAAAAAGCTGTGAGAGGACAGAGACGTTAGGGCCTCCCTAACTGTTGTTCTAGAGAACTGGACGCCCCCCAAATTCCTATGTCTGGCGTCTGAGGGACGGATTTCGACTGAGACGCTGGACCTATGGGCACCTAGCAGTAGCTTCATGCTGAATTGCAGAGTTTCAAGGTCCTCCTAAGTCATCGCGCCACACTTCCACCTTATTCTAACCCACTATAGGTCAGGGTCTAATAGAACTCGACTCAGAAAATTCTCGGGTGTTTAGCACTCGGAAACCATCGCCGGCTACTGCTAACCCTGAGATGTTAAATGGGTACTTCCAAAAGGTCTTTAATAGTGGGATATAATGGCCATCCAGCAAATAAAGCATGTAATATTTAGTTTGGCCTTAAAGGGGACTGTACGAATTTATTTTGGAAATCAGCTTACCGTAAAATGCGAAAACACTAGGGTTGTGCTAAAGATGACAGGCTTGTACAAAATATCTGAGTTCATAAAATAGGGAAATAGCTTTTCGTTTATAGGGAAATCTTCCACTGTAAATCTTATTCATTTGTTCATTCAACAAACAGCACATATAACCGTGTGCAGATAATTGTGCCCAAGAGATGGGGATTCAGTAGTGAACACAATAGACCTGGTCTCACGGAACTTACATTTCTAGTATGTTGATACTTTGTCCTACTCATTCCTATGTCCTCAGAACTCAGCACATTACCTAATATATAATAAAGTTAATTAAAAGTTTAACTCTGGAATTTTTTTTTTTTTTTTTTTAAGGGACTTCCCTGGTGGTCCAGTGGCTAAGACTCCCCACTCCCAGTGCACTGAGCCCAGTTACCATCCCTGGTCAGGGAACTAGATCCTAAATGCCCCAACTAAGAGTTCACATGCTGTAACGAAGATCAAAGATTCCAGGTGCCACAACTAAGACCCAGTGCAGCCAAATAAATAAATTAAAAAAAAAAAAATTTAAGTTCTACTACTACTATTGCAAAATGAAGACTCAAAATTTATTCATGTGAAAACTACCTGCAACTTTTCATAGGCAGTATGTGATATGGTTGCCGTAAAAGCTAAAGTTTGAAAGTTAGGCAGCTTGAAGAGAGTAGTGTCTGGGGAATACAGTTTTATGATTTTACTCTGTTTTGAAGCCCTAAGACCACACCTGGAGCACTTTGTTCAGTTATGGGCACCGTGTTCTGTAAACATCTTATGCAGGAGCGCAGCCAAGGACAAGATAACCAAATAAATGACTACTCTGAAAAAAGAGCACTTAGGAATAACATGGCAAATAAATTCAAGTATTTTAAAGTATTGAAGTGCTAAGTGCTAAGTCGCTTCAGTCGTGTCCGACTCTGAGCGACCCCATAGACGGCAGCCCATCAGGCTCCCCTGTCCCTGGGATTCTCCAGGCAAGAACACTGGAGTGGGTTGCCATTTCCTTCTCCAATGCATGAAAGTGAAAAGTGAAAGTGAAGTCGTTCAGTCATATCCGACTCTTAGCGACCCCATGGACTGCAGCCTACCAGGCTCCTCCATCCATGGGATTTTCCAGGCAAGAGTACTGGAGTGGGGTGCCACTGCCTTCTCCGTTAAAGTATTGAAAGGCATATGTATATAGCTCTATAGGGTAAAGTAGGCCCACTGGATGGGATAATAATAGTGATGGTGGTGATGATGATAACAGCTGTCACTTTATTAGCTCTTTGTGACTAGGTATCTTATATTCATAATTTCTAATATAGGGTAACTTTGTAAAGCAGGTATTATTATCCCTAATTTACAGATGAAGTAAGTGAGACTAAGAGGAGATAAGTAACTTGATCAAGTCACCCAGCAAATTACATCAGGATTCTAACCCCATCTGCTTGACTGCAAGGCCTGTGCTATTTTCAATGAACTACACTGTAATGACACAGGACTCAGATTCATGCTTTCTAGTAATCAGAGCTGTCTTGACAGAGGAAACAGAGGCAGGATGACCATGTTGTCTGAAAATATAGAGGCAGGATTGTCTAGGAGAGTTCAGTTTGGGTGGGAGGTTAACATCCTTTACTGTAAAATTCTGTTGAGAAGTCATTTGTTTTATTTTACTTTAGGTATTAGTTACTCAGTTGTGTCTGACTCTTTTATGACCCCATGGACTGTAGCCTGCCAGGCTCCTCTGTCCATGGAATTCTCCAGCAAGAATACTGGAGTGGGCAGCCATTCCCTTCTTCAGGTGATCTTTCCAAGTCAGGGATTGAACCCCAGGTCTCTTGCATTACAGGCAGATTCTTTACTAACTGAGCCACCAGGGAAGCCCTTGTTATCCATAGAGGAGTGTGAAAATATTGCCCAATGAGATTGTCATTCTTTTGGTTTGTACAGTTTTTGCAAAATAGATATTGTTTTGCATGTTAAATTTTAAATTCACAAATGTAATATTGTTATGTGTCTCATTGTGTTTCATACTTTCTTCACCCAGTACCTGTGGTTTTACAATCCATTTACATTGCTATGTACATCAAACATGATGCTTCTAACTGAATAGTCTAATGGTGTGTATTCCCCACATTCTACCCATTTACTCTTCCAGAAAAGACTCCAGTTCCCAGGACTTCCTTGGTGGTCCATTGGATAAAGCTCCATGCTCCTAATGCAGTGGGTCTGGGTTTGATCCCTGGTCAAGGAACTGGATCCCATATGCCACAACTAAAGAATTTACATGCTTCAGCTAAGACCCAGTGCAGCTAAATAAACAAATAAAAAGACTCCGTTCCCAATAACACTGCAGTGATCAACTTCCTACATTCTTCCATGAATGAGAATGTATTTGGGAATACGCACTTAAGACCGTATTTGCTGGTTCGTAGGCTATTAAGGACACTTAACTGGGCTGCTGCTACTGCTGCTAAGTCACGTCAGTCGTGTCCGACTCTGTGCGACCCCATAGACAGCAGCCCACCAGGCTCCCATCCCTGGGATTCTCCACAAAAGAATACTGGAGTGGGTTGCCATTTCCTTCTCTAATGCATGAAAGTGAAAAGTGAAAGTGAAGTCACTCAGTCGTATCTGACTCTTTGCAACCCCATGGACTGTAGCCTACCAGGCTCCTCCATCCATGGGATTTCCCAGGCAAGAGTACTGGAGTGGGTTGCCATTGCCTTCTCCATTAATTGGGCTATGTAGAGCCAAACTGCAGTACCGAAACACCAGGACAGTGTACACCTCATCACACTACCACACTCAGGGTTACCAAACTACCAGCCCCCCTTTTATTTTGCCAGTCTGTATATTTTACTTTGGGCAACCTCCAACCCATAAGGATCATGCCCTTAGTTAAACTACTCAGCCCTTCTAACCCTCTGCAGTCTGTACTTATAACACATAGCAGGACAGAGCTAGAAATAATCTACACATGTCTGTGCTTTCTGTTCATCCCATTGCCATTGCGCTCTCAACCCTAATTGCAAATAAGAGTCATTTGAGGAACTTTATAAAAAAATAATGGTGGCCAAGCTTTACCCTTAATTTAATAAGTCTGTGGATGTGGAGAGCTGACTCATTTGAAAAGACCCTGATGCTGGGAAAGATTGAGGGCGGGAGGAGAAGGGGATGACAGAAGATGAGATGGCTGGATGGCATCACCAACACAATGGACATGGGTTTGGGTGGACTCTGGGAGTTGGTGATGGACAGGGAAGCCTGGTGTGCTGCAGTTCATGGGGTCCCAAAGAGTCGGACACGACTGAGCAACTGAACTGAACTGAACTGAAGCCCTTGGCAATGGTAATTTTAGAAGGTCCCCAGGTGGTTCTGATCTGCAGCCAGATTTGAGACGGCTGCCTTGGAGTCTGGATGCTTGCTCAGTGCCTTCTTGCTGACCTCTGCTATCCAGATTCCCCTCTAAGCCTACCTTGCCTTCCAAAATCTAGAATTACTCAACAATTCCCCCCCCATCACCACCACAATCCTCTGTTTTCCAAGGTTCCTCTGTCCATGGGATTCTTCAGGCAAGAATACTAGAGTGGGTTGCCATTTCCTTCTCCAGGGGATCTTTCCCAACCAGGAATCAAACCGAGGTCTCCTGCATTGCAGGCAGATTCTTTACCAACTGAGCTACAAGGGAATCCCTAAGAACAGCCAATCAAAGCTCAAAGCTGAATGGAAGCAAAGTGATCAACTGACTAAATATCCATCAACTACTTGAATATCTGATAGGCTTAATCCTAGGTCAAGAGGTCCTGTGGAGGTGGGAAGGTTATTTGTATTTCAGTTGGCAGGAAAGATACTGTTTTAGCTTGGAGCTAAATAAAGAATGTCCCCTTCCTGTCTCCACCATCATCTTACTTCCTTGTCCTCATAAAAGATCAACAATCAGTTCTCTATTTAGGAAAGTTTGCTAACCCCACTGAGGCTATATGCTTTTGTGCCTAAATAGAAGGAATCATTAAGAGTGTGGGTTCCCTCAACAGACATGCCCACTGCCACAGGCCAAAGCCATTCTTTTCTGGATAGAGCAGTCAATCCCTTTCAGGGCAGCTCTGTGGAGTGGGGATGGGGTGGGGTGATGGTAAAGCTGCTAAAAAGAGCATTTCAGGCAAAGTTGCATTTTTTTTAATTTTTATTTATTATTTATTTTTGGCCATTCTGGGTCTTCCTTGCTGCACACAGGCTTTCTCTAGTTGCAGCAAGTAGGGGCTACTCTTTGTTGTGATGCTCCGGCTTCTGATTGCAGTGACTTTTCTTGTTATGGAGCAGGGGCTCTAGCTTCAGTAGTTGTGGCACATGAGCTCCGTAGTTTCGGCTCCCCATCTACAACACAGGCACAATAGTTGCGATATGTGGGCTTAGTTGCTCCAAACCATGTGGGATCTTCCCGGACCAGGGATCAAACCCATGTCTCCTGCACTGGCAGGCAGATTCTTTATCATTGAGCCACCAGGGAAGCCCTGGCAGGTGGATTTTTAACCACTGGACCATCAGGGAAGTCTCAAGTTGCATTTGATGATGCAGTCTGAGAACCAAAACAAGATTAGGGTGGCTTAGAAGAAGAGTGGCACTAGACGAGAGTGCAGAAGACAATAGCACGGGGCTCCGTAGGCGAGCTGTTCAGCCAACAGACACTGCCAGGTGAACCGGCTGAGATCCTTTCTAACTGGGGTCAGTGCCTGTGCCTTAGCAACTATAAAATATCTTGACTTTCACTCCAGGTTAGATGCCAGATTAAGGAATTTGGACTTCATTGTGAGGGCTGCAAGAAACTACTGAACATTTTTTTAAGCAGGGCTGCAGCATGGCCCGATTTGTAATTTTAGAAAATCTCTTGTAGCTGGAGACTGGAAAAAGAATCATGAGGTTGCTGAAATCTTCCTGGGAGGAATGATGGAGGTCTGATGATGGAGGTGATGAAAAAAGAAAGCAGATAGATTCCAGGGATGTTGAAGAGATAGAATCTGTAGGACATAATGGAGATATGTCGTGGATGATGTTAAAAGGATGTGTCAAAGATGACTTCTAGGTATCTGGTTCAGGAAACAGGATGAATGAGGAGTGCTATTTTTTGAGACAGGGAACAGAAAAGAAGGAACAACAGTTAGTGGAAAGATAATCAGTTTTTATGTTTTTTTTTCTTTTTTTAGACAGATTGCTTCAAGATACCTGTGAGACTTCTACATGGATTCAAACATCAAATAGCCAGTTGGATATTCAGAACTGACACTGGAAAGAAAGTCCTGGACTATAGATAGGGATCTTCAACATATAGGTGGCAATTGAAGGAAAGGATGAAGTCATGCAGGAAAACTGCAAGCAGTGTGAAGAATAGTAGGTCCAGGATGAAATTCTGAAGAACGTTAAGATTTACAGGATGAGCAGAAGAAGAGCCAGCAATAAGAGCCCAAGAAGTGACCAGAGAGACAGGAGGAAAACCTGGCAAGTGTGGATCATGGGGGGAGGCAGATGCCACACTGCAGTGAGCTGAAGAGGAAAGGTGAGGAAATGGAGACTGCTGAGTCTCTTCTTGCAAGATATATGGCTATCCAGGGAAGAAGAGGAGAGATAGCACTGTGGTCAGAGGTAGAAATAGGAGGGTCTAAGAAGATATAGTGAAATCCAGATGCAAGGATTATCCTTCAGTGACAGAAATGGAGGGAGAGAGTATGGGTACAAAAGCAGGTGGGGTACAGAGCTGGAGGAGAAAGGTTGAAGAAATGTCTTTATAATGGATGTTGGAATAGGCAACCAGCAATCTCTGCCACACAGAGAAAAGAGACTTCTTTATGCCCTTCTGGATTACGTTTATCCCCTTTCTTTCATTCATTAGCACAAACAATCAAGAAGCAGCTTTACTTAGATTCAATTACTGTTTTTCTAGACCAGTGGTTCTCAGCTGGGGGCAATTTGTCCCCAGAGGATATCTAGCAGTACAGTATCTGTGTTCCAGGCCTACATCAGGGAAATGCTGTGAAGGACACAAGATACCTCCTCCTTTTTAAGGATATGTTCTAGAAGTCCAGTAACCATGTGACCTTGGGCAATTACTTAACCTCTTTATTCCTTACCAGCAAAATGGGGACCATAATAGTTCCTATCTCATTGGGCTGGCCTGAGGATTCATGGAAAATCCTTAGAACATCACCTGGCATGTAGTAAGTACTCAATAAATGTTAACAATTAATAGCTCTAAATTTCATATAATTTGCATATACAATCAAGATGGGCTCAGTTTGGACCTTCTTCCTGAACAATTTAGTCTTAAAACTATTACACAGGACAGAACAAAGTTGGTGTCTATGCTGAGAGATGATCTGGCATGGGGTGTTGGAGCCCAACTGATATGGTAAGGGCTTCCATGTGGAGGAAGAAGCTAGTAGCAGTGAAGGGAGACATTGTATACACACATCCCTAGCTCTGCCCACTGTGAGGGTCTTGGAGCAACAATGCTGCTGTGTTGTGCTTAGTTGCTCAGTCATGTCCTACTCTTTGCGACCCCATGGTCGGTAGCCCAGCAGGCTGCTCTGGTCATGGGGATTCTCCAGGCAAGAATACTGGAGTGGGTTACCATGCCCTCCTCCAGGAGATCTTCCCAACTCAGGAATCAAACCAGGGTCTCCCGAATTGGAGGTGGATTCTTTACCAACTGAGCCACCAGGGAAGCCCAAGAATACTGGAGTGTGTTGCCATGCCCTCCTCCAGGGGATCTTCCCAACCCAGGAATCGAACCAGGGTCTCCTGCATTGCAAGCAGATTCATTACTATTTGAGCTACCAGGGAAGCCCTGGAGCAGCAATACCCAATAATAGTAACTAGACTTAGCATCCAGATCTTCGCTTCTAAATACCATTCTCCACTAAAAGGAATTAGTGTTCCTTGGGGAAATAGCTAATTCCAGGGCTAGGACAAGGTAAAATCAACATGAAGCTAGAAAATTTTGTGCCAGAACACAAGGAAGTACTCAAAGAATAATGGAGATATGACTCCCGATATACTTAATGATTCGAAAAAGAAAAGAGTAACTTCACAGTGGGGAAGTCAGGCAGACATAAAGCAAGCGATCAAGGTGAACATCAAGAATTCTCTGGCCATCCAGTGGTTCAGACTCCACACTTCCAATGCAGGGGGCACAGGTTTGACCCCTGATGGGCGAACTAAGATCCTGCACAAGACATAGTATCCCCCCCCCAAAAAAAAAACCCAGTGAGCATCATCAGGAATGGGGCAAATTGTAATTGTGTGCCCCTGATAGTGATAGGGATAAAATAGGATAGATATTCAGATAGCTGTAGAAGGCTCAGTAGGAGTCTATAAATAGAGAGGGAAACCTGGGAAACTTTGGGAGACCATTGTAAATTAATCACTCAAGAAAGTTATTGGAACCTCGTGGAATGAAGCAAGCTTGTCTAACTATAGAGGGGCTTCCGTGGTGGCTCAGATGGTAAAGAATCTGCCCGAAATGCAGGAGACCTGGAAGCAATCCCTGGGTCAGGAAGGTCCTCTGGAGAAGGAAATGGCAACCCACTCCAGTATTCTTGCCTTGGAAATCCCATGGACAGAAGAGCCTACCAGGCTACAGTCCATGGGGTCACAAAAGAGTCAGACATGACTTAGCAACTAAACAACAACAGCAGCAATATGACAGTCCTCATTTGACCTCATAGAGTCAGACGTTCTCCTGCCTGATACAGAGGAAGAGCTAGTGATGTAAGCCTGATATCTACTCGAAAAAGGCAGTCTTTTCCCCTCTCCCTTTCCTTTGACTATTAAACTGTAGCCCACTTAATCCTCAAGGTAGAGCTTCCTCACCTGCCTGCTTGCATTTCTTGTAAGAATGCTATATTAATAAATCTATTTCTTGCTTCTCACTTTGCCTCTAACTGAATTCCTTCTGTGCTGAGACACATAGAATCTGAGCCTCAGTAAGTCCAGACATCAGGTAAGTGATTCTAATTAAAAGACTGTGGGCTAGAGTCTCCAGTAAGGTTTTGACTGGGTTTGAGTCCTGACACCCATGGGTTCAAGTCCCAGTCTGAAGTGAATGGTTTAAATAGAACGCTGTGAGAACAAAGGTATGGTGGTGACTACCTCCAAGATGACCCCCAATAATTCTTGCCTCCTGGTATTCACACCCCTCCTATAATGAATAGGACTGATTTATGTAACCAATGAGATATTGCAGAAATGATGGAGGGTGACTCCCAAGGCTAGGTTATACAAAATACTGTGGGTCTGCCTTACTCACTTGGAGTACTTGCTCTGGGATAAATAAGGCATTTAATTATAAGGAACCCCAGGCAGCCCTATGGAGAGGTCCATAGAGCAAGAAACTGAAGCCTTCTGCCAACAGTCAGCACCAAATAGCCAATAACATTTGCAAGCCGTCTTAGAGCAGATCCAACAGTCACAGTTAAGCTTTCAGGTTATTGCAAACCTAGCCCACATCTTGAACACAACCTCATGAGATGCTGGGTAGAGCACTCAGATAAACTGTTCAAATTCCTGACCCCTATGAGATAATAAATAATTACTGTTACTTTAAGCTGTTAAATTGGAGAGTTATTTGTTATGTGGCAATAGATAACTAATACAGATTCTCCTGCAGGTAGTCTAACCCACAGTCTAAATGCATTTATTAACAGTTCAGTTCAGTCACTCAGTCATATCCAACTCTTTGCGACCCCATGGACTGCAGCACGCCAGGCTTCCCTGTCCATCACCAACTCCCGGAGTTTACCCAAACTCATGTCCATTGAGTCGGCGATGCCACCCAACCATCTCATCCTCTGTCTTCCCCTTCTCCTCCTGCCTTCAATCTTTCCCAGCATCAGGGTTTTTCCAATGAGTCAGTTCTTTGAATCAGGTAGCCAAAGCATTGGAGTTTCAGCTTCAACATCAGTCCTTCCAATGAACATTCAGGACTGATCTCCTTGCAGTCTAAGGGACTCTCAGGAATCTTCTCCAACACCACAGTTCAGAAGCATCAATTCTTCAGTCCTCAGCTTTCTTTATAGTTCAACTCTCACATCCATACATGACTACTGGAAAAACCAGAGCTTTGACTAGATGGACCTTTGTTGGCAAAGTAATGTCTCTGATTTTGAATATGCTGTCTAGGTTGGTCATATCTTTCCTTCCAAGGAGTAAGCGTCTTTTAATTTCATGGCTGCAGTCACCATCTGCAGTGATTTTGGAGCCCCCCAAAATAAAATCTGCCACTGTTTCCCCATCTATTTGCTATGAAGTGATGGGACCAGATGCCATGATCTTAGTTTTCTGAATGTTAAGTTTTTAAGCCAACTTTTTCACTCTTCTCTTTCACTTTCATCAAGAGGCTCTTTAGTTCTTCTTCGCTTTCTGCCATAAGTGTAGTGTCATCTGCATATCTGAGGTTATTGATATTTCTCCTGGAAATCTTGATTCCAGCTTGTGCTTCATCCAGCCCAACATTTCTCATGATGTACTCTGCATATAAGTTAAATAAGCAGGGTGACAATATACAGCCTCGACGTACTCCTTTTCCTATTTGGAACCAGTCTGTTGTTCCATGTCCAGTTCTAACTGTTGCTTGCTTCCTGACCTGCATACAGATTTCTCAAGGGGCAGGTCAGGTGGCCTGGTATTTACTAACAATAGTATCCAAATCAGGAACCTTTGTCCAGAACAGACAAAAAGAGTATTCATTTGGTTATAAGAAGATAGTGTATGTGTTTATTGAATATTTTTCCCAGCTTCAGATATTAATCAGATTTTCATGCTGTAATTCCTTTATTTCTTTGCTTAAATTTGTTAGACACTATTTGACCCTCCCTCGTTTTATAGATTTTAAGGTTTGTATGGGTTGTTTTCTCTTCAACTGGCCTTTGTCCAGATCCCATCACTACCATTCCTTCGAGCAGATGATGTCTTTATCTGGCTGCTGTCATTTCCCAGAGGTGGGAATTCCACTATCCCAAGCTAATATCTTCCTCGTAGTTGTTAAGTGGACACATGACCAAATGCTACTACTCTCCAGTGTCTGTCAGAAAACTGTCCCAATCATGTCCCAAGCGTCAGAGGGCAAGGCATCTAAACTTTATCCCCCAGTTCCCTGGTTCTCCCTGCTGGTGCCAGTGCTAGTCTGAGGGTCTGCCTCATTCATAGCCCTGGAGGTTGACCCTGAGAATCACTGTCACGGTCAGGCTTAGCAGTCCAGGTTTAGTGGGACCAGGAGGAAAAGATGCACATAAAGCAGTTTGCCCAGGCCCTAGCTTATGATAGGAACTCGGTCAGTGTTAGATGGTGGTGATAATGATGATAAAAACTGGACAGGATTTTGTCAAGGACTGGAACACAAAGAGGACATAAAAAATGTGTATACCAAGACTTGGCTTTGAGGCCTTAACTTGGATCTCTGTATGGAAGAACAGTTTTTTGTTTGTTTTTCATTTAACTCACCTTCTCCAGGACATTGAAGTTAACAGAAGGAGGTGCTCTATCACCCAATACTGGAGAAGCGAAAAGGTCTGTAAAGCTGGGCTTTTGAAAGATCTAATTACTTTGTTATGAGGGCTCACCTCCCAACATTCTCCCCACTTCAGTCACCTGTCAGCGAGTCTGACTGAGGGAGTCCTTCAAAGATGAGTCTCCCAGTGATAACTGAGAGATCATGGCAGGCAGGATTGTAAGAGGATCTGAGGATAGGCTGGGGGGTGGAGGTGGAAAAGGAGAGAAGAGACTAGAAGAAGGACTTGCTCTGCCTCCCTCTAGGGTCAGAGGGTGCAGAGGCCTCACACTGACATGGGCAGGAAGAAAGCAGACGACAGAGCCAGAGGGCTGCTCTGGAATCCTCAGGTTTCTTTGTGCTTGTAACACTCTCATTCGAGTCATCGTTGTTAGAAGGGCTCGCAACCAAATCGTTTGGGGCACAGTCTGTACTGCCCCCTGCCTTTAATGCTAGGGCTATCGTTGATGGCAGCGTTAGCTCAGAAACAAAACAGTGTAGCTGCCAAAACTACTGATGAGACTTCTTGATTCTAAACCTCTGAGTTCCTGAACAGAACTCCTCTGTGACTCTCCCAGAGATAACTGTGAGAAACCAGAGAAAGGAGGCAACTCAGAGGCTTCCTGTAGACTTAGTTCAGGGACAACAGGATGACTGCGAGTTGATTCCAAAGAGTAGGTGGATAAATCCTGTTCAAACATTTCTGGAACCAGAAAAAGAAAAAAAAAATTGAAGTTCAAGTTCACATTCTTCCCCCCTTCTCTACGTCACTAAACAGTCAGGGTTTGGGTTGATGAACACTTATTATGCTATAAGAGAGAAAATGGTAGATTGTTCCTATAAAAAGAGGCAGACAAGGTAGAAAGCTTCTGGTGGAAAAGAAGAGATTTGTAAAGATGGGAGGAGAGAGCTGGAGAGGTCACCAAGAGAAAGGAAAGAATTCCTGCCCTGATCCAAGGTGTGTCCCACCTCAGGGCCTTTGCCCTTGCCTTCACATTCTGCCCTTTTCATTCATAGTTTGTTCAGAAACTCCTCTTTCCTCCTCCCCTGCCTCACCTCCTCACCCTCCAGGCACCAGAGCACCCAGTTAATCCCTTCAGAGCAATTGTCGCAATTTATAATGTTTTAAATTAATGTACATTTTCTTTATTATTTTCGGCCGCTCAGGGTCTCTGCAGCTGCACACAGGCCTTCTCTAGTTGAGTGAGTAGGGGCTCCTCTCTGATTGTGGTGCGTGGGTTTCTCCTTGCAGTGGCTTCTCGTGTTGCAGAGTTCAGGCTCCAGGGCAAGCGGGCTTCAGTAGTTGCAGCCCACGGGCTTAGTTGCCCCATGGTATGTGGCATCTTCCCAGACCGGGGATCAAACCGGTGTCCTCTGCATTGGCAGGCAGATTCTTAACCACTTCCCTGGACCGCCAGGGAAGTCCACAATTTATTGTTTCCTTTCTGTGTCTCATTTGTCTCCCTTGTGAGACTTTTAGTGCCATGAAAGCAGGACCCAGGGATATCTTGTTCATCATTATGGACCCAGCACATAATATGGTAGGTGCCGAATAAATACTTGTGAAAGGAAGGGAAGAAGGCAGAGAGATTTTGGTGGTGAGAAGCTTCTACAATCAGGTTTTAAGGAATGATATATGGTGGAATTTCCCTTTCCTGCTGTCCCTTTAAGAGACTAAAGACTTAAATTACCCTTCAGTGCTATTTAGAGTCAAATTTGTGTTTAAAAAGAGAGAGAAAGACTTCATGCTGGCTACACGGGTATATACACTTTGGAAAAATTCATTGAGCTGTAACCTTATTATCCTGAGCACTTTTCTGTATGTATAATACACTTAAATAAAAATTACATTTAAAAGAGAGAAAGGAAGAAGCCAAAGCAGGCCAGGGGCAGGTGTAAAACCCAAACACAGGTGAGGAGAGGAGGGGAGAGCACAGATGAGGTCAGGGACCAGGGTGGATTAGAATAAAGACAGGAGGAAGAAATGTAGTTGGCAGGTATTAAAGACTGAAGGTAGAGGGAGAGTGAAGGAGCTGAGGGCTGCTTACAGTCAGATTAGTGGCCTGGATGCCAGGGCACAGGGCTTGGCATGTATTTGAGGGCAATGTTCATAGTTCATGTCAATGGTTTTCCTTGCTTGGATGCATAATAATCATCTGGAGACCTTGTTAAATAGCAGCCTCACAAGCCCCCTATTCAGAGATTCTGATCAAGAAGATTGGGTGGGGCCCATGAATCTGCATTTTTAACAAGTTTCTCAAATGATTTCCTGGAGAAGGAAATGGCAACCCACTCCAGTACTCTTGCCTAGAAAATCCCATGGACGGAGGAGCCTGGTATCCATGGGGTCGCAAAGAGTCCGGCACGACTGAGCGACTTCACTTTCACTTCACTTTCACATGATTTAGTTTAAGATTATCCTCTGTTTCTCATAATTGAAGAAATAGAACACTCTCACTGTCCCATTTGTCCCAGGAGACTGGGTTCTTGTCAGATGTTTGTTTTTTATTATCTCTTTATTTAGCTGTTCCTGGTCTTAGTTGCAGCATACAGGATCTAGTTCCCTGACCAGGGAGCAAACCCAAGCTCCCTGCATTGGGAACATGGAGCCTTAGCCACTGGACCACCAGAGAGGTCCCATATATTTGTTGATTTTGATGAAGATCAAACATTGTATCAAAGGGAGTATGACTTTGAGGTTAGATGTCCTGTTTCTAATTTAGATTAGAATTTAGATTCTGCTGGGCCTTCCTCAGTGGTCCAGGGGTTAGGACTCTGAGCTTGCCCAGGTTCAACCCCTGGTTACGGACTAATATCCCACAAGCTTCGAGACCTGGCCAAAAATAATAATAATAATAATTTAGATTCTGCTACAGAAATATATTTTCTGTATTTGTAATTGTTCAGCAGTTTTCACTGGTTTTGTGGCAAAAAGCATAGACAAGCTCTGGAACCAAATCAGATCAGATCAGATCAGTTGCTCAGTCGTGAACCCCATGAATCGCAGCACGCCAGGCCTCCCTGTAAACCTGGGTTCAATTCCTGAACTGCTATTTAACTTCTCCAGGCCTCGATTTCTTCAGCTGTAAAATGGGGGTCTACTTCATAGGATTATTATGAAGATTATATAAATTACTGAGTGAAAGCACTGACCACAGTGATTGGCTCATGGTAAACTCTCATTAAATGGTAACAATGACCTTTATTCCCTTTGTAGACCTCCTCTCCTAGCCCTTTCTCCTGCTGTCTTCTTCTCCAAACTTGAGTAATAGAAATATCCAGAGAAGTAATTGGGCCTTAGCTTTGTAGACAGGAGCCAAAGCATCTTGCAGCCTGCTATTGTTTCCAATGCCCAGGCAACCTGGCGTGCTGAAGTCTAGCCTCCATAGACCTCAAGCAGCATCTGTGTGGGAGAGGGTTTTCATTGAGACTTGGGCCTATCCCCAGATTTTATTAGTGCTGGGTCTAGTTTATATTAGGCCCTGGATTTGTGACTCTGACTTAGTTAATGAGTTAATGTAGTTGTGCCTCACGAGAATATAGGTCTCCTTACCTTGGATTTTCTTTAGCAGGATGTTGATAGATCAGTGGAAACAAGGAAAATTCTTCAAAAGTGTAAGGAGGGCCAGAGTCAGGATTATCATCTTTTTAAAAAACAAAACCAACAAGCTTCACTCATTGCCCCCTCATCCGTGAGCTAGAGTGCCAGGGCCCTAGCGTGTTGGAAATCACAGGCTGGACCTGACAAGCAGGCAATGGCTAGACAATTACTTAGCGGCAGAACAACTCTTGCTTGCCATGGCAGGGCTTCAGCTAGCAGATCTGGCACTTTATTTGTCAATATTATTTGTTGTTAGCTTAATTGTAGGAAAATTGAAAAGTGTACTGCATAGCCGTGAAACCCTTAAGGCTGGTTATTCTCTTTGGATTGTAACCAAAGTAATTTTTATTAGCTGATCTCATCTTGATTGTAATATGCAGAGCCCTGGAAAAGTTGCTGAAGGCTCCAAGTCATGGTGTGCACAGGAAACCAACAGTCTCCATCATCTGCATTTTCTGCCAAGGAGCAAAAAGGGCAGAGGGGGCTGGATGAAAAGAGTTGGGTTTGAACTCAACAACAGATAAAGCAAACAACACAGTCGAAAAGTGGGCAGAAAACCTAAAGAGACCAGAGAAGAAGTACAGATGACTGAGAGGCACATGAAAAGATGCTTAACATTGCTAATAATTAGAGAAATCCAAATCAAAACTACAATGAGGTATCACCTCATGCTGATCAGAATGGCCATCATTAAAAAGTCTACAAATAAATGCTGGCGAGGGTGTGGAGAAAAGGGAACCCTCCTACACTGTTGGTGGGAATGTAAGTTGGTACAGCCACTGTGGAAAACAGTATGGAGCCACCTCAGAAAACTAAAAATAGAATTACCATATGATCCAACAATCCCACTCCTGGGCATATACACAGACAGAACTATAATTCAAAAAGATACATGCACCCCTGTGTTCATAGCAGCACTGTTCACAGTAGCCAAGACATGGAAGCAACCTAAATGTCCATCAACACATGAATGGATAAAGAAGATGTATACAATAGAATACTACTCAGCCATAAAAAAAGAAAACAATGCCATTTTCAGCAACATGGATGTAACTAGAGATTATCATATGAAGTCAGAAAGAGAAAGACAAATACCCTATGATGTCACTTATATGTGGCATCTAAAACATGACACAAATGAACCTATCTATGAAACAGAAGCCGAAATACAGACATAGAGAAGAGACTGGTGGTTGCTAGGGTGGTGGGGGAAGGGGAGCAGAGAGGAATGAATTAGGACTTTGGATTAGCAGATGCAAGCTGGTGTAAGTAGAATGGGCTTCCCTGGTGGCTCAGAGGTAAAGAATTCACCTGCCAATGCAGAAGACACGAGTTCAATCCCTGGGTCAGGAAGATCCCCTGGAGAAGGAAAGCAACCCACTCCAGTATTCTTGCCTGGGAAATTCCATGGACAGTGAAACCTAGCAGGCTTCAGTCCATAGGGTCGCAAAGGAGCTGGACACAACTTAGTGACTAAAGAACAGCATATATAGAAAGGTTAAACAACAAGGTCCTACTGTATAGCACGGGGAACTATATTCAATAGCCCATGATAAATCATAATGAAAAGAATATGAAAAAGAATGTGTGTATATATATATACACATATAACTGAATCACTTTGCTGTACAGCAGCAATCAACGCAACATTATAAATCAACTGTACTTCAATTAAAAAAAAGAATTGGGTTTGAGATACAAGTGGGGAGAGGAGAGCAGCCTCCAGGATGGACATGGAAATGATCCTGGCAACCCCTAAGGCCAAGCTGCGTTAGGTCCTGTGCCTTGTATGCTGGAGGTGTCAGGCCCAGGAGTGCACTGCAAAAAGCATTTGAATAAGGACTGTGGTTCAGAATTAGGATCCAATAGAGAAAATAGAGACAAATCCAAGAAGCCAAAAAGAACACCTGTTCTTTCCATCAGCATTGGTTTATTTGTGATTATTTGGAGAAACTCTATTCTTCAGTTTTACAGTTCAGATATGGTGGTGCCAAGAATTGGAATTATATCTGCAGTTTAAAATTTGTGAGGTATGATTCTAAACAGTCTCTGATCCTTCTCTAGACTTTCATTTTTCTGCACCAGAGACAGAGGAACACGTTCTCATCTGCTCTACTTTCTCACTGATACGTGAGGAGTCCTCCGTGTCTGCTTTGACATATCCAGGGAAGGAAGGGGCTTTGCTTTCTCTTGGGTATCTCTGAATACCCAATCCAGCAATGAGGCTTTTCAAAGGGTGAAGTTGGGGCCAGAAACACTAGAATTCTACTGACATTTGACTGATGCCTTTGACCCCCAACCATACACCCCAGCAAATGAGCCAGCAGCTTATTCTAGACAAATGGGGAGCCTAGAGGCAGCATGTGGGCTTTTTTCCCCCATAGCCCTTTTATGAATATAAATATTTAGTGCATGGTGTTTTGCAGAATTAAATCCTGAGCCTAGATTAGCCTGGTAATATCATTATGTAGATGCCAGGGATGAGCTACCTGTGACTGCTGTGTGTCTTCTCATTGAACGATGCCTGTGATGACTTGATGTACTTTCATTTGCCAGGGCAATCATTAATTGCATATGAAACAGTTGGTGTTTGGCTTTAAGGGAAGCTGATTGGGTCAGTCACCGAGAGTTTGGCTCAATGATCTACAGCTGGCTCTCCGCTCCTGCAAGCCTGCTTTCTTCTCAAAGCATTCTTACTCAGTGTTTCAGGGACCCCCTGAGGAAAAGGCTGTGAAACATAGGGGGTTTTAATCTGTGTTTTCCTTTGGGCATTATAGCTTTAATTTTAATATTTTGGATAATAAAGAATGATTTTAAATTAAATTTGCGAGCCGGCCATCTGTGATTGTTTGGACTTTTTCCTCCTCTCTGGCAGGTTTCTTACTTAATTCTTTCTGAACATTAGTAAGAGTGGGTTGAGAGCTGGAGAAGCAAAGGGGAGCAGAGTGCATAAGCCCATGGAACTTGGAGAAAAAGAAAAGGCTTTGATGTCTGACCTTTTACCATGGGGGTGGGTGGAAAAAACTTGATGACCTGAGTCAAAATCATAAAAGTTAATTTGGATGCAATTGTAATGTCCTGTCATTTCCTCTTGATTTGACTTGAGAAAGTGATTTGCCAAGGTTAGGCCTCAGTTTGCCCATCTGTTAAACAGAGAGGTGATTTTCCCCACGGGGGTGCCACTATAGTTTGGGGACAGTTCTTCATCAGAGGACAGCTAATGGAACACAAGGCATCATCATCCACCGAAGGCTGAAAGGGTCTGAGAGCTTATGTTTGTTTCCAAATCTAAATCCAAGAAACCTACCTAGAAATATGTCCTTCATCTAGTCAGTGAAATCCAGGATGAAGAATTTTCAACCTTCCCAGGGAAGTGAGGACACACCATCACCACCACTGCGGACCACAGCATAATGAGTCAGACAGACAGCGCCACTGAACACACAGACAAATGCTGAGCGAATGCCAGAATAAAATGAAAAAGTACCTGCCAGCAGACGAGTTGGTGTGATGAGTAGTTTAGCTAGGGAAGGCGGCAGGGGGAGGTTACACGGCCAGGCACTCCCTCTCCTCTAGAGAGTGGAAGGAGGCTTCTTGAAGGGGTCAAAATTTGCATTTCAGGAAATAGGGGCAGTTTGAGGAGCTGTGCAGGGAGAGTATTCCTGGCAGAGCGCGTGGGCCCTCTGAGCTGACTGCAGCAATCGGGGCCTGGAGGGGCTAAGAGGGTGAGTGGAGGGAGGTAGACCAGGGGATGGAGATACAGCAGGCAGGGGCAGGAAAGCCACCTTAAATGCTCTCTGGAACCAGAATGGGTTGGAAACAAAAACCCCAGGAAATTGCTGAAGGCCTGAAGCTGCGCGTGGGTCACAGCCTTTGTTAGCATCAAAATGGTTCCCTTTATATCTGCTCATTCCCCATGTCTCTGGTCTCTCACCCCGCATTCTGCTTTGATCAAATCAGGGTGGGGATCCGAGGCACCTCCCTATACAGAGAAGGGCCAGAGTCATTGCTGCATAGGTCAGAGGGCAAAGGTTATGAAATGACCTTGAAAGTATGCGAGGCAATATTCATGGCTCTGAGCAGGATAGAAGCTCAGGTGAACAAGTATTTATCATGTTTTTAAGACTTCACATGAGCACCCTTTGTCCCACATCACTCCTAGACTAAGAGATAAGCTTAGAATCTCCATCAATCTTTCCCTCTCTCTCTCTCTCTCTCTCACACACACACACACACACATACACAGATTCCCTCTCCTTCCCCTCTTCTATCCTCTTTAAAATCTCTGGTTCACCTAAATACAACCTTGGGTATCCCCCCAGTAGTAGAAAACAACCCCAACAAGTGCCTATGAAGAAAGCCTTTAAGACTCATGAATATTTAGCTCGTCCTCATGTAAAATATATGACTTTGTGTAAGGATCAGGCGAACGAGGTGCATGATTTTTTTCTGATTTATGGGCCTGGAGACGGATTATTCATAGCAGAGCAGCTGTGTGGAAAGATTCATCCGCTGCAAAATGTGATTGTACATCAGGCAGTGTGTGGGAACGGAGCTATGACTAATGGCTGCTTTACATATAAATGAGAAGGTTTGTGCTAGGAACTGTAAAAAAATACAATCACTCAGCTGACGGGCCGGCTCCTTATCGTGGGTGCAGGAGAGGGACCACAGGAAAAGACAGGCACGTGAATGCCTTGCCCCCAAAAGCTGAGCCCGTTGGGGGTTCGAGTCAGGGAGCAGCTGGGTGACAGTTTGGAGGGAATTTAGAGAAACGGCAGCTCTCCTAACTCAGGCCATCATCAGTTCCTGTATTTGTAACTTTCAGGCTTCACTATGACCAGAGAGCCCATCAGGGACAGAAAGGTGGCCCAGAGGAAGTGGTTGCATTCCCAACCCACTCAGGGATGATGGTCAGTTCCTGAACCCTCCAGAGCTTGGTGTTAGCTTCTGAAGAGTCAGATCCATTTCAGAAGCCAGCACGGCAGTCATTTGGGCAAACCTCTGCAGAGAAAAATTATGTGATTCTGAGATTTCCCTCTGCCACTCCTCATGTCTCCCTCACTTTCCCTCGTTCGTCTCTTCCCGTCTCTCCCCTCTCTTGTAGCTGAGACAGGCTGTCTAGACATTGCAGATGTGGACAGATGTTGGGTCTGTAATTTATAACAATGGCCTCCAGAAGGCAATTCCAATTTGTTTCGGTAAGGCTTTGAGTTACAGGCAGAAAAAATACCCTGTAAATACCGTTGACTTACATGGTAACTACACCAAGGGTTTACTTAGTGAACAATCACTAACTACAGCATAATTACACATCCCCGAAGATTACCAGAGAATTTAATGACACTGAGCAGGGAATGACCACCAAATAAAGTTTCTGGTATTGGGAGGGCCTGGAGAGCAAAAGAGTTGAGCCATACTTAATAGAATTTATGTCTATTTCTTCATCAATTAGTCTCCTTTCTGAGGGCCTTTGAGTTTTATCTACATACTAGACATCTCCTTGCTGTCATACTGAACTCCAAGCAGGTTGGATGCAGTGGTTACTTTGGGCTGACATAGCTTTTTGGTTCTGGGGACATGCCACGTGGCCTGTGGGGTCTTAGGTCTCTGATCAGGGATTGAACCTAGACTCTCATGGGTGAATGCCCAGATTCCTAATCACTGGCTGCTGCTGCTGCTGCTGCTAAGTCACTTTAGTCGTGTCCGACTCTGTGCGACCCCATAGACCGCAGCCCACTAGGCTGACAGTTTTGAACCATATGGTATCTGGAGGAACACACAAAGCCCTCAGACAAGCCAGGAAGCTGGACAATTATCTTCGCTGTTATCACAATGTCACAATGGGTTTTGCACCCAGCAATAGGGCTGAGCTGCACCCACCCACTTGCACTCTCTCCCGCTGGCTGGTGACTAAACAGCTGTCCAGGCCAACAGAGAAGAGGACTGGCCCACCCAAGATCCTGCTAATCCTCATGGGGACTACATTCTGATCTGGTAATTATAAGGGGAAACACAAAGGTGAATTTCTAGAATCGTTTTTCAAGAAATTCAGGATGCTTCTTGCTATCACCTGAGGTGGGGTGTGTGGAGAGGGGAGGAGGAGGCTAAGGCCAGTACCCAGAGAAGCTAAGTGATCTGTCATGATCAGAGTCTGTTGGTAGCAAAAGCCAAATTTGCACTTAGGGTCTGCCATCCCTGAGAACTTGACCAGCTGGCCTCTCTGGGTTTAGAGGATCAGAGCCGGCCAGCAGCTGGGATGCTCAGGCTTCCCTGGATATATAAGGTTGCAGTTGAAATAGCCATCAGGGTTTCATTTATGTCAGTCTGGGGGAAGGGGAAGAAGAGTGGGAATAAAAGGGGGGAGGAAAATGTGGAAATCAAATAAACACATTGACAGGGTTGGATTCCAATTTTTAATCCATCACCAACCTCCTCTAGTTTATGTGTTCCATAGAATCTTCCTTTCCCCTCTTGCTTGTACAAAAACAATCAAATAAGCCTTAATTCACTTCTGGTACAGACCCCTGGGTTTCATGGACCCTGAAAAGAATGTCTGATGCCAATTTAAGGGCAGATGATGTCCGGCAAATCCTGATTCTTTAGGATAGTTGAGTTCTCTTTCATCCCCACCCTTTCCAGCCTCTGCTACTGAATGCTCTGTATCCATCCAACTTGAATGATATCTTGCTTCACCTGAAGAAGTGAGTCTGGTTTAGAATGTCAACCCCTGGCAGAGCCACAAAACAGATCACTAGCTGGAAGGATAGGCCACTTGGGCCAAAGGAAAGGAGTTCAGGTTATCAGGTGTTATGATTACAACTGCTCCTCTCTGGTGGGCACTGGCCAGTGGGTCTGGCTTCAGGTCCAGTTTAGGAGGAAAGATGTCAACTGCAGGAAGATGGATGCAGGAAACAATTTGAGTCTTAGAAATTTAAGGTTTTGAGTTTTCCTGGCGGTCTAGTGGTTAAGACTCCGTGTTGCCATTGCAGGAGGTACAGGTTCCATCTCTTGTGGGAGAACAAAGATCCCACATACCAGGCAGTGCAGCAAAAGACTTAAAAAAAAAAAAAAAAGTTTAAGGTTTTGGGTGCGATGTCTAAAGATACTCTTGAAACTTATTTTATAGAAACTTAAAAATATGATTGAGTCCTGCCTGCCAGGGGTGTGTGAGATTTTTGTCCTACTGAGAGATATAGATGACAATGGCCTGGAGCCCTCTCACCCCATGAGGTCTTTGTAAGTGCACCAAGCCTCACACAGCTCCCTGGAAGGAATGGATATGGTTACTTGTACTTCCAGCCCTAGGAGGGCTGCGGGGAGAAGGAGGGACGCCCTCTGGTCAGGGAGGACAAATGAGCTATAATAATGTTAATAGCTAACATGAATCGAGAGATTACTGTGTGCCAGGCATATATTATCTCTTTGATGATACATCCATGCATTAGCTCTTTGATAAGAGATATTTACCCACTGCCAAGGAGCAGAACTTTCCTCAAAATAAGAGGAAACAAATGTCACACAATCCCACTCTGTGGCCTGCCATCAGCAGCTGGAAGGTCATGTACAATTTTCAGGAGTGGCAGCTAGAAGCAAGAGGGAAAGACAGCTTCAGGGACCCATATTCCCAGATGTCTTTTGGGGAGGGAACTTCAGGTTACAGACTCAGGTGTCTTCAAACAGAACAGATATCACTGGGATATGAGAGAGCTAATGAAAGAATGAGTTTACTGATACATGTGTATACATACATGAACACAGGTCCACACGCAACATCCCACATAGATATATATCATCTGGTGGGTAAATATCTCGGAATCAATGGAAAAGACAACACAGCTTAGGCACAAGAGAGAGAGAATAAGATGCGGTTGATATGTACACACAAGAATGACGTTTTAGCTTCCACAAAGATCCCTTCCTAGACTTTGTTTTGATCATACTGTTTCAAGGCTTTTTTTTTGGCCCCACCAGGTGGCTTGCAGGATCTCAGTTCCCCAACCAGGGCTTGAACCTGGGGCGCCCGGAATCCCAACCAGGAGGCCACAAGGGAACTCCCTCTTCCCAGACTTCTTGATAAGCTAACCTAAGCCTGTTGGAGGAAGACAGGGCAGGATCGGGAAAGGTTCACCTTTTGAGCATTTCCCTAGAGTCAGTAAGGTCTGGTCTTCTCTAAACCTAATCTTCCTGCCATGGCCGAGCCTGGTATCTGGTGTCATGTGTATCTGTAGGAAGGCCATGGATGTTTGGACTAGGGTCTGGGTCAGAAGGAAGCATAGATTCAGAGTCCAACCTCAGATTATTTCTCTAACACTGACCAGAGACTGATAGCCCCCAAATTTTGTCGCCTGAAATAAATAATAAAAAGCCCACGGGTTTCGGAGCCAGAAAGCCTAGGTTTAACACCTGTCCTTTCTACCTATTAACTTCTCATTCATTCGTACACTCAATAAATATTTGTTAAGCATTAACTGTGTGCCAGGTGTGTGACCTTCTACGGCAAGTTACTTATATCAATTGGCTTCAGTTTCCTCATCTGTGAATCAGGGATAATAATCCGTAGGAGTCACTGTCATTGTGAGGACTACATAAGATGACGTGCTTGGCACATAATTAATAAATGCTTCTTGTTGTTATTAGCACTGGTAAGAGAAATCCAGTTATGCCTCTTTAATAAATTTGTTTTCTTTTGAGGTTTTTTTTCCGCATAGATGTCTGAGCTGTGTCTAGGGGAAGTTTGGGAGAATTTTGTATAGCCCAGGAAGATCAACCCCTCCTCATGGGGGCTCTGATGTGGGCCCAGGACATGGTTGTCTCTGGAGTAAAGCAACACAGGACATGTTTAGCACCCTGGTTGCTTTCTGTTCTTGCCTGTCCCCCTCCCTGGACTGTGAGCTCCTCAGAGGCAGAGATTGTCTCTTCACTGGTTTAGCCTAGTGACCACAGTGCCTCTGACAGTGCCTGGCACTCAGGAGACATTCAGTACATATTTGCTGAATGAATGGAAGAAGGAAGGAACAGCGATTCTAGCCTGTAATGGTTGTGCAGGCCCCATATGCCTTCATTCTACAATACTTATCGAGCGGCTACAGTGTCCCTGGATGCTGTACCAGGTGATGGAAGCATAAGGGTCTCTGCCCTCATGGAGCTCAGAGTCCAGGCTGTAATCAGATGGTCACACAAGGAATCTTCTCTTTACGGTACACAGTCTGTATTGTACAGGAAGGAAATGATGCTAGGAAAGCCAAGCTGACCAAGTGTGGGTAGTCACGGGAGGCTTCCTCCAGGTCCCAACATTTTGACTGACATCTGAAGTGAAAGTGGGAGTTAAAGTCATGCAGGGGTGGTGCTGCAGCCACTGATGGGCATCTTCCAAGGAGAGGAAGCCTGTGCACGGCCCCAGTGGCTGGTTAGAACGCGGCACATTCAGACTATAGGAAGAGACAAATGTGGCTGGAGCACAGCGTGAAACTGAGAGTGTAGGGCAAAGTCAGAGACGTGGGTTCTAGTCTTTGTCCTAAGAGCAAGGGGACACCATAGTGGGGTTTCAAGTTGAGGGACAATAGTAGTGAGATGACCACTACCTGGCTGAGTTGAGGGGGCAAGAGGGCACGGGGGGAGACCAGTAAGTGGGGTGTTGAGTTAGGTAGGCAACAGATGGCAGTGGCTTTGGACTGGGGTGGTGGGGACAGAGAGAAAAGGATGGATGGGTGAAACACTTTAGAGTGGAGGTGAGAGCACTGGCTGCTGGTCTTGTCCTGCAGTGCACATAAGAAGCCCAAGGGGCCATGAATGACTCCTAAGTTTGCAAACTTGCCTCTGCTGTCTGTCTGCTACTTGCTTACCTCTATTAAAGGTCTCCTTTCTCACAAACCAAGAGTCTGATTCTGACAGCCTTCAGAAGTGGATGGATTTCCACCTCGAGAGAATGAGAGACTACTAGGGGCCCTGCAGTATCTGGGAGGCACCGGAGGGCCATTTTCCCAATGAACCATGTCTCTTTGCAAAGTCACCCAAACACACACATACTCGCTCAGATTCTCTGGCTCCCCAGACTCACACAGACTTCCAAACACTCCCCACAGACCACTCCATCCTACCCTTATTTAGCCCTGTCTCCCCCAAAGCCCTCCATTGGCCCCCTTTCCCACTCTCCTCCCTAGCCTACCTCTGCCCCACCTCCCTCTGCCTTCACTTCACCCTATTAAGAAACAGCCACCCCTAGAACCCCTGCCCCTGGCTGCTGCTCCCTGAGCCCCGCCCGCCCTCCCTCCTCCTGCTCCTCTCCCTGACAGATGCCTCAGAGCCCCGGGCCGCAGTTAAGGTGACGAGATGCAGCAATTCTTTATGAACATTTCATTCCTGCTCGCTACACGACGTAAATTAGATGGTGTGTTACATTCGGGCAATAAGAGAGATATGTCACCACGACGCTGGCCCATTGGATGGAGAGGGTAATCCTGCCGTGAATTTCATTACTGCTTTTATATAGACAGAATTAGCTCGGTGACAGCGAGCCTGATTGTCTTTCACTAGGGGTTTGGCGAAGAGCTGAAAGGATTTCACCCTGATGTGCACACTACTGAGTGACCCGCTCACCAGCGGCTCCGCTGATTGCTTTGCACCTTGCAGACCTGCGATTGGCTCAGCCTCTCTGCCGGCTCGCCTCCCTCCCTGGTCCCCAGCCCTCCCTGCCTGGCTTTTTCTTGAAGCAAGAAGAAAGGAGACCTAATGGAGGAGTCACAAGGTCATGAAGGGAAATGTGTGGGGGAAGGGCGAGGTGACAGAGTTTTTTAAGAAAAAAAATCAAGTCCCTTTCCGAACAGTCTCCTGGACAGAACTGTGACCGTTCACTCTTGCCTCCCAGAAAAGCAAGAATGACCAGGTCCTGGGGGCACATGCCCATGGCCCTCAGGGCAAAGAGCAACTGGGGACAGGCTGGCAGATCTTCGTGAGCGTCCCTGGCAGAAACTCCCAAGCTGCCATCAGCTTCCCGTCCCTTTGCCTCTTGCATCTCTGGGTCTTTCCAGTGATGGCTCAGGGCTCTTTCCCACCTCCTAGCCAGGGACACTTGTGAGAAACCATTGTCACTCACAGCCCGAAGACCCCTCAGTTCAAGTGTGCAGGTAAGGGAGGGGTGTGGGCTCCCTTCACTCTACTTCCTACACTCACCTGATCCTGTCACGGCCCCACCCCAACCACACGTATTCATAACACTCTTCAGAGACTTCCAGAATCCTCAGTGGAATCTAGATGGCCCAGCCCAGGGACTGCATTCCTTCACCTTGGTTCTGTCAGGATGGCTGGTTCTGAAAGTCAGTCCCCTCTGTTCTCTCCGCCTCGGTATCTCTCACCTTCTGTCACCTTGCCCACTCGTTTCCTCACCACTGTCAATCCCTCAGCAAACAAATGTCTTCTGCCAGGCTTTCCTGATACAGCTGGTTGGTCCTGGGGCTGAGGTTGACCATGACTCGACCCCTACTGACTGTTCTGTCCCCTTCTAGAAGCCCCCAGGGAGACCCTCAGAGATTCCATTCCTTGAGGGCCCAGAGACCAGGCATCAAGCAGACAGAATAATATTCTCAAAGCCCCATTTGTTTCTAGCAGCTCAACACAACTATCAGGAAGTTTCTCTCACAGCCCAAATCAGCCAGGTCTGTGACTTCTGTGCTAAGAAGCACAGCCTCCCCTTTCCAGGGGCTTCCCATGTGGCAGAGTGGGAAAGAATCCATCTGCCAATGCAGGAGATGCAAGAGACATGGATTCAACCCCTGGGTCAGGAAGATCCCCTGGAGAAGGAAATGGCAACCCACTCCAGTATTCTTGCCTGGAAAATCCCATGGACAGAGAAGCCTAGTGGGCTACCAGTCCAATGGGGTTGCAAAGAGTTGGACGTGAATGAGCACACTCAAGAGAGAGCTGCCCTTTCCAGAGAGGGAGGAAGCTACCCAGACCCCGGCAGAGCTGAGACCTGGCTCAGGATCTGTCTGCATCCTGACTCTGTCTGCCCAAGGACATTGCGGAGAGCTTTCCCTTTAGCCTCCCACTTCAGGAACCCTTAGCTCCAGTGGCCTGTCCTCCACGGTGCTCAGCGAGAGATTCCCTTAATGATTTGCTCCTGCAGTCATACAGAGGAGTTTTACACTGACATTTCTTCTCCATAAAGCCAAGACTAAGTCTACGGGGCTGAAACTAAACTCCAACCCTACCTGTACAACAGCAGTATGACTAGGCAGGTCATAACATCTCTCTTAACTTCCCTTTCCTCATTTTCAAAAGGAAAAGTGGTCATTGCTGTGGTGGAGGCCATGCTGCAACACCACACTTTCCTCAGTCCTCAAGGACTGTCTCCAGGTGCCTCCCTGGCCTGTCAGCTTTCCTCGGAGTTGTCTCTGCCAAAGAAAGCTGTCTCGCTTAAGGTCATGCCCTTCCCTGGGCAGCCTGCGTCCAGTGCCTGGTCACCCCAGCCATATGAAGGGCCAGCCCCCTCTCTCTACTCCAGACAGTTCTGAAGGGCCTTGCAGCCTCAGAGCCCTCCATGTGGTCGACTAAGGCCTTTTCTGAGTATCACGACCCAACTTCTCCTCCAGTTCAGTCCTGCTTCTTTCCAGTTCCTTCCCTGCACCGGTGATAATCCCAAGGGCTCCCCAGTGAAGCCCCTGCACAGCCATCTCCACCCCAGAGTCCAGTTTCAGACCCAACCTACAGACAATTCAACTTCTGCCTACCTGCCAACTGGCCTACCACAAGGAGGAAAATGTCAAGTGCCCTGAGAAACACAGCTGCTGCTGTTTGCCATCATCATCATCGTCGTCGTCCTCTTCATCATCTCCACAGCAGAGCCTGCCCAGCTGGTGTGATGAGGTTCACTTACTTCGGCCAGAAAGTCCAGTAAATGAACACCCAGCCTTCTTTTTTCTCCTAAGGACAAGGTCCTTTGCATTCTTTCTTTATATCTTCTGATTTGAATGAACTTCCCAAACAGACCAGACTCCCTCAGAAAGCTAGTCATGGTCCTAAGGATCTAAGAGGCTTAAATTGCTGTAGCTCTGTTACGTCTCATTCTCTGCACCAAGACTCAGAGAGCTAAGTGCCCACTGAATTCTTTCTCTGACACTCTCTAGGTGCCTTCATAGCTGGGCTCCTTCCTCTTTTATTTAAAAAAAAAAAATGTTTTTTTGGCTGCATTGTGTGGTTTGTGGGATCTTAGTTCCCCGACCAGGAACTAGTGCCTCTGCAGTGGAAGCTTGGAGTCTTAACCACAGGACCACCAGGGAAGTCCCTACTCTTATTACAAGTATGTACTTTCCTCCTGTAGACCAAAGCATCCATCCCTAGGGTATGATGACAGGTCTACTACAACCGAGACTTCCTTCCCTCTACGTCATGTTTACTTGTTTACAGCCCCCTTATAAAGAGAGCCTGGATCCCTCTCTCCCAAGAGACAGGCAATGGTCCCAGATCATTGTTAGCCTTCCAAGTATGCCCACACTGTCTCACTACTGGGCCCCCAGCCTTGCCAGCATTTTGGAGTGGAATGGCAGGTAGGGACACTGCCAGGTGAGTCAGATCTCCAAATCAGTCCCTATTTCTGGGCCCTGCCTGACCCAGAATCTGTGCTCCTCAGGAGTGTGGTGTACTTCATCTCTTCTGGAGCTTTCCCTGCAAGGCTGCAAGACTCTGAGCAGGGAGCCAGGGACATGGGGGATGGAGGTTTCTCACCCCATCCCCCATTCTGACATCACAGCCCTCATTTTCTGACACTAACTGGTTGCCATGGAAACAAGTTCCTTAAAGTGCACGATGACTTGAGTTGGGAGGGAGGGCCATAGGAGCCAGTCGTACCATGAGGAATCCGCAGAGCCCCTCAGAATCAAGTGGCCCGGAGTCCCTATCCTCTGCTGGTACATTCTCCTCACATATAGGAGAAAAGTCTATCTTGCCTTTGAGTAGGGAGATCTTGCTGCAAAATCAGAGATAGTGTAGACCAAAAAAAGCCAGCCACTTACCCTGGAACAAATGGATATTAGATGTGATGTGGGCCCCTCTCTTTCAGTCCTAGAGCAGAAGTCATCTATTTTAAGAAACTGTCCTTAACTATTCAATCTCCCAGCCCCATTCCCAATTCCATCACACACACACACACACACTCCCCTTACTACTTACTCACACTAGTGTTTACACCTTCTTTCAGTCATTCATTCATCAGGTACTGATGAGCCTCTGGTGTGTGGTAAACCCAGTGCCAGGCCCTAGGGATACAGCCAGGAGCTGACAGGGACCTGTCTTATGGGGCTTCCTGTCAACATCTTATACCACATCTTGTCCTTCTCACATGCTCATTCCTTTAATAAGCACCTCTGGGTTTTCTTTTTTCATTCCAGTTCCCCAAATGTGGTGTGCTCTCTGGTTGTTGGTAGGGTGGAGTACAATTTGCTCGTTATCCTGTTGTACTCACGGGCTTTCCAAGAGTGGAGACCTTAAACCTATGAATGTATTGATACATCCTTGCCTAACACTAAACTCAAGATTTGGGGCCCCTCAGTCTCTCATGTTACCCCACTGTTCCCAGTACCAGCCTTCCAAGGAGCTTGGATTCTTCAATTATCTTTCAAAGCAAAGGAGCTTTGAATGAATAGGACTTGATAGGAGCAGAAAGCTGTGTTTGCCGTGTGCCCACTGGAGCATATACAAAGGCCCCAGATACACGACTGGGCTTTCATGCACCTGTGTCCTGCCATCACACACGTGTGCTTATGTTGGCCCATATCTGTGACTTCTCCTAAATTGGCCAGTGCAGGGTATGAGCATGTGTGTGATTCCACTTATGAGCGTGAGTGACCATGTGTTCAGGGGAAGGGGAATTTAGGGATATGTCTCTATGTGTTTTTTCCAAATGCTTGGCTTTTTTCAAAATGGCTTAGAGCACTACTGTCATTTATGGGGTTTAAAATGTCAGAACAGGGCCCTCGAGGAGGCAGGGGAGATTAAACTGCAAACAGTGAAGGTTATAGATGACGTTTCTGATAGGCTGACAGGCAGACTCAAATGATGCCACACTTTAGCAATCATTTAAACACATACATTTGTGCGTGTGTGCACATGCACACACACACACACCCCCAGATCAATGCTCCATATTTTAATGGCATATTCTGAAGGCTAAAAACATAAAAGGCCAAGTCTAGAGAACCACAGTTCTGCTTTCAGAGCCCAACCAACTGCTGTCTGTCGTATGCGCGCGTGTGTGTATGTGTTCTCACTCAAGTGCCCCTAGTGTGCTAAGTGAACACCTGCATCTATTTGTGTCTATATAGGTTAATTCCACCTCACTTTTATATAATGCCCTATATAATTAACAAAATATACTACATTCAACAGTCTACCTGAGCAACATAACAATTTGTATAATGTAGGCAGGGTCAAGTTACTACTCCCATTTTATAGATGGGAAACTAAGGCTCAAAGAGGTCTGATGGACTATCCAAGATCACCAGCTACGAAATGATAAAGTGAGAGTTAGAAGCACTGTCTTGTTATACTTATCCAGAGCTCTTTTCTTGACGTTGTGGTTCTCAATTCTGGCTACACTGAAATCCCCTGGGGACCTTTTTAAATCTATCAGCGCCTGGGTCCTATCCCTGGAGATTCCAGTTGTTCAGAAGGTGGTCCTTGCAGTATGTTTTGATATTTTAACATGCAGGCTGGTTGAGAACCACTGCCTCCAGGCCTGGGGGAATCAGGCAGGAGCTGTGCAGAGGGGTGTCCCAGGTGTCTGACGAGGCTGATATTCCCTCCATGTGAACGTGGATTCCAGGCTCTTTTCCTCCTTAGTACCTATCACAGTATCAACTCCCCAGAAAGACTTACTTCCCAGGACTGTCAGAGCCTTTATTTCTTCTGTATCACCCCAACTCCCCACCCTCTTCCAGACTGTGAAGACCTCAAAAGGATGCTCAGCTCAGCATGATGAATGAAGAGGCTACCGGCCATGTGCTCACGGTTGTAGCCACCCAGTTAGGGGCAGACAGTGTGGTCTCACCAACAAAGAGGAGAACCAGCTCTACCTGGCCTGTCAGCCAGGGCAAGGCCAGAGAGACAAAGGGCAGCTGCCTTAGTGATGTAGGGAGGGATGAAAAAGGGAAAGAAAGACAGAAAGAGGGGAAGAGAGAAGAGAACAGTGGGCCCCTTGGAAGGCTATATGGACCAGCTAAGGGCTAGAACCCGGCAGTGCTCACCTCACTTCACCCTTGGCGGGAAAGGTGGGCTAGCAGTTAGGAGCACAGACTCAGTAGGCAGCTACCTGGGCTTGAATCCTGGTTTCTGGTTACTAGTAGTGTGACTCTGGGCAAGTACTTAACATCCCTGTGCCTTGGTTTCCTTATCTCTAAAACGGCGATGATAATATTAGCACCTGCCTCATCAAGCCTCTGGGAGTATTCAGTGAGTTCATGTCAAGGCCCCGACAGAGCATGAGTGCCAGGTAGGGTTCACCTGCTGTTATTCTGCATCATCTGATGCTTTGGAACTCTCCTCCTCAAAATCCTTTCTGAATATTCCTTCTCAGTCTTTGCCAGGCGTGTTCCTCTGCCCTCCCAGTCACTGGTTCGCTCCATTTTAGAATCACCTGAGGGACTTTTGGGCTTCCCAGGTGGCGCTGGTGATAAAGAATCTGCCTGCCAAGGCATGAGACCAGAAGACCCAGGTTTGATCCCTAGATTGGGAAGATCCCCTGGAGGAGGGCATGGCCACCCACTCCAGTATCCTTGCCTGGAGAATCTCATGGACAGAGGAGCTTGGTGGGCTACCGTCCATAGGGTCACAAAGAGTCCGATAGGACTGAAGCAACTTAGCACGCATGCATGACGAATTTTACAGCTCATCCCCAGAGTTTCAGATCTAGTTAGTTGTTCTGGGGTGGGGCCCAGACACTGGTGCTTTTCAAATTCCCTGGCTCATCAAAATGTGCTGCCAAGGTTGAAAACCACACACTCCTCTAAGTGTTGATACTCCCCAAGACTATTCTTGGCCCTCTTCTCTTCTCATGTCTTTCCCAAGTAGCTGACCTCCTTCCCATGGTTGTAATACACATCCATATACTGGTGACTCTCAAATCCATATATCCTGACAAGGCTTCTCTCTTGAATTCCACACACCCATTTCCAACTCCGTACCAGACATCTTCATTTCCAAATGTATGGACATAAAATTATTCTTAATAGCCTTATAACTTCCAGGGTATCTTTGCTGAGATGTACTCTGGATCCCCCAAGTGGGTACATGTCCCAGTCAGAACTCAGCATTTTTTTTTATTTTATTATTTTTTATTTATTTATTTTTTAGAACTTAGTACTTTGCCTTCGCCCCAAACCCCTTCCACTCCTTCTGTTCCCCACCTCCATCACTCCCAATCATTCACCCAAGGATGTCATCCAGGAATCCTCTCCCCCATCACATCCCACCTCCAACCAGTGGACAAAATCCTGTCCATACCCTTGTAAGGCTCTCCCCAGTCTCAGGACCCCCAACCCCACTGCCACAGCTCGGGTCCTCTTTGTCTCTCGCCTGCACAGTTGTAGGAGCCTCCTTACTGACCTCCCAGCCTCCAGTGTTTCTGGCTACATTCCCATCTTCGTTCTCTTCATCTTCTTCAGAGCTAGTTATCTGAAATGCAAGTCATTCCCCTACTAATGCCCTCCCCTATAAAAGCACAACTGCCCACGGCCCTTTACTATCTGTCCCCTGCCCCCGGCCTCCCCCAGAGTGACCTCTCCACCCCACCCTCTGTACAGCAGGTCTCCAAATGAGCCATGCTGTTCGATGCCCCAAGGCTTTTGTATATGCCATTCCCCTTGCCTTATGGGCCCTTCCTTCCCTTCCCCCTTCTATTCTGCCCATATTTACAAATTAGCTGAAGCACCAGCTCCTCTAGGAAGTGTTAGGTTGAACTGACCCCTGTTCTGTTTTTTGTCCTCACTGCAGCCTGTCGTTGTCTCTCACTCCTGTTTTACTTTCTTATTTTCATGCCCCCACTGGATTGTGACCATATGGATGGGATGGACTATGTCTTTTTTGTCTTTGAGAAGTGGGGTGAGGAGGGAGGAGACCAGACTCTTAAGCTCAAGTTCCCTTGGCTGAAACACTTGTTTAAGACTGCTTTGGCTTATGGCTCTGGATCTTGAAGGGTAGCTTCCTTCCTCCGGGAGCCAAGCAAAGAGGCTAGGTTTGAGCAAAGAGATCCAAATAACCCACTGGCCAGACATTGTGGTCCTAGGTTCCTCCTCTGGCTCTGCCTTTCCAGGCCCCAGAGCTGGGAGCTCTGATTGTCTCGCCTTCAGGGCCCAACGGAGGTGAGCAGAGTCTTCGTTCCCTTCTTGCATTTGAGATCAGGCTGGGAATGCCTCCATAGAAATCTTCAGGGAGAAACCAAAAATAAATAAATAAATTAAACAAAGATATGGATCCATAAACACTTAGAAACACAGAAATGGACAGAATGCAGATGTCCGATTCTAATTTGTCACCCCTTCCTTAAGGAGCGCGTCCCAGAGTTGCCTTCTGGACACTGTCACCCTTGCCTAAGACAGAGCATTCAAAAGCCCCTTCTCTCACCACTCTTACCTAGCAAAGGGGCTAAGCAGGAATTCTAGTCCCACTCCTCTGCTAGGTGGGCAGCCGAAAAGGTGCAAAATTTAACAGCCAGGGAAATTAAAGCAAACCCTCAACCTCCACAGAAGTGAAAGATCAAGACCATCAATGGTCTTGAGCAATAGAAAAGGTCAGGGCCCAGAGAATAAGCCACAGAACAACCACAGTGTTTGCCTCATTCATGGCTAGATGTGCCATGTCTGACCCTTAATCACTAATCCTTCTAGAGCCTGTGGATTACGTCAGCACTGTGCCAAGCACTAGATTAGCCCGAGTAACCCTTACAACAACACTATGAAGAAGGGACTATTATTACTGCTGTTACAGATGAGGAAACTGAGTCTCAGAGAGGCTAAGCGACTTTTCTAAGGTCACAGAGCTGGTAAGTGCCTAAGCTAGAACCCAAATTCAGTCTGACTCTAAAAACCCAGGCTCATAATTTCTATGATGTACTGCTTTATATATGTGGCATTATCCAGTAGTTTCTAATAGTAATAATAATAGCTAACATTTATTGAACAATGTGCCAAATACTGTGTTAAGCACTTTATACACATTATTTTGTTCACTAGATAGGTACTATAATTAGTCTCACTTTATAGATGAGGACACTGAAGCTTAGAGAAGTTAAGAGCATTGTTCATGGCCTCAAAGCTAGTAGGTGAAAGAACTGGAATACAAACCCAGGGGGATGGATAAAGGAACCACCAGCACAGACAACCCCCTAACTAGCACTACCACCATCCTAGAGAATGTCCACGAAGGCAAGAGAAGGCCTTTCCAGGAGCTCTGACAGGGTGGCTGACACCTTGATAAAAACTGTCTGTGGACTTTTTTTTTTTTACTTTTTGGCCACACCCTGTGGCAAGTGGGATCTTAGTTCCCCCGACCAAGGATTGAACCCACATCCCCTGTATTAGAAGGCAGAAGACTCTTAACCACTGGACCACTGGGGAAGTCCCCTGTCTGAGGACTTTTAACACATGTCCTGCAAAGGCAGCACTAGCCTGAATAGCCAAGTGCATGGCACAGGGTACTCAGAAGTAGCCCTAGAAGGTTGGGCAGGTTCTTCTTTTCCCCAGGGCTCTCTAGAGTATCCTCTCACCAGCTGGATGTACTTACAATAGTCTGGCACTTGGAACCTGATTGGGTTTGGGGCCCCCAGTATCCAGAAGACCGCCAGGACTCTCCTAAGAAGGCAGTTTTCAGCTCTCCTTGCTGGATGCTTCAGTTCCTGATGGGAATTCTCACAGACAGCCTTCCTGTTACCTAAGGAAAGAGAAAGAGAGAGAAGGGAGACAGCCAAGTCCTGGCCTCCCCTCCCCATCTCATCACCTTCCCAAAGCCTTGTAGGCCACCGCCACCACGTCCGATCCCACAGACTTTCTCACCTTCAGGCAAAGGCAGATGATGGCAGAGCTGGGGAACAGAACTTTACCGAGTCCCAGGAGGACTGCACATCCCTGTCTTTGGTATTTAGGGAAGGTGAGTCCCAGAGGAGAAGGAAGGAGAGACTGGGAGAGGAAGGCCGAGATGCTCAGAGATGCAGAGATACAGATGGAGACTGACACCAGGAGGGGTTTCAGAGAGAGACAGAAGAGGCGGGCGCCAGGGAGGGAAAGAGACTGAGGAGGGTGGGAGAGAGGCAGAGAAAGGGGGGAGGGAGGAGAGAGACAGAAAGAGCCAGTTGCTTTATTCATGGCTGGTGATATTATAGACTGAGTGAAAATCACATTATCGTAATGGGAAAGTTAGAGTTGCTGAGATGATGCCCTGAAGCCTCAGCGCTGATTGGGGTGTGATTGCTATCTGTATTTATATGTAGAAAGCAAAGTTCACTGCCAGTTCAAGATGGTGGCGGCTGCTTTATGCAACATAATTCTTCAGTAGGGAGACGCCCCGAGCAAGCGGAACCAGCCGTGCCGGGAGTGGGAGCCCGAGCCTGAACCGGAGCTGACGCCTGAGCGAGCGCTGGAGCAGGCGGTGGAGCCTGGGGTGGAGCCGCGCGGAGCTCAGCCTGCGGAGGAGGGCGGACCCCAACCGGAGTGGAAGCCCGGGCAGGACCAGCGTGTGGTCCCAGAATGGGGTCTGATGGAAGGTGGGAGGAGAGCGGGGCGCGAGAGCCTGGGATGCGGGCCAGGAGTCGCTCCCACATCCTTCATCCGCCAGGCCAGCCCAGAGCTAGGCCCGCCCTGGAGGGAGGGCTGGGCTAGACCTTCAGAGGCTGGAAACCTTGGACGGGCTCTCCAGTGGACCCCACCCCGCCCCCCATTGTATAATTCAGTGCGAAACCGGACGATAAATGTGAGGAGTTTTAATTTTTCCCGTGATGACTGCTTAAGCGCCTTTTTGCCGTCTCACATTTCTTGACATTTTAAATTTTAAATTTCTTTCATGGTTCCCGGCTGTGCAGACCTGTGGTCTGCCGCTTCCTACTGAGCAACCCATCAATTGATGAACGGGTGTGACCTCTGACACCCCCAGTGCAGAGCGGGTTGGGAGTGGGGCGGGGCAGAAGGTGAGCCCAGACTCCAAGCCCTGCCCTGCTCTGTGAGGCATCAGCGACAATCAGCAAGAAAGAAAAGGGCTGTCTTTGCAGCCTAAGCAGTCTATTAAGCTTAGACCACCATTTGCTGCTGTTGTTTAGTTGCTAAGTCGAGTCTGAATCCTTTGCAGACCCCTTGGACTAGAGCCTCCAGGCTCCTCTGTCCACGGCATTTCCTTTTACTTCAGGCCTGTTTCCCTCAGGGCTTCCTGGGGGACTGTTGCAGGTCCTAGAATTGCCAGAGAAAATGCTGGGTGCTCCATCAAATTTGAATTCAAATACACAACAAATTTAGCAAAAGTGTACCCATGCTTTCTTGGGTATTTATGCTTAAAACAAAAACAAAAACTACTGTTTATTTGAAATTCAAATTTAATCAGATTCACCACATAATAGCTGTGTGGCTTTTAACTTCCTAGATCTTCAGTTTCTTTTATCTGAGTACTAAGATAAAGTAAGTAATACATTCCTCAGAGGATGATTGAGATATAGTATGTAAAATACTCAACCCAATATCTGGCACAAAATAAATGCTCAATAAATAACTACAAAATACTTACTCCCTTACATAACCTCTAAGGCACCCTTTAGTCCCTCCCCATTTCTATCCTAGGCTTCTTGGAAGTCAAATGAAAGGCTTGTATCAGGATTCCTACTCTGGAAGCTGCTAGTTGAATGGGGGATCCCAAGGGTAGATCTGATGCTACTTTGGTCCCCCCAGGGGCCTTACCCTATAGGATCCACTGAGAGTTCTGGAAGGCTGATTACCAAGGTGGAGCAGGAACAAAGAGCAAGTCCTAACCCCAGACCCAAATCAAGCCTCACACATTCCCAGCTACCTCTTCTAAGCTTCGAGAACAAAAAAGAGTCTACCCTTCTTTAGGTCCCCAAGTTTGCCTGTCTCCCAGAAAGATGGAGGATGGAGCAGGGTAGTGATATGATACTGGACAGGAAGGGGGCCCTGCCTTCCTGTGAGGCCACAGAATGGGCTGTTTGAGCAATCAGTCTCCCCAACAACCATCCCATCAGGGTGTCATCTCAAACCCCCTCCATCCTCTGGCAGAGGCCCATGTCCAGGGCACACCAGCTTGAAATGAGTCCCTCAGGGTCTCTGTGTTTTTTTCTCCCTCGGCCTCTCTCATATCTCAGCTCTACCTCAGCTCAGAACTGACTTGGAAAAGGGAAGAGGCAGTGTGCAAAGAGTCCCACTGATGCAGCCTGGGTTCCAATCCCACCTATATAATTTTGAACCTCTCTCTCGTAGAAAGATGAGACTTGTTTCCTTCCCTCAATAAAGGTGTTCCTGACTCTGAAAAGAAAAAAAAAAACAAGTGGTTCCCGGTAACCCTCATTTCCAGGAAATCTGGTGGTAGTTGGATTCCAACCTTTGTCTCTGAAGGAGACTAATTATTCAGGAGACAATTCATGGACCAATAGTAGCATATCTCCTTCCTTTCAAGTGGTCACAGACTCAAGACTGCAGTACCAGGCAGATTATATTAATGTGAAGCAACCAGTGGAAAGCAATAGGGAGTGGTGGGATCTATGGCTCAAAGGCACTGCCTCTCCTAAAGGCATTCAATTTCATGTTTCAAATACTGTGCTCAGGAAATCCAAGGAAGTCTGATTTTGATCTATTGCATAACTCCCTAGTTTCTTGATCTTTCTGGTGACACACTTATCCCTAGCCATAGGGTCACAAAGTATTGACACAAGAGTAGAGAGACAACACATACAGAGACACACTAAGCTACAAAGATACATGGAGCCTTCTGTGTAAACACCACCATCAGGCCCAAAGGAGCAGAGCATAGGACACTCACAGAGGAGCTGCTCATCCTCAGCTTGCTTTCCTGCCCACCTCTTGCCAATCTCCCACTCTCTGCCTTCTCCTTGTTTTGCCCACTGGGACCCAAGTCTGTTGCTCACCCCGTTGCGCCCACTTCCCTCTCTCCCTGATGGTGCTGCTGCTGCTGCTGCTGCTAAGTCGCTTCAGTCGTGTCAGACTCTGTGCGACCCCATAGACGGCAGCCCACCAGGCTCCCCCGTCCCTGGGATTCTCCAGGCAAGAACACTGGAGTGGGTTGCCATTTCCTTCTCCAATGCATGAAAGTGAAAAGTGAAAGTGAAGTCGCTCAGTTGTATCCAACTCTTAGTGACCCCATGGACTGCAGCCTACCCGGCTCCTCTGCTCATGGGATTTTCCAGGCAAGAGTCTGGAGTGGGGTGCCATTGGATACACTGTAAAGCCCAAAGGGTGTAAATGGAAATGGTGGGGGAGCACACCACACAGTTGACCCCTATGGTAGAGCCAACACACATGTATCCAGGGCCCCTGGAACATCCCTCTTGCTTTTGACACTCACAGCAGGCCTATATCGGGGCTGAGGATTGACAAGCAGTGTCCACATACTCCTTGGCCTTGATATCAGGATGATGAATTACAATCCCAGTGGTTTAGGTCCCTGCTTGTTATGAACTCAATCAGTATACGTGGTGGCTCTCTCCCAAAGACCACTCAGCAGCTCTAAGCCTTCCTAGATCCCTCCGCTGGGGACTCAGCCATAAACCAGAGGCTCCCGGCACTCAGGCCATTAACCCTGGAAGGGTTCTGAGAGGAGATGCCAAGTCTGGGACTTTTCCACACTCCTCTAGTCCATTACATCTTTGGCCATCGGTGCCAGAACCTAGGCAACCTCTTCCTGGGCTCAGTTATTTCAGCAAAACAGACTATCGATCCATTGTAATAAAGAAAATAAATTAAAATCAAGTGCTCCTTCAAAGATTCTTGAGAACTGATTTTCAGATGATTCACTGGAGGGAATTGTCTGTGCTCCTGTCTCCTTCCCTTTCAGGATTATAAATAACATTGATCATCACCAGCATCTTATCAAAGCTGGGATGTCCACATCTTTGGGAACAATTACCCAAATCACAGAAGAGGCAGGAGAGGACTTACTGAATAAGCTTTTGTCATCTTAGAGGTACAGGGGCAGTGGGGAGGGGGGAGTCCAAAGAGATGACCTCTGTCCTGTCTTAGAGGATGAAAGTGAGATATCTCCCAGGGCAGGAAGCTTGGCTGGCAGTTCATTTATTCAGCTTCCTCTGAGGTTCCTATTTTACATCCCTCTGGGCTTGTGTTTAAGGAGCTATGTTGAGATTTGCACATATGTCCCTGATCCCTAGAATGACCCAGCAAGAGGAACTGAGGTTTGGCAGAGGACATTCTGCTTGTGGTAGAGGGAAGAGAAATGAGGCACCTGCCCCAGAAACCATGCGCCCTCCCCCCTTATCAAGGAATAAAGCAGAAAATCAAGCAGTACCCCTGGGACAGTGAAAGGGGCTAATCTGCTCAGAAGCTGGAGGCCGGATAAAATGACCCTTGCCTGAAATGGATGTCAGAGGAATGTCTCTAAGGAAATGTCATTCTACTCTCCTTGGAGGGCACTAGATGTAGCTGGTAATCCACCCCACTCCCCCCACTCCTGACCCCTCTACACACACACACACACACACACACACACACACATAAATCTTAATTGTGTCCGGGACTTTTTACAGCTCTAATTAATCATATTTAGGGCTGTTTCCAGCTGTTGCTGAGGGAAAGAAGGTCCCACACGCCTGTGACTTAGGGTAAATCCAATCAGATGGAGGAATTCTTTGATTCCGAAGAAGCTGAGCATGGGAAAGACCCCTCTAATCCCAGAGCCTCTCAGACCCTGCCTGCCACCTCTTCTCCCCCACATCTGTCCTTGGAAGCTGATCTGGGCTGGGGAAGGGGAGGGGCTAGGGGTGGAGGGGAGGGACCAAGGAGATGGGTGAGGGAGGCACCCCACTTGAGATGGGTTGACTGGAATCAGGACCTAGGCCCAGTGCCTCGCTGACTTGGAGCTTCTGCCCTGTACTTAGGCCATTTAGTGGGCTCAGGGGACCCACGAGTTACTACAGGAGACTGGGCCTGGACTAGTCAGACTAGTGGGTGGGCAGCACTGACCTAATTACAGCTCTGTGTAGCCAGCGTGGCCTGAAAAAGGGCCTCACCCAGGCCTTCTGCTTTCCTGTGCCTTCTCCCCAAGCCCCAGAGGCATCTCTGTCAGCTCCCTTAGGCTCTCATACGTCTCTCCTTTTCTGGGTGTGTTTCTCTCTCTTCTTAGGGCTGCATGGCATGATTTCAATGTCTTTCCCTGATGCCTGTTTCTTTTTTTGGCTGTGATCTCTGAACTCCTAGGCCACACTACCTCAGATCTTCACAGAGATGCGCTGAAAGATAGACATCTTAAGGGGAGAGGGTCAGAGCCTGGCTGCTGCTAATACCTCTTCTTTGGTTTACGCTGGTAGTCCATTAGGTACACAGGTGGAGCCAATATGGATGGAATGAGAGATAGGGAAGGTGGGATGGAGGGAGAAAACCTGCTGCTGAGTAGTGGGTGGACAGCAAGGGGCTACCCCACCCCTTAGAGACCCAGATGGGAGAGGAAGCCTTCCCCGGGGTGGAAAGTGAGGGTGCAAGGCTATAAGAAGGCCAGACAGAGACGAAGTAGTGGTGACCCTATTCTCCCTGCTATGATGACCCCACCTCTGCCTGCCCCCTTGTTGAGGCTTTCTGGGTCCTGGCCTAACTGGGCCTAAATAACTGAGAAGCCCGTTACAGCCTTGCTGTTTCCTCACTGTCAAGTGTAAACGCTGCACTGGTCGGTGGGGAAATGGGGCTAATTTGAATTGATAATAGAAACGCAGGGAAAAGTCATCTATAGTGAGTGAGGAGCGAGCGATCCCCGAGCAGATGCTAAATCTTGTATAATGAAAGAATCTGCCGATGTCAATTATGTACGAGCGTCTTTGCAGTGGTTGGAGGCGGTGGGCGGGCGAGGGAACGGAGGGCTGGGTGCATCCCATAAACCCAAACACCCATCAAAGGCTCATACATATGGAGCGGCGGAGATTACGGCATAAATTTGAATGTTATGAATGTGCATGAGGGACAGGCAGGAAGCCTACCTCATAAGAGGGAAGGAAAGGGACTGTTTTTCAGTGCGTGTGTACAAGGGAGCTTTTGTCCTTTGGGTCCCTCAGCTGGGTCTCCTCTATCTTAGCTGTGTCCCCTCTAAACCCAGTTATGTCCCAGGATGAGAAAAAATGTCAGAGTCTAAGGGTGCTGGGGCAGGGTAAGGTCTGCTATTCTTTGGAGGCTTTGGGTCTAGCTGCCCTTGACCCAGAGTGTTGCCAGGATGGGATCTAGAGACTGATGCAGCCAGAGACCCAGAAGGCTATTTTGAAATATCTGTGATGTGAACATAGCTTCCGCTCCTGCCTAATGGAAGATACAGGAGAGATAGCGATGCTCACCATGGAATGGGTGGGGTGATCCTGGAAGACAGCCTGGAGGAAGAGGTCACAAGCTGTGCTATAAAGGGGGCCAACAGCTTAGAATGACAACACCAAGGACACATCTTCCTGTTCCTGGGTACAAATCCACAGCACAGATAGAAGTGTGTGCTTGTGAGTGCACACACATGTGTGTGCATATACACACACGCATGCACACACACACACACACATACAGGTGGTAACAGGGCCCAGACCCCTCCATCAGTTCCCAACCTGCAGTTGCTCCCTGAGCAGACTCTGTGATTTGTGGTACAGGCCACCCAGGGACTTTAATCTTCACCGTGACAAATGCAATAAAAGGAACAATTTGGAGATCAGAGCTAAGGAAGACACATTTACAAACCCTTCCCCAAAGGTTGGATGGGGCTGTCACCATGTGATTTGTGCTGGAGATGAAGCAGGGAGGGGTAGAGGGGGAGGCAGAGAGCTGGAGAAGGCAGACTGGGGAAGAGGAAGCCTCACCACCTCCTCCTTACCCTCTCTGCTGGATCCCAGTGGGGTGGGCTAAGGCAGCCTGTGCATGGTGGGAGGAGGCCTGGACCGCAGGCAGCCACTCCACCCCACCCCCATCACGACCAGGGACCACAACTCAATTACCAGGAACACAGGCCAGAACCACGAGCTTCAGAGATTCATCTCAGCAGTTCAGGGGCTCTATCTAGGGGAGGGATTGGTGGGGTAGTGGGCGGGGGGAGAGAAGGTAGGAGAAGAGAGAAAGGAGGAGAGGCAGAGGCAGAGTGGGCAAGACATTTTAACATGTCAAGCTGCAGAGGGAGCCCCAAAGAAGCCCCAGTCTGGAAGAGGAATGAGAAGGGAGATTTCCCAACCAGGGCTCCTTGCTCAGCCAGACGTGGAAGGATCTGGCTTCCTAAACCTAAAGCAGCAGTGGGGTGGGTGGGGCAGGGGGCACCCACCCACCCATTTGATCTGGGAACAAATCTATGGGAAGGTAGATCAGCCTGGGGTTCCACCGGATAAGTTTATCTGGGGTCTAAGAACAAAGCTGGTAGATGGCCAAGCAGGACTGAAGACACTGGTACAGTCTGGGAACTAGGGCCTCCCTTTCCTCTCTGAGCTTCTCCTTCCCTGTCTGAACAACAGGTCTAGGCTAGGAGATCTGTAAGGTGCCAGCTGCCTTATATCATGGGCGCTCTGAGCCCCAGGTTTCCTAGAACCAACAACAGGAGACTGGGTGAGAGAGAAAAGTGCCATTCTGCCACACCCCCACTTTGCCTCTCTGTTGCTGGACTGGTTTACAAACACATGCGCTCCTGTTGGATCCCAGCTCCACTTCCCAGAGTTCAGGTCTTCAATTCTCTCAGGCACCCATACCCCAGAATAAGGGTTCAAAAGTAACTCTTTGGCCCTCTTTCTTCTTGAAAAACCTGGTCAGTCTTACCTTCCTTTTGGATAAGACCATCCTCAAACCAAGGCCATTTTGTCTCTAGCTCCTTCTACCCCATGCCCAAGTGGCCCCTTAGGAGATGTTTTCTCTGCCCCAGGGTGTAACTTTGAGGCCTCTGGGTTCCTTCTAGTTCCCTAACTTTAAGCTCCCAGCAACTGAGATGTTAGTTTCCTTGATCAGTGCCCTCCCCACCCATCGGTGCTCTGTCCCCTGCCCCCAGCTTCCAACCAGGCTGAGAGATGCCATGCTGGCAGGAGGTTCTAGCCTGGGAGGCTTTGGTTTTTCATCTCACTCAAGGTCACACCTGAGATTTCCTCCACTTAGCTGCTGCCCTTGTGCATCTCCAGGTTGACTTGGTTCTCATATACAGGTAAGTGGGCCTGGTGAGTACCTAAATGTGGGTAGGAGAAAAGAGACTTTAGGAGTGTGTGGGCCTGACCCTCATTCAAAACTCCCTAGGGAAGACTGACACTCAGACTGGAACATCTGGTCATGGCCCAGCAGGCTCAGAGAAGTTCCCTCAGCTAGACTGGGCCTCTTCAGGGTGGTGACTCAGGGCTGGATCTTGGTCTCCAAGGGCGGTAGGGAATTGGGGAGGTTGAGGAGGTGGAGGAATGAACAAAGGTATTTTTTCTAAGCTCTAGACAAGGAGGAGAGGATTCCCTGCTTAGGAATGAATAGAGGGGCTTGTGGGCACCAAATCAAAAACAGGCTGACATCCCCAAATCTCTCTCCAGCAGAAGGGCATAGACTGGAATTGTACAAACTCCATCTGAATGAGTCCCTTGGAATAGGGTCCATGATGGACAGGAGACACAAAGGGAACTGAACTGCTGATTGCTGGTTGGGGTAATTCCCATGGTCCTCTGCTGCCTCCCTCTGGGAGAGGGCAAGAGGACGAGCCCTGTCCTCCTCCCAGCTCCTCCTCCTAGCTCCTCTCCACTGAACCCCATATCCCCACCCAGGTCCCTGATTTCTCCCCGGGTCCTTGGACACTGTCCTCACCCCCGACCTCCATCTCCCAGACTCCCCCACCCTCACCCCACAGAAGGCATGAGAGAAAAAGGGGACTAATAGGTGAGCAAAAAGGGACTCTCTGGAATCTCTTCCATTCCCTGACTCCCCTCTTCAGAGGAAGAAAGGACATGACTTGGTTCACTCATTCACATCCCCCGTGGGCTGCAATGGGAAAGGAGGACAGAGGAACAGGTCTGAGAATTGGCCCATACCCCAGGACATCTTCTTTTCCCTGGAGTCTTACTTTACCCAGAGACCAATCCTTCTCTGAGGCCAAAACCAAGGCCAGGCCCAGGCGGGAGTGAGTCCACATTAACTGATGGTTCATTATCTTTCAATGCCCCTCCCACTGCTGGTGGGTTGATCCCAGCTGGGCAACCCCTGACCCCCAGCTCTGCTTACCTCCCACCATTTTTAGTCCAGTCCTGAGGCAGCTGAGCCCCGAAAGGGTGGTGGGGAGGGGAAGGCCAAAGCAGGATCAGAAATGGCCACAGGGTCACATGGGCTCTAAGGAGGCACTTCCCCTCTGAAAGCCCTCAGATTTATCCAGCAGACCAGAGATTGATGAGGAAATAACAAAACAGTTGAGGAGAAGGTCATTTTGGGTCTCTCTTCTCCTTCATGTTCATACCCATTCGGCCTATGATTTGCGACTGTCCACTTACCCAGGACATCCTTATACTCACACACACATGCACACACATGCACACACACAGAGCTGAGCTATGTCCAGCCTCCATACTTCTGTGATAAATCATGGGGTGAAGACTAGTGCAAAGGGCTTGAGGGGGAGGGCACATCAGGAGGCTGGGATAGCAGAGGGAGCAGGGTTGGCAAGCACAGTGTGGGGTACTTTTAGGGGACGCAGTGGGGGGAGAACACATGGTGGGGCTGGGTATCAGGCAATGGAGAGAGACAAGAAGTAGACGGTCAGCCAGAGGCTAAGTAGTGGTTGCCTCTAAAGGGAAGGCTTCAGGCCATTCTGCTTGAGCAGAATCTCATGGTGATCAGAGGCCCAGGTGCTGGTAGACCAGCATATCCTGTCCTCAGTGAGAGGTGGGCTGGCTCAGGCCTTCCAAGGCCTTCCCAGAAGGAAGCCAGTGGCCAGGAATAACTCTGAAAGTGTTAGTCACTCAGCTGTGTCTGACTCTTTGGGACCCCATGGGCTGTAGCCCGCCAGCCTCCTCTGTCCATGGAATTCTCCAGGCAAGAATACTGGAGTGGGTTGCCATGTCCTTCTCCAGGGGATCTTCCCAACCCAGGGATCGAACTCACATTTCAGGCAAATTCTTTACTGTCTGAGCCATCAGGATTTTTCTTCTCTTCTGATGTTAAGAGGATGGGCAGGTGAGAGTTGGGTGGCAGAGCTCCTTTCTCCCCTCCCTCCCAGAAGGCTAGATTCAGCCACTCTCTCCAAAATCAGTCATCCCCTGATGAGATCCACCCTCCTATCCAGAGCTTCCCAACGACCTCCCAAAGGGAAAACCAAACCAAACAGGTCCTCTCTAACTTGCTTGCAATCCTAAACTGAACCAGCTCAGGGTAGGAAGAGGCAAAGAGGTGACTGTGTCTTTCCACGCATGGCTTCTTTGCCTGAGCCTAGTCTTATGACCTCTTGCTCTTTAGTGGAGTGTAAGGTCAACAGGGTTGGGAGGGTGGCCATTTTGACCTTGAGAGGCCTGCCCCTGTCTTTATCCATGCCCTGCCAGCATCCAGTGCCCTTTGGAGGTTTATAGTCACATAAATTGCAGAGTCCCATGCCGGGCTTGGAGCCTGCAACTATAAATAGGCACGAGGTAAACAAGGTGGCAGATGCAGGGGCTTGGGACTAGACAGAAAATCTGCCCCCCTTTGCCTGGGCTGGGGCCAAGGCACATCCGTGGAAAGGGATATCTTTCCTCCCCTCTTCTCTCTCCTCCCCTGCCTGCTGGCTCCTAGCTTCCTGTGCTCTGGGCTTCTAGTCTTTTCCCCCTGGGGATTATCTTCTAAAGCGCCTTTCTGCTGCAAAGCTTCCCAGGTCACCTGTCCTGTTTCTTCCGAGTCAAGACGGGAGGGGGCTGGTGGTGTATCCGTTACTTATAGTGCCCCCCACCGCCTCTTTCCAGTTGCTTCACTTTGCCTGCAGCCTCTGCACCGTCTTGAAGCGGTACTGCTGCTGCCAATCACCAAGCTCTGCCACTAGGGGCGCCCTGATCCCTTCTCTATCCTAAGCTCGTGCGTGCCTGCGTGCTAAGTCCCTTCAGTCGTGTCCGAGTCCTTGCGCTGTAGCCCGCCACGCTTCTCCGTCCATGGGATTCTCCAGGCAAGAATACTGGAGTGGGTTGCCATTCCCTTCTCCAGGGGATCTTTCCGATTCCGGGATCGAACCCGCGTCTCCTGTGTATCATCTGTTGGCCGGCGGGTTCTTTACCGTGACGCTCTAACAACATTTTTCAACTAGGAAACTTCATAGTCTCAGAGAAACTATGTAACTCCAGAGAAACAAACTAACCCTTTACCCTCTAAAGTACAAAACATAAAAGAGTGCACAGATTCCTGTCATTTGAATTAATAGCTTCCAGGTTACTTGGATCTCTGGGCTGTACCAGCTGATTTCTAAGCAGAGAATTGGCTTGAGACAAATTTAGGGGGCATTGCTTTCTGGATCTATCCCTGCCTCCCCTCTGCCCAAACCTGGTCCACTTTCCTGCTCTGTACTTGTCTTGGCTCCAACAGATTCTCAACCCCCAAAGAGTTTTCTGAGCAATTTCAGACCACTGGCTCCACAATTATCTTTCATTATCCCTTTTGTAAGTCTCAGTCTTTAACTGTGAACTTCCTTCTTTCATCCCAAGTTGGGCTTTCCAAACATATTCATTCACCACTTTAGAATCAGAAGTTATAGCTGAAATGGACACCCCCATTTTTTTTAACCAATGGGAGATCTGAATTCCAGAGGGTTTAGGTGATTCTCATCACAGTCGCATAGCTAACACTGGCTTTGTTGCTAAGGCTGGAAACGCACTTTTGTGAAGCCTGGCTTCTCCAACCAGACCTCCTCCTTCCAGCTCCTAATGGCTTCCTTTGCCCCCTGGAAACAGGCTTTCTCTTTTTCGAAGGTCCATTCTCCTTTGAGCCCTGTCTCCAGCTGCCTTCTCACATAGGGAGAAGGAATGGACAGGCTCTGAATCACAATGAGTGGCTGAGTCTTTACATGGCTATTTCCAGTACCTTCTTCCCTCCCTCCACCCCATGTCACTGGGTCCTCTCTGATGGCTTACTGAGTAAATGATCATGGAAGAATGACTTCCCAGAATCTCATTTGAATAAGGCATGCAGGACTGAGAGGCATCCTTCCTGCTGTGGGAGGTTACTTCCCTGGTTGTTCCTTCATTTTCCTTATGCATGTCAGTTCCCTAATTTGGAAGGCAGGGTGGTACCAAGTCCTGCTCCATGAATGATGTCCCCTGTGCCCTGGGCATGCAATGACCAAGTGAGCACAGGTACATGCACACACACACCCCCTCATATTCTCATCACCAACCTATTCAAGGGTTTCTAGACTAGGAGTAAGACCAGAATCTCAGGACACAGAATCTTTTGTCAAATGAGTCACAAGCAAGGGAAGACAAAACCAGGATCAGATCTGCGGGGTGGAGACATGAGTTCGTGTGGTTCTCTGAGACCAGAGGTGAGGAGGAGGTATAAGTAGTGCTGGTAAGTGGGAGCAGCCTGGCTTCCTGATAGCTGGGAAGGGTGTCTGACTCAAGGCTGTCAGAGTGAATGTAATCCACAGGAGAGAGGAAAGAGGCTAATAGAAGTCAGACAGGAAGTGCAGTTACCCCAGAGTACTCCCATCCTAGAGTTGGACTGGAGCTCCCAGATGCCATGTGGAAGTGTCTAGGATGTGTGTGGGGCAGCTGGAGGGATGGCCATGATCTATCCAGCACCTGTCCTGCCCCTGCAGGCTGATGATGTAACAGTAGAACAATGTGGCTGCGGAGAAGAAGGGGGGCTTTGGAATCTGGGGGAGGACTGGTCCAGTTCTCAGCGGTGTGGCTGGGATAAGGCAGCTGTCGTCTCTGCTCTGAGCCCTGAAGGATCCCTTGGCCCGTTGGTGATCATTTAGCCTGGTTATACTCACCTTAATACCAGTTCTTCAATCATGGGTTGGCTCATGAGCTCTTCTTTCAAGAAATGAAAATGATTTGGGCTACAGCTGTCAACCACATAGACTCTAATCAGAGATCAGACCAGGCACAGAAAAGACCCTGCCCATGACTGAAAACAGGGGCCTTCCTATGGGGACTGGGGCATTCAAACACTGGAGGATTCCTTATTCAAGGCCTCCAAGCATCTACTCCCTCCTTCCCACACCCACATCTCACCTCCCTTGTTGTCTGATGCCCACCCCCCCACCACCACTGGCTTATGTACCTTCAATTTAGGTCTCCCACAAAGGGTTTCTCACTCAGGCCCTCTTCATGCCTTGCAGCTGGTCTCTCTGGAAGGCCTCACCTTGCTCCTTGATGATCTATCACCCTAGCCCTCTGAAGGATTTCATCAGATTTCCTGCAAACATTTTGGATGTGAACTTGCCTATAGATTTGGTGACTACAGTTGTCTAAAATGTTCCCAGAAACTCTGCTGACCAGCCCAGGACAGACAGACTGGAGAGCTGGTAGGACTCTCCATCCCCCAGCTTGACCCGCTTCCCTTCTGCTTCTTCATCCAGGCTTCTCAGGTGATTGGATGATCAGAGAAGTGATCTCAGTACCCACTTCCACACCTTTCCCCTTCCTTGTCCCTAACCTGAAACCCCAGGTTGTCATTCTCCAAACTGTCCTTGAAATCAGCAGCCATGTCTAACATACTCATGTGCCCCAAACACAATTTCACAACTTAAGGGTTCAATAAATATTTACTGAATCAGTCCTCAAACTTCTTGAGTATATTTCCTTCTTTTCTCAGTACATGGTGCTGTCAACAATTACACACTTTTAAAATTCCCAAGGCAGTTTTTGAGGAGCTGTTCAGAGGCATTAACCTCTTTTAGTCTCAGATGCTGAGGAGGAAATGCGCGGATGTCCAGGTCTGGGACCCAGAGCTGAGCACATGGCCTGTCTGCCTCCCCTGAGCCTCCAGGCCCCAGGCGGGATTGTCTCGCCTCACTCATCCTTGCCGCCAAGGCCTCCTCGGCTGTATTTATATACACTAAAGCCTCTGCCCGAATAAAACATCCATGTAAAATCCAATTTCCTCAGAATCTCTTTTGGAGCCTGGGCCTGAGATGGAGTAGGTAACCCCGGCCGTAACTGCCTGAACCACTCCTGCTGGCTGCAAAGGTGAGGCCCATTTTTCAATTATCTATCTGCTCTGACAGCAGCGGTCCAACCACCCAGCCAGGGAAGGGGGAGGGGGAGGCAGAGCTGGGGAGAAGGGAGAAAGAGGGCAAGGGCACGGTTGGGAAGAAAGAGAGAAACCTAGAGACAGGCGCGCGGGAGAGACCCTGCACGTGGCACCCAGTAGGTGCTCAAGAATTATTTGGAAAATGAGCGTCTGGAAGAGTGAATTGGGAGGGTGGGGGAGAGGCGAGGAGAGAGACAGTGGGTGGAGAGAGGGAGAGAAGGCGAGGGAGGGGGAGGAGGAGGGGGAGGGGAGGCGAGCGTGGATGGAGCCAACAAGAGGCTCCTGTGTCAATCCGTGGAAACGGGAGGCAGAGTGATGCGGTCACAGCTCCTGCCATCAATATCCTCTAATATAAATGTCAGTGATGCTATTTTCCGCGCAGTCATTTCGCACACTGCTGATTACATTAACGTATAATGGAGGGGCGCCGGCTCCACTGCTTTCTCCCCTAACCCTCCCCCCGGTGATGTGTCAATAGCCGCCTCCATGAACAAGTCAATTTTCTGCAGGCTTGGCAGCGGAATAAATCTGCCCGGCTATGGGGAGAGCTGGAGATATTTATATACCCGGCTCTTGCCTCCCGTGTGCGCGCGTGCGTGTGCGCGGCGGGCGCGGGCGCGGGCTTGCGGCGGGCTATGGGGTGGGGAGGGTGGGGGCGCGCCGCCGAACTGAATGATTTCCAGCCCGGACTCAATAAGAGGAGAATTTAGAGCGGTCCCTGAGCTGGGCTCCCAGAAACAGCCTTACACGTTTATTTTCCTTAGCTGAACAGGAAAGGCGAGAATTATATGTGGATTTATAGGGCAGGCGCAGCTCAAGCCAAATGCTCCCGCTCCGGGGGGCGGGGAGCGTGGGGGCGGGAGGGAGACGGCGGGCAGGGGGCGGACCGCTGAGACCCCGGCTCCAGCCTGTGCGGGTAGGGGCTCACCCCCCTCGCTAGTCGCGTTAATTACATTTGTTCTTGTCCTTCGTGAGGGCGAGACTTCGGCGCAGCTCGCGTGGGGGTTTGAGTGGAGGGGAAGGCACAGGCCAGGACCGCCTGGAGTTGGAGGGGGGGCGGACAGGAATGGGGACGAGGAGAGAACGGGAAGGGGGTGGGGGGCTGTCAGCTTCAGCTCAGAAGCGGATCAATAGTACGAGATCTAATGGGCTAACTGCCAAGCGGGCGCACCCAGGCGCTGCCCCGCGGGGGCGGGAAGGGGCGGGCGAAGGACGAGAGAAAGGAAGGGGGGTGGGTAGGAGAGGGGGTGAGGACGGGAGGGGGAAGGGCAGGAAGAGTGGGCGAGATGGGGGGAGAAGGAAGAGAGATAAAAATCGAGAAAGGGACAGAGGCAGAGCGGAAGTGAGGGAGGACAGGACAGTCTTCGTGGGGGCGTCTTTTCAACATCCTTCCCCCGCTCGTCTCTGGAAACAAGGAACCTGTCCCGGAGCGGCCAGACCCCCGCTGCCGCCCGCCCCTAGCCTCAACTCTGCCACTGAGCCGCCAGGGGGCGGCGCGACCCTGTGCTGTCCCCGCAGATCTCCGCGCCACCTCGCAGGGGCTCAAGTGACCCGCCGCCTCCGACGCACGGTCCCCGCGCGTTGCCCTCTGTCCTTTCCCGGAGGCCTCCCTGCGAGGCCGGGTTGGGAGTAGGGCAGCTCGGCCCTTCCCGGGGCCCCGAACAGAAGCAACTTTCTGATTTTTACAGTGCCCAGCATGGCACGGGGAAGTGCCTCGGGGGCTGATCACCGGACCAGGGGCTAACCAGGGTTCCCCAAAGATACCCAAGGCTGCAGCTGACACGGCTTCGGAGGCGGTGTGGGATTTTTGGGTCTTCGCAACCCAACGGCGCAGCGCAGGCGAGTCTCTGGGACAGTCCCCGCGCGAAGGGTCCTTCTGTGTGTGCTGTGCGGGCGCTAACGAGGCCAGCCAAGGTCGCCGGGATCAATGCCCAGTTTTAACTCTTTCAGTTCCTGGCCACTGTTTGGCCCCTAATCTTCCGGCTATAGGCGAATTCTTTTCTCAGCTCCTGCCTGTCCCTTCCCAAACTGAGAAAATAAAATACAGCCTCACACCCCTACTGGCAAATTCTGCCACCCAGTAGAGGGGAGCCTGGTTCAATGGTTCTAAACCTGGGGGCATATCAGAATTCCTTGAGGGAGGTTTTCATCGTAAACCTGTGGATCCACATGTACTCATATTGTAAGGGGTGTGTACGGGCCTGCACGGGTTCCTGGAAACAAGCACTTTGTTAAAGCTCTCCAGGTAATTCTGATATATTCCCATAGGGGCATTGCCCGAAGAAAGGAATGACTATTGAACATTTTTTTCCTGTTTGGTGTGGTAGCTCAGCCTGGGCTCTTTGCCCTCATCAAAATGTCTCTATGTGTCTCACTGTGTGTGTTTGTCGTTGGGTGCCTGTGTCATCGGTAAGCATTGTTTTCATGTATCTCTTTGTGCGTCCTCTATGTGTAGATGTCACGTGTTGTCCTGTGTGTCATTGATGGTATCCTCAGCGTTGAGAGCCCCTGTTGTGTGTGTGTTGTCGTACATGCCTGTCCTGATGAGAGCAAGCGTGGGTCTCGTGATTTGTGTTGAGGACATCTCTGTGGGCTCCATTGTGGGGCACAGCCATTGTCTCCACGTCATTGACAGTGTGGGCTGGCAAGAGCTCCTGACACAAATGGAACGAAGCTGATCTGCCCCAGAAGCAAAGGCAGCAATGACCTTCTTTTTCCAATTATATCCTGGTCAGAGGTGAGCGACCTCTCCCCACTGAGGCCGCTTCTTGTCATGCAAACTGAGCAGAAGGATGGAGATTAGAGGAATGTGACCGAGTCACGTGTGAAAACAATCAGCTATCAATGAACCCCGATCAATGCCCCAGATTACAGATGAGCCCAGGGCCAGCAGCCACTTCAGAGTTTTTCCCAAGGAGAAGAGAAAGTGTAGTACACAATAGCCATTCCCAGAACACTGTCACACACAAGTCCCACACCCAGAGAGACACCCAGGCATTTATACAGTCTGAGTACAGGTAGGAAATGCCTTGGGGAAAGCTGAGCAAATGAATGGCCATAGGTGCTGAATTGGTGGGCAACTATTGTTAGTAATAGGCGGTTATTGTTTTTGCTAAGGACATAGCCTTTATTCAGCTGGTAGCGGGAAGTGTACAAAGCTTGTGTTGAGTGTTTTCTATTTTAAGTCTGGAGAGTTAGGATTCTAAGTGGGTCACGGGAGGCAGTGTGGGGATTTGGAGGAAATGCTCACGTCAGGAACAGAGCAATAGAGGGCTGTGTTGAGGGGGTGGCAAAGGAAAGTCTTTGGTCAGCTGTGGGCAGGGGGCAGGTGTGCGGCGGATGGGCTCCTGGGACCAGGGCATCTGTCCTTAGGACAGCTTGAAACCAGGCTGCGGTGTGAAGGAGCTAAGCTTCCCAAGGGCAGGGCCAACCCTCACCACAAATATGCTCCAGAACAAAAGGCAGAATGGAGAGAACTGGGCAAAGGGAGCCAAAACTTCTGAAGGTCAGGGCCATGAAGGGTCCTCATGACTAGTCTTTGGAGGGAGGTAGAGGCAGGAATTTGGGGGACTGTGCGGACTTAGAAGCCAAGACTAGGTCAGTATCTAGAGAGTCAAGGGAGACCAGTGAGGCAACGGGAAGGGTTACGGAAAGGCCTGAAGACCTCGTCAGACCTGGCTCTCCTATTGGCTCAGCCTACCTCTGACTGGGAAGGCAGCGTGGCTGATCTAGCACCCAGGACAGCCAAGGTTGAGAGCATCAGGCCATCTCCCTGTGGGGTGTGACAGGCAGTCCTCATGGCCTTTAATTTTCTTAGAATTCCTTGGGTGCACTTTTGTGGAGGTCCCAGTATGTTTAGGGTTTCCTGGGTGACCCTAGTGGTAAAGAATCCTCCTGCCAATCCAGGAGACATAAGAGACACAGGTTTGAAGATCCCCTGGAATAGGAAATGGCACCCCACTCCAGTATTCTTGCCTGGAAAATTCCATGGACAGAGGAGCCTGACAGGCTACAGTCCATGGGGTTGGAAATAGTTGGACATGACTGAGCATACATGCACGTGTACCCTATGTTTTACCCTATTATAAGAATGTAAAGATGGGCAAGAATGCCCTTAGGGAACTTACAGTCCAATGCAGAATAAAGCATTTGAAGATTTTCTTTTTTGGGGGGAAAAAGTAGTGTTACAAAAGGGCAAACTGCCTAGATTCAAATCCCAGCTATGTCATTTCCCAGCTTCAGTTTATGAGTTACCAGGCCCTCCTTCCCTCCCTCTGTAGAACAGGGGTACCTATCTCTAAGGATTGTTGTGCAAGTTTTAGGCAAAGTCCATAGAACAGTGCCTAGACATAATAGTTAGTTTTTCTCATCTTTCTTTCAGTTTTCTGGTATAGTGCCTTTGAAAAAGTTCTGTTCTTATGTCAGTAGAATTAAAGTGAAAAATGACAAGGTAAGTGGACAGTCAGAAGACTCTGAGAGGGATTTCCTTGGTAGTCCAGTGGCTGAGACTCCAAGTTCCCAATGCAGGAGGTCCAAGTTCAATCCTTGGTCAGGAAACGAGATCCCATATGCCAAGCAACTGAGTTCACGTGATGCAATGAAGCCTGAAGATCCCACTTGGTGCGACTAAGACCCAGTGCAGCCAAATAAATAAATATTTTTAAAAAAGAAGAAGATGCTGAGAGGCTGGAGTGTGTTGGGGTGGGGCAGTGGGGCCTGCTAGGGGATATGGGTATCCTGCTGTAGGGTGGATGGAGTAGCTGAGATTCTCTTTCTAGAATACTCATAGGGCAGAAAGACAAGGAGGGGAGGTCCTCTGTGTAGAGCTCCACAGTTAGGACAGTTCAGCAGGGCTAACTCTGCCCCTCCCCCTCCCCTGGGAAGGGCACCCTGTGCTGAGGCAGCTGGCCCATAGACATTGCAGGGGGCAGGGGGCACGGGGAGCCCTGTGGAACACTTTTTTGCTTTCCTGGGATAGGCACTTCCAGCTTCCCTCTCCCGCACTTGACCTCAACTACAGCAGCCCCCTCTGCTGGCCTCAGCAGGCCTAGACCTGGGTCCTGCCTTCGCTGATCTCCATTCCTTTCAGTGAGATTGAAGCCAGAAGATTCCTGAACTGAGCCTACTTGTCTACCCAGACTCCAGTAGCACTGGGAAAAGGTCCAGGCAGAAAGCTCAGCCAGATGGTTAAGTTGTAGGCTCTGAAAAAAGAGTCTGGAGTAGAAGTTTGAAGCTTGATTCTGCCACTTACTAGCTGAGATGAACTTGGGCAAGTCATTTCATTTTAGTCTCAGTTTCTTCATCTGAAAAATAGGAGCAAAAATGCCTACAGGTGTGGTTGTTGCGAGGATCAAATAAAGTAGTGCACTTTATAAAGCGTTTGACACACATCGCTAAGTAAGTGATCAACCAATTCTCCAGCAGTTTGCCCAAGAAGTACTTCTTGTTCATGGTAACACTGGCTTCTAGGGGTCTTAGTCCTTCTTAACTGTGGGCTTCTGGGGACCTCACTGTCTCAGATTTGTTTTTTCAAACCCCAAAGCACTAAATGGCTAAACAGTTGCCAGGAGCTGCTGCTTCTTTATAGGATGGGGTCTGGGAATTCTGGTTCAGTGCAGGGGATAAAGGGTTAAGGCGGGTGGGGGGCTGCTGGCGTGGGAGTGGGTCACCCCTCCCCTTCCATTGATTATTCTCCTCTCCAGGTGTTTTTGTGGCTTTTTTCCCTCCCTTGGGTGGGAGTGGGGGCTGCTGGGTCCACTTCGGGCTTAGTTATTGTTTTAATTTTGGTGCTGGCTCCCTGGTGCCCAGAGCGGATAATGAAAGAGGAAAAGAGAGGTCAGGGTGGTGCCCAGGCAGCAGATTTCTGCCCGTCAGACTGGGCCTGGTCGGGTGGGGAAGTGGGGGATGTGTTAAGTTAGTATCAATAAAGCAACTGGAGTCTCAGAAGTGAGGAGCTGCAGAGCCAAGCACAATATCTTTGTGCTCTGGGAGCCTAAAGGGGCGCTTTGCCTGTACACAGCAGCTCCTCAGAATGAGGCTGGCCATGGGGGTGAGGGGACAGTGAGCACGCAGGCTGGACAGGTACAGCAGGGAGTGACAGTGGAAAGAGTGAGGACCTGGGCAGAGAATGAGAGTCTCAACTCTGGCTTTTCCTTCCCCATTGTCCTGTGCATGTGTGTGTGCTAAGTCACTTCAGTCGTCTCCAACTCTGCAACCCTATGGACTGCAGCATGCCAGACTCCTCTGTCCGTGGGATTCTCCCGGCAGGAATACTCAAGTGGGCTGCTATGCCCTCCTCCAGGGGATCTTCCTGACCCAGGGACTGAACCTGTGTCTTTACCACTAGCGCCACTGGGAAGCCATTGTCCTACTATATGTCTGATCTTGGGAGTGAGCTTGGGTGGGGGAGGGAGTTGTATGTGCTGTGGGTGCTACTGGAGATGGAGACAAATACAGAAGAGAAAGGAAGCAGCAACGTGTAGAGGCCAAGAGGATAAGCTTTGCTGTCAGACAGACCTGAATTCCTGGCCAAGTTCTGCTTGCTGCCTGTGAACTTCAGTAACTTGCTGGCAAGTTACTGAATCTCTTGAGCCTCAGTTTCCTCCTCTGTAAAATGGCACCAGTAGTGTTGCTAACCTCAGAGGGTCACTGACATGATATGTAGAAAACTCCAACCAGGGTCTGGAGGACAGTGAGTACTCAGTACATGCTAGCTGTCCTAAGCAAGCCTGTTTTCCTCAGCTGTAAAATGGGGATATCAGCTGTAACTTCCCTATAGAGGCCTTCTGGGGAACAAATTAGATAAAGCCTGTAAAGTGCTTAGCACAATGTCTGGTACATAAATAAGCCTTCAATACATGTTAGCTGTTGTTATTGTATTATTTTTATCTTTATTATCCCCTGCTGCCTTGGCACTGGTGATTTAGTTGAGGAGACTGAGGCCAGGCCACTCCCTTAGCCACCTGAGGTATTTGGCTCCTTTCACAAGGGCTTTTGAAGCCCAGCCCTCTTGGAGAACCCTTCTGGTTTGTCTTTTATAATTCAGGTAGACAGACAGAAGGTTGCCAGGAGCTGAGATGATTGCCGGACTTGCAAGAGAACAAGACCGCCTTGACCATGTCTGCCCCCAGGGGAAGCCTGTCAGCAACTGTGGCCGTTTGTGGGAGGGCTGACTGCAGCCTTACTCCTGTCCCCCTGAAGCTCAAGAGGCGTGTGGGCTGGAGGAGGGTGCTCACCTGTTTCCATCTGGGAGACTCTGGGGGAGAACACAGGTCTCAGAACACCCCTATCCCTCTCCCATCCATGCTCCTCCAATTCCTCTCCATCTCTGGAGGTGGGGGTGAGGGGTAAGCAGATCAAAAAAAGAGGGTAGTTAATGTTTCCCACTTGACCTTTCTTTCCCCAACCCCCCTACCCCTGCCCCCAGCGGGCGGGCAGGCTGAGGGGATGAATGGAGTAGAGGGCACGATTTTCACATTAATGGCAGCATATGTTGTGTTTATTGACACCGCAGGGTCCGTGCTTGTGGTTGTGTTGGGGGGGTGCTCCTAGGAGGCCAGTGGCAGGAGGGGCTAGGGGGAAGAGGAGATGGAGGGGAAGGCTGCCTGCGGGTGGGGAGGGGGAGAGAGAGGGGAGCCTGGGGCCTGGAGGGAGGGAGGCAGGAACAATATTGTTGCAGGAGCACACCAGGTGCTCGCTGTCAGCCCGAACAAAAAGGAAGAGTCAGCAACTCTGGGGGTGGGGGGGGGGGGGCGGGAGCCACCGCCTGCTCCAGTCTTGCAGCCTCTCCCTGTTAACCCCTACTCTGCCACGCTGCTGAAGAGGGGAGGGGCTTCCGGGGTCTCCCCTCAGCTCAGGTCTATTCAGAGATACCACATTCCTGTTGGTTCTCTGGGAGACATGGTTCCCTCTGCGGTTGGTAGTGGCAGGTCCTTCCTTTCCCTTCCTCAAAGCCTGAAGGGAAAAAAATCCCCCTGTCTGTTCCACTCTTTCCATAATGGGGGCGAGGAGGGGAGGGTGCATGATATACTCCTTGGGAAGTCAGTAAACTGAAGTGGCAGGAGTCAATGACCTTGGGCTTCTGAAAGCAGCTGCAGGTGGGGGCTGTGTGAAAAAGGGATTTAAAAAGGGGATGATGGACCCTCCGATGGAGAAAGCAAGGCCCCCCACAGTTCCCCTCTCCCTGCCATGGTGGCAGATTCCTTGCCTCCTGGAAGTCTTCCCAGGGTTGTCTGGCCTTGGGCTGGGGGAGCAGGAGGAGAAGGGGACTTGGCCTGTTCTGTGAAAATGGCCTGTTCTGTGAAGATGGCTCTCAGTTAGCTAGGAAGACTGGGCTTGCTCACTCCTTAGTCTGAAAAGCACTGGGGCTCATCCTGGAAATCCCTGGATGGTAAATAGCAAAACGGACTCACCACCCTGGACCCCGTTCTGGAGGTGTGGGAAGGGCTCCCAGGTCCCCAGCCGGGGATTAGAGGTACAAGTGCTTCACTGCTCCCTTGCCTCTGTTCCCATTCCTGCAAAGCCCAAGGGAAGCAAGGTGCTTAGTTAGGGATGCTGGGGCTCCGCTTTCAACATGCTCATTGCTTGGGGCCCTCCCCTAGGGTTGGCAGCGGAGGGGAGGTTGCCAGTCATCTCCTGAATTCTGGCTGGTGTCCTCCAGTCTGTGACCTAACATTCTGGAACCTTCCTTCTAGATGGTAATTCTCGTCCTGGCTGTTCTCTTCCAGAGACCGCGTCTTGGTCACTTTGGATGAGTCCTAGATCCCCAGGCACTGGAGCAGGGGGATGGGAGGCACTAGAGGAGAAGGGTGTCCTTTCATGTTCCCACCTTCTGGCCCCACCGCTGTCCGTCACCAGGGGTCTCAGAATATAGGTGCATAGGCCTCTGGGGATGTTCCCCCACCCCCACCCCCGCCGCCTCCCCGGGGATGTCCCCCACCCCCACTCCCCGTCCCAGGGCTGCACTTGAGGCGGACACTCCGGCCTGGTACCCTCCTCGCCACCTGCCCCTTGCAGACAAGCAGCTCCAGTCCTCGCAGCTCGCGCTCCACGACACCCTCTCCCGCGCGGCCGGCACCAAGGCCAGCGCAGAGGTAGCCGCGCGCAACACTCGCCCTCTCGCACCCCTGCTTCTCCCGGGGGCTCCAGGCCCGGTCCGCGCCCCCCTCCCCGGCCCTCTCGCCGGGCTCCAGCTGCGCGTGGAGCGGTCCCGGCTCGGCTCCAGCTCCTCAACGGCCCCGCTCCCCCATTACCCTGATGTCGGCCCCTCTCCCCCTCGGCTTTATCGGCTCTCAGCCGGCTCCGCCAGGGTAATGAGGGCCCTCCTAATTACCATCGCACAAACTCCACTTACATTAACAGCTCCATCCGAGGAGCGGCAACATCTGCTGTGCGCAGGCAGGCGCCCCTCCCCCGCCCCGCGCTCCCCTTCCCTCGCCGCTCCCCTCTTTCCGGGTCCTCTCCCCCTGACCCTGTTCTCCACCCTCGCTGGCCTCCTTGCCCATACCCAGCTCTTCTAATCTCTTCTCTCTGCATGTTCTCCCCACCACTCTGCCAGCCAGGCCCTTTTCAACTTCGGCATCCCAGGAGCAGAGAGAGATCCAGGCAGCGGCAGGGCCGCAGAGGTTCTGAGCGATGGAGACACTCACAGAGGCGGGGCCGGGCTCCAAGAGACCCATAAACACAGGGTCCCAGAAACACAACCAGGAAGCCCAGGAACAAGTAGAAAGTGGAAGTAACAGAGATTGTGAAAGAGATGGGGTGTGGGGTGGGCCAGACTATCTATGTGGAGCGCCGGCGGGGGCTGTCTTGTCCGGGGGCAAAGGTATGTGACATTATGCACACATGTGGACACGTGTCATGCACTGTGCATGCTCATTTTATTCAGCATCATGACTGAGTATATGTGCACATGTCAGTGTATGTGTGTGCATCTGTATGCATTCATGAGTATGTCTATTAACCTATTATGCATCAAGTATGTAATTATACTTGCCTAGATGTATCTCGGTGTTTGTTTTTGCGACTGTGTATGTGCATATATTTGTCTATCATATATGTGATGTTGCATGCACACATGTTTGTATGGCTTGTATACATGTAGGATCCATGTTCAAAGTCAGGTGTGGATTCGGGTGAGATGCCTGTGTGCCGCTGGGTGTGTTTGCATCTCTGCATGCATGCCTATGCATGTGTGTATCATCTGTGTAATTATTTGATGAGAGTGGGAGCATGTGTGTGTTTCTGCTCCATGGGGGATGACAGGCAGTTGGGAAGACGCTGAGCCCATTTTATCTGAGGTTAACAGGGGTCACATTTCACTCCTGGAAGTCCCCCACCCTCCCCCCACCCCATACAATTAAGCCTCAGTGTGGTGGAAAGACTGCCAGCAGACATTAAGAAAGGTCAACAATATTATCAGCTCCTAATCCAATTAGTTACTGTTTATTTGGGAATCCAGCTCCAGGTCAGCTTCTGGGGAGGAGGCCTGGGAGAGAGGAGGGCATGGGATGGGTACAGGCTGAAAGAGACTATTGAAGGTGGCCAGGGCTGTATCCTTGTGGTTGGATGCTGGAGTGGGGGACAGGATCCCCCAAACACTGCCAAATAATGTACCTTCCACTGGCTACTTGGAAGCTGGTGGTTCTGGGGAAGGACCTGCACTGCACAGGAGGGGCTGAGACCCCAATCTCATTTACAGAGATTGGGGTGTAAGAGAAGAGAGGTTGTCTCTGTCATCTGAGAGGCTGTCTGCCTCTTTCCAGCCTTGGGATCCCTAAAAGGTGCACTGGGAGCCAGACAGCCTGCCTCAGAGCTGTGGCCAGTTTCCTCCTGGATGGGAGTCAGAGGAGGAGATGTTGGTAAATGCACTATTAGCTCTTGAAGCCACTTCATTAATCCTGCCCTCTGTTTTATTTCCTCTTTTCTCTCCCACATCCTTCTCTGAGCCTAAGCAGGACCTCCTCTCCCTCCCACCCCAGGATAAGCAGGGCCAGTAGCTTGGGCCCATGGGGTCCCCAGGGTCCCTCTCCTGAGTATAAATAGTGGAAGAAACCCAAAATGTGGACTGCTTGCCTTGGACAGGGAGCAGGTCAATGGGACTGAGGGCCCTAGGCAGGAGCAGAGTAGGAGAGGTGGTTTTCGCCTTGCTCTGACCCTCTCTTACCACTCAAGTATGGACAATATCCTGGGTGCACAGGATATGCAGAGGACTAACAGGAAGAAGGATGGCTGCTGGATTCCAGGCTAGATTCCAGGCCTCCCCAGCTCGGCGGTCAGGGGCAGGCAGGGCTGACACTGTGGCCAAACAGGGTGATACTCAGACCCCAGCTGTGGCCAAATTAGGGTGACAGGAACAGCCAAGCCCCAGGCTTGGCTCCTTTTTGCTTGTTTCTTAAGGATAGAAGTCCATGGGCCTGAGCACCCCTGAACTTGACTGATTCTTCCTCCTGTCCCTAGTGCCCTCCTCTCAATATAGAAACCCTGCATGATTGGTTTTCTCCTTACTGCCCTTTCCAGGCATATAGTCTTAAAAACACATGCACACCCTAATATACACCCTCACAAACCTGCCTTTAAGACTCCAGACTAGAGATGGCCAGGGTATAAAGACACTGACAGTGTTCCTCATCTAAGGACTTAAAATGGATCACTGTGCTTTACAGAAGACTCTTCTGAAAGGAGTCTCCCCATTTCCACCCTCCAAAAGAGAATAATAATAATAATAATGCATATGTTTACCCTGGCAATTTTTATCCTTAGCCAAGCCCTGGAGTCACCCAGAGAAGCTCTTAAAAAAATGTATATGCCCAGCCTCCACCCTGGATCAAGCCAATTTGTATCTCCACAGTTGAATCCTAAGTATCCATGTATTTTATAAAGCCCCATAGATGACGGCTATGATTTAAAATTTCTATCAATTTTTAACATTGCAGTTTACAAACACAATACCCTACCTCTTGTTCTCTCACTAGCCAGAGCAGTATTATTATCTCCACTCTATAGATGAGGAAACTGTGGCCCAAGTTGATTAAAGGTAGTGATTTTTCCTTCCTTCTTCCCTCTTTCCTTTGCTTCTTTCCTTCCTTCCATTTTCCCTCTCTCTCTCTTCCTTCCTCTCTCCCTCCCCTCTTCGCTCCTTCTTTCTCTGTCTCTCTCTTTTATCAGGGAACTAGGTTTCCTGACTCCAAGGGCAGCCTGTCAGATTCCAACAGAATCCGATCAGTCACTGGAGTTTAGAATACCTAGATGGCTCTTCCCTAATGCAAGAGCTCCACCTCTTCCTGCACATCAGTTCCTTTAATTTAACAATCCCTTATTAAGCTCTTACTTGGGCACTACAGAGCACATCTCTTTGTAGTCTTGCTCTCTATTATGTGGCAGAAGAGAAGCAACATGATGTATCTGGACCACGGGGACTTTGGTGTCAAGTAGTTCTGCATTTGTATTCTGTTTCTCCTGTGGGTCATCCCTGTCATTTTGTTCAACTCCTAAGCCACTCAGAGCCTCATCTGTAAAATGGTGATAATAATACCAGCTTTCTAGAGTTGTTCTATCTAATCAATAGATGGTAAATATGATTACTGTTATTTGAAATATAAAAATATAAGTATAATACCTGCCTGAATAGCTATAATTAAAAATGTTGACAATCCTAGAGCAACTAGAACTCACATAGATTTTTGGGAGTGTAAGTTAGTAAAATCACTTTAGACTAATGTTTGACTGTACCTGCTGAAGCTATGTATATCCTCAGTCAGTTCAGTTGCTCAGGCCTGTCCAACTTTTTGCGACCCGATGGACTGCAGCACACCAGGCTTCCCTGCCCATCACCAACTCCCAGAGCTTACTCAAATTCATGTCCATTGAGTTGGTGATGCCATCCAACCATCTTGTCCTCTGTCATCCCCTTCTCCTCCCGTCTTCAGTCTTTCTCAGCATCAGGGTCTTTTCCAATGAGTCAGTTCTTTACATCAGGTGGCCAAAGTATTTGAGTTTCAGCTTCAGCATCAGTCCTTCCAATGAATATTCAGGACTGATTTCCTTTAGGATGGCTGGTTGGAACTCCTTGCAGTCCAAGAGATGAAGTCCAAGGCCAAGGGATGTATATCCTACAACTCTGCAAATCTACTCTTGGGTGTATGCCCTTGAGAAATAAATGCTATGTTATGTAAATGTTATGTACATGAATGTTCACAGCAGCTGATTTTGTCCCAAATGGGAACAACCCAAATGTCCATCCACGAGAGAACAGGTAAATAAATTTGATACCATCACACAATGGAATACTACAAAGCAAGGAAAAAGAATAGACTACTGAAACATTCACAGATGTAGATAAACCTCACAGGTACAATATCGAATAAGTTGGACACAAAAGAGTTTATGATGTACGGTTCAGTGAAATAAGGTTTAACAACAAACAAAATTATTCTAGGATGATAGAAGTTAGGATAGGAAGTACTAGGGAATGGGGCACAAAGGATTCCTTTGGAGTGCTAGAAATGTGCTATATCTTGATCTTAAAGTTTACGTGTGTGTATTTGTTTGGGTGTGTGTATGTAAAAATTCATTTAAAATTCACTTAAGATTACTACACTTGACTGTATATAAGTTAGACTTCAATTAAAAATAGTTATGCTGTCAGGCTGCCTAAGATCAATGTTTTGAGAGGAATAAAAAGGACTATGGAACTCAAAGGAAGAGACAGATCCAATGGTCATCGTGCTTAGGAAAGCAGTCAGGAAAGATGTGTAAGAAGAAGCATATATTATGGGACTTGAAGAAAAGATGGTGCATTGGTAGGTGGAGAAGGAAAGAGCTGTTGAAAAAAAGACATTTTCCCAGTTGGGATGTTCTCATGTGAAGGGTGAGCTGGACGAAGAAGGCTGCAGAGACAGTTTGAGATTAGATCAGCAAGACCCTCCCTGAACGCCAACCAAGAACTTTGTACCTAACTGGGCGCCACAGTGTTTGAACAGTAAGGGACTTAACAAAGTGTGCTTCAATAAGGTTCATCTGACCACAGGTGGATTGGCTGAATGGAGGGAGAGAGGCAAGGTGTCCTGGCAAAGTGGCCTGTGGGCCTGCTGCAGCCCCAAGGGCTGTGGGGTTCTGCTCTTCGGGTGGCAGGGCTGTGCCCTGAGAGGAGCCACTGTGTGGTGATGGGAGTCAGGAGAAGTGGGCATGAAGAGATGGCTCAGCTGAGGCAGAGTCCTCCTCCCCAAGCCCCCGCTGGCCATCTGCTCCTCCTTCCTCTGTATTCCTTTGCCACTGGCCCCAGAACACTGAGCTCTGGCCTTTGTCCTGTGGAACTACTGGAAGCTGGGCCTAGAAAATGCTCCTCTGTGCTGTCTCCTGTCTTCCAGCAGACCCCAGCACTGTGCCAGATATGGAGAAGATAGTAAAACATTTGTAAACTGAAGGCCAGAGTCTGGTTCAATGAAGACTGCAGAAATGTCCTCAGAAAATGGACAAGAATAGAAGGAAGGTATAGTTTGCCTGAGTTTGCATTCTCCGTGGATCACTTACCAGTGGTGTAATCTTGAATCAGTTACCTTCTGTGACTTGGCTTCTTCTAGGCAGTAGGGACAATAATTGTGCCTGTTTCCCAGAGTTATTGTGAAGATGAAATGAAATAAAGCATCCAAAGCAATTGGTATAAGGCCTGATAGCACTGGAGAAACATTAGTGATTTGTATCTTTGCTTCTGATGGTGGGATTAAAGGTTTTCTTACTCTTGTTTCTTTATGTTTACTTTCCACAATAACCATGGATTACTTGGCTAAGCAGAGAAAAAATTAAGTGAAACAGGGAAGAAAAAAAGGAACCGGTGACAGAAATATGCTTGAAAGGGCATCCAGAGAAACAAACACTTACTTAGAAACATTTTTCCAGCCAAGAGCAAGGAGAAGAGGCTGCCTCCGTAGGCCTGGCTCAGCTCAGAGGCTTGAATACAGAAGGAGGTTGTGTTTGAATCTTAAAGAGTAGGAGAGGTTTAGATTGATTGGCATGTAGATAACTCAGCTCTACAAACAAATCCAACATCTTTAGTAAAAAGTCATTATTCACTGAGTGCTTACTAGGTCCCAGAGTTTTTATATATTGTACCAATCATCACCACCACCTTGCAAGGTAAATATTATTACCCCAGTTTTTAACACCCCTCTGAGAAGTAACTTGCCCAAGGTCCTACTTCAAAGTTTGAGATTTGAATCCAAAGTTGAGATGACTTCTTTCCACTAAACTTCCAGGCCATATTCCACATATGAGATGCAGGAAATACCTCTAAAAGAGAGCATGCTGGGTGGCCAGGCCCTCAGGCAGGCCTGGCTCCCCCACCCCAAGCAGGACTGGCCTGGACTGGGTATATTCCCTCTCCCATCTATTCTCCTCCTCCAGCTTATCGCAGAGAACTGCCAGTCTTTGGGCTTGTCCCCAGACCTCCTCCCTAAAGACAGGCACTGGTCCCTGTCCCCAGTCCAGTCCACATTGCCTCAGTCTCCCACCCTCCCAGATGGCTGACTCCCCTTCCCCTGACACCCTCTTCTCCCATACCAGGACTCCCCTCCACTCCTCCTCCAATCTCTCCGTTGCTGGACACCCGCTCCCCTCCCCTCCTGCCAACACCATCCATCAGCAGCACTTGCAGCTCTGCCACAGCCCCTCGAAGTTGCTAATCCCCTATTTGGTTTAGTTCCACTCCAGCTTCCTGCACAGAGGGACTCGATGGGATGTGGGGAAATTATACATGTAATAAAGAGCTGATGTGCTCTGATAATTCTGATAACGATACACACCTCACACCTCCCCATACGCACACATTGCCATCCATATACACATCCACATAGCATACCCCACACTTCCCAATCCACATACCCACCCAAACACATGCCAAGCTGTGGATGAGCAGCTCACTTCCGGGAGACACTCCCCTGACCAGCATCTATATTCACCCCACTAAGGTACCCACTCCATTCTCTGGAAGTGCTCTGGGGCAGCTCTCCTCTTCCAGCTCCCATATACACTGCACACCTTCATCATGGCATTTACTGCCTCTGTCCTGAGGCCTGTCTCCTCTGAAGCCCATTAGACTGTGAGCAGGAGTAGCATCTGTGGCTTATTATTAAGCAAGCACACTGCTTGGGAAACATGGTGGCTCCCTCATAACCTTGTTGAGTGAATGACTGACTGAATGAATAAATGATAATGAATGAATGAATAAATGAATCACTACATTCATCCCCTCAGAAACACAGATCACATTTGGAATATCCCCCATCCTTACCCCCCATCACTCCTCTTGAGTTGCATCTTTTACTTACAACAACACGCACACCAAACACTATGAAGGCATTCACTTGTGCTAATGGGTGCTGGTGACACACACCCCAGCTGTCTGTGGTGGGGAAGAAGGGGGAAAGGATGTGTGTATATATGTGAATGAATGTGCAAGTGAGTGAGTGTACACATGTGTGTACGTGCATGCACGGGCACCCAAGCCTTGAATTCCCCACACTTACTTTATTCCCCATCTTCTTAAAAATCTTGACAAGAATCATGGGGCTCTTGTTCAGGTTTCCTTTTCTCCCTCCCTCACCTAAAGTCTGGCTCCTTTTGGAGAGAAATTTTCTCCTCAGTTTCCCTGTTTTTCTGCAATTCAAGGAGGCTTAGAAAGGATGAGGGAATGAGGGCTTAAGATGAAGGGGTCTCACTTCAGGTCAGCTCTACTACTGCTGTGATCCCTGCTTCCACCTGCCCTCCACCTCCACTTCCTGCCCCCATTCGTATCTAGGAGAAAGCAAAAGCCAAAACACAACAGCCTCTGCTGTCTGAGGACTGGCAAGCCCACAGCCCCCAGAGCCCTCCAGGCTTACTTATTGCTCACACTGCTTGGGGCCACCTTTCTGTCCCCACTCATGAATCCTGGCCACTGTGGCTCTGTGCTCTTCCTGGTCCCTTCCTTGCTTCTAACATGGTTAGGTTAGGCTCAACCATCACCAGCCAGCCAGCCCCCAACCACCGTCCCTGGCTCCCATTCCTCCAACTGAGGCAAGGGACCCCCATGCCCCACCCTTGCACGGCTTCTCTAGGGAACCTCAGAGATCCTCGGAACCATGGAGATGCAGCCATTTTCCCAAGGTGGAGCCCTCTCCTGGGGAAACATAGTCACTGCAGCAGCTTTCCGCTTCTGAGGGTGACTTCAGCCAAGCTCCGGCCTCTCCCTTCACTGGCTTCTGGCCCCTCTCCATGCCGCCTCCCCCAATCATGCAGGTGTCCTTTGGCCCCTCCCGGACTTATCTCCATTTGATCCTCACAATCACTGCCTCCCCCTTGGTACTCCTTCACCACCAACCCGGGCTCCCTTCAGCCTCCTGCAGCTCTCCTTACAGAGCCTCCTAAAACCCGGGGGCTGGAGGGCTCTGGGGCTGGCTCTGAGAGGGACACTCAGAGTCAGCCTGTCTTCCTCACATGTACCAGAATGTTTGATTTTCTTTCCTTTTTGAAGAAAAAAAAAGCACTGATGCAGTCATGTCACAGCCCTGTCGATGGCTCCCTATTCTTTTAGGATAAAGGTCCCAAGTCTTCCTAAAAGCTGCTGGTCTCTGACATAGCCTGGCCTCTCGGTCTCTCATCTTCCTCTTCAGCATGTTCTCCTCACCCTGAGACCCGGCCACAATGACTTTCCTCATGAGCTTTCCACTCCTGGGACTCTCCAGGCTTCCTCTGCAAGCCACAGGGCTTCAGACATGTTGCTTACTCTGTCTGAAGTGTTTTTCCCTTTTCTCTTTACCTATTCAACTCCTTCTCATCCTTCTAGCATCAACTCAGATATCACTTCCTCCGAACAGCCTTGCCCTGCCTCTTAAACCAGGTAAGCCTTTCCCTACTACATGTACATGAGGAACACCTGCTTCGTTGGGTTAACTACATTTTTAATTTTACATTTATTTATGTGATTATTTCTTCAATGTCTGGATCATCCACTAGAACTCTGGAGAATAAAGAGTATGTTTCTGTGTATCACTGAATCCACAGGGTGGTATTGGGTGCGTGAGAGGCCTTTGATAAATATTTGAGGTATAAATGACTTAATCAGCAGTCTCTGGATGGACAAAGGAGTTTCACCAAAAATCTGGTAGTACCTGCTCGGGGTCTGAGTCATGTCATCATGTCACTTACCCACTCAAGAACTTTCTATGGCTCCCTGTTACCCCACAAACTTAGGTCTAAAGTCCTCTTTGGATTTCTCAGACTTTAATAATCTAGCCTCCTCCACTCAATCCAAATTTATTGTCTTTATTTTCTATCACTATTCTTTGCTTCTACCAAGCAAACTCAGTAGCCTGTCATTTCTTTTTAATCTTCACTTAAATCTTATTCATTTTTTAAGGCCAAGATCACACCCCAGTTCTTACACAAAGCCTTCCCTGACCATTCCAGCACTCACTGAGCTCCCATGGCCTATACTCTCTGTATATCCAGAATATCAGAAACTGTCAGCCTTAGAAGAGCCACAGAGATCACAGGTTCAACCAAACTCTGATCAACCTCTAAAATCATATTTTCCAAGCTTCAGCATTCAAGTACCAGCTTCACAATTCACTCCATATCCATATACCCCCAATAATGTTATTTACTTGATATTTTTCTTTAAATCAATTTATGATTTTTTTACTTGAGTATGTTTATTTAAAAAAAAAAAAACCCTAGAGCACTATAACAACTGGAAAACCAATCATTAGTTGTCAAAAATAGAAAGTAATTATAAAAATTAGTAAAATAAAAAACAATGAAATTCAATTCTAGCTGGCTACCACTGCCTGCCGAGAACTCTTAAGCCTAGGGTCTCCTCTCTCTTTGTTAAAAAGGAAGGGAGAGAAACACATGTCACAGAAGTATTGAAGACACACCAGCACCAAACTGAGACTTTCTCTTTGATAAAACTGGAATAATCAGACAACCCAAATGTCCATCAATGGGAAAGCAGTATCTTTGTGTGTGTGTATGGTAAAATGTACGTAATATAAAGCATTATTTTTGTTTGTTTGTTTTGGCTGCGCAGCTCAGTTTATGGGATTTTAGTTCCCCAACCAGGGATCAAACCCAGGCCCTTGGCAACGGGAGTGAGGAGTTCTAACCACTGGACTGCCAGGGAATTGCCAAAACATTACCATTAAGAACATGGCTATAAGGAGAGTGATATCTTCACAACAATCTATAGTATCCTCACATAATGGAATGTTATTATTTTTAACTTTTTTGCCTGTACTGCATGACTTGTGGGATCTTAGTTCGCTGACCAGGGATTGAACCTGGGCCCAGGGCAGTGCAAGCACCGAGTCTTAACCACTGGACCCTCATGGAATTCCCACAGAGAGTGGAATTTTATACTGTAGCCAAAACAAAGGAACTTAAGTGACATGAAACAGTTGGTATAGATGACTCATTCAATACAATATGTAAGATGGTCCAAGAAAATTATATACTATATAGTCTGATACTATTTTTTAATAAAATTAAAAACAGTTTAAAATTTAAATATACTTTTCAGGAATACATTTAGGTATAAATATATTAAACTATATTTACTATACTAAAAGGGAAGCAAGAAATGATGAATATGGGATTCAGAATGTCATTTGCCTCAGGTCAGAGGCAGGGAAGGGAACACAGGGACCATTTAGTTAGTACTGTCAAGGCTTGAGATTTTGTTTTGAGTGAAAAATTCATGGGGTGTCTATAATATTATTTAAAAGCAACTAATTAAAAAGCTAACTAAATATATATAATATGGTGGTCTGTGCAAGGACTAAGATGAGATTATGTCATGAACAGAGGAATGTGATTAACCTAGTTCTGTGAACCCAGGATCTAATGGAAAAGAGAGGAAAAGAAAGTAACTCTCTCACTATGGGATTCAGTATGATTTAATGTCTTGTCAATGCACCATTGAAAGCACCTGGCATTCCACCAGAGGTCTACTTTCTGCACTTGCAGAAACAGCTCTAGAATATCTCTATCATGAGGCTGCTTGCTTCCTCTGCCCTTTTGCTTACCTCCAGCTTGAGGGAGCTTCATGGACTTCCAGAGAGACTTACCTGGACAGATCCTTTTGTCTGGAAATATTCCCTGGTATGGAGAGAATTCAGCCTCCCTGCAATCCTGCCCACTGTCTTGTTCTCACCTTGGTGCCTGGCATGGGCTGGGCACATAGGAACCCAGAGTTTCCATATTGATTGCTTCATGCTTGAGCCTCCAGCCTTGGAGAAGGAGCCAAGTCAATGTTTCCAACTGTAAGATGAAAAGACACCAAACCTTTCTGTAAGAGAGCCTTTTTGCTCAATATAATCCATTTGCAGGGGCGGGGGTGGGGGTGGGGAGAAAACAGCATTCTGAATAAAAACACTCAAACTTTTCTGATAAATTTTAAGCAGATGCAGATTTCTTCTTAGAAGTCAGTTTCCCATCTACCTCTACGGTTGTCAGTGAGAGTTTGATGCATTTTATCCACGACATCATTTTTGTATGTCCATTTAAACAATGATGCTAACCACTCCTCTTTCCTCTAAATATGTCTACCAAGAGGTAATCCTTGAATTGGCCTCTTAAAGGTCTCCTCACTTGCAGCAAGACTGAAATAAAACTTTGACACATGCTCATAAATAAATGGTCTAAAAAGCCTTTTTTATGTGGGTTTTTTTTTTTCTTTTTTCTTTAACACAACTGAATAGTTGAAGGTAGGCTAGAATTTCTTAGCCATATTTTTACTAATCCCCCAGGCTTGGATTAACTGAGACTCTTTGGTCCAAAACCCCTCAGCCAGATTCTGTGGGGCCCCCTCCCAGCTTTAACCTGCCATTCTTTTCCCCAGACAGAGTCCATGGCCTTGGGAATCCAGAAGCAGGAGGGAGCTGAAGCCAGGGAAAGGGGTGAATATAGGCCTGAATGTATGTCCATAAATCCAGGTTCTCACTGAACCTCAGAACCACAGATGAGGCTCCTTTAATCCCTTCTCATATAGCTGAAAGCCAGGCACTGGAGTAGGGAGTGGAGACCCTTGGGCAAAGGCTGAAAAGGAGTTATGAATTACTGGTGCCTCAGGTAGCTGATTGGCAAGTTTGGTCCCTAAAACCTGGCTCCTGTCCAGCTCGGAAATGAGCCCCCCTTCCCCCCTCCACCCTATCCCATTGGACACGGGATTGTCTCCAAGCACAGCTGACTCCCAGCTGCTGGGCCTCAGCCCCTCCCCCATGGGCTGCCATAAAAGAAGCCGGCCCAGGATCACCAAAGAAGACCCAGGGAGCAGGCAAAGGGCTGCCAAATTCTGGGTCTGCATTTGGGGTGCCAGCTTGACTTCAGAGTCATCTTCTTAATCTTTTTCGTAACTTCTGAATTATAAATGTATATGTTGGTGGTAGAAATTTGGAAACTATAGAGAAATATAAAGAAAATCAAATCACACGTATTCTTACCACCTAGAAACCATCACCGTCTCTACTTTTGCTTGTTTTATTCTCATCATTTTGTTTAATCTATAAAATTTTTTTTGCTGCATAAATGGGATTATTCTGTACCTAATACTTTGTATTCTATTTTTTTGCTTATCATCATCTCCTGTGAATATTCTTTGTGCAACTTAAAGTTCCTTGAAAATCTGATTTTAGTGGGTATGGGTTAGCATAAAGTCTACAAGCTCCTGTCTCCTCCAACCATAATCCCCTCTTCACTCCCCAGTTTTCAAGAGGTCCTAATACATGGTCTGTGCAATTATAACTGTGGTAACTTTTCTAGGCAGGGGCTTAGGACCTCTCTGGGGGCAAGAAGAGGACTAGGCTGGGTCACAGGGATTCTCAGACCCCTTCTGGGGGTCCTTTAGCTCTGGACCCTGCCAAACCCACTTACCACTCCCCACACACACCAAGCACAGAGAATTGGAGAGGAAATTTTGCTTTGGGCTCACCCTCAACCCTAGTCATGCTGGAAGTCAATACTCTGTCTCCCCTCACCTCTTATTGCCCTTAGAAGTGAGTGTCCAGGGCTTCTGAGGGTGCAGGCCACTCCTGGTCACTCTGAATAGCTTCAACAATCTCAAAGCACCTCCCTACCTCCCCTGGGTTCAGGCAGCCCTGGGCCTGGGCTCCCTTCTCCTGAGAACACTCAGTGGGAGGTTGAGCGGAAAGGAATTGTGGGCGAGGACCAGAAGACAAAAGAGGACCTGGAGCTAATATTTGACATTTGGAGTTACACCACCCACACCTGGAAAGTGTCCAGGAGCCTCAGAATGGCCCTGCAGTGACGCCAGGGAGCAGAGGGTTCGCTAAGGCCTGGGGAGAAATGGACTGTTCTTGGTGCCTGAACTTGATCCAGCAGGGACAAGGGGTCCCCGCCCTTCCCCTCCCCTTGAGAGATGACTCCTCTCCCAGCCCCCTAACCAGCCCAAAGGCTCTCCCAGGATCCCTCCACCTTGTGGAGCCTTGGGACACCGGGGCAGCGAAGGACCAGCACAAGCTTTCTCCTCCATGAGGGAGTCTTGAAGCCCAAACTCCAGAGGCAGGTCCAGCGACAGATCCCCAGCCTCAGGCTTAATGTAACCTGGTTCAGCAACATCACAAAATGCTGAGAGTTGTCCCTGGGTCTTCTCACCCTGACCAGCCCGGTAAAAAATTCTATCAGTAGCTCACTTCGTGCAGTACTTTAAACTGGGCGTGTTCACATACACCTTCTCATTCAGTCTGCTTACACTGCTATCAGGTAAGTAGGACTGGTCTTATTTTCCTCACTTATAGATGAAAAAACTGAGGCCTGAGGTCAGACCGTTGGGGATATCAGAACTTAGGCCCCCTGATTTGTGGACCACCCTCCTCCCCGACCCCACCAAGGCCTCCTTCCTCTCTGCTCAGCTCTCCTGAGAGATCAAGTTCCTTGTCTTGGCTTTCCACGCCTGCAGACTTCAGACGGAGGCAGGCTCTGGCTCTTTGCAACCTACAAGCTCCCAGGTCTTCACTCAGAAACCCTTTCTCTGTCCTGGCATTTGCTGGTCTCAGTACATTCCCCTCGGCGGACGGTCACTGGGAGGAGGGAGGAAGGCGCTCCTTATTTTGAAACCTCTCCTAATTGATTTCTCTCTGATGAGGTGCTGTAATCCTTTTTGGCTGCCCTCCCCGCTTCTCCAGTTTCTTGAAACAGCCTCTCCATACCCGTTCTTGTGGCCTCCCACATATCCCTTGGGCTCAAGATATCTTTTTTGATATTTTTCTTGGCAGCCCTCATCCATGACAGGCTTATGACCCACATGTCCCTCAGGAAAGCCTGCCTCCCAGAGCCCTCACACAGGTGCTCACAGGTATACACATGCGTGTGTGCGCACACACACACACACACACACACACTTTGAGGGGAGTCACCACATTCTGCTTCGCCCTCTCTGTTCAAGTCAGACTATGGCGGATCAGCGACTTCAAGGACGGATCTGAAGAATTCAGCCTGAGGCAAGACCTTTCTTGCCGATCTATCAATGGCTTGTTGGGGGTTGAGGAAAGGTGTGAGACCTGCTATTCGCTCTTTGCTCAGCCTTGAGGCAGGGGAGACAGGTTGACCTGGTAAATCTGACCCTGTGGCTAGGGAAGACACAATCTCCTAGACTGTGGGCTTCCTCTGCTTTCAAGACCACCAGCCCCTTCACCTACCCCCTCACCAAGAGGAGAGCCACAGAGGCCAGGAGTGCGGAAGCAGATGCCTCTGGCCCCAAACCTCTGGAGACTGGCTGGACCAGAACTCAAGTCTCCCACCTGATTGTTCTTGTCCCCCCTTTTCATGCAGCCAGTTCTGGGGGAGGGAAGGAGATGGGCTGGGTGCAATGCAGTGTTTCTGGGGACTGGTGGGGGGGCAGGGGAGTCCATTCAAATTGACAAAAATAGAACATCAGCCTCATATCATTTTTCTCAAAACAAGATTTATTGAAGTTCTGTCGGTGAAAATCGCTGCTGTGTGGAACGCTTAACTTATAGATTAGATTACTCAGTCGTGCCTTACTACATTTTTCATTAGAAAAATATTGGCTGGGAGAGTTTGACCTCATAATCTCTGCATTTTAAACAATAACCAGAGGAAAACCAAATAGAAGGCACAAGTTAACGGGTTTTTTCCCCCTCAGCATTTCCCCTGGGAGAGATCAGAGCGAGGGCCAGGAAGGGAACAGGAGCAGAATCTGCTGCGTGAGCAATTCACCGGCTTCAGCCCACTCCCCAGGGGCCCCCGGGAGGCAGCTGGGGGCGGCAGAAGGAAGCTGGGCTGCGCTGAGTCCTTGGGGCTCAGGCCCTGGCACATCCCCTCTCAGGTGGCTGGAGCTCTGCAGGGCCCCAGCCCACGGAAGAGCTGTTGTGGTTAGCGTATCCACCCAAAAGACAGGACCCAAGTTCTGAATCCTAGGGCAATGGAGGTGCTCTGTCTGGGATGCTGGGGTGATGAGGAGAGGGCTTGACTACCCCTTCATCCCCCACACAAGGGAAAGTCTGCCTCCTAGAGGGTTTTATGGAGGAAGGAGGGACTCCAAGACTAGGCCTGCTGCGACAGTCTGGGCTGACCTCAAGCATTCTGCCCATTCCTCTGGACCCAGCAACAAAGCCTCCTAGGGGATCCTAGGCCTGAAGCCCTTGGGCTGATGGTGAGCATGGGGTACTGGCTGGCTTGAGAGGAGGGGGCTGCCAGCTACAAACAGATCTCTGGCCACTTTATGATAGCTGATCGGATTCCTTGGAGGACAAGCACCCCGCCCCTCTCTGTGTCTCGGTTTCTACTTTCTGAGGCTTTGGTGATTTCTAAGCTTTGACACAGTCATTAGTTACAAAGAGCAATTATTTTTTTTTTGTCATTAAGTCATTTTTTAAATGGCTCCGGGCGACATCACAGAACAAAGAAACAAAATATCCATGAAAAGACTTAATCACAAATTACTAATTATTTCACCCCCTCCTCCCTCCCAAAATCGTGAAATCTGAGCCCCATGAAAAGGGAGAAGGTCTCCCCAGCCATGAGCTTGCCATGGCTCTTAGGCACCTAATCCATCATGGCGGGGGGGCGCGTTTCCTGCCCTGCTCTGAGCCCCAGGGGAGGGGGTGGCAGGAGTCCCCCATCCCAAACCTTTGAAGTTATCTTCTCCCATAGATACAGCTCCTCAGTCAGTGGTAGGGGATTGGGAAATGAGTGGGGACCCCATCCAGAGCCCTACACCTTGGGCCCCTCCCCCCAGGCCGGCAGTCTCCCCAGCTGGCATTCCACTCTGGGTCCTTTGAAGCCTCCTGGGCCATAGCAGAGGAGCCACCCCCCTGCTGCGGGGCTCCTAGAGTCTCCAGCTGGAAAACAAACCAGAGGAGGAAGTAATCCTGGAGGGGAAGCCCCCGAGTCCCCAGACGTGAGGAAATAAAATGTGTTTGACAACAAGATGTATGGGAGGAGGGGGAAGTCCAAAGTATGGGCCCCTCCAGCCAGCCAGGCCTTCTCCTAGGGCTGACTGTGGTCTCCTTATCTGACCTGCACTGAGTGGGAAAGTAGCTGCCCAGAGGAGACAGCAGTCATGGAAGCCCTGTCTAAGGGGTTTGTTTCCAAAGACAAAGGGGGGTCTGCCAGGGAGGTGCGTTCTGAGGCAGAACAGGCCTCCTAGGAACAGGCCACACCTGTCCCGTCTCTACCTAACATGCCCAGTTTCCAGTGAGTAGCCCTGAGCTTGAGCCATCAGTTCAATAGTCACAAAAGGAAGATCCCAGGAAGGATGATGGTGTAGGACCAGAGACAGGGTCACTGAGAAAGATGGGGATGTGTCCAGGGTGGGGGACAGCTATGGGGTCTCCAGCCTCAAAATCCAATGTTCTCCTAGGCTGTCCTCACAGCTCAACTCTGGACGTGACTCCACACTGAACTCGACCCAAGTGCTCATCCAGGTAACACAACGCTTATCAAACTCTTAGTCTGTGCAAAGCAACAGGACTACCTCAGTTGCCAGGAGAGACCTAGACCCTCCCTTCCTAGAGACCTAGTTTACTTTTCTTGAATATCTTTTTACTAAGAAGACCTGGAAAAAAAAGAAATCCAGTGTCCCACTGCAGCCTTTGCTCACTCCTTGGTTGTTTGGATGGTGGTCCTTTATTATTCTGACACCCCATTCAGACCAGGTTTCCCTGGTAGCTCAGATGGTAAAAAAAAAAAATATGTCTGCAATGCAGGAGACCCTGGCTTGATTCCCTGGGTCGGGAAGATTCTCCTGGAGAATGGAAGGGCAATACTCCAGTATTCTTGCCTAGAGAATTCCATGGACAGACCATGGGGTCACAAACCTAACTGAGTGACTAACACACTTTCAGATTGCTCCCTTAAATACAGGCCTTGTGTATCTCCTGGGTCCACCTCCTTGCCAGCTCTGGGCATCTGATAGAGGTGGAAGTCATAATAGGTGGAAGGAAAGAGGGCAAGAAAGCAGGCTCTGAATAAACTGAGCCAACTTACCAAACATTTGCAACCATTGTTCCTATGTCATATGACCAGTGAAGACTTTGAGTATAAATATCCAAATAATTGGAATCATAGGCAGTGTCCCAGGCAAGAGAGTGTAGAATTTAAATAATCATTGCAGAATACTCCTGCCTCTTTTTCTTGTCAAACTGTCCTCTTCCTTCCCTCTCTTAAAACCTTTCTGACCCAGGAACATCTGGCAATGTGCTGGGACCTCAGCTGCCTTTATCAAAAGCATTTCTTTCAAAGGAGCAGGTTTTTCTTGGAGGTTACCAGCTCCATTCTCCTGCTGCCCAAAGCTCTAGCTCAGTGGTGCTAGGCACTCCTCAGACCAGTAGAATATGTGAGCCTGGTGGTATAACTCCTTTCTGGGTATAGCAGAGACTGCTGGTTGGCCTCCAATATCCACCCTCCCATTTTAAAAATAATACCCCCCACCCACCCAAGTTTAGCTGGAACCTAGCCACACAGTTTGGAACTACATTCCCCTGACTCCCTTGCAGCTAGATGTGTCCAGTTAAGTAGATTCTGGCCAAAGAGATACAAGCAGAAGTAATGTTATACCTTCTGGACTCTGCCCTTAAAAAGGAGGCACTGACCCTCTACATCCTCTTTTCCTCTTTTCATGGGTGTGAAATGGACATGGGAACTAGAGCATCCATCTTAGAGTTCAGGATGGAAGCTATGTGTTAAGGATGGTGAAGCAATAATAAAGAAGCAGACGGAAGCCTTGACACTGTGGGATGGAGCTGCCATATCTGCTCTGCTTAGACTTTATGGGAGAGAGAAACAAACTCATTATGTGCCTAACTCACTGTTATTTTGTAATTTGCTTTGTTTCTTTCCTCTTGCTTTCCTGAACAAAGGAAATGCAATGATCTAAGGCAGCACTGTCCACCATAATGTGAACTATATGTGTTATTTAAAATTTTGTAGTAGATACATGTAAAAAAAATTAAAAGAAACAGGGGAAATTAATTTTAATAATATCTTTTATTTAACCCAATATTTCCAAAATGCTATTTCAACATGTGATCAAGATAGACAATTATTAAAGAGATAGTTTCCATTCTTTTTCTCATTTTAAGTTTTCAAAATCCAGTGTATATTTACATGCCCATCTCAATTGGACTAGCTGCCTTTCAAGTGCTCAGCAGCCACACTTGGCAGGAAGCAACAGGATTGACCAGGACAGGGTCAAGAGAGCTGTTGGAGGCTGAATTGGTTAGGGACTGAGGACCAGCTCTGAATTAAATATAGCAGCTACAGTAACCACTTCTCTTCCTGCTGCAAGGAGGGCCTTTTGGCCATTATCTCATCTCCAGCCAGATGTCTGGCACACCCATCAGGCTCAAGCTCCAGCCCACAAGGAAAAACCTCTGTGACTTAGTTTCTATATTGGACTCTGGAGAAGGGTTATCTTTGGAAACAAGTAGAAACCTAGGAAGATGAAAGGGAAGGGAAAGGTGGAGTGTGGCTTACCCTCCAACCTCTACTCTGTCTGTAATCAGAATGGAGTAGAACAGGAAAGCAGTGCATGTCTGATTACAGAGGCATTTGGAGAAGGAAGTCCTCCGTCCCAGCTCAGGGAGACCCGGGGCCATGATGTGTCCCTCCTTATCTTGTGTACAGCGTCAGGCTCACTTCATACACTTACTGGGATTAAGGCAAGAACAATGCCACATGAAGAGCCCATATTTACCAAAATAATCCTTACTACAAATTCTCTCTGGATAACAATTCAACAGCTCTAGCGTTGTCTTCCAGAGAAGGCAATGGTACCCCACTCCAGTACTCTTGCCTGGAAAATCCCATGGACAGAGGAGCCTGGAAGGCTGCAGTCCATGGGATCGCTGAGGGTCAGACACGACTGAGCAACTGCACTTTCACTTTTCACTTTCATGCATTGGAGAAGGAAATGGCAACCCACTCCAGTGTTCTTGCCTGGAGAATCCCAGGGACGGGGGAGCCTGGTGGGCTGCCATCTCTGGGGTCGCACAAAGTCAGACATGACTGAAGCGACTTAGCAGCAGCAGCAGCATTGTCTTCTTCACTTGTGACCATAATTACTGTCACCATCATCTACCAATACTACCATCACCCTCCAAATTATTGCTCCTGTCACTGTGAGCTTCAATATCACCACTTCTGTCATCGTGAAAACAATTTCCATTACTTACTCCCTTTATCACCATGGTAGTGATCACTAACAAATCATAATAACATCATGACCACTCATCAGTCCATTCCTGCTATTACCATAATCATACAAGCGCTATAATCATCAACCTCACTATAGTGTTATAACAACCACTTTTGCCATCACCACCACTAGTATTGGAACCTCCAACATCTCCTTCATCTCATTTTATAAAGTCGCCCCAAGCTCTCCTTGTCCTATCTAGAAGTCCTCAGAGTGTACCGTGAATTCCCACCTCTTCAAAATAACCTCTTGTAGGCACTGGGTCCCAGCATCCCCATGACTCATCAATTCTTGCCTCAGGGTCAAGTATTCATTACCTTATATGACCTTTTAGATTCTAGACTCTTGCCTCCCCTGCCCTGTCCATTGAAACCTGAAGTGCCTTTCTGCCTGCTTGGATTCCCTGGCTTTTGGAGCCCTGGTTTATCTCTAACTCATGGCCACTTAACCCTGGGCATTCTGCCATCAGTTACAGAGGTCTTCTGGCCAGGCCTGAGGAGCTTGGTATTGGCATGCTCTCAGGGGACCAATATCCTGCCAACATCTTTTCTTGGATTTCTGCTGAGTGAAAACAGACTGGATTTGTAGAGTTGGTCCCTAAAGGCTGGTTTGGTGACTCCCACGCCCAGAGGAAGCTGGGAAAGGGTATTTCCTGGCAGGACTTACCAACAGAGAAACCTGGTATATAAAAAATGTCAGAGGAAGGAGAAAAGATTGTGGGGAGGGGACAAGCTCTTTGCTCTCCCTGGTTTGTTTAATAGAGAGCACAGCATGACCATTGTCCTATGTTTCTCTGGTTGACCCCAGAAATAACAGGAATACTGCTCTTCTATGGAAAGCTGCTGTAGATAAAGACCCTGGACATCCCATGTCTCTTCCATAGAGTGAGATCGTGCGTCTGAAGCATTTGGGAAGAGGGGCCTCCTCTGGTATTACTGACGGTGGTGGCCGTATAGGAGGCAGCCAAGAGCTCTCATCTCTGCCCACGCCTGCATTCTGGCTACTCACTCCAGTTGCCCTCTTAACGCGCCCAGGGAGCCGCAGGTACCTGGGTCTTCTAAAGCAAGCAGTCAACCCTTCCACTCACATGTGGTCCATGGGGATAGAAAGAATGGGCATCTGGATTGAGTTCTGACCCCCAAGTACATCTCTTGCTCTGATCATGTACCCAAAAGGAGTGGATTTTCAATCTCTAGAGCTGAATGTCATTGATCAGAGGGAACCAAGAAAGAGGGAACTAAATCCTCGTTTTATACATTTTGAGGCCAGACCCCTCCCCAAGGCCTGGCATAGGGCTTTGCCCAAGGCAAAGGTGATTGATTTACTGCTTGCCTGCAGAGAGAGTGGGTTGGCGGCTCCGAGGCATGTGAGCAAGGCCGCCTACACTTTTTTTTTTTTTTAATATTTATTTATTTGACTACACCGGGTCTTAGTTGCGCATGCAGGATCTTTGATATTCATTGTGGAATGTGGGATGCTTTTTAGTTGCAGCAGGCAGCATCTTTAGTTGTGGCATATGGGATCTAGTTCCCTGACCAGGGATCAAACCCAGGCCCCCTGCATTGACAGCATGGAGTCATAGCCCCTGGACCACCAGGGGAGTCCCCACCTACACTTTGAAGACATCCCAAATGCTCATTAAAGTGACAGCCTCCCTCCCCAGATGCTGAGAAAATGGATTGTGAAGTGACTCAGGTCAGGGAGGTGGCCAGGTAGAAGGGAAAGAAGCAGTAGCTCTTTGCCACTACAAGTAGACCCTATGGAGATAATAAACACAGGTAATATACAAAACTTCCTCTCCATTATTATCAATGGAGAAAAGGGGGAATTCATTCTCTACTCTTTCATTCATTCATTTGTTCTACATTCTTATTGACCAATTACTACGTGCTGATCACTGAGCTGGACCTTGGAGACACAACGATAAATAAGACTTGGTTCTTAACGTTAAGGAACCCATAGTCATGGGTTTTCCTCCATGAAAAGAGATGAAGGAAAAACATGTCCCTGTCCTCTCCAGCTCATCAAGGGTCAACCACATGTCTGAGCTGGTGCCCCTGAGAGGGCAGTGGGTGAGATTCCATCAGGTAAATGGACAAGTGCAGTTATACCCCGACAGGGAAATATCCCCTGCAATTGGTTCCAGTTATCCATGAAGCCAAGCAGCTTTGAAAATGTGGGGAGAATAGTAAGGGGGAGAGCAGGCCCTAGTCTGTTCTGATCCCCTCCTCCAGGGAGAAGCAGGTTGTGGTCTCCTAGGGCCAGTGCAGAGCAAATACCTTTTACCTCATCTCCTGGCTAGGTTGGTCTCACAAGTTGGGAACTGCTCCCAGTGGAAGAAGCACTGAGGGTCCTAGGAGAGAGGGCAGAGGTCAGAGGCAGGGGATGGTCTGCTCCTGAGGTCAGATTCCAGAGCAAACAGCAAGCTATCTGCCTTTCCAGACTCTGAAAAGTTGGACATGGAGGCAGGAAAGAAGGATAAGAGGTTAGGGTCCTCATGGTCTAGAGAAGGGGCCTCTAGGGTCTAACAGGCACCCCTGGGACATTGTGTCCGAGCCTTTGCTGGAAAAGTAGAGGCCAGAGGCAGCCCTGAGACCAGTGAGTGCAGCCCTGAGATCTGGCCACACAATCAGAGTTCCAAAGGCACAGTCTGAGCTGGAGGAAACCTGGCAGAGCATATGGTCGTCCTCTCTCATTTAGAGGAAACTTAAGGCTCTGGTAACGTAAGGACAACCATCAGCTCGGGTCTCTTCTGTCGGATTGCTTGGTGGTCTCTCCTGCTGCTCTGACACACACCATCTCTCCTCCAAGGGCCTCTGAGCACAAGTCCTCAGCTGGGCAAGTCCCCTCCTCCATCCCTAGGGTGCTAGTGTGAGTGGACCTTGGGAACCATTTCAGATTTTAGGGGGAGGGGTGGGGTTAGCTGTGCTGATGGCCACCTGCACTCTGGTGAGCTCTAGGCTCCCTGCATCTTCTACTCCCAACCTGCCCTCCACAAGAACACTCCTGGACCTCTGTCCTGAGCCATTCACCTCCTCTTGGCCCAATCTTTTCAGCCCACTAGAACTTTTGAGTTTCTGCCCCTTCATGCCTTCTGAGCTCATTTCTTTCTGCTCTTTTGCCAGCCTCTCCCAATCCACCCACCTTGACCTTTTTCATCTCTAGACCCACCCCTGTGCACACCTCCCTCAAATATGGAGTCACTGGCTTCTTCTCAGGACCTAGGCCATGCCCTAGGGGGTGAGGCTAGTGTGACCCTAGCTACTCTGTTGCCTTCAGGAGGCAAAAGAATCCTGTGTCACTTGAGTAAGTCACGTGGGGACCAAAGCAGGACTGGTGGTCTGAACCCCAGGGTAGGGTATATGGTGTGTCAAGGGCTGGCCGGGGACGGGGGCTTGCACAGCCTGGATGGCGGTTTTTTCTGAGTCCAGCCCTGGGAAGATTTCTTGAGCCTCAAAGGGGCCTGGAAGATGAGGCAGGAGAGCATCCAAGGGCATGGGTTAGGCTTTGACCCTTGCTGTCCCTCTAGCCAATGAGCCCAGTCCTGCTGCTCCCTTCACCCTGGCCCACACACAGTGCAGACGTGGGGCTCCTCTTCAAGTGTCCTTCTGTCTCCAGGCCACTCCTGTCCTTGGCCGATTTGGGAGTGAGGTTTAGAAGAGAGGAGAAAAGCCTTCTGGGAATGACAGTGACGCTCAGCCAGCAGAGGCACACACCTGGCTCAGGCCCACACTTCTGCAGGCTGATTTACACATGTGAACACACTCCCCATGTCCTGGTTATTTCTTTAGTCATCCAGGAAACGTTTATAGAGCAACTCCTCTGCCTCAAGCACTGGGCTAGATGCTGGCGTTAGGACAGCAAACAAAGACTTAAACAAGTGGTCCTCACCTGTGCAGAGCTTCCAGTCTAGCTGGGGAAAGGCACATACTTTGACAAACATGGTAAAGACATTACATCGTGATAAGTGAAATAAGACAAAATTCCACTGGATGATAAGAAAAGAGAGTGGGCCCCCACTTGGAGAACTGCAGACTGCACTCTGTTCAGGAGAGCTGCAGAGCAGCACGGTTGGGGGCTGTGCCTTCATGGAGGAGAGGGCAGCTTTTCCCAGCTCTCACAAACATACTTCAGGGGCTGGCAGTGGCCCGAGACTAACCTCACCTGGGGTCAGTTTCACATCTATCACCTCATTTTCAATCTCATGATGTCTCAAGGCTCAATGTCATGTTCACAGAGTGCACAGTACCCTAGCATACACTTGCACCATCACACACAGGCTCACAGGGGCTCCAGCACCTCATTACAGACTTGACTTTGACACACACTTACAGAGCCCTCACAGTCACACACAGACTGTCACACTTGAACAGTCACATGTACAGTTACAGTCTCACTACAGTCACCCACCATCCTTCACCTCCTGTTACACACATGATTTCTCTCACACCGTCACCATATACCTATGGCTTCACTATAGTTGCAGAGTCCTTCATACCCTCTCTCTCTCTCACACACACACATACACACTCTCTCGCACACATAGGCAGCCACGCTCCTGTTAGGCTTCTGGAGACAGGCGTGTGCAGCCCCTGATCACAGCTAAATGTCAGCGAGTCCCTCTCCTCCCAGTTAGAGATGAATTGTTGCTCAGGAGATATTTCATCCTTAATGCCTCCTGCTTGAACTGGAGCATGCGTCTCGAGGAGGTTACGTTTTCCCAATCCGTCTGCTGCCCCCCTGGCTGGCTCAGGGAGCTGCCCTCCTGCCTCTCAGCTTTCATGGGGGGAGAGGAGGGCTCCCTCTCCCCTTACAGCCTCTCCTCATCCTTTCCTCCCCGCCAGCTCAGCTCTTGGCAAAAGAACAAAGCCCAGGCAGCCGCGCAGGCCCCCTCCTCAGTTCCCTACACAGGAGGTGTCCCCAGAGCCCAGGGGCCATAGCCTGGCCACACCCCACCCCCACCCCAGCTGCTAGCTGCATTCAGGGCCGATGTGGACCCTGTGGCTTAGAGAAGAGCAGAGCAGAGAGAGGGGTATGGCATTGAGGGACAGCCCATCTTAAAGGTCTTCTGTATCTGCCCCCTCCCCGTCATGAACTTAAAAAAAAAAAAAAAGGCTGAGTGACGCTGCTGTGAGGGTAAACGGGCACCACCTTTCAGTAGGCCAGTGGGGTAAGATGCATCCACAGCCTCTACAGAACGTATGCCTTTTGCCCCGCAATACCATGTTTATGAATGTATCAGGAGGAAATAAGCAGGCGTAGTCCAGACGATTTAGCTTCAAGGGGCTCATCCCAGCCTGGTTCATAAGAGTGAAAAATTGGACAACCTAAGCATCCCACAGTAGGGATTGGCAATGGCACAGCCATCAACAGAAAACCACGCAGCCATTAAAATGATGGTGTGGAAGAATGTTAGCATCATTGAAAGGTGTTCACACATAATGGTAAGTAAAACAAGCAGGTTGCAAAACAGTATGCGTACTAAACGCGACGTGAGAGCCTGGATGGGATCCTGGAGTAAGTAAGACATTAGTGGGAAAACTAATGAGAGCCAAATAAAGTCTAGAGTTAGGTTAATAACAATGGACCAAAGCCGCTTTCCTAGTCCTGGAAAATGTACCATGGTAATGTGAGATGTTAGCATTAGAGGAAACAGGGTAAGAGACATATTGAAACTCTCTGTACTATCTCTACAAGTTTTCTGTAAATTTAAAATTACTCCAAAATTAAAAGCTTATTTAGGAAAGCATTAGATATATATAATGTGATCCTCTAGTTTGGTTTTTTAAATATATATGTCAGTAAAAGAGATAAGCAACAAGGATTTACGGTAAAGCACAGGGATCTATATTCAATAACTTAAAAAAAAATAACTTCATAATCTGAAAATAGATATACATAACTGAGTCACTTTGCTGTATACCTGAAACTAACACAATATTGTAAATCAACTATACTTGAATTTTAAAAAATAGTATATATATCAAGGTCTAGAGAATAAGCACCAACATGTTAACTTAAGTAATATCTGAGGGGTGGGATTATGAGCACTTATAATTTTGATCATTTGAATGTTTGTTCAGCTTTATTGATGTTATATTGACATATAACATTACACATGATGTACAATGCATTGATCTGACATACGGATATACTGCATGCAACTTTAGCTCTACCTCCATCACATCACACAATTACCATTTCCTTTTTATTCTCACATTTACGATCTACTCCATTAGCAATTTTCAAATATACAATATAGTACTGTTAATTATAATCATCATGCTGTGCATTAGATCCTCAGATCTTTTTTTTTTTTCAAATAAAGGAACATGTACCAACTGGTGAAATAAAAAAAAGGTCAAACCTGAAGTGTCCCTGGGGACTCTGAAAGCAGCTCAATTCCCAGTCAACCCACCCAGCCTCCTTAGTCCTCTGAAGGTCTTGAACTCAGCCATTATGGACAGTTTCCTTTACTTCTAATTCTAATTGGCATGACCACCCCTCACCTCTGGAAACTCCAGAATTTCAGGATCTGAAATTCTCTTCTTTGATCCTAATCTCCTATGCTCCAACCTCACTCATTCCCCCCATTCCTACTGGCTCATTCTCTGGTCCCTTAAGGCCTCCACCTTCTCCCACTCCATTGCCCCCAGTCTGGCCTTTCTTGCTCCTTTCCTACCCTGGCTCCATATCCATTATATGAACAACGTGCTTCCTGCCACCCTGTTAACCCATCTTCAGCCTTAAGCTGCACTGCCATCTACTTTTCTGGCTCCTACTCCTGGACACTGTGGAGAGGGTGGAAAAAAACCCAGCCCATTCATGTGGCCTCAACTCCTCCTACACCAGTATGTTCAAAACAGAACAAAAATTTTCTCTTCATCTATAATTAACTCATTACAGTTAAACAACTATTACAAATTTCTCTGCAAGACTTCCACTCTAACTTATCAAGAATACTTCGTATTACCAAGAATACAAAGCCCATTCTTCAAATAATATTCCCCTCTCCACCTACCCCAAACCCACCAGTCCACCCTAGAATTTTCCTGGATAATCACTTACCCTTTTCCCCCTCTTCTTCTCCTTACTGAGAACCCAGTCACCCCAGCCTCTTCCCAGAATTTTCTCCATCGAGCATCTTCCACATATTGTCCATTTTAGCTCTCCATCTTTCCTCCTTCTCCTGGATAAACTTTATGAATGAGAAATCACCCTCATTACTTCTAGTTCTTGGTCATCAACTCTTCCTGCGATATCCCACCACTCTGTAGTCACTTGTGGTTAACTGTGGCCTGAGAATAACCAAACCCATTGGCCACTGACTCTGTCTTCCTCACTGATCACGCTTCAGAATTTAATACCAGTTTCTTTCCTAGAAACTTCTGTCGTCTCCAGGCCACTAACTCTTTTCTTCTCCTAACTTTTTGACTATTCCTTTTTAGTCTTTCTGATTTCTTTCTCTCCTTCAATTTTCTAAGTACAGGAATCTCCTGGGATTTATCAGGTTGGCCAAGAAGTTCTTTCTGGTTTTTCTATAAGATGGTATGGGAAAACCCAAACAAACTTTTTGATCAACCCAATAGTTTTCATCTTATCTTACTCCACCTCCTGGTCCATTGCAGGCAAGCTCAGCACTCCCTTGGCTTCCACTAGCCATCTCTTCGGAAGAATCCCTAACTTACAGCTTCTGCATTCCCAACTAGAATATCCAGCTTCCTGCTGAGTATCTCTGAGTGGACGTCCCAGAGCACCTCAAACTCTCTGTAACTACAGTCATATTCTCTGTCCCCTATCCCTGACAAACCCTACCTTCAAACTTCTAGTGTTCTTTCAAACAAGCTGAACATCTGGAAGTCACGTGGACTCTACACTCCCCCTTCCATATCTCTTCCATATCTTCCAAATCCATTCACTGGTCAGGTCTGGGAAATTCTACCCTAGCCCTGTCTCTTGCTCACAGCCTTTTGTTTTCTGTCTTTTCTGCCCTCATCTGGTTCTGACTTTCTTTACCTGGACTATGGCAACATCCTCATCCAAGACCATCCTGCCTTTCATCCTGCCCCATTCACCCAGTCCTAGCAGAGCAACAGCCTATAGCCCTTACAGCTGGGGCAACCATAGACTTTATTACCCAAACTAGGATGCTTTTAAGAGTCAAAGGGGACTCTGTAAAATAATAATAACAATGGCAACAATGAAAAGTTAAGAATAAAAATTAGCAATGACAATGGGACAACAGACATAAATTGGAAATGCCCTGGGTATATGATCATCTTACCCATCTGATCACACTCCTCTCTTGCTCAAAGACCTTCCATAAATCCCACTAAATTTAGATTCATGCTAGCACTCAAGTCCTACATTTCCAGCTTCTGTCTCATGCACACCCTTCTTCTAATAAGAACTACTCACTGGCCCTTGAACATGACTCATGCCATCCCAGTCACATGCCTGTGTTCATGTTCTGCTTTCCAGAAATCCTTGCCTTTAACCCTGCCCCCCAATCCTATTCGTTTTAAAACTGAAACCATAAATGACCCTCCATGAAGTCTCCCCTCATCCTCTTCTTGCACCTTTCCTGTAGCACTTTGCATTTCCTCCTTCGTAGAATATTATTCCTACTCTTGGCTCTATCAAAAATGCCGAATAGTGGCTGCACATGGCTTCACTCCCAACCAGCTCTTTGCCTGGGCAAGCTGTTTACAGTGTGGCCTGGCATTAAAAGATGAGCTGGGCCAATCCGACGTCCTCTCCTGGGAATTTGAACTATGAAATACAGAGAGACTAGAGCAGTTAGCAGAGGTGATGTAGAGAGAGACTCAGAGAGGCCGGCTGGTCAAATGCAAGTCACAGTTATGAGAAATTATGAGGATACCCAGGAAGCTCTCGATGCTGCACGGGGGTCAGAAGCAGTTATGAGCTGGGGCCCTGGGGGCCAACCTGAGTGGGAATCCTGATTCTTCCACTTCCTGGCTTGAACTTGGGGCAGAGCACCTAACCTCCTTGAGCCTCAGTGTTCTCACATGTAAAATGGGGATAACGAGATTAGCTGACACACAGTTCTTAAGAGGATTAAGAAAGAAAGAAAACCAATCTGTCTAGCTTTCAGTAAGTGTTCAGAACTTGTTAGCTGTCACTCCTTCTCCTCCTGTAACAACAGTTTAATGAACATTAATGAGGAGAGACAAACAGATAAAAGAAGACCCAGTGGGGTGCCTTTTCACCTTACCATGAGGGAGAAGTCAGTGCCAAGAGCTGCCTGGGGCCATTGCTTCCACAGAAAGACCTTCCTTTTTCTTTTAAACTTGAGGGAATCTGTTTCTTGTAAACAGAAGGACTCCTGCCGAGACAACTGTCTTTCTCTTGGGTTACAGTCTTGGATGATACTCCTGCCTGGGCCTTGAACACAACTCATGGTCAATGCTTAGTGAACAAATGAATAAGATTCCAAGTCATTTCTAAGGAACCTACAAAAAAGCTGTTCTTCAGGGACTTAGAAACGCCAGGGGTACACATCTGGGAGAGAGTCAGCCCCCTGGTTCATGGCCTCAACCCTCAAGCTAGGGAAGAAGGCAGGCCAGGACCAGGATCACTCTGGAGGACCGATGCTGAGGGGTGTCCTGAGTTCCTGTCTTGCCTGCATGCTGCTAGGCCTGGCCTCTTCCTTTCCTCACTCCCTCTGGGCTCAGGAGGAGGAGCTGCAGGGTCACAGGAGGGGCAACTGGGGGAAGAGAGTCACTGGGTCAGGTTGCCAGTCTGCTGAAACAGGGCCAAGACCTCAGCTACCAGCCTCATCCCCTCCCCTCCCAACCCCGTACCCAACTCCAGCACACTCAAATCTATTCTGACCCTTCCCTTCACCACGCTCTTTCTTACTATGTCATTGCACATGCTGTTCCTGCCCTCTCAGATACCCTTCCCTGCCTGTACCTTGACCAAAGCCTCCTACCAGTCTTTGAACACTCAGTTCAGAGCTGGCCTCCTGCTGGAATCTTCCCTGGATCTCCCAGATAGGGTTAAATGCTCCTGCTCTGTGCTTCTGTGGTCCTTGTGGAGACTTTTATGAGCCAAGGCTCATCACTCCAGTTATCCACGTACTTGTGTGTCTTTCCCCAAGAAGGTCTCAAGGACAGGAATTTTGTCCTATTCATCATTGTGTCTAGCAAAGGATCTGGCACATAGTAGGCTTTCACCAAGTGTTGACTGGATGAATGTATGAACAGGGTAATGGTTTCTTCCAGCTGGATCCTGTTTTCTCTTCTTCCCTGGATATCTTGACATCATCTGCAGTTCTGTGAACTGTTTCTCCCAAAGGTACTTCTATCTACCCACAGTCCCAAGCGACATCTGGTGTCTACAAGGTAGGACACGGCAGGGTTAAGGGTCTGGAGTGTTTGGGGGTTAGAGATCTGGGGCTTAGGGATGAAGCAGGGACCACAGGAGAATGAGGGCAAAGTGGGGTGGGCTGGGCGCTTGAACGTCTTTACTGGCCATTTGGGTCCTGATGGGTAGGCCCAGACTCTCTCTCCCAGACAGGCCTCTGACTGGGCTCCCAGGCATGGCTGCCACTCTCCTGCCCTCCTACCTCCCCAGGCCCACGGCTGAGCGGCTGGCAGAGGCAGGACTGGGCCAGCCCGAGCAGACAGCCTTGCGCGATTGCTGGCTCCAGGCCTCCCAGCCCAGCTTGTAGCTCCCCCCAGAGTGGCGGGATTGATTGGCTGCAGCCGGAATGGGCACCAGTCTCCCTGGCTTGGACAGAAACGGGGCCATCTGTTACACCTCTAGTTAAAAGTACATAAAGTTGAGCATTTGTGCGCCGACAATACCACCCCTGACACCCTCCACGCGGCACAGCGCTCCGGCTCCTTGGCAGGCTTGTGCTCCATGACAGGCCGGCACAGCAACGCCTACACGCTGGCTGGCATCACGGCTCCACCCCCCAGCGGCCTAGCCCAGCTGGGTCCAACCTAGAAGCCCTAGATTCTACCTATATCAGAGGATGGAGGAAGGAAAGGGGACGGGTGGAAGGGTGTATACTGGTGGGTGACTCTTGGCCCAAGCTCGGGGCTCCTGAGTGGCAGATGATGCCAGACTTAAGGTCTGATTTGGGAGAACCTGGTACAGCTACTCATGCCAGTCCTAGGGCATGGGGCTTCAGGTGGGCCTAGGCTGGCTCTGAGCCCACACCAGGCCTTGCATTTCCTGGGCCAAGCCAAACAGAAGAGTCCATCTTGTGACCCAGGTCACTCATGCCTCTTGAGTTTGGAGCCCATGATGGCATCTCACATCAACCCAGAAGACAGTTCTGTTCAAGGCCGAGTTCTGGACTGTGGCTTTGGGCTCGGAATTCTAGACTCTGATTTCTGAACCCCAACTTCTGGTCTCTGACTTTGGGTCAGGACACTCAAGGCATTCCACAGACATCTTTTCCACTTATGTCCTCTGGTGCTCTAGCCAGGCCAGCCTACTGTCTCCCAAAACTGTTACAAGGAGTCCCGCCTGCCTCTGTCCTTTTGCCCATGCTTTCCCTCTCTCTAACCTGGAATACTCGATCTCTTCCCTCTAGCCTCTCAGTCCTTCCCATCTTCCGAGACTGAGCTCTAGTCCCAGCTCTGCCAGGCAGGCTTCTCTGGCTACAGGGCTTTTGCCTGCTCTGATCTCCCAGAGGCCTCCTCCCCAACCCAAATGGTTTCTTCCAAGGCTTGTTCAGTATGAGACTGGACTACTCTGCACAGGTGGAAGCTGGGCTGGCCTTTGCCTTGCCCACAGACTAGAAAAGAGCTGGGAGTGTGAGTGGGGAGGAGGCTTTATAAGTGCCAGCCTGAACTCAGCTCAGTTGCAGGGAAAGGGGGACAATGACTGCAGAGGTGGTACTGGCTCTCCCAGGGGCCACTTCATAGCTCTGATGGGCACAGCATGGAAAGCGAATGGCCAGGTAGACAGACAGCTTTTGACTACTCATGTGTTTTTTTTAGTACACATTTATTAAACACATGCTACATGCTTAGTTCTGTGTGGATCATGGAGGAGAAGGAATAGTTTAAAAAAAAATGAGATTAGACACAGTGCCTGCCCTCAATGAGCTTACTCATTAGGAAAGGCCACAAGACAAGTTCAAATAATAACTATAATTTGAACTATAATTAACTAACCAAAATCAACAGAAGTGTCCTTTATCTTGTGCAACAATAGACAGTCAGAGATGGAAAGGATCCAGAAGGTCAGAGACTTTAATACCCATCCTCAGCCAAAAGACATTTAATACATTGCTTGAGATAATGTGGGTAAAGCTCTTACTTGGCACAAAACACACGATGGAATTGAGTTGGCCAAAGTTTGTTGGGGTTTTTCCGTAAGATGTTATGGGAAAACTGGGATGAACTTTTGCCCAACCCAATAAAATGATGAAGAATATGATGATGGCAATAAGACTGATTATTTGCCTTCCAGCTGGTTCGAAGCATACTCTACCTGTTGGGAAAGCTCACTGCCCTCCCCCCACCCCTGGCAGTTCATTCCATTGTTTACACTTCTACATATTCATTCATAAGGGTAAGGTGAAATCATTCTCTGTCCCTACTGCAATTGTGGTAATTCCAGCCCTGGGGCCACAAAGAGGCTGGGACTAGGATAAGACAAGTGAGATGCCCAAGCACAAAATTTCAGGGGTTGTACACAGCACTGAGAACAAGTACTTCCTTAAACTGTGTGCCCTAAGCACCTTATTTGCCTCATCCTAGTCCCAGACCTACCGCACAGTGAGTGGGTACCCTTCCCCAGCCAGCCCCAGGCTGGGAACTGTCAGATTTCTCAAGTACCCTTAGCCTTCAAAGAAGCTCCTACCAGAAGCCTACATGAGGGGGTGATAGGGGCAGATGGGGACTGAGAATTCTAGGAGGGTGTTAGTTCCAACTAGGGGGACTTATCTGCCCATCCCAATCCTTTCCTGCACCACACCTCCTTTTGGCCTGGCCTGGTTGCCCCCAACTCCCACAGCCCTGGAACAAGGGAACAAGGGACTAAAGGAAGGCTGGTGTGCCCAAATCAGTGCCGGAAAAACAAATAGGAGGCATGTGGGTTCTAAAGTACATTGAGCAGTGAAAGTCACTCAGTCGTGACTGACTCTTTGTAACCCCATGGACTGTAGCCCACCAGGCACATCTGTCCATGGACTTCTCCAGGCAAGAATACTGGAGTGGGTTGTCATTTCCTTCTCCAGGGACTCTTCCAGACCCAGGGATCTTCCCTGGGGGATTGAACCCAGGTCTCCTGCATTACAGGCATATTCTTTACCATCTGAGCCACCAGGGAAGCTACTGAGCAGTGGGCCTGGATAAGAAAGTCATGTGACTGTTTCTTCTTCTCACAGGTATCCCAGGTAGGAGATGTATGTGTGTGTGTGTGTGTGTGTAAAACAGAATGGGAAAGCTTACATGCCATGGACAACTCTGGAGGTCTGGGATGAGGGGACATTGAGGGGAGAGGTGGCAAGCAGGAGGGCTGGGGGAAGGGAGAAGTGGAGTCTAAAGACAGGTAGATCTGCTGTGCTACTTTCCAGCTGGATTCCTCAAACAAGCCACTTGAACTTCTGAGTCTCAATTTGCTAGCTGTAACCTGAACTTCAAAGACTGTTATCTACCTACAGGGAAGACCATGTCACCTACTGTGACATGCCAAGATCCTGACTCCAGGGGGAAAAAAAAATGCTGATTCCGGTCAGTCACGTTCATCAGGCTCGGGGTGAGGCCCAGGCAGGCCAAAACCTGGCCTCTGCTCAAACTGGAGTTGCACTCTGCTCCCCAGCCCGGGCTGGGATTCAGCCTGGGGGTCTATTTTGCCTAGAACCACTTTTTGTGGCCTCCTTGTTTCTCTCTATCCCCCATCAACCCCCGTGCTGACAAATCCTCCTCTTTTTCCACTCCAGCTTATAAAGTCCTGTTTACCCCCGCGGCTTCTTCAGCCTCCCAAGACAGAGCCCTGAGACGCAAGCGGCTATAGGATTTGTCTTCCCATTTTCATAGTCGCAGACCGAGGCCCGCAGCGAGTTAGAAACGCTGGAGGGAGCTTGTTTCGGAGCCCCTCCCCCAGGCTGGGGCCCGAGGGGCCACTGAGAGACCGCGGTCTGGTAAGGGCACCGTGTGCTGGGGGTGGGCGCCGGCGCAGCACCCAGGGCCTGCGCTTCCCCCCGGCCGCCAGCAGCAGGCGTTGCGGCGGAGGCGCCCTCCGTACCCGAGCATTAACTTAAGAATAGCTCACACTAATCCCTGGCTGTGTGGAAACAGCGTTTTATTAAATGCTTCACACAGATTTGGTATAATAAAGATGAATATATTATATCCTTTGCCTCCCCCAGAGTGAGACAATAATAAGAGAGGAGGAAAAAAAAACAATAAAGTGAAACATAAATACAATGTAATGGGACTTGTGTCGAGGGACACGTGGCCTGTCGGGGCTGCCATGCTGCGACCTTGCAGGGGGAGCTTGGGACAGGGTCGCCTGGATTCCAGCCTTCCTTGCCCAGCCAGCGGTCCCCTCCTGCCTCCCTCCACTCCCCCCAGCCAATTCCTCTGCCGCTAGGAGGACCTTCCCTCAGAGAGGCGCCCCTGGAAGGGGTGAAAGAGTTGGGCGTCGTCTGGCCATACCTGTACCCTGGAGGGGGCCTTGTGCCTTCTCCTCTACCCCACAAGACCTGGTCTTCTGAAGACGTGGGCTACACAGGACAGACTGAGCAGATGGATAAACTCAAAAGAGGAAAAATCCAGGTGCGAAGGCTTCATTCAACCTGGGCTCTGCTTGGGAGAAGAGCTGCCCTCCGTGTCCCGCCCTAGGGGGCTCTCCCTCAACAAGCTGGAGGTCCCCGCCGGGTGTCCTTTCCATCCTTCCCGGGGAGTGGCCAAAATCGTTTACCTGAAAAATTTTTCAAAGCTTTCCCGGCACACAAAAAAAGAATGCTTAGTGATTCAGCCTAACCCCTCCTCACTCAGGTGGTGGCCAGCCCTGTGAGGGCTCGATTTGCCAGTCCAAGGGAGGCTGCCTGGCTCAAATTTAGGAGCGACTCCTAAACGGAGGCAGGTTCGAATCCCACCTGTGCAGTTGACCAGCAGGACGCAGTCTTAACCTCAGTTTCCTCTTCGGTAAAATCAAGATGTGGTGAGGACTGGAGAAGTTTCTAATGCCTGGAAACCCATCAGCTGTAAAAAAAGAAAAATAAGCAGCTACCAGCTGCTCTTGAAATATTAGTTAAAATAAATGGTCGTTTCGGACCTAGTATTCTCCCGAAACTCACTCCTCAGGCCCCAAAGCAGGCAACCCCTTTTCCCAAACAAATCGAATGACTTAGTCTCTCATCCATCACTCTCCCTAAATTTCTTGACCTTTGCCCCGTAAAGGCTCAGAGAGGTTAAGAGACTTACCCAAGAACACACTGAGGGGCAGTGGTGGAGCCGTCTGGGGTCCAGGTGCCATCAGTCCTCACTTGCCTCTGCAAAGACACCCCAGCCTGCCTCGTCCCCAGCGGCCTGGCCTCCGGAAGCCCAAGGAACCCAACCAAGAAAAACAAATGCGTAGAGACGGAGGAAGTGGAGGAGGCAGCGGCAGAAGACGAGGATTCTGCTGGGATGGAAGGAGGGATAAGGCAGGGAGGGAGGGACGCGAGGTGCCTTCGGCCGGACTTCTCGTCGGGCTGCCCAAGACCTCCGGAGACCAGACGGGGGCCTCGGTCGAGCCGGCCCCGAAGGGCCACTGGTGTCAGCTCGAGGGTCTCCGGCGGCCCGAGGTTCACTTCGTAGGAGTGGGGAGGCTGATGGAGAGAGGGCGGGGCCGACTGCCTGGAAGTGAACGGTTCTGGAGAAGAGCCGGAGGAATCAAGCGACAGTGGATGTTGGACGGGATGAGTGCAAACCCTCAAGATCAGAAACCCAGGGGCTGGTGGAAAGTGGAAAAGCCAGAGGAAGCTGGCTCTGCTCAAACGAAATAAGGTTGAAGGTGGTGTGCATTTAGACAAGACCCGATTCTGGGAAAGACTGAAGGCAGGAGGAGAAGGGGACAACAGAGCAGGAGATCGTTGGATGGCAACACCGACTCAATGGACATGAATTTGAGCAAGCTCCAGGAGATGGTGAAGGACAGGGAAGCCTGGCCTGCTGCAGTCCATGGGGTCGCAGAGTCGGAGAACAACAGGCCTAGCGGCCTCCGGTGCTCCTTTCAGCGCCGGCTGACGCGAGGTGGGGGCACGAGGGTGGGCTGCCGCCTGGGTCTATGGGTGGGTGGGTCAGTGGGGGTGGGGTGGGGGAAGAAGCACAACCTGGGGATCCACCGTGGGTGAAAAGTCCCTCAGCGTCCCTGGAGCTCCATTCTGAGCACAAGGAAAATCCCGGCCCAGACGAAGGCAGCCCCTGGGCACCCGGGCTCTGAGCACAGGAGCCCACCTTCTCCTCTTTGCTCAGAGCCACTCCGCCCACGTTTTCTGCGCGACTGGGCATTGCCGCAGCTCAGTTGCCCACAGGTCGGGCCCCTTCCTCCCCTATTCCGGCCCTGGTCCCGCTGCCTGTTTTCTCTTGCCTGGGATCTTAAGAGCGGCTTCACTGGGACAGCCCTGCCCAATAGGCGCCCTCTTACCGGTGGGGCCGGAGGGATTCGGGGGACCAATGAGTCTCCTGGGATTGGGCCGGGCAGAACCCAGGATGCTAGTAGGCAGGAGTCTTCTATCTGGCTCCCTCGTCAAGCGCGTTAGTGACCCCCCTCCCCGCCTTCCCCTCAGCCGGAAGGTGAGGCGCTAATGCAATGAGCCCCCGCGTGCTGGTGCTGAATTATTCACGTGCAGTTTATTATGAGAAGCCTGACTCAGGCCTTTCTGGAGCCCTCCTAACCACGCTCGCTGGCCGGCTCCTAGGTCTCCTCCCCCCTCACCGCTTAGGTTCCTCCCCCATCCACCTGGCCTGGCCCAGGCTCCTCTGCCTGGCGCCCTCCCACTGGCAGAGACCTCTGTGGTAGCCTGACCTTTAGCGGTTTGGGGAGCTCAAGGACCCAGGAGTTAGGTTTAGTAGGCGATCAGTTCTTGGTGCTTCCGTAGATGGCATAGTGGCATAGTGAATGGAACCCCTATTGTGGACCCAGGACCGGCAAGGACTGGGGTGCAGCCTGTCCCCAACTCCCCCCTGCAGTCCCAAACAACCATCCCAGAAGCCCATCAGCCCATGCCCCAGGCTGCAGACCTGCTGAGGTGCACAGCGGACCAACCAACCTCAGCAGCTTGATGCCCAGGCCAGGGAGTGAGGGGCACTCTTTCTCCCCTTCTGGGTTGGCACTTCTGGCCTCCTGCTCAGCTTTTCTGCTTACCAGGAAAGTGGTCCTCACTTCTGCACCTACCCCAGTGCTTCTGGATTTTCATGGCTTATTTCAAATGCTACTCCCCGTGGGACAGAACCAGACACTACTCCCCCCACCCCACCACCCCCGGCCCCTATCCTTTACCCTCTTCATAGTCCCTTGGGCTACTGGGGAGGAGGTGTATTTCCTGCCACTCCTACTGGCCCATCTCTCTCCTCCTTCTGTCTGTTCTTCTCTGCTTCTGGGCTCAAAATAGGATGGGAGCCTTTTTTTTTTTTTTTAAAGAGAGAAGGTTAACAAACTCCATTCCTGAGTCAGGCCATACCACAGCTGGGTCCAGAACTTAGGACACTCCCCACCCCCATGGCCAAAAAGCATTAAAGAATGAGGTCTCTGTGCCCCTTCATGTATATTAGAGGTACTAGCCACAGGAGTGCCTCACACATCTGCATGCAGCTGGAAAAACAATGCACCTACCCTTCCCTTACTCCCTTCTTCGTCTCTGAGGGGGCACAGGCAGAGGTCCCTGCCTAGTTCTCCCTTTTATCTATTGTTCATTTAGTTTATTCATTCAACAAATGCATAGAGAGTTCTTCATATATGCCAGGCTGACACAGGTTATGGAAAGGAGTTTCAGGTTCCCAAGTTCACAGCTAGGTGGAGAGAAGTAGAAGGACAACAACCAGCAGTTCCTGGCAATCTGACAATGTCTCCATGGGGAATGTTTGAAGGGGCATAGAGGACAGAACAGGCAGGAAAGTTTCCCCAAGATGAGTTGAGCACTAAAAACAGCAAGAAGTACCAGGAGGGAATTCCTTGGCAGTCCAGTGGTTAGGATTTCGCACTCTCACTCTCAGGCCCCAAGTTCGATCCCTGGTCAGGGAACTAAAATCCCATAAGCGTGCAGCATAGAAAAAAAAAACAAAAAAAAACAAGTGCCAGGAAGGGCAGCAATAAGATTTACTTCTGGTCTCAGGGTGAGGGAAGCAAAGGCCTGGGACCGAAAAGAGGGCTGCAGGAATATGGTCACTTGGGTCTTGAGCATCTTTCCTCATCTCTATCTGTCTGTGTTACTCAGTGGTCTGTTGATCCCCCTACACTTTCAAAGGGCAATCAGTTACCCCATGCAGGACCAAAGGGCCAGAAAGAGGTTGACTCATATGGTGGGACCACCTGTCACTAGGCTCTAAAGGAGTTCAGTTCATGAAAGAAGTTGGGGAGGTGAGAAGAGAGAAGGAAGGAAGGGTGCTCTCCAAAAAAGTGCCCTGGTCTTAGAGCCTGCCCCCATCTCTCTTTGCCAGAAGAGGTCCCGAGAGCTGGTCATGGTCAGAGACAGCAGGGCAGGTCCAGAAGCAGGCTTGGAGCCTGGCATGAATTTCAGAGCAGCTGGCTCCCTGCTCCCCAGGCCTGCAGAGAGGCAGCTTCTCTCTCCCTTCCCCTATTGGCCTGCTTCTGGCCTTAACCTTTTCTGGATCTCCAACCCCTTTTGAGAATCCAGTGTGTTACATAATATTGCCCCTGAAAAAATATGAACACTTGGGCTCATACATAATTTTACACACAATTTCTGGAATCTGCAGAGCCCCTAAAGTCCATTCAAAGAAACTTTGGGCTCCGATTTAAAATTTTATGGTTCTAGGATTAAGATTTGAGTCAGGGGGAAAAAAAAAAAACAACAGTCTTTAAGTCCTAACTACTCCCAAACAGGCTGTGTGACTTTGGCTGTGTTACTTAACTTCTCTGGGCTTCATTTTCCTTATATGTAATCAGGGTAATAGCAGTAACTACCTCATAGGGTTGTGAGTAATAAGTGAAATCAATAAAACTCTTAGTCGGAAGCCAAGCACATGGTAAGGGCTTATGGTGTTTATTGTCATGGTTATTATTGTTGTTGTTACTGCAGAAGGTGGCCCAGGGCAGAAAATAAAAACCAAGTGGGCAGTTCTGGTTCCGCCAGGGTGGCAGGAGTCTGCTTCTACAGCAGAAGAAACACTCTCTGAATTCCATGAGGAGTGTCACAGTAGCAGGTCCCTGGGGGACAAAAATGATCGCACTTGGTGGTCAAGTTAACTCATTTCCAGCAATGTCAGAACTTTTTTTTCTCAGGGAAGCTCTGGCCTGAAGGCCAACATGATGCTTACACAAATAATCTGGAAATGAATGAAGCTACCAAGACAATCTGGATTAAAGCTGACAGAGCCTTTGGGGATTTATTTGAATTACTCTCCCATGCCAAGGAATAACTCCTTGTGTGTCAGTCTACAGTTTCCCCTATCCTCACAATTCATGCAATGTCCTTTCCCTCCTCTTTGTCTGAGGAGGGAAACTAGGGGAAAAGCAGATCTGGGGCAGAATAATCCCTTCCCCTTGCAGTGGAGCTGGAATAAGGCTGGAATACCCTGGTGGTATAGACAGTAAGCAGGAATTCGGGAGTCAGGATGCAATATTGACCAGGCTCTGAAGACGGGCATTCCCTCTGTGGAACAGACTCTGGGACCAACTCCAGGGGAGAAGACAATGGCCCCGCTGACTGGAAGCTGGGGAACCCTATGGAGCCTTCCAGATCCAGCATTAGGTGCCTGGAAGGGGGTTGAGCAGAAGGTGAGATCCTGGAGCAATGACATATTCCTTCCAACCAACCCCTACCCTACCTGTCTCTGAGTTACTCCCCTTTCCAAATCTCACGATCTCCAAAACTCCTCTGAGGTGGGACCACCAAAGCCCAAACCTTTCCCCTCGACACAATTGTCTATACTCCATTTGCCTGACAAAAACTCATTCAACCAATACTTGAGGGTGTCCCCCTTCTTGCCTAGCCTGTGAATGTCTGAAGTGGACAACCCCCACATCAAGGGCCCTGTCCAAAGGGATCTCCCATTCTGGCAGGAGAGGGAATGAGGCTGAGGGCAACCCCCAACACAGCCCCTAGCTCTGCAGATGGGTTTGGGCTCTGCCGGTGGGTTTGGGCTCTCATGAGTTCAAAAGAGTCCACCCTTCTACACATTGGGGTCTGGAGTGAGTTGGGGGAAAACAAACCACACAGTGGACTGGCTTTTGAAGATAATCTCAATGAGGTGATGGATTTAGGGGACCCTGAACAAAAATGGGCAGGTGATACCATGTGCCCCCTGATTCCCCAGCTATGCTGGCCAGAGCTGTTTGGCCAGCCAAGAGTACAACCAATTAGGCCAAAAACCCCAAAACCGTGGGATTGGACAGCAGGTACCTGCCAAGAAGGGAAGATGATTTGGCAATGGTGGTTAGAAGGGGTAACGTAGCAGATGATTTCGGAATGTCCTGTGTACTTTGACACAACGTGGCCATAAACTAAAGGTCCAGGGAAATAGGGCTCCAGGGGAGGCACTCTATGCTGCCCCTCTGCTCCCCAATTCACATGCCTCACCTTCCTGGCAACCTCACAATAATCCCGAATTCTGCTGGTCCTGAGGGGCTGGGAGACAGGAGGAGCAGGGTTGTCCTTGCGATCCTGTCTTGTAGACCAATGTCAGGTGTGGAGAGATGAACAGACTGGAAGAATGGGGGAGGAAGAGTAGAGGTGAGAGCTCCTCCGGAGGATAAGGACCAAAGAGTCCCCATTCCCTGATGTGGAGGGGCCTCCTCTGGATATGGCTTGCCTGAGGCTCTGGGTCATGGCTTTGGGGGTTATGGCAGGAATGGGCTGTGGGCGAGAGGTGAGGTGGAATCCTAAGAGCAGGAAGTGAGAGGAGAGAGCAGACCCCTTTCCATCTCAGAGCTTCCAAGCCAGCAGAGTTCAGCTCCCCGGAACCCTCTTCTTCGGGTCCCTCTTCACCATCTCTGGACTCTGACCCCAGGCCCAACCTCACCTCATGGCTCCCAGAGTAACACTGATGCATCAGAGACTGGCCTGCCTGGGGGATAGTTCTGCATCTCTGGGGGAACATTCTCACCATTCCTGCTTCTAAAGTACCTGTGCTTTCCCCAAAATGCAGGACAAAGACAGGGAGAGGGTAAATAGCTCTTCCCAACACTGCCAGGCAGGCCTGGGGCAGTCACTGGGGTCCCAAACAAGAATCCTCTCTCCCTACACTGTCCTTTTAACCGGGAGATAAAGACACTGATCTCTGATGCTCAGAGGTCCCTATGCTAGAGGCATCCAGGAAAAGAACCTGTTCCCTGCCCTGCAGCCCAGCTTGGTCTTCTCTCTGGAGCAGGTAGGACAGGGCAAGAAGCCCAAGAGGTCCTATTCTTCCCATCCCAGCCTCTGAGCTGGGCCACGGTCCTCTGCACTGGCCTCTCTGGAGCCGTCTCTGGACCAAGCAGGGCTGTCAGACTGCGCTGCCTGCCCCGGAGTTTACAAACAAAGCCAGGGAAAGGGCTGGGGCCGTGTATGAGGACAGCAGCTATTCCTCCCTCAGCTGCAGCCAGTCCCCTCCTCCCCTCCTTTCTACAGGGGCAGACACAGAAAACTAGGGTGGCAGGGCAAGTAGCTGCATACAAACCAAAGGAAGGACTCAAGAGAAAAAAAAAACAAAAACAAACTAGGGGCACAACCCCCTTGGATGCCTCAGGGGAATGAAAAACAGGCATGCCCAAATACCCACAAGTTCACATACGTTTACACAAATATATCCGTGGAGAACCACACACATATATACATATCCGAACACATAAACACATTCAAATACCGATGCACACAAATGCTCGCTTGATACGCAGAGTTCGGGCCATAGGATTGCCAGAGTCCAGTCTCACTCGAACCCCAGCTCCCTGCGGGTTCCTGAGAGCGCAGCCCCAGCAGTGACCCGGCCCCCTCTGGGCCCCCCGCCCCGCATCCGGAACAGCTGGAGTCGGCCTGGTGGTTCACTCAAGCCGGGCGCTGGGCTGGGCGGGGCCGGCAGCGGGGCCCCGGCCGGGGCCCGGCAGAACGCAGCTGGGAGGCCCTGAGCCTGCCCCGTTAGCCCCGGCACCCGGCCTGGCTACCTCGGTCGGACGCCGATCACCAGACGGGCCGTGGCCCCAGTCGGCCCGGAGAGCAGAGGCCGGAAAAGAGTGTGCAAGATTGCGAGAGGAGGTAAGGCTGTCGCTTCGGCTCCGGCCAGTGGAGAGGTGCCTAGAGCCATCAACAACTACCCCCGCTCTACCTCTCCGCTGGGTAAGGCTGTGTCCTCGGACTGGCCTCCTCCCCCAACCCCTGGGACTCCTCCACCCCTGTGTCCTGTGTCGCTTCACCCAGGGCTGCAGAACCTTCTCGGACCTACCGCGGGCCACCCCGAGGGCTCCAGATTCCTTCCGCCAGGCGCGTCGCCCAAGGCCGTGGGTGAGGGGTAAGTGGGTCTAGGGGTAGGGGCGCTGTGTCCTTGATCTCAGCTCGACAAAGTCTGCTCTGGGTGGCGACGGGGCCCACCCAGGCTCCCGGTCTTACCTGGCCCGCGCGGCGGCTGCATACCTCCCCGGCTGTGCTCTTGCCGCCCTTATCGGGCGCCAAATCCAGGGTTGGAGAGCCCGAGACCTCCGGGCCAGCGCTGCCATCACAGCCAGGCCGGCGGGAGGCGGGTGCTCCGGGAGCGCGGCTCGCAGTTTGGGGTGGGGGCGGCGGCTTTTCTGTCGCCGGAGGTTCGGGTGCAATAAAGGCGCGGCTAATGTAATTTACAAACAGCTCGGGCCGAGCGCGGCGCAGCGCCCGGACTGACAGGCGCATTAGGCAGGCTAATTCCAGCCGGCTCCTCCTACCCCAGGCCCGCTAATTAATGAGCTTCCCAACTTAGAGCCGCCTGCATTGGACAGAGAGTGAAAGAGAGGACGAGGGAGAGGGAGCGAAGGAGAGAGACGGGGGGAGCAGAGAAGAGAGAAGAGGGAGGGAGAGAGGGAGGGAGAGAACGGGAGGAGAGAACAGAGAGAAAGAAGAGAGAAAGACGGAGAAAGAAAGAGAGACAGAAGTGCCGCTGCAGATAATTGATTACTCCTCGATCAAGGCTAACTTGTTAGCAATAGTCAATTGCCCCATCTCTCCGCCTCCCCTCGCAGTACGGGATCGGCGCCCTCGCCTCGGCTCTTCCAACTGCTGCCGCCAGGACCGTGGGCCAGGAACCGCCGCGGAGCCACCTGACACCTTTAAATAGCACCGGGGCTGGCGAAACTGGAGCCTCGCGCGGCGCGCCCCGGCTCGGGCCTCGGATTGCTGGAAGCCCCGGCGGCGGCAGCGCCCGTGTCAGCGCCCTCCTCCTGGGGCCCCGTGCGGCTCTGCTCGCCTCTGCTGTTGCGCTAATCGGCCCCGAGCCCGGCCCGCGCCCTGCCCGGCGCGGCCTCCTTCCCGTCTGCTTCCCGCCGCGCCGTCCGGCGCCCGAGCTGCCCGCGGGCTGGGTCCCCGAGGCCCGAGCCGCCCGGGCCGGGCCCCCAAACGAGGCCGAGATGACTTCCAAGGAGGACAGCAAGGCGGCGCCGGGGGAGGAGAGGCGGCGCAGCCCGCTGGACCACCTGCCGCCTCCCGCCAACTCCAACAAGCCGCTGACGCCGTTCAGCATCGAGGACATCCTCAACAAGCCGTCTGTGCGGAGAAGTTACTCGCTGTGCGGGGCGGCGCACCTGCTGGCGGCCGCGGACAAGCACGCGCCGGGCGGCTTGCCCCTGGCGGGCCGCGCGCTTCTCTCTCAGACCTCGCCGCTGTGCGCGCTTGAGGAGCTCGCTAGCAAGACTTTTAAGGGGCTGGAGGTCAGCGTCCTGCAGGCAGCCGAAGGTAGGCGCCGCCACTGGGTTCCCCCGCGCCCAGCACCCCGCGACCTGTTCCGTGTGTCCCACGCTTACTGCCCTGTGTCTCTGCCCGCCTCACCCCACACGCCGGTCGTCAGGGCCCTCCAACCCAAGCCGCTGCCACTGGGAGTGGAGATGCGTGGAACAGGACCCAAACCCTGTCTCCTAGGGACCTCGGGATAGGCTAGAGTCGAGTGCCGCGGAGGGGAGGCGGGAACCCAAGATCTCTCCGCAGTCTGCCTGGCTTCCTCTCGTTCTCAGTGGCCTGGTAACTCCTAGCCCTGTTCCTGGGGTGCAGAATGGAGAGCCTTTGCTGGGACCTTTTTGGTAGCAGTAGAGTCGTGTTGATTGCGACGAGGTGGAGAGCCAACATTCACACCCAGTCAGAGCATCCCTGTCTGGCTCTCTTATGTTCTAGCGACTTCGGTTCTTTCAAACGAACTCTCAGGTGACGGGGCAGAGATCAAAACAATTTTTCCTAGGGACTTCCGGTAGACGAGAGATGGAGGAAGGGGGCTTGCCATAGCCTAGGCTTGCCCTAGTCCAGGTGGCCGAATCTAATCCGAGAAGGGAACAGCGGCAGACTGATGGCCGGATGGGTCTAGGTGGGGTGAGTAAGAGCCGGGGTGGGGTCTCCTTTCCCCGTGCGCAAGACTATACTCTGGTTTCCTCGCAGGCCGCGACGGGATGACCATCTTTGGGCAGCGGCAGACCCCCAAAAAGCGACGAAAGTCGCGCACAGCCTTCACCAATCACCAGATCTATGAGTTGGAGAAGCGCTTTCTCTACCAGAAGTACCTGTCCCCCGCCGATCGCGACCAAATTGCGCAGCAGCTGGGCCTCACCAATGCTCAGGTCATCACCTGGTTCCAGAATCGGCGCGCCAAGCTTAAACGGGACCTGGAGGAGATGAAGGCCGACGTGGAGTCCGCCAAGAAACTGGGCCCTAGCGGGCAGATGGACATCGTGGCGCTGGCCGAACTCGAGCAGAACTCGGAGGCCGCGGGCGGCGGCGGCGGCGGCGGCTGCGGCAGGGCTAAGTCAAGGCCTGGCTCTCCGGCACTCACCACAGGCGCCCCGCAGGCCCCGGGCGCTGGGCCCCTGCAGCTTTCGCCAGCCTCCCCGCTCACAGACCAGCCAGCCAGCAGCCAGGACTGCTCGGAGGACGAGGAAGACGAAGAAATCGACGTGGACGATTGAGCAGCGCCCAGCACCTTCCACCGCCCCCGGGCTCCGAGCGCCGGATGCCCGCCGCCTCCCGGACCGGACCGCCGAGGGGAGCTGGGACCTCCTCTGCAACTCCCGCCTTCTCCCCGTCCTTGGCCCGGACTCGGCTCCCGGCAGCCGCCTCTTCCCTCTCGAAGCAATAAACCCGGGCTGGCCGGCGGAGCCGGTCGCCGCGCGCGGCCTCCACCGCCCCGGGAGCCCTCGCCGTGCAATTCTGTATGGCTTCTGTATAAATATTTAAGCCTATATACCGGGTTCTTCCCACCGCAGCCTGACTTCTTCCTTTCTTTCATTTGTTAAAGTTTCGGAGATTTCCTTGATTTCAAAGCTCAGGCTGCCGGCTTTGCTGAGGGCGAGGCAGAATCGAGGGTAACAAACACTTAACCTCGAGGTCTGGGGGAGGGAGCCGCCCCGACTTTTTTTATTTTTCTCTGCATGTGGCGAATGCACCGGCCCTCTCCCTCCTCACCTCCCTAGACCTATTGCAGCTGATTTCTTTTATTCCCTTCTGCGTTTATTTCCCCCCCGCGTGGGAAGGGACTGAGGGGGACAACCGGGTCCTGACTTGCAAGTTTCAAATCAATGTTTTCTCCCCCAAACCTCCCCCTCCGCGAGAAAAGTCCGTTTTCGATGCCATTTCTGCCTCCTAATGCCCAGAAATGTTATTTTAAAGATTCCTTCCCACCCTCTCTTGGTTGCCTTGGACTGACTACTGGGGTCCGGGTCTTAGGGACAAAGCAGGGGGAAATCCAACAACCAACCAACGAAAACGGAACCCAAAGTCCAAGCATTATTTTTTACTCTTTTTAGAATTTCTTTGCATGTGACAGAGACTGAGAGGAGGCCCGCCTAAACCCTCACCCACCTCCTCCACAGCTCTGGGTCTGTCTTGCAGTCTCCAATGCCCTGCTCCTAGCTCGTCTTGGCCAGACAAGGGTGGCTGGATGAGGGTGGGTCCCGCGTGCCACTCCCCTTCTCCTGCCCTGCCCTCTCCCTCCCGGACTGTAACTAAGGCCTCTTTCTCCGATAAATAAAGTCTTTGCCATTTTACTAGAACCGGCGGTGACCGTGTCTGAATGAGTGGACCTTCTTCAGTGAAGCCGCGGCAGGCTCGATGTCTCTCGGCTCCTGCTCTCGGGCTGCCTAGGCCTTGGCGATTTGGAGGAGTTTCGGGGCGGGCGTGAGAATGAAGGGTGAGGGGGAAGTGGTGAGAGAGAGGAGGCGCTTGTTGCCCACGAACACGCGGCAGCTACCAAATGGTGAGGGGGCGAGAGAAGCGGGCTTCGCCAGGTCCGGGTAAAAAGTGAGGCGTACAATACTGGGAGGAAATCTGTGCGTACTTTGAGGGCGCCACGGGTGCGAAATTAATTTATGTGGGGCAAAGGCTGAGGGTAGGGGCACTTGCCCTGGGGTTCGTGCATCGCAGCCGGGACCCAAGGGTATTCTTCCTGCGCTCCCCGGGACACCGGCTAAGCCTTGGGTGGTACAGCTCAGTCGGACAGCGGGGTGGAGCCTGAGGGCTCCCAAGTTTCGGTTCGCCAGAGGGCCTCAGCCTTGAGGGAGGGAAGAAAATAAAGCCAAAGGCACGAGGGCAGACTAAATTGCTGACATGGGCACAGGAAGATGTGAGCCCGAGGCGTCTGTGAGTTGGGATGGATTTCTGGTAACGCTCACAAATTCCGGGCCCCGAACGCTGCTGGGGACAGAGACATAAATCTACCAAGAACTCTGCGGGGGGTTGGTGGGGGGTGTCCCAGCGTCCCGAATGCGGCTGGGGCAGGAACAGGGGCAGCTTTCACTTTTCCGAACGGACCGGGTTTCTCTCTGGGCTTTTGTTATCACTGGGCTGGCGAGTGGCCGCTGTCACTAGAGGAAGGTCCCGCCTCCAGGCCACTCGGCTCTCTTTCTAAGCAAAATTGATGTGAGAAATGCGCATCTGTTCTCGGGCAGGCGCTGGGGCCCCCGGGCCTGAATCCGAACGTGCGAGTCCACGAGGAAACTAAGGGAGAAAAATAGAAAAAGGAGAACAGAAAAAAACACTTCAAAACCTGATCGAGAAAGTGGAAAGCCACAGAGACGAGGGGAGAAAGAGGAAAAGCTACACACGGAGAAACAGAAACACAGACGGAGAGAGAAAAAGGGAATGGGGAAAAGAGAGGAGCGGCGAGAGCGAAAGAAGGAAAGAGGCGGCCGGGCAGCCGGGCCGGCGTGAGGCCGGTTCCTCCCGGGCGACATAAATCGCCCTCTCAGGATGGATGGGTCTGTAATTCGGAGCGCGGACCATGAAGGCCGGGACGAATGGACCCGGGCGGCCGCTGACAGGCGACAATAGCCGGGCCCAGCCCCCCGCGGCTCCGGGTGCGGGCGCGGCCACGGCCCTCCGCAGCCCAGAGCGCGCCGGCGCTGGCGACCATATGGTTTTTGAATTTTCTTCACAATTTGTAGACAATTTGATGGATTAGGTCCCCGCGCGCGCCTCCCCGGCACAAAGACGGCGCAGGGACCGCGGCGCGGCGGTCACTCGGGCATCTGCGCCCGCCGTGCGCACCCCGCCCCCGCCCGGCCCCCGCCCCGCGCCCGGAGCCCGAGGCCGCCCGCCCAACACGCCCATGAATCCCAATGAAGCGGCCCTGGCACCTCCGGCCGCTCCCCGCTTCGCGGCCCCGGGCCCGGCCCTGCTGGGTCCCTTCGGGCTGGGGGCGGCGGCCCCGGGGCTAAGCCCACCCGAGCTGCGGGGCCCGCGGGGCGCGCAGCTAAGCAGGCGCATCGGGGCTGAGGAGAAACGGGGCCATTTATCCGCCCGTCTAGTTAAAGCGGGTTATTTGTTTGCTTCCCTGGCCTCCCCCTCCCCTCCCCCTTCCCTCCTCCCCCTCCTTCCCCTTCTGCCTTTTATTCTTTTGTCTCTAAATGGATTTAATGAGCCTGAAAAACATGACAATTGAATATAACCAAGAAATAAAAAATAACGAGGGAGGAAGGAAGGAGGAAAAGAAAGAAGGAAAGAAGGAAGGGGAAGGATTAATAAAATAAAGGGGAAAATCCACTCAATTCAGCAAATGTTTGTTGTGCATCTTTTCTGCACCAGGCCACGCTGGGGGCTGGGGAAATGCAAACGAATCAGATCCAGTTCCGGCCCTCAAGGAACTCCCAGTCTAGCGGACGGGGCCCGCCGTACCCCAGCGAAGACAGAGGAGACTGGGCCGAGAGGCAGGGAAGCGCCTTTTGAAGAGCTCGGAGAAACGACTTTGGGCTCGGGGTAGAGGGGGCTTCAAGGAGGAGGTGGCTTTGGACCCAGGCCTGGAAAGACGAGGAGGAATTCGTTGTTTCTATAGGCCAGAGAGAAGGCGGGCGGAAGGAGGGACTGCAGTCGTCGGAGGGAAGGGGAGAGAGGCGAACGCTGAGCCCTGGGCTGAACCCAAGGAGGCCCGGGGAGAGCGCGCCGTGAAGGGTCCCACACCATTTGGGGAGCGGATTCAAGCCGCCCCGGCTCAGTCTTCTCGGCTGCGCTGGATTCCATGCCTCCGCCAGGCTGTCCGTGGACTTCCGGAGCCTCGCTGACAGCGCGCGTGGCCTTGGAGGTCCGACTCGTTCGACCGGGCAGCGTGGTGCGGGGCTAGTCTCCTGGCTCCATCGCGCAGGGAGGCGGCGGCGACCGAGGGCAAGGGCTGAGGGACTTGTCTGGGGACTGGAGGGAGGAGCTAGGATCAGGGAGGCCTGGGCTCTAGCTCACCCTCTCCCAGGCAATCCTGCCTCCGACGAGAGCAACTACCCGCGCGCCGCCCCGGGCGCTGGGATGGCCTTGGCCGAGCTTCGGGCGCTACAGCAAGAACCTGTGATGTGAGAGGCCCTCCAACCCAAGTGCGGGCCCTGGTCTCCTCGCAGGCGCCGGCCCGGCGGGCCTCGGGTGCGGCTGTGCGTGGCGTGTTCACTGCATGTGTGCGCTCTGTGGGGGCTGGGCGCGTGCATTATGTGTTTATTCTCGGAGAGTGAGTGTACGTGCAAGTGTGGCCTGAATCGTGTGAGGGGCTGTGGGCCCTGCGCCCATTCTCGGGGCGAGGTTCGTTAAGGTTTGGGACCCTCCAGGCCGCCAGCCCTGTTGCCCGAGTTACTTTACCGCCCCGGGCCGTCGCGGGCCTGCGTACTCAGGATTCTGGCCTCTCTGCGGACCCACTTTCGCTTCCCCGCTGCCCTGGAGAAGCGACCTGGCTCTGCCTCTTCCTTCACGGCTGGGTCTGGGGCCTCGGCCCTGTTTGCCAAGTCCCGGGACGCGGGCAGGTTCTGCTCTCCGGCCCGGGACCCCGCGGTGCGCGGACAGGCTGGGCCCCTCTGCGCTATCCGGCTAGCTCTGCTTTCCCCGCTCCGCCTTCCCCGGCCCAGGGGGCCGGCGGGCGGCGCCGGGTGAGACCAGGAGGCGCAGTTCCTTATTTTACGAGGTGTCGGGCCGGTGTCAGACGCAGCTCCGATAAGTAATACTCCAGTCTGAGGGACCAGAACGTGGTAATTAATCCCAAAGACTTAAGTGTATTTTAGTTCAGGAGAAAAAAAATCACTAATTCAATCGTCCGGAAAATTGAAGTTTGATGCATGAGTCCCCCCTGAAAGGGACGGGCTGGGGCCGCGCGCCTCCCCTCCGCCCCTGCCAGTCGCTGCGGGGACCCCCTCCTCCCCACCCTTCTGAGCCTCCAGGTCCAGGGAAGTCCACTCACCCCGCCCTGCATGTCTCCAACAGCTAGAACCCAGGGGCACCTTGATTTTGCTCCCTACCCCAATAACCAACCCTTTTTCTGGGGCGCAGAAAGTAGTTTGTGCTGAGAATACAGATGTTCCCCTCACACACACACACACACACACCCACACCCCTGGGAAAGGGGCCTAAGGGAGCGCAAGTGTAGGGGGAGTGGTTAGATAAGGGGTCCAGAGTGGACAGGCGTGGGGGCTGCACGATATGTGGGTGAGGGGACCCGGAATCTGAGCAAACTGGGGTCACGAGGGTCAGCAGGTCGGAAGCGGCAGTAGTAAGGTGGAGAGGACCCTGGTCGGCTGTGGGAGGTGTCTGTGGGTGTGCTGGGTGGTGATGGTTAGGCTGTAGAACTATGGATGGTTGGTTTGTGTGGTAACTGGATGCCTCCCTAGACTGTGCGCCTGTGCCAATGAGGTCCTGGGCAGAGGTCAGCAGACCTGGGGGAGCTGGGAGCCTGATCCTGGGTGGGTTTACAGTGTCTGCCAAAGATGGGGCTCAGGACTGGAGCAAAGGAAGGTGGTGGTCCTGGGCCTGTGCATGTGTCTGAGAGGGAAGTGCTTCTCTGGATGGAGGAGAATTCCCACCTGAGTTTCCCTGAGGCCCCACTTCTGCACCCCCAGATTCAGGGCTGCCATCCGCAAGTCACCTTGGTGACTAACAGCTGCCAGTCCAGGAGGAGACCTTGGGGCTGAGGGTGTGTGTGTGTGTGTGTGTGTGTGGCCATGTTCTCCAGCATCAACAGGGTGTGTCACTGAGTGTGTCAGGAGAGCGTATGCAACCGAGAGACTAGGCATGTCCAGCTGTCTGATGGAAACGGAGCATGTGCAACTGGGGGTGACTGAGTGTGTGCTGCTGTGTGTGACTAGGTGTGACTAAGTTTATGCAATGGACAGAAAAGAAGTAAAGCTGTCACTGGGGTGGGAGTGACCAGTGGGTGAAGTGCTCCTGTTCTGGGTGTGCGATGTGTGCAGGGATTGAGTGTGCAGATAACCAAGAGAATGAACACTGATGTGGAACTGAAGCTGCAAACAAACAGAATCCTAGCGCCAAACAGCTTGACAAGCTGGCTACTCAAAGTCTCAAATTTAGAGTTATTGGGGGGGGCGGGGGGATGGGGGGGTGGGAGTGGGGGTGGGGAGGAATGGAACACATGATCGGAAGGGAGGGGGGCTTATGAAAGGAGTGGAGAACCTCCGTCTGAGCCTGAGTCTACTCTGAAGGCAGTTGAGGCAGTGAATAAACACTATAAGCACAGGCTCTGTTTTTTTGGTTGTGGGGGGGGGAGGGTCGGGGGGGAGTGTCTTCTGTATGCTGTTGGGTAATGGCTAAGATACAGCCTGCCCCCTCCTACTCAAGTTGGTCCCCAGGCTGAACCTTAGTGCAATTTGGCTTTGGCTGTACCAGTCCCAGGTTTCCCTGGATGTCCTAGCTTCCCCCAGCTAGGTTACTCCTCCCTGTGGGGACTCCTTTATGTCCCAAATGGGGAGGGTACAAATGGCAATGTTGATGTGTGTGTATAGTGGATGGTGGGTAAGTGATGCTGCTGGCAGTCTCGGGACTGAATGAGTTCTGCCTGCTTTGGAATCTGGTGTGTGTGTGTGTGTGTGTGTGTGTGTAATGTGTGCAGGGATTGCTGTGCATTGGTGTGTGCAAGTAGACATGTGCAGGCTTCCTCATGGAGAGCTGGATGTGGTTAGTTGTTTGTGAGGAAATGTGGATGTGGCAGGGAAGGAAGAATAGTCTCCTGTGAGTATCCTGGGGCCTCTGTGGGTTTAATTATCAGCATGTACAGATAGAGATGAGAAGAGTTGTCACCACATCTAGGTGTGGTTGTGCCATCTGAACCCAAATGTGCTCAAAACTCAAGGACTCAGGTCGGAAGCAGTGGGTTCTAGGGCTCTGTGGGGAGGGATCTAGGGCTGGGAGGCTCCTCTGCCAAGAAATAGACCTTCCCTGCTTCCTTACCTTTCCCCTCAACATAGAGCCTGGGAGGGAGGGTAGAGTGGAGAAGAAGTGACCCCTCCCATGTCTCAGAGGCTGCTCAAAGTGAAGTGCCTGGGTCACAGGGACTGTTCCCTCTCTCCTGACATCTGTGATGGCACTTATTGATCTGGTTGCCTGTGGACCCCCTGGGATCACATGCCCACGTGAGAGGAGTGGAGAACCTCAGTCTGAGCCTGAGTCTACTCTGAAGGAAGTTGAGGCAGTGAATAAACACTATAAGCACAGGCTTTGCTTTTTTGGTTGGGGGGGGTGTCCTCTGTGTGCTGTTGGGTAATGGCTGCCTGCCATGGCAAATCCAGGGCACATACAACGCAGACACACACTGTCACACAGACATCCTAGAAACAAGGCAAACACACAAGGCAGGCACTAAGTTGCACAGACTCCTAATGCAGAAACCCAAAACACACCCACAGGGACAAAGACATATGGAATACCCAGAAACAGTGCAGTCACAGCACATGCATGGACATACAGGTAGCCAGCAGCACACACAACAGTTAAACAGAGAGGCCTTTGCTGTGAAACAGTTACTCCAGCCCCACTGCTATACACACAATACAGACAGAGGCACAGCCCACAACTACCACAAGCACATATGTGCCTTCAGACATTCTGTGCAACCAAGTTGTGGAGAGGGAGCTAGCTGATTTAGGCGACTTTGGGGGAAAAGCTGCCAGGGTTCTGACTGTTCTGAGCAGAGTCCAAAAGCGCCTGAAGAGAGCAAGTCACAGACAAAGGTTGTGGGCAGGGAAGCCGAGGCTGCCAGGGAGGGGTCCCAGCCCTTGGCCTAGGAGAAAACCAAGTCCCCAACCACTCCAGAAATGCAATCAAAGCTGCCCACCGCCCACCCGCCCTGCACAATGGCTCTGGCTGGAGTCGTTATCATTTTTGTTAACTTTTTATCGACTGTTTGCTAGATGGCATGTCAGTAAAGTGTATGATTTGAGATGAAAAATTAGGCAGATTAACCTGAGGGGAGAGCCTGATTGATTACTAAATAGGATCAATTTGAAAGTTTTAGTCCTGGCGTTTCTGCAGAGCCTCTTAATACTTCAAACTTCAATTTTACGGGCGATTGAACTAAGCATGTTTCTGACAAAATTGATATATGTATTAATTTGCTTTAACTGGTGATTAATTACTCTCCACTGAAAGAATTATATGGAGCTGTTTGCCTGCGATTTGCATATTAATCAAATTCTAGTTGATAATTCCACTGGTGGGGGGGTCAGGGGCGGGGCGTGGGTCGAGAGGGTGTGAAGGGGTGTTGGCGCCTGTGCAGGTGCCGGTATGTGTGCCCCAGTGTATGTGGGGGGTTCCCCACCCCCTCTTTGCTCGCTCCTGCTTAGCTGCCAGTTTAGTGCATTAAAACCAAAGATGCAGAACGAGTTTGCCCGGCTATTTGGCGGGAGCAGAAATTGCCTGTCCGGTTTTATGATCTGCTCAGCCTGAGCAGCCGGGTCCTTAATGTCCCCTGTCAAAGTGTCCGCGATTTAAAGGGAAAACGGCCCCCGCTTTAGCGCCGAGCTAGCCTGACAAGGGACGAGGCAGGACCGAGCACCCCTTTAAATAACTCCCCTTCCAGAGGAACTGTGGTTTCCAGATGGCACCCTAGCTCTGGGGACCCTCAGAAACCGAGCTACGTCCTTGGAGAGGTCCTGGCTCCTGGGATGCTGTAGCCATGAAGCGTGCCCCCTCGACGCATACACATGGGGCCACATACAGGCACAGTGGAGACCCTGAGACATGGTCAGACACTGTCACTTGAGCTGATGGGCAGGAAGCCACCCTCTTAGACACGCGCAGTCACACTCCTGTTCACTTAGGCCCCCACTCTGGGACCTGTCCATAGACACACTCAGCTACCCCCACACACACCCAAACACAGAATGCCACACAGGCGGGGAGCACATATAGACACCCAAGTCACGTCCACACGGCCTTTAAAGCACACATGGTCACACACAGACACGTACATTTTCAGATCCACAGGCAGACCTCATCCACACACACAGCCAGGCTTGGAACCCTCTTGCATGGGGAATTCGCAGGCAGCCGCATACACCCCAAGGCCTGCTCCCATCTTCCCAGGCACTTTGCAAGTCCCCACCGCCCCCTCCTGGTCCCCTTGCCCCGCCCGACTCTTTAAGCTAAAGGGGGCGGCGCCACTGAATCAACTTTTCCCATCTCTGGATTCAAAGGGTAGGAGTGTAATTAAAACCAGATAATTAATGAGACAATATTCCTCCAGCTACATCTTTAATGAACAAACCCCTTCAGGGCAGCCTCTTCTTCTAGGCTCATTAAAGAGAAGAAAGTTGGGCGGCTCGCGGACTTCCCAGCGCGTTAATAACCAACCCGGAGTGGGTGCCTCGGATGAGAGCTAGGGAGCCGCCCGGCGCTTCCTGGCCACCGTCCTCCCACCACCACTCTGCACCTTGGCCCGCCCCCACTTCCATCCCCTCCACCCCCGATCCCCACCTAGCCCCAACCTCTCGCGCCTCCCCAGAGATCCCGCCAGCCGCAGTTCAGTGACTCCCAGCTCCGCCTGCCCTCTCTCTGGCGGCCTCTCGCCAGCACCAGGCAAACTGCGCTCTGATGTGAGCGGCCGTCAGGCCTCCCATTTTCCCTCTCGCCCTGCGTTCCGGGCCCTCTGGCTGGCTGGGGCCGGCTCTGTAGAAGGGAAATCAAGGCAAGGTAGGGGCCCGAGTCTCCCTTTGAACCTCAGTGCCCTAGCTGGGTGGCCTAGGACTGGCCTTTGAGCTGCGGTCCTGGGAAGGGATGGGCTAGAGGTGGGGGTAGAGGCGCTGGTTTTCCACGCGCACCTCGTACACTTTCAGGAACGCGCACTAGCAACCACATGCACGTGCACTCGCGCGCACGCTATCTTGCATACACAGGCGTGCCTACTCGCGGGCGCACACAAACGCACCGTCGCGAAGCCTCGGGTCCAGACCGTGGGCCCCGACACGGGGGGCGAGCCTGGCTTGAGCCTTCTCCCCTGCCGCCTGAGGTCGCCCTGGCGTCAGTCTTCTCCAGGGTGGGAAACTTCTCGCTTGGCGCGCAGCCTCCTGGGCCTGGAGCAAGCCTCTGAGCCAGATTAACTAGGAGCGGGCAGCACACAGGGGCTCGGGACCGGGGGAGCCCTAGCCAGACCCAGGCGGGGGCGGTAGCTCTGGCGGCGGCGCCAGTGTTCGACTACGCTGGCTTTTAGGGATGAGTTATGTGGCAATGAGCGGAGTAAATCTGCATGCGCAAAAGATGCTAATTACTCTTAATAGCCTACCCAGACGCCCCGAGACTGGAAACCCAGAAACGTAAATCTGCTCCCGATAAATATTTTTAATTGTGAAATTTCCTGGAAAGAAGGCTTTGGTTGCGCGGACCGAGGCATTTGGCTTTGGAGGGAGGAAAACGGCCCCGACTCGGAAAGCGGGGTCCGGAGTCAGGAACTCGTCGCACAAGGGCGCCTGGGGCAGGCTGAGCGACCTGAGCCCGGCTGGCCGGCGCTGGGTAAAGTTAGTGATGTATCGCATTAATTACCAGTGTGAGCTACAAATGGTTCGAGGCCCAGGGAAAATTAATGGGAATCCAAATTCTAATTATGTAGCTGTTGTTAAAGAGTTTAACTAGATAGTCACGGAGAAAATTGGATTATGCATAGAAATATGCAGCCGGCGCACGCGGTCCGGGACAGGGGTCCGGGGACTCTCAGCCACCTCCCCCACCCCCGACCCCGCCCCCGGCACCGTAGGACACTCCTTTCAGAGGAAGGAAAAGACCCACCCACCCGCTCCAGCGTCTTAAGATCCGGCGTTTTCAGCTGGGCGGAACTCAGGATGGGAGGAGAGGCCGAAGAAGCTTGCGGAGGCTCGGGCTTGGATGTAGGGTCGGTGTGGAGCTCCGGGGCTCCTGGACCCCTTGGTCTGGGTGAGGGTTTGTGCCCACTTCTCAGGTACTGCGTCCGATTCTGGGCGAATTCATCCTGCACCTCTTTCTGACAATCATACAATTATATCTGGGAGGTGTGGGTTTATTTTTTTTTTCACTGTCAATTGAAGGAAATAGCCACCAACAGGAAGCCCAATTACACCCGAAGCCTCGTCATTCACTTTATTAGGAACTCTGGATATGTTTCCATTTTCGCAGGAAATGAGCTCTGATGAAGCAGCACTAATACCTCTGGCCTCAGGGAGGAGGAGCGGACTCTCAGGGGAGAGCTCTATTCCCCGGGAGGCGTGGCAGCGCGTGGTACTTCGGAAAGGGTCACCTTGGGGCGGCGGTCACCCAAATCTCCACTTCTCCTAGTTTCTCCCAGAATCCTGGATTTGTTTTGTCCCAGGCCACCCACTCGGTAGGCCTCCACTTTCCAGTATCCCCGCGCTCCGCCCTTGGAGCCCCCACCACGCTGCCACTGGCGGGGACAAGGATCGAGGGCCTATTCTGTTGAGGGGACTTTGCAGGCCTAAAGGGAAATCGAGCATCCTTTTCAAGCCCACCTACCCCATCCCAGGAGGCTGGCAACCTCCGAGGATGCGAAGGTTTCTGGAGCTTGGAGGGTAGGCCTGGGTCGCAGGGGAAGAAGCATCACTGTTCCACGTCCCAGTCCCGGCTCCCTGCAGTTTCTGAACATAGGTTTCTATCTCCCATTAAGGAGAAGGCAACCTCTCCCCTCCACCCCCCCGCCCCGCCCCTTTAGGAGAGGAAGCTGGCGGGTCTGGGTCTCACCTAAGAGTTCCCGGTTCGCCGGGCCAGGCCTTGTTCTGCGCTTGTCAAGGCTGCCAGCGCATGACGGTTTCTAGCACCCTTCATCGGACCTCTATTTCCTAGACGGCGGGATGGGATTAACGCTTGCTATGCACTCGGCCTCTTCAGGTCTTCCTTTCCGTCCACAGCGGCTGCGGATTGAACTCGGAGGGCTACAGCCGGGAAGGAAGACCTCTGGGTCAAGCCTCGGCATATGGGGAGGATCCCACAAGTTTGGGACATCAGTGTCTCAGTAATTTACAGGTCTTGGCGAGAAGCTAAACTGGGGCCCGATGGATCAGTTCAGGGAAGATCTCAAGCAGAGGAAGGGGCAAGTGACTCCGGGCTGTCCTGGACAGACCAATTCTGACCCAGAGAATTGCGTCTGAGTCAGATGCAGTTAGAGCCCATTCCCCTTTCATCCTGGACTGGGCGGGGGAGGGCTGTGGAAGGAAGGTCTTCAAAGCTTGGGCAGATTTCCTAGAGGGAGTAGAAGCCGTTGAGGGTTCTGAAGGAAGAGCAAAGAAAGAGGCCAAAGATCCGGAGATTTCTCTCCTTGGCTTCCGATTGCACAGGGTGGAGTATGGAAGGCCCAGGGCAGAAGGTGTTAAACAGACCCACAAATCCTGGGAGAAAAGCAGACAAATGGACAGAATCGGACTTTTTTTTTTTTTTTTTTTAAAGTTCCCAGGCCAAATTCAGATTCTAAAACCCCCAATTCTCCCAGTGGCCTCGGAACAAAACTTATAAATCTGGAGGTTTTACAGGTTTTAATCTGAAGATATATTAAAATAACTGAGGATCCTCCGACCCTTCTCCAGCTCCTGAGGAAAGTCTGGGGGATTCACCCTGTATCCCCCACAATATGTGCCATGCCTTCGCTCCCTTCTCCTCGCCCTTTCCAAGCCCTTCTGGGAAATATGGTTGCTTCACAGCCCCCACAAAATACCAGGTCCGTCCTTCCGTTGCAGTGAAGAGGACCCTCAGACTCAGCTGGATCCTTTCTGTAGCCCTCCCTAGTCTTCAAGCTAAATTCGGAGCACTGGAGCTAGGCTCTTCAAAAAGCCTGCGCTTCTCTGAGACGCGGGCTTGGAGTGCCACCTAGTGGCATTTGTGGAGACGTGCACCAGCAGCACGCACCCTTCAACCCCCGCTTTTCCCTCAACCCCACCCAGAACCCCAAAGTCTCACCCTCACACCTCAAGCCCTTACGTGAGCACGCTTCACCTCCACTTTTTGGCGCTGAGCCATTAGGAGAGGGCCATGGCAAGAAAAGAGCAAGGGTGCAACCGAGGGGCACATCCTTGGAACCCACAGATGCCAGGGACGTTCTTTCAGGGGGTGGATATGGAGTAAGGCTGAGAAAGGCGCAAACCCGTGTCTCTGCTGGTGCGCCGGGGGTACAGGGGCCGTTGAGCGTAAAAACGGTCTTCCTTGGGCTTCACTGTGGCTCAGACGATAAACAGCCTGCAATATAGAGACCCTGGTTCGATCCCTGGGTCGGGAAGATTCCCTGGAGAAGGGAATAGCAATCCACTCGAGTATTCTTGCCTGGAGAATCCCATGAACAGAGGAGACTGGCGGGCTATACAGTCCATGGGGTCGCAGAGTCGGACACAACAAGCGACTCACACTTTCACTTTGGGGCGTCTCAAGAGGCTACTTCTTCTTCTGGGCAGGTGCCATAAGGGGAAATTATGAGTGCCTAGTTGTCCCTGTTCCTACTCCAGCCAGGCACTCCATTGCAGTCACCCTGGACTTCGGAAGCGAATTCAGAACCCTCCTCGCTCCCAAAATTCAGGCCCTCGCAACGGCCTCCACGCGGGAAAGGTTAGGCAAGCGCTCCCTCTGCTGTCCATAGTTCGGTACTGCTACAGGCTACCGTGCTGCCGCAGCCCGGCACTCAAGGCAAGAGGCAGATCTGTGTCTCTGATCCTGATCTGATCTGCTGGCAGACATCACAGCCATTCCTCTGCCGTCAGAAAGGAGGTCTCTTACCCAAACGGGCATAAGAGGCTTTTCTGATATTTATGGGTTTGCACAAGGAAGAAATGACTCTGCTCCAGAGTTCCACCCCTACTGCTAGTTCTGTGCTCTTTCTGCTGCTGGCCCACACCCCCAACTGACACAGTGTCTGGCAAGTTATAAATTTCTTCCTCTATACTATGATTGTCAAGCCTGACAGAACAGGCTGTGTTTCATGGGTAGTAATCTCTAGATGGAAAGTCAGGGGTTGGATGAGTACCAGCAGGTCAGTCCACTCAGAGCTATCTAAAAAGTGGTGAGAGGTGATGACAGTGGGTCTGGCACTTCTAGAAGAGCCAAGACTCCTGAATTTTCAGGTGACCACCAGTTCTTCCCTGGCAGAGAACCCCCAAGACAGCCCTCTCATGGTTGACACACACTGATTTCTGCATTTACCAAGTACTTCCTCTTGCTCACCCAGGCGGCCACCATCTCCTGTTGACACTGAACACCTGACCTTGGCACAGCCACACTCACCAGAGCCCCAATCCTCAGATCCATTCCCACCCCTTGCAAGACATTCTCCAGGCCTGGACTATTAGGAGAAGCAAGATCAGAGAGGGCAAGAACTCTGGTCAGCTGTGGGATGAGGCAGTCTGTAAAGGTCACTGTAGGCCTTTGCCCTTGAATTTGGCACTGTCCTTAGAGAAGAGAGGGAGCAACCTGTGTGTGTGTGTGTGTGTGTGTGAGACAGAAGGAGGGGTAGAGGGCTTTGAAGTCCCCCCCAAATAAAGTCTGGTGACAACCTTTCACTTTAGGTGATGCTCTGTGATTCTGTATAGGTCTCCCAGACCTCTGATCCAGGCCCCCGCCTGCTCACCTGGACACAAATCAAAGTAAACCACAAATATTGGGAATTTCCAGTTACTCTAAGTAGCCCATGAAAATGAGATGTCTTAAACTCAGGCCTTAGATGGGGAAAGTGGTAGAAGTGGGGGTTTCTGCCCTTTTCCTTCCTTATCCTTTCTCTCTTGGGGTCTTCAGTAATTTCCCATGAAGGGGCATGGCACTTCCTCCTCTCTCCAGTGTGGACATCTGGGGGTCCTTAGAGTCACTGCACTTCCAGCCAGGACACCTAGTGTACCCTTTTCTCCAGGTCTAGGATAGGAAGGCAGCAGGGGAGCCTTGGCTGATGTGCCTGGCTGGATGCCAATCTGAGCTTGGGAAAATGCAGATTTTAGGGCTGGTACTCCAGAGCCACCCAAATGGAATCCCTGGGAACCAGCCCTGAGACTCTTCCCTTTGGCGTGGGAGCCCCCTCCCTCTATGCCCCTTCCTGGATTCTTGTGCATGCTGGTCTGTGAGAAGTATAGAACCTCCCCCCTTCTCAGACAACCCCACCCTCAGAATGGCTTACCATGGAGGAAATCACACCTGTAATTAGGGATCAGACAGCTTGGGGGTTTATGCCTGTGACTTCCTAGCTGTGGGACTTTGGCAAGTCACTTCATCCCTCTGAGCCTCAGTTTCTCCGTCTGTGAATTGGGGACAGTAATCCCTGCCCTCCTGCACTGAGGGCTGGATGAACCTAATGTTCCCAAAAGATCTTTGTAAAATCTCAGTACAAATGCCAGTTATTATTCAAGAACTTCAGAGAGAGACATAAGATGTTAATCAGTTCAGGAGGAACCTGCCCCCCAGCCCCCAATTCAGAGATTCCTCCTCCTTTTGGGCATGTGAGGACATCCCACTCACAGTGCCCTGAGGTCTCTACACTGCTCCCACATTTTCTTCCCAGCCCACCTCTCCCACTGAAGAAATGTAACTGATCTCTGTGGGAAAACAAAGGAGAAAACAGCCATGTCCTCACCCTTCACACGAAGGGGCTTACCTTGAGTCAATTTCCAGTATTAACAAAGTGGTCATGGGTTAAGTTCACTTGTCAGGTGTGAGGGGTTGGGGAGAACTTGTTAAAAAAGACACAGGAGGCTGAACCTGGATCAGGAGTTGGGAGGGGGTTGCTGGCTGGTACATTTTTATCACACTCTCCAGGCAGTTGGGACTCCTCTGTCACGGGGGAGACCCACTGCCTTGAACTCTATAGTGTTATTGGTCATAAGTAGGCAGTGGGGCCCTGCCAGAAAAGCTCCCCCCAGAGACTGCCGAGACCCCCAGAGATCCCTGTCTCTGGTTTCCTTCTATGGCAGAGGCTGGGGGTGGGGTCGGGAGTGGTGAGGTAGGGAGGTAGGGTAGAGTAGTGAGCTGGGTGGACGATGGGGACAATACCCTAGAATGACATTGACCTAGAACAACAGGAGGCAGGTCTGATGAGAAGAGCAGGGCTTTAGGTGTGGGACAGGGGTCTCACTCACACTGGCCTTGAGGTCTAGGCCCTGACCTGTCTAAAGCCAGTCTCTTCATCTGAGAAATGGGGGTGACTCTCAGACCTGCTCTCTTCTAGAGTGCTCTTGAGTAGCCATGATTTCCAAAGAGGGAGTCGCTTTTTCACCAACGTATAGATGGGTGCACATGTATGTAGAAATAAGAAAAGAACATGCATCTTTTTCTGAAACTTACTCTTTTTTTTTTTTTTTCACTTCACAGTAGATCCTGGGTATCTTTCCATGCCTAGATTTTATGGTGGTACCTTGTAAACTGTAAACAGCAGAACTGTTGAAATGTTGGTTGATTTAAATAACAGACAAAACATTACCCTTTGGGGAATAGTGTGGGTGTGCCCATGTCTTTGTGATGATAAGTTGGAGGAAAGGGAGGGCTTGTGAGCACGTGTAGGTGCTTCAGGAGCTGGTGATCCAAGCAGGATGGGAGCCTGCCAATTTTTAAAAGTACCAAGGCTACAGTAAAAAGGCAAGTATTCAATTTGTAGTCTTAAGCTCCTGGAAAGCCGCCCTCAGCTGCCTCTTAGGAGTCTGCCTCCTTGTCAACTGGCATTTGAGGGGCTCATACTCAGGCCTTAGGAAATGGGGAGACCCACAGCCACCTCTGGGAGGTCACAGAGGGTATATGAAGGGATATCTAAGCTGCTATAACAAGGAGGCCCCTGAATACAGAGGCTAAATGGGATAGATGTCTGTTCCCTCTCACAGAACAGTCTGTGTTTGTGCGCTCAGTCGCTTCAGTCGTGTCCAACTCTTTGCAACCCCATGGACTATAGCCCACCAGGCTCCTCTGTCCATGCGATTCTCTAGGAAAGAATACTGGAGTGAGTTGCCATGCCCCGCTCCAGGGGATCTTCCTGGCCCAGAGATGGAACCAGCATCTCATTATATCTCCTGCATTGGCAGGTGGGTTCTTTACCACTAGCGCTACCTGGGAAGCCCCATGATAGTCTATATGCTGTCACAATTAACAGCAGATTCACCAGGTTGCCTGGACTCAAATCCTACCCTTTGGGACCTTACAAAGTTAACCTCTCTGTGTCTGAGGTTCCTCATCTGTAAAGTTGGGATGATAATAAATAATGACACAGTAATTCTGCCTATTAGGATTTTTGTGAAGATCAAATGAGTTAAGCCCCTCCAAAAATTTATTTATTGAGCGCCTCCTATGTATTGGTCACTGTTTGAGGTACATGGTGGCTCTCACGATGGTGGTAATTTAGTTGCTAAGTCATGTCCGACTTCGCAACCCTACGGACTGTCACCCACTGGGTTCCTTTGTCCTTGAGATTTCCCAGGCAAGAGTATTGGAGTGGGTCACCCTTTCCTTCTCCAGTGGCTCCCATCAGTGGGCTCAAATTGGCTGCTCTAGCTCCTGCCATCATGTCTGCCTCCCAGTCAGTAGGAAGAAGGAAAGGATAAGAGGAGCACATACCCATTTCTTTTAATAGCAAAACTTAAAAGTGGTCTACAGCTGACCTCCTCATAGCTATCAGAATTCCCTTCCCTTCCCTTACCCACCTCAGCTGCAAGGATGTTGGGAAGTATAATCTTCAGCTATGTGACCACATGCCAGCTAAAACTCAGGTGTGATAAAGAAAGAAGGGGCTCATGGAATTTTGTAGAAAACTAGCATTTTCTTCGTTCCTGGGGGCAGCCAATCTTCCTCACATAGAGCCCCTGAGGAAGACAGTGACAGAGGGAGGGATGAGAGGGAGCCTGAGGGAAAAAAGTCATAGAGGGGTCACTTAAGAAGGAAGGTCCCTGAGGGAATTCCCAGGTGGCGCTAGTGGTAAAGAGCTTGCCTGCCAATGTGGGAGACTTAAGAGATGCAGGTTTGATCCCTGGGTTGGGAAGATCCCCTGGAGGAGGGCATGGCAACCCACTCCAGTATTCTTTCCTGAAAAATCCCCATGGACAGAGGAACCTGGTGGGTTATAGTCCCTAGGGTCACAAAGAGTTGGACACGACTGAAGCAACTTAGTACTCATACATGCAGTGGTTAGGACTTTACTCCGGGTTCAACCCCTGGTCAGGAACTTAGATCCCTCAAGCAAAGAAGGAAAGTCCTTGAGACAGGGATAAGGATATGGGAGGGCAGAAACCAAGACCAGCTTGATGGCCAGGATCTGGGATCAGGGAGATGTCCTGGGGACAGCGGACAGTCTTTATCCATTTGGATCTTCCCCTCCCTCTGGGTTCTGAGTTAAGGTCTGTGGACTTCTGTGCTGGGGAAAGGTGTATTATTCTTTTGTGCTAGCTCGAGCCCAAGAGGAGGAAGACTAATGCCGGAGGGTGCCTGGGGAGTCCTGAGTAGTGGGAGTGGAATCAGCCACAGGCCAGTGAGAAGTGGCCCAGGGTTTCCACCCCAGAGGGACGATGCACTGAGATTCCCAGGGCCCAGGAGAAGCCACCAACAGGAGGCACTGGCTGGGCAGGTGTATGGGCTACAGACCTGACCTGCAGGATAGTGTGAAGGGTGGCGTTGTGTGACCACTGATGGAGCTGGGGACTTGGGGGCATAGGGACAATGTGATGACACTGAAACCCGGGCTTTCCTCACACCCACCCCCTCAGCCTGTCATCTGGCTGTGTTCTGCATGGATCCCTAAGCTGACAAGAGCCTCTGGACCCGGCATTCTTTACCCAGTGCCCAGAATCCCCTGCAGCTGTGCTTGAGCGTGTTTTTCTGGGTGATGACGCATCGTGCGCTGTTAGCAGATTCCTAAAGGGCCTGTGAGTCAGCAGAAATCAACAACTGTAATTTCTCTTTTCCTGTGTCTGCCATGAGGAAAGCACCTTGACCTGATTCTGAAACTCCTGTGACAGTGCATATAAATGTTTGTATATGTTGAGTTTGAGGATGAGCAGGAATTCATAGCCCCTTCCCTGGGAAGACAGCAGCGAGGAAATGGCTGAGGTTCCAGCCAAAGCCCTCCTGCCAGAGAAAGGGGAGGTAAGCCCCAGAGGCAAGGGAGGCTGGGACAGGTGAGGTCCATGCCATCACCAGCAGGAGGGTCCCTGGAGGAAGAGAGGCAGCCCACGGGGGCAGTTTTCTGTCTTCTGTGGACCCAGCCAGAGAAGGAGGTCAGAGGGAGGGCGCATAGCAGAGGGAGAAAGACAAATGGGGACTTGGCAAGTGGAGGTGAGATCCAGCGGGTGTTTCCCCCTTCTTCAGCTCTAACCTTCGATAAACCTGGATTCCCCGAGACTGGAGATTTTAGACAGCGAAATCTTTGGAAGCATGAGACAGGCTTTCAAAATGTACCTGTTGAGTAACTGAATAACTGAATAAATAAAGCAAAAATGACTTTGTGAGGGTACAGCCATGTTAATAAAGAAACAGGAAACGCAATCTTTGTTAGTCATCTGAAGCAGGGCCCCAGTCATTCCAACATGGGGTTGCGCTGTGTGCCAAGAACCTCCCATTCAATCCCCAGATCAACCTAAAGACACAGGCACTGGGAGTTGGGATGTCCTTGTGCAGATGGGGACATGAGGCTGAGGCTGAGGCACCATGCGATGTGGCAGTTTGCAGCCGATCAGAACTGGACCTGCTTCCTGACTCTGTTTATGGGGTTGGGGGAGCACCTTACATCCCTGCCCCTCTTCTCAGGTCCTGGAGAGGTCCAGAATCATCCAGCTTCACTTTCAGCATCTCTTTCCCCGCTTCCTAGGTGAGTGGTGACATCTGTCTCTCCAGCCTCTTGCAACTCCAAGTGTGGTCCTGAGACAACAGTACCAGCTGGGATCAAGTTAGAAAAGCAGAAGCTCGGCCTCTCCCAGACCAGCTGAGTCAGAATCTGCATTTTAACAGGATTTCCCTGCGTGATTGGTGAAGTTCAGCTCTCGATCTCTCTCTCTGCCATCCCCCGGTAAGGGAAGCCTTGCTAACCTCATTTGTAGGAAGCCACTTCCTCAGGGATGCTGGAGGCAAGGATGCCTGTGTCATCCAAGACCGGCAGCCTCTCTGGTCCTCCTTCAGATTTCCTAGGACTTTTTCCTTTCAAACCTTCCTTCTCCTTCCAACCAGAAAGCCAGACCCAGTGGTGCCCTCCCCACCACAATCCCTGCATTGCCTTAAAACAACAGTAATGAAAATTTAAATCCCAGAATAGTTTTAAATTTACAGAAAAGTTGCATAGTATGGAGTTTCCATATACCCCCTCACCCAGCGCCCCCTCTTGTTAAAGCCTTGAATTACCATAATGTATTTGTCCCAGCTAAGCAAAAATAGGCAATGGCACCCCACTCCAGCACTCTTGCCTTGAAAATCCCATGGACGGAGGAGCCTGGTGGGCCGAAGTTCATGGGGTCGCTAAGAGTCGGACACGACTGAGCGACTTCACTTTCACTTTTCACTTTCATGCATTGGAGAAGGAAATGGCAACCCACTCCAGTGTTCTTGCCTGGAGAATCCCAGGGACAGGGGAGTCTGGTGGGCTGCCATCTATGGGGTCGCACAGAGTCGGACACGACTGAAGCGACTTAGCAGCAGCAGTAGCAAGCAAAAATATTGGTGTATTACTAATTAAAATGGACTGGAATGGACGAATTTAACTCAGATGACCATTATATCTACTACTGTAGGCAAGAATCCCTTAGAAGAAATGGAGCAGCCATCATAGTCAACAAAAGAGTCTGAAATGCAGTACTTGAATGCAACCTCAAAAATGACAGAATGACCTCTGTTTCCAAGGCAAATCATTCAATATCTCAGTAATCCAAGTCTATGCCCCGACCAGTAATGCTGAAGAAGCTGAAGTTGAATGGTTCTATGAAGACCTACAAGACCTTCTAGAACTAACACCCAAAAAAGATGTCCTTTTCCTTATAGGGGACTGGAATGCAAAAGGAGGAAGTCAAGAGATACCTGGAATAACAGGCAAATTTGGCCTTGGAGTACAGAATGAAACAGGGCAAAGGCTAATACAGTTTTGCTAAGAGAATGCACTGGTCATAGCAAACACCCTCTTCCAACAACACAAGAGAAGACTCTACTCATGGACATCACCAGATGGTCAATACTGAAATCAGATTGATTATATTCTTTGTAGCCAAAGATGGAGTATCTCTATACAGTCAGCAAAAATAAGACCAGGAGCTGACTGTGGCTCAGATCATGAACTCCTTATTGCAAAATTCAGACTTAAATTGAAGAAAGTAGGGAAAACCACTAGACCATTTGGGTATTATGTAAATCAAATCTCTTAGAATTATACAGTAGAAGTGACAAATAGATTCAAGGGATTAGATCTGATAGACAGAGTGCCTAAAGAACTATGGACAGAGGTTTGTGACATTGTACAGGAGGCAGTGATCAAGACCATCCACGAGAAAAAGAAATGCAAAAAGGCAAAATGGTTGTCAGCGGAGGCCTTACAAATAGCTGGGAAAAGAAGAGAAGCAAAGACAAAGGAGAAAAGGAAAGATATACCCATTTGAATGCAGAGTTCCAAAGAATAGCATGGGGAGATAAGAAAGCCTTCCTCAGTGATCAATGTAAAGAAATAGAGGGAAATAATAGAATGGGAAAGACTAGAGATCTCTTCAAGAAAATTAGTGATACCAAAGGAATATTTCAGGCAAAGATGGGCACAATAAAGGACAGAATGGTATGGACCTAACAGAAGCAGAATATATTAAGAAGTGGCAAGAATACACAGAACTACACAAAAAATATCTTCATGACCCAGATAACCATAATGGTGTGATCACTCACCTAGAGCCAGACATCCTGGAATGAGAAGTCAAGTGGGCCTTAGGAAGCATCAGTATGAACAAAGATAGTGGAAGTGATGGAATTCCAGTTGAGCTATTTCAAACCTCAAAAGATGATGCTGTCAAAGTGCTGCACTCAATATGCCAGCAAATTTGGAAAACTCGGCAGAGGTCATAGGACTGGAAAAGGTCAGTTTTCATTCCAATCCCAAAGAAAGACAATGCCAAAGAATGCTCAAACTACCACACAATTGCACTCATCTTACATGCTAGTGAAGTAATGCTCAAAATTCTCCAAGCCAGCTTCAACAGTATGTGAACCATGAACTTTCAGATGTTCAAGCTGGATTTAGAAAAGGCAGAGGAACCAGAGATCAAATTGCCAACATCCGTTGGATCATTGAAAAAGCAAGAGAGTTCCAGAAAAACATCTATTTCTGCTTTATTGACTATGCCAAAGCCTTTAACTATGTGGATCACAACAAACAAACTATGGAAAATTCTTCAAGAGATGGGAATACCGGACTACCTTACCTGCCTCCTGAGAAATCTGCATATGCAAGTCATGAAGCAACAGTTAGAACTGGACACGGAACAACAGACTGGTTCCAAATAGGGAAATTGTAGTCAAGGTTGTATGTTGTCACCCTGCTTATTTAACTTATGTGAAGAGTATATCATGCAAAATGCTGGGCTGGATGAAGCATAAGCTGATATCAAGATTGCCGGGAGAAATAGCAATAACTCAGATACGCAGATGACACCACCCTTATGGCAGAAAGCAAAGAACTAAAGTGCCTCTTGATGAAAGTGAAAGAGGGAAGTGAAAAAGTTGGTTTAAAGCTCAACATTCAGAAAACTAAGATCATGGCATCTGGTCCCATCACTTCATGGCAAATAGACGGGGAAACAATGGCAATAGTGAGAGAATTTATTTTTCTGGGCTCCAAAATCACTGCAGATGGTGACTGCCGCCATGAAATTAAAAGACGCTTGCTCCTTGGAAGAAAAGCTATGACCAACCCAGACAGCATATCAAAAAGCAGAGACATTACTTTGCCAACAAAGGTCTGTCTAGTCAAAGCTCTGATTTTTCCAGTAATCATGTATGGATGTGAGAGTTGGACTCTAAAGAAAGCTGAGCACCAAAGGATTGATGATTTTGAACTGTAGTGTTGGAGAAGACTCTTGAGAGTCCCTTGGCTTGCAAGGAGATCCAACCAGTCCATCCTAAAGGAAATCAGTCCTGAGTATTCATTGGAAGGACTGATGCTGAAGTGCCAATACTTTGGCCACCTGATGCAAAGAACGGACTCATTGGCAAAGATCCTGATGCTGGGAAAGATTGAAGGCAGGAGGAGAAGGGAACAACAGGATGAGATGGTTGGATGCCATCGCTGACTCGATGGACATGAGTTTAAGGAAGCTTTGGGAGTTGGTGATGGACAGGGAAGCCAGGCATGCTGCAGTCCATGGGGTCTCAAAGAGTCAGACACAACCGAGCAACTGAACTGAACTAAACTCCATGTTATTCAGTTTCACTAGATTTTCCACTAATGTCCTTTTTCTGTTCCAGGATTCCATTCAGGATACTTCGATACACTTAGTTGTCACATCTTAGTTCTTCTGATCTGTGACAGCTTCTCACACTTTTCTTGCGTTCTTAATGTCCCTAACTGTGGAGGAATACTGGTCGGGTATTTTGAGACTCACAATTTGGGTTTGCCTGGTGGTGCTGTTCTCCTGGTTAGACTGGGGTTCTGGGTTTCGGGAAGAAGACCAGAGAGGTCACGTGCCCGTCCTCCTCACATCCCACCTCATGGGGGACATGTAATCCACAAGACTCTTCAGCAATGATGTTAAACCCAGTGACCTGGCCGAGGTCCTGCCTCTCCTAACCTGCCCTTTCTTCTTTCCCCAAGTCTCTCTCATTTCCTTCCTGGGAGTCTGTCGACGTTTTGGTAGTTAATGATATGTTTGTGCTGCAGCATCTCCTCCACCCCCTCTCCAGTGCCTTCCTCCCTGTGCCACTTAGGTTGTTGCTCTGATGCTTTTATTACCGATAAGGTGTCCTGTCGGAACACATCCTCTGCCAACAGAAGCACTCATGCAGTCACATGTCTCCTGCCAGCATGAAGCCTCAAAGCTAAAAGGAAGCTGCCCACGGGGGCTGGGAGGCCGGGCTTTGAACAAGCCCAGATAACGCTCCAGGTGATTTAGGAATGTGTAATCTACTCCCATTGAAGGAAAAAATTAGTGATCAGGAACAGGGCAGGACTAGATGAGTAATGGAGGGAGATATCCAGACACACCTGAGTGTTTGCATTTCTTTATATTTTATTCTAAATTCTGAATTATCCCTTTCAATCATATTAGGCTGTAATTATGTGCTGCTGCTTTGACAGCAAGCCAGTCATATTTTCATTTTAGAACAGCAACATTGAATGGGAAACAGCCGGCTGCCCTTCGCACTTTGAGCCTTCAATCTGCCTGTGCTCAATCAGGCAGCCCCCATCCCCACCCTAGACCCAGGGCTTCCTGCTGCCAAGTAGTCATGGACAATGGAGACGTTAAAAGCATATTCCAGGGACTCCACCAAGCAGACTAGGTGCTCAGGAAGGCAGGCTCTGGCCTCCAGGTGGAACTGACTTTTTATAGAGTCCTAAGCACAGGATGGGACAGGTGCCCAGGACTCAGGCTGACCTGCCTCAGCCCCTACAGCCCTAGCAAAATCTGTAGAATCACGTTCAACTTCCAGAATTCTCCATTCAGTGCTAAGTCTGTATGGTTCCAGGACTGTCCTGAGATGGTAAAACATTGGTACCTGCCCTTCCTGAAAGGGCAAGTCATGTACCTGCCAGGCAGGAGTCTGCCTATGGAATGTTCTGTAGGATTCTTAGCCACCCTACACAGGATGCATGATGGGTCCAGATAATGTGTTAGTTCTTCAGTCATGTCCAACTCTATGCAACCCCATGAACTGTAGCCTGCCAGGCTCCTCTGTCCATGAAATTCTCCAGGCAAGAATACTAGAGTGGGCTGCCGTTTCCTTCTCCAGAGGATCTTCCTAACCCAGGGATTGAACCTTGGTCTCCTGCATTGCAGGCAGACTCTTTACCACTAAGCCATCAAGGAAGCCTAAAAAACACTCTGTTCGTCCATTTAATATGCCACTGGCCAGTACTCCTTTAGGGGTAGTTGTGGTAGGGGGTGGGTGGGACAGTCAGCTGGCACCATCACAAATGCTGGTTGCTCACATGAGATTGAGTGAGGAAAAACGTTCTCTGTGCTCATTTACAAAGAACCGGCCCTTTGATCCAGCTGAACCACACACAAGGAAAGGTGAGGGGCAAACAGGCCCCGAAGGCTATCAGCACCTTAGTCAACTCTGATGGCAGTGAGTGGAGACTCACCCAAAACAGCTTGATACAACAGTCGTCGAGGACTTCTCCTTGAGCCTTCCCCAGAGGCAGGCTGTAGAAGCTGGCGTACAGTGTGACCTCCCCTCCACCAGACATGGCTGATCAGAGCAGAGGTGGATATGACCCAGACTGGACCTGAGCCTTTCTCCTCATTTGGACGAGGGCTGGAGGGTAATCAGGACATCTCTGTGGCCACTTGAATGTGTACACTCCAGGGCTACGAAGGCGCCATGCTCAGCCTTGTGCACACAGAGAACTGGAGGAAGCTGGCCTCAACTAAGATGCTTCAGACCATGGGACCCAGAGAGAGAAGGGCTTCTGGGTGCTCCTGGGGTCGGAAGTGCCACCTGTCCCTAGGGTCCAGGAGACATCTGTCCTACCCTTATGGCCTAAGTTAGCCTGGGTGAGTTTCTGTCACTTAGACCCAAAAAAGCCTAAGACAGAGGGTATTGTAGGAATTCAGAGATTGTCAGAGAAAGGAAAAGCAGGAAACATACTGGGGCTCAGGAATTGGAAAAATCATGTCTTTCTCAAGCTGCCCATCTGCTTCTTTTTCTTGTCTCTATTTATCTCAACAGAAAAGTTTTCTTTTTCTGTTTCCATCAATGAATCTCAAACCCAATGGTTGCCCTAGTCCTGAATCTATGCAACCTTTAGTTTCAACCATCAGACTGTAATCTCAGTGAAAGTGAAAATCACTCAGTTGTATCTGGCTCTTTGCGACCCCATGGACTGTATAGTCCACGAAATTCTCCAGGCCAGAATCCTGGAGTGGTCCTCCAGGAGATCTGCCCAACCCAGGGATCGAACCCAGGTCTCCCACATTGCAGGCAGATTCTTTACCAGCTGAGCCACAAGCGAAGCCCAAGAATACTGGAGTGGGTAGCTTATCCCTTCTCCAGCGGATCTTCCCAACCTAGGAATCAAACCAGGGACTCCTGCATTGCAGGTGGATTCTTTACCAACTGAGCTATGAGGGAAGCCCTCTAGTTAAATATGAGAAAGAAATTCTGCTTAGCCTGGGAGACAAGGAGTCTCACACAGTATTTTAATCAGGGACCCTTTCTTCCTCACTCCTTTCTTTCTTTCCTTTCTATCACAGAAGTCCATCTCTAAGTAGCCCAAGGAGAAAAGTGGGCATAGACTAGTTCACACCACTGACATGAACAGACCCGGAAAGGACTCAGGAACAACTCGGCTGAGAAATACCAACAGGGTCCCTGGGGCTCTAGTCTTCTCTTTGTTGGCCTCATTATCTCGTATTAGACCTTTGTGTGGAGTATGGGGAAGGCTGACACCTCTAGGCTTGTATCACCCAGAGTAAATAAAGTGATCCCAGATTTTTCAAAGACCTTCTCTCTCCTGTTACCTGTATGCAAAATTGCAGTTAAGGAGCTAATAACTCAGTCAGAGTCACACTCCCTTCCTTTGGTTGATCACTGTAGCCAGGAGTGCAAGGATAGTGTGAAGACAGCTCCTCAATGCCCCCATGGAAGGGAGGGGGCTCCTTAAAGAATAGAGCTGGTTAGGAGGGTCCACTGTCCTCGGTCTGCAGTGTGACACCCACCCCCGTCAGGGGCCAGGGGTATGGTCGGTAAGCATCAGGGAAAGCTGGGTTGTGGTGATGGATTCAGATCCTCCCCTTCCGTTTTCTGATCACTCTCCCTCGGATCCTTGTCTTTGCAGATCTTAATCGTTCTGCCAGAAGCTCTTTGGTTTCCTGTGTTCTTGTTCTCCCTGTAACTTTAGTTTCCCACTATGACCTACTCTGCCTGGACCCAGCCCCCTGGCTCTTGGACCCTTGCTTACACTCTGGGGGAAACTGGGGAGAGTAGACCTTGGCTCACAGGGGCCACTGCGGCCACAGGAGGTCAGTTTATGGGGGAAATGTTTGTACCTGGCCCAGTGTCCCTGGCCCAGGCATTAGACCTGGAAGATCCCAGGTTGGACTGACTTCTGTTCTAGGGAGGGTCTTAAGAGTGAGTAGCCCTTCTAGCAGCAATTATAAGCTCCTCTCTGTGTTGATTTCTGTCATCCCCAAGTCTTCAGCAAAGTTCTGTCAAATGCTAACAATAACAGAAAGACATTAAAGGTCAGAGGCCTGCAGGCAAACCCTGCCTTCCACACCGAGACACGGGGAGACATCCGGATTACTTCACAGCTCCAGTTGTCTCTCAAACAAGTCTGTTCAGACATCTTTAAATATGCACTTTAGCACTTCTCTCTGCCAGAGTGTTGACACTCGGGCTGGCTTTCCCAGGGCTGAGTGATGCCTCGACGGGCGTGTGTCACCCCTTCCTGGTACTCGGAGGTTCAGGCATCGCCAAGAGGCAGGAGGCTGAGCCAGAGGAGCATTCCTGCTTCTCAATCAGTATCTTTTCTGTTCGCAGATCGTTCAACACCAACCACTTAGTCCATGTGGACAAATCTGTCCAGACTCTCAAAAGATACAGTTCCTAAGGTGAGGAAAGAGGAAGGACGGTCTTCCTCATACCCTTTGCCCACCTCCTCCTATCCCCCACCTCTCAGCTCTGGCTGGGATGATTCTGAGAGTGGATACAAAAGTGGAAGGTAGGGTGTTGCAGTGAAGTCAGATGAGGGTGAGGACCCTGACCCTGGGTCTCCCTGAGAGCTTGGGGTGGTGCTGACTTTGGGACCCATCTCACAAAAATATGAACTAGCATCTGCTGCTGCTGCTAAGTCGCTTCAGTCGTGTCCGACTCTGTGCCCATAGACGGCAGCCCACCAGGCTCCTTCATCCCTGGGATTTTCCAGGCAAGAATACTGGAGTGGGTTGCCATTTCCTTCTCCAATGCATGCATGCATGGTAAGTCACTTAAGTGGCCCCATGTCTGACTCTGTGTGACCCCATAGATGGCAGCCCACCAGGCTCTTCTGTCCACAGGATTCTCTAGGCAAGAATACTGGAATGGGTTGCCATTTCCTTCTCCTAAACTAGCATCTAATAAGGTTTAAACCAATGCCAGGCTGTGTTAATCAGTAACTCTCTTTAAACAACCTTTTTATGTTGAAAAAATCTTAAACCTACCAAAAGAATAGTATAATAAACTCCCAAATGGCCTTTTCCAAGATTCACTGATAACTAATATTTTGCTGCATTGGCTTTTTTCTCCGTCTCTTTCTCTAGCACATACACACACAGCTGTAATTTTTAAAATGTATTTATTGTTTTGACTGTGCTGGGTCTTTGTTGCTGCTCGGGCTTTCCTGCAGTTGTGGCGAGCGGGGTCCACTCTCCAGTCGTGGCGCACAGGCTTCTCACTGCAGTGGCTTCTCTTGCTGCAGAGCACAGGCTTTAGGGCGCTCCAGCTTCGGTAGTTGTAGCTCCCAGGCTTAGTTGCTGTGCAGCCTGTGGGATCTTCCCGGATCAGGGATCAAACCCATATCTCCTGCTTTGGCAGGTGGATTCTTTACCACTGAGCCACTAGCGAAGCCCTGTAATTATTTTAATATTTTTTCCTGAACTATTTGAGGATTAGATACAAATGTCATATCCCTATATACTTCAGCAGCATATATCTCTTAAGAACAAGGATATTTTCTTACATATCCTTAGGACAACTACCAAACTAAAAAAATGTGGTTGATAAACACTATTATCCAACATAGGGTCCACATTCAAATTTTGCTCTTTGTCCCATACTGTCTTTTAGAGCATTTGCTTTTTCCCAACGCGGGACCCAATGCAGAATTACGTGTTGTGGTTAGTTGTCACATCTCTTCCGTAATCTGCAAACATTCTTCTCATCTCTTTTGTCTTTTATAATGTTGACTTTTTGGAAGAGTTTGGATGTCTGACAGCTTTCTCATGGTTAGAGTCTCATGTGCGTTTGGACAAGGATGCCAAGCGAGTGACGCTGCAGCCTCCTTGGTGCCTCCATCAAGAGGGCCCAGGACGTCATTTGGCCCCACTATTGGGGATGTTTAACTTGGTCACTAGGTTAACGTGGTCTCTGCCAAAGGTTATTTTTTTCCCTTGAAATTAATAAGTGCTCTGTTAATTAATGAGAGGTGTTTTGAGACTGTCTTTCCCCCCATAACCTCTTGCCCAATAGTTTTAGCATCCACTGCTGATTCTCTCCTGTATCAACAATTACTGTGACAGTTGAGAAACGGAGTTGACGCCTTTCAACGTCTAGAATCAGTTGCTATTTATTATCTCATTTCACAGATTAAACCACTGAGGCTCTGAAGGTAAAGTAAATTGTAAAGTCAAGTCACTGGGTAAAGTCATTGTCCCACAAAGTAGAAAGGCCACAAAGCTGTGAGATTCAGACTCAGGCCTGACTCCAGGGCCCATCTGTTTGCCCTTCTTCTCTCCTGCCACTCTACTGCTTCTCCAAGCCATCGGCTGTGGAGGTGATGGGATGGTCTCTCAACCCTGTGTGCCCCTCTGAACACATTATTCCTATTTCTTTCCCTAAATTTGAGGCTGAGGCTCTGGTCACAGAGAAATGGGCCTCAGGGTCATTTTTGCAACACCCCACCCCGCCCCAACCATGTCCAAGCCTTCCTGCCTCAGTCTCACCTTCTTCCTCGGCAGCCTCTCCAGTGACCAACCACCAGTTTGCTCCCCTTGTGGACACTGTCCTGGGGCCAGGGCCTTCCAAGGCTCCTTTGCAGGAAGGCTATTCTGGTCATGGGGGCTGGGAGGGCCAGATGACTCACTCACTTACTTGTTTGCACTTTATCTCTCACCTGCTTCCAGAAAGTCTTTGAAGTAATTGAAGCCTCAGGTTCCTCAGCCTGCTGAGACAAGGGAATGTCCCAGCTGGAGCATGGCTGGGGTGAGGTGGCTCGGCTTGGCAGGCCCTGGGTTCCTCCGGAGGTTGGAGGAGGGCCGGCCTCCGTGCATGATGGGGAGGACATCAGGCATGAGGCTGAGGAAGGGAAGCTGGACCCAGCCCTGACTGACCACCAGCCTAGAGGGCCAGAGGGGCTGGAGTTTCCACTCTGGATGACGGAATGTGGGAGGAGGCCTGGTGGCAGGCGGGCCCTGAGACCAAAAGTTCCCAGAGTCTGACTGGGTCCACTTCTGGGATTTGCTCAGTTGCTTTCTTGAGTATAGAGAGCCCTGCTGGATATTCCTGGTGGCCAGTCCTGCGTCCTCCAGCTGCCCCAAGGCCCAGGCCTTCTCCACCAGGAACCACCAACTCCTCATCTCTGGGGGGAGGGCCTTTCCCCTGGGGTCCAGGTGCCCCTGGCCACAGGCCAAATCACTTGTTGGGTCCCTGTCCTCCCCCACCCACAGCTGAGTTGGGCCCCAACCACCCCACCCTAAAGCGGTGGAACACCCTGACGACCCACTGCCTTGACAGCCTCGAGGAGGAAGCTCCTGCCCCCACCCACGGGAGGCCCTTCTTTCCCTGCCCCTCCCTACACCATTTCCGGCCTCTTACCTGGAACATCCTGACTTGCCCCAGGCTCCCCTCAACTCAGGTTTCCTTAGGGGGCAGGTTGATGGCGTCCCCACATTACACCAAGTTTTGGCAAGTCCAGCCCAACTCTGACAGACTTTCTGTCACACTTCCCTACAGCTACTTAATCCACTCTTTACTGTGTAATGGAATGCCTTCCATTTAGGGAGGTGGAGGGGGTCTCCCCCAGGCGGGATTAAACGTGATGACAGTTCCTAAAGGCAGCGGCTGGAATCCAGGCTAGAAAAGTAAGGCAGAAAGACTGGAGGGCGACCTCCAAAGTTAGGGGCCAGCATCTGCCAGCCTGGGTTGTGGTGGAAAGGAGGAAGGCGGGGCCTTGGCAGGAGCGAAGCCCACCCTGAAGACAAACGAGGGGGCTCAGCAGACAAGGTGAGAGGGGCTGAATGAGAAAAGGAGGGAGCGAGCACAAGGAGTGAGGCATGCGCCATGCAGGGCATGGGCAAGGCAAGCTGGGCACCCAAAGCCAGTGCTCTGGGACAACCCAGAGGGAGAGGGTGGGGAGGGAGGTGGGAGTGGGGTTCAGGATCGGGGGCACACATGTATACCTGTGGCTGATTCATGTTGATGTATGGCAAAAACCGTCACAATATTGTAAAGTAATTATCTTCCAATTAAAATAAATAAATTTAAAAAGAGCTTCAGGGCTAGAAGTGCGCTGGCCTCAAATCTTGAAGGCCAGAGGACAGGACAGGGTGCAAAGAGGGCAGGGTGGTGGGGGAGGCAGGAGGCGCCTGGGCAGACAGTTGTTGACCACCATCTGGGATAAAACCTTTTCATAGGTTGAGGTGCATCTGTGTGGGAACAAGTTCCCTGTAAGAGGAATCACTGGCTGCAAGGAGCAGAAACGTGCTCAACTTGCTGAACCAAAACAGGATTTACTAGAAGGAAACAGCAGCAAACCTGTCATACACTTTAAAAAATTTTTATTATTTATTCGATTGCATCCGGTCTTAGTTGTGACATAGAAGGTCTTCACGGCGACAAACAAACTCTAGCTGTGGCCAGCGGCATGTGGAATCTTAGTTCCCCAGCCAGGGATGAAACTTGTGTCCCTTGCATTGCAAGGCGGATTCTTAACGCCAGACGGACAGCTAAGTCCCTGTCATAGATTTCAAGTTGCAGGAATGAAGCTGAGCCTAATAAGGAGCTAGATACAGACATTTGAAAGTGATAACTGGGGTTATTATCCCCAGATGTCAGCAAGCTTACCCACTTGCGTGTCATACTCTCTCTCAACGGGTTTGATCTGCATCTCTTTGCACCTTGTAGTGGACATTTGCCATTTTGGGGCTACTCAACATCTATATCCCCCCAGTAGAGCACCCCTATTTCCTATGGAGGACTGTTTTTAAATATACTCTGGATTTTGTTTTTATTCAGGAGTGATGAGGCCAGCTGGTCAGGAGATGATTGCCATTGAAAAGACCATTTGTTACTGTTCCCAAGAGAGGAGGGCATGCCTGCCACACAGGGCCCCAAGGGGAAGTACTGGGGTCACTCACGAGGCAGAAGGAGCCCAGGGAAAGCATGGGCACAAGACTTGCGGTTTCTGGGGGAAAGGTTTAGAATTTGCAAAGTTGAATAATCTCAGTGGGTTCTGGGATCTAGGATGGTGTATAGTTGTCTGGTATCTGGTATCTGGGTCCTGGGATGATCAGGCTGAGGGATGTCGTGTCCTGGAGTGTAAGAGCCAGATAGGGGTGTTGTTTTGGAGTACGGACTATGGGCTGGTTGATTAGTATATACATGAAAGTCACATTCCCTGTACTTCCCTGGTGGTTCAGTGCCAAGACTTTGCATTCCCAGTGCAGGGGGCCTGGGTTCAATCCCTGGTCAGGGAACTAGATTCTGCATACTGCAACTAAAGATCCTGCATGCTGTAACTAAGACCCAGCACAGCCAAAATAAATAAATACATTTAAAATAAAAAAAAAAAAATTTAAGGTATATATATATATATATATATAAAGGCATATTGCCTGTTTGTAATCTCTAAGAACTGGTTAACCCTAGAAATGAGCAGTATCTCTCCAGTCAGTAAGGCCCCAGCTGCCAGAGCATCAAGAATATAGAAAATCAGAAATTATAACGAATATAGGAACTTATCCCACTCCCATTGGACATGACCTTGGTGGGATGGTAAATGCAGGCATTCTTCCTCCATCTATAAAACCAGAGATGATGGGCATGAAGCTGGAGCTATGGGCACAGTTTCTGTGTCTCACAGTCACTCTTAAGGAACTAAGAACTTAATGTTTCACAATGTCCAGAAAAAAATCATCTAATGACCCCACCTCCTACTCCAGCTCCTACAATACAAATGCCCAGCACACTAGGGCTTATGGGAGACGATCCATAGAGTCATCTTGACTACAAGGCTGGGAGGAAACCTGGGCACTACCAACTGGGCTGTGGTGTCCTCTGATATTATGATTCAAAACCCCCAAGGATAAACCACTGATGCCCTACAGGACGGACAGCAGAAAAGGCTGGGGCCAAGTAAAGGCTTCTAACCCTGACCTAAAGTTGTGGGAAACTGGCAAGATTATTGCTAGCATGTGGCGAGATCTTAGGGCTTCCCAGATGGCACAGCGGTAAAGAATCCACCTGCCAATGCAGGAGATGCAAGAGGTGTGGGTTTTACCCCAGGGTCAGGAAGATCCCCTGGAGTAGGAAATGGCAACCCACTCCAGTATTCTTGCCTGGAAAAGTCCATGGACAGAGGAGCCTGGCAGGCTGCAGTCCCTGGGGTCACAGAGAGTCAGACACGACTAGAAACAAAGATATTTAAACAAATATGAAGCAGAAAATAGAGAGTGAATTTATGAAGGTCTATCATAATCCCCCCACATCCTATCTTCTTTACACAAGTGAAAAAAGTCACGCAGAGTGGATTTATAGGAAGACTGTCTCATATAGAGAAGGGAGAATCTCACAAGAGCATTTAGCCTGCTAAAGATCCAGGGGATTATGATGATGGCTTTTTGATTAGTTAGACTTTTGGAGCAGTTTTAGGTTCACAGTAAAATTGAACATAAAGTACAGAGAGTTTTTGTAAACCCCCTACCTCTCCTTCCATAGCCTCCCCCTGCTATTAACATCCCCATCCAGAGCGGTACGTTTGTTACAGTTGATGAGCCCACATCGACACATCACTATCGTCCAAAGATCATGGCTTACCTTAGGGTTCACTCTTTTGGTTCCATGGGTCTTGACAAATGTATCATGTCATGTATCTACGATGATAGTATCATATAGAATGATTTTGCCACTCTAAAAATCCCCTGTGCTCTGTCCATTCATCTCTCCCTCCCCTCTAACCCCAGGCAACCACTGATCTTTTTCCAAAATGTTGTAGAATTGGAAACATATTGGCTTCTTTCACTTAGTAATGTGCACTCAAGTTTTCTCCATGTCTCTTCATGGCTTGATAGCATGCCAGCTTGACAGCTTCTTTTAGGTGCTGGTGATATTTCGTTGTGTGATGGTACCAGAGCTCCTCATGCAGGAGGACATCTTGGTTGCTTCTGAGTTTTGGCAATTATGAATAAAGCTGATACAAACTGCAATAGCCAAGACATGGAAGCACCCTAAGTGTCCATCAGCAGATGAATGGATAAAGAAGAGTAAGAACAAAAAGGAGCTCTCTGACACATGTATGTCTGTCTCTTTCTGCCTCTGCCCACAACCTTCAGAAGCAGAATTCCTTCAGAGCTGTTTTACTTCCACCTTCCAAATCTCGAGCAAACTTCTCATTAGGCCAATTCTAGCTCAGAACCACACAAGCAAGGGTGTCTTAAAGTGTACTTCCAGTATAATCAAAGTGACATAGTACCACGGCACCACAGGACCCAGGCTCCTCCTAGCTCATTGCTAGGTATTCTCACCTCCTGTTAACCACCCTGCGTTGAATCTCCTGAGGAGAGGTAGGTCCACCTTGGAGAGTGGCATTTCAGGAGTAGCAGAACCCAGATTGAAACCCAACGGGCTCATCCAAAGGCACATTCTCTCCTGCCTAAGCACATGGTTGCGGGGGGGAGGGGGGAGGGTCACTGGGGAGGTGGCAGCCAAATTAAGGATCCAGATTGTAGTAGTTCCCTCCCTAGGTACAGACCACCAGGGGAACTTGAGCTCATAAAGAAAAATGAGAAGACGTTGAGTAGTATAATACCTGTAAAAGAAAATGCAAAAAAAATGAACCTATATGAAATGAAGCAGAATGAATGGACCAATAAGAACTGGCTTTAATCATAATAAAATTCTCAGATCATGGATGATAGTATAATAATTGTAACATTATAATTGAAATAGGGAATGAGAATGTATAAAGAATCATCAAGTATGAAAAATATAATAGCTGAAGTAAAGAATTCAATATGAAAGTTGAATGGCAGAATAGATTCAGACTGAGAATGAATTCATAAACTGGAAGACAGGGTTGATGAACTCTCCCAAAAGGTATCAGGAAGGAATAAAGAGGAAAAATACAAGGGTAAAGTTAATAGATATGGAAGATAGATATGTCTTTAAAATGAAAGTTCCAGAAGAGGAGGGGAAAAAAAAAAAAGCTGGAAGGAAGGAAATATTTGAAAAAAAATAATGAGTAAATGAATTCCCAGAATTTCCCAGAATTAGAGAAAAGTATAAGATTTCAGGCTGAGTACCAACAAGATAGATTTTTTTTAATCACTTGAACTTATTATAGTAAAATTTAATAAAGTGTGTTATCTCTTATTTAAATAAAAATTTTATTTATCAAATAAAATTTAATAAAATTCTAAAAGCTTCTACAGAATCATAACAAATAAGCAAACAAACATAAAATAAAAAACAACACCCACACACTAACCACTAGGAACAAGTATATTGACATCAGCTTTCTCAGCAGCAATACAGAATGCAAGAAAAAGAACTTTAGAACTCAAATTTTAACATAAAAGTGAAATAAAGATGTTCTAAAGCTTTCAAGTTCTTAGAAGATTTATTTACCCAAAGGCCCTCTTTGAGAATACTTTTGGATACTTTAGGACTTCCCCGGTGGCTCAGATGGTAAAGCGTCTGTCTACAATGCGGGAGACCTGGGTTCGATCCCTGGGTCGGGAAGATTCCCTGGAGAAGGAAATGGCAACCCACTCCAGTACTCTTGCCTAGAAAATCCCATGGACGGAGGAGCCTGGTGCAGGCTACCTCCCATGAGGTCGCAAAGAGTCGGACACGACTGAGCAACTTCACTTCACTTCACTTGGATACTTTAATATATACTTTAAGACATACTTTATCTAATACTTTAAGATACCAGAAAGAAGGCTAATTAAAGAATAGAGTAAGGTATATATTTGTCTAGATAAATAAGTCTAAAAGTAAAAGCAAAAAGCTGTATCTTGAGCATTAAAATTCTAGATGATACAACATGACAGGGTTGTATGTCTGGAAGGTTGTGAAGTCCATTGGGAGGCAAGCACATGCTTTTTATGGAGGAAGAGATATAGCTACTGATAAGTTCAAAATTGATAAGGAAAAATAAACAGAAGTAAGGGTTATCACACATAAACTAGGGGTAACACCAGAAGAATGAAAATAGAATGTATAACTTTCAAACCAAAAAAGAAAATTCAATCTATCCAGTGAAAGTTATGGAAGGAGAAAAAAAGAAAAATTCAATATGGTAAATAGGAAGTATGAAATAAGATAGCTGATATGGGTCTTAATACAACAGCAAATAAACTTAAATATAAATGGGTTAAATTTATAAATCAAAAGAATCTCATTAAATAAAAATAAATAGTATATTGAAATAAAATGTTATTTTAAAAAGGGACACAGAAAGGTTGAAAATAAAGAGAAAAAAGATAAACTAAAACATCAATCAAAATAAAGTCATTGTAGCAGTTTTTTTTTTCTTCTTTTTTGAGCTGTGTCACCATGGCTTGGCTTGTGGGATCTTAGTTCCCTAACCAAGGACTGAACCTAGGCCATGACGGTGAAAGTGCCGAGTCCTAACCACTGGACCACCAGGGAACTCCCTGTAGCAGTTTAGAATCAGACCAAAAAGATTTTAAGGTGAAAAGCATTATAAATGACAAAGAGGGACGTATATATTTGTTAAAGAATAAGTCAAAGGGATAAAATAGCAATGAATAGTGATATAGATTAAATTATGTAAGTGACAACTGAGAAAACTTGGGTTTGGGATCAGATCAGATCAGTCGCTCAGTCGCATCTGACTCTTTGCGACCCCATGAATCGCAGCACGCCAGGCCTCCCTGTCCATCACCAACTCCCGGAGTTCACTCAGACTCACGTCCATCGGGTTGGTGATACCATCCAGCCATCTCATCCTCTGTCGTCCCCTTCTCCTCCTGCCCCCAATCCCTCCCAGCATCACAGTCTTTTCCAATGAGTCAACTCTTCGCATGAGGTGGCCAAAGTACTGGAGTTTCAGCTTTAGCATCATTCCTTCCAAAGAAATCCCAGGGCTGATCTCCTTCAGAATGGACCGGTTGGATCTCCTTGCAGTCCAAGGGACTCTCAAGAGTCTTCTCCAACACCACACTTCAAAAGCATCAATTCTTTGGCGCTCAGCCTTCTTCACAGTCCAACTCTCACATCCATACATGACCACAGGAAAAACCATAGCCTTGACTAGACGAACCTTTGTTGGCAAAGTAATGTCTCTGCTTTTGAATATGCTATCTAGGGTTTGGGATGGGAATACATAAATCAATGATGGTAATTAGAAAATTTTAACAGATCCTTCTCAAAACTGATAGTTTAGGTAGACAAAAATTGAACAAAGATAGAGCTTATATTTAAACAATATATTAATAAGCTCAAATTAATAGGTATGTATAGAGAAATTTATTCCTTAAAATTGGAAATATTTATGTAATATTAGCAAAACTTGACCTTGTAGTAGATCACAAAGGAAGCTTCGATTAATTTCAAAGAATCAGCATAAAAAATATAGGTCTCAGACTATAGTGCAATAAAATTAGAAATTTACAACAAAAGGGTAGCTTTAAAAATCTATGTCTGTAAGCTAAAATAATACTTCCAAATTATTCTTGGTTTAAAGAGGAAATGATAAGGAAAAGTAGGGGAAAATAACTACAGTCACAGCAAAGATTATAAAAATAGTGAAAGCAATCAATACTATATGCTATAGATTAGACTTGTAAATAATCTAGTGGGACAAATTAAGGAGCCCTGAAAAAGACTCACTTATCTATAGATACATACAATATAACAGAGGTGGTATTGCATGGTTTGAATTAGTTAGCTTTCCATATAGGAAAAAATTAGATTTTTATTTCACATCATATAAAAACAAAATTTAGAGGTATTAAAGACATAAAAGGCAAAACTAAATTTTTTAGAAAAAAATAGAATATTTTTTTTAGTACCTTTAGGGTAGGTCAAGACTTCTTGAACAAAGAATAAAAGCTCAAATTGTTAATATAAATGCTGATGTATTTCCCCACGTTCAAAATTTTAGGTTACACATGAAAATGACATAGGCAAGGTTGAAAGATAAAGCATAGACTGGGAGAGGACACGTACTGTGCACATTGCCTACAAAGAGTCGGAACACAGAGGACTTTATAAGGAATTCCAACAAATCAATAAAAAAACAAACAGCCCAGTAGAAGGACAAACTCAATGGCCAAGGAAAAGGTAAAAGAATGTCCACGTTTGTTCTGCACAGCAAGGGAGACCATAAACAAAATGAAAACACAACCCACAGAGTGGGAGAAAATATTTGCAAATGAAGCAACAAGGGATTAATCTCCAAAATATACAAACAGCTCGTACAGCTCTACGTAAAAGCCAAACAAAATCCTCCCAAAATGGGCAGAAGATCTACATACACATTTCTCCAAAGAAGACATACAGATGGCCAAAAAGCACATGAGAAGATGCTCAACATCACTAACTATCACAGAAGTGCAAATCAAAACTACAAAGACATATCACCTCCCACCGGTCAGAATGGCCATCATCAAAACGTCTACAAACCGTAAATGCTGAGAGGGTGTGGAGAAAAGGGAACCCTCCTACATTGTTGGTGGGAATGTAAATTGGTACATATACCTATATCCACTCTTTTTTAGATTCTTTGCTGTATATAGCAGAAACTAACACAACACTGTGAATCAACTTTATGCCACAGATATTAAAAAAGAAAAGAATGTCCAACCATTCTAGAAGCCACGGAAATGTGGATTTTTAAAAAATGAGATACCAATTCAGAAAGATTAGACTGGAAAATTATTTAATATCTGACCAGACCAAGTGTTGTCAATGAAGTAGGAAAAGAAGAACTCACATATTGATGGGAGTATAAACTCAGATATTAGTTTAAGTGGAGGATGTTCACGCACACCGCCCATTTCCCTTCCAGGCGTACACCCCAGAGAAACCCTTACCTGTGTTCACAAGAAGACATGTATTCAAATGTTCACCATTGAGGGAATTCCCTGGTAGTCCAGTGCTTCGGACTTGACATATTCACTGCTGTGGCCCAGATTCAATTCCTGGTTGGGGAACTAAGATCCCACAAGCCATGTGGCACAGCCAGGAAAGCAAACAAACAAACAAACTTTACCATTGACAACAACAAGTTGAAAACAATCCAAGTGTCCATCAACAGCAGACTGGAAGGGAAGTACAATCACATGATGGAATTCTACACAGCAGTTAAAATGAACTGGAATTAAAATGATCTGTTAACATGGACAGTCTTCAGAACACGATTTATGAAGCCAGAGAGAAGTTGCAGAATAACATGTGCAATATCTGGAGAAAGGGATGGCAACCCACTCCAGTATGCTTGACTGGAGAATTCCCTGGATAGAGGAGCCTGGCGGGCTACGGTCCATGGGGTCACACAGAGTCGGATACGACTGAGTGACTAACATACACACATGTACGTCATATACTATTTATTGAGTTTTAACTTTCTGAAAACAAAATTACATGGCAGTTAAGGAACACAAAAATGGAATAAAAGTACAAAAGTGTACGTGGGAATGATAACGACTAAGTTATTGACAGCAGAAAGCGAAGAACTAAAGAGCCTCTTGATGAGAGTGAAAGAGAAGAGTGAAAATGTTGGCTCCTGAGGGGCTGTGAGTGCGAGAGAGCCAGGAAACCTGTCTCAACTCCCCACCTGCCCGGAGTGCTGTGTGGGTTGGAACACAAAGGCGAGGGCAGAATGGACTTGAGTTTGGCAGATTCACCGGATTCAATTCCACTGAGATTTTCTGGCCACCAGCTGTGTCAAGCCCAGTGAGACAGGCTGGGGGTACTCAAGGTGGGGCCTGGGGTGGGGCACAGACGTGAATCTAGCACAGTGGAATAGAGGTGGCCAAAGAGGGTCAGGGGAGGCTGTACAAAAGACAGGACCAATTCAGCAAGTCTTTAAGGATAAATTGGTGTTTCCCATGCAGATGGGGACATGGGACACACTTCTTGATTTAATTTTGCAGAGCCAATGGATGAAGAAGAACTAGAGAGCCTCTTGATGAAAGTGAAAGAGGAGAGTGAAAAAGTTGGCTTAAAACTCAACATTCAGAAAACTAAGATCATGGCATCTGGTCCCATCACTTCATGGCAAATAGTTGGGGAAACAACAGAAACAGTGTGAGACTTTATTTTCTTGGGCTCCCAAATCACTGCAGATGGTGATTGCAGCCTTGAAATTAAAAGATGCTTGTTCCTTGGAAGAAAAGCTATGACCAACCTAGACAGCATATTAAAAAGCAGAGACATTACTTTGCTAACAAAGGTCCATCTAGTCAAAGCTCTGATTTTTCCAGTAGTCATGTATGGATGTGAGAGTTGGACTGTAAAGAAAGCTGAGCACCCAAGAACAGATGCTTTTGAACTGTGGTGTTGGAGAAGACTCTTGAGAGTCCCTTGGACTGCAAGGAGGTCCAACCAAGTAAAGGAAATCAGTCCTGAATATCCATTGGAAGGACTGTTGCTGAAGCTGAAACTCCAATACTTTGGCCACCTGATGTAAAGAACTGACTCCTTGGAAAAGACCCTGATGCTGGGAAAGATTGAAGGAGGAAGGAAAAGGGGATGATAGAAGATGAGATGGTTGGATGGCATCACCAACTCGGACATGAGTCTGAGTAAGCTCCGGGAGTTGGTGATAGACAGGGAAGCCTGGCATGCTGCAGTCCATGGGGTCTCAAAGAGTTGGACATGACTGAGTGACTGAACTGAACTGAACTGAAGTTACTGATTGTGGTTTCCTTGGGGAAGGGAAGGAGTGAGGTGGGAGAGAGGAGAGGCACCCAGCAGTCTCAGTTGTATTTTCAAGTTTTTCAATAAAACCTCTGAAGTTCCCATAGTATAATATTAAGATTTGACAAAGTTGAATTGTGGATACACAGATGTTCTTATATTATTCTCTTTTCTTTGTTTGAAAATTTCATAATTATGCAACAAAGTTTAAAGTAAAAGAATTATTAGAAATAGCTTTATACCAATAAGATTTTAAATCTATAAGAAATGTTTATTGAAATACATAAAATGCCAAACTTTGAATAAGAAGAAATAGAAAATAGGCCAACAACCAATAAAATAATTGAAATTATAATCAAAATTAACACATAAAATTTTTTTTTCTCAGCTCAGTTGACTTTGTAGCTAAGTTCTACCAAACTCATAGTATTAAGCATATCTTTTAATTCTGATGCTTTAATATCTGGAGCCTTGCTAACCTTGACATCTGAGGGCCAGCCAATTCCTACAGCTGGTAAAGGACTCACCTTCAAGCACACCTTTGACCTGCAAACTAATCAATCCAGAGTCTACACACCCTACTCCATCTTCTCTGGGCACTTTCTCTCCAGGACACTATTCACCTGCTCTAATCACCAGGGCCAGACACCAGGCCAGTAAGGGCAGCCCCTGTACCCAAGAGTCCAGCCAATTGTTTCAATCAGTCAATCCTAAACCTGCTTGCCTTGCCTTGCCTTATCTCCTCCGGGTCTCATGCCTCAGAGCAACCCAAATTCAGGTCCATGAGGAAACACCTATGAGTGTTACTCTCTTCAGCAGAGAATTGGAGTTATCCTAAGTATCTATTATTAGGAGAAAGGATGAGAAAAACCATGATGTGAAAAATGAAAAATGCATTCTGTGGAGTAAATGGGCAGCAGTTGGAAGAATGGGTTTGAGGAATATATAATAACATGGGTAAGTCTTAAAAGCAGTAAAAAGGAAAGAATAAAAAGAGATATAAAATGTTCACACATTCTCTCTACTGTATAACCCAGGACTCTGCTCAATGTTATGTGGAAGCCTGGATGGGAGGGAGTTTGAGAGAGAATGGATACATATATGTGTGTGGCTGGATCCCTTTGCTGTCTACCTGAAACTGTCACGACATTGTTAATCAGCTACACTCCAACACAAAATGAAAAGTTTAATAAAAAATAAAATGTACACACATTCAAAACTCAATATATTTCTCAAAGACACATATATACACAGGGCTTCCCTGGCGGCTTAGCGGTAAAGCATCTGCCTGTAATGCAGGAGACCTCTACAATACAGGAGACACTTGTTTGGTCCCTGAGTTGGGAAGATCCCCTGGAGGAGGAAATGACAACCCACTCAGTATTCTTGCCTAAAAAACCCACGGACAGAGGAGCCTGGAGGGCTATAGTCCATGGAATCATAAGAGTCGGACATGACTTTGTGACTAAACCACCACCATATATACCCAAGGGCATAGGCCAACTACAACATAGTACGTGTCTGTGGGGGAAAGGGGAAAATATTAGCAGCGGTGGTGGTGAAGGGAAGAAAAATACACATACAAGAGAAAGGGCAAGTGTGAGCCCGATTTGGTTGCATGATCCTGCATCACAGCTAAAACACGACACCACACACACTCACAAACACTAAAGCCTTCATCTTATACCAGACCTGTTGGCTTCCTTAAAATCAAGTCTGGGGCATCTAAGGTGGCAAAGGAAGGGTATTCAGGGGGCCCTGGGGTATAAGTACTGTTCTACTACTTGCCCTGCATGATAGGATACTCATTTTATAACTAATTGTTAAACTACACAAATAAGTCGTCTGGATTTTCTTTATTATTCTTTTCCCTCAGTTTTATTTATCTATTTTTTATCTTTGGCTGTGCTGTGTCTTCATTGCTGTGCAGCTTTCTCTAGTTGCGCCCAGCAGGGGCGACTCTTTGTTGTGCTGCTCAGGTCTCTCATTGCAGGGCCGTCTCTTGTTGTGGAGCATGGGCTTTAGGGCAAGCATGCCTCAGTGGTTGCGGTTCCCAGGCTCTAGAGCACAGGCTCAGCAGTTACAATGCATGGGCTTTGATCCGCAGCACCTGGGATCATCCCGGACCAGGGATAGAACTCATGTCTCCTGCATTGGCAGGTGGGCTCTTCACCACTGAGCCACGAGGGAAACCCCTCTCATTTTAAAACATGATCTTTTTTGTGCTTCTCTCGTGAAGTAGACAGAGGGGGCTTTGAGCATTTGTAGTCCACCTCATCTCCCTCTCCCTGTCTCCTTGTCTCTGAGAAGTTCTGAGGAACACAGTTTCAAAACTTTCAAACAGATCCAACTCTTGTTTCACTGAGGGGCAAACTGCAGTCCATGTGGGGTGCCTCTGGACTGCCTGTGATCTTCTCAAGGGGGCTAAGCCAGTTGACTATGATGGTCCAGATGGGGATGAAGGCTCCTGTCACTCTGGACCCCAGGAGGCTTCCCTTAATGTGCCTGGCACTAAGCTGGGCACAGATGGTTGAGGTCTTGTTCCTGCCCCCTGCAGGGACAACTGACCTGTGAAGTCCACCCATCCCTGTGCTTTCTTTACCTGGAAATCCTTCTGCTGTCCCTTTTCTGACCTCATCAGGTCCTGTGCTTGTCAGTCCTCAACCTCACCAGATTCCTCCCGGTAGAAAGTTAAAACGGAGTGACTTCCTGCCAGCCCCCAACTGAACCCACGTTTTATCTCTTTGGCTCGAAGCCATCTGTCAGGAAACGGCCCCTCTCCTTTGGGGGACTTACCTGTCAATCTCAGGGTGTGTTTAAAAAGTTTCCATGGGACAGGGGAGAAAAGCAATAAGGTCGCCTGTGAATATTCCTTTCTCTGTGAACATTCTTCTCTCTGAACAGGGAACACCTGCTCCTTTCAGTCACCCTACAAGTAACTTCCTACAAAAAGATGTTAGATCTTCTTTTCATATCTGTTTCATGGGTGATGACCATGGAGGAGATGGTCTTGCCCAAGGTCACCCACAGAGTGAGAACTGGAAGACAGAGCCAGCTCACTCCAGAGCAGGTAGATCAAATCCTATCCATCAGGGCAGAGACTGTGGGGTTCACAACAAAGAGTGCATTCCTAACTGAGGAAGGATATTTGTGGAAGAACACCTTTTCATCCCCTCTGGAGAGATACTAGGAACCTGGTGGTGGTTTGCAGATGCAGAAAAACGAACCTCTGCTGCCTAGATGGCTCCAAGGCCTCAGTGGCCAGGTTCTCGCCCCCATGGGCGAGAGAGGGAGAGAAAAGAGGGCTGGGAAGGAGGGAGGATGGGCCCTGGGGATGTCTAGTGTGGGTGGGAAGAACCAGGAAGAATGAAAAGAACATAATTGGTGGCCATTTGGGGAAACTGGAGTTATTCTGAGGTGGTAAGAATTCAGAGGAAAAAATTCTGGGCTTTAAGAGAAAATACCAGGACAAGGCTGTCAGGAGCCACATAAACTCAGGCACGCACTGGCCTTGGCAGGGGCTGCAGGTGTCTGAGGGTGCTTTGTAACAGCTTTGTAAGGTGTAAATAACCAGTCCTTAAGAGTCGGACATGACTGAAGCGACTTGACGGCAGCAGCAGCAGCAGTGGGAAGAAGCTCCATTGCTGTCCCAAGAACAGGAGCTGCTGCTGCTGCTGCTGCTAAGTTGCTTCAGTCGTGTCCGACTCTTAGCGACCCCATGGACTGCAGCCTACCAGGCTCCTCCGTCCATGGGATTTTCCAGGCAAGAGTACTGGAGTGGGGTGCCATTGCCTTCTCTGAGGGACAGGAGCAGGAATGCACAAATAACTGGGGACGAGCTCCCTCTTGTGGTATTTTGTGGTAATGGCAACCCTGGACTCAGGCCTGGGAATCTGGGGAGATTCCCTCAGGTACCAGCAAGAACTGATGGAGCGTTGATAGTGTGTTGAGCCTTGCAGGAGCCTTACACCTACTGTTTCACCTTTACAACAGCTGGAGGAAAACTGCTTCTCTTTATCTGGTCTTGTCCTCCACCCACTACCTTGAGATGCGAGCTGAAAACTCACTTTCCAGACCTGGGGGACCCCTGCCCCTGTGTCCTGAACCTCTGCTGGTATTTCTAGAAAGCTTGGCTGCCTCTCTGATGCGGTTGCACTTTACTATGATTTGTTTATCTGACTGTTTAGCTTCACCAAAGGACTGTAACTTACAGCTTAGTCTCCATTACATCCCTGGCAGAGAGAAGGGACTGAATTAATCTGTCAGATGAATAAATGATGAATGAGACAGGATTCCTGGTCTGGTATGCGTGGTTTGGACACAGGGTCAGCATCACCGCAGTGGAGTTATGCAGTGCTCCAAGTGGGTGCTCACTTCAGGGAGAATGTCTCTAAAAAACGTTAAGCTTGAAATCTTGGGTATTTCTCTCTGCAAAGCCCCAGACGACTACGTGTTCTATTCCTTCATGTGAGAACTGTTCTCTCACTGGCAAGATGGAGAGAGGAAACAAGGGAGGAATTTTAGGACATAACCATCTGGAGTTGGGACAGAATCCCTGAGGGTTGGTCCTGGGCACTATCACTGAAGTGGAGGAAGAGGGTCCAGCGGATGACATCACCCAGCAGGTGAACCCCAGGACATTACTTAAGCTGGCTCCTCAAACTTGGGGTTAAGTTCAGTGGGGTCAGGGATCACACTGTCAATCTCTCACCACATTACTTTCTGTAAGGTTTTGATAAGTGACTCTGGCCTCTCCTGGTCAGAGGCTTCTCCTCTTTGGTCATCTGTATGTAGTGGTGGAAATGGCAGCAATGCCAGTGAAACCCTGTGCTCCCTTAAATGTGCCACAAAAACACCTTTGGCAACTCTCAAAGCGCTGGGAAGGCTTCCAACAGTTCAATTTTACAGATGCAGAAACTGAGACTCAAGAGGAATGCAGTCTTGCTCACCATGATACAGCTGGTAAGTAGCAGAACGGGGAGGGTGATCCAAGTCTGTGGTTCCAAATGTGTGAGTAAATAATATACTCACACAACCGGATTCAAACAGTTCAAAGCAGCGGCAAGTCCGCCTCCCTCCCACCCTCTCTCTCAGTCACCCCGTGGCTCTCCCCAGAGAACCAGAGCTGTCGTGTCTTGTGTCCTTCCCAAGCTGTTTCAAACACATTCAGACCCACGTGTTCTCTCCCTCCCTGCACGCATACGTGGAGGGCAGCCTGGCACACGTCCTGTTCTGCATCTTATTCTTTACACATAATATATCTTAGAGTTTGCTCCACGTCAGTGTAATTAGAGCTCTCATTCTTCTCATGGCTGCACATATTACACTGATGGATATAGCATAATTTTCTCAGTTCTCTACAGATGGTCTTTTGTTTCCAATCTTTGAGATTACAAACAACAAGGGAGGGTTGGAGAGGGGGAAATGAGTGCACCAGTGTGGGCTGAGATTGCCCCAGAGGGAAATTACTACGACTGTACTTTCTTCATTCTCCAGCCTTACAGACATCTGTGAGTTCACAGATACCCGCCTCTCTGCAACTAAAACGGTGCTGTTTTGTTCTCAAATAACTTAAAAAATACTTTGGTGAAGGAAATAGCAGAAGCACCAAAAAGCATTAGTAATCTGTTCTCTACAGGCTAGGGGTGCTATTAGAAGATGGTATGGGGCTCTTTGTTTCAAAGAAAATGAAGAACACTATGTGCTTTAGACCAAGTAGTGACACTTAATAGCAGAGGGAGATGAGCATAAAGAAGACACTAGTCAACAGAACAGACAGGTACTCCATAGACAAAGGTTCCTGACCATTATAGTTATTTTTGTTTCTTCTAATTAAGTGCCTGAAACAAAAGAGGCCACTAAGATGCCACTTGATCAGTACTTAAAAAAAAATTTATTTATTTAACTGTGCCAGGTCTTCTTTGCGGCATGTGGAATCTAGTTTCTTGACCAGGGATCAAGCCTGCACCTTGTGCATTGGGAGTTGAGTCTTAACCACTAGACCCCAAGGGAAGTCCCAATCAGTACTTTTTAATAGTAAAAACTGGTGAACAGAGGCTTGAGCTGAGTTACTGTGACAAGGATTACTAATTGCTTTCCAATATCTATTTCCCCCTTATCTCTCATAGAAATAGAACCTATGTATGACATCCTTTATATGTGGACTCTAAAAAGAAATGATACAAATGAACTTACTTACAACACAGAAAGAGACTCACAGAGAATGAACTTACGAGTTCCAGGGGAGTTTGGGATGGACACATACACGCTGCTATATTTAAAATGGATAACCAGCAAAGACCTACTGTATAGCACCTGGAATTCTGCTTAATGTTCTGTGGCAGCCTGGATGGGAGGGGTAGCACATGGCCATACCTACCTGCAAGGGAGGCTGGGAAATGTAGTCTTTATTCTTGGTAGCTACGTGTTCTGCTAAAAATCAGAGGTTCTATTTCTTTTTTAAAAAACGTATAATTTTGTATTGGAGTATAGCCAATGAACAGTGTTGTGATAGTTTCAGGTGAACAGTGAAGGGACTCAGCCATGCAGACACATGTATCCATTCTGCCCCATGCTCCTCGCCCATCCACGCTGCCACACAACATTGAGCAGAGTTCCACGTGCTATACCTACTGTATAGCTTGTTGGTTATCCAACCTTCTGCTCAGAACATAGAAGTGGTTATGAGGCATCTTGGAATGTGGGTAAGGGCAATAGTTAGTGGTGGTGAGAAAATAAGATAAAAAGGCATGTAGGTCCCTGAGTGTCTCTGTGGACTAGAGATGCCATCCAGCCCTGGACAGCCTGCATTCTGACACTCACATGAGAAAGAAAGGAACTTTCACCTTGTTTAGGACACTGTTATTTTAGGTCTCTGTTACTTGCAGGTAAATGAGTAATGATGATAGATTGGTAAACCCCAATGATAGGGAATGAGGCACCTCCCTCAATTTCCAGACCTGAGTCATTTCATAGACACCCTTAAGTAAAAGGAAAATAGTGTTCTTAGTGAGGAATTCCATAATAACAGCAAAAGAATGTTCTTTAATAATTATAGCTATCATTTATTGAACTTCATTACGTGCCAAGCTCTGTTATAAATGCGTAACATACATTATTTAATCCTTGAAACTATATATAATCCTATACCAAAGAAAATTGGCATATTAACAAAAATTAACTCAAAATGGATTATAGCTCTAAGTATAAAACCAACTATAAAATATCTAGAAGAACACATGGGAGGAAATCTTTATGACTTTGTGTTAAGCAAAGACTTCTTATCTATAGCACCAGACTCACTACCCATTAAAGAAAAAAATCATAAATTCTACTTCATGAAAGTGTTAAAACTTCTGCTCGTCAGTAAACACTGCTCGGAAAATTAAAAGACAGGATACAGACTGGAGGAAAATATTTGCAAAACATATATCATGGATTGAGGAAGATCCCCTGGAGAAGGAAAAGGCTACCCACTCCAGTATTCTGGCCTGGAGAATTCCATGGACTACAGTCCATGGGGTCACAAAGACTCGGACACAATTGAGTGACGTTCACTTTCACATACTGATCAAGGATTTGTATGCAAGATATATAAAGAGCTCTCAAAACTCAATAAAAAGAAAGCGAGCAGTCCATTTTTTGTAATGGACAGGTGATTTGAATATTTTAGCAAATAGGCACATGGAAAGATCATTGATCATTAGGATAATGTAAATTAAAACCACAGTAAGGGGACTTCCCTGGCGGTCCAGTGGTTAAGACTCTGCACTTCCACTGCAGGGGACAAGGGTTTGATCCCCAGTTTGGGAACTAAGATCTCACATGCTATGCAGCCAAAAACAAACAAACAACAACAACAAAACACCACAATAAGATACCACACCTTAAAATGGTTAAAAACTGAATGTACCAAGTGTTGGCCAGGATATGGAGTGACTGCAACTGTCACACATTGCTGGTGGAATGAAAAATGGCTTATCCATTTTGGAAAATAGTTTCTTATAAGAATATACTTACGCACTTATCATATAACCCAGCAATCCCTCTCCTGGGTATTTAACCCAAGAAAAATAAAACTGGAATGTTCACCAAAATCCTGAACATGAATGTTCAGATTAGCTTTGTTCTTAGTTGCCCCAAACTGATAACAACCCTAAAGTCCTTCAACTGTGAATGGAATGCAAACTGTGGTACATCCATACAATGGAATACTACTCAGCAATTAAAAAGTAATGAATTACTGACACATACAACAAGGATGAATCCTAACTGTATCATGCCAAGTGAAAAAAGCCAGACTCAAAAGGCTACATATACAGGATGATTTCATTTCATGGCATTCTAGAAAAGGCAAACTACTGGGACAGAAAATAGAGCAGGTGTCACCAGGAGCTTCAGATGAGGAAGAGGTTGATTACCAAAAGGGTATGAGGGACTTTGGGGGGATGGTGATGAAAATGTTCTATATCTGAGCGTATACCCTCCTCATCCTTCAGCACCAGCTGAGAGATCATATCCCCTGGGCAGTTTACCCTGACCTATGAGTTTTGTCAAAACTCATAGAATTGTTCACTAAAAAAGATGAAATTTGCAGTATGCAGAGTATATCTCAAACATGATTTAGACTTCAAACTACTCTTTGAAGTAGGCACTAAGTTCTACAGTTTAAGAAACTAAGATACAGAGAGATTTCAAACTCACAGAGTCCAGCTCCAGACCTGGGCTCCTGACAGCAAAACTATTGAATTCCTCTCATGGTCTTCCTTTAAGGAATCCTTTACTATTTCAAGGGGAATTGAGCCCTAGAGAAAGAGGAACACTCATCCTTTAGAGAGATTATTAGTTGCTAGCTTTCAGCTAACATGAATGCTTCTGTGGTCCATTAGAGTAGAAGCTTATGGAGGTCATGAGATCAGTTTTCACTCAATTTGCCATACAGAGGGTCCAATATAAACTATTTCCTGATTATCTTCCTTTCCATCTTCAGAAACTAGCACATACTGGAAATCTAGTATTTGGAAGGGCACCATGGAAGACCCTGGAACTTTCACCAAAACAGTAGATCAAAAGCTACATCCTGAGGGAATTGCAAAACTTATATCATGAAGGACTATAAAAGTGAAGTGGCGGGGGCTTCCCTAGTGCTTCCTTAGTGAAGAATCTCCCTGCCAATGCAAGAGACACGGGTTCCACCCTGATCCTGGGAGATCCCACTAAGCTTGTGCACTGCAACTACTGAACCTGTGCTTTAGAGTCCGGGAGCTGCAACTCCTAAGCCCACCTGCTGCAGCTACTAAAACCCTCGTGCCCTAATCTGTGCTCCATAAGAGAAGCCACCACAGTGAGAAGCCCTCGCCCTGCAACCAGAGAGCAACTCCCACTGGAGGCAACTAGAGAAAAGTCCACATAGCAACAAAGACAGAGCACAGCCAAAATTAAACAGATAAGTATGAAGGCTGATGACTCCTATCACATCTCCATTTAACTACCAAGACACAGTAGAGCATGGATAAGGCTTGGACAAAAGTTCAGTCACTACAGCACATACAGGTGCTACGTGGAGCCTGTGGTATGTCACCATAGAATAGTCACAGAGGAGGCACCTCTCATGGTCCAGCAAAGACTCAAGAGCCTTTTTTTCCCCAAAAAGAAAATAGCTACTCACAGAAGGGGGCTTAGTTTGCTGTAAATCACTAAGAATACATGAAACACCAAGACGAACTGAGTCAGCTGCTGTTTGATCTAGCTAACCACGTGTTGACTGTACCGCTTAGAGTCTGTCATCAAGCAGAGGTGGAATCCAGGGAATCAGGTGCAAATAGGTCCTGAAGGCATAAGTAAGTGTCCAGTACAGTCCACTCACCAGGGCCTGGACTAGGGGGAGGTTGACAAGATGTCTATGGTGTAAAATTTATGGAGGCATTCACCCAGGTGCTGAGTTAGTACTTGCACAATCCTGAGAGTGGATGCTTCTGTGTATTTTTCACAACAGGGAGCCCACGGGCCTCACCCTAGCTTATACTACAACAGGCCACCCCTCGCTCCACATTTATGGTCTCATGGGGAATACCCTAACAGCAGATGAGGGAGGAAGAAAAGTTTCAAGGCCAGTTTACAGTGCAATACAATGACCCTGGTCAGAAACAAATCATTGCTGTACAGTCCCATTTGGGACAGCTCTGAAAAACAACAGAAAAGAGGATCTTACCCAGTGGGTAGAATGTCAAACAGTGTATTTTGTGCTCACCCTGTCGCAGACAGAAGATGACCTGAGGTAAGGATCTGCAGTGAATGTATGGGTAGTGGCTGATGGTTTAGACAGATGGTCAAGGACTTAAAAGGATTGATGTTAGAGGCTTCAGGTAAGGAAGTGGAAAGAAAAAGGATAAAGAAGAATCTCTGGAAATGGATATAGAGTGTGAAAATATTCATATTTTATGACATCAAGCACCAAAAACCTCCTACTATAGAACAGGTTCTTAATAATCAGGTGGACAAGATAACACATTCTGGATCTGAGTCCTTTACCCCAGGGAATTCCAGGGCCTGCCAGACCTTCTGTTGAATAGATGGTCCCAAGACTGAAATGAAGGCTATATCTGAATTCAACATCTCATCAAAGCCAACCTGGTCACCATCATTGGGAAAGTACCTAATTTGCCAGCAGCAGCAATCAACCCCAGGTTCCCTATTCTATTGCCCCAGGGGGACCTATTAGACCAGGATCTAGTGGAAGATTTGGATATGTCTTCACCAAATATCAAGATTCTGCCAATATTATCTCCCATAAAGTTAGTCTATGCCTTATAACTGCCATATTTCCCACACAACATTGCTTCTTAAGAATTCATATTCCATCACAATATTGTAATTATCCTCCAATTTAAATAAATAAATAAAAATTTTAAAAAGAATTCATATTGCAGTTTCAAAACCAGGCTAAATTTCATGATATTGACTGATCTTATGTATTTCATCATCCAGAAGCAGCTGACTTTACAGATCAATGGAATGGTATAAAGGAAACTATGCATGTGATATGCTTGGTCACTTCAGTCCTATCTGACTCTTTGTGACACTATGCACTGTAGCCCACCAGGCTTCTCTGTCCATGGGATTCTCCAGACAAGAATACTAGAGTCTGTGGCTTGTCCCATCAAATTCATCCTCCCTTTTTCCTGAGCATATGGTTGTCCATACAGGGACTACATTTCACAACCTCCCTCATTTACCTCAATGGAATGTGAGTGGAACTGAGAAATCATTTCAAGTCATCTTAAAGAGCCTGCCCTGGAGTTGCTGTACCTTTTCCTTCCTGCTAGCCAGGACTGACAACTTTGCAAGGCACTTACTGAGGATGGTAGCACTCCCTCATTAGCGCAGGTCTGGAGATGTGTTCAACCCCCTTCCCTGGTTGTAAGAGAGAAATACATTTTGTCTAGTTTGACCCATTGTGCTTCTAGACTCTTTCTTAAAACAATTTAGCTTTTTATCATGGTGTGCTACAGTACTTCAAGGATGAGCTATATGTTGTGGGCTAGTGATTAATACAGAAGGCTATTTCTCCCACAACCCAATTATATGGGCCCCAAAAGAGGGGCAGAGTTTCCTACAAGTACCCAATGACTCTCTCACTTCTTATGACCCTTATTTCTGCCGGATTGGGGTTAGGGAGTCCTCAAAGGAAGAAAGTTCCTACCAGGAGAAACAACAGTATTTTTACTGAATTATAAGCAGAAACTGCTACCTGGTCACTTCTGGTTACTCACGGCAATGAATAAGGATGTTAAAGAGGGATTATGGGATTGGCCAGGGTGATTAATTCTGAATATCAAGATCAAGCAGGATTTTTTCTCTACACCATAGGCAAAAGGAAGTATTTGTGGAAACAAGGGGCTCCCCTGGGGAGCCTCCTAATGCTGTTATGTCCAGTGGTAAAAGTTAATGGAAATTAAAGTTTAAAATGTTGATGGAAGTAAAAGTTAACATTAACTATAACCCTTCCTAGGCAGGATCATCAAGGTTCTCAGATCCTTCAGACGTAGAGACTTGCTCCTCCTCTGGGTAAAGAGAAAACCAGCAGGTGATAGCTGAAGGCAAGAAAAACAGAACGGAAAAAGGAGGAAGGATGTCATAAATACAAAACAGAATCTAATATTACCTAAAGAAAGTGGCTTTTACCTCCGACCTTCTGTCATATTAGACATTTATATATTTGAACTTATTTGCATTTTCTTCCAATTCTTATTTCCTTGCTATTGTATTATTATGTGTGGTGATAATTATCTTTACAATTTGGTCTAGTTCAGGTTGCAGAATACTGAGCTAGGATGCCAAAAGAATAAGAGGAGAAATAGAAGGAAGACCCTGAATTTAGAGCTATGAGGGTTTGGAATGTCTCCCTTGAGGGCAAGTCAAATGCACTCTGTATGAATGACAGTAGCATGACACTGGATGGGAGCATTTTGTAGGGGGAAAGACTGTAAATTTAGGAAGAAATGTGTGTATGGATGTTGGGCAAAGGGGTGGACTGTAGCAGCATTTATCATTCCCCCCCCCCCATTTTTTTTAAACCCTTCTGAACACTTTCTGATTGGAGAGACTCTCCCCACAGAAGGTCAACATTGGTGGGTGAATTTTAGTTTTTCATATAGAAACCTAAAGGACTGTGTTCATTTTCTCCCCATCTGTGATAGCTGGTGCCTACATGTGTCCTAGGTTTAGCCAATCAAACAATTCCACACAAGATTTAAATCTGAAGGATTAAGGGCAGTAAGGATGGAAGGAGACTTGAAAGATGACACATAGTGATACTTGTATCTCTAAATACAAAAGTATTGGGGTGCCAGAAGTAATGTACTAACTGGGCTTTTCTGCAGTGTGACCTTGTGGTGTCTCCTGATACAATCTTCCTCATTTTTCAACCTTCCTATTGCTCCTGTATACTATCCAATATCCCTGTATTAAGTTAAATTTTCTCTTGAGTTAGCTGAACCCAGACTTACACTGCTGAGCAGGGAGAAAAGTATTCTTGCCTAGAGAATTCCACTGATGAAGGAGCCTGGAAGGCTAGAGTCGATGGGGTCGCAGAGTCAGACACGACTGAGCAACGAACACTTTCAAGGAAGGGGAGGATTCTCCGCAATCTCGGGCAGAGAAGTAGTGAACTTTATACAGGTGGTAAGGGTTTCTGTCCTGTACTGGCTGGAGAGGAATGCTTGTTTCCTACAGGTCCCTTTTGTGGACTCTGGTCACTAAGAAGACTCATTTGTCCTCACAGCCAAGGAGGCTATTGACAGTTGCCAGGCCTGTGGCCCAAAAGACTCAGCCCTCCTTCCCACTGCCCTGACATCCAAGGGCCATAAAGGCAGGGATGCTGTGTAGGCTCAGTTGTCTGGGGAGGAGCAGTCAGGGCTGATCAGCTCCTTTTTCCTGGGATTCCTGGCTATTCCAAGGAATGTGGGGCTTCCCTGGTGGTTCAGAGGGTAAAGAATCTGCCTGCAATGCAGGAGACCTGGATTCGATACCTGGGTGGGGAAGAGCCCCTGGAGAAAGGAATGGCTAGCCATGCCAGTATTCTTGCCTTAGAAATCCCACAGGCAGAGGAGCCTGGTAGGCTACAGTCCATGGGGTCACAAAGAGTCGGACATAACTGAGCAACTAACACTCACCAAAGAATGTGAAGAGGAACAGCTGCGTTCACTGTAATGAACCTCACAACACAGCTACAAGGGGGCTGCCCAGTAACCCAGGAGCCAAAGGTGCTTTTTCTTCAACAAAAGATAAGGGGTACCTGAACTCTTCTATCAGCCTTGCCTTTGCCCTCATCCTTCCTGGAAACCGCTAGCTAGGCCAGCCGAGGGGAGAACATATTAGGGGATGATTCCATGGGGGCCTCTTGGGCTGTGATCCCTCTGTAGTGGAGTAATGCCGTCCTGAGGTCCTCCTGGAGCCCCACGGGGCCCAGGACGCAGGTAGGACTAGAGAGAAAGAGGCGCACAGTGGTGCTTATTTGTGCCGGAGGGCCACCAGCAAGTGTGCCTTTCTTTCTGGGTTCTCACCCTGCAACTCTCCTCCCGGCCACTGGATGAATTCTCACTCGAAGTACCCAGCTCCTCCGGCGGGTTTCCAAGCGTTTACAGTTCTGCGGCTGGGCGGATCCCGGGCAGTTGAGCGCTTCTCTAGACTCTACCCCGAAACCCACAGGAGCGAATCCGCGGCCAGGGCGGCCCCGGGTTGGGCAGGGCAGGGCTTCTGCTCAGTCGCGCGTTTCCCACAATTTCTGGAGGCGGGAGTCGGGTAGGGAGTCCTAGAATAGGCAGAAAAAGCGAAGTCGCCGCGCACTTGCCTGCCCGGCTCTGGGTCTTGGGCCCCAGGAAGGGATAAAGCCACCGGAGAGGCCAGGAGCCGCCTGGTACACGCGTTACTGGAGCGCAAGAAGAAAAGGCAGGCCGTTCTCTACCCGGGGCCGAGGCCGCCCTCCGCAGCCCAGGTCAGCGCCGAGCGGCTGGATTCCCTAGCCTCTCAGGTCCACTTGGCCGAGTGGAGCCACTCGCTGCTGAAGGAGGGACCAACTTTGCCGAGTTGCCCAGCCCTGTGGGGATCCCGGGGCCCGTGGGATCCACCTCAGAGCTGGGTAGAGGCTTGACTTTACCAACTGATCGGATCCAAGCTGGTGGACGCAGGCTGCGTTTTCTCCGCTGCCGCCCGGCCCCTCGACACCCTAGAAGACCAGTTTGGGAGGACAGAAGTACAAGATGCCCCTCTTCTCCTCTATTTATATTCCTTATCCCAGACCTCACACTTTTCACATTTCTTACAGTTCCAGCCTGGCATCTCCTGCCTGTGTGGCCTCGACGGAGGCGAGGGGACGCTCACTAATCGTCCTTCGAAAGCAGAATTTTCTGCATGTCCTGGAGGCGTCCTGAGTGCCACAAGGCAGCTCCCCGCAGGCCGGCGCTGGAGCTCACTGGCGTCCTGTGAACTCCGGTGAACTGGCGGTGACACCCCGCGACAAGCTGTGTGGAAGGGACAGTGGAACTCACCCCTGGGCAGAAGGTGCAGGAAGTGGTAGGGGGTCCCTAGAACTGAGTATTTGGCTCTGTTGGTGCAATCAAAGGCCCCAGGCCTTCCAGTGATTCCTCTACGTCGATCTACCCCACCCCCATCAAGAAGCATCCAGTCTCTGAGGGACCACCGACCCCTCACTTTCTCTAGGCTAGAAGCCTCCCCCACAGCACCGAGGCTGGCTGGTGTGGACCAGCCCTATAAACCGGACTGGAGTCGCCCTGGGATCCGGCGCGCCTGCGCAGAGAGGCAGGCCAGCACCTAAGACAGTAACCTGGGGCTTCTGTGGGGTTAATAAACTGTCCTCCCCCACTCATGCTGCCCACCAACCGGCAGAATCCGCCCCAGTGGAGCAACCATGCCTCCCCTGTGCTGACCAGGAAGCCCCCAATTTCAGGCCTGAGATGCTAAAGGGAGAGAAGTAGAAGCCTGTGGGTAGAAATGGGTTCAAGGGTACCACTGTGTCTGTGAGCTTGTGGGCTGGACTCCTGAACAAAATGTGTTCAACACACAAGAACTGGTTTTCCCCTGACCGCGAGTAAACTGGTGAGAGGATTCTGCATAGGCTCCTAAGTGTTTTCCTGTGAATCTGTAGGACCCACCTCCGAGCCTATATGCAGGCAGGTGTGACCTTGTGGCCACTGGGGAACAGGTGGGCGAATGCCTGCAAGCCCACAGTTTCCCTAGACTGACACAATCGTGAGGGTGAGATCTGGGGACAGCAGCTGTTGTGTAACCAAGGATCCTGCTGGAATGAATGTGTAGACATATGACAGGATCGTCCCGCCCTGTGGACGCATTGGTTGGTCTGAGACCCAGCCTGAGAGTGAGATAGGAAGAAGGCAGTGTGTGCCTGTGAGCACCCGTGGAGGAAGGTGTGCCGTGTATCTGTGGAAGCGGTGATGGACATTGCTCTGCAGCGGCCCCACCCTGCCCGGGCCTCCAGCCCTCTGGGGCTGAGCCTGTCTCCACCCGTCCCATCCCGCTGGGTACCGGCTCTCACCCCGAGGGCCCGCCCCGTGGACAGTTGGGCGCCTGTGAACACGAGGACTCGCTAATCTGTTCCTTGTTGCCAGGAGGAGCAGGAAGCGCAGCACCTAAATGCACAGTAAGCCTCCCTTTGAAGCGCTGAGTAGGGAAAGCTGCGAGGCCACTCGACTTTACCCCAGGAATCAAGGGGTACACAGAAAACCTAGGTCAAGCCACCCTGGGGGCTCCTGGCGCCACTCCTGGAGCACCAGCTAAGAGCCAAAGGCTTTTACTTGCCTTATCTCCTTAATCCCTTCTGTAATCCGGGGAAGAGTTGGCCCTATAATTTGGTCAAGGAAACTGCAGGCTCCTAAAATTTAATTAACTTGCCGGAGGTTAGAAAGCAGGGAAGCAGAGCCCAAAACCTAGGCTGATGCCCAAAGTCACCTCAGCAGGCACCTGGGAGTGAAAGAATTTTAGAAAGAGGGACAGGTGCACTGGAAAAAGAGGGGCCATGCAGGTAACAGGGAAGGAGCAGGACATAAGATAGCAGGGAGTGGTGAGGCCTGTGGCATGCTGGAGAGTGAATTTTAGGGTGCAGTTGTGTCTGTGTTTTTAATTTCTTTAAATAAAATGGAAAAATACTCGGGCAAATAAAGCTGCAGGCCATATTTGATAGATAAGCTTGAGAACCCAGAATTAGATCTCAGACATACAGGGGTGGTACCTTGATCCTTGAAGTAGCATCAGCACCACAGGAAGCTTGTTCTAAATCTGGAATCTCAAGCCCCACCCCAGACATAATGAATAAGAATCTACATTTTAACAAGGTTCCCAAGTGTTTCTTATACACCTGAAAGTTTAAGACTGTCAGGTGAAAATTATATATAAATGAATACACCTTCAGTTCAGTTCAGTTCAGTTCAGTCACTCAGTTGTGTCCGACTCCATCACCAACTCCCAGAGTTTACCCAAACTCATGTTCATTGATTTGGTGATGCAATCCAACCATCTCATCCTCTGTCTTCCCCTTCTCCTCCTGCCCTCAATCTTTCCCAGCATCAGGGTCTTTTCAAATGAGTCAGCTCTTCACATCAGGTGGCCAAAGTATTGGAGTTTCAGCTTCAACATCAGTCCTTCCAATGAATACCCAAGACTGATTTCCTTTAGGATGAACTGGTTGGATCTCCTTGTAGTCCAAGGGACTCTCAAGAATCTTCTCCAACACCACAGTTCAAAAGCATCAATTCTTTGGCGCTCAGCTTTCTTTATAGTCCAACTCTCACATCCATACATGACTCCTGGAAAAACCATAGTCTTGAATACACCTTATATTGTTTATAAAAGAGCCTCCCAGAGACAACTCACCTACCCACCTCCCCCTTCTCTACCACTCTGGAGGAGGCAGGGAAGAAGGGAAGACAGTGCTCTCTTTTCTTTTCATATTCTGACTGAATTTTACTGTTTAAAAGGTCAGGGCATAAGCCCTTGCTAATTCTCTGACCCACCCCAACATGCTCCCCCATCCTCCAACCCAGAACAACCTCCTCCAGCTACAGGCTTTGCTCAGAGCAGATGGAAAAGAGAGGAAGGTGTCGTGTGCCCTTAGGCAAGTTGCTTAACCTCTCTGGACTTCAATTTTCCTCGTCTATAAAGTGGGATTAAAATACCACTCACATCATAGGGTGGCACTGGTACCCCACTCCAGTACTCTTGCCTGGAAAATCCCATGGATGGAGGAGCCTGGTAGGCTGCAGTCCATGGGGTTGCTAAGAGTTGGACACGACTGAGAGACTTCACTTTCACTTTTCACTTTTCATGCATTGGAGAAGGAAATGGCAACCCACTCCAGTGTTCTTGCCTGGAGAATCCCAGGGATGGGGGAGCCTGGTGGGCTGCCGTCTGTGGGATCATACAGAGTCGGACACGACTGAAGTGACTTAGCAGCAGCAGCAACAGCAAGAATGTATTAATACCTTTAAAACCTAGTGCAGGTTACCTTCCTGGTTCTCCACTTCTTCCTCTAATCAAGTGTGGTACGTTCACTTCTATTTTAGATTTTCTGTTGGCCTGTGTCCCCTATCCTGCTGACCCAGAAGAGGGAGGGGTGGAAGTATATGGAACCCCCTTCCAATCCCAAAGGGCTCCTGGAAGGTGGTAAGCCCTAGCTGAGAAAGCCTAAAGGGTTAGGTGTGGGGAAGGAGGAGGGCAAGGTCTCAAGTCCTGGCAGTGCTGCAGAGGGGATCCTGGAGGGGGGAGGAGTAAAAGCTGGAGGGAACCATGGACTGGGGTGGCTTGGAAACATTTTTTCCAAAGTCCTAAGGGAGTCAGACACGACTGAAATGACTTAGCAGCAGCAGCAAGGGAGCAAAATCCCAGTGGACTTCTGAGCTAAGAGCTCCCTCCATAAAACAAGACATTCCTTGAGGAGTCCTCCCCAAGTCTACCACATCCTAGGACTCGCCATCCATCCCAAAGAAACTGGTTCCAGGGTTAGACCCTGGGGTCTGCCCTGGTGGCTCAGAGGTTAAAGGGTTTGCCTGTAACGCGGGAGACCTGGGTTCAATCCCTGGGTCTGGAAGATCCCCTGAAGGAAATGGCAACCCACTCCAGTATTCTTGCCTGGAGAATCCCACAGAGTCGGACACGACTGAGCGACTTCACTTTCTTTCTTTCACTTTCGAATGCTGGAGTCGTGTGCCCTTAGGCAAGTTGCTTAACCTCTCTGGACTTCAATTTTCCTGTCTATAAAGTGGGATTAAATTACCACCCACGGCATAGGGTGATTGTTAAGAATGTATTAATACCTTTAAAACCTAGTGCAGTGCCTGGAATACAGCAAGTGCTCGATATTGTTAATTATTAATATTATGATCGTTATTATTTTCCACTGGGACTGGTAGCAGCCGCCCCTGAGGTCTCCAGGGTCCCTCAGACCACAAGCTCCCAGGGCCTCGGTAGAGGCGCCTCTCCCCGTGCGGCCCCTAGAGGGCGCCCGGAACTCACTTGTCCTGCGTTTCTTCGGGGAAGCCCAGGTCCGGCTCCAGCAGCTTCTGGGCCTTCAGCTTTCCGGATTTGCGACTCCTCCCGCAGGAACCGAAGATACATGGGCTCTGGGGCCACAGGACGGAAAATGTGAGGCGGCAGGAGCAGCTCCTACCAAACCTCCCCATTGAACGGCACCCAGAAGGGGGGCCTCGCACCCCCCCATGCCTCCCACGCCCCCCTCTTCTCGCATATCCAAGGAGGCCAGATCGTTGTGGGCTTCGTGGAGGCAGCGGCGGCCGCTGGACCTCCCGGGCCTTGCTAGGGTTCTCGGCCGAATCCACGGCGGCCCGCTGTCCCCACGGTCACGTTGCCAGAGCTGCGGGAGTGGAAACCAAAACGCAGGCCTGGGCAATCTCCATCCCCAAACCGACCGGTAGTTGAATTAGACCCTCCTCCCTCCAGGCTGGGGGAGGAGAGATGGGGAAAGGAAAGGAAGGCCCTTGGCGGGATAGACGCGTGGTAACCACCCATAGGAACTTGATGGGGTCGCCCCTGGCGTGAGCTTCTGGGGATAACTGCGAACGCAGCAGTGGAGACTTCATGCGTGCATGTGTGTGTGTGCCGTGTATGCCCGCGCGTAGAACAGCACACCTGTAGCTTGCCTTGTGTAATATCGCACACTCCAGTCGTTGTGTAGTTGGAGGAAGTATGTGAGGTCCACAACAACGCAGGCCAAGGGTGAGAGGATGTGATTTTGTACCCATCCTTCAACACAACACGGGCACTCATCGCTCCCTCTACTCACCATCCCCCCCGCCAACACCTCCCCTCCCCTCCCCCTCCCCTCTCCTTTCCTTCCCCTCGGTCTTTCCCCACTCGCACCTCCGCCCTGGTTTCCCACGCCCCGGCTGCAAACACCATATTCCGAGCCTGCTCTGAGCTCCTTGGAAAGTCTGAACTGGCTGCACACCTCTCACTCACTCAGCCTGTTCCTATCAGACTCCCGAGGATAAGGAATCCAGGAGTGAGTGCAGGTGGGCCGTTCCAGAGATCTTCCTGGGCCTGCCGTGGATTCGAACGATGCGGGAAAATCGCGCGGGCAGCTCCTCTTAGCTACCCAGGCAGTGACCTGGCTGCTGGGCTCCGAAATCTGAGCTGATTAGGAAGGCCTAGGAGAGTGAGAAGCTGCTTAGGAGGGGGAGGGGGTCTCAGTTCAGTTCAGACGCTCAGTTGTGTCCGATACTTGAGCGGGGGTCTGAGAGGAGTAAAAGGGAAGTGTCTGTGGGGGGGGGGGGCAAGTGTGTGGGACGGTGGGGGCCAAGTGTGTGTGGGGGACAAGTGTGTGGGGGCAAGTGTGTGGGGGCGGGGGGCAAGTGTGCCTGAGCAAAGTTGGAGAAACAGAGTGGAAGGGGGTCGGTTTCCTCCAGCATCTGGCCTTAGTGCAGCATCTGGCCCTTCGTGCAGCTCTGGGGCCCCAGCTCTAGCCCACTGCCCCTTGCAGCATGTCCTCTGAGTCCCAGCTGCTCCAATTCTGCACAGCCTGGAGATCCCTGCATAACTGTATCATACACCTGGAACCGGCCTGCCCACCTGCAAGTCACTCACGCCACAAATGGGACGTCTGTCTGAGTCCTGGGCCCAGTGCAGACCCCGTACCTGCCACTGCGGTGGGGGCTTCAGGAGGCAGTGCTCAGATTGTGCCCATAGAGCTCACAAGCACGGATATGGCCACACAAAGCCGCTATTATCGTTAACAGGTTAGGCCAGATTCTCTGTGTGCCACCCCAGGGGGCGGGGGCACGGGGCGCTAGGACCCCAGCCCTGCTTGGGTTTCTGGGCCCCAGAAGGCCACCACTCAGTCAGCCAGGTCTGAGGGAGTGATCAAGGCTCACTCACTGCATAATTTGGTCAGTGCAGTCGGCTCACTCAAGCCAAGGAAGGATGTGGCCCTTTCTGCTCAGACAGGTTCGTTAATTCCTCTTCTCCCTCTGCATCTCTACACACCATTATTCGGATCGTTTGTTCCTTTTCTATTTCTGAACAGAGACAGACCCTTGCCTGCAGGATTGGTGGCAGATAGGAGTTGTGAGCTTTCTTTGTGCGGCGGGTAGTTGGCCCTGATTGTGACCCTGGCAGCCCCCACCTCCCTTCCAGCCCGCGTCCCCTCGAGACTACCGGGTGTGCAGGCCCCGCCGCCATCCCGGCCTGTCCTCGCCGCGGCCCTCGGCCGACGCGGGATTTACCGAGATTCGGTCCCAACGAATTCCCGACCGAGAATGGGGAGTCGTACGCCGTCCTTCAGCGCCGAGGGCCCCAATACCCCGGGGAGTGTGCCCCCACCCCTGGGACGCGTCGCCTGGGGTCCCGAGCGCGTGGGAGGGGCCCCGGGAGAGCGCGCGACTGGGGCGGCCTGGGATCCCCGGAAACAGTCGAGCGGGAGCCGGAGCGGTGTGGGGAGGGGAGTCGGGTGGCCTCCCGCGATGGGCGCCCGGGATTCCGGCGTGCGGAAGCCCAGTTCTCCGAGAGGCCAGAATAAGCTGGACAGGGTCCGAGAGCAGAGGGTCTGAGGGGCCTAGCCCCGCGCTGTTTTGAGTGTGACCCCAGCTGTTGATGAAGATCCGGGACGTAGGAGGTATTTGGGGGAGGAGGTGTGTTATGCCTGATTTTGCCTGCTTTGTCTCGCCAGAGCAGGGGTGAGGGAGTGCTGGTGAAGAGTCGGGGTTCTCGGGAGTTTGGAGGTTGACTTTGAGCCAGACAGCCACTCCCCGTTCCTGCCTCGGCTAGACAGTCTGTGGCCAGAAAATATCCAGGAGCCCCCGGGCGCCCAGCCTGAAGGGTCCCAGGAGTCAGGAGGTGGGAGGAAGGCCCCAGTTTCCCCTGGGGTTGGCAACTCTGGAATACGGCAACCGGCAGGCACTGAAGGTGCCTCTTAAAGACGCAAATGGAGGAGAGACCGCACCAAATGAAAATGGTTTGGGCTGGGCAGCTCCAGTCCCGGCAGGAGGGGAGGGAGAGCCAGACCTACCCAGGTAGGAGGAGCAGAATTCTGCGGTTCCAAGAGGATATTTCCGGATTTCGATTTCGCTTGGCCCGGTACTGGATACCGCCGCGGCACAGGCAGGAGGCCCACTGCAGACCTGACTTTGAGACCAGAACTTTCTCCCCTCGACCCACACACTGTCAGGGTCTGGCCTGGTCACCCGGTGGGTCTGGGGTTGGGGTAGCCCCTCCACTTTGGAAGTCCTTTGGACTCAGAATCCTCCTCTCCTGCCCAGATCCTGCTCAAAGAGGAGCACAGATAAGGGTGGACAAGCAGTGCCCCTTCCACACTCAGCCAAATTTCTTCCTGGGCCTCCTTGGGTTGGAGGTTGCTGTGCTTTGTCCTGTGATATGGCAGAGCCAAGAGGGCAGTCTAGGCCAGGATGAGTACTCTGATGGTTTCCATAACTCTCCTGCCCTCAACCCCAGTCTGGGTGAACACAGCTCTGCATACACGAACAAGTCCCACAACCTACTCTCTTCCAGTTTTTAGCCATAAAGTTCTCTCACTCTTCCACCCTAAAGAAAGAGCCCCCTATGTCCCCACTCTACTACCCCAGGATGGCATGTTTCCTAAAGCCTCTACCACCTGGCTTCTTCCAGAAAAGCAGGCTTAAGTCAGTTTTGTATGTCCTGACATTGGTCTGGTAGGTGGGGGACTAAATGTTATGGGGAGTGTTGTGTACTGTGGCTGCTGTCCTGGCTAGAGTGGTCTGGGGCCTCCCTGAAGGTCCTGGGAAGTCAGTTTTTCAGATCCCTCCTAGGCCAGGCTAGTTTGGAAGCTGGGAAGTCTTGGCTTCAAGCACCACAGAAGATCCTGGTCCAATTACTCATAGAATGCTCCAATCTCTGCAGCTTGCTGGGTAAGGTCCTAGAACCCCAAACTTCTAGCAGATGTGTATACCCCTACAATGGATCTGCACACCCCACCATCATGTACTCCAGCAGTGTACAATTAATTATACCCACTAACACAGCACCATACACACTCACCGCAGGGACATGTCATCCACAATGATACATATTCCCCATTAATTCACTCCCCCAATTATATACAATCCTAGACAAGTATCACTCATACAATGAAATACACCTCTAACACATGATTACATACATACAATTATAGATGATATACAGCCATAAACATTCATACATTTAACACAAAAATAGATTCATAATGAAAAACTAATACGTACTCTCACAAATATTAGCCCCTGATTCACTAATAATCACGGATGTTGGTGGGTGATTATACAACTACCCAAAAAGCCACATTTACACATGATCACACACATACCAATACAAGTCTGTATATATAATGGTAGTTTCGATTCACAACTGAAGCAAAATAAGCACACACAACTGCATACAAAATCACACACTTGAACACTTATTATACAAACACTCATTGTCAGTATAACATCCCGATTGCCCACACCATCACAAACACAGAGTGCACACACGTAACTCTCACTCCCAAAGACAAATCTTGAGCACTAACTGTCCCGGGAGACACTGGCTCTCCCAACTTGTCTCACTGCTGCCTTCTCTTCATTTCTCCTCCTCCTTCTTTCCTCTTTCCAGAACCTGACAGTCCTGACCCCAAGATGTCCTTCAAACTTAAGTATGAGGGGCTGCCCTGGCTGCACCAGCTCACACCAGACCCAAGTAGCTGCAAGGTGCTGGGCTCAGCAAGGAGCAAGCAGCCTTGATTCCGGATTCAGAGGGTTTTATTATTATTTTTCACATAAATTACACAAGCACTTTATAAAAAGGTTACACAGAAAACACCTTATAAGTGCATAACTTAAACCCCCCCCCCCCTACGAACAGGATCTGGAGAAATAGGCTTTTTGTGTGGAAACCTGCCTGTGCGTACCTGGGTGCGGCTAGGGTGTGTGATAGGAGTCTGGCAGGCCAAGTGACGCTGTTGTGGCTGTTGTGTGTGCGATGGTGTGTCACAGTGTGACTGTGGCCTTGTATTTGTGAGAAGTGCCATGCTGTTCAGAATGAATCTGGGCCACCCCTGATCCTAAGGGCCAAGGGAGTGAAGACTATGACCCTGTGTGTGCAAGACACTCTGCCATAGGGCCCCTGTGACTGTGGGGAGACACTAGGAGGGACAGTGAAATCACGTCCGTGTGGGCCGGCTACTACCGGGAGTGGAGAACAGAGAGGGCGGTCTTCCCAAGGCAAGTTCAAACGACAGCTCATGCTGTCCTTTAGGGACCCCACCAGCTCTTCTTCCACCACCTCTTCTGCCTTTCTCAGTCCCACGTTAAAAATCATAATAAAATAAAATAGACGCTAACGGAGGACTCTGAACAGTTCCAGCAGGCGCGGGACCGCGTAGGCATCTGGGAGACGGCGGCGCGTCCCTTTCCTGCGCGCTCTCTTCTTCTTTTCCACCCCAAAGAGAACGGCGTCCGCTCGCGGGCCGGTGCGGAGGGGCGCCGCGATCCCCGGAGGCGTGCAGTCTGAGGCGGAGGGCAGGCGAGAGTCCTGGCTCTCGGGGGGCCTCGAGACCCCTTGGCTGGGCCCGGGTCTCGGGTCTCTCAGAGAGTAGCAGACAGGCTCACTCGCAGGCCGACGCCACGGACGTGACGCTGGTGATCTTGGTCGAGTCGTCAGACCACGGCTGCAGGTTCTGCAGGGCGAAGAGCGAGGAGTTGTGCACGCACAGCGGGTCCGCGGGCAGAGGCTGAGCCAGGCTCTTCTGGAAGGCCTCCTGCTGCAGCTGCAGGAGGATGCGGTTTGCCTGCTGCCTCTCGGCCTCACGCTCCTCCGCAGTCTGCCGCCTGCACCGGGGACAAACCGTTACCCACGCTTCGGGTGCGCTCCCGGGAGACCGCCTGGGAGAGCGCAGCTCCCCCTCTCGGACCCCAATTCCAGCTGGGGGCCCTTGAAAACACTCCCCTAACTTGAGGGTTCTGACTCCGACAAAGACTGGAAACCACCAAAGTAGATAGGGGGTACTCTGGGGGAGCTGTAGGGAGATCCGCTAGGCCCAAGCAGTTGGGGCTCTCTGGCTCCAGGCAGGGCCCACACCCTCACTGGCCTTGGAAGGCACAAGCAGGGCTAGGGTGGCATTTTGCCTCTCCCCAGACTCGAGGAAGACCAGGAGCCTTCCCAAGTCTGAGCGGTCTCACCCTCCCCATCAGTCCAGGGCAGAGGCAGGGACCAGTGGATGTGAGCTGCCACGATGGACCTCTTCACCCCCTTTCTCTCTGAGAATCTCTCCCAGACTTCAGACCTCCTGTGCCAAGCCCTGTGCCGGCCGGGATTCCCGCCGGACCAACTGGCTTCCTCCGAGGCGGTCCAGGGAGGCGATGACTCACTTATTCCATTTAATGCCTCCCCTCCACCCAGTCAACTGAGATCAAACGTCTGTCTCTAAGGTGGACAGACCTAATGGGAGTCCCCGGGGCCTCCAGAAGCAATTTGTAGGCGATCGATGAAGGCGAGCGAAGCCAGCGAGAGGGCCTCTCCCAGCAGCGGACGCCGACCTTCTTCTCGCCGCCCTTTCTTGCCTTTTCGCTCTGTCTCTCGTCTGCCCGTTCTTTCCTGAATTTCAAACTATTTCTCTTCTTTAGGCTGTGTGTCTTTTTCTCTGGTTTTTCTCTCACCCCACCCCTTTCCTTCTCTCAGAATTTAAGGGAATTTGTTTGAAACGAAAATGAAGGTTTCCCTAATCTATTGCTTTCCTTTATTATACATAAGACTTCTTCGCCTCCAGGGAAGTCCACTTTATGTTTTATTTTCTCCCTGGGTGGGGTGTTTATCTTTGCCCCCACCTTGTGTATCAGTTTCTCTAAGCCTGCTATACTATTTTCTCTGTGCGCTCACCCCACGGGCTTGCCTGACTCCCTCCCCTAGGCCGTAGCCTCGGATCTGCCTTGGGAACCCGAGTGCGTTCCCCCCTCCCCCATCCAGTCCTTGCTCCCTCCCTAGCTTTCCAGAGGTCTGAGCTGCGTCCCCCACCCCTTCCCCAGCAGCAGGAATGTGGGGAGAGGGGGAACAGACTCGCGGGGCAGTGGCTTCCTTTGTGGCCACGGTGGCGGAATCTCAGGCAGATTCCTCGCCTTCATTCAGAAAAAGAGGAAACTCCAATTCCTTCCTCCGGGCCCAGGCCCTCCCTGCCCGGCGCCGGGGACTTCTCCCAGACTCTCTTGCTCTCCCGCCTGAGACCTGAGCTAGCAAGAAACTCCCGGCGTGTGTGGAACCAGCAGGCGGGCCAAATGTGCGGGAGGATGCAGGGGTGCAAAAGGGTTCAACCGAAGAAAGTGCCTGCTTGTGGGGAAAACGAGTGTAGCTGTGGGTGTGTGACGGGATAAGAGAAAATGTTTCTCTCTTACACACACATACCCATCTGTTCCTGATTGATCCCCCTTTCAGTGGGACCCTCGGAAACCCCGCCGCAGGCGGCGCAGATTGATTTTCCCCTTCCCGGGTGGGGGACCTGCTGCGCCCAGGCCAGGCGTCTAGGGAGGAGGGAGACAGCAGGGCCCAGGCTCGCGGTCTGGGGCCCCAGGCGCTCTAGCAGGAGCCCCGGCTGGGGCGCAGAAACAGAGAGCGTGCTATTCTGCCTCCGGTCTCCAGGATAGAAGAGGCATGTACGCGTAAGTCTGCGCAAACAAAAAGTCCCTCAGGACTCGCTGATCTCGGAAGCCCAGACGGCGTAGACTGCTTAAATCCAGACGTATACCCCAAGCAGCGGCAGAGACCAGCCGCGTCTACCACCGCACTGAGTGTGCCGGCCAGAAAGCCAGAAAGCAAAACAGAGGGGGCTCTCCGGCCCCATCCAGTCATCGGCCACGGTTGCTTCCCACTCCCCTCGAGCCTAGCAGAGCGGTCCGCTCCTCCGAACCAGAACCATCCATCGGAAGGCAGGGATCGAAGGAGTGTGAACTCCCCAGGAGAGGCCTGGAGCCAGAGACTGTGCCGCCCACGCCCCGCCAGCTCACCTCCACTTTGTCCTCCGGTTCTGGAACCAGGTTTTGACTTGCGCGTCGGTCATTTTGAGCGCCTTGGCCAGGGCGGCGCGCTCGGCCGAGGCCAGGTACTTCTGGCGGTGGAAGCGCTTCTCCAGCTCGCAGATCTGCAGGCGCGTGAAGGACGTGCGCGGCTTCTTCTTCTTGGGGGGCGTCCGATTCTGATAGGGGTGACCTATACGGCGTGTTACAGTGAAGGGTGAGAGGGCCACTGGAGCGGGAGAGACAGACAGACGGCAGAGGCAAGCGGCAGAGCGTCAGGAGGCGTCCCAGGCCCGACACCCCGCGAGTCAGCGAGCCCAGCGGCTAGACCCCAGAAGCAGGGCGGTGGTCCTCCTGTCAGCCCTCAGCTCAAGCCTGTGGCCTGAAATGGCCCCCCACCCAGCGGCCAGCCGGGCCGACTCCGCAGCCTCTGCCACCACAGAGGCCTCCCTAGCCCTGGGCTCCTATGTGCCCATCAAACACAGATGCAGTCTTTTTGAGGGGCATGTCTGAGGCGAGCTAAAGGTCGCATTCCCCCCATAGCCCCAGGCCTCCAGCCTCAGAGAAGCTGCTCAACAGTAAGAGACCATCCTTGGTCAAGGCCAGGAATCCTGGATCCTGCCCTGAGGCCTCCATTACACACCAACATACAGACACATCACATACAACAGGGGACAAATGAGAGATCTATAAACCCAGAAAAGCTAACACAGACGACAAGCACAGGCACAGAGACAGATGCCTAAGGTGACAGCCATAAACTCCTTCCGAGCCTTCTTTGGGGCTGAAGCAAGGTTAGGGCAGGCTGTGGCTCCCCTCAGTGGGCTATGTGGAGTACCTTTCCACCACTGGGTTCCCAGTGGTTCCAGGCTGGGGGGGCTGGTGGTGCTCCATCAGGGCCCTTTAAGATTAGCTTGGCCTGGCTGGGGGAGTAGGACGGGGCACTAGGCCCTGCCTCCCCAGGACTGAGAGGACTTGGGCTGGGGCACAGGGGCCCTTCTTGAGGCCCAGAGCGAATGGATCTTCTGCTTTCCTCCACCTCTCTTTGCCACTGACCAGAATCTGGGCCAACGTTTCAAGGCTGGAACACGACGCTAGCCCAGGGTCTAGCTCTTAACTGCCTATTCCCCTTCCACCGTTGGGCCCTGGAGCCCGAGCCCCACGGGAATCCCACGTCGTGGTCGATCTAGGCAGCGGCCTCTGCCTCCTGCTTCCTCTCTCTCTAAGGCCCCGCCGGGAACCCAGGCTCAACTCAGGGCTGTTTCCCAGCGGACTTGGGGGCCTGGCCTGGCTGGAAGATCGCAGTCTCGCATCCAGGGAACGCTAGGGGCGGCGGGAAGTGAGGCGGCGTGGAAAAGGACCCGCTCAGGAGCAAAAGCTGAGTGCCGTGAGCGGAAGCAGGAGCGGAGGGAGCCGAGGCGAGCAGAAGCAAGGCGCAGAGTAGGCAGCGGAGAGGAGGGCAGACTGCCGCGGCCGAGTGCGTTATCGTCCCAGGGGTTCTTTCGGCTGCCGATCGATCACGGGCCTGGCCGGTGCATTATTCACTCCAGAGGAAACGAGGCTGGGCCCAGAGCGGAGGACGCCGAGCCCGGACAGAACGAAAATGAAGCAGGCAGCTCAGCCTAGTCGCTGCCACTGACCCGGACGGGGCCCGCAGTCCGGGAAGAAAGGCCGGCCAGCTCTGCGGCTTAACTCCGGCTCACGGTCTCTATCGGGTCGGGCAGTGCGACGGGCACTGGACCTTGGAGCGCGAAATGTGTGTGCCTGTGTGTGTGTGTGTGTGTGTGTGTGTAGGGAAAGGAAGGTGGGGAACCTGTTTTCCTTGAGTCTGATTCTGGGGTTCGCCGCCTCGGCCAGACAACGTCTGCCAGGACGGAAGAAACAGTTTGTTCACTTCGCGCCCCTTTCTCCAAGATCCCCGAGCCCCAAAGGCCGGCAGAAGGTAGTACCGACGCTACAACCCCTTCCCTTCGCCTGACCGGCCCAGGGACTCCGAGAAGGGATCAGGGAGAACTTCTCAGAGTACGGGGTCCTGTGGGAGAGACGAAGAGGGGCCCAGGCTTGGAGAACTCTTCCAGCGAGTCGATTCCGCGAGAGAGGCGGCGGGTGGCAGAACTTGGGGGAAGCACCCAGAGGAGCCAGGCGGCCGGGCGCGCAGAGGGGGCTGCGGGGAGCCCCGGGGCGGAGGAGGGGTAGAGGAGAGCCGGGGCCGCGGCCAGGCGGGGCGCGCGCGGGCCGGACTCACCTGTGAACCTGTCCTTTGTGTATCTGCGGTTACTCTCCATCCAGGGGAAGGTGAGGCCGGTGAGGTTGTTGACGCCCGGCACGGCAGGCACGGAGGGCACGGTGGGCAAACCGGTAGCCAGAGGTTGAGGGTGGGCCACCGCTCCAGCTAGCGGCCTGTGCGCAGGCACTCGGATCACTCCCGCAGCACTCAGCGTGCCCCCACCGCCGCCTCCACCCCCGCCGCCGCCGCCGCCGCCACCGGGACCGGGGCCGCCCGCCAAGGCCATGTTCACGTTGTAGGAGCCGGCCAGCGGGCCCATGCTGCACGCGCCGCCGCCGCCGCCCGCCGGGCCACCGGGGCCACTCGGGCCTCCAGCGCCATAGGCCCCCGTGCCCCCGGCCCCTGGCCCGGCTGCGGGGCCCCCGCCGCCGTAAGGGTAGGCGCCTCCAACCAAACACCCAAGGCCGTATTCTCCGTCCTGGAGGCGCGAGGAGGGCCCCATGCAGCCGCCCTGGTCTGGGCTGTTGAGGATCTGGTCGATGCCAAAGCTGATGGGCTCCGCGTGGCCCGGGTGGAGATGGTGCGGACCCAGGTGCTCCATGCTGGCCCCCGACCCCGGCCCCGCGGAGGGGGGGGCCTGGGCGGTGGCACTCGCGGTGCTTGGCTCGGGGACAGCGCGCGGCGGCGCGGAGGCGGCAGCGGCTCCTGGCTGCGTGGAGACTTGGAGGCGAAGTGCGCAGAAGGGCTAAAGTGGGCGGGGGGGAGGGGAAGGAGAAGAGGGGGCGCCGTATTCTTCCCCTCTCCGGCTGCTCCTTCCCCTCTCCGGCTGCTCGGTCGCTGTTGACTCTGGGACATCAATCACCGGGCGAAAAAGCCCGGTGCGAGCTAGCCTCTCAGTTTCGGCCGGGTCTCTCCATTGGCTGTGAGCGGAGAGGAGCGGGGTGAATGACAGCGCGGGGGAGGGGCGGAGAAGGCGAGAGGAAAGCCTGGAGCGGAGACAGATGTAGGAGCCAAAGACGGAGGGACTGAGACCGAAGCTCAGAGAAGTAGTTCAGGAAGAGAGGGAAGAGGCGAACCAGAGGCTTCAAAGGAGAAAGAGAATAGGAGGCTGGCATTCCCAGAGACGGATAGACAGATGGCCCCAAGGAGGTGGAGGTCAGAGCCCTCTTCCCCGCCTGACAGGAGCCACTCCCTCGCTTAGAATTGGGCCAGAGGAGGTAGCCCACCAGGCCTCTGGGGAAGGGGCACCCAGCGCTACTGGAGAATCTCCCCAGGGGCTCAGCCGGGAAGCACCAGTCTGTCAACCAGAAGATTTACTCCCAATTTTGTCTGGCTTGTTAGAAAGTAGAAGGCTGTCTGCTCCCCGGGGTATGCCTCCCAGACAGGAAGGTGAGTTCAGGATTGTCTTTTAAAACAAGGGCTTATAAACAGTGGCTATATGTTTTTGAAAAAGTCAGCAGCAACCTCACCTCAGCCTATTTAGAGAAACTGAGGAAGGGAAACTTCCTGAAAGGCAGTCACAAGTCAGAGGAATTGGCTTGGGGCCTGCTTCCGAGGTGCCCAAGATACCCCCTTTCCTTTTAAATAGAAGTCCCAAAAAGCAGTTTCCACAGTATGCGAATGAATTCAATCAGATTGCTTTCACCAGGACTGGTTATTCCAAGCAAGAAACCTTTGGATTGTAGCAAGGGGAAGGAATTATTTTCTTACTTTTGGAATCTTGGAAGGGAGGCCTAGGGGCTTAAGGCAGTGGGGGCTGGGTATGGTGGGACCAAGATCAGGGAAGTACAGCAGGACAAATTTAGGCCTTTTCAAAGTTTTGCCTGTGGCTGACTGGCTTAGAGCCCAGGAGAGAAGAAGGAAACTCCCTTTTTCTGCTTCCTCTCTTTCTCCTCTCTAGTAGAGAAATGTCTGCTCCCTCCTAGGCGCCAAGCCCTAGTAAGGGCACAGGTTGGATCACTTGGGATCTATTTCTGGTCTAGTTCAGATTCAACAGGTCTTCAGGGAGGGGCTGTCTATCAGACAAGATGCTAGAATGTGGTGGCTCATATTCTACTTAACAAGTCTCATTCCAATCTACTTGCTTTGGCCATATGTGTTACTGTAACCTGAAGAGAGCTCCGTGGAGGCAGAGAATGGTTTCCTCATCTCTGTCCCTCCCTGTGGAGTGCAGCCCCAACCCATGAAATATACTCATCTTGGGTAGATAATGAGTGAAAGAACCTCTTTATGCAACACATATTTTATTGACTATCTACTACGTGTCAGTCGCTGTTCTTGGCACTGGGAAAACAGCAGTGAACAAAACAAAGTTCCTGTCCTCATGGAGCTTATATTTCACAGCATGAGTGAGACAGTAAACAAAGAAGCAAATACAATAAGCCAGACGGTGGACAGTGTTATGTAGGGTATAAACTCTACACCAAGTCTTCAAGACAAGGATTGTTCCCATTTTATGGATTCAAGGAAACCACATTTCAGCAAGGCTAAATGACTCGATTAAGATGGAGGAGCGGGGTTCAACTTGCTTTTAGGGGTTGGCCTGGAGAGCTGGCTGCTGGTTGGTGGCACATTTCTATGGGAAAAACCTTGCTCGGGCTCCAGGCAGGTGGACAAAGGCCCCTCAAGACAAAGCCAAGTATGAAGCTGTTGGTCGTTTGTAAACATTAAGCAGAAACATGAGAAAGAACTCTATTCCCTTGCCAGTTCTCTCCTCTCCACCCTCCCAGTCAGGCATACTGCACCTTTACACAGGAGGTTCCAGAACTTACTTTGGAAGTTGTTTGAACCTGAATGAGTCTCTTGTCTCTTATCTTGAGGGAACTAAAGCAGAGATAAATATAAATATTTTGCTGAGAAACTAGTGTGCCAGGCACTGATCTCATTTAAGACTCACAACAATCTTGTGAAATTAATAGAAACATCCTCAGTTTTAAATAATTAAGAAAACAGAATGAATGTTCATAGCAGTATTATTCATAATGGCCAAAGTGTGGAAACAATTCAGATATCCATCATCTGATGAATGGATAAATTAAATGTGGTATATCCATACAGTGGAATATTGTTCAGCCATAAAAAGGAATTCCTGCTACAATATGGACAATCCTCCAAAACATTAAGTGAAAGAGGCCAGGCAAAAAAAGAAACGTGTAATATGATTCCATTTATATGAACCATCCAGAATAGGCAAATCCTTGGAGACAGAAAGTAGGCTAGTGGAGCTGGGATTGGTGGGGTGGGGGGAGTAGGAATTGGTTGCAAATGCATACAAAGTTTCTATTTGTAGGGGTGGAAATATTCTAGAATTAAACAGTGGTGATGCTTGCACAACTTTGTGAATATAATTTTAAAAACCACTGAATCCTATGAGTTACAAGATATTCTGTGTGATATTATAGGAAATTATATCTCATTTATTATAAAAGGAAACAAAAACTGAGGCTTGAGATGAACAAACTTTCCCGAAGTCCCACAGACAGAAGAGGACTGATCCGGGACCCCCAGATCTGAACTATTTTCTCTGTATGAAGCTGAAAATGATGCAGAAGGAAGCTTCAGCTTCCTATGAGGCTGGGTCCCAATTGCCTTCCTCCTTTTGGTCAAGAAGTCACATTTGGGTCTAACCACAGTTCTGGCTGCTACAGTGAAAACCCTGTCTTTCTGGGTTACCCTTGGAACAGCTCCTCTTTGCCACTCTCTGGTCTGTGCTGGAAATCCCTTGAGTGTTTCTAACTCTCTTCTTTTCTTCTTTCTCCTTTCTCCTCCCTCCAGATGGACTTTACAGCCCCTTTGGCTTTTCAACCCTGTCTGTTCCAACCCTTTGGACATCTGCCTCACTTACCTCCTCAGGTCTGGCACAAGTTGTCCAAGGTACCTTGGAGGAGACTTTACCCTTGCTGGCCCAGCCCAAGGATGGCAGAGGTCACAGTCGCCTAGTAGCCCACTAAGATTGACTCATCAAAACCCAGAAACCCAGGGACGTCCTAACATTCCCCTGCCCTCACAGGTGCCTGCCTGCCTGATGGCTTCAGTGCTTCCCACTCACCTCTCCTTCTATGAGTCAACTTTTATCCCAATCTAGTTCTGAGGTGCTGGTCTCCCCACATCTGGAGTTTTTGAGTACACTTTAACTTCAGCATTTGTCCCCCACTGAGATAGTTGCTGAGGGGCCTGGGTTATTCTCTCAGTCCCATCTCTGCCTAGGAAGATGAAACAAAAGGGTGAGGATTCACTGGGCTTTGCCCCCACCACACCTCCCAGTGTTAGCTGAGCACAATGCTATAGGTTGGCAAGTGTTCTGAAATGGAGGAGGAGACTCACACAGAGCTTATAGCCAGTGCAGCTTCAGTGTTTCCACAGCGCTTTTCCATACCTTGCAGGATAGTCCTTTTAGGAAAGGGCCCCACAAAGCACAGGTGATGTCCTATGCATCTGCAGTCACAATTATCTCATCTCATCTTTCAATAATCCTGTGATGTGGCTTTTATTATCTCCATTTTACAGATGAGAAAACTGACTCACTGAAACCTGGAAAGGGGCAGAGACTGGACTCAAATGCTGCTTTTCTGACTGCATTCATTACTAGCTGCTTTCTCAACACCAAAGTTGGCAGAGGTGGTCTATGCCTTGCAGGAGTACCCTGCACACATCTAGGTGCCTTTAAGCCCTTAGGCCCCCTGGTAATAACACCCCCAACCCCACCGCCATCCCAGACCCCCTCCCCTTGCCTGCAGGATAATAAGTACCTCCAATTAAAAGAAGAGCAGCTGGGACTGAGGCTGGGGCAGGGGGAGGAGAAAAGGGAGGGCTCAGCCATAGGCAGAGGCCTCTTTGGATCCCACCCGGCTCCCTCCCTGCTCAGGGAGAGACCCCTGGGCCAGAGGTTGTCCTTTAGCTTAGGGGTGTTTGTGATAACTTAATTACTTTGTGTTTGTGGGACTGCAACCACAAGGGGAAAGCGGGTATGAAAGTGCATGGCAGTGAGGGTAGCTGTGCACACATACCCAGCATGTCTTTTAGGACTAATTTGTTAATTTACCCAACAGATACATATTGTCTATTATGTATCAGTGTTAGACTGTTGGGATAGTACCCTATTAGGCTGCAAGAAAAACACTTCAGTAAGGGTGCTGTAAGAGATGAAAGGTATCTAGGTCATTTTTACAACTGGATTTGTCTGTGTGAGGCTGGATGTCAGTGAGAAGGCAGGTAAATGTGTTTTCTGTAACAGGATAAGAATGTGTTTCTGTAACTGTTCCTCTATAATGGGCACATTTGATAGGGCAAGACTATACTCCAGCTGTGATAGTGTGAGTGTAACAATGATGTGTGCTGCTGATGGTTTGTGTGCATCTGTGGAAGGGGCTTCTTATTTCTAGTGTAATTATCAGGGAAATAGCCATGTGTTGGCCTGTGGGTGAGGGTGGCAGGAGACAGGGTATGCCCAATAGGCGTTTTGAAGGGAAAGGATGGAACAGGCTGGGAGCTATGTAAAGGCACATGTAGCATAAAGCAGACCATGGGGGTTGGGGGCTGGATTCCCAATACCAAAGGTGTCCCTTCTGCCTTGCTTCCCTGCCTCAGGAAGGGGGCAGAAAATGTCACCATCCATGAAGGAGGCAGGTGAAGCTGGTGACTCAGAGATTTAGAAACCCAGTGAAGGGCACTTCACCTCTGAGGAACCTGGGGGTGAGGGGGTAGGGGAGGTGGTGTTGTCTTTGGGAACCTAGGATGGAGGAGGAGGGATTGAGCAGGTCAGGCTGGTTCCAGTCACACAATTCAGTGATTTTTCAGGGCAGGGAGTGAGGGTTGTCCAGGGTCAGCCCCAGGTGCCCCTACCCAGTCCTTACAGAGTGAGGCCCAAGGACCTCTCCAGCATGGAAGGAAGGCACACGTTTCCCCATCAGTAGAGGAATCCCAAGTCGGTCAAAGACAGAGGGACAGGGGACAGACCTTCCCTGATATTAGACAATCTCAGCTGTCACCTGATTTAGGGGTGAGGACCTTTCTCCTCTTCCTACCCTCAACCCAAAGCCTCCTTGAATCATGGGGTCCTTATGTTCTGGCCTCCCCTCTACACTACCCCCTCTCAGCTTCTGACCAAAAGGAAGCTGTTGGCCCCATCAGCTCTGGGCAGTGAGCTAGGGCCTCAACTTTCTCTGACCAAATCCATCCCAAGGAAAGCCCAGAGACCCTCAGGCCTCACCATCCAGCACTGGTGCCCTTGACTGGGTGTGTCTTCCATGCTAAGTGTGCTCTCAGGAGGAAAGGGTGGTATGGGGGTGGGAGGGCGTAGGGTGGGGGTAAAGGTGGTGTGAGAGAAAATTCAGGGGAAGACAGATATTTGTGGCTTGGTGGGAAGGCTCCAGAGGCACAGTTTAGGAGGGCTTCCCACCAGTGGACCCCAGTAACAAGGGCCCAGGGCCATGGGAACATGCCAGCCTCCCTCATCTTTGGCCTCTGCCCTTGGCCCTATTCATTGACAGGTGAGTCTCTCTGGATCTGAGGAATTTTCTGTGGCAGAGGGCATCCCCTTAGCCAGGCCCTCAGCTGAGGTGCCCAGGAGGGAGTCAGAGCAGAGAGGGCACAGGCCCCCTGCAGGTCAGCTGTCTGAGGACCACCACTGCCTTCTAAGAACCTCCTCCCTGCGCAGAGCTGGCAGGCTCTGTGGACCACCATGGCCAGATCTACCCAGACTCATTGCCACAATTCCTGTCCACTCCTGGAGCAGAGAGTTGGCTTTAGAGGAAGAGCGGACGGAGATCTCCAAGCCCCTGAAAACCCAGACTCCCTGCGGCGGTTGGGTTCATCCCCCGCTGCAGAGGGGAGGCCAGTTGAAGGTCTCACGGTTGCCCCTAGGAGCTAGGGCTGCCTTGGCAGGAACAGGTCTGGGAGTTCTGAAGGCGGTCAGGGCACATTGTCAGAAGCTGCACGCATCTGTGGATCCCATCACGATGCTCTGGCAAAGGAAAACCTGGCTGGCTGGAAGCCTGCCATCAGTGAGAGTGTCTGACCGCCTCGGCTGTAGCCTCCGTGCCAGCCTGGTGGTTTGGGAAGCATCCTCAAATAAATGAATTGAGCTGGAGTTCAGGTTTGAAGTTAACTCTCAAATCTCTTCCTCCATCAGAAAACACGGGGTGGGGTAAGGGGGAGATGAATTCGGCCTGGAAGACCCAGCTGCTCCCACTGTTGGCGCTGGTGCTGGTGGTGCCGGCAGTGGGGTGATGTGTTCCACACTGTCCTGACTGCACTTGGACCCCCGCATGTACACTGATGGTCACGGACAGACATCATCGAATGCCCACTACCTGAGGGTTTCCAGATAACTCCTTGGCGCAGACACAACACCCTCTGGCGCCCAGACTTACAGACCCACACTCACTCTCGCGCACAAAACACAGACACTCCTGTGCGCAATCCCCGCAGATGCTCACAAAGCCTCCTTCTCCCATTCGTATTCAGGTGCCCACAGACACAGGACACATTTTGCACAGATTCAAAACCAAACCAAACCTCTCCCTTCGTGCACACAACCCCACAGGTCACACGGACGCCAGTCGGCAGAAAGGCTGCGAACCTACAGGTACACTCTCTTCCTCGCAGACCCTCCTGCTCAGGTAAGACCCACCTCCCTCCCTTCACTGCACACCCCCAGACGGGCCATTTGGGGCCCACCAGCAGCCAACTGTTTTCCAACTTTTGCAGGGAAGCCAAGGTCGCCCTCTCTCAGGGAGGGCGGGATACGGAGCCGCAGGTGCCGGCAAGGGGGGTGGGGAAGCCAAGTTGAAGCGGGAGGGACGGTATCCATATGCATGGGCTCTGCGCTCGAAGAGCAGCTGCCCAAAGCTGAGCCCCAATGGGCCCAGAGTTGCGGGCAGGCGGCGGCGACCCAGCTAATTGAATTAGGCCGGCCAAGCCCTGCCACCCGCGCCACCCGTGTCCGCTCTGCCATCCGCCCCAGCCGCCGCAGGCGCTCGTTGGGTGCCAAGGGACGGATTGAGGGAGGGAGGCACTCCCGCCTGAGCCGCTGCCTCAGGCAGCCTCTCCCCCTGGAAATAATCCCATTGTCCCGGGGGCTACGTGGGGCGCTGGGTGCCGGGATCCCCAACTGGACTGCGACGCTGTGATGAATGGGATGGCGGCGAGGGAGCGGACACAGGGAGGGGCCGCGGCCCTTCTCCGCCCACTCTTCTCTCGGTGCTCAGCTGCCTTCCTCTGCGCCCCTTCCGCCTCAAAGTGGGGGCAGGAGAGGGAGGGAGGGGAACCTGCCGCTGGACATGAGACCAGTTGGATGCTTCAGTGAGGGAGGTGGGTGCAGTCTGCGTGGGTGTGGGGTGAATGAGTGGGTGGAGGGTTGCAGCCCACTCCAAGTGCGCAACAGCATGGAGAGCTGTGAGCACCTCCCCGCCCTGTAGGTGCAGTGCTGGCCATGTGTGGGGGGCTTAAGGGTAGAGTGTGGAGCTGTATGTGAGTGAGGTGTGAGTGGGGTGTGTAAGGACACCCAGCCCCCACTACTGGGAGCCACGCGGACCCCAAGGCCCTATCTGGAAGCGCCTGCCTAGGAATCTGCCTTCCTCTCCTCCTAGACTTCCAGGGAGTCTCACCTCACGGGGGTTGAGAGACCCGCCAGAGTCCACACCACCAGAACTGACAGTGTGGTTTCTGACCCTGCACTTCTGCTCCCCTCCCCCATCTTTCTGGACAACCGTTTCCAAGCACCGGCATCTTTTTGTTCAGCTTTTCTCCTACCCTGACATACTCTAAATCTCGGCTGATCCAGTAACCACACGCAGCCTTTTGAGGTCTGACTCCCAGTGCTCTCCCCACAGGTGCCTGAGAAATAACTCTTGCCCTAGGCCTGGGACTCCCAGGGCTGGAATCAGGTCTCTGTGTCCGTCCTAAACTGCCCCGTGCCTCCTGCCCCTTAACTGTACAGTGGGCAGGGTCCCAGCTTGCCCCCCAGCGCTGGCACACACCTATCTACTGGTGCTCCAACACCAGTGAGACTTCCTTGTCTTGTGAGCTCAAGAGCTGTGGAGACTGGGATGTTCAGGGGTTGGGGGCACACGGCCATGCTTCCAAGTCCCTTTGGGGCAAGTTTGCACCCTTGCCTCCTCCACCCAGAAATAGGAGACCTGGGGCTGGCCCCAAATGTTGGGGGGGGGGTGGTGTCCTAAGGATTGAGCCACGGGACCCAAGGAAAGCAGAAGAGAGCCACCGCCCTGGGTCTGCAGCTGGTGTTGAGGATCATCCAGTGGCCAACACTGCCCCTGAGACTCTGCCACAGCCAGGACCCCCACCCCAGCCAGGACTCCCACCTGCTGCTGCCTTCCACTGCTGCCCACTGAGCTTTGACAAATCCTCAAGGCTATGCTGTGAAGGTAGAGTTCCTGGGTATCCAACTAGGGTGAGGGGAGCCAAATCTGGGGGCCTTGGGCCCAGCAGAAGTTTCGTGTGTGTCCAGGAGGGCAGCGACTAGGACCTTCTAGAGGAGGGCCACTAAGGGGATCAGTGGCTGTCACCTCTGTTCACAACCCCCTGCCTTGCTGCCTGAGGCTAGGGAGAGACGGTGGGGGTGGGGGGCTCAGGGTGGGCCACCTTGAAAGACCTCGGCACCCACATTGCTCACTCCCACAGCCCATGGCCAGGCCTCAGCAGCCCACGCTGTGTTTCCCGGGACTTTTACTGCAGCACCAAGATGAGCAGTGACGTCCCCTTCTCCCCTTTCATAAATATTGCATCTTCCCAATGCAATTACAGGAGACGGAGCGGCATGAGTGTTTACTAAATAAGATTATGGGGTAATGCTAATGCCGTTTATGTCTACGCTCTGACACCAGACAAACTCCCTATTAATAACCTCTCAATGAGGCTTGAGGCTCAGAACTCGGGGGCTGCCGGCCGTGCTTGGTAAGAATGGCCACAGCATGCTGCCCGCACTTAGGGGCTCCACCAGCCTGCCCCTCTCCCTGGGATACCAAGACCATCCTGCTCTCCAGACCTCCTGGCTTGGAGCTCTCCTTGTCTGGAGGCAGCCTCACATCCACCCACAAGCCAGGAACCTCATTGGACACCCTCATTTCTTCCACTTAATTTCTTTATCAGCAAGTTTGGTCCCAGCTGGCACCCCACCCCTCTCCTCTGACTCCACACTGTTGGAAGAGCCCAATTCTCTCCCCCTACAGGGTGTTCAAAATTTCCCAGGTGGCGTTAATGGTAAAGAACCCGCCTGCCAATGCAGGAGACACAGGTTCGATCCCTGGATCAGGAAAATCCCCTGGAGGAGGAAATGGCAATCCACTCCAGTATTCTTGCCTGGAGAATCCCATGGACAGAGGGGCCTGGTGGGTCCATGGGGTCTCAAAGAGTTGGATACAACTGAGGGACAGAACACTCAAAGGGTGTCCAGGGCATGTTCTTCCCTGGCTTAGGAACCTCTTACTGTTGTCTATGGGAAACTCAAAACCCCTCATCCCCGCCATTCAAGGCTCTTAATTTACTTTCCACTCCAGCAACTCCCCCAGTTGCTGGATACTGTTAGCCTTTTTAATAAATGTTAAGAGAGAGAAATATTCTCTCACCTTCCTGCTTGCACCCAACTGTTGGGTGCTATGCTCTGACAACACCCATCTCCCCCAGTGAAAATAATAATAATAAAAGGAAAGGAAATTCCCAATCCTACTTTGAAGTTCTGGCTCCCGTGACATTCTCCAGGCATAATTCATGAGGCCCTCGTGGGATCGATAGTATGTGTATTTTAAAAATTACCTTTTCTGTTGTTGTTATTCACCTGGAGTCACGGAGGCATGGAGTGAAGTCTCATCTGCACTGCTTTACAAATGTGAATTGGAACAGATTCATGAACTTCTCTGGCCTATGCTTTTTTCAGGCACAGTGGACTCTGCCTTTAATTTCAACAAGCTACTGTCAGAGTCAGTATAAAGATGAAACATTGTAAGTGTCCTAATTCATCCAGTGTATCTCTGCTTTACCATCTTTCTTATTGCATTGACACTTACATGAAATGTTTGTCATCGCTACGGGTCTGGGAGTCATTGAAACTGAATATTTGTCAAACCCACCTCAGTTTCCCAGTCCCAGCAGGTGAACTCCTCAGACATACTGGATGCCTTCTCCTTGCCTCCCTAACTCCCCTCCTCTTGAGTCTTCTTCAGAGTCCAGCTGAGAGGGTATGACCAAGGCATTAGAGGTAAGTTCTGTAAAAATAGAACATCGACACAGCAGAAAAGTGTGGACAGGGTTTCAGGTGAGGCAAACCCGGGACTTCCCTGGTGGTCCAGTGGTTAAGAATCTGCCTTCCAGTTCAGGGGTTTGGTCCCTGGTCAGGGAGCTAAGATTCCACCAGCTACAGAGCAACTGAGCCAGTGTACGGCAGCTACTGAGCCCACGTGCTCTGGAGCCCGTGTGCCACCACTAGAGAGAAGCCTGTGCACCTCAGTGAAGACTCCACATGCGGCAGCTAAGACCCAACACAGCCAATAAATAGATAAATAAAATAGAAAAGAGAGGCAGCCCCTTGCTTCAGGCCTTGCCCTGGTACAGGCTGGTCATTAACACAGCCCTGGATTCTTCTTGGCCTTCAACTCAAAAGACATTCATGCCCGAAGACCTCAGTAATAAGGGACCAGGGAAGGGCTGGGCAGCCTGCATGCTCAGTATAAGTTTCCCCGCCTCAGAGGCCTCCCCCCCTTTCTCCTTCCTCCACCATCCCTCTGAAGTCAGCGAAACCATTGAGCAGCTTCTGGAAGAAGGCCTTTGCCTTTGGAGAAGGCAGAAGGGCAAGGGGAGCTGGCAAGACCCCCTCCTAGGCCTCCTGGAGCCTCTCTCCCCTCCCCCAACCTCTCCACCAAGGCCTAATAGTCTTTAGCTCAAAAGGCCATTAGGTCTGGGGGCCCGGGGCCTGAAGGATGGGGGAGGGGAGCCATGCTTAACCATATTCTCCAGTCCCCTTAAAACTAGGGTTACCCCTGGCCAGACCAGCACATACTTATCACCAACTTTGACCTGCCATTCTTGCCCTGGGCTGCAAGTGACTTTGCTGAATTCTGCAAATTGGTCTGAATCTGGAGCACTTCGGACTTCCCACAGCATCCCTTCACTTGGTTTCAAAGCCTCAGACTTGATTGTCTTTCCTCTTTTCACTTTCTGTCCACCCTACCTCTCTTGTCCCGCCTCCCCGTTGCTTCTTTTCTTAGTGTTCTTGGTACAGGAAATCTTCCTCAGCAGACCTTCTGCCCACTATGTACATGTGTGCACACAAACACACACAAATTCAGGGGTACATGTAGACGTTCACTCTCAAAAACACAAACACAAACCTTTGAGCTTAAGACATCAGGCTGTCATTGAAGCCCCGGGTTCACCTACTCACACATTCATCTCTGCTATCTTCCACCCAAAAAGCATGCACTCAGAGATGTATCCAACCACACACATTGGCCTGTTCACACCAAAGGACACACAAACACAAATATGCATCCACTCAACATGCCAAGCGTGGTTATCACAGTTTATGCTGCCACCAAATCTTCCAGAGCTTGCCAGGGAATTGCCGTATTTTATTCCTGTTGGGAATTCTGTATACATCTGTGTAATGTCCGCGCAGCATGTTTGGGGCTGGAACAGTTGTACGACAGGATGGATGAAAACCACTCCCCGGAAGGTCCCTGAGCTCTGAGTCATCCCAGAGAACCTGGAGAAGGAGGAGGAGCAGAGATCCGAGTGAGGGGTGTGGTCCGCTCGTCGGAATCAGAACCTGCCCATCACCTGTGCTCTGTAAACCAGCAGAAGATCCTGAGGCAGGAAGTAGGAGCCAGTGGGTAACGCCAAAGGGGCGTGGACTTCAAAACAGGAAAGGAAGGAGCTATTGGGGCCTCTAAGTTCCAAAAAGCACAAGGTAAAAATGGCATTTCCCTTGGGGGTGGGCTACATGGGCTCTGGTGAAGCCAGGACTGACTGTGGCCAGGAAGAGCAGCGAGGCTACACCACCGCAGTTGGTTTCCATTTCGGTGTGTTTCAAGAACACCAATCAGGGCAAAAAGAAATGGACTAGGGTAAAGAGTGGGGTTTCAAGGAGTCAAGTATAATGGAAAGATCAAAGGCATTGATTCAAATTCTCCTGCCACTCTAGTAGCTGTGTGGTCTTGACAGACATACTTAACCTCTCTGATCCTTAGTTTCCTCCTCTGTTAAATAAAGGTATGCTGCCTTCCTTGTGTGATTGTAGTGAGGATTAAAAGAGATGAAAAGACATAAAAATACTAAGCCCAGTGGCTGGTGCATGCAAGATCCAACAGATGATGGCTGTACGTGAGAAGGAAGTAATTACAAGGCCAGTGTAAGATGGCCTGAAACCCAGGACAGGAAGATTCAGAGTCTTCCTTTCCTTCAGGACCCAGAAAAAGAAGGGCAGCTACAAGCTGAAATGCCTGTTTCTTATCAAGGATGCAGTGCACTGTGGTTAAGAAACTAACGCCAGATGGCCTGAGTTCAAATCCTACTATGTGACCTACAGCTAACTTCTCTATGACTTGGTTTCCTCCTCTGTAAAATGGACATGATAATAATAATAGGATCTCTCTTATGAGCTTATTATGAGAAGTAAATGGCTTAATATTTGTAAAGTACTTAGAGTACTATCTGACACAGAACAAATGCTGTACAAACATAAGCTAAGTAAATAAAAATAAAGCCAGGCTCACATGCTGATGGGGAATATGGCTCTGAGAAGGATTCATAGGTGGCATGGCAGCCATGGGCCAGGCACAGACTGCCTCTTTGGCTGCAGGATCGGCTCTCTTCAGAACCCTGCACTCAGACTCCCTCTTTTGTCTGTGGTTTGTTTACCTTAGGAACAAGTTATCCTTTTAAGTGTTCAAGCTGCTCAAGGTTTTTCTAAGGGAAGAGTAGACATTTCTTTATATGTTGCTGGTGTCGCTATAAATTGGTCCCGTCCTCCCTGGGTTATGTAACAAAAAGCATGATACTGTTCATATCCTTTGATCAGATAATCCCACTTTGGGGATCACATTCCCAAGGAAATAAAAAAGCAGTTTGTACAAAGATGTTTATAGCATCACTATTCACAGTGGCTCAGCCTTGGAAGCAACCCAAATACCCTACACTAGGGGAATGATTAAACCAGCCAGGGAACATCAGCACAAAGGAATAGTATACAGCCAGTCAATCCTCAATGAAATCAGCCCTGAATATCCATTGGAAGGACTGATGCTGAAGCTCCAATACTTGGGCCATCTGATGCCAAGAGCCAACTCATTGGGAAAGACTAACGCTGGGAAAGATTGAGGAGATGGGGGTGGCAGAGGATGAGATGGTTAGATAGCATCACCGATTCAATAGACATGAGTTTGAGCAAATTCCAGGAGATAGTGGAAGACAGAGGAGCCTGACACGCTGCAGTCCCTGGGTTCACAGAGAGTCAGACATGACTTAGCAGCAGAACAACAAATTCAAATTGCTAACTATGACACAGACAAAAGCAGAACATAACACCTTCCTTGGTGAAGATGCTGAACAGTGTAAAAATATCAATATTCCCCAAGAAAATTTACAGACTGGATTTACTAGTCAAAATCACCCTAGAAATTTTCTTGACCTCAGAAAAAAATTATTCCAAGTTTCACATGAAAGAGTAAATAGGTGAATATATCAGATAATTTTTCTAAACAAGAGCAATTTTGACTAGATGTTCAAACGTTTTGTTATAGAGCAACTAAACGGAAACAGTGTGGTGTAGGCACCAAGATAGACATTGAAATCAGTGGGACAGAAGAGAGCCCAGAAACAGAGCCAATCACACCTAAGAATTGAATAGAGATGTTTGAACACAAGGGAGAAGGGAGCGTAACTCAATAAACAGGGTTGGGAAAGGTTTACCACTTGAACAATAAGTTATTTTATATCATAAAATGTAACACAAGAGGGACTAAATAGTTAAAATGATGACTAAGAGGATGCAGGAAAATGAAATACAATGTAATGTTAAATTTTAAAAATTCACAAAAGATTGTATGTTCTTACTGACTACAGGGGCTTCCCTGGTGGCTCAGACAGTAGAGAATCTGCCTGCAAAGCAGGAGACCCGGGTTCGATCCCAGGTTGAGAAGATCCCCTAGAGAAGGGATAGGCTATCCACTCCAGTATTCTTGCCTGGAAAATCCTATGGACAGAGGAGCCTGGTGGAACATGACTGAGTGACTAACACACACACTCACGACTACAGTGCTGAAAAAGTACAGGTCATAACCTTGATAAGGATCAAGGGATGGAACATTACAATTGCTGTAATAGTTGATGCTTCAAACTGATGGAATTTTTTGTTATTGAGAAGATAGGAGTTCGATAAAATAGGGAAAGGAGAGGGTGTGAGTCATCCCACCTTTCCATTAACACAGAGAAGTTGGTGCTGCTTGTGGAAGGGGTAGGACTATGTCTGCCCTAGGTCAGATGAGAGGACCCCAGCAGCAGAGATTCAGGACAGCTAACAGGATACTCACTACTTTCCAAATCTGACTCCTGACTTGGGCTTCGCATCCCCAAGCCAGCTCCTACCAGCTGGTTATACTCACCAGCTCCCTAGAGGCTACATTGCTGGGTTCCAGTTTCAGTCATTCATCTAAAAACTGGGTAACCTTAGACCAGTAAATTAACCTCTCAGGATCTCAATTTTCTCATCTGTAAAATGGGAATAGTAGTAGCACCTATTCTTAGAATCATTGTGAGGATTAAATCATTTAATTCATGTAACTCCACATAATAGTGTGTGGCCCAGAGTAACTTCTCAGTAAAAGTCAGTCATGATCTGGGGGAGTTGAAAGTTGACAGAATGCTAAGGGAGAAGTCAGAAAACAGCGTTCAATTTCTGCAATACCTATGTCTTCTGCGTCTCCAGCTGGTTGTGAAGCTGAGCCCACCTGGCTCTCTCCCTCATCTCGACTGATGAGGCAAGAGAGACTGGGCCAAGAGGGGCCCTCGAGTGCAGACTAAGAATCCAGTGCTGACACACAGGGCTCAGCTGCCTCAGATTCTTCCTCCCTCCATGGGGGTTCCGCCTCCCCTCCCCACCCAGGGACAAAGACCAAGCAAGTCACCATCAGGGATTTGGGGGAAATAGGCTTTGTGCCTGGGTGATAGAAAGGGGCCAGGTTCTGGGAGCTTGGCTGCAGGCCATGTCTCACTGGCCAGAGGCAGCTCTCCCAGCCAAGAACTGGGCACTCCCCCCACCCCAGCGAGCTGGGTCCCTCTTGGAGTATGCTTGTGTCCTTCAGCAATCCCTCCCTCCTGTTCAATTCCAGCCACAAGTCTTCAGGCTTACAGGAAGATGGAGATGCTTTTCTTGTACTGTCTTCCCTCTTGCTAAATCAGGCATAGATGGGTGGCAAGGGTAGGGGTACAATGGTCTGCTTCGCTGTACACTCCTCGCACATAAACCTGGGAGTACCCTTATCTTTTGATGAACACTTCTGTGTTTATTGCTATATGGCATTGTCATTATTACTTTTATTATAATTAGCCAAGGCAGGACTTCCTAGGACCTACTTAGTGTCCCCCAGGAGGGGCAAAGAGAGTGACTATTGGGTCCATTCAGGATGGAGAGACATGCAGGGCAGGGCTCTTTGAGAACCAGATTGCAAAGTACTTTCTTCTCCTGGGAACCGGACCAGGGGACCCTCTAGGAACCAATGTGATTATAGAATAAAGTGAATGTCAGCCCTGAGGAGGGGCATCCAGAGGGTCAGCTGCAGAAAGAAGAGACGAGGAAGCCTGAAAATGGCTGAGGGTCCTTCCTAACTCCATAGTGAGGCTAATCCCACAAACGTGTTGAAAGACTTTTGAAGCCAGACCCACGGAATGAAACCTCCTTTCATTCATCCCTTCACTTATTTATCCATGCAGCCAACTCGGCTCTGTGCAGACAAACACATATAAGGACAGCAGCTGGGGTGACCACCACTGACGACCATTTCAACGCCACTGACCCAAACAACGTTTTCTCCAAACCAGTGACTGAGCTGGACAGACCTCCTGCGGGGGAGTTCACAGCGGGCAGGCCCAGAAACACTCTCATTTCTGTCAAAGCCGGAAACAACCACTTCTCAACCTTTCTGGAATTCCTGGTGACTTTGTAGTTCGCCTGTGTTTGTTATTTTTGCTAACTCCTGTTTGCCTGTAGTTCCCGATGATTAGAAAAACAAGCAAAGCAAGCCTTAAACACGAGAAGGGGGACATATGGTTATTTCAGAGCTCAGGAGCAGTAGAGACCTGGAGAGGTACAGAGAGAGAGAGAAGTCAGTCTCCTCCCCGTCCCCACCACTCCCCCACGAATGTCCCCAACCTCCACCTCACATCCTCTACTCCTTTCTCCTCCCCCTGCTCCCTGACATGTCCCCTAGCATCATACAGGGGCTCAGGTCCCCTCCCCCTCCCCCTTGGGAGTCTGGCCTTGAGCCTGGGGTGCTGGAGAACTTGGGCTGGGCCTGAGCACCCCCTCCCCAACTAATGAGCATTCGTTCTGGGATGAGCCCTGGCCTCCAAGGGTCAAAGGTGGCAGCTTTATTTACTCACAGCCATGCTCTCACTGCTCCAGCCCTTTCATCATTTTTTATAATGGAAACAGCCCAGTGGCCACAGGCGCCCTGGGAGACCACCCCACTACCTCCCTTCTCCCCGCAGCCTCCAGACACACAGACACTTGTATCCCTCCAATAAGGGCTCAGATTTCTCAACAAAGTACAGCTTTGCTCTCAGGACAGTTCTCAGCTGTCGATTTGATCACATTCCTCTGTCTGTTTAGAGCCTGAACCAGAGAGGCTGGGGGTTGGCCTCAGCCTGTGAAAGTGGGCACGGGGTTGTGAGAAACGGGTGTCATGCATGAGCCTGGGGGTGCATGGTGTGAGGGTGCATTTGTGTGGGAAAACCAAGGTGAGTATAACACATCTGTCTTGAAAACATGTTTGTGTGTGTGAGAACCCCTGTGAGTGTGTATAAGCATGAGTATCTGGGTGTGAGTATTTATATGTGTGCATGATAGTCACATATGTGAGTGTAAGAGAATGTGCACATGTACATGAGAAGTTGGGTGTGTGTGCATGTGCTTATGTGTGAGTTTGTGTGCATGCTTGTGGCAGAACCATATACACATGCGCCTGCCTGCCTGTGTGTGAGCACACATATAAGTTTGTGTGCATCTCCAGGTATGAATAGTGTTTAAGGCTGTGTCAGCACAACCTAGAAAGGTCTCAGAACTGTAATGTTAAAGCAAAGACAGACACAGAAGTTAATGTGCTCTACGATGCCATGTGTATGAAGGATGTGTGCGTGCATGCTATATCACTTCAGTTGTGTCCGACTCTTTGTGACCTTATGGGCTGTAGCCCACCAGGCTTCTCTGTCCATGGGATTCTCCAGGCAAGAATACTGGAGAGGATTGCCATGCCCTTCTCCAGGGGATCTTCCCAAACCAGGTATCGAACCCGCATCTCTTTTGTCTCCTGCATTGGCAGGCGGGTTCTTTACTACTAGCGCCACATGGGAAGCCCTTATATGAAGGATAAAAATAGACAAAACTAACCCATTGTATGAGAAGTCAGACTAGGGTATTGTGCATGGAACAGGGGCATGAGGGAGTCCCTGGGATACTGAGAATATTCTTCATTTTGATCAGGATACTGTCTACATGGGGGTGTCTACCTTGTGGAAACTCACTGAGTTCTATTCACATATATAATAATAAACCATAAGGCACATAATTTAGATATTGTCTGAATATATGTTGTAATTCAATAAAACATTTACCCCCAAAATGAATGTGAAGACTGTCTCCTAAATCTCCACCCACGTGCCTCACACGTGCCCCCGTCATCCCTTCTGGCCACTTGTTCTGCATTCTCTTCCTTCCCCTCCTCACACCCCCTGAAGGTGGGGGTGTCTGGGTGTTTAAGAGGCGTATGTATCAAGGTCACTGAGTCTGGGGTCCTCCCCAGCTTCATGGCCCTCCTCTCTACCTCCATCTCACCTTCCTTGGCCTCTCCTTAAAACTCAGCGACCCCATCCGAGACAGTGTCCTGGGGGTAGAGCTCAGATGAGGGGAGATTTGGGTCCACCCTCTAGGAACCCTCACACTGAAATTCTGCACTGGGCCAGACCTCAGGTGTGTACACTGATGTGACAGTGTTAGAAGTCCAGTCACTCTTAAGAGGGACAGAATGCACATGGGAGGGAGCGGGCACTGCAGGGCGTGTGTTCAGTGTGGGTTTTTAGAAGAAAAAAATCTCAAGAGGGTCTCTCTTTGGAAACCCCCAAAGACAGACCTTGGCTGCACTATTTAAGCTCCTGGGATCTGATTTCTTAAAGTGAAAGAAAGCATTCCGGGCTCCCGCACCGTCCCTGTGATTATGTGTGTATGTGATTGTGTGCACGTGCCCGTGGGTGATGTGTGTGGCCATGTGTGTGCTTGTGGCTGTATGTTAGGACACACACATGAGCCCCTGTGATTCCAAGGGGCACAAGAGCGCTTGTGCTCCAAACGGGGGACAGAGTAAGCACATTTCCTTTCAAATTACTCTGCCTTGTGAGTCCCACAACACTGGCCTGCCACACATCCCACTTGGGGGTTCAGACCCTCAGATTTATGCAGGTCTCCAAGACCTGGGGTCTACCCTGGGAAGGGGGCTGTGCCTCTGAGGCAGAAGGGTCAGCTTGGCTCAGTCCTCCCATCCTCCTCCAGGCAGACTCATTCACTCCCTTCCGCAGGCTGGCGCCTGCCCTGGCACTCTAAGGAACCTGGCTCTGTCAGCTCCATCCCAGGCCCCCCCCACCCTGCCCCCATCCCTCCCTGAATCAGGGCCCCTCCCACCCTCTCCCAAACCTGCTCAACCCGCCTGGCGGCCCAGCATCTCCCAGAGGTGCCTCCTGCACCCCCCTTCAGGGGAACAGCCATCACACAGAACCAGGAGAGACAGTGAGAGCTGGGAGTGGGGTAGGTGGAGGGCGGGCTGACCCCTTCAGAAGGGGTGGGGAGATCGGGCTTGCTGCTTCCAGAGCTGTCCTGATGCTTCTCTCAGAACTTAGCTATAGCTCCCCCTCCCCCACTGCCCAGGTCTCTCCTGCCAGTCAGGACTCTGATAGTAACCTCCTTTTTCCCACCCCCACCCTCAGTGGCTCAGTCTACCCTGCGGGCTCAGCTGACATTCTATCTAAGTGACCCAGAGGGGCCACTGGGACTTCCCACACCCAGGAGTGTCCTGGAAGCATGGAAGGGATGAGAGACAGTTGTGAGTCACCACACCCCTTCCCAGGGCTCCCTTTGAGGATGGGGGCCTGGCTCTGGACTCTTGGAATAGTGACCCCAATTTCCTGAAGCACCTTAGGTCAGTAGGAATATTCAAAGGGTGGACAGACCCACCCAGTCATCTCCCCCTCCTCGCTGGAAGACAGGATAAGACAGTGTTCCTCCCTTTGAGGAGAGGAGAAACATTAACATGTATACACAGATGCACAAAATAAAGAACAATTTGTTGAGTGCTCATTATGTGCCAGGGACTGTTCTAAGAGTTTTATACAACTTAGCTCTTTTTGGGCTCCCCTGATAGCTCAGTTGGTAAAGAATCCTCCTGCAATGCAGGAGACCTGGGTTCTATACCTGGATTGGGAAGATTCCCTGGAGAAGGGAAAAGCTACCCACTCCAGTATTCTGGCCTGGAGAATTCCATGGACTGTATAGTCCATGGGGTCCCAAAAGGTTGGACATGACTGAGCAACTTTCACTTTCACTTTTACTAGCTCTATTTCACTTCACAGCAATCCTATGGCAAAGGTACATTCATTATCCCCATTTTAGAGATGGGAAGACTTGGTCAAGATCATATCTCCAGTAAATAGTGGGTTCAAACCCAAGCAACACAAACTGCACTCTTAACTGCCACAACATTTGCATAATTACCCTTAAAGATACACATACTTACTCATACTTAGGACAAGCCATCTCATATACACAGCATAGAAATACATCATTACCCAGATGTTAATCATACCTAATATTCATACAGCAATTCATTTACAAATCACTTTCACGCCTGGACACAATACCTACCAAAGGAGGGATTGTTTTCCCATAAATAGCAATTAAAGCTGCCATTTACTGACTCAACTGAGGTTCAACTATTTGCTGGAAGTGGTTCATCTTCTCTTTCCTTTCTCTCTTTAAATAAAGGTAAAATATGATTTTACTAAATTAATTTTAGCAGTAAAATGAGAATAGCAGTAAAAATGAGAATAAAGTGAAAAGTAAAAGTCCACCTTCTTCCTCCTGATAGTCCCACTTGCAGAGGTAACAACTTTAACAGTTTCTTTGTATATTATCCCAGAAATTGTCAATGCACACAGAAGCAAATAGTATTAGAGATTATATGTGGATCTAACCCTTGGGAAGAAGCTTTGCTTCTCCTCTTTTACAGATGAAAATTTCTTAAAGGTGGGGCAGCTCTCCAAGGTTGCTCAGCTATGGTGTTGAGCAAGTTTTGTTGCGAATCCACCTACCTGGCCTGAAACCTGTGTTCTCATTCCCTCTGCTCCCCAGGCCCATTGCATCCTCTTTCACTGTGATGGCCCAGCCTAGGTGAAAGGCTCCATCGCCCCCATAAACAGGTCTGGCCCCTACTGCTCTGCACTCTAGGGCAGGGTGGGGAGCTCGTCTGGAGAAGTTCATTCCCTCCAGCAACTCAATCTGGGGGACAAGTAGCTGGGCCGATCCCTGCTAAGAGGAGGGTAAGGAGCAGGCCTAGGAACCTGACTGACATCCCTGCAGGGTCCACATCACCAGAGGGACGCATCCCAGGGTACCCCTCTTGAGTCCACATTAGGCTCCCCAAGGCCTTGAGGATTAGGGAGTGCTGTAGGAGACAGGCCTTATCAGACGGTGCCTCGCAGGCAGGGACACAGATCAGGGAGCGGGGTGAGTCCAGGGCTCCCAGGAAGAAGAGGGATGTTAGATATAATGTCAGTCTTTAGATACAAACTTCAACCCTCCGCTCTGCCTCCAGGAGAGGCTGACCATGGACACGGCAAGGACTATTCCTAGCTCCTGGGTGCAAGAGGCTCTGGAAGCACCCTGCCCTCTGGGTAAGCTTTTTGTGACTGCTCCTGGGTCAGCTTTCAGTAGGACCTCCCCCCGACCTGTCCTCAACTTCTCTCCCTACAGAGAGGGTGGGAGGGTGCAAGGGTGGGACCTGGGCAGGTGTGAGTTGCCAGGGTTTGGCTGCAACCCAACTGCTGAGGCTTTTAAGACTCCCAAGTGGCTGTTCTGACACAGGTGGCCCAGGCTGTCCCTGATGGTCCTTTGTGCCTTGGAGTTACCACCCAGTACCCACATTTCCTGTCGTTATACATAATCTGGAGAATGGGCCAGGGCCGGGATGCGACCACCCTTCCCCAGTCCACAGGGGAGACTCTTTGGGATAGAATTCTCAGCGAGTTGCCCCCTTCCTATGTGAACAAGAGGGAGTGTCCATCGGGAATGCCTGAGGTCTGTTCTCAGGGGAGGGATAGGAAGCCAAGGCGAGGCTTTCGAGGGCCACGGGGGAGGCACTAAGGCTTTACCCATTGCTCAATCATCTCTGGGCCACGCTGACGCCATGGGACAAGGCAGCTCCTCAAGAGCTCACCCTCTCCCTCCTCTGCACATGGCAGGGCCCCCCCAGATCCCCGTCACTCCCAGGATCACGACCACACACCTGAACATGGATTGTTTTTGAAAGCCCACAGCTCGTTGAGTACAGGATGGGTGTTCGTGGGACACTCCATTTCCATCTGTTGATAGCACCATGCTGGACCTGAAATCCAAGGACACAAGTCTCTTTCCAGCTTGCCTTGACTCTGGCTAGTCAGTTTCCCACCCTGAGCCTCAGTTTGCCCATCAGTAAAATATGATTTGGACTAAATTTAGAATCATGGGAATCTGGGAATGAGCTGGGGTGAGTGAAGTTGGCAGTGGGGGTTCTGCTTGTGGAAGTGAGCAGGATCTCTCTCCAGGGGGAATACTGTGGAAGGCAGGAGCCCCTAAAAAGACATCATTGGTCAAGGAGAAGGGAAGCATGTATGTTTGTTATGAGTGTTTTTATGAATGTATATGTGATGCGCACATGTGTACACAGGGGCACAGACTTATGTGTAAGGGTGTGTGTGTGTGTGTGTGTGTGTGTGTGTGTGAGGCTAATTGATCCCTCCCTCCCAGTTGGGGTGGGGGAAGGGCCAAGAAGGCAGCCACTCATTAGGAGGCAGCTAATGGGCCCAAATGGCCGTGTCAGCAAAGGCTGAGCTCAGATGAGCTTCCTCCCGGAGGGGGGAGGGGGAGAGATGTGAACTAGGAGGAGGAGGGGGAAGGAGAGCAAAAAAGATGAGATAAGGAAGGGGAAAGAGTAACGCTTTCCCAGAAGAAACTAGAAGACTTGACATGTCTCCAGTGCTGTCCCCGTTAATAAACCCTCCCACCTGCGAGAAGAAAAATCTCTTTGACCAGAGAAGTGGAGATGGAGAACCAGTGGGGGAGGGAAAGGAGGCCCCAAGGGTTCCTGCCCCAGACACAGGTAGACCAGCCTGCACTCACAGTCGTAGAGACACACACTGCATATCGCACACCCTCAATATGCATCCATGCATGTAGAGGGCCGTGTGCTCACCCTGGGACATGCCCCTTGGGCACCTGTGCCCACGAGAAAGTACCTGTGCATTCACCCAAGGATGACGGCTCTGTGTCTGGTGCAAGGGAGATAAAAATGAAGAGCCTGCTCCAGGAGCTGACATTTAGTTGGGGCAGTGCTAAGGAAATAGACCGTTCATGTGGTCTGACACATGCTGTACCGCAGATGCACCTGTAAAGACCATGAGGGAATCAGCTGCAGTTCTTGCCTGGAGCCACGTTCAAACTGAGGATCGGGGAGTGAGAACCCAAGCCTGCAGCCCCTACTTCTCTTCATTCAGCTGAGTCCTGTGAGGGAACCCTTCACGTCCCACCCATCTCCACCACCACACCTCCTTCCCCGCACCAGAAACCTGCCATTGCTTACAGTCTCTCACTTCCAATTGTGAAAACACTACCAGGCAAGCCCTGATTTTGGCAAATCAGATTCCTAGTCCAGGGACCCCAGTGATGATGGAGGAGGTCTCCAAACTTTACATATTTCTTTCTATCTTGCACCACTCACAAAGTAGACTCCAGAGGAAATAAATGTTAGGCCCTAAAAATGCTAGAAGACACGTTAAAATTAAATAATTTTGGATTAAAGAAGGCTGTTTAAGACACAAGCTATAAAAGCCATAAAGAAGAACACTGACAAATATACTACAACTAAATTTTAAACTGCTATGTGATAAAAGGTCAGAAATTGCACAGAAAGACAGGCAACCGAAGCATAACAGATGTTAACATCCAGAATAAAGAATGCTAACACACTAAGAAAGAGATTTTTTAAAGCACATTAGGTGGGAGTTCCTAGGTGGTGTAATGGTTAGGATTCGGTGCTTTCACCGTCATGGCCTGAGTTTGATCCCTTGTCAGGGGAACCGAAGCAAGCAGCATGGTGCCGCCAAAAAAAAATACTCTAGAAAGATGGGCAAAGTATAGGAACAGGCAATTTATAGAAACAGAAATACAAAATGTCCAATAAACTTAGGAAAACATGTTCAACATTACAGATGTGCAATTCTAATTATAGAAATGCAAATTAAAACAAATATCAGATTCATTTTTGCTTAATCCAATAGATTAGCAAAAATTCAGAAAACTGATGGTATCCAGCGTTGGAGAAAGCATCCATAACTGGGTGGTCTCATCAGTAACTGGAAGCACTGGAAACAGATTCAGTCTTCTTAGAGGGCACTGTGGCAGTTTCTGTTAAAATCAACAATGGCCATCTTTATCTTAGCAACTTTATTTCTAGATACTCATTATCCTAACGAAATATTCACGTCTGCCCACAGAACCATATACCAGAGAATTTACTGAGCATTGTTCATAACAATGAAAAATTAGAAGCAACCTAACAGTCCCCTGGTGAGGGGTGGCTAAATAAACAGTGAAACCCCATGCTACAGAATATTTAATATGTCACAGTTAAAAACTATGATGTAATCTCTAGGTATTGATTCAGGAGAATCTCAAAGACATTTTTTCCAAGCCATATTTTTAATTAGAAAAGCAAGTTGCAGAAAAATAAGAATATTTGTCCACAAAGATTAAAAACACACCCCAAAATGGTGTGTTTCTTTGTATATATAACATACAGATAAATGCATAAGAAACGGTCTGGAAGGATACCCAGTACACTGACCACAGCTGTGAACTCTGGGGGGAGATTCTGGAATTGGAAAGGGTGCTTCATCTATATTTCTTACAGCAAGAATTTTGCAATTTAAGTTTTAATAAAAGTTTACTGAATCAATTAATAACAAGATCAGCAGTGAGACCTGACACACACATGAGACACGAAGAGTCTTGGCCACTGACTGCAGAGGGAGGCCCTCTGGCAACAATCCTGCTTTGGCAAATGTCACAAAGGTTTGCCTTCCGTTCCACTCCTGAAAAGTGAAAATTAGGGAGCTGTCCAGATGAACTGGCTCGGATCCCTCGTTTTACAGAAGTAAGGAAAGATGGCCAGAGCTCAAAACACAGCTGCCGAAAGATCACAAAAGGTTAACGGAAGGGGGAGCGTGGCAAGTTGACCTAAAATTTGTCATCTTAGATATGGGAGACCTGGGTTCGATCCCTAGGTTGGGAAGATCCCCTGGAGAAGGGAAAGACTACCCATTCCAGTATTCTGGCCTATACAGTCCATGGGGTCCCAAAGAGTTGGACGCGACTGAGTGACTTCCACTTCGCACTTGTCATCTTAGATATATGTCCAGGCCCAGGGGCTCCTGGTTGTACCCACAGCCTCCGAATTCTGCCCCAGCAATCATGACAAAATTTTTAAAATTCTTTTTATGTTATATATTTATGTATTTATTGGCTGTGCCTTGCAGCATGTGGGATCTTAGTTCCCTGACCAGGGATGGAACCCACGCCCCCTGCATTGGAAGCACAGAGTCTTAACCACTGGACTGCCAGTGGTTATGGGAGTCCCTATTAGGGAGCTCCCTAATTTTCACTTTTCAGGAGTGGAATGGAAGGCAAACCTTTGTGACATTTGCCAAAGCAGATTGTTTGTCCCATAACAAATACTGAGTAGTGGCTGGCACTAACAGTCATTCCATCAGACAGTCCTCTGTAGTCCATAGGATCCTGCCTTATGTTGACGCATTTCCTCACTTGTTCCTCAGTCCATCTCGGAGAGGTAGCTTCTGCTGCTACCCTTATGTCACCGATGAAGAAACTGATGCTCAGAGAGATTCAAGATTTGACCGGGTCCACTCAGACAACAAGGGGCCGAGCAAGACAACCTCAGTCCTTTTGAATCCTAATCTCCAACTCCTTCGACTGCAGCAAAATCCCTTCCAGGGTTCCATTTGTTCCCCGCCGAGTTTTTCTGGGCCCAAGATTTAGTACTGGCCTGATATTTGCTCTGGGAATAATCCACACTCTGAGGCTGATCCCAGGCAGAGGACTTAACTGAGGCCTTGGGATGCTGATGAAGACCACGAGAGGCAGTATCGAGTGGTGGTTAAGAGCAGGCACTTAGCATTAGATGCAACAGGGCTCCAGTCCCAGTTTCTAGCCTGGTGACCTTGAGAAAGTTACTTAACATCTTTGCCTATTTCCTCATCCATAAAATAGGAATAATATGAGAATCTCTCAGGGTTGTATTGAACACGCACAGAGATAACAGATGTTAAGGCCTTAGTTCAGTGTTCAGTTCTCACTAATATGCTGAAGATGCTATGGCAAATATTCATGGTGGATGGCCTGCCCACTCTGGTCAGCATGACTTGAATTTTAAGTTTTTTTTAATTTCTTTAAAAAAATTATTTTTTTTACTTATTTGGCTGTGCTTCATCTTCGTTGGTACAAGTAGGCTTTTCTCTAGTTGTGTGCTCAGGCTTCTCATGTCGGTGGCTTCTCTTGTTGCGGAGCATGGGCTCTAGAGCACAGGCTCAGTAGCTGTGGTGTATGGGCTTGGTTGCTCTGTGGCATGTGGGATCCTCCTGGCCTTGGGATTGAACCCATGTCTCCTGCTTTGGCAGGTGGATTCTTTACCACTGAACCACCAGGAAAGCCCTGGATTTCAGTTTTAGTGCACACTTGTGCCATAGAAGAAGCTGTATCAGAGAAAGATGTGACCGAGCAGCTTGGAAACTGTAGAGGAGCGCCTGACTCCTGGATGCTGAGCAGGCATCCAGCTGCAAACAGGAAGTGAGTCCCCACACAAGAAACAGGTCCTTGCAGTGGACAGTCTAAGAGGCAGTCTGAGCTCACTGTGGGGGGATGGGGGAGGGCTGAGGTCAAAAGCAGGATGGGCCAGTATGCTAAGCAGAGTTGCCAGGAGGCATGGACTGGAGAGGTCTTGTGATACTTAGGGTCCAAAATGAGACTCTGCCAGATAGGAACCATGGGCCCAGGTGCTTCGCGGATCTGGATTTCTCTTCATCTGGGTGTCTGTGTCTGGAAGGAAGCCAGAGAGGGATAAAGAGAAAAAGGTATTCAGAAGACTTCATCCCCAAAGCAGCCTCCAAGTCTTGGCAACTGCTGACGGGGAACATCCAGAGCTTTCCAAGGTCAAGGAGAGGGGCTCCCTAAGACATCAATTCCGCAACATCATTTCCACAAGGCTGCTTCTGTTGCCTCTCCTCACCCCAATCCTGCAGGAACCTAAGGCTTAACAGTTACCAGATCGTAGGGCAACAGGTGTGGAAGGAAATGTCCACCTTGCCAAGGCATGGGGCACTCCTCTTCACTAGTTGCCAAGTCAGCAGCTGACTCAGGGGCCACTCTTAAGCCTCCTTACCCTCCAGCTCACCCCACATCCAACTGATCACCAAGCCCTCCCCAGGATTACTAACTTCTGTCTCCCTCCTCACCATCTCCTTCGCCTAGGCCAGCACCTCCCACCTGAACCAAGGCAACAACCTCCTGTGCTACGCTGTGCTTAGGCGCTCAGTCATGTCCAACTCTTTACAACCCCATGCACTGCAGCCTGCCAGGCTCCTCTGTCCATGGGACTCTCCAGGTAGGCATACTGGAGTGGGTTGCCAGTCCCTTCTCCAGGGGATCTTCCCAACCCGGAGATCAAACGCAGGTCTCCCACATTGCAGGTGGATTCTTTACTGTCTGAGCCACCAGGGAAGCCCAACAACCTCCTGGCTGGAATCTAATTCTCTGACCCGCTGCCCACATGGCCACAAGAACAATCTTTCTAAACTATATGTCTGAACAAGCTACCCTTCCGTTAAATACCCTCTGGGGCTCCTTATTGCCTTGGAAGTCAAATTCAAGTTCAAATTCTTTGTCCGGTTTTCAAGGTCCCTGCTTTCCTCTCCAGTCTCATCTCTGATCATTCACCATCTCATAATTTATGCTCTGGCTGGACAGAACTACTTAAAGTTCCTTAGGCTCTCTCCTCAGAACTCCTGAAACAGAATCTGCATTTTAACCTGATTCCTAGATGAGTCGCCTACACATCAAAGTTTGAGAAGCACAGCTCTAGGCTAATTCTCCAAAATTCCCTGAGAATTAGAATTGCAAATGCTCATTCCTGGGCACCATCCTAGCTCCACCAAGTCAGAATTTCCAGCGCAGGGTCCTGGGAAGCTGTATATTTACCAATACGCAACTGATTTTTTTTCACCAGGAAAGTTTGGGAATCATTATCAGTGCTTCTCAATTTCAACTGCACATTAGAATCCCCTGGGGCGGGGCGGGTTGCGGTAAAACTATTTCCATGATTAGAGAGGCTGGTCCGCATGCAGCCAGGCACCAAGCTGGTTCAGATCATCCCCAGGTGATCCATGTGAGATGTAGAGGTAGGGTTGAGAACCGCCACACTTAGTAGATGGTTTCCAAAGGCAGGTGTGTGGACTAGTAGCACCGAATCACCTGAGAAGCTCAATGAAGGACCAGGGCTGCCACAGACCTAGAACCCTGGGGTCTCAGTGGGGAATGGTCTGCAGAAAGTTAAGTGAGAGACCCAGGGAGAGAGCCTCTACCCTGGGGCCCTCACCTCCATAGAGGAAGGCAGCAGTAGTTTCCAGAGTGTGATGGGTTGTGGCAAGATGGGGGTTCCCTGGAGCAGAGCAGAGGAGGACAGTGCAGATGGGAACCTGAGTTCAGCACACAGAGCCAAGATGGACAGAGTTTGCAGCTCTACCTGCTCACTCTCTCATCTAACCAACTCTCCTGAACCTGGGCCTGGAGCCTCGTCAGGTGGGCTGCAGCTCTGGCATGCTACCCCACCCCGTCTTGGAACCTGGCTGGGGTATGAGCCTGTCTTGGAGGTGGGAGTCAGGGGAGGGAGGCAGAAGATGGAGAGAGTTCACTGATTTCCCAAGAACCTACAGCTGATGGATTACAAAATGCTGTCTGCCCTATAACTGCATTTGGTGCTCGCGGTTACCCTGTGAGAGGTTTTCTCCACGTGTGTATGTATGGAAACTTAGAGAAGTGATATGTCCAAGCCACAGAGCTGGTCAATAGCATAGCAGAGATTGGATCCTGGATTTTCTGGGAATTTCACTCTAAGATATACTGACAGGAACTGTCTTTCCCACTCATGTTGGTGCCCCCACACCCCTGCACAGTCATTTACATTCAGAAGCACCCACACCCCACACGGTTACACGTGCACATGCCTGGTCCCACTCGCTCTGAGACCACACATTCACTCTCTCACACTGATGAATACACAGCCTCACAGACACACACACTTCCAGTGGCCCGCATACATACTTGCACAGGCACAACGCACCCACACTCACTCTCATAAGGCCCTGTTGGCTCACCTTCCTTCCCAGAGGCCAAGTGTCTAATCATAACCTTGTCCCCACCACAAGTCTCCACTTACTCATCTGTAAATCAGGGCTGCTATGTCTGCCTGCCTGAAAGGACTGATCAGGTCAGATCAGATCAGATCAGTTGCTCAGTCGTGTCCGACTCTTTGCGACCCCATGAATCGCAGCACGCCAGGCCTCCCTGTCCATCACCAACTCCCAGAGTTCACTCAGACTCACGTCCATCGAGTCAGTGATGCCATCCAGCCATCTCATCCTCTGTCGTCCCCTTCTCCTCCTGCCCCCAATCCCTCCCAGCATCACAGTCTTTTCCAATGAATCAACTCTTCACATGAGTTGGCCAAAGTACTGGAGTTTCAGCTTTAGCATCATTCCTTCCAAAGAAATCCCAGGGCTGATCTCCTTCACAATGGACTGGTTGGATCTCCTTGCAGTCCAAGGGACTCTCAAGAGTCTTCTCCAACACCACAGTTCAAAAGCATCAATTCTTCGGCGCTCAGCCTTCTTCACAGTCCAACTCTCACATCCATACATGACCACAGGAAAAACCATAGCCTTGACTAGACGAATCTTTGTTGGCAAAGTAATGTCTCTGCTTTTCAATATGCTATCTAGGTTGGTCATAACTTTGCTTCCAAGGAGTAAGCGCCTTTTAATTTCATGGCTGCAATCACCATCTGTAGTGATTTTGGAGCCCAGAAAATGAAGTCTGACACTGTTTCCACTGTTTCCCCATCTATTTCCCATGAAGTGATGGGACCAGATGCCATGATCTTCATTTTCTGAATGTTGAGCTTTAAGCCAACTTTTTCACTCTCCACTTTCACTTTCCTCAAGAGGCTTTTTAGTTCCTCTTCACTTTCTGCCATAAGGGTGGTGTCATCTGCATATCTGAGGTTATTGATATTTCTCCTGGCAATCTTGATTCCAGCTTGTGTTTCTTCCAGTCCAGCGTTTCTCAGGATGTACTCTGCATATAAGTTAAATAAACAGGGTGACAATATACAGCCTTGACGAACTCCTTTTCCTATTTGGAATGTCAAATTACAAAAGCATTTGGCGCAACACATGGAAAATACTCAATAAGTAGGAGCTGGTTTTGTTACCCTTGCTATCGTTGTTGTTCAGTTGCTAAGTCATGTCTGACTCTCTGTGACCCCAAGGACTGCAGCACGCCAAGCTCCCCTGTCCTTCACTATCTCCCATAGTTTGCTCAAACTCATGTCCACTGAGTCAGTGATGTCATCTAACCAACTCATCCTCTGTCGTCCCCTTCTCCTCCTCCCCTCAATCTATCCCAGCATCAGGGTCTTTTCCTACAAGTCTGCTCTTAGCATTAGGTGGCCAAAGTATTGGAGCTTCAGCATCAGTCCTTCCAATGAATATTCAGGGTTGATTTCCTTTAGAATTAAGTAATCTCCTTGCTGTCCGAGGGACTCTCAAGAGTCTTCTCCAGCACCACAATTGGAAGGCATCAATTCTTCAGTGCTCAGAACCCTTGATATTATGATTGTTATTGAACATGTCCCAGCTGTGGCCTATTGTAGAGATCACCCAATGGGCATATGTGCCATGGTGACTTTTCCTGGGTAAAGCAGAAGGGCAAGGGTAGGGGTAAAAGCAGGCACTGGGGTGAGAAACCAGAGAACAGTGAGTCAGGGGCTCCTCCCAGCTGGGGGCAGGCACAGCTGGTTTGGAAGGCAGTTCCTGTCCCATCACGGAGGCCCATGAGAGCTGGGGGCCTTTCCCTAGTCTTGGCTGCCTGGCATCCCATCCCTCTGAAGCAATAGATAGAAATCAAGGCCCACCCCTCAGCAGTACCTGCCATCATCCTCTTTATCTCTTGCCCCAGAGCCCCAGCCGGCACCACAGCCTTCTCACTGTCACTCCCCCAGAAGCTTTGTAGCATTCTCCAGGCACCCCAGGAAGGCTTGAAAGATCGGGACTTTCTTCCTCATGGACAGAAAGACTGGGAAGTGTTTTCTGCTAATTTACCCTGAGATGGGAAAATGAGGGTCGGGACCCCAATCCAATCCAGAGAACGCGTCCAGCACAGCTGGACCCAGAAGCCCGGCTGTGACCTCCGTCCTCAGACACTGAGCACCAGGTCTGTGCGAGCCAGCCTGAGGGGTTTAGGAAGGCCAGACTTACTTGGCCAGTGGCTGGGGCGAGATGGCCACCTGATGCAAAGAACTGACTCACTGGAAAAGACTTGATGCTGGGAAAGATTGAAGGCAGGAGGAGAAGGGGACGACAGAGGACGAGATGGTTGGATGACATCACTGACTCAATGGACATGAGTTTGAGTAAACCCTGGGAATCGGTGATGGACAGGGGAGCCTGGCGTACTGCAGTCCACGGGGTCACAAAGAGTCGGACACAACTGAGCGACTGAACTGAACTGAACTGGGGCAAGACAAGAATTTCCAAACCACTCCCAGGGCTCTATTAGATGAGAATGAAGGGAAGCTAGAGGTGGGAGGGCAGGGCCTGGAGACCAAGACTGCCCTCTCTTGGCAGCCTGGGCTGAGGAGGTCAGTTACTCAGGAGTCTCCGCTCCCCAGGGCCCCATCACTAGAAGCAGCTCTCATCGCCTCTAAGCCCAAGTGGATCCCCCTTTATCAGCCCCCCTGGCACCAGCCTGTCTGAGCCTCTCCCATCTCTGTCACCTGGGACATTTGTTTTGGAATCTGTGGTGACTGTGGTCAGAGCGTAATTGGGGTTGAAATGCCCACTCGGACCCCCTGAAGGATAAACAAGCTGGGCTGGGGCAGCCCTGGAACCAGTGCGAAGAAAGACATGAAGACAGCAGTCTGAGGAAGCCAGGCGAGCCGGGTGTGGCAGGCTGGCTGGGAAGGCAGGGGGTGGTGAAGAGACCAACAGTGTGCCTGCTGTCCGGGCAGCTGCTGTAGGGAAGTCAGCCTTGGAGGCCAGCTCCCCAGCTGCCCTGGCCCGTGGCTGCCTTCAGGAAGCTTTGGTTTTAAGAGGGCTTTCCTCTGGCTCCAGGGTGGTCTCTGGTGCAGACTTTAGGAGGCTTGGAGACAGTTCCATCCCCTGGACCCCATCCCCACAGCTTGGTCAGTAGGCCTAGGAGTCACACCTGGAGAAACATGTGTTCATTGATGGGGACTTCCTGACCTTGTCTTCAAGGAGCCTAAGAGCAGGAAATAGGGCCCTGCCTGGGGTGGGAGATTCCATCAGGACACAAAGGCCCTGGTAGGAGCCAGGAGGGGCACCCCAGGATCCCAGCTAACACCTGCTGAGAGACAGCGGGGAGGGGTTTACAGCAGGAGAACTGCAGAGGTCATTCCAGTTGTTTTCCTAGGACTCCAGTTGAGGCAGCTGGGCTTGAAGGAGGCCTGGCTGTCCTGCCAGCTCTGCCCTCAGGGCTCAGGACGTTTAAACGGCCTACGTGGCGGGTATGTGTGCTCAGGAGTGTCCGACTCTTCGTGACCCCATGGACTGCAGCCCTCCAGTTCCTCTGACCATGGGATTTCCCAGGCAAGAATATTTGAGTGGTTTGCCATTTCCCCTTCCAGAGGATCGTCCTGACCCAGGGGACTGAACTTGAGTCTCCTGCATCTCCTGCATTGGCAGGTGGATTCTTAACTCCTGAGCCACCTGAAGAGTCCAGAGGGCCAGAGCCCAGCATGTCCGGCAGAGGTATCTCATTGGCTAGGAAGCCAATGCAGTGCCATGCATGCTGTGCACACCATCACGCTGCAGCGTCAGCCCAGCCTCAGTAGGTGGCCTATGACCATACCGTTGAGGCACATGTGTGGGCTGAGTGACTTGGGGAAGGGTTAGACTGGGGGTCTCTGGAAAGCCTAGTGTTTAAGCCACAAGTCTCTTGAATCTTAGGAAGCATTTGCATCTTTGAGCAGCTGACCACTCTACTCGGAGGAGGAAAGAGGAGTGGGTCTGTGGGGGAACAGAGGTCCTTGAGAGGAATGAGTCCAAGCAGCTCACAGGCCTGTGATCGGTTTGCTCCAGATGCTGAGAGCTGGGTTTTGCTGGACACCTGCTGACCATATTATACCGGTAACTCCTGTCTTGGATGCTACCAAGGGTCTCCCAGCCAAGAGAGAAGGAGTGAGAACTGATGGACTTGAGTGTGGGAAGGCTGGTCATTTCAGGGGAACTGGGCCAGGGCCAGTGAAGCCAGGACTGGCTACTTGCATCCCTGCAGGGGTCCCACTGCCCACATGGACCTCCTGGGCTCCCAATTCTTCTCCTGAGAGCATCTCACTTAGGGATGCCACCAAATGGTTTTGATGTGAAATGGGCCCTGTCTTGGTCGCGCCAAGGTTCAGGGCCCTTTCCTTAAGTGAGATTCTCCTATCTCCGCTCACTCCCCATCACTTTTCTCCTCGGGGAAACCTACCTTTCCAAAGCCGCTTCCTCACCTGAGCGCTGTTTCCCTGCCTCCGGGAGCTGCCATCCTGGGTTTTAGGTCTGCCATCTGGTGGACATTGCCATAACTACTGCCACCACCTTCTGAGGCTGAGGCCAGAGGCAGTGGCACAGACCCCAGGATAGGACAGAGCGCTGGGGGAGGCAGGACTCTAAATCCCGTGGACACGCCCACATTCTGCTTCCTGGGACCGGGAACTCCCAAGAGCTGGGCTTGATTGGCAGCGGAGACTCAGGTGTTGAGCAGGAACCTCCAGGTAAAATCTCACTGCTCTACCCAGCCCAGTCTTAGGAAGCCTAGGGGCCACCAATAAGCCCCATTTTAAACCCCGTTTCTTCTGTCCAAAACTGCAGAGGTGCCCGAGGGCTTAGCTCTATTTCCTGGAGCTGAAAATTTCCTCTGAGTGCTCTTGGGTAGCACAGATACTTGTGAATGTGGCCCCTTTCCCAAGGGGATCAATCCCCCTTGATCCCTTGCCTGGGGCTCCATGTCTAGACCAAACTAGTGAATGGCATGGCTGCCATGCGGACCCAGAGGTCTGAGGATCCACGTTGGGGAAGGGAGGATGGAAGCCCTCATTACAGGATTCCTCCACGAGGCTGGCAATGGTGAATAATTTATGTACAAGGCGGAGAAGACAATAAATCAGCTGCAATGATTAACATGAGCTATTTTATGTGTGAGAAAGATGTATGGCAGGAGGCTGGTGATTAATGCTGCTGTTTGCGCTGGCTTCTGGGCCTTTATATTCAATTATGGTCCTAAAGTATGTGGGGGGTCTTGGAGTATGTGGGGGGTCCTGGGGATGGCATGGGGCAGACAGGGAGCCCAGGGAGGGAACCATAGATTCCTAAGACCAAGGTGAGATGACAACAGGTGGCAGCCTAGCCCTGTGGGCACCCTTACTGATGAGAAGTTTCAGTTAGTGGGATGAAATAGTGGCTATTTCTGTAATGGAAGTCACAGTGCCTCTGGGGTCACTTCTAAATACTTTGTCAAGGGGATGCCCTGGGAAGGGGACAGAGATGGAAGGTGGCATCCTTGGGAAAATCAGACTCTTCTGGCATCAAAGGTTGGGTTTCTGAGCCCCCATTTGCCCTCCCCACTCCCACCCCTGTTGCCACCACCACCATGCTAGGAGTTGAGTAACATCCAGCCAGCCAGCCTGGGGCAGGTGGGCAGTGATGAAGGCTAGAAAAAGTTCCCTGTCAGCAACAGAGCTGGGGAGCCAGGTTCTGGCTCCAGATCCTCCGCAGTGATGGTGGCAGCCAGGCAGGCAGGGGACGAAGGCTTGGGGTGTCCCCCTCCCAGCTGACCCCAGGAACCCCCTCCCTGGATTCCCACACTGAGGCCTCTCGTCCTCAGCCAGCTCCAGCTGGCCCCCATCAGTACCGGGGGTTCCAAGGACCAGTGGCGGCTTCGGGGTTAAGTGATTTCGCCCTGCCCTGCTCCTCCCAGCCCTGGCTCCTATCAGCTCCTTCCTCCCTTTCCTCCTCCTCCTCTTCCGTGACCTCTGTGCTTGTGGACATGCCTCCCCTCAGAACCCAAGGGCTTGTCAGGAGGCCCAGGGTGGGGGTGGGGGTTCTTCAGGGAGCTGAGCTGACGGCTGGGCACAGAGACCTTCTGGAGGACTAGGGGCTGTGGCATAAGAACTCCCCTCTCTCTCCCAGCCTGGCTGGGAGCCTGCTGTAAGTCATTCTATCCACAGGTCAATGCTTCCAAATCTCAGCCCTGGGACAGGAGGAGTTGCTCAAAGAAAAGGGAAAAGGAACATCATTGCCCTGGTCAAGGTGGACGGGCATCAGGGGAGGCTGGCAGGGGCAGACCAGGGTTTCTGGCTGGAGAGAGAGTCTCTGGTTCATCTCCCCCAAGTCCCCATCCTTGCAGAGCCCGCAGCTTCCAGGGAAGCACTTCTGAGTCACAACAGCGTGAGCCTCTGTGTGTTAGCCTGTGTGAGTATGAAATCTGTGTCTGGTGAGTATCTGGCTCCAAGGTGGCGTATGTCTGTACATCTGAGCACCTGCTGTGTCCCTGAGCATCTGTGTGGTGAACACACACACATATACTTGACGCTGATCCCCACCTGGGGCCCCACTCACAGCCCTGTTTAACCAACCTATCGTTCCCCAACAACAGTCTTCCTTGGCCCCTAATCCCCTGTTTGCCTGGCTCATCACCCGGACTCCTTGGGACTCCATTAATGAGCCCTGGACGCCCCAGGACAAGCTCCAAATTAACCCCACTGCTGACCCCGACATGGACACCTGTAATTAGACCAGGAGTGGCAGAGGCAGAGAAGGCCCTGGGGCTCAGTGGGGTGAGTGCAAGGCTGGGCTGGGACAGGGAGCCTAATGCCCAGGAATGCTCTAAAAGCTGTGCTTGGCTCCAGGGCCCGCCGCCTGGCTCACCTTTAATACCTCACAAAGCCTCCCAGACGGGGCTCCAGGGGGATTACCCCATGGAGGGACCCTGAAGTCCAGTAGGACTGCGCAGCAGGCCCACCCTGCCAGCTCTGGGCTGAGAGGCCCTATGGAAGGTGAGGACTGCTTCGTGGTCTCAGAGCCCAGCAGCTGGCCATCAGGTCCTTAGCTGCCCAGAACCCATGCCCATGACAGCAGCTGCCCAGGGAAGAGCCAAGTCCAGGCTGGCTGGCGCCCACTGCCAGGGCCAGCCCCTCGCTCACCCTAACTTGTTTTGTTTGCTCTGTGCAGCGTGTCGGGTAGCTCCATCCGCATTAACCCCTGACCCTGACTGTAACTCTTCCTCCCTTCTGACAACTGTGTTTACCCCATGACTTTCTTGGGAGCAAAGAGAGGACTTAGGCCTTTCCTCTCCTGCCCATCTCTCCTGGGGGAAGCTGCACTCTCCTCTGACTCCCTGATCCAGCAGCTGCCAGCAGAACCCGTGTCCACAAGTGTGCCTGAATACAACGGATGTGGCCTCAGCTAAGGCCTGGGAGGCAGCGCCTACACCTATTTGGGAGTGAGACTAGATGTACAATCCCAATGTGCAATCTGGCAACATCTGTAAAAAACTTTCACTGGAAATCTCATTTGACCCACCAATTCTACTTCTAGGAATTTGCCTATGTTCTCACTTGTACTCAGAGGCATTGTAAGAGCTAAAGACCAGGGACATTCTCAGTGTCCACCTAAAGGACAAGCTATAATAATGAAGCCATGGCCATAAGGGGAATAGTATGCAGCCATTCAAGAGAATAATCTGCATGTTCCCATTGAGAATAATCTTCAAGGTAAACAGATAGCAAGGTGTAGAACAATATAGAAGATGCCATCATTGGCGGGAGACAGGGAATAAGGGGAAAACAAAAATAAGCATTCACATGAATGCTTTGAAAATATCTTTTAGGGGGACTTCTCTCGTGGTCCAGCAGCTAAGACTCTGTGCTCCCAGTGCAGGGGGCCTGGGTTCAATCTCTGGCCAGGGAACCAGATCCCACCTGCCACAGTGGAAATCAAAGATCCTGCATGCTACAACTAAGACCTGACCCAGCCAGAACAAATAAAAACAAATAATTTTAAAAACAGGCAATTGTTTAAAGAAATGATGGTATATCCAAATTATAATCATTGAGGGACCATACAAAAATGAAGCAGACCTACAAGTACTGGCAGAGAAACACTACAAGGACAAATGTTAGGGGAAAAAGCAAACTGGCAAAACAATACAAAAATGTCATTCCAGTTATGTAAAAAGGAAAAGAAACCAAGAAAACAAGACTGTTTCTCCGTGTCATATATATATTACATAAATGTATCCCCGAAGACCCTATCCCCCAAGACAAACACCAGTTGATGACAGGAAGAAAATGAGAAGAGGAGGTTCCCTCTGTATAGCTCTGTATGTATCAACACAACAAGACTTCAAGCATTTCTTGTATAATTACAAAATAAGATAAAAGCTCGTACAAATAAAAACAGCACCACAGTCACTCTTTCAGTTTCCTCCCATATCAGCTTTCAGAACCTTCGTGACCATGACATTGCAATTCTCATGTTACAAAGGGACAGCTGAGGCCGAGAGAGATTACGCAGCTCCCCCGAGGTCACACAGCAGACGCCAGCACAATCAGGCCCCGAAGCTCATAGCTTGTCCATGCCATCACTCCTCAGAGGGGAGGTTTCGTCCATGTTCTGAGCCTCTTCAAGGGTGTGTGCACACTGAGCCTGGGTTAATAACATCCCCTGGACTCTTGCCTTCTGCACATCGTGAACCCTCTTTCCCTCCTGTCTACCTCACTCCCTCCAGCCCCCTGAGGACCTGCTGGTGAGCCCAGCTGGGCATGGGTTCCAGAAGTGGGTGCAGCTCCCTGCCTCTGCATGGCTGCCAGCTTCCCTATCACCTGCTCCTGTCCTGGCTCCTTCTACCAGGGAGAGCTCAGTACTCTTTCCCCGCCAACAACACCCCCCATAGAGCACCCCAGTAATTACACTTAATGGCAAAGACCATAAGAGCTTTATTAACTTTATTACGGACCCAATTAGCAGCTAATGCCCCATGACTACTGTCCCCCCCAATAATCCCATTAAACATAATGAAGCAACCATCCCCCCACCCCTCAGGAGTGGGGGTCGAGGGGACAGGGAAATCCATCTTCCTGGGCCTGATTCTGCCCCCTCAGGCCCATTGGACACCAGCTCAGGCCCAGAGTTTCCCAGGGACTAGGGCTGGGTGTGGGAAGACAGAGATTAATCAGCAAGTATTTTGATGCCAGCCATTGAGTCTACACACACCCATGCACACATACACTCACATATACACCCAGCCTGGCTGATGTCCAAACAACTCCTTTCTCAAAGCAGGGATGTGGAAACACACACAGCCCTCAAACACAGCCCTGTCCAGGACGCAGACATTCTTCCAGCCTGTCCAAGAGCTCCTCAGAGCGGGATGTCCAAGTCGAGGGCCTCTGCCCAAGCTTGTCCAGAGTGAGGGATGGGAGAGCCAGGAATCAGGGAAGACATCTCCCCAACGAAGCCACACCTTCGCCACACCCCCGGCCCTTCCCCTGCTTTGGCTGATGGTTTCAAATGTTTATTCAGAACCTACAACGTGCTAGACACAGTCTGAGGCCCTCTCTGCCATCTCTCTTGAGCATCACCCCAAACCAAGGAAGTAGGCATTATTTCTCCCATTTTACAGATGAGGAAATGGAGGCCCAGAAAGACAACCAGTTTTTTGAAACAGATCTTCTACATGATTTGCCTTAAAAGATCTCTCCTTTCCTTGCGCAGCACCCCACCTTTCCCCAGCCTAAGGCAGAAGGAGCAGAGATCATGGAGATAATTCTGTTACCCTCCGGCGGAAAACTACGGCACAGAGAATGTTCAAAGGACCATTGTGGTAATCACAGCAAGACAGCCCTTGGTGATCTGATCCCGCATTCACCCAGATAGGGTGAGAGAATTAGAAATCAGAGAACATCCCCATTCTGACACAAAAGGCCCCTGAATTGGATTTCCCTGGTGGCCCAGTGGTTGAGAATCCACCTGGCAATGCAGGGGACATGAGTTTGATTCCTTGGCCCAGGAATATTCCTCACACCTCAGGGAAACTAAGTCTGTGTGCCGCAACGACTGAGCCTGTGCTCTAGAGCCCCTGAGCTGCAACCACTGAAGCCTGTACCCTCTAGAGCCCGTGCTCGGCAACAGGAGAAGCCAGCACAATGAAAAGCCCTTGTACCGCAGCGAGAGAGCAGTCCCTGCTGGCCCCAACTAGAGAAAGCCCGTGCACAACAAGGAAGACCCATTGCAGTTATAAATAAATAAATTAATTTAAAAAAAAGAGGCCCCTGAATTACTAGATCCCAGGGTGCAGATTCAGGGTCTGGCGTGAAGGCAAAGACTGATGGGGGTGGGGAGTAAAGAGTACATGAAAGCAGCAGGTAAGTCCTCAGCCATGCCAGTGATCAAAACCTTAAGACTTGGGGATTCTGGTCCTGAGGGTCTATGGCAGGGGTCTCCATCCACCCCCACCCTAAGCACAAGAATGGCCTCAAGATGCGGTGGGGGTGGCACAGAAAGTTCTGTGGCCTTAGGTCCCTCCATTGGCCTTGGCCCCGGAAAACGGGTAGGGAGTAAACACTGCCAAGACTGACAGGGTGGAATCAATGGCTGCCCTGAGCAAGGGGGCGGGGGCTCAGGAAGGGAGACCCTTGAACCTTTGCTTGGAAACAGGCTCCCTGTTCCCTTCCCCCCTCCCCCTGGCTGGCCCAGCCTGGAAGCAGCCACTTGAAATGGGTCCCAGGGAGCCTGGGAGAGGGGCTGGCCTGGCTCCAGCCTCCAACTCCCAACGCCTCAGCCAGGCCCCCTTCCCCAGCCCCCCTCAGGTCCAGCCCCAAATGGGGTCAGGAGGTGAGAGGGAGAGCTTTCTCTCTCTCTCTCAACCAAGTCAGCATCTACAACCCCCAGCTACCACCACACGCTCAGCATGGCACCCCTCCAACTGGTTCATCCCTGGAGAGGGCGGGTGATGCAGGCAAGTAAGCCTTCTCCTCTCCCAAGAGACTCTGGGAACTGGGGAGGGGGGCAAATCCTCCTCCCTGGGGTTATTGCAGGGCAGAGCCCTGGGTGGGGCTCCTATTCTTCCCTTGGCCCGGGATGAGTGTTCTTTGACACCAAGCCCCCATCCCTACCCTCTGAACAAACAGCACCACCCTCCCTGCCCTCCTCATACCCAGAGGGATCTGCTTCCCAGGGAGCCTCAGCTGGAAACATCTAGAACCAGCTGATAGGGGCTCTAGGGAACCTTGGTGGAGTCCATGTGAAGTCTGGGGGCCTTGGGGGAACATCAGCTTGTGTTGAGGCTCTGGGTAGGGTGCAGGAAATGGCTTTATAGTTTTTTGCCTGTGTGAGCTTCAGCAAGTCTCCTAACTTCTCTGAACCTCAATTTTTCATCTGTAAAATGGAGCTGAAAATAGAACCTACTTCACAGTGCTTTTTTCATAAGCATTAAAGTTGTAACATATAAAATGCTTGGATACTTCAAATGCAATGAATGAGAGCTGTGTTGCTGTCAGGGATGAGGTGGTACCTAGAGTGGTAACGATAATAATAACTGGTGCTGTTAGAGCATTACAGGGACCACGCCACCACCCCCCCACCCTCCTCCCTTGTCCGCACCTCACTGAAAAAGGAGGAGTGAGCTTGTGTCTCCTCACCTCGGCCCTCCAAGGTCTCTGCTTCCTAGAGCCCACCCTGGCATGACAACTTCAGAGGGCTGACTTCGTCCTGGCTCACTTCCAGTAAGCCCTAAAGGTGCCCCCCCATCACATCTTATGCATGCTCACGTGCTCTCACACACACACATACACACACACACACACACACACAATGTTCCTTCCTTTCCCTGAAGCAAGGAGGAAGAAAGAGATATAAAGGTGAAGGACAAAATTAGCTGAGTGTCAACGTCAAGGTAGCACCCCCACCCCCACCCCTTCTCTGCCCAAGGGAGGGTGTTTCCACAAGTCTCTGCAGGGAGACCCCCAACCCCACCCCCAGGTGTGGACTGACACTGTCAGGCAAGGAGGAGAGTGAGCAGGAGAGGAGGTGGCTTGCCAGGAAGAGCAGTTACCCAGCCCAGGGGCTTGAGCCAGAGCTGGGGCCCCCACACAACACCCCCTCCAGGACTCGGATTTGTGGCCAGGGCCGGAAGAGGCCAGAGGACAACTCAGTATGACCTTCCGGATCACAGCTTCCTTGACCAGAGCCGGAAGTGCCAGGGGCTGAGCCAGCTGGTTGGGGAGCAACTCTTTTCCAGGAAGCAGAAGGGATCTAGGACGATGATCTCCATGATCCCAGCCCCACCGCTGGCCTGTCTGAAGCTCTCATTGCAGTCCCTGCCTCTATTTCACCACCTCTTAAAGAGGGCCACGAGCTGTTACTTGCTCTGCTTTCTAGGAGTGGTCAAACCGAACGAGGGGTGGGAAGTCTGGGAGAGAAGGGCCCGGCAGTCCTCTCAACCTGTCTCTGTCATCGTTAACAGTCACAATTATTATTATTTGGAGAGATGGGCCAGAGGTGGTCAGGGATGTGGTTGGGTGAATGAAATGAAAAAGTCCTCGGTATGTGCCGTCTAGCCAGGTTAATACTCCTGCCTGTCGGCCTGACAGCTGCAAGATTGATTACTCAGGCCTCTCGCTCTTTATAACTCGATCAGTTGAATTAATCTCTGGCTGTCGGCCCATCTGATGCCTGAATCACAAATTTAATTTGGAGGTGTACAGCTCCTCCCCCATCCCATCTCCTTCCTTCCAGCCTCCCCTTCTCCTCTTTCTTCCACTTCTCCACTGTTTCCTGTTCTCCTGCCTCTGCTTCCCTCTCCGCCTCTCAGGCCCCTCGAGGGGACAGTGGTGGAGGAGGGAGACGGGAGTGGGTGGCCCTGAGTCAGCAGCCCCTCTACTCAGGCCAGGGGAGGGGTCATGTTCACCCACCCACTGGGCAATGCGCCCACCCCACCATGCTCCACCCCAAATGGAGAAAGAGGCTTAGCTGACACTAAGTAAGACATATTAATGTACTAAAGACTTAATGAAGTTGGGGGGGGGCATGAGGGGTGGAAAGTGCTTGCTTTATTAGTTTATGGCCGATTAATGGGGACGCCATTACTGTGATGGAGATGGATTGCTGCTGTCAGCAGCCTGGGCTGAGGGCCGGCCGCTCCTTCCTCGGGTGGTGGGTGCCCCGAACAGTCAGAGAGAACTTCATTAGAAGAGCCTATGGGGTCCCACCTAGGGAGGCTTAAGGTGAGCCTGACGGGGTGAGGGCAGGGGCTCAACTCTAGGCTTTGGGAGAGAATTCCAAGGGCTGGGGAGCTGGCAGCTCTTATCATCTGGGAACTCCAAAGGCAACAGGGCAGGGAGGTGGCCTGACTCCAGATCTGCACACATCAGGGCTCCTTAATGTCACCTGGAGGAAAGGGAGGGAGGAAGCCAAGAGAACAGAATAACCAGGATCCGCCTAATCTGCCCAAGATGAAGGGAGGGAAGAGCAAGGAAAGTGAGCGCTATTCCTTCCATCATCCCTCAGAGTGGGACATGTCCAAAGACCCCTGGTTCGCCAGCCCCAAGGACTGGCCCACCAACCCTGGGCTGCATGCTTCTCTAACTCTAGAATCCTCAGTTCTGGAGCCAGATACCACCCACACACTGAAGACAGAGTGGAGGAGAAAGCCACACTGCCTCAACTACCTGGCAGTTGCTGACCTCCCAGGCAGCCAGTGGGGAGCAGTAAGAGTGGTGGGGGGAGGACTCAAGGGAGAGCAGTGGGGGCTGGGAGGCCAACACTACCCAGCCACTCGGTTTCCCAGACGGCTTCCTACTCTCAGCAACTTCTTACATCCATGCCCCAGCCCCTGCCTTGCTTCCTCTGAAGAGGGAGAAGGCTGGCTGTGGCACAGCTCTGCTCCAAGGGGCCCCTTTCTACTGAAGGATCTCTTCATGTTGAAGTATATGACACTTCAACATGGCCATTTTGACGCAGGAACATTAAACTTTCACTAGTTATTATCAAACAGTGTTCAAAACAGCCACTCCACAGCCCCTCCCTAAGCCCCACTCCGTCCTGAGCCTCTACCAACCCGACCCTATCCATGGGAAGAACCAGGGATGAAAAGAGACTCCAGGATGGACTTGGAACCCAAATATTCTGTTGACCAAAATACATGGTACTAAAAAATATTTTGACACTTGTGTGCCTGCTCAGCCACTCAGTCATGTCTGACTCTTCATGACCCCATGGATTGTAGCCTGCCAGGCTCCTCTGTCCATGGGATTTTCCAGGTAAGGACACTGGAGTGGGTTGCATCTCTTCTTTCAGGGGATCTTCCCAACTCAGGGATCGAACTTGAATCTCCTGCAGGTCCTACATTGGCAGGTGGGTTTTTTACCCCTAAGCCACCCTGGGAACCCCATATTTTGACACAAGTTAGGCTGAACAGTTATGGCAAAGTGAGCTCCAAAAGCCCTGTATGGTCCCTTGGCACTGCTCTTTACTGTGTTTGTGATTCTATGTGGGCAAGTGTGCCTAGCTCCATGGGCTACCCCACGTCTAACCACCAGCCCTGGGTCCGAGCATGCCATGTGTCTGAGTGTCCGGCAAGGGCTTGCTTCTGTGAGTGTCAGGTATCTGTCTGCCTCGCAGCATGGACACTCCCTCCTTGGGACACTGAGCTTGCCACTCACGTCTGCTCAGGCCGAGGGCCAGCCATTGGTTCAGGGGTCACCACCCAGGCTTACTCCCCAAGGTAGAAGCTACCTGCTCAGCCTAACTGGGAAATAAATACCCTGTTTCTGAGAGTAATTTAATTATTGGCTCCCATGGACTAGTGGGTAATTAAATTCCGTAGCTCCCAAAGTAATTAATTGCTATGCAAATAGTAATGCCCTCTGCTTTGGAGAGGAGGATTTCGGCCTGGGTTTGCCCTGCAATTAGAAGCTAATAATTACCCTGTCAGTTCCTCGCTTCTGCCGGGTAATTATCTGCTGAAGCCCCACTGGTCACTGAGAACGTTCCCATCACCTGCTGCCGTGACTCTGGCTCTGGTGGCCCAAACAGCCAGGGAAGGGCATCCCTAGAGTGCTTGTTGATCTTGACATCTTTCCACCCTGCACCACATCCACAAATCCCAGGACCTTAAAGAGCTGCCCTTCCTTCTGACCAAGAACAACTAAGGACAGAACCTCTTTAGCTTCCCTTTGCTTAAGAAGAGGAGCCTCAGCTCCTCGGTGTATAAATTCTTGTTAGGTGGGTTTGACTAACCTATACTGAGATTCCTAGATGTTGGGGACTTTCCCAAAGAGTATCTAAAAGTTAATCTTCATAAAAATCATTTTCACCATGTGATGGATTTCTGATGTGTCAACTAGGCTATGAGAATGGAAGAGAAGGCTGCTGTTATTTGGTAGCAAACACACACCTTCCCCCAGTTATTCAACCAAAGAGTAATCTAGGTCCTGCTGAAAAGGGATTGTGAAGATGTAATTAAAGTCCCTAAGCAGTTGCCTTTAAATTAGAGCGATCCTTTGTGGGCCTGACCTAATCAGGTGACCTAATCCCCCTTAGAGGGGACTGAGCTATTCTTAATGGAGGAGACTGCAAACAGCAGCTGGGCTGACACCTGCTCTCTGTACAATCACTATATCTTCCCTTCCCTACTGTCTGGGGACAACAGACTTGTCAGTGCTTGGGGCGGAGCTGGGAAGAGGGGCGTCCAACTTGTTCCTGATCTTTCCTTCCTGGTTGTCTGAACTACAGATTTTGGGCTTGCCCCTCTCAGGCCCACTCCTTAGGAAAGAGTCAGAGCAATAAGAACCCAGGATGTCAACCCCTATAATCACACCAGACAATCCATCCTCAACCTGAGTGATACACCCCTTTTCAGAGGTTGGGAAACTGGAATCAGACACAAAACAGTGGCTGACTAAAGATGGGATAGCTGTTAAATGGGAAAACAAAGCTTGAAGCTGGACCCCCATGGACCTGGCCCGAGGTCCTAAGTCTCAGTTAGCGTATACCTGTGTGCAAGTGAGAAGGTATTCATGTATCCCCCACTTCATAACTCACAGGTATCACTGTGGCTAAGCTGAGTTTTCGTGTCTTATCTGAATCTTATTCTCTACCTCAGCTCCAGGCCGTTTGTCCCGGATTCTTGATGCTGTCTGGTTCCTTCCGAAGCACATGAGTCTGAGAGTGGTAGCACCTATGTGTTTTTGAGGTTCTGGTCGTTCTTTTTGAGAAACATCTAGACTCCACTGCCTCTGAGCCCTCCTCCTCCAGGTCTGAAATCTTTCAACTGAATCCCTGGAGGATAGTGTCCTGGTGGTCCCAGAGTTGAGAGTTCACCTCCAAAGGCTGGATGCTGGATGGAGTGTGAGTAAGGGAGGATGACTTTTGGAGACTGGACTGAAGGGTGGTGAGCCAAGAATGGGCCCCAGGAGCCTGGGAAATAAGAGGTGGAGGGAGCAGAAGGGACCAACGAGGGTGAGAATCCTTACCTCTCCTCACTTGGGTACCTCCCTCTTCCCTCAGGTCTCAGCTTCAGTGTACTTCCTCAAAGAAGCTCTTCCTTGTCCCTAGAGGAGGGCTGGCCTCATGGCCCACGTTCTCCCTCTCCTATACTTCTGTTCTGGGCCAGGTGAGCAGGAAGGCAGAGGACCCGGGCAGAGGAAATGGACTTTGCAGAGGACCAGCTCTCGTCAGCCCACAGGACCGTATCTAGGACTAAAGGCGGTAGGAAGTGCTACAGGCTTTGAGACCAAAGTCTAGCCCTGTAAATGCCTTGCCCTTGGGTCAGAAACACCCTGGGATGAGTGTGAACCACCTAAGACAGACCTCCTCCACCACCACCAGGGAGGATGAGAGGAAAAATGGTAGGCAGAGGGTGGCATCAGGAAAGCCAGAGGTGGTAAACAAACATGCTTTCCAAACTTCACATGAGGATGTGGGCAGGAACTACAGGGAAATGCTCAAGATTCTCAATACAGGAGGTGAAGATCCCTTAATATCAGTGAGGGCCTTATCTACTTGGCAGAAGTCAACCTTGGAGAAGGCCCTTACCCCTTCTCCCTTGTTTCACTCTGCCCAGCCCCCCATGACAGAAGAAAAGTAACGGTGTCCCTTGGTCTGGAGTCTGTACCCTGCCTTGTATTCCCAACTTCTGTTTCTCATTTGTTGCAGAACTGGTAGAAGTTGTGTTCCTACCTGTGCCTTCATGAGGTGGCAATTTCTTGCCTCTTGCTAGAGATTTTAGGACAAAAATGCCTGATCACTTACAAGTTAGCACTCTTCAGAGAGCTCAGAAAGCAGTCCACAGGGGTGGGAGCCATGTCCCTCCCATCAGACTGGAGGTTCCCTAGACACAGGGGACCATGTATCTCCCCTCTAAATAGGGACTCCCAAAGGCAGTTGACATTTCTCTTCTATTTTCCCCTCCAGAGTCTGGCCCCAAGGTTAATAAACAGTGATTCTTAAAAAAAACAACTATGACATAGTCTGGTAAGGACCAGGGGTCTCAGAATACAGTCAAGGACTGACAGGCACCCTCCACACAACCTGGCCTCCTGTCTCGACTGGTTCGGTTACTGCTCCACTGACAGCTCTTTAGAATCCTTTCACAGCTTTGGCCCCACTATAATCTCTGGGTGATGAATATTTCCCCTAATGAACTGATGGGAATTGGATTAGGTTGTAATGCCCGTGTGCTTAGACTCTAACTGATTAAACCCCCATCTGTGCAAGGCCTGATTATGAACAGCTCGTTACATATAATTTTTGAGAGGGGGTTGGGAAAGATGTTGGTGTCTGAGTTCTGCAAAGGAGCAGGAAAGAAAGTAAAAGCAAAGTGTCTGTCTAGAGCATTGGCAAGGTCTAGTTGCTTTTAATCTGACCAAACCAGCACTCCCTTCCCCCAGAGCACACCCACTTTCCCCCACTTATGCCATGGGTTCAGGTGCCTGCACCCTTACCCATGAACCCTGCCCAGAATTCTCTGAGCCCACATCTATCTGTCCCCTGCAAGGAGCACTGACTGCACAGGGAGTTGTTTTGGGTAAAGGCAGGAGAGGGAGAAGGGGTTAGAGGGGGAGAAGTCAGACCTATGGATTCAGTTCTTACCACTACAAGCTCTTTGTCCTTACTCCAGAATTATCCAGTTGCCTTCAAAAGAAAGTGTAGGGAGTTTGGAGCTCCATCCAGGACAGAGACTCTGGGCAATTCCTGGGTCCTTTATTGGTCAGGACCAAGGATAGCACCCCAGCCATTTCAAGGATCTCCAAAGTTCCAGGTCCCTCCACTCACTTCTTTCTTCCCTGCCAATCCTGTTTCTCCATTCTTTAACATTCTCTTTCCTTCTCCTTCTCCTCCCCTTTCTCTTATTCGTCCTTCTCTTCCCCCTCCGCCTCCTCTTCTCACTCCTTCTCCTTATTAATCCCAGGGACAGAGCCTGGCTTGTGGTTCTCCACCATCAGGTCTGTGCCCTAGAAATCCCTCAAGAAGAGTTATTTAAGTACCTCAAAGAAGACCATCCTACCTAGCCTCTATTAAAGACCTTATCCCCATGATTGACTCTCAGCCACACCATCCAAGAACACATACACACACATGCTGAAGTCTGGTGTCTAGCAGGAAGGAAGAGCAGAGATTGTGTTTGAAAGAATGGCCAACTCTCCCTCTCCCCAGTGCAGTCAGGGATCAGCCCACCTGATTTAAGTATTCCAGCATGACTAAGGTTCTAACTCCATAGCTTTCCCCTCTCTTCTCCTTCCACCCTTTCCCTCCCCCTCCCTTCCTCTCTGCTCCTCTCCTCTGTGTCTCTACGAAAAGTGGCAGCAGCTGCCAGAGAAAGCATACCCTTCAATGAACATCAGCAATTGTCGTGACTGAGTGTCCCAGACTTCTTTCTTGGTTAATCTAACTTGGGAAGAGTTGAGGTGTGCTCTGGCTCCGCTGCCCATGAAAGGCAGAGAATAAATAACAAGCCAGAGGCATAAACAGATGTGCAGATATATGCAGCTGGTGCTTTCCTGCCAAATTACTGCGGATGGAATGCTGGCAGGGGCCCAGGATGCCTCCCCCTCTGCTTGGAGTTCGGCCACCAGGACCCATCCAAGCTCGCCATCCATTTGGCAACATCTGAGTGAGGGGAGGGATGCCAGGAAAGGGAGTGGGGAGGCTGCAGGTGCCCTGAAGTTTGGTTAAGCAGTCCAGAGGTTTATCCCAAAGGCTCAGGTGGGAGGGAGTTAACATGGTGGGGGAGGAATAGGGAGTTCCAACCGGGCGTGCCCTGAAGGTTCTTGAGAGTCCTCTTCCAGGGTGGGGTTTAAAGTGGCTTGAGGGTGTATTAACAACACTACATATATACATCACCACCCTCACTCTCACTCAAGGACTGCAAGTTCCCATGATCTCTGATCACATATGACACTGCTCAGAGGTGGCATGGAGTGCAGTAAGCAGGTGGCAGCTGGATGAGAGCCAAACATGAAAAGATGTCCCTGAAGACTCCAGGCCTGGAACAAGAGATGGAGGAGAAACTGGCTGGAGTTTTTGAGGCACAAGGGAACAAAGCAGGTGAGCAGGAAGAGACAGAATGCCCAAGAGGGCTTCCCTCTTTGGACAACCCTAGATCTGAATTCAGAGAGATACCAAGTCACCTTCTAGGCTTCATCCCGACCACAAGGAGTCTTTCTCTTCATCATTTTGTGGGGTATGGAACAGTTTTTCCAGTGCCTGACTCCTGTTCCTCCTCTAGCTAAGGTGATACCGATTCCTGACCTATGGAGATGGGAGATACCTGTTCTGGTGGACTATAGTGTGATGATGGATCTTGAGTGGACTCAGTCTTGTAGGCAATGGGGAGCAAGAGAGTTCTGTGATACAGGAAATGGCCAAAAACACATGATGGTCAATGGAGTGAAAGGATGAGTTGAAGGGAGGAGAGATGAAGAGTGGGGAAGCTGTTTTTTTTCAAGCCTGATGATGGGATCCAGAGCCATGCAACAGAAAGAAGAATGGAGAGTTGGTGGGAGTTGGTGATGGATTGAATAGGAATCAGAGATAAAAGAGGAATGAAAGTGAAAGTCGCTCAGTTGTGTCCGACTCTTTGAGACCCCGTGGACTATAAAGTCCATGGACTTCTCCAGGCCAGAATACTAGAGTGGGTAGCCTTTCCTTTCTCCAGGGGATCTTCCCAACCCCGGGATTGAACCCAGGTCTCCCGCATTGCAGGCAGATTCTTTACCAGCTGAGCCACCACAGAAGCCCAAAGAGGAATAGAGCGGTGATTTAATTTATTGCCCAATCCAGAACAGTTTTGAGTACAAAGAGGTACTATCAATCATTTTTCCAGGGCAGTACACATATGCTGGACAATTCTGGGCAAATCTGGACACACAGACACCTTGGTAAAGATGATCCAAGGTGTGGGGCTTGGGCAATAGCCTGTGTAGGGTGATGCTGACCAAAGCAAGGAGGCTGGGAGGCAGGGAGCAGGATGGAAGAGGAGGGGATCAGGAACCTGGAACTGGACTTCCTGCATTTGAAGTGCTGGGAGACATTCACCTGTAAATACTCAGCAGGCCTGTCTTTCAAGCATCTGTGGACTCTTGCTTGGAAATGTGGGTTTCAAGCTTCAAAGAGAAAGTCAGGGTTAGATATTCATACACTACATATCTCTTGACCCAACAGTGCCACTTTAAGAAATCTGAATCTCAGATATGCTCATTCTTGTGCAAAATGACATAGGTTTATGGAGGTTTACTGTGGCATTGTTTGTAAGAACAAAAACTTCAAAACAGCATAAAAGCCAAGCACTAAGGAATTGGTTAAATCTATTATGGAGTACTATGTGAAATATACCTATATGGATCAAGATATATCCTTATGTGCTGACCTGCCTAATATGTCTGACATTTTTAAAGTGAAATGAGCAAATAGTAAAATAGTAGTATGACATAAATCAATATAATAATTGTTTTAAAATCTAATTTGTGTGTGTTTGTGTGTAGTGAATATGTAAAAGACCTAGAAGAATACATACCATATTGTTAACCCCAGCAACTTATGGAGAAGAGAGTAGAATTAGTGGGGAGGAAAAAGGGGCTTTTGCTTCTTGTCTACACATTTCTGGATTGTTTGAAATTTTCATAAGCATATATCCATGTACTATATTTTAAAAGTAAAGAACAATAAAAAGAACTCTTGAAAAACAGACTAAGGGTTATGAAGGTGATGAGTGGGGGATGTGGGGGTTGGGGCTGGAATTTGAGACCTATTCCCACAGAAGGGGAGCTGGGAGAAAGGAGCCAGGGCTAGAGAAGAAAGCCTGGAACATTCCCCAAATGACTGGAACTCATTTCTGACCACCAAGGCTGATAGACTCTCCACTCCACAAATAAGGCTGCTTGAACCATTCTCTCCAAACTCCAAGCCTCTCCTTCACCAGGGCTGAGCCTATGCAAGAGCCTAGATTTGTTCCAGGGCCCCTAATGGGTCCCCAGAGAAGGCAATGGAAACCCACTCCAGTGTTCTTGCCTGGAGAATCCCAGGGATGGGGGAGCCTGGTGGGCTGCCGTCTATGGGGTCACACAGAGTCGGACACGACTGAAGTGACTTAGGAGCAGCAGCAATGGGTCCCAGGTGACCTACTGCTGCTCCAGACTCCATGCTATTAGAGAAAAGTCCATTTCTTTCTTAAATGCCACACTTGCCTAGGAGACCAGCTCCATCCTAGGTAGCACATTGCTCTGGGTAACACAGAGCCATCCTAGGTGACCCCAACCCAGGCAGTCTTGACTTCTTCCTGCTTCTCTCCTCTCCCCTGGTGCTGTCAAAATGCACAGCGTTTCTTCAGGTGATGAAAATAATAGCCAGAAATGAATTCTCTTTTGGAGCAGGGCTGTGTGTTTAGGGAGGAGGGGAGGGGAATCAAGGGGACAGACAGCAGCGTGACTCACTGGGGTTCCTCCCCTGGGGAGATGGAGCCTGGCAGACCAGGGTGTGGGATGCTTGGAGGTGATTTCCTGACAGGGCTATCAGCATCTCACTCCACACTCTCAGCATGAGTCCCCTGCAGCTGAGCAGAGGCTTCTGCTTCTTTATCTCTCCTCACCTCTCCAGGGCTCTCTTCTCTCTCCAACAATCCCTCTCCCCACTTGCAAGTCCTTTCCGGAGCTAGCTTTCCGCCTCCAGTGCTCCACTCTTCACTCTCTGCAGAGGCATGTCCGTTTTTCTTTTAACAGAAATGTATAGTGTCAGCTTTTCTGTTGGGGTGCCCTGGTCCGGGGCGCCTTCCCAACCGCAGCATGTTTCGTAGATGATTGGAAGTCCAGGGATGCACAGTACAAGGGGCAAGGAGGCTGTGTGTGTGAGAGAGAGAGAGAGAAATGCACTCTGGGGCTGTGTCTGCGCTGCTCCAGGGTGGGAGGGGTCCACAGCATGTGTGAGGGGCGGTGGGGGCACAGCTGAGCCTGCTAAGGTTCCTCAGATCTTACTAGATTATGGGACGTGAGTCTTGACAATGTCTATAGAGTTTTTCTCGTCAGTCCCCCCTCAACTCCCCACCCCCGCCACTTTATAAATGAGAAAGCTGAGATCCGGAGACGTTAAATGACTTATCTTCTGTCACACAGCTAGCTAGTGGCAGAACCAGGGTGAGAACCAGGGATCCTGACTCGTGAACAGCACTGTGCCCACGACTCAGTCAGGGACCTTAGAGCAAAGGTCCTGTTTCTCAGACACTGCAGATGACATATTTGAGTAACACTGTCTCGAAGAGATAGAGAAAACTAGAATCTCTTGGCCTTCAGGCTGCCCAGGGGACAAGCAGGGCCCTTTCCCTCTGCACCCCACCCCCAGGAACCCAGCAGTGACAACATCTCTCCTTCCTGTCTCCTCTCTACTCCCTGGACAAACCCCAGTGCTTGGCAATCTGGCTGTGGGAATGCTGTAGTCAAGTTCGTCTCCTTGGCTGGAGGTGATTCTTGCCTGACCCTGAGTCCCACCTGCTCCATCCAAGGACCCAGCCCAAATTTGTCTTCTTCCTGTACAAGCTCTGAGTCCAGCCACACCCATCCCAACCCCCCACAGCCTTACTTGACTTTTTAGAAGCATCCTCTATCCCCCACTCCAAATCTGGAGTCCTTTTCAACGGTAGCCCCTATGAGACTGATCCCTGTTCACTGATTGGAAGAATAATTCATCCTTAACACAAGCATGAGTCACCTGCCACAAATGAGAAAAACCAGCATGGCATCCTCTGCCCCCTCTACACCACCCAACACTTTCTTCCTCCTCCTTGTCCTTGTGCAACACTAGTGTATGAAGGACTCCCCCTCACACCACTGTGCTCCCAAATCAGCCCCCAGGCCTTCAGGAGGGTCCTAAACTCCCCAGTGGGAAGAGGTGCGTGCACGTGGCTTTCACCCTCTCCCCTCCCTCTGATCACTTCTCCCAACTTCCCACAGTTCCCCAGGAAGAGAGTGGAGAGAAGGGTGCAGAAAAGAGGCTGGCAGGGCAATAAAAACGTCAGGGTCCCTCCTCTCAGCGGGCTTCTCCGGCTTCTCCCGCGCTCTCCCTTCGCCCCCTCCCTCTCCTCCCCGCTCCCCCTTCCTTCACTCTTCAGACCCTGCAGTTGTCTTTGCTGGGCCAGCCGGCCAGGCAGGCAGGCAGGCAGCCGCGTTTGGGTATGAGGCAGGAGAGGTTAATTATTGCTCCCCCGCCCTCAACGCCCCCCCCACAAGATGTATCTGACTGTCAGAAGCGGTGACAGATGAAGACAAAGTACAGGTACGGCTCCCTCCCGCGAACCCGGCCCTTGAAGTATCAGCCAGGGGTGGGAGTGGAGAGGGGGTACGCTACCCAAGTTTTAACCCCTCTGACGCCGGTCCACACAGTGGGGGAGGGAGGCAGGAGGTGGGGAATCCTGAGTTAGAACCCGGTCCTGGCCAGGGCAGCTGAGCCCAAGAGACCTGTTGGCCTTTTCGCACGCCTGGGGTGGAGAACGGGTGAGAGGCAGGGGGGACTGTCCCAGAGGCTGCAGAATCAAGGTCAGGAGAGATGGAGAGATCCATCCAAGAATGTTACAGGCACAGAGAAACTGGCACACGGAGTCGCCTAGTGGGTAGGTCGATTTGGGGGCCCTCTTTCTCCACGACAGCATCCCACCTCACCCCCAGCTTTGTTGCCAGGTGTCCTTTGATTTCTGTTTGTTTCGGCCTCACAAGGCTGGCAGGGCTAGGCCACCAGGGAAATCCCGGGCTTGTGTGTTTGAGGAGAATTGTGTGTCTCAATCTGTACACACTGATGATGATACAACTCAACTGTCTTGAAAAGGTCTAGATACGTTGGGGGTGTGTGTGTGTGTGTGTGTGCACATGCGTGCATACCCCCTGATGCTTGTAAGGGGTATGTGGGGGTACCTGTGAGGTGTGAGGGGGCCTGTGCTGTGAGCCTGATGTATCGGGAGTGTTTGCGTAAGACAGAGAGCGTTCGCCTGGAGCTATGGCGGTGGTAAAGGAATTTATCTTCAGGAGGGTGGATGCTCCAAGCTTGCAAGTACTGAGGTGCCTACATTTGGGAGGGTACGTGGGCAAGGCATGTCTTTCTGTGGGTACACAATGTGCGTCAGTGTGAGGGTCTCCGTGTGGTGATCGAGGCTGTTGTGAGTGGGAGCCTGATTGTGCAGGCCTGTCTGTAGGGTATTTGTGTGCGCATGCACATGTGTGCCAGCCCGAAGCTGCCAACCTCTTCCTCTCATCGGCATCCCTCCCTTTCCTGACTCTCCTCTCACCATAAGCAAACAAGGTAAAATAATTACTTTTCCATTTAAATGCCCCATGTTTGAGCCAGAATGAAAACAAAGTGATTTAATAAAATTGTCTTTAAAAGGGAAAGGAGGAAAATAAACGTCTACTCTGCTCCTTTCCCTGGTGTTCAGGGAGGCCCCAAGCCCTTCAAAGTTAATTAAAACAGGAACTAAAATCACAGGATTGCTTACTAACCTTTTCCCCATCTTCACCTTAAGGGGAAGACAGCCCACAGGAGCCCTGCCTCTGGCCTGGACCCTGTTCCCAGGCTGTTTTTTCCGGGACCGACCCTCATCCTGGACAGGCACCCTGGCTTTCCTGCAGCCACATCTAGGGCAGGGGGTCCCTTCCCTCCTCCCAAAGAGTTATTAAGGGCCTCCGCTGGCCATTTGAAGTCCTTGATGGACAGCGCCCTCATCAGAAGCTTCCGGACCTTGCCTCCTCCCAGGACAGGACATAGACTGCCCTCAGCCCCTGCTGCCCCTCCCCATGGGTCTCCTGAGTCCCCAGCTGCTCTGAGCTTTATCTGTCTTCACTGACCCCCTGGCCTGGTCCTTAGCTCCAACTCAGCACTGTTCCGGCTGCTTCCGCCTGGTCTGTATCTGTTCCCCATCAGAGGCCCCATTGGAGCTCCAGCCCTTCAGCAACCCTGATAAAAGAGATGGATGGAAGTGAGTTTCCAGGGCGCCCCTCCCTCCAAGCACAGATCTAGAGCCCTGGGTTCTGACAGGGGGTCCCTGAGGGGGCAGGGGTGAGGGTGAAGGCTGCCAAGCTCTCTGAAGCCCAGTCCCTACCCATCCCCACCTTGTCATAGCCCTTCCCCTCCTCCTAAGGCCAAATTCCTCAGGCTTCCTATGGGCAGGCTCGGGACTGTGATTACCCACACACTGCAGCAGGGATCTCTGTACTAGGTACTTTGCCCCATCTCCATGCAACTCCCCCACCCAGAAAAAGTGATAGTAAAATCAACCATTTGTTGAATACCTATTGTGTTTCAGATATTACTTACAAGATCTCTAATCTCATCACAGCACTTATAGGGGACACTTTATCAGTATTTTGCAGAGGACTGGGAAGAAGGGAAACTTACAAACTTGCCCAAGGTATGCACTTAAAAAGCAGTACCACACACCTCAAGTTCCCTAGCCAGCCTGTCCTTGCCCACAGAGCCCCAGATCTGTTCCAAAGACCTAAAATTACCCTTCACTTGATCTTAGCCCAAAGGCTAAGAAACGATATCATCATTACACTTCAGAGACCACTTCCACTAGAGATCCCCACTACTGCCCCCAGAATTTAACCCCTTCTGGTACCAGGGGAGGGGCATGGGAAGCAGGGAAGCCAGAGTTAGAACCTGGGCCCCTGTGAGAGCCAGCTGCATCCAGAAGACCTATGGGGCCTTCTCCAGCTCTGCCCTAATGATCTGGGGTTGGGGAAGGGGGATCCGAGGGGAAGCAGGAAGTAGAGCCCTTGACCTTCATCCTGGAAGACCCCTTCACTTCTCATGACCCCATTTCAGTACCCTCAAGTCCATCCTGCCTCCCATGATGCTGCCCATCAAGACAGGGTGAACCTTGATTGTGGGGTAGCACTTGTCACCAAAACTGATTTTCATAACTGTTCACCCTGTTCTGAGAACTCTCAGTTGCCCAGATGGCAGAGAAAATACTGAAAATAAAGCCAGGCCAGGAACTAGCCTGTGTCTTAGTCCCTGGGGTCACAATCTAGGGACCTAAGATCTCACCTCTGGGGGAGGAAAGGACTGAGGAGAGGGAGGCGAGGCAATGAAGGGACATAAACTCTGGCTTTAGGATAAAGTAGCCCAGCACAGGAGGCTTAGAAGTGAGGTGTGAGGTGTTACCACAGACCAAGAGTGAGGATGGCACCTGAAGACTTCTGGCCTCGACTGTGTCTGGAGAACATCAAGCAAAAGGAGGGAAGGAAGGAATGACTCGGAAGCACCTTTCCTAGTTCAGTCTCGGAAATGTGCGTGTGGTGAGGGGAGGTTCTGTGACCTTTCCAGGTCACAGTTGTTTGAAACCCCTGGGCTGAGCCCAGTCTGGAAGCTGGTAATGGCAGTGGGGCAGGCAATGGCCCAGAGGGCTGGGATGGAGCTTCATGGGACAGTGGTGCTATGAGCTCTGCCTCTTTCAGCCATGCAGGAGTTACCTAAGGCAGGCAGAATCCTGGAGCCTGAGTTCTTCTCCTCTGTCTACAGCATGTCTGGGACCCAGCTTGAGGACAGAGGACTAGAGAAGAATATTAGGGGCTCCCGCATAGAAAAGGAAGGGGTGGGAGAAAGGATGACTCCATCAGAGCTAGCCTCCAAATTCCACCCAAAGACTGGTTTTCCCTGCCACCAGAGCCTCTGCTTCTGTACCCTTCCCCAAGCCCATCCTTCATCCTGACCTCATTACTTCCCTCAGACCCCGTCTCTGTCCACCAGCTCATCCCTCCTCAAGGGTTCTCAAACCACCCCCATTATCTACAACTGAGTCCCAGAGCTCCCATCACTACCTCCCAGAACAGATCCCTTCCAGTCTCTAAATGTCCCTACCACTGTCCTCCAAGAACCTATTCCTACCTCTAGTCTCCCAGACTCCATTCTCACCCACCCCCAACCCATCTTCCTTCCTCCTAAGTTGCTCTGCTTTGAATAGAGGTGAGACTTGATCTTCATTGACATTCCATCACTCTAAGTGAACTTACATAGCTGTTTCCTGTTTAAAAGAACCTAGTCATTCAGAGGAAATATCCAAAACTTATCCTAGAAGGTTATCAGCCTATGTCTCCAGCCTCCTTCCCTTTACCTTCAACTGCCAACATACTTGAGAGTCCTAGGAAATGGGCCCTGAATGTTTAAGCAAAACAACAGGGAATCTCCAAGCCCACCAGAGTATTTAAGCCTGTCTATTCCTCACACATATATATATAAGCATAGCTACACAAACATGCACATGCAATCCTGTAAACATACATGTATGTAATTAATTCACATGCACATCTTAGAATAGAATGTTAAGTTCCATGAAGGCAAAGACAATGTGCTTTTTTGTGGTGTTATCTCCAGCCCTAAGAACAGTGTTGGCACATAAATATTTGGTGAAAGAATGGCATATAATGGAATATGTATTCGCAAATACATGTATGTATACAGCTATATACATATAACAAGGGGCTTCGCAGGTGGCTTAGTGGTAAAGAATCTGCCTGCCAATGCAGGAGACGAGAGTTTGATTCCTGGGTTGGGAAGGTCCTCTGGAGGACAAAATGGCAATCCACTCCAGTATTCTTTCCTAGGAAACTCCATGGACAGAGAAGCCTAGCAGGTTACAGTCTATGGGATCACAAAAAGAGTCAGACATGACTTAGCAACTAAAAAGCAAAAAACACATATAATAGCACATCCATATATACAGTGCTTATATACAGATTTACATATATGCACCTACATGGTTATCTACATATGTTATATACATGTCTTTATGTAATCTACATACATAACGTACTGTGATGTACACACATATGAAAGTATGAAAGTGAAACTCACTCAGTCATGTCCGACTCTGTGACCCCATGGACTATACAGTCCATGGAATTGTCCAGGCCAGAATACTGGAGTGGGTAGCCTTTCCCTTCTTCAGGGGACCTTCCCAACCCAGGGGTCGATTCCAGGTCTCCCACACTGCAGGTGGATTCTTTACCAGCTGAGCCATAAAAGGAAGCCCGTACATAAATGTATGTGTATATAAAATGTATACAGTGCATGTAGACACACATATACATACATAACTACTACAAACATATTATAGATATCATATATATACCACATATACATGTGCACCTTCACATACATATATAAACACAAATCCAAGCACCTTTTTACTCAAGTTTTTCCAAATTAACTGTCTCAAGACCCTAGACCCAGGTTTGGCTGCTGCAACCAGAAATAACCACCAGATGGCACTCTTTCACTACTTCCTGTACCCGTCATCCCCCAACCCGCGCCGGGTTGCCAGAGGTGCCGCCAGAGATGTCTCTCCAAGAGGCACAGAACTTGTCTAGCAGGTGTCCCCTACCTACCAAAGCCAAGGACTTGTCCTTGATCTCCAAGGTCTGCAGTCTCGGTCCTCTTTGAAATCAGATTCATCCTCTCGTGCCTCCAGGATTCGAGAAGTGGATTCCCCCTTGGGGCTCCAGTTCTGCTCAGCCCTCAAGTACACACACACACACACACACACACACACACACACACACACACACACGAGTTCACCAAAGAGCTAAGAGTTGGGCTTCACCTGGACTCCCTCTGTTCAGACCAGCTCGGCTCAAGGACACTTCCTTGAAGCCTTCGAGCTAACAACCAGCAACTGGTTTCAGTGGCTCTATTCCCCAAATGGTCTGAGGACTGAGCCAGGGTCATCTGAACACGTGTAGCACCTACACACCTGTACACACAACTCCCTTCCACAGGTTACTCCCTCATCCTGCGTGGACGCCCAGCCCGGGTCAGCCGAAAGCCGGGAGCGGAGTGGCCAGGCCCTGAGAGTACCCTCAGCGAGGGAGGGGCGGGTCTCGGTTTAACCCTTCCTGCTCTGGTCCAGTCTTGACTCCAGACCTCTGGGTGAGGGCTGGATAGAAGTGCATTCCACATCTTAGGCAAACTACTTAAAAATCCCAGGAATGGGGGGAGGGGAGAGGAGGGGACAGAGCCTCTCCCGCCTCAGACCTAGACCACTGCGAGTCAGCTCTCTTGGAACCTCACATGTCGGGTGTGAGCAACCCAGGAGGAAAGCCGCGAGAAAGGCTTGGAAACCCGTGGGGAAGCGAAGCAGGGGGTTATGGCAGCAGCTTGGCTTCCCCTTCCTCCTCCCCCTTCCCTCTTCTCCCCCGGGAGCGCCGGGAAATTATTTATTAAAACGCCTCCCGCGCTCTCATTTATTTGTGGAGAATAATCCTTGGCGTTGCAGCGCGTTTATTAAACCTTTCCCGTCCCCGCATTACTTTAATAATAAATCGCATGTCACTTTCCAGCGACGTTATTAAAGCCGGTCCGCTGGAGCAGAGGCAGGGGAAGGGGGTTGGAGGGGGAGGGAGGCAGCAGGGGTTCTTCCTAGTCAAGGTTGTGGGCCCTGAACCTGCAGTGCCGGAGGGGAAAACTGAGGCTAGAAGGAGACTGCACCTGAACATCCTGTAAAATCTGCAAAACTGATCGGGGAGTACAGGTTCTGGGGACGCGTGTGACCCTCTAGGATCTAGTAGAGCCTCTGGTCTCCAAGCGGGCGCAGGATTGATGGGCCCGCCAGGGGGCGTCTTTGAGCCCAGCTGGCCCAGAGTCTTGGCGAAGAACAAATCAGGGGCTGATTCCCAGGCGGATTCCGGGGACCCAGACTCCTGTCCCCTCTTCCAGCGCAGAGCAGACCTCCTTCTGGTCCAGACTCTTAATGGGCTGCTCCTCCCCGCAATCGCCGCCACACCGCTCACATCCCTATTCCTGATTTCGCTGTCGACTTAGAATTTGCCCCAAGTAATGCATTCAACCCGCTCGAGCAGTTGAGCACAGCTCCAGGAAACGCCGGACTCTAGCCAGGACTCGGCAATGAGGTTCCACGGGAGGTGCAGCCAAGCCCTTGGGTTGGGGTCTGGGCCACACCCCTCCCAAGAGGCCGGGCTCCCTGCGTTGGGCCTCAGAGGACAAGCTCAGACACCGAGCCAACCACGACTTCTCCTGTTGTGGGCGCCAGGCTTCGGGCGGAGCCCAGGCGCGTAGGAGGCCCTTGACATCCACACACAGGGTCTTGGCGTCTAGAACTTAAGCTTTCATTTTCTCCTTCAAGCAGTCAATAAACACTGCGCCTCAGCAGTGTCCCTGGCTAGGTAAGGAGAAGGTGGAGAGAGCTTTCGGGAGCGAAAGAGTACGGCTCTGTGAGGGACCTCCAGAGAGAGGACATGCCAGTTAGGGCAGATGAGAAAACAGACTTTACATGACTTTGTCTGAGTTCAGCTGGAAAATGGGCGGATTCATAGGGAAGTCCTAGGGTGCGGCTCATACATGTGACCAAACTTCTCCCCTCCTCCATCCAATTTATGCTTTCATACTCGGTCCTACCCACATAGATCTGGTTCCCCACACTGCCTGGGGAGGGGACAGAGGCGCAGGCAATCTGTCTGTAGATCAGCCCCAGTGGAGGCTGGGAGGATACCCTCCCTCCCAATCTGATGGCTCCAGCCTTCCTGCCCGTGTAGGAGGGTGAGGGGGTGTGCAGCTCAAGCTTCCTCTACATCTGGCAGGCACGTGCTTAGAGAGCAGGACCTACAACTTCTGGAAGCCAGATTCCTAGTACGCTGGAAGGCCTCCTAAAGAAATGTGGTCTCTGTGTGCAAATCTGCATGAACCATCTGTGTGGCTCAGTTTGTTTCATAAGTCTTTATTGTATGCCTACTCTGCCTAGTCCTGTGCTAGGCACTGTCCAGTACAAAGTGGTATAAGATATGGTGCTGCCCTCACGGAGTTTCTAGAATGACAGAAAAATTAGACATGACCAAATGCCCATCTTACTGCACTGAGCTAAATAAACTATGCTCTATCAGGCTCTCCTGGACAGCAGAGGGCAAACACCAAACACTTAGTAAGTGAACTGGGATTTATGAGAGGGAAATTTCCTAGAAGGTGAGTTTTGAGGAAGGGTAAACTGAGGTTAGGCAAAGATTGTGCTCTAGGAAAATAAGAGCAGGATCTATGCAGAAAAGCAGTCAGAAGACTGGTTGAGCAGTGTTGGACGGAGGGCTGCTAAAAAGAAGTGGACGAGCCTGGTGTTTGCATGCCTTTGTCTCAGCTCTGCTCCTCCCCACCCACCCAGCCACCCACCCACCTAGCCTACAGACCAGCAGGCAACTGTTACGGTCTGCCTAGTTGGTCCACACAAGAGGCTGTCCTGGCCAGAGTATCTCCTTCATAGGCCCCTTTGCATCCCACCTCTCCTAGTTTCTGGCTCTCTTCTTACCCGCCTCCAATTTTTGTCTTTCCTATCACCATCACATCTCTCCCACTAAAGGCATTAAATCCATCTGTGAAGGGGCCCTGCTCTGCCTTTCCAGATATTTTCAAGAGTGGGAATGAAAACTACCCCCACTCACCCACCCCCACGGGCCACAGCTCTGCACCTAGTAGTAATCTTCACCCTCTTCACTCTCAGCCTCCTCCTCAGGAGCCAGGTGCAGGGATAAGAGCTGGGGGATGCCTGTGGAGTTCAGCTGGTCTGCAAACACATATAGACAAAGGGGGGAGAACAGCAGAGAAGTGTGTCAGTGCCCACGAATCCCAGTCTGTGGGAAAGCCATGCTTGTGTGTGTACCCACATGCACATCACATCTGGACACACAGTCCAGGGCCTGAATCCACCACCTTCCCCCAGCCCCCAGAGCTCAGGGCTTTCCCTTACCTGGTGTGAGGACTGTCAGGCTAGCTGGGGCCTCAACCTGGCCTAGGGCATTGCGGGCCAGGCAGCGGTAGGTGCCCTCATCACTGGGACGCACAGCCTGGATCTGCAGCCAGCCCGTCACCTCAAACCTCTGCGGTCCACCCCTAAACTGGAGCCAGGAGGAGTCAGCAGTATTCTTCTAGGAGGACCCTGGGCTGCCCTGGGGAGGCCTCAGCTCCCTGCCCCTACCTGCACCGAGATGTGGGGGTCATCCCCTGGCAGCTGAATGTCCAAGCCGTCCTTTCTCCACTCTATGGAGGCCATGGGGTAGGCAAACACTTCACAGCCAAAGATCACATCCTGCCCTGTCACATTCCAAACATCATATGGGTGCAACAGGATCTGAGGTGCTGAAGGTAGAGATGGGAGGCCTGAGAATAGAATGGCACACCCAGCCCAGCAAGGACCCCATATAACAAACACTGTGAATGTGTTTGTGAAGGAACACAATATATGCTGAGGTAAATACACATGCATAAACACGACAGGTACACACAGGTAATACATATAAATGTAGCTGCAGATACACACAAGGGTAGGAACGCAGAGATGGAAATGCACAGGCAGTTTGCATGAACAAGCACAGAGACCCACAGCTCAGCTTGGCAGCCACGGTCTGTCCCTGATTGCTCCCCTGTCCTCATTCTGCCCTCCAGGCCCCTATCCTAATGTGTTCATTACCAACACCTCCCTCCCCCACATCCTAACCCCTCCCTACCACGTGCCAGCTGCCAAAGGCCAGAGAAGCAGCCCTTTCCCCACCCCACCCTGGGGAGGTGGGGCAGCCACATGGCAAAGGCAAAGACACTGAAACCAATCTGGGCAGCAGGCAGAAAGCCTAGAGTTGTGGGGGGAAGCTCCTGCAGAGCGTTTGTTTTCCCAGCAGCCCCAGCCAAACCAGACCCCTCAAAGGGGCTCAGGAAGTGAAGGTTACTAAAGCAGCCAAAGAAAACTTGAGGCTTGAATGGCCCTCAGCCCCCTGGGATGGGGGAGGAGAAGCTGGGAGAGCCCCACTTCTACACTAATCCCTAAACGAGAGGTTCGGAGCCTCGGTTAAGTAAGCACTGGCTTTAGGAAGCTGCTCAAATGAAACTTGATTGCATCTCACAGGAACCCGTCTCCCTGCCTGGATTCCGGAGGCCTGGACAGTCTGAGAGTCTCCCATCACTCGCTCAAAGTTGAGGCCAAGCGTTAACTATGTGCCTGCTTTCTCAGAGGGTTGGTCTCTGCCAGCCAGCTCTGGAGCTTGCACGCACCCCAGCGCACGCCGCTTGCTGACAAAGCTCCGGACCCCCACCTTCAGGCGGCGGCCTCCGCGGACCAACCCCGAGAGTAAACTCATAATGGACTCGAGGCCTCCCTGGCCTCATCTTTTTCACTCCGCTGGCCAGACATTCACGCTGTCCGGGACCCGGGAGCAACGCCACGAGGAGCCCCAAGTGCCGGGGGTCGGGGCCCTGCCGTGCGTACCCGTTTCGCAGGGCCCAGGATGCGCCACGGTGAGGTTGGCGTCCGGCCGAGCACGGGCCGCCTCCTGCAGGCGGCAAATCTGGGCGTAGGTGCGGCCGTCGGAACCGCAGAGCGGGCGCTGCGAGCGGCAGACACACAACGGCTCGGGCACCTCTCCGCGACTCAGGTCGCCACCTGCGTCCAACCGGCACTCAAGCTGCTCGCCGCAGCGCCCGTAGAAATGGGCGCTGGGGTCCAGGTCGCAGAGCTGGCCCTCAAGGTTGGCGCATTCCCAACAGCAGCCGCACGCGTCGCGCACCCGGCCGGCCAGGCAGCCCCGCGGCGCGGCGCACTCTTCTGGCCGGCAGGGAGCGCAGCCCTCGCCCTCCGCCAGCAGCCGCAGCCAGCCGCGCCGCAGGTAATCAGGACCTGGGGATGGCCGCGCGCCAGTCGGAGGCGGCGTCCGCACCACCAGCAGTAACAGCAGCAGCAGCACGGGCAGCGCCAAGGCAGCGGCGGGCGGCTGTGGCATGATTAGCTGGAAGCCGAGAGCACTCGGGGCATCAGCGCGTGAGTGGCACCCTGCCGGGAAGGAAAGCCGGGTCAGGAAGGTCAGAAGCAACCTCCCTGTTCCTCTTACCAACTTAAACTCTAGCACTGCCCCCTCCCCTGCTACCTCGGAATCAAGTAGACCCTGGACACGGAGGCAGAGTGACCCTGAAGGGGTCATCAGTCATGCTGGGTGGTAATTGATTGGGATGTTCTTGAGGGTTGGGGAGAGGTGAGAGGAGGGAATGGTAAAGCTCAAGCACACACAGGCACCACCACCACCACTTGAAGCTTCCTGCCCCAGAGGTGGATGCGGACGGATGGTCCCAGGAGAAGGAGTTGTTAACAAGGGTGGAAAGGAAGTAGGGCGGAGGGGTGTGTGTGTTGCGGGGGTGGGGGGGGTGATGCCCTGGGGCCCAGAGCGGCTCACCTAGTGTCCGGGACTACACCCCTCAGAGCAGCCTTGACTCCTGTCCAAAAACGCAGGCAGTGGAAGCGGCCCGTCAGCCACCTCTGCTCCGACTTGAGACTCTCTGACAGAGCCCACGGACTTGCACTCGGAGATCAGCTCCTCCGCCCCCTCTCCCCGCCCCCTAGACGTCGCACACCCCACCCCCTCCCCTTGTTCTGAAGCTGCCAATTTTATGCAGCCGCACGGGACCCTCCTGGGCCACTTCCCTTAGCCTGGGCCAAAGTCACAGAACAGAAGAGCAGTAACCGGACACCCAAGCTGGGAAAGGACTAGAGTTGGGGTGGGGTGGGCTGGGATGGGCGTAGGGACTAGGGGGTAGGATGGGAGAGGAAGGTAATTGAGAAGCTAGAGTTGGTTGAAAGGCTAGGCCCTGTAGCATCTGACTTTACAGTCCCATCCGCTAGAAGAGCTGCATAATGGCAAAGCAGTAGGAATTCTGGTCCAAGTCAAGCGCTCCTGCAGGGCAAAGCCAACTAACGTCTCCCCGCCGCCCAAGGGCGATTGCAGGCCTGTCCACTCCACTTTCCTACCAAGTCGCCAAGAGACTCGGCGCTTAATTCTGCCTCCTCACATCTGGCCGCCTCCTCCCTCCCCACATCCGGCAGGTGCTTCAACCCCAGGAGCCGGGTGATTAGAAGTTCCAGCCGACTAGCGGCCGCAGGGAGAGGTGGGCGGGGCAACACCCCAATGGGCAGCGTTCCGGGTCGGAATTACAGGTTATGCTTGCGAGGCAGGCAGCGCCGGAGGCATTCGGTCTCGAGGCCGCCACTAGCGCCAACGTGGCACTTTGGGCTGGGGGCGGGGAAGAGAGCATTCCTGGAGGCCTGCCCGGGGTACCCGGGGTCTGCCAGACCCCGCCCCGGCCTGCCCCCAGCAGCCTACAGAAGCTGCGCGGCAGTACAGTTTGTAGGGTCGGAAACTGAGCTCTGCAGCCAGGGAGGGGACGTTATTCAGTCAGGCTCGGTCCAGAAGGAGCTGGCCCGAGATAGAGCGGCTTGGGCTGGCCTCTTCATCAACCCCGAGGTTGGGGGCCGGGCCTCCGCCTGGGCCTCTGGACGGCCCAGAGGAATAGGATCCGCATGCGCACCGAGGGCTCTTGAAGACGGGCTCTCGGAAGCGGTCTGTAACTCTCAACGCAGCCAAGCCCTTTCATTTAGGGGGTCCTTAGCGGCGTAGACGCCACTCCTGACTAGAGGAACTCTGATGAGGTGGGGGTAGGCAGACACACAGTCCTGCAGGTCTCAAACGCAAACGGGGTCGCAAAGCAAACTTCACGCGAGGTCTCCTAACTGTCGCGAGAATCAAAACAGGAAGTCTAGGAATGCAGAACAGGAAAAGCCCGCGGGTTTTAAATCGGAAAAAGAATGGGCGGAGCCAGGTGTGGCTGTTTACGGGTAATTCTTTGTCCTTGGGCCTGGGGGCAACTGAAGTGTTGATCTGGAGCTCAAGTGAACTGTAAGAGAACTGCGGGAAGCCCTGAAAAAAAGGAGGGGATGGGGAACTTGAAATTGCGGGGCTAACTATTGGAGCCACCTAAGGACATGTCTCTGGTTCTGGTTTACAAAGTACCTTAGGGCGGAGATCGATGTCCTGGTTACAGAGGGCAAGCAATCTGGGATTTCTTAATGAATTGTTGTTGTCTGGACGTCTTTTGCAAACCCATGAACTATAGCCCCCAGGCTCCTTTGCCCATGGGATTTTCTAGGCAAGAATACTTGTGTGGATTACCATTTCCTTCTCCGGGGGATCTTCCGGACCCTGGAGTAGAAGCCGCGTCTCCTGTTTCGGCAGGCGGATTCTTTACGACTGAGCCACCTGAGAAGCCCCTGGCTTCTAAAACCAGGAGCCAATATTTAAATTAACACACTCCACAGATACAGAAACTTCACTTATCCCACCTTGTTCCCGGCTATTTACTTTCAGCCTTTGCTATGCTCTTAGCGTCTGGTATTAGGAATTGTGACTAACACAATTCTGACTAACTCATTCTGATCTTGGAAACCTAGCTCTTCTCCTGGCAGCACAATAAATTCTAGGTAAATATTTATGGATTAAATGTAAAATTTTTCCAGAGTGTAAAAGTCAAGTTTAACGTGAATTTTTCAGAGTCGCTGACGAAGGGTGGATCGACAGGGAAGGAGCGCCCTCTGGTGGTCTTGTGGTTGATGACTAGAGCATGACCGTGAATACACCAGGCATCAAAAATGTTGATTCTACAGATCTGCTTTTTTTTTTTTTTTTTTTAAGGTTATAAAGGGGACCTGATTTAAATCGGAAGAGGGGTCAAAATGGACAACTTCATTATTTATTTTTTCTTTTTGGCCTCCATACCGCGCAGCCTGTGGGATCCTAGTTATGGAACCAGGTGACCAGGGATGGAATCCTGCCTCTTCCCCCCAAGCGCTGAGTCCTAACTACTGGACTACCAGGGAATTCCCAGGAGATCTGATTTTATTAAGTAGAGATTTGTTCCAGGAAAACTCCACATATTGTAAAAATACTTTCAGAAGGAAATTTTTTTGCTTAAGACACAATTGGAAAGTTTAGATTCTTCCCCATTTCCTTATCATCTGACACTTTGTCCACTAAGGCTCCAAAACACATTCAGTAACATTTATTTGCATCATGAATAGTAAAGAAATAGCAAAAAATAAATGTGCATGCTCATACTTTGAAAATGTTGACTCAGTTTGACCAGACCATGCAAAACTGTTGAGTCACAGGAAAAGGATCCTTTTTTTTTTTAACTGGAAGATAATTATTTTACAATATTGTGATGGTTTCTGCCATACATCAGCATAAATCAGCCACAGGCTTATCCTTAAACCTCCTCCTTAAACCTTCCCGATACCACCCCTCTAGGTTGTCACAGAGCTTTGGGTTCCTTGCATCATACAGCAAATTCCCATTGACTGTCTATTTTACATATGATAGTGTATATGTTTCGATACTACTCTCTCAAGTCATCTCACTCTTTCCCTCCCCCACTGTGACCAAAAGTCTGTTCTTTATGTCTGCATCTCTTTTGCTGCCTTGCAAGTAGGACGATCAGTACCATCTCTCTAGATTCCATATATATGTGTTATTATGTGATGTTTGTCTTTCTGGAAGGATTGTTTTAATTCAGATGATGTGGCTACAGCAAAGGATGCTGGGTGACAGCATCCTTTTGCATCAGCATGAGGGAGACTAGTTCAGATGAGGAGGGTTAAGTTAAAATTTGTTGAAGAACAGATAATCCTGCTTCTTACCCCTCCTCACTTTTTCCTGTAGATGCTTGTACTAAAGAAGGAATGAGTTATAGAATATAGTGTGCTTTCCACTGTGAATCACAGCTTGGAGCTCACAGGTTATCATACCTTTCCTTTTTTCAGCCACTGACCCATGAGATAATTTTTAAATATAATGACAGTATGAAATGGGTCCTAGATAGATGAGCAACATAAGATGAAACAAGGCATAAAGGATCAATAAGGTAAGAAATTTCTTGGTAAGAAATTACGTAGGAGGACTCACACATTCTAACCTGTCACTTCTTGAACCCTGTTTTGACATGACTGGTGAAAATAACAGGGTTGCAACTTTGAGGAAAAAGCAGAAGTGAAAGAATTGGTCCAGACTGACCCATTAGAGATGGATACAGAGGAATTGTGCTTCCCGTGAACATTAGAATCAGTTAAGTCAAAAAAGGCTCAGTGTAGATAATTAAGACAGAATACCTTGTAGCTAGCTGGGCCTTTCCAGGTGGCACCTAGTGGTAAAGAACCTGCCTGCTAATGCAGGAGATGTAGAGACACAGGTTCAATCCCTGGGTCGGGAAGATTCCTTGGAGGAGGGCATGGCAGCCCACCTCAGTATTCTTGCCTGGAGAACTCTTGGACAGAGGAGACTGGTGGGCTACAGCTCATAGGGTCGCAAAGAGTCGGACATGACTGAAGTGACTTAGCATGCATGCATACACCTGGTAGCTACCTACTATGACAAATAGGTGAACTCAGTCAAAATAAAAAGTATGTGTAGGAAAATAGGGTTAAGTGAAAAGGAGAAGTGTATGAATACTAATTTCAGCTGTGTAAATATTTATTACACATACCATCAACAAACACCCTAAGAGAATTTAGAATGAGGCATATGGTTGAGTGTAATGCTTATAATCCTTTATTTTGTAAAATTATTTTTTATAATAAAGTAGAAGCTGTTTTTATAGGTAAATTAGGATGGTGAGATAAATGTAAAATGTTGGGATAACCAGGTGAGAAGGTAGGCATTATAAGTTAGCTGCAAAAAATGGTACCAAATGAAAGCTGCTATCCAGCAGACTAGCCCTCTGTAAAACAGAAGCATTAAGGCAACTTGAATGAGCTTTAAGACATGCAGAAAGAAATCAGGTGAAAATTTTCTTCAGTGTACTTTTCTTATGTCAGGGGAGGCAACTCCTCCCCCAGGCTCCCATTTTCCATGCACCTTTGAGATGGAAATCATAGTTCCATCTAACCTAATAACTTGGCCACATTTTTGTATTAGTAAACTTAGAGAAAATGTTAAAATCATTGAATCTTTCTACATTTCTGTTCACTTTGTTTTTAACCTTTTATTTCATTTCAAAGTATAACAGACAAGAGGAAAAGTGCACAAAGTAGAGTTCAGTTAATTAATACAAAATGAACACTCACGTGATCATCTTCCAGGTCAAGAAATACAACATGGTTTACACCCCCAGAAGCTCCCGTCATGACTAGTCCCCCATTTTCCTCCTAGATAACCACTTCTAAACTCTTTGTTTCAATTTTGCCTGGTTTTGACTTTTATATAAACCAGGACACGCCTAGGAATAGAATTGCTGCTGCATGTGATACGCTTGCATTCAACACTAGTTACCACCAAACTGTTTTTCCAAAATTTTTTCCCATTGTGCCACATCCTTGCCAACACTTGGTATCATCAGTCTTTTTCATCTTAGCCATTAAATACATTAGAGATTATGATTCTAAGATGACCAGTTCCACAAGGAAATCCTCCCCTTTATTTTGAAAAATGTTTAGACTTGCATAGAAATTACAAAAATAGCACAGAAGGTTCCAATGTACTTTTCACTCACCCTGTCCCAATGATAAATCTTATATGACCATGATATAACTATCAGAACCAGGACATTGATATTGCTACAATATTACAAACTATGGGCCTTAATTCACATTTTACCTGTTTTTACATACATGTATGTGTGTGTATATAATTGAAATTTTAAGGTGAGTTAATGGGTCTTGAAAGGACCCTGATGCTGGGAAAGATGGAGGGCAGGAGGAGAAACGGACGACAGAGGATGAGATGGTTGGATGGCATCACCGACTCAATGGACATGGTTTGGGTGGACTCTGGAAGTTGGTAATGGACAGGGAGGTCTGGTGTGCTGTGGTTCATGGGGTCACAAAGAGTTGGACACGACTGAGTGACTGAAGTGAACTGAATGGGTCTTCGGACGGAGGAGCCTGGTGGGCTGAAGTCCATGGGGTTGCTAAGAGTCCGACACAACTAAGCTACTTCACTTTCACTTTTCACTTTCATGCACTGGAGAAGGAAATGGCAACCCACTCCAGTGTTCTTGCCTGGAGAATCCTAGGGACAGAGGAGCCTAGTGGGCTGCCGTCTATGGGGTCACACAGACTCAGACACGACTGAAGCGACTTAGCAGCAGCAGCAGCAATGGGTCTTCTGGTGTTTGAGAGGTAAAGTTCATGCTAAGGGAAAAGCCAGTAAAATCTGCAATACTAGACAAAATGTCCTTTAATATATAAGTTGCTTTTCCATTACCCAGAGTCATTGGAGGGAAGGGAGGCTAATTGTCAGGAAAGCTAGATACTCTCACACATTCACACTCCACATCTACCTGCTAGGATGAGTCCCAGGTACACTAACTGAAGACTACATGTTGTTATGGCACACTCAGAACGGAAGATCTGGTGATAACAAATGATGTCCTCCAAAGCAGCAGGCTCTTCAGTCCCGCCTGACTTTTTACTTAATGATTTTGTGTGAGGCCAGTGAGATACCTTCCTGCTGACACCTCTAGAGTGATTCCTCATTTCTTCCACCTTTATTTTATATAACACCCAAATGATTACCAAACTATCTCTGGCGCAGACCTTTATACTAAAAGTCACACCAGTATATCCAAACTGATGAATCTATTTCTCATATTTTCTTCCAAACAGCCAAGGAAGAAGGCCATAAGCGACTCCAGCCTACATTATACTTCCGGCCCCCAGAAAAAGCATTAGTACATCAAATTGCTCTGATACTTTGGCCACCTGATGCGAAGAGCTGACTCATCAGAAAAGGCCCTGGTGCTGGGAAAGATTGAAGGCAGGAGGAGAAGGGGATGACAGGACGAGATGGTCAGATAGCATCACAGACTCAATGGACATGAGTTTGAGCAAGCTCCGGGAAATGGTGAAGGACAGGGAAGCCTGGTGTGCTGAGGTCCATGGGGTCACAAACAGACACAACTGAGAGACTGAACGACAACAACAACATCAAATTGCAAGGAACTATGTTATTGACTCTGCTGGGGTGATGTGCTCAAAAGGAATTAGTCACATGGCCGAGGCCTGACCAGCCTGGAGCTTGTCTCCTCTGCATCAGATGCAGTCGATGCCCCACTCATTTACCACTGACCATCCCAAAGATTACCTGCAGATGGTTCCTGTACCGTCTCATGGGTCTCTCTACCTGTTGAGTCCTCTGGCCCTTAGACAGCTCAGCTAGCAGGGCAGGCTAAAAATGCCAGGGTTAACTCAGGAGCAAGCTGTAGCCAGTGAAGCAAGAGTTGGAGGATAAATACCCCTGCTTCCTTTCCTTTCAGTGGGATAATTCTGTGCTGTATTCTGTCCAGGCTTGTAGAAGGGTTCTCCCTCACTGATGCACCCTTTATTTGCTTTCCCTCACTTCTCTCACTTCCTCTTTCCCTCACTGTTCTCATGGATAACCTCCCAAACAGTCCTTACGTCAGATTCTGCTTTCTGGGGAACCAAAATTAAGATAAGTTCTGTAGACGGAGGAGGCCAACTGAACAGTCCCATCAAGACCATATGGACCAGGAAAAGTTCTTGGACCCCAAACTACATTTGTTAGTGGCAATAGCCTTGCTTACATCCCACTTTCAACCTTTACTCTTAAGACAAAATAGAGCTTAGCATTGGCTTCTGTGGCAAGTTAGACAATAGGTTAGTATCCAAGATTTTCCTGAGCTGGTTGTTTCCCTGAAGCCAAGGAAGAAGCTGAGAAATGTACACTAGAACCAAGGAAAAACTGGTGGGAGGCTTTTTCACGGGCTGATGGAAAATGGAGAGGACCTAACAGTAAGCCAGGAACTACTTGGCTTTTAGGTAACCAAATCACAGAGAATCCTGGACTCAGAGAGCATCACAATATGGTATATATAATGCTGAGCAGAGAACAATTGCCACCTCTGTTCAGTGTGGACAATTTGGTACTAACAGAACAAACATGTTAGAACATGGGCTAGAAAGAAGAAACATGAGGGTCAGCATAAACCTTAGAGCATGTTCATGAGTCCATAAACCTTACACGTCAGTGTGAAACAGCCTTACAAATCCCCAATTCCTTCGTGTATTTTCCACCGTTTTCCCCAGGAATAAAATACAGGAAGAGCAGCACCTAAAGATGACAATCAGGCAAACTCTGCCTCACAAACCTCCTGCTGGCTCTGTCCCCTAACTGGGGGACACCTCAAGGGGAATGTGTTGAGTAGATTCACACTGAAGTTGAACTCAAGAATTATGTAGAAATATGGCGCTTTAAATTAAGGAATTGAGATCTTTGGGGCCCTGGGACTTGATTTGCTGCCACACTGCCCTCTACAACATTTTTTTTTTTTTTAAGATTTATTTATTTATATTATGGCTATGCAGGGTTTTCATTGCTGTGCAAGGGCCTTCGCCAGTTGCGGCAAGCCAGGACTACTCTCTAGTTGCGGTGGCCAAGCTTCTCTCATTGTAGTGGTCTCTCGTGGCGGGGCACGGGCTGTAGGCACATGGGCTCAGTAGCTGTGGTGCACAGGCTGAGTTGCTCTGCAGCATGTGGGATCTTAACCTCACCACAGATCGAACCCGTGTCCCCCTGCATTGGCAAGCAGATTCTTTACCACTGAACCACTAGGGAAGCCCCTTCTACAACATTTTAAAAGAATCTAGAATCTAGATTTATCACAAGAGAGAAGGCTGCTGTATATCAGTCTTGTGCTTTGGGAACTGTCAAGCTCCCAGCTGCTGAGTGCTGTCTGCAAAGCAGGCAGCAGCTGCAGTGGGAGGCAGCTTAAAAGGCCCCATAATCTAGGAGGGGCCTCTGAGAAGTTCTTATTTTACCATAGAATCCAGGCTTTCAGTCAGCTTGGCCAGCAGCTGTGACCCATCTGAACCGCAGTTTATTCTAAGAAACAAGGAATTCAGCCTTCAAACATGTTGTATTTGGCATAGTGGGTTTTCTTCTTAATTGCCAATATTTAAATAATGAGAAATTTTGTATAAATTTAGGGGCCAGAGTCATCAGGCCAGGATGTTCAGAGAGGCCTAAGGGCTCCTAGTGCTGTTCCTAATGCTAAGATTAGGAAGTGAGAAAAGTTGGACCTAGTATCTAAGCTCCGAATACTGCCAGATTTTTTGGAAAGAGAAGAAAACCCAGGGAATCTGATCCACCCTGCAACCACTGAAGATCAGCATTGGCTGCTGTTGGAGTGGGGCTGGTCCTACCCAGCTCACCACAGTCCTGACCAGGCTTACCTCCCTCACTTAAGATTCCTGCTGGTCCATCTGGCCTTTGAGTTTATGATCCTCGAACTAGCTGGTTCCTTCAGCTCTAACATGCAGTAATAACAATGACAATAGTTACCGCTTATCAAACCATTCCAGCGTTTTAGGCACTGTGGCTAGCAATATACATACATCAGCTAGTTTCAGACTTACAAAGGTGGTATTATTAACCTTACTTTTTAAATGAGAGGACTGAGGTACAGACCTGGAGGTAAAGTTGCCCACTATCACACTCACCAGTAAGCAACAGAGCCAAGACTTGAACCTGGGGCTAACAACATCCAAGGCCTGATTCTAACCATCACATTATCCTGACAGTATCACTGTATCTTTGTCAGCCTAGCTCTAGTGCAGCTAGAGTTGGAACTGCAGCTGGTGTCTTATCATTTAAATACCCCATATTCAGGAGCCAAGCTGCAGAAATGCAGGTGAGCGTGTGCCCAGATCAGGAGATGGGGAGATGATGGGGAACCTCGTTGGTCACATCATCTAAGCACCTGAGACCAAAGTGCTTCAGAGCTGGCATGAAGAGAGGGGACTTCCAGGGGCAGTCTTTTAGACTCCCTGCTCCCAATGCTGGGGGCCCAGGTTCAATCACTGGTCAGGGAACTAGATTCCACACGTGGCAACTAAAGGTCCCACATGTTGCAACTAAGACTCAGCACAGTCAAAAGAATTTTTTTTCAAAACAGAGATGACAAGAGAGATGAGCTTGGGTTTCTGGGGAGGCAATAGGGGAAAGGCAGGCTAGTCCCCTGTTAGAGGCCTTGGAGAGAACCCCCAGCTGCTCCTAGTGCTGGGACAGGCAAGTGGGAGGTGAAAGCATTTACAGATGGCTGATACCTGAACTGCTGGTGTCGGCAGGAACCATCCTGCGTATGTGTGGTTGGGCTGGAGGGCCTGGTGAATGAAAATGAGGTGGTTTCCTGAGCTGGGGGGCAGTGTGAGCCTCAGAGCCGTGGGGCTTCAGGGCCTCTCTACCCTCCTTGCTTGAGTGGTTGGTCTGTCGTGACCAGGAGGCTCCTTTGTAGGAGGCAGCCCAGCTCCCTCACAAGAAAAAAAATAGCATTGGAGCCCTCCTTAGGTGCAGAAACACAGCAATTTACCCAAGGCCTCCGGACCACGGCCACGTGCAATAATACATGGAAGTGGGAGAGGGGAAGGGAGGAAAGGTCACGTCCTGAGGCGCCTAAGCTCGGCCCAGGGCGCTGGGACGCCACACACCTGGCCCGGCGGGGAGCAGGCAGGAAGAAACGCTGTCTGGGGCTGAGGGCACCAAGCGGTTCCGCGGCCCGGTCAGGCGGGTGACCCGGAGCCCTGAGCCCGGTGGCTTGGCTGGGGAGCGGCCCCTGCGAGAGCCGAGAACGCCGCAGGCAGGTGGCAGCGCCGGGAGAGAAAGCCGACGGAGGGAGCTCTCCAGCCCCGCCGGAGCCCGGGGTGCGTCCGCGTCCCACCTGCGCGAGGGCACCTAGCCCGCGGGAGGAGGCTCGGGAGTCCGAGGCGGGTCGGATTCCCAGCCAGCTCTGTCCTCACAGGAGGCGGCCCATTATCCGGCGTCGTTAAAGAGCAATTAGATGGAAATTAAGCCGAGAACAAGTATTGATTATCTCATTAAGGCCGGGGGAGCCCTGTCTGTCGGCGAGAGTTTACTGCGGCTCACCCCATTATCTGCAAGGTGAAAGCCTGCGGTCATCAACACCTAGTGAAGTATCGATCTGGTCCCAAACCCAGTCCCGCCCCTTCCCCCTAGAGTAAGGGTTCTAAGAGGTGACACTAGGGGTGTGACAAGGTGGAGGAAGAACTCGGGCCCCCCACTCTCTCTGTCTTAGCTGTTCTCTGTAGCTGCCTTCCTTTCTTGCTCCCAAATCATTTCACACCCTGGTGCTGGCCAGGGGTGGGGCTGTAGGTGTAGGGACTGGAGAGGAAGGTCAGAGGTAGTTCACAACCCTCCAGGCCTGGAGAGATGAGACTCCCCTAGTTTTACATCCAAAGAAGAGAAACTAGAGTTGAGATTTAATGGAAAGAATTTGCCCCAGCTGACACAGCGCATAGGGCACCTCCGGACCCCAAGCCCCTGGAGGGAGGGGGAAAGGCTTCGTCTGGTTGACCACCATCACCAAAGGCAGAGACACCTGGGACCACCCCACAGATTTCCCAATGCTTAGTAACCTCAGAATTCAGAAGACGTTTCCTCAGGATCCCAGATGATGTGACATTTGGAGAAAAATCACAGTGTGTTGGAGATGAGTTTTTTTCATCCCAGCTTTGCTTCTAGTTTGGTTGTGTGACCTTGGACAAGTCACTTTGCTTCTCCGGGCCACAGAATCCTCTAAAGAATGGAGTCGAAAGAGCTCTATGGCTCTTGAGTCCTCAGACACCATAATCTGACCGACTAACTGCTGAGCTCCTGCCTGGTAGGGGCTTCCCAGGTGACTCAGTGGTAAAGAATCCACTTGCCAATGCAGGAGACTCAGGTTCAATCCCTGGGTCGGGAAGATCCCCCATAGAAGACATGGCAACCACTCCAGTATTCTTGCCTTGGAAATCCCATGGACACAGGAGCCTGGTGGGCTACAGTTCATGCGGTCACAGTGGAGTTGGACATGACAGTGACTAAACAACGAGAACCCAGCAGGTAGATGCTAGGGAGGCAGCTGAGTGCCCAGCTTCTGCCCACACTCCACGAGTTATGACCTCAATGGAGAGAAGATATCAAACTGATAATCACAGAAATAGTAATTCACAATTATTAAGTAGAAGAGTACAGATGCTGTGAGGGTGTTTAAGAAGAGGGTGGTGGAATTTACATAGGAAACAGGTATTTCCATTAAAAAACAAAAACAAAAACACAGGGAACAAGCCTGTTGCCCACTCATCCACTGACCACAAAATTACTGAAGGTGCTCCAGAGCCCATGGTGAGTAAAGTGATGGTCCCTTCCACCTGGAGACTGGTGTCAAGTAGGGGAGAGAGACAATGACATAATAAACAGATGAAGGTAAAAGCACACACATGGTCCGTATACTGAAAAATATGACATGGGGATATGAGTGAGAATAAGAAAAGGAATTTACTTAGGAGAGGGGGTCAAGGGAACCTCTCCGAGAAAGCGAAGTTCAGTCTATCATTTAAAATCAAAAGTCCTAAAAAAAATAAAAAAAATAAAATCAAAAGTCCTTCAGTCAAACCCGCGGGGGGAAGGGAGAGGGCTCACCTTCCTCCCCTACTGGCCTAGCCTCAGACCTCTGCCCAGGTCGGAGACGGAGAAGGAAATAGAATTGCGGTCTCTGGCACTCCTGACCCTTTTATGGGGCTCACCTGATGGAAAGGAGGTGGAGAGAGGGATGGCGGCGGGTGGTGCGGCCGGCACCAGGTTGGCCAGCGCCGAGCGAGCGGCGCTGCAGCGATATCTGGGCTCATCTCCCTGCCCCGGAGTCCGGGAACTATTAATCTTGGTTGACGGTTTCTAATGTCCTAATTGGGAGGTGGGGAGAGCGGCCCAGTCCGCCCTAAAGGTAGAAGCAGCTAATGGGCCTCTTCATCACCGCCAGGAGCGAGTCCCTGGCGGAGAGCTAGGGGCGCTTCAGCAGGTGAGACGCGGAGCTGGCAGCGACCCTTAATGAAGCTGCCCGAGCGGCGGCGGACCGTGAGGGAGCTGGAGAGGGAGGCTGTTCCGGAGGTGAGTGGAGAGGTCGCACATTCCCGCCCGGCAGCCCAGCTCCGGAGCTCACCTGGGCACACTTTATCTGAGGAGACTTCCTGGGGGCTCAGTGCTGGGGGTGAAGGTGCTGAGTTAGCCTTGCCCAGATAGGAATATTATCAGAGGTGACAGGAGCTGGGTAGGCTACACAGGGAGGAGGAGTGTCTGAAAGCCCAAGCTCCCCTACCGTAAGCAAGGGCTGGGCACGAAGTGGGCACTCTGATATGTGTTGACCTACGAGGCCTAGGCCCTACGTGTGCAGGTAAGTAGATGTTAGGAACAAGTGTGAATTCGCAGGCCTCTGGGACCCCATGACTCCAGAGCGCCCGGTCTTTTCATAGTTGTGCCCCTCACCCCTCGGTGACTCACTTTCCCTTCTGGGGAGGGTTGGTAAGCTCCCAGTCCTCCTGCTCTCAAGCCCGTCTCTTCCACCAGCACCTGCGAGCGGGATCTGGATTTAACCCAATCCTTCCAACGCAGCCCTCCTCACGCCCGCCCCATCCTAGTCCAAACTGCCCGTGGAAGAGAAGCGGGGCGGGGGTGTGGGGGGGAGGTGCCCCCTTGCCTCCGGGTCGGCGCCTCTCCTCCGCCCTCCCCAGGGGCCCGCCGTGCTTCTCTTCGGGATTCACTGTCTCTCACTCGCTGTCAGCCTCTTTCCCGCCCCCTCCCTCTTCCAGCCGCATCAGAAATATATTGTATTCTCGCCTAATCCCGTTCAATTACAGCATAATAAAACACATAATAAAAACCTAATTCATTTTTCTCCTGCGCCCCCCATCTCCCTGCATCTTCTTGCTCGGGATTAAAAATTTGTCTTCATGTTTGTGGCACCGCAGTCCCGGCGCCTCCGCATCTTTAATGTATGAACCGGGAGTTAGGGACCAGCGGGTTCTGCAGTCTTCGCGCCGGGAAGGCGCCCACCAGTCACCTAAGGATGCGGACTGGGAAGGAGAAAGAAGAGTAGACCAGCACTGGGCCTCACCAGCACCCACCCGCTCCGTCCCCAGGGATAGAGGCGGATCAAAGGCCAGCAGATTTGAGTGGCCTCTAGATAGCGCGTCCATTCTTCCAACGGATCCAGCGTGGCCTCCAGGGGGCTTAGTGTGGGGCAGGTCTCTGGGGATTTTACCAAGGAGGCTGGGCTACCTGATGCAGCTTAGCTGAAGGTACAGAGCAGCGCTGTCTTCAGCCTCCATTCTCTCCTTTGCTTCTGATCTGAGCTGACTTCATCAATGCAGCTCTGGCTTCCAATTTAGCAGCACCATCCCCAGTCCCTAGGGACACTCTACCACCTTCTGATCATTGTGAACAACTGGATCACTGAAACAAGATTAGAACTCCCCAGAAGGAATTATTAAGAATTCAGTAGGAGGACTTCCCTATCGGTCCAGTGGTGGGAACTTGCTAATTCAGGGGGCATGGGTTCGATCCCTGGTCTGGGAAGATTCTACATGTCTTGTTCAGCTAAGCTCCACACCGGCTACTAAAGCCTGCAGGCCTAGAATCTGTGCTCTGCAACAAGAGAAGCCTCTGCAATGAGATGCCCGTGCACTGCAACTAGAGTGTAGCCACCACTCACCATGACCAGAGAAAGTCTACACAAGAAAATTTTTTTTAAAAAAAGAGTTTTACTATTAAAAAACAAATTAATTTTTAAAAATTAATTTAATTTTCAAAAAGGAATTCAGTAAGAGAAAATTTTCCCACAAAGGCGCAAGTACTTGGGGAGCTTAGAGAGGGCAAGTCTGAGACCCAAGTGCAACCCAGTGATATTCCTTCACTTCTTCCTTCATTCATCTAGGGCAGGAGTTACCAAATTTTCTACATTAATGGAGCCCTTAGTTTTTCAGGAATTTTTTCACAGTACTCGAGGCCAAAAAAAATATCTAACAATTCCCTTTAAATACTTAGTTCCAAAACAACTTAATATTTACATCCTAACTTCTTTATGCAGCTGTTTGAAAACCTAACACACATAAATTGGAAGAAAAATAGAATGGTTTTACATTATTCTTACCAATGGATGGAACGTGTGTGCCTGTTGGGCTCTGCATAACTTCTCAAACCTTGGAATCAGCTTGGATACTGCCATCATCTCCTATTCCACAGTGACTTTTGTATAGTTCTTGCTTTTTGTGATAGCAACCATCAAAAACCCAGTTTTGCAAAGACATCTTTAAAAGTAAGGTAGCACAATCTAATTTTGGAACTGTGAACTACCTCGAGCTAGTAGTTTTTGCAGTGTCCCAGAAATGTTGATTATTCTGGGGTTTCCCTGGAAGTCCTGAGTCTACTATGGCACTCTGAGGAGCCTCAGTATACTGTGTGGAAACCACAGACTTAGAGAGTCTACCTGTTTTCCTTAAGCAACAAGCCTTCTCAGTGGTCTTAGAAAAGTGCAGTTCAGTTCAGTTCAGTCACTCAGTCATGTCCAACTCTTTGAGACGCCATGGACTGCAGCACACCAGGCCTCCCTGTGCATCACCAGCTCCCAGAGTTTACTCATGCCCATTGAGTCAGTGATGCCATCCAACCATCTCATCTTCTGTCATCCCCTTCTCCTGCCTTCAATCTTTCCCAGCATCAGGATCTTTACAAATGAGTCAGTTCATCGCATCAGGTGGCCAAAGTATTGGAGCTTCAGCTTCAACATCAGTCCTTCCAATGAATATTCAGGACTGATTTCCTTTAGGATGGACTGGTAAGAAGTCATCTGATTTAGCCAAAGGAAAAGAACTAAAATCTTATCCACAGCTTATGGGTCAGATATAAACAGGGGAGTCTGATAGCCTGGGGGTTCAGGTGTTAGAAGCCAGCATGCAGAATGTGGCTCTGAAAGAAAATCACTAGCAGTGATGATCAAGTCTAGCAGGATGAACCAGACACAGAAGCCTTGATTATCATAAAAAGCAGTTCCTTAATCTTATATCACCACTACCCACCACCACCCCTGATCCTACTGTGCCATGATACCCTGGAAAGGAGGTCATGACAATGAAAGTATATCACCAGAGACCAGTAACTCTGCTATGGGAAACCGAACAAGAATGAGGTGATGTCTCTTTCCCAGCATACCTTAAAAGATGGCAGCTCAAAAAAAAAAAAAGATGGCAGCTCAGAGCCAGCCCCAAGAACTGGCAGGTCAGCACCACAGAAACTGCCAAGAGGAAAAGGCATTGACGTGTAGAAGGAAGCAGATAGACAGCAGAGTTGGAGACAGTGGCTCTGATTACATGTTAGATATTCTGTCCCCACCTCCCTGCATTTAGGACTCCTAGAGAGACACAGAGAGGGAGGGCTGAGTTCCTTCCCTTGCTGGCTATCATATGTTGGAAGATCTCTAGGAACAAGCTTCACTTTGCCTAGGGGACTTATCAAGTCACATTACCCCCAAGATTCTGACATACCTCCCTGGGAGGGTAAGGTGAAAATCCCTGAAGCTGTGAGCCACTGTTTCTGTTGTGAATATGTTATGTCTTTTAAGTTTGTTGAGGAGTAAAATAGATTGAGAGCCACTGTGTCAGTAAACTAACCTTGGACAAATATCTGAGTGGGGTTTAGAGCACTTTTGGATTCCACATTCATTTATTCAGGAAACATGTATCGTGTACCTACCGTGGATCGGGCACTATTACAGGTGCAGTGGGCATGCACACAAAAGTGAAGATATGAGTGGTTGCTTAATGGGTATAGAGTTTCAGACGTGCAAGATGAAAAAGTTATGAAGATCTACTCCATAATGATGTGAATATACTTAATACTACTGAACTGTACACTTAAACATGGTTAAGGTGGTAAGGTTTATCTTACATGTTTTTTTAATCACAATAAAAAAAATAGTGAAGATATGATGCCTGCCCTTAGCTTTTTTATTTAAACTGGCAAGAATCCTTTGTATAGGATCAATAGGAAAACATACTGTAGCAAATACCACTCAGGTTAATTCCCAGCTCACGATAATTGCCCTTCTTTGAGAACAGCCCCAACCACAGAGAGGGACGTGAAGTAATGATGCACAATGCCCTTGCAACTTGACCCTGACCTCTGGCTACCTCCTAGGGGCAGACAACTGATCTAAGCTGTACCAATTTTTGAAACTTAAACAGAGAGACTGAAGCTGTTACCTTTATGACAGTGTCTGAGTACTGCCATTGCTGAGACCTCCGGAACTGCTCAGCTTCTTGCCCTTTCTAAGGCCTGGTTGATTAGCTCCATCTCTGGTTCTGAGAGCTATGGCAGAATCCTTTCAATTTAATGAAGCTATCCACAATCATTCTCTACTGCTCTCCACCAATAACTTCAACTATAACCCAAAGCAGTAGTGCTCCTTCTGGGAAATAAAAGTTGAGGATTTGCTGGTGACAGAGGAGGGGAGGTCTTCAGTCAGAAAATAGCATAGGTGGTTAATTTACAGATTGAAATAGCAAATTCTTGTTTCATAAGCACTTTACCCTGAAGGAGCTGCAGTGTTGCTTGTTACAGACGGAGTTATTTTCCTAGTGGATGTGAGGGGATGGTGGGGAGGACAGAGTTGTGTGAATAGCCTAAATTATTCACAGTCCCTCCCCGATTCTCCTCATCCTTGTTATTCAGTTGCAAAATGTTGCTGGGAAGACTGGAAGGAGAAAGCTTGAGGAGGCTGTGGCCTGAAGTTGTGGCTGCTATGGTCCTTCTGGCAGCCTGGGCTGGGGCTGCCAGTGAGGGAAAAATAGAAGAGTGAAGGGGGCAGCTTCAGAGGCTCTCTTTGGGAAAATGATACAACTGGTTTGAGGTTCCTCCACAATTTCTAGCAGAAGATTGTTCGGCTTCAGGACCCGAGATCAGTGCAACATGCAGGGAGACTGACTAAGGGGACCGCCTGCCGAGCACTGGCTGTGTGCCAGCAGGTGGGATGGGACTCTTCACCCAACAGTCCATTTCTACTCAGCGCTGGGCACAGAGCCACACTTAGCAGAGTTTACTGAACTGTGGCATGCAAGGGTAGAGAGACGGAGAGACCGCGGAAGGCGCAAGATGCAGAGTCAACAGCCTCATAGGCCGCTGCGGGGGAAAAACAAACAAACAAACAAACAGGCCTTGGAACCCAGGAAGGGCCTCGCGTGATTCCTCGAAAACCTCGCGTATTTCTGGGCGGGAAGTCAAAAGGCGGACGCTGGGGCACTTGTGGGTTTCGAAAGTGGAAACTAGGGAGGGGATTTGGCGGATTTAACGGCCCAGGACCCAGATGATCAACGAAGCGGATCTGTGACCTGTGACGCAGGTTCCAGGCTCAGGTAGGCGTAGAGAACTGTATCCTCAGCCTGCGGCGCTAAAGCCGTTGCCCGGGAAATGGGGAGGAGGCGGAGCCAACCGAACTTGGACTGACCGGAGCCACAGCAGGGGCGGGACTCTGCTTCTAACTGGTTATGTTCCTCGCGAGGGGCGTGCTCGCTTGTGACCAAGCGGCCGCAGGGGCGGGTTGGCTTGAGACTGACAAGCTTGACTGGGGAGGAAATGAGACTTGGTTTTAACAAGTAGGGCACCAGCCAGGGCGGGACTAGGATAGTCTGAATGGCATAAGTCCATAGGGCAGGAGCTAAAGCTAGCACGAACCACCTGTCCTACGCAGGCATTTTAGACACAGTCAGGGGAAGGACATGGTGAGGTGATTTGGGAGAATAGCAGTGAAACATTTATATTCAGTTCAGTTCAGTTCAGTCGCTCTGTCGTGTCCGACTCTTTGAGACCCCATGGACTGCAGCAGGCCAGGCCTCCCTGTCCATCAACCAGCTCCCGGAATTTACTCAAACTCATGCCCATTGGGTCAGTGATGCCATCCAGCCATCTCATCCTCTGTCATCCCCTTCTCCACCCGCCTTGCCTTCAATCTTTCCCAGCATCAGGGTCTTTTCAAATGAGTCAGCTCTTCGCATCAGGTGGCCAAAGTATTGGAGTTTCAGCTTCAACATCAGTCCTTCCAATGAATATTCAGGACTGATTTCTTTTAGGATGGACTGGTTGGATCTCCTTGCAGTCCAAGGAACTCTCAAGAGTCTTCTCCAACACCACAGTTAATAAGCATCAATTCTTTGGCACTCAGCTTTCTTTATAGTCCAACTCTCACATCCATATATGACTACTGGAAAAACCATAGTCTTGATTAGACGGACCTATGTTGGCAAAGTAAAGTCTCTGCTTTTTAATATGCTGTCTAGGTTGTCATAAATTTTCTTCCAAGGAGTAAGCATCTTTCATGGCTGCAGTCACCATCTGCAGTGACTTTGGAGCCCCCCAAAATAAAGTCTGCCACTGTTTCCAACATATATATATTACCATATGTAAAATAGCCAGCGGGAGTTAGATATATGAGGCAGGGAACCCAAAGCCAGGGTTTTGTGACAACCTCAAGGGGTTGGGATAGGGAGGGAGGTGGGAGGGGAGTTCAAGAGGGAAGGGACGTATGCATACCTAATGCTGATTCACATTGATGGGTAGCAAAAACCATAACAATACTGTGAAGTAATAATCCTCTAATTTAAAAAAAGAAAGAAGAAGAAAAAAAGATGTTGGCCTCCATTGGAAATATATACATTAAAAAAAAAAAAAAAAAGATGTCGAACTCATTAGCCCCAATGGCCAAGGAAAACAGCCCCTGGCTCCCTCCTTATAGCCAGGGTAAGCCAGGCCTCCAGATCCAAGCCATTTTCCCCACTTAGAACATGGACCAGGAGAGAGGAAGAAGGCTGGGTAGGAAGGCCAAGGATGCTGATACAAGTTCCCAGAGAAGGTTCCCGGAGTCTGAGCACTGGGAGGAAGACAGGAGGCCCAAGAATGGGGCAGATTACTTTCCAGTGAGTAAAGTGCTATCTCTGCGCAAATGCTAGCTTCCAAAGAAAATTCCAAGCATGTGGAAGCAGTTTGGAAAGCATACCTCACTAGGATTTGCCCCTAAAGAACCTGTGAAGTTAACCTTAACCAAACTTTTTTTCTTTTGAGAACCTGGTGTGAAACTAGGAATTTTGGTGGCAGAAAAGCCTTCCTACTAACTGGCCCTCTGGTGCCCTGTCCAGTCTTCTCTCTAACATGGTTTAGTATTATTTGCGGAGTACAATAATTGTTACTAAATATTCTTAATGATTTTGTTTTACAAATATTCCTGCACCTCACTTCCTAAGTAGATTTCTTTTGCCTAGATTTTCCAGTAAAGTGCAAGGCCTCTTTTCAAGGGGATTGCCAATGGTCAAAGCTATAACTATAGAAAGAGGTTTCGAGATTTGACCCAGGGTGCCAGCTGGGCTTGGTGGGAGACACTGTTCCCTGGCAGGATGCAATTGAAACTGGTTATCTAACTGTCATCCCATAGTTAATCAAGAATGGGAATCTTTGCTTATACTCCTTGTTATAAAACCCTCAAGCTTGGAAACTCTTCAGTGGCTTTGGTAAAAGGTCTGTCAATTTTTTCTGTCCTATAAACAAATTGGGCCCGGGAGGAGATGCCCTGGAATGTCAAAAGGACTAGAAGAACGACCTCAAGTTTAACTGGCGGGTGAGGAAAAAGCATAGCACAGGCTTCAGAGTCACTCAACTTGGCTTGAATCCTGATTCCACCACCAGATAGTTGTGTAGCTGTAAGCAATTTTCTTAATGTCTTAAATAAGTCTGTTTTCTTGCTATAGTGAAAGTGATAGCCACTTAGTCGTGTCCAATTCTTTGCGACCCATGAACTGTCACCTGCCAGGCTCCTCTCTCCATGGAATTCTCCAGGCAAGAATACTGGAGTGGGTATCCATTCCCTTCTCCAGAGGATCTTCCCAACCCAGGGATTGAACCATGGGTTTCCTGCATTTTTCTTGCTATGAATGGACATAATATGTCTGGCCTCACAAGGGTGTTTGTGGAGCTCAAAAGACACAATGGACTTAACAGCACTTAGTTTCATTAAGCCTGCCTGGCATGACTGGAAGGATTCAATTAGCAGTAGCTAGCGTCACTCCAGTGTTCTTGCCTGGAGAATCCCATGGACGGAGAAGCCTGGTAGGCTGCAGTCCATGGGGTCACACAGAGTCGGACACGACTGAAACGACTTGGCAGCAGCAGCAGGGTCACCCCTTGCTGTCCATCAAGTAAACTACTTTCCACAAGGAATGGGTGAGCTCAGGCTGGGGTAACAGGTCACTTGAGGCTGTTGTGGGACTATTCAGTCCTAAAGATTCCTAAAGATTTCTCTTGACAACCTATTGTGAGAGCTTTAGGCTGGGAAAAAAAGGAGATGAGTGCGTAGAGGTGTGTGGCACCCTAACAACTTCTCTGATGGAGCTAGGCAGTCCTTAGCCCTCTAGCCTTTCTCTCTTAGAGATCACCACACCATCCCATGCCAAATGCCTGAAAACAACCAAGAAGCCTGAGCTGATTTGTAGGTGTGTGATCAGCCCCTTGCCACCCCCGTCCCCCGCCCCAGCTCCCCTCTCCTCCAAGGGAATAGGAGGTGGAGTCATCATCTACCTGCATCCTTCCTACTTTAGTACTCTGGGTGTGGATGGAAGATTGATTTTTCTAATCTCAGAGCGCCCTCTGCTGGCATCTGAGGCTCCCTACAAATGGGGAGGGAAGAGACTAAGATTCGAATTTTGTAGGGAGAGAAGGCTCCCTACAGAAGACTGCAGAAAGGAGGCTCTTCCCTGGCACTCAGGACGTGGAATTGAGTGACAAAGAAGAAACAGACAGGTGTTCAGTTTACTGAATAACAATGGCACCATAGCTTTTATTACTGGTGGCGCTTGGTTGCGGGAAGCAGGAAGGTGCTCTTAGAGGATCTCACTGGGGCCTTCACCCCACTTCAGCCAGATGTCACAGGAGTTGGAGGCAAGGTCCAACTCTTCACTCTGTGAATTCACCAGCACATATTCCATCCCCAAGCCCACCTCCCCTTTGGACCAGCCATTGACATCTGGGCCCTTCTGCCTCTTGGAGATGGGGGTGGGGGTGGGAGCAGAACCAGCCCTCAAGAAAGAGAAGAAACTAGGATCAGGATGCTGCGGAATGTCCAACAAGATCAGTGGAACACAAAATCCCCTGTCTTAAGATTGTACACTCAGGCTTCGTTGCCCTGAGGTGTCTTACAGCCACTCAGACACCTGTGGAGTGTAAGCACCATTCCCACAGCTGCTTCCCTCTGTCAGAGGGTGCTGTGGGGGCTCTTAAAAAGGAATGCTTTGCAATGCCTTCAAGGCTTTTTGGTTGTGGGAGGGTGCTGGGATTTTAAGTTTAGCTTGAGGTTATGATGTCAGAGTGGACCGAAACTCCTGGGATTGTGCCCTAAGATGGCCTTATTGTAGTGGAAGGCAGGGAGAATGGGAAGCTGGCAAGAGCAGTACAGGATGCTGACACTCCTTTGTTCTATAGAGGAGAGGAAATGACCCATTCCGGGATGTGGGGGATGGGACAAGCCCCCTGCCTCCCTTATCCCCCCATGTCCTCCTCCGCCAGCTCAGTTCTTGCCAGCTCAGTTCTCGAGTCAGCTTTGGGAGCCGGAAAGCAGAATTCTGAAGGATTCAGCCCAGTTTGGCCTGCTAAATGTCCTTCAATCTCTGTCGTGAGATCCTGGGGCTCCTATGTCCAGAAGGGGCAAGGTCCCATCAGAAATGACTTGGCTGGTGAAACTGTTTAGGCAAGAAAGCCCTGTACTCTGGCTGGCAGATAGCCAAGAAGGGAAGCTAGACATGAGAACATCCCAGGACAGCCTGCACACACACACGTTATCACTTATGTACATACACAGACGTACTAGCGTAGGAGAAAGGGATTATGTGACCCTGCCTTTTGAAATCAGAGGAGAGAAAAAGGCTTGTGGGGGCACCTCTCAGCCTAATGGATCGCTGGTCTCAATGGCTGCTCCCCCATCAAGCCCTCCGCCCAGCACCAGGCAGATGGAAAGCAGCAAAGACGGCAAGGCTCCACTAAGCAGCAGCCCAAGGAGGCGAGGAAGGAGGCCACGGGCTGACCCTGCCTCAGAGCCCCTTGTTGTAGTAAACCACTTCGATGCTGGGGTTTTGCTCCTGAATCTGAGCTCTCAGCTCCGGCTCCAGCCTGCTCACGTGTATGGAGCTGTAACAGAAGAGCAGGCTGGCTGAGTGTCCCCTGAGCCCACCCCTCACGCTCAGGGACCACCATCCCTCATCCTCCCAGGCTGCAGAATCTTCTGCTCTGACTGCCAGAGGCCCAGATCACAGTCATTCCCTCACCCCCAGGATAAGGTGAATGTCCATCAGGCCCCTTCCTGGAACACATTGATGGGACCTAAGGTCAGCTGCTACCACAGGTGTGGAAAAGTGGAAGTGAAAGTGTTAGTCCCTCAGTTGTGTCCAACTCTTTGCGACCCTATGGACCTGTCCAAAGCCCCCAGCCAAGCCCAGAGACAGCACTTACCTTCTCTGGGGGAACAGGGCACAGCACAGGGGGGTGGCAAATACCAGGCTGAGGGAGAAGAGTGTTAGAGAGGTTTGTGAAGCGCTGATCTAAGAGTGTTCCCTCCCAGTCCCCCACCCTATCTCTGGAGACAGCCCCTACGGGTGGAAACTGATTAAAGCCAACGATGACAGATGACAGTATGTTCTGGCTGAGGAAAGAGCCTCCAGAGCAGTGATCCGGAGCGCCACAGCCAGTGACAGAACCAGGAATTAAATGTGCATCAAACTCTGAGATGGCACCAAAAGGCTTATTTCCATGGTGGATGCGGGACCCCTTTGACTAGACTCTTGACCTTCAAGAACAGACCTCACCCCTTAACACACACAGTATGCTTTACAGGTGTCCAAGGCCCCTACCAGCTGACTGTATGAATGAATGACATATACAAACATCTTAAAAGCAATAATACCCACCCACATTCACCACAGAAAGGACACTCACACACACTCTAGCTGTCTTCCTGCATACTTACCAGAAGCCCACCAGGCCCATCTGCAGTGGGGCCCCCAGCCAGGGGCGGCGCTACGGGTAGAGAGAGAATATAACAGTGTGTGTCCCCTGCCCCCCTCACCCGTAAACCCATACCATGGCAGCGGTTCTATCCCATCAGCTCTACCTTTAAGCCTCTGAAATATGGCCCTTTTCTTTCCCCTAATCCCATAACAGCGATTGGCTGCCTTCCACTCCAGCCAGGCATGCTTGCCAACACCCTTCCTAGCATACCATCCTAACCCTTACCTCTCAGAATCACTTCCTACAGTTCCTCCAGGAGCATTTCTCCAGGAAGCCTTCTCTAACCCTCCACTCCCTCCCTCCCATCTCACTGCATCAATCTGTCCATTTCCAAACACACCTCCTGCTCTGCACACCCTTCTTGATTTGCTCCAGCCATAGAGACCACCAATCTGTTGCTCCGTGTGTGTGTGTGTGTGTGTGTGTGTGTGTGTGTATAGCTGGCACTCAATAAATATTTGTGAATAAAGGATTCATCAAATGAGTCAGAGCTTATATTGTAAACTACAGCATGTTCTGTCCTGTTTACACATGTGTGAGCCTGTGTGTGTGTGTGCATGTGTCTCAATGCTTTTCACAGCTGACAGCACGAGCATGATACCAGGTGTGACTGTGATGGTCCCTCCCTATGTGTGTCTCTGGAGTGACACCAGCTTCCTTCAGGACAGAAACCCTTTCCATCCTTTCCTGCCCTTCTCCTCCTGCACCCTCAGTGCTCCTTCACTCCAGTTCAATTTAGTCTTGCTGAATGAATTAATGAAGAGGGAGGGGCAGCACAGGGGTGCAGACAGGTGGCAAGTCTTAGACTTAGGTCAGGCTGCAGAGGAGGTTGGGGACTGGTCACTTCTGCCCCCAGGCACCACTACTTCCAGGATGGGAAAGGAGAAGGTGACCTACCTTCAGGAAGTCTTTCTTCTCCAGGGTGTCCATGATCACCGGGGGAATAGCTGAGGGAAGAGCAGGGCAGGGAGGGAGGGAATGAATGGAGTGAAAGTCAGGACCCTCAGGAAGGGGTGATTCCCCCTTAGCAGCTCCTCCCACTCTCCCCAGAATCTTACAGCTCCCAGAATCCTCACACCCCCTGGATAATGGCATCCCTTCTCTTAGGGCCTCCCGTGCCCCATGGAGCCACCCCTGCCTCACCCATGGCAGGAATCGCCATGCAGATTCTTGATATCACCACCTGGAAGATTCCTTTCTTGGCTGCAGCCACGGAATGGCCAAGCCTCTGACCCTGTTCATTGGTCACTGGGATGCCCACCTGAAGCTCCCTGAGAAGGGAAAGGGGTGGGGATCAGATCACAGGCAGCTGGTCCCTGGGGTCCCTCAGACAGCCTAGATTCAAAGGCTTGTTCTCCCACTCCACCATCCCCCCAGCACCAGATGGAGACTAGGCCTGGCAGTTTGCATGGCCAGCTGGTATGCCTACAAGCACTCTGTGCATGCACACGCCAGAAGCAGGGGCCACTCACCTTTGCCTCATCAGGGGGATGTTGATGCAGTTGGCAGCTGCAACGGCTGCAAAGGGCACAAATCTGCCAACCAGTGGGGGAAGATGCTGGGGGAGGAAAGGTGTCACTGAGTGGCCCTAAGGGCCATGGGGTGGTGGGGAACTCTGAGGAGAGTCACCAGGAGCCTATAGGTTGGGTGGAGGAGGGGAAAGGGAAGAAGGAGGTAAGTAAAGAGCGAATGGGGGGGCATTTACCTTGGTCAGGGATTTGAGTCCCAGGGCCGTGGCCACAGCCCCGGTGGTGGCACTCACGTATGCCATTCCCAGCTGCCTGTGGGTGGAAGAGCCAGGAAATGAGGTGGAAATGAACAACCCAGCATGTGGCTCTTTGCTCCAGGGACACGCCAAATCCTCAGTAACTGAGGCGTGGGAGGCTGGCCTCACTGCAGAGAAACGTCTCCCCTGCTCCAGTGTAGACCTGTCTGGAAGCCCCAATCCCTCCACTTGAAGAGGGTCCCCCAAAGCATACACAAGAAGACCTCGCACCATCAGTCAGGCCAGGAAAGTGAGCAGGGGACTGGCTGAGAGGAGGGCATTGAGCCACGGGCTGCACAGGCCCGGGGGGACAAGAGAGAGAAATGGAGGGCCGGGAAGAGAGTCCCTGGGGTGAGCTCTCACCTCACAGTGATGGGAGCGTCGCCACTGCGGTTGGAGTAGTTCACGACAGCATTGAAGGACTGATTCAGCCACTGCCAGAACACCACAGTTGGGGTCTTCCTGAGGGAACAAAGGCCCTTATGTCCACAGTGTCCCACATCCTTGGACACTGACAATAAAACCCCAAAGGTTATCCCCAAACCCTCAAGAGAGGCCCTGGTGATGACCCCAGAACCTGCTCTGATGACCTGTGCATGACCCTCCTTACACAAACACACCTGAATTTTGAGAAATGGAAGCGATTCTAATACAAGCTCTCAGCCACCCACTATTTTCTGCCCAAACTGGCCCTGAGGACATGCCTAATCATCTAGCCTGAACAGAGTACCAGGGAGGAGACACACAAGATAGGACCTGCCTGTAGAAGATGAGCATGCAGCCGGTGATGGTCATGTTCATGGGCACCTGGGCCGACATGCGGCCAATCAGGACCACCTTCTCTCCTGTGTCTGGATGGAAGGCAGAGTCGTACACGTACTTGGCCCTCCACAGCTGGTCCTCGGTGAGCCCTGGCGTTACTATGCCAGCCCTGCAGAAGTTGGGAAGGAGCTGACAGGCAATTCTAGGGGGCAGATCCACCCTCCCAAGCCCTGCCCACCCAGCTTAGGGGTGATCTGGACAGAGGACCAGACACTCTGGCTCCCAATCTCAGAACAAATGAGCTTTTTGTCTCTGGGGAAGAATCAAATCTTCCAGAAAGAGTGCTCCTATTTCTATTTCCCTTCTGGCCACACAAAGAGGGGTGCCCTTCTGTTTCTGTCTAATGCTAGGTCATGGGTCATGGTGGTTTCCAATGGGTCAAAAATGGCTGGGGTGCTCTGAGGGTTTTTCCTCCTGGAAACAAGGAGGCTGCCCTCCTAATTTCTTGGGACTCAACTTTGAGCCCCTCCATCCTTGCAGAGGGTGGCCCAGCAGAGGGACAGGTCCTGTAGAGGGTTTGTGAAGCACAGAACAGCCCCCTATCCATAAATATCAACACCACCTCCTCTACCCAAATACCCTGAAATCCTCTGGGCTGAAGTTCTGTGTCTTAGTTGTCAGTGATTCCGACAGATAGAGTCAAGGAGTGAGGGGGTGGAGGAGTAGAACAGGGTCATGCTCAAGTGAGGGGAGATAGGTACAAAAAGTACTGTATGAATAGCAGGGAATGAGCCCCTGGGTCAGATGGGGTCAGGGGTCACCTGTAATTCTGCACGATGTTCCGGGAAGCTTCCAGCTGTGCCCCAGACAGCAGCAGATTTCGGGGGTCCGTCACGGTGAAGAAGTGCCGGGCTCTGCCTAGGAAAGTTCTTTGGTCCCAGCGAGGTTCCTGGATATTGATATCTAAGGGCAACTCACCCATTTTCTGCAGGGCAGGGACCAAAGTCAGAGGACTCCAAGGAAGGGGTCCAAGGGCTCCACATGGGGGAAACTTCGGTGGTGCTGCCCTGGTCCCTGGGCCTATTGCCAATCCTTCTGGAGCTCAAGGTAACTCCAGATAGGTAAGCAAGTGGGGGAGGAGCTGCTCTCTAGGCAATGTTCCAGCCCAGGGACCTACAGCCACTGGAGGAGGGGACAGGAGAGAACAGGGCCAGGAAAGCAGATGTCCTTGTGCTCGGCCTGCTGCAGATTTTCATGAGTGAGGATTTACACGTGTGTGGTTGACGCATGAGCGGCAACTAATCCCATGCAGCTACTCTTGTGCTCTGTATGCACAAAAATGCAGATTATATGCATCACACATCCACATTCATGTCAGCTTTAGGCCCCAGTTGCTTTGAGATCTACATGCAAACACCCGAGGCTGTTTGGAAAAATGGCATAAGCTGTACCACACTCCAGGCCCTAAATGGAGGAGAGCAAGGGCTCAACAGCTCCAGGGCTTACCTATTCCGGTCTCAAACAGGGGACTGATGCCAGCCAGCCAGTGTGCTCGCAGGCATCCACAAGTTGCCTCTCCAGACCCATCTCCCTCAACCACACTGAACTGCCCAACCCACACTGAATTGCCCAAAGTTCTCCTTGTTCCCCAGGTGGGCAGGGCTGGCATAGACACCCACTCACCTCTTCCTGAGCCACCTGCCTCTAAAGGAGCAGGATTCAGTAAGTGACCCCTTCACTCGGCATAGAGAGGAAAGCCTGAAGCAGCCATCTGGCCACGTTGGGCAAAATCCTACAAAATGACTAATCCTCTCCAACCACACTTCCTCACAGGCAGGCACACCCTCCCCTCTCGCACACTCACATTCACATACCCACACACAGAGACACCAGCATACTCGCCCTACACAGACCTGGAGACAGGGTGGACACACCCTGCACAACAAGACCGTTACTTACTTACATACACACACATGCACAGCCTACATCCATCAGCTGCGGACACTTGAATGTGTGACCACACAGAGCCCCACCCTAACATTCCCTCCCTAACCAACTCCCCTGTGCCCCATGAGCCGAAGATACTGAATCCTATAGGACAGGGGCAGCTTCCCTTTCTGACTCCCAGCCCTCAACCCTCTACTCCCCTGACCCCCAAGCCCCACCCGGCACAGCGAGCACTCACGCTTTCCTAGGCTCCTGGGCTCCGCGGTTCTGCAGCCCTCAAACTCGCCTTCCTCTCCGCGCTTCCCCCGCCTCCCCGCCCCCGCCTTCACATCCATCACGCGAAACGTCACGCGTGACGCTCACGGGCTTGCGAGGCGGGGGCTCCGCCCGACGAGGCCAGGGATTGGCAGGGCCTGGGGGCGATGAGTGTCATTAAAGGCGACGCCCCCGGCCCTGGCTACCGAGACCCAGCCCTCCACAGCCTCCCAGAGCCAATCAGGGCTCGGGAATCAGTTCTGGCCGCGTCCCCAGCGCGAGAGAGGAGGGGAGGAGCTGCCCCGTTTACTTGCATTCCCTTGGCTGGCCTCGGGAGGCACCCGGCCTCTGCCCAAGGGGTCTAGCTGCCCCCCGAGAAGGCAGGAGGCGCGGAGGGGCATCCTCTGACGGTGCGCCCAGAGGGACTCGTGTTACCTCCAGGCTTGTTTACATGATGGCTACCTTGGCCGTGGCCTTTGCCTGCTTGGTCCTCTGGGCTCCTACCCCGGTTCCCATGAGGTCCTCTCGCAGCATCTAGACATTCTTATCCCCTCACAGATCAGTTCTGCTCGCGCCTGTGTCCTTTCAGTGCCCGCACCTTTCCTCCTCTGTATCTTCTATCCTCCCCTCTGTAACCTCTAGCTCCGCTGGGTCCCCAGTTTCCTTATGACTCCAGTCCCTATCCCTGCATCACAGACCCTGGCCCCTGGCCCTGTCCCGGAGGTGAAGGGGCAGAGAGCTCAAGATACCTCTGTCTGCATCAAGCAAGTGGATCAGACATTCTTCCTACTTCTGGTGGCCCGAAACCAGCTTCCCTGCTATGCGTCCTTTCCAGAACTGGAAGGCCAGAGAGACACTTTCTGACATAGAAGGAGGATGCATGTGAAGGCAACGTTCAAACACACACACACACACACACACCCCTCAGTCATCATACAGAACATCCATGCCGCAAACTGAGGCTCCAGCTCGAGCTCCTGCCCACTGCACGTTCACGCCTCTCTCTGCCTAGGTGACATTCCCTCGCTGAAGCCTCAGGGGTGACCGCAGAGAGGTGGCAATTCCATGAGCCCTAGTAAGTAGCTGGTTTGGCCTGGAAACGACGCGGTTCTAGGCTCGCCTGCACCGAACCGGTAGCGGGAGCTGGGTGAGCCGAGATCCAGGCTTTAAGTTCATAGTGCAAGATGGGGTATCAGAACTCGAACTGGAGCGGGTAGAAACCACCGGCCCCAGCCCAGTTTACAGACGGCAGCCCCAGGCACCCAGGAGAGGTGGTGGGAGGGAGTGACTGGCGGCCTTCCCAGCCAATGGAAGCCCGAGGCTGAGCGGGCCAGCCCTATTCCTGCAGACTTGGCGGGGCGTGGGCGGGGATTCCCGGGCCGCTGCTCTCTTTTCGCGCCTGCAGGCGGGCGAGGCCGGCGGCTGCCGCAAGCGCGAGAAGGTGAGGGGGGACGGGAAGGATGGAGCCCGAGGGTGGGCTGCTGCATTCTGGATTCTGGAACTGCTCTGCGGGATTTGGCCCGAGGTTTTGCATGGGGTGTTGTGGGTGGGATTCTCAGCAGCAGGTCCCGTCCCCAAGTCTGGGAGAGGTTCATGCACCTCTTTAGACCCAAGAGAAGCGGGGACAGAGGAGACTGCAGCCTGGGGCTTGGAGATCTCTGGGGCCCTTGGCTGCAGCTGTCCCAGGTTCTGAAGTCCCTGGGGGCCTCAGCCCCTGGGACTGGCCCCCAGCCCACATACACAGGAGAGGTGGTGCAGTGAACTGTCCTGGCCCAAATCTCTCACAGTGCTTGCAGCCCTAGGGCGGGCAATAATCCCATCCCCACTCTCTCACCCTCTACTGAGGACTGGAGACCTACCTGAGTAGATGACTCAGCTGAGAGCAGGAACTAGGGGTAAAAGAGAGGTTCTCACCCACTTTGTTGTATAAATGGCTTCAAAGTCCACAATGGTGCCTGAAATGGGCAGTTCTCTAGCCAGGGGTGGGAGAGGTGAGAGACCTAAGGGTTGAGCAGGATGCTCAAGCCATGGGGAGAGCGGGTGGAGGTCCTGGGGGGCATCAGGGGCAGCATTTACACCCCTTCCCCAATCCCTGCTCTTCCTGTGCAGGCCTGGAGCACCGACTCCTGAGGAGAAGCAGAGGTTGGGGGCTCCCAGTCCTTGAGACCCCGGTTGGCACAGAAGGCTCATGGAGCCCCAGGCGTGGGGGGCCCTCCTCTCGAGGGTCAGCAGGTTCCTTCCGGACCTGCAGGGCACCACTCCAATCTAGCCAGCATGGCACATGGTTTTGCAGTGGGCTTCAACCCGCTGGGTCTTGGAGACCTAAGCTCCAGCTCTCTGAGCTCCCTCTCCTCCCGAGGCCACCTGGGCAGCGAGTCGGGCTCCGCAACACGATATCTGCTGAGAAAGCAACGGCTGCTGAATGGGCCCCACCGTGGAATCCGAGCCTCATCGCCCATGGGCCGAGTCATCCTCATCAACTCCCCTATCGAAGGTGGGGGCAGGGCCGGGAACTACCAGGGTGGGTAGGGGACAGCAGGCTTAAGTAGGTGAAGGGAGAGCCAGCGTGGGTGGGGAGTCCTAGGGATGCAGGGAGAGAGAGGGCCTCTGGTAACCCATAGATTCTTCCTCGTCTATCCTTTTCTCATCTTCAGACCGGTTTTTCAGTGTTGCAAGATAGTGGAGAGGTCAGAGCTGGGAGGTCTGGGCATGGAGCCGAAGAAGGGGTGTGTGGTATGCTAGCCCCCAAGTAAGCAAGGCCAAATATTAAATTGGCCCCCTCCCTCCTGTGGATTCTTCCTTTCTCCAGGCTCATCTGAGTATGACTTTTGGGGGATGGGACAGCATGGAGAAAGACATTCTTCATCAACCCGCCCTTTGTGTGCCCAGCTCTATGCTGGGCTGTGGGAGTCAGTGTCCAGACGGACAGACAGAATTAAAGGCTTCAGGCGCAGAGGATGGAGACAAAGGTAGACTGGAAGATGCTCCCTTAGCAAGAGCGGGGAGGGGTCGAGGGTCAGCACGGAGCCCAGGTCTGGGCCCCGAGGGAGAGGGACACCTAATCTTATGCAGTTGCTTAGTGCCGTTTCATGGCACACCTATCTTATACCAGCTCTCATTAGGTCCTGAGGGGAACTTACAGGGAACTAAGTCTCAATTTTCACCTTCCAGAAATTTCCAGTGTAGCAGGGCTTGGAGATAGAGCCATGGTAGCAGCTGGTAGTGGGGTAGAGATATCACAGGCAAGGTTGAAATGAAAAGTGTGGAATATGGCAGGTGGGCACTTAGGAGACAGCCTGGTGCAGTGACAGATGTGAGGCGACAAAAAGCCAGTGAACCAGGCAGGACCTTGCCTACCAGCAGGGGAGGGGGCCTCCCTGGGCATGGGCTTTCCCTGAGCAGAACCAGATAAGTATCTCCAGCTGCCCTCCTCTCTCAGCCAGCAGAGTTCCCCTGGCTGGCTCTCAGACTGGACCTTTCAGACCCTGCTGTTCCCTCTGACCTCACTGGGCCCCTCTGTCCCCTGCCCGGCCACAAGGGCAGGAGTGGAATATGCTGCTCAGAGAGCAGGCTTTCCCACGCCAGTGGCCCAGCACGCTCACCCCCGTCGTCCGCCACTCTGGCCTCACTTTCAGGTGAGCAGCAAGGCAGTATGTCATTCTGGACATGGAGCTGGAGTCCCCAGATGAACTAGGAGACACGGAGGAGCAGAAGGGAGGCACTGCAGTACAGCTCCTGCAAATCCCATCGTATTAGAATTACACCTGTACCTCCCCCCCGCACACTCCATGCTCGACTATGATGCACACTGTCCCTCTGAAGAGCCTCTTCCAGCAGTTCCATGAGTGCTCTCTCCCTCACCCCATGCCCCAGTGCAGTCAGGAGAGCAGCCTCCCTTAGCAATGACGGAAGGACTAGGGCATCAGTCCAACCAATTGGTCTGTCTGGGTTGGGAGCATGTGAGCTCAGAATTGTCCCCTCTACCTGAGCACAAACATCCCCCAACTCACCACAGGCTGGAGCCCCTCCCCCATGTTATTTTATATGTTATTCTTTAGACCCTTCCAGAGGCCTAACATAACTGATGAGGGAGACACAGTAGAAAGGGGAACACTGCTACCCACATTGTCCTCGAGAGTTCCCACCAGCTCCTCAAACTTGCTGGGTCCCAGAGAAAATGGCATTGTCTTTAATCCCAACCAGCCCCTTCTTCTTGCTCTCCTAACTCATTCATTTATTCATTGTTCTGGTTATTATTTCATTCATCAAAAAAAGACTTAGCAGGGACTTCTCTGGAGATCCAGTGGTTAAGACTCCATGTTGCCACTGCAGAGGGCACGGGTTTGACCCCTAGTTGAGGAAAAAAGATCCTACATGCTGTGCAGTGTGGCCAAAAAAAAATTTTTTTTAAAGACTTAGCAAATATCAAGCACTGTGCAACATACGGGGAATACCTTGGTGGAAAGAATTACTAAGTCCCTACCATGATTGACTTCCCTCGTGGCTCAGATGGTAAAGTGTCTGCCTACAATGCAGGGGACCCGGGTTCAATCCCTGGGTCGGGAATACCCTCTGGAGAAGGAAATGGCAATCCACTCCAGCACTCTTGCCTGGAAAATCCCATGGACAGAGGAGCATCTTAGGCTACAGTCCATGAGGTCGCAAAGAGTAGGACATGACTGAGAGACTTCAGTTTTTCACTTTACCATAATTGAGCTTATAGTCCAGTGAAAAGAGAGTGAGAATAAATAATATTACAAATGAACAAATAATGAGAAAGGATGGTAATAATCTTAAAGGTATTAATTTGGATGATAGGATAGAGTAGTGGTTATCAAACTTCAGAATACATCAGAATTGCCTGGGGGCTCGTGAAAAGATTACTGGATCCTGCACTCAGAGCATCTGATTCAGTGGGTTTGTGGTAAAACTCCAAATTCACATGTGTGATAATTTTCCAGGGGCTGCTGATGCTGATCTGGAGAGCTCGCTTTGAGACCAATTTTGAGACTCCCTGGGAGGAGGGGGAGGGGCTGTTCTTCAGCAGGATTGCCCAGGAAGTCTTCTCTCAGAAAGTGGCACCCAAGCCAGGAGAACTGGAAATAGGAGGTGGCTTTACGAAGGCCTGGGCAAGAGCACCCCAGGCAGAGGGCACACAGAAAGGACTGGCTGGTGAGAGGAACAGGGAGGAGGTCAGTGTGGCCCAAGGTCATGAGGCCAGGGAGGGTGGCCAGGGGTGAGTGTTGAGAGGTGGGCAGAAGGAAACCAGGGAGGGCCTTATTGGGCATGGAAGGAATGTGCAGCTCCTTCTAGAAGCGGGGGCAGGCATTGAGGTTTTTAATCAGGGCAAAGGCATGACTGTGTATAGAATGGATTAAAGGAGACAGAGGTGAAAGTGAGGAGATAGTGAGGCTGCTGGGTATCTGGAGAGATGCCTGGTGGCAGGGCTAGGGCACTGGAGGTAGAGAAACTTCCCTCTTCAGGGGCCCCAAGCTCCTAGGCTCGAAACCCAGATTTTGACATCCCCCTGGCCCAGGAAGCTGGCTCTCCGGGAGGGAATGAGGAGAAAGAGAATCGGAGGGCAGGAGAGCAAAAGTCTCCTTGTCTGGGCTGAGAAGGTCCTGGGACCTGTGCAGATAGAATCAGCTAGGAAGCCCCAGTGCCTCTCATGCCTCTGTCCTGCACTGTCCCTGACTGCAGGCTGCCCTTGGGGATTTCTTCCAGAGACACTCTGCTCATGCACTGTAACTTGATTTCTCTTAGATCGAGTGTGTGTGTGTGTGTGTGTATGTGTGATTTCCCCTCTCAAACACCTCTGAGTAAGCCTCACCCAAGAACTCTCACCTTCCCACCTGGGACCCAAGTTACCCCTCCAGTCCCCTCACTCTTCTCTAACCAGAAGACCACCTCTGAGCCTTTGCTCACTCCATCCCTTCATCAGTGCCTTTCCCTTCCCCTCCACCCACCCAAATCCCACCTTCCAAGAAGCCTTCCCCAATAGTTCTGGTCCCTAAAGTTCCCCTCCTCTGACTTTCCCTGTCACTGATGGAGAGAACCACTTCTATGCTCTAGGCGCATGGTGGTGTTTTGGGTTTCTCTCCTCATGTAGCCAAAGAGCTCCTAGTACCCTCACCTCGAGAATCACAAAGTCTACAAGGTAAAAGGAGCCTCAGGGATCCTTCCACAACATCCCAGACAGGGATTTACTATCAGCTTCTATGCCTCCAAATAATGAGGAATTCACTATCTTTCATGGAAAATTCATTCCATTGTCTGCCAGCTAAAGGTTTTAAAGAAAGTTTTCCCTTATTAAATCTCCTCCGTATAACTCCAGTGTGTGGGCTTGGTTCTGCCCTAGGGGTTACACAGACAAAAATATCTAATGCCTTTTATAGAATAGTTCTTCAACTATTTGAAGATAGGCTTGTCTCTGCTGTAAGCCAGAGAGCCCAGATTCCCTCGACTGTGCCTCATAGAATGGAATCTTTTTCATCCATCTGACTCTGAGTGGCAGGGTTTTTTAGAATTTGGCCTGTCCCAGAGAGTATGGGAAACTTAGTAAGGATTACACACACACACACACACACCCTACATTATAAAGGAAAGAAAACAGTGTCTTCTAGCATGGAGTTCTGTTCTGCCTGCTCCCACAGCCTTCCTGCCATGATCTCAAAATCACCCAGAGAGGACTCAGAAATTAGCTGCCTAATGGCACCCCACTCCAGTACTCTTGCCTGGGAAATCCCATGGACGGAGGAGCCTGGTAGGCTACAGTCCATGGGGCCGCTAAGAGTCGGACACGACTGAGCGACTTCACTTTCACTTTTCACTTTCATGCATTGGAGAAGGAAATGGCAACCCACTCCAGTGTTCTTGCCTGGAGAATCCCAGGAACAGGGGAGCCTGGTGGGCTGCCGTCTATGGGGTCGCACAGAGTTGGACACGACTGACGCGACTTAGCAGGAGCAGCAGCAGCCCACATTTAGGGTCCTGGGTGGCTGTGCCCAGCAACCCAGCCTTTGCAGGCCCCAAGTTAGGGTACTCAGGGACCCTCTGTGCCCAGAATGGGCAGGGGAGTCATGCCTGTGTCCCCACCGCCATCAGCCAACAGCGATGAAAGTGACATCATCCATGCAGTTCGAGTGGAGAAGAGTCCAGCTGGGAGGCTGGGGTTCAGTGTGCGGGGCGGCTCTGAGCACGGCCTGGGCATCTTCGTCAGCAAAGTGGAGGAGGGGAGCAGTGCAGGTGAGCGGGACCCCATGGGTGAAATCCTGGCTTAGGATGTGACCCCCCCACTTTGGTGGTATGCGGAGCTGTTGGCAGGGATGAGAGGAGAGGACCCTCAGTTTTGGAGGGGCTGATCCAGTGGGGAGATGAAAGGGGCTAATGAATAGGTCCTTGGTCCGATGGGCTAATACTCAGACCCTACCTAGGGATCCCAATCTCATCGAAGAAACTGTATCCCAGGGAGCTTCAGGGATGGGAGAGGCTCAGCCTTAACCCGGGGGACTTCTCCCCAGGGGCCCCTGCCCACCACCCCCTCCCCTGATACAGAGCGGGCTGGCTTGTGCGTGGGAGACAAGATCACCGAGGTGAATGGGCTGAGCCTGGAGAGCACCACAATGGGCAGCGCTGTGAAGGTGCTGACTGGCAGCAGCCGCCTGCACATGATGGTGAGACGCATGGGCCGAGTGCCGGGCATCAAGTTCTCCAAGGAGAAGACCACATGGTGAGCAGGCCTGGCCTCAACCCCCAGCCCGGCACCACCACCCAGAGCCATGGTGGGAGAGACCTAGAGTCCAGGGCTTCTGCTCTTCCCATCCCCTGGTACTGGAAACACAGGGATCTAATGGTCTGACCTTGAAATGAGAAAAGGCTGTGTCTTTCCCCCAGCCCTCCTCCCAACGCTACTGTCTCAGACCCCAGTGACCCTGCCCCTCTATGCTGTAGCTGCCGCAGACCTGGAGACAGGGCAGTATCTCTCTCCCCGGCCCAGAGAGGATTTAAAATGGAGCCTGGCAGTTTCGTGTGTGCCTGCTAAGTCACTTCAGTGGTGTCTGACTCTTTGCCACCCCATGGACCACAGCTTGCCAGGCTTCTCTGTCCATGGGATTCTCCAGGCAAGAATACTGGAGTGGGTTGCCATGCCCTCCTCCAGGGGATCTTCCCGATCCAGGGTTCAAACCTGCATCTCTTACATCTTCTGCATTGGCAGGCGGGTTCTTTACCACAAGTGCCACCTGGGAAGCCCAAGCTGTTGCTGCCTTGGGCCTGAGGAAAATATAGTATCCTCCCTCCTGGGCCTGGGGAGGATTTAAAATGGGGCTTGGCAGTTAGAACTGCTCAATAAAGAAAGATTTCCATGGTTTCCCTAATTTGATGAAATCTATGTCCCAGTGAAGATCTCAGGCCCCACAAAGCAGTTCCTCCTTTCCTGTGCAATTGTCTTGGCTGCTGGGAGGAGAGGGGTGGGTGGTAGATGAGGGCCCAGGCTGAGGGCCCCCTGTGATTGTCCAGGGTGGATGTGGTCAATCGGCGACTGGTGGTAGAAAAGTGCAGCTCAACACCCTCCGAAAGCAGCTCAGAGGACGGTGCACGGCGCATCGTCCACCTCTACACAACCTCCGATGACTTCTGCCTGGGCTTCAACATCCGTGGGGGCAAGGAGTTTGGCCTGGGCATCTATGTGTCCAAGTGAGACTGGGGCAGGGGATGAAACGGAGTCAGGCTGGGACCTGGGGGTGCATCAGCAAGTGGATCCTGGCCAAAGACATGTCCTGGTGACCTAGGTTAGGGATAGGATCTGGAGAGGGGCCGGGGCTCCCCAGGAGGAGGGTCAAGGAGTTTGACCAGGTCATCCCTGTGTTCAAGTGAAGAGTCTGGAACGGGGAATGAAGGAAGGCATCAGATTGCCTCTTTCCTGACCCCAGAGTGGACCACGGTGGACTGGCCGAGGAGAACGGCATCAAGGTGGGAGACCAGGTCCTGGCGGCCAACGGTGTCAGGTTCGACAACATCAGCCACAGCCAGGCCGTGGAGGTGCTGAAGGGTCAGACACACATCATGCTGACCGTCAAGGTGGGCAGGACTGTGGGAGTCAGGGAGAGGACAGACTCTAGGAAGGACTTCCCAGACCAGTCTAGCACTTAATGCTGCCCATTGCTGTGCAACTTGTGAATTTCCACAGCCTCCTGAGAGGCAAGGCAGGCATTGTCCTCATCTCTCTTCACAGAAGAAGGAACTGAGGCTCAGAAAGGCAAAGAAACTCAGGAATCAGTCATTTACACAGCTGATCAGTAGCAGGACCTGGTTTCAGCCTGCCCCCCCCCACCCCAGGTGCAGTGGCCAGTGCCCTTTTGTATGAGTGGTGGTCTTGGAGGGTAAGGAGAAAATATCCTGCCCAGAAGGTGACCTGGTAGGACCAGGACCTGGATGGTGGGTGTCCTAGGGCACAGGGCAGGACAGAGATTGGATTTCAGGGGAGGTACCTGAATTCATTATTCATGTGGGTCTCACACTTGCCTAAGGATCAAGTCCTTCTCACCCTGGGTCCCACAGGAGGTGATGTCTTCCTCTCCCCAGGCCCCAACCCTGGCCCCTGCCCTGGTCCTCTCCTTTCTGAGCCTTCATCCTTCTCACCATTCAGTGCCTCCTCTGCCATCCCCCCACCACCTCTATTTCCCACCTCTCCTACATCCCATTTGTCCCCTTCCTTCCTCTCAAATTATCCCAAACATTCCCCTTCTCCCACTCTGCCCTCATTCATTCACTCAATACTTTTGAGCACCTACTATATGACAGCCATTATGCCAGGTACTGGGTGACAACAGTGAAAAAGATAGACAAGGTCTCTGCTGCTGGAGGGAAACAGACAGACTAGATGCATGTGGATTGTGACGGCTGTTGTAAGGAAATTGATGGAGAGGTGGGATGGGTTAATCTGGGAAGGCCCTTTTAGCCAGGGGGATCTAAGGAGGAGACACCTGAAGAGCTGGCCATAAGATGAGCTGAAGGAAGAGAATTCAGGCAGAAGACACAGCACGTGCAAAGCCCTAAAGTGTAGAGGAAGTTGGCACATTCAGAAATGAAGCGGGTGGTGTCGCTGGAGTATGATAAGCTCAGAGCAGAGTAATTGGGTTGAAAAGTTGACTCCTATCCTATTGCTCCTGTGTTCTTACCCTCCCTTCCCACTCCCTGCTCACTCACTCCCCTCTGCCCTCCTATCCTCACCATACCCTCCCCAGGAGACCGGCCGGTACCCTGCCTACAAGGAGATGGTCTCTGAGTACTGTTGGCTGGACCGACGTAAGTGACCAGCTCCCCTAGGTTGGAGGGAAAGGGCCCTAAAGTGGAACTGGGTTCTCTGAAGAATAAGTGGGAGGGGCACCAAAATCTCCTCAGGACTCCTGTCTCTGGGCTCCTCTCTAAGAAGTTGCAGGTTCTGATCCAGGCTCTCCTGGGGGCAAGTCCGGGGTGGTTGGAGAAGTGCCTTGCCTAAGGTCCCGCAACCAGTTAGCAGGACTGCTGAGTAGTGGCTGGTTCCCGAGACCCCATGCTCACAACCTTGCTGCTGCCCAGCACTTCCACTCCAAGCCCACGAGTGGTCTGCAGCCCCAGCAGGGCCTCAAAGCCACCGGGCCAGACCTCTGAGATGTCCCTGCCCTCCCCACTGCCTGCAGTGAGCAACGGGGTGCTGCAGCAGCTGTCCCCCACCTCGGAGAGCAGCTCCAGCGTCTCCTCCTTCACCTCCAGTGCCCCCTACAGCTCGGCCGAGGGCTCCCTACCCTCGGACCGCATGGATGTCTGCCTGGGGCCTGAGGAGCCCGGCAGCTGGGGCCCGGGCTGGGGGCGGGCGGACACAGCCATGCAGACGGAGCCCGATGCGGGGAGCCTCGTGGAGACCTGGTGCAGCGTGCGGCCCACAGTCATCCTCAGGGACACCGCCATCCGTTCCGACGACCCGCCACCCACCCGCCACCTTGACTCTGCACTCTCTGAGTCCCCCAAGACTGCTCTGTTGCTGGCCCTCAGCCGACCCCGGCCCCCCATCACCCGCTCCCAGAGCCACCTGACCTTGTGGGGTATGTGGGGGACAGGTTGCTGCTGCTCCCCCCAAAAGCTCTGGGTCCAAAATCTGTCTTGCACCCTGTCCTGGGCCCCAAACTTTCCTTTGCACCAGGCTTTGCCCAGCCACAGCTCCAGAACACACTTAGATCCTGCTTTGGGTTCCATTTTAAACTAGTCCTGGGACCCAAACCAGCCCTAACCCAGACCCTCCATCCTTAGGTTCCCAGACCTGTCCACACACACACACACACACACACACACACACACACGTACACACAGTCCTCACATAGTTGGAGCTGTGGGTGGGGAAGGGGTGGGAAGTTGGAAGAGGAACCCCATCCCCATCTTCATCCCCACCTCCCCACACGGCTGCAGATCCTGTCTGCCCCCGACTCTCCCTTCTCTCTGCCCCTCTCCACACCCCTGCCCCTAGTCCTTCCCTTCTGCCCACCCCTCCCTCCTGTCTGCAGAGGAGAAGAAGCAGCGGAGGAAGGAGAAGTCAGGGTCCCCTGGGGAGAAGGGGGCCCTGCAGCGCTCCAAGACCCTGATGAACCTCTTCTTCAAGGGAGGGCGGCAGGGGCGGCTGGCAGGGGATGGGCACAGAGAGGCCTGGACGCTGGACAGCAGGAGCCCAGCCAAGCCCCGTCCTCGCCTGGACCTGGAGAAAGGTAGGTACACGGGTCAGATGGGAGGACAGAGGAAAAGTCGACTTGCTATTCCACAGCTCTGAGTCTAAATCCCACACTGCCTCATCCTAGCTGTGAGCCACCACCTTGCCCTGCAAGCCACAAGAGTAAAATAGGAGTAATAATACCTGTTGGTGCTAGTGGTAAAGAACCTGCCTGCCAATGCAGGAGATATGGGTTAGATCCCTGGGTCGGGAAGATCCCCTGGGAAAGAAAATGGCAACCCACTCCAGTATTCTTGCCTGGGAAATCCCATTGACAGAGGAGCCTGGTGGTCTACGGTCCACAGGGTTGCAAAGAATCTGACACGACTGAAGCAACTTAGCATACACACACGCAATACTATTTCTTTAGGAATAATGATGAATCAGTGAATCAGTGTATGTTAATCACTTAGTACATGGTCTGACATACAGTAGGTGCTCAGAATATGTAGTGGTCTTTGTTGTACTGCCTCATCTTCCCATTTTACAGACGGGAAAACTGATAAGAGTCAGCACAGACAAGAAGACCTTGGGTCAGATGCCCATGCTCTTGGTGCTCTTGGGAGTCAGGGCACTCCTTTCCTAGGGCATTTGGCTTCATCTCCCCTGGCCAGAGCTCCACAGGCTCTAGCCAGTTCTATTTTTTTATTTTATTTTTATTTATTTATTTTACTTTAAAATATTGTATTGGTTTTGCCATACATTGACATGAATCTGCCATGGGTGTACATGTGTTCCCCATCCTGAACCCCCCTCCCACCTCCCTTCCCATCCCATCCCTCTGGGTCATCCCAGTGCACCAGCCCCGAGTACCCTGTATCATGGATCGAACCTGAACTGGCTTTAGCCAGTTAGAGCAAGGCCATTTCTAAATCAAGGCCCAGGCAGGAGGGCCTAGACAGGCTTCACTCATGTTAAAGGCTTCCTGAGGACTCTTCCAGAAAGAATCTCTTCTCTCTGGTGAGATTCAAAGGCTGGACCAAAAGTGAATAAGTTGAGACTCTTGGGGTTGTCTGTGAGAAAAACTTAATTGAAGCTAGCTTCAAAAAGCACTTCTTGGTTCAGCTATGGATGTAAACTGGGTCTAAAGGTTTAAACAGTCTCCTCAGCCACCTGCACTCTTCATCCTTTGGTTCCTCTTTCCCCTGGTTTGTCTTCATCATCTTGCTGGCTTTGCCATTTGAAGGTAAGAAGGCCACTGTCGCTTAGCAACCCGGGGGAAAGAGCCTCTCCTTAAATAGTTCCAGATGATGTCCCAGGCTCTGATTGGCCCAGCTGGGATCACATGCCCAACACATCACTTGTGACCTGGGAGAGAGAGAGGGTGCTTTCATTGGCCAGCCTGGGTCATGTGTCCACCCTGGAGTACAGGGACTGAGAATGCTGGGGGTGGGGGATGGGATGGATCCCCTGGTGAAATCAGGGTGCTATTTCTAGAAGGGAGAGTGAATGTTGGGTAGGCAAAAAGGGGCTGGGCCCAGCCCCTGCCTGGGTCTTGTGGGAGAGACAATCCCTTCAAATCAGGGCAGTCTAACCACCCCCCCCTAAACTCATCTCTCTCTTCACAGCCCCCAAGGCCCTTCTCTCTCCTGGTTCTCTTCCCAGTTCTCTGGCTACTCCTCTCCCTCCTTCAAAGGCTCCTCTTTTTCTCTCTGTGCCCTGAAGGTAGGTGATTTGCCCTTGGGGTTCTTCCATCCATTCATATGCTTTCCAATGGACCTCTATGAGCAGGGCACACACTGTGCCCTCTCTTGATCCAAAGCCTTTACTAACTCCCCACTGCCTGTGAATGAAGCTCCTGGCCTGACCTTGGCCTTCAGGACCCACCTCAATAGCCTGGCCTCTTGCTTCCCAGTCATACCACATTCCAGCCTTGAACTCTCCATTCCAGCCCACGATCCAGCCAGTTCTGAGTCCCCAACCCCCATTTTCAGATGGGAGACCAGGGCTACAACTGAGCCTCTTTCTTCTTCTTAGCAGGGGGAGTGGGGCCCGTGCAGAAGTTTGTCACCTGGAGGCTGAGACGTGGTAATGCTTGCTTCCCTCCTCTGAGCCTGGTCTACAATAGAGCTGCAGATGGGGTGCATGTTGGGGGTGCTAAGGGACTTTGGGCTAAACTCATGGTTAAGCATGGGGTATCAGACAGATTGAGAAGTGCACATTAGGGGCAACTAAAACAATTGGACTATGCTTTCTAGAAATATAGGGTTATACATAGATATTAGGGTGCATTTTTTGAGGACTTGGAGCTTAAGCTGGGACTCCCAAAGACAGATTTTTGGGGAGATGAGGGAGGGGGCCTTTCTAGAACTCCAATGGGGACAGACTAGTATGACAGTACATATTCAGGGGGCCCAGGGGCTCTGGGCCAGGGCTCAACTAAGGAGCATACTGGGCTAGGGGTCTAGGATGGGGGCTGAAAGGCCTGAATTGGAACTCCAGTGATGGGCAGATTGCTGTGGGAGACCATGGTGGGGAACATCCGGGTTAGGCTGGGATTCCACCTGGGGAACCTGGGACCCTTAGCCAGTCTATTCTGGAGTCTGACCCCACTGAGGGGAGTCCCTGCCTTGGCTTCTGATGGCTCCTGTCTCCTTCATTGTATCCTTTTGCTCCCGCCCTGCAGACCGGGAGAGGGGTCGGGCTCTGCTCTCTGCCAGGTCTGGGAGCCCCTCCAGCCACCTGCCCAATGTGGATGAGCGGGTGCAGGCCTGGGAGAGCCGTCGGCCCCTGATTCAGGACCTGGCCCGGCGATTGCTGACCGATGATGAGGTGCTGGCTGTCACCCGCCACTGCTCCCGGGTGAGCCACCAGCCCACTCTCAGCCCCAGTACTTGGTCACTCAGTCACCCAACCCCTCACTCATTCAGGCCACTATCTGCTGGCCAGTATCTGGGTTTAACACTGTGAGCCCAGTGGTAAGTAAAGCAGAAGTCACCCCTGTGACATGGTTGCTCAGGAGTGCACACAGACACATGGACACACACACTGAGTTCACGGTCAGGAAGGAAAGATAGATAGTAACTAGAACCTAAGCACCCATAGAGACAAATCATGTGAAGTATTATGAAGGAAAAGGACATGAGAAAATAACCTGAGGCACAAACTAGACGGTGTGGTCTGGGAGGGCCTCCCAGAGGAGGTAATATTTAAGCTGAGGAGAGAAGAAGCCAGACCAGACAGGTGATGAGTTTGGGACCTCAGTCCCTGCAGTCACCTGCTTTGTTTTCTGTTCTCTTCGAAACCTCAGCCTTCCCCAGCTCATGGCTCCTTCCACTTCTGGGTCAGCCATCAGGCCTGGCCTCTCCCCTGTTACCCAAATAAGTAATCTTTTCTTCTCCCAACATACCCCAAGCCTCCCTCAATATCTACACTGTTTCTCACTGTTCCTTTCCACTTCAGACAGAAGCAGAAGTTCCCACCGTAGGGTCAAGGGTAAATTTGAGGGAGTCTTTGTAGCCTGAATGTTGGGGAGACTGTAGGAGGCACAGGTCACCCCCTCCAGGAGAACTGGAAGTCCCTCTCCTATCCTTCTGTCTCAAGAAGCCCCAGGTTTCCTGTGATGGGTTCCCTTATCTGCATCTGCATCAGTGTATGCGTGATCCTCTGTACCAGGGCAAACGGAAGAGTTTCAGGAAATTGTTTGTGGTTCCCCCCCACTCCCTCACCTTGGTCGGGGTGGGGCTGTGTTATGTCTGTGTGATGTGTACTTTTGTTTATCTGGGTTTGTGTTGACTTAACTACATAATTTGGGCTTCCCTGTTGGCTCAGTGGTGAAGAACCCAGCTGCCAATGCAGGAGACACAGGTTCCATCCCTGGGTCAGGAAGATCCCCTGGAGAAGGAAATGGCAACCCACTGCAGTGTTCTTGCTGGGAAATCCCCAGGACAGAGGAGCATGGTGGGCTACAATCCATGGGGTCGCAGAGTTGAGACTTTTGGGACTAAACAACAGCACTGTATGATCGTATCTGTGTGCATGTCACCTGGAGACTGAGGCACAGTAATTCATTCATCCTTTTCCCAATGCTTGGTTTACAGCAGAGCTACATATGGAGATGCATGTTGGGGGCAGCTAAAGGCCTCTGGGCTAAATTCACTTGAGTGTCATGCTCAACTTAGACTGCCAAGTGGGGCGGAGTGTACCAAGTCTTTGTAAGCCTGTGACTCTGGGCTCAGGCCACCAGGTGGAGCTCTGTGTCAGTTTCTTTGGATGCTGTTCCCCCATCCCTCTGCTCCTCCCACCGTGCCCAGACCAGGAAGACCTCTCCCAGAGCCCCGCAGCACCTAGGGAGCAATGCCCACCACCCAAGTCTGACCCAAGCCCCACCCATACCAAGAGATCAGACCTTTGGGGTAGTGTCCTGGCTGGAATGATTAGTAAAGCTCCCTTAAATGTGTGGTCCTGAACCCCAAGCCTCCCTTCTATCTCCCACTCTGAGCCATCTCCCCATCTCCTGACCAGGCATTATAAACTACCTCTCTGATCACTTTACAAACTCCCCAAACCCCCTTGCAGCCTCTTGTCTTTGGCAGAATAGAGTACAAGTTCCTTATCCTCACATTCAAGGCGCTCCCTGATTTGACTCCCCAGCTCACTAACCTCTGCTTTCCCATGGTCACCATATCATCTTCCCCGGGTATAACATGTAACATGATTTATACAGGTTACGACTGCGCAACTCTAGGAGCACCACCTGCACTGTAGTCCCAACCCGCACAGCCTATATGGAGGCCCCTTCATGTACCCTGTGTGCATGTGTGTGTGTGTCCTCTGTCCATGGAATTCTCCAGACAAGAATACTGGAGTGGGTTGCCATGCCCTCCTCCAGGGGATCTTCCTGACCCAAGGATCAAACCCCCATGTCCTGCGTTTTCTGCATTGCAGGCGGATTTTTTACCCACTGAGCCATAGGGGAAGCCCTGTTAAACCTCTATGAACCCATTACTCCACACCACCCTTTCTTCTCAACTTTCTTGTATTTCTTTCATTTATCTGTAAGAGTCAGTGTAAATGCCACCACCTCCGTGAAGCTTACTCTGATCTTCCCACCCCCCTCGGAGACTCCCTCTGTGCCGTCGCCAGGGGTTTGTATTTTACTGGGGTTGGTGGCTCTTTGTCCTTGTGCCCCTACTGCCCGGTACAGGACCCGGCACTTAGTGGATGCTGAATGCAGGATTGTGGACTTGAAGTGTGTGCACATATGTCATTGGTTCTTTGCCATTACGTGCATCTCTCTCCAGACAAAAGGGGGTGTATTGTCGGTATGTGTATGTGTGAGTCCCCGCAACTTTGTGTGTGGTTAATTTCCAGCTATTTATGAATGTCTCGCTCTGGCCACCAGGGTGTGCTGTTTCCCAGTGTCCTGTGCTTGCCAGGGATGCTCTGTGTGTGTCCGTCGTGGCACTAGGGGGCGGTGTGCTATCCAAGTTGGGTGACTCCCAGTATTCAGATTGTCAGTTTGCGACGGTGGGGTGTGGCTGGAGGCATCCGGGCAGTGCCAGGCAGAAATGCCTCCACTGCCCTGGCTAAAGACTGGAGAGACTTTCTATAGGGCCACTCCTTCCCCAAACTCCCCATTCCAGCCTTGAACAAAGCCTAATTTGTCGGTCTGTATGCAGACACAAGCCGGGACAGCCAGGCACACAGCCTAGCCTTTGGCTCAAATTCCTTCCTTCAGCCAGGGAGGTGGGGGTGGGGAGGAGAGTCCACTCCCTGCATATCCTTTTCCGGTACTGTAGTAGGTAGGAGCCAGATTTCTCAATTTTCAATTTCTCTTCACACTTCCTCATCTGTGTGGCCTGGGGCAAAGTCCTCTCTGAGCCTCAGTTCCCTCATCTGTAAAACAGGAATAACTGATGTCACCTCTCAAAGTGGGAGACCATGTGTAAAAGGCCTAGAAAAAGGCCTAAAGCTGTTACTGGTGTTGCTGTTACCGCTCTGTCATTATTATTGCACGTTCCACCCAGTCACCGAGTAAGACCATCCTGTGGACAGCCCAGGCCTGGGGGAGAACCTTTCCTAAACATGGGGACCCCCGCATGCCCAGGCATGCCCCCTTACCGGGCTCTGGAGGTCCCTGCTGCTACCTGACCTGTGGTGCCTCTCTCTGCAGTACGTGCATGAGGGCGGCGTGGAGGACCTAGTGAGGCCCCTGCTGGCCATTCTGGACAGGCCGGCAAAGCTGCTGCTGCTGAGGGACATCAGGTGGGGAGGGCTTGGGGGCAGGGAGGGGACCCCCGATATCTACCCTAACCTCTCCAGGGTGGAAGCCCCTCCAGACCCCCCTGGAACTGAGCCCTGACCACACCTCATCTCTTACCCTCCCCCAGGAGTGTGGTGGCCCCCACAGACCTGGGTTGCTTCGACAGCATGGTGATGCCTGTGGAGCTGGAGGCTTTTGAGGCCCTCAAGAGTCAGGCAGGTCAGCAGCCAGGGGGCAGGACTGAGGCTCCTGAGCCCCAAGTGGGGCTGGGGGTGGGGGGCCTCCCAGGGGAGAGGGGCAGAGATGCCTGGGCCCTTTCAGCTGTGTCCCTCAGGGAGCCTCGTTCCTAACCTGCTCTCCTCTCCAACCAGTTCGGCCTCCTGCCTTGAGACCCACCCGACAAGACACACGACCCAAGCGTCACCTCATCACTCCCGTGCCTGGTCAGTCAGAGTCCCAGAGCACAGGGAGGGGCACACCCCAGGGGGACTCGGGGAGGGAAAATGGGCGTTACATCCCTGTTCCCACATAGGACTTCGTGGCTTCAGAGATACGTGTGGTGTGGTTCCCTGAAGGGAATCCCTCGTCTGCCAGGACCATTTTTATCACGTCCACTAACCATCTGTACTATTATTTACTTACTAATTGGTTTTAAAACCCACTCACTTGTTAAATCATCTCATTCTATGCAATAATCTCTGAGAAGTTACCAGCTTGGTGTGGGAGTCATATTTTTACTCAGACATGATAAGATAAAACTGTAACTATTCCAATAGAAAGTATTAAAATACTTTTGCAATAGAGCTGGGGCAGTGTTGTAACACTGCCGTAAGAGCACCCCCAGGTCTCCCTACCCCCACACAGTGAGGACTGGGCTCTGGCCAGGCAGTTTGGGCTGTTGAGGAGAGGGCGGCCTGACCTTGGCCCTCTTCCCCAGACAGTCGTGGTGGCTTCTACCTGCTTCCTGTGAACGGCTTCTCAGAAGAGGAAGATGATGGGGAGCTGAGGGAGCGGCTGGGGGGCCTCCAGGTCTCCCTGGGTGCCTCTGTCCCCTGCCACCCTCATAAAGGGATCCCCCCTCTCCAAGACGTGCCAGTAGATGCCTTCACCCCATGCCGAGGTGCCTGCACACCCCCTCCTCAGCCACCTCCCGTGGCTCCCCGGCCCCCAAGGCCTAACTGGCTGCTGACCGAACCGTTGACCCTAGAGGACCCTCGGCAGAGCCGGAGCCAGGGCCCAGCCCAGAGCCGCAGCCGGGGCCGAGGCAAGTCCCCCGGCCGCAGGCGTTCGCCATCCCCGGCACCCATCCCCACTCCCAGCACAGCCAATGGGTGTTACCACAAGCCTCGGAAAGCCAGGCCCCCTCTGCCACGACCTATGGATGGGCAGGTGGCCAAGGCAGGGGGCGGTCAAGGGCCCTCTGAGAATGGAACTGGCAGGACAGCTGAGGAGACAGCCATGAAGGTCCCTAGTGGGGAGCTGAGGACGGTCACACTGTCCAAGATGAAACAGTCCTTGGGTGAGTCCCGGCAGGACTGGGCCTGGTGGGGGGTGGGGGCTCAGGTGTGGGTGAGGTTGGTGGGCTTGGTTTTGGGGTGTGACTTGGGGACCTGGGACAAGGGAAAGAATCAGGGTATAGTTGGGAAGGTCTAAATTTGGGAGGCTTGGGGTTAGAGTGAGTTGAGGATGGAGTAGTAGTAGAATCTGGGGGTTGGCTTGGGGGGCTCTCTATTTGGGGATGGGTCCTGGGTTCTCCAGGGAGCTCTAGGCTTTAGGCATGTGGCTGCACTGTCACCCAGCATTTCTCCCTCTCACTAGGCATCAGCATTTCTGGGGGCATTGAGTCCAAGGTACAGCCCATGGTGAAGATAGAAAAGATCTTCCCCGGGGGCGCCGCCTTCCTCAGCGGGGCCCTTCAGGTGGGTGAAGGGCACCCAGACCCACTCTTTAGGCCCAGATCTGAATTCTGGCAGGGGGCAGGACCAGTGCATGCTCATCTTCCAGCCAGACATGTGTAGACTAGGTCGTGGGAGGAGGCTTGGAGCAGGGGGTTAACCTGCAGGTTGAGCAGACATAGGGGAAAATCTGTGCCCTTATGCCAGCCTGGGCCTGAGGGTGGCCCATCCTGTTCCACCCCTAGCCCCAAGGGACAAAAGGCCATTGTCTGTGCCCCACCCTGCCCCCATCCGGCTCCGGGCACAAAAGTCCCATTGTCCATCCCCTCCGCCCAGTTGGGGAGGAGTGTCCCAGCTGGTGGAGGTGAGAGGTTGGGGGTGGGGTGGGGTTGACCTGAGAAGGGAGGTCTGTGATTCTCCCACCCCCATCCCAGGCTGGCTTCGAGCTTGTGGCCGTGGATGGAGAGAGCCTGGAGCAGGTGACGCACCAGCGGGCAGTAGATACCATCCGCCGGGCTTATCGAAACAAGGCTCGGGAGCCCATGGAGCTTGTGGTCAGGGTCCCCAAGCCTGGCCCACTGCCCTTGCCCTCTGACTCGTCAGCCCTCAATGAACAGCGGCTTCCTGCTGACCATTCCCCTGCCCACTGACCCCTTGACGGCACTCCAGCTGCCTCCCAGAACTTCCCATTAATGCCCTTCCCACCCAAACCCAGACCCCTCCTGCTGACGCCGGGCTTCTCCAGCTGACCCCAAGCCCAGGCCTCTCTCCAAGCCTCCTGCCTCCTGATACTAATCCCAGGTTCTCTTCAGTTATCCCGTAACTCTTCCCACTGACCTCGGAGAATCCTCCTGCCATCCCCCAGACCTTACCTACTAATCTCTTTAGGCTTCAGGAACCTCCCACTCCTGCCTGCCTTGCTTTCTCCACACCGGTGGCTCAGATCCCCTCCCTCGCGTCTCCCTCCCCAGTTGTCACTAAGGCTCTACCTGTTCCAGATAAACTCAGTGTCAAGGACAAGGTGCTACTGGGTAGTCGTGTCACCAGCTCACTGCCCCCCACTTCCCAAGACAGGAAGGGGACACCCAGGGTCTGGAGTTGGGGATTGGTATGCACTTTCTCATGATTCCCCGAAGCAGTGAGGGACAGGGACTTTCAGAGATGGCCCTCAACGGGGTCACCACATCCAGCCCCCAGCCCCAAGCAGTGTTCTGTTCAAGGGAGAGGAAGGTCTTTTCTAGTTTCTCAAACCCTGAGAGCCCATTTCATGTTTTAGTCCACTAGGACCTCAGATTTTCTACTGGATTTGCCCTTCCCCATCACCCTTTCCCTACCGAAGATCTCTGTGAGGGGTATGGGAATAGCCATCAAATAAAAGGGCAAGGAGGTCAAGCAAGTTCCCCTAATCTTTATCCACCACACTCATCTTTTTTTAAAAACAAAAAATTTTTAATTTTTTTCTTTGGGTTTGTACAAGAAATTTACAATGTGAAAAATATACAAGTGAAAAACGAGGCCAAAAACCTGGGTGTGGGGAGGGGCCACTTGGTCACAAACACAAATAAACATTTCTGAGTTCTTCCTTTGGTCTGACTACAGCCCCCTCTCCCCAGGAGAGGGGGTGCAGAGCTGGGACCTGGAGATCAGACCCCAGTCCCAGCCCTGTCCCCCAAAATGGGCAGGGTTGGGGGGCAGGCACATCTGGAGCAGCTGGCGCTATCTGGCTCGCTCTGGCTTTGGGATGGTGGGGAGAACGTGGAGATGAGGGAGCCCCTTCCTTTTCCGAGACCCCTGGCTGAGTGGGCTGGGAGCGCTGGGGGTGTGTGGGGTTGGCAAAGTAGCAATGGCAGTATTTGGGGAGTGAATGAAATAGGTCGAGTGAGTAGGAGCCTTTGGGTGACAGTGAACACAGGAACCTTCAGGGAATCTGATCCAAGTCATCGGGCAGCCTTGAGTCCTTGGCAGAGGCCCAGAGACCTGTATCCCAGGGACTAAGGCCCTTGGGCCCTCAGACTTTGAGGCCCTCAGTGGATCTGAGGCTACTGCCTGCTTTCAGGAGACCTCCGTGCAGAAGGGGGTGCTAAGGCCCTAGATTTCGGTGGCAGTGATCTCCTCCAGGCAGATGCAGGGTGCTGGCTCCGCCAGGCCCAGGTCCGCGAGTTCCCGGGCCTCCAGCTCCAGACTGAGCTGCTGCAGCTCCTGCTCCAGCTGCCGGTTACGTCGGTACATCTGGATGTAGTTGTGCTGCAGCTGCTTCTGGTAGCGGATCACCTGCTCCTTCTCTGCCTGCCAGGCCAGCCGCTCCCCCTCGAAGCTGTCCCGCTGCTCCTCACCTCGCCGCCGCTCCCGCTGTAGCTCCGCCCGGAGCCGCTCCACCTGAGCCCGCAGGCTGCCCCCGACCCCGGCGGCGGCCCGCTGTGCCTTGGCCTCATCACTCTCTGCCAGGAGGAATGGGTCAGCAGTGGCAGGTGGCACAGGGGGTTCCCGGAGTCCGGCAGCCTCACTGTCCAACTGCCCAGCTTTCTCCCGCAGCCGCTCAGCCTCTTGACGGTGCCGCTGCAGCTCCTGGGAACAGGCCTCCAGCTCCAGCTCCCGTGTCCGGGCCGCCTCCTGGAGGCCCCGTGCCCGGCCCTCACTGACCCGAAGCGCTGCCCGGGCCTCCCGCAGTGCCACGCGCAGGGCCACCAGCTCGCTGCCCTTCTGTACCAGCTCTGACTGAGATTCCTTCAGTTGCTGCTTCAGCAGGGAGATCTCACCTGACTTCTGGCACACCTAGGGGTAGGAGACAGTTGGAAAAGACGGTGAGAAGGTTCTCCCAGGTGGCCAGGCCCTGACATCAAGCTGGGCATTTGGGGAGAGGCAGTATGATCACTGTACCTATTTTACAGATGAAGACACTGAGGCAGCTATTCATTGGCTAAGGTGGAATATAGACCCAGATCTTCTGGTTTCAAAGCTGGGGTCTTTAAACCATCATGAAGCAGCAGCTTCATGCAGGTTTGGCAGGAGTGGAAGCAGCAAAGGGCAGTGCCTGCATTTCCAGTTGGGAGGCACTACAGTATCTTGATGAAAAGCATAGACACTGGAGCCAGACTGCCTGGGTTCAGATCTCAGCTCCGCCACTGTGTGTGGAGTGTGATCTCAGGCTCCATCCCTTCTGGGTCTCATTTTCCTCACCGATGAAATGAGGGTGTGAACAGCACCCAACTCACAGGGTTATTACAAGGATTAGATGATACTCTATGTTACTTGCTTGAGTAGCAGTACCTGTCAAGGAGTAAGCACTACATTCTCATTCTTACTATTGGTGGGAAGGCAGTGGATGGGAATGTCACTAGCTACCTGAGCACTTAGAGCAGAGCCATGAGGAGACCAAATGTGAAGGCCCCCAAGGAGACCCATACCCAGAAAGGGAGGTCAGAGGGGGGAGCCTCATCTCACAAAGGTGAGGAAGGAGAGGCCCTCTGGGGATGGCAGGTGAGGGGATGTGGCTGGGCCCCTCCTTTCAAGGCTTACCCTTCACTGAAGGCCCTGCTCCCTGCCCCTCCTGGTACAGCTCACCTCCCACTTGGTCTCCTCTAGCCGTGGCCCGAGCTCCCGTTGTTCCCGCTCGAAGGCCGCGCAGCGCCGCTCCAGCTGCTCACGTTCCTGCAGCAGCTGCGCAAAGTCGTCCTGTAGCTGCCGCTTCTCCTGCTGCAGCTGGAACACCTGAAGCTGCAGCAGCTGTTGGGCCCGCTGGGCCCGGGCCACGCCATCCTCTCGCAGAGCCTCTCGCTCACGGGGCCAGTGCCGCTGCCGCTCCTCGTACACCTGTGGGCGAGAGGGCAGGCCTGGGTCCTGGAGGCTTCCCCACACCTCGAACCCTGGCCACCCCCAGCGCCCCAGTCACCAACTGCCCTGGTGGCCCACTGTCCTGGGCTCAGGGAAGATGGATTCAACAGTGACAATAATTAGGATACCAACAGTAACAACTACTTTTATGAAAAGAAAGACAACAACAATAGCAAGCATGTGTGTGGCACTTCCCAGGTGCCAGGCATTGATCTAAGCACTTTACACCCTTCACCCTGCTTAATCCTCAATGATAACCCTCAGGCCAGGAATATCCCCATTTATGGTGAGTAAACTGAGGCTCAGTACAACTGAGTAACGTGCTCAATCAAGGCTGAAAGACAGTATATGGTGGTGCCGTGTCAACCACTCTACAGTTTAAGCCAGACAGCTGGGTGGGGATGGGGTCACCAGCCCAACACCTGCCTCTTAGCAGACAGAAATGCGTCTTGTATGCCCAGCACCTGTGGATGTCCTGCCATGCCACCCCCATCACTGCCACTGACCACACCTGGCACATGGTCACCTCACTCTCGTCCAGACTGTCCCGCAGCTGCTGCAGCTCTGCCTCCCGGTCTCGGAGCTTTCCTTCCAGGACACAGTGCAGCAGGGCCTCGTCCGAAGGGGGTGGAGGGGGTGGGGGCGGTGGTGGGGAGCGTTCCCCACAAGAGCTGCTGTCAGGGGAGGCCCGGGGACCGCTGCCCAAGAGCCCCCCAGCCATGCGACCACCCAGGGAGCCTGTGCTCTTGCTGGAAGAAGATCGGCCGCTGTCTGAGTGGGAGGGCCCGGTGGGGGCTCCTCGGGCTGGCCCCGGCAGGGCACCCCGCCCAGGGCCGTGGGAGGGCAGGTGCCCGCCTGGGGAGTTGGTAGCCGGCTCGGCACCCCCGGTGCTGTAAGTGGGCAAGCTGGACAATGAATTTCGGCCGGAGTCAGACAGAGTCCCCGATGGGCAGCCGCTGGCCCAGCCACTCAGTATCAGGGGTTTGTCAGCAGCCGAGGAGGAGGAGGAAGAGGAGGAGGAGGCCGGGCCCCCAAACAGCTGCGTTAGGCTGCCTTGGCTCCCCGACGGTCCGGTGGCCCGAGGACCCAGGAAGCTAGGTAGGGATGGTACCCCTCGAGGTTTGGGCAGCACTGGCTTGAAGGCTGTTGGGCGGATCACAATTTTCTCCATGTTCTGAAATGAGGTGCCATTTGACAATAGGGATGAGCCGCCCAATCTCTCAAAGCCCTTATCACACTCCCTGCCCTCCCATCTGGGGCCCCCAATCCCCATATAGTAATAACAATTGCTACCACTGGCTGAGGGCCTCCTGTGTCAGCTTTACTTACGTCAGGCAACTTAAAATGTACTTCTCAGGTCATTACAAAATCCATGCAAGCAAAATATTATCAGTATTGCATACATAGATGAGGAAATGGAGGCTGAGGGAGTTACAGGCCTTGCTCCAATGCAAACACACAGCAGCTATATAAAACAGTATTTCTAAGAAGCTAACATTTATTGAGTACCTATTATGTGCCAGGTACTAGGCTAAACACTTTACACATATTATTAGATTTAATTCTCACAACAATCCTATGAGAGTTGACCTGTTACCTCCATTTTACAAACACAGAAGCTGAGGCTCAGAAAGGTTAAATGACTTCCCTGAGTGAGGTAGAGCTGGGGTGAGAACCCAAGTCTGGTGAATCTGGAGCCCATACTCCTTCCTATAAATAGATCTCCAAATTTCAGCTTCTCCAGGGGACCTCTGGTTCCACCCAGACCCTCAAAGGAAGGGCTGGTCCTCACCTTCTCTAGCTTTCCAGAGACAGGGATGAGCTTTGGTGGGGGACCACGGAGGTGGGCATTGCGTGCCCGCTGCTCTCGGGCATCTTCAAGGTCACTGCTTGGGCTGGGGGGTGACTCTGTCCGGAAGTCCTCGTTGATGTAGGTAAAGTTGGTACCAGGGACAGCCTTCCTGGGGGGCACAGCTGGGCACAGTGGCTCCTGTGCCTCGTAGCCACCCCGCAGCAGCCCATCCTGCTGGCGGAAGAAGGTGGGTCCAGGGGGACCATGGTGGCGAGGAGGAGCCGGCCCCCCAGGGCAGGGCCGGCCTGAGATGAGGCTGCTCACGCTGCCCATGGCTGGAGCTTGTTGGGCAGTAGCGGCCTCAGGAGCGGGTTCCAGGGGCACTGGCAGTGTCTGCACAATGGCCATGGCAGCAGAGGCTCAGGCCTGGCCAAGGGCCTCCAGGGAAACCTGTGAGCAGGGAAGTGGCATCAGAGTCTCTCCATCTTGAGCTCCCTCCCTGTATGAAGTCCTGAGTCCCTCCTGGTCCTTAGTCTCAGGTCAAACAGTCCACCCAACATCAGTGAAAAACACTGATATCCTCCCCCTAACACACCCCCTCTTGCATCTTGGCAAGAACTTCCATCCTCCCCGGGCCCCAGACCACTGCCCAATTCTGGTCTGAATAGGGCTGAGAACAGAATCTATCAAGTAGGGATGATGAGGGGATGGGGGTCCCACAGAGGCCAGGAATCAGGGAGGGAGCCCTCTGTACCAGCTCCTGGCACTGGTCCCTGTTTCCCTGGGACAGGTGGACTCATTAGATGCAGTCTGGGCAAACTCAGGGGTGCAGCAGCAACTCAAATGGTAATTAGGGAACAAAGAGCTAAGGCCAGGCAGTGCCCAGCCTCACCCAGCTGGGCCTCAGTTTCTCCCAGACAGAGAGGCGGCAAGGGTGGAGCTGGTCAAACAAGAACCAGAGCTCTTAGGAAGCCCACAGGTGCCCTCTGGGGTCTCCTGCCTCCCAGAGGTGGATGCAGGCTCATGCCTATTTCCATGACAATTCCTAGCTTCACAGCACCCAATCAGTCAGGCCTAAAGAAGCCTCTACAGGCCCACTGCCAACCTCTATGAAACCTTTTAGCTTTTGACATTCCCCAGAGTAACTCCAAAGGGATGAGAATAGAGGCTCTACCATCACCTCTGGCAGCTGCTCCAGGGAAGAGGGCTCCACCTCCCCAGGCCCTGCTCCTTCCTGGAAGGGGATAGCAAGCCTCCACCCGGAACTCCCTCCCTAGTCCTGAGGATGAAGACCAGGGCTCAGGCATCTGCTGAAGTCATCATGCAGAGCGGGGGCCAAGAAGTGGACAGAGAACTGCGTAGGAGTAGGAGTGTATGCATTTTACTTATTTGTGCGTGTGAAACTGTGCACAAGAACATGAGCACTGTGTGTGAAAACATGAGTGTATGTGAGTACACGTATGCTTGGATAGATATATCAATACATTCAGATATATACATGCATGTATACATGAAATCATATGGGCATACCTTACAAAAATCTGTGCAGCTCTCTCAGAAAGTATGTGAAAATTATAAATGCATACATCAGTGAATCTTTGATGTATGAGTGTGACTATGTCAGAGAATGGTTTGATGTCCATTCATATATACATGAGTTTCTGTATCCGACACAAGTGTGTGCATGGGAAATAGTGCACAAGTGTGTAAAGAGTGTTGTGTGTGTATGTGAGAGGGTGAGAGTCTGGGTGGCACGCAGGGCCAAATGGGTGAGTGGGAGCCCGGTTTTTGTCACTCACTGGAGTGTGTGGAGAGGAGAGACACATTATCTTTGCTTGATCTGCTCTCCTTCATTCTTGCTTGTGTTCCATTAAGTCCACCCTCCCCCACTTCCCCGCTCAAGTCAAAAGATCTGGAGGTGTCCAGACTGAGGGAGGAGGAGCTGGGAGCCAGGGGTGGGGGTGACTGGTGCCCTCGGAGCAGGGGTGGGGATTGAGTCCACCCCACAAGTGCCAGTCCTGAGCAAAGCCGATAGAACACCCCCTCCTCTGCCCTCTCCCAGACCATCCAGGGCATGCAGGAAACCGCCGGGAAGGGGCTTCCCCTAAGGCGCCAAGAAGGCTGGCATCTCGGTGTGTTTCCCCACTTCAGTGAGCACAGAGAAAGTGGAAACTGAGGGGAGGAGACAGAGAGATTCAGACAGGGGCCCAAAGGACGGGAGACAAAGACGAAGAGCGGCTCCAGGGCCAGGCGGACCCAGTGAGCCGGGGTCCCCGCGAAGCCAGGGGCCGCTAAACCAAGAGACGCTGAGCTGGGCCCTGAGCGCCAGACACCCACGGAGCCAAAGCCAGGCGCCTGGAAAGCCAGGCCCAGCCAGCCTGGCTCCCGCTCTTGGAGCCCGAGAGAAAAGGAGGGGCAAGTGGAGGCTCCATTTTGAGAAATGCGTTTGTGGCTGTGGGAAGGGAACCCCTCGCACTCCCCAACATCCTTGAGAAACCGCTCCAGTACAGCACACACTGCCCTGCTCGGTGGGCCGGGGGCGGTTGAGGGCTGGATGCAGCCGGGGCCCGAGGGAGGTCTGGCCGAGGTCCGAGTTTCCCACAGACCTGTTTTGGGGGCAGAAGAGTTCGGGAAAGTCTCCCCCTCACCAAACTCCAGGACCATCCAGCGGGATCAAGTCTGAGATCACGAGTTTCCATTACGAGACAGGAAGCCGGAGCCCCCAATCCGCCCTCCGGAGTTCACCCCCCTCCTTCCGCCTCTTCCAGAAAGTGGGGGCAGCTGTGGAATGCCGCCTCCCCACGGGACCTCCGCCGCGCAGAAGTTGGGGGCGCCCCCAGGTCGCCTCCCAGCCCCGGCCCCCCCTCACCTCCACCGCGCCGCTCCATGCTCAGCCCCGGGCCGCCCCCAGCGCTCCACAGGCGCGCCGCCCGGCTCCAGCCTGCCGCGCGCGGCCACTCGGAGCGGCCCGGTACGACCCGGCCCCGCCTCCGCGGCGCCCCCGGCCCGGCCTGGCCCCCGCCCGGCCCAAGTGGGCGGTGCAGCGCGGGGGAGGGTCCGAGGGGTGACCCCGCCCCCGGGGCGCGGACACGCGCAGGCACCCGGCGTCACGCGTGTCCGGCGGGGCGCACGCTGGAGCGACGTAGCGGGGCTCAGATTCCCTCCCTCCGAGGCGCGATGGCTGTGTGTCTGGGGCTCGGTCGGCTCAAGACTAGGCGGCGGCGGGTCACCCTCTACCCTTACTTGGGCCCCGGGGCCAGCAGCAGCTGGTCATTGTTCGAGCACAAAGGGACAGGCGCCGCGGCAGCCGCCCTTCCCCCTCCGCTCCTCTAGTCGATGCCTCACCCCTAGGCACACTCTCCGGCTTCAGAGTACAGAGAGGGAGGTTGGGGGTAACCTAACCCCCAACTCTGGGCCCTGCGTCCCGGAACAAGTCAGGGGCCGACGCTTGGTGGGTGCTTGCCCCACCCCCAGCGGCTTGCAGAAGGCACACTAGGATTTGCGGAGGCGGCGCCACCTGGCGGCCCGTTCGGAGAACACACCCAGCTACCCCCAACCTTGTCTCCCCAGTGCAGTACTCCCTCTCCGGAGAGCCCAGGCCTTCCTCGAGCGCGGTTTTTTGCTCTCCAACCTTCCTTCAGGCTCCTTTGCTCCAAACCTTCCTTTGCTAAGAGGTCAATGCTCAGAGAGAGACGTCCCCTGGCCCCCAAAAGTCACCCCAGTGGGTGAGCTGGTCCAAACCTACAGGCCAAGCTTACGCCAGCCTCACAGCAGACAACGTTCCAGTCTTCTCAGGGTCAGGGATACTCTCACCCTCTGGCAAACAACACAATCTAAACACCCACACGACCTTTCCCACACTCAGTCTCAGACACAATCACTCAGTCTGTCTGGTCCATCAGAAGGTTCCATGTCCCTTCTTGCCATAATCAGGCCAACTCACAGAGATACACTCGGTATCACGGCTAGTTGTGCACAAGCTTTCACAGCTTAAGTTCCTTTGTACCCAGTCACAATCTTGACTATACTTGTCTCCCAAGCATTTTTCACACTATGACAGTCTTTTTCACAGTCACAAAGACAACTTCTTAAACATACACGTCGTATTTCACAAACATTTTATCACACAGACTCCCATAGGGGTCTCTGTGACCTAACCAGGTCAGCTGACGCCCGCATCCCTGGGCAAGCACAGCCTCCTGCCCCCTAACCCCGCCCCCCAGAACTAAGGCCTGCCAGAGCTCCTCTGCCCCAGGAAGGAGCATTCCCCCCGCCCCCCCCACCCTTCCAGGCCAAAGCCTGGCCCGCTCTCAGTTCTATTTTTAGCTCCATGGAAAGAGTTGTTTTCTTTCTTTTTCCCTGGAAAGGGAAACATAGCCCAGCCACCCTCAGGCTCACCCTAGACCCTCTTGCCTCACAAATACACACTGAGCCCCACCCCCATAGAGACCCCCTCTTCTGGCCTTGCCCTGATCCCAGCCTCCTGGGGCACCAGGAGCCTCCTCCCCTTTCTGGCAGCCTGCCCAGAAGCTCAGGCAGCAGCTGGGCTCAGCGTGTGTGTAGGGGGGGGGGCGGTGAGGGGTAGGGGGGGAGAAGGAGGCCGAGGGCCGCTGCCCACTCTCATTCGCTGAGGGGAGGGGGCCGTGCTCCCTTCTATCAGAGGGAGATAGGCCCACTCTGGTATAGAGAGGATGTGTATGGTCATGCATTCTCTGGGGAAGGGGGACTCCTACTCTTGCATGAGTGGGCTTTCTGCTCCTACTTTGAGGGGAGGAGCTCCCAGTTCCGCAAGGAGGAGTGTAGTAAGAAAGGGGACCCACAGGCGCTCGCGCAGCTGCTCCCCGGGGCTGGAGGTCCCGGAGGAGGCTGCTGTACACTGCCAGAATTGCGCTCCCCTCGGGTATCTTCAGGAATGGGGGCAACATGTTCCGGGGAAGGAAGGTGAGGAGCCCAGGTAACCAGCCCAACAGTCTCTTGTCCTCCTGCGCTACGCCAACTCCAGGGGGCGCTGTGCTCCCATTCCTGGGGAAGGGCTTATCCCCTCCAGGTGGAGAATGGAATACAGCCCGGCAAGGTATCTTTCAAACTCGCTTAGTACTGGGGAGGGAGGTTCCCGCCGCGAGGCTCCCCCCGTACAGCCCACGGGTCTGCGAAGCGATCACGTGCTCAACGCCTGTTTACGTCTTAGTCTTCACCTGCGGGCAGCAGGGAAGCCGGAACCTCCGGAGGCGTCCCATCTGGCCCGCCCCCGTCCGCGGTCACTGGGAGGCCCTTTTCTCCCACCCTCGTCAAGTACGCGACGGCAGCACACACTGCCCGCTGGGGGTCCGCGCGGGCCAGCCGCGCTCATCCGCCGACAGCAAGCGAAACTCACTAGGCGCGTCCGCCCCGCAGTGCACGTGTTTTCGGGTGTCTCCAGTACGCGCGTGGGTCTATGTACACGCGTGTGTGCGCCCGTCGGTGTGAGTTTTCGTGTAGGTTCCCTGTTCAGACTCTTCGCCCGCGGCCCCTGGACTGCGGGGCCTGTCTCTTCACCCCAATCCCCCGCTTCCCGGGATCGGGAAAGTTCACTCCGGGGCGGGGGTGTGCAGGAGGCGAGAGTTCCTACACCGCCGCGGCGCCCCCACTCACTCACCCAGCGCTACCTGAACCGCCGTTCCAGCTCCCGCCGGGCTCCTGACCCAGGGCCGGCACGTCCTGGCCGCAGATCCGCCGGCTCCCCAGCGCGCTCGCCCGGGCTTGGTGGAGGGGGCGGGGCGGCTGAGGCCGCGCCCCCGACCAAGGCAGGGGAGTGGTCTGCCCAGCACCCCCTCAGCAGCAGATCTGGTACCCTGCCAAGTAGTGTCGCGATGGTGGCCCAAGACTGCCCCCTCGGACTTCTGACTTCGCAGCTTCTGGAACCGGCTTTTGATCTAGGAAGGGGCCAGTGGCGCCACAGCTAAGCTAAGCTACCTGGCTGCCCTAACCAAGTTGGCTATAGGGCTTTCCTGCCACCATCCTCTGGTCTGTAGGGAGCCCAGCCTGGTCCACTCTCAGCCCACTCCCCAGACACAGGGAAAACCCCTGGGAAGCAGACTAAGAAGGCTCGGATTTCACCAAAACAGACCCAGCCCTTCCTCACACACACCTCTGAGGTTGGGGCTGCTCAAGCAGAACCAACACTTCCCCCTCCCCTGGAGTAGGTGTCTGCCCGGTGAGCAGGCTTGTCAGTTCTGGCCCCCCCCGAGAGTGTGGTCAGGCTTCTCTTAGACTTATAAAGTTCCACCCACAGGCACAAACAGGAAGTTGACCTGTATTGCACCAAAGGGTCCCTCCCTCCATGGCACCCAAGGCGGCCTGTGGGAGGGCAGATGGTGATGTCTACAGGTATCTGGGTCATATCTGCAGCCTGAGTACTTGGGCAGCAGGAGCCCTTTGAGTTGAGTCTCTTCTGAGACCCATCCCCAGTGAAGGGATGGAGGACCAAAGCTGCCCCCTTACAGCCAAGTGGGTTAGTGAATCTGAGGACAAGGCTGCAGATCCAGTTGGACTCTACTGGGCCAGGCTGTGCCTCAGCTCTCAGGAAGATTCCAGTTGGGCACAGGCTGAGTACTGGTTCTAGCCCAGGCAATTCGCCTCAATCCACTTTGGCGGGGTACAGAAACAGTGACTCCTAGGGACCATACATAGGACCCAGGGATTAACTGCTACTTTTTGGGCTCCAGGGGCTCCTGAAATACTTTGGGCTAATTTTCACGTGAGGGGTTTAAGACAGGTGTGTAATGGAATGTGTGTGTGTGTAGGGGTGGGGCTGGGGGATCATTAGCTTCCCCTCCCCCCTACCATTCTGGTTTGCTCTGTGGGCTGTCTGCTAGGAGGGTGGGGCAAGACAGGCAAGTGTGTATCTATCCCCCTATCCCCAATTCATAGACCTCAGAAAAGTCTCCTATTGGAAATCCCTGAAAGATTTCCTGAGCACAGAAGACCAGAATGTGGAACCCACATCCTTATAGGTAGGATTGACCTGGTAGTGTGCATCTGGAAGGCATGGCTGACGTTCAACGTTATAGACCCTGGATGAGGCCTAGACCAGCCAGCGGCTGGTAATGATTACTGCAGGATTAGGAGGGCTGGCTCCAGCCAGTCTGGGAGAGACCCCCAAGAAGGGGAGGCCCTGGAGGAGGTCCCCCTTCCCTCCCCCCAGAGAACAGCTTTGTTCCAGGGTCTGTTTCAGGAAACAATTGTAGTCACAGTTCTCACACACAACAGACCAGAGACCCCAAACCATTCCGCAGGGTTCCAGACCTCCCTCTTAGGTTGACAGGGAATGCTTGATAAAGCAGCCTTGCTTCCAGGAAGCAGGACACCCCCCTCCCCCACCGCCCCACCTCAAATACCCTCCTTAACAAAAGGCTTCTCCCCAGCCCCCTTAGAACATCTTTCATTCTCACTACTCTTGCAGGCAAATCTAAAGGGAAACAGACTTTAGAATATCAGAGGAAGTGACATGGGAAAGTGTTATCATTTACCAATATTTCTGACATGGTCTCTTTCTGCATAAGTTATTTTTATTTTATGATCTCCTTCAGAGTTTCTTAAAAACAAGGAGTCCTGCAACCTCCAGAATCAGAAATGCCTGTGTGTCAGGAATGGGGGAAGAGTAGGGCCTAGGTTCTGCATTTTTAAACGAGAGACCGAGTTCTAACACACACTAACATAAGAGAAACCCGGAGAGGGTACAAGGAGAGGGAAATGGAAGTGGGTGGGGAGCAGATAAGAATACGCTGAGCCTGAATCCACAATGAGCGAGGCCCTGAGTGACTCATGTCACAGAGGGACAGCTGGTCAGGAAAGGTCTTAGGCATGGGGCCCAGTGACCCACACCTCTGCCAGGGATCACATGGAGATCCTCAGGGAAGACAGGGATAAAGAAGCACCATCCTGTCTTCCCTAGGACATGAAGAGGTATAAGGTTGTGCATGCACGCAAATCCTGCTTTCTTGGGAGCACACAGCTCAGATGGAGTTGGGGAGGGGGCTTATCCACTCCCAATTCAAAAAGTGAGAGGTAAATTCAGTTCAAGGAAAATCCAGTTAAAGACTAGGGAGACACCTGGTGGTCAAATAAGAAAAAGCAGAGTAACAAAGGCAATGGAAAAAAATATATATTTTTTTTTCTTTTTTTCAGTAAAACTGGAAAAGCCTCTACAAAAAGTCATGATTGCATCCACTCCAGCAGTCCGAAGCAGCATACCATGGAATGAGTGTCCAGGTGGCAGGCACTCTGGGCTCACAGTGCCCTTCCATGGCTCTCTTCCAGGCTTCCACCTTTGTAGCTAGCCCTGGTGTTATATACAAGGGTGAAGCACCTAGATCAGATGGTAGTAAGCACCACTTCAGGGGAGGCTTCAGAGTGGCAGGTAGAGGAGTTTGGTGTCCACCATGTCACCCCTTGGCTCTGAAAGCCTGGGCTGGAGTTTTGGCAAGAAGTTCCCCTATTCCCCTACAGGTTCAGGGAGCCTGACCCCCCTGCTTTGACCTCACCTTGCTCGTTCTCACCTCAGGGCCTCTGTATTTACTTTTCCCTCTGCCTGGATTCCTCTTTCTCCACATGTTCACATGGCTCAATCCTAGTTCTTTAAAGGTCCCAGCTCAAATGTCCTCTGCTCAGAGATACCTTTTCAAATCTTACTCTAAACTAGCCTGTAAGCACTATCACATTACTGTATTTTTCTCCTTTAGAGCATATATTCACTATTGAGAACTATGTTTTTTGTGTGTTTGCACACTGCTTGTCTCTTCTACCAGGTTACAGGTTCCATGGAAGCAGGGACCTCATCTGTCTTGTCAGTGCTGTATTCCCAGAATCTAGAACCAAGCCCAGCACATAGTAGGTTCTCAAATATTTGCTAAATTGAATTCTCTCGCAATGAAACCATTCCCTATGCTAGGCCCCTCAGACTGAGACAGGGGCCCATAGCTCCCAACTACAGGACAGAGGCAGCCCTAGCAGAGGACTGACAGCCTCTACCCCAGACTGTCCTGCTAGGCTTGTTTCAGTGTCCAGCTCTGCAGTGTCTTCACCTTGAAGGCTTGGAGAGGTCTGGCTGGTTGGGGTTGCGGGCCTGGTTGGAACAAGTCTCAGAGATCTGGGGCATAGCCCCCTTTTTGCCAGAAGAGGGCTTTTTGGCCACTAGTCCATTGTCATCCTTGATCTTCTTGAGCCGGGCCTTGCTCTTTGGTGGTATGGAGAAGGTGAGAGAACTCTTGTTGAATTCAAGTGGGAAGACACCTACATCTCCATCAAAGCGGTTCTTGGACACCTGCAGATACCGTTTCCCTGGCCCAGTTACCAGTTTCCTGTCCTGCAGGATCAGAACGTTGTCTGCTTCCTGGCTTGCCTGGGAGATAAGGGGCAGAAGGAAGAAGGAGCAAGAAGATATATCAGAGGAGTGTAAAGGAAGGCTGAGCGTGCAGGAATAGCAAGAATGTGGAAAGGAAAAGTACTTCCCCTGTCACCAAAGCTCTCCGAACTACTGACCAAAATGCTGGGGTCACTTGAGTATTTTAGTTCCCTGACAATCCTGTTGCTGTCCCAGATTGTGTACATGCTGTTCCCTCTGCTGCTAACACATCTGGCTCCTTGGATCGCCACCTCACTCAACCTGAGCTCCTTACATTTAGGTCCCAGTCTAAATGTCTCACTTCCCTGGAGAGAACATTCTTGATCCCCATAAATAAGAAAGGCACCAGCATCTTTCTACTTCTGTCATTCTTTCCCCCAGTTCCATGTCCGTTTCATCATGGCACATAGTTTACGTTCCTTGCCCTGCCTTCCTTGTGCCCAGCCCAGGCCTGGCACGTAGTAGGCATTCACTCAGTGTGCCATGGAAGCTCCAGGATGCTAGGCTGATCCTGCTGCCCAGAGGGCCCTCCCACTTACTTGCTTATTTCATACCTATTGTTAGCCAAAACCCAACCCAACCTTTGTTGACACCTCTTCTAAGAAGTCTCCCCAGATGTCCCAGGCTGACTCAGATGGCTTTTCTCCCCAAATACCTGTGCTGCCTATCATAGTTCTTAGTATTATCATGAAAGTGCAACTCACTCAGTCATGTCCGACTCTTTGCCACCCCATGGACTATACAGTCCATGGAATTCTCCAGGCCAGAATACTGGAGTAGGTAGCCTTTCCCTTCTCTAGGGCATCTGCCCAACCTAGGGATTGAGCCCAGGTCTCCCACGTTGCAGGCGGATTCTTTACCAGCAGAGCCACAAGGGAAGCCCCAAGTATTATCATATTGAGTTGTAATCACTGTCTCCTTTTTTTTGTGCTGTGCTACATGGCATGTGGGATCTTAGTTCCCTGACCAGGTCTCCAACCCTCGCTCCTTGCATTGGAAGCACAGTCTTCACCACTGCACTGTCAGAATACATAGCACATATATTCTTCATGTCATGACTCCAGAGGCAGCTGCCTCCTGCCTGTTTCAGATGGGTAGTCAAAATGATTTAAGGCTGAATGAGGGCTGTCCCTGGTCATACCTGCCCCCTCTACTCTCCATGGCTTGAGATCCTCTAAAGTCCACTTACTTTGGCTGAGCCAAAAATGGATGCTGTCTGTAGTTCTTTATCATCATCCTCTTTTCGGGGGTGAATGACCAGTGTTACATGGCAGCTACTGTCTGTTGCAAACTTCCGAAAGGCCCCGACAATGTAGTCTTGAGCTGCAATCCTGCCCAACAGAGCAAAGAGGTTATCAGACACACAAGGACAAGAATGAACACATACTCCTGATACGTTCACATCTTACCACAACATCACTCTACTTCCCTTTACCCAAGGACTCACACTTAAATCCCTGTCCACACTTACCACTGTCATACCGCACACCTCTATAAAGACAGAAATACATATAGAGAGGTATGTGCCTGCACATATGTCAGAAAACAAGCGTACAGTGTTTACCCAGAGGCCAGCTGCCTGAGAAGATGTGTGTTTAAGCGGGTTACAGCTAGACAAGAGGAGGATGTCACCTGTCTGTGGACAGCTGCTCATGACCCATCATGAACTGCAGATTGTCGATGACCACATGACAAATGTCGTAAACATAGACTGCATGTTGCATTGTGTCTATTACAGTCCTGGGAAGAGGAAGAGACAATGAATTCAAGAGTCAGTTACAAGTAATCTCTAGACCACGGCAGTCTGAAGACTCTGTTGGGAGTCTGTTCTCCTGCCCTCCTGTTCTTTGAAAGCCCCAGGCCTGGAAACCTCACCTGATGCTCTGTTGCCCATGAAAAGTCATGAAATAGAGGGGCAAGTCCTCAAAGCGGTCAGCCCACTCATCGTATTTGTCCAGTTGCTCTTCCAGTCGTCCCACAGCGAACTGTGTCAGCATGACACGGGCTAGTCTCACGTTGCTGATCTCAAAGCTACCCCACAGTGTGTTCACTCCTTGGGTACACAAATCCAGGGCATACTCACTGATGAATGTTGTCTTTCCACTGCCTGTTGGCCCTGCACAGGGGTTGAACACAGACCTGGGTGAGGAAGTAAAGCCCTAACCTTGAAACCAAGATCCACAAGAAGCTTCAAAGTTGGGAGGGGAAGGCTCCTCTTAAACATTTACTATGGCCCAAACCCACATGCTTTAGTCATCTAATCCTCTGCCCCCAAACCCACCCAAGCAGTAAGTTTCCAAAGGGTTACCTGTGAACACTGTCAGCTCGCCCTTCCGATGTCCCTTCAAAAGACGATTGAGGTCTGGGAAGCGGCTCCAGCGAACACCAGCTGCCTGCTCCACGTTTGACAGTTCTCCTAGCACCTCCTCCCGAAGCTGCCGGAAAGACACGATAGACTTGTGCCAGGCGGGCAGGGCAGTACGCAGAATACGAGAAAGATTTAAGCCTTGGTTCAGAGCCTCCAGGGGAGAGGGCTGCTTGTCCCCAGGCCGCACCAAGGAGCATCGTTTGGGGTTCAGTTTTCGGGCAAACAACTTGGCAGCTTCCCAGGACCGAAGGTCATTCCCCAGCCAGAGCACAACCCGTCGGAACTGTTCGAGGTAAGGAAGCAGGGCAGGGGGTAAGCAGGCTGTTCCTCGGGGTAGGGCTAGAGTGGGCAGCCCTGTGGACTGGTTCAAGGCCAGACTGTCCAGCTCACGACTTGTCAATACCACTTCAACATCTCGTCGACTGATCAGTGGTAACCCAAACAGATTGTGGTAGGCACCAGGCCGGGGAATGGTGGTCTCCATATACTGCACCCCATCGCCCTGGGTTTCGGCCCCTAGTAGCTTCAGGCCTCGCAATCCCAAACCTCCAGGGGAGAACCAAGGGAAGACAAGCCTGCAAGCAGGCCGCAGATAGCGCACGCTGAAACGCTTAAGTGTGTCATCTGTCACTTTGGTGAGGCCAAACATCATGCGAGCTAGCTGGGCTTCCTCCGACTCAGGCAGCTCCCAGAGAGGTATGGCTCGGTCCCAGATCCTCCGGACCTCCTCACTGTCCTCAGCTTCTGGGGCCTCACTGAGTAGGACCCCTTCTCTGGCCCCACCCCCTTGCCCCTCCACGCTGGCCTGAAAGTCTTCCCAGCTCCCCTCTGCTAGGGTGGTCATGCAGAGAAAGCGGCCAGTGGTCTTGTCAATGAAGAGGCTGAAGGAAGCTGCACCAGTCTGGTGCTTGAGCTTTGAGGCCCCCACAAAGGGACTCGGTGCCCGCAGGCAGCTGTGTCCATCCTGGAAGGGGATCCCACGGGCCCGCAAATACTGGCGGATTTCAGTTGTGGTTACAGGCAGCACTGGTGCCTCCAAGGCGGGAAGAGCCTCCTTCCTGTACCGTCTGCGAGGAGGGCCGGGGGCCAAGCTTCGGGGCAGGCCTCTCCGTCCCATCCACGCCCCACGCAGGGGCAGCAGGATGCGGAGGGGGTACCCGCTTCGGAGGAGGACCCACATTCCTACTCAAAAGGAGGAAGTTACTGCTTGAAATGCCTTAGCCTGGTTCAGGTGCCTTCACTACTAGGTCATACCTTAGGGACCCTGCACGCAGCTCTCTTCTCCCTCTGAATCCTCTTCAGCCCCTCTACATTGCTACCTCACATCCACGCCAGAGGACGTTTTCACGTCCGCGTTCCTCTGGCCGGTCCCTCCACAGCTACCTCACCTTTGCCACCTTCCGCGCTGCCCCTTCCTGACGCGGTTTCTCTCGATCATCTCCACGCCACTACCGCCCCTCCACTGCCCCTCTTCGTCGTCCTCATCTCTGCAGCTGTCTGTGTCCCTTCCGTGGTCCCTCGCCTCTGGGCCCCCTCCTAAAGGACCGCTCCACCGCTCCTCTCAAGGGGACTCCAGGCGACTACAGTGTCGCTCCGCCGCTCCCGCCGAGGAGCGCCCGTCGTGCCTCCGCCGGGTGGCTTCCTCGGCTCCACGGCTAGGAGCTCCGCCGCTCCTGACCCCAGCCCCCGGGTCACCACTCTCGTCTAATCCCTGTCGCCTGCAACATGGGTCACACGCGAGCCACTAGCCGTGACTTCGGAAGCAAAACTGCCGCCTTGCAAGTGTCCCCGGAAGCGGAAGCCTCTGGTTCGTCCCGCCTCCACTCCGCGAGACTCGGCTTGGCGACTGGAGAGCTGTGGCCATGACTGCCCGCGGGACCGCGAGCCGCTTCCTGACGAGTGTCCTGCACAACGGGCTGGGTCGCTACGTGCAGCAGCTGCAGCGGCTTAGCTTTAGCCTCAGCCGTGACGCGCCCTCGTCCCGCGGCGCCAGGTGAGCCGAGGAAGGGCGCGGGGATGCGACTCCAGCCGCCGTCGCCCCGGGTCAGGGGTCACCTTGCTCACCCTTCTCGGGTCCCTCAGGGAGTTCGTGGAACGGGAGGTGACCGACTTCGCCCGCCGGAATCCCGGGGTCGTCATATATGTGAACCCGCGGCCGTGCTGTGTGCCGAGAGTAGTGGCCGAATACCGTGAGTAGGGCCGGGCGAGGGCTGGAGGGCGGCGACGGAGGGGGGTTCGGCCCGTTTGCCTGCCGCTCGTCTGACCCCTGCTTCGCTTCTGTTATCCCCATCTCCCTTCGACCAGTTAATGGGGCTGTGCGCGAGGAGAGCCTCAATTGCAAGTCGGTCGAGGAGATCGCCACGCTGGTGCAGAAGCTGGCCGACCAGTCGGGTTTGGACGTGATCCGCATCCGCAAGCCCTTCCACACGGACAGTCCTAGCATCCAGGGTCAGTGGCACCCCTTCACCAACAAACCGACAGCACTGGGCGGGCTGCGCCCTCGAGAGGTCCAGAATCCTGCCCCGACCCAGCGGCCAGCACAATGAAGACCAACTCCATACCCACAGTTTGGACTTTTACTCCAGCAGAGGTGGTTCCTGCTCCTGGTTTGCTTCACGGGAGACAGATGAAGCCCACCAATGGGTACTTTTGCTTGGGATAAAGAAGAGCTGCCTGTCTCTTTTGATGTCCACCGTGAGGGGCAGGGACTGTGAGTCTCCTCATTCTTAGCCAGTTGACATCCTGAAACCTGAGAATCTTCAGAGATTTGACTTGGTCTTCATTTCTTAAATCCAAATCAATAATAGTGATCTCAAATCACAGTGAGGGCTTTCAAGGCTGGCTTCTGAAGAATTCCTTTTGGCCTGTTTCTGTAGCCAGTGACCAAGAGAGTCTGCTGTGAGCCTGGCATTGGGCTAGGCCCTTTATATCTATGTGAATGTTTGTGTGCAGATTAGAAAACAAGTTAATAAATTTGCCAAGGTCACACTTGAAGTCTGCTTCAAAATATGTGCATTTTAAAACTGTAACACCATTTTTTGACTATCCTAAAACCAGAAGCAAAATGAATAATAACTCTTCAGGATGGTGTAGTATCAAAGGCCATATGATTAATCTAGGCTTAACCCTTGGAAAGAGTGATTCTCAGACCATCTGATTAAAAGGCAGCATCTTCTAGACCTAGGGAGGGGAGGAGATGATGAGAAAAAGAGCCAGGAGGTAAAAACCTAGAAACTTTTGTATGAATTCTTGAATTATCATTAATTTTGTCATCCCCTTATCACCACGATCAGTAAATAGTGATCATTTTAAAAAGCCTGTGTGCCTGCTCAGGACTATCAGGATGGAAGCTGAGGATCCCAACTTCTGCAAAATTAAAAAAATAATTTATTTGTGGCTGTGTCGGGTCCTCATCGCTGCACACTGGCTTTCTCTAGTTGTGCACAGCCTTCTCGTTGCGGTGGCTTCTCTTGTTGTGAAGCACAGACTCCAGCGCACATGGGCTTCAGTAGTTGTGGCGAACAGCTCAGTAGTTGTATTCCCGGGCTCTAGAGCACAGGCTCAGTAGCTGTGACGCACGGGCTTAGATGCTTATGGGATCTTCCCGGACCATGTCTCTTGCATTGGCAGCCAGATTCTTTACCACTGGGTCACTAGGGAAGCCCTGAAAATGGTTTTATGGAAAGCAAAGCCCACCCTGAAGCATCTTTATCATAAGCTTAGAAGCCTGTCTCCTGGTGATCAGGGGAAGACCAGCCTAGACCAAGCAGACCACTCATAGTAGCTGTGGGGAAAAGGGTATTTATTAACCAACAGTAGGGGGAGGAGCTGAGCCCAGCCTCCCCACTCTGTCACATGCCTGTCCCGCCTACCTGCGTGGTGAGCGGTGGCATTTCTAAAGAAGTGTAGCCAGTTTACAATAAATACATTCATTGTGGGGTAGAGGAAGGAGAGGTTGGGTGAAGGGCAGTAAAAATCCGTGGGATTCCACGTTCTCAGCTACAAAAATAACAGTCATCCTCACCCGAGGGAAATGGGGGAGCTCAGTCAGGTTTTGATTGTCCCATGTGGGCCTGGAGACTTCAGAGGCCCCTGGACCCTGAAAGTGCCCCGGTGAGGTAGGACAGGGGTGGGAGCCAAGCATCCAGACTCCCAGCCTCTGCCCTTTGCATAGTTCCAAGAACGGGCATCAGTGCCAGGTGAGACATCAGATCTCTCCTCCTCCTGCTCTGATCTAGGGGCAGCAAATGCTTGGTCCCCAAAAGGGAGGCTGGCTCATTGAGTGCAGTGTTGGTCACCCGTCCTAAGGAAGTGTCTGCAAGGACAGCTAAATGGGAGACAGGTCTCCCTCTGAAATGTTCATGGACCAAATCCGACAGACACAGGTTCGATGCAGCAAGGGGAGGCTCAGAAGGTGCATGTGAATGGAAATGTAAGCACATGTGCGTGAGGAAGACCATGCCCGGAGCTGTCTCTGGCACTCCTGAGAGTGACCAGGGAGTAGGGAGGCTGACTCACAAGGGCTACACGTTAGGGGAGAAGAGGGAAGGATGCAGTAGTCTTACCTTCCCAGGCTGGCCTGTTGCCAAGCTCTTGTCAAAGAGGTCATCACATGGGGCTGGGACTACAGGAAGACTAGATAGGATGGGAGGTGGCAATTGAGAGGGTACCCAAAGTCCAGAAGAAGGGATGAAACGCAGGAATGCACCAGGAGGTGGGGGTGGGGCCCTGCAGCCCAGCTGATAGGCATTCTTCCATGTGTGCACGTGAATGCACGCAGGGCTCAGGTGGCTCTGGTGGCTGGCAGAGGTCTGGTTTGTTTTCAGGACCATCCAGCACATAGGGCCAGGCAGAGGGTGGTGACCTTGAGGCCACCTGGACCTGCAGAGCCCTGCCTGGGAGAAAGAGGAGGGGTGTAAGCAGACAAATGGGGCAGGAAGATGGCATCCTCTCCTCCCAAGTGCTTAGGTTAAAAGGGAAGAGGAGTGGGGGCTAGGACTGCAGAGCCTGAGGGGCACCTACCTCTGAGGAGCACCGGTTGACCTGGGCTGCTCACAGATGGGTCTGTGGAGAGACTGAGAAGGGGGCTTTGGCTGGGCCTGATGCTGGCCAGCCCTACAGGGACATCACAATGTTGGGAGAAAGGCCTGGAGTTGCGGGATGAGGGTAAGGTGTCCGTTGGGGAGGCAGCGGCCCAGCCTGGTACAGGCAGGCTGGTTTGGAAGAGCATTTGTCCTGGGAGGCTGGGCTCAGACAGAGCTCTCATCCAGGTGCTCTACGAGCTGTGTGTGCTTCCTCTTCTCCAGGATGCGGCTGAGCTCCTCGGTGAAGGAGCAGGGCCCCGCTGGCACTCCATTGTTGCTCTGCCTCAGGAGCACGTAGCTGTTGCCATTCATCCTGCGCAGCCGGCTGGGCAGCGTCACCAGCCCATTGGTCAGCTCAGTTGGTGGTGGTGGGGGGGGTGGCGGTGGCGGGGCTGGGGTTCCCTCTCCGGGGATGATCTGGAGGCAGCCACCCTCTAAGCCCCCAGCCCGTTCCCCATCATCACCGTCATCATCCTCTCCAGGACACTGGCCTGAGACTGTCTGCAGCTGCACAGCAGAGCCCCCTGCCCGGCTGGCCCGACCCAGTGAGTATTTTCGACGGTGCCCTCGTCCATCTCCCCGAAGACAGGCCACGTAGAAGAGGGAGGAAGCCAGGATGAGGCAGAGGCCACCAAGTGCAGCAATGGCTAACACGTAGAGCAGCCGCACATCCGGTGCCAGCTGTGCCCCAGGCATGGCAGGGGCTTGTGGAGCAGGGGCTGGAGTGGCTGGTCGCACCGTGAGGCTGTAGGAGGCCAGCAGGGTGCGGAGGCCGTTCTCTTCAGCGTAGCAGCCGTAGTTGCCGCTGTGCTCAGGCTGCGTGTCTGTTACCAGCAGCCCATCCACACCCACGCGGTAGCCATCCTGCCCATCGCTCAGGCCCATGCTCCCATTGAGCAGCCACAAGGCCCGGGCCAGGTTGGATGGCTGGTCACAGGGCAATAGGACATCATCACCCCGGAGCACAGAACGGGTCTTCATTGGTGGTGGTGGCCCTGGAGGGAGCAAGGGACAGGAGAACGTGGTCAGTGCCTGCTTATCCTGGGACGCACTGGAGATGGCAAGCCAGGTGGTTCACTGTTAGGTCCCCAGCACCAAGCACAGAATCTAGAATTGCAGGACTAAGCCCTTTGTGCTCATGTTCCCACGCAAGGTTCAGTGGGCCCATCTCATTGGTTTCAGTTCCTGACATCTACCAGTGATTCCTCATCTCTGCCTCCAACAAAGAGTTTTCTACTGAGCGTAGACTTGACTTTCTTCTACGTGCCGTACATCTCTTGGACATGTCACAGGAACTGAGGCCAAAAGCTCCCTCTTAGACTACACTGGGTATTTTTCTTGAATTGTCATCACTGTGTATGGCACCACCAGCCATTTCCCAGAAACCTGAGTTTCCCTTGTCTCTTTCTCCCCTTCACCTTTGTATCTAACCCTCACTAAGATTCTGCTTCCAGAATCTTTCTCAGACCTGTTCACGTCTCTCCTTCCCCAGCTGCTGGCCCTCACCTAATCCATTCTTTATGCAGCAGTGGGGTGACCTTTTAAAAACACTAAGCTGATGATGCCATCCCCCTGCCTCAGCACAGTCTTGCCCATCTCTCCAGCCTCTTCTCTTGTTCAAACACCAAGCTTGGTCTTCCCTCTACTTGGGTGTCATCCCCTTCCTCATGCCCTGTATTAGCCAGGTTAACTTGGAGGAGAAAGCATAACAGTGAACAAAAGCTCAGATTCCAGTTAGCCTGCTTGGGGTTAGGCTCAAATTCTCAAAGAACTGATCGATTTTGGGTAGTTTACTTATTCTCTCTGTTACTCGGAGAGATTGCCCCTCATGGAGATGGTAATAATGGCACCTTTCTCATAGGAATGCTCTGAGAACAAACGAAATGCATGTGTTTGATCAGTGCTTGCCACATGGTAAATCCTCGGTACATATTAGCTATGATTATTATGATTATTGCTCTTGCTTCAGATATCAGCTCAGTCATCTGATCTTCCTTGGGGAAGAACCTATTATCTCTCAAACCCTTTAGTTGTAATTATTTCTTTTGTATCAAAAAAAGCCAAAGAAAAGAATTGTAATTTATTGTGGGATCATTTAATTGCCTGTGCACATACTTGGCTGTAAGCTCCAGAAATGAGGAAAAACTTCACATCTTGAACCTGTTTGCTTATTTATAACTTTTCGTTTTGCAACAAATGTTTGTTGAATACTTACTCTGTGCCGGGTCGTTCTCAGTGAAAGCACAGACAGAGTCATTCAGATATATATATGCACATACGGATGGCATCAGATGGTAAAGATGACAGACTATGTTGCCAGACCCACACACGACCATGATGGCACTTACCTGTGTCCCTGTTGCCCTCGCAGCCTCGGTTTCCTCTCTCCATGTCCTGTATGAGTGCTGTCCTGGAGACAGAGGATTGGGATTCAAGAACAAGGGGAACTGGGCTGTAGTTTGCCCAGTGGAAGGGTCAGTAAAGCTGTTACTAACAACTGGACCCTACTCCCCGCAGCTGGCAGGCCCTCCTTCACCCCTTAGGCCCTGATCCCCGGGGCAAATGGGACCCTTGAGCGCCGCCCCCCGCCGACTCCCATGCCTCTCACCTGCTACTTTGGGACCTGTTGGCTATGGTGGTGGTCACCATGCAGGCATGCGTGCTGGGGTCCCAGCCACAGTAGGGGTCCCGGGCCAGGATGCAGTCATAGCAGGAGCGGTAGCGGGAGCAGCTGGACAGTGGTAGCTGGATGATGCCACTTGGGGCCCCCACGTAGAGGCTATGCTAGGAGTCAGAGAGAACAGCTGGTTGGCAGCACCTCACTCCCACTTACAGACACACACACACACACACAGCCAGTGGCCAGCCTCCCACCTCCCTCTGTCTACTCTGGCAAGACCAGAATATTGAGGGTCATGAGTCAGGGGCTACCTGCATCGGAGAGATGACCAGGTTCTCCACAGACTGGGGCTCCTTTAACACCTGTGTCTCTTCAATAATGTGCATCCCAGAGCCCAGGACCACAGCCTTGTGGATCCAGCCATCAGCTGGTATGGGAATGGCAGAAGGTCAGACTCCAGTGGAATCTACTCTCAGCCCCCTGCAATAAATGGCCTAACGGGAACCGCTTGGAGTCCTGAGGTCAGGGACAAGGATTCAGCCAGTAGCAGTGGGTTTTCCCGAGATTGGAAACTCCAAACTAGTCATGGCAAGAATTATTGGATTTAGAAGCATTAGTGACCAGGGTCAAATGTCATTGTGGTTGGTGACAGGAGTCAGCAGTCACCAAGAGCTAGTGGTCCTTAGGGACCAGTAGTGATTGTTCACTGAAGAATCAACATCAGTGGTCACCAGGGTTTTGTGATCAGGGTCCTCCAGGGGACTGGACGTCAATAGGGATCAAGGACTCAGGCCAGCAGTCACCAAAGGGCTCAGGCCAGGGGTCAGAAGCACCTGTGCCCAGAAAGAGCAGGTCATAGGTGGGTCCGGCAGGTGTGCTGACAGGTGTCCCCGTGAGGTGTGTGTAGCGCACACTGCGCTTGAGCAGCAGGGGCCGTCCGCGTGTGGGCACCACAGGCCGAGCCATCAGTGGGTGTAACTTCACAAAGTCCAGAACCAGAGATGGCAAGTCCTGGGATGAGTTGTAGCCTCGGCTTCGCAGTGAATCTGTAATGCACTGTGGTGGGGGATAGGGTGGTGAATCTTAGAATTCTACCACTGGCCCACCCTCCCCACAAGGTTAGACCTCCTCCCCATCTTAGGGGTCCTGTCTACTCAGCACTGACCCCAGGCCTCAGCACTCACCGAGCCAGGCCGGGGCTCTGGCACCCCACCCTCGTAGCGGCCCCAGCGCCGGACACCATCCTGGTATTCCATGTAGGGGCCTGCGAAGACAGCCTGCACCTCGGCCAGGTCATAGCGGCATATGGCTGAGGCCTCGAGGGTCTTCCTAAGGATGGGATGGAGGGGAGGAGGCTGAGTCACACCGAAAGGAGCCTGCCTACCTGCCCAGCCTGGAGCCCCCCGTCGTCCTGACCAATGCCAGCTCCAAGTCCACAGGCCCTCTCCTGAGTGGCAGCAGACCCCTGGACGTGCCTGAAGTTCTCCGTCTGCAGCTGGCTTCCCCCCAGGGGGTCCTATCTCATCTCCCCTGACCTCTGCTCCAGTCCCTATGCTGTCCCCATCCCTCGCCTTCCCGCCATCCCTGAACTGACCACTGTGTGGTCAGCGTGAAGGCCGCATAGAAGTGTGTGTGTGCTGAGGTGTCAGCTTGCAGGCTGCAGACACTGCGCAGCATCTCATACTGTGGGATGTGGCAGATGAGGCGTGCCTTCAAGAAGGAGGTCCACTTCTTCTGCAGGATCTTCTTCCCTCCCAGGTCTCCCTGGGGGGGCAGGGGGCAGGGGGTCAGTGGCCAGGGTCAGAGATTCAGCCTCTACACCCTTGCTCTGAACTCAGTCCTCCTCACCTTGCACACCCGGGCCACACGGGCCACGCGGTGACTGCTGCGGCTCTGAGCAAAGCTGCCTGCACCCTCCTCAGCAGCACGCTCCGTGAAGAAGTAGTAAACTTTGTCGTCGTCACCCACGGGACTGGCCTGGCTCTCCCGCACCAGGACGGAGAACACAAACTCAGCATCTGTGGGTCAGGTGGCTTCTGAGATAGTTTGGGGATCTCCACCCACTGCCCCCACACCCACCGCACTGCCCTTATTCAACCACACTCAGGAAGAGACAGGCTCACCTGGGGATTTGGGGATGGGATGATGGTCAACTGCCCAAGGGAGTACGGATGCAGAAACAGTCCCCTGCCCCCCATCACCCTGGGCTTCATCCTCCTAACCATTGAGCCAGTGCATTGGTGCCTCCTCTGTCCTCAGGGAGTGTGGGTGCCGGCTCCGGCGGATGTCAGGGATGCTCCGGAATTCATACCGAGTGGCTGTGTAGAGGCCTCCATCTGAGGCATGAACATGCCCAGCGTGAGAGACACATCACACACAAGACACATAATACTACATGGGTGGCAAGTCCTAGCAATGAGATCCATGTCTCACAGCATGCCTGTGGTTGAGGGGCCTGTGTGGAGAGGAGAGCATGCTTACCAATGATGAGGCCAGTGAAGCCGCGGGCTGGGTCGTAAGGACACTTCTCTTTCCCCTCCTCGAAGCTGGTTGGCAAGGTGAAGGCCTCAGCATCCTGGGGGAGGAAGGGCCCAAAGTCAGTGATCCTGAGGACAACAGGGGTTGTCGCCGAAGGTCAGACGGGTCCAGGGTCAGGGAGCAGGGGCGGCAGTCAGGGCAGGGGCAAACACACTCACAATGGCTGCACAGAGAGGCTGGAAGGCATGAGTCCCACATGTGTAGAGGTGGGTGGCATTGAGCCGCTGCAGGAATCGCACATGGTTGAAGCACTCGGTCTGTGGGATAGATGAGGGCTGTGAGCCCCGGGCCTCCTTAGAGACTGCTTCCATTAGGCCAGCTCTGTGGTCTGGCTCTTGCCCCCACCCACAGGACAAACGGTTCCTTCTAAGATCCTGGTGGGTATTCTCACTGCTCAGGACACAGACTGTTCCTGGGAACTTGCTGTCCTTTGGTCTCCCAGGGGCATGACTGCTCTTCCCTTGGCTAGCTCAGCTTACCTGACACACATGGCTGGCTTCTCCTGCATCTTCTGTAGTCCCCTAGTCTGGGGGCTCCAAGGGCTCTCACCACCTGAAGATGCTTCTCTCTTGCATCTTCACAGCACCGTCCGCCAGTCATGGAGCTCCCACACCCACTTCAGGGTGGCATTACCAAACCTACCCCCCAGGTTCCAGCCATTGCTCCACCTGCTAGCCCACAGACATGTCGAACTCATGCTGTCAGAAACCAGGCTCATCCCCTCCTCCGTCCTGTGCATCTTCTCCCTTAAACCTGTTCTTCCAGTCTTTCCCACCTCACTTCATCCGTCCATCCTATTACTCAGTCCAGAAACCAGGCGTCATCTTTGCTGCTTCCCATTCCCTCACCCCCACATTCAGTCTCTCCGTGATTAAGTCTTTATCCTACACGTCCCATGACTTGGTCCACTTCCCCTCCACTGCCACCACCCTAGTCCACACTATCACCGTCATCTCTTCCCTGGGCAGCCACAGCGACCACCTGACAGCTCCCCCACCTCTCTGCCTGTCTTTACAAAAGCTGTTTATTGATTCAGTGAATGAGGAATACATGCACACGGTGTAAAATTCAAAAGGTACAAAGGGATATGTTGTAAACAGCCTCCTTTTTTATCCTGTTGCCTTCAAAGGAGACTGCTGTTACCATTGTCTGGATTTTCCTTTCAGAGAGATTCTACCAGTCAGCACCCTCTTGCAACCCACTTTCCAAGGCATATTTTAAAAATGTAAACCAGATCATGTCACTGCTGTATTTAAAACCCTCTGTGACTCACCAGAGTCCTGAACATAGGGCCCCACATGCTCCTGGCCCTACATGACAGAGCCCTGCCCCTTCCTCTGGCCTCATTCACCCTCCTGCAGCCAGTGGCCTTCTCTGCCTATCAAATGCCCTAAGCCGATGCCCTCTTGACTTCTTTGCCTTGTTAATGATTCCTCCTCCTGTCTGTTACCCAGGGTTTGAGTCCATGCAGGCCTCTATGTCTTTACCCCACTCTCACCAGGTGCAGACTTTGGCATCCAGCCCTCCTCTCCACCAGCTTGATCAGGCCTCCCTCCTCTGACCTATATGATGCCCCCCACCTCCACACTACCTTTCTTCCCTCCAGACTCACTCTATTTTAATTCATTTAGTGCCTGAGACCAGATAAGTATTCTTAAAATAGTGTTTCCCCAAGATGTTTCCATTAAAAAGGGGGGATCGGGGAGGGGGAGTTCTGTGGTCAAATGAATAGAAAACCACAGGTAAAAGCTACCTTTACTGGAGACACCTCAAAGCCTTAAGGGTATCGCTGTGCATTGTAGGATTGAGCATACAGCATTTTCCAAACTCATCTAACTATTAAACATCTCTTTTGAAAATTATTGCTTCTCAGAACATGCTTTGGGAAATGTTCTTCTAAAGTCAAAGAATGATCCGGGACCAGCAGTGTGTCAGCTTCATCTGGAAGCTCATTAGAATCGCAGAATCGCAGGCCTTTCCCCAGACCTTCTGAGTTCGCATCCGCATTTATAATACACCCAGGTGATTCGAGTGCATGTTAAAGTTTGAAAGTCTCTAAAATATCAAATGGTGAGGGTACTACTGTCAGAATAAAATCCAAACCCCCAGCTGGGTGTTAACAGCCCTCCATAAATTGGGCTCCATATGCTTCAGCAGCTCCATTTTCCACCCATGTTACACTTAGAGGCATCCTTTGATGAAATCTTCTGGAGACGCCTTTAAGTGCCGCAGACCCACTAAGTCAGAATCCCCCAGCTTGTGGGCCTTGGGGTATTTTTAAAAAGCTCTCCAGGTTCTTCCCTGGCAGTCCAGTGGTTAAGACTTTGTCCTTCCACTGCAGGGGGTGCCAGTTCGATCCCTGATTGGGGAACTAAGATTCCGATATGCCACGCCACAAAAAAATAAAAACTGTGTAAAAAGCTCTCCAGATAAATCTGTTAGATAGCCAGATATAGGACCCCTGCAGACATTCTGTTCTTTAGCTAGAAAGGGCTGACACTTCACTAGAGAGTGTCAGTTTCTCAGTCATGTCCAGTGTCCAACTCTTTGCAACCCCATGGATTGTAGCCCACCAGGCTCCTCTGTCCATGGGATTCTCCAGGCAAGAGTACTGGAGTGGGTTGCCATGCCCTTCTCCAGGGGATCTTCCTGACCCAGGGATTGAACCCAGGTCTCCCGCATTAAGGATAGACACTTTACTGTCTGAGCCACCAAGGAACCCTGACACTTCACTAATACCTATGGAAAAGTGGGTATTTGAGCTATTCCTTGACCAAAGCCTCATTTTTCTCATTGAAAGTGGAGGATAACACCATTTCCTAGGATCATTTTAGAATGAAATTAGATAATAGCTAAGTCAGCACTTACTAGAGATTACCTATTGTTATCCTGATTATTATTTGGGAGCCCAGAGGAGATTAAGATAATATCCAAAACCACACTAGTAGGTCACCAGATGTTTGCATTACAAGTATCGCTCCCAGGCCGGCCCCTCCAGTGGCACTCACAGTGTCTATTGTGGTTGCTGCAACTGACTGGCTGATCTGTTTCTCCATCTGTGTCCCCACCAACTGTGATAGCCCCCACTGAAGAGAAAAAGGAAAGGAGTTGGGAACAGGGCGGATCACATACCTGGTTGTTTTTCCCTTTTTGATGACATTTGCTTTGCATCTCTGGAGAGGCCTCCCAGCGAATCTGGAGGGGGTGGTAAAGGAAATAGGCTGATGCATAGAACCCAATGCCTTTGCCTCTCCCCATTACCTGTGGGACAAGGTGATAGGGCCCCAGGGTGAGGAAAGTGTCAGAAGGAGCATTGGATGTAAAGGAGACCTGGGCCAGGAAAGGCAGTGCTGTCTGACCAGGGGGTTAACAGAGGACTGACAGGGTTTCCAGGAAGTTGAGGTCCTACGATGCTGAATGAAGCTGGATACCCTCTGGGCGGTCTAGGCTCCAGGGGCTGACCTCTTTGTGAGTCCCATCTCCTATGTCTTGCGCATTGAGAGAGAACAGGGCACCTCGGGCTCCCACCAGCAGCCTTGCGGAGGCCTCCTCCAGCAGCAGTGTTGAGTAGTTCTGGGCTTGGCCCTTGAAGTGCCGGGTCCCAGAGAGCTCTGGGGAGAGCGGGATCTGTGAGCCCAGCCCTGGGACTGCCTGCCTCCCCACCTCCAGCCCCCGGCTCCTGCTGCCTTTCGAGGTTGGGGCTGTCAAACCTTCGTAGGGGATGGTCATCCGTGGGGTGGCATCTAGTTCTCTGGATGGTCTCCGCAGTGAGGGTCCAGGGACTGCAGTTGCTGTGAGGAAGCTCAGGAGGAAGGGCCAGAGCCTCCCCCACATCTTCCTGGGGAGGCCCAGACCAACAAGACTCCCAAAGGGAGCCAGGGCCAGAGGTTGGGGGATGATGGGAAGAATAGTCACAGGGTATTAAGGTCCAGGGAGGTTGCTTAGAAGGTCAGAGGTCATGGGGCCAGGGAGGGTCCTGGAATCGGGAAGACATGGAATCACATGATTGTGCGGCCATGGAATCCCAGGTAAGAGGTCAAGAAGAGGGGTGGATTCCAGACTGCCTCTCGGCATCAGTTACAAATTCCATGGTGGGGTCACACAGGGGTTGTAGATCACTGGTGGGGTCACCCTGCCCCAAAAGCAGGGCTAGTTCTGGTTCACTGAGGTCTGTTTTCTGAAGAAAAGAAAAAACAAACAGAAAAAAAGTCCTTTCTTTTGTGTGTAGATGGAAAGTAGATAGCATTCCCCTCTGAGTTCAGGTGGTATCAAAGCGAGGAGGCCCAGCATCTACGAAACTCCCACAAGAGGATGAACCCCGTCATTCTGTCCTCCTTGCTGTTCAGATGCAGGAAGCTGGGTGGAGCTTGCCCACTTTACAAGACCCTAGACTCCCTTCAACCCAAATCTCAGGTGACAGCCGTTCTGTAACCTAGTCAGAAGCTAAGCTAGGCCTCCATCTTGGTAGAGCCCAGGTTCTCAGGAAGAATGCCTTTTCCCAACAGTGAGACCCAACTCGGGCAGCAGCTGCCCCTCCGCCTGCGGGGGTGCCTTATGCAGGAAGGCCTGGGCAGAGATGCTTAATGGGCCTTTGTTTATTTTGTCCTATTTTCCCTTTGTTTTTTCTTTTCCCTGGCCTGAAAGCTCCCTCTGGAATTTCTCTTTAATTAGATACTTCTCCTCCTCAGCATTCCTCTCCAAGGGGGTGCACATCTCTGCCCTGCCCATGCGAGTCTGTACTGTATCCTCTGGCTAAGCATCCACACATGCCCCTACCTGCAAACAGGAACTCACAGGCACCAAGGTGGGTATCTGCCCCCTCTTCCCTCCCCCACTCTCAGCAGTGCAGTTGTCATACCTGAACAGGAAGCTCGAGCGTGCAAGGTCACTTAACTGAGGCATGAGCAACAAGGAAAAGGTGAACGATAGGGTCCCTGAGACCTTGGCCACCTCCCTTGGTACATCTTGGAGACTGTTACCACACCTGGACCCTCCCGCATGGCAACCAGATGGGGATGGGATTGGGATAGGTGGTAGGTCTGATCTGACCCCTGAACTTCAGGTCTGATCTCTGAAGTTCCTTGGTTGGGCTAGGTGTGGAGAAAACCTGACTCACCCAATCTCATGAGACAAAGCCAGAAGTGCCACTGGCCTCTCCCTTTCCTTCCAGGTCAAATATTAACTAGGTGGCCTTGAAGAGAGGGCAGGGACTGGGAATTGGCCAGGGGGAAAACCGGAATTTGGAGGGTTTTTTCAAGAGGTAAAGGTCACTACTGTTCTGGAGCAGAGCCCAAAAATGGAGAATGGCGTATGAGTAGACTGAAGAGGCTCCCTGGACCACAGGAGGGGCATCGGATCCTGGTCTGGGGGCTGGGGTAGCAAGAGGCCCCAGGCAAACCGCCCAGGCCCCATCTCTCACTGTGGAAGCACACCTATTTACCTTTGGGGCCTCCTATTTGCTTAGTGCAGAAGTGGGGCAGGGGCGGGGGGAGCCCTAAGGCTAGGAGGGATCAGTCTCTAGGATTGGGCAAGAGGAATACACCCCAGGTCAGAGGAACCACTCAGAGCGTGGTGCCTGGCACACTGACAGAGGTTTAAATGAGTCACGTGTGTCCAGAGGAGGGAGATGTGCATGCACATAGATACACACACATACATATTCATAGGAGGGCTATGAGCACACATACACATGAAGAGTCAGCCACACACATTCACAGTGAGGTCTGCACACATATGTTTACCTAAAGGGCCTGCCACCTGTCTATACATATTTACATGTAAAGTTGTATTCACATGCCCATTCAATTAGCAAGGCACCCAGTCTCAGGGATTAACAAAGAGGGTTATACACCCAGACATGTCCCTATGGAAGACTGTACACCTATTCACAGGAGGGTCCTGCCCCTGTAGGGACACGCACACAATCCCACGGATACAGTGAGTCAGGCACCATCATGTCCACAAAAGGATCAACTACATTTATATGCACACAGTCCTCAAACACACAATTACATCTACACAGAGACAAGCATATGTACACATAGGGGTCCAGTTCTCACGGCAGGCTTGGAGGCTATCAGTATCCACTGAGGGTGAGATGTAGAGCAGAACCCTGCCTCCCTTCCCCAAAGTCCTAATTCTAAGCCCAGAATCCAAGTTTGTGTTTGTGAGTGTGTGTGTGTAAAGAGGAGGGAAGTTTCTGATCTCAGATGCTCAAATAGGATGCGTGCATGGGTCAAGGCCAGTCTTGCAAGGGATGGAGGGGCTACATAACCCAGGCAGGAGGAGGCCCCTTGATGTAGCAAAGTAAAGATGCAATGGAACAGGTAACTTAACCTACCTCTACTGCAGTTCTAGATATGGAATTTGGGCTGGGAGCGCTCAGCCTGCATTTAACCTGTTGGGCAGGAGGGTGGGGCTAAATGGGGCGGGGGGACGGGCGGAGCTGCCATCCCCTTCCCCCAGTGACCACAAGGCTTCAAGGTCTCCAGTCCACATCCCGCACACTATCTCAGGTTCCAAAGCTTGCGATCCTCCCCCAGGGCCGGCCCCCTGAACTCTGACCACCTTCCCGCTATTAGATCTTGGGGTGGAGGGAACTGAGGAGGGTAGCCAACAGGATCAATGTAGGATAGGCAGGCTGTCAACCTTCATCCCAGATGTCCACCCGCCTAGTGTAGGCGGTATCCCTCTCTGCCCAGTAGGATGATGGTCTCTCCTGGCCTGAGAGCCCCTCCCCCGCTACCCTCGCCTTCCTTCATCCTGGACAGTTTGCGGTTCTCTCCTCTCCTCAAATCTAACCTCAGTCTCTCCTGCTGCAGCTCGAGGACGAGCTCTCCTTCGATCCCGCCAGACGCCAGGAGACGTGACCCAGATCCCGGGGAGCACTGTTCACCACGCGGGCCCCCGCCCCACTCCAGATCCCGACTCTGCGGTGGCAGGTCTGCGACCAGCGCCGCCCGAGGCCTGGCCCGCGCCCCTCTAGAGCTTTTATGCTGGACTAGGGGACTTGGCGGTGAGAAAGGCCTGGCCGAGCCTGGAAGGTTTAACAGACGTAGGGAAGGCCTGGCCTGGCCCCCGTCCCCCGGCGCAGGCCCTGCCGCTGCCCGCACTCCACGCCTGTCTCACCTTTGCTCGCAGATCTCCGGCCATGCAGACGGCGATGCGCGGCTCCGCGGCCCCACAGCACCAGCTGCGGGAGGAAGGGGCCGCGGCCGGAGGCGGGGCTGGTGGAGGCGGAGCCGGGGGTGGAGCAGGGGCCTGGAAGGCGGGGCCAGGGAGGCGGGGCCAGCAGGGAAGGGTGCGGGGAAAGGCGCTCTCTGCTTTCGCATCCCCACCCTATACTATAGGTCAAGGCTCACACAGTGCCCTCGGGCGTCTGGCGTGTCCCGCCCCCTAGGGCCGCGCCCCCTGGTGGTGGTTTCATCACCCTGTGCGCTTTGTAAGGACTTATCCCACCTTCCTACCCCTCAGACCTAGGACCCCTTGGGCTTGCTTTCTCCGGGGGATGGGCACACCTGTCCTCTGGCAACTCTCCGAAGACCCTCTGGCCAGTCCTCTAATGCGGAGCTCACTTTTTGCGCTCCTGCTACCTGCTTCTGCTCTCTGCCTAGGGCGGAGGGGCAGAGTAGGTGGACACCAAGTGCTGGGGCAGCTCTCAACCCAGATGAGGGTCTTGATTCCTAGCTCAAGTGTCTCCAGCCGCCTGCTCTTTCAGCTTGAGGTCTGAGGGGGTCAGTCTTGAAGGGATGAATAAAAATTTGACCGGAAGTGCATAAAAGACAAATGCTGTTTTTCTGATTAAAGAAGCCACAAACATTTGCACTTGTCCACTCAGACCAACTCTTAGATGTAACTGGGGTCTACCTCCTCAGGGACTGGGTCACTCAGACACCTGTGTTCCCTTCCAGTTCATGTTGAATATCATTCTTACTCCAGATCTTACAGTGAGCTCCTCCTAGGCGAGCAAATATCCCTCCCTTTCTAGACTTGATCACCTTACCCAGAAGCAATCTAAGAAGCCTCCTAAGAATCAACTCTCCAGCTCCGTATTCAACTAGGGTAGTCCTCCCATGCACCCTGGCCCCGCAATTTCCCCTCAACTCGGGTCATGCTTCCTTCCCAACACCTATTAAATCTCCCTCTAGGGTTTAAAATCAGACCTGAGCTCTAGCCACAACCTGGTCTGATCCTCCCTCTCTCATTTGTGACAGTACTGATATGGTCTAAGAATAAGACCAAAATGATGAGAGCCACAGGGTCATAGGTAACTGAGCCTCACATGTGCCTAGGAATCTGAACTCTGGAGGAGCAGGGAGTAGGGGAACAGGCAGATGGGCACTGGCCTAACAGAGGGTCAACAAGATTGAAGTAGCTGTCATTATTTAACTGAAGGGACCCTGGAAAAGACATGTCATCCCTTTTCTCAGAATTCCCCAAAGCTCAGTTTGGCACTTCATCACATACAGTCTGTAGTTTGTGCGGCTGTGAGACTGCATGTCGCTAGACAGCAGGGCCCACGTCCCACTTCCACCACCCCCAGCACTCCGTAAATAGGATGTGTGTGTATGTGGAAGGGGAGGTAGCTGGGAAGAAATGTTTACATTCAAGTGTACACAGGGAATTCCCTGGCAGTCCAGTGGGTAGGACTTTGCACTTCTACTGCAGCGGGGCACAGATTCAATCCCCAGTTGGGGAATTAAGATTCTGTAAGCCTCGTGGTGCAGCCAAAAATTAAAGTGTACACAAACTTTTACAAAGAGTGTCCAACTGAATATTTTTCCCTGTAGTTTCATTCCACCCTGATGGATTATCAGGCCTATTTATTAGATGGGAAAACAGGCTCTAAGGCGTTAAGTGACTTGCCTTGAAATCGGGACTGGAAAAGCCTGAGAAGAGGGAAGCAGGGTGGAGAACTGTCTGAGCAAAGGTAGAGAAGAGAGAAGCAGCGTAAACCTAAAGAATTGTCTGAGCAAAGGCAGAAATATGCAAGCTTGTGCACAGATGAGTGTTGGGGGAGTGGGCAGAAGGGAAGGGGCATGAAAGAGAAAAGTGAGTTTCATTTGGTAAGATGGTTCCTAGTAGGAAAAAGAAGGGAAAAGTCAGCAAGTAATTCAGAAAAGAACACAGAAAAAAATCTTGAAAGAGCTGATGGATTGAGTAAGTGCAAGCTGGGAAGACCAGGAGACACATAGCTATGAAAAGTAAATCTGCAGTCCTTGTGGGAAAGTGGGCTGGGGATAGCGGAGGGAGGGCAGGAAGACTACCACCTTATGGTAAAGACAGCAGAGAAATTAAAGGGCAGGGGCCCAGGGGGCTAAGGGACATAGCTCCTCATGTTCACATAGAACTCAGTGCTGATTTAGGTACCTCAGGTGGTGGCAAGTAGGCCAACATGGTTTGGTGGTCAGTTCAGCATTTAACTCACCTACACTCTACATGAGGCAAGCCTTTCTCCTCTAAGGTGCTCTGATGACTCAGAATCTTACACATTTTCAAATAAACAGAATGTATAAATCACAATGCTGAATTCTAGCATGGAACTTGCTAAACTGTAGCTGGGCAGTTACTTCACTCTCTCTGATAATATAGATTCAGACCAAATCCATTTCTCTCTGCTGTCCTCCCACTTCAATCTCTGAACCTCCCAATCTCTGAACTTAATGTGTGACAGGAATTAATGGAACTTTCTATAGGAAGCCCTTTTGATTGATAGTACTCCTCTCTGCAAATCAAGTTGATAAAATATGAATGAGGGGATAGTGACAATGGGAGAGACAAGAAATCAAACCAAGAAATTAACCTCAACTTAGCCATGAATCTGAATCTGGGGACACAAGAAGGTCATTCTTTGTGCGGATTCTTACCCTTTAAGTCACTACCCTGGCAGCTTCATAGCTTCCTTCATAGCTTCATAGGGTGGCTATGAGAGGACCCCACTTGAAAAGATTCTAGTGTAGTTCACACAGAACACAAATGTGGGTCTTGTTGTTGCTAGGTTATTCTCCCCAACTCGGCTGTAAATAAGTGGCAGAGGCCAGTGCTGGTTGTCCTCAGCCACCTATACACCAGTGTTTGGCTCCAGGATTTGCACAGACCAAGTTACTCACTGTAGCAGGGGTCCTGGGTGAAGGTATGAAAGCCTGAAACTTGAGCACAGGTTCCCTAAGACAACTCTGGCCTAGTCAAGTTGTCCTGCTTCTCTGTTCCCTGTGGCAGCACTTCTGTTCCTGTCTTGCCATCTCCACCTCTAGTTTGCCAGCACTCTCCTTTGAGGTGGCGTGACCTTTATTTTGTATGTGCATACAGCTCTGGCGCTTCTTCAGCAGACACTGTCACCAGTGTAACAATGTAGTCTCACTATTCCAGTGCCTCAGGAGCCTGTTTTGCCTGTTGCTTTTCCTTCCAGCCGGTCGTCCTGGGAGTCAAACCCGAAGCTGGGCCTTCTGGTTTGCCCTCTCTTGATTCCAGCCTGGCGAATGGTTAGCAAGGAAAAGGGAGTTATCAGGACATGTCCACATAGGATGGAAAATCATCACCCACCACCCCGTCCTCAGCTTTAGCATGCTGAGTTTAGGGGGAGGGGGAAAATCACAATTTTTTGCCAGCAGGGACAAAGCAGGACAGAGCAGCTTCTGGAGCTCCCTGTATCAGAATAGAGAACACATACACTGTAATTTTAAGAGATATGGTTTGCTCAGACGACAGTGAACCCCAAAATACTAAGATCAATTTTAATTATCATCTGAGAAAAGCCTCAGATTAAAACTAAATAATAACAGCTATCATTTATTGAAGTTCTTGCTTTATGCTAGACACTTGGCTAAGCACTTTTCACTCCACTAGCTTACTTAGCGCTCACTAATCCTGAGGTAGACAGTAACAGATGAAGAAACTCAAGCTCAGAAAAGTAACTTGCCAAAGATCACATGGCTGATATTGTGAATCTGAGATCTGAGGTCAGGACTAAGGTCAAGGTCAAGGCGCTTATCTTGGGCAAGGCTGTGCTGCCTGCCTCCCAGTTAAGTACTTGAGGCAGTGTCTCTGTTTTTGCCTAGGCTGTGGCTCCCCACCCCAGCTGGAGAAAAGTGCTCACAGATGGTCAGTTCAGTTCAGTCGTATCCAACTCTTTGCGACCCCATGGACTGCGGCATACCAGGCTTCCCTGTCCATCACTAACTCCCAAAGCTTACTCAAACTCATGTCCAATGAGTTGGTGATGCTATCCAACAATCTCATCCTCTGTTGTCCCCTTCTCCTTTCACCTTCAATCTTTCCCAGCATCCGTGTCTTTTCCAATGAGTCAGTTCTTCGCATCAGGTGGCCAAAGTATTGGGAGTTTCAGCTTCAGCCTCAGTCTTTCCAATGAATATTCAGGACTGATTTTCTTTAGGATCAACTGGTTTGACAGGTGGTCAGTTTCCTCTTAATCAGCCCATCAGAAGAGAGAAGGAAATATTGGCATGGTTCTGGAACCCGAGGCCTCTGGCAATCATGCCTAGTCCTTCTGTGAGCTTGGGAGAACAGTTTCTCCTGTGAGGTCGGCTCAGCCTATGTCTCCCTTCGGCTGGCACGAAAAAGTTAAAGTGAAAGTTGCTCAGTCGTGTCTGATTCTTTGCGACCCCATGGCCAGAATACTGGAGTGGGTAGCCTTTCCCTTCTCCAGGAGATCTTCCTAACCCAGGGATCAAACCTAGGTCTCCTGCACTGCAGGTGGATTCTTTACCAGCTGAGCCACAAGGGAAGCCCTCAGCTGGCATATCCAGAGCTATATATCTGCCTGGCAGGTTGGAGGTGGTCCTAAGTTCTGCCTCTACTCTGCATGGCTTCCCCTTTTTTTGCCCTGAGCTCCAGAAAAAGGAAGCCAGGCCAAAGGTATTCTTTTCCAGTCCTATTTGCCTAATAAAAGAAAATACCTTCACCTGGATTTCAGAAGGTAAGTTTCATGAGAGATCTTTGTGTTGTTCACCACTGAATCTTAAAAACAGTGCCTGACATGCAGTAGTAATACAGCTGTTGAATGCTTGTACTGAATGAGGTGATGTAAGAAAGAGGTGATCACATTTCCAATGGCAGAGTATACAGCAAATTATTAACTGGGTATGTAACAGTGAACTGTGTACAACTATGGGCTCAACATGGTTCCTTTCCAGAAAGAGGAAATATCAAACTAAAAAACTGACTGAAGAATCCAATCCAAGAGGAAAAAATAGGTTTAAAAACTAGGTGGGGCAAGGGAAGAAACAGGACGTCCCAGATACTTAACCATCCCCACTCCCAAACAAATATTACCAAACACGTGTTCAAACTGAGAAAAAGCCATTTTAATAGCAGACACATACATTCATAGGACTTTAAACAAGACGTAGTATAAAATCTGTTTAAAAAAAAAAAGGGAAGAAAAAGGAAATCTGCATTTACCTGTAAACTTCCTAAAAGCTGGTGGATTACCTGGCTCACAGGACTGCCCAGGGAAAACAAATGCACACATAATGAGGTGCACCAACACTGTTGATGAGTAAGAAATAGCCGCAGATCACACGCTACACGCCCAAGCCACCTGTACTCCAACATGCCTTCTAAACAGACAAGCCAGAACGGTCCTCCTCTAATTCTCCAACTCAGTCACTTGCTAATGGGTCACCTCTTCAATTTTTAATTTCAAAATTACTCTTGGTTTAAAGACTCCACACATTATTACTGGCCCATCCCCACCAACTATACTTATTTTGACAGAAATAAAAATGCAAATACTCCAACTGAGCCAGGATGACAACGCACCATTTTCTTCTACGTCCGGGGAGATTTTTGTGAAGTCAAAAGCAAGCTGTTACTTGTATTTAAAAACAAAAACAAAATGCCAACCTTCTAAAAGGTGACAAAGGCACCACTGCCATCAGGAGAGAAACAGAAAATGTACAAATATGACTTTACTGCTACATAGATGCATTTTGTGCATGGAAAGCCTCTTCACTTAACATGATATAACCAACAGAATTATACTTTAGGATAACAAGAAAAGCAGTTTAGATAAGGCAAACAGTTACACACAAAAGCATAAACACTTGCAAGTACCTTAATTTTCAGCTTGCAATAAGGGCAATAAGTTTGACATACAGATCCAGAAAATTAGACAAGGTGATTTTTGACACAGTAATATTGCCAAACACACCACCACTCAGTGCAAGCTTTGTTTGCCAAGTCCAAAAAGTGACCTGACATTCTCTGTGCAACAAACATATTCCGCCCCCCACTACCATCCCATTCACAGGGCAACAGCAGCAGGAGGGAGACAAAGCATGGGGACTCAGAGGGTGAAGGATAATACTTGATTTCGGAGAAAAACCATGGGCTACTTGTGCTAAAGACTCACAAAAATTTCTGAGAGCCCCAATGAAAATACTGTTGGAATATGACCTGGAGACTAAGGATATCTACCAAGCCATAAATATAACGGTTCAAATTGATGTTTGGCCATTTATTTTAAAGGGACAGATGAACTTTTTTTCCAATGGAGAGAGACAATTAAAAATAGAGACTTTTCTTATTGGAACTCCTAAATAAAACGTATCAAAGTGGTTTTAAATTTGATGAGCAGTTATCTGCTGAAACTGCAATACAAAAGGGTCACTTTAAAAAAAAAACACCTGAATAACCCACTCGTTCCCCCTTTCAATGTACACGATTAGAAAATATTTACACACTGTAATTACAAGCAATATAAGCAGTATTTTATACTTTGAGATATTGTACACTTTACACAATGCAAAATGAGAAAAATATGAACACTTATAAAATTACACACAAATAATGTATATCTACAAAATATTAAATTACAGAGAGTGAAAGCCCCCACTGTTGGGCAGATAGATGCCAGAGTTTCAAGCTTCTGTCAATATAACTCTTTGTATCTATCTCATTAACCATAAGTGGCATTTTCTAACAATACCCTTGAGAGGTAGTATCAAGATAATAATATTCTTACCAGTAAACGCAACACAGAATAAAACTTTTGTTGGTCTGACTCTTGAAGCCTCATTCAGTCAGGGTTCTTAGGGACTAGATTAACTTAGTCTTCCCTATAAAATCTCTAACTGCTCAATGTTTGACATGGGCTCAAAAGTTACTATTTTAAATGAAAATTTAAGATAAAATGCTTTTTACTGCTAAGCCTCAATTAGAGGTAGAAAGCTATTTTTCAAAATTTATTTTCTCCTCTCTCAAACTATAAACATCAAGTCCAAATCCCTTCCCCTTCATCCTTCTCCCACAACTGGAGGCAACAGAGTGCTCAGGAGAGCAGTGTCATCCAAGTCAATATTGAAAGAAAGAAACACAAAGCTGGCATCATCTTTCAGGAAACCAACCCTCCTAAAGGGACACTCAGTCAACAAAAGAATTCTTCAGTTAGCTAGTAAGAGTCTATTACTACCGAAGGCTTCAAAAGGGCCCTGGGCTAAGACTAGCATGTGCATTTCTCCTAACCCTCCACCATTGAAACCAAAGGATGGCTTTCCAGTGTTTAAGAATTTAGAGCAGCTGTGGTTTTCAAGTGCAACAAATTTAAAATACAAGCACGCACATACATACATACATACACACGCGTGCATAGCGTACCAAAGAATAAATGTTATTCAGGTCTCTGCTAAGGTTATATCCTCATGAAAGTAAAAGTTTTTGGAAACCTGTTCAGACCTTTAGCTTTTACAATACAGACTTCTGTAATATGGCTACGAAGGGCCAGAATTCTAAGATTTAGCCAAGATGCTAAGATTTAACCAGTATTAAAAAATATATAAACGCATGTAAAATAAATCCAAAACAAACAGCAGATGTATGTTTTGGAATAAAAACAAAGCCACTATTTTATAGCTTAAACTCTTCCCCTTAAGGGGATCTGACAAGGTACCAAACTTCTGTTTCTCAACTGTTTGTTTAAATGTATTTTAAAAACCCAACAGATTTATAATCTTGAATAGTGAAGAAAAATGCATGGATTAAAACACCCCAGTGGTTTTACAAGAGTAACAGAAAAGATTTATCCTTTCAATTATTAAACTCAGTTTTAAGCTTTCCCCTTTGAGTCATAAAATAACTAAAAAGGAAAATTAAATCAAACTGGAACTTGATCTTGGTTTCCAGGTCCAGCTTTTCAAGTTGGTCCAAGCCCTTTCTTACATACTTCCTGTGATTATCCAAGTGCTGCAAATATAATCCAAAAAAAAAAGATAACAGGCTTACAATTTAACAAGAGTAAACAGGGGAAGGTTAGATATGCAACTGTCAGCTGCTTCTACCTCTCCCCTCTCAAGGAATTCTTCTCTTTTAAAAGGCCAGTTGCTGTAATTAATCAGATTATATTTCATATCTGCTTCAGAAATGGCAATTTCTTCATTACCAGCTTCATTCTAGATACTCAAGTAGCACGTCTGCTGCACATGTTCTTAGCTTTCCATTGGATTCTGTAGTATTCCTTTAGGAAAGGCTCTTACTGAATTTCTCTTAGTTCATAATTTTTTTGCTGCAACTCCTGTTAAGAATCTGGTACCCAAAAGTCATGAAGTTGCCCCTAGAAAAGGAAAGGGAAGGAAAAAAACAGGATAAAGGAAAATCAGATTATGAATTAATCCATATAAAACCACTAATCACCAGACAATGGGCTTTGATAATGAAATTAATAAAATGTTGACATAGTACATTTCTCTGATAATTTATCGTAATCAGATTCAAGTTTCACATTTTATAGTCTAACAATTTAAACTAAGTATAAATTAGTACAAGATGTTTTCCTCAGCAACACACACAGGTGGAGGGATGTATTTAGAAAGATTAATGAAAACGTTAAGCTGATTAACAGTTTTGGTATTAAATTTTTTTGTTTTAATGCTACATCAGCAAAAAAGGCTGGCCTAAAAGAAGTCTATGGAGATTAGTAACTAAAACAAGAACAACAAAACATTAACATAATATTTCTCGAAGACTTCTGTGTTCCTGTTACTTTGATACAATCCATTTATTACTGTAGTTGGTCTGTAAATTAACAGGATGGTAAACTTAATAGCAAGTGTTTAAACAATGCCCTTCTTATGGAAAGTATCCTTAGATATAATACCAAAACCCTAAGTGACAAAAGAAAAAAAAAACCAAAACTGGACTTCATCATAATGAAAAACTTCTTTGAATAACATCATCAAAACAATGAAAGACAACACAGAGAATGGAAGAAAATATTGGCAAATTATGTACCTCATGGGGGAATTTATATTTAGAACATATGGAGAATTCTCACAGTTAAAAAATGGACAAAGGATTTGAATAGAGACTTCTTCAAAGAAAATGTATGAATGGCCAACAAACACATAAGAAGATGCTCAGCATCGGGGAAATGCAAATTAAAATCACAATGACATTCCTTGTCCCTATGTCTATATCTGAAAAACAGATAATAACAAATGTTGGCAAGAATGTGGAAAAACTGGAAACCTCAAACATTCTGGTGGGAATGTAAAACAGTGCAGCCACTTTACCTATACACAAATGTTCACGGAAGCAGTATTCACAACAGCCAGGAAGTGGAAACAATTCATAATAAGCAGATATATAAAAGTAAATATATAAATCTACTAAGTAGATATATAAAATACGATATATGCATATAGTGGAATATTATTTGGCAATACAAAGGATATACAACATGCCAAACATGCATTAACTTAACATTATGTTATGTAAAAGAAGCCAGTCATAAAAGACTACATCATATATGATTCCATTTGTATGAAATATAAACAATAGGCAAACCTACTTAGACAGAAAGTGGATTAGTGGTAGCCTAGGGCTTGCAGGGAGTGGGGATGGGAGTGCAGGTGCTTGGGGAATGAGGAGTGACTGCTAATGGGTATGAGTGTCACTTTTTGGAGTGATAGATGTACTAAACTGTGGTGATGATTGAACTGTGCATATACTAAAAAAACACTGTATACTTTAATTGGGTGAAATGTATGACATGTGAATTTTATCTCAATAAAGATATTAAGAAATACTCCACATGAAATAAACACCATTGGATGCAATGTAACATTTTAAAATTGGGTCAACCACCTTTGAAAATAAATTAATGAATATAAGAACAAACAAAAATTTTTAAAACATACATAAAGGAGTATATTGGAATTTTCAGTTTATCTTAACATATCTAGAAGTAAGTATTTGTCATGTCTTTTTAGAAGAGTATGAAGAAATAACATCATCAAACCAGTCAATCCCAAAGGAAATCAATTCTGAATATTCACTGGAAGGACTGATGCTGAAGCTGAAGCTCCAATACTTTGGCCACTTGATGCAAAGAGCCAACTCATGGAAAAGAACCAGATGCTGGGAAAGATTGAAGGCAGGAGGAGAAGGGGACAACAGAGGATGAGATGGTTGGATGGCATCACCGACTAAATGGACATTAAGTTTGAGCAAACTCTGGGAAATGGTGATGGACACGGAAGCCTGGTGTGCTGCAGTCCATGGGGTTGCAAAGAGTCAGAAACGACTGACTGAACAACAACAAACTGAGAACAAATAAAACTGTTTAATAAAATGACACCTGAGTAGGCCGACAGTTCTGTATTATTTCCTGCCATTTTCCATGTATCCTGGCAACCAAGTCTTTTACCTTAAAAATACAAAGAAGGGGAAAAGAGATCAGATCAAAACAATTTAAGACTTGACACAAAAGACCTGATAATTGTGACAGACCCACCCCCAACAACTCAATGTAGTTTCTATCAAGAAAGAAGAAACTCCTCAACTTCTAGAGGGGTTTTCAAGTCACAGTGATTAACTAAGACCGTTCTTCATCATTATGTCTAAGATACTGAATGCTTAGGACTCCATTTTCACATTAGTTAACTAAAGATCATCCAAAAAAACATATTTTCTGCCTTTAAGACACCTATTTTCAACTCGCTGGCTTCTGAACACCCAACAGGAAAGCTGAAGAGTAGGCTTTCCACTCTTACAGGACCCAAGGCTTTGGTTGTTCCTTGCCTTTCAAGTTCTATTTGATTCAAGGTCACAAAAGAGGGTTGTTATTTGTTCCTTTTCAATTGAGTGTTAAGTCTCTCTAGGATTCTGCAAAGTATAGATGACTCGTAAACAATGTGGGGGGGTTAGCGGTGCCAAGTCCCTGCACCAGAGAAAACCCTACTGCTATCTCTGCCTCAAAAACAAAGAAAGTGATAAATAATGACTCACTCAAGAGCAGGAAGCTGAGATAGTTTGGAAAGAATCTGTGGCTGAAGGTAGACTGCACAAAGAATCCTCTTTACATATAAATACCTGATGCATTCCTACATTTGGAGCTCTAGTAAGTCTTTGTATGAAACTCAAACTTTCCCACCACACTAGAGGATTCTCAATTAGTTCTTGGACATAACAGCCTGACAAAATATTTGTATATATTTATGTATGTCTATTTTGGGCTGTGCCATGCAGTATGTGGGATCTCAGTTTTCTGACAAGGGATTGACCTCGTGCCCCCCTGAAGTGGAAGTGTGGAGTCTTAACCACTGGACTGCCAGGGAAGTCCCAGCAAAATATTTTAAAAGGGTCAGGAATTTTAGAGTTGCTTTAAGTTTATAAAGTAAACTGTAAGGTCTGCTTTTTTCTCCATTTACAGTTTGGCAGATTCAGTTTCTCCAAAACAATCAGCACCTTTTCTACTAGAGGCTTGTGGAGAGGCATGCAATTCATTCACTTCAGCAGGACCGCACCCGAAGCAATTTCCATAGATCTCCGTGTCACTCTCCACTCTAAGTAAGAGGAGCCCTGGCACCAGTCTACACCCAGCCTCTTGACTTTAAGAAACAAACAACTTGGGGGTGGTCCCCTGTAGCATGTCTGTCAGCAGTAGCCACCACCACCAAGTTCTACGGGCCAGTAACTAGTCGATGTTCAAAAGAATGTGTTTCTGAAACTGGTTTTCACTCTAAGCCAAAGAGCTATCTCCTACCTGCATTTGAAAATCCACAATCTAATACAATTTTGTTAGTTGCTCCTTTTGGTATTTAACTTACATCTATTAAACAAATATAGATACTAAATCTACATAGGCATTGTTGAAATGACTTTATAGCTAATTACAAACCTGAAATCTCACTTAAGACTATCTAAACAAATGGCAAGAAAGAATCACCCCTACACTGCAAAAGCTAAAGGATGATTAAGAATAAAAAAAAAAATCCTTAGAAGAAAATGTTTTAAAAATAGTGGTGTTTATGTTTCAGGAAAAATTGTCAAATTGTTTTATTAATACTAAAGTTGCTTTCCTAACTCCATATTCTTATATTCAGCTTTTCTTTTCAGCTTCTTGTCTTAAATGTTTTGCTTTGAGATTTTTCCCTTTCACTTTCAATCTAGCTAGAAGTACTTAGACGAACCTAATTTGTTATTAAACGAGAAAGTCTTATTTCTAATGCTATATGTTCTTAAAAAAGAGGCTTATAGGCTTCTCTTACTCAAATATTAACAAAGCCAAGGATAAACAAACAATGAAACTATTAGGAAAAAGGCATACTTACCTTGGTTCTATAAAACAGTCTTGCATCTTCCCTAATATCACACTTAACGTGCTTTTCCAAAGCCCCACAGAGGTGCACAAAATGTTTCTGTGTAAAACAAATACAAAGGATGAAAACAATTTTAAAGCATTACAAATGAGCAAAGAAGAGATTATGTAGCTTGAACTGACAATCATTTAAAAAAAAATCTACCTTAGCAATTTCTGATACTAACTGTCCAACACAGAAGCAGTCATATGAGTAAAATGTAGTGACTGCTGCAATAATCAGTTACAGCTTATTGCTAGCTTTTTGCATTAAGACACATTAATGAAAACTAGCCCCAGAGTTCAGACTATGATGTAGTGCCCAGAAATGTAAGTCCTTCTGTTAACACGATCTCTAATGAAATATTCAAGTAACAGCTGACCTATTTTCTCTATGAACAAAACAATGTTTACTAATAGTTCTTTGAAAAATTAAGTGGCCTAAGTTTTAGAAGTATACAGTTCCAAAGAGTCACACTCGTATACATACTAAGGTGAGAATGTAAATGGACATTTTTGAGGAGGGAAATATGATAATAATCATTTTACAATAATTAAAATTTGAAAACTTTATAAATTTTGATTCAGCATTTCTACTTCTAGGAATTTACCCTATAGAAATGCTTCCAAAGGTTCATGTTAGTATTGTGTGTAATCACAGAAACAGGAATGTTCATCAGTAAAGATTTTGGAATACTATAGTTTAATTACACAGAAGTGCTAAGTAATTTACAGTGGAGGAGAAAAGCCAATTTGCAAATAATGTGAATAGCATGACAGCATTTTTAAAAAAGTAATTATGTTAGGATATCCATAAATTATGGAGAAATTTACAAGAGGGCACTGGATTATAAAGTCTTTCACTTTCTACCTTACATGGTTTTATAGTAATTGAGTTTTAACGCAATAATTGTTTTCTAATCAGAAAAAATAATTAAAAAATTTAAAGACCATATATAAGAACAGATAGATGACTGCATGCATGCTAAGCTGCTTCAGTTGCGTCCAACTCTTTGTGATCCTATGGACTGTAGCTTGCCAGGCTCGTCTGTTCATGGGATTCTCCAGGCAAGATACTGGAGTGGGTTGCTCTGCCCTCCTCCAGGGGATATTCCTGATCCTGGGATGGAACCCATGTCTCTTCTGTCTCCTGCATTGGCAGGCACGTTCTTTACCACTAGGGCCACTAGGGAAGCCCCACAGATGATTATATTAGGTTCCAATCAGGAGAGCAAACACAGTTCTATGCACAACAGTGTCTATAAAAACACAGGAAGCAGTCTTGTGTCCTTTTTGATCATGTCTAAGGAGATACAAAATTTTAAACAGGGGTTGGATTACCTAAAGTGTGAAACATGGGAGTATTAAACAAGAATTTTCCCCACAAATAAGGAACATGATAGTACTGGAAGAATAAACTAATTCAAAATGAAAATCTTAACATGAGGAGATAATTTAGGAATGTAGATCTCGAGTAGCCTGACTTACCATCAGTTTAATTTTGAAGGCAAACATTATTTTTAAAGAAAAAAGGAAATGGAGTGGGAGCAGAGATGGGAAGAATGGAGCTAAGAGCTAGCTCATTTAGTATTTGGTGATTTTGATATTAATGTATTACACTACTGCCAAGTTATCACGGTTAAGTTCCACTCCAATAAACAGAACAAACATCTCTAGACGAATAATTGTCAACAATATGGCTAGAATCCCTGGTTGAGGAACTAAGATTCTGCAAGTCGTATAGCAAGGCAAAAAAAAAAATGTTGAGTTTGGACTTCCCTGGTGGTCCAGCAGTTAAGAATCCGCCTGCCAATACTGGGGACGCAGGTTGGCCCAGGAACATTCCACATGCCATGGGGCAACTCAGCCTGTGAACCACAACTACTAAAGCCCACACATTCTATAGAGACTGTGTGCCCTAACTATGGAGCCTGCAAGTTGCAACTATGAAGCCCACATACCCTAGGGCCTGTGCCCCATAACAAGAGAAGTCACCGCAATGAGAAGCCCACACACTCCAATGAGAGAGTAGCTCCTGCTTGCTGCAACTGGAGAAAGCCTGCACAGCAATGAAGACTCAGTGCAGACAACAACAAAAGAAGGCTGCAAGGTTACCATCACTTCTCCCTTTCCAGTGTACAGTTATTTCGACAGTGAATCCAAAGTGAATTTGATAAGTTATTATATTTTCTCCTATATAAAAAATGATCATTATTCCATCAATAGTGACATTTATTAAAAATAAAAAGGATGAAAAAATACCTACCCGTTGTCCAGAAGAAAAGGAGTGAGAACAACTAACCTCACCGATTAAATGAAGAAGAATGTAGGTCAGGTAATATGCCTGGTAGAGAAATGAATAAAGTCAACACCCATGGATGAAATTAGCTAGAGTACATGTCATCCCAGTTTAAACAAACATTAGGGAAGTTGCCCAGGAAGGACTGGATTTGCTAAAGTTAACTGGACTGGTAAGTAAGCAAAAGTCAAGCATTTATCCCAGGTTTCTGATTTCTAATTCAAGTTCATTCCTTTTACCACCTCATGACTGCCCTAGTAAAGGGCTATGAAAAATACTCACAGTATTAAATTACCAACAATCCTTTTATTTCAATCTTCAAGTTAACTGAAGGATTTTTATGACAGCAATAAACAAAAATATCATTCACCATATAACTATGCTACAATGTATCTAGTCTCTAAATTCAGAAATGTCTATGGTTAGGAAGCTATCACAGGTTGTGCTCAAATGTACTCTTTTGAGATGATCTAGCCCTGGATACCTGCTTTTCAAGTTCCAAATGAAGACTATCATCAATAGTGCTGTTTGGTTGTTCAGCTCTTTTCTTCAAGACCATTTTCTTCAACAAATCTGAAGGCTTCATTTGCACAAGATAGCGATGTAAGACTGATATCTATCAAAGGAAAGAGGAGACAATGAAACATATTAGGCAATACACTTACTCTTTCTTAGGCATGTTTTCAGTGTCCTCTGTTCATTTTGTCTTTTCTAATTTAGTTTCTTAAAGTTCAGTGATATTCATTTATTCTTTACTTAAAAGTTCCCAACCAAGGGACTTCCTTGGCAGTCAGTGGTTAAAAACTACACACTACCAATGTAGGGGGCACAGGTTTGATCCCTAGTCAGGGAAGATTCTGCATGCCACGTGGTACAACCAAAAAAACCAAGTCTCCAACTGACCCACCAAGGTTTATGTGTCTTTTATATACTGTTAAACTTCATTGTAATAAAATGAGAGGGGGAAAAAGAGTCAACTGCTTAAAAGGGATCTTAATTTTTTTGGTTGTACTTTGAGGCTTGTAGGATCTTAGTTCCCCAATCAGGGATTGAACCCAGGCCCTGGCAGTGAAAGTGCCAAGTGCTAACCACTGAACCACCAGGAAATTCCCTAAAAGGGATATTAAGTTTAAGATTTAGTACTTTTAATTGAAGATGAAAACTTAAGGAGGAGACCAAATTACATTACCAAAGAGGTCAAAGGGAATACTTTTTATGAAAAATTATTCAAAAGTCAGCAAAGTTGAATCTTCATCCTTGTGAGTAGAAGTCACTGAATTTTGGAAAGAATTCTCTTTTGATGGCAGTAATATCACTGAAAGGACTGAGAGCTATTTCTAATTACCTTGGTGGCTCAGGTGTGGTCCCCCCATAAATCTAGAATCAAATGTACTTCAACTCTACTAATATAGAAACAGCTGTCCTCTTCAATCTCTCTGTCCCACAGCACCCTGAGCATACTTCTGTCACTGCTCTTGCTACACTGTACCACAATGGTTGCTTAACTGTTTCAACCACTACAGTTTGTTTTCAAGGCCAGAATCTTTATCTCCACTTTATTTATTTTTACTCTGTAGGACGTGACAGATTATCTTATACTGCACTGCAGTTCAAACAAGAACACTACATCTAGATCGGATTCTATGTTTCAAATTCAACTACAAATAGCCTCACTAGTACTACTGATGTTTGTAAAAAGCCTTCAGGACTTCTCAGAATGGGTTTTCTATAGGACATGTTTATATATGCACATATACACATAATATGTTCACTACTGAACCAAGTACTTAAACGGCAACCACATTTAAGCTCTATAATTTAAAGAGCTATAATTTAAAAATATAAACACAGGATATAATTAACATTTAATAGTTTAGTAATTTCTAATCTCGTGATAAAATTGCTAACGTTGACAAGGTGAAATAAATAATTCACATTTATATAGCATATTTTTATTTTCCCAGCACTTTTTATAAGTTAATTCATCTAATTGTTCACAACCATCCTATGTGGTAGATGGTGTGATACTGTCTCCATTTCACAGATAAAGAAACTGGGTCTTATTGGTTAAATACCATGCAAAAGATTACATGAACAGTATTTGGCCTAAGAGTTAAGCCCTAACTGCAGGACTTTTGACATAGGATCCATCATTTTTTTCTATACGTCTCTCCCATTTATTAAAAGAAAATAAAAGTGCTATTTATACCTGCAGATTATTCACATTAGGGATATCTTCACGTTTTTCATCCAAAAGCTTTGAAATAATCACTAGGCTGAGGCACTGTCTCAGTTGCCTGAAATTAGAATTTTTAGGATGCATTTATAATCAATATTGTTTAAGCAAATGAATGAGCCAAAAGAAGTTCTTCTAATTTGCAACACAGCTAATGTTTCAAGAGAAGGCTATATAAGAATATATAAACTTTATTAGAATAGTAACATTTCCATGTAAAATATTTGTACACAAAGTTAAAGTTGTCTGAAGTGCAGGAAAACCATTGAGAGCCTTTATTTTTGACCCTGACGATTTACTGTTAGAAAATCTATTTTATTGCTGGAATTCCTTTTTATTAAAAAAAAAAAAAAAAAAAGGCGAATTGATTCATTTTTGTGGTATATGCCATCTATATTAAGTTATCAAATAAGCTAAAGCTAAAATTAACAATCAAGACTATTACAAAGTGATCTGAGCTGAAAATCAGAATCAGGCTGTCAATGCCTTTTCTTATAATATCAAATAAAAGACTCTGATCTAACATTCAAGAAATGATGAAAGGAAATAAAGGACCTAAAAGCATTTCATTAATGTAAACATATATCATTCTAATGTTTCATTCTCACTTTTCAATACCTTCCACGTGATGTCCAATTAGGGACCAGCTGTACCAACCACAGAAGGTTGTGGGGATGAGTGGAGAGTTCGTTTATGGCCAGAGAGAGTTCAGGCACCTGAAAACAAACCGTGAGCACAATTTTTCACCTAAGTTAGTGGAATCAAGTATCTAACAGATCATCAATGTCCCTTCTTGACTTAAGATTACAAAAAGAGCACACAGATTCAGTTTTATCTTAAACTCTAGAGTAAACTGAATCAATACATTTATCAGAACTTTATTTAACTTTTGTGTTTTGTGCTACATCATATCTACACTGATTTTAAGTCCTTCAAAGAATAATCTAAATACACCATTGTGTATATGTACCACAGCTTTCTTATCCATTCATCTGCTGATGGACATCTAGGATGCTTCCATGTCGTAAAGTTAAAAGAAAAAAAAAAAAATCTAAATACAAACACCAGTTTCCAAAGGTATATAATAAGAGTTGCACAATACATGTTCCTGAACAGGAATTTTTTGAATTTAGGAATCCTCAAGTTTAAATACTATTTCAGTATTCAAAATAATCCCTTAGCAAGAGTTGGGAAGATCCCCTGGAGAAGGAAATGGCAACCCACTCCAGTATTTTTGCCTGGGAAATCCCATGGAGAGAAGAACGTGGTGGGCTACAGTGAATGGGGTTCCAAAGAGCCAGACACGACTGGCCAACCGAATTTAAAAAAAAAAAAAAGGAAAGGAAATATAGGATAGGGTAAGAGATAAGACTGATTGTGTGCTGTGCTAAGTCGCTGCAGTCATGTCCAACTCTGTGCAACCCAATGGACTATAGCCCACCAGGTTCCTGTGTCCATGGGATTCTCCAGGCAAGATACTGGAGTGGGTTGCCATGGCCTCCTCCAGGGGCTCTTCCCAACCCAGGGATCAAACCTATGTCTCTTATGTCTCCTGCATTGGCAGGCAGGTTCTTTATCACTAGTGCCACCTAGGAAGCTGAAAATTGATTACATTTTGATAATTGCTGAAGCTGGGTGATAAGTACTTAGGGGTTCATTAAACTGTTTCCCCTACTTTAGCACATTTGACATTTTCTACCAAAAAAAGGTTGAAAAACATAATTTTAAAAAACCTAACAAAAATTATACATGTTTACCCTCAATGGCCACAGAAATTTAACTCAAATTTTGTATGCATGATTCACTCTACCACTTCATTTAGGGCTCTGTTCAAAGGTTACTTCAGAAAGGCTTTCTCTAACTGCCTCATACCAAATAGCAGAGGATCCCTGCCTTGTCCTGCTTTATTGTAATTTGTAGCATTTACTATAACTTAATATGATATTATAATCTACATTTACACTGTTTATAACCTAGCCCTTTGACTAAAAAGTGTGGGGAGAGCAAGGGTTTTATCTTCACACAGCTTTGTCTCTAGCACCTGTATTAATAATACTTGGCTCACAGTTAATCCCCAATAAACATAACACATTTTTTGTTGAATTAATGGCTTCAGTTTTATTAAGATTCAGTTTCATGAATTAAATATAGTTCCAGCAAAGACAGTCCTTTCCTCAGTTAAGTTTTCATCTGCTGAAGATCTCAACTTAGGTTAGAAACTGTCAATTCTGCATACACTATGAAAGTCAAACTGTGACCCTATACAAAAAACAATACTAAAGTTTTAAGTAATGTTACCTTTGTGTTCCAATCTCTGATGTTTTTCATCAGGTTTATTAAGAGGCTCTGAAAGTCCACTAGAGGAATCTGTTTCAATTCTTTTTCCAAACTCATTTTAAACAACATTAAGATCAGTAACATTATTTCACGATCCTGGTAACCTTCTGGATGTATTGATGTACACAAGCCTAGAAACTTTGACACAGATCAGAGACAAAACAACTTAAGGAAATATATTCTGCTTGAAGAGTTTACAGTATAAAAACTTTTTGACAAAAAATGCAAATGGGAACTACACAGAAACCAAAACATCAGCTGTCTAGGAAAAGGCAAAAAACATTAATGTTAATAGTTGAATTGCTAAGTATTTTCTTCTCCATTTTTAATTTTCAAGATTTTAACAGTTCAATATCACGAATGATTCGATTCAGTCACTAAAGATTTTTAACACTTATTAATTCTTGGTCACTAAGGTATACTGTAAATAACAATTTTTCTTTGTATATTCTAATTCTAGAAAATTATTATTTTCAAAAATACTAGTTTCAAAAAGCTTCTTGGTAAAGGTATTCCTAGAACTAATTTAATCACATAATGCTGATTTAAAGTTCCCTTTTGCTCGTAATATTAAAACAAAAATAAAAACAGCAAAATCAAGTTTTAATACAAAGAATATTGCTAAGGAATTTCAGACACTAGAAATGCCATGGTAAAACACTAGTGATTTTGTTTGAAAATCGCTAAGCAAAAAACTAAATGGTTCCAGCTCTGTGCTAAAGACATACAAAACAGTTTTCTTCCTACCTTAACCACATTTAAAATGTTGGTTTCAGGGAGAGAAGAAAAAATTGGCTTGTAAGATGAATCTTCATTTTCTTTCACCCCCAATGTCATCTGTGTTTCAGAACTATAGAAAAGTGAATAAAGAAGTGAGAAATTAGGAATAAAATTCTGAGAAGCACTGAACAACAAAAATTTTATTGAGGTATAATTACATACGATAAAATAAATATACACATTTAAAACTTTGATGAATATGTATATACTAGTGTAACCACCATCCCAACCAAGAAATAGAACATTTCTATTACTTCCCAGAGTCCTTGTCAGATCTGAGTTAATCAGCTATCTCCTACTCCAGGTATATTTGATTTCCATCTCTACACATTAGTTTTCCCTCAAACAGCTGCTTTTTATAAAGCAATCTCCCTGTTGCTCTTGGTGTCTGAGAGCTATGTAGAAGGTGGCTCTGACTACAAAGAACTCAAAATGCCAGTGGCCCAATAAAACTGCCACAGCAATATAAACAATTCTAAGCATTTCAATTTTGGTTGAAGAAATCAGTGAAGGTTCATGGTAGAGAGAGAAATGAACCTAGCCTTCAAAATATAGGCAATATTTTATTTAATTTTTTTGAATAAATAACCCTTTCATATGGTTAAAAAAAGGCTGAGAGATATGAAGGCACAGTGTGCTGAAGAGAATGGTCCTTGCAGTCTAGGGCCTCAGCGGCTCATTCCCCTTCCCGTGGACAATCACTACGAGCTTCAGCCCTTCCTCCCGTAGGTGTTTTATATACATACAAGAGTAAATATGAATGCACCTCTCCCCAGTGCTTTAATACTTGTATCTTGGAGATACTCCTATAACTACATGTGCAGAACCTTCTTATTTCTTAAAATGTCTGAGTAGCTGTAGTGACTATCAGATGAAGTACTATATATTAAGCCCCCAGAACCATGTCTGGCACACAGTAAAAATATGTAAGTATTGGTAGCTCCACTCAAATGAACAGTGCTTCAGGAAGTGAGACAGATAAGATCTTGGTAAGCAGACACTGAGGATGGAGGTGAGGGACTTGCATGAGGAAGATCCAATGCAACAATGGCTAATATGAAGAAAGAGCAAGAGAATCAATTTGGTTAGAACAAAAGGGTGAACAAAATAGAAAACAGGTCAGAGTCAATTGTAGAGTCTTAAATACAGGTATAAAGGTTTAAAAGTGGAGAAGAAAATTTTCATAAAAGGAATCCTCTAACAGTGAAAAGAAGAAGTATATTGGAGGTGGGAAGCTTCCAGGAGGAAGATTTTTGCCACGCTAGACATGAGAGGAGGATCTGAATAAGGCTGATGCTAGGAATGAAAAGGAAAGAATAGCTGTGAGATAGGTACAGGTGCAGGAAGAGAACACAGAGATGTAACACAGCGATGGAATGTAGAATAGAGGTTAGAACTAAGTCTGTATATCCTGCAGACTAATGCTAAAGAACTGTTACTTGAATCCTTTAATGTCTTACTCTCCTATCTGAATATTTACTCTAACAACCTTCAAATCTACTATTTGGATGCATATTTGTGAGTATGCATACACATAACAGCAAAAAAAGATAGGTTGCACATGAGTCCTAGTAAAGAAGAGTGAGTTGTGGTCATATCTCAATAGGATTTAGTCTTGTACTCCATGCTGTTTAAACAGGTATTTCATTATGCTTCACTCATTCCTTCACCAGCTCACTCTTGCTCATCTGTGTTCATCTTTGCCTACCACTATACAGCAACAGTAACTTACAGCCACCACCTCCTGGCTGCAGTCACCAAACCTGACTGAGGCAACTCGTCAGTTGGTAAATAATCAATCAGAAAAACTATTACTGGTATTTATTATGTCTTAATGAAATCATTATATCTTTACTTCACTATTTCCACTATAGTACCTGTTCACTACAGTGAAGAGAAAAAATTCAAATCTGTTGCATACATACAAAATCACCACATACTACTCAGTTCATTAAATGTTAAATAATAAAATAGTATTAACTTTCTAAATATAGGTATTTGAGTATTTTGGTCTTTTTGGGGAGGAAATACTGGAGCTTTTGAATGCTCTGAGAAAGCATTATGTTTCCTATTTAAAGTGATAGAATACAGTCTTCATGTGAAAATTTGCTATCTAACGTATTTTCAGATACAGGTTACATCTAAGCAACAAGGAGGAATCCTGTATGTGGTGGAAAGAGATGGAGGGATGAAGATTTTGGTTCTAGATGTATCAAATAACAAAATTTGTATTTTTAAAAAAAGTAAAGGTGAGTGCATTTTCATAAAGTTTAAGAACTGTTTTTCCTTTTTTATTTACTTCCTTTGTCCATTTTTCTAATAGTTATTGAACTTTTTCTTATTAATTTGAAATTAAGCCTTTATTCATGACCAGAATTCCATTCATAGTTGATGATTACACAATGCAGGGGTTGGAGCACCCACCCGCCACAAAGTCTAAAATCCTTGTATTAGGTATAACTGGCCCTGTATATATCTGCAGATTCAATCAACTGATGATTGTATAGTACTGCAGACTCTTCAACAACCTGGTCTGAAATGCGCAGGTCTACTTAAAAGTGGGTTTTTAAAAATAGTAAGTAATATAGTACTATTATGATATACATATTCTCCCCTCCACCCCTCAATTTTGACTTTTGTTTATGGTGATTACTGTCATAGAGATTTTTCTTTAAAAAAGTGGTCAAATATGTTAAATATCTCCTTTTATGGATTTTGCATATTCAAACAAAATCATCTTCCCTTCTTCTAGGATTATTAAAAAAAGTTCTTCTATTACTCTGTGATTTCATTATACACATTTAAATCTTTATCAGTTTGAAGTATGTAAAGATTTCTTTTCCTAGAAATCCACCTCATTCCCAAATAATGGGTAATACAGATACTGAATAGCTCACTCTTTCCTCAGTTTTTGAAACACTACCTTTAGCATTTACCAAGTATTTGTTTCTTTTCCGGGCTTATTTTCTTCCACTGATGGAGCTTTGAATCTCTATACCTGTCCCATGTTATTATCTGCTAAGGTCAATCCTGCCTCATAACTTCTCAAAACTTTCCTGGGTATTATTTTTTCTATATGACTTTAGAATCACTTGTAGAGTCCCAATTCCCCTTGTCCCCACAAAAACCTGATTGGCATTTCTTTAATTTTGCTGCAGTATAGTTGATTTACAGGGTTGTGTAAGTTTTAATTTTTATTTAGGATCTCATCAAGTTCAGTGTACCTTAGGGGGAGCTCTAACGTATTTATGATGAATTTTCCTACTATTCTTTTTTGTTCTTTAGTAATTTTACATACACATACACAACTTCTATTTAAGCTTATTCCTGGGTATTTAGCATATTTTTCTTACTATTGTAAATTAAGTGTATCTTTTAGTTTCATTGCTTTTCAATAGACTCTTAGGCTTCTATATATACATTAAATCACCTTTTCTGCAAACAATGAATCTTTCACCATTTCCAATTTTTTTTTCTTATCTAATTATTTTGACTTATTGTGTTTGAGCTTTCCTCTTCCCAGGCTTCAAGGCTGAATTCTTTCTTTCTTTTGGTTTCTGCCCTCTAAGGTTGGTCCAGAGGTTTGTGTAAGCTTCTTAGAGGGTGAGATCTTGCTGAGTTTTGGTTTGTTTTGTTTCTCCTCTGATGGGCAAAGCTGAGTGAGGGGGTAATCCTGTCTGCTGATGATTGGGTTTGTATATTTGTTTTGTTTGTTGTTTAGATGAGGTGTCCTGCACATCTATTGGTGCTATTGGTGGTAGGGTGATGCCGGGTCTTGTATTCCAATGGTTCCCTTTGTGTGAGTTCTCACTATTTGATACCTCCTAGGGTTAGTTCTCTGGTAGTCTAGGGTCTTGGAGTCAGTGCTCCCACTCCGAAGCCTCAGGGCTTGATCTAGAGTTTTGCGTGGGGGCCTATATATTCTTTTCCACTGGTCAGGTACTGCTGTCTGCTCTCAATTGGTGTTTGGCATGCACTTCAGTGTCTGAAGGTGTATTCCTGATGTATTGTGCAGAGAGATGTACTCCATGCCCACCTACTCCTCCGCCATCTTGTCCTTCCCCTGAATTAAACAATTTTTTTCATGGAGAATAGAGAAAGTGTTTGTATGAAGATTCGGTAGTTCAGAATTTTTCCAAGGGGAGCTGATGGAGAAAGTTCCTTTTCTTCTTATAGACCATGGACTCCACTACACGGAAGAGCCTTGCTGGCATGGGCAAGCAGCTAGGCTTGCAGCTCCTTCAGCTCCCACCATATCTTCCCTTCAGACTCTCCAAGTCCTGGGCCTCTCCGTATATTTTACTTGATGAGGTCAGATACAAAAATGATCCGGTAGATGGAACCACGTGAAGAGCTTCTCTCTGTAGGCAGCCCTGTCCTGCAGCCGAGGGTGTGCCTTCAGGCCGGCCCACAGGACGGCGGCTAGGGTGGGGCTGGGGGTGAGGACTGGGGGTGAGCCAGAGGTGACCAAGCCTGAAGGAACTGAGGTGACTGAGGCGGCAGTAGCTGCTCATGGCCTAATTGTTTTGGCCAGTAATCCCCAAATAGTTGTAAATAACAACGGGCAGTCTCATTAAAAAAAAAAAAAATTTTTTTTAATTTAAAAATGTTTCCATTTTTTCCCTGTTAAATATGATGATGGCATTTAGATTTAGATGTTAACAATGTCTCTCATTCAAGATCCATTTCAACTTTGAGAGATTTTTAAAAAACCAAGAATGAATACTGAATTTATCAAATGAATATTAACTATTGTTATATAAATCATTTAAAAGATAATTTTGGAGTTAATAGTGAAAAGAACACTTACACTAGATTGTCTTCATTAAAGTCTGGCTGAAGATTCTCCAGAGGAAATAAAGATCTAAAATCAATTCCCATATTGAAAAACACAGCAGCTATATCAGACAATGATGGAATCCAGGGCCAAATTGGTGAATCACTGAAGGTATCTATTTAACAGAAGAAAATATTTTATCCCAAATCTTGGGTTCACAAACCCTCAGTTGTAAGATGATAGTTTGCATGTGAAACATGGATTATTACCATGATTTCATAGAAATGGTAGCTGGTAATAAATTAAGTATATAGTCATCTAGAATAATCATATAGGAATTATAGATTTTCAATTAAATATGAAGGAAATGACATTTATGAACAAAATATCTGTGAGTGATGGATGATAAAAAGGTGTGACATGGGAGGAACATTTTGAGAAGACTGGAAAACAACAACAGTAAGAACAGTAAAAAAAAAACCAAATACTGCTAACACAAAGATTTTATCATGTACACTGTCTATGTAGTCCCAAGTCTTACAGGTAAATCATAATGCTTGTTTCATTAAAAGGGATCCCAAAGGTTAGAATGCAACTGTTATACTCTTATGGTGGATACTTTCAATCTTTTCAGGCATAATCAGTACAATACTGTTGCTCACCAAAAAGCCATCCAAGTCAATTGGCTAATTAAACAATTTCTCTTTACCCAGCACAGCAGGCCATGACTTGGTAAAAATTATGTAAGTGCTGCCACTTGTAAGATCTTATATTCCTTTTCTCAATGCAACTAGAAAAATGCACTCTCTTATTAGTTTCATTTTATTATTAAAGACTTTATATTAAAAAATAATTTTTATTCTATATTTCCAAATATCCTAATGTTTAGTAATATGAAAGATCATGCAAAAGCAACCAAAAATTCATGCTAATCACAGTAAATTTGTATACTCACCATTTCTTATTGTTATTTCCATTAATGTACTTAGAATCTGCATAGATACAATACAGTCTGTATGAACTGACATCATCTGTTAAAAGTAGTAAAGAGTATTGAGAGAGAAGAAAGAGCAAAGAGGGTCAGAGAGATTAACATACTCCACCCAACATAAAATATGAGTTGGAATTTAAATACAGAGCTGATTCATAAGTCAGAGCCCTTTCCATTCTAACATGCTTTTTCTTTTTTTACAACTTTCATTTATAATTAGATAAATATCATATTTAAAATGATCAAAAGTACATTTCTAGTTCATATCATACCATGAAACCAAAAGACCATAAAGGAGAAGGCTACTAAGCTGTTTGTCACATCACGGGCAAAAATCAAATCACGAACTAGTAAAAAATATTTTACAAATATACAAATTAATATGTCAATGTGAATTTTTAAAAGCTACTCAATATCACTAATAATCAAATAAACGCAAAAAAAAAAAAAAGATATCATTAGTTGACTTCAGGATTGGTAAAAATCAGGAGTTGTGATAATAGTGTTCACAAGAGTACTAAGGAAAGAGGTAGTATGCCCAATGTGAGTGTGATTTGGTAAAAACTGTAAAGTCTATTTGGCAATGTTTATGCAAAGTCATTGTCCTTATACTTTGATCTACTCAGGCTTTTTTATGTACAAAAATTAACATACGGAAGCATATCATTAGTGTAATTTCTACAACTTTTGGGAATAAAATCTCAAGTTTAACAGACATTAAAAAAATCATAACATATCAAGTTATTTTAAAATGGTTTTGTAGAGGAAAACATATCGTGCTTCTATTTCTTTTGTTTTGGAACCATAGATTATAATAATGAATAAACTTAAATCTATGTAAGGATGAATAGCCTAAACTTTGGTTTCAGTCAGGCATATAACATGTGTCATTTCAAAATCAACCTATGTGAAAAAAAAAAGTCTCTGCTATGATGTTTGAGTCATCATTACACTCTGCCAGCAGGGGCAGAATCATTCAAAGGCCTGGCTACAGGACAAGTTCTAGATAAACAACCTTTTTGTAGGGGGTGATGAACTTAAAGGTGGGCAATACAGTGAAAGTGAAAGCTCTCAGTTGTGTCTGACTCTGCAACCCCTTGGAATTCTCCAGGCCAGAATACAGGAGTGGGTAGCCATTCCCTTCTCCAGAGGATCTTCTTAACCCAGGTCTCCCACATGAGCCACCAGGAAAGCCTGGCGGCAATACAGAACTTGGAGATAAATAAGTAGAGATATATATACATAAAACAATCTAATGTCTGTCAATTAAGATTGGGTTAAATAAATCAATCATGATATAGCACTACAAAGGAATACTTATAAAGCGATTAAGAAGAATGATAACATGTCTATATCAAGATGAAAATAAATCAATAATTTATAGTTATCTGAAGAAAAAAAAGTTATAAAACAGCTCATATTCTGTTCACATTTTCTGGACAACTACATTTAGACACATGATAAAATCATGAAGAGGCAAACATTTCAATTAACAATTCAATTTCAAACTATTAGGATTATAGGATTAAAGTGAATTCTGACTCATTTTCTGGGGGAAAAAAAATACATATATATAAGTTGGTAAGTCTCTCCATCATGAAAAACGGACTTGGAATTAAAAAGAAATGAGACAAAGTGTCTTACATGGAAAAAAGCACTTAACAAATGGTTATTAGTTTGCTTTTCAAAGAATAAATATGAAGAGTATAAAAAACTGCTTACATGAAGGTATGTTTGTATGTCATTATTAGGGTTTTAAAGGCTATAATGATGGACCCACATCAACATGATGAAAACACAGATGAATGCAAAGTCTTACTTGTAAGTTTAAGAAAAAATATATTACACAGAGAATAATGGAGTCCTGGCATGACAACAAATGAGGTTCTGAATTGTTATAAATATCTGGGGGCAGGGGTTGATGGGTAGAGTCTTGCTGGAAACTGCTGACAATAAAGATCTTATATGGAGCCCTTGTTCATTCATTGGGGAGAACAAATTAACAATTTAGGAGTGAAAGTAACAAGCTAAAGGTCATTCAGGAGGGTGACCGGTAAAGGGACTTGAGAATATTTAGTGTGGGAAGTGATGAGTCATGACAGTTGTTTAAATAACTGAAGGACTGTTAGATGAGGTATATTGTGGGGAGCTATAGAAAAGATAATTAGTATTACTAGATAAAAATTATTTGGAGGCAAATTTTGATTTAATTAGGATTGTTAAGAAAAAAAAATTACTGGAATCCAAGAAGTGAGCAACTAAGCACAGGAAGCAAATGTTCCTGCTCCATAGTCTGTCCCACCTGTTATTCTCTCTGCCTAGAATGCTCTTCTCTCCTCTCATTTATCATTTGACATATCTATTAATATAAATGTACACACACACATTTATGGTCTGTCTCCTCTATACTAGAACATGGGTTTCAAGAAATCAGAAACAGTTTTTTTATTACTGTTCTCTCCAGTACCTGGCACAGTTGGCACTCAAATATGCCAGCTATATGAAAAATGAATGAGAAACTATACTGGAGTATCTAGTTCTTGCCAAATATGAGATTTTTTGAAATGCAATCTTAGAAGTCCAAAATAGAAACTGCATGTTTCCCCTACTTCTCACTTCATACATTTAGTAGTTCTCTGATACCACTGATACTTATAAAATTACCATGTAGATACCACAAAATTAAGGTAATTATTTAAGTGGATTTAAAAGTTAAATATGGAACTTCCCTGGTGGTATGAGTGAAGTTGCTCAGTCATGTCCCATTCTTTGCAACCCCATGGACTGTAGCCCACCAGGCTCCTTCATCCATGGGATTCTCCCGGCAAGAGTACTAGAGTGGGTTGCCATTTCCTTCTCCAGGGGATGTTCCTGACCCAGGGATCGAACCCGGGTCTCCTGTATAGTAGGCAGACGCTTTACCGTCTGAGCTACCAGGGAAGTAGTGGATAAGAATCTGCCTACCAATGCAGGAGACAAGGGTCCGATCTCTAGTCCAGCAAGATTCCACACACCATGGAGCAACTAAGCCTGTGCACCACAACTACTGAGCCTGTGTTCCAGACCCTGGGACTCACAAATACTGAAGCCTGTGCACCCTAGAGCCTGTGCCCCTCAAAAAGAGAAGCCACAGCAATGAGAAGCCCTCGTACTCCAACGAAGAGTAGCCCCCATTCACCACAACTAGAGAAAGCCTGCACAGCAACAAAGAACTAGTGCAGCCAAAAATAAAATAAATTTAAAAGTTCAATATGAACAGGGATGAGAATACTCGGGTGGATTTGCACCTCCCCAAATATGAATGGGGGAATATTAACATACAATTCAAATCCTAACAATGTATGGAGCTGCTGGCACAAAAATAGGGGGAATAGGTAGGAGAAAAACTCCAGGTACATAAGCATTAGAAGACCTTTTCTAAAGCAAACTACAATAGTGATTTACCAGTGTGATGAAATGTCTTAGGCACAACTAGCATACTGCCTATCCTGCACACTGTCTACATTGGCATTTCTCTGGCAAACATTTTCCTTAAATTTGTATTTATTGGCTGCACTGGGTCTTCGTTGCTGCATGCAGACTTTCTCTAGTTGTGGCAAGCAAGGGCTACTCTTTGTTGTGGTGCTTGGATTTCGTTGGCTTCTCTTTGTTGCAGAGCACAGGCTCTAGGAACTTGGGCTTCAGTATTTGCACCACACCTGGGCTCAGTAGCTGAGGCGTGCAGGCTCTAGGGCATATGGGCTTCAGCAGTTGTGGCACATGGGTTTAGCTGCTCTGCAGCATGTGCAATCTTCCCAGACCAGGGATCAGAACCCGTGTTCCCTGCATTGGCAGGTGGATTCTTATCGACTGTACCACCCGGGAAGTGCTGGTAACCTCTTTATGCCAGTTTTTAACCCACTAAAATCATGGGTTTGATATGCTAGATTTTTTTTCTTTAGCAATATGCAAATAAGATTACATTTTAAAAGTTTACTTTTGACTGAAAAGTATAGAGAGAGACAGTATCTCAAAAACATTTCTCTTACCCGAAATAACCACTTCAACACAGGTACAGGACACTGGACATAGTGATAAGCCGAGGTAAGGAAGCCTTGTGTTGTCAAAAAAATTTGATCTGTTTTTCCTGATCTGAAAAAACACAGTGAAATCAATATGACTGCTACATTCATGGCAAGAAACTTGTACCACATCTGACATAATCAGGGAAATGAACAAGCAAACCATTGCAGTCCGTGGAGGTGGACTCTGCCCTAATGTGGATAGGTTACTCATTAAAAAAATTCAATCAATGGCCTCAAGCTGAACCAACCTGGTGGCCTGGCTCCAGATTTATCTGGTGGATGAATCTACATTAGCTGGCAGTGTTAAAGAGCCTATCAAGTCTCAGAACACTGTCCACTTTTGCCAGCCTGGGTTTGTACTTCTAAAAAGCTCAGCACCAGAATTAGTGCTCTCTCTCTCTGGGTCTGAACTATCACACACCGAGAGAAATTAGACTAGTCTGGGTATTGTGGTAGAGACTGTTAGTTGCCTATTCTGCCATCTATTCATGTCTTTCCTCTTGGTAAATGAACTCTGGGGTTTTTAGCTGGGCACACTGGCTGCCTGAAATAAAAATCACTCCCAGGCTTCCTTGCAAAGCTAGGTGTGGCCATGCTGACTAAGTTCTACCCAACTATCCCTAAGTTGAAGTGTTATGTGGGGCTTCTGGGAATTTAAATGTAAAGGCTGGAGCTCCAGTAGCACCTGAAGCAACCAAGTGCTAAAGATGGTGAAGAAGAAAGACTATATTTCTTGAGTAAGCTCTTGTTATTTGACAGTCATTGTTATTAGATATTGATCTTAATCCTAACTAGTAGAGGCATGAGATATGCCAAACGACTATCTTACACTGCTTCCTATAATAATAAACACAAAGAGCAATAGTAGTAAGAGGACTAAGAAACAGGACAAGTCATAATAGAAATTAACCTTTCAGAAGAATTGCATCAAGTCAGTAATCTTTTAATTCTTATACAGGAAAAAGTAAAATGTCTATTTTCCTACTTACTTAAGAATAAGCTTTTCTACAGCACTTTGTCCGATAAAACCAGAGTCTCTTAAATCCAAAGTATACTGACTGAAAATTTTTCCAGAATTAAGGAAATTAAATATTTCTTCGCCTGGGTGATGATCAGGAATAGCATCAATTGTAATTGAAAATTTCTTTAGAAATTCTCTGGGAAAAAAGAAAAAAAAGAAGTTATTGAATACTGAACAGTTATACTGCATATAGTTTTGTATTTAAAGACTGAGTGCAAAAAACCCTTATCTTAGGACCACTATTAACCCTAGATTAGAAGGCGAACATGAGAACACATGTTCTGCTCCTCCCACTTTTTGCTAGTAGTTAATACTGCAAAGCCACTAAACGTGTCTGTGCAAAAAGAAAAACTAGGAAAGACAAAGAAATGTAACTTGGCCTTAACATTTGCCTTTCAAGTCCACCCCAGATGGATTAAGAACCCACCATATATTATTCATAAAGTAAACCACCACCAATGTTCCATTTATTTTATGAAAAACAGAATTTTTAAATGTATTTTTAATAGAGTGTATTTATGAAAAACAGAGTGCTCTTTTTTTCCTCCGAATGATTTATTTATCTAGTTTTATTGAGGTATAATAGACATACAGCATGGTATAAGTTTAAAATATACAGCATAAAGATGTGACTTACATATATCTGGAAATGATGATCACAAGTTTAGTGAACATCCACCATCTTATACTGGTATAAAATTAAAGAAATAGGAAAAAAAATTTTTTCTTGTGATAAGAACTCTTAGGATTTACTCTTCTTTCAACTTTCACTACAACATACAACAGTGTTAACTTTATTTCTCACGTTGTACATTACAACCCTAGTACTTATTTATCTTATAATTGGAAGTTTGTACCTTGTGATCACCTTCATCCAATCCATCCTTCCTCTGAACCCTCTGCCTCTGGTAACCACAAATCTGATCTTTTTCTGTGGTTTGTTTTGAAGTAAAACTGACCTACAACACTGTTAGTTCCTGTTAACACAACATAGTGACTTTGTACTTCTATACATTTCAAAATGATCACCATGACAAGTCTAGTTATGATGTACCACCATTTACAGCTATTTACTAATTCCCCACATACTTGTGCTCTTCTAAGAGGCCATCTTCATCATCAGTACTGTCGTGATCACCAATTCTGATTGGGGATTTAATCCCTCGGCCCTGCCTGATGTCTTCCTGTAGTTGCTTTTGCAGTTCATCTAGCCTGAGAATCAAAAGAATGTTATAATAAATGGCTTAACCTAAAAATAAAAAATCTTTAGTTTATGTCTAAAAGCAGTACCTACAAAAACTCATTAAAAGACTTGACTATTTCTTTATGGCTAGGACTTCAAGAGGGCTTCCTGGATGGCTCAGCGGGTAAAGAATCCGCTTGCCAATGCAGGAGACACAACAGACGAGAGTTCAATCCTGGGTCAGGAAGATTCCCTGTAGAAGGAAATGGCAACCTGGGTAGTCCAGTATTCTCGCCTGGGAAATTCCATGGACAAGGAGCTGATGGGCTACAGTGCATGGGGTCAAAAAGAGTTGGACACAACTAAGCACACGTCGCTGAGGGTCGGACACGACTGGGTGACTTCACTTTCAATTTTCACTTTCATGCATTGAAGGAGGAAATGGCACACCCACACAGAATTTCAAGAATGATGTCCAAACCCATTTAGAGAAAGGGGAAGAAAAAAAATCACAAAGAATGAAAACTACTGACTTGATTACCCCTTCTAATCTTTAATGCTCCTCTGACTTCCAGTTAACTAGGCTTTCAGGAAGCTGTAGTCTTTACCATTGTCACTGTCATGATCACAACACTCAACACTTACTAAGCAGCTACTATGACACTGTCCTAAGGACTTTATTAACTCTTAACCCTCACAACAACCCCAGGAGATAGTTTATTATTATCCATTTTATACAACAAGGAAACAGATATAGAAAAGCTAACTTGCTCAAGCTCACAATATAAAGGAGCTGGGATCCAACTAGAGAGTCTAGTTCTGGAGTCCTTGCACAGATTGCTTGCCAAGATTAAGTTATTTTAACCAAGGTCCTTATTCCTAGCTCCAGCTCCACAGTACATGAGTAAACACACTGCTTTATCACTACAGGAGTCATTAGATCAAACCAGCATCTCTCCCCTTGGTCTGTGAATGTTCAGTTTTAAATAAGAAACTTCAGATTTGACCTCAGAAATCATGAAACTTCAAAAGAATTTTACAGTAGACAGGAATTCCCCGGCGGTCCAGTGACTACAAATCCATGCTTCCACTGTAGGAGGCACCAATTCGACCTCTGGTTGGGGAACTAAGATCCTACATGCTGTGCAATGTGCACCACTCCCTCATCGAAAGACTTTTACAGTAGAGACAAATTTATTTCTCTGTTAAATTCAGAAAGGGGAATATTTCTTACTTACTAATTGTAATTCCTATACTTAGCTACTTGGAGACACATATATACCAACTTCAGGCCAGTTGAGGTTTTAGTGAAGTTCTCTGAGTTAGTTTTAAGGACAGTCTTTGAATTAATAAGGAATATTATTTTTTCCCTCTAATAAGCAAAAGCAGTTTGCAACTAGTTACATAAATTTCACTAGGATTATTATAATTTTCAAACTTTTTGATTTCTGTGTATGTGTGGGTGGTGATGGGGTATCAGTCATAATTCTAAACTTCTTCCTCAAAAGAGTAACTTGATGTGAAAACGCCCTGTCTAGTTATACTGGTTTCAAAACTTGGACTAGGTGGGCATACAAACATTTAACAAGTATGAAGGTGCTGCTTCATACTTGTTTGGATGGCTATCATTAAAAAAATCAGAAAAACCAAGTGTTAGTGAGTACGTGGGGAAAACGGAAACCTATGTGCACTTGCAGGAATACACAATGGTATAGCCACTATGGATGACCGTATACCAATTCCTCAAAAAATTATTCATAGAATTACCAGTGATCCAGAAATTCCACTTCTGGATACATATGCAAAAGAACTTAAAGTGGGGACTTGACGAGAGAATTTGTACACCCATGCTGATAGCAGAAAAATTTACAGTAGTCAAAAAAAAAGAAGCATCCCAAGTGTGTCAATCAACAGATAAATGGATAAACAAAATGAAGTATATACATACAATGGAGTATTATTCAGCTTTAAAAAGGAAGGAAATTCTGACACATGCTACAACATGGATAAACCTTGAAGACCTTACACCAAATACAACAAGCCAGTCATTAAAGGACAAATACTGTATGATCCCATTTACATGAGGTACCTAGAACAGTCAATTTCATAGTAAAAGAAAGAGATATGGCTGCCAGGAGCTAGAGGCAAGGAGAGAATAGAGAGTTACTGTTTAATGGGTATACAATTTCAGTTAGGGAAAATGAAAAAAAGAAAAGTTCTGGAGATGCATGGTGGTGACGGTTGTACAACAATGCAAATGAGTGCTAGGTAATGCCTGTGAAGTATTTAAAAATAACTGAAATGGTCAGTTTTATGTGATATATTTTTGGTCACACACACACACAAAAAACAAAAAATCTTTTCTACCCATGCTTTGGATCAAGAATTTTAGCTACCAGATACTAGCTGCGGTAAGCAGAAAGGAATTCATACTACTAATTGATACAGTATACAATAAAAACCAGTATCTTCCAATTTAGCCTGTAAACAAGAACACCTTATTTTTAACACAAATGACAGTGAAACTATAATAGCACTAGCACAAAATACCTGCTAATTTCTCTATTTTTTTTTTTTAAGGTAAATTAAAAGCCAGTCATACGAACAGTACGTTAAATTTAGCAAGACAGTCATGATGCTAACCTACCTGTGTGTGTCTTCCATCTCCTTCACTAGACGCTCTAAAGTATTTGTATAAGTCCCACTATGAGCATGTTCCTAAAATAAAAAGAAAATTTAGGAATACTTCATAACATATCTTAGCAGAAAAATTGGGATGTTTTAAGTTACTCAGAAACTAAAAAACAATTTCTTTTTCAATAACCTGGGCCAGGAGGATATATATTTTTTTAAAATAATTTTCACCATCATGCTTTAAATTGAGAATTTTGTAGTGCAGTCAATTTGATTTTACCATCTATTAGGAAAGGGCACTACTTATAAAAACCCTGCTAGTCTTAGGAACTGACTGCCAACACCCAAGGGCTCCATGGCTACCCTGTCTTTATTTTTAAATTCTATTTTACTGGAATTAAACTACTAATTTTTAGGTGTTACTATGAAACAGTAACACCTTCCCCACCAAATTTTACACACATATGAAAATTTAATTCCGCTTATTCCCAAGATAGCATGAAGCACTTCATAAATAAAATTGCACACCACAATTAACAACATTTCTACACTCTACCTTCATTTACAGCAGTGGTCTCCAAAGCAGGGGGTGTGCAAGGTGATCCATTGGGGTGCAGGAAGAAAATAATAGAACTTCTATTTATATGGAACTTCTATAGAAACTCCAGTAGAACTTACTCTATATTAACTTCTATATAACTTCTATAGAAAAATACTTTTTCTTCTTCCTTTCATAGTTTTTTTAATATCTTTAGAAAGTACACAGTAGTATAGTAGTACATGTATATAATCTATAAGTATACATATATATTGGGCTACATGCTCTAAATTTGTTTTACTAATAAAAGTGTGTCTGATCAAAGAAGTTTGGAGACCACTGATTTACAGTTATAAAGCTAAAAATGTGGGAAACCCATTCACCAAAAAAGAACTATACTGCTTTCAGTCTGAGTTGTACCAAACACTGAATCTTAAAGTAAGTTCTAATAGATCTATCGCTCTTTCACTAGTCAATCCATTTTTCTCTCTTCAAGTAAAGATAGATGTCGTAGAACTACTTACTGTATAGTCTGATGACTGAGATCTAAGCCCTTTAGAAAGAGCCGGAGGCTTTCCTGTAGCTGTAGGAGTCTGATTGAAGTTCAAAGCCATTATTTCTTCCAGTGATTTTAATGTTTCCTCTTCCTCATCACTCTCTAGGTTATAACCTAAACTTTCTTCATCACTATCAAAATCACCCCTTAGTTTCCTTTTCAGTGCACTGCTACCTGCATTAGAATTTCCTGAACTCTCTTTATCTGAAGGGGCTTTATCTGAAGGTGCTGATGGGCTTGGAATACATGGCACAACTTCCAAAGCAGCTGGGGGGGACTTTGTAGGAGTGCCATATTCTGAACGTAAAGATCCCTCAGAAATTTTCCCTGAAGATACGTTAGAATCAGCCTTATTAGTCTTTGCTTTGTGTTCCTTGTGTTTGGAGGACTCTGTAGAATGCCCAGAACACTCTTTAGGTGAAGAACGCTCTTTATCTTTTTTAGGAACTGGAAGAGTGCAATTTTTAGCATTTAATGGAACCCGAGAGGAACCAGCACTTGGAACATGGGAAAGCAAAGGTAGAAGTTTTGTCTCCTGCGATGCCACAGAGCTAGCAGTTTTATTTTTCTGAAGGTTGCTAGCTTTTTTAACTGCAGACTTTTCCTGAGGTAAAGATAAGTGGGGTTTCGGTATCTTAGTCTCTTTGGTACTTGCCACACGGTTTTGGTCACTACCACGGATCTGGTGCCCAGAATTTGTAGGTGTCAAGCCTGCAGAGGAGCAATCAGCTTCTTCACTTGGGTCCTTGGATATATCTTCCAAGCGCAATACATCACCAGGTGTCTTCAGTGCAATATGTTTTATAAATTTTTCTTTCTGATGTGGTCCATCGGGACGCTTCTCAAGGAAGGACTCTTTTGCTTTTGGCATTATAGATTCTCTTGTGCTTTTCAGATCTGAGTCCACAGAGTTCCTTTTTCTTTTGTCAGGGAATTTATTCTGCTTAGAGCCTGCTAAAATTTAATTTTTGCCAGATTAGTGAAAATATACTTTTCTATCTTATTAAAGTTTATTCAAAGAGTGTCTAGAACACCCTGACAAAGCATTTAAATTCTAAAAGCTTAGGCTGAGATTATCACATATGGAATGAGGAAAAAGTTAATAATATTTCTTTGACATACTCATGTCAAAGAAATTTAGTCCAAAGCGAATGACAAATGCTCATTTTCACTCAAAAGCTATTAAAAGTTTATTATCTAAATAGAATTAAAAAATAAATAAATAGAATTAAATGTGTTACTTGCCAAAACACTAAAAAGCTGTGTATCTGTATCAAGGAAAGGTAACTTCTCAATTAAAAAAACTTCCTGTAAGTATTTTCCCCTACTATTAAATTGTTTATTCTTCCCCATTTATCCCTCTAAGCCTCAGCTGTGTAGCTCCCAAAATAATATGCTGGAGTGTTAACTCCCAGAACCTCAGACTATGACCTAAATTAGAAACAGGGTTTTTATAGGGGCAATCAAATTAAAATGAGGTCATTAGGGTGAGTCCTAATCCGATATAACAGGTGTCCTTATAAAAAGGGGCAATTTGGACATGGAGAAAGACATGCAGAGGGAAGATAATATGAAGACACATACAAAGAAGATGCCATGTGACCGGAGTGATGCACCTGCAAATCAAGGAATGCCAAGAACTGTAGATAAACACAAGAAGCTGGAAGAAGGAAGGAAGGATTCTTCTCCTAGAGTTATTGAGAGCATGGCCCTGCTGATAACCTTAGTTGGGGAATTCTAGCTTCCAGAATCATGAGACAATAAATTTTTGTTGTTTTAAGCCATCTAGTTTTAGATACTTTGTATGGTAGCTCTAGAAAACTAATACAACTTGACTCCATGTTAGGAACTCCATCCAGAAGCACTTTAATTTTAAACACCACATATACATGAATTAATCAGTTTTTTTTTTTAAATTTCCGTGTTTAAAAATGTGATGTTTCATTAATTCACCCTGAAAAATTCACTATTTATATAATTAGTACTCTCAAAATCAAATTTCCTTAAACCAAGTTTCTACACATGGACAGATATCCCCACATCTCAAGTTGGATTTAAAAAACAAAAAAACTCAAGAGTTAAGCAATTATTTGGATAAGCTTATCAATACACAGTCTGGAAAATCAATATGTAAGAATTAAAAATTAATTAATAATCAAATGTTCCAGGACTTCCTTGGCGGTCCAAGTGGTTAATAATCTGCCTGCCAATGCAGGGGACGTGCGTTTGATCCCTGTTCTGGGAAGATTCCACGTGCTGTGGAGTAACTAAGTCTGTGTGCTACAACTACTGAGCCCAGCTGCCACACCTACTGCCCCTGTGCCATAAAGCCTGTGTTCCACAAAAGAAACCACTGCAATGAGAAGCCCAAGCACTACAATTGAAGAGTACCCCTCACTCGCTGCCAACTAGAGAAAAGCCTGTGCATAGCAATGAAGACCCAGTGCAGCCATAAATATACAATTTATATAAAACAAACAAACAAACAAACCCAGGGGAACTTCCCTGGTAGTCCAGTGGCTAAGACTGTGCTCCCAATGCAGGTGGCCTGGGTTCAATCCCTGGTCAAGGAACTAGATCCCACATCCTACAACTCAGACCCAGTACAGCTAAGAAATTAAAACAAAAATAAACTCAATCCCCAAGAGCTCTTGTCTGCATTCTTCTACAGATATTTTCTATTAGCTGATAAATCATTCTATGCTCTCAGTTTTCTGGGGTTAAATGTCTTAAAATGACAGGGATCCTTTATAGGGCAGGATGACAAATCAAATAACCAAGAAAAGAGAAGACTTGGAGAAGACAAGTCTTCATGATTCTTTGTGTGTCTCCTGTACAATCTGTAGGTTGATGCTTTACAACATTTCAAATACCTATTAATATAGAAAATATTCAGATAAGACAAGGACTGAGTTTGTAAAAAGAAAAAAAGGAAAAATCCAAATGCTCAATAGAAGATTGGCTATTACTAAATAATATAATAGAATAAATTAGGGAGGGATTAAGTTGATTCTCAGAATTCAACCACAGGACAGGACTCTGGAAGATCAATAAGCTAAATGTCTATCCTACTAATATTGCTGAAGTCCCTGAACTTGTATGTGATTAATGAATGTGTGATTATGTGTATCATCACAACTGTTAAGTGTAGTAACAATAATATAAATATAGCATAACATCTGGATTAATATCTATTCACATTTTAGGGAATATGTGAAGAACCAACTCATTGGAAAAGACCCTGATGCTGGGAAAGACTGAGAGCAGGAGGAGAAGGGGGCTATAGAGGATGGGATTATGTGTATCATCACAACTGTTGAGTATAACAATAATATAAATATAGCATAACATCTGGATTAATTAATATCTATTCACATTTTAGGGAATACCCACATGTGATGTGAAGAACCAACTCATTGGAAAAGACCCTGATGCTGGGAAAGACTGAGAGCAGGAGGAGAAGGGGGCTACACAGGATGGGATGGTTGCATGGCATCATTAACTCAACGGACAGGAGTTTAAGCAAACTCTGGGAGATAGTGAAGAACAAGGAAGCCTGGTGTGCTGCAGTCCATGGAGTTGGAAAGAACTGGACATGACTTAGTGGCTGAACAACCACAAATTCACTATCAGATAAACATGCTTCACGTTGTCTAGAAAAAAAAAAATCTCCTTATGCTCTTTATAGTCTGCTGCTGCTGCTAAGTCACTTCAGTCGTGTGCGACTCTGTGCGAGCCCATAGACGGCAGCCCAGCAGGCCTGGGATTCTCCAGGCAAGAACACTGGAGTGGGTCTATTGATATTCAATTGAAGTATAAATGTATATTAAGATTATTATACCATAATTATTAATGGGGATTATGGAAATAAAAATATAAGTGAAACCAATCATCTTAAACCTGCCTCTGAAAATAGAAAGAACCTTTTTCAAGTGGTATTCAAGAAGTGCAGTATATGGGATTATATAAAAGGAAACCACTTCAGTCACCACTAGTGAAATCTGCAAACCCATGAACTGAAGAGAACTGCTATCTTAGTCATTATCAGAGAAAAAAATGCTGAACAGCTTGTTGGCAACACCATTACCAGTGGCCCCTTATACTAGCAGAGCTGGTGTAAAGATATCTTGTTTTTCCCTTCAACAAATATGTTACACAGTGAGTACATGAGCAATCTCATGGCTGAGAACTTATTGTTCTTTTACTGTAATGTGAAAATCCACTAAAATGTGATCACTAAAACCAAAAATGTAAAAATTAAAACAAACAAACAACACAGATCACTTGGTCAAAATGCAATACACCTCTAGAACGTACAGAAAACAGAGTTTTACATGAAACCAGAAGAAGGAGTCAAAACTGTCTCTTTGTACCTGTTTTTTCATCTCTAAAAGCAAGGACATGAATCAAATGATAATTCACAAAGCACACAGTAAGTGCTCAGTAAATGTTGGCTATTATCAGTACGTCCAATGTATCTTACTGATTGTGGAAATCTGTAAAGCCCACTTTTCAAAGTCTGCAGTCACAGCAGGAAAAACGAGATATACCAGATTATTATTAACAGCGGGCATTTTTGGTGGCCTTTTTCTATGTTATATAAACTTTTGTGGTGGTTGAATTTCACAGGGTTTTATCTTCTAGTTAAAAAGAATACTTTAAGAATTACTGAATTAACAGTAGCTGTTTGTTATGTATTTTATCAACAGATACTGAAAGTATAAACCAATATCATATAGGTATCCTTGAATTTGATAATAAAAGGGATCTTTATATTTGAAATATTAAGAAACATTGTCTTGAACCATAAGTTTCACACTTAAACAAAGCATCTGCAATATCAAGACCTCAGTCCATAATTCAAGAACATAAGATTATGGTTCTTAATGTAGCCAAAGATTCAGAAGTAGAACACTGAATTCCAATATGAGAAACACATTATAAGGAACTGTTGAAGAAGGCAGAGAAAAGTCAAGACAACTACTGTTTACACATACTGAATTCAAGAACTGTTCCTTCTGAATATAACTTTCCCAAACTTTAACCTGAGACACCCAATTTACCTCTAGCAAGGAAACTGTACATTTAAACAAAGTAAAAACCAGTGCCATTAATAGGCAAATTTATTTAGAATTCTTAAATTTATTTTGATTCTACCTGAAGTAGGTCCCCATGAATCAGAAGAAGATCTTTTTCTTGATAGATGTCCATTTTCCTATTAGCAAAATGAGAAAAAATTAATTAGGAGTTGAGAGCAGTCAGGAATGTGAACTTTCCTTCATTATATTTAAACAAAGACTTCTAGACTGACTAAAGCAAGCATCAAATTTGGAGGTAAATCCAAACTTCTACAGCAAAGTATTTTAAACTCAAGTCTTTCCTGAAAACTGAAGTACCTCTGTATTATATGTAAAAATGTCAATTTTCACAATGTAAATTTAGAAATTTTTATTAATAGCTCAAAATTAATACTAGAGCACTGTACTATTTATTTTAATAAAGACATAGCCTAATATTTGCCCATCAAATGGGTACAACTCCCTCTTCAATACTTCCATTTAGGTACTAATGCACCACCAAACATTGAAATCTTATGAAAATGAACCAAACATTACTACATCTATTGATCATTAGCAAACCTCACTGGTAAAGGCACCAAAGTCCTTGTAAGTAAACCCGTGAGTTTACAAATACATTTCCAGCTATTCACTCTTAGAATGTCATAGTTTGGTTTATTTTTGTCCATCTGGTTTTAAAACCACAGCATCTTATATTAACATAGCACTTTGTTATCTCATCTTCCTTTAGTTGTTCAATATGTACAGAAGCTCTTTCAAACAGGTATACTTAACAACTTGACTTTCCAGTGGAGAGGGACAGTTTTTACGGTAATCTAAGTTTGGTCTATTCTCAAAAGAGACATCTGATGAGCTTAAGACATATTTGAATAGTTTTCTAAGACGTCATCATTTTGTAGGTTTTCCAGGGCCCGTACTTAATTATTTAAGACATACATAACATAAACCAGTGATTCTCAAACTTCAGGGCAGCCTAATTTAAAAATGACTGTACTTACCTTAGAAAAAAAAATGCTTATTTTCCTGATTAAGGAACATCTTTGTTCCTGGTCTGAAAAAATTAAGGGCAGAAAACATTGCTTTACATCAGCCATCAGAAATGTTTTGATGGACAGTTAGAGGAAACTTAATGAAACTAGCTTCTGTATCAGTATTTCCCTAACAAAAGGCACTGTATTGTTATCAAACATTTTTATATTTAGTATTCTAAATATGATAAAACAGTAGCAAGCTAATTTAGCATTTATTGCACATACCAGGTTTGAAAGATTACTGTTTCCAGCTGTGACATCATTCTGTTTACTCAGTTCCTGCCTTGGTTTGCATTTCCTTTCTATACTAGAAGATTTTAAAGAAAGATTGCTTGCTTCTGAGAAAGAATTTTCTGAGTTGATTCTCTGCTCCATTTGCTCCCTTCTCAATCTCTTTAGTTCTCTTTCTCTGCAGTAAGAAGCTAGAGATAACTGGAACTTAGCTCCCAGTGGGCTTTCTCCTGGGTGGTGCCTGGATAGGCTGCTCCTGCTGCTAAGACTTCGGGAGCTGTTCTTGAAGATGTCAGCTTCTGTCACCGTGGCCTGCTTCTTAGAATCTGCACTGATCCTGCCTCGATTGCCATCATTCTTCTCCCTGCTATTTTCATGAATGAAATGTGACTTCCTTCCCTCTGGAGACTGATGTTTTTTCTTGGTCTCTTTTGACAAGAGATATGAAGGAGGAACGTATTTTGTAACTGCCTTTGAATATTTGGTGTCCAGTGACACACAAGGCTGACGTGACTCATGTACACCACGGTCTCTATGGTGCTCTTTAACACCTTTTATGAATGCCTCTAAGACAGGGCTCTTTTCTGATGGCACTCTTTTGGGTTTAGAACTTTTTGGTGAGGATAGTTTCCTTTCAAACTGCTCTGTCCCACTGATGGACAATCCACTTTCTCCATATTTGATGTTCGATTTTTGTGGAGAATCCAACATACGTCTATCTGAATAGCCAATTAAAACAAATGCACATTGTATGTTATTAAAAATAGCACAAACTATTACACTTGTATAAATATTATAATTAACACTTAAAATATTAAGCTATCACAAATGTTTTCAAATTTATATTTAAATAATGATACACATTTTATGGGGGGTAGAATCAAGACATGATTTTAAAGCCTTACTTTCATAAAACTCTCTTCCGCATCATGTAAGTTCTCCATGGCTCTATTTATGAAGTTACTTTAATCCAGAATCAAAATAGTATACTTAATGAACATTATTGACTTGAATATTTTAAATGTAAGAAACCATAACAGCAAAGTTTCTTCATGATTTTAGAACTTGTTTATCTTTGTAAACAACACTGTATCTTTATATTTTCAATTTTGAACACCATATTTCATCAAATTAGTAAGTTAAGAGTAGATTTAAAAATCAACTCCATCTCCCTCCCCAAAAGATCCCACAAAAAATGCATGAATAGTATACATACCTTGTTTTGAAGCTGGTTTGAAGAAATCTATAATTGACTGTTTCCTGAAAATAAAAGCATAATATGGGATCACATTGGCAAATATTAAAACTTCAATAATTCAGATTAAGTTGAGAATACTAGTAGATTTACAGACTAGAGGCTGAATTTCACTATCTGGCTTAATCATGTTCTGACAATATTGCTTTACTAAGCTGATTATAAAAAAATTTTTTTTTTAATATAGTTCACCAGTTCCTGTAGGAGTAAATTTATAAAGCAAAACTGAAGTTTATATACTTCATAGTACAAAAATGATAAGACTGGAGTGTGGATCTAAGGAATCGGTAGACAGCTTTTTAGGACTGAAAGGCTTGCTGCTATGTGGGAGAATAAAAGAACCTGAAGGGATCTGATCCTATTCCTTGAAATCTCCATTGACAGGTACAAAATTTGTTCTAGAGATGTTTGCTGAATGAATAATGGAGATTATAAAAACCCATTAAAACTTGAGCAGACTCTTAAGAAGAGTAGATGGTAGAACGGCAAACATGGTTGATTTTGCTGGTTTGGAGAGGCAGCTAAAGAGTGTGCTGAGCAGAAGGCAGAAAAAGATCTAAGCTTATACTACATTCTTTATACACTACAGTGGGATGTTAATCTAATAGCAAAAATTGGAATGAGGAGTGTTTCAAAGTCTTAATTTACCAAGAATTCTTAAGATATTTACAAAATCAATGTGTTGCCCAGGAAAAAGAACAAAACAGAGAAAAAGACGTTAAGGAGTAAAGAATAACAAAAATCAAACTTTTTAATTTTTAAGGATTTCTGCACTCTACAATGAACACAGTGAAGTAGGACCATATTACTAGAATTTGTATTCTGATTTATGTATTTAGTTTCCAACTGCACAGAGCGGTGTTACTACTAAGTAGAACAAAAAAGTCACCTTTCTGGCAAATTTTACTAAAATTTCTTCGTTTTAGCTGAAAGAAAATAAGTGGTAGACAAGTTCCCCTAAACATTTATCCACTATGAGATTGGACTGCTCAGAGAAAACCTGAACAATGGAAGTCCCTGAAGCTTATGCTGCTTTTACATCTTGCACTCTTTACTGGCCACATCAGAAGAGCGATGCCCATCTTTAAGGGGGTACTGAGAGTCTACAATGTTTGTTTGAGATATTAATAGAAAAGCTAAGCAGCCCTGAAATGAATGAGTGACACGCTAAGGGAGAATCTATGCATTTTTTCCCTCACGAAATAAATTACATCAGAGTAAAGAAATACTACAGGTTTTGCAAAGGGGAGAAGGATAATATCTTGCTATTGGTTGAGTAAAGGGAGGTGAGAATGGACTAAAAAGCAGCTAATTAACTCAAAGCAAGGTAATACTGAATGTTTTTAAATTACTAAAAGTAACACTGTATCTCTTGCCTAAAGTATTACATCTTTTTGTTCATTACCCCTGGGAGAAAAATGGCTTTGGGTATAACACACAAGAAACCTGTAAAATAACCATGAATGTAACTTTCAAGAAGTAACAATCCCCTAAATTCAAATGCACAGAAAGGTCCATTATTTACTTATAACTAGTTAAACAAAATCATGTGTAACAGCACACAAACCCTCATCTGAAACTTTTGGGAACCAATGTGTTTTAGAATTCTCAATTTATTGTATTTTAGAAAGGCGGTAACTTGGATGCATTATGGAAAGCCCCCAGTGGGGTCTGAGACTGCACTCTGTAAGGAAATACGTAAATGTTTTTCCAGCAGAACTTAGACTCACACTTAAAGAGATGACCAACTATAGCCTTCCTCTAGTTCTGGTCAGGTCTGGCTGCCAAGTTAGATGTGGTGCCAAACTTACTAGAAACTTTAGGTTTTAGTAACTTTCTGGCTTTCAGAATTAAGATAAGGGATTGTGGACCTGTACCACAAGATCAGAAGATAAATTTACTGTTAAACTAATATTACAAGTTTTCAAACTTAAAATAAAAAAGACAGTACCCAAGTTCGAAGAGAATTTAAACATGTTTTATTGTCAGAGAATGTCATTTGATGAAATTCTCCATCTTTTTACATAGCTCCAACAAAATCTTTACAAGAAAACCTGGCCTCTTGGAGAGAAAACACAACACACTCCTAATCTGCATGTTCTTTAAATTTAGATTTATCGCGTGTACTAGACTTTAAAGCAATTCATCAAAGTTGTTTCCGTCATCACATCTTACATAATTTCACCCACAATATAGAAAATGCTTATACCATTCAACCACTAGGATGAGGAGAACCGACAATGCAGAGAAAACCACTTAAGTATGCATTTAGCAGTTAGGGCCCAGAGTCCAGCTAAAATAAAGGACAAAAATTACATTCCACCTAAGGCGGTTGGTTCGAAGCCATCCAGGTTGTGGTCACTAGACCGAGAACACCGTCCCAACTACAGAAAACGAGACTCGAGCTCCCAGCAGTCCCCGCGTGGAGGCGGGGCAGGGGTTTGCCAGGCCCCGGACGCGGAGGCCTGAGCTCGCGGAGGATGGCGGGAACTGGAAGAGCAACCGTCCGCAGACCTCCCTCATACCCTTGCCCCCGCGACCCGGCCCCTTCTCAAGCCCTCTGCACGGTACCTGTCCCCAGGCCTCTCTGTTTTCTTTCCCGCTGCAGCAGGGACGGTACTACCGGGTCTCAGATGGCAGCGCGGGGGCGACGACCCCGGGGCTGGGGATGAGGGGAAACCTGGCCTAGCGGGCATGCAGCGCCTTGTCATGTCGGCGCCGCTGGCGACGGCGGCATGAGCTGTAGCTGGAGAAGTTGGATGCGTGGTTGCCGTCTTGCTGCTGGGACTCGGGGATGCTGTCGGAGCAGAGGTGGGCGGCACCCCTTCCCTCTTCATGGCGGTTCTCTCTCTTCGGAAGTGACTCCGGTGTGAGCGGGAAGGAACCTGAGGACCCACAGGGGGCGGGTCTTACTTGAAGCGACGCGTTCTTATTGGCCGGCACGGGGGTCATTCCAATAGTGGTGCAATAGAGAGCCGTAGCTTCTCAAGAGAAGGCAGGGTTTCGGGGGAGGGGGTGGGGAGGAGGGGAGGAACACTGCCCCCCCCCGTCACGTGCACGGGGTGGGGGGTGGGGCGCCTCGGCGGTCGGGCCGCGTCCGCTTTGGCGGGCATGTGGGGGCCGGAAGGCGCGGGATGCCAAGGGCGCTGCGGTAGCTGGCGATACCCGTCTTGAGGAAGGCGAGGGGCAAGATTTGCTGAAGCAAACCCGAGCCCAGCAGCTTCCCCCAATGAAGACTGCCAATAGTTGGGCTTCTTGTGTCACACAATTGTGCCTCAGAAATCCCCAGCTGTTCATTACATCGTTCTTTTAACATCTTAGGCCGAAGTGTGCTGATGCTGTCACCATTTCCTCAGTAGTCGGCACAACCCAATGTGAAGACTTGTTCATTGTGTGAGGGTTCTTGTTGAATGCTGGAGTGGCTCCTCTCTCTCTCTCTTTTTTTAAAAGAAGGAAAAAAACCTCATTGAAATAAAGACTTTTTATTACACAAACGCATTTTGTTTCTCAGTTGCTGTGATGAGTTATCCGTAAAGTCTCTGGAGCCAGATTCCGTGGAGATTTTTGAAAGGAACATAAGGTCAGCTTTCAATTACTCATGTTAAGTGTGGACTGCATAGATTAGTGAAAAGTGCCAGCAGTCTCCCATCCTTTGTAAGGGGTTTGTGCTTTGGAGGCTGTTAGCTAGGGTTTTCCCTACAAACTGAGAGGCTGGTCTGAGTGGCTCTGAGCTTCAGTTTCCACATCTATAAAATGGGCAATCTACTTTTCTGGGCAATTGCTTATAAAAATGATAAGCCAGGCAAAGTGCACAGCTCAGAGACTCTCATGTAGTAAGTACTGTGTGAATTAATGTTCTCTTGCCATTGTTCTTTAAACAGACTGTTTAACTTACTATAAAATCTTCCAGAGATCAGTCTGATATTGTTATAACTATTAACCAAAATATCAGTCTTAATGATGTTCAAGCCATAACTGTCAGGCCTGTTCAATCAATTGGATGGAACAAAATCTTAAATGACAATGAAGAATTTAGACAGGTATTTCCAGTTTATTGTACTGAGATTTAACTGCTTCTGTAGCTAAGCATGCCTAACTGGCCTGAAGTTCACCTCCTTCCCTCACCTGTTTTAGCCCTCAGGAGAAAGAATTAATGAGGAATAAAGTGGCCAACAGGGAGGGCAAAGTGGAGGGTAGAAGGTAAACTGAACATACAGGTCTCTCATTCATCCCCAAAGTATATATACACGGATACTAGGTAGTAGGGATGTAGGTCTCTCATTCATCCCCAAAGTATATATACATGGATACACTGAAATAAGGGGCATTTTTCTGCTCCCAGTATCTGAGAAGTTACTATACCTAGCATTGTTTCTTAGATGAAAAAGAATATAATAGATGCTCAAAATGTGTTGGATGGTTAGTGACATATATTTATTAAGGGTTTTTACACCTTATTTGCAACCTCTTGTATAACTGTGTTCTGAATGTTACGACACTAGCAAGTTCCTATTTCTGTAACTGCACATCTATAAAACATTTAATCGGATTCGTTTCATTGCATGCTCAGTCCGTAAAAAAGAGTAATGCATAAAAGCATGTTCTGCATGATCAATTAGTTGCTTTTCTTGGATTATAGTATTTGAATCATCCAGCTTCCAAGGTATCGCTTTAAAGGCTGTACTTACGCTACCAAACAATAGTTTTCGAATTTTCTTAATCTGAGCAACAGATTATGGAGTTAAGTGAGGCAAGAAATCCCTTGATCAATAAATGGAGATGGAGTCATAATAAAAACATAATTTTAAAAATCTCTTCTTAACAGGGAAGTAGTTATCTAAATCCTCAATAAGCATCAAGGCTCTTCTTTGTTTAAACTGTGTTTGAGAATGATGCAGATTTAGGTTGCAGGATGAAATATGCTCTACATATCAACCAGAACATCTGGGAGCTTCTGAAGCTCTTCCCCACTCCTGTAAATAGTGTTAGTCTTATTATGTGTTTTTAATCCCTTCTCTTACTTTGAATTTGTGTGGGTATATATCTCTATCTCTATGTACATAAATGGCCTGGAAGCTGTACTAAGTGAAAGATATTGCCGGTGAGGAGACCAGGGTAGAGAAAAATGGCTGGGGCGAGAGGATGATGAATAAAGTAGACAGGGCTGAATTAGAGACTTAAAACCTCAGCCAAGATTGGAAAAGTAAATGAAGAAATGAAGGCCAATGACCTTAAAAGACTAGTTTAAGATTTCTGTGGATGAGGAAACAAAGACCACAGGAAGGGAGTGGCTTCTAGGCATGAGGGTTCTATGGGGTACTCAGCACAATTTAGCACCCTGTATTGTTAAAGACAATAGAGGAGCACAGACCTTGGCCTTGATGAGAAGGGACGGGTCAGTCAGTCACAGAAACAATGTTACGTGCAAAACAGATCAAATCTGCTGGGAGCGTCAAGCCCAGCGTGGGAATCCTGAAAGGAGTGACAGTATAGCTGATGCCAGAGATACAAACAGTCACAAAAAGAGAAAACAATTTAGGGAGATGGGCTCATGAAGTACCTTTGCAGGCAGGGACTCTGAGAACAAAAGGTCAGTAAGTTACACAGAACGTTACTAACAAGCTGGGAACTCTTGATTCTACAGTAATGACACAGTTCTGCTCTAACATTGCTACACTCTGGAAGAAACCCCAAGGCTCTTATTGGAGGGTGCTCCAGGGTAGACTGAGAGACAAAGATGGGTTTGCTGCAGAACTGCCTGCTGGTGGCCAAGAATGTGTGTGTGGAGGGGAGGGTAGAGGGTGACCTGGGAAAGGGGATAAGGAGCAGACTCTGAAAAACAGGAAATAATTAACTTGAAAGCCTGACTGAAAAAGACCACGTGATGATCTGAAGGAGGGAAGGCAACCTCCAGCCTCTCAAGATCTGCAAATAGATGCCGAACTCAAAACTGCCCAACAAGTGCTTCGAAAAAGCACTGTGCTCAGTCACTCAGTCGTGTCTGACTCTTTGTGGCCCCATGGACTATAGCCCACCAGGCTCCTCTGTCCATGGGATTTTCCAGGCCAGAATACTGAAGTGGGGGTGCCATTTCCTATTTCAGGGGATCTACCTGACCCACTAGCTTGGTTTTAAAGGGCTGCTGGGAAAAAATCAAATGTAATATGATATCATGTCATGTCCTGAAACTTAAACTTCCTGAGAGTTAATTAGAAAAACTGCAGAAGCAGATCTAATGTTAAGGAAAGTTTCTTGTTATTTCATTACAGAATGGTGCAAGATACTATTTCCCACGCTTTAGAACATGAGTAACATATTTGTAATTTTTGACATACCTGAATGTTTCCTATATTAATATTTAACTAATATTTTTCTGTAAATCACTTTTTTTTAATGTATGCTATACTTAAAGTTTTATTAAGAGGCTAAATCTCCTGTTAAATGGTTTTTCCACAATTTAAAAAAAAAATTAGGGAATTCCCTGGCAGTTCAGTGGTTAGGAATCCGAACTTTCATTGCCAAGGGCCCAGGTTCAGTCCTTGGTTGGGGAGCTAAGATCCCACAAGCTGCATGGCATGGCCAAAAAATTAACAACAACAAAACACAGGAATTTAAAAATCCACAGGACAACCAGTTAAATTTGAATTACTTCTAAATCACTTTTTAAATGTAAACATTTATTTTAGAAGAAAACTTAAAAATCATTCTCCAACTTAGGACTAACTTTCCAAATGAAAGCTAATTCTAAAAACTAATAAATAATAACCAGAAAAAAGTCTCTATGTTTTATCTAGAGACATCTTGTTTACTAGTTTGGGAGGCATAGTTATCATTCATCTTATCTGAAAAATAAGAGACTGTAAATATTGGTTTGGAACTCCAGCCTGAATCAGGTATTTTTCACACTGGGTGAGCCACTCATTAGAGGGTTTTGAAATTGATGTAATGAGTCACAGGCCACATGAAAAAAGACAATGGAATAGAGAGTGCATACAGTGTAGGAGTATGTGTTTTTTCACAAGACTTTTACTTATTTCAGTTGCACGTATGTATTTTATATGGCAATGATGTAAAAGGTATTTCTGTGGCCCTACTGTGGGCAGTAGTGGAAACTTGTGAAAGTTGTTGCTGTAATCTGTATTCATATTTCACACTTCTGTGTATTAGTGAAATAGAACAGCAGAAGCTGCTTGGAGGGCAAAAGATAGGCTTTCTTTTGTCACTGCTGCTGGTGGGGGGGAGGGTGGAGAGACATAACTCGGGCTCCCCTTATGCCCTTTTAAGACCATATTTTCCAGGAGTGGGGGAGGCTTGAAGGAAGGCAGACTGTCTTTTCAAAGGAGAGTGCCTTTACCCTTCCCAGGCTATAAGAACTTCAAGATGGGGAGGAGTGGCTCAAGTGGCCCTATCAGATCCCTCCTTGTCTTCAGTAATCTTGAGACTGTGAGGAAGAAATAGGAGGAAAGGGAAAATGATACAAAAGAGGTAGAAGGACCTTATATACCTTGTCCAACTCATCTCTCATGTGAAACCCTACCACCCTGCAAAGAAGAGAGTCTCTTTGAGGATAATACATCTGATCTCATACTTTTGCAATGCTCTTCCCAGAATTCAACACGCCTGTGATGACCTGTAAGACCTTTCTTTATTGGATTATGACTTGCCTCTTCAGAGGCATTCTGCCACCACTGTTCCTTAAGCTGTAAACTTGCACAGCACCAAAGTACTGAACCCTCTATGCCAGGCATAACAAGATGGCCTCCTGAAGGAGCCATCTTTCATCACCTTCTTTTTAAACTTCCAAAGAGTTCTTTTGTAAAAGTATGGGGCAACATTGAAAAATCAAGAGATTTCACACAAAATTCTAGATTTCTGGCTCCAAGAAGTACAAAGAGGGGTCTCATATTTCTGTCTACAGAGCTTAGATAGGTACGTGAATCAGGTCAGTTCAAGGCCACCAAAGCCTGCTTGGCCACACAACATGGATGCTGAGGTAGCAATAAAATGGAGTAATTTAGCTGAACTCTCAACACTTGTGATGGCTTCCCAGGTGGCTCAGTGGTAAAGAATCTGCATGCCAATGCAGGAGATACTGGAGACGTGAGTTTGATCCCTGGGTCCAGAAGATCCCCTGGAGGAGGAATGGCAACCCTCTCCAGTATTCTTGTCTGGAGAATCCCATGGACTGGGAGCCTGGTAGACTATAGTCCTTGGAGTTGCAGAGTTGGACAGGACTGAGTATGCATGCACTCAACCCTTGTTAACAATATAAACTAGTATGGAACAATCTCTGAGATACCCTAAGTGAAAAATTGAGTTGCAGAACAGTGTATGCTACAGTGTATACATGTGCTATTGCTTGTATAAATAAAAAGAGTTATTTGTATGTATGTGCCAAGACTATCTCTGGAAGGATGCTGTGCTTTCCAAGTAACTTCCTAATGCAACATAGTATTCTACTCTATGCACTGGCCGGTAACTTAGTTAAGTTAGTTCCCTTACAGCCTTATATTACTGATCATGATGCAATGAACCTTTATACCTTTATACCTTTTATTCACCTTTGTGAACATAGAAGCATATCTCTATACATTGGGAAGGGAATTGCTGGGTCAAAGGACATGTATGTTTTATATTTTGATAGACAGCAGTCATTGGTACTTTTGAGTGTCTAACCTGAGCATAGGTAAAGAAGCTCATAACAGCAGTTGCCTCTGGATAGAGGTTTTCCCCTATTTGTGAAAATTATTTTATCAAGTGCGTATATTACTTTCCCGAAGAAACACATATCCCTATCTCTGCCTATCTATTTATCTATTATATCTATCATCTATCTATCACAAAATAAAAGGACCAATGGTTTTGGATGAAAAGTTACACTGTTACATTAATTGCTTTCCGTGAAGACTTCACCAGATGTCCTCCACTATTTCTCTTAGCTTCTGTTCATTTCTCCTTCATTTCCCTTCCACTTGCCACTGACACCCTTGTTCCTACCGCCTCTTTTGGAGGGCAATGTGGAGACCATTAAGTTACCTTCTCTGACCAGGGATTTGGTAGTAAAAACATTTGTGGTTGGGTTCTCAAACTCAAGGTGTCTTCAGTAGAACCTATTATCTTCCCTCCCTGACCTCCAGATTTAAGGTTCTCTCCTCCTGTATTTCTTATCTCAGTGGATGGTTTCATCATCTTCCCTCACCTGTCGCTGAAACCACAAACCTGGGAGTCCCACTAATCTCTCCCCTCTGTCACCCTCAGCTGCCACCTGTTATGTCATCAAATCAGTGATTTTGCCCTCTAAATATCACTTTGTCCTTTCTTAGCAAAAATAAAAAGGATGACAATGTAAAATATTTGAGCAGACATGAGGAAAACAGTGCTCTCATATATTGCTAGTGGGACTGTAAATTAATTTAGCCATAACCACACACACACACACCCCACACACATATCTGATTCTTTTTAGAACAAAGATATAGGCAAATACAAAGAATAATATTACAACATATTCACCATTCTGAACTCACAACTATTAAACAATTTTAATCTTTTACTTCTCTTTCCTGGTTTTCCTTAGTTTTCCTTTATTTTTTATAAGTCTTTATTGAATTTCTTACGCATTGCTTCCATTGTGTATGTTCTGACTTTTTGGCCACAAGTCATGTGGGATCTTAGCTCCCGGACCAGTGATCGAACCCACACTCCCTGGATTGGAAGGTGGAGAGTCCCGACAACTGGACTGCCAAACAAGTTCCTGGTTTTCTTTAATTTCATAATAAAACATTGTATGTTTTAAAAACATATAACATTATTTATGGGAGTAGGTAAGTCTTTTTTTATTGAGACTCCAGTTTAATTCTCTTCTCTCCTACTCCTTTTCAAGTCTGCAAGCCTCATATTCCTCATGTTTTCAGTTCAGTTCAGTTCAGTTCAGTCGTTCAGTCTTGTCCGACTCTTTGCGACCCCATGAACCGCAGCACGCCAGGTCTCCCTGTCCATCACCAACTCCCGGAGTTTACTCAGACTCATGTCCATTGAGTTGGTGATGCCATCTAACCATCTCATCCTCTGTCGTCCCCTTCTCCTCCTGCCTTCAATCTTTCCCAACATCAGGGTCTTTTTTTTTTTTTTTATGTAATCAAGTTTTATTAAAGTATAAAGGAGATAGAGAAAGATTCTGGCATAGACATCAGAAGGGGGCAGAAAGACTGCCCCCGCCCCCTGCCCCAGCTAGTCTTTAGCAGGCAGTTACATACCGACTAGCAGCCTGCTAATTAGACAAAGGAAATGTCTCAACTCTCAGAGAGTGGCACCAGGCCCGTCACCCACAACATGTGTCTTGAGATAACATTGGCACAAGGTGAGTCATCCTGGGCCTTAAATCAATTGACATGAATCTTGAAGAAAGGCAGATTTCCAAGCAAATGCTGCTGCTGCTGCTAAGTCGCTTCAGTCATGTCCGACTCTGTGGGACCCCATAGACGGCATCTCACCAGGCTCCCCCGTCCCTGGGATTCTCCAGGCAAGAACACTGGAGTGGGTTGCCATTTCCTTCTCCAACACGTGAAAGTGAAAAGTGAAAGTGAAGTCGCTCAGTTGTGTCCGACTCTTAGGGACCCCATGGACTGCAGCCTACCAGGCTCCTCCGTCCATTGGATTTTCCAGGCAAGAGTACTGGAGTGGGGTGCCATTGCCTTCTCCGATCAGGGTCTTTTCAAATGAGTCAGCTCTTTGCATCAGGTGGCCAAAATACTGGAGTTTCAGCTTCAACATCAGTCCTTCCAATGAACACCCAGGACTGATCTCCTTTAGAATGGACTGGTTGGATCTCCTTGCAGTCCAAGGGACTCTCAAGAGTCTTCTCCAACACCACAGTTCAAAAGCATCAATTCTTTGGCGCTCAGCTTTCTTTATACTTCAACTCTCACATCCATACATGACTACTGGAAAAACTACAGCCTTGACTAGATGGACCTTTGTTGGCAAAGTAACGTCTCTGCTTTTTAATATACTGTCTAGGTTGGTCATAACTTTCCTTCCAAGGAGTAAGCGTCTTTTAATTTCATGGCTGCAATCCCCATCTGCAGTGATTTTGGAGTCCAAAAAAATAAATAAAGTCAGCCACTGTTTCCCCTTCTATTTCCCATGAAGTGATGGGACCGGATGCCATGATCTTAGTTTTCGGAATGTTGAGCTTTAAGCCTACTTTTTCGCTCTCCTCTTTCACTTTCATCAAGAGGCTCTTTAGTTCTTGTTCACTTTCTGCCATACGGGTGGTATCATCTGCATATCTGAGGTCATTGATATACATGTATTTATATCTAGTCATAAAAATATAGAGGATTCTTTTGTATATGTTTAAAAATATGTACATTTTATTTGTTTGCAGTTCATATTTGTCCATTACAAACAATGTCTCATGGATATCTCTGTACATGTTTCTTTTTACCCACATGCAAGAATTTCTATGGGTTATATAATCAGAATGGAAATTGCTGGGTCATAGGGTATTTGCATTATCAAGTTTATTGTATGCTACCAAATTGCTTTCCATAAATGGCTGAATTAATTTACAGTCCCACTAGCAATATATGAAAGCACTGTTTTCCTCATGTCTGCTCAAATATTTGATATTGTCATCCCTTTTTTATTTTTGCTAATCTGAAGGGTGAAAATGATTTCTCACTGCTTTATTTTGCATTCTCTTAATTATTAGGTTGGATTTCTCTTCATAAATCTGGTAGTGGGGCATTAAGATTCTTTTGTTAGCTGCCTTTTCTATATTTCATCCACTTTATAAACTCATCTATTTTTCTTATTGTTTATAAAATTTTAAAATACATATTTTAAATACTCAAAAAATCCTTTCTATCCCCCCTGCTGCACCCCAATACAGGCCCTAATTGTCCTTTGCAAAGTATGTTGCAACAGCTTCCAGATTGGTCTTTCTGACTTGTATTTGCCCTTCTTCATTCCATCTTCCACACTGCAGCCTGAATCATCTTTCTAACAAGCACATCTGAGCAAGTCACTCCCAAATTCATTACTGATGGGGAAACGAAACAAAAACTAAAACATCACCATTCACAAAAGAATCACCAAACAAACCAATTTTAAAGGCTTACACTCTTTGGTATACTGTATAGGTACTCCATGATCCGATTCCTCTCTACCTGTGAGAGGCCATCACCCTGTTCTTCCCCATACATCTTACCCATTCAGAACAATTGGCCATTCTTTGAACACATCAGCCTCGCTCATGCTTCTTGGCTTTTGTGCACCCACCTGTACTGCAATCTTGTCCCCCTAGAAAAAACTTCTCTGACATCCCTAAAAAGACCTAGTTGCTCTTTGTTCAACTCTTATGTGCACTATGCATGCTGCCTTGCTTCAGTCATGTCCAACTCTTTGGGACCCAGGCTCCTCTGTCCATGGGATTCTCCAGGCAAGAACACTGGAGTGGGTTGCTGTGCCCTCCTCCAGGGACCTTCCCAATGCAGGGATCAAACTCATGTCTCTTACATCTCCTCATGGGCAGGTGGGTTCCTTACCACTAGCACCACCTGGGAAGCCCAAAAGAAGAGTGATTTTTTTCCAGGCCCCAGTTGCTTTAGACTTACCTGTAAGCTGGGAGCGTGTAGAGCAAAGCACCGAGCAGCATCTCACTCTCAGCAGCTCAACACAGCTTCTCTGCGCTCCGTGTCACAGTAACTCCACAATCCTCTTTATGACTTCACATTGAAATGATTTTTGTATGTATGTCTTCTCTCTAGACTGGAAGCTTTGATAGCACAGGGCTCTGTCTCTTGGTCTCAAGAGGCAGTGTATCAGAGTGGTTAGGAGTGTGGGCTCTGAAGCTAAACTGCCTGGGTTTGAATCTTAGCTCTTTACAGTTTGGGAAATTGCTTAGCTTCTCCATGTGTCAGATTCCTCATTTGTAAAGTAGGGATAATAATAGTACCTATCTCATCTGCTTTCATTAAATCAGTTAATAAAGTACTTATTAATAGCCAAAAGGTGGAAGCAAGTCAGGTGTTGACCTGAGTCTCCTGTATCTGCATTGCAGATTCTTGACCACAGAGCCACCAGGGAAACCCAAATAAATAATACATATATACATACATACACTTATACATATATACATACACTTATACATATATACATACATATACATATATATAAACACATACAATGGAATATTTTTCAGGCTTAAATAGGAAGGAAATTTCTGACATGTGCTACAACTTGTATTAACCTTGAAGACTATGCTCAAACAAACCAGTCATGAAAGAACAAATACTGTATAATTCCAATTATATGAGGTATCTGTGATAGTCAAATTCATAAAGACAGTAAAATGATGGTTACCAAGGGGTACCAAGAAGGGAGAATGAAGAGTTCATGTTTAATGGATATAGATTCCGTTTGGGAAGATGAAAAGTCTAGAGATGGACGATGGTGACGATTGCACTCCTGTGGTCATGTATGGATGTGAGAGTTGGACTGTGAAGAAGGCTGAGCACTGAAGAATTGATGCTTTTGAACTGTGGTGATGGAGAAGACTCCTGAGAGTCCCTTGGACTGCAAGGAGATCCAACCACTTCATTCTGAAGGAGATCAGCCCTGGGATTTCTTTGGAAGGAATGATGCTAAAGCTGAAACTCCAGTACTTTGGCCACCTCATGCGAAGAGTTGACTCATTGGAAAAGACTCTGATGCTGGGAGGGATTGGGGGCAAGAGGAGAAGGGGACGACAGAGGATGAGATGGTTGGATGGCATCACTGACTTGATGGACGTGAATCTGAGTGAACTCCGGGAGTTGGTGATGGACAGGGAGGCCTGGTGTGCTGCGATTCATGGGGTCGCAAAGAGGTGGACACGACTGAGTGACTGATCTGATCTGATCTGATCTGATGAACATACTTCATGCTACAGAACTGTGCACTTAAAAATGGTTAGGGAATTTCTTGGTGGTGTAGTGGTTAGGACTCCATACTTTCATTGCTGAGGGTCTGAGTTTGATCCTTGGTTGATGAACCAAGATCCTGTATGCCTCACAGCCAAAAAAAAAAGAAGAAGATTAAAATGGTAAATGTTATGTTATGTATACTTTGTTACAGTAAATGAAAAAAGTGCTTATAATGATGTCCAGTATATAGTGGGGGCTCAATAAAGGTTAATTCTGATTCTGTTTGTTAACAACACATTATTAATAATCATTCATTATTCTCACTGTCCTGAGCTATTGTATCCTCAAGTGGGGCTAGCTCCTGCAGCTGGGTCAGTTACCCATCTGTTTCCTGTCCAACCCTAACTTCCTCTGATTTCCTGACACAAGGCCAGTTTCTCAGAAGGAGATTTCTAGGGCAAGAGGATATACTTGGTGTAGGAGCCTTGCTAGCCTAGGTGACACTTGGGTATCCCCCAACTAAAATTTCAGGAGTAACACCCACTGTGTACTTAATCCTGGTTTGAGTCTTGGTCAGTAGTGACCCCTGCTTCCTCCCTTCTTTTCCCAGTTCATCTATCCCAGGCACCTAGCTGCTGCTGCTGCTGCTAAGTTAGCTTCAGTCATGTCCAACTCTGTGCGACCCCATAGATGGCAGCCCACTAGGCTCCCCTGTCCCTAGGATTCTCTAGGCAAAAACACTGGAGTGGGTTGCCATTTCCTTCTCCAATGCATGAAAGTGAAAATGAAGTCACTCAGTCGTGTCTAGCTACCATACCAGAAATAACTGGAGGCATTATAAAAATGTGCTGTGCTGTGCTTAGTTGCTCAGTTGTGTCCAGCTCTTTGTGACTTCATGGGCTGCAGCCCACCAGGCTCCTCTGTCCATAGGGATTCTCCACGCAAGAATACTGGAGTGGGTTGTCATGCCCTCCTCCAGGGGATCTTCCCAACCAAGGGATTGAACCCAAGTCTCCTGTGTTGCAGATGAATTCTTCACTGACTGAACCACCAGGGAAGCCCATTAGAAAAATACAGCACATTAAATGAATCTGAAAATATTCTTTGCACTTTAAAAACCTGTGCTAATTCCGCTCTAGTACTCTCCAAGCCACTCACCAAACCCATACTTTCCCTCTTCTCTTCACCCATGAAACAGCTTCAGTCTGAGGTCTTAACCTGTGGTAAACCCAAAGCATCCGTTCCAAGATTCCTCCAAAATCCAGTTTCCCATGCTGGGGCCTCAAATAGTCTTTAGCATAATGTTCTTTCTCTGAACTCTTTGAAGCACAAAATTCTCACTTTGTGTTCTTATGACCAGAACAGAAACAAAACTTTTCTGAGTAGATTGAAGCAGCTTTGTTTTTCTTTTTTAGAGCATAACCTAGAAATGCGAAGCCTGATTTTCTAGAGGCCCTTGAAGTGCTGCTGGCTTAGATCACAAATGAAAAATTCAGATGTAGACAGGTGTAAAAGTCAAGCACTCAGCCTGGGGGATTCTGGGTGGCTCCAATTCAGCAGAGCAAATGGCAAAACAACAGGTGTCCACAGATGTACTGACCCACAAGGCACTCATACTCAAAGCTCGCCTTGAGATTGAATTCTCTCATTGAAATCTGCCCCCTCAGTCTGACCCCCATCACCCTCTGCAGGGCTCTGGAAATTATGCATTCTGCTGGCCTTATGTTACAGGTACCAGGAGGTTATGTGTGACTCACCCAGGATTAGCGGGCTTTAGGACTCAAAGTTCTGACATTTTCAAGCTGTTTATTAGTCAGAGGACGTTGCAGCCTACCTACAGAGGTTGCATAATAATTAAAAACTATAGTTGGAACAAATGCTTATGGGTGACCACACAGGACAGAGACTTGCTGAATTGGGAACTCAATCTAGGGTCCTCAGAGCCTTAAAGAGTTGTCTTGAAATAAGACATCTGCAGGATGGGGAAGAAGGAATATGATGGAAAAAGAGAGTCAATATGACTTTCCCTAATTGGAGGATCAAAAATAGGGTTGGTAAACCTTGTAAATCAGGTATTCCACTTACTGTGTCTTAAGGTAGTCAGGAACTAGAGCCAGAAACTATTAAAGTAAAAACTTTATAAGCTTTGTACCACTCCACATCTGTTCTTATGGTTATTCTGTGTTTGTCTCTTGGTATGATAATGTGCAAGCATGCTCAGTTGCTCAGTCATGTCCAACTCTTTGTGACCTCACAGACTGTAACCTGCTAGGCTCCTCTGTCCATGGAATTTTCAGACAAGAATACTAGAATGGCTTGCCATTTCCTACACCAGGGGATCTTACACACGCATACGGTGGGAGGGAACAGTTCACCCAAGAAAAAACTGAGCTGAGCAGCAGCAATTTCATGTGTGAACAAAAGTTGCTTATAGCAACTCTGTCTGTAATAGAAAACTGGAAATAACCCAAGGGTCCATCAAGAGGGGATTGTTAAATATAGAGCAGCTTTACCATGGAATACGATTCAGCTATTAAAAAGAATGGAGAGGACAAACGTGCTGATATACAAAGATGCCTGAGATATGTTAAGTGAAAAAAGCAAAGCGCTAACAGTATACATAGGAGAAGGCGATGGCACCCCACTCCACTACTCTTGCCTAGAAAATCCCATGGACGGAGGAGCCTGGTGCGCTGCAGTCCATGGGGTCGCTAAGAGTTGGACACGACTGAGCGACTTCACTTTCACTTTTCACTTTCATGCATTGGAGAAGGAAATGGCAGCCCACTCCAGTGTTCTTGCCTGGAGAATCCCAGGGACGGGGGAGCCTGGTGGGCTGCCATCTATGGGGTCACACAGAGTCGGACACAACTGAAGCGACTTACCAGCAGCAACAGTATACATACATAAAATCCCATTTCTATATGGTGTTTCCTTATAAGGTGAGGCATATAATATGTATCTGCACTTTCTTGTATGTATACAGACAGTGTCTGGAAGGAAATTAAAAAGTTAATTGTGCCACTTCCCACCTCTGGGATTGAGAATTTAGGAGAGGTATTGGGGAATTATTGCTTTCAACTTTGTAATTTTTATTCTGTTTGAAAGTTTAAAAAATATTTATAATTAAAAAAAATTTTTTTAATCTTCTAAGGGTTTCAGCCAGGATAATTTCAGGATTTACAATTTTTGAAAAGCTGTCCTTCAGTTCTAATTTCAAATAGGAATGTGGACTTTAGTTTCCTGATTTCTTGTTCCTTCACCCAGGATGGTGGACAAAGCTGCAGTTGTTTTTTTTTTATTTTTTGGTGGCCCCATGGCATGTGGGATCTTAGTTCCCCAACCAATGATCAAACCCACACCCCCTGCATTGGAAGTGTGGAATCTTAACCACTGGACCTGCCAGGGAAGTCCCCAAATTGCAGTTTGAATATATATTCTTTTCAAGCACATGTGGAATATTTATGACCACGTTCTAAGTCACAGCAGGATTCAACAATATGCCAAGGAAATGATAGCATATAAACAACATTCGCTGTCTACAATGCAATAAAATTATAAATCAGTTACAACAGTACCATATTTAAGCAATAGTTAAATAACCAAATCAAAATGTAGTCTCATTCTAAATTCTCTAACAGTGATAACATAAAAGAAAAACTTCTATTAATGAATTTTCTCTGGTTTTTACCCTCACCCTTAATCATGATGATATTCACTGCTCCTAAGTTGAACTATGCTGTGACTAAATGAACAAGTCAGTTTATTTGTTTCTATCTCATCTCGTCCCATAAAAATTTGAAAGAGGTTCAGTTGCTTGAACTCAATTCTGAATATGGAGGAACTTTCCTTGTCGTTGGTTGTAATGTTAATATATTAAAGCCATAAAATTCCTCCAAGATCCTAACCCATGGTGACAGGCATGTTGAAGGATCCTGTTTTCCTCTGGAGAGAAGCCCACAGCTGCCAGTCACAATAAACTTTAGATACTGACATGGACAGATGCCCAAGATATATCTTATGTGAAAAAGAAAAACCAGTTATAAGACAATGTGTATTATATGTAGTATTAGATGATCTAATGTGGAAACCAGGGGTATGCCTGGTGTGCCAAGGAAGCAAAAACAATTTTCAAAAGAATATATATTTAGTTTAAAGTACTGAAATAGTCATTAAAGGGAAAAGAACAGCTTTGATCTCCATATGCTTGTTTTACTGGTTAGTATTTTTATTTTGAATGAAACGTGGGTGGGGTAGGGGACATCATAGTAACCCTTTTCAGGATTAGGGTTGCCTAAGTTCTACTGATAAATCTGGCCATGATTTAATAATATGATTTTGTAAAAATTTACATATATAGTAGATGTTCATCTATGCAGAAAAAGCAATCTGGATAAATACACTTAAATACACCTCTAATTAAAAGTGGTTATCTCTGAAGGATAGAGTTTTAATTTCCACATTACAGATTTCTGGAACTTTTAACATTTTTTACAGTGAGTAGGAATTCTTTTGCAATCAGGAAATAATGAAAATTGAAAGAACAAAATAAAACAAATTCATTTTAGGCAGCAGGCAGTTAGGGCTTGTCTGGAAATATCACTCATTAATTGTGTGCTTGTGTAGTCTTACTACCCGGTTTCAGCTCTGGAGACATTGCCGCCAAGTTCAGCCACAGAATCTTTCCCACAAGCACAACCTGAAAGCCCACCCTTATGCACTGCAGTTTCCCGTGACATCTTTGTGACCTTCCGCTGCCACCTCTGATCTCTGGCCACACTCTACTTGTCCCCCTGTCTAGCTTGGCTCAGTGGGAATTCATCTAACTGTTAAGAATCCCAATCTGTTTTTCTCTTTTCCAGCTTGGCTCAATCCCCCGGGATTGACATTACTGCAGACCTTCTAATGGAACCTTACTTCTTTTTCCTAGGTAAATAGGCCTTCTGGCCATTTTTGTGCATGATTCATAACTTTATGTAAATGTTCAGGCAAGCTGGATGAATGTAAATTGTGGACGTGATCCATTAAAGATATTGAGCACAATAAGTTCCTAAAGCTGCGCTTGAATGTGAAATGGTTGATACCAGGCAGAGGATGCTTGCCAGTTTCCTGACAGTCTAGGGATGAAGGATAAACCACTGCAAGAGAAGAGCAAGACAAGAGGTGGCTAGTTGGCAGTGAGGAGAGAACAGTTTGGGGAGGTGAGGATACTGAGTGGTGGTGAGGGGTTTTGACAGACGAGAGATTTCTCTGGGTGGAGAATTCATCAGGGTCTGAGCTTCCTGAAGACAAAGGCTATTACGGCCACCTGGGATTTACTGGGCTTTAGCTAATCCTGGGCTTGGAGACACACAGATTACCTGTCTGGCCTATTTCTGGGTGTGTCATACAGAGAACAAAACCCAGTAAAAGAGATGGGAGAGTAGAACTCCTTTGAGGTGGAAGGGTCCTTCTCCAAGGTGAAGCAGATGGCAAGTTACAGTAGGTAGGTCTTGCTTGATGGATAGCCAGCCACACAAAGACAGAGGCTCTGAGAAAGACTGGAGAAGGAAAGAAAGGGGACAGAAGCAGGCCAGTGAGCACTTCCAGTATTAGAAAGGAGTCAACAGCCAGGCCCAGACACCAAACCTGGAGACACCTGTATGATTCTTTCTTTTAATTAAAAAAAAAAAAAATTCTGGCTGTGCTCAGTCTTTGTTGTGGTGCATGGGCCTTCTCTAGCTGCAGTGCGCGGGTCTCTTGTTGAGGTGGCTTCTCTTCTTTTGGAGTACGAACTCGGGAGCTCATAGGCTCAGTAGTTGCCGGGATTTGGTGGGATCTTAGTTCCGCGACCAGAGATCGAACCCACATCCCCTGTACTGGAAGGTGAATTCTTAACCATCGAACCACCAGGGAAGTCCAACACCTGTATGATTCTTAACTATTGTGTGACTTCCCTAGTGTGGTATTTATGTTTTTCCATGTCAGTTTCTATGGTGATGAGCTATAAACCAGTAGCAGTAAAACAGCAAAAGCTTTAAAATGAAGTGGGTTTGTCTTTAGGGGCAGCAAGGATGTGGGGAGCTGGGGAGGCTGGCAAAGGTACCACCCCAAAGAGACAAAAGCCTGCTGGTCTCCTGGGTCCACTGTAAGATGGTGGAGAAAACCCAGACCTAACATTAAGCTTGTGCAAAGGAGGCCTTTAATTTTTTTAAAAAAGGCTTTCCCTGTGGGATTTTCTTGCCTCTACCCCATTTTACTTATCCCTCTATTGTGGCACTTATTTCACACTTCATAGGAGGAAATAACTCGCCCTGTGACTATTTGCTTTTATACACTTAGCTAGAATGAAAACATGTCTCACATGTTCCTATTTTATCAAGAGCCTTATATAGAACTGAGCATGTATCAGAGGCTCAATATATATATATATTCATTTTGTGAATTAAAAATCAGATCAGATCAGATCAGATCAGTTGCTCAGTTGTGTCCGACTCTTTGCGACCCCATGAATCGCAGCACACCAGGCCTCCCTGTCCATCACCAACTCCCAGAGTTCACCCAGACTCACGTCCATCGAATCAGTATGCCATCAAGCCATCTCATCCTCTGTCATCCCCTTCTCCTCTTGCCCCTAATCCCTCCCAGCATCAGAGTCTTTTCCAATGAGTCAACTCTTCGCATGAGGTGGCCAAAGTACTGGAGTTTCAGCTTTAGCATCATTCCTTCCAAAGAAATCCCAGGGCTGATCTCCTTCAGAATGGACTGGTTGGATCTCCTTGCAGTCCTTTTATACAGATATATAATGCATAAGTGTGTCCTTTTCGTTTACTATTTTTCTTTGTCTTTGCCCTCCCCCTCTTCTCATAGCCTCATGCATGTGTGCATGCTAAGTTGATTCAGTCGTGTCCAACCCTATGGACTGCAGCCCGCCAGGCTCCACTGTCCATGGGATTCTCCAGGCAAGAATACTGGAGTGGGTTGCCATGCCCTCCTCCAGGGGATCTTCCCAACTCAGCGATGGAATCTGAGTCTCTTATGCCTCCTGCATTGGCAGGCAGGTTCTTCACCACTAGCACCACCTGGGAAACCCCACATTTTTATGACCATATATTAATATTAGAACACACACACATACATGTCTTTTTGTGTCTGTCAACTGATGTTTTACAAACATTTAATTATGTCATTTGAAAAATTTTCTTTCCCTTGGTTTTCTTCCTCAACAATATCTCTTAGAAATCTACCAAGTAAACTTCTATAGGATGATCTTGTTATTTTTAATAGCTGCATAGTAGTATAGGTGTGGCTTTGTGATAATTCATCCAAGGTGCGGCTGTGCTAGAGACCTCAGCTTTCTTGAGTTGATTGCTCACATCTCTTCCCAGTTTGGAGTTCAGTGACACTAGGCTGGCCGCTTGAGATTGGGCAAGGTGGGATTACTTACGTGATAGGAATATGCAAAAGCTACAAATTAGGGCTTTTTCCAGTGGTTTTTTAACTAGCAAATTACTGATCTCTATGAGTGGGTTTTAGTTTGTTTCTAGTTTTTTTTTTTTTTTTTTTCTGGGGTGGAGATGTAGTGAGCCAGTACAAATAAACAGTGCTGACACACAAACACGTACATACACGCATACATATGTGTGTACATACTTGTATCTCCTTATGTACTGGTATTTTTACTTCTGTGGGATATAGGAGTAGAACTGATGGATCAAGGGAATACACATTTTCAGTTTCAAAAGATGTTGCCAGATTATAAAGGATGGTAGAAATTTCTACCAACAGTGTAAAAACTGTGCATCCCTGCTAGCAATGGAAATTAGCCTCATTTTGATTTTTGCTCGTTTGAAAGGTATAAAATGATATCTCATTGTACTTTAGTTTGCACCTCTTTGAATACTAATAATTTTGAGCTTTTTTTCCTAAGCATATTGACTATTTAAATATGCTCTTTTGTGGCATGCTTCCTAATAGCTTTTGTTCATATTTCTTCTGGGTTATTTGTCTCCCTCTTGTCCATTTACAAAACCTTTTTGCTTATTGTTGTTTTTATTTATCTTTCTGTCCTATACATTGTATTTTCCCCTAAATCTATTTTTTGTCTTTTGACTTTATTTTGTCTATTACCATACAAATTTTTTATAGTCACAAGGGAAAATATATTTATATTTTCTTTTATGGCTTCTGGATTCTAGTCTTGGTTTACCAAGCCCCCTGAACTCTCACCCCTATATTGAACATGCAGTCTCCTAAATTTTCAAGATGGTTATTGTCTTATTTTTTAATTTGTTTTTAATCTATATGGTGTTTATATTTGTATGTGGTATAAAATAGGAGTCCAGTCTTATCTTCTTCCAGATGGAAGTTGTCTTGGCACCATTTATTAAATAACCCATCCTTTTTCATGGAGTTGAAACACCAACTATATCATACGGTAAATTCTCATATATATACACTTGGCCTATTTCTGGGTTCTCTATTTTATTCCAATGGTACATTTATCTATTTCCATGCCAATACTGAATTGATTTAATTACAGTAGTTTTATAGTACACTCTGACATCTGGTAAGACAGATCTCATCCTTTTTCTTTTCCATGTTTTTATTTGCCAATCTAAAGCATTTATTCTTCTATGTAACTTTAAGATCATTTTATTCAGTTTTCTCCCAAATCAAAACTTTATTATCTAATTACAATTGGATCAAATGTGTACATTAATTTCGGAAAAAATGACATTTTAATCAATATTCTTTCCAAAGATATTTACTGAGTACCTACTTTGTGACAAGCTCTGGAGATATAGCACTGGAGAAGACAGATGGCTTTTGCTCTGAGTTTAGGTTTTTTTTTTTTCTTTAAATAAATAAACAGCCCAGAAATTCCATGCTCCTACCCAACAGAAATGAGTGCTAAAATCCACCAAAATACATATACAAGAATACTCATGCAACAAAAAGAAAAAACAAGCAAGCAAAAAAACAAACAAACAAAAAAAAACTCATGGCAGCTTTATGTATAATAGAAAAAAACCTAGAAGTAACACCAATGTTTTTTCAGTAGAATGGATACATAATGCAGAGGAATCTTAGAGATACTATTGTGCATAAGGAGATGAACACAAGAGTACATACTCTATGGTCCCATTAATATGAAGTCCCAAAACAGGTAAAGCTTATCCTGAGATAGAGCAGAACATGGCTACTGTTAGAGGATATTGACAATGAGGGGGGCACAAGGGAAACTTCTGGGGCGATCTGACTATTGATGACATGAATACGTATATACTTTTATCAAGCCATGTATTATGCACCATCCACTGTACTGTTTTTAAGTTTTCCTTCGATTAAAACCAAATAAATAAAAGGGAAATTCATCCTCATGGAAATGCCTTCCTCCCCTTGAGGTGCCTAGGGTGAGCAACCATCTGCCCATTCCCAGCTTCTGCCTTCTCCGTTGCTGAAAAACTGAGTTTTCTAGTACTTTTTCGGCTTGGCTATTGCAGTCTTGAAGTGCCTGCAGCTGCTGTCAACTTCATGATTTTCCATCTCCCTCCCCCCTTTTAAAAAATATGTTTAAAAAAATCTCTTGATGGAATACAGTACAGTATTGTGGAAAAGCAGCAGACCTGGACCAGCTCAAAGCAGCCAGCTCGAACTCCCTCTCCCCTACTGGTCAATAAGAAACCCTGGATTTTTGTGCCTTACCCCCAAAAGAGTTATAAAGTTCAGTAAGTGCCTGGAAAGCAGGCAAGACTCTGCGATGCAATCTGGATCACCCATTACCAATTTGCTTTGCTCACCCACCGTAGTGGCTGGGCCTTATGCTTCCTAGGGGAAAATGAGCAGTTTGAATGCCTGCCCCCTCCTCCCTTCTCCCATCTCACCCACTCTCCTCCCTTTGTTCTCGATGAATGGTTCCCTGGTGTGGGGGTGCTTGTATTTGTGGCTCTTCGGGGAGAAAACTTTGAGCCCCACTTGGGGTTTCACACGTAACCCCAAGATTGTCAGCATCGGATGCAGCCTGCAGCGGTTACAAAAGGCGGATTACCATGCAGCGCTGCTGAGCTGCCGTTTGTGCCATTTTCTATTTCCGCCCTCTAGGGCAGTGACTCACTGCTTTCCAGTTCAATGTGGGGACACGTCCCACAGTGTTGACTGTCTGATGCTCCTGGAGGACATTCCTAACCCACCACTCACCAAGTTATTAGAAATCTAACTCCGAAATCACTAATCCCCAAATAACCTCTATTCTCTCTACCGCTGGCTTCCTTGCTTTGATTTTATGCACAGTAGTTCTAAACTCAAGGCCAAAAATTCTACCCCATGCGGAGCCACTTTCAAAGGAGAACCAATATGCTAAGACTAGAGGGGGATTTGAATAGCGGCTAATTGTCAGTTTGTCTAGTGAAGAAAGCTTCCTCTCTCCCCTGAGCGGGCTGGTTATTTGTTAAAATTTGCTGGGGTTTTGGAGCACCTCGCTGTCAGGGGCAGCTCAAACTCAGCAGTTTTAATTATTAATCAGGTCAAAGGCTGACGACAATTTTTCTTCTCTTCAGGGGAGGGTCTGGAAAGTTCACAGGAGGGCTGTCCCAGCCCTTGTCCTATGATGGGTGGAAAAGAGGGACGAGGGAAGTGATTCATGCCAAAAGGGTCTGAGTTCTTAATGGTTCTTTGCCCTAGACAGACTGTGTCAGAAAGTTGCTTAATCTCCCTCTGGATTGATTTTTAAGTGTATCTAGGTCTTTATATTACACTTTCTGTGGGTGGTGGTGGGTGGGTGGGTTGTGGCCTTCTGACTTAAACAAATTCCAGACTTGATACACATGTGAAAGTGTGTCCTGTCGTACCTGTGCAAGCTGGAGTGCAGAAAAGGTGGCTAGCTTCCTCAAAGGTGTCCGTGTGGGGGCATCAGTTCACGGGGCGGGGGTGGCGAGGGGCGTCAGTTCACGGGGCGGGGGTGGCGAGGGCTCCTTTCTGCTTCAGCGGTCTCTGGAAAAGGCACCGGGCTTTTTCCAGTTTGGGTTTGTAGCATTTCCAGATAGGCTTCCTCTATTCCTGCCCTGCCTCCCACGCTTCTCTCCTGGTCTCTGTGGATCTGGTTTCTCTTTTTGGCCTGAGACCTCAGCTTGACAAGATCCAGAAAGGTCTCTTTGCGGTCTGCCTTTCCCTCAGCCATTCTACAGGATTCCAACAGGCCCCGCCTCCCGCCCCTGTTGCTAGGCAGATTCCCCTGTTGCTAGGCCACAACTGCTGCTTCCCAGCCTCAAGAAGAGGCACAAATGCCCGGTGACCCCCTCAACAGTCTCCCCACCTAGCCACACGCTTGACAAAACAAGTCAATCTTAAACACCTGCTGTATGTAAACACCTGTGCCCAGCGTGGAGCAGTTCCAAATGGGGAAAGAGGTGGCAAGCTCAGGGCTGGCAGAGATAGGGGTGACCAGTCATCCTGGGGGTGGTGATCAGACTGTTTTCTGGGAAGCGTCTTACAGGATGGCCACTAACTTGAAGAGTTTTCCCTGGTCCAGGGTCTGACCCTTAGCGTTACAGGTTCAGAAAACTCATTTTGTGTGCAACTAAAAACAGATCCTTGTCCTGGTAGCAAAAGCATATTAATCAGGCTTGAAAGACTGATGTCTAAAATGAGAATGTGAATTGATTAATTTGTAATGAGAAGTCTGTCACATGGAACTAGGATGCTCCTGCAGGCACCATGGTCTCTCTAAGGAGGCAGACTTTTCTCAAAATGATAGTGTCACTGAAGGATTTTGGAGACTTGATGTGGAGCACCATTTTTGCCTAAGGAAGGGAGTGTATTTATCTCTCTCTCTCTCTCTCTCTTTTTTTTTGCTATGCTGTGCAGCATGCAGGATCTTAGTTCCCCCAGCCAGGGATCGAACCCATGCTCCCTGCCTTGGGAGTGTGGAGTTTTAACCACTGGACTGCTTGGGAAGTGCCTATTTATATCTATTTTTACCATCCTTACTATATGCCTGGCAAAATGCCTCATGTTTATAGATGTAATTCTACTAATTCTTCACATCAGCCATGAGAGGGAGCTACAAACACTCATTCCCATTTCACAGAAAGAAAGTTCAGATTAGATTGCTTACCTAAGGTCATCAAGCTAATAAGTGACAAATCCAGGGTTGGTACTCAAGGCCCATGGTGGGACTAATAGATCTCAGCTCCCTGGCAATCTTGAGATGACAAATTAGGTTGGGGGCAAGTTGGATAATGGATACTGAGGTGCTGATGAATCAGCCAGATGGAAATTTCCTTTAAGTGATGGGACCTTTGAAGTGGAGCTCTGCTGAGCCTAGATCTTGAGATGAAAATTAGAGGCACCATCCAACATATGCTTCACCCCTTCTGGAAGCATTCTGAGGGAATAGCTTCTACATTCTTATTGGTAGTGGATAAGTGTGTTTTTAACTCCGCTGTAGTGATAGAAAGCAGGAAGGTCACCCAGGACTGGGTAGGCATCTGAATGGGGTAGGACAGGGCACCCGAGGGGCTTCCCAGGTGGCGCTAGTGGTAAAGAACCCATCTGCCAATCCAGGAGACATAAGAGACCTGGGTTTGATCCCTGGGTCAGGAAGATCCCCTAGAGAAGGGAATGGCAACCCATTCCAGTGTTCTTGCCTGGAGAATCCCATGGACAGAGGACCCTGGTGGGCTAAAGTCCATGGGGTTGCAAAGAGTTGGACACGACTGAAGTCACTTAGCATGCACAGGCATCTGAGGGAGTTGCCAGGGTTAGAAGCTCAAAGGGGAAATGTTCCTGGAAGAGTATTTTCATCACCATTTTGCCAGTTGGCCATTAACACAAGAGGCCCAGCATCTGAGCATACCAAGAGACCAAGGTCTCAACTCCAAGGACAGGCAGAAGCAGCCTTGGGGAGAAGGTAGTATTCACAGAACTCCCTGGAAGGGACAATCTGGAGCCTGTCTAAGAAGAAAGGGACAGAGAAGTGCAGTGCCTTCCTTGTCCAGGGGCCTGGTCAAGAGCCCCTATTAATAGTCAGGGCAAACATGAAGACAGCCCTGATCTGGGAGACAAATCAAGACAGAGCTTGAAGCTGTGTGGCCAAAAAAATAAAAAAAAAGAGAGACAGAGAGATAGAAAGAGAACAGACAGGGGTCCTGAGTGGCAGTTTCTGAAAGCAACTAAGGGCTCTATCAGGCATGGCCATCCCCTCTATTTCTGTTAACCTCTGGCTCTGGCTAAACTGTGAGCATCTTTGTTCTGTATCCAAGCCTTAAAGAACTGAGGAGTGAAGGGCAGGAGGTGTGGGTTTCCCACAAGCTGTAGCTTTTCTAGCCTCCTTTCTCCCCCATCTTGCTTACTCACATATTCTTACAACAAACTTTCCTGCGTCTAGACTTGAGTCTTTCTGGGAGAAGGAATCTGTGCTCCACAAGCTGTCTGTTTCTCTGCTTTTGTAATTTACTTTTTTGGCTTCCCCCCCAGTTTCCTAGTGAAGTACTTTTTGAACAATCTCAGCCTTGTCTGGACGCCTGAGATTTGCCCGCATTGGGGCCAAGAGAGTCAAGGGGTTCCAGGGCCCCTGGAAATTTAGCATGGTGAGCCAGCAGCTGTCTCAGCTGGATTTGCAGGAAACAGCTGGTGGAGCCGGGGCAGAGAGAGGTGAAACCTCGAGAGAGGAAGAGATTGAGTAAGGGAGAGAGATGGGAGCAGCTGCAGTCACTAAGCCTTCCTGCCTGGACTCCTCCATCACAGAGGCCAGCCCAGCTCTAAGGCTCCCCAGCCTGGCTTTACTCGAAAAGAAACAAACAAGTTAAAGTGATGCCCTGGGGACTATAAACAGCGGGCATGGCCAGTATCTGACAGGGAATCGGACAAGGGCTCTTAACCTTAGAGCACGGGGTCTGTTCACCTGCAAATCTTAAGGACAGCTGGGGTGTGATTCATCCAGAGGGGGATTATGCCCCAGACACTAGACCGGGACTGTTTGGGGATGAGATCCAATCAGGGCACATGGCATTCAACTGAAACAGAGGAGAATTGGAGGAATTTGGGCCTCTTCTGTTAGTTTAGTAAACTGAGATCTCTTAGAGATTTGTGCATGATGTTGGCCTGTGCCTTATTGGAGGCCCTTCTCAACCCCCACCTCCCTTATTTGGCGAACGATGATTTTTTTCCTTAAAGACTTGATATTATGTAATAACCAAGGAAAGGCAATAATTTCCCCGCTTTATTGCTGGCTGGCCTTTGGGAAGGAATGGCTGGAGTTGGGAAGATCCCAGGGTCACTCTGAAACTTTTGAGAGAGGATACCTTCTCATGACCCACTAATATATTGCAGACTCAGGCTTGGTTCCTGGGCAGCAGAGGTTAAATTGAAATCTTGATTCTCTTGGTAACTTGATGGCTTAGTTTAGGCCTCGGGTTGCTGTTCCATGAACTGCCTTGAAATTTAATCACCCAAATTTATTTCCTAGAGTGTTTTTCAGCATCTCCTCCTCTAGGCCCATTAGTCACCATCCCGTGACCTGACAGAGTGATTATTAAAGACCCTGTGGTTCCTTTTCACTAGATTTAGGGGTGTTGGTAACTCTGGAGGCAAGTTCTAACTTGAGTCACAGTTGGGTGGACTTTCCCACAACTGGTTGTGAATCTTCCCTGAGGGCGCTCTCAGGGCCTGGGAGAATAACACTGTGGACCTTCTGTTCTTCCTTAAAAACCAGTGAGATGGTTCCTGGGTTCTTCTTGGACTGGTGTTCTTGGGCTGAGGGTTATATTATCTTTTGCCCCTGGGCACGTCACAGACATTTCTTAGCTTCAACCTCCCTTTTGGTGAAATGGAGGCAATGCACATTACAAAAAAAAAAGGAGTGTTGAGCCCAGCACAAAGGCTTGCAACCTATGTTAGCGCCCTTGCCATCTAGCTGGGACAAGGCTCAGGCCTTCTGTTGGGACTCTTGGAAGAAAAATTTTATCAATCTGACTTTGAAGCCTTCTCAGAAACTGTTATTTCAAGGGTAGGTGAAATTTTATCTGTTCCCCTCCCTCAACCTGATCCTCTAAAGTAGGAGTTGCAAACTTAGATGATTACAATTGGCAGGCAGGTAATATTCCCTGGTAGCTCAGATGGTAAAGAATATGCCTGCAATGCAGGAGACTGGCGTTCGATCCCTGGGTCAGGAAGATCCCCCAGAGAAGGAAATGACATCCCACTCCAATATTCTTGCCTGGGAAATCCCATGGACAGAGGACCCTGGCGGGCTATAGTCCATGGGGTCACAAAGAGTTGGACACGACTGAGCGACTGAGCACACACACAATATAAATACATAGCAATCTGTCTGAGCATGGGGGCCACAGGAGGGCCTGAGCCCTGCAAAGATAAGATGCTATCTCTCTGCTGGAAACAGTGAAAATGGGGCCCCAGTATGATCTTCTATTTTTTAAAGAGAAGCCAGATATCAGACTTTTGGGGAGAAAAGTCTCAAATTTTAAATGCATTCAATCAGTTGAAACATTTTAAAAGTGGGATGAATGAAATACTGTATAGCTTCCACTGGTAAAGTTCCACCCCTTGCCCTTGGCAGGTTCTGGAGGGAGTGCTCTCCCTTCCCCCAAGACTGGGCCTCCCTATTGCCTCTTGGTTGACCTCTGGAGGCATCTACCAGGGCCTGCTCCTCTCCTGCAGACATGTTGGACCAGTTAAAGGTTATTCTGTAGAAACCTCCACCAACAAGTCAAAAGATGAGTTTCCTGCTCTTAATAGATAATTTTTATTGGTTTTGCAATAAACGTATGAAATAGAAACAATAGCAATAAACCAGCTCAACAAGAAATCGAAAGGCACAGGCCCCCAAAGCCCTTCCCGCCTCTTCTTAATGAGTCTCTAATTTATAGACTGACTAGCAGACCCACTTTTCTTTTTCCAAGCTTTGCAAACTTTTCCATCTCGGGGGCTGGCGTGCTCTGGGGGCTTTTGCACTGGTTTCCTAGGAGCTGCTGCAATGGAGGCCAGGACATAGATGGCCCACACAGGAGGGGGGTGCACAGCTTTGGGGTTTGGGGCTCTGGACCCAGCCCTGTTTCCTGTGTCTCTGACGGTCTTTCCCCTTTTAAATTTCATATTTATCGATGAGGGGCAGAAAGAGAGTAATCAGGATACAAACTCATGCTGAAATGACTGAAGTCCACGATTTAACTTTTGGAGAGCCAAGTGACGAAGGGGTAGGCACCGAAGCATCCAGAGGCTGGGGAAGGGGTTTGCCCACGTCTTCTTCCCCCCCACCCCCCACGGCCCTCCGTCTGCTAAGCAGTGCCAAGGGGTGAGGTGGGGGTGAACTTGGTGTCTTTGTGACACTGATGAGACCTCCTGGCTATTGTTCTCAGTGGCAACTCAAGCAGCGAGCTGGAGGCCCTGGGTCCCTGCCAGCGGGTATTTACTTGTGGGGTTGCTGGCAGTGTCAGATGAGTGATAGCTAGAGTCAGAAGGGCTTCGTGCTCTGTTGGAACATTTCCCCTGAGGCCTGCAGCCCGAAGAATAGGTTATCTGTGTTCCCCATCACGCCTCCAAGAGAGAGCGCAGGCCTCCTCAGAGCTTATGGCTCCTCAGGGCTCACGCCTCCACAGTGAAAGGGAGAAACAAGACCGAATGGGTGTCCCTACACATTTCTTGGGGAGCTGGGTGACCCTGGGGTCTGCTTAGCGAGGAGCCTGGTAGACTTCAGCAGGAGGGCAGGAAGGCCTTCGCTGTGGAGGTGTGTGCTTTTGTGCCCTCGGCCAGTTTGGTGCTCCCACACTCCCTTCCTGCCCGGGGTGAGGAAGGAGGGGAGGAGGGTGCCTCTCCCAGGAATTCACAGCCCCGAAAGGGCCTCCGACTTCTCCAGAGCCTGCTCTTGGCCACTCTCCTCCTGCTCACTGCATGTCCCTCTCCTCAGCGGGCTTGGGGGAAGAGACCGCTGACTTTGCAACCCACCGCCCCTGAAAGTCCCCATCTATGGTGTGCTGTTATGCTTCGAGGACACAGGACTGTGAACTCGAAATTGTCTCGCCTTTGTCACCTCCTGGCATGTCTTTAGAGCTCGGGGAAACAGCCGAGCGGTACAAATCGCCCCGGCGTGGTAAAGCCCCCCTTACTCCTGATGGGCTGCCTGACTCATATCCGTTTCCCTGGCAAAAAATAAGTTTTTGTTATTGCTGGCTTGGCAGAAGCACGGAAGAGTGCGCGAGGATCTACTGCCCCATGCATCACTGGCCAAATTGCCTGAGAAATCCCAGCTCTAGAACTTTTCATCGTTGGCTGTGATGTACGGAGCAGAACGGCGGCTCCATTTCCCCCGCGTGGGGCTTAGCAGCACTGGCACTTAGCAGACCTGCTCTGCTTGCAACTCCCAGCAAATGGGGCCTCTCTTTCCCTTCTCCTCCTCTTGGCCCTGATCCCCACCCCCTCTTTATCTTTCCCATCCCCTGGTCTGCTCATCAACCCCCTCCCTGCCTCTACCCAGCAGAGCCATAGCTGGAGAATCAGGAGGAGGCCCACAATGTCATTTCCCCATCACTCTGCAGACAGTTCTACACTAATGTTCTTTTAATGCTGTGATGCTGCACTAATTAATAAGCATCCTGCACAGAGGCCTCGCCTCGCCTCTCCTCCCCTCTCCTCCTCTTCCCTCCCCACCCCTCCCCACCAGCCTTCCAGAAGGCCTCGTGACATCCTGGCAACTGGCAGCCGAGAAAGGATTTCTCTCCTCTACCTGGGCTGCCTGATATTGCTATGAGAGATAACTGTATACGAACCAATAATCTAGCCTGACAATCCAATTTACTGACCAATAGCGCACAATCCACCATGTCATCGGCTGTGGGGAGGCCCATAAATTAGTTCCTAGTAATTTATTCTGATCAATAGAATGGGCAAAGTCACTTGTCTCTTTAATCAAAGGCCCTCTCAGAGATGTCAGGACAGGCAGCTGCGTGGGAGGCAGCAAGTCTCTGTGAGCAACTGGGCGGTGGGTGCTCGGCCCTACACCCCGAGCCCTGGCTTCCAGGATCCAGCAGAAGGCTTCTGAAACAGGGCTGGTGTCAGAGGGACCCACGGTCCAAGCTGCCTATGGTTCCTTTGGCCTCCCCAGCCACAGAACGTTGGCTGCAAAGGAAGTTAAGGGCAGAGGTGGCCAGGGTGGTAGTGAACAAAAGATAGACTTGAGGGGACTACACTGAAGCCCAAGGATGTCTTATCTCTTCTAAATATTCAGAGTCTTCCTCTCCAGGTCACAGAAGCCCCGCCAGCACTTGTGCTAGGGTCTCTGTAAAGAGGAGGTCCATAGTGTGGTGGACCAGAGCCAGGTTGCCTGGCTTTGAATGGCGATGCTGCCATTTCCTAGGTGTGGAGCCCTAGGAAAGCTGCTTATGTCTCTGTGACTTGGTTTCCTCTGCTGTAAAGTGGGGCTAATAATAATGCCTGCCTCATAGGGTTATTAAGAAGATTCAATAAATATATTATACACAGAAAATGAGTATTAAAGTAAATCAGCAAATTAATATGTAAAACATTTAGTGCCTGACACATAGTAAGTGCTGTACAGAGTGCTTGTTAAACAAATACAGAGAGATCAAGGGAAAATGTTGATGTGATTCTCTCTGAAGATGTGCCAAATCCTTGAGATGCTCTGCTGCTTGAAAACTTCTGCTCATTCCTACTCACCTTCACCTCTTGTCCTCCTTGTCCAGGATAAACAAAGGAAGAGTCTATTGATGCTATCTCTTTGAAATGTCAGAGAAATTCTAACGGCCTCTGTGCAAGGGTCTCCCCCCTTCTCTGGACCCTTGGGCAGAGCCAGTGCATTGGCCTTGAGGAAAGACGCTGACTTTGCCTTAGAGAAAATGAGCCTATTTTTAGGCAGCAAGGAGGGAAAGGAAGCCCTGTTATCTCTGTTGGCTGTGGGGCCTGGCACATGAGGTGGCATTTACTGACATGAGCAAGATAAACAAGCAAAGACACAGAGCCACGGTGTGAGGGGCTGTCCTTTTGGGTTCCAGGCCCAGCCCTACCGGTCACTGGTTGTGGAACTTGGGCAAAGTCACTTCATGTTTCTGAACCTAATTCTGTACCTGAGACATGAAGGGGTTGGACAGGGTGATCTTGGAAGTCACTCCCGACTCTGATACTCTGAAGTGCTGTGTGGTCAGTGAAGGTGTCTGTTGGCTTCTCTTTGACTTCCTCAGCCCTACACTCCCCACAGTAACAAGCTGAAAGGTTCTGAAACCAAGAGCCAGCAGCATGAGAAGGTCCAGGATATTTCAGGATATTATAATTACTAAATGGATGTCATTGATAGAACAGGGAAGGTGATGAGAGCCAACTCACTGAGGAGAGGGGCTCCTGGGCCTCTGATGCCAGCTGTGACTAGTTTCCTGAATGTGCAAGAGGCCAGGGGCCTGTCTTCTGTCATCAAGGTCAAAGCTAGGACTTCTGATTCTAGAGAACTTCTGGGGCCTCCTTTCTTCTAACCTCCACCCCTCAGGGCTACCTAAAGGTAGGGAACCTATTAAAAGCATAGCTTCATTAAGGCACGGGGCTTCCCAGGTGGCACAGTGGTAAAGAATCCACTTGCCAATGCAGGAGATGCAGGAAACACAGGTTTGATCCCTGGTTTGTGAAGATTCTCTGGAGAAGGGAAAATAAATGCTTAAGGGAATGTCAGTTCATGGTGGCGATGCCATCCTTTTCCTCCACAGCTCCAGTACAAAGTGTGAAGACGTGACCCTGACTCCTGGGGTTGCTGTCCGAGAGGAAGACACAACCTTTCCCCAGGGACCCCCCTCCTGAAAGAAGAGATTCCACTATTCTTGCCTGGGAAGCCCCATGGACAGAGGAGCCCAGTGGGCTATAGTTCATGGGGTCACAAAGAGTCAGACACGATTGAGTGCACTCTCTCACAGAGACACAAAAAAGGAAACTGAGGCAAAATCCACTCAAAATTCCAAGCTCCAGTGACTGTCCCTGTGTCCCCATCCTGGCCTCCCACTTCCCCACAACTGAGCCCTGACATGTGCTCACCTCTGATGGTGTGTCCATCAGAGGTGAGCTGGAGGGCTGGGGTACAGCAGTCATTGGGGTGATGGGGCCAGGTTGGAGGCCTGAGGCCAGCCCAGGGTGGCTGCATGGCAGGTGCACACAGTTTCTGGTGAGCAGGAATCTGGCACCCTCTGCTGACCCCGCGGCGGGAGACAGCTGGTCAACCAGGCTGGGGCTGCAGTTACCCGGAGGGGGTGGGGTGGGGTCCAGGACCAAGCGGCAGCTTACCAGTCAAAAGAGCAGCTCCTCTCTCTGAATAGATCATTTTTATTGGTTTTGCAATAAGCTTATGAGACAGGAACAATCGCAATAAACAAACTGAACAAGAAATCGAAAAGATGGGCCCCGAAAGCTGTTACTGAGCCCTCCTCACCTTCTCTTAATGAGTCTCTAATTTATAACAAACTCATCAGCCTTGTACCTCCAGGGTTCCCTGACGCCAGGCTGGGAACCCACGCCTCCGCCTTGTGGGTGTATGATCAGTCATCCCGGGTGACTGAGACCTGGCTCCCGAAGGAAGAATTGGTCTAGGAGAATCCTGGGACAGGCCTGGAGCTTCAGTCACGGCTACCTCCGGGAAGAACTGGAAGGCGTGGGCCTCCCCCATCCCTTACCAGACCTCTTCAGAATGGATGGGGCTAGCCGGCAAGGGTCCGCCTCCTTCAAGCTTCTTCTACAACCCTCTTCCCATCCTTAGGCTACAGATTCAGACCCAGGTACTACGTCTGCTTCAGAATGCCAGATGAGGGCTTGTTTTTGGAGGCTGGGGTAGCTGGGAGTTTCTGAACCCCTGGACTGTATGCTCCTCAGATACGACTGAAGTGCCTTATGGGGGCTGGGTTTCCTCCTCAAAATGAAAGCATAACTTAGGGAAGAGCTGTGTCTCACGCCCTCCCTCCCAGTAGGCTCTCAGTGAGGGGGTTGCTCTCCGTCAGACTGGGCTTCCATGAGCCAGGGCTGAATCTCTTCCGTCAGGAGGGGAGTCCCTGGGGAAAGGTTGTCTTCCCATCGGACAGCAACCCCAGGAGTCAGGGTCACGTCTTCACACCTTGTACTGGGGCTGTGGAGGAAAAGGATGGCATCTCCACCACCCACCGACAGTCCCTTAAGCATTTATTTTTCTCCAGTCCCTTTTGTCACCAGGTGACCCTGAAGCCTTTTCCCAAGGCAGCTTCCTATTCTTCTGCCTGTCCCTGGCTTGAGGTACCTGTTAGCCCCACTGTATTTCCTGGTGCTGTGCATGGGGCACGGCACCCAGGGTTCAGACCTATTTTTTCTGCTCAGGATGATCCCCATTAGGTAGAGAGCTCTCTCCATGGGAGACCAAGTGCGGCCAGGAGGTGTCTGCAATCCTAGGGGTGGCCACAAGATGTCAGTGTGAGGCCATGGAAATGGTTCCCATCCTGGGGCTGAACTCAAAAGGAAGGATAACAGGTTAACACAGCTTGGAGGGGGTGTGTGTATGTTGGGGTGCGGCAGGGCAGTGGTGTTCCTTGCTAGTCACCCCTGTGCTTCTTTCTCTGTCCCCTCTGTAGGTCCCAACCCTTGCCCTACCATTCCACACTTCCTCAAACTCATGCCAGTGCTCCATCTCTTTCCGCTCTGCCTCCTCTCATTTGCATTCAGGAGAGTGGGTCCTGCAGTTCCCTGACCTCCAGCTCTGGGGAGGATGTGGACCTACTGTCCCTGCTGCAGGCACTCCTGTTGGGGGGAGCAGCCGGTGGGTGTGTGGTCCTGTGTGTTACCTGGTGTGGCTTCAGGCCACTGGGCGCTTGAAAGCCTGGGTGTGCTTGCTTGGGGGCTGCCTCTGTGTGTGGGTGTTTGTATGTGTGTGACTCCATAAGGATTTGTATCTGCCACAAACAGAAGTTCGGAACTGGAAAGGTATCTTAGAAATCACCCAGTTCAGCCTCTGATTTTATAGATGAGGAAATAGAGACCCAAAGAGAACAAACCCTTCCCCTAGGCCATGCAGTGAGTTTGGCTAGGCTGTGCCCGGAACCCAAGTCTCCCGCCTTCCAGCCCAGTGTGTGCAGGGTGAGGGGCGGCGGTTCCTATCTGGGTGTGTCTCCAGGGCTGTGCGTTTGGTCGTCTTCTGTCTTAGTGATTTACTTCCAACGCGTCCTGGGAAGCTCCCCCAATTGACTGTCAGCCAGCAAGGTTCTAAACAGACTCAGAAGGTGAAGTGAAGAAGGAATGGAATGGAAAGGAAGAAAGGCGAGGCAGAGCTATGTGCTTGTGTTGGGTGTGGGTATCCTTGCGCTTCATGGTGGCAGCGCGTGGATGTCAGTGGGTAGGTGTGTCTGCCTCTCAGTATGTCAACATGAGGGTCTGTGTCACAGCCCCTGACTCTGGTGTGTAGGTTTGAGTCGTATGTGTGTGTATGCACGTGCTAGGACCTGTGTGAGTGGCCTCTGGGAGTCAAGGCCTCTTGGGGAGGTGTTGGTGCTGTGGGCTGGATAGTACGTGAGTGATGGTGTGTGCCAGCCACTGGCGTGTGTGTCAGTGACTCCGGCGTGTGCATCCGTCAGTGGCTGCGTGAGTGACTGTGCATGTCAGTGAGGACAAGAGTGTGTGCGTGAAAGAGAGGCTGCCCCCCTTCTCCACCTCCTTGCCCCCCCACCCGACTGTCTCACATGGCCCCTAGGGTTTCTGTGTCCCCACCCCAGCAGCAGCAAAATCCTTTATCGGTTGAGGCAGCAGCCCCCGTGTAGGGATTTCAAGGTTCCTGTCGGTTCCATCCATCTTCCGGGGCCTCCTGGTATTAGCATTGATCTACAGGGGAAATGGAGAGCGCGGCTGGGTTATTACGCACCCACCCGCCTTCCCTGGGCCGTGATTGAGTGCACACAGAGAATTTTTGAAACATGGCCACCCTAACTTATTCTGTCTTCCTGCCAATAGCATGGCGTGGGTCCAAATTACGGGTCGATACCAGCTGATCTTTTTATGTTAAACTGTGATGAAGTCGCTTCTGTGCGGAGATGGGATTAGACCCTGGGCCCTCTTTTAACGGAGAACTTTTGGGGTGGAAAAGGAGGAATTGGAAAGTGGACAAGGGGAGTGGTCGGCAGGCATAATGGAGGTGGGGAGCTGAGGGCAGGCAGTATGTGCCGGGCGTGCCTGCAGGGCCGTCAGAGCTGACTGCACTGGCCCCCTGCCTCCCGTTCCAGCCTAGTTTCTCCCCTTGTGACCATCACCGCACTGGGAACCTCCAGGCCCCCCCCATCAGACCTTCCATGGTCAGCCAGTCTGGCCCTCGTGAGGCCCCTCCCTGCTCCCCTCCAAGGATAGAATTCCATTTCCCTCCAGCCCCCTCTGCACCCCCCTCCACACACCTGCACCATCAAACGGGTTTGTCTTTAACCTCCAAACAGGGAACTTTAATTAAAGAGACAGTGACCCCTTTTATGAGTGTGGTCGAGTTGGGTTTCAGGGCCCTTGTCACTAGCGGCTCACATAACGCTAACAAAAGCTTGCAGGCCCCAAGAGGAGCCGGTCTCCCTCGTAGATATTACAGCAGGGGCACAGGGTGGGGATGGGGGGCATGGAGAAGGGGGAGGCACCCCAGTGGTAGCCTAGGTGAAGCGGTCACTGGGTTCGAGGTTGGAGGAGGGGCCTGGGCTGAGGGCATAGACTTTCTGCACAGTACCCTTGGGGCATGACTCCTATCCCTCCAACCATCCGGATCCAGAATGCGTTGGGTGGGTTGGTGGCAACTTCCTTAATGGTTAGGTGCGTGAAAATGTCAGGGGTTCTCATCCTGTTTGCCTGTTGGCTTGTATTATAAAATTGGAAGTAATTTCCAGGAGGAATAGATTAGATAAAACTTACTCTAAGAACAGTCAGATTTTTTTACTCACATATTCAAAGGCAAAGTGATTTTATGATAAAATGTAATTGCTAATAAGTATAATAACAATACTCAACATAGGGCATGAAACACAAATTCTGTCCTGAATCTGGAAGTGCAAACACTACACAATACACACTGCTCGGAAGGGAGCTGTCCATCCACTGCAAGAGCTAAATCCAGGCCCCTCTGTGCTTCCTGCTCTCCCTCCCCCACCTCCATCTCCCTTAAAGGTCCCAAAGTGGACAACTATTGGGTTAGTGTTAGGAGTTTGAAGGGCCCTTATCTTACATCTAATCACCTCTTAACTGTTGATTTTTAACTAAGGGCTTCTCTAGGTCCTATAAGAGATGTTTGCTTGCCCTTTGATCTAGTTCTTTGATATCCTTTGTGAATTCTTTAAGCTGGCGAGGGCTGCCAGATCTGCCACAGTTATTCATTCAACAAACATCAGGGGCTGTTGAAAGGGACCTGGGGAGTAATTAATTATTTCCTAAACGGTGGGTTTGTCCTAAGTGAGGTACGTTCCCACTAACTAGGGGCTAAGTTGTCAATGATCTGCATAGGGAATTAGCCACCTAAATGGTAAGCTAAGGTTGCCTCTACTGGCAACTAGGGTTGAGCCTAAACCAGCAAATTTGTGGAGGTGGCATTTAAGGCCAAAACAGAATGAAGGGGTTCCTCAGTGCCCCCTCAATTCTGTTGCCATACATGGGCTCCTGACTCTTCCTGGTGACACATGCTCTTGCCATGTGGGGACACTTAGGTTAGATGTAGGGACACCTGTGAGAAGACCCACACCAAGGGAGGCGAGCTCACAGACCAACAGAGAATCGCGATGGTACCCTGGATCTACTCACTCGCACCCGTGGGCCTTCCCGGGGGCACACACCTACCCATGTGAGCAGCCTGTGTGTGTGTGTGTGTGTGTGTGTGTGTGTGTGTGCCTGAAGTGCACACACCCACAGAGAGAGGTCATAGCCCCTTCCCTCCTCCCCGGGGGTAGAGATCTGGAGGCCGGAGGTCTTGGGGAGTAATTGGTTTTGGCGTTTCCTACCTCTGCTGCCCCGGGAAGCTTTCTCTGTTTCATCTTCAGCCTGATCAATCCCCAGTCATGTGCCTTTCCACATGGGCGCCCCCGACCCCCCAACTCCCTACGCTCTTGGAAACTTCGTTAGTGCCATTAATCTGCTGACCCAGGCAAATCACCACCTCTTCCTGTAACCCAGCCTCTCAAGCCGACCACCCCCCAGGATCTGCTAAGTACCCCCTCCCAGGGTCGGCTCATGCTCTCTTTATCCTGCTGCTCCGGTTTACCCCTCTTTGTATGAAGGCCTCCCCAAACCTATCACCCCCAATGTGGAATCCTCCTTCCTCCTCATTTCTGTCTGTGTACTCACCAGTTTCCAAGTATTTCCCCAAGTGTGAATACCAGCACTTAGCCCATGTGCCTGCAGCCTAGTGGTGGAGGCTGTGGTCAGGCTCTGGTCTTGGGAACCCCACAAGGAACCGTATTGAGGGCTGACCGTGTTCCAGCCATGATGCTGGGCACTTTACACTTGTAAATCATTTAATCTTCACAACCCAAGGGGCAGGCATTATTCCCCCCATTTTAAAGAGGAGGAAAAGTGAGGGTTGAGAGTTATCACTTGTTAACAAGTAGCAGGGCCAAGATTGGGACCCAGGTCTGTCTGCCTCTAAGACCATGTTCTTTCAGCCATCAGGAAGGGAGGGGACCCCCATCATTGAGCTAGGTTCCAGGTATCCCTCCTAGAAATTTCCTAGGACGAGACCCTGACACGAGGTTTGTCCTTCTTTTTGCCTCTGCTGGAGCTAGGTCTTGAGGTTGGGGTGAATGTAAGTTTGCACGTATCCCCTTTTCCTCTCAGCCTAGAAAGGACCCCTGGTGCCCAGTCCCTTGTTGGGAGCCCCTGGCTGTACCCTATGCCTGGGGTGCACCCCTCTCAGCTGGCTCCAGGCTAATAGAAGAAGGGCCAGCTCCTTCCGTGGCCTCCGTGGCTGATGTGCTGGGCCCATTGTCCAGGCTGGAACAAAGACTGCGGATTTAAGCTGAGTGACCAGGCGGCTCTGCGGAGCAGAAAAGACCGCCCCCCTCGAAGCTGGGCCCAGCCGGGGGCAGGAGGAGGACCCGAGAGAAAGGGGACAGGGAATCTTTGAAAGTAACTAATTAAAGGGCCTTTGCTTGCCCCCTCCCCCTGGGCGCCTAATCTCTCTGGGGCAGCGGCCAGACAATGTGCCCCTCCACCCTGCCCCCCTCACCCGAGGTTTAAAACAAGAGACAACTTGAAGTTAATGAGCGCCACCTGACGGGGGTCCCCTAATGAGAGGGGGCCGCTGGGCAGCTCACACATTCTCTGGTTCCATGAATAGCTCCCTCCACCCCCTGAGTTTTATTCATCTCGGGCCAGGGGCAGGGGGCAGAAAGGAAGGGGGCTATGGGCCTGGAGCACGTGGACTGTGGTGCAGTACGGGAGAGACCCCTAACCCCCACCCCCCGGCTCCTCGCTGTGCCAACTCCGAGGCTGAGCCCTACCAGGCTGTGGTCTGAGACCTGGGAGGCCCAAAGCCTGGCCGGGTGGCTCAGGGCCTGTCTGCTCCGTGGGCCCTCTGTCATTGTATTGGCTGCTGGCTTCTCCCAACAGGGCTTGGAGGCAGAGGAGGGCTGCTTGTAGTGGGGACTGGGGTTAGGAGTCAGGGAAGTGGGACCGAAAGGCCCTCTTGCACTCAGGGCAGTCTCTACCCTCTCCACCGCATCTGCATCACTGCTCAGTCCTGGTCTGATCTCTGATTCCTTGTCTCTGGTTCCTATCTCGCCACCCCTGAAGCTCCTCTCTGACACCCCATCTCCTGCTTCTACAGGTCTCTGCCCTTTCCTTGTCACCCATGGTGGCTCCTCTCTGAGTCGGAGAGAGGAGTCGTCTGCTCCCAGACGGGGTGGACAGCTTGTCAGCCTCAGGAGACAGGCCCAGCCCTTGGAGAATGTGCCTGGGTTATGCCTCTGTGAGTGTGTAACAGCCTAGGGAATTGGAAAGTGTGGAAACCATTTTGGGAGACTGGAAGAAGTGGCAAATGACCCCAACTCATTGCACCATGCTGCCACCTGCCCCAGATAATTACCTAAATGCACTGCCTGTCCTGAAACACTACCCCAACCTGCACTGGATCTCTCAGTGGGACTTAGAGAGTGAAAGATCCTCACTCAGATGAGGAGTCTGGGAAACAGGGACCCAGGGCAGCCTGGTCTTTGCTCTCAGACTCAGAGATGACCAGCATGGGCTCTTCAGAGCCATGCCACAGAATCCCCCCACTACCTCTCAGAAGGTGGGAGCTGCAGGGGTACCATTTAAAGGGCCTAGCATGGTGTGAAGTAGAGGGGAGGGAGGGAGCAGACAGAATGGGGGTCTCCAGCCAGCAGAGAGCCATAGACAGAGGTGACTAATTTCCCAACTACTCATGGTGAAAATATCACATTTCATGCTTTGTTGCCGACTCATAGAAAAATCCTATTAAAACCATGTGGATTATTTATACAGTTTAAACAAATGATGATCAAAGATTTTACACATTTTGAAAAGAACCCAGAGTTATGCAACTCGGCTGGGGGCTTATCCAGAGTGTGGTGGACAAGTGCAAGCTCTGGGGGTGTCATGGCTAGGGGCCTTGTGAGGGGAAGGGTTGGGGCAGGCTTGGAAGGCTTGACCAGGGGGTAGTTACAGCTGTTATGTCCAGCAGGGGGCGCCCTCCCTCCAGAGTTGATACCCGCTCCCTCCACTTAATCAAAGCCCCGCAGATGGGTGATGATTTCCTGTCCCTTTTGGTCTGTTCAGGGCCATGTGTCAAATTCTTCTGGAAGTGTAGTTGTGAGGCATGTGTGTTTGAGGGACTGTGATTGTGTGGAATTGGACTTTGCACCTAGACATGCTGTGTGTAATCTTGAATGCCAGGCCACGATCTGCATACGGGTCAGTGTGGGCATGCGTGAAAGTGGTAGATAGGCCCCGTGTGTCTGTTGGTTCCTTCTATTATTTTATTTTATTTTTGTTGAAGTGCAGTTGATTTACAGTTGTACCAATTTCTGCCATACAGCAAAGTGACTCAGTTATACAAACATAGACATTTTTTTTTTAATATGCTTTTCCATTATGGTTTACCACAGGATATTGAAGGTAGTTCCCTATGCTATACCCAGAGATCAAACCCAGATCTTCTGCATTGCAGGCGGATTCTTTACCAGCTGAGCCACAAGGGAAGCCCTACATATATAGACCTTCTTTTTAAAATATTCTTTTCCATTATAGTTTACCACGGGATATCGAAGGCAGTTCACTGTGCTATACAGGAGGACCTTGCTGTTTATTCCTCCTATATATAATAGTTTACATCTGCTAATCCCACACTGCCCGTCCTTCCCTCTGGTTTCTTCTATTATTTACCTTCCTCTTAGTCCCATCCTGAAGGCCTCACCATCCTACAACAAGCCTGGCTTGCTGCTCTTGCACACACATTGGTATATGCGTGCACACACACACACACACACACACACACACACATACACTACACTTGTGGTTGAGAGGCACTTCCCAGTGGTTTAGCTTGGGGTGGTGAGTGGTGGTAAGCAGCTGGAATAAGTACAGGCACCCCTTTGGGAAAGACTTTGGGAGACCCCAGCTTAGAAGGCCTTACCTCAAGCTATGACTCCCCACCTCAACTTTGAAGGGCTTGCAGGAACTCCCTGAATTTGTGCAATCCCAGCTTCCTTGTGGGGTGCAACCCCCCGCAAGGCAGAACCCCGCCCCCCCCCCCACCAAAGAAGGGTGAGCTAAGTGCTTGAGATCCCTGGTTGGAGGTTGGTCTAGAGTCCTGAGGTGAGAACCTGGAGCCCAGCTCAGCTCAGGGGCTGGGGGAGGGGGGTTAGAGGGAGAGGTGGATGGTGCCTGAGGCAGGGACAGAACGCCCTGCGTCCCATGCCCATGCCCCCTGTGCCCCCTGTCCCTGCCCACCAGGCCGTCCTGCCTCAGCAGTTTTATTACCCACAGGGAGATAAAGCCCCAGGGGGAGGCAGCCTGTTCTGAAGGGGAACGTACCCCGCTCCTCCCATCAAGCCTCAGGGGCCGGCCAGAGCCTCTCTGAGTTTCTGGTCTGATGAATCCCCAGGGGGCTCATCTGGGGCTCCCCTGGAGAGGTCCTCGATAGTCCAGGAGGTCCTTGCATAGGAAGGGGTGGGGAAGCACCAGAGAGAGAGGCAGGGTGGGTGTGGGGGAGGGGGGTCTTCCCTTGACAGGGGGAAGGAGGAAGTTTTGTTGTGGTAGGGGTGGAAACGATAGGAAATGGGAGGCATCTGCCTCCCTGGGGACCCCCCATCTAGGAGCGGGATAGTAGGGATGGTTGAGGACGCCTCGCCCGGGGTGAGTGCTCAGGGGGATATCATTTCTTCGCCCTTGGTTTGCTTACGTATTTATTTCTCCTTCTCAAAGCTGGCTCCACCAGGGACGTGCGTGCCCAGGGCCTTGTAGCTAGCGAAGGAGCAAGCCCTGGTCTGGGGGTGCTTAATCATCTCATCATGGAGACCCTGGCCTATTTGTTTTCCTCCTCCACTCTCTCTCTTCTTCTTTTTTTTTAAGAAAGAAAACTGGCTACACTGGGGAGCCTGCGATAGCAGCGAGAACAATCGCTTGTGACTCGAGCATCCATCACGGACCGAGGTCCTAAAGCTGGCCGGCCCGGAGGAGCCGCCACCACCACCGCTGCCTTCACCACGGTCTGCACTTTATTAGAATTTATACGTTGCCCCGATTGAGGGGGAAAATAATTAACACCCCTACAAATACATCGTAAACAAAATATTTATTAGAAATAAATAACTCATTTATTTTACATATTTCATTTCAACAATAACATTACCCAATTTATCATTTAACATTTTTGCAAGACAACTTAACGACTACTTATTAGCATTTCCATTTTTCACCCGCGCACCATAAAGCACGGTGCTCCCCAAATGGCCTGGCACAGGCCCAGCCAGGAGCTCAGAAGATCCCGGGGAGGGCTGGGAACCCCTAGATCCCCCTCTCTCTCATACGTGCAAGCATACACAGGACAAGCATCCCATGACAAGTCCTTGTACAAGTACTTGTAGTCACTTTCAGCCATAGACGCTTTCTTCTTACCTAAACCCACTGAGCTGCACCGCCCCCACCCCACGCCCGGGTAGACACCCCCAGGAAAGACACACACACACACAAATTGGTATCCTGCCTGATTCCTAATATTGGACCCAACATTCATGCACACCCACATCCAAACAGACTCCTGTGGCCCATGGTGCCCCTTTGCTCCCGGACACGGTCACTTGGCTTAGCACTATGCCAACCTCGCACTCATGCGTAATGGAGAGAAATCACCACCTCTTCCCTATTCCTCCACAAGAGGTGGGGTGGGGCATGGGACGGAAGCCCAGGTGTGTGATCTGAGGCCTCTCTGGCCCTCCTCTTGGCCCTCTGGCCTCCTCCTCTACTCCTCTTCTGCTTCTCCCTGCTCAGAGAGGATTTCCTGAGATCAGTGCTCGTTTTTACTCCAGATTTCTGCCTGTGGGGGATCATCCTGAGGGGACTGGCCTGGGTCTTTCATGCCCCAATCCCAGATGTGTTCTCTGGGAAGGAAGTATGTGAGGACCAGGCCTCAGCTGCTTGGGTTCTGGGCTGTGAGTTCAAAGCTGGGGCTCTGGGGAGCAAAGGAAGAGTCTGGATCAGGGTGAAGTGAGGTTCAGCTTGTGCTAATGTCAGTGCATCTGAGAGTCTCCTCCCCATCCAGGGTCAAGGCTCAGCCTGGCTCTGTCTGCCCCCTTCCTTCCACTGGCAAACACTCTCCCCTGCACAGGAGGAGAGAAGGGAGTGGGGAAGCAATACCCCAGGTGACAATCTGGGCCGGGAGATGCTACCCCATCCTCCCAACCCCGAGTGTGACAAGGTATCTGATCAGGGCACTGGGTGTCCCTAACTGCTTACGAAATCGGACTGCGGCCTCCTCCCATCTCAGTCGCTAAACAGGACACATTCCTAGAGCGTCTGTGTGTGTGCGCACAGAGACGGGCTGAAGGAACAGATGGGTGCACACCCCTCCAGGACACACACGAGTGCACATATACGTGTCGCATGTATGCCACCCTGTATGGATTCTGCCCAGGCTGACTCACAGCCCTACCCCTGGCAACCATCACAACACCTGGGAGGTTAGGGACTGTTTGGGTGCCCAGGGCCAAGGCCGAGACAGTCCCCCTTGAGCGCATAGCCTTTCTGCCCTCTCGCTGGGAGGTGCAGGCAGGAGGCTAGGGGCCCTGGGGCCCAGGAGATGGGGTAAGGGGGCCTTTCAGAGTCAACCTAGCCAGGGGTTGGGGGCAGGGCCCTGGGGGAGCACACACAATGGCTGGAGGTTGGAGGGTCTGAAACTGGAGACTTTAATAAAAGCCACTGACAGCAAATAAAGCTGCCAGGGGAGTCCCATTACCCACAACAAGGACCCTTTGTGAGCTGAGCAGTGCTGAACTGACCCTTCTCCACCAGCCTGGCCCCATACCCACCCACCTCGGCCCCATCGCCCTGCTAGTGGGCTCCTTAGCCCCCTCCCCAGCCCAGCAGGACTCAGCTCAGGGGCTCTCCAATGCTAAAGGAACCCAAACAATGTGTCACAGACTGAAAATCCTCCTCTCTGTCTAACCCTAATTTCTCTACTTTCTCATGCTTTTAGCCTTTGGTTGTTTTGTCCTCTTAACAAGCATCCAGTAGGTCTGCTGCAGGAGCGTGCATGTATGGTGCTAAGTCGCTTAGTCGTGTCCGACTCTGTGTGACCCTATGGACTGTAGCCCGCCAGGCTTCTCTGGCCCTGGGATTCTCCAGGCAAGAATACTGGAGTGGGTTGCCATGCCCTCCCCCAGGGGATCTTCCTGACCCAGGGATCAAACCCATATCTCCTATGCCTCCTGCATTGGCAGGCGGGTTCTTTACCACCAGTGCCACCTGGGAAGACCCTGCGGCAGGAGCACCTTCTGTTAAATGAGAGGGAAAACTGAGCTGGGGCATGGGATTCACCCGCCTTGGTCCAGAGGTGGGATAGAGGATGGAAATTCATGGCTATCCTAACCCTGATACACATCCTGCTGCAGTCCTTAATCCTGAGACTACCCTGACCCTCGTGACCCAGTGCCGACCCCAGCACTGTGGTAGATCAGCAGGGCCACTGAACCAGGGGTCAGGAAGACCTGTATTGAGTCCTGGGACTGGTACCTATGAGCTGTGTGGGCAAATCATTTCTCCTCCTGAGCCTCAGTTTCCTCATCTTAAAATTAGGCTGATTTAAAAGGGCTCCATGGGCATAACATAAAATCTTTAAAGCACCCCACGAATTGGGGTCATTATAACCACTTGCCTCACCCTCAGTGGGGAACCAAATTATGACCTGAACATCTATCTTCACAGATTCTGGGTCCTGCACTGATACCCATCCTGGCAACAACATTAAGGACATAGGAAGCTTGATGAATAGCTGTTACGTGAAAAATTGAAGAAAGTGATGGAACATAGTCTAATCTCTGATATCAGGCAAGAAGCTGGCCTGGTCAGTGGAGAGTTTGGGGGAGTCAGCTGGGGAATAGAGAAAGTCGGGTCGGACCATTGACCTGGAGTTGGGGAGACTTTGGGGGAATCAGGAAAAGCTTGTTCAGGGCCATTGGGGGGCTCTGAAGCAGAGTTGGGGATGTGCAGAGGGCAAGTCTGAGGTTGGATGCTAAGGCAAGACTTGGAAAAGGGGGGCCACCCTGGGATTTGGGGTTGCAGCTGTAAGGGTGAGGTGGGGCCCCAGCAGGAAATTGGAAGGTGGGGGTCCGGCCAACACAAGTCTCTGGGGTCTGGCAGGAGGGGATTCTGGTGCTGGGCGGGGAGGGGGATTAGGAGGCGCTCTCAATTGCCTTAATGGGCTCTAAGAGGCGGGATCCTATTACAGCTCGGGGTGCCCCGGGGTGCCTTGCTGGGAAGACAAGCTAATCTGCCATGCAAATTAAATCCTGCCTCAAGACGCAAGGCCTGCTTAATGTGATCCATTACACAGTTTACTTGTTTATATCTAATATTGGAACAGGCAGCCCGGGCGGGCGGCAGCGGCAGGCGGAGCGGCCCAAAAGCAGGAGAGTAAATTACCAGCAAAATGAGCTTTTCCATCCTCAGCCGCCGCCGCCCGCGCCTCCGCGGCTCTCCGCGTCCTGGGCGCCCCCTCCCGCCGCCCGCCCGCAGCGTCCCCTCGCTCTCCCGGCTGTCCCGCGCTCTCTGGGTGGGTCTTCAGGGCTCGCTCTTCTCTTTGTCTTTCTCTCTCTGTTTTTTGGCCGGAGTCTCTGCCTCTCTCTGTGACCTCGTCTTCTTATCTCCCAGTCTCTGTCTCAGGCTCAGTCTTCTCAGTCTTTTTGGCTGTTTCTTGCTCTGGGGCTTGGGTTTCTATTGCTCACCTGGGCTTTTCTCCTCCTGCAAGAGGGTCAGGGACCCGGAGAGCCCCAGGAGGCTTCAGAATGCAGTGTGGATGCAGGGGATGGCGAGCCCAGGCCCGGGATACCCACAGTGTACACACCTGCTGAAAGAGGCCAGGCCTTGGAACGCCTGGCTTGGGACTCAGTGGCCACAGAGTTACTGTTTTAGTGGCGACTCTGATCCTGGTTTCGAGGGCCTTGAGATGTGTATATAGGAAGTGTCTTTGTGACCTGGTTTGTGTGTGTGTGGCCATGTGCATCTGTGAGCGGCTATGGATGGGACCCGCCTCCATGGGCCTGTGAGTGTGCATTTAAGATAGTGTTTGAATAATCCCTGGGAGAGGTTCCCACCCTCTGTCCCACAGAGGTTTCAGTGGGTCCTCCCTTCTTTCACCAGGTCAGCCTCAAAGGGGACGTGAGGCTTCCTTCCCCTTCCTCACACTTTATGGCCTTCAGGCCACTCTCTTTCCAGTTCCCTGAACTGCCATGAGGCTTTCAATGCCCCAGGATCACCCAAATGTCCACCATGGGAGTTCCTTGGGTCTAATGCTTTGTCCTGCTTCGTCTCTGTCCAGCTTCTTATGCTCCCTCTGGCCTGTACCCCTCTGTGGAGCCACCACCCATCTGGCTGGACATCAGTGAGGCTCAAACCTGTACTTCCAGGAGGGTCAGAGGCCAAAACAGAGCCAGAGGCGGACAGAAGAGACTGAGAGATGAGAGAGACAAAAACTAACACAGAAGTTGAGAGAGACAAACAGAACACTGAGTCAGAGGTGAAAAGAAGTGCTGGATAAGGAAGGGCCGTAGACAGGGGTCAGGCCACAGGAAGGCAGAAGAGGGTAGGAGGGGTCCCACAGAGGCCAACCGCCTGGTACTAAGGGGCCATCCCAGCCTGGCAGGCTACAGTCCATGGGTCACAAGAGTTGGACATGACTTAGTAACTAAATCATCACCCAGACTCTGAAGCTGTTTGGGGCTGGAGGGGTATGGGAAGAGAGGCTGCCCAGCCTCTGGACTTGATGGGGCACCTGCCCTGAGGCCTCCTGCTAAGGAGGAGACATGAGTAACTCGTCTAAGCCTCTGGACCCCTGGTCTGTGACTTTGGTCCCAAGAGGAGGCAGCCCTCTCTGCAAGGGTCTGAGAGCCTCAGGCCCCAGGGAAGACAGGGGGCAGAGGGAGAGGAAGCTCCCACAGCCGCTGATGTGCACAGCTGCTGCTTTCGTGCCCTCCCCTGCTCACACGCTTTGCTCACATGTGCCACGTGCCAGACTGGAGGCTTGCCAATGAGGCTCCCCTGGCCCTGGTCCATGCTTCCTGTACCAGGGACCCAACCACACTGTTTATGCCCAGGACTCCTGACTGCCTCACCTCTTGCTTCCCAAGGGCCTTGCCCCTTCCCAGGCCAGTGGGTGGGTGGTCCTAACCCTAACTCTCCCTTCCTCAAGAACCCTGGAGTCCCCAGCTTTCCAACTTCCAGGCACATGTCTTCTTGTCCCTGACCCTTGGCTCAGATCTGTGGGGGAGAATCCTGACGGGTGGAGGAGGTAGGAGGGAAGGTGTGAGTCTGTATGTCTGTGTGGAACGGGGGCTGTTTAGATAAACAGATGGCAACAAATGGCATAAAATTATATACCCATAATGTCAGTTCATAACATTTTGTTCGACATACTTGATTTAATCGCTTAGCTGACGATTTGGCTTTTGGGCCCATATGGTGGGGAATGAAGCTGCGTGGCACCCGCTCCAATCTGGCTCTTTTATCACCGAGGCTGGGGGGGTAGAGATGGGGGGGTGAGAAGCGGGGAGGAGAAGGGATGCAGATGGAAAGAGAATGAGCTGACAGGAGGGGGGCCAGGGAGGGGTTGACTATAGGGACTGGAGAGGGCCGGACCCTGGCTGGGCAGGGAAGGCTGTCTGGAGACAGGGTGGGTCAGCCCTGAGTCAGGGGGGATGGATGGGACTGGCACAAGGAATCCAGGCCCCATGAGTGACCTCACTGGACTCTCTAGGGTGATGGCCACAGATCTGCCTCCATGAGCCTGGGAGCCTGTGACTGTCTTTTCTTTTCAAATCTGAGACCCAGACATCCAGCTCCCAATCTTTGGGGATATTCCCATTGCTTTTGCCAAACTGAGTAATCTGTGTGTGTGTATATATGTGAGTGCATGTGTGCCCACCCACTTATGGGTATGAGTGAGGGGCCTGGGCGATGGTGAGATCCCTTGTGTGATGAATTATGTCTGTGTGGATTGCTTGATTTGCTCTCGGAGCCACTGGGAGGGGTTGAATGAGTGTTGGTGGCTGTCTGTGATAGGGTATGTGGCAGTGAGTGGGGGTATGACACTTTAGGTCAGCCTGGGGCTTGTGACCTGTGGACACGTGAGTGCTTGAGGGTATGTAGGAGGGATGATGGGTGATGGCAGGGGGATGAGTGTGGGTGTGGCACTGATCTGTGGGGTTGAGGGTTGTGTGGGGTGTGACTGTGTGAATGGTTCAGAGGGGCTGTGGCATGTAATAGGCGCTCAAATAGTGTTGCTGACTTTGTCCATCCAGACACCTTGCAGTGCTTGGCTCTGAGTGTGAATGCTGGGCTAGGGAATGGTGTGAGTGTGAGTGCGTGTGTGTGTGTGTGTGTGTGTGTTTGTGTGTGGCTATTCCTACTCCCTGCTCCACTGTGACTGCCCCTTCAGGGGACCCACCCTGTACTCTCTGCACACAGAAGTCAGGCACCTGCAGGGAGTGCTGCTCTCGAGTCCTTGGTCGCCTGGACTCCAGCTAGCACTCAGAGAAGAGAACTAGGCACTTCCCCAGACTGATGGCTGGTCAGCCCCACATTCGCCCAGTCCACCCCCTCCCGGTCTCGGAACTGTGCCAGGCCCCCCAAGCACCTCGAATCTGGGTCCAAATCCGCGCCCATCACTCACGTTGCAGCCTCATCTGCCCCCTGCTGCGTGCCGCCCGCCAGCCTGTTGGCTCAGGAATGGGGGTGGGGAGTCTGCTTAAGATAAGGGGGCATCTGCAGGGGAGTTGGGAGCCTGCTGTCTTCTCCCCGGTCCCTGGGACCCTGTCCCCCAGCTTCAGCCTTGTCGATGTGAGCCCAGAGGCTTCCGGGCTGCACTTGGGGTCTTGCTGCCCCCCTGCCCATCCTGTGTCTCTACTGCAGTCTCTCTTTGTCTCTTCCCCTTTGTGCCTTCATAAGGACCACCCTCCCTCTCCCCCTTTCCCTGTCTCTGCCTTTCTTCCACATCCTGCTCCCCTCTGCCCACTGCTTTCCTCTCCTTGTGCCTCTGGGGGTTTCTAAAGGTGGTCATAAGGCTGGGCCGGAGCTGAGGTCAAGGTCTCCAGGAATTTCCTCCCTAGTTGGGAAATTCTGTTACCACCGTACCCTTCAGCAAGGAGACAGGGGTCCTGGCTGGTAGTAGTCGCAGGTACTTAGGTCTGTGACAGGGCCCTATGGCCAGTGGGGGCAAGCTTACTGTTCTTCCTGTCTCTGAGATTAAGTGCCTCCAACACCCTTACTTCCCACAGAATGCTGTGGCTGGACCAAACCCTCACCTCCTTCTCAGGCCATTTGGTCATTCTTTCGTTCAACAATCAGAGGGCACGTATGATCTGCTAAGCATTATGCCAGCCAACCTGAGGGACAGACCCTTGAGGGAGGGAGGACTCGAGGGAGACAGGTGTGCAAACAGATCAAGATTCTGGTTTTCCAAGGGGTGGGAGAGAGGGCCCAGTGAGGGCCAAAGAAGGCTGAAAATTCTATGGGTAGGGTGTGGAAGCCTGGGGAGAATCATAGAGAAGGGGACTTTTTGCTGCACTCAAAACATTTTCTCTTTACAAAAATAATCTTGCTCAATGCAGAATGCTGAGAGAGCACAAGAAAGTTCAAAGGAAAACAAAAACAAAATAGAGCCTCTGAAGAAAACTGTGGAGAGTCTTACACAATGATTGAGTTTTACCTAGTGAATAGTAGGTGGTGATGGGGAAACTGGGGGTGGTGTTGGAGAAGGGCATTCCGGGCAGGGGTGGGGCATGAGTCCAGGCACCCTGGCATAAATTCATGAAGCTTGATAGCTGTGGGAGGAAGGGTTCTGCAGGCTGGCTGAGAGGCCTGGCCCTTGTTCAATAGAGGGGCCACCCTGGAGAGCAGGGAGCAAGTGACTGGTGCCATCCTATTTTCCAAGTTAGGATAGTTATTCTGGAGGATGGATTGAGGTGGTTGAGGCTTGAAGCAGGGAGATGAATTAGGAAATCAGTGCAAGAGAGACAATGAGAAGTCATGACTGGGTTATTACAGTGGGAGAGGAAACCATTGGGAAGGCAGAATGAATAGGACAGGAGACTGGTGCAATGTGGGGGTAGGGGTGAGAGACAGGAGGAGCCAAGAATGAAGGCCGGGCCCTTGGCTTGGTCACTAGTGTGGCTGGTGGTGCCATTCATTAGGAAGGGAAACTCAGAAGAGGGGCAGGATCAGCGTGGGGGTCGGGGGTGGGGGGGCTGAGTGTGAGATGGAAATAACCAGATAGAAATGTTCAGTTGACAGTGGAATACAAAGGTCTAGAGCTTGGGGGGGTACATTTGGAAGTCACTGTTCATTTCTACATATTAATCAAGTATTTACTGAGTGTGATATTATAGATTGGGCTGGGGATGTGGTGGTGAGTGAGGCAGGCTGTGCTCCTCCCTGGTGGGGCTCACAGCCATCATTGGAGAGGTGGTCACTGCAGCCATGAGTGTGGATGAACTTCCCAGAGGAAGAAGAGAGGAAAGAGCCAGCATCACAGGGTTGGAAGAGCAGTGGCCATGGAACCACGGTCTCTGTCTCCCTCAAATCCTGGAAGTTCGTTCAGGACGCTTGTTCCATTTTCTTCCTAGATAAGCTTTGCTTGGATGTCGCCTGCGGTCCCCAGCTCTCCCGGCTTGCTCCCTGCCAGTGAGCCCATGGACACACACACGTGTGTGTGAAGCAGCCAGGCTCCCTGTGTCTGCCCTGCTTCCACATATCAGGTCATGGAAGATCAGCCCAACAGACTCCAGTTCTAGCTGACATGTCAATCCTCTTTCAGCTCCCGACTTTGTTTGAAAGACAGTGAGACTCCGAACCCCTTCTTGATCTGGCCTCTGCCCAGGTACCCCGACTCAACTCCAGCCCAACCTCCAGAAGCTCCAATGGCTATCTTCCCAAACTAACTCCCAACCTCTGGTCAGCCCTTGCTCTCCCCACCTCCAAGCCTGGAACATGCTCTTTCTCTGACACCATCTCCCTCTTTCATCCAGCCAGGTCAGCTAACTCTTAGTTACCCAGCTCAAGTGTCTCCCAACTGAGGGCTTTTCCTCTCTGTCAGAGCCCTCTGAGGGTCCCTGTCATGAGCTTCTCTTTATGAAGAGCTTATTAGCTCTGTAGTGATTTGTCTATTTGCTTGTCTGTCTCTAACTCTATGTAAGGAGATACTTTAAGGTTAGGCTTGTTTTTTGTTCATGTTTATAGTCCCAGTGACTAGTGCAGGTGCTCAAAATTATAGGCTGTGCATATTGAAGGTGGGCTGATGTTGAGATAGGGCTGGGGTTGGAGGTGGGGCATGTTGAGATAGGGCTGGGGTTGGAGGTGGGGCTGGGTGTTGAGGGGAGGTGGGCTTGGGCATACGGGTAGGGCCGGTGGGGGTAGGACAGAATATTGAAGGAGGGGCTGGGTGATAGAGGTGGAATGGGTGGGTGCAAGAGAAAGGGTGGTTGTTGAGGTAGGGCTGTGTTGAAGGTGGGCTAGGTGCTAGAGGTGGGGTGGTGTTTGTGTAGTGCTGTTTGGGGTCTGGAGGGACGATAGTAAAGCAGTGTTGAGTGGTGAATAGGCAACTGGGTGTGGGAGAAAGGGGGCTGGGTGTTAAGGGAGATGGATTTGGGAGCACAAGAAGAGCCCCCTGGAGACCTCTTCAGAGTTCTGACTTTTAATGCTGCTGATCCAGCTCTTCCTCGCAACCAGCTTCTCCCCAGAAGGGGAGAAGAAGAAGAGAGGAGACCCGGGGAGAAGAGCCTAAAAGGGTGAAGAAGGATTTTCATTATGAAGTTAATTAGCTTCAGAGCCGCTGCACCTTTCAGGACGAGGAATTAGAGGGATTTAATTGCTTTATCAGCCTTCCCTTTGATTTTCAGCAATCAGGCCGATTCCATTTAATTTAACTGCCACAGACGAGGAGAAAATTGATGCGCTCACCTGCCTCCGAGCAGAAAGAGAGAGAGTGGGGAAGAGGGAGAGGGGGAGCCAGAGAGACTGGCGAACAGAGTCTGCAGATTAATGAAAACCAACAGCATTTGCTCGCAACTGGAGATGAAGTGTGCCCTCGAGGTGTTTAGAATTGTGTGTGTGGCTGTGTGATTGTGTGCGCACGACCGTGTGGGAGTGTTTGTGACTCTGAGTAACTTGGTTGATGTGGAGGTAGGAATGCGGGTGAATGTTGGTACTTGGCTGTAGGTGAGTGACAGCAGAGGTGTGTGACAGACTCTTGAAGACTCCTCATACATGAAGAACAGCAGTGTGCACACGGATGATTGTGTCTGCTGTGTAGCCACGAATGGTGACTACCTGTGTGTCACTCATAGGTAAGAATTTCGCTGTTTGTAAAGTGCACACCTATTAGTTCATTTCTTCAGCAAGCACTCAGTGAATCCCTGCTTAGAGTCAGATGCGGTGCTGTGGGGCAAAGATGACGAAGATAGGGTCCCTGGCTTAGGATTCATAGTCCAACAGAGAAGACGGATGAGTAAATAAATGTCGTAGTATTGTGCTGCATGGCTTGCTCTGGGAGCACTGTTCTGGAAGGCCTCCCGGAAGAGGTGACTTAAAAGACAAGGAAGTTTCCAAGAGGAGGAGGGATTGATGGAGTTGTGGTGTAAGAAGGGCATTCACCCAGAGGGAACAGTGTATGGCGCGTAAGGAAAGGTGGGCTTCCCAGGAGGGCAGACCCCAGAGCAAGAAGGATTTTGGGTCAGACTAAGAGATGGACTTTTCCTATAGGGTACTGAGTGGGAAGTAACCCTGCCAGATATGTGTATTAGAAAGGCTTTGACAGAGGATGGATTAGCAAAAGCAAGAGCCAGAAGTCAGGAAGCTAGTAACAACCATTGCAAGATCCAGGGGTGAGACTGTGAGGTCAGAGGGAAGGTGGAAGAAAGAATGGATTAGATGGAACGGGCAGAATTTGGGGAGAGGGATAGGGCAGAAAGTATTGAAAATTTATAAGCATCTTAGTAGTAGGTGATTACATAATGGGAGATATTAGAGGAAGAGCAAGTTGGGCGATAAAGTCTTGAATATGTACGGTTTGAGATGAAACTGAATATCCAGGTTCAGGTATACAGCAGGCAGCTGGATATGAGTCTGAAAGCTCAGCAGAGACTTCTAGCCTAGAGACAAAATGAAAAGAGCCATCAGCATGTGCGGGTAGAAAATAATGCCATAGGAATGGATGCGACTAGCCAGGGGAGGTATGAAGATCAAGAAAAGAAAAGGGTCAAGGGCAAAATCCTGGAGATCACTCATGTGAGTGAGACTGGAGGAAGAAACAGAATCAGGGAAAGATGATGAAGAATCAGACAAAATTGAGAGAAAGTTAGAAAAGAGGAGAACATTGAGAGGTTGAGTTTGGTTTTGGAAACATTGAATTTGAGCTTTGCTATGAGACATCCATGTGGAGGTGTCCAGGGGACAGGATTTAGGACTCAGAGCTCTCAGCATGAGTGAAAGCTTGGGGCTGTGAAAGTTCATGATGGAACCTGGTACGGCTGACATATAGGATGAATGGATGTAGAAGACAATGAGACTGGGGAAGAGTTGGAGTATATAGGGTTGTGAGTAGCAGCTTATAGGTTAGTACTTTAATCTGAGGGCACGAGTTTTTGACTGTTTTGAGTAAGGCAGATGACTTGATCAAATGTTCATTTGATATATATCATTCTATATCTAGAGATTTCCCCTTCAAATCAGAGCTTGAGACAAAGACTTTATTTGGGAGATGATCCCAGGGAGGAGTAGTGGAGGAGTGGGAAGGGTGAGACAGAACAAAGCTGGTGGCCATTGTGGGTAACTGGGGCCCAATCCTTGGCCCCCTCAGTAATCATGTAGAACGTATGTCAGAATTGTCCCTCTAAAGCATAGGAAGCTGAGTGTTTATATACTGACTGGTTGAAGGTTGCCCTCTGGGCCATTACATTCCCTTTCTTAGGCAAGCTGCACTGAAATCAGAAGTGGGCTGAGAAAAGGAGTTGCTCAAAGTCATAAAAGCATCTGCTATTTTCTGACAGTCACTTGGGAGATGGATTAAAGAGAGAGAGGTGAGAGATAGAGATACCAGTGAGATGACTGTCATATTCAGACAATTCGAGATGAAGAATGTAGGTAGGAACTGATGGAAGGATCATTTTAGAAGCATAAAATTAATGGGATTTGAAGATAGGGCATTTGGGGTTTGTGGTAGGTAGAATAAGGGCCCCTCAATATCCATATCCTAATCCCAAGAACTGGTGAATATGTTGTGTTACATGGCAGGGAGAAGTAAGGTTGCAGATGGAATTAAAGTTGATAATCAGGTCCAAGAGATTATTTTACATTATCTAAGTGGCCCAGTGTACTCACAACGGCCTTTGAAAGTGAAAGGAAAGCAGGAAAGTCAGAGAGTAGCTATGCTACTGGTTTTGAAGATGGAGAAAGGAGCTATTAGCCAAGGAATATACACAGCCTCCAGAAGTTGGAAAAGGCAAGGAAATAGATTCTCCCCTACAACCTTCAAGAAGGAATGCAGCCTTGCCAACACCTTGATTTAAATGCAGTGAGACCGCTTTTAGACTTCTGATCTCCAGACCTGAAAGATATTATTGTTTGAAGCTGAGCTTGTGGTAATTTGTTAAAGCCACGACAGAAAACTTATTAGTTTAATAAAGGGTCCAAGAAAGAGGACTCTCAAATGATTCCAAGATTTCTAGCTTGGGCTAGATAGGGAGGAATTCACTGAGAAAGGGAAGAGAAGTAAATCTGGGCAAAAAGCTTCTGAGCTATTTTAACCATGCTTTGTGTAGCTAGAGAGACGTCCATGTGGAGCTACACCTATGGAATATGAAACCAGAGTAGGAAAGAGTGAGGGTAAGAACTCTCCATCAGTGCAGTGCCATTTAAAGCTGTGGAAGCAGATGAAGTTACCTAGCAGAGGATGAGGACAGAACCTTGGGGAAATGCCAATGAGTTGGAGTTGATGGTGTTGTTGCTGATGTTGGCGGTCTGTTGATTTTTGTTTCCTCTTCTTTTATTTTAATAATTTTATATTTTTATATTTTGGCTGTGATGGGTCTTTATCATTACTTGGGCTTTTCTCTTTCTCACGGCAAGCAGGGGCAACTCTCTAGTTGCAGTGCATGGGCTTCTTTTTGCGGTGGCTTCTCTTATTGCTGAGCATGGGCTCTAGGGCATGGGCGTCGGTAGTTGCAACTCCCAGGCTCTAGAGCACAGACTCAGCAGTTGTGGCGCACAGGCTTAGTTGCTCCTCGGCATGTGGGATCTTCCCGGATCAGGGATTGAACCCTTATCTTCTGCGTTGGCAGGTGGATTCTTTACCACTGAGTCACCAGGGAAGCCCAATCTCCGTTTCCTCTTTTTTTTTTTTTAAAAATTATTTATTTATTATTATTATTTTTTACTTTACAATATTGTATTGGTTTTGCCATACATCAACATGCATCCACCACTGGTGTACACGTGTTCCCCATCCTCCCACCCTCCCATCTCCCTCCCCATACCATCCCTCTGGGTCATCCCAGTGCACCAGCCCCAAGCTTCCTGCATCGAACCTGGACTGGCGATTCATTCCCTCTTAATGAACTGTTTGATTTCCAGTGTTAGTTTGGTGGCTTCTACTCTCAATCCTTCACTGTCCCCCACCTTCCCTAGTCCCTTTCTCAGGAGGTGGCCTGCTGGGCTGCTCTGTACTGTTGTACAGGTTGTACATTGCACAACTCTAAGGACGTCATTCACCAGACTTTGGTATGAATATGGTGCCCTCCTAGAGTTGTCAGTGTACAACCTTGCCAACAGTCCATGAAGGCTTCATCAGCCTGTTTAGAGATAAGGAAAGAGACTCTTCCTAGCCTCTGACTATATATCCAGAGTGTCAGCCTTGGCTTGAATCCAAGATGCAAAAGAGGTCTCAGGAGCAAGGCCCAGACTGAGACTGGGAGCAGCCTCTGGAAGGGATGGGGCTCTGGAGGCAGGCTGTCAGGTGTTCAGGCCTGGGCCTTCTGTCAACCCCCATTCCTTGGGAGGACGGCTCTTCCCTCTTCCCCTGGCACCCCACCCCTGTTGACTGCCTTTTGATTAGAATGTGGGCTCTAACTTGGAATTAACCTGATTAATGTAATGAAGGCAGGGCCGGCTCAGCACCGCCTGGTGATGAGGGGAGATGGATCGGGAGCGAAGGCGCTCAGATGGAGGCGAGGCCGTAATTGCTGCGTTTACTGCTACCTGCCTCGCTGACCCTGCTGTTTAGCCCATTAATGATGATGCACAAACCTCACTTTCCAGAGATAATGACAGAGGATCTCAGGGGAGGGGACAATTGGAAGCAGAGGGAACTGGGGGTATGGGGTCTCAGGAAGACATGGGTCTGAGGATGGCTTCCTGGAGAGGGTGAGAGATGAGGGACATAAGGCACAGAAGTGTATGGGGAGACAGAGGGTGCAAAGGTAAAATCTGGGGGCTTTCTCTAGGCGCCTGCCTCCTTAGGATAGTTTAGGAGAACTGCCTGGAGCAGGGGCTGCTACAGCTGGCAGGGCTCTCTGCCTGGGCGGGAGGCCAACACCGCTGCCTCCCCAACTCAGGAGGACTTCCTGAAGAAGGGGCCTTGGGAAGAGGAAAGAAAGCCCAGGGAGCTGGGCAAGGGCTAGCAGTGCCTTTCACCTTGCCTCCAGCACTGGCCTAGGGCAGGGAGGAAAGCATCGTGGGAGGTCAAGCAGAGTCTGAGGGGGCATGGTGTGGGCACATATATGTGCACTCATGTATTCAGCACGAAGAATCTGTGGGTAAGTCAGTGGGAAGCCTTATCACCTTGATTAACTCCTTTTGTTTTATTTTTGGCTGCACTGGGTCTTTGTTGCTGCAGTGGGCTTTCTCTAGTTGTGACAGAGAGGGGGCTACTCTGTAGTTGCAGTTCATGGGCTTTTCATTGCAGTGGCCTCTTTTGTTGTGGAGCCAGGCTCTAGCGCACACGGACTTCAGTAGTTACAGCACTTGGGCTCAGTAGTTGCAGCTTGGGTGCTCTAGAGCACGGGCTCAGTAGTTGCCATGCACAGGCTTAGTTGCTCTGCAGCCTTTGGGATCTTCCCCTGGACCAGGGATTGAACCCATATTCCCTGCACTGGCAGGTGGATTCCTAACCACTGGACCACCAGGGAAGTCTCTGATTAAACTCCTTGATGCCTCGAAGAAGATGAAACATGTGTTCCTGATCTTATATGCTGCCTTTCCATGTACTTTATCCTTATCCATCCGTGTACTTCATTCATTCATTCAAGACAGTTCAAGGATTGTACTGGTTCTGCTGCAAACCTGCTGACCCCACTGGGCCCTTTCCCCTTCTGGCCTCAGTTGGCAACTCTGTAAATGAGGGGCTGGAGCAGGGGATTAGCCCTGATGTGTGGTGCAGGGGTCCAGCCTCTCTTTACTGACACCTGTAGTCTGCCTGGGACTCCCAGTGGGTGGAGGGCCCTCTCAGAGGAGCCCTGAGACAGTGGGAAGCTTCCCTGCCTCTGCTGGACCCCGCTGGGGCTCCTACACCTATGTCCTAGCTTTCTAGTAGTTGCTTTGAATTTAGTAGTGGCTTTGAGAACCCACATTAAGCTCATCAACAGCAACTCCCTGGGTACTCTCACATGTTGTTGTTTGTTCGCTAAGTCATGTCTGACCCTTTTGTGACCCTAGGGACTTGTAGCCCACCAGGCTCCTCTGTTTGTGGGATTTCCTAGGCAAGAATACTAGAGTGAGTTGCCATTTCCTTTTCCAGGGGATCTTCCTGACCCAGAGACCGAATCTGAATCTCCTGCTTGGCAGGCGATTCTTTACCACTGTGCCACCGGGGAAGCCCTGTTCTCATATGAGCCGCTGACAAACTCTGTCTTGGGGCACTGGGGTGATCGATTTGTGACACAAATCCAGACTTTGTATTTATCCCTTAAATTACATTATGTTAATTTTGATCCATTACTCCAAGCTGTCTCTGAGACCCTAATTTTTTCCTCTACCATTTAACAAATTTTATATCTTCTGATAATCGGATGAGCTTGGAGGTCATTAACAAAAACAGAGAATAGGAGGGCCAATAATGCAGTCATGGAAGCAAGCTCTGGCAAATTCTTTTCAACCTTACAGCATCTCCTTTTTCCTTTCCTTTCTCCATTTTGACCACTGGTTCTCGGTGAACCTACCCTGGTTTTTCTGTGCACAGATGTTCTCTGTTTAGTGCTCATGCACTGTGAGTGATGCATTTTCCAGCCAGAGTGCAAACCCCATGAAGACAAGAACCACAATTTCCCTGTTTGTCATGGAATCACCAGTGTCTGGCTCTCTTTCTGAGACTTAGAGGGTGCTTACTATAGAGTCATTGAGAGACTTAACGACGTAAATGACTCCTCTGACAGAAATGAGGGTGGTACTGGTATTAGGGTAGGACAATTATGGTATAGTTGTGCAAAATGTTGGGAACATAATATGTGTATGGGGCTTCCCGGGTGACTCACTGGTAAAGAATCAACCTGCCAATGCAGGAGACGCAGGTTGGATCCCTAAGTCAGGAAAGTCCCCTGGAGGAGGAAATAGTGACCCACTCCAGTATTCTTGCCTAAGAAATCGCATGTACAGGAGAGCCTGGCAGGCTGCAGTCAAGGGGTGGTAAGATTCAGACACAACTGGGCCACTGAGCACACACACATACACTGTGTACTCAGACCCCCACCTTCCAGCCTCTGCCACTAAGCCTTTGGTGTGAACGGGTAGAGAGGAGAGGGATATTTGGTGGAAAATTTTAAGCAAGAACTCTGGAGTACTTCTAAAGAGAGAGAGAGTGTGTATGGAAAGTGGGGAAAGAGTGCAAGTGAGCATGCTTTGGGGTTGGGTAGATTTGGCTTTGAATTTTTTTTGTTCATTAGCTGAATAATGGAAGGTGATTGCTTATCATTTTAGAGCCTCCATTTTTCATCTGTAAAATGAGCCTAATAATATCTATCCCCCTCAGTTATTGTGAGGAGTAAACACAATGAAAAAGTCCCTTAGTCCCCGGCTGAGGCTCAGCTCTGTGCCAGTGAGCAGGAGCCCCACCTCCTCTCCCCTCCCCTCCTTCTTCATTATAATGGAGATTGAAACTTTCAGGGAGAAAGAGACAAGAGAGTGTGAGGAATGTTATTTGTGCTCCAAAATTAGTATTTTCTGCACAATTACCTGGGAATTCAACTTTAGTCTGGGAAGTCAACTTTGAAACTTTTTTAAAAAAAGCTGTTTCCCCTCATTATATGGATTCAGTTCAGTTCAGTCACTCAGTTGTGTCTGACTCTTTGTGACTCCATGGACTGCAGCATGCCAGGCTTCCCTGTCCATCACCAACTCCCAGAGGTTGCTCAAAATCATGTCAATCGAGTCGGTGATGCCATCCAACCATCTCATCCTCTGTCGTCCCCTTCTCCTCCTGCCTTCAATCCCTGCCAGCATCAGGATATTTTCCAATGAGTCAGTTCTTCGCATCAGGTGGCCAAAGTATTGGCGTTTCAATTTCAGCAGCAGTCCTACCAATGAATATTCAGGATTGATTTCCTTTAGAATTGTCTGGTTTGATCTTCTTGCTGTCCAAGGGACTCTCAAGAGTCTTATCCAATGCCACAGTTAAAAAGCATCAATTCTTCGGTGCTCAGCTTTCTTTATGGTCCAACTCTCACATCCATACATGACTACTGGAAAAACCATAGCTTTGGCTACACAGACCTTTGTCAGCAAAGTCATGTCTCTGTTTTTTAATATGCTGTCTAGGTTTGTCATAACTTTTCTTCCAAGGAGCAATTGTCTTTTAATTTCTTGGCTGCAGTCACTATCTGCAGTGATTTTGGAGCTCAAGAAAATAAAGTCTGTCACTGTTTCCATTGTTTCCCCATCTATTTGCCATGAAGTGATGAGACTGGATGCCATGATCTTAGTTTTTTGGATGTTGAGTTTTAAGCCAACTTTTTCACTCTCCTCTTTCATTTTCATCAAGAGGCTCTTTAGTTCTTCTTCACTATCTGCCATAAGGGTGGTGTCATCTGCGTTTCTGAGGTTATTGATATTTCTCCCAGCAATCTTGATTCCAGCTTGTGCTTCATCCAACCTGGCATTTCACATGATTTACTTTACATATAAGTTAAATAAGCAAGGTGACAGTATACAGCCTTGGCATACTCCTTTCCCAATTTGGAACCAGTCCGGTGTTCCATGCCCAGTTCTAACTTGCTTCTTGACCTGCATATGGATTTCTCAGGAGGCAGGTAAGGTGGTCTGGTATTCCCATCTCCTTAAGAATTTTCCACAGTTTGTTGTGATCCACACAGTCAAAGGTTTTAGCATAGTCGATGAAGCAGAAGTAGATGTTTTTCTGGAATTCTCTTGCTTTAACATCCATAACCCATTATATGGGCTATGGCTGTTAATTGAAGAAAAACTAGAAAATTCAGATGTCCAAAATATAGCATTTAATCCTACCACCCACAAATGTGTGTGTGCTTATGGGGAACATGTTGCACTATTTAGTTTTAAACACATTGACTTGGGGTTGCAGAGGAACTTCCAGGTGGAGGTGTCTGTTAGGCTGATGGACATGTGAAACTGGGAGACAGTGAGCAGAGCTGAAGATAACAGGTTAGGAGTTGTCAGTGTGTCTGTGTGACCTCTGCAGCTGTGGAAAGGGTCACGGTGACTGAGGAGGGGTCGGGTTGAAGGCTAAGGGTGGGAGCTGGCAGCACCAGCCTGTGAGGGGCAGGTAGAGTTGGAGCAGCCAGTGATTAAGGCTGAGCATCCCCATCAGAGAGGCTGGGAAAAAATCAGGAGTGTGTCATCAGGAAGCTGAGAGAGAAGAGTGGCCCAAGCAGGTGGGAGTGGGCAGCAGTGTGACCTGCTGCAGGGATGTCAGAGAGACCAGTGGGGTTTGCAATGGGAGCACATGAAGACCGTGGCTTTGTAAATCAACTATACTCCAATATAAAATAAAAATTAAGAAAAAGACCTTGGTTGAAACAGTTTGCCTAGGATAGTGGGGGTGGAAGACAGGTGATAATGTGATGCTTTTGAGATTCATCCATGTTATAGCCTATATCAGAACTTCATTCCTTTCTATGACCAAGTGACATATTCCATTGTACAGATAAACCACATTATATACCACATTTTGTTTCTCTTTTTGTTGATGAATGGGCATTTTCCCTCTAAATCAGAAATCCATTCATTCAAATGAAACATTCTTTATCAAAATACTAACTTGGAGCCTGTTTTCCATTATTTTAAATGGGAAAAATGGAAACAGGCTGTGTGTCAACTTGAATCTTTCAACAAATTTCCTAAAAAATATAACTCAGTTCAGTTCAGTTGTTCAGTCATGTCCGACTCTTTGTGACCCCATGAATTGCAGCATGCCAGGCCTCCCTGTCCATCACCATCTCCTGGAGTTCACTCAAATTCACGTCCATCGAGTCGGTGATGCCATCCAGCCACCTCATCCTCTGTCGTCCCCTTTTCCTCCTGCCCCCAATCCCTCCCAGCATCAGAGTCTTTTCCAATGAGTCAACTCTTCGCATGAGGTGGCCACAGTACTGGAGTTTCAGCTTTAGCATCATTCCTTCCAAAGAACACCCAGGGCTGATCTCCTTTAGAATGAACTGGTTGGATCTCCTTGCAGTCCAAGGGACTCTCAAGAGTCTTCTCCAACAACACAGTTCAAAAGCATCAATTCTTCAGCTCTCAGCTTTCTTCACAGTCCAACTCTCACATCCATACATGACCACTGGTAAAACCATAGCCTTGACTAGACAGACCTTTGTTGGCAAAGTAATGTCTCTGCTTTTGAATATGCTATCTAGGTTGGTCATAACTTTTCTTCCAAGGAGTAAGTGTCTTTTAATTTCATGGCTGCAGTCACCATCTGCAGTGATTTTGGAGCCAAAAAAAAAAAAAAAGTCTGATACTGTTTCCACTGTTTCCCCATCTATTTCCCATGAAGTGATGGGACCAGATGCCATGATCTTCGTTTTCTGAATGTTGAGCTTTAAGCCAACTTTTTCACTCTCCTCTTTCACTCTCATCAAAATGTAACTAGATCCCAGTAAATGCCTATACAGAATTAACAAATTATTACATTAGGATGTAAAAAGCTCAGTATATTGCTTCGTGATAACCAAACAAGAATATAGCTGTAATGAATGGTTGCTTTGTTAGCAGTAAGTCTTCTTAGCCTCAGTCACACTCCAGACTCACATCCCATTTGTTGACACTTTTCAAAACATTTACACATGATTCTGATACCCTATCAATTCTATTTGAAATGTAACTTGGGATTTTTCCCATCCATCAATATGTTTAGAATGCCATATTGAGCTTTGGGGATGCAAATACATATATATTTTCCCTCTGTAAACAAAAACTGACAAACATTACTGTGATTGATATACATGGGTTCTCTAAGGTTGGGGTACTAAAAGCCTAATGGTGTTTTTCCGGAAAATATTAATAAGGGAACATTTTCTACAGGATATGCCAACATAGTTAAACAAAAAATCCAAAGTATATGTTCTATATGTACATGTGTGTGTGTAAGTGCATGGAAGAACATACACCAATCTAGTAACAATAAAGAATGGGCAGAGATCTATAGAGATATTTCTCCAAAGAAGACATACAGATGGCCAAGAGACACATGGAAAGATGATCAACATCACTAATTATTAGAGAAATGCAAATCAAAACTACAATGAGATATCACCTTACACAAGTTAGAATGGGCATCACCAAAAAATCTGCAAACAATGAATGCTGGAGAGGGGGTAGAGAGAAAGAACCCTCCTACACTGTTGGTAGGAATGAAATTGATACAGCCACCACAGAGAACAGTATGGAGATTCCTTAAAAAACTAAAAATAGAGCTACCATGTTATCAAGTAAGCCCACTTTTTGCCATATATTCAGAGAAAAACATGGTTTGAAAGGATATATGCACCCAGTGTTCACTGCAGCACTGTTTACAATAGCCAAAACATGAAAGCAACCTAAATGTCCACCAGCAGATGAATGGATAAAGAAGATTTCGTACATATATACAATGGAATATAACCCAGCCATTAAAAAGCATGAAATAATGCCATTCGCAGCAACATGGATGGGCCTAGAGTTTATCATACTAATTGAAGTAAGTTAGTCAGAGAAAGACAAATATCATGTGATATTGCTTATATGCAGAATCTAAAAAAATGATGAAAATGAACTTATTTTCAAAACAGTAACAGACTCAAAGACTTATAGAATGAACTTGGGGTTACAGGGAGGGATAGAATGGGAGTTTGGGATTGACATGTACACACTTCTATATTTAAAATAAAATGCCTTTCCAAATATAAAATAAAAATGAGAAATAAAAAAATGAATATAATAAAAGAATGAACTAGAATTAGAAGGACAGATCAATGATAAAGGTTTGGCTTTATCTGTAATATTTGCATTTTAATAAGTATGTAATACTTGTGTGATTAAACATAAATGAATGAATGGATGGGTGAATGAATTAATGAATGAATAAATAAGTAAATAAAATTTTAAAATGTGTTTAATACCCAGAACAACCTTTGGGTTGTTGACGTTATCCAAAGACAGAGAAAAGAGCTGCTATCTATTCTTTTTCCTTCTTTCCAGAGTGTTGAGGAGAATGACTTTAAATCAGAAATAGCAGGAAAAATTACGATTAAAAAGATCTAGGTCCAGACAAGTGTCAAAATCACATGCAATTAGGAATCTGCTTTTGGTGACCTTCATGGAATCCTGGCAGGTCAGAGGGGTGCTACAGCATGTAAATGGACAAGGACTACCGTAATGCTCAGCAAGGAGTAGACAATAGATTTGGAAATTGAGGACTGTCAAGATTGAGATTGACTCCTGGCAAAATTCTAGAAATGATTATTATATATAGGGTCTGGCAATGCCTAACAAGAAAAACATGTCTACCTTTTGGCAGAAGCCAACATGAGTTCTTTAGGAATACATGCCAAAGAGTAGATAAGGACACTTTTGTTGATAAGGACACTGAACAAGGAGGTTAGGGGAATCCTGAAGATACTGTTCTTTGATTTCAACAGGGGATGAAGCAGTTTGTCCTATTATCTTTGTGGATGCAATGAAGAAATGTGGGCTGATGATGACCCTGCTTGGAGCATTCATAAATGGTGACTCACTGTACCCAAAGAAGTGTGATGATGGTAGGGGTTATGTCTTTCCAGTTGGAGGTTTTTGAACCTGGTCATGTGATGTTTCTATCAGTGGCTCAAATGAAGATGTAGGTGTCCAGCTCATCACACTTCCAGATGACAAAAAGAGGACCAGAATCACTAACAGGCTGGATGACAGAATTGCAATTAGAATGATCATGACAGGCTGGAACAATGATCCTACATGAACAAATGACACTTGGAGGAGAGTGGATGTGGAGTCCTACAGGCAGGCTAAAAAGGTCAGAGATGCAAACATAGGCCTGGGAGTCCTGGTTTAGGGATGAATCACTTGAAAAAGACTGAATTTATGTGACAGCTAATTCATTGTGGATCAATTGTATGATCCAGAAGTATGATGACTCCCAGGCTCCCTACCTGCCTTAGTAGATGCAGAAGGCTTGAAACAGGAAAGATTAATGGTCCCACTAAGGGTCCATATTTGGAGAAGGAAATGGCAACCCACTCCAGTGTTCTTGCCTGGAAAATCCCAGCAACGGGGGAGCCTGGTGGTCTGCCATCTATGGGGTTGCACAGAGTTGGACACGACTGAAGTGACTTAGCAGCAGTAGCAGCAGACTAGTTTTTGGAGAAGGAAATGACAACCCACTCCAGTACTCTTGCCTGGAAAATCCCATGGACAGAGGAGCCTGGTGGGCTGCAGTCCATGGGGTCGCTAAGAGTCAGACATGACTGAGCGACTTCACTTTCACTTTTCACTTTCATGCATTGGAGGAGGAAATGGCAACCCACTCCAGTGTTCTTGCCTGGAGAATCCCAGGGACAGAGGAGCCTGGTGGGCTGCAGTCCATGGGGTCGCTAAGAGTCAGACATGACTGAGCGACTTCACTTTCACTTTTCACTTTCATGCACTGGAGAAGGAAATGGCAACCCACTCCAGTGTTCTTGCCTGGAGAATCCCAGGAACGGCGGAGCCTGGTGGGCTGCCGTCTATGGGGTTGCACAGAGTCGGACATGACTGAAGCGACTTAGCAGCAGCAGCAGCAAGGGTTCATATTTTGCTAGGTTCAAGGCTGAAGACACTTCTTCAGAGTAATGTCCAGGGTAGGGCAACCCACATTGGAAAGGACCTAAATACCAAATCCTATTAGAAGAGTGGCCATAAAATATTACCTAAACTACAGTACATTTGACAGTAAAAGAAAGTGTTATTAACAATTGCAATGCATAATAATTCTACTTTTGAAGCATCATTGGAAGAACTGGGATTTTTATACAAAAAAAGAAAAGGAAAAAAAAAAAGAATGCTGGTAGCCAAATGGCTATCATATGAGAAGGGGAATAGATTTCTATGGCCTATTTTTTTTTGACAGGTAAGTAGGTTTTACTTTTTTTACTAGTGGGTATGAGTTAAGAGGGGACAGTACCGTGTCTCTCATGAGTGCAGGACCCACCATTTGTCCAGGGGGCCACAATTAGGGATATATTTGACCCCACAGCCATCTGGGGAGAGCCGCTCTTCTGCCACTATCTTTTCAAAGTCATCTCCATTAAACTTAGTAACTCAGCTGGTTAAGAATCCTCCTGCAGTGCAGGAGACCCTAATTTGATTCTTGGGTAGGGAAGATAAAATACTGAAAATTCAAATAAATCATACTGTATTTTTGAAAGTTAGTCTTAAAAGGTACAACCTTTTCCCTGGAGAAGGGATAGGGTACCTATTCTAGTATTCTTGGGCTTCCCTGGTGGCTCAGATAAAGAATCCACCTGCAATGCTGGAGACCTGGGTTCGATGCCTGGGTTGGGAAGATCTGCTGGAGGAGGGCATGGCAATCCCCATGGACTGAGAAGCCTGGTGGGCTACAGTGCATGAAATCGCAGAGTCGGACACGACTGAGCAACTAAGCACACACACAAACTTAGTAAGTCCTCACTTCTTGGAGATGTGGATCTTCTGATGGCCAGGGAGCTTGAACCTGGCCCTGAGGAGGGCCTCAGCCACACGCTCTTTGTTCTGCAGCTTGGTGCAGATAGACACTATGATTTGGCCAACGTGGACCCTGGTCGCTGTGCCCTGGGGCCTTCCAAAGGCACTGCGCCTACCGGTCTGGAACCTAGATTGAGGACAGCACGCCAGCATGAAGGTCCTGGAAAGGGCTGTCTCCAGGGTCCCTTTGAGCAACCCACATGGACAACAGGCTGCATATACTGTTTGCAGGCATTGCACACTCGACCCTGATGGGGAAAAGCGCACAGTCGGTTTAACTGGCTGCAAATCTATGGCCTATTTAAAAAAATTATTGTTTAAAAAGGGATACTTTCTCACTGAAAAAACTTGAAATGATAGCCAACTCTTTTCTGTCAAATTGGGATGATACTAGTATCCACCTCAAACTGTTCTGAGGGTCAAATGAACAGTGAATGTATGAATTTGTAAGATAGCATTTAAAATGTAACTGTTTACATTTGTTTTTTCTGTTTAACAGAAAAAAATTCTCCCTTTCCTCACTACATTTCATCCCCTATATCCATCATGTGCCTCAGAGGTAGCCATATTATTAATTTGTTAACATTTTTTAATGAAAAAAATTTAAACTTTATGCCTACATGATACAGGTGTGGCAACATCTTGATATTGGCTAACTCTGAGTGGTTAGAATATGGGAATTCACTGACTATTCTATTTTCTTATATCTCCGAAATTTTCATTAAAGATAATTATGTAACTCAAAAATTTAACTAATAAAGGTGAGAGCTATTCCGTATTAGGTCCTCATGGACTACCATTGAAAATTGTTTAGTGACATCTTCTGATATTTGCTTCCCTATTTCTATTGAAATATCATGTTTATCTTGCTTTTTTGACTTTTCATTTTTTAGATACTTTTATTGACTATCTATTATGGAAGATGAGAATTGGGCTATCTTATACCATCATCTATATTCATTTTATCTATGTTCATTCTTTCAATATACTTTTGTCACAATTCAGAGTAAAATCAATATTTTGTGTTTATGTATATAAAAGTGTAAATATTTCTTTTCTTTTTTTTAACGGCTGAGTTATGTTGTGACTTTCATCACATTTTATTTCTTGCATATCTTTTCTGTTTTTCTTGGAGTTAATAATTGCTTCAGGTCCTCCCCTGCCACCAGTGGTTTGCTAAATTTTCTAGTTACTTATTTCTAATCATTTCCAAATTCTCAACAGAAATATGAAATATTTTATTATTGTCAAGCATATTTTGTAATCTACTGTTACCATATTTTTATTGGTGGCATCCTTTTCGGACCTATAATTTTCCTATTCAAGGCCATCACTAACACACATGTCCCTTCTGAGTAAATTTTAAATTAATTAATTAATTAATTTTTGCCCATACCATGCAGCTTATGGGATCTTAATTCCCTGACCAGAGATTGAACCCACACCCTTGACGGTGAAAGACCAGAGTCCTAACCACTGGACCACCAGGAAATTCCCTTGAGCAAAATTTTTTATAAGGAAGCCCCTCTGGCCAGAAGGATTGTAGAAAAGAGCTTCTTGAGTTGACAAATTACAGAATAGTGCTCTCTTTGGGAAGACTGATTAGTAAGGGTATCTTCTTCCCCAAGGTTTGATGCACCCCTTCATCAGAAATGTGACTTGGGAAGCAGAGCACTAAATGGGTTTTGGTTCTCACTCATGGTCCCCACACGAGACATCTTTGGTCAATTACACAGCTGTATGTGGTATACCTGTTCTAGTTCCTGTGTGTACTGGTTCCATGGATACACAGCACATCTGTCATTTTGGGTTTTTCCTTCTCCATAGTTTTCGTGATTCCCCTCATTTTTCTCCTGTGTTAGATCTTTTGCTTACTGAGTTGCAAGTATTCCTCTTTCTTAGTTTGGCCTCTTTTTTTTTTTTTTTGGCTGCACCATGTACCTTGTAGGATCTTCGTTCCCTGACCAGGAATGGAATCCAGGTCCATGACAGTGAAAGCGCAGTCCTAAGCACTGGACTGCCAGGGAATTCCCTAGTCATCCAGTTATTTTTAAGGAAAGAAAGCATGGGGATTTTTGGAAGCTTTGGAATTGTGAAAAATATTTTATTCTCACACTTGAGTGATATTTTGTTTGAATATAGAATTATACATTTGAAATCCTTTTTTCCTAAGAATTTTGAGGGTATTGTTCTTTTATCTAATAGTTCCATTGTTGCTGTTGAGACGTTTGCTGCCATTATTATTTTCAAATTGCTGTATTTCCCCTCTTTCTTTCATTCTGGAAGCTTCTTTTTAACTTTCGGTGTTCTAAAACTTTATTATTATGTGCTTTGATGTGGTACTTTGTAAATCCTTTGTGCTGGGTATTTGATTGTCCTTTTCAATCTAGAAATTTCGTGCCCTTCAACTTGGGAAAATTTTTGGAATTATTTTAAAAATAATTTTAAACTTTTAACTTTAATGAACCTTTTAACTTTCATTTTCTTTGTCCTATTTTTTTTTTTTTTCTGAGAGTCCCATTAGATGTTTATACTTTCTGTACTTATCCTTTATTTTTCTTATTTTTTTCTTTTCTAATTTTATCTCTGAGACTGTTCTTCTACCTTCTGGATACTTTCTTAACTTTACCTTGAAAATCTTCTATTAAATATTTTTACTTTTGATGTTATGTTTATGAATATACACCTATTCATATATGCACATATCAGTTCAGTCAGTTCAGTCACTCAGTCATGTCCAACTCTTTGCGACCCCATGAATTGCAGCATGCCAGGCCTCCTTGTCCATCACCAACTCCCGGAGTTCACCCAGACTCACGTCCATCGAGTCAGTGATGCCATCCAGCCATCTCATCCTCTGTCGTCCCCTTCTCCTCCTGCTCCCAATACCTCCCAGCATCAGAGTCTTTTCCAATGAGTCAACTCTTCACGTGAGGTGGCCAAAGTACTGGAGTTTCAGCTTTAGCATCATTCCTTCCAAAGAAATCCCAGGGCTGATCTCCTTCAGGATGGACTGGTTGGATCTCCTTGTAGCCCAAGGGACTCTCAAGAGTCTTCTCCAACAACACAATTCAAAAGCATCAATTCTTCGGCTCTCAGCCGTCTTCACAGTCCAACTCTCACATCCATACATGACCACAGGAAAAACCATAGCCTTGACTAGACGGACCTTTGTTGGCAAAGTAATGTCTCTGCTTTTCAATATACTATCTAGGTTGGTCATAACTTTCCTTCCAAGGAGTAAGCATCTTTTAATTTCATGGCTGCAGTCACCATCTGCAGTGATTTTGGAGCCCAAAAAAATAAAGTCTGACACTGTTTCCACTGTTTCCCCATCTATTTCCCATGAAGTGATGGGACCAGATGCCATGATCTTCGTTTTCTGAATGTTGAGCTTTAAGCCAACTTTTTCACTTTCCACTTTCACTTTCATCAAAAGGCTTTTAAATTCCTCTTCACTTTCTGCCATAAGGGTGGTGTCATCTGCATATCTGAGGTTATTGATATTTCTCCCGGCAATCTTGATTCCAGCTTGTGCTTCTTCCAATCCAGCGTTTCTCATGATGTACTCTGCATATGAGTTAAATAAGCAGGGTGACAATATACAGCCTTGATGTACTCCTTTTCCTTTATACATAGGTATTAATATCTAGAAGATTACTAATTATTATTATTCTCTGAATGTGCCTTAAAAATACACAATTTTTGTTTCACAGAGGTCAGTTTCTTTACATCTCAGACTATTAATTATAGATTTTTTGGGGGGGGGGATTGTTTTTAGTTTTATTCTTTTCCCTGAACTGACTTTGATTCTTTCACATTTTTTTTTGTGGTAGTTAATCCTGGCCTTTATTTCAAGTTAGAAGCTTATTTTAAATCATTAGTATCCTTTCTAGTCCATCAACACAAAAGTAAGGCAATAAAAGATTGAAAACACTGTGTGCATGTTTGAGATCTGTTGATTAGGAGATACCATTTAAAAGTGATAAGGTGGGGACCCAGATGTTTTGTGGAAGACCCCAATTGCCAGAATCTAGAGGTATTTTATTTTGGACTGGTCATTTTCTTCAGAATCTCTATCTTGGACAACTAAGCAACTGAATTTCTAAAAAGTCAAAAGAGAGGAGACAGAGATCCCCAAATTTAACTAGTTTATTTTAATATAAAAGTGGTTTAAAATTTTATTATTTCAAACATATATAAAAATAGAGAGACTAGTATAACAAGCATAACTAACAATTATCCATTTATAGCCAGTCTTGTTTTATATAGTTCCCCACCACTCCAACCCCCAGACTTGTTTCATAGCAAATCCCAGACACCATATCATATAATTTGTATATAAGTTTATATTTCTAAAATAAAATGACTTCTTAAAATGATCATCATATCACTAGCACATCTGAATGTGTAATTTGTGTCATATTTATTTTTTCCTGATTACTTTGTAACTTCTCCTCTTCCTAATCCTCTTCCTCTTTTTAACTACTTGCAGGATTCAAGTATATTGCAATTAGTGAATATGTTTTTTAAGTCTCTTTTAGTCTACCCTTTTCCCCCCTTGCAATTTCTTCATTGAAGAAGAGATTATTTGCACTAAAGTTTCTCACAGTCTGTGGAAACTATGCCAAGAAGAGCCTAGATCATAGGACTTCCTTAGCGGTCCCGTGGCTAAGACGCCGTGCTTTGATTCGATCCCTGGTCAGGGAAGTAGATCTCACATACCACAACTAAGAGTTTGAAGGCTGCAACCAAAGATCCTGTGAGCGTCTACTAAGACCCAGAATAACCAAATAAATAAATATTAAAAAGAAAAAAGAGAAGAAGAAGAGCTTGGATCAGATTGCATCCTTGCGATTTCTCTATTTGCTTATTTTTGGCTGTCCTGGGTCTTTGTTGCTGTGCTCGGGCTTTCTCTAGTTGCAATGAGTTGGGGCTACGCTCCAGCTGTGGTGCACGGGTTTCTCATTTGTGGTGGCTTCTTTTATTGTGCAGCATGGGTTCTAGAGCATACAGGCTCAGTAGTTGTGGTGCACGGGCTTAGTTGCCACACAGCATGTGGAATCCTTCGTGATCAGGTTTCAAACGCATGTCTGCTGAATTGGCAGGTAGACTTTTAACCACTGGACCACCAGGGAAGTCCCTTGTGGTTTCTTTGTTTATTCTGTTTCCTGTAAAATGGTAGTTACAGCTAAAGGCTTGATCAGATTCAGGTTTGATTTTTTGTTAAATACTACTTTTAAAGATTTTTTTGTTTCTTTGTATTTTCATTAAGAGGCACATAGTGTTCTGTTGTTTCTCTTTTTGTGAAACTAACAGCCATTGACAATCACTGAAATCTGTTACTCCACTGGGGTCGCAAAATGGTGATGCTCTAATTTTATCCATTCCTTCTCCGTTTGTTAGTTGGAAGACTTCTATAAAGAGAAACTTCCCTTCTTCCACTATTTGATTTCCTGAAGTACAGTTCTTATAAGAAAAGTAGTAGAAATGCTTGATTCCTTTTATTTATCAGTTTCCCAAATAATGAGTTAGTTCCCTCCCTCCTCTAAAGAAGATCATGAAGATTTTTCTTTTAAGTATAATTATGAACTCATGGATTTAAATATGTCTGATGAATTTCAGTCAGATCATTGATGCTCAATTATTGGTCAATAGGAGCCTCTAATGGGCACCTAAGTCCTTTTAACATGATCCTAGTAATCTTTGATAGCTTTCTCGCTTCCTGTTATGACAAGATTTCCTTGATCATCTTGTGTATTAATTTTTCAAATCTGACATCTTCCATTTCCCCAAAGAGTCCTGGGTGCTTTTAGTGCAAAGTGGTATTTAAAGACCAGAGTCTAGGAACAAGAGGTGCTTACAGCTATCGAGTTGGTTAGTTTCTTGTCCTTTTCAGTGCACAGAGCCAGGAATTGAATTTTTTAAAAGATAAAATGCATCAAGAGTTACTATTTATACATCCAATTAAATCCAGAACTATGGGGTTTTACTTATCTTAATTGATCTTCCATTTGGTTTGTTTGTTTCTCCCACACCAAAAAAAAAAAAAAACCTCCAAGCATACAAATATCATTGCTTATTTGCTTAATCAGTGTATGCCCCACTAGAGAATATATATTTGGTCAACTACTAGGTTTCAAATTACTTGGAATAATTTCTCTATATGTGGTTATTATACGAACTCAATAGAGTTAAGTTCATTTGTTTTATTTGGCTTTTGCTTTTGGGGGGATTGCTTATTGATTTAATTTTGTTGTGACATTATGTAAAATATTTACATGGTTCTAAAGTCATATCTCGGAGAAGGCAATGGCACCCCACTCCAGTGCTCTTGCCTGGAAAATCCCATGGATGGAGGAGCAGTCCATGGGGTCGCTGAGGGTCGGACATGACTGAACGACTTCACTTTCACTTTTCACTTCCATGTTTTGGAGAAGGAAATGGCAACCCACTCCAGTGTTCTTGCCTGGAGAATCCCAGGGATGGGCGAGCCTGGTGGGCTGCCGTCTATGGAGTCGCACAGAGTCGGACATGACTGAAGTGACTTAGCAGCAGCAGCAGCAGCAAAGTCATATCTACAATATAAGATATCAGTGATGGCAAACTTCTACCCTGTCTTCTCCATTTTGTTTCCTCGTTTCTTCTATAGATGAATGTTTTAAAAAACCTTGTTATCTTTCCATTTTGTAAAATGATACATTCATAAAATATGCATTCATATTCCTCCTTTCTTATATAAATACTTGCCTATTATACACACTTTATCCACCTTAATATTGACCTTTTAATAAAATTTATGTCTAGGAATATGTTACATTATTTATGTTGTGATTCAACTTGTTCCCTGTTTTGCTTCTTACCTAGAGGGCCAAACTTCTTAAAGCAGATAACACAATGTCAAGGGCATGGATGTACTTTAAAAGGGAGATGGACCTTGAATTCCAGCTCTACCCCTTTCTTGCCACATTACCACAATATAACTTCAGATTATTCACCAGTAAGGTCACCCATCATTTCCTGGTTGACATTAGTAAATTGTTGTATGGTTGTGCTGTTTTTGGATTATGCCACTACAGCCCTACCGAATCACTTATACCGGCTGACACATCCTTACACACTATATTATATCAGGGCCACAAGAACACGCAGAAGAACTATGCCAACAGGTCTTAATGACCCGAATAACCACGATGGTGAGATCACTCACCTAGAACCAGACATCCTGGAGTGTGAAGTCAAGTGGGCCTTAGGAAGCATTACTATGAGCAAAGCTAGTGGAAGTGATGGAATTCCAACTGAGCTATTTCAAATCCTGGAAGATGATGCTGTTAAAGTGTTGCACTCAATATGTCAGCAAATTTGGAAAACTCAGCAGTGGCCACAGGACTGGAAAGGGTCAGTTTTCATCCCAATTCCAAAGAAAAGCAATGCCAAAGAACGTCCAAACTACCGCACGATTGTGCTCATTTCACATGCTAACAAGGTAATGCTCAAAATCCTTCAAGTTAGGCTTCAGCAGTATGCGAAATGAGAACTTTCAGATGTACAAGCTGGATTCAGAAAAGGCAGAGGAACTGTTGCAGGAAGGGGAACCCTTTCCAGGGCCTGAAACTGGGCTCTTATCTAACGCTCAGACATGAATTGTCTGAGGAGACACATGTGTTGACAAAGCAAGAGATTTTATTGGGAAAGGGCACCCAGGTGGAGAGCAGTAGGGTAAGGGAACCCAGGAGAACTGCTCTGTCACGTGGCTCGCAGTCTCGGGTTTTATGGTGATGGGATTAGTTTCCAGGTTGTCTTTAGCCAATCATTCTGACTCAGAGTCCTTCCTGGTGGTGCACGCCTTGTTCAGCCAAGATGGATGCCAGAGAGAAGGATTCTGGGAGGTGGTCGGACATGTGGTGTCTCCTTTTGACCTTTCCTGAACTCTTCCAGTTGCTGGAGGCTTATTAGTTCTGTGTTCCTTACCAGGACCTCTTGTCATAAAATAACTCATGCAAATGGTTACTATGGTGCCTGGCCAGGGTGGGCGGTTTCAATCAGTGTGCTTCTCCTAACAGAACCAGAGATCAAATTGCCAACATCTGTTGCATCATAGAAAAAGCAAGAGGCTTTTTCTGCTTCTCTATGCTAAAGCCTTTGACAGTGTGGATCACAATAAACTGTGGAAAATTCTTCAAGAGATGGGAATACCAGACCACCTTACCTGTCTCCTGAGAAACCTATATGCAGGACAAGAAGCAACAGTTAGAAACAGACATGGAACAACGGACTGGTTTAAAATTGGGAAAGGAGTATGTCAAGGCTGTATATTGTCACCCTGTTTACTTAACTTCTATGCAGAGTACATCATATGAAATGTTGAGCTGGATGAATCACAAGCTGGAATCAAGATTGCCAGGAGAAATACCAACAAACTCAGGCATGCAGATAACACCATGCTAATGGCAGAAAGTGAAGAGGAATTATAGAAGAGAGTGAAAAAGCTGGCTTAAAACTCAACATTCAAAAAACTAAGATCATGGCATCTGGTACCATCACTTCATGGTAAATAGATGGGGAAAAATTGAAAACAGTGACAGATTTTATTTTCTTAGGCTCCAAAATCACTGTGAATGGTGACTGCAGTCATGAAATTAAAAGATGCTTGCTCCTTAGAAGGAAAACTGTGACAAACCTAGGCAGCATATTAAAGAGCAGGAACATCACTTTGCCAAGAGTTTTTCCTTCTCCTCCTCGGATCAGCCCTGTGTTTCACATGCATCCACATTGCAGCACAGAGCATGCTTCCTCAGATCCTGGGTTTTGCTCTTTTAGCAAGCCCTGGCCATTTTCTCTACCATTCTAACCTCCAACTACCTGCAGCCTCCTTGGAACCCACCCAGCACAACTGACTTAAGTCAGTCTGATGGGCTCACAGATTGACTGAGTGTTCTCTGAGGGTTTCTCATCTTTCCAGCCACCCCAACATATCTTGGGTTCCCAAGAGAGGTCTGGCTCTGGGGAACATGGCTCCAGAGTCAGGCCAGGCTTAGGGCCAAGACAAGATTAGGCTTTTATTCTTTCATTTATTTATTCAACAAGTATTTTCTGGTTTCTATTAAGTGCCAAGCTCAAAGGATAAAGACATGGAGTCCATTCTCATGAAACTTAACATTTGGTGGAAAGAGAGACAGTGCTGAAGTAGGGTGACATGTTGATGGATGGGTAAGTTTGGGAGCTGTGAAATCTAATCACAGGTTCAGGGAAAGCTTCCTGGAGGGAGTGACATTTAATCTGAAATCTCAAGGATGAACAGGAGTCAGTCAAGTGGTGGGGATTGCAGGGTAGAAAGAACTTTTCAGGCTGCAAGAACAGTGTCTGCAAAGGCAGGAAGGGAAGGTCGTTGGGGCTGGAGTAGAGAAAGCAGGGGGGAAGTGTGCTGGAGGCGAGGCTGGACTGGTGGCAGAGGTTAGGACTCTGTGGCTTGCGAGTCAAGAGTTTGGACTTCACCCCCTGCAGGCCCATGGTGGTCCACCAAAGAGTGTTAAACCAAAAAGTGTTAAACTGTGTATGTGTGTGCTGGCGGGGGAGTACACCAGAATATTATTTGCATTTTTAAAGATAACATTAGCTACAAGCAAGACAGAGCAGGCAGAGTTGCTGAACGTGGTGATGGGGAGCTAGAAGCAGGTGGCCCAGATTTGCTGTTTCCAGGAGGCTGAACTGACAGGACTTGGATTCTGATTGGCTGAGTGGATGAGGGAGAGGGAGGAGTCAAGGAGAACTGGTAGGGATCTGACATAAGCAGTTGAGTGGAAGATGGTGCCATTCTCTCAGATTAGGATCAATGGTTGGGACAGTCATGCCTTGGACTCTGTACAGAGAGTCACTCAAGATGGTTGAGGGTAATGATGGGGGCACATATGGGGCCTAACCCAGTCAAGGGGCCAGAGAAGCCTTCCTGGTTTAGACAGCTGATGGCAAGGCCTTGACTAAGTGTGTCTGAGGGTCCAGGATATGAGGTTGGGCTTAGGGTTGGGATCTGGGGACACCTGGAAGTTGAGGGGCAGGCGGCCTGGAGACTTGGAAGTGGACTTAGGGTGGCCAAGTCCTGGGTGACTCTAGCCTTGGTTAGTGACAGACGGCTGGGCTGGGCCGGGCTGCCCTCTCCTCCACTGATAATTAATCCCGCACGGGGGCCGCGGGCGATGACAGGGCTGTCTAGCGTGCACTTAAGCATTAAATGACCAATTTCTGTCAGACTAACTTCCCCAGCCTCCCCGTCCCCTCCTCTGCCGCCCACCCCCCGCCCACACCCCCTCCCTCTGCTCCCTGCACTCTGAGTTTTTCAGCAACTGATGGCTCCTGGTTCATTTCTGTGGAATTAATTGGTCCCTGAATGAATTCTGTTGACAGGGCAATTTATCATGTGTTTGGGCTGACAGTGCGGGTGTCGGGGGGTAGGGGGTGGGGAGATGAATGGGGGGGCTGAGATGAAGGGGAGGAGGGGATCTGGGTTGGGGTGAGTATTGACCGTAGATAGGGACCTGGGAGGTGCCAGCCCCAGGGTTTGGGTGCCATAGAGCACCCCCAATCATGGCTGCATGCTTTGCTACACATCCTTGATCCCACAAGTTTGAGAGAAAGCCCTAAATTGGAGAGGATCTCCAAACTTTATCTGACTTCTCCCCTACCCTTCAATCATCTCAAATGGGGTGTCTTCATTGGGGGACTTCAGCACCATGCTATGTTAATCCTCTGAAGGCTAGAATGGTGCTGGGGCTCTGGGATAGAATAAGGGAATGTGTGTGTGTGTGTGTGTGTGTGTGTGTGTGTGTGCATGCTCATGCACTCAAGGAGCAAAGGGACTGATTAGTCTGGGGGGTAAGCGGGCTGGTCCCCGGGGAGTTGGGCGCTCAGCCGGCCTGGCTAACAGGGGCCTAAGGGACTGGCTAATTAGAGTATTGGGATGATCTGGGCTGGGGGAGTGTTGTGGGGAGGCAGGACATGGAGTTGGCCCCCAACAGCTTTCTTTGTCTCCCTCCCATGTACCTTATCCGGAACCCTCAGTGGTCTCCACCATTCACCTAGAGATCTCTGGGCAGACACTGGGGAGAGAGAGAGGGAAAGGCAGTAATGACTCCCAGGTGGGAGAGATAGCAACAAATAAATAAATCCATGCCTCCTTTCCTAGCTTAAAAAGTCCCCCATCCCCTTCCCTATCTGAATGTATCCAATCTTCCACAGAGCTTTCTTGAACTCCTCCTGACCGTAGAGATTGCAGGCTACCTACCACATATAACTGCAGAAGCTTAGAATGTCAAAGTGGGAAGGCATCCTAGAGGCCATCTGGTTTTACACAGGAGGCAAGGACAGAGACCCAAGGGGCTTGTTGAAGGTCACACAGTGATCACGGGAGCCAACTTCTGGGTTCATGCTGCTCTCAGCTTGGAGATGCCTCTGTACACACATGCTTTTCGTTCTGCCTAGAGGATGCATTTCCGGTCTGAGGATTCCTTAGGGAAGGGGTGGCTCTTCTATCAGTCAGTTCAGTTCAGTCGCTCAGTCGTGTCCGACTCTTTGCGACCCCATGAATTGCAGCATGCTAGGCCTCCCTGTCCACCACCAACTCCCAGAGTTCACAGACTCATGTCCATTGAGTCGGTGATGCCATCCAGCCATCTCATCCTCTGTCGTCCCCTTCTCCTCCTGCCCCCAATCCCTCCCAGCATCAGAGTCTTTTCCAATGAGTCAACTCTTTGCATGAGGTGGCCAAAGTACTGGAGTTTCAGCTTTAGCATCATTCCTTCCAAAGAACACCCAGGGCTGATCTCCTTTAGAATGAACTGGTTGGATCTCCTTGCAGTCCAAGGGACTCTCAAGAGTCTTCTCCAACACCACAGTTCCAAGGCATCAATTCTTTGGTGCTCAGCTTTCTTCACAGTCCAACTCTCACATCCATACATGACCACAGGAAAAATCATAGCCTTGACTAGATGGACCTTTGTTGGCAAAGTAATGTCTCTGCTTTTCAATATGTGGTCTAGGTTGGTCATAACTTTTCTTCCAAGGCTCTTCTATAGGCCTCCTCAACCAGGAAATTGAGGCTGAGCCCGGGCACTTGGGAATGGACAGTCACAAAGATCAGGCCGTGGGAACATACTGAGATGCATGTACTGAGATGCTGCTGGGGTTCAATCAAGCAGGGAGACCACACTGAGGAGGATGTGGGTCAGATGTGGGAGGGGAGAGCAGTGTAATCTGGGGGCCCCAAACCCTGGGTTCTGAGAGATGGAGCCAACCAGGGCAAGGGGAGCCCTGGATCAAGGCAATGATCTGCCACCCTCGTGTGCTCTCCTGCTGCAGGCCGGCGACGTGCTCATGCTCTCACAGACCACCTTCTAAATCTCCCAGGTTCTTCCAAAGCTCCCTACCCTCCACAAGGTGGGACCCAGTCCTGCTCCCCTCACTCTCAGCAGATAGCAACTGTGTCTCTTGCAAGCTTTCTGAGCAGCTTCTCAGCCCTATCCCCTCATGATCAGTTTCCCAGCAGAATTCTCTGATTCATCCCCACTCCTCAAACTGCACCCCATTCTTTCAGGCCTGTTTCCATAAGCCCCTCAGTCCATCTCTCAATAGCCCCTCCTTCCCTACTCAGACTCCACCCTCTGCCTCAGCCCCCAGGCGGGTTCACATAGCCCTTAGCTTGAAAGGACTCTCACTCGAGCTCACTGACCACAGCATCTCCTGGCCCTTCTTGTGCCCTCTTCCCTTCCAAACTTTTCAAAAGAATTGTTGACCCTCTGCCTCCATCTGCTTCCTCGGTTCTTAGCTACCCCTCCCCCAGCAGCCCTGGGGGTTGGGTTACAACTGGCAGACACTCAACACATTTGCTTAAGTGATAAAAAGGAGAAGGTGCTGGCTTAGGACCCTAGAAGTGCCAAAGTGGCCTTGCTTCAGGCCTAGCTGGCTCCAGAGGCTCGAATGACACCAGCACAGCTCTCCTTCAGTCTGCCTCTCAGCTCTGAGTGTCCCAGCCTGACTCTGAGTGTGTCTGCACTGAGATCTCAGGCAGGGACTCTCCACATGGTGGGGAACTGTCCCTAGAGATTCAAAGCCCTCATCATTGCAGCTCACAGCCCAAAGAAAGAAGGGACCCTCTCTCTTCCAGCCCCAATAACAAGACTTCTGAGAGGACTCTTCCTACCTTGATGTGCTTTGAACAGGGACACGGGGGTCCCCATTGGACAGACATAGGTCTCAGGCCCACATCTATGGTCAGGAGCTCATGAGGCATTTTGACTGACAGTCCCATAAGAACTACACAGGATGGGGGAGGGACAGTTTCAAATGGAATGAGAGGTGCAGAGACCTTAAAGAAGTGGGGAGCTAGTCATGGGACTGCTTGGGGCACACTGAGAGCAAGTGTCTTGATGTCTTGAGGAGGCTCATGCTTGATGTAAATGAAGCACAGGACAGAGGCCAGCTAGCTCAGAGTACAGTGAGCTGGGGGTGGTGGTGGGGGTACAGGGTGGACAGCCAGAACATGTAGGGCCTTATAGATCAGATTTAAGATTCTGACTTTGGCTCAGAAGGGGAATCATTGGGGGGCTCTGAGCAGAGAAGGAGCATGCTCTGCTCTACACTTTGGGGATCACTCTGCTGATGGGAGAGTAGACTGGGGTGGGTAAGGCGAAGATGGAAACAAGAAAGCTATATATGTATATATATATATATATATATTTTTTTGCATTTCAAGGTGAAGGGTCATACTGGCTTAGACCGGAATGGTACAGTGCAGATCATCAGAAATGATCAAATTCTGTTAACCGTTTTTTTTTTTCCCCCCTTTGGCTGCACTTTTTCATGTGATCTTAGTTCTCTGACCAGGGATCAAACCTGAGCTCCCTGTAGTGGAAGTGGGTAGTTTTAACCACTGGACTGCCAGGGAAGTCCCTGGATCCATTTTAAAGGTAGAGCTGTCTGATTTTGCTGGTGGATCAGATAGGGGATGGGAGAGACAAGAGCAGTCAGGGAAGACTGAAAATCTCACATTCTAGTTTGAGGTTTTGGCTTGAGTGACTGATAGAATGGAGTTGTCCTTGACTGAGATGAAGAGGGCTGGAGAGGGCTTCCCTGATGGCCAGTGGTAAAAGAATCTGCCTGCCAATGTGGGAGGCATGGATTCAGTCCCTGGTTGGGGAAGATCCCACGTGCTGAGGAGCAACTAAACCCGTGGGCCATAACTATTGACCCTGGGCTCTAGAGCTCCGGAACCGCAACTACTGAGCCCACGTGACACAACAGCGGAAACCCATGAGCCCTGGAGCCCATGCTCCGCAACTGGAGAAGCCACTTTAATGAGAAGCTCGAGCACCACAACTGGAAAGTAGTTGTGCTCTTCGCAGCTAGAGAAGAGCCCGTGCAGCACTGAAGACCCAGCGCAGCTAAAAATAAAACAAATAAATAAAATAAAGGGCTGCCGAATCCCCCAGTTTCCACTGGGCTTTGACTATATATCACAGCAATGGCACCCTACTCCAGTACTCTTGCCTGGAAAATCCCATGGATGGAGGAGCCTGATGGGCTGCAGTCCATGGGGTCACTAACAGTCGGACACGACTGAGCAACTTCACTTTCACTTTTCACTTTCATGGATTGGAGAAAGAAATGGCAACCCACTCCAGTAGTCTTGCCTGGAGAATCCCAGGGACCGGGGAGCCTAGTGAGCTGCTGTCTATGGGGTCACACAGAGTTGGACACAACTGAAGCGACTTAGCAGCAGCACCAGCAGCAGCAGTATGGTCAAATGCCCTTATTCTCTCTGCTCCTCCCAGTTTTGTGTCCTGAGAGAGTGTAGTGATCAGCCTAGTTCAGTTTTGTGTGAGTCCAATTCTAGTAAAGTCGTTGGTGGATAGATGGTCAGGATGGGCTGTGAGTGGGACAGCTTCCTTAAAGAAGCCATGAGTGATGGATACCATTTGGACATTTCTAGTGTCCTGACTTTCAGTCACTTTTAAGTTTCATCTCTTGCCTCCTCTCCCAACCCCTTCTATCTTTCCCCAGGCAGCTGATACCCCAGCCCATTTCATCTGGTATATTTGCATGCCTCCATGTCTTTGCTACTGTTGTTTCCTAAACCCAGGACAGTTTCTAATTGTCATATTTGGTGAACCTCAGCTAGGAACTCTGTGGGAGCAGGGTGGGAACAGGGATAGCAGAATCAGAATTAGGTGAGTTCTGAGGAGCAACAGAGCTGGGGAACAGGCCCTGTTTGTGTTTGGGGCTGCATTTAGAACAGGCAACTGCTCAAGGATTGTAAAGCATGTTTTGGGCCCCTAAAGGCTGATTCTAGGAGGGAATATTCCCCAGGAGGGACACAGAATAAAAGTTTTTTTGGGTAGTGGTGGTCACTGTTGACAGCAGGCCCTCAAAATCCAATTTGGTATGAAGGAGACCAGAAAGAGAACAGAAGGTAAGAATTTCTGGTGGGACCCAGGTGAGATGCGCTGGCTCCCAATCTGATGAACTGAGCAGGACAGGGCTCCCATTCTGGGGCACCTGAAGGCAAAGCCAGGCACTGGGGGCCAGAGAACCACTCCATGTGATGTGTATGGCATTGCCTGGGCCAACCCAGTGCCCTGGCAGCATCCAGAATCCACTTGCTTGACTTCAGGCAATAAAATCAGGAGTTTTGCCACACTGGATTTGGGTTCTGAGCAGGCTCTCTGAAGTGGGGTAAACATTTTTGAGGGGTTGCAAAATAATCCATTTAGGCATGAGAAGAGAACATTGGAATTTCTTTGTATTCCAGTCTCATCCTTTTTCTATTTTATGTCTTATAAGATTTTTAATATGTTAGTTGAGTTTTTTATGGAATTTGTGAGTAAGTAAATATACTCATGGGCTTCCCAGGTGGCGCTAGTGGTAAAGAACCCACCTGCCAATACAGGAGACATAAGAAACACTGATTCGGGTCAGGAAGATCCCCTGGAGGAGGGCATGGCAACCCACTCCAGTATTCTTGCCTGGAGAATCCCATGGACAGAGGATCCTTGCCTACAGTCCACAGGTTCACAAACAGTCAGACACTGCTGAAGCAACTGAGCACGTATGCACAAATATATTTGGAGTACAAATTCAGAATTCTTTTTACTGCTAGGATATATGATCAAAGTAGTTTAAAGACCATTCTTCTAAGAGACTGGTGATTAAAAGGAGCAGTAGGGGCAAGTGGAAAGTGGGGCTGTCATTTAGTAATATGGGATTAGGGAGGAGACACAAGTGGTGATGCAGAAGGAAGCGGATGGACTTGACTGCTTCGGGGCTGGTTGATTTGTTGGGGCCCTGCAGCATCACGATGTGAGTAGGCTGGGAAAACAGGCCTGGGGAAAGACAGGCCTGTTGGAATCCTGATCGGAGGTAGGGGTCTAGGAGACAGTGTCCCCAGCCAATGGGAAAGGTCACTCCTTAGTTTGTCTCCAAGTCCTGCTTGCAGCTGCCCAGCCACCCCTGGCAGCTCAGAACTTCCAGAGTATTTCAAGCGGGAGGAGGCAGAGATGGAAGTTGAGCTGGGAAGGCTTCCCAGGGGTAGCGAAGGAAAGTATCCTAGGGCAGAGACCAGGTGGAGGCTGTGGCCTTTGTGGGAGGACTGGCGCTGGAGGTTGCTGAAGGGATGGAGGGCAGACCCCTTCCAAGTATAACAGAAGTAGGCTGGACAATCACTCCATCCCTCCCCTGAACAGGACAGAGAGACATAGGGACAGACACAGTCAGCCTTCACTGGACACCTGGGCACAAGAACAGTCAGGGTGTCTGAAAAAACTAACAGTTCTCCCATTTCCCTACCCCTAGACTCACACAGGAACATGCAGACCCACGCAGAACAACAGAAATGGGAGCCGGCGACCGACTGCATAATATGCTCCCTCAAGATACACCCAGACCGCTCCGATCCTAGCGGCTGCTCGCCCAGGCGGGGACTCCGCAAGATCCAGGGGGCGCGCGAGGTCGCTTGAGCCCGCAGGTTCCCCCGGGTCTCTATGGGACTGGATGCTGTCCTGGCTAAGAAATAAATGCGCAGCGAGAAAACTGGTGGCAAGCGTTTGTGGTCTCTGGGCGGACTGGGGATAAAAACTGCGGCTGCGCGGAGGAGTGGTGGAAGGAGACAGGGCAGCAAACCATCTCCCTACCACGCGGAGAGTCTCCGACGGCGAGTTGTGAGAGACTGCACCCTGAGTTTGGGTGTGAGTGGAGAGGTAGAGCGACCAAATCACTCCAAGTTATTCTCAAGTTTTGCAAAGCGAAAACTCCTTGCTCCAAGGGCGGGGTGGGGGTCGGGTGGGGGTGGGGATGGGGCGGGAAGGGTGGCTTCTGATGCGCCGCCGATAGGTCTGGGCTAAGGGGTGGGAGAGGGGTCGCAAAGGGAATGCAGCTGAGAGGATTATTGAGGGTTTATTTGAGATCGACTAATATGAGGGAAGGCCTGTTCCAGAGACAGGTAGAGACAAACTTGGAGCCATGGGGAGTGACATACAAAATTTTATTATTTATTAATTATTATTTATTATTATTATTTATTTGTCATGTGCACAGAAAAGAAAAGAAAAAGAATCAAAACGAACCGACGCGCTGAAGGTGGCCAAGGAGACCAGAGCCATCCGGGAATCTTTCGAGGGTTCGGCTGGGTCCTGGGTTTGGGCCCCTGTCGCGCCAGCCCTACAGGGACTGGAATGGGCCGGGCCTCGGCGTCTGAACCTCGGCTCCCTCGCCGCCCCGCTTGGGCCACTGGAGCCTGGCTGGGCACCGGCAGTTCCCTTAACTATTCTCTTTTCTCGTTTTCCTTTTCAAATAAAAAGGCTCGAAGGAGAGAGAGATCTGGGCGAGGACTCCAAGCCTTTACGGATTTGTTCAAGGATTTTTATTTTTCACTTTTATTGACTTTGTTTCTGTTATTTCGAGTCGTCACGATCCACGGGTGAGGAGACATGCAGGGCGCATCGCCGCTACCGAGAGAGCAACTACGGGGCGGGGCGGCCCGGCCGCCGGTGGCCCAGAACCCACGGGGCACGGCCGCGAGGGGCGAACCTAGGGGCGGGCGCTGCCACCTCTGATCTAGCCTCAGGGGGGCAAGGCAGCCGGGGCAGGGCTGGGGAGAGAGGCCGAGGAAAGGACAGAGACAGAAAGACAAGAGAGACGAAGACTGAGAGAGACCGAGACAGAGGCGGAGAGAAGCAGAGACGAGAGCTGGAAAGGGGAGCGATGCAGAGAGATGAGGAGGAGAGAGCGAAAACACGGAATTATAGAGAAATAGCCAACAAAACAGAGGCGAGAGGAGTCCACAGGACCATGTTCGTCATTTTGCATAGAGATTTCTTTTCTTTTGTCATTTTTTGTAACATAAAAAAAAAGCCCCCCTCCCCCAGGACGTGCTGTGCTTTAGTGGGCGTGTAGCTGTGTTCCCCCCTCCCCCCCAGCGAGCGGCGACTCTCACAGCACAGACAGCGGGGCGTTATCTACAGGCAAGGCGGGCGGGCACCTGGGACTCTACCGGGAGGGGCGGGGCGGGAGGGGCGGGGTTATATACACGTGGGTTCGCCTTCACAAGACACACACCGTCTTTCTAAAAAGCAGCAGCCTGTTGGGTGTTTTTGTTTTCCTTTTTTGCAAAGACCATCATATTAAATAAATGTAGACTTGACTTTTTGCGGTTCTGTTCAGTTCCTGCTAGAGGAAGAGGATGGAGGTGGGTGGAGTGGGCAGCCCCCCACCTTCCACTCCGCGCAGCTCAGACGCCAACTCACATCCTGCTCCTACCACCGGCAGATTGAGTCTGTGTCGGGGCGGGGGACGGGGGTCATCGGGTAACTGCTTGGGGGGACCAGTGCCGCGGCCTGCAGAAACTGGTCCTGAGGCAGGCACGGGGACAGACTCAGGTGAGGGCGGCGAGTTAGGGAAGAGAGATGCAGAGCGACGTGGGATCGGAAAGGACGGGTAGGAGGAGGAGCTGCGAGGTGGGTAAATGGAAGAGACGCCGAGGTAGGGGCAAGGCGGGGGCTGAGAAGCTGGTCACTAGTAGGGGCTGCCTGGGCCCTTGCGAACTGGGCAGTTCAGGTGGAGTTGGGAAGAGCCAAGGGTCGGACTCGGTGGGTGCGGGCTGCTGGGGCCTGTGTGCCTTGGGTCCCAACCTTGGAAACGCCTGACGATCCCCAAAGCACATCCCTGAAGCCCGGCCCCCACGCCCCCATTCCATTCCACCTTCTGGACAGGGCACACTCAGAAGGTGGGGGCAATCTGGCTGAAGCCGGGATTCGGACATTTTCCCGAGGTCTCGGCAGGAGGCTCTTCCTCCTTCTGCAGAAAATCGTTTTGTTCTTCATTTCCTTTGCCCAGTCCCTCCAGCGAAGCCTCCCGGCGCTCGCCGGAGCGTCCGAGGCGGGCTGCTCCCGGGCTGGGCCAGGCTGCAGTCCGCGCTGATTGTGTGTCACAGAAGCGTGTCCCCCGCGCGCAGCGGCGGGCCCGGCCAGAGTCCGGCGGTGCGGCTGGTGGGCTCCAGGCCAGCTCGGGCGAGGCGGGGACGAACTGGGTCGGGCCCTCCTCGCGACGCGGCCAGTCCAGCAGGCGGGAAGGGGCGGCGGGCCCGGGCCTGAGGGTCCCGCCCGCGGCGTCACTCGTCCTGTCCCGCCTTGGACGGGGTGAAGTGAAGAGCTGGAGGGGTCCTGGGAGGGGGATTGGGTCTGGGGCGGTGGCCGGGAGGCTTCGGGTCGCGTCGATCCTGCCTCCCTCCGGGGCGGGCGGTCAGACAGGGACGATGTGGAGGCCGAAGCTGTCGGCCTGAAGCTTGATGTGGTCCCCGCGGTAACTAGTGGCGGTCATAGGCAGCGGCAGCAGCGGCAGGGGCGGAGCCCCGGGGGGCGGCACTATAATAATAAGGGGAACCTGGAAGTTAACACAGGAGAAGAATGGGCTGGGTGAGAGGACAAACAGGAGAACAAAAAAGGAAAGAAAAGCAAAGCAGAGACCTCGTGCTGGGGTCTAGCAGGATCCGTGCAGGGAGGCCTTGGCTGAGTTGCGGGGCCGGTTGCCCTCAGGAGAACTGCATTCACCGGGTGGGAGAGGGACCCGATCGGTGACCGCCGCCGCCCGACTGCGGACCTCGAAGGGGGCCCAGGGTGGGGCGGCGCAGAGCCTTGCAGCCGCCGGGAACAGAGCGGAGCGGAGGGAGGGGCGGGAGGCACGGGCTTCCTCTAGGGATCCCGGGGCCTCAGAGCTGCGCTAACGAGCCTGCCCGGCTGGGCGCCCAAAAGTCCGGTGGGGGGTTGTGGAACCCGCACGGCCGAGCTGGCGGGCTGGCGGACCGACACGCTGAGCCGCCGGCCAGCCAGGTGGCGGTACTCACTTAGTAAGGCGGGGTTGCTGAATCTCCAAGCCTCGTTGTAGGCCGTGTACTGGGGGTGGCTGTACGGGTTGCCGGAGAACTCGCTCCCTGCGGGGGGGGGGCGGGGGAGTGGGGATCAGACACTCTCAAGGCCAGGGCGGGCCCGACGTGCCCGGCCAGGGGCCTCCCCCGGGTCCGAGGTGCAGATGCTTCGCCAGGCGGACGGGCGGAGAGAGAACAATCCACCTGGTCCGCAGGGGGAGACCCCGTGCTAATGGTGGTGGTAGTGGTGGTGGGGTGTGTGTGTCTGCAGAAGCACCGACGCGCCTCCCACAGCGCCGCGGAGGTAGTTTCGGGGCGCTCCCTCGGAAGCGCTCCGAGTCACCCAGGAAGGGCTTATTCTGAGTCCAGGGGCACCTACGCCCTGCGATGGGGACCAAAGCCTTTTTAGTGGAGACTCTGGTTCTAGGAGCCACAGCCCCACAGGGTGGAAGCGGGGGGAGGATGGCGAAGACAGGCTCTAGGGACACTTTGTCCCAGAAAGTCCGGGGAATGGCATCTCAGCACTGTGCCAATGCGAGGGGTGGGGGCTCTGCTGGGAAACACTCCCCTCTCATCTTTCCCTCTAGAGATTTGAAACGTGGGCCACGCAGCAGGGGAAGGAGGCGGCGGGAGGAGGCAGGTGGACTGCCCGCGGGTTCACAAACGGTGAACGGAGGGCCCCGTGGGCTGGGAGCCGTCGGAAGCTGCTTCCCTCCCTCCGCGCGAGAAAGGCCAGGCCCCCGGGTTTCCCCCTCGCCCTTTCTCCTGTGTGATGACCCCAGACTGTTTACAGTGATCCCTAACCGCGGGTTAAGTAGAGGAGAAGGGCCCCTCTCGGAGAGGGAGCTGGGGTGGGGGTGGGGGATGCAGCCACTGGAAAGCCTGTTTATTGACGAGGAGGGAAAGCATGCGTGCAGCAGGATAATGAGCTTCTGAGCTCAACTGTGACCAAGAGGAACTGAGCTATCTCCTTCCCCATCGCTAATGAAACAAGTGTAATTTCCTCATCAGCACTAGATTCTGTTTAACGACTCCCCCCTTGCCACCATGAGCTCTCTGCGGTTCTCCTCACCCCATCTCCTTGCAGGCTATCCCCCCACCCCCGCACCCCCATCTCTCTGAGACCTCCAGTCTCCACCTGCTCTCGCCTGGGACCTTCCCAGAAGAATCTCCTTGCACCCAACACTCCTGTTCCCCCTACTCTAAATCTGGGCAGGAATCCCCCTACTCACACCCTCAACTCTTTTTACCCAGTTCCTCAGCCCCCTGTTCTGCAACTCCAGGCAGCAATCTCCCCCTCTGCAATCCCCCTCCCCTAGCTCTGCTGATCAAGGGCTGTCCCTGAATGGCCCATCCAGGAATAGGGCCAGTCACCCTATTCTATCCACACTCCCCCTTCCATGAGAGCTGAGCTTCAGGGAACGGGCACACAGAGGGTGCCCAGCAGGACAGGATGCAGGGCCAGTGACTCTCATCCTCTTTAAGACAAGAGTTTTTCGGTGTTGATGTGAATAGGAACTTCAACTCTCTGGCTTCAAGCCCAGCTCCCAATCTGGGGTGAGGGGTTGGGGAGAGCACGGCCTCCAGGTGTATTCACCAGATCCTGCACATGGCCCCTTTCTCTCTGATCCACACAGCCCAAACCCAGCTCCTCACAGAGGGGGACAGGTTAGAGCCCCCAGGAGCAGTGAAGGCCCAGGGCTCCTCTGAGACGTGGGGGCACTTTAGGTTGTCTCTCTGAAGCCCGCCTCTCTGGTTCCTGCCACAGCCTGTCTTCTGTTCCTCTCTCCTTAGGGACTGACTCCCTTCTCTCCCTGGGATGGGGTTGGCTCCTGGTCTTCCCAGTGGGTTGGTATGGACCAGGGTGGCTTTGTCTGAGATGTGAGTCCCTTTGACCGACATGCCCCTGGAAATGGTTCTCGGCTCCAAGTTTCCATGGAAACCAGGGCAGGCTCTTCCGAGCAGTGTCAGCTGGCTGGGGGTGGGCTAGGGCACTGAGGGTGGAGCTGAGGCCGAGTGCTCCCAGGGCACAGGCTGGGGTGGGTGGGCACTGCAGAGGGGCCAGGACATACAGGGGGTACTTCTGCAGGCTCCCTCCGTGGGGTGCTCAAGAGGGAGGGTGAGGGACCCCCGCTGCGGCCTCTAGGGAGACAGAGGGATAGAACAGCAGTAGTTTGTGGGAGAGGAGATATTGGGTCTCCCCCCCAGCCCCCAGTCTCAGACTACAGACCATGCAGCAGTTTACCCACAGTTCAGCTACCCCCACCTAAATCAGGCAGCTACAGCTGGGTCACATACCAGGCACCATTCCTGCCAGGGTGGAGGTGGGGTAGCTTCCCTGGCCAGTGGGGGGCACGTGAGGGGGGTAACCAGGCAGAGTGGTGCTCGCCATGTCACGACCTGGAAAAACACAAAGGGGGAAGGGGTGAGGCCTGGAAGAGAGGGGTCTGCCTCTGCTCACACCAGGGTGCTCTGTGGGAAAGAAGTATTGAGTGCAGACACGTGGGAGCAGAGCTGAATGAGGAGGTCCAGGTGAGCCCTTACATGTACCTAGCTTGTCACCTGAATGTCCCAGGATCAGCTGTGTGTATGCACCTCTGCTCAGTGTAGCTCTTTGTGTGTCTCCGTGCATGTGTGTTGCAGAAAACAATAGCAACCCACTCCAGTACTCTTGCCTGGAGAATCTCAGGGACAGGAGAGCCTGGTGGGCTGCCGTCTATGGGGTCGCATAGAGTCTATGGGGTCGCATAGAGTCAGACGCGACTGAAGCGACTTAGCAGCAACAACAGCATTGCATATGTGTGTGTGTTTGCCTTTGCTTGTGTCTCTTTCTAGCCCAAACTCAGTTGGAGAAGGGAGGGAGACGACCTGGCTTTACTCTTCCTTCCCAGTGAGATACTCAGCTGTATCTCTCCAGTAGAAAAAACAACCTCTATCATCTTGCTCAGCTCTTCCCTCTCTGGTGCATATGGTTATTCCCTGTCCTCTCCAAGTGAAGCTGCAGGTGCTGGGCCTGGTGGGTGTGAAGAGCAGGGGCTGGCTGGTGGGCTATTTTCCTGTTAGTGTTTATGACATTTAAGTGATAGAAAACCATCTCCAAAGCAAATCAGGAGCTTTGAGCCAGCAATACAAGTAGATTAGACCAAGTTTCAATGAGCAAAGTCTGCTCTGCCCACTAGCTGCTGGACTTCTGTCCCTGGAGGTGTCCGTTGCTAAGAGTCTGGAGAGTGGGAGGAAGGGCTTTCCTACTGTCCTGGAGTGAAGGCGAAGCATGCCAGTCTGAGGGAGATACCCATGGTCCACAGACATCTCAGGAACACAGCTGTCCCTGAATGGCTTTCCTTCCTTGCAGACCCCCTCCATTGCCATAAAGTGGTCACTGCCTCCTTTGCAATTTAGCATGCTCCAGTCTCTAACAATAATTTGCCCTCTCCCATACTTTCATGCCCTAGAGACTCATTCATCCTCTCCTGGGTCCCAGGTCCCATCTCTCCTCTCCATATTCCCCTTAGTCTCCTCTTCAGCCAGTGCCACTCTCCCACTTCAGTGCCTCTGTCCAACCCTGGGAAGAGGTGTGGCTGGAAGAAGTCACAGAACTATGCATCTCTGGCCCACTTTCTTCTCATTGATGGCGCTAGACCTCATCCTCCTGATGGCTATTCCAAAGCGCTTCCCTCTCTCTCTCCTTGACAGTCTCCCCTTAAAGTTGACCTCACCCCCAACTTCCCTGAAATGTGTGTTTCCTCACTGCTACCTTAACACATCTGAGTGAGTCATCCTTCCCTAAATAGACAAAGACACAGCTCAGGCCTTTGCATTCCCAGCTGCCCGTGAACCTTTTCATTAGCTGTCCCACCATCACCTCAAACCTGACAGGAATAAAAGTGATCATCTTCCCTACAGTCAGTTCTACTGACCCACTTGAAGACCATCAGACCAAAACCTCTGGAGTTGTTCTTGACATAGCTCCCACCCTCACCATATGAAGTCAGTCACTAAGTGCCGTCAGTTTTCCTTAGCAATGTCTATTAGAGCCATTCTGTTTCCATTCCCTCCATTTGTGTTCCCTGCCTCCACATTCTTCTTCAGTCGATCCCACGTGTGGCTGCTTGGTTAGCCCTCATGAAACATTGCTTTCATCACATCACTTCCCTTGCAAAACTACTGCAGATTCTCTGTAGTCTATAGTTTGAGTGTCTCTCTGGCAGTCTAAAGTCTACCAGGCTTTCAAAGCCTCTCTGGTACTCTTCCCACTCAGCTTTCTCAGCTCTGATTCTCACCCCTCCTGGTTTCGTTTGACTGCTGTCAATGGCTTGGGTGCTGTGAAATCTCTGCTTTTGCCATGTTATTTTCTTCTTACTATCATGTCCCTCTCCTTCCAGCTCAAGCCTTAAAACCCCTACTGTTCTACCTATCAGAGAAGTTTCTCTCTTCTGAAATTTTCTATTATTTCTGTCCTCCATGCTTTACCAGTCACTATAGTTCACGAAGCATCAGCCCTATTGTTTGCTTCCTCAAACAGATCATAGCGGAACCAAGGGCAGGCCCTGTCTTCTGCTCTATCTTGCAGTTGAAAATATGGTAGATGCTCAATAAAAATTTACTGATTAATTCTCTCTCAGTCTATTGGATTTAATAGACTTAATTAATGGACTTCATTCCAGGTGGGTTATATTGTTTTCTGTTTCATATACGTTGGTGTCCTTTGGAGAGGAAAAGCTGAGCAAAATGTAAATTTTAAATCTGCTTTTTCTGTACAAATAGTTTGAATAATGGATTATGAATTTTTATAAGATGATGGAAGATTTATATAGGATGATGAAAATGAGGGACTCATATGTTGTGAGTCAGCTTTATCATGCCATGGAATGATAGTCTTTCTACCTATCTAACATAGCTAATCTCTTACATTTCAAAACTGAAGAGCAGAACTGTCAAACAGAGATCACTTTGGACTCCCAGAGAGATAGAAGAATCTATGTTTGCTTTGTTGTGGGTTTTCTTTCACTGACTTCTATTGTCAACTAAATGTATGACCCTCCTTGACTATCTCTCAGTGGAGAGGACCAGAAGTGGACAACTCAGCAACATCTATCAATTTCTAGGGAGATTAGTGATATGGCATTTTGTGGTCAAAAAAGTCCCAAGATAGAGGAGAGTTAGGGAGGATGTAGAAGCTTTGGTGGCTTAGACGGTAAAAAGCATCTGCCTACAATGCAGGAGACCCAGGTTCAATCCCTGAGTCGGGAAGATCCCCTGGATAAGGAAATGGCAACCCACTCCAGTACTCTTGCCTGGAAAATCCCATGGATGGAGGAGCCTGGTAGGCTACAGTTCATGGGGTCACAAAGAGTCAGAGAGGATTGAGGGACTTCACTTTCACTTTCAGAGGTTTTGAATTACAAAAATATAGAAGACCAATTCTTGGTCTTGTGACCCTAATGGCCACCAAACAGCCAGGAAAAGAAGGACGCGTCTTCTCAATAAATAGGAATTTAAATGCATTTGAATTTTGATTTTCAGCTGCATGGTTCTCACAGCTTGTTACACACAAATTCTTTGTACTCTAAGGTTATGTCACACAATACCTTACCTAGCTTCAGGAGAGAAGAGGAAATGTGGGATAACCAGAAAGGTGTTACCAGCTACCTGGAGGCACCACTATGCAATGTTTATTTCCACTGGAGTTTTTCTCTTGCAAATGATCCAGCTTGCAGCCACAGAACTGTTGATTGAGAGGCACATTTCTAAATTCTATTTAAAAAAACAACTGAATCTGGGAAGCGCTATTCAAATATTTTCGAAGTGTGAGATAAGACACCCACGATGAGGAAAAAGCATAGAAAGCTTCCTGATGTTCTGCACACAGCTGTGCTTATACTCTCCTGGATTCTGTAACATCAGTATCACCACCAAGAAGTGCCTGTTCAGGACCCCTGAGCCAACAAAGGTATAAGCCACTGCATACAAAGCACTCTCAACGGCTTCATTAGCACACAGGTGACACCCGAAGAGCAGGAGCAAATTGACCAAACTCTTGCCAGAGCCATATATCCTTCTGGAACACCACTGTCAATAATGGAAAACACATACTGCAGGAAGTTTTCAAATTACTAAGACCATCATACCATTTGCCCAGCAGCATTCTGTGAGCAAGCCTCTTTCAGTGAGTGAATATGAATGGGTAATGGAATCTTTGCAAGGAAGAATCAACAGAGGACTGGGCCTTGCATTACTACAGATGAGTGGACGAGTGGGAGTGCAGGCGGACTCTAACAAACAGGCAAAAGTGCAGAAACAGGAGGAAACAGCTTCAGAGAAGAATACATGGCTCTAAAATATGTATTATTTGACAGACATAGGGAGCAGTCAAGCATTTGCTTTGCTCACTGGTGATGCCAGGAACATGAAAGTGCGCCAAGTATCACACATGAATAAAACCCACATACTATAAGAGGATGGGCATTTCTCTTTGGATAATTGTTTCCTAAGATGACAAAGTTTTAAAGATGGAAGAGCCTTGGAGATGTTGGGTCTCACTTCCTTGTTTTAAAGTTAAGAAAACGGGGGCACAGAGAAGCATTGTGACTTTCCTATTGCTGCAGAGCTGGTAAATGACAAATGTGAAGCTCTGTCTGTACCACGCTGCCTTTCAATGATAACATGAAGCCAGATCCTCCCCAAATGCACCAAAGAAAAGGAAAAAGAAGTCCTCTGACAAACAGAATCTCATATTGTCACCACTGTTATTAGGATGAGGCAAGAAAAACAGGACACAAAGAACAAAATATTGACACTGAAAGTCTGCAGTAAAACTTCATGGGGTTGGGTATTAATCTCCTTTGAGAGTTTTCTGAGAAACAAAGAAGCTCTTCAAGAAACAGGAGTAGTTGAGAATCTAAAGTACCCAGAAGTGTTAGAAGCACTGTACTTGATGAGGATGTCTTCTCAGTTCAACTGCAGAAGTCCCTGAAGATTCTAAAGCCAATTTCTACAGCAATCGTTACATCTGAATCAGACAGCGCACTTCTGTCAGACACTCCTTACCAAATGGGCCAGATCAAATCAACTGTTTGGGAGAAACTAAGTGCAGTTCCTCCTACAAGTACAGAGAAAAGCAAAGTGAGGCTTTATTAAGAAAATTTCAGTCCCTGGTTAATTTATGCTACTTTGTCAGCTCTAAGATCCAAGGGCAGAGCTGTGTTTCTACTTGCACCTAAACTAGCTAGCATTCACTGAGCACCTACTAATTATGCTAGGCGTTGTCCTAAATATTTTCTATATATTATCTCATTTAGTCCCAATATCAACCTATGATGTTGATCTGGTTTTTTTAATCCACATTTTATAGATGAGAAACTGAAACTCAGAGGCGACAAGTATTATGTTCAAGATTTCACAGCTCATAGATGACAGAACCTGGACTACAGAACAAGCAGTATACTCGGAAATGGGTTCTAGAATGACATTCTCAACTACTGTAGACCCAGAAAATAGGTATTTGGTCCAGGAAAGTAACCTGGGATTATGCTAAGCAAATCCTTCCTATAATAGAACATTGCGTCACTTCTTGTTTCTTGCATATTTCAAGTTCTTCCATTTTCTACAGCAAGTGTTTTAAACTGGGGATCACTGATCCTATAGGGTATCACTGATGGGCTTAGGGAGTCCATATAAAGCTATACATAAGATGTCACAGCCATACTTATGCCATACTTAGATGGCTTTTTATCATGTTCTCAAAAGTATTCATGACTCAAAGATTAGTAGGCAGTGTTTATTAAAAAAAGACCAAAGACACTGATTAGTAAGAAAGACACCGGTTTGTTTGAAACCATTTGAATTGTACCAATAAACCAGATCATACAAAGAACAGTAGAATAACATGTGAAGAAATAGGAAGGCTTATCTCAAGTAAGACAAATGTCAGCATCCAGAAGACCAAGGAAATAATAAAAAGGAAGCCACCAAAGCAGCACAGATGCTTTCATTCAGTGATGGCAAGACAACAAGACTTATTAGACACAGATTTATACAGTAAAAGTTATATTCAATGAGCTTAGAGATGCCTTCCCTCAGCATCTTTCTCTGAAAATGAGCACTTTTGCTATCCACTTGACACTATGGAGGACCCTAAGGGGAGAAAACATAACTCTTGTTTTACTATCCTAACCTCAAGTTTTGTCTGCTTCTCATACGGTAGGGAAAATGAAGACATTAGATTGCTTCAAGGTTGGCAGTCTGTGCCTGCATTTGACACAAGTGTTTATAATACTTTCAAGAGCGCACAGTTATTAAACTTGTAATTACTGTCTAAATATACTGTACATTTACATTCACTACATCAATTATGATCACTTTAGGACCAATCCCAGTTATATAGAACACACCAAAGCAACAACTTTAAATCTGTAAAAGATGTTTTAATAGGAGAGGGGAAGAAATTTCTACCTATTTCATTTTGTTCTTGATTTTCCAGGTTTCCAGATTCTCTGGAAGGTTTCTCCTGGGGGTCAGAGATGCCTGTGTGAGGGCCTGCAGCCCCAGGCTCTGTCTTGGCCCCATAGCTCCTCATCCAGAGGCTGGCCTGCCCTGGGCTCCAGCAGAGGGGGCTGTTTCTGCAGCTCAGGGCAGCTGCTCTCCCAGCCAGTCTGGCTTCCCACCCACAGCTGGACCTCTGTTCCCTGGGGTGTCCTAGGCAGGGATGCCACTCACAGCTTTGTGGGCGGAATGAGGCCTGCACCTTGACAGCCAACCTGCTGGACACAGTCAGTCGTGCTGTTACTGCCCTTCTGCCAGCACACAGTCCGACTGGGCCACGCTAGCCTGCTGGCCCAGGGCCCCACAAGAGGTGCTCCTATAACTCAGCGGGACCATGGATGGAGCTGCAGCCTTAGGATCCTGGGAGAAGGACAGGGAGTGCTGCAAGAATCGAATTCTCAAAGGACTGAAAGGGAACTTGACTATCCTCTAGTCTAAGTCCCTCATTTTGCAGAGGAGGAAAGTGAGGCCCAGAGAGAGCCTCTCCTCTTTCACTTCCCCAGGCTACTACCTTCTCTGGCTCCACTAACAAGTCACAAATGAAGAATGGAGTCTTTAGGTGCTGGCACTCTGGAGGCTGGGCCTGGGCTCGCTGATGGGCTCCCAGCCCCTCGTGCTGGGTGGGCAGAGGTTAAGCCTGTTTGCACAGTCTCTCGATGCTCCAGGTCTCCCAGTTCCTCTCTGGCTTTATTTTGTTCTCTGAGATTGCTGAATTGTCAGCTCTAATCCTTCCTGAAAGCGCAGCGTTTTTCAGGCACTCTGTGTAAGTGAGACCCTAATCCCAAGGAAAACGGCCACTTAAGCTGCCAGAGCATTAGGCTGCTCTCTGAGCCTACTGCAGGATTTCCTCCCTCCCAAGCCGCTCCCCCTCCCCACTCAGCCGACCAGAGGAGGAGAGGCGAGGATTTCAGGCTGAAGGTGTGCAAAGCCCTCTCCGAAGTAACAACAGTGGCAGGGCTTGCCTCCCAAAGCTCAGGGCTGAAAAAGTGCTGGTTTGTTTGTCCCGAGGCTACAGCTCAGAACCTGGGAAGGAAGGGTTCTGATTACCCTGGCGTGGGGATCTTCCTGTCACCTCGTTAGGGTGACTGGCTCTATAGGGGAAATGGCCTTTTACTTAGGTGATTCCGAGACCACCAGGGACATTTCTGAGTCCTTGGTGCCAATACATACCTATAACATTCACTGGGACACCACTATTTAGGGTTTCTGGTCCTTCAGGAAAGGCTGGGCTGGCTGACTTCACTTTTACTTAGCCAACCTCTTCTTCTTAGTACCGAATAATGGGATAAATAGGTTTAGTGCTGGGGGATCCCTCCTCCCACCTTTGGAGAACTCTCCTTTGGGACACTTCAAGCATCTCTAAATATCTACAGCAGCAGAAAGGTTCCCTATAACCCAGCTAACCATGAAAACAGTGCCCAGTGTTCTCTCTCTCTCTCTTTTTGGCTAGGTCACACAGCATACAGGAGGATCCTAGTTTCCAGACCAGAGATCAAACCCTCGCCCCCTGCACTAGAAGCATGGGGTCTTAAACCACTGGACCGCCAGGGAAGTCCCCAGGGACGTTTTCTACTAGGCAACACTTTTTTTTTTTGTAGTTGGCTACTACATGCATTTGAAATAAAGATTGTTGCTCCCTCAAAAATATTTTGATTTAAATTCAAACTGTCCTCTCTCCATGATCTCTAAATAAATCAGTGAGACCATGCTGTGGAGGGCCAAATACAGTCCATTTGGCATGCTCAGCCTTTGGGTCTCATGGATGGAAGGAGGAGATGAAGGGTGGAGTCAAGAGGAGAAGCCCAAGGTAATGGGCCAAATTTGAGCTCAACTTAGAAGCCCATAGAATTACATCTTTGCTAAGATGCTGGAGAGCCCTTTATAACTTCTTCCTCTTCCCCATGCCTCTCCTTCCCTCAGTGGCTCCATTAGCAGCCCAGGGGGTTTTATCCAAGGCACCCTGCTGGGGAGGGCAGCCCATCACTGCTGGGATAGCAGGTGAGCACAGTCATGGGTGTAGAATTGGGGCTGGAGATTAGGGTGGCACAGCTTTTATTGTGTTCAAATTTGACCTGACTCTCCCAGTCCTAGAGTAAATTAATGACTTTTATTTGAAATATCTTTTCCCTCTAGAGGTGGACTGAATGAAGGAGGAAGGGAAGGAGCCCTGATCCAATGACTCCCTAGGCTGCAGACCCACAGCACCCACATTATCTGTCAATGTCTCATTGCTATGGAAATGCCCCCATAATTAAATCAGAGTTGATGTCTGGGGGCTGGTGGTCCTTGGGGATGTGTCTGGAGGCCTCAGGGATGTTTGGAGGAGGCTAGCCTCTTATCAGTGGGCCTTCTCAGCTGAGGAGAAGCCCTCTTGGCTTCATTCAGCTGCCATAGCACGAGCTCTATGACTTGCTATGTGTCTGAAGTTGCCCTAGCCCTCTCCTTTCAAGGTTGGAGAGAAACTCTGATGTCTGTGCCCTAAATTCCTCTAGCTAATCAGGGGCTTTGAGCTGACAGACAAGGCTAGGAGACTCCTAGCCTCCTTCAGAAACATTTCTCAGCCTTTATTGCCCTCTCCTCCCCCAAGGGGCTGGCCAAGGGCTAAGCTGTTTGTTTTATGGAGGGAAATGCAGTCGCATTGGAACGGGGTTGTTAACTACAGGAAAGAGGCATTTCCTAGAGGTCCTCAGGACTCCTGGAGCAAGAGGAGGGTTTCCCAGGGTCCACACCTCTAGGCCACTTTCGCTCACCATCCCAGCTGTGGGTAAGAAGGCTGAACTTTTAATAGTCCGCAACCTTTTCTCAGAAGCTGAGCCCACACAACTCTGTCTAGGCCCCAGGGGCCAGTCCCTGGTTTTCTTTGAACTTTGCCTTACTGGTTTCCTCCACCTCTGCTCAAATTTACCAGCTTCCAGAAGAACCCCATCTTCTGCTCCCTCCCCTGCCGTGGGTGGTATTTCCTGCTTAGGCAGCATCTCCTCCCAGATCTCAGCTACAGGTTCTTGCAGACCTGCAGTCTCTAGGCATCAAGAGAAATTTCCCTGAGCTCTTGAATAAAACCAGCTTATCCCCACCAGGGTGGGGAAGCTAACAAGGCTTTTTAGAAATTTCCCCATAAGGGAGGAATAGACCGTCCCTGCTACAGTTGTCCAATGTTCAGACATTTTTCCGAAAGGGAAGATTCTCTGCTGAGACTTAGCAGTATGGGAGCTTGGATAAGAAGGCGACAGGCTCTACTTTCAGGGCTGCCTGGGGGTCCTCTCTTTCCATGCCTCCAAGTCCCCAGAGAACACAATCTAGGTGTCTTCTTTGCCTTTTTAAGGTCACTATTACCTGACTAGTTGCTGAGCAGTGGTAAGGAAGGGGATGTGGGATCCAGATCTGTGATTAACACAAAACATACTTTTAGATGGAGGAATAAATGGCAACCCACTCCAGTATTCTTGCCTGGAGAATCCCCATGGACAGAGGAGCCTGGCGGGCTGTAGTCCATGGGGTCGCAAGAGTTGGACGCAACTGAGTGAGTAAGCACACCCACCCACACTTTTAGAAATACCTTTTAGAATTTTAAACACGCTTACTATATAGTTGCTTTTGGATTGTTCTGGATAGTTTTGGATTGTTATTATCTCTAATTCTTGGGGGGTACTAATTGTTCTGCTTATTACTTCTACTAACTCTCCCTCATAATAGTCTGTATTTATATGAGGTCTGTCATTTGTTGTACTGAGCTCATCTTTAGTGGTGGACTTGTTTCTGTGGGAGTCCCATGTCCTCTGGATTGTACGATGTCTCTGCAAAGAAGATCTGCCCTTGTCCTGCTGGGGTTTCTGAGCAGGTTACTATCCTGGATAAATTTGTATGTAAGTTCTTAGCTGGGAGTTCCTGCCACATCCCCATGGTGTAAATTTGGACTCAGGGTTAGGCTTGGGGTCTCCACTTCTCAGAGAGACATCACTTTGCCCTCGCTTGTTTCCGTGGGCCCTGGGGATGACTTTGCGGTTTCCCTTTCATAGACAGTGTTGTCCTGCTTTGTTCCTGACTTTATTCAGGGGAATACTCAGTTCTAGTTGTTGCTTCTCTGAGGCCCAAGATCATGTTTTCTGTCTGGTATGTTACAACCCCAGCCTCCCCCAGTTAGGGTCTGCCTCCACTGTGGCCTCTCACACTTTGCTCTGGGTTTGAATCTCCCTCTGTTTCTGATACCAGAGGGTGAGGTTTGGTTGTATATTAGCAATTCTCATTGTTATTTATCCAGCTGTGTTTTGGTGAGTTTAGCTTGCCTTGTTTCTGGACATTGATCTTATTCATCTGTCACCCCCTGGGACTTAGAGGGTGGGGAGAACTTTACTTGCATAAAGCTCCCTAGTGTTCAGCACTGAGTCTCACCAGAGGCTGTGAAGCCCACTCACTCAGGGCAGCAGCTCTGGGGCCCAGTGTATCCCTCGGATTCTAGAGTGAACATGGAGAGCCACTGTACAAGCCCTGACTTCCCCCCCACACCATCTTGCTCCACTGGCGCTCCCAGGCAGGGAACCTGCTCTCATTATCAGGGTGGATCTTCACCAGGCAAAGGGACTCTCTAAATGCTCAGAAGCATCTGCAAGTGACTTTGGGAATCCTGAAACTAGTATTCATCTTACTCTTGCAGATCAACATCACTGCCAAGGTCCCTTCACACTCTCTGCAGCTGCAGACCTGGCCAGGCACACAAGAGGAGTCACAGTGAGGAGGTCATGGGAAAGAGAGGCTTTTTTCTACCAGTGATGGGAGACTTGGAGGCATCAGCACACAGTCAGAACCAGAGTCCTCCCTGAAAAGACCCTGACTCAAAGGCCCTTGGGACCACTGAGGGGTTGATGGCAGCCCTGCTCTGAGGTCCTCTGAAAGGGTAAGAAGGTGGTAGAAGGTTGCTGCAGCCAGGCAACCTGAGGAAGCCTGGGGCTAGAGTGCCCCCCACCCCCTCTCTCATCCAGTTGGCCCCCTTTTCCTTATCACTTAGGAGAGACTCGGCTCTGTTCCAGACCAGCAGCCTAGAGCAGTGGGCTGGAGAGAAGAGATGCTGCTGAGCTGGAGTGGCCCAGCGGCGGAAGGGAAAGTGGGTGATAAATTTAAATAACCAGCTTGACTTGGCAGCTTGCTGAGTTGTGATGCGGTGAAATTAAAATCTCGGCAGAACTTGCAAACACTACCCAGAAAAATCCGTCTCCCTCTCTGGTTCCATGATGGAAGGTAGGGAGGGGAGGCATTCGGGCCAAGCCCCAGGCTTCAGCAGCCACCCTTGCTTGCAATGTGATTAGCTGTGTCCTGGCCCACTGGGCTCCACTCTCCCCTCCAAACAATAGTCCAGGTTCCTCTCTCTTCTCAGTCCTGACCTTGTGGAACAGCTGCATCAAGTGGCTGGTGAAGTTTGAAATCAGCCTCTAGTGCCAGGAGGTGGCAGGAATATCAATAAGGTCGGCTTGTTGGGTTGGGCTAGGGCTTCCTGAGCTGTTTCCTTAGGACTCACTTGCAGAGGTTTACAGCCTCAGCTGCCTGTCCCCTGGGAGGAAGATGAGCTGGGGGTTTAGTTTAGGATATAGGAGGTGAAGAGGGCTCCTCAAACACCTGAGCACATTCAAGCTGGACTGTGGCCACAGGATGCCCTCTCTTACCTGGAGCACACACCTGGCCAGAATCACCTGCTGGAAAGCTCCAGCCCTTTCCTCCCCCACCAAAGCCCTTCATACTCTCCAACCAAATAAAATCATAAAGAATCTTAGGGGGGGATTTTTTCAAATACACCAAAAGCCATTCCTGTATCTGAGCTGTGCTTGGAACCCAGTTCTAGATATCAACATCCTTCTAGAAAAACTCACCCGAAATCCACCTCTCTGATGTCCGCTCTCTTTACATCACTGCTCACTGCTACCCACAAACTCCTGGCCTGAAGGCCAACTTGCTGGACCCAACTCCTGAGATGGTCCAGGAAACTTCTGGGCACTGCCCTGTTTCTCACCTTGACAGTACCTCCAGCAAATTCTGTTCGTCCCCATATTAAACACATCATGAATCATTCATCTTTAAGAGATTATGCAAATTAGGAGGACATAAAATCAACAAAGATCAATAACTGCAGCCGTTTAATTGCCAGCAAAAACATTTTAAGAATGAGCATAATCTGTAGCCCTTTCTTGGGTAATGGCACCATTAATCCAAACCTTGGATCTTGGCCTAAGTGTAGAAAAATCATTCCCTGCCCCCTTACCTCCTCCCATCGCCCCTCCCCCACTTCTCCACACTCTTCTCTCTTTTTGGTAATTTCCAGTTTCTGAGCGAGTTTCCCCGTCATTACCACTGGTGAACAGCTCCGAATGTTAATGGTTCTGCTTTTGTTACTCCTCGCTTGATTGAAATGTCGCATACAGATTGAGATGTTAGTGCTAACTTGCCACCTGGGAATGTCAAGCTGGGTCTGAAATGAACTTTTCTCACACTTGGATCCAGATGGATCAGCCGGAGATGTTCCCAGGCTGAGCTGGGACCGTTCCAGGGCCATGGGGGGGAGGCGGGCGGGGGGATGCTCAAGGTGGAGGCACTTTTCTGCACCAGCCTGAGTTCTCCTGCTGTAGGAACCCTGCCCCAGAGATCCTTATCTCCACTCCAGAAAGCCTCTACCTTCTGGATGGTGGCCCTGGGCCCAGGGAAGCATAGCTGGGGTTAGAGAAGTCTCCTGGACTCTGATTTGCTGCTGCCTTGGGGTGGGCCACCTTTGGGAAGTGACGACTGTAACTCTCAGCAGATCAGAAGAAACGTGACCCATCCTAGGCCATCGCTCTTCCTTGGGTCGGAACGCCCACAGCTCAGAGAGCTTCTGTACTGGGCAATGGACTGTCTCCTGCTGAGGGCCAGTGGGTCCTGTGTTGTGTCCTGACCCAGCTTTTGGCTGTCACTTCCAAAAAGCCTGTCCAGAACTCAAACTCTGACTGCCTAGCTTAAGAGCTCTACTCTGTCCAGGCCGGAAACAGTGGGTCTGGGACACCCCTTAGGGAGAATATGGAACAGCAAGCATCAGGGCTCTCCCAAGCTCCCAGGTGGAAGACGGTGGCTGCTTGCAGCCTGTCTCAGACCTGAGCCGCGTTCAGAACAGCTCCAAGTCGGAACCTGTCCTCCAGTGGGGCCAAGCCCGCTCCCTGTCTCTGCTGCTGGCTGCTTACAGCTGGGCTGCCAGGTCCCCAGGCCACCTCCGCTCGCCTTGCTCGGCAAGTAATGCCTCAGCATCTCCCAATCCCCACCGAGACCCTTCTCAGTCATTCTCTCTCCCAAGGAACAAACGGCACATTGGCTTTATTGTCTCCAGAATAATTAGGTGAATTTTAATAACATCTCGATGTGTGTCTCTCCCACTTGGGCACTTTCCTGGCCCGGAAACCCTTTTCTGCAGTGCCAGCCCGCAGCTCAGAGGCCAGGAGTGTCATCAGCTGGGCCCTCCACTGCGCCGCACCTCGGCCTTCTTCCCCTCTAGCTGCCTCTGCTGCTCTGGATCCACCTGGATTAGGTGCCCCACCCCCTGCATCGAGGGACGGGACCCTGTCTGGCCTTGAAATCAAGCCTTGGTCTCAGTGATGTCTCTGAGAAGCTGGAGAAGGGCTGAACTAATTGAGCTTATCTATTACCACAGAACCAGATGCCATGCCCTGAAGCCCAAAGCCACAATTTTGGTACTCCCGGGCCACCCAGAGGAGAGGGACACAGGTCCTCCAGGGGACTTGAGGACACGGGAGTGTGGAGGCTCAACACTGAATGAGCACTCAGGCTCCATTCTTGCTAGCCTGGCTTATTTACCCTCCTTCTCCCATGCACATCCTAGCGAGAGGCTCATAATTCTCACCACCTTGGTAGAGGCAAGAAAAAAAGGCACAGAAAGAGGCAAAAGCATGGGCAGAAAGAACCAGCTATAACCCATCCTGGCTTTGACCTTTCCAGGCTGCAGCACACAGAGAGTCTGCCCATGGTGTTTTCTCCTACATCTGTACACGTCTGTTGAGGAAGTGCCCTGGCTTTTGGAGACTTGCTCTTTCTACAGAGATCATGGCAGGGAGCCCACTTGTCGCACTGGGCCCCAGATGGCATAGGCTGAGGCGCCCCCACCGAAAGCAGTTTCCCCACCCTCCTGGAAGCCCCCTTACCAGTCACAACAGGGTATGTCTGCGTGCCTGACACGTTGCTGCCCAGCTCGGGGTTGGTGGATGCAGATAGACTCGACTTGACTTCATCAAGCCCAGGGGTCAGGGCTGGGAGGGAGTACTCATTCCCCTGGGAGGAGAGAGAAAAGAGACAGCTCGCTATTGACGCACACATGCGGAGAGGCCTCGGTGTGCAGATGGGGAGGAGGGACGGGGAGCCCTCCCAGATGGGGTGGAAGGAGCTGGCCAGGCAGAGGGCGGGGAGGGTTGGGGGGGTGGGCTCAAGGGATGATGCAGAGTTGTGTGTGGGGGAGGCAGACCTGACTCTGGGAAGTTGAGGGGCAGCCTGTCCATTCTTGGTGGGTATCCGAGCACCCTTGACCTCTCTGCAGCCTCTCCTGCTTAAGAAGCCCCCAAGGGCGAGAGGTAGCAGTGGGAAACCCCCTGGTAAGAGGCCAGGGGTGTTTTCAGGTGCCCAGGGGTAGGGAGTCTCAGAGAGGAGAGATGAAGCCTGATGCGATGGCAGAGGCAGGAGCTGGGGGGAAGGGCCTAGTGGGGCCTCCAGCCTGGCACTGCTGGGCCGCTGATCGGGTGCTGGCGCCCCTTTTTAAAAAACAAACAAAGACAGCCTCACGGGCCCCTCGCTCTCTGCCTGTGCACTGGGGTATGAAATTGGGGAGGGGGAGAGTCCACATGGCTAACAGAAGGGTGGGAGGGGGCCAGTCATTGACTCTGAAAGGGTGTCCTGCCTGAAACACTCCGGTAATTGCCTTTTTATTGCAGCTACCGCCAAGCCAGACCCCAGAGCTGGGCTGACCAGGAGCCCGCACAAAGCAGGAAAAGTTGCTCTGATTAATATTACGTTAAATTAAAACTGATTTTCTGTGCTTTCGGGTCCATTTTTTTCTCTTCCGCTTCCTGGCCGCCCCCCCCCAGAGGACCCCCTCCCCTCCTTGGCTGGACAGGATTGCCTCGTCATTTCCAATTCCTTCTCGTATTGATCTTCCTGTAGAAATCAGTTTTGTAATTAGCTGCAAATTAGGCCTTCTACTGGGGGTGAAGCTGCCCCCTGATTTATCACCAGAGTAATTCGCTGTGATCGGAGAGAAATTAAAATGAACTCAATTAGGCTTCGGATTTGCTTTATGGGCCCTGCTCCGAGTTTCAGGGGGAAAAATGACTGTGCTGGTGTTTAATAGTCTAATGAAAGTAAATAAAGGTTATTCATTGTAATACAGCCGGGGACTCGGGGAGGGTGCACCAAGCCGTCGGCCTCGGCCGGCTCCTCCTTTGTTGGTTTATGGCTCAGGGCACCTTAAAAAGACTTTTGATTTTTGTTTTATGAAGACAAACAGCTTATGGGATAAAAGGACGGGCGGGGAGAAAGGCGAATGGCTGAGAGCTGTTGGAGTCCCAAGTAGAACTGTGCTGTGCAGAGTCTGCATGGCTGTGCTTGTGCATTGCGTGTGGGTGTGTGCTGAGTGTGCAAACATGGCAGGCCGTGCTGTGCTCACTGTGGGCCTGGCCCGGGCCGTAGTGTGGGGAGAATGTGTGTGTGCTCCCGCGTAGGAGCATGCACGTGCGGCGGTGGGCGGGGGGCTATCCTATCTTCTGGGTGAAGGCCGCCATGGAGGGGTGCTGAGTTGGTGGTCTGGGGGAGGGCACACCAACTGGCTGATGGGCTGTGGGGGAAGGGGTGGGGAGGGAGCAGGTGGGTGGTGGATCGTCTGTGAACACATGCACACGGTTAAGTGTCAGGAGTTAGGAGATGTGTTTTGTGTGTTGTGCTGGGGTGTTCTGGGTTGTTCTGCATCTGTGGGAAGTACTGGGTCTGAGGGGTGGGCTGTCAGCCTGCCTGGGGTCATGATGGACAGCCGGGTGGGGGAGCAGGAGGCGGGCACTGGGCTCTCTTCCTGACACCTCCTGGGGCAAGAAGAGCATCCAAGCTTCCTCAGACTTTCTGTAGGACTCTAGGGGCATTTAGGCAAGGGCTGTTCCTGAGTACCCTATGCCAGGAGCACAGGATGGCAGGGCTGGAAGCGACCTGTCAGGTCTTCCATCCAAGCCCTTCATTCTATAGACAGGGAACCTGAGGACAGGGCTGAAACAGAGGAGGTAAGACTCGCCTACGGGCTATACTTGCACCAGAACTCACCGTTTCTAACTGCCACATACCACGATGATTTTCTCAGCTTTGTCATAATGTCCTAGTGTGAGGGTGCTTATAGGGTGTGCACACACGACATACCTATAGGCAGCACGTATGATGCTGGGTGTGCACCTGGCCGACCTGTGTGCATGTCCTCCAGAAGCCTTGCTCTGCCCAGTCCCTCTCCCTTCTCCAAGCAGAGAGCTCCTTCCTCACCTGCTCTGATTTGATGTGCTCTGATGCCTGGAAGACGTCAGGGTAGGAAGGACGCTCAAAGACCCGATCCAAAGCTTCCAGCTGCTGCTGGGTAAAGGTGTCGGCCCGCAAGTGCTTCCGCAAACTGTCCACGCCACTCTGGGAGTCTCCATTGGGGACTGAGCCCTCGGACACATCTGGAGGACACAGGGGCACTTGGGGCATGAGCGCAGGTGAGCAGAGACACAGAACAAAGCAGTGGGCAAAGGGGGTGGGCACTTGGCTGGGCCCCCGGGGCTCTGTACCCCTTCTAGGACTCCTACGCCCAGTTTTGAGGCTTAAGGGGCTGACCTAGGGGCTGGCCATGCGTCAGAGTCCTGACTGAGGGAGCCAGCGCCCCAGAACGACCTGGGAAGACAAAGGGAAGGTATAACAGCTGGGGGTGGGGGTGGGAAGGACTAGGCAGAGGTAGGGGAGCCAGAGGGGCTCTTGGGACATATCTCCCCTGAACCCCTCCTGTCCCTCAGCCCTGGGTCAGCCTGGGGGGAGGAGCTGGGTGTCTCAGGCCAGCATTACTGAGCCTGTGGAGAATTGAACTTGGCTCTGAGATGAATTTCAGTTCCACTGACTCCAAGGGTGGAAAATCATCAAATCTCCGAGGCTGACTGTAACACAGAGACTGGGTGAAGTAATTAACTTCACCACTGAGGGAGGAGGGACTCGGGGCCCAGCGGAGGCGCTCTTCTTACGTTGGGTCAGGCCTGAGACTGGAGCAGGAGGAAGGCAGGTGACAGGGAGCCAGGAAACGCGACTCGGGCAGAGACTGAAGCCCAGGTCCTTGCAGATGCTGCTGTGCTCTGAGGCAACCCCCCCCTCAGCTTCTGTTCTTGACCTGAACTCCGGCTAAACTCTGCCAGAGGCCTGCTCCTTGGCCACTTGCTTCCTCCTGCCATCTCCACAGAGACCTGAGACCCACCCCAGGTCTGAAACACCAGGACAGTGCCACAGAGTGCCCACTCCCTGGGGCTGCAGGCCAGTCCCATCTGTGTGCTGCTTTCCCTGGGCCTCCCATCACTTGGCTACCCCTGCCTCCCTGGCCCTGCCCTCTCTATCTGACCCGCAGGGGTTTTCAGAGTGCACAGTGGGCCAAGCACCCACTCTGCCCACATTCCCTGAACCCCTGCCCCACCACTCCCCGGGCCCAAAGCTGGGTCCTCGCAGCCACCGCTTGGCCACTCCTTTGCTTCCCTTAGCCCGAAACCAGCTGGGGAGTCTTGGGCCTGGGGCCAGCCATGCTGGAGGCCCCAGGGTGTTCCTCTGGGTCTGTTATATATATCAGTTTATAGGTGATTATACGATATGATATAATCAATATTGCATTATATACAGTAACACCATACAGTATCATTCAGGAGACCATAGAAAATATTACATATTGATTAACCTCAACCTGCAGCCATCGTCTCTTGCTGGTCTCCCAGATGGAGCAAGGGGATCTGCTTTCCTAATGGGACTTCCTGTCTTCACTCCATTCTGGAGGGGGTGGGAAAGCAAAGAAAGTGTGTTGTATGTGTGTGTGTGAAAGAGAGAGAAATGGAGACCAGGATGATGTCTGAGGTAGACAGACAGACACAGGGACAACATGAATGATATTTCTGTTTCCTGTGTTCCTAAGGCCACAAAACGTGTGTTTTTTCTGTGTAAGCCTCTGGGATGATTTTCTGTCTTAGAGGGAGTGTGTGCTTCTCTCTATCTGAGTCAGGTGGTGACATATTTATTTTCCCCTTTTGTGTATCTTCTGTGTATATGCATGCATTTGCACACATATACACATCCAGATAAGCGTCTGGGTATGTATAAGTGACAGCACAAGAACCTTTCTGAAAAGGTGTGTGTGTACAGGTGTGACTGCACAGGGAGTGTGAGCCCACATCCTTATGTTTCTCCTGTGCCTGCTTCTCTTTCAAGGACGTGCCATCATCCTAAGGCCATCCCTTGGAGCTATTAATATCTGCATGTTTCATTGTGTCTAATCCTCTGTTGCTGGAGTCCTACCTTTTTGGGAAGCCTTTCTGTCAGGGCAGAGGGAGACAGTGAGTGTCTTTGTGTGTGGTTACTCCAGTGTCACCCATGGGTCCTGGGGAGTCAAGTGCATTTGTCTGTGAACACAGCCTCACATGCTATATGCATGGGTGTGTGCTATGTGTAGTGAGACTCATACTATGCCTCTCTGTAGATTTGTGTATATGCCTGTGTGTGGCTTGGCTCAGCCCGGGTGTGTGTGTGTGTGTGTGTGTGTGTGTGTAGGGGCTGAACTGAAGCTTTGTCCTTAGGTCACTGGCTGGAGGAGTCTCTTTTCCTTCATTTATTCAGGGGCCCTTCAGATCTTGACAAATCTGTCACTCTAAATTTGCGAGAGATTATGGTGCTCTCTCCCCAGCCTGCAGAGAGGTGATATATGATATCTGCTGCCCCTATTGATTGCCTGATCTGGTGGCAGAGGCCGGCGAAATGAACTTGAAATGAACATCATGCCTCAACTCATTGTGCGTATAATACACTACTTAATCCCACATTTTTCAGCCGCTATGGAATTCAATTGATCAATCATGTTCCACTGATAGTACTGTTTTAGGGGTTATTGCTGCTCCCTCCACTCACTGACCTTTTTATTTATTTATTTTTTTTCGTATACTCAGGCCCTGGTGATAAGACAGGTTACAGAGGCAGCCACAGAAAGGGGAGGGAGGGAGGAAAGAAAGGTGAAAGGAAGGCTGCTCCTGGAAGAGGTGGTGGGGAGACTGGGAACGGGGAGAAGGGAAGAGGGAAGGGGGGTGGGGTGGGGAAGAGACAGAAGGTGCCAGAAGGGCAGAAAAGCAAACCAGGGTGATGGAGGCATGAGGCTGCCAAAGGCTTGAGGAGACCCCCCAAAGGAGAAGGAAGGTGATAGGGAATGGGAAAGGCAGCAGTCGTGATGAATGGCGGAGGAGCACAAAGAAAGTTGTGGGGAACAGGGTGGAAAGTCGCAGGGGCAGGGAGAGGACAGTGGCATTACTGGTGGGGGACAGGGAGGCAGTGCCCCCCGGGTCAGCCCGCGGGCCCACAGGCTCTCACAGGCTCTCCCCAGAGACCAGGGTGGTACCCTTCCCTCGGCTAGAGAAGGGAGGCGGGAGCAAAGGCAGGAGGAAGGGTGGGGAAGGGAGGCAGGCAAGGAGGCCTGGACTCAGAGGTCCAAGGCGGAGGAAGCTCGGTGAAGGAGGAAAGCCAGAGACAGACAGGACAGAAAGAAAGAGAGGAAGAAAGGGAAGAAGCTTCCCGCAGCAGATGCCTAGAGAAGCATAGGCTGTGCTGAGGGCATTTGCCCACTTGCTGTAGGAATGAGCCCAGCTGGCTCTGCTTTCCTGGAAGCTCAGGGATCCAGATGAGGAGCACAGCCCAGCACCCGGGTCAGGGTGGGGCTGGAGGGTAGAGGGCAGAGGAGGAAAGAAGAAGAGAGTAGAGGAAGAACAGAGACCATGGAAGAAGAGAACTGAAAAGGAAGAGAACACAAAGCCATTGCCTGTGCCTCCCACTGGCGGGGGTGCATCCTCAGGACGCGGAGAAAGAGGGCCCGGGTGGGCCTTCCCAAGGGTGGAGTCTCAGAGGTGGCATCGGGGAGGGGTGGGGCTGGGCTAGGAGACACTGCCAGGCCCAAGCACTGGACAGCTCTCTGGGGCGAACATGGAGGAAGAGGCAGAAGCGAGTCTTGATCTGGGCTGAAGAGTGAGCAAGAAAGAAAGTGATTAGACAGCATCCACCTTGCTAAGGAGCCAGGCTGGAAGCTCCCCATAGGCAGGAATCATGACTAGTACGTCTCTATAGCTGCAGTGCCAGGCACGGTGCTGGGCACAGAGTTGGTACTCAATGAATGAATGAATGAATGAGGCTATCCTGAGTAGCATTCAAAGCCAGAACCCTGGCAGAAGGTCTCTGAACCAGCCACCTGGCAGACTTGGCATCCCAGGACATCCAGTCACTTGTCAGGCAAGTCCCATGCAGCCCCAGGTATCAGAGGGTGTGAGAAGCCCACAACAGGCCCCTGCATCGACTCACACACATTCCTCACCCGCTCCACTGCTTGTTAACTTCCAATAGCATCAACTCTGGTCCCTTCCCACTCACACCAACACCTTCCTGCCTACCTACAGTACCTCTGTCCAAGAAACAGAGCACGCTGTGTTCCCAGTTAAGAGTGAAACTTGACCTCGGAGCTGCAGATGCCGTCTAAGGCAGCCGGCAGAGGCTGCTTGAGAACAGGGCCCAGAGACGGCCCTTACGTTGGACTCCCCGCACCTCGGCTCTGGTCACAAGGTGTGGGATAAAGCGGGTCTACCTGCTCATTTCTGGTTCCAGGGAAGTCCTTCCCTAAATGACACAGTGGGTCCTCAACCTTCATCTTGATGGTAAAACCGGCCCAAGTCTTGTCAGGGCTCCAAGAGGAGGGCAGGAGTATGATGCCACATGTCCTGGGCTTCTGGAGCAATTCTGATTTCCAATATCCTTTCCCACTCTCAGGCCCCACTTTCAGATTGAGGTTGGAAAATGTGGTTGCTGAAGGTTTAGTAACCTTGCCCCCTCCCCCGAGAGGACACCCTGCACTTGTATGTGGAGGGTTCGGCCCTGTTCTGCTGTCCCTGCTCAGCCACCATCCATTAGCAGCTCACAGCACTGAGAGCTTGTTCCATTTAACCCTCCATCTGATCCTCCCAACAACCTGTGAGGTAGATGCTGTGATACCTCTTTTAAAGATAAGGATGGGACTTCTCTGGTAGTCCAGTGGTTAAGAATCCATCTGCCAATGCAGAGGACACAAGTTCGATCCCTGGTCCAGGAAGATGCCACTTGCCGCAGGGAGACTAAGCTTGTGAGCCACAACGACTGAGCCTGCACTGTAGAGTTGGTGCTCAGCAACGAGAGAAGCCACCTCAGTGAGAAGCCCACACACCACAATCAGAGAAAGCCTGCAAGCAGCAGCAACGAAGACCCAGCACAGCCAAAAATAAAAACATTTTTTAAAAAAGGAAACCGAGGCAGAGAGGTTAAGTGGCTTATCCAAGGCCGTGCAGCTGGTAAATGAGTTGGGATTTGAATTCGGGTCTGTTTGAACCCAGAGCCTGCCCTCCACATCACTTCACTCTGCTGCCCAGGTTCCAAACCCAGGAGACCCAGCTGAGGGGCCCCTGACCCCATCCAGGACGCTGTGTCCCTCCCAGGGTCCCCCCTTTCCTGATTTGCACCCTCCCTACACTGAAGCTACAGCCTATGAGCTGCTGAGCCCAGACTGTATGAAGAATGATGAGGGGACACTTGGTCCAAACTCCTCATTTTAAGGTAATAAAACCCAGCAGGGTGGGCAGTGAGGTGGGGGAGGGGAGGTGACGTCCAAGGTCACACTACGAGGCAACAGGACTCTCAGAACTGGAGCCCATTCCAAGTGCTGTGTCCACTCTGGCATGAGCCATAGCATATCTGAAGGAGAGTGAGCTCCCGTAAGTCTTTTCCAGAAGGAGACAGCATATAAATAAATTAATTAAACAAACTGCTGAGTTAAAACTTTGACGCAGATTATTCTTTCAAAGGGAACAAAGGCTTGTATTGTCTTCTCTGACCGCTTCATATTTGCCTAGCAGTTAACAGAAAGCTTTCGTAGATCTTATGTTATTTGGGCTTCCTAACTACTCTCTAGGAGAAGGCAATGGCAACCCACTCCAGTGTTCTTTCCTGGAGAATCCCAGGGACGGGGGAGCCTGGTGGGCTGCCATCTATGGGGTCGCACAGAGTCGGACAAGACTGAAGCGATTTAGCAGCAGTAGCAGCAGCAACTACTCTCTAAGATAGCTAGGGATTATAATCTGCTTTTTACTGGTGGCTCAGATGGTAGAGAATCCGCCTGCAATGCGGGAGACCTGGGTTTGGAAGATCCTCTGGAGAAGGGAACGTCTATCCACCCCAGCATTCTTGCCTGGAGAATTCCATGGAAGGAGGAGCCTGGTGGGCTACTCCATGGGGTCCATGGGGTCGTAAAGAGTCGGACACCACTGAGCAACTTTCACTTTTTACTGGTGAGGAAACTAAGGTTCAGAGTAACTGAAGTGCAGGTTAAACAAGGATAAATGGCTAGATCAAGGGCATATCTACCAGGCTCTACCAGGGAGCCTGGCACACGGAAAGTCCCTGTGGACAGTTGTGGCCTGAGCAGCAACGAGTAGCAGTATCTGCCGGTCCAGCCCACAAGTAGGGCTCCAGCAGTGGGGCCCTGAACTCCATGCAAAAGAAGAGAATTGTAAAACCAAAGATCACCTTGACCAGGAGAGCCACCCACAGGGTAACAGTGATTACTCCCTGATCATGAGCAAATGCTTTACTTCTCATCTAAGTTTTTCCATATGATCCAGGCTTTGTACAAGAAGCACATACCACTTCAAGAATCATTAATAAAAATGACTTTTACTCCTCAACAAAAAAGGTGTTATCTTCTCATTCACTTAGCCTTGTCACTCCCCATCCATTCCTGGACTGCCTGGGAACAGAGCCCTATCTCCCGCCCCTCTGATCCCAGGCCAGATCCCTCTGGCTGGCCAACCATGAATAGGGCTGGCCAGTGAGGTCTCAGAATCTTAGGGAGGAGGGCAGGCACTGATCACCACATATTAGGGATGAGGGCTCGAGACAAGGGACAAAACACAAGAATTCTGTCTTCCTTTTGTGTTGACACTGTACCTGAATTCCCCAATGTAGGTGTGGGTGATGGTAATAGACAGAATAAAATTATGCCATTTCCTTGGTTAGAAAGCACCACGGTTCATCAAAGTCAATGTGGAATGAACAGGGGCTGTCCACTGAACCCAAGGAAGTAGGAATCAGGCATTTGAGAGGAATTCTTTTAAAGGATAGCAAAGAAGTATATTAATGTCAAATTAACCCAAATACACATGTCTACCCATCTATAGGGAAACTGACAACATCAGGGCTTCCACATACACGCATTAATCCATTCAATTTTATGAGGTATTTACTATCACTATTCTCATTTTTTCAGATGAGAGGCAAAAATTATTTGTTCAACATCTCCCAACTAGAAAGTAGCCAAAGGCTGGATTTGAACTCAGGAATGTCTGACTCTAAGGCTCTCTCCACTCTATCAGATTTGTTTTCCTTGTCAAAGATCATCATCGCAGCCATTTACTGAGCACTAACTCTGCATGAGGCAGGCTCCAGGTGCTTTCCACACATTATCCCTAATCCCCCACAGAACACTTGCAGAAGAGATACCATTAGTCTAATGTTACAAACGGAGAAATAAGCTGAAGGAGAGTAAAAAACGTGTGTGATCACACAGCTAACAAGAAGCAAGCTCAGGGAAAGTAAGCCTTACTTCACCTGTAGACTAAAAATGACCTGGAAAAGTGATACAGGAAGAAAAGAGAAAAGTGTGGAGGAAGTGGGGACACTAAGTCATGGACCTCCGCCTCTAGGGGATTTGGGGAGCAGGAGCGATCAAGGGTACTGGGTCCAGGTGGGGGCTCTTTGCTGCATCCCATTCTGATTGGTGGCCTCTACCCTCCTCTCTCTGCCTTAGCTCCTCTCACACCACCTTCTTCCTCTGCGGGGTTCACCCCCAGGCCACCCCCAGTCTCCCCAGCTGCCAGTTGTTGCAGTTTCAAACTCAATTGTTCTCCTCGGTACTGAGGCAAATGGAGTCATTAATTACCTTCTATCGGCTGGGCTGAGTTCAGAACGCGATCAATATCCCCGCTTGTCATTCAGGGCAGCCCGCCTGTGCAGCCCCGGCCCCACCCCCACAGCGGCCAGGACCAGAGGTCTGGGCTGCCACCCTGGCCTCCCCTCTGATGGAGGGCCGGGAGAGAGGTCAGAGATGCTGAAGAATCAGGCTGCTCTCCATACTGGGAGAAGAGCGAGGATTCAGAGAATGGAGAGGCGAGTGGGAAGGAGGAAGGAAAAGGAAGGGGATGAGGGGGTGAGGAGAGAAGGGCAGGAGACCAGAAAGGAAGGAGAAAGCAGGAGAGCGGAGTGCCACATGCTGGGAAGGGGCTGCAAGGGCCAGGTGGGAGAAGGCGCTGATGTAAATAAACACTGTCCAGGGAGGTGGGATGACATTCTGGAACCATGGCCTCTCGTCCTTATATTAATACTAGACAATCCGTGGGACTGCCCTGGCCAGGCACCCCAAGCCAAGTTCAAGAGGAGAGCATAAAGAAACCCTTGGAAACCTGGCCCGAAGCTTTGGCTCTGAGCAACAACAGCTTCTGCCCAGCCTTCCAGCCCTGGCAAACCTGCTAATTGTGACCAGGCTCTGCTTCTCAACACTCCATGTGTTCAGGACAGGGTGGAAGACAGGGGGTGGCTACCTGCCTGCCTGACCTCAGTCTTACTGTGCCAATTTACACCCATGTGTCTCTGGGGACATGAACTACATCTGTGGTCCTAACATAATACTGGACTAGGAGTAACATCTTGCTGGGCTGAAATTCTACTTTTATCCCTCACCTGCTATATGTCCTTGGCCACGTCTCTCGAGCTTTTCTAGACTCTTTCCTCAGATGAACACCAGAGGGTTGCTAACTCCTACCTCAGCAGGATTCACTTCTCTGTTCTCTGCGTTCCAACAAACATCTATCCAAATCTCTATTGTAGAAATAATAATAACTAAAATCGATCCAATTCCTATTATGGTACCAGACACTAAGCCTAACATAATCCAATGATTTAATCCTTATAATAACAGCAGCTAACATTAAGTGCTTACTATATATTGGGCACTCATCTAAGAAGTTTACATATATTAACTCATTTCATTTTCACCAGAACTTAAAGCAGGAAGCTTCTATTATTATCTCCATTTTGTAGGTAAGGAAATGGAAGTGCAGAGGTTCAGGAACTTTCCTAAGGTTACATAGCTAACTAGTGAAGGAGGAGGCAGAAGCAACCCAGGCGACATGCCTCTGGCAGCTGAGCTCATAACCTGGAGAAACTGAGAGCTAGCGAGGTTGGGTAACTCGCTCTAAAGCACTTGTTCCAGACAGTAAGTGGCAGAGTCAAATTTAGAATCCATATGTACTTAAGGTTTGGTGTTTTTTTTTTGATGTTTGTTTTCTTCACTAAACTGTGACTATTTTAAAGCCAGGGACCCATCTTTTTTTCATTTTTGTAAATCTAGCCCAGAGCCTGACACATAGTAGCTGATAAAAGAATGCTGGCTGCTTTGTAGTATAGAATTCCCAAAGCAAAGATTGATTCATTCTTTACTTGCCTTACAGTTTACCTTTAGAAGGAAAAAGCAGCAGCATAGGACTTTACTAATTCACATAGGAATTCAGTGTTATCACATTTTATAGCTAGAAAGTATCATGGAGATAATTTAATCTGATGGCTTCTTACAGATTAAAAAAAAGAAAGAAAGAAAGAAAGAAAAAAAAAGAAAGAAAAAAAAAAAAGAGGCTCAGAAAGGTTGGGTGATTTTCCCATGTCACACAGCTAGTTATCCTTAGGATAGGAACGAAAGCTCTCAGTGTTATGCCCTTTTCCAGTATTCCAGGCTGCTTAATTCTGATCAAGAAAGAGGAAACTGATCACAGGGACGCACTGGGGATTTGGGAAGAAAAGAACCATGTCTAGAGTTGACAGTGGCAAAAGAAGAGGACTCGGGCTGAATCCGACTCGAGGAAAGCAAACTGCTACGCCTTGAGGGAAAGAACGGCTGTGTGCACCCACAGCAGGAGATTCTAGAGGGGAATATAATTCCATGAGGACAGGATGCTCTAAAAATGAAATTCCACTGCCACAAGCTCAAATAATCAACCTGACAAAGTAAAGAGAGTGGGAGTGGGGAGGTGGAAAGAGAGGGCATTTAAGGGAAGTCGTTGTTGCTGCACACGCATGAGCTTTAAAATATGATGAGCCTAGATTTTAAAAGGACATGTACATGGAACAGTGGAAGATTATGCAATCATTAAAAAAATCATGTTTTCAAAGAATATTTAATGATATGTGAAAATGGTCCTATATAATGTTAAGTGAAAAAAGTGAGATGCAAGCTGTATGTACAGTGTCATTCCAATTTTGATAAAAATTATACATATATATGTAATATATATAATTATACATAATATAAAGAATTATATACACACAGGAGACAAAAAGACTGTAAAGAATATGCCAAAATTCTAACAGTTGTTATCTCTTGGTGATGCGATTATGGGTAATTTCTTTTAAAAACGACTGTATCTTCTGAATATTTTTACAATGAGCATATATCACACTTAGTATCAGACCAGTTATTTTTTTCTTCTTATAAAGGACAGGAGGGAGGAGGGGACCATAACCAGGGATAGATATGAGAGTAGCAGGAGCCTGTCAGGAAGACAAAAGCTCAGAACAGTTGAAACAACAAAAGAGCCTTGGCAACCACGTTTGGAGAAAGAACAGAAAGGAAGGCAGGCGTAGGCTCAGTGCTCGGAAAGGAGGTAACACTGAGAGAAATGAAGGAGAAGGCAGAGCTTCTCAACCCCTGGCTTGACTTTGTCTTCTCCATCAAAGAAGACTCCTCAAAATGAGACCGGCAGGAGATGCCCAGGCAGGCGGGAGCCAGGTGCGTAACTCTTCACCATTTCAACTGAGTTACCTCTCCCAGGCTCAAAGAACTCAAATATCAGGACCTCAGGTGGGGCAGGGTGGTGGGGTGAGGTAGACAGGATCCTAAATTTTTTGTTGATAATCCTTGAGCAGTCACAATGAAAGGGCAAAGCAGTGACAAGATCAATGCCATAGCGAAAAAGGGGGACAGGTAAGCTTATGCAAACAACACTCTAATATATTTACTATTAGGGTCTGGAAATCTTTAGAAGAAATTATCATGCAGGGGCTTCCCAGGTGGCACTAGTGGTAAAGAACCTGCCTACCAATGCAGGAGACGTAAGAGTCATGGGTCCAATCCCTGGGTTGGGAAGATCCCCTGGAGGAGGGCACGGCAACCCACTCCCAGTATTCTTGCCTGGAGAATCCCATGGACAGAGGAGCCTGGTGGGCTATGGTCCATAGGGTCTCAAGAAGTCAGACATGACTGAAGCGACTTAGCACAGCACACACTGCATATCGTGAGTTAATTTGTGGGCATTAGAAAAAAGGGATACCATGGAGGCTGCATGCACTCACCAAGAGTAGGTTGTAGCAACCTAACTAGTTATCATTATTTAGGTCAAATGCCAGCCCCACCAAGACTTCCTCCATTGCCCTGGTGAGAAGCAACTGACCCCCTCTTTCTTGACATATATCATTAGCACTTTATACTTTGATCATAGATCTATCACAATCTGCTTGTATAACGGTATGCACTATCTATTTATCTATCTCCCTACTAGACTAGAAGGTTTTTGAGGTCAAGGACAGCGTCCTTCCTGTTTACCTTTGTTAAGTCAGTTCTGTTATGCTTTATCCATAGCAGACATTCAATCTGCTCATCAACTTATATTGGATTCTTTTAACTGATTGAGAAAACACTGCAGATATGGCAAATGTTAACATTTCACAGAAAATCTTTCTAAACTTTATGAACAAGATGAAGAACAGCGAAATGGGTGACGGTTGTTGGGCTCAATAGTTCCTAAAACAGCCAGGAGGGACAGCTCTACTGGTGTGCCTTGTGGCTCTCCTTTATTTTAAAGGAAAATAACTCTTTAAAAAAAGCTACTTGGATGATGACATAGAAGACATCCTTAAGATCTTATTCGGGTGAAATTAAGAGCCCAAACCAACAAGATAAAATTCAACAGGGATAAATGGAATGCCCTGTGTTTAGGGTTTTAAAAAATCAATTACACAAGTGCAGAATGGGGTAGACTTGGCTTGATAGCAATTGATGTGAAAAAGATCTCGAGGTTTTCGTTGACCACGAACTCAATATGAGCTTCAGTCTGACACGGCTGCTAAAAAATCGAATGTAATCTTAGGCTACATTATGGATGTAGACTCTCCAGATGGACAATGGCAAGGATTCTACTGTACTTGGCTTTGGCTAGATTGTCTCTAGAGTTCAGCGGTCATTTAACAGGGACTTTAACGGTCAAGAATGAATTCAGAGATGGTAACCAGGATGGTGAAGGACCTCCCTTAAGTGCAGGGACCACACCATGTGAGAAACTGAAATCCACCCAGGGCTCAGCCCAGTGTTTTTTCAGATGCTCATTAAACCAGATGGAATGAATGGAAGGGAGGGAGGAGGGGGAGAGAGGACTGTCGCATCTTGGCCTCCATTCTGTGTGGTAAGTGTTCTTATCTGTTTTAAAGATGAGGAAACAGATGCAGAGAGATTATGTAATCAGCCAGAGCAAGTAAGGAGCAGAGATGAAGCCCACATCCAGACATCGAGATCCCAAGTCCCATGTTCTCCCCTTACCACCACACTGACTCAGTACAAAGGCTGTGTCGCTACCAGTGACAACTGTCCATCTGGGTCCTGTGTCCAGGCAGGGGCCGTGACCTGTCAGGAAGAACTGCTGCTGCGGAGAGTTTTATGTGCATGGCAGATAAGACCAGATGACCTTTAGGAATCTGACTCCTCCTTGTCACCACTCTCAGCCCAGCCACTGGCCTCCCTCCATGGGGGAGACAGCCCTAGGGACAGCCTCTCCATATTTCAGCCATTTCCAGCTTCAAGTTCCATTTCCTGCCGGCTCTTCTAGCCACTTGCCTGGATTCCTACTGAACGCTCAGCCACGTGGCTCAGCATTGAATTAACAGCTTATCGTCTGATCTAGGCAAGCCTTGCCTCTCCAAAGACTGTGAGTGCTGTGAGGTACACATCTTGGTTATTTGCCTCTCTTATACATCCCAACACAGTGGGAACTTCCGCCCACAGAGAGTCCCAAAGAGGTCAGTGAAAGCTTTCTCAGTATCCCACAGGCTCTCAGTTCTCTGAAACTGTTTGTGGGAAATATGCCTGTGGACAGAGGGATGGACTGAATGATCATTTAGGGAGAAGGGGGATATATGGAGGAGACCTAGAACCCCAGAGAATGATATTGGTACAGTTACTTTCCCTGTTTTGGATAAGTTAGCCTCCAGTTTGCAGAAAAGAAGTGCACAGGCTCCCGCTGCCAACACACTGCCAGCATGGTGTGTGTGACCTCCGATGGAGAAGCAGGAGGGTGAGCAGGGACAGGTGGGGGAAGGGGAGCAAACAGGTAGTGGGAGAGAGAACAGCTGCAGAGAGGAAGAGGAGGGGTGAGTTTTGGGTGGATTTGGGTGAATTCCCCACAGTGATCAACTTTCCTGGCCAAGAGTATGCGCTGTGCCTTCCTGTTGGCCGTGGGCAGAGGCTGGGGCTCTGGGCTCACTGGCCGCTGGCGGGGAAGGAGGGCTGGCTGGGGTTCTGTTTGGGTGGGACCTGAGGCCTCCTTTGGTCCTGTTTGGGCTCTCAGGAGGGCTGGGGCCTTCTGCCTGGGGCCGGGCTCCAGCTGTGGCCAGAATCAGTTAGAAACCTCTCTGGAGCCAGAAGGGAAGGGGGCTTTGTTATCTCAAAGGACACAAGCAAGGCGAAAAATTACATACCAGGCCGCTCTAAGTATGCTTGTTTAGAGAAACTGCTTGCATTTATGAAGTCTTTGGTGCGGAAAGCAGGGTTGCAAATGACTGCATCAGAGCGACAGTAAAGGCCATTAATTTCCTGTTATGTTTTCCTGTGTTGGGGGCTTTATTAATTTAATTTTACACTGTCGAACAACAACGAGAGCTGACACTGCCACACCGCCAGGACTGGGGTTTTCTTTTTGTGTGTGGAGCAAGGCTTTGCCTGACATGCATATCAACGCTATTACCGGAACCAATAAAGATGTGTGGAAGCAAGAGGGAAGGGATGAGGATGCGAAGGGAGGGAGAAAGGGAGAAAAGAGGAGAGAAAGGGCAAAAGCCATCCCTGGGCAGTTTCTGCCTCGCTCCATGCCTCAGGTCTCCTGGCTTCCCAGAGCATCCTCCTCAATCAGCGATTTCTAGCCACTCTTCCCCTCCTCCTTGACTTCCTGCCTTCAGGTGACTCCATCTCTGCTGTCTTTCTCTGTCCCAGCTCCTGGAAGAACGTGAGTAGGGACATGGGGCTCCCAGGAAGAGGTGTGTGTGTTGGAGGGGGGTAGGCTTCTCCCCTTGCCCATTCTCAGCCCAGGCATGTCAAGGAAGCACAGGGACAAGAGACTGGAGGTTGTCCTCTGTCCCCTCCACCTCCCCCCAGCCAGAGCTAAGGCCTCTGCTATATAGTTCCCTTTCCAGTCATTTTTCTTCACACTCCCCTTTCCTCTAAAGCTAAGGATTCTGGCCTGCTTACATATTATTAGTGAACACACACATGAACCCATGTGCTTGTGCACACGATGAAGAGTCTAGAAAGTGACTCCAGCTTGCTTGTCAGTCCCTCTGAGCACTCCCATAGCCTACCTGGTCAACCATTTATTTCCTTTGAATTCCCAGAAAAAGATACTGTCTCTGATTGTTTCTCCTTAAGAGATTCTTAAGTTTCTCCTTCAGAGCTGTCTTCAGTAGCCGCGAGGTATTACATTGGTCTAGACCAAGTTGCCAAAGAAAAATGGATCGCCAGTATCAGAAATACAGGCAGGTTCCTGGGAGACCACTTTTTGGTCCCTTTTCTTTCCAGGACCTCAAGATCACCCACACTGCCCTTCTCCCAGAGCTGCTTCCATAAGCTGGTTGCTCCAGTGGTCCACACTGCACAAGTGATGGAGATGGGGGTGGGGAAGTAAGAGGGCAGGGAAGCACCCGGGGACCCTCCTACCAAACACTTATCCGCATCCCTCATCGCAGGCTCTGCCGTCTGCTGGGGCTGAGAGGGATCTGTGAGAGCCAGAGAGAGAGAGGGGGAGAAAGAGAGTCCGTGCATCTTGCCCTCTGTCACTGGCTTGCTCGCACTCCTGCCTGCACTTTCTGCTTTGGGAGCTGTCTGGCAGGCTTGGAGAGGCTGTTGGACAGATTCCAACTCTCCCCAGGAGGAAAGCATAAACTTCATAAACTGCATTTACTTTAATGCAGGTTCCTGGGGCTGCTTTCCTCCAGCTTTTCTTTCCTCCCCTTGTCTGCTCTGTCTCGATCACATTTTATCTCTGCCCCTGTGTGCACCCGGACCACACACACACACACACACACACACACACACACACAATGTGGCTAGTGCTCCTGAAAAAGCTGAAGTCGGGGCAGGAGGAAGACAGGCATGCATGTTGTAAAAGCTCTGTCTGAAGGAGAAAGCCTCAGCCTAGCCCCAGAGAGACCCTGTGAGATGCCCACACGCCTGTCTCCAGTGGAAATGAGCACAAAGGGTGCTTTGAGGCAAGCAGGCGGGCACCCCAGGGGAGGGAGGGATGCTGGCATTTTGCTGGGACGGCCAAACGAGGAGCCACCTGAAGGCTGGGCCACGGGCTCCGAGGCCGGGAGGGAGAGAAGGCGATGCCTCCACACAGGTTGAGGTCTGTGAGGCCTCCCTTGTCTGGGGCTGTCAAGGTCAGCAGGTTTGGGTTCACCGAAGGGTCAGGATGGTTTGAATTACTGGCTCTGCGGCAACTCTGCTCTGAGGCTCGTGATCGGTCTCTCAGCCCTCCCCCAACCCTCCTGGAAGAATGGGGAGGGTCCCAGAGACCCCTACTGGCCACCAGCGCCCTGAGGAAGGCAAGTGATGGTGGGTGGAGGCTGGGGGGAGGCTTCCCTGGGCCCCAGCGCCCCTCTGGAGCAGACACTCATGGTTGGGAGTTTACTGGGACCCATTCCTCTAGCAGGCGGCAGGGCTGGGTCTCCCAGGCTGCCTTTTCCCTGACCCTTTTTCTGAGGGATCCTCTAGGACCCTGCCTTCTCATCTGCCCGTGGGCCTGCAGAGGAGATGGTGCCTGGAGGAGGCGAGCCTTCCAGCAGAAGGGCCTGAGGAGCAGCCTCAGGGCCCAGCTCTTCCCTCCATGGCCCCGCCTGAGGGAGAAGGGCAGAGCTGAGGCAGCGGAATTCTTGCTTGGTGCCCTTGCCCATGGGGGAAGGAGGACAATGCCTACCTGCAGGGCTTGAAGGGAGTTACCAAGTGAAGACATTCTGACAAGGTGGGTGTGCATACACAGATGTGGTCACAGAGACCCGAGGTCTCTGCCCAGTGCCCTACTGTGCTCCTGCCACCCCAGTTTCCAGTGGTGGAGGGTCGCACACAGCCCCTCCAATGCGAGTCTGTGCATTCTTTCATGGGGAGTGGGGTCGACCTATCCATTCTGACTTTTTTGACACTTTACCAAAAAAAAAAAAATACATGCTTTTGTGCTAAACCTTAACATACTTCCTCAAACAACCAAATGTAACTCTTCATCCACAGCAGCATGAACTGGCTGGGAAACTAAGGTGGTTAATGACTCAGCTGCATACGCTGGTATAATTGCAGGTATTTATGTACAAATTCACGCACCTACGTCAGCTACACACAGTCATGGCTAAACCCTGGTTCCTCCCTACTGAAAAAGGTACGTTCAGGTGTACACAGGGCCCAAGGCAAAGGTCTTAATAAAACCTTTAAACCTACCTCTGTATAATGACCTGGTTGGCGTTCAACAGGCTCGTAGCCAACATTACCCTGAGAGTTTAGCTAAAATATGCGATCCAACTATGATAGAAAAATTCCCCGCTTAGGTATGAACGGTCTAATTTCCCAGGTTACTAGGAAGATATATTCATAACAATGAATGTGTGTTCAGAAGTGGATTTTTCGGGGGCGTCTGTGTCTTAGTGAATGCTGACCTTTGAACCTTAGTTCGCTCTTGGGCTGGATAGACAGCAGCCAGGTTTTGAATATTTGTTGGAAAATGAACATAGGCTGAGCTTTGTTCACGCAAGGTAAGGTCAGGTACCTGTCTGGATGGATGATTCCCTCTATGGAGATCTGGTTTCTGAACTTTCAGAGGACCTGGCTCCTGGGGGGTCAGAGTCTGTGACCTGTGCTAGGTAGCAGGCAGTGTGTGTGAAATCCTATCATTCCAGCAATGATCCACAGAAGCACTTTCCTTACAGAAACTCAAGCTCTGCATGACTTCCCTCTGTCAATCTGTCTTCCTGCAGTGCCTGGTCGGGGCCTGGAGGACAGGAAAAGCCAAAAAGGCTCTGCCATGCCCAGCCCATGATGTAAGCTCACTGCAGAGGTGTGAGAGCCCAGAACTTCTGGGTCCATGCTCCCGGGTGGGTCTTCTCTAAGAAGGAGCTGGATGGCTGGGTTTGGCTGTGATTTTAAGGGTTTGGTGGCAGAAAGACATAATTGCGCCCAAGTACCGAGTTTAGGTTAAGGAATCAGTGCAACCTCCTTTTGTTTACCCAACATAGTGCAACCTCACCTTGCCTTCTGGGCCCTCCTAGATCTGCGGACTCAGCAAAACATCCCTAAGATCTTTTCATGAAGGGAGCACTCAGATCCCTCTCTGCTTTCACCAGCCCCCAGCCTCTGAACCAAAAGGTCAGAGAGAACCAGCCCTGTGGGCCCCAAAGAATTGGCTCCTGCCTCTGCCTCTAAATGTCCACCCGTGCAAACCTGCCACGGAGAACTCACCTGCTGACCCCCTCAACAGGACTGCAGGTCCAGGCCATGGACACCCAAAGAACCAGAGCCTGGCAGCTGGCCAGGGGCAGTCTCTCCTCTCTCCTGGGGTCCTCCTCGCCTGCCTTTTCTGACACCAGCACTCCTCCCACTGTCCCTCCAGGAAGACAGCAGGGAAGGGAGCCGGGTGACCAGGGCATGCCTGGTTTACATTAATGAGATACACCGAGGGTAATCCAGCCATGGAGGCAGCCTACAAAAGGAGGTGATCGCGGGCGGCCAGGAGCAGAGCGGCTCAGGTAATTGGTTTATCTATCTGGAAGCAGGGGGAGCAATCTCAGCACAGACAGACTAGCAGTAAAGTCTCTTCCTTAAGGCTATTTCCTTTGTCTTTTCAATTGCTTGCACATCCATGTGAGAGAGGGAGAGAGTGTTAAAGAGAGAGGGAGAGGGAGAAATGTTAATTTGTGAATTAATGGCTTTTCTCAGCGGAATTGTAAATTCAAATGTCACCTCACACAGTGACACCACGGCTGGTCTGCTGAAGAAGCAATGATAAGATCCCCACCTCCCTCGGTGCCCCTCCCTCCCCAAAGATAGCTGCGGAGTGGAACATGCTACTTTTAATTTGCAATAACAACACAACAGAGGTATGCAGTAATGACTGCCTTCTCCCCTCCTCCTGGCTTCCTGCACCCCCCCAGTCCAGTTGGCTCCCCACTTCCTCCCTCCCACCCCTGTGCTCTTCTGAAACAACACCTCACCTCACCCTGGCTCACCCCCCCCACCCCACCCCACCCAGGCCCTGATCACATGGGGGGGGGGTGTACCTTTGGAATTGACGATGCTGCAACCCTCTCTTCTCCTTCAATAATCAGGGAATTAATGACCCTGAAGTTAAAGTGAGGCTGATACCGAGGCCCTGCCCAGCGTTGGGAAAAAGCCTTCATTGTTTTCAAGCAGGAGGCGGGCAGCAGAGAGGGAGATTCATGGATGGAGATTGAATATGCAATTTTCTTTCACCTTGCCAAGAGCTGCCCCTGGGCTGTGCCTGGCCTAAATTTTTCCTTTTACCATCTCTGCCTTATCCGGCCCTCCCACCTCCCTTCCATTCTTTCCAGAAAATTACCTTCAAAATTGATTTCCACTTTTACAAACAAATATAATGGGAACACAGGAAAAAACTTGGGCCGTGATGAATTAGGGCTGTCAGGTGCTTCCAGGTCTCCTTTGCTTTTGTTTTACTACCCGATCTGCTCTTTGTTTTTCCAAGGGCTGGAAAAAGTGCCCCCATCCACTGAGGGCCTGACCCTCCAGGCCACCAGGGCCTCAGCCCCCCAATCCAGCAGGGCCCAAGGCGGAAGTGAGCCAGGCCCTGAGACTCCGTTAGCCTTTGGTTTCCAGTGGAAGCCTGGGCCACCTCCTCCTAGTCTGCTCTCTGACCCTTAGGAACCCACTCACTAAAGAGTCTCTAACCGCCTCCCCAGCTCTCTCCCCTGGCCCCCTCACCAGGTTCCCTCTGGCCCCCATACCTCTTAAAGTCCAGACCAGATGCAAACCTCCACCTCCTCTAATGTGGGCAGGATCAGTGTATACCTCGACTAGAGCAAATAAGAGACAGACAGACACTGAGAGATCACGAAAGGTAGGCAGGTCAAAGACCAGAGGTAAATCCAGAGACTAGGAGACCAGGCTCCTCTGTGAGGGTCCCCAGCCTCAGTCTCCCTTGTGGTGGGGCCCAGGCCCCGCTGGAGGCAGGACCAGGACAGACCATCCTTTTGCCAACAGGGTAATGCTGACATGGGCCTTTGGGCAAAACTCTACATGCACATCTGTGTCTCAAGACCAGGCAGCCTGAGCACACCCAGGCCTGGCTCAGGACTCTCCCCATCCCCTGGCGCTGGTGTCAGGGACACAATTGTGCACCTGCTCACATTTGATCATCTCTCTGCCTGTATGCACTACCCAGAAAACTGTGTGCCTGCCCAATGCATGGCATTCCATGTCCCTTTCACCCAAAGGTATCAGAAAGGTAGAAAACACACAATACCCACATCTGCATAAACCATGTGAGAAAGCACCTATGTGCACAAATCAAACACACATTTCCCAAGGTAAATAAATAAACGTGTGTGTGGAGGCAGAAATACACAGCAATGGAGGGAGGGAGGGAAGACTCCGTGTTGGGGAAGAGGAGGTCCTGGGTTTATTTACACACATCTGAAACACCTTTGGAGGCTAATAAGAGATGACACGTGGCCCAAGCGGATGGCCACAGAGCAAATGTGAAAACAGAGATGGACAGAGCTCCTCCCGGTTACACAGGGAGGCTGGCATCTTTCCTTGGCTGCCCTGGTCCCATCCAGGGTGGTTTATCCAGCATCAGCTTCCCTAGGCTGCTCTGTTTAAAAGGAACCGTACCAAGATGAGGGTGCTGGCACCCACAAAGTTTCCTTTTGACACAACTTCATTTCCCCTTGAAACATAAACCTACCGATTTTTCCTTCCTCCCCAGACACACAGTGAGCCATCTTCAAAGATGGAGTTGGCTCAGCCCATGTCCGTGATCTCATGTAGTCCTCTCCATGGTCCCCGTGAAGTCAGTGCTGTCACTACCTCCATTTTACAGAGGAGAGGACTGAGCTGATGAAGGCCAAGAGGCTTGCCCTAGGCACTACGATGCAAACCCAGCTGCGCCTCCCTCCAGAGCCCTTCCCCACTAAGTCACATTGCCCAGCCCAGCCCAGGCAGGGATTGCCTGCTGGCCTCTCTACCGAATCCTCCTTCTACACGGGGCCCTTTGCAGCCTTCACTTGCTTGACGCCTGGGATCCTAGATGGGGCAGGAGCTGCTCCTTCCTACAGCATAATCCCTTCATCTGCTCAAAGTCAAACCCCAGCAACACACAAGGGACTTCAAGGAGGGAAACTAAGGAAATCACTTCTCACAGTGACGGCTTCAGCCAAAGCAGAAGGGAGCTATTAAAGGCAGTGACAGGGCTTGGCTGCTTGCAGCCATGCAACCTGCTCTGCCTGCAAACGTACAACTGCACTGCCTTGGCACCACTCAACTGCACAATTCATTGTGTACCTAATTAATGGAAGGCAGAGTCATGGCCCCCTGCAATCCCATGCATCAAAGGATGATACCGACACACCTCCCCTTGCACAGATCTAAAGACTCACACCATACGACTTCATTTGGAGTTTTGGACAAGTGATGTAATGGTTCTGGGCTTCACCACCACTGATGGACGGCAATGCTTTAAACCATGGCCAAAAGCAACTGGGTGAAGGCAAAGGACTTTGGTCCTGGAAAAATACAAGAGTCCCTGTTCTGCAGTCACATCAGCCAGCTCATGCAATGTTCGGTGATGCAGTGTCCCTAAAAAGGACTCTAACATACCCACTCATAGTTAGAGCCAAGAAGAGGGACAGATTTCAGGAGGGTACTGAATGGGAATCTACTTTCTCAAACTGATGGATGGCCTGTCTGCCAGGTGCTTTATGACATAACTTCCCCATCTATTCCTGGTCTGTCTACCTGTCTCATTCCAGGATCTTCTGGACTCTTGGGGGGAAGGGGGAGGGTCAAAGCTTCTTGACTAGCACCTTTCTCAAAGGAAAAGTCTGGAGATTTTTCCATCCTTCCAAAGGCCAGGGCATGAGAGGGCGTCTCAAGCAGGCTCACAGTCACTGTTGGTTTCCTTTTTCCCCAGAGTCACAGCTGATCGGTCCTTTACTAATGTCCCCACAGATCTGATTGCTGCAGATACTAATAACGCTGTCCATATTCTGAGTGCCAACGCCAATAATGCTCTGGGTATTATCACTGTGAACACCAATAACTACTGCTGAGATTGTGTCCAGTAATGCCAGCACATGCCGCAGTGATTGTCCTCGCTAATGCCCACCACCGTGACATTGTTAGAGCTAAAGAATAGGCCGCACACTGTACCCATAGGCAGGAGCAGGAGTGGCTTCCTTGAGGACAGAGACGCTCACAGCTGGCCCCTGGGCTATGACACTGCCAGGGAGATGCCCCCCATGTGTGGGGCCAAAATCAAGCTGGCCTGGCAGGGGCACAGGGCCCTCCAGTAGGAGACCTGTCCCTCCACTCCCGCAAGGTCTAGTGCCTTGATGAGCACCCTTGTTCCCATCCCAGCCCCCCTCAGGTCCCTGGGCCAGCTCTCTCTTTCGCCTGCAGTGCCGGCGGTCCGGGAGCTGAAGGACACACCTGGGTGTCTCTGCGGCCCATGCCCGAGGCTGCCTCCTGCGCCCGGCCTGCCAGCCGCTGTGCTACCTTGGCCTGACTGCAGAGTTGGGCTACATCATCTTGACACTTAATTATCTCCCCTGTTCTTAATCATCTGAGCTGCTCCCTAATGCAAACTGGGCCTGGCTGCTTGGAGGTGCCCGGAGTTGGGGGAGGGGGTGGCTGTGGAGGGTCTGCCTTTCCTGTCCTCTCCCTTCCCACCTGGCCCGATGGATCAAGTGCGTGGATCATGTGTGGTGTGGGGTGTGTGTGTGTGTTGTGGCACAGGGTGGTCAGGGAGAACTGGCTTTCCTCATAGGTTCTGGCCTCCATGAGGGAAAGGACAGCTCCATCTGGCCTGGCATTGGTCAGAAGGAAGGGTGAGTCAAGGCAAAAGAACCACCCCACTTCCCCAAAAGAGAAGCAGGGTCTCTGATCCTTCTTGCCACTGAGCTAGGCCTTGGGGTACGTATTTATGCAATAAGAGTAAATTTAGAGACTGCCATTACCTCTCACCTAGAATTCAACTGCTTTCTGAGGTGTCTCCCTGCTGCCATCGCTACCACCACGCTGGACCCAGCCCTGCTCTTGTGCCCTTCCTGATCAGACACTTTTGGTGGCTTCTCATGTCTGCAGGCAAAAGTCCCGTCTTGGCCTGCTCTCCCATACCCCTAACCCCTCCACTTAGCCCTACCTCCACAACTTCCCCTCAGGCCCTTTCATCCGAGCCAAAGCACCCCTGTTTTCTCCGCACAGTACCTTCTGGCCACCAGACTCAGTCTGTCCCACAGAATTTCAACTACCATTGTCTTTGAACTGTGCCGCTCATCCATCCCTTAAGCCCCTCCTCAGAGGGCAGCCCTTCCTGGGGGCTCACTCCTTCCTCTGTCTGAGTTCCCACAGCCTGCAGCCCAGACCTCCATCACAACACAGATATCCAGATACCTGAGGGGCCTTTCTGCTCTCTGGGCTCATGTGTTTTATATGCCCCACTAGACTATAAGCTCCTTAAGGACCAGAATCATATCTTGTTCTGCTCTGGGAACCTAGAGCACCAAGCCTTTCTTATGAGTGATGCCCAGAAAAGGTTCACTGAATTGAATTGACTTGAAACAATGAATGTGATCAATTGCTCAGAGAGGAGAGCACTCTGTTCTGCCCACCTGCAGTGGCCACAGCCTCAGGCTAGTGCTTCTCTATCTCCAGCCTCCTTCCTTGACCTACAGGAGTCCAGGAAGCAGTGGACATGCTTGACCCCAACTTCAGACCAGTGGGGAGGAGTCCAAAGGGGGTCCTGTGGCCTCGCCCAACCCCCTGGTTGTCTCACAAGTGCTAAGCGTTTAAAGGAGAAATCCTCAGGGTCTGAGGCAGAATCTTCCAGATTACTCAGGGTGCTGGGGAGCTTGGTGAAGGCCTGAGTATGGGGAAGCCCCAGGGAGAACTGAGACGCAGGCCCTTTCACACAGCCGCCCCCTGCCCATCAGTGGCTATTGCCAAAACAACCACAATGAAATTTAGTGAGTGGCAAAGGCCGTGGCAGCCAAATGTGTTTGGATATTTTGGAAGAAGGAGAAATAGAGCCAGACAAGCTGTTTTCCTGTGAAACGAGGCCATTAGGGCTTCTGGAAGGAGGCCAGACCCGGGTCATCACTGTCTTGCCAGACCCAGGCCTCTCCTACACACTGTCCCTTTCTGCTGGAGTCCGGGGCTCTCACACTCTCTTTTCCCTCAGCCTGGGCCTAGGGATTCTCAGCTTTGTCTCTTTTCTCTGTTCCTTACCCTCTAGAGCTGTCCCAATCAAGGGCTTGTCTGTGCTTGGAATGACTGCAAGATTTACTGTCCAAATAGGACATTTTTGAGAGAAAAAGGAGATGCTGACTGGCCAAGATGCAGAGACAAAGGCATAAATTGAGACTGTCTGGATGAATGCGATATATGGTCCCCCACCTATGTTCATATTTAGAGGGTTCTATTTCATGGGAGATACCCTTAAAAGTTCATCCTCTCTAGATCAGGAAGTTACTGCTTCCCCAGCAGGGACGGTAAGATCAGGGCAGGAAGCAGGCTCCAGACACTGGGGTCTCCCTTTGTCTGGGCCTGCCAGCCCTGCGCCCTGGCCTCATGCATCAAAAGAGAACCAGATGGTCACCAAGGGACCCTTACTATCACAACATTTGAAAAACACCTTCTCCCAAGCTCATCGCCACCACTCTCTCCTCTGATTTTCTTTCCCTGCTTCTCCTCCTCTTCATCCCTCTCACTCTATAACTCCCTGCCCAACAGCTAGCTGCCCCCAAGGAATTACAGGGAATGAGGGGAAGGGCCAGAGAGGAGCCTGGAGGGTGTCTTCTCCCATGGCAAAGAGCAGAGAGGGCCCATGCCCAGCTCCCTTAGTGGTTTGAATGGGCACAGGGTCAATGTGTTACCGAGAAAGCGCAGTAGGGTCAGCTGCACGTGACATAACTCCCCCATTTCCTGATGGGTTGAGATCTGGGGAGGACAAGTCAGTTTAGCTTTTCATCCCCAGGTCAGAAACCAGCTGTCCCCTAACCTCCAAAACCTTCTCATGGTCCATGGTTCCTGCTTTTCCTCCTGGCATCCCACAGGGATGTTTGGGGTGAATCCCGGCGGAAGGTGAAGCAGTTGGGGCTGCTGAGCAGATGGTGAAGCTGATGGCCCCACCAGCAGCCTGCCTCCCTCTCTCCAGGAGCCAGCAGGGTAGTGGAGGGACCTGGGCTTTGCTACTAAAAGTGATCTCACAGCAAAGCAGCTGCGAAGCTGGGCCGAAACCGGAGCTCTGAATCCAAGGACAAAGCATGCACAGGGGAAGCCAAGCCTCTTCCCTCCTCCCTACCTTCATCACGTTTCCTCTTCTCGCCATTGGAGCGAGGGATCCCCAGGATCCCATTGATGGAGTAGGATCCCACTGGATCATTGGAGGCGCTGGAAACAGGAGGGGAGGCCGTACTGGGAACTGGATGGGAGGAAGGAGGAAATGCCATCAGGATAGTGGTTGTGATCGCAGGCCAAAGCCCCAAGTCTGGGGGCAGAGAGAGGCAGAGGGAATGAGCGGGGATGGGGAGCCCATAGTCTCCTTTCTCTGAGATTTAAGGGGGAACGAGTTGCTGCATACAATTCAGGCTCTTCAGTGCTGTCCACCCTGGGCTTAGTGGGGACCAGTCAACCCAGGCCTTCTCTGCAGACCTGGAGATTTCATTCACTCACTATAGGTTGAACCCACTCTTGAGGATGGATGGAAACAGCAAAGCGGACTCAACCTAGAAAGTGGTTCAGGGGTCCTGAGAGCACAGCCGCTTCTTGCACAGCTCATCCCCAGATCCCTGGGGCTGGGCAAATCCATTTAAACAAGTCCCAGCCCATTGTTTCTAGTCTCCTAGGCAGAGTCTTTCCCAGTCCTGATTTAGAGTCTGTGGCTTTCTAAGATCTCTCTGATTCTCTTAGAGACACATGAATGGGCCTGATACTCCCCAGGGGTATGAAGCTCTTCACTCCGACCTGTTGCTTCTGGTCTTGAAATCACCTGAGAAGCTCCTAATTTCCCCTTCAGGGCACAGAGTAGTGAACACATTCACTCGGCTGTGATCAACTCAGGTACAGCTCGATCCAACCCTCCCCCTCAGCACACGCTGCAACCCAGGCCTAGCAAACAGGGCTCCTGCCAACTCCCGGAGGGCTGGGACCAGCCCTTTTCACTTTCTGCTGGTCCAGAGAGAGGGGACAGCTGCCAAGAGGGACAGCAGGAGAAATTTAACCACATCCCAGTCCCTCAAGATCTCACCTATGGCTTCGGCAGCACTGAGCGCCCTTGGGTCAAAGGGAAGACAGTGCGTGGGAGGGAGGGAGGGGGTGCTGGCAGGTGTTCTGGTGGGACTGGTCGTGTCTCTGCAAGGCTGTGAGCGAGGGTCAATAAATGAGGGGGCTGGAGAGGGCAGAAGGTATGGCAGATGAGAGAGAGAGACAAAGACATCAAGCGAGATGAACTGAGAGGAGCGAGACCATGAGGAGGGAGGGGTACAGACAGAGGAAGAGGTCCAGGGCCACCTGGACAGAGAGGAGAGGAGAGGGAAAGGCAGAAGGGGGAGAAAGAGGAGAGAAGACAGAGGGGGAGAGAAGAGAGGAGGAGAATCTTAAAAATTAACAAAACAAAAATGGAATAAGCAAGTAGACATGAAAGAGAGAAGGACAGAGAACAAGAGATGGAGCAGGAGGAGGATGGGAAGGAGAAGGAAAGCTAGAGAAAAGGGAGGGAGAGAGACAGACACACAGACTGATAAAGGCAAGGAGATGCGGGCAGGAGGCAGAGCGCGGTCCTCGTGAGCTGGTCTCTCAGGCAGATCCTGCACCTCTAGAGAGCGCAGGCCTTGGGCCTCAGACAGTGTGCATTCCCCAGGGCTGGAGCTGCACTGCCCAGCTCTCAGGGGGCCCAGCATTCCCCCTTCCCTAAGTCCTCTTACCAATGGTGTGGCCAGGGGCAGTCACTCCAGTCCCGGCTCCATCCGGCGTTGGGTGGAAAGGCTGCTGAACTTTGGTCCGGATGATCCTGCAACAGCATCACCAACAGCATCACACGTCACATGCCCTCTGATGCCCTGGCCAGCTCCAGCCAAGCCGTATGGAGGTGGCTCCCCCGAGCTCCCTAGCTCCCTCCTCCCTCAGCTGCTCTCTGCACCCCCGCCCTTCCTGACTGCTGCAAGGCAGGAGCTTGCCCTCCTGTTGGCTCTGCGGATCCAGGTTCAGCGCATCCCTGGGCCAAGGCAGTCTGCATTCTATCCTGCAGTGCATTGATCAAATTGCCGTTTGATGTCTGGTAGCAAGGATCAGGGTAGTGGAGCGAGCAGACCACAGCCTCCTTCCCTTTTCTGGGAGTTGCCCTGGTGACTCGCTGTCCACCCTTCCCTTCTGGAGATCATTTTGGAGCTGGCTTTCCTATTGGGACTGTATCACAGTCCTCCAGGATCAGGGAGGGGGTGACATCTCCCCATTTCCTGAGCTAAAGACAGAGTCAGGGAAGGGCTGGGTCACAGTAACCCTTTCGTCTCCAGGGTTCCAACACAGCACACAGTCCCTGTCAGGCCCTGAGCAACTCCTTGAACCATTCAGTGCTTTCACTCCCCACAAAGTCCTGTTGCTGCCCAGCTCGCTGGCACACTGGCCTCCTTCCCAGAGGCGTTACTTGAATCTCAGCTTCTTTACCTGATTGGGTGAAGAGACTGGTGCCTTCCCCATGCACTCCAGGTGAGGGTGGGGGTGAGGGCTCCAGATCCAACATTGCAGGGCTGAGGCCTGTCAGTGATCCAAGGGCCCAGGGCTCAGGGACGCAAAAGACCAACCCTAGGGCCAGCATCGAGGAACATTTCCCTCCACCCACTGGTCCATCAGGTGCCCTTGGAAGCCACTTTTCTGAAGGCAAGTCCCCCTCCCTGCAGAGAGGTGTGTGAGCCAAGTTCATCTCAACTGGCCAGGTGAGTCACAAGCTGTGCATGGACTGGAACACTCGCAGGTGGCCAAGATAAGGTCTCTGCCTCCCAGGACTGGTAATAAAATTGGGTAGGGAGGTCACACCCTGAGAAACCTAAGTCACCCTGAGGGAGGGAACAGGCAGTAAGTACCAGGAAGATGCAGGAGAGGAGTCACCTGCTGTGCCTGGGGCAGAGGAAGGGGAATGGGAAAAAAGACACTGAGGAGGTGGAATCTGGAATTTGATGTAGAGCCTCCAAGCAGTGTAAGGCTGAATACACACACACACACACACACACACACACACACACACACACAGACGAGCCAAAGGCACAGAGGATAGTGGAAAAGTCACTGGGCTACATGTCTAAAATCTTGATTCTGCCATTAATTGGCCGCATAGCCTTGGCCTCATCATTTTCCTTCCAGGCCTCAGTTTCTTCAGTTATAAGGTAAAGAGGATAGATGACAGGCTCTCTAAGGTCTCTTTCCCCAGTGAAAAATAGCACGCTTTTAATGTGAACAAAGAAGTGGGAAAGAGGACGTTATAAGCAGATGCTGGAGGAGGGGGAAAGAAAAGCCAGGAAGGGAGCAGGGGGTGAGGCGGTAATGCCTATCCAGGAACGCTGGAGGGATGTAAGGGACTAAGAGGAAATGAGGCTGAAAAGTTGGAAGTAATGATGACAGCAGTGATTTTTCTATTTATTGAGTGTCTACTATGTGCCTTTATTACTGTACTTATAAAATTTTTAATTCTCATAACAATCTTCAAAGCAATACTATTATCCTCATTTTGCAGACTTAAAGTCAAAACTCAAAGAGGTTAAGGGGCTTTCTGAAGATTACACTGTCAGCTTGTCAGTGGAGATTGTCAAAGAGGGGCGTGTTGGTTGGGATGAGAGGCCTAAGGAGGAGTCCCTGGAGGACATCTCCTAGCAGAGGCTAAAGTGGAGGGCTAAGGGCAGGGGTGGAATTCAGTCTAAAATGTGTACTTCTCATTACGTTGTTAGACCTCCAGGTTACATTGTTAGGAACCAGGTTTACAGGGTCTTAAGCCATGAGTGATTTCTAAACGAAAGGAGACAGGTACAAACCGATGCAGGTAAAGCAACAGTCAGGCACAAGGCCATAAGGGGCTGGTCTCAGAAAAGAGAAGGAAAGGAGGGGGAAAAGGGAATTCCCTGGTGGTCCAGTGGTTAGGACTCGGTGCTTCCACTGCTGAGGGCCCAGGTTCAATCCCTGGTCGAGGAACTAAGATCCCACAAGCCACTCAGGGTGCCCCCCCACCAAAAAAAAGAGAAAGAAGGAAGAATTTGCAAGACACAGTAAAGGCAGAATGGCCAGGATTTGGCAACTAACTGGAGTCAACCATGACTCCACTAGTCTGCGGCTCTGAAACCACAGTGGTGCGTAACTGGAAGGCTGGTGGTTTGTCCAGCTCTCAGGAAGAGGAACGCAACATGGTGACTGGCTGGTCCTTGACATGCCTCATTTGAGGAGGCAGGTGAGTGCCCAGGTGGAAGATTGTTCACTACCCAGAACAGCAGACACAGATTTAGGAGACTGTCAAAGAAGGGCATGTTGGTTGGGATGAGAGGCCTAAGGAGGAGTCCCTGGAGGACATCTCCTAACAGAGGCTAAGGAAAAGAACCTGACCTTGCACAGCACTCAGAATTGGTCATACAGGAAATGGCAGAACCAGGATCACGTAGTGTTAACCAAGTCAACAGAGAAGAACACTTCCAGAAGGAGAACATAACACACAGCCTCCATGATGACACCATCCATGGTGACATAAAGTTTGAAGGGAACTGGAAATAAGAAGAGGCACAGATTTGGGGATTTTGGGTGACCACTAATGACGTTGTGAGAGTGGTCTCAATAAAGCAACTGAGTTATGATCCAGCAATCCCACTGCTGGGCATACACACTGAGGAAACCAGAAGGGAAAGAGACACGTGTACCCCAATGTTCATCGCAGCACTGTTTATAATAGCCAGGACATGGAAACAACCTAGATGTCCATCAGCAGATGAATGGATAAGAAAGCTGTGGTACATATACACAATGGAATATTACTCAGCCATTAAAAAGAATACATTTGAATCAGTTCTAATGAGGTGGATGAAACTGGAGCCTATTATACAGAGTGAAGTAAGCCAGAAGGAAAAACATAAATACAGTATACTAACGCATATATATGGAATTTAGGAAGATGGTAACAATAACCCGGTGTACGAGACAGCAAAAGAGACACTGATGTATAGAACAGTCTTATGGACTCTGTGGGAGAGGGAGAGGGTGGGAAGATTTGGGAGAATGACATTGAAACATGTAAAATATCATGTAAGAAACGAGTTGCCAGTCCAGGTTCGATACACGATACTGGATGCTTGGGGGCTAGTGCACTGGGACGACCCAGAGGGATGGTATGGGGAGGGAGGAGGAGGAGGGTTCAGGATGGGGAACACATGTATACCTGTGGCGGATTCATTTTGATATTTGGCAAAACTAATACAATTATGTAAAGTTTAAAAATAAAATAAAATTAAAAAAATAAATAAATAAAGCAACTAAGGCAGAAGCCAGACAGGAAGAGATTTGGGAGTGGACAAGAGGAGAGGAAGGCAATGAAATAGATCATTGCTTCAGAAGTTTGTAGAAAAGGAGAGAGATGTGTGGAAGCTGAAGAAAGCAGGTGAGTGGAGGGAAGCCTGTTCAGGGCAGGAAGGGCCTGGACATGTCTGTAGGCCAAGGAGAAAGAACTGATGAAGAAGGAGAGGCTGAAGTTGCCAAAGAGAATGTGGGTGACCGCCAGACAAGGCAGAAGAAGGAGAGAACAGAATGGTGGGCACAGGGAGGAGGCAGCGAGAAATGGCATATGGTGATGTGGCCCAGAGTTTCTGGGTTTGGAGCATGATCATGATGGCAAAGACCTGACAGTTGCTAAGGGCAGTGTAGTCTGGTCTACAGGAGAAGTCTAGAGGCTGAGCAACTCAAAGCAGCTGCTCCTAATTCACTGCAGCAAAAAGTTTCTGGGGTCTCAGGGGGCTGGTAAGTGGCTCTGATTTGAGGGCTGATGAGCTGTGGACAGAGGGAGCCCCCAGACTGAGGCTGGGTGAGACAGACAACCGGGTGGCCTCATGCAGCTGCTGTCTTTGTTACCCAGAGCCTCTGACCCCTGGGGCGCTGGTGCAGATTTAGCTGAGGCAGCAAGTGATGGAAAATCACTACTTCCTGACAGCGGCTTGGTGGTGCACAGGAGAGGAACTGGGCAGGATGCCTGCTGTGACTTACTAATGTCCATCCATGCCCCCCAGGCGGTGGACACTCACCAGTCCCCAAAGCTAGATCTCAGAATTTAAGGACCAGGACTGTGGAAACCTGATGGCCATCCATCACCCTCCTGCATCCCATACACAACCCAATGACTCATGGGAATATCCCTAAGGGTTAAATGGATACAGAGGTTGCTTTGGGTGACTGCCTGACACTACTTCCCCCTGTTTCTCCTTCTGTTCCTTCAATTCTTTTTCATTCTTGGCCCCATAAGACAGCCAAACACATCTGTAGCCCCCACAGCTCCAGGCAGAGTTGGCCTGGAAAGTCAAGTTCCCACACATGCATCCTTGGAGGAGACAGTCAGGAGTTCTGAGCACATTTACTGGGGGCCGGGAGGTGCCATTTCCTGCAGAAAGCCTGCCCTGCCGGGGTACCTGCTCTCCACTTCTCCTCCAGGCACACTTTCCTTGACAGGGATGTTCTTTCTCCCCCACCTTCCAGGGAACCTCCTGGAGTTCTCCTTGGCTCAGCACAGGACCTGCAAGTACTCAGCATCTCCACTCATGAGGCTGTGAGTAGAGCAAAGGGGAGTAGAGGGTGGGCTCCGGGCTCAGTCTGCCTGAGCCCAAGTCCCAGTTCTGTTACTTATTGTCTGTGGAATGAATCCCAGGTGTTTCTCATTCTCTCATCTGTAAAATAAGATGACACTATCTACCTCATAGGACTGCTGTGGGGGTTAAATAGGATAATTCCTGTAAAATGATTAGTGTGATGCTTGGCTCAATAAATGCTAACTATAACTGCAACTACTACTACTATTATTCCTGTGGGTGACCCCCAGGCCAGGCTGCTCTCTATGGAGGGGCTAAACCAGGTGCAGGCGAGGAGGCCACTGAGGCCCATCTGCCCCAGCCTGGTCAACGCAGCTGCTTCCAGGACCCTGGGAGGCGCACTGAGAAGACAGGAAACAGGAGCAGCAGGTGTCAAGCCTGACCCGACAAGAGATGCGTCAGAGACTCTTGGGAAGACAGACTGGGGGCCCCGTCTGGCAGCGCTGGGAAGGGTCCATAGACAGTAGGAGCAGCAGTTCCCTCAGGACCCAAAGATGCCATGGGTTTGTGGTAGAGCTTTGGAGTAAAGGAGGACAAGGCAGGTGAAGTCCCTCCCTCTTTGGTTAAATTCCCAGGAGGTCTCCACCCCTGGCCATGCTGGAGATCCAAAGAGTCTCATGAGGGGGACTTCCCTGGTGGTCCAGTGATTAGGACTCTGCTTCCACTCCTGGGAGTACGGGTTCAATCCCTGGTCAGGGAACTAAGATCCTGCATACCCTGCAGTTATGGCCTAAATAAATAAACAAATTTAAAACCAAACCAAACCAAATTAAAAAAAAAACACAAAAAACCCAATCTCAACTGCTCTGTCAGTTAGCATGAAATCAGGTAATGAGGCTCCCATTAACAGTTTGTTAAACTCACGAAGAAAGAAAGACACTCTCGACTCTAAGAAAGCACTGGGGGGGATTCTTCACTCCTGTTCTGATTTTCTTCCTCCTCTTCCTCCTCCTTCCTCTGCATCTCATTCTCTCTCTCCCCTTCCTATCTCTGCCCCTTCTCTGTCTCCCTTCTCTATGTCTGTCCGTCTGTCTCTTGGCACCCTGAAGTCCCACTGTGGCTGTGTGAGCTTATTGATTCCTGGGAGCTGGGGGAAAGCGGGAGGCAGGGCTGGGGTGCAGGCTCGGGGATGGAAATGGAAGGCTATAAATTATTTGTGACAGGAAAGCAATAGTGGCAGAGTGCTGAGCACAAGTCCTGTGTCACTATTAGATTCCTTTTAGCCTGATGACACTGTAAAAAAGGTTAAGTGTCTGCTGGAATCGTACACCTGGGGGGCCGGGGCAGCCTGGGAGCAGAACAAGCCACTGAGAGCAGGTATATCAATTCTCCAGGCCAATAATATTCCTCTCATTGATCGCCACGCAAAGTTCAAAAATCTCATTACAGCCAGGCAGACCGGGAACTTTTTACAAATCAATAGAATGATATAATGTATGTATACTTAGTACAAATGTATCTATTCATCTATCCATCCATCCACGGTCCGCCTCAGGGTTTCCAAGTTAACCTACCCATCATATTATGTTATGTTATGTATGATATTATATTGCATTATATTATATGATAATAAATGGTGTGCAAAAACTCCCCCTGAGGTGGAGACAAGAAGAGGCCCTATTAGCATTGAGGTGAGCTCAGACAGCTCACCTTGGAGGGAGTCAGGTGGCAGCATTTCCAGGGCTGGGCTGCTCAGGATTTCTGGGAGCAGTGCTTCCTTAGCAGAGACTCCAGTAATAAAAACCTATTGTTTACTGAGTATTTACTATGAGCTAAACCCAGGTAGCTCAGTGGTAAAGAACCTGCCTGCCAATGCAGGAGATGTGGGTTCAATCCCTGGGTCAGGAAGTTCCCCTGGGTAAGGAAATGGTGACCCAATCCAGTATTCTTCCCTGGAAAATCCCATGGACAGAGAAAGCTAGAGGGCTACGGTCCATGCAGTCACAAAGAGTTGGACATGAATGAGCGACTAAACAAGAAAAAACAATGTTCTAAGTGCTTAAAACAAACAGTTCATTTAATCCTCACAACAACACATTTTGCATATAAGGCATATTATAACTTGCCTAAAGTTACCTATTTAAGAAACGGAAAATCTGGGGTTTTAATTCAGGCAGACTAACCCCAAGACCCCTACCCTTAACCATGAAAACATACTGCCTCCAGGAAAGAGATACCCCAAAGCCCAGGATTCCATGGTTCTGTTCTCTTGTTCTATTGTGTTTTGAGAAACGAAGGATAAGGGACTCCCTGGGATTTAGCATTCCTTTCTATAAAATGGGAGTATAACGCCTGCTGGAACCAGCTGCTGACAGCATGATACACACACGGGACCTCCAAGCATGTCCCCACAAAAGCCTGCCCAGCTACCTAGAACAGACTGCTTTCTCCACTTTGGAAGTACTTCTTAGTAGAACCACAGGTTGGCCCAGGGCCTGGTCATATCGCTGATTTGCTGAAAGTGTCTTTGGAGCAACAAGTCAAGTATTAACATACATGTGTTGTGTACATATATAAACCGTGTACATATATAAACCAGTTTCAGTTGCCTACTTCTAGAGGTTTGCAGAAAATGTTTCACCTCTGGTATGGGGAAAGTCTTTCCTGATTGAGTAAATCAAAGGAACTCCAAGGTAAAGAATGTTTCAGACTAGCTGGCCCCACTGATTGTTAAGAAAATGATGGTGGGAGGGGCCTCTACCAGTGACTTTGAGCTGCCCGGGTATTACAGGCTGGATCATTCAAGAGCACAAAATATTTGCTTCAGCAAAGGCTATTTTGCACAACGAATGCAGGTAATTGATTTAACTCAGGCCTTTGAGAGCTGCCTTCAGTGGGCAGGAGTCCCTGGCTCTGCCCTGAGGCAAATTTGAGCTACAAAAACAGCTGGAGACTTTTCATGGCAGAACCTCAACTGAGATCTCATAGATTATTCAGGAAAATTTTGCCCTTCCCCAGAACAGTTCCTACGTCTCCCTACTCCTGAGAACTCTAAGAAACTGACATTCTCCACTCTGTACATCCCAGGAACTGAAGAACTGAAATTCATCCCCTCCTCCCCACAGGCACCAAAAGCAGACGGTAGCCACCCAGCCCTCCCCGTGGGTAGCCTGGAAGTCCTTCACATGAACTCTCTTCTCCTAGGCTCAGGCTCTACATTTGGTGCAGAGTTTAGAGTTGTTTGCCCACACCCGCTTGCATGCCCCTCAGGTTTCAGTTTGGACAACTGACCATATGGCAGGCAGGGTTCTGTGCATGAGAACAGCCCCTGATGAGTGGAACCTGAGGGCAGGCCCTTCCATTCTGGCTGCAGTACGGATATAATTAGAATACACAGGTTTCCCCTAAATGTGTTAAGAGTTTCTGCCTCTTTTGCTACTTCTCAGAGGTCATAACTGAGCTCCAAGAGATGACAGTCCTACCTAAATGCTTACAGAAAGTTGTCCCCAAACTACCATCCTTGAGCCACTGGCATTAGAATCCCCTGGGGTGCATGCTAACATGCACATCCCTGGAACCTCCTCCAGACCTTACCTTATGCATTTAGAATTGCTGATGGGATTGGGCTCAGAAATCTGTATTTAAGAAATTCTCTAGATTACTCTTAAACTCTCTGATATTTGAGAAACCTAGCTTAAGCCAAGGGGTAAGGAAACCATTCTCGAGAGAGCTGAGAGAACATCTTAGTGAGTTGAAGGTTTCTTACTCACATTCTAGCAATGCACGTCTCCCTCATCAGCTAATTCTGACTCCATCTGACACAGTAAACAAAACTCAAGAGGCTATCAGTTCCTCTGTGGAAACAAACAATAAGCCACAAATAAATATAATTTCAAAATAGTTTTTGGTACCTTCCCAGGCTGATGGGTTCCCAGTGGGTTGCTTAGATGCCAGGCATACTTTCTGCATCAGTTTAGCTTCCTAAGACTGGCACTGAGGATGATAATCCTTCTACCACGTGTCCCTGGGAGCCCAGGCCAGATACAATTTACCAGGCTAGATGGGCCATGGGGCTGGCCCAAGGGGGCAATAGTGACGGTTTATATGATGAATGGTAAGCATATGGATTGATTTAGCTTCAAGATATGCATAGGTTTAAAAATTAAGGGGCAATGTGATTAACTAACCATTTGGAAACCAGTCTGCAGTGCATGCCAAGCTCAGAGCGTGACCAGACTAGCTCCTCTCACCACCGGGCATGCCCTCATCTGTCAGGACTGCCCTGGGCTAGAGTTCGGGTCTACCAGCTGTCCACCGCACAGTCCAGCGGCTACAAGACTGCCTAATGTGATGGTGAAAGGGGTCCCTGTAGACTCGTTGCAGGGACAAGACATCCCTATCCATCCTTCCCAGCCTTCCATAGGCAAGCAGAAGGGAGCCTGGAGAGGAGAGGTCTTCAGCAGCAGCAGCCAAGGTGGGACCTGCTAGCTGCTGCCTGGTCTGCCTCTGGACCCTCCCACTGCTCACCTTCTTACTCCATATTCAAAAACAATCCATTGGTCTCTCTATGCCTGCTCCTGAAAGAATGTGATGTGGCTAAACTCAACTATTGCTTCCTATTACCTACAGGATAAATTTAAAATTCCTCAACCTGGCCTTCAGAATGTTTCCCAATCTGGCTCTGCTCTGGTTTTCCAACCTATTTCTCTCTGATCCCCTCTCCCATGTAGGGTCCAGCACAGAGCTGAAACCTGTTTTTTTGTTTACTCAATCCACAGTGAGTCCTCCTCTGGACTCTGAGCTCTGTAAGGTCACATGTGACGCCTATTTTTCTCACTATTGTATTTCCCGCACTTAGCAACAGTGCTTGGCATGGTATAAGTACTTAAAAACTACTTGTTGAATAGCAAGTGAATGTTATTACTATTAAAAATAACAATAACATAATCTTAAGGGACATAGTGAACTAATATATGTTCGCTATGTGCCAAGGCACTCTGCTGAGTAAATGGATTCTTTGTTTTTCACAACTCCTTATGAAGACTATTATCCTGTTCTGCAGAAATGGAAGCTGAGGCTCAGAGAGGTTGTGTAACTTGCCAAAGGTCACACAGCTGTTAAGTACCAGAGCCAGGATATTTGAACTTGGGAGCCTGACTCCAAAACCCATGTTGCTAAACACTAGGTAGAATAAGTCAGTCAGATCAAGAACAGGTGGTAAAATCTATGAGACACTGGGCCTGGATAGAAGAGTGCATATAAAAATAGTAAAAGCAATAAGTATCATTTATTTCATACTCATTATATGACAAGCATTATAACAAATGCATTTTCTTATCCAAATCCTAACTATAACTCTCTCAGATGGAGACGTTTTCTATTTTCCTAAGGAGACAACAGAGAGGCTAAGCACCTCGCCCAAGGTCATGTGCTTAACAGCACTGGAGCCAGACTTTGGGTCTGTGACTCCAATGTCTATAGGCCGAACCATATCACCTCTTCTGGACATTTTTGTTATTAATATTTCTTTTTATTAGCTGTTTGGGCATAAGCAAATTTTTTTCCTTCAGTCTTTTCAAATCCATGATCTGGACAGTTGTGCAAATGCACGTGTAGACAATAAACAGAGACTGAAGGTAGCTGTAACTCTAAACATACCTACCCTCTCCTGTGCACGTGCCACGGTTGTATTTGATAAGCATCCTGTCTGTGTTAGCCTCAATTTCAGGTTAAGTGGTTGTGGTTTCACTGTATTTTATACATGAATACATTGGTAGGTTGGAGGGATAGATTTTCTAAATTCTTTGTATCTATCTATCTATCTTATCTGTCTACTTTCCCAATCATGTACACAATTCTGTGGCGATGCTGAATACAAATGTGTTTGTCAGTTTCTAGAAACTATTTCTATGATTACTGTATCTTTATATTCATGTCTGCTCTAATGCATTGATCCAAGATTTATAATACTGGATATATTTATCAAAACTCCCCTCATGAATTCTGCCCAGTTATGCCTTTCTGTCAAATCTGTAAGCCACAGTCATACATGACTCCACACACATCACTGTTCTCTTCCCAAGGTGTTTCAGATGCTCACGTCACAACTGTGTTTTTATATTGGTCTGTGCACCGATATTGATGTGCATAAATGTGCATTTGTATACCTGTGTATCTTTCTGTCCATGGCCAGGATGGGGTGGGGGTGGGGGACTGTGGAAATGAGAGAATTATTAAATGCCAAGTAGATGTGCAATAAATTCCATTGATTTTATAAACTCCTACTTGTCTTCAGTCTCCTTCCATTCTTTATCCTGGGGGCATTACAACAAAAACCTATTTTAAATACCTTTACTCCCCCCTCCCCCTCCCCAAAAAAGTGTCAATATTTTATTTGGATTTTTAACTTCGCTCCATAACAGTTGTTTGACCTCCTGACTCGTGCAAGTCACATAAATTCTGGGACTTTATTCAGGAGCCATGTTCCTGCTATTGAATAAGCAATTTGGGAGGGTGAATTAATGACTTGTGCTGTTGCTGGAAAGTCCCTGAAGAAATATTAAAATTGCTTGCAGACTGAATCCATACTCAGTGAACACCCAGCAAGAGGGCTTCGGCTCTGGAATGGCCACAGGAGGCAGGGCTTGGTGGAGGAAGGGGAATTCCCGCACCCAGCCTGGCGAGCCCCCTACCAGGCCACCTTGCTTGCCCTCCATCCCTGGAGCTCTGTCATTTTCAGTATCGGCCAAGTCTTATTAAACCCCAACCAGTAGACCGCTGATTTGTCCTGTCTCGGGAAGCAGGCTCAGGGGACAGTTTACTCTCTTACTAGCAACGAGAGCCCGGAGGCTTTATTGGAGGTGATGGTCTGGACACATCCACCTGCTGGAGAGATGGGAGGGCGCAGCTGCTGTCTGGCAGGCTGCACTGTGCTGGGGACCAGAGAGCACTGGGTCTGGGGAGGCGGTGGCAATGATCTCTGCTGGGTGTGCAGGAGGGCTGGGTATTGCACTGCTGGCTCCATCTCCGTGTGTGCCCGACCAGTGTTTACTATCACTCAGGTGGCCACATTGTGCATGGGTGTGCCAGTGGGATGAAGTGCTTGAATTGTGTGTGTTACATGTATTGCTGACACATTCTGGCAGTTGGCTTAAGGTTTGTTACTTGATGTTTTGTGGTATTGTATTAAGGTGACTGCACTTTGTGTAACACTGAGTTGGAGGAATTTGATTATTGTTCGGTGGCAATGTCTGTATTTCTGCTTTGAATTATTGCATTCGTTGATCATATCAGCATCTTTCTCTTTCATAATGTATGTCTCAGAGCTTAGGTTAATGGGTGTCTCCTTAGTGATGTGGGTTGAGTAACAATGTTGGATCTGGGTGGTGGTGTATGATACGGTAATTACTTTCTTGGTGGAGCTGTGGGTGAGAAGACCTATCCTTTAGCTTTTTTAGTTCACTCTGGCTTGGTCATTTGCCCTGCTCCTTTCCAGGAGGAGGATTCTAGAGATGCAGGACAAGTCTCTTCTTGATGACCATCTCTACAGTTCTATTATTCTTGGAAACATGCTTTCTCTGCTCAATGAAACAGATCTGATCTTACCACGGTGACACAGGTTCTGGTGCCATCTTCCCTTTATCTGTCTAATTTGGAGAGTTAAACCCCAGGGCCAAACCCTATGCCTGTCTAAAATCTAGATCCCTGGTAGAACTAGAGGAGGATGGATGGGACTAAACTCCCCAGTCCCGATGGGAATAACAACACGAACTCTAGTTCAGAGAATCCCCGGTTCACTCCACTCTGTGACTCTGGCCATCAGCATCTTCTTCCTTCCCAGCATTCCCAGATGATGTGGCTCAGCTGTGGCTTACATTTACAGGGACACACACACACACCAGGGAAGAATACAGAAACTCATACTAGGCATGACTTTCTATTAGGTGCAGAGCCTTTGTTCTGAGCTTGTAAGTAGAAGTATAAATACATCCCTGGGCATGAGACTGCAAAATATACAGAGCTGCCCAAGGAATGCCTGTACTTCCTTTGATCCAAAGCTGATACGAAGTATGGGGTAGTGGAAAAGCACAAAGGTTTTAGAGCCAGTATTGTAGGAGTTCAAATCCTAGTTGTGGTACTTAGCATGTGACCTGAATTAGTTACTCAGCTTCTCTGGATTCCAGTTACATTATCTATAGACAATCCTATAAAGCCCTATGGGGTTGTTTGAAAGTGAAAATGTTAGTTGCTCAGCTGTGTCCAATTATTTGCAACTTCATGAACTGTAGCCCACTAGGCTCCTCTGTCCATGGGATTCTCCAGGCAAGAATACTGCAGTGGGCTGCCCTTCCCTTCTCCAGGGGGTCTTCCCAACCCAGGGATTGAACCCAGGTCTCCTGCATTGCAGGCAGATTCTTTACAGTCTGAGCCACCAGGCAAGCCCCTATGAGGTTGTTTATGAGGTTTAAATCAATTAATATATGCAACATGCTTATAACAGTTCCTACTGTAGTAAGTACTTGTTAGCTATTATTATTGAAAACATAGGACTTACCAAGTAAAGTGGCCATAAGATTGTCCTAATCATGTGTATAACCACATATGTTAATGTGAATACAATCCAAGATAAGTCAAGGGGTGTGTGTGTGTGTGTGTGTGTGTGTGATTAAGGCAGAGAAGTGCAAAAATTGCAGTGTGAAGGCACTTGGCTTTCTATCCTTGTGGAGAGTGGCAGGGGTTGGGGATTGATAAGAGTTCACCACTCCCCATCTCCATACTGAGGGCTGTACCCAGGTGATGAACAGGCAGAAAGAAAGATGGTAGCCCTTATACATTTGCAATTATAAAAAAAAAATTCAGGATGATTGAGCTCTTTCAATATTAAAAATATTTACATGTTAAAATATTATTAACTCACTAAAAATATTTACTTTCTAATTTTAAAAATCAGGACTAACAGCTAATAGGTGTCAGTAAGGAATAATGGAATCTAGGCATTAAATTGGGAACTAAAGAAGAGATAAGAGAAGAATCAGAGGAGTGAATATTATCGCATTTGGTATGGATTTTACAGAAGTCCATGGAGCTGGACTTGTTTACCTAAACTAGGCCTGAGGGGCAGAGAGAACTTGGGGCCTCAGACTTATTCCACAGGCTTTCCCATAAAGATAGCAAGCCAGACTATATCATGAGTTTAGGAAATGTCAGTTTTCGTTTTTGCTCATGGGCACAGATTAAGTAGGAGAAGTCACAGAGTCCAGTTACTTTGAGCCATTACACTGAGGACTTTAAGCCCAAAGTGATTTTTTTCTCCTGATTTTTAAAAATTCTTTTACCCCTTAGTGGTGGAATAACTGCAATAATTATCAACCTCCCATGATTCCCTGGAATATCCAGGTATGCAGGGCCACAGGAGATAGATTTGGTTTGAATTTGTCAGATGTTTGCTCAGTTCTTCCTCTCTTCTTTCTTCATCCTTTACCTTATCTTCATTTTCTCTCCTCTTTTCTCCTCCTCCTTCTATTTATCTCCCTGTCCTCTCCCCTCTATGACATTTAAGAATCGGAGGAACCCTTCAAACCCATCAAATAAGGATTTTTCCCCCATAACCATTTCGTCTTTTAAAAAAACTACTAAATGCAAAGCACCACAACCCATGAAAATGCCATGAAGCCCAGAAAATGCCAACCTTCAGCTCCTCAAGCAATCGTAGGCTCGTTCCAGAGAAGGAGTGTGCAATCATTAAGTACACATGCACACACACACACAGACAGGCTGGGCTCTCAAACTAAGTGGATGAAGGGGGCAATTATCTGACTAATTCTGTTCAATGGTCAGATAACAGTCATAAGGGTTTCTATTTTTCTGGAAGTACACAGAGCAGATCCCCTTCTTAAATCCAGCTGGGCTTGCAGTGAACCATAATTCTCACTGGCATTCATGATACACAATTCTGTTCACGGAATATCCTTTTGGCTCCTCAAGCTTTTTTATTTCAAAGATTTCAGTGTTTATGCATGCACAAGCCAGAACTCATGTACACTGACAGACACATAACTTGATGATTACTATTGCTGTAATAATAACTAACATTTATTGAGTACTTGGTATCTGCCAGGTGCAATTCTAAGCAGGTTTATGTGGAATAATGCATTCAACCTTCACAAGAACCTATGGCAGTGCTATAGCTACATGATTACCTTCCATATTAGATCAGAGTAAGGAAACTGAGGTCCAGAGAGGACACTCCCACAACAACAGAGCCAAGGAGTAGGGGAGCTAGATCATCAACACAATGGACATGAGTTTGAGCAAACTCTGGGAGATAGTGAAGGACGAGAAGCCTGGCACACGAGAGTCCATGGGGTTGCAAAGAGTTGGATAAGACTTAGCAACTGAACAACATAACAACAAGGGAAGCTAGATTCAAACTCTGGCAATCACTTCCCAGAGCCCCCTTTCTTGTGTTCTCTGTACTGCACATGTTTATGTCTGGCACATAAGTCTTTGCTTAGCAAAGACTTTCGGAATGGGTGAATGAAAGAACGAATGAAGGATGGATTACATCTTAAGAACCTTGACATGCCCCAAGATGGTGCAGTGGGTTCCCTTATGAAGCCAGGCCTATCAATAGCTTAAGCTTTATTTGGACAAAGTAATTTGCCCTCCCAAGCAATTTTCCGGGGAAAGTGTCCAGCAGCCATGCTTGCTCAGATATTAAATGTTCCTGACCACCAGCTCACCACTTGACTTTCAAGCCAAATCCAGACTCCCTTCAAACCAGATATGAGACCCAAATACATCAAAGATGCTTTCTAACATTTTGTTTCCTAGAATACTTCCCTCCAAAAATGGGTGTTTCCCAATACAATGAAACACCAGTGAAATGAAAATGGGTGTTGGTGCTGTGTCTGGATAAAAACTAAGAAATTCAATCAATCATGCCAACATCTCTAAATCCCCAGATATTTGGCATCATATTGACAACGTTTATAGATGATTGTCTGAAGGTTTGAGTTTTCCTCCAGATGTTTGGGAGTTGCCACAGTCATTAACCTGTTTGTCAGCCAGTGCTCATGCATTTCTAAGAGACATAAGTGAACACTAAAGAGGGAAAGAATAACCCAGAATAAAACAGACTAAAGAGGAGCAGAGCAGCAGCCATTCGATGAAACTAGTCAAGCAGACTCCGTTCCGGGAATGGGCTGCTGCCCTGGAGATCCATTAGAATGTGGATCCAGCTCACCAGAGACTTATGTGCTCAAAGACCTTCAAAAACCTCCTAAGACTGTATCCTTGACTATCGAACCCTACCCCACCAGATTGCTGTGTGGCAGGGCGGATGGACCAGCCCCAGCATCGGCACAGACAGCTCATGTTGTGGTCAATCCACCTTCATACCAACCCAGCCTCAGCCACTCTCCGGACACCTCATGCCTGTGTACGTAGTATGTCTACGCACTGTCAATCCAAGCCACCGACTTACACAAAGCTTGTCATAAATCTGGTTTGTGCCTTTGTTCGTGTCCCCATTTGTGATTTAGCACTCTGCCTTTTATCATCTCTCCTACCTCCATTTTCTTTCCCTCTCTACTTTTTAATGCTATTTACAACTTCCTTAGCCATACTGCAGCACAGCAATCTTTCAGTGTCTCTACTGATAAACCCAAATGATGTTTCTTGCCCAGGTTTTCTCTCTATTCGACTTAATTTATGTTTTGGTAAATAGGAACTTTAGGTCGTTCCATTCAATAGCATTTAGAGTTACCACTTTTATCAGAGGGATCAGGGCACTAAAGGACTCCCTGCAAGGCACATTTGTTTATTCTCATGAGTGATCAGCTCTCCCTACGTTCGAGAAGGCTGCGTGCGTGCGGGCGTGCATGCACAGCGTCCTCAGTTAGAGCCTCTATGCTCCACTGCCCTGTGTCAATGCCGCTTGGCACTGGCAGGAAGAGCCCAGTGGAACCATTATGTGGACAGCAGCCGGCCCTCAAACTGCTGGAGATAAATCCAAGCCCTGGACCCTTGTCTGCTGATGACCACTTGGTTCTTTGAGGAGCAAGCCCACATCTGCTGGCAAGGCTGCTTCTCCAAACTCTCCCTCCCATATCCGCCCTTCTTCCCTGAACTGCAGGGGAGGCTTGTCAGGACATTACTCACAAGCAACGTCTGGGGTCCCTTCTCCTAGAGGTGGGTGTTGGAGGGGGAAGGTGGGAAATGGGGATAACGCCTCTTTCTCTATTTCTGGGCTATCTATTGTCTTTTTCTCCTTTTCAATTCTTTCCACACCTTCCCCTCTATTTCTAACTCTATTTGACCTTGAACTCTGGCCTCTCCCTTCACACCAGAATGTGTCCCAAGGATGACAGAACCTCCAAAGGAGCAGTTACCTGGCTTGACAGGCCGGGAGACCAGTAGCCAGAGGGGCCAGCCCGTCACTCCACTCCTGGAAATAAATTCCATTGTATTTGCATTTTAATTTTCCACATAAACAAAGGCCCAGAGTACTCGCTTGGGCAGCATCACTGGACGAATTTAATTAGAAATGCAAAGTTTATAGGGCCCTCTTTAATGCGATTAATGCTCAGTTAACATTTATCACATTCGTATGCTGGAATCGCCTTTTTTAAGCAGCCACTGGCCATGAAATGAATTTCTCTCAACTTTTTTTTTTTGTATCCAACCTGGGAAGCCATCTCTTGAGGAGTCTGCACTGCCCTCCAAGCTGTCTCCCTGGGGTCAGGAATTACTGTGTCTTCAAAGCCAAGTTAAAGGGAGACAAGGGTAGGGAAAGAGGCATACGTGTGCTGGATTGGGAGGGCAAAGGGTGGGAGAGTGAGCGTGAACACAATTTCTAGGAGGGCTGTACCCTCTGCAGTGAGCTGAGTGATCAGCCCAGCAGACTGGCTAAAAGATCTCAGAGTCTCTACCCCCATCCCCACCCCCAAAAAAAGACACTCCCCCGACTCCCTTCCCAACACACATACTCAGTCAAAAGCCAGGCTTTGGCTCTCGCTTCTCTCCATCTCAGCCATCTCTCTTCTACCACTTTTCTCTCTCATCCTGGGCTCTCTTAGACTTTCCTCCCCAGGCCCATGGTGAGCAGGAAAGGCAGCCCTAGTCTCAAGCCCAGGGATACGCCCTCTTCTCCGGCTCTCGCAGTCACAGTCTGCAGGAAGGCGACTGTCCTGGTGTGTCAGCTCCTCCAGAGAGGCAGAGCAGAGTGTGCGGAACACGAAACCTCTTTTGGTCCCTAGAGGAACGATGGCCTTCCTGATCCTATCGAATTCTCTTTACTCTTCCCTTAGAGTCTACTGAGATTCGCCGCCTAACTCAAACCAGCTAACCTGAGTAATGTTGAGGAAGAGAGAGAGAAAGGAGAGGACGAGGGATGAGGGGAGGGAGGGGAGGTACCCACTCCACAGATGATAAAAGGAGATAAATAGCTTGACCTTTGTCCCTATCTAAATGTACACTCCCTGTGAGGACCTCAGCAGACACCAGCCAAGCAGCTGCTGCTAGTATTCCCAGTAGCGTGTCACACACACACCGGTCCCGCATCGCACACGGCTCCACACCCTCACCTCCAGCAGAGTAAGTGCACACGTGCCTGCACACAGACTAAACTGTGCTGGGACCCTCTGTGCACCCAATAGGGCCCCCCTCATCCACCCACTGAGATGCTGACCATCTCATCAACCCCATGATTTTCAGACAACATCCCAAACAGGCGGGCCATCCTGGTGAAGGCAGAGACTTTTGTCCTGAAAACCAAAAATGCCTTCAGCTGGAAACCCTCTGAAAGGCAAACCAGTTTGCTGTTGCCCACTGGACAAGATGGGCAGCTAAAGCCTTTTAAGAGCTCCTGGTGATGCCAGGCCCTTTGAGACAGCTTCCCAGGGCATGAATGCAAGACTTGGCCAGATGCCACGAGCCCACCCACTCTTTCCAAAACAGAGCTACACGGAGACCCCCAACACAGACGCACCAACCCCTCTCACTACCACACGCTAGGCGGGCACCATCTTGTCCTCTAGAATTAGGATGAAAGGTCACGGGATACAGGGCAGAATGAAGGCCTCTTCCCTAACCATCTCTGGGGCCTGTCGGGCTGGGGGCTGCCCACAGGCTCCTGGTCACCCTAGGCTTCCTTCACCAACCCAGCAGAGACCCTGGGGCCATGAGGGCGCATGAGGCCCGGGGGCAGCTGCCCCAGTGCTCGCTCCCGTGTGTTCACGCTGGAGGGCCCCAGCGCTCTCCCTTCTGCCCTCCTCCAGTCTCCTGAGTCCTTCTCATCATTTCTCCAACTGACTATGCTTACAGTGGGCACAGCTCCCCTTGCAGCCTGCTGCTTGTCTCGCAGCCCTTTCTCCTCCTGCTGCCAGGAGCCACCCAGCTCGTCCTTTGGCTTCCTCTGTTCCTGAATGGCTTCGGGAGGGGTTCGCTGCAGCGGAGTTCGTGCCGGGCTGAAAGCAGGCAGAGGAGTCCAGAGCCAAGTGGCCAGGGCTCCCAGGTGGAGGGGGCTCTAACCTGGAACACCCAGGAAGCCGGCCCTCCCTTCCTTCCTCTTGGCTTCCCTCCCACTCTCCCTCCTGCCAGGGACCAGGCTGGAGTGGCCGCACTGCAGCAGCCCCGCAGCTGCTGCCCGCCTGCCTTGCGGTATGCTCCCTGGTACAGGCAACCGTGGGCTCCAGGCCTTAAGACTTTAGCTCCCACACCACATCCTTTGCTCCGCCACCTTTCTCCTCCCAGGCTGGCCTCCCCTTTTCTCCTTAACAACCTTCCGAGCCTCTCCTGGAGGCCACCCCAGCAGCCTGCTCTACCAGCCGCTCAGAGCTCTGGCTCCCTGCAACCTTCTCACACATTCGGTCCCAGGCAAGCCCAGCCCAGCGAAGCCAGGTCCCAAGCCTCTGCCTTTCACCTCTCAGCCTCATCACCTCCTTCCTCACTCTTCCTCCTCGTTCTTACTTTTGTCCTTCCCTTTCCACATACATCACCCCCTCCCCTCCTCTAGCTATGGGGACTTAGAACTCGTTCCCTTCCTCAGGGGCTCCAGGACTCAGGGGCTCTGGAAATGTCACATCCCCGATACCCACCCTGAGGTGACAGTTCTGGTCTGAAGCCAAGAGGTAAGTTATGTCCAGTTACGCAGACCAGGGGCTGCAGACCAGTGGCCCATGAACTGAATCATGCCCAGAGATGTATTTTATTTGACCAACACAGAGTTTTTAAAAGCGAAATCTCAGCACCTCTAGGCTGGGCCTGTGCAATCCAGCTCCTGATTGTGTGGCTCTCACCACCTCTGTCCCAGCCTCCTCAGCTCTCCCACCGACCTTCCTCGTGGGGTCCTGGAGGCACCTGTCCTCACGACTCCTGCAGCCATACAGCAGCTCCACTAACGTGTTTGTCACCAGTCTGGACTTCAGGGCACTGCTTTCCTTCCCGCATAGCCCCACAATAGACCCCAGCCTCTTCAGAATGCCAATAACTCTGTTTCTCTCTCATGAAAAACTCAAATACCTTCTTATCATATTATCACTCAAAACCCACAAGAGTCCAGTTCTTTTTGTGGTTGTTGAGGATGAGCCACAGAGGAGCCTGGCTCCGCAGCCTCGCCCATCTCCCTCCTACGTGCCTTCTCCTCCTAGCAAAGAGCTCCCAGGTCTACACAGGGCCATGCTTCTTCTTCTCCTGTCCCAGGTCATCCTCCTCTGGTTTCCCACACCCTCCATAGCTCCCCTGCGCCCAGACCCCAAGCATCTGCCTCTGCCATCATGCCCCGTGGGGTTTGGTGTCCAAGCCCTCTTTGGTTCCCAGCTCTGTTTCTGCCCTGTCCTCCCCTCCCCCGCCCCGCCCTGCCCTAGCTTCTTCCTTATTTCCCTGGCACCTGGATTCCTCAGGCAGGATTTGGAGGCTGGAACTGAGGCCTGGAACTTGGGAGCTATGTCCATGACCATGTCCCAGTGCTGCTGCCATGCTTCCTGCTGGGGGCATGGTGGGCCTTGATGGGCCACTGCACCGTAACTCTGCAGCAAGGGGGTGCACCAGGAAGGGCATCTTCTTAGCTGCTTTTGCAATTGGTCCTTTACTAGTTCTGCTTACAGGGCTGGGACTCAAGTGTCAAAGTGGAGATGGACAGTGGATTACACAGCTCTCTATCATAAAGGAGCATCACTGTAGCAAAGCCCCTCATATTGAGGGCTAAATAGAGTGCTACAGTACAAATAAAAATTGAAGAAAAACTTGGCCCCAGTTTTTCCAAATTTGGAATGAGGACTCCTCAGCCCTATTACTGTTGCCCAGTGGCCTGATGACCGCATCAACGATTGGCCTGATGGTCCCAGGGACAAGGTGTCCAGTCTGTCTGTGACTGCAGGCCACGCTGTGTGGGCCTTCCTCTGTTTTCTGCTCTTGACCTCAGAGCCCATTTACCAAGGAACAGACACAAGTAGGCACACACACACACAAATCCACAACCTCTGTTGCCCATAAACCATCATGAATGTATTCAAGCTGCACCTTCAGAGCACCGAAACAACGGGAAGAAAAACATTTCAACCCAGTAGTTCAGTGGTAGACAGATAAACCCACAGTGATTTAATTTTAAACCCATTCAATACTTTACCTGTTACTGGGCACTGGTTGTGAGACACTGTCCCACACCCATGAGATCTACCAGAGGCCCTTCTCTCTTCTCTAGGCTCACCCACGTGGCTGGATGAGTGGCACTGGACGTGGCTGCACCTGTACCTGTTTCCCCAGCATGAATGCAAGAAACTCCCCCTTGGAGAATCTGACTAGGGGAGGGCCGGTGGAGGGAGTGGGGGGTGAGGTGGAACAGCAGGGATTCAGGGAAGTGGCAGGCCAGGTTCACACCCTATACTACATTCTTTTAAAGAACAGGAAGTGAGAGAGGAATTCTTTCCAGTATACAGTTTCCTCTTAAAAGAAGAACTCCAACTCCAGGTAGCAATAAGGAAGGGCTAAGAACAGACCTGAACTTTAAGAGGTGAAGTTTCAGAGCAGTTGGAGTTGGAGATCTAGGGAGCTGGGGACAGAAAATGAAGCCCCTGGTTTAAGGCACTCCTGTGTGGACTCAGAGGGAGAGAGTGCAGGCTGGGGAGGGTGGGGAGTGGGGAGGTTGATTCATCTTCCACATCAGTTACTACTATCGCTATTCTTTCTATGCAAGCATAACGATCTAGTCCACAAACACACCACCGCATATACAACCACACTGTCTCACATACTGGAACAAGCCCACTTCCCAACTGTTCCCTAGCACCCGAGCTTCCAACGGTGCCTCCAGTCCCCTGGGTCTACTTTGCACAATAATTCCTTCTTATATGCACACAAAGCCATTGCTCCATCTCACTCCCTCCCAAATATTCCCTTCACTAGGCACCCTGTCTCCCTTCTCCAGGGGCTCCTCCTGTCTGGTCTATCTCCACTTGGCTAATTCCCCCCGTGGCCCCTGTATTGAACTGTTGTGTTGTCCATTTCCCTGTGACAAGGGCTCTGGTTACAGAGTTATTGATTGGTTTTCATGCAGACAGATGGGCCCTTCCGAGCTCCCATCGAAATCCCTGGCTGTATGGGCTGATTGTTGCCTCTCGGGGTGTAGGATTGCACTGGAGACCACCCTCTACGCAAGCTCCTTTGCCCAGACTGTGGACGGTAATAAATGGAGGCAGCCTGAGCAATAATAAAAGCAATTGAGTAGGTTACCTGTGCAGACACAAGATTTATGCCTCTTCATATTTGATGTGATTGTTTTATTGAGTTCTCGGAATAGTTGGGACACACTTTATTTATTTAGGGTTCCCCCCTCTAGTTTCCTCTTCGAATCACCCTCCAAAATGCACCTGGAGTTTTCGTTACGGACAACCCCTCCTGTCTTCCTGTTTCCTAGGGTTGCCAGTGGAGGTAAGAACTCAGGGCAACCAGCCATCACTCTCACCTGAAAGCCATCTTGTGGCCTGGCCTCCCACTCAAAGCCTGCCCACAGGGAAACAGTTGGACCAATACAACTGCTGGCCAAGACATCTAAAATAACTAAGTGAACAAAGATGGCTTTTCAGGGGGACAACTCCAGCTCATTTAAAGAAATAAGAGTGCCAGCAGTCGTGACTATTTCACGTGCTATTCTAATGAGGAGAAGCCTCGTTAGAAGCAGGAGACATTCTCTGGGGAAGGACAGGTAGGCAAGGGTCTTCCGACAGAAACTGGCACATCTGTCCCTAGAGGTGGCCTGATCCAGAAGACCGAGGGGCACACAAAGCAAGTCCTTTATCCTTATTTTTCCCATTCCTCTGTGGGGAGAAGCCTTCTTCTTAACCTACCTACTTGCCTTGGCTCTTGGCCACGAGACCAACAGCCCTGACCACCAAACAAGTGCAAGGGTACAGAAATGTGGTGGGCAATGCAGCCTCTCTGGTCCAGCTTTGTGCCAAACCAGGTCTGTCCAAGAGTCAAATACGCAATGTTCTAGAACCTGAGTCTCAGAAAAGACACAGACCCCAGCCCTGAACGTGTCTTCAGCATTCCCTTGGCTGGGATGAGTGGCTCCCAGCTTCCTTGGAAAGACCTCTGAATGAACAGCTAGACCACCTGTCACCCCAGTGCCAGATTCTGACGAAGACCTGCAGATGACACAAGATGGAACTGTTTAACAGCCCTGGGGCTGGTGCCTTCTTGAAGCCAGTGTTGCCACCGCTAGGAGAATACATATGTTCACTTATAAGCCAAACAGGTAAAGGAAGGGTGTGGGTAGCAGGTGATTGGTGGGAAATTGACTTTGGGAGGGTCCACTTGAAAGATCTAGGAGCTGGGAGTGCCCTGGTCCCACATAATATAGTGCCGGCTGAGAAAGCTAAAAGATCGATGGCCTCTTTGTCAGCTAAGTCCAAGACAGTACCCTCAGGGGATCTTCAAGAACACTTGACTCTCACTGGAGTCTGCGCCTGTGCCTTCAAAGGAGCTACATTCCCTTCCCAGAGCAACGGCCAAACCTGAAGACGTTGGCATATAATCAGGAAAATCCTTCCTGCCTAGCCAATTGCTCAGCGACGTAACTAGGTAGGTGACTGTTAGCAGGGTGGGTGTCCTTCCATCTCCTCCCCACTCTGGGCCATTTCCCACACGAGCTTTCAGTCTCAAGTCACCTGTTTATAAACACCCCCCCCCCCACATACACAGCAGCAGTGTTTAAGCACAAGCTGAAGAGCTGGCAACTCCACACTCAATGACCAGTAACCCAAAATTGAGAGCCATTCAGATAAATTCCGCATGCTGAACAATCCAGTTCAGCTTCTGGATTTTGATGGTGGTTTCTGGGAGTGAGGGTGAGATTGGGAAGGCCCCCCTTATCTACTCCATTGGCTCAGAGAGGTACTGCTATGAGGATTTGCCAATGGAGAAGGGGAGTTGGATGTCCAAGCCTTTATCACGACAGGATCAGAAAAAGCCAAAACCATTTTTAAAGCAGGAAAAGCAATTTAGTTTATAACCATAATAGCATATTTCAAGTGCGGCGACAGCATCTGTTTGGGGGAGGAGAAGATGAAAACCCTTGTGATTTGGCTCAGGTGGATAAGCACGCGTGGACTTCCTTTCTTGCCAACAGCCAGTACAGACACATCCTCGACTGTGAGTATTATAAAGTGCCCAACACAAGGGGCACCTCACCCACAGTAAAGGTCTAAACTCGAGAACCACCCAGTCCCCAACACACCATAGTTTCGACACAGAAGAACATCTCCAGGTTCCTCCTACGGGGAGTGAGAATTCACAAAGTTCCTGGCATCAGCAGTACCAGCAGAAATCCCACTTTTAGAAGCCTTTGGGGTGAAGCAATGCATCTCAGATAAACCTTCCCCTTCAGAGCAAAGCATCTGGAGGCATAATGCTAAGGGCATTGGGCCCAGATGCATTCCCCCAGACCCGATTCAGCAGCATACCAGGAAGCTCCCAGAATTCTTTCCCACATATGAATCACAATGCAAAATCAAGAAAACTCTGACCAAGCCTTGTTGACAAAGCCAGATAGGAAGCCTCACTGCAGACCCAGGGCTGGCTGCCCGTGCTGCCAGCGGCTTCCCGTTCTCTTCCCACTCCCTTGCCATCTCCAGCAACACCACAGATGGCTATTGTTCCACACCCAAAGGTAGCCTCTGTGTCCCTCCGGTGATCATGCTCTGTGTTGAGCAAATTCTGCTGCTGTCAGAGCTGTTAAACCGAGGTCGTTCTCCCACTCTCATCCCACTAGCAGCTCACTCTTCTACTTTCTCCCTGTTCTGGTGAGTGCACCTCAAGGCCTCTGGAGCTTGGTCCTGGGGTCATCTGTCCCCTGCTCTCCGTGGCTTTTCAGAATGAGAGCATTCCCAAACTTGTGCATAAGCCAGGTTCCCAAAAACATCTTAGCCAGTGAGGGGTATATAGTGGGGAGAGGGGGGAAGAAGGGGTGCTAGGCAAGGGGTGCTGCCACCACACCTGCATTGACTGCCCCAATCTTCCATGCCCCCAGAGCGAAGCGCACTGCTTTAACCAAACATATCTTGGGCTCCTCCAAAGGCTTGCAAATCCTATCACAACAAGATTGCTCCAGAACACTAGCACCCAGTCCCAGCAACACTGCTCCTCAGCAGGGCTTCTCTCCTCCCAAGACCCCAGTTCAAACCCACTCCCTAGACCAGTAACCAGCCTAGAGGTTGAAAGGAGACACTGCTTTGTACCCTTCCCACTCCTGCTCCAGCCCCAGAGCTTCTCCAGCCTCCTCCACTGGCTTTTAAATGCAAAAGACTCATTCCTCTCCCAGTGCGGGGTGGGGATGGGGAGGGCCCAGTCTTTCTCCAGCTCCTTTGGAAGGTGTCTGAATGTCAAACCGCTATGCTCTCAATACCTAGCTGAGCCAGGCCCAGGGAGCTGGAGGGTTTTCGGAGGGTGTATAATTAGCTGATCAGTATTATGTTACCCTGTTCATAACTGAATAACCATTTTAATACAGATGGCACACAGTGGGATAATTTCTGGGGTCGCCTCGCAGTACGTTACAGCACGAGTGTGGCAGAGGGAATCTTCTTTAGCCAAGGTACATTCTACCAGCTAATTTTACCTGCTGTTTTCAGGATGATTTGGGATAATTCCATATCATTTGCAAAATATTTTTTAAAAAAAAGAACCTTGATACGTGATGCCAGTTTCAGAAAAAGGCACCAGCTGAATTATTAGTTGCTCTGATAATGAGCCTATGAAGAGTGTAAAGAAAAACACAAGTATGAAACCCTCAGCCTTTTTCTCATTTGGGGATTTGCCTTAAAATGCAAGGGGCCGGGGTTGAAAAGCTGGCCAAGGCTGTCTGGAATTTGCACAGGGTCTCTGCTGATGTCAGCTTGCACAGTTCTGTGATGGGAAAGCCATCCTGGGTCCCCATCTCCAAGTGCTCCTGTTATGTGCTGTACCTGCCACATGTGTACACTGGCCTGGGTGGGGTGGTAAATACGTGGAGTGTGCACGTATCCTGGACAGCACACTGGAGTGGCTCGAAGATTGGGAGGCTAACTTGTGCTACTGTATATTGAACTGACTCCAGCCTGAGTTGTCACCCTGTGCCTGAACCCGTCATCAGTGCAGCCTCAGGCCTGGACACAGGTACTCTAGGTGGTTGGAGGCATCTCCTGAGGTTCAGCCTCAGGGTCCAGAGTTCTCCCTCCTGACCTGGCATCCCACTCCTTGTCTAGCTTCTCTGCTCCCTGCCAGCGGTTTGCTGGTCGTTGGTGTTTGCTCCACAGGCCTGGATACTGGTGCTAATAGGCCAGAAATTTGTGTGGAGCTGGCTAACAAGGCCTGGGTTCCCACGGCCACCTTTATAGGAGTCAGCAGAGATGATGGGTGGGGGGAGGTGGGGAGCCAGGACAGGTGGCTGCCCCTGGGGAAGGGAGCACGCCTTTAGAAAGGAAAGTCTGTTTAGAGGCCATGAATAGGACACTGGTCATTTTAAAGGCTTCAGCTGTGGGCTGTGATTGTCTCTAGATACCGAGGCTCGTAATCTTGGAGTCTTAATTACCACAAACACTTGGATTCATTTCCAGGACTCCGGCGGGAGAAGCCTGGCAGGAAATACCCAGTCCTGAGCTGGAGACAGCCCTGTCTGTCTGTCTTTCTCTCTGCCTCCCAGGTCCCCTATCCCTGCCCAAAGGACCTGGGGGCCTAGGAGCAAGGGCAGGCAGAGGCTGGAGAAAGAATGAAGCTGGAGCTGGGAGAAACTCTGGTGCATGGGAGCCCCACCCTGCAGCCCAGCGTAGCTTACTCACCTGTTGATGGAAGAGACGCTGGGCACTGTGTCGTTGTCACAGATGCCCTCTGCCAGAAGCCGGTCCCGGATCTCCCAGGCAAACATAGTTGGGTTCTGTCGCTTGTATTCAGCAATCTTGTCCACAACTTTGGGTGTTGCCACTTTTGGCTTGGAGCCACCGATCACTCCGGGTTTGATGCTGCCGGTCTCGTAGTACCTGCAAGGGGAAAGCCAGCAGGGTCAGTGAGAAGCAGGTGGTGGCAGAGAGTGGGGCTGCAGGCTCTGGAGCCGCTGAGCCACTCTCCCGCAGCAGGCGGTGGTGCGGAGGGAAAAGACCTAGCGTGTCTGAGTGGACTTCCAGAGCCACTCGGCTAAGGCAGGGATACATCGGAGGATGAGGGCAGGGACAACAGGGACGCTCTCTCCTGGAAGGTGGTCATACCAAAGGCTGCACACACAGCAGCTGCAATAGGCGATGGGGGAAGCCTGGCCTTTCATTTGAGAAGAGCGGGAGGAACAGCACTTGGAGGCCTCCCGCCCATTCCCACTGAGCACAGGGCCCCTATGGGAACCAGGACTAACCTTGCACCTCTCAAGCTGATTCTTCTTTTCTCGGGGCACCCATCTTTACCTTTACCCTATTCATCCAACCCTCCCTTCCAAAGAGAAGAGCTGTCCTTCCGTTTCTGAAGACAGGAATCCGGCTCTCTCCCAGGGAGGACGCTGGAGCCTGGCAAGCGCGCTGGACCGCGCTTCTGGGGCTGCAGTCACCACCTGCGTGCCCTTGCCAAAAGGAGCCGCTCTCCAGATAGCCCCAGTCAGGGATCTCCCACGCCCGCTAGCGACCTGCACTTTTAGCCAAGCCCTCAGCTGGAGACCCAGGGCTGTCCAGCCCGCGAAGCAGACGGGGGCATCTCTCAGGGGCGGCTCCACGACCCTCACCTGCCCAGGATTTTGCTGACACAGCCGTGGCTGACCCGCAGCTGCCGGGAGATGTCGCAGGGCCGCACGCCCTGGTGGGCCAGCTCCACGATGCGCTGCCTCACCACGTCGGGCAGGGGCCTGCCGTTCACAAACACCCCCCCGAGCTGGTTCACACCCCCGTGCCCTGCTGGGGAGAGACAAGAAAAAGACACAACACCCCACACACAGCAGGGACCGGCCATTAGTCAGGGTCCGCGCGCGGCCCAGGATGGGCGAAGGGAGCAGGCAGGGCGGGAGGGCATGTTCCTGGGCTCGCGGGCGAACGGCGGACGCCGATCACAATGCAGGGGATTAGGGACAGGGAGCCGCGGGGCTGTAGAGACGCGGAAGCGCAGAGGCTGGGCAGCGGGCTGGGAAAGGACGCGCGACTCGAAAACCGGTACGATGCCGGGAGAAAGTGAGGAAGGGATGGGCAGCGGGGCGAGAGGGGGTAAAGGGGGAAGAAGGGGAGAAAAGCAGCCAAGTGGGAATCAAAGCCGGCAGGAAAGAATGTAGGCAAGAGAGGGCCGGGCGGAGGACGGTGCGGAATCCCGCCTGAGCCGCAGGCGAGAGGGAGTTGTCGGAGCGTGCTTGGACGTGGATGATTCTGGGGTGTTGGGTAGGATAGGAGCTAAGTCCCTGACATTCTCCCCTCTGCTCCCTATTTCCTTGTATTTATTTGGAATTGGAGTCTTCCTACATCTTTCCCCGTGTTTTTATTGTGATTTGGGGGGGGGGGCAGGGAGTTTTTCTTTCCTTTATGTTTTCTATCTTTAGGTATTTGGGGAGCCATATTTTCCCCCCTGCCTAGTGTTTAAAGTTCAAAGAAAGCCAACTGAAGGAAGGAAGGGGCTAGGCTGTAGAGGCAGGGGCCCAGAGTCTGCTGTGCTCTGAGACAGGGAGGCAGTGGAGAGCCGTGAGGTGCCCGCTAGCAACCACAGAATGCAGACTGCTTGGGTTCATCCTCCTGCAGCGCTGCGCCAGGCTGGGGACCCATCGCCTCGCCCAGGACGCATGGTACAGGTCGCCTAGGTGGGCTCAAGGTTCACAGGGCACCCTGTGCAGCCAGCCTCAGCCAGCTCGCGTTCCTCTGACCTTTTAGACCTCCGCTGCCACTCAGGAAAGGGAACAACAAGGGCGTTTGCTCTCCTGGGCAAGAGGAGGGTGCTGGGTCTCCAACCTGACTCCTACTGCAGGCGCCCAACCTCGGGGCCAAGGTGGTCGCCAGATGCCAGGCCTGAAGGCGCTGCCTGGCGCCCCATTCTCTCTGACTCACAGCAGTCAAGAAACCCTGCACCCAGAGCCATCAACACGCAGTCGCAGTTACTGAGCAATCCAACCACAGAGTTCTAGCGGCAGAGTCCGACCTGACCGGACCAACAACCTGCAGCCCTGTCCTGCTGGCCTCTGGCGACTTTCGGAGAAAGCGGGGACACCTGCACCCGGCTCGCTGCTCTCTCGTCCCCTTCTGGGGGGACCGAGAATAGGGGCCGGCTAAACCTCTAGGGAGAGGCCTCCAATCTCCAGGCCGGGGGAGGCCGAAGCCTCTTACCCTACCCCTCACCCATGCGAGGTTCCCTACCTCTAGCCCCACTCCTCACCCCTCCCCTCCCTCCAAAGCCGACCATCAATAATTTAGGCCCCGGGAGAACTCGCGTTACCGGTATGAAAAGGCGGCAGCTGCGGGCAGATTAAAGATGAATAATTCAGCCTCCCCGGGCTCCGGGCCCGGCCCCTCGACCCCAGTCTAAGGGGTGGGGAAAGAAAGGGGGTACCGCGGGAGTCCAGGGCTGGGGCCGAGGGCCGGTGCTGAGTCGGGCCTAGACTGCGCCACCGCCGCCGCCGGCGCCGACTCCGGCTGCCGCTGCTGGCCGGCTAGCCCGCGCCGCGATCTCGCCCTTCCTTCGACCACCTTCGGCTCGCCTTGCTCCCCTTTGGGCTTCAAAGTGGTACCCAGTGGGCGGCCAGGACTGGGCAGTTCACCCGCGGAATCGGCGAGAGAGGAGAGAAAGAGCAGAGGCAGCGGGGCCAGGAGGCCGGCTGGCTGGGCGAAGACGGTGTGGTAGCCTGGTTCCACTCCCTCCGAAAAGGAGACAGGATTTCAGGCTCGGCTCGCACAAACCGGCGGCAGCCGGAGGTCTCTGGCTCGGATTTCCTGTGTATGCTTGGAAATTATTTAGGGAAATATATTTTATCCCAGGAGTACTTTTAAAAGCATATATATACATATATATGCTAAATAAATGCTTAGAGAAAAATGCAGCTCTCCCTCCCTCCTGGGCTCTCTTGTCCAAAGCACAGATCCAAGCCAGCTCTAAAAAGTTTCCTTGTGAAAAGTTACAAATCATCCTTGATTATTAATCTACAGAGAAGTTTTCTATTTAGAATCTATTTACCTTTGGGGGGGGGAAAGCCTGCAAAAAAAAAAAATCTCTGAATTGTTTTCCAAGCTAAAGACATAGGACAAGAATTAGATAAATTCAAATTTAATTTAAATAGTCCTCCTTTCCTATTTTAAATTTATTTTCTCCCCTTCTCTTTTTTCCTGTAACATTTTTTTTTTTCTGTTTTCTTGCTCTTTCTTAGCCCTGGTTTTGGTTTCTCTCTCCTTTCTCCCCAGCTTTGGCATTTGCCTTCCTTTTGTTCTTCTCACCTCCTTTTCTCCCTCTTTTCTGATCCCCTGGCCAGGTTACTGGCTGGATCATCCTTACCAGGGAGTGGGAGACTGGCAAGGAGTGTTTAGAACTAGAAGGAGAGCAAAGCTTTGGGACCGCCTGGAAGGCTTTTCTATGTGATTCTCGCTGACTTCGATTTCTCCTTGGAACCCCTCTTTGTTTTTAGAGCATCTCCCCAGGAAAGGTAGAGAAAGATGACCACCAGGTCCGGCCAATCTCAGACTCCCAACTCCAGGACACCAGAGGGGAAGTAGGATGGAAGGCAAGAAAGAAAAGATGAGAAAGGAAGTATTTCAAACCAGCCCGAATGAAGCCTTGCCTGGGCTGGTAGGGCCAGGAGAAGCTGGGAGCTGAGGGTCAGGAGGGGGCACCCCACCCCCACGCTCTTCTGCCTGATTGTCCTGACACTGAGGCTGCCTGTGCGGGGAGTCTTCTCCTGGACAACCACACTCTAAGTTCGAGAAAGGTACAGATGAGAGGAAGGATGGGGAGGCAAACAGAGAGAGAAAACAAAGTAAGCATAACAAAAAACCCTAAAAACTGCCTGCCCATTAGTCTCCCAGCCCCAGGCAAGAGGGTGGCCAGGGGAGCGGTGGTTGGAGCCAGGGTCATGGGCTGTGGATCCACTATTTAAGAAGAAGCAGGTGGAAGGAAGGAAGAAAGGATGGGCACCCGGGAGGTAGGAAGGCAGGTAGTAGGAGAAGTATGAGTGACATAAGGCAGAAGGAAGAGAAGGGTCTTTAGATATACCGAGAAATGGGAGAAAGAGGAAGAACGAAAAGTGGGGACCAGGAGAAGCCAGGGTGGCCTCCAAGATGTGACCTGAGCATAAGAGGCCAGAGACGCCTCAGGACAGTACAGGACAGGACAGGACAGGCTAGGGTGGGACGGGGAGCCCCGAGCTGGGACAGGAGCCGGGCGCCGGTACTCACGGTGCATCGCGGAGAAGGGGTCTGCTTTGCAGTGCATATCCATGGGGAGGCAGAGGAGCGGGAGCAGCGCGGCCGCCGCCGCCGTGTCGCCTCTCAAACTCAACTTCAGGACTTGAGGAGAAAAGGGAGGGACGGGGGGGGAGGGTGAGTGGGCTCCCGGCTGCGACCCGGCGCTCGAGAGCGGGGGGCGCTGCGCTGCGCTCCCCGCGGGGACTCCTCCCGGGCCGGTCGGAGCTCGCAACCGCAGCGGCCGCAACTTCCCACCGTCGGGGCGCGGGGCTGGACGGTCAGCAGAACGGCCCCGGGGCGGCAGGCCGAACCGGGGGGACCTGGGGGCGCATGGCGCGCGCGGCAGCTGCGGCCAGGGCTGAGGCTGGGCGGGGAGACGGCTCGCTCAGCTCCCCTGGAACCCGGGCATCCAGAGGCGGCAGTCGGGAGTGGGCGAGGAGCAGGGGCGGCCCGAGGGCGCCGGGCGGGGAGCCGGGCCGCTCCAAGTGCTGGTGAGTTGAAGAAGTTGGCAAAGAAGTAGCAATCCTCGGGATGTCCGAGTCGGCGCCTTCGGGAGGGGAGAGCGCGAGCTGGGCCCCCGCCCCCGGAAAAGGCTTGCGCGCGCCGCCGCGGCCGAAGGGCCGGGAGGGAGGGAGGGAGCCGAACAACGCCGGCAGCACTGGACTGGCCCCAGGTGGGTTGCGTTTGCGAGAAGACTCGGCCGCAGACTGGAGCCTGGGCTCCCGGTGTGTCTCTCTCTAAAAGCTGCAAAGCCCCCTCCAGACCCCCTCCCCCTCCCCGCGCTGGGAGATGGATGACTTGTCAGACAAAGGCAATAGATTCCACCACTCTGTGATTCGCCAGCGCCGGAGCCCGGAGCTTCGGCGAGGAGGGCCCCGCGCCTGTCACTCCGGTGCCGGCGAGGGGAGGGCAGGGGAGGGGGAAACGGGAGGGAGGGAGAGAGCAGCGGGCGAAGGAAGAGGGAGGGAGGGGAGTGGGCCAGGGGGAGGGGGAAGGGAAGCCTGGGATTAAAACTACACTGAGAAACGAAACTCGCCGATAAGATAAACGTTAGATAAGGATAAAGAACGGCCAGTCTAATGAATATTCAGGTAACGACAGAGGGCCGCAGAGCGCGCCACGCTCCGAATCCGGCTCGAAGTCTCAACTCACCCAGCCCTGCCATCCACCGGCCAGAGCCCGCATGAGCCACGGAGCCCCCAGCTCGGTCCGCATCCCTAGTCCTGTTCCCCCCGCTACTCTCAGCTGAGTTCCCTTCCGTTCCTCCTGGTTCTTCCTTCCTCTCTCTGGTCCTTCCCTTTCGCCTGTCCCTCCTGAGGTACCTCCCCACCCCACACCCCCAATTCTCATTCCGGGGCAAAGTGTCCGGCAATTTGTCCTCTCCCGTCCCACTCTCGGCTGCGTGCAAGGCTTCCCTCGTCCCCTTGCCTAAAGGGGTCTGGACAGTCCAGAACGCTCAGTGTAGAATCGAGCTGGAGACCTCCGGCGGGGACCCACCTGCCTCAGTGGGACCCAACGGACGGTGCGGGAACCCGGGGACTTGGCTCCTGGAGCCTCGGGTGGCCGGGGAGGGGGCTTAGGGAGACAGTGCAGAACGACCGGTCGCTGGCGGCAGAGGAGGCGGGAGATCGAGGCTCGCTCTCCCCGGCTGGGGAGAAGAGGCTGCGAACGAGGCTGAGCGCCGCCCGCTGCCAGCTCGGCGGATCCAGAGCCAGCGCAGGAGGCGCTGCGCGCTCGACCCGGCCAAGCCGCCGCAGCCCTCGTCCGCACTCGCTCCCTCGCTCGCTCGCTCAGGTTAGCTCTCGCACGCACCAGGCAGGAAAAGCCCTTTGTCTCCTAACTGGTTAAGTACAGAATATCCGGGAGATCTTTATGAAATATTTTCCCTCCTGTCATAAATCATCTTGGCACTTCAGCTGATGTTTTAACTCTCTCCCTCCTTCGCTCTCTCCGCACCCTGCCACCTTCCTGGGTCTGCAAAAGGGCGGCTCAGGGAAGCCCGCGATGCGCTCTTGCAGCCGGTACTGGAGGCAACTCTGGCCCCTGCCTGCTGACCCTGGCGCCTGCAGAAGAGCCGCGGACTCAAGCCGCTGTCTCTCTGTCCGGAACCTAGGCTGCAGCTAGGTTGGGGGCCGAACGCGGCGGCCCCCCCCTCACCCCCCGCTCCGACTCAGGTAGGAGGAAACTCCTATAAGGCCTCTTGCACGGGGGTTTTCAGAACTCCCTTCATCCTTGGGCCAGTTTGGGCCAGGTTCAGACCCACAGGGTTTCAAGCTCCCCACTCTTTAGAAGGTCGGATCTGCTGGGATCCTGGCATTTCCTCTCCTTCCTGGATCCTCCGGAGCCCAGTTCGTTTAATCCACTTGCGGAGTAACTTCTGGAAGGAAAAGTCTCCTCCCCACCTGCCCCCGCCTTCCCAGCTCTCAGCCCCACATCCCTTGGGCGGCCCAGCTGGTTCCCTCCGGCGGGAGATGAAAGACGCAGGGTCCAGCCCCGAAGGTCAGTCTCTTCCTCTCGAGACCTGCAGATGGCGCTCCTGGGTTTCCTTTGGCCTCACAGTCCCACGAACACGCACTAACTTGGTGTGGGGAGCGAGAAAGGAAAACCGTTCCTGGCAGCCTAAAGGGAATGGCTCTCGGGCCTGGGAGCAAGGGGCTCTCGGGTGATATTAGCTAGTACAGCTTCGGGCTTCTTTCAGGGAGGTAATTAAGTCACAATTGAGATGAGGGGGCCCCCCCGCATGGAAGAAGGGTCTTCTTAACTGAGAAGGAGCTCAATACTAAAGGAGCCCTTTGCCCCAGGTCTCCTTATGTTGGTCTAGGAAGTTGTCTTAGGGAGTCTGAACTCTTGGAAAAACTGGACAGTGGACAGCACCCCTGTCTGCACAGAGACTCAGATTTTTCTAGAATCAGCCAGCCATATCCTTAGGTTACACAAACTATGAAGAAGTCTGGGTGCAGACAACAGGCTTTTTTTACATACCAAGGAAGAGGGATTTTCTTCTCTTGTAAGGAAGGAGACAGTGCACAAAGTGTGCTGGAAGTTACGCTCACACACCTATACTTGACATGTACCCCCTGAGAAGTGAAGACCCTTCCATGACAGTCCAGTTCCCAGGTAGTCCCTGAGACTCCAGAACCCCACTCGCCCTGCTCCTGAGACACTTTTCCCTGCACTACGCCAGCTGGACATCCACCCTCCCACCAAGCCAGCCCCTGGCAGCTTCCTTTTTGGCTCCAGCCCATTCAAGGACCTAGAAAACCAAAGAGCAATATTCCATGATGATTAGAAACCCTTTTAGTCAAGCCCCTGCCTTCTCCCAGGGCTCCAGGCTGAAGGGCTGGCACAGATTACTCTCCAGAGGCGCTGGTCTCTCCCTCTGATGTTCTCTTTCCTGTTCTTCCCTTTCTTCTTCTATAGTCTTAGTAGAGGAGGAGAGGGGGAGAAAAAGCCAGAAAGGAAAAAAAGGAAAGAAGAGGAAAAGAAAGAAAAAGAAAGAAAACAACCCACCCCCAAACACAACCCGGGCTCCGACCTGTCAGGGTTGGTTGCTTTTCCCGTCTGCCTCTAAATGAACCTTTTCTCTCTGGTGTTTTCAAAGCGGCCCTTCCACCCCCCCAACCTAGGGGCATTTACACTTCAAACAAGGCGCCCGCCTCCCTGCGGAAATTTAAAGGCAAATAAACTTTTGGGGAGTTGCTCTGATACCCATCTCGGGATTTGCTTCATTAGCCGCCTCTGTGCATCTGATCTGCCCAATAAATCTTCCTTGTGGATCTCTGCTCCTTCACCTTCTCTGCTCCCTTCCCTGCCAGACTCGCTGGGCGCCTGGCGCCCCCGCCCTTGCCTCCTTCCTCGCTGATGAGCACTGGCCGCCTGATTCTCCGGCTGTCTCCTGCCTACTCTGCCGGGTGTAGGTGTCTTCGAGGCTATGGTCTCCACTGAGCTTCTCTCTCCTCCCCCACAGCATACACACACGCAAAGGCGCCCCAAGCCAAGAGCAACTAGCACCCAGAGCTCCCAGATGCATTTCTGGGTAGACTGTGCTTGAACTGAAGTGCTCAAAACCCTGTCCGCTACCCCTAATTGCACCCTCTCCCTACACAATCCTTCGGCTCCTTTTCACGTTTCCCATGTAATTTACTGGACTGAATTCCCTAGTCTGGCCCAGTGCTTTCTGCCCTGGTGAAGAAAGGCTGAGGGTTGGCTGCCTACCCTCTGCAGGCAGGGCCCTGACCCAGGGCCTGGATGCCTGACCTGGAGCAGTTGGGGAAGGTGGCTGGGCCTCTGAGGGGAGGGGTTGGTGGGGGCCCAGGGAGCATCTCAGTCATGCCCCTCCTGGACACCTCGGCCAGCCTTCCTCCTTCCACTCCTTCCACCTCCAGGGGAGCGGCAAGGGGAGCCAGGGCTGGGGCTCTGAGTGAGGGGATTAGAAATTCCGAAATTAAATGTATCTCCCTAGGAAATGCTCCCCACAGTGCGGACCAAATTAAATGCATTAAAGTTCAAGGCGGGGAAAGCTGTTTAGAACCAAGGGGAAAACAAAACAAAACAAAACAAAACTAGTCCAAAGGGAAGAAAAGCGAAAACAGAGGAGGGAAGAGAGGAGGGTGGAGCAGAGCATCAGCTCCACAGCCAAGCTCCTTTTCAGAATTATTCCTAGTTTTGGAAGTCACCACCACCAGAAAAAAAAAATTACAAGAAAAGAAAAAAAAAGTTCGACTGACAATCTAAGTCTTGGACAGCCAAGGCCCACTGGCCCCCAGGGTCCCGGGGTGCCCCTGGGGCGCATCCTCTCTGGGATCAGGTCCCAAGCGGCAGGCTCACGCACTTGGGCCCCACTCCAGCTCGCCCTGACCAGCTCCGGCCCGACCCTTTCTCCTCCTCCTCCCGCTTCTCTCCCCGCCCCTCCCCCTTCCTAGCCCTCTGGTCACGTTGGAGGATGGTTTTTTTTTTTTTGGAAGAGCTTCTGGTACAATATGGAGCACCATGGGCTGCAATTTCACACTCCACGGCACATTCCCCCTAAAGCTACTTTCTTTTTTTTTCATCTAAGACCCCCTAATTTCTGCTTCCTCGCTCCCTCCCTTGCTCCCTCCCTCCCTCCTGCGCTCACTCTTCTTTCCCCGCTTTTGTTCCCAATATTTGGGCTCCCTGCGTGAAGCCCGGGGGGCCTGACTCCCGGCTGGCCCCGCCCGCTCTGTCTGTTGGTCCTGAGGAGGCCGGGCGCACGTGCTGCGCCTTTATCCTCCCCGGCCCCTCCTCCTTTAACCCGGCTTTTCCTCACAAGAGGTCCTAGCGACCTGCCGGCCCTTCACAGTCCCTTTGACGAGAAACGACAATGCAAGCCACTTGGCCACCAAAGCGGCCTCTTAGCGGCACGGGCCTGCCAGGTGGCTGCCGCCAGTGGGCCACCGGACTGGGGAGCAGGGAAAAAAAAAAAAAAAAACACAAAAACTGTCAAGCCAGGAGAAACTGGGCCAGCAAGGCTATAGGGTAGGAGGTAACGTAATGAATTCTCTGTACAACAGAGAACAAGCTAGAAGGCGGTGAGGGGGACACAAGAGGCCCAGTGAGGCTCTAGTACTCCAGGACACAGCCAGCCCTCCCCCTCTGCTTCTAGACCCCTGCACAGCTAAGGGGCCACTCACCCAGGGAAGGAGCAATAGCTTCCACGTGCACAGTCCCTTTGCCTCTTTGAGCCTCAGTTTTCTTGCCTGTAAAATAGGGATAATTCCACCTGTCTTGCTTCTCCATGGAGTTAGCCAATAGGAAAGCATTTTAAAAACCAACATATCTACAGTAGATTGAGGAATAAGTGCCTAACTTTCTGAACACTTAACCTTTCACAAAGAGGGAAGAGAGGGATCTAGGCACTCGGGTAGGGCAGGGGGTGATGTTTCTCATCCAACTTCTACCCTATAAAGGTAAAGAGGATTCCTCACTGCTTTCCTTTCTGTGTTCCTCCCTTTCAGACTTTTTTCTTTCTGTTGTCGAAATGCACCCTTGTGCATGTTCATCACTCTACTTTTTTTCCCCTGCCTTTCTTCCATTCCCACTTCTTCCTGCGCCCCTCTCCCCACTGCAACTGCTAGAGGATCAGTTAAATACCCACCCCCACTCCTCGGCCAACAGCCCAGGTTAAGTGTGGCCTCAGGCGTGGTCCCCTTTGGGCAAAATGGTTGGGAGGAAGTGGCTTGCTGGTGGAGACAGTAAGGAAATCCCGTCCAGTTCGGTTCCAAACAAAGAAAGTTGTTCCTCCCAGGACCTGCAGTCAACCTGCCAAAGCCAGAGCGGAGATAAGCTGGCAGGGAGAGGCCTGACCAAGGGTAGGAGTGGAAGAAGGGAGAGAGGAGGAAAAGAAAGGGATGTGAAAGGTGCTGAGGGACCAGAGAAGGCACGTGTCTCTGGAAGGGCCTAGGAGGCTGGTTGGGGCCAAGCCGAGGTGCCCACCTGGCCATCTGCCCTCTTCACTTCCTCCCCCAGGGTGAGAGAGTCCCAGTGAGGCTGAGGGTCTGTGGCGAGTAATGATTAACCCTCTTCTCAGCCAGGCCCTGAGCCCTGAGCCTGACCTGGCTGGTGAAGGGCGATTGTGCCGGCGGACCTCGGACGTCCCCAGCGACACCTTCCAAGCCACCGCCAAGGAGGGGGCTGCGGAGGAAGGGGACAGAAGGTAACATGCAGAAAACCAAAAGGCAACGGAGTACAGGGCAGGGGGAACGCAACTTCAGATGCTGGGCAGACCGGGGAAATGAAATAGCCACCGCCAACGTACAAGGAAAGGAAGGGGCCAAACGCGGGCGAGGGCGCGCGGCTCCGAGGCGCTGAGGAATAGTTGAAGAGGGGCGGGCTGAGTTTTCTTCGAGTTACAGCAAGCACCAAATCTACTCTCTCGGATCCGTCCGCGGCGCTCCCGCCCTCCCTGCCTCCTCTTCCAGCAGCTGTGCGGACGTGAGGAGCAGGCGGAGAACGCGCCAGAGCCGAGAGCGGGTAAGGAAGGCAGGGGGAGCCCCGCCAGCCAAACAGGGAAGCCAGGGGCAGGGCCGCCCAGGCAGGGGCCAGGCTGCTCGGCGCCGCTAAGTGGCCGGAGACAAAGGACCGGAGCGGAGGGGAGAGGGTACCACGGTGGGGAGAGAAGGGCTGATGAGACGGGGAGAGTACCAAGGAAAAGGGGTCTCTCTGGGGACCGGCCGAGGGTCGTCTGCCCCTGTCGCCTCTGCCCACCCCAGCCTGGAACTGGGATGTCCCGGGGGCTCACTATCGCTTGGCTTCCAAGCCGGAGGGCCTGTGGCCTGGAATCGGGCAGCTGGGTGTTGCTGTGTCTGTGGGGTCGTGTGTTTGTGTGTCTGTGCGCGCGCGCACGTGCGCGCGCGCGACTCGGTTTAAGGAAGGGGGGAGGGGTGGAGAGGGGAGGGCCTTCGCCTTTGGGTCAGACCCTTATCCCTGGCTGCCACAAGCCTCCGCCCTCTATCCTGCGCGGTCCAGAGCGGTCCATCCACCGAACTTGAAACAAAAGGGCTTAACCGAATCCCTCTGGAGTCGGGGCACGAACTCTTTCTAGAGAAAGTGCTTTGGTCTGAGACTTTAAGGGTTACCTGCATCCAGGATTGTTTCTTAACTTTCTGCAACTGTTCCTGGGAGGAGGGGCGGGGAGGGTGGGGGGAGATACAAAGTATATCTCGGACAGAGAAAAAGCCCAGGTCTCAGTAGTTCACTCCGGCTATGTCTGAACAGGCTGGTCGGGAAGTCTAAGACCTGCGGATAACGAAGGTAGAGAAGAAACTGATGGAGAGAGGAAGCCTCTTTCAATTTCTAAATCTATGGAGAATTTCTGATGTGTCTCCTTGAGGGCTGAACGCCTCTTGGTGAAGGGATCCTGTGAGTGTGTGAGTGTTGTGAGGGTGAGAAAGATCTGTGAGGCAGGTGGAGTAAGTGTCTAGGCAAACAGCTGTGTCCAAGGCGGGGCTGAGATAGGCGCTCAGGACCCATACCCAGCACCTCCCCCTCCCCTCTCTGCCCTCAGACGAGGCTGCACCGAGGCCAAGGCCTCCGCAGCCTCTTCCAGCGGGGCCGCCAATCAATCCTGCAGGTCAACACAGCAATTAATAACGGGGTGAGGAGGCCTGGCAAATGAGGGCGGGAGGCGTCAGGCTGTGTCTCCCCCAGGCCCCGAGGGCCCGGCTGCAGGAGTAGGGAGTAGGAGGGGTGGGGGTGGGGGATAAAGACCCCTGAGAACTCAGCGTGGGCCCAGAGCCACAGGAGGGAGAGGCAGGGGATCAGTGACAAGGAGGCAGAGAACCTGCTGGGTCAGGCCAGTGGAGTAAAAGGAAGGTTATTAAATAAAGGACTTATTTTTATGGTTCTAAGAGTAGAGGCGTCGATGGCCAAAAACCACAATTGACCTGATAGCCGATCCTTTCCAGTTACCCCCTCCCTCGCTTTATCCTGGTGGTCTTCGCTGTTTCCGGACAGGCTCAGCGATACTAAATAAAACCCGCCTCCTTCGCAAACCCGTCTGCGCCGGTTGCGCCAGCGCGTCCTCCAGGCACGCTCGCTCCTGCGCTTCATTTTGAACCAGCCGTATGGGTCTAAGAGGGGACCCGGGGCCCTCTAGGGCACGCAGAGTCCTGGTTTGTGCTGTGCCTCGGCCAGAGGTGTTCAAAAAAGAGGGGAGAGCCGAGGGACCGGAGGAAGGCAGTGAAAAAAGAGTGAAGGCGCCTTGGAAGGGAAACATTTCCTTGCTCAGACCCAGCCCTGCCTCCTGCCCTGTTCCGCAGCTCCTCCCTACCCTTCCCCAAGGCCCGGCTGGGCTGGCGGGAATGTGATCCCCGCGTCGGCCAAAGCGGGGAAAGGAGGGAAGGGAAAATTGGAATGCTATGCGCAGCCGGTCTTCCCCGGCCGCCGGGCGGACCGCGCCGGGAGAGTGGATCATCGGGCAGATGCAGGTAGGCGCAGGCGGCCCTGGGTAAGCGCCCTCGCCTCTTGTGGAGTATCCCCAACGCCAGGAAGCTTGAGATGAGGGCCCGGAGAGGTGCCCCAGGATGCCCCCACCGCTCTGCCTTCTCCTTCCCGAGGCTCTGGGGATTGGGTCGGGCTGTGTCTTCCGGGAGACTTACAGGGACTGGGAGCCAGGTCCATACACCCCAGGCCTGCGAGGCAGTGAGAGCCGCCTTCCACGAGGGAAAATGGCAAAGTGGGAGTGTCGTGAGCCTGAGCAGACAGGACCGGGAAGGAAAGAGGGGTGGGGGCAGGAGGCGGTAGGAGGCAAAATAAATAGATTCAGAGGGAGAGAGAAGCTCTGTGCAGGAGGGGAAGAAAGGGGGAGAGAGGTTCCCAGGAAGGCCCAGCCATTAGGTCTGTCCTTGGGCTGCATATTTATACGGTCGAGGGGGTGCACAGATGGGCTCTCAATTGAATTCCATCTTCAACACCATCAGAGATTGATTTTGTACTCGCTTTTAATTTTGCCATAATTAATTAGATCATTACAACTGTTTGCTATTGATCTCCCTACTTAAACCTCTGGTGCGGAGGGGTGGCCCAGATCCCTAAAAGCCAAAGAGGCCCCAGTTGACACTCTTGAGGACCCAAGTTCCCCCAGTGAGGACAAGGCCCCCAAGAGGGAATGGAGGTAGCCGAGGGACTAGGCCAAGAAGCTACAGAAAGGGCAGTGCTGAGGGTGGATAAGCAGTTGAAAGAACTAGAGCCTGAGCTGGTAGATGTGGGGAGGAGGGAGAGGAAGAAGGTGATTTGGAGAAGGAGAGGAGTGAGGCAAAAAGGTCTGGAGTTAGTCCTTGACCTCTGTGGTATTATTTGAAAAACTCTTGGAAACCTGATCCAACCCTCTCCCTCCTTGACAATCTGAAACTAAACTTGGGTCCCTGGCTTTCCACCCTGTGCTTCATCAGGAAACCTAGTGGGCAGACAGTGGAGGTGGCCGGCCTGGGGGAGGGAAAAGAGAGAGGGAGAACAGCCTTCCACTGCCTTAGCCCGTTGGGTAAGAGCTTCAGATTCTCCTCCCTACTCGGGTCCCCTGGGGCCTGCCATCCCTCTTCTTGTCCCAGGCCTCCCTGGAGTTGTTTATTTTGGGAGCAACCTTCTCTCCACACACTTTATCTACACCAGTGCTTACACTCTCGCTCATACTCAAGTACACAAGACCCTCACACATGTGCACAGACACTTGTGCACACAGCCTGTCCCCACCCACTAGCACACAGGCACATGCACCCACATTCCATCCCCACTAGAAACTAAGGCCTTCCCAGTGCTCCCAACTTGGGGGAAGTCGGGTAAAATATTTCTACACTGAAGGAAAGCAAAGGGGAAAGATCAAGTCCTAAACGCAAAGCAAGAGAGCAAAGGCCAGATTCTGCAAAGAGACCAAGAGAAGTTGTAAAACTCACGTTTTCTGGGTGGAAAGTTTTTCGTCGGTTTAGAGGACACTGGGACGGAAGGCGGGAGGCCTCAGCGGTGGGAAAGAGGCCCCAGGGTCCCAGTCCCCAGCCGTGCCGCCCGGCAAGCACCAGAAATAAAGAGAAGTGGAGTCCTCAGTTGGCCGCCCCCGTGCGTTTCAGTCACCCCCTTGCCTGTGGCGCCTCAGGGTCCTCCTCGCTCTTACCTGCCCGGCCCGCGCGCTGTTCCATGCTCTGCTCCCCGCCGCTGCCGTCTGGGCCTGGGTCTCGCTTCTCGGCTTCTCTGCGGCCCGACAGCGCGTCTCGCCTTTGCCGCCGCCGCCCTGAGATCTGGGCGCAGTCACCCAAGACCGAGCGGCTCAGATAACCTGGGCTGCCCGCCGCCTTGGCTGTGCGTTCCGCTCGCGCCCGCGCTCACCCAGCCGGCCGCGCCGAGGCACAGCCACGCGCCCGAGAGCCCCAGGCTCTCCGTCCCGCGCACACGCGCGCACACGCACCCCGGCCCCGAGCTCGCCGCAGGCAAGCCGCCGCCGCGCTGCCGCAGGCACCCAGGGACCGAATCCCCAGCCTAGACGCCGGCACACCCTCTCACCCCACCCCCCTCTTCTTCGCTGTCACTCGCTCCCGTCAGTCGCCAGCCTTACACGCAGGGGCGTCTTCACTCTCATGCGTTCCCCAACTTTGTGCGTTCCTCTTCTCCACGACGCTCAGCGTTCGCCCCCTGCCACTTTCTCCACCAGCACTTGCTCCGCCGCCTGCCACACACGCCTTAGTCTTAATACATGTTTCCAAGATTCCTACAGACGCACCCCAACTTTCTTGGGCGACATAATCACTCTTTGTCGCCAATACATTGTGAAACTGCTCGCTAAATCCCTTACAAGCCTCTTCTGCTCCAAATTTTCTTTCCATTCTTCATTAAAAAAAAAAAAAAATCAGAATAAAAGGAAAAGGTTCTGGCTTCCCTGCCTTCAGGAAATGAGGCAGGCTCAGAAGAAAGGGAGAAAGCCCAGAAACCTCCCTGGCTCTGGCTGTGCTCAGAGGCCCACCCGTCTGAACCACCCCCTTCCGCATTATTCTGGTCTTCTCACTCCAAGTTTCTTCGACTCTCAGATTCACACCTCTCAAGCACACTCATGCTTTCCATCCCTGATCAAAGGCTCACTTGAGCTTTGTCCCACTTCGGGGCTCTCCCAACCTGGAATTTACACCTCTCACACCTTGGTCACAAGTTCTCCCTCAAACTTCTACACCACTTTGCCCACACACACCCTCTTATACTCCTTCTTACACACTCACACACTTCTCAAGCACCACTACTCCCACTTCTACCCCCCAGGAACTCTTTTCTCATCTGCCCCATTTCACACTCCCACTCACTTGCTCTGGGCCTCCCACTCTCTTGCAGCCTTTGCTTACACATGCTGAGTAACACTGAGAAGCAGGCAAGATAAGTGCTGGGTGAGCCCCAGTGTGCAGGCAGAGGTCTGTGGCTGGTCCCATCTCCTGCACAAACACCTCCAGGCTCCAGGCAGAAGGCACCAAAGCAAGGACCGAGGCCCAGGTCCGAAAGGCCTACCAAGACCACTTAGCAATGGATGCTCTTTAGCGAGAGTCCCAGATACTTCAGTTGAAGTTCCTTCAAAAAGATTGTGCACCTCAGGACTGGAGAGGCATAGGCACCCAGAGGCCAAACCCATATAATGGCTCCCCAACTTAAAAAAAAATTTTTTTTTTTGCCACGCACAGGTTTTGGGATCTTAGTTCCCTGACCAGGGGTTGAACCAGGGCCCTTGACAATGAAAGCTTGGGGTCCTAACCACTGTACCACCAGGAAATTCCCCTCCCCAGCTTAAATTAAAAAAAAATCATACTCCAGGACCATGAATCTCTACTCTTTCAGGCAAATCATGGCCGAGTTACCATCTCACCACCAGTGTGTAATTTAAAACATCAGACTTTGCTGGGGTTTCTTTTCTTCTTAACTTCTTTTTAAAAAAATCAAACAATGATTTTCCAATATAAGCGTATGGAAACTTAGAAGTAAAAAAAAAAGTTTTTGCTTTTTGTTATACACAGAACACTATTCCCAAGGACAAGGATGGGAGAGCAATGTGTATAAATGAAACCCTAGTCTATCCCCTCCCCCCAATGCATTCTCACGCTGTTATTCCATTACACACAAGTGAGATGTTCACACACATAGACTCTCTGTCACCCACTCACATGGGCCATGACCTGCTGAGTCACACCTCCTCTGCAAGGCTCTTTGTGCCTTTGTTACCACTTCTAAAATAGTGATTATAATCCTTGCCCTTCTCCCATTTTCTCTTGAGAAACTTGGGTGAAAATGATTGATAGAATGTGAAGTGTGACCACAGACATATTCATTGCTTTTATTCCTGTGTTTTCAGAAGCAGGAACTGAGACCCAGCATTACACACACACACACACACACACAAGCAGGGAGGCACCCAGTGGGGAATCAGGTGTTTTGAACTGGGGACACTCACATACACAGCTTAGTGTCCCTGCCGGCTCCTGAGCCAGCTTGTCACAGTTACCTGAACACAGGGCCCAAGGTTGGGGCAGTGCCAGGACTGGGGCCTAGGCCCAGGGGAAGGCAGCTGAAGCCATTGTGCTAAGCAGCCTGTCGCATACCAGTGGGACCAAGAGGAGGAAGTTTTCTTAGCTCTTGGCTCTGATACTTTTGGAGGTTTGGGAATTCTGGAGACCTGCAAAGTGATGCCAGTCAAAGGGCAGGCCCTGTACCTTAGCCTCCCTCCAGCCTTCTCTTTGTCTCCCAGGCCTCACCCCTGTCCTACACAGTCTCTCAGGGCCCTCCTGCTCATTGCCCGCCTCATTGATTGAAAGTCTCTCTCAGGTTCTCCAAGGAGTCCCAGGAAAAATGATCCGCCAGCCTATTGATTCTTCATTAGAATTACATTTTCACGTGTGCTAAATTGGTTTTAAAAGCTTTTTCTGTTGTTATTGTCTTGTCAGACCCTGCGGTCCAGGGCAAACCAAGTTAAAACGTTGTGGCTTCTTAGAGAAAAAAAAAATCACCGGGGCCAGGTCTGTGATTACTTGCTTTCCTGCCTTATTGTTGTCATGATGACAATTGTGATTTGCTTTAAGTATCTTTAGGAAAAGAGCCCTGCAGGAGGCCACTCTTGTCAGACTAGGGCTGGCTAGGGGTGTGAGGGGGTGGATGTGTGTGGAGAGGGCTCTGAAGCCCATGGAGGAAGGACACAAGAGTAGTTTTTCTTTCTTTAAAAATTAAACTTAGCACTTGAACCTGTATTAATTGCTTCTGGGACAAGAGGAAAGGTGAAAGTTTTAGAAATCACTTTTTTCTCTATCTCCTTCCAGATTGAACACAGGAGAAACAGAAAACACAACCTCACTTATTCTAGCTCCCTGCCCGTTCCCCTAAATAACTGGAGAGGGGGTGTGTCAGTATTTCACAAAGTGCTGAGGGCGAGGTTGCAGACTTCTGCTTTGTCGTGGGGCAGAAGCCCAGTCACAAGGATGCTTTTAATCATTACACTTTGTGCTGGGGGAGGAATGAATCCAAATGGGTAGAGAAGAGGGAAGAGAGAGGTAGGGATTCCTACAGAGAAAGGGGGCTGGGGGCCCAGACTATCAGAGAGAGACACACAAACAGACACAACCCAGAGTCAGTCTGATGGACTATTCCTTGCAGAGAAGCAGAGGATAAAGAAGAATTCAAGGGAGGAAGAAAGGAGGAAGAAAGAAGAGGGAAAAGAGGGACTGAGAAAAGGAAACGTATAGAGGAAGGGAAAGAAAGTGAAAAAGGTAGGCAGAGGAGCAAGCCCCGGGGAGCTGGCAGCCCCTCCAGCCCCGCCTTCTTCCTGGCCTGGCAGCCGGAGGCTGTACTGGGGTGTGGGTACAGGGCGGCTGCGGAGCCCAGGCAGGAGAGCCGAATGTCTCCGTGATGTGTTTATCCCCTAATCAGTTCATTAGTTATAAACAACATGACATTAGAAGTTAGGAGGCAGTTGATATTAATTTTTATTTAACTAGTTGATGTTTAATCCGTCACGCCAGGCTGGGTAGCAGCGAGAAAGATCTTCCTGACACAAAACCAGTTAGAACTTCATAAGGCGCAATCAGTGTCCGCGCGTTGAAACAAACAAGAGAGACAGAGACAGAGAGATAGGGAGAGACAGAGAGACAGAGGCAGCCTCGCCAGAAATGGAGGCGGCTAGGCGGCGGGGGCGGGGGAGGGCAGGAGAGAAGTAAGCTGGAAAGGCTGAGAATACAGAGAGGACTGCTCGGGCGAGTGGCTGGCAGTCCAGAACTGAGCCCCAGGCCCAGCACTGCCGGAGGCAATACTAAGGGGCTCAGCGCCCCCCGGCATGCCCGGTCCCAGGAGCGGTGGGGCCATGAGCTAGGGGCCCTGCCAAGCCGGGCCGCGGCCACCAGCAGCCTTCGGCCATGCAGTGCTTTGGGTGTCCGGCGGTCTGGAGGGTGGTCAGAGGCTAAAGTCCCAGCCAGGCTCGGCCCAGACTTTCCCATACGGTCCTCTCCGAAGCCCAGAACGCCGTCCTGTCCTGCTCCAGGAAGAGCGGCCGGCAAGGAGGAAAGTAGGGAAAGGCGAAGAGCCCGTGCCCAGCGGCTCAAGTCTGACAAAGTTTGTTGCGATCGCAAGCCAGAGCAGGATATGTGTGTGTGTGTGTGTGTGTGTGTGTATGTGTGTGTTGGGGTGCTCGGCGGTGGCAAAGGGGGAGGAAACGATCGACAGTCTAGCGATTCTGCAGGCGGGAAAGGGTTTTCCTCCCAAGTTGGCCAACCCCTCCAAGAGCGTCCCCGCGTGCTGGACTCCCAAGTAGAGACCAGGCTGTGTCGGTCGCGGGTTCCTCGGGTGGCCTTGCCCAGTTAAGCTCCCTTCTCAACCCCGCCCCCAAGCACGAGCTGTTCGGCTTTTTCCACCTTCACCCCGGGCACCGGCCGGGCACTGGCTCGGTCACGGCTCGGTGACCCGGCACGGACGGGGAAGGGGGGTGGCTCGGGCTGTAGTTTTCCGCCCTCGCGAGGGACACTATTTGGAGGGGCCGAGGCATCCTCACCCGCGCGCAGACTCAAGCCGAGCATCTCACCATTTGCATGTTAATCTGCCTCCACCGCGAAAAGGAAATCGCTGAAATTCCGAAGAAAATTGCCTCTCGCCAGCGGTTAATAGTTAACTCAGACGGGAAAGTTCCCAGGGAAAGGCGAATGCTGGGGCGAGTGGCGCAGGGGAGGCGGCCTGGGAAGGCTGCGGCCCGGCTCCGGCCTCTCCCCTAGCCCGGCGCGCCCTCTCCCTTCGCCCGGCGCGCCTCCCCTCCTCGGGGCGGCGCGTCCCCCACCCCGTAATTAGCATCGTTTAGTTCACAAAACCCTTCCTGGGAGAAATCTGTTCCCTCGTTCCGGGGCTCAGTTCAGCACCTGATTCCGCCGGGTGAGGCGAATAAATCACGCGGTGGTGGCGGCGGCTGGAGACCCCGACCCGAGCCCGCCAGACTGGGGCAGCCGGGAAAACGAAAAAGTGAGAAAGAGGCGGCCAAGTCAGGAAAAACGATTTAGGGAGATGGTGCAGCCCTCGCGCAGGGAAAGCGAAGGGTCAGGGAGGGGAGATCCAAAGAAAGACAGGGACTCAGAGGCAGAGTCGGGACCAAAATAGAAGAGGGAGGTACAGAAAAGGACCGAGAGAAGAGAGGCAGAGACAGAGAGTGAGAACAAAAAAGCGAACGAAAAGGAAGGGAAAGGGGGAGGTTAGGGAAAAGGGAGGAAACAAAAGAATAAAGGAAATAAAAGAAATCCAAAAGATCAAATGCTTTTGTTGTTATATCAAAAAAAGAAAAAAACAAAACTCCCCTGCGAGGCTCAGCTGTGGAAGCGCGCCCCGCGGCGGCCAGTGCTCCCTGCCCAAGGGCCGAAGACCCGGGAGCGCAGTTTGCGCCCTCAGCGCTCTAGGCCGGGTCGCGTAGAACCCGACTCCCGTTTGAAGTTCCAGGGCACGGGGCGCACAGGAGTATCTGCCCTCGGAAGCAATGGAGTTTGCGTGTGGGATGTCCTCCTGGATAGATGGCCGGGAGCGGATGAGTAAATAAAAGGCGCACGGCTCTTTCTTGGGCGCGCACTGGGCACCAGGAACTTTCTGCCCCAGCGCGAAGGGAGGCAAGGACTGGGAGAGAAAAGGCTTCTGCTGCTTAGCTCAGAGACCAGCTTTCCCGTAGCTAGAACCCCCCTCCCACTACCACACATACTCTTTGGCAGGGTCCACCTGCACCACCACCCGCTCCCCCACCAGCCCCCTTACAGATTCCTAGCGCCCAGGCGGGCTCTCAGGGGCACAGCTACGAGAAAAAAGTAACGCGTCGAGAACCGCGACCCGCACCAGCGGAGGGCGCATTTCCTGACTCTCCTTCCCGCGGCTTAGAGAGGCGCGGCGCAGGTTCAGCTGGCTCTAGGGGCCTGGCACGGCATTGGGCTGCCCAGGCCAGAAGTTGGGGAGGAAGAAAGGGAAGAAGAGAAAGAAGCGGGGGAGGGGGTAGGGAACGTGCAGAAGAGAAGCAGAGAGAAATGAAAAGTGGAAATGCGGGCTGGAGGGAAAGGCAGAGCAAGGGTGTTAGGGAGCGTCTCCCCTTCGGTCTGACCCTCGTGGGAGTGCTCCCTCCCAGGTCTCAGTCATTTCGAGCCCCTGTCCTCTGGCCCTTCCTCAGGACGCCAGGCAGGAGACGGAGACCCGGAAAGGCCTCTGTGCGCGTGTGAACAGAGGGTGAGGAGAGACAGGCTTCCCTGCCAGCCGGGCAGACCCCAGGATGACAAGCATTCCCAAAATTTCCAACCTTTGGGACTTCCGGGTCAATGTGGTCCAGCCCACTTCGCCCCTCCTCCGGGCTTCTACCCCTTCCTCCTGTCTTGTTCCTCTAGCCTGCTCAGCCACTGAGCTGACTAGAAGAGTTGGGGGGGGCGGGGGGCGGGGGTTAAATACCTCCAAGAAGAAAACCGGTAATTCAGTCAATTCCAACTTTTTCACAAGGACAGGAGAAACTGATATCTAGACCAGAACACTTTGGGCTGGGGAGGAGGCAGTGACCAAGCTGACTTATGTGGGAAAGCACTGGTCAGTCAGTTAGTACGACGTGGGGCTGCTCTGTGATGGACACTGGGTTTATGGTACTATACCCCAAGTTCGTATGCCTGAGGCACAGTGAGGCCGAACAACACCAAAACGTTGGGAATTCGGAGCAGAAAAAGGTTTATTGCAGGGCCATGCAAGGAGAAAGGGTGGGTTATGACCCCATCAAAACCCTGAACTCCGAAAGGTTTCAGCAAAGCATTTTTAAAGGCAAGGTGAAGAAGGGGCGTGGTTGGTTGTTGCAAACTTTCTGGTGGTGGAATCCTTTGTTCTTGCAGCTGTCCATGTAGGTCAGGTCCCTATAAATCTTCAACAAGGCAAATGCTATTCTTTGTTCTGCAACTTTGTATTTCTGTATGAATGGTAAGGTGTTGTACCTTTAAAGACCAGAGCCTTGAGAATGGGCTATCCTGTATATTTCAGGCTACAGGCAACATTTTTAACTCAAAGCAAAAGCAACAGAATACAAAGATTGAAGTAAAATAAACATCTAATGTGGAGTCAGATTTTTTTCTTCCCTATTATTCAGTTCAGTTCAGTCGCTGAGTCTGACTCTTTGCCACCCCATGGCCTACAGCATGCCAGGCTTCCCTGTCCATCACCAACTTCCAGAGCTTGCTCAAACTCAGGTCCGTCAAGTTGGTGATGGCATCCAACCATCTCATCCTCTGTCGTCCCCTTCTCCTCCTGCCTTCAATCTTTCTCAGCATCAGGGTCTTTTCCAGTGAGTCAGTGTTTTGCATCAGGTGGCCCAAGTATTGGCTACAGCTTCAGCATCAGTCCTTCCAATGAATATTCAGCACTGATTTCCTTTTGGATGGACTGGTTGGATCTCCTTGCAGTCCAAGGGACTCTCAAGAATCTTCTCCAACACCACAGTTCAAAAGCATCAATTCTTTGGTGCTCAGCTTTCTTTATAGTTCAACTCTCACATCCATATATGACTATTATATTTAAGTAGATAAATCACACACTGGCTCTGCTTTTAAGGAGGATATCACCTGGTGGCAAAAAGAAAGTTTTTGCCAAGAAACTCCAGAAAGTGTCACAATATGGACTGGAAGGGTGACTGAGACACAGGGGGTGTCAGAGAATGCTTTGTAAACAGATGAGGTCTTGCAAGATGATGAAATGTACACCAAATGCGGGGGATACCTGGCTGAAATATTCCCAGGCAGAAGATCAGGAGCAAAAGCGTGGGGAGGGGGCAACAACCCACCTAGCTGGGAAACTGCAAAGGATTCTGTGCGGCCAATATGGATGTGAGAGTTGAGTCAAGGGGAGCAAGGTTGGGAGGTAGGTAGGGCCTAGATCAAGGAGCACTTTTGCAAAGGAGTTTTGATTTCTCATTTAGGCCATGGAGTGTCATTGGAAGATTTTATACAGGGAAGAGAAAAGATCTGATCTGGAGAGGAAAGACCACTGCAAATGTAGATGGTGGGCTGGAGGTAGAGAAAGCAGCAGAGACTGGGAAAACTGTCTCAGCAAGAGAAGATAAGAGGTCTTGGAACAAAAACGTCTGAGGGAAATAAAGAAGAGAGGGTAGATGTGAGAGATGAAGGCAGGATGGTCAAGACTCAGGCACAGATTGGATGTGTGTGTATATTGTGGGGTGAGATGATAAATTAAGGTCTGTCTGGGTCTCTGGGTAACTTAAGTCTCAACTCTGATCCCTCGCCTCCCCCTCCCCTCTTGTCCCCTCCCCCTCCACCCATCCCCTTGCAAACCCTTCCCTTTCAGTGGTTATATAAGTGGAAACCCCATGTATCATATCTGGAGGCAACTCTTTTCCCCTTGTCTCATGCACCCTTACCAGGCAGTCCCATGTACATCACAGGAGAGGAAATTCTCATTAACTCTAAGACAGAGAAAGCAGCATCTAAGAGTGAAAGATGGAGCTGAGGTAGACCCCTCCCCTCTTTCAGTTCCAAAGCATACCAGTTTTCTGGTCTTGGGCACATCCCTTGAACTCCTTGTGCCTAAGTGTTCACATCTATAAAGTAAGGACAGGATATTTGACTTGGGGAATTATTGGGTGGTATTAAACATGGGGTATAGTAACCACTGACATATAGAAGCCCACCCCATGCCCAGACCTCTCGGCAAACACTGATTGAGCATTGTCTCATGCACAGGCACAGGGTGTCAGTGGGTATAAAGAGCAGTAATATAAAGATATTCGGGGAAGTTGTTGATCCAGAGGGAAGACCAGGTGTCTGACTGGAACAAAATACTAAAAAACAATATGTCTGAGAGCTTACTGCATGTCAGACATGCTTTGCATACATTAATTCTGTGCATTCTGCCTACTATTTATTCCTAACTACTTTAAAGATGAGGAAACTGAGGCACAGAGAGTTTCAGTAACTTGTCCACAATCACACAGCGAATAGGTGGCAAAGGTAAGATCTGTACCCAGATACTGCCTCCATAACCTATGCTCCTAAGCACATGCTATGCCAAGTATTCCTAGGGCCCACTGCGGAGTCAGAGAGAAAAGAGACACAGGCTGTGGTTCAGAGGTTGGGTGGGTCCTTCAGCACATCCAGTTGGTGAAACCCAGGAACCCTTCTCCCTTCTTCTTCCAAATCCTCATACCTTTCACCATCTCTATACTCTTCTCTCTCCTCTCTTCTCTCTCTCTCTCCTCAGAGCCTTTGAATCTGGAAACCCAGAGTTAGCTCCTGTGACCTGGCCAGCCAATTCTGTGAGGCTGCAGGGCCAGCAGCCCTCACCCAGCCTTGCAAGAAGCTGGGAGCCCCACCCTAAGAGTTTTCCAGCCAGGCCTTGTCCCTTCCCATGAGACCTCAGGCTTTTCCAGCTTCCAGGCCAGCAACCTCAATATGGGGTGGGGGTGGGGGTGGGGGGCTCCCTGCCACTGGGCTTAGCCTCTGATCGGGCCTCGTGGATCCTGATCCTGAGCACCAGCCGTGGCAAGAATTCCCTGGATTGAACCTGATGCCCTCCACCTACAAGCCTGACCTGGGTTGTCCCATTTGAATCCCCATGAGCTGGGCCAAAGCACCCTGGGAACTGCAGAGGAGCATGAAGGACCCTACTCATGAGCCCATCCTCATTACTGGCTCTTCTGGGTCCACAGAACAGCCACTGTGACAGGTACCTTTCCCCTATATGCTAGAATCATCCTATAGTTGCTCTTTTCTCTAAGCCTGCAGAGGTCTGTCTTTTTCCTCTTAGAGCAGGTGTTATCTTTGCCAAAGGCAGAAATTGAAGAAGTTCTGGAATAATCCAGGACTGTGGAAACTATCTTTAACCCTTCCAGTAAGAGTGAGACAGAAATGAATGTGTGTGGCAGGAGGAGGGTTTTGGGCCTTTGGGTTTGGAGGGGTCTCATTTTTTTTTTTTAACTGGAATTTAACCAATTCCCCACCTATTACACTGAATGGCCTTTTCTCAATGATCTGTGAGTTCTTTAAAATACTCACTGTGGCCAGGCAGATATTATACCCAAAGTGCCAGTGCTGTGGAGCAAAACCATTTATGAACTTTTGGGTGTCTGCCTTCCCAGGTTGCAGCCCAGTCTTTTGAAAATCTTCCTCCAAGATGGACAATGTGTTAGGCAATACGCTGGGTCACCCAGAACAGACACTAGGAATGAAGGTGACTGCATGGATGTGAATTAAGAGAGAGTTTTCTCTGTTGTTTCCTCCTCCGCCCTCCACCCCCCACAGCACTTGGTCAAGGGAAGCTGTCTGAGGGGTGGCGGGGGTGGGGCGGAGAGAAAGGCTGCCTGCAGCATCCTTAAAGTAAATATATCCCCTCCCAAGAACAAATTATTCTCTTAGTTTCCTCCTCTGAGTGAGGAGGCTCATCCATTCTGCCCGGCGAAACTAAAGAAATAAAGCCCCCAGCACAGCTCCTGGCACACGTAGGGGCTCGCATAAATGCTATTGTTCTTTTCGTTTGTCTCTAAAGGAGTCCCGCACTGCATCAGTCACAGGCTTGGGGTTGACGGGTGGGAGCTGGGAGCCCTGAGGGTGAGCTTCCTGCCGCAAAGCCGCGCCTCCTGGACCTGGGGCTGCGGACCCGACTTGTTCCCCTGGCGCAAAGCTGTACGTTCGGCTGCGCAGGCGCGCGGACCAGGGCTAGAGGTTGGACCACAGGTCAGATGCGGGATGGAGATGAGGGATGCGGACTGCGCTCGGAAGCCTCTGCATCCTCAGCCAGTCTGCAAAACGGTACTGGTGGCCGCCGCCGCGGAGCCCTCCAGGCTTGGAGCTGCCCGGAGCCCAGCGCATCTTCCGCGCTTCGAGCGCGCTTGCCCGCCGCCGGCTCCGCCCCGCTCGCCGAGAGCCCGCACTCGATTAATAATCATAAACCCCCCGCTCACCCTCCTCTTAAAATTAATAACTCTGTAATTAGAGTCATTTCATAAGCCTCCTGAGCCGCCGAGGCCTGCCCGGCCGCTGGCCGACCCGCGCGCTTGGCCGAGAGGTAGAACGAGGCCCGGCGCGGCGGCCGCGGCATCTGCAGGTAGAGAATGAGAATTAAAATCGCTCTCAACAATCCAATACACTTTTTATCAGCCATCTATCTGAGAGCCGGACCCATTCATCATCCGAGGCATTCTCCCTGAAAACAAGACCCATTCAGATTTTATACAAATTATCATATTTATCATCGTCTCCAACTCCGGAGTAACATCTCCGCAAAGTGTCTGCCGTCTCCCCGGGGAGCCGCGCGGCTCGGAGCGCCCGAGCGCCCGCCCGGCAATTCCCCCGCCGAGCCCCCTCCCTTCGCCCCTTCTTCCCCCTCCCCCTTCTCGGGTCTCGTCTCTGGCCTTTGATCCACTGTCTCTGCTTTCCCCACCGCTCTTTTCTCCCCACTTCCCATCAATCTCTCTTTCTCTCATCCCTCTCTCGCTCTCTTCTCCCTCTCATCTCGCCCTCTGGCCTTCGATCCGATCCATTGTCTCTCTGCTTTCCCCTCACCTCCTAGAACACTTACTCACACACTCTTCCTTGCACCACCCACCCCTGGCCCCCCAGTCCACCCCGTGTCTCCCACCTGGTCTCAAGGGCCTGGTCAGGTCTTTCTTCTCTTCCTATCTCTCTCTCTGTCTCCATTTCGGTCTGTCTCTCTGGGTCTTTAGTTTCACCCCACCCAGCATCCCCATTGCCCTGCCAGAACCAAGCAGCAGGAAGGGCCGTTTGTGACCGCAGCTCATGCCTCCCCTCGTGGATGGAGGAGGTGTTCCACAGTGGGAGTCCCCAGGTTGATTCCAGGTGTCAACTCTGGCCCACATCTGGGAGCATGAGAAAGTGAAGCAAGGCCACAGGAAAGACACAGCCATCACACACTACAAACACACACACAACCCACCACACATACACACACTACACACATGCACACACATAGCCCCCAGTACATTCATCCCCTCACCACAGACCCACCACACATATACACCCTCATACACACACAGCCCATCACCCAACACACACAGCCTCCAACCCAGAGCCCTCAATACACACTCCACACATACCTCCTGACTGTAATCATGTAACTGATCTCACTACACATTAAGCCCCTCTCATACCACACACAGCCCCCAATACATACATAGCTCCCTACCACACACCTGGCCCCCAATACGTACAAACATAAGGGCAGAAAGTCACAGCTTCTAAAAATCTAAGTGTGCTCACTATACGCTCTTGTCCTCTTACCCAGATTCTCAGGCCCTGTCCTCTACCTTCTGTTACCGTGGTTTAGGCAGGAACAGATCAGGCACTACAGCCTCTGGAAACACCTTCTGGCTTGGGTGGGGAAGTAACCAGCAAGAACTTAGCTCCCTCAACCAGTTACTGAAGATGCTCTGCACTGACCCTCAGGAGTTAATGAGGCCTCCCCAGTTCAGACCCACAGACATTGGGGGCATTTCAGAAGGGGCTTTTATTCAGATTCTATGGAGGGAGACCTCACAAAGAGTAACAGCAGGAATGTTGAGAACACAGGTTTCTGACTCAAAAAACCATCTGTGAGTGATTACTTCCTTTCTAGGCCTCAGTCCTGAGGGGTGACCCTGCTGGCCTTTCTGGGGACATTGAGGCTCCAGTATTATATTGAGGTCCTCCATGACCCAGCCTATCCTATTTCCCCTTAAAAACCTGCCTCAGTGGGGTGCTGTGGAGGAACCTCTGGCTGTAAATCCTCTGGGCCCTTGGTTGGTTGATTTATTTGTTCCTCAGCCATTAGTTCAACAACCATTACAGAGTGCCTTCTCTGTGTCAGTTCTGTGGTTGGCAGGGGTCATGGTGATACAAGAGACATAGTCCCTGCCTCCATGGAGCTTACAGTCTAGAACGATGCTGTCCAGTGGAATTTTCTGTGATAGTGCAAATATTCTGTATCTGCACTTCAAGATGGTGGCTACTAACCATATATGGCAGTTGAACACTTGAAAATCTGAGGAACAGATTTTAAATTCTATGTATTTAAATTAACTTTAATTGAATTTAATTATTTAATTTAAATGTGGAAAATGGCTACTATATTTGCCAGCATAAGTCTCACAGGCAGGTAAGTCTTAATTTCTTTCAATGGAGCAGTGTATATATGAAGGAATTTCCCTCCTCTTCCAGAGATGTGGAAGGTTTGTGAGCAAGGGGCCTCTGAGCATGACTCCTCTTCCTGTTTGGACCACCAGTTTCCCACATGCAACAAGAAGGCACCCCAGCCCCACATGTGTGAACATAAGAACCTGTGCCCCTAAGAGAGGCCCATTTGAAAAATTGTAGATGAGTAATTCCCCATGAGAGAGTAATAATAGCATTTTTTGGCTACCAGACACTATTTGCACATGTAATTTCATAAGTCTTACGGGGGTTCATAAACACAGATGCCTGTGGGGGCAGAAATGGCTGGGAAGACAACAGGCAGGGGGACAAAGTTCTCTCTAAAGGATGGGATTGTCATGCTGAAGTGGGGGCCAGTGATGGCTAGCTGTCTAATTTTTTAAGAGTAATGAGGAATCTTAGTTTTTCTTTGAAATTCATTTAGAAATTATTTAAAATTTTTAAAAAATGTGACCAGGCAGATGACCAAATGATGGATGTGTAAGGATAGTCACTGTGGCTTTGCTTGAGAGTAGAAGTAATCTTAATGTCCACTATTAGGAGTCTGCTTGAATGTCATGAAATATTTATTCAATGGAATACTAGGCAGCCATAACCAAGAATCAAGTGAATCTTTGTACATAGGTGAGGAAAGATCTCCAAGGTGAACTAAGTGAAAAAAGTAAGGCATAGAACAACGTGTAACAGACCATTTATTTATTTTTTATGTTGGTAGGTACCATTTATTGATAAGTGCTTTTTTTTTTTTTTGCCACACAGCATGTGGGATCTTAATTCCCCAACCAGGGATCAAACCATGCCCCCTGCATTGGAATCATGGAGTCTTAACCACTGGACCACCAGGGAAGGGCTGGGACCATTTATTGAAAGAAGAAGAGGCATACATATATATGAAAGTGTTAGCTGATCAGTCATGTCCAACTCTTTTCGACCCCATGGACTATAGCCTGCCAGGCTCCTCGGTCCATGGAATTCTCCAGGCAAGAATACTGGAGTGGGAAGCCATTCCCTTCTCCAGGGGATCTTCTCAACTCAGGGATCGAACCTGGGTCTTCTGAACTGCAGGGAGATTCTTTACCATCAAAGCCACCAGGGAAGCCAGATATACATATACACACACACATTTGTACCTGCACAGATTAGCTCTGGAAAGATATACAAGAAACTGGAAATAGTGGTTACCTCAAGGAAGAGGGCAGGGGTGGAAGGAAGACTTATTTTCCTGTGTATACCCTTTGGCACTAACTGCATGATTATGTATTTACAGTGTAGGCTGAGAAAACCTAGCTAAAGGCCAGCTGTGGCTTTGGGGTCACTTTATTAAAGTCTCTTAAATCTGTTACAATCTTGCTTCTGTTTTTTGTTTTGGCTGTGAGACATGTGGGATCCTAGCTCCCTGCTCAGGGATTGAACCCACACCCCCTGCATTGGAAGGCAAAGTCTTAACCACTCATGGGGTGTCTGTTTGAAGTAGATGTTACTGACCCTATTATATAGATGAGGAAGCTGAGGCTCATTTGGATTAAAGTTGGTCAAGTATATGTAGCTGGTTAGTGGTGGCACTTCAATTCTAACCAGGTCCCTCTGGTTCGCTAGCACCACATGGCCTCCTCCCGGAAGTGGGGAGGAATGATGATGTCAATAACATCATCACTGTCAACAATAGTGTTTATTGGAAACGTTATATGCCAGGTGCTGTGATAAATATTTCATGTCTCATTTAATTTTCGCAACAACTTTATGAATTAAACATCATTATCATTCCATTTTATAGACGGGGAAGCTGAGACTGAGAGGTTAACTGCTTCCAGAGTTACACTGGCCAGAAGTGGTGGAGCTGAGTACCCTGCCTGGGTATTCAAATTCCAGAATTTGGTTCTTAATCATCTCAACGCAGAAAGTTTTGTATCCTGGCAGGCGCTCATCCCCAAAATACTCTATCATACCTCCCTGGGGCCTGCCATGAGTGTACACTGTCTCCTACAGTGTGGACCTGTGAACACATTTGTTCAAACACATCTGTCCTGAAGTAGATGTCCTCAGGGGACAGACTTCTAGTGTTATCTTTCATAGTGAGAAGAAATGGATATCTGTTAGCAATGGTTCTTTGGATTCCTGGTGACTTGCCCTTCCTACCTACACCTTTGCACTGCCCTTTCCTCAGAGTGGCCAGAGTTGCCTCTTTTCTCCAAGTAAATATGTGCCTGGCTCCAGGGCCCAGGCACTGCCAATACTAAGTGATTGTAGAGCAGGTTTTCTTTCGAGTCTCTTAACATCCATTGAGAAAGGCAGGAAAGGAGTATTTATTCCCGTTGTGTGGATAAGGAAACTGAGGCTCACACATACACACATACCTGCACATACTGGTAAGAATGAAACCTATATTGTGGTGCAAATTAATCCACTTACTCCATTATCTCATGGCAAAGTCTCCAAAGTCCTTGCCCCCATCTGGGAAACATGCGAGGAGCATTCTCCAGGCGGGCCCAAGCTGGAGATGAAAGAAGACAGAAAAAGAAGCAAAGAGCTAAGGAAACAGCCATGGCCTTTGAGCAAGAAATTCCCCCATTGGTGGCTTGAGTTCTATGGTTAAAATTGTGGCTAAGTGCGACTGACAATCTGGTGTAGCTCTCTGTGACCAAGGACGTGTGTATACTCACTCCACTGGCTCTTAAGGCACTTGCTTCCCACACTGTTTCCCTTCCCTCATGACAACCCTGTCCTCCTGCCTAGTCTGATCCAAAGAGCAAGTGAATGGGAGGGTCTGAAGATTCTCAACCTGCCCCCTGAGCCCCCTCAGCCACAGGCCTAAATGCATGTGCTAGCCCCAAGCCCAGTGCATGATTCAGGAAGAAGAAGCAGGCAGACATTGAAGGAGCATCCCCTCCACCCTCCGAGCTGTGTCCATGTCTATGATGGCAAAACATGTGCTCTGGCAGGATCCAGAATCTTGGAGGGTCCAGGGTAGCCAGAGGCATATTTACATGTAGATGGCAAATCTGGCGACTGATATATTAGGCCTTTCCTAGGGCCTCAATAATCTCCTCTTAGGGATTCTTTTTAATATTTATTTATTTGGCTGTGCCAGGTCTCAGTTGTGCCACACCAGAATGTAACTCTTGGATGCAGCATGTAGAATCTAGTTCCCTGACCAGGGATTCAAGCCTGGCCCCCTGCATTGGCAGCTTTGACCCTTAGCCACTGGACCACCAGGGAAGTCCTGCCTCCTCAGAATTTAACAAATACTTAAAAGGAATTCCTGGTGGTCCAGGGTTAGGACTTGGAGCTTTCACTGCCGGCTGGGGTTCAATCCCTAGTCAAGGAACTAAGATCCCATAGGTGTGTAGTACAGCCAAAACAAAAACAAACAAACAAAAAACAAATACTTATAATGTATATGCTGTGTACTTGGTTGGCACTCCTGTACATAGTTTTACAAGGGCGTTAGTTTCCTCCGGCTGCTGTAACGCTGCTGCTGCTGCTAAGTCGCTTCAGTCGTGTCCGACTCTGTGCAACCCCATAGACGGCAGCCCACCAGGCTTCCCCGTCCCTGGGATTCTCCAGGCAAGAACACCGGAGTGGGTTGCCATTTCCTTCTCCAATGCACGAAAGTGAAAAGTGAAAATGAAGTCGCTCAGTTGTGTCCGACTCTAGCGACCCCATGGACTGCAACCTACCAGGAAAATCCTCATGGGATTTTCCAGGCAAAAGTACTGGAGTGGGGTGCCAAAACAACACATTTATTAGCTTACCTTTCTTGAGTTCAAAGTCTAAAACAGGTCAGCAGGCTATGTTTCTTCTGGAGACTCTAGGGGAGAATTCGTTTCCTTATCTTTTCCAGTTTCTAGATGTCATCCACATTCCTTGGCTCATGGCCACCTCACTCTGATCTTGCCTTCTGCCCTCACATTTTCTTTGACTGCTATTCCTGCTTCCCTCTTATAAAAACCCTTGTGATGACATTGGGCATGCTTCAAAAATCCAGGGTGATCTTCTCATGTAAAGATCCTTAACATGATCCTACCTTCTAAATCTCTTTTGCCACGTAAGGTAAGATAATCACAGATTTGGGGGGTTGAGATTTGTGAGATAACCATTATTCTGCCTACTACAGCAAGTATTCACTCATCTAGTGCCCAATGACAACTCTGTGAAGCAGATGATATTACTATTACCATTTTGCAGATGGGGAAGCTAAGGCAACCAGAGGTTCCATTTGCCCAGTGTCATACACTAAGTACATGACAAAGCCATAATTCAATTCTAAGCAGCTTGTCTGTAAAGCCTGTGCTCTTAACCACCAAACTACAAGTATTTGGGGGCTTGATAAAAGCACATGCTCTGTGACATCCACAGACACTCCATATACTCAGACACCTCACATAATGTCTATGCATTATTCACAAACATATATATAACATACACTTGCATATGCCCTTCACATATATGCACTCTGCTCACATACATACACTCCATAGATACTTGAATATATACAAAAGACCTGGACACATGCATTCAAAAACATCCCCTCTGCTCACATGTACTCATACTGCATGCATATACACATGTCCTAAACACATATATACACATTTATGCACACTATCCCATACAGAGACTATGCATAAATACATATTCTGCATATAGACCAAATGTATTATACTTTCTATGCTATGTGCATACACAAACATCCTTTCACAACCACACAATGCCCTATGATACGTACATCTTGCACATGCATGCACACTGAGCCAAGCAAGCATAAATCTTCTTTAAAACATATCTTTCAAAAAGACACATAATGTGCCTGTGATAGCATACATAACCCATACATGAATACACCATGAACATGCAATATACTCAGCAAATACCTATCCGGTCTAGACACATATGTAACCTACACATAGACTCTATGCATTTATACCTTATTAGAGTCTCACCTGACAATTATACATATTTGAACATACACACCCTGAACCCCAAAGTTCTGTACTCTGTGTACCCTACCTACATATCTATTTACATACCATACATATATTATCAAGAACCACCATACACACACAGATAGAGTGGCCCTGGGGACACACATCCTGCACACGCACACACAGCCCACCTAGAATGCATACATTCATGCATATATACAATTCTTTCTTAATACACTTTATATGCACATCTTGCAGTTACAGAAATGTACATCCTATCCATCAGGACTAAATCCACAGTGAATTGTCTGCCTTGAGTAGCACTTCACACACAAAAATAACCTCACAACTGTACAGAGAGCTTCCTTAGGCATTCCCCGACCCTTGAGGGGGACTCTTATCCCCATTTTCCTGGAGAGGAGGCTGAGGCTAGGAAAGGGCGGGGCTAGCCCAAGGGCGGCCCCGCCCCCTCCCACCTTCGCCGTTGTGTGATCAGCCCCCGGCTCGTATCCCTCAGCCCCAACAGAAAAGTAGTTCCAATACCATGTTTGTTAACTAGGTTATCTAGGCTGTGGAAGATTTTAATGTTGAATTTTATAGCTTTACCACGCTCTGCCGTCCTTGTGAATATTGTAATATTGCATTTTTTACAAGTTACTCTTCTGTTAATGTTCCAGCTAGTAACTTTTATAATCCTCCTCAATGAAATTTTTTTGTATTCTTCCGCACCGTTAACCCCAATGGCGGCGCCTCGGCCCCTGGCAGGAGGCAGATACGAGATGAATTCCTCTTTAATCAGAAATAATAATAATAAAAACACACACGCGGCTCGGCTGCCTCTCACTCTGGCTTCCCTCGCCGCCGCGGCCGCCTCTCTGGGCCGCCTGTGGGCCCTGCGGCCTAGGCCTGGGGCGGCTCCGAGAGACAGCCGACAGCCGGCGCCCGGCTAGGGCAGGACCAGGCTCCCGGGCGCTTTTCCAGACTCTCGCCCCTTGGCGTCTCCCTCCCCGACGCCGCTGCTCCCGCTCTCCCAGAATCCGAGGCTCCACTTTCCGGGATCCAGAACACACTCCCTGTTTTCCATCCCTCTGCCTGTGTCTTTCCTTCTGGGCCTCTTTGGCTGTCTGTCTCTTCCAGTCACTGTTTCTGCCTCTTCTGTCTTTCTGCCTCTGTCCTCTAAAGCGCTCTTCTTTGTGGATTCTTCTCTTCCCCTCTTCTTCCAATCATTTCGGTTTTCTTTCCGGCTTTTCTCTTTTCTACCTCTTTTTTCTCTATATCTCCGGTCTCCACTCCTTTGGTTTTTTCTTTTCAGACCATTGCCAAAACTCCCAACTCTACATCCCAAATGGCTTCTGGTCCTAGTGAAATGGGGTTTTGAACTAGGTTGGGGCTGGGTTGGGATTAGGGGTGCCTTTGGACTAAGCACATAGCACATTGAAAACACCAGGCAACAGGAGTATCAGAGAGGGTTATGGTGTTTGTGGACATGCAGGCAGTTGGGGACAGTTGGGGGGGGGGTGCAGGGAGAGGGTGTCCAAGAATCAGGGGAAGGCTCAGAGGGTCCTAGCTGCTGGGGCCTGGGGAGAGAAGGCAGCTGGCCAAAGAAGCCCTGGCTGAGTGTCAGACATACTCTCGCCCTGAGGTTCTCTTCTATCTGATGGGAGAGACCCACCATGGAGGTAGGAGGAAAATGGGCTTGCAGTTTGGGAATAGTCTCCAAGGAGGGGGATTGTGTGTGCATGTTTAGGTGCATGGAGTGAAGGGCCTGTCTTTAATGATAATGGTAGAAGAAAATATGATCTAAGACTATAGCATAGAGATAGTTGGATAGCATCACTGACTCAATGGACATGGATTTGAGCAAACTCCGGGAAATAATGAAGGACAGAGAAGCCTCGTGTGCTGTAGTCCATGGGGTTGCAAAGAGTTGGACACAACTTAGCAACTGAACAATAAGACTGTAGACCACACAGATTCCTTCATTCAGTCAACAAATATTTATCGAGCATCTGCTTTGAGCACCAACTGAGGCCCACTGCTCAACCCAGAGAACACAAAGGTAAATAAAAACATAGTCCTTGGCCTCTTGGAACTTATGGGTTAATGGAAGTGACAGATATTTAAATAATCACACAACTTGCAAACTAGAATCACTACTAAGAATTTCTGAGCTGGAGGCAGAGTACATCCCCTTGGCTTTCAGAGATCCTTCAGAGGCTGGAGGGAGCAAATTGACCACAGGGCTTGATAAGAGCTTCAGAGCCTCTCATCTTCCTCCTCCCACGCCTGCTCCTACTTTACAGAGGGCACTACTCCCCCAGTTCATGTAAGTTTTATCAGCTGGTCTTCAAGAAGTCACCCCATCAGATTTCCCTAGGGACTCCCAGATCTGACCACTAAGGTACTCTCCTTCCTTGTAATGCAGAGGGGAGTACTGCCCCACACATGAGAACAGAGATGCCCAACATCTGGAAATCTCAGCCCCAGCAACCACCGAACATCTGGAGCGCTAATCACAGGAGCCGCGATCAGCCCGGAGGTGGGGTTGGGGAATGGGACGGGAGGTGGGATAACTCAGCAAGCGGGGCCCTCGATGCCCAGCTCCTCGCCTCCTCCAATTTGTACCTGGCCGGGAATGCGCCTCAACGCAATGCTGAGGACCCCCCCTCCCCCTGCCAGTGTCCCCGCGTGTACCATCATCGGCGGAACCCCAGGTCCTCTAGCAAGGGTTAACGGCCCGACGCCCCACTCCCAGCTCCACGTCGGACCAGGAGCATGCAGGTGAGGGAATATCTTTAAACCACGACTGGGGGTTGGGGGGAGAAGAAGAGGGACCGGAGGAGGAGGGGTGGGGCGGGCGTGGTGAAGCGGGGTGGGGGCCCCCCGCGCGCCTGTGCGGAGCGTGGAAGCTGCGAGCGCCCGCGACAGTAAAACATCTGTAATGTGCCATTCGCCGCTGCTCGCTGATTGCTCATGGATTAAAGATTAAAATCTCGGCTTTGGCAGATGGGGAGAGAGAGGAAACTCTTACGAGCACGTTTTGCATCTGCATTTCATTCTGCTCGGTTCCCTGCGCCACGCCTGGTGGCGCCCGCCCCACCCCGCCCACTCCGCTCCCGGTTACCCCTGCGCCACCCGCCTGGCCCGGACTTCTCAGACCTTCGGTCCTATTCCCACCGTCCCTGTCGCTCCGAACCCTAGGCGCCTGCCCCCCTCGTCTCATTCTCATTTGGAGTTCTCATCTCTGATCCAGTGTTGGTTCCCCGGCTCCCACCGGAGACTCCAGGCAGGGCAGAATGAACTTTCCCCAGAAAGAGGGTTGCCTCCCTTCCACATGGGGGCACCGCCCACACGCCCACCGTACCTGGCTGCCTACCCCTGGGAGAGGTACGCAGGCCGAGGAGGGCTGGTGTGCGGAAGGTGGATCCAATGGTGGTACTCCTGGCCCTTGGAAATGGTGGCATTTGATTGTGACGTGGCCAGGTGGGCTCACCAGCGTGGATGTGTCCCCTCTATTTTTCACACTGAGCTGCTGTGGAGGCTGGGAGATAGAATAGACAGGGACAGAACGACTCTTAGGAGCTCTTAGGGTCGGGAGGGCTACTCCTAAAATGGGGTCTGTTTTGGTTTTAGAATAATCCCTGTAAATCAGCCTGGTTCTGGACCACAGAGGAGTTGAAATGCTGGTGTTCAGCATTTCACACCCGGTGTGTTCTCCACACCCGGAACAGATCCACTGGCTTCCTCATTTCTCTGTCTCTCCCAGAACGTGTCTCTGGATTAAACTTTGTCTTGGAGGGAAATCCAGGCAGAGAGAACTAGAGACAATGGGCTGTTAAAAAGACAGACAGGTGTTAAAGAAACAGAAAAAGGAACAAAAAGCTGCAGAATAGGATGGCAGATGTAAGCAGGTGCATCTGGTGATGGGGGGAGAAGGCTGGGGAGATGGTGAGAGGGAGCCCTGCCTAGGTTCTCAGGACTCAACTGGGAGGAGGAGGTTGGTTCAGAGTGAACAGAAGAGATGCTGAAGAAGGATGAACGAGAGGAGGGTCGGTGTGGCAGATGTAATTAATTACTGCATATTAAAATGTTTGTTTACAGAGATGAACAGCGGCCAGAGGTCTGATGGTAATTAATTCACAGCATTTCCCAGCCCTCTTTGAGCCCAGACCCCTCTTGGGGTCTGGGAGTGGACTGGGGTGGGTAAGATACTGGCTGTTCTTGTCCTCCTCTCACCAGGGATTGGAGCCCTGATTGCTGACACTGGAGGGAAACTGAGACAGCATCTCGGCCAGTCTACACACTCAGGGAAACCCAGGCCAGAGTGAATTTGTGACTAGTGATTTGCTCAAGGCCACTAGCTAGTTAGTGATGGAGCTAAGGCTGTAGTCTTTGTTTTCTTGCTCTTAGAAATATGTTCAAGGAACACTGAGGAGATGGTGATCTTGGGTAGAGATGATAGAACAGAGGGCAGAAAGGGAGATTAAGACTGAAGAAAGAGCTTGGGAAGAAAGAGACAGACTTAAGACCATGGTGGAGAGGGGACCAGAGCCCGCCACACTGGATAGGTTGGGCCAGGCAGCCTGGTTATCAAAAATAGACTCTATCCCCTCACCCCTTACCCCCCACTGTACTATCCTGAGCCAAGAGGAAGGAGGGAGGTGCAGCTAGCATCCAGGTCTTAGTATCCCAGCCTTGTGACCTTTTGGAAATAATGTAATGTCCCTGAGCCTCTGAGTCTTATAAAATGAACACCCTCCAGGTTGGGCAGTTGGGAGGAGTGCACTGGTTGTTAGTAGAGAGGGATTGGGAAGTGGTGCTTACTCCATGTAGCTGCCTCTGCACCCACTTCCTCTTCATTCGCACATGCTCACATTCTCAACACATGTTCACCCACACCCTTTAACTCATCTATTTGTTCATTAAGATATTGGCTGAGGGACTGCTAGGCAGGTATGTGGGGTGAAGAGATGCAAGATGCAGCCAGGATTTGCCCCTGTTTTGTAGGAGCTCATAAGAGCTCATAAGACAATAATGAAGAGAGACTCAAAAGTGAAGGCACAAAAGGAATGTCACCAGAGTGAGGGGTAAGGTCAGCAGATAGGAGTCCCGGGGGCAGCCAGGCTCCAGGAGGGGAGGCTTCTGGAGAATCTGGGCCCCAGGATAGGCCACAGAGGATAGGTAGGAAGGAGGTGGGAGGAGTAGGAATGGAGGAGGAGGAAGGCTCTGTAGTGGGGCTGGGTAGGTCATCAGTTCATAGGAAGAAGGCAGGAGCCACCACACACACACCCCCACACACACTCCAGCCCAGAGTCCACAGGGATTCCACATAGGCCTCTTATTTGGGGAAGCACAGTAGGGGGATCCCTCATTTCCCGCCTTAGGCCCTACTCCTTCTGTACCAAATAAAGGGCTGAGATCGGGTTGTAAAGCGAGCAAAATTTCCCTTGTATCTCAGCACCATGAAATGACATAAGCGTTTAAGGGAGAGGGAAAGGAGACACCAATGGTGGGGAGAGGGAGGGGTTGAGGTAAGCCGCTAAAGAACTGGAGAAGGATGAATGAGTGTGTTTGAGGAGAATAAGGCCTTCATTCCCTGAAGGGCCAGGGCTGGAGGAAGGATATGAGCAGGAGGCCATGACTGGTGGTGTGTGGTGGGGGCTGTGAGGGCAGGCTGAGTGTGTCAGTGCTCCTGTGGGCGCATACCTGTGCATGAGTGCATTCTTGCGTGTGTGGCCGTGGCTGCAAGGATATGTTTATAGGTGTGTGAGTGAGTGTGGATGTGTGCCAGCATGTCAGCATGCCCCTGACTGTCCCTGAGTGTTCACATGTGAGGAGATGTGAGAGGCTCCTTTTGTACATCTGGGCCTTTCTCCTACATCCATGAGGGTCCCCTACATCTCCTACATCCATGAGGGTCCCCATGCACCCTCAGCCTCTGCAGGTAAAGTGGGAGGAGGGCAGGGTCCCTCAGGGAGGGGTCTCTCACCCAGGGCCCTTCCAGAGTGCACTGGCCTCCCTCATTGTGGCTGAATCAGTGTCAGAGCCTGGGGTCTGGGCCAGAGCGTCCCTCCAACAGCCCCTCTGTCCTTGTGTGGCTTTTATACCTCTGGGGGAGGAGGGCGTCACACATGATATGTTTATTGCAAACACACAAAGACAAAAGAAACTCAGGAGATACAGATAAACGAAAAGAAGGAAAAACCCACCTGTCAACTTACACCCAGGGAAACCCACTCTACAAGTTGGTATATTTCTTTCCGAACTTTTTTCTATGTGAACAGGGTGAAAGCAGAAGCGGGGTCGTGCAACGCAAACTGTTCAGTTGCCTGCTTGCCCCCGGCCATGCTGGCTGCCTCTGTGCCTCTCTGGGGCCACGACTCCCCTCATCCCAGCTCTGAGGCTGCAGCGAGGGAGACGCTGCTCCCGCCTGCCCCCAGAACCCCAGAACGCACGGGAGGGCTGGGTGACGACTTGTCCTTGTCGGGCTGGGGTGAGGGGGTCGGGGGCACCTGCTGGGCGCCCGGCCGGGCAGTGTTGGGCCTGCAGCTGGCGGGTGAGCGAGGCGCAGGGGAGGAGCTGAGGGAGGGAAGGGAGCGGAGGGAGGCGGAGCGGGGCTGTCGCTTCCCATCAGGCGAAGGATTGTTCCCGACACGCGCAGGCCCCGCGGCGTTTCTGTGTCAGGGAGTTTTGCCGGCTCCGTGACCCATGCGAGGGGGGTCGGGCTGCGCGCGGGGAGCGGCCAAGAGTGACCAGCGCGGCCGGCCGCATCATCACCACCTGGCCGGGTCACTGCTTCCCTCTCCAGCCGGGAGCGCCGCCGAGTGGGGGCGGGGCTGAAGGATGGGGCGGGGGCGGGTTTCTCCCAGAGTCACTGCCCCTCCCTCTCCCTTGGGGAAGGTCGAGTGGGAGAAGCATTTCCCACTTGGAGGGAGCATCGGCAGAAGTCATCACGCAGGGTCTCCGTGTCTTCCTTTTGGAATGGAGGGGAAGTCTCTCCTAGTCTTGAATTAAGGATGTCCTGTTCCCTGAGAAGTGGATGAGGCCACTGGCTAGAGAATGGAGTGCCTGAGGGTGAGCAAGTCCCTCTGACAGGAGCCAGGAGGCCCAGTCAATCCCAGGTTGGCCCCAGAGCCAGAGCTGCTCAAATAGAACTGGAACCTGGACTCTCAGTGGAGTGAGACCAGGGACCAGGAAGGCTGGGGTGGGGCATCAATGCAAATAAGATGATAATGGGGGTGTGGGTGGCCGAGTTTCCCAAGCTGGGATGGCGGGTGGAGGGATGGAGGAGGGGCTGCAGGGAGAGAGGGGCAGGCTCGTGACCTCTTCCCCCCACCCACGGGTCCCATCTGAAGTCTGCGGCTCCCATCTTCAGCACTTAATGATTTTGACGGACCCCACCCGCGTACCATCCGGGCCTTTGTGTCTGCCAGACCAATGGCCCCTCTCCCGGGCCCACCCATCAGTCACCCGGAGCTCCAGCTGTTCCCAGCCTTTGGAGCAACCTCGGCCATCACCACTACAAATTGGCTCTCAACAGCCGCTCAGAGACCCCTTTTCTGCCATTGTCTCGGGACAAATGGCCCTTCCCCTGCACACCGCCCCTCAGGCCCAGCCCAGACTGCCTGCTGCTCCTGGGAAGGGGAGGGAATGCCCACAGAGCTCTTCTGGGAAGCCTTCCTCCTTCTCTAACCCCACCGTTCTAACCTGGTTGGGCTGGTAGTTGGGTCCCCACCGCCCAGTTCTGGCCTAGACACCCTGTGGCCTTTCCTCAGACAGATATGGGCTCCATGCTGTTAAGGACTGAAACTCCTCCTGTTTCTGTCACAGCCTCCAGAGCTGAAGAAGTCTCAGTACGGACTTGTTGACTGAGGCTGAAGAGAGGGGTAAAAGGGAAGGGAGGGAAGGACTTATCAAGGAAGGCTTGGAAACTGGGAGCCAGGGTTCCTAGGAGCCAATACGGCCAAGCACATAGCTAAGACAATTACATGTCTAGTTTTGCTGATTGCATTAAAATCAGTAGAATGAGGGATCTGAAAATCGTACATTAAGGGGTAGAATTAGAAAGGGCTTTAGAGACTGGCACAGGCATCCCCACAGTGAATCTGGTATAATTAGCTCAAATTGTGTTACACAGATACTTCCACATACTACCTCAATGACCTTCTCAGGACACCATCCCAAACTCCCTTCCCCTCTTTCTTTCTGTTCCACCTGCAGGATCTCAAACTCTCTTCTCCTCCTCCTCTTTTGCTTTCCTCTCTCACACTCCACGTTGCTTCTTCAGCTGCCTGCTTTGTATGCATTGCAGTGAGTTAGATGAGAGGATACAGTGGGTGGGGTGTTTGGCTTTGAGGGTGGGAGACAGACAGACCAAGACATCCCCTGTGGAGCTCGCCCTTAGTCAAATGCCCCTCCTAGCATCTGTCCCAGCATCGGTGCCAGGGCGGCAGGAGAGTTAAAATGCCCTGGTTTGGGGGAGGGAGGGGGTGGGCCTGTCTGCTAGTGTCTGTGTGAGAGGTGGCCTGAATACCAGAGTCTGGATGGAATTGAGTCTATGGCTGCCTTTGTGAGGGTATCTGTGTGTGTGTGTCTGTGTGTGTCCTGGCTATGCCTTAATCCTGTGGGTAGCCAGCCTTCCTCCAATGGGCATGTGTCAGAGTTCTGGGGAAGGGAGCCAGAGTGTCTCTCTTGTGATCTCATGGAGCAGCGGGCTGGGGACTCAGGCCTGGCCAGACGGGGCTGCCGTGTGGAGAGTCTGATGGAGCACTGGTGAATGGGCCTCTCTGGCTAGGGGAAGAGTGGAGAAAGGATGGGGCGTGAGTGGGGGTGGAAAATGGAATTGCCAGCCTGGAATGAATGGATGGTGGAGTTTCTCTTTTGTAACCAGGAATAATTAAGATAGATGTGCGGATGGATTAGCTGTCCTGCAAGGTCAGGAGCGCATTGCCGGATCACTCTATTATTTCGCTGCGCCACGGCTAGCCCGCTAACGCCTTTTTCATGATATTTTGAACATCCGCACAGAAAAAAACCAAGTGAGTGCACGAGAGATACAAATGGATCGTTTGGTGGAGAAATCCGTCTTCGTCACTGCCGCCAGGCTGGGATTAATGCGATTGAAGGCTCCTCCAGGCTCCGCCAGGAGCCGGGCTCTGGAAAGCAAGAGAAATTGGTTTGTACCCCTGGGAGCACGATTGATGGGCCGGGCCGCCAGGCTGGGCCGGGCCACCGCGTTCTCTGACTGGTCTGGGGGCAGGGAATGGGTCTGGGCCCTGGCCTTGGCCTGGGTGGGGCCCTGTCCTGGAGGAGAGGGCTAAACAGGCTGGAACCTACAGGAGCTTAGAACCTAAAGGAGAGACTTAAGGTTTAGGGAAAGAATAAGAAGGTGGTGGTGGTGGGGCTAATTCCCAGTGACATCCCTCTTCCTAGAGTGGCGGACAAGGCTGCTAAAGTCTTAACAGGACATAGGATTGGCAGGGTAGGGGGGTGGGGTGGAGTGGGGTGGGGAGGGGTGAAGCGTGGGTTTTCTGGAAAAGGGCATGTCCTTTTACTCTCAGAGAGTATTTACTGAGCTTGAACCATGTGGCAAGCACTGTGCTAGGTGTGAAAAGCCCTGTCCTCAGGGAGGTCCTCAGGGAGCTTGTAGTCTGACTGGGAAGGGAAACACTGAACAAATCATGCCAACCAAGTGTGCTGGGGCTTGTGACAACATTTACTCTCCTCGACTAAGAGATTAGGGAGGCTTTCCTCCAAGGGTGACATGAAAACTGAGTCTTGAAGAATGGCTGGGAACAGTATTCTATAGGCAGAAGGGTCAGACCGTTTGAAGATCTGGAAGTTAGGAGGCTGATGGAGAACGCTTCACCTACCTGATAGAGGAGACAGAACTTACCTGCAGAGAGGTCCAATGACTTGTCCAGGGTTATATAGCTAGCAGCGAATGGCGGAGCCAGGGCTAGAACGAAAGTCCTTGGCCTTCAAGTGACTGCAGAATCTGCTATTCTGGTGGAAGAGACTAGGTCTTCTGTCTTTTAAAATGGTCCATGGGTTAGGCTTATTTGAGAGGTCCCTATCAGAAGAGGGGAACAGGGCACACACCTGTGTACCACTAGGTACCCACACACGTTCATGTAATAGAATGAAGATGGGCTCAGGGAGATGATCAGAGAAAGTCCAGAAAATTTTGTTTTTGTTTTTTTTACTTGTTAAAGGTGTGGGTATGGTAAAAATTTAAATATTATACATGGATATACAATGAAAATTACATCTCTTTTTACCCTTCACTTTCAATTCCTAGATTCTCCTTTTTAGAAGAGGCTACTGGTATTATTTTGTGTGCAAAAATATTGTACACATGTATTGTAGAAATATTATCTACTGTCACAAATGATGGCAAACTATACACATTGTTCCACATCTTAGTTTTTTTTTATTTAACACATTATTTTAAAGGTTATTCCAGAACAATACATGAAGATCCCCCTTATTCTTTAGAAAAGCAGTATAGTATCCCATTGTGAAGATGTACTATCACACTTAAAAAAATTTTTGAATTAAAATTATTTTTTTCTACTCTTTTTCAGATTCTTTTCTCATTTACATTTTTGCAGAATACTGAACAGTGTTCCCTGTGCTAAACAGTTGGTCCTTGTTGGTTATCTGTTTTAAATACAGCAGTATGTACATGTCAGTCCCAATGAGTGTGAAGGGAGAAAGCTCTGATGTAAGACGAATAGGAAGAGAGGGAGAAGGAAAAGGGCCAGAAAGGATGGTGAGAGTGAGGGGCTCTGAGCTGGGGAGGTTGGAGGCTTGTCTCTCCATCTTTTTTTTTTTTTTTTTTTTTTTTTTTACTGGTTCTGTGTGATCTTGAGCAAGCTGTTGAACTTATCTGAACTCCTTTTTAAAAATGAGACTTTGTGTGATGTTTAAATATTTTCCATGATTATGTATGAGAAGAAGAGTGGATATACTCTACAATAAAAGTAGCAACTACCACTGGGGAGTAGTATTTGAAATGTTTTTATTTTTTCTTTTATATTTTCTGCATTATTGATGTTATCTAAAATGTCTACAATGTGCACACATTATTTTCACAATCAGAAAGGAGTCATACAAACTTAGATGCTGATGATGGGGATGGGGGGAGGGATGGAGGTGGAAGCCTCTGCAGGCTCATGTATTGGGCAAGATTACTTGGGAGAACTTTCCAGGGGTGGGTTGGATTCTCAGGAAGCAGAGTTAGCAAGAAAATATATCAAGCGGAGGGACATGATTGAGTAAAGATGTGGACAAGAAAGCATCTGTGGGAAAATCAATCCAGTTGGGAAGATTATACTTGTTTCTTTCATTCACTCATTTGACGTGCATTTATTGAGGTCAGATTCTGGGCCAGGCATGGCTCTGCCCTTTGGACATGATGGTGATCAGAAACAGAAACAGTCCCATACCTTGTGGTGTGGGAATAAGTACAATGAAGAGGTATGAGTTACCTTTCTATTATTATTATTTTTGGCTGCACTGAGTCTTTGTTGATGTGCATGGGCTTTTGCTAGTTGCAGAGAGCAGGGGCTACTATTTGTTGCAATGTGCCGGGTTCTCATTGCAGTGGCTTCTCTTGGGTTGTAGGCACATGGGCTTCAGTAGTTGCAGCACACAGGCTCAGTATTATGGTGCCCGGGTTTTGTTGTTCTACAGCATGTGTAATCTTCCCGGACCAGGGATCGGACCCATGTCCCCTAGATCAACAGGCAGATTCTCATCCACTGTGCCACCAGGGAAGTCTTACCTCTTTTTTTTTTTTTTTTTAAGATTTTTTGATGTGGATCATTTTTAAAGTCTTTTTTGAATTTGTTACAATATTGCTTCTGTTTTCTGTTTTGGTTTTGTGGCCAGGAGGTATGTGGGATCTTAGCTCCTTGACCAGGGATTGAACCTGCACCCTGTACATTGGAAAGAGAAGTCTTAACCCCTGGACTGGCAGGGAAGTCCAAGTTACCTTTTTTTTTTTTTTTTCTTTTTTTTTTTTTAATGAGAAAATCTACAAAGAAGCAGGACTTTGCAGCTTCTAAAAGAGAGGTTTGGCCTCACCAGGGAGGTCAGGGAAGGCTTTGTAGAGGAAGTGCCCACTAAATTATGGATTGGAAGGACAAATAGATGTCAGGTAGGCAAAGAGGAAAGAGAGTAATGTTCCAAGAAGAGGGAACAGCATGGTGGGTTACCCAGTGTCAGCAGGAGCCTAGTGAGTATGAAAGACAAGGGCAGAAAACAAGGGAAGGGGGCTGGAGATGTTGGCATGCCAGGCTGTCCAGGGCCTTCCCAGTTGTGGGAAGGATTTTGGATTTATATATTAAAAGCAATGAGGAGCCATGGAAGGATTTAAACCTACAAGTGACAGGGTCAGGCTTGTGTTTTCGGCAGTCCCTGCTGGCTGCAGAGAAATGGAGGTCAGTGAATATGAGGAGACCACTCAGAATAGAAAGTGATAATGTATCAGAGGGGAGTAATGATGAAGATGGAAGGAAAAGGGTGGGGCTAACAGAATAGGAGTGGGAGAAAAGACTGGAGAGGTCATGTGTATGTGTGTGTGTGTGTGTGTCTGTGTGTGTGTGTGTGTATAGACTGTGAGGTGTGAATGTAAGGCCAAGATAAAAAGTTTAATCCTTGGCCACCTGGAGTTTTTGATAGTCTTTGATCCATCGAGTGAAGTAGTTTTCACATGCATGTCTCATTTAATCCTTGCAGCTACCCTATGAGGATGGTGCTCTTATGCCCAAGTTATGGACAAAGTTAAGTGATTTTTAAAGTTTTTTAAAAAAATTTTATTTTGGCTATGCTGAGTCTTCATTGCTGCAACAGCTTTTCTCTAGTTGCAGCAAGCAGGGGCTACTCTCTAGTTCCAGTGTGTGGGCTTCGTATTGTGGTGGCTTCTCTTGTTGCAGAACATGGGCTCTAGGCACATGGGGTCGGTAGTTGTTACTCACCGGCTTAGTTGCTCTGAGGTTTGTGATCTTCCTAGACTAGGGTTTGAATCTGTCTCCTGTATTGCCTGGCAGGTTCTTCACCACTGAGCTGTCAGGGAAGCCTTGAAGTTAAGCGATTTGATCTGGGTTACCTGCTACCTAAGGGACTTCCCTGGTGGCTCAACGGTAGAGAATCCGCCTGCAATGCAGGACTCACAGGAGATGCAAGTTCAGTCCCTGGGTCAGGAAGATCCCCTGGAGGAGGGCATGGCAACCCACTCTAGTATTCTTGCCTGGAAGATCCCATGGACAGAGGAGCCTGGTAGGCTACAGTCCATAGGGTTGGAAAGAGTAGGACACAACTGAAATGACTTAGCGTGCATGCGTGCACACACACACACACACACACACACACAGACACCATGCACCTGCTACTTAGAGGTAGAACTGGGCCTTATATCCTACGTTCTGGTTTTCAGAGTGTAATGAACAGGCTCTACTGTCATGGAAGCTTTTTGAGCGAAAGAAGGATGTAATCAGGGTTGTAACTTTGGAAAATTAATCTGGTGGCAGTGATTTGGACAGATGGGTTGAGGAGAGAGGTCCAGAGATTAGTATTTCAGTTGAGCAGCAGTGAGGTCAGAGAGTCTGAGCCATAGTGAGATCAAAATATTGGAAAGGAAGGGATGACAACAAAGGCTGCTCTGAGTAGTTGGGATTTAAGCAGGTATTAGTTCCCTATTGCTGCTATAACAGTTTACTATATACTTAGTGATTTAAAATAACATCCACTTTAAGATCTCATAGTTGTATAGATCAAAGTCTGAGTGGATTGGTTTCTTTTTTAGAGTGAGAAAACTGAAATCAATGTGTCAGCTAGTCTAGGTTCTTATCTGGAGGCTCTGGGAAAGAATCTGTTTCTATGCACACTCATGTTGGCAGAATTCAGTTCCTTGTGGTTGTAAGACTTAGGTTCCTGTTTTCTTACTGGCTGTTAGCTGGGATTCACTCTTAGTTCCTGAAGCACTCACCAGTCCTTGCATATAGCCACTACATCTTCAAAGGCAGCAACAGTGCATCATTCTTGTGCTTTGAATACCTCTGACTTCCTCTTCAGCTAGCAGCAAAATTTTAAACTCAGAAAGTTCTTTGACTTTAAAGAATGCTGTGATTAGATTAGCATCCCCTAAACAATTAGTTTCCCTTTTGCCCTATAACATAAACACAGGAGTAACGCTCCAAAATCACTGCAGATGGTGACTGCAGCCATGAAATCAAAAGACGCTTTCTCCTTGGAAGGAAAGTATGTCCAACCTAGATAGCATATTCAAAAGCGGAGACATCACTTTGCCAACAAAGGTCTATCTAGTCAAGGCTATGGTTTTTCCAGTGGTCATGTATGGATGTGAGAGTTGGACTGTGAAGAAGGCTGAGTGCTGAAGAATTGATGCTTTTGAACTGTGGTGTTTGAGAAGACTCTTGAGAGTCCATTGGACTACAAGGAGATCCAACCAGTCCATTCTGAAGGAGATCAGCCCTGGGATTTCTTTGGAAGGAATGATGCTAAAGCTGAAACTCCAGTACTTTGGCCACCTCATGCGAAGAGTTGACTCACTGGAAAAGACTCTGATGCTGGGAGGGATTGGGGGCAGGAGGAGAAGGGGACGACAGAGGATGAGATGGCTGGATGGCATCACCGACTCGATGGACGTGAGTCTGAGTGAACTCCGGGAGTTGATGATGGACAGGGAGGCCTGGCATGCTGCGATTCATGGGGTCGCAAAGAGTCAGACACGACTGAGCGACTGAACTGAACATTAGTGAGTGAAAGTCATGGGGCCATCTTAAAATTTTGTATAACCATGGAACCACTTGTGTTTACATGCCTTGGAAAGCTAGGTGAGGCAGGATAGACAAAGGGGTGGTATGGGAACAAGATGGTGCTAAATAATTGGGAGCACAGTGGTGACAACACTGGGAAGGGGAATCAGGAGGAGAGCTGATTTGGGAGGCTGGGAAAGATCATGAGGTAGACATCTAGGTGTACATACAAAGCAGTTAGAAATTAGGGATTCCCTCTCAGGAGAATGGTGGTATTGCAATTTTTTCCCCTTTCTGTTGAGTTATACCACACATACAATAGAGCTCTAGGCTTAGAGCTCAGTGAGCTTTTACATATGCAAATACATGTGCTGCCACCGTCAGATCAAGATTTCTAGTCCCTGTGAGTTCCCTTGCGCTCCTATTCAGTCACTGTCTCCCCATAGGCAGCCACTCTTCTGACGCTGATCACTGTAGAGTCATTCTGTGTGCTCTTGAGCTTCATATTAACAGAATCATACAGTATATCGCACCACCAAATAATTTACTGGGTGCCTGCTGGGTGCCAGGCACTGTGCCAAGCCCTGGGGATGCAACAGTGACGAGACAGACAAAATCCCAACCTTCGTGGAACTTAAATTCTGCTCAGAAGGGAGAGATCAATACTGTGGGAGGCAACAGGATGACCAAGGGGGAGAGTGACGAGAAAGAAGAAAGAGGATGAAGACGAAACAATGAGAAATATTTAAAATGGGGTGGTGGGAGGGTGGAGTGGTCAGAGGATTGAGAGAAGCCTGAGCAGGCAGCCGCACAGAAGCCTGAGAACAAGGAGGGAATGATCCACTGTGTCACATGCTGCTGAGAGGTTAATCAACACATATTTATGGAGCACCTGCTTCGTACAAGGCTAGGCATGGAGTGGAATGGAGGGTGGCATAAAACTCCCTGTAATAATGATCTCTAACATGTCTATAGAGAGAAGGGAAGGCCCTGGCGGGGGAAAACACCATAAAATTCCAATATGATCATGTCACTGCCCTGCTTAAAATCTTCCTTTGGCTTCTCACTGCCATTGAGATTAAGATCAAAACCTCACCATGGCCTCCTGGGCTCTGGTGATCTGACTCAGTGGACCCCTCCAGCCTCAGCTCTCTCTTCCAGTCGCTCTGACTCTTCTGGCATCCTGGCCTTGTTTTTTCCTCTTGTTCTGCTCCCTCCTGCCCCAGGGCCTTTGTACACACCATTCTGCAGCCTAAAACACTTTTCTCCTTCGCTCTACGCCTAGAAAGATCTGGTTAATTCTACTCACCATTATTCACATCTCTGCTCGATGGTTGCCTCTTCAGAGAAGCCTTCCCTGGTTTTCCAGTTTAGAACAGTTCCCCGTGTTTTGCATTTCCACAACTCACTTTATGGAACTTTCTTTCCTGGCACTTATCATGGTGAGTGATGATATATCTGTGTGGTTATTGTATAAATGTTTGTTTTTCTCCAAATCGGAGCCCCCTGTGAGAGCAGAGACCTTACCTGCTTATGATTGTCAGTGATTCCCAGCACCTGCCTCAATGCTAGGCCCATCATGAGGGCCCGATAAGCATTTACTGAATGAATGAGCTTATGAATTTGAAGTCAAAAGACTGTCTTTAAGCCCTAGCTATGTGACTTTGGAGAAGTGACTTTTTTCCCTTCTTCAGGTCTCAGTTTCATCATCCATAAAATGAAGGAATAGACTCTCTAAGGGCCTTTCCAGCCTTATGTCCTCGGATTTGATGATTCACACTCATAAAATGTCACTGGGCTGCCGGCCAACACATTAGCACCGATATTTGTGCTGAATGAGAAGGTACAAAACATCAAGTGCTGTAGAGATAAGACAGAGCAGTGTGATCCAGGATGATCAGAGAAGACTTCCTGGAAGAGGTGGGTAGAAATTACTTAAATAGATGGGGAGAAAAGAGATTTTTTGATGAACCAGAGAAGCACAGAGGCATGAAACATGATGGGAGACCACAAGGAGACTGGTCTGGCTGTAGTCTATGGGAAGGATCCAGCTTCTTTAAAATGGGAGAGGCCCTCTGTACTACTTTTCTAGTGTTTAGTGGCTTAAAATAACCCATTTTATTATCTTACAGCTCCAGAGATCAAAAGTCCAAAAGAAGTCTCACTGGGCTAAATTCAAGGTGTTGATGGAGCTGGTTCCTCCTGTATGCTCTGGGGGGAGAATCACTTTCCTTGTCTTTTCCAGCTTCTAAAGGCTGTCCTCATTCCTTGGTTCATGGGCCTGCCTCCCCTCACCGTTTTCTCTGACTTTGACCCCAATGTCTCCCTTTTATGAGGGTCCTTGTGATTACACTTGGCCCACTCAGATAATCCAGGATAATCTCCTGATTGCACGACTGTTAACATAATCACATCTGCAAAGGCCCTTTTACCATGTTCATGGGGTCTGGGGATTAGGGTGAGGACTCATCTGAGGGGCCCCTTTTCCAGCTTATCACACCCTAGTGGTTATTCCTGTGGTCTCTGGAGTCAGAGTGCCTCAGCTCAAGCTTTGGCTTTGTCACTCATTAGTGGCTTAATCCTATGTGATTTATTTAACCCCTCTCTGCCTCATTTTTCTCATTTGTAAAATAAGCAAACAGTAGTACACACCTTATTTGTTTCAGCTATCTACTGCCATATGACAAACCACGCCAGATCTTAGTGGCTGTAAACAGAAATGATTAAAAAAAATTTTTTTTTTCATGATGGAAGGTTCTTCTGCTCTCCGTGGTGCTGCTGTGTTCCTTCTTGCAGCTGCATTTATCTGGAAACTCAGCTGGGATCACAGCATCTAAGTTGCCCTCACTAACACATCTGATGCTTGATGTTGGTGATTGGCTGGAAGGCCTTAGTTCTCCTCCAGGGGGCTTTCAAACTGTGGTACTGGAGAAGGCTCTTGAGAGTCCTCTGGACTGCAAGGAGATCAAACCAGTCAATCCTAAAGGAAATCAACCCTGAATATTTATTGGAAGGATTGATGCTGAAGGTGTAGCTCCAGTACTTTGGCTCCCCGATGTCAAGAGCTGACCCACTGGAAAGGACTCTAAGACTGGGAAAGATTGAGGGCAAGAGAAGAGGGGTGCAGAGGATGAGCTGGTTGGATGGTATCACTGACTCAATGGACATGAGTTTGAGCAAACTCCAGGAGATAGTGAAGGACAGGGAAGGCTGGAGTGCTGCAGTCTATGGGGTCACAAAGAGTCAGACTCGACTGAGCGACTGAACAACGATAGGGGGCCTCTCATCCCACAGGGCCTCCCTCCCTTCACTGGCCTCTCCAGCAGGATAGTTCAGACATTTTTACATGGTAGCTGACTTCCAAAGGGTGATTATGGAACTGCATGATTTTTCAAGGCCTCAGCCCAGTGGTCACAAGGTGTCACTTCTGTCAAAGTCTATTGGTCAAATAAATCACATGACCAGCCCAGATTCAAAGGGAGGGGAAATAGACTTCACCTCATGTGAAAGTCACATTGCACAAGTCTTGTGAGATATACCATTTGCCATGGTAACTGTGAGGATTGTATGAATTAAAACATGTAAAAGGACTTAGAACTTTGGCTGGTGCTTAGTAATTGCTCAATGTTTTTTAAAAGGAAGGATCTAGTGTTCAACTCCCTAGGTTTAAAACCTAATTCCACAGCTTATGGTTTTGTGACCTTTGGCAAATTACTTAAGCCTCAGGGTCCTCATCTGTAAATGAGATTAATGGTAAAGATTCTTTTCCAGTGTTGGTACAAGGAGGAAATGCAGTGATAAGTGCAAACTCTCAGTTCAGGGCCTAGTGTATAGTTAATACTCAATAAGCATTCACTTGATATTACCAAAGCTCTGTCAAGTACAATATAAGGATTTTTTTCTTTTCTGCACTGCATGGCCTGTGAGATCTTATTTCCCCAACCAGGGGAACCCTTGACCCCTGCATTGGAAATGTGGAGTCTTAACCACTGGACCACCAGGGAAGTCCCTCATATATATATATAAAAAATATATATATATATTTTTACTTAAGCCTAATGTCAACCCTATGTGTCCATGTACACACACACACACACACATGAGGAAACAGGCCCAAAGTACTTCAGAAACTTGGGACTGGAACCTAGGTCTTTGTGACTCTTTCCACTTTACTAATGTGACTCTTTCCACTTTATTAATCATTTACTAATGATTTCAAAAATTTCTTTTTAGTAGAGTACCTCCTGTCCTCCTTTTCAAACAAACTCAATAGATAAAACTGGGAAAGAGAGTATTTTCCTAGCACATATTATGAAGGCTCACATTTTAGCTTTTTAGACATTAGAGGGAAAACATGTCGGTTAGCACACACATTCTCTAATGTGTTAAAATTCAATTCATAACACTTCTGTGAACATGTGATCTGTAATTGAACTTTCAAAGAGTTTATTCTTAAACAAAACTTAAATCAAAACTCTGTGGACCCTCTAAATACCTCAAAGGAACTTAGATTTCCATGGACCCCAGATTGAAAACCCCTCCATCAGATGACATTCTTCCACATGAGGGAGGGTAGATGGAGCATCTGGGTTCTAGCAATGGGGGTCTCAAGAACCTGACAAAGGAGCTTCGAGTCATTTTGTAAGCCATATTGTATCATTTAATGTAATCCATTATTGATTGGATTTTTGAGGATTTGTGATCAAGCAGAATAAAAGCAGGAGCAAACAATCACGCCATTATTTATTAAAGGCTGACTGTGTACCATGACTACACTCTTTCCTTGTTTCATCTCATTGACTTGTTACGGTGCTATGTGGTATGTCCTTTTATCGTTTCTGTTTGACAGATGATGAAACTGAAGCACAGACTGAATAAGTAATTTACCAAGCTATTAAATAATGGAGCTGGATTGCAAACCTATAAGAAGTCATTGGAACTTTTTTTTAAATCAGGAGATCATGAGTGACCTGGTGAGTGGGAGCTGGAGGGGTCAGGGAAGGAAGACAAGGTGGCAGGCACCCTCCCAGGCATTTCTCTCCTTAGGAAGGCATCCTTGTTTGTGCTAAGCATCTCCAGGTCTTCCTACTACTACTCCCTCCTGACCTCGCAATATTTTGACTGACAACTGAGATCGAATGGGTCCATTCCTATTGCTCGATCCTTTTTCCAACTAAAAGTTCATTTTCCAATTGCCAATGCAGGTTTCCTCAATGGAGATAAACAGCAGGAAACTGTTTTCCTTTGCCTATTAATATGTCAGATTAAAGAGTCAATCATATAATCAGCACAGCATTTCTTACTGGCCCTTGAATAAGCTGAGTCCCATCTGCGAGATGAGGCTCTCCTTGACAATAAGCAAACTGTAAGACATCCCAAGGAAGCATGTGGGTAGGCAGCCAAATGTGGAGGAATTATAGGAATAATCAAATGTTTCCTCAAGAGTTTCTACCTTATAGAACAATTGCAAACCCATTATCTCAGGTGACTCTCATAACACTCCTGTCCTAATTATCTGCATTGGGCAGATGGGAAACCGAGGCTCAGAGAGGTGAAGTCACTTGCCAAGGTCGGATAGCCAATAAGTGACAAAACCAGAATGGAAGGAGTGGCTTATTTGGGAATCTTCCGCTGGCTGAGTCCTGGCTGTGAGCTGTGGACTCTGCAGTTTGTGGATGCATGCCCCCTGGCCCCACCCCAAGCACTCCATGAGAATTCTTCTACCCTACTGCTAGGGTTCTGGGCTGGGAGGACAGGAAGGGCTGTCAGGCCCCAGGCCTCTTCCCAGCTTCCCCTGTTGTACCCCCTACAATGATCTTTATGGCTTTTTGAGCCAAAGGTGCCTTCAGAATCCCGGTGCCTCCCTCCTGGTCCCATGGGCCAGTCTGCACCCCTTGCCCACATCCTGAGACCCTGAGAAAAATCCTTAGCCATCCATCCAGGTCCCCTGCCTGCAGGTCAGTGCTCCCCCCGCCACGGACAGGCTCCTATGATGATGGATCGCTGGCCCCAACGCACATATTATTATGAAATGGGTTTATTACACTCTAAATCTCTCACTAATGTGCCGCTGTTTAATCCCTTTATCCAATTCTCAGTCTCTCAGGCTCGGCCACAGCTCTCTCCACCCAGGACTAGGTTTGAATGGTTTATTGGATGATTTCTGACTTGAGGGGACTAGGGTGGGGGCTATTTAGAGGAGGGGGAGGACAGAGAGCCATGCATCCCTTGAGAGAAGAAGTCCAAGGGCTTGTCTGGGGGCTTCTAACCCGGAGGCTTTGTAGCCCTGCTTTCGGTCTGTCGGCCACTTCCCATCTTCTCCATCTCGGTCTCTCTGACTTGGGGCCTCGCTCCGTCTCCACCTCTTGGCTCTCATCACTTTCTCACTTCTCTGACCGTCTCTGTTTGTCACTCTGTCTTCTCTTGAAGCCAGATGGTGGTTAGGGTGATGGCATCTAGTTACCCCTGCCATGAGGAGAGCAATGATCCCTGGCCTTTCCCACTCCACCTCCAGTCCCCTCTTTTCCAGAAGTTCCTTTAATTCTGCTGGGTTTCCGTCCTCTCAGGTCACGTCTTTACCACAGCTCCGCCGACCAGCCACCTCCTACTTTTGACTTCTGCCACTGATGTCCCCCTCAGGCTTTCCTCTCGTACCCCCAGCTTCTCCATCTGCCCTGCTCCTGGGCCCACGCCCAAGTCCCTGCCCACACCTCAGCCTCCTTTCCTCCTCACCCACCCTCAGCCGCCTCTGCCTCCCCATGGTGGTTGACACTCAGCTCCCAAGGCCTTCCCGTCCCTCCTCACTCTAGCTCTGGCCACCTCTGGGATGGCCTTCTCCCACTCCATCCGCCTCTATCTCTGTCTCCCCCAGTATCTCTCTCTGAGCAGTCCCTCCCCGCTCTGACACACCAGCCGGTACGGCAGCCAAGGCTTCCTGCTGTCAGCTGGGGAATAGATAAAGATAAATGATATTATGTTAAATTCCACTTAATGACAAATTTTTAATTTTCTGAACATGGTCATTTTCTGGCTAGTGAATCAAGTGGAGGGAGCTAATTACATGAAGATCTGAACAAAAATAACTCCTAATTTTCAAGGATAATGGAAGAGAAATGTTGGAGATTAATGGCACTATTTATCTTTTTTAAATTTCTATCTTTCTCTGTGATAGCCGTGCTCCCCAAGGAAAATATTCATAAAATGAAATTGAAGTCGTAACTTAATAGGTTATTAAAATTTTTGAGTGCATATCACTTTCCTTCCGCAGCACTGTAAATTTAAATTGAAGTTTGCGGCTCCCCGAGTCACCAGCGGAGTTTTTTTTATGATGGCACAATAGAGAGAAACATGCATCTTTGTCAGGAGGTATTTGCTAGTCTAATTTTATGGCAGGCCGGATTATCAGACGGGAATGGCAGCGCCGGGGGAAGCTGACAAGCCCGCAGCCGGCAGCCATGTGTTTCCATTAGCGCCCCGAGCCGTCCGGGGTTTCTCTGGACTCTCATTTTCCACTTCAGTCTTTTATCTTGATTTAAAGTGAGGGCGCCCAATATTCAGGGCCTGTCATTTTTCTCTCTCATACACTCTCACGGCGCTTCCTCACTTCTCCCCTCCCACTTCCTCTGCTCCAGGGCCTGCTCCCTTTCATCTTGGGGCCTCCATCGTGGGCTCTGGCCCGCTCCAGCCTCACCCAACCCTCTGGGCTCCACCCTGGGAGAAAGAAGAGAGAGGAGGCAGGAGAGGCTGGCAAGGCAGCCGCTGGAGTTAGTCATAAATTTGAGTGAAGCCTTCTCCCCAGGGGCCCATCAGAGGAACCCTGGAATGGGGACTGTGTGTAGGAGGTGGGGTGGGGCTCCCTGGCTTGAGCCCATCAGGCCCTCTAATTGAGTGTTAATGGAGTTTCAAGGGGGAGGGGGCGCAGCTGTTGGCTGCGGACGGAGGGCAGGGAGGATTATGGCCAGTTCCTTTTCCAGTCCCTGTCTCTGTTTCCCTGCTAGTCTCTGTCCCAGCTTTGTCTCTGAGTCTCAGAACCCTCCACACAGAGGGAAACTTAAAAAAACCCAAACCAACGCCCACATTTTAGGGATGGACAAACTGAGGCCCCGACATGGGGAGTGTCTTGCCCAAGGTCTCATGGTTAATTAGTGGCTAAGACAGACAAAACGTTGGATATCACAGATGCATGCACTTTCCACCGGACCACACTGTCTCGTGTCCACCTCTTTCTGCCCTGTTGAATGGAAACCAACATCTCCATGTCTGTCTCGGCATCCATCCAGTGTTGCCCACCTTGTTATTGGCACCATTGTTCTCCAAAGAGCTGGCCTCAACACCCCAAGGTCATCGTTTAACTCCTGTCCTTCCCTCAGCCCCCAAACCATGTCAGTTACCACGTTCTGCCATCACTTTCCTATCTGACCCTTTCTCTCCTCTTCCCTGGGGTTCACCCACCCTATCACATCAGCCCCTCCCTATTCACATGTTTCCATGTTCATTTCCCAATCCTGTTCCATAGTGACCTTCCCCAGATACCCCAGATTCCCAAACACTCTCCTGCCCTTGTTCAGAAACCCCCATATGCCCTCCACCCTATGCCTACAGGATTGAGGTCCAACTTCTCACTCAAGCCTCATAGCCCTGAGCGACCATGGCCCACCATTTCCCCTGTTTCCCCTCCCTCTTGCCTACCATATACTCATGTATATAACTCAAACCAGGGTGGCACCTTTGCTCCTGGTGTCCTCCCTAGGAGCACCCCCTACTCTTCTACTCTAGCCACCATTCATGAGCCCCCCCTCAATTGACCTACTTGCTGGGCCTCCCTGGGCCACATCAATTTACCCTCTTCTCTGGCCTCACCATCCAGACGTTCATCCATCTGCTTACCCACTACTTGAAACTCACTATACTTACTGACTTATACCCTGCTGGGCCAGGGACCCTAAATTCAGTTTGCGTACCTCATGGTCACAGATGCTTGCTGGGTTACACACCTTATCCCCTGAGCCCCAAGCACACAGCAGAGAACCTGGGATAAAACCTCAGATGTCGTAATATACTGGAGCTGGAAGCGATTATGAGACCTTAGCTCTCTCATTTTATTGATGAGGTAACTGAGGCCTAGCAAGAGGGACAATGCTCAGGGTTCTGCCAGGAGTTAGGAAGGAGTTGAGACTCACATCCAGGTTTCCGGACTCAGGTTTCAGTGCTCTCTCCACCTCACCATTCATCCTCTAAGGTTCAGGTCATCTCTGTCACTCAGATGTAAACTGGCAATAGTTTTTTTTTTTTTTAATGCAATAGTTCTTTTTATCTCAGAGCCTTGGTTTCTCCACAATGGAGAAAAGCAGTCCTGGACCATATTTCTTCCTAAAGCGGGGTCAGGGATCATTGGAGAACCCTGTGGCAATGGCAGGACTTTTCAGTGTGGTATCTACTTGCCCCTCCCACCCTCCCCTGATCCCAGACTGCTCAACCCTGCCCCATGCCCCCTGGCCTGGCCACTTTCAGGGACTGTGACCCCTACTCCCCTCTCTACCAGTCCTCCACTGGGCTACCCACCATTGTGTCCCATGTCACAGCAATGTTGTAGGCATGTTGCAAGTGTGTTCAGGCATGTTTCAGGCATGGCCATTTCCACTTGGCTGCCTGTGCCACACAGGTCAGGTGGCGAGTGGCCCCGGCCACCCCTACGCCGTGTTTAGCAGTGGAGCTGAGTGGAGGCGGTGCCTGGTTCCCCAGCCACAGTCTCTCGTTAGAAAGAAATTAAAAGCCACTCAATTTTGGCTAATATCCCTCTGAAGGCCTTTAACTCCACCTGTGACTAACCCATTCATAATCGCTCCGTTTTAGTGGCTCAGGCTGATGTAGCCTCAATTAATTTGGGAGGAGAGATAAACGGCCATTCCTCTTTGTCTCCCATCCCTTCCTCCCTTCCTGCCCTCTCTGTCATCTCCCCCACAGCCTCTCTGTGTCTCTGTCTCTCTGCCTCTAGCTCAGTTTTTCTTTCTCCCTTTCTCCACCTCACCTTTTTCTCATCCTGATCCTGTGAATCTGTTTCTGTCTCTCCGACTCTTTTTTGTGTCTCTTTCAAAGTCTGTCTTAGTTTCTGTTCTTTTTCTACTTCCTTTGTACTCTTTCTGCCTCTTGCTCTTTCTTCCTGCATTTCTCTGTCTTTGTCTCTATCTCTGCCTCCTGTTTCCTTTGGTGCCCTGCTTTTGGTCACTTTGACCATGACTCTCATCTCTGAAGCTACTTTCCTTGCCCACTAATGTGCTTATGTTTCTACACTGCTTCTTTCTGGTTCCCTCTGCCCATCTCTGTCTCTTTATTGTCTCTTTGTCTCAGTGGCCATCTCTGCATCTCCTGTCAATCACTTCCTCCCCAGCCCCTACAGCTTCCCTTCTTTCTCCCTTTCCCTCTTGCTTCCTCTCCTTCCTTTTTACAAAATTCTGCCTGTGTCTCTCCATTTGTCTGTTTCTGCTGTATTTCCCTGAGTTTTTCTGTCACAGAGATGATTCTTCTCTCACCCCTCCCCCATGGCTCAAGCACCTTCTCTCCTGGTGTCTCAAACTACCCCCACCCCAAGCCCCTGAGTCCTTTTGTCTTCTTCTCCCCTCTCGATTATTATTAATGATAAAAGCTCAAACATCACATCAGTAATTTCTGAGTGAGTTTTGCAATGAAACTGGGGCCTTCTCAGCCCCTCCCGAGTCCCACAAATTTTACTTTTGTAATTTCACGCCTCTGGTTATCACCACGCTGCTCCGTCCCTCTCTGCCTCTCAACTCCCCTCCCCTCCCCCCACCCCCCCGGAGAGAGCACTTAAACTTGTTTTCATTCCCTTATTCTTTATTTTTTTAATGTCCACTCTCTCCGGAGTCAGTAATGTTCTTCCTCTCTTTCCTCTCCCATTTTCTGTTAATTCTGCGCCATCTGCCTTAGCATCTGTTAAAAATAAAATTTCCCTCACACAATGAGAAGCTTCCCTGCTCCTCCCTCCCCTCTGCAGCCCCCCAGGTTTGGTGCTGGGGCCGTCAGATGCCACTTCCTCTCCTGGGATGTTTCCCCCTCCCCCCAGTCCCTAGTCTGGTTTTCAGAGGAGAGATGCAGCACTGGGTGAGCAGGCGGCAGGAAGGAGGGGGCTGCCCAGGGGGCCTAGAGCTGGAGGGGGCAGCTGCAGAGGGAACCAGAACGGGGTGGGGGAGGTGGGGGGCACGCAGAGGATGGAACCAGGCTCCACCCACTTGCCTTCGGGACCTTGCCCAGGCTGGAGCTCTGAGCTGCTGAGACTGAACACCTGGCACAGGTAGGTGACAACAGGTGGGGGAGAGACTTGAGGAGTGAGTCCTTTTTCCCCAGGGAAGGAGGTCACGGATTAATCCATTTACCCTTTCCCTAAAGCTGATGCTGGGGGCCTGAGGCTGGGATGGTGGTAGGATGAATTTAGGAGATGGGAGAACTGCCCCCAAGACCCAGAGATTGTCCCCTGCTTGGAATGGATATGGCGTTGGACAATGTATCCTCAAGACTGGCTGTCCAGAAACACCCTCCCCTTATGTGCTGGAGGACTTTGTCCCTGCTGTCCTGGGCTCAGCTGGGAGAAGGGAGAGAAAGGGAATCAACTGACCCCCAAGCCCTGAAGACTTTAGGAGGCAGGAAAGTCTTGGCTTGAAGCCAGCTGGCCAGAGGCTTTGGGAAGACACTCAGTGTGTGTGTATGTTTGTGAGCAAGCGTGTGTGTGTGCCTGTGAGATTAGTGTCATTACTGATCTGTGTAGGTATGTTTGAGGAGTATGTCTATATGAACTGGGTTATGGTTGATTTTCTTTCTGTGTCATACTATGTCTGGCTACGTCTCTCAGGTATGAGTGTACTGTGTATGTTATAGTGGGTGTATAGCTATAGCTATACAGCTCTATAGATGGTGTGACTGTGTGGTAGTGGATATATTGTAACCATGTATTTTTGTGTATATTAGTATAAATGGTGTCTTGCAAAAAACTATCTTCCTGTGTAGGTGATGATGTATGTAATTGTTCATGTCTTTCTATTTTGGTTGATTTGTATGTGAAAATCTACATACTTTGTTTATTTTGTACATTACTTTATCTCTCCTGTGATGCTGGATGTAACTCTTTCTCTAGGCAGTAGTTCCTTTTCTCTTGTGATGGGGTACTCTGTATGTGATCAGTGCCAGGTAGGTACCTCTGTGAGTATTGCTTCACTTCTGAGTGAAGTGACTATGGGAGTATCTTTCTGATCACCACCTGGGAGGGTGATCATGTATGACTGTCTCTGGCAACATGTGCGTGTGTGTGTGTGTGTGTGTGTGTGTGTTGTATGCTTCCTTTTACTCATCACCACACAAAGATGTGGTTATTGGATATGGGCTTGGTTGTGCCAGGGAGGGTGAGGCAAGGCATGCATGGTTATGTTGGTGGGTCCAGTGAGGTCAACTGAGATAAAAAGTCACAGGTAGGGGACTGAGGCAGCTCCGCAATGGGATGGTGAAAAGGTACAGGCTTTAATACCATAGTCCTGAATTCAATTCCTAGATCTGTCCCCGATCAGGTCAGTGGCATAGCAAGTTACTTAAACTGAGTATCACTTTCCACATCTGTAAAATGGGGATAATCATAGCTATGGCATATAGTCATTGCAGGATTAGGGACACAGGATATCATACAACTACCCTGGCACCTAAGAGTAATAAAACAATAGTAGTAGTAGCAGTAACAGTAGTGGTGGTAGTAATAATAATAGGTTATTGAGTGCTTACTATTACATGTTTAATCCTTTACTTCTCACATCAATTCTAGAAGGGTTCTTACTCTTTTGGACATGAGTAAACTGAGGCACAGAGTATAAATAACCAAGATCAGACAGCTAGGAAAGGCAGAGTACCTGTTCATCAGACGATATCTTTATTTGGATAGTAGATGCTTCCTGCAACTACTGCTGATGTTCATGTGAGCATTGGAGGGGAGTGTGCATTAGACCCATAGCACTTCATTCCTACTTATAGGGGCCTTCTTCTCAAGTCACCCCTCACCCTTGGTGCCCCACAACCCAGCGGATTTGTTGCCTCCTGGGACTGTTTTGGGGGCTGGACAAAAGGGATAGTCTGAGGAGGAGGCAATGCCCCCACGCTCCTGGCCGCCTCTTTCCAGCCTTGATCGACACCAAAGACTCTGTAATCTCTCTCTGCCCCGAGGGGAGCAGCAGCGTTTGTGAAACAGATTTTTACAAAATGTTTTGACCCTGCTCTCCCCTACTGCCCCCTCCTCCCCCACATCCCTGCCTGGCACCGTGTCACCTAATTAAATCAGCCTTCGCGGGCGTCTCCGCTCCCTGCTAATTGTGCCCTGGGCGGGCTTCCGGAGGTCGCTCTCCCCATCCCAGTACCCACCCCCAACAACTCCCAAGGACAACAGGGGCCTGGGGCGGGCCCCTGCTGGGGCCGTGTGGCGGGCAAAGATCTCCTAGGGGCCTCCCGTGGCGATTTCCGTGATCCTCCCCTTGTGGCTATTCTGCAACTCTGGAGACTGAGTCATCGGTTCTAACCCCCGCCTGGCCCTGCTTCCTGATCAAGGACAGGGGCCCAGTCTGAAAGGACCCGGGGTCTCGGGGAGGCCAGCCGGAGCGTATCCGGGTAATTGTCTCTGCCAGACCCATTGCCGAAGCAGGCGGCTTGGAAAATCCCGGATTTCTTTCCCCTTCACCGGCGTGCGGGGCCGGCCGGAAGCCAGGCGGCTTTATTTACAGATCCTCTAGCAGGCGGTGGTAGAGGCTGGGCTGGGAGGGCGCTGGCCGCCGCCACCTCTGTCCAGGGTGCTGATCGCACGCAGTGCTGGGTGTCTCTCCTGCGTTTGCCGGGATATTAACAATGACTAAAAATCATTATAGGCGAGTGTTACTGAAAGATTACCAGGAGCCAGGCACTGAGCTAAGGGCTTCCAAGCTCTGTATAATTTAATACTCACAGCAACCTTAAAAAGAAAGATTTTCCCATTTTAAAGATGAGAAAACCGAGACTTCTACAGGTTAAAGAGCTGGAGTTGGGGATGGTTAGGGGGGAATTTCACTCTATCTGTCATGTCTGATTTCTTCCATTATTTTTTCTTTTAATAACCCAAAATATGTTCATGTAATACTTGTGCATTAAAAATAAGCTTGAAAAATCTGAAAATTTTTTCTTAACTTAAGATGTTCTTCTGGGCAAATGACTGAGGTTCTTCAAAGAAAAGGGAAAGAGAGAGATAATAATCAAATACATTGTGGGTGGACCTTGTTTAGTTCCTTACTTAACAAGCTAAATGTAAAAAAAAATGAAATATTTGAATATGGACTGAGTATTTGATGATTTATGGAATTATTGCCAATTTTCTTAGATATGATAATGACATTGTGTGTGTGTGTGTGTGTGTGTGTGTGTGTGTGTTAACTATTTCTGGGAAGGAAAAGCAAGAAAACCTCTTTAACTGTTAAATTTTTGGTTAAAAAGAACTGTTAAGTGACCTGCCCAAGATTACTTAAGAGTCCCTTCTCTCAACCACTCTGGCAGCTCACCATCAGCAGATCTGAGCAGGTCTACAGCTTGGTGTGTTATACAAGTCTGTCTACAAGTTTGTGTGGTCATCTCTGCTCGGGTTGACATAAGTGTTGGTATTGTTTCTTTGTGTGTGAGATCTCTGTGCAGCAAATTTTAAGTGCCAACTGTATGCCAGATTTTCTATAATAATATCTTACAGCACTTTAAACTCAGAACAATCCTGGGAGGGAAGACTTGCTATTCCAGTATCGCAGATGCAAGGAACTGAGGCAGAGAAAGTAATTTTCCTGTGGTCTTATACTAAGGGATGGAACTGGAACCCAGGTATTTTTCACTCTACTTCCTAGTGTTCTTGGTAATTGCTTAAACCACAGTAGCCTTAATAGTGTATGCGAGACTTGTGCCTGAGTATGACTTCATCTAGCGGGTGGAAGTAAGGAACTGTGTATGTAGTCATAGCAGCACCCCTCTTCCTGTGATGCCCTGGGGTGGAAGATGCAGGGGATTACAGATTAGCAAGAAAAGAGAGTTGATTTGAAATGAATGAATCAATGGGGATGATCAAATCCACTAAAGATGATATGATCTGAAGAATTTATTTGGTGACAAAACAGATCTAAATTTGATTTGGAGGCTGGAATCTTTCTCTCCATAATGATAAAGTCATCTTGAGCACCTGCCAGGCCCCAGTCTCTCTCATCTATAAAGATACCTAGAAACTATGTATATATAGCACAGCATCTGGGGCAGAACAAGAATTCAGTTAAAAAAAAAATAGACCTTTGTTATCAAAGAAAGAAGCACAATATAATTCATGGAAGCCAGACTTGGAGTCAGAGAGGGGATTTTCTCAAAACCCACTAGTTGAGTGACCTTGGGCAAGCAATTTAACCTCTCCAGGCCTCACTTCCCTTTTCTGTGATAAAGAGATAATCACACTTAAAGAGACTGTAAAAATTAAATGAGATAATGCATAAAGTGCTTGGCATAGTGCCTAGCACATAGTAAGTGTCCAATAAATGTTAGCAGTTATTACTCTGTGCTAGGTGCTTTACATACATTCTCTCTGAACCCTGTCATCACCCCATAAGGTATTTGATATTCCAATTCAGGCTTCTTTGTATTCCAGATTCATACTTGTTCCATTCACCTGGCTGCCTGCCTCTTTAAGAGCTGTCTGTTTTATTTGAATGTCGGTCCATCTAGTCAAAGCTATGGTTTTTCCACTAGTCATGTATGGATGTGAGAGTTGGACTATAAAGAAAGCTGAGTGCCTAAGAATTGACACTTTTGAACTGTGGTTTTGTGAAGACGCTTGAGTCCCTTGAACTGCAAGGAGATCCAACCAGTCCATTCTAAAGGAAATCAGTCCTGAATACTCATTGGAAGGACTGATGGTGAAGCTGAAACTCCAATACTTTGGCCACCTGATGTGAAGAACTGACTCATTTGAAAAGACCCTGATGCTGGGAAAGATTGAAGGCAGGAGGAGAAGGGGACAACAGAGGATGAGATGGTTGGATGGCATCACTGACCCAATAGACATAATTTTGAGTAAACTCCAGGAGTTGGTAATGGACGGGGAGGCCTGGCATGCTGCAGTCCATGGGGTCGCAAAGAGTTAGAGACGAATGAGCGACTGAACTGAACTGAGAGTCAGTGTTGGGGACTGACATAGGGGATTGGAAGGGAGACAATCGGGGAAGGGCAAGCATTGGAGAAAGAGCACTAGTGTGGGAGTCATGAGATTGGAATTGACACCCCAGATTTTCCATTAACTAATTGTGTGACCTTAGTCAAGTTTTTCTTCTCAGAGTTTCAGTTAACCCTTCTGTAAAATAAGATGGGTAGACTGGAAGAGCTAAGACATTCTAAGACTGGTAACTGGATGTGTTCAAGAGACTTTGAGTAAGATCTAAGAGTATGACTGTGAATTTTGTGGGACTCTGAGAGAGTGTGAAAGGGGAGTGTTGGGTGGAGATATAGGGTATGGAGTTGTGGTTGCAATAATATAAATGACAATAACTAGGAGGGACATGTGACTAGGTTTCCTTAGGACAAAGCATGACAGTGTGAGGCTGTGGGGGAGTGAATATTGGGTGACTGGGTGTGTTTATGTAAGTGGGTGTGTGTAAGCGTCAAGTTCTATGAATGTATTGTATGCGAGGATGTGGGTGTAATGGTATGAAAATTATTATAGTCAAATTTTGTGAGAATGTGAGTACAATTTTAAGGGAAGTATATGGGTTGTGGACTATATGTGAATATGCGAGTGTAGGGGTGATATATATGAGACGGAGACTGACCATGGGCTGATATGGAGAGAGGGATGGTGGAGAGATCTGTAAAGTAGGCACCACAAGTAGGAAGACCCTGAACCGCATCATCCTCCCCTTTCCCTAACCTATGGAGCCCCCTGGAATGATCTACAGCTGACTCAGATGTATTGATTTGGGATAATCTGTTCACTGTTTCCCCCACACAGAGCTGGAGACCCAGTTTTATGCTCCACAGCTGTGGTGAATTAACACTGGAAGTCCCACCATGAGCAAACCCAGCCGAGCCTCCCTCCTACTCTCTTCCTAACAACCTTGGCCAGGGGACTGCAAGAACAGCAGCAAGACTGACAATGAATGCACATTCTTGGGGCCAGGAAAGCTGCAACAGACCTCATCCCTGCACTGAGGAGGCAGAGAAAGATTTGGTAGAGAACTTTTCATGTAGGACTTCAGCTTATGAGGTAGTGATTGTATATAGAACACATACAGATACACAACCACATTTGTATAGAAGGTTTACTTAAACCTTCTTAATCACACACACACACACACACACACACACACACACAAAGTGGTCTGAAGAATTAGGGGTTTTGTTGTTGTTTTGCCTTTGAAGAAAGAGCCCTTTTATTTAAGCAAATGGTAAAGGACTGATGATACCCTCTTATGGTAAAAATATAGAGTGGTACAACCTTTTGAGAAGGTAGTTTGACAATATATACCCAAATGTAAAATGTGTATTTTTTCAATCCAAAACTTTTGTTTCTAAGAACTTGCCCTAAGGGGATAATCGTACAAATGTGAAAAGATCTGTCCACAAATATATTCATCTCAAGTGTGTTTAAAACAGTGCAAAACTAGAAATATCCTAAATGTGGATCAACAGAAGACTGACTCAATACATCATACAGTGGAATATACTTCAGTTATGCCAACAATCACATAGCTCTATATTCATTGAAACAGAATGGCATCTATCATATATTTTTATGTAAGAGAAGATTACAGAACAGAACATAGAATTTGATCCTGTTTGTGTCATATTATGCACCTGTGTCTATGTTTATTTACAGGCAGAAAGAGTTGTCTGGTGAATGGTCATTCAAATAGCAACTGGGGTTGTCTAACTTATATGGGCATTATTTTTGTCTTTCTTCTCTGTATTTCCTGTGTAGGAAGGAAAGGTGAAAGAAGAAAAAGAAGCTTCCTATGTGCCTTCTGTTCACCAGTCTCTGCACTCAACACAGGGGGCATAGCAATGAGTGAGGTGCCAATCCCCTTAGGGACCGCCCAGGATTAAACCTCCACATCAAAGGTGTTGGGGCTGACAATATATCGTCAAATGTGCTATAACTTGATATAGCTTGAATATCATCAAATGTTCTATATCTACAAACTGTCATCTTCCTCCCTTTGCCGGCTCCTTGCTGGATCCATGTTCATCTTTGAGAAGACAGTGAGAAGATGTGTATCCCCTGGAGAGTCCATGGGCTTGGCAGTAGGGGAAAGGAGATCCTTGGATAAGGCTGGAACCGCTGTGGAGACACCCTTTGAGGAGGGAAGTCTCTGTCCTCAATGCCCCTTCCCATAATAAGAGATCACTGAGTCCATCCTCAATCATTTTTTAACTTCCTCAGTCAAAATAACCCTCTTGAAAGTGCCTGAAATCATCCTCCTCTGGGGAGAAACTTCTTAGGGCCTTGGGCCTACAAATGATACTAGAGGCCAAGGATTTCACTGCTCCCATAGTAGTGGGATCCCATAGATCCCATAGATCTCATTTTGAGGATCTTCTGCTTGAACTCCTTCAGGGTAGGAGACTTGCTTCTTCCTGAGATAAGCTTTTTGGTTTCAGGCAGCTCTGATGATTAGAAAATTCATTCTTAAAGAAATGCGGTAACCCATATCTACCTCCTGGAAGGTGTTTATCCTCCATTCCCAGTAAGGAGATGTTCTTCAAAGATGGTAGAAGGTAAAGTAGTGTCTGCTGAGAGTCCTGAGGTCAAAGGGAGATGTGAGCCAGGACAGTGCAAGGAAACGAGTGGGAACCAACTCAGTCACTGCCATTGTACCCCCAGTCGTCATCATGCCAACATGTGGATCAACATGTGGGCTCAGGGATTTCCATTGTGGGAAAAAAGCTAACCATATCCTAGCATTGTTGGGGAGACAGACATTATGACAGGGAAAGCAAATGGTGCCAAATTCCAATGATCACTTATTAAAGTAAGGTGACATTGGGCTGGTCCCTCTTTGGGCTGGTCACCTATTGGGCTGGTGGCCCATATTAAAAAAACACAGAACTTTCTAATATTTATAAGGTTTGAAAAATCCCTTTTAAATTTGAGATCCTGTATGAAGGAAGGAGGAGTCCGTTATTTGACTTGATTTTACTCTATGAAAATAATACGCCAAGGATCAAGTTCAAGCCCCTTTCCTGGTTACGTTCAATGGACATGATGCAACCTCCTCCCTTCTCCACCTCCCTGCCTTCCTCAAACACCACACACCAGAGGGTCACATTCTTCCTCATCTCTGCTCTTCTGCATCTATTGTGCCCTCTGCCTTGGTTTGTAAACTCCTTTTGCCCAAACTCAATTCTTGCTGAGCCCTGCTATACCTGCACTTGACCCCTTCCTGTTGGTCCAGGGCATCTTGGGCTGCTCCGACCCGCATCTTGCTCATTGCTTTGTGGTTGATTGACTTGTAAGTCTTCCTCCCTCATTAGAACTGTGAGTTCTATGAGGGCAGGGTCTACATCTCATTTTTTGTACCCCCAGTGCCAAACCAATGCCTAACACCTAGAAAACAAGCAGAAAACAGTTGAATGACTGAAGAGGTGTTGAGAAGAGGACCATGACCTTTATCAGAGGCAAATTCAGCCTCTTTTCAAAGTTGCTCTTGGAATGACAGGCAGAGAGGGGAAGGCATTCTACTTCATCTAGTGTCAATACTAGGATGGTTGTGTGGCCATGGGCAAATTACTGGATTTCTTTGAGTCTTAGCTTCCCTATCAGTCAGGTAGAGGGGGTACATAATAGTATTTTCCCCCAAGAGTTGTTATGACAAATCGAAAGTAGCAGTGTAGTGTGAAGTGCCTAATATAGCACCTGCCACAGAAGTGCTATTATCATCCTTGTATTTGTCATTATTTGCAGTGATCACAGGGATTATTATTGTTACTATGTAACAGCCTATTTCTCTCCCCTGGAAAACTCTGCGCCTTCTGTCAAAGCCCCAGATCAAATGCCACCTCCTTTAAGAAACCTTCCCAGACGCCCTCAGGAAGTCCTGCCCCCTTGACTGTGCAGCACTTCCTGTGTGCTTCCATTTCAGTGCTCATAGGGCATTGTGATGTTTGTAGAAATCTGTCTTCCTGCCTGATGGTGAACCTCAGGAAGGCTAAGGCAGTCTTGGCTTTCCTTTGCCCTCAGCTGCTCTGACACGTGGGAGAATTCAAAAGTGTTGGGTGAGTTGGAGGAACTTCCAAGTTCCCGAAAACACCAACGTGTGCTGGAAACCAGTGAATATGCAGTATTAATGGTGACTCAAGGCACTGAGTTGCCACTGCTCCACAGATTTGAGTTCCACGCCTAAAATATTTAATGCAGATGATGGTACAATCTCAATATATTTATAGAATTTTTTTTTAAGAAGGGAGGGAAGAAACTCAGTCTGAGAGATAATATTACCAGAAGGAGGAAGCTGTTCCCCTTTGCTCACTTCTCCCCCTGCCCCACATGGTCCCCTCACCACCCCCAGCACAGGGCTGTCAGTTTTGTTCCTGCTCTGGTGCAGGTATGCTGTAAGTACGCTTTTGAAGGGGCTGTCTTGAAGCACTCCCTCCACTAGCCGGTAGGTGTTTATTTACGCCAAGTGAGCTTAACAGCGGCAAAATGAGGAGGGTTGGGAGAAATGAGTCCCAAACTCAGAGAGAGCTGTGATCGAGATCTTATTTTCCACGCACTGTTGCATCAGGTTTGTGGCCTTGCACACAAGTATTTCCTGTGGACACAGCAGGATGTTAATAATAACTAATGCACGATAATAACAATACTCCTCACTTGTACTGCATTTAATGACCTCTTGGATCACATTTACATGGCCTCACTGTTCCCACTAGTCTAGAGAGTGAGGTATGTGGGACAGATATTCCCATTTTACAGATTGGGAAACTGAGGTCAAGAGGACTTGCAGAGAGCCACCCCACTACTTAGAAGCAGATCTGAGAGGTGAAGTCGGGGCCCTGCAAATTCGTGGTCATATTGACATTTGGGCTCCTGCAACTGTAGGTTTGTTGCAGGCGTACACCTGGGGGAGCTCTTTAGGACCTGGCAGCAACCCTAAAAGGGTGGAGTCCCAACTGTCTTACAATTAGTCCCTTTCTTGGAGGACCTCGCGCCCTGGGCTGGTTCGGCTGCGGGACGGCTGAGCGAGGGCCGGGGAGCGGGGAGAAGAGCCACGCGGACCTGACGGGCGCCCGCGAGTGCGAGGAAGGCGCTAGCGGGGCCACCCACCCACTTTCTGGGCGGGAAGACTGAGGCTCGGGCGGCGGGCGGCCGCCCCCTGGTGGCGGCGGGGCGGGCGGACCACGGGGCCCGGCCCGACCGTGGCGCGTCCTCTCTCCCGGCCCGGCGGAGGCGCTTCGGCTCTCGTGGCGCCCGCTCCCCGCGCCGCCTCCCCCGCTCCCTCCACTTTGGGGATAATTTAACATGTTTCACACTAACTTTCCCGTAATGGCCACGGAGCCTTTAGAAGTGCAGCCTCCCCGCTTTATCGGCGGCCGCGCTAATGGTTATCTCGCAGCCGTGCCCCCGGCGATCCTGTCAGGAGTAAATAGAAGCTGACACAGTCATTTGCTTAAATCTTCTCCACACTTTTGCCGCATTTCCCTCCAGAGGATACCCCTGAAACAACAATTATTTGAAATGTCACGCGTTTCTGCCCCTGGGCTACCAACAAATGAACATTAAATCTATTAACAGCAAAAAAAATTAAATGTTTACTTTTCCGCGAAGGTGTGAGGGGCCGGAGTCAGGGAGGGGCCGAGGCAGAGTCAGGGACGGAAACCCGAGACAGAGACCGAGAAGCCGAGAAACCCAGGCGTGCGAGGAGACGAGGAAGCTGGAGGAGGCTGGAGAGAGACAGCAGGACAGACTGAAATACAGAAAGAGAGACTCGGAGCAGGCGCAGGGGGGAGCGACGTGGGGAGGAAGGGCCAGAAACACAGGGTAAGACAGAACAGAGATTGAGACCAAAAAAAAAAAAAAGAGAGAGAGAGAGAAAGAGACAGACTCCCAAGAGAGTAGCAAGGAGGGCCAAGAAGGATGCCCACAAAATGAGACATGAGAAAAAGCAGAAAGAAACTTTGCGCGCTCATAATGCTGCCACTCTCCCAGTTTAAACAACAAAATGAAAACCAGAACGGGGCGGGCGGGGGGCGGGGGGAGCGGGGGTGGGGGGAGAAAGGGGGCCAGGTTAGGGGGTGGGGTGGGCTGCATTTCCCAGGGGAGTGCTGGAGTGAGCTGGGGTGTATTCTGGGAATAGTACTCTCTTAGGCCTTACCCTGCAACCTGGTGTCCTTTGGGCCTTGCAGGCGCTGGCCTGGGCTTGCACTGAAGTGGGGGACAGCACAGCCCTCCATGCCCCTCATTTGTCCAGCGGTGGGTGGGGGTGTGTGTGAGAGAGGTCTGGAGTGCCTGCAGCTGGAGACTCAGGGGACAGCAGGTGTGGGATGAAGCAGATAGGCAAGTGTCAGGGTCCATGGCCTGGGGTCAATGGCCATCCTGGCTGCCCCTGTGACTCAGTGTCCCAGTCTGTATAATGAGAAGCAGACCTCTGGACCTCCACTCCACAGTCACCTGAGGGCCAGATTGTCCTGAGTACAGTGTCTTCGTTGCCCTCCCCTGGGCCTGTGTGACATCTGAGAGATGTCATACCTGGTACTGTGGAAGGATCTGGGGTATGTATGATCTTGTTTTTTGGTTCCCCAAGGTCAGTGCCTCACCACGGGTGATGTGTTCACAGAGCACCCACTGTGGGAAGGAGCCCAAGGGAGGGCCAAGAAGCTCCAGCCATTGAGGACCACTCATTTCTCCACACCTCCAACCAGAATCAGGGCTCAGTGAGAGGCCAGTAAGAGGGTAAAGGGCCAGGCAGCAGGAAGGCCAGTGAGGAGGTTCTCCAACAGTTGGAGGTGTTAGTGGGGTTGAGGGGGGCGAGGGAGGTGGGGGTGTCTGAGGGGCCAGTGTAAGCTCTTTTCACCTCCCAGCTCCCCCCTACTCTTACATCTCCTGGCACTCCATGGACTGTATTCCTGTGACATTTTCAGTTACAGCAAATGGGTCAAGTTTCATTTCAGTGCCAGGTGAGGCTCTCATCCTGGGCCAACTCAGCATGGCCAGACGCCTCTGGATTCTGGTTTCACTGCTCTCCTGGGGACATGTGTCCAAGCTGAGACTGCACGCTAGGGCTCTTGGTTAGTGTGTAACTGGGTGTGAACACTAGCTCCATACACACACATCTGCCTGCACCAGTAACACATGCAAACACAGAAGTGAGGCTATGAATGTGCTCTCACACTACTGCTTTAAATGTGGACATTTTTAGCCTCCTATGAACCCAACTTTGAGATACACATGCAGAGCACATTCATGTGGGTACACAGATGATCACCTTTCATGTTCAAACGTAACCTTGCACACTCAGACATACACTCAAGGTGGCTCCATCCCCTGCCCTTTACCCTGACAATGCCCACCTCCAGTCTTCTTACTCCAAAGGAAAACGGCAAAAGGCTACGTATGTATGTCTGGGTCACAGAATCTGTGTTCTTTGTCTGAATGTAAGGTTGTGTATGTGTGCCTATGTGTGAATGGCAAAGAAAATTTACATGTATTTCTTTGCTTTGAACGTGGACATGTTTGCTGCCTACAAGGATATTGTAACTGTGTTTGTGTGTGTCTCTTGGAGTGTTGTGTGCCCCTGTGGTTGTGTGTGACTGAAAGTGTGTGGTGGGGGGTATGTGGGGGGGGGGGTGAGTGCTATTTAAATAAAAAAGAAAGGAAGTGAATCAGGGTCGTTTCCATTTTAATTGTAAAACAGATAAGCACTAAACACTTTGAAAAAGTAAATGACTTGAGAATAATTACTCTCTATTACCCAGCGTCCCAGGGGGGCAGTTGGAGGAGCCCAGATGGCTACAAAAATGGGATTTAGCAGAAAATTGAAGACATTATTCACCGTAACACATTATCAATTACCTTCATATCAATTACAATAACCTTACATTAGCGAGGGGCCCCGAGACCCTCAAGCCCTGAGACTGTGGAATCACTGCAGCCCCGTGGGGGAGGGGTTGGGAGGAGGGGTAAGAGGATGGGAGGGGACTGGGAGGGTCTTGCTTCCATCTCTCTCTTGGAGATGCTGCTGGCTTAGGCCCTCACACCCCATTCCGGGTCTCTACTCCTCAAATTTTCCCCAGTCCCAGCACTCTAGGCTGGGGCTCAAATGGAAAATAATGAGTGGGAGCAGGTAGCGAGCTGAAGGGTGAAGGATTGAGAAGCTGATGGAGAGCTACAGAGGCCAAGAGGTGCAGGTGATAAGAGGCTGAGAAGTGAGGGAAATAAAGGGATGGGGGTGGCCTGAATAGGCCCGAGAAATCTAAGAGGCTGAGATTGAAAATCTGAAGGGGTAAGGGGGCTAAGATGCTGAAGAATTACCTTCTAGAAATTTTGCTTTTATTCTGTGGTCACTTTCTAGTCCATCCACCTCTCTTAGACTTAGGGCTTTTCTAGGCTTTCCCTTCTCCCATCTCCCCTCCCTGCCCACTGCAGTTTCTACTGGTTCTTTCCTCCCACCCCAAAGTCTCTTAGATGGAGTAGAATGGGAGGTGGTGTAGGGGGCCTCTTGAGAATGAGTTGCACAAGACATTCAAAACTGAAAGTCATGAGTCTTAGTCCCCTGCAGTAGGAAGCACAGAAGTGAGATTAATGGAAAAACTTCCTAGAGTAAGACTCTGAGACTGAATCCATGTGTCTCCTCTGTGACCTGGGAATCAGTCAGTGGAGAAAGGAGCCGGAAGACCCTGCAAGGGCAGGCTCTGAGATAGAGTTAGAATGAAGAGTGCAGCCCTGATTTCTCCTTTATCTCCTCACTGGCACACACAGCACCCTTCACTGACGGGGGCGGGGGGGCAGGGGAGGGGGGGAACCAGCCAAGCCAGTCCAGCCATGCGCCACATGTGGCCACTGAGTGCTTGAAACATGGCTAATCCCAATGGAAATGTATTGCAAACAAAAAATGCACACTGATTTTTAAAGAGTTAGTATTGATAAAAAAGGTAAAATGTCTCATTTTCACTTTAAAAATATTGGCTACATGCTAAGATGGTCTTATTTGAGCTATATTTTAAATATTTATTTAAATTGTAACTACATATTAATTTAAAACTTGATAAAATGAAATGAATTAATTTCATGTTTCTTTTAATGTTTTTTAAAATATAGCCACTAGAAAAATTTAAATTGTGTATGTGGCCCACACACATTTTATTGATATTTCTGTTGGACGGAGTTAAGCTAAAGTTCCTGGGAAGGAAAGGGTTTGGGAGGGGAGCAATTCTGGGGGTCCCTCCCTGGGATTCACTTCAAAAGGGCCCTTTTTTTCCTAGAGGACAGGGCCCCCTAAGGAGCAGAACTTCTGAGATGGATTGAGGCAGGAATCTTTTCCTTTTCCTTTCTGAAACCTAACCCCCTAAATCAGCCATTTGGTTCAGGATTCCCAAGGAAACAGAAACCCATGTAGTCACAAGTTCCCACATCCAGTTCATCCCTTCTCAATGCCCATCCTCAACATGTACACACATATGTTCTGCCCATGCATACGTTCTGTGCTCACATGCTCATTTGGGCATTAACACGTTCTCCCACTGGGCATGCATATGTCCATCTCTCTCACAAGTGCACACACATTCCTTGCTCATATGCACACTCACATTCACACTGCTGTGCACGTGTTCTCACACTTTCTGCCATGTGACAGCTTCACATGGACACGTGTGCATTCACACACTGCATCCTTGTAGACGTGTGCATCCCATTTCACACACATAGCAGGGCCAGGAGGGCAGGCTCGGGCAGAGTTGTCAGCTTGATTCATGGTGTGTGTGTGTGTCCAGGGGAGTGAGAGCTAATAGTGCCCCCCTCCCTCAGGCTGGGCCCAGAGGACTAATTGCTAGTAATGAGCTAAAAGGAGCTCAGAGCTGGCCTCAGGCACCGGATGAAGATGTTTCCAGAGACCAGCCAGAAGCTGTCCTGCTGTTTTGTTGATAGAAAATCCTTCTCCCCCAGCGTCCCCTCTCTGTCTCTGTCGCCCCTCCTGGGCTCCCTCTGGTTCCCACAGCCTCTGAGAGGTCCAGCCATACCCCAACCCTGATTCTCCCATTAGCCTCTCTGCCTCCTCCTGAAGGTCCTACCCCATCACAGCATTTGCCCTCTCTCCTGCCCTCTTCTCTCTCCTCCCTGATGGGGACCTCCTAAGGTACCCACTGAATAGGAGACAGATTTCCAGAGGCTCCAAAGGTCAGATCTAGGGCTAATGGGAAAGGTTGCAAGGATCCTCATTGTAACTGGACCTGAGGAAAACCTTTCTGGTAATAAGATCTGCCCAATAATAGAAGAGGACCATGCTGAGCTCCCCATCGCTGAAGTATTCAACAACACTCACTGAGGATGCTGTAGAGAATACAATCCATGGGAAGGGAAGTTGCAGAGAATGACCCATGAGACCTCTTCCTGGGATTATTATTATAATTACTTATAAATTATTAATATAATTATTCACCAGTACTAATTATTATAGCCACCATAGGTCAAGTACCTATAAAATGCACGTACTTTACATTTTTAGCCGTCTCCATTCATCCTCACAAACATCTACCTGTAAAGTAGACATTATTATCCTCATTTTGCAGATGAATAAACTGAGGCTCAGAGAGGTCAAAGCAGGAGCCAGGGCCACATGGCCAGTTAGTTACAGAGCAAGGATTTGAATCAAGTGTGTCTTATCTTCATACTCATACAATTTCCACTAAAACTCTTTCATTCATTCTCTCAACAAACATTCATTCATCAAATAGAGAACCTCTGATTTAGCAAATAAAGACTAAAAGGGATCAGAGTCTTAAAGGGACCAAACTTAAAGGAATTTGGGGTTGGTGGCAACCAATGCCTCAGTTTAGAAACAGAAAAAGAAAAATCCTCGACAGAGATTCCCTCCACAATCCCCAAGTGGCTATATGTGTCTGGTGTGGGCAGGCATATCTCTGTGTATATGAAACCACCTGGGAACACACAAAGAACCAGCAGCCACAGGGGTCTTGGGGAGAACTGGAGGGCACGAAAGCCCAGTGCCATGCTTTGCCAGTCTGAGGGAGGGATCTGGGTCCAGGGAAACCCATCTCTCATATTGGCACATTAGTGTCATTCAACAAAGGCCAGGCAGGATCTGAGGGCCTTCTAAGCACACTTCATTCTCCTTTCTCCACCCTCAAGCAGATATTTGGAGCAGGGGGCGGGCAGAAGGGAGGGAAGGAAGGAGAGAAAAGGAGGGTCAGGTGCTGGAGTGGGACAGGGCAGGGGTGGCACCCAGAGATTTGGAGGCTGTTTATGATGCAAATATGTGTAAAAGCTTTGCATTGTCTCCCCTGAGAAAGGAGCCTAAAATTGAAGTCTAATTATAACGAATGATTGTTAATGAGTTGTCTAAACATAATAGATGGAAAGAATTAAACACCCAGAAGAAACAGGGTTTCATTAACACACAATAAAGAAACCACAAGTGGGGTGAACAGAGGCCCCCCCTTCATGGAAGACAACCCTTCTTTCCTTTCCCCCACGGATGGGGCTGGCAAGTGGGACCAAGACCAGGATCCCATAACTGGAAAACTTGGGACCATTAGGTGACCCTTATTGTTGAGGGCACCTGTCTACAAGGGTGGGCATTGTCCGGGCCCACACCTGCTTGGGTACACATGAGTGCCTGCCTTAGAAAGGCATGTCTGCCACCCTGTAGACATTTAATCAAAGTAAGTGTTCTTCCTATGAGTGGACTCTAGTGGATGGTGGAAGGTGAAATCTCAGAGAGGGACATGGGGTCAAGAGCAACCTGTGGGCTTTGGTGGTCTTCCTGAAGCCAGCCTCCTGCCCCCCTCCACCACCTTTTGGCTCCCAGGGAGGGAAAACAGATGAGAAAGGACATGTACCACGTACACATGTGTACAACTCTGAAGGTCGAGCGTCAACCACACCCATCTGAACTCAGAAGGCCAGAGGGAGGAAGGACATCAGAGATCATCTGACCCAAACCAGCTGACCTAACACAGATGATGCCCCGTGAGGCCCAGAGAGGGAAGGTGACAATTCCAAGGTCACACAGTTCAGAGCTAGATCTCATACTAGTCCAGGGTGCTCTAGATTTTAAAGCATCCATTGCTCATGAATGCATGGCTTGGAGCAAGGCCACTCAAACAATAAGATAATGTTCTACATACACACATATTACACATAGGTAACACTGGGACTCTTCCGGGTAAGGTGTGAATGTTTAGGGGTTGTGAGGGAGGCAACAGGAGCCATATTTGTGTAGGGAGAGACTGGGCAATGCCAAGTGGTCCCAGGATGGCAAAATGTGCCAGAGCATACATACATATGGGTTATTGGAGGGCAGAACACAAGAGCTGGAGAGAGGGCTTTGATTGACAGGTTAATGAAGCGCTTTATACTGGTGGTATAACTGCAGAGGCAGGCTGTGAGAGGGCACACACACACACAAACATACACACCCTGATGCGAGCAACACCCAGCAGGGCAGAAGCCAGGCTGGCCAATCTCCAGAGTGATCTTCCAGAATCCAGAAGGATACCCTCTCTGCACCTTCACCCCTGACTTTCTTGTGGGTTTGGTGCAGTCCTGCAGTTACATTGATTTAGTCCAGGTCATGCATGGATAGGGAGGTGAGGGAACTAACAGGACCTGGAATCCCTGGTTCTTTGTGCTCAGCGTTGAGGTGACCTCACCACAGAGGGAGTACAGACAAGGCTGAGACTCCCTCCAAGACTGAGTTCAAACACCCAGGCAGGCACCATAAGGATGAGGGTGAGGTGGGCTTGTGAGTTAAATTCTAGATGGACGCACAGGTCCTCACCCTATCGACCGGACCCACCCCAGACCAGACAGCCTACCCTCCCCCTACCTTCGCCCTTCTTTTGACCCCGCCCCCCTTGGAGCCAACACTGATTGGCTGCCATGCAGGCAGTGCCGGCCAACCAGCCCCCGCAGCGCCAAGAAAAGTTAATTTGGAGTTCTGGTCTCTTCCCAGGATGCATTTGGGCGGCCGCCCGTAATGAGATGCATAATTGCGGAGGCCTGCCAACAAAAGCAGGCTGGATTTAATTGAGTCAACGCATGGCCATTAATAATCTGACGGCAGTCCTCCCCCACCCTCACCCCACCCCCACCCGCCATCATCCAATGCTCTGCAGCCCCCACTGGGCACACTGGGCTCCCGTCCCAGGCTGGTCTCCTGTTCAGGGGGAAGCAGGTCTGACCATTCCCCAGCCTGCTCCAGTGCTAGAGAGGCTGAAGGGAGAACCCACTCTCCCCTAAACTATCTCATCATCATCCTGTCCACCTCTCCTGTATACCTTGGTTGGCACCTGTCTCCCATCAATCCCTTTCCCCAATTCAGTCATTAGATCAATATATCCTGAACTCCTATCATGTGCCAGGCACCGGGAACACAGCAGCTACTGCAGACACAAATCAACCTCTTAGAGCTTAGAGTCATCATTCAGTTGTCTTCTCACACCCTTTACATGAGCCTGACCCTTATACCTGTGCCCACACCCCCACACCCATGCTTGACTCTAGCCCTCACACACCTTCCCCACTTGCCTGCCCCCTACACTTGTCCTCATGCCCTTTTCCCATACCTATCCCTTTTATGTCTTATTCAGACACCTATCTACAATACAGCCTTTACCATAGTCCAGTCCCCAGCATCTATTCCCCCATACATGTCCCCAAATCTCCTGTTTATCTTCATACTCAAGAACTCTGTCCACACACACCCTCTCCCACACATCTGCTCCTCTCCTCTCACACCAGTAACTCTTGCGTGACTGCTTCACTGGTACCCTCTCCTTGCCACTTATCTCTTCCGCACCCTCCCCCCATTCCTCCCTTCCTCCCAGGCCCACAAACCTCAACCAAAACTCTCCAAGTGGTCCCATCTCCTAGAGCTGTTGCTGCGTCAGTAAAATGGGGATAGTATTAGTCAATGCCTCAAGGGATTGTTGAAGTGATTATTTCATGAGATAATCCAGGCAGAGGGCACCTGGGAGCACTCTCCAGTGGTGGTTGTTGACTTTTGCGGGGTGGAGATAATCTGATAAACTGCTCCACAATGAGCTTGGACTGCCCCAACCCCCAAGTGATCTCTTAAAATAATCTGCTTTTACCAGATTAGCTCGGAGTGGGCCTGACCTAATCCCAATGGCTGAAGCACAAATGGTCACAACCGAGGCAGTGACCAGCTTTTCATACCTCCTCAGGAAGGTGGGCTCCTTTGCATCCTTACCTGTTCCACACGAACCTCTTTATCCGTGGTTCCCCGGGGGTAATGGAGAGGCCTAGCATCCCCCAAAGTGGACAATGGGGCTTGTGGGAGGAGGGCACAGGGCACTACTCTTCTACCCACTCTCCCCTTTCAGTAAATCTCTGGTAGGGCAGGAGAGGTCAGTCTGAGGGTGGGGGTGGACTTTTGTGGGACCCTGGGAGGCAAAGTTCCTTACGAAAGGAGAAGAGGATTCTCCTCCCCATTCACTCCTCAGTTTCTCTGTAAGGCCAGAGGAGGCAAAAGAAGAAGGGAAAAGAGCCACTACTTGGGGGAGAGGAGGTGGCACGGGGAGAGGTGGATCTGGAGCGCCATCCCGCTCCCCGCCCCGTTCCCACCCCTCCCCGCAAGCTTCCTTGGTTGGGGGCGGGCACTGCGGTTAGCTGTGGGTGCTTAGCAGAGGAAGATACCCTCCGCACCCCACCCCACCCCGCCCCCCTGAGCCTCTCTTCTCAATCCATCTGCCCGCTGACTTCCGGGAGGAGGTGTCGGGAGGAGGTGTCGGGAGGAGATGTCGGAGCCGCACTCGGCTGGGGCAACCGGCGGGCGCGTGCGCGCGGGCACGCGACTCCTCAGAGAATCCCCGTCACCGCCGAAATCGCCGAAATTGGCTGCAACTAGTAAAGATGCCAGGAATTTGCACCTTGCTCTGTGACCTAAAGCAAAAATGACATGAACATTGACAAATTTGACAAGGAAATTTGTGCAAAAAACAACTTCTATTTGGCTAGCCAAGCAGCAAATATGCCGGATGATACGCTTTATTAAGCAATCCATTTCTCAGCAATAGCGGCGCCATCTGCAAAGGTTACCGCGCATCAGGCTCGGCACAGAATTTCATCTGCGTCTGCAGTCGGGGCCGCACGCGGACACATTTTTCATGTACATGCGATTCCGGATGCAAATAGAATCCGTGATGAAGGAGGTGACCTTCTGGGCCGAGCCGCGCGCGCTAAAGTCACGCGAGAGCCCGCGGGGAGCGGGCGGGGCAGGAGACAGGGGGCCGGGGGGGGGGTGGGGGTGGGGGTGGGGGTGGGCGGGGGGCTGGGGCTGAGGGTTGACCACAGAAGAGGGTATGAGAGGGGTCAGGGAACGGGGGTCTGTGGGGAAGGAATCATATATGGTAGCGCTTGGGGTCTGGAAGGGATTTAGGGGAGCCTCGGCCCAATCCTCTCACTTTACAGATGCGGAAACTGAGGCCCAGGACTGGAAGGGGCTTGGCCAAGGTCATACAGCCCAGGGATGGTAGGCCTGGAGCTGGGACCCGGTACCTTGATTCCCAGTCCGGTGTTGGCGCTGAGGGTTCTGAGCATAGTGAGTGAGAGTATGCCTGGGTTCAGGCCGTTTCACCACTGCTAACTGGATAGCCTTGAGCAAATTAATAAAGCTCTCTGTGCCTCAGTTTCCTGTTCTGTACAATGGAGATATGCTATTATCCACTATTAACAAATAAAGCTATTAGCTTTGTTATGAAGGACTGAGTTAATATGCATAAAGTGTTTGGAACAGCGCCTTTCAAGGAGTAAACTATAAAATCATTTGTTGATTAAGTATTGATAAATGTGTGTTTCTATCCTTCCTGGGCTGATGGGAGATGGAAGAGGGAAGCACAGAGGAAAGCTCCTGTTGAGGCAGAATGGGTGCAGATGGGGAGAAATGAGTGAGCTAGGACTCTTCTTACAGTGGAGTTGGGATGGATACCTCATCCCTCCCAAAGGGAAGTCCTCTGCTCCCTTCTCCCATCTCTTCATCTCCTCTATCACCCCATTTCCCTGGTCTTCCTTCTCCCCTCATGCACACAAATAAAGTACATCTTCATTTCTCACGCCTAGTTCTGTTCACATATCATTTTCTGCTTGTCATCCATTGGGTCTTCAGGGTCTTTCTTGTAGGATCTCCTTTCATACTCGTGCCTTCAGATGTGCTCATTCCTTTGGGCTTTCAATTGGGTGAGGGGTCACTTAGGGAGGAGCTGTGCTTGTCACTGATGAAGCTACTCTATTGAAGTCTGTGTCTCCCACCACAAATGACCTCACTCCCACACCCTTGGTAACTTAATGCCTAGTCTCTGATTTGAGATAAAACTACTCTGGTCTACATGTTTCACCACCATTTGTCCTTTTCCTGAAGTCCCTTCCTCTCCTCCAAGCCAGGACAAATGTCCTGATGGCACCTATCAAAATCACTGTGATAAGTTTATTCTCTGGTGCCTGCACTCAACACACACAGTGGACCCCTGGGGAAGGTTTAAGCACCAGGCCCATCCTTTGGAACAGACAAGGTTTGCTGCTTACCAGGTCTGATTCCCTTGCGTTCCTCACAATGTCTCCCCACCACCACTGTGCAGTTTCTGAAACCACTGCAGTGTCTCACCAAGACCAATGAGAGAGGTTTGGAGTATGACAGCCTCAAAGTTGGGCTTCCCAATCTAACAATACAGTGACATTGAGTTAATCACTTAACCCCTGGAACCTCAATTTTCCCATCTGTAAAATGGGGGATATTAATAGTAATAACCTCCTTAGGTTATTGGATGGATATTCTGACATAAACATGTTAAAATCAACCAATAAGTAAATAAGTGACTTTTTTTCCTCCTCTTTACCTTTGGGCCCCCACCACCCACTCTGAGGGCTCCTTCATCTCCCCATTCCTTTGCTGCTCCAACCCCTATTAGGAGGAATGTTTCTTCCAAAGGGCCAGGTTTTCAATTGAAAGAAAATCCAATCCTGCTACAAGTACTCACGTGGGCTCTGAGCCCGGATGACCGGATAGAAGTCAGAAGCTGTAATGTTTGTTGGTTTATTTAACCTTTATTGAGGACCTACTATGAAGACCTCAGCTCCACTTCCTGAGGGTTGACTGAGGCTGCTCTCATTTATCCCTGTCTCGGAGATAGCTGCTGAGTACAGGTTAGTTCCATGAAGTGGTAGTTTTGGAGTGCCCTGCGTCCCTCCACGTACCCCTAAACTTGGTAGCCGAGAACTTGCCTAGGCAGGGAACCACTCTAAAACATTCGCAAGCCCAGAGAGGCCCAATTCGGGACCTTGACTTTCTTCTTCCGGTCTTCCAACTCCCTCTCCCCCAACTCCCTGTCCAGGGAGCGCGTCCAGCTTCAGAGGGTCCTCGACTGCCGGATGCAAGAGTTCCGAGGATCGGAGGTCGGCGAGCGCACCTCCCCAGGCTTGTGCGGAAGAAGTGCCCAGTGGTGCAAAACGACCCCCGAGTCCCCGGCAAGTTTCAGACCCAGCCTAGAGGCCTAAGGGGCGGGGCCTGGGCGAGGGGCGGAGCCAATCCTGGCTCTGCCCGCCCCTCCCTCCACGGCTCCGCCCCTCCCTTCCCTGCCCTAGCTGTCCGGCCCGCCCCTTCTCCGGCCCCGGCACGCTACAGTAATCCAGAATGTGTATTTCTGCAGATGATTAAATCAATACAATCCTGACAGGACTTGTTGGAACATGCTTCTTTATTTTGCGCAATTCCTTCCCCGCGTCGCCGGCATTTATCACCCGCTCGGCTGTCAGAGCCGAGATTGTGCGGGGCGAGGGCGGGGTGGGTGGGGGAGGTTCGCGCTGCGTCTGGTGCAGGGGCGGCCCTTAGGCTGGCGGAGCAGACCTGCGGCCCCCCTACACTAACACAGACAAACCAACTTAGGGGTCGAACTGCGCCCCCAACCACACACTGCCCGCGACCGGCTCCCCTACGGTCGGTTAGCAGGGGCGGGGAGCAGGAAGATTTGGGTTGGGGGAAGGAGGCAGGGGAGGCCGTCGAAACGGGGACCGAGGGCCTCAGGCCGCACACAAACTCCCCTTTACACGCTGAGCTCCTACTCGAGGTCACGGCACGGACGGACCGTGCTTCCGCGAATCCTCTCTTACCCTCTTCTGACCTCGGTCCTGGCAGCTGGGGACCCTCGACGGTGGGATGGGGGAGGATGGGGATCAGATCCTTGGCCCTACCCCAGGCTCGGGGAGGAGGGGAGAGAAGGCTGGGAAGGAGGGAGACGAGGAGGAAGAAGAACAGGGGGATGATGAGAAGGAGGGAAGAGGAAGGTTGGAGGGTGAGGAAGAGGAGCGGGGGGAGGAGGGTGAAGGGAGGAAGGCGAGGAGGAGAACGATGGGGAGGAAGGCTGCTGGCTGCGGCGGCGGCCGGTGACAGGTGCCTCGGCGGTGGCGGCCCTCGGCAGACGTGATTGCCGCCGTGGCTGCGCGCCGGAGCGTGACTTTACAACTAATCCTGTTTGTAAGTTATTATTTATCTTCAGGAAAGTTTGTCAAACTTGGGCTTTGATTTTTCGCCCTGATTTCCCTCTTGTGGCGCGCTCTCGCACGCGCTCCCATATAATTTATGACTGCCTCTGGTCCTGATGACAGATTATTAAAAGTAGAATTAGTTTTTCGCGCAGAATTTTTCCACTGGGAATTGGGAAGGCAGCGCTCTCCGCGGAAGGTCTCCGGCGAGGTCTCCATTACTAATAGAAGTTTTTTGATGGGGTGAGGAGACTAATGATTTGAATTTACTGTGGCAGCAGTCACGTGGGCGGGAAGGCATCAGCCGAAGAGACAAGAGGTTAACTTTCTCCCTGTGGAGAGGTTTATTGGATTGTTTAGCAGCAGAAGGATAATGTTTTTGTCATAGACTGCTGGTGCCGCGCTGCAGTGCGGTGGCCGCCAGCGCCGGGAGAGGGGAGAGGGGGAGAGGGGGAGCCGGGGAGACCGCGAGAGGCAGACAGACTGACGGACAAACCCGGGAGAAGAGGGAGTTACGGAGGGACACACGGAGACACGGGGAAGCAGGGCGAGTCAGGGAAGGAGTCGAGAGAGAAGGAGACGCAGAGTGACAGACAGAAAGAAAGACGAGAGCCCCAAGAAATACGACAGGGAAGGCGAGGCAGGATGGAGAGAAAGAGCAGGGGCAGAAACCCAGAGAAAAGAAGTAGAGAGGGAGGGAGGGGTGCTGTCAGGTCCCGGCACTGAGAGGGGCGACTCAGCGGGGAGGACGAGGTCCCTGGGGACGTGCGATCCAGGCGCCCAGCCTTGGGTGGGGGCGGGGGTGGGGGATGATAGTGACCCCGGGGCCGGGCTGCCCTCATCCCACAGATGTGTTCGGGAATCCGGGGGCGCAGGCCGCGCGGGCGCCCCCAGTCGGGCGGGGATAGGCCTGGCGGGTCCGGGGGGAGGGGGAGAGGGGGGCGGGGGCGCGCGGCGGCGGCGCGTTCACCTGGCCGTGCGCTCGGAACTTGTACTCCCAGCATGCCTCGACAACATGGGAACCGGAGGGGAGTCGCTGCGCAGCTGAGAGCCTCGGCTTAATCTTATGCACCATTAAGCACTCAGCAGCAAGCCCGTCCTGTTCATATACATCATCCACGCTTAATAAACATAATGATGACATAAGATGTAATTCTAGATGAATTTTCATTTTATAGGGAAATGGAGAATTCCTGTAGAAGGGAAAAAAAGTAAATTATCTGGGAAGTGCAAAATAAATGATGTTGCTCCCAGAGATGAATAGAGGTGTTAGAGGGAGAGAGGGAGAGAAGGAGGAAGGAGGGAGGGAGGGAGGGGAGGGAGGGAGAGTGAGAGATAGCGTGCAGAGACGGAGAGATAGAGTCACACCGAGAGAGGCAGAGACCTGGACTGAGAAAGACACGCGGGTATGGGGGTGGGGCAGGCTGCAGGATGTGGGGGAGGTACCCGATGGGATGAAGGCGGCGGGGGTCCCCGGGTGGGAGCTGTGGGGGGTCGGGGCCGGCGCCTGATGGAGGGGCCGAGGCTGGGGGGGTGGGGAGTGGGCGGCAGCGGCCCGGGCCGAGGCGAGGGTGACGGTGACGGACGGGGCCGGGCCGGGCGGCTCATTCATCAAGAGAAGGATCAGGGGCCCGCGGAGTCACTTACGGGCGGAAATTGAATTCTGATGAAAGCGCTGAGAGGCGAGGGCGGGGGAGCGAGGACCAAGCTCGGGCCGAGTTCCCAGACTTGCCAAGGGGAGGGGGAAGGGCCCACAGAGACCTTCCAGATTGAGGTCCACGCCTCCTTCCTGTCTGGAACCCACCAGACCCCACAGCCCCCGCCCCAGGCATCTGGTAGGGATGTCGGCTCTGGTTGGGAAGGTGTGGGACCTGAGGGTGTACCTAGAAATGTAGCTGGAGTCCTCTTCCTGAGGATCTTGACCACAGGGTGCCTCAGACTGGCCAGTGGATGGCTGTGGTGATGGGAGAAGAGGCGGAGGGTAGGGGGTTTGGTGAGAGAATTAGAGGAAAACAACAGGCAAGAAGGGTTAGTGGAGATTGATGGTGTCTCTTCCTTGAGAGTCAGGGAGGGGAAGGATGGGATGGATATGGGGGGCAGTTACAGAAAGATCAGGGGTGGTTAATGGGGGAAATCATTGAGAGGGTCTTAGGGCCAAGGGAATATAGTGGAGGGTCTGTCAATGGGCTCTTGGACTCTGGTGGTATAGTGGTGTAGCTAATATGGAAGGCAGGCCCAGGACAGGAGAAGTGGGACTGTCACACATTAACTACAGAGTCTTCCCCTATTGAGAGGGAAGGACCTCACTAATGAAAGTAGCAGCCTGGATAACACTGATAGAGCTCCCAGGAAGCAGGATGAGACCCAGCCCCCACCACTGCCACCCCAACCAGGGCAGCATGGAGGAGAATGAATTCTATCCAGAGTCAGTAGGATAAGGACCTCTCAGCTGGTAGAAAGCCCTTAGCCCCTCCTGCCAAGGGCATGGAGTAGACATTTCCTGCTGACACAGAGAAAGAAACAGGATAAAGATGGATGCCCTGGAGAACTGGGGCTGGGGCTTAAATCTGCTGGATTGGAAAAGGGAGAAGAGCTCCAGACATGAGCTTCCCACCCCACCCACCACCTTGAAACATGTGCCTAAACCCACCCTAACTCTCCACATCTCTTCTGCAGTCAATTGGTATCTTATCCACAAAACCTTTGTGGTATGCTCCCTACCTTCACTCAGGGGTATTCAAAGCCTGGTGCCCAAAGAGACTGGAGCCCAGTAGGTCTGGTCCCCAGCAGGCAAAGAGAAGGGGCAAGAACTTCATATCAGAGAGACAGATAAACCATTCTGCAGGAGTCAGTGGTGCTGTGGATGGTAGGAACAATGAGGACCAGCATAAAAATCTCAGAGAAAGTGGCATCCACTGGAGGATCCTTAGGGCCCCACCAGGAAGACATTGGAATGGGGATGAGGCTAATGGTGGCATTTGAAGTAGAAAAAACAGAAGTAGGAAAGAGGGGAAACTGGAGGAGGTTGGGGAAATATCTAGTTTCTCTATTTGCTTGGATGGGGCTTAGGAGGTATATCGATGGGGTCAGGGAGCATCCCTGGGAGGCAAGGCTAGAAAAGCAAATTCAAGGGGAAAGGAGTGTCCTATTGCGAAGGGCTTCTTTGTCTGTTAACAAAAGGAATGCGGCCTTTTTCTTTGGGCATTGGGGAGCCATTGATCCTTTCTGAGCTGTAGAAGCAGAAGTCAGAGCTGTGCTTTGGGGCTGATTCCATGGATAGGAGGACAGATATGGGAAAGAGACAAGACAGGGAAGTTGTGACCAGGATGATACTTTGCCCCCGCGCCTGTAGGTCTCACCTCCCCTAAGACATCAAAGAGGTGTGAGAAAATCAGCTCTCCCGAGGAGAGCCTTCACTCTTAATTGATTGATTCATCTCTCACCCCTCCTAAATTCCTTTCTTTCTGGAGTTCATCTACCAGAATAATAATGAATAATGTTCTCTACCAGACCTTCAGCAAACATTCTGAATCTCTTCCAGCTCTTCCACCAATGTCCTGCAGTGAGCAATGTGTTGAGGAAAGGGTGGGGGTCTTAAGTCTGTGGATAAGAGGATGGTATCATGGTAGTTACATGATAGGTTGGTTTTGTCCCATCCAGGCTGGAGGTGAACTGGAGCAAGGTGAGCAGCAGATGATTAGATTGTGAAGGTGTTATATCCACAAAGACCAAAGACACACAACCTCCTACCAGGACATGATGCCACTCAGTCTTTTGCCTCTAGAGCCCAGGTTTTCAGAATTCTAAAGCTTCAAGAACCCTTAGTGGAGATCCCAGATCCGAGGAGTCACTGGGAGGCCTTGGTGGGTGGGGCCATCATTCCTGCCCTCTCCTCAACCCTACTTCACCCCATTCCCAACTTTCCCAGCTAATCCAAGTGAGCACGTGTGTGCATGCTAAGTTGTTTCAGTCGTGTTGGACTCTTTGCAACCCAGTGGACTGTGGCCCACCAGGCTCCTCTGTCCATGGAATTCTCCAGGCAAGAATTGCCCTCCTCCAGGGGATCTTCCTGACCCAGGGATCCAATCTGCGTCTTCTATGTCTCCTACATTGGCAGGTGAATTCTTTACCACTAACGCCGCCTGGGAAACCCGAGCCAAGTGAGGGTAATGTGCAATTCAGTTTTAGGCTCCACACCAAAGTGACCCTCAGGCAGGTGCCATTTGGCAGTAGAAGAGGGTGGAGCTTTGAGGGATTGGAGGCTTGAGAGTCTCCTGTCATCAGGAGTGCCTTTGTTCAAGGGCCAGATATGGAGCTGGAGCTGAAAGGTCAGTCCTGTCACCCGTCCTCAGAGGGCACTGTTGGGTATGGAGCAGTAGGAGGTGATTCCTTTAATCCTGAGGCCCCAGTTCCATCAGCTCTTGGAGGGGTAAAGGGTCAGCCATGCACCTCTCAGAAAGGAGTAGGTCCTAGCAATAGAGCCAAGTATACCACTCTGGACAGTGGAGAAACTACACATATACCCATAATCTCCCCGCTATGCTCTCTCTTTATCTATAGTCTATGTATCTATCCACCTTAGACACATACAATACACCCAACACATAAAGCTCGACACGTAGTACACAAATCCACATACATACATAGGCAGGGGTGCAAACCTCATCACGCACGCATTCCCATTTGTGTGTATGTTGTTACACTGTGTTTGTGTGACTATCTGGGTTTCAGTCGTCACAGTGTGTGACTGTAGGCCACAGTTTCACAGTACACACATGACTGTGCATATAAGTCATACAGGGGTGCATATACGTATGCATGAACAAATGCGTCTTGCCCAGTTCCCATACCCTGGGGGTTCAGCTAAAGAAGGGGGAGGCAAAGGGGAGCAAGAACATGATGGGGGCAAGTGGGGGTGGGGAACATGGCGGGGGCAGGACTTGAAATTGCAAGAACTACAGGGGAGCAGTGAGCTGAAAAACCAGGCCTGGCTCCTCCTGCCCCCCACCTCTCCAGAGGCCCTCCCAGAAGGGCCCAATGCTGCCGTCCCCTCACCTCCCTTGGAGCCCGAGTTTTAATTTGGGCGGTGTAATTTTGGTGCGAACGGTTGGGCGCCTTTCGTTGGGAAATTGGGAGGAATGCAAACAAGATTTCACTTCATTAAACAGGGGCAAACAGTAGAGAAATTGCACTTACTTATGGAAATGACTTTTAAACATGCACAGCATTTACTGGCACTGCCCGCGCTGAAATTCTGTGCGGATTATACATGTGAATAATTCACCGCGGGCCAATTAGAGCTCACTCTGACCCTAACCCCCACCAGCCCCCATCCCACCCATCTAGATTATGGCTCAGCCTCCTCCCTCCTCCAGCTCCCCCTCTTTCCCTCTCATTCCTAGAGTTTTCCTTTTGAACCCATGCTGAGAAATCGGTTGTCACACACATCTTAAGAGACACCTCAAACATGGTGACACACAGATATTGAAATACCTTGAACATGCTCAGATACACACGGGCACAAATGTGCACACCCACAGGGTGAAACACGCTGGTGCCTCAGGCATGGCAACACACAAACATTTTGACAACTCAAATGTGTTAATACACTCAATTGTGACAAACAGGCTTTGTGACAAACGGGCTTTGTAACACCTTAAACATGGCAATACACATCGTGACAATGTAAACATGATATTCACAGACACCTATTGTAACACTGCCACATAAATACAGATGCATAATTCATACATGGTGACATACAACCATACACTGTGACAACGGAAACAATAATTCACACAGACACACACTGTAACAACATTAACATTTGGTGACACATGCTCAAACATGATGGCATATAGATTGTGCCAACTCAGAGAGATATGTACCATGTTGTTAAAATGCACATACATTGTCACACACAAGTAACCCATGACAACTCAAACTTGGTGAGACCCTCACAACTTGGGACAACTGAAAGAAAAGTGACAAAATTACACGCACTGTATCAACTCAAAACTGATTGCATACAACAATACAGGAGATACAGTAATATCCCTGATAATCCAAACCTAGAAACACATACATTACAAATACAATGGTATAGTCATGGTGACAATTTAAGCATAATGACTGACACTTGGCCGACTGAAACAGGCTTGCTCATGAGAACACACAATGACAACTCAAGCATAGAGACACACATTGGGCTATTCAAACAGTGAGATAGATTTAGGCACAGATTATATCAATTCAGACATCATGATGGCTCTGGTGTGATAGCACACACATTTTGACAACTCAGACATAGTAACACACAGAATATATTTAAAAATTCCAACATGATGATATCAGGTATTCACTTATTCACATGTATGAAATAGAGCATAGGGACACAGAGCATGTCATACAGAATGTCACATTCCTGAATATCATTCACATGAAGGCAACATTGAAATAACATAGCTTAAAAAAAGAAAAAAATGTATGGTGCATTGATACAAAAATGATAAACTGAAAGAGCAGACACAAACATACCTTAATCCATGGACATACAAATGAGCCAACAACACATGAATGACGAGGAGAAACGCTTTGAGCCATAATGACGCTCATAATAAATGCGTAGTAGCGTTTATGCGCTCTGTGCGACCCCATAGACGGCAGCCCACCAGGCAGCAGCAGCAGCATTTATGCACAAGTACACTGCCACACCCTCACTGACAGACACACTATGACTCCTGACAACCACCCCCCCGCCCCACAAAGCCCTACTAAACTCCCGGTCACTATCTAATCAACAGTACAGAGGAATAGACCTCTGGACTCCAAGTATGATGGGGAGTGCTGAAAAAGAGTGTAAAGCCCAGACAAGACTTACACAGGAAAGGAAAATGATAAGGATGCTTGTCCAGTACTCTTCACAAGCGCCCTTGAGGATTCATGTTGACATATCAGGAGAGTCACGGACCTCTTCTCTGCCCCCACCACCATGCAAGAGGGACCCGCCATATTGCTCTGTTCCATCACACAGACAGAGCCCCGGGGCCAGTCTGCGGTGGCCTTAGTGGGAGGTGGGGGCTGTGGAGGCGGGGAGGGTTTGGGGGGAGCTGGTCTACATTAGCGAGGTAACCTCCTGAGAGTTTGGGGAACAGTTTCATGGCTTGGGTGGTCTTTCCCCCTCACATTGGCCCATCTTTTCACGCTGTAGAATCACTTCTACTCCAAGTACCAGGATCTTTGTCCTGCTCCAGACAATATTGAGGGCAGGGCCAAATTAACATCAGCCAGGATCTGCCAGTAAACAGGGGCACCATTTCTGCTAGGAGCTTCCTGGATCACCAAGTTTGCTTCAAGAGTCAGTGAGGGTGTGCATCAGGAAACTTGTGTGTTCACATGTCAGTGTTAGTGTGTGTTCGACTTTGAGCATAGCATGGGTTGGGATGTGTATACCACTAGGAACCAACGTCCCTTGAGCCCAGGTGTGTCCAGATTACATTTTAAATGTTCTCATATTCGTGTGCACACCTGAGAGTTTGTATTTATGTAGCCTTTATGGGCGTCCCTGAGAGTAACTGGGTCCATGTTTAATCGTCACTAGGTAGACTGTTTAGACGTCACAGTTTAGACTGTTTGAACAGTGCGTGCGTGACTGTGTCATCATCTCTGATATAAATGCATGTGTCAATGTGAGTGCATCACTATCCTGTTAGCATTGTGCCTGGGGTCGGGTCAGCAGGTTTTTATTGTCACCTGGTGGGTGGTGAAATTTCTTCTGCCAGGTCCTAGAGACCATTAAGGATAAAACAGGTGCCACAACAGGTCACCTTGCCATGGCATTTGCGGTCCTCTCACAGGACTGTGCTGTATCAGGAATCTTGGTCCCCAAAGTGGTCAGCACCTTTGGGTCACTCCTGTTTCACCTAAGGAGACATTGAGGACATGTGGCCAGCAAGGTCATGCTGTGTGGGCAGTGGAGAGGGAGTGAAATCTGAGCCAGAGAGAGGCACAGGGAGAAGGCGGAGGTACAGACCGGACCACCCTTCCCACCCATGGCGGTGAGCACCTGGGCCGCAGCTGCTCCGCTGCCCTCCACCTCCCTGCCTTCCCCTCTCCCTATCCCAAGTCCCAGCCCACTCCTGTCCTCCCCTCCCCTGAGTCCCAGTCCTAGCCCCCCTCTCCGTCCCCCTCCCCACTTTCTCCCTTGCTCTCTCTCCAACGGGCACATGTCAGAGAACATTATGTGCACCGTGGATTTGCATAATTCAAGAAGCATCAAATTAAATTTGCATAATTCCTTTGATTACACTTGTTATTAAATGTAAGTGACATTGATTTACAAAATGGCCCAATATAAGGTTAATAGCAAATGTCACCTTCCAACAGGGTGAGTGTGGGTGAGCGTGTGTGTGAGTGTGTGTGCGGCAGGGGCAGGGGGATTGCGGGAGGATGGACCTGAGCCCTAGCGTTTCTTTTCTGCCAAGCTCAGCCTCTCTCTGCCTGCTGCTTCTTCTCCCTCCCCTCAGCTGCCCTCAGTGCCCCCAGTCTCCCCTCACCAGGTTCTGAGTCCCAGCATAAGGGGAACAACTGGCCACATAGTTCCCCTTTTCTTTCCCTTTCTTCCAGGGCTGAATTCAGTGAAGTGAGGGGCAGATGGTATAAGCCAAAGGAGAGAGTGTCAAAAGTTGTGGGCTTAATGGGTAAATGGCTAGGGGTCAAAAGCTATGAAGTGTGAGGGCACTTTGGAATTTGGCCCCAAAGACATCCGTGTCACAAAGTGAGTCACTGCATGGATGCAGGTGGCTTCTGGTCTGAGTGGGCAGAACACGAATGGACTTCATTTCCAAAGCTCCAGGCTTGAGGGCATCCCTGGGCAATGAGGAGACCCAGGTTCAAGACCATGAGGATCCAGAAGCCTAGTAGGGAGGGCCTGAGTGAGCCAAGACTGGAGATGGGGTCAAGGATCCAGAGCGTGGTGCCTGAATACCATGACCAGCCTTTGAGGCTCAGAGGGAAGGGGAGGGGTGGAAGCTTCATTCAGCCCCTCCTCAACAAGAGATGACTGGCCAGCTCCTTCCTATAATATCAAGAAGTGTGTTCAGGACGCAGAACAGGATGGGAAGAGAGCTTCCCTTGACAATTGTAAAGGGCAAGGACACAGAAGTACACACACATACACAGGCATCCCACACACATACACATGTCTATGTATGCACACCCATACATACAGACATTGATGTTCCCCCAGGGATACATGTGTGGGTACACACACAGTCATGGACATGCAGCTACATTTGAACGTGGAGGGACAGAAGGCCCCAATAATGTTTATGGACTGGGTTACACATGCAGATACGTGGATGGTTGGCCACCAAAGTACATGAAAATGGAAACTCACAAAGACACAAAACTGTACGGATATACGCACATTGAAACACATGACAATGAGAACTGAGACAGGCCTGCTTTCCTACCTCAAGAAAGGCCTCCCCTCACCAGGACATCTTCCCACAGCCTCCCAGAACCTGGGGGAGTTGCAGGAGAGAGGACTAGGGGGAGGAGGGGGGGCTTATTCTGCCACCACCTATGTGGGGGCAGCTGGAGAATCATAGGAGAAGGCCCTTCCAAGATCTGTGCTGAGCTTCTCCGGAGCCACCCGCCCCTAAACTCTCTTGCTGAAGGGTCCCTTCCCTCATCCTTAATCTGCCACAGAATGTGTGTGTGTGTCAGGGGCGGGGGCAGCGCCTGGCCATTCATCCTTTCCCCGGGTGAGAATATCGACAAGGCGGTAACTAATCATTAAACCCACTGGCCCCTTTAAACAAGGAAGGAGAATTATGGGCAGAACTGTGGGGGGCAGGGACCCCTCATGGGCCTTCTGAAGGGGAGGGGGTTCAGGACTGAGCTCTGAACACACCTGAGAGCCAAGTTCCACCAGCAGAGAGAAACTGGGCACTCAAACCTGGGGACAGCGTGTGGAACACCATCTTAGGCTGAAACCCACAAGACTGCACAATTGAACGCAGGGGCACTGTCCATACATGTGTGCGTGCACACACCACAAATGCATGCAGCTGTGGACACTCACAAATACATGCAGGATAGTACAGTATGCAGACACAGGTTCCCTCCACCCTCAACTCCTACCTTCTTGGAGTTTAATGATCCTAATGGTCAAGGATAAGAATTCTCGAGGCTCACAGATCTCAGTTCAAATCTTGCTTCTACCATTTCCTGATTGAGTGACCTTTGGAAACTCACTAAATGACTTGGAACTCTTACTTTCTCATCTGTTAAGTGGGGATAATAATACTATCTACCTATGAAGCTATTGTATTAAATAAGATAATAAACATGAAAAATAAAAGTGATAGTCATTCAGTTGTGTTTGACTCTTAGGGACTCAGTAGACTGTAGCCCTCCAGGCTCCTCTGTCCATGGAATTCTCCAGGCAAGAATACTGGAGTGGGTTGCCATGCCCTCCTCCAGGGGACCATCTCAACCCAGGGGTTGAACCTGGGTCTCCAGCATTGCAGGCGGATTCTTCACCGTCTGAGCCACCTGGGAAGCCCGATAAACATGAAATGCCCGGCATATAGTAAGTGCTTAGCTGATCTTAGCTTTTGGTGGTGATGTAGTCATTGTTATTTCCATTGTAAGTACTGACTGAGCACCTCCTATGTACCAGACACTGATTCAGGCCTTGGGGATACAGTGATAAATAAGACTGACAGTAGTGGGGGCTCCACATGGACTAAAGGATTGAGGACCAGGGCCAGATCACCTTCCCCCACTGAGGGGCAGGCATGACAGAAACCTCCACAGACGAGGGGCCTCTGGGATCACAGAGCCTCTCATCTCCTTGGGGCATCACTGCTCATAACCACCCACCAGAGACGGTTCATCTGAGACTAAGAATTACTCTCCCTTTTCCTGAGCCAGCTTTTTTCCAGCCCCGTGTCTAGCCCACTTGCAGACCTTGAGTCTCGACCCATGCACCAACCCCTGCCCCAGCATGCTTTTGTTCTGTTTTGCTCTATTTCTCATATACTGACCCATGCAGAGGTGAAGTGGGCGAGTGCGTGTGCAAGCGCATATGTGTAGGTATGCACAGCCTCTTAAATTCTTTGCCCGGAGTAGGCTCCCCTCGCCTCCTCCTGCCCTGACCAGGTGGGGACACCGCCACTGGTCTCCTAATTAGCAAATCCACAGGCCTCTCAGTATCTCTTCTCTTCGACCTCTGCAGCATTTGGCAGCAGCTCCGCCCCTCCTCCTTGAAACGGTCTCCTTTCTTGATTTCCTTGACATTGCACCTCCCTCCTTCCCCTCCTCCATCTCTGAAGGTCCTTGTCTGGTCTCCTACCAGCCACTCTGCCATCTCCCATCCCTTAAATGTGATGTAAGGGTGCCCCGGGATTCTGCCCTCAAATCTCTTCACTGCCCTCTGTGTCCTGCATTTTCATAAGCTCTATCAATTCTAGCTTGACCTGTAATCCCTCTAGAAATGAGCACCCAACTGAGATTTCTAATCCCAACGCTTTCTACCAAAAGCCAAGCTTGAATTTCCATTTGCTTGTTTCCACTGGTATGTCAAATTCTCCATGTGCAAAACTGAATGCATTTGTTTCTTTGGCAAACATTTCTCAAGGGCTTGTGATATGCAGCTGCTGTGCCAGGCACCAAGGGAGGACACCCCGTGAAGGACACAGTCCTTGCCCTCCAAGAGCTTAGAGTCTTCTGTGCTCTCCTCCTTCTGCTCCCTCTCCTCATCCCTTCATTCTTTCCTTTATAAAACCTCTGGATACTCCCTTCTCCCCACTTCCTCTTCCTAACTGTCAGGTTCTATAAAATCTTTATCCCCATTGCCACTGGTCCAAAGTAGATCCTTTCATTTCTTACTTCCTGAGCAGTCTCCTTGCCACTTGTCACTCTAGGATGTATTTTGTCCCACTCACCCCTACTAAATTAATCTATCAAAGCACAACTCTGACCATGTCTGTTTCGGGTTGAGCTGTGTGTGTGTGTGTGTGTGTGTGTGTGTGTGTGTGTTCAGGCGCCCGGTCATGTCCGACTCTTTGCAACCCCATGGACTGTAGCCTGCCAGGCTCCTCTGTCCATTTTTGGAATTTTCAGGCAAGCATACAGTAGTTGTGTATGGAATTGAGAGTTGGACTATAAAAAAAGCTGAGCGTGGAAGAATTGATGCTTTTGAACTGTGGTGTTGGAGAAGACTCTTGAGAGTCCCTTGGACTTAAGGAGATCCAAAGAGTCAATCCTAAAGGAAATCAGTCCTGAATATTCATTGGAAGGACTGATGTTGAAGCTGAAGCTCCAATACTTTGGCCACCTGCTGCGAAGAGCTGATTCATTTGAAAAGACCCTGATGCTGGGAAAGACTGAAGGCAGGAGGAGAAGGGGATGACAGAAGATGAGATGGTTGGATGGCATCACTGACTCAATGGACATGAGCTTGAGTAAACTCCGGGAGTTGGTGATGGACAGGGAGGCCTGGCGTGCTGCAGTCCATGGGGTCACAAAGAGCCGGACATGACTGAGCAACTGAACTGAACTGAACCTGAATACTGGCTGGAGTGGGTTGCTATTTCCTTCTCCAGGAGATCTTCTTGACTGATGGCTGTCCAAGTAAGTCCTAACCCCTGAAACCTGTGAATATGAACTTATTTGGAAATAGGGTCTTTGTGGATGTAATTAAGATGTTAATTAAGATCAGGTCGTGCTGTGAAATTTCCTGGTAGTCCAGTGGTTAGGACTTGCTGCTTTCATTGCTGAGGCCCAGGTTCAATACTGCAAGCTGCATGAAAGTGAAAGTCATTCAGCTGTGTCCGACTCTTTGCAACCCTGTGGACTGTATAGTCCATGCAATTCTCCAGGCCAGAATACTGGAGTGGGTAGCCTTTCCCTTCTCCAGCAGATCTTCCTGACCCAGGAATCGAACCGGGGTTTCCTGCATTGCAGGCAGATTCTTTACCAACTGAGCTATGAGGGAAGTTGCAAGCTGCATGGCACAGCTAAAAAAAGAAAAAACAAAAAAGATCAGATCACACTAGAGTAGAGCAGGCCCCTAATTCAAAAGGATTGATGGCCTTATAAGTATAGATTGATCTGCCGGGTGAAGATACTGACACAGAGGGAAGACGGTCATGTGAATATTGAAGCAACGATCTGAGTGATGCTGCCACAAGTCAAGAAATAACTGGGGCTTCCAGAAGCTGGAAAAGGCAAGGAAAGCTCTTCCTCTAAAGGCTTTGGAGCAAGACTAGTCCTGCTCTCACCTTGATTTTCGTCTTTGAGCCCGCAGATCTGTAAGATAATAAATTTCTGTTGTTTTAAGCGGCCAGTTTTTTCCATCTCGCAAGAAAATCAGTGTTACACATGTCAAGAGCATGGGCTTTGGAGTCAAACAGACCCGGCTTTGAATCTCAGCTCTAGGCTAATTAGTCTACATCCCGAGTCTCAGTTTACCCACGTGTAAAATGGGGATAATAACAATTCTTACCTCACAGACTTGTGAAGATTTAAAGATATATTATAGTAGACAGCTGATTTTGTATTGTTGGTTAAGCCCCTCTGGGAGTGGCAGTCTCTTCTTTAGGAAACCAACATAAGGTCTCAGAGAGAGTCTCCTGACCCTATCCCACCTCTGACCAGAGTCACCTGGTCCTAGACCTGCGGGGAGCAATCTGGGTCCCTCTCTGGGTTCCTTCACACTGGAACTGAGAGGAGAGTTGGTCCTTCCTTTCTAGTAGGAGCTGCAGGTGACACTAGAGACAGAGCATCTTGTGTCCATCTGGGTCAGGTTCTGAATGTTCCTGAAGCTCGGCACCAACTCTCTCCTTCTAGCTCTCTGATTAGTTGAACCGTGCTTTGACTGCATAGATGACCATGTCCATCCCAGTAGATTTTCCTCTTTGCTAAACTGGTTCAGATCGGTTCTTATCACTTATGACTAAGTGAGCCCCGACCGACCCAACATATAAGGGCTCGGACCCATAGTAGGGGTCCAATAATTGTTAATTCCCTCCCCTAGAGAAGAGACTAGTATAATCCTAAATCCCAGAGAGGTGTCTCTTGGGGGTGTCCCAGGGGCAAGTAGAATCTCCACTTGATTTTCAGGTGTTTACTTCTTCTAATGGACTGGATGCTCAAAACGTTCCAGGCCTCATGTCACTATGAAATTCCTAAAAGTTTATTCATACCTTTCAATTCAATTCAAAATAATTTGAGTGAAAACAAGCTGAAATAAAGTTTAAAGACAAAAACTTATAAAACTAAAAATGGGGCTTAGATTTAATAAAGACAGAAGATTTTTTTCTTAATACTTGAGAAATGGTAAAGGTGGGTAGAAAGGGGACCTTTCCAGAGGATTTACAGCCTGGGACCATGGGCGGAGGAGAACTGTGTGTGAGTCTCGCTGGGCTCCAGGGAAAGCCCGGCCTGAGATCAGCTTGACAAGACCGAGACCGACAGCTGGTCCACCTTGGATTTACAATAGAAATTGGCCTGTGCTGGAGGCCAGTGTTAAAAATAAATGCTTCTGAAAAAGGAAGTTGGGGGGTGCTGCGGGCTACAGGGGAATTTTCATATTTTACTCTGCATACTTCTGTATGGTTTACTCCTTTACTTTTGGCATGTACTATGGTGAAATTGAAAAATATTTGGAAAACCCAGATAGTGACTTGACGATGCGTGTGAACACGTGAGGGCTGTGGGTGTGCTGCTGGTTCACGCCCCGCCATGGAGTCCTCAGCGGGACACTTGCTGAATTGAGAGCTCTCCTCCTTCTGCTCCTTTCCTGCCACAGCAGCTAGGAGGGCTCCGGCTCTGGCTCCGACATTTAGCTGACGGTGCTGCCCGCCACAGAGGCCCCAGGACGAGTGAGGAGGGGCAGCTCCGTCTGCTTCCCATATGGGGACGTTGTCTGTCCCCGCCTGAGGGTCACCCCTCCTGCCGCACATTGTCCCCTTGCTGCCTCCTGCTGGCCCAAGCCCCGGCCTGCCCCTTCCCTTTTCATTAGCCTCCTAGTGGCAGCCCCGGGCAGGACACGGGGAGGGAGGTGGGTGGGGGGAGAGGGGGTGGGTGGTGGGGAAGGGAGCTGGGATTGGGCTTGCTCTTCCCCAGCCCTGGAGACCCTGGCCCACTCACCCTGGACTCTTCCCAGCCCAGTGTCTCAGCCTCAGGGTGCACACATGGGGTGGACATGGAGGAAGTGCCATGCTGGGCAGGGCCGCTGGCTGCACGCTGCTGGCCCTGGCTCAGGCCCCAGGGAAGTGGGGAGCAGAAGGCCACAGTTGCCCCCCATCCTCGATGCAAAATATCCCCTCACTTTGTGAATATGGGCCTGATGGGAATGAGGCTGGGCCCTCCCCGCCACCCACCCCTGCAGTCATTCAAGGCTGAGGGCTGCCACTTTGGGGACAAATCTAGGGATCGTGGTGGTAGGAGGGCATCCCCCACTCTGGTGATGTTCTGACCTGGGGCTGATGGGGCTGACTGAGGCTGACCGAGAAGACAAACTCCCACAAAGCCTCTCTCCAGATAGTCAAGGACCGATCATTTAATAGGACACGGTGTCCGGGAGAGACCAAAAGCCACACACCAAATGGCTTCAGTCTCAGCACTTTCACTGCAATGGGCCAGACTCCTCAGCTACTCTCACCAGATGGTATTCATCTCGATCTCATCACAGCTCTCTATTCTGCCTCTTGTTCAAGGCCCAGGTCCAGCCTCTCCTCTTCCAGACGCTTCCCTCAGCCCACCCTGTTCTCCTGAACTGCCATAGCCCTTAGTGCTGAGTCCATACCCACAGTTTCCAATTCATCAGCTGAAGGGGAGCTAAGAAAGGGCATTTCCTACAAGTTCCCAGATGATGCTGATGCTGCAGGTAGGCACCACACTTTGAGAACTACTGCTTTGACCAATCCCTAGGGACAGGGACAGGAGAAGACAATGGCACCCCACTCCAGTACTCTCGCCTGGAAAATCCCATGGACTGAGGAGCTTGGTAGGCTGCAGTCCATGGGGCCTCTAAGAGTCAGACACGACTGAGCGACTTCACTTTCACTTTTCCTTTCATGCATTGGAGAAGGAAATGGCAACCCACTCCAGTGTTCTTGCCTGGAGAACCCCAGGGACGGGGGGAGCCTGGTGGGCTGCCGTCTATGGGGTCGCACAGAGGCGGACACGACTGAAGCAACTTAGCAGCAGTAGGGACAGGGACCTTTTAAGGGGAAATGAGAGAGATGAAGGAGGGTTGGAGAGTCCAATCCAAAGGCAGAGGAAGCCTCCTTAGCCTACACACCTATACACACACTCTGTCCAGGTGTATGTTGCTTAGTGAAAAGAATACGGAACTTAAAGCAAAGAGACTTGGCTTATCTACCGCTCACTTGCTCACTTGCTGCTGGGCTAGTACAAATCATTAATCTCTTTTAGCCTAAGTTTCCTCATCTGGAAACGGGGTGATAATAATCCTGCCTTAAAGTTTATTGAGAAGATCTATAAGCGTATACATGTGACAGCACTCTGCAAATTCTCCAAGCTAGACGGTTATTAACTTTTAGAAGATTGTGAGATTTATTTCTGTTTATCAAACACAGTGTTTTATAAATAGTAACTAATTAAACCTTCACAATAATCCTATAAAAGAGGAACTATTATTGTCATTCCCATCTTATAGGTGAGAAAACTGAAATTAAGAAACTTGCTCCAAATCACACAGCCTTTAAAAGGTAGAGCTTGGATTTGAACTGTCTGGCTCCTGAGTGTACTCCTAGCCACTGCTCCACGCCACCTCCACATGTCAGCTTAGGCTTCGGTCAGCCTGTGCCTGTCTGTACAAAAGTGTGCATTATTCAAGTTTAGAAGTTCTGATTTGCTTAAGTGCTTACATACAGTGTATATAATATGATGGAATCAGTAATAGTAATTAGTTACTGAATACTTACTGTATGCAGGAACTGCGCTGTGGCTATCACTGAATCCTCCCAGTCCCACAAGGTATATCCTATTATTACTCTCGTTTTCCTTTGAAAAATGCTGAGTGCTAACTTATCTGAGGGCATACAACTAGAGCATGCGTGCTGTGTCACTAAGTCATATTTAACTATTTACGACCCTATGGACTGTAGCCCACCAGGCTCCTCTGTCCATGAAATTTTCCAGACAAGAATACTGGAGCAGGTTGCCATTTCCTCCTCTAGGGGATCTTCTCAACCCAGGGATCAAACCCATGTCTCCTGTGTCTTCTGCTTTGGCAAGTAGATTCTTTACCACCGAGCTACCACTGGAATCCAGATTAGTTCATATTTCCAAGAGTGATTTCCTTCATGTTTCTTCTTAGCACTTATTAACTTCTGGCACAGGTGCTAAATCTGGCTTTAAACAGATAGAAAGCTGATGGGCAGAACTGAAATAATGCTTCAAGGAAAGTGAGTCTGGTGGGCAAAAGAATAAACAGATTTGGGAGACCAGAAGGGGACTGACCAGTATGACTAATATGTTACTTTGGGGGTTGGGGGCCAAATCACCTGGATGTAATGGGGTAAGTATTATTTTCTATCTTGAAGAAAAATGTGTGATGTTTATACTGTCTCAGGACAAATAGGCCTGTGACTGATGGATAGTTTACCATTCATGGAGCTGGTTTCATGTACTTTTGACAGCTCAATCAGGATTCCAACAGTTATAAAAAATGATTTTCTTCTTGGAAGTTGCAGGAGGGAAATGTGTACCCCTCACCCCCGCCCTGTGCCCACTCAGCACTGTACTTCTAAGTGAGGGAAAACGGGGTGTTCAGAGCACCCTGAGGAGTGGGAAGAGGCCTGTGGGTGCCCCTTTCTTCCTGGGTTGGAGATGGAGTGTCTCACTTCTCAAGGGTTGCCTTGGGACTCTTTGGCTGAACTGAGGCCTGGAGGGCCATTCAGGAAGGTCCATGAGCTCTCACTGACCCTAGGACTGGGATGGGGAGGGGACCATGGACATGAGGAAGAGGGGATAAGCCCATGAGAAACCCAGGAGAGTCAGGCCCAGACGAAGACTGGCCTCGAGGTTGTGCAGAGAATTGGGGTTCATGTGGCTCCCCTACCTGGATCCAACCTATGACCAAGCCACTATCTCAGCTGACCTGCTTCCCGGCAAGAAGGGGACCACAGGGAGAAGGGTGCGGTGTCCTGGCCTTCAAGGTGTGGCAGTAAAAACAACAGTGGCCAAAGCAGGAAGGTGGAAGGTAGGAGGTAGTATCTTGCCATGTGCATGTTTGTGCCTGCGGTATTTGGGTTTGGGTTCATCCCCCTTAAAACTAGGAGTCTAGTTGGCACCAAAGATCAGTTTGAGGCTGATGAGATGGTGAAGCTGGAAGCACAAAGTGGTCTCAGCCAAGTTTGGAGGTTTTGCCCACACTGGGCGACAGTTCTGAGAGTCCCCGAGCCAGCACTGCCCACTTACCTGGCACAGACCTGCCACCGGACATTCATCAAGACTCTAGCCTATGACTTTGGTAGAATTAGTGGGACTTCAAGGAGGTGACTTCAAGGAGGCAGCCTCAAGGCACAAGTGGCTCAGCCCCAAGGACACATGGCTTCTCCTGAAGAGTAAGGCCGATCCCGCACTTTTTTCAGCATCACCCACAACCTGAACAGGCTCTGGAGTCAGACTACCTGGGTTCAGTGCCTCCTGTCCACCTCCTGGCTATGTGACCTTGGAACAGCTGCTTCTCTCTGTGCCTACTTCATTTACAAATGGACATGATTAGCCCATTCTCAGAAGCTTGCTGAGACGAGTCTATGAAATAACCTGTATCTGTTTAGCACAGTGCTTGGCACATTGCAAGCACTAAATCATCATCATTTCTCTGCTTCCCTCTTTCTAACTGGAGAAGGGAATGGCTACCCACTCCAGTATTCTGGCCTGGAGAATTCCATGGACTATATAGTCCATGGGGTTGAAAAGAGTCAGACATGACTGAGCGACTTCCACTATTAATGCTGACTATGTACTAGGCATAATTTAACATACAGGTACTTTAAAATGCACATCAATCCCTATACAAGGCATTGAGGATAAAGTAGTGGGTGCCTATTGTGATATTATGCAGCATTTATTAAACATCTACTTATGCCAAACTCTATTAACTACTCAACATACATGACCTCATTCACAAAGGTCCTTGCCTTCACGGAGCTAACAGTTTAAAAAGTTTTTTATTTTATTTTATTTTGTGAGGCAGGACTTCCCTGATGGCGCAGACGATAAGAATCTGCCTGCCAATGCAGGGGACACAGGTTCAATCCCTGCTTCCAGAAGATTCCACATGCCCTAGAACAGCTAAGCCCGTGTTCTGTAACTACTGAGCCCTCATGCTGCAACTGCTGAAGCTCATGAGCCTAGAGGCCATGATCCACAAGGGAAGCCATCGCAATGAGAAGCCCAGGCACCACCTCGAAGAGTAGCCCCGCTCCACAACTAGAGAAAGCCCGCGTCAGCAACAAAGACATAGCACTAACGAAGTGCAGCCATAAATGAATGAGTACATTATATACATATGAAACCCATGTGACAAATGCGGCTCCATTTCTACAGAGAAGGAATTGAGACTGAGGAAGGTCAAGCAGATTGGAGCTAGCCCGTGCTATTTCTACCACACCATGCCTGCATTACCAAATACTGACAGATTAATTGCCATGCCTATAGAAGCATGGGTCTCAGGTCCAGGATGTGTGCTCCTGTGTGTTTGGACAACTGGACCTGGATGCATCTCTGTGACTGGATACCTTATATTAGTAGCATAGAGGATGTGTGTACCTTATATTTCTGCATCTTATGCCTGAAGGGAGACTGTTTCATGTGACTCTGTGTGGTGAGGTGGCTAAGTGCAGCTGTGCTCTGGTAAAGGGTCAGTGTGACTGTATGTGTGGGGGTGTGGGGTGTCTGCTCAGATGCTTGTCCGTCTGAGTGGCTGTTATGGACTCAGGCTGGCGGCTGGGTTGTGTTGGACTGAGTGACTCTCTGATTCTCCCCTTAAAGGAAGGGAAAGGGGTGCTGGGAGCCCAGAGGGGGTGACCTGCGGGACAGACCCTCCCGGCTGGGTACCTCCGCTGGGCCTGGGCCTCGCTTCTGACTCCAGTGCCTGGTGCTGGGCTTTGGGCTGAGAGATGGAGAAGCTCATTTCCCCTTAAACACCGCAGATGAAGGCCCACGGTGGGCACGAGCGGGAGGGCGCCGTGTCGCTCGTGTTACAAATCAATTCATTACCGGCACTCGCAGTCGCCTCCGATCTTCAAGGATCGGGGGTTTGATGAAGAGGATTCATTTCAAGAAATAAACCTTTTAAATTAACCAAGAGATGAGGGGAATTTCTTTATTTAAAAAATGCTCAGGCCCTGCTGGCCTTGTTTTCTCTCTCTTATTAGCATTGTTATTAATAATCTCACCCTTTCTCTCCAGGGGGTGGTTCACCCTGTCCCAGGAGGCACAGTGAGCCACTTGGATTTGGGAGCAGACCCCCGGCCCCAGGTACCCCTGGCCCCAGGCTTGTCTGCTCACCAGGTATCTGAGGTCCAACGGCAGGGCCCCAGGCAGGTAGCCATGAACCTGCTGGTGTGACCTTGGGTAAGTCTCTTGACCTCTCTTTCCTCAACAGCAAAATGAACCTAGACTCACCAGTTTCTACAACTGGACCTTAAAGATAGGAGTTTAGCCCTTGCGCATTGTCAGTGAGAAACCAGGCTCAGAGAAGGGACATGACTTATCTAAGGTCACACAGAATCTTCACAGCAGAGATGGTTTTGACATCTACCTAATTTCTGGTCTAATTTCTACCTGGAAACAAGCATTTGGACTTGTGCTCTATAAATGACAAAACACATTGATATGTATGATCTCACTGGATGTGTACTAATAACTTGGCAGCCGTGTATTATTATCCTTGTTTACAGTGAGGGAAATGAGATGCTCTGGAAATGTGCCAGCCAGAGTTTTGACAGGAAATGTATGGCATATCCTATTGGGTCATCTGAAGAGAGTTTAATAAAACAACTATTTACAAAGGTATAGACAGGGATTGGGAAAGGTGCCAGCAATGGTGCAATACCGCAGGGCTGGTAACGCTGGAAAGCCATGACCACCCCAAGTCTAAAAGGGACAAAGATGGAGAAATGTGACCAGAATCAAGAGAGAGAGAGAGCTGAGTGGAGAGGTGGGGAGAACTGTGGCCTCTGGTAGGGAGGTGCAGCCAACCCGGGTGCGAGGGAGCCAAGGAAGGAAATACCCTGACTCCCCTCTCTTCTCCTTCTAGTGGAACCCAAGGTGGCCGGTGCATGCAGACTGTGCCGGCCAGGCTCCCAGGCACACAGTGGGGAGGAGGAGGGTGGGAAAGGATCTGGAGGGCAGACATGCAGGAGGACAGCAACCTGCCAGTAAATGGCAGAGAGGGAATGTGCCCTCAGAACTCCTGAGCACACAGGGTCTCCTAAGTCCAGACCCATAGTCTTTTCTGTCACCCTGGTCCGTCCCCATGTCATCTGACCCTGGCTCCCGGAGTTCTGCACAACTCAAATGCAGTCTTGGGTCTGGAGGTGTAGCTTAGCATGAGGAAAGGCTGTCCCTCCCGATGGTCACTCCAGGAGGGACCAAATGCTGGCATGGAGCAATGACAGGTAACAGTGTCTCACTTCCCAGGGAGCAGGCATGCATCAGAGCAGGGACTTTCTGGGAACCCATGGCATTCACCCAGGCAAGTAGCCTGTGCCGAGTCCCTGGGCTCCTTTCAGAGGCCCACCCTTCCAACAAAGGTTAGCCCTAAAGTCTGCACAACACAGAGCTCGCACAGGGATCCAACTGGACAGATGGTCTCCTGCCCGCCCCCCATCCCCCACACACATACACAGAGAAAAGTGGGGCCCATAGAGGACACCATTCACCACTCCTTTGGGGTTCACTCCCCACTTGATGTAGGATGGGTTGGAGGATCCCAGTGAAACCCAAAGTAGAGACCCCCTTTCTTTGCCATCCTCCCAAAAGAAAAACTAGGCTGACAGGTTAAGGTCCTAGAGAAACTAGGGAGAGTGGCATCCAGAAGGATGTAGAGCTTAGACTTTTAAGGCCTCCCAGGGCTTGTGGGCAGAACACTGGGCTTCGAGTCAAGGCATCAAGTTCTTGTACCAGCTCTACCTCTCACTTGCTGGGAGACTTTAAGCAAGAGACACTATCTTTAAAAACAAAAAAGAGCTCTGGCAAGTTCTGGAGGATCCAGGGCCTGGGGGATACCAGGGAATCTGAGGTTCTACAGTGGAGGAAGGAGAAGACAGAAGTTGTAAGACGTGGGGTGCAACTAGGCTATTTAAACTCTATTTGTCAGGTCCCATCCCACTGGTATTTGCAGAGTCATTTCTAGGGTTGTATGTATGTGGGGGAGGATCTGTCTTCCTCCTTAAAATGGGGCTGCCCAAGGCCAGAACTATGTGTTCCATCATCAGAGTATGGGTCTCTGGGAGTGGAGTTTAGCTCATCCTCAGTGGTCTCCTAAGTTCAACCCAGGGCCCTGATCTCAGATGAGAGCATCATCAGCTCAGCAGACCCTAAGGAAGGCCAACCCCAAGGTTCCCTCTCCCATCCCAGGTGCCCTCCTGGTCTGCCCCATTGCAGACCGGGTGAAGGAAGGAGAAGAGGAGAATAAGGCCTTTCCAGCCTAGGCGTAGACCTGCCCAGGTGTGTGGGGGGGACCAGCTCACCATCTCATTAACGTGGAATTGTTTTTAGGTTAATAATCTTGCGTTAATTTCCCCTTAAAATATTGTCTTTGACCGTTAAATGCTCACACTGTTATAAAAAGAACGTAATAAATGATCTTGAAGCAAATTCTCCTGCCAAATGTCATAATTTATTTGCATAATTAGCTCTTAATTTTAATTCAATATGCAAATCCACGCTTCCTTTCCATTGCAGCCGCCTGTTTCCCAGCCGGGCGGCCATGAATTTATTGTGACGCTCTCTCCACGGCTGTCAGAGGCGGGGGTGGGGAGGCAGGCGCCTTCTGGGGCTGGTGCCTGGAGGAGGGGTTCAGACACACAGACTCAGACAGACAAGCCCACAGGCCCTGCTACATGGGTGCCGGCTCCCAAGATGGACCAGTGTGGACACCAGAATACCAACATGCAGACTGGCAAGTGCAGAGACCCTCCAACACAAATCCCACGCAGAGACTCAGAGGTGAAGGTGCATGAACCTAGACTTACAAGCTGACACGTTAAGAAAACCATGGGAATCCACTGAGGCACAATGAACAGGCAGAAACATGTGAACACTGACTCCCATGAAGTCCCAAGGCTTCCTGGACCCAGACATGTAAGCTGACATGTGGAGACATGGGCACACCCAGATATACCTACACATGCCGATGAATGTGGAAAGCCAGCCCACGAGAAGAGGTACATGGGCACAGATAGCAAGCACTATGGAGAGGTTTCTGAGCCTAGACCCAGATGTGCAGAGTCACACTTGCCCACACAGAGCTGGGAGACAGTTTCTGTCTTGTACAACAGGACACACCATTACAGACAGAAACTGCACAACCCCACAGAAAAGCCAGGATGCTGTGTAGACCACCCCTTCCCACCTCGGCCATGCAAGTAGGACTTGGCCTTCAGGTCTCCATGACTTTTGAGGCTTTGGAAGGCTTGTGGGAAGAGCACTGAGCTTAGAGTCAAAGGATCAAGTTCTTGTACCAGCACCACCACTCACTTGCTGGGAGACCTTGAGCAAGATACAATATCTTTTTAAAAAGAAAAAATAAGAGCATTATCAAGATATAATTCATCTATTTAAAGTGTGCAAGTCACTATTTTTAGTATAGTCACAAGGTTGTGCAACTATCCCTGTAAGATGTTTTAGAACATTTGAATTATCCCCCTCAAATCCTATACCCACTAGCAGTCAGTCACTCCTCTTTTCTCCCACACCCACTTCTCCTCCAATACCCCTCCCCCCAGCCCTAAACAACCCCTGGTCTATTTTCTTTCTCAATATATTTGTTTATTCTGGACATTTTCTATAAAAAGAATCATACCGTGCACAGCTTTTTGTGACTTGCTTCTTTCACGTAACGTGTTTTTGTTATTCATTCATATTGTCACATGAATCCGAACTTCATTTCTTTTTAAGGACAAATATTCCATTGTATGGCTGTAGTACCCCATTTATTTATGCATTCATCAGTTGGAAATTTGGATTGTTTCTACTTTTTGGCTGTTATGAATAATATTACTATGAACATTCTTGGTTTGGTGTGGACCGATGTTTTCATCTCTGTTGAGTTTATTTCTAGGAGTGGAACTTCATCATTTTAGAGTTTGGTTTTCCCATCTATAAAATGAGAGGTTTCGTTCTAATGAAATCTCAAAGGCTAATCTAGTTGCATTTGTTTATGACTAACATGCCATTTCCCAGCTGAGATCACGGTTTTCTCACACAGCCACTCAGATACACACACACACGTCACCAACATGGCCACCCAGACACACAGTCACAAAGGCACAGGTGCACACAAGGTGACCCAGCCCCCCGTAGGGACCTGTCCCTGAGTTTGGGACCTAGAGAATAAGATAGAAATGCAATCAGAGAGACTGTGAGAGCCATAGGGAGGATCTTTCATGGTGAAGGGAGAGAAAGTCTGAAATTTGGGAGGAAGGAGGCCAGCCAAAAAGATGGAAGAAAGAGGCAGAAGGAGAGGGTGAAGTGGTAGAGATGGGGGCTTGGAGTTAGGATCTGGTCTGAACATCAGGACACTTGGTTCCCATTTCCCCAGCTGTTTCTGTCTTACTCCGTGGACGTGGACGGGGTTATCCTTTGTCTCACAGCTCCCTTGCTCCCTCATCTTAGAGGAAACCTGACCCCTCCCCACCCTCCAGCCATCCCCCCCCAACCCACCACACACACACAAACTAAGGAGACAAAAGGGATCCTTTTCCAGGATAATTAAGCCTCAAAGACAGCACCTCCTCCCAGGAAACTGATCAGGTTGGCCCCGAGAGAGCCCTTTAGTGTGGGAGGGGAGAAGAAAGGAGACAGGGAGGACCGAGAGAAGCCCAGGAGACCAGAAAGTGAACTCGGAGACTGTTGGCCTGGCACTGATTCCTGTGGCCATATTCTGCCTGTCACAGAAGTTTGAGCTTTAATCTTCCCTCTTATGAAGTTAGGGGTCTGATTAGCTACAGACCCTAATACATGGCCTCTCCATGATCACAGAAGTCCTGGGTATGGATGAGTGGAAAGTCTCTGAGCACATACGTGTGTGTGTGCCGATCATTATTGTGGATGGGTGTTGATGTTGTTGCTGTGTACCAGTGTCTGAGTGTGCATCTGCCCCCCAGCCCTCACAGGCCCCAAACCCCCAGCCATGACCCACCCCCCAGCAAGGCTGTGCGGCCTCAGTGGAGTTTCCAACCTGGAGTGATCGCTTTCCTGATTTGCCACTTTAGTACTCTTGTTAATGAATTTTTAATCTTCTTAATGACATTAAACACGGAAAGTAATTAAGGAAAACAAGTTTGAAACTGCTGACTTCAACCCTTTATTCACAACTATTTAATGTAGAATTAATTTGATTTTGCCCATTATTCAAATGAACACGCTACCTTCTCCTCGGCCCCAGGCCTGTCCCCTCGACCCATCTCCACATGCCCAAAGACTCCCCGTTGCCATCACCCAGTTATCTCTGACCCGAGTGGGCGATGGTTTCTGTCACATGTCGGAGCCTGGAGTCTGGGAGTGAGGACTGAGCCAAACTTCTAGAGGGTGAGAAGGAAGAGTGGCCTCTCTAGGTCACAAGAACTGAAGACACTCAGGAGGGAGCAAGGGAGGCAGAGGGGACCCTGAAGAGCTGATGCTGTCATGGTGAGGCCTTCCCCTCCATTTCAGAACTTCAACCCTACCCACTCCATCATCACCCCCAGGAGCTCAGGGACCTGTGCACTCAAATGCTTGGATGTTGGGGGACCTTAACATACACAGGTATTTGGTATTGGAATATTTAAACCTGTCCACCTCAAGAGTGTCAGATATTTGCAGGCTCAGATATTGAGGTCCCATGAGTTCCAATTTTAGACCATTTCTCAGAATTTCATTTTCAAAATTCTAGAGAAAGAAGCTCCACTCCCCAAACCATAGACCTCATGCCACTATTGGGATGAATGAGGTCAACATGGGCAAGTTATAACTATTTGATACTGGGCTTGAGACTCATTTGGGTCCTGGGAGCAGAAACCAAGCCCTAGGGCAGAGCCAGACAGTCCTTGAGCCCAAATGGGTTTGGCCTCTACCTTCCTGAAGGGGTTTTTAAGCAGCCTCCGAGCCCTGGGTGAGAAGGAAGACAGGGTCCAAAAGAGCCTGGGGGTGCTCAAGTCCTGGGCGTTGGCACCCTCACAGTCGGGGTAGCTGGGAGAACAGCTGCAGTGGTCTCCCCAACCTCTTGACTCTTGCTCCAAAAGCCTCCTGACTTGAGCCCTGGGTCCCAGATCGTTTTTTGTGTGTATTATACGTGCACGAGCGTGTACCGTGCCTGCATGAGCGTGTATCATGCCTGCGTGAATGTGCATTGTGTCTGCTTGAGTGTGTACAAAGGCAGGAGGGGTAAGGTAGACACAACCCTAGAAGGCAACAGAGAGGAGGGAGGCAGTCTCAGCACCTAGACTCGGGCGGATTGACCTAAATCCTCTGCACTTCCGCTTGACTCTGGACAAGCCCCGACCTCTCCCTCCCTCCTCTCTGAAGTGACACTGTCCCCATCTGGGGCAGTTGTCAGAAAGAGTATGTGGGAGTCACAGGTGCAATCCTATCACCATGCCTGGGGTACAGGGGGCCACCCCTCAATTCCTGGCTCATTTTCCCCCAGGCCCTACCAGTGGGGAGAAAGGAGACTCCAAGAACATGCCAGAGAAGGAAAACTGAGGACTTTTAGGGCTGCAGACCAAAAGAGCATCTCAGGAAGCCTTGGATTTGCCCAGATGTGCTGTGAGGTGGGAGGGAGGCTAGCCTCTTCCCTCGAGTCCCTTGAACATCTTCAGAAATTTTCCTCAGAGTCATTCCCTGAATTATATCCCCAGGAGGGGGTTTTTCTCTCCCTCCCTCCCCCTTCCCCTTCCCCTTGTCTCTTCTCTCCAAACAAGCCTCCCCCAAGTGACTTCACTCATCTCAGCTCCTGGAAGAAAACCAGCCCTCACCCTGTGCACCCCCCTCAACTCTGCACTGAGCCATGACTGGGCCTGAGCTGATGTGGTCTCTCTCGCCCCTTCCTCCCATTCCAGGGACTTTATGGGCTGAGACGCTGCCGGCTTGCTCACTGCTCCCTCTCCTGCTCCTCTCTCCATCACCCTCCACGTCTCTTTTCCCTCTTTCCTCCCCGGCCATGGCCTGCCTCGCTCTGCTCTGTGTCGGTCTCGCCTCCTTTCCTCGCCCCCGGCCTCTCTCTTTCTTGAGAGACCATGGATTCTAGAACATTACAGCTACCACTGTCTGGCACACACTCTCAGGAAAGGCAAACTGGCAGAGGAGACTGGAAAGACCCCCACCTTGATGGTGCCCCAGGATGGGGAATGTCCCTGAAGTTGTTCACTCCAAGAAGCTGGTGCGAGCCGCATGTCTTGTCTCCCAATTACTCTGCCCACTTCCCCTCCTTGTTGAATCCTGGGAAGGGCCAGCAGGGATCTGAAGAAGAGGACCCAATCCCTCCCACACGTATTCACCCACCCCAACTCTCTCACAAAGCCCTCTTACAAAGACCCACACTGTCTCTCTCACACACACACACGCACACTCGTATTCACATACCAAACTCGCACCTCACTTACACACAGTCACAAGTATGCATGGGCACAGACACACAGACGCAGATGCACACTCATAGATACATGCGGTGCCCGCCCCCCCCACTCACATACAGATGCGTACACGCACACACATACACACGCAGAGATCCCACAGGCGCCCAAAAGCACAGGGCAATGATTAATGTCCCCTCAGAAAAAGAAATTATATCGAATAAATTAAACTACTGTGGCAGCAAATTGAAAAATAAGGATGTAAATGAGGTTTGAATACTTAATATCGAAGACAAGGGGGGAAGGAGAAGGGATGGCTGGGTCCCCTGAGAGGGGAGAGGAGGGTTCTTCTGGGCCCCCAGTTCCACTCTGGCTCCTGTCCAGAGTTCTGAGAGCAGGGGGCTGGGGCAACATGGGGGATTCAATCAGCACAGGGGGCATTCTCCCTAGTGGCCATTGTGGAGAAGGTCCCAGGGCCTCTAGAAAGACTCAGGGCGTGGGGCTAGGGAGAAGGTGGTGGTGTGATTCCCTGGTAGCACCTCAAAATTCAGCCGTGCCTGGACATTGGCTTTCCGTTCCAACACCGACTCAAGGGCCATCCCGCCTTACCTGAGCCCATGACTTTTCTCCCAGAGACGTCCACCCTCCCCGAGACACCCAAACCCATCCGATTACGATTACTTATGCCTCCATCAGCCCTTCATGACAGCCTCCATTCTCAAAACTCACCAGCCTCCTCATCCCCCCAAATGTATCCTAACCCTCCACCCTAACCACACCACAGACCCTCTGTCCACATGCCCACCTAGGCCCCAGTACTCACCTGGCACAGTCCCACCCACTCCACATACCCCAAAAACACTCCTGCACACACATATGCGTGCACACACACAAACATAAATTCTTTCCTTGAAGCACGTCGTGACAGAGTCCTGTCACACACACACAACATGCACACTGCCGCACACAGCAGGGGCACCCCTCCGGGTCTCAGTCCCTTCAGAAATTATGGGGAGAAGGGGTCACAGGGCTGCAAGAGGCTTCACTTTCTCCCCAAGCTTGAAGGGAGTTCTCCCTACGTGCCCCCCACCCGCACACACACCCAGGAGGCAGGTTCCATCCAGCCCCCATCTCCCATTCTCTCTGCCTCCATCTCTGCTGTGCTGTCTCAGTTTCCCTCACTCTTCCTGTCAACTGCTTTTTCCCCAGTCGCCTTTGTCTCGGACACCCCAGTATATCCCTGCCCCCTCCTCCTCCTCGATGGCTGGCCCTGGGCGGCTACCCCCACCTCCGCCCCGTAGCCCCCCTACCCCTTCCCCCTCCTCCGCTTTTCTCGCTGTCGTCTCTGTTCATATATATTTAGTATTTATTTACAAGGCTGGGTTTTTTCCCTGGGCAGGAAGCCAGCCGTGCACAGAAATCCTTAAGATGCTATAAAGCTGGTGAGGTATAAAATGGAAAGTGGTTAGTGCGCTGTTTGGAGATATCTCACCGGCGGCCGGGGGCCCGCGCCGCCCAGCCGCCCCGCTGTAAATCTCCCGGAGTTTAGCGCGCTTGTTTGTATCTGATCGGGAGGGGCGGGGACGGGCGGGGAAGGCACCCCCAGCGCAGGGACCCTTCTGGAGAGGGTGTCGCTCCCTTCTCAAACGGAGGCGGTGTGGAGGGAGGCCTGGAAAGACCCCCTTTTGGGAAACAGAGGCTTCTCAGCTGTGCCTCTTTATTTCGCCTTGCCTGGGTGGGGGTGGGGTGGGGCGGGAACCCAAGAAAAGGAGGGAAAACCCAAAGCCCAGAGGTCTCCCACCAGTGCAGGAGACGGGACAGGAACTTTACAGTACTCTCCACTCATCTGTGAACCTCTTGCCCCCGAGTCTGCTTAATCAACCCCTGACTCCCACACCCCAAAGGGCTGGAGGGATGAAGAGGGGGGAGTCAATGACCTTGGCTGGAAGGTCACTCAAGGAAGGTGTAGAGTTTAGGGCAGGGAACCACACTTCTGTCACTCTGTCACTGATAAACTGGGTGATCTCACACAAGTTTTTTCCGTCCTTGAACCCCAGTTTCCTCTGAGGTTCCCCTGGAGGAGGAAATGGCAACCCGTTCCGGTATTTTTGTCTGGAGAATCCCATGGACAGAGGAGCCTGGTGGGCTGTAGTCCATAGGGTCACAAAGAGTCGGACATGACTGAGCACACGTGCACACCAGGCTGGTACTTAGTAGGTGCTCAGTGAATGCCAAGAGTGTGCCCATCTGCCCAGTACTTTGTTCATCCACATGTCTAGTGAGTTGCTCATTTTCTCATTTATTTTGTCAGCTATTCACAACATCCAACCACCCCTCTATTCTGTAGCTTTAATCTGTGGGGTTCTGGGCTCTGTCATGGAGAATTCTGCAGAAAGCAACAGACTTCCCAGGGGAGTTCCAATCTAGGTGGGGTAGTAAGATCTAAATCAAAAGAGAAAAAGGTAATTTCTGGCTCACATAGCATTTCTGGGCCACTTGAAGAAAAAGTCTCGCCCACTTATCAGTGTTTCCACCCCTGCCTGCTGCCACCAATGGAGTCCTTTAAGCTCCTGTAGCCCGAGAGTCACAGAATGAGCTAAGAGGCAAGTGGACTGTGAACCCCCAGAGGGGAGCCCTCATCCCCCACTTGTTCCCTGTAACCCAGCAGAGCCCAGAGCTGGCTCTCAGGAGCTGTCAGTAAGTGCCCTTTGATTGATGAGTTGGGAAGATTGAACTCTGCCACACTCCCCTCTCACTCAGGAGCAATGACACACCTGTCATACAGCCTGCACACGCGTGTCCCAGCTCACCTGGACACATGTCAGGAAAGCTGGGAGTAATGACAGGGAACTCTTAGGTGGTCACTGTCCAGAACAGAAGGCTAGGAAGAGCAAAGTCTGTGTCACACAGCCACATCCTAGCCAGTCTTGCTGTATGTGGTTCATTTGTTCACTCATTCATTCATTTCTCCAACAAGTGTCGACTGAGTCCCCTGGGCTAGAGGTGAGAAGGACACAAATGAATGTTACTTAGTCCTGGCTCTCAAGAAATTTATAGCCCAGGAGAGCTGTTGGGCAGACCATACTAGTAATAACAGTATCAGGAAAGCTACAATAGGAGCCAGGAAAGCTGTAGAGAGAATTAGAAGCTTCATAGAAAAGATAAACCACCTCTGGTCATCATGAGGAATAATAATAATAACAGCTAGTAGGCACCTTGCTAAGTATTTTGCAGGGAATATTCAAAATAGCTTTATTTGATTCCAGTTTTACAGAGGATCAAAATACTGATGATGGGCAGAGATGAGTTGGGGTGTTAGATGATTATGTGGTTCTAGAAGGAGAGCATTACAGGCAAAGAGCATGAACCAGTGCACAAGGGTGGAATTCGCTAGGTGGGGTGCATCCAGGGGAATTGCTCAGAGTCCAATCTGGCTGGCTAATATGAGCGTGAAGGAGAGTAATGGGAAGGTTTGGAGAGGGAGTAGGTAGGGGCCAGATCACAAGGGCCGTGAACATCAGAGTAAGGAGTTTGTACTTTATTTAGTAGGCAGTGGGGAGACATTGAGGGTTTTTGAGCAGGGGAGTGACATGATCAGAGCCGTGCTTTAGAAAAGTTAATCTGGCAGTGGTGTGTAGAACCGCTGAAGATGCAGAACTTAGAGGCAGACAGTCCTGTTCGGAAGAAAATGCATCACCTGTGCAAGGAAGGTGCTCCAGAGAAGTTTATTGGTTGAATTGAGGAGACCCAGGAGAGCAGTGATAAAGGCCTTCCTGGGGCCAGTCGTGATGTTGAGGCAATGTGGTGCAAAAGACATCAGGAAGTATCTCTGAATTTGTAAGCTGACTGAAGGTAGAGATGAGTCCGGGAAGAACTAGAGGTTCTAGGGTACCTGGAGGGTCAGTGGGGGTATGTGACAGGGCTAGTAACAAATATGGGGGTCACAAGTTGTCACTGACTTTGGGAGAGATGTATGAGTTTTAGAAGAGGCATTTGCTTTTCAACATATTAGCCTTGCATTGCTTGCACTGTGGGCTTTGATCTCAAGAGAAGCTTGGAATTAGAGGTCAATGTTTCCATCACCTGCAGAGAGTGGCTGAGATCTCCTGAGACACTGTAGGAGAAAGTGGAGGACTGGGGTTTGTTTTGCACGGTAGCCATATTGGGGGAAGGTTGTAGGAAGCAAAAGAGACAGAGAAGGTGTGTTAGAGACATGGGTGAAGCAGGAGAATGAGATGGGCAAAGGGGTGGATAGATGACTGAGTTTTCAGGAGTGAGCAGTATTTCAAGGGCTCCCTTGGGGCGGGGCCTGGGGATCAGCAATGGGGTCTGTTGGTTGGGACCTTGGACAGGAGGCCGTGAGCAACCTTGTAGGGAGAAGCGTTGGTGGAGTGGAGGCTGGAGGATGCTCCTGGGAGCAGGGGATAATCCAGGGCATGGCATTCCAAGACACTTTACCATCTACCCACTGTGCAGACCAAGCCCCTAGACTTGAGGTTTCTCCAGAGGCTGTCTTTTGTCCTGGGCAGAGCAGCTGCCAAATTGGCCTGGAGAGGAAAGTGCTCCCTGACTTAGGAGCCCCGAGACTCTACAGTCTCAGCATACTCAGAGATTGTTGGGTTCATGCTATCTATTTAGTTGTGAATCCACACTACTGTGACCCCCTTGTCCAGTCACCCTGTGGACAGGCTTGGCCATCCCCTTCCTTGGCATTGGAGATTTCCCTGGTCCACGGTGAGCTACCTCTGTCCTGGGCCATACCCCAAGCACTTGAGCTGGTGATGCCCAGGTCCCCCAAGACTGTGGGGTACTGGACATGGCTGGGGTTCAGGAGAGTAGAGAGGGCAGGACCCCGAACCTTGCTTTCCATTTAGGAAGAGCCAGGCATGGGAGGTGGTGTGGGCTCCCACCCTCTCGGAGGGGACCCGCAGTCCTAAATGCCCCCGCGCCTTCTCCATATTGTGGGAAAAGCTGCTGCATCCATCACTGTCAGGCGCCGAGTTTGAATAAATTTGAATGCACTGAGCCGTGGGCTGCAGTTTCTATAATATCACTTTCCAGTTTGAATATTTCACTTACTTTTTTTTTCGAATTTCTTTTTATCCAACAGTTTCTCCTCCTTTTCATCTACCCCCGCTGCAGCCCAGCTCTGGATAGAGAGAGGACAGTGCCTTGAGGGGGTCTGAGATAGGAAGAGGCCAGGCCTTTGCCAGCTGTCCTTCCACCCTCCACCCCCACCCGGCACATGTGCTCCTGGGCAGGGAGCTCCATCTCCCTCCCACATGTAGATGGGGAAACAGCAGCTGGAGAATGAGTCACCCTCACACCCTCACCCTTCTGCATGGGCAGACTGAGTGCACTAGGGTCCTGCTTCTTCCCTACGGGGTCCCCCACCAGTCCCTCACCTACCAACCGTCCATCATACACGCTTGTGCATGCGCGCAAACACACACACACACACACACACACACACACCATCTGATCTATTAATGTATACCTAGATGTCAATAGCAGGTTGCAGTTTCCCATTAGGAAACTTGCTCCTAAGTCCCTCCAGCCACTGTCCTGCCTTCTCCTGTAAATGAGAACCTCCCAATTCTGGATCTCCCCACCGGCTCCCCCCGATCTCCTTGCATTTCTTCACTCTCATTCATCAGTTGGTACCAAAAGCCATGCCTTCTAAATGAGGGCTGCTCGGATTAGAGTCCCGGCAATGCCCTTCAAGGGCTTCCCTGGTGGCTCACTTGGTAAAGAAATGGCAACCCCACTCCAGTATTCTTGCCTGCAGAATGCCATGGATTGAGAAGACTGGCAGGTTACAGCCCATAGAGTTGCAAAGAATCGGACACGACTGAAGTGACTGAGTATGCATGTGACGCACTCCAGCGTCCGTGATTTGCTAGACCATGGCCGGTACCATCTCTACTCCCCACCAAGAGCTCAGGGGCCAGGGAGGACAGAGGTGGGACCAGGGAGAACTGAGGTACAAGCAGGCAGAGACCATCAGGATCAAAATGAGTCAGGATTGCGTGCAAAGTTGGGTCCAGGGGTAAGCAGGTTGGGAAGGGTATTCAGGGACCCTGAGTCTGTATCTCTCCATAGGGGGTCTGGCCACACTGCCCCTCGGACCAGCCGTAAGGCACTGTCACTGCCAGGACAGTCTCTAGAGGGCAGTGACCATCCAGGAGGCTCATGGTGATGCTGCCCAGCAGTGAGGACCCTCTGCCCCATGGGACACACTAACTGGCCAGAGGGCACTGAGTACCCAAATGTCTAAAAAGGACTCACAGTGATCATATGTGTATTCCTAACCCTCCAAGGATCACCAGCCATCCAGGTTGTATCCCACGGAAACATTACTCATAGGGCAGCTTCTCCTCCTTCTAGGCAGAAACAGCACTTACTTTAGATATTAATCACACCACAGCAATCCCTGCATCTACCACATGGTAGGTATGAGGGCAGGTAGGTACTGGGGGGAGACAGGCAAGGGGAAGCAGGAGGCAGAAAGCCTCAGTGAATCTGGGACTTTGGGAGGTGATTGATATACAGCTCCCCACTGTGTGCCTAGTCCTGTGTGCTCATAGTAGAAAAGGCAGGAGACAAGGAAGAAACGGTCAGAGTCTGGGGAGCTCATGGTGTGGTTCAAGAGATAAAAGTGTCATTAAGAATAATATTTATTTCTTCTTTACATTTTGCCATGTTCAAAGAGGGCTTGAGTGGATTTAGGGCACACATACACAAACACAAAAACAGTTACAGAAAAAGAGATAGGGAGCCATTTAAAGGCAGGAGAAAGATAAGTGTACTGGAGATCTGGTCCGACTGAACGTCCACAGTTTGCATGGCCAACACAAGATAGGGGCTCAGTGCTGTTATTGTCCATCTCTCAGGAAGCTCACTCACTGTGGGCCAGGGAAGGCTTTCTGGAGGAGGGGAAACCAGTTTGGAGATGTGACAGGTGGTACATGTTCTAAGCAAGAAGAAAAAACAGGAGCAGCGTTCTAGCTGCAGGACTAGAGTGAGGAAAATCAGAGAAATGGAGCTGAGCGTCTGGCAAATGCTGGGTGGGAGAGATGCTGGATGTCCAGGGGACAGTGAGGAGATGTCCTCATGGGCCATTGGTGGAGACGCAGGACCACTTAGGAGGCATCCCCAGACAACTTGGCCTCACCTGCTGAAAGTGTTAGTCACTCAGCTGTGTCCGACTCTTCAACTCCATGGACTGTAGCCCACCAGGCTCCTCTGTCCATGGAATTCTCCAGGCCAGAGTACTGGAGTGGGTAGCCATTCCCTTCTCCAGGGGATCTTCCCGACCCAGGGATCGGACCCAGGCCTTCTGCACTGCAGGCAGATTCTTTACCACTGAGCCACCAGAGAAGCCCTAGAAGTTCTGAATTCTGATACAGGCTGCTCAGCACCCTTGTCCCGCAGCCGCCTTTCTCCCTACAAGCTCACACTCAGCATCCCAGCAAAGACAGATCTCACCAGGGGACGATGAACCATAGGAAACAGCCTCCCATGCACCCCCAGGAGGAGGCACTTGCCCCTGTGAGAGTGGGGGCCCCAGCCTCCCTCCCCACAGTGTGCCCCAGCCGGGCCTGCAGTGGGAGGGAGCGTGGTGTGCAGGGAGAGGCTCTCCTGCCGCACCATGACAGATGATTGACTCGAAACAATATCTAAGGCGATCAGGATAAAGTGCTGGCCATTTCAAGGCTCAGCAGAATTCAGATTCTAATTAGACTTCTCACCACATTCCAAATAAAAATGGTTCCCCTGGTATCCTCTTTGCCTATCAGGTGTCTCTCCCTGATCGCTGGAACAAAACGCATAAAGAAAGTGATTAAAGCCATAACAAAGGCATAAAATTGGAATTATCGCTGCCACCACATCTGGGAGCACGGAGTGTCACCACACCGCCCCCTCCTCCCCAAACCTTCTCACACACAGAAGTGCTGTCCCACCTCAGCTCCTGGCTGGGCACCCTGCAATAACAGCCATCCACTGGGTGAGGAGGTGAGGTGATGGCTCTGGGGGGATGGTGGAACTAGGGAGGGTCCAAAGGGCCAGGGACTGGGAGTCAGGAGACAAGTAAAGTGAGTGAATGAGGGAACAAGGGGGTGAGTGGACGAGGACTCAGGACGGTTGGCCCACACAATGGTCACTGTCTTTAGAATCTAGAGATTTACTAGTGGGAGGGGCCTTGGGGCTCTTGCCTTGATGACCTCACCACCCTCAGGACTTACAGGCTCACGTGCAAACACTTCTCATGTGTCCATCCCTGTTGGGAGATGGCGTCCCGTGTCAACAGACCACAACTTCCCCAGCTGACCCAGTGTTGTCTTTCAGCCCCCCTTCCCAGCCTACTTCCAACAGGGGACACCCCTGTACAGGGATTACTCAGACCCCACTGGTCCCCAACATGTGCGTGCCCAGCCAGCATGCAATCCAGAGACCTCAGTCCCCTACACCGCACATTTGCACACATGCACACACATGTGTGCATATACACCATGCCTATGACAATACCCTTGCACAGTGCACCACACCCTGGGAATACAGGAAAGACCCTCATCTCAGCGGGATGCCCTGGCCAGAGGGGGCTCTCGGGCCTCTCCAGCTCTTCTCCCTGCCCCCTGCAATGCCCCCATCTGCCCCTCACAGCCAGCTGGGTACCTGGGACCAGGCAGCCTTGCTCCCTGCACGGGGTGGGTAGGCGGGCGGGAGGTCCGGAGGAGGGTGAAGGAGTGGGAGCAGGGCTGTGAGCGGGGACGATATAAAATTAAAAGGTAAAAAGCAGGAACGCAAATGGAGGGTGCTTTCAGCTTTCACATTATTAATGACTCTTCAAAAAATCGGCGAGTTTTCCAATCTTCTCTGAGAAGCGCTTGAAGGAGCTCACAGATGAAACTGACCTTCAAAATGTTCTTTGGTCTTTAGTTAAGAAATTCGCTCGCCATTATGGCATCATTAGGGAAACAAGGATAAAATTACTCCATGGTTAATGACCTATAGTATCTCCCCACCAAAATTTGTTTCAGATCTAATAAAACTGTGCTTAACACACTCGGATGAGTTATGAGGACTGTTCTGCAGGGTATTAAAATGTGGAAAATAGATTTTCCGAAGCTGGGGGGACTGGACTTTTTGAATCAGATAGCAGAATGGAATTTTCTGGGCAATAAATTCTTCCATGTCTCAATTTCATCTCGCGCTCTCTCTCTCCTGCCTGCCTCTGCCCCTCTCTCTCCCTCACTCTCTCTCTCCCTCACTCTCTCCCACTCTCTCTCTCTGTCTCCCTCTCTCTGTCTCTCATCTTCTCCTAAAACACTGAAGCCACACAGAAAGCTTTAGAATTTGAAGCCTATGTAAACTTTGAAAAAATCAGTGACAAAGGACACCTGTGTGTGACAGTGGGGGACTGCGTGTGTGCACACGTATGTTTGTGGGTCTTGGCTGGCTCACAAGAATGGAGGCAACTCCCTCCATCACCTCACCCAAGTGCTTCTGTACACACCCAAGGCAGGAGGGACACCTTCCATCTCTCTACTCATGACCAAGCTGGCAGATCGCAGCCTCTTCGCCAAAATCATGGGGCACACCCATGCCAGTGACCCTTCCAAGGACCCCAAACCCAACCCAGGGTCTCGACGCACCCCAGTGCCAGGTCTCAGCCTATAAGAAAACACACCTGTCCCAGTCTACCTCAAGCTTCACTGTGAAGAGAGGAGGGGCTGACCTGACCTTGGGAAGGGGCAGAGCTGACCTGTTTTGCACACATGTGTGCACATCAGCACATGTGAATGCTCTTCACAGGGCACACCCAGATGCCCTAGCCAGCCAGGCTGCAGGCAGAGACCTGAGCCCTGGCCTGAGCACTGGCCGAAGGTTTTCCGGGGCTGGATACTGCCGCGGAGAGAGGTGGCTGGCGAGGTAATGGCATTTTGCTCTCTTTAAACTTTAATCTTTCCTATTAATTCCCTGCAACTGGAGAATGTGTGAGAGTTAATGTTCCGTGAACGTGTTTCGCACTCGGCAGTCTCTTCGAGCTAATTACCTTCAGGTGCTAAATGGAGGGAAATTGCAATCCATTTGGATGTGAAAAAATTTCGCCTTCCCGTCCCCTGTGAGACATCCTTTTTCCTGAGTGCTGCAGAAAGAATGCTCTCTGGGTGGGAGTTTTTTTCCTAATGTTTTTTTTCTTCGGCCCTCTCCCCCGCCCCCTTTCTCCAAGAGTCTGAGATCTGCAGGACGATGGTGGTTGGAGACAGGAGGAGGCCTGGGCCTTGGCTCAAGGTCCAATTCTGGGGCGGAGGCCAGGTGGGGAAGGACTCACATGCAGGGGAGACACCCAGGCTGAGAATCTGGCCCCCACCCCTTGGAGGCCCTGGAGTGGAAGTGTATTTACACGCTTAATAACACGCTTATTACCAGTGTTTCTCAGCTGCTAGGTTTTGAATACAGATATAATAGAATTTTACAAGCCACATAAAAGCTGTCCTTCTCTTGGACCCTGAACTGGGGTGTCTGGTAGGGTGGAGGACAGGGAATGGAGAATGGAGATGAGGAGGAGGCTCAGGTAGGGAGGGAATGGAAATGTGCCAGAGAATCAGATGGGGGGAAAGAGATGGGCCTTGGGGTGGGTCAACGTGAGGAAGACAGTGGGGAGAGAAGGGTTGGGACCTCTGGCTCCATCCTGGAGGAGAACTGGAGCACTGAGGATGAAGCTTTGAAGGCCAGGGGACTTTAACCTCAAAGCCTGTTAGGTCTCAGCAGAGCACACCCAGCTTAGTGAAGCACCCATCCCTCTAGCCCCATCCCTGTTCTCTGATCTTGAACCTGAACCTCAACAAAGCCTCACAAAAAGAGATACCTAATTCCACCTCCTTCCTCTGCACTGGGTCCAACCCACTAGCCTTTTCAAACCCTATTCCTTAACCTGGGTTGACTAGGGAAGCTGGCCAAATATATTATTTTCTTCTCCCACCCAACAGGGAACAGTCGGGCTTAAAGACACAAGGCAGAGGCTTCTGCAGTAAGCAGCACTCCTTCAAAGAGGACTCAGGTTCTCCTGATGACCCTGGGTTTCACCCTCTCCTCTAAGCTCTCTCTGACCTCACCTGTGCCCCGACTGTGAGGGGACGCTCATTCTTTCTCACATCAAAGACCCTCCTTCAGGAGAATATATTAGGAAAATATTGAAGTGGCTTGGGTTTTCTTATTTGTTAAAACTTTATTTTGGAGGATTTCAAGTATATATACATATTTTAAAAATCCATGAACTTAGCACCTAGTTTCACCAACTACCAGCACGTAGCTGGTCTTATTTCTTCTCTACACATTTCCCTTTCCTCCAGGGTTATTTGAAAGCAAACCACAGACATCAAATCAGTTCACCCATAAATATTTCAATATGCATTTCTAAAATGCATAAATAGAATGCATTTAAGGGCTATTTTAATATAGCTACAATACCATTATCTCACCTCAATAAAAATTAACTATAATCCTTACTCCCATCAAATACACATGCAATGTTCAAATTCACCTGAATCGGGTTTTAATCACGGTCCATGCAATGTGTGTGGTTAATATGGCTCTTAAGTTTCTTTTATTCCAAAAGTTGCACTTTCTTTCCTTCCCCCCACCCCAGAAATTTATTAATTGAAGAAATTGTGGGCCATTTATCCTATGAAATTTGCTCCACTCTGAATTTTGCTGATAACACCCCTGTGGTATCATTTAACCTGTTTCTCTGTCCCTTAAATTGGTAGATTCTAGAGCTGCCTGATTTCAGGTCTGGTTTTTTGGCAAGACTATTTTACATGTGGTGTGAACTTCCTCTCACATCATATCAGGACCGCATACTTTCTTATCATTTTTCTTTTTATGACATTAAGATTAATCAGTGGGTTCCGGAGCTGTCAGCCGGATCTATCCATTATAAAGTTCCCCTTCAGCTTTTTTCCCCCCTCTATCAGTTTTTCACTTAATGATTTTAACAGTCACTTGGCAATGGCACCCCACTCCAGTACTCTTGCCTGGAAAATCCCATGGACGGAGGGCCTGGTGGGCTGTAGTCCATGGGGTCGCTAAGAGTCGGACACGACTGAGCGACTTCACTTTCACTTTACTATCATTGACTAGATCCATGATTTCATTAGAGGTTGTATTTGTTTTAAAATTGTTTCTTTGCTTCAGCTTTTTATTTTGAAAAAAATTTAAACCTACAAAGAAGTTAACCATTGCAATGAACACTCGTATATACCCTGACACAAATGAAAAATTTGTACCTATTGTCCAGATTTGGTTTATCTCTCCCTTTCTCTTTCTCAAACACTTGTTTGTTCCTTGCTGACATAAATGACACTTCACCCCTAAAGATTTTAGCATTTACCTAGGTCAGAGGCTTCCAGCTACTGCTCCTGGGATGAGACAAGGCAGTCCTACTCAAGGGATGACAGGCAGACTCAGTACTTGTTCTGGAGTGGGCTGACCTGCCACCATCTTGGAGTCCTTAGGCTCATCAGCCTTCTCCTTCATGCTGCCATCAACATGACTTTGTTTGTAAGCATCCCAGTCTCTGGCCCCATTGATCCAAGTGACCAACTCCCAAGAGCAGAAATCTGATTGGTTTACTGTGAGTAAGGTATCTGACCCTGCCTCAATCAACTGTGACCAAATGTGGCTCCTGGGAATCCACCCCTGTGGGTGTGAAAAGTGATTCCCAAAGATGCTAGGCAGACACTCCAAGAGCCACATGTCATAAAAAAAAAATCTCTCCAAAGATTAAAAACTCTGGAGAAGAATAACTCCATCATAAAGGTCAAGGCCTTGGCCCTAGGGTATATTGATCAGAATTGAACGATGGGGTCAAAAAACACATTGCCAAGTCCCATGGACCAATCACACTGTAATAGGTCTGGAGGGACATGGTACACAAGGGAAGTATGTCCAGAAGGTGTAGTTCTGTGAGTCTCGATGTCTGGTCAGGGTGAGGTTGAAACACCGGATACTGATCCGGTTTCAGGATTCTGGGTCTTCCAGATGGTCAGTCTCACTCATTTTCCTGACACCTTGTTTTGCTGTTGCCAGCTCCACAAAAGGACATATATCAAACCTTCCACTTTGGCCTCAAATCCTAGAGCCCCTTAGGTCCTTTCCACTCACAGAAGTGAGTTTGAGAGAAACATCAAGGGCACATCAGTGGTATTTGATATTTCTGAGCCCCATGGAAGATTCTGTTCTTCTTTTTTTTTTTTTAATAAAACACACAGTGTACTTGAAGATTTTGAAAAGAGATTTACATAATTAAGGAAGTGTTTGGATTTGAATTACTATTAAGAACACAGAAAATTAAACCAATATAAAAACACCAGAAAATAATTTTATTCCGGGGAAAATAAAATGCACTGGAAAACTCAAGGTAATGGTTTACTGATGAATAGATGTCACATTGTTGTTTAGTCACTAAGTTGTCTGACTGTTTGTGACTTGTAGACCGTAGTCCACCAGGTTCCTCTGTCCATGGGATTTCCCAGGCAGGAATATGAGGGGTGGCCATTTCCTTGTCCAGGGAGGATTCAGTTCTTTCCCAGCCTGGGTTGTTACCCCTGCCCACTTTTGGGGAATTCTGGTTAGTGCTTTTTCTCTTACCCCTAGACTTTGCAAAATCCAAATATTAAAAGTTACAATAAACATATATCTAGACCATGCGACAGTTATAAGCTGTACCCAGGAAACAGCATGTTTTTCCCCAGCAGCGCCCTGTCTTGGTGTAACTTCCCCACCCAGGCTGGTGCAAGCTAAGGCAATGCAGTCGGAGCTGGAAGCCCTCCACCCACGACGGAGAAGCCGGCCTAGGCTGGACTCAAGCTGCCCAAGCTGCTGGTAAGTAAATCTCCTTGTTGTTCCTTCTCTCAATAAGTAATGTCCCATTTTATCTCCATTAATGTTTTTGCTTTTAAATTCTTATCTGTTGTCAATATTGCTAGCCCAGCTTCCTTTTGGTTAGTATTTGCCTAGCATATCTTTCTATATCTCCATTTTCAGTCTTTCTGTAACTTTGTTTTAGGCAAGTTTTTTGTGAACAGCCTATTCCTGAATTTTTTAAAAATCCATATGGAAAGTCTCTTTTATTTATTTATTTTTTTGGAAAGTCTCTTTTAATGGGCAAATTTGATATGTCTACTTTTATTGTGATGAATGCATTTGGACTTACTTCTATTGTCTCATTTTGTGTTTCTATTCTCCCTGCTTTTTATTTGCTTTTCCTCTTTTCCCTCTTTCATGCCTCCAATTGCCTTGATAAAGTTTTCTTCATTCTGTTTTTTCTTTTCTTTTCTACTGGTTTGGAAGTTAAAAACATTCTATTTCTAAATAAACAGAGTTACTCTTAATTTTTAAACCTTTTTACATTTTAACATTTTTACTTAACAAAAGCTAATCTATTTTTTTGTTCTTTTAAATGATAGAAGGATCTTAGACTGCAAACCAACCTCTTCCATATTTTCATGTTATATATTGATTAGTAGTATTTTAGTTTTATTATATTTTAAAAATATATTTCAAAATAGTTACTGTTATTTAGATTTACCTACATATTTGCCAATTTCTTTGCTCACTACTGCTTCTAATAGCCCAATTCTTCCTTTCAGGTTCAATTTCCTTCTCAATGAAGTCTTTAAAAAAATTTCATCAGTAAGGTCTGTAAATCACTAAACTTTTTTTTCAGTTGTATCTAAAATCGTCTTTATTTCACCCTTTCTGTGCCGAATGATAATTATTTGAGTTATAGTACTCTACGTTGACAGTAATTTTCCTTCAGCTGTAATTACTTATCTTCTGATTTCTGTTGCTCTTAATGAGAAGCCTGTCTAATTGTCATTATTTTGTTAGCTTTTATGACTTTTGTCTTTGATATTCTACAATATCACAACAATGTGCTTAGGTGTAAACTTTTTATTTATTCTCCTCAGAAACTCAGTTGTATTCCTATTTACTAGGAATTTTTGCATTCGATACTGGTCAATTCGCCACCATTGTATCTTCTTCATATACTGCTTCTCTCTCTCTTCTCTCTTCTTTTGGAATTTCTAATATTTCTATTGTACCTTCTATTCCTCATGTCTCAACTTCTTCATATTTTCCCTGACTTCAAATGCAGCTCTAAGAGCTACATTTTGGGTACTTTTGAATTTGTCTTCCAATTCACTAACTCTCTTTTGAGCAGTGTTATCAACTGTTCAAACCTCCCATTGAACTGGTTTTATGTAAATATTATTTTATTTCTAGAAATTCTGTTTGGTTCTTTTCTGACTCTTCTTTTCCAGCATGTCTTATTCTTGCCTTTTGGATTCTGTTCTTTCCTTTTCTGAGGGAACATTTTAAAGTATTTTCCATATTGTTTTTTTTTTTTTAATATAAATTTATTTATTTTAATTGGAGGCTAATTACTTTACAATATTGTATTGGTTTTGCCATACATTGACATGAATCCGCCACGAGTGTACATATGTTCCCCACCCTGAACCCCCCGTCCCACATTCCTCCCCATCCCATCCCTCTGGGTCATCCCAATGCACTAGCCCCGAGCATCCTGTATCATGCATTGAACCTGGACTGGCGATTCGTTTCACATACGATAATATACATGTTTCAATGCCATTCTCCCAAATCATCCCACCCTCACCCTCTCCCACAGAGTCCAAGAGACTGTTCTATACATCTGTGTCTCTTTTGCTGTCTTACATACAGGGTTATTGTTACCATCTTTCTAAATTCCATATATATGTGTTACTATACTGTATTGGTGTTTTTCTTTCTGGCTTACTTCACTCTGTATAATAGGCTCCAGTTTCATCCACCTCATTAGAACTGATTCAAATGTATTCTTTTTAATGGCTGAGTAATACTCCATTGTGTATATGTACCACAGCTTTCTTATCCATTAGTCTGCTGATGGACATCTAGGTTGCTTCCATGTGCTGGCTATTATAAACAGTGCTGTGATGAACATTTGGGTACATACTCTTTCAGTTCTTGTTTCCTCGGTGTGTATGCCCAGCAGTGGGATTGCTGGGTCATATGGCAGTTCTATTTCCAGTTTTTTAAGGAATCTCCACACTGTTCTCCATAGTAGCTGTACTAGTTTGCATTCCCACCAACAGTGTAATTTCACAATTTGTATGGAAATACAGAAACCCTCGAATAGCCAAAGCAATCTTGAGAAAGAAGAATGGAACTGGAGGAATCAACCTGCCTGACTTCAGGCTCTACTACAAAGCCACAGTCATCAAGACAGTATGGTACTGGCACAAAGACAGAAATATAGATCAATGGAACAAAATAGAAAGCCCAGAGATAAATCCATGCACCTATGGACACCTTATCTTTGACAAAGGAGGCAAGAATATGCAATGGAGAAAAGACAATCTCTTTAACAAGTGGTGCTGGGAAAACTGGTCAACCACTTGTAAAAGAATGAAATTAGAACATTTTCTAACACCATACACAAAAATAAACTAAAATGGATTAAATATATAAACGTAAGACCAGAAACTATAAAACTCCTAGAGAAGAACATAGGCAAAACACTCTCCGACATAAATCACAGCAGGATCCTCTTTGACCCACCTCCCAGAATATTGGAAATAAAAGCAAAAATAAACAAATGGGACCTAATTAAAATTAAAAGCTTCTGCACAACAAAGGAAACTATAAGCAAGGTGAAAAGACAGCCTTCAGAATGGGAGAAAATAATAGCAAATGAAACAACTGACAAAGCATTAATCTCAAAAATATACAAGCAACTCCTGCAGCTCAATTCCAGAAAAATAAACAACCCAATCAAAAAATGGGCCAAAGAACTAAACAGACATTTCTCCAAAGAAGACATACAGATGGCTAACAAACACATGAAAAGATGCTCAACATCACTCATTATCAGAGAAATGCAAATCAAAACCGCAATGAGGTACCATTTCACGCCAGTCAGAATGGCTGCTATCCAAAAGTCTACAAGCAATAAATGCTGGAGAGGGTGTGGAGAAAAGGGAACCCTCTTACACTGTTGGTGGGAATGCAAACTAGTACAGCCACTATGGAGAACAGTGTGGAGATTCTATATTGTTTTTATTGCCTATACAGTTATTAAAATTCTTCATTGTACTGTGTTTGCTGATTCTCATAGTGGTTCATTTATTCTTGTGGTTTATAGTTTTTTATTGTGAACTCATCTCTAGCAAAACTTGGTTTCTGGAGAAGGCTTCCCTGCCCTTGGCCATGGAGGAGGAATCATGTCATGTCAAAGTTTTGCCTCTATCGGAATTCTATGGGTTTTATCATTTATGGACCAGTTTGTTATTTTCTTGAATTGAGTTTCCCACATCTTGTGAGTAGTACAACATTTGCAGTGTAGAACCATGTTTGGCACAGACTTGGATGGAGTTTTGATTTTTCACAGATGATTCTTATTCTACCCTCAACCCTCAAAAGATGACAAGCTTCTCTACCGAATCCTTATCAATGAGTGGAGTTTTCTGGTTCCTGTTGCATAGATAAGTAGCTCTTCATGGTTCCTAACTTAATGAAGGGAGCTCAGTTTCAGCTCCCCAGATGCAGAGGTTTTGGGCTTGCTATTCTATCCTCATCACTATTAAACTCTAGCTCTTATGACATATTACTGGCTCTAAGAACTTTGTGAAATCCCCCTGGACACTTTGACTCTGAGTTTTCTTTTTCATTCCCAGCATTTAGGCTCTTCCATTTATTGATTTAGAATGTGATTATATACTTTTCAATTATTTTACTTTATATTTTTAAAGTTTATCATATATACAATTATAAAGTTTCTGTTTCTAGTAGGAGACGTTTTCATGTATCAGTTCAGTCTGTGACATTGACCTGAAATCCCCTTACATTCTTGTGCTTATGATCCAGTCCATCTTTTCCACTAGGTTATAAGCTCTTTTAAGGTCAGAGTATTTACTATTTATATTTTTATACTATTCAAGTACGTAGCCCAATTCTCTTAACTGAGTAGGTCCTCAGAAAATGTTGTAATTTTTCTTATTATTTTTACTATCTCCAACCTCACTGTTCAGGAGTGATGGAAAATCAGGTTCTGGATATGCTATGAGCATTCAAACTATACAGTTAGTCTGTTCAGCCTTTGGCATTGCTCATTTGAATTTCATTATTCATGAACAACATCTTTCTCAATCACCTTCAAGGACAATTCATCATCTATTAGACCAGTGTTTCTCAAAGTACAGGTTGCAATCCATTAGTAGGTCAAGAAACCAATTTAATGAAATACAATAAAATAGAAAAAAAATTACCAAGGTGCCTCACATGTAAGTGTAGGTACTGATTACAGAAACTTTATTTCACTTTTGTATGTGTGTGTGCACACATGCACACATGCATATACACATACTGGATCACCATGCACAATGTATTTCAATCTGTAAGTCAGGGTGAAAATGTTTGAGGGTCATTGATTAGACTTTTCTGAGCCTCCACTCAACCTACCACCCATTTCTAGCTGGCCCCTCTTCAAGAGCAAAAATTAACTGCAAAGCCAAGCAATTCAAGACCTATCTTTTCCACATGAAGTTCTTCTGCCCCAGCGAGAAGGGCAGGTTTCACAAAAGCTCACACTGCCCAGGACTGGAAGCCCCACAAGTGGTCAAGAATACCCAGTTTGACCTGTGAATCACAGATATTTTCTGTGCTCCAGGGCCCTGTACTGAAGTGAAAGGAAGTTGCTCAGTCGTGTCTGACTCTTTGTGACCCCATGGACAGTAGCCTACCAGGGATTTTCCAGGCAAGAATACTGGAGTGGGATGCCATTTCCTTCTCTAGGGGATCTTCCCAACCCAGGGATCAAACCCAGGTCTCCTGCATTGCAGATAGACGCTTTACCGTCTGAGCCACCAGGGAAGGCCACTACTCCTATCAAAAGCCTGGACAGGCCTTTCAGCTGATGTTTAGTTGGCCTTTGAGACCCTTAAATGCAGTTATTCTAGGGTCATGACCCTCGACAGCTCCTTGAATGTAGTTCTCAAGGCCACCATATAATATCCACCTGGAAGGACAACTGGGCAATACTCCCCTGCACTCAACTCCCAGGGAAATTATCATCTGGAGAACTCCCCTGCAGTCTAGAAGGTAGAAGTATCAGATGTAAAGACTTTGTTTGGAGCATCAGCATTATTGAGAAAGGCCCCAGCACTTGTTCCTTCTCTGTACCATCTTGAATATCTGCAAATCACACAGGAATTCAACCCATCTCATATACAATGATCCCTGGAATGAAGGGATTTGAGCCTCACTTAACCGCACATTCAGACATTCCAAGGTTCCCAATTAAGAGAAAGAGCCAGTTATCTCTAAAAATCAGACTGGCATTTTTTGAGCTCCTACTATGTGTCAAACACTTTTACATGCATCATCTCATTTAATCTTTACATCAACCCTATGAGGTTAGTATGATTATCCCCATTTTATAAATGAGTGTAAGAGTTAGAGAGGTTAAGTAACTTGCAAGAGTTCACCTAGCTAGTAAGTGCTTGGTGAGCTGGGATTTGAACTTCAGTTTGGCAGACTCTTGTCCTGAGCACTTAACCACTATTCCATACAGTCCTCAAATCAAGCTCCTCCACCCCTGCCAGTAAAGACATAGACTCCAGGACTGACTATTACAGACCAGTGCTTTCTCTGCATGACTAGCCTAAGAAATAAAATGATCAGAAGTGGATGCCTGTTTCCTGGCTAAGTCACTGTGTCCTTAGGTAAGCTACTTACCTCTCTGAGCCTCAGATTTCCCATCTATACTAATAGTTGGACTATCTCCTTCAGAGGGCTGCTCCAAGGAAGACATAAGATAATGACATGAAAGTATTTTGTAAAGCATAAAGTGCTATATCAATGAAATATCTTATAAAAAGCCATATAATTAATTAGCTGAATGTGTCTGCATTTTTCCTGGTGGATTGGGAGCCCCTTCATTGGTTCCAATTGCTTTTCAAATGAAATTCAAAATGCCAACTTGGCATGTGAAGCCTGTGTGACATGGCCCTTTGTTCATGGTTCCTTTCTCAATGTATTCCAACTTTACTGGCCCCTCTGTTTTCCACCTCAGGGCCTTTGCACATGCTGTTTTCTCTGCCTAGTACATTTCCCACCTCTAGCCTCTGCTCTCTACTCCTACTTTGCCTAACTGCTCATCTTGTAAATATCAGATTAATTTCCTTGCAACAGTCTTAACTTGACTATGCAAGGTCACTTAGGAATATATTTACTTTATATATTTACTTTATGGCATCGTGAGGATGGCTGTTTGCAGTTTAATAGTGTCTTCCCCATTGAAAGGGAGGCTTGATGAGAGCAAGGACCATATATATTTCAGCAAGTCTTGTATCCCCAGCACCTGGCAAAGCACTTGGCACAAAGTAAGGGCTTCATGGATATTTATTGAACATACTCTGAAAATCAACAAATGTGAACAGAGACTGCTTTACTCATATTTTATCACCTATTAGATGTGCCATAAAGGTTTGATCTGCTATAACCTCTTTAGACTGGCATCTCTGAGCATGAGGTCCATAGGGTATAAATAATTGTTGCATAACAAAAAAGAATCTGGGGTCAAATAATTTGGGAAACAGAAGGTTAAACAAATATAAACAGGATTTTAACTTCTTTAAACCATAATGCTTCTTAAAACCATGCTTGGATCCTTCAGAGACAACAGTGCAAAGCTGAGTCCCCAGCCCAACCATGATGCACATATGGTGTGTGTGAGAAATAAACTTTCCTTGCTTTAAACTACTGAAACGGGGGGTTGCTCCAGCCACACACCCATCTATCCTGACTTATACAACTTCCACATACAGTTTTTTATGTATATATATATATATTGGAAGATCCTCAGACATAGAAAGCCAGGAGGTTTCTGAGAACCCAGGAAGAATGAGTCCATTGAGAAAGTGAGTAACTAGGTGAGCTGCACTTGCTCATTCACTAGGGTCAGGAGGTGAGAGTCATTCTGTCCCACCCATGGTCAGGGAGACAGAACCACTCTTATACAGGAGATGAAAGTTGATGGGTAGTAGGTTAGACTTTCAAGCAATAAATAAACAATGTTCACTGAGCACCTAATTCATAACAAACACTGTTAGGTGCTTGGACTACAGCAGTGAACAAGACATAGGTTCTCAGGGATCAGAGCCTAGAGCAAGAGACATATAAATAACAAGTCAATTTCAGTATGATGTTTTGAAAGCTAAAAAGGCACTCAACACAGAGGAAAGGAAGGCGCCCAGCACAGATGTATTGGAGAAGTTTCTTGGAAGCTGTGACATCTGAGTTGTGATCCATAGCATAGTTAAAAGATGTCTAGGTAAGAAAGGAGGGAAGGGCATTCCAGGTAGAAGGAATTACTTTCAGGAGGTGAATAATCTGTTCCAGACCATGGGAGGGATCCAGCAGGAGACAGTGAGGCACCAACAAGCACACTGCCTTCTTTAAAGTACGAGGCAAAGGAGACACCAACCCAAGTACCAGCCAGGAACCTGAGTGAGGAAGAAAGCTAGCTTAAACTTCAGTCAGTAGGTATGCTTTAGGTAATGGGACTTAAGAGGGCAGGGAGAAATGGGCCTGAGGAGGTAGAGCAGAGCCTCTTCTTAGGATAAGTCACCCAAGAAGCAGAAGAAATAGCAATGGGTGGGGAGCAGGAAGACAGAGGGGACTGAAATACAAGGATGAGCCAAACCTTGACCGTTCTTCCTCACTAGGAGACTAGGCCCCTAGGAGCCCAGTGGCTTTGAGGTGCAGAGGTATGCAGCTGGCCAGGGGACGGATGCTTAGGGAAAGCAGCTAAGAAGGAGGCCTGGGGAAGAACTGAGCATCCCCCTACACACACACCCAGCCTCGGTCAGATCATAGTGCCAGCCTGAATCCATCATGCTTGATCCACCCAGAGCTGAGGCGAGAAACAAGAAGGTGTTTGGCCCCTAAGCTATAGCAGCCAAATTCAGCTTCTAGTCCAGGCATTGAGAGTGTAGCTTTGCTATTTTCCCTTCGTTTCATATTTAAGATTTTAAAATTCTGGGCAGATTCAGTTGAAATAAAAGGCAGAACTGAACTAAAGGGAGGCCACTGGTGATGGTGGTCAGAAATCTGGACTAGGTAAAAGAGAGGTGCCCCACATTACCCAGCACCGGGCGTGGGCCTCCTCTAGCACCCTCAGTGCGTCTCCCCCTCTCCCAAGTCCTCTACGAACAGCTAACCCTCTTCTTCAGAACCCCTCTTACCTTAAGAAATGCCAAGGGTGAGCCAGTTGGTCTTTAAGGGATACTTTCCTGACTGTAGAAAAATATCTCCCAACTTCCAGCCTTACCCTGTCCTCTGTATGTGCTCCTGCATTCATTCCTTCATCCATTAGACATATACTAGAAATAACATGGGCTTCCCAGGTGGGTCAGTGGTAAGGAATTTGCCTGCCAATGCAGAAGACATGAGTTCAATCCCTAGGTTGGGAAGATCCCCTGGAGGAGGAAATGGCAATCCACTCCAGTATTCTTGCCTGGAACATCCCATGGACAGAGGAGCTGGTGAACTGCAGTCCATGGAGTAACAAAGAGTCAGACACAACTGAGCAACTGAGCATGCATGCACACAGAAATAATATAGTGTAGTGCATAAAAAGCACAGATTTTGGAACTGGACAGAAACTCAGCTCTACCACCTAAAAGCTGTGAGAACTTATAGTTGTTGGACTTCGTTGAGCTTCAACTTCTTTACCTATAAAATGGGGATAGTACTTTCTTTAGGTAGGATTAATTGAGATATGTATAGAAGCATTTAGCATGATGCCTGGCACAGTAAGCACTTGATAAGTGTTCGTTATTAGTGAGATTACTAAATTACTGATATTATTAAAATGGGACTTCAACCTGCACTTACCTGGCTCACTGGCTTAAGTGACACCATCAATTCTTTTGTAAAACATACTAACATTCATGGCTCATCAAACCTTCATGGCTAGGATGCTGTACACTTGCGTTCCCCCACTGGGTTGAACTGCATGTTTACCAAGAGTCATTTGTTTCTAAACTCTGCTTATTTATGCCAGCTGTGCCTATTATTCTTATTATCTGATTTAAATAAATATTACATAAGCCATTAAAACATGAGTGCAAAACTAATGTTGCTGGGACTTCCCTGGCAGTCCAGTGGTTAAGATCCCCTTACAATGCATGGGATGTGTGTTCAATCCCTGGTTGGAGAACTAAGATCCCACATGCCATGGAGCAACTAAGCCCGTGCACCACAACTACCGAAGTCTGTGTGCTCTGGAGCCTGGAGGCCACAACTACCAAGTCTGTGCACCGTAATCCAGAGTCTGTGCACCGTAATGGGAGAGTCAGTGCGCCGCAGTGGAGGATTCCACACGACGCAAGGAAGATCCCACGTACTGCAACTAAGAGCCAATGTAGCCAAAGTAATTAAAAAAAACAAACAAACTAGTGTTGCTGTTTGGAAAGTTTCCATAACAGCAAGTTGCTAAAGAATTTTGTTATCAAATTTTGTATTGGTGGTGCAACTGAAAAAGAAGAAGAAAAATTATTTAAAGTCTAAGGCTCTGCATTCAGATTGTTTCTCAATTGTTTTTTTTTTTTAAAGTTTCCAATCCATGTGAAAGAAATCAAAACTGAAAATGGCAGTCAATGCATTCTGGGTATAGTTCATGCAGGGAAGATGATGATGGAATGCTAGCTGGCACACCCAACTACAAAGAAAGGTCTTAGCCATACATCTAAAAAAACTAGAGAGTAAGTAGTCTTTTTGTTTTAACTCAAAAATAAAACATTTAAGGTATGCAGAGGAAAACTAAGAAATGATCTCAGCCTTCAAGAAATGTATGGTCTAGAGGGGGAGACAGAGAAGTAAGTTATTAATCATAGTAAATTGTGATGCAGGTTAATGGAGCCGATGGAAGGGGATACCTAACTTGGGCAACTGTGCAGAGCGTTTCTGGAGAGGGTGGCTCCTGAGCTGGCTCTGTCCTCCCTCACATCTGTCCCTCAACTCTTTTCATATCTTCCTCCAACATAAGAACCAGAGACTTACCCTGCAGCTTTGCCCTATGCTTCCTTGAATTTCAGGCCCCATATTGACAAAGTCCCACAGAGTGTTACAGGGGACATGGCTGTCCTCCCTGGTATTAAGGAAGAGCCCCAAGGATCAGAGAATGACTCAGACCTACCATACAGGCATTTATTTAGACTTACGTTGATTCTGTATATGTTTCCAGCTGTGCCTCATCTCCCAGGGTAAGGTTTATGAAGGGCTTGTGTAAAGTAGTTGCTTTCTTTGATTATTTCAAAACAAATTTTATTTTTATTTGTTATTTATTTGGCTGTGCCCCATCTTAGTTGTGCCATGCGGTATCTTCAGTCTTTGTTGGGGCATATGGGGTCTTAAGTTGTGGCATGTGGGATCTAGTTCCCCGACCAGGGATTGAATCCAGAGTCTTTAGCAGGGAAGTCCCATGTTGATCATTTTTTAAAATTAAACTTTTTATTTTGAGGTAATTCACATGCAGTTGTAAGAAATAACACAAATACTCTTTACCCAGCTTCACTGAATGGTAATACCTTACAAAGCTGTAACATAATATCCCACAATCAGGATATCGATACTGATAAAGAAAAGGTACAGAAAACTTTCATCACAAAGATCTCTCATCTTGCTCTTTAAGCCACATTTACTTCCCTCTAGCTCTCATTACCTCTGTAACCCCTTGCAACCACTACTCTGTTATCCCATTTTGTTATTTCAAGAATATTATATAGGTGAAATTATGTGATTTCATAATTCACATATAGGTGAAATCACATAATTTCACCTATATAATATTCACACAGGTGAAATCACCTTTGGAGATTGGCTTTTATTTTTTTTAACTTGGCCAAATTTTCTGGTGAGTCATCCAGATTGTGCTATGTATCAGTAGTTCATTCCTTTTTATATTGATGAGTAGTATTCTACGGTGTGAATGTACTACATTTCCCCACAGAAGAACATTCACTTATCGAAAGACAACTGGGTTGTTTTTGGTTATTATGAATAAAGCTGTTATGGACAATTGTGTACAGATTTTGTGTAGACATAAATTATTATCATTTCTTTTTTTTTTTTTCCAAGAGCAACCAAAACCAGCTCACCCATTTATTTGACTGAGAACTTTTCTTTAGGATAAATGCCTAGGATTACAGTTGCTGGGTCATATGATAGATAGATAGATAGATAATTTAAAGAAACTGCCAAACTGGTCTCCAGAGTGACTATACAATACATTCCCACTAGCAATGTATGAGTGATCATTTTTCTGCATCCTTGCCCTCATTTGGCAGTGTCATGATTTTTTTTTTAATCTTAAGCCATGTTGATGGGTATATAATCTCTCATTGTGGTTTGGTTTTGCTTTTGTTTTTGTATTATCTTGAATATCTTCCCATATAATTATTTGCCATATGTATATCCTCTTTGGTGAAATCTCTCTCTTCAGGTCTTAAGTCCATTTCTATTGGATTGCTTGACTTTTTTTTTTTTTAATGTCAAGAATTTGAGTTTCTTATATATTTCATATACCTATCATTTGTTGGATATATGATTTGCAAATATTTTATCCCAGCCTGTAGTTTGTATTTGCATTCTCTTAACAGTCTTTAACAGAACTAAAGTTCTAAATTTTTATGAAGTTCAGTTTATCAATTTTTCCTTATATGGATCACGCTTTTGGTCTAAAAGCTCTTTGCTTATTGAGATTCTGACAAGTTTCTGTTTTTTTCTAAATATTTTAATTTTACATTTGAATATGTGCTTCATTTTGAGTTCACTTTTCTATAAGGTATGAGACTTAGGTTAAGACAGTTCTTTTTTCAAGCCTATGCATTTCCACTTGTTCTAGCACGTTTGTTAAGAGAATAATCTTTCCTCCATTGGATTGCTTTTGTACCTTTGTCAAAAATCAGTTAGACACAACTGTGTGGTTTATTTCTGGATTGTTTACTCAGTTCCATGATCTGTGCCTATACCTCTATGAATACCTTACAATCTTTGTTACTGTAGCTATATAATAGAACTGGAAACTGCACAGATAAACTCCTCCCACTTTATTCTTCTTTTTAATAATGTTTTAATTATTCTAGTTCCTCAGATTTTTTACAAACAAATTTTGGAATAATTTGTTTATATTTATTAAAAAATCTTCCTGGGATTTTCAAAAGAATTGTGTTAAACCTGTATATCAGTTTGAGAAGAATGGACATTTATAGTATATTAAATCTTCCAATTTGTGAATATGATACATCTTTCCATTTTTTAAAGAGACCCTCTTAAAGAAAGAAATACAAGCATACACATCCTGCCCATGTTATTTTAACTAAATGCTTCCAAACTGTGGTGCTGGACAAGACTCTTGAGAGCCCCTTGGACTGCAGGGAGATCAAACCAGTTAATCCTAAGGAAAATCAACCCTGAATATTCATTAGAAGGACTAATACTGAAGCTGAAGCTCCAATACTTTGGCCACCTGATGCAAAGAGCCAACTCATTGGAAAAGACCCTGATGCTGGGAAAGAGTGAAGGCAAAAGGAGAAGAGGGTAGCAGAGGATGAGATGGTTAGATAGCACCACTGACTCGATGAATCTGAGCACACTCTGGGAGATAGTGAAGGACAGGGAAGCCTGGTGTACTATAGTCCATGGGGTTTTAGAGAGTTGGACACGATTTAGCGACTTAGCATTTCACTTTTTGAGCAATTATATAAATATTTTAAATTTGTGTCCATATGTTCATTGCTCATATATAAAAAATAATTGAGTTTTATATATTTATCTTGTATCCTGCAACCTTGCTAAATTTACTCATTAATTCTAGGGTATTTTAAATTTTTAAAAAATATTCTTGGGATTCCTTAAGTAGACATAATGTCTTCTTTTCTCATCGATATAGCTTTTCTTTTCTTTTCTTCTCTTGCCTTATCATCCTGGCTAGAAGTTTAAGGAACATGTTAAATTGAAGTGGGGAGAATGGATATCCTCATTTTGCTTCTGGTCTTAGGGGGAAAACATTCAGTCTTTCATCATTAAGTATAATGTTAGTGCTAGGACTTTAATGGATACTCTTTATCAAATTGAGGAAGTTCTCTGCTATTCCTGTTTTTCAGAGAGGTTTTTTTTTTTATCATAAATGGGTAGAGAATTTTATCAAATGACTTTTCTTCATCAACTAATATGTCTATGTGATTGTTCTTCTTTAGCCTGTACATAGAATACATTGACTGATTTTAAAATATTGAACCAGCCTTTCATGACTGGAATAAACTCCAATTACTTATGTCATATAATTCTTTTTATATGTTGCTGGATTTACTTTGCTAGTATTTTGTTGAGGATTTTTGCATATATTCGTGAGGGATATTGATTTGTAGTTTTCTCTTTTTTGGATACAGTCTTTGTTGGTGATATCCAGGTAATATTAGCTTCATAAAATTAATTGGGAAGTGTTCCTCCCTCTTCTGTTTTCTAGAAGAGATTGTGTAGCACTACATTCTTCTTTAAACATTTGGTAGAATTCCACAGTAAAACTGTCTGGGCCAGGAGATTTCCTTTATAGGAGTTTTAAAATTATTAATTCAACTTCCTCAATAGTTAGAATGCTATTAAAATGATCTGTTTCATATTGGATGAATTGTGGCAGTTTGTGTTCTTCAGTGTGTGTAAGAATTGTTCATACTACTCCCTTATACATTTGATGTCTACAGGGTCTGTAGTGGTAGCTCCTGTTCATTCCTTTTACTGGTGATTTATCTTTTTTTCTTTGTTGATTTTTGCTAAAGGCTTGTCAGTTTTGTTGATCTTTTCAAAGAACCAGATTGTTGTTTCACGATTTTCTCAGTTTTATTGTTTACAACTTCATTAACCTCTGCTCTTACTATTTCCTTCTCTTGTTTGTCTTATGTTTATCTTGTTTTTCTTTCTCTAGATTCTTGAAGTGAGAGCTTGTAAAACTGATTTGAGACTTTTCTTCTTTTCTAACGCATGACTTTAGTGTATAAATTTTTCTGCCAGTACTACTTTAGCTGTGGCCCATACATTTTGATTTATTGTATTTTCATGTTCATTCAGTTCAATGTATCTTTAAAGTTTCCTTTGAGACTTCTTCTTTGACCAATGGATTATATACAAATGTGTTGTTTTATTTCTAAGTGAAGAGTTTCTTGTTATATTTATGTTATCATCAGTTCTGTTTATAAAAAATTTTATCTGTGGTCAATGGACACACCATAAATGATTTCAATTCTTTTAAGTTTGTTGAGGTTAGTTTTATGGCCCAGGATATCGTCTATCTTCGGAGAAGCCAATGGCAACCCACTCCAGTACTCTTGCCTGGAAATCCCATGGACAGAGGAGCCTGGTGGGCTGCAGTCCATGCGGTCACTAAGAGTCAGGCACGACTGAGTGACTTCACTTTCACTTTTCACTTTTCACTTTCATGCATTGGAGAAGGAAATGGCAACCCACTCCAGTATTCTTGCCTGGAGAATCCCAGGGATGGGGGAGCCTGGTGGGCTGCCGTCTATGGGGTCGCACAGAGTTGGACATGACTGAAGAGACTTAGCAGCAGCAGCAGCATGGTCTATCTTGGTGTATGTCCCACATACACTTGAAAATAAGGTGTATTCTGCTGTTGCTGGACAGTGTTCTGTAAATGTCAATCAGATTCTTTTGGTTGAAGCTGGTGTTGAGGTCTGATTTTCTTCCTAGTTGTTCCATCAGTTTTTGAGAGGGGATGTTTACGTTTTTCAACTGTAATTTTACATTTGTCTTTTTCCTTTCAGTTCTATCAATTTTTGCCTTAACATATCTTGCAGCTCTGTTGCTTGGTACATACACACTTAGGATTGTACATTTTCTTGATGGAGTAACCCTTTTATCACTATATTACACCCCCGTCTCTGGTAATTTTATTTGCTCTAAAGTCTACTTTATTTGATGTTAACATGGCATATGGACTGATGTACATATGAACTGCTGATTTTTTGATTAATTTTTTTATGTTTTATGATCTTTTCCATCCTTTTGCTTTCAATTTGCCTTTATATATAGGAGATATGTTTGAAGTGAGCTCCTTGTAGACAGCATATAGTTAAGTCAAGATTTTTAATCATTCTGTCAACCTTTTAATTTGCATATTTATACCATTTATATCTAATGTAATTATTGATATATTAGGTTCTGCCTTTTTATTTTCTGAGGATTTTTTGTTTATTTTGTCTTTTCTTTTCCTGTTTTCATCTCCCTGCCTTTCTATGGTTTACCTGAGCATTTTTTTCGAATTCTGCTTTTATTTTCCTGTAATGTTTTTGAGGGTATCTCTTAGCATAGCTTAAAAAAAAATTTGTCTCTTAGGTATTACATTATATTTGCATAACATCACAGTCTACTGCTGTCATCATTTTATCCAGCTCGAATGAACTGTATAACTTTACTTCATTTTACATTCTTTTATCCTCTCCCATTTATATCATTGGCTTAAATATATCCTTTACATAGATCAAACAGTGTTATAATTTTTGCTTCAATGAACACATTTTAGAAAACTCAAGAGTAGAAGGAAAGTCTATTATATTTGCCCATATTTTTACTTAGTATATTCTTTTCTTCCTTCTTGATGTTCCAAGATTCCTTCTTTTATCAATTTCTTTCTATTTTGAGAATTTTCTTTAGCCATTCTTTTAGGATAAGTCTTCTAGTCACACATTCTCTTCATTTTCCTTCATCTGAGAATATCTTGATTCCCCCTTCATTTCTAAAGGATATTTTCACTGGATGTTCTAGGCTGACGGTTCTTTTCTTTCAGCACTTGAAAAAATGTTGTGCTATTTGTTTCTCGTCTGTATGGTTTCTAATGAAAAATCTACTGCATTTGAACTGGTTTTCCTCTACAGGTAAAGTGTCATTTCTCTCACTTTTTCCAAGAGTTTTGTCTTCAGTGTTTAGAAGTTTGACTATGATATGTCTTGCAGTGGGTTTCTTGAGGTTTATCCTGTTTGGAATGTACCAACTTCTTGAATCTGTGGGTTTATATCTTTTGCTGAATTTCTGGGAGTTTTGGCCATCTTTGAGTACTTTTCCAGCCCTGCTCTCTTTCTTTCCTCCTGGGGCTCCCGTGACAAATATGTTAGACCTTTTGTTATAGTCTTGCAGTCTGTTTTCAGTGTTTTTTTCCTCTATGTTGTTCAGATTGGGTAATTTCTACTCTTCTATCTTCCAGTTCACTGATTTTTTCCTTTGCTCTCCATTCTGCTTTTGAGCCTATTCATTGAGGTCTAAAATTTCTGTTTGGTTCTTTATATTTTCTATTGATTTGCTGAGACTTTCTATACTTTTGATGAAATTTTCTGTGTTTTCCTTTGTTTCAAATATGTTCATAATTGTTCACTGAGACATTTTTGTGATGGTTGCTTTAAAATTTTGTTAAATAATTCTAACATTTTTGTCATCTCAGCGTTGGCATCTATTTAATGTCTTTTCTTTCATTCAGTTTGGCATCTTCCTTGTTCATGAGGAGTGATTTATTTTTATCCAAACTTGAACACTTTGGGTATTACAAGACTCTTTATTTAAATCTTCTGTTTTTGCTATCTTCCTCTGACACTCCTCCAGCTGAAGAAGGGGGAGAACACTGTTTTGCAACTGCAAGGTGGAGTAGAAGTTCAGGTTCCCCACTTTGCTTCTGATCTTATTACTGCTGGATGGAGGTGAAAGTTCCAGCTCTCCGTGAAGCCCCTCTGATACTTCCCTGGATGCAAGGGGGTACTTTGTTGCTGCCACCCACATGGCTTCCATTGACATCATGGAGGCAGGAAAGTTCTAGCTCTCCAGTAAGCCTCCTCTGATACCACCCCAGTGTGGAGGAGAAGGGTTGCTTTATTGCTGCTGGGTATGGATGAAAGTCCAGGCTCCTCATGTGGTCTCCACTGATGCTGTGCTGTGCTACCACTTGCTACCACTGGCCAGTATGAACATCCAGGCTCCCTTCTTAGTCTCCTCTGACACCATCCTGCAGAGGGTTGGGATGCCACCTTTTGGGCTAGTGAAGGTAGAGGTATAGAATCAGCAATTGCCCTTGCTGGAATAGGTGAGAGGTGGATCACAGGTTTTTCTGTGGCATTTGGCTGGAGTTGAGCAGTTTTTGTCTATAAGTTGCCTTCCTAGGCTGTCCTTTTCCTAGTTCTTTGACTAAAGAGAGCAAGCTTTCATTGGAACTTAAAACAAAAAAAAATCTGTACTTATTAGTATTTCTGGGTTGCTGCCCTCTTTAGCTCTAAGTCTGAGATACATGAGGTGAGACAAAAAGAAAACTCAGGGAACTCACCATTATGTTGTTCCTCAGGTTTCAAGTTCCCTAGCTGATCTATCCTTCTTATCTCTACTTTTCAGAGTTTTCTGATGTTTGCTCTATGTATTATGTCCAGGAGTTTTAGTTGGAAGACCGGAAGAAACTGGGAAAAGTATGTCTACTCTGCCATTCTAAGATAGAAACTTCTCTTTGATAATTTTGATACTCATCCATTGGCAGAAACTTCAGGACTATCTAGTCACTGCAGTGTGGCAGAAGTGTATAAATTATGGATCTTATATATCAGGACCTCACCACTTAGGGGAATAGATAGCCATGTTTTATTTAGTCTGGCACATAGTTAGGAACATGGTTTGGAATCCAATGGACTGGGTCCCAATTCCAGCTCGGCCACTTCCAAGCTCTGTGCCCCTGGGTAGGTGAGTAAACCTCTCTGAACCTCAGTCTCCTCACTTATAAAATATGGGATAGATTAGTACCAATCTCATAGGTTGTTGGTGGATTAAATTAAATGAAATAGTGCATGTACATCACTTTGCATGGTGTCAGCATATAGCAAGTACTTAGTAAATATTAGTCGCTGTTGTTGTCATTGTTACAATGCAGGCTGGGCCAAGTGTAATTATACTCCCTCAGTCTGGTCCTCTCCAGACAGAGGAGGTCCTTTGGCTTACTTTGTGCTCACTGCCTCTCTCTCCTCCTTGATCAACTGTGGGGATCTTTTCAACCTTGTGAAGGGATTCTGAAATCCAGTAACACAGAGTGGTACTAGTATAAAGACAGTCAAACAGATCAATGGAGCAGAATAAAGTTCAGAAACAAATGCTCTATTGATTTTTGACAAAAGTACCAAGACAATTCAATGGGAAAAGGAGAATCTTTTCAATAAACAATGCTGGAATAATTGGATAGCCCCCAACACACAGACACACACAGACACACAAAATTAACCTTGACCCTTACCTCACACCACATACAAAAATTAACCTGAAAAGAATCGTATACCTAGTAAGAGCTAAAATCATTAAATTTCTAGAAGAAAATGTAGGAGAAAATCTTAATGACTCTGGATTTGGCAAGGACTTTTTAAATATGTCCAGAAAAGTGCAAATAATAAAATATCAATAAATTAAATTTCATCAAATTAAAAGAATGTTTGCTCTTCAAAAGATATTGTTTAAATAATGAAAATGTAAGACATATACTGAGAGAAATTATTTGTAAAACACATATCTAACAAAGCACATGTATTCTAGAATATGTAAAGAACTTTCATGTCTCAATAGTAAGAAGACAACAATGCAATTTTTAAAATAAGCAAAAGATATGAACAGATATTTAACCCAAGAAGATAAATGGAAAAATAAGAACCTGAAAAGCTGCTCAACATCATTAGTTATTAAGAAAATGCAAATTAAAACCACAATGAGATACCACTACATACCCACTCAAATGATTAAGATTAAAAAGACTGACCATACCAGACATTTGTAAAGAAGTGGAATGACTGGAATTCTCATACACTGTTGATGGCTGTGTAATATGGTGCAACCAACTTGACAAACAGTCTGGCATTTCCTTAAAGAGCTAAACATACTCTTACTATATGACTCACTTCACTTCTAAGAGAAATAAAAGCACAAAGATTTTTATAGAAATGTTCTCAGCAGCTTTATCTGTAATAGCCCCAAACTGGAAAACCAAATGTCTATAAACTAGTGAACAGAGAAACAAACTGCTATATATTCATACAATTGACTAACATTCAGTAACAAAAAGGAATGACCTGTTAATACATGTAACAAATAATTATGCTGAATGAAATAAGCCAGAAACAAGAAAGAGTACATATTTAATGATTCCATTTACAAAAAACTCTAGACAATGCAAACTCATCTATACTGACATAAATAGGTTAATGGTTGCCTGGGGATGGAAATGGAGGTTGAGGAGAGAAAAAGAGGGATTGTAAAGGGAAACAAGGAGTTTGGGGGGATACAAATATGTTCATTATCTTGATCGTGGTGCTGGTTTCATGAGTGTACTCATATATAAAACTTATCCGATTGTTCACTTTAGATATGTGTGGTTTGTTGCATATCAAGTATACCTTGCATGCTAAGCTGCTAAGTCACTTCAGTCGTGTCCGACTCTGTGCGACCCCAAGATGGCAGCCCGCCAGGCTCTCCCGTCCCTGGGATTCTCCAGGCAAGAACACTGGAGTGGGTTGCCATTTCCTTCTCCAATGCATGAAAGTGAAAAGCGAAAGTGAAGTCGCTCAGTCGTGTCCAACTCTAGCGACCCCATGGACTGCAGCCTACCAGGCTCCTCAGTCCATGGGATTTTCCAGGCAAGAGTACTAGGCAATTCTAATGCACAGCAAAGCCTGAGACCCATAATTTAGGCAATAAATTACCAGCAAGTGCTTGAAATAATGCTCTGGACTGGAGTATAGACTTGAGAGTCACCTTCTCTCATATCTCAGTTAGTAAAGAATCCGCCTGCAATGCAGGAGACCCCAGTTCAATTCTTGGGTCAAGAAGATTGGCTGGAAAAGGGATAGGCTACCCACTCCAGTATTCTTGGGCTTCCCTTGTGGCTCAGCTGGTAAAGAATCTGCCCGCAATGCGGGAGACCTGGGTTCAATCCCTGGGTTGGGAAGATCCCCTGGAGAAGGGAAAGGCTACCCACTCCAGTATTCTGGCCTGGAGAATTCCATGAACTGTATAGTCCATGGGGTCACAAAGAATCAGACATGGCTGAGTGACTTTCACTTCACTTCACTACTTGGAGGTCACAGCTGAAGCTGTAGGATGACAGGATTTAGAAAGTAAAGAAAAGAAAGCAAGAGGGACTAAAGAAACCTACCCTCAGGAAGTGGGAGGGAAAGAAAGCACAGGTGACAGAAGCAAGGAAGAAGCTGCCTGAGGTTGGAGGAAGAACTAACAGATGCCAAGGAAGGGATTTAGATACAGGGTGATCAGTAATGAGGATATCAATGTGGTATCTTATATTTGCAAAAGTGCTATTCAGTTTCTAAATAATTTTCACGTATTTTCAGTGCATTAACCATGCCAGGGATGAGCAGACAGACATCAATAGTAGTATCCCTGGTAGGCAGCTCAGTTTACAGGGAAGAGCCCAGGATTTAGAGCTGGACAGATCTGGGTAGATTCTCTAGCTCCTTCACTTACTCATGTGTCAATTTGGTCAAGTTTCTTGAACCAAGTCTCCATTTCCCTGTTTTCAAAATGGAGATAATTCTACCTACTAATCAGGTAGAATACTTGTGGGTCTGTATAATAAAATACCTGCTTCAGATGACTTGCAAAGTTGTTCATTTCTATGGTCTCCATCTCATGATTCCTCATCTTACAGATAAAGAAACTGAAGCCAAAAGTGGGTGAGTGATATACCCCAGGTCATAGGACTTCATTTGGAAGCACTTTCTTGACTTGAAACCCATGGGACCACTGGACAGGTTCACAGATGAGCGTCAGTGGCTATCAAACTCCTGAAATCACATGTAGACTGAATATGAGTGTGTGACACATGTTCTTCTTGGGGCAAGTGTTCATTATTTACATTGCATCTGCAAGGGATCTAGGATCTAAAAAGGCTAAGAATTTCTGCTCAAAGGTTGGTTGTATTTATTTTTCTCTAAATCCCTTGATTCATGCCTCCCTGTATACTTAGCTAACCCTCTTGCCCTCACACATCTTCCTTCAGGACATAGTTTCACTACTTCTCTGCTGACTGACCAGTCTACAAACCAGGAAAATTGTTTCCTGGTCTCACCTCAGATGGTTCATTCTCTCCAAAAGGAGCTGCTGATTTCCTGCCCCTGTAGTCAGTACCATTCATCTGGTACAGAGAAGGACCCAGACATGGCTGAGGATCCTAGCTTGAAGGAGCTTCTGGTCCAGTAGACACATAGGAAGGAATAGAGATAACTATGATAGATACAGTCTATGGTGGGAAACATGAGAGGAGGGCACAAGCATAGGTCATCTGGAAAGACTGTATTTGGATGGCCTCAGCATGGACCTTGGTGAATCTCTCCATCCATATGTCTGTTCATTCAGAGATACACAACCCTCAGCTTCATCTTTACTCTTCAAACTACCACAACTTACCTTCCACCCACCACTCTGATGATATGCTTTCCTCAGGGTACATCACAGGAACCCCTCACCATAGACTCTGCCACTTTGATTGCTGATGCTTTCTCTGTGACAATGAGCTGTGTTGGCTGTTCCTTGGGGGTCTCTTTCCTCCCTTGGCTTTCCTGACATCAGCACCTCTTTCTTTCTTCTGCTTCGCTGAGATCTCTTCTGTCTCACTCCCAAGCTCCATCACAGTTCCATCCACGGCCATCTCATTGCTCTTTCTATGGGTCTCTGCCCATCCCAATCTAGCCTATAATAGCTAATAACAACAGCTAATCTTCACCAAGGGTTGCCACATCCCAGTTCTATCCACACTATCTCACTGCATTCGTACAATAACTCCAAGAGGCAGGCACTACCATTGCCCCATTCTACAGAGGAGGGAATTGAGGCACAGAGAGGTTAGGTCACTTTTTAGGAACATAGCTAGTAAGTGGCATGTCAAGATTATTCTAAAGTGTGAATTTTAATTATGCCACACGCTGTCCTAAAGTCCTTAAAGGCTCCCACCTCCTTAATACACAGACTCAAATTCTTCCCCCTGCCCTCCACCACCACTTGTACTGCACGGCATGTGGGATCTTAGTTCCCTGACCAAAGATCGAACTTGTGCCTCTGCGTTGGAAGCATAGAGTCTTAACCACTGGACAACCAGAGAAGTCCTCAAAAACTCAAATTCTTTAGCACAGCAGTGCAGAGCTTCAGATCTGAGTCCTGCCTACCTCTCATGTGTCCACTTTGTCTTTGGGTTTTAGTACATGCTGTTCTTTCAACTAGAAACTCTCCTTTGCCTACTTGTTCCCCTTCCTGACTTTTTTTTTTTTTTTTTGCCTACTTACACTTCTCAAAGCCCAGGCACTGTCTCACACATGGAAGCCTTCCTTCATTGTGTGAGTGCTCTGTCCTCCCCAGCTCAGGGAGGTGACTTGGCAGACACTGTAATGTGCTGCCCGATCCCCTTCAGTGAAGGACTTACCCCAGTTGCTGGGAGTGCTGCAGACAGTCCTCAGCTTTCTGTTATCATGGGGGAATTGGCCTCAGTTGAGGAGAGCAGCCCAGCCTAAGGTCACACCCACTTCCGGGACTACTTGTATTCCATGACCCAAGGGTAGAAAAGATAGAAAAGGGCAGAAAATCTGGCCCCAACTTGGGGAAAAGTTCAAGGGCCACTCTATTCCCAGAGTGGCCCAAAGGGTTGGCCTCTGCCCAGTCCTGATTCCTTCCTCTCCCTCCAAATGTTTTGACCCCAAGAGCTTCCTGATAACACCCTGTGTATTAATCTCTATCTCAGAGTCTGCTTCCTAGGGAAGCCCTCAGTTCTTAGGTCTCCCAGTTAGGCTCCCTGAGGACTCAGTGGTCCAGGGTGGGGGCACTACTGGAGAAAGGCAACAGTCCTCATGAGCCCCAGCAGTACAGCTCTTTAAATGCAGGGCGATAAGTGGCAAAACCCTCTGTCTCCATTGATCTACCTGGTCATGGCCTCTTAACCAGATAATTCATCTCCAGGTGGCCCTGGACTTCCTGACCTCAGGCAAGGCATTAATTTGGTGACTCTTGCTGTCCTCCAGTACTCACCTGACCCTCACCCTCCGGAAACCCCCAAATCATACTGTAAGGCCAGCACTGATTTCAGAAGGCAGAGAGTGGGGATATATGGCAGGGAGGCTGCAATCCCATGTCACACACTCTAACCACTCTGAAAACAAGCTATTCATATTCCAACTGCTCTCAGTCAAGGTAAGAGGACACCCAAAGCACCAGCACTCTGAGACCTCATATCTTTGAATTGCTAACTCCAAATCCTAAACTCTTGATCCACAAATTAAAGAAACAGCACAGTGTCTTGGAAAAGGCACAGCTTTTGAATCAACTAAATCTGAGTTCAACTCCTGAATCTTCCCCGTTACGGGTGGTGAGGTCTCTTGCGAGTCACTTCAGCCACCTAAAGCCTTGTTGCCTTGTTCAGGAAACATATGTGGTGACAGTTCCATCTCACAAGGTTTTTTGTTTTGTTTTGTTTTAATTGAGACACCACATATAAGACCCTCAGCATACAGAGGCTGCTTTGTTGCTGATAATTATCTTCCTCTATACTTGAGAATTCTGAATTCCTAGAGTCAGAAGCATAATAAAGTGAGAAGCAGAACTCTCACTTTTATAGTACTGACTATATGTCAGGACTGTTCTAAGCACCCTTCTCATACCAAATCAATCCTCTCAACAGTCCTGTGAAGCAGGTGTTAATACCATTATTAATCTCATCTTGTAGATGGGGAAATATGGCACAGAGAAGCTAAGAAATTTGCTTGAGGTCACCCAGCTAGGAAGAGGTGGAGCCAGAATTACAACCCGCGCAGTCAGGCTCCAGATCTCTGCCTTACGGGTGGAAGGAACACACTCTACACACAGTAGGCTCTCAAGGAAGCTTGTTGATGTTGAGAAGGAAGAGGAGGAGGAAGGGCAGTGGAGGAGAGGAGGAAAGGAAGGGTCACTGTCTGGGCAGATAACAAGCAAGGTTGAGGGAACACATCAAGGGCCATAACCCAAAAAACATATTAGGGCCTCTTTGTTAAGAGTGGAACCGAGAATATGAAAGGTCAAGGGGATGAACCAAGAGCCTGCAGGAGCCTGGACTTTGACCAGAGCAGAGAAGAAAGCATAAGACATGGTGGAGGAATTTCTTGATGATGTTGTCAACATAGTTGGAGGTCAGTGTGCACGTATATAAGGGGAGGCACATGAAGCATGAGGAGAAAGCAGAGGGGAGGACATGGGGAAAAGGAAAAGAGAAGAAAAGAAAAGAGAGACAGAGGGAGAAAAAGAGAGACAGAGGGAAGAGATAGGAGAGAGGTAGGGGAGCGGGAGAGAGGGGGAGGGAGAGGGTAGAGGGACAGAGAGAGTTTCTCCCAAAACGGAAAATTACATAGTTATAGGAACAATGAAGTATCTAATAAGTGATAAACATAAACATGAGGGTCAGAGTCTGATTGTATTTCCAACTGTCTGCTGCCCAGTTTGTCTGTTTATCTGTCCATCTCTGTCTATCCATCCATTCATGTACCCATTTCTTTTTGCTTTTAAATTTGTCTAACCAGCCATATAGCTACATGCCTGAGGTTTGACTACCCATCTTTGTCCACCTGCCCATTTGTTTTTCTACCTGTTTTTGACCTAACCATTTGTCTGCCAATTTTTCAGTTGATTTTTGTAGCAACTAGGATGCTTTGGGCTGCAAGTGACAGATGGTCCTACCAAAAGTGGCTTAGATGATAAAAAAAATATTATCTCAGATAACAAGAAGTTTGGGGGCAGGGAGATTCCTAAATTGGTTAATGTGACTCTGGGGGCATCGTCTGGCACCCAGATTTTCACAGCTATCCTCCGCCATCTCTGGCACATCGGCTTTTGACTCAGGAGAAGCCTCAGGGTTTCAAAAAGGCTGCAGCAACTCAACACGTTACATCTTCACACAGCAAAGTCCAAAATCCAGGAGAGAAGAGGGCACATCTCTTCCATGGGTCTTTGTATAAGTTTGAGGTAAAATTTCCCCAAAGTTTCCTTAACAGACTTCCTCCCACATTTCAATGGTCAGACTTGTATCATATGTCCATTTCTTAATCAATCTCCAGCAAGGGGAATGGAATTATCATGACTTTCCTGGACCAATTCAGAGTCACCTCTGGGGCAAGGGAGAGATTCAACCTTCCCCAAAGCACTTGGTCTCCGAGCACCAAACAAAAGAAGTGGGTTCCACTAGCCAAGAAGGAGGATGGAATATGGGGCATGGCCACTGAGGAGGCCCATTCTATATGCTGAGCTACAGATCCATCTTCTCTGTGCAATCACCTGTCCATCTAGCTGTGCATCGATTGGTCTGCCTGTCTGTTGATCTGTCAGTCTCTCCTGGAGACTGCCTGCCTATCCATGTCAGTGTGTGTGTCTATCTGTACACCTGTTTATCTGTGTCTCTATTTGTCTTTTGGTCTGTCTATAAATAAATCTATTAATGAGTTCATGTGTTTACTCAGTGTGTCTATCTGTCTCTGTCCATCCATCCATCTTGAATTTCTGTCCACTTCTGCCCTTCTCTCCCTCACCTGTCCCATATTTTTAAAATGGATAGCTCATTTCTCTTTTTCACTACAGAACGTCTGAAATAACTCTTGAAACTCATCACTCTGGACAAAGCACTGAGCACAGGGCCCACATCTCCTAGCAAGAGACAGAGGCAGGGAGAGACTGCCTGAGTTCCCACCCTCCACATTTCATGGTATATACCATCTTTCCTCTTCCCAGGTCCTGCCCAGAGACTGGGCTGCTCATGGTCTCTATCCATGATGATCAGGTCCTTCCTAAGCTATCTGATCTTCCAGAGTGAATTTGTCCATTCATTTGTTCTTGAATGAATATTTATTGAGCACCTACTATGTGCCAGGCCCTTTCTTAGGTGATGGAGCTATAGAGAGGACACTTGGTCTTGCCCCTGTGGGGCTTACAGTCTATGTGCAGACACGGCCATACACAGCCACACTTACACAGGCTTACACACCATGATGGGTGCTCCCATTGTGTAGACACAGGTTCTCAAATACACATTTAAAGGCAAACACAGCCATACCTAGGCCTTGCTAGCCTCTGCAAACATTTGTTGAGCCTAATATGTATGTGGCACTTAAGTTAGTCCTGTTCAAAAGCACATCTTACACACACACACACACACACACGCATACAGTTATGCATTTTACTGCCCTGGGACCCTGATAGGAGGATACAGGGAAGTGGCACAGAATTACTTCTGTCCCCACATCTAGTCTTGATCTTGAGTAATCACTTTTTGACCATCAATATCCCCTGGTACAAAAGGGACAAGACCTAGCCCAGGGATGCTCTACACCCTCTGGTTCTCCTGAACCACTCATGTTCATCTATGGTGTAAAAGTTGCTTCTGATCTGTCACTGGGAGCACATCTCTTTCCTTCCTCCCCTCTCTGTCTGGTTCCCTTCATGTCTCCGCTGAGTCTTCACCGACAGTGCTCCTGCTTTTGCGTTTCCCTTCAGAGTGTGACTGTCTCTTTGTGTGGTGTCTGAGTATTAGGAAAGAGTGTTTGAATTTATGTCTGAGTATACATTTGAGCTGCTGTGTATTCCTACGTGTGTCTGCTGTGGGTCTCTGCGTGTTTTTCTCCAAGAGTGTGGGTATGTACACACACACACACACACAGGGCGCACACTTGGCTCCCCTAATATGCTGAACGGGCCATTACGCCTCTTGCATGTGGGGCTGGGGGTGGGTGGGGAGGGGGGACAGAGGGAGGCAGCAGGATTCTGTAAGAACATTAAATCCCAAATAAAGTAGAAAATATTTTTTAAAATTACCGACTTCCCGTTTTCTCCGAAATGGAGTGAAACGAGGCTGGTCCCGAGGCAGGGGCTCCGCGGGGCCAGCCACTGGAAAGGGGCAGCGCTTTATTTTTTATTTTTGTAATAAGAGGAACTGAATTAGAAAAAACGGGGAAGGAAGAGCAGAGTCAGATTGTTAAAGGATTCAATGAGCTGTGGCCAATGTATTCGAAAGGTGCTTAAGGCAGCAGAGCCGCTCACCAAACACACACGCGCACGCACACACGCACATACACTGTCACACACAGCCACACCAAGGCACCACACACTGCCATCACACTCAGGCGACTGAGACAAAGGCACATTCAACCACACTTGCATTGGGACACACACCCAGACACACACGGACATGCAAACCCATCCCCGCACACCCCCACACGGCCAGTGTATGCTCCAAGAGGCACCCGTTCATCGCAGGTGCCAGGACAACTAACTCAGATACACCCTGAGACACAAAATCACCTACTGCAAACGGACACACGGGATGATGTGGATACCCAAACACGCACATTCACGGCCACACACAGACACGCTCCCCACTCTTGGGCCCATACAGGTATTTTCGTATATTTTACTACGATTAGCAAATACATTTCAAACACCTGTATACTCCCTCCCACAACAGTTCATTGCAAATAAAGTTCACACTTCCTAACACACTTGTTCTCTCACCCACGCACCCACTATGGCTGATACCCACCATGACACTCAGGCCTCCAGACACACCCACACCTTCACACACAGTCACCCAACACACCCATGTGCAATTATTAACAATGACCCCAAACATTTATAGAGAGACTTACAGTTGAACGTGAGCTCAGGGAGATTAAACGACCTTCCCCAAACCACATACCAGCAACAGGCCAAGCCAGGAGGAGAGCCCTGTTTAAAAATTTTAGTTGCCAACAGCAGAGAGCTGAACAAACACAAACACACAGGGTCTTGGTCTTGCTCACACGTTCCCTTGAACTCAGCCTCACGCTCATTTACGTAGCTGGTTCAATTTCACACACACACGCACACACACACTCCCACCTGACCGTAATCTGCATGTGCTGTGCCCACATTTGTACACACAGTCACCCCCTTCTACCCCCCTTTCTGGTTTTCTGTTTCTCCAGCTGCTTCCTAACCTTGCCATCCCTGGATAGCCTAAGCCAAGGTAAGTGTTTAGGGGACAGCGTTTAGGGCATAAGCCAGGCTCTTCCTCTCAGTTACATCTCTGACCGCTTTCCTCCCACCCCAGTCCCTCCCCCAGGGCCTGGGAAAGGTGAGCTCTGGCTCCCCTCGCCCCAGTCCTCCCGCACACTCTAACCAGGGGGACATTAAAAAGTGCTGACAGGGCAGGGGAGAGGCCACCTGCCTGCTCACCAGTCGGGCCGCTTTCATCTCAGCTGTCTCCTGCGGCAGCCGCCGCCCTGGCCTTCCCTCCCCCAGGTCCCTTTTTATTAATCTGGCCTCGTCTGGCCAGTCCAGAGCCGCCTGGTCGCCCCTATCACCCCTCTCCCTCCAGCGCCAGTGGGGGAGGCTCCAGCTCCCCAGCGTCCGCCGTGCCAGGCGGAGGCTCCATTCCTGCATCAATCATCCGGGGGCCACCAAGAGAGCCTCCAACAGTCCAGGAAGCTCATTCTCCTCCAGATTTACGGCGGGAGATGGGGGTCTCCCATGGCCCCCACCGAGACACACACATCACACACCAAGCCTCACCTGGCCAGGCCATGCATGCCATACACTGACAGTCCTACATTCACACTGCACAGCAACACACCCATACCCTCAACCACACCCACTGTTGTTATACTGAGCGACACACAACACCCATAACGACAGTCACATACAAGGACACCTAGGGGAGACACACACCAATAGCCACGTGGTAACACAGCCACCTGCAGTGAGCATCATTAAGAGCACACATTCACACACGGGCACCCACACATGATGACACGACACACCAACATCACACACTAGGACATGCTATCACTCAGCTTATTGGTTGCCCGTAATGATAATCAAATAGTACCTGGCTCAAGTGTGCGTGTTCTGTTTTTCAGTCGTGTCCAACTCTTTGTGACCCTGTGGACTGTAGCCTACCTGGCTCCTCTGTCCATGGAATTTTCCAGGCAAGAATACTGGAGTGGGCTGCCATTTCCTACTCTAGGGGATCTTCCTAACCCAGGGATCAAATCTGCATCTCTTGGCGTCTCCTGCTTTGGCAGGCAGATTCTTTGGCACTCAATAACTTAATATTTATTGAATGAATAAATGATACGGTCATAGCACATTCACACACTACACTGCACACATATACCTTAGAGCTGAAATGCATATGCCATAAAAAATGGAAACAAACTCTGCTAGTACCACCCAAGCAGCATGTAACTGAGGTCAGAAGAGCAGATAGAAGGAGATGGAATGAAAGGAACCCAGCTGGGACAGAGTCGGGCACAAGTCATTCAGTTACTTTTGCAACTGGAGACAAGTTTCCGAAACACAAATCTAATTCCAGTACTTCTCAACAGCCTGCACTGCCGTCTTATACACAACCCCTGTGTGCCTGCCCGGCCACAGCCCTACTTCCTACGCTCAGGTCACCCTGGCCTCCTTTCATTCCTCATCCCACTCGGCTCCCTCCTTCCACTGGGCTTTGCTTATGCTGCTGCCTCCACCTAGAACTCTTCTCTCCTCTGTTCTTCTAGTTTAGGTTCAGCTTTTGGCTTCAGGTCACTTCCTCACTAGGTTAAATCCCTCATGCTATAGACTGAATGTCTGTGTGTCCCTCCAAATTCATATGTTGAAATCTAATCCCCACCATGATGGTATCTGGAGGTGGGGCCTTTGGGTGGTGATTGGTGCCCTTATGAGAGGGGCTCCAGCGAGCTCCCTTGCCCTTCTGTAGTGCGCGGACCCAGTGAGAAGACAGTCATCTGTGAACAAGGAGGGGGCCCTCAACAGAAACTAATCCTGTTGGTGTCTTGATCTTGGACTCCCCAGCCTCTGAAACAGTAAGAAATAAATTTCTGTTGTTTATAAGCGCCTCAATCTATGTGTTTTGTTCTAAAAGCCCCAAAGGACTGACATGCCACGTATAAGCCCTCCTTATTAAACTGCTGATCTCTCCATTATGGTGCTCTTCACAGATACAGTTTTTCAGTTCCACCACTGGACTGAAGGCCCTATGAGAGCAGTGTCTGCTTTTGCTTTCACTGACTCCCAGGACTCCTACCTAATAGTCCTGAGGGCCTACTCTGTACCCAACGCATAGCAGGTGCTCAATAAACGTCTAAATGACTGAATGACAAACACAAAGTACATAAAGAACACTAGAGGGACAGCCTGGCTCGTTAGTAAGTCCTAGAATGCCAGAACTGGGAAGATCACGGGCAAATCCTGAGTGTTTGCTCTTGCTGTGTGACTCTGGGCAAGTCTCTTCATTTCTCTGGGCCTCATTTCCTCACCTGTAAATGAAGACATTAGAATGTGCTCTGTGGAGCTCCAGGGGCTCAGGAGCACCCACGCTGCTGTGGGCAAGGATGGGAGCAAAGGTGAGCAAACTTCAGCCACAGCATTTCTGCTTTCATCTGTGTGTATGTGTGTATTTAGAATCGAAGTTTCTAAAATTTAAAATAGTCTTTGAAATCCCTGAACTAGGCGATCTCTAGCTGCCTTCTGGAATATTACAATACAACAGAAGCAGAATAGTTCCAAAACAGGAAGATGCCAGAGCACGTGCTGCTTTTTATCTGCAAAGTTATCTAAGTGGACCCCCATCTGCAAAATCGACGGAGGAAGTAGCAATAAGAATTGAATGAGCCCAATTGCTGGAGGATTCCTCGAGGAGAGGAGTTTTCAACATCCTTTGCTGACTCCTAAGTCTGGTGACAGACTGAGACCAGGGAGTTGGTGGGGGAGGGATCAGGGAACCATTTCTCAGAAGGGACTGTGATCAAAGCAACATACAAAAAAAGGCAAGTCCTGCCTGAATAGGGCTAGTAGAAGACAAGGGGGGAGGGGGAGAAGGGCACAGGGTGGCCCACAAGCTTTCTGAAAAGCCCACATGCACTGAGGATGGCAAACAGGAAAAAACTCTATAGTCCAGTCACCTTACAGGAACTGAACTTTATCCTGGAGAAGGGAAGGCTGAGGGCACAGGAGGTGAGAATCGCTGAGTCTGGAGGGCAGGGTGGAAAAGCCAGATAAATCAAGATAGCTGTTTTTCTCTGTTTCTTGAGGCAGGGAGAGAGGAAATAATAGCCTAAACTAGGGGTTAAAAGAGGAGCAGAGAAAGGCCAGAGAATGGAGCCAAGAGAAATCTGCTACTTCGTACCTACGGCGGGGGTGGTTCTTAGGGAACCCCTCAGCTCAGAGGAGTGCTTCCTCTCCTACTCCATCAGTCTCAGTGTTTCCTCTCATATACCCGCTTTACAACCTGCCTTGGGAACCTCAATTCTCTTTTTCCTTGAGTTCCCAAACATCTCCAGCCTACCAGCTATCCTTACACACTGCCTCCTTCCTTTAGTGGCCCCTCTGCCTGTCTCTGGCCTCCACCCTACTGCTGTCCCGAAGTCACTTGCTCTGGAAGCAGCCAGCCCCAGGCCTCTTCTCTGGGGTATCTGGCTCTGGTGATGCCCTCCTGGACGCTTTCTGCCCTCTCCTAGTTCTCCAACCTCTCTGATTCTCTCCCAGCAACTCTTCTTACCTGCAGAACGGGCCTCTCTCCCATGACCAACTTATCTACAAGCAGGACTTTAAATTCAACTAGCAACCCCATAGGAATGACCCTCAAAGGGGCCCTCTTTTATATGTGTATTGAGCGTACTCAATAATGTGGATTAATGACTCCCAAATCGGTACTTCAGTCCTGACTTTCAACCAGCATCCCCAGTTCCTCACCAGATATCTCCTTCCAGATTCCCCATCACTACACACTAAATTCACTTGTGACCACCTGAGTCCCAAACCAGCTCACCTCTCCCAGAATTCTCTCCTAGGTCATGTGCCTGCTAGGTCAGGTTCAGCCCACTCTCCATTCATGCATCTTCACACTGGGAGTTTTCCTTCAAGTGTCCCTTAGGTTGCTGCTTATTCGCATAAACCAGCCCCAAATCTAGTCCAATTCATGAGTCTTTCTTCCAGGGTTTAGTCCAGATTCTCCCCCTCTCAGCCACTGTCTTCCCTGACTGCATGAGTGGTCTCCCTAAGTATGCCATGCTCTCACCCAGAACCCCATGGGTTTCCATTTCTCTGCTCAGTGTCCAGAGCCCTCAGTCTGACATTCTAGGATGTGCTCCCAGCCTCCTCTGCAGCCCTAACCCTTCCCTTCCCTCCAGGAACACTTGCCTCCAACAGAGTCTAATTCTCTCCAGCCAGGCAGATCTTCAAGCTCCTCCCGACACTTGCTCGAGCTGCTCCCAGTCTGGAATTGGAATTAACTCCTCTTCTGAGGAGTTAATACCAAGCATCCTTTCTACCTAAGTTTCTCCTGCACATTTTCAACTGGGAAATGACTGCACACTGTTAACACTCCGGATTCCACCAAAACCTAGGAGCTCCTCCCGGCCACATCAACAAAAACATCCCTGGTTGAGAACCGCTTGTACGACACGGTTCTCTCACTTTTCTCCCACTACTTGATCCTTTCTAAATTACCTGTATGTTCCAAGATCTTCTTTCACTTCTCTATAAGTCCTTAGCTTCTGGCTGGAGGCTTTGAGGATTAATTACAAATAATAATAATAATGGCAGCATCCTCTTAAGTAGCACTTTCTACGTACTAGACCGTGTTTTAAGTCCTCTTCATATATTAATCTATTTAATCCTCACAAAAATCTATGAGGTAGCATTATTATTATCCCTACTTTTCAGATGAAGAAAGTGAGGAAGAAATTAATTTGTTCACGGTCACTTACCTAGTAGTGATTAAAAGGCACAGCAGAAAGCACATGCTTGGGAATCAGCAAAACCAAACACTTAACTCTGACACCGACTGGCTGTGTGGCCTCAACTAAGTTACTTCCCCTCTCTGAACCTCAATTTCCTCATTTATAAAATAATAATAATAGCATCTACCTAATTCATGGATGGGTTTTCCTGGCGGCTCAGTGGTAAAGAATCCACCTGCTAATGCAGGAGATGCAGGTTTGATCCCTGTCTACAACTCGGCTCTTCCCAGTGTCTGCTCAATCTCTTCCTCTCCAACAGCTCCTTCTCCCCTGTCCTCTGTCCACAGATTTACTCCTCTCCCCCAGGCTAATAAAGCCTTGCTGCAGCTTGTTTTTCAAACTACAGCCCATCTCCAGCCCTCTGTATATTTCTCAGAGAATAACCTAGAGTGGTCTACACTTACTGCCCCATTTCTTATCCACAAACTCACTCTTCAACCCCTACTATTCCGCTAACCTCTTAATCACCAACTCTAAGGACCTCCACTGATCTTCACCCCTGCCTCTTATACCAAATGAGGCTACTGGAGTTTGGGCTGTGACTGCCGCTCCTGTGTTCTCTCCAGCTCAATGACCTCTATTCTCTGGGTTCCATTCCTGCTTCCTTGAGCAGTGCTTCTCTGGATGGGAAGTATGTTCACACCTGGCCCTGGAAACCTCTTCTCTCTTCTGTCTCCTGGGTGTTCTCAACTGCTCTTCAAGCCTCAACCCTCACCATCCCTGCTGAGAGCCCAACCCCCAGTGTCCTTCCTCTGGCTTCCAGTCTCACCCCTCCCGCCACAGCCAGACCACTCTGTCTTCCTCACTTTCTCTGCTCTGACAGTGGTCCCAGCTCTCTAAGCAAGGTGGTCTCTCTACTGTCTTCCAAACCTCAGATGGATTCAGGCTCCCCTATAGACAGATGCCTCACCCTCTCATCCCGGTATTTTTTGTTTCCTTAATTTTCATAAAATCATCGAACAAATGTAACTAAAAATAAATTCCACCCATTTTAAGGTGTAGCTCCAACTGCCTGGCTCTAAGGAGTCCTCTATAGGCTCTCACCTACCTCTGACCTCCTAGGTGTTTACCAGCAGAACCCACAAACCCCTACCTGACTCTACTGAGCCCCCCTTTCCCTAGGTAACGTATGATTTGTCTCCCACACCATGCTCTGGAATATCCAAAGGCTTAGAAAGTAGGGTGTTCTCACAAGGTCCTTCCAGGACCAAACTGAGGGAGACTGTATCAGGTGGCATCTAAGATCTCTTCCAATTCCAATGTTCAAGGATTTGAAATTTGAGGATTCTTTCTAGAATGTTCCTCTGGGAAGATCTTCAGAGCTTCTGGAAGGTGTTTTCAGTTAGCAGACATCCTCATGTTCATGAGCAGCTGACAAGAGTGCCCCCTTTTGGTGAGTTGAATTCCAAGAGAAACCAGGCAGGTCAAACATTATTTTGTGAAGGTAGGGGAGAGGAAACTGACTGAGTAGAGACTGACTCCCTCTTCTCAAGTCAGTCAGGAAATTCAGGGAAAGACTTTTCAGAATCTCATCACATAAGCTCACCTTCCCCTCCCCACTCTCTCGCTCTCTCTCTCTCTCTCTCTCACACACTGTGCTGGTACATTCTGGGAGCAGAAAAGTTCCCCCAGAAGCTTAAGGAGCATTCAACTCCCCTCTGAGAACCAAAGAGAGAATAGTCTGAAGCCTGGGCTTGATGTCTCACCATAAATCACGAAGCATGACTGCCCCCGTGGGGCTTCACTGAGCATCACAGTCTCCACCACTTCATCTTTGTGGCCCCATCATGATATAACAAACCTCCAGCTCCTCAAGAAAACGCCAATGTACCCCAACCCACCCTCTCTGCTCCTTCCCCCCAGTACACTGATCTCATTCCCTTCAACAACACATTGCATTCAGCATTACAATACACTGACACACCCCCATCACTCTCCAACAGTGCCAGCAGCCCAGCTCTCTATGGCCCTCCTTACATCAGCCTCCTCAGGTCTCAAACACCCATTCTGGGCTTAAACATTGTGTCCCTGTCCCGAGACCCATCCTCCTCCTCCCAACATCTTGGCTAAATAATCTAGAGAGAAAGACTGTGTACTCTTGATCGCCACACTGTCCTTGTGTGCTCTGAGAAACAGAACTAATGCATACGAGGTAGTCTTGCATGTCCTAGGTCAGTTTTTCAAAATGCCATGGACATCGGAATCACCTGAGGAGCTGACTAAAAAGATTCCTGAGCTTCATCCAGAACTACCAAATGACTGCTGATGGAGCCACAAATCTATACTTTCAACAAGCGCCTCTGGTGATTCCTGTAACTGTTCAGAATCATTGCCCTAGATGCCTGACTCATTCAGTCCTAACAACTCTATGAACTTGGCAGTGTTATTCTACTTCAAATAGTTCAGGAACTCAAGACAAACAAAACTTGGTTTAGGTAAACTGCGAACAGTCAGTTAGCCAGCCCATGGCAGGGGATTTGGGATGGTCCATGACCCCACAGAGATGAAGCTCTTGGTGCCAAGGAACCCTCCTGCCAGAGCATCATCTCTCTGCACCCTGGGCTCTGTGCCAGGGCAGACAAGAGGCCACGTGCACAGTAGCTCAGGCCAGAATGCTCAGCTGTAACAGGAGCCACACCTGAATTCCACGTCTGTTTGTCTTCTTGCCACACGGGAGCCCCAGGCCAGTCACACATCAGCAGAGCGGCCCCGCAGGCTCCCTGCAGTGGGGAGTGTGGGAAGGGCAGCTGCGGCCTTGCGGCCCACTTGGCTCCCCGCTGTGGACTAGGGATCTCGACATGGAGTGAGGGCGCCACGCTGTGACAGAAGTGGGGACTACATGTCCTGGAGAAGGACGCTGGGAAGGTGTTGCTGAGGTCCAAGTGTGCAGATACCTTACTGCCACACTGCCCCATTTCTCTACCTGCTCTCACACTGATCCCCATCCTAGATCCCTTCTAAGTGATCCCCAATTGTCTGACTTCAGGAAATCCGGGATGAAATTTGCAGGCCAATGCCTCTGGGTACCCATAGGAAGCGAGGAAAAGTAGGTCCCCATGTGTGTGTTAGTTGTTAAGTCATGTCCAACTGTTTGCGACCCCAGGAACTGTAGCTCACCAGGCTTCTTTGTCCATAGAATTCTCTAGGCAAGAATACTGGACTGGGTTGCCATTTCCTTCTCCAGGGGATCTTTCCAATCCAGGGATTGATCCCGGGTCTCCCGCATTGCAGGAAGATTCTTTACTATTTGAGCTACTAGGGAAGCCTCCCAAATAGCAGAAAAGTGCTCCAGATACAACCGTCTTTGCCAGGGGTCACTCCTGCCCTTCATCCCAGAACCTCAGCACCACATAATTTCTGGAAACTTTCTGGCAGTATTCAAGCCTAATGCCACACTGGGTGCTTGTTCAAATATTCTCTCTTGTCACTGACCTCCTTAGGATAATGGACCTCAGAATTGGGCCCAGTATTCCAGAGGTGGCCTGACAGTCTCAGAAAACAGTGGGGTAAGCATTTCCCTTTATTTGGCTGCTCCTTTTTGGTTAATGCAGTTCGTGATTGTATTTGAGGTTTTAGCAGTCACATCACACAGCTGACTCATATTGAGTTTGCAGTCAACTAAACCCCCCAGGTCTTTTCTTCATGAACCACTGTCAAGCTTGGTCCACCCCCCAACCCGGTACTTATGTCATTGATTTTGTTTTAACCTAAGTGCAGGACTCTACATTTATCCCTGTTAAATTTAATCTTGTTGGTTCCAGCCCAGTGTTCCAGCCTGTTGAAATCATTTTGAATCCTGACTCTTTCATGCAAAGTATCAGCTGCCCCTCCTAGCTCTACCACCTGCAAACTTGATGAGCCTGCCGCCTCGGTCAGTTGTCAATAAAAATGTCAGACAGGACACAGGCCCAGACTGAGCCCTAAGGCATACTGCTGCAGACATCTTTCTAGTCTAGGCTGATGTGGATCCAACATCAAACTTCACTGGGTCTCGTTTGCACCAAGCTTCATGAGCATTTGGTTCAGATGTTTCTACCATGTCTACAGATACTGAGAGATGCTGCTGGCTGCACCGCTGGAAATTTCTCTTGTCCCAGGTCTGGCCCCACCATAGTCATGCCCTCTTTCTACTCTCCTAACCTCTGACATTTACTTAACCCTAACTCTAGGGGACCGAAGAATTCCAACAGTGCCCACTCCTGCCACTCTTGAGGTGTTAAGATGCACCTAAGCTTCAGAATCTCCCTGGGTGTCACCAACTATTGCTATTTCCTATCCTATCACTCTGAGCCTCCTCTGTGACTTTCTTCTCACACCTGAATTCTCTCTCTCCTGCTGCCTTCTCCTCTGTCTACAACCAGGCTTGCTGGCCTCCCTCACCTAAAAAGCCTTCTCCTGTCTACCTCCTTACACTGTGATTGGCTTCAGCCTCCATCCTTCTCTTGAAAGTGCAAACACTTCCAACCTCACCTCCCATGTCTCCTGAACCCTCAACAGTCCTCCATTCCTCAGCTGAGTAACCACACTGCCCAGTGAGTTAGCAGTGATGGTGGAGATGGTTGGGATGTTGGAGTCTAAATTGGAAGATTCACAACCAAGCCTGACAGACCAGGTCTAGTCAGCTATGGGAGCTTCATAAAGCAGAGCCTGGGAGCCCTAAACCTTAAAGCAAGGCTGTGGTTAAATGACCAAGGTAAGCAGGAAGTTCACACCAAACTGAGATGTGAGATCAGAGCCCAGGCAGATAGGGCAAGAGAATATCTGGAAGCAGTCTGGTTATAGACAAGAGCAGCAAATGTGGAGAAGTTTGAGCCAGGGAACTTCTAGTATATTTCCTCCACGGGCTGAAGCCAGCCCTAGGGCCACATGAATGGAAAAAGATGGCCCAGCCACGGTAGGGACGATGAGAATAGAGAGGCGGGCTGGGACTGCACTTTTCCTGAGCCCTTTCCTCAGCTATCAATCAGCTATTAGGAACCTTGAAAAATCTCTAGTTCGGAGGTGACATGCAAAAAAGTCAGTCACACAGGTCACAGAGGTGAGATAAACCAGGTATTAGGTTCCAAAATGAAGAGTGGTGACTGGCAAACTGGAAGGAATGTGCCCAAAGTGGTGGTAGATACTCAGCTTGAGCCAACTGTTGTCAAATGGGAAATGTGATTTAACTGTTGCCAGATCTTCTAATTTTGCAGAGAAACCACAAGTCTTTGTTTTTTACGTTTATCCTAAATGTTGCCAACCAACTTCAAAAACTTTCAAAACCCATGTCTGTAGCTATGATTTGACCCACGGTGGCCATCTTAACTGCTGCTCGGAGAATGACTGGTACCTGGAGAGGCTGAGTGGGTGGGTCTGTTATAATACTAATGCTACAGCAGTTTCCCTGGGAGGTGTCTGATACTTTTGTGTTTAGGGATGCTTTTGTGTTTAGGGATGCTTTTGTGTGTAGAAAATAATTATCCAGAAATTAATTCTAAGAGTCATACTCAAAGTTCATATTCAAAATTCTAGTTCTTGCCTAAGCTGTTAAGTTCAGCTTGCAAACCTTATTGTTTATACAACAAAGGAGTTGTGTAAGGTTAATATTATTTTTTCCTTAAGTACTTCATTTATCTGACTAAAACAAACCTTCCCAAGTACTTATCATATCACCAATAAATCACACTAATACAGCAAATCTCAAATCATTTCAAATCTTCCAAAACAACAGAGACTTGGCAAGATTCCAACTTAAAATTCAAGCCTAAATAAATTATTCAACACTCTTTAGTTGGTATTATATGGTAAGCCTATCAAACTAAAAGGCAAATTCTCCCTCTTATGTTAAAGGATTTAAAAACAAACTGCACAGATTCAAGTAAACACAGTAACGCTGCAGGTTCCATGTTCTTAAACATGCCTATCCTTCATCCTAAGTTCTCCAGAGTTAAAAGATGCTTTCTTGTCAAGGAAACAACTGATACGGCCCCATTATTTTGGAGGTTGCCTTCTCAGATGGTCAAGATGGTAAAACTACCAGAAACACTGATTGGGCTACTGACTATATTCTAAAAAGGGACCCAGAAATTCCTTATTGTCTCTGAAAGTCTTATCACAGGGCCTCCATTACCTAGTGAGCTGGTCCCCAACTCATATCCCTGAGTTTGGTGTGCTTCAGCACCTACTACATTTTCTCAGACATTTTGAACCCCACCTAGGCTGTCAGATACCTTGTTTAAGTCGTGCATTTCCTCGGCTCTGAAAACACTTAAAAGGCTTTCCATCTTGAAGATTTCTGCTTTCTTTTTATAGTCTTCCTTTCTGGAAAGACCACAAGTTTTAGACGTATTAAGATGACAGCAGCCTGAATGTAAGACTTTCCTCACAACTTTGATTTGAAGTCACAATTTCTAAGGTTTTCCTTGCAGAACTCTGCTCTCATCCATAGTTCACCGACCTGTCCCTGTCTTTCACTCTCACAGCCTCCGCATCGACTGACTTTTCCCTCTAGCATTCAGCACCCACATTCTTTCTTCAAACTCATTTCTCAACACCATGGTTTCTTCACCCACCCCCATGCCAATGAGATGACCAAAGGACCCCTACTCCAGCTCCAATATAGCAGACCCCTGCACTCTTCTCCCTAAATTCTTTCTCACACTCCTTAGGGTAACTGATTTCATCCTAGAAAAGGGAATTCTGATATTACTTGTTCACACTAAGGAATGGACAACTGAGTTCCTTTTACACTGGGTAAACTAGATGCTTCCTAAAGGAACAGTAGGTAACTGACAACTTCCAGATGGATTTAGAAAAGGCAGACGAACCAGAGATCAAATTGCCAACATCCATTGGCTCATAGAAAAAGCAAGAGTTCTAAAAAACATCCGCTTTTTGACTACTCCAAAGCCTTTGACTGTTTGGATCACAACAAGCTGTGGGAAATTCTTAAACAGGTGGGAATACCAGACCACCTTACCTGCCTCCTGAGAAATCTGTATGCAGGTCAAGAAGCAACAGTTAGAACTGGACATGGAACAACAGACTGTTCCAAATTGGGAAAGGAGTATGTCACGGCTGTATATTGTCACCCTGTTTATTTAAATGATATGTCAAGTACATTATGTGAAATGCTGGGCTGGATGAAGCACAAGCTGGAATCAAGATTGCTGGGAGAAATATCAATAACCTCAGATATGCAGGTGACACCACCCTTATGGCAGAAAGCAAAGAGGAACTAAAGAGCCTCTTGATGAAAGTGAGGAGAGTGAAATAGCTGGCTTAAAACTCAACATTCAAAAAACTAAGATCATAGCATCCAGTCCCATCACTTCATGGCAAATAGATGGGGCAACAGTGGAAACAGTGACATAGACTTTTTCTTGGCTCCAAAATTACTGCAGACGGTGATTGTAGCCACGAAGTTAAAAGACGTTTGTTCCTTGGAAGAAAAGCTATGACCAACCTAGACAGCATATTAAAAAGCAGAGGCATTACTTTGCCGACAAAGGTCCATCTAGTCAAAGCTATGGTTTTCCCAGTACTCACGTATGGATGTGAGTTGGACCATAAAGAAAGCTGAGCACCAAAGAATTGATGCTTTTGAACTGTGGTACTGGAGAAGACTCTTGAGTCCCTTGAACTGTGAGATCAAACCAGTCAGTCTTAAAGGAAATCATTCCTGAATATTCACTGGAAGGACTGATGCTGAAGCTGAAGCTCCAATACTTTGGCCACCTGATGTGAAGAACTGACTCACTGGGAAAGACTCTGATGCTGGGAAAGATTGAAGGCAGGATGAGAAGGGGATAACAGAGGATGAGATGATTGGATGGCAACACCAACTTAATGAACATGAGTTTGAGCAAACTCTGGGAGTTGGTGATGGAAAGGGAAGCCTGTGGTGCTGCAGTCCATGGAGTTGCAAAGAGTTGGACATGACTGAGCGACTGAACTGAACTGAAAGGAAGAGAAAGAAAAGGGAATTTATATGTATTGGGCACTTACTAGGGAGGCTTCCCTGATAGCTCAGGAGCTATAGCTCAGCAACGCAGGAGACCCTGGTTTGATTCCTGGGTCAGGAAGGCTACCCACTCCAGTATTCTTGGGCTTCCCTTGTGGCTCAGCTGGTAAAGAATCTGCCTGCAATGCAGGAGACCTGGGTTCAATCCCTGGGTTGGGAAGATAGCCTGGAGAAGGGAAAGGCTACCCATGCCAGTATCCTGGCCTGGAGAATTCCATGGACTGTATAGTCCATTGGGTCGCACGGAGTCGGACACGACTGAGTGACTTGCACTAACTACTGCTGCTGCCGCTACTGCTAAGTCACTTCAGTCGTGTCCGACTCCATGCGACCCCATAGACGGCAGCCCACCAGGCTCCCCCGTCCCTGGGATTCTCCAGGCAAGAATGCTGGAGTGGGTTGCCATTTCCTTCTCCAATGCACGAAAGTGAAAAGTGAAAGTGAAGTCACTCAGTCGTGTCCGACTCCATGCGATCCCATGGACTGCAGCCTACCAGGCTCCTCCGTCCATGGGATTTTCCAGGCAAGAGTACTGGAGTGGGGTGCCATCGCCTTCTCTGTTCACTAACTACTAGGGAGGTACTAATCGAGTTGTTTACTTGAGGTGTCTTATTCATTCCCAATGAATAAGGGGAATGAATAAGCAGCCACTCAAAGGGGCCTGCTAAGAAAGCTAAGTTCAGAGACAGTATAAGTAATCTGACCATCTCAGCACTGGGAGTGGTGAAACTGATTCAAACCTAATCCATGGAACTCCAAAGCTCACAACCTTTCTCAGTACACTGCTTTTCCTTCTTAAACCAAAAGAAGATCCTTACCAGACAAACGTTAGCAGGGTGAAAGGACAGTGTTTAGGTGGGAAACAACATTGCTTTTCTGTCTCCTGTTGAAAATGCGAGAGGCTCTTATCTGTGAACTCCTGCAATTCTATGACCCACCACTCTGGGAAAGCTCTCTAAGCCCCGACCCCAACCACCACCCAAATAAGATAGTGCTCAGTTTAGACAGCATTCTCACATATATTGTCCCATCAACCCTGTAAAGGAGGCAGTAGTCATACTAACCACCATTAAGGAAGAGATTGAAGCATGGAGACAAGTGTGCCCAAAGTCACTCGGCCTATGAAAAGCATCTAAGAGTCACACATAGGTTCATGGCCCCTGAGCCTTGTGGTCCTTCCACTTAGCCACACCGTGTCATCCACAGACACCCTCCTGCCCCATTTCCTTCATTCTACAGGAATGGTAGAATGAATCAGATGGTAATCTAGAGCCTAGGTCTCTGCTTCTGTTCCTTAAGACCCCATCCTAGCCAAACCATCTTTGTCCCCATCTCTGCCTTTCACAGACTTTGTCTCTTTCACAACCTGATCTTTTCCACTTTGCTTCCCCCACCCCAATATATCTGTGATTCCACTTCACATATTAACTTGAGGGTCAGGGCAGGATTAAAAAATCCCAGCCCTCCAAGCACTAACTAAATACTGAGTCTACATAATAAACCATTTTCTGAGTGCCCATACTGAATTGAGTGTTTTAAAAACATCATCACACAGGACTTCCCTGGTGGTGCAGAGACTAAGATTCCATGTTCCCAATGCAGGGGGCTCAGGTTCAATCCCTGGTTGGGGAATTACATCCCACATGCTGCAGCTAAGATCCAGTGCATTTAAACAAATATATACATATTTTTTAAATCATGAGAGAGTAGCACAGAAACATATACATTACCATATGTAAAACTGACAGCAAATGGGAATTTGCTGTGTGATGCAGGGAGTTTGGCTTGGTACTCTGTAATGGTCTAGAGGGCTGGGATGGGAGTGGAGGGGTGGGGGAGGGTTTGGGAGGGAGGGACATGCGTGTGCCTGTGTGGCTGATTCGTGTTGATGTGTGGCAAGGGTTGGCACAGTATTGTGGGGCAATTATCCTCCAATAAAAAAAAATTCATCACAAATGCTCCTAACGATGTTGCAAGCCATGTGCTATTTTCAACCCCTCCCAGGTGAAGTGGCAGAGACAGAGACTTAAGAGATTATAGTTAGGAAGTGGACAATAGGGATTTAAGCCCAGAAGTCACATCTAACACCTCCATTCTTGTCAAAACATCACATAAGGCCCATGAAAACAATGACTGTACTGACTGTAAAGTGGGTGGGGCTTTGCTCCAACAAATCAAAAGCTCACTATTCAAAAACTTGGAGGGAAATTTAACAAGCCCATGTGCTGCCTCTAGATGAGCACGGCAGCTTCTGTGCCAACCTCCTTGCCCCCATGCCCCTGCCACACCCACCTTACACCTGTTGTGCCAGCAGCCCACACACTTTCAGTGCCTCTGATACCCTTGGTGGCAGCAGGTCTGAGGTTTTTAATTTTCACTGAAAGAGTGTTTCAGGTATTCTTAATATAATTGAAAACAACTTCAGAAGATCAATCCCCAGCAATGGCAGTACAGATTAGAGTCCTTTTAAAAAATAAGTTGGAGATCACCAAGAAGGGGTGCTTAGTTGCTCAGTCGTGTCCGACTCTGCAATCCCATGGACCGTAGCCTGCCAGGCTCTTCTGTCCATGGGGGGATTCTCCAGGCAAGAACACGGGAGTGGGCTGACATGCCCTCCTCCAGGCGATCTTCCCAACCCAGGGATTGAACCCAGGTCTCCAGCATTGCAGGCAGATTCTTTACTGTCTGAGCCACCAGGAAAACCCAAGAAGGGGTAGGAAATGGTAACATGAGCAGGAAATTTATGCTCCTATCTCTGTTCTGCTCATGACCTGACAACCAGACTTGCTCTGGGAGTAGAAGCAGGACCTTTGTCAGAAAGCGAGATGGGAAGAGAAATAAAGGCCTTGAGAGACAAGGCTGGGTCCAATGACAGATGAGTCTGAGCTATGGAACATTCACCCTCCTGAGCCTTTCTTTACATACGTGATTTCATGTAACCCTGACAAGGTAGGTAATTTATACCCATATATATGAAGTTTCAGGCAGTGTCCTTTGCTCAAGGTCACATAAGATACCAGACCTAGGATTCAAAGCCAAATATGCCAAGTCCTCATTCTCAACCATGACCCTATACTGCACCATTCACTACACATTCAAGAGGTAACAGAACCTGGCTCAGAAGTAGCTTGGATTTGGAGATAAGTAGTAGAGCTTTCCTGAAGGGCAGGACTGATCTCAATGACCAAGTAAGTTTCAAGCAAACTGAAAAAAAAACACAGCAACATTTTCTGTGGCCAAAGAAAAGGGTGCCAAGGTCCAGGGTGAAAGACATCTAGATGTGACTGCAAAGTGACTACAGAATGGCCTGCAGTCCAAAGATGGCTTGGCACCTGCTAGAGAGGTCTTCTTCACCCACAGGGCTGGAAGCCAGGGTCAGTTGCATAGGGATATGAGTGGCTCACAGTGGGGAGGAGGGGAGTGGCAGGGGGTGAAGGCAGAAGCTAAGAGATAAATGGGTATTCAGTTGGAAGACTGAGCATTCCAGGCAATCAGAGTACATCTCGGGCTGATGCTCAAGTACTGGATCCAGCATCTCTTCTGGGCAGAGAGGCAGAGTGTAACTCCAAAGGCCAGAATGCAGTCTTTCTGAGAAGGCAGTGATGGGGTTACAACTGAGCAAGTCAAATCCATTTGCACTCCAGGACAAACCTGGGCTGACAACCAAAACGATTTTCAAAGGTTTCTCTGGCCAACCAAAGGGTTTTCTTCTTTTGGGGGTCCACTGTCTAGCTCCTTCCTAGAAGTGATTCCTAAAACACTTAAACATGGAAGAAGAGAGTGTTTGCTTTGGGAACTGGGAGAGTGAGAAGCCAGAGGAGAAACTTAAGCCTTTCACTTCTCCCAAACCCTGGTGTCTTCCATGAATCAGCTTAGACTATGTGACTTCTTGCAGGAAGCCTGTGAACACCTGAGCCTGTCAGGTGCTTCTCCTCTGCAGTCCTGTGACACCAACTGCCTGCTTGATGGCTGCGATGAACTGAGCACAAGTGGGTAGAGATGGGCCCTGAGTATGGAACAGAAATGCTCCAGAGGCTCCACAAATGGTAGCTAGTAAAGATCCCAGTCTTTTTTTCTGAATTCTCTTCTGAATGCCCTTCTGTCCTAGAATAATCAAGTTAAATACATGAAATAACATTGCACCGAGGGGGCCTGACTTAGCTGCTGCCATGTTTCACGGTATAAGGTTGGCAATAGCTTCTTTGGGTATAATGGACACTCATCCAGCTGCCTTCAGCCCTCAGAGTCTAAGGGGAGCCTGCACCTAACAGATTCTCACACCGGCCCTGGGCTGGTGTAGAGAGGAAAAATCTGGCTGACCAAGCAGAAGGCATCAGATTCTACCGTTTCCCTCCAAGGTGGGTTTAAGATACCAAGGCTCTTCTGTCTGTCCCATCTCAATATGAACTTCTCCAGCATAATTTATTCTTCCTTACACTTTTCTTGAGTGAAGGTATCACTAAAATTGAGTTTCTGAATAAGTCACATTAAAAAAATACAACCACAACTACCACAGCCATTTATTAAGTGCTTGCCAGGCCCTGTGCTAAAGCTTTACAAACATTGTATCCATCGATTCATCAGCCCTGAGGTAGATATTTTCAACACCCACTCCCTCTCCCTACACAGGTATCATTATAGTTGAGGAAACTTGAGGCTCACAAAGGTCTACTCAATCAATAAGATCCAGCCCAGCCGGAAGGTAGCAGAACTAGAGATCTGAACCAAATACATCTGATTCCCAAACCCATGCTTTTATACGCTACACTAGATTGTTACGCTGTTTCTCGCTGGAAGTTAAAGGATACATGCTCCTTCCTAAAACATCACCTGAAGACCAGATTTAGATGGGGAAGGCAAGGCCCAATTTTTTTTTTAAATTCCTCTAACCAGCTATTGTACTATACACCTGGAGGAGTGAAGTGACAGTCTGGTTATATAAGCTGACCACTGGAACCCTGTCTCCTGCTACCCTGGCTTCCAGGGTCTTTCTTGTTTAAGACCCTCCATTCCTAACACATGACTACTCAGTGTGCTTCTCCCTTTCAGCAAACACTGAAACGCAGAAGTGAGCCAATTTGGCGACTCGGAGCATCACCAAAGATACCTGAGAGAAATCGGGGGACATTCGCAGAACACCCACCAAACCTCAACTGCCGGACCCCGAGGCACACCAATGCATGTAGACAGAAGCACAAACTTCAGTTCCTCCCTCCAGGCTTGCCAGGCTCAGCTGACTCTACTCCTGGGGAGTCTCCTGCTCAATCTCTCTCACTGGTCCTCCACTGTCCATGACTCTGGATTCCCTCCTCTCACTCCTCACTGGAGGTCTCACTAACCACAGGCCCTTGGGACTCAAGGCTGCCCACGTGTGAGGCTTTGTCCCCCAGAATAACACCAAAAGTGCTCGGCAGGGCTCTGAAGAGGACCCTAAACCCTATGAGGATTGAATGGAACTGGCTGAAGACTAGCAGAAAGGGCTCCCAGAGTGAGCAAAGCCAAACCAGGATGTGCAGACATGACTAAGGACTGGATGGCAAGAGAACAGAGCAGGTACACAACAGGTACACAAAACTACTGCAGACCAGAAACGGAAGATGAAGGGACCCTAGAGAAAGTCAATCCAAACACCTCAGCCAGGGACCTTCTGCGAAAGTGACTGTTTACAAAAAGGACCTTGGTGACGGGGCTGCTGGAGAGACTAGGCAGGGAGAGGACAAGTAGGAGAAACTGGGGGAAGGGGTACTCTGGAAAAGGAAGCTGGAATATCTCTTTAGAGCAGGCAATTTGAGAGGATACCAGAGAAGCGGGCTGGGGCTGGATGGAAGCACCAGAGGTACCAGGAAAAGGGAAGATGACACGGGCAGAAAGGCCAGGGCGTCTGGAAGTCTACAAGCATTTCTTAGGTGTATCCCTATATCCAACTTGTTTGGGTAAAACTGACCACTGAGGACCCCTCTTTGCAGTCCTACTGACCTCTGCATTGGATTTTGAACGGTAGAAGACCCAGAGGTAGGGAAGTTACCAAGGGGAGAGAGAGTCCTATCCACAGGAAGTTCCCACTCTAAGGAGACAACGAACCACCAACTCTGCCATCCCTGCCTCCAATCCCTGAGGAAGCCTCTGACCTAAGGAACCACCAACATGTAAGTCACAAAACTGAGAAATAACAACTGATGCAAATACTGTCCATGATCTTCGAAGAATCAGAAGGATGAGAGACAAGGTGACATGGAGACATAAGATCCAAGTAGGGACTCTTCACACTTTAATACTCAGCCTGTTAGTTCATCTCGTCACCTGCTCACACATCAGGGCCTTCCACGTAACTACAGCCGCAATGATATGTGAGGGGGAAGGCCCAGGGTGAAGCGTGCTCCCTGATGAGCCCAAGCACCAGGAGGAGCCTGGAGGTTGAGCTTTGCTCTCCACTCATCTTCTTCCTCTCTCAACAGCCTCTAATCTTGTCCTCACAGGGTGCATGACACATGGCTTCATAACCTCTGGGTATTTCGTGTGCTTTCCTCTCCAACTAGAGAGGCTCCGGGAGGATAAAAGAGCAGGTTTTCTCCACATCCTTCGGTGTTGGAATCTAACAAATTCTTGTCATAGGTGGGGTATCTGTAGTGTTGATTACAAAAACATTTTCCACAAACAAGAAACACATGTCAAAACCATTCTATTGCTATTCTTTGCCCTATCGCTTGCGTTTGACACTCTTTGACACTCCTTGTCAGCTCTAGATGTCTGTTCCTGTATCTACCTCAGCCTGGGGAAGGGGCCCACCCAGCCTTTGTTAAGAAATAACAGCTCAGCCTGTGGAGGAAACAATGAAAGGGTATGTGGCCCAAGAGTCTCTGCGGGACAGAGGGAGGGTCTCGTCACATTGGGTTGGCCATTGATAAGGATCCTTCCCTCTCTGTCTCCTAACAGATTCAGATTAATGATTGCTCATTCCTAATTGTCAAATTTCTTTTCCTTCATCCTGTGTCTAATCACCAGTGACAGAAACCATTACGCAAATGAGAGCAGACGACTTCCCCCAACTGTTCGTGTTGGTAAAAACCTTGTAATTTAGAGCTCTGATTTGTAGGAGAAGCTGGTCTCCCCCAGGCATCCTGGGCATCTGCTCAACTGATGCCCAGAACAGCCCCTCCTCCATCCCCCAACTCCAACCCCCCAACAAATATTAGACTTCACGAGAGAGTAGTTTCCTCTGTACCTGCTGGTTGAAAAATAGGAGCATGCAACATGGCTGACCTCTATACAAGCCCAAACGCCCACCTTTCCTTCTTGTGTCTGCCCTCATGCTGCTAGTTAGGATAGGTGTTAAGCAATAGGGCAGAGACGCTTCCTCTGCAACAAGCAGAATTTTTGCCTGAACAGCCCTAGCCTAGCTATGTGAAGGGAAGGGCCTCAATCTTTTCATCAGGGAAAATGCAGGCAGCAGAACATGAATTACAGTTCTCAGTGAACTTCCAGACCTAGATCTTCAATGCTCCACGTGCACAAGCACGCTGGGAGAAGTGACCGGACCTATTCAAGGACATACACGTCATCAATGGGATCCAGAACTGTTTCCCTGTAACTCATTTCAGAACTCTTTTAACTCCATAGTATGGCTTCCTGGCATTTTCCCCAAGAAGTGTTTGCTGGAGCCCAGAAGAGCTTTTACCCTGAGCTGTATTCTTTTGGGCTAAGCCTGTCTGTACTAGATACTGCCCAGTGGGTGAGATCTGAGCAAGGCCTGTAGTTTAGAGGAGGTACAGTAGGAGAATCAACAGTTTTCTAGAGAAGCACAGCAGGGGCTTTGTAGCCAAATAGTACTAGGTTGGAATCCTGATTGCCACCAATCACTTACTCTTGAGCTGTAAAATGAAAATACCTACCTTGCAGGACAGTGAGGAACAAAGACAAAAGCACTTGACATTAGGTGTCTTAATAGTCAGGGGTCCCTGTTGTATTACCCAAGAATCAGGACCCAACCTGTGAAGGCCCCTCCACCTTGGTCAGACATGGGTGGGCACAGCACCCAGAGACGATCAGCTGAGAGGACCAAGCCAGCACCCACATCTTTGAGGAATGAGCCAGGAAGGCTGCAGACATGCTGAGGAGAATGAAAAGAATGTGCTGTATTTCAAAATGTGAATGTGATCAATTTATCCTTCCTCTGTCCTGTTTTCTTTGCTGCGTTCCTTTTTCCCAAAAGAGATGGAGGGATGGAGACCACTGCGGTCACATTTTCCAGCATTGGCTATATTTAAAAGAACTACACTTTAGAAGGTACCGTGTTTGAACACCCACACTGCATCAGAGAACCCCAGCATGGGGTACTAAAAATAAACACCCCACCCCAGAATACACACAGGTGCGGTCATGCACACACACGCGCATCCTCTCAGTCCATCAGTGCGCTGTTAACTATAAACTGAGCTCTGGGGGTGAGAGCCACAGCTCAGACACTGGAAGTAAACCTTTGGCAAAAAAAAAAAAAAAGGAAAAAAATGAACCCAGAGACTTCCAAGTCCTTTTTCCTTCCAGAGAGAAGGCGCGTCTAGATGGGAGTGGAGGCGACAGGACGCAGGGCTCCCACACTGCCGATTCCAAGGGCCCCACTTTCACCACACGAGCCCTTTGAGTTGTGCAGTGCCCAGTGACCCAGCTGTGAGCTGCAGCCCTGAGAGTGGTTCCCACAAGTAACTATGAACAGAAAAGGAATTCCACTCCATGCTCCACCAGTTGCCCTGACTTCTGAAGGTGTTTGTGGAACATTACAGTGGGGTCTGGCAGAGGTGCTGGCTTCAAGAGGCAAGGCTACATTTCTGCCCTTGCCATGAGGTGGATGACAGGTGGTGAGTTAGCTGCCTCAGCTTGACCCCACTTAGTCTACTTGTGCCAGGAAGCTCCATAGACGTAGCCGAGGACTTGGCCTGGGCAGGGAGGGTCGTAGGATCTGGAGGCTCTAGCCAGTCGGTCTCAGGCAGGTTGTTGCAGTGAGGCCTGACAAACATCCAATGGCTAAAAATGAGTTTAAAAGCTTTAGACCAGCTCAGGCAGTATTGCCTTGGAGTTCCCGCTGCATGCTCCACTGGACAAGGTTAAGCAGTAGAAACTTGGTCAGCAGAGAGGCAGGCCAGTGTAGACACATGCACACACACATATCCCCAAGAGGCCTGCACCCTTAGAACCTACAGAAGCCACTGCTGGAGGACTCCCCTGGCACCCAGGACAGAGAGCAAGAGCTGGTGCTGAAAGAAAGCAGCTGTATGTAAAAACTCCTGTAATTTGGACGTTTTGCACAATCCTTGGTTCCTTTGTCCCAAGGTGCTTTTCTGTGTATGGCTTGAGCTTGAAGGTCCAAGTTGGAACCCTGCCTAATTCGCTCTCCGAGGAAGCTACTGAGGCTCTCAGAGGGAAGCCTCCCCCTCCCTCTCTCTCCCATTAGAGTCCCGTAGTGTTCCTACCAGCCTAGAGCCTCACTCTGTAAAAACTGGGAGGGGGCAGACTGACCTCACGGACAGGACAGCTGTGGCCCTGGAGCCCAGATGTGGGGGCATCCAAGAGCATCTCCTCTCTCTCAGGCTGAGGCACTGAGGTTGCAGGAGACAGAGCTGAGAGCCAGAAGTGGCATCCTGACCCAGAAGGAGGGAGTGAGGAAGAAACACATACACGCGTATGCAGGCACACACACGCACACACACCCCGAGGTTGACAGACCAACACACAGACATGATGACAACCAGCAGCTGGGGACTCCACACACTGAATGCAGGACTTGAGGGGCAGAGAGGGAAGGTGCTGGGGCACAGAGGCAAGGGTAAGAAGTCCCTCCGAATGGGAGTGGAGTGCCAACCACCCTGCCTTGCCCCAAACACCTGCCTCCAGGGCCATGGCAAGAGTCCAGTCCATTAAGTGCAGCGTGCAATACTAGCGCTTGGAGTCTCCTGTCCTCATCAATGAAGCGGTGTGGACGGGCTAGCAGTCACCTGGCAGGAGGCCTTGACTCCTGGCAGGCTAGTTGTATCGGCCCTTGATCATTGTGTTCAACAAGGGCCCCACCTGTGGAAAGACATGGGGAGCCAGTCAGAACTGTCTGTCCTCTAGCCCCAGAGCAGGATGGGGTGTGTCTGGAGACATCAACGTCCAGCCAAGGGCAAGGACAAGGCTTTCGTTCAATCTTGTAAACCCTCTAATCAACTCTCTTCTTGGAGGTCAACCCAGTATTCTGGGGCATGGTCCCCTCCTCTGGGTCCATGCTGGATTACTTTCCCTATCACAACACCCTATACACATAAGCAGCACCAAACTGACAGACAGACGGTCAGAGGAGCTAACACTCCCCAGACACCTCAGAGTGTCTATCTGCGTGTTTCGTAAATGTGTCTTAAGAATCTTAAATGCTTCTTTATCCTGAAAGGATCACTTGCAGTTGGGGCTGGTGCTCTCTCCCCACAGGTGCTATGGACGCACAGGCTATCCACAGGACAGAGGTAAAGAGCATCACAAATACCAATCTCCCCCATTTATGCAATGGGCCACTGGCACACCTGGGTGGGAAGCAGGTCTCAACATTACCTAGAGCAGCCTTGGCACAGCTGGGAGCATGCGAGAAGATGCTTTACTGCTCGCTTTCTGTTCCAGAAGAATCCCCTCAGGGGTCCCCAGCTGGCACACAAGCCCCATGAGGAACATTACTACTAGCATGGAACAGATTATAATTGATCTGCCAGTCAAGCCCAGCTCTCACCAAAAAATTAGAATTTTCTGAACATATCCATAACCTCTATGAAGAGAGAGGACAACAGATACTGAAACAGACGAGCTACAGAGAACATGACACCAACCCTGACTTTCCCTGGTCACTCTGCCCAGAGTCACAGGAGTACCACTTTGGGGCAGCCACATACCTCTTGTGGGTTCCCCAAGGCCTCTCCAAGCATCTTCTCAATGTTTCTCATTATGGCCACTTTCTGATGGGCTTTGAGAGGATATTCAATTCTCTTAGGAGTTGGGGCCCCCTGCAAAGGAAGCAGCAGCTCAGGAAATGTCTTTAGCAGGCTTCAGTGTCATGCACTATACCAAGCACCATCCTCTCTTAAGAAACCCAGTTCAACCCCAACCCTCTTCATCTCCCCCAAAGACCCGGCAATCACTTCCAGAGACAGCCAACCTCCCTGCCCCACCCCCAAATAATTCATCACACCTACCTCACCCCACTCCCATCTAGAACAAAAAACCATAGTCACCTTATACCAGAAGTTCACAGTGATGGTTATCCCCCCATTTAGTAATGACTCTATGTGATGCCACCTGCAAGAAAACAAACAGGTTGCTGTTTGCCACCAGTACTTTTCAGAGGGATGGTTTCTCTGAAACTAGGAAGTCCTTATATAGCTGTCCTATATAAGGAAAACAGTATCTTCACACTCATCCTATCAAACACACCCTGGAGCTAAAGGGAGTGGTGTTTGGTCTTCAAATACCAAAGAGCCAAGCCTCAAGCCTCTGGGGCCTCTTTGGACCAGAGGAACTGTTATCTTGTGTAGAAACAATGTTATCATTTCCCCCGGGTTAAGTACGCTCATCATCCGGATATGCCAACCTTCCTGTACATCACATTAAGTCCAATCCTGCCACAACTCAAAAGAAGTGACATGGATAAGGCTTTCCAGGGAATGGGAAAGAAAGCTCCCCAGAAGCCCCCAGTCTAGCCCCGTCCTCACCAGTACATTGGGATGTAAAGAACATCACCGGGGCCAACCACTGTTTCGTAACCAACCACGTTCTGGAAATTGGGAAACCTCTCGTAGTCAGGATTGTCAAAGTCCACCTGAGAGGTTCAAGAGGAAAAAAAAATCAGTCAATCACCAAATTTTTATCTGTTACTTTGGTAATCAAGAAAGATCCCTTAAAAAGTCTTGAGAATTATTTTTTTTAATCCAGCAAAAGACACAACACACATTAAACATACGCAAACTCTCCCAGAGAATGACATAAGAAGATGGGCACTGCTGAATGCTAAATGAATACTAGGCCTCGTGATCCTGAGGTCAAAAGCCAATCATCAAGGTTTACAGGTCAGAAACCTACTCATGGCCTGCAGATTTGAGGAATTAGGACTCATCTTTCAGCCGAACTTTCAGAAACTTTCTCCCAAACACATATTCGAACCAGCAAAGACTCCTACACAAGGCAGCTAAGCAGCTTTCTCCTCAAGGAAGAAGAGGAGCTCTCTGGTTGGCCACAAAGTCAACTACATACCTCACTGAGATCCAGAAAAGACCTTAAGTGACATATCTCAATTCTATTCATCCTTCTCTTTATCAAAAAGTAGCATCTGTGACAAAAGTAAACAATCATAAAATCTAATGGAGACATACACATTTTGTTTCATGAATTTATAATCCAATCAAATAGAATAACTAGAGCCCACCAGCATCAGTGAGGGCTTTGCCCGGACCATCTGGGGACCACCACAGGGGCCAGGAATACGTAAGCTACATTGTGAAACTGTCCTCTGAGTTTATCGAAACCTGGCATACTGCCACAGAGAAGGGGGACCCATGCCCATCTTGGATCTCTAAGGAGTTCTATACCCTCCTCGGATCACGCAAGCTCACCTGGCTCTGTCTGTCACAGGGATGGTGAACAGGATACGGGTAGAGGCACTCAAACTGATCCGGAGGGAACAAAATGCATCGCTTGTGGCCTTTTATCTGAGCAAAGAAGTTCTGTTGCTCATCATAGTGAGCAGGTGTCACATTTCCTGTAGGAAAAAAGACATTCTTATTCAAGACAGTAGCTCTACTGCACAGGATGGAACACAGGCTTCAGTGTTACAGAGAAACCTAGTCTGCCCCCTCAGCAAAAGGGTCCAAATCAAAATCAGGGAGACTATAATCACAACTCTCATTCAATTAGGTGTTACACTTTTAATAGGTGATAGGTCTAGTAGCAAACATCGCTGGCTAAGGGTTCACCATCAATCAGCAGAATAGACTTCCTTATATGACAGCTGCTGCCCTTACTGTATACAACTGCACATCAAAATGATACAAGCATGACAAAATACACTCCATACAGCTATGCCCTGCTTTTCAGAAGTTCGCTTTATATCACTTTGCTTTTACAGGAGACCTATATTTACACCTATTTTGCTAACTGAAAGAAATTCAAAGAGAATTTTCATTTTTACAAAGAAAAAGGCAGAAGTATCACTCAGAGTTTGCTCTGGAGTGAGCCATTACAGAGGCAGTGAGCACGAGCAGTAAGAGTAGCACTGCCAACCTCCTCCCCTAGAAACTACACTCAGCATCAAGCCACGACAGCTCTGATTGTGTGAGCATCTGTGCTTTCTCTCTATTTACTTTGTGCATCCGTTAGCAAGATGTGCCCTAGGATAACTGCTTCTTTGTTTTACATCATCTTGGCTTATAGAAGGTTTCACAGGGATGGTCTACTTTCAGACAGCTAGAGGGAACTTGCACTTGAACTCTTGACAATGGCACAAACTCAAGGGAAACATGAGGAAGAGTTAGAAACAGTTGAAATGATGGTATCAGCAATGCATGCATGCTCTTCTTTGATGCAGTTAACCAGTCATTTTAAGTTGTATATATGTACTTACTTTGGGTAGCTCTTCTGGAGCTCACCAGGGATTTTCCTGGTGGCTTAGACAGTAAAGAATCTGCCTGCAATGCAGAAGATGCGGGTTCAATCCCTAGGTCAGGAAAATCCCCTGGAGAAGGGGATGGCTACCCACTCCAGTAATTTTGCTTGAAGAATTCCACGGATAGAGGAACCTGGTGGGCTACTGCCCATAGGGTTGCAAAGAGTCGGACACAACTGAGTGACTAACACTTTCTGGAGCTCAAAGATTCTCAACCTTTGCTCCCACTTCAACACACCTGTTGGACTGCAACACTTCTTTAGATCAACACTGGAGCTGTTGATTCTCGTGGGGGCAGGGGGACATAACAAATTCCTGAAGAGTGTTGCGTACACCGAATAATGCAAATTATCTAAAATGCCATCTTGAATTATCTGCCCTTGTGTATGCATGCTCCTCTTTATAACTGGGGCTGCATCTGACAGTTATAAAGAGCCCCACTGTTTCTCTGCACAGTCCTTAAGAGCTCAAAGGCCCTCTGCAAGGCATGGAGTTTAGAAAACATTCCCCAGTCTGCCTGAGTGGGCCAAGACAGCCACTTTACTAGGTGCAGAGTCCATGTGCATCCCTGAAGAAGACTTGTTCTCTCGTCTCTGCCTGCTGGATCTACTTCCTTGCCCTCTACTACAGGATAGAAAGGCAACATACAAATTCAGAGTCAAGTAAACAAGAACTGGCTCCTGGTAGGTCAACCAAGAGTTGGCTTCAAAGGGGCAGGCTAAGGGACAATTCATTAGCTGCAATACTAGAAGCTTTCATTAATACTAGTGGTAAAAGATACAAATCTGGAGAAAAGACAATCAAAGGGGAAGAAGAGACTCCAGAGCCTGGTGGTGACTGATAATGAGTCATTACTCCGCTTCCTTGTTCAACTCAATTTACTCACCATTTACTAAGGACCTCTACTAGGAGCCGGCACTGAGCTAGTGACAGAATTGACACAATGACCCTGGTTGGTAAGTAGCTTTCTTTCTCCTCACTGGAGTTTAAAGGTGTCTCTTTTTAATAAAAAAAAAAAAAAAGTAGTATTCAAGTATTTGCTTATATACGTGTAAAATCCTCTAGCAGGATACAGAAGCAGCTAACAACATTTGGTGCCTCCAGGGAGGGATGGAAACTGAGAGGCTGGGAAACTGGAGTGTAAGAGAGATTTATTACTACATACCTATTTATACCTTTTGAATTTAACCCCCAAAATATATTATCTGTTCAAAAGATAAGTTCAATTTATATTGGAAAAATATTTTTCTTCTACTAGGATAAAAATCTGCAGACATATCCAACAGAAAACAGCAGAATTTTAGAGAGATCTCCAGTAACTGAGTATATGTATTCACAAAGCAGCTGAAGAAGGGAAAAGGGAACTTTCTTTTTAGAGTACCTGAAGCTATTTTAAACATGTAACATATATTAATCTCATTGAACCTTCATAGTCAATTTTAAGGTATTACCGTGTCTGTTTTACAAATGAGGAGACTGAGGCTTAAGAAAGTTACATGACTTGTTTAAAGTCATGGATCGAGTAAGTGGTGGGAAAGGATTAGAAATCAGTTCATGTGACCCCAAGTCGTGCTGCTTTCTGAAAGATTTCTTACCTTCCATGCCGATAAGCAGCAGGTTAGAGGTCAGCTGCCCCCAGCCACGCTTTCCCTGTTGCTTATTAATCCAGTTCCAGTTAAAACCCAAGAAGTCCATGACAATCTTCCTGCCCACAGTATCATTGAGTGTTTGCTGTAGATACAACCTATGTTCCCCAAAAAGAAAATCCGATTAGTGCATGTACACACTGTCTGTGGCATGGCCTCCCTACACCTGGAAATTCAAACCCAAGCCCACACCAACATTTCTAACAAAAACAGCTGCAGTCATGGGACTCTCACAGAGCTGAATCCTCTCCTATCCTTCTTTGAGCTCTGTTCAACATCAAATTTTGTATTTTAAAGAAGTGATTCTTGGCTTTTCTGGGTCACATTATGAATCTTTCATGAATCTAAGAGGGGAAAAAAGTACCCAAGGGAGGTTCCCCATAAAAATGCTCATACACCGAACTTTCATTTAATTTCATAGATTCCTCAAAGCCTACCCATGCTGCTGGTGCTACTGCTGCTAAGTGGCTTCAGTCGTGTCCAACTCTGTGTAACCCCAGAGATGGCAGCCCACTAGGAACCCTAGAATAATGATTCAGCCTGTTCCAGAAACTCTCAGGGCCTGAGAGGTCTCCTTTGGCCTCCAACAGCCATTGTGGCAGATCATATTCCCTCCTTGTGAGAGTTATTCTTCTGCACCTCCTTCAAGTAAGGCTTCCTTATTTAACTTCTTTGGCCACCAAGCTGTCCACAGAAGTGACTGGTGCTGCTTCCAAACTTTAAGAACCAGAACACATTACCACCACATTACTTTCCCTCTGCCACAGCAACTGCAAAGTTTCAGATAGCAACTGCTGGAGCGATCTAGGTCCCAAAGTGGAAAAGATGACCTAAGAGCAGAGCCTCCAGGTGACCTGAGATGGACATGTAGCATGTGTGAAAAATAAACCTTTGTTGCTTCACATTGCTGAGTCCTGGAATGAAGCCTAGTTTATCTTAACTGATTCAGCCACCTATCTATAGCAGCCATCTGGAGCTGAAGGAAGAAACCTCACTAAGCTTTCTGCAGACTCAGGGCCCCTAAGACGCCTGAGGAAGGTAAGAAATTACTTAATACATATGAAAACCCAAACACAGTTGCTCAAGTCCCCAAAGAAATATTATTTAGGCGGCAAACATGAAGGAAAAAAAGTAATGGTGCTGAGAACATTATTTCAAAAGGCTCAAAGGTATCTCAGTGCCTGATGATAACCATGATGTTTAAAGCAACCCTAATTAAAAATCTTGCTAACTTGAAGAGAGCTACCTGTGTGGGGACATGGAACCCTCAGGACTTGAATACAACCTTGGAATGCTCCCCAGAGATTATGAAGTACGTATATTCATACAAATATTTCTCAAGTAACTCTCAAAGAGTCAGAAACACTTCCCAAACAGGAATCTAAACAATTCCTCTGAAACCTTAACAGTAAATACTCAAAACAGCTCAAAGAGGATCCCTTTACCTCAGAATCATAACAACCTGCATCATTATACAATGGGGTTAGTTGGTGCTAAAGTCAGCCTGTAGGGGAAAATCTGCAAACAGTAAAGAAATTTTCCTTAAGTCATCCATAAGGTACAGACTACACTCCTAGCTCACATTTAGGCAAAATGTTCTCACTGTGGGAAACAAGAACCTTAAAATGACTGGGAAATCAAAAGACTCATATCTTATCTCAAGCTCATTCTAGAGCATATGTTCACCCAACAGATTTACACTCCACCAGCATCATTCAAATCAATCTTTCTTCTCAATGTTGGTTGTGTGTGTGTGTTTGTGCGTGCATCAGTGCACACTGTGGTAAATTTGAGGACATTAATGCACGAACGGATTCAACTGCAACAGTCTCTATAAGACATAAAGAACGAATCTATTGTAGTTCAGATTCTGGAAACTCTTTTGGTAAAAGTCCCAACATTATGACAATAGCTAAGAGTTAGGAAAACAAAAAAAGGGGGGGAGGGGAAGGAGGTGGGTATTTCAAATCCTTTCACTCTGCCACATACTACTAACAGAGTCTGAAAGACAAATGGGGCTGGAAACTGAAGAAAAGCCCAGGGTTGGGCACCAAATGTGAGATGGAGATAGTCAGTCACCATCAAGTACTCAGTGACAGCAATTCCCCAGGAGCAAAGTTAAAGCAGGACTGGATGCTGTCTGAGAACTACGTAAGAGAAGGTCCTCATAAAGAGAGTTAAAAGGGAGAGGTAAGTCACTCCCCTATGTGTGTGGGTGTCCTGTGTTTGCTATTGTCAATACAATGCAGAACATCAATATTCTCCCTACCCTCACCTATTCAACTTTTCAGCCTGTGCTGCCCCCATTCAAATATTTTAGGACAAAGGCTGCAAACCTGCAGTCTCAGGAAATTCACTGATGTTTTAAACTGGCCTCTGGCAGCATTTTAAAAAATTTGAATTAGCTGCCCACACTTAAAGCTTAAAAATGTTTTAAAATGGAAATCCTGATTTCTAGCTTCTCGGGGCTGGAGTGGGGCAGGGAGGGGTGGGATCAGACTATCTGGCAACCCTGGGGCTGCACTCCAAAATGGAAACAAGAGTTAAGTAATGACTTCTCACTCTGAACAGGGCATATGCCTTCAGCTTCATCATAGCTTTCACCCAAACCTCCACTCATTTCATTCACCTACCAGACTCTGCTAGGCAAGTGTGACTCTCACTTTATGAAAACAACAAATTTGAAAGTCACACTTCAAGTCTAGTCATTCCATCATCCCTCAAGCTAAAAAATTCAGCCCCAAATAAATACAGGAAAGAAAAATGGATGCCCTAGATTCAATAGAAAAAGCCATGATCTTGGAACTTACCTCTCTTCACCACCTCGCTGCTGTATATCCTGCAGTTTCTCAACAAACTCATGAAATTTCATTTCTTCCCTGTTGGACCTTGGCTTAAAGTTCTGGAAATTAGCCATCTTCTTCTCATCATAGTACAAGAACTTGTGGGTGCTGGCACTGTACACGGAGAAGTCACCGTTGCCAATATTTTCTTGCAGGTATTCAAGGTCCCATTTTAGTGCAGGATACACAAGATTTGTGTCCGTCAGCACCACAGGCTCCTAAATGGAAAAAATCAAGTTGTCCCAAGGAGCTGGTGGGTTCTTGTCCCAAGATTACAATTATTTTCCAACTTCAAAATAACTTCTGTTAACTAGCATGAACCCCGCAAGTTCCATTTCTCCTTGCTTCCCTCTCCATCCCCGCTTAGGCCCTTGTCCACAGCCCAGCGGGTCCCTCCCTTCTACCACCACTCCCCTTTGACCTCTCCTCCCAACCTGGTCCCTTCCCCCTCCAACTTCGAAAGCGGCTCCGCCCCCTACCTCATTCTCGATAAGCTCCTCCGCCCGGGGGTCGCTTTGACTCAGACGCGGGATGGGCCGGGTCGGGAAGGTGTAACTGCGCAGTTGGGACTCATCCCAGGCGGGGCCAGGGCCTTCAGCCTCTTCCCGGGGTTCTGCAGAGGCCGAGGACGCGGCCTCCGTTGCAGTCGCCGCCATCTCTACCGCTAGGGACGGCCCCACCGGAAGCGGAAGCTGCGCCTATTCCGGAGAAAAATACAACGGAAACCATAGAGATAGGCGGCAAGAGTGAGCGGCCCAGAGACGCTAAGAACGCCGGCCCGAGCCCTTGGGGAGTGCCTCCTAATGGTAACCGATAGCTCTACACTGTAGACCTAGGACTAGACAATTACTTCACTGAACACGGGTAATCATTTGGGCTAACCAGTTCATAAAATATTATTGCTCAGTGCGTCCAGGCCTACACAACAGGCAAAGAAGAAGGCAAGTTTCAGTTCAGTTCAGTCGCTCAGTCGTGTCCGACTCTTTGTGACCCCATGAATCGCAGCACGCCAGGCCTCCCTGTCCATCACCAACTCCCAGAGTTCACTCAGACTCACGTCCATCGAGTCGGTGATGCCATCCAACCATCTCATCCTCTGGTGAGGCATTAAATTTTACCCTAACAGATGGGGAGAGACACAAAATTGACCCACCTAAGGAAGTCAGAAGGAAAAGCAGTTGTCCAATACATAGATGTTGAGCAAAGTTTCATCTGAAGTCCTCTGCAAAAAAATATATGGCAACTTGAATTCCGAAATAAAAGGCGTTTTCTCTTTTTCTTTTTTTTTGCTCGGCACCATTTGATTTCTCTGCTATCTCACCTACTTAAAAGGCATTTTTTTCTTAGTCCAACTCTGTTTCTCGACTGAATTAGATCAGGGTTTGCTGTTGATCGAGTGCAGATGTCATCCCACCATTCTGAACATCAATTAGTTGCTCATTTGCAAGAAGGCAAGTTGCTATAATTCTCCCCCAAATTTCATATACTGAAGAGTATGTATCAATTTTTATTGCTCTGATATATATTTGCGAATGTCTATAATAATGGATTCTACTCCAAAACAGTAATCACCCTAAAAGTTCCTGGAAATATGTGCATGTATATACTGTAAATTATGCAAATCATACTTGTGTAAATAAAAACATTCATATTCGAACAATAATGCCCCTCCCATTCTTTTGTTGGGCTGCTGCTGCTGCTGCTAAGTCGCTTCAGTCGTGTCCGACTCTGTGTGACCCCATAGACGGCAGCCCACCAGGCTCCCCTGTCCCTGGGATTCTCCAGGCAAGAACACTGGAGTGGGTTGCCATTTCCTTCTCCGATGCATGAAAGCGAAAAGTGAAAGGGAAGTCGATCAGTCGTGTCCGACTCTTCGCGACCCTATGAACTGCAGCCTACCATGCTCCTCCGTCCATGGGATTTTCCAGGCAAGAGTACTGGAGTGGGGTGCCATCGCCTTCTCCGTAGTAAATCTGAGGCGGGTTCAAATAATAGGACTGATTTTATATTTGTTGGGTTGAGGTAACTGAGACATTCGGATGTAAACACGGGACTGAAACTGAAGAACCGTTTATGGGGCGGGGGGTAATTCCCTGGTGGTCCAGTGGTTGGGACTTCTCGATTTTCAAGGCCAAGGGTGCGGATTCAGTGCCCAGTCGAGAAATTGGGATTCCCCCAGCCGCGCGGCTGAAACAAAACAACCGGTTTGTGGCCAATTTATGTGTTGCATCGTGCCTCTAAGTGAAGAAAAAAATTACTCTAACTGAAGGAAAAATTAATGTGGAAAACAAAACATGAACAAACAAAACCAAGCACTAAATTTGAAGAATGATCACGTTTGAATATGTAAAGAGGAAGTGCCACTGAAGGAGAGGAACAAGGCAAGCAGTCAGAGAAGAGATTCTCTCTCTTTAGTCGCTAAGTCGTGTCCGACTCTTGTGACCCCATGGACTGTAGCCTGCCAGGCTCCTCTGTCCATGGGATTCTCCGGGCAGTAACGCTGGAGTGGGTGGCCATTTCCTTCTCCAGCGGATCTTCCGGACCCAGGAATTGAACCCGAGTCTCCTTTATTGCAGGCAGATTCTTTACTGACTGAGCTATAAGGGAAGCCCTAAAAAAGAAATTAAACAGGCTCATTTTATTTATACAGGTCCTGGGGGAGGCGAGTCAGCTGTCCACCCAAGATACTCAGATTCCGAGTGCCCGCTATTCCGGGATGCATCTGAGTCAGCAGAGGGAGAAATGGGACTCAACAATCAGAAATGTCAAAGCAGTGACCCGCTTGTTTTTCTGTCCTTTCCTCCCTGCCTCTCAGCCTCTACAGATCCGCGGACCTTCCGTCTGGCTTCCCAGCACCGTTTAAGCCCCGCCCTTAGTGAACCTTTAACACTTTTCTCCCTAACCGCGTTTGGCCCGGCTCAGCCGCCGTGACAAGGTCTTTGCGCATGTGCGGGGTGAAACTGAAAGAAGGTGAAGATGGCGGCGGCCAGGGCGGGGGTCCTGGGAGTCCGATGGCTGCAAAAGGCAGCCCGAAACGTGGTGCCGCTGGGTGCACGGACAGGTCCGCTAGAACGGTCGAGGCCTCAGTGTGGGTGGCAGGGGGGAGTGCCTGAGGTTTATTGTGTTGGGCGCAGGGTGGATTTGGTGGGGTACCACGGCCGCCGAGTCCGGGGAAGGGCGGAGGTGGAGTTGGGATATCCACAAAAACAGAAGGAAGGTCTGCTGGTCCCTCGAAGCCTCGGGCTCTGACCTTGAAGCCTGAAGCCTTTAGAGTGGCAGGAAAAATGAGGTCGCTTCTGACCTGCCCTCGTCTGCCCTCCAGCCTCCCACATTACCAAGGACATGCTCCCGGGACCCTATCCCAAGACCCCAGAAGAACGGGCTGCCGCCGCCAAGAAGTATAATATGCGGGTGGAAGACTACGAGCCGTACCCAGATGATGGCACGGGGTGAGATAGGGTCTGCTCGCACCCGGGTAGTAATGGGAGAAGTTCGGACTGGGTGGGTGGCTCTACTCTGACCCTTTTCCCCGAACCTTTTCGTGACCCCTCAGAGTCAGTGGTGTGGGTGCTTTTCTCGGTGGAGAGAGGTGGGAGGGGAAGGGTGAGCAGCTGCAGACGAGAGGACTTTAATTTTCTCCTTGGCTCAGGCTGTTTTCTCAGATGAGGAAGCTGAGGTTTTTAATAGCTCCCCTGAGGACCCCTGAATAGCGGGAACCTTCCTTGGTCCATCCAGAGCGCAAGGTTTCATTTAGATTGAGCATCTGCTGGGCTCAGGTGGTGTCATCCAGGCACGTGACCAGGCTGGAGCTGGACTGCTGTCATGAGAACCTTATTTGTAGATAGAGTACTGTGTCTTAATATGTGTATATTTCTCTTTTTTAATCGTTGCTGTTAGCGTTTTGGAAATCTTAGCAACTTTAAAAGGTTAAATGGCTAACTCTTGCTCCAGTTGATGATTTTCCCCCACACCATCTCTGTGGTTAATTACCTGAATTGATTACTGTCATCCTCATTTTCTCCCTAGCATCACTCTTTCAGCGGTGATTTCAGCAGCTCCTATTCGTCTTGTTGTTTTCCAATCACTTTCTGTGACACATGTCTAGTTGTCATCATTTCCTATGACTTTTATTGTGTTGTGGACAAGAGCAGCCTCCGTAGCAGTCTGTATAAGTTGAACCTGGACTTGTTGGTGAAAAATCCAGCCTATCACACCCATACGGTGTTTGAGGCTTCGAGATGTGTGTCAATTTTGTGGCTGAGAAACACAGTTGCTAGGAAGAGTGCTTCTCTCATCTGTACCTTTTTGTTTTTATTCCAGTTAACTGGGCAACCTTAGGTTCAGACTCTAAACTTCAGTCTCTTTTTCTGTCTACTGAGGAAAACAGAGTGATTGATTGTCAAATTCCCTTCCATTGCTAACATTATAACATGGTGTGACTTTTTTTCTTTTTGTTGAAAGAAGATAAGAAAAGCTTACATATGTTAAATAATGTTTCGGAGTTTGACATGAATTTTTAATAACAATTTGGACTTCTGCAGTTAGTGCTGTGCTTAGTGAGTAAAAATTGAGATTTAATAAAACAAAATAGCAAATATTTTATTAACAATAATTTTGATACTGGAAAGCATTCAGGAAAATTAATCTCTTTTGTACCATTTGTAGGAATGTAAATTGCCACAGTCTTTCTGGGGGGATATTTGGGATATTTACCAGCAGCCCTTTAACCCAACATTTCTCAATATGTGCACCACAGGAAAACACTGAGATCTTGATTGGAAGGTTAGTTCCTCTGTCCTTAGGGGGAGGCCATTATCTTGTCACTTGGTTTCTCATCTCAGAGATGAGAAGGCTGTGCATTGTCGGAGGCTCTCAAAGCCGTGTCCAGAAGTTCTTGCTGTCTCTCAGGTATGGTGACTATCCGAAACTGCCTGACCGCTCACAGCAGGAGAGGGATCCATGGTATGACTGGGACCACCCAGACCTGCGGTTGAACTGGGGTGAACCGGTGAGAGAACCATGTCCCATTTGCCCTTTCTTCCTTTTCCGTATGTCTTCTGTAGATCAGATGGCACTTTTCTGCCCAGGTGGGCTTTCCTGTGGCTCAGTGGTGAAGAATCTGCTTGCCACTGCAGGAGACATAGGTTTGATCCCTGATCCAGGAAAATCCCCTGAAGAAGGACACGGCATCCCACTCCAGCATTCTTGCTGGGAGAACCCCATGGACAGCCCATGGGTCACAAAGAGTCGGACATGACTTAGCGACTAAACATCAACAACACTAAGGTTTTTCTGCCCAAGGAAGCAGGATCAAGTGCTCTGAGATCTGAGGTTCCCTGTGTGTGTGTGTGTAAAGGACTTCAGAGAATAATTGAAGCTCTTGAGTTGTGAATGTTCATGATTGGGACTGTGTCTGATCAACCAAACCCAGACATAAGCCAGCATCCAGTCCTGTGGGCCAGAGTATCTCAGATGTGGCTCTCAGAATATTGCCCAGGGCAAGAGAATGCCTTTCAAGTCTTGTTTGAGGCTCTAATCACTCTGGACTGCCTGCCTTTTGCAGGAAGAGCAGTATGTGACGGTGATCTGCCTTTCTGTCTCAGATGCACTGGGACCTGGACATGTATATCAGGAACCGTGTGGACACGTCCCCGACTCCTGTTAATTGGAACCTCATGTGTAAGCACCTCTTCGGCTTCGTCGCCTTCATGCTGTTCATGTTTTGGGTAGGGGAAACTTACCCCGCCTACCAGCCTGTGGTGAGTATCTGATGAGTGCTCCCTCAGGCACACTTTCCTGAGGGAATGCAGTCTCTGGAGTAGAGATCTACCCGATACCAAGCTTGGCTTCCTGGTGAGGCCTATAGAGGGCCTTAGCTATTAGCTACTGGCCTGGAATAAGTACCAGAGCACAGCTTTTGCCTGTATCTTGGGTCAGTCTGAGTGAGAAGAAACTATGTAGGACTAGATGAGGAATGAGAATGAAGAAGCCAGCTAGTCTTTAGAGTTGCCATTTGGAGAACTGTACTTACCACCGTATTTCAGCAAGTGATCTTTTAAGGTAGAGTCCAGGAATCTCAAGTTGAAAGCTTATCCTTTATTGGTGTGAAGGGCATTTTCTATAGGAAGCAATTAAATGTTTACTACAAGCATGGACAGTTAATTTAAAGAACATGAAGGACACAGCAAATATACTGTCTGTATAGAACAGACTTGTTGCCAGGAAGGGGGTGGGGAAGGGATGGATTGAGAATTTGGGATTAGCAGATGCAAACTAGTATAAATAGAATGGATAAACAACAAGGTCCTATTATAAAGCACAGGGAACTATATTCAATATCCTGTGATAAAGCATAATGGAAAAGAATATGAAAAAGTTAACTGATTGATTCAGTTAACACATAACTGAATCACTTTGCTGTACAGCAGAAATTAACAAACATTGTAAATCAACTATACTTAAATAAACTAAAAGAAGAATGAAAATATACTGTCTAGCTTTGAGGACATTTAATTCGGATAAGAAAATTTAGATATGTGACGTGAGCAACATTGGAACATACATAGGAATTTGGCACAGGTTTTGTGTATATATGTGTGTAGTGAATATATGTGCTTGTGCTGTTAGGGAGGATTATGCTAGATGCTAAAACATATATGTTTAGATGATGGAGAGAAGTTGAAGAGAACATTTGGGGGAAGAAAACAGAATGGAGGAAGAGGACAATGAGTTAGCTGGAGTGGAATAGGTTTATAAATAGCTCTCAGACAACCAGCTGCACCTGGGGAACTGCTAAAAAGTCAGATTCCTTAGCTCTTGGAGAGCCTAATTCAGTAACTCCACAGTGGGGTTCTACAATCAATATTTAACAAGTTCCCAGGTAATTTTGATGTGCTGGGAAATCAGGTGTGGAAACTGCTGTGTTAGAAATATTGTGAAGTGCATTTGATCAGTTTGGTTGGGCACCTTTTATTGCGTGGCTGAGGGATGTGGACTTGATGGTATAGTAATGCATTAGTTGAATAAATGTTTATGAAGCTCCTGTCATGTACCAGGTACAGAAGGTGCTAAGGGTTGGGAATACATTGATGACTTGGCCTGCCTCTAGGAAGCAGGGAGCCATGTTGGGATTTTGAACAGAAGAATGCTGTAATGATGCCTAGGTTTTTAAAAGATTAACCTGGGAATAGTCTACAGGGTGGACTGTGAGAAAGGTACTAAAAGCGGGAGGCTGCTGTGTCTCCAGTTGGCTGCACAGTGCTGCCTCTGCTGAGATAGGCAATGTCCTAACGGTAGCGCGCATGTCTGTGCATGGACACAAGCCTTCCTACCGAGCCCCAGGGGCCCCAGGCTGGAGAGTGCACATAGGGCTGGTGTGAGCACTAACTTCACTTCAGGAGAGCAAGAAATGCAGTGTGGCTCTTCCATTTTTCAATTCTGTAAGCACATCACCCTTTTCTCCTCCCCTTGAGCTGTTCTCTGACAGCTGTTTGTTGGTAAAGCCAGCAGCCCCTAAAGCACGTCCAAGCCACGTTTCCTCTGTGCTCACCCCACTGCTGCTCCTGCACGCCTCATTTGCTAGGCCACTTTAGTGGTGGAGCCATTAGAGGCTGAGTGACTTAAAGGAGATTGAGTCTGTCTCGACCCCGAGAGAGTGGGATGGATGGATGCATCATCTCATTTAGAAAGCTTCCCTCATGCTCTCCCTTTCTCTCTCTCCCTCCCTCTCCCTCCTCTTTCTCTCTCTCTCACACACACATATACTGTAGGCACCACTTCTCTTACACACACACACACACTCTCTCTCTCTCCCCCTACCTCTGTAGGCACCCTTTCACTTATACACACTCTCTCTCTGTAGGCACCCCTTCTCTTACACACACACACACACACTCCCTCTCTCCCTCTCTCCCTCTCTCCCTCTCTCCCTCTCTCCCTCTCTCCCTCTCTCCCTCTCTCCTCTCTCTCCCTCCCCCCCTCTCTCTCCCTCTCCCCCTCTCTCCCCCTCTCTCCTCCTCTCTCCCCTCTCTCCCCCTCTCTCTCTCTCTCTCTCTCTCTCTCTCGGCACCACTTCTCTTACAGTCTAGGCTTTCTCACTGCCTTGGGCTGAGCTGGGAAAAAGAGTGCTGTCCCTGCTGTTCTGGCCCAGCTGGGTCTCACCAGAAGCTACTGTGTACCTGTTTACTGTGTGTGATTCTTCGCTCAGGGTAGGCTGTAGCCAGGTGTTGGCTGGATACATGTTGTTCTTGCTGACCTGTGTTTTCTCCTTAGGGGCCAAAGCAGTATCCTTACAATAATCTGTACCTGGAACGAGGCGGCGATCCCAACAAAGAACCTGAGCCAGTGGTTCACTATGAGATCTGAGGAGGCTTCATGAGCTTTGTGTTCCCTAACTGACTCCTTCAATCCTAGAAATTTAACTTTAATGAAATCCCTAATAAAACTTAGTGCTGTGGTATCTGTGCCTCATTTCCTCTGGGAATAGCTACTGCTTAAGCATAACTCATTTGAAAAGACCCTGATGCTGGGAAAGATTGAGGGCAGGAGGAGAAGGGGACAACAGAAGATGAGATGGTTAGATGGCATCACTGACTCAATGGACACGAGTTTAGGTAGACTCCGGGAGTCGGTGATGGACAGGGAGGCCTGGCATGCTGCAGTCCATGGGGTTGCAAAGAGTCAGACATGACAGAGTGACTAAACTGAACTGAAGCATAAGAGGATGTTGATTTGTTAATTTCGCTGGGAAAGGTAGTTGAGGGTTCCAGTTGTGCAGCAGGTAGTTACGGGTAGCTCCCCATTTACAGGGTTTTCTGACTTTTCAAATTGGAACAGATTTATTTCCCATAAAAAAACTTTTAATAATAGTAGTTAGCTTAAAAAAAGTGTACTTTTACGTGTTTCAAAATACTATAGGATAAATAGGTGTTCTGGGACAGGCCTAGGGCTGTGATTGCCTCTAATTTTGTATGTATCTCATAAGAATATGTATTTATTAAAAACACACCATTGTAAATAACTATACTTCATTTAAAAAAAGAATATGTATTCCAAAGCAGCTTCTGAATCCTAGACTGTTATAAGTTGACATTACCTATATTTATGAATTAGAGGATAGTCACTGAGTTATTACTGAACCTATGCATGGCTTTCATTACCTTAATGATTCATCCAAGCTCCTATAATAGCCTTAGAAAGAGAAAAACCATGTTTTTAAGGGTCTATCTCAATGCATCTGTTAAAGAGAACCAATTTATGTTCTTTTCTTCCCTTTAGGGACATTTTCTTAAATTACAGTGATACTGCCTAAAAACCTGTCCCATAAAAAAGTGTACATTCAGCATGATCTATGGAAGCAAGTGCATTCACATTAGATAAGTGGTCCTTTGGAGGTGTGAAGACAGTGAAAGACGTTTATGAGATCAGGGAGTAGGTCTGCTGAAATGCCTCTTTTTTTTTTCTTCTTTTTTGAAATGCCTCTCTGAAGGTCTCCACTGCTTTTTATGTCTTCATTCTCTGTCCTTTAAAGCATTTGATAATCATTTAACAAACGTCTGTCTGCCTAATATATATGACCCTGATAGGCCTTGGGGATATAAAGTTGAACAAGAAAATAATTGCCTTCGGTGAGTTACCTAGAAAAGAAAACTAGCATTTATAAAACAAGGTGAAAAGAATTTCTAAGATGTCCCAGTTGCAGGAAGAGTGTGTTTTTTGTTCTTTTTAAAATCATGTCCTACTTGAAACTAACCTTATGCCTTTGGTTCAGATTTCTTTCAGAACACACACCTTGGCCTCATTCCCTCCTTTAAGGTGTTGCCTGAGGTTCAGTTTTCAATCCTGTTTCTTCACCAGTACCCTACATTCTTTTCTGTTCTGAGTTCAAAACTCCCATATCCATGTGAAAAGAAAATCTAGAGCTGTGTCACAAAGACAGGGCCCAGTCATAATCAGCTCACCATCTTTGGAGGTATATCAGACTGGACTACAGTAGAATTCATGCATTAAAGTTCTGAATCAAAATAACTTAGGTCCAAAATCTTCAGCTGCCTACAGAATATTTTACTTGGAAATGCCATAATTCCCTCAATCGATATATATGATCATAGATATCCCTGCCAACTGTTTACCTATCAGTCACAAGAGCCTGTTCAGCTATTACAATCTGTTACAATCCGTCAATCCAAGAGTTCATCACCTGGTACCTGAATTGTTCTGTTAGTCTCCTAATTTGATTCCCTGCCTCCAGCTCTGTTCTCTCTGCAAGGGGATCCAGATTGCTAGTGATATAATCTTACTGCATGTTGTTCAGTCACTAAGTTGGTTCCGACTCTTGCAACCCCATGGGCTACAGTCTGCCAGGCTCCTCTATCCATGGTATTTTCCAGGCAAGAAAATACTGGAGTGGGTTGCCTTTTGCTTCTCCAGGGGATCTTCCCAACTCAGGATTAAACCAGAGTCTCCTGCATTAACAGGCAGCTTCTTTACCCCTGAGCCACCATATCTACCTATAATTTTCAGTAACTCCCAATTACCTGCAGAGTGGAATTAGTATTCCACAATCTGTAGTCAGCCCAGTTCCCCAACTGTAGCCGCTTTCATTCACAGTATGGGAAATGCCAGGGCGCCTATCAGTCTGTTGGGCCCCTTTCTCTTTGTTGGGACATCACCTATCTTCTTGAAACTTCAACGTGCAACACCTGTCTCGTCTCTGATACCTTCCGGGTAGCCCCTGGTCTCGGAGAAGGCAATGGCAACCCACTCTAGTACTCTTGCCTGGAAAATCCCATGAACGGAGGAACCTGGTAGGCTGAAGTTCATGGGGTCGCGAAGAGTCGGACACGACTGAGCGACTTCACTTTCACTTTTCACTTTCATGCATTGGAAAAGGAAATGGCAACCCACTCCAGTGTTCTTGCCTAGAGAATCCCAGGGACGGCGGAGCCTGGTGGGCTGCTGTCTATGGGGTCGCACAGAGTCGGACACGACTGAAGCGACTTAGCAGCAGCAGCAGCAGCCCCTGGTCTACGGTCCCTCGCTCTCCAACCATCTACAGCTCTTAATTAGTTCAACATTTGGGAGCACCAGTTTTTGGTTCGCCGCACAAAGTCACTCTGCTATTAAGGCCTGTGTGGGCTAAGTCGTTTCAATTGTGTCCGATTCCTTGTGACCCTATGGACTGTAGCCCGCTGGGTGATTCTGTCCACAGGCTTCTCCAGGCAAGGATACTGGAGTGGGTTGCCATGCCCTTCTCCAGGGAATCTTCCCAACCTAGAGAAGGAAGCCGCGTCTCTTACGTCTTCTGCATTGGTAGGCGGGTTATCGCTAGCCCCACCTGGCCTAGATTGCTTTTCACCTTTTCAGCTAAGTGGATTCCACAGAGCGCTCCTGGAGCTAGGACCAGGTCTTTTCCGCTTAATTAGTATTTTCCCTTTGAGGGAAAATACACCAGAACTTTAATAGTCGCGGGATCTGACCCACTGCATAATCACAGGACAGGTGAGGGAAGCCCCACTAAAAGCTACATTTCTATGAGGGAACGTTCTCCGTGGGTTGTCCGGGTCCCGGGCCTGGCATCTGGGGGCGCCTGTGGCGGTGCGGGCGGCCTGCACTACTTTTGGCCCTCTGCAGCCGCCGTCCACAGCGCCCGCGGAGCTCCAAAGCCCTGAGGGAACCGGCTCCCGATTCCAGCTCTGCGGCCCCAGACCCTTGAGCTGGGCTCTCCGCGCAGGTTGGTTTTCCCCGCCTGTCCCGGGGTTCCTGAGAGCAGAAGGCGCGCCGGGGACCCAGAGCGCGGTTCTTCTCTAGCAGGAGTGCCAGGAGGCGCTCATCCTCGGCGGAGACCCCGGCCCGCCAGGCTCCCGCCCGGGGGCTACGGCCGGTGTGCCTCTCAGGGGACCCCACGATGCCCGCCCTGCTGTCGGACTGCAGCCGGCTCACTCTCCCTGCGGCGCCCGGGCCCCGCAGCCCGACGACGATCTCTCTCCAGCGCTGCCCTCGCGCCTCCCTCAGCAGCCCTGGGCCCTGACCTGTCCGGGGCCCAGAGTCGGCCGCGGGTCCGTGCGTCCCGCCCGGGCGAAAACGCCCGTCGGTGCTGACGCCGGTGAACCGCGGGGAAGGCCGACCGTCCTCCAGAGCGAGTGGACAGCTAAGGAGGCTGGCTTTCCCCCTTCACTGCACCAGTGTGTCCAGCTCTTGGTTGCATGATCATAGCTCTCCCCACCTTTGACGCTCCTAGGCCCCGCCATTCTGACCGCAGCGGGGACCATTTTTGCCAACAGTTGTCTCTGAACAAAGTAGATGACAAGCCTATCTTCTCAATTTGTAGGCTGGTATTTAAGCACTATGGAGTTTACTTTAGACTGGTGTAATGGTTAAAAGCAACGGGCTCTGAAGGCTGGTTGGGGTTCACAGCTTGGCCTAGCCAGTTTTCTTCCCTGTAAAATGGGGATAGTAACTACTGACCCTGGAACCATTATTAGAATTAAATGGGAGGTGCACGTTAAGAGCACTGAGCTAATTGTAGCTCCCACTTCAGAGACCTTTCTCCAGAAACGTGAAAATGATCTTGACCAGCAGGTGGCACTGGTGACCGTATAGTATGATGTGCAATCTCGTCAGAGGAGTCCTGTTGTAGCCTCAAGTGTTTAGAGGTGCCCGGGAAGTCTTGGTTGAGTTGGCAGCCCTAAGCTTTCTTCAAGCTGGACAGTACATTTGAGATTAAGTAATAAAACTTTTGTTTTTGTTGGTCAAGACTAACCTGGCTGTGGGCTTGCTCAAGCAGGTCACAGCGGGTCCCAAGTTTACTCCATCAAGTTCATTGTTGAAGTGAAGTGGTAGTTTTGAGCAGGGCTCAAGGGGGTTTGTGTTTTATTGAGTGTGATAGAAGCCACTGAAAAACTTTAAGCATGGAATGTCAAAATCCTATTTTTTATTTTAAAAGTTTACTGTTGCTCTATGCAAAGAAAGAATTGGGTGATGGAGATGAGCAGCAGGGAGATGACCAGTAATCTAGGTGATAGATGATAGGGTCTTCAAATAGCGTGGTGGTGGTGAAGACGGAGAAAAATAGATTAAGATATATTTTGGAGGTAAAATCTGGAAGACTTAATGATAGATTAGAAGGGAAAGGAGAAGGAGGGATCTAGGGTGATTTGCAGGGTTTGGGGTTGAGCAGTTGGCTGTTTGCTGAAATGAAGCCCGAAGGAACAACAGATGAAGGGGTGAGATGGTAGAATGGAGAATTCCATTTTAGACAGACTAACTTTTAGGTATCTTTACTATACCCAAGTGGAAATATTTGATTAGCAGTTGTATATAAGAACTTGTAACTCAGAGGAGAGATTTGTGTTGCTGATAGAAATTTGGCAGTCATCAGCATATGGATAATGTTTAAAACCAAGGGAATGGATAGAGTGGCTGAGATTTTCTGGTTTGATGGTTATCATCACCATTGGGCCTGTGGCAACCAGTGTGGTTCAGTATCTTTTAGGATTTAAAGCCTTAGATTTCAGTAACTGGGTAAGTTCAGTTCAGTGCTCAGTTGTGTTTGACTGTCTGCGACCCCATGGACTGCAGCACACCAGGTTTCCCTGTCCAACTGGGTAAATGAATTGTCATTACAGATCTGCAGTCGATCATGTATTTGTCACCCTGTATTGCCTCCAAATACTCCATCCTATGGTGGAGCGAGGAAAACAGGTGCTCGTGTCCACAGGTGTTCCCTTTATCTGGCCCAAAAGCTTGTGGTTTCTACTGTTGTTTTCAGTAGGCTGAGGATCATGTCACTTTTCTGCCACCTACAGGACAGACCATGAAGCTGAAGGAGCTTGAGCGACAAGCTGTCCAAGTGTGGAGCCCAGCCAGCCAGTACCCTGTGTATCTGGCCACAGGTATGGTGGTACTGTGGATGAGGATCCGCTGGATAGGTTAAAGGGAAACTTAGCATCCAGTGCTCTTGATTGTGCTTCAGAGAAAGTTTCAGAGTCATGGAAAGGTGGGGTTGTCTAGCAGCATAAGCAAGGGGATATTAGGAGTTTTAGTCCCTGGGGACAATCTTCAATTATGGCTCAAGGCTAAGCACCTCATGCTTTCTTGCTCTTTTTTGGAGGTACCACTTGAAAAAGGGTATATCCAGTTTTCCCCCATTCCTCCTTTTCTCTACTACCTAACCATTTATACCCCAAATCCATGCATATATTGTTGCTCACATGCTGCCTCTTCCTGACTTTTCTTGTGCCTAGGAACATCTGCCCAGCAGCTAGATGCCTCCTTTAGTACAAATGGCACATTGGAAATCTTTGAGGTTGATTTCAGGGACCCCTCTCTGGACTTGAAACGCAAGGGAGTCCTTTCTGCCTCCAGCAGGTACTATGTCTGAACTGTTGATGGGTATGCAGGACAGATCCTAATACAAACCTTGATGGGGAATCTCAGGAGTGGTGTGTGTTTCTCAGGGCTCATGAGGGGACAAGTGAGGGGAGAATGATCTTTAAGTTGGAGAGAAGTTAATTCTGGGTTTATTTTGCAAGAAGAATTTGAAAACTCCCACTCACACCTTTGTGGGGAGCAGCAGCATCAGGCAGAATGATGTGATAGAGACGCCTCACACAAGCCTGGACCCATGAGTACCTGATCTCTCTCTGGAACCCAGAGATGTTGGCTTCTTCCTCCCTTGGCTCTTGTGAAAATAACAGCCTTGCACAGTATCTCCCTTTTCTGCCAATGAGAGGCAAATGAATGATCCTCTCCTCATTGCTGTCAGGCACTGATTGGGCACTCATGGATCTCATGGCTCTGGCAGACTTACAGGGCTGGGTATGAGCATTCACTGAGCCTATGTACACATGCCAGGCACTATGCTGGGGCTCTGTATATTGTATTCATTTCTTAAAATGAGTCTAGCCAATAAATACCATTATTCCCATTTTACATAGGAGGGAACCAAAACCCCGGGAAGCTAGAATTTAAGTCTGGCCCTAGCTGACTCCAAGACCTGCTTTCTATTATTCAACTGTTCTTTTATTAATTTTGTAAAGATGAGGCTTATAGTCTGAATCAGTGATCCCCGGATTTTTGCACCATCAGGAGAAATGTGAATATTCATTGCACTCAAGTATATTTTCAATATAAATAATATACATGTATTACTGTATTATTTTTTAATATAAAAATATAAATCCTTTTCTTATATCCCAGAGGATTTTCTTGCCATCCCCCTTAAAAGATTGCTGGTCTGTTATGTAACTTTTCATCTTACGCCTTTTTTAGTTCGTCTGAGTGATTAAGATACATAGAAGTACCCTCCTCTTTCTTTTCATGGCTTGACTTAATAATGAAAATAAGTTATTCTTCTTACTTTCTTGAGCTCGTATATCACTTTATCACTCCTTTATTATTTAAAACTCCTTTATCACTTTATTACAGTATCTCTTATTTTGCAGTTTTTTACATTTCTTTCTATTTCCAGTACCTGTACCTTTTGAAGAGAGACCTTGGCAATTTTGCCAGTAATGATGAGATATTCTTAACCTGTAAGTAGGCATTTCAGAAAGGGCTGCTGAAAGAGGAGAGCTAATTTAATCATGTTTATACTCCTGAAGATAAGAAAAGGGGCAGTGGGCAAGGGCTCTTTTCTTAAACCAGGCAAGTAGCAGCTTCAGCACAGTAGTGGCTCCTTAAGGCCAAGAGTTCTTAAGAAAGAGCTAATTGCTTAAGAAACCTTGAAACTGAATTCTGAGAACCACATAGGCAGAGACTTTTGTCTGTTTTATTTATCGCTGTTTATTTATTTATTTATCGCTATTTATTTATCTCTAACATCTTAGAATAGTGCCTGGCATTAGGTAGTTGAAAATATATCTGTGGAATAAATGAGTGATATTAGAAACTTCTGGATTACCAACCTGAGCATTCATATCCACCACTTCAGTTAGTTATGGTCAGTCTTCTGTTGGTCTTAGTGCCTGAAGAGCTTTTCAAGGGTAACAACCTGTTTTGCAGCCAACTAGGTTGAAAAGGCTTCCTTTTTTCGCCTCTGTAATTGGGTCTAAAGATTGATTCTCCTTCTCGAAGACCTAGGGGGTTACCTTTGATGCAGTTCTGTTGCGGCCTTTCTGAAGAAATCATCTTAGATGCTCCAGGGTCTAAGGCACTCACTTCTTTTCATTCTAGCCTAGGTTAGGCCACTTACTCAAAAGTCAGCATCACAAACAATTGACCAAAATGATCAGGGTAGATAAAGCTCAACCCACCCTTTGCTTTATGCTTTCCTCTTTTCTGTGTCATCTTCTGCATGGTTAAATGGAAAGCACAGTTGTGTTGGATTGCTGCCTTGCCTAAAACTATATGACTTCAAGCAAATTTAATTCCATCAGTGATCTTAGGTTTCCTCACTTATGTATAAAGAAGAGGTTGTATAAGATGACTTCTAAGAACCTCAGTTCAGTCGCTCAGTCGTGTCCAACTCTTTGCGACCCCATGAATCACAGCACGCCAGGCCTCCCTGTCCATCACCAACTCCCGGAGTTCACTCAGACTCACGTCCATCGAGTCAGTGATGCCATCCAGCCATCTCATCCTCTGTCATCCCCTTCTCCTCCTGCCCCCAATCCCTCCCAGCATCAGAATCTTTTCCAATGAGTCAACTCTTCGCATGAGGTGGCCAAAAGTCTAAGAACCTACTGGGCTCCAAATTTAGGTCTTATGTTCTTCCCTTTTTCTAGCTTAATTTCCTTCCTTTTTCCCTAAAAACAAAAACAAACAAACAAAAAAAAAAACCCCTCTCTGTATCTCTCTTATTATTGATTTAACATTTTTCAAAATCTTCCCTCTTCCATTGCCAGCCCTTTTTACCTGACCCAGGCCTCAACTACATTTGAATCCTGAAGATCCCCTTATACTCAATCCATGATGCATCAGAGAAATATTATCTACTTAGAAATACCTGACTGAAAGAGGAATGTTTTGAAAACCATGAGTGTTTGAGTGTAGATAAGAGATAGCTAAAAGCTATAAATAGAGTGAAGAGAGCGTATGGATAAATGCCGCTGGATGCAATCAGCATCAAAATGGATTAGCATGTGCGCTGATGCAAGTGATGTTTGGTTTGTTAGATGAATCCCACTCAAAAAGAAAGCTTTCTGGTAGAATAATACATTGTTTATGTATTGACTTTTGGGTTAGGGACACGGCTGCCTATGCTTGAATGAGTTCAGAGGTCACTGGGTGATTTGCTGCTCTCTACCTCTGTCTATACTGAGGTTCTAGATCTCTGAGTGGCCTCTGTAGCCTATGTCTGACTCATCTTCTAGTAACATGGAGAAAGTAAGTAATCTATCTTCCAATACAGTTATGTCAGTTCAGCTCCTTGGCTGGCAGTATGACCCCTCTTTAGGTAAGAGATCATTTTGTTACCACTCCTAGTTTTCTTGTTTCTAAGACTTGCCTTCTCTTTAGAGACATCAGGATCACAGAGTAGAGAGAACATGGCTTTGTTGTTGGGTTCAAATCCCAGCTTTACCATATTCTGTCCTATTGGGCACCTTATTTTAACTTCTCTGACTCTATTTTCTCTACTGTAAATTTGAGATATATAGTCAGCACATTGTAGCCTAGTGCATACTAGGCAGTCAGAAAAGTAGTTCTCCTCTCAAACAGCCATTGCTCCACCCCACTGTCTTCATTCTCCAGCTTGGAGCACTGCCCTCATTGCTCTGTTTAGCTTCTAAGGAAACTTGGATTTCCTCAGTTATTTTGGCCAGGATGTGGACAAACTCATTTTCACTCTAACCCACTAACATGAGGTTGAGGTTTTTCATAAGGAGCGTTACTAAGCAAATAAAATAAAAATCCAAAATACAGAAGTACAGAAATCATGGGGACAAGAAATTATATAGCATGTATTCCTAATCATACGGCAGCTGAAGCTTGGCCTCTGATGAGCTTAGCCGGTATGATAATCTGATCTCAGAAGTCTCTCCAGCCTTGTCTTTTCCTTTTTACCAAAAGTGTAGCCATGAGTTCATTACCCCAATAGGCTAGTTCGTTCTTTATGAATTCAGCTACTTCCTGTTGTTCTAGGCTGGTATGCAGCCTGATGGATCTCAACCTTGGCAACTTGTTAGCATCACGGGGGGCGCTTGTTAACAATGTAGATTCTAAGGACCTGACTCTGGACATTCTGCTTCAGGTGGCCTGGGAGGGAATCAAGGAAGCTGTATTTTCTTCAGGTGCCTCCTCTCATTCTGTGATGCTGTACAGTCTCCATCACTGCCATCATTATCCTGGGAAACTCTAGCAAAGAATTCCACCTGTATTTTCATGTTTTCAAAGTTCCCACTTTCCTATACAAACTCTTCTCCCTATACCTCTCCTTAAATCTTTTAGTTCCTATTTTCAGGTCATCTTTTTTGTTTGTTTTATAACTTTTTGTTTTCAAGATATTCAAACATAGAAAAGTTGCAGAATATTACAATGATAAAGGCTTCCCTGATGGCTCAATGGTAAAGAATCCACCTGCAATGCAAGAGACTCAGGAAACACAGGTTTGATCCCTGGGTCAGGAATATCCCCTGGAGAAGGAAATGGCAACCCACTCCAGTCTTCTTGCCTGGGAAATCCCATGGACAGAGGAACCTAGCAGGCTACAGTCCATGGGTTGCAAAGAGTCAGACATGACTGAGTGACTAAGCCCACATACCTTCACTTAGACTCATCAGTTGTTAATGTTTTAACACTAACAGACATCACATTTGCTCACATGCTGTGTGCTCTCTTTGTACATACACACACACACACGACTAAGTCTTCTTTGCCAGACTCTCCCAGGTGTTCCCTACTCCCAGGTGTTGTCTATCACAGCCATTCAGGCTCCAGTTCCACTCTCATTGAAGTGTTAACAATAGGAATGTACTTTCTACATGCCTACACAAAGGATAATGATTTTGTCACACCCTGTATTCTGCAGTTCAGCCACTCTAAAGTAACTGGGTCCTCTTCTTTAACCCTGTGGTGACTCCTTTGAGGTCTTGGGTACCTTTTACTCTGATTCGTATGTCATGTGCTATGACCATACTGAGGTTGCTGCATTCCCATGTGAGTTTCTCTGGGTGCACCTTCCTCTGCTTCTTGTGTGGACTATGTCAGGCTTCTCTGGGTAATCTGCTGTCTTATTCTCTGCCCGTGCTGAGCTCTAGCCCCTGGATGACATGGCATCCTCTGGAGCCAGCATGGAACCATTCTTCTGCCATGGTAACATCAGCGTAACTTTAGAAAGCAGCCTTTCTGACAGTAGTTTTAGACCCACTGTTTGTTCAGCTGTGCTGTTTCTGTTCAGATGCTGGCCTTGTCTGAATTAGTGTTCAGCTCTTCACTTCTGAGAGGTTGGCTCTGATCTAAGGACTGGCTAGACAGGTTCTTGCCTGGTTTCCCCATTTACTTTCTTTGCTGACTGTTCCCAGAGTGTGGAAACATTTAATTTCAGTTAGGGATCTTACATGACATCATTCAGTGTGAAATCTGCCTTCTCAGAAGGGGTGTGGAAATATCCTTGGCTAACAGCTGTGAAATGGAGGGAAGACGACCTGTGAGGCATTGGGGGTTTCACATCCCTTCCCTAGGGGCTTTTCAGGGGACCCTATTCTTGACCAGGAAGCCCAGGGTCCATCTCTTTCTAGTGTGCCAGAATGCAAGATGCTCAGAAAGCCAGAAAAGTGTTTCCCAAACAGTGCATTTATTCTTCATGCCTCTGTTTCTCTAAGGCTGGCCCACAGAATACATATGGCAGCTCCAGTAGACTAGTCACATGAGCATGGCATGGGAAGGGCAGGTCTATAGATCTTTTCTCACTTCCTATTTAAGAGGGGACAGCAACTGTTGGCCTAGGGAACCTGCTTCTATTCAGGTGTAGAAGAGTTCGGATCTTCCTCTCAGTAGAAGACCATATTTTATGATGGTTAAGAGCTCAGGCTTTGGCATAAGATGGGTCTGACTTTGAACCTTGAGTCTGTCACTTCCTAGCTGTTGCTGTTGCTGCTGCTGCTGCTGCTAAGTCGCTTCAGTCCTGTCTGACTCTATACGACCCCAGAGATGGCAGCCCACCAGGCTCCTTTGTCCCTGGGATTCTCCAGGCAAGAACACTGGAGTGTGGGTTGCCATTTCCTTCTCCAATGCATGAAAGTGAAAAGTGAAAGTGAAGTCGCTCAGTCGTATCCGGCTCCTAGCGACCCCATGGACTGAAGCCTACCAGGCTCCTCCATCCATGGGATTTGCCAGGCAAGAGTACTGGAGTGGGTTGCCATTGCCTTCTCCTTCCTAGCTGTCAGTTCAGTTCAGTCGCTCAGTTGTGTCCGACTCTTTGCGACCCCATGAACTGCAGCATGCCAGGCCTCCCTGTCCATCACCAACTCCCGGAGTTTACTCAAACTCACATCCATCGAATTGGTGATGCCATCCAGCCATCTCATCCTCTGTCATCCCCTTCTCCTGCCCCCAATCCCTCCCAGCATCAGAGTCTTTTCCAATGAGTCAACTCTTCGCATGTGGTGGCCAAAGTACTGGAGTTTCAGCCTGAGCATCATTCCTTCCAAAGAACACCCAGGACTGATCTCCTTTAGGATGGACTGGTTGGATATCCTTGCAGTTCAATGGACTCTCAAGAGTCTTCTCCAACACCACAGTTCAAGAGCATCAATTCTTCAGCGCTCAGCTTTCTTCACAGTCCAGCTCTCACATCCGTACATGACTACTGGAAAAACTATAGCCTTGACTAGACGGACTTTTGTTGGCAAAGTAATGTCTCTGCTTTTGAATATGCTATCTAGGTTAGTCATAACTTTCCTTCCAAGGAGTAAGCGTCTTTTAATTTTATGGCTGCAGTCACCATCTGCAGTGATTTTGGAGCCCCCAAAAATAGTCTGACACTGTTTCCACTGTTTCCCCATCAAATAGGAGTAAAATTACTAGCTGTATAACAGGAGTTTTGTAACTTCTCTGTGCCTCATTTTCCTCAATTGAAAATAAGGTAAATACCTCATGGGATTGTTGATCAGCTAATACATGTAAAGCACTTAAAGCAGTGCCTAGTACATAGGAACTTATCAATAAGTATTGTTATTTGAGTTGGGAGGATTAAGTGAAGTAATCTATTTGAAGTATTTTTTTTCAGCCAAAGGGCAGGGCCAGGCAGAGGAGACTTCAGTTCTGCATCTGGGAAATGAGGGAGACAGGCAGGCCCTAAGGTTGGGGATGCCTGCATAATGGCAGAGGCTGACAAAGATGCCCGTTCTCTACTGACTGATGTGGACCTGAGTTGTCGCTGATGCAAGTTCTTCCTCTTTGTAGGTTTCACAAGCTGATCTGGGGGAGCTTTGGCAGTGGGCTTCTGGAAGCCTCCGGGGTCATTGCAGGCGGCGGGGACAATGGCATGCTTACTCTGTACAATGTGACCCACGTCTTGTCTTCGGGAAAGGAGCCTGTGATTGCCCAGAGACAGAAGCACTCTGGGGCTGTCAGAGCCCTTGACTTTAATCCTTTCCAGGTACTAGCATCTCAGTAGATCAGACCTGCGAGGCACGGAGCAACAGATCTGAAGGGAAGCACTTGTGACCTCTGGTCTGTAACTCTGAGCCTTCCCAGGTTGTTACGGGGGTGGCTTTGAACCCAAATGTGGGTCTCTTTCCCCTTTTTCTGCTCTCATCTCTTCCTGGGATGGTATGTCTCCAAAGGCATATTCCTTCATACAGGGCAACCTCCTGGCCTCAGGGGCCAATGATTCTGAAATCTTCATTTGGGATTTGAATAACCTGAGTGTGCCAATGACCCCAGGATCCAAGTCACAGGTGAGGAGGCTCCTGGTGCTGCTGCTTAAAAGTGTGCAGCTGATTTTCCCAGAGAGAATTAAATTCTGGAGGCAGCCAGCGCACAGATTTCAGTCTCACCACTGGAGAGCAGTAAAGCTCCACAGACTAACATGTTGCCTACCAGCCAGATAATAGAGGGATGGAGGTGGGTGGGGACTGGTGGGAGGTTGGGGAATAGGGGTAGGGGTGGAAGTGGCTTGTGGTCATTGATTGTCCTAGAAGTTTCTGGAAGGCAAGAAGAGTGAGGGGAGTAAAAGACACCGAGAGAAGGGGTGACTGTACTGTTTATCATAGTATGATTTAAGCAAGGCCGGGCCCTGGGTTTAGCCAACCAGGGGCAAGAGTAGGACACCCAGATACACCCTTGTCCTTTTGTGGAGAGGTCAGCTTTGTCCCTGTGTCTTGTTCCCCCATGTAGCTGGGGGTCTCCTGTATCTCTGTGTCTGAGTGTACATGTCTTGTCAGTCTGTAACTGGGCCCCCATCTTTTTCTTTCTGGCTTTTCTGTCTTATGCATACAGTATCGTGAGGTAAGTTCAGTATGAATTTGATAGCATTTTGTGCCCTAAAGTATCAATGGCTTTTCTGTCTGCCTCATTCTCCCTGGGGGTCTTGGGTGTCTATATTTCCCTCCTTCCTACCCTCACCTTTCTCCTCTCCCTTTTTCTCTTGTCATAGTTGAGAAAGCTCTTTTTAAAATCTTGACTCTGTCCTCTCAGGAGCATCTTGGGATAGGAGTAAAACCCAGGTGCACCTGTCCTTCTTTCAGCTTCTACATCACTTTCTAAAGGATCCTCTCTGGAAAACTTCCCTTCCAGCTTCCTGAGACTGGCATGGTTTGGGTAGCCCCACGTCTACTCTTGGCTTTTCTGTGGGTGGTTGGGATCAGTGGCAGACCAGCTGTCTCTTGGTCCAGGGGTGACAGGTTGTCCTCATCCCACTCCCTGCCCCATTCTGCCTTAGCAGCCCCTGGAAGATATCAAGGCTCTCTCTTGGAACCGTCAAGTTCAACACATTCTGTCTTCTGCTCACCCCAGCGGCAAGGCAGTCGTGTGGGATCTCAGGAAGAATGAACCTATCATCAAAGTCAGTGATCACAGCAACCGGGTGAGTTAAATACAGGCAGAATATAGGCTCGCGCTCTGCTGTCTCTCTCAGGCCTAGCGTTGGAGCTGCTCTTCCCCAGGCCAGGGTTCTGCTTTCAGCTGTTACACGTGTGGATTCAGCCCTGTGGTAGATTTCCTATTGAGAGTGAAAGCTCAGAGAAGCTCCTTGCTTACGGTCATCACTTGTTCCCCAATGGCTGTGGTGTTCCCAATTACATAAGAAAGACACAAAACACAAAGACACAAAACCCTCAGAGAGGTCCCATTTCAGCTAGACAAAAAGGGTTCATAAAAAGAAGAGTCAGGTTCTATTGCCCATTGGGATCTGCTTTGTTCACAGATGCACTGCTCAGGCCTGGCCTGGCACCCAGACATCGCCACCCAGTTGGTGCTTTGTTCAGAAGATGATCGTCTTCCAGTAATTCAGCTGTGGGACTTGCGCTTTGCCTCCTCACCCCTAAAGGTGCTGGAGAGTCACAGCAGGTAGCATGTCATCCTTGGTGGAGGGCAGGGCATAGCTGACCTGGGTAGAGGGCAATACGTGCCTCACTTTGGCTAGCAGACGTTCTCCCCGGCTTCAGAGCCGTCCTGGTGAACACACAGTTAAGCAGTTCTAGCCCCACCTCCAATCAAGAGGAGTTCCTGTAGACCCTGAGGTTATAGAAAAGAGCCTGAGATTCCATGTAACCTCCAGACATACGAGTGGGGGTAGGGTCATGAGAAATATTGGAGCCAATGTTTAGTTCCTCTGGGAGAGCCCCCAGTCTCTGATCTGAGGACATGCTCATTTCTTAGGTAATTAGGTTGCCTCCTCCAAGACTTCTCAATAAAAGAACATTGGCTCCTGTTTTTCCTGTGAACAGGCCTGCCTCTGAAGCTCTAGCTCTTGGGCCTACAGCAGAAGCAGCAGCCCCATAGTCTGTTCTTTCTAACTCAAGGATCATGCCTTTGTAACTCCTTGGGGACTTCGGAGAGTTAGGTCCTCACTACCCTCCTGGGCTAAAAGCACCCATAGGAATGCTTGCTTCCCTGATTCATGCTGATTCAGAATTTCCACCCACTCTACAATCAGGGAAGAGAAGCAGGCCATCCTGCAGGGACCTGTGGGTGGCAGAGTGGTTATAGCACATCGTGCCCACACTCTGAAATTTGACTTGGATTCTGGCTGCATGACTGCTGCAAGTTCCTCAATTTCTTCCCAAGCCTCATTTTCTTCATTTGTAAAATGAAGCCACACTACTTATTTTGAGGGGATGACATTTACCCAAGATACATAAGGCACGCTACTTGTAGTAGGCATTCAACAAATGTTAGTTCCTCTTCCCTTTCCTTTTCAGGGGGATCCTGTCAGTGTCATGGAGTCAGGCTGATGCTGAGCTGCTGCTCAGTAGTGCCAAGGACAGCCAGATCTTGTGCTGGAACCTGGGGAGCAGTGAGGTAGGCTGGCCCTTCTGTGGGTGTGCTGGGGTGGTAGGGCAGTCTCAGCTGCACCTCTGTGCTCTAGCTGCCTTACCTAAGTCAGGGTTTCCCTCTTGGTTATGTTCCCTCACAATAGGTGGTGTATAAACTACCCATGCTGAGCAGCTGGTGCTTTGATGTGCAATGGTGCCCTCGGGACCCTCTGGTGTTCTCTGCTGCTTCCTTTGATGGCTGGATCAATTTATACTCTGTGATGGGTAGGAGCTGGGAAGTCCAGCAGATGAGACAGGCTGACAAGGTTTGAAGGGCTTGGTGGAAAATGCTGGAGGGAAGGGACTGTCTCTGTTCAGTGGGAGAACAAAGGACATAAGCCTGGGGAGAAGTGGGGACTCCTGAAGACTTGGGAGACTAGGGCCCTGGGTTTGGGAACCCCGGGTTTGTGAACCTTTGCACCAGTGTCCATCCTCCTGGAAGGATGTCAGTTCCTGCCAAATACAAAGGAGGCCTCTACCTTGACTCTTGTTCTTGGATGTTCCTTGTGGTATTTCAGGGGAATTGGGCTTCCATGCTGGGACCCCCACTATTTTGAAGAATGAACTTACCTCCCTATCTCCTATAGATACATTTTGTGTCACACTTCACTGTAGACATCGAATATAGTTGGCCTTCCAGGAGCCTGCTGCATGGGCATCCCATCCTACTACCAGCCCCCTGAAATATGAGAGTCCTGACTTTTGTGGGCCAGACTGGGTATCTCAGGGATCCCTCCCAAAATGGACTTTGTAGGTAGAGTTCCTGCTAAGCCACCACCCCACACCGGTGATGCAGGTGTCCTTTTGTCCCCAGATCTCGTCTTCCTTCAGCAAAGGCCAGCCTCTCCCACCATTGCAGGTACCAGAGCAAGTGGCCCAAGCATCACTGATACCTCCCCTGAAAAAACCCCCCAAATGGATGAGGAGGCCAGCAGGTGTTTCATTTGCTGTAAGTGTGGTGTGTGTGTATAGCCTACCGTGTCCCCAGCATGGAGCTGTGTTCTGTGTTTATTCTCACTGCCTGAGTCTCAGATCAGGTTCCATTTTATTGCTCAAGCAGTGATTTGCTAAGCTTCCTTCTCAACCCGTTCACCCTGCTTGCAGTGCCAGTCCTGTCTAAAAGAATTGGTTGCTTTTGAACTCTCACTTATGGAGAATTGCCTGCCATTCCATCTGATTTTCCCGCATACCTGGACTGATAGAGAGTCCAGGCATGGTTATAATACAAAGCAAGAACAGAATGAATAGAAAGCAGAGGAGAAAGAATGTAAATCTCCTCCTCTCCTCTGCTCAAAACCTTTGACCCTCCCACTGCCATTGCCCTATAGACTCAAGGCCAAATGTACACAGAGCCCCATTTACCTCCAGGGATGGTTAGCGGGTGGGGGTTGTTCTTATTGTTCAGTTGCTAAGTCATGTCAGACTCTTTGCAACCCCATGGACTGTACCACGCCAGGCACTCCTCTGTCCTCTACTATCTCCCGGAGTTTGCTCAAATTCATGTCCATTGAGTCAGTGATGCCATCCAACCATCTCATCCTCTGTCACCGCCTTCTCCTTCTGCCCTCAGTCTTTCCCAGCATCAAGGTCTTTTCCAATGAGTTGGCTCTTTGCATCAGGTGGCCAAAGCATTGGAGCTTTGGCATCAGTCCTTCCAATTAATATTCAGGGCTGATTTTCTTTAAGATTGACTGGTTTGATCTCCTTGCAGTCCAAGGGACTCTCAAGAGTCTTCTCTGGTACCATAATCCGAAAGCATAAATTCTTCAGTGTTCAGCCTTCTTTATGGTCCATTTCTCACATCTGTACATGACTACTGGAAAACCATAGCTTTGATTATATGGGCTTTTATTGGCAAAATGATGTTTCTGCTTTTTAATACTCTGTCTAGGTTTTTCATAGGTCTCCTTCCAACAAGCAAGGGTCTTTTAATTTTGTGGCTGCAGTCACCATCCACAGTGATTTTAGAGCCCAAGAAATAAAATCTGTCACTGCTTCCACTTTTTTCCCCTTTTCTTTGCCATGATGTGATGGAACCAGATGCCATGAGCTTAGTTTTTTGAGTGTTGCATTTTAAGTCAGCTTTGGCACTCTCTTCCTTTACTCTCATCAAGAGGCTCTTTAGTTCCTCTTCACTTTCTGTCATTAGAGTGGTATCTGCATTTCTGAAGCTGTTGATATTTCTCTCAGGAATCTTGATTCCAATTTGTGATTCATCCAGCCCAGCATTTCAAATGATGTACTCTGCATAGAAGTTAAATTAGCAGCGTGACAATATATGGGGGATGAGGGACACTACCCTAAACGTTGTTTATGTACTGTTCTCACATTCCAAACCCAACCCCTCTCCCAGTGGGGGACAGCAGAGGGAAGGATTTTCCTGCATGTCTCCCACCAACATCACCTCTTAACCCTCAGTCCCTCTGTCTGTGGTCCACTGAGACTCAGCTAGGGACTAGGGCCAAGGAGAAATGGAAATCTCTCCTTAGGAAGAACAGGAGGAAGAGGGTAGAGAATTTGATACCCCCCACGTCTCCTGCCCTAGGAGAACAGAGGTTAGCAAACAGTCCATGCCATCCAACATTCAAAAAAGAATACATATAAGCACTTTGTAGAACAATTGAGTATTATACAAATCAGAAGTTAAGATGGCTGTGTTTAGCACTGACCTGTAGTGTAGATTTTGTGCTATAAGAGTCACGAGAAGAATTCTGGCTGAAAACACTCATTAAAGAGGGAGAGTAGTGAATGGTTGGGGAGTAGAGTAGTAGTTGTCTAACATGACCACAATTGGAATAAACTGAAGAACTTTAAAAAAGTTACCAGTGCCTGGGTACCACCTCCAGAGCTTCTGATTTTTTTTTGTCTGGGGTATAGCCTGGTGACCTTGGATAACTCCCCAGGTGGTTTTAATGTGCAGCCAAGGGGAAGAACTGCTGGAGTAAAGGAGCTTGACTGGGCTCTGCTTTTGGGCCAGGTGCTTTATATAATAATAAAGTACCTAATTTGGTGAGAAGGATGCTCAGGTGGGAGTGTTGTGGTGGATGAAGGCATAGAGGCAGGAATGTACTGGGCACAGAATGATCACATGAATGAACAGAGAGAACGGTGCTAGAGAGGCAGGTCTGGTCCTGATTTTGAAAGATTTTGTGCATTATAGGCAGAGGAGCTTAAACTCTCTCCTGTGGCCTTGTGAAACCAGTACAAGCTCCTGGATGGCCGTAGGAAAAAGGTGGTAGTCTAGGGCTTGGGATGAAGGAGGAAAATGCTAGCACAGGGCATGGGAGACACTGAACAAGAAGGGGGAAGATTTTATTGTTGCTCAGCTACAGTGGGTAAAAAGACTGTGATAATGACAAGGAGTTTAGTCCAGAGTTACCTGGGATAGTGATAACTATCAGTCGTGTCCAATTCTTTGCGACCCCGTGGACTGTATTCTACCAGGCTCTTCCGTCCATGGGATTTTCCAGGCAAGAGTACTGGAGTGGGTTGCCATTTCCTTCTCCAGGGGACCTTCCCAACCCAGGGATCGAACCCAGGTCTCCCACATTGCAGGCAGATGCTTTACCATCTGAGCCACCAGGGAAGCCCCCTACCTGGGATAGTGATAACTATCATATAACTCTAGGAGAATGATGGTACCAGAACAGGTGAGAAAAGGATGAGTACCATGGACTGTACTTTTTAAGTTAATGGTGCTTAAAGTGCAGGGGTGGTTTTGGGATGTGGGCACATTCACTACTCAATTCCTGATTCTTTCCACCCCCAGGAGTTTTTTTTTTTTTTTAACTGCTTTCCTGTCTTTTAGGGTTGACCAATAGATAGCCTCCCCTGTAATCCTGACTTAGTGTTAATTTTTGCCCTACCCTTCTTGTTTTTCTTTATCAGTTTGGGGGCAAGCTGGTGACCTTTGGCCTCCCCAGCACCCCTGTCCATCAGGTGCCACAGCCTTGCCTCCGCCTAGTCTTTATCAGTCAGGTCACCACAGAACCTGAACTCCTGGCACAGTCAGCTGAGCTGCAGGAGGCCCTCGGATCAGGAAATCTCCTGAATTACTGTCAGAACAAGATCCACCAAGCATCACTGCAAAGTGAAAAGATGCTCTGGCAGTTTCTGAAGGTAGGAAGCCTGAAGGCTGGCTGCTCAGAAGTGTCTCCCCAAAGCCAGATACCTCAGCCTCTGTCAACAACCACCCTCTGGCCCAGATTACAGAGGCCTTAACCCTGTTGGGTTTTTTCCTATACAGCACCCATCCTGGGAACAAAATCTGCATTTTACCAGAGGCTCAGAGACTCTCTGTAGCTAGGGGAACTGAGGAATACAAGTGACATTGGCCTTTTTTTCTACTATTGCTGATGTCCTGGGTACTTTACCAGAGCCAAGGTGAAGGCTTTTCCAGTGCCATGCCATGGGGCAGTAGAAAGGGAAGAAGATCAGCTGGAAGGAGTCTTCTCACCTAGCCATTTAGATTCACAAGACTGCATCAAGTGGTTCTCTTCTGCGGGAGCCCTTGTTGCAGTCCATGCAGCAGCTTGGGGTTCTCCCCTTCAGCTCCTCAGAAGACAGCTCAGGTGCAAGGAGATGAGATATACATCAAGCTGGTGTGTTAGCTGCCCTGGCTTAGAAGCCTCAGGCCCACAAGGGCCAATATCTCTTTTATGAACTCCAGAAGCATAACTTCTAGGGTTCCTGCAAGGGATTTGTTTAGTCAAGAGTCCTTGCTCTCAGGGAAGCCCATAGCATGGTGTCCACGTCAATTATTAATAGTTTACATAGTTCCAGTCCAGAGGCAATTTATCGGTCACAAGCAGAAACATAGCTGACATTTTACTCTCATCAGGGTACCAGCGTAATAGATCTAGGAAGTCAATTTGAAGGTCCAGTTCTCATGCAGAAGGGAGAAAGGATTTGTTAACACATCTACCCATAATCCCACAGGAATCAAGCCTGCGGAAAAGAGTGGAGAGATGGTGTTGGCCTCAGGGGGCACTTCTGGTAGAGCTACATTTGAGGGTACACTAGCACCCCGTCCAGCTGGTGCAGGAGAGAGTCATTCACATTCATATAATGGACACTTCTGTGTTCTGCGGCTTTTAGGTGACTTTAGAGAAGGACGCCAGGATGAAGTTCCTGAAGCTATTAGGATACAGTAAAGATGAACTTCAGAAGAAGGTAAGCTGCCTTCACGTCAGAAATACATGTTTGTTGTAGAAAAAGAGAATCCTGCCGGTGGAAACCATCTCAGAATACCTCTTCCTGGGCTTCAATAATGCATATATGAGGATTTTACCTCCTGGAGTTATTCTGATTCCCAGGAAAATAGTACAAAGATCTCAGTAAGTCCAGTTGGTGGAGTATGAAGGTGGGAAGAAAAGCTTAATATTCATTTGATCTCGTGTTGGAAAGAGTGGTATTCATATGTTTCTCCCTGCAGGTGGCCACATGGTTGAGAAGTGATTTGAGGCTGGGTGAGAGCCCTCAGTCCAAGGGAGATGACCTCAACAGTAACAGACAACAGGCCTTCTCCATACAGGTATGGAAGGAGCCCAGCCAGCCCCATCTAGGGTAGCATAGAAAACCTGCCCTTAAGGAATCTTCCCCTTCCTAGCCCTTCACTTTGCTCTCAATAAGTGCTCAACTTCTGTGGAAGTTTTCAAACTCACTCATTTAGAACCAGGGAGAGACACAGAACCCACAAGGTTTGGAGCTAGGAGTGGAGCTCTTTTAACCATGAAGTATAGCACTTCCCAAACTTTACCTGGTTATTCTTTTAGCTTTACCCATTAAGAGCCAACTCTTCTTTTTTTTTTAATTGAAATATAGTTGATTTACAGTGTTGTGTTAATTTCTGCTGTACTACAAAGTGATTTAGTTATGTGTATGTATATATATATATATACACATTCTTTTTTATATTCTTTTCGATTATAGTTTATCACAAGATACTGCATATAATTCCCCATGCTGTACAGTAGCACCTTGTTTATCCATTCTATGTACATTAGTTCGAATCTGCTAATCCCACACTCCCACTCCATCCCTTCCTCACCTCCCTCCCCCTTGGCAACCACAAATCTGTTCTCTATGTCCATGAGTCTGTTTCTGTTTCATAGAGAAGTTCATCTGTGTCATAATGTAGATTTCACATATAGATGATATCATATGGTATTTGTCTTTCTTCATCTTGCTGCAAATGGCATTGTTTCATTTTTTTATGGCTGAGTAGTACTCCGTTGTGTGTGTATCACTTCTTCTTTATCCATCTACCTGTCAGTGAACATTTAGGTTGTTTCCTGTCTTGGCTATTGTGAATAGTGCTGCTGTGAACATAGTGATGCATGTATCTTTTTGAATTATAGTTTTGTCCATATATATGCTCAGGAGAGGGATTCCTGGATCATATGGAAACTCTAGTTTCTTAAGGAACCTCCATACTGTTTTGGCTACACCAGCTTACATTCCCACCAACAGTGTAGGAGGGTTCCCTTTTCTCCACACCCTCTCCAGCATTTATTTGTAGACGTTTTAATGATGGCCATTCTGATTAGTGTAAAGTAATATCTCACTGTAGTTTTGATTTGCATCTCTCAATAATCGAGCATCTTTTCATGTGCCTGTTGACCATTTGTAAGTCTTCTTTGGAAAAATATCTGTTTAAGTTGTCTGTCCATTTTTCAGTTGGGTTGTTTTTTGTTGTTGTTGAATTATATGAGCTGTTTTGTATATTTTGAAATTAAGCCCTTGTCAGTCACATCATTTGTGAATATTTTCTTCTATTCTGTTTATTGTCTTTTGTTTTTCTTTGCTGTGCAAAAGCTTGCAAGTTTGATTACATCCCATTTGTTTATTTTTTCTTTTATTTCTATTGAAGGGACAACTCTTAATAGCACTCCCAGAGAGAGCGACTAAGCCAGCTCTCTGTCTTCTAGGCTCATTTCCCAAGTAGCCACTTTTGTCCTTCTTTGTACAGACCTCCAAACATACCACCTGGGAAGCCTCGGCCTCCTCAGACTTCTTTGATGAGCTGATCCCTCAAAACATGACTCTGTGGGAGATCCCCATCACAGAAGGTACCCTGACCCTGAGGGAGAGGAACCCTCTGTGTGGGGATAGGTGGGCTCAGAATTCTCGAGACCTGGACGCTGCCTTCTTGTCCCCGGCTTCCTGCTTCCCTTCATGATTGCAAATGCTGGGTGGTCCTGTACCAGTCAGAGCTCTCTCTGGCTAAAGATTTTCATGGATGGATCCTTCATATGGAAGGCCTTCTACCAAGGTATTCTTCATCCTTCTGTCTTTCTGCTTAAAGAACTGTGACCCTCTTCTTGTTGAGCAAACACACGGTACACCTGTGATGCTGCCATGAGTCCCTCCCTTGTCTTGGGTTCTGTCCTTAGAGATTTACCACTGGACCTGGGCACCCCTGGACACCTCCCTGCATTTTGTTGTGAAGGAATGAATCTTGGGAGTTTGGGGTGAGGGAGACTCAGGGAGGCAGGGTATAGGAGGTGGGGACAGAAAGTACCGGTCTGAGGGCAGGCTGATGCAGAGGGGATGCTCTGCCTGCAGACACGGAGGGACTCCTGAGCCGGGCTCTCCTGCTTGGAGAACTGGGCCCTGCCGTAGAGCTGTGTCTGAAGGAAGAGCGCTTTGCTGATGCCATCATCCTGGCCCAGGCTGGAGGCTCAGATCTGCTGAAGCAAGCACAGGAGCGCTACTTGGCCAAGAAGAAAACCGGAATCGCCCCGGTAACTGCCCACCATGCAGAGAGGAGGAGGAGGGGATTATTTGGACTTTGTCAAGTGGCTGTCCGCACTACGGGACTGGCATTTAGAGGATCTGCCTCTCTCTCCTCCTACTTCAACCACCCTTACCTTACCCCGAGCCCCTAGTCAGTGGTCAAATAGGAAGGCTACTTAGGAGAGGCTTGTCTCAGCACATCCCTGTGTATGACTCCTGCTGCCTATGCTGCATGAGCAGCTGATGGCCTCCTTCCCTCACTGCCCATTACAGCTGCTAACCTGCATTATACAGAAGAATTGGAAAGACATGGTGCATGCCTGTAGCCTGAAGAACTGGAGAGAGGCTCTGGCCTTGCTGCTGACATACTCAGAGCCAGAGAAATTCCCCGAGCTCTGTGGTAGGTGGCCCTTGGCTCCAAGGTGGAGTGGTGTGACTCTAGCATGGAGTCAGTGGACACACTGAGGGAGGAGACAGAGGCACAGCCTGAACTCTGGGAAGCCAAGCCATGTTGTCAGGGACTAGAGTGCATCTCTACTTTCTGTGGAAGGCATTAATTGTCCTCTTTTAATTTTTCTTGTCAAATCTCAGTGCAAGAGCTTTGCCCTTCACTGCAGAGCAGGATTAGCCTTGGTGTTGTCTTAAAGCCACTGTGGCTACTTGTCCCATAGCTCATGGTCCCCCACCTATTTTCAAACAGGAGAAGGAGGAGAAGGACAGGGAAGCTGTGCCATTTTAAGAAGCTTCTATCTCTCTGCAGACAGGCTGGGAACTCGTATGGAGCAGGAGAGTGGCTGGGCACTCACCTCTGAAGCCAGACTCTGTTATGTGTGCTCAGGGAGTGTGGAGCGGCTGGTGGAGTGCTGGGCAAAATGCCAGCCGGCTTCATCCCCCATGGCTTTACAGGTACCCCTTCACTTCAGGGCCCTGGTCCCTCCATACCAGGCCTTCAGGAGAGGCTAGCAGTGGAGGTTGCAGGGACATCAGAGGCGGGTCTTCTAGGTATCCAGGATAGAATCAGGAGTTTTAGGGAAGAGGGAAGGGCCCTCAAAGTCTGGGACCTTTTCCATGGATAAGCTGTCATCTTCCCTCCTTCTCAATCAAGGGAGATTGAGTAGCAGCCGCTTGGATATTAACTTCGTAATTTTTTCCCACTTCAGGTTTGGGTATATAAGTTTACTCTATATTTGAATAATACTGAGTTTGGGCCTTTTATTAGCGTCTATGAAAAGTCCTATGAATCTAAGTTGTACCAGATACTCTGTGGGTGCCCAGAGAAGATGGTGATCACAGTCACGGGGAGACAAAGTCACACATGAAATAAAAGGATAACAGAATCTGAAATTGAGATGTATTAGCATAAAAGATAAAGAATCCAAAATGAAGAGGCAGAAATGTACAAGAGTGTAAGACCCAAACAGCTTGGGAAGTGAAGCCAAGTGGCCCTTCTCTGGCTGTTATGTCTCTTACATATCATGTATCATCACCTGGTATCCGTAGCAGGGAAGTTCTTGGTTGAGCTGCCTGAACTAAGAGAGCAGGGTGTGGGTTGATGAGGACTGACTGCCCTTTTCTTTGTCCCTCCAGGACCTGATGGAGAAAGTGATGGTCCTTAACAGGAGCTTGGAGCTACTGCGGGGTCCTGATGGGGTGAGCCCAGGCCCTGCCACAACCTACAGAATCACTCAGTATGCCAACCTCCTGGCAGCCCAGGGCAGCCTGGCCACTGCCATGAGCTACCTACCCAGTGACTGTGCTCAGGTAAGTGGGAGCATGTGGAGAGAGCAAACCATTTCTTTCAGTCATCTTAACACTAGCTGAGCACTTCTGTGTTATGGGCACTATGCTAAATGCTAAAGCTCCCAGGATAAATAAGACCTAGTCCTTCAGGAAGTTCACAGTCTCTTGGAGGAAAACCAGATGTCAATAATTTATCCTGCCATAACAGAAGCTTATACTAAGCGTTGTGGGACTTCACAGGCAAGGGGCTGGCTTTGTTTGGAGAAGCTGAAGAAGGCTTCTCAGTGGTTTAAAACAGCTGAGTTGGACCTTCAAAGAGAAATAACTAGTAAAGCAGATGTAAGTTTGGCAGGGGTTAGAGATCTTTTGAGTTCTCTGAGATGGCAAAATGTGGAGGGTCAGCTGAGGTTTGAAAGCTATGTGGGGCTAGGCTTATAAGAGAGGATGTTTGCTTGTTTTAATTTTACTTAACACAGTTTTTCATTATTGTAACTTTTATAGCTACCAGTTCAGCAGCTGAGAGATCGACTTTTTCACGCCCAGGGTTCTGGTGTCTTGGGCCAACAGTCTCCCCCTTTCCCTTTTCCCCGGGTTGTCGTGGGAGCTACCCCCTACTCTCAAGAGACATCCTCTCCCAGACTGAAATTCCAGTCTTCTCACCAGGTAAGACCCTGCTTATTCAGTCATTCAAAAATACCTATTAAGTGTCTACCAAGTACCAGGCATGATTGCAATATATTAATTAAAAAAATGATGAAAATTCCTATCTTCATAAAGTATCAGTTCAATTCAGTTCAGTTGCTCAGTCGTGTCCAATTCTTTGCGATCCCATGAATCGCAGCATGCCAGGCCTCCCTGTCCATCACCAACTCCCGGAGTTCACTCAAACTCAGGTCCATCGAGTCGGTGATGCCAACCAGGCCATCTCATCCTCTGTCGTCCCCTTCTCCTCCTGCCCCCAATCCCTCCCAGCATCAGAATCTTTTCCAGTGAGTCAACTCTTCGCATGAGGTGGCCAAAGTACTGGAGTTTCAGCTTTAGCATCATTCCTTCCAAAGAACACCCAGGGCTGATCTCCTTCAGAATGGACTGGTTGGATCTCCTTGCAGTCCAAGGGACTCTTTCAAGAGTCTTCTCCAGCACCACAGTTCAAAAGCATCGATTCTTCAGCACTCAGCTTTCTTCGCAGTCCAGCTCTCACATCCATACATGACTACTGGAAAAACCATAGCCTTGACTTGACAGACCTTTGTTGGCAAAGTAATGTCTCTGCTTTTGAATATGCTATCTAGGTTGGTCATAACTTTCCTTCCAAGGAGTAAGCGTCTTTTAATTTCATGGCTGCAGTCACCATCTGCTGTGATTTTGGAGCCCAAAAAAATGAAGTCTGACACTGTTACCACTGTTTCCCCGTCTATTTCCCATGAAGTAATGGGACCAGATGCCATGATCTTAGTTTTCTGAATGTTGAGCTTTAAGCCAACTTTTTCACTCTCCTCTTTCACTTTCATCAAGAGACTTTTTCGTTCTTCTTCACTTTCTGCCATAAGGGTGGTGTCATCTGCATATCTGAGGTTATTGATATTTCTCCTGGCAATCTTGATTCCAGCTTGTGCTTCTTCCAGCCCAGTGTTTCTCATGATGTACTCTGCATATAAGTTAAATAAGCAGGGTGACAATATACAGCCTTGACGTACTCCTTTTCTTGTTTGGAACCAGTCTGTTGTTCCATGTCCAGTTCTAACTGTTGCTTCCTGACCTGCATATAGGTTTCTCAAGAGGCAGGTCAGGTGGTCTGGTATGCCCATCTCTTGAAGAATTTTCCACAGTCTATTGTGATCCACACAGTCAGTGGCTTTGGCATAGTCAATAAAGCAGAAATAGATATTTTTCTGGAACTCTCTTGCTTTTTTGATGATTCAGCGGATGTTGGCAATTTGATCTCTGGTTCCTCTGCCTTTTCTAAAACCAGCTTGAACATCTGGAAGTTCACGGTTCACGTATTGCTGAAGCCTGGCTTGGAGAATTTTGAGCATTACTTTACTAGCGTGTGAGATGAGTGCAATTGTGTGGTAGATTGAGCATTCTTTAGCATTGCCTTTCTTTGGGATTGGAATGAAAACTGACCTTTTCCAGTCCTGTGGCCACTGCTGAGTTTTCCAAATTTGCTGGCATATTGAGTACAGCACTTTCACAGCATCATCTTTCAGGATTTGAAATAGCTCAACTGGAATTCCATCACCTCCACTAGCTTTGTTTGTAGTGATGCTTTCTAAGGCCCACTTGACTTCACATTCCAGGATGTCTGGCTCTAGGTGAGTGATCACACCATCGTGATTATCTTGGTCATGAAGATCTTTTTTGTATAGTTCTTCTGTGTATTCTTGCCTGTATTCTTACAGTTCTTCTTGTATTCTTAATATTCTGGCAAGAATATTAAGATATTCTTAATATCGTCTGCTTCTGTTAGGTCCATACCATTTCTGTCCTTTATCAAGCCCATCTCTGCATGAAATGTTCCCTTGGTATCTAATTTTCTTGAAGAGATCTCTAGTCTTTCCCATTCTGTTCTTTTCCTCTATTTCTTTGCATTGATTGCTGAGGAAGGCTTACTTATCTCTTCTTGCTATTCTTTGGAACTCTGCATTCAGATGCTTATATCTTTCCTTTTCTCCTTTGCTTTTCGCTTCTCTTCTTTTCACAGTTATTTGTAAGGCCTCCTCAGACAGCCATTTTGCTTTTTTGCATTTCTTTTCCATGGGGATGGTCTTTATCCCTGTCTCCTGTACAATGTCACGAACCTCAGTCATAAAGCATAGATTTAGTTATTTTTAAATAGCTGTTTATTGAACAACGGCTAGGCACTTAGAACAGAAAAGTATACAAACCATGATCCTTCCCCTTAATTTGCTCATAGTCTAGTAAAAAGATAGATGTGTAAAAATTAACTACAGTAAAATTCATAAATGCCCTGATTGGGATATGATAAAAGAGCCCTGAGATCACACGGAAAGCAATTTACTGATATTTGATCTGAGTCTTGAAGATTAAAAGTTATTTCAGCAAAGGAGGAGGGAAGAAAGATTATTTCAGGCAGAGGGAATGGCATCTGCCAAGGTAGTAAAGGGAAAGTAAGCAAAGCCTGTTTGAGGAATGACGAACATTTTAATGACTTTACAAAGCAGGTGTTGTGGCAGTGGAATGAGTTAGTTGAGGCTGGGGTAACAGTATGTATAGTTAGATCAAGAGAGACCTGGTATTTCTGTGTTCAAGAGTTTAGAGTCGACCCTGAAGGCATTCTGGAGCTATTGAGTGGTCTTGTGCAGAGGAAGGATTAGCTATGTGTCTAGAAAGGGCAAAGCTAGAGACCGTTAGGGACATAGCAGGAGATGATGAAGAAATGAAGTGATCTAAAACTAGAAAGTGAGGTTGGATTTGAGATATTTAGTAGGTAGAATTGATGGAAACTGATGATGGTGTAGAGGACAGTACCCAGATGGATAGGATGCTGTTAATTTGTGAGACCAGGAGCCTACCAGAAGGGAGCAAAATCCAGGGAGATTGTAGATAAAGGTATTAGGCAGGAAAATTCTGATGATTTATCCTGTCCCATCTGTTAATTTCCACCCTCATTTTTGTCCCTCCCTCTGCTCCACCTCTTTCTATTATCCTACTTGCTCATTTTCTCTCCCTCCCTCCCCAACCTTCCTCTCTCTTTTCTACTTTGAAATAATTATAGATTCACAAGAAGGCACAATGAAATGTACTGGGAAGTCTCATGCATACCAGACCCACCACATCCCATGTCAGTATCTCAGACGACCACAATACAATAGCAAGACCAGGAAATTGACAGTATTATCCACAGATTTCACTGGTTTTACATGTCCTCATATGTGTCTGTGTGTGTATAACTATGTAAGAATTTTTTTTTCATCTTTTTAATAGTCCTTCACAGAGCAACAAAAAAAATTAATTTTATAAGGTCCAATTTGTAAAGTTTTCCTTCTGTAGTTCATGCTTTTCATGTTAAGTCAAAGAACTGTTAGCCTAGTACAAGGTCCCCTAAATTTCCTACTGTTATTTTCTAGAAGTAGTTTTAAGTCCATGTTCCACTTTGGATTAATTTTTGTGTAAGTGTGAAATTTGAGTCAAGGTTTATTTTTTTGCCAGTGGATATCCAGAATCATTTATTAAAAAGGCTGTCCCTCTTCCTTTTTTCCCAGATTACATGCCTTTAATTTCTCTTGCCTTTTTGTAGTATTAAAATGAGAATGGTGAGTGTGAACACCTTAACCTTGTTTCCAGTCTTAGAGGGAGAACATTCAGTTTTCCAGAACCAAGAATAATGGTAGCTCTAGGTTTTTGTAGATGCTCTTTGTGAAGCTAAGGAAATTCCTTCTTTTCCTGATGTGCTGAGTCATGAATCAGTGCTGAATTTTGTCAGATGTTTTTTCTGCATCATTTTGTATGATCAAATGATTTTTCTTCTGATATGGTGGATTGCGTTGATTGATTTTTAAATATATCATGATACACGTCCCATGATCAGGAATAAATCCTATTTGGTTGTGGTATATTATTTTTATATACATTGCTGGATTTGACTTACTAAAATTTTGCTGAGGATTTTTGTGCCTAAGATTTTTGTGCCTAAGTTTATGAGAAATATTGATCTGTAGTTTTATTTTGTGGTGTTGGTATCAGGGTAGTACTGACCTCATAAAGTAAATTAGGAAATGGTCCTTCTATATTCTAGAAGAGATTTTGGAACCTTTGTGTCAATTGTTTGAGTGTTTGGTAAAATTTCTCCAGTGAAACTATCTAGGTCTACCTAGAAACTTTTGGGGGAAGGGGGTGGGAGGATATTTTTAATTACAAGTTTAATTCCTTGAATAGTTATAGAACATTCAGGTTTTTGGTTTAATTTTGGCAGAGTTTTGGTAGTTTGTGGTTCTTGAGGAATTGGTCCATTTTTCTAAGTTGTCAAATTATTTGTAAAGTTATTTGTAACATTCCTTATCATCTCTTTCATGGATTCAGGGTCTGTTGGAGTATTCTCTGCTTCATCCTCTATCTTGATGAATTGTGTCTTCTCTATCTTTGTCAGTCTTTATAAAGATTTATCCATTTTGTTGATTTTTTAAAAAAATTAGCCTTTGGTTTCATTTTCCCTGTTGTTTTTCCATTTTCAGTTACTTAGTACTTTCTTTTCCCTTCCAAGATGCTGATCCTTTTTTCTCTTCCTACAGGTTCCAATTCTACCTCCAAGGCCAAGGATTTTTACACCTCAGTCATCACTAATGATGCCCTTGACACCTTCCCATCCTAGCCCTTATCAGGGCTCCAGAATGCAGAATACAAGTGACTACAGGCCATCTGGGGTCCAAGAAGCACAGCCTTTGCCTCTGGGCCCTGGGGTAAGGCCTGGTGAGTGACCAACTGAGTGGAGATCTGGCTAGACAGAGTGCAGAGAAAAATAGCTGGCATGGCTAGCATGGATTTGGGAAGTAATATGTCCATATAGTGGAAAATCCCATGGATGGAGGAACCTGGTGGACTATAGTCCATGGGGTCGCTAAGAGTCAGACACGACTGAGCGACTTCACTTTCACTTTTCACTTTCATGCATTGGAGAAGGAAATGGCAACCCACTCCAGTGTTCTTGCCTGGAGAATCCCACGGAGAGGGGAGCCTGGTAGGCTGCTGTCTATGGGGTCACACAGGGTCGGACACAACTAAAGCGACTTAGCAGCAGCAACAGCAGCATGTCCATATAGTGGGAGGAGCTTGGAGTCTGAATTCTTAATACTGTCAGTACTTGGCTTTGTACTTTGGGCATTATACCTAGCCACTTTGTTTCTTTTGAAAATTGAGAGTGATTGTTATATTGTTCATTTCAACCCCACAGGATTGTTTTGAGGGTCAAATAAGGAATATAGTTAAAAATAGTTTGTAAATGGTAGATTTCAATACACTTATATTATTAATTATTATTACAGTTTCTTTTTTTTAATTCCTCCATGATTCCTCTCTGATGTGGTCTGAATCTCCTCTCTGTCCCATTTCAGCTTTATCTCAGCCTCAGCTGTTAGGAGGGCAAAGGGCACAAGCTCCTAATCCCGTGGGATTCCCTGGAACATGGCCTCTCCTGGCTCCACCCATGGCACCCCCAAACATTATGCAGCCTGGCTCTGTCCCCCTGCCTAGGGCTCCTCCAGTGCACCCTCTGTTTCCTGTGAGAGCACCAGGCTTCAGCCCTATGAGCTCCCAGCCACCAGCCCCTCCTGTCAGCTTCCCTGCGGCCCACCCTCCAGGAGGGCCAGGTACTCCATGCGCTGGTATCCTCCCGACCACTGGCATCTTGATTCCTCACCCAGGTCAGTCTTCTCCCATGGCCTCCCTCTCCTCCCCTCCCCACTACCACCTTGGGAGTCTCTTTCCTCAAGCCAGTGAACTAGGATTAGGAGTGTCAACTGAGAGTGTGGCTGGTCTGCAGAGGGTGTGTGTGGAAGACTCCAACTAAAACAATTTTACTGATCTTCAGACCAAAAATTTCAGTGTTTCTGGTCATGCCCCTAAATACCCCTGTGTTTATACTATGCAGGACCTCAGGATTCCTTGAAAAATGCTCCAGTGCCCAAGGGAAACCTCCAGAGGAAAAAGGTGAATACATCTCTCCCCACTCAACCCTCATACATTCACCAATGAGCCACGCTCTAGTTCCTTACAGAAGCAGCCTGGTCCTTCCCATGCTCAGACGGGCACTCTGTCCCCTCTCTCTCCCCACTTACTCTTCTCCCCTCAGCCACCTCCTCTTCCTTCTTATTCACCATCTCCTGACTTCTAGGTTCCCCACTCACAGTTCTGTGCCCTTGTTCATTCATAGTTTCTGCCACTCCCTCAAAGCAGGGTGGAAGGGGTCTTTCAGCTTAGACTCATGTGCCTTTCTTTTCTCTCTCTTTAGTTGCCAGAGACATTTATGCCCCCAGCACCAATTACTGCTCCAGTTATGTGCCTCACCCCTGAGCCTCGAGGGGTCCTTTCCTCACAACCTGCTGTCCCCAGTGTGAGTCATGCTCCCCCCGGAGCCCCACGAGAACTCAGCCGGCAGATGACAGGAATGATGTTTTCCTTCCCCTCGGAAACCTTCTTTTCTTGGGTGTAGAAAAGCAGGGAGCATGAAGGATGGCTTCATTCCTCAAGTTGGAGGCAGACTCTGGGCTGAAAGAGATGGGATGGGGGGCAGATACCAAGTGTCCCTACTACAGAGAAGGGGGATGGCCCTCCCCATCTCTGCTCCAGTGGGAGCAGCATGACCCCAAGTCACAGAGGACTAGTCCTGAGGGGAGCCATAAGCAGGACAGCTTGCCTATCTCTCCTGTCTCCCTGCTCCCTCCTCAGCAATGTCAGCAGCCACTGGACAAGATCAACAGGAAGGAGCTTCCCCCTGAACACCAGTCTTTGAAGATCAGCTTTGAGGCACTTCTGCAGCGCTGCTCCCTATCTGCCACTGATTTAGTGAGTCTAAACCTTCCGCATGATGCTCCCTTCCGACCCCAGCTGGTCCCAGGATCCCTTAACTGTAAGACCAGCTCCTTGTGTGAATCTTCTTACCGTCTCTGGACATGCTGTCTGTAGCTTATACTTATTTGATATTGTCGGTGTGGAGTTGGGGAAGACTTGTCTGGTCTGGAGTTTAGCTCCTTGATAGCAGGACCCAACAGCACTGAGACTTAGCTCTTGGAAAGGCAGCAGGGACTACTAGAAGGAGGGTGAGATCAGTAGTGAGGAGACCTGCCATTCATTCTTTGCTGAGTCAGCTAGAGCAAGTCACTTACCCTCTTCAGGCCTCCATTTGTCCTCTGTCAAATGAAAGAAAGAGCATTGAGTCATTCTAGCTCTAAGGTACCATGATTCTTTACAGTCCTGTGTAGTATTAGGCTTAGGGGCTGGAATTAGAATCCATTTCCCTCCCTGCAGAAGACAAAACGGAAGCTAGATGAAGCTGCTCAACGTCTAGAATGTCTGTATGACAAGCTCTGCGAGGGGACAGTAAGTACACTCAGTGGTTCTCATCTGCCTCCTGCTTTTCCACCCTCACCCCTGGCCAAAGGGCACGCAGTGTCCCTTCCCATAAGCCTCACTGACCCTGGGTTCCCTACAGAATATAGACATGTTGCCTGGACTGGGCTCCAGAACTCCAGAAGGGAGTCATCGCTTCTCCCTTCCATGCCTCCAGGGTAGGGGTGGAGTTGGGTTTACTAACTCTGGGCCAATCCTTCCACAGCTCTCGCCTCCTGTGCTGGCCGGGCTCCATGAGATTGCCCGATGTGTGGACGCAGGAAGCCCTGAGCAGGGCCTTGCGATGCATGCCCAGGTGGTGGGCTGCAGCAGCTTCAGTGAGGTCTCCAGCTTCATGCCTGTCCTGAAGTCTGTCCTCACCATTGCTCATAAGCTGCGCGTCTAAACCAGGCAGCTCCGCCTGCCAGGAGACCACTTTTATTGTTATTTAATTCCTTCCTGCAGGAAGGGAATTTTGGAACAGATTGTTTGTTTTTCCCAGCCTTCCTCCCTTGCTGCCAGGTATATGATGCTGTAGACTTGGCTCCGAACCAGCAGAGTGCCTGCTCTCTACCCCTTTATGCCTGGCCCTCTGGGATCTGCCCAGAGCTCGGTCAGCCTGTTCTCCTTCACTTTCCCTAAAACTATCCTCCAACAGGGGCTGGCACAGTGTGCCTTCTCCCCCAGGGGTATTCTGTCCAGGTGGTTTCTGAGAGGGTGAGCAGGATCACTTTTTCAAGTCTACCTCTGCCGAACCCATCATGTGGGTCTTTTGTCTTTCCCCTTCTGTGGGTTATGAGCCTGACTTTACCTTCTCCTTGCCTCTGACTTCATGTTTCCATACTTCTCTGAGCCCCAGAGACTGGGGTAGAGTTGACTGCTACTCAGCCTTTCAACAAATCCTAGACATGAGTGATGGGTGCTGAGCAGAACCAAGAGAAAGAAATCAGGCCCTTTTAAGAAGGGACTTCTCTGCCAGCATTGTTAAGGGTGAACTAGGTGAGGTGGAGGGTGGAAGGGGGTGCACTGCCTTTTGCTGAGAGTTGTCTTAAGCTATGGGATAGGAGCAGAGGGACCACTGCCCATTGGGAGCAGCCCCTGACTCAGCCTGCCTGAGTCCTGGCCCAGGCAAGATATAGACCCATTCATTCTTTGGTTAGAAGCCTGGTTCTGAATAGGAGCCATATTAATGAAAGACTCTTCTGGCACTCTTCTTCAAGACTTGGAGGCCCTTCTTCCCCACCCCCACACATCTCAGGGCTGCCTTCTCTCTCTGGCTGCACTTTCATGGTTGGACTCTGCACTGAAGCCCTGATGTACTTTATGTGCAATAAAGCTGCTTTAGTTTGGTTTCCTCAGTCATCTCCCAATTTTTATCTTCTCTGGGTCCTAGTTTGCTCTTACCTGTCTTCCCAGTCCTTTGTTCTGGCTCCCTGTACCTCAGTAAGGCAAGGGAGAGGCTTGGGGACAGATAGGAAGTCAGGAGAGTTGAAGAAAGGAGGTGGCACTGAATTAAGTGCTCTCCTTGCAGCATTTATGGCCACTCGGAGAGGTGTGTGCGTGTGTGGTGTGTGCGCGCATGTGTCTCCATCCATGCCTGACATTCAGCTCCAGGGTTTTCCCCACATCACTTCGTGTGTGTGTCTCCATCTGTGCCTGACATTCAGTTCCAGGGTTTTCCCCACACCACTCTGTGTGTGTGTATGTGTGTGTGTGTCTGTGTGTGTGTGTCTCCATCCGTGCCTGACATTCAGCTCCAGGGTTTTCCCCACACCACTTCAGGGCTGAGCTCAGCTACACAAAGGGACCGGGTGTGAAGCCAGGGGTACGATCTCTAATCCTGTTGTAGATCGCATCATGTCTGCGGGCTAGATGTGTGTGTTTGGGAGGAAGGGATTGTTAGGCAGTATTTGTTTGTAAAGCCACTTGCTCTTCAGATAATACTTGCACTAACTTCTATTGATGAAGCAGTGTGAGCCCCAGCAAAGTCCTTTCCCAAAGTGTCTTTGAAGCCAAGAGCCCATTGAAGGGAAGAAAGGCCGGGAGAGGGGATTAGTTTGTTCAGCAGCTGTGAATTTCAGTGGGAGGTTGATGAACTCCGAAGTCTTTGTTTAAATTAAAGGGGGGGAGAAAAAAGCCGCTGCTGGAGCGAGAGCCCCACTTGGGGCCCTGAACTAACACAAGGAGAAGTCTGAGCTGCGCGGGGAGCTGTGTACTGACTGTGAAGACTTTTCCCAAACACTTTCGGAAAGGTGTTGTGAGAAGGGAAGGGGGCGGAGTGGGGGATTAGCATGTGAAATGAAGTTTTCATTGACTCCGGTGGGGGTAGAAGGCTATTTTAATGGCATTTTGTTCTCTTATTTTCTCTTCTTGAGCTCTTTAGAGATATTGTTTTGCTAAGGCGGGCTTTCTTCCCCCTTCTTTCCAGTCTGCAGATTGCCTCTATGGGAGCCAACATAAATATTTCTCCTCCAGGAATGCGGGTTAATTAAAAGGAAATGAATGAGTGGAAGCATCCAATCCAGACCCACAATAGGCGAGTGCCCTGGCCTGCCCTTCCCTCCCACCACCCCCAGCACCGCCAGCACCGAGCACGACCCTGTCTATGTCTTTGCCCTAACCTGCTGCTAAGGCCAGTTGAGGCTGAGATTCTTTTCAAGGAAAGAAAGCCCTGCCTGTGTGTAGGCTCACAGGCCAGGGACAGGAAGGAGACAGTGTTTTGTACCCTCCACCCAGCATCCTTGTCACTTCTCAGGACCTCCCTCCGCTTCTGTCCCCTGGCTGAGACAGATGGACTCCTAAGGAGCACACAAGAGGAGGGGAGGGGCCTGGGTTCGAGAACTCACCCCATGGTACCTTACAAGTTGGTGGAACAAGCCAGACATCTTTCTCAGCATCAATTTAAATCTATAAAACAAAATATTTTTCACTCGCTGACCTTGAAGTTGTCTTCCCAAGCAGCCAGTCTGGTTGTCCACATTTATAAAGGGGAACACAGTACTGGCGATTGATTATAAGAGAGAACTTAAACTCCATGAATGCAGGAGGTCAGTATGTTGTTCACCACTGTATTTCTACTGTGGTGTTTGTTGAATGAATAAATGAATCTGTGGATAATGTAAGGGGCAGGGGGAAAGCCATCCAGATCTAAGGTAGCTCAGTATTGTTTTCTTTATAGACACAAATGAATGTGATGTCAATCATAGCCATTTGGGAATGTAAAACAATAACCTGTGAAAGAACTTTCTGGCAGCATGACATGTTTCAAATACCGACCTGGAGTTGTCACACATGAAGCACAATAGTTCTCCTACTAGTATGCTGAGAGACCTCCTGGGGAATGTCGCTTTCCTTTATAAGGTTTTACTTTTATATTTTCTAGCTGCCTTTCCAGATTTTCTTACTGAACACTGTCAAGCAATTCTGCCAAGTGGGACAGCCAAGTTAGTGCATGCTGCTGCTTGATTAGGGACAAAGGGCTAGTTGGGAGATCCAGGAGGCCCAGATCAAAGCTGAGGAAAGGCGCAAAAGGCCTTTGCTGATAGAACTGGAAGTGAAGCACTCCAACACCCTGAAGGGCAGCATGTACCCTGTAGGGAGGGAAGGTGAGCCTCTCTCCTCAGTAGGTGTCAGTGGGACCAGAAGACGTGTAGGGGTGAGGCCAGGGGTTTGAGCTCTGCCCTTGCTGTTGTCTCAGTTTGGAGCATGGGAGCCATTCTGCGCTCGCTGATCTGGAGCTACTCTTCCTCGGTGCTCTCCTCTACAAGAGATGAGATGAAGTCTTCTAGCATTTGGCCCATTCTGCTCCAGAGGGTTGCCTGGCACCCAGATCCAGGACCAGCCTAGGGGAGGGAGATGACTGGGAGGCTCCTTGGGCTGTAGAGGGTCTGTCAGGAGTTAGTTCTCCCCTTCCCGAGCCCCATTCCATCAGCAAGTCCCTGCTGTACTGCTTCCTTCTGAGAAGAGAATGAGAAGCACCACAAGTAGCAGGGTCTTAGCCACTGAGTGACTGTATCCGTGGAAGATTTATGGGCATGATTTCCTAATACTTGGCAGATGAACCTCAGTCAGGCCAGGATAACTACTTAGGCCATCATGGAAGTGAGGCCCACAGGAGAATAGTATCCAGACAAGGTGGGAGGGAGGAGAGGGCGTAGAGGTTACATCTTCCATGTACCCTTCCCCATAGCCCCAAGAATAAGTTCAATACCTGGAAAAAAAAAACAGATGTCACAGTGACTGCAATAAATTAAGGTTCAAGGTACTGAACTTCCTATTAACAGTTTCATTGCAGAAAGTTTATATATTGAAGGAAAGTATCCAATTTCTGAATCCTGCCTATTTGAGAATCAGGTTAGTGAAAAGGAGAGATCCCAGCTTCTCATTCCTCATGACCTGTCTTCAGAGGTGCAAACCAGGGTCTGAAGGGAAATTAGCTTTATTTATCTCAGTCTTGGCTCAGGGGAATAAGACCCTTTGGGGAAGAGTAGAGGTAAAGTTGGTTGCTAGGAGAATGTAGGTTAGGAGCACAGAGAAGCTTATTTGAAAGGGTAGGAAAAAACTGGCACTCTCCCCTTACCTCTTTCCTGGATGTTGTGGGTATGTGTCTGGGGCACCTTGGATGATTGTCTAAGAAGGTTGTTGCCCCACTGGCAAAGTCCGTTAGAGACATGACGGGGGTGAGTGGCACCCTTCGTTTTCATCAAGTCAGCACTCAAGCGTTATCACTTCCTCCATCTTCAACTTCCACCTCTAGGAACCAACCCCTAAAAACATGCTTTTTCTTGGGTCAGTTTCCGCAGTATCTCTTTCACAGAAAGAAGGAAGGATAAGGGGAGGAAAAGTAGAGATTCTTGGGGAGTCTATGCCAGTAGTTAGGAAATCAGAAGCACAGGAGGGCCTCTGCCCAAGGAAGGTGTGGCTGTGGCAGAGAGCTGACAGCAGAAAATAGCGGAGTAGGGGTAGAGGGGGGAAGATGGGTAAAAAAAAAAAAAAGCCATGCTTTCTGGGCCCTGCATATCTCAGAAGGGTTCTTCCAGTTCCTAAGTTCCACAAGCTAGGTCAGGCATTAGGGCAGGTACGACTGGGAGAAGGAACGCCCATTCTCTTCGAAGTCCTGGCAAGATCAATGGCTCAGAGTCTCAGAACAGAGCTCTGTCAGGTCTCAGTGTGGTGGGCGGACGATGCCGACAGCAGAGAAACTTGGAAACAGGTTGGAAAGTGGCGGGCTCCGCAGAGAATGCAGCAGCTCTCCCCTCGGGATCCCTGGCCTTGGTAGTGTGGGGTCCCTATTCCCTAGATTCCTCACTACTGGGGTCTCTAAAAAAAGGCCAAGGACCAACGGGGAAACGAGAAGAGGGAAGAGGACTCGCTTAGGGTTTTCTCCCAGGTTCGTGCGCCGCGCCCCCACGTGGCCGGTCCGCGCGGCTGCAGAAGTACTTGGTGACTCGCCGGCGGCACTGCTCGCAGCGGACCGCGCAGCACCAGTGAAACTTGCAGTTGCAACTGGACACGGTCTCGGCGCGGCGCTCCTCTACCGCCAGCCCGCAGTCTCCGCAGAGTCGACGGCAGCTGCGGCGCTCCCAGCGGCCCAGGGCCCGGCCGCGCCGCAGGCACTCTCTGCCTTCGGTGCCCAGCAGCCCTAGCGTCTTGTTCTCCAGGCAGTAGTCCGGGGAGTCCTCCAGGTGCACCAGCTCCCGCGTGGAGATGGAGCGAAAGGTGTCAGCGATGGCGCCGCGGCCCGCCGCGCTATTGCCTGCACCCTGCAGCAGGTCCACCTTGAGAGCTGCGTGGTACTTCTCTTTCAGGTGCGCGCCCACCTCTCGGAACTCCGGCAGCTGCAGCCAGCAGGTCTGCGTGGTGCAGCTGCCAGACACCCCGTGGCACTTACACGTGCGTTTCATGGTGCCCTTCACCGCCTGGGGAGAGAGCCAGGAGTGAGCGGGCCAGGGATTGCTCCCCTGGGGAGTCTCGCCCTCTGTCGAGTTGCGAGGCTTCCTGCAAGTCTACCTGGCCAGCCGGCTTGGTACCACGTTTGCCCAGTCAGATAAGACTTGACAGGCTGTCCGCACCTAGGCCTGGCAGTGGATGGAGCAGGTGCCTGATTCCAGGGGCTGCAGGACTCACCTTGCGGCCTGCCTCATTGTTGTGCAGGTTCATGGCTGCCCGAGCATCCTGTCCTGTCTCCAGGGCATCGACGAACTGCTTGGATATTGCCTCTCCGAAGCCCACGTTGTCGCTGCAGCCTCCCCACAGCCAGCCTTGGCCCCCTGGAAAACATAGTGGGAAGAAAGGCCGTTAAGCAGGCCGCAGAGAGCCTCCTGGGCTGCTGGTTCTAAGTGGGTTAGGGGGATTGAGGAAGGATTCAGGTGGGGCTAGTGCCCTCGCTCTAGATTAGTTTCACCCCAGATTTATTTTTGACACCTTTGTACTCCTAACTTCAGCCCATCCCCTGCTCAGGACTCCATGATGTAAGTAGCTACCAGGGGAGGCAGGTGCCTGCTTCACGGGCTGTGTTTCTGGCCTTTGGGCAGAGTGTACACATGTTCTGCCAGAGGTTGACGTCCAGAAGGCACAAAATAGTGTGGAAAAGGCGAGGAAGGTGCAGACACTGAGGGGGAGAGAGGCCAGTTGAGGTAATATGGAACAGCAGTTGGCAGCTGAGGTGGAGGGCAGAGGCCTGCAGAGGACACTGGAGGTAAACAGGGGAAATGAGATAAGGAAGGGTGTAAGGTAAGGGAGTTAGAGAAGGTGAGGTTCGAGAAAAAAAAAAAAAAGACTGGCACTTTACAGGAACTGATCACCTTTAATGAGGCGAGAAGGGGCAGCAGTCAGATTAGTGGGCTGTTGCGCTAAGTCAAGGAGAGTAGGTATATATAGGAAAACATATATATGCGGAGATACATTATTTTGAGGGGGTCTGTTTTTCCTCATGATTATTTTTGACTAGTTAGCTTTCAACAACTGGGGCAAGGAATTCCTGAGACCAGCCAGAGACTGGGATCGGCTGGGAGCTGAACGTAATCTTAATGTCCATTCCTTTCTTCTGGGAAGAAAGTGCTTTATTCTGTATAGAACGGTGGGGAGGACCTGGAGGGGAGTTTTAACTCCAGGCTATTTTGAGCCCTGTAGCTTTCCTTCTTTAGGCACTGTGGAAGGGCCCCCCTCCCATGGTTGAGGGGACTGTTCTTTTATCACTATTGTATTTAAATTAAGGGAACCTCCCAGTGAGAGAAGGGCTCCCAGCTACCTACAGCCGTGTTTGTCACTGTAGCGCTTGGGCTCAAAGTGGTCCACCTTGATTTTCCTCAGATTTAGATGACTACCACCCTTTTTCACTCCACCAAATACCTGCCAAGCTTTTCATTGCCTAAATGAACTTCATTGGGCTGCCCTACCCACCCCCAAGATCACTACTTACCCAGTTGCCCATTGCGGGAGTCGTCACAGCCACAGTTGTCAAAATCCCCAAGGCTGCAGTTTCTAGTCAGAGTGTACATGACCCCAGCAGAACTGATGGCATGTACAAATGCTGTCTCCCGATTAGCTGACAGGAACCAAAAATTGAGTGAGTTGGAGGAATTACAGCCCCAAAGACATACCTTTAATACCATCATATACCCTCCTCACTGCTCTGTTCTATTGGGTTGGCCCAAAAGTTAGTTCAGGCTTTTCCACAGGATCTTATGGAAAACCCCAACAAACTGTTTGGCGAACCCAATATCTTGCCACCTTTATAATGTACCTTACTCTCTTCCAGGATCTGCTCCAGTCCTGGTCTCACCTCAGCTCTTCTCTCTTCCCATCTTTTCAGGTTACAGATTTTACGACTTAGTGGTTAGAGTATTGTTGATATGGGTGGCATTTAAGTGGGAAAGAGACCAAGAAAGAAATGAGGAAGAATCTGAAGGTCAGATTGTAAAGAACCCATCCCCACTTTCTCTTGGAACATGGAAGTCTGAGAGGCTTCTGAGAGGTGCTAGCTAGTCCTGAATCATTTCCTGGCATGGCCACTTTTTAATCTTCTGTATGGGAATCTGGTCTCCAAGTCAATTCCCATTTGCTCTGTACCTCTCTACTGAGCCTGCTAAAGGAAGAGGCTAAGAGGCATGAAAATATATGACCTCTACTTACCTACCTATTTTGAGGAGGCTAGGAGGCTGCAGATGGTATAGGATTGGGGATGAGATAAGGGCCATTTGTTGAGTAGAGAGGGTGTCAGTAAAGAAAAAGAGGAGCTGGAGCAAAAAACAGAGAAGATACTAGAGAGGGAGATGACCTGAGAGCAGAGACCAACAAAGGTAAAGAGGGGGCTGGATTCCATCCCTGGAGAGTGGGGCCCTAACCTATGGCCAAGTGGTCCAGGGACCTGTGGCTGAAGCTTTCCTTACCACTGCGAAGGCCACCATGGCTAGACAGCTGCAGGGCTCTCTCAGGGCAGTTCCAGCGGTCCCAAGCAAACTGATATTTGCATTCTTCAATTCCACTCTGGGCACCAGCTGCCACGCTGCTGGAGTAGATCAGGTAAGCCTGCAGGGACACAGGGGTCAAACTTCAGACTCACAGCAGCTGAACTTGGTAGGCATTTGCCTTAAAGTGGCTAAGCACATCTTTTCCTGCCCACTTTCCCACTCCTCCAAATTAATTACAGAGTAAGCACTTTCAATATGCTGTCTCATGTAACATCACAAATAACCTTGTGAAATTGGTACCATTTTATAGAACAGAAACCTAAGCTCAGAGAGGTGATGTAAAACAATTTGCTCAAGGTCCCACCACTAGCAAATGGTGGAAGTAGGAATGAAACTGGTGTTTCGTTAGACTCTAGACCTCACTACCTCTATTCACTGTACTCACTTCAAAATGAGACTCAGTTACACGATTTATGAATTTTCAACTGTTCTCATCCTATGAAGAAAACATTTTGTAGCTGGAAATATTCTTAGAGATCATATAGTAGAAAGCCAGCATTTTAAGGATGGAGGACGGCCTGCCCGCTGTGTGCTGAGAAGGATGGCTAACTATAGCCTGACACTACAAAGGAAAACTTTTATTCTGGCCATAAATTCAGAGTCAATATTCCTGAGTTCTTAACCTGGCTCTGACATTAGTTTTCTGTGTGATTTGGGGTGTATCCCTTTCTGTGCCACAGTTTTTCTGCCTAAAAGATACACAGTATAATAAAAGATGTGGATATAATGAAAAGATATTGACATGTATAGTCTTCAGTCAAGAAGCTAAGCTAAGTCCGAAGAAATCAAAGGAATTTTTTTCTTACCTTTGGACCAGTCATCAGGAAATTGTTCACTGACCTAGAAGAGAGAAAAACCACAGAGCGTAATAGAGATACACTGACTCATTTATGATGCCAAGAGTTTTAAGAATTACTTCAGCAAATATATAGGCATACCTCAGCGACATTCCTGGTTTGGTTTCAGACCACTGCAATAAAGCAAATTCTGCAATAAAGCCAATCACATGAATTTTTTGGTTTCCCAGTACATATAAAAGCTATGTTCACACTATACTGTTGTCTATTAAGTGTACAATAGCATCGTCTTAAAAAAATACAATGTATGTACCCTAATTTTAAAATACTTTATTTTTTAGTGGACTTTACAACCTTGACATTTATTTATTTATTTTTGGCTGTGCTGGGTCTTCGTTGCTGCATGCAGACTTTCTCTAGTTGTTGGGGGACGGGCCACTCTTCACTGTGGAGTGTGGGCTTCTCATTGCCACCGCTTCTGTTGTTGCAGAGCACAGGCTCTGCAGCGCTGACTTAGTAGTTATGGTGGCCAGGCTTAGTTGCCCCATGGCATGTGGAATCTTCCCGAGAAGAGACGGAACACAAGTCCCCTGCAGGTGGATTCTTAACCCCTGGCCCACCAGGGAACTTCTTAAAAAAAAAAAATAGCTTATTGTTAAAAGTGCTAACCATCCCCTGAGGCTTCCTGAGTCAATCTTTTTGCTGGTAGAGGGTCTTGCGTTGATGTTGATGTCTGCTGACTGACCGGGGTGGTGGTTGCTGAAGGCTGGAGTAGATATGGCAATTTCTTAAAATAAGACAATAAATTTCACCATATTGATTGGTTCTTCCTTTCATAAATGATTCCTCTGTAGTATGCAGTGCTGTTTGATAGCATTTTGCCCAGAGTAGAACTTCTTTCAAAATTGGAGTCAATCCTCTCAAATAGTGCCACTGTTTTATCAACTAAGTTTATGTAATATTCTAAGTACTTTGTTGTCATTTCAACAATCTTTACAGCCTCTTCACCATGGGTAGAGTTCATCTCAAGAAACTATTTTCTTTGTTCATCCGTAAGAAGCAACTTCTCATCCATTCAAGTTTTATCATGAAATTGTAACAATTCAGTCACATCTTCAGACTCTGCTTCTAATTCTAGTTCTCTTTCCACCTGCGGTTATTTCCTCCACTGAAATCTTGAACGTCACAAAATCATCCATGAGGATTGAAATCAACTTATTCCAAACCCCTGTTAAACTTGATGTTTTGACATCTTCCCATGAATCCTGAATGTTCTTAGTTATCTAGAATGGTGCAGCCTTTTCAGAAGGTTCTCAATTAACTTTGTACAGAGGACTCATTCATGGCAGTTATAGCCTTAAAAAATGTATTTCTTAAATAATAAGACTTGAAAGTCAAAATTATTCCTTGAGTCATGGACTGCAGAATGAATGTTGTGTTAGCAGGCATGAAAAATAGCATTAATCTCACTGTACATCTCCATCAGAGTTCTCAGGTGTACTGTCAGTGAGCAGTCATATTTTGAACCAAATCTTTTTTTTCTGAGCAGTAATTCTCAATATTGGGCTTCAAATATTCAGTAAACCATGTTGTAAACAGATGTGCTGTGATCCAGGCTTTGTTGTTTCATTTATAGAGCAGAATTAGCATAATTCTTAAGGGCCCTGGAATTTTCAAAAGGGTAAATGAACATTGACTTCAGTCTATATCATGAGCTGCCTTAGTCCCTAACAAGAGTCAATCTGTCTTTTGAAGTTCTGAAACTGGCCATTGACTTTTCCTCTCTAGCTGTGAAAGTCCTAGATGGCATCTTCTTTCACTAGAAGGCTGTTTCATCTACATTGAAAATCTGTTGTTTAATTTAGCCTCCTTCATTAATTATTTTGACTAGATCTGGAATCTGGATAATTTGCTGCAGATTTACATCAGCATTTGCTGTCTGCCCTTGCATTTTTATATTATGGAGATGGCTTCTTTTCCGTAAGCCTCATGAACCAATCTCTGATAGCTTCAAACATCTCTTTTGCATCTTCCTCACCTCTCTCAGGCTTTACAGGATTAAAAAGAGTTAGGTCCTTGCTTCGGGTTAGGCTTTGGCTTAAGGGAATGTTGTGGCTGGTTTGGTCTTCTATCCAGACCACTAATACTAATCCTGTCTCCATGTAGACTGTTTAATTTATCATTCTTTTTTTGGGGGGAGGGGCTGTGTTGGGTCCTCATTGCTGTGCAGGCTTTTCTCTAGTTGTAGAGAGCGGGGGCCATTCTCTCGGTGCTGGGTGCAGGCTTCTCCTGCTGTGGAGCACAGTCTCTAAGGTGTGTGTGGACTTCAGTAGTTGCAACACAGGAGCTCACTAGTTGTGGCTCCCAGGCTCTAGAGCGCAGGCTCAGTAGTTGTGGTGCACAGGCTTAGTTGCTCCATGGCATGTGGGATCTTCCTGGATCAGTGATCGAACCTGTGTCTCCTGCATTGATTGGCAGGCAGATTCTTCACCACTGAGCCACCAAGGAAGCCCCTCACTTATCATTCTTGTTGATAAGAATGATTCTTGTGTTCACTGGAGCAGCACTTTAAATTTCCTTAAGAACTTTTCCTTTGCATTCACAATGTTTGGGAAAGAAGCCTAACTTCCTCTCTAAACTTAGTAATTTATAGCTTTTGATTTAGAGTGAGTGATTCATGTTTTCACTGGAACACTTAGAGATCATTGTGGTATTTTCAACTGACCTAATGCCAATATTGTTGTGTCAGGGAATAGGGAAGCCCTAGGAGGGGGAGAGATGAGAAGGGCTGGTGGGTAGATCAGTCAGAACCCACACATTTATTGATTAAGTTTGCAGTCTTATATGTCCTTTTAGGGAGTGACATAGAATATGGATTATAGAAGGCATAGTGAGTGTGTAATGTGAGGAGAGCCAAAGAGGAAGGAATTTAAGTGTATATGTGTGCCACCTAGGGACAGTAATATGATTAAAGGAAAGACGCTAACAGACAGTGGAAGATGGAGACGGCTCTACAGAATGTGGTTCAAGCAACATACTACTACTACATGGAGGTGTAAGCTTCCCATTCCCTTTACATACAGTTGCTAATGACATGACCCAGGCTGGTGTCAAAGGGTTTCTGTCTTTCTGGACCCTCTCAGCTCTTCTCAGGCCTTTGTTAAACTCCAGACTTGCATAAATACATATAATATATAAAACTCAGTTGTGTCTGACTCTTTGTGACCTCATGGACTACAACCTAACAGACTCGTCTGTCCATGGAATTCTCCAGGCAAGAAACCTGGAGTGAGTTGCCATTCTCTTCTCCAGCTGACCCAGGGATTGAACCTGGGTCTCCCACATGGCAGGCAGATTCTTTACTGACTGAGCCACCAGGGAAGTTCCTTTATATATATATATATATAAAGGAACTAGGGTTTGAGGCACAATTTATTTATTTATTTATGTTTTGGCCATGCTGCATGGCTTACAGGACCTTACTTCCCTGACCAGGGACTGGACCTGGGACCCCTGCAGTGGAAATTCAGAGAGCTAACCACTGGACCACAGGAATTCCCCCAACTATATTCTTGACATCACTTCAGGCTTTAATAGGCAGCTCAAACTTAACATGTCCAGACAGTTTTGATCTTCACTGTCACCATTTCAAATCCGTTCCTCCCATTGTCTTCCTCGTCTAGGGAAAGGACAGTTCTTTCTTCCAGCTGCTGGGTGTCATCTTTAACTCCTTCCTTTCTCTCACATCCTGTGTTCAGTCTGTCATCAACTCCTGCCAACTCCAGTTCAAAATATATCCGGACTCTAACCAGTTCCCAACACCTTCACTGCTGTCACCCTGGTCCAAGCTGTCATTTCTCTTGCCTGGACTGTTGTTATAGCCTGCTAACTGAACCCCTTGGTTCTACCCTTATTCTTCTCATAATCTATGCTCAAAATGATTGATTCCTTTAAAAAGTGATCCATTTAAGGATGGGGAACACGTGTATACCTGTGGCAGATTCATGTTGATATATGGCAAAACCAATACAATATTGTAAAGTTAAAAAAAAAAAAAAAAAAAAAAGTGATCCATTTAAAATATAAATCAAATTTTTGCCACTCTGCTCCAAATCCTCTAGTGTTTTGTTTTGATTCTTAAATCTCACATAGAATGATAGCCAAATTCTTACTGTGGTTTATGAGATTCTGTGCAATCTGGTACCCAGTTATGCCTCTGGTCTAATCTCCTGCTACTCTCCCTTCACTTAATCTGCTCCAGCCAGACTGGTCCTCTTGTTCTTCCAGCACAACAGGTACTCTCCAGCCTCTGGGCTATTGCATGGGCTATCTTTCCTGTCTGGAATGCTTTCCCCATATAACCATATAGCTTGTTCCTTCACTTGCACTGGCCTTTTAATCAAACGTGTCATTTTCTCTGAGGCTTTCCTGGATCATCTATTTAAAAACTGCAACTTCTTCCACTCCCTCTCTCTGCTCCATATTTCTCCAGGGCACTTTTCATCATCTAAATGCCGTGTTTTACATCTTTATTTGTATATTCTCCTTCCACTAGATTGTAAGCTTCATTAGGCAAGGGTTTTTTTTTTTTTTCCCTCTTGTTTTTTTCTTTTGGTCTGTTTTGTTCACCAGATATTATCCATGCCTTGAACAGTGCCTGAGGATAGTAACCATTTAATAAATATTTGTTGAATGAAAGAACAAAGGAACTCACATTTAGGGGTGGGAGCAGGAAGAAGTATCATCTGAGGAAACTCAGAAGGAACAGCAATCTAGAGAGATGGGGAAAGGAGAGAATCCTTCATTCATGCGCAAGGTCTTACCACCATGAATATGCAATATCTCCCAGATCTTTACCTCCAACCCTGAATTCCATCTTGAGATCCAGAGCTACGTTTTCAAACAAATGCTAGACTTCTCTACTGGGAATGCTTCAGATTGTGAGGGCAATATGTTTATTTTTTTAATTTTTACCATTTAATATGAAAAAGCACACCTTCGAAATAACTTCAATTTAAATATTAACAATGAGAATATCATATGAAGACTCATGGGATGAAGACTCATGGGAAGTTTTAACTCATGGGTTAAAACTTGAGTTTTTTTCTTACAGGGGGAAACACACAGCTATTAGAAAGCACTCTCAAAGCAGTATATTCTTCACAGGTTGGGGTGGGATGGGCAGTTGGTACAAGGGACAAGAGAATAGTAGATTATCTGTGAAAAAGTCCTCCTGGAGATTATAATTAGCCTGCCTCCCCATTCTCATGCTGTTTAAAAGTCACTATTATATTAAGAGAAAAACTCTAAGTTTTTTTTTTTTTAAGAGTTAAAAAAATTTTGCTATGTGTTCTTGAAATCAGCAAAGTGAAGGTAAGAAAAATAGGGAACTAAAATAAAAAAGATAAGAGCAAAAGTTAAAGAATTAGAAGCCAGTTTTATAGGGCTGTCTTTGAAAGATAATAAGACAGCAAATCTCTAGAGCCATCAAGAAAAGAGAAAAACAAATACATACAATTAAGTTGGTGTGTGCAAAGAAAATACTATAAAAGATTTAAATATATCCTATTTTCTTTAAAATTTATTTAAAGTACAGATGATTCTCTAGGAAACTATTATTAAATTTGCCTTATTATTAGGCAGAAAACCTGAGAGAGGAAGTTCTAGAGCCAGAGGGTTGGTGTCTCAGCTCTGCTACCTATTAACTATGTGGCCCTGGGAAAGAGACTAGTCTGTGCTCAGTTAACCTCAACTATAACTGATGGGGTTATGATGTGGCAACTTCAGAGGCTATTGAGATGGTCAGATGAGATAATACTTGTATAGGACATATGACAAATTGGGGGAGATGCTTACAATATATGACACATGAAGAGCTCTTACATATTAAAAAAACATTTTTTTTTTAAAAAGGACATGAACAACATAAATCCCAAAAGAAATAGAAATAGCCAGTAAACAATGGAGGACAGAATATTTAAAAGTTAACTCATCTTCCCTGCCAACTAGCCACTTCTGACCTCACTGTTTCCCACCCCACTACCCCCACCGCCCAGTCTCTCTCAATCCATTCTCGGCATCCAACCAGTTATTAAAACCCGAGTGTATCTTACCTTTGTAATATTTTTCACATACAAGTTCCCTCTTTTCTTTCTCATTGTCTCAGTGACTCTCACTGTTGCAGCCTGAGTTGTGGCCCCCGACCTAAACCACTGTAGAACTCTAGTGATTAACCTCTCTACTTAACAGTTTTTATCCACTTCCTGTCAGGTACGGTTTGAGCTAGATCAATCTTCCGAAAGCCTGATTCCAATGGCATCCTACTCAAGAATCTTTTGTAGTTCTCCAACTCTGGCCACTTAAGGCCCTCCATAATCTGACCCGACATCCCTTTCCAGCCTCATTTCCCATTAAACACCCCTACTTGTCTAGTCCTCTACTCAGGCCTCTGCTGTGCTTAGTTGCTCAGTTCTGTCAGACTCTTTGTGACCCCATGGACTGTAGCCCACCAGGCTCCTCTGTCCATGGGATTCTCCAGGCAAGAATACACGGAGTGGGTTGCCATGCCATCCTCCAGAGGATCTTCCCAACCCAGGGATCAAACCCAAATCTCCTGCATTGCAGGCAGGTTCTTTACTGTCTGAGCCACCAGGAAGCCCCTAGTCAGGCCTAACCAGTTGCTATTCTTGGAAATCCATGCATTCATGCCTCTATGCCTTTGATTATGCTGTTCCATTAATCTTACCTATTCTTAGTATTGTCAGCCAATAGTGCTGGGACAACTGGATAGCCACATACAAAAGAATGAGGTTGGATCTCTACCTCATACCACATAAAAATTAACTAAAAATGAATTATAGACCTAAGTGTGAGAGCTAAAACTACAAAACTCTTAGACAAAAACACAGTTTTAATTTTTCATGACCTGGAATCGGGCAACGGTTTCTTAGATATACCAAAAGCACATGTCACCAAAGAAAACATAGATAAATTAGACTTAATCAAAATTAGAAATTTTTATGCTTCAAAAGACACCATCAAGAAAGTAAAAAGACACCCCATAGAATGGAAGAAAATGTCTGCAAGTCATATATCTAGTTAGACACTACCCAGAACATATAAAGAGCACTTCAACTAAAGAGTGAAAAGGCAAATAGCTCAATCTGAAAATGAGCAAAGGACCTACTGTATGGCACAAGGAACTCTACTCAATGCTCTGTGGTGACCTAAATGGGAAGGAAATCCAAAAAATAAGGAGTTATATGTATACACATAGCTGATTCACTTTGCTCTACACTGGAAACTAACACAACATTGTAAAGCAAGTATACTCTGATAAAATTAATTGAAAGAAAAATGGACAGAGGATCTGAATAAAAATTTCTCCAAAGAAGGTGTACAAATGGCCACTAACTACATGATAAGATGCCAAACATCATTGCACACGTCCTAAGGCACTTCAGTCATGTCTGACTCTTTGCAACCTTATGAACAATAGTCTGTTCATGGGATTCTCCAGGCAAGAATATTGAAGTGGGTGCCATGCCCTCCTCCAGGGGATCTTCCCAATCCAGGGATCAAATCCACATCTTCTGTGGCTCTTGCACTGCAGGCAGATTCTTTACTACTGAGCCACCAGGGAAGCCACATTGTTAGTTATCATAAAAATACAAATAAAATACACAACAAGAATTCACACCTACTAAACTAAAAAAACTATAACAAGTATTGTCAAGAATGTGGATAAATCAAAACCATCATACATTGCTGGTGGGATTACAAAATAGTGTAACTACTTTGGAGAATAGTCTGGCAATTCTTCAAAAGGTTAAACATAGAGTGACTATATGACCCTGCAGTTCCACTCCTAGGCATTTACTCAAGAGAATTAAAAGCATGTGTCCAACAAAAACTTGTAATACATGAGTGTTCATAGCAGCATTATTCATGATGGCCCAGAAGTGAAAACAACCCAAATGTCTATCAAGTGATGAATGGGTGAATAAACTGTGGTCTGTTCATACAATGGAATATTATTTGGCCATAAAAAGGAATGGAGTACTAATGCTACATGAATGAACCTTGAAAATATCATTCTAAATGAAAGCCAGACACAAAAGGCCATACATTATATGATTCTTTTTATGCAAATGTCCAGAACAAGCAATTCCATATAAACTTAAAGTAGATTAGTAGTTGCCAAGGACTAAGGAGTGGAAGAATGGGACGTGGCTGCTAATGGATAAAGGATTTCTTTTTAAGGTGATGAAAATGCTCTAAAATAGATTGAGGTGAGGGTTGTACAGATTTTTTAATATCCTGAAACCCATTGATGTGTACGCTTTAAGAGGGTAAATTTTACAATGCATGAATTATATCTCGATTAATATGTAAAAAAGAATAGCAAGGAGAGATAAGAAAGCCTTCCTCAGTGATCAATGCAAAGAAATAGAGGAAAATAATAGAATGGGAAAGACTAGAGATCTCTTCAAGAAAATTACGCTACTCTACACTATGCTAAGTCACTTCAGTTGTGTCCGACGCTGTGTGACCCCATAGATGGTAGCCTACCAGGCTCCCCCGTCCCTGGGATTCTCCAGGCAAGAACACTGGAGTGGGTTGCCATTTCCTTCTCCAACGCATGAAAGTGAAAAGTGAAAGTGAAGTCGCTCAGTCATGTCCGACTCTTAGCGACCCCATGGACTGCAGCCTACCAGGCTCCTCTGTCCATGGGATTTTCCAGGCAAGAGTACTGGAGTGGGGTGCCATTGCCTTCTCCTCAAGGAAATTAGAGATACCAAAAAACTTTTCATGCAAAGATGGGCACAATAAAGGACAGAAATGGTATGGACCTAACAGAAGCAGAAGATAGTAAGAAGAGGTGGCAAGAGTACACAAAAGAACTATACAAAAGAGATCTTCATGACTCAGATAATCACGATGGTATGATCACTCACCTAGAGCCAGATATCCTGGAACGTGAAGTCAAGAGGGCTTTAGGAAGCATCACTACAAACAAAGCTAGTGGAGGTGATGGAATTCCAGTTGAGCTATTTCAAATCCTAAAAGATGATATTGTGAAAGTGCTGCACTCAATATGCCAGCACATTTGGAAAACTCAACAGTGACCACAGGACTGGAAAAGGTCAGTTTTCATTCCAATCCCAAAGAAAGGCAATGCCAAAGAATGCTCAAACTACTGCACAATTGCACTCATCTGACACGCTAATGAAGTAATGCTCAAAATTCTCCAAGCCAGGCTTCAACAGTATGTGAACCGTGAACTTCCAGGTGTTCAAACTGGATTTAGAAAAGGCAGAGGAACCAGAGATCAAATTGCCAAAATCCACTGGATCATCAAAAAAACAAGAGAATTCCAGAAAAACATCTATTTCTGCTTTATTGACTATGCCAAAGCCTTTGACTGTGTGGATCACAATAAACTGTGGAAAATTCTTCAAGAGATGGGAATACCAGACCACCTGACCTGCCTCTTGAGAAATCTGTATGCAGGTCAGAAAGCAACAGTTAGAACTGAACATGGAACAACAGACTGGTTCAAAATCAGGAAAGGAGTACATCAAGGCTGTACATTTTCACCTTGCTTATTTAACTTATATGCAGAGTACATCATGAGAAACACTGGGCTGGATGAGGCACAAGCTGGAATCAAGATTGCCAGGAGAAATACCAATAACCTCAGATAGCAGATGACATCACCCTTATGGCAGAAAGCAAAGAAGAACTAAAGAGCCTCTTGATGAAAGTGAAAGAGGAGAGTGAAAAAGTTGGCTTAAAGCTCAACATTCAGAAAACTAAGATCATGGCATCTGGTCCCATCATTTCATGGCAAATAGATGGGGAAACAGTGGAAACAGTGACAGACTTTATTTTTTGGAGGGCTCCAAAATCACAGCAGATGGTGACTGCAGCCATGAAATTAAAAGACACTTGCTCCTTGGAAGAAAACATATGACCAGCCTAGACAGATTATTAAAAAGCAGAGACATTACTTTACCAATGAAGGTCCATCTAGTCAAAGTTATGGTTTTTCCAGTAGTCATGTGTGGATGTGAGAGTTGGACTATAAAGAAAGCTGAGCACTGAAGAATTGATGCTTTTGAACTGTGGTGTTGGAGAAGGCTCTTCAGAGTCCCTTGGACAGCAAGGAGATCCAACCAATCCATCCTAAAGGAAATTAGTCCTGACTATTCATTGGAAGGACTGATGCTGAAGCTGAAATTCCAATACTTTGGCCACCTGATGCAAAGAATTGTCTCATTTGAAAAGACCCTGATGCTGGGAAAGATTGAAGGCAGGAGAGAAAGGGGCCGACAGAGGATGAGATGATTGGATGGTGTCACTGACTCAATGGACATGAGTTTGAGTAAACTCTGGGGGTTGGTGATGGACAGGGAGGCCTGGAGTGCTGCAGTCCATGGGATGGCAAACAGTCAGACACGACTGAGCAACTGAACTGAACTGAACTGAATATTTTAAAAATGTTACTTATTCTTAAATTAGTATCTAACTCAAAAGCCACAACCAGTTTCTTGAAGATTCACAGCAACTTTTTTCTGCCTCATATAAAGGTTTTTCTGTATTCCCTTATACTCAACTTGAAGTAGAGGCTGTCTTAGTTATCATTGTATCCCCTCCAGCTCCTAATATAGTACCTTGAACATAGCAAGTACCCGATAAAAATAAATTAAAAGATTTTGCAAAAATAATGAGAGGATCATCAGAATCAATAGAAAATTCTAGGATAAAAAGGACTGAAAAAAGATTTGTGGGGATATGAGAAAGAAGTTTGTGGCAAGCCTGTGCTCCCACTAATTTTCTAGCATGGTGAGCAGATGAGCGTGGTACATTAGCAGATCATTCCACAAGAGCATCAATGAACACTGAGCATATGTACACAGAGGTTGATGTTATAATCAAAACTTTTAGCAACGTTAATCTGACACACTTAATGCTATGTATAATTGTTATTGTGCTTCATAGCAATTAGGCATAAGTAGCAAGCAATTTACATAAATAACTGTAGTTAGTTTTGCTTTTACGCTGCCAAATAAAAATTTTACAGTTGTTTCCTCTCCTTTGGTTAGTCCTCCGGTATATAAACTGATCCCATATAAAGTTTAATTTTTATCACACAAGTAATAAGAATCTCTTAGATATATAAGGAACTCTTTTGGGTGCTCTACCTGTGTCATCGTTTTCCATTTTTTTATAACAACCCCATGGAGTAGTTACTGCACGACTTATTGGGTGTTTATTCTGTGCACACAAAATACTCTTTTTAGTGCTTTACATGTTTTAAGCTCACATAATTATTACAACAATTATATGAAGTAGAAGCTAGTATGTCTTCCATTTTACAGCCACAGAAACAGAAGCAGAGTGTTGGTCAGTGTCCCACAGCTAGTTAAATGGTAAAGACGGAGTTGGAACCTAGTCGGTCTGATTTCTGGAGCATGTACTCCCTACTGCTGTGCTTTTCTGCAACTCATATTTCTCTTGCTCTTATTCCCACATGCTAATTGAGGACTCCCAATCCCCGAAAATTTCTTGGTATTTCTTGGAGGTTTTAGGGGTGTTTTGCCCACAGTCATAAAAGGTTCAGTTAACTATCACCTCGTCTCTGCTGACTTTCTATTATTCCATTGCTCTAACTCTTTCTTTGGCTTCATGCCCACCAGGCACCCATATCTGCCAGGTTCTGCTTTATCTACCACTAAGTCCCCTGAGTACATTTTGGGGCACTGTTGCTGCTCACATTGGGCTCAAGAGATGAAAAAACAGGGACAAACAAATGTACTACACTAATGCAAGATATTAATAATTGGGAGTACTGTACAGGGGAGGAGGGGAGCAAATAGGTGTGAATTCTGTACTCTCTGCTCTAATTTTCTGTCAACCTAAAACTTCTCCTTTTAAAAGTCTATTTTTTAAATGTCAGGGCAAATATCTTTTAACCCCTTTTAGAGTTTTACTTTTCCATTTCGTATCAAAACTGCTGTTTGTGTACAAGTCTTACAGGGTTTCATGAAACTGTTCTTTTGTTTTTGCTTATAACCCCCTCCTGGTCACCCTCCAACCTCCTCCACTGGACTGAAACTGAGGGGCTTGCTAACAAATTCCAGTGACAAGATTTAAGAGCTGATCTTCTCAATTCCTTTCCTTTAGAGAGAATGCTCTCTTAGGAAGACTCCACAGTTACTCCTTTAGATAAACTTCTGGGGCCTGAGCCCGCCCAGTTTTCCTGATCTGCCTGCAGTATGCCGAACCCAAGCAGTGATCCCAGCCTGGAGCCCCTTCATATGGTGGCCCTTTCAAAGGGTGCCATCTTTGCAAGGAAATAGGAAATTTTTTTTAAGTATTAGACTCTGGCAGGCTACAGTCCATGGGGTTGCAAAGAGTTGGACATGACTGAAGCAACTTAGCATTCATGCATGCAGACATAACTAATTGAGAATGGGAACCTGCAATTTTGTAGAACTTTCTGCGTGCCTGCGTGCTCAGTTGCTCAGAAGTTCTAGAGCCTGCCAGGCTCCTCTGTCCATGGGATTCTCCAGGCAAGAACACTGGAGTGGGTTGTCATGCCCTCCTCTAGGGGATCTTCCCAACCCAGGGATCCAACCCACATCTCTTATGTCTCCTGCATCGGCAGACAGATTCTTTACTACTAGTGCCACCTGGGCACTCTTTTCAGTTCAGTTCAGTCTCTCAGTCGTGTCCGACTCTTTGCAACCCCATGAATCACAAAAGTCGCAGCACGCCCACTCTTAGTTGTATCTAATTGTGGGCAAACACTATCCAATTAGTTTTACTTATTTCTCCCTATTTGTAGGCTTTCTCCAAACTAGCGTAGCCCGTGAGGAGGTCTGTAGCGCATCACCTCGTGCTCTGAGTGGTGTGGCAGCCCTCGTGAGGACACATGCCTGATTCTGTACAGCCCCACAGCACAGACCAGCGCAGGCCCAGGAAGGAGCACTGAGCATGCTACCTGCAGACTTACTCATCCCTTTGCATGACCAGGACCTTGTTACTGCACTAAGTTTGTGGACACGACTCGCTATCCCCTCAGTACGAGAGTCCCTCCCAGGAAAGAACTCAGTCTCATGCAGCAAAGCTAACAGGCCAGCCTCACTGATTGGCAAGTGTAACCAGATACATTAGAACTCCAGTGGTTGATATAGCTTCACTCTAAGTTAGGATTCCCTTTTCCCCTTCCACACAGGTTTGTTTTTTGTGGTTTTTTTTTAAAACAAAGGTTCTAAACAGAATTTTCCAGGATTTGGTGTTTTCTTCTCAATGCCCAGGACTTTCATCTCTATGCCCTCTGATCCCCTCCTTGGTTCACTCTCCCCACAAGTCCTTGAGTAACAGGTTTGGCTTCTCTTTGCCCTTTGAGGTCCACAGAGAGTCTCTGGGTCATGAAGCCCTAGTTGGCTCGATTCAAGAAGACAGTCTGGTAATAATAACTTTGGGGTGAAGCCCAGGGAAGAGGAGAAGTGGTGGTAAATGAATGTAGATACAGATCTTCAGCTGGAGCTGGTGGTTTGGTACAGAGAGATTATAGGGGAAAGGAGGAGAAAGGTTGAGGGGAGGGTCCAGACTAGCAGAGCTGCTGGCAGATGCCACAGTGGAAAACTTTCTCTTAGAATGTATGTCTAACGGCCAGGTGTTTCACCTCATGGAATTTACAAAATCCACTGGGCCGGGGAAAACCCAAGGATAGCTCTTCCTGAGCAAATTTTATTGTGACTCTAGCCTCTGCAACATCGGACCTGCAGAGCACAGACACAGATATGTACATACACACAATTATATACGTAGAAGGCAAGCCTTACTGGTGACTGAAATAATATCTCATTGATCCAAACATTTTTACTATGTTTGCTGATAGTACCTAAGGAGATTTGAGCTAGAAACAATTCACTGTACAACTAGAAAGAGTTAAGTTTAAATTGCAGGCTTTTCCAAGAGTGACCAGCATGACTAATTCTTATACATTGTATAGTAGAAATAATTGAAATCAGGCTTTTTCCGATTTAGTCATTGGATGGGATTAGAAAGTAGAAGGCCCAAGATATTTAAAGTCTTGAAGGGAAGAGAAGGATTCAGTATTTCAAAGATAAGCTTCCTCCAACTTAAAAATTTGTCAGGAGGGAACAGAGGTGATATCAATGGAGAGATCTATTTCAGTGGAGAAATAGATCTATTTCAGAGGCCAGATTACAGCGAGTAAACAGTTGTGAAATGAAATCAACCAGCATAGATTCACTGAAGGAGTGTGGATGTGAAAGGAAAGAGAAATGATTGTGGTGAAGACTGGAGCCAAGTGAGGGTTTTTTTCAAGATCGGTAGGAAAGGAAAAAGTAACGAATGTGTAGTTTTGGCCGTATCCCCATTATCTCTTTCATGGTTTTAAACTCCCTCTCATTCTTCAAAAGGAAGTCAACTCTAAAAATAATTCTCAAGCTGTTTTATATAAATGTGAATTTTCTATATTATAATGCAGTGCCCTAAAATACTAGGAAAAAGTGTTATACATCACTCGGCTATAAAGAAAGAAATGTTAAACAGATGCTTCAGTTTTAACAGTTGTCCTTAACGCTTATATTAAAATCCCGTGATATCTCAGATCTAGCCCTTGCCAAGTAACTACCGGCAAAGGCAAAGATAATATATAATAGCCCACAGTAATAGCCCACAGGCGACGATGTATCACGCAGCTCTGCAAAACAATCTCAGGCAGATTCCTTTCCCAAGGAAATCGCAAATTTCAAGGGATAATCTTTTCCCTTGAAACTGAAAAGGCATTTGTATTCCAGGATATTTTATAGAGCGGTCTTTCTGTCCTCATATCCCTCCTTCTTTATGTATTGTAGCAAACTCTGCTGAGAAACACTGAGCTACAGAAAAGCACTTCAACACTTAGCATGTAAATGAGGACTCTAACTGGGAATAAACTGAACTCATTCTCTGTCCTGTGGTCTCTAAGTGAAAGCTGCTAAGGTACAGCTCAAACCACTCTTCCCAGAAAGCCTGGGATTGCAGGAACCTCTTCTAGGATTGTTACGAAGGCAGAAAACTTTGTTTTGTTTTATGATCTTTAACATTCGTCCCTATAGTATAGACTTTAGAAAATATTCATGTTCTCAGCTGCATTGATGGATCAGTCAATTGGTTTATGTCAGGATCAAGGAGGAAGGTATGTATGGTAACTGTAAGAATTATCTTACAACACAATTCGGTGACCAGTTCAAGGTGGGAAAATTGACAAGCGTTGGCACTTTGGTACCATTTTCATTACTTAATAGAACTAAATCCAAATGGATGGTAAAAGTTTTCTTTCCTCAACTGACCCAATTATCAATTTCTGTTGCCTTTGCTAACCAGCCACATCTCAAATAGAAATAAACTCAAATATCTGTTTGAGTAAATTTTCTCTTTTCACTAATTTGTGTTCTTGATTTTCCCCCAAGGGCAGTCATATCTATTTGATATTCCCTAAGATTCACTCTAATTACTGGCTATCAAGATCTCTCAGGCACAAGAATCCTTTTCCTATCCTTCTTTTGCCTATTTTGAACCATGGTAGTATTTACCATGGAAGGTTTAGACAAAGAGAAATATATGCAGTTGACAATAATACAAAAAGTATAGATGAAGCAGGATGAGCCAGCAGTTGATAACTGTTGAAGCTGAACTATGGCAGGTCATTCTATATGCTACTCTATCTTTCTAAGAAAATGTTTATAATATAGAATTAAACAACAGAATAAATAGTCTGAACAGAACCAACCATCTGTGCAGTCTAGTCTCTACCATATGCCTTAGATTAACATGAAGAAATACCAGACAGGATAAAATGGTTCAACTATCACTATTTATTAGGTTGGATATTAGTATGAAATGAAATCTTCAAAGTCTGACATGGAGGGCCCGAGTAAAGCAAAAGGACTATGATTTATGGTAGCAAAAAAGAATTACAGTTTTGAATGAAGGGGAATTTCTCATTCTGAAGGATGGGTTAAGCTTGACCTAGTAAACATAAGAATTTCATTTAGGGAATTACATAGAAAGATTGAGCTATTGTCTCACTTACAGGGTCTTTTTGAGGCTGCTGGCACATAGCCTCACACTGTGCTGGTACCGGAGGATGCTGAAGTTGGGAAAATATCCTATTAAGAAAGGTGAATTTGAACTGGTCAGACAATAGTGGATTTAAATGATCCCCTTATGGTTTGATTTCTCTTGGTCTGGAGAAAGCTCTGATCTTAGAAGCATACAGTGAAATGATATGATCAATAACAAGAGCCAACAATAAAGATTGAGAAAAACAAACCGTAAAAGTTTGGCTCATAATGAGACTAGAGAGTCTGTCCAAAGTGGATGGTAGTTTCTTTCGAGAGGCCCTCAGAGTGTAGGTATATTTCAAATGGGAGGCAGTGGGGAGTGTTGTTTATGTGAACCAGGCTCAGAGTTCCCCCAACTATTAACCCTGCCTGATCTTTTACCTAGGAAGAAAAATCTGCTTTCTGAAAAATGAGAGTTTATCCTAAGAAAAATTGTATTGCCCCATCTCTCTAAACTCTATGAAATCTCCTCTGCCTTTCTGATGGAAATAGGGAAGAGTTTTTTGGGTGTGTCTGGTTTAAGATCAACTCTATATATTTATTCTGTATGTCTCCTTGTCGTGCAATTAAATTAGGAATATTGGGTAATTTGTTTTTATATTGGCTAGTTACTTTGATAACAAAAAGGCAAAAGAGCTCTAAAGATTCCCAAGTGTTTATTTAAAAGCTGTTAAATGAAAAATGATGAAATGGAGGATACCCATAATCATTCTTGGACTCCTGGAAATTCTAACAGATGCTACAAATATATGTATTTATTCTTAGGAGAATATAGTCAGAACTAGCTCCCTTATGTTACAAGTAAACTTTTAACATCAGAGGCAGTACAGATAGCACAGAAGTTTTTGCACTGATCTCCATACAAACACAAACCTGCTGTCTTGAAAAGAACAGGTAATTTGAGTTTGGGGACAAAAGCCAGTACTTCATATATCTAATCCAAATCAAGAGGTAGAAGATAGTTTTCAATGAGATGAAAGGAATGAAATAAAAGTGCATTCTATGGATAATTAATGTAAGAGACAATTTAAGTAAGCTAACAGAAGAAATACTTTTAAAAATTAAAATATTAGCCAGGTATAAGCTTTTGTTTCTCAGTGCCAGACTTCTGCATGTTTGTCAGACTAAACTTAATATCATTAAAAATTCCCAGAAGAATTGGAGTGCCAGACAGAGAAAAAAGTCTGGCCATAGTATGAAGTAGCACGGTCCAGTATTCTGGCTACTGAGCTACAAATCATGGGCAGAGGAGACAAAGCAGTCCTGTCTGACACGGGATGGTTTGGTGGCTCAGTGTAGCAAGTGATGTTGAGTCAAATTCCTGTCTCATTACTAACAAGCTATGTGTCTTTGGCGAAGTTACAGAGTGAATGCTCACTAACTATTGGTTCACATCATTATTATTCCTGAGTATAGATTGTGTCCCAAGACAAATCTGGGACAAAGCCAAAGCTAATAATAAGTTCTTCTTTCTCAGGAGCCTATAGCTATACAGCACTAAGAACTTCAGTAAGCCAGGCAACTTTCTATTTTTAAACTACAAAATATGAAAAATGGAGGCAGAGGTAGCTAATTCAATCTAGGAAGACTTCCTGGAGGAGGGAATACCTGAGCTAAGTCTTTAAGGATGAGTAGATGGCAAGACTCTGGTGAAATCTTTGGAATCTTTTAGCCAAAAACCCATTTCATCCAAATGTGAGCAGATGAAATCCTTTAGAAATGCCCTGATTTATAATAATAATAATCAGCCAGCAGATTAAGAGAAATTGATTATATGAGTTGGATAAAAAAAAAGAGCAAATGGAGTCCAGGAAAAAGGGATTTTATTAATAGTCCCAGAGATAATAGCATTACCCAATATAGAGTAGCATTAAACCAATTGTTCCAGCTGAGAAAAAGGGGAAAAAGTAAACTCTTTCCATGGAAGAGGGAGGGTTTGGTTTGAAATCTCTTTTCTTCTGATCCTTTTAAAAAATATCCCAATTTGCTTATTATTATTGTTGTTTAGTCAGTAAGTCGTGTCTGACTTTTTGTGACACCATGGACTGTAGTCTACCAGGCTCCTCTGTCCATGGGATTTCCGAGGCAAGAATACCAGAGTGGGTTGCCATTTCCCTCTCCAGGGAATCTTCCCAACCCAGAGATCGAACCCTCGTCTCCTGCGTTGGCAGGCAAATTCTTTACCACTGAGCCACCAGGAAAGCCCAATTTTCTTTCTATAATGTCATAAAAAGAAGATCTTTCTTTGTATCACATTATCATCCACACACACAAAAATGAAGATGTATCATGGAGCAGTGTCGTCATCGCTTCTGCAAACTGGTTTTGCAAGAAAAGCTGTAATGAAGTGTCTCCTCCAGACCTCACAGTCTTTGTAAATATAATAGTTATTATATTAATATTATTATATGTGGCAAGAGATACCGAGACTCTGAAAGAAACAATACATGGCTCCACTGTTGAGAAATCAACGACAAAATGGAAATTAAATTTCAGTAATCGTGTCGCAAGCCCTTAGAAGGACTTCCTACTGTGCAGCTGCCAACCTAATCCACCTCCAAGTTACTCCACAAATCTCAAGCCATTTTTTTTTAATGGGCTATAAACCTTTTTTTATTGAGCAGGGAAGCTATTAGGTATGTGAATCTTTCATATTGGCATATTATTTTCCAGATTCCAAAGCAATTTCACACACCTTACTTTTTATGTCCTCAACTTTGAAAATCCCCAACCTCTGTGGGGATGAGAATCCTCTTAGTTTGACGAGATGGAATGGATTCTCACCCGATCGCATCTGTTCTTTTCATATCTATCAGAGGGAAGGACTCAACAAAATCTTAATATGCAACAAATCACCATGAATTCAATCATTTTTAAATGAGTGTGTTTTATTATTCATAATTTATATGAAAAATAGTTTCACATACATGCAAAAAATAATAAACTATAGATGATACTCAGTGAGAATATGGACTCAAGCCCCCCCGCCCCTGACAACACACACACATAATCTCAAATCAGGGGTTTTGCATGTCATTATCAGATGAAATTTCAAGAGCCATAGAAAGGTTACCCAAAAAAATGCACATGCAGAGAACCAAGGAAATATATATTTCAAAGCTGCCTTAAAACCCTAAGTTTTCAGATAAGTTCTTTCTCTCCTGCAGAAAAGAGACTGACCCTGTTTAATTCCTTTGTAAAGAAGGAGAGGTAGTTAAAAATCCCCCTTAAAGCATGAGGGCAGAGCCAGGGCTAGCATCTACCCCCCAGTGCATCTTTCTGATTTGGTGATTGAGTGGAGCAGAAAGAAAGAGAAGTGGATAGTACTGAGCAAGACCTAGTATCATTATGAGACATCATTTGGAGTAAAATGAAGGTAAAAGTTAAGAAAAAACATGTTCTAGGCCTGTTCACTCCAGATAAATACAAGTATTGGAAGTGAAAAGTCAAATTGGCTTATCTCTGGCCACCATTATAGCCATCACCATCTGCTTGGCTGTGTTATGTGCTCATACAGTCCCCTTCTCTCTCTTTCTTAAGCCATTAGGATTAAGACAAACAAATTCAAAGAAAATATTATTCTCAAGTTATTAAAGAAAATTATTCTCAGATAAGTCCCAACAAAAAGGAACTGGGGAGAATGCTTTTTTCCTCCTAATTATCTTGCCCTGAGATATCTAGTAAAACTGCAGATTGTAGGTGAATGTCATCTTTATTCTCTCCTTTTCAAGCTCAGGAATTTCTGTTGATAGACTCCTTTAGACAGCAATTTCAGGAAAGCCTACAATTGAACAGCCAAGCAGAAATTGTGGTTCTCTATTTGTTAAATGCTTTTGGGATCCTTACATAAAAGGTTGATAATGAAGTATTAAGAGAAACTCTGAAAGGCTGCGGTTGGTCAAATTTTTCTTCATGGCACAAAGGGAAGGATGACCTTATGTAAAACCCTGATAGTTCCATTATAAGAATAATCAAGATTTAATGTGAAGCTTAAAAATCACTTTCAAATGCTACCCAAATCAGACTCTTGGCAAACTATAAATGTTGCATTCAAATTGGGGCTTATAGGGGAAAGGCAATTAAAATCTAATTGCATTATACAGGAGATTTGTACATTTTCTCCTCAAAGTCAGGCGAGGCAAGAAGGGGTTCTTAAACCCTGTTTTTAAATTAGAACTTTCTTTCACATCTCTTTTTTTCTTGTCTCTTTTTGAATCCAGACACTTGAATTTGGACAGACAAGCAACCCAGCCACCTTTCAGCGTGGCTGTGTCAGTATCGGAATGAAATGAACATGACCCCCTCCAGCAGGGAAGGAACACACAGTAAAGGTATTTTTATAGAACAATTCTTCACACTGCCCTGGTGACTGGGGAAAGGAATCTTGTGTTTCTCTTTTGCTGATACTGAATCAGCTGAAGAATACCATGAACGTCAGTAGAAATGCTCTGAAATAGTCTCCTCTCCCTTTTGTCTTTTTGTTCTCATGGAGAGAGAAGACAGATTTTTTTTTTTAACATGACATATTTAATTAAAATGCCAATTAAAAACTGACCAGTTATTTGGTAGTTCAGTTTATAATCATCGATGTTACAAATTATTGTGTTAGCTTGCAAGTTGTTGTACTCATTTGACACACTTCTGATCGACTCTCTAATACAGATGGATTTACTCATTTAAAATTAGAATACACTCTCAACCAGCATAGGAAGCTGATTTTAGCCATGAAATTCCTATTTTTGTTTTCTCAATAGTTTATGCAGCAATTGGATTTATATCTTGATTACATAGATGGGCAAGGCTAAAATTGATAAAGAGAGAAACTGAGTTTATATTTTAATTGGGGAGAAATTCCAAACACCTAGTGACATGTATCTCCCAGGTCTTTCTTCTGTATGTTATTGGATACTTGCTTGTTAACATTTCCTTATATAGATATTTATATGGTTTCCAAGAGCTAAATGAACAGGATGATAATATCATCTATGATTTGTGTAATGGTTTATAGATTACAAAGCATTTTCAGACACGTTTTCTCATTTTCTGAGCAATTTAGAAATATGTGTAAAAGGAATAAATTAAATACATTTGTAGAGAAGTTTATGTTTCTAAAACAGTTTATTTCAAACATGTTTGTTAACCTGGTACCAACTCAGTAGCTTGAGTAAATTTTTCAGTGTCTAGGAAGTGTTGATATGAGCAGTTACTTAGAATATTCTGAAAAAAATATTTAAGTCAGAAAGTGCAAAGTAAGATTCCATTGAATTTTGTCTCCCGCCTCCACCTCAAAGATCAGATTCAGCTTACAGTAGATCTTGCTCTGAACCACCTCTTCTTCACCACAATGCTGACATCAGAATTTGGTAAAAAGAGCTACTGTCCGTTTCCCCCAAAATGACTTGAATATATGTGGTCCGGCAATTTACAAAAGTAAGGACCCCCCATCTTATAATCCATTCCTATATTGCCAAGAATCTTAAAGATTTACTAAAACTGACCGTAAATTTAGAAAGAGTCCTACTCCGTGGAACAATTTTTTTTTCCCTAGGAGAGATCCCAAGGCTTCCTCCAGTTCTAGAAATGAAAATAAGCTCTCTCCAACAGATTATACACAATTACCTATTCCCAGTTCCAGGTAAGAGTCCAGGTTACTTACCAGGTATGGCTGAGTTGGAAGACACAGGTGAAAAGAAAGATGCACACAGAAGGCTTCACAAGCATCCTAATCCTTCGGAGTAATAAGGATAGGGAATTCTAAACTTTGGGAGACAGAGAGGCAAGACGGAAAAGTATCCTCCTCAGTGGTAGTGGGTGGAATTCCCCTCACACCCCAACTTCCTTGGTGTGTAAGTGATCCCAAACAGAGTTAAGGGGAGGTGAAATGGAGCTGCCAAACTTCCAAAGAAGAGATTATCTCCTTAATTAAAGTTTTTTTTTCCTCCCTAAGTCCTTCAGCCAATCAGAACTCAAGTGCCAGAGAAAGATTGATTCGATCAAAAGAACACTCCAGGATCCTCTCCCAGACAAATGCAGAAGAAGGGGACGAGGAAAAGGGGACAAAGAGAGGAACACAGAGAAAGAGGACAAAGAAAAGGGGTGGGGGGGGGAAGGGACATAGCAAATCCCCTCCACATAATCACTGCAAGGAGTCTCTCCTCCCTCTGCCTCCTCCCACCCACCCCAGCCTCCCCCACTCAGGCATACTCACTGCAGACACAGACACACGGAGAGGGGAGCCTGGTCCCCAAAGGGATTTAGAAGGAACTGTGTTTTCCTGACTGTACTTTGTAGGGCTTTGAGACTTCATTTGCATTCAGTGTAGCTTTCTTCAGAGAAAAATATACCATGAACCGGGTGAACCTCAGCGCTCTGATTTGAGAATGCAGGGATATTACTCAACCCTCTGTATTCTTCAAGTTAGAATGAAGCTTGGGCACCTTTAGGAGCCTGTTGGTTTCTTCCTTTCAACTTTTCCATTAAACACTTACTTGTTGAACACATTACTTTTTCAACCCAACACTAGACATCGTGGACATTTTTTAAAACCAAAATAAGATTTCTGCCTTAAAGACACCTACAACCTAGTAAGGTGATAATATAAGAATGTCATTTAATAAGGTATTAAATTGCTACAAACTGAGTATAAATCATGTAGGCTTATTTGGGGAAGGTTTTCTGAAGAAGGTAGAATTTGAGCTTCAAAGAAAGGACGAGATTTCAAAAGGCAACCAAGTCCCTAAGGTGAAGCCAAGAGGGCACCCAAACTTCTTGTTCTCACATGTCAGAGCTGTTTTCCCTTCTGTTCCACTTAGAAAGGAAGGGTCACCTGAGTCTCAGCACAGGAACCCAAAGGGCCCCCAACACACTTCCATGTGGCCACATCTGCTTCAGCGTCTGCATCACCCTTTCCTCAGGGCTCCCCAGAAACAATGGTCTGTCTTTGTTTCCTTCCCTTCATCTTTATTTCTCTTGCTTCAGAACCCTCTCTGGCCAGATCTACACTGACAAAGGGAACTGAAAATAAAGAATTATTAGATCCATTCATTATTGGATTATTCAGGCCAGAAGACATAGGACTCTTAAATATTTTGACCATGAACTTTGCTGTCCATTTTGAATCTTCCAGCTCTTTATTTGAGATCCCTTAAGATAAGGGATCTCAGTGAGATAAGCTCAGTCAGTTTTGACACCCACACAAATAGCCTTAGGTTCTTCACACTCTCTTTTTTTCTCCTAGGCTTTATTGAAGTATAATTAACAAATGAAAATTGTATGTACTTAAGGTGTCCAATATGATAGTTCGTTGTATGTCTGTATTGTGAAATGATTACCACAATCAAGTTAATTTATACATCCATCACCTCACATGGTAACAGTGTGTGTATGTGTGTGATGAGAACACTGAATATCTACTCCCTTAGCAAATTTCAAGTGTACAATACAGTATTATTAACTATAGTTACTATGCTCTACATTAGATCTCTAGAACTTGTTCATCTTGTAACTGAAAGTTTGTACCCTTTGTAGATCTTTCTCTCTTTCATCTTTCAGAAAGGGAGCCACGGAGTCTGTTTAAGACCCAGAGTTAAGTCCTAGGAAAACAAGGCACAATGACTCATGAATTTCAATCCTAACTTCTTCCCTGACAACAGGGACAGAGTACTCTACAGTTACTTGACTAGGAAATTCCCAGGGGAGGGAAAAAACTCGTAGGAAGTAAGAACAGACTTAGGTGACTTTTCTGTGAAGAGGGAGACCTGGTTTAAAACAAGTTTTTTGATGTGCTGTCCCACTCCCTCAGAATTTTTTCCCACAAAGTAAAGATTTCATACCCATATTGTTTTGAACAAGGCTAATGCCTTCTCATTGTGAAAACTTAAGCCTAACAGAAACATATGAAGTCGAGAGCATATGTCCCTTTGCTGAACTGCCTTCTCCCTACTCCAGGATAATAACTAAATTTTGGATGGTGTTTTGGGTTTTTAAAATATATATATATATGAATATAAACATGTATATTAACATTTTTCACAAAAAGGAGATTATATAGATTATATTTTGCAAGTTGCTTTCCTCATTTAATATTATACAGCTCCCTATGCTAGGGCCTAAAGACCTCTCGCTTATTTTAAGACCATGATAAGATAAATTGTCATCACTCTTACTTTGCTGAATCTTTGGGTTGTTTTCAGTCTAGCAGAGAAACTGGCAACTTTCTGATTTATTTCAATTTGGAGTTAAGGAGCCCAGCAGGCTACAGTCCATAGAGTCACAGAGTCGGACATGACCGAAGCGACTTAGCGCACACACACACAATGCTGTTTTAATCACTTTGACACTGGAAAAAGGAGTTATCTCCACATCTGAGGTACAATGGATTATACATAAGGTTATGAGTTTCACAGTACTTTTGTGTTTGTGTTCAACTTTTTAATCTTCTTAAGTGATATATAATTGCCATGCAGCATTGTGTAAGTTGATCTGATACATGCTGATTTGAAACATTGCAAGATGATTACCATTAAGGTGTTAGTGCTTTATCATGTCACATAATTATCATTTATATTTTATTGTGAGGACAAATCTTAGTCTTTTAGAAATTTTGAGGTTTATATTACCTTCTTAATCTCCTCTCATCTTCTCCAAATTTTAGGTTTGGAGTATCCACTTGATGCCCTCAAATCAGGGGTCTGAGTTAAAAATGAACTACATTTGCATTTTCCTCTAAAAATAAAATATATTGCATTATTCCATAACTTTTCAATATGATAGATACTTGAAAATAAGATGTTCTTAGGTCTCCTGGAATTTTGTAGCAGCACCTGACATATTGAAGCATCTTACAACTAAGTTTCTTAATTTCCTTCAATTCTAGCTTATTGTCTGAAGATATTTGCTTGATAATATTCTTTTAAACCTAAAAGTATGGAAATTAAGGCATATGCAAAAAAAGCAATATAATGAGTACTGTAAATGATAGGAACTGTACAAATGATTGCTATTCATGTCCTGACGCTCTGCTGTATTGTTTAATCCCCATTTAAAACTTTGACATACACACTCGCTTTGTGTAAGACCATGCATTATGAGGAGAGAGGAAGCTTTCACCACATTGATGGTCTTCTGGGAGAAACAGACTTGCAGACTTAGACCCAGAAGAGTGCTGTGGCAGCCTAGAGGTCTCCATACAGGAACAGGAGAGAGAGGTAGGAAGACTTCCGAGAGTATACAGACTTGTGTAGGTCTTAAAAAAATGAACGAGTTCAGCAGTAGTGACTGAGAGTAAGGGGGTTCATATAGAAGAAATAACAGACAGTATTGCAGATCTGTGAAGCAACAAGGTACGTTTGGAGAACTATAATTAGTCTGGCTGAAGTGTTTGTGACATGAAGACAGAAGGAAAGCCAGAGACATTTGGCAGGATGCAGGTGAGGAAGGGCCTTGTGCTAAGAGTTTGGGTTTTATAATGAAGGCAACTAGAACCCCTCAAAGGGGGTTAAGCAGATGTGTGACATGAAATGCGTATATCAGAAAGATTATTTGGGGGCAGTGATGAAAGATGGCTTGGCTGAAACTAGTGGCAGAGACAATGTAGGGCCAGTTGAAGAAATCCAGGTGAGAAGAGACAAAGACTGAACTATCACAATGATTAAAAGAGGATGGAATTAGATCGCCATTAATATAACAGAGACTTCCGTGAGTGCATATTTGCTTGGCACCTCATACTAATTAAGTATTCAAGATTCATTTGTTAATATTTACTGTATTGTTCTCCACAGTATTTTTAAAAATCAATTATTAAAGTTGATCTGAAGACAATTCATATGTAAGTAAAATCGTCTTCTTAGATATAACCTGCCATCCAAAAAAAAAAAACCCTCTCTATAAACAAAAATAAAAATAGAAATATTTTCAACATAGATCTTAAAAAATACATTTCTTATATATTAATATATAAAGAGCTATTAGGATGAAAAAAGGAGCTCTATTTAAAAATGGCTGATTTATATAATCAGATGCTTCAAAAACATAGAAGTAAAAATATCCCCAAAGCAAATAAAAATATTCAGCTTTCTTGATTATAAAAGATAGATAAAAACAGTGAGACATCAGCTTCATTTATCACACTGTCAAAGGTTAAGAAAAATGAGAACCAGTACTGACAAAGGAATTGCATTTTATCAAGTGGTCATTTTGTAATACTGCTGATAGGAGTATGAATTAACCCAACGAAAAACAATTTTGATAACATGAATTTAAAACTTTAATCATAATAATACATTTGACCCAATAATTCTACCTTTAGGAATTTATCATAAGGAAGTAATCAGATAATCTCTATCAGGACATACCTACAAGGATATCTATTGAGTTATTATAAATAATAGTTTTAGTAGAAAACTTTTGCAATTTCTACCTAGCTCATGGTGACTGCTTTTACGGACTATCTTACTTCTAATAGCTGACCTCCAGCAGTGATTTTGTACCATGTAGCAGTCCTTCCCCAACACCCTCAGTGGTCATAACTAAGTTGATACTCACCCCAGCTGAGCCAGTCACATTTCCTTCCCTGGAAATTTGGAAGAGAGGAAACAGTACCTCTGTCAAGTTGAACTTCTCAGTGTCTCCTGAATAGTCCTTCCCCGCCTCCCCCCAAAAGGAGAAGAATGCTGAGAACAGAAAGGAAAAGCATGGGATAGCAAAATGCTTTCTAAAGCAGATGACTTAGGGAATCTGCTGCTGCTGCTGCTAAGCCGCTTCAGTCGTGTCCGACTCTGTGCGACCCCATAGACGGCGGCAGCCCACTAGGCTGCCCCATCCCTGGGATTCTCTAGGCAAGAACACTGAGTGGCTTGCCATTTCCTTCTCCAGTGCATGAAAGTGGAAAGTGAAAGTAGAAACGCTGTAATAGCTTGTAGGTGGCTTCACTGGTGGCTCAGAAATAAAGAATCTACCTGCAATGCAACAGACTCAGGAGACACGAGTTCGATCCCTGAGTCAGGAAGATCCCCTGCAGAAGGAAATGGCAACCCACTCCAGTATTCTTGCTTGCCATGGACAGAGGAGCCTAGTGGGCTACAGTCCATGAGATTGCAAAGAGTCAAACACAATTTAGCAACTAAATAACAACAATAGTTTGTAGGCACATTACTCCAGTCTCTGCTTGTGTCCTTCTATGGTGCTCTCCCTGTGTGTCTGCCTCTCTGTGTCTCTTCTCCTCTTCTTTTAAGGATACCAGCTGTTAGATTAAGAGCCCACCCTACCCCAGATGACCTCATCTTAACTAACTACATTGGCAATGATCTTATTTCCAAATAAGGTCACATTCTGAGGTACTCAGGGTTATGACTTCAAAACATCTTTAAGGGATCACAATTGAGCCTATCACACCTGACTCCAACAAGCCTCCAACTCTTATTCAAATGAATAATCTCGTATTTAACTCTTTGGCCCCTTTCTCTTGGGTGATCAAATCCCACATATCAGATGAGGGAGAATTCTGTGACTCTAGAGCCTGCATTTTTCATATTGAGCCTTTGAGCCATTTTTCTCCTTGCACCTTTTGGTTTATTTTGAAAACTCTTCATTTATTTGCCAGAGAGATATATACTTGACTGACAGAGGGAGAGTAAAATTGATGGCTTAACTCTTGTGTAAATAGACTTTTAATTAATAAGCACCACATCTCACTTATTCCCTCTGTTGTACCCGGTGCTTCCCAGCTAAGAGCTTCTCTGGGATTCTGACAAACTGGTTAGTGCCCTTGGCTGTATCCCTCTCTCCGTACTCTGGGCAGTAACTTCCTCTTACTGGCTTCATTAATTACCCTTTCTTTATCCATTCTCTAACTTCCAAATATTGGTTGAAATCTTTCCTTTGCTTATAGACTCCCTCAGTATTTGTACCATTTAATTTATGTGTATTTCTCTGTCATAATTTTTTTTAACCCAAACTTTAAACTTTTTATTTTGTATCAGTGTATAGCTGATTACGGAGAAGGCAATGGCACCCCAGTCGAGTACTCTTGCCTGGAAAATCCCATGGACGCAGGAGCCTGTTAGGCTGCAGTCCATGGGGTCGTGAAGAGTCGGACACGACTGAGCGACTTCACTTTCACTTTTCACTTTCCTGCATTGGAGAAGGAAATGGCAACCCACTCCAGTGTTCTTGCCTGGAGAATCCCAGGGATGGGGGAGCCTGGTGGGCTGCCGTCTATGGGGTCACACAGAGTCAGACACGACTGAAGTGACTTAGCAGCAGTAGCAGCAGCAGAGCTGATTAACAATGTTGTGGTTTCAGGTGAACAGCAAAGGGACTCAGCCATACATATTCATGTACCCATTCTCCTCCAAACCCCACTCCCATTCAGGCTGCCACATAATATTGAGCAGAGTTCCACCTGCTATACAATAGGTCTTGCTGGTTATCTATTTCAAATGTAGCACTGTGTACATGACCTTCCCAAAGTCCCTAACTATCTCTTCTCCCTGGCAACCATAAGTTCCCTGTCACCATTTTAATGGAGTGTGGTGCCAGTAGGGAATGGGGAAAACTATGTGTTCAAAGCTATCTAAAACTTGTGTATATACATGCTTAGTTTTCTGGTAGATACTACCAAATTGCTTTTCCTTTTCAATATTTGTATTTCTCAATTATTTTTCTTATTGCTTTGACTAAACTTGAACGTAATGTTGAAAGTAGTCATTTTTATCTTATTCTATTTAGGTGGAAATGCTGCTAAATATTTCATCAAATAAATATGATTTTTGTTGTAGATTAGTATCCTTCATGAGACTGAGAAATTTTCTTAATATTTCTGCTGAGTTTTAAAAAATCTGTTATGGGCTTTGATCTTATTAAATTATCTTGGTGGTATCTATTGAGATGATAGGTTTTCCTCCGTTACTATGTTAATGTAGTGAATTATATCAATATAGTTCATAATTCAAAATCATTCATGGATTTCTGGGATGCACTTTTCTGGTTCATGATATATTATTACTTTACTGCATTGCTGGATTAATTTGTTAACATATCATTTCAGATATTTCATCTATGAGTGTAAGTAAATTTAGCCCTACCTGCCTCCCTTTTTAAAATGCTAAATGTCGGAAAGCCCTTCTCTAGCACTGTTTGAAGATGTTGGATGCATTATGCTGCTTACGTGAATGTTTTTGCAAATGTTGCTCTAGTCAAACTAGCTTATCTGCCAAAGTGTCGGGTTGACCATCTTGGATGTGTGAGCTGTCCCTAGAGCAGCAGCCTCTGAAATAAAAGCCGCAGATGTACATTTGTTGAGCGTATTCTTGAAAGTATGGTGTTTATGAATTTCAATGGTGTTTGACACCCTTTTCCACCCAGGAGTGCATAAAAACTGGTTCTACAGATTTTTACTTGAAGTACCCAGCAGTTTGCTTTTTCAGGTTTTTTTCTTTTTTTGTAGTATTAAATGCAATTTCAAATGCAGTTCTATTTGATATCTGAACTAATTCATTTAGTCAGTATATTTGTAAAAGTTAAGGCTAGAGTTAAAAAGCAATTAATGTGTTTTTACAATGATTTGTAAAGGTCTATTTATAGCTAATATGGTTTTGTTTTCAATAAATTAAGAGAGATTAAATATATCTTTGTAAATTATTTTATGTCATAGCTTAATGGTTTACCAAATAAGACATCTCAAATGCAGTAGTATAAATGTATAAATTTTGTATGTATAAGAAATTTTATTAGTCTCTTGCTTTTTGTAAACGCTGTAAATATTTCATAAATTAACAAAGTGTCACTCCATAAAAAGAAAAAAAAGCTAATACTAATAGCTGAAAGAATTTTGTGAAATTTCATGACAACTGTTTCATGGCAATAATGACTAAAGACCTGCTGTAATAAATACATTAACTAAACATTGCAAAATAAATAAATAAATAAATAAATAAAATGCTAAATGTCATCCTAGTTTGGTATTGGTAGCAGGATTATGCTAGATTTTTTGGAACAAACTGAAGGACTTTCATCCTTTTCTAAATTCTGATACAAATAACATAAAAATTATCATTTCTTTAAGACTTGTTAGAACTCATATAAAATTATGTGAATCAGATGCTGCTGTCTTGAGTAGACCATATTCATATCTTTTGTAAATATCAGTCTTTTCAGGTTTTCTACATATTCTTGAGTCATTTGAAAGTATTTAAAATATTATAAACTATATCATTTGGAACTGAAACATAACAAACATCTGTATTCATCTTGCTTCCATCAAATCCAAACATTTTGTTTTACTTGCTTCATGGTGGTTTAGTTGCTATGTTGTGTCAGACTCTTGCAACCCTATGGACTGTCAGATTCCTCTGTCCATGGGATTTCCCAGGCAGGAATACTGGAGTGGGTTGCCGTTCCCTTCTCTAGGGAATCTTCCTGACCCAGGGATTGAACTTGGGTTTCCTGCATTGCGGGCTGATACTTTACCAACTGAGCTATGAGGGAAGTCATAATTTATTTGCTTAATTTTAGAAAAAGAAATAAAGGATAGCAGATATACTAGAAGTCTCTGACATACTACGTCCCAATTCTCTTCCCTTCATTTTTTCCCCAGGCATATCATTATTCTGCATTTGGTGCTTATAATTCCCAAGCAAGTTTTATACTTTAATATATATGTATTCTTAAATAATGTGTAGTATTGTTTTGGATGTTTTCAATATTTCTACAAATGCAATCATATGCCACATAGTTTTATATCTTCCTTGTTTCTTTTTCTTCTGTAGTTATTTATTCATGTAGATTCATGTAACCTAGTTTCTTCATTTAAACTACCACATAACATACCTTTCATGAATATACTAAATTCATTTATCCATTCTTTCTTGGTGAATATTTAAGAATTTTTTACACAGATATTCATGTGTCCTGGAACTCCTATATCAAAGTTTCTATAAATTATATAACTATAAATATAATTGTTGGTCCCCAAAACATTCTTTCTTGGCTTTGCCAGATTCTGCCAAATATTTTTCCATGGTGTTCATACCAATTTATATTCCCATAAGCAACATGAAAATTCTTGTTTCTTCACATCTTCATCCACATTTGGTGTTTTCACAATTTTTTCTTTTTCATTTTTACTGAATGAAAGATTCTTTAGATTCTATAGTGGTTATTTTCACATTTTACATTTTTTCAATGTATTGGATGTGAAATGGTATCTCTTTTGTAAAAATGGTATCTTATTTTAATTTGCATTTTATTGATTACCAATGACAGTTATTCAGATTGTTATTCCATGAGTTGCTTCTTCCTATCATTTGTTTTCTATTTCATTTTGACTTTAACTTTACTAATTTCATCTGCTTCATTTGAATTTATTTTACTTTTTAGAACTTCTTGCATTATATGCTTTACTCATTTTCGATCATTAATTTCTAGTATATTCATTTAAATTTTTTCTGTGAGAACTGCCTAGCCACATCCCATATTTTTTTAAAATTTCTGTCTTGATTTCAGCTCTAATCTTTTTTAATTAGGCATTTTATATTTTCTGAATGGATGCATTTAAAAAATTATTGTTAATCTTAAACTTTATTATATTGTGATCAGAAAATATAGCTTGTATAATCATGACTTTTTGAAGTTCCTTGAGATTTTCTTTCAAGTTATGTGACTGTTTCATTTGTGTTTGCAAAGTAGGTGTAAATCTTATATGTACTATTATATCTAGCTTTTAAAAATTGTCTTTAGATATTAATTAATATGAAAATAAAATTTACACGTATACACTAAAAATTTAAAGACAAGATAAAATGAACACCTATGTAGCTTAATACAAGTAATAGACTAATTCTATTACGTTTGGAATGCACTTTATATCTCATCCCAAGCTTATCTCCTTTATTCCCCCTTCAGAGATAGATAATATCTTGAATTTTTTCCTTTAACATGCCTTTGCTGTTCACATGTTCTATTCCTAAACAATGTTTGCTTTGTGTTTTTGTTTTGTTTTTTCTAGTGTTTGTTTACCTCACTGCGTCAGTTCCTAGTTGCAGCATGCAGGTTCTGAACTTGTGGCGCAGGGGCTTTGTTGCTCAGTGGCATGTGGGGATTTAGCTCCCCAACTAGGGATCAAACCTGCATCCCCTGCATTACAAGGCGGATTCTTAACTGTACCACCAGGGAAGTCCCCTGGTTTTGTGTTTTTGAACTTATACTAATGAAATCATACTGTATGTATTCTTCTGCAATTTGCTTTTTTAACTTAACATTACATTACATTCCTGAGATTATCCATGCTGTTAATGTATAGCTGTAGTGCATTCATTTTCACTGTGATAGACTATTTAATTGTATATATAGTTTACAATTTATCCATGTTACTGTTGATAGTATTTGGGCTGTGTCTTATCTTTTGCTAGTCCATTACAGAGGTGCTGTGAATGTTCTTATAGATTCTTTTGTACACATTCACAGCAGTTTCTTTAGAATATATACCTAAAGTGAAATTCCATGATTGTAGGACTAGTTCATCTTCCACTTTAGGAGACGATGTTAAATTATTTCCCAAAGCAATTATACTAATTTACATTCCAACTAGTATTTTATCGGGGAAGGCAATGGCACCCCATTCCAGCACTCTTGCCTGGAAAATCCCATGGACGGAGGAGCCTGGTGGGCCGCAGTCCATGGGGTCGATAAGAGTCGGACAAGACTCAGCGACTTCACTTTCACTTTTCACTTTCATGCATTGGAGGAGGAAATGGCAACCCACTCCAGTGTTCTTGCCTGGAGAATCCCAGGGATGGGGGAGCCTCGTGGGCTGCTGTCTATGGGGTCACACAGAGTCGGACACGACTGAAGCGACTTAGCAGCAGTATTTTATACTCTGTTGGGTACTTTATGATGTGTAATTTCAAATCTTTAACCTATTTTTTTCTATTGGCTTTATTTGTCTTTCCTCTTTTAATGAAGTACATAAATTCTTTGTATATACTGGATATTGAATATTTTAATTAGTCTGTTTCTCTCAAATTGTCTTTCTTATGCATGTACGTAAATAAAATCTATGTTTACGTAAGTTTATAAAATATAAGGTTAAAAACCCTGATTAATAAGAAAACTGTCCTATAGTTTAATTGATATATTTTTCCTATTTTAAAAGTAGTGGTGCATCGTATAATCGTTGGCATCTGACATTCTATGAAATTTAGTGTTTCTGTTGTCATTATTATCATTATTATCAACAACTTGTAACTTTTCTGCTTCTTTAAGAAATTATTTCCTATCCATAGGTTATAAAGATAATCTCTGATATTGTGTTATAAAAATATTATAGTTTACCCTTTGTATTTAGATTCTGAATTCACTAAGAATTTATTTTTGTTTATGGTGTAAGATAGGGGTCCAATTTAATTACTTTTCATACGGATAACCAAGTACCTATCAAAAAAAGTTATCCTTTTTCCTCTGCCCTTTTTTACCAGCTCTATCATAAGTCCAGTTTTCGTTTATTCATGAGTCTGTTTCTGGGCCATTTTATTTCAGTGGCTACATTTTTATCTCTATATTAGTAAGATAGAGTTTAATTATTTGGGATTTATAATCATTCTTTATATTTTGTATGGCAAGTCCTCCTATCTAGTTCTTTAGAATCACTTTGTGAATTCTCTCCTCCTCCCAAAATTCTCTTAGGCTTTTGATTGGAATTTATCAGATCTGCAGATTAATTTGGGGGGATTGGCACCCTTGCATCACTGAGTCTTCCAGTCCATGATGGTGATACATCCCTCCATTATTAGATGATCGCTAATATTACTCAGTGAAGTCTTATGATATTCTCCTCCAAGGTCTCAGATATATTTTGTCAGGTTTATTCCTAGGTACTTCATAATTTTTATGCTATTGTAAGTTAAATCATCTTTTAAATTGAATTTTCTAACATTGTTGCTAATGTGTAAAAATTCAACTGATTGGGAGTTCCCTGATGGTCCAGTGGCTGGGGCACCACACTTCCAGTGCAGGGGATCCCAGTTTGATCCCTAGTCAGGGACTGGATCCTGCATGTGGCAGCTAAAAAAAAAATCCTGCAATCCTGCATGCTAAAGTGAGGATCAAAGATCCTGAGTGCTGCGACTAGACACTGATATAGTCAAATAAATAAAACAAATGTTTTTTTAATTTAAAATTTTAAAAATGAATTTCATAAATTGATTTTGTATCTAGAAACATAATATTATTCACCTTAATTCTATTATTTTGTGGTGTATTTGTTTCTTGTTTCTTTTTTGATACAATATATGATCTGAAAATAGTGACTGTTTCTTCCTTCTGTTTCTTTTTCTTGTTTTCCTGTATCAGCCAAGACCTCTAGTTCCATACTGAATAGAAGTGATGATAGTGGCAACCTTTGTCTTGTTTGTGAAATTGCAATACTTTGAATGCTTCACCACAAAATATTTGTCATAGCTTTGTGATAACCTGTCCTCAGGATGCCTTCAAATGATTTCTGCCTAATGATATATTCAACCCAATGCTGAATAAAGTTGACCTGTGTAACAAGATATTGTGGAAATGAGGGTGTCATTTCCATGTGCGACTTCTGAGGCTAGATTATAAGAGATACTTCTGCTTCCACTTTGCTCTACTTTGGAAACCAAGTGCTGTATTGGGCGCCTACTCAAGCAGCCCAATGGCAGGGTCAGTGTGGCAGAGACCTCTTGTCAGCAGCCAGCATCAATTTGCTAGTTCTGTGAGTAAGCCTCCTTGGAAGTGGGCCCTCCTGGCCTAGTCAAGTCTTCAGGAGACTGCAGTACTGGCCAACATTCTTGACTGAAACCTTGTGCGAAACCCTTGCTTCTGAATTTCTAACCCACAGAAATCACATGAAAGCATGAATGTTTATTATTGAATGAAGCTATTAACATTGGGGGTAATTTACTGTATAAAATGAATAACATGCAGGGAGATTTTGTAGAAGCTTTATCAGATTAAGGAAGTTCCCATTGATTTCTACTTTCATAAGATTTCTTTACAATTATGAATTGATGTTGAATATTATATGAATGTTATCCATCTAGTGAGTGAACATATTATCATTCTTTAATATAAAAGCATGATTAGTTATGCTTCCCTGGTGGCTCAGACAGTAAAGAATCTGCCTGCAATGGGGGAGACCTAGGTTTGATCCCTGGATTGGGAAGATCCTCTGGAGGAGGAAATGGCAACCCACTCCAGTATTCTTGCCTGAAGAATCCCATGGACAGAGGAGCCTGGTGGGCTACAGTCCACAGAGCTGCCAAGATTCAGACACAACTGAGTGACACAACACTATGACTATGGTTAGTTATATTGGTTGATTTTCTAGTGTTAAAACAAGCTTGTACTTCTAGGATAAACCCAAGTTGGTCATAACGTATTGCCCTTTTTCACATTATTGGATTTAGTTTTTTAATACTTTATTAGGATTTTTGCATCTATGTTATTGAGTGAGTCTGACCTACAATCTTCCTCTGCCTGCCAGGCTCCTCTGTCCATGGGAGTCTCCAGGCAAGAATACTGGAGTGGGTAGCCATTTCCTTCTCCAGGGGAACTTCCTGACCCAGGGATCAAACTTGGGTCTCCCGGATTGCAGGCAGATTCTTTACCGACGGAGCCACCAGGGAAGCCCCCTTTGTCATAACGTCCTTGTTGAGTTTTGGTGCCGGGATTTTGCTTTTCATCAGTTGGGGAGTAATTTATTTTTGTCCACACTCTGAATTGGCTTATGTCAAGTGAAATTGTTTGGCCCTTCAATGTGTATTTTAACTCACTGGTAAAACAATCTGGACCTGATTTCTATCTGGGAAGATTTTCAACTATTGTTTCAATGACTTAACAATTATAGAATTAGTCAAGGTTTTTGTTTATTCCTGTGTCTGTTTGAGAAAGCTATATTTTTTTTCTGGAAGTTGGTTCAATTCATGCAAGTTTTCATTTATGTTGTTTTTTATCATAATATACTCTTGTTACCTACTTAATCTCTGTCATTTTTATACTTATTACTATTTGGACCCCCACCCCCACCCCCGCCCTTACTTGATCAATCTTGCCAGAGATTTAAAAATTTTAATATTTTTTTTTCTAAAAATGAAGCTTTGATTTTGTTCATTCTTTCTGTTATATGATTTTCTTTCTTTTTAAATTGGAGTGTAGTTGATTTACAATTTTGTGTTAGTTTCAGGTGTACAGGAAGGTGATTCAGATACATATATTTCAGATTATTTTCCATTATAGGTTATTATAAGACATTGAATATAGTCCACTGTGTTATACAGTAAATCCTTGTTCCTTATCTACTTTATGTATAGTAGTACAGAGAAGGCAATGGCACCCCACTCCAATACTTTTGCCTGGAGAATCCCAAGGATGGAGGAGCCTGGTAGGCTGCAGTCCATGGGGTCGCTAGAGTCGGGACGCGACTGAATGACTTCACTTTCACTTTTCACTTTCATGCACTGGAGAAGGAAATGGCAACTCACTCCAGTGTTCTTGCCCAGAGAATCCCAGGGACGGGAAGCCTGGTGGGTGGCCGTCTATGGGGTCGCACAGAGTCGGACACGACTAAAGCGACGCAGCAGCAGCAGCAGCAAGTAGTGAAGTCGCTCGTAGTTTGTCTCTATTAATCCCATACTCCTAATTTATCTCTTTTCCCCATCCCTTTCCATTCTGGTAACCTTAAGTTTGTTTTCTATGTCTGTGAGTTTGTTTCTGTTTTGTAAATAAGTTCATTTGTATCAATTTTTTCTAAGATTCCGTATGTAAGTTATACCAATATTTGTCTTTCTCTATTTGACTTACTTCATTTAGTAAGATATTCTCTAGGTCCGTCCATGTTGCTGCAAATGGAATTATTTTGTTCTTTTTATTGCTGAATAATATTCCATTGTGTATATATACCACATCTTCTTTCTTCATTCATCTGCCAATGGACATTTAGGTTGCTTCCATGTCTTGGCTAATATAAATAGTGCTGCTATGATCATAGGGGTGCATGTAACCTTTTGAATTAAAAATTTTATCTTTTCTAGATATATATCCAGGAGTGGGCTACTGGATTATGTAGAACTCTATTTTTAGTTTTTAAGGAATCTTGATACTGTTTTTCATAGTGGCTACACAAGTTACATTCCCACCAACAGTACAGGAGGGTTCCCTTTTCTGCATACCCTCTTCACCATTTGTCATTCATAGGCTTTTTGATGATGGCCATTGTGACCCAACGTGAGTTGATACTTCATTGTGGGTTTTAATTTGCATTTCTCCATTAGTTAATGATGCTGAGCATTTTTTCATGTTCCTCTTGGCATGCCCAAAAATGTTTTGCGGCAGTGGCACCCCACTCCAGTACTCTTGCCTGGAAAATCCCATGGATGGAGGAGCCTGGTAGGCTGCAGTCCATGGGGTCTCGAAGAGTCAGACACGACTCAGCGACTTCACTTTCGCTTTTTACTTTCATGCATTGGAGAAGGAAATGGCAACCCACTCCAGTGTTCTTGCCTGGAGAATCCCAGGGACAGGGGAGCCTGGTGGGCTGCCGTCTGTGGGGTGGCACAGAGTCGGACACGACTGAAGCGACTTAGCAGCAGCAGCAGCATGTTTTTTTCTATTTTGCATGGTTTTGTTAATAAGTGCTAAGAATTTAGAACACTACCTTGCACGTGGAAAGTACTATGTAAAGTCTTACTTTCTGAGGTTATCTTAATTATTTCCTTCATTTTAGTTACTCTTTTTGGATTTATGATTTCCCTTTTCTTAACTTCTTAAGCTATATGCCATTTTGTTCTCATTCTTGAATGACTTGCTCTGGGAGAAGCTAACTGCTGTGTTGGGGGAACACTTAGCAGCCCTAGTATGATCATCCTCTTTTCAAAAGCATTTAATGTTATAAACTTCCTTTTAAGTATTATTTTAGTTGTATCACATATATGGTATATGTCACTTAAAGTATTTTTGAATTCTAAAGAGTATATACCTTGTTATGTTGGGTATCTTCTAGATCTATTAGATTAAATTGTGAATTATGTTGTTCAGAATTGCTAAACTTTCTGGAATTGATCTGCATTATCTCAAGTAACGCTTTTTGCTTTAACATTGATTTGTCCAATATTAATATAACTAACCTAATTGTTGTTGCTAGTGTTTTCCTGGCGTATTTTTTCCATCTTTTCCCTTGAAAAATTGTTATGGTTTATGTCTCTCTTATAAAACCTGATATAGATAAACTTACTTTTAATCAATCTGATTAAATGAAACCATTTAACCCATTTACATTTATTGTGATTACAGACATATTTGTATTTCTATGTGATTTCTCTTTGTTCCACCTTCTGGCATGTTTCTTTTTCTATCTTTTCTTGCCTCTTTTAAAGTGATTGAGTATTTTTTCATTCTTTATTTCCCAGTAGTAACTTAGAAATTATACACTTTCTCTATTTTTTTAATGTTTACCCTTGGAATTTTATTATCCATATTCAGCTTTTCAAAGTCCGAAGGTAATCAATGTCTTTACCACACCTGACAATAAAAAAGACTGTAGAAAACTTTGCCTCCAAAGGTCTCCTTTCCAATTTTATGGTATTGTTTTCATGCATTTTAATTCTATGTTGTTTTATTTAAACCCCATAAGACATTGTCATTATTTCATCTAGTTATTGTTTTTTTAGAGTCACCCACATATTTACCACTTTCTTTGCTAATTATTTTGGAAGAAACAGATAATTTTCCTTTTACCTGAATTATAACTCTTAGAATTCCTGCAGTGTTGTGGCCAACTCTCAATATTTGTTTGAAATATTTTTATTTCATTCTTGTTTTTGAAAGATATTAAGTCATGTCTGACCCTTTGAGACCTCATGGACTATACAGTCCATGGAATTCTCCAGGCAAGAATACTGGAGTGGGTAGCATTTCCCTTCTCCAGGGGATCTTCCCAACCCAGGGATCAAACCCAGGTCTCCTGCATTGCAGGCGGATTCTTTACCAACTGAGCTATCAGGGAAGCCCCTTTTCAAAGACAGTTTTACTAAATATACATTTCTAGTTTATGCTTATTTTATTTGAGCATATTGAATACATTACCGTTTTCTGGCTTCCATTGTTCCTACTGAAATGTCAGATGTAAATCTAATAATCTTTCCTTTGAAAGTAGTAACTTTCTGTCTGATTTTAAGATAGTTTTTTTGTTTTGGACGTCCTGCAGCTACACTACACTGTTTCTGAAGACGGGTTTCTTTTTAAAAAAATTTATTTTATTGATGTATAGTTGATCTACAATGTTGTGTTAATTTCTGCTGTATATCGAAGTAATTCAGTTTTACACACACACACACACACACACACACACACAGACATTCTTCTTTATGTTCTTTTCCATTATGGTTTATCAAAGGATACTGAATACAGTTCACTGTGCTATACGGTAGGACCTTGTTGTTTATCCATTCTCTATATAATAGCTTGCATCTGATAATTCCAAACTTCCAATCCATCATTCACATCCTCCTCTCCCTTGGAAACCACAAGCCTGTCCTCTGTGTCTATGAGTCTGGTTCTGTTTCATAGATACGTTCGTTTGTGTCATATGTTAGATTTCACATATAAGTGATATCATATGGTATTTGTCTTTCTCTTTCTGACTTACTTCACTTAGTATGACAATCTCTAGGTCCATCTATGTTGCTGCAAATGGCATTATTTTCTTCTTTTTTACAGCTGATTAGTATTCCATTGTATATATGTACCACATCTTTCTTTAACCATGTATCTGTTGATTGACATTTAGGTCGCTTCCATGTCTTGGCTATTGGAAATAAAACTATGCCACATTCTTGAATATCAGCTAGTTTAAAGATTCCTTTTAAACAGATAGTTTAAAAGTTCTGCTTATCTTTTCTGCCATCTCAACTTTGAAGAGATTTACCCCTAAAACTCACTTTTAGTCTTAATAACTTCTCACTGAAGTATGCCTTTACTGTTATCCATTCAACCTTCCTCTGGGTTGTTGGAACCTCAGACGTAGTGCCTGTAATCTGCTTTCTGTGGAGTTTAGGCTAAAATACAGATGGGTCAGTCAAATTGAGGATCTTTTCTAGGATCTATGTCCTTCAGCTATTTCAATTCTCATTTGAACTTACAGATTCTTGTAAAATCCGAGCATTTTCATAAAAGTCTCTTATAAAAACACATATGGAACCTGTAGAAAAAGAGATTAAGGAAGAGGTGGGATGACAATGAGAACTGCTCTTTTTTAAGGTTGGTACTTATAAGCTGAGGTTTTCTTACATAGGCATTATTTTAAGCAGTAATATTTGTGTCCAATATTGGGCTCACAAAGTTTAAGATGGAGAATTTGACAATGACAGAAGACAACAATGTTAGAAAATATGAAGAGTAAAAACAGTGTTAGGGCCTAATAACAAATTTATGACTGACTGTAAGAAGACAATTTAATGATTCCATTGAGAGCCAAATAGGAAGAGACAGAAATTGCTTTAGAAAGGATTTAGGTTGGATAATAGAAAGAACTTTCTGACAACTAAAAGTTATTGGATGCTGGAATTCATTTTCAGAAAAATGGTGGTATCATCTCTGGAGATGTTTAAGGAGAGAACAATCTATTTCCCTTCAGCCTGCTTGGAAGTAGTTCGTTCATTCATTCAACACATATTTAATGGGTGCCTCTGTTCTAGATGCTGTTCTATGTGCAAGAGAGACAGCTGTGAAAACGTAGAAATGAACTTCTGTCATGGAACTTCACATTACAGAGGTGGTGATGGTGAGGGTGATAAATAATGAATAAATGACACAGCAATTTCAGATGATACATGCTATCAAACAGGATAATTAATAAGAAATGAGTAATGACTAATAGGACAGGGGACTATTCAATATCCTGGGATAAAGCATAATGGAAATGAATATAAAAAAAGAAAGTATATATGTGTATAACTGAGTCATTTTGCTGTATGACAGAGATTGGCATAACATTGTAAATCAACTATACTTCAGTTAAAAAAAATAAATGTAGATATATTCCTAAGTATTTTATTCTTTTCATTGCAATGGTGAATGGAATTGTTTCCTTAATTTCTCTTTCTATTTTCTAATTATTAGTGTATAGGAATGCAAAGGATTTCTGTGTGTTGATTTTATATCTTGCAACTTTACTATATTCATTGATTAGCTCTAGTAATTTTCTGGTGGAGTCGTTAGGGTTTTCTATGTAGAGGATTATGTCATCTGCAAACAGCGAGAGTTTTACTTCTTTTCCAATTTGGATTCCTTTTATTTCTTTTTCTGCTCTGATTGCTGTGGCCAAAACTTCCAAAACTATGTTGAACAGCAGTGGTGAGAGTGGGCATCCTTGTCTTCTTTCTGACTTTAGGGGAAATGTTTTCAATTTTTCACCATTGAGGATAATGTTTGCTGTGGTTTTGTCATATATAGCTTTTATTATGTTGAGGTGTGTTCCTTCTATTCCTGCTTTCTGGAGGGTTTTTATCATAAATGGATGTTGAATTTTGTCAAAGGCTTTCTCTGCATCTATTGAGATAATCATATGGCTTTTATTTTTCAATTTGTTAATGTGGTGTATTACATTGATTGACTTGCAGATATTGAAAAATCCTGGCATCCCTGGGATAAAGCCCACTTGGTCATGATGTATGATCTTTTTAATGTGTTGTTGGATTCTGATTGCTAGAATTTTGTTAAGGATTTTTGCATTTATGTTCATCAGTGATATTGGCCTGTAGTTTTCTTTCTTTTTTTTTTTTTTTTTGTGGCATCTTTGTCTGGTTTTGGTATTAGGGTAATGGTGGCCTCATAGAATGAGTTTGGAAGTTTACCTTCCTCTGCAATTTTCTGGAAGAGTTTGAGTAGGATAGGTGTTAGCTCTACTCTAAATTTTTGGTAGAATTCAGCTGTGAAGCCGTCTAACCTGGGCTTTTGTTTGCTGGAAGATTCAAAAGACCTATATATAGAAAAGTATAAAACAATGATGAAAGAAATCAAAGAGGACACTAATAGATGGTGACATACACTGTGTTCATGGATCGGAAGAATCAAGATAGTGAATATGAGTATACTACCCAAAGCAATCTATAGATTCCATGCAATCCCCATCAAGCTACCAACGGTATTTTTCACAGAGCTAGAACAAATAATTTCACAGTTTGTATGGAAATACAAAAAAACCTCAAATAGCCAAAGCAATCTTGAGAAAAAAGAATGGAACTGGAGGAATCAACCTGCCTGACTTCAGGCTCTACTACAAAGCCACAGTCATCAAGACAGTATGGTACTGGCACAAAGACAGAAATATAGATCAATGGAACAAAATAGAAAGCCCAGAGATAAATCCATGCACCTATGGACACCTTATCTTTGACAAAGGAGGCAAGAGTATACAATGGAGAAAAGACAATCTCTTTAACAAGTGGTGCTGGGAAAACTGGTCAACCACTTGTAAAAGAATGAAACTAGAACACTTTCTAACACCATACACAAAAATAAACTCAAAATGGATTAAAGATCTAAACGTAAGACCAGAAACTATAAAACTCCTAGAGGAGAACATAGGCAAAACACTCTCCGACATAAATCACAGCAGGATCCTCTATGACCCACCCCCCAGAATATTGGAAATAAAAGCAAAAATAAACAAATGGGACCTAATTAAAATTAAAAGCTTCTGCACAATGAAGGAAACTATAAGCAAGGTGAAAAGACAGCCTTCAGAATGGGAGAAAATAATAGCAAATGAAGAAACTGACAAAGCATTAATCTCAAAAATATACAAGCAACTCCTGCAGCTCAATTCCAGAAAAATAAACAACCCAATCAAAAAATGGGCCAAAGAACTAAACAGACATTTCTCCAAAGAAGACATACAGATGGCTAACAAACACATGAAAAGATGCTCAACATCACTCATTATCAGAGAAATGCTAATCAAAACCACAATGAGGTACCATTTCACACCAGTCAGAATGGCTGCGATCCAAAAGTCTACAAGCAATAAATGCTGGAGAGGGTGTGGAGAAAAGGTAACCCTCTTACACTGTTGGTGGGAATGCAAACTAGTACAGCCACTATGGAGAACAGTGTGGAGATTCCTTAAAAAACTGGACATAGAACTGCCATACGACCCAGCAATTCCAATTCTGGGCATACACACTGAGGAAATCAGAATTGAAAGAGACACGTGTACCCCAATGTTTATCGCAGCACTGTTTATAATAGCCAGGACATGGAAGCAATCTATCAACATGGAAGCAATCTATATTAACAGATGAATGGATAAGAAAGCCATGGTACATATACACAATGGAATATTACTCAGCCATTAAAAAGAATACAGTTGAGTCAGTTCTAATGAGGTGGATGAAACTGAAGCCTATTATACAGAGCGAATTAAGCCAGAAAGAAAAACACCAATACAGTATACTAATGCATACATATGGAATTTAGAAAGATAGTAACAATAACCCTGTATGCGAGACAGCAAAAGAGACACAGATGTATAGAACAGTCTTTTGGACTCTGTGGGAGAAGGCAAAGGTGGGATGATTTGAGGGTATAGCATTGAAATATGTATATTATCATATGTGAAAAAGATCACCAGTCCAGGTTCGATACATGAGACAGGGTGCTGAAGGCTGGTGCACTGGGATGATCCTGAGGGATGGGATAGGGAGGGAGGTGGGAGGGGGGTTCAGGATAGGGAACACATGTACACCCGTGGCGGATTCATGTCAATGTATGGCAAAACCAACACAATATTGTAAAGTAATTAGCCTCCAATTAAAATAAATAAATTTATTAAAAAAGAAAAACCATAAAAATAAATAAATAAATGACCAGAGACCTACTTTAGATCAGGTGGTGATGGAAGGAATTTCTGAAGAGAGGAATATATGAAATGAGACATGAAAGACAGGAAGGAACCACCAGGCATGGATTCACAGAGGAGCATTTCAGTGAATGGAACAGTAGATGCAAAGGTCCAGAGGTAGGAACAAGTTAGGCAGATTTATGAAACCAGAAGTTTCATAACTTTTGGTGTGTGGCTGAAGCCTAGTAAGCAGAACGGGGAGAATAGTTGGAAATAAGGTCAAATAGAATAAACTAGACCAGGAAGAGCCTGCAAGATATTTGGATTTGATTCTAAGACAATGGGAAGTCATAGGAGGATTTTAAGCAGGGGAGTAGTATCATAATATGGTTAACACTATTGAAAAATGTATTCTGGTTGCTGTGTGAAGAACACTTTAGACAAATGATCGAATAGAAACAGAGAAACATGTGGGAGACTTCTGTGGAGGTGCAAGCAGAAGATGATGGTGGTTTGGCCAACAGTGGTAGCAGTAGATGAAAAGAGAAGTAGACAGATACGAAGACTTTTCCCAGTACATCGGTTCTATGATTGTCCAAGGAAATTAATATTTTTATTTCCAAAAGAAAAATAACGTAGGCATGCAAGAAGCATGAACATATAACTTTTACTGCCTATGATTTCCCAATGACTTGTACACTTACATTATATGGAAAATTGGAAAGGCATTCTTTGAAACAAGAGCATTGATGAAATCAGTGTCATATGCTGTTATGGAATGGTCTCGATGGAGATGTGTTCTCTGCTTTGTGCATTGACAATGGTTCTTTTCTTCTCAGTCCTCTGAAGTTGCACCATGCTTATTAGTGATGAGGCTAGAAAGATAATTTATGGCACATCATGCAGACCTTTGTATGATAGGCTAAGGACACCATATTTTATTTTATAGGGGAGTCATGGAAGATTTTTCTGAGCAGATGAATACTAGGCTTAAACACTTTTATTAAAAATGTTAATTTGGTAAAGAATGGATCAAAGTGGGAGAGATCCTGGAGATAAGAGAATCACTTATAAAACTCTTAGTTATCCAGGCAAGAAGTAATGAGACTTTAGACTAGGATAGAGACAGAGATGAGAAAGGAAGGAACTGATGAGATGAGAAAGTTAGGAGGCTGACTTACAGCCTCGAACACAACTTACAGATGGAACTGACTGGAATTAGCAAGTGGAAGAGAAGTAGACAAAGGTTGTTCCTGACATGTTGAATCGAAAAGTAGGATGCTTATTAAGGGAAAGTGAAGAACAGAAAAGGAGATGGTTTGGGGCAAGAGGAAATAGAACAGATCTGTTTCACAATGATGAGAATTATACTTAACATTTCTGAACTATACCATTAAAAATGGTTAAGATGGTAAATTTTATATTATATATTTTTAATCACAATTTTAAAAAAAAAAGAGGAAATAAAGGAAAGGGTAATAAAGGCAAGCTATTTTGTGTCAGCAGCTGCAATCTGCCAAAGGACAGGCTGGAGAAAGAGAAGAATGCCTTAGTACAGTCAATTACAGGACAAGTCAAGGAGACCCATGGTAACCGTTCAGCTTAAGTTCTGCAAGACTGAAACATGGTATCTAATGGTCTCTGCCTGTCCAAAAGCCAGCCCTCCAAGAAACCCTCTGGTGTTTTATTTTACTCTGGACTTCTGAAGAGATACATTTCATATTAAAAAAAAAAAAAAAGCACCAAGCAATACAGGAAACTATTCTCACCCAAATGCGCATACCTCTGCTAATGTGCTAGAGGAGCCGTGATGAAGTGACACCTCACCTACGGCTTTAGATGGTTTTGGCCTGGCCATTGCCTGAACTGTTTAACTACTCAGGTTTTCTGAGCACTAGCCTAGCTCGCTCCCTGTGAGGGTGATTTATTGGTGTGTTTCCCACTAGTCATGTTTATCCCTTCTTTATCAGTCATTTCTCTAGTCTTTCTCTCTCTCTCTGTAATTCAGCCATATTGAGGTATAATTGACAACTAAAATTATAAGATATTTAAAATGTACATCTTGATTTAATATACATGTACATATGAAAGGCTCCTCCCATTAGTTAATGAACACATCCATCACTTTGCATATTCATCTTTTCTCTTTGTGTGTAGACACTTAAATTCTACTCTCCTAGAAAATTTCAATCATACGATACCATGTTACCAACTTCTACTCCCCACCACACCCCCACCCCGCCATTTCCTATTACATTTTCCAAGCAACCACTCATCTTTCTATCACTCTAGATTACTCTGCATTTTTTATAATTTTAAACAAATTTTATTTAGTTAATGGCAACCCACTCCAGTGTTCTTGCCTGGAGAATCCCAGGGATGGGGGAGCCTTGTGGGCTGCCGTCTATGGGGTCACACAGAGTCAGACACGACTAAAGCGACTTAGCAGCAGTGCTGGGTCTGGAGAAGGCACTGGTGACCCACTCCAGTACTCTTGCCTGGAAAATCCCATGGACGGAGGAGCCTGGTAGGCTGCAGTCCATGGGGTCGCGAAGAGTCAGACACGACTGAGCGACTTCACTTTCACTTTTCACTTTCATGCATTGGAGAAGGGAATGGCAACCCACTCCAGTGTTCTGGCCTGGAGAATCCCAGAGATGGCGGAGCCTGGTGGGCTGCCGTCTGTGGGGTCGCACAGAGTCGGACGTGACTGAAGTGACTTAGCAGCAGCAGCAGCAGTGCTGGGTCTTCGTTGTTTCAAGGACTTTTCTCTAGCTACAGTGAACAAGGGCTACTCTCTGGTTGCAGTGCGTGGGTTTCTCATCGCAGTAGCTTCTCTTATTGTGGAGCACAGGCTGTAGGGCGTGAGGACTTCAATAGTTTCCGCATGTGGGCTCATTTGTTTCGGCTCCTGGGTTCTAGAGAACAGGCTCAGTTGTTGTAGCACACAGGCTTAGTTGCTCCACAGCATGTGGAATCTTCCCAGACTAGGGATTGAACCCATGTCTCCTGCATTGGCAGGCAGATTCTTAACCACTGGACCACCAAGGAAGCCCTAGAATTTTTGATATGGATGGAATCATATACAGTATGTACTTTTTTTGTCTGTGTTATTTCATTCAATATGTTTTTGAGGTTTTTCCAAATTGTTCATTTATCAAGTTCATTTCTTTTCTTTTCCTTTTGCTAAGTAGTATTCCATTGCATGAATGTACCACATTTTGCTTACCTGTTCACGTGTAGATGGTCATAAGGGTTGTTTCCAGTTGTTTAATTGCAAAGTTATATCCGACTCTTTCGCAAGGCCATGGACTGTAGCCCACCAGGCTCCTCTGTCTATGGGATTTCCCAGGCAAGAATACTGGAATGGATTGCCATTTCCTTCTCCAGGGGATCTTCCCAACCCAGGGACTGAACCTGGTCTCCTGCATTGCAGGTGGATTCTTTACCACTGATCCACCAGGGAAGCCCTTCCAGTTCTTAGCTTTTACAAAGAAAGCTGCTATAACATTTAATACAAGTCTTTGTATGAACATATACTTTCATTTATTTGGAAGTAAATACTTAGAAATGGAATGACTGGTTCACATGATAAGTCCCAGGAAGGGGGGATTTGGGTTCTAATCAGTGAAAAACTTCAAAATCATTGAATGAATTTTAATCCTTTTTAGTTTAATATAAACTAAAAATTTTAAACTAAAAAAATTTTAAAATTTTAAAATTTAAATTCATGTTCCCAATTTAGTTGGGATCTCTCCCAACCATGATAGTATAAAGCTATCATCGGTATATTGGATGTCCTTAGTTTGTCTTTTGGGGGCTTCCCTTGTGGTTCAGCTGGTAAAGAATCCACTTGCAATGTGGGAGACCTGGGTTCAGTCCCTGGGTTGGAAAGATCCCCTGGAGAAAGGTGAGGCTACCCACTCCACTATTCTGGCCTGGAGAATTCCATGGACTGTATAGACCATGGGGTTGCAAAGAGTCGGACATGACTGAGTGACTTTCACTTTTGCTTTAGTTTGCCTTTAATATTTGTCACTTTCTCTTTAATATTTTAAATTTCTTTTTGATTTTGAAGTTTCCTTATTTTTCACCTTCTATGTCTGTTAAGGTGTTTTCTGTTTGTTTGTTCACTCTGGTGTTCCAGTCTCTGAATTTTTTCTTTTATTTCTAGTTCTTTTATGAGTTCTGTCACTTTATTTCAAGTATCTCTACTTCTGATTTCTACTATTATTTTATGTCTTGGATCATTTAAAAGTGTTTTTCAGTTCATTTTAGAGCAGAATGTAATAGCTTTCACCTATTCCTGGTGTGTTTTCATTTTCACTGTTTGTAAAAATGTTATCTGCTTCTCATTCTCCTTTTCCTCATGATAACCTTTATTGGATTTAATCTTGCTGCTTTTCTGTTGCTTATTTTTATGGGATGTTGGTTTCCCTGAAATTTTATGAGGCAGGCGAGTCATGTTTAAAAATGCCATGTCTTGCTTTCCCACAGTTTCCTGACATTGCTCCCTTCCCCCATTTAATCAGACTCTGTCTTTCCTTGTCTCTATTGATCACCATTACCAGGTGGACACAACTGAGCAACTAAGCACGGCACACGTCAGGTGGATAGTTTTCTCAGGAAGGAGACACGCTGCTTCTGGTTGCTTTGAAAATAAACATTTAAGTGATGTTAAAGTCCATCAAAAATAATTGATGGCACGTATTTGTCTGCAGTTTGAGAGGTCTTGGCATTCAGGACCACTGGATAAAGACCTCCTCTGTGAACTCTAGGCTTCTTTGCTTAAAAAAAAAATTTCTTTAGGGGAACATCCTAGGCTGGAGTCACCCTCTGAGCTGTGCTCTCTCAATGCTGTTTTTCCTTTTTTCCAACTGGATATAAAATTTAGTCTCAGGCCAAAAAAGAAGGACACTATTGACTTCCACTCAAGAGGCTGTCACAATGGCACAGTAACCAGGACATTCACAAAGTGAGTATCGCTCCACCACTCCTCAAGTGATAAAGAGCAAGTCATTTTACCTTCCTATGCTCAGAGACAAATTCCTTTTGTCTAGTAAATTGTTTCCAAATGCATCGTAACTTAATTTTTAAAAAGTAAAGAAGATAGGGCATGGGCTTTCCAGTTGCATTTGGTAAGCATCACACCATTTTTACCTGACACCCTGTCCCTTCCTGTACATGCACAATCTGCCTGGCCTCTGAAAGCTTTTGAGTTTGATAATCTGGAACTGGGTAATTTTTCCCGTTTTATTGAAATATAATTGATATATAGCATTGTAGAAGTTTAAGGTGTACAACCTGATTCGACAGACATATATATTGCAAGAGGATCACCATTCTGTTTTGTTAATACCCATCACCTGGGACTAAGTTATTTTTAAGGCCATGTTTTTCACGGTGCAAGTGTGCGGATTGTTGAAGTGATGATGCCCGGGCTCCATGCCAGGTTAACTTAATCAAGAATCATGAGCCGTAGCCTAGTAAACTGAGCTTTTAATATGTGCTCTGGAGGATTCCATCATTCACCAAAACCTGAAAACTCTTGCTAAGGTAAGTTCCAATGGTATCATTCTAACATGAATGATTGGGGGATTAAGGATTGCTAAAGATATTCATTTTGTCTATCTGCTATGATTCCGAGAAGGGAAGGACACTTTCCTTACTTTTTAAACAGGTTATTAGAAACAAGGCTGAGCAGTCTTTCTCAAAACAGGGCATTAGGATGCGAAAAATATCATGTATGTAGAGAATCCTTAGATTGTGCGGGTGCTGGAGAGAAGTTCCAGAGATCACAGGTAGCATGACTACTACTGCCAGTAATAAATACCATTCATTAACCATCCTGTGCCAGGCAGGATGTATGGACTTTAAATTACCTCATTTGAGTCCTCTACAGCCTTCAGAGGCAAGTATGACTATCTCCTATTATAAATAAAGGTTCAGAAAGGTCAGGTAAAATTTTAAATGCCCCATAGCCGAGCAGTTGTTGGGTTGGGATTCAAACTCAGTTCTGAATGATGCCAAAGTTAGCCAGACCACCTCTGCTCTCTAACTGGGGTGATCAGTGCATGGAAAGGAGACAGTGTGGTCTGGTACTAGGAAATTATGGTTCTGTTGGGTCACAGTCTTTGCCCATGGTGAGAGGAAACATGGAATAGAGGTCTGTTTAGTAAGCACTTCAAGGAGACAGATGGGCATTGTCAATCAATTGTGCTCTGATTTCCTAGAGAACTCAAGAATAGATTCTCATAACCACAGAATAGATTCTCATGGCATTAGTTGTTATTGAATTAAGAAATGGAAACTGTATGCTGCAAGAATTGATTCCTCTTAAAAATTCTGTTTTCCTCTCTAAAACTTGTATAAATGAAACACCAATGATCTTCGGGAGAGCTTTTTAAAAAGACGAGTGGCTGGGCTCCTCCCCAGATTTATGAATCAGAGTTTCTTGAGGGTAGAATCTGGGGATCTACATCTTTTTTAAAAAGTCCCTGGTGATTCTGTTGGTCAGGAAGGTTTGGGAACCATTGGATTAAATAAAATGAACTACTTGGGTTCGGGGGTAACTTTCCTAATTGGAATGGGTCTGATTTGAGTTGCCAGGCAAGCCCTCTCTGGCAGAAAGAGTCTGCTTTCTTCCTTAGCCAATCTCTCCTCCTAATTCGCTCGTACTTCCCACCCTATATCTTCACTGTCTCCATCACCCTCTTTCCCGCCCAAAACTGGCTGGAAAACGACGTTTAGAACAGCAGCGCCACATTGTGGAGAGAAACAGTATTGTACTACAAAAAGCACGACGCGGTCCTCAAGGGTCACTGGGGCTGCGATTACCATTTTGTCCTGCAGAGAGCACCATTTCCTTACATTTTTAGGTGAGGTAGTTTTTCCTTACCTGTGTGGGGTGACCTTAGGAAACATCCTTATAGAAAGGCACGAGATGGAAGGAACATTGCGCCAGACAGAAACCAAAAATCTCCTCGCTGTGAAACCATGGCCAAGCCTTCTGCCGACGTTAAATGCCAATATCTGTGACAGTCTTGCTCAGGCAAAGACTAGAGTGGTCCCCGTTTCCCAGTCAATATTCATTTTAAAAATATCTATCTCAGGTAGTACCTGCTGTAAGGTAGATCTTGGAAAGATTTATTTTTTGTATGATAATTCAAGCATTAATTAATATATCAGACCTCTTATATGGTGCTATTTCTCCACGGTGAGTGACACATTGGCTATATTGATGGAGCAGGTTGGGGTACATTGTGTTCTGATTATTCACCTTTTGATTGATTCCTACCTGGCTAAGTCTCCCTCCATCTCTGTCTGTCTTTCTCACACTCATACACTCATGTTTCTGATATTTATGGACACCTTTTTCAATGGCCTGATCATCTTTGGTGATCCAGCTAACAAATTAATACAGCTAGAAAGAAGATGCTAAAAGTGTACATAAAATCATAGTCTACCTGGTTGCCTTCTCTTCTTGTTTTGTAACAGTTCCATATTGGCTCCAAAGTTGGGAAGTCACACTGGCCAGGATCTGTGTCTCTGCAGATTTGTGCACGATTTCTTGGCAGATGATGGTGTGGCTTTGTTTCTCTGTTTTGCAGCTTCAGGCTGCTTGGTTTTCTGAACTCTAGAGCTCAGATCTGGAAGCCGGATCACAGGGTCTAGTGCCCTGGTTTCCTTGTGGTTTTGTTTGCTCCAATATGCTTGCTGTCTCCCTAACCAGACTGAAAGCCCCTTGACTGAAGGTTCCAAGCCTAGATCTCTTCTAGCCTTCTGACGTCTACATTGTTGAATGGGCACTGCCTGGTCAACATGAATGTTTGGGCTGACTGAATAATGAGGAGAGGTGTTTTAAGAGAATGAGAGGTGAGGGAGAGCCAGGAAAGAGAAAGGGATTAAAAAATAATGTTTCTAAAAGACCGATTTAACTGACCAGTAGTAGGAAGTAGTTTCAGAAAAAGAAAACAGAAGAAAAGGTCTAATCAGAGACAACATGAAGGGAGGAAATTAGTTTTTTCAAAAAGCGGAAATGCTGTTGTGGACAATAACTTCTGAGGACATATTGTGATTCATACACAAGGAAAATAAGATTTCTTCACTGAATGATGACCAAGATGAATGTTTCAAAAGGTATGCTATGAAAGAAAGTTATACTTTTGGAATGTGTGAGTTGTAAATTCACCCAGTTGGTAAATGAATACAGCTTTAAAACAATAGGCCAGACTTCACATTCTTCCTGAATGTTACAATCAAATATTGAAGACCGAAGCCATTTTGAAATCTGACTTTATTCTTCTATAAGAATCAAGCCAGTAAATGTGTCCTTTAAGATTTCAAAGAGTTCTGGTTGTGCTTTAGCTCCCTAGATACCATGAATTGAGGAGGACGGTCTTGCCTTTCCAACACTCAGCTTCATCAGTGAGGCATGTTTTCCATCTGTCTGTCCCAAGTCGCTGAGTCATGTCCGACTCCTTGTGACCCTATGGACTGGGGATTCTCCATCAGGCTCCTCTGGCCATGGGATTCTCCAGGCAAGAGTACTGGAGTGGGTTGCCATGCCCTCCTCCAGGGGATCTTCCCAACCCTGGAATTGAACCCGTGTCTCTTATGTCTCCTGCCCTGGCAGGTGTGTCCTTTACCACTAGCACCACTATAGCCCTTCCAACACTCAGCCTCATCAGCGAGGCATGTTTGCCAGAGACCCTTATTTAGCATATTTTAATGCTTAGAATTTAGAAAGGATTAAGATTTATTGAAGTAAAAGCACACTTGGAAAATAGATGTTTCATTTCTTATTTTCCCTTGCTTTTTAGTTGCACATATACTTGATAGAATACATCTGGAATGTTGTCAAACAAAACTCAGAACTTTATCACTTTGCTCATATTTTTTCTTTCTTTCTCTCTTCCTTTCTTTCTTTCACATGGAGAAGAGGAGTGCATGTTCTTCCTGCCTGCCCAGGCCCCTGACAAGATACTCCCTTTTCCTGCTTCTTTAATAAACATGTTTTCATACCCCAGCCCTTGCCTCTTTAAATGTCTTCCGGCTTGCCTCTAGTCTCCCGAAAAATGCCCAGCTCTCCTGAGCACCTACCACTTTATATGCCTTCTGTCTACTGAGCTGTCTCTTGGTGTCTGTTCTGTCTCAGGTGCCTGTCCTTTAAGTGTCTAACCTATCCCGGGCTTTGGCCCCTTCATTTAAAACACACACATCACAACTCAGAATTGTATCACTTCACCCCATCTGTTTCTTATTTAACATAATAAGACTTATATAAGTCTTATAAGTCTTATATAAATCTGTTTCTTATTTAAATAATTTTTTTTTCTGTCTCTGAAGTGATTGTTTTGGCGGTGGTGGCTGTTCAGTTGCTCAGTCGTGTCTGACTCTTTGCAACACCATGCACTGCAGCACGCCAGGCTTCCCCGTCCATCACCAACTCCTGGAGCTTCCTCAGACTCATGTCCATCGAGTCAGTGATGCCATCCAACCATCTCATCCTCTGTCGTCCCCTTCTCCTGCCTTTAATCTTTCCCAGCATCAGGGTCTTTTCCAATGAGTCAGCTCTTCCCAACAGGTAGCCAAAGTATTGGAGCTTCAGCTTCAGGATCAGTTCATCCAGTGAATATTCAGGGTTGATTTCCTTTAGGATTGACTGGTTTGATCTCCTTGCTGTCCAACGGACTCTCAAGAGTCTTCTCCAGCACCACAGTTGAGAAGGCATCAATTCTTCAGTGCTCAGCCGTTTTTATTGTTGAGCTTTCACATCCGTACATGACTACTGGAAAAACCATAGCTTTGACTATATGGACCATCATCAGCAAAGTAATGTCTCTGCTTTTTAATATGCCGTCTAGGTTTGTCATAACTTTCCTTCCAAGGAGCAACTGTCTTAATTTCATGGCCGCAGTCACCGTCCACAATGATTTTGAAGCCCAAGAAAATAAAGTCTGTCATTGTTTCCATCGTTTTCCCATCTACTTGCCATTAAGTGATGGGACTGGATGCCATGATCTTCATTTTTTGAATGTTGAGTTTAGGCCAGCTTTTTCACTCTCCTCTTTCACCTACAAGAGGCTCTTTGATTTCTACCTTTAGGATAGTATCATCTGCATATCTGAGGTTGTTGATTATCAGTAATCTTAATTCCAGCTTATCCTTCAACTGACATTTTGCGTGATGTACTCTGCATATAGGTTAAATAAGCAGGGTGACAAATCATAGCCTTGATGTACTCCTTTCCCAATTTGGAACCAGTCCCTTGTTCCATGTCCAGTTCTAACTGTTGCTTCTTGACCTGCATACAGATTTCTCAGGGTCAGGCAAGGTGATATGGTATTCCTATCACTTTAAGAACTTTCCAGTTTGTTGTGATATACACAGTCAAAGGCTTTATCATAGTCAATGAAGCAGAAGTTTTTCTGGAATTCTCTTGCTTTTTCTATGATCCAGCAGATGTTGGCAATTTGATCTCTGATTCCTCTGCCTTTTCTAAATCCAGCTTGTACATCTGGAAGTTCTTGGTTCATCTCATGTAGTTTGAAGGAGACATAATCCACTGATTTTAGTGGAATCAGTGTGAAATGGCTGGGATCTGGATCAGTGACTTGGTCATGGTTGTAAAGAAGAATGAATAAGTCTGAAAACTGTTAACTCTTGGACTGGAGCATACTAGTTAATTGGGTTTCTAATTAACTATGGGTTATGAGAAGACAATTTTGTTTGAAATCTCTCTATATTGCCTTAGTCATTTTCTTGCTTTAATAGGTAGTCTAATGAACATAATTAAACCTTGTCTTACTGATTCAGCATCCTGCAATGCCTCAGGATCATTACTCTGAACATAAAATACACTTGTACACCATACTGTAGCAACAGAAGGTAGAGAAGTTTAAGATGGCTCCCAGACATTTCTGTACTTTTGAAAAAGAAATCTCTGTAATCCGTGCATTTCACTGTATGTGAATTTACCTTAATCAAGTAAATGCCTGTTACATATTGTAGAATAATAGACTATTCACTCCAGAAGAGACTCTTGAGATTATGAAATTTAATGCCATTATTTAATAGATGAGAAAACTAAGACCCAGAAAACAACAAGGAAAACGAGTACAGGACGTCTATGATCAGTGTCGCCTGATTGCAAATCCAGAGGCCCTTTGACTCTGCCATGCTGCAGCTTTCAAATGATTTGGGATTATTGTCATTTGTTTCCCTTCCCCCATAAAAAGTGGAGTCCCTTCTCAAAATTGGCTGTTCAGGAGTTTTGGTCAAATGAATGTAAGCTCCAGTAAAATGAGCTCCCTATGGGAGCCTGTTTTGTTCACTGATGTCTTTTCAATGCCTAGAACAGTTCCTATCCTTTGGAAGGCCCTGAATAAATGTTTGTGAATGAAAGAATGAAACGAAATTGGAATATTTATTTTCTACAAGATAACTTGATTTCAAGTTCATAGGCTACCTCTGCTGCTGTTGCTTCAGTCACCTCCGACTCTGTGCAACCCCATAGACAGCAGCCCTCCAGGCTCCGCCATCCCTGGGATTCTCCAGGCAAGAACACTGGAGTGGGTTGCCATTTCCTTCTCCAATGCATGAAAGTGAAAAGTGAAAGTGAAGTCGTTCAGTCGTGTCCGACCCTCAGCGACCCCATGGACTGCAGCCTTCCAGGCTCCTCCGTCCATGGGATTTTTCAGGCAAGAGCACTGGAGTGGGTTGCCATTTCCTTCTCCAATGCATGAAAGTGAAAAGTGAAAGTGAAGTCGTTCAGTCGTGTCCGACCCTCAGCGACCCCATGGACTGCAGCCTCCCAGGCTCCTCCATCCATGGGATTTTTCAGGCAAGAGTACTGGAGTGGGGTGCCATCGCCTTCTCCGAGGCTACCTCTATCTCTGGGTTAATCTACTCAGCATTCATTAAGACTGATTGTATATAGATTACAGGTTAGAATCATTTGAGCCAAAACTTTGAGTTAATAATTAGAAAAATGAAAGGTATACAATAAATATTAAATAATTATGGTGAAGCATCATGAAACTTTTGTTTCATTTTAACTGTGTATCTCAATTTCAAGCCCCATGTGTTTGAAGGGAGGAGCCCAGATGCTAAACTGTAAAAGCACTCTTTAGATGGTAAAATGGATCAGCAAAAGAGAAAATATCACAACTCAGCTTTGCAAAGCTGTCTGTTAAATATGAGTTCTACATAATAGTCAAATATCTCTTTGAACAAGGCAAACAAAGCCATCAAAGCTAAGGAGAACAGGAAATTCTTGGACACTGTACCCTGTACTTATTTTCAGAGATGCCTTTTGACTCTCAAAATTTGTGAGTATGTTTAAACCATCCAGTAAGTGCTTCAGTATTAAGAAATACCTCAGAAACAAACTCAAAAATGAATGAATTGCAAAACCCCTCTATTTAAGGACCAGTTTAAAATTTAACCGTGTAAACACCTAAGGTTACATGCATACACAGGTGGATACTTGGAGTCATGATTTCAGTAATACAAAATCAGAAGATGTTAACTTATCTACAAAACAAGATCCAGATGTTACCACTTTATATTTCTAAAAATGCTTTTAGATCTCCAGAGGTGTTTGAATTTGTTTTTTCTTGAATCACCACTAAACCATAAGCTCCTCAACATTGAGGATCATGTCTAATTCCCATTTGTATTGGCAGTGCTTGGCTCAGTGGTGGAAAATAAAGGAACTTAAGTTGAATGAATGAATTTTAGGGACAGACTTAAGGGCCTTCTTGGAAATTATAAAGATATGTGGAAACATTAATAGAAAAATGTTTATGGGGTCCAGGAACACTTAACTGGAGTAAAGAGATGGGTAAAGATTAAAGGAAATGCAGACTTATCTTTCTGGACTCCAATCTCCGGTATTTGTGAGCCTGCCTCTAAGCCCCTTAATCCTCATTATCACATATGTCCCCTGCGAGAGCTTTGTGAAAAACATATATGCAAAAACATCTTCACTGTTACTGAAGTGCATTGAAAGGACAGCTTTCTTATAACTTACTTCTAATTTTGCCTGATTTCTGAACTACTGTGCCTATTAGTAAAGAATCTCATACATGCCATAGAGATATTGCTTTCTGAGTAGAAATTTGACTTTCTGTACTCTCTTCTCTCAGCTTTCTTTTCAAATCAACTTTAACCTGTCCAGAACAAGAAGTTATATGGTAGGAGAGATTACAAGGTGGTGGAAATGGGCATAGAGAATGCAAGGAAGAAGAGACTCTGCAGCCTTTAGGAAGCAAAGGAACTGAAAACACGCTACCTAGGCAAAGTTGATGGAATGTACTTTCTCCTTACTGAAGGGCTGTTAGGTTCCAGTGTCACGAGGAGGTTGGTCTGAGACCTTAGGGGTCAGGGCTGTTGTGAGGGTCTGGTACTGAAGGGCTGTTAGGTTCCAGTGTCACGAGGAGCTTGGTCTGAGACCTTAGGGGTCAGGGCTGTTGTGAGGGTCGGTTTTCTGTACTTAAGGCTTGGAACGTCATTGTTCATGCCAGGTTTTCCAAAAAGCTGGAAATTTGGGATCAGGAAATTTCAAGATCAGGGCCAATCTATACCTTATCTTCCCATTTTTCTAGTTAGCAATTGGGCTGAATGTGTAAGCCTCCAGTAGTAAGTGGCACTTTAGGTTAATGTTTAATTTACTAACCCTTAGGGAAGGAAGTGTCCGCTTGTATTCTTTTTTTTTTTTTTACTCTCACATTTGCATTCTTTATTTCTGATCTTCCCAAGGTTAGATAATCATAAATAGAACTTAAATAAATCTATTATATAAAACAATGAACAATGGTTATCCTTGCAGAAAATAGATTTAAGAGCCTGGAGAATGTCAAAGAAATATCCGTGGAGCTCAGAGAAAAATGAAGACATTCAGGCTTTATAAGAAAAGGCAAGATATATAGGGAACAGATGGAAGATATCTGCTATCCTTGCAGCAAGACTTAGAGAAAGACAATGTTGCTGTTGTTGAGTTGCCAGTTTGTGTCCAACTCCATGGCCTGCCACCCCATGGACTGCAGCACGCCAGGTTTCTCTGTCCCTCACCATCTCCCAGAGTTTGCCCAAGTTCATGTCCATTGAGTCAGTGATGCCATCCAGCCATCTCATCCCCTTCTCCTCCTGCCTTCAATCTTGCCCAGCATCAGTCTTTTCCAATGAGTCAGTTCTTTGCATCAGGTGTCCAAAGGATTGGAGCTTCAGCTTTAGCATCAGTCTTTCCAATGAGTATTCAGGAATGATTTCCTTTAAGATTAACGGGTTTGATCTCCTTGCAGTCCAAGGGTCTCTCAAGAGTCTTCTCCAGCACCACAGTTTGAAAGCATCAGTTCTTTGGCAGACAAAGCAGGTTGTAAAAACAAAAATTAGGAGGAAAAGGGACTTCCCTGGTGATCCAGTGGCTAAAACTCCTCTTCCCAGTGCAGAGGGCCTGGGTTCAATACCTGGTCAGGCATGATGCAACTAAGACCCGGTGCAGCTGTGTTTTCCGGGTGTTTCCTGCACCCTGTGGTCAAGGCAGCTGAGTGTGTTGCCCTTCAGCTTTCTGGATAGCAATGTGAATGCCTTTCCTGATGTGGCCTGTCTTGAGAAACTCATGCATCCATTAGGGTTTTTCCCAGTCTTCATGTTTTTGAGATGCCTTTCCGAATACCCACAGGCAGGATTGAGCTTCGTCAACTCGGATTCCAGAGCGTCTTGTGCCCGCTTGTATTCTTATCATTGATTTTAAGGTTGCTTAAGGTTGAAGCAGTTCACACAAATGTATTTATTAGTTCTTCCCAACATCAATTTAACACAATAAGGGGAACAAATGATTATACACAACAAATCAAATTCTTGAACCACAAAAAAAGGTTAGCCAACTATTAATCTCAATTTCTCAACAAAAGGAAATTTAGCTGTTGTTCAACATTCTTTGCTCTTATCACTGGTTAGCTTCTTTGCAGAGGAGAAACTGAGAAGCTTAGTGAAATGTCCTAAAATTTCTCAGCACAGCTTTATCTTCTTGCTACTTGAGTGAGGACCTTAACAAAATCTATTTGTGAGAGGTGGTATTCCATCAGCTAAACCCTGGTAATAAGTCCTTTGACCTTTTTCCTCGGACAGAGAATTAGGTGAGGATTAGGGCTGACCTGAGAAATCTGTATGCAGGTCAGGAAGCAACAGTTAGAGGTGGACATGGAACAACAGACTGGTTCCAAGTAGGAAAAGGAGTACGCCAAGGCTGTATATTGTCACCCTGCTTACTTAACTTATATGCAGAGTACATCATGAGAAACACTGGGCTGGAAGAAGCACAAGCTGGAATCAAGATTGCCGGGAGAAATATCAATAACCTCAGGTATGCAGATGACACCACCCTTATGGCAGAAAGTGAAGAGGAACTCAAAAGCCTCTTGATGAAAGTGAAAGTGGAGAGTGAAAAAGTTGGCTTAAAGCTCAACATTCAGAAAACTAAGATCATGGCATCTGGTCCCATCACTTCATGGGAAATAGATGGGTAAACAGTGGAAACAGTGTCAGACTTTATTTTTCTGGGCTCCAAAATCACTGCAGATGGTGACTGCAGCCATGAAGTTAAAAGATGCTTACTCCTTGGAAGGAAAGTTATGACCAACCTAGATAGCATATTCAAAAGCAGAAACATTACTTTGCCAACAAAGGTCCGTCTAGTCAAGGCTATGGTTTTTCCTGTGGTCATGTATGGATGTGAGAATTGGACTGTGAAGAAGGCTGAGCACCGAAGAATTGATGCTTTTGAAGTGTGGTGTTGGAGAAGACTCTTGAGAGTCCCTTGGACTGCAAGGAGATCCAACCAGTCCATTCTGAAGGAGATCAGCCCTGGGATATTTTTGGAAGGAATGATGCTAAGGCTGAAACTCCAGTACTTTGGCCATCTCATGTGAAGAGTTGACTCATTGGAAAAGACTCTGATGCTGGGAGGGATTGGGGGCAAGAGGAGAAGGGGACGACAGAGGATGAGATGGCTGAATGGCATCACTGACTCGATGGACATGAGTCTGAGTGAACTCCAGGAGTTGGTGATGGACAGGGAGGCCTGGCGTGCTGTGATTCATGGGGTTGCAAAGAGTCGGACACGACTGAAAGACTGAACTGAACTGAAGGCAGGATTAGGCTTCCCTGGTGGCTCAGATGGTAAAGCGTCTGCCTACAATGCAGGAGACCCGGGTTCGATCCCTGGGTCGGGAAGATCCTCTGGAGAAGGAAATGGCAACCCACTCCAGTACTCTTGCCTGGAAAATCCCATGGACGGAGGAGCCTGGTAGGGTACAGTCTATGGGGTCGCAAAGAGTCGGACACGACTGAGCGACTTCACTTTCACTTTCTTTCAAGGAAAAATGATGAACTAATCAGAGGGAAGAATCCCTGGGGGAGGGCATAGCAACCCACTCCAGTATTCTTGCCTGGACAGTCCCCTGGACAGAGGAGCCTGGTGGGCTACAGTCCATGGGGTTGCAAAAGAGTCAGACACAACTGAAGCGACTTAGCACACACAAGGCAAAATGATGAACTAATCAGAGTTCTCTACACTACTCTCCTCCCCCTTATAGGCATGCACCCCAGAGCCGCCTCCTCAGCCCTAGCCTCACCTCCCTGATATCCCCTCATCTACCTATGAGAGGTGGGGCTTGATTACAGTCAAACTCTATTGTCCCTCTCTCTCTGTTTTTTTTTTTAATTCAAGTTATTCATTTTATCCTCTCTGAAATCTAAACTGATTTTAAAGATGACAGTGAACTAGTCTGATAAATTAGTTTGAATGAGCCACTTACATTTGCTAAATTAATTTTCTTTCCACTTTCACCTTAATTCACTCTGGCTTTTTTACCCACCACTGAATTGACCCTGATTATTGGTTACCTTCCTTGCTTGAGTTCCTAGATGCATTGGACATGTTGACCCCTCCTTCTTTCTTAAAATTCTTCTCTTCAGACTCCAATTTTTCCTGGTTTTCCTCCTACGTAGAACACTCTGGCCATTTCTCTATCTCCTTTGTCGATTGCTACTCTTCTGCACAATCCTTAAATATTACTTCCTCAGAGTGCTCTCCTAGGATCTCTTTCCTTATTCTAAAGCCTCTGGTTTGTGTGCTTAGTTGTTCAGTCATGTCCAACTCTTTGCAACCCCATGGACTGCAGCCCACCAGGCTCCTGTGTCCAACGGGATTCTCCAGGCTAGAATACAGGAATGAGTCACCATGCCCTCCTCCAGGGGATCTTCCCAACCCAGGGATTGAACCCAGGTCTCCCACATTGCAGGCAGATTCTTTACCAGCTGAGCCATCAAGGAAGCCCAAGAATACTGGAATGGGTAACCTATCTGTTTTCCAGGGGATCTTCCCAACCCAGGAATCATATTGGGGTCTCCTGCATTGCATGTGGATTCTTTACCAGCTGGGCTCACTTCTGGTTTGGCTGTCTCAAATCCTCCATGACTTTGACCATCTTCTCTACACTCCTGACTCCCACATCTCTCCAGCTCATCTGTCTCTCCCAAGGTTTAGACATGTATTCCCAATCGCTTCCAGGACACTTCCCCTGGGATGTTTCACAGGAACCTGCAACTCAGCATGGTCAAAACTCATTCTCCACATTTCATCTTCTTCCTCCATGCCCTGAACTCGGTAAATGATGCCACCATAAACCCATTTGCTTATAACCCCAAATACAATTTAACCAATAAACAGTTTTTAAACACTGTTGTGTATCACATACTCTGCTAGCACATGAACACAGAAATAAGGTATTGGATAAGACTGGCCCCTGCCCTTGGGTTGCTTATAAGCCAGAAGGGAAGGCAAACATTAAACAATCACACAAATACCCAATTCATCATAACTGTTGTAAGCACTACCAAGGAAAAGACAAGGAAGGAATCATCTTTGACTCTGTCTCCTTTCCACACCTATCAATTCTATCTATCCTCTCAGTTGTAACTCCTAAGTATCTCTTCAGTTTGTCCCCTTCCCTCTTTTCTGTTGCCACCAATAGCTGTCCTTTGGTCTGAAATACTCTCCTAACATTTTCCCGTGTCTGCTCCTGTGCCTCTGCTCTATTCACCACACTACATCCACACTGATCTTTTGCAATGCACGTCGGTTTGTCACTTTCCTATTTAACACCCTTCAGTAGAATAAGATTGTTTACATAAAAAAGCTAATAAAGTTGATAAATTAATAAATAGAGGTGAAAACATGATCTGGGGTTATTGAGGAAAAGTCTAGGAGTGGTTCAGAGAGGAAAAATGTTTTGACTTCCCATTATAAACTTATCCTCACCACTTGATCTGCTTTATGTATATGTATTACTTTAATAAAAATGAGTGAGTGGTGACCATTTTGTAATGTATAGAAGCATCCAGTCACTGTGTTGTGCTCCAGGAACTAATATCGTGTTACAGGTCAGTTATCCTTCAAAAACACACAAACTCATAGCAAAAGAGATCAGATTTGTGGTTACCAGAGGTGAGGGGTAGGAGAGGGGGAAACTGATGAGTGTGGTCAAGAGGGACAAACTTTAATTTATAAGATAAACAAGTACTAGGGAGGTGCAACATGAGAAACATAATTAACATTGCTGCTTGCTACATATGAAAGTCGTTAAGGGAGTAACTCCTAAGAGATCTTATCACAAGGCAAAAATTTTTTCTTTAATTTTCTGTCCACATGAGATGATAGATGTTCACTAAACTTATGGTGATTATCATTTCGTGATGTTGTTGTTCAGTCGCTCAGTTTTGTCTGACATTTTGTGACCCTCATGGACTGCAGCACGTCAGGCTTCCCTGTCTATCACCAAGTCCTGGATTATGCTCAGACTCATGTCCATCGAGTCGGTGATGCCACCCAACCATCTCACCCTCTGTCGTCCCTTTCTCCTCCTGGCTTCAATCTTTCCCAGCATCAGGGTCTTTTCCAATGAGTCAGCTCTTCCCAACAGGTGGCCAAGGTATTGGAGCTTCAGCTTCAGCATCAGTTCATCCAATGAATATTCAGGGTACAGCATACTGATTTGACTTACATCAAATGTATGTAAGTCAAATCAGTACGCTGTACACCTTAAGTGTACACAGTGCTGTATGTCAACTGTATCTCAGTATAACTGGAAGGAAAAAAAATAAGGCAATACTGCTCTGTAAACTTTGTGACCCCATGAATTGCAGCACGCCAGGCCTCCCTGTCCATCACCAACTCCCAGAGTTCACTGAGACTCATGTCCTATAGGATTAGAAAATTTTATTAGCTTTGTTGGATGAATCCAAAAGGTAGGAAGGTATCCCTTTTACTGGCATCCGAAAAAGGTTGACCAACACCTTTTCCTTTTACTGAATCACTCGCTAAGTTGCCAGACTGAGGGGAAAGGAGTATGGATGTCCAAGCTAAGGATAATTGAAGGTAAGCCCTTCAGTAGTAGACCAGGAACAGGGCTGTGAAGGGTCTGTTGTCTTTTTCTTCCCAAACAGAGGGTAGAGTGGAATGAATATATGGGACAGTGACAGAGAAGTGCATGTCTCAGAAAATGGAGAGAACTACCGACAGAAGAAGCAGAGACAACTCCTGTTGATTCCTGCCTGAAGCCATCATTCTGCCCTCTGGCTTCTGCATTCTGGCACCACTGAATGTGGCCCAAGTTTGTAGTTTTGTAAAAAGTTGAAACTACTCTGATTCTCTTTCTCTCCTTTCCTTTCTTTCTTCTTGAAGACAGGACAAAGTCCCCAAAAGAAAGTCCCCCCCAAAAGAAAGTTATTGTAAATTTCTTTAGTAAACAAGCTTTTCATTGGGAAGAAAACCGACCAACTTATGAGCCCAGAGTCCAGGACTGTGACTTTCCATCCTGTTTCTAAGAGGGTCCCATCGTGTGCTCTTCAACAAATGCTGTAGTTTCTTCATGCCTCTTTTCCTTCATCTCTAGCCACACAGAACTGAGGTTTCTGTCCTACTGCCCAAAGGAAGTGGCTATCTGCATAAACTGAATAAGGAAAGAAAAGTACACAATGTCCTGTGAATATGTTTTATTCATGAGCAACAGTATGAAAGCAGAGTACGGTGATGAAAGAACTATTGGTCACAGAGGGTATTTTTTCCCCAGCCACACCCACATACTGACAACGATCTCAGCCACTTGCATTTTCTCTGATTACAAAGAGGTAACAGAAAAAATTCTGGCTGCACCAGAGTCCCACTTCACATAAAGTGGACATTTTTGGAGGCAAGATTCATGAGTACCAAGACTAAGGGGTAGTCACAAGGACAAAGGTCTCTACCAGCTCCAAAATCCTAGAATTTTAAATTGTTTGAGAGTAGGCATGCTCAGCTGAACAGGAGAACTACTTCTCTTTTCAATGTTAGTGTCAAAATTTTGGCTTGCCTTATCTGTCTGAGATTGAATTTGATACTTTATCTTAATCTGGGATTAAGTCAGTTGAACTCACAGACTAAGAAATATCAGATCAGATCAAATCAGATCAGTTGCTCAGTCGTGTCTGATTCTTTGCAACCCCATGAATCGCAGCACGCCAGGCCTCCCTGTCCATCACCAACTCCCAGAGTTCACTGAGACTCATGTCCTATAGGATTAGAAAATTTTATTAGCTTTGTTGGATGAATCCAAAAGGTAGGAAGGTATCCCTTTTACTGGCATCCGAAAAAGGTTGACCAACACCTTTTCCTTTTACTGAATCACTCGCTAAGTTGCCAGACTGAGGGGAAAGGAGTATGGATGTCCAAGCTAAGGATAATTGAAGGTAAGCCCTTCAGTAGTAGACCAGGAACAGGGCTGTGAAGGGTCTGTTGTCTTTTTCTTCCCAAACAGAGGGTAGAGTGGAATGAATATATGGGACAGTGACAGAGAAGTGCATGTCTCAGAAAATGGAGAGAACTACCGACAGAAGAAGCAGAGACAACTCCTGTTGATTCCTGCCTGAAGCCATCATTCTGCCCTCTGGCTTCTGCATTCTGGCACCACTGAATGTTAGCCCCTATGCCTGACTGGAGAGACTCACCATTCTCCTTATCCCACGCACCATTCTTATAAAGTCCCTGATTGAATATATGTTGTGAAGAGTTCCACTTTCTTCATACAAGTCTAGTAACTGCAGGAAGTATTACATTCACCCACCTTGAAGTTTGGAAACATTACTGTAGGTCTTGTGTGCTGGTCCTCCATCACCAAGTGAGATAAGTGAATTCCTGTGTGTTTCCTCCTGATTTTTGTGGCAACTAACTCACTGCAACAATAGCTTTTTCTGTGAAATGTTCAAAGAAGATAAAAACATTACACTTGATTTTGCAAATGTCTTCATGAAAAGAATCTTTTTTTTTTTTCTTGGAATCTGCAGAAGGCTAGATGCAAAGGGAATTTCCTTCATGAAGGAAAAGCTAAAGATTCTCACTATGATAGGCAAGTACTTACCTCTTATCTTCCTTCATGAAAGATTATCATTTCCCATTCCAATTCTTTGTAAGGTAAACCTGTTCATAGATTTTGGCTTCAAACTAAGCTTCCACTGATATGTCCAAGTCATCAGTGTAGCTGAGTTGACAACAAGGAGTCTATGGGTGTGGATATCTTTAGTATCTGCTGTATCTCTTTCCCAACCTAAAATCTGGGAAGGTTGCATATTAGTCTTTTTAATACAGAGGATTTACAAGCCAATATGGAATATTCTCACCTAAGTTTAAGACTAGAGACCTCTTTAAGAAAATTAGATATTTTCTTTCTAATTCAAGGGAATATTTCATGCAAAGATGGGCTCAATAAAGGACAGAAATGGTATGGACTTAACAGAAGCAGAAGATATAAAGAAGAGGTGGGAAGAATACACAGAAGAACTCTACAAAAAAGATCTTCATGACCCAGATACCCATGATATGTGATCACTCACCTAGAGCCAGATCCTGACATGTGAAGTCAAGTGGGCCTTAGGAAGCATCACTACAAACAAAGCCAGTGGAGGTGATGGAATTCCAGTTGAGCTATTTCAAATCCTGAAAGATGAAGCTGTGAAAGTGCTGCACTCAATATACCAGCAAATTTGGAAAACTCAGCAGTGGCCACAGGACTGGAAAAGGTCAGTTTTCATTCCAATCCCAAAGAAAGGCAATGCCAAAGAATGCTCAAACTACTGCACAATTGGACTCATCTCACATGCTAGTAAAGAAATGCTCAAAATTCTCCAAGCCAGGCTTCAACAGTACGTAAACCATGAACTTCCAGATGTTCAACCTGGATTTAGAAAAGGCAGAGGAACCAGAGATCAAATTGCCAACATCCACTGGATCATCAAAAAAGCAAAAGAGTTCCAGAAAAACATCTACTTCTGCTTTATTGACTACATCAAAGCCTTTGACTGTGTGGATCACAACAAACTGGAAAATTCTTAAAGTGACGGGGATAACAGACCACCTGACTTTCCTCCTGAGAAATATGTATGCAGGTCAAGAAGCAACAGTTAGAACTGGACATGGAACAATGGGCTGGTTGCAAATTGGGAAAGGAGTATGTCAAGGCTGTATATTGCCACTCTGTTTATTTAACTTATAGGCAGAGTACATCATGTGAAGTGCCAGGCTGGATGAGGCAAGCTGGAATCAAGATTGCCATGAGAAGTATCAATAACTTCAGATATGCAGACGATACTACCCTAATGGCAGAAAGCAAATAAGAACTAAAGAGCCTCCTGATGAGAGTGAAAGAGGAAAGTGAAAAAGTTGGCTTAAAACTCAACATTCAAAAAACTAAGATCATGGCATCTGGTCCCATCAGTTCAGTTCAGTTCAGTCGCTCCATCATGTCCAACTCTTTGTGACCCCATGAACTACAGCACACCAGGCCTCCCTGTCCATCACCAACTTCCGGAGTTTACCCAAACTCATGTCCATTGAGTCGGTGATGCCATCCAACCATCTCATCCTCTGTAGTCCCCTTCTCCTCTTACCCTCAATCTTTCCCAGCATCAGGGTTTTTTCCTATGAGTCAGTTCTTCGCATCAGGTGGCCAAAGTATTGGAGTTTCAGCTTCAACATCAGTCCTTCCAATGAACAACTAGGACTGATCTCCTTTAGAATGGACTGGTTGGATCTCCTTGCTGTCCAAAAGACTCTCAAGAGTCTTCTCCAAAACCACAGTTCAAAAGCATCAATTCTTCAGTGCTCAGCTTTCTTTATAGTCCAACTCTCACATTCATACATGACTACTGGAAAAACCATAGCCTTGACTTTGTTGATTGTTGGGGGCCAGAGTGAGGTACTCCGCCCGTGACAAAGGTCATGAGGAAGGAGGCTCGACATATGCAAAGGCGGGATCGAGCCTCAGGAGTCCCCCTGGAACTCGTTGAGCTTCTACCCCCATAACCAGAGCCTGCCTACTTTACTACTTTGTGCTTACCTACACCTCTGACTTTATGGGGAGCTGTCCCCCACCACCTCTTTCGGAGAAGGAGTTAACCTAGAGCTCCAGTTAATAATAATTCCTGGGCGTGATAAGAGTGTTTTAACCTACAAACTCCTCTGAAGGTTCTCTAGCCTGCCTGACAGGCTTGTCCGGCCACATGTGATTGCTCACAGCCTCCCAACCGTGAGAGGCACAAGATGCTTTAAACCTTCTAAAAACAGGTTCCTTAGAAAAGTTAGAAAACTATAAGTATAAGTATAGTGGGCTGATTAGAAATTGTATTGGTGAAGGGTTTTTCATTTGTTGAGCCAATATTTGTTGCTAAGTCTCCACATCCCCTGCCCTTACACACATTAATGAATATATAGAAGAAATAAGTATTAACCTTTGATATTAGTCACGTTAGACCTTAGGCTAAGTAAATTCTTTCCTTAACTAAAACCCACTACACTGTCACCCTATAGGAATGTAACTTTATTTGGGTGGTGTCTGTTTTAAGAATAATCACCCCTGGAGAAATAAGTGTCCTGGTTGACTGACTGTTGTCACAAGGAGAGGGTCATAAATTGTCAGCAGGCCCCCCTGGCCAGAAGATGATGTAACACCCCTAAGACCTCTGTATACATTTGTATGAAGCACCTGACTTTGATAAAAGTCAGGACTGCTGACCCCATGTGACTTTTGCATAACATCTCAGTGTATAAAAGTAGACCATGGAAAATAAAGAATTGGGATCAGTTCCTCGAAAGACTGGTCTCCCCATGTCGCTCTCTCTCTCACTCTGGTTGAGTCTCCATCCGGAGCGCGGAACCCGCCATGCTTACTAATTATGCCTGGGCTTCTAAGATCCGACCGGGGAGGCCTCAGTGTCTCCTCTCCTTCGGGAGAACGGAAGGACGCCTGCGGCCTACGTAAGTGGTGCAAGCTTCTTGTCTTGAAGTTTTATTGGTCTCCCGCGTAAACCAAGCTACTCAGCCTCTGTTCTGCACTGAATTTTCCTACTAAGCTATCCTCATTCTTTTATTCTTTATATCTTTGATGAATATTTAAATAGTCGCCTAAGCCGTCTCCCCTTCGAATACCCTGGATCAGCCGGGGTTGGACCCCGGCAGTTGATGGCTACTCCATTTCCTAGCCATCATGGTCAACAAAAGAGTCTGAAATGCAGTACTTGGATGTAATCTCAAAAATGACAAAATGATCTCTGTTCATTTCCAAGGCAAACCATTCAATATCACAGTATGCCAAGTCTATGCCCCGACCAGTAACGCTGAAGAGGCTGAAGTTGAATGGTTCTATGAAGACCTACAAGACCTTTTAGAACTAACACCCAAAAAAGATGTCCTTTTCATTATAGGGGACTGGAATGCAAAAGTAGGAAGTCAAGAAACACCTGGAATAACAGGCAAATTTGGCCTTGGAATGCAGAATGAAGCAGGGCAAAGACTAATAGAGTTTTGCCAAGAAAATGCACTGGTCATAGCAAACACCCTCTTCCAACAACACAAGAGAAGACTCTACACATGGACATCACCAGATGGTCAACACCAAAATCAGATTGATTATATTCTTTGCAGCCAAAGATGGAGAAGCTCTATACAGTCAGCAAAAACAAGACCAGGAGCTGACTGTGGCTCGGATCATGAACTCCTTATTTCCAAATTCAGACTGAAATTGAAGAAAGTAGGGAAAACCACTAGACCATTCAGGTATGACATAAATCAAATCCCTTATGATTATACGGTGGAAGTGAGAAATAGATTTTAGGGACTAGATCTGATGGATAGAGTGCCTGATGAACTATGGACTGAGGTTCGTGAATTGTACAGGAGAAAGGGATCAAGACCTACCCATGGAAAAGAAATGCAAAAAAACAAAATGGCTGTCTGGGGTGGCCTTACAAATAGCTGTAAAAAGAAGAGAAGTGAAAAGGAAAGATATAAACATCTGAATGCAGAGTTCCAAAGAATAGCAAGAAGAGATAAGAAAGCCTTCCTCAGTGATCAATGCAAAGAAATAGAGGAAAACAACAGAATGGGAAAGACCAGAGATCTCTTCAAGAAAATTAGAGATACCAAGGGAACATTTCATGCAAAGATGGGCTCAATAAAGGACAGAAATGGTATGGACCTAACAGAAGCAGAAGATATTAAGAAGAGATGGCAAGAATACACAGAAGAACTGTACAAAAAAGATTTTCACGACCAAGATAATCACAATGCTGTGATCACTCACCTAGAGCCAGACATCCTAGAATGTGAAGTCAAGTGGGCCTTAGAAAGCGTCACTACAAGCAAAGCTAGTAGAGGTGATGGAATTCCAGTGGAGCTATTTCAAATCCTGAAAGATGATGCTGTGAAAGTGCTGCACTCAATATACCAGCAAATTTGGAAAACTCAGCAGTGGCCACAGGACTGGAAAAGGTCAGTTTTCATTCCAATCCCAAAGAAAGGCAATGCCAAAGAATGCTCAAACTACCACACAATTGCACTCATCTCACATGCTAGTAAAGTAATGCTCAAAATTCTCCAAGCCAGGCTTTAGCAATACATGAACCGTGAACTTCCAGATGTTCAAGCTGGTTTTAGAAAAGGCAGAGAAACCAGAGATCAAATTGCCAACATCTTCTGGATCATCAAAAAAGCAAGAGAGCTCCAGAAAAACATCTATTTCTGCTTTATTGACTATGCCAAAGCCTTTGACTATGTGGATCACAATAAACTGTGGAAAATTCTGAAAGAGATGGGAATACCAGACCACCTGACCTGCCTCTTGAGAAACCTATATGCAGGTCAGGAAGCAACAGTTAGAAGTGGACATGGAACAACAGACTGGTTCCAAATAGGAAAAGGAGTACATCAAGGCTGTATATTGTCACCCTGTTTATTTAACCTATATGCGGAGTACATCATGAGAAACGCTGGGCTGGAAGAAGCACAAGCTGGAATCAAGATTGCTGGGAGAAATATCAATAATCTCAGATATGCAGATGACACCACCCTTATGGCAGAAAGTGAAGAGGAACTAAAAAGCCTCTTGATGAACGTAAAAGAGGAGAGTGAAAAAGTTGGCTTAAAACTCAACATTCAGAAGACGAAGATCATGGCATTCGGTCCCATCACTTCATGGCAAATAGATGGGGAAACAGTGGAAACAGTGTCAGACTTTATTTTTTGGGGCTCCAAAATCACTGCAGATGGTGACTGCAGCCATGAAATTAAAAGATGCTTATTCCTTGGAAGAAAAGTTATGACCAACCTAGATACCATATTCAAAAGCAGAGACATTACTTTGCCAACAAAGGTCCGTCTAGTCAAGGCTATGGTTTTTCCAGTGGTCATGTATGGATGTGAGAGTTGAACTGTGAAGAAGGCTGAGCTCTGAAGAATTGATGCTTTTGAACTGTGGTGTTGGAGAAGACTCTTGAGAGTCCCTTGGACTGCAAGGAGATCCAACCAGTCCATTCTGAAGGAGATCAGCCCTGGGATTTCTTTGGAAGGAATGATGCTCAGGCTGAAACTCCAGTACTTTGGCCACCTCATGCGAAGACTTGACTCATTAGAAAAGACTCTGATGCTGGGAGGGATTGGGGGCAGGAGGAGAAGGGGACGACAGAAGATGAGATGGCTGGATGGCGTCACTGACTCGACGGAGTTGAGTCTGAGTGAACTCTGGGAGTTGGTGATGGACAGGGTGGCCTGGTGTGCTGCGATTTATGGGTCTCAAAGAGTCGGACACAACTAAGCGACTAAACTGAACTGAACTGACTTTGTTGACAAAGTAATGTCTCTGCTTTTTAATATGCTGTCTAGGTTGGTCATAACTTTCCTTCCAAGGAGTAAGCGTCTTTTAATTTCATGGCTGCAGTCACCATCTGTAGTGATTTTGGAGCCCAGAAAAATAAAGTCTGACACTGTTTCCACTGTTTCCCCATCTATTTGCCATGAAGTGACGGGACTGGATGCTGTGATCTTCGTTTTCTGAATGTTGAGTTTTAAGCCAACTTTTTCACTCTCCTCTTTCACTTTCATCAAGAGGCTCTTTATTTCTTCTTCACTTTCTGCCATAAGGGTGGTGTCATCTGCATATCTGAGGTTATTGATATTTCTCCCAGAAATCTCGATTCCAGCTTGTGCTTCCTCCAGCCCAGCGTTTCTCATGATGTACTCTGCTGCTAAGTCGCTTCAGTTGTGTCCGACTCTGTGCGACCCCTGAGATGGCAGCCCACCAGGCTCCCCCGTCCCTGGGATTCTCTAGGCAAGAATAGTGGAGTGGGTTGCCATTTCCTTCTCCAATGCATGAAAAGTGAAAAGTGGAAGTGAAGTCGCTCGGTCGTGTCTGACTCTAATCGACCCCATAGACTGCAGCCTACCAGGCTCTTCTGTCCATGGGATTTTCCAGGCAAGAGTACTGGAGTGGGGTGCCATTGCCTTCTCCATGATGTACTCTGCATATTGTCACCCTGCTTATTTAACTTATATGATGTACTCTGCATATAAGTTAAATAAGCAGGGTGACAATATACAGCCTTGACATACTCCTTTTCCTATTTGGAACCAGTCTAGTTCTAACTGTTGCTTCCTGACCTGCATATAGGTTTCTCAAGAGGCAGGTGAGGTGGTCAGGTTTCCCATCTCTTTCAGAATTTCCCACAGTTTATTGTGATTCACACAGTCAAAGGCTTTGGCATAGTCAATAAAGCAGAAATAGATGTTTTTCTGGAGCTCTCTTGCTTTTTCGATGATCCAGTGGATATTGGCAATTTGATTTCTTGTTCCTCTGCCTTTTCTAAAACCAGCCTGACCATCTGGAAGTTCACGGTTCATGTATTGCTGAAGCCTGGCTTGGAAAATTTTGAACATTAATTTACTAACATGTGAGATGAGTGCAATTGTGCAGTGGTTTGAGCATTCTTTGGCATTGCCTTTCTTTGGGATTGGAATGAAAACTGACCTTTTCCAGTCCTGTGGCCACTGCTGAGATTTCCAAATTTGCTGGCATTTTGAATGCAGCACTTTCACAGCATCATCTTTTAGGATTTGAAATAGCTCAACTGGAATTCCATCACCTCCACTAGCTTTGTTCATGTGATTTTCCTTGGGCCCATTCAAGTTCACATGTCAGGATCTGGCTCTAGGTGAGTGATCACACCATCATGATTATCTGGGTCATGAAGATCTTTTTTATACAGTTCTTCTGTGTATTCTTGCCACCTCTTCTTAATATCTTCTGCTCTTATAGGTCCATACCATTTCTGTCCTTTATTGAGCCCATCTTTGCATGAAATGTTCCCTTGGTATCTCTAATTTTCTTGAAGAGATCTCTAGTCTTTCCCATTCTGTTGTTTCCTCTATTTCTTTGCATTGATCACTGAGGAAGGCTTTCTTATCTCTCCTTGCTATTCTTTGGAACTCTACATTCAAATGGGTATATCTTTCCTTTTCTCCTTTGCTTTTTGCCTCTCTTTTCACAGCTGTTTGTAAGTCCTCCTCAGACAACCATTTTGCTTTTTTGCATTTATTTTTCTTGGGGATGGTCTTGATCCCTGTCTCCTGTAAATGTCACGAACCTCCACCTGTAGTTCATCAAGCACTATGTCTATCAGACCTAGTCCCTTAAATCTATTTCTCACTTCCACCGTATAATCATAAGGGATTTGATTAAGTCATACATGAATGGTCTAGTGGTTTTCCCTACTGTCTTTAATTTAAGTCTGAATTTGGCAGTAAGGAGTTCATGGTCTGAGCCACAGTCAGCTCCTGGTCTTGTTTTTGCTGACTGTATAGAGCTTCTCCATCTTTGGCTGCAAAGAATATAATCAATCTGATTTTGGTGTTGACCATCTGGTGATGTCCATGTGTAGAGTCTTCTCTTGTGTTGTTGGAAGAGGGTGTTTGCTATGACCAGTGTGTTCTCTTGGCAAACTCTATTAGCTTTTGCCCTGCTTCATTCCATACTCCAAGGCCAAATTTGCCTGTTATTCCAGGTGTTTCTTGACTTCCTACTTTTGCATTCCAGTCCCCTATAATGAAAAGGACATCTTTTTTGGGTGTTAGTTCTAAAAGGTCTTGTAGGTCTTCATAGAGCCATTCAGCTTCAGCTTGGTCCCATCACTTCATGGCAAATAGATGGGGAAACAATGGAAACGGTGACAGATTTTATTTTGGGGGGCTCCAAAATCACTGCACATGGTGACTATAGTCATGAAATTAAAAGACGCTTGCCCCTTGGAAGAAAAGCTATGACCAACCTAGACAGTGTATTAAAAAGCAGAAACATTACTTTGCCAACAAAGGTCTGTCTAGTCAAAGCTCTGGTTTTTCCAGTAGTCATATATGGATGTGAGAGTTGGATTATAAAGAAAGCTGAAGAATTGATGCTTTGGAGGACTCTTGAGTGTCTCTTGGATTGCAAGGTGATCAAACCAGTCAATCTGAAAGGAAATCAGTCCTAAGTATTCATTGGAAGGATTGATGCTGAAGCTGAAGCTCCAATACTTTGGCTACCTGATGTGAAGAACTGACTCCTTAGAAAAGACCCTAATGCTGGGAAAGATTGAATGCAGGAGGAGAATGGGATGACAGAGGATGAGATGGTTGGATGGCATCACTGACTCAGTGGACACAAGTTTGGGTAAACTCCAGTAGTTTGTGATGGACAGGGAGGCCTGGTGTGCTGTGGTTCATGGAGTCACAAAGAGTTGGACACGACTGAGTGACTGAACTGAACTGAAGTTTATGAAACTTTCTGTTTTCATCTGTATAGATAATGTCCTTAAGTGAATGCCTTCCCTGTGGCTCACATGGTAAAGAATCTGCCTGCAATGTGGGAGACCAAGGTTCAGTCCCTGAGTTGGGAAGATCCACTGGAGAAGGGAATGGCAATCCACTCCAGGACTCTTGCCAAGAGAATTCCACGGACAGAGGAGCCTCATGGGCTACAGTTCATGAGGTCACAAAAAGTTGGACACTACTGAACAACTACACTTTCACATAAGTGGGTATATATAAAAAGTTATGAAAATTTCTTCATATAGGTTTGTTAGTTAATAGCTAGTATATGTTTCTCACAAAATCCTGGAACAAAATCAAACTGTCAGTTTCAGTATGAGGTGGGAACTCAGGTTGGAAGAGAAAGAGGAAGACATTCTATAGAGAGTATAAAAGCCACTAGCTTCCAAGACCTAAATTGCTTCAACCTCATTTCTCCATTGCTATACCAAAAAAATATGCCAACATTTTTCATTCTGCTGATGGGTACAGTGATAATGAACTAATGTTGGCAAGATCTTTTGGAATGGGCATATAGAGTTTATTAAGGAAGCAGGAAACAAGACTAGAGAGTCTTTTTGATTGGCCAGATTTTATAAGGTTGCATAATATGTTTGCACCAAAGGAATTGGGCAACTGACTTTGAAAAAGATTTTTTAAATTAATTCATTAAATTAAAAAATAAATGTTTATAAAGGATTTTTTTAAGTCTTCCTGTTACTTGGATAGTAGCCCCAAATCAGTCTGATTTAGTAATTAGTTAAAATGTTTCAAAAGTCAAGCATTTGAAAGAAAGGAAGCCAAATGATTTAGCCCCTACTCTTTTGTTTTAATCTTTCATTCAGCAACATTGACTGAATTTACAGTGTATGTCAGTAATCTTCCAGGCTGGGTGGGAGACAGAAAGATGTCTAAGACAGAAACACCTCCCACAAATGAGTTTATAATTTAGTATAAGAGGTAAGACATACGTATACAGATATCTACAACAATATAAGACAGTATAATGCTGGCTGTAAGGAAAATGCAAAGTACTTCCCTTGGGTGATTGGGACATTTTGTGTGGAGTTGGCCTTGGAGCTGGTCATGAAAAGGACAAGATCTTCCAGAGTGAAAACATGGTCAAACTATTTCCTCTGGGAAGGCTCTGCTGACTGTCTCTCCCCACTCCCCTTTGTTTCCCTGCCCCAGATGGAGCAACATTTGTGTGCTGCTTCTGCCTTACCGTGTACTGTAATTTATACAGACTTTCATCATAACAGTTATATTCTAAATCCTATTTGCGAGTCTTGTCCCTCCAGGGAAGTATAAAGTCTTTTAGGACAGGAGCTATGTCTTTTCATATTTTTTTCCTAATATTTAGCTGGGCCTCTGGCATAGTGTACTTACTTAACAAATATTGAAGTACATTACAGAATATATTCAGGTATCAGTGTGTACTATAATTTAGCTGAAATCAAAGATTAATGAAGGAGAGCAGTGGGAATTAAAGCTACAAGAGTACGTTGGAAAGTAGGTCTGAAACTATCAAGTGTTGGTGAGTAAATGGAACAGTGGAAACACTTCTGTGCTGCTAGTGAGACTGTAAATTGGTACAACCATTTGGGGGGAAAATGTACTAATATCTAATAAAGTCAACAGACCGGTTCCAAATTGGGGAAATAGTACATCAAGGCTGTATATTGTCACCCTGCTTATTTAACTTATATGCAGAGTACATCATGAGAAACGCTGGGCTGGAAGAAGCACAAGCTGGAGTCAAGATTGCCAGGAGAAATATCAATAACCTCAGATATGCAGATGACACCACCCTTATGGCAGAAAGCGAAGAGGAACTAAAGAGCCTCCTGATGAAAGTGAAAGAGGAAAGTGAAAAAGTTGGCTTAAAACTCAACATTCGAAAAACTAAGATCTTGGCATCCGGTCCCATCACTTCATGGGAAATAGATGGGGAAACAATGGAAACAGTGTCAGACTTTATTTTGGGGGGCTCCAAAATCACTGCAGATGGTGACTGTAGTCATGAAATTAAAAGACACTTACTCCTTGGAAGAAAAGCTATGACCAACCTAGATAGCATATTCAAAAGCAGAGACATTACTTTGCCAACAAAGGTCCATCTAGTCAAAACTATGGTTTTTCCAGTGGTCATGTATAGATGTGAGAGTTGGACTATAAAGAAAACTGAGTGCCAAAGAATTAATGCTTTTGAACTGTAGTGTTGGAGAAGATTCTTGAGAGTCCCTTGGACTGCAAGGAGATCAAACCAGTCAATCCTAAGGGAAATCAGTCCTAAATATTCATTGGAAGCTGAAGCTCCAATACTTTGGCTACCTGATGCGAAGAACTGACTCCTTGGAAAAGACCCTGATGCTGGGAAAGATTGAAGGCAGGAGGAGAAGGGGACAACAGAGGATGAGATGGTTGGATGGCATCACTGACTTGATGGACATGAGTTTGAGCAAGCTCTGGAAGTTGGTGATGGGCAAGGAAGCCTGGGCTGCTGTAGTCTGGGGTCACAAAGAGTTGGACACAACTGAGCAACTGAACTGAACTGAATAAAGTCAAAGATGCTGGTGACCCAATCTTGTGGGTCACAAGAGTAAATTCTAGAGTAAATTTCAATTTTAGAGTAAATCTTGCTCATGTTTACAAGGAGACAGATGTAGAATATTAATAGCAAAAAGTTGGTAACAAGCTCAATGTCCATCAGCATGAGAATAGATGAATAAATATAGATTTATCAGTGATGAATAGCTATAACATTACATCTATGTTGCATGTATTATATTAATATTAGTCACTTGTTTAGTCACTCAGTTGTGTCTGACTCTTTCCAACCCCATAGCCCACCAGGTTCCTCTGTCCATAGGATTTCCTAGGCAAGAATCCTGGAGTGGGTTGCCATTTCCTTCTCCAGGGGGTCTTCCCAAACCATGGTAGAACCCGTGTCTCCTGAATTGGCAGGTGGATTCTTTACCACTGAGCCGTCAGGAAATATTAGTCATATATAATACATAACGACTATAGATATATCAACATGGGTGAATAGCATACTGGTGCTTCACCTGTTGACACTCACAACAGCCTGAGAAGACAGCTTCCTGGAGTTGCAGTTCAGAATGTTTTATGGAACACTGGCATACACCCACTCTTCCAGGTGTCTAGCTTTCATAGATAATAACTTCTGCAGATTTTGGCTTCTCAGCCTCCATCATCATGTGAAACAATTCCTTATAGTAAACCTATCCATTTGTTCATCAGTCAATAGATGGCGAGATGGGTAGGAAAAAGTCCCTTTGGTTCTTTCTCTGAAGAACCCATACTAATATATCTATTAAATAAAATGGAGTTTTTATTTTCTTGTTAATTTGCTCACATTTCAAAAACTCTACCATTCCGTTTCCTTATCTGAAATTAGGGCTAGAAACTTATGTCTCATCAGACTGTTGTGACTATCAACAGGCAAAGCACCAGCATAGTACTGGGCATGTAAGCACTCAAAGTTAGTTCCTTTGATTGTGACCCTAGATGGAAGAATATTGCTTGGCCAACTGATTGTGAAGTCAGCCTGCAAAACTGTGGGTGGGAGCTTGAGGGGTGGCTGAGTGGGATTGCTAGGGTCAAACCAGCTTACTTCAGTATACCCCAGAGTAAATAAGTGAAGTGAGAGTCGCTCTGTTGTGTCCAACTCTTTGTGACCCCATGGACTATACAGTCCATGGAATTCTCCAGGCCAGAATACTGGAATGAATAGCCTTTCCCATCTCCAGGGGATCTTCCCATCCCAGGAATTGAACCCAGGTCTCCTGCATTGCAGGCAGATTCTTTACCAGCTGAGCCACAAGGGGACCCCAAGAATACTGGAGTGGGTAGGCTATCCATCCTCCAGCAGGGCCTTGTTCACCAAAACTTGGTCTCCCCATGTCGCTCTCTCTCCCAAATTCTGGCTGAGTCTCCATCTGGAGCGCGGAACCCGCCATGCTCACTAATTATGCCTGGGCTTCTAAGATCCGACCGGGGAGGCCTCAGTGTCTCCTCTCCTTCGGGAGAACAGAAGGACGCCTGCGGCCTACATGGTGATTTTGGTGTTATAGCTAAGAATCCATTGCTAAATCTGAGGTTTAAAAATACTAGTGTCGGAGGAGGAGCCAAGATGGCGGAGGAGTAGGACGGGGAGAACACTTTCTCCCCCACAAATTCATTAAAAGAGCATTTAAACGTCGAGTAAATTCCACAAAACAACTTCTGAATGCCGGCAGAGGACATCAGGCACCCAGAAAAGCAATCCAATTCTTCGAAAGGAGGTAGGAAAAAATATAAAAGACAAAAAAAGAGACAAAAGAGGGAGGGACGGAGTTCCGTCCCGGGAAGGGAGTCTTAAAAAGAGAGAAGTTTCCAAACAGCAGGAAACCTTCTCACTGCCGAATCTGTGCCGAGCTTTGGAAGCACAGAGGGCAACATAACAGGAAGAAAAAATAAATAAACAATTAAAACTCGAAGATTGCGAGTCCTACGGTAACTCCCCCGGCGGAGAAGCAGCGCAGACGCCTGCACGCGCCATTAGCAAGCGGGGGCTGGGCAGGGAGGCGCAGCGCGGGCTGCATCGCTTAGAGTAAGAATCTGGCCTGAATACCCTGAGCACTATCTGAGCGAAATAATTTGGGCTAGCAAACCAGACTGTGGGATATCTACCACGCGAAAAGCCAGCCCCAACCTAAGACACCGCCAGGCCCGTGCACGGAACAAAGAATTGATCAGAGATAGCCGGCTGCAGACCTTCCCCCTCCGGTGACCGGCAGCCAGAGCCGGAAGGGGGCAATCGCAGCCCCAGAGAGACATTATCTATAAAACTGTAAGCAGGCTTCTTTGCTAACTAAAACTTTTTGGGGTCTGGACGGTTAACATCTGCCTGAGAAGGTGCTCGGTTTACACCCAGATAACCGAGTGGCGGGAGGCGATAAGTCACAGCATTGGCGCCGCCAAACACCTCATCACTTGAGCTGCTCGGACCTGGGAAGAGCACAAAACTCAGGCCCAACTGAGTCTGCGCCTCTGAGGACTACCCGAGTGCCTGAACCTGGCGGCTTGGACCTGGGAGGTACATGCAACCCAGGGCCAGCCTTGGATTGTTCGGCGGAACAACCTAGAGCCCGAGCAGTGTGGGCAGGGAGGCTACACGCGCCGTGAGCGGGGCAGACCCAGTGTGGCTGAGGCACTGCGAGCGCACGCCAGTGGTATTTGTTTGCAGCATCCCACCCTCCCTCCCCCACAGCGCAACTGAACAAAGAGAAGAAATACAGCTCCACCCATCAGAACACCGACACAAGCTTCCTAACCAGGAAACCTTGACAAGCCACCTGTACAAACCCACACACAGCGAGGAAAAGCCACAATAAAGAGAACTCCACAAACTGCCAGAATACAGAAAGGACACCCCAAACTCAGCAATTTAAACAAGATGAAGAGACAGAGGAATACCCAGCAGATAAAGGAACAGGATAAATGCCCACCAAACCAAACCAAAGAGGAAGGGATAGGGAATCTACCTGATAAAGAATTCCGAATAATGATAGTGAAATTGATCCAAAATCTTGAAATTAAAATGGAATCACAGATAAATAGCTTGGAGACAAGGATTGAGAAGATGCAAGAAAGGTTTAACAAGGACCTAGAAGAAATAAAAAAGAGTCAATATATAATGAATAATGCAATAAATGAAATTAAAAACACTCTGGAGGCAACAAATAGTAGAATAACAGAGGCAGAAGATAGGATTAGTGAATTAGAAGATAGAATGGTAGAAATAAATGAATCAGAGAGAATAAAAGAAAAACGAATTAAAAGAAATGAGGACAATCTCAGAGACCTCCAGGACAATATTAAACGCTACAACATTGAATCACAGGGGTTCCAGAAGAAGAAGACAAAAAGAAAGACCATGAGAAAATACTTGAGGAGATAATAGTTGAAAACTTCCCCAAACTGGGAAGGAAATAATCACCCAAGTCCAAGAAACCCAGAGAATCCCAAACAGGATAAACCCAAGGCGAAACACCCCAAGACACATATTAATCAAATTAACAAAGATCAAACACAAAGAACAAATATTAAAAGCAGCAAGGGAAAAACAACAAATAACACACCAGGGAATTCCCATAAGGATAACAGCTGATCTTTCAATAGAAACTCTTCAAGCCAGGAGGGAATGGCAAGACATACTTAAAATGATGAAAGAAAATAACCTACAGCCCAGATTATTGTACCCAGCAAGGATTTCATTCAAGTATGAAGGAGAAATCAAAAGCTTCTCAGACAAGCAAAAGCTGAGAGAATTCTGCACCACCAAACCAGCTCTCCAACAAATACTAAAGGATATTCTCTAGACAGGAAACACAAAAATGGTGTATAAATTCGAACCCCAAAAACAATAAAGTAAATGGCAACGGGATCATACTTATCAGTAATTACCTTAAACATAAATGGGTTGAATGCCCCAAACCAAAGACAAAGACTGGCGGAATGGATACAAAAACAAGACCCCTACATATGTTGTCTACAGGAGACCCACCTCAAAACAGGGGACACATACAGACTGAAAGTGAAGGGCTGGAAAAAGATTTTCCATGCAAATAGGGACCAAAAGAAAGCAGGAGTAGCAATACTCATATCAGATAAAATAGACTTTAAAACAAAGGCTGTGAAAAGAGACAAAGAAGGTCACTACATAATGATCAAAGGATCAATCCAAGAAGAAGATATAACAATTATAAATATATATGCACCCAACATGGGAGCACCGCAGTATGTAAGACAAATGCTAACAAGTATGAAAGGAGAAATTAACAATAACACAATAATAGTGGGAGACTTTAATACCCCACTCACACCTATGGATAGATCAACTGAACAGAAAATTAACAAGGAAACACAAACTTTAAACGATACAATAGACCAGTTAGACCTAATTGATATCTATAGGACATTTCATCCCAAAACAATGAATTTCACCTTTTTCTCAAGCGCACATGGAACCTTCTCCAGGATAGATCACATCCTGGGCCATAAAGCTAGCCTTGGTAAATTCAAAAAAATAGAAATCATTCCAAGCATCTTTTCTGACCACAACGCAGTAAGATTAGATCTCAATTACAGGAGAAAAACTATTAAAAATTCCAACATATGGAGGATGAACAACACCCTGCTGAATAACCAACAAATCACAGAAGAAATCAAAAAAGAAATCAAAATTTGCATAGAAACGGATGAAAATGAAAACACAACAACCCAAAATCTGTGGGACACAGTAAAAGCAGTCCTAGGGGAAAGTTCATAGCAATACAGGCACACCTCAAGAAACAAGAAAAAAGTCAAATAAATAACCTAACTCTACACCTAAAGCAACTAGAAAAGGAAGAAATGAAGAACCCCAGGGTTAGTAGAAGGAAAGAAATCTTAAAAATTAGAGCAGAAATAAATGCAAAAGAAACAAAAGAGACCATAGCAAAAATCAACAAAGCCAAAAGCTGGTTCTTTGAAAGGATAAATAAAATTGATAAACCATTAGCCAGACTCATCAAGAAACAAAGGGAGAAAAATCAAATCAATAAAATTAGAAACGAAAATGGAGAGATCACAACAGACAACACAGAAAATACAAAGGATCATAAGAGACTATTATCAACAATTATATGCCAATAAAATGGACAACGAGGAAGAAATGGACAAATTCTTAGAAAAGTACAACTTTCCAAAACTCGACCAGGAAGAAATAGAAAACCTTAACAGACCCATCACAAGCACGGAAATTGAAACTGTAATCAAAAATCTTCCAGCAAACAAAAGCCCAGGTCCAGACGGCTTCACAGCTGAATTCTACCAAAAATTTAGAGAAGAGCTAACACCTATCCTGCTCAAACTCTTCCAGAAAATTGCAGAGGAAGGTAAACTTCCAAACTCATTCTATGAGGCCACCATCACCCTAATACCAAAACCTGACAAAGATCCCACAAAAAAAGAAAACTACAGGCCAATATCACTGATGAACATAGATGCAAAAATCCTAAACAAAATTCTAGCAATCAGAATCCATCCTCCAGCAGATCTTCCTGACCCAGGAATTGAACCGGGGTCTCCTGCATTGCAGGTGGATTCTTTACCAACTGAGCTATCATGGAAGCCCCTAGTAAATCTAAACTCCAAGATAAGTTCAGTATTTTCTCCCTGCCAAAAAAAAAAAAAAAAAATTGGGGTTGTGTCTCTCTTATCATCAAAGATGTCATGCTCATTACATAATTTTTATTGTGCTTTTATTTTACTAACCTTAGAAGAAATAGGTACTAGCTTCCAGGTAGAGAATGAGGCCCAGTGATTCACCATCATTCCCGCATACAAATGGAAAAACCGAGATTCAAGAATTGTGTGTTTACCCAAAAGAATATGGCTGGTTAGCCCCTAAGTTCAAATATCTCTCCAGGCATGTAGGCAGCCAGTGAGGGTGGCTTCTCTGAAGAGTTATAAGCCAAGTACAGTGAGGGTGCAAAATAAAGAGAAGACTTTGGTCTCCCTTTAAGCTAAGGATAAACAGAGGCTAAACTTGTGGAAAATACGTGGAAATCCATCCAACAAGGAACATACATATTTATGATTCCAATTCCTTCAAGTCTTTGCTCAAATTTTACTATCTTGATAAGACCTACACTGATCATTTTATTATTAATAAACACTGCAGCCTTCCCCCCTGCCAATTACTGATTGCTGCTGTACTTTCTTTCTTTCTTTATTTTTTTTTTTGCACTTTCTTTAAATTGAAGTATAGTTGACCTACAGCATTGTGTTAGTTTGAGGTATACAACAAAGTGGTTCCTATTTATATGTGTTCTCCAAATTCTTTTCCATTATAGATTATTACAAGATATTGAATATAGGCCCCTGCATTATATAGTAGGTCCTTGTTGTTTCTCTATTTTCTGTATAGTGGTATGTATCTATTAATCCCATTCTCCTAATTTATCCCTCTCCTCCTTTCTCCTTTGGTTACCATGAGTTTGTTTTCTATGTCTGAGTCTAATTTGTTTTAAAAATAAGTTCATTCATATCATTTGTTTAGATTCCACATATAAGTTATATCATATATTTGAATTACTTTGTTTTTAGTGTGATAATCTCTGGGTCTAATTCATATTGCTGCAAATGGCAGGTTTTAATTCTTTTTTATGGCTGAGTAATATTCCATTGTATATACATACCACATTTTCTTCGTCCTATTCATCTGTCAATGAACACTTACATTGCTTCCATGTTTTAACTATTGTAAATAGTGTTGCTTTGAACATTGGGGTGCAGGTATTTGTTTGAATCAGTTTTTGTTTTTTCCAGATATATGCCCACAAGTAGAATTTCTGGATCATATAGTAACTCTATTTTTAGTTTTTTTAAGGACCCTCCATACTGTTCTCCATAGTGACTATACCAGTTTACATTCCTACCAACAGTGTAGGAGGGTTCCATTTTCTCCATACTCTCTCCTCCTGTTGCAATTTCTACCTTACCTATATAATACCTAATATATATACTCTATGGATTTAGGTTTATTTTTATTATCTCTCCTTACATACACACAGATATACATACAAGCACACAAATGTAAATTCTATAAGTACAAGGGTATTCTGTTTTGTTCACTGATGTGTCCTGAGTGCTTAAGCAGTATGAGGTACTCCATGAATCTATGTGGGATAAATAGGTTCTGAGAGACTACAGGAAAGTTTCCAGATAAGGAAGACATTTTGAATACATGCATTTTCTCCCTCCCTAAACCCTAGTAAAGTAATAGTAAAGGAGGCATATCCAGCTGGTTTTAGAAAAGGCAGTGGAACCAGAAATCAAATTGCCAACATCTGCTGGATCATGGAAAAAGCAAGAGAGTTCCAGAAAAACATCTATTTCTGTTTTATTGACTATGCCAAAGCCTTTGACTGTGTGGATCACAATAAACTGTGGAAAATTCTGAAAGAGATGGAAATACCAGACCACCTGACCTACCTCTTGAGAAACCTATATGCAGGTCAGGAAGCAACAGTTAGAAGTGGACATGGAACAACAGACTGGTTCCAAATAGGAAAAGGAGTACATCAAGGCTGTATATTGTCACCCTGCTTATTTAACTTCTATGCAGAGTACATCATGAGATATGCTGGGCTGGAAGAAGCACAAGCTGGAATCAAGATTGCAGGGAGAAATATCAATAACCTCAGATATGCAGATGACACCACCCTTATGGCAGAAAGTGAAGAAGAACTAAAGAGCCTCTTGATGAAAGTGAAAGTGGAGAGTGAAAAAGTTGGCTTAAAGCTCAACATTCAGAAAACTAAGATCGTGGCATCTGGTCCCATCACTTCATGGGAAATAGATGGGGAAACAGTGGCTGACTTTATTTTTGGGGGCTCCAAAATCACTGCAGATGGTGACTGCAGCAATGAAATTAAAAGATGCTTACTCCTCGGAAGGAAAGTTATGACCAACCTAGACAGCATATTAAAAATCAGAGACATTACTTTGCCAACAAAGGTCCGTCTAGTCAATTCTATGGTTTTTCCAGTGGTCATGTACGGATGTGAGAGTTGGACTATAAAGAAAGCTGAGTGCCAAAGAATTGATGCTTTTGAACTGAGGTGTTGCAGAAGATTCTTGAGAGTCCCTTGGACTGCAAGGAGATCCAACCAGTCCATCCTAAAGGCGATCAGTCCTGGGTGTTCATTGGAGGGAGTGATGTTGAAGCTGAAACTCCAATACTTGGCCACCTGTTGCGAAGAGCTGACTCATTTGAAAAGACACTGATGCTGGGAAAGATTGAGGGCAGGAGGAGAAGGGGACGACAGAGGTTGAGATGGTTGGATGGCATCACCAACTTGATGGACATGGGTTTGGGTGGACTCTGGGAGTTGGTGATGGACAGGGAGGCCTGGCATGCTGCGGTTCATGGGGTCACAAAGGGTTGGACACGACTGAGCGACTGAACTGAACTAAATCTCACAAGGACATAAAGAACGGGAGACAAGACCACAATAAGAGTTCAGAAGCTGGAAAACAGATGAAAAAATGATCACTGCCTTAGTAGAACCTGGAAAGCTAAAGCTTAAGCTAGTAGTGGGGGAGAACCAAGAAGCATTGTGATTTACACTCAAGAAGCCACTAAGGTTCAAGATTTGGTGGTACCTCAACTCAACCCATAACACTGGAGGTTTATTCATTGGACAGGGTAAAATCAAGGGTTTCTTGATGGGGAAACACCAGATTCAGTTAAAGAAAGAGTTATTATATCAATCCGGGTCCATTTAGGAGACAGAAACCACACAATATTATACAAAATATTCCCATGCTCGGTAGAATATTTACATCCTCTTTCAGCTTCTAAATGCTGGCAGCCAAGCTGAACTATTCAGGCAGGAAATTGAAGGGGGCTTCTTTGCAGAGGCTGATAGCCTAAAAGGCAAAACCTACGATATTGAGGATGATTCAAAGAAAGAATCCAGTCAGAAACACAGAGATCTGCTTATGTCCAGTGGAAATCAAATGTGTCCAACACATGCTCAGAGCCTCTGATTGGCTCTTTGGTGCCCTACTCTTGTATGTAGACAGAGAACTAAGAATCATCAGTTATCTGTGGAAATATATCTGCCCAAACAAAAAACAGGAAAAAGAAAAAACTTGGAGGACAAGAGACTATGCAAAGAGAAGGAAAATATTCCCTCACATTATCATTAATATTTTTAAAGGGATAAATGAAAATATTGCATCCATAGAACAAGATAATAGGCAATAAAAAGGAAAACTCCAAAAGAACTTTTAGAAATTAAGATCTTAAAAAAATGCATTAGAAGTTTGTAGGGTGAAGTTGAAGAAACCTCCTAGAAAATCAAGCAAAAGAAAAAGACATGGAAAATAAAAGAGAATGTTTTTTTTTTTTCTAATAAATGATCAATTCTGTAGACTCTAGAGTGAGAGAATAAAGAGTGGATGAGGAGGAAATAATCAATCAAAAAATTTATCAGAATTGAATGACAAGGATTTCTAGATTAATCCACCAGTCCTTGATGTTAAATGAAAATGGATCCAGACAAAGCCACAGCATCATGAAATTTTGGAAAACTAAGGACAAAGAGACTATCTTAAGAACACTCTTTTTCATGAGATTAATACAGAGAATGGGTTTCTTCAGAAAAAGAAGAAACCAAGAAAAAGGGTCACACAGGATACAGGAGCAGGGAATCCAACCTAGAAAAGAAGAAAAGGGAATCTCTACGACGATGCCAAAGAGAATTCCCAGAGCAAGAGCTCTGCAGCAGCTTAAAGAGTAACCAGTCTATGTTAGAGCAGATGAAAGGGCTCCAGGGGAGATTTCTTCAAGATGAAACTGAGAGAATACCTAACATGACCAAATTTATTGAGAAGAGATGTAGACAATTAATGGGGAGTTTGAGTTGAATTGATGATTAAGTACGTAGAAAACTAAATGAAAAAAAAAAGTCATCGTGAGGGCCAGAGAAAATAAAAGGTTGTGCAAGAAATAAATCATGGGTTTATCTCATGGCTTATATGTGAGCAATATTTACACAGTCATAGCAATATAAACACTGAATATTGTTTTAAACAAATATCAGAACACAGCCATCTGGAGAGGACAGGGAAGGTGAAGCCTGCTTAGCCCATGTGAATATGGTGGTGATAATGATAACGAAGGTAGGAGTCTCATCTTTCATGGAGGGAAGTCAATAAATAACGTGTGTGAAATCTATATACCAACAGATAGCCACATAAGTGTGTCATTTACAGATAGAGAAGTAAAGGCCAAAAGAGTCAGCTAAAAAGAGTTGAAAATGGGGACTTTCCTGGCAGTCCACTGGGGATGAGGGTTCAATCCCTGGTTAGGGAGCTAAGATCCCACCTGCTTTGCAGCCAAAAAACTGAAACATAAAAAAAAAAACCAGAAGCAATATTGATAAATTCAATAAAGAAGAGTTGAAAATAGTTACTTCTGTGGAACAGAAAATGGTGAAGAGAGGTGGATGGCATACTGCTGTTTTCAAAACAAAGCAAAACTAATACAATACTGTAAAGTTTAAAAATAAAATTAATTATAAAAAAAAAAAGAAGGAAAGATAAAAAAAAAAAAAGACCTATAAAACTATTTGACTCTTGTGTACATGTATAACTTAGGCCTAAAATAAAAACAAAATTCAAAGAAACTACAAAAGATTTTTCAAGTGAACAGAGCCCATTGCAACATTCACATCCCTTCAATCTATTATCAAATCCTGTCTTATGTCATAAATCGCCAGCCTCTCCCCAGTACCTCCACCACCTCAACAAACCAAAGTTCTGACAGAGGAAAGGGAAACTGGTTGAGTCTGGGATCTGCCCTTCTGGGATCTTGTTAGGAACCGTGGGTTACCTTTAGTCCATTATTAGTAGATAACTTCTCCGGGGACAGTTTAAAGCCTTTCCACTGATGTTACAAATCTCAAAGAGACTCAAATAATCTCTCCTAATGTATTTCCTCTTCCTTACATTTCACTGAATATCTTGATTCTGAAACGCTTGATTCTAAATGCACCTTCTACTCCTTCTTCCTTTAGATTCTCCTTCTTTAGAGACAGGGATGGCCTCAGGGTACATCTGCTTTTAGCAGAGACGGACACTTGCCAAGTTGTTAGCACTTGGGTAACAGACTGTTTCTGTTACATTTCATCTTACTGTGTTGCCCTCACAAGGGATAAAAGGCAGAAGCCCTATTAGCTTTGGTTATTTTTGCAGAGAACATTACCCTTAAGCTACCAAATTCTAGAATATTTTTTCTTTCCCTTTCACTGGCTGTCTACTGGCTCTGGTTCTAAGGCTGGCCCATGATATAAACGAGAACTTTTTGGAGGACACAGTTAAGTGATCCTGGTAGGTCAGGTGAGCTTATCTGTTCATTGCATGGTACTCAGGGGAGAAGAATCTCTCATTTTAGATTAGCTCAAAACATTTCGCACTGTCCTTGGCTCTGACCTAGACAACCCTCTTATCTGTGACAGAGAAGGCATGCTTATCCTATTTTCGACTAAGCAAAGCTGGAAGAGATATTTCATATCATAGAAGAATGAATTGGGGATTCAAAAAACTCAATAGTTTGCAAAGTTAAGATTAACAAAAGATGAAATTTACCATGCTTATATTCAAAATATTAATTTTACAAACAGCATGTGGAAGATTTTGCTTAACAATGCAGGTGGGGAAAAAAAGGCTATGAGTCTAATTAATTGCGAGTTTAGCAAGTTGACAGCAAAAAGTGGGTGGGGATGGGGCAGTGACTTCCAAAAACGTAACTTTTCTTTCTGCCTCCCTGAGAACGTGGGCAAGATTGTTTATGCTATATTAATCAGTTTGCTAATCATTGTTTAGTGAGGCTCTGCTAAAATTGATTGTGATGATGGTTACACAATCCTGTGTATATACTAAACACCATTAAACTATACACTTTAAATAGCTGAATTTTTTGGTATGTGAATTATATCTCAATAGAGCTGTTATAAAAAAAATAGAGGACTCTGAAGAGGGTTTGTTTAAATGGGCTTTATAGAATAAACCCACATAACCTATCATTAGGGCTTCCCTGGTAGCTCAGTGGTAAAGAATCTGCCTACCAATTCAGGAGACGCAGGTTAGATCCCTGAGTTGAGAAGATCCTCTGGAGAAGGGCACAGTAACCCACTTCAGTATTTCTGCCTAGAGAATCCCATGGATTCTCTACTAGAGGAGCCTAATGGGCTACAGACCATTGGGTTGCAAAGAGCTAGACACGACTGAGTGACTAAACAACAACCTATCAATAACCTGTAAGATAGTACCCTATTCAGTTCAGTTCAGTTGCTCAGTCGTGTCTGACTCTGTGACAGGAGAGTGAAAAAGTTGGCTTAAAACTCAACATTCAGAAAACTAAGATCATGGCATCTGGTCCCATCACTTCATGGCAAATAGATGGTGAAACAATGGAAACAGTGACAGACTTTATTTTGGGGGGCTCCAAAATCACTGCAGATGGTGACTGCAGCCATGAAACTAAAAGACACTTGCTCCTTGGAAGAAAAGTTATGACCAACCTAGACAGCATATTAAAAAGCAGAGACATTACTTTGCCAACAAAGGTCCATCTAGTCAAAAGTAACCTATTACATGTTAACATAAACAGATAACATAACAAATTTTTACGGAAAAATAACAACCAACTTAAAGGTTAGTTGCAGTGTGGAATATGAAACCACATCAATGAACTTTTTGTTTTTATTAGAATCCATTGATCTCTCTTGCATCTCAAATGCACCTTTTACCCATGCATGATTTTGTAATGCTCTTTGTTCATTTTGAAAACACTGGCTCACAAAGTTATGCAAATCTTCCAAAATGTTGACACATTTCATTCTACAATATTAAAAAATCACCATCATTAATAATACCACTGATTTCATCAGAGGAGTCTGTTTGGGGGAAGTTGTCCAACTCAATGCCATATGCAAGTTTTCCTCATGAGAACATATACTGGCAGTTGTTTCCTAGATTTCACTAATGAAAACAATCTGATGTTTTCATTGATGAAAGCAATCGCTAATGTTCTAAATAACATCTGTCTGAATGTCTATAGTTTGCCTGTCAGTCATTCCTTTAAGTAAAAATGATCTTATATGAAAAAAATGATTAGAAAAAAGTGCTTAATTTAACAAAACTCAAATGTTTACAGTCACAACTCAAATGTTTACAGTAGTGCATTTTCTTACGATTATATAATCATTTTGTGATAGTTAGCAGAAGTGCTCTATGCATACGTCCTGTTTTTGACACAGAACTTTTAAAAGATATTTCTCAACTGTCAAGATTTAATATAATTAATAAATTTTACTTTCTAATCAAGAACAGTTTTAAGTGAAACTGAACTCCCTCCAAGTGGGTGACAGTGAGAAATACGACACTAGCATAATTTGGTGCTCCTGCGTTGATTCCTGTCAAGGTGCAAAAAGTTTACATTACTTGGTACAAATGTCAACATGATGGTGAAAAAAGACAAACCAAGGTTTAATATTATTATGAAGTTCATTGTGGTCTCAAAGATCCCTGAAAGCTTCTTGGGAGATCTCCAGGTGTATAAGGATCACGTGTTGAAAATTCCTGCATTTAATGCCTCTCTCGAAGTCATGCATTTAGTTTCATTTGAAACTAGGACCTGTTAACTCCTCATCCAATAGTTTCTCCATTATATTGCAGAATGCCAAAATGAGTGATACAGATAATAAAATATAATGTGCACCCGTATTAAAGCCAAATAATCAAATACACGCACCTGAATGTTCATAGCAGCACTATTTACAACAGCCAAGATATGGAAGCAACCCAAATGCCCCTCAACAGACAGATGGATGAAGAAGATGTGGCACACACACACACACACACACACGCACAATGGAACTTTGTGTGCATGTGTGCTCAGTCATGTCCAGCTCTTTGTGACCCCGTGAGGCTCCTCTGTCCACGGGATTTTCCAGTCAAGAATACTGGAGTGGGTTGCCATTCCTTTCTCCTGGGGATCTTCCCGACCCAGGGACTGAACCCACGTCTCCTGTGTCTCCTGCATTGGCAGGCAGCTTCTTTACCACTGAGCCATCTGGGAAATCCCACAATGGACCTTTACTCAGACATTAAGAAAAAATGAAATTTTGCCATTTGCAGCACCATGGATGGACCTAGAGAATATTATGCTTAGTAAAATAAGGCAGACAGAGAAAGACAAATACTGTATGATACCACTTATGTGCAATCTAAATAACACAAATAAATAAAAATAACAGAAATGAATGTGTAGGCACAGCAGAAACAGACTCACAGAAAACAAATTTCCAAAGGGGGTAGGGAAAGGGAGAGTGGAAAATTAGGGGTGTAGAGTTAAGAGACATCAACTACTGTATATAAAACAGAGAAATAGGGATATATTGTATAGCACAGGGAATTATAGCCATTACCTTATGATAACTTTTAACAGTTATCATAAGGTAAAAAAAACAAACAAAACTGAATCACTATGCTGTATCAATTCAGTTCAGTTCAGTCAGTGTATCTGAAACTAATGTAATATTGTAAATCAACTATACTTCAATAAAACACAATAATAATAAAATTTCTACCAGAGGCCTACTTTGAAATGCAGTTAGTTGTTATCAGCCAGACATGACCATTTTAAGCTCCTCTATTCCAGGTCATAAAGGTAATTTAAATAGATGTGCTTAAAACCATAAAGAGATGGGGTATTGCTTAGACAATCAAAAGAGGCAAGGTGGACACCTATTCCACAGACTGAAAATAACAAAATTTAACTTCTATCACCTTGAGAAAGGGCTGTCATGTACTTAAAATCATAGAGTCTTAAAATTAGGTGGAACCTGGAACTTCCCTGCAGGTCTAATAGTTAAGACCTCACCTTTCAATGCAGGGAGTGAGGGTTCAATCTGTGGTCAGGGAGCTAAGATCTCACATGCCTCACAGCCAAAAAAAACAAAGCATAAAAACAGAAACAATATTGTAATAAATTCAATACTTTTTTAAAAAGTTAAATATTTTTAAAGAATTAAGTGGAATCAAAGAGGTAAGCTTATCCATTATCACACCCCATACAAGAGGTTGGACAAATCTGGTGAGGAGTGGCTTACTTCTCCCAAGACCTGTAACAGCTGTCTTTGGATCTCATTTTTCTTATAGGGCCCCTATATGTATGCAACTGAATTTTGTTATCTCTTGTTAATCTGTCTCATGTCAACTTAATTCTTAGAACAACAGACAAACCTAGAAAGGGAAGAGGAAGAAGTTTTTCCTTCTTCACCATTACCCTTTCCTTCGTCACTGACCAAGCCCTTCTTATGTTCCAGGCAACATGCCACTTAATTCCCAGAATAACTCTATGAAATAGACACCATCGACAGCTACTTTCCTTCTCTAAGGCATTATGGTTTGAGGATGTTTGGCAGTTGTATACAGCCGTGTTACTACTGCCTCAATCAGCATGTAGAACAGTTCCCTCCCCCTAAAATTTCCCTCATGCCCATTTGCAGTCATATATGTAGTTTTTAAAAATAATTTTGTACATACTATTTTTTAAAATGAATGCTTCTCTTAACAAGGTTTATTAAACATCTTCTGATGGCAATAATTTTACGAGATAATCTTAATTTCTGCATAGTAGTCTATTAAATGAACGTTTCCTAATTTATTTAACCAATCCTTTTGTCAGATATCTGTTTTTTGCAATGTCCTGCTCCCTCTTCCTGGAATTAATATTTTACTTCTCATATGCTGTTCTAGTTTGCTTGCTTGTTTTTCCTCATACTTGTTAGTCTAGGTTTTGCTAACTCTGTGTCCTCTTTCTTCCTGTTAAGTGTCAGTATTTCCCAAGATTCTTTTGCTGAATCTGCTTACTATGCAGTCCCTTCCCAGGTGATCAGTTTTCTTCCTAGTTTCAGTATAAATCCCTTGGAGCTCATCTTTATTTCTCTTCCTAGCACTAAGATCCCTATTCCCTACAATCTACGAGGTATTTTTTCCACATAGATATTCTTGTAATTTCAACTCCACATATTAACAATTGGACTCCTATTCTCTTTCCAAAATCTGCTTCTCTCTCTTTTTTAAACCACCTATTTCAGTTAGTGCAGGTGCTTCCTTTCCAGTCAAACAGGAGTGAAACCTCAAAGTCATCTCTGACTACTCTCCCAGGTCATCTCACATGCGTGCTAAGCTGCTTCAGTCATATCGGATTCTTTGTGACCCCATGGACTGTAGCCCACCAGGTTCCTCTGTCCATGGGATTCTAAAGGCAAGAATACTGCAGTGAGTTGCCATGCCCTCCTCCAGGGGATCTTCCCAACCCAGGGATCAAACCCGTGTCTCTTCTGTCTCCTGCCTTGGCAGGATCATTATTTACCACTAGCCCTACCTGGGAAGCATCCGATCAATTAAGTGCTATCAATTTGACTCCAAAAGATCTCTCAACCTGGTGCCCATCCTTTCCATTTGGCCATTACTATTCTAGTGTTTAGTTAGAACTGGACATGGAACAACAGACTGGTTCCAAATAGGAAAAGGAGTACGTCAAGGCTGTATATTGTCACCCTGTTTATTTAACTTATATGCAGAGTACATCATGAGAAACGCTGGATTGGAAGAAACACAAGGTGGAATTAAGATTGCTGGGAGAAATATCAATAACCTCAGATATGCAGATGACACCACCCTTATGGCAGAAAGTGAAGAGGAACTCAAAAGCCTCTTGATGAAAGTGGAGAGTGAAAATGTTGGCTTAAAGCTCAACATTCGGCAAACGAAGATCATGGCATCCGGTCCCATCACTTCATGGCAAATAGATGGGGAAACAGTGGAAACAGTGTCAGACTTTATTTTTCTGGGCTCCAAAATCACTACAGATGGTGACTGCAGCCATGAAATTAAAAGACGCTTACTCCCTGGAAGGAAAGTTATGACCAACCTAGATAGCATATTCAAAAGCACAGACATAACTTTGCCAACAAAGGTCCATCTAGTCAAGGCTATGGTTTTTCCTGTGGTCATGTATGGATGTGAGAATTGGACTGTGAAGAAGGCTGAGCACCGAAGAACTGATGCCTTTGAAGTGTGGTGTTGGAGAAGACTCTTGAGAGTCCCTTGGACTGCAAGGAGATCCAACCAGTCCATTCTGAAGGAGATCAGCCCTGGGATTTCATTGGAAGGAATGATGCTAAAGCTGAAACTTCAGTACTTTGGCCACCTCATGTAAAGAGTTGACTCATTAGAAAAGACTCTGATGCTGGGAGGGATTGGAGGCAAGAGGAGAAGGGGACAACAGAGGATGAGATGGCTGGATGGCATCACTGACTCGATGGACGTGAGTCTGAGTGAACTCCGGGAGTTGGTGATGGACAGAGAGGCCTGGCGTGCTGCGTTTAATGGGGTCGCAAAGAGTCGGACACGACTCAGCGACTGATCTGATCTGATCTGATCCTAGTGTTTAGACCTCATGTGTTTAGGTCTCATGACCTCCTATCTGATCTTCCAGCCCTAATCTGATCCTCTCTTGATCTGCTCTTTATGTTAACTTTCTGAATCATCAGAGATAACTTCTGGAAGAACGGAGATTATTTTCTTCTCTTGCTTGAAAATAACTGGTGGCTCCCGGGGCTCTGTATCACTGACGGAAGCATGTTTAAATGCTCGAGGCCAGCTTTCAAGGCCTCTCGCCACGTTGCACTCCAAGTCCTGCATGTTCTGGTTACATCAGCCCTGACCGCTCCCAAACACGTTCTTGCTTCTGCTCTACCCTGTGACTATCCAGTCTTTAGCCTGTTTTGCTGATCCTTCGCTCTTTGCCTTTTACTGACAGGTGTTTGCACTATTGCTGGTGAGAATAAAAATTAGCTCTGCCTACTGGCCTGTTGTGGTCAGCAACGTCGCACCGCCTGCAAAGCAATCATGGATTAAGAGCCCATATTGATAATCCTGAGTCTCTCAGAGAGGGGCTGGCAGTGAGGGAGGAGAAACTCTATACAATTTTTCGAAGCAGAGAAGCACAGGATCTGTGCTAGGAAGGAAGACACAGTGTTCTCCATTCGTTTATAACACTCTCCTAGAATTCTATGTGCAGCTGTCTCCCCAGCTGAGTGTTGTTTCAGTATTTTCCCTATTCCAGTGAATGGCAAACTGAGGTCTAGAGAGAGCCTGAACTCTTGAGTCAGGCTCCCCTCCCCAAAACAGGCGACAACCGACCTGTGTGATTCAAAGAGAGAGAGGCTATAAGGATAGCACCTCCTGATTGGCGCAGACGGAGTCAGACAAGCTTGGGGGCTGCTGATTGGCTCCCGCCTGATCAGGCGCTGTTGGGCTGTTGTAAATGTAAATAGCTCTGTGACCAGCAGTAACCCCGGTGAGAGGGGGTGGAGAGGGAAGCTCTTCCTTTCCATTCATGTCTGCGCCCAGCCAGGCCCAGACAAGCTCAGACAGGCAGGCCCTTTAGCCGGGGGGATGGGCAGCACAAGGCTCGGAGTTGTGTCTTCGGAGATCTTAAGCTTGAGCTGAGAGTTAAAACACTCGCCTGCAGAGTTGAGCCAAGGTTGGCAGCTTCCACACGGAGCTGCTTCCTTTCTGTTCTCAGTTTTGGCTGTTTAAGACAGTTTAATGGAATATTCTGTGTGAGGAGGGAAGTGTTGGAGGGCGCTGGGAAGGTCGTTTTATGGGATAACATAAATGGCTGTGGTGGGTGTGCCACAGGGAGATGGAAGCCTGCCCTCCTCTGTTCCTGGTCACAGAATCCTGTTTGTTGAAGAGGCAAGAGCAGAGGCAAAGCATAAAGCCAGAGGGGCTCCTGCTGCCCCGGTTTATGGGGGGATCATCTTTCTACTAGAGGTGCAGCTTCTCCCATCCTCTACCCCCAGGGAAAGGGAGGTCAGTGGAAACTGGGCTTTCTTGCAAGTAGGGAGCAGGAAAGGAACAAATGGGTACATGTTAAGTATAAAGGGTGAAAAAAATAAAAGAATATGCGTTATATGAGCATTGCTTGTGGAAACAAACGGTGCATCTACTGTGGAAAACAGTTTGGTGGTTCTGCAAAGAGTTAAATGTAGGATTGCCATATAATCTAGCCATTCCTCTCCTAGGTATAAACCCAAATAAATTGAAGACCAGACTCAATTATTTGGGGCTTCTCAGGTGGTTCAGTGGTAAAGAATCCTCCTGCCAAGCAGGAGACGTGGGTTTGATCCCTGGGTTGGGAAGAGCCCCTGGGGGAGGAAATGGCAACCCACTCCAGTATTCTTGCCTGGAAAATCCCATGGGCAGAGGAGCCTGGCAGACTATAGTCCATGGGGTCGCAGCAGAGTCAGACGTGAGTGAGCACGCACACACTCAATTTCTTACACACAAGTGTTCATAGCAACACGATTCACAATAGTCAAAAGGTGGAAACAACAGAGGAAGAGAGAAAGCAATTGTGGTATATTTATACAATGGTATATTATTTGGCATTAAAAAGGAATGAAGTACTGATACATACTACAGTGTGGGTGACCATCAAAATCACTGTGCTGAGAGGAGGAAGCCAGACACAGAAGGTCTGTGTGGACAGAAGATCACATCTTGTGGGATTCTATTTGCATGAAATATCCTGAATAGGTAGATCCATAGAGACAGAAAACAGACTGGAGGTTGCCAGGGGCTGGCATGAGGGAGACTTGGAGAGTGTGGAACAAGTACTAAGTAATCTTTTGGGGTGAAGGAAAGGTTTCAGAACTGTATAGAAGTAGGGGTTGCACAGTGTTCCGTATGTACTAAGATGTCATCCTATTGTTCACTTTAAAATGGCTAACTTTATGGTATGTGAGTTTTACTTAAAACATATGGATATGAAACAAGCAAAGAGAAAGACTGAAGGGTGAATCCTCACTGCTGTTTCGAATTCTCTGACTGTACAGTCTGCCCTTTCATTTTCGTTTTCCTCTGGTCGGTCACAAAGTTCTAAAGCTTGGCCCAGCCCTAGCTGTTCCCTGCTCCTACGGGAAATGGCCAAAAGAGAGGGCCCCCCTCAGGCCCTTCTGGATGGTCCTGACCTGGCCATAGAAGGGCTGTGTGAGTCAGCACAGCAGACACTTGGGCTTTGTGAGCTCTCTGTGGCTTGGGTGCAGCAGGCTGGGAAGGCCAGGGTGGGGGAGGGGGTAACCTGGGTCTGGAAAAGGGGAAAGCCCTGCCTCCAGCAATCCTAGTATAGAATCTCAACTACTTGGAACCTGCAATTAAGGCCTGTGGCATTTGCTCCAAAGTCAGCACACAAGAAGCAGCACTTTGCCTGCGGCTTAGTAAGTTAACTATCGGTCACAGAGTACAACTCCCACTCCCTGTGACATTTCACACACTTCGTCGCAGAGACAGAATTTAAAATGAGATGTGAGATCTTTCAATAACTTTATCAAACACAGATTGTTTAGGTGCAGGAGACATTTCTAAAAGAAGAGATTCCCTTAAAGTGAAGTGAAGTCGCTCAGTCGTGTCCAACTCTTTGCGACCCCATGGACTGTAGCTTGCCAGGCTCCTTCGTCCATGGAATTTTCCACGCTAGAATATTGGAGTGGGTTGCCATTTTCTTCTCCAAGAGATACTGCTAAGGATCTCAAAATGTAACAGCAGGGTGGAGTACAGTTTACAAAAGTTTAGAGGAAATGTCAGATAGGTTTCTATTGTCAGAGAGGTTAAAACCCAGGTGTGGTTCAATGTTATAACAGGTCACAAAGTGGCATGAGTTGGGTTCTTCTGGATCAGAGAGTGCATCTGCAATTTGACTTTGCATAAATTTAGCTCCCTGCCACTGCAGCCAGCCTTTGCCTCTGTGTAAGAGTGCATCTCAACAGCCATCTACTTGCATATGAGATTTGTGCACTCCAGGTTTACTTAGATGGTTATCTACTTCACACTCATACGGAGAGCAGTTAATGAGTGAACTTCTGGAACTGGATCACAGAATTGTTGCTCACTGCCACACAGTGTTTTTTCTCCCAGTGAATTCGGTTCCCTCATCACTAAAACTGGGGTAATCAGAGCACTTACTTCACATAGCATGAGAAAATGCACTCACTGTCAAGTGCTTGCTACAGTGCCTGGCTATTGTAAATGTTATCGTGGCGTCTGCAGGTCTGGTGGACTTAGAACTCAGACTTCCAGCACCAAAAGGTTGTGGGATTTCTGTTGATGCTTGGCCTCAATCCCTCTAATATAGATCATGGTACATCTGTGAACTTGTCCAAGGAGTGGGGAGGCCTTACAAATAGCTGTGAAAAGAAGAGAAGCGAAAAGCAAAGGAGAAAAGGAAAGATATAAACATCTGAATGCAGAGTTCCAAAGAATAGCAAGAAGAGATAAGAAAGCCTTCTTCAGCGATCAGTGCAAAGAAATAGAGGAAAACAACAGAATGGGAAAGACTAGGGATCTCTTCAAGAAAATCAGAGATATCAGAGGAACATTTCATGCAAAGATGGGCTCCATAAAGGACAGAAATGATACGGACCTAACAGAAGCAGAAGATATTAAGAAGAGATGGCAAGAATACACAGAAGAACTGTACAAAAAGGATCTTCAGGACCCAGATAATCACGATGGTGTGATCACTGACCTAGAGCCAGACATCCTGGAATGTGAAGTCAAGTGGGCCTTAGAAAGCATCACTATGAACAAAGCTAGTGGAGGTGATGGAATTCCAGTTGAGCTATTCCAAATCCTGAAAGATGATGCTGTGAAAGTGCTGCACTCAATATGCCAGCAAATTTGGAAAACTCAGCAGTGGCCACAGGACTGGAAAAGGTCAGTTTTCATTTCAATCCCAAAGAAAGGCAATGCCAAAGAATGCTCAAACTACCACACAATTGCACTCATCTCACATGCTAGTAAAGTAATGCTCAAAATTCTCCAAGCCAGGCTTCAGCAATATGTGAACCATGAACTTCCTGATGTTCAAGCTGGTTTTAGAAAAGGCAGAGGAACCAGAGATCAAATTGCCAACATCTGCTGGATCATGGAAAAAGCAAGAGAGTTCCAGAAAAGCATCTATTTCTGCTTTATTAACTATGCCAAAGCCTTTGACTGTGTGGAGCACAATAAACTGTGGGAAATTCTGAAAGAGATGGGAATACTAGACCACCTGATCTGCCTCTTGAGAAATTTGTATGCAGGTCAGGAAGCAACAGTTAGATCTGGACATGGAACAACAGACTGGTTCCGAATAGGAAAAGGAGTTCGTCAAGGCTGTATATTGTCACCCTGCTTATTTAACTTATATGCAGAGTACATCATGAGAAACGCTGGACTGGAAGAAACACAGGCTGGAATCAAGATTGCCGGGAGAAATATCAATAACCTCAGATATGCAGATGACACCACCCTTATGGCAGAAAGTGAAGAGGAACTCAAAAGCCTCTTGATGAAAGTGAAAGAGGAGAGTGAAAAAGTTGGCTTAAAGCTCAACATTCAGAAAACGAAGATCATGGCATCCGGTCCCATCACTTCATGGGAAATAGATGGGGAAACAGTGGAAACAGTGTCAGACTTTATTTTTCTGGGCTCCAAAATCACTACAGATGGTGATTGCAGCCATGAAATTAAAAGACACTTACTCCCTGGAAGGAAAGTTATGACCAACCTAGATAGCATATTCAAAAGCACAGACATTACTTTGCCAACAAAGGTTCGTCTAGTCAAGGCTATGGTTTTTCCTGTGGTCATGTATGGATGTGAGAGTTGGACTGTGAAGAAGGCTGAGCGCCGAAGAATTGATGCCTTTGAAGTGTGGTGTTGGAGAAGACTCTTGAGAGTCCCTTGGACTGCAAGGAGATCCAACCAGTCCATTCTGAAGGAGATCAGCCCTGGGATTTCTTTGGAAGGAATGATGCTAAAGCTGAAACTCCAGTACTTTGGCCACCTCATGGGAAGAGTTGACTCATTAGAAAAGACTCTGATGCTGGGGGGGATTGAGGGCAAGAGGAGAAGGGGACGACAGAGGATGAGATGGCTGGATGGCATCACTGACTCGATGGACGTGAGTCTGGGTGAACTCCAGGAGTTGGTGATGGACAGGGAGGCCTGGCATGCTGCGATTCATGAGGTCGCAAAGAGTCGGACACGACTAAGCGACTGATCTGATCTGATCTGGTATCACAAATATATCATTCTAGGTAGGCTTTAGTTTATAGCAACTGCCATTTTTACATGTGGCTGGTGTCTCTGTCTCCAAGACAAAGGTAAGACTTGGAAGGAATAGGGCAATTATAGAGCAACAGGAAAAAATGTCCAACCCAAACCTTTCAAACAAAATAGAGGGAAAGGGGTGGAAAGCCAGATATTGATTAAGAAAGTGTACCATCAACTTATTAAGGTCTGGCAAGACCTCAATGAATATACACTTGATGTTGGATGCTCAGAATCAGAGAGAATCTTGCTTCTTGTCCAAGGTGAGGTTAACTTTACATTAAGAAGTGAGGGAGGTTGGTTCTGGTGAATGTTTAGAAGCCCAGCCATTGACCAGGTAGCTCCTGTTGGAAAATGAAGATCTCTCAAACCATAAAATGTCCTTCTTTTTTCCACTCAGATTCTCAGATAAGGTGGTGGTGGTGGTGGTTTAGTCACTAAGACATGTTCAACTCTTGTGACCCTATGGACTGTAGCCTGCCAGGCTACTCTGTCCATGGGATTTTTCAGACAAGAATACTGGAGCGGGTTGCCATTTCCTTCTTCAGTCTCAGATAAGGTAGTAAAAGCTAAAAACCTTTTCCCCTAATGATCATGAAGCCCTTTCTATTCCAGGAATTTACAAGCTTTTCCTTGAATTTTTTTCCTGTCTTCCTGCTGCTGTTAATCAGCATTTTCAGGAAGCTTTATTCCCCTGAGGGACCACGTTTTTGTTTCCATTTCAGATGAATGACTTGGATGGCCCAACCTGGCTTGCCAGGTACAAAATTGCTTTCCAAAGAGTGTCTCCTGCTGCTCCCTTCCTCTCTGTTTCTCTATTTTGGGCTCCTGTGACCATGGACACACAGGAGACCTGGTATTTCCCCAGACCCAAAGTGCTTGCTGGGTGTTAACATGTTTTATCTAATGGCAGCAGACTCCTGGATTCCTGCTGCCAAGGCTGAGTTTAACCTAAAGTTACCCCTAGAAGGGCAGGAGGGCAGGGCAGGTTACTGGGGTATGAGTCAACCATTGCAGTTTCTACTTCTTTTTCACTCTTAAAGGTACAGGAACAGGACATAAACAGGGTGGTGAAGAGACTGAATCACATCCAAAAAAGCTCAGACACAGGGCAATCAGATTCACTTTTATTATGAACAAACACAATCTCAGATCAGTACAACTAGCTTTGGAGTTGATATTAATAGAAATTATTCCAAAATTATTCTTAGGTCACAAATAACTACTATCCCACATAAAAAGGGAAAAATCCCACCCAATTAAGGAAAAGGTATCCTGTGTATGTTTCCATGGCAATGAGTTTATGCATTCTCAGATTTTGTCTGGCTAGTTATCCACCCTTTATCTGATGCATTTATTCCATCTCTCAGAGAGAACCATATAGATTCCTGACGGCATCCAGGACACGTGGCTCGTGGTGGACACACTTCATGGTGGATACTGCTACTATAAAAATACTCAGAACTTAAGAGAATTCCAAGATGCTTTATAAAAAGCATTAGTCATGCCTCAAAACTGCCCTTTGAGGTAGGTCAGTATTATTATCCCATTTTAACAGAAGGAAAACTGAGGCACATTATAGTTAAATGACTTGCCCAGGGTCACATAGCAAGTCAGTGGCACAGTGGTAGGACAGGCCCTGGCCTTAACCACCCATATAACTTTGACATCGAGCTTTCTTGAACTTTTCATGATGACCCATTTGAGCTACACTTACAGAAAATACACTCAGGATACTAGCTAACCAGGAGGAAAAATTTCCATTTTAAATGCTACAACCATCCTTTAATCTAAAAAAAAATAATAATAATAATAAATCAAATACATTCAAAATTCCTTCTACCCTCCATCAAATGTGGGCAATTAAGAAAAATAGCCCTAAGCAAAGTTTCCAAAATGAAGCCCAGAAAGGAATCCTGCAAACAACTACACTGATCATTCTCTAGCCAGGCCCCCTTTTATACCAGCCACTTCTGCAGGCTCTGGGGTGCAAAGGGGCTCCAAAGAGGGAGCAGGGAGGGAGCAGAGCACGTTCAGAGGCAACACTGTTTAGAAAAGATGTAAGGCATCCAGATAAGTTGTCAGCATACCCACAAAGCAAGGACTGTTAGAAATTCAGACACCATCAGATCTGAGTTTTTGGGTCATTAATGTATCATTTAAATTTAGCTTTAGAACCTTAAAAACAGTATTCCTTACTCAGTAGACAACCCCCACCTACACAAGTACAAGTACCCTGGGCCCAAGGACACCATCCAGCCTTGTGTAGGGTCATGGTATAGATCAGATCCATGGAACACAATTAGAACAGAAAGATAAGTTGGTTTTGATCATCAGCTGTAAAGCATGCATCTGATGACCTGTGGAATTAAAACTACCCCACAGGCATTTCCAAGCGGTAGGTGCTTGGTCAGAGGATCTAATCTACAGCGATCTTCCATTAGATTTTTTTTTTTCCTACTGAGAGGAACAACTCAAAAGACAAGGATGCCTTTAGTTTAGCCTAAGCTCTGTAGCCTCCATCTATCCAATTAATACAGGAAGAAATGTTCTCCTCCTTTCCATCCTTGGAGCTCAACAGTGGCAGAGCATTTGGTATTGTATATTTTCAACCTTTAAATAGAATAAAGCCAGGTTTCTGCCTAGACAACTGAGGTTACAGGGACAAAGGGACCCAAGGTTCTTCCAACACTCCTCTATACTATTGTCTGCCCTAGACTGTGTTGTGGGGAATGCTGGTTAGTTTGCTGAACAGAGACACTGTTCAGCAAAGTTCATGGCATCTCACATCCTAAGCCTCAGTCAAGGTCTTGCGGTACACCCTGGCTCCCTCCAGGGGGCTGGGGCCACCTTCTGAGTGAGGCACTTGGAACCTGCCTTTGCTTCTTGTGCTTCCCAGTGAAGGCTAGGCCCCCCCTGCTTCTGCAAGCCTCGCACTGTCCGCTGGGAGCACTGACTCAGGCTAGGCAGCTTATCCAGTAAGCCGGGGGCATCCAGCATGCTCTCTGGTTCTGACCCAGACAGAGGAGACTAAAAACAAATCCTCTTTTGCTCCACGGCTGGCTCTGGCACAACATGAGCATTCGGCTTGGCTGTGCCTCATGAGTGCGAATGCCTGTGCCCAGGATGTTTCTAGCAGGCTTTGCCAGCCTTGTCTGGAGTCATCAGTGTGGTAAGGAGCACAAGGATATAGACGGAGACTCTGGAGGCCAAGTGAAAGTGGCAGCTTGCTCAACTTTGTAAAGAGAAACAGTGGTTCAGTGACCCTGACCATTCTGTCGGTAAGAGAGGGAACGACTTGGACCGCAGTAGCCATCACTGCCTCTGAATACACACAGAAGAGGCTTGCCTGTCCAGAAAAAGAAGGAAACATCAAGGAGATAAAACCAGCAGGAGAAAGTGGACAAAGATGGCAGAGCCAAGAATTGATAGGGTAGTTGAGAGATTCCTACCCCATCCCCCAGCCAGTCCTGTATTTTCCGCTAGAAGGTAATAGAAGGAATGAGTGAAAGGGTTCAACACCGTGGGGAGAAGCCTTCTAATGCTTTCTCAATCCAAGGAGAAAGTGGAATTAATGAAATGAACCCAACATCTAACTTGTTTGTATAACCAGTTTCCATATCAGGACACCCAACAACTTACTCAGTAACCTTCTGAATCCCCCAGCAATGTGATCTCAGAGCCTTTCTTTTGTAACCCTATCTCTTAGGAACTGCCTACAGACCCTGCCCCTCAACCTCTCCATCTCCTGTCCAGCAGCGAGAGGAAAGGAGGCAACCTGGCTAATTCTTCCTCTTCTTCAAGCCCCCTCTCTTTCAGAGGGAAATACTCTAAGAGAATTACTTTAATATTCCAACCAAAGTACCCATGTATATATAGCTTTATGTTTGACCCAACTCTGGCTCCTAAAATTCTTTCTTTTTTGGGAGGCAGCTATGCTCACCACCATACCACCAATGTATCTCTTTTTGAAGTCTCAAAATGCTGTAGCCATCTTCTTACTATGAGGGGAGCTGACCAATATCCCCAAGATGGCAGAGTAGAAAGATGAAAGAATTTTGACAATTTCCTGAGCTGCTGGAATCAGCAATTCTGGAAATAACCAACCTCAAGATTTCTTGTTATCTAGAATAAGAAATCTTCCTGTTATGAAAGAAAGAAAACAATTCGTCTGCAGCAGAGACCACTTTTACCACAAACTAAATGCTTCTTCTTTATCCTAAGCCTAAAGTATATCAGGACATTGAGATTTGCTTTTGAGTTTTAGGACTGCCCTGCTCCACAGATATTTCCCAGAGTCAGGAGAGAAAGGGAGCATACTGGGTGATGGGCAGACAGGGGTGTCTGATCACAGCAGGAGCTTCCTGCCTTGTTTCCCACTTCAACTCATCCTATTTATCAATCACACCATGCATGCTGACTCTCTCCCCTGACAATTTACCTGTTTTTTCAGTTTGGTGCCAAAATAAAGTTATTTTTCCATTTCATTTAGCAAAAGTCTGGGCTGAAGATCATCAAGGCCCTTCCCAGAAGATTCTGTCATATCTCTAGCTTGAGCCATCCACCTTAAAGCTCAGACAGCTCAAGGAAAGGGTCAGCCGGGGCAAAGACCACTAGTTTGAGACTACAGAAGGGTTGTCTAGGCTTTGGAAGCTGGAAACCCACCAATGACTGACCACCTGCTTGCCTGGGGGGCAATGAGGAGAAGGAGAAAGGAAGGTGACAGGGACAAAACAAAGGGAAGGATAATGGGAACAGAAGAGAAAGAAGATAGGAGAAGAAATAAGAACATGAGCTTAGCATCATAAAGGCAGAGTTGTTGGCTTTCAATTTAAAAAGAAAATTTTAAAGAATACTGTACTGTAATGGGTTAACGTCATCTTTAGCATCCTGGTAGCATTATTCAGTAGTTAATAAACAGAACATTAAACCTCTGCCCAGATGGCTTTTGGAAAAGGAACCCAAGGGACCACAAATTCAGCCACTCTTGTAGCTTTCCTCTCCAGTTCTTTTTATCCTGGCCAAGATGGCAGCCTTGGATACTTTCTTCCGGTCATAAGCCAGACCGATGGCAGCCATGCAATCAATGAAGAACGTGGTAAAGTTGATGTGCCAGCGGTACTCACTGGCTGAGTAGTCATAAGGAAAGGTGTGGTGGTAGTTGTGGAAGCCCTCACCTGGAACAAAAGCAGAGAAAAGTTAAGCAGCTATACTGTGGATTGCTGGATTCTTGATCTTGGCACTCTGGTTCCCTAGCAGAATGCCTCACACCTAGTAGAAACCTGTTGCTGTTGAATGAATGAATGCAGCTAGTCTTTTAAACTCTGAACCAAATAGATCCCCTCAGAGGCATCTTAAGAAATGACTGGGGAGAACCTGGTCACCATGGCTCTCTGGGAACCTTTGTGGGAGAAGGGCTGGAAGTTTCTCTGAGAAAATAAGATGATTTGAGAGAAACTGCTATCAGTAGGAATGGGGTTTAGACTAGAAAACCCCAGAGCCTCACTACATGTTTGTATAAGACCCTAAAGGCTCTGTGCATATGTGCATGTGTTAGAGCAGACAGAGTCCAGAATGAAGAACTTTTACTGGGTTTCTTACAAAGATGAGCAAAGAAGCACACTTTCCCCCACCGCATGGGCACTCTCTCCAAGGGTTGAAGGTACCAAGAGAACGGGGCGACACAGTCAAAAGTCAGAAGAAAGGAGGCCTAGCCCAGGGGCCTAAGTTTCCTCGCCTCTACTGGTTCAGAGTGGACTGTTTTGGCTCCTAATTCTTTGAGCTTTCACCCTGGGATGATGCTGATAAAACAGAAGCTCTCTGAGGGAATAAGAATCAAAAAGCTTAGGTATTCCTTCCAGCCTCTAAAATTCTGAAACGAGCAGTTCACTTTGCTGGACAGAGGAAAATCAAAGAAATTCTAGATTCAGAATAATTTCTATAATGAGTCAAGCTGTGGAAACTCCATAGACAGAGTTCTCCAGTCCTAGGCAGGCTCTTCTTTGTGAACCACATTCAATAACAATACCCTTATGAGGCTGGGGTAAAGAATAGCTAATAAAAGAGTGTACTGAACCCTCTGAAGATGAAAGAGCCCCAGTACAGTAATAGTGACATTAATAACCAACAAGGAAGGAAGTCCTGTGACGGGAATAACACCATCCAGGGCACCATCTCAAGGTTTGTTCACAGTGTGGCTCATCAGTTTATTCAATGAGAACTGAGTAGGAGGGTAGGATAACCCCAAGGCTAAAGGCACTGATGGAAGATCGCTAATTTCCATAAATGACTTTGCAACTAGGCTCTGTCTAAGCACTAGCTAGGCCCACACTTATCAGATTTAAAACAATCAGACACACACACGGTGCCAAGGGAGGAAAGAAAGCGGAGGAAGGTTAGTGGGCAAAAGAAGGATGAGACTCTGTAACTGGAACAGCAAGATAGAGCCAAGAGAGGCTCAAGCAGGGAGGTTAGCTCTGGCAGAGAGAAGATGAGCATGTGACTGGGGGTGGGGAGGTAATTCAAGAAGAACAAGATTAGAATGGCAGGCAAGCAGGGGAAACAGGCGACCAGAGAACAAAGGGTGAGGTGATAAATGGGGAGCAACAGGGATGAAGGAACGAATGGTAAGTGACATACTGACAGCCACTCTGAATAGGGGAAGCTCACAACAGATCTGTTTGCAGTACAGGACTGATCTCATTCCAGAAACCTTCCATGACATTCACTGGTTTTCTATGAAAATAGCCTATAATGTGATTGATTTCAAACATGGTTCAGAGTAAGAACATGTAAACAGTACACAGTGTCTGGAAGGAGGGAAAGATGCATGAAAATTAAAAAGGAATGAAAAAGATGTCTTTAGTACAGAGAATAATAAAAAAGAAAAAGATGGTCAGGGTTGAGAGTATAAAGGAAGGTTTTAAAGAGAACTGAGTGACGGCTAGGCCATGGCACATGTATATGTGTGGAGCAGGGAGGTTACCTATCTGTGCTGGATGACCAGAGGCCCTGATCACTGGAAGAGGCCGTGGGGTCTGCCTAAGGAAACCTAATTCCAGGCCTTAGTCAAGGTCTATATTTAGCTGAAAAGAGTGACAGACCAGAAAAAAAGAAAAAGAAAATGGAGACAGATGGCAGAACCCTACTGTCTGGCTATTAGAACAGGAATGGTAGAAAAATTCCTGAATAGTCAGCATTAGGTCAGTGAGTGATTGCTTTATGGTAGTTTCCTAAGTCACACTGTGGGGAGGGAGTGTTCCCAGCACAGCAGAGAAACAGAAGAGAGAAAAATAAAGGATAAGAGAAGAGAGTGGTAGATGGTGATAAAGGGCCACCAACAGTTGCTTTGATGTCCTTCATACTGGCATCACCAGGTAGTAAGGCATGTAATACACTTCAAATATTGCCCCTCTGAATACAGGAAGGTGATAAAAGAGAAGCTTAGTGAGTTAAATGACAAGTATTTGTTCTATATATCACAACTAAATGTAAAATACTAGGCTTTCTGGCCACCCAGATGACCCTACTCTTCTATTTATGCATTCCCTGCCCCAAGCAAGACTACCACCCAGATCAGAGATGACTGGGAAGAGAACAGCCCAAAGGGGTTCATCATACATAGCATTTGTGGCTTGCTCTTAAACCTGGAATTAAAGGCATTGTCATTTTTCACCCTTTTCTCTTTACATAGGACTTGTTGCTTAACTTTCAAGGGTTTTCTAATACTGTCCCTTAGTTTTATAGTGGAATGACATATGGAGAGGGGTCATAAAACAGGTAAATCTAGTTTTTCTGGCACGTAACCTAATACCCTAAGCAGCAGACCACTAGATGTGGTCTTGCTGTGGACTGCTGACTTACCCACAGCTCCCAGTGAAACCAGAATATTCTCTCGGGGGTTGATGGTCTTGTCATAAGGGCGGTATCCATACATATGGGCAGCACTATTCACCAGCCAGGTGACGTTGAGCCCAAGGGCATAACGGAATAAGGTGGCAAAAAACAAGCTGTTTTGAAACGTTTCATCCCACAGATACCACGGCACGAGTGTGGGCAGGATGAAGCACAACAACAGGACACCAGGTTTGTAGTACCTGCATTGAGAGATCACAGGCTCAGTGAGTGGAGAGGGGACGCTGAGACCTACCTGATTTTCCACTCTCACAGGGCGGGGCTGTCCCTTTCTACACTGAGAGCACAGTGTGGCAGGCAACAGAACAAGAGCGAATGGGCAAGGAAATTTTCTGAGAATACAGTGTTATTATCATACTTCTGAGATGAGGTAATGAGGGGTTAAATGACTTTTCTAGGGTCACACTACCAGGAAGTGGTGGAGCAAGGACTGGAATGTTTCAACTCCTGACTCTAAATCCATTGCTCTCTTTTACTACTTCAGGGAAATAGACAGGGTCCAAATTACAGACTGAGTTCTCCTTCCTGGGTTTTTCTGTTCTGCCTTTGGGCTTCCTTTCCCTTTCAGCAGTGCTCTTCGCAGAATCTATGTTTAAGTCAATCTTTTTTTTTTTTTTTGGCCACACCAGGTGGCACAAGGGGATCTTAGTTCCTGGACCAGAGATCCAACCTGTGCCTCGTGCACGTGTGGAGTCTTAACCACCGGACCACCAGGGAAGTCCCCAGGGTTTTTGTTTAGTATGTTGCCTTCATCTCCTGCTAGCCAGGAATCTTTCTCATCCTTCCTCTTCTTCGCCCTCAGAGAGGCACCCCAAATGTCCTAGATGCCAGCAGATCTGTCCCTCTGGAGGCCCTGTTCCATTCTTCCTCCTCCCAAAGGTACAGCAAGCATCAACATTACCAGGGAACTGATTTCCTAGACACCTTCAGCAGTTAAGTCTGCTACTCTGGTATCATTAGTAAGCCCTGCTGCCTTCAACTCCTCTCCATTCCTACCACCACTTCCCTGCACAGAAACCCAAGACTTCCCCACCTCTTTAGTTCAATGCCTTCTCTCATCCACCCCAGAGGTACCGTTCTAAAGCACACCTCCAACCATGCCACCTTCTGGCTCAAAAACCTTGCCATGGTTTCCTATTGCTTGGGTTGAATTACACCTTGTCTGCTTGTAAGACTCCATAACAATGGCATCAGTCTCTGCTGCTAGTCTTTTTTCCTACCACACCCTGTATTTCAAGCAAAAGGACTCTGTTGCAGGAGTACGCTTCAGCTCTTTCTTTCTGTTTGCACTGTCCCCCCACCCACCTGCCCTGTGCCATCCATCAGTGGATTCCAAAGCTACTTTCTTCATAAGCTTCCCTGATGTTCCCCACTCTACAGTCTCCCTCCCTTTTGTGCCTCTCCTCGCTATGGAAAATATTTTGCCATGTATCATAGGTATTTGGACACTTGGCTTATCCTTCCACTCCCCAGTAAGCTATGAACTCCTTGAAGGTAAGGACTATGACACACTTGGCTTTGTATCCATGACCGTCCTAGGTCAACAAACATTTGTTGAATTTAATTGGCTTAGGTAGTTCAGAGAAAAAGAAACAACAGTCTATGGCTCTGGGCTCATGGGCTATTAAAAATTAGGGTTTTAAATTGTAATTTGAGATATAGAAACCAAGTAAATTTCTCAGCTCATGTTGACAAGTCCTAGGAGAAAAAAGGGGGTCCCCTAATGCCAGGTCCCCAGCTCCATCATCATGTCACTCACCTCCTCTGGAACATCACCAGCTTCTCGGCTCTTAGGTCGGATAAATTTAGCGTGGAACCCTTTTCTTTGACAGCTGGGTGTTTGCGCACAAGCAGCCAACCCACGTGAGAGAAGAAAAAGCCACGTCGGGAATTGTGGGGGTCGGCATCCGTTTCTGAAAACTTGTGGTGGGCACGGTGATCTCGGGACCATTCAAAAACGTCATTCTAGAGGAACAGAGAAGAGGAATGAGGGCCTGTGGAAAGACACCCTCTCAGGGGAATTCCAATTGCCAGGCGTCTTCCAGAGCCCACAGCTCTCAGCCCAACCTCACAAAATACCTAGGAGTTGGTGCTCCAAAGGAGAAGTCATGGAGTTGCCTCCTTTCCTTAAACTTGCTGCTGAAGCATAAGTGGAAAAGCAACTTCAAGTCTCAGGACCACATGAACAGGGCTGGCTGCTTCTCGAGGGTTATGTGGTGAGTGGAATGTAGGAAGATTGTACAGGGCTCAGAGTTTCATTAGGAGGGAACACTGCAATTCTTCAAGCAAGAAATGGGGTGTGGGGTGCCTAATCCCTGAGCGTGGATAACAGGAGGCAGGCAACCTTGTGTCTTAGCATCCTGGTCAATGGATGAAGCTGTGGGCAGTTCCATTCTGATGCCTTGGCAAGAGATAACTCACACAACTTGAAAAAGCCAGACAGATAAATCACGATATGACCACATTCCCAAATGGCCTCTGGGACTCTTTCTATCCCATACAGTGCCAATCTCGCTTCCTTGTTTTGCCCCGTGGGTACAATATCAGGAGCCCTTGAGGCATTAAGGCATATGGCAGAGATGATTATGCAATCGTGGGATATTGCCATGGAGAAGGAGACTAACTGGGCTTCCTTGTGTTTTCCTCTTGTTCCAAGCTAGGCCCCTCACTACATGCTATCTTTTGCCCTTTGCTACTGCTTAATAACTATGAGTTCTCTTTCTCCAGTCCCCTTCATTCTATCTCTGCTAAAAACTTTCTGCTTCAACAAACCTCAACACTTGACTTAGGCAGCCTGGTAACCCATTAAAAGGACCATAATGTTGGTCTGCCTAAACCCTCAGTGACACAATTTCCCCATCTGTGAAATGGGGATAACAATAATACCTACCTCCTACGACTGTTGTGAGGGTTTAATGAGGCAATCTATGTCAAGCGCTTAGAATAGTGCCAGACATATGGACAGCACTATAAAAGTGTTTGATCGTCTTACCTGAAAACAACAGAGTTTCAAAGAAGAATCTGTGAAACATTAACTTCAACCCCATTGTGATAGAGGGTTAGAAGACATCCACCCAGAGTTGTGAATGTTTTGTCCAATGTCTGCCCATGAAGCCAGGCTCAGCTCTTGCCTTATGCACTTATGAAAGACCACAACAGCCAGACTGGGTGATAACAGAGGTTCAAAAATGACCCTACACACTGACAGTATTTCCTCTTTATCTCCTACTTGCCTCTGCCAGTCACTCAGAAGTATCCTTATGTTTTATGGACTTCGGGACTGAACCGGAACTTAACCACAAGGAGAGAGGAAAGTGAAGTGGCTGTCCAGGTGCTGTCCCTCTCCAGGCACTGATCGCCTCCATTCCGCCACCAGCTCATCGATCAAGAGTGAGGAGAAAAAGAGCTGAGCACAGCTGGCTTCTTACCTGGAACGCCATGGTGTTGCCAATGATCAGGAAGACCCTCAGAGGCAGCCGAGCTTTGTAGGTTCGGTGACTCCACAGGCGATGGGCCCCTGCTGTGATGCCCAGGGCACCCATCAGATAGTAGAATAACACTGCCAGGATAAGACAGGGCAGGCAGTCACGAACCTGGGAAAGTGTTTGCATGATGTTTTCCTCAGGCCAGAGTGTGTGTAGGCTCCCAGTGAGGATCTGCTTTCCCCTGAACTCCAGGGATACCTTGATCTCTTAGGCTCCTTTGATTTTAATCACTTGAAAAGTATCATCCTCTCTCATCATCTAACCTAGGAGCTGGAATAAGCTTAGGAGTCCCAGGGAACTTCAGAAAGGCAAGAGAGAGAAGAGGCCTCTTACCCCCCGGCCACTTGGCATTCTCAGTTATGAGGGATATTCTCCCAAGTCCCATCCCCTCTGACCTTCTGCTAACCTTCTTCAACAGTTTAAGGACCACAGACCACTACAGCAGTGCTTAAGACCCATGGGCAAGGGTGGTATTAAAATATTTAACAGACAGTAGAGTCTGGGTACTGACCCATTTGAGGGTTCCTGGGTTCTAGGGGACATTAAGGGGGCTCAGAACTATAACTATTTACCAAGTGGTCCAAAAACCTTTTAGCAGACAATGTGGCCACAGGAGGGGAAAATTCACCCTGCACATCAGTCATAGCTGCAGTGTCTTAAGCTTCGCCAAGGATTTTATGTTTTCTGATTCACTAGATATCTTGAAAGGGGTTTAATATCCCTCGCTTTGCGGCTGAAAAAACAAATGCTCAGCAAAGTTAAGTGTTTATCTGTAGTCACATGGCTAGGAAATGGAGCCATGTCTTGAAACTAGATTTTTGTCTCAACTAAGTGGTTCGTGTTCCAGAAGTCTGCCACAAGGATGTATACCATCCACCTCCCCAAGATATGCCCACGATTCTGTGGCATATGTCTTGCCAGATATGTCTTGCCTTTGCCATATCCCTCTGCTAGCGCATACTCCAGCTGGCAAGGCTAATTCTAGATAACGGCAGGACAGGCTCAAAGTTGCCCAACACTGTCATGCCTCACCTTCCTGGAGGTCTGCAGGTTCCAGGTGCCAAATAGAGTCTCTAACTGGGAGGTGGGTTGCTGGGCAACCCAACAGCCACCCACCTTCCTCTGCTCAATAGCTCTAGGGAGGCAGGGGCTGAGGCCTTGGTAGAGCAGTGACTATTGACAATGTTTCATTCCTAGGGAAGCGGCTAGAAACAATAGATTCTCAGTGGCCACTGAACTTAGTTGCAGTTGGAGACACTGTACATTGTAACAAATCGTTCTGTGTTCTCCAGCCACAGATACCAGTTTCCTAAACAAGCTCCCACCCAACCCATCTTCCTCTACCCTATCCAATTTCTCCTACAGAACAGGAGGAGAGCCATGGAGCCAGAGTCTGTCCCGGTGAGACTTCCTCTACTCATAGCCCTCTGGACGGGGTTGGGGCCCTAGGTGATTTGCTGGACCCCGGGCATGTGGTAATAGCCTTTCAGAGGCCATATCTGTCTGCATCTACACCTGGATAGATGACAGTTGAGCCACAGCCCACCAGTCACCAAGGGTAAAGGAAAAGGTCTTTGGGCACAAAAGAAGAAGCACTCAGCTCAGAAGCAAAGAAGCTCCTAGGGTTGTTTCATGCCACAGAAGACCCTGGCAAGTTGACTCAGAAAAGTACCTAAGATCGCTGCATTAACAGAGGAATTGGAAAAAGCACTCAAACGCTCTGGTGCCTTTTTCTATCAGCACCTCTAAGCCTATCTACTAGAAGGCTTTGGGTCAGTTGGAAACTCATTCTCTATTATACTGGTGGTTAAGCAAAACCTCAGATTTAGTCCCAAGAAAGAGACTGGAGAAGTTTGCCCCATGGTCCCTCAGTGTAGCCAGAGATATCTCTTCAGCCCTTCCCTCAAGGCTGTTCTGAGACACCAAAACTGCTCAGTCATGAGAAATGCTGGAATCATAAGCATTTGCTAATTTAACACCATCCTTAGGGATAAAACAAGAAAAGGTAAAGCGAAGCTCCTGAACTCTGAGGACCCTCTGACCCTCCCCCTACCCCCCTTTTGTTCCTTAAGACAAGAGTTCTGATATCCCCACATCAAACCAGTCATTCCATCAGCTAAGCCATCCACCACAGCGCCCAGGGACAGGATACAAAAGTCACCATCCAGTCTCCATGTGGCACATTTCTCTGTCCAAAGGCACAGCACACACTCATGGGCAGGGCACCTAAAAGGTAGTGGGCACAGCCCTGGTTTGCAGATAGCATTCTGCTCCCTGCACCAGCAGCCGAGGGAAAGCAGTGAGCAGCAGCATCTGGTCAAGCTCAGGACTTTACGAGGCTTTCAGGGACTCTTGGGGATGGAAGGGGCTTGCAGGTGATCAAACACTTTCACCAAACACCTGGTGAAGACTTCTCTACTGGGGAGAAGGGGTGGAGAAAGGAGTCCAAAGTCTCCCTGGGGATTCCCTGTCCTGCTCCTGATTCCTCAATTTGAACTGAAATTCCAGAACTCAAGTTCTGCTGGGTTCTCAGAAGGACTAGAGAACAGATGTCCCCCTCCCCTCAAAAATAAGAGCCGTTCCTGGTCTGCAGATGAAACGATTTCATTGGTGCCTGGCTGGCCCCAGCAATTAAACACATGTAAAAAAGCACTATCTTTCTAATCTTAAAAAAAAGTACTATTGTCCCCAGTGTGTTCCTTGAAAAACTGAGAGAGGGGATCTACCCAGCTGCATTTCTGCCCATGGATTACCAAGAGGATTCCTCCCAAAAGCTCCACAGACCAGATTCACCACCTTTAGACCAAAGAGGTTCTGGAGGACTTGGCTGAAACTTGGCCCGCCAGCCCTTCTATGTAACTCCCCTCCAAGAGTGCAGCTGTCTGCAAGCACCCCACACCCAAGACTGCTCTGGAAGACCTACAGTTGCTTTCTGGAGGGGGAGTTCTGGCCTGCCCCTCTCAGAGAGTGCTGATGTGCCCCACCCTCCGATCCCTGGTCTTTAGGGCTCTCTGTTTCCCCTTCCCAAGCCAGACTCAGTGGCAGAGGTAGGAATGCCCGCAGAGCGCATGTGCGTGTGCAGGCGGCAGGGCCCTGCTGTCAGCCCAAGCCCATGGATTCCTGAAAGAGCTGAGCTAAGGGCAGGCAGGTCAGGGATACACTGGGGACTGTCCCCCTCACTGCAGCAGTCTGAAGGCCAGGGCTGCCCGGGCCTGGGAGAGAACGGCTGGAGCGGGATGGGTGTGGAATGGGACATGGAACACTTCTTGAACCTTATTTCATTCTAAGAACATTTTGTCAAGTGGCATGTACAGTCGAGACCTACATGGAGTCACAGATCAATCTGTGTAAACTAGGTTACACAGGAGCCTTCTTCATCTGTTTTGTAACCAAGGAGCCGGAAAGGGCCAAGGGTCAGGGCAAAATAAGTTTGTGCATGACCACCACTCTGTTCCCCTACTACTAACTCTCCTCCTGAGCCGTTGTTCTCATTACCCCATGACTAGACTCAGCTTAAGCCCTCTAAAGTCACTCATCTAGTCCAACGTCCCCATGCCTCCCAGGTAGGGACCCTGATTCTTTCTTGGCTGGCAGGGCTGGGACAAGCAGTCAAGCAAAAGAATTAAAACAGAAAACCTCTTTCAGAAAAAGCTGACTCTCTGGCATAGTTCTGCTCATTTCAAAACCTGAGGCCCATGGTCTCAGGGCTCCAGCCCCAACACCAAAATTAAAAGATCCCCCAGAGTGGACGCTCCTGCATCCCAACCCCCCTAGGCTCTGTTCCCAGGCCATCCAGCCTCTCAGGACACCAAAGAGAAATGGCTGGGAAAACCTCAGCCTGGAGGGGCTGGTGTTTGTACTCTATGTAAGATCTTACTTAACTAAAAGAGTGGAGAGAACCTGGGGTACTGGGTCAGGAGGACATGGGAACTTCTTACCCCAGAGATAGGTGTATATCTTGCAGGTGGGGATCAATGTGATCCCATATAGGGCTCCCAAGTGTAACAGAGACATGAGGATGATGTTTCTCCAAACATACTCAAGCTTGGGCTTTGGGCCCTCCTTATCCTGGTAAGTTGGGTCATAGATGTCATCTCTCATTTCAGGGCGGATGTCTTCTTCCAAGTATAGGGGAGTCTTCTCCAATTTGCCCCCTCCATTCTGCAGGACCCTGGAAGGAGGTGCTGTGATGGTGGTGGTGGTTGTGTAGGAGCTAGAGATCTGGAAGGGAGAGGAAGTGGAGGGTCAAGAGAGAGGAGAGGACACGTGGAGGTAGTAGGGACCGCTTCACTCCCTAGTCAAGCTGGGGGAAGGGCGGGGGATAGGCATAGACCCGGTCCCAATACCCAGGTTACCTGAGGGAAGGCGGAAGACAGGGAAGTGCCCAGGAACTATGCAGAGACTGGGGAGAGGAGGTGAAACCTCAAGGTGAAGGGGAGATAAGAAAGAGGAGTGAAACACTCGCACCCCAACGAGCACACAAAGGAAAGCCCGCATACCTACATACAGAAGGCTACCGGCAGGACCAGGTTTCTCTTTAAAGTTTAAGAAACGAAAGTTGGGAGACCTAAGTTTGCAAATTACAATCCCCATTCCCAACAAACTGAAGGCAGCACAACTCGCAAAAGACGGCTATGTTCTCCCGCGGTGATCTCAACTCTTCTCCAGTGAGTCGCCCAGAAGCCCCACCAGCACCCGCGAACCCGGGGTCTGGGGGCCATTACTCGGAAGCTCTCACCTCCTCTTGCAGCAAGTGGGCCGGCATCTGGGCTCTCAGACACTGGGATCACTTTCTCGGGGCTGAGACTGCGGAGCGGAGTTCGGGGCAGTCCAAACTGAGTGTAGACTAGTTCCTGAGCCTGCTTTTGCGTGGCGATCCGCAGCGCTGCGCTCGGGACCTTCCGCTGCACGGTGCGCGCTGGACCGGTGTCCGGACCCGACCTGCTGTGCTGGGGATTTAAAGGCTAGCGCTGGCAGGGGGTGACTGTGTCCCGTATTTCCTCAGACCTCTTTTATTCGTTGCCAACAAGGGGCAAAGTGCGCAGAGTTGGTTCACCGTGGGAGATCCGCATGGGCGGGAGAGGGGAGGAGACAGAGCGCCGAGGCGTGCTGGGGGCCGAAGAAGCAAGAACTGGATGCTGCAGACACACCGCGGCTTGGCCGCCGCAGCCCCTGCCTCTGCCCCTGCCCCTGGGGAAATGCTAATGGGCTTCTGTAGACTCTGGCGCGTCATTGGCCGAAGGGAATTTGGTGCCACCTCGTCCTGCCGTTGCCATTGGCTCGGCGCAATCTGCTGTTCCCTCTGCCGCGAGCTCCTCACTACCCCTCCCCTCCCTTTCTCCTCGGCTTCTCTTACATCGGCCGCTGGGCCTCTACCGGGCACCCTGCCGCCTCTGAGGCGCTGGGGGAGAGGGAGAGGACCCAGTCGGGGAGTGGCGCGGGGATGCGTGCCAGCCCAGGACTGGCCCCGGGCAATTCGCAAATGGATGGGCACTGGGGAAGTTTCCTGGGAAAGAGTGGGGAAACCACGAGGGCGACCACTCCACACAACTCCACCCCAGCCTTCCCGCTCGTCTAGACGCGTAGGAGGGGAGACGTGTCCTCAAACCCGGGCCCGGGGCCGCGCTCCCGGCCAAGCCCCGCCTCCCTCTGTGCCGAGCGCGCCGGGGATGCGGGGTAGGGGGCGGGGGACGGTTCGGTCCGCCGCGGAACAATGGCCCCGCCCCGCCCACCAGCGGCGCAGCGCTAACCCGGGACTGCTGAACAGGTTTGCGGGTCTCCCCTCCTGCAGGCGAGCTGGAGGCCGCGCACACACAAGTAGATGCACTGATGTGTAGATCTGCACGCGCGTAAGAGGTTCAGCCAATGGTCACGCCGAAAGGAAATGTTCACCGCCAGGCACCAGTGAGCTGTGCTATCCCTGTGCCCATGCCAACAGAAGGTGTGCGGGATGTTTTGGAGATTAGAACGTCGGGTCGTTGTTTTGGAATTGCCTTCGTTGGGAAAGGCCATTTCGTGGAGAAAGGACAGACGTGCTTTCACTCAGAAGCAGGAGAAAGTACTTGTAAGTGCAGCAAGAGTAGCCAAAAGGTATTGCAAGCCAATCCACAAGAATCATTTCATTTGATACTTACTTGTGGCCCTGTGAGGTAGGTAGTCATTTATTCCCTTTTAAAAGATGAGAGAAGTGAGCTATGGAGAAATTAAATAACTTGCTTTATGGTCACAGCAGCCAATCAATGATGGAGCTAGTAGCTGAGTCCAGAAATGTAATGATGGAGCCCAGGTCTTAATCCCTGCTCAGAATCCCTGGTCCCTGAGATGTTCTGACCTCACTGTTGTGGCTCACAGTCTTGCCTTTTCCGGGGGCTGTGGGAGCCTTACCATGGGGATAAGCTGGGAACCAGGCAGGCTGTGCATTCTCCCGGGCTCCAACCACACCCCTGTCTCCCCAAATACCATCCATTTGGGAAGAGAAGAAAGTGAGGAGTTTTGTGCCAACAACTAGCTTCTGGAAGAGAGGCACCTGGGATTGCCTGGGAGAATGATTAAGGAGCTCCCTAGAAGGCCACAGGTCTTGCGGTCTGGCCAGCCTCCTGGCCGGTCACCATCCAACTCCATTCCAGTCCTGACTCACTGTCCAGTGCAAAAGTTTTGAATGAGACTAGATGTTTTTAGATACAGACAGCTGTCTCATCACGGCTCAGAAGCCCTCAGCATGTATGTGGGAGAGAAGTCTGGGCAGGTGTTGCTCCTCTCCAGGCTCTCCTGCAATGTCTAATTGGCTTAATTCCTCTGCCATCTATAGAGCTATTCTTCAAGGCAGAAGAGTCAGGGTTGCTTTGAGGGTGTACCCTCAATTGTGGCCAAAAGTGGCTCTACCACTGAGACCAAATTTCTTTCCCTTTAACTGACTAGGTATGTCTGAGCCTATTTCCTCCACACCCTGGACTTCATCAGGGAACGAGCCTGAAACATCAGAGTTCTCTAGAAACTGCCCTCCTCCTCACTTAGACTCAGGTAGGTATGACTGCTGGTATCACTTAATGCTGCCATTACTATGTAAGCTAGGTGCTAGGTCATTCATTTTCTGCAAGAGAAAGGAAAGGGGGCCTGCCAAGACATAAATGGAGAATCAGGAATGTTTTATTCCTCTCTAAAGACAAGATGCTACCCTGTGGGGGAATCTCTAGGAGTTTATGGAAGGTCTGGATAAGGAGAGAGTTTTGGGGGAGGAGAGGAATGGCCAGAGCCCATCTCACTGTTGATACCTATAGTAGAAAGGTGAATGGTTCCCTAGCTTGGGCTTCCTCCCTGAAGTACATCTGGGGCATATCACATGGCTATGAATGTGTCACCCACTACTTTAAAACTCTCACTACTTTAAAAGTAGCTTGCCACAACCCATGAAATGTGGCTATGTGGTAGGAGTAATATTATGAGGAAAGCATGAGCTTTTTTTTTTTTTTTTTTTCGGTCATAAGGGACCTTAGTGCCCTGACCAGGGATCAGACATGCCCCCTACATTGGAAGTGCAGTCTTAACCACTGTACTGGCAGGGAAATCCCAGCATGAACTTTGATATCAAGAAGTATTAGGTCAGTGGCAAATTAGAAGTTATAAATAAGTATATGATCAATATTTGTATTCAATTGCATGTATACATTGATTAAGATGATAGGTGTTTTAATGCATAATAAGAAAGCACAAAATATGCTTGGGAGGTGAAGACTGGACCTATAAATCTTGCTTTGTGAAAAGGGGTGCCGGGTACCATGGCAGTTTCTGGACTGATGTTGATCTATGGATTAATTTAATCCCTATAAAAATCCAACAGATTTCTTTGAGGAAATAGACAAGCTGACTCTAAAATTTAAGTGGAAACGCAAAGGGTCAAGAGTAGCCAAAAATTATCTTGGAGAAAAAGAACAAAGTTGAAGGAGTAAAAATATTTTAATTAGGACTTACCATAAGCCTAGAGTATTCAAGAGAGTGTGGTATTAGGAAAATAGAGACAAATAGGTCAATGAAACAAATTAGAAATTTTAGAAACCCACCAACACATGTTAACTGACTTTTTACAATGGTCCCAGGTCAGTACAATGTGAGAGGGAAAGTCTCTTTTAACAAGTATTGCTGGGACAACTGGATAACCATATAGGTTAAATGAACCTCAACCTCTAGCTCATTCCACACACACAAAAAATTAATTTGAGAGCTAAATGTAAACCTACAACTATAAAGTTTCTATATAGAACAGAGGAAAAGATGTTTGTGACCTTGAGGTAGGCAAAGGTTGTTTGGACAGGATACAAAAAAGCAAGAACCATGGGGTGGGGAAATGGATAAAATAGACTCAAGAAAGTTAACATTTTCTGATACCAAAAGGAACTATTAAGAAAACAAACGGATAAGACAGTGAATGAGAACATATATCACAGCACATAAAAAGATAACTCAGAAAACTGATATAAGATTTCACAAAAGGAGGTATAAAAATAGCCAATAAACACATGAAAAATTGCTGAAAGCACTAGTCTTAGATATGACACCTAAAGCATAGGCAACAAAGGAAAAAAATAGACAAATGGAACTTCATCAAAATTAAGCCTTTTATACTTCAGGGCTTATTATCCAGAAAGTGAAATCACAACCCACAGAATGGGAGAAAATGTTTGCATATCATATATCAGAAAAGGAATTCATATCTAGAACGTACTAGTAACTCTTACAACTCGGTAATAAAAACCCCATTAAAAATAGGTACTGCTCCAAAGAATCGCAAATGACCTATAAGCATAGGAAAAGTTGCTCAGCATTGGTAGCCACTAGCAAAATGCATGTCAAAACCAAGATGAGATACTTGATGCCCATTAGGATGGCTATATTCAATGAAACATAAAAAGTGGTGAGGATATGGGTACATTGAAGCCTTGCTATCGGTAATGGAAAATGGTGCAGCCACTTTTGAAAAAGTTTGGTAGCTCCTCAAAAGATTAAACATGGAGTTACCATATGGTCCAGAATTTCACTCCCAGGTATATCCCCAAGATAAATAAAAATATATGTGCACAGATAAACGTCTATACAGATATTCATAACAGCCAAAAAAAAAAAAAATGGAGACAACCTAAACACCCATTGACTGACTAATGGATAAATAAGAGGCAGAATGTTTTACAGAGGAATATTATTCAGCATTTAAAAAAAAAGAATGAAGTACTGGTACATACCATGACATAAATGAATCTTGAAAATATGCTAAGGGCAAGAAACCACTCAACAAAGAGCCACATGATACCACATATATGAACTGTCCAGAATAGTGAGATCTGTAGAAACATAAAGTAATTTATGTTGTTGTAAATAAACTTAATAAGGAAATTTATTGTAAATAAACAATAAAGTAAATTTGTTGCTGTCATTTGGTAACTAAGCTGAGTCTGACTCCTTGTGATCCATGGGGTACAACCCACCAGGGTCCTCTGTCCATGGGATTTCCCAAGCAAGAATACTGGAGTGGGTTGTCATTTCCTTCTCCACAGGATCTTCCAGACCCAGGGATCAAACCCTTGTCTCCTGCTTTGGCAGGCGGATTCTTTACCACTGAGCAACCAGGGAATCCCTATAAGGGCTGAGAACACGCTAAATGTTGGTGACCATGTGAAATCTCTGAAACCCTCAAACATTGCTGGTGGAAGCATGAAACAGTACAAATACTTTGAAAACAGTTTGGCAGTTTCTTAAAATTCTGAATACTCCCATCCGAAGATCCAGTAATTCCACTCCTGGAACTGTCCTCAAGTGAAATGAAAACATATGTCCACAAAAAGACTCGTACAAGAAAATTCATTATAGCTTCATACATTATAGCCTCAAATGGGAAACATCCCCAAAGTTGCTCCAGGAGGAGAATGGATAAACAGTGTATGAAAAGAATGAACTATAAACACATGCAACAACATGGATGATTCTTTAAAAAAAACATGCTCACCAAAAGCTAGACACCAAAAGTAACATAGTGACTGATTTCCTTTTTATGAAGTCTAGTAAGAGGAAAAACTAATGTGTAGTGTGAGAAGGCAATAAAATATTCATTGAACCCCTACTCTACAGCAGGCTCTGTTCTAGGAGTTGGAAACACTGGTGATAAAGCTCCCCATTCTTGCCTTCATGGAGTTTACATTCTGATGGGAGAGACAATTAACATATATTTAATAGCAAGTGCAGAGGGGGGGAAAGAATAAGGGAATTTAGAGCAAATTGTTCTATGAAATGCAGAAACTTTGGAGATTCTGGGCATGATCTGTGCTCAAGAGGAGCCCAAAGCTCATGTCTTTTTTTTTTTTTTTTTAAATTACAGTTTGCTGGCCCTAATAGTCTGCTGCTTCAATATTTGTGCCTATTTCTGGACTGGGTTCCCACTTAGCTATGACTTTTCTGGCTCCCCTTTGGGATACAAATGTGTACTCAGGACTTGCTGTCCTGAGTGTTTCTGAGCTGGACCCAGAGTAGACGATCACTACTGGGTGAGGTTCATTTCTAGGCTGCAGGTAGTTGCAAGGGACAGCCTACGGGCAGAACTCGCCAGAACTGCTGAGTCTCTTCACCTGGCCTCTGTCCTTTCTTGACCTCTGCTAGAGGTGAGGAGGTTTTGTGGCCTTGCTCTTCTCTCATTTTACTTCCCTTCAGGAGCTGGCAGCTGAACTCTCCCCTATACTTGTGCTCCTGCATTTACCTGACCTCTGACTTACAGGGATTCTTAAGAAAAGGGAGGACAGTTCAGAGGACTTTCCCACCTCTTCCCACAGCTGAGAAGGCAAAGATTTTCCCCACCCACATGACAAGAAAGAATATGACCCCACACAGGCAAGCAGGTCACTATCAGGAGAGAGAGAGATACTTCTGGGACATAGAGGTGCTTCTCAGCCTGGCATCAGGTCTTCCCCTTGTGTGAAGGCCTATCTTTAGTGACCTGGCCTCTCCAAGCCTGGCTTTGGGTGTCCCACGCTAAGCAGCCCAGTGGGAGGCCAGTAGGCTTCCGTAGGAGGCCATGATCCTCCTGGAAGGGGAGTCCTTCAGGTGTTGGGGTGGGGAGAGTGGCCCAAGCCCAAACTTTCAGGAAGAAGCAGACTTGTGAGGCAAGGTTCCTTCTCCATTTTTCACCCCCTGTGACTGTGAGTCATTCTTGGCTACAGAACCAGCTGCCACATTGTCAGGACAGTCCCTTTGTGGATTCTACGTGGCCAGGGCAAAGGTTTTGAAATGTAGGGGCTGTACGTTGCATGCCAGTGATTGAGTCGGTTTATGAGTGTCTCTCTGCTTTCTGGATCCAGGGTGAAGCCTCCAGAATCCTTGTTCTGAAGACCCTGGCGTCCTGGGTGTTAGGATACTGGCTCCCTGTTGCGTTGTAGCTGACCACATCACAGCATAGTAGGTTTCAGCTTTCTTTCCCTTTGTGTAGTAGGCAGTGGGGTGACACAGTAGACAACCCCGTTTGGGAAATAAGCCGACACTTAAGAATATGGAAAATAGCAAGATTCCAGAACCGGTTCCTTTCACTTCCAACTCTGGTCCCAGCTTCATCTCCAACTTGCTCTTTTAACGCTTTGTCCCTCAGTTTCTCCTCTGCAAAATGGAGGCAAGCCGTCTTCAGTTATCATATACTTCTCTCATAGGAGGGAAGTTAATAAATACCTAGCTCTGGTCTTCCAGGGGTTTGGGGAAAGGATGAGGGCCCATGTGAGTGGCTTTCTGTACACATGTGACCTGTATCCCAGGAAATCACATGATTCTCATGAATACTTGCTTGAGTCACAGAAAGGCCCCCGTACTGGACAGTTTGGGTCTCCCTTTTCCCTTCCCTTGAGTTGTTTAGGAAGACAGGGCTTGAGGACACATGTCTGGGATCATGGCACATTAGGCTGCAAAAGGAAAGAGGGAGATGGAGTGGCAGCCTAGTGGTGGGGGCTGGTCCTCGGGTAACACTTCCCTTGAGGATCTGTGACTGTCCCAGTCAAATGTCAAATGGGGGTGGGGGAGTATGTTCACAGATCTTCATGCGACCTGGACAACCCACTCGACAATCTCTTCCTTTTGCCCTCGGGGCTCCCTGTATGGAGAAGCCAGTAACATCGATAATATCTGAACCTGGGGAGGCTAGGTTTACAGAAGGACTGGCTGCGACCCTCATAGGTGCTCAGGGACCTCAGGCCTGTCTCCTGCCCCAAATCCCCCCGATCTGTTATTCCTTACTTCCTTCTTCCTCCTGCTTTCCCACAGATCTAAGCCAAACTTTGGATGTACATAAGTGAAGAGAAGGGCTTCCCAGGTGGCACTAATGGTAAAGAATCCACCTGCCGATGCAGGAGACACAAGTTTATTCCCTGCATCAGGAAGATCCCCTGGAGGAGGAAATGGCACCCAGTGGCAACCCACTCCGGTATTCTTGCCTGGAGAATCCCATGCACAGAGGAGCCTGGAGGGCTCCAGTCCATGGGGTCACAAAGAGTCGCACACGACAGCACACACACGCACAAGTAGAGAGAATTCATTTCCTTGACCTAACGTCCTACCCGATGGTGATAGTAATTAGACTCATTTCCTCCCCCATGACTGACAGGTACCCAAGGCTTCTCTTCAGCCCCTCAGATCCTGAGATTAAAGTGTCTGCTTGCTCAAACAAGCACATTGAGACAAGGTGTGATCTAGCCAGCCCCACGTCACTGTCCTTCCATACTGCCCATGGCCTTGTGACATCAGGGCAAGAGGCCAGAGCTGTACAGACTGTCATCACCCTCCTGACCTCAAGATTTTCCGTGGGACTTGGCAATGTGGAGAACAGCTGGAAGTCAGCACCCACATCTGGCCTTGGGTTGTCCCCGGCCTGTTCTCTGTGCAGAGACAAGAGGCAGGACCCTCATGGGCTATGGGCTCCTTCCTGTCTCATGGTCCAAGCTGAGTCACAGACAGCAGACAGCCAGGAGAGCTAGCATCGGTGCTCCTGCCCAGAGGAGTGGGGACCAGGCTGGTCTGTATTCTGGGCACCCACTGGCTTCTAGGGGAGATTGAGTAAAACAAGGGGTAGAGACCCTGCACTTCCATAAATATATCAGCTCTCTCATTCAGTGAGTATGGAGTGCCACATGGTCCCAGGCACAGTGGTAAGTGCTTAAGTTATAAAGAGATCCTGACCTTGGACAACTCACCATAATAGTGGAGATCCTTATAACTCTGGGTGATGGTGTTTAGCACAGGGTGCTATGGACTCCAGGGAGAGGCACATACCAGACCAGCTTGGGAGAATCAAGGGAGACTTCCTGGAGGAGGTGGCAGTGTTGAGTCTCAAGGTACCACTGGGATGGATGTGGAGAAGGGCAGTTGACAAGTTTAGAGGCTCAGAAGAGGAAGAGAGACACAAAACTGACACTCTGCTGATTAGGACCTGAAACACACTCCTCCAAGGACCCAGGCCAGAGAGATGGTGTGAGGTCTTGTGCTGTGTGACCCTAGTTGAGGAGAGGTTGGGGCACTTTTCCAGCCAGCTCCCCGTTTGACTGCGTGGTCTACCTCGCCGGATCCCTCCTTCCCCAGATTGTGCCCTGTCAGGCCTAGAACAGCAGTGTGTGTGTGTGCGTGCCTGTGTGAACGCACATACAGCCACGTGCCGCTGTGTGTCCCCAGTGGGTGGGGCAGGTCTGGCACCTCTACCAAGTAATTCCTACCTGTCTCTGGGGACTGGGCCTATGTCTGCAGATCAGAGTGAATGCTACTGGGCGCAGTTAATGGGAAGAGTGTGGGACCAGGGGCTAACAGTCTGTGCATGCGAGACTTGGGGACAAAGGTCTTATTAGGACCAGGTCCAGGCTGGTGATCTCACTGACACCCTGGGGAGGTGACACCCAGGGACAGATCATGGGACTGGGGCCAGGCTGGCAGTTTCTGTGGTGGCCTGACTTTTCACCAGGGCTCTTACCCCAGCCAGGGAAGGTGTCCCATACCTGAGCATTTCATCTGTGGTGGGCAGAAAGAAGGACAGGCCCAGGGTCTCCAATAACAAATACCTGAGCTGGAAGGAAAGCCTTTCTTGCCCTGACTCTGTTCTGAGCTGAATGGAGAAGAGAGGGCATGCCCCAGCCTTGCTTTTGTGGTCAGAGAGAGGTGTGCCCTGCTTGCTTCGTATAGTGGCTAAGGGGAGTCTCATTGTCTTCCAGAATTCCAAATCAGTGTTCCCTCTGTCCTACAGGTGGAAGGTTAGAGGCCTTAACCATTCCATGCCCTCAGCACCTCTCTTTTGCATCTCTCCCTCCCTCCTTGTTGTTCCCTGCAGGCCCCTACCCGAACCCAGCCCCCATGAGGCACCCTCTCCCCAGCTGATCCAGCCTCTGGCCTCCACAGGCAGTTGGCCTGCTCTCCCCTGCCCTTCCCTTTGCCTGATAGTAACCTCTTCCACAGCTGATGTCACCCCGCTTTGCACTGACACAGCAGTTGAACCGGGTACAGCAGGGCTGCACGGGCCAGAGGGCAGCTGTCTGTGTCCCAAGTCAGGCTTCCCTTGGTGCCTCCTCCCCGCAGCCACTCCCTCTGAGCCAGTGTATCCACCTGAGGATTGCGTGTTGACTGAGCCTTCACAGTGCTCCGTGGACTCTTAGTTCTCTTTTGTGCAGGGGTGGTGGTGGGCAGCGGGGAGGTGATGGAGAATGCAGCCAAGGCTCCGAAGCTGCCCCCGGGGAGCTCACAGCTTTCCAAAGGAAACAGGACAAAGTCCAGTAGCCAGCTGGGCAGGATAACATCTAATGACAGCAGGGTATAAACGTACCATGTTAAATGGGGAATGGGTTCAGGGGAGGCTCCTACCCGAAGCGCCCCCAGAACTGGTTAGAGGAGAGAATGGGCCTGAGACAAACTCATTTAGCAATTTTTTGAGTGTCTATTCCTGTGCACTGGCCTGGGTGCTTTGACAAACTACTAATATTTATTGATATAGTTAGACTATGTTACAAGGCTCAGAAAGCTGTATCAGTCTGGGGCTATTAGGGTAGGGGTAATGTGGGGGGGACATATCAGTTCCCTTTGCCTAGGGGTGGGTAGATACTTCATAGATTTGTCTAGCAAGGAGTTCATTCCAAGCATGGAACAAATGTGCTGAGTGGGGAGTGGAAAGGAGTCTTGCTAGTCCCATTGCCCCCATCCTGGTTCCATCAACCCTGAAACTAAGGTCCGGGCCCCTGGGCAGGTTACAGTCTGGAAGCCCACCCCACCACCACCACCTTCCACATCACCTGGAGGTGTCTTCCTTTCATTTCATTCCCCATCTCCACCTTTCTTCTCCATCTCTCTCTGCCCAAGAGGAAAAAGGGGAAATCCCACACTTGCCCTCAGCTTCCTCTTTGTCATCTAGGTGTAAATGATGCAATTGGGGTAGATTGCCAGGCCATTCTCTGCTGCTCCCATGCCTGGGGTTGCCTGGATTCCCTTTTAAACTCCCAAGTTACTTCCTCCCATTTCCATAAGGCACTCTGCGTTTGCAATGTGACCTGGCCCAGACATGTTCTTGTAGAATCCTTGCTGGTCAACCTGTCTCCTGCTGGGCCAGACTGGCACCTGGGCCTGTGGGTCAGGGCTGAAGCCAATACCCAGTTAATCCCATTACCTCCTTCAGTTTTCGAGAGCTTATAAGCAAGAAGGTGCCAAAGGCAGGGGCCTCGAAAAGGTAGGGCTTTCTTGGGAGGGTATAGTACTTGGATTCATCCAGGAAAGTGGAGAATTGGATGCAGCATGCAGCACGTGGGAGGAGATGGTCACTGGGGGAGGGGTTGGGGAGTGGGGCGTGAAGTCAGCACAAGAGGTGTGAAGTGGGGATTGAACTGCCCCCCTCAGAGGTGGGGAACACAGATGGCCCTTGGTGGAGACTACTGGGGGCTGTTGTTCAGTCTCTAAGTTGCGACAATTTGCGACCCCATGGATTGCAACACACCAGGTTTCCCTGTCTTTCACTATCTCCTGGAGTTTGCTTAAACTCATATCCATTGAGTCGGTGATGCCATCCAACCATCTCATCCTCTGTCGTCCCCTTCTCCTCCTGCCTTCAATCTTTCCCAGCATCAGGGTCTTTTCCCATAAGTCAGCTCTTTGCATCAGGTGGCCAAAATATTGGAGCTTCACCTTCAACATCAGTCTTTCTAATGAATATTCAGGGTTGATTTCCTTTAGGATTGACTGGTTTGGTCTCCTAGCTGTCCATGAGACTCTCAAGAGTCTTCTCAAGCACCACAATTGAATAGCATCAGTTCTTCGGTACTCAGCCTTCTTTATGGTTCAACTCTCACATCCATACATGACTAATGGAAAAACCATAGCTTTGACTAGACTGACTTTGGTGACAAAGTGATATCTCTGCTTTTTAATATGCTGTCTAGGTTGGTCATAGTTTTCCTTCCAAGGAGTAAGCATCTTTTAATTTCATGGCTGCAATCACCATCTGCAGTGATTTTGGAGCCCAAGAAAATAAAATCTGCCACTGTTTCCACTTTTTCCCCTTCTATTTGCCATGAAGTGATGGGACTGGATGCCATGATCTTAGTTTTTTGAATGTTGAGTTTTAAGTCAGTTTTTTCACTCACCTCTTTTTACCTTCATCAAGAGGCTCTTTACTTCCTCTTGGCTTTCTGCTGTTAGAGTGGTATCATCTGCATATCTGAGATTGTTAATATTTCTCCTGGCAATCTTAATTCCAGTTTGGGATTCATCCAGCCCGCATTTTGCATGTTGAATTCTGCATAGAATTTAAATAAGCAGGGTGACAATATACAACCTTGGTGTTCTACTTTGCCAACGTGGAACCAGTCTGTTGTTCAATGTCAGGTTCTAATTGTTGCTTCTTGACCTGCATACAGGTTTCTTAGGAGACAGGTAAGGTGGTCTGGTATTCCCATTTCTTTAAGAATTTTCTACAGTTTGTTGTGATCCATACAGTCAAAGACTTTCATGTAGTCAATGAAGAAGATGTTTTTCTGGAATTCTCTTGCTTTTTTAATGATCCAATGAATGTTGGCAATTTGATCTCAGGTTTGTTTCTCTGCCTTTTATAAATCCAGCTTGTACATCTGGAAGTTCTCAGTTCACATACTGTTGAAACCTCGCTTGAAGGATTTTAAACATTACCTTGGTAGCATGTGAAATGAGTGCAGGTGTCCTATAGTTTGAACATTCTTTGGCATTGCCTCTCTTTGGAATTGGAATGAAAACTGATCTTTTCCAGTTCTGTGGCCACTGCTGAGTTTTCCAAGTTTCCTGGCATATTAAGTGCAGCACTTTAACAGCATCATCTTTTAGGATTTGACATAGCTCAGCTGGAATTCCATCACCTCCACTAGCTTTGTTTGTGGTAATGCTTCCTAAGGCCCACTTGACTTCACACTCCAGGATATCTGGCTCTAGGTGAATGACGACACCATCATGGTTATCTGGATCATTAATATTTTTTTTGTATAGTTCTTCTGTGTATTCTTGCCACCTCTTCTTAATTTCTTCTGCTTCTGTTCTCTTCTTGCCATTTCTGTCCTTTATTATGTCCATCTTTGCATGAAATGTTCCCTTGGCATCTCTGATTTTCTTGAAGAGATCTCCAGTTTTTCCTATTCTATTGTTTTACTATATTTCTTTGCATCGTTCACTTAAGGCTTTTTTATTTCTCCCTGATATTCTCTGGAACTCTGCATTCAGTTGGATATATCTTTCCCTTTCTCCTTTGCCTTTCGCGTCTCTTCTTTTCTCAGCTATTGGTAAGGCCTCCTCAGACAACCATTTTGCCTTCTTGCATTTTTTTCCCTTGGGGGTAGTTTTGGTCACCCCCTCCTGTACAATGTTATGAACCTCTGCCCATAGTTCTTCAGGGAGTCTGTCTACCAGATCTAATCCCCTTGAATCTATTCATCACCTCCACTCTATAATCATGAGGGATTTGATTTAGGTCATACCTGAATGATGTAGTGTTTTACCCTACTTTCTTCAATTTAAGCCTGAATTTTGCAATAAGGAGCTCATTACCTAAGCCACAGTCAGCTCCAGGTCTTGTTTTTGCTAACTGTATAGAGTTTATCCATCTTTGGCTGCAAAGAATATATTCAGTCGGATTTCAGTATTGACCATCTGACAATGTCCATGTGTAGAGTCATCTCTTGTGTTGTTGGAAGAGAGTGTTTGCTATAACCAGTGTGTTCTCTTGGCAGAATTCTCTTAGCCTTTGCCCTGCTTCATTTTGTACCTGAGGGCCGAGGCTGTTCCTTTTCCAAAAGAAGGTGTGGAGGCCATGAAAACAGGCCTTACAGATTTCCATCTACTGGTGGGATAATTGACCAAGAGCCTCCACCTGGGGCACTTATAGGTGAGCAGCCCAGCCAATAATCGAGCTTAGCAGGGATACTAAGGCAGGCTTCTTCCTGGAAGACACAGAATTCTCCTGGTGGTTTGTTTGGGCTCCCTGAAGGTCTTGGCCAACGTTTCTGAGACTAACTATACTGCAGGAGGCTCCACACCAACTTTCCTACTCTCTCTTCTTCATTTGGGGTCAGACTGACATTCTAGTCTGACAACTCTCCTAGCATTTCTAGGCGCACTCCCTACTTTCACTTGCAAGTGTTTCCCACACTAAAACCCCTCACAAGCTTTATTCTTGGCTTCTGCTTCTCAGAGGACACAGATTAACACAAAAAGCTACCATGCCTCCAGAATGATAAATCCCCGTGGGTTAGGACTTGTTAGCAGAGTTACCAAGCAGAAAAGAATAAGTAACAGGAAGGAGCAGGAGAGAAACAGTCCCTAGGTTGGAGACTCTCTGAGTACACAGCCTTTCAAACTGGGCAAGGGTACTGCTACCACCTGGTGGACATTTTAGGCAAAGCACCATTGTGCCTTCCCACTCTGCTCTGTGATTCTGCTCAAGAAGGTGGGAGTGAAGAATCTATTCTGGGCCTTGGGATCCCCTCTCCCTCATTTCGGAGAAGGCAAAGGCACCCCATTCCAGTACTCTTAACTGGAAAATCCCATGGATGGAGGAGCCTGGTAGGCTGCAGTCCATGGGGTCGCTAAAAGTCGGACACAAGTGAGCGACTTCACTTTCACTTTTCACTTTCATGCATTGGAGAAGGAAATGGCAACCCACTCCAGTGTTCTTGCCTGGAGAATCCCAGGGACGAGGGAGCCTGGTGGGCTGCCGTCTATGGGGTCGCACAGAGTTGGACACGACTGAAGCGACTTAGCAGCAGCAGCGGCTCCCTCATTTACAGCATAAATTATAAGAATTGAATTCCAGATTCAAATGTTTATCCTTTAAAGTCAGCACCACGGTTGGACATCTGTATAGATACTAAAAATCACTAGCTTGTATACTTAAATGGGTAAACTGTATGATCTGTGAATTATATCTCAATAAAGCTGTTTTTAAAATTCAGCACCAGAAGAGGCGTTGGAATGAACTGAAACTTCTATTTTATTTAAAATAATTTTTATTTTTAAAAGGAAAAAATAGAAGAATTTTAATTTTAATTTGGAGGATAGTTGATTTACAATGTTGGGTTTGTTTCAGATATTATGAACTGAAGCTTTTAGAACATGAAGATGAGGATGGTTGGTTTTGGTTTCTTGCTGCTGCTGCTAAGTCGATTAGTCGTTGTCCATGGCAACCCCATAGACGGCAGCCCACCAGGCTCCGCCATCCCTGGGATTCTCCAGGCACGAACACTGGAGTGGGTTGCCATTTCCTTCGGTTTCTTGGGACATCCCCAAGCAGATGTGCAAGAAGCTCACCCAGCAGGCACTCAAATACTTAGTAAATTTACATGTGCAGTTAAATGGAGCCACTTCATTCATTGCCTTGCCACCCACTCTTTAACCTTTCCACCCCTGCTCCTCCAAATCAGGCATCTCTAGCCTCCTCACTTTTCAAGGTCTCCTGAGAGATTCTAGTCTAAACATCCAGAAGCTTTTATCGGAATTCTTGACCTTTTAACACCATTTGATACCATCCATCAGCGCCCACTTCTTCAAACACTCCTCCTCTGACTTTCGTGTCTTGAAAATCTCTGGTCCTCCTCCTGTCTCTAATGACTCTTTCTCCCTTTTGGCTCCTCTTCCATCCTCCAACTCAAGTTCTTTTCTTTCTTTATTCAGTCTAATCCTTTGGCAATCTTAACTGTTCCTGTGGCTCCAATAAACTTCTAGCCACACAATCCCCATATTACTGTCTGTAGTCTTTATTGCCCTCTTAAACTTCAGCCCAAATTGTTCAACAGCCTCTCATATTTCGTCATCTCAACACTAGGCTCAAATATGCTTAAAGCCAAATTCATCACCTTCCTACTGAAACTCACTCCTCTTTTGCTCCATCTCCCTACCCACCTTGTAATAACATCACCACTCTTCCAGCTGTCCGGGTTTGAGACCTTAGATCTGCCTCTGATTTCTCTCCCTTGTACCTCACATTCCTTCAGGTGCATTGTAATCCCAGCAGATGCCACCTAAGAGACTTCTCATAAATCTTTCCTTTCCTTTCTAATCTTATTTCACCGAATGAAATTCATACTTTCATTATCTGTCCCTGAGCTAACACAGTAATTTTCCAACTGATTTGCTTGCTTCCAGTCTCTCCCCAAACCAACCTATCCTGTTGTCAGACTGTTTTCCATAAAATATAGCTTTAATGTAGTTACTCTGTTCAGATGCTTTGTTTGTCTTTCTGTTGCCTAATAAATAAAATGGCTGGTATATGAGGCCTTCCATATTTTCTCCCAGCCCTCTTTCCAGGCTCCATTTCTATACTCCAGCCAAAGTGGGCTTGTTCTTCCAAAAGAGACTTACTTTCAACTTCCCACCTGCCTGGCTTCGTACACACTGCTGCCCCTGCAGGGTGACATGCAGGAAGTCATTACCACTGTCATCAGACCCCATTTGGAAGCCTGACGCCACCGTTAAGTTCTCTCTCTGATCCTCGGTTTTCTTCCACCTGTAAAATAGAGATAATGAAAAGCTAATTGTATGAGAGTTAACTGAGATCATATTAATACACAGTAAAGTATCTGACATTGTGGTTCAGTGGTAACTAGAAGGACTGATGCTGAAGCTGAAGCTCCAATACTTTGGCCACCTCATGCGAAGAGTTGACTCATTGGAAAAGACTTTGATGCTGGGAGGGACTGGGGGCAGGAGGAGAAGGGGACGACAGAGGATGAGATGGCTGGATGGCATCACTGACTCGATGGACGTGAGTCTGAGTGAACTCCGAGAGCTGGAGATGGACATGGAGGCCTGGAGTGCTGCAATTCATGAGGTCGCAGAGAGTCGGACACGACTGAGCGTCTGAACTGAACTGAACTGAACTGATACCTTATTGTGCTGTGCTCAGTCGCTTCAGTCGTGTCCGATTCTTTGCGACCCAATGGACTGTAGCCTGCCAGGCTTCTCTGTCCATGAGATTTCCCTGGCAAGGAAAATTATTATTTTTTCCGAGTACGAAAGTACTCATAATCATTGTAGAAAAAATTAGCAAAACAATAAGCATCTATAATCACACCATCCAGAGCTGCCATTACTAAATATTTTTATTTTTCAATATTAGTCCTTTTTTTTGATGCATATATCTAAGTATATACAGAGAAAATTTGAATTCTGTACATGTATATGCCAGAAGTTTTAACATAACATACATGAGCTTTTTCTTACAACATTAAATGTTATTCAAAAATATTGCTAATTTCTGCACAACAATCCATAATGTGAATGTGTCTTAATTTATTTGATCTTTTTTCTATTGTTGGATATTTGGGCTTCCTCTTTTCCAGCTTTTTAAAAAATTAATAACTGTTATCAATCACACTGATAGAGATACCAAGGTAGATTTCTCGATTTGAGATAACAGGGCCAGTGGAACAAAAGAAAAGAAAGTTCTTGGTTCTAAATTCCTGTTCAGGAAGTTTTTAAAAAAAAATTTTGAAAAACGATTGACCTTTATTGAGGTGTGATTGCCATACAAAAAGCTGTATTTATTTAATGTGTACCACTTACTGAGTTTGGCAATAAGTATACAGCTTTATAACCATCACCTCAGGAAATTTTAATCAATTTGTAGTTTCACCAGTTACTCTAGCTCTTTTATTCATTTGTCTCTTTTTCAGCTTTTGAAGAGATAACCAATTTCAGGAGTGAAAAAGTGGTTGGATTCCCTGTTTTTGGAAAGAAGCTAAGGCATGAGTAATTCAAGCTTAGCTCAGCTCCCATTCCAGTGACCATGAGGGACAAAGATGACTGCAAGTTTTAATATTTCTTGCAGTGTTGTAACTTTCTTCTCGTTTGGTCTTTTAACTTGGTCTGTTTCCTTATGCGTACTATCAGTAAAACATGTCTGCCTCTCAGAAACTGTAGTGCGCTGCAGGGACAAGAAGCGGGCAGAGAGATAGAAATCATCATTCCATTCCTCACTGACCTCAGAACGTTGGATCTCCTGCTGCAGAGCCACAAAGCACCTGTTGCTTCTCCCTTGCAGTACTTTTTATGATGATAAACCATCAATTATCTGTATATTTGTTTGATGTTTATCTTCCTCACCAGAGTCTAAATTTCATGGGGCAGGTGGCCCTAAGGCTCACCTTTGCTATTTCAGTAAACATCTGTGGAGTGAATTATGATTAGAATGAGAACTCAGGATGGAAAAAGATGTGGCTTCTCTAATGGGGCTCTCAGAGGGAGGGACAAGGAGGTATGGTGAATGTCTGCCCTGAGAGCCTGAGGTGATGCTGGAAGAGTGAACCCCGAGGGACCTGCCCTGGGGCTCCAGTCTCGCCTCTTCCCAGGCTTGGGACAGTCAGTCGAAGTGCCTCATGTGAAATGTGGTGAGTGGCTCTGAGGAGAAGAACCACATTCTCTCACGTCCTCTTCCCCGAGCCTCTCTATCCTCCATCTCCTTGCCCTCTCATGCCTTTCTTTCTCCTCTCCTCCTCTCTCTTTCTAGCCTGATGTCTCCTACTCAGGTGGAGCTCTTTCCTTCCCTAATCCACCCCCTCCAGCAGGTGGCCTGGTTAACAGTCCACTAACGCACCAGCTGAAGAACCCTGCCTGCCACAGCAGGAGCTCTGCCTAGAAAGGAAGCTGCTAATGCATTATGTCAGGACATGTGAGCTCAGATCCGTTTTCTAGGGCTTAGTCAAGTGACAACCTCTTTATTTTTTGGCTGAACTGCGTGGCATGCAGGGTCTTAACCACGGGTCCACCAGGGAAGTCCTAACTCTCTTGTTTTTGGAGATAGTGTCATCTGTCTCTTACCACCTAGGTTTGATTGCTTTCCTCCATCTGTCTAAACCTCTGTAGAAGGTATGGGCAGATGGACAACAATGTCCAGGGGGATCCTTTAGAAATGGGAGGGAAGCTGAGGGTCTCATTCGTAAGGATTCCTTTTAGAGAGATGGAAGATGCAAAATGTATTCCAGAAGGACTCTGAAATCAGGGAGGTAAAAGGAAAGGATGAAAAGGCTAACGTGGGTCCTTTTAATGAAGAGGGGGGTCACGTCCAGCCTCTCTGTGAGGTGTCTGATGAAATAAGACAGAGGCTATTTTCTTGCTGTCTGGGCTGGGACAGCTGCTACGGGACTTCATATACCTGGACCTTCCAACTGAACTGACTTGTTCACGTTAATGTATTATGGAGAAGCTGGGGCTCGTGGAGGCCCCCTGGTGTAGTGCTGTGGTGTTTGTTACATGGAAAAGGCAGGGGAGGAGTCCCTTTGGCTTAGCTCACTCAGCTTGCTTTGCTTGATCCACCATGTATGTTTGTTGTTGAAATCTTGGGCTACTCAAATGTCAGTATTTTTACCAGGCAGATGACTGTGGTGGTGTATCAGTGAAGGTTAAGCTCTTATACCAGGCTTCTTTCTTATAGATAAGTGATTTCCAGCGTCTTCCATTGAGAATCATTGCCATAGTGAGCCACTGTTACTTATAAAAGGTTTCTTACTGTTTATGTCTATTGGGGTGAAAAAGGTTGAGTCACTATGTTGAGTACAGAAGGTGGTTTGCAGCTTGCTTCTCCCTGTAGAAACTGGACTGTGGATCACCCTAGAATTCCTTTTTCTAAAGTATGGAAAGTGTCCTATCTCAGAGGAACTTCCAAGGAAAACTTGTAAGGAGATGGACCACAAGATTCCATCTTGTAGACTTTGATGCCTCTGAACTCTTTGTCAGGGCCTATCAGATCCCGGAAGCCCTGGAGAAGCTGGCTGGGATGGGGAGGCTGTGAAAAGGGGTGCGCTGGTGGCAGGCATGGGTAACCCTCTTCCTGCTGACTGCATGAGGAGAACGTGTGACCAAAACTTTTGTCTCACTGAAGCAACGGGACCAAGTCTCCAAGTGGCTAAGAGGCTTCATGACGAAGAGGTACTTTTGGTTGGAATGAGTAACAAGGCTTGTCATGTGGTTATAAAACTCTTCTAAGAGGTGCTTTCATTTAAAGACTACTTGTATAATACTTTTGAGGTGAAATGCTAGCATTCCATTCTGTTGGTGTCAGCTGAAGTGGAATGGGTGTGGACACAGAGAGTTCTTGGACCCCACTTGTCCTTCAGGGGGCAATGACAACAGAGTCCTGGCTGAAGGTGTCTATCTTAACCATGAACTGCTGTGTCTGAACTGCACTAGGGTGGATGTAATGCCAGGATTATTAAATTCGTTGTGTGCTTTATAGTGCACAGATTATAAAGACTTCTATTTCAGTTCTAAAATAATCCTTAAGTTTAGCAGGACAGGCCTTATTATCAACACTTTGCAGATAGGTAAACAGAGCCTCAGAGGGACTCTTATTGTTGCCCAGAACCATCTGATCAGTGTGTTTTTCAGCCAAGAGTTAAACCCGGGAGTTTTGGTTTCAAGGTCAAGCCCCTTGGGTTTTGCTGAGCCAATAAGAGGCAGTCTGAGCCACAGGACTCCCCTGAAATCAGTTGCTTTTTTTTAACAGAGCAAAGTCAAGTGCCAGTAGGAGCTGGAGGGCATGGAAAACTGCTGGTCATGAAATCATCAGGAGATCCCACTTTATTACCACATTTGCAACTTCTTGAGTAAGATTTAACATCCTAAGAATGCAGAATGGCTTTTGAGAAAATTTCTCAAGCTCTGTTGCATAACCTGTGCCCACTGTGGGCCTTATAGATTATACTCCATGGGGAGTGCTCAGGACTGAGCAGGGAAACACGTTGGCCAGGTAGGTGACCAAGACAGGTCCCATATCCCTGGCCTTAAGCTCCCTGGGGCCTGGGACCTGTCATGTGATGAACCTCCTTGAGTCCATCCAAACCCCTGCTGATCATAAGCCTCCTTTAGGATATAAAATCACCCAAAGGAATCAGAAACCATCTCCATTTCCTCTCCCCACTTCTTTGGACTCTAGCTTCCTGTCCATCGCCTCTGTCCCAGAGCTCAGTTTTGCAGGCCAAGGGTCCTTTTGCAATTGTTTGAAAAGCCTGTGGGTGAGAGGTAGAAACTCCTGTTCCTTCGCTGTCAGATGGTTTCAGAGCAGATGGGCAGTACAGGCCCGAGTCCTGATCTTTTGTCTTCCCAAAGAAAACCATCACCTTGGAATGTGTCTCATTAACCAGTAAAATGCAAAGAGGGGAACTCTTCTGTCTGTGAGAGCTCACAGAGTTGCTACAGCCCAGTCAGCTACAGCTCAGATGGAGAGTTCATTCCCTTCATAGTGTCCCGGGCTGGGGTGGGAGAGCCATGCAGCAGGCCCTGGGGGTAGGACAGCTGCTATCTCAGATGCTGAAGTACACTCACGAGGAGCTGAGCCCAGCCCTGGGTTGTCTGGACTCAGGATCTCTTTGTGGGGATACCTAAGACTGCTCACTTCCACCAGGCTGATGTTTTACTGAGCACAAAGGTGGGTGGGCTTCAGGCCAGAACAGCAGTGGAATAGCCCAGAGAGGGAGTCAAGAGCAGGAGAGAGGGCAGCCCCCACTCCAGCCAGCAAGGAGGAGGTAAGCATCTGCACCTGTAGGGCGCGCCCTGCTCTGAGCCACAGCGCATGCCTGTAGGCAAGCTGGGGCCCTTGCTCAGGGCTGGAGCTAGGCACAGGCAAGGATCTCTGGGGGTCCTTGCCAGGGTTTTGATTCAGAAACCTAAGATTAGGGGGAAAAAGCCAATCAGCCTTGCCATTGCTCCTGCTGCATTTTGTGCTCCTGCTCACTGTTCTAGGTCCAGCGTTAAGCAGAGGCTAAGATAAGCTTTTCATACTGTTCATGGGGTTCTCAAGGCAAGAATACTGAAGTGGTTTGCCATTCCCTTCTCTAGTGGACCACATTCTGTCAGATCTCTCCACCATGACCCGCCCGTCTTGGGTTGTCCCACGGGCATGGCTTAGTTTCATTGAGTTAGACAAGGCTGTGATCCTAGTGTGATTAGACTGACTAGTTTTCTGTGAGTATGGTTTCAGTGTGTCTGCCCTCTGATGCCCTCTTGCAACACCAACCGTCTTACTTGGGTTTCTCTTACCTTGGGTGTGGGGTATCTCTTCACGGCTGCTCCAGCAAAGCGCAGCCGCTGCTCCTTACCTTGGACGAGGGGTATCTCCTCATCGCTGCCCCTCCTGACCTTCAACGTGGGATAGCTCCTCTAGGCCCGCAAAAGGAGTACATCAAGGCTGTATATTGTCACCCTGCTTATTTAACTTATATGCAGAGTACATCATGAGAAACGCTGGACTGGAAGAAACACAAGCTGGAATCAAGATTTCTGGGAGAAATATCAATAACCTCAGATATGCAGATGACACCACCCTTATGGCAGAAAGTGAAGAGGAACTCAAAAGCCTCTTGATGAAGGTGAAAGTGGAGAGTGAAAAAGTTGGCTTAAAGCTCAACATTCAGAAAACGAAGATCATGGCATCCGGTCCCATCACTTCATGGGAAATAGATGGGGAAACAGTGGAAACAGTGTCAGACTTTATTTTTCTGGGCTCCAAAATCACTGCAGATGGTGACTGCAGCCATGAAATTAAAAGATGCTTACTCCTTGGAAGGAAAGTTATGACCAACCTAGATAGCATATTCAAAAGCAGAGGCATTACTTTGCCAACAAAGGTTCGTCCAGTCAAGGCTATGGTTTTTCCAGTAGTCATGTATGGATGTAAGAGTTGGACTGTGAAGAAGGCTGAGCGCTGAAGAATTGATGCTTTTGAACTGTGGTGTTGGAGAAGACTCTTGAGAGTCCCTTGGACTGCAAGGAGATCCAACCAGTCCATTCTGAAGGAGATCAGCCCTGGGATTTCTTTGGAAGGAATGATGCTAAAGCTGAAACTCCAGTACTTTGGCCACCTCATGCGAAGAGTTGACTCATTGGAAAAGACTCTGATGCTGGGAGGGATTGGAGGCAGGAGGAGAAGGGGATGACAGAGGATGAGATGGCTGGATGGCATCACTGACTCGATGGACGTGAGTCTGGGTGAACTCCGGGAGTTGGTGATGGACAGGGAGGCCTAGCGTGCTGCGATTCATGGGGTCGCAAAGAGTCGGACGTGACTGAGCGACTGAACTGAACTGAACTGAAGATAAGCTTGTCAGCTGAGCTGGGTCCAGATGTACACTCCCCTTAAGGAATCCCAGGTCACACAGCCCTTGCCCTTTGCTCTCTGGTCCGTCTTCCCAATCAGTGCTTAGCCTCTTCCCTAAACAGCTCTGCACTCTGCAGGAAGACCTTTCTGGCAGTATAGCTCAGCTGTAAGCTAGAGTGTGGACCATCTAAGAGGACAGACCTCAGAAAAAAGGATTCAGGTGATCTGAACCTCTGCAGGCATTCCCCCTCCTCATCTACGGTCAGAGACCCTGTCACATAAGTGTCTGAAACAGGGGGACCTCCTCTCACGATCCTTGCCCCCAGCTGTGAGGGTGGAATGAGGGAGGAGAGCCCCCCTTCTTCACCCCACCAGGGCTCAGCTCCAGGCGAGACCATAACAGAGCCTCAGACACCATTGGCTGGGCCTGGAGGGAGGCAGCACTTTTCAGTCCCTGTGCCTGGCCTGGGTCTGCACCCTGATCCATGGTGGCCTTTTCAGGAGCTTTTAGTGGAAATGAGTTCAGACCTGCAGTGAAGTTCCAAAGCCTCCCTCTGCTCCCAGCCCCACCTACTGCTTTTTCATTACCTCTTCTACCAGGTGGGGAAGCATCCCTCCCAGGCCCCATCTGCAAGCAGCCCTGCTCTCCCCACAGTGTTCACCTCTCTTGCCCCACCTTCCTTCCAAACCCAGTCTCCACACCTTCCTATTCCCCCATCAAACCCCTGCCTCCCAGCTCCCTCCCACCCTCTTTCTTCTTGTCCCCTGCACTTGCTGAGGGGAGAGAGAGCCCCTGACACAGCACTGACGGTCATTCCCCACCCTCCACCTCCTCTGCTCCCTCCCCGCAGCGGGCACAGACTCCCCCTACAAAAGGCTGGAGGCAGAGGCTGCAGGAGACCAGCTGCTCTCCCATTCCCTTCCCTTTGCCCTCTGCTGGCTAGGCTAACCTGTGTCTTTGTTCTCTCTTTTTCCAGGTGAGAGTGGGTACCTGAGGTGCCAGGTCCCCTGCCTCATCCCCCATGAATGCTGTGGGAAGCCCCGAGGAGCAGGAGCTACAAGAGCTGGGGAGTGGAGCCTGGGACAACCCCACCTATAGCGGCCCCCCCTCCCCTCGAGGGACCCTCAAGATCTGCACCATCTCCAGTGCAGTGCTGTCTCAACCCCAACCCAAGCAGCCTGAAGATGGACCCCAGGAGAAGGCACACAGGACCCTGGTGTCCAGCTGCTGCCTTCGCATCTGTCACGGCATCAGAGGTGCCTGGTGGGGGGAGGCACCTCCTGAGATACTGGGGTCGGGAGAAGGGGCCAGCTGAGGCTTTGGGAAGGGGATGGGGTTTGTGAACTGTCTGTATCAGATCTGAATGCCCCAGAGTACAGAGGCTAGTGTGTGGTCTCTCAGAGGGAAAGCCTGGCACGGTCATCTCTTGGGGACCGAGAAGCATATATGGGAGCTAGTTTGAGGGAAGACATGGATGTGATGATACCCTAGCCTGCCCCACCTGAGGTAAGGTGATGGGAAAAGGGCCTGGGGTGGAAACAAGCATAAATTCCAGGGACTAGTTTGTGGGGTAACTGGAAGGAACCCTGCTGTGGGAATTTTGGACATCTCCCTCCCTTTAGGACTTTGGGGAACGACCTTGACTGAGAACACAGCTGAGAACCGGGAGCTGTATGTCAAGACCACCCTGCGGGAGCTTTTGGTATACGTCGTGTTCCTGGTGGACATCTGTCTCTGTGAGTAACGTTTGTCTCTGTGTACATCTGTGTGTGATCAGCACCTGTGTGTACAGCAACTGTGTACACACCTCTGTGGGCAGCGTCTGTGGGGACAGCCTCTACCACTTGTGTGAGCAGACCGTGTCCCAGGATCTTTATATCAATAATAACATTCTATTTTATACTTTTCCAGCTTCAGGCCTTTTAATTAAAAAGAACATGTCACTGAGTTCAGGAGAAAAAGGCAGACTGTGGGAAAACGTCATACAAATTGCTTTGTCGAAAGTTACAAGGGGGAATCCACTTTTTTGTTTGTCTGTTTCGTTTTTAGGGGAATACACTTTTTAAGATCAAGTTCTTGGTACTGACTTAGCAACCACTGCTCTCTGTTGGTAGGTGGAAGTTTTTAACCTTCTGTAAAGAGTGGGTGACACTCTTTTCTGTTCAGAAAAAAATAGTTTAGTGGGTTTCACATAGTTATCATAGACTAGGTTTGATCTACATTTCTTTGGAGGCGGGAAGAAAAAGATTCAGGCATGCCTTAGAACTCACCTCCCTAATAAAAGGGTTAAAGGTGCAAATGGTATTATAATCAGTGCAGCTAAGATTCTCCCATGTGAGAGAGCACCATGCCACAGGTATGGAGGGAAGCTTATCTGAAACTCTATGTATAGATATAAGCTGGGAAGGTTTGGTCTGTCCCTTGAGAGAAGCAAGTGAAAAGCTAGATCAGTGAGTCATGGAAGAACTGGAGTTAGTGATAAAGATGGATTGAACAGATGCTATAAGGCCTATAGGTAAGTGTGCTTTGTACTTAGTTAATTGCTGCTTTAAGTTCTCACACAAGTGCATTTTGGTTAGTTTGATAGAGTTGTGTGGGTACGTGTGTGTTGACTTGAAGCTGCAGCTTAGATCATACAGCTAAGGTGCCTCCATTACTAGATGACTTTATACCTCACAGAGGGCTTCCCTGGTAGCTCAGCTTAAAGAATCCACTTGCAATGCAGGAGACCCCAGTTCAATTTCTGGGTCGGGAAGATCCCCTGGAGAAAGGTTAGGTTACCTACTTCAGTATTCTTGGGCTTCCCTGGTGGCTCAGATGGTAAAAAAAAAAAATCTCCCTGCAATGCAGGAGACCTGGATTCGATGCCTGGGTTGGGAAGATCCCCTGGAGGAGGGTATGGCAACTCAGTCTAGTATTCTTGTCTGGAGAATCCCTATGGGTAGAGAAGCCTGGTGGGTTACAGTTCACAGGGAGGCAAAGAGTTGCACATGACTGAGCAACTGAGCACAGCACAGCACATACCTCACAGAAGTCTCTGCTCTTTCTAGGTTGCATAAATATTCTGCAAGTAGAATCTGAAGATCTGATAATATAATTTTGGTTAAAAATGTCATCATGTTTGTGAGCCACCCACATTTAAATGAGCCCTCTAGGAAAGCTGAGCACTTGCTTTGGTTGGACTTGGTTGGGACTCATTCTTTGGGGAGAGGAGGGTAGCTCTGTGTTTGCCATAGGCCATCAGCATGGAGTGAAAGGAGACAGAGCATGTGGGGAGCAACAGTTGACCCAGGGTATGTTTTGTGGGACCCATTTTATTCCTCTCAGCAAATGACTGTCAGAAATTCATTTGTTGACATACTGTCTTTTTGTCTCAACCATCTGCCAGGAAGGAGTGTTTCTCTCTGTTTTCAGATCCTATGACAGCAGCTGTAACATGCAGGCAGAGCCTTTCTTTATAAACGACTAGAATGTCTCTATTTCCAGAGCAAGATCGGGAGGTTTCTGGATCCCCAGAGTTAGAGTGAACCATTCTGGCTTCTGGGTGGGAAGCTACAGTTCTCAGAGCCCAGTAGTCCATCCGCTCACATTCTCCACTTTTTGAGATCCCAACACACTGCCGAATACTAGGTGGTCTGTAACTTGCCAAAGTCTGAGTCATAGACTCAATCCAATGATCACAGAAACTTTGAGTGGCCAGGAGCTTTACAGGTCATCTAGTTCAAAGAGATAGAAATCCTTTCTCCTTGATCCTCCCTGTGGAGCATCCATGAGAGTTTCACTGTTTCATGAGGCAGCCCTATTTCCTTCCATCCACGGAGCTCCCCCTTCTGTACCAGACCTTGGACCAGACCTTGGACTGAGATATGCAGAGATGACTGATCCCTGGGCCTTTCGGGGGCTCAACCTTCTCCTTTTTGAGAACTTCCTTCTATTGAGCCATCTACTTCCCTGTTACTCTCCAAAGTGACAATTCTTCAGCTGTGTGAATGAATGTGGTGATCTGTTCTCTGGATTAGATACCTGCTAATTTCCCACTAAGCCAGTCATTATAAAATGGTTTCCAGAAGTGGTATTATGCAGCGACTGAAGGCATGGGCTCTGAATTTACACAGACTTGGGTTCAAACACCATGTTCTACCATTTACCAGGTGAGGGACCTTGAGTAAGTAGCTTAACTTCTTTGAGGTTTCGTTTTCTCTTCTATACCTACCCAATCCAATAGGATTATTACATGAGATACATGAAGTAAGATCCATGGAGTCATTACCTCCATGCCTAGCATATATATTCCATAATGCTCACCATCCTGATTGCTTGTCTCCAGGTCTGATATATATGATACCCCTAATGGACAAAATACTCCATAGTCAATCCAACCAGTTCAGAGTTCTGTGATGCTCTTACTCCAGAACTGAGGGATGTATGAGGACAGGCAGAGGAAGTAATGTCTGAACTAAAACCTGAATGAGGAGGAGAATTCTGCTCCCTGAAAGGTGAAGATGAGTAAGTTTCTGGGAAAAGGGAATAATGTGTGCCAAGCCCCAGAAATGACAGAGGGCATAGTTTAGTGAGAGTGCCTCAGTGTGGCTGGAGCAGGGATTTGAAGAACAAAGTGTAAAGGAAGACAAGGCCAGCTGTTTAAGCAGAGGGTGTTGTGAAGGGCTTTATAAAGTATAATAAGTAATTGGAATATTATCCTGAGGACCCTGTAAAGACTTATAAGTACAGACTGCCAGCTCCCTCAAGAACTTTCTTTTGAAAGAGAATTTGGAGGTCTTCATATTCTGATGATTCCTACAACATGCAATAAAATATCACTAATACTAGTTTCCTAGGCCCCCTCCTCTCACAGCCCCTTCCTTGCTTCAGGCTAATTTTCAGGTAACACAGAGCCTTTGACAAGGTCTCAGTAGGGCTTCTTTGGTGCTCTCCAGGGTCCTGACCTCACCTTTCTAGCATCTTCGCTTCTTCACTCAGCCTCCTTGAGCTCTGGCCATCTGCAACTAGACTACATATTCTCAGTGGGGATGGTGTAGCCCCCAAAGGGGTGAAAATAGTTGCCTTCAGAGCAAAACAACCCTGCTTAGCTATTTCTATAGCTTTTGGATCTCCAAAGGACCCTAGTACATGAGCTAATGTAGAAAATGTATGTGATATTAAAATTTAATTAGGGTATAGGGTGATTAGGAAAAAATGTCTAAAGAGGCTCCTGGGTTAGGGTACAATGCAAAAAAATGTTAAGAAACACTAGACTATGCCTACTTTAATTTTGCTAGTTAGTGTGCTGACTAAACTCTCCTGCCTAAGGACAGGGATGCAAGTCCCAGCCATTGAATCTGGCATAAAGCAGAATGGCTATTGTTCTATCAGGATGCTGTCTTCTAAGAACTGCCGTGACATCTGGTTGGATATGTACTGTATCAATTTGCTTTTTTCCCCATGAGTTCCTGAGACTAGGTTCAGCTGCTATAGGACACATATCTGGCATTAAGCTATGGCATAATGGAAAGATCAGGATATTGGAGTCAGAAAAACTAGATTCAGATGCCAGCTCTTCTCCTTACTAGTTTTGTGATTTTAAGTACTTCCTTGTTGGTAGAACAAGGCTAATAATACTTATGGAGATAATGTATAAAGAACCTCACACAATCATTGATAGTAGTTATCTTTGTGCTAAGGGGATTTCCAAATACTCGAACTTTTAGTCTGCTGGTAAAAAAAGCACCTTTCAAGAAAGAAGCAAGTCTGAAAAGACTGTATATTGTAGGATTCTGACTATATGACATTCTGGAAAAGGCAAAACTATGGAGATAGTGGAAGGACCTCTCACTTCCACACACACAGAGCCAGGGTGGTACCTGTTATGACTGATGAGGTTATGTTGCCACATTGTCATCATCCAAAGTCCATACTTCACATTATGGTTCACTCTTGGTGCTGTGTATTCTGTGGGTTTAGAATGGAATTCTCCAGGTAGGAATACTGGAGTGGGTAGCCTTTCCCTTCTCCAGGGGATCTTCCCAACCCAGGGATCGAACCCAGGTCACGTGCGTTGCAGGCAGATTCTTTACCAGCTGAGTCACAAGGGGGCCATACACCATAGTATATGACTGATGAAGTTATGTTGCCTCACATCAGATTGTGTGCTTTCACTTGGAATTATATCATAGTTCCTCATGTTTCTAAGTGTTTTTCATATTTTCATTTTAATAACTACAGTCACACCTCAGTTAACTAAAACATTTCTCCTGTTATTTCAGTATTTGCCAAGAATAGGTAAATATATCTATACTTGCTGCTTTTTTTCACCACTTTTGTTGAATTACCTCCTTGGAATTTTCAGGGAGAGAGGTTACTATGCCAAAGATGGGACTGTCTTCTTAGTGCTTGCTATGTGTTGTTATTTTGCCTCTGTAAGCAATCATATAAATGTATTATATTGCTAGCATTGTAAGATCACACCAATTTTGTCACAACTTTGATAACATTGAATATTCTTATTTATAATTTTTATTATTAAATAGGCATAACAGTATAGTTTGCCTTAATTTATTTGTCTTTGGTCACTAGTGAGGATGGACAGTTTTCTCATGTTTTAATATATTATGTGTTTATTTTTGTATAAATTGCATAAGAAATACATTTTAAGAAGAGCAAGGAAGAAGATTGGGGGTGAAGTTTGGCACATTAGACCCTAGGTGAGGGACCAACCACCAAGGGGCTCACTTCCAAGATGTGGGTTCCTGGGGCTGGAAAGAATAGTCAGCTAGGTCACCTATCACCTGCACAGCAATTTGGCCTGGGATGGGCACCAGTAAACCAGGGTGGTTAGCCATACTAATTACATTTCTTCTCCATTATGCTTTGGATCAGGAACTGGGTGGATCTAGACACCAGGGTATTTGGAGTCTCATCTGGTTAAAATAAATCTGTCTTTTTGATAGAGGCATTATGGGTGAACTATCAATCTTTACATAATAACCATATCAGTTGTGCTTTCACACCTGTTATCTCATTTGATCCTGACAGCAATCCTGTAAGGAGTAGATACTATTATTTCCGTTCCACAGCTTAGAAAGCTGTTATGATTGTCATTATGAATAGTCCAGGAATGATCAATAATTCAGTCTGGTTCCTGATGGGTAGAGTTACTCCTATTTCTGGGCAGAGAAAGTGCTTAAGAATGATCTTCCTGCCCCCTCCCCTTCCCACCCACCATCATGCTATTTCTGAAAGGGCTTCCAGCCTTTTGCCTTCTTGGCAGGATGGCTGTAGCCTTTTGTTGACGGAGGAGACATTGAAGGTCTTTGTGTAGAAACAATGGCTGTTTGTTTTAGGAGACAGCATTGTTATCTCAAAGGCACACCTGGGACTGTCCCTCACTCCCCTCGAATAGAAGCAGCTCTGAGCCAAGACAAGGCTGGGTCTGGTCACCATGGAGCTGTGGAGGAGGGCAAAGACCGTTGGCCTTTGGCGACTTATATCTACACACCAATTAATGTCAACTGGATGCTCTTTATCCACTACTGGTTGTCAGGAAATGCCAGCCTCTGTTCACTCAGCTTTCTTTTAGTGGATTTTAAGGTTCTGTCTGTAGACTGATGGAATCTTACACTAACAGGAGAGGCTGGAGTAAGCTTGGAGATTAGGAAGAATATGTCTTTTTTTTTTTTAGATTGAGATACAATTGATAATGTACCATTGTCTTAGTTTTAGATGTATAACATGATGATCTGATATACTTATATATTGTTAAAGGATTACCACAGTAAGTGTAGTTAAGTTTAGTTTATCAGCACACATAATTACAGTTTTTTTTCTTATAATGAGAACTTTTAAGATCTACTTTCTTAGCAGCTTTTCAAATATAGTCACCAGCCCTGTGGCCCAAGACTTACTTCTTATAACTGGAAATCTTTACATTTTGACCACTTTCACCCGTTTTGCCCACCTCCTGTGTCTGGTAACCACCAATCTGTTCTCTGTATCTATGAGTTCAGGAGATTGAGATGGTTTTCTTTTTGTTTGTTTGTTTGTTTGTTTGTTTGTTTTGGTTTCTTTGTTTTTTAAGATTGTACCAGTAAGTAAAGTCACACAGTGTTTCTCTCTTTACATACACACATACACACATCACCTTCTCTATCCATTCATCCATCAGTGTTTCCGTGTCTTGGTTATTGCAAATAATATTGCAGTAAACATAGGGATGTACAGATTTCATTTCCTTTGAATAAATACCTAGAAATAAAATTACTGGATCATATGATAATTTTATTTTTAATATTTTGAGAAACCTTCATAGAAGATGGCTTTCTTAACTGAGTGTCCCTAGAATTAACAAAGAAAGGAACAGAAAGATATGAGAGGTTAAGGAAATATCTTTAGGTGAGCCCCATCCCCCACGTGGCTGTAATGATGGCAGAAGATAATTGGTCATATAGAATCATAACCTTAGTGAAGGCACAGTGGTGATGGAGATAGTATGGGACCTGGAATAAGATGACTTCCTTCAAATGATGGTGAGACCAGTTATTAGACATGTGCCTTTGATAAGATCTAGGTCAAGATATTTAAATCCATGGAGGCTTTGATTTCCTTGTATTTCAAATGAGGATAATGTCTGCTTTGTGAGACTAGTGGAAAACAAAAAAGGTACTTAATATGGTGCTTGGCGTAGAGTAGCCTTTCAATAAATATCAGTTGTCATTCCACATCATTTCCATAAATTTGGAAAATACGGAAATGAAAAGTTTAACCCACCAGAACCTGAGATCTGTTTGAAAAATACCAGTATAATGCTTAGCAAGGATCAGAAAGACTAGCCCTCCAGATGAGGTTGCCAAAGATTAAGAATGGCCATGAGGGGCTTCCCTGGTGGTCCAGTGGCTAAGACTCCATGCTCCCAATGCAGGGGTCCGGGTTTTGATCCCTGGTTAGGGAACTGGATCTCACAGGCCACAGCTAAGAGTTTGCTGGTCACAACTAAGACCTGGCACAGTCAAAAAAAAAAAAAAAAAGATGACCGTGGGATAATAATTGCATGCCTCTACTAGCATACTTAGTTAACCATGGCCCGTCCAGACCCAGAGAATTAAGATGTCCTTCAGTACGAGAGTGAGATGATCTGAGTCAAGTAAACCTAAATGATAGAGATTTAGGCCCTACCAGCAGGCTTTGGGGCTTCCCTAGTGGCTCAGGGAGTAAAGAATCCACCTACAATGCAGGAGACCTGGGTTCGATCCCTGGATTAGAAAAATGCCCTGGAGGAGGGCATGGCTACCCACTCCAGTATTCTTACCTAGGGAACCCCCACGGACCGAGGAGCCTGGCAGGCTGCAGTCCATGGAGTTGCAAAGAGTCAGACATGACTGAGTGACTACGCATAGCACAGCACAGCAGGCTTTGATCTGTGTTTGCTGTAGCAGAATTCCCTGGTGCCCTGGAATTTCCAGGGCCTGGATCACTATTATAAGACCAGCGGGTCTGGACATATCCTACAGTCCAGTGCTGAATGATAACTTGTCATTTAGTTTACTCCCATTTGGGGGGCTGTCACTGGTCTCTAGAAACAAACCGTACATTTAAATGCTAGATCTTAGGATCAGGGAAAGGGTTTTTCAGAACTATGACTATGCTTGAGGCTTCCCAGGTGGGTCAGTGGTAAAGAATCCACCTGCCAATACAGGAGACACAGGTTTGATCCTTGGATCGGGAAGATCCCTGGAGAAGAAAATGGCAACCTATTCTAATATTCATGCTTAGGAAATCCCATGGACAGAGGATCCTGGCAAAAGAGTCATACATGACTTAACAACTAAACAACAGCAACATGACCACGCTTCAGTCAAGTGCAGAAGTGCAGGCACCACTAGCTGATGAAATCTGGGGCACTGCCAGTGTAAGTGGCTAGAGGAAGAACACATAGTTCATATTTATAAGGCATGAGTCTGAGTGCTGACTCTGCCTCTTGCCAGCTAAATGACCTGAGCTAGTCAAATAACTCTGAACCTCATGATTCATAGGAAACTGCTCGTGGATAAGGTGGAATAATCTCCCCATGTCTGACCAGCTATACGGAGATGTTGCAGGGGAAAGGTCTTTGTAAAGTATGTAATACGGTATGTAGATAAGGGATTATAATAATACTGATAATGATCTCTTTACAGTGTGGGATGGTGGCAGGAGAAAGTCTAGGGTTTTAAGTTCAGGCAGATTCTCAAGTCTGGGTGGAGGCTAGTCACAGAAATAGGCAAAGGGCAGTGGTTCTCAAAGGTGTGCTCTAAGGACACCTGGATATATCCTGAGACCCTTTCAGGGGTTCTTGAGAACAAAATGTTTGTGAACCACTGACTTAGAGGATGAGTCTGAGCTAGTCAAACCAAATTATTTCACAACATTGAGGAAAAGGACAAATGAGACAAAGAGAGCTTATTAGGAAAAAGTTCAGATGAAGGGCAAGAGCCTGGGTATTTACACATTGACTCATTCAAACATATATGAAGTCCTGGCTTCCCTAGTGGCTCAACTGGTAAAGAATTGAGACCTGGGTTCAATCCCTGGGTGGGGAAGATCCCCTGGAGAAGGAAATAGCAACCTACTCCAGTATTCTTGCCTGGAGAATTCCATGGACAGAGGAACTGGGCAGGCTACAGTCCATGGGATCTCAAAGAGTCAGACTTGACTGAATGACTAACTTTCACCTTTCGCTATGTCAGGCCCTAGGCCAACTGTAAAAGGGTTTGAAATACAGAGATTCATCCTCTGCCCTCAAGGAGGAAAGATGGTAGAAATGTAAAGCAACAGTGTCATGGTGTGATGAATACAGTGGTGAACAGGTGCTCTGGACCATGGCAAGATGTGGGGGGCGAAATGGTCAGAGCAATCTGGGAACGTTCACAGCTCCCAGAGGCAGGCAAGCGTTTGCATCTGAGGAGACCCAGAGTCAATGCCAGAGAGGCCTAAAGTCATTGCTGTTTGCTGGCTTGTTTGTTTTAACATCATTGGCTTTCAGCCTTGAGGAGGCAGGGGTTGGAGGAGGTAGCCAGAGCCAGCTAAGGCCTCAGACTATAGAAACACAAGAGCTTTGCTGTACTCCGAGTCTGAAAAGATAAGTATAACAGGAAAATGTAAAATAGTATTTTTCCTCATTCCTTACAAAAAATTCCAACCCCCCAAAAAAAATTTCTGGGAACATCTTTATTGAAATGTTAACTAATACACAGTCCTTGTTTTAAAAAGTCCAATAAGGCCACTGTTATTAACCACTATTAACAGTTTGGTGTGTATCATTTGAACCATTTTCTAGGCACATAAGAAATGGTGGTGGTGGTGGTTTAGTCTCTAAGTTATGTCCAACTCTTGCGACCCCATGGATTGTAGCCCACCAGGCTCCCCTGTCCATGAGGTTTCCTAGGCAAGAATACTGGAGTGGGTTGCCATTTCCTTCTCCAGGGGGATCTTCCAGACCCAGAGATTGAACCCATATCTGCTGCTTGCAGGCCGATTCTTTACAGCTGAGAGCTTATGGTGAACGATGTCAGATTCCTGGAAGAGATTTAGCTTCAGGACCAGGGACCAGGCTTGATCACTCAAGAGCTTTTGTGTAGCAGTTTTATTAAAGTATGAAAAGAGACAGAGAAAGCTTCCGATATAGACATCAGAAGGGGGATGAGGAGTGCCCACCAGCGAGTTTTAGCAAAGGAGTTATAGTTTTTAAATTGGTTATCACAATAAATCAAAAGAATGTCTCAAGGTTCCATGGGGTCTAAAAGAGTCTGACACAACTAAATACACACACACAGACCCACTTCGACAATTTGCATTTTAAGATAACAGGATTAGTCAGAAGGTTGTTTTTTTTTTTTTTTAAACTTTACAATATTGTATTAGTTTTGCCAAATATCAAAATGAATCCACCACAGATATACTGAGGTACCATTTCACGCCAGTCAGAATGGCTGCAATCCAAAAGTCTACAAGCAATAAATGCTGGAGAGGGTGTGGAGAAAAGGGAACCCTCTTACACTGTTGGTGGGAATGCAAACTAGTACAGCCACTATGGAGAACAGTGTGGAGATTCCTTAAAAAACAGGAAATAGAACTGCCTTATGATCCAGCAATCCCACTGCTGGGCATACACACTGAGGAAACCAGAAGGGAAGGAGACACGTGTACCCCAATGTTCATCACAGCACTGTTTATAATAGCCAGGACATGGAAGCAACCTAGATGTCCATCGGCAGATGAATGGATAAGAAAGCTGTGGTACATATACCCAATGGAGTATTACTCAGCCATTAAAAAGAATACATTTGAATCAGTTCTAATGAAGTGGATGAAACTGGAGCCTATTATACAGAGTGAAGTAAGCCAGAAAGAAAAACACCAATACAGTATACTAACGCATATATATGGAATTTAGAAAGATGGTAACAATAACCCTATGTACGAGACAGCAAAAGAGACACTGAAGTATAGAACAGAAGGTTTTTAAGAAGGAGAAACTTCTCAACCAGGATACATAGTTGTTCTATAATCCTCCAGTTCAGTTCAGTTGCTCAGTTGTGTCTGACTCTTTGTGACCCCATGAATCCCAGCATGCCAGGCCTCCATGTCCATCACCAACTCCCAGAGTTCACCCAAACTCATGTCCATCGAGTCGGTGATGCCATCCAGCCATCTCATCCTCTGTCGTCCCCTTCTCCTCCTGCCCCCAATCCCTCCCAGCATCAGAGTCTTTTCCAATGAGTCAGCTCATCGCATGAGGTGGCCAAAGTATTGGAGTTTCAGCCTCAGCATCAGTCCTTCCAAAGAACACCCAACTGGTCTCCTTTAGGATGGACTGGTTGGATCTCCTTGCAGTCCAAGGGACTCTCAAGAGTCTTCTCCAGCACCACAGTTCAAAAGCATCAATTCTTCAGTGCTCAGCTTTCTTTGTAGTCCAACTCTCACATCCATACATGACCACTGGAAAAACCATGGCCTTGACTAGATGGACATTTGTTGGCAAAGTAATATCTCTGCTTTTGAATATGCTATCTAGGTTGGTCATAACTTTACTTCCAAGGAGTAAGCATCTTTTAATTTCATAGCTGCAATCACCATCTGCAGTGATTTTGGAGCCCAGAAAAATAAAGTCTGACACTGTTTCCACTGTTTCCCCATCTATTTGCCATGGAGTGATGGGACCAGATGTCATGATCTTCGTTTTCTGAATATTGAGCTTTAAGCCAACTTTTTCACTCTCCTCTTTTACTTTCATCAAGAGGCTTTTTAGTTCCTCTTCACTTTTTGCCATAAGGGTGGTGTCATCTGCATATCTGAGATTATTGGTATATCTCCCAGCAATCTTGATTCCAGCTTGTGCTTCTTCCAGCCCAGCGTTTCTCATGATGTACTCTGCATATAAGTTAAATAAGCAGGGTGACAATATACAACCTTGACGTACTCCTTTTCCTATTTGGAACCAGTCTGTTGTTCCATGTCCAGTTCTAACTGTTGCTTCCTGACCTGCATACAGATTTCTCAAGAGGCAGGTCAGGTGGCCTGGTATTTCCATCTCTTTCAGAATTTTCCACAGTTTATTGTGATCTACACAGTCAAAGGCTTTGGCATAGTCAATAAAGCAGAAATAGATGTTTTTCTGGAGCTCTCTTGCTTTTTTGATGATCCAGAAGATGTTGGCAATTTGATCTCTGGTTCCTCTGCTTTTTCTAAAACCAGCTTGAACACCTGGAAGTTCACGGTTCACATATTGCTGAAGCCTGGCTTGGAGAATTTTGAGCATTACTTTACTAGCATGTGAGATGAATGCAATTTTGCAGTAGTTTGAGCATTCTTTGGCATTGCCTTTCTTTGAGATTGGAATGAAAACTGACCTTTTCCAGTCCTGTGGCCACTGCTGAGTTTTCTAAATTTACTGGCATATTGAGTGCAGCACTTTCACAGCATCATCTTTCAGGATTTAAAATAACTCAACTGGAATTCCATCACCTCCACTAGCTTTGTTTGTAGTGATGCTATCTAAGGCCCACTTGACTTCACATTCCAGGATGTCTGGCTCTAGGTAAGTCATCACACCACTGTGATTATATGGGTTGTGAAGATCTTTTTTGTACAGTTCTTCTGTGTATTCTTGCCACCTCTTCTTGATATCTTCTACTTCTGTTAGGTCCATACCATTTCTGTCCTTTATCGAGCCCATCTTTGCATGAAATGTTCCCTTGGTATCTCTAATTTTCTTGAAGAGATCTCTAGTCTTTCCCATTCTGTTGTTTTCCTCTATTTCTTTGCATTGATTGCTGAGGAAGGCCTTATCTCTCCTTGGTATTCTTTGGAACTCTGCATTCAAATGGGAATCTTTCCTTTTCTCCTTTGCTTTTCACTTCTCTTCTTTTCACAGCTATTTGTAAGGCCTCTTCAGACAGCCATTTTGCTTTTTTACATTTCTTTTCCATGGGGATGGTCTTGATCCCTGTCTCTTGTACAATGTCACGAACCGCCATCCATAGTTCATCAGGTACTCTGTCTATCAGATCTAGGCCCTTAAATCTATTTCACTTCCACTGTATAATCATAAGGGATTTGATTTACGTCATACCTGAATGGTCTAGTGGTTTCCCTACTTTCTTCAATTTCAGTCTGAATTTGGCAATAAGGAGTTCATGATCTGAGCCACAGTCAGCTCCCAGTCTTGTTTTTGCTGACTGTATAGAGCTTCTCCATCTTTGGCTGCAAAGAATATAATCAGTCTGATTTTGGTGTTGACCATCTGGTGATGTCCATGTGTAGAGGCTTCTCTTGTGTTGTTGGAAGAGGGTTTTTGCTATGACCAGTGTGTTCTCTTGGCAAAACTCTATTAGCCTTTGCCCTGCTTCATTCCATATTCCAAGGCCAAATTTGCCTGTTACTCCAGGTGTTTCTTGACTTCCTACTTTTGCATTCCAGTCCCCTATAATGAAAAGGACATTTTTTGGGGGTGTTAGTTCTAAAAATCTTGTAGGTCTTCATAGAACCGTTCAACTTCAGCTTCTTCAGTGTTACTGGTTGGGGCATAGACTTGGATTACCGTGATATTGAATGGTTTGCTTTGGAAATGAATAGAGATCATTCTGTGGTTTTTGAGATTGCATCCAAGTACTGCATTTCAGACTCTTTTGTTGACCATGATGGCCACTCCATTTCTTCTAAGGGATTCCTGCCCACAGTAGTAGATATAATGATCATCTGAGTTAAATTCACCCATTCCAGTCCATTTTAGTTCACTGATTCCTAGAATGTCAACGTTCACTCTTGCCATGTCCTGTTTGACCACTTCCAATTTGCCTTGATTCATGGACCTGACATTCCAGGTTCCTATGCAGTATTGCTCTTTACAGCATTGGAGCTTGCTTCTATCACCAGTCACATCCACAACTGCATATTGTTTTTGCTTTGGCTCCATCCCTGCATTCTTTCTATAATTCTTAGTACAGAGTAAACTGAGTTGTTTGTTGTATAAGCCTCAGACTTAAAGAAAAAAACGTTTTATGTGACTAAGAGTATGTGACTAATGTCGTTTGTTGTTGTAATCATCAGGCTTAAGGAAAAAACGTTTTATGTGACTAAGGAATGTAGAAAAAAAAAAGTTTGTCCTTTCCTCCTCCTTGAAAATTCCAGACCCTATCTCCTCCTTGGGACCCCAGACTTCTTATCAACCCGCCAAGGAATTCACTCTCTCACCCCTGAGCCATAAGGGAAGCCCAGGCACATATAGATAGAAATTTTAGAAAAGAGACTTTGGTTAATTTATACTAGATGGTTGTTCTGGGCAAACAGATGAAATGTACCCTGAAGATGATAAGTGTAGGAGGCTTTCCCAAGATGTTGATGGCTGATGGCAATAAAGTCAGTGTAGGATCTCTTGATGCACTTTGTAGAAACTAACTCACACTTCAGAATATCTGCCAGAAACTGACAGCTTGCAGTGAAGGCAGGAATCAGATACAGTGCTTCTTGCTGGATACTTCTTTGTTTTTTAAAAAATATTTATTTATGTATTTACATATTTATTTGGGTGTGACAAGTCTCAGTTTCAGCATGTGGGATCTAGTTCCCTGACCAGGGATGGAATCTGGGCTCCCTGCATTGGGAGCACAGAGTCTTTGCCACCTAACCACCAAGAATGTCCCTGGGTACTTCTATATCTTGGCCACCTCTCCCAATGTCTCCTTTGTCCTCTCTCATCTCTATCCCCAGACGCTAGTCCACTTTGCTTTCTTCTCACTTACCTCCGCCCAAAGTATTTGAATCTTCTTTCCTTTTTTAAAAAAACTTTAAATAGCATATTTATTCCCTGCCTTATTTTACAGAGCAATGTAAGGTAAATGTAGTAACCCACACACTAAACTAGAAAATCCTATACAGATAAAATGTGTTTTCAGAGGAAACAGAGTTGGAAGATTAAGACCAGGACAGAATTAAAATATGATTATACAAAAATACCTTCCTTCAGAGAGATTAAAGTTGGGCTTCACTTTTGAATTTCATTAGTATAAGTAAACAAGAGAAGAAATTTGTTACACAATTTGCACTGTACATAAGGATAAAAATGAATGTTTATTAGCAGAAGTAAATTTTACATTGTTACCTAGGTCAGTGAATACATTATAGTGAGACTTCCTATAGTTGGTAAACCAGCTCTTCCGGTGGCCGGGGGTTTTTTTTTTTTAACTTTTTTTCCCGTGTTTATTGTTTTCTGTTTCTTTTAAATTTTTTTAAATGATGAAAATATGATAACACATTTACAGGAGACTTGGAAAAAACAGAACAAAGTTACATGTAATTCTGCTATATATTACAATTATTTTTTAAGTAGATAAATTAAGATTTTTAATTGGAGTTTCAATATCAAACTCTCAAAACTTAATAGAATGAATATACAGAGAAGTAGAAGGATAGACCTGAAAAGCAGTCAACATAATTAAGATTTATACAATTTTCACACAACAATAGGATATAAAGTCTATTGAAGTTCCCATAGACTATAAACTAGGAAACACTAGAACGTATCCAGGGACTTAAGACCACGTGCAAATATATCATGGTCTAAAGGTATTGAAATCATACAGAGTCTGTTCTCTTATCGTTGTGGAATTATACTAGAGATCAATATCAAAAGATATTTGAAAATAATCCACGTACTTCATTTTACCTTTACCACGTATTTTTAAGTGCAATATAACATTTCCAAGAGAGATCTTTGACATAGCCATTGAGAGCCTCAATAAAATTAGAAGACTGAAAAAGCACAGAGGGTGATTGCAGAGAAGAAAGCATTTAAATGAGAAATTAATATCAAAATCAGAAATTAATACCAAAGATACTTTAGAAATCCCATGTATTTGGAAATTAAATGTCCACTTTGAAATGATGGATGTATCTAAGAAGCCATAGCAAGGAAAATTAGAAAATATTTTGTAATAGAATAAAAATAAGAATTCAACAGAATTTGTTGCATACAGCTGAAGCTGCTCAATGCAGTTAAATACAATGTGGAGTCTTGAATAAGATATGAAATCAAATAATGGACACTAGCATAAAATTTTGTGAAATTTGAACAAAATCTGTACTTTAGTTAATAATACTCTATCACATGTTAATTTCCTATTTTTTTAAACAAGATATTTCTTTATATTCTCAGAATTGGATTAGAAGTTTCAAGCCTCATTCAAATTTTTTATTTTTTTAAAAATCAGTAAGATAATAAATTTTCTAGACTTTTAGCAGTAATATTAGATGCCAAAATATGTGGAACTATATCAAAGTTTTGAGTGAATACAAATTCGAAATCTCTCATTCTATTCATACCAAGTCAAACAAGTGGAATCAAAATGTCATAAAATTTTTATCTAGGCAAAAATCCATACATTTTCTAAAATATATGTATTATATTATACATACTATTTATATATATGTATACAAAAGCTTTTCTGTGACTTTTGATAAAGGCTTGAGAAAGAACATAAAGAAGATAGAGAAATTGGAAAACATAAACTAAATGAAATGGGAAAACTGAATATGAAATAGAAAAAGAGAAACAAACTAGATAAAAGATCATCATATAGTTTAGTTGTTTTTAAAGGTGGTTGCTGATTAGAAACATATCTGGAGTTTTGGAGGAAAAAAAGCAATACCTGAGTATTTGTATTTTTCAAAAAATTCCAAGATAATTCTGATATGCCTCTGGATTTTTAAGTGATTATAGGTTTTTCTATTAAATGGTAGTTTCAGTGATACAGAATTCTATTATTTTCTGCTGACCAAACATGATATAATTATTGTATTAAGCAGAAATCACAATAATAGAAGAGGTTTATCAGTTTTCACTATCAATAGCCAGACAAAAAAAAATCATTACAATTGTAAACTGTAATGGAAAGGTGATTAACTTAACAATATAAAATAATTATACACAATTTGGGAGGTCGATTAGAGTGTGATAAGTAGAAGTGCATACTTGCATGTTTTATTTTTTTAATTAATTATTTTAATTGGAGGCTAATTACTTTACAATATTGTAGTGGTTTTTGCCAAACATTGACATGAATCAGCCATGGGCGCACATGTATTCTGCATCCAGAACCTCCCTTCCACCTCCCTCTGCATCCCATCCCCCAGGGTCATCCCTGTGCACCAGCCCTGAGCACCCTGTCTCATTTGCACATGTTTTCATCCCCCCAGCCAGTCTGTCTTTTGGTTGGTGCATTTAATCCATTTACATTTAAGGTAATTACTGATATGTATGATCCTATTATCATTTTCTTAATTGTTTTGGGTTTATTTTATGTAGATCTTTTCCCTCTCTCATGTTTCCTGCCTAGAGATGTTCCTTTAGAATTTGTTATAAACCTGGTTTGGTGGTGCTGACTTCTCTTAACTTCTGCTTATCTGGAAAGCTTTTGCTTTCCCTGTCAAATCTGAATCAGAATCTTTCTGGGTAGAGTGTTCTTGATTGTAGATATTTTCTTTTCATCAGTTTAAGTATATTGTGCCATTCCCTTCTGGCTTGTAGAGTTTTTGTTGAGAAATCAACTGATAACTTTATGGGAGTTCCCCTGTATGTTGTTATTTTTCCTTTGTTGCTTTTAATATTTTATCTTTGTCTTTAACTTTTGTCAGTTTGATTACTATGTGTCTCAGTGTATTTGCCTTTGGGTTTATCCTGCCTGGGACTCTCTGCACTTCCTGGACTTGGTTGACTATTTCTTTTCCCATATTAGAGAAGTTTTCACCTATTATCTTTTCAAATATTTTCTCAGGTCCCTTTTCTCTGTCTCTTCTCCTTCTGGGACCCCTATGATGTGAATGTTCGTGCATTTAATGTTGTCCCAGGAGTCTCTTAGGCTGTCTTCTTCTTTTTTTTTTTCTTTCTTTTTTCTATATTCTGTTCTGCGGCAGTGATTTCCACCATTCTGTCCTTCAGGTCACTTACCCATTCTTCTGCCTAAGTTATTGTGCTATTGATTCCTTCCAGTGTATTATTCATCTCTGTTCTTTAGTTCTTCTAGGTCTTTGGTAAACATTTCTTGCATCGTTTCCATTCTGTTTCTGAGATCCTAGATCACCTTCACTATCATTATTCTGAATTCTTTTTCTGGAAGGTTGCCTATCTTCACTTCATTTAATTGCTTTTCTAGAATTTTATCTTGTCCCTTCATCTGGGACATAATCCTCTGATTTTTCATCCTGATTAGCTTTCTGTAATATGGTTCTTGTTCTAGCTACTGTGGGATTGTGGTTCTTCTTGCTTATTCTGTCTGGTGGATGAGGCTAAGAGGCTTGTATAAACTTCCTGATTAGAGGGACTAGCAGTAAGAAAAACTGGGTCTTGACCTGGTGGGCAGGGCCATGCTTAGTAAAGCTTTAATCCAATTTTCTGCTGATGTGTGGGATTTGTTCCCTCCCTGTTAGTTGTTTGGCCTGAGGTGACCCAGCCCTGGGATCTGCGGGGCTCTGTGGTAGGGTTAGGGCTTCCCTGGTAGCTCAGCTAGTAAAGACTCTGTCTGCAATTCAGGAAAACCAAGTTCAGTTCTTGGGTTGGGAAGATCTCCAAGAGAAGGATTAAGCTATCCACACCAGTATTCTTGGGCTTCCCTGGTGGCTCAGACAGTAAAGAATTCACCTGCAATGCAGGAGACCTGGGTTTGATTCCTGGGATGGGAAGATCCCCTGGAGGAGGGCATGGCAACCCACTACAGTATTCTTGCCTGGAGAATCCGCACGGACAGAGGAGCCTGGCGGGCTACAGTCCATGGGGTCACAAAGAGTCAGACACAACTGACAGACTAAGCACAGTGCAGAACAGCATGGTAGGGTTAATGGCAACCTCCAAGAGGACGTAAGCCAAGGGGCAGCTTCCAGGATTGCTGCTGCCAGTGCCCTTGTCCCTGCAGTGAGCCACTGCCGACCCTTGCCACCACAGGAGACCCTCCAACACTAGCAGGTAAGTCTGGTTCAGTATCCTCTGCTGCTTTCCCCTAGGTCTTGATGCACATAAGATTTTGTTTGTGCCTTCCAAGACTGGAGTCTCTGTTTCCCCTCAGTTCAGTTCAGTCGCTCAGTCGTGTTCGACTCTTTGCGACCCCATGAATCGCAGCACGCCAGGCCTCCCTGTCCATCACCAACTCCTGGAGTTCACTCAAACTCACGTCCATTGAGTCAGTGATGCCATCCAGCCATCTCATCCTCTGTCGTCCCCTTCTCCTCCTGCCCCCAATCCCTCTCAGCATCAGAGTCTTTTCCAATGAGTCAACTCTTCGCATGAGGTGGCCAAAGTACTGGAGTTTCAGCTTCAGCATCATTCCCTCCAAAGAAATCCCAGGGCTGATCTCCTTCAGAATGGACTGGTTGGATCTCCTTGCAGTCCAAGGGACTCTCAAGAGTCTTCTCCAACACCACAGTTCAAAAGCATCAATTCTTCGGCGCTCAGCCTTCCTCACAGTCCAACTCTCACATCCATACATGACCACAGGAAAAACCATAGCCTTGACTAGATGGACCTTTGTTGGCAAAGTAATGTCTGTGCTTTTGAATATGCTATCTAGGTTGGTCATTACTTTCCTTCCAAGGAGTAAGCATCTTTTAATTTCATGGCTGCAGTCACCATCTGCAGTGATTTTGGAGCCCCAAAAAATAAAGTATGACACTGTTAACACTGTTTCCCCATCTATTTCCCATGAAGTGATGGGACTGGATGCCATGATCTTCATTTTCATGTTGAGGTTTAAGCCAGCTTTTTCATTCTCCACTTTCACTTTCATCAAGAGGCTTTTAGTTCCTCTTCACTTTCTGCCATAAGGGTGGTGTCATCTGCATATCTGAAGTTACTGATATTTCTCCCAGCAATATTGATCCAGCTTGTGGTTCTTCCAGTCCAGCATGTCTCATGATATACTCTGCATATAAGTTAAATAAGCAGGGTGACAATATACAGCCTTGACGAACTCCTTTTCCTATTTGGAACCAGTCTGTTGTTCCATGTCCAGTTCTAACTGTTGCTTCCTGACCTGCATACAGATTTCTCAAGAGGCAGGTCAGGTGGTCTGGTATTCCCATCTCTTTCAGAATTTTTCACTGTTTATTGTGATCCACACAGTCAAAGGCTTTGGCATAGTCAATAAAGCAGAAATAGACGTTTTTCTGGAACGCTCTTGCTTTTTCCATGATCCAGCGGATGTTGGCAATTTGATCTCTGGTTCCTCTGCCTTTTCTAAAACCAGCTTGAACATCAAGAAGTTCATGGTTCACGTATTGCTGAAGCCTGGCTTGGAGAATTTTGAGCATTACTTTACTAGCATGTGAGATGAGTGCAATTGTGTGATAGTTTGAGCATTCTTTGGCATTGCCTTTCTTTGGGATTGGAATGAAAACTGACCTTTTCCAGTCCTGTGGCCACTGCTGAGTTTTCCAAATTTGCTAGCATATTGAGTGCAGCACTTTCACAGCATCATCTTTCAGGATTTGAAATAACTCAACTGGAATTCCATCACCTCCACTAGCTTTGTTCGTAGTGATGCTTTCTAAGGCCCACTTGACTTCACATTCCAGGATGTCTGGCTCTAGGTCAGTGATCACACCATCGTGATTATCTGGGTCGTGAAAATCTTTTTTGTACAGTTCTTCTGTGTATTCTTGCCACCTCTTTTTAATATCTTCTACTTCTGTTAGGTCCATACCATTTCTGTCCTTTATCAAGCCCATCTTTGCATGAAATGTTCCCTTGGTATCTCTAATTTTCTTGAAGAGATCTCTATCTTTCCCATCCTGTTGTTTTCCTCTATTTCTTTGCATTGATCACTGAGGAAGGCTTTCTTATCTCTTCTTGCTATTCTTTGGAACTCTGCATTCAGATGCTTATATATTTCCTTTTCTCCTTTACTTTTCACTTCTCTTCTTTTCACAGCTATTTGTAAGGCCTCCCCAGACAACCATTTTGCTTTTTTGCGTTTCTTTTCCATGGGGATGGTCTTGATTCCTGTCTCATGTACAATGTCACGAACCTCATTCCATAGTTCATCAGGCACTCTATCTATCAGATCTAGGCCCTTAAATCTATTTCTCACTTCCACCATATAATCATAAGGGATTGGATTTACGTCATACCTGAATGGTCTAGTGGTTTTCCCTACTTTCTTCAATTTCAGTCTGAATTTGGAAATAAGGAGTTCATGAACTGAGACACAGTCAGCTCCTGGTCTTGTTTTTGCTGACTGTATAGAGCTTCTCCATCTTTGGCTGCAAAGAATGTAATCAATCTGATTTCGGTGTTGACCATCTGGTGATGTCCATGTGTAGAGTCTTCTCTTGTGTTGTTGGAAGAGGGTGTTTGCTATGACCAGTGCATTTTCTTGGCAAAACTCTGTTAGCCTTTGCCCTGCTTCATTCCATATTCCAAGGCCAAATTTGCCTGTTACTCCAGGTGTTTCTTGACTTCCTACGTTTGCATTCCAGTCCCCTATAATGAAAAGGACATCTTTTTTGGGTGTTAGTTCTAAAAGGTCTTGTAGGTCTTCATAGAACCATTCCACTTCAGCTTCTTCAGTGTTACTGGTTGGGGCATAGACTTGGATTACTGTGATATTGAATGGTTTGCCTTGGAAATGAACAGAGATCATTCTGTGGTTTTTGAGATTGCATCCAAGTACTGCATTTCGGACTCTTTTGTTGACCATGATGGCTACTCCATTTCTTCTGAGGGATTCCTGCTCGCAGTAGTAGATATAATGGTCATCTGAGTTAAATTCACCCATTCCAGTCCATTTCAGTTGGCTGATTCCTAGAATGTTGACATTCACTCTTGCCATCTCTTGTTTGACCACTTCCAATTTGCCTTGATTCATGGACCTGACATTTCAGTTTCCTATGCAATATTGCTCTTTACAGCATTGGAGCTTGCTTCTATCACCAGTCACATCCACAGCTGGGTATTGTTTTTGCTTTGGCTCCATCCCTTCATTCTTTCTGGAGTTATTTCTCCACTGATCTCCAGTAGCATATTGGATACCTACTGACCTGGGGAGTTCCTCTCTCAGTATCCTATGATTTTGCCTTTTCAAACTGTTCATGGGGTTCTCAAGGCAAGAATACTGAAGTGGTTTGCCATTCCCTTCTCCAGTGGACCACATTCTGTCAGATCTCTCCACCATGACCCGCCTGTCCTGGGTTGCCCCATGGGCATGGCTTAGTTTCACTGAGTTAGACAAGGCTGTGGCCCTAGTGTGATTAGATTGACTAGTTTTCTGTGAATATGGTTTCAGTGTGTCTGTCCTCTGATGCCCTCTTGCAACACCTACCATCTTACTTGGGTTTCTCTTACCTTGGGCGTGGGTTATCTCTTCGCGGCTGCTCCAGCAAAGCGCAGCCGCTGCTCCTTACTTTGGACAAGGGGTATCTCCTCACCGCTGCCCTTCCTGACCTTCAACGTGGGATAGCTTCTCTAGGCCCTCTTGTGCCCGCGCAGCCACCGCTCATTGGACGTGGGGTTGGTCCTCCTGCCGCCACCCCTGGCCTCAGGTGTGGGGTTGGTCCTCCCGGCCACCGCCCCTGATCTCGGACGAGGTGTAGCTCCTCTCAGCTGCCGCCACTGACCTCGGACACGGGGTAGCTCCTCTTGGCTGCAGCCCCGGACCTCGGACGCGGGTCCCCTACTCCTGTGGAAATCCTGTAATCAAATCCCGCTGGCCTTCAAAGTCAGATATTCTGGGGATTCCCAGTCCTTTTGCTGGATCCCCAGGATGGGAAGCCTGACATGGGGCTCAGAATATTCAGAACGGTGGGAGAATTTCTTGGGTATTATCATTCTCCAGTTTGTGGGTTGCCCACCCAGCAGATATCAGTTAAGTTGCTTGGTCATGCCCGATTCTTTCCAACCTTATGGACTGCAGCATGCTAGGTTTCCCTGTCCATCACTAATTCCCAGAGCTTGCTCAAACTCATGTGCATCGAGTTGGTGATGACATCCAACCATCTCATCCTCTGTCATCCCCTTCTCCCCCTGCCTTCAATCTTTCCCAGCATCAGGATCTTTATTAAGGAGTCAGTTCTTCTCATCAGGTGACCAAAGTACTAGAGCTTCAGCTTCAGCATCAGTCCTTCCAATGAATATTCAGGGTAGATTTCCTTTACGATTGACTGGTTTGATCTCCTTGCTGTCCAACGGACCCTCAAGAGTCTTCTCTAACACCACAGTTCAAAAGCATCAAATCTTTGGCACTCAGCTTTCTTTATGGTCCAACTCTAACATCCATACATAACTCCTGAAAGAACCATACCTTTGACTATACAGACGTTTGTTGACAAAGTAATATCTCTGATTTTTAATATGCTGTCTAGGTTGGTCATAGCTTTTCTTCCAAGGAGCAAGTGTCTTTTAATTTCATGGCTACAGTCGCTGTCTGCAGTGATTTTGGAGCCCAAGAAAATAAAATCTGTCACTGTTTCCATTGTTTCCCCATCTATTTGCCATGAAGTTATGGGACCAGATGCCATGATCTTCATTTTTTGAATGTTGAGTTTTAAGCCAGTTTTTTCACTCTCCTCTTTCATTTTCATCAAGAGGCTTTTTATTTCATCTTCACTTTCTACCATAAGGGTGGTGTCAGGTATAGGATTTGATTTTATCATAATTGCTCCCCTCCTGGCTTCTCATTGTGACTTCTTCTTTGTCTTTGGATGTGGAGTATCTTTTTTTGGTGGATTCCAATGTCCTCCTGTTGATGGTTGTTCAACAACTAGTTGCAATTTTGGTGTTCTCACAGGAGGAGATATGTCCTTATACTCTGCCATCTTGAGCTGGAACCTTCTTTCTTTTTGACTTCTTTCTCTGTTCCACTGTCCATAGCCTTTTCCCTGTCCTCTGTCCCTGATACAGCTTCTTGAGATTTCTTTGAAAGGGTATCTCTGATGGGAACTCCAGGAAAATATTGTTCACTTTTGATTCTTGAACCTGAGAAATGGAATACTGCTGCTGCTAAGTCACTTCAGTCATGTCTGACTCTGTGCGACCCCATAGATGGCAGCCCACCAGGCTCCCCCGTCCCTGGGATTCTTCAGGCAAGAACACTGGAGTGGGTTGCCATTTCCTTCTCCAATGTGTGAAAGTGAAAAGTGAAAGTGAAGTCGCTCAGTCGTGTCCGACTCTTAGCGACCCCATGGACTGCAGCCTACCAGGCTCCTCCATTCATGGGATTTTCCAGGCAAGAGTACTGGAGTAGGGTGCCATTATTGCCTGCCATATCAGTAAACAAATGATGTTGTAGCTATCAGCAATTGCAGCCCTCCAACAGGAGCTGGTGAGTCCTGATAAAACTCAGGAATGCAAGAATACCTGCTATCTAGCAGCCATCAGACTGCAGCCACTCCCTATGGTAACCCTGAGGAAACTCAGGATGTCAAAACACAGAATATTGGCCCCACATAGCTGAAGTGCGTGTCAAAGGAATGATTTCAGGGAATCCAGGCTCTTGCATCTTCCCATACACATAAAAGCACTAAATTCCTTAACTTAACTTTCTGTCATTTATAATAATCTTTTGATGTTCTGACTACTTGCCCTTTGTTGCAAAACTTCTGTATAATCTGGCTTCCCCCTCTCCTCCTCAGAGCAGTTCTCTTAGGGTTACTTGAGATGTTGCCTGCCAGACTTGAAATCCTAAAAATCTGCACCAAATAAACCATTAAATCTCAACTTTTAGATTGTGAATATTTTTTAAAGTTGACAAGCCCCAAGGAAAGTTTGCTTTGTTTTTAATTTTTAAACATTTTTATTTGAAATATAGTTGATTCACAGTGTTGTGCTAATTTCTGCTGTACAGCAAAGTAATTCAGTTATACATATATGTACATTAAAAAATTCTTTTCCTTTTGATTTATCATAGGATACTGAATATGGTTCTCTGTGCTATACAGTAGGACCTTGTTGTTTATCCATTCCATAAATAATAGCTGATATCTGCTAACTCCAATCTCCAACTCCATCCTTCTCCAACCCCTTCCCCCTTGGCAACCACCAGTCTGTTGTCTATGTCCATGAGTCTGTTTCTGTTTCATAGATAGGTTCATCTGTGTCATTTTTAGATTCCACATATAAGTGATATCATACGGTATTTGTCCTTTTCTTTCTGAGTTGCTTCACTTAGTAGCATACTCACCATATCTTCTTGATCCATTCATCTGTTGGTGAATGTTTGGGCTGCTTCCATGTCTTGGCTATTGTGATTAGTGCTGCTGTGAGCATAGTGGTGCATGTATCTTTTTTGATTAGTTTTGTCTGGGTATATTCACAGGAGTGGGATTGCCGGATCATATGATAATTCTATTTTTAGTTTTTTTGAGGAACCTCCATACTATTTTCCATAGTGGCTGTACCAGCTTACATAGGGAAAGTTTGATAATGTGTTTCAAGGCATTCAGGCCCTTCAAAGTGATAATGACATGTCTCTATTTAAATTATTTTAAACTCAGTTCATATGCTAATTACTTAAATATGTCTTCCCTTTCTGTAGAACCATTTGAGAGCCTCTTGTTGTGTACTGAGTGAGCATGCCCTATAGTAAAGGAGGTGATGTACTTTTGTGATGTGTCTGAAGCTATGTTCATACATTTTTTCTGAACTGCTTTAATTTTGCAATATTTCATGAGCCAATCAATGATAAGACTACCCTTAACAGACCCTATAACTCCAGACAGAATCCGTTCTTGGCATTGGATGACCATGTAGTTTAGTCATAGTATTGATTATCCTATAATCTTCACAGAATCATTGATGCATGCAGGTTGAACAGCAAAATTACAGGTGAAGTCCATGACTTCTATGTCCTGAAATCACTCCTTACCAATGTTACTACCTTAGTCACATTTCTGTGATATTTTGTAAGGATAGTGCATGAAATGGTGGCGTCATAATTGGGGTAGCCCCTATATATGTCATTTATCTGTTTTGCCTCATTTTCAACTTGCTTGGGTCCAAATTTTCAAGAATTCTAACCGTGGTACCCTGTAACTTAAAGGGCTCTTCTCTTAATGCTTCCTCAGATTTAACATGATAGCTCTTTGGTATAGCTATAGGCTGTAAAGTCTTTAAACCTCAGGTGTATACTCCTCTCTATGCCCCCCCTTTTTTTCATGATTAGTCTTTGGGAGATCTCAGGCAAAATCACTGAAGGAAACACAGATAAGAGCAAGCACAGTCTTATTCTGTAACCTTCTAGGAAAATATGTGTAAAAACCACTTCGGACATATCAGCTAGGAAAAAACCCCATACTAAGGCAGGTCTTTATGTTATACCCCAGTTGGCATCTTCTCTTGAAACAGTGTGCCCTTCTTCTTAGAGACCAAAGCTCTATATGTCTTACATATCTCTCATGACATTGCTGAAATTCATTTTCTGTCTTGAGCATTCTGGATAACAAAAGAACTATGCTGTTTGGGTTCTGAAATTATGTAACAGTTTACAACCCATCAGCTAAGTTTATATTAAATCTGTAAGAATCAATTGTTTTTGCTCTCCCTTGCATCTGCACTGAGAAATTGAATAGAACAGAGGAGTTCCAGCAGCTAATCATCAGTGCATTCTTGTGCCCTGTTCCCTAGTCCCATCTCCAATCATCTAGGTATCATTTTTTACAGTTGATATAATTCTTATTTTTCAGTTCAATTCAGTTCAGTCTCTCAGTCGTGTCCGACTCTGTGACCCCATGAATTGCAGCACGCCAGGCCTCCCTGTCCACCACCAACTCCCAGAGTTCACTCAGACTCATGTCCATCGAGTTAGTGATGCCATCCAGCCATCTCATCCTCTGTCATCCCCTTCTCCTCCTGCCCCCAATCCCTCCCAGCATCAGAGTCTTTTCCAATGAGTCAACTCTTCGCATGAGGTGGCCAAAGTACTGGAGTTTCAGCTTTAGCATCATTCCTTCCAAAGAACATCCAGGACTGATCTCCTTTAGAATGGACTGGTTGGATCTCCTTGCAGTCCAAGGGACTCTCGAGAGTCTTCTCCAACACCACACTTCAAAAGCATCAATTCTTTGGCACTCAGCTTTCCTCACAGTCCAACTCTCACATCCATACATGACCACTGGGAAAACCATAGCCTTGACTAGACAGACCTTAGTTGGCAAAGTAATGCCTCTGCTTTTGAATATGCTGTCTAGGTTGGTCATAACTTTCCTTCCAAGGAGTAAGCGTCTTTTAATTTTATGGCTGCAATCACCATCTGCAGTGATTTTGGAGCCCAGAAAAATAAAGTTTGACAATGTTTCCACTGTTTCCCCATCTAATTCCCATGAAGTGATGGAACTGGATGCCATGATCTTCGTTTTCTGAATGTTGAGCTTTAAGCCAACTTTTTCACTCTCCACTTCCACTTTCATCAAGAGGCTTTTTAGTTCCTCTTCACTTTCTGCCATAAGGGTGGTGTCATCTGCAAATCTGAGGTTATTGATATTTCTCCCAGCGATTTTGATTCCAGCTTGTGCTTCTTCCAGCCCAGTGTTTCTCATGATGTACTCTGCATATAAGTTGAATAAACAGGGTGACAATATACAGCCTTGACGAACTCCTTTTCCTATTTGGAACCAGTCTGTTGTTCCATGTCCAGTTCTAACTGTTGCTTCCTGACCTGCATATAGGTTTCTCAAGAGGCAGATCAGGTGGTCTGGTATTCCCATCTCTTGAAGAATTTTCCACAGTTTATTGTGATCCACACAGTCAAAGGCTTTGGCATAGTCAATAAAGCAGAAATAGATGTTTTTCTGGAACTCTCTTGCTTTTTCCATGATCCAGCAGATGTTGGCAATTTGATCTCTGGTTCCTCTGCCTTTTCTAAAACCAGCTTGAACACCTGGAAGTTCATGGTTCACATATTGCTGAAGCCTGGCTTGGAGAATTTTGAGCATTACTTTACTAGTGCCTGATGAACTATGGATGGAGGTTCGTGACATTGTACAGGAGACAGGGATCAAGACCATCCCCATGGAAAAGAAATGCAAAAAAGCAAAATGGCTGTCTGGGGAGGCCTTACAAATAGCTGTGAAAAGAAGAGAAGCAAAAAGCAAAGGAGAAAAGGAAAAATATAAGCATCTGAATACAGAGTTCCAAAGAATAGCAAGAAGAGATAAGAAAGCCTTCCTTAGCAAGGCTTGCAAAGAAATAGAGGAAAACAACAGAATGGGAAAGACTAGAGATCTCTTCAAGAAAATTAGAGATACCAAGGGAACATTTCATGCAAAGATGGGCTTGATAAAGGACAGAAATGGTATGGACCTAACAGAAGCAGAAGCTATTAAGAAGAGGTGGCAAGAATACACAGAAGAACTGTACAAAAAAGATCTTCACGACCAAAATAAGCATGATGGTGTGATCACACCTAGAGCCAGACATCCTGCAATGTGAAGTCAAGTGGGCCTTAGAAAGCATCACTACGAACAAAGCTAGTGGAGGTGATGGAATTCCTGTTGAGCTATTTCAAATCCTGAAAGATGATGCTGTGAAAGTGCTGCACTCAATATGCCAGCAAATTTGGAACACTCAGCAGTGGCCACAGGACTGGAAAAGGTCAGTTTTCATTCCAATCCCAAAGAAAGGCAATGCCAAAGAATGCTCAAACTACTGCACAATTTCACTCATCTCACACGCTAGTAAAGTAATGCTCAAAATTTTTAGTTTTAAAAAACTTTTATTATTTTGTATCGGGGCATAGTGGATTAACAGTGTTGTTAGTTTCACACGTACAGCAAAGTGACTCAGTTCTACAGAAACATGTATCTATTCTATTAAGGACTTCCCTCGTGGCTCAGCTGGTAAAGAGTTTGCCTGCTATGCTGGAGACCTGGGTTCAGTCCCTGCATTGGGACGATCCCCTTGAGAAGGGAAAAGGTACACACTCCAGTATTCTGGCCTAGAGAATTCCATGGATTGTATAGTCTATGGTGTTGCAAAGAGTTGGACACAACTGAGCGACTTTCACTTCACTTCACTGCATTCTATTTAAAATTCTTTTCCCATTTAGGTTATTACTGAATATGAGCAGAGTTTTCTGTGCTATACAGTAGGTCCTTATTAGTTATCTATTTTGTATGTAACATAGTGTGTACATGTCAGTCCCAAATGCTTAATCTATCCCTCCCATAAACCCTTTTACCCTAGTAACCATAAATTCATTCTCTAAATCTGTGAGTCTGTTTCTGTTTTGTGAATAAGTTCACTTGTATAATTTTTTTAAGATTTCACATACAGTGATAATCATATGATATTTGACTTTGTCTGATTTACTTCACTTAGCATGATAATCATCTAGGTATCTTATTTCAGTATTTCATCTCCTGAGACAATCTGTTGCATTGATTCAGGATGGAAAGACATTTATAAGTCTTTCTTACCCCTGTCCTAAGATCTCAGAGCTACCAGAAACTTTAGGGAGATCACTGGTTAGTTTTTGGATTCATTTTCTCAGAATGATCACCTTTAGCCTTATTGAATTCCTTCAAAAGCAACTCCTAACCCTTTGGCCTTGAATCTGATTTCCTAAGAAGAAACTGACTATATGTAGTCATAGGTTGCTCTAGAACTTTAATCTTTTTAACTCCTGAAAGGCTTAAAAATGCTCATGGACTTAGTTACCAAAGCAGCTGTGACTGATCTAGTTCTCTCAGCTGTATCCTCTTAGATACACCAATATGAAATTCTTCAGTCAACACTCTGAGGACTTAACACTTCCTTCATTTCCAGGTCCCAACTTTCTTCTGCCTACAGTCCATCTTAAGAAACATAAAGTGTTTGGAATCCAAATTTGGATAATCCAGTAGCATGAATCAGAATGTGTGAGTAAGATGGCAGGTAAAGAAAAGAATGAAGGGAGGAATTGCCCAAGAAGAACAAAAAATTTCTTAATAGGGAATGTCTTACTAAGAGAAGGAAAAATGTTCTGCGTATCCAGTAAATGATTTTAACAAGAGATCTGTGATTAGACTTGACTTTTCTTAGGACAGGAATTTCGTGGCTAACAGCTTGCTTATTTCAACTCTACCTTTTTCCCTCTATGCCTATCCTAATTTTCTTAGAAAAACTCCTTTTGGAAAGTACCCTTCTGATATGGATATATTCATATGAATTGCTTCTGTTGGGATATTAGTTTAGCTGCAATAACAGTGGCTTTAATAAGACAGAAGTTTGTTTCTCTCTCATGTAATAATCTGAGGTATAAGCAGCCCTGGACTAATGTGGGGCTGCATAATCATGTGGGGCCCAGGCTCATTCTACCATATTGCTTTGCCATCCTCAACATATGGCATCTGTCTCATGCTCTAGCTCCTGCGTTTATGTCCATGCTCTAGGCAGAAGGAAGTAAGAAAGTAGAAAGGGAAAACATTTTACTTCTTTTTAAGGACTTAAGTCAGAGCTATACATGGAAACCTATCACTTCACTTTTATTCCACTGGCCAAAAGTTACTCAAATGGCCACTCTACCTAGCTGCAAGGGAAGCTGGGCAATGTGGTATTTAGTTTAGCAGTCATGTGCACCTAGATAAAATTATGTTACTCTACAGAAAGGAGAGGAGATGTACTGGGGAATAGCTAATAGTCTATGCCAGGTAAGGGGAGAATAAATCTTCTTCATAGTTTGGCAGGAGAACAGCAACAGCTCATGGAACCTAGAGAAATCCCTGACATAAATCATAATGGAGGCTGATGAGATCTGATTTTTTTCCAGTAAGAGTATTCAAATGTTTATTTAAGCTCTTGTGAAACTATTTTAGAGATTGTTGGGGAGATATTAAAGAAGGGTGAGTTTCAGGGCACTGTATTTTATTTCACAAGAAAGTAGAATTGTCCTTTAGGGACAACCCTAGACCTTGTTCACATGCTCAGTTGCTCAGTCTTGTCCGACTCCTTGCCACCCCATGTACTTCAGCCCTCCAGGCTCCTCTGTCCATAGAATTTTGCAGGCAGAATACTGGAGTGGGTTGCCATTTCCTACTCCAGGAAATCTCCCCAACCCAGAAATCAAACCCACATCTCCTGCATTGGCAGGCAAATTCTTTACCACTGAGCCACCTGGGAAGCCAATCATAAACCCTATTTCCCTCCAAATTATTTATGTGACCAAAGCCAAAAGGGACCCAGTGTTCTAATAAATAGGTAGAGATATTTCAGAGAGCTTCTCAGCAAGCCAGGTGATAAGAGAGGCTCAGGAAAAGGCCGTCAGAGGAGCTAGAGGTTAAATATATAGAACTGGTAAAGCCCAAGGAGCTTCCGATTCTTCTGCAATTGGAGGATGGATAGAGCAGTGGAAGTTCTATCCACATGATGACTGCCAGGGCCGGAGCTGGAGTGAAAGAGACCTGCAGTTTTCTAGAGAAGCATCTGCAGTGCTTTTCCTCAGAGCCAGCCAGCTTAGGAAAGAGTAGCTGGCTTTGAAGTGTCAAAGACTTGAAGACATAGATTTTCCAGCAGAGGAGTAGTGTAGACACATAAAGGAATTATACACTTGCTGGTGGAAGCACCTCAGCTCTTCAAGCTACTTTGTCAGTTAGTTGAGAGAAAGGATCTCATTCCTGCCCAAGGAGAATGCTGTTAGAAAAGGATGGTTGCTGCTGCTGCTGCTAAGTCACTTCAGTCGTGTCTGACTCTGTGCGACCCCATAGACGGCAGCCCACCAGGCTCCCCTGTCCCTGGGATTCTCCAGGCAAGAACACTGGAGTGGGTTGCCATTTCCTTCTCCAATGCGTGAAAAGTGAAAGTGAAGTTGCTAGGTTCCCTTAAATAGTAATTAGGGACAGGGAAGGAGCTCCGAGGTGGGTGATGATGACCTATATGACAATCACCTGGGAAAGGAAAAGAAGAAAGCAACTTCTGACTAATTGCTCTGAGTTGGAAAGGTCTTCCAGCAATTCAAAGAAGAGGACAAGAACATTCAGTCTCTACTATGAACACTGGAATGGGAAAATCAAGTTATTACCCAAGCTCATGATGATTAATAATAATTATTACAGTCATACTTACTTAATAATATATATTTGTGCCCTACCTATGTCCAAAAGGAATCTGAGCCAATTTACATTAAGAAGCACAGATACAATAAAATATAACCCTTTAAAACTGTAATAAAAAGACCTAGCAAAAGAAGAGAGAGAAGGGGAGGAAGATAAAATGAACAAAGGCACTACAAATGAGAGCAAAGCCTGAGGTTCCTGGCAACTAAAGCAAAGAAAACAAAATGGATTGAGTAACACAAATGGAATTCTCATTGTAAGAAAGAGAACACCAGTTAATAGGAAGACGCTAGCTGTGGAAGAATTGGCTTTGTTGGATTTTGTATATGAGCGAAATGGAATATCATAATGGATAAGTTCAGTTCAGTTCAGTTCAGTCACTCAGTCGTGTCCGACTCTTTGCAACCCCATGAATCGCAGCACGCCAGGCCTCCCTGTCCATCACCAACTCCCGGAGTTCACTCAGACTCACGTCCATCGAGTCAGTGATGCCATCCAGCCATCTCATCCTCTGTCGTCCCCTTCTCCTTCTGCCCCCAATCCCTCCCAGCATCAGAGTCTTTTCCAGTGAGTCAGTTCTTCGCATGAGGTGGCCAAAGTGCTGGAGTTTCAGCTTCAGCATCATTCCCTCCAAAGAAATCCCAGGGCTGATCTCCTTCAGAATGGACTGGTTGGATCTCCTTGCAGTCCAAGGGACTCTCAAGAGTCTTCTCCAACACCACAGTTCAAAAGCATCAATTCTTTGGTGCTCAGCCTTCTTCACAGTCCAACTCTCACATCCATACATGACCACGGGAAAAACCATAGCCTTGACTAGACGGACCTTTGTTGGCAAAGTAATGTCTCTGCTTTTGAATATGCTATCTAGGTTGGTCATAACTTTACTTCCAAGGAGTAAGCGTCTTTTAATTTCATGGCTGCAGTCACCATCTGCAGTGATTTTGGAGCCCCCCAAAATAAAGTCTGACACTGTTTCCACTGTTTCCCCATCTATTTCCCATGAAGTGATGGGACCGGATGCCATGATCTTCGTTTTCTGAATGTTGAGCTTTAAGCCAACTTTTTCACTCTCCACTTTCACCTTCATCAGGAGGCTTTTTAGTTCCTCTTCACTTTCTGCCATAAGGGTGGTATCATCTGCATATCTGAGGTTATTGATATTTCTCCAGGCAATCTTGATTCTAGCTTGTGTTTCTTCCAGCCCAGTGTTTCTCATGATGTACTCTGCATAGAAGTTAAATAAACAGGGTGACAATATACAGCCTTGACGTACTCCTTTTCCTATTTGGAACCAGTCTGTTGTTCCATGTCCAGTTCTAACTGTTGCTTCCTGACCTGCATACAGATTTCTCAAGAGGCAGGTCAGGTGGTCTGGTATTCCCATCTCTTTCACAATTTTCCACAGTTTATTGTGATCCACCCAGTCAAAGGCTTTGGCATAGTCAATAAAGCAGAAATAGACGTTTTTCTGGAACTCTTTTGCTTTTTCCATGATCCAACAGATGTTGGCAATTTGGTCTCTGATTCCTCTGCCTTTTCTAAAACCAGCTTGAACATCAGGAAGTTCACGGTTCACGTATTGCTGAAGCCTGGCTTGGAGAATTTTGAGCATTACTTTACTAGCGTGTGAGATGAGTGCAATTGTGTGGTAGTTTGAGCATTCTTTGGCATTGCCTTTCTTTGGGATTGGAATGAAAACTGACCTTTTCCAGTCCTGTGGCCACTGCTGAGTTTTCCAAATTTGCTGGCATATTGAGTGCAGCACTTTCACAGCATCATCTTTCAGGATTTGAAATAACTCAACTGGAATTCCATCACCTCCACTAGCTTTGTTCGTAGTGATGCTTTCTAAGGCCCACTTGACTTCACATTGCAGGATATCTGGCTCTAGGTAAGTGATCACACCATCGTGATTATCTGGGTCCTGAAGATCTTTTTTGTACAGTTCTTCTGTGTATTCTTGCCACCTCTTCTTAATATCTTCTGCTTCTGTTAGGTCCATACCATTTCTGTCCTTTATCAAGCCCATCTTTGCATGAAATGTTCCCTTGGTATCTTTAATTTTCTTGAAGAGATCTCTAGTCTTTCCCATCCTGTTGTTTTCCTCTATTTCTTTGCATTGATCACTGAGGAAGGCTTTCTTATCTCTTCTTGCTATTCTTTGGAACTCTGTATTCAGATGCTTATATTTTTCCTTTTCTCCTTTGCTTTTCACTTCTCTTCTTTTCACAGCTATTTGTAATGGATAAAGGCAATATTAAAAATTTGTGCTACTTTTGATTGTTGTTTATATCTGCCTTTCTTAAAATCTGTATAATATCCTTATTCTATAAAGGCAATTTTTAGGAGTAGGGATATAAGCAAATTTCATGATATTCTAGAAACGTGACTTCAATAAATAAAGTTCAGAAAGTTTTGCAAAATGAATGATGGGTGTGTTCCTAGAATATCCTCATCATCAGTTGTCTTGGTCACCAAGCCCTCTTTCATATAGGGCTGTAATGTATTTTAATTAATGTAAACTTTGGCACAGATATGCTAGTCATCCACTGCTTTCTAGAGATGTTCAGACAGTAGCAGAAGCTTTTTTAGCTCCATTTTCCTCAGAAATAATGCAATCTTTTTGAAAATGTCTTGATTTCCATATAACTAAGGACTGTTACAATAAAATAAAATCCAGTGAAAACAGGCTTACACCTGAATGGCACTTTTTGTCCAGATGAAGATCCAAAGGAGGGCAAGGTTCAGGGTTGATCAATCCAGTTGCTTCATGACTTAATGACATCATTACTTATTTCTGTTATTCAGTTTGTCAGCTGCATGATCAGTTTCATCCTTTGTCTGGATCATCTGGGGCTGTCTTATTCATATCTAGCAAGACAGAGGAGATCCCCAAAGGTTCCAGAAATCTCTTTTCATGAGTCTTTGATCTGAAATGTATTAGATGCTCATCTCTGAACCAATAATGGTACCAAGGGAGAGGTATTTGTGGAACAGCTTAGCCCTGAGCCCGCTGTCCAAGTCCTAGAGCCAGGGGTGGATTCAGCATCTGGTAACATAGGTGAGATGATCAGGAGAGATGTGATACCTCAAATAAAATAATGGTATGAACCAAAAGAGGATCTTAGGTAAGCAGTCACAAAGCCCAGTAGAGCATCCAGCACCTGGAAATTTCAGCTCATGACTTGAAAACAAAAATGTGGAAAGATTTTTTAAAATGAGTTTCTAGTCTATTATTATTATTATAGCATTAATTGAATCTATTATACTTTTCATTAAAAGTTCATTTTTCCTTTAAATTTTTACATGCTTAACATTTTAAAAATATTTAAATGTAGTGATAGCAGGGAAACAATTTTGCATTCTGTTTTTATTAGCATTTCAATGGCTGTATCATACTCCATTAAGTGTCTCAGTGATATAATTTACTTAACTATTGCTTCGCTGTAGGACACTTAGGTTGTTTGTAATTTTTTGATATTGTGAATAACCCAAGTAACAATTTTATGCATGTGATTTTCCCCCTTCTTTGGGACTCATCTATGTCAGAATGTGATTCTTGATACAGATTTATGTACATTTTCCATTTATACCAGAATGAAGAAATTCGAAGTTTCTTTTAAGGTGTTGCTATTTTGAGTTTACCAACTGCTTTCATAGTTTGCCTCCTGAGTCAAATGTCAAACTCTTCAAATAGTTTTCTTATAAGGACACCTTATAAACCTGCACCATCCTAATCATTTGTGTTGACTTTTGGAAGGAGAGCCAGGGTCTGTTATTATAAAGATGTTGAGTAGTAGAGCGATATATTATGTATAATATAGAGCAATGGCTAAATTTGTGGTCCTTAGAGTAAGTCAGACTTGAGTTTAAATCCAAATTCTACATGCTTGCTGTCTGATCTTTGGACAAGTTATTTAACATTTTGGATTTCTGTTATCTACATAAAATACAGATAGTTCCTACTTTATGAAGTTTTTTTTTTCTTCAGGATTATGGGAGACAATGTATGCAAAGCCTGGTGACTAATGAGTCAGTAATGGTGATTATTCGGAGAAGGCAATGGCACCCCACTCCAGTACTCTTGGCTGGAAAATCCCATGGATGGAGGAGCCTGGTGGGCTGCAGTCCATGGGGTCACTAAGAGTCAGGCATGACTGAGCGACTTCACTTTCACTTTTCACTTTCACACATTGGAGAAGGAAATGGCAACCCACTCCAGTGTTCTTGCCTGGAGAATCCCAGGGATGGGGGAGCCTGGTGGGCTGCTGTCTATGGGGTTGCACAGAGTCGGACATGACTGAAGCGACTTAGCAGCAGCAGCAGCAATGGTGATTATTGTTATTATTCAGCAACTGGAAATTGGATCTGAAGCTAAAGTTAAGAGATATGATATAGTGTGTAGGAGAACTTAGTATCTATCTAAGAGAAAAAAAAAAAAACGGAGAAGGCAATGGCACCCCACTCCAGTACTCTTGCCTGGAAAATCCCATGGATGGAGGAGCCTGGTAGGCTGCAGTCCATGGGGTAGTGAAGAGTCGGACACGACTGAGCGACTTCACTTTCACTTTTCACTTTCATGCATTGGAGAGGGAAATGGCAACCCACTCCAGTGTTCTTGCCTGGAGAATCCCAGGGAAGGGGGAGCCTGATGGGCTGCCATCTATGGGGTCGCACAAAGTCCGACATGACTGAAGCGACTTAGCAGCAGCAGCAGCAAGAGAAAAAAAAAAAAAAAATCAGGTTCTCTGTACTGGATGGCCACCTGGTCTTAAATCCCTTTCATAGCATTCTCATGCAGTCGTTGTCCAGTATCTGAAAATTTCCTGGAATGAGGCCCTCACTACACCAGACAGGTGGTTTAGCACTGACATTTGACATACTGACAAATTCGAATTCCTCCCCATTGCTTGTCTTTCTCTGCCCTAGTGTTATCTTTTGAAACATATGAGGCCGTTCCAGTCCTTCACTGGATCTTAAAGGAAGGAACTGGAAAGGCCAGCCACTGCCCATTGTAGAAACCCCCTCAATGTGATCCTCAGAACGTGGTCCTTTGCTGACATTGTCAGAGGTGAAATGAATGTTTGTGAAGTGGCCTATTTCTTAATAGGAAGCACTCATGGATTGGAGGTTCTGCCATTTATGGAACTTAAGTTTTCCCTTCTATAACTTCTACCTCTTGGATATAGTGCCATCCTTGATTCCTGGCTCCCTTAGTTTATTTACCCTGGGCAAGTGACTTCAGCCCTCTGAGAGTGGAGAGTAGGGGAAATAATAGCACCTAATACATTGGGTTGTTGTAGGATTAAGTGGAATAGTCATGTCAAGCATTTAACATAGAGCATATAATAGGTGGATCACAATAAACTGTGGAAAATTCTGAAAGAGATGGGAATACCAGACCACCTGATCTGCCTCTTGAGAAATCTGTATGCAGGTCAGGAAGCAACAGTTAGAACTGGACATGGAACAACAGACTGGTTCCAAATAGGAAAAGGAGTACGTCAAGGCTGTATATTGTCACCCTGTTTATTTAACTTCTATGCAGAGTACATCATGAGAAACGCTGGGCTGGAAGAAACACAAGGTGGAATTAAGATTGCGGAGAGAAATATCAATAACCTCAGATATGCAGATGACACCACCCTTATGGCAGAAAGTGAAGAAGAACTAAAAAGCCTCTTGATGAAGGTGAAAGTGAGAGTGAAAAAGTTGGCTTAAAGCTCAACATTCAGAAAACGAAGATCATGGCATCTGGTCCCATCACTTTATGGGAAATAGATGGGGAAACAGTGGAAACATTGTCAAACTTTATTTTTCTGGGCTCCAAAATCACTGCAGATGGTGATTGCAGCCATGAAATTAAAAGACGCTTACTCCTTGGAAGTAAAGTTATGACCAACCTAGATAGCATATTCAAAAGCAGAGACATTACTTTGCCAACAAAGGTCCGTCTAGTCAAGGCTATGGTTTTTCCCGTGGTCATGTATGGATGTGAGAGTTGGACTGTGAAGAAGGCTGAGCGCCAAAGAATTGATGCTTTTGAACTGTGGTGTTGGAGAAGACTCTTGAGAGTCCCTTGGACTGCAAGGAGATCCAACCAGTCCATTCTGAAGGAGATCAGCCCTGGGATTTCTTTGGAGGGAATGATGCTGAAGCTGAAACTCCAGCACTTTGGCCACCTCATGCGAAGAACTGACTCACTGGAAAAGACTCTGATGCTGGGAGGGATTGGGGGCAGAAGGAGAAAGGGATGACAGAGGATGAGATGGCTGGATGGCATCACTGACTCGATGGACGTGAGTCTGAGTGAACTCCGGGAGTTGGTGATGGACAGGGAGGCCTGGCGTGCTGCGATTCATGGGGTTGCAAAGAGTCGGACACGACTGAGCGACTGATCTGATCTGATCTGATCTGATAGAATAGGTGTTCTGAGTATCAGTGGGCATTTGACTAGGTGAAACCATTTTTCTCAGAATATATAGTCTTTACTGTCTTGGATAATAATCAGAGATGTTATGCTTCCTCCATAAAGGGTTGAGAACCAGTTCAGAGCAATACTAATTCTGAGGGGTAATTTAGAATTGAAGAGAAAAAGATATAGCTGTGAGTACCACCTAGTGGTCTTCTAGAAGTATAACAATTTAATCAGCAATGTCAGGTGGCACAGTAGTAAAGGAATCTGCCTGCCAATGCAGGAGACGCCAGAGATGCGACTTCGATCCCTGGGTCAGAAGATCCCTTGGAGATGGAAATGGCAACCCACTCCAGTATTCTTGCCAGGAAAATTCCATGGACAAAGGAGCCTGGTGGGCTACAGTCCAGGGGGGTCGCAGAGTCGGCTATGACTGAGCACAGCACAGCAGCAGTATTTAGGAAAAGTTCAGCTCACTGACCATCAGTTCTAACTGTGGTAGGCTCTCAGCAGACAGAAGAGTTTGATTTCCAACCCGTTTTCCAGATCCAGATGACCTGAGTCTGAGTCCTCCAGAAAATAAGGGTAATCACAGATTTTATTTAGAGAGAAGTCAAGTCATCTCTTGGAATTAGTAGAGTGGAATGGGGAAATGTGAAATAATAATGCTTTCTTTTTGCTGATTTCTCCCTGGAAGTGAATGATGTTGCTTGTGCATAATCTGAGACCACTCATCGGCCTCTCTTTCCTCCCAAATTGTCAGTGAACTTCAGTCCACCCCAGGGCATTTCCTTTCCAGATGGGGTACTGGAAGAAAATACGTTCCAAGATTTGAAAATGAAAATTCTTAAAGGGAGTTGCTCACAAGAGGCTGACAGTCCTACTTTAATTTTAAAAACTTTAATTACAGATGTACAGAAAAGTTACAAGAATAATAGAAAGAGTTCTTATATGTATTTCACCCAAATGTCTCAAATGTGAATATTTCACTGTGGTTGCTTTTCCTTTATCACTCTCTCTTTGTCCACCTTCTACACACACACACACACACACACACACACACACACACAAAACTATTTGAGAGTAAATTGTAGACATAATGCCCTGTTATTCCTAAAAATAAGTAAATGATCAAAGTCAGGAAATTATAAACGATCCAGTGCTTTTATCTAATGAACACACCTTATTACAGTCTCACCAGTTATTCTACTAATAGCCTTTATAGAAAAAGGAAAAAGTATGGCCCAAAATATAATCCTAACTAGATGATCATATTGCATTTCATTTTCATGATTCTATAGTCTCTCTTAATCTTTAAAAGATTTAAATACTTTAAAAGTATTTTAGGACAATTTCTTTGTTTTTCATGACCTGTCTAAAAATAATTGACATATTATAAAAATTTTACAGAATTATGGAAATATTAAAGAGTTTCATACTGAATAACATAAATAATAAATTAGTGAGGAAGTAGAAAAAGCTCTTCCTGGAGAGAATGCCAGCTAATAAACACAGAAGGAATGATAGAATGAGCAAATCACAGCTTGACAACCGGAATAATAATAATTAGGCAAAAGTCATCAATGGGTGATAAACTTGCAGGTGAAACATTGATGAATAAAGGATATTTACATAGTTTCAAAGTATTTTCCCCAAAAATATGTGTTCGTTACAAAGAGAAAAATAATATATGTATATTGAAGAAAGCTGGAAGACACCATCTTAACAAGGGATCAAAGCTAGTGTCACCAGTAATATGCAGTTAGACAATTTGTGCCTCCTGATATCATGCACTGAAAAGGGCAGTCTCACTCTGGTATTCCTGACCAAACATGCATAACCTGGATTTAAACACAAGGAAACACCAGACAAATCTCATCTGAGGGGCAATCTATAAAGTAAATAGCTTATACTCTTCAAATTCTGCCAGTTAATCAGAAAATTTGTAACTTCCCTTGACAGCCCTACTTTGGTCTAGATGTGTGTGTCAAGGTGGTCAAGGGGGATCTGGTTCTTCAGGACAAAGGCCAGGTTTTATTTTGATCTTGGAATGCTCTGAGTCCCTCTCACAGAACAGCTGTGCCCAGCAGATTGCACTAGGGCCAAAGGTGCCATGCCTAGCTCCTACTCCAATGGCTGCAGAGTCACTGACTCCAAGGTCCAGGATGCCCATCTCCATGGCAAGGCATTTGGCCATGGCTTTGGCATACTCGAGTTTGGAGGCATTTTTCCAAGCGCATTAATATAGGACAAATAAAGGGAAGCACTACCTGATGCAGAATGTAGAAATTTTTTGGCTCTGGGGAGTAAGAACTAGGAAGTTAAGCTGGCTCAGGAAGAGAAAAGTGACTATTTAGAATGACAATGTCAAGAGACAGTTACAGTGGAGTTCAGTCTTTCTGAGGTGAGTTGGGAAGAGAGGAGGAGAGCTATAACTACAACTTTCCCTTAATTCCCTGGTTTCCCAATGCCACTGTAAGCCCCTTAGCCAACTCTAGAGGGGTAGATCCCATTCAGGTAGCATCTTTGACCTCAGGCAGTGGCTATCTTCTCTCTTCTGGATAATGGAGAAGGAAACAGTGTTCAGGACACAGCCTCTTGGGTTGGTTTCTAGTGACCTATGGAATGACAAGCTCCAGTGCCTATTACTACACCAAAGTGATGTCTGAGCTCTTCTTACATACCCCATCGGACACTGGAATCTCCTTCCAGGCCATCAGCAGCATGGAGGACTTCTGGGATGTGAGTATGAGATCTCCTCTACCCCTCCCCTCTTCTTCACAGTGGCCTAGAGCCTGAGGCCATGGGCCAGGTTTCAGGGCTGTCAAATGGTAGATAAGGCCATATCCAGAGACAGGGCATTCTAGCATTAGGCTGAGTCATGGGGTCAGGCAAGAATTAATGGGTCAGACTAGACAGAGTTCAGGTGGTGATAGGTTAGAGATCGGGATGATAATCAGAGAGTCAAGTCAGTGCTTAAACTAGTATTGAGAGTCAGAGGTAAAGCAGAACTTCAAAATGTATTTTAAGTAAAGAGTAAGGCCACATCAGGCTGAGATTTGGCCAGAGTTCATGGCTAGGCTGAAGAGCCCAACAGAAGCAGACTGGAGACAAGCTGGAGGGGGTCAGTGAGTATGGGAAAAGGGAATTCTAAGGGTAAGAGTCAGCAGAGTCTGGGTCAGGTTCAACCCAGTTTGTGATCTAGTTTGCCCAGGGCCCATTACTGGACAGCTTGTATTGGACCAAATGGTACAACAACCAGAGCCTGGGCCACGGCTCCCACTCCTTCATCTACTATGAGAACCTGTTGCTGGGGGTTCCGAGGCTGCGGCAGCTGCGGGTCCGCAATGACTCCTGCATGGTGCATGAGGACTTCCGCGAGGACATTCTGAGCTGCTACGATGTCTACTCCCCAGACAAGGAAGAGCAACTCCCCTTTGGGCCCCTCAATGGCACAGCGTGAGTGAGTCCCCCAACCAGTGTCGCAGGGCTTGCCCCTCTGAGCCTGATGCCATCCCAGGCTTGGGAACCATTTCCATTCAGACTTAAAGAGCCTTGGGGGTACTTGGTGGGGCGGTGAGAGGCGTCTCTCTGAGACCCATCTGTGACTGTTTGGAGACCCTGGTCTGGGTCATTGAGGAACAGAAAAGGTATGTTAGCAGACAGAGCCATAGCCTTCAGAGTTGTCTTCACACACAGGTCCCTGTCACAGCTGCCCTACTCTGGAGGCAGTCTTGCCAGAGGAAGCATCCTTTCTTGCCCAGAAGACCCTCCTGGGTATGGAGAATGGATCCACACAAGTCATGGCTGGAAGGGTCTGACCCTTGGAGCTAATAGGGGAAGGCAGCAAGGGGCCAAGGATGGATGAGGCATTAGGGAAGAAAGGGGAAAGGGTGAATAGGACAGGAAAGAAGAGGAAAGAAATAAGGGTTCAGGGAGGAAAGTTTGTGGACAAAACAGAGAATCATGAGGCTAAGTAGCCAGGTGCACATGAGAAGAAAGGGTCTTTTCTGGGCTACATGCTTTCCTCATGGGGACTACTCAGGCTGGAGTCAAAAGTGGACTTGGGTTTATTATCTGTAGACTTGGGTGACATTGTAAAATATCAGGAGATTTACATTTGAACTTCACTTCAGCCACTAACTAGCTGGATTATCTCAGACATCTGAGTATTAGTTTCATCCTCTGTAAAATATGAATAATATTTTTCCTTCCTTCTCAAATAGTTAGGTTAAACAAGATAATATATGTAAAATGTATATGCGATATATATAGGTAATATATATGAAACAATAAAGCCCAGACAGTTATAAAATGCTGCCATTGCCTTGGGAGTCCAGCTTCTGGGCCTGGCTCAGACCTCTCCACTCAGGTGGCTTCTTCTGTGACAGATGGACCTACCACTCGCAGGATGAGCTGGGGGGCTCCTCTCACTGGGGCCAGCTCACAAGCTACAGTGGAGGTGGCTACTACCTGGACCTTCCAGGATCTCGACGGGCCTGTGAAGAGGCACTCAAGGACCTTAAGGAGGGCCTATGGCTGGACAGGGGCACTCGGGTGGTCTTCATCGACTTCTCAGTCTACAATGCTAACATCAATCTTTTCTGTGTTCTGAGGTGGGTCCCCTTTCCCTGCCTTCCCTCTGTCACCCATGGTTCCTGGTTCACCTCTCCTCTGCTGGAGACCCTTCCTTAAATGTGTTCCCTGTGGTGGGGGAGGGGAGAGGATGGGAGGAACTGTCCCAGCACAGGCCCCACCAGACACCCCACTCCTCCCACAGACTGGTGGTGGAGTTTCCAGCTACAGGAGGTGCCATCCCATCCTGGCAAATCCGCACGGTTAAGCTGATCCGCTATGTCAGCAACTGGGACTTCTTTATCGTTGGCTGTGAGATTGCCTTCTGCATCTTCATCTTCTACTACGTAGTGGAGGAGATCCTAGAGCTCCGCATCCACAGGCTTCGTTACCTCAGCAGCATCTGGAACATTCTGGACCTGGTGGTCATCTTGGTGAGGGACAGATGTCCTAGACTTGGGACACCTGGGGTGGTGCAGGGAGGTCTACCCTGAGAGGGGCTCCCAGTTCTTCCTTCTGGCATCCCAAGTCCTTGGGACTTCTGGTCAAATCACTGTGTAACAGCTCCCTAATCCAGAGGCTGATGTGCCCCAGGCTCGGCCCTGGAAGAATCCTATCTCCATGTTTCCTCTCCCTCCGGCCTGTGATCCAGGCCCTGCTTCTTTTTTGTACCTGACGTTATGTTCCTCTTCTGTCTTTCCCCCTCATGACCTGTCCCCTTGAAACTCCTGCCTTTTCTCTCCTATTAAAATTTTCTGCCTCTTCATCTTCGTCTCCTTCCTATTAACAGGACACATGCATGTCCGACCAAGGCTGGAAAGAGGTGGGGGAAATAAAATTGCTTGGCTCCATCTCTCCATGGTCCTTTACAATCTACATATTTACCACTGGCCTCACAGCCTTCTCTTGGACTTTAAGCTGTTCCCCCAATCATCCTATCCAGTTCCACTTGAACCTAAGATAGTCAACCACTCAGCAGGGAGAGAGGTGTTTTTCTACCTACCTGTCTTACCCACCCCAGGTCTCCCCTGGGACTTCATGGTTGAACTTCCCTTGAGATTCTCTTGACTCTCTGACACTCCCCAACTCCCGTTGTGACAGCTCTCCATTATGGCTGTGGGCTTCCACATATTCCGAACCCTCGAGGTGAATCGGCTGATGGGGAAGCTTTTACAGCAGCCAAACATGTATGCTGACTTTGAGTTCCTCGCCTTCTGGCAGACACAGTACAACAACATGAACGCCGTCAACCTCTTCTTTGCCTGGATCAAGGTACCTTGGGGCTCCGCACCCTCAGCAGCACCTCAGGGCATGCATTCTCCCTTCCCTAGGACTTGTCTCATTTTCCTTGTCTGGTTTTGGCAACTCCTGTGGCCTCCCTAGGCCCCCGGAGTGGACTGTTTCAGGCTTTCCTCTTTCTTCCCTAATTACTTGGTTCAATATGGCCCTTTCAGATATTCAAGTACATCAGCTTCAACAAGACCATGACCCAGCTCTCCTCCACGCTGGCCCGCTGTGCCAAGGACATCTTGGGCTTTGCCGTCATGTTCTTCCTTGTGTTTTTCGCCTATGCCCAGCTGGGCTACCTGCTTTTCGGGACCCAAGTGGAAAACTTCAGCACTTTCGTCAAGTGCATGTGTGTGTCCTTCCCCCTCCACTCCTCCCTGGCCCCTCACCCTCTGGCTCTAGGGGTGTGTGTATCCTTGGGGAATTTGGGTGGATGTGGATGTGGGTGTCTCTGTGCTTAAAGCATCTGGATGAGTCCCCAGAAGCCCTAGTGTGTGTGCTCAGCATCTCTGACCTTGTTCTGTCTGCATCAGATTGGGTCAGGGGTCTGAGTTCACTGAAGAGCAGTAGGGAGGGAAGTGGGATGGCGTCAAGGTTATGGTTGGGCTCAGGGTGAAGCCCAGGCCATGGTGTCTCAGCTTCACTCAGTTCCGGATCATCCTTGGGGACTTTGACTACAATGCTATTGACAACGCCAACCGCATCCTGGGACCTGTTTACTTTGTCACCTACGTCTTCTTCGTCTTCTTCGTGCTCCTGGTGAGGGTCCCACTGAGGGATGGGGATTTGGGAACATGAGGAGTGGAGATGTGAATGGCCTGCAAGGTGGGGTTTTGTCCCCCACTCCACCCATGTTCTACACTAATAATTACGGAGGGTTTCTCAAACCAAGGATGGAGAGGTGGGGGGCGAGGAGAACCTCTGCATTTTCTGAAGGTTGGCCAGTGTGTGGTCAGCACAGTTAGGCAGTTTGCAGAGTATAAAGGAATCTGCAGGTTCCCTCCCTAAAATCAAACCCCTGTCCTCCAAGGATGGAAAGAGAAGGAAGGCTACTTCATGGGGAGAAGGGCCTGCCCTTGGAAGCTTTTCTGCCTATTTTCTAAGACCCCCTTTCCCCTGGGGCTCTCTGGCTCTTTCTACTACCATTGTTTGGTATTTGCTCTCTCTCCCTGCCAACCATGAAAGATCTGTGTTTGATTTTTGTTAGAAAAGCCAGCAGGTTTCTTTATTTGATTGGTGGACAGGGATACAGATATGGATTTGGGGATAGACGGTGAAGAGAGCACAATTTTACTCTCACCTTGGAAAGTTTCTGGCTTCAATGACAAGCAGACCCTTCCATGAAGGGGGCCTGTGGCGTATGTTGGGGTATCTTTGTGGCCGGATTACTGCAGCAGTAAGGGAGGACATCAGGTTGATGAAGGGGCATGACCCCCACTCCCACCCCCACAACAGAACTGTGCTGAAAGCCTGGGCTCTGGGGACCCTGAGATGTGGGGATCAGTGAGCTGCAGAGATGGCGCTGGAGGTATTGGCCTTTTTGGAACACATGTTGGGACGTTCATAGGGTCCGTGGGCTTGATGCTGTCAGTGGATCTGGAAGTGAGGACTCTGGTCCCTGCTTTCTCCTCCAGAACATGTTCCTGGCCATCATCAATGACACATATTCAGAGGTCAAGGAGGAGCTGGCTGGACAAAAGGATGAGCTACAGCTTTCAGACCTCCTGAGACAGGTGACTACTCAGTCTCCTGGAGCCGCACATGTGCATCAGGGCCCAGGTCAAGGCTCTGTGTCCTGGTCTGCGCCTGATGGGTTAGGGGCCTGTGCTCTCGTGTGCCTTCAGCTTATCCCTGGGATCCTGTCACCCTGTGAGTGCAGGTGGGGACAAGAGATGAGGAGGAGGTTGCAGGCGGGAACCAGGCCTGTTTCTTTTCCCTATCCAGGGCTACAACAAAACCCTACGGAGGCTGCATCTGAGGAAGGAGCAGGTTTCAGATGTGCAGAAGGTCCTGCAGGCTGGGGAGCAGGAGATCCAGTTCGAGGACTTCACCAACACCTTGAGGGAGTGAGCAAGCAGAGATCCAACCTTCTCTGACATTGATCTATAAGTCCTTGACCCTCAAGCACATGCCCTTTGCCTATAACCCTCCAATCTTGGCCCATGGGCCTCTGACCTTGTTTTACAGGCCTTTAACCTTGGCTTATCGGAGAAGGCATGGCACCCCACTCCAGTACTCTTGCCTGGAAAATCCCATGGATGGAGGAGCCTGGTGGGCTGCAGTCCATGGGGTCTCGAAGAGTCAGACACGACTGAGCGACTTCCCTTTCACTTTTCACTTTCATGCATTGGAGAAGGAAATGGCAACCCACTCCAGTGTTCTTGCCTGGAGAGTCCCAGGGACGGAGGAGCCTGGTGGACTGCCGTTTATGGGGTCACACAGAGTCAGACACGACTGAAGTGACTTAGCGGCAGCAGCAGCAGCAACCTTGGTTTATAGGTCTCTTATCCTGACCTTCAGAACTGTGCCCCTGGTTTAAAGGACTCTGATTGTTCTATTCTGGACCTTGTTGAACAACCCTTAGCACTAGTGTAATACCATGATTCCCTAATCATTGTATACATGCCTCACTCCCACAAAACTCTGAGCTTAATTCTATGCTCCCTCACAAACACAGGATTATTTCCTTAGCCATCCTCTCCCTGCTTCTCAGTTAAACATATTAATAAACATTGATCAGATATATTGTGAGTACCAGCTGTGGGCCAGGCATATAATTAAATGAGATAATCTTTGTCTTTCAGGAATTCACAGACATATAAGCAAATAAACAGAAATCACAGAACAGTGATTCTGTTCCACAACAGAAATAACTAAAAGCAAGGGAGCATGGAGGTATAAAAGCACATACAAAGGCAAAGAGGTCTGAAACTGAGCCACATGCACAGGACTAATAAGTAACTGAGCATTGTAAGGCAGTAAATGAAAGGTTGGGCAACGCAGACGAGGCGGAGAAATGGGCTAAGGCCACATTGGGAAAAGCCCTGAACACCACTTCTCTATCCAAAGAATACGGTGCCCAGGAGAGGTTTTAAGCAGGGAAGGAGTATAGTTAGTCTTGTACTCTTTTTTTTGGGTGGGGGTAGGGGAGGGGCCGGAGAAGGCAATGGCACCCCACTCCAATACTCTTGCCTGGAAAATCCCATGGACGGAGGAGCCTGGTGGGCTGTAGTCCATGGGGTCGCTGAGTCAGACACGACTGAGCAACTTCAGTTTCACTTTTCACTTTCATGCATTGGAGAAGGAAATGGCAACCCACTCCAGTGTTCTTGCCTGGAGAATCCCAGGGACGGGGGAGCCTGGTGGGCTGCCGTCTATGGGGTCCCACAGAGTCGGACACGACTGAAGCGACTTAGCAGCAGCAGCAGCAAGGGAGGGGCATGCAATGCAGCTTTCGGGATTTTAGTTCCCTGACCAGGGATCAAACCTGGGCCCTTGGCAGTGAAAGTGCAAGTCCTAACCACTGGACTGCCAGGAAATTCAATAGGCTTGTACTTTAGAATAATGTAACTCTAGTTGCATTATGAAGAATGGATTTCAGGGGTAGGTAATGAAGGGAAGGCCACAGGGCAGGGGGTAGGGAGCAGGTAGAGGGTGGGTTATTTGGAGGCAAAGAGATTTTGCAGTAATTCTTTTAGGAGATCCTGAGGGCCTGAACCTAGTCAGCAGGAGTCAGGGAAGGAAGAAATAGATTCAAGGGATTGTGTGAGGGGTTTCAAACCACTAGACCTTGACATCCTGGCTTTCTCATGTGGCCCCCTTTGTCTCTAGAGAGCAAGACTCTTGCCAGAGTCTAGCAAAAAAAAAGAGTGAGGAGTCCATAATGGAGAGCTCACAGCCATGGCAGGTCAGAGGTCATTTCATCCCCCTGTTCTCTTCAGGCTGGAGCACACAGAGCATGAGACGACCAAGCTCACGGCTGCCTTCACCAGGTTTGACCAAGATGGGAACGGCATCCTAGACGAGAAGGAGCAGAAGGAGACGCAGCAGAAGCTGGAGGGGGAGAGGGTGAGCCCAGGCAGCTGGTGGAGAGGCTACAAGGAAACTGCTCATCCTCCTCTTCCTGCAGCACACCCCGAACACTAACCAACTTGGAAATCCTCCAATGGATGGGCGGGAAAGACCTCTCTAGAATAGTGGTTCTCAAACTGCTGTGTGGTAGAACCCCCTGGAGAGTTTTAAAACATCCTCATGCTCAGGCCACACACTCCAGATCAGAATCTCTGGGGGAGTCAGTGGGGGTCAGCCATCATTTGTTTTCGATGTGGTTCTGCCAGAATTGGACACTGGCTGTTTTTTTTTTTTTTTAATTAATCAATTTATTTATTCATGGCTGTACTGGATCTCTGTTGCGGGCTTTCTCTAGTTGTGGTGTGCAGGCTTCTTATTGCGGTGGCTTCTCTTATTGTAGAGTATGGGCTCTAGGACATGTGAGCCTCAGTAGCTGTCGTATGTGGGCTCAGTAGTTGTGGCTCCCGGGCTCTAGAGCACAGGCTCAGTAGCTGTGGTGCATGGGCTTAGCTGGTCCATGGCATAGTGGGATCTTCCCCTGTCAGGGACTGGATCCACGTCTCCTGCATTGGCAGATGGATTCTTTACCACTGAACCATCAGGGAAGCCTCATCAGTCGTTTTTAAAGCTCCCCAGGTGACTCCAGTGCATAGCCAAGGTTGATCATCATTGCTCTAAAACACAGCCTCAGGGAGAAAAGGATCAATTGCCGAGGAATCTCTGACAATTCCTTCAGAGCTCTTGCCCTCTCCTTGGAGTTCTCAAACTCTGACCCTTAGCTGCCCCTCCTATGCCTCTTCATCCCTAGCCTGCATAGACCAAAAAGCCAAGGGCTAAAGGAGCAGTGCCAGGACACTGTCCCTCCTCTCCCTCAACAGAGTTGGCTTCTAGTGAGTGCCCCATTCATCAGTGCTTCAAAGAGCTTGTGTTTTGTTTCTTGGGGAGGTGATTCTCTCCCAGAGGTTAGGCCAGCTTTGTGTCCAGCACCACCACTCTGATTCTGTTGTCTCTAGAGTTTGAGGGGAAAAGGGAATAGCAATAACTATAGCCCAAGGCCTGGTCCTGAGAGCCCATTAGAGCAAGTGATGGAGCAGGAGCTGATGACTTCCCAGAGTCATCTTCTCCCTGACCTCTGACTTCCTGATCAGGTGGCTGTCCATGCTGAGATTGAGAACTTGGGCTGGTCCATTGTGAGGAGCCCACCAGGCGAATCGAGTCCAAAGCAGGCTGCCAAAACAGGTGGCTGGGTTTCGGGAGAAGAATTCTACACGTACGTGCAGCCAGGGGGCCCAGGGCTGACTGTGTTTATGTCGTTCTACCTTGAGCTTCTTTCCACAACCTTCCAACTCCCTATCCTACCCCAGGGAAAACCCCTGTCCCCCTTTAATTCTCCCAGCACCACTGGGCCTTATGTTCTTTGCTCCCATCTGGGCATCCCCTGTTCTGTACCCCCTTCCCCTGGAATCACCCAGCTCTCCAGACACACATTTCTGCTCCTTTGGTCTCTCTCAAATCCTGCACAGGCTCACAAGGAGAGTTTTGCAGCTGGAGACTGTCCTGGAAGGAGTCATGACCCAGGTTGATGCCATGAGGTCAAAGCTGACGATGGTGGAGAGGAAGGGGTGGCTGGCTCCTCTTCCAGGCGCAGTGAGTGGTCCTTCACCTGGCTCTTCTGGCTCCCCACAGCTGATCTCTACCATCTTTTCTACTCAGTGGATGGAGGCAAAACATTTTTGAAAGATCAGCATTTCAGTCTCCTGGGGCAACATGTTCCCGGTAGTCAGTCTGTCAGTGGAGATCAGGGGGTGGAAAGAAGAACTGAAGTTGTTTCTCTGGCCTGAGGGCGACCTTAGCCTCCAGGAGAGGGTCTGGGGTTGGAGAAACATCCAGGTAAAAGGAAAGTGGGACACAAACTCCTCCTCCAAGTGACCTGTCCTTTTTTTCTTCCAACAGGGGGAACAAGGCATTTGGGAGCACCTGCAGGCAGCCCCAGCTGTGACTCCAGCCCCCTGGGGACTCTAGGGCAGGCAGGAGAGTAGTAGGGGAGGGGTCCTAAAGCTTCAGACAGCAGGTTCCTCTGTCACCGCCTCCCCAGAAGCTCCCCCAGCACACGCCCTCCACTTCTAGGGCAGTGGGTGCTACCACTGCTGCTGCCAAACCCCACCCTGTGCCTGGCCTTTTGAGCCAAGGTTTCTGTGTGTAGCTGTATAGCTCTATGAAATATTTCCTGCTGGGCCTCTCACCCCCGTGGGCTCTGAATTCTGCTGTGATAATTTTTTTTTTTTTAAGTCAAAAACAATAAAGAAGGGTAATAACTTTCCTGAGCATCTGGATAGCCATGATTTGTGAAAAAAGTAGAAGCTGAGAGAAGAGCAATATCTAGATGTCTTCTTACTTGCCAGTGAAACTTTTCCTCTGTGTGTCTTGAGGACAACTGCTGGCAACCATGGGGTTCACTTCTTCCCCATTGGGATTCCATGTGAAAGAGAAGGGGAAGCCAGAGAGGAGGGGACACTTTCTTGCGTGGGGAGAGTACAGTGTTGTAGAGGAGTTGGATTGGTGACCTCCCTCAACCTTCCCCAGCAAAGTCCAGGAAGGCTCAGGGGCAAGTCTGCCTCCAGACGTGCCCCTGAACAGGGAGGGGGGTGTAAACCAGAACAAAGCTGAAGCCTGAGGAGAAGCTGGCCAAGAAACGACCTCCGGATTCTAGGATCTTTGGATAAAATGTGGGGGACTCTGATTCTCTCCTTCCACAGGACATTGTGGGTTTGCCTGGTGATTATCAATAAAATAAAAAAAAATCCTTAGGAAAACCAGGACTTTGCACTTGCTTTGGGGATGGCAGGAGAAAGAAGAGGGGCTGGAACTGTGACCCATCCTTGTATTAATACTAGGGCTGGAGAAAGCTCACCCCTCCTGGGAAGTGTAGAGCTGGGGCAGTGACAGTGTGAAGAAGCTGGGCTTCCCCAGGAGTCCTGAAGGAAAAACTTCTGACTCATAGGAATGGTTTGAAATGGTGGACACTTTGGAAGGAATGATGCTAAAGCTGAAACTCCAGTACTTTGGCCACCTCATGCGAAGAGTTGACTCGTTGGAAAAGACTCTGATGCTGGGAGGGATTGGGGGCAGGAGGAGAAGGGGACGACAGAGGATGAGATGGCTGGATGGCATCACTGATTCGATGGACGTGAGTCTGAGTGAACTCCAGGAGTTGGTGATGGACAGGGAGGCCTGGCGTGCTGCGATTCATGGGGTCGCAAAGAGTTGGACACGACTGAGCGACTGATCTGATCTGATCTGATGATTGTCCTATTGGAGGAGGTGGAGGTGGTAATCTAGGGTGTTCTGGTCCTTAGAAGGGGTGTGTGTGTGTTTGTGTGTGTGTGCACGAGCACACTGTTGGGTGTGGGCAGTGAGAGTGTAGATGGAGAATAACCAGAGATAAGACAAAAAAGCTCCTACACCAAGATTTCGAGAGTATAGGCCTGCATCTTGACACCTGCTATATCCCCTCTCTCTTCCCTTGTGATCTTTATTCCTCCCTCATTTTGCACATTCCACTGCTCCCCACTTTCTTTCTTCATCCATTCCCTTCACCCATCCCTGTTCTTCCATCCCATCAAATACATTCTATTTGTATTTGAAACAGCTGAATCAATTAAGAACACCAGACTGTATCCTCAGTTCTGTAAATTTATAACTGGACTTCCCTGGTGGTTAAGACTCTGTACTCCCAATGTGGACACATGGGTTCCATCCCCTACAGGGTTGGGGTAACTAAGATCCCACATGCCAGGTGGTGTGACCAGGAAAAAAAAATGTGATCTAAGCTTTCTTCAAGAAAGGTTATAGCAACGGAAGAGAAACAGGTGCCAGTCTGCTGTTTGAAAAAAAAAAACGCCCAGTGAGTTGACCTTAATCTAGGACATCGGAAGTGAAGTGAAAGTCACTCAGTACTGTCCGACTCTCTGCGACCCCAAGGACTATACAGTCCATGGAAGTCTCCAGGCCTGAACACTGGGGCCTTTCCCTTCTCCAGGGGATCTTCCCAACCCAGGGATCAAAATCAGGTCTCCCGCATTGCGGGTGGATTCTTAACCGGCTGAGCCACAAGGGAAGCCCAAGAATACAGGAGTGGGTAGCCTATCCCTTCTCCAGGGGAACTTCCCGATCCAGGAATACGAACTGGGGTCTCCTGCATTGCAGGCGGATTCTTTACCAACTGAACTATCAGGGAAGCGGAAGAGAGAGTGTTTTGGCTCAGGTGTAACGGCCTGAAGGTTTCCCAGAGCCTGGATGAGACTAGCTTCAAAAGCATGGATTTCCTGAGCAGTCTTTCAGCGACTAATACCGGCCAGAGTGAGGATTCTCTGAGGAGGGGCTAACTTGTCTCTTTACCACTTTATAGTCAGCAGGCTACACTGGGCTCGACCCATCCAAGAGGTCGTGGGTCTGTTACTAGGCTAACGATACTTCCAGGGAGTGGCCGCGGGATTGAGTGCATCCTTCGTTCCAGATGTCGGACCCTTGGCAGCGCATTCACTCACGAAGACTATTTTGGCTTTAAATTTGGCTTAGTGCTTACGCTTGGTTATTATTCTTTACTTGAGACATAACTTAGCCCACAAGCGCAGAATCACAGGGCATTGAACCCAGGGCGGGGAGGGCGGGGCACGCCCAGCGCGCATGCGCAGCACCTCACAACCGGAAGCAGCGCTGGGCAGGGCATGGCGGCGGCGGCGGCGGCGGCGGCGGCGGCCGAGGGTGTCCCCGCGATCCACCGCGAGGAGCCAGTTCGAGGTATGCGGAGTGGACGGGGATGAAGTGTCCGGTGGGGAGGCCTGAGTCTCCGGGTACGGCCCCGAGATGCCGGGGCTCACCTGGCGGGAGCGGGCAGATCGGAGGGGCGCGCCTGTGTGTGAGCGTGTTTGTGCTGTCAGGGCTACTGAGAAAGAGTGGCCCCGAGGTCAAGTGTGGCCTGAGGCCGGTGCAAGGGAGCAGAGGCCTGAGGCAGAGGCGGGTGAGGCAGGAAGGAAGTGAGGGACTTGGAATTACGGCACTTGAGAATGGAGCCGATTTGATGGAATGAGGTCAGGTGGAGGGGTGTGGGGAGAAGCTGCTGTGTCTGGATTAGGACCGGGGCAGGGCGGGGCACTTACTCTTTCTCCTTTGATTCAGATGATGTCGCTGTGGAGACTGCTGAGGAAGCAAAGGAGCCTGCTGAGGCTGACATAAATGAGCTCTGCCGGGACATGTTCTCCAAAATGGCAACTTACCTGACTGGGGAACTGACGGGTGAGGCGCGGTCCGGATGGATGCGGGTAGTGCCGGGCACCACTCGCTGAAGTGGTTTGGCGTTTGGCACAGGCAAACCCGTGAGGTGCTTTAGCAGCGTCAGTGTGCGGCTCCCTCCCTAACCCCATAAACCTTAAAACATGCCTGTTGGAAGTTTGGGGAGGTCAAGAAAGCGTAGGAAAGAAGTCCCTCCCTTCCCTGGAGAAATTCAGGAACTACTTTCAGAAACACAGGATGAACAGCAAGGGCACACTATGTAGCACAGAGAACTGTATTTAATGTCCTATGATAAACCATAATGGAAAAGAATGTAAGGAAAAAAGAATGTGTGTGTGTGTGTGTGTGTGTGTGTGTGTGTGTGTGTGTGTGTGTGTGTATGGCTGAGTCACTTTGCTGTACAGCAGTAATTAACACAGCATTGTAAATCAACTGTACTTCAAAAAAAAAAAAAATTGGTGCAGAAACACGTAAGAATACTTAGTACAACCCTGCAGGTCTCCATAGTGTAGACTGAGCCTGAGAAAACGAAAAAGAATTAATCAAGAAGTGCTTTCTTGGGGCAAGTGTATTTTGAAAGGGGTTGTAAAGAATATAAGAATTCATTGGCAGAAAAGTGGGAAATGACTAGTGAGTGAGATAGTATAAGCAAGCTGTTTGTTTGGCTAAAGAGATGTACTTATTAGGTTAAAGGGAACTGGGGAGTGACCAGCAAAATTTGGGGTCTATTAGGTTGGTCTGAGAATTTGATGACCCACTCTTTGAGACATGATTAATTTTTTGGTCCAGTGTGTATTTCCAAGTGAAGCATGACCCATGTGTGGAGGAAGGTCCAAAAAATGAAGTCTGGGTCAAGTGTAGCTTTTCATAAGGGTCTGTTACATTGTTTCACTTCCCCAGGAAGTTGCTGTGAGCTAAACTTGTGAACCAGAATGTATGAGAAAATGCTTGATGAATAGGAGGGGTTGTGAGTCTCCAACAGCCTATTTATTTGTTTATTTCTGAGCAAGAGAAACCAAGCAACAAAATCTAGATTTTATTTATTTATTTATTTATTTTGGCTTTTCTTTAAAAATTCCAAGGACTTGGCAGTGCTCCCATTCTTGCAAGGCTCTAGTTGACTAGAGTTGGGCATTGTCTCCTTTAAATGGACCAGCATGGTGCAGTTTGTCCCTCCTACTCCCTGTTTTCTCCCTTTTACTGAGACCCAGTGTCAGTTGCCATGTATTACTCTTCTTATATTGTTTTTTAGTAGTGGTACAGAAATAGTTTTCTGTACCAATGTCTATCAAAATTGATAAAGTAAATGGTAGACTAAGACTAAGAAAATCATACTATTCCAAGAAATGAGAGTGTATTTCTTTGTAGAAGTGAATAATCTTGTGTTTAATATGCAAAGACCTGGCTTGCTTCACTCATTTACATAATATTGCTGGTTCCTGGGTATTTGAGTGTGTCACCGTTGTTTGAAAGAGACAAGTTTGATAGCAGTGAGAGTGTGGATATGGAGGAGAGATGGAATAACAATATTTCAGATGAAGAGATATGGTCTGTGACTGAGTGATGGTAAAAGGGGTGGAGAGAGCAGCATGGACCCAAGATCATTACGGAAGTGGAGTTTATAAGACTTGTTGAAGTGGATATTGAGGGATGGGAGCAGCTAAAGACATGTCTGAGGTTTTAAGCCAGTGGTGCCATCAGCCAAAATAGGCAAGTTGGAAAGAGGAACCATGTTTAGTGTGAAAATAATATTTTCAGCTTGGGCTTTGCTGATTTTAGGTATTACTGGGATACTCGGGTGACTGTTCCCAAGACATTCAAGTGACTTGAATATGTGAGTCCAGAGCTCAGAGTGATCAGAGCAGGAGAAACAGATTTGGGAGTCACCTGCCTAGTAGTGTGAGTTTAGGATGTGTAGGAAGAGATTGCCAAGGAAGACCTTAGAGGTAGATAAGAAGACCTGGACTGAAATCTCAGGGAATGCCTGTATTGGGCAATTAGTTTTTATTAACAGTACTTAAAGTACCTAGATTTACAAATGATTTATTATAAAATTTAAAGTGGATTGTAATTTCCCTATGATTGTCATTCTTATCTATACGGATACTTTTTTGAGTTTGAAACTCAAAAACTCTGGGAGTGCCATAGGAATGTGCCACCTATGTAAACATCAGCCATGAGTCACAGCTGAGGAAGAGCTGAGACCAGATAGTTAAGGGAGTTGGATGAGAAGAGATCTGGCATAGACACTCAAAAAGAGCAGTTAGATTAGAAAATGCTATAGCAGCCAAGGAAAGGAGCAGTTCATGGAGAGAGGGAGATCAGTAATGTCAGATACTATGGAGAGGCCCAGGAGGATAATAACTGAGAAAAGGCCAAGGATTTGGTAATTAGGAGAGCACTGACAACCTTGGAGCATGTGATTTCTCTGGGTGTTGGGGACAGAGACCAGATAGGAACGGTTTATACCAGAGAGTGGTGGTGAGGAGGAAGCAGTGAGTGTAAGTTACTCTTTCAAAAGGGTTAACAGTGAAGCTCCTTTGCTTTACTGAGCGAATGATGTAGGTGTAGAATAGAGGGAGTGCTTTGGGGATGGAGGAAAGTGGAATATAGATAGAGAGGAAGGTGCCAGGATGGAGAGAGAATTTGGAAAGGCAAGGGAAACGAGATGGTTGAAGAGAGGCTCTGAAGAGGTAGAAGGATTGGGATCAGGTACACAGGAGGAGAAGGAGCTGTCTTGGCAAGAATAGGAACACTTCTACCTCTTGAAAATATATTAAGGTTCAGAGAAGTTTAGAAGTGAGGCAGAAAGATTGAGGCAGTTTATGTTAAGTGGGCTTGACTTTTGGGAAAGTTGGAGTAAAGGCCATTTGCTTTGAGTAGGGATGGGGAAGGGAACCAAGGATGTGAGAAGCAGGCAAATAGTTTGGAAAACTCAGTGCATAAAATGGAATACAGAATCACAAGTAGTAAATGAGTTACTAAGAAGTGTTGAGGTCCTGCTGCTGCTGCTGCTAAGTCACTTCAGTCGTGTCCAACTCTGTGCGACCCAATGGACGGCAGCCCACCAGGCTCCCCCGTCCCTGGGATTCTCCAGGCAAGCACTGGAGTGGGTTGCCATTTCCTTCTCCAATGCATGAAAGTGAAAAGTGAAAGTGAAGTCGCTCAGTTGTGTCTGACTCTCAGCGACCCCATGGACTGCAGCCTTCCAGGCTCCTCTGTCCCTGGGATTCTCCAGGCAAGAGCACTGGAGTGGGGTGCCATTGCCTTCTCCGGTTGAGGTCTTAGTTGACTTTATATATATTTTGATTGATATATATATATCTTTTCCCCATCTCTTCTACATTTATTTGCAAAGCTGTTTTTTTCCTTATTTTCAATTGATGGTAATTGCTTTACTATGTTGTGTTAGCTTCTGCCATACAACAGTGTGAATCAGCTCGAAGTATTCATAGGTTCCATCCCTCTTGAACCTTCCCCTCTCCCCTCACTCCCAGGTTGTCACAGAGCACTGGGTTGAAGTTCCCTGTGTTACAGCAACGTCCCACTAGCTATCTGTTTTACGTATGGTAATGTATATGTCTCAGTGCTGCTCTCTCAATTTGTCCCACCCTCTCCTTCCCCTGTGTGTCCACAAGTCTGTTTTCTATGTCTCTATTCCTGGCCTACAAATAGGTTCATCAGTACGAATTTTCTAGATTCCATGCTATGCTAAGGTGCTTCAGTTGTGTCCGAATCTGTGCGACCCTATAGACAGCAGCCCACCAGGCTCCCCCGTCCCCGGGATTCTCCAGGCAAGAACGCTGGAGTGGGTTGCCATTTCCTTCTCCCTAGATTCCATATGTATGTGTTAATAAACACTATTTGTTTTTCTCTTTCTGACTTAACTTCACTCTATATAGCAGGCTCTAGGTTCATCTATCTCAATAGGACTGACTCAAGCTCATTCCTTTCTATGACTAATATTCCATTATATATATATATGTACCACAACTTCTTTATCCCTTCATCTGTCGGTGGACATCTAAGTTGCTTCCATTTCTTGGCTATTGTAAATAGTGTTGTAATGTACGTTAGGGTCAGTTCAGTTCAGTTCAGTCGCTCAGTCGTGTCCGACTCTTTGCGACCCCATGAAGTGCAGCACACCAGGCCTCCCTGTCCATCACCAACTCCCAGAGTCCACCCAAATCCATGTCCATTGAGTTGGTGATGCCATCCAACCATCTCATCCTGTCGTCCCCTTCTCCTCCTGTCCTCAATCTTTCCCAGCATCAGGGTCTTTTCAAATGAGTCAGCTCTTCGCATCAGGTGGCCAAAGTGTCTTTTTGAATTATGCTTTTCTCAGGGTATATGCCCAGTAGTGGGACTGCTGGGTCATATGGTAGTTTTATTCTTTGTTTTTTTAAGGAATCTCAATACTGTTCTCCATAGTGGCAGTATCAAGTTACATTCCCACCAACAGTGCAAGAGGGTTCCCTTTTCTCCACATCCTCTGCAGCATTTATTGTTTGTAGAGTTTTAAAACAATTATTTATTTACTTAGCTTTGGCTGTGCTGAGTCTTCATTGCTGCACGGGCTTTTCTCAAGTTGTGGCGAGTGGGTGCTACTCTCTGGTTGCAGTGCACAGGCTTCTCGCTGTAGTGGCTTTTCTTTGTTGTGGAGCATGGGCTCTAGGGCACTCGGGCTTCAGTAGTTGCAGAATACAGGCTCAGAGTTGGGGCTCACGGGCTTAGTTGCTCTGCAGCATGTAGGATCTTCCTGGATCAGGAGTTGAACCCCTATCTCTTGAATTGGCAGGTGGATTCTTTACCACTGAATCACCAAGGGAGCCCCATTTGTAGATTTTTTTTGATGATGGCCATTTTGACCAGTGTTGAGGTGATGACCTCACTGTAGTTGTGATTTGCATTTCTCTAGTAATGAGCAATGGAGAAGGCAATGGCACCCCACTCCAGTATTCTTGCCTGGAGAATCCCATGGGCGGAGGAGCCTGGTAGGCTGCAGTTCATGGGGTCGTTAAGAGTCAGACACGACTGAGTGACTTCACTTTCACTTTTCACTTTCATGTATTGGAGAAGGAAATGGCAACCCACTCCAGTGTTCTTGCCTGGAGAATCCCAGGGACGGGGGAGCCTGGTGGGCTGCTGTCTATGGGGTCGCACAGAGTTGGAAACGACTGAAGCGACTTAGCAGCAGGAGTAGCAGTAATGAGCGATGTTGAGCCTTTTTTCACATGTTTATTAGCCATCTATATGTATCTGTGGAGAAGGCAATGGTACCCCACTCCAGTACTCTTGCTTGGAAAATCCCATGGACGGAGGAGCCTGTTAGGCTGTAATCCATGGGGTTGCTAAGAGCCGGACACGACTGAGCGACTTCACTTTCACTTTTCACTTTCATGCATTGGAGAAGAAAATGGCAACCCATTCCAGTGTTCTTGCCTGGAGAATCTCAGGGACGGGGGAGCCTGGTGGGCTGCTGTCTATGGGGTCGCACAGAGTTGGAAACGACTGAAGTGACTTAGCATATGTATCTGTATTTATGGTGCAGTCTGCCCAGTTATATGATGTCATATTAGGGAGACCAAGACTGCTTGCTTCACCTCCCTTTTTCTGGTACATGAGTTTATCTTTTCCCTTTCTAACTACGATCCTGAAGCTTCTGGATTTTATTTGGTTTGAATAGTTTGCCAGTTGTTGCCTGAATTCCTACTTAGACATTTAGAATACGTATGCATGTGCATAAGTTGCTTCACTCATATCCTACTCTTTGTGACCCTATGGACTATAGCCCTCCAGGCTTCTCTGTCCATGGGATTCTCCAGGCAAGAATACTCGAGTGAATTGCCACACCCTCCTTCAGGTGATCTTCCGAACCCAGGGATCAAACCCATAGCTCCTGCAGCTCCTGCACTGCAGGCAGATTCTTTACTGCTGAGCCACGAGGGAAGCCCTAGAGTACATAGGCTGAGTATAAATGTCATAAATCAGAAGGGGCCTGCTTCTTTGACATTCCCTAGATCCTGCCTTGAACTGCCATTTGGTCATTAATTCCACATTCTAGTCATCTACACAAATCTTAAAGGTATCACATCTTCTGTGTTTGTTTTAAAGCGACCAGTGAAGACTATAAGCTCCTGGAAAATATGAATAAACTAACCAGCCTGAAGTATCTTGAAATGAAAGATATTGCTATAAACATTAGTAGAAACTTAAAGGACTTAAACCAGAAGTGTAAGTAATAATTTTACAATTAAACATATTTGTTTGTATTTAATGTTCATTTGTGCTTGAGGGAGTAGAGAAGGGAAAGGAACATGGTCTCTGTCCTCAGGTAGCTCATTTTCTAAAAGTGAATTACAAAGTTAAAGTGAATTTTTTCCACTCTGAGGATTAGTGTGCTTTGGTGGTACAGTTATTTCTGCTTCTGAATCTTGAGTTGATCCATTTATTTCCAGAAAAATGGGGCAGAGGAAAGGTGGCCAGATTCTAGGGAATTAACAATGAAATCCGTAAAGGACTACTTTATAAACAGAAAACCATAACATATATAATCATAATATGCTGCTTTAGTTGGCAGAATATATTTTCCTGTTGACTTATATTTGTGTTCCCTGTCTATAGGGCTCTCCTTCTTGGTCTGGGAGTACCTAAGAAACTGAGTCAGTAATGGAAAGATTGCTTGAGGAGCAAGGAATTTCAAAGAGAGGAAAACTAGTAGATGAGAGAGACTTAACTTTGTTTAGGTCACCAGTCATACCTGATCAGCTAGCTGCTGTCTTCTAAGGCATGTGCCCTGCCAGTGATCAGAATCATGTCACTCCACCTACTCTGTCTTAGGCAGAGCTGACCAGACACTAGCATGCTTACTTTCCACCTTTTTCTACATTCCTTGTTGATGCTGTATAAACCCTGGTCTGTCTTTGTTTTCAAAGATGCTGGACTGCAGCCTTATCTGGATCAGATCAACATAATTGAGGAGCAAGTAGCAGCTCTTGAGCAGGCAGCCTACAAGTTGGATGCATATTCAAAAAAACTGGGTAACCATTTTTATTTGTTTTGATTTGATAAGAGCACCCTCCTCCCAGTATGACCATATGATAGTTAACATTTATGGTATGCCTACAGTGATCTATTTTAATCTTCACAAAACCTCTGGAGAATAACTTTTTATGACTAGTAGTAATAAAATAACATTTCCTGAGTGCTTAATAACATATCAGGCACTGTTCTTAATATTTTGTGCCTATCATTTTTTTTAATCCTTTGATCTCTGAGGTAAGTACATGATTTTTAGCCCCATTCTATTGAAGAGGAAGCTGTGGTTGAAGGAGTTATAACTGGCTTAAGGACAGCAGAGTTGCACAGTGAAAGTGCTTAAGGACACAAAGTTAGTATATAGAAGAGCTGTATTCCAAACTATGATTGATTTCAAAGCTCAGGCATTTAATTGTGGTTCAGCAGGCTGAAGCATCTTTAATAATGTAGATGCACATCTCAGAAATAGAGTAGGCAGTCCAATCAAGGCTTTCTTAAGGGGTTACTTTTCCTTTAAGGAAGAAACTGGTACTAGTGTTGATGCCTTGCTACCTGACTCTGGCTCTTATATCCATGATTAAAAATAACACAGTTGTTAAAAAAAAAACACGTTGTTTTTACTCTAGATATAATTTACATGTTATTTTTGATCATTGACAGTTGTTGACTACTTGAAGCAATTGGTTTGTAGCAGACTGAGATTTGACATGGGTGGTAGTTAACATTGTCCACAATTAAATTTACTAAATGGTGACTGTGAACTTTAGAAAGCATTGTGCCAGATGCTTACAGGGTTTTAAAGAAAGGGGGAATCTATAACATTAAGGGGTTTACTTGATGGTCTTTTAAATTCCTGTATCTTTCAAAATTGTTTTCCTAGTGTGTATGAAGGATAGGAATAAGAAAATAAAAGGAGAAATGTACTTGAGATTTCAGTCTGGCTCTTAGAGCCAGACTGGGACAGAGCCTGGAGGGGCAAGTGCTTCCTATGCTTTTCTAAGGCTCCTGGTGGCTCTAGTGCTAATACGTTTGCTTAACCCTGGTAGAGTGTCTGAGCAGGTGCTGTTGACAGGGCTAGAATGTAGGGAACTCATTTTAGATTCTTGGTTATGTGTATGGATATTTGACTCCTTAAGTTGAGCACACTGATTATATTTGGACAGATATCCAAATATCTGTCGTAGCTAATAATGATAGTTAGCATTTATGGTGTACCCGTAATTTGGATACAATTTGGACAGCTACAAGGACTGAAGTTAATAGATATTTTTTAAAATGTAATAGACATTTTTGAATTTGCCTGGAAATGCTAACTAAAGAGTATCTTTGTAAGAGCTGATTTTGTTTTTTTAATGTTTTAATTTTTGGCCACATTGCACAGGCATGTGGGATCTTAGTTCCCCAACCAGGGATCAAGCCTGCGCCCTCTGCATTGGGAGGTGAAATCTTAATTACTGGACCACGGGGGAAGTCTTTTTTATTTTTTTCTTTCTTTCTCCCTCTCTCTCTTTTTTTATAAGAGCCCATTTTAAAAGATATAACTCTTCCTCTCCCTCTCCCCACTGCAGAAGCCAAGTACAAGAAGCTGGAGAAGCGATGAAAAACAACTGTGGGGACAAAGTCTTTTTTAATGTGGAAAGAATGTTTTATAAGACCTGAATCTTCAGGTTGATGAATTGTGAAAACTCCTCAAAAGGCAACTACGCTGGTCGTCCCAGAAACATCGCAACATTGGAGTAAACTGGAGAACTGTGGCTATCCCTGGAGGAACTTCTTTTGAGGCAGAATCCTCAGAAACTCAACACTTATAACTCCTTACCTTTTACTTGAATGCTTCATCATCCATTCAGGACAAAGAGTTTCTCAAAGTTCAGATAAACCTGGGCCTGCCAGTAGAATCAAATGAGAGGACCTCTTTTCCCTGGTAGCAGTTGATTACTGTATTATTTTCTTAAATGGTTGGTTTTTGAGTTACTGTGTAAAAGGTGGTTTTTGTCTGTCAAGGATGTAATGTATTGCTAACAAGATTCTAAATTAAAAAAGGAAAACAAAGCAGTCTTGTTCTTGTCAGTTTATTACCTTGTGAATGTCAGTAATTTACTTTTCCATACATTGCAAATAACAGAAAATCTTAAAACTGTCTCAGGCCAAGTCTTCTAGACTGAACAGAAACAGTGGAAGGAGTGTCGTTGCGATAGCTTGGTGTATGTGATGGGCCCCTCCTGTCTCCTCTTTATGAGTCAGATGGCTAGAGACGGATGACACTTGGCATGTGTGCTCACTTTTGGAAATATAACAGGATGTGTGTATGTTAGGTGGGGAGGTGGGGCTGCCACCCAGGCTACTCAATAAGTAAAGCATTTTATAAAATATCTTCCTACTTGTGTCTGCAGCGTCAGGGGAGCTTCCGCGAACCTGGCTGTATTCTTTTCAGACTACAGACATCAGAGGGTACTAACTAACCAGTCTGGAAGACAGTCAGTCATATCCAGAGTGGGGTATCAGCAGTTACGAAGGTGCCTGAGGTCCCCAATTCCATTTCCAAAAGAGTTCTTAACTCTGTAATTTCCCACCATTTAAGTTCCAGAAGTCTTCCATGATCCTCTGCTTCTCTGAACCGTTGCTGTGGTCTCTTCTCATCTTAACTATGCCTCTAACCTGTAGTCTATGCTGCTGGCAGATCAGTCTTTCTAAAATGTAAACTGGCCATATTACTCCTGCTTGGAATTGTCTTATGACTTCTCATGGTGTCTTTGAAAAAGCCAGACTCTTTTTTTTTTTTTTTAAACTTAGAAACCAACATTTTAATAAGTATTTCGTATTACTTTTGTGTTTCTGAGGAAGTAGTCAAATGTAATTCCCTTTGGTTCTTTATTAAACTTTTTGTAACTTTTTCATATAAGATTCGAAGCATTTGGCCAGATACACACCCTGACACAAACTCGCATTTTGAAATTGGTATCAATATATAGAGGCAACAACATCCCCAATTCTATTCAGGGTTCTCCTAAGGTAAAGTTGAAAATACCATAGTTTTAATCTTTCATTCTATTAATGTATTACATTTATTGATTTGTGTGTGTTGAACCATCTTTGTGGGCTTCCCTGATAGCCCAGTTGGTAAAGAATCCACCTGCAATGCAGGAGACCCTGGTTCAATTCTTGGGTCGGGAAGATCCACTGGAGAAGGGATAGGCTACCCACTCCAGTATTCTTGGGCTTCCCTTGTGGCTCACCTGATAAAGAATCCGCGTGCAATGCAGGAGACCTGGGTTTGATCCCTGGGTTGGGAAGATCCCCTGGAGAAGGGAAAGGCTACCCACTCCAGTATTCTGGCCTGGAGAATTCCATGGACTGGGTCGCAAAGAGTCAAACAACTGAGCGACTTTCACAACAACCATCTTTGTATCCCAGGGATAAATCCCATTTGATCATGTGTATGAGTCTTAATGTGCTATTGAATTTGGTTTGCTAGTATTTTATTAAGAAGCTTTACGTCTATATTCATCAAGGATATTGGCCTGCTTTTTTTTTGTAGTATCCTAATCTGGCTTTGGTATCAGGGTAATGCTCACCTCATGAGTTTAGGAGTGTTTCCTCTTCAGATTTTTGGGAAGAGTTTGAGAAAGATTGGCATTACTTCTTTGTTTAGTAGAATTCACCAGTGAAACCATCTGATCCTGGGCTTTTCTTTGTTGGGAGATTTTGATTACTGATTCAAAATCTTTATCCTTTATTGATTTGTTCAGATTTTTCCATTTCTTCCTGACTCAATCTTGGTAAGTCATGTGTTTCTAGGAATTTATCCATTTTTTCAGGTTGTCCAATTTGTTGGCAGATAATTGCTTATACAGTCTTTGTATTTCAGTAGACATCCTCTTTCATTAACTTTATTTATTTGAGACCTATCTCTTTTTGTCTTGGTTAGCCCAGCTAAAGCTTTGTCAGTTTTGTTTATCTTTCCCAAAACCAACTTAATTTCATTGATCTTTTTTATTGTTGTCCTGCTCTTTATTTCATTTATTTCTACTGTATTTTTCCTGCTTTCTGCTAACCTTGGGCTTAATTTGTTTTTCTTTTTCTAGTTCCTTAAGGTGTAATGTTAGGCTTTTTGAGATCTCTCTTTTTTCTTGATATAGGCATTTATAGCTGTAAACTTCCCTCTTATTTTGCAACATCCATAAATTTTGGTATGTTGTGTTTCCAGTTTCATGTTTCATCTGATTTTCCTTTTGATTTCTGTTTTTGTTCTTTTGTTGTTCAAGAGTATGCTTTTCATGCATTTGTGAATTTCCAATTTTTCTCCTGTTACTGGATTCTAGTTTTGTGACATTGTATTTAGAAAAGATACTTGATATAGTTTCTATCTTTTTGAATTTGTTGAGACTTGCAGCCAAATACATGATCTAGCTTGGAGAATGTTCATGTGCAGTTGGCAAGAATGTGTTTTCTAAATCCATATTTCTTAGCATGCATACAAGGCCCCTATTTCATTCCTTTTTTAAATTTTACTTCCTATTACTCTGAGACTTAACACTGTTTTCAGCTGTTATGAGCTACCTTAAATTCCCATGGAGGAGTTGTCTTTTTTTTTTTTCTTTCATAAACTTTCTACTTTACAACAGATTTAGATTTGCTGGAAAGTTGTAAAGGTAACACAGAATTCCATACACCTAAATTAAAAACAACAAAAAAAAGGATAACAGAATTTCATGGTTGAGCTTTCACATCTCAACCGTGTTTCCTCTTCCTGAAATGATTACCTGCCCATGCTTGACAAACTTCTCTTATTTAAGATTCAGTCTTGATTTTCACTCCTGGGCTATGCTGTATTGTGCCAAAAGTAGAAAAAACATGTTAGTGTGCCAGCGATACATCGATGTTTATGAGGCAAGTAATCTGATTTTTTCAAAAAAAAAACATTGTAGGAGTTGTGAGGAAAATCAGAGTTTTTGTTGTTCTTTAAGTTTTAGTTAATTTTGAATTGCTTAGGTTGCCTTTGATGAGTCTTCCATGCACCTCAGTTATTAGGAACCCTTGTTTCCATTTCACTAAACACTGTTGTCTCCAACCAGTAAGATTGAATTCTCAAAAAAAAAAGTCATTATCATGAAAAACAAAACTAAAAAGGTAGGTAGGCTATTGTGGATTAAAGGAGATGAGAGAGCTGAATCCAGGTGTGAAATGTGATTGGATCATGAATGAAAACAAAAGTATAAAATTTGGGAGGACACAAGAACTTTAAATGTGTGTTAGGTGGATAATTTTGAATTAAGGTTAATTTTCTTAGGTGTGCTAATGGTGTTATGGTTTTGTAGGAGAGTGTCCTTCTTCCAGACATTCCAGCTGGATTTTTGAACTGTGGTGTTTGAGAAGACCCTTGAGAGTCCCTTGGACTGCAAGGAGATCCAACCAGCCCATCCTAAAGGAAATCAGTCTTGAATACTCATTGGAAGAACTGATGCTGAAGCTGAAACTCCAATACTTTGGCCACCTGACGTGAAGAACTGACTTGTTGGAAAAGACTGATGCTGGGAAAGATTGAAGGCGGGAGGATAAGGGGATAACAAAGGATGAGATGGCTGGATGGCATCACTGACTCAGTGGACATGAGTTTGAATAAACTCTGGGAGTTGGTGATGGACAGGGAGGCCTGGCATACTGCAGTCCATGGTGTCACAAAGAGCTGGACTCGACTGAGCGACTGAACTGAACTGTCCTTCTTGAGAAATACATGCTGAGGTATTCTGCTGTCTTCAATTTACTTTCAAATGACTCTGGGAATAAAAGTATTAATACTAAGCACCTTGAAGGAAGAAGAGGAAGGGAGGAGTAAATTTGGCAACTTGTTGACACATGAATCTAGGGGATGGCCATTGTTCTTTCAACTTTTTGATAGGTTTAAAACTTCCAACTCATTTCACATGCTAGTAAAGTAATGCTCAAAATTCTCCAAGCCAGACTTCAGCAGTACATGAACCATGAACTTCGAGATGTTCAAGCTGGTTTTAGAAAAGGCAGAGGAACCAGAGATCAAATTGCCAACATCCTCTGGATCATCGAAAAAGCAAGAGAGTTCCAGAAAAACATATATTTCTGCTTTATTGACTATGCCAAAGCCTTTGACTATGTAGATCACAATAAACTGTGGAAAAGTCTTCAAGAGATGGGAATATCAGACCTCCTGACCTGCCTCTTGAGAAACCTATATGCAGGTCAGGAAGCAACAGTTAGAACTGGACATGGAACAACAGAATGGTTCCAAATAGGAAAAGGAGTACATCAAGGCTGTATATTGTTACCCTGTTTATTTAGCTTATATGCAGAGTACATCATGAGAAACGCTGGGCTGGAAGAAGCACAAGCTTGGAATCAAGATTGCTGGGAGAAATATCAATAACCTCAGATATGCAGATGACACCACCCTTATGGCAGAAATTGAAGAGGAACTAAAAAGCCTCTTGATGTGTATTTTTTAGATTAGTTGTTTGTCAGTTGCTTCATTTGCTATTATTTTCTCCCATTCTGAAGGCTGTCTTTTCACCTTGCTAATAGTTTCCTTTGATGTGCAGAAGCTTTTAAGTTTAATTAGGTCCCATTTGTTTATTTTTGATTTTATTTCCAATATTCTGGGAGGTGGGTCATAGAGGATCCTGCTGTGATGTATGTCAGAGAGTGTTCTGCCTATGTTCTCCTCTAGGAGTTTTATAGTTTCTGGTCTTACGTTGAGATCTTTAATCCATTTTGAGTTTATTTTTGTGTATGGTGTTAGAAAGTGTTCTAGTTTCATTCTTTTACAAGTAGTTGACCAGTTTTCCCAGCACCACTTGTTAAAGAGATTGTCTTTAATCCATTGTATATTCTTGCCTCCTTTGTCAAAGATAAGGTGTCCATATGTGCGTGGATTTATCTCTGGGCTTTCTATTTTATTCCATTGATCTATATTTCTGTCTTTGTGCCAGTACCATACTGTCTTGATAACTGTGGCTTTGTAGTAGAGCCTGAAGTCAGATAGGTTGATTCCTCCAGTTCCATTCTTCTTTCTCAAGATCGCTTTGGCTATTCGAGGTTTTTTGTATTTCCATACAAGTTGTGAAATTATTTGTTCTAGCTCTGTGAAGAATACTGTTGGTAGCTTGATAGGGATTGCATTGAATCTATAAATTGCTTTGGGTAGTATACTCATTTTCACTATATGGATTCTTCCAATCCATGAACATGGTATATTTCTCCATCTATTAGTGTCCTCTTTGATTTCTTTCACCAGTGTTTTATAGTTTTTTCTATATATAGGTCTTTAGTTTCTTTAGGTAGATATATTCCTAAGTATTTTATTCTTTCCATTGCAATGGTGAATGGAATTGTTTCTTAATTTCTCTTTCTGTTTTCTCATTATTAGTGTATAGGAATGCAAGGGATTTCTGTGTGTTGATTTTATATCCTGCAACTTTACTATAGTCATTGATTATTTCTAGTAATTTTCTGGTGGAATCTTTAGGGTTTTCTATGTAGAGGATCATGTCATCTGCAAATAGTAAGAGTTTTACTTCTTCTTTCCAATTTTGATTCCTTTTTTTATTTTTTTCTGCTCTGATTGCTGTGGCCAAAACTTCCAAAACTATGTTGAATAGTAATGGTGAAAGTGGGCACCCTTGTCTTGTTCCTGACTTTAGAGGAAATGCTTTCAATTTTTCACCATTGAGGATAATGTTTGCTGTGGGTTTGTCATATATAGCTTTTATTATGTTGAGGTATGTTCCTTCTATTCCTGCTTTCTGGAGAGTTTTTATCATAAATGGATGTTGAATTTTGTCAAAGGCTTTCTCTGCATCTATTGAGATAATCATATTGTTTTTATTTTTCAATTTGTTAATGTGGTGTATTACATTGATTGATTTGTGGATATTGAAGAATCCTTGCATCCCTGGGATTAAGCCCACTTGATCATGGTGTATGATCTTTTTAATGTGTTGTTGGATTCTGATTGCTAGAATTTTGTTAAGGATTTTTGCATCTATGTTCCTCAGTGATATTGGCCTGTAGTTTTTTTTTTGTGGGATCTTTGTCAGGTTTTGGTATTAGGGTGATGGTGGCCTCATAGAATGAGTTTGGAAGTTTACCTTCCTCTGCAATTTTGGAAGAGTTTGAGCAGGATAGGTGTTAGCTCTTCTCTAAATTTTTGGTAGAATTCAGCTGTGAAGCCGTCTGGACCGGGCTTTTGTTTGCTGGAAGATTTTTGATTACAGTTTCAATTTCTGTGCTTGTGATGGGTCTGTTAAGATTTTCTATTTCTTCCCGGTCGAGTTTTGGAAAGTTGTACTTTTCTAAGAATTTGTCCATTTCTTCCACGTTGTCCATTTTATTGGCATATAATTGTTGATAGTAGTCTCTTATGATCCTTTGTATTTCTGTGTTGTCTGTTGTGATCTCTCCATTTTCGTTTCTAATTTTGTTGATTTGATTTTTCTCCCTTTGTTTCTTGATGAGTCTGGCTAATGGTTTGTCAATTTTATTTATCCTTTCAAAGAACCAGCTTTTGGTTTTGTTGATTTTTGCTATGGTCTCTTTTGTTTCTTTTGCATTTATTTCTGCTCCTACAGCTCAACTCCAGAAAAATAAATGACCCAATCAAAAAATGGGCCAAAGAACTAAATAGACATTTCTCCAAAGAAGACATACAGATGGCTAACAAACACATGAAAAGATGCTCAACATCACTCATTATCAGAGAAATGCAAATCAAAACCACTATAAGGTACCATTTCACACCAGTCAGAATGGCTGTGATCCAAAAGTCTACAAATAATAAATGCTGGAGAGGGTGTGGAGAAAAGGGAACCCTCTTACACTGTTGGTGGGAATGCAAACTAGTACAGCCACTATGGAGAACAGTGTGGAGATTCCTTAAAAAACTGGAAATAGAACTGCCTTATGATCCAGCAATCCCACTGCTGGGCATACACACTGAGGAAACCAGACGGGAAAGAGACACGTGAACCCCAATATTCATCGCAGCACTGTTTATAATAGCCAGGACATGGAAGCAACCTAGATGTCCATCAGCAGATGAATGGATAAGAAAGCTATGGTACATATACACAATGGAGTATTACTCAGCCATTAAAAAGAATACATTTGAATCAGTTCTAATGAGGTGGATGAAACTGGAGCCTATTATACAGAGTGAAGTAAGCCAGAAGGAAAAACATAAATACAGTATACTAATGCGTATATATGGAATTTAGAAAGATGGTAACAATAACCCGGTGTACGAGACAGCAAAAGAGACACTGATGTATAGAACAGTCTTATGGACTCTGTGGGAGAGGGAGAGGGTGGGAAGATTTGGGAGAATGACATTGAAACATGTAAAATATCATATAAGAAACGAGTTGCCAGCCCAGGTTCGATGCACGATACTGGATGCTTGGGGCTAGTGCACTGGGATGACCCAGAGGGGTGGTATGGGGAGGGAGGAGGGAGGAGGGTTCAGGATGGGGAGCACGTGTATACCTGTGGCAGATTCATTTTGATGTTTGGCAAAACTAGTACAATTATGTGAAGTTTAAAAAAAAAAAAAAAGCCTCTTGATGAAAGTGAAAGTGGAGAGTGGAAAAGTTGGCTTAAAGCTCAACATTCCAAAAAAAAAAAAAAAAAAAACTCAACATTCAGAAAACTAAGATCATGGCATCTGGTCCCATCACTTCATGGGAAATAGATTGGGAAACAGTGGAAACAGTGTCAGACTTTATTTTTTGGGCTCCAAAATCACTGCAGATAGTGACTGCAGCCATGAAATTAAAAGACGCTTGCTATGCTATGCTATGCTAAGTCACTTCAGTCGTGTCCGACTCTGTGCGACCCCATAGATGGCAACCCACCAGGATCCCCCGTCCCTGGGATTCTCCAGGCAAGAACACTGGAATGGGTTGCCATTTCCTTCTCCAATGCATGAAAGTGAAAAGTGAAAGTGAAGTCGCTCAGTCCTGTCCGACTCTTAACGACCCCATGGATTACAGCCTAACAGGCTCCTCCGTCCATGGGATTTTCCAAGCAAGAGTACTGGAGTGGGGTGCCATTGCTTGGAAAAAAAGTTATGACCAACCTAGATAGCATATTGAAAAGCAGAGACATTACTTTGCCAACAAAGGTCCGTCTAGTCAAGGCTATGGTTTTTCCAGTGGTCATGTATGGATGTGAGAGTTGGATTGTGAAGAAAGCTGAGCGCTTAAGAATTGATGCTTTTGAACTGCGGTGTTGGAGAAGACTCTTGAGAGTCCCTTGGACTGCAAAGAGATCCAACCAGTCTATTCTAAAGGAGATCAGCCCTGGGTGTTCTTTGGAAGGAATGATGCTAAAGCTGAAACTCCAGTACTTTGGCCACCTCATGCGAAGAGTTGACTCATTGGAAAAGACTCTGATGCTGGGAGGGATTGGGGGCAGGAGGAGAAGGAGATGACAGAGGATGAGATGGCTGATGGCATCACCGACTCGATGGACGTGAGTCTCAGTGAACTGCGGGAGTTGGTGATGGACAGGGAAGCCTGGCGTGCTGCGATTCATGGGGTCACAAAGAGTCGGATACGACTGAGCGACTGAACTGAACTGAACAGAAAACTTATAAAAAGCATGTGTGCAGGGAGTCTGTCTTGCCTACCAGAGTGACATGGTTAGGTTGGGGCCAACATTGTGCAGACAGCTTTCTAGCAGCTCACTAATTTCAATTGCCGCCAAATACAAAAATTACAGTCGGAATGTTTTCCTTCGTTACCTCTTTTAACGCTCCTTTTGCGGTTCCTCCGCGAGGCGAAACTATCTGGGAGAGAACTTTGTCCCTCGGCGCTCTCTGTAGGTTACTGAGTTTTCATTGGTTGGGCGGGCTGTCGTCTTACCTCCGTGCGGCCGAGTTTTCCGGAGTCGCGTGGGTTCGCAATTCCAGCTTTGCTTGGTCGGTCCAACCCAGGTTGTTAACGCAGATGGCTCAGAAACCGCTGCGCCTGTAAGTGAACCTGAGTCCGAAGCCTATGTGTCTCTGTGTGTTTGTGTCTGCTGGAGAGGGTTTTTCTAAAGACGTGAAGAAAGGAGGAAAGCCCGGGGTGGAAGCCCGGAGCCTGCTGGTGAGCTCCTATCGCGTCTTTGCCTGGCCACGGCAAGCAGGCCTCTTCTCCCGATTGTTTTCGCTTCTGAAGCGGGAGACTATTGTCTACAGGCGCAGAGAGAAGAGGAAGCTGTCAGAGTCAGGTCTTCATGTTAGGCCTTCCTGGCCTCTGATATATATCAATTTCCCCTTCGTTTCTCCTTGCAGTATATTTATTAGCCAAAAATTGTAGGCATGGGCCCACTTATGGGTCCTGGGCAGGGTTCGACTGAACAGAGAGAGAGAGGACCTTTGCCCTGGCGCGTTTTTTCAGGGGGGTGGTGAGGAGAAGCCTTCCATTCATCCATTCATTCAACAGCATTGATTGAACAGTTGCAGTGCGCCAGGCACTGGTGCTAGGCGTTGGACAGATGGAATTCCTGCCCTAATGGATCTTATAGTTTAGGGGAACAAATATTAATCAGGAAACCAGATAAATGTTAAATTATGGTCCTGGTAAATGTCAGGAGGAAAAGGTTCACGGTTCTGGGAGGATTTATATAGGATATTTGGGTTAATGTGAGGAATCAAGGAAGTGAGGATTGAACTTTGATTAATAGTCTTTTTTTTTTTGTCTTTATTTCAAAAAAGTCACTAGAATGTTTACGAACACCTTGACATGATCAAATTTTCATTTTGGAAAGCGATTCTGGCAGCAGTGTGAAAAAAAAAATTGGAGCCAAAGTGGAAGACAGCTAGGACTAGGTAAATGAAGAAGAAAAGTGCAGAAATTCAAGGTCTGTTAAAGAGAGGACATCAACACGGCTTGGAGATGTTTGGTTATGAGTGCAAAGAAGTCAGCATAGTCTGGATCCTAGATTTCTGTTTTTCTTCAGTAGGATTGGAAACCGTGGCAAAGGGCCCAGATGAGGAGATGATGAGTTTTGAGGTGTCTTATGATGTACAGACTGGACAGTGGCTGTCCCCCAAACAATGGTAATTCCATGTGACAACTGCTATGAAAGAGGAAGTGCAGGGTCCTTTGGGAGCACTAGGAATTGGTGATTGATAGGGACTGGAGGGCTTCCTAGAAGAGGTGGTGCTCCGAAGATAAATGAACGTGCCAAATAATTTATTACAGAGTTTGCTCTGAAAAGCTATTTGGGTTTCTAAAGTTTTGAGAAGAGGACTTTCTGAGCTGGTCAGGAAGGCTTTAGAGATGTGCTTGGCCTTGAAAGATGGGAAATCTTTTAGATTCAAGATGGGTAGAGTGGGACTGTTAGGAGATGTCACCACCCCAAGGGAATGGCAGAGACAGAGAGAGTGATCAGATTGACAGTAGAGAAGGTTTCTGTTTTGGAACTTGGAGAAAACATTGGGGAAAGAGATCAGGGACTTGTGAAAAGCTGTCATCTCTCTGGCTGTGGAGTTGTCTTAATGATTTTGAGGAAAGAACATTGAACTGTTGGCTTTATGTAGGATGGACAGGAAGAAGGGAAGGTATTAGAGGAAATGTAAGTATATTCCCTATGTTGTAGCCAATACCAGATTCATTATATTTCTCTCTGATTCTGCCTCTTCAGTAACTACAGGACTCTCAGTTGCTCTGCCTCATAATTGTCCTGAGGCAGAGAATATAAAGAAAATTCCTCTTCTTTATATTCCTTGACATGTCCTCAGCATAGTACTTGGCACACTGCACTTAGCAAAGCATACTGTAGGTGCTCAGTGTGTGTTTGTTGAATGGATGCCTGAAATCCTGTGCTAAGATAGTGGCAGTGTAAATGGAAGCTACAAGAGGATCACAAAAGATACTTGTAAAAGGAATTGAAGAGACTTGATGACTGCATGGGGGATTTTTGCCTCTTGGTAATCAAATTGGCAGTAGCTGCTGCTGCTGCTGCTAAGTCGCTTCAGTCGTGTCCGACTCTGTGCGACCCCATAGACGGCAGCCCACTAGGCTCCTGTGTCCCTGGGATTCTCCAGGCAAGAACACTGGAGTGGGTTGCCATTTTCTTCTCCAGTGCATGAAAATGAAAAGTCAAAGTGAAGTCGCTCAGTCATGTCCGACTCTTATCGACCCCATGGACTGGAGCCCACCAGGCTCCTCCGTTGATGGGATTTTACAGGCAAGAGTACTGGAGTGGGGTGCCATTGCCTTCTCCGATTGGCAGTAGACTTATGTACAAAACTTGGCAAGTGAGAAGAAACTGGTTCAATTTTGGAGGAAATGATAAGCTAAATTTTAGATATGGTGAAGATAACTGGTGAGACCTTCAGGTGGAGCCGCCCAGCAGTCACTAATAGTTCACATGCCTTGAACCCCTCAGGTAACCTCAGAGAGACTGGAACACAAATCTCCCTGATCCAGGAAGACTAGTATATATACCAAACCTGGCAGGCCCATTTGTGTATCCTGAAGTGCTTTAACATTTATTATTATTTGCAGCTTGGCATGTGGAGATGTCGAAGGAAAGTTTGATGCTTTATTCAATAGAGTTCGAGCAATTCAGAAGAAAAGTGGAAACTTTGATGTAAGATGTTTCTTTCTACTGCATTTAAAAATTTGATTGTTGTAATCAAACATATTAAAGTTTGGGCTTCTTTATACATTTCTGGAACACCTACTCTCTTGTTAGACTGAGTTTCTTTTGTGAGCATGGAAATTTAGTAGCTGAAGAGTGGTATGGGAAAGGGGATGATGTGTTTACTGTAGACTTTTTTATACTCTTGAATTTGAGTTTTATTACTTTATTACTTTACACAAAACTGAAAACAGACTAGCAAAACCTCCCTTCAGTTCAGTTCAGTCGCTCAGTAGTGTCCGACTCTTTGCGACCCCATGAACTGCAGCACGCCAGGCCTCCCTGTCTATCACCAACCCCCGGAGACTACCCAAACTCATGTCCATTGAGTCGGTGATGCTATCCAACCATCTCATCCTCTGTCATCCCCTTCTCCTCCTGCCTTCAATCTTTTCCCAGCATCAGGGTCTTTTCAAATGAGTCAGCTCTTTGCATCAAATGGCCAAAGTACTGGAGTTTCAGCTTCAACGTCAGTCCTTCCAATGAATACCCAGGACTGATCTCCTTTAGGATGGACTGGTTGGATCTCCTTGCAGTCCAAGGGACTCTCAAGAGTCTCTTTTCCCACACCACAGTTCAGAAGCATCAATTCTTTGGCGCTCAGCTTTCTTTATAGTCCAACTCTCACATCCATACATGACTACTGGAAAAACCTCCCTTAGTGATTCTGATTACTGGGTTTGGGAAGCACAGATCTATTTCATGGGTATATGGTGTGGATGAAGTCAGACAATATATGTGCAAATGCTTCACAAACTAAAGAGCCCTGATTGTTATGTAATGTTGACTGCTGCTGCTGCTGCTGCTGCTAAGTCTCTCAGTTGTGTCCCACTCTGTGCGACCCCACAGACGGCAGCCCACCAGGCTCCACCGTCCCTGGGATTCTCCAGGCAAGAACACTGGAGTGGGTTGCCATTTCCTTCTCCAATGCATGAAAGTGAAAAGTGAAAGGGAAGTCGCTCAGTTGTGTCCGACTCTTAGCAACCCCATGGACTGCAGCCCACTAGACTTCTCCATCCATGGGATTTTCCAGGCAAGAAGAGTACTGGAGTGGGGTGCCATTGCCTTCTCCGGTATTGTTGACTACTGGACTCTAAATTCTTAAGAGTACAGAAGAGTATTCTAGGTATGGGAATTATTTGTTCATTGGGCTAAAGGTTGAGTAAGACAACAAGCAGAAAATGTGTCCTTTATTTCCTGTATCTCTCAGGGTACCTAATACCAGAGAGATACCTAAGTTTTGTATTTCACAGATTCTTCAAGGTTGATTTCTCCATTTTTTTCCCTGACCCTCTCATCCCCTTCACCAGCTTGTATTTGACAGCTAGAGAGCCAAAATTCAGTAATTGGTAGACTCAGAGTAACTACTACAATTGTTAAAGAATTATGTTTAGAAATTCTATAAATTAAGAAAAAATTTGGTTGCTGCTGCTGCTGCTAAGTCACTTCAGTCGTGTCCGACTCTGTGGAACCCCATAGACAGCAGCCCACTAGGCTCCCCCATCCCTGGGATTCTCCAGGCAAGAACACTGGAGTGGGTTGCCATTTCCTTCTCCAGTGCATGAAAGTGAAAAGTGAAAGTGAAGTCGTTCAGGTGTGCCTTACTCTTCGTGACCCCATGGACTGCAGCCTACCAGGCTCCTCTGTCCATGGGATTTTCCAGGCAAGAGTACTGGAGTGGGTTGCCATTGCCTTCTCTGAAAATTTGGTTAGAGATAATTAAATAGGACAGTTAGCCAAATAATGTTACTGTCAATTAATTATGTACTATTTGATAGTTTTTTTTAAAAATCTCATATCTGTTTAAAAAACTCATTTTAGCTGCTGTTGTGTGTAGGAAATTTCTTTGGCTCCACTCCAGATGCCGAATGGAAAGAATATAAAACTGGCGTCAAGAAAGGTATGAACTTACTTTTCTTTTTAATATTTTATTTATTTGGCTTTGCCCGGTTTTAGTTGCAGCGTGTGGGATCTAGTTCCCCAACCAGGCATTGAACCCAGGCCCTCTGCTTTGGGAGTGTGGAGTCTTGGCTACTGGACCACCAGGGAAGTCCCCAGAACTTATTTTTAACATGATTTCTAACAAAGTTTTAAGGCTCCCTGGTTCTTGCCAAGTTGTTTTTTACATATTAGTGATTTAAAAGTTTGCCTTAGAGTTTTGCATTGATCTGGGAAGAATGTCTATGCATCTGAATGTTCAAATTTTTAATTTGGTTGGATTTAGTTCCAGGAAAAGAATTCTCTTCTCAGTAGGAAAGAATTGAATAATGCAACTGTATGTGTTCTTTCCTTTTTTTCAGTTTTGATGTTTTTTTTATGAAGCTCTTTTGGGTCTGCTTTCCTAACTACATTGACCATTCCATCCAAGATGTGATAAGCCTAGTGATACCATTTGATAATCAAGCCACAGGTTGGCTGTAGGATGTCCTCTGTGGTGAGCATGTTCCACGTGGAGGATTGCAGGCTCTACCTTCACTATGGATGTTTTTCCTATGGGGAAGCAGTTCTCAGGTCCCCAGGCAGATCTGCTAACTAGCTAGTGTCATGTCTGTTTCTCTTACTAGCTCCTATTCAGACATACGTGCTGGGTGCCAATAACCAAGAAACAGTGAAATATTTCCAAGATGTTGATGGGTGTGAATTAGCTGAAAACATTACTTATCTGGGTAAGTGGATATTTTGTATGTTTGTAATGAACATAATGTGTCCCAGGAATTAGTCTTCTAGGAAATTTGTGGCTGGATTCATCTGCCATTACTGCCTGAGAGAATGGGGATGAGGGGCTTCTTTTCTAAAATCAATGTCCATATGTTTAAGACTATGTCATTTTTTCTCTGTTTCTGGTGTCTCACACCTCTCCCCAATCTCCTTGTACTCCCACAACCCAATATATACTGTTTCAGTCAACTAGAGGAGTAAACTGTTTGACTACAATGTTTGGAGTACCTAAAGTATAAAGTGTGTGTGTGTTATTTTTTTAACTCCATGTATGTGTCTCACCGTGTAACATTACTAGATACATACAGCTTATTTGTTAATTAGACTCCTAATTCCTATAGCTCTAGGTTTCACTGAGGTTTTAAAAAACTCAAGTTTTTAATGCTGGTCCTTGGCTTTTTCACTACTTTCTTGTCCTTTTTCCAATTCAAGGTCCACTCTTCAATTCCAGGTTAAAGTTGTTCCTCTGCAACCCCCTGAAACTCTTATAGTGGGTCCTTTCAGTATCTGGCTGTTTTTTTTGTTTTGTTTTAAAAAAAAAAAAAAAAGTCATATTTTGTTTTCCTTCTTCCCCTGCTCCCCTCCTTCAACCACTACTGCTTCTTGCATCATTCAACTAAGTTTTTTCTAAAATGGCTCAACCACTCTTCACATTTCCTCTCTCTTGGTCTCTCTTTTCTTTAGAAAGCTTCCACATTTCCTTTGCTATAAATGCTCCTTTATAGTGTTTTTTTTTTTTTTAATTAGTATGTGTGTTCTTTATTACTTCGTTATTCTTGTTAGTCAGTATATGTGTTCCATAATGAGTCAGTATGTGGAAAGAGCCATGTGAGACTCAGTAGATGAAAGGGAGGTGAAAGCTGATGGAACAAGGTTCTGGAGGCAACACAAAGGAAGAGAATCAAGGGCACAAGCCAGGAATAAATTGAGAAGATGGCAGAGTCTCTTTTTTTTCCCCTAAATATTTCCTAAATTATTTCCTAAATAATTGCTCTTTCCTAATGTGTTCCTTCATTTGGAAGTGTCTGCCTTCATAAAGTGCACATCTGTTCTAGACTAGAGCTTACTCAAACCTGCAATTATTTTTTGTCTTCTCAGTGCCACTCTAGGTGTCTAGATTTCTTTTAGTCCCTATGGAGTCTCTAGAAGGCAGAAAGCCTTTTTCTTAATCAGTGCTTCCAAAGTTTTCTCAGTTGTGAGGCACCTAGAGCAGTCAGACTGTGGGCTCCAGCAGCTTCCACATAAGGACAGCTCTTGTGTACTGAACAGGAATACTGTTGTAGCTGTCCACCGTTGAGACCTGGGAGCCAGAAGTGGGCTTTAAGAGAGTTGGGGCATGAAAGAGATTCATCACCAGTGTGACATTTCCTTCTGCAGTTTGACTAAAACTTTTCCATTTTCTTTGAACCCAGGTCGTAAAGGTGTCTTCACTGGAAGTTCAGGACTACAGATTGTGTACCTCAGTGGGACAGAGTCCTTAAATGAGCCTGTCCCAGGTTACAGTTTCAGTCCCAAGGATGTGTCTTCCCTAAGGACAATGCTGTGTTCAACACCCCAGTTTAAGGGTGTTGATATCTTGCTCACATCCCCGTGGCCCAAGTATGTGGGGAACTTTGGGAATTCTTCTGTGAGTAGTGTTTGTTCAGTTGGAATTTCTAAAAGCAAATTGCAGTGGCTTAATTTGAGCTTTTTTTTCTTCTTTTTTTTGCTCTTTGAGTGTTTCAGTTCTTAGTTCCTTTCAGTAGAAACCTTGTGTGAATTTTTTGGGGGATACTTAAAGCCTATTGGCTGATGAAAACAAGTTGATCTTGTGAAAACACAGTTCACCAATGAAATTGCTGAAGTCTTAATTATAAATGAAAGCTTTTTAAGAATTGTAGTCTCTGCCTCAAGTATCCTTTCTTAGCCTTCTTAAGATGTTTTGAGGAGTCAGTAATATTCAGTGAAATATTCGTAGGTAGTGGCAGCTCTGCAGTTTTATTTATCCCTTTCCATTCCAGATTATATATTTTTGGCTATTAAAATATTTTAAAAGATGGAATCATTATGGGAGTGAAGATAGCGATCTAAAGTTGGGACACAGTATGTTGAAAACTTAGTAGTTCTTTGATGGGAAAGCTTTAATGTTGGAATGTATTGGACTGTGTCATTGGATTTGATCTAAATATTATTTATAAGAAGAAGATGTACACCAGGTTGGTGAGTGACGGCTATCATGGGGAGCTACTCTGGTGGAAAATAAGCCTAAGGAAGACCTTGAAAGATTGTCTATGAGGGCAGAAAGCATCCACTGAGCTTCAGTGAAGGAAAATGTAAAGAGTAGGGAAAAAATATCAGTTCCTAGACGCAGAGTTATCAATGATGATCCAGAAAAGGGCATTGTAGACTACTGTCTATCAGCTTCAGCACAATATGTCTGTGACCAAAAAGGCCAACAAAATACCAGGCAGTGTCAGGATATTGAATGTAGAAGGGCCACGCTCTTCCCCTTCCACACATCCATGGTTATTCTGCCACTAGAACATAAGAGGCAGTAGATTCAGAGAAAGACTACTAAAGTGATGATGGGAGGAACAAGTGATACTCTATAAGGAAGAATGAAAAGGGTGCTAAAAAAAGTTTATAATTTTTGATTAAAGTTGACTTTGGTGAAAATGAATAATCACATATTTATAGGGGGAAAAACACCAGTCCCTAAGATACTAGCCTCAAGGCCAATTCCCTGCCCTTCAGCAGACAGCTGAAGGAGTCAAGCATAAGGCAAAAGGAAAGTGTTGCTTTACTTAGTGGAAAGTTAACTCTGATAATTTCTCTCTTACCAGTTCATACTTTTCTCTTGGAACTTCATTCTAAGAGAAAGTATGAACTGGTTTATGGGTGAGAGGTCACATAATTTGTTGTTAATGGAAGCTCTGGGAATAAGCCTAACTTTTGACAGACTGAACCAGGGGCATGATTGTATCCTTCTGCAAACCATGCTTTCCTTGACTGAAGCAAAATAGAGGGTTGTATGCTTATGTGATGAAGTCCCTGAATGTTCTATGGCAAATATTCTGTGGATCCTAGGGGCCCTGAAAGCTAGCTTTTGATTTTAATCTTCTGTAGTGATTGTTTATCAGAACTACAGGAGCACAGCAAAGCGAATTATAGACACACAGTCTGTGAGCTCCAGAGAGAAAATACTTACCTTCCCAAATGAGATTTTAATAAATCTTGTTTTGGGTGTTTGTATGGAGGAGTAACCTTCCTCCTTAACTTCTGGCTTCTAACTATTGTTCTTATTTCTGCATTTGTAATTAGCCCATTTTCCCCTTATGTGTTTGAGTTTCTCTGATTGCCATAGAGTAGAATTCATGATGCAAATTCTACTGCCACATTGTAGCCACATAAAAATTCCAAAGACATTTCAAAGTGTCTTGTTATATCTCTGCATTTCATGATAACTTGTAGATCTGTTAATGATGACTAAATTTCTGTTTACTAGGGAGAAGTGGATACCAAAAAATGTGGCTCTGCTTTGATCTCCAGTCTTGCCACAGGCTTGAAACCAAGATATCATTTTGCTTCTTTGGAAAAGACCTATTATGAGAGGCTTCCATATCGGTGAGTAGCATTCCATTCTTTTTGGTTTTTTGAAGAATTTGCTTGGATTTTCTCTGTAAACTTCTCCCTTTCATTTCAGCCATATTACATCTTGGTTTCTTTTAGTTTCTCGGGCATGAAATAAGTGACTCTCAAACCATTCCACTTCTCTGAGTTTGGTTTCCTAATTTGAAATACAAAGGATTTGCCAATACAGAGCCCCTTGTAGGCTTAAGTGTCTGACATCACAGTGCTGTTTAATCATCATAGCTTGATGTATAGCAAGTCCTGTTTTGATCAGGTTAAACAGTGCTCCTTGTATAGTCTTAAACTCAGGGTAATTACATAAGAAACATTTCAAGTTAGGAATCAAAAACTTGTATCAATTTTTTTTCTTGTTTTTTTTCAGTATAGGTTGGAGGTGGAGTTTTTAAAGGATATATTGCAGAAAAAATAAAACCAGTGTTTTATAAGTTATAGAGTTAAGTAAAATTTATTGTGAATGATTGTCACTGTAAAGGGCGTGGATAATCCCTAAACAATTTGTACTTTTTTTTTTATTCAAAAGCAATATATGTGTTGAAAGTTCAAAAAATATAGGTGAGCAAAAGAAGAATATAACCTGCTCTTTCCCTATAAATCCCACAGCCTAAGGTATAAACATAGATATTACAGATTTTTGTTTTATATCTCCATATATGCCTTCTGGAAAAACCTCTTCTTCTCTGAAACCATACACTAAAAAAGGTTATTGGAACAAGCCACTCAAAGGCAGCTCAACCTTTAAGGATGCAAATATGTATTTCTCTGAAGAACATACACCAATGGCCAATAGGTGCGTGAAAAGATGCTCTCACATCATTAGCCATTAGGGTATTCTATTCTATTGTTACACAAAAGAAGAGAGAATAGTATAATGAACCCTCCTGAACCCATAACCTACATTAGCAATTATTAACATTTTGCCAGTTGCCCAACTCAGAGTTTTTTGTGCTTTTCAGATTCGTGATCTCATTTTTCCCTAACGGCAGCCCTGGGAAGTAGGCATGATTATTCTACTGAATGGATGGGTAACATCTGAGATATTACTGGTGGTGATGTAGTGATGGACTTAGGCCTGTGCTCTCTTCATGGACCCTTGGAGTCTACATATCTCATAATTGCAGATCAAAAGTAAAGTTTGTTGTTGGGAAGTCATTGGCAGTCTAGTGGTTAGGCCTCAGTGCTTTCATTGCTGGGTTCACTCCCTAGTCAGGGAAGTAAGAATGAGCAAGCCTCGAGCCACGGCCAAAAAAAAGTAAAGTTTGTTGATAACCTATTATCTTTCAAATATATTACAGAAATCACATTGTTCTACAGGAAAATGCACAGCATGCCACCAGGTTTATAGCTCTGGCAAATGTTGGAAATCCAGAAAAGAAAAAGGTAAATGTTGAGTGTTTGGTGATTGGTTAGTATTCATTGTCTGCCTGATAAATGTTCCTCTTGCCCAGTTTAGGATTCAGATCTTCTCTTCTTCCCAACTGTAATGTCCCAGTACTTTAGCAACTTTACTCTTTGTAGTAATATGGTAATGAAAGGTCAGTTTCCTTGGGTCCTTTGTAGGAGATTTTAGGGAAGGGTTTGGGAAAATAGGCCCAGTGGAACAAAGGCAGATTTTCAAATGAGTTATGTTCCTTTCTTCCCACATCCATGTGGTTGTTTCCATGGGTATTTTTCAAGGGTTTGACATCAGGTGGTACTATAGCAACTTCATTTAGCCTAAATAATAAAATCTTCCCAAGGATTTACCTAAGCTCTCCTTGGCTTTGGGCAGTCTTAGTGATACCTGGAATCTGGCTTTATACGAGAAAACTGTGCAAGTGAATGAAAGAGAATATACCAGAAAAGTATATATATTGGTTTTCTCACTTCCTTGAGAGCATTTCTGATTCTTTAAGGCCAAAAGCCAGGATATTGTGGATTGGGACAGCTAAAGATTAGAACAGTAAGTCAAGTGGGAAAACAGATAAATTATCTGAAGATTTTCTCACTTTAATAGGCCATGAACAGTGTACATGCAAAAGATAAGCAAATACCTGTTTTGTTTTTTCCATAATAGCTCAAACTTTGGGGCCCAGGGCATTCTTAGCAAGTTTTGATTTGTAATTTCTTTTTTATTAACAACTTATCTGCCTTTCCTCCCTTCTTCCTTTCTTCCTTTTTTTAAACTGCCCTTTTAAGACTGAGTATCACTTACAGTATTTATAGTCTGTTGTTTTACTTTTAGGGACCTGTTAGCCTTAGCCCTAAGCAACGCATACTTCACTCAGAATATGCGCATTTTGAAATCGGCAAGTATTATTAAATTATCTCAAAATTTTGTTACAGTTTATACCCCCACCGGCAGTGTATGAGACTGTTTTCTGTCTACATTCTCAATGGGTAGTGTCAAGTTTTTATTGACATTTTTGCCATCCTGACAGAAGAAGGTTGTGTGTCAGTGTTAATCGGTTGTATTTCCCTGATAAGTAGTGAGGTTAAGCATCTATTCATATCTCAAATAAAGTTTTCAATATTTGTGTCGTCCATCCAAGATTCTAGATATTTATATATTTAGTTCCTTGCTACTAATCCCTAAGAAAATTTATCTGCATAAATAGCAGAAATTGTATAAAATCAAAGGAAAACACTAAGTTGTTTTTCATTGGAAAAAAACAAGGGCAGTACAGTGACTATTGACAAAGTACACAAATGTCAGGGAATGTTTAACAGGATTCCTATGTGCTGTTTCTCATAAATCCCCTGTTCCTTATCAGTTTCTGTTGCCAGAAACAGGTGGAAAGGCACACCGCTCCCAGGACTGAGGACATAGGATGAGACAGGCTTGAATCTCCTTCAGTAAACATTCTCCTTACGACAAAACTGCTTAGTCTCAATCCTCTTTCTTGAGATATGGATTGTCTCCTGACCTTGTGACCATTATTAATCCCTTGTTCCCTTGGAACTAGATTGCTGTACATTTGGTTTTCTGATCTTTATCATTGTCGAAAGAAATTTCTTGTACAACAGCCTATATATACTCACCAAAAGATCATTAAAGCACCTTTGCTCCATCAGAGCTTGGGTCCCCGTGTCTGTCTTTCTTTCTCTCTCTCTCCCTCCTTCCCTCCAGCTCTCTCTTTCACTTTTTTATCATCGACTCTGGACCACCAGGTTCCAGTCCTTTAAAGGACTACAACATGTAAAGATAAAGGACTGAGAGACAAAAGCAATTTGTCTTCAAGGGTTATGGAGCAAATCCCTCTAGGCCTTGTAGTGCTAGTTGTTTTATGTAAGGGCTGGGCTTTGAATAGTTGCTTGTTACTTTATCAGCTCGTGGTTAGCCCTTGCGAAGATCACCGAAATGGCATTGTTATGGATTCTCTGAACTACAGATAGGCTGGTTGCTGCTCTTTAGTTTTACTCAGTTTCTGAAGATTTTTGTGGAATTTTACATCCAGGAGGTTGGTTATATTTGCATAAATAGTATGCAAATAATAATATTGTTATTCTTTTTCCAAAGTATCTTTATGCATTCAGTATTGTTCCTATGAAACTAATGGATGCAGCAGAACTGGTAAAACAGCCGCCAGATGTCACTGAAAACCCGTACAGAAAATCTGGGAAGGAAGCGTCCACAGGAAAGCAAACTCCTGCCCCTGAGGTGGGTTCTGATTGAGAGGTGACATTTTCTGGGCATGATTACCCATTACAGGTGTCTTTTCCCTGGTTATAGTTTAGTTCATTAGGCAAGTTTAATCCCTAGAACCTTAATCTCTTTTTTTTCTCCTTTGGGAAATTGTGGTGGTGATTAGAAAGCTTTAGTAGATTTCCAGTAGGATCAATGTGTGTGTGTACATTTAATTGTAGTTTGGGGTTAACCGTTTTATATTTTAAGTCTTTCATTGTCTAAAGTTGGTTCGAATATTGGGGTTACACATATAAAGTCTTTCCTGTCTAAAGTTAATTCCCTGTTCCTAACTTTTCAGGCAAGGATCCAAGTGCTTGGTAGCAATGTAATTTGTTATCTTATAATGAGTGGTAGGTCAGGAAGCAACAGTTAGAACTGGTCATGGAACAGCAAACTGGTTCCAAATCAGGAAAGGAGTATGTCAAGGCTGTATGTTGTCACCCTGCTTATTTAACTTATATGCAGAGTATATCATGAGAAACAGTGGGCTGGATGAAGCATAAGCCGGAATCAAGATTGCCAGGAGAAATATCAGTAACTTCAGATATGCAGATGACACCACCCTTATGGCAGAAAGTGAAGAGGAACTAAAAAGCCTCTTGTTGAAAGTGAAAGAGGAGAGTGAAAAAGTTGGCTTAAAACTCAACATTCAGGAAACTAAGATCATGGCATCTGGTCCCATCCCTTCACGTCAAGTTGATGGGGAAACAGTGGAAACAGTGACAGACTTTATTTTTGGGGGGCTTCAAAATCACTGCAGATGGTGACTGCAGCCATGAAATTAAAAGATGCTTGCTCCTTGGAAGAAAAGTTATGACCAACCTAGACAGCATATTAAAAAGCAGAGACATTTCTTTGCCAACAGAGGTCCATCTAGTCAAAACTAGTTTTTCCAGTAGTCATGCTATGTATGGATGTGAGAGTTGGACTATAGAGAAGGCCGAGTACAGAAGAATTGATGCTTTTGAACTGGTGTTGGAGAAGACTCTTGAGAGTCCCTTGGACAGCAAGGAGATCAACCAGTCCATCCTAAAGGAAATCAGTCCTGAATATTCATTGGAAGGACTGATGCTGAAGCTGAAACTCCAATACTTTGGCCACCTGATGCGAAGAACTGACGCATTTGAAAACATCCCGACGCTGGGAAAGATTGAAGGCAGGAGGAGAAGGGGACAACAGAGGATGAGATGGTTAGATGGCATCACCGACTCAATGAACATGAGTTTGAGTAAACTCTGGGAGTTGGTGATGGACAGGGAGGCCTGGTGTGCTGCAGTCCATGGGGTTGCAAAGAGTCGGACACGACTGAGTGACTGGAACTGAATTGAACTGAATGAGTGGTAGTAGGTCAATAAGATTTACTCTGAAGAGATTTCTTAATAGCAGACTTTTCTGAAATTCATTTTCCCTTCACTCAAGCAAGGAATGTCAAGTTCCCTTACTAGTATGAATGGTCTGCTTTCTTAGACCTTCTTAATGAGCAGCCTTTTATTTTTTTAAATTAAAACTCAGTTAAAGTCGTTTGATCTGTGAAATTATAAGACTACTACAGCCCTACTGAGAGAGGGAAAGGGATTTGGGCGGGATCATGCTATTGTGTTTTAGGCAAGAATTGCTGTATAACTTACATGTTAATTTGCTTTTCCAAAGGGATGAATTTGGTAGCTTAGTTATATAAGTGTTGAGAGGTGTGACTGAGTCCAGGCATCAGGACTGGCAAACTATTTTGCTTCGCTAGATTAGGCAGAAAGGGCTGGGAGGAAGGTAGCAATGTTCCCTTGTGTGTGATGGTTGGCTACTTGCTTAAAGGTTAGTTTAATAACATTTACTCTTCTATTGGCTGTTCTAGGAAGAATCAGCCTGCCAGTTTTTCTTTGATTTAAATGAAAAGCAGGGAAGGAAGCGTTCATCTACAGGCAGAGATAGCAAGTCTTCTCCTCACCCAAAGCAGCCTCGCAAACCTCGTAAGTACCTTGGCTCCAGAGGTCTCTTCTGTGGGCAATAATGGTTATTTTGGGTCTTGTTTGGGAAGCAGCATTGCTCAAAGGGCCTCTTCTGGCAGAAGATCAATAATAAAAACAAAAGGATGCAAAGATGGCTTGACTTTGATGCTGTCTGAGGCTATTTCTGTAAGAACTATGGAGAAAGTTCCTTTCCTTCATGTCTGTAAAACAGAAGGTTAAGAGCCTACAAAACCAGTGCAGGTTTATAAAATAATAATCAAAATGTTAGCAAAGATAGCTGTTAATACATTGAGATCTTCTTTTCCACCCACTTGTTTCAAAGATGAAGAAGTTGACTTTGTAACTCCTGGCGTCATGTGACTAGCTGGTGGCATGACTGGAACTAGAAATGGGGCTCCAGACACCCAGTTGAATGTTCTCTTATTGCAGTCAATTGCCAGTTACATGCTATGGCTATCACTTGTAGATCCCCTACCTGTGGACTGGTTACCAATTCAGAACGTCTGTAGACATTTAGTTTCATTAATAATGGCGATGGGGGCGGGGGTCATAGTGGGAGTGCAGCAGACCCGCTGTGGCAGTAGTGTGTAACACAGTCTTCGCAGGACACAAAGATCAGACAAGGCCGTGTTCTGTCGGTGGTTATGTGCTGTAGTGCTTGCACCGTGGTAACATTTGTCTTTCTCCCACGTGAAGCTCAGCCTCCAGGACCCTGCTGGTTTTGCCTTGCCAGCCCTGAAGTGGAAAAGCATTTGGTGGTCAACATTGGCACACATGTGAGTTACTTCCATGAACCTCTTGCAGAGAGGAAGACACCTGTTTCTTTTCTGTTGACTTTATGGAGTCATGGTTTACATATAAAATTTACCTACTTTAAGTGTGCAATTCAGTGACTTTTAGTAAGCTTACTGATTGTACAACCATCACATAATACAGTTTTAGAACATGTTCATCACTTCAGTAAGAGTCCTCATGCCCATTTCCAGTTAATCCCCACACCCACCCTCAGTTCCAGGAAACCACTCGTCTACTTTGTCCGTCTGGATATTTCGTATAAATGGAATTGTACATCTTTGCGTCTGGCTCCTTTTACTTAGCATAATATTCTTCTTATTCATGTTGTAGCCTGTATCAGTTTTCTATTCCTCCTTGTCAAATGGTATTCCATTGTATGGATAGACTACATTTTTTCTATTTATTCACTAAGTGGACATTTGAGTTGTTTCCCCTTTATGGCTATTAGTGAACATTTGCATACATGTCTTTGTGTGAACATATGTTTTTTCTCTTGGATAGCCCTAACCTAAGAAGTGGAGTTGTTTGTAATTTTATGTTTACCTTTTTAAGAAACTGCCAAACTATTTTTCAAAACAGCTGCACCATCTTGTTTTCCCACCAGCAATGTATGAGGGTTCTTGTTTTTCTACATCCTCCCCAACATTTGATATTGTCTATCTTGACCGTGGCAACTATAGCAGTTCTCTTGTGGTTTAGTAGAATCAGTTTCACAAGATTCCTCCTTTTTTTTTTTTTTTTTTTTTAGGGGACCGATGAGAGAGATGGCAGAGTTAGATGAGCCTGGGGGATTTGGGGTGCCAAGAGAAGGAGGGTTAACGGGCGGACTAGATCTTGGGGAAATTGTGCTGGGGAGAGCTATGTTGAAAGGGCTCTTAGTAGTCCAGGGGGAAGACGACACCCCAGGCCTGGCTGTCGCAGCTGTCTGCTGGAGAAGGGGAACTTGACCTTCCGGTGGGCGCCGCTCCTGCGTAGGCTGAGCGGCCCCCGGTGCCCTGGTTTGTGTAGGAGGAGGAAGACAGAGACGGAGAGGTGGAGGAGGTTGAGGGTCTTGCCTCCCTTGCTGGAGGCGGAGTTGGTCAGTTGATGCTTTGAAAAGGAGCTGGAAGGCAGGCAGTGGGGTGCAGGGTGGCAGGTGGGCAGGGAGGGCAGGACTTGAACTTGTCAATACCAGCAGCCCCCTTTTTTTCCAGACAAAGGGTTGTGAGCCTGCCTGGGGATGAGGCCTCATGTGGTGGAAGCTGCCCTTAGCTTCGCGGGGCTGACAGCTCTGGCCCAGGGCGGTATGTAAGTCTGGCTCGGCCCGGGACAGGGTCCAGCCAGGCCCAGCCTGGTGAAACCCAGGTCTGGGTGTGAGGGTGGTCTAGGGAGTGAGTGAGGAGGTAAGGTGCCGGTCCAAGCGGTTACTATTATGTCTGGCAGGCGGGAGCTGTCAAGATTCCTCCTTCTTTCCCTCCTCTCTGACAAACAGGTATGGCTTTCCTAGGGTGATGCTTTTATGAAATTCTTGAACTTTATATGTTTTTATTCCATACTATTTGGGGATGATGATTTGCTTTTTTGAATTACCATTTGAAACAATGATTTTCTTTGTCCCTGAAAAGGAGTCCTCTGTTGCCTATACACTCATATTCGGCTAAAAATGTTAGTATTCTTTTTTTGTATCTTCAGATTTTAAAACTTGAGTTTATTAATTTTTATCTATAGTAACTATGTAGTGTTGGGAACTGATTTACACTAATTATAAAAGACTAAAGTGATAAGTTCTCAGTTTTGCCTAGTAATAGAGGATATAGCTTCCTAATGACAGGAAGACTCACATCCACATTTCTGGTCTGGGTATCTGGGAACCCAAGATGATAATTATAAGATTGCTGGGTAAGCAATCAGACTGTGACAACTGGATGATCTTGAGAAGGATTTTATTCAGGCTATGAAAAGTTCTGATGGAATACATGTATCTCACTGTAAAGTCATCCTATTTCAGACTTCCCAAATGCTTTTCCTTGGGCATGACTTGCTTAGATATTATATTAAATAATACTCATTTTTGACCCTCATTCTTCTGGGATCCATACAGACCATTATCCTTCTTTTTCATTCACTTAGAGTGAAAAGAAGCTTAATTTTCAGAGTTACAGTTGCACCCTAGTCACCCATACTAGAAATAGCTATTTTCCAAGGCTCCTGAGGATAATACATACAGATCATTTCGTAGTGTGTGATGCTTTTGTAGGCAGATACTTTCATCCATTTTTCATTGATTTATTCTGATTTTGTTTCCTGGGGATGACCTTTTTTTCCTCAGCTTATCCTGATAATGAGGGTCTTTTACTGGGGTATGAGCCTAGGGGAATTTCAAGGAAAACTCTGTGCTTCTTATCTTGACCTGAAGTTAGAGGGGCAAAAAGCATATCAGATTTTGATTGTGGACAGATAGGAGGTCACCTGATGATTTTGGCTTACCTACCAATTGGTACTTAGCTACCAAAGCTACTTGATTGGTAGCTTACCTACCAATCAAGTTTACCCTTACCTGCACTGTCCTTTGTTGGTAGAAATCTCTTGCAAATGTCTGGTGACCTGTGGGTATCTGGCTGAGGACTTGGAGTCCCGTCTCTGCAACCACTCCTTTTGATCCCCTTGGCTTTTTTCTTTTTTCCCCTGGCTTTTCTCTGTCATTGCCATGCCTTCCCAGAGAAGGAAATGGCAACCCACTCCAGTATTCTTGCCTAGAGAATCCTGTGGATGGAGGAGCCTGGTGGGCTGCTGTCCATAGGGTCACACAGAGCAATTTCACATGCATGTGTGCCTTGGAGAAGGAAATGGCAACCCACTACAGTATTCTTGCCTGGAGAATCCCAGGGACAGAGGAGCCTAGTGGGCTGCCGTCTATGAGGCTGTACAGAGTCGGACACGACTGAAGCGACTTAGCAGCAGCAGCAACAGCCATGCCTTCTTCAAGGGGTATACATAGAAGTATGCTAATGACCCATAGGTTTAAGTTGGTAAAAGCAGTTGCAGGCTGCTAAGAGTCCAGAATAAGTACTGCAAAATCCATGCATTTATGGGAGAAATACTCATTCAGGTCCTACTTACATAGATAAAATTAGAGATGAATTCAAGTACAGCACAGATTAGAAGTTGAGAGTTTGAAAAGTAGGGAAGAGACTGGGCAAGTTTGAAACGTCACAAAAACTAGAAGGTACTGCCTTAGGGGTGCTGTTTAGTCTAGACTAGAAGCCTTCAGTAGCTTCAAGGCACATCACAATATAAAAACTGCCATTTATGGCAGCAACCCTCTGACATAAAGGCTAGAAAATGTAATTTTCTAGAGTAACCTTTTAAAACAAACACAATCACATTGGTTACTGTACTTTTTTTTTTTTTTTTTACTGTTTTAGTGCTTATGAGGTTTTGATGAACTTTAGTCATCTGGAATATTAACTCTGTAGATGTGTTCAGTCCTCTGTGCCAAGGAGAGCAAGGATGATAATGCTTTAGTTTGTTGCTGTTACCTATCTTGTCTTTCTGTTGGGCTTTCTCAGGGTAGATGAAAAATAAATGACTCTTTCGTTCAGTCTTAACTTTGAAGGCACCACACTAAAAGTATACTTCGGATTGTTTTTCTAAAGCTCTGGTACCTTCATTTGCCTGGCCCTTTCTCTGCTCTCTTCCCTTCAAAGTATGTCTGAGTGGCAGAGCAGTCTTGTGTGTTTGGGTTTTGACAGAAATACTTTTAGTTGCTGTTTAGCTGTCCACAGCCATTGCTGGGAACCGTAGTTTTCTTTGGATGTACCTGAGTTTGAAGTTTCTTCTTCTTCCTTCTCCATTAGGTTATGTTTGCTTTCATTTTGTAAAGGTCAGTCAGCAGCTTAAGGCTGTAGGGACATTGGTGATGATGATGATAATCATATCATCTTAGCCTTTTTCGTGAACCCAGGAAGTATATTTAGGGGTGGAATTAGGTGTCACTGTAGGGGAAGTAGTTCATTTGAAATCAGAAGTGGTTCTTTGAAATCAGAAGTGGTATCTTCCTGTGGGTTGAGTGATAGTCACTGGAAAATTGTTAAATTGTTTCAAGTTTGGAGCCTGGGAGGAAAAACCAAGTTTGTTGTTCTAGTCTCCTTCAGCTCTGGTGTGTTTGTAGCCAAAAGCCAGGCTGTGTGCTGCTCATTTTTCCCCAGTTCATTTGATAGTTGCATAGAAATTTGTTGGATCTAACCTCATTCTTTAGCGGGTACTTGACAACAATGTTGTCAACCTCTAAAATCAGATTTTTTTTTAGGAGAAGTTCTGCCGGTAGCCTCTGGCGCACTTGCCCCACACCCTAGCAGCTCACACTTAGTAGAGGCTTTTCTCTGAAGAATCACACATGCAGGACTGAAGTCTCACTTCTGTGTGCTTCCTGTTCAGTGCTACCTTGCCCTGGCCAAAGGAGGCTTATCTGATGACCATGTCCTCATTCTGCCCATTGGACACTACCAGTCAGTGGTGGAGCTTTCAGCAGAGGTGGTAGAAGAGGTGGAGAAGTACAAGGCTACCTTGAGGAGGTTCTTTAGGAGTCGAGGCAAACGCTGTGTTCTATTTGAGAGGAATTATAAAAGCCATCACCTGCAGCTACAGGTATGTGATCTCTGTCCAAGAGCTTGGAAGGGCCTGGATATTGATAAATATTTAAATAATGTTAATTTTTTTGAAGTATAGTTGACTGACAATATTGTATTAGTTTCAGATGTACAGCAAAGTGATTCAGTTCTTGTATATATATATAAAATATCATTTTCTATTTATAGGTTGTTACAAGATATTGAATATAATTCCCTCTACTAGGTTCACCTATTATGCTGCTGCAAATGGCAACAGTTCATCATTTTTCGTATTCCATCGTGTGTATATACAACATGTTCTTAAGGCAGCCGTCTGTTGATGGACACTTGGGTTGTACTGTAAATTGGTGCAGCCGTTATGGAAAACAGTATAGAGGTTTCTCAGAAAACTAAAGATAGATCCTATGATCCAGCAGTCTCAGTCCTGGGTATATATCCAGGAAAGACGAAAACCTTTAATTCAAAAAGATGCATGCACCCCAGTTTTCATAGCAGCACTATTACAACAGCTAAGACTTAGAAACAATCCAAGTGCCCATCAACAAATGTTAATTTTAATAAATATTTAAGTGTTTGATTCTAATATAAGATTAAGTATTTGAATAGTTGACTTAATACTTTAAAAAATTTAGTATGAACTTTCATATTAATATTTAAATAATATTCATCTAAAAGGTTATAGTTTCTGGTGATAACTCCAGGGACTTCCAGGGAAGTGCATAGTCAGCACAACTGAATAGCACAGGTAGTAAGTGCCTTGTTGAGAAAAGAAATGGATAGTTCAGGAAGGTCCCAGGAAAGATTTGGGCCTTGACAGATAAGAGTTTGGAAAGAGAGTGGCTATTTTGTGTGAAGCTTAGCATGAGTGACAGTTCACAGGTAGGAAGCAGTCTCAGGTCTTGCCCAGGGCTTCCAGCTCAGAAATTCAGAGACTGTTATGGGTAATTTGAATGTCATTGTGGTGGTTTTCTTTCTGGCACATTTGTTAAGTTTTCAAATGGGCCTGACTCTGCCACATATATTATATAGGAGCTGGAAAAGGCTTGATGACAAAGAGATCTCTTTCTAGCCTTTTCTGCATCAGAGATGGCCTCCCACATGTGAAAGGCTGTCTCATAAGTTTAAGTCCTTACAGACAGGATGACATAGACCTGTCTGGCCTGAGGAAAATGTCTGCTGAGGGGTGTTCCTCCACCCCTGTGATGAATTTGCTACATCTCAGAGACTGTGCGGGAGGCACAACCTCTCTGAGACCTGCACAAAGAATTTTTCCTGTCTCCCCCCCACCCCTAGGTTATTCCTGTGCCACTCAGCAGCTGTGCTACTGATGACATTAAAGACGCCTTCATCACTCAGGCACAGGAACAGCAGATAGAGCTCCTGGAAATCCCAGAGCACTCAGACATCAAGCAGGTAAAACAGGAGAGGAAGGTGATATTCCAGGGGAAGTATTGGGTTTCTAGCCTATAGAGCCTGAGGTACTCAGAGGCATTCAACAAATGTTAAATAGGCAGGTGACAATTTGGTGCTCGAGCATGTGACTAGAGATGAAGATTATATTATAGCAGTTCCTTAGTGCTTTCCTGGGAAGGGCAAGAAATCAGAAATTTCCTAAGGCAGGAACTTAGGAAGGTAGGTGCCACTGGGAGGATCGTTGTAATATCTGCCAGTGTCTTTTTAAACTTTTGTTGTATTAAAGTTCTTATACTTCTAAATTCTTTGCCAAATTAAAGCTCTTAAGAGATGGGCTGGGATTTTCAATGTTTAAAGTACTATTACATGTCCTCATATGACTCTGTTTACTGTAGATTGCACAGCCAGGAGCAGCATATTTTTATGTTGAACTTGACACAGGAGAGAAACTTTTCCACAGAATTAAAAAGAATTTTCCTTTGCAGTTTGGAAGGTTTGTATATTTTTCTTATTTTAAATGTGTTTTCACTAGACCTACTCTGGATAAAGTAGTGGGCTGCATGACGAGTTAAATAAAAAGCCAAACAAGAAATAGTCCTTGCCCTAAGGAGCAAATAGTCTTAGGGCAAGTCAGATACTTAACGTATATGACAGTAATGTAATGTAGAATGTGGAAAGTACCATAAAAAAGTTTTGAGGAACAATGTACTTTAGAAATCCAGAGAAGGGAGAGCCATTTCTGCTTGATGGAAGGCATCATGAAAGGGCTGAAGTTGAGCCTGAGAGGGAGATTTAGAGGGTAAACCTGGTGCCTGGGCATTCTAGCCCAAGGGAGGAAAATGCTACTATGAACATGTGCTCTGTGCCAGGCACTGTGCCAAGAACTTTCCATGCATTGCCTCATTTAATCTTCTAAACTCTGTGTGGTAGGTACTGTCATCCCAGTTTACCAGTCTGGAGAATGAGACTCTGGAGGAGTGCCCAGTAGAACTTTGCATGATGATAGACATATTCTATAAATCTACACTGTCCTACACAGTAATCCCCAGCCCCATTACTGGTGATTACCGAGCACTTGAAATGTGGCTAATGTGACTGAGAAACTCAATTTTTAATTTCATTTAATTAATTATGATTAAATTTAAATATATTAGGCTACTGCCTTCATTGGGTTTCCCAGGTGGCTCAGTGGTAAAGAATCTGCCTATGCAGGAGTTGCAGGAGACGTGGGTTTGATCTCCTGGAGGAGGAAAAGGCAACCCACTCCAGTATTCTTGCCTGGGAAATCCCATGGACGTAAGAGTGGTGGACTACAGTCCGTGAGGTTGCAAAGAGCTGGACATGACCAAGCATGCTGGTGGCTTTAGTAGTGGACAGTGTGGCTCTAGAGTGGTGAGGTAGCTTGTCCATGGTCACAGTGACCTGGCCTGCTGGACCCCAAAATTGAGGTCTTAACTCAGTACTCTGAAGTGTCCTAAAGATTTGGATGAGGCTTCATTTCTGTTCCTCACATCATGGAGAACATGACTGTACGACTGTACAGGGAGTGGTATAAATTAGGCAGAGACTGAAGGCAGGAGTTTGCTGGCAAGAAGAGATTATGGAGGGTAGTTGGAAAAATGTGCAGGACAGATTATCTGGTGCTGGTGTCTGTGTTTTGCAGTGGTTTTTTTTCCCTAGTTAGAACTGAGCTTTGAGTCAACTCTGAACCATTTTTGGGCCAATTTGGAAAGCCTCTAAGAGACTGCCACCAGTAGACAAGTCTAGTAAATGTAGTTGTCTACATTTTCAAAGCAGATAATAAATGAGAAAAAGTGTATTAGGAGCTTCAGACATCTGACATTATCTTTTGTGTTGTTGATTCAGCAGCAGACACAGGTTTAGATACTGAGGGCACATGCATGTAAGCTTACAGAGGAGAGATTCTTTGAATGATTTTATGCTCTTGATATTTGGTTGTATTTTCAACACTGAGTATTTTTCAGAGTAGTAACTTACAGGTGATAGTGAAAGTGTTAGTCACTCAGTCATGTTCGACTCTTTGCCACCCTATGGACTGTAGCCTGCCAGGTTCCTCTGTCTGGGATTTTCCAGGCAAGAATATTGGAGTGGGTTGCCATTTCCTTCTCCAGGGGATCTTCGCAACCCAGGGATCAAACCTGCGTCTCCAGTGTCTCCTGCATTAGCAGGCAGATTTTTTACCATCTGAACCACCAGGGAACATAGCATTTTATAGTTAACAAAATACTTGAGAAGACATCTTTTTTTTCCTGCTGTACAAGAAGGATGGGTCTATCTTCATTCTACAGATGAAGAGGTAGTCTCATAGTCTGCCCAGAGAATAAGAACTTGAGCTTAGGTCCTTTGACTTTTAGAAGATTCTGTGATTTGTTTTTAGCCTTTCTATTTACTGTAGCTTCAAAGTGGAAAATGAACCAAACAAATGTACAAATAGGGTTATTTCTAATATATCAAAATAAGTAAAAATAGAAAGCAGTGGCATTTAGAAGATAGCTTGTGTGAGAGGTGATTTTGTTGACATTGAGCATGTGGTATTGTGCCTATATAGACTTGAGGGCACTAAAAAAAAGGCAGAAAGTCAGATCAGGGTATGATACTAGGTGCCTGACTTTTCACCGTGCCCTCAGCCCATTAATGGCCTGAGATAACGAAACTAGAGTCTAAGGCAGGATGTAATTACAACTAGTTTGGTGCTTTGATTGTGTTATCTTCATACATTAGAAAACCCTTATTTTGCATGTCATAGGCGAGGAAATCAAGACACAGAGATGAAGTAATCTGTTCTTAGACAGCAAACGGCAGAGCTAGGAATGGAATCCAGTCTCGTCTCTTTCTGATTGCAGGGCCTGCCCTCTTTCTACTATGTCATGTTGATTCTCTAGGTAGCAGTAACGTAGTTCCAGGTTGTTCAGAGGAGTAAATGGAATTTGAGGAGTTAGAGAAGAGCTAAGACCTGGGCTGGTCACTTTAAAACAGATGTGATTTTGATAGATAGAATGGCAGAGATAGCCCTCAGGGAAGAGAACATGGTGTGAGCAAAGTTAGAGGAATTTGCATGCCTTTTTTGGGTGATGCTGAGCAGAGCTCTCTGGCTGGAGAGGAATCGAAGGTTTTGGACGGATATTGTCCATTTTGACTTCTCTGTCCTCTTTTTGCAGGGAGGTCCTGGCTAGTGAAGCTATCCTTAATATTCCTGACAAGTCTGACTGGAGGAAGTGTCAGATGAGTAAGGAAGAGGAGGAGACTCTGGCTCGCCGCTTCCGGAAAGACTTTGAGCCCTTTGACTTCACCGTGGATGATGACTGAGTAAAGGGAAAAAGCACTTGATGAACTTCACAGGGTATAATAGCAGCCTGCTTTTTAGGAAACAACAGTCTCCCATGGGGACTGTTTTCCTGCCTCTTTTTGTGTATTCCCATGGAACCTGCCTGTAGCAAGAGGCCTAAGATTGAATATTTTTTGGGAAAAGTCATATTTTAGGATGAAGATCTTATGTTAAAAGCATATCTGTCATCCAGTTCCAAGTAGAGGTTATGTTTGTCAACATTTTCAAAAATATTTAAACTATATAAAATCCAAATGCTTTTTCATGGTTGGGAAGTGTCTTGTGTTCATGTTACCTGTAACTAGTGAAATGAAGTAGTGTGTGTGTGTATATAGTAGGAGGGGCCAGGGCTTTAGGTCCAGCTGTTATCCCAGGATCTCACAGGTGGCTTCTTACTGAGCAATCCAGAATGGAGAAGGGACCCAAGGCCTTAGCCATTTTTCCCTTGTAGAATTCATCTTACTGATAGAAAAGAGCTCATTCAGTCCTTCAGGAAATACTTAACTCCTCTGTACTAGACATTTTTCTAGACTCCAGGAGTATAGCCATGTCCCAACATGATTTCCTGTTGTTCCATAGTTTACAGTCTAATTGGGAAGAGAAGGGGCAAGATTTTTAAAAAGATGAGTTCTCCTTTACCGAGAAGTGAGCTTTAGTTGCTGTTTGATAGTTACAAATTCAAGGTGCTCTGGATTGCTGATAGGGTTTGGGGGCTCATCAGGATATAGGCCACAGGTGAAGTTAAGAGAATGGATGAAAGTAGGATGAATACAGTTGTAAGCTGAAGAAGACTACCTGAGAAATATCAGTATTTAAGGAGTGCCTGGAAATCGAGTCATCCAAGAAGTACATGGGAAAAGAGCAGAGAGAGAGTGATCACAAGAGAATGCCTTATCTTAGAAGCCAAAGAAAAATAACTGCTCCTATACACTGGGCACTTACGGCCCAGACACTCTTACTTAATCCTCATAAGATAGCTATGAGGTAGGTATTATTACCTCTGTTTTACACATGAAAAAACAAGCTGGCAAGCTTCAAGATGATAGAGCCTGAAGGTAACCAGCCAGGATTTTTTTTTTTTAATTCAGAAAAACCTCAAAAAGTGAACTATCGGAAACAACTCAGTTCCTGCAAAGATGGCCACTTAAGGGTCTTCAGCATCCCTTCATAGCTCTTCCAAGTAAGAATTAGGGATTTTGGCCCTACCTATGCCTATCAGATACACTCCAGAGCCAGATGCTGCCCACTTAGCAAATGAGGACTTCATTCTGTTTGGATAGTCTGCCACAATCTGTGTAGTCTGCCCAGCTAGAAGGGACATGCTTTTGGTGGTACTGTGTGCCACCTTCAAGACTGATGCTCCAGCTCCATGGCTAGCAAGCATATATGGGAATCAGAATTTTGGATACTACACACAGGTTAGTGGTGAACTACTATACAACATGGTTTGTATCTTACAGTGTTCAACATCCTGGCTGCAATATTCAGGGATCTGGGGGACAACAGACATTTGCTATAACAATGTCCATTCAGTGCTTTCAAAACAGCAACACTACTGTGGTGCACCTACTGTATCCACCTTAGAAGTCTCAACATGCTACATCTTTAGTGGCAGTCATGTCACAAAACGTTAGCTGAATTCTAAGTTCACAACCCAGGCTGCACAAATGATGGTCCAAGTGCACATAATCTCAAAGGAGGGGCAAATGACCAGGCTTAAGGAAACTCTCACTTAGAGAATTTGATTCCATGCCGATATACCTTGGAGTGACTGATGAGATCAACTTCCATGAAGCGTACAACACTCAAAGCGAGAATGGGGAGTTGGCGCCCCTATTCTAAGGCAGTCTGCCACTCGGACGCACTTAATTACTGTTGCACCAATAGCTATCGGAAGCTTGCCTCCAGCTCTGCCTGGCGTGTCGGAAACAACCCCACAATGAGGAACTTCCGTGCTGGCAAACCCACAACTGGAGGTACGCCTGACAGCAAGCTCCGTGAGGCTTTTAGGGAAAAGCTCCCGAAGTCAGGCGGAGCATTCTTTACTCCGGAACAGCGTCACATCCTTGAGTTGTTTGGGGTTATAGGGGAGATCCTAGAACAGGTGCATACGAAGTCATTTAAGAGAAGAAAAGAAAAATGAACTATGACGCCTAATGCATCAGCGGGCCTGTTAGCGCAGAATTCTTTCTAGTTCTTCGGATTTCCCAATATTTAAATCCTCGGTGGCCTTTACCAGTGGCAGCTCAGCGGCTGGTGGGGCTGGAGGAAAGGTCTGAAATAAGGTGAAGCGTAGACAAGGGTGGGGACAACCTTAAGTTTAGAAAAGACGAATACGGCAAAGACTGACTTGGAAAGTGATTTTAAGGGAATTGTTTGGAGAGCTTATATTTTTGAAGATTGGGAAAACACATGTGGGTTTTCTCAGCTATGACGATGCCTAGGGAACTTTTTGAGAGAGGGGATTTAAAGTACCCACCCTCCTCCCTACCGTTTCGCCGGCGGGGCTCGGGGCGGGCTTTTTCGCTGCCGCAGTTACCGGAAATGACGCTTGCTTCTCGCGAGAAGAAAGACGCGCGAGCCTCTGCGGGCCCGGAACCGGCCTCGAAACAGTGGCGGAGCCTCAGGCCGCTCGCCCTCCCGCCCCATGGAGCGGCCCCCGGGGCTGCGGCCGGGCGCGGGCGGGCCCTGGGAGATGCGGGAGCGGCTGGGCACCGGCGGCTTCGGGAACGTCTGCCTGTATCAACATCGGGTGAGGCGGGGCGCGCAAGGGAGCGGCGGTGGGTGTTTGTCAGGGCGCCTGTGGAACACAGTGCCTGTCAGTACGTGAGAGATTGTCGGTGGGGCAGTGTCGTGGGCCAGTGAGCCTCAGTATATGTGTGTGTGTGTGTGTGTGTGAGAGAGAGAGAGGACAGAGGACTGATTGTATTTGTGAGCCTGGGATTGAGTCCGAGGTTTATCTGAGTTCTGGGCAGTGTGTGAGAGAGAGCTATTAGGGAGAACTTTTGTTATGACTGTCAAGATGTGTTTACCGAGCGTGCTGGCACGTACGTGTCCCTCTGAATATAGTCAGGGTGTGGGAGGTACACACATATCAGAGTGTGCACATATTGTGAGCACAAGTGGCTGAGAAGATGGGGCTGCCTGTTGGAATGTGTGTGTTTTTTGTGTGTGCTTGCAGGGCTTGTGATGTCTGTAGGGCCTGGAGTAGACAAGGACGGTGTCATAGTGGGTCTGCAGTCAAGCTTTTGGTTTCATTGGGTGTTGGGGCTTTGGAATTGGGGATGCTTTCTAAGTAGGGAACACCTGGTGAAAATGATCGTGGATTCACAAGGGGAGGAGATAGAGGGTGAGGTCCTCTAGCAGGTGAAGACAGTTAACATTAGACTCGGAAATTGTGCTTCAATTTAACTAAAAATAACTGAAAATGTTTAACCATGGTAGCAGCATCTAACGATCATGTGTGAGCCAGTCTTTTCATATACCAATAAAAGCTATGAACCTTTTCCCCAGACAAATGCACAGACGCACATGCATGCAGCCTTATGCACTGCCTTTGAGGGGGTCGGTGCTCTCTTGAGGGCTTCCCAGGTGGTGCTAGTGGTAGAGAACACGCCTGCCAATGCAGAAGACAGAAGAGACACGGTTTGACCACTGGGTCGGAAAAATCCCTTGGAGGAGGAAATGGCAACCCACTCCAGTGTTCTTGCCTGGAGAATCCCAGGGACAGAGGAGCCTAGTGGGCTGTAGTCCATAGCGAGGCAAAGAGTTGGACACAATTGAAGAGACTTAGCACAGCACATGCTCTCTTGAAGGACATTTTCAGACCCATTAGCTTTATAGACCCTGGAACAATATTCCCTGCAGTATAGCTTTTATTTTATCATATGTAAAATGGTTATAATAATGTATATACATCATGAGTCTGAGAGTTAAATAAGATGTTTATAAGTGCCACGCCCATGGTAAGCTCTCAGATGTTAGCTCCTGCTGCTGCTGTGTTGTTGCTGTTGTCATCATCTTCATCATCATTAACTGATGTTAAAAAAAGGAAATGTCAAGATAAAAGTGGTGTTCTCGAAGATTTTTTGTAAAAGGTAAATCTTTCTGGAAAAACATATAAGACAAGATGAACAGTTAAGCTGTTTCTAAAATGTATTGGCCTATGACCTAAGAAGTGGATTCAAGAGGGGGAATCATGATTTGCTGTCCTAAGAAGTATGAATGTGAGTAGAGAGCTCACAGCATAGGGAGGGGTAGGGTAGATGGGAGTCTACCTGGGAGGATTAGGTCTGTTTGTGTGGCAGTTATACAATGACAAATGTCACTGATATAACAGGAAATTTTGTGAAGCATGTTTCTAGTAGAGCATAGGAGAGAGTCTTGGAGAGAGGGAGAAAGGAAGGTGAAGGACCAGGCATTAAGTACTTTGACAGCCAGACAAGTAGTAAATTTAATAATTTTAACTATCAGACACAAGGCATTCAAAGAGTAAAGAGAGGGGGCCAAGTACATTCCAGCAGAATGTTGCCTGTGGCTTTGTTATCAACCTGCCCATCAGTCTGGTCATAAGAAAAAGGAGTTTGCATGCTCGCCTGTTTATGTGACTGCTTTGCTTGGTTCCTGGCTGGGGATGAATGAATACATTAAAATTTAAAAAAAAATTGTGATGGAATATATATAACATAAAAGTTACATTTTAATCCTTTTAAAGTGTACTGTTCAGTGACATTGTATGTTTACATTGTTGTGCAACAGCCATCACCCTCTATTTCCAGAATTTTTTCATCTTCCCAAATTGAAACTCTGTACCCTTTAAACAATGAAAGAAAGAGCAAGTGTTAGTTGCTCAGTCCTGTCTGACTGTTTTCGATCCCACAGACTGTAGCTCGCCAGGCTCCTCTGTCCATGGAATTCTCTAGGCAGGAATACTGGAGTGGGTTGCCATTCCCTTCTCCAGGGGATCTTCCTGACCCAGGGATTGAACCTGGGTCTCCTATATTACAGGCAGATTCTTTACCATCTGAGCCTCCAGGACATGAGTCTTTAAACAATAATTCCTCCCTAATTTTCTCCTCCCAACATACCAGAGGATGTGTTACCAGAGGATGTGTCTTTGGAATTCATCACTGTTTAAATGAAGAGATTTAGCTTCCTCTAGAATCTTAGAAATCTCTTGGGAACTTTCCAGATATTCACAGTGGCCCTTCCCCAGAACTGGGACATTTGACAACTGAGTCTGTAGTGAGAAGAGAATACTCTGTGGTAAGACTTGGAAATAGTATCATTACTTTTCCAATTAGAGCTTTGAGTTTGGCTTTCAAATCCTTGTGTTTTGGTGGAAGCCACATTTCAATATTTCACCTACCCCCTCTTAAATCACAACGAGAAAGAGAAAAGGATGTAATATGGTTTATTTAACTGATTATTGGGTAGCTGACAGCTGATGGTACCAGAATCAACAAAAACAGTATTTTCTTCCCTCAAAGAATTTCAAGTCTAGTGAGAGAAGTAGACACAGAAACACTTGAAGTACAATGTGGCAACCTATATAATGAAGGTATTTGTAAAGTGATGTAGAAGCATGGTGAAATAACCAAAGAACTCTTCCTAGGATATAGGGTGGCACTTCTCACAATGTGTTTGGAAAAACTAATCTTGTAAAATGCTTTGAAAAAAGGATACTGTGGTCAATACATTCTATGCTGTTGCTGCAAAGTCGCTTCAGTCGTGTCCAACTCTGTGCGACCCCATAGATGGCAGCCCACCAGGCTCCCCCATCCCTGGGATTCTCCAGGCAGGAACACTGGAGTGGGGTGCCATTTCCTTCTCCAATGCATGAAAGTGAAAAATGAAAGTGAAGTCGCTCAGTCGTGTCCGATTCTTAGCGACCCCATGGACTGCAGCCCACCAGGCTCCTCCGCCCATGGGATTTTCCAGGCAAGAGTACTGGAGTGGGGTGCCGTTGCCTTCTCCGAATACATTCTATAAATGATGCATATAATGTTTCTTCATTGGAGAGTCATAACCCACAATAGCATATTAAAAGCTCTGTGAAGTCCTATAGTAAAGAAACTAATAGAAACTAATTTAGCTTCCCGCTGCTGCTGCTAAGTCACTTCAGTCGTGTCCGACTCTGTGCGACCCCATAGATGGCAGCCCACCGGGCTCTGCCGTCCCTGGGATTCTCTAGGCAAGAACACTGGAGTGGTTCCCATTTCCTTCTCCAATGCATGAAAGTGAAAAGTCAAAGTGAAGTCGCTCCGTCGTGTCTGACCCTCAGCGACCCCATGGACTGCAGCCTACCAGGCTCCTCCATCCATGGGATTTTCCAGGCAAGAGTACTGGAGTGGGGTGCCATTGCCTTCTCTATAATTTAGCTTAGTATTTTCCAATTTTTTATTGTGGTAAAATATACATAACATTTGCCATTTAGCCATCTTTAGGTGTACAGTTCTGTGGCATTAAGTACATTCACATTTTGTGCAGCCATCACCACCATTCATCTCCTGCCTATTGCTGTTACCTTTTTTTTTTTTTTTAAAGCACCAAACTCTTCTTTTTTTGTTTTGCTGGACATGTATAAACTTTCCACAGAGCATTCTCCGTGAAAAGTGAGGAAGACCTTCAGAGAGTAGCTGAAATATAAACTGAGAGGTTGAAGGATACTTTAGGATGAAATCTTTTTGAAATAGATAGCTTTCTGCCTTACTCATATGAGAATTTAGGACTTAATGTTGTTCATGGTTGTACCAGATTGACTCCATAGTGGTAAAAACGTACACAGGACCTAGCAGCAGCTCAGCATCTACTCATAACGAGAGGCTGAAGGAAGGGAGGACGCTGGTTAGGTTGGGCTGTAGTCTGGCCTAGTTCCTTACTCTCGCTCTATACATCAGTTATCTCATTTCTTGCCGGCCCCCATTTCAGACCATCCTATACAAATTGTGTCTTGCTTCCTGTTCCTGGGCTGCATTATTACTGTTGCCAGAATGTGATGAGGTTTGGCTGCTTCCTGTAATGTACATCAGGTTGGGTTTAATTTCAGTTAGAATTGGCTAAATTACTAGTCATAGAGGCAAGAGCTGTTAGGTCCGTTTTCTAGACATGGAAATACACAACCATTGTTAGGAGTCTTTCAATGTCATTTGAAATGCAAAAATTAGGAAATAGTTTTGGAGTTTTTTTGTATTAGATTTGGTCATATTAAAACTATTTCCTACTGTTGAGGCAGGGAGCCCTGAATTATTCTCCGCATTCTAGTTATGTGGGAACCTGGAACCGTTTGTAGCTGCCTTGACTAAATTCAGAAAGGGGTTGTTGGGGAGACAGAGTCTTTTTATGTTCTAGCAGCATGTATGAGATGGTGTTCTGAAGAGATCTGTTACAGGATCAGCCTCAGTAACTTTTTGCTTGTGTGCTTTGGTGTTTGAAGGTCAGTTTAAAAGCATTAGTTTAATAGTCTCATGGCTTACTTGGCAGAAGCATTGGCTCAAGAGAACTGTGGATAAATATGTTTAATTAGTAAAGCTAAAAGAGTTTTGTTTCCCTAAGTTGGCATTTCTTTGATAGCAAGTAAATCTGCTGCTGCTGCTGCTGCCAAGTCACTTCAGTCGTGTCCGACTCTGTGCGACCCCGTGGATGGCAGCCCACCAGGCTCCCCTGTCCCTGGAATTCTCCAGGCAAGAACACTGGAGTGGGTTTGCCATTTCCTTCTCCAATGCATGAAAGTGAAAAGTGAAAGTGAAGTCGCTCAGTTGTGTCCGACCCTCAGCGACCCATGGACTGCAGCCTTCAAGGCTCCTCAGTCCATGGGATTTTCCAGGCAAGAGTACTAGAGTGGGGTGCCATTGCCTTCTCCGAGTAAATCTGCACAAGAACCTAATTTATAATCTTCTGTTTAATTAGTAAAGCTAAAAGAGTTTTGTTTCCCCAAGTTGGCATTTCTTTGATAGCAAGTAAATCTGCACAAGAACCTAATTTATAATCTTCTGTTGATTTTCTATTTTGGCAGGAACTTGATCTCAAAATAGCAATTAAGTCTTGTCGCCTAGAGCTAAGTACCAAAAACAGAGAACGGTGGTGCCATGAAATCCAGATCATGAAGAAGTAAGTGTACTTGATGACTTAAGTTTCCCCAGTTTTGCAACCCACCCAGATGTCATCATAGGGAAGGAGGCTAGGAATCCATTCTTCTTTGAATCTTTTGGGGGGCATATTTTTCTCCTTCTCATTAAATATGTGTGTTTTATTTCAAATAATAACATCACATCATGCTTAAGTAGGTTTTGTTTAAATAGTTATCTAGGTAATAATAGTATAATATTGAAGAAAAACAAAAAGCCCTTCAGGGAACTTGGAGTTTTTTAGAGCATGAGCCACCATTTCCTTGCATGGCCTTGCTGTAAATTTTTCTATGCTCCAAAAACATAAAATAAAATGTCAGCTAGGTATTATCAGACTCAGCTTTCTGAGGGCAGAATCTGTTTCCGTTGGGTCTCAGGCAGTGCTTATCTGTTATACTTTATAGTTAAATAGCGGTCACTACTTTTAATTAAAAAAATTTTTTTACTCTCACCTACTTTTGTTAAATAGTATATCCATTGCTTTGTAAAAAAAATTATCCTTAAGCTTAGTGGGTTAAAACAACAGAAGTTTGGTGTCTCACACTTTCTGTGGTTTAGGAATTTGGGAGTGACTTAGGTGGTTTTGACTCAAGAGATGCCTCCTGAAACATCTCAAAATGTTGACTGGGGCTGCAGTTATCCAAAGGCTTGAGTGGGGCTGGAGTATCCACTTCAAAGCTCCTTTAGTGTCTGTTGGCTAGAGGCATTGGTGCCCCATCACATGTGCCTCTCTTTCCATAGGGAAATTTGAATGTCTTCATAACATAGCAGCTAACTTTCCCCAAAGTCAGTGATCTGAGAGAGAGCGAGCAGGCGGACATATTTTTATGATCTTCCCTCAGAAGCTACACTCTATCCTTTCCAAATAATTTCTATTTGTTAGAAATCAGTCCTTTAATATAGCCTTTACTTCAGGGAAAGAGAATTCAGCTCTTGAAGGGAGAAGTGGCTATGTTTTAAAACATCCACAGGTAGAATGCTAATAAGGGCTTACCCATATCTTCTCGTTGTCACAGCAACCCTGTGTTTAGGCATTATCTCTTTGCTAAAGAAAAAGTTGAAGCTTATAGTCATATAACTGATAGGTAATAGACTCTGGATTTGAAATAAGCACTTTTTGACTTCAGAGTTCTCAATGCATTTTAATGGTTTTCAAACTTGGCTATGTGGCAGAATCACTAGAAAAACCTTTTAACAATACAAATCCTCAGGCTCTACACATGGAAATTCTGTTTCTTTAGGTCCCTGGGCCATGGGAATCTATTCCAGTTTGGAGACCACTGTGTGATGATGATGGTGATATGATATATTACTAAGTTTAAAAAAAGATGTTAGGAAACATATATAATGTGATTCAATATTTATTGAAAAACATGTATTTGTACACAAATTAAAAACTTTTACACAATATCAATTTTTAATTATACAAATGAGAAATTAGAACATTATAAATAAAGTCAGTCTTTCGTCCCCTCACTGCCCCCAAATAACTACAATTTCAAACTCAGTCCCTTTTCACTGGAAACAAATTTTTTATTATAATGCTTTCCCCTTGTTAGGTTGAACCACGCCAATGTTGTAAAGGCCTGTGACGTTCCTGAGGAATTGAATTTTTTGATTAACGATGTGCCTCTGCTAGCAATGGAATATTGTTCTGGAGGAGATCTCCGGAAGGTAGTGTGGATGTTTTGATGAGATAGTAAATCACGAACTCTAGCAGTATTTGAATCCCACTCAGTACAATAATCTAGAGTAAGAGTCAGTAAACTATGGCCTGTTGTCTGTTTTTGTGGCTGCTTTCTTACAATAGTAGCAGAGTCGAGTAGTGGTGCCAGAGATTGCATGACTTGGAAGCCTAAAGAATTTACTCTCTTGGCCCTTTACAGGTAATGTTTGCTGACCCCTGCTTTAGAACATGAATATTTTTGTTGGTGGTAGTGGTGTTTGCAGGATGGGACTGTACTGATGGTTTTAGATCACAGTGTCAATGTGTAAAGTGTTGATGTTTCTCTGTTGCAAATCTTTCCCATCTCATTTTAAATCTACCAGTTGTTGTTGTTGTTCAGTTGCTAAGTCATGTCCAACTCTTTTGTGACCCCATGGGCCGTCCATAGGATTTCCCAGGCAAGAATACTGGAATAAGTTGCCATTTCATTCTCCAGGAGGTCATCCCCATCCAATAATCGTAATCAAACCCATGGCTCCTGCTGTGCCACCTTGGAGCTCTTTTTATATATTTAAAATGGCTATTATTTTAAATATCCTATGACTATTTTTATATATTTATCTGTGAGATTTTTCAACCTTGTAAAATTTCAAATACCTTCTCCCATTATTTTTACTTGTATAAATTTTGTCATGAAATTTACATGTCCTCTGTGTGGATTTGGTAATTTTTCCCCCTTATGTTTTCTTAATCATGACTAATTTTCTTATTCTCTCAAAGTATAATGGTTAATGTATCAGTATTACTGCCCAGCAACATTGGCAATATACATTTTTAGGTTTTTTTTTTTTTCTTTAGCTACTCAACAAACCAGAAAATTGCTGTGGACTTAAAGAAAGCCAGATACTTTCTTTACTGAGTGATATAGGTATGTAATCAGTATGAAAATTCCATCATAATTTAATGCCCATTTGGTCTGTACGAGTCTGTATACTGCTTGGCAATTAGAATTGTTGATAAACTATACAAAGCATAGGTTTTTAAGTATAAGAAATTTTTGATCTTTAAGAAATTATCAGAAAAATTTAAGTATTACTGTTGATGCTAATTTAAAACTAGGATATTTTGTTTTTTATTTTTTGTGTTGTCTGTGTCCATTTGACTAATAGATATTCTAGTTGCTAAAAAATAAAGGTTGTGAAATTATCTTATGTATTCCTTCCTCCCTGATTAACATAGTAAATTTATTTACCAGGGACATTGCTTCTCATAGGCATCGGTATTCTTAAGGTGAAATCTCTTTTTAATCAGAATTACTCCTGAAAAATTTCTAAAATAACCAGGACATAGGCCCTTGGAGAGAGCTCAGAAGGCCAGATTATGTTTCTCTATGTATTTTGATTTGTTTATTTTCTTAGGTTATGGAGGCCAAAGTCTAGTTGAAGAGGTTGAGTTAGGTCAGAAGTCCAATGATAATACTGGGATTTTTTTCAATTGCTTGTTCCATTTCTTTTTAATATTAATTTTCATAAGTTAAATGGGAACATATTGTAATTCTGCTGTCTGATTAATGTTACTGTATTTTTGTGGAGAAAATTTGAGTGTCTATAAAATCATTAATCATGTAGTTATGATGGTCCATATAAAATTGAGCATCAGACCAGATCTGTACAAAATGAGTTGAATTTTTTTATTTCAGTGTTTTTTTTTATTACCTCAAAATACATTTTAAACTTTATTTAGGATCTGGGATCCGATATTTGCATGAAAACAAAATTATACATCGTGATCTAAAACCTGAAAACATAGTTCTTCAGGATGTTGGTGGAAAGGTAGGTAAACCCTGAAGAAATGTTCTGTGCTAATTGAATAGAGTCTCCATGATGTAGTTAGTCTTTGCGGTTTGGTGCCCACCATAGCATTCTGTACTTCTTTATCCCCGCCCTCACTATACTGAACTGTGGTTTTTTGTTTGTCTGTCTCCTCTGCTAACATAATAGCTCCATTAGAGAAGGAGCTACATCTGTCTTGTTCATTTCATTTTTCCAGCACAGTATCTAGCAGAGCTAGTAGGCAGTAAGTAATTTGTTAATTTGTATGTTATGAAGTACATCCAAAAAACATACCCTTAGTCTTCTTTAAGAAAAAAAAATATGTTTAAAGTATGTTTTCATATTTAAGAAGAACAAAACAAAGTCAGTCTCCTCCCCAAAGTCCTAAGTTTATTTTTAATTAAAATTCAAAACCTTGATTTCTCAGATTCCTGAAAGAGTCATCTTGAGAAGAACTAGAAATTGTGAATTAATTCTTGGAATATTTATTTTTATCCAAGTAATTTGAGCAGTTTTCTTGCTTTTAGTGCCTAAATTCCATTCCAATAAAGACATAAAGCCAAGAATGTGAACCTTGAATTGGATTGTATGGCCTTAGGTTGTGAAGATAATGATCAGTTGGCAGTGATGAAACCTTGGTGCTTCTTCTCTTAGGAACCTTTTGTGTATGCTTTGCACCGACTATTTGCTTTTTGTTTATGTATGTATCCTGAGACTTTAGGATGTTCTTGAAGTTAGATAGGTGTTTACTCATGTTGATCCACTCTTAAGATGGTATGATGCTTCTTATAAGTTTGGAAGTCACCCTGCCTGTGCCTTCCAGTTTAACGGATCAAGCTTATTCTGAATATACCAAAATAAAAAATTAATAGCCAGTCTATATCAGCATATTAAAAAGCAGAGACATTACTTTGACAATAAAAGTCTGTCTAGTCAAAGATATGGTTTTTCCAGTGGTTATGTATGGATGTGAGAGTTGGACTGTAAAGAAAACTGAGCATCGAAGAATTGATGCCTTTTGAATGGTGGTGTTGGAGAAGTCTCTTGAGAGTCCTTTGGACTGCAAGAATATCAAACCAGTCAATCCTAAAGGAAATCAGTCCTGAATATTCATTGGAAGGACTGATGCTGTACCTCCAATCCTTTGGCCACGTGATGCGAAGGACTAACTCATTGGGAAAGACCCTGATGCTGGGAAAGATTGAGGGCAGGAGGAGAAGGGGATGACAAAGGATGAGATGATTGGATGGCATCCTGACTTGTCTATCAGACATGAGTTTGAGTAAGCTCTGGGAGTTGGTGATGGACAGGGAAGACTGGTGTGCTATAGTCCATGGGGTCGCAAAGTGTTGGACACTACTGAGCAACTAAACTGAACTGATTTAGTTTTTTACTATATGTCAGACACTGTTAAATTATTTTCATTATCATTGAATCCTAATAGCAATTCTGTGAAGTAGGGATTTTTAGGAATATCATTATATAGGAAACTGAGAGGAATAACTTGATCAAGGTCACATAACTATTTATCTACGTGGTAGAGCTTAGGCTTGAAACATGTTTGTCTTATTCCAGAGCCATGTTCTTCACCACCTCCCTCTCCAGAGCATTATAAGGACCTTATTCCCTTTCATTTTCAAGTTTTTCAGCCATTTAATACTTACTGTTTTGCAGATTATGCATAAAATAATTGATTTGGGATATGCCAAAGATGTTGATCAAGGAAGTCTTTGTACATCTTTTGTGGGAACTTTGCAGTATCTGGTAAGACACATATTGTTTCTTTGAATTTAAGTGTACAGCATTATTCTTATTTCTTAAGGTTGTGAATGTAATAGTTCAAAACTCAAGTAGCTTTTCGCTTATAGTGTTGATGTTTAAAGCATTTTTTTTTCTTTTTAAGGCCCCAGAGCTCTTTGAGAATAAGCCTTATACAGCCACTGTTGATTATTGGAGCTTTGGGACCATGGTGTTTGAGTGTATTGCTGGATATAGGCCTTTTTTGCATCATCTGCAGCCATTTACCTGGTAAGAAATGAGACAGAACTTTGGTATGCTTAATGGGAGTGAAATTTTCAGTACCCCTCTGGCTGCCTTTCTTTAAATGGTATAATTACTTTTTAACACAACTGAATAAAATTAAAAGGCAAAAATATCTCAGGTTGTCAACTGAAGTAGCTTTTGTTTTTATAGGCATGAGAAGATTAAGAAGAAGGATCCAAAGTGTATATTTGCATGTGAAGAAATGACAGGAGAAGTTCGGTTTAGTAGCCATTTACCTCAACCAAATAGCCTTTGTAGGTATGTATATTTTAGTTGAGGAAGTTTGACTCATTTTCTTCAGGGATGTCAGTAAAGTTGTTGTCTGCTTCAAGTAGCATTATCCATTGGAACTTTTTGTAATGATGGAAATGTTTTATATGTATGCTGGCCACATGAGTCTGTCTGAGCAATTGAAAGGTGGGTGGTAAGACTGAAGAACTGAATTTCAAATTTATTTAATTTTAATTAAGTATAAATGCAAATAGCCACCTGTGAATAGTGGCATCCGTATGGACAGCCATACGGATTACCAACACTATTTGTGTTGATAGTGGAAATAAGAACTGCCATTCAACTGATTGGCTTAGGTGCTAAGAACACTCTTAGAATACTGTGATGAATGGGTTCCTTAGGAAATGGAAGTGAAGAGTTGCCCGTAACTAACTTGCGCATGTGGGTTTGGGATTTTTTTTAATGGAAAAAAGTTTGTCACCTGTCATTTCATGAATTATTTGGAAGTAAGATATAATATCATACAAATAACGACAAAGGATATGGACAACCTATACAACCACTTTTTTTACAAAACTAAAAGAAAATTGGAATATAATGATTTTTATCCTATTTTTGTATGTTTTCTAGTTTAATAGTAGAACCCATGGAAAACTGGCTGCAGTTGATGCTAAACTGGGATCCTCAGCAGAGAGGAGGACCTGTTGATCTTACTTTGAAGCAGCCAAGATGTTTTGTATTAATGGATCACATTCTGAATTTGAAGGTTAGTTTGAATGGGGGTCTACTTCATAAGACTTGCATTGAAGTTAACAAACTATTGGAGAATGGACATAAATATATTTTAATAGTGCATTTCTATTTCTTTAGTAAGCTTTCTCAGTTTTACTTCTAAGTGGTCTTATTGATCACTCCTTTGAAGTATCTTTTGGATTTTCCCCCTCTCTCATATTGGTACCAGTTCACCTCGTTCATTTAGGTCTAATCATATTGGATTTGGTTTGGTGAGGAAGGTTCCTACCTGGCTTTTTGCCTCTACACTTACTTTCCATCCTACAGTCCGTACAGCATGAACTGCCTGTTTTATTTTTTGAAAAGGCTTTTTGATTCTCCAGTCCAAGAAACTGATTCTGCCTACCAAATCAAGTCTAAACTGACCTGCTTGGGTTTGTGGGGGTTTTCTTCATTTAGGTCTACCTCATCCAAGTGCTTGTTTCATTTCTCTTAACCCTTTACTTCACTTAGGACCAGCTTGTCATTGCACCTTATTCCATCAAGCCCATTATCCATTTTTGTGTTGACAGATGCTGTTCTTCTGCCAGACTGATATCTATCGCTATATATCCCCTCACCTGTACTGGCACATATTCAACTCTCCTTTTCTCCAAACTGTGTCTACCTCACAGTGCATCATTTAATCATTTTTATTATATTCTCTAGTTGTTTCTCATCTTCCATTCATGCCTCTCCATATAGATTGTCTTCTTTAATGCTGAGATTGTTTTTCTTACTTTTATTAACAGTCATCTATCCTACCACCACAGTGTTCCTATGCTGGCATTCTGTACAAAGCTGGACACGTACCAGATTCTCAGTAAATATCCATTGATATGAACGAGAGGTTCTATTATGCTGTATATGTAGAAACAACTCATCTGTGATCTTTTCGTATTTGTTGATTGCTTGTGGTAGATAGTGTTTCTAAAATGTAAATGAGAAAGTAGTAGTAATGTAAGGTTTTACTCTTACCTTGATACACTTCATTAAATAGGAACTTGAGGCCATGTTGATGTCATTCTTGGCTCACATTGAAAAGACAGCTGGTGTCGTGATTTGGTTTTCTTTTACTGTGCCACGGAGTAAATCATCCCCCAGCATGTTAGACAAGCAGGACTTGGTGACACCTTTTAGTTCTTTGTTGGTTTCAAAAATTTTTGTTTTTTTTTCTCATATTTTTCAGTCTTTTCATGGTAATCATAACATCATTTCTACTTGTAAGGAGTCTGTGAGCATGTGCTTGTTTTACAGAGCATGAGTAAGGAGTCCTCCTTATGTGTTTTGTGTTCTGTAGACTTTAGTTCAGTTTGTAGCACTGAACTGTATATCTGTGAATCTAGGCAAAATATATATATATATTTATATTTATTTGTAGTTTAGGTACAGTAACATCTTCTTTAAAGGATCAGTATTGCCGTGAGGTTTCAGAATAAGGTGTGTGTAGGGTACTAGTCATAGTAGTTCAGGGTTGCTTCTAGGCATAATAATAAGACTGAGTTTCGAAGGATAAGGAAGTGTTAATCTGGGGGAAAGATTTGCAAGCAGAGGAATGTCATGAGCACAGAAGCATGAACTGAAGAATAGGTTGCTATTATTATAAGACATTTTTCTAAGGTATTTATTGTTAAAGGAGGGAATGACATAAAGAAGAAATCAGCATAGCTAGTGGGAAACTGCTGTATAACACAGGGAGCTCAGCTTGATGCTCTGTGACGACCTAGAGGGGTGGGGAGGGAGGGAAACTGAAGAGGGACAGGATATATGTGTACTTACAGCTGATTCACATTATTAAACAGCAGAAACCAACACAGCATGGCAAAGCAATTATCTTCCAGGTAAAAATAAATTTAAAAAGTAAGCTCATCCCGTATTTCTGGGGGGAAAAAGAAAGAAGAAATCAGTAAAACAGTTACTGAATTATTTCCTTTCCTTAAGAAAAGTTTGTAGATTCTGATTACATATTTTTCTAAATATTTATTATGAAAAACTTTAAATATGCAAAAAAGTTGAAAAAAGTATACTGAATATTCTTTGCCACCTCTTTCATGCCTGTAAGTATAACTATATCCTAAGAGTCTTTACTTAGCTTTCTTTTTTTCCGTATTACTTTTCCTCCTTTTTTTGACAATTTCTTCAGTTATATAACGTTATATAACTTTATATAACGTTATATAACTTTATATAACTTTAACTATAAACTGAATATGGATAACTTCCAAATTTATCTCCTTAGTTGTGACTGCAGAGTATTTGTAACTACACTTGGTGGTCCCACTGGCAAGCAAGACATGATTCATGAAAAACTGAGCATGTTTGCTCCATTAACTGCTTCTACAGCTTTTCCTCTGCTGCTTACTTGCCCCATCACCCTTCCGTCACTTTGGCTGTCTGACTATTCCATCTCCCTCAATCTGCATATCCAGTTATTTTGTACAGTTTATTTTTTGAATGTTTTACCAATTTTGAACTTGTTAGGTTGTCAATTTAGAAAGCCTTCCACAGTTCATTTTTGCTTACTGAATAAATTCCAAATGCTTACATTGACATTCAGAATCTGTCTTGGTCTCATTTCATCCTACGCTTTTAGTCTTATCTCCTATTTTCTCCTAAGGGGGCATCATTTTAGGTACTTTTGATTATGCTCATCCCTTTCTAGTTCTCTGCCTACTTTGTTGGTTTTTGCCTAGAACTTTTCTTCTTTCAGGCTTTTCTTGTTCTAGTCATTCTTCCTTTTCAAAGTTCAGCTCAAATAGTACCTCCTTATAAAGCACACCTTTCCTCCCACCAAAGAATCTTCTTTGGAATCTGCACAGTACTTTATATCATTACACTACCTATTGCATTTTGCCTTGTCTTTTAGTTCTTTTATTGTGTCTTAATATCTTTTATTTGACTGTTATCCTATAGAGGGCAAGGATCATTAAGTTACTCAGCTTGCATATCCACTACTAGCACAACACTCTTAGTAGTTTGTACCATAGTAGATACTTAGCAGATATTCAGATGAACGAAAGAATTCATTTAGGTTGTATTTCCTCTCCCTTTGTTTTGCTCCCTTCTATCTTGGCTTTGGTAGTGGGATGCTGTGAGAACCCCATGCTAGTTTGAAATATGCCCTCTGTAAAAGTAAATGTCCACTTTAGGATTTTCATACTGTGTTTCTGCTATTGATCTTAGTGGCCACTGTCACAGGATGAAATCTACCTAGGCTGGGAAGGAATGGCAGGTCTCAGCTGGTATGCTTGTATTGTAATCCATGTCAACTTGAAAGACTCCCTTCTCTTCCCTCACCTTTTTTAAATTTAGAAGTTATTATATACTAAAGGGAAGTTAGTTCTTTACCTCTGTGATAAACATTTGTATCATCGATAATTCTAATCATTTGCATCCACTAGTCAGTGTAAGGCATTGGGAAAACATAGGTATTAATTTCGTATGGCTTATCTAAGGGCAGTAGAAGGACAAAGATTTAAAATTAGATTGTGTTAAGAAGACTAACATCTAACTCTGTAACTATCCTTGGTTACCTCAGTAGAGCCCTGCCTGACTCAGTCTCACACTTACTTGGCCTGTATCTGGCTACTTTCAGTGGGACTTTTAAGTGAGAAGTTCTCAGAGCTCTGGTTTCTGTTTTGCCAAAAAGGAGAGTAGAAGAGCTGATTAACAAGATGTTATGTGAAAGCAATTAGCTTGTGGCTGGCATCTGTTAGGCAGTTAATAAAGTTTTCCTTCTAGGTCAGTGATACCTTTCTCAAAAGTAAATGTTGCTTATTTAAATTGGAGTTTTTCTTTCTTGATTTTATACATCCCTAGAATTTTCACACTTAATTCCTAGGAACTAACTATCCTAGGAACTATCTGTTTCAGTAGAAAAGTAAATTCTACTCTTTAGTTTTCAGAATGTCATAATTATAGAAAATTTCACTTTGGAAAATGATTGAATCTTGTTTAATGCAGAGATGATGCTCTTAAGTAGCTAGCACTGAATCGTTTATGTAACAAATAATCAAAGTTATTTCTCTTTTTTCTTATTTAAACAGATAGTACATATCCTAAATATGACTTCTGCAAAGATAATTTCTTTTCTGTTACCACCTGATGAAAGTCTTCATTCACTACAGTCTCGTATTGAGCGGGAAACTGGAATAAATACTGGTTCTCAAGAGCTTCTTTCAGAGATGGGAATTTCCCTGGATCCTCGGAAACCAGCCTCTCAGTGTGTTCTGGATGGAGTTGTAAGACAGTTCTTATATACCTAGAGTATAAGAAATCTCTTTGCATAGAGGGATTGCATGCGCTGCATTTTTGATGTCTATTTGGAATCATTGGGGGAGTGGTTCACATCTTATAATTCTTTTAGTTTTATCCTACTCATTATGCTTATTGCTTTGCAAGGTGAAAAGGTAGAAATGAAACATTGGTTATTTTAAACTGTATGTGACATTCTCTTTGGTGCCACTTCCATCCTTTTTTCCCCCCTTTTTGTCCTGAAGCCTATAACCTTGAAATTAGACCAGCAGTCTCATAGGTCCTGTCAGAGGATGGATGGATGGTAATAAATGATTCTGGTCATGACTCATTTCATATTTTCCTTTTTTAACTTTGTTGAGGCATATTTTATATATCATACAATTTAACCATTTCAAATGTACAATTCAGTTTTGTTTTTTTTTTTTTTTAGCAAACCACCCTAATTGCACAGCCATCATCATAAATCAGTTTTAAAACATTTCCATGTCTTTAAGTTCTTTAACTACTAGTATCCATTCTGCCCAGCCCAGAAAATCACTAATTTACTTACTACCTTATATAGATTTGCCTTTTCTGAACATTTCGTACAAGTGGAATCATATAATCTCTTGTGTCTCATTTCTTTCACTTACTGTTATGTTTTTGAGATTTCATTCATTACTTCATTCCTTTTGATTACTGAAAAAGTATTCCCATTGTATGTTGTTGTAACTTTTTGCTTTTGTCCTTTTGGGTCTGGTGACTGTTTTCACTTTAGTCCATACTGCTGTTACTTATATTTCTCAAATAAAAATTTAGACCTTAAGTCTGTGAGATGTATGCTAATGAACTTGACTTCTCTGTTGGCATTTCAAAGTAGGAAATTTGGTGGTTAGGTACTTAGAGAACCTAGAATTTTCAAGAATCTTTTCTTCTTAATTGTTGGTTTTTTTTTTTTTTTCAGAGGGGCTGTGATAGCTATATGGTTTATTTGTTTGATAAAAGTAAGACTGTATATGAAGGACCATTTGCTTCCAGAAGTTTATCTGACTGTGTAAATTATATTGGTAAGTATAGTTCATTTACTGACTAAGCTTTAAACCTGAAGTAATATAATTTTGACACGACATGATTAGTAGAAATGGTTCTTTGGTGTTTCTGTTCTGTGTCATACTTCAGGATTCTATATGTGCTAAAAGATGGGTTTGTATGGTTTGGAAGGTAAAGAGGTAGATTTTAAATCACCACCAGACCCCTCATTTGGCAGAAGATGACTTTCCTATGAATATGACTCTCACATGAAAAACTGAATCTTCACTATTAATTAAGCCACTTTTTAGTTTCTTCTTCACTACTTAAGCATGTTCAAATACTTCATTTTATCCTATGAATACTTCTTAATGTTCAAATGATTTCATTTTTCCTCAGAGAATTAATGTTTTCTACTAAAGAAGTTAAGTGGTTAATTTCTATCTACCCTAAACTAAAAACAAGCATATTATAAAATCAAGGATAAAATTGGTCACAAGGGCTGAAATTATGTAATCTTTCCTTTTCATTAGTTTAAAAAAAAAAGTTCTAGATTTATAGAAAAATTGAGCAGATAGGACAGAGTTCTTATGTTATTCCCCTACACATATAGTTTCCCCTGTTGTTAACATCTTACGTTATTATGGTATTTTGTTACAACTAATGAACCAATAGATTATTATTAACCAAAGTTCATACTTTATTCAGATTTCTTTTAATTTTTATCTGGTGTCCTTTTTCTGTTCCAGAATCCCATCCAGAATACCACGTTACATTTGTCCTGTCTGCAGTTCTTCAGATTTTCCTTATTTTTGATGACCTTGAGATCAAATATGTTGTAGGATGCCCCTCTGTTGCAATTTGCCTGATTTTTTTTTCTTATGACTAGGCTAGGATAATGGGTTTTTGAGAGAAAGATCAAAGAATTCAAGTACCATTTTGGAAACATTATATAAAGGGCACATACTGTAAACATGATTAATGACTGTAGTGTTACCTTGCTCACATGGCTGAAGTAGTCAGCTTTCTTCAGTGCAAAGTTTAGTCTCACCCTCTCCTCCTTTCCGTACTCTGTGGAAGGAAATCACTATGCAAGAATCCACACTTAAGGAGTAGAGTTATATGCCTCCTCCTTCAGGGTAGAATATCTATATAATTTATTGAAAATGCTTCTGCTTACATGAATTATCTCTTCTCTCCCATTTATTAATTTATTTAATCATTTATCATATAAATCTGAATTCATGGATATTTATTTTATATTATAGATTATAATCCAATACTAGTTTATTTTGTTATTCAAATTGTTGCAGCTTACCTTAGAAGCTCTTTCAGTTGATTTCCTATGCCTCTTCTACCTGACCCATTAGTGAGGGTGTTTTTGTTTTTGCTTTTGTTTTTTTAAGCATTTCCTTACTTTTTGGTACCATGTAGTATTCCAGGCCCATCTTTTAAATTTTCTACCATAGTCCTAGAATTGGCCATTTCTCCAAGGAGCCCTGGTTCCTTTAATTGAGAACAGCGTTAGAAATAAAAATTTGGATACTTGGTATGCTTCCTGCTATGGGGTATCATTTTTGGGCACTTTCAGACTTTTTTTTTAAAGTATATAATTTTGTTCTAGACTCACTTCCCCCAGACTATTTTTTTTAAGTGTGTGAGTTTTTATTTTGTTTTGTTTGTTTGGTCTGTCAGAGGAAGCCTCAGGATTAAGTGTGGGTATATAAAAATAGAAGAGAAGTTAGTTGAGGCTATTTATCATTATTAGGGGAGGCAAAGATTTTTCCAGATACACAGCTTTATTTGTTTGACATCTGTTTCAGATAATGTGTTTTCTCAATGTGAAACCTAGTGTAGCACCCGTTCTCTGAAGATTTTCATTGGAAAAGAATAATGGAATATAATCACCACCTTAAAGTATGAGATGAATCTCTCTTCAATCTTGGAGAATTTTATAATGTTAAAATGAAATTTCATTGAACTTAATACCTACCTGCCATGGTTTTAGAAAGAAACATCCCCTTTGCCAAAGAAAAGAGATTATCATAAATAGATAATTTCATAAGTCTTACATTGAGAAAGGCATATCTTTTTTAAAGGCATATTTACCCAGTGTGTTTTTCTGAAGCTGGGTTGGTAGTTCAAGAGATGAAGTTTGTTATTCAGAAGCAAAAAAGATTATAGCAGATTGTGGAGTACTTGGGACTTAGTTTAGAACTTCAAAGGAATAAAGAATTTGGATTATTGGAGAGGAAAAAAAAAAAAGAGGATTCCAGATTGGAGAGAAACAAGGAAGAAAAAGACCGATATAGGAATAATTGTAAGCTTTGTGATTATGTAGTAATTATGTCTTCATTTTTATTTCCCCTTGTATCTGGAACAGGGCTCAAGTACGTGTGCAGGTGTTCAATAAAGTTACACTGACTGAATGGAACTATAACAAGTGGTTCTTTCTAGCATCTGGTTTCTAGCATCTATAGGAATGATATTTGTATGGACAGAAAATCACAAAGAATAATAAATGAACACTAGAATCTTAAAAAGTAATTCCCCTCTCCTTTCCCCCATCTTCTTACACATAGTACAGGACAGCAAAATACAGCTTCCAATTATCCAGCTGCGTAAAGTATGGGCGGAAGCAGTACACTATGTGTCTGGGCTGAAGGAAGACTACAGCAGGCTCTTTCAGGGGCAGAGAGCAGCCATGTAAGTGAATTCTCTTGTTTATAGGCACAGTGTCATGTGCATTCATGCTCAAGAATTAAATTTTGCTACTTTTCACTAGTCAGTATCCCATGTAAAAATATATTACTGGGCCAATTTGCAACGTAATATTCTGATCAGGCATGTAGAATTCTTATTAACAGTCTGAAACCATCCAGTTGCAATAGACTGACAGTAGTTCCTGAATGGTCCTAGTATAAGAAGATTGTTTTATCATAGAGTATCACAAGCAGAAATTCTTTAGAGATCAGGTTTTAGAGATCAGCTATTTCTCATAGATTGCTAATAGAAACATACGCTTTGGGCTTATGGCAGTTTGAGTTTTTAAACTTTTGTCCAGTGTCTCTAAAATGCTTATATCTTGTTTTTTTCTTGCTGTGGTTTAGGTTAAGTCTTCTTAGATATAATACTAACTTGACAAAAATGAAAAACACTTTGATCTCAGCATCTCAGCAACTGAAAGCTAAATTGGAGTTTTTTCACAAAAGCATTCAGCTTGACTTGGAAAGATATAGTGAGCAGATGACTTACGGGATATGTAAGTGTTGGATAATGTATTTGAAACAAGTGTCTTGTCTCTTGAAGCCATCTGCTGTGTTAACTTCTTACCTGTTAGCCAGTTGTTTCACTTGCATTCATATTAGAACAAAAGATAGGACATCTCATATCATTGTAAACTGTATTTGGTTTGAATATATATATATATTTTTATAATCTTTAGTTGAACAGCTTTACTCTACCCACCCCTCACCCCCACAATTGGACTAAAATTGTTCACCTTTAGAAAAATGCAAAATGATTTAAGAATTTGATTGTCAAACCTCATTTATAAAGTAGATACAAAGTCTGTATTAGGGTGACTTCTTAGCCTGGGATGTCTTAAATTACTTATCCTTCTATAAATAATAATCACGCAATTCGAGTTTTTTTTTTAAAAATTTCTAAACAACCTACTGCGGAGTCCCGCTGTTTTTTATTGCACATAGCCTCCAATTTTTTGGTATTGAATTCTAAGCTTATCTTCCTTCAGGTGTACTAAGGAAATGTAAAAAGTAGAGTTAAAATTCAAATAATAAACCAAAAGAGTTGCCTTCAGCATTTCTGTTTGTATACTTGAGCAAGGTGTGTATGTTTCAGAAGTAAATGATCAATAGTATCCAGCTGGGTAAATAAGTTTTCTCACCAAAGCTGGTTCTATGATTGATGTTTTATTTCTGTTTGTGTATTATAGGCATTCTGATGAATGGCAAAACATAGTTATTTCATCAGATTATCTTTGACTTATCTTGTTAAGTTGTATATCTTAGACTACTGTTTAAAAAGAGTGAGGTAGACCTATGTGTGCTGATATTAAAAGATCACTTGATCTTTAAGGCAGCAATGTTTTAAATTGGAGAAAAAAGCAAGGAAGGAAAAGTATATAGAGATGATTCTATTTATGGGAGAAAAGGAGATGTGTCTGTAAGAAATGATTAGCATTGGGATTGCAAAAGGTGGAAAGTGGGGGGGAGGAGACTTCTTATATCCCTATATAGTGTTTGATTTTTTTAAAATATCATGTTCATGTATTACTTAAAAAAAAATTTTTTTTTAAGAGAAAGTCATCTGTGTTAGTTTCCCAGGGTTGCCATAACAAATTGCTATGAACTGGGTGGCTTAAAACAATAGAAATTTATTACCTCATAGCTTCAGAGGCTTAAAGTCCAAAATCGATGTGTTGTCAGGGCCATGCTCTCTCTGGAACCTAAGGAGAAGAATCCTTCCTTAGATTCTTCTGGTACTTGCCGGCAATCTTTGGCATTCATTGGCTTGCAGCTGTGGCACTTTAGTCTCTGCCTCTGTTGTGAAATGGAGCTTTCCCGTTCATATGTCTGTTGCTGTGTTTCTTCTTCTTTTCTTAAAAGGACACTAGTCATACTAGGTTAAGACTCAACCTTAATTTAGCTATTTGCACCTGACGCTATTTCCAAATAAGGTCAAATTCTGAAGTACAAGGTTAGGGCTTCACCATCTTTTGGGGGAATAATTCAACTCATAACTTTTTTTTTGATGTTGATATGGCAAGGAGATGGGGAGGTCAATATTGAACCTATGGCTATTTCTGAGATGACCAATTAAGACTTTTTTTTTTAGCCTCAGAAAAAATGTTAAAAGCATGGAAAGAAATGGAAGAAAAGGCTATCCACTATGCTGAGGTAAAATCACTGAGCTTATTCTGTGTGCTTATTAACCCCTGAGGTCTCCCTTAGAAATTCTTTGGTTTTGGTTTGTAGAGTATTTCTCATATCATTCCTGAATGTCAGACAGATACCTAGTATGTGTATATAGAGGGAAGTACCACAGTGGATAAAAACAAGAGCTTTGGGTAAATGCGACTAAAATGAAGCCTCACTGAGCCTCAGTTTCCATGTTATATTATGGGGACTGTACCTTTTTTAGTGGGGTTATACATATTTAAGTGGGAGTGAAATGGTAGTTATCACTGATATTTTTAAGACTGGTTTTGATAGGACGGCTGGACATCCTGGTTTACTCGGGACAGTTTCAGTTTACCTCTCTTGCCTTAATTATCAATTAGTTAAGTTAGTTAAGTGAAAAACGCTCAGTTGTGTCTGACTCTTTGTGACCCCTGGACTATACAGTACATGGAATTCTCCAGGCCAGAATACTGGAGTGGGTAGCCTTTCCCTTCTCCAGGGGATCTTCCCAACCCAGGGATCGAACCCAGGTCTCCCACATTGCAGGAGGATTCTTTGCCAGGTGAACCACAAAGGAAGCCCAAGAATACTGGAGTGGGTAACCTATCCCTTCTCCAGGGGATTTTCCCACCCAGGAATTGAACCAGGGTCTCCTGCATTGCAGGCAGATTCTTTACCAACTGAGCTATCAGGGAAGCTCTTATTATCAATACTCTCAAAATTATGCTGGTTTGGATGATAAATTTTTTATGGTCACACTGTATGTGGCAGATTCCTTCTTTACCTGGTACATCTGTCTGTGGTCCCACTAAATTGTTGCTCTCCTTGATGCCAGCACTTCCTGAGGAATGAGTGTGGCAGTTGGTATCCTGGGTTGGGAAATCCAGTGTTTTTATCTTTCTGCGTCTTTATTCAAGTTGGGAACAAATGACACTGAAAATTGTAGAACTGAGATGCAGTGGTATTGATGGTCACTTTTACTTATTAGTGACACTTCTGTCTTTTTCCTTCTCAGGAGGAGAAAGAAAATGCTAGTAGTGTACTGTTGTCAGGAGAGAAGCCTGAAATAAGTTGGTTCTCATGGGAAAGTTACATGTCATAATCTGAGAGACAAAAAGACTTGAACAAAATCAGTGTTTTACATTCAGTCGCTTTGCTCTGTTACTGTAAGAAGTCATTCTCTGAGTTCCTTGTGTTGTGTGGTGGTGAGCCTGTCACTTCTTTTGTGTTTCATCATATTTTAGGTGGGTGTCATTGGATACCTGGAGGATCAAATCATGTCCCTGCACACTGAAATCATGGAGCTACAGAAGAGCCCCTACGGACGACGTCAGGGAGACTTGATGGAATCTCTGTAAGGGTGAAGTCATGTTCTTAGTGTTGGTGTCTGTAATTTTTGGTAGCAGATTATTCTTTGATTGTATTTCTGGAAGATTATATGTGGTTCTTTTCTATAGTTTTTCTTTCCACAAATAAATTGGCATCATATTTAAAAAGGAAGTTTTTTCCTAATCACAGGAAATTTTGGCAATAACTCTTCAGGTTGACATTTACTATTTATTTATTTTTAAAAATCTTTTTATTTTATATTGGGGTTATATTATAGTTGATTACCAATGTTGCGATAGTTTCAAGTATGTAGCGAAGGGACTCAGCCATATATATATACACCTATTCTTTTTCAAATTCTTTTCCATGACCTTTGCTTTTTAAATCGAAGCATCTTTTCATGTGAGTGTTAGTAATTTTTCAAGTATTTTAAGTTGCAGACTATTTCCCTACTTACCACACTTCTGGTTTAAGGAAGGTATCATTTATTAAATTCGCTAAATAAGGTTAACTTCCTAAGTGTTTGGATTAGAAACTTCCGATTTTTTTTCTTTAGTCACAGGACATAATTTTTTTCCATTTAAGTGTTTCTGGTGCAGAGATACTATATAAATGATGGTAGATCAGAGCAGATACTTAGTATATTAAACTTTGCATCTTAAGATCTTACTTATTACCCAGTGAAACACCCTGTAAAATATTCATTGGCAATATCAGAGCAGATACTTAGTATATTAAACTTTGCATCTTAAGATCTTGCTTATTACCCAGTGAAACACCCTGTAAAATATTCATTGGCAATATATAATTACTTGAAAATGGGGTCATTACTCTATTCAAATAATATTGTTCAAGTTGGAAATTATTAAAGTCATTAAACTATCTTCACTTTTAGAAACATGTTTTCTTTTTCATAGGGAACAGCGTGCAATTGATCTATATAAGCAGTTAAAGCACAGACCTTCAGGTAAGACACTTTCACAGTATACAGAGGCATTTTAGGAAACCATCACTAGCTTAACAAATCTGTGAAACTGGATTTTAAGCAAGCCGCAGAATAAATTCCAGTTTTGGTATTGCCATTGAGATGTTTAGGGGCTTCCCTAGTGGCTCAGTTGGTAAAGAATCTGCCTGCAATGCAGGAGACCTGTGTTCAGTCCCTGGGTCACAAAGTTCCCCTGGAGAAGGGAGTGACAAACCACTCCAGTATTCTTGCCTGGAGAATTCCATGGACAGAGGAGCCTGGCAGGCTACAGTCCATGGGGTGGCAGAGTAGGACATGATTGAGCAACTGACACTTCAACTTCACATTGAGATGTTTATGGTACAACAGCATTTAAGTCTGTGAGAATTTAAGAAATTAGGAAGGCAAAGTAATAAAGTTTGAAATAGAAAAAAATTTTTTTAATATATTTATTTTTAATTGAAGGATAATTGCTTTACAGTATTGCATTGGTTTCTGCCAAACATTAACATGAAACAGCCATAGGCTTACCCATGTGCCCTCCCACTTGAACATCCCTCCCACCTCCCTCCCCATCCAACCTCTCTAGGTTGTTACCGAGCTCTGGTTTGAGTTCCTGAGTCATACAGCAAATTCCCATTGGTTATCTATTTTACATATCAGATCAGATCAGCCGCTCAGTTGTGTCAGACTTTTTGCGACCCCATGAATCGCAGCACGCCAGGCCTCCCTATCCATCACCAACTCCCGGAGTTCACTCAGACTCACGTCCATCGAGTCAGTGATGCTATCCAGCCATCTCATCCTCTGTCGTCCCCTTCTCCTCCTGCCCCCAATCCCTCCCAGCATCAGAGTCTTTTCCAATGAGTCAACTCTTCACATGAGGTGGCCAAAGTACTGGAGTTTCAGCTTTAGCACCATTCCTTCCAAAGAAATCCCAGGGCTGATCTCCTTCAGAATGGACTGGTTGGATCTTCTTGCAGTCCAAGGGACTCTCAAGAGTCTTCTCTGACACCACAGTTCAAAAGTTTCCATGTTACTCTCTCCATACCTCCCACCCACTCCTTCTCCGCATCCCCCCGGCCAACCTAGCCATGTCCATAAGTCTGTTCATAATGTCTGTGTCTCCTTGCTGCTTTGCAAATAGGTTTTTCAGTACCATCTTTCTATATTCCATATATATGTGTTCAGTTCAGTCGCTCAGTCATGTCTGATTCTTTGCGACACCATGGACTACAGCATTCCAGGCCTCCCTGTCCATCACCAACTCCCGGAGTTTACTTAAACTCAGGTCCATTGAGTCGGTAATGCCATCCAACCGTCTCATCCTCTGTCGTCCCCTTCTCCTCCCGCCTTCGATCTTTTCCAGCATCAGGGTCTTTTCAAATGAGTCAGTTCTTCACATCAGGTGGCCAAAGTATTAGAGTTTCAGCTTTAGCATCAGTCCTTCCAATGAATATTCAGAACTGATCTCCTTTAGGATGGACTGGTTGGATCTCCTTGCAGTCCAAAGGACTCTCAAGAGTCTTCTCCAACACCACAGTTCAAAAGAATCAATTCTTTGGTGCTCAGCCTTCTTCACAGTCCAACTCTCACATCTGTGCATGACTACTGGAAAAACCACAGCTTTGACTAGATGGACCTTTGTTGGCAAAGCGATGTCTCTGCTTTTTAATAAGGTGTCTAGGTTGGTCATAATTTTTCTTCCAGGGAGCAAGCATCTTTTAATATTATGGCTGCAGTCACCATCTGTGGTGATTTTGGAGCCCCCCAAAATAAAATCTGTCACTGTTTCCATTGTTGCCCCATCTATTTCCCATGAAATGGTGGAAGCAGATGCCATGATCTTAATTTCCTGAATGTTGAGTTTTAAGCCAATTTTTTCACTCTCCACTTTCACTTTCATCTAGAGGTTCTTTAGTTCTTCTTCGCTTTCTGCCATAAGGGTGGTGTCATCTGCATATCTGAGGTTATTGGTATTTCTCCTGGCAGTCTTGATTCTAGCTTGTGCATCATCCAGCCCAGTATTTCTCATGATGTACTCTGCACATAAGTTAAATAAGTAGGGTGACAATATACAGCCTTGATGTACTCCTTTCCCAATTTGGAAGCAGTCTGTTCTGTGTCCAGTTCTAACTGTTGCTTCTTGACCTGCATACAGATTTCTCACGAGGCAGGTCAGGTGGTCTAGTATTCCCATCTGTTAAAGAATTTTCCACAGTTTGTTGTGATCCACACAGTCAGAGGCTTTAGCATAATCAGTAAAGCAGAAGTAGATATATATGTTAATGTATGATCATTGTTTTCTCTTTCTGACTTAATTCACTCTGTATAACGGGCTCTAGGTTCATCTACCTCATTGGGACTGACTCAGATGTGTTCCTTTTTATGGCTGAGTAATATTCCATTGTATATATATACCACAGCTTCTTTATCCATTCATCTGTCAGTGGACGTTGGATTGCTTCTATGTCCTAGCTATTATAAATAGAGCTGCAATGAACATGGGTTACATGTGTCTTTTTCAATTTTGATTTCCTCAGGGTACATGCCTAGTAGTGGAATTGCTGGGTCATATGGTGTTTTTATTCCTAGTTTTATAAGGAATCTCCGTACTGTTCTCCATAGTGGTGGTATCAATTTGCATTCCCACCAGCAGTGCAAGGGGGTTCCCTTTTCTCCACACCCTCTCCAGCATTTATTGTTTGTTGGTTTTTTGATGATGGCCATTCTGACCAGAGTGAGGTGATATCTCATTGAAGTTTTGATTTGCATTTCCCTAATAATGAGCGATATTTCAATTTAAGTCTGAATTTGGCAATAAGGAGTTCATGATCTGAGCCACAGTCAGCTCCTGGTCTTGTTTTTGCTGACTGTATAGAGCTTCTCCATCTTTGGCTGCAAAGAATATAATCAGTCTGATTTCGATGTTGACCATCTGGTGATGTCCATGTGTAGAGTCTTCTCTTGTGTTGTTGGAAGAGGGTGTTTGCTATGACCAGTGTGTTCTCTTGGCAAAACTCTGTTAGCCTTTGCCCTGCTTCATTCCATACTCCAAGGCCAAATTTGCCTGTTACTCCAGGTGTTTCTTGACTTCCTACTTTTGCATTCCAGTCCCCTACAATGAAAAGTCCCCTTATGGCAGAAAGTGAAGAAGAACGAAAAAGCCTCTTGATGAAAGTGAAAGAGGAGAGTGAAAAAGTTGGCTTAAAGCTCAACATTCAGAAAACTAAGATCATGGCATCTGGTCCCATCATTTCATGGCAAATAGATGGGGAAACAGTGGAAACAGTGTCAGACTTTATTTTTTGGAGCTCCAAAATCACTGCAGATGGTGACTGCAGCCATGAAATTAAAAGACGCTTACTCCTTGGAAGGAAAGTTATGACCAACCTAGATAGCATATTTAAAAGCAGAGACATTCCTTTGCCAACAAAGGTCCGTCTAGTCAAGGCTATGGTTTTTCCAGTGGTCATGTATGGATGTGAGAGTTGGACTGTGAAGAAAGCTGAGTGCCGAAGAATTGATGCTTTTGAACTGCGGTGTTGGAGAAGACTCCAAGGAGATCCAACCAGTCCATTCTAAAGGAGGTCAGTCCTGGGTATTCTTTGGAAGGAATGATGCTAAAGCTGAAACTCCAGTACTTTGGCCACCTCATGCGAAGAGTTGACTCATTGGAAAAGACTCTGATGCTGGGAGGGATTGGGGGCAGGAGGAGAAGGGGACGACAGAGCATGAGATGGCTGGATAGCATCACCGACTCGATGGACGTGAGTCTCAGTGAACTCCGGAAATTAGTGATGGACAGGAAGGCCTGGTGTGCTGTGATCCATGTGGTCGCAAAGAATTGGACATGACTGAGAGACTGAACTGAACTGAACTGAATAATGAGAGATGTTGAGCATCTTTTCATGTGTTTATTAGCCATCTGTATGTCTTCTTTGGAGAAATGCCTCTTTAGGTCTTTTGCCCATTTTTTGATTAGGTTGTTTGTTTTTCTAGTATTGATTTGTATGAGCTGCTTATATATTTTTGAAATTAGTCCTTTGTCAATTGTTTCATTTGCTATTTTTCCCATTCTGAGGGTTGTCTTTTCATCTTGTTTATAGTTTCACCTTGTTTATGTTTATAGTTTATGTTTTTTGCTGTGCAAAAGCTTTTAAGTTTAATTAGGTCCCACTTGTTTATTTTGAAATAGAGAAAATTTTAAAGGGAAGTAAAAGGAAGGAACGAAAGAGAAAAAAGGAACTTGGAATAAGGGAAAGAGGAAGCAAGAAAATGTGTGGAAAGATGTAAAAAGAAAGAAAGAAAGAAATGCGGCTTAAAATTAAAGAGATTGGAAATAATTTGAGGCTGTGGGTTCAGGTGTGGAATGGTCAGAGGGATGCCCATATGCTAAGCCAAAACAGTGTACTTTGAAAATGATGCCTTCCTCTGCACCTGGTCACTGGTTGCTTATTTCATTGACAAAACTGTTCATTTCTGTTGAACATCTGCTGAATACAGAGCATGTTCTGATAGTAAGTGCACTGGACTGAGAATTACATGCATGTTCAGTCATGTCCAACTCTTTTTGACTCCACAGACTGTAGCCCACCATGCTCCTTTGCTTCATGGGGTTTTTCCAGAATGAATACTGGACAGGGTTGCCATTTCCTCCTCTAGGGGATCTTCCAACCCAGGGATTGAACCCATGTCTCCTAAGTCCCCTGCATTACTGGAGAATTCTTTACAGCTCAGCCACCAGGGAAGCACCTGGATTGAAAATTAGAAGGCTTTAATTCTAAATTGGGCACTTTATTGAGCAAATAACTTTTTTTCCTGGTATCTCATTTCCCTCTCCTGCAAAATGGGGTAGGAATCTAACTTTCCTAACTCAGTGACTATATATGGCATTATATTTGACAGGATGTTTGTGAAAGTGCCTGAAAACTATAGAGTATTATATATGTGCAAGATATTATCCTTCAGTTAAAAACTGATCTGTTTTGAAGGATTAGGGAAGAACTAAAAGGTAATGTCTGTGCCCTGATTTGTTAGATACTGAAATTGTAAACAAATAAAACCATAACTCTTACACCTTAAAATTACAAACACATGCAAATCTTAAATAGTATGTAACAAATAAAAAAATCTCCTCTACATTGGTTTTTATTGTAGTGGAATTTGTTCAGTTAATTTCTACAAACATGTATGAGATATATATACAATAGGCATCTAACCGTGTTTGGGAGTCATGGTTGGTTAGAGGAGGTTTCCTGCAGGAGACAACATCTGAGATGAGCCTTAAAGGATAAATAGCAGTAGCTTGGTGAAAGAAGGTATATATGAAAGAGTATATATACTCTTATATATGCAAGTATAATAGGGAAAGACACATCCATGTAGCAGTTAGCATGTTTGAGGAAATGTATTGTGACTGGATTATAGAGTTTCAGAAGGAGAAATGTGACTGGATCGCAAAGGATCTGGCATGTCATAGTAACAGTTTTGGATTTTATCATGATGACAAAGAGAAACCCTAAAAAGGTATAATCAGGAGAATGGCATGTTCAGATTAGCATTTTAGAAATACTGCATTGGTAACATTGTGGATAATGGATTAAAGTGTGGCTGGGATAGAGACATTCATCAATTATGAGGTTGTTGAGTAATTGTGGCACAGGATAAGGTAGGACATGAACTAAAGCAGAGAGCCTGAACTGTGGCAGTGGGGAGTGCTAGTGAAGAAGAGGAGGATAAAGGCAAGAGAGAGATTTAGGAAGCAGAACTGATAATATTGGGTAATGGATTGTATATGGGTGGAAGGAGATGGGATAGAGAGTCGTGGATGCCTGCCAAGTTTCTGGCTGGAGCAGTTAGGTGCTCTTAGCACCCAGTTCTAGTGGGTGAGGACCACTCACCATGATAGGAAGTATAGGAAAGATAACAGGCTTAATGGGAAAAGAACATGGGTTCATTTTTGTACATGTTGATGTTAAGGTGTCAGTGGAACATTTAAATAAGATGGAAAATAGTAGATATGTGTGTATGTATATATAAACATACATGCTATGCTAAGTCACTTCAGTCGTGTCCGACTCTGTGCGACCCCATAGACGGCAGCCCACCAGGCTCCCCCGTCCCTGGGATTCTCCAGGCAAGAACACTGGAGTGGGTTGCCATTTCCTTCTCCAATGCATGAAAGTGAAAAGTGAAAGTGAAGTCGCTCAGTCGTGTTCGACTCCTAGCAACCCCATGGTTGCTACCAGCCTACCTACCTAGGCAGCCTACCAGGCTCCTCCATCCATGGGATTTTCCAAGCAAGAGTACTGGAATGGGGTGCCATTGCCTTCTCTGTATAAATATACATACATATACATATATACATGTGTATTGTGTGTACATATATATGAATGTATTGAACATGGATTTAGTGGAGAAGTCCAGACTAGACATTTAGCTGGTTTGAGAGTAATTAGCCATAGGAATAAAGTGATCGTCTTGTATAAATATATTGAATAAGATAACCAAGGATGGATTTAGAGAATATCAACATTCAAGAAATGGCTAGAAGCAGAAGAGCGTACAAAAAGATTGAGGAATGACTTGAATGTGTAGCAGGAATGATACGATGGGAATAGGACAGAGAGTTTCAAGAAGAAAGTGATCAGGGTGAAATGCTAGAGATGTGGGTAATAAAAATGATAATGAAAATATCCATCGGACTTGGTAGTTTGGACATGATTGGTGATCTTGGTAAAATAATGGCCTTTTGGGAACAGAACTAGATTGTAGTGGGCTGAGGACGGAGTGGGATAGGAGGAAATGGAGAAGTTAGTCTAAATCAGCAGTTCTCAAAAGTATAGCTCATGAACCCCTGAGGATCTGCAAAGGATCCTTTTAAGAGGAGTCAGTGAAGTCAAAACTGTTTTCACAATACTAGAATGTTATCTGCCTCTTAACTATGTTGATATTTTCACTGATGCTGCAAAAACATTGGTGGGTAAACAGCTTGCACCCTGCTTAGCATGAATGAAGGCACTAGCACCAAAGTATGCTAGTAGTCACTGATTTTCACCAATGTGGGTTCATAGTTTAAAAAAAAAGCCAGTTTCATTTAAAAGTATCCTTGATAAGGCAATAAAAATTCTAAAGAAATTTCAACCCTTGGGTATATGTCTTTTTAATATTCTCTGTGACAAAATGGAAAGTACTCATAAAGTGCTTCTGTTACATGCTGAGGTGTGAAAGTGAAAGTCACTCAATCGTATCTGTTTGTGACCCCATGGACTATACAGTCCATGGAATTCTCCAGGCCAGAATACCGGAGTGGGTAGCCTTTCCCTTCCCCAGGGGATCTTCCCAACCCAGGGATCAAACACAGGTCTTGCGCACTGCAGGCGGATTCTTCACCAGCTGAGCCACAAGGGAAGCCCAAGATTACTGGAGTGGGTAGCCTATCCCTTCTCCAGGGGATCTTCCTGACCCAGGAATCGAATTGGGGTCTCCTGCAAGCGGATTCTTTACCAACTGAGCTATGAGGGAAGCCCTGCTGAGGTATGATGGCTGTCCTAAGGAAAACCACGTCAGCAGTTGTTGACATTGCTTGTGGACCAGCCTGTTTAACCAAACACCATTTTTACTTGGAACAATGATCATCAGATAAACTGTGATTCTTCAGATTTGGGTATGTGGCAGATATTTTCTAAAAATTAATGGAGCATGACCTGTCACTTGAAGGATAAAAAAATACAATATTAGTTGTCAATGATAAAATTCCATGTTTCAAGCAAAAAATTAGAATGTAGGAAAACGTCTATCCATCATCCAAAATTTGTCAGCTTCTCAATACTTAAATACTTTTATGATAAGATTGGTAGTGTTATTAAAAAGATTTGCAAAAATGTAAAATAATGCCAATACTCTCACTAAATTTTTTGAGGAAAATACAGTTATTTTGGATTAAAATGTTTTAATAATGAATTTATGTTATTTTTAATGAATAAATAAATATCTTTATATTTCTCAGTTTAATTCCTAAAAAACCCTGGGGTTCTTAAGGATTTTTGAGTGTAGGTGTCCTGAGACCAGTAAGTTTGAAACCTGGTTATCTAGGCTATTCTTTCCTGAAGCTTGGCTGTTAAGGAACAAAAAGAGATGAGCAGCTCAGAGAGATTGAAGAATGAAGGGAAGTCAATTTTCAGAAGAAAGACTTAAGCTTGTTTGTGCACTTGGGGCCAAAAGCCTGTGGAGAGGGAAGTCTCTGAACAACTTTGAGGGGCTGACTCCAGAGAATAGTGGGGAGGGGTTGGGCGTGTTGCTCCTGATCTTAGAGAGGGAGATGTGTGTGGATATAGACACTTCTCTGGGTATAGGGAGTGAAAGGTATGAATCTTACTGCTTTATAGCCTCCTATCCCAAAGTAAGATGTTGGGTTAACTGTAATAGAAGAGATGTGACATAGATTTAGGGAGTATGCTAAACGAGTATGCTTTTGAAAGCTGGTGTGTTCAGTGATAGATGTTGCTGGTCCAGGATATTTATTCAGAATCCAGAGCAGAAGTGAAAACCTGTGAATTAGTTAGGACAGCAGAAAGAATGAAAGTATAATTGTTTTGATGGTAATGTTTAGTATCTTGGATACAGAAAACTGATAGAGCAAGTGGTTAGACTGATCTAGGGTTAGGATGTTGCTGACAATAAAGGGACAGAAAAGTTGAAAATAATGACCAAAAAAATGATAGAAGCTAGAGTAAAATACTGAAATTTAAGATTTCAAATAGAGCAAGGATAACTTTTTTCCTTTAATCAGTATTCATTACCCTCCATCTCCTGACCAATGAATCAGATATTGTAGATGAAGATATATGGGAAAAGGCAATGGCAACCCACTCCTGTACTGTTGCCCGGAAAATCCCATGGATGGAGGAGCCTGGTGGGCTGCAGTCCATGGGGTCGCTAAGAGTCAGGCACGACTGAGCGACTTCACTTTCACTTTCCACTTTCATGCATTGGAGAAGGAAATGGCAACCCACTCCAGTGTTCTTGCCTGGAGAATCCCAGAGATGCGGGAGCCTGGTAGGCTGCAGTCCATGGGGTTGCACAGAGTCGGACATGACTGAAGCAACTTAGCGGCAGCAGCAGCAGATGAAGATATATAAAATTCCATCCATTGACTCAGTCAAATTAACTTTCCACAGTCATTGATAAAATTTGTTTGGGTTATTCTTACAAAATCTTTGCAGTAGTCACAGGTATCAGTGTATCACAGGGCCTAGAAATAAATTTGCTATACAAAGTTATCCAAAGAACTGATGGTCACCTCAACCGACAAGTTGTGACAAGAAGTTTTGTCTGTTGTTGGGTTATATAATCATACTTGAGGTATATGGTCTTTGGTGCCTTTTCCAGTTCAGAGTTGACTTGAGATTCTTGTTCACCTGCAAATGATGAAAACCACCTTTCCCCATGCTTTATGTTGGAGTAGGTTAAAGTTCTGAGGTCGTTGACCATCTAAAAGAGCTATATGCCTTATAGTTATATGGCAAAGCTGTTGGGCTTGATCTGTGGGATTTATTAACAAGTGCTGTTTGGAGAGAAGCCTTTTGGGAGTCTCTGTCTTTGGTTGTTTTTGAGGGAGAGAGAGAGAAAAAGGTGTTGGGACTAAAGCTGAGTACTTGGGAAGGTCTTCACAGTTCTAACACAGGACACAACTTTTCAAAAATCTCTTTTGATATTCCTTTCATAGTAAAATGTGGGTAGCATCAGTAGCCATTTCTTGGGACTCCTGTGAGTATTAAATGAGAAAACTGTAAGTAGATAATAGCATATAATAATAATAATATTTTTGCATTCAAGATTAATTATTGTCTGGGGAAATGCCAGCATGATCCATGACCAAACTTCAAATTTTTTAAAACTTAAATACCATTTTTTGAAACATAACAGTTAATACTAGTTTTGGGTTTGCTTTATTTAAAAAGGTGGCATCTCCTATAATGGTAGAACTCACTGTGACCACCATCCCACCACCATCCCATTTGAGGATCTTTGTCAGCTGCCAGTTTACTTTGAGATGTCACACTGCCCTCAAACTGAACTTTCAAGATGTCTGCAGGTCCTTTTATGCATCAGATTTGGCTTAAGTTGACCAGCTTTTTTCAGTGTTTTCATGGGTATAAACAGATGGATAAACATGAAATTTCAAGCAACCTAGCTGGAACTCCTGAGTCAGTTAAAGTTTGATGAACTATCGTACTGCTTCTAAATAAATTATGTTAGTCATCTAAGAAAAATTGATCTCATGTCCAGAAAGCTGCATATATGTCTGGGGCTTGAATTAGCCAAGATAATTCTTCTTAAAACAGAGAAGATACAATGTCTTTGAATACACAGTGATAAATCTGTGTATACATTGTTGTTGTTCAGTCTCTAAGTCCTGTCCAACTCTTTGTGACCCCACAGAGTACCTCACACCAGGCTTCCCTGTCTTTCACTATCTCCCAGAGTTTGCTCAAACTCACGTCCATTGAGTCAGTGATGCCATCCAACCATCTCATCCTCTGTCGCCCCCTTTTCCTGCTGCCTTCAGTCTTTCCCAGCATCAGGGTCTTTTCTAATGAGTCAGTTCTTCACGTCAGATGACCAAAGTATTGGAGCTCCAACATTAGTCCTTCCAATGAATATTCAGGGTTGATTTCCTTTAGGATTGCCTGGTTTCATCTCCTTGCTGTCCAAAGGATTCTCAAGAGTCTTCTCTAGCACCACAATTCGAAAGCATCAATTCTTCAGCGCTCAGCCTTCTTTATGGTCTAACTCTCACATCCATACATGACTCCTGGAAAAACTATAGCTTTGACTATAATGGACCTTTGTTGGCAAAAGTGATGTCTCTGATTTTTAATACTCTGTCTAGGTTTGTCATAGCTTTTCTTCCAAGGAGCAAGCATCTTTTAATTTCGTGGGTACAGTCACCATCCACAGTGATTTTTGGAGCCCATGAAAATAAAATCTGTCACTGTTTCCATTGTTTTCCCATCTGTTTGCCATGAAGTGATGGTACTGGATGCCATGATCTTAGTTTTTTGAATGTTGAGTTTTAAGTCAGCTTTTTCACTTTCCTCTTTCACCCTCATCCTCTCTAATTCTTTAATTCCTCTTTGCTTTGTCATTAGAGTGGCATCATCTGCATATCTGAGATTGTTGATATTTCTCCTGGCAATCTTGATCCCAGCTTGTGAGTCATCCATCCTGGCATTTCACATGATGTACTCTCCATATAATTTAAATAAGCAGGGTGACAATATATAGCTGTGACTCCTTTCCCAATTTGGAACCAGTCCATTGTTCCATGTCCGGTTCTAACTGTTGCTTCTTGGCCTGGAGACAGGTAATGGTCTGATATTCCCATTTCTTGAAGAATTTTCCATGGTTGTGATCCACACAGTCAAAGGCTTTAGCATAGTCAACGAAGCAGATTTTTTGGGGGAATTGCTTTTTCTGTGAATGAGTGGATGTTGCCATTTGATCTCTGGTTCTCTCTGCCATTTCTAAATTCAACTTTTACATCTTGAAGTTCTCAGTTCATGTACTATTAAAGCCTAGCTTGAAGGATTTTGAGTATTACCTTGCCAACATGTGAAATGAGCACAATTATACATTAGTTTGAAGCATTGCCTTTCTTTGGGATTGGAATGAAAACTGACCTATTCCAGTTCTGCAGCCACTGCTGAGCTTTCCAAATTTGCTAGCATATTGATGCAGCACTTTAGCAGCAGCATCTTTTAGGATTTTAAATAGCTCAGCTGGAATTCCATCACCTCCACTAGCCTTGTTGGTAATGCTTCCTAAGGCCATTTGACTTCACACTCCAGGATGTTCTAGGTGAGTGACCACATATCATGGTTTTCTGGGTCATGAAGACCTTTTTTGTGTAGCATTCTGTGTATTCTTGCCACCTGGGGCTTCCCTGATGACTCAGATGGTAAAGAATCTGCCTGTAATGCAGGACATCTGGGTTTGATCCCTTGATTGGTAAGATCCCCTGGGGAAGGGAATGGCTACCCACTCCAGTTTTCTTGCCTGGAAAATCCATGGACAGAGGAGCCTGGCAGACTACGGTCCATGGGGTTGCAGAGTCAGACAGGACTGAGCAACTAACACTTTGACTTTCATGTATGCATTATATACACACACAGACAGACTTTGTTTTTAGTTATATGATTATTATAGATATATAATCTTAAAACTTTTTATACTAATTTAGTTTTGAAATTAAATGGAGATGTTAATTATTTAAAACTAGTTTCAGATTTTCAGGAATTTTCTGTTTAGGGCTGGTTTGTTTCATGCAGAAGAGAGGTTATACCTACTGACTGAGTTCTTTTATAGATCACTCCTACAGCGACAGCACGGAGATGGTGAAGATCATTGTGCATACTGTGCAGAGTCAGGACCGGGTTCTCAAGGAGCTGTTTGGTCATCTGAGGTAGAAATATTGTTTTATTTCCTACTAAAAAGCCAGGGAACTTGAGCCAGGTTCCTTTTAAAACGTAATACCCCTTTCTGGTTAAATATACTAGACCCAGGAAAAGTACTGGCAGTACGCTGCAGAACTTAGCCATAGCTGCATGCATTTAGTGTCCTCTCTGTGTGCACTGCTTTGCAGATCAGTCACTAAATCTGTGCTGATTGTGACTCATTCCCCCAGCTGGGTTTGGGAGTATGGGGTACAGTCTTGGGGGATATGTAAGTGTCTGACACAGATTTTACCTCTCCAGCAAGTTGTTGGGCTGTAAGCAGAAGATTATTGATCTACTGCCCAAGGTGGAAATGGCCCTCAGTAACATCAAAGAAGCTGACAGTACTGTCATGTTTATGCAGGGGAAGAGGCAGAAAGAAATATGGCATCTCCTTAAAATTGCCTGTGTAAGTAATTTTTAATATGAATTATTTAATATGACACTAATTTGTTGATATTCCCTACAAAAGGGTTTTTTATCAGCATGATTTCTGTCCTCTTGAAGACATATGTATTTTATGTTGGGTTGATGTTCATGTTCTTTGCTTGGTGTCTCACTAGGGATTCAGATATAGGACTTCATGATCATCCTTCATTCTCTCTCTCCTTTCTAGTCTCCTGTTTTTATACTCCTCCCAACCCTAGACCACTGTGGTCACCCAACCCAACTTGGGGATAGATGTGCCTGGCTGATTTGAAAAACCAGCCCTTTGTTCAACTGGAACAAAGTAGAATGGAAGGATGGATACATCTGATTTTAGTCAATGAAGAAAGAGGTCCAGGACAGGATAATTAGTAGGGTGTGTAACAGTGGAGATAGTTTTGTACAGAAATACTCTGGTTGTACATAAAAGTAGTGATAGAAATGTGTCTTAGGAATATGAATGCATGAAGGTGCTTGCCTGTAATTTTATTTTTTTCCTTCAGACTCAGAGTTCTGCTCGGTCCCTTGTAGGATCCAGTCTAGAAGGTGTAACCCCTCAGCTGCCCCCAACTTCAGCAGAACGTGAACATCCTCTGTCATGCGTGGTAACTCCTCAAGATGGGTGGGTTCACTTTGTTACAATAGATAGTTGTGTGTTCAAGAGTAGTGGTGGGAATGAGACAGTAGAGTGAAGTGGTTAAGACAGTCTTCACTGCCTTATAGACCAGGATTGAATCCTGATTGTCCCTTTGTAATAACCCTACACAATTAACTTGACTGTTTCAATGTTCACATTTCCTCACCTGTAAAATGGGAAGTGCTATGAAAATTCAGCTAGACAGTATATATAAAATGCTTGGGAAGTGAATCTTCAGCAAATATTACTTCTTATTAGCTCAATCCAAGTTCTAAGTTCTTTTTCTATTATTGACTTACTAAACCTTGTGCTAAGTCACTTCAGTCGTGTCTGACTCTGTGTGACCCCAGAGACGGCAGCCCACCAGGTTCCCCCGTCCCTGGGATTCTCCAGGCAAGAACACTGGAGTGGGTTGCCATTTCCTTCTCCAATGCATGAAAGTGAAAAGTGAAAGTGAAGTCGCTTAGTTGTGTCTGACTCTGTGCGACCCCATAGATGGCAGCCCACCAGGCTCCTCTGTCCATGGGATTTTCCAGGCAAAAGTACTGGAGTGGGGTGCCATTGCCTTCTCCGATTAAACCTTGTAGCCATACTTTATTCCTAAATTTATCATTTATCTCTAAGAATTTATGCTATCTTTTTGCAGTTGTCATTTTAGGGCCTTTGATCACCCCTATAATGGAATTAAGTTTAATGTACTCATTTTATAACTTAGTATTCTTAAAATCAGACTTTTTTCAGTGCCTTAAATCGTTTTTGGAAACAACTCAAGTTTGAAGTCCTATATTTTCTTTTAATTCCTACTCTTCTGCTAAAAGCTGAATGACTATCCATTTCTGTTATTTTTCTCAGCATGAGATGTGCCGTATCCAGAGCCAGTGGCTCTTTGCTAGCTTGTGTATTGTCGCTTTTCTTACAACTCATGGAGACCTCTACAGTACCAGCATTTCCTGGAAGCTCTGCCCATAATTAGTTTTGCAGAGGTGCAGCCGTGTAACATCACTGCTCAGGAGGTCAGCAGCTGCACATTCTGTACTCTGCTTTTATGAGAGAAAAGCACATGGCAGGAAGGCAAGCTGATACCAGGTATTTTATCTTCTTAAAGAAAGCAAGTTCTAGGGTATATTTTAGGGTCATTATACATTTGGCCCAAGGTAATACATCCAGGGCCAATTAGGAAATATTTCATTAATCAGAATTGATACAAATAAAGTTTAATATCTTTTTGCTTTCATTAGAGATACTTGGGTTTATTAGAGAATGCAAATGGTTGCAAATATTACGTCTATACAAGTGATTTTCAGTGTGAGGTTATGATGGTTTGCAAAAATATATTTACCAGGAATTTTAAAATACATTTTCCAAAAGGAAAACTGGTTTCAGTAATAATATACCTGTGGTACTTAACCACCAAGGATTGGGGACTGTTGACCTCAATTTTTCTATCTGTTGGATAAGCTGAATGAGAATTTAGTTCTAAGCTAACAGTGACCATCTTCCATGGCCTGGAATTGGTTCTACTAGGGTAGGGACTGAGGGTTAGTAAAAGGTAAGGATGGAGGACATATGGAAGAGGAAAGTACAGAAGATAGAAATCAGATTCAGGATTGTCTTCAAATTTCCAAGGATACTTCTTGGTTCTTGGCAGCTCCCCTGTCACAGTTTTCTTCTGCTGTCATCAGGAATCAGCTTGCTTTTCTTTTTCATTGCTGTCATCTATATTTTCCACAGTTTTTTTCACCTTCCCTAATCTTTGCAGAAAAGATAGTTTATCTTTTCTATCTCTTCCCCTACATTTGTGTCTCAAAAGTAAGCATGCTAATGTTTTTACTACTGGCAAGGAAAAGGAAATGTTCCAGAAACAAAAAAAGATCTTTCATCTGGCTGTGCCACAGGATCTCTTTTTCCCCGAGTGAGCATTTTCAGGGGGGGAAAGTTGTATATAAGTGCCACTTATATTTCAGAGGAAAATCAGATTGGCGTTATAGTGGACTCCTTATCATTAGAGCTGGGCAGAGGCAGCAGCCTGGAGTAACAAACAGGACTCTGCCTCTGGGTGGGAGGGATGAGCAAACTGAAGACAACAGGAATCAGCTGCATTGGGTTGCTGGGTTGTGGTGGTGTAGGAAGAGCAGTATCATCCTGACCCTGAAGATCAGAAAGTAGAGGAAATTTATATGCCCTTTTGCTTTCATTCCACAGGGAGACTTTAGCACAAATGATAGAAGAAAATTTGAACTGTCTTGGCCATTTAAGCACTATTATTCATGAAGCAAATGAAAAACAGGGCAACAATATGATGGTAAGTTTTATATGGATATGAATGTGTTTTAAGTGTGTTGGGTGCAAAGGGTTTAACTTTCCATGCTGGACTTATCTGGTGTTTGGCATTCCGTTGGGGAATAGAACTCAGAGGAAAGAGCATTTGAGGAATGCTTAACCTCAACTCCCCATCTTCTCTTACTCATGGATATACTAGGATTATGCCATCAGTAATCTTTAATAGCATTTTTGGTCAAGTTAAATGATTGGTGAGCTTTCTTTGCAGTGTGACCACTGAAATCAAATGGTCTGTACTTTTTTGCTTCTGCAGTCAGTTTTCTCCAGTAAGATGGGGCATAATTTGTACTGTATTTCAAATATCGTAACTGTTGTGTGCAAAATGAATAATGTTAATATGGTTATTAACAGAAGTGTTTTTATGAAGATCTGATTGCTATGAATTATTGATTTGTTAAAACTTGGAGAAACTACAATAAAATATTTACTGAATTAACTTTTACTATATTTAGTCTTGATATTAATTCTTTGTTATTTCCTCTTTCATTATTTGCTTCAAATATCTGAAAACTCTTTGAAATTTTTTTTTTGTTGTCAGTAGAAATTAAGGTAAACTAAACTCTTTAATTGTAACTTATTTGTACTTTCGGTTTTTCAACTTTTGATTATAAAATCTCCAAATAAACAGAAAACTTGCAAAAATGAACACCCACATACCTATTGCTTAGAGTCTACATCTAATGGTAACTTTTTCATGCCTGGTTTTAGAGTCTTGATTGGAGTTGGTTAACAGAATGACTTGCCACTTAGAGACTCTCCTGAAACCTATGAAGTTGTTGCTGTACATGTTGGACATTTGTTTTTCTCCTATGAAACCATTCTTCAAATACCAGTCAATGGAAGAAATGACTATGATCAGAAGCTCCACATGATTTTACAGCATAATAGTTTGACTGTGGGTAATTTTAACTTCTGAACAGATAGAATTTTATGAGTCAGTGGACTTAAATCCATTTGTCTTCAAACCTGGTAAAACATTAATTATTTAACTGATTCTTTCAACATTTAACTTTTGGGCATAAGGCCAAAATAATGTATACAGAGAAGAAAATCTCAACATGTATTCTAAGTAAAAAAGTGTTTGCCTGTGTTTCTGTGGAAGACACTGCTTGTGTTGTACTTGTGTTGTACTTAACAGTGCTCTTCCCAGCATCATAAAAGAGTTTAATCCCATTTTCCATTTTCCTGCACATTTGATTGTATCCCTTTCCTAGGAAAGGGACTGTGCATTTGTGCCTTTAATACCAGTTGATTCTTCCAAATCTTGTTAAGTGTGCTCTGTGTATATGTATTTAAGATGTACATTTAATAATATCAAAGAGAAGATGACTGTTAATTTATAATGTATTTGAAAGCTTATCTGTGTTTTCATTTGTAAAAATGGGTCTTTTAAGGAATCTTTCATGTCTTGTGATACAAATTTATAAAGATCTGCATTCCTTATCTGTAATTCCAAAATCAAAAACTCTTTGAAAACAAGATTTTTCATAAGATTGATGACAAAATTCATCTGCTTGCACATCCAACAAGAACTGACATTGAGTCTACTTATCCCATTTAGTGTGAATATTCTTTTGCTGCAGAAATATTACTGTATTTGATTGTTGGGGGGAAGGGTGCTGCCACAGACCCTGCCTGAGGTTTATGTAGTTTGGTATATGCACTGAATAACCTTTCTAAAATCTGAAAATTTCATAATTCTGAAGCATCTGGCCCCAAGGGTTTCAAGACTAGATTGGGTGCCTTCAAGATGGTATGGCCGCAGACTGGGTTTCAGATAAAGGATTGTGGATCTATCGTCTGATAAATAATTTAGAAGGTATTACTTGTTTTAAAAATGTGAAGTGCTTTTGTATTCTAGACAGTTTTTCACTTTGTGTATTAAACAATTTTTAAATTACTTTTTGAATCTGTATTCATTAAAATCAGATTGTAGCAGAATAATTGAATATGCTTTGAGAAAATGTGAAGGTTCCATGAAGCAGAGTTGGAGCACAGAGTAACAAAACAGGCTTTTAGTGTACTTAGGAATGAAACAGACTTACGGTAAAGGCAGTATTAGGTAGCTTCTTTAATATAGTCTTTTCTCCTGACATGGCCTGTCATCACTATTTGTTTCTAAAAACTATGCTTATACCATGTCCTAAAACTGCTGTCTTAGTTACGCCATCCCCATTTTTGCTAATAGTGTCATTTTCCTAGTCATCTCAGTTTGAGACCTTGGGATTGTCTTCACCTAACTTTTTAGTCAACTGCTACTACTGTTTCTCTGAATATGGACATTCTGACTACCAGCCATTAAAACTGGCTGTCTTTCTCTTGCTGCTTCCAGTTCTAGAAGGTTTTAATCAGTAAACATTCATTGGGTGCCTGTTGCTTGGAAGATATTGAGCAAAATGGGAAGATCAAAAAAATTAACACAGGCAGTACAATAAGTGTTTATTTGGAATGAAGTTATTGTTAAAGGCTTTTTGAAATGAGCATTTTCTAAATATCATTATAATAACTGATAAAAGACCTGGTATAGGGTGGGACTATTTTTATGGTTTGTGGCTGATAAGACCTTAGGAGAGCCTGATCTGTGTGATACAGGTAAGTGGTATGAGTCAGAACAGCCTATTACAGTGAGATCACCTCAGATATGCTTTTGATACATGAGTTGACCACTCTATTTGTTATTTGGTGGTAAGTTTTCAGAGTTGAATTTCAATTCTGGATTATATCTACTTCATTCAAGCAATACTATGAAAAACTAAAATAATTCATCCAGAAAACAGAAGCAGACAAGTTATTTTTCATTCGTTTTGCATTTTGTAGGTCAAAATAGCTAAGCTCTGCAAGTAACATTTATCTAGTACAGACAAGGTCCCATACATTCTTAGGTGTAAAAGTCAAAGGGATGATCCAGGTAAGTGCATTTATTGAAGGGAAAAGGTACAGTTGTCTGGGAGGGCTTGCTTTAATGAAGATTTGAATTGATTCTATTACCTCTTTCCATTTCCACCAGTTACAACTATTGAAACTTTGGGCCTGCAGTTTACTAACCACTTGGCTTCCCTGCCTCCTGTCTCCACTCGGAGCCATTCTGTAGACTCACTGACCCAGAAGCACTGCTTTCTCATACTACCCAAGAGGTTACAGAGCTCCTCAACTTTAGTCTATTTGTGGTCCCACTGCTAGTCTTTCAAAGCTTACATGACTAATGCCCAACCTCTTCTAATATGCTGCCCTTATTTCCCTTATATTCATCTATCTCACTCCTATCTTTACTCTTTCACTAAAAGTAGAGACATCACTTTGCTGACAAAGGTCCATGTAGTCAAAGCTATGGTTTTTTCAGTAGTCTTGTACTGATGTGAGAGTTAGACCATAAAGATGAGCATCAGAGAACTGATGCTCTCAATTAAGGTACTAGAGGACACTCTTGAGAGTCCCTTGGACAACAAGGAGAGCAAACCAATCCAGTCCTAAAGGAAATCAACCCTGAATACTTATTGGAAGGACTGATGCTGAAGGTGAAGCTCCAATACTTTGGCCACCTGATGTGAAGAGTTGGCTCATTGGAAAAGACCTGATGCTGGGAAAGATTGAGGGTAGGAGAAGGGGACGACGGAGGATGAGATGGTTGGATAGTATCACTGACTTAATAAGAGTTTGAGCAAGCTCCGGGAGATAGTGAAGGACAGGGAAGTCTGGCATCCTGCAGTCCATGGGGTCGCAGAGTCAGACACTACTTAGTGACTAAATAACAATGAATAACTTAAAAGGGCAGAAAAGTATTTAGTGAAAAGAAAGTTTGTCTTTATTCTCTAGCCATCCAATTTCCCCTCCTTGCAGAAAAGCACATTTGAGCCTTTCAAAATCAGGGCCTAGCCTAATAGGAGTGGGCCTAGCCGACTCCTTTCCATCACAGAGGCTTCAAGGAAGTTCAAATGCTCACTGTTCGTAGTCTTGAAGGACCCTCCCAACACACACCCACGTTTGCATGCTTATTAGTTCATTCCGTTCTTACTGCTTGGATGGCCTTCATAAAGCCCTCACTGGATCATCATTCTAGCACGTTAATAGATGTCTTTGCACAAGGACAAACTGACCACTCCCTTGTCTCAGATGGCTTCTTTCCTCTGCCCCTTTGCTTACTCCCAATACCCCATTTCCTTTTTTTTCCAGGGCAGGAAACCAACAGCACGCAGACAAGACCCTATGCAGCTTCGAGCGAAATCGCTCGGCGGGCGGCTTGGAGAATTTTGTCCCATTCGCTCCCCCGTCTCTAGCCGCAGGGCGCGGCGTCGGCGTGCGTGTCCGCGCAGCCGCATTGCCCCGCGGGTGGGCGGGGCCGGCTGTTGGCGGCGGTTGGCCCGGCCTTGGTGGCGGCTCCACGTGCGGGCGGGGACGATGCGTCACTGATTAGTGAGGCCCGGCCGAGGGGTCGGTCTCCGTCCGGAGTCTGCGGCTGGCTTCCTTCTCAGTTAGTGCCTTCCGCTGGGCGGGCAGGAGCGGTCGTCGGGAGGGGGTTGTCAGGCCGAGCCGTGTCGACTCACGGGCCCGCTCTGGCGGAGGGGGTTGGCGAGGAGGAAAAAGGGGCATAGGACTCCTCAGCTCGGCCTGCGGGACGGCGCCAGGTCGCGAGGGGGAAGGTGGAAACCGGAGGTAGTGGGCCTGTCACTCAAGGGGCTGGGGCTGCGTTCCATCCGCATCCAGGAGGAATTAAGATGAATATGACTCAAGCCCGAGTTCTGGTGGCTGGAGTGGTGGGTCTGGTGGTGGTCCTCCTTTACGCCTCCATCCACAAGATCGAGGAAGGACACCTGGCCGTGTACTACAGGTGAGCGGCACGTGCAGTCAGCTCAGGTTCTAGAGCAGTTAGAGGCAGACTTTTATTCGAGTCTAGGAAATTGTTCTCAGGGAACTTTTTCTAGTCCTAGAAAGTGGTTTTCGTCGCATCCCTAGGAGGTTTGGGGGCTGTGGCAGGCTTTTGTAGACAGATGGACAGTTTCAGTGCTATTCAGAGATTAAAACTCCCTACAGTTGTTCCTAATAGTAAACCCACTTATTTGTAGGGAAAAAATGAAGGGTGGAAGGCAGTGGTCACTCCACCTGTAGCTGAGGAGGTGGATAAATCATTGTTAAATTGCATACAGCTTTACTGACTTTTCGTTTGCAGCTGTAGATGCTATTTAGAAACTTGAGTCCTGTTTGTGGTGGTTTCTTAGCTTTTTGTTGTTTTCTTTAAAAGTTTCTGGCGTCTGGCTTGGGCTTGTAAGGCCATGAAGACCATGACAGTTGTTAAATTCCTGGACCTTGGGAGACTAGCACAGGATTGTGACAGACACATTCTCCCAACCTTTCCCTTTCTTTTCACGTGGAAAGGAATGGTGTGAAGTGTGTTAGTTGCTCTCTAGCTAAGACGAATAGCTGTTCCTTCAACGTAGTTACCACCAGTTTTTTTTATGTAGACAGATGACACTTTGGAGAAATTTGAAATGGTGTATTTGAAAGAGCTTCAACTTTTTCTGGCTTCTGCCCATCCTCCCCTAAAACTGATATTTCCACTTTTAGATCCACCTTGAGTCTTAGAAATAGTCTTCGCAAGTGGGGGTGGGAGTCTAGCATTTTAAAAATGACAGATTAGTCTGTATTTCCATCCATCTAGTTCAGCATATAACTTTCTTTCAATGAATTTGAAATTTAAAAAAATTTTGGAACAATGGAAAAAAGTGAAAGAAGGACAAAGAAAGAACATTTCAAGGTGTGGGTTTCAAAGAGTTAGGGATGGACCTAAAACAATTAATCTTTTCTTAGTTATTTGTTATGAATTCTTTGCAAATCTGTTTATATTTTCTTTTTTTTTTAATTTATTATTTAACTTTACAATATTGTATTGGTTTTGCCTTATATCAAAATGAATCTGCCACAGGTATACATGTGTTCCCCATCCTGAACCCTCCTCCCTCCCCATACCATCCCTCTGGGTCGTCCCAGTACACCAGCTCCAAGCATCCAGTATCCTGCATTGAACCTGGACTGGCGACTCGTTTCATACATGATATTATACATGTTTCAATGCCATTCTCCAAAATTATCCCACCCTCTCCCACAGAGTCCAAAAGACTGTTCTATACATCAGTGTCTCTTTTGCTGTCTTGTATACAGGGTTATTATTACCATCTTTCCAAATTCCATATATATTGTTTATATTTTCAAGATAGAAAGCTAAGTTCTATGTATATACTATTCACTATATAAAACAGGATTTCATTTTTATAGTTGCCTCCAAATTGCCTCCTTTTTATAACTTCCAGGGTATGGTGTCATGTTTCTTACATTTCAGAATTTGGTGATCATGTCTATGCTTATAACATTGATTTATAGTTATATCTTTTTATTCTTCATCTTTCTATGCTAATTTTTTGTTGTTGATTTTATAGAGGCTTTATGGCCCCAGTATTTTTTTTTTCTTTTTTTTAAAAAAATTTTGAAGTATAGTTAATTTGCAGTGTTGTGTTTTAAGTGTTCAGCAAAGTGATTGATATGTATGTTTATATATTTTTCAGATTCTTTTTATGTTATAGATTATTACAGATACTGAGTATAGTTCCTTGTACTATACAGTAGGTCCTTGTTTACCTATTTTATATATAGTGTTGTGTATATGTTAATTGCCCCCAATATTTTAATTGCTTTCTAGGTAGATTAAAAGAATTGTGAGCATCAGAAATTTTCTCCTTACTTGGAAGTTTGCTGTTATCTTTTTTTTTTTTCCCAGCCCGGTGATTAAATGTATGTTTTGATCTGGCTTGTGTTATGTACAATTAAAGTACATCAACTGAGAGCCAGCTGAATTTTTTTTCCACAAGTATTTCTCAAAAGGTTAAAAACCAAAGAGAGACTGTCTTTATACCTGAGAGTATGCTGGAGACCCGGAGGTGTGGTTGGTAGAGCTTATGAAACAAGGTGTAATGTTAACAGTTTAATTTTATCTTTTCACTTTTGTAGGTGTGATAGATACTGTAGGGACCAGCAATTGTTCATCACGAGTAACTCATACTAGTGAGGCTTTAGTAGATCAATAGCATGAGTAAGAGTGAATGTAAGAGTGAATGTTTATTACAGCATTTTAGATTTGGAAAGAGAATTTCTCTTTTTATAATCTTGTCAAATTGAAACATCTTTTTGCAGGGGAGGAGCTTTGCTAACTAGCCCCAGTGGACCGGGCTATCATATCATGTTGCCTTTCATTACTACCTTCAGATCCGTGCAGGTGAGTGATTCCTAGGGAAGCCCTGACACTGAAAGACAAGTGTGACAGGAACAGTTACCACATTCATGGGTGGAGATAGATTTCCTTATTGCTTAAGCAAATGATAGTATGCTACCAACGTAGGAGCTAAAGTTCAGAGTACAGTTGTCACAGCGTAAGTTTTGACTTTGAACGACATCACTCTCTTGAAGTATGAGCTAGGCAGCTTTTGAGGACTGACTTCTCCCATCTATATAGTGGAATACAGCAGGTTTTCTGTTGCTGCTATCAGAGTAAAAGCAAGATTTTGAAACACAACTAGAGACATGAACCAATGATTACTTGGTTTAGAATGGTGTTTGGTTTCCATAGAGGCAATCTCCTGGGCTACTGTTAACATGGAGGATCTCAATTTTTATACACAGTTTCTCTGCCTCATATTTTTGCCTGGGACATTAAGCACAATTTTATGTGGAACCATACTGAATGTTCTGGAGAAGGCAGTGGCAACCCACTCCAGTACTATTGCCTGGAAAATCCCATGGGCGGAGGAGCCTGGTGGGCTGCAGTCCATGGGGTCGCTAAGAATCGGACACGACTGAGCGACTTCACTTTCACTTTTCACTTTCATGCATTGGAGAAGGAAATGGCAACCCACTCCAGTGTTCTTGCTGGAGAATCCCAGGGACGGGGGAGCCTGGTGGGCTGCTGTCTATGGGGTCGCACAGAGTCGGACATGACCAAAGCGACTTAGCAGCAGCAGCAGTATACTAAATGTTCTAGTTTGACAACATCCCAGAATATCTGAAATAAGCATCTGGTTCTTGAGAATACTGTCTTAGCTGTAGGAGACACTTAGTAAATATCTTTTGACATGACAAGATGACAAAGCAGGATTAGATTGTTACTACTTTTGCAAGCACTGTGTGATTATAAATCTTTGGATTCAGAAGTTTGTCTATCTGCTACTGAATTTTCAGGACTCAGGGAAATTTAATGTGTTTAGTCTTGTAATTTAAAGTCTAGGCTTTCTGCTAAATGAGATTTTCATTATGAATACTTAAATCCTCCAGATTTCCTTCCAATTTCCTTTTGGATGGCTTGGGATAAGAATCGTGTCTATTGAAATGAAATATAGTGTTCTCCTAGTCAGACCTGATTTCCATACTGTTTTCCCATATTTTATTCACTCTTGCCTTGGCTGATGCCATCTCACCATCTCTCTATTCTTTATTTCCTATCTAAATCTTGCCAGCCTTTTTAGAGCTCATCACAAATTCTACTCTTGTTCCATAGCTCTTTAAGACTATATTGTAAATTTTGGCCCTTGGTCTTATTTCCTTTAGTAACGTTGTCTTGTTATTAGTCTCTTAAGTTTTTGTGTGAATTTTTTTCCAGAAAGTCTCATAACTTCTTGAAGGCAGGGGTTGTAACACAATTTGTATTTCTGGCCTTTCTACTTTTGGTGAAAGTTGTTAAATTGAAGTGATTTCTCAGGAAGCTGTCTAATGTAGTGAGCATGGGGCCAGAAACCTGGAGAAGTTCTGACCCTGGCTCCTCCACCAATTGGTTACATGACTTTGCAGAAATTACCTAACCATTCTAAACTCCAGTTAGTTCTCTGAATCAAGAGGTTTTAACTGCATGAACCTACCAACAGCTTAAAGCTCAACATTCGAAAAACTAAGATCATAGCATCTGGTCCCATCACTTCATGGCAAATAGAAGGGGAAAAAAGTGGAAGCGTGACAGATTTTATTTTCTTGGGCTCCAGAATCACTGTGGGTAGTGACTGCAGCCATGAAGTTAAAAGACGTTTGCTGTTTGAAAGGACAGCTGACAAACCTAGACAGTATGCTAAAAAGCAAAGCCCTCATTTGGCCAACAAAGCTTTATGTAGTCAAAGCTGTGGTTTTTCAGTTAATCATGTATGGATGTGAGAATTGGACCATATGGAAGGCTGAGTGCCTGAAGAATTGATGCTTTCGAATTATGGTGCTGGGGAAGACTCTTGAGAGTTCCTTGGACTGGAAGGAGAGATCAAACCAACCAATCCTAAAAGAAATCAACCCTGAATATTCGTTGGAAGGACTGATGCTGCAACTTCGACATGGGCCACGTGATGCGAAGAGACAACTCATTTGAAAAGACTCTGATGCTAGGAAAGATTGAAGGCCACACAAGAAGAGGGCAACAGGATGAGATGGTTAAATAGCATTACTGACTCAATTTGAGCAAACTCCAGAAGATAGTAAAGGACAGGGAAGCCTGGCGTGCTGCAGTCCATGGAGTCGCAAAGAGTCAGATATGACTTAGCGATTGAACAACAATAGCCACAGCCAACAGCTTAAATGTTCTATAGTGATGTTGTCAATGGCGTCATCAGATGCTTAGAGATCAGGGGCTTTTTTTTAGATTTTGTTCAGTGCCAGACATGTCTGTCTCTGCCTTCTTGGAGATGAGTATGTAGAGTCATACTGATGACTCTTTTATATAAAAGAGATAAATACAGGATGTGTGTATATATTTACATACAAATATTTTATATATACACACATTCACATATAGAGTGATAAACTATCATAAGAAATGAAAATGAAATTTGTAAAAAGATTTTTGTGAACTAATGTACTTTGTATCTACAAAATATTAAATGTTGGAGTCAGTTTGACTAAATGGAAATGGTCTTTATATGTGAAACAGCAATGTTCTAGGAAAGAATTATATTAATAAAACCCTCTTAAGAAGTTGTCTTCATAGGAATGAGATGCAGAAACTTATTTTTAGGAGTTTTTGGAACACATTAGAGGACATAGCTTATATAAACAAATGGCTTAACAGATTTGGCATTTGATAGGAATATTTAAGAAGCATCTTGGGGAAATGTGATATCCCCATATATGATGTAAGAAAAAAAAATGTTTAGAAAAATATGAAGACTTTTAGCCTTTAAAATATATATAACACAACCAAAGACTTTTGAAATATTTATACTGGGAAAATGATTTTTGAGATAATATAAAAGAAGTAAAAAAGTACATGAAAATAGGATGTTAAATTGAAGATTTAACCTTTGAACTCTTTGCTGGTTCTTGGTTTGAAAATTGAAGTCTATCCTTTAGATTTAGATAGAAATGTATATGTAAAGTTGATATGGAAGTTGAATTTGGTTAATGTTTTGAAGGGAATAAACTGAGCTCACCTTTCTTATCAACTTCCCTCTCTACTCAGAACCTGTCACTAATGTTTATTATCAACCTTTTAACCCCCAAATTCATAGTCTATTCTTCTCTCTCCTGGAATTTTATATGCAACTAGTTATCAAACTCCTCTGTTAAGTCTCCTGGGTTGACAGCTTTCAGTTTCCATGGCCTTTTCTATGTTAATCTAAATAAATTACTACTTAAGCTTCCCAGCTGGTGGTCTTGCCTGCGGATGTGGTAGATAATGAGAACCATATCACACATAAGCAAAGGAATGAAGAAAAAGTCATATTTTTGAAAGGTTCATTTTGTGGCTGTTTATAGGATGGATTAGGGAGAGCACAACCTCCCCCCCTCCCCTCCAGCCAATATTCAAGGCCCTCTCCCTAACATCATCATGTTCTCTTCTCAGAGCCTCACCTCATCTATATTGCCCTTCCTACTCCAGGCAAGCCAACTGCATCCTGAAACCTATACACACAGTTTGTGTGACTGGTTATTTAACTCTGCCAGTTAATACCTAATTTGTATCTGTTATGGATTGCTTCGTAATGATTTTCTCTCCTGTGTTGGATTGTGAACTCTTTGGGAACAGGGGCCATGCTTCCTTTCTCCTTTGTATTCTGTCAAGTACTCTGTTGCTGTGGGCCTAATACAGTGCATTGTGTCCAGGATACACTCATTATGTGCTCACCTGCTGGATGCCTTCCAGTGCAATAGAGAGTCATTCCAGATCCAAATCAAGTTATGACAGGGGTAGAGTAATTAAGTACCATATTGTTGGTTCACTAGGAGGAAGCACTGCTGATGGTGGCAGTTCTATTAAAAAGGAAATTGAATAGACCATCTGAACGATCTCTAGGACCTGACCTAAAATACTGCCTACAGCTTCAAAGGAAGAGGTTGCTGTTGAGTTCAAAGGCCTACTTGTATGCATATAATAGTAATCTTTTACCTTCATTGTAAACATTAATATTAGCAGTGGAATCAGAGTTCAAAAAACAAGTCCTAGCAGTAGTATCCTCGTGGGTATTCCATGTAGTTTGCAATCCCAGGCCAACCCCAGGCAAATAAAGGACTCTGAGTGAGAGATTGAACATTGAAACTTTTCCTGGTGCGTCTTGACTCAAACATTAACTATAAAATATTTTGTCTCTAGTCTTTTATGTGTGTTCGGATACAAAAATCTATGACAAGCCTAGGCAGCGTGTTAGAAAGCAGAGACATCACTTTGCCAGCAAAGATCCATATAGTCAAAGTTACGGTTTTTCTAGTCACACATGGATGTGAGAGATGGACCATAAAGAAGGTTGAGTGCTGAAGAATTGATGGTTTTGAACTGTGGTGCTGGAAAAGACTCTTGAGAGTCCTTGGACAGCAAGGAGATCAAACCAATCCTGTAAGAAATCAACCCTGAATATTCATTGGAAGGACTGATGCTGAAGCTCCAATATTTTGGCCACCTGATACAAAGAGCTGACTCATTGAAAAAGACCCTGATGCTGGGAACGATTGAGGGCAGATGGAGAAGGGGATTACAGGATGAAACGGTTGGATGGCATCACTGACTCAATGGACATGAGTTTGAGCAAACTCCGAGAGAGAGTGTAGAACAGGAAAGCCTTGCATGCTGAGGTCCATGGGATTGCAACGAGTCAGACACAACTTAGCAACTGAACAACGAGGATACAAAAAGAAATTTAGGGGGCTAAAATTGTAATGGAGTTCTCTTGTACTTATCTCTTAGCAGTTCTGTAGAGATTTTCCTTTAGCACTAGTGGTTCCTTGATGATATGTGTGCTGAGTATTGATGAGATATTTTTTCCTCCCCAGACAACACTACAAACTGATGAAGTTAAAAATGTGCCTTGTGGAACAAGGTAAGCATTCCCCTTGCTTACCAGTGTCCCTTTGATTCAGATGTAGTTTCTGTTCATAAGCTGTAGTCTCTTAAACATCTTTCAGATAGGCGTGATAGTAACCGAGGGGAATTTATCTTCTGAGCATTATTTGAGAAAAGCCCTGCCTCCAAATAGGAGCTTTCCATCTTAGGAGTCATTTTAAACTGATAGTAACAGTTTAAAATGGAATTAGCTCACCATATCAAGTATGGTATTAAATGCCATCTAATTTAGAGTTTCTGATTTAGTAGGTCTGGAATGAGACCCAAGAATTTGCATTGCTAGCAAAAGTTCCCAGGTGAAGCTAAGACTGCTGGTCCAAAGACCATATTTAGAAAATCACTGTCCTAAAGAGTTTTGGGGCAGGAAAGAAAGTCAAGGCCCAAAGAGTATAATCAGTACATTGCATTGTATAAAAGGAAGAGTATAAAGCTCAAAGTATGTTTTAAATTCTGTATTTTAAATGACTAATATATCACTTTTAAAGCCTATAAAAGAGGCTTTGACATCTGTGGAAGGACAGAAATGCTCTTAAAAAGGGAGCAGATTCTCTCTGTTTTAAGTTACTTGATACCAAGTTCTCTAGGTCTATCTGTAACTCTCTTTTATGGATTCCCTTCAGAGATGACTCAAAATTGGCAGCTGATGAGATGTTGGGTAAATTTTATTTTTATCTTCATGCTTTCCTATGTTTGTCAGATTTTTTGCCTGTGAGCAGGTATTATGTTTTTTTTTTTATCAGAAAAAAATGTTATTGTAAGTTGATAGAAGGGCTTAATTGTATAGTTTCAAAATCTCTTAACTTCAAGTATCTTAAACTGAGGTTCACATGTCCTTCAGGATGTGTGCTGGTAGGCCAGGAAGTATAGGAAACCATTAATTAACAAGAGCTGTCTTTCTGGAGTGTCAGTTTTACTTCATGTTTTGGGGGCAAATTCTTTGTTTCATATTAGAATAAATACAGATGAAAAGTAGATTAAGATAGGGCAGGAAATCAAAAGAATTTCAGTTCATGGCTGACCTCTACCTCTTGGGAAACCATTTTATCTGGTTCCTTGTTGGAGAAGTTTGAGGAATGCACTGCTTTAGCTGTTGGCTTCAGTTAATAAGGGCAGAGTGCTAAGCAGCTCTAGGTTTTAGGTCTAGTCTTCCTGTGAGCTCATCTGATAACAGCATTTACGAAGGAGAGCCTTTGGTTATGAGAGGAGCCAGGTGAGTGTGTATAGGGGTCATTTGAGTAGTGATTAATGAAGTCGTTTTAATCAGTAGTATATCTTTAGATTTTACTTCTAAATTTCTGTCACGTGGGATTTGTTGGCTGATGTGGGATTAATATGGGACTCTAACAATTTGTATTTGGCTCATGTTTTTCCATTTCTCTGTTTTTAGTGGTGGGGTCATGATCTATATTGACCGAATAGAAGTGGTTAATATGTTGGCCCCTTGTGCAGGTATGGTACCCATCTATTCTGTTAGAGTTATACTCAGAGTGTCTGTCACTGAGAGAGTCCTTGGAGGAGAAGAAGAGATTCCCTAAGGAAAGTTTTATGACTTCATTCATTTCTGATCTCTCTATATATAAAATAATCATTGGAATATTTTCCATTCGTAGGGAATGGTGATAGTGATAGGTCACAAATCCTGGACAGAGTTGACTTTCTGCAACTGTATGGGATACTCTGAGCTGAGTGTATTTAGCAAGATAGTCATTGATTATTTCTAGAATTCCTAGAAAGTGCCATTTCACCCAATCAGGATGAAAAGTAATTTCCTTACACATTAAAAGTCTATAACTGATCAGTTCCTTGACCACATTGATTTGTGACCACCAAAAAATCTTTTTTAGCTGAGATTTGCTAACTTGCAATCTGAAAGTCCTCAGTGTGGGGAAAACATTTTCTTGGTAATAGATGAAAACCCCCAGAGATGGAGTACTGTTCAAATAAAAAACTGAAAGAGAATTTCTGAAGTAAGATTGGCCTTCTTTTTAATGTTTGATTTTTTTTCCCAATTTTTTTTATTTTGATAAAATACATATAACGGAATTTGCCATCTTTACCACTTTTAAATATTCAGTGGGCATTAAATACATTCACATTGTTATGCAGTCATCACCAACATCCATCTCTATAACTCGTTTTCATCTTGTAAAACTGAAACTTTCTACCCATTAAACAGTAACTTCCCATCCGCCCCCTCTCCCAGCCCCTGGCAACCACTGTTTCTGTCTTTCTGACATTTCTGTGTACTTTCTCTCTATGAGTTTGACTACTCTAGGTACCTCATAAATGGAATCATACAGTGTTTGTCTTTTTGTACTTGCTTATTTAACACTTAACATAATGTCTTCAGGGTTCATCTACGTTGCAGCGTGTCAGAATTTCCTTTCTTTTTAAGGCTGAATAATATTCCACTGTATCCATTCATCTGTTGATGGACACTTAGGTTACTTCCATGTTTTAGCTATTATGAATAATGCTGCTATGACCAGGGGTATACATGGGTCTCTTTGAGACCTTACTTTGAATCAAAAGATCTGCTGTTTTCAGAAAACCTATATAAGTATTTCTCCAAAAAAAGACATGCAGATGCTCAATAGGCACGTGAAAAGATGCTCAACATCACTAATTATTAGAGAACTGCAAATCAAAACTACAATGAGGTAGCACCTCACACTGATCAGAATGGCCATCGTTTAAAAGTCTTATAAATAACAAATGCTGAACAGGGCATAGAGAAAAGGAAACCCTCCTATGCTGTTGGTAGGAATGTAAATCTGTGCAGCCACAATGGAAAACAATATGGAGATTTCTCAAAAGACCAGCAATCCTGTCATATGATCCAGCAATCCTACTCCTGGGCATGTACGTAGACAAATTATAATTTGAAAAGATACATGCCCCAGTGTTCATTGTAGCACCATTGACTATAGCCAAGAATGGAAACAACCTAAATGTCCATCGACAGATGAATGGATTAAAAAAGATGTGGTACATGCATATAATAGAATACTATGCAGCATAAAAAAGAATGATGTAATGCCAATTTGCAGCAGCATGGATGGATTAGAAATTATCATACTAAGTAAAGTCAGAAAGGCAAATAATGGTATGATACCAATTACATGTGAAATCTAAAATATGACACAAATTATGAAACAACAGATTTATGGTTGCCTTGGGGGAGGGTGGATTGGGAGTTTGGAATTAGCAGGCGCAAACTGTTACATAAAGGATGGATAAGCAGCATGACCCCACTGTACAGCACAGGGAACTATATTCACTATCATGTGATAAATCATAATGAAAGAAAACATGAAAAAGAATGTGTATATATGTATAACTGAATCACTTTGCTATATAGTAGAAATTAATACATTATAAATCAACTATACTGTAATAAAATAAATTTTAAAAAAATCTGTCATTTTATTATCCTTATTATTTATTAGTAGTAATACTTTTCCTTACTAAGTATTACTTATTAATAATTATCCTTATTACTAAAATTTGCACACATACAATATCAGGATACTGTGTTCAGCAAAAACAATTCAAAACCATGAAGTTAGATCTTTGCCTTAAGGGTTGGTTTGTTTGTTTTTCCCACTTGAGAAGGCATGATACTGACCTAAAAAAAAAAAAAAATACATATATATAGGAATGTAAGGTCTTGCTGAATTTCATGTCACTGGTACAGGCACAAATAGCAAAAGAATTTCAAAACAGAGAGCAAGCTGTGTTACTATCAAGTGGATTTGGATTATATTTTTCAGCAACTAAGTATTTTCCTGTCTTTTATAATCTAGTTTCCCTGGTCACAAGGGTGTTCCTGGAGGCTCAGATGGTAAAGAATCTGCCTGCAATGCAGGAGACTCGGGTTCAATTCCTGGGTTGGGAATATCCCCTGTAGAAGGGAATGGCACCCCACTCCAGTATTCTTGCTTGGAAAATTCCATGAACAGAGGAGTCTGGAGGGCTATAGTCCATGGGGTTGCAAAAAGTCAGACATGACTAAGCAACTTAACACTTTCACTTGACTTCACTTTCTCATTTCCCCTGGTCACAGATCAGTGGAATGGACTATGATTGGAAAAAAACAGAAGAAGGGGAGATATTGCTTGTTTTCTGGCGAGAGATAAAGACGAAACTGTTGCATCACTGACTCATTTGTAAATGACCAAGAGAATGAATTAGTCACCGAGTGTTATTTGATGACCTGTTTGTGGTTTGCAGTTTAGTTCTAGTTTTCTCCATAGGAAGGCCAGTAGAGCACGTCTTGGATTTGAAGGGAGAAAGCAGCATGTTTTAATAAGGGCATAGGTTCTGGCATGGTATAATATATTCCCTTAGGCACATTTCTGAAATTCTGTTTCTCAGTTTTATACTATGCAAAATTAGATTTTTTGTGAGAATTGTGTGTTAAGGAAGTATATAAATTGCCAGACATAAAGCCTGGCCCAGAAATGTTAGCTTCCTTCCCTTCTAGCCTAGCATCTTTTTTTTTCCCCCAACCTTTGAAAACTGCCTTTTTGAAAATGGCCTTTTGGAGCTACTTCCCTCTTTCATTTCCACTGTTCCTCAGTTAGTTCAGGTTCTGTTTATCTAAACTTTGGCTTTTCAATCATTGCTTCTTTATACTTTGCCTGCTTCTGATTTCTATGCCTTACAGTTCATTTTTCACTCTGCTGCCAAAGTACAGTCTGATAGTGTCATGCCCTTGCTCAAAAACTTTGACAGTTCCTTATTACCTTCAAGATAATATATACTCTCCTTAGTATGGAATTCAAAGTTTGCTTACTAGAATTGCAAATGCAGTAATATGTGGAATATTAAGCATGTTAAGGAACACACCAAGGCTTAGAGTTGTGTTCCATGTTTTCGCTGTTTCATTGGCACTTCTTGTGTATATTTTATAACTAACTTTTTCCTTGGCTGAATTAGAGGATACACAGGTAAACATGAATTGTACCTTTCTTCCAGTGTTTGATATCGTGAAGAACTACACTGCAGATTATGACAAGACCTTAATCTTCAATAAAATCCACCATGAACTGAACCAGTTTTGCAGTGCCCATACACTTCAAGAAGTTTACATTGAATTGTTTGGTGAGTCTTATTTGTTTTAAATATATGAATAACCAATTAGAAATCTTGTTCAACTTGTTTGTGAAGGCTATAATAATATTAATAATGTGTTATTTGTGCATTTCTTCTGAGTTTATAATAGAGCAGTTGTGTTTAAAATATTCTTTATCTTAAGTTTAAAATTTCTTTGCTAAAATTGCTTAAATTAAGCAAATTGTTACTTAAGATACTTTAAGAATGATAACCATTTTCTGAAATGTATAGTGTATAACTTGGTACAGATTGGAAAAAGATTCATTTCTTAACAATATTCTATTTATGCCATGATAATTTACTAAAAACTAGCTTTGCTTGTGCGCTCTCAGTCTCTTCAGTTGCGTCCGACTCTGTGGGGCCCCATGGACTGTAGCCCGGTGGGCTTCTCTGTCCATGGAATTCTCCAAGCAAGAGTACTGGAGTGGGTTGCCATGCCCTCCTCCAGGGGATCTTCCCAACCCGGGGATCAAATTTGTGTTTCCTGCAGTGCAAGCAGATTCTTTACCGTCTGAACCACCAGGGAAGCCTAAGAATACTGCTGTGGGTAGCCTGTCCCTTCTCCAGAGCATGTTCCTGACCCAGAAATCGAAACAGGGTCTCCTGCGTTGCAGGTGGATTCTTTACCAGCTGAGCTACCAGGGAAGCCAAGCTTTGTTGCTATTTTAATAGATAATTTGGGGAATTTAGAACCTGGGTCTTGCAGTTTCCCAAGACTCACCTCCACGTTTGATGAGGACTAGCAGGACTCCATATAATTATACTCACAGCTGAGATGTACTACAGCAAAAAGATACAGAGCAAAATCGCAAAAGGAAAAGGCACGTGGTGAAGTCTGAAGAAAATCAGGCACAAGCTTGCAAGAGTCTTCTCCAGTGGAGTCACGCAGGATACACTTGATTACTCCAGCTTTGAAATGTGACAACACATGTTAGATGTTTGCTGGAGAAGTTCATTAGAGATTTTCTGCCCAGAATTTTTTCTGGAAGTTGTTCATGTAGGTACCCTCTGCCTAGCATGTATCAATACCAATATTCCAGAAGAAAAGTAGATGCTCAGCATAAAATACATAGTTTGAATAAACAATTTAGGCACAGTGAAGTCATTCTTCCCAGTCCTGGGGATTGTGGAAATGAAATGCTCTCCAAAACCACAACCCCAGGTGACAGTCAGAGACCAAATTGCGAATAGGCCTTTCTCGGATAGTAGTTTTCAGGCTTGCTATGTTAATTCTCTTATGTACAAGTTACATTTCATTTGTGATAGTGAAAGTTCTGGCCAGGGGTTGGGTTGCTGCTATTGGCTGCCTACTTCTCTCTTCTGGAATTATTAGTGAATTTCTTAGAGGCAGATATAGAAATGGTTTATCAGTGTAGAAATCTATCAGTTGATTCCTCTTTGATGATTACGAACTATTGGAATGATGTTTGAGAAAATTTTGCCTTTTCTTATTTGTCACATTTCTGGCTATTTAATAATGGGGAAAGTACTGACGAGGTGGATAGAAAAATTTGTGAATTATCAATTCAGGTGAAGTGACATCTTTATTCTTGTATGCTCTAGGAACTTTCCCCCTCCCTCTCTCTTTCTAAATCTAAAATAATCAGCTGAGTTCCATAGAAATGAAATTTAGTTATTTGAGAATTTGGATAAAGATTGACTAAAGATAGAAATTTATTTTTTTAGAGAATTGAGACACATATTAAGTCACAATACTGAATTAAGACATTAGAAACCTAGATCCTCCACTTATTGGATAAACATCAATGGCTGCTTATCATCTTTCCTCAATTTCTTTGTCCAATAATTCCTCACACTTTTTCTCATTTATATATATATTTATTTGTTTTCATATGTGTGTGACATGGTTCAAGCTCTATAAAAGAAGAATACCATGGAAACTTTAGATCTAATAATGATTTTGTTTTAGGGCTAGCACAGCGTTAAGACTTTTTTTGAGTGTCATAGAGCTCTTGTTCTTGGCTTCAAAAACAGATCAAATAGACGAAAACCTCAAGCAAGCTCTGCAGAAAGATTTAAACGTCATGGCCCCAGGCCTCACCATACAGGTAAGCCCTTCTCCTAGGGAAATTCTTTGGGAGTTTTGAGAGCTTTGAATTTAATCGTCCTTGAATAGGACTGTTTATTCAGCAGTTATTTAACTGAAGTGCTTTGGTAATTTATAGTCTATCTTTCTCAGTTTAGGTTATGGGTAGAATTTTTTCTGAACTCTTGGAACAGATAAACTGAGGTTCTTGCAGGAAATAAAATCTGTATACTGCTATGTGTGAGGCATTATTAAGATACAGTAATGGTGTTAAGTCAGTGTAAGACTGATCCTTGGCATCAGTAAGATTATGAAAAAGAATTTCAAGTATAAAATTCGAACAATAATTCCAGACAAAGTAGATATCCCTAAGTATTCATTGACAGATGAATTGACTGGATGACTGTTGCTCTAAGAGTTAAAAGAACATTTCAAGAAAGTCTGCCTGGAAATGACTGGCTTGGAATTTTGATAGGTCTAGAAGAATTACTAGGATTTATATGAGGGAAAGCAATAAGGAAGTGGATGGAATGACCTGAGTAAAAGCAAGGTAACAGATGAATTCAGTGGTGGTGTGATGGTGGCAGTGGCATTGGGAGATAGAATAGTGAGAAAAACTGCTTTTTGGATCAGTATTTTTTCAGAGTGGGTTGAAATCCATTATTAGGTTCTAAAATCAGTTTTAGTGGGTTATGACTAGCCTTTAAATAAAATGGAATTGAACAGGAAAAGAAACCCGGGCACATGGCTTGTAGTAAGTTTTAAGTATCATTCTGTGAAACTTGTTTTTTTGATGTCAGTGTGTGGGGTAGGTGTTATTGTGGGTGTCACTGTAAGATGCCTTTTCTACTGTAGTCATGCTCAATAACATTGGAAAGCTGTGACTCTGGATCTGGATTATCGGAGAAGTGGTGAATATGACTTCTCTAATATGCTTCCTCAGTTTCTGGATCATACTGCTTGTAAGAAGTGTGCATTCACTCTGAGTGATCAGGAGCAATCTCATAAACAAGTCTGAGGGTATTATTTCCCTTGTCCTCCCCCTTGCTGTGTCATCTCTGCTGGCTGCCTAAGGGGAAGCTGCACAAGTTACAGGGTCTCTTGAAATGTCCAGAGCTAACTTTGTAAAACCCTTTTGGTTGTTCTGGAGTAGCTTTTCAATTTTAAAGATAATGTGAATGTCACAGATTCTTACATTCTGCTCAAGTTGTTACTAGGAGATCTAGCTCATTCTTCTTTACAACCCCTTATAGTTCCTCGCCTTATATTGCATAACTATTTCCCTATTGTTTCCAATTTGCCTTTAATAAACAATAGTGTAGTGAATATTCCTGACACATCTCCTTGTATGTACAATTTATCTTTCAAAGTGGCTGTATAAATCTACATTCTTACCAGCAGTATTTGTGAATACTTGTTTCTCCACAACCTCGTCAACATGTGAAGCAGTCAGACATGCTGATTTTTGATGCATGGATACATGTGAAGTTATTGAATATCTCTCTTTGATTTGCATTTCATTAATTGTTAATAAGTTGACATCTTTTTATTTAATCTTTGTCCATTTGCACTTCTCTGTCAATTGCCTATTCATATTCTTTGCCCCAGTGTTGGACTAAAGTGGAATCATACCCTAACCATTTTGTTCACCAACAATATGTGTCTTTTCAAGTCACAAGTAAGATTCGCTACATCATCACTTTTAACCTTTTAATTTAATCCCTGTGGCTTCCAGTTGTTACTGTTATGTACATGTTGTGATGACTAAGCTGTGCTGGGTCTTCATTTCATTGCAGGCCTTTCTAAGTTGCAGTGAGCCAGAACTGCTCTTTGTTGCGATGTGTGGGCTGCTCATTGCAGTGGCTTCTCTTGTTGTGGAGCACAGGCTCTAGGGCTTGCGGGCTCAATAGCTGTGGCCCCCAGGCCTCATTGCTCTGCAGCATGGGGAATCTCCCAGACCAGGGATCCAACCAGTGTTCCCTGCATTGACAGGTGGATTCTTTCCCACTGTGCCACTAGGGAAGTCCAGGATAAATTCTTAATTGTAGGATTGATGAGTCAAAATGTATCCCCTGTGTGGGGACTTTTTGGTACATATTGCCAAACTGCATTTCAGAAAAATTTTAGCATCCTGCACTCTCTCATCAGCAGTGTTCATGAGCTGTTGTTTTCTATACATTTGATTGTGTGATTGTACCCAAATAATTAGCAGATACATGTTTCTAAATCCTGTTGGAGAAAATGTGTATGGTATTTTGTGTTAATTATTGAATATCCTTGGATGTATGTTTGCTCATTGTTTGGTTTTTATCTGTTTTTCTCATTGACTTAAACTATTTTTGGTATGTTAATTATGGTAACTCTTAAATACTCCCCTTCACTTTTCACTTTCATGCATTGGAGAAGGAGATGGCGAACCACTCCAGTGTTCTTGCCTGGAGAATCCCAGGGACAGCGGAGCCTGGTGGGCTGCTGTCTGTGGGGTCGTGCAGAGTCAGACACGACTGAAGCGACTTAGCAGCAGCAGCATGCTTTTAAGAGCCTTTCACCAACTTTAAAATATAAAAATCTAAATAAAATCAGAAATTACATTTTTTCTCTACTTTTATGTTGTATTTTTAGGTTTAAAATTTTAATTCATCTGAAATTCATTTTTAGTTGTGAGGTTGGACTCAGTTCCTCCCCCAATTATTAACAACAGTAATTATTGAATAATTTATGCCCGTCTGTCTTCCTTGATTGAAATGCCAATGGTATTGTATGCTAAATTTTGTTATATGGTAAAGTTGTTTTTTAGACTTTGTTCTGTTCCATTGCTTTTTCTATTTCCTATTCTTTAGTTAGTTACTGAGCCTTTCATCTTTTCCCATCCAATTTGCTGCTCTCCTTTTTTTTTCTTCTAGTTAGTAAATGGTTCCCTCTTAGCCTCAGGCCAGTCTAAATGTATGGGAGGCATCTTTGACAACTCTCTTGCCCTTAATATCTAGTCCCTGGATTCTGCTGATTCTACCGAATCCACCTAAAACATCTCTGCCACCTCCTTAAACCAAGTACTGTCTTTTGCCTGAATTTCTGCAGTAATCTCCTATCTTGTTTTCTCACTTTTACTTGTCTACTGCATTGCAGGAAAAAGGATCTTTTAAACTTAGGTATATTTATTTGTTGTTTTTATTAAAAGTTGTTGAATGAAAAAAATATCACTTTATATTCATGTTTTTAAACTGATAGATCAAGATCTCCATTTTTTGGTTGCTTTAGTCTTGTTATAAAATAACTTATTATTTTATAACATAACTTATAGTTGAAATGCATTTTTAAAACTTAAAGGCTATTTTTCAGTGTTCCTATCTTTAACATGTTACATTATGGTTATGATAATTCAACTTTTTAGTCACTTTAAAAATTCCGATAAGATACATTGTCTTTAAGAATGGCCTTGGATATTTCTGCCAGTTAACTCTACATGATGAGTTTTCATTACTGATATTTTCAAGGCATACCAGGTACCTAAATTGGCTTGTACATTTTAAAATTAGGAATATAGTCTATGACTTCATTTATATTATCATTTTTGTTTCTTTTAGAATTTCTGACTTAGGTGAGAAACCCATATACCAAGTTAAATTAATATTCATAAAGTTAATGAACTTTAATGCTATTGACATCTGGTCCCATCACTTCATAGGAAATAGATGGGGAAACAGTGGAAACAGTGTCAGACTTTATTTTGGGGGGCTCCAAAACCACTGCAGATGGTGATTGCAGCCATAAAATTAAAAGACACTTACTCCTTGGAAGGAAAGTTATGACCAACCTAGACAGCATATTCAAAAGCAGAGATATTACTTTGCCAACAAAGGTCTGTCTAGTCAAGGCTATGGTTTTTCCAGTGGTCATGTATGGATGTGAGAGTTGGACTGTGAAGAAAACTGAGCACCAAAGAATTGATGCTTTTGAACTGTGGTGTTGGAGAAGACTCTTGAGAGTCCCTTGGACTGCAAGGAGATCCACCCAGTCCATCCTAAAGGAGATCAGTCCTGGGTGTTCATTGGAAGGACTGATGCTAAAGCTGAAACTCCAGTACTTTGGCCACCTCATGTGAAGAGTTGACTCATTGGAAAAGACTCTGATGCTGGGAGGAATTGCGGGCAGGAGGAGAAGAGGACGACAGAGGATGGGATGGCTGGATGGCATCACCAACTCGATGGACATGAGTTTGAGTGAACTCTGGGAGTTGGTGATGGACAGGGAGGCCTGGTGTGCTACGATTCATGGGGTCTCAAAGAGTTGGATACGACTGAGCTACTGAACTGAATGCTATTAAATGTGTAGTCTATTTTTAAGCATTGAGGAATGCAAACAATTCTTGATGACTTTATTGTATATCCACAGATTTGCTGAATAAACTATCTTTAGTAATTGTTTTTGGTTAATTTCCTTAGATTTCTGTGTGTGTGTGTGTGTGTGTACGTGTGGTAAAAATACTTAACTTGAGATCTACCCTCTTAAAATTTTAAGTGTACAAAAAGAATTTTTAGTGTACATTTTATTGACTCTAAGTACAATGCTGTACAGTAGATCTCTGGAGCTATTTATTTTACTTGATGAAAACTTTATGAATTTCTCTAGAATTTTTTAAGCTATGTAATTATGCCAAAATAAAAATGTTGACTTTGCTCCCAATCTAGTATTTTAATTTTCCACATAACACTAATAACTGTCTGAAATTTAATTTATATGCTTTTTGTTGTTATTTACTGTCTTTTTGTTCTTTTAAAATTTTAAAGTCCATGAGCACAGTCTTGCCTTGTTTATTGCTGTATCCACAGTGGTTGAAACAAACAGTACTTGGTTCGACTAGGCACCCAATTAATACTTGTTGAGTGAACCTTCTCTGTAACATTCAGTGTTTTAATTTTTCCCTTCTCTATATTTGTACCCCATCTTTTCTTTTCTTTTTAAAAAATTTTATTTTTTGACTTTGCTAGGTCTTCGTTGCTGTGAGGGCCTTTCTCTGGCTATGATAAGCAGGTGCTTCTCTCTAGTTGCTGTGCACAGGCTTCTCGTGGCCATGGCTTCTCTTGTTGTGGATTAAGGGATCTAGAGCATGCAGGCTTCACCGTTGCAGCATGTGGGCTCAGAATTGTGGCTCCAGGCTCTAGAGCACAGGCTCGGTAGTTGTGGCTCATAGGCTTAGTTGCTCTGTGACATGTGAAATCTTCCCAAGGGATCAAACCTGTGTCTCCTGCACTGTCAGGCAGATTCTTCACCACTGAGCCACTAGGGAAACCCTGCATTTTTTCTTCTTCAACAACTACTGTGGCAAATTGAAGTGGTGAAAAAATTCTTGATTTTTTTTTTCCTATGCTATTTAAGGCAATGATTATATTATATGCTGGCTTTTGGTTTCAAGTATGTGCTTATGACCCAGGGTTCAGTTTCAATAGACATACTCATTTCATCAGCCTTTTTCTCTTTCGTCACTCACTGTGTGTGTTTGTGTATTTGACCATTGTTTGGGGTATATTTTATTTCTTAAATCTCTTTATGAAGCAAATTATTCATGGTCTCTATATCAATAGGTGCTTATATTTCACATATTTGAAAATTATGAGATTTCCCAAGATTGACACGTGTGTAGTACATTCTTCAGCCTCACACAGCAAGATAGAAGTCTTCAGAAGACAGTTCTATTTCATGCTACTTTTTAAGACTAGGAAAATACGTGGCCATTGCTTCCCTCTGAATCATACTGGAGGTCACCTGTCTTTCTGGTACTCACATAGGGAAATTAGGCATCTCTAACCAATTCTGGTTCTGAATTTTTCTTTGTCTTCTGGATATGTCCTTGAGTTCTTCATAACCTCACATGCTTCAACCTTCAGCGTGAAAATTGAGGGTTTTTTTACCATGGTCCCCAGCTTCTTATTCCATTTCACTCTAATTCTTATATTTAGTTATGATCATCCTCAGTTATGCACAGATCTAGCTTTTTTATGGAGGGGAGGCTTTGTTGCTTAGAAGTTTTAAAAGCTTTCTTTCAAAAGCCCTAAATGAAGGCTTCATGCCTAAAATCCTTGTTGTTTAAAAGTTCAACCAATTTTCAGAGGGAAATTAAAAGTTCCTTCAGATCAGCAAGGTGGTGTGTGTGTGTATGTGTGCGCACACACGTGCAGTCAGGTGGAGGGTGGTACAGGACGTTTAGCTAGTAAAATCAAACACTTCTGAGAGGTCAAGTCCTTAATACAGAAAAATCAGTCTTCGGAACCTGGATTTTCCACATAGATGTAACCATGTAAGTGCTGTGTGTCCATGGCACAGAAAGGCAAACTCTGACAGTTGTTGTTTGCAGCAAAATAAAAGTTTAGTTGCAGGATCCAGCAAGGAGAGTGGGCAGCTGATGCTCAGAGGACCCAAACTCCTCAACAGCTTTAAGGGAAGTTCTTAAAGGCAACATTTGAGGTAAGGGTTGTAGGAGGCATGACTTTTTTCTGGTTAATAGTCCAGAAATATTAATCATCGATCTTCTTGTGCCAACCAATCTGGGGGTCTGTGTGCTCATGCTTAGCATGTAGTCACCATCCTCCACCTGGGTGAGGGCCTTAGTTCCTGCAGAATGAGTCAGAGATATGCATCAGGTTGTTATATATATTCCTTGACCCTGTTTTATAAATTACTGTTTCTTGACTGCTTGAGTTTGTTCTTTGGAACACAGGACAGACCCAGGAGACTAAAGCCTTTTTGTACAAAAAAGAAACGGAACACAGAGGGGCTTTTGTACCTGGCCTTTGCACCCCAAAACTATCCTGTTTCATAGATAATTATGCCAAGGTACACTATGATTAGGGAAACTGTGTAGTAAACAGTGTTTGCAGAGGCACGCAGATTTTGTTCTAAGCAAGATTCTATGGAGAAAGAATGTAACCTGCTAATTGGTGTTTGTTTTTCCTCAGTGTTGGGCTATTTATTTGTAATCAGTACTGAGTGATTGCAGGTTTAGGAAGTGATAAATTCATTTATTGTCCACTATATTAAGTTGCATATACCCACCAGGGTTTGTTTTTGTTTTTGACTATTTCCTACTTTACAATTTAAATCTTGAAATTTTGCCTTTCTTCTGTTTATTTGACTTTCAGGTTTGAAAGGAAACAAAAGTATTCCATTTAAGAGCTTTGTGAAAGGTCTTTTAAGGAAGACTCTTTTCCCTAAAAATTTATTTCCTCAATAGATAGAGGAAATCCATTCAGTTCAGTCGCTCAGTGGTGTCCGACTCTTTGTGACCCCATGAATCGCAGCACGCCAGGCCTCCCTGTCCATCACCAACTCCCGGAGTTCACTCAAACCCACTTCCATCAAGTCGGTGATGGCATGCAGCCATCTCATCCTCTGTTGTCCCCTTCTTCTCCTGCCCCCATCCCTCCCAGCATCAGAGTCTTTTCCAATGAGTCAACTCTTCGCATGAGGTGGCCAAAGTACTGGAGTTTCAGCTTCAGCATCATTCCTTCCAAAGAACACCCAGGACTGATCACCTTTAAAATGGACTAGTTGGATCTCCTTGCAGTCCAAGGGACTCTCAAGAGTCTTCTCCAACACCACAGTTCAAAAGCATCAATTCTTTGGCACTCAGCTTTCTTCACAGTCCAACTCTCACATCCATACGTGACCACTGGAAAAACCATAGCCTTGACTAGACGGACCTTTGTTGGCAAAGTAATATCTCTGCTTTTGAATATGCTGTCTAGGTTGGTCATAACTTTCCTTCCAAGGAGTAAGCGTCTTTTAATTTCATGGCTGCAATCACCATCTACAGTGATCTTGGAGCCCAAAAAAATAAAGTCTGACACTGTTTCCACTATTTCCCCATCTGTTTCCTATGAAGTGATGGGACCAGATGCCATGATCTTAGTTTTCTGAATGTTGAGCTTTAAGCCAACTTTTTCACTCTCCTCTTTCACTTTCATCAGGAGGTTTTTAGTTCCTCTTCACTTTCTGCCATAAGGGTGGTATTATCTGCATATCTCAGGTTATTGATACTTCTTCCGGCAATCTTGATTCCAGCTTGTGCTTCTTCCAGCCCAGCGTTTCTCATGATGTACTCTGCATATAAGTTAAATAAGCAGGATGACAATATACAGCCTTGACGTACTCCTTTTCCTATTTGGACCCAGTCTGTTGTTCCATGTCCAGTTTGTTGCTTCCTGACCTGCATATAGGTTTCTCAAGAGGCAGGTCGAAATCCATTAGCCAAGCATTTTTTTAAGGAAACAAGCAGCTTATCTTTGACTTTGGTGTGGTGACAGGAGAAATAGATTTTCTACTGGATCCCTACATGTGTTTTTAGGCAGCTATGTCATAGCTATTTAATATTAGTTTCATTTGAGGCACTCTTTTGTACAGATTTAAATATTTATTTTTCAAATATACTTTGGCTTTTTCACTTTTATTTTTTAGGCTGTGCGTGTTACAAAACCCAAAATCCCAGAAGCCATAAGAAGAAATTTTGAGTTAATGTGAGTAATATGCATGGGATCTCAATATTTTTATTTTGGCTTGTCTACATATTTATCTTGCCAGTCTAGAGGGAAAAATTATGTTTGAGATAGTTACACTGGGGAGGGGTATATGTCCATCTTCTGTACTTTAATTCTAATAATACTATCTATTCTGGTGTCTTAATTCCCACTAGACTCTTATTAGTTTTCTCTTTACATATGGACATTTCAGGAGCAGCTTCAGTGGCTAAAGATGCAGTTTGCTGTAGAACTGTTGTTGGAAGCCTAAGGAGCTATAATTTGGATGTGAATAATGCCTTGAATTAAATATTAATAGAGGAGAGAAAGAGTCCTAGCTGTTAAGGTTGAAGAGAGTGCCTATATTTTGTTACTGTGTTATAAATGGTAAGAATAAATACATTGGTATCAAGTTTGCTTTTCCATTGTATGTGATTGTGTATCTAAAATTAGATCTGATCTTTATAATTTGCCTTTAGGGAAGCTTTGCCTGCCTTGACTCCTGGTAGTCTTTTCTTTTATGTGTCCAGGGCTGACTGGGAATGAAGAAATTACTTGCTTGACATGAAATTAGTTTCTGAGTGCTTTAGAAGATTCCATTTAAAGGACTACCTATTGTAGTCAAAATGTTTTTGTGTGTGTGCAGTCAAGTGTGGGGTGGTGTACAGGATGTTTAACTAGTAAAATCAGATACTTCCGAGAGAGACAGTCCTTGATACAGAAAAGTCAGCCTTCGGAATCTGGATTTCCCAAGTAGATATAACCGTGTAAGGGCTTACGTCCACAGCCCAGAAAGCCAGATTCTTACAATAGGTATCATGACAGGTACTGAAAAGAAGAAACTAGAGTCTTTAGGAAACTAAAGTAGTATTATTCTGTCTGTCTGACTTTTAAGTCTTTAGGAAACTTGGAAGATAGGTTAAGAGACAAAATATGAAATGCTAGAAAACGAATTTTGCAAAAGTCAAGAATACAAAAGATGTATAAATACGGGGCATCCAAAAAGTAATAATAATATTTTATAGAGTGATATACTTCTGAGTCCGTATTGTTCCCAAGTCTATACCTTCTATTATGCATAATTTTGTTTCCCCTTTTTTACTGTAGAAAAAGAACTCTTTTAAATAAAGCACAGAGTGCTAGACTGAGTAGATCATAGGTCTGATCCATTTATAGAAGAAAAAATTTCTTGAAGGCTCAGGATGTCTTAGACTTTAAATATAATAACTTCTGGAAATGCAAAGATGAATACTATGTGTTCTCTGCCCTCAAATAACTCATAGTATCCAGAATGTTATTTTATATCTTTTATGAGTGTTAACGCGAGGAAAGGAGAGAGGTTGGCGAGGGTAATGTTTGGGGAAACTATTGGAGTGCCTGGATTCTGGATCTTTCCTAAGTTTAAAGACTGTTGGAATTCCACAATTAAAGGCTACCTTGGAATAATGCAGTCTAACCTCCCACCTAATAGGTATCTTTTCTTTAATACCCTTCCTTCCATGTGGTCCCCTAGCAGCCATTTGTCCATGCTTAGTGACAGACCACCTATTTCCATTATTAGGAAGCTCAAATTCTTAGAATGTTCTTTCGTACATTGAGCCCCAGTTCACCACCTAATAAAGAACTGCCATCTAGTTCTATCTTCTGTACAACAAATAAGGCCACTACATGAGGGTGTCTGCTGGAAGAGGGCCTGAAATCCAGCCCCCTTCTGCTTGCCAAACCATGCACCTGAGGGGCTGCATCTTCCCAGAGGTTAGTGCCTTTTGCTAGTTGGTCCAGTTTAGCTGGAGGCCTAATAGCAAAGGAAGCATTTATATACTCCAGACACTTCCAGATCACAGGCCTTTTCTTGATACAGTTAGTAGAAAAGGTCAGCCTACGGGCTTCCCAGGTGGTTCAGTGGTAGAGAGTCTGCCTGCCATTGCAGGAGACGCAGGAAGCATGGATTCAATCTCTGAGTTGGGAAGATCCCCTGGAGTAGGAAATGGCAACCCACTCTAGTAATCTTGCCAGGATGATTTCATGGACAGAGGAGTCTGGCAGGCTACAGTCCATGAGGTCAGAAAGAGTTTGACATGACTGAGCAACTGAATATGTCAGACTGAAATATATTAAATTTGATTCCTGTTTCTGGGTGACTTTGGACAAATCATTTAACCTTTCAACCTCAGGTTTATTATCAGTAATATAGGATAACACCTCTCTTGCCTACCTTAGTGAGTCAGAAAATTGTTATTGAAAATGACGCTCTGAACCACTGTAGTGTCAGAATTACTATCTATGACTATTCAGTTCAGTTCAGTCACTCAGTCATGTCCAGTTCTTTGCGACCCCGTGAATCACAGCACACCAGGCCTCCCTGTCCATCACCAACTCCCGGAATTCACTCAGACTCACATCCATTGAGTTGGTGATGCCATCCAGCCATCTCATCCTCTGTCGTCCCCTTTTCCTCCTGCCCCCAATCCCTTCCAGCATCAGAGTCTTTTCCAATGAGTCACCTCTTCGCATGAGGTGGCCAGAGTACTGGAGTTTCAGCTTTAGCATCATTCCTTCCAAAGAAATCCCAGGGCTGATCTCCTTTAGAATGGACTGGTTGGATCTCATTGCAGTCCAAGGGAATCTCAAGAGTCTTCTCCAACACCACAGTTCAAAAGCATCAATTCTTCCACACTCAGCCTTCTTCACAGTCCATCTCTCACATCCATACATGACCACAGGAAAAACCATAGCCTTGACTAGATGGACCTTTGTTGGCAAAGTAATGTCTCTGCTTTTCAGTATGCTGTCTAGGTTGGACATAACTTTCCTTCTAAGGAGTAAGTGTCTTTTAATTTCATGGCTGCAGTCACCATCTGTGGTGATTTTGGAGCCCAGAAAAATAAAGTCTGACACTGTTTCCACTGTTTCCCCATCTATTTCCCGTGAAGTGATAGGACCGGATGCCTTGATCTTCGTTTTCTGAATGTTGAGCTTTAAGCCAACTTTTTCATTCTCCACTTTCACTTTCATCAAGAGACTTTCTGTGACTATAGATCATTTCTAATTTTTTGTAATTTTTTTTCCCACAGGGAGGCTGAGAAGACAAAACTTCTTATAGCTGCACAGAAACAAAAGGTTGTGGAGAAAGAAGCTGAGACAGAGAGGAAAAAGGCTGTTATAGGTACTTGGATTTCTTTCTGAAATGGAAGTCTCTAAGTACATGTGCTGTGAGTTTGTCCTGTTCTTTGTCAGCCTCATGTTGGATATTGATGGGACTCAGATAAGATTGCATCATACATGATGGAGAATCCTGGAAATTCCTTTGTATGTTCAGATGTCCTAAAGCCTTTAAACATAGATGAGGCCAGTACTTGATGAAGTGCTTTGGCTCTCCACTGTGTTGTTGACCCCCTCTGTTGTCTTTCGAGGACAGGGACAGTGGATAGGGTTTGGGAATAGTTCTAGTCTCTGGTGGAATAGGGGTTTTGTGTACACAGATTCAGAATAAGGGTTTTTTGCCAAAGCTCAGGATTATAGTATGCATCCTTACTGTTGACATGCAACCTAGTTTTATCTGCATGGATAAATATTGCCATCTCTGGAAGTACAGCAGGGTTGCTTATAGCTAATTTTAAGTCACAGGGGCTTCCCTAAAACCCCAGCAGGCTGTTAGTCACCTGCTGCCTTAGGTTCTCACTTGTTTGTTCCTTGGTTTGCTGAAAGTTTATTTTACATTAAAATAGTTCAAATATATAGGAACATACAGAGAACAATATAATGAAGGCTTAACATTTTGCCATATTTCTTTCAGATTGCATTTTCTTTTAGGAAAATGTTATATGAAGCCTCCTTTTGTACCCCTCCCTGGTCTTACTTCTTGACCTGTCTTCTCAGAGTAGCTTCTGTTCTGAAGTTGACATAAATCTTTTCTGTCCATATTACTTTAAGTATGTAACAATTCACAGAATTGTTTGACTACAGAAGTGGTATCAAACTCCACCTTTTATTTACAACTTCCTTTTTTTTTTTTTAACTAACACTGAGATTTATTCATATTGATACATATAGATCTAGTTTCTTTTTTAACTGCTGTGTATACATTTCATTCTGTGAGTGATCCTCATTTGATGGATTACTAATGAAGAACTAGTTTCTGGTTTTTCCTTATTACAGACTGTTCTGCAGTAATACCCTTGCCGAGGCCCAGCCACAGCTAATCCAGGGAGTTCAAAGTGGGGACGGCGTCGGCGAGGATCAGGATACAATAGCTTCAATTAGATGTTAATTAGAGATGTAAAGAGTAGTAGAATGAGGATAGCTCAGTAGGAAAATTCAGTGGAGAAAAGAGGCTGAGTAGCTTGGTTTACATGGGAGACCAATAAAACTTCAAGACAAGAAGTTTGCACCACTTACGAAGGCCGCAGGCATCCTTCCGTTCTCCCGAAGGAGAGACACTGAGGCCTCCCCAGTCGGATCTTAGAAGCCCAGGCAAAATTAGTAAGCTTGGTGGGTTCCGCGTTCCAGATGGAGACTCAGCCAGAGTTTGAGAGAGCGAGCGACATGGGGAGACCAGTATTTCGAGAAACTGATCCCAATTCTTTATTTTCCATGGTCTACTTTTATACACTGAGATGTTATGCAAAAGTCACGTGGGGTCAGCAGTCCTGACTTTTATCAAAGTCAGGTGCTTCATACAAATGTATACAGAGGTCTTAGGGGTGTTACATCATCTTCTGGCCAGGGGGCCTGCTGACAATTTATGACCCTCTCCTTGTGACAGCGGTCAGTCAACCAGGACACTTATTTCTCCAGGGGTGATTATTCTTAAAAAAGACTCCACCTTCTGAAGGTACCAGATAAAGTTACATTCCTATAGGGTGAAGGTGTAGTGGGTTTTAATTAAGGAAAGAATTTACTTAGCCTAAGGTCTAACGTGATTAATATCAAAGGTTAATACTTATTTCTTCTATATATTCATTAATGTGTGTAAGGGCAGGGGATGGGGAGACTTAGCAACAAACATTGGCTGAACAAACGAAAAACCCTTCACCAGTACAATTTCTAATCAGCCCACTATACTTATACTAATGGTTTTCTAACTTTTCTAAGGAACCTGTTTTTAGAAGGTTTAAAGCATCTCATGCCTCTCACGGTTGGGAGGCTGTGAGCAATCACATGTGACCGGACAAGCCTGTCAGGCAGGCTAGAGAACCTTCAGAGGAGTTTGTAGATTAGAACACTCTTGTCACGCCCAGGAGTTTTTATTAACTGGAGCTCTAAGTTAACTCCTTCTCTGAAAGAGGTGGTGGGGGACAGCCCCCCATAAAGTCAGAGGTGTAGGTGAGAGCACAAAGTAGTAAAGTAGGCAGGCTCTGCTTATGGGGGTAGATGCTCGAGGATTTCCAGGGGGACTCCTGAGGCTCGATCCCGCCTTTGCGTATGTTGAGCCTCCTTCCTCATGACCTTTGCCATGGGCGGAGTGCCTCACGCTGGCCCCCAACAACCCTTATCCATATCTGTCTGTGCTCACATGCAAGAGTTTTTCTAGAGAAGTGCTACTTAACATGTGGTGTGGGTCAGTGCCCTATTATATTTTATTAAAGATTAAAATACAAACAAATTCTTTCCCACAGCTGGTTTGAGAAGCACTGCTCTAGAATACGTATCTCAAAGTAGAGTTGCTGAGTCATAGGGAACACACATCTTGAAGTTACAAAAACACTGCCAAGTTGCCCTTCAAAGTGACTCCTCCGTTTTACCCTTTCTTCAGCAGTGTTTGAGTTTCCATTTCTTTGCTGCCTTATTCAGTTGTAATTTCTACACATCCTCCTCTACCCATAGAGTTACCAGATTTTTAAAAATTTATGCCATTTTGGTGATGGACATGAAACCACACAGTTTTGATGAGTTTCCCCAGTTACTGGTGAAGTTGAGTATTGTTTATGGAACATTCAAGTTTCCCTTTTTTTGATGTGTAATTGCCTGTTAAAGTCTTTGGCTGTTATTTGATTACTTTTTAAAACTGATTTGTAAAAATTCTTTATATCTTCTAGATACTAATCCCTTCCCAGGTTTATACATTGCAGATATCTTCTCTCAATTTATGGCATGTCTTTGAACTTTATGATGTCTTTGACATACGTATGTATTTCATTTTCATGTAATCAGATTCATCGATCTTTTCCTTTCCAGTTTGTGCTTTTCCTATCTTGTTTAAGAATTCTTTCCCAACCCCAAAATAATAATTTTATTCTAAAAGTTATAAAGTTTTTCTTCTCATATATAGATCTTGAGCTCATCTGCAATTTATTTTAATGTTTAGTGTGATATATAGATTCAGTTTTAGTTCAGTTCAGTCGCTCAGTGAGTCTGCCCCTTTGCAACCCAATGAACTGCAGCAAGAGAGGCTTCCCTGTCCATCACCAGCTCCCAGCGATTGGTCAAACTCATGTCCATCGAGTCAGTGATGCTGTCCAACCATCTTATCCTCTGTTGTCCCCTTCTCCTCCTGCCTTCACTCTTTCCCAGCATCAGGGTCTTTTTTCAGGAGTCAGTTCTAAGCATCAGGTGGCCGAAGTATTGGAGCTTCAGCATCAGTCCTTCCAATAAATATTCAGGACTGATTTCCTTTAGAATTGACTGGTTTGATCTCCTTGAAGTCCAAGGAACTGTCAAGTGTCTTCTCCAACACCACAGTTCAAAAGCGTCAATTCTACACCACTCAGCTTTCTTTATGGTCCAACTCTCACATCCATACACAACTACTGGAAAAACCATAGCTTTGATTAGACAGACCTTTGTTGGCAAAGTAATGTCTCTGCTTTTTAATATGCTGTCTAGGTAATAACTTTTCTTCCAAGGAGCAAGTGTCTTTTGATTTCATGGCTGCAGTCGTCATCTCCAGTGATTTTGGAGTCCAAGAAGATAAAGTCTGTCAGTGTTTCCATTGTTTCCCCATCTATTTGTCATGAAGAGATGGAACCGGGTGCCATGATCTTCGTTTTTTGAATGTTGAGTTTTAAGCCAACTTTTTCACTCTCCTCTTTATCACTTTCATCAAGAGGCTCTTCAGTTCCTCTTCGCTTTCTGCCGTAAGGGTGGTGTCATCTGCATATCTGAGGTTATTGATATTTCTCCTGGCATTATTGATTCCAGCTTGTGCTTCATCCAAGCCCAGCATTTCGCATGATGTACTCTGCATGTAAGTTAAATAAGCAGGGTGACAGTATACAGCCTTGATGTACTCCTTTCCCAATTTGGAACCAGTCCTTTGTTCCATGTCAGGTTCTAACTGTTGCTTCTTGACCTGCATACAGATTTCTCAGAAAGCAGGTCAGGTGTTCTGGTAGTTCTGTCTCTTTTTTTCCACAGTTTGTTGTGATCCACATAGTCAAAGGCTCTAACGTAGTCAATAAAGCAGAAGTAGATGTTTCTCTGGAACTCTTTTGCTTTTTTGATGATCCAGTGGATGTTGGCAAAATGATCTCTGGTTCCTCTGCCTTTTCTAAATCTAGCTTGAACATCTGAAAGTTCTCAGTTCATGTACTGTTGGAGCCTTACTTGGAGAATTTTGAGCATTACTTTACTAGCATATGAGATGAATGCAATTACGCAGTAGTTTGAGCATTCTTTGGCCATTGCCTTTCTTTGGGATTGGATTGAAAACTGACCTTTTCCAGTCCTGTGGCCACTGCTGAGTTTTCCAAATTTGTTGGCATATTGAGTGTGGCACTTTAACAGCATCATCTTTTAGGATTTGAAATAGTTCAACTGAAATTCCATCACCCCCACTAGCCTTGTTTGTAGTGATGCTTCCCCAAGGCCCACTTGACTTCGGACTCTAGGACGTGTGGCCCTAGGTGAGTGATCACACCATTGTGATTATCTGGGTCATGAAGATCTTTTTTGTGTAGTTCTTCTGTATATCTTTTGTATAGTCTTTTCTTAATATCTTCTGCTTCTGTTAGGTCCATACCATTTCTGTCCTTTATTGTGCCCATCTTTACATGATGTGTTCCCTTGGTATCTCTAGTTTTCTTGAAGAGATCTTTAGTCTTTCCCATCCTATTGTTTTCCTCTATTTCTTTGCATTAATCACTGAGGAAGGCTTTCTTATCTCTCTCTGCTATTCTTTGGAACTCTGCATTCAAACGGGTATATCTTTCATTTTCTCCTTTGCCTTTAACTTCTGTTCTTTTCTCAGCTATTTGTAAGGCCTCCTCAGACAACCATTTGTCCTTTTTGCATTTCTTTTTCTTGGGGATGGTCTTGATCACTGCCTCCTGTACAATGTCACAAACCTCTGTCCGTTGTTCTTCAGGCACTATCAAATCTAATCCATTTAACTTTTTCCAAATGGCAAACTATCTTAGACTATTGAGTAGTTCCTTATTCCCTTTATTTATTTATAATGCCACATCTGTCATATAATAAGATCCTATATATAATTTGTTTTGTTGCTTGGGTTTCTGTTTTCTTTCCATTTCTTTGTCTTTCGTTTTCCAGTAATACCTTGCTTTAATTACTATAGCTTTTATTTTAAGTCTTGCTGTCTGGTAGAGCAAGTTTGTTTCTTCTTCACTATTCCTCTTAACTGTTCCTGTTTCTAAAATTGTGTTGGACTATTCTAAGCCCTAATTCCTCCATGTAAATTTTAGAACCAGCTCAAGTTCTATAAACTACTGTTGAGTTTTTATTGTAATCACATTACTTGTATATGGTATATCAGTTTGAAGAGAATTATATTTATAATATTGAATTTTATAAATCTATTGCATTTCTCCATTTATGAGAATGAAAAATGAAAGAATGACCTTTCAAAAAAAGGTATCATAATCTTCTTCTCATAGTTCCTACACACTCTTTGTTAGAGACTTATTTCTATATATTCCTCAAATATTTTGCTAGTACAGATAGGCTCTTTTTTCAGGACACATTTTTGAACTGCTTTTTACTTTTGTAGGTATGCTGTTGATTTTTTCATTTATCAGTCTTCCTGAAAATGCTGTTGTTTATAATATTCTCTTGGATTTCTCAAGTAAATCATATTGTCTTCAAGATCAGGACAGTTCTGGTTTTTCACTGTACTCTACAGTTTTTAGTTCTTCTCTTAACTGCTTTAGGCTATGACTTCCAGTACAGTGCTGAAAAGAAAGATGGTAAACAGGCATTCTTGTCTTGTTCTAACTTTAAAAACACAGTCCCAGTGATGTTTGCTATGCTAAACTTTTATCGGGTTGATGAAGTTTCCTTCTGTTTCTTGCTTGCCCAGGGTTTTTATCATGAATGACTGCTAAAACTTTTACAATTTTTTTCTAAATCTGTTAAGATGACCATATGGTTTTTCTTTTTAAAGCAGTTAATATGATGATTATATTAATAGATTTTCTCTTAAAAGTTATTTTGTCTTCATGGGATAAATTCATTTGCTCATAAAGTAGGTGGTTAATTTACCCTAATACGTTTTATATGACTTGCTTTAATTTTATTTTTTTACTTTTATTTTCATAAATGGTCAGCTGCTTTTTTTTTTTTCTTATTTTCTTACTCTTAGGTTTTTGGGGACTGTTGTTTGTTTTTGTTTGTTTGTTGTATCCTGGCTACACTAGCCTCAAAATGAGTTAGAGGGCATTTCTTTTTTCCATGTTGTGAGCATCTTGTATAAAATATATATTATCTCCTCTTTGTAGATTTGCTGGAACTCAGTTATAAAAACCATCGTGGTAAAGTGGAGTTTGTGCTTTTTTGTATGCTCATTTGATTTTTATGGCAACATTTAATCTACAGATTTAATTTCTGTATTGTGTAAGGTGTTTGTTTCTTTTTTAAGTCAGTTTTGGTAGTTATGTTTTTATCTGCTGTTTCAAATTTGAGGGCATAAATTTGTTTGTAAAGTTCTCAATGATTTTTTAAAAATAAACCCTCTACTAAATCTGTGTGCCCCTTGTCATTCCTGATATTGTTTATTTGTGCCTTCTGTTTTGCTGGATCAGATTGGTTTTTTTCATCTTTTCCTAGAACTAGATGTTAATTTGGTTGATTCTTTTGTTACTTTCTTTTAAATTATTATTTTACACTTATTTTTTTTAATTTTCTACCTAGAATTTACTTATTGGTTCTTTTCGAATTTCTTGAGTGACTTAATTCTTTAGTTTTTAATCTTTTCTAATGGAAAAGTGTAAAATGAGACATTTTCTTCCAAGTTCTGCTTTTAGGTGCATCTCACCAGTTTTGAATGTAATTTAATTTATTTGTGTTTGTTTTTTGTTTTGTTTTTAATTTCCATTATTTCTGCTTTGATTCATGAATTATTAATAGTATATTTTCAATTTCTAATTGAGTGGATTCTCAGGGAGCTACTTTTTTATTATTGATTTCTGCATTGTAATCAGAAAATATGACCTGTTATATGGATTCTTAAGTATTTGTTGAAGTTTGTTTTGTGGACTATCAAGTACATGGTCCTTTTTTGGTAAATGTTCTGTGTGTGCTTGAAGAGATTGAATGTCTGTTCGCTATTTGTTGGATTCAGGTTTCTCTTTATATTCATTATGTCAGGATTATGAATTGTATTGTTCACATCTTGTGTGCTCTTCTAGTTTTTGTCTTCTTGAGCTATCAGTTACTGAGATGGTGTGTTAAAATCTCCCACTATGACCATGAATTTGTTGACTTGTAACTTTCTCTTTATGTAATCTAGGACTGTATCTTTAAAAGTGTTCAGTTCCAGAATTGCATTATTACATCTCTGGAGAATTGGCGCGTTATGTAATAACCCTCTTTTATAGCCAGACATGCTTGTTGGCTTAAGGTCTATTTTGTCTGATGATAATATAGCTATGACAGATTTTTCTTGGTTAGTTATTTTCTTGATGTATATTTTCACATCCTTTTACTTTCAACTTTTCTATGTCATTATGTTTTAGGTGTGTCTCTTGTAAACAGCATATAGCTGGATTTTGTTATCTTATCCAATGTGAGAATCTGTCTTTTAACTGGTGAGTTTAGTCTTTTTATATTTATTGTGGTTACTGCTATATTTGGACTTGTTTTATCATTTAATTTTGTGCCATTTACCATGCTTCTTTTCCCCCCTTTTTTGACTGATATTGAATTGATTATCTTTTCTTTATTCTTTTCCTCCTTTGACTTGATTGGAAGTTTTATGTTCTATTTCTTGAATGTATAACTAGGCATTGCCTGTAAAATGCTACAAGCATACCTGACTTGAGAGACTCTAGATTTAATCATTCTTTTCATGCTCTTCTTGAATAATACCTTAGGATGCTTTAGCTCTATCACTGTCCTCCAGTTTTACATATTGTTGTTGCCTGATATTTTACTTTATGTTGTTTTCATTCCCCCATTAATTATTATCATCGATTCTTACAGTAAAATATTTTATTTTTATTTAAATGTATTGTGTAATTTTTTCCCTCTCCATTGCTTCTGGCAATTCGTTTCTTTTTTTCTGCTAGCTTTTTTCAATGAAGGCTGAGAAATGGAAAACTTACTCAATCTTCCTTGGTCTGAAATAGTTTTACTTCATTCTTGAATGGTAATTTAACCTATAGTTCTAAGCCCAGCTCAGCTTCCTTTTCTGTGTAACTTTGGCAGTAATATTTTGGTTTTGTTTGGCCTCTTCTCCTTGCTTAACTTTTAAGAATTTTCTATCTTGGAGTTCTCTCTAATTTCACTATGATATGTCACTGGGACGGAAGGTAGAGCATTTTAGTTTCACTGGAGTTGGAGCCCTTTAGAAGGTCCTGGGTTTTATATGGGGGTTTCAGTTATGCCATCTCAAGACGTCATCTCCCAGCCCTGCATGGGCAGTAACCCAAGGCCATCTCTCTTACTTGTCTAATATCCACTCCCAGGGCTGCTGTCATACAGTCTGTCAGCTCTCCCTTTACTTGTGTCTCTTGAAGATCTCAGTTACACATTAGGAAACAATTTTGTTCTGTTTTATCTAGCATTTTAAGATGTTGATAGCTGAAGGGTTTCTCATTAGCCTGTTCCACCAGTTTTCTTAACTAGAGCTCTGGTCATGCTGTTTGTTGGTTCATGCCCACATGTCAGAGAATAGTGTGAAATGGGATTACTGCATCATTTCCCAATGTTAAGACACCATTCTCTGGGTTCTAGCTGCAGGCTCTAGATTCCTCACCTTTTATTTGAATTTTACTGAGTTTCTGCTTAATGCTAAGTTTTTAGCCCAGCTGAACATAGTAGTCTGTTTTTAGGATGGTATGATGATAGATTGATTTTATGCTGTTGGGGATATAGGGAAATATGCCCTGGAGTAGTTCGTAAAGGATCCTGCCTTTTGGAAAGAAGAAACCACTTGGAAGTGTTCTTTCCATTATGGGCTTCCTCCAGAGGCCAAAGAGAAGATATGTTAAAATACTCAACTTCTTTGACTGAAAAGGAGAATTGAGAATGTTCTTCAAGAATTGTAGTGGTTATATTGAAAGTGTAAAATTAGAGTCTTTCTTCCCTGGTTCTGGATCCTTTAGTTAGACCAGAGAGTTCCTAAGGATGTTTTGTTTTCCCTGCCCGTAATTGCCTGCTGCGGCTACCTTGTTCACTCCCAGCACATTTTCACATGCTCAGATGAATTACCCTGCTTTTTGTCTTTATGTCTGTAGCAGTCAGAATACTCCTCTGGTAACTCTTCATCACATCATTTCCCTGATAGTTACTTAACAATTGATCTGGAGTATATATTAAAGCTAAATTCCTTAGCCTTTCACTCAAAACAGGGGTCTTTTAGCCCTCTCTGTAGTGTTTTTGTTATCTTCTCTTGTCAACTGGCTCTCTTATCACCTCTTCACTGTGACTTGCTAATTTGTTTCTTCTTGTTTTCATTTACACTTTCTGCCAGGTCCTCTTAAGTTCTGTGTATAATTTTCTTTTAAGATTTCTTCTAGATGACCTTCCTTGGCTTATCTTCCACATCCTTTCTTTCTCCTGCCACAATATATAAATGTCCTATGTTGCTATACACTTGTGTTGCACTGTTTTTGTTTTGAGTGCTTTCACGAAGTCTCTTGTTTTCCCCATTAACTTGTGAATCACTGCCATTTAATCCCATGAAGGACTGAAACTGTTACGTTTTGTATTCCTCCTTCCCACAAAACAAACACTGTCCAAATAAAAGTGAAGTAGGAAATAAACTTCCTTTTTTCTGATGAGTTGTTTATAGTTTGGGTAGATAAAACAGTGAAACAATTAGGCTGTAAAGTGTTATATGATTAAATGTAAGCTATGTGCTGCTGTTTTCTAAGTAGCTCCAGAACTAGAGAAATGTTTTTGAAGGTATCTTGTTTTGTATATAATTATAGAAGCAGAGAAGATTGCACAAGTGGCAAAAATTCGGTTTCAGCAGAAGGTGATGGAGAAAGAAACTGAAAAGCGCATTTCTGAAATTGAAGGTACCACAGGGAGAAAAGAAACTCTGACCATCCTGAACTGCTTCGCTGTCTCAGGGACTGGGTCTGGGTTATGGTGGGTGGGCCATAGAGAGGATAATCTGGTCTGGAGGAAGTAGCTAGTTGATATTCTAGACAAACATTTTTTAAATTGCCATTGCATATTTAGTTCTTTGGTTTGTAACTATGGTAAACGTTAACCTTTTATTTTCCATCCTTAAATTAGGACGGACTTGTTCTCAGGCAAAGTAATCCGTTTTAAAGAATATACCACCAGTTTCTTTTCTGCTTGTCAACCAAAAAAATAACCAGACGATTAGTTGGGGAAAAAAGAAGCCCCAGTTTTTATCTTCCAAACTCTTGATTACACATAGTGAGAAGTCGATGCTCTTAGTTCACAGTCTTAAAGATGAAATATTCAGCCTCTTTTGCTTACATGATGCTGCTTCCTATCATTCTGCATTAACTGATTCTGGATCCAGTTTGAAGGGGATGGAGACAGTGCAATAAATAGAGCCAGGCGCTCATGTCTGAACTTACTTAGTTAACGCCTAGAGCCTGGGTGGGGTATGAGGCTTTGAGTGATGAGGGGTGGTGGAAAGAAGGAACAGCTTCAGGTTGAAAATGAAGTGGGTTCAGATGAACTGAGTTATTTAACTTGACATTGTCAAGAGTATCCTCCCTTTGAGAACAAGCTGTCTGGAGACTGGGATTTGAAAACTGTTAACACTGTTATATGCCTTAGAAGTAAAGTAAATGATTGTAATATCAGGCAGTGGATAAATGGGCTTCTGCTTCAGGTAGAGTCTGAACTCTTGCGCAGAGCTGAGGAAATGGGTTGCACCTTTGCTCTGTTTTAAACACCCTGACTGTTTTGCTTACTAGATGCCGCATTCCTGGCCCGAGAGAAGGCGAAAGCAGATGCTGAGTATTATGCCGCACACAAATATGCCACCTCAAACAAGGTGACTGGCTCTCTGTGCCACTGTCCTAGTAATAGAGTTTGGGTATTTCCTTTCCCTTGTGAGGAGTTCTAACATGATAGAGGTGATTTTATCCAGTGTCAAGAAAGGATGGTTACTATCACAGAATCAGCCATTCATTTCCAAAGGCATATAATGCACATTCTATGAGTAGAGAACTCTGTATGGTTCCGTATAAAAGTGAGGAACTAGGAAAAAGGCAAGCAGATATATAAGCCCAGGTTAAGTGCCATAAATGCATTCATTTGTACTGCTGCATAAGAGCTCAGTAATCAGGAAAGTTAAAAGTCTTCTCCTGAAATGACAAGAGTGACGGGAGAGGAGTAAAGTTCATTTGAAATTGCCTCCCAGATAAGGGAGCCCTGGTGGGCAGATGCTGAGCTTGTTCAGGGCAGTGTTTCTCATCAAATTCTTAGCATTTTGGGGTGAGATACTTTTTCATTGTTGAAGACTTATCTTACACATTATGGTATATTTTCCTACTAAACTATCAGTTTTGCTCACCAATTATTTTAACAATACACACACAGAGCACGCACACACACACACATTTCCAAATACCCCTAATTGAGTAATGCTTGTTTGTTGGATTTAAAAAATGCTATAGTCACGAGGAATTTCATACGTGTACCTTGAGAAAGGAGGTTGGGTGATGTATGGGTTAACAGTTTTTGTATAGAGACGGGTGAGTTTAGATCTAGAGAGTACAGACCTGTTAGTAGGATTTATTTAATTAAAAGTCAACTAGAACCCCTAGTATTCTGAGAAGGAAAGAATATGACCAAGGTTTAGAAAGTATTAATTATACAATAGAGTGGAACAAAGAAAAAGTTGAGAAGGAGGTTGCTAAAGTATATGATGCAGTTTGAAGAGTTAGAATCAAGATTTAAAGTATCGACAGGGCTTTAACTTTTTCTCTTTAGAAAGGAACAATAATCTCTATTCAGAAGAAATTTTAAGATATGATAGGTTGTCAGAACAGAGTTGTTAGTACTTTGAAATCCATATAAATTTAGAAATAAACTTAATATATTGGATTGGAGGATGCAGCTCTATAAAAACAGAATAGAATTTGGTCAAGATGAAGGCAAGATGAGAAATTTCAGTTTCCAAACCAGTGATCCAAATCTGTCTCGGGAAGAACTGGCCAGACACAGGTATCAAGATTCTGTCGTTGAGGTCGCCTCAGGCTGAGAGTGGCAGCAGTTTGTGTCATTGAAAAGTGCTGTGAATGTGACAGCCACACTTCAGAATGAGAGAGCGCTGCTGGTAATGATTGAGAGCTGAGGAATGGTACTCAGGAGAGCAATCAGGAAAGTCTGTGTTAGGAAAGAGAGAGGTGAATAGTGCACCAAAGTGTCCTGATGCCTGTGCTCTTGTTTGCCTCTCACAGCACAAATTGACCCCGGAATATCTGGAGCTCAAAAGGTACCAGGCCATTGCTTCTAACAGTAAGATCTACTTTGGCAACAGCATCCCTAGCATGTTCGTGGACTCCTCCTGTGCTTTGAAGTATTCAGATGTTAGGACTGGAAGAAAAGGTTCTCTGCCCTCTAAGGAGGCTCTTGAACCCTCTGGAGAGAGCCCCATCCAAAACAAGGAGAATACAAGTTGATGCAACAGATGGAAATGTTCTCCAGTATCAAGATGTGGCCCAAGGGGTTAAGTGGGAACAGTGGTTACACAACTCTTCAGATTTACAGAGAACCCATGCTGTCTGTTCTGCCTCTCCTGTGGTCGTCCTGGTTTATCAGCTGATTGCAGGAGAGAACTAGCTGTCTGCACCCAGATGGTCTTTTCAGCCGCAGTTTTATCAACTATCCTGAGTGTGTTCCTTTCTAAACTGGTACTCATGAATGAGAGAAAGTCTGATGCTAAGATACTGCCTGCACTGGAATGTTAAACACTAGATATATAATAAGCTGCGTTTTTCTAAGCTGAAATCTATTGAATAATGTTTACATTGGTCCCTGGGGAAATGTGTGTTCAGCCATTCAAGAGATTGAGGCCAGAGAGAAGATGGCCATAATGTGGTAAGTGTAATGAAGACTGACTGCTTCGGGACCCAGGCTCTCTCTTTGGGGTCCAGTCCTGGCATTCATCCCTGTGATTAGCATCTAGTCCACAGAAGTTCTTCAGGAAATGATCTTCTGCTTGAGCAACCATTTACTTGATAAAATTCTCACCTGTTTGATTTCCTGTAGTCAAGATGGTGGCCTGCTGGGACGTGCACCCTGCCACCCAATCAGAGATTCTTCAGAGAGATTCCTAATCATTAGTTTATTGCTTTAGTAAGCTCAGAGATAGAGCTTGGTTTGAAGTTTGGGGTGAGATGAAACCTTTGCTTTGAACCAAAGCTCTGGGAGACATGCATTATCCTCCATTAGGTGATGGATGTCTGTGTCACTGCCTCAGGCCATATGTGACAAGGTGCCTGGTTTTTAGCCACAGACAGCTCCTTATATGTCACCTCTCAGCTCTGACCAAGAGTAGAACAAAGACTTTAACCAGAAATAGGAGCAGTATCCAGTTCCTAGCTGTTCACTGCACAGTATTGTATCATAACTGCAGGAAGTTTTTATTTTTAAAACTGGATTTGGGGTGCTTTCATTTCCCCCAGTACCTCTGCCTAAAGGTCAAATCCTGGGGCTGCATGGTTACTAGCCCACAGATTCTCCTTCTGAAATTGTTTGAAGAGTCCACATAGGGTGGAACAAGGAGTAACCTAGAAAGCATCCTTGGTCATCTTGGTCTCTGTCCCTCCTAGCCCAGAGATGCTAAAATCGAAGTTGTTCCCCAGCTTTTACCTCACCTAGGAGATAAGGATTATTCCAGTGACTTCCTGGGCAGCCAGTGGATTTAAATTTCCATGGGAAGCTGGTAAGAGTTAGCCTGTGGCTATGGGAGATCTATTTCATCTGGACCTTTTTTACCTTAAGTTTCCTGAATCAGTGTGCCCTGTAATTAGGCCATAGTTTATTCAGTTTTAAGACACCTTTTATGTATGCTACATTCAAGCCAGACAGAAAATTCATGGGACCACTTCCAGAAACCTTTAAGCTAACTATCAGTCTCATGACAGCCTGTGGGTTGTGCCAAACACTTAATGTGGGAAAGGAATCCCAGATTCAGGGTCTTTTCCCTAGGCCTTATCCTATAAAGGCATTCGTAATATGGAAAGGATTTTTGTTTTTGCTCATTTAATTATATACATTCTCTTTATGAATGAATTTTACATTCTCTAGCCCTCTTTAAAAGGTCTTTGGAACTATATAATGAACTGTCATATATGTTGCTGCATATAAATAATGATTGTTGTGGGAAGTCTGGATCATTGACCTTCATGCTTTCATTCCTAGAGATGTTTCCTATTCCTATGAGCTAAAAGCTGTTGCCCCAAAGTGGTGGATGTGGGTTTTCTTACAAGCCACAAGCCGTGGTGGCAGAGTTGAGGAACAGGGAAGTAGCACTGTGAAGTTTTCGAGAAAGGACTTTTGTTTAAACTCTCCATGGAGTGTGCTTCCCTGTGCTCACTGGAGCTCTCAGTCTGTCCCCCCTTCAGGGATGTTCCTTTTGGTAATCTTGAAGTCTAAATTTATATGTGAAATGCTACCTTTTTAAAAGAAGACACTAAATAAAATTATTTTACTATCAGTGATTTGTGTTTTTCCCATGTGTCTCCATTCTTCTCTGTTGCTTATCTTGCTCCTTAAGCTGTCCTGCCTGTTTCAGCTCAGGGGCCAGTTTATTTATTAGTTTATCTTACTGTAGACACTCTTCTTACACTCTTCCCAGAAACCTCATGTAAGAATTTTGAAAGCAGGGTTTCCATTCTTTGCTGACTCATGGAATTTAACAAGGGACGTTCAGATGCTTTGTGGGATGTAGCCAGCAGCAGAGAAGGGAAGGGGGAGGATGGTGCATCATGCCCCTCAGGGACGGCCCAAGAGCTAAGGAGGGGAGGGGCATTATCCTGAGGTGGGGAAAGACAAGCTGTGCATCATAACTTTATGGGATCCACTCCATGCTATCCCACATCTGTGGCTACAAACCAGGGAAATTGAATTCAAACTGATTATCCTTTAGGCTTTTGGTAAGGCTTAGAATGAAGTGATTTAGATATAAGTGATTTCTTCTACTCTGTGGGGAAGGAATTTTGTGAATGAGATGTTGTGGCCTTGGGATTAAGTCCGCGATGTTTTCATGCAAGGGTCTCTGGGATTTGCTCCCACTGAGCTCTCCAGCCCAGGTGCTTGAATGTACCTTCTGTCCCTTTGCATGTATTACTCCATCCACCTGGTCTACTTTTTTTCCCTTATAGCTCTAACCTTGTTAACGCCTATAGAGTCTTCACGTCTTCAGAGAGAGCTCCTGGAACTGCCTGCTCAGGTCAGACCCCGCATTGCCCTGTTTTTAACCGCATAACCTCACATTACCTGTTCTCACAAATGTTTAGGTCTCTGGGTACAGAGACTGTGGCCACGCTCTTCCCTGGGATAATATCTGTTGCTAATACTTTGCACAGTGCTTGGCACATATGAGTTGGTCTGTTATGTTGCCGGAAAGAACAAAAGGATGAGTGTGAAAGGCAGGTCAGTGAGCAGTGGGGGAGAAAACAAGGACACAGAAGTTAAGCTAGAGTGTCCATGTCAGGACTTAGTGTGTAATGATGGAAAATTGCATAATGTTCCAACTTGTTGACATGTCCTTACAGAGCTTGTCAGTAGGTTGAGCAAGATCTGTTTATGCACTTGGAATAGTGATTTGCAGTGCTGTTTGTTGGGGTGCACTACTTCACCCAGCCTTTTGGAGTCAATATATGTTTCTCCCTCTGAGTAGACTGTAAATTCCTGTGATGGACAGAGCGCACAGTGCTGATACAGGTGTATCAGAAAACTCAGATTGAATTATGTCTTCAGCATCAGTGACCTAAGCGATAGCTGGATTTTAACCTCAACCACAGCCCTCCAGGAACATCTCAGCAAGCTGGGCCAGCTTCTCAGCTTTCCTCTGGTCTGTTGTCTTTATATAAGCATTTAAAGTTAGTTTATTGTTAATTCATTGCTCACCACCCCCCCAAATGCCCATTATTCTATAACTCAGAATGACATTTTACTTATTTTCCTAACCATATTTCTTTGGAATTAGTGCCTTTCATCTTTTTTTCCTATTATCTCCTATCCATTTTTCTATCTTCCATCTGCCATGGGCTGAATGTGTCCCCCTAAAAGTCATGTTGAAGTTCTAATGCCCCATGTGATGGTGTTTGGAGCTGGGACCTTTGAAAGGTAATTAAGTTGTAACGGGTGATACTCTGTTTATGAATTAGTACTTTTATAATAAGAGACACAAGAAAGATGTCTTGCTGGGCCATGTGAGGCAGGAAGAGAGCTCTCACCAGACAGCAAATCTGCTACCACTTTGGTTTTGGACTTCCCTGTATCTAGAACTGTGAGAAATGAATGTTGTTTGTTTAAGCCACCAGTTTTTGGTATTTGGTTATAGTGGCGATTAGGGTGATTCAGCAGATTAATAGGCAAGTTGTAATAGTGTGGTGAGCACCAGAGCAGGCTAGTCACTGCATGCAGGGTGAAGGTCAGTACAGCCTGATGGTTTCTAGGAGGAAATGTCGGGTCTGAGCTGAATATTTTAAGGATACACAGGAGGCAGCCAGCCACCTGAAGAGAAGGATAATGGTGAAATGTGTTCCAGGCAATAGGAGCGCCAGATGCTATTTTATTTTAAAATTCAATTCCCTGGGTCTCCAGTGCCGAGCATGCAGTCCCCATGTTTTTCACTGCAGGGTTCCTCCCACACTTTGGAAGTTGCAACCATTCTGCACATAACTCAGATATGCACAAGAATGCATATCCTGAGGGATAACCCTCAACCACTGGAAGAGGGGAGCACAAATGCTCAGAGAGGAGGTGGCCCCTAAAACCTTTTCGATGGAGACAGCAACCCTCCTGACACAACAGGAGAAGCAGTGTGCTTCAAATAAAGTAGAGCAAATGTTTGGGTGCCTGGTGTGTGCCAGGAAAACGAACTGTGTTACGTATTAGACCAGCAGTGAACAAAACAGTAGTGAATAAGACGTATAACCTTTGTTCTCTTAGAATCAACAGACTCATGGAAAGGTAGCTTTTAATCAAAGAATTCCAACTATGATAAGTTTATATAAATGGGAGAAATGTAGTACTAAGAGTATAAAAAAGGAGGAGGAGATAAAGAATGAGAAAGTGTAGCTAGCCAGTTAAAGATCAGGGAATAACAACAACAATTTTTAACAAAATTTTTTTTATTGGGCGAAGGATCTCTAGACGTTTCTTCGGAGAAGATACTCAAATGGCTAAAATGAACATGAAAGATGTTTAACATAATTAGTCATTAGGGAAATGTTGATCAAAACCATAATGAGGTAGCACTTTATACCCATTACAGTAACTGTAACAAAAAAGACAATAACAAGTATTGGCAAGGATGTGGAGAAATTGGAGACCTCATACATTACTAGTAGTAGTGGAAACTGGTAGTTATTTTGGACTATGTTGTGACAGTTCCTCAAAATGGTAAACATAGAATTAACCATATGACCCAGCAGTTCCACTTCTAGATACCCACCCAGAAGAATCAAAACACGTCCACACAAAATGAACTGTGCTTTAAAAGACTGAATTGTATGTGACTTCTATCTCAATAAAGCTGTTATTTTTAAAAATGCTCACATGTGAAGCCTTATAATGTGAAGATCTCAGTTCAAGAACCTTCCAGGAATAGACCAAAGTCTGATAACAGGTGTAACATTAGCAAGAGTAGGAGCAGCAAAAAATGAGACTGGTAAGGAGGGTGTCAAGAGGGGAAGAGGAATGTGGTGGGCCTTCTGAGCCTTGTTACTTATCAGTGATATTTCCAAAGGTTATACACCTTCAAGCAAAACATTTCAGGATTTGAAATTTAAAGCACAATAACATTTATATTAGCATCCCAAACTATGAAATAGGTATAAATCTAACAAAGTATGTGTCTGTTAAGATCTATATAAGGAAAACTACAGAACTTCAGTAAATCAATGAAGAGTTGATACAGATGAGGACATTCCATGTTTGTGGATAGGAAGACAATATTGCCAGCGTGTTAACTTCTTTCTAACTTGATCTGTAGATTCAATGCAATCTCAGTTAAAATCCCAACAGGTTATTTTATGAATATTGACAATGATTCTAAAGCATATATGGAGAAGTAGAATAGGTGGTGTAATAGTGAAGAACCAATTTGGAGGCCATGACCTAAGTTCAAGACTTATAAAACTACAATAATCAAGACAGTGTGTTGTTGGCAAAAAAACATACAGAGACAAGTAGATTAGTGGGACAGAAAAGAAAGTCCAGAAATAGACCCACATAAATATAGTCAGCCAGTCTTTGTCACAGAACAAAGGCAACGCGATGGAGAAAAAATAGTCTTTTCAACAAATTGTGCTGGAATAACTGGACATACACATGCAAATACGCCACTCTGGTTCAGGACTTAATAGAGGCAGGGAGTATATGAGAACTCTGTATCTTCTGCTCAATTTGGTATAAAACAGCTCTAGAAACAAAATCTTAGTAATGAAAGGTCTATTAAAAATCCACGAATTAAAAAAAAAAAAGCACCTTTTAAGGTTTTTAAGTAGGGCAACTGATTAGGTAACTTGAAAACTGCCCTTTCTGAACACGTTTACCAGTACAACGTTTTCAAGCATTTCAAAGTCCATAATTGACCTCATTGTGGAATGTCTGCAAACAAATGTTTGCAAGCAACTCAGGATAATCATCAGTGGATACTGATTTCACAGAAGGTTCTGGAAGGACTACAGCAATGTATAAAAAAGTGTTAGTTGCTCAGTTGTGTCTGACTCTTTGCAACCCCATCGACTATAGCCCACCAGGCTCCTCTCTCCATGGAATTCCCAGGCAAGAATACTGGAGTGGGTGCTGTTCCCTTCTCCAGGGGATATTCCCAACTCAGGGATCAAACCTGAGTTTCCCACATTGTAGGCAGATTCTTTTACTATTTGAGCCACCAGGGAAGCCCATGTATATGTATATAAATATGTATATGGGCTTCCCTGGTGGCTCAACTGATAAAGAATCCACTTCCAATGCAGGAGACCTAGGTTCAGTCCCTGAGTTGGGCAGATCCCCTGGAGAAGGGAATAGCTACGCACTCCAGTATTTTGGTCTGGAGAATTCCATGGACTGTATAGTCCATGGGGTCACAAAGAGTGGGACAGGACTGAGCAACTTTCACACTTCAAGCTAATTACCTCTACCTAGGTTCTTCATGCCCAAACCTATCACTGGCTGTGTCTCCATCCCAGCGTAGTGGCTCCATCCCAGCTTATTAGCCCCACATCTAATGCATATATGAATGCAGCCTAATAAGGTTGTTTAATGGAAGCAAATAGTCTGCTATGGAAAAATACAGAGAGTTCTGGAATTAGTGAAAAATAGTCAAGTTGAAACAATGAATTTTAGTGCTAACTTGGCTCCCACTTCTTTTGTTCAGGTTTTCCTACATCAGTGCAAAGGTGATACTTTCCTCTTCCACCTGCTTGTTGAGGGCAGATTGCATTTCCCAGAGCAAACCACAGCCATATCTCTCACCCCTCGTTCTCTCTGTAGTGTGCCCACCACCACTTCCCCATCAAGAAAGGAAACCTAATTCCTGACCGTTTGGATTGGGGTTGGCTTTTGGGAATTACTTGCAATGAATAAAATGGTTCTAATGTTTTCTATAATAAATAGTAGGAAACCACAGTAGGTTTTTTTAGATTTTGAAAAATGTATTATAACAAATTCGCCATAAAATATTGTCTAGATTCTGAGACATTGCTATTAATAGTAAGATTTATCTCAAAGAATAAGTCAGCAAAAGCATTAATTATCTTAAATGCAAATACAAATGAGAACATTTATCAAATACCAACTAGGTAATTGTTATCTTTATTATGGTAAAATATACATAAAGTATATCATTTTAACACTTTTAAATGTACAGGTCAGTGGCATTAAGCACAATCACAACTTTGTACAATTATCACCATTATCCATTTCTAGAACTTTTTAAAAAATTCGCTATATTAACAAAAGTTTTCCCACAAGGCCTTTTACTGGTTCGTGGGCTGATGAAACCGAAAGTGCAGTGTTGTGGCTGCTGCCAGGAGTGATTCTCACCTTCACCTGTGCCAGTCCTCGCTATGAACAGAAGAACAGATTACTTGGTTACTGAGGAAGAGATCAGTCTCACTAGAGGACCATCAGGCCTGGGCTTCAACATCATCGGTGGGACAGATCAGCAGTATGTCTCCAATGACAGTGGCATCTTCGTCAGCCGCGTCAAAGAGAATAGGGCTGTGGGCTCTGGATGGGTGGCTCCAGGAGGGTGATAAGATCTGCTTGGTCAATGGCCAAGACCTAAAGAATCTGCTGCACCAGGATGCCATAGACCTTTTCTGTAATGCAGGCTATGCTGTGTCCCTGAGAGTGCAGCACAGGTTACAGGTGCAGAATGGGGCCAGTTCAGTTCAGTCGCTCAGTCGTGTCCGACTCTTTGTGATCGCATGAATCGCAGCACGCCAGGCCTCCCTGTCCATCACCAACTCCTGGAATTCACCCAAACTCATGTGCATCAAGTCGGTGATGCCATCCAGCCATCTCATCCTCTGTCATCCCCTTCTCCTCCTGCCCCCAATCCCTCCCAGCATCAGGGTCTTTTCCAATGAGTCAACTCTTCACATGAGGTGGTCAAAGTATTGGAGTTTCAGCCTCAGCATCAGTCCTTCCAATGAACACCCAGGACTGGTCTCCTTTAGGATGGACTGGTTGGATCTCCTTGCAGTCCAAGGGACTCTCAAGAGTCTTCTCCAGCACCACAGTTCAAAAGCATCAATTCTTCAGTGCTCAGCTTTCTGTAGAGTCCAACTCTCACATCCATACATGACCACTGGAGAAACCATAGCCTTGACTAGATGGACCTTTGTTGGCAGAGTAATATCTCTGCTTTTTAATATGCTGTCTAGGTTGGTCATAACTTTCCTTCCCAAGGAGTAAGCGTCTTTTAATTTCATGGCTGCAATCACCATCTGCAATGATTTTGGAGCCCCCAAAAATAAAGTCTGTCACTGTTTCCACTGTTTGCCCATCTATTTCCCATGAAGTGATGGGACCAGATGCCATGATCTTTGTTTTCTGAATGTTGAGCTTTAAGCCAACTTTTTCACTCTCCTCTTTCACTTTGATCAAGAGGCTTTTTAGTTCCTCATCACTTTCTGCCTAGTCCATAAGGATGGTGTCATCTGCATATCTGAGGTTATTGATATTTCTCCCGGCAATCTTGATTCTAGGTTGTGCTTCTTCCAGCCCAACGTTTCTCATGATGTACTCTGAATATAAGTTAAATAAGCAGGATGACATTATACAGCCTTGACGTACTCCTTTTCCTATTTGGAACCAGAATGGGCCCATAGGACCTCAAAATGAAGGGGAGCCAAGTGGTGTTACCATAACTGTGGTGGTGCCTTTGTTTGCCCTCACCACGGTAGCAACCTGGGCCTTCACGAGATACCAGCAATAACTTTGAAAAACTTGCTTTCTTCCAGTGTTCCCAGAGAAGACACATTTCTCTCTCTCTCTCACCCTCCTCTCCTGCCAGTCTTCCATAACTTTCCCTCTACATAGCCAGCTTATGATTTAAAGAGACTGCTACCCAACGAGAATCTTCCTATTCAAAATCTCTGAATCCTCATATTCTTATGGGAGAGTAAAGGTATTGTTTGAAGGAAACCTGAAAGAAGGACTTGCCTAGAAGAGAGAGTTACATATTTTACTAGGACCGCCAATGAAAGTTCAGCTACAACCTCAAAAATGTGAAAGGTCCAGTCTTCCCATCATCCTGCAGTATTCCTTTTTTTCTTACCTGGTGTGCGTCAAACGCCAGCTGTAATAAGAGGAAAAAAGGACTTTTCTCTTAAAAAAAAAATTTCCCATAAGGAAAGCACCAGATTGTTTCACTGTAGTATTTTATCAAACTTTTTAGGAAAAATAACACGAATCTTTTAATTAAAACTTTAAAAACTCATTTATTAAAAAGAAAAAATGGAACATTTGCCAAATTACTTTATCTGGCTATCAAATCTGATGTTAAAACCAGACAAACACATTACAGAGAACAAAATTGCAAACCAATACTCTACATGTACATGAGTACAAAAATCCATAACAAAGTAATGGCAAATCAAATTCAGAAAATAAAAATGTTTTACTACATCATGAGAAAGAAGAGATGTCCATCCTAGGAATATAAGGTTAGTTTAACACTTTTAAAAACAATCATTATAGATTGCAATTTAAAAATTTGGCTAGCTTTTTAAAAATTATTGAAGTATAGTTGCTATACAATAGTATACATTACAGGCATACAATATAATGGTTTGCACATTTCAAGGGTTATAAATATTGGCTATATTCTCCATATTGTACCATATGTCCTTGTAGTTTATTTTATACCTAAAAGTTTGTACCTTGAAATCCCCCAGCTTTATAGTTAATGTATTGTTAGTGCTTAAAGGAAATAGTACATGAAAGGAGAGGCTTAAAAAATCAAAAATTGCAGATTTTGTGAATGAGAGGTAGGAAAGGTATGAATCCATCCTGATCTCAAGCTTCAGGAAGGTAAATACGACCCAAACCAATTCCAGGTTGTTTGTTTGCTAAGTCCAAGAACTCAGACCAGCCTTTGACTTAGAGATCATACCCCGGGTGTGTACAAAACTCTGCTAACAAGCAACCCAAACAGTTACTAACACCGAGTAACCAAGATGGAACGACTGGAAATCACTACTCTTGCTCTTGTGATTTGTGTCACTTGCCTGGTTTTTCTTTTTGTGTGGAAGAAAAGTCACAAAGGTTTGGGAAAGCTCCCTCCTGGTCCAACTCCCCTTCCCATCATTGGGAATCTGATGCAACTAAACCTCAAGGACATCCCTGCATCTCTTTCCAAGGTAAGGGGGTTTTATTAGGGGCTGGTCATCTCCAGGTAAAGGGGAGTCACCTTCAGATTATCTTTGTGTCATCTTTAACTTTTCTTATTAATAGTTTTACTCACTGCTAAGGCACTTTGGTGTATCTATTTCTGTATTACAAGACAGATGTTCTCCCCCACCCCCTTTATTTTTTTCTGAATTGGATCACTTTAGAGGTGACAGTGAAGTGTGTTAACCTGACCTGAGATACAGATTGAATTCTAGTGAATGGGAAAATTCTGAAGTCAGAACATATTTTAACCAAAAGTCTTCTAAACCTCTCTGCATGTAACACTAACCAAAAGACAATCAAATGTAAAAGAAAAATGTAAATAATGTCCTTTTATGTTATTATTACTATTTCAGACTAATCTATGGGATAATTTGTGATCCTCCTTTTGAAGAGTGATCCTCACACCTTGCTCTCACACAACTCAGCTCTGCTCCCCAACTGACATTCACTCCTTTGAGTTCATTGTGCAAGTATACATTCTCCAAAAATTCCCTAATTACTGTCGTCTGACCAATGAATAAAGAAAGTACAATGTGCACGCGCACACACACACGCACATACCGAGGAATATTATTTCCCCTTAATGAAGGAGGAAATCTGTCACTGACAGCAACATTGATGAACCTGGAGGATATCCTAAATTATAGAAGCCAGGCACAGAAGGACAAATACTATATGAACTCACTTACATGGGGACTCTAAAAGAGTCATAGAAGTAGGGAGTAGAATGGTGGTTGCCAGGGACTGGGGGAGGAAGAGAAATAGGGTGATGTTCAATATTGCTGTAAAAAAGGAAAGTCAAGTTGCCATAGCTAAAAGGGAATGGAATCCTGTGCATAAGCTGGAGGATTGGGCCTTTTTCGGGGCATGGAGAGTCATTTATATTAACAGAGAACTATGTATATGGGTACAGATTCAAGTGAACAAGAAGCTATGGTAGCAGCACGTGGACATTCTCTTCCTTCTATTATCTCTGTGAAATAGGGAGCAACATCATCAGCTGAGGGTGAGGTTGGAAGGGAAGGGCCTGATGTTTTGTGCCCCAAAGTACAGAGAGACACTCCTTCAGAGGAACCAAGAAAGTAGTTTCATTCTCCTTGGACAGAGAAAACAGAAAGTAGCAAAATTCTCTACCATTTAAGTGTAAGTTTTAAAAAGTGTAGGAAAGGCAGAAAGAAAAAAGAGGTGGCAAGTTCAGTAAGTTTTGCCATTTAAGAATTTTACTTAAAAAAATGGAGGATTGTAATATGCATATGGATCTTTAAATGTAACTTTATTTTTGTTCAACTAGAACATGAACATGTTTCCATACCATCATACATCTTCACATAAGTACTTTCAAATGGCTACTTTAAATTCACATGCATGGATGTAAAATACATTTGAAAACAAATCCCTAGCTGGCAGCTGTTTTAGTACTCTATTTTTCCCCTTGACACAATGCTATCATAAATATGTAATTTCATTCTTTTTAATACCTACTAAGTAAGCTCTCTTTGTCTTGTCATGGCTGCTTCCTTCTCATCTCTAGTTTTTTCTTAAACGTCACCTCCTCATAGAATTCTCATCTATTTTGTTAAGTTTTCCCATTATCATCTAGCATAAGTACATTCTTTACCACTTTCATAGAATCATGTGCAGCTTGTATTGCAAATGTAGTTTGTTTTGCGCCTGTTACTTCCACTAGACTCTAAGTTCCGTGAGGGTTCCTGGCACAATGTCTGACAGAATATAATTGCTTAGTAAATATTTATATTGCTCAGTGGTTGCATGTATAGATGAAGGAAAGAATGAATCCATGACTGTAGCCCAGGTTAAATGACTGAAAGGAACTTAATGGAGCAAAGTCTAAGCTACGTGTGAATCATTAGTTAATTCCCACCAAAGCCTCCAATGGAGAGATTTCACAATAGCCCTTATAGTTGTTTGCATCTCTTTACAGTTGGCCAAACAATATGGACCTGTTTACACTCTGCACCTTGGATCCCAGACCACTGTGGTCTTACATGGATATGAAGTGGTGAAGGAAGCTCTAATTGACCAAGGTGATGAATTCCTTGGCAGAGCACATTTTCCTATTATTGACGATACCCAGAGAGGATATGGTATGTTTCAAAATACAAGTTAATTCTTTTTAGCAAAAAAGTGTGATTAACCTAATGAGTATCTGTTTTGCAACAAGCGATAAATTAGATGCTGCAATACTGCACTGCAATTCAGATACTAACTACTCAGAGTTAGTCTATACTCCATATGTTAAGTATGTGTGTGTGTGTGTGTGTGAGCGCGCGCGTGCACATGCATGCTAAGTCGCACACGCGCCTGCTAAGTTGCTTCAGTCATGTCCCATTCTTTGTGACCCTATGGACTGTGGCCTGCTAGACTAATCTGTTCATGGAATTCCCCAGCCAAGAATACTGGAGTGGGTGGCCATGCCCTTCTCTAGGGGATCTTCCCGACACAGGAATCAAACCCAGGTCTCATGTCTCCTACAGTAGCAGGCAGTTTCTTCACCACTAGTGACCACCTGGTAAGCCTTACGTTAAGGGCATCATTCTCCAAAAGACTACCCTCGCTTCTATTGTCAGCCACAAGTTCAGAGGTCTCCAGATTACCCACACTTATAACCAGCTGGCTAAAAATTCAGGGTTTCCATGACCACCTAGGTTCAATAATTTACTGGAATGACTCACAGAACTCAGGAAGATGCCATACTTACAATCACAATTCTATTACATATGAAAGCTACAAATGGAGAGACACGTTGGACAAGGTTTAGGAGTGCCCCAGATGCAGAGCTTCTGTATTCATTCTCTTGCAAGGAATCAGAATGCATTGCCCATTCAATGTGTTGGTATATTCACCAACTCAGAATCTCATCAGAGCTTCGGTGTCGGGAGGTTTTCACTGGAACTTCATTACTTGAGCACAGTTGATTGATTGATTGGCCATCTGACAGAACTCAGTCTCTAGCTTCTTCCATTCCTTGAAAGTCCTAAGGTCTGGCTGATACCACTTGGGTGAAAGCTTCAGTTCTCTAAATACAAAGTTCATCTTTCTGGGGCCAACTCCATCTTGACAGTGTTAAGGAATCTACCATGAGTTACCTCATTATCATAAACTCAAGTGTGATCCCAGAGGCTCAGCATGAATAACAAACTTCTGTGTTAGAAGTGGGAAAATCCAAGGATTTAGAAGCTGTGTCCCATGAATGGGGACAAAAAACAGATTTTTTTTTTTAATTGTACAGCAGATACTCCGAAAATTCTATTGAGATAAACATCAAAAACAGACTCCAAGTTCCCTTTAAGATAAATCTGCAAATATGATTGTGATTTTAAAAAAAGCAATCTGGGAACATTTTGAAAATAAAAGTTTTTACCCAAAGGTCTTACGATTTAGAGAGCCATGTTTGGGGTGTCATTTCACAGGGTACAAAGATTGCAGTGACATAGTGGCAGCAACAACAAACAGATGACTAGGTACAGAAATTACTGTGTTTTCAATGTCAGCTCCTGGTGTGGGACTGGTGGGGGGATGGAGAGGTGGGAGTGAGGGGGTGGAGAGAGGGTGGTAAGATCAGAGTGGTAACACACAGGGAGCTACAGTGGTACTTAGTCAAGTTCAAGTTCTTCAGTGGGACAACAGGCTCACAGATAATTATTTTCTTACTATGTTTCAAAACTTAAACATATGAAGTATTACACAATAAAAAAAACCTAGGACAGCCTGAAAATCTCCTCTAATCCATTTAAAAATTGTAAAATTGCAAGCCCCAAAGAAATAGAAACTTAATTCTTTTCAAAGCATATTTATGAATAATTAATTAAATATTATGCAGTGTACTAAGTGATGAAAGAGAAACAATTTTTAATCTCTCTTACATTAGATATACATGCTTACCTAAAGAAGCAACCAAACCTTCCCTCTATTTCTTCCCATTTTTTTTAAAAACAAGTTGATTACGTTGGCTGTGTGTGAGGTTTGGAATTAATTTTTTATTTGTTTATATTTGTATCTGCAGAATCTTCGTTGCTGCACAGGCTTTCCCCTAGTCGCAGCAAGTGGAGGCTGCTCCTCGTTGTGGTTCGTGGGCTTCTCATAGCAGTGGCTTCTCTTGCTGTGAAGCACGGGCCCTGGGGTACGCAGGCTTCTGTAGCTGCACCGTGGGCTCAGCAGTTGTGGGTCCTGGTCTCTAGGGCACAGGCTCAATACTTGTGGTGCACGGGATTTTTCGCTCTGTGGCATGTGGAATATATCCTGGCTAGGGATTGAATCCATGTCTCCAGCATTGGCAGGCAGACTCTACCACTACCACCAGGGAAACCCTGAAATTAATTTTTAACTGGAGCAGAAGGTATTGGGCTGGATTGAGCTCAGTTCAGTTCAGTTGCTCAGTCATGTCCGACGCTTTGCAACCCCATGAACCGCAGCATACCAGGCCTCCCTGTCCATCACCAACTCCCAGAGTTCACTCACACTCATGTCCATCGAGTCAGTGATGCCATCCAGCCATCTCATCCTCTGTCGTCCCCTTCTCCTCCTGCCCCCAATCCCTCCCAGCATCAGGGTCTTTTCCAATGAGTCAACTCTTTGCATGAGGTAGCCAAAGTATTGGAGTTTCAGCTTCAGCATCAGTCCTCCCAATAAACACCCAGGACTTATCTCCTTTAGGATGGACTGGTTGGATCTCCTTGCAGTCCAAGGGACTCTCAAGAGTCTTCTCTGACACCACAGTTCAAAAGCATCAATTCTTTGGTGCTCAGCTTTCTTTAGAGTCCAACTCTCACATCCATACTTGACTACTGGAAAAACAATAGCCTTGACTAGATGGACCTTTGTTGACAAAGTAATGTCTCTGCTTTTTAATATGCTGTCTAGGTTGGTCATAACTTTCCTTCCAAGGAGTAAGCGTCTTTTAATTTCATGGCTGCAATCACCATCTGCAGTGATTTTGGAGCCCCAAAAAATAAAAGTCTGACACTGTTTCCACTGTTTCCCCATCTATTTCCCATGAAGTGATGGAAGTGGGTGCCATGATCTTAGTTTTCTGTTGTTGAGCTTTAACCCAGCTTTTTCATTCTCCTCTTTCACTTTCATCAAGAGGCTCTTTAGTTCCTCCTCACTTTCTGCAGATGGTGTCATCTGCATATCTGAGGTTATTGATATTTCTCCCAGCAATCTTGATTCCGGCTTGTGTTTCTTCCAGCCCAGCATTTCTCATGATGTACTCTACATAGAAGTTAAATAAGCAGGGTGACAATATACAGCCTTGACGTACTCCTTTTCCTATTTGGAACCAGTCTGTTGTTCCATGTCCAGTTCTAACTGTTGCTTCTTGATCTGCATACAGGTTTCTCAAGAGGCAGGTCAGGTGGTCTGCTATTCCCATCTCTTTCAGAATTTTCCACAGTTTGTTGCAATACACACAGTCAAAGGCTTTGGCATCGTCAATAAGGCAGAAATAGATGCTTTTCTGGAACTCTCTTGCTTTTTCCATGATCCAGTGGATGTTGGCAATTTGATCTCTGGTTCCTGTGCCTTTTCTAAAACCAGCTTGAACATCTGAAAGTTCACAGTTCACATATTGCTGAAGCCTGGCTTGAAGAATTTTGAGCATTACTTTCCTAGCATGTGAGATGAGTGCAATTGTGTGATTGAGCTCAAGAGGGGGAAAAAATTGCCGTTTTCACAACTCTGAGAATGTTGGTTTTTCAACTTTCCTATAAAATTATTGTTACAGGCTTCTCACTTGCCTGTAATGCCTGTAATGGTGATTGGTTGGTTTAGTCACTAACTTGTGTCCAACTCTTGTGACCCCATGGACTGTGGCCTGCCAGGCTCCTAGCCTATGGGATTCTCTAGGCAAGAATACTGGAGTGGGTTGCCATTAATTCAGCTTTTCTTTTCCTAAAACTTTCTATCCTGGAAAATAACAAAGAGAAAAGCCATTCACTGGTATTTTAGTTTTCCTTCTGTATTAGTTTCCTAGGGCTGTCATAATGTACCAAAAACTGGGTACAAACCTTAGGATGACAGAATTTTATTGTCTTACAGTTTTGGAGTCTAGAAATCTGAGATTAAGACGTTAGTGAGGTTGGTTCCTTCTGAGAGCTTGTGAGGGAGAAAAGGTTTCCTGCTTCTCTCCTGGCTTCTGGTGCTTTTCTGGTAACTTTTTTGTTCCTTGACTTGTAGATGTATTGCCTTAATCTCTGATTCATGTTCACATGGCATTTTCTGTTGTTTGCATGTCTCTGTGTCCAAGTTTCCCCTTCCTAGAAGCATACAGTCATGTTTGAACATTCTCTGGCATTGCCTTTCTTTGGGATTGGAATGAAAACTGACCTTTTCAAGTCCTGTGACCACTGCTGAGTTTCCAAGTTTGCTGGCATATTGAGTGCAGCACTGTAACAGCATCATCTTTTAGGATCTGAAATAGCTCAACTGGAATTCCATCACCTCCACTAGCTTTGTTTGTAGTGATGCTTCCTAAGGCCCACTTGATTTAGAATTCCAGGATGTCTGGCTCCAGGTCAGTGATCACACCATCGTGATTATCTGGGTCATGAAGATTTTTTTTGTATAGTTCTTCTGTGTATCCTTGCCACCTCTTCTAACTGTCTTCTGCTTCTGTTAGATCCATACCATTTCTGTCTTTTATTGTACCCATCTTTGCATGAAATGTTCCCTTGGTATCTCTAATTTTCCTGAAGAGATCTCTAGTCTTTCCCATCCTATTGTTTTCCTCTATTTCTTTGCATTGATCACCGAGGAAGGCTTTCTTATTCTCCCTGCTATTCTTTGGAACTCTGAATTCAAATGGGTATATCTTTCCTTTTCTCCTTTGCCTTTGGTGTCTTTTCTTTTCTCAGCTTTTTGTAAGGCCTCCTCAGACAGCCATTTTGCCTTCTTGAGTTTTTTTCCCTTGGGTATGGTCTTGATCACTGCCTCCTGTACAATGTCATGAAACTTTGTCCATAGTTCTTCAGGTACTCCATCAGACCTAATCCCTTGATTCTATTTGTCACTTCCACTGTATAATCATAAGGGACTTAATTTAGGTCATACCTGAATGGTCTAGTGGTTTTCCTTACTGTCTTCAACTTAAGTCTGAATTCCGCAATAAGGAGTTCATGATCTGAGCCACAGTCAGCTCCCAGTCTTGTTTTTGCTGTTTGTATAGAGCTTCTCCATCTTTGGCTGCAAAGAATATAATCAATCTGATTTTGGTGTTGACCATCTGGTGATGTCCTTGTGTAGTCTTCTCTTGTGTTGTTAGAAGAGGGTGTTTGCTATGACCAGTGGTTCTCTTGGTTGACTATGACCAGTAAGTGAACTGTGAACATTCAGATGTTCAAAATGGATTTAGAAAAGGCAGAGGAACCAGAGATCAAATTGCCAACAGCCACTGGATCATCAAAAAAGCAAAAAAGAGAGTTCCAGAAAAACATCTACTTCCACTTTGTTGATGATGCCAAAGCCTTTGTGTGTATCACAACAAACTGTGGAAAATTCATAAAGAGATGGGAATACCAGACCACCTTACCTGCCTCCTGAGAAATCTGTATGAAGGTCAAGAAGCAGTAGTTAGAACTGGACATGGAACAACAGACTGGTTCCAAATTGGGAAAGGAGTACGTCAAGGCTGTATATTGTCACTCTGCTTATTTAACTTATATGCAGAGTACATCATGAGAAACACTGGGCTGGAAGAAAGACAAACTAGAATCAAGACTGCAGGGAAAAATATCAATAACCTCAGATACGCAGATGACGCCACTCTTATGGCAGAAAGCGAAGAGGAACTGAAGAGCCTCTTGATGAAAGTGAAAGAGGAGAGTGAAAAAGTTGGCTTAAAGCTCAACATTCAGAAAACTAAGATCATGGCATCTGGTCCCATCACTTAATGGCATAGATGGGGAAACAATGGAAACAGTGACAGACTTTATTTTTGGGGGCTCCAAAATCACTGCAGGTAGTGATGGCAGCCATGAAATTAAAAGACGCTTACTCCTTGGAAGGAAAGTTATGACTAACCTAGACAGCCTGTTAAAAAGCAGAGACATTACTTTGCCAACAAAGGTCTATCTAGTCAAAGCTATGGTTTTTCCAGTAGTTGTGTATGGATGTGAGAGTTGGACCATAAAGAAAGCTGAGTGGTGTAGAATTGATGCTTTTGAACTGTGGTGTTGGAGAAGACTCTCGAGAGTCCCTTGGACTGCAAGGAGATCCAACCAGTCCATGCTAAAGGAAACCAGTCCTGAATATTCATTGGAAGGACTGATGTTGAAGCTGAAACTCCAATACTTTGGCCACCTAATGTGAAGAACTGAGTCATCTGAAAAGACCCTGATGCTGGAAAAGATTGAAGGCAGGAGGAGACAGGGATGTCAGAGGATGAGAAGTTTGGATGGCATCACCCACTCTATGGATGTGAGTTTGAGCAAGCTCTGGGAATTGGTGATGGACAGGGAAGCCTGGCATGCTGCAGTCCATGGGTTGCAAAGAGTCAGACACAACTGAGCAACTAAACTGAATTGAACAGTCATATTGGATTGTACCCACCCTAATCTCATTTGGCTTCCCTCATAACTCAGTTGGTAAAGAATCTGCCTGAAATGCAGGTGACCCCAGTTCGATTCCTGAGTTGGGAAGATCCACTGGAGAACGAATAGGCTGCGCTCTCCAGTATTCTTGGGCTTCCCTTATGGCTCAGCTGGTAAAGAATCCGCCCATAATGCGGGAGACCTGGGTTCGATCCCTGGGTTAGGAAGATCCCCTGGAGAAAGGAAAGGCTACCCACTCCAGTATGCTGGCCTGGAGAATTGTCCATGGGGTCACAAAGAGTCAGATAGGACTGAGTGACTTTCACTTTCACTAATCTCATTTTAACTTGATTACCTCTGCAAAGATCCTATTTCCAAATAAGGTCATTATATTGGCTGTAATGACCTTATTTAGAAATAAGGCTGTAATTCATAGATACCAGGACCAGGACATCAACGTATTTTGAGGGGAAACAATTCAACCCATAACATCTTTGTAAATGAAATATCTGCTAAAATGCCAGATAGCTTTCTGGCCTAGTGATCTTTGAACTGTGTAATATAGCACTGCAGATTTTGTGTCTAACTAATCAAGTTGTTGAAATATTTCCTGTTAACCATCAACTCACTATTTTACCCAGTGTCTTAATCTTTAAACATTTATCTCATTGGTGAATTGCAACAGCTCGAGTCCTTACTTTACCTTACTCATTCAATCTATACACCAGTTTTAGATGCCATTGTTCACTCACTAAAATACAAAATTTAAAATAACTTGGTACTCTTAAAGGTATGGCTAAATAGCCATTCATTCTTTACCTGCTGCTGCTGCTAAGTCGCTTCAGTCGTGTCTGATTCTGTGCGACCCCATATTCGGCAGCCCACCAGGCTCCCCTGTCCCTGGGATTCTCCAGGCAAGAACACTGGAGTGGGTTGCCATTTCCTTCTCCGATGCACGAAAATGAAAGTGAAGTTGCTCAGTTGTGTCCGACTCTTAGCGACCTCGTGGCCTGCAGCCTACCAGCCTTCTCCGCCCATGGGATTTTCCAGGCAAGAGTACTGGAGTGGGGTGCCATTGCCTTCTCCGCATTCTTTCCCTGGAAGAGTGCAGATGCTATAACATTTTTGGAAAGTAATCTACTATATCTACGGACATATAAACTGTAGAGACCTATTGAGGAATCTAGTTTACAAAAATAGAAGTAAACAGCTATGTAATTATTCACCCATGCACATACTTGCCCCAAAACAGTGAGTGTGGAGAGGGCATTGCTTCCTTGGAACACTACCCACCAGCAGGGATGCAGGTGCGATAAAGAAGTGTATGTTTTAAAATACATTTACATTATAGGTATACATTCTGAACAAAGCGAGAAAAATAGGAAAGTATTCCAGTTATCTCTTGTGTAACAAACCACCCCAGACTCAGGGATGTAAAACAGTACCCTCCACCCCCCAGCCTTTTTAATGCTCAGGGACTCTGTGATCAGGAATTTGAATAAGACATAGTGGAATTGGCTTTTCTCTGATCCACAAGGCCTTGGGCCTTAGCAGATATCCTTTTGTGTTTCCCAAATAAAGCTGCTAAGGGTGATTCGAATAGCTGAGGGCTGAAATCACATGGAGGCTTCTTCGTTTACAAGTCTGGCTTTTGGGGATGACCCAAAGGTTGAGCTCAGCTGGGCCTGTCAACAGAGCATCTGCCAGTGGCCTGCCCATGTAGCTTGGGCTTCTCGCTGGTACCTGGAGTCCAGGAGGGGGCATCCTGAGGAAGCATGTGAGCATTTCAAGCTGTGAAGCTTCTTCAGACCAAATCTCAGAACATAGAACCATTTTATTCATTGCAAGTAATTCCCAAAAGCCAACCCTAATCCAAATGGACAGGAATTAGGTTTCCTTTCTTGATGGGGAAGGGGTGGTGGGCACACTACAGAAGAGAATGAGGGGTGAGACATATGGCTGTGGTTCATTCTGGAAATGCAGTCTGCCCTCAACAAACAGGTGGAAGAGGAAAGTGTCACCTTAGCACTGATACAAGAAAACCCGAAGAACAGAAGTTTAAGTGGGAGCCAAGTTCTGCAGTGGAGGCCAGAATTAGAGAGACTTCTGCATTGAGTCACAGACAACCCTGGACCAAAGCTGAACTCTATTCATAGAAAAGAAGAGACTGACTTCTGTGTGTGAGATTCATATGTATAATCCCAGATCTCGACTCTCCAAAAGCTTTTTAATTTAGAAATAGGGATATAGGTTCAGTCACTGGGTCAGAAAGATCCCCTGGAGAAGGAAATGGCAACCCATTCCAGTATTCTTGCCTGGGAAATGCCATGGACAGAGGAGCCTGGTGGGCTATATAGTCCATAGGGTCACTGAGTTGGACACAACTTAATGATTACACAACAAAAACAAGATGTCAGATTTCCCTCTGAAATAGATATTATCAAGAGCTTTGGCCTTAAACTTTTAACTGACAGCATCAGTGAATCAAAGCAGCTTTCACATAGCTCACTTATTGTAATCAGTCCCTAGAAAATATTTTAGCACTCTCCCGCTATCACCTTTACCTGGCATCTACTTGAGCCCTGGAAGAATTCAACCATCTTCTCTGTGTTTGTACTCAGAAGATAAACACAGCTAGAGAAATTCTCTCAATAATTACACTGACTTCCCTTTAAATTAATACCTTTAAACCTCAATTAGCCTCTTACTACATATTTCTCTGTCTGGCTCCTTTTTCTACTCGTATTCACACCCCCACTATGCATTTCCTCTCTTAGAACCATTGTATCATAACTCATTGTAACAACAGAAGCATCAGAAAGGAATTTTCTGTTTCTTAACGTTTTATCTGTAGGTCTATCTGCCTCTGCACCCACACTCTGCTTTTTTCCCTGGGTTACAATAGACAAATGTCCCTATAGCATCTCACCTTCACAAGGATCTTACTTCTTTGGTAGTGCCTTCTCCATCCCAGATTATCCATTGCTGTCCTTTTGTCTTAAAAGCCACTTGCCTTTCTTGCCTTATTTGCCCTGGTTCCCAGTGCTACAGGTACTGCAGACTGAAATTCCCACAGCTGGCTCTGGCTGAGATCAACTAAAGAGAGGCACTGGCAAGAGGCTGGGGAATGGAAGGAGAGCCAGAGGTCCCCCTGTCTGTGCCTCAGATAGCATCTCTTACAAGAGCTGCATGTCCCCCATAACTCCAGCTCCTTCAGAACAGGACCACTCTGGTTCCAATTCTGGCCAGGTAACCCCAGCCATTGAGCTCCTTTGTCCCTTCCATGGGAAGATGGCAGCAGTTTTCTGCTGTTGATAATTATCAGTTGTCTGGCTGTCCCTGGTTTAACCTCTCAGTGTTTCCATCACCCTAAAACAAATTCCCTGGATTAAATTTCCTTTGTTTTAAATACTTAGAGAGGCTTCTCTTTTCTTGGTTGGACTGTGACTGATAAACTCACTCTCCACTGGACCATTCCCAGGAGCATGTGAGGATTCCATAGCACTCACCTCACAAGCCCCTTGAGTTACTGCCCCAGGTTTCTTGCCCCTTAACAACCAAACTTCTCCAAAGAGACATTCACAATGATGGAGGAATTTGTTTGTAGAAACTATCTTGAGAGATAATACAGGATGTGGGAAAATATAAACATGAACGTTCACAGTAGTAATATTTTTAGGATCTGCTATATGCATAGCAGGTGTCAACTAAACAAAAAGTACACAACGTGAGAGCTGTGAGTTCACTTTTATTTGGGGACTTCCTGAGGCCTACAGCCCAGGAGACAGCCCCTCAGATAGCTCTAAAGAGCTCTGAAGAACTCTGAAGAGCAAGACGGGAAAGTCAGTATATAAAATGATTTGGTGAAGGGGGTACTTGCAATCAACACCCATCTCGGTAGAAGGCTGCTCCGAGTCACAAGGATTGGATGTCTCCTGAAGTGATTTTAGTGCTTTTCTAAGGATGAGAAAATGAATAAAATTGAGATCATAAAATTTTCTCCTGAAAATATCTAACTATATGAAGGCCCATTCTGTCAGTTTCCCCAGAGCACAGGGTACCTCATCCCTGATCTCCACCCTAAATGCCTTTCAGTGACTGCAGTGGCTAATGATCTAACCCTTGTAGAGCGGGATGGTGAGCAAAATGCCTTTGTTGGCACAGGAAAGTAATGAAAATTTATTAAATAAATGGAAGAATAAATGAAGTGCAAAAGACACAGCAATATTTGAAAGTCTAATTAAGAATTAAATAAATAATTTTGCCACATTTACGATTGCCTTTTGATTTAAAGATGATGTAAAAACAGTTAAAAATTTGAAGAGATGAAAATATTCCTAAAGTTCAATAATAATAATGTTAGACATTATCTAACATTAGATAATAATAATAACATTATTATTATCTAATAATAATGTTAGTCATAATAATGTTAGACATTATAATGTTAGACAATAATAATAAATGTTAGACATTATAATAATTGGATTATTATTGACTTGAATTATTATTGTAATAACTATAATTATATAATAGCTGCTGCTGCTGCTGCTGCTGCTAAGTCGCTTCAGTCGTGTCCGACTCTGTGCAACCCCAGAGACGGGCAGCCCACCAGGCTCCCCCGTCCCTGGGATTCTCCAGGCAAGAACACTGGAGTGGGTTGCCATTTCCTTCTCCAATGCATGAAAGTGAAAAGTGAAAGTGAAGTCGCTCAGTCGTGTCCGACTCTTAGCGACCCCATGGACTGCAACCTACCAGGCTCCTCCACCCATGAGATTTTCCAGGCAAGAGTACTGGAGTAGGGTGCCATTGCCTTCTCCGATATAATAGCTAGTATTTATTAAATACTTCTTGTGTGCCAGATACCATGCTAGGGGTTTCACATGTATTACCGTATTCAGTTACCATGATGGCCCCATGAGGAGGATATTTTTTATTTCCATTCAACAGATGAAAAGCTGAGGCAACAGAAGTTAATTGCTCATCAAAATTAGAAACTTTTGGAGCAGACTTGAATTCAGTTTGCCTAACTCTAGAGCCCAGAACCAATAACCATAGTCCATAGTCTTAATACACTAATCTCTGTTTTAATTTTTTGATTTTTTTTTTTTGGTTCAGAGTTAGAGCCAAGGGGGAGAATGATGGAAAGTTTTGAAGAGTTTAAAGGTGTCATAATGAGACCGGCTGGGGAGGTAGGGGGTTGTTTTTTGTTGTTGTTCAGTTGATAAGTCGTGTTCGACTCTGCGACCCCACGGACTGCAGCACGCCAGGCTTCCCTGACCTTCATTATCTCCCTGAGTTTGCTCAAACTCATGCCCATGGAATCAGTGATGCCATCCAACCATCTCATCCTCTGTCATCCCCTTCTCCTTTTGCCCTCAGTCTTTCCCAGGATTAGGGTCTTTCCGAATGAGTCAGCTCTTCGCATCAGGTGGCCAAAGTATTGGAGATTCAGCTTCAGCACCAGTCTTCCCAATGAATATTCAGGACTGATTTCCTTTAAGATTGACTGGTTTGATTTCTTTGCTGTCCAGGGGACTCTCATGAGTCTTTTCCAACACCACAGTTCAAAAGCATTGATTCTCTGGCACTCAGCCTTCTTTATGGTGAGAGGTGGGTATAGGGAAATCCACTGAATGCTTTTTAGCACCAGAAAAATTGTCCTCGTATTTGATTTTGAGGAACCTAGAAACTCTAAATCTAGGAAACTGGTTTGAAGATGATCATAACCTTAGAAGCTGAAGTGTGGTAGTGTAGTTTGAATTGACAAGAAGGGACAGATGAGAAAGACATTTTGAAGGTGGCATCGACAGAATTTACCAAATGCAGCTGTATAGGGAAAGAGGGGTGTGAAAAATGCCCTGAGGTTTGGGTTTGGGGTACTAGGAAACATGGTACATTGAGAGAAATAGGAAATTCAGGACATATACAGAGGAAGAAATGAAAAAGCATTGGGTGTGAACATACTGAGTTCCTTTGTTTCTGAGTTCCTTTTGGTTCAGATTAGCTAACAGCTGTAGTAAATTTGGAGGTGAATAGACATGCATATTCCCTATTACTCTGCTTTGCAATTGCTTATCCTCTAATACAGGCTTCCTTAGTGGCTCGGACCTTAAAGAATCCGCCTGCAATGCAGGAGACCTAGGTTAGTTCCCCCAAGTTGGGAAGATCCCCTTGAGAAGGGAATGGCTACCCACTCTAGTAGCTCAGCTGGTAAAGAATCCACCTGCAATGCAGGAGACCTGGATTCGATCCCTAGGTTGGGAAGATCCCCTGGAGAAGGGAACAGTTACCCACTCCAGTATTCTTGCCTGGAGAATTCCATGGACAGAGAAGCCCTGTGGGCTACAGTCCGTGGGGTTGCAAATCCTCTAGTAGAGGAAGTCATGGGTAGAACTAAACCACAAGTCAGAGGGATGTTAAGTGCAAAAACAGACACTCAGGAGAGGGGTTTGTGGGAAGACATGGCAGTCTTTACCATCTTTAACAAAACCAGACAGATGGCCTTCCCCACACTTGGGAATGTTCCCTATGTGCCAATGATCCTGCCCCCTGTCTCCATCACCTTTGTCCTCTGTTGACCAGAACTTGGGTTTTATTTTCTTTGTGACAAATATTTTACCCAAACCAAAGAATATGTTGCGCTCTTCAAAGGCCAGTTGCTAAATTCCTGGTAAGGGGCAGTGGCCACAGCGCAGGGTGGACACAAGAGATCAGCTTCTGGGGACATCCGATTCTATGATGCAAAACCACTTTTCTGCTCTTTGCTTCTTTTCCTAGGACTCGTTTTCAGCAATGGAGACACGTGGAAGCAAATGCGGCGCTTCTCCCTTATGACCCTAAGGAACTTTGGAATGGGGAAGAGGAGCCTTGAGGAGAGGATCCAAGAGGAGGCCCAGTTTCTGGTGGAGGAGTTCAGGAAATCAGAGGGTTTGTTCCATGGACCATCTTTTGGGCCAAGGGGCTACTGCGCACACAGCCCTTCCCACCAAAGCTCCTCCTTCAGGAGATGCTCAGCAGTCCACAATCTGCTCTATTAACCAGGGCATTGGCAAGGAAAAGCGGGGCAGGAGGAAAATGACTCAAAGCTGTTACTTAGGATCCTTGAATCCCTTTGTTTGGATTCATCTTCCAACTTCAGCACTTACTGGATGTGTAAATTTGGGCAAGTTATTTAATTTCTCTAAGGTGCAGTTTCCTCATCTGAAAAATGCGTCTAAAAATCAAACCTCAGATTGAGGGTTGGATAATACAGTTTGCAAAACATTTACACAGTATCCAGTATATGGTAAATATTCTATGCTCCTCTTATGACTGTCACCATATTCACTGAATAATAACAACCAGTGGTAGCATAGTATAATACTATAGAGCATGAGTGTTAATGTTAGTAGAAGATGCTTACATCCTAATTTGAAGAAGTTTAGAGAAAATAAAATGTAAGTAACCATCTGAGGAGGAGGGAGGCCACTTTCTTGAAACCCTAATGCAGGCTGATGAAGATTCTAAATGTTAGAGTTGTTTTTTGTTCACACCAGCTCAGCCCTTTAACCCTGCTGTCACCCTATCCTGTGCTACCTGCAACATCATCTGCTCCATCCTCTTCAACGAACGTTTCCACTACCAAGATAAGACCCTTCACTCCCTGCTGGATTTGTTAAATAAAAATTTTAATCGAATAAGCTCTCTCTGGAACCAGGTAAGGTCAAGTCTCCATTTAACCTTGCACTTGACCTCTTGGGCACACTGGGAGCCCACAAGCAGGATAAAGAGCTGCAAGCTGCCCACCTTGTCCCATGAGCATGCGCCAAGGCAAGCACCGCCCCCGTCCCTCATGTGTGGCTTATGTCAAGTGGATTAGTATAGTGTCACTCAGACCAGCACCTGTGAAGGCTGCCTTCTGCTCGCTTCTGTGAGGTGATTCCCTCAAAAGAAGACGTCATGTCCCAGTCCCCTGCATTTCTTTTAAGGCTCCTGTGCACATTCTCCCCCTCTTACTCTGAGGTTGGCTGAGGGTGGTTGAGCAGGAGATGAGAAGGGGCGACTCTAGTGTATGTGACGGTCATCCTCCCTTCTCTTTAGCTTGAAAGCTGGAGGAAGGGATTCTCCCTAGCCAGACCCTGCAGAGAGTTCGGTGCTCCACTTAGAAACCCTGGTGTCTCTTCACAAACTGAATTGCTTGTGTATTTTTTGTTTTCATTTTAGATTTACAATCTATGGCCAAAACTCATAAAGCCTCTCCCTGGAGAGCACAGAGCATTTTCAAAAAGGCTTAAGGATGTTCACTACTTTGTTCTGGAAAAAGTGAAGGAGCATCAAAAGTCCCTGAATCATAATAACCCTCGAGACTACATTGACTGTTTCCTCAGCAGGATGGAGCAGGTATTGTACATGACATCTTTCCCCAATACTATATTTTATCAGTCCGTGGGAATGCAGGAAAGCATAATCATACCATGTTGGTAATTCTTGATATTTTGATATCTTGTGGCAGTGGGGTATGCTATTAACAATAGTAGAAATTTTTCATAGTGCAGAAATTTTAAAAGAAGAAAAGCCCCCCTTTTCCTTTGTATTTCTTTTTTTTCTTTTTAAAATTTATTTATTTTAAATGAAACAAAGAGATATATTTTTAACAATAAAGGATACAATTCAAAAAGAAGATCAGATCAGATCAGATCAGTCGCTCAGTCGTGTCTGACTCTTTGCAACCCCATGAATCGCAGCACGCCAGGCCTCCCTGTCCATCACCAACTCCCGGAGTTCACTGAGACTCACGTCCATCGAGTCAGTGATGCCATCCAGCCATCTCATCCTCTGTCATCCCCTTAGACATCATAAACCTTTAGACAACTTAACAACAAAGAAACAAAAATACATAAAGCAAAAATCAGAAGAAACATAAGGGAAAAGAAAAAATATACAATCACAGTGAAAAATATTAACATTTCTCTGAGAATATTTTATCAAGTGCAGAAAAAATCAGAATAGAAGCATCTTGAATGATGTCATTAATAATATAAATGTAATACATTTGTATTTAATTAATTTATATTAATCATATCCTACACAAATATATTTAAATTTTGTCTTTCGTATGCTGTTATTAGATGTCCATAGGACATTTAGAAAAATTGGCAATAAGATAAACTTGACTAAATTTCAAAAAGTAGAATTCTTTTGTATGTGTGTGATTCAGTTGTACATATACACATATATTATTTTCGAAGTTATTTCCCATTATAGGTTATTTCAAGAGATTGACATAGTTCCCTGTGCTATACATAAACCTTTGTTGCTTGTTGCATATCTATTTTTCTAAATTAGAAATCTAGTATTCTATTCATACTAAGTCAAACAAGTGGAATCAAAATGTCATAAATTTTTTAGTTGGGCAAAAACTCAAAAGCTTTCTAAAAAATATATATTATACATATTATTTCCTTTTATCTCTATTTACTTCCTGTACTTGGACACTAGCATTTAATGAAATCTTCTCAGTATATATTTATGATGAGCTACATATATGTATATTTACGCATGTTTCTGAGCATATATTTATCTTACTGTGGCTAAAAGACACACACATCTTCTTTGCACACCCATTGTCTGCCATTGTGTGCCACAGTGTTTCCCAGGGAGTATGTCATAGACCAATACATTATAAACACTGGATTGTATTTTCCCATGGAACAATTTCGTTAATTAAAACTAACAGTGGATAAAAGATTCTAAAGAAATACATTATAATTAACCATCGGTGGTCTTAAACATATTGAATAGCGAGTATCACACAGCCACCAGCTCTTAGAACATCACTGGCTAAGATACCAGCATCAATGTCCATGAGAACATCAGTAGGAAAACGGTCAAAACTGTGACAAACAATAGACTGCAAAAGGATGTTCAGTGCTCATTTTGGCAGCACGTACTCTGAGAGTGGAATGATACAGAGAAGATTAGCATGGCCCCTGTGCAAGGATGGCACACACATTTCTGAAGTGTTCCATATTTTTGTGTGTGCACAAGACTTTTAACCAATATAATTTCAATTTTTGTATTTCTGAAAAAAAGGATATTTCAATATATATACATATGTAACAACTTAAAATCTGAAAATAATTCTTTGAGCCCTGTAAAATTAACCTTGTTTATGCCAAAGTTTGGCTTCCCCAGTAAAGCGTTATTTCAGATGGTAAAGAATCTGCCTGAAAAGCAGGCAAACCCAGGTTTGATCTCTGGGTTGAGAAGATCCCCTGGAGGAGGGAACAGCTGCTCACTCCAGTATTCTTGCCTGGAGAATTCCATGGACAGAGGAATGTGGCAGGCTACAGTCCATAGGACTGCAAAGAGTTGGACACAACTGAGCAACTAATACTTTGAATTTCATGCCAAAATTCCCCAAATATACATAAATAAGCAAAGGAAAAACACTGTGCAATTGTATCATAAGTGTGCAATTTATAGCAAATGGTTAATTACTAATAACCTGTTTAGTCTTCTTAATCTCTGGGAGGGCTGATTTAGAAAGCTTGACTTCCTTAGAACAAATGCTGAAGGAAGGCATGATGATGCTCTCTTTTCTTCTCAGAAATTTCCTTGGAGTTAGTAGAGACATTCAAGCTCACTCCATTTATCAACAATGTGCATTGAAATATCCTCTTCATTCTGATGGAAAAATTTGTTGTTGGCCCTCAGAGGACTAGATGTTTGTCTGGGAAAGAGGAAAAAAAAAAGCTAGGTTTTTAATTCAGTCATTTAAAAATTTTCCTTCGTACCAACTCTCTATCAGTCCATGATTGTTGGTAAAAGGAGTAAAATGATGAATCAAATATTACCCTGAAATTTTCTTTCATAGCACTCATCGTAGTTTAACAAAATATTTAATCGACCTCTATATACTTCACTACAATACTCTAAAGGGCTGGGGTAGTATCGATTTCCCATGCTTTGTATCACTGGTCTGAAGGAAACAGACCAGTTCCAAACCAGTGATTTCTCTACACTGTGCTCACATTGAATTTATCATCTAGTCTTTTTCATTAAATATAATAAAAGAAGATTCCATTAACTGAGTGTTTGTATATAAGAATTGTTCCAAGACCTTCCACTCAGTATCTCTTTTCATCTTTACAATAACCCTATGAGGTATATTCTGTTCTATATCCCAGTATCACAAATGATGAAGTTGAGTAAACAGGTAAGGTAACTTGTCAAGGGCGTATATCTGATCATTGACTAACCTGGGATTTGAACCAGAAGTTTCAATTCCAAGACTGATTTTTAAACCCTACCATGCACCAAATGAAGCCTATTACTAGTGATGGGGTGTGATCCTGGAGCTCTGATAAACCGTTGCCTTCTTTTTAACTCTGCCATCTACAGGAGAAACAGAACCCAGAGTCTCAATTTCACTTGGAAAACTTAGCAACCTGTGGATCAAATCTGTTTTCAGCAGGAATAGAGACAACCACTGCCACCCTGAGTTACGGGTTCCTGCTCCTAATGAAATACCCTGAGGTTCAAGGTACAGCAAATATCTTAGGTATTTATTTAGGATAAAATAGGAGCTGCTGGCACTCGTGAAGGTGGGAAGGTACTACAGTCTGTGACAACTTCTCTTTCTCTGGACAGCTTTGGCAAGCATCATGCATAGGGCCACCCATGTGGTTTGGTTTTACAGATCAAAATTCTGTCAAATGATGCTGATAAGGAAGACAGACCTTTATGAATCAAAGACTTTTTAAGTTTAAAAGCAGAGGAGCTTCTGAATCCCAGCTCTTCTATATATGATGTAATGTTGAAGAGTCAGTCCAATTTAGATGAGGGATGCATGGGTTCCTATTTTGGACTCTCATTCTCAGCCGCCAATACCCGACTGTGTGACCTCAAACAAGTTATTTCACTTCACAGGCCTTTGTTTTTTCATCTTGAAAATGGATCAGTCTCCCCAAAGGGGATTTTTAGCTCCAATATAATTTAAAATTCAAAAATGAAATTGTACTAGCTTGATTTTCTCAATCATGTTCTCAGAGCACAGGTCTTAGAAAGCCAGTGTTTATTTTGTTCAACAAAATGGTGTTTGCTGTTCCCACAAAATGTTAGGAGACTGGATGATACTGATAGAGGAGATGCTCCCACTAGAGTTAGGATTGAACATTTTCCCTCTGCAGCTGCTTTGCCAGGAATCTGGGGTAAACTTTAATCCCTGCACAGAGGTCATCTCCTCACCTGTACAGGAGGACAAACCAATTCAGGCAGGAGGCCAAAGACATACCTAATGCAGCTTTTATGTTTCCTGAAGCGAAATCTCTGGTCTTTGCAGCAATATAAAAAATAGAAATTCTATGGCTGCTATCAAAAAGTCTACAAACGATAAATGCTGGAGAGGATGCAGAGAAAAGGGAAACCTCTTACACTGTTAGTGGGAATGCAAACTAGTACAGCCACTATGGAGAACAGTGTAGAGATTCCTTAAAAAATTGGAAATAGAACTGCCATCCGACCCAGCAACCCAATGCTGGGGATACATACTGAGGAAACCAGAATTGAAAGAGACACGTGTACCCCAATGTTCATCGCAGCACTGTTTACAATAGCCAGGACATGGAAACAACCTAGATGTCCATTGGAAAATGAATGGATAAGAAAGCTGTGGTACATATACACAATGGAATATTACTCAGCTATTAAAAAGAATGCATTTGAATCAGTTCTAATGAGGTGGATGAAACTGGAGTCTATTATACAGAGTGAAGTAAGTTAGAAAGAAAAACACCAATACAGTATATTAACGCATATATATGGAATTTAGAAAGATGGTACAATGACCCTATATGCGAGACAGCAAAACAGACACAAGTGTAAAGAACAGACTTTTGGACTCTGTGGGAGAAGGCGAGGGTGGGATGATTTGAGAGAATAGCATTGAAATATGTATATTACCATATGTGAAATAGATCACCAGTCCAGGTTTGATGCATGAGGCAGGGTGCTCAGGGCCAGAGCACCGGGATGACCCTGAGGATGGGATTGGGGGGAAGGTGGGAGGGGGTTCAGGATGGGGAACACATGTACACCCATGGCTGATTCATGTCAATGTATGGCAAAAACCACTATAATATTGTAAAGTAATTAGCCTCCAATTAAAAATAAATAAATTAATTTAAAAAAGAATATTCTGAGAATAAAGATTTTATACTAAAATTAAAAAAAAAAGAGAAAAAATAGAAATTCTATGAAGAACAGAGCTGTGAGTTGTTTAGCAACATGTCTTTGACCTTGGGAGCCTTTTCCAGGCCACTTTCTTTACATGTTGTAAGCATTTCCAAGTATCCAGGGAACATATCTCTTAAGCAGGATTCATGATTCATGTCTCTGCAGCCAAAGTTCATGAAGAAATTGACCGTGTGATTGGACGCACCCGAAGTCCCTGCATGAAGGACAAGATGAAGCTGCCCTATACAGAGGCTGTGTTGCATGAGATACAAAGATACATCACCCTCATTCCTTCTAACTTACCCCATGCTGTGGTCCAGGACACGAAATTCAGACAATATGTCATCCCCAAGGTTAGAGGTGGCTGGGAAAGCTGGCTGAGATAGAAGGTGCAACATGGTGCCACTCCACCCCACGGTAGATGGGGCCTGTTAGAGGCATCGTAGCTGTTTCAGGAAGAGGCGGTTGAGAGACATGGAAAGAACACGAGGCCTGAGTTACATGGCCTGGGTTTAAATCTGTCACTGCTGTGCAGTGTCCTCTCAGGCCATTGTGTCACCTCTGTGGTTCTGCCTCTGCCTCCCTGGAATGGGGAAGCTAACCCAGGGCTTCCAACACTCCTCACACTCTCAGATATAATAGGATATATTAAGGGAGAAGTGATTGGCATTAGTATGAATCTTGTGGGAACAGAAATCTGATTTTCCATGATAGATTTTAAAAAGCAGGAAGAGATGGACAGTGTATCTGCAGCTCTAAAGTAATCAAGTGTCAACTTTCTTAAACCCAAATTCTCTCCTCCCGAGATCTCATGTACCAGACATTTGGGGCATTGCTGCCCATAATAGTTAACGATGATCAAAACCTTCACACGGACACGGGATGTAGTCAGCCTTCTGCAGTGATTAAGGGGTTGGGTTTTACATTTGAGAGTGTAGAAGAAGAAGAAAAGGTGTCAAACCTGACCAGACTACTGCAAAACTGAAGCAGCCCCCAACCTTACTGCCAAATCCCAGTGCAAAAGTCTATTAACACATAAGTCTAGTATCACATTAAAAATGCTATTCCACCACCAAGTGAAGGTAATCAGGAACACAGAAAGCTCTAACACCAGAAAATTTGGTTTAATAAAATTCACCATAGAAATAGAATTTAAAGAAAAACCACATGGTAATCTCCTTTATACAGAAAGTGCTTTTGATAATATTAAAGAGTTTCTGCTCTGTTAGTTGCTCAGTCATGTCCGACTTTTTGTGACTCCACCAGGCTCCTCTGTCCACAGAATTTTCTAGGCAAGAATACTGGAGTGGGTTGCCAAATTCCTTCACCAGGAGATCTTCCAGACCCAGGGATTGAACCTGGGTTTCCTGCACTGCAGGCAGATTCTTTATCATCTGAACTACCAGGGAAGCCCCACCTATAATAAAATAGGAATAAATTTCTGATAGCAGTGATTACATTAAGAAGGAAACCAAAGAACTTGAGTATAGGAAAAAGAAACTTATTTTCAACTTGACTTTTTTTTTATACTATGTACATGTATTACCTACTCCAAAAACTGTGAAATAATGTTTCAGGAAATAAAAAATGAAGTAAAATGGAAAGAGGAGGCTTTCGCTTAAATAGGGGTGCTTTATGATCAGATAGAAGTTGGGTCAAATTCTAATTATGCCACTTGCTAATAACCACAAGTAAATTGTTTCTTCTCTCTGAATCTCAATTTCTGCATTTATACACTGAGCCAAAAAAACAAGATCCTAGTGAATATGGTTGAAGTGAGGATTAAATGACATTTATAAACAATTCAACACAGTGTCAGGTAAATGTGAAGCATCCTGTATCAGTGGTCATTATCATTTTGTCATTTAAACCTCACAAGTTCTAATGGGGCAAAGAGGAAAGTGTATGGTGGCTCAGACAGTAAAGAATCTGCCTGCAACGCAGGAGACACAGGTTTGATACCTCGGTTGGAAAGATCCCCTGGAGAAATGAATGGCAACCCCCTCCAGTATTCCTGCCTGAAAAATTCCATGGACAGAGGAACCAGGCTGGCTACAGTTCAGTTCATGGGGTCACCAAGAGCTGGACATGACTAAGCGACAAACATATGCACATGCACGCCATTTTAGAAGTGAGGAGGTGGGCTTTGAGCCAACGGATTTTGTAGATTACAAAGTACTATACTGTATTTTCTTACATTCGCACCTGAATTCAGAAAGAAAAAAATTGTGAAAAGTGAACTCTTCCAATTTGAGGTGGCGGTTCTAGTAAAGCACATGTCTGAACAATATGAGCTGCAAATCTTAGTTTTTGAACAATTGTTTATTGCACATTGACTGTAACAGTTGCTCTTCCCCCAGAGAACTATCTTATTATTCAATAAAAGGTATTGTATGATAGTGGGTGTATGATAGTGGGTGTGAAAAAACTCTCACACAAGACAGTGAGAAAGCTCTCATACAAGCTTCAAGAGTGCTCGGTCCTGTTTAATCCACTATAATTAAAAGTGTTAGGCTTTTTATGAACCGAAGATAAGTATGATAACATGCCATTCCATCTCTCTTTCTTGGTTCCAGGGTACTACTGTATTGCCGTTACTGTCTTCTGTCTTGTACGACTGCAAGGAGTTTCCTAACCCAGAGAAGTTTGACCCAGGCCATTTTTTGGATAAAAATGGCAGCTTCAGGAAAACAAAATACTTTGTGGCTTTTTCCATTGGTAAGTATAGATACATACCATCCAAACCATACACATGAACCTTTTGAACAACTTTTAGCTTTACTGAATGTACGTAAGTAATCCACTAACGATCACAAAGTTAATCAAATCAATCTGCTATAACCCTCTAAATCAAGATGGAGCCATTTAAGTCTGTATACCAATAGGATCAGATAACTCTTTCAAGGACTATTTTGTTATCTGGTGACTAAGTACAATGTCAGTTTCTAAAGAAATCAAGGCAAATTAATTCAATCCAGATGTCACACATTATCAGATAACAAAGGGACCTCCTTTCGTAGACTCTTACCTATTGATCTCCCTTTTGTAATATACAACTTTTCTAAAACAGAATGTTCAGGTTTCTTTCTTCTTTTAAAATGACTAAACATTATTGTATAATTTTCTGATTCTTAGAGCCAGAGGCCATCAGAGGGACTTTGGTTATTTCATTCTCTTCCTTCCCCTCTGAAATCCAGAGCCCCACATACCCTTGCCTCTTTGCAAGAGCTGATTGGCTCCCAGTTGCTATTTCTCATAAGGTCATAAAGACAACTTAAGATCACTCAGCACATATTTTTTTTCTTTGTTATCCTAGTCAATTATTTGATTAGTATTTTCAAAAATAACAGTTAATATGTTTTTACAAGATGGCCTGTGGTATTAAACAGTCTTCCATACAAACATGTTTAGGTGGCATTGCGTGATAGCAGCACAATGACTTGTTTAATTAATCTAATATAGGTGTATGTCTAGTTTTCATCTAACTCATCAGAGTCATAAATAATAAGTGACATCCTCATTGGTGAATCTCTAGTTTCTACAGATAAATCTCCAGGAGAACTACTGAATTAAGAGCATAAATCTCTTTAGAGAAATTTTGGTTTGTTAGAGGAACTGTACCAGTTGATCAGCAAATTTGGAAAACTCAGCAGTGGCCACAGGACCGGGAATGGTCAGTTTGCATTCCAATCCCAAAGAAAGGCAATGCCAAAGAACGCTCAAACTACCGCACAATTGCACTCATCGCACACGCTAGTAAAGTCATGCTCAAAATTCTCCAAGCCAGGCTTCGGCAATATGTGAACCGTGAACTTCCAGATGTTCAAGCTGGTTTTAGAAAAGGCAGAGGAACCAGAGATCAAGTTGCCAACATCTTCTGGGTCATCAAGAAAGCAAGAGAGTTCCAGAAAAACATTTATTTCTGCTTTATTGACTATGCCGAAGCCTTTGACTATGTGGATCACAATAAACTGGAAAATTCTGAAGGAGATGGTAATACCAGACCACCTAACCTGCCTCTTGAGAAACCTGTATACACGTCAGGAAGCAACAGTTAGAACTGGACATGGAACAACAGACTGGTTCCAAATAGGAAAAGGAGTACGTCAAGGCTGTATATTGTCACCCTGCTTATTTAACTTATACGCACAGTACATCATGAGAAACGCTGGGCTGGAAGAAGCGCAAGCTGAAATCAAGATTGCCAGGAGAAATATCAATAACCTCAGATATGCAGATGACACCACCCTTATGGCGGAAAGTGAAGAGGAACTAAAGAGCTTCTTGATGAAAGTGAAAGAGGAGAGTGAAAAAGCTGGTTTAAAGCTCAACATTCAGAAAACTAAGATCATGGCACCCGGTCCCATCACTTCATGGCAAATAGATGGGGAAACAGTGGAAACAGTGGCTGACTTTATTTTTCTGGGCTCCAAAATCACTGCAGATGGTGATTACAGCCATGGAATTAAAAGATGCTTATTCCTTGGAAGGAAAGTTATGACCAACCTAGATAGCATATTCAAAAGCAGAGACATTACTTTGTCAACAAAGGTCCGTCTAGTCAAGGCTATGGTTTTTCCAGTGGTCATGTATGGATGTGAGAGTTGGACTGTGAAGAAAGCTGAGTGCTGAAGAATTGATGCTTTTGAACTGTGGTGTTGGAGAAGACTCTTGAGAGTCCCTTGGACTGCAAGGAGATCCAACTAGTCCATCCTAAAGGAGATCAGTCCTGGGTGTCCATTGGAAGGACTGATGTTGAAGCTGAAACTCCAATACTTTGGCTACCTGATGAGAAGAGCTGACTCATTCGAAAAGACCCAGATGCTGGGAAAGATTGAAGGCGGGAGGAGAAGGGGACGACAGAAGATAAGATAGTTGGATGGCATTACTGACTCAATGGACATGGGTTTGGGTAGACTCCGGCAGTTGGTGATGGACAGGGAGGCCTGGCGTGCTGCAATTCATGGGGTCACAAAGAGTCAGACACGACTGAGCAACTGAACTGAACTGAACCAGTTGATCATCATCTAGCAGTTTCTGACCTGTCCCTTTTCTGAACAGTGTTTTCAGTGGCAGTCAGGAGTATGTAATATTTGAATATGAGCTATTGTAATATTTAATTTGGAACAAGCTAATTGAACTGTCTCTTCCTTTCAGGGAAACGGGCCTGTGTTGGAGAGGGCCTTGCCCAAATGGAGCTGTTCCTGTTCTTCACCACCATTCTGCAAAATTTTGTCCTGAAACCCCTGGGGGAGACAAAGGACATAGAGACCAAACCCATTGTTACTGGACTGATCAACATGCCACCACCCTTCAAGCTATGCCTTATCCCCAGATAAAAGAAGAGCTTTTCTCTTATAACAATTTAAATGAAAGTAATAGCTTTTTCTTCTCACTACTTCTCCCACCCCAATAGTCTCTTTTCACTTTAAATTCTGCTTAGGACAGAAACATGGGCTTCCCTCATAGCTCAGTCGGTAAAGAATCTACCTGTACTGCAGGACAGACACACTACTCACTAAAAGCTTGATAGACATTTGTTTAAATCTATAAATTCCTTGAAAAAAAGGAGCTGGGTCCTGAAAGCTCCAGGGGTAAAACAATATCTTGTACCCTATAGAGTACTTTATAAACCATGATCCAGCCAAACCAAGCCCAGGCCCACAGAAGGCCTTTATCAGCAAATAGTGGAGCCTTCACTTTTTCTGTGCCTTTGGAGATAGGCTGATAATCTATAATTTTCAAAATAGAGAATGTAATGGCCTATGTGTATTTTTTCCTATTTCCCATTGAAAGCACTTACATGATTTCTGCCACATTCACAAAATAAAACCTTTCTTTCCACAGCAGCTTTTCTGTGAATGTTTGACTTTATTTCAAGTCTCAAATATCCCTTACCTTGAGTTATGGACAGTCTACAATTAGAATAAGATAGAACTTCCAGATGTTCAAGCTGGTTTTAGAAAAGGCAGAGGAACCAGAGATCAAATTGCCAACATCCGCTGGATCATCTAAAAAGCAAGAGATTTCCAGAAAAACATCTATTTCTGTTTTATTGACTATATGGCATTACCGACTCAATGGACATGGGTTTGGGTAGACTCCGGCAGTTGGTGATGGACAGGGAGGCCTGGCGTGCTGCGATTCATGGGGTCGCAGAGAGTCGGACACGACTGAGCGACTGAACTGAACTGAACTGAAACAGATGAAATGGTAACCCCCATCACAAACCTCTCCCTGCCCCACCTCATCTATTTGCATCCATTGCTTTACATGGAGGCCCAAGAAGCCACCTTGGATAAAAGTCAAACCATGTGCATAGGCAGGATTCAGACATGCATAGCTGCATCTTCTTCAGAAAATGAGGGGCAGGACTGGGGTTTGGAGAGCAAGAGGGTAAACTGCAAGAAAAAACTGTTATTGCCAAGAGAATAGTGACGCGGAAGAGAATAGCTAGAACAACTGCCCAGTAGGGGCCCAGTGGAGTGCTGGGAGCAGCAGCTGCCACAGAAGGATGGTTCAAATGTCATGAGGCAGCCCAGGCTCCAGGACATTGGGAGGGAAAGAAGCTTTAAAAGTAGAGCTGAGTTTCTGGGCATATACTCAAAAGAATTGATTCTTTTGAGTTCTCCAGCAGATATTTGCACACCCATGTCCCTAGTAGCATTATTCACAATAGCCAAAAAAGGTGGAAACTACCCAAATGTCCATTGGCAGAAGAGCAGATAAACAAAGTGTGATTATATGCATACAATAGAGTATTATTCAGCCTTAAAAAAGAAGGACTTATAGTCTAACTGAATTCCAGGTGAGCTATTTCAAATCCTAATCGATGATGCTGTTAAAGTGCTGCACTTGAATATGAATGCCAGCAAATTTGGAAAACTCAGCAGTGGCCACAGGACTGGAAAAGGTCAGTTTTCATTCCAATCCCAAAGAAAGGCCAAAGAATGTTCAAACTACCACACAATTGCACTCATCCCACAAGCTAGCAACCCACTCCGGTGTTCTTGCCTGGAGAATCCCAGGGACTGGGGAGCCTGGTGGGCTGCCATCTATGGGGTCGCACAGAGTCGGACACGACTGAAGCAACACAGCAGCAGCAGCAGCACACGCTAGCAAAGTAATGCTCAAAATTCTCCAAGCTAGGCTTCAACAGTACATGAACCAAGAGCTTCCATATTCAAGCTGGATTTAGAAAAGGCAGAGGAACCAGAGATAAAATTGCCAACATCCATTGGATCATAGAAAAAGCAAGAGAATTCCAGAAAAGCATCTACTTCTGCTTCATTGACTACACTAAAGCCTTTGACTGTGTGGATCACAACAAACTGTGGAAAATTCTGAAAGAGATGGGAATACCAGACCACCTACCTGCCTCCTGAGAAATCTCTAAGCAGGTCAGGAAGCAACAGCTAACTGTTAACATAAAACTGTTAACATAAAACAACGAACTGGTTCACAATTGGGAAAAGAGTACGGCAAGGCTGTATGTTGTCACCCTGCTCGTTTAACTTACATGCAGAGTACATCATGTGAAATGCCAGGCTTGGATGAAGCACAGTTGGAATCAAGACTACTGGGAGAAACATCTATAACCTCAGAAATGCAGATGACACCACCCTTATGGCAGAAAGTGAAGAGGAACTAAAGAGCCTCTTGATGAAAGTGAAAAAGGAGAATGAAAAATCTGGCTTAAAGCTCAACATTCAGAAAATGAAGATCATGGCATCCAGTCCCATCACTTCATGGCAAATAGATGGGGAAACAATTGAAACAGGACAGACTTTATTTTCTTCGGCTCCAAAATCACTGGAGATGGTGACTGCAGCCGTGAAACTAAAAGACACTTGCTCCTCAGAAGAAAAGCTGTGACCAACCTAGAGAGCATATTAAAGAGCAGAGACACAACTTTACTGACAAAGGCCTGTCTAGTCAAAGCTATGGTTTTTCCAGTAGTCATTTATGGATATAAATTTGGACCGTAAAGAAAGCTGAACACCAAAGAACCAATGTTTTTGAACTGTGGTGTTGGAGAAGACTCTTGAGAGTCCCTTGGATTGCAGGGAGATCCAACCAGTCAATCCTAAAGAAAATCAGTCCTGAATATTCATCAGAAGGACTGATGCTGAAGCTGAAACCCCAATACTTTGGCCACCTGATGTGAAGAACTGACTCATTGGAAAAGACCCTGATGCTGGGAAAGATTGAGGGCAGGAGGAGAAGGGGACGACAGAGGATGAGATGGTTGGATGGCATCACCGACTCAATGGACATGGGTTTGGGTGGACTCTGGGAGTTCATGATGGACAGGGAAGCCTGGCATGCTGCAGTCCATGGGATTGCAAAGAGTCAGACATGACCAAGCGACTGAACTGAACTGAACTGAAAGTACTGAGGTCTGAGATATACTGGGGAAATCTGAGAGACAATGGCTGCAGCTAGTTGGGAATGGCATATGCTTCTCAGAATTCCTAAGGTCAAAGGATGTGTGGCTGTCTGCCATAGGTGAGATGTTAACCTAGGAGAGAGTAAGATCTTAAAGGCGTTCCCAACAGGTAGTTTTGGGTTGTGGGCATGGTTGGCCCATCATATGTTAACAAAGTTAGGTCATAAAGATCTCATATAAGTCAGCAATAAAAAGACTGCTGCTGTTGCTGCTAAGTCGCTTCAGTCATGTCCAACTCTGTGCGACCCCATAGATGGCAGCCCACCAGGCTCCCCCGTCCCTGGGATTCTCCAGGCAAGAACACTGGAGTGGGTTGCCATTTCCTTCTCCAATGCACGAAAGTGAAAAGTGAAAGTGAAGTCGCTCAGTCGTGTCCGACTCTTTGCGACCCCATGGACTGCAGCCCACCAGGCTCCTCCGTCCATGGGATTTTCCAGGCAAGAGTACTACCCAATTTAAGAAGGAGCAAAAGATCTGAATAAACACTTCTCCAAAGAAGTTATACTAATGGCCAATAAATACATGAAAGGAGTCTCAATATCATTGGTCACCAGAGAAATGCAAATCAAAACCAGATTGACATATAATTTCACACCTACTGCTACTGCTAAGTCATGAAGTGACTGAAGGTTGTGTCCGACTCTGTGCAATCCCATAGATGGCAGCCCACCAGGCTCCCCTGTCCCTGGTATTCTACTAGTAAGGTGAAATTAAAAAGATAAGTATTTTCAAGAACATGGAGAAGTTGGAATCTTCATATATTTCTGATGGGAATGTAAAATGGTGCAGCCATGTTGGAAAATTATTTGGCAGTTCCTCAAAATATTAACCATAATGCTACCATATGAACTAGTACTTTCACCTAAGCATCTATCGAAGAGAAATGAAAATATATATAAATGCAAAAACTTGCACAAGAATGTTCATAGAATTATTCATAATAATTGAGAAGTGGAAACAACCCGAATGCCCGTCAACTGATGAATGGATAAACAAAAGGTGTTATACCCATACAAAGGAATATTTTCTGGCCATAAAAAAGGAATGAAGTACACATCTATAGCATGGATGAACTTTGAAAGTAGCCAGACACAAAAGACCACATACTGTATGATTCCATTTATATGAATTGTCTGGAATAGGCAAATCCACAGAGACAGAAAGTAGAAAGTGGTTGCTTAGGGCTCAAAAATGACTGCAAATGGGCATGGAGTTTCCTTGGAAGCTGATGAAAATATTCTGAAGTTAGATTGCAGTGATGGTTGCAAAAACTCTGTAATTTCTAAAAGCCACTGAAGTGTATACTTGAATGGGTGAATTTTATAGTGTGTAAATTTATCTCAATAAAGCTGAGGAGGATGTTGCTGCTTGTTTTTGACTGTGCTGCTCAGCTTGTGGGATCTTAGTTTCCCTCAGCTCAGTTCAGTTGCTCAGTCGTGTTCAACTCTTTGCGACCCCATGGACTGCAGCATGCCAGGCCTCCCTGGCATGTCCATCACCAACTCCCGGAGTTTACTCAGACTTGTGTCCGTTGAGTCGGTGATGTCATCCAACTATCTCATCCTCTGTCGCCCCCTTCTCTCATCTTCAATCTTTCCCAGCATCAGGGTCTTTTTAAATGAGTCAGCTCTTTGCATCAGGTGGCCAAAGTATTGGAGTGAAAGTGTCAAGTCCTAACCACTGGACCACCAGGGAATTGCCATAAAGCTGTCTTTTTTAAAAAAAAAAAAAAGAACATATACACAAGCACAAAAACATCAATCATTAGCATAAATGTTTCTGATAAAATAAAGACATGATGACTAGTTAGTACTTTATGGTGCTGGTGGTCCTCATGGTGCAGGTGGTAAAGAATCTCCCTGCAATATAGGGACCCCGGTTTGACCCCTGGGTTGGGAAGATCTGAGGAGAAGGAAATGGCAACGCGCTCCAGTATTCTTGCCTGGAGAATTCCACGGAGGTTGCAACGAGTTGGAAATGACTGGGCGATGAACACTTTCACTTCTTTATGGTGCATAAATGTCTTCTATAACCTACCTCAGGGCATGCAACAGTCAAAACTCAGGTTCAAGGCAATATTCTGGGTCGAGGCAAGCTAGGACATAAGTGTAGAATCAGAACAGGCTAGTAAGGGGAAAGGGAACATCCTAGTATCAGGCACAACCAGAAGTGGAGGCCACGGGGCCACTTATGGGGAGTCAACAATCCATTTAGAGTTCTCAAGGGAGCTTGATAAACTCAAGCTAGATTGAGACCGATGTTGTAGGAAGAAGAGACGGGAGAGAGAGGTTCAAGTTCATGCATAGGGTGCTGTTTTATTGGTATTTCTACAAATTTAAAATCACAGCAGGCAAGGTTTAGGACAAAATGCCTTTAGCCTTAGTGATAGCAAATTTTAAGTCTCAAAGGCTTTTACATAATTGGCACAAAAAGTTATCATATATTGGGTGGTCAGTTCTAGCTAGCTCTGAACTTTCAGTGAAGCTGAACTTAACTTCATATTTATGGTTATTCGGGATGAAATAACCTCATGAATTTCCATTCTCAGGGACTTTATAAACCAAACCCAAGAAGTTTGCTCAAGACTCTTTCTTATTTATCTTCTCCACTAGTTTCAAACACATAACGAGTATGTTTCCTCAATGATGATGCAATCACTCAAACAAAAAAATTTTTTTAAATTTTTATTTATTTATTATTTTTGACTGCTCTAGGTCTTCACTGCTATATACAGGCTTTCTCGAGTTGCGGTGATCCTGTTTTGTTGCAGTGCCCGGGCTTTTCGTTGTGGTGACTTCTCCTGTGGAGCACGGGCTTTAGGCACATGGGCTTAAGTTACAGCACGTGGGTTCTAGGGCACGGGTTGGGTAGTTGTGGCGCACAGGCTTAGTTGCTCCAAGGCATGCGGGATCTTCCGGGACCGGGGATCAAACTGGTGTCCCCTGCATTGACAGGTGGACTCTTAATAACTGGACCATCAGTGAAGGCCAAAACAATTTTTTTTGGTCTTAGGTAACAATTATTTTATCTTTAGGGTCAGTTCTTGATTCAGAAGGGAACATAGAATGAAATTAAGGTAATAGGATCTGAAATCTGGATATATCTTACATTTTCTAGCTGTTTGACTTTGGGCAGGTCCAGACTTCATCTGATCTTCATCTAAAAACAGAACTAACAACACCTACTTTCCAGGTTAGGAGGGTAAGGATTAATGGTAATGTATGTATTTTCCCTGGCAATTAGGAAGGCCTCATAAATGATGGTTTTTATTATGAAGTCATTGAAAATTCTCCTACAGTCAATGCAAATTCAAGTTTTTAGCGATTCATTGCTCCCCCCCCCACTGTTTCCTGTTTTAATGTGTGATATTCCAGGCTCAGTTACTATTCAATCAATAATGGTTATTATATTTCTCTGGTATAATAGTGACATGATGGATTTCTCTTACACTTATTATAATATTGCATTTCTCTGAATCTTAGATGCCATGTGTTTTAAGATACTTTTCAGTTCCAGAGACATTAAAATGTGAAACCAAGGGCATTTTAGAATCAATGAAATATAGTTGTCCTCTACTACATTTGGACCCGCAGACTGTTACTGGTCCAGTTAACAGGCTGCTCAAAGCCTAATGTATATTAGTCCCTTCATCCCACATGACCAGATCACTTAGAGTCAGGCTTCTATTTTCCAGTTAACCTAATACCCTGATACCCTCATACCTAATATGTCATATCAGTAAACACACGTTACATTAGTTTTTTCAAACTCAAAGAGAACCTCTTTACTACCAGTAAGGATTACACAGGTACAGCCTATTGACACATTAAGCAACACTGGTACACAGAATGGATTCAGAGTCCACGCCATGTATGCATTCCATCGGCTTGAGGGCAATCCAAATCAACATGTCACTAACCAACGATTGCCCTGTTGGAAGCAGGGTTAGTGGGGGGAAGCAGGGTTAGTGGGAACAAGCAGAGTTAGTGGAGATAAGCAGGGTTAGTGGGGGCATATGGAAGAGCCTGGGTTTCTGGAATTTCAGTTAGTCCTTTTCTGTCCTGTTGTCAACAAAATGTAAATACAGAGAGGATAGTTCATTTTTTGTCATTGCTCTTCAATATCTGTTTAATCCCTGTTACATACCAAGAGTATAGGCTAAGGACTGGGAATCCAGAAACAAGATATTGTCCTTGGTCTTAAGGGCCTTACGTTTTAATCGTAGAAGAGAAACCAAAAATGACAGCATCACGCTGTGTTTGTAGAGAAGTGTGCAGGGCTCGCTAAGGAGACAGAAGAAAGGAACGACAGAAGTCAGACCAGGGGTACATGATAGGAAAGTTTTATAGAAAATGATGCCTGCACTTGGTTTTGAAACATAAACAGGAGTGAATTACTTTCCAAACGGAGGGACAAGAGTTGTTTAAACACTCTTTTATGTTGGTGGATTTTACCATAATTTTTTTAAAATTGGTAGGGAAAAATGCAGTCTTTTGAAAGACTGCTGTTTGTTTGGCAAAGCCAGCAGGAAAGATGAGTGTTGGGGAAAAGAGGTGGGACAGGCAGTGATAGCCAGGTCCTGGACGGCCTTGTTTCCGGAACAGATGTTCGGAATTAACCGACGAGAATGGAAAACCAATCAGGGGTCTGAAGGTAAGGGGCGAGCGGAGACGCAACGTGGCTGCATTGAAGGCGGAGCACACGTGCTCCCGTGTGAAGTGGGCGGCCGGCGAGGGAGAGCTGCAGGCAGCAAGGCTGGTCCAGGCAGGGATGCAGGGACGCAGAGCCCCGCAGTGGCAGTGTGAGAAGCAGGAAGCGTGGTGAGGATCGGCAGGAAAGAGAACTGAGAGGGCTTCGAGGGTGAGTAAACGCAGGAGGTGAGTGAGAAGGAAGAATTTAGACCGGCTCCCGTGTTTTCAACGTGGGCAACAGGTGGTGCCATTTCCCAAGAAGCACTGCTCTGGAAGAAAACTGGCGGCATTCAGATTCAAGGGGCTGCCCCTGAGGGCCCCGAGGAAGGGGCAAAGGGGGAAGGCGTCCTAGTCAAGGCAATAGGAGAAATAACCGACATGTGCACAACACTCTACAGATTACACAAAACTGTTATTGACAAGTGAGATGTGACTGGAGCAGACAGTGTGTTGGGGGGCAGGATTCTTAGGGAAGTTTATGTGGTTGGGAGGAACAGCCTGTTTACAGAGAGCAGTGAAGATTCAACCCTGGAGGTCCTGCTAGATCCAAAAATTCGAAGAAACTCCAGAAGGGTTGCATTTAGAGGTAAGAATATTCAAAAATATTTCTTCTTCAACTGGAAAATTCCGACTCTTGAAACCAACCAAAAGCAAAATAAAAGAAGGAAAAGTAAAGAAGAAATTTCCATCTTCAGTTAACAAGGAAAAAGTTATAAAACAGCACTGTGAAGGTTAGGTGCCAAATAAAGAGAACTTTGACCTAAAATATATGAGAATGCAGAGCCAATACATTCCTACATAGACTTTGACAGAGAAATTGATTTATGTAAAATTAAGTGTCGCATTCCTGAGAAGTACATGCAGTGATGGTCAGTGTTCTGCAACAGATGTCCTATTTTTATTGTAAGAGAACCTCTGACTTCTTTAAATTGATGTATAATTGATTTGCAATTGTATGTTAGTTTCTTGTGTATAACAAAGTGATTCAGTTTTATATGTATATTCTTTTTCAGATTCTTTTCTATTATAGGTTATTACAACATGGTGAATATAGTTTCCTGTGCTATACCAGGACCTCTGAATTCTAGCTGAGCACATGGCTGGCTGGCTGGGATAAAGACTACATTTGTCAGCTTCCCTTGCAAATGGGCATGACCACGTGACTGCCTATGAGCTATAAGTGGGAGCCATGTAAAACTATGGGAGGTTTGCTTTTGTTTTCATTTTTTAAGGAGCTTTTTTGAGATATAAAGCACATACCACATATAAATGGAATCATATAATATGTGGGGTTTTTTTGTGATTGGTTTCTCTCATTTAACATAATGTTTTCAAGGTTCGTCTATGTCTCAGCACGGATTAGTACTCCACTTCTTTTTACTGCTGAATATGTATCTAGCACATTCCATTTACTCATTCCCACCAGCAGGGTGGCTGGAATGTGAATGTGAACATGGGGCTGGAAGATCTGTCGGGACAAAAAGTTAAGTGTGTGTTGAGACAGGTGGAGCAACAAGCTAGAAGGAGCCTGGACCATTTGAGGAACACAACACTGGTCTTGTCACTGCTTCTATCCCTTGGAATGACGGACTGTCTTATCATAGTAAGGATTTGAAACAGACTGGTTACACCTTAGTTACACTCAAGCAGACAGATCTTTTATTAAACAGACAGAGGATAGTACACTCCCGAGATATGGTAGTGGGCCAACCCCAGAGGAGTGGCAGTAACCCAGCTTGGCTTTCCTTTTTATACTCCCCTGTATCCTTCTCTTGGTTCTGCCCTGTGCAAAACAGGGCTTGTACCTGCCACCAATCAGGAAAGGGAATGCAAATGGGTGAACCATCAAGGCCAGTTGACAGTTGCACGTTATATGACAACAGGCTGTATTGTGCATGTCTTTCCCATAATTCAGTTTGTTATACTCAGAGGTATGTATGTATAGAATATCTCTGAACCCTTGCTGCTGCTAAGTCGCTTCAGTTGTGTCTGACTCCATGCGACCCCATAGACGGCAGCCCATCAGGCTCCCCCGTCCCTGGGATTCTCCAGGCAAGAACACTGGAGTGGGTTGCCATTTCCTTCTCCAATGCGTGAAAGTGAAGTCGCTCAGTCGTATCCGACTCTTAGCAACCCCACGGACAGCAGCTCACCAGGCTCCTCCGTCCATGGGATTTTCCAGGCAAGAGTACTGGAGTGGGGTGCCATTGCCTTCTCCGTTCTGAACCCTTAATGGGCTCTTATGGTGGTAAAGAACCCGCCTGCCAATGCAGGAGATGTAAGAGACATGGGTTCGAAGCCTGGGCCTGGAAGATCCCTTGGAGAAGGCATGGCAACCCACTCCTGTACTCTTGCCTGAAGAATCCCATGGACAGAGGAGCCTGGTGGGCTACAGTCCATGGGGTTGCGAAGAGTTGGACACGACTGAAACAACTTAGCACACACACACAATGGGTGCCTACCTGCCTACGGTTACTTGAGGACACAGCTGTGCATCAAGGGCACATGTGCCAGAGTTGGAGAAACCCTTGTGCCTAGGTAGGATGCATGTGCAGGAGTTGGAAAAGTCTTTGTGGTTATTTTTGTGGCATATCTGTGAGCTCTCCTGGGTGTGTCTGGGATGGGGTTTAGAGATCAGGTTGCATCCTTTTCAGCCAGGCCAGCCATCACTGCTCATTCCTTGTTCAGTTCAGTTTAGTTGCTCAGTCCTGTCCAGCTCTTTGTGACCCCATGGACTGCAGCACTCCAGGCCTCCCTGTCCATCACAAACTCCTGGAGTTTACTCAAACTCATGCCCATAGAGTCGGTGATGCCATCCAATCATCTCATCCTCTGTCCTCCCCTTCTCCTCCTGCTTTCAATCTTTCCTAGCATCAGTCTTTTCAAATGAGTCAGCTCTTTGCATCAGGTGGCCAAAGTATTGGAGTTTCAGCTTCGGCATCAGTCCTTCCAATGAATATTCAGGACCGATTTCCTTTAGCATGGACTGGATGGAGCTCCTTGCAGTCCAAGGGACTCTCAAGAGTCTTCTCCAACACCACAGTTCAAAAGCATCGATTCTTTGGCACTCAGCTTTCTTTATAGTCCAACTCTCACATCCATACATGACTACTGGAAAAACCATAGCCTTGACTAGGCAGAGCTTTGTTGGCAAAGTGATGTCTTTGCTTTTTAATATGCTGTCTGCTGCTGCTGCTGCTGCTGCTGCTAAGTCGCTTCAGTCGTGTCCGACTCTGTGCGACCCCATAGATGGCAGCCCACCAGGCTCCCCCGTCCCTGGGATTCTCCAGGCAAGAACACTGGAGTGGGTTTCCATTTCCTTCTCCAATGCATGAAAGTGAAAAGTGAAAGTGAAGTCGCTCAGTCATGTCCGACTCTTCGTGACCCCATGGACTGCAGCCTACCAGGCTCCTCTGTCCATGGGATTTTCCAGGCAAGAGTACTGGAGTGGCTAGATTGGTCATAACTTTTCTTCCAAGGAACTCATGCCTAACTTCCTCTCTAACACTTCCAAACTCCATTTATGTAAGAAAGAGGTAAAGCTCCAACCATTTGGCATTTTCTATCTAATCCTAAAGGATATAAGGTGTTGGGGACAGGAAACACACATGAAAATCAGAGAATTTAGAGAAAACCAAGTAGGAAGGCAGAATAGTAGGAAACTGCCCAAAGGAAGTGTTCAGGAAGAAAAAAGAAAAAAAAAAGGTAAAGCATTATAAAGATAGCCTTGAAACACCAGGAGTGCATGGCTCTTTATAAGCGACACTGACAGCTTTGGTTTTGTGGCAGGTTTTGACAAGTAAACAAAACTTACTGCAAAGGCCAGATAAATGCCCTCTGAAAAGGTATCAACCTAATATCTTGAAAAAATAAATTTCATTTAAGTTTCAGTTATATTTCTGTTAAGCTCTTTATCCTTCTCTTCAAATGTGGTTGAAAAAACACAGCAACATAATCACCATCCCTTAATGATTTCTATGTTTTCCCCTCTAGAACCATTAAAGTTGACAGCTAGCATCGATATTGCATCTTATGAAGAAACATTTTTCTAAAGGTGAGTGATTCCTTCAGTTTCATTTCAACTTCTTTTTCTTCTGTTAAATACATGTTGTGTAGTAATTTTTATTTTTAAAAGCATAAAGACTATGATCTCTTTTTTTTTGTAAATTATTTGTCTGTCCGCCTATCTGCAAATTCATTCTTTACAAACATTCAGTGAGCACCTAGTAAATGTTAAACATTATGTTAAGCATTAAGGGCAAGGTGAAAAGAAGAGAAAAAAAAAAAAAGGCCAGACAGAGGAAAAAGCAAGAGAAGACAGTAATCTTTGGCTTCATGTAACTTACATTTTAGTGGCGAATACAACCCCCCAAAAAGGAACAATAAATATAAAAAGGAATAATTATATAGTTTGCCTTTAGATAGGGATAAGTATTATGAAGAATAATCAAGTAAAGGAATAGAGAATGATAAGGGGTAGCAGCCAGGGACTAGTTCAGGTAGGAAGGTCAGAGCCAGCCACTCTAAGGCTGTGGTATTTGAGTATGGACTTAAGTGATGTAAAGGGAAGTTAAGAGCATGCAGACATTTAGGATAAGAGCATTCCAGTCAGAAAAACTAGCAAGTGTAAAGGCCCTGTGCTAGACACAAACTTGGCATGTTTAAGAAAATAGAAGGGTTTTGGGGCTGTTGCTTACTGGGCCTTAATACCATTGTAAGAATTTATATTTTAGCATGGAAATCACTGAAATGTTTTGACTCTGAAAGTAATTTATGTTTTAAAACACTTTAGCTTCTTTGTAGGGAATAAAACTAGTAGGGCCAACTGGAAATGGAGAATATTTGAGGAGGCTTTTGTCATTGTCCAAACCAGAAACTTATGATGGGGCAATCGTTACCATCTAAGCAAGAAATATATGGTCCTCTGGACTAAGATGACAGTGATCAAGGTGAGAGAAATAGTTTCCAGGCATATTTTCAAGGCAGTCTGTATAACTTGGTGATATGGGGAATGAGATAAAGAGAGGGCTTGTGGATGACACCTAGGTTTTGGTGTCAGGAATTGGGTCAATCATGGTACTATTTGCCAATTTGGGGAAACTAAAAAGGGAAGAAGGAACAGATTTTAAGAGTTATCACAATAAGATCAATTGTCACCAATTGATTACAGTGGCTATTCCTAGCTGATGGAGTATGGGGGTCATGTCTTATTTTTATCTTTATATTTTTCTGTTTTCATAACAAAAATATCTCATGTTTACATGATCATATAAAGTTTTTGGAAAGACTGATTTTTCAGTTACCCTTAAGAACTGGAGGCCAGATTAGAGGCAGTTTTCACGATGTAACCAGGCCCAAGTGGTGGAGGCATTCCAGTGTCATGGAAAGTACCCAGCTTTAGAGTCAGACAGCTAATTTAATCTCCAGATTGTTTAACTATACGTTATGTGAGCTGGGAAAAATCACCTCAAATTTTAGAGATCTTCATATATATAAATGGAATATGATGGTCTCAAGAAAGATTGAGGTGAAGGTTAAATGGGATTATGTGGGTAAAAGCATGTAATCAATCATTCACTGACTCCACAAGTATTCAGTGAGAACTTATTACATGTCAGGCCCCAGTCCAGTTGCTAGAAACACATCAGAAAATAACAGAGATCCATTCTTGACCACAAGGTGCTTATATCCTTATAGGGAGAGAAGAGAATAAACAGACAAATATATAATGTATCAGATAGTAATAAGTACTTTGAAGAAATATTAAACAGGGCAAGATGATAAGGAAGTCCTGGGGACAAGCTTGTTTTCCCCTCATCCAGTTGACCTGTCATCAGTTGGTGCCATTTGTAGACATAGTTTGGCTTCCCTGGTGGCTCAGCAGGAAAGAATCAGCCTGCCAAGGCAGGAGATGAAGCTTCAGTCCCTGGGTTGGAAAGATCCCCTGGAGAGGGAAATTGCAATCCACTCCAGTGTACTTGCCTGTGAAATCCCATGGACAGAGGAGCCTGGTGGGCTACAGTTCATGGGATCAGAAAGAGTCAGACATGACTTAGTGACCAAACAATAACAACTTCTGTCTGTAAGGCTCTGTTCTGGCTCCAGGAACTAGAAGCAGGTAGGTGGCCTTAGGCATGGGTACCTGTTAGAAATCCTCATGGAGGTGTGAGGTAGGGAGTTGGAAATGCAGTTTTGGAGCTCAGAGAAATAAAAGAAGATATAAATTTGAGAGTAATCAGCTTACAGTGGGATTTGCGCATGAGAGCATCTGAAATTAAGTGTCGATAAAGAAAAGAAATTCAAGGTCGAACCCTAGCCGATTTCCACAGGGTCAGTGTGATGAGGAGGAATCAATAAGGCTCACCCCTCTCAAAACACTCCCCAAACACACACACACTCCTCTTCTGGTTTTAATCTGGTTAACATCTATGCATTCAGATCTCAGTTCATATGTTACTTTCTTCATTTTAAAATTTATCCTGCACATTATACTGGGATTTAGTGATGAATGGTAAGTAAGATAAGTTAGTTCTGGCCTTTGCCAAGTTTATCTTCTACTGGGAGAGAAAGCCAGTAGACAATAAAGAAGTAAATGAGGTAATTACAAACTAAGTCACATATTCTGATTAAAATAAACAGGAGATAAGACTGAGCATAACCAGGGGAGACCTCTTTAAGTGAAATATCAGGGTAAAGTCTCCATGAGTAGTTTGTTGTTGTTCAGTCGCTAAGTCGTGTTTGACTCTTTGCAACCCCATGGACTGTAGCTCGCCAGGTTCCACTGTCCATGGGATTCCCCAGGCAAGAATACTGGAGTGGGTTGTCATTTCCTTCTGCAGGTTACCTTCCTGACCCAGGGATCAAACTCACATCTCCTGCATTGGTAGGCAGATTCTTTACCACTGAACCACCAGGGAAACCCCCATGTTGTTCACTGTTGTGCTAATATCAGAAGATGAGCTTAGAGAATAACATTCTAGGCAAAGAATTAGAAGAATCTGTCCTGAGCACCAACTTTCCTTACTCTCCGTGCTTGGCCAGGTTCCTTTTTGCTCTATACTCTCCTAACCCATAAAACTCAAATAACTCTGAGTCATTGTTAACTTGAATTGAGCTGGACTCTTGATTCATTTATAAGTCTAGTCAACTGATAATTTATTAAGTAGGCTTAAATTACATTGAGAGTGCTCTGCAGAAGCTCAGAGTTACTGCTAGAGGATAGAAAGAAATTTTAAAACTAAAATAACCAAAGGTGTGGCTTGGAAAGTTTGATTCATTTGCCTAAACAAGGCTCGGCAGGGCTGATTTCCCAAGAGTTGAGTCAAGATGCTGGGAGGATGTCAGACAGGAGAGCTTTCTGCTGCAGCCTTCCCCAACCCCCAAAAGCTCCAGCTCTGTCCAAGACTTTAGGTATTAGGGGATGCATTCCTTTCCTATTGTGGGTAGAAATTTACCACAAACATAAACAGATGATGCCCTTTCTCTAGAAGAGGAATGTTCCTTCCCTGCCTGTATGAACTTTGGGTTGTTGCAAATAGGGAACACCCTCTGTATTTCAGGGCTGACACTGGCACTCCTTCCCTGAAATTTCACATAGACTACCAGATCATATGCCCTGAAGCCAGAGGGCACACAGTGCCTCTTAAAGCAGTTTCAGAAGTAGAAGGAACTTGAGTATCAGAGAGATACGGTATTTAAAAACATTTTTTTTCCAGCTTCACTGACGTGTAATTTTCATACAACATTGTGTACTTTTAAGGTATACAACATGGTGATTTAATACATGTATACATTGCAAAATGATTACTATGTTAGGGTTAATTAACATCTCCATCACCTCATATACTTGTGTATGGGTGATGAGAACACTTCAGATCTACTCTCTCAGCAACTTTCAAATATATAATACAGTCCCGCTAACTATAGTCACCATGCTGTACATTCGATCCCAGAACTTACTCATCTTACAGCTTGAAGTTTGTATCCTTTGATCAACATCTCATTTTCCCTACCCATCTGCTCCAGACAACTACCATTTTACTCTGTTTCTATGAGTATGGCTTTTTTAGAATCCACATGAGTGAGATAATACAATATTTGTCTTCTTCTCTCTGGCTTATTTCACTTAGCATATGCTGCTGCTGCTGCTAAGTCACTTCGGTCATGTCCAGCTCTGTGTGACCCACCAGGCTCATAGACGTCAGCCCACCAGGCTCCCCTGTCCCTGGGATTCTCCAGGCAAGAACACTGGAGTGGGTTGCCATTTCCTTCTCCAATGCACGAAAGTGAAAAGTGAAAGTGAAGTCGCTCAGTCGTGTCCGACTCTTAGCGACCCCATGGACTGCAGCCTACCAGGCTCCTCCATCCATGAGATTTTCCAGGCAAGAGTACTGGAGTGGGGTGCCGTTGCCTTCTCCTTAGTATATGCAGAGACAGAAAATTTTAGTCTTGACAAGTTCAACTCCCTCTTAGGCCATTTGACTGTGGGCAAAATAATGAACTTCTATAACCTCAGTGTCCCATCTGTATAGGATGGAGGGAAAATAGCTCCTTCCTCATGAGTTGTGTGAATCAGGCAAGATAATGTATGTGAGTCCTTTTGCACAGTCAGTTCAGTTCAGTCGCTCAGTCGTGTCTGACTCTTTGCAACCCCATGGACTGCAGCACACCAGGCTTCCCTGGTGTGGAAGTGGGCCATTCCTGGCTTTGAAGATGAAGGAAAAAGCCGTAAGCCAAGGAATGCAAGCAGCCTCTAAAAACTATAAAAGCCTGGAGCATTCTCTCCTGGAAAACATTCTAAAAACATCTAAGAACATTCTCTCCTAAAAACATTCTCTCCTGGAGCCTCAATGGACATGAGTTTGAGCAAGCTCTGGGAGTTGGGGAGTACTGGAGTGGGGTGCCATTGCCATCTCCAAGCAGCAGCAGCATTAAGCATCTATCTACTCTGTGCTAGAGACCAAGTTAGGTGATGGGAATACAGTTCTTTCACTCAACATATATATTGAATGAGTGGATTGTATATATCTAAAGGTTTTACTTGTATCATTTTTCATATAGAATAAAACAAAGATTCTTGACCATGTGGTGCTTACATTCTAGTGAAGAGACAGATAATCAAGAGTGAAAAAGGCAGTTACTCTTCTCAAAGATACAGACTAGTGAGCAAGCGCAACCCTAGGGGAGGAGTGATGGACATAACCCATGGGCCATCGAGCAGGTCCCCTAACCTGGTTTTGGAGGATCAGGGATGGCTTGCTGGAGGATATGTGGATGTTGGGTCAGATCAGAGTCCTGTATCTTCCTGTGATAGGTATAATAACGGCCCCCAAGTGGATCCACATCCTGATCTCAGGAACCTGTGAATGTGTTATGTTATATGGCAAGGGAGAATGAAGTTTGTGGATAGAATTAAGTTTGCTATCAGCTGATCTTGAGATGGAGGGATTATCCAGGTGGGCCCAGTATAATCCCAAGTGTCCTGAGGAAGGCAAGAGGGTCAGAGTCAGAGTGATGAGATGGGAGAAAGACTCAGTGGGCCGTTCCTGGCTTTGAAGATGAAGGAAAAAGCCATAAGCCAAGGAATGCAAGCAGCCTCTAAAAACTATAAAAGCTTGGAGCATTCTCTCCTGGAAAACATTCTAAAAACATCTAAGAACATTCTCTCCTAAAAACATTCTCTCCTGGAGCCTCCAGAAAAGAACACAGCCCTGCTGACCCTTGCTTATAGTTCAACGAGAGCCATTTGTTTAGCATGGATGAGATCACCTTAAGAACTGTAGACACATTTACCAGAGAAATGGAAATTCTTCTGCAGAGGAACAATTTAGGGTTATCTAGGGAGCACTGAGTCAAGCCTTCAGTAGTGACAGGTACTGTCCTGTTGACAAATTCAATTGACTATCAAGTTAAGGGTGAGGGAAGGGGGGATTTTATTCAAATGTAACCCAGGAAGCAGATTCTTAGAAAGGACTGAAGATTGTAACCCAGGAAGCAGATTCTTAGAGAGCTCTGAGAACTATTCCACCTGCTAGAAGTAGAAGGCACAGTCCTATACAATTTCGAGACAAAAGATCATACGTCAAAATGACATACTGATATTTTACATACAATTCACCCAGGACACACAGTCCAGATAGACACAAGCAAAGTAAGCATCAGCAAGTCCTCATGACCCCCTACAGAGCTGGGCAAGAACTGTTCTTTTAAGAAGTTGTGTTGCTAGCTGTCAGAAGAAAGAAAAAAAAAACAAACGATCTGTACTGTAGAGCAGGCCCACCTTTGAGGAGCTCTGGTTAATGTATAACGCGGATGCACACTGCACCTGACGAGGGAGGGAGAGGCCCAAACAAACAGAATTTGACGTTCAATTTTTTCTTGTCCTGCCTTAAACTGTAAATTGTGTTTCATCAGTCCTCGATCAGGGGCTTAATGTGTAACAGCGTCAGCGACATGCTTTCATCCTTCTCTCTCGATGCCTGTTCTCACTACCTGTAGTGTCAGGATCTCATCAGAATATTATGGGGTTTTAACAGTGGATGCAAAATCCTGTGGTTTTTTTACTCTGTAGTACTACTGACTTGGTCCTTATCTTGAGCCAACTCTCTAGACTCTCTGTGGGCCAGATTGGCCTGGCTTAGTTTATTCAACCAATATGTCCAAGAGTTAATAGCTAGCTTTACAGACAGGCTATAAAAGCATAGAATTTCCTGGAGAAAGTTTGCTGAGGACAGAACAGCAGGATGCAAGAGGAAAAGTCAATAGTGGGTCTGATCATTCATCACCAAATGTGCTCCTGTGCCAGGCCGGTTGCTTGAGGCTGATGCTCATCCCAGGGGGGGGGTGGGGGGTGGGGCCGGGCTGCCCTCTGTCCTAACACCTAGCCTGGTGGATAAGTGCACAACAGGCAAAGTTGTAAGACTGGAGGACAAAGACTGATGGTAACAGTAACTGCAAGGGGAAATGAAGAAGACCTGGGGTTTGGAGCTGAGTTAAGTTACCTGGGGAAACAGCGTAAGCAAAAGCAGGAAGTCAAGTGATGAGGACATGATCAGAAGACAGCAGGCAGGGTGGTGGGCTGCTCTGGGGTGAGGTCACAGTTGGGATGAGTTGAAAACCTGGCAGAAGCATTTGGATTTTACACTCTGGTGCGTGGAGATTCATTGAGACTTTGCTTTTTTAAAAAACAAAAAACAGAACTTTATCAAAGTATAGTTTACATACCATAAAATTCACCCATTCTAAGTGTGCAATTCAATGATTTCTAGTAAATTTACCAAATTATGCGACCATCACCCAGTTTTAGAATATCCTCATTCCTCCAACAAGGTCCCTCAGGCCCACTTACAGTGAATCTCCGTTCCCACTCCCAGCCCTGGCAGTCACTCTTTTACCTTTCCTCTGTAGGTTTACTTTTGCAGAGCATTTCATGTAAATGGAATCATAACAACAAGTGGGTTTTCTGTGTTGGCTGCTTTCAGTTAGCATAATGTTTTTGAAGTCCATCCATGTTATAGCATGTATATTAATATTTTATTTTTATTGCTGAACTACTCCAGTACTCTTGCCTGGAAAATCCCATGGACGGAGGAGCCTGGAGGGCTGCAGTCCATGGGGTTGCTGAGGGTCAGACATGACTGAGCGACTTCACTTTCACTTTTCACTTTCATGCATTGAAGAAGGAAATGGCAACCCACTCCAGTGTTCTTGCCTGGAGAATCCCAGGGACGGGGGAGCCTGATGGGCTGCCGTCTATGGGGTTGCACAGAGTCAGACACGACTGAAGTGACTTAGCAGTAGCAGCAGCAGTGTATAATTGTATCGATGTACCTATCACATTCTATTTATCCACCAGTTGACGGACCTTTGAGTAGTTTCCACTTTCATGGTCATTATGAATAAGGCTGCTATGACTATTCTTGTGTACAAGTCTTTGTTGTATTGAGTAGGTACCCAGGAGTGGAATTGTTGTATTGTATGGCAAATTTATACTTAACTTTTGGGGAGCTGTACTTAATTACTTTCTTTCTTTTTTAAAAGCAGCTTTATTGAGACACAATTTGTATATCATAAAATTCATCTACTTCCTGTTTACAATTCTGTGCATTTTAGTATATTTACAGAGCTGTACATTCCCCACAATCTAATTTGAGAACACTTCTATCACCAGGAGAAACCTTGTGCCCATTTAGAGTCACTCTGCATTTTTACTCTTAGCTCTAGCCAACTTCTAGTTTACTTTCAGTCTCTATATGTTTGTCTTTTCTAAACATCTCATATGAATTGAATCATATAATATGTGATCTTTTGTGTCTTCTTTCACTAAACATAATATTTTTAAGGTTCATCCATCTTGTATAATGTATCAGTACTTAGTTCCTTTTCATTGTCAAATGATATTCCATTGTATGGATATGCCATATTTTGTTTGTTCATTCATTAGTTAATGGATATTTGGATTGTTTCTACTTTTCTATCATGAATAATACTGCTTTGAACATTCACATACTAGTTTTTGTGTGGATATATGTTTTTATTTCTTTTGAGTAGATAATCTAGGAGGACAATTGCTGGGTTGTATCAGTTCAGTTCAGTTCAATTCAGTTGCTCAGTTGTGTCCGACTCTTTGCGACCCCATGAATCGCTGCTCACCAGGCCTCCCTGTCTATCACTAACTCTCGGAGTTCACTCAAACTCACGTCCATCGAGTCAGTGATGCCATCCAACCATCTCATCCTCTCTCGTCCCCTTCTCCTCCTGCCCCCAATCCCTCCCAGCATCAGAGTCTTTTCCAATGAGTCAACTCTTTGCATGAGGTGGCCAAGATACTGGAGTTTCAGCTTTAGCATCATTCCTTCCAAAGAATACCCAGGACTGATCTCCTTTAGAATGGACTGGTTGGATCTCCTTGCAGTCCAAGGGACTCTCAAGAGTCTTCTCCAACACCACAGTTCAAAAGCATCAATTCTTCGGCACTCAGCTTTCTTCACAGTCCAACTCTCACATCCATACATGACCACTGGAAAAACCATAGCCTTGACTAGATGAACCTTTGTTGGCAAAGTAATGTCTCTGCTTTTGAATATGCTATCTAGGTTGGTCATAACTTTCCTTCCAAGGAGTAAGTGTCTTTTAATTTCATGGCTGCAATCACCATCTGCAGTGATTTTGGAGCCCAGAAAAATAAAGTCTGACACTGTTTCCACTGTTTCCCCATCTATTTCCCATGAAGTGGTGGAACCGGATGCCATGATCTTTGTTTTCTGAATGTTGAGCTTTAAGCCAACTTTTTCACTCTCCTCTTTCACTTTGATCAAGAGGCTTTTGAGTTCCTCTTCACTTTCTGCCATAAGGGTGGTGTCATCTGCATATCTGAGATTATTGATATTTCTCCTGGCAATCTTGATTCCAGCTTGTGCTCCTTCCAGCCCAGCGTTTCTCATGATGTACTCTGCATATAAGTTAAATAAACAGGGTGACAATATACAGCCTTGACGAACTCCTTTTCCTATTTGGAACCAGTCTGTTGTTCCATGTCCAGTTCTAACTGTTGCTTCCTGACCTGCATACAAATTTCTCAAGAGGCAGATCAGGTGATCTGGTATTCCCATCTCTTTCAGAATTTTCCACAGTTTATTGTGCTCCACACAGTCAAAGGCTTTGGCATAGTCAATAAAGCAGAAATAGATGTTTTTCTGGAACTCTCTTGCTTTTTCCATGATCCAGCGGATGTTGGCAATTTGATCTCTGGTTCCTCTGCCTTTTCTAAAACCAGCTTGAACATCAGGAAGTTCATGGTTCACATATTGCTGAAGCCTGACTTGGAGAATTTTGAGCATTACTTTACTAGCATGTGAGATGAGTGCAATTGTGCGGTAGTTTGAGCATTCTTTGGCATTGCCTTTCTTTGGGATTTGAATGAAAACTGACCTTTTCCAGTCCTGTGGCCACTGCTGAGTTTTCCAAATTTGCTGGCATATTGAGTAAAGCACTTTCACAGCATCATCTTTCAGGATTTGGAATAGCTCAACTGGAATTCCATCACCTCCACTAGCTCTGTTCGTAGTGATGCTTTCTAAGGCCCACTTGACTTCACATTCCAGGATGTCTGGCTCTAGGTCAGTGATCACACCATCGTGATTATCTGGGTCGTGAAGATCTTTTTTGTACAGTTCTTCTGTGTATTCTTGCCATCTCTTCTTAATATCTTCTGCTTCTGTTAGGTCCATACCATTTCTGTCTTTTATCAAGCTCATCTTTGCATGAAATGTTCCTTTGGTATCTCCGATTTTCTTGAAGAGATCCCTAGTCTTTCCCATTCTGTTGTTTTCCTCTATTTCTTTGCACTGATCGCTGAAGAAGGCTTTCTTATCTCTTCTTGCTATTCTTTGGAACTCTGCATTCAGATGCTTATATCTTTCCTTTTCTCCTTTGCTTTTCACTTCTCTTCTTTTCACAGCTATTTGTAAGGCCTCCCCAGACAGCCATTTTGCTTTTTTTTTTAATTTATTTTTTTTTCCATTTTGCTTTTTTGCATTTCTTTTCCATGGGGATGGTCTTGATCCCTGTCTCCTGTACAGTGTCACGAACCTCAGTCCATAGTTCATTAGGCACTCTATCTATCAGATCTAGGCCCTTAAATCTATTTCTCACTTCCACTGTATAATCATGAGGGATTTGATTAGGTCATACCTGAATGGTCTAGTGGTTTTCCCTACTTTCTTCAATTTCAGTCTGAATTTGGCAATAAGGAGTTCATGGTCTGAGCCACAGTCAGCTCCTGGTCTTGTTTTTGCTGACTGTATAGAGCTTCTCCATCTTTGGCTGCAAAGAATATAATCAGTCTGATTTTGGTGTTGACCATCTGGTGAGGTCCATGTATAGAGTCTTCTCTTGTGTTGTTGGAAGAGGGTGTTTGTTATGACCAGTGCATTTTCTTGGCAAAACTCTATCAGTCTTTGCCGTGCTTCGTTCTATACTCCAAGGCCAAATTTGCCTGTTACTCCAGGTGTTTCTTGACTTCCTACTTTTGCATTCCAGTCCCCTATGATGAAAAGGACATCTTTTTTGGGTGTTAGTTCTCAAAGGTCTTGTATAGTAAGTATATATTTAAACCTTTAAGAAACTGCAAACTGTTTTCCAAAGTGGCTGCACCGTTTATATTCCCATTGGCAATGTATGAGGGTTCTAGTTTCTCCTTGTTCTCAGCAACACTTGTTATTATGTCTTTTTGATTATAGCCACTAGATGTGGGTGTAATATGGTATCTCCTTGTGATTTTAAGTTGCATTTCCTTAATGACCAATAATGTTGAACATCTTTAATGTGCTCATTAGTCATTCATGTATCTACTTTAGTAAAATGTCTATTCAGATCTTTTGCCCACTTTTAAATTGGGTTAGTTTTATTACTGGGTTGTAAGAATTCTTGATTTATTCTGGATATATTGTCAGATACATGATTGGCAACTGTTTTCTCTCAAAATGTGGCTCACTTTTTCATTTTCTCATTGGCATTTGTTGAAAGATTTTTGAGGGAAAAAGGGACAAGACACAGCTGTACTTCAGAAAGATAGGATGTAGAATGGATAAAAAGGATAAGCGTTCTATTTTAATACCCTTCCCTATATTGTAATATAGGGAAGAAGGACAGGCCAAGCTTCTCAAAATTCTCTGGGAATCAAAGGGTTATAAGCAGCTATTTATTGAAGCCTGTTTACAGTCCTGTTAATCAGTAAACTAGAATCAGTGAAACGACCCAATCTGGGGAACAGCAAAAACCTTTCAAAAGGTTTTCATGGATTAGGAGAGGCAGAGAAATGGGGGGAGGGGAGACGAGTGCCTATTCCAGAGCTACAGAAATCATTTCTGGCTTTGGACAGACAATTCTGAACTTTCTTCCCAGGTGCTGTCACACTGGTGTTTACTAGCGGGAAACAAGAAGAGCTGGTTATTGGCCCTTGGATTTTGACTGGTTACTGGGAGAAGCAGGGCCTATTTAGTCTCTGAAAAAGCCCAGCAAGATGTCAGACCTGGTCTCAATCTTCCTCCACCTCCTTCTCTTCAAGTTGGTTGCCCCAGTGACCTTTCGCCACCACCGCTATGATGACCTTGTGCGGATGCTGTACAAGGTGCACAACGAATGTCCCCACATCACTCGGGTTTACAGCATTGGGCGCAGTGTGAAGGGGAGACACCTCTACGTGCTGGAATTCAGCGACTACCCTGGAATCCATGAACCCTGTAAGCCCTGAGTGTGTGTCTTAAAGTGTGTGGGGGCAGGACCCTTGCCTTCCAAATCCAGTAACTGGGGTGGTTTCTGGGAAGGTCCATGGACCCTCTACCTGTGCAGTATCACCACTTCCCCAGCCTATGCTAAGTATTTCCTTACTTAGCCCTCAAGCTGGCCCAACCTCTGGAGAGCTGCAACCCCAATTCAAGCTCCTGTCTGCTGCTCCTGTTTGGGTTCTGTTTGCTCAAGACCTTAACGGTAAAAGAGTGAGTCTTCAAAAAAAAAAAAAAAAAAGAGTGAGTCTTCTTCCCTGCTCCCTTCCCATCCCTCCTGCACTCCCCTTCCCTCCCTTCTTCCTTGCTTGCTATTTCTGTCCTGCCTTTCCCTATCCAATGCCTCTGGAGAAACAATTAACTCTTCTGGTGCTGCCAGGAAACTTGGAAGAGTTTAGGGATAGCTCTTTGTGGAATGACAGTGTAATCAGAGTCTGGGATCCTGGAGAAAATCTGAGGTCTGGGTTATTCATTGTATTTATTGCATTATTTATTATTTGTTACTATTATAAAAGCAATCCATGTTTGGATTAAAATAGAAATTAGATAAGGAAAAACCCTTATCCATAATCTCACCACTCAGAGATGACCATTGTTAACATATTGTTGTATCTCCTTGCAGACTTTCTTCTTTGCATTTTTAAAATGAAGATGGAATCATACTATATCTGCTTTTCTCATTTCCTAGTCTTTGATGAATAGCATACATGTCTGGAAATGTAGATCTGCATTATCATTTTCAGCTGCATAATATTCCACGGTTGTATGGTTGTACTTAACAGTTCATTTATTGATAGGCATTTAAGTTGTCTCTAATTTCTCAGTGCTTTTGCTGCTTTACCTACCAGCAACTGTGACATGCAGATACACCATTTCCTCTTTCAGTCTCTTTTCCTCTCCACTTCCACACCCCTCAGCTTAGCCCATATTACATCACAACCTGCCTAAGTGATTGCACTGGGCTCCCAACTGTTCTCCTAACTCCTAACAGCCACCACTCTCTAAACCCTGCATTTAAGACACAGATGCCAGATGGCCAAATTATTGACATAATCACCTCACTCCCTTGCTTAAAAACCTTCAATGGCAATCTTACACACATGGGTGGCACCCAACACCCATTGGGTCGCAATCTTACAATCCATGACAGCTTCAGAATATTATGTGGTCAGTCAAGGGAGGTGTGTGAGGGGTGGGGAGCCTGACTCAAGGAAGGCTTCATGATTAGCTGATGACCAGGGCCTTGCTTTGAAGATACACTTGCATAGCAAACACCCTTCTTTTACTCAGGTTGCATGTTTATTTCGGAAGCTTGTGGATGCTAATGAGCATTGTAGGCTTAGCCCTTCATTCTGTGCCCCTTTCTTAAGCCCCCTTATTTCTAGCATTCAAGGCCTTTCCTGAAGCTTTTTATACTATTCTATCTCACTGATCCCTATTTTCTCTGATGCCCTGTTAGCTGTCCATCCATTCATTCCTTTCATCCATTCCTTAATTAATCCACAAATATTACTGATAACCTACTGAGTGCAAGCATTTTGGTAGACTCTGAATATAGCATGGAGAATAAAACGAAGACTCTGCTCCCAGGATCTTAATTCTAGTGGGATAAGACTGGCAATAAATAGGTAACTAAATAAATATATCAGCTGAAATTAGTGCTGTTGAGAAAAAGAAACCAGGAAGGAGAGATGGGGGATCATGGAGGATTGTGGATTGAGTAGGCGAGGGGTGTTTCTTTTTAGGAAAAGCTTTTCCTTTGAGGTGACTTTTGAGCACATGATGGAGGTGCCATACTGATATCGGGGATGAAAGTGCTGCACAGAGGCAGGAGCAGGAGTGTGCTTGGCATGTGTGAGGAACAGCCAGGAGGCCCCTGTGGCCCCAGCAGAGAGAACCACGGGAAAGCAAGTCAGCGCAGAGCTGTCGGGGCTCAGGGGGCAGGAGGAGATCACGTGAGGCCTTACAGGCCTGTTCAAAAATTTTGCCTTTTGCTCTGAGTGAAGTTGAAGCCTTTGGAGAGTTTTAAGCAGAGGAGAGAGATGACCTGACTAAAATTTTTGAAAGATCACTCAGAACAAGGGTGGGCAAACTAGAGTCTTGAGGGCCCGCTACCTGTTTTGGTAAATTAAATTTCACTGAAATACAGTCACACCCATTTGTTTCTGTATTCTCCATGTCTGCTTTCACTGGAAGCATTGAGTAGCTGCAATGAAGACAATATAGCCCTGGAACCCTAAAGGATTTCCTGTCTGGTCCTTTACGGGGAAATTTTGCCAACCACTGACTCAGGAGAATAGAGTTGCAAGGCTAGGCTGAAACAGGGAGTTCAAGTAGGATATTTATGGTAATAATCCAGGTATGCAGGTGTCAGGGCTTGTACCAAAATGATGGCAGGGGCTGTTGGGAGAAATGGTTGCATTCTGGATATATGGAAAGTAGAGACAAAAGAATTTTATATTGAGCACCTACTCAGAGCAGGGCAGTATGCTAGGTTCTACAAGGCAGTGGTTCCAAACTTTTGGATTTCACGGAAGTTAAAAATATATATGTATTATATATATACACACACATATATAATATTTTTTAAATAAATAATATTGGAGGGGACTAAAATAGATTTTCCAAATTTTATTTTAATGAACAAGGATGTTGAAAAATACTACCTGCCATCTGCTATCACTATCCTTTCCTAAAATAAGCGATAACACCAAGAAGAGCCTCCCTTGTGTCTCAGCTGGTAAAGAATCTGCCTGCAATGCAGGAGACCTGTGTTCGATCCCTGGGTTGGAAAGATCCCCTGGAGAAGAGAAAGGCTACCCATTCCAGTATTCTGGCCTAGAGAATTTCATGGACTGTATAGTCCATGGGGTTGCAAACAGTCAGACATGACTGAGCGACATTCACTTTCTAACACCAAGAAAAGTAGGAAAGACATGATAAGAGCAAATAAATACACTAAGATTAAAGAATGCACTTGATAGAAAATCCACTACACAATCCGTAGGGGTTATAGACATTCCTTTGGGAAAGACTGCTGTAGCTTTGCTAAGATAAATAGCAATGGATTGTGTCCTAAAGAAAATTTAAAATGGCATATATTGCAAGGGCCAGGTCCAGTAAAGAAAATAGGACGTGTGCAAAATTAAAGTAGAAGTTCAGAGTAGAAAGTGGTAAGTATAATGAAAGAGAAGTTTAACAGTGAATTCACTCCCAGCAAGGAGAATCGAAGTTGGTTTCATGGAATAAGGAGCATTTGAGCCTAGAAGGACAGTGAGGAAGACGTGGAAATGTGGAGATGAAGAGGCATAGAATCAGAAAAGGCCTGGAGGCAGGAGAGCGTTAGGTGGAAGGGAAATCACTTGGCTAGAGCTTTTCTCCTTCCTTCCTTTTAAAAGTGGGGCAAGAATGATTTTCTTTAAGTGATTCTACAGGCTCTTTTGGAGAAGGAAATGGCAACCCACTCCAGTGTTCTTGCCTGGAGAATCCCAGGGACAAGGGAGCCTGGTGGGCTGCCGTCTATGGGGTCGCACAGAGTCGGACATGACTGAAGCGACTTAGCAGCAGCAGAGGCTCTTTTAATGACCTCAATTCTTACTTCAGTTGCACAGTTAACATAGCCAAAGAAAAGACTAAGGAATGAGACAAACATAGACTCCTTCCTGCTCTGTGCCTCAAGACACAGCATTCTCAGATGTGAAGGGGAGATTTTAGTTTCCTGAGTACCAGGAAAATTATATTTTTAACTGGTACAATTAGGAACTGTTATGCTATAGCCTAGAGGAGTCTAGGCTAGCAGATCTTGGAAAAGCACCATCCTTATCCTGAAAAAGTTTGTCTCTGAGAAGCATTAAGCTACCTCTGGGCTTTGACCTCCATTGTTAATCAGCCAGATGACCTCAGACAAGTTACTTAACCTCTTCCATACCCCACACCCTCATCCTGAAGCTAATAATGGCGACTTTACAGATTTTCTGTGAAGATTAGCAATAACATAAATGCCTAGTGCACAGTATTGTTTTAACAAATAGTAGACATTATTATCGCTGGCATGAATTGTTGTAGCATTTGTAGTTACAGTTTATTCAAAGAGGGCTCAGGGGTTATTGGAAAAGACCTAACAGAAACAGTTCAGTTCAGTTCAGTCGCTCAGTCGTGTCCAACTCTTTGCGACCCCATGAATCGCAGCACGCCAGGCCTCCCTGTCCATCACCAACTCCTGGAGTTCACTCAGACTCACGTCCATCGAGTCAGTGATGCCATCCAGCCATCTCATCCTCTGTCGTCCCCTTCTCCTCCTGCAAACAAGAGGTTTTCTTTTATTCATTACTGAAAAAGAAGGAAAGTGTCCCTTGGCACGGTTAAGAATCAGCAGCACTTACTAGCGTTCCCCATCTTCTTCCTGCGTGTGTTTCTCTCACTTGCAGTGGAACCGGAAGTCAAGTACGTGGGGAATATGCACGGCAATGAGGTGCTAGGCCGTGAGCTGCTGCTGCAGCTGTCGGAGTTCCTGTGTGAGGAGTTCCGCAACAGGAACCAGCGCATCGTCCGGCTGGTGGAGGACACGCGCATCCACATCATGCCGTCCATGAACCCTGACGGCTACGAGGTGGCCGCTGCTGCCCAGGTACCGACCTCCAGGGGCAGGCCCTGCAGAGAGCAGAGCCATCTTAATTAAGGGTGTAAGGAAAAGCTGGGGAGCAGGTATCATCTTTGTCCCACTGTGAATGCCATGGTATGACAGAGAAAAAGCTGGAGAAACAGAATGAAGTTTGAAGACAGGTTCAGCCCTGTAGCACCCTAGGCAATGAATGTGGCTTTTCTCTGAGCCTGGATTCCCTCTCTGCCTTTCCAGCTGAGCTCTCTGTTTCATTGCGAGGATCAGTGAAGCAATATCAATGACAACACTTTGTCAACTGGAAAATACTAAAGAGGTACAAAAGGCTATTGCAAAACAGCCCTCCTTCCCGGCACTTTAGGCTTCAAATCCTAAGTATTCTTCTCCCTCCCACACTACATTTCAATTTGTATTTGGGGGGAAAGAAGAAAAAGTTCTCCGAAATTGTGGGTGTGACAGGTTAGTTCTTCACATTTTAATAAATAATAAGTTTAATTAATAATAATAAATATATAATTTATATAATAAATAATAAATTCTTTGCATTTATTTACATTTCTATATGGCTTTTTGTCTATTAGTATAGTACTGAGCCTTTGAATTCTTTATTTTAGGGTCACATTGGTCAGGGGACAGATCAAAACAAATGTTTATGGGGTTTACTTTACTTCCTAACATAAATTCAAAATATCATTGTGCCTAACTTTAAATCAGTGGTTCTTTTGTAACTGTGCATCAGAATTGAGGATAAAGATATTCAAAATATGATTCCCAGGTCCTGCCCCCACCCCCAAATCTACTGAATTAGAATATGTTCCTTTAAAAGCTATATTTAAACCTGGTTTGTTTGGGTTTTTTTTTTTTTGGAGGGGTGGTATAAATTAAAGAGGTCTTTTTTTCTTTTAAACATATGTTTTTTGGAGGTAGTCTTGAAATGTTTTTAAGACTAGACTTCACTACTTTACTTTTTTTTACAAATTTTGTTTTATTCTGACAAGAACTATTCAAGGTGAAATCTACCCCCTTAACAAAGTCTTAAGTGTATAATACAGTATTGCTGATTATAGGTAAAATGTTGTATCCCTGATCTCCAGAACTTATCTATCCTGTTCAATGAAAAAATTATGACCCTTCATTAGTAATTTCCCATTTCCCCCTCCTCCCAGCCCCTGACAACCACCTTCTACTCTCTGACTGCATGAATCGGACTGCTCTGTCCTGTACAAGTGGAACCACTCGGCATCTCTTCTTTAATGACCCATCTTGGTTTAAACCTACTTGAGGACAGGGCTGAGGGGTGAATAGCAGCAGGGAGGGGAACGCAGCCAAATGTTGAACCAAGCCTAAATTTCACCCTTGTAATCTTACAACCTCCTGCTGACATGACTCAGCAAATGAAAAAAGCAGAATAACAACAATAAGGTATAACAACAACAAAAAAAATGTCACCTCCCCTCTGGACATCAGAGAGGTGGACGCTAATGTGCCTGAAGACTTAAGTTTCCAAAAAAGCAGGACAATTTGAAAGTGGTGTGGGGGAGAACCCAGCCTGGCTGCTTTCCTCCCAGTAGCCCTTTCTTGTACAACAGTAGGAAGACAAGGAGAAGCACATCAGACCTGCCCGCATCTTTTGTGTGATGGGCTGGGGCTGGGTTGGTAAAGCTCCTGCCAGCCCACTAGATCCTAGAGCTATCTATCTCTGAGGAGCTAGTCACCTCTGCTCACTTACTGTGTACTTGTTCAAAGGGAGCAGATCTTGAACCTGAACCCAAAAGAGAACCCATCATGTTCTCCAACTCCCAGAGCTACCTGCCAACCTATCTGCGTTGCTACACAGGGAAGACTTGCCCGGCCACCTAAATTTAAAGCTGCCTGTAGGGAATGTAGACTAATGTGGCTTTGCCTGTCAAAGATGTTCAAGTCCTAATCCTTGGAACCTGTGAATGTGTTGTATTACATGGCAAAGGGAATAAAAGTTGTTAATCATCTCACCTTAAAGTATCCTGGATTATTTGGATGGGCCCAGAGTAACCAACGGAGAAGGCAGTGGCACCCCACTCCAGTGCTCTTGCCTGGAAAATCCCATGGATAGAGGAGCCTGGTGGGCTGAGGTCCATGGGGTTGCTACGAGTTGGGCACGACTGAGCAACTTCACTTCCACTTTTCACTTTCATGCATTGGAGAAGGAAATGGCAATCCACTCCGGTGTTCTTGCCTGGAGAATCCCAGGGACGGGGGAGCCTGGTGGGCTTCCGTCTATGGGGTCGCACAGAGTCGGACACGACTGAAGCATCTTAGCAGCAGCAGCAGCAGTGTAACCAATTGTGCAGGTTCTTTAAATGTGGAAGAGAGAGGCAGGAGATCACAGTCAAATAGAGATTTGAATATGTTCTAATGGATTAGAGACTTCAGAAAGAACACAACCCTGCTAATATCTTGATTTTGGTCTTGTGAGACCCATTTCAGTCTGCTAACCTCCAAAACTATAAGATCATAAGTTTGTGCAAATTTAAGCCCTAGGGTTGTGGTAGTTTTTTATAGTAGTAGTAGGAAGCTAATAAGCAAACCCTGTGAGTGGGAACTTTCTGTTAAGGGAAGTCTTGACTGTCAGCCTAACTAATGACACGTGTGAGTAGTAAGTCAACTGATAGGTAAGTTAGAATAACTATTAACATGAACAGTTATGAGTTATGTTGATATGAATGAGAAAGCAATGGAAATATCTGGAAGCATAATAAAAATCAGTATTTCATAGATCTCATCGAAGTGAAAAATCAAACTCCACATAGAAAAATCATATAAATATTTTCCACTGGAACAGAATTGCTGTAGAAAACTTAAGAGAATGTCAAAAAAATGTTTTCAGTGAGACCTAAGAGTAAAATATGAGCATGATGCCATGAAGAATAGATAAATCTGAGAACAATAAAGAGTTCTTAGAGGAATCAAGAGTAGTAGTACATCTGTGAGTTTTCAGCCTCTTAGTGTTCATTCATTTACCCTGTTTCCAGGAATGGCCGCCAATTTAGGCTCTCCCCTCTCAGTCCCAAAGGGCTCCAGTGGACACTATTCCCCTTCTCCAATGCCAAACAGAACATCAAATAGAATTTCAGTTTTGCAAGAGCCTGTGAACTTATCTCTGTTCTACCACTTTATATATTTTATTGTTTATGTTAATATCTATTTCTCCATATATACCATGAATTCCTGGAAAGCTAGTGTAATGTCACATTGTCTCTTTCCCTAGAGTGTTGCAGAGGGCTTTAATAGAGATAAACTTAAATAAATGTGGATTGATTAAATGGATGACTGAAAGAATGAATATGTGACCAAATAAATGATGAAATGTGAAGTGTGAGCAGAGAGATTAAGGGGTCCATGAAGCTGCTATTGCTCAGAAGAAAGATAATCAAGGATCCTAAGTAAAATAAATAAAGGGGAGGATAGTTTCCACTCTGGAAAACAGTTTAGCAATTTCTGAAAAAGTTAAATATGAATTTACTTTATGATACAGAAATTCTACTACTAGGTATTAGAAATGAAAACATATGTCCATGCTCAGACTTGTACATAAATGTTCATGGAAGCATTACCCACAAAAGCCAAAAAGTGGAAACAAACCAAATGCCCATGTACTGGGTTTAATAGTATCCCCCCCCCCCCGCCACACCAATTCATGTCTACCTGGCACCTATGAGCATGACCTTATTTGGAGATAGGATCTTTGCATATGTCATCAAGCTAAAGTGAAATCACACTGGATTAGGGGACCTAAGTCAAATATAACTGGTGTCCTTATAAGAAGAAAGCAATTTGCACTCAGAGACACAGATATACGGGGGAGAAGGCCATATGAAGATGGAAGTGGAAATTGGACTGAAGGATCTACAAACCAAGGAATGCCAAGGACTGCCAGCAACCATCAGAAGCTAGAAGAGCAAAGAAGTATCTTCCTCTACAGACTTCAGAGAGCATAACCCTACTAGCATCTTGATTTCAGACATCTAACCTCTAGGACTGTGGAAGAATACATTGCTCATTTTGTAACCCATCTAGATTGTGGTCATTTGTTACAGCAGACCCAGGAAACAAATACAGTCTATTAACTGGTGAATGGGTAAACAAAATGTGATAAATCCATATAATGGAATTATTCAGAAATAAAAGGGAATGAAGTACTGCTACGTGCTACGAAATGGAAGAACCTCAAAAACATTTTTCCTAGTGAAAAAAGCCAATCATATAATATATGATCCCACTTATTTAAATGTCTGGCAAAGGCAAACCCTTAGATATTGAAAGTGATTACCAACAACTGGAGTAAAACCAAATAGTCATTGTAAATGGGCATGAGGTTTCTTTTCAGGGTGATAGAAATATTCCAAAATTGTGGTAATGATTGCACAATTTTGTAAGCATACTAAAATTCACCAAGTTATACACTTAAATTGGGTGAATGTTGTGGCATATAAACTATATCTCATGAAACCTTTTAAAAATAAGAGGTGCTTCCCTGGTGGCTCATTGGTAAAGAATCTGCCTGCCAGTGCAGAAGACACAGGTCTGGGAAGAAATGGGTTTGATCCCTGGTCCGGGAAGATCCCACATGCTGCAGAGCAGCTGAGCCTGTGTGCCACAACTGTTGAGCCTGAGCTCTAGAGCCTGGGAGCTGCAACTACTGAGCCTAAGTGCTGCCACTACTGAAACCCGTGTGCCCTAGAGCCCGTGCTCCACAGCAAGAGAAGCCACCGCAACGAGAAGCCAGCACACTGCAACGAAGGGTAGCCCCTGGCCTCTGCAACTAGAGAAAAGCGCTCACAGCAACGAGGGGTAGCCCCTGGCCTCTGCAACTAGAGAAAAGCGCTCACAGCAACGAAGGGTAGCCCCTGGCCTCTGCAAGTAGAGAAAAGCGCTCACAGCAACGAAGGCTAGCCCCTGGCCTCTGCAACTAGAGAAAAGCCCTCACAGCAACGAAGACCTAGCACAGCCAAAAAATAAATGCAGAAATAAAAAATAGGAGTTCCCACCCTCCTACACGATTGATAAGAATGTAAATTGGTGCAGCCACTATGGAAAACAGTACGCTGCTGCTGCTAAGTCGCTTCAGTCGTGTCCGACTCTGTGCGACCCCATAGACAGCAGCCCACCAGGCTCCTCCGTCCCTGGGATTTTCCAGGCAAGAGTACTGGAGTGGGGTGCCATTGCCTTCTCTGGGAAAACAGTATATAGGTTTCTTAAAAACCTAAAAACAGAGCTACTTTATGATCCAGTAATCCCACTCCTGGGCATATATCTGGAAAAGATGAAAGCTCTAATTTGAAGATACATGCACCCCAGTTTTCATAGCAGCAATATTTACAATAGCCAAGACATAGAAACAGCCAAAGTGCCTGTCAACAGATGATTAGTTTAAGAAGATGTGGTATAAATATCCAATGGAATACTACTCAGCCATAAAAAGAATGAAGTACTGTCATTTGCAACAACATGGATTGGCCTAGAAATTACCATATTAAGTGGAGTAAGTCAGAGAAAGACAAATATTACAAGTGATAAGTTATATCACTTATTATATTATTATATATGTGGAATCTAAAAAATAATACAAGTGAATCTGTATACAAAACAGAAACAGACTCAGAGAAAACAAACATAGTTACCAAAGGGGAAAGGGAGGGTGGAGGGATAAATTAGGAGCATGGGATTAACAGATACAAACATAAAACATAAAATAGATAAGCAATGAGGATTTACTGAATAGAACAGGTAGTTATGGTCAGTATCTTATAATAAGCTATAATGGAAAATAATCTGAAAATATACATATCAACTGAAAAATTATATTTTCTTTTCATATATACCTTTATCATTCTGATTAAATAGACAAACATTTAAAAAAATATATGGGTTCCCATTATCCTGAAACACCCTTCTTTTGTTCGAGCTTCTCCTGGGATCTCTACCTCGAGCACATGGTCAACAAGGAAACTTGAATCATGCCACTGGGACTTTAGATAAGTTAAAGAATAAAACGTTACATTATTTCATAGATTGAGCTAATGAGTAAAAAGAAAAAAAAAAAAACTATATAGTGTTCTTCCAATAGAGCATTCAGTGTGAAACCTAAACCTTCATCTTTCATTTCTTCCTTTTCCTACTAGGAACGGGACATCTCTGGGTATCTGGTTGGCAGGAACAATGCAAATGGGGTGGACCTGAACCGCAACTTCCCCGATCTCAATACCTACATCTACTACAATGAGAAGAACGGAGGCCCCAACCACCACTTGCCCCTTCCAGACAACTGGAAAAGTCAGGTATGAGATGAAATTTGCATGCAGAAGCAGGTAAATCAGCATCTGGCATTTCTTCTCTCGATCTTCATATCAACTAAACAAACAAGAATGAAGCAACAACGCAAGTCTGTGCTAATCTATCCTGAGCAGTGCTGACCATACTGTATGCCTCTTGGTATTTCTTGCCTCCCTGAGCATAGAGCCCTTCACTGAGCACAAGATGTTTGATGTTAGTGGCGAAGGAGGTAAAACTGGTATCGTACTGTTGCACTGCACTTTACAATCTTAAAGAACTCTTTCTCAGCTAGCGTATCATCAGAAACTATGGTAAATGCATCAGGCAGTGTTATCCATCCCCATTTTATAGATATCACTTATAGAAAAAAATAAACTCACACAGATAGCAACTGATAGATTCAAGACTAAAACCTAGGTCTCCTGACTCCTCATCCAACATTCTTTCTATGGCACTATCCTGTCGACAGAGGACTGTAGGATTCTAGAGAGGAATCTCTCTTGCATGTGATGAACTGTGTGCTTATCAACAATTAGTGATAGAAGGAGGTTCAGGGAGTCTCACCCTTAGAAAAGAAGCTTTTCTTCTTCTCTCTCTGTATGCCATTGACTACTTTACCATATTCTCATTTCCTTTTTTCAACCAAAGATCACATTTGATACTCCCAGGTCTCTCACCTCTTCGTATTAGAAATGGTTCCATCCTAATGGTTGGCCTGTTCCTGGGAATGACTGTTGTCATCCTCGGAGTATCATCACCACCCTGTTTCTGACACTGTATGGCTTAGTTCTAAACATTCTCTTTGTGAATATCTGAGCTTAGAGACTGGGGAGAGAAAAATAAAGCAGATATAAGGCCTTATATTGGAAATTGCTAGATGGATATTACCAGTTTTTTCCCACTGGAATTGAAGCAAAAGTTATGCTGACATGTTTAGACTTTGGATAGCAGCTATGCTCTGGGCTCAAGTAAATAATAAATAAAAAATAACTTTGTATTTGTCATATTCAGTCAGAAGGATGCTCAGATTTATTAAACTTGTCTACATGAAGTAAAGTAACTGAGCCAGTAATAATTAAACTCCACTGGCTCCTCTGTCTGCAGCTTAGAAGGGAAAAAACAATGAGAAGTCTCTCACTCTTGATGGGACAGCCTAAAGGGCCAGGAACATGAGAGGCTGGCCTCCTTCTGATGGATGGAGGCTTAGGACATGGAGAAAGGACTGCTTTAAAGCATCTGAGCCCTGGTCACAGAGTTGGACTGGTTCCTCTGGGATTATATTCACTCTGATTGAGTGGGGCTCAACATTATTCATTTGGTCTCCTTGGGAATAGAAAAGATCAGAACCTTCACAAGAGACCCTTGATCCAGGAGGAGTCATTAACACCACATAACTTCTAAGCACATCCATCTGGAGGGGAGGAAAAACTGTGAAGACTATAAATTATTTACTTACACTACAAGTCCAGTAGATTCAAGGCTTTCTTTAGAATACTGTCACTCACTAGCAATATAATTTGTAGTACCAAGCATGGACTCTCATTAATTAGACAAGACTGGCCCATATTACAGTATATCTAATTTATGAAATTTGGATATCAGCAAACTAAAGTGGACTGGAATGGGTAACTTTAACTCAGATGACCATTATATCTACTACTGTGGGCAAGAATCCCTTAGAAGAAATGGAGTAGCCATCGTAGTCAACAAGAGAGTTTTAAATGCAGTAATTGGATGCAATCTTAAAAATGACAGAATGATCTATGTTCGTTTCCAAGGCAAAACATTCAATATCATGGTAATCCAAGTCTATGCACTGACCAGTAATGCTGAAGAAGCTGAAGTTGAACAGTTCTATAAAGACCTATAAGACCTTCTAGAACTAACACCCAAAAGAGATGTCCTTTTCATTATAGGGGATTGAATGCAAACGTGGGAAGTCAAGAAATACCTGGAGTAACAGGCAAATTTGGCCTTGGAGTATAGAATGAAGCAGGGCAAAGGCTATTAGAGTTTTGCCAAGAGAACACACTGGTCATAGCAAACACCCTCTTCCAACAACACAAGAGAAGACTCTGCACATGGACATCACCAAATGTTCAACACTGAAATCAGATAGATTATGTTCTTTGCAGCCAAAGATGGAGAAGCTCTATACAGTCAGCAAAAACAAGACCAGGAGCTGACTGTGGCTCAGATCATGAACTCCTTACTGCCAAATTCAGACTTAAATTGAAGAAAGTAGGGAAAACCACTAGACCATTCAGGTATGACCTAAATCAAATCCCTAATGATTATACAGTGGAAATGAGAAATAGATTTAAGGGCCTAGATCTGATAGATAGAGTGCCTGATGAACTATGGATGGAGGTTCGTAACATTGTACAGGAGACAGGGATCAAGACCATCCCCAAGAAAAAGAAATGCAAAAAAGCAAAATGGCTGTCTGAGGAGGCCTTAAAATTAGCTGTGAAAAGAAGAGAAGCTAAAGGCAAAAGAGAAAAGGAAAGATATACCCATTTGAATGCAGAGTTTCAAAGAATAGCAGGGAGAGATAAGAAAGCCTTCCTCAGTGATCAATGCAAAGGAATAGAGGGAAACAATAGAACGGGAAAGACTAGAGATCACTTCAAGAAAATTAGAGATACCAAGGGAACATTTCATGCAAAGATGGGCTCGATAAAGGACAGAAATGGTATGGACCTAACAGAAGCAGAAGGTATTAAGAAGAGGTGGCAAGAATACACAGAAGAACTATACAAAAAAGATCTTCATGACCCAGATAATCACCATGGTGTGATCACTCACCTAGAGCCAGACATCCTGGAATGCGAAGTCAAGTGGGCCTTAAGAATCATCACTACGAACAAAGCTAGTGGAGATGATAGAATTCCAGTTGAGCTATTTCAAATCCTAAAAGATAATGCTGTTACAGTGCTGCACTCAATATGACAGCAAATTTGGAAAACTCAGCAGTGGCCACAGGACTGGAAAAGGTCAGTTTTCATTCCAATCCCAGAGAAAGGCAATGCCTAAGAATGCTCAAACTACCACACAATTGCACTTATCGCACACACTAGTAAAGTCATGCTCAAAATTCTCCAAGCCAGGCTTCAGCAATACGTGAACCGTGAACTTCCTGATGTTCAAGCTGGTTTTAGAAAAGGCAGAGGAACCAGAGATCAAATTGCCAACATCCGCTGGATCATGGAAAAAGCAAGAGAGTTCCAGAAAAACATCTATTTCTGCTTTATTGACTATGCCAAAGCCTTTGACTGTGTGGATTACAATAAACTGTGGAAAATTCTGAATGAGATGGGCATACCAGACCGCCTGACCTGCCTCTTGAGATACCTGTATGCAGGTCAGGAAGTAACAGTTAGAACTGGACATGGAACAACAGACTGGTTCCAAATAGGAAAAGGAGTACATCAAGGCTGTATATTGTCACCCCGCTTATTTAACTTATATACAGAGTACATCATGAGAAACGCTGGGCTGGATGAAACACAAGCTGGACTCAAGATTGCCGGGAGAAATATCAATAACCTCAGATATGCAGATGACACCACCCTTATGGCAGAACATGAAGAAGAACTAAAGAGCCTCTTGGTGAAAGTGAAAGGGGAGAGTGAAAAAGTTGGCTTAAAGCTCAACATTCAGAAAACTAAGATCATGGCATCCAGTCCCATCACTTCATGGCGAATAGATGGGAAAACAGGGGAAACAGTGGCAGACTTTATTTATTTATTTTTTTTGGCTCCAAAATCACTGCAGATGGTGAGTGCAGCCATGAAATTAAAAGATGCTTACTCCTTGGAAGAAAAGTTATGACCAACCTAGACAGCATATTAAAAAGCAGAGATATTACTTTGTCAACAAAGGTCCATCTAGTGAAAGCTATGGTTTTTCCAGTAGTCATGTATGGATGTAAGAGTTGGACTATAAAGAAAGCTGAGTGCCAAAGAATCGATGCTTTTGAACTGTGGTGTTGGAGAAGACTCTTGAGAGTCCCTTGAACTGCAAGGAGATCCAACCAGTCCATCCTAAAGGAGATCAGTCCTGAGTGTTCATTGGAAGGACTGATGTTGAAGCTGAAACTCCAATACTTTGGCCACCTAATGTGAAGAGCTGACTCATTTAATAAGACCCTGATGCTGGGAAAGATTGAGAGTGGGAGGAGAAGGGGACAACAGAGGATGAGATGGTTGGATGGCATCACCGACTCAATGGGCATGAGTTTGAGTAAACTCTGGGAGTTGGTGATGAACAGGGTGGCCTGGCATGCTGCAGTCCATGGGGTCGCAAAGAGTCAGATACGACTGAGCAACTGAACTGAACTGAACTGACAGGAGAACATTCTACATGTTGACATTACAGCAGATGTGTTGGGAGTAGGAAGAGGTTGAAAATCATTGTTGTAAACCTGTAATTTTCAGACACATTTATTAAACTCCAAATTTCTGCAGCTCCAGAAGCTACTGGAAAAGTGGGTAAGTTGAAGAACCCTTTCTTTGTTACACAAGAGAGGCCAAATTGGAATTCTGAGTTCCGAAACCCTGTGCTACTCCTCTTCAAATTGCTCTTTTTCCTCCTTTCTCCCCCTTTTTTATTTAAGAGACTTTATTTTTTTTTAAGGAATTTTAGGTTCACAGCAAAATTGAATGGAAAATATAGAATGGTACCACATATTCCCTGCTTCCCATTATCAACATCTCCCACCAGAGTGGTACATTTATTGCAATGATGAACCTACATTGACTTGTCATCATTACCCAAAAATTCATAGTTTCCATTAGGGTTCACTCTTCATGTTGTATCTTCTGTGGGTTTTCACAAACGTATCATGACGTTTATCTACCATTTTGCATCATGCACAATAGTTTGACTGCCCTACATGATGTCTTTTTAGCTATTTTGAATAGTGGGATTCCACATGAGATTTCATTTTGAAAGTGTTCCATTCACCTAATTTGTTACACTGTCAAGCAAAAGATCAAAATTTCCCTGTCTGCACTTCTTATATCTGGTAGAACTCTCTTTGCTTTATTCAGGCATGCCATCCTCTCAGGCCACTTCCTGTCAGACATTTCATTCTGTCAGGCCACTTCCTGTCAGACATGCCATCCTTTCAGGCCACTTCCTGACAAAACTCATGTGAACAGCCATCTGGCTTTAGTTGTAGCTTCACCACCAAGCTCTCATCTCTCCTCAGGTGGAACCCGAGACCCAGGCTGTGATACAGTGGATCCGATCCTTCAACTTTGTCCTTTCAGCCAATCTCCACGGAGGGGCGGTGGTGGCCAATTATCCATATGACAAGTCCCTTGGACACCGGGTCCGAGGTTTCCGCCGCACTGCCAATACCCCCACGCCTGATGACAAGCTTTTCCAGAAGGTATGCAGAATGGCCATCTGTCCAGGAAGAGGAAAGTGGGGCTCAGGAGAGTGACAGAGGTCAAATCAGTTAACACAGGACCCTATTAGGAATGAGTCAACAGAAAATGATTGAAAATACCTCCTGCTCATTAGGAGCCTACAATCTAGTATGTTACATTTTGTTTTGAGTGATAAACCATACATTTATGAAAAAGTAAATAAATAGGAAAGCTTTATAGTACAGTTACCACAATGTAAAAAATACTTGTTAGTGATAAGGAAGAAATATACTGAAAGTCTGATAGTGCTGGTGGTAAGCTAGAGCATTAAATATGAATTTCAGGGGCTCTAATTTACAGTTTTATAGTAATATGGCTGTATAAATGTAAAATATACCATGCATAGGAAAAAGGCTTATATAATAGCTCAAAACAACAATAGAATAAAATTAACAGATTAGCTATTTTATAGTTAATATTCTTAATAATATATAATTAATAAAATAATTGGAATTCCCTGGTGGCTCAGATGGTAAAGCGTCTGCCTGCAATGCGGGAGAACCGGGTTCAATCCCTGGGTTGGGAAGATCCCCTGGAGAAGGAAATGGCAACCCACTCCAGTACTCATGCCTGGAAAATTCCATGGATGGAGAAGCCTGGTGGGCTACAGAGTCGGATCAACTGAGCGACTTTCACTTTCTTTCAATAAAATAATAACATTATTTAGTATTTCAGTTTCTTTTTTTTTTTCCTGGCCAAGTCTCATGACTTGTGGGATCTGAGTTCCCTGGCTGAAGATTGAACTGGGTCCCCACATTGAAAGCACCAAGTCCTAACCACTGGACTCCAGGGAATTCTCCTATAATGATAACATGAATTCAACAGTTAATGAATTACATAGAGAATAACACCAGTTGTTGCTTTGCAAAGCATATATATTATTATATTTTCTTCTCTAGTAATCTCTTTTTGTCCATTGTTATAAAATAGTAATGAAAGAAAATGATAGAGATTTTGAATATATCCCTGTCCCTTTAACACACATCTCTCACTCCCAATACATAATTCCTTTTGTGATGAAGACCTGTCTTACTTGCTTCTTGATTCTCTCTTGCAAAACTCAGGTGGAAACTGAGGCACACTTGGAAGAGAGCTCATACATGATTGAATGCCACCCCTCATTTTGCACTTGAAGAAATTTAGGCCCAATATAGTGGGAACAGCAGGAGATAGATCTCCTAACTCTAGTCCATTACACACACACACACACACACACACACACACACACACACACACACACACATACCATCTCTCCATTTCTCCTGGTATTTTCTTTCACAAAAGGAAATAATCAATTGTTTCTACCTATTGGGGTTCTTAGCCTCACCCTGCTTCTGAGTATGAGCATTGCCATATGAGTTGGGGACACTCAAGATCATTTTTCACCCACTTTACCTGTAGCTGGCGAAGATCTACTCCTATGCACATGGATGGATGCACCAAGGTTGGAACTGTGGGGATTACTTCCCAGACGGCATCACCAATGGGGCTTCCTGGTATTCCCTCAGCAAGGGTAAGAAGAATGCTGGGCACAAGAGTGCTATAAGCTGAAGTAGACTGGGACTCATTTCTCCTTTTAAATTGTCAATTGATTTTTGCATCCTGTCAGAGATATGACAGGAATGCTATTTTGCATTCAAGTAGAGATTGGAGAAGGACATGGCAACCCACTCCAGTACTCTTGCCTGGAAAATCCCATGGACAGAGGAGCCTGGTAGGCTGCAGTCCATGGAGTCGCTAAGAGTAGGACATGACTGAGCGAATTCACTTTCACTTTCACGAATTGGAGAAGGAAATGGCAACCCACTCCAGTATTCTTGCCTGGAGAATCCCAGGGACAGGGGAGCCTGGTGGGCTGCCATTTATGGGGTCACACAGAGTCGGACATGACTGAAGCGACTTAGTAGCAGCAACAGCAGAGATCTGAAAAATGAGAAGCCTTAAGTTGGCATTTAACATCATCTTCTAATTCTTTAAAATGGAGGTTGGAACACTGTGTGGTCCTTTAGAACTGATGGTTCACATAGTGGATTGGATCATAGGAATGTAGTCAAGTGGTTAAGAGTGTGGTCTCTAAGGTTACATTGGGTTGAAACCCAGCTTGCCCATTCACTAGTTATGTGGCTTTAGGCTAATTACCTAACTTCTCTGTGCTTCAGTTTCCTCATTTGTACTTTAAGAATAACACTACTTGCATTATGATTTTTATGTAAGTATTAAATAAAATAATGCACATAGAGCATTTGGAAATGCCTGCTTTATAAATATGAAGATTTTTCTAAAGTGGCATGAGGTATGCCTCATATAGCAAAGATGAAGAGAGATGCCAGGCTAGACAGACAATTCCTCTGATATGTGCTCTTTGTACCCTGCCTGCCCATCTCCCATCAGCAGGGATTTGCCATGGACATTGGCCACTGATAACATAGCAGACACCTCTAGCAAGAGGCTCTTCTCTCTATTCTTTGGGCTTTTCCCATCACTGAGGGTCAAGATGTAACCTCTGTTTACAAACCTTCAGTAGATAAAGAACCTAAGGATAGGTAAGAGCTGAAGCAGGAAACCAGGTTCTCTTAGGAATCATGTTGCAGCAGCAATCTTCTCCCATCCTCTCACACCTGACCTGTCAGAGCCCAGGTAGTAGAAACTCACTGGTGAGGGCTGAGCTGATGGCTTGTCCTATGGGGACTGGGAAGGAGGAAGGTTAGCAAGTCATCATGTACTAGGAAGATGACAGACTTCTTGTGGCCAAAAACTCACTTGAATCCAAAGCAAGAAGACTGAACTTTACTTTCTTTGATTTACATTCAGTTCAGTTCAGTTCAGTCGCTCAGTGGTGTCCGACTCTTTGCGACCCCATGAACTGCAGCACGCCAGGCCTCCCTGTCCATCACCAACTCCCGGAGTTCACCCAAATTCTTGTCCATCAAGTCAGTGATGCCCTCTAGCCATCTCATCCTCTGTCATCCCCTTATCCTCCTGCCCCCAATCCCTCCCAGCATCAGAGTCTTAACTCTTCACATGAGGTGGCCAAAGTATTGGAGTTTCAGCTTCAGCATCAATCCTTCCAAAGAACACCCAGGACTGATCTCCTTTAGAATGGACTGGTTGGATCTCCTTGCAGTCCAAGGAACTCTCAAGAGTCTTCTCCTACACCACAGTTCAAAAGCATCAATTCTTCGGCGCTCAGGTTTCTTTACAGTCTAACCCTCACATCCATATATGACCACTGGAAAAACCATAGCCTTGACTAGACGGACCTTTGTTTAGGAAAGTAGTAAGTTTTTGTTTAGTCACTAAGTTATGTCCAACTCTTTGAGACTCCACAGACTGCAGCATGCCAGGTCCTCTGTCTTCCACCATCTCTTAGAGTTTGCTCAAATTCATGTCCATTGTGTTGGTGATTCTGTTTAACCATCTCATCCCCTGCAGCCCCCTTCTCCTTTTGCATTCAGTCTTTCCCAGAATCAGGGTCAAAGCAATAAGTGCCTGCGTGCTAAGTCGATTCAGTCATGTCCGACTCTATGCGACCCCATGAACTGTAGCCCACCAGGCTCCTCTGTCCATGGGATTCTCCAGGCAAGAATATTGGAATGGGTTGTCATTTCCTTCTCCAGGGGATCTTCCCTACCCAGGGTTTAAACCCACGTCTCTCAAGTCTCCTGCTTTGGCAGGCAGGTTCTTAACCACTAGCGCCATCTGGGAAGCCCCAAAGCAATAAGTGAACGTGAACGTGAAGTTGCTCAGTAGTGTCCGACTCTTTGCGACCCCATGGACTGTGGCCTACCAGGCTCCTCTGTCCATGGGATTTTCCAGGCAATAGTACTGGAGTGGATTGCCGTTTCCTTCTCCAAGGGATCTTCCCAACCCAGGGATCGAACCCAGGTCTCCTGCATGTACCCCCTCCCAAATTTAGAACATAAAGTATACTTTTTCAAATACTTGTTCCTCCCTTTCCTTTCCCATTTTCTGAGATAGCATAACCCATGCCTCCACTAAATCATTAATCATTTAGTCATTCAGTTCAGTTCAGTTCAGTCGCTCAGTCATGTCCGGCTCTTTGCGACCCCATGAATCACAGCACGCCAGGCCTCCCTGTCCATCACCACCTCCCAGAGTTCACTCAAACTCACGTCTATCGAGTTGGTGATGCCATCCAGCCACCTTATCCTCTGTCGTCCCCTTCTTCTCCTGCCCCCAATCCCTCCCAGCATTAGGGTCTTTTCCAATGAGTCAACTCTTCGCATGAGGTGGCCAAAGTACTGGAGTTTCAGCTTCAGCATCAGTCCTTCCAGTTAACACCCAGAACTGATCTTTAGGATGGACTGGTTGGATCTCCTTGCAGTCCAAGGGACTCTCAAGAGTCTTCTCCAACACCACAGTTCAAAAGCATCAATTCTTCAGTGCTCAGCTTTCTTCACAGTACAACTCTCACATCCATACACGACCACTGGAAAAACCATAGCCTTGACTAGACAGACCTTTGTTGGCAAAGTAATATCTCTGCTTTTCAATATACTATCTAGGTTGGTCATAACATTCCTTCCAAGGAGTAAGCGTCTTTTAATTTCATGGCTGCAATCACCATCTGCAGTGATTTTGGAGCCCAAAAAAATAAAGTCTGACACTGTTTCCACTGTTTCCCCATCTATTTCCCATGAAGTGATGGGACCGGATGCCATGATCTTTGTTTTCTGAATGTTGAGCTTTAAGCCAACTTTTTCACTCTCCTCTTTCACTTTCACCAAGAGGCTTTTTAGTTCCTCTTCACTTTCTGCCTTAAGGGTGGTGTCATCTGCATATCTGAGGTTATTGATATTTCTCCTGGCAATCTTGATTCCAGCTTGTGCTTCTTCCAGTCCAGCGTTTCTCATGATGTACTCTGCATATAAGTTAAATAAACAGGGTGACAATATACAACCTTGATGTACTCCTTTTCCTATTTGGAACCATTCTGTTGTTCCATGTCCAGTTCTAACTGTTGCTTCCTGACCTGCATATAGGTTTCTCAAGAGGCAGGTCAGGTGGTCTGGTATTCCCATCTCTTTCAGAATTTTCCATAGTTTATTGTAATCCACATAGTCAAAGGCTTTGGCATAGTCAATAAAGCAGAAATAGATGTTTTTCTGAAACTCTCTCGCTTTTTCCATGATCCAGCGGATGTTGGCAATTTGATCTCTGGTTCCTGTGCCTTTTCTAAAACCAGCTTGAACATCAGGAAGTTCATGGTTCACATATTGCTGAAGCCTGGATTGGAGAATTTTGAGCATTACTTTACTAGCATGTGAGATGAGTGCAATTGTGCGGTAGTTTGAGCATTCTTTGGCATTGCCTTTCTTTGGGATTGGAATGAAAACTGACCTTATCCAGTCCTGTGGCCACTGCTGAGTTTTCCAAATTTGCTGGCATATTGATTGCAGCACTTTCACAGCATCATCTTTCAGGATTTGAAATAGCTCAACTGGAATTCCATCACCTCCACTAGCTTTGTTCGAGGTGATGCTTTCTTTTCTTTTTTTTTTTTAAAAAAAAAAACATTTTTTAGCATGATCCGCGAGACGTGCAGCCGCACCGGGACGCTCCTGTCTTTGAAGGCTGTGGTGATGAAGCAGCCGAACGTGAGCGCCGCCATCACGCTCAGCGAGAAGGCGAACAGCGAGTTCGCCCGCGACAGCACCGTGTTCATCTCGGCCGACGCCCCGAGAGCGCACCGCAGCACAGGCACAGCCGGGACCCCGTTCCAGCAGCGGACCGGCTCCCGACGATCCGCGCCGCCTGCGCCGCGCGTTCCGGGCCGAGGTGATGCTTTCTAAGGCCCACTTGACTTCACATTCCAGGATGTCTGGCTATAGGTCAGTGATCACACCATTGTGATTACCCCTAATTCACTTCAGTTCAGTCGCTCAGTCGTGTCCGACTCTTTGCGACCCCATGAATCGCAGCACACCAGGCCTCCCTGTCCATCACCACCTCCCGGAGTTCACTCAGACTCACGTCCATCCAGTCAGTGATGCCATCCAGCCATCTCATCCTGTTGTCCCCTTCTCCTCCTGCCCCCAATCCCTCCCAGCATCAGAGTCTTTTCCAATGAGTCAACTCTTCACATGAGGTGGCCAAAGTACTGGAGTTTCAGCTTTAGCATCATTCCTTCCAAAGAAATCCCAGGGCTGATCTCCTTCAGAATGGACTGGTTGGATCTCCTTGCAATCCAAGGGACTCTCAAGAGTCTTCTCCAACACCACAGTTCAAAAGCATCAATTCTTCAGCGCTCAGCTTTCTTCACAGTCCAACTCTCACATCCATACATGACCACAGGAAAAACCATAGCCTTGACTAGACGGACCTTTGTTGGCAAAGTAATGTCTCTGCTTTTCAATATGCTATCTAGGTTGGTCATAACTTTCCTTCCAAGGAGTAAGCATCTTTTAATTTCATGGCTGCAGTCACCATCTGCAGTGATTTTAGAGCCCAAAAAAATACAGACTGACACTGTTTCCACTGTTTCTCCATTTCCCATGAAGTGATGGGACCAGATGCCATGATCTTCGTTTTCTGAATGTTGAGCTTTAAGCCAACTTTTTCACTCTCCTCTTTCACTTTCATCAAGAGGCTTTTGAGTTCCTCTTCACTTTCTGCCATAAGGGTGGTGTCATCTGCATATCTGAGGTTATTGATATTTCTCCTTGCAATCTTGATTCCAGCTTGTGCTTCTTCCAGTCCAGCGTTTCTCATGATGTACTCTGCATATAACTTAAATAAGCAGGGTGACAATATACAACCTTGACGTACTCCTTTTCCTATTTGGAACCAGTCTGTTGTTCCATGTCCAGTTCTAACTATTGCTTCCTGACCTGCATATAGGTTTCTCAAGAGGCAGGTCAGGTGGTCTGGTATTCCCATCTCTTTCAGAATTTTCCATAGTTTATTGTGATCCACACAGTCAAAGGCTTTGGTATAGTCAATAAAGCAGAAATAGATGTTTTTCTGGAAATCTCTTGCTTTTTAGATGATCCAGCGGATGTTGGCAATTTGATCTCTGGTTTCTCTGCCTTTTCTAAAACCAGCTTGAACATCTGGAAGTTCACTGTTCACATATTGCTGAAGCCTGGCTTGGAGAATTTTGAGCATTACTTTACTAGCGTGTGAGATGAGTGCAATTGTGCAGTAGTTTGAGCATTCTTTGGCATTGCCTTTCTTTGGGATTTGAATGAAAACTGACCTTTTCCAGTCCTGTGGCCACTGCTGAGTTTTCCAAATTTGCTGGCATAGTGATTGCAGCACTTTCACAGCATCCAAATCTTTCAGGATTTGAAATAGCTCAACTGGAATTCCATCACCTCCTCTAGCTTTGTTTGTAGTGATGCTTTCTAAGGCCCACTTGACTTCACATTCCAGGATGTCTGGCTCTAGGTCAGTGATCACACCATCATGATTATCTGGGTCCTGAAGATCTTTTTTGTACAGTTCTTCTGTGTATTCTTGTCACCTCTTCTTAGTATCTTCTGCTTCTGTTAGGTCCATACCATTTCTGTCCTTTATTGAGCCCATCTTTGCATGAAATGTTCCCTTGGTATCTCTGATTTTTTTGAAGAGATCTCTAGTCTTTCCCATTCTGTTGTTTTCCTCTATTTCTTTGCATTGATCGCTGAGGAAGGCTTTCTTATCTCTCCTTGCTATTGTTTGGAACTCTGCATTCAGATGCTTATATCTTTCCTTTTCTCCTTTGCTTTTCACTTCTCTTCTTTTCACAGCTATTTGTAAGGCCTCCCCAGACAGCCATTTTGCTTTTTTGCATTTCTTTTCCATGGGGATGGTCTTGATCCCTGTCTCCTGTGCAATGTCACGAACTTCATTCCATAGTTCATCAGGCACTCTATCTATCAGATCTAGTCCCTTAAATCTATTTCTCACTTCCACTGTATAATCATAAGGGATTTGATTTAGGTCATACCTGAATGGTCTAGTGGGTTTCCCTACTTTCTTCAATTTAAGTCTGAATTTGGTAATAAGGAGTTCATGATCTGAGCCATAGTCAGCTCCCGGTCTTGTTTTTGTTGACTGTATAGAGCTTCTTCATCTTTGGCTGCAAAGAACATAATCAATCTGATTTCGGTATTGACCATCTGGTGATGTGCATGTGTAGAGTCTTCTCTTGTGCTGTTGGAAGAGGGTGTTTGTTATGACCAGTGCATTTTCTTGGCAAAACTCTATTAGCCTTTGCCCTGCTTCATTCCATATTCCAAGGCCAAATTTGCCTGTTACTCCAGGTGTTTCTTGAATTCCTACTTTTGCATTCCAGTCCCCTATAATGAAAAGGACATCTTTTTTGGGTGTTAGTTCTAAAAGGTCTTGTAGGTCTTCATAGAACCGTTCAACTTCAGCTTCTTCAGCATTACTGGTTAAATGGGTGTAATTCCAAGATCATGAAGTTTATATCAAGATGATAGTGAGGTTTCTAGACCAGCATCATCAGCATCACCTGGGAACTTGTTTAAAAAAAAAAAAAAAAGCAAGTACTGGATACATACTGAGTCAGAAACTCTGGGGCTGAGGCCTAGCAGTTTGTATTTGGCTGGAAGTCACAGCCTTCTAGGTAATTCTGATTCAGGGAGAGAATCAATGTAACAGGCTAGAGTTGTTCTCCAACTTTCCCTATTCTTTTAATAAGAGGTGGTTGCACTCATCAGCTTAGAGAGCAGGTAAAAAGTTGATTAGATGAATAATTTTTAATCCCAATAAGTTTGTGATATAAATACTATTCTAATGGTCAGAAATATATTCAAAAGTGATTGATTCAATTGAATAATATACAGGATAGAAACAGGCAAGCATTTGATGAAGAAAAACTATAACTGCCTTCTGCTTTCTGTGGAGTCTGTTTTTCTAGGATAACTATTTTCAAGTTGGTGCTGTGTTCTCAGGTAGGAGAAAGGATGTGAAAGCAAGATAACCATCTCATCTCCGACCTCCCAGATCTGAAGAATATCACTGTCCAAGAGAAGAATCTATCCCTTGAGGGCAGTAATTGTCTGATATGGAGGCATGAGTAATAAGCAGACCTTGGTATGATGAGAGAGACAAGAAGTGAATTTAAGTCATGAAATGGAAGAAGTAGAGAATGGAGACCACACAGTGGGCATTTGTGAAGGGAGAAAACTGGAAAGATAGATAGGCATGTGAATTTGAAAACTGGGGAAAGGGCTTATGGAGGAGAAAAATAATGGAGATGAAGAGGTAGAACAGCAGGTGATGGGGAAGAGTGTGGAGAAATTGAGTGTTGAGTGGGAACTTGACTATACAACTCTGCCCCTGCTCTCTTTCCCCTAGGAATGCAAGACTTCAATTATCTCCATACCAATTGCTTTGAGATCACGCTGGAACTTAGTTGTGACAAGTTTCCGCTGCAAGGGGAATTACAGCGCGAGTGGCTGGGTAATAGGGAAGCCCTCATCCAATTCTTGGAACAGGTAAATTCCGTATTTCAAGTGTCCTGCTTACAGAAAGGGAAGTGTTTTCTGATGGTAGGCAAGGTATTTTGAATGACTCAGGTCTGACTTTTGCTCTGACTCAATACACTAGATCTCAGCTTTTCTACCAGTGAAATTAATTCATTCCACTTTGTTGAGCACAGCTATCTGTCAGAGACTGTACTCTGTGCTGAGGATTAAGAGTAAGCAAATATATATCTCTGCATGCATGCAGCTCATATTCCAGTAAGGAGAGACAGACAATAAATAAAATAATTTGTAACACGTTAAATGCAAAATGCTATGAAGAAGGCCTTACAGAGAAAGTAACATTTAAACAGACTTACGGGAGGTAAGGGAGTAAATGGTTCAGATATCTAGGGGAAAGGGGGCTCCCTGATGAAGTCATAGTAGCAAATGCAAGGCCAACAGTAAGCAGATGAAAATGCTCAGAATCGCTGGAGAAATGTAAATCAAAGCCACAGTGAAATACCACCTCACACTCATTAAGATGGCTGCTATAAAAAGACAAATTTAAAAACAATGATGGAAAATAGCAAGTGTTGTGAAGAAATTAGAACACTGGTGCAGTGTTGGTGGGAATGTAAAATGGTGTAGCCACTATGAAAAAACAATGTGGTGGTTCCTGAAAAAAAATTAAAAACAGAACCGCCATATGATCCTGCAAAACCAATTCAGGGTATATATCCAGAAGAACTAAAAGCAGGATCTCAAAGAGTTATTTGTACACCTGTATTCAGAGCAGCATTGTTCATAGTAGCCAAAAGGTGAGAGCAACCCAGTGTCCACTGGTGGATAAAAGGACAAACAAAATGTGGTATAGACACACAGTGGACACACAGCCTTAAGGGAGAAGGAAATTCTGCCATGTGCTGCAATGTGGATGAACCTAGAGGACATTATGCTAGGTGAAATGAGCAAGTCACAAAAAAACAGCAATTTTATTTATATGAGGTATGAAGAGTAGTCACATTCATAGAGGTAGAAAGGAGATTGCTGCTGCTGCTAAGTCGCTTCAGTCATATCCGACTCTGTGCGACCCCATAGACGGCAGCCCACCAGGCTCCCCCGTCCCTGGGATTCTCCAGGCAAGAACCCTGGAGTGGGTTGCCATTTCCTTCTCCAATGCATGAAAGTGAAAAGTGAAAGTGAAGTCGCTCAGTCGTGTCCAACTCTTAGCGCCCCCATGGACTGTGGCCCACCAGGCTCCTCCATCCATGGGATTTTCCAGGCAAGAGTGCTAGAGTGGGGTGCCATTGCCTTCTCCGGGAAAGGAGATTAGTGACACGATTTGACTTAGATTTTAACAGGATCAATCTGACTGCTGTTTTGAGATTACTGGGAATTGTGGTGAGAACAGAAAGACCAATCAAGAATCTGTTACCATAATCTTTGTGAATATCAAGTGCAGTAGCACATGGGGAAGGGCTTCGAGGACTCTCAAACATGGCACAAATGTTTTGTGAGCATCACTATACACTATAAACTTTCCTACAGGTCCACCAGGGCATCAAGGGAATGGTGAGGGATGAGAATTATAATAATCTTGCGGATGCTGTCATTTCTGTCGGTGGGATTAATCATGATGTCACTTCGGGTAGGTGGCCACTGCTTTGTGAGGTGAGAAGGGAGCCTTTACTGATTCACTGTCTTTAGCATAGTCAGGAAGCCAGTTTGTAAGCCAGTGAGACCAGCAAGGATGTCAAGGACACGGGAGGTGGAGGGATTGGAGGAAGGAAGGATAACAGGATTGAGGACAGGAATTAAGAGACAGGGCCAGGAAGATGCGAATGTGAACATCTCTCTCAGCATTCAGGAGTCACTGCCTCATACTTTGTTAGGAGTGTTTTCTGGGATTGAGGTTATTAATAGCTCTCATACTGATGTGAAATGGGATAGAAAAGAAAAGGACTGTAAAACTGGTGTTTAGTCTTGACCCCAAGCCAGGCATTTCGCTACAGCTCTGTTTAGGAAAACGTTGGTAAGACGTATTCCATAGTAGGCTCCCTGAGGGCAAGATTGATGGTGGGAGCAGGTCTTCTTGGAACCAACTTGAAACCTAGAATGGTACAGACTATCTCACAGCACAATGGTATTGCAAACTGCCCCAGCCCAGTTTGATCAGGCCCAACTCTTAGGGGTTTGGTGGTGTTTGGTTGGTTTTTCATGTAGAGCAGTAGCTTCCAGTGGCTAGGGGCAGGTGAGATTTGCCTGCCTCCCCCAATCTTGATACCAGCATGGCTCAGCCACATTTCACCATGTAACTGTACCAAGCAGGCACCTTACAGCTCAATCTGTTTAAACTGGATGAAATCTAAATTTTAAGGAGATAACTTACATTCTTTAAGGTGCTCCTGACACCTCTTCCATGAACAGTTCAGAACAGTTCATTCAAGGCAAAGGCAACAACATTCTAAAGGCAGAATTCTGTAGACTCATAGTCAAGCATCAGATACCAGATCCTTCCAGTCCAGTGACTGGACCCAGGACTGTTTAGGGAACCACACTCTGACACCCCCAAGAGTTTCAGGGCTTGTTAGATTCTTATATCCTATTCACGCAAGGGTGGGAAATGTCTCATTCTAGTCAATCAACATATGTTGAACTCCACGAATTTCAGCAATAAGAACCCACTTCTAACACACAGGATGCTAAATTGATAAATTACTCATTTCACCACTGGAAGAGCTCATTGCTAACGTTCATTATGCTACTTAGCAAAGCATCTAGTGTTGCTAAAAGATAAAGATAGCTGAAGCCATTGTAATACTGCATCTGGAATTAGGCCTTTCTGGTATAGTGGTAGCTAACCACTCCTAGTTGGAGCCTCTAATTAAAGAAAATGACAGTCCCTAGGGTATAACAAAGTATCCAATGTATGCATTATAACACACTGCTTTTACTAAGGAATTTTAAAGTAATTTATAGGCATTATAGGTGGCAGAGACTTCATTATTTATCTCTCATTCTTAATTGCATTTATTATGTCAGTTCTTCATTGCTGTTACAATAAAAAGAATTTTAAAGGCACAGACATAATTTATTCTAAAGAGATATAAAGTCATTAGCTAAAATACTACATCCCTGTCTTGAGAAACAGGCTTTCTTTTCAGTTTTATTTTCCCCTTTTGATGGTGATGGAAGAAATATTAGAAATAAGATTCTCAAAATCAGATATTTAGGTCATTTAGTCCAGCCCTCCCACTCAATACAAAATTACATACAAGAGAGGAAGGCTCAGGTGGGAAGGGATATATATATATATTTATAATTATTATTGATTTGTGTTGATGTATGGCAGAGACAACCAAAACATTGTAAAGCAATTATTCTCCAATTAAAAAAAAATTACACTTATACAACACCACTGAGATCGGGTTGTTTGAATCATGTCCACTGATACAGGTTGCGCACTGCACAACTGTGTAGCTTTTCTAGAGCCCCTCATTCCATTCAGCCTGCTCACAATTTCAAAAGGCAGTTCATTCCTTTTTTGGTAACTTATATTTTGTCAAATTTTTACTTCTGTCCTCATTCTTATTTCTTTAATGTAGACATCGTTTCTTCACAATGACTTTTCAGACATTGAAACAAAGGTCTCATGTCATCTCTTTACCAGGAAAAACATTCATAAATCTTTCAACCTTTCTCCTAGTGACCCTTCAGTGGACATGAGTTTGTTTTCAAATGCATGCAGGATCTAAAATTAAACATAGTACTCTCACTGCAGAGCACAGTGAAAATTCTACTTCCTGGGAGCTGAGGCCCATGATCTTAAAATGTTATGACAGCCTATGATTGTTTTAGATCTTTACCAGTTTCATCATGCTGTTTAAAAAAATTAAGCTTGTGGTCAGCTAAACCCCTCAGATTGTTTCTCATATCAAAGCCTCATCTGGGGCAGATTTCTCATCAGCGGACTGAGTTATATCCTTGTAACTTTTAGGTGCCCATGGCGATTACTTCCGGCTGCTGCTTCCGGGTACCTACACGGTCACTGCCACAGCACCTGGGTTCGACCCAGAGACCGTGAGTGTGACCGTGGGTCCTGCGGAACCCAAGCTGGTAAGTTAGGCTGACCTCTACAGAGCACTGTAAAGCTCGCGTAAGCAGAGTTACAAATAGTCAATTGTGTAGTTCTAACCTCTGCCAAGCTTCCCTCTTTCACCACCTAAGAAAAACAAAATTAGTGCTCCCATATGCTAATTTTTCTCCTATCATTCTTGTGTTACATCCTTCCCCATTTCTTTTGGTTTTTCCTTTTCCTTCTCTTTAACGTAGCATTGTGATTAAAGCACTGCCAGATTCTAAATCCAGCTCACTTGTCTGCAGACCTTGGACAAATTACCTGATTGCTCTCATCCTCAGTTTCTTCCTCTGTTAACTGGTGATAATAATGCCTCTTTCACAAGAGGTTAAAATGAGAAAGTGCACATAAAACATTTGGTACAGTGACTTACACGTAGAAAGTGCTCAACAAACCCCAGAGACCTTGTCCTGATACACAGGCTTACCGTCTTCTCCGTCATCAGTAAGGACCACCACCAGATGGCACTCTGCCCCCTTCTGGTGCCCACGTGCCCAGATAGCGTTGCTTTCCACTCACCTTGGTGCTTTTCAATATTCAACTCTGCAAAAGGCTTTCTTTTATAGACAGGATGAGAAGTGAAAAACTTTTTTGATCTATAGCCTGGGCCTTTTTATCTTTGGTCGTTTTGGATTGGGATCTCAGAGCCAAAGAAACTCAAAGATCATGGAGACTAATCCTCAGGTTTCTCAAACAAAGGAAAAGTAACGAGGCCGTCCTGGTTAATGAGCATCTATGGACCTTTCCCTCATGTCAGGTTATCCCTTGGGCCCCCTCACTCTGTCCTATTCCTTCTCTATACATCCTGAGAACTTAGCAGACCTTTCTTCCCTTTCCCTGTTAACTCAATGCAGTCAAATATCTTGCCTTTTCAAATAGTTATAGGTACTATTCTTTGAATAGCTACTGTGTGTCAGACATTACCTTTCCAGAATCATCTCATTTAACCTTCATAACAACCCTGTATATAAACCCATTTGTGGCTGAGGAAGCTGAAGCTCAAAGAACAGGAGTAACTTGTCCAGTACCCCATGGTGAGTAAGTGGGAGCCAGGAGTCCAGCCTCTGCGGGGCTTTCAGGGCAGCTTTCTCAGCCAGCCTGTTACATGGCCTTGTGCTGAGCTCAGCACCTGTGTTCGTAACCTCTTTTTTTTTTTTAGTAGGGGAGACTTTTTTTTTTTAAATTTTTTAACTTTACAATATTGTATTGGTTTTGCCATATATCAACATGAATCTGCCACAGGTATACACGTGTTCCTCATCCTGAACCCTCCTCCCTCCTCCCTCCCCGTACCATCCCTCTGGGTCGTCCCAGTGCACCAGCCCCAAGCATCCAGTATCGTGCATGGAACCTGGACTGGCAACTCGTTTCATATATGATATTATACATGTTTCAATGCCATTCTCCCAAATCATCCCACCCTCTCCCTCTCCCACAGAGTCCAAAAGACTGTTCCATACATCAGTGTCTCTTTTGCTGTCTCGTATACAGGGCTATTGTTACCATGTTTCTAAATTCCATATATATGTGTAACCTCTTTTTTAACATAGGAATCACAGTAAAGAGCTCTTTAAAGACTTTGAAATTCCTTTGAAATTTCTAGACAGCTCTCGCTTTCCCCTGTCCTAGTCCCTCCACTCCCTTCTTCTGCAGGATATAAATGACTTCTACTTGCAGATGCGCAAAGCAGAGAGTAGCTCTTCCCTGGCAGCCTGATAACCTGCTCCCGATTTCCCAGTCGGTGCACCCTCTCCCTTTTTCCTTGTTATCCCCCTGCTCCTCATCTACCCTAAAACCAAATGACTTAGGCATCTGCTTACAGAAGTCTTGCACTATGTGTAAGTCTATTCAATTGCAAATTCAAACAAGGACAAATCCTCTTGAGTAACAAATTAGGCTTCAAAAGATCTTACCTCCTTTCTCATATAGGCTTTAAATGAATTGATATAACCCATCATTGTATCACGTATAACTCAGAGGGGGAAAAGTTTATCTTTTGGATACGTTTCTCAGGTACAGTCACAACTAAGAATCCACTTACTGATCCCAGTTGAGTCCCTTTCCCGTTCTAAAGCAGAGATCTACTTGGTTGAAAGAAAAGAAAAAAAGATCATTTACTAGAGGGTTTTTGTGCTACAATTAAAACTCTTTAAAGTGTCTCCAAGAGTCCAGTGTTTTCCCTGTGGCTTCTTCCCTCACTGCCGTCCAGATGTCCCACGCTTTTCATTTCCTCTGTCCTCGCCTCATTTTGTTGTCTCTCTCTCTCCCCCCCCCACTTTCCTTTCTTTGATCCTTATATTGACACTATATATAAGAAATAGTACTGATACAGTACAATTGGCTCTGATTTCTCCGGCTTTGGGAGAACTAGCTGGCTGTGGGTTTTTTCCCAAAGGGGCAAGAAGTAACCCCATGAAGAGGTCTGTCTGTCACATGTTTTCCAACTCCCTGCTGGCTTTAGCAGCTCAGCCTGTTCCCAGGGCCTGAGAGCCAAGGATGCCTCCAGGGAGTGTGGTTAGAATGCGGCGCCCCACCCTCGCCTTTCCCTTCCTGGGCAGGAGCTCTAGGGCTTCTGCACAGCCCACAGATCCCACACTTGTCAGTCAGAAGCATTGTCACCTCTGTGTGCACGGCCAGAAGGAAGGTTTCAGCGTACTGCTGGGAACAGTGCATTAGTGCGTGAGGACACTGAGAATTTAAGAATCCATACTAACAATCTGTACTGTCTCTATTTCCAAACAATTAGGTTTGGAAGGTTTAGCGCTGAAGGTCTGAGGCATTCTTTGGCTTGCCTGGGCACAGTACCTGTGACTCATGCAGTCCGCTTACAGGTGATGACTGTGGCACCATGAATCTTAACTCTTGTTTTGAACAGCAGTATTGGCAAAAATCATGCCTTGAGTGTAGATATTTTTTTTCTATTACATATAAAATAAATGTACGTTAAGTTCATCCAGATACACCCTGTGTATTATCAGTTATGATGCGCCATTTTGGGGAAATATGAGCCGAGCCTGTATGACACCACCCACACTGGTTGCTGTGATATTCTCCTCAGTTCCTTGTCCTCAGGACCTGGAACCATGGTAAAGCAGGATCCAAACTGGTCTTCCCCCAATTTCAGTTCTGGGAAATGGAAAACTGATTTCTGTGCTCTCATAGCTTCTTTTTTTTTTTTTTCCAGGTTAATTTCCAACTCAAAAGAAGCACCCCTCAAGCAGCCCCTAAGAGGAGAATTCCCAACTCAGGGCATAGAGGCAGAGTCTTACCAAAGAAAGTGCAGCCCCGGGCAGCTAGGAAAAAAGAAACGATGATGAAGCAACCCCAGAGAGGCCCTGCCTGACATCCGCAGTGCCCGGGGCAATGCTTTGGAAAGTTTTTGTTCCTGCTCTCCCACCAGAAGCATTCTTTCTATTTTATTATCTGAGACATATTTAAATATAAACATATTCAGAACAATTCAGAATGGTTTCCATCTGTTCCAGGGGTAAACCCTCTGATGCAGTCATACATACATGTAAATGATGTTCATTCAGATTTTCCATTTCTGGGGATATGGTTTATGTCCAGAAGGCTCTGTGCCAATCCACACTGTATCCAGAGACTGGTTCTGGCTGGTTAATCACTCTCCCTCTAGAGTCTAGCACAAAGCCTGCAACACAGTAAGTACCCAATGAAGGTTTCTGGATGAATGGCTGAAAGGATGAGATGATCCATCGTTGATGTTGTTCCCACAGCAAGACCAGGTAGCCCATTCTGAAATCCTAGAGGACCGTTTCAACAAGAGCCAATAATTTATTTTTTTAAAAATATTACTGCTTTTTAAAAATAATTTTTACTTATTCATTTTTGGATGCGCTGGGTCTTCGTTGCTGTGCGGAGTTTTCTCTGGGTGTGGTGAGGGGGGCTACTCTTGATTGCAGTGCGCAGGCTTCTCATTGCCGTGGCTTCTCTAGTTATGGAGCACAGGCTCTAGGCGCCTGGGCTTAGTGGTTGTGGCCCACAGGCTTCCCAGACCAAGGATGGAACCTGTGTCCTCTGCATTGGCAGGTAGATTCGTATCCACTGGACCATCAGGGAAGCCTGAGCCAATAGTTTCTTATTAACTAAAGGATTTCACATACAAGCACCTAATCCTTCTGCTACCTATTTTCATACACAAGCATTTTAAACAATATGCATCTTTCGAACATTTTCTGGGTAATAGAGATGCCCCTGTGGAATGATTGTGTCCTGACCCTGTTTCAGGAATACACAGTACTCCCCACCCCCTGAGTTCCCCAGAATGAACCATTTGTACTAAAAGTGTTATGAAGCAAAATAGACGTCACTGAAGGTTTTAAAAGAATGTGCAGTCTTTCATCATAAAAGTTCATAACCCCCCACTGGGCATGTTCGGGGTTCCTAATTTCCCTGTCCCCAGGGCTTAGAGGGGGAGTTTACCCATCATCACCCATTTCAGGGCTCAGCCCCAGTGAAACAGGGCAGGCTCCATTACCCCCCACACTTGCTCCACCTCTCCCCACCTTGTCATCCTCCACCAATGGTTCCTCAGCCTCTCCCAAGCCCAGACCTTTCCCAACATTGAGCAGTTTAGCTGTTCTCAGCAAGTATTCTCATGTCCACCAGAAAACAGGAGGTGCTCTCTCTGTGACAATCCACCCTCTGCAGGAGACCATTCGAGATTAGGATGAACACATGATTTATTTTTGTTACCTGAGCAATCTCTCAATCTGTGGTCAAATGGGAGACAGAAAAAAATGTATCTTTTCCCATTTAGAAAGGAAATTCTCTCCTCAGGTGATATTTTCTTTCTTCCCAATTTTAATCCCATATCCCTTGGTTCCCTTCTTATTGTTATAAAGAGGGAACTACTTGAGAGGGCTCTTTTCAATTCAGTAAGACTGTGCCTGAGGTTGCCGTATGCACTTGAGTTTTCCAGACTGTCTGAATATCGCTTACTTTGATTTTAGCTTCCGTTATACACAGTCATTTAGCAAAGCTGATGTTTGCAAAGCACGGTCACAGTGCTTTCCCTGGCTGAACAGTATACTTTTATTTATTCATTCATTCATGCAGGGGACATTTATTGAGTCCTTGCTCTTAATAAATGCTGAGAATACAAAGAGAAATAAGATACAGCGCATGATCTCAGGGCTGTTGTGACCTAGTTGGGAAGACAAATAGGTCATTACACTGCCTTGTGATAATTGCTATGATTAAGTGAACTCTGACGTGGGGGACAGGGAACCTGTGGGAAGGGCCCTGGCATAATCTTGGGAAGATCAGGAAAGTCATATTGGAATTGGTAAAGTCTAGGGTGAGATGTAACAAGGTCAGATAAAGAGGCATTGATGGGGGCAGGGGGAGGGGTAGCGAAAGATAGGGAGCCAGAGTTAGGCTGAGGGGACTGCAATTACCAAGGTCTGGAGGCACGAGAGAGGGGGCCAGAGGGGGCCCTTCAGGGAACTGTGAGAGATTCAGCACCGGGGAGCAAGTGAGATGCCCAGAAGGTCAGTGGAGTAGGGAGAGACCAAAATGCGCAGGACCTCTGAACCACATTTACAGAGTTCAGACTTAGAACAAGCAGCTGCTGAAGGGTTCCACTGAGGGGAGAGGCAGAATCAGATCTAGAGCCTTCACCCTGGCTATAGCCTGACAAGCTGGCTGGAGCAGCGGCAAGGCTGAGTCACCGCAGAGACTGCTGAGAGCCAGGTGAGAAGGTGACCGGGTGGGGCAGCGGGGGTGGGGACCACCGGGCCACTCCTGACTGAGCCAGAGGCTTCCTGTCAGCCCCCACGGCTTCCCTGACCTCTTCAAGACTTGCACCCTTCTCATTCAGGCCCTCCTGGCCTGCCATCCTGAGGATTTTAAGCACTAAAGGAGATGGCAGGTTTTCAACCAAACCTTAAAGGCTATGCTGAGTAAAATTCACTCAAGCTGGAGGTGATAATACAGACAGAATATTATATGGAAAATACAGGGTCTGGCCATGACTGTATAAAATTTTCTCATATGTGGAAGAAGGATGTGAAATCAGAGCTAATGGGGGAGAGAGGCAGAATTCAGAGGACATGAAGAAACATCCTCCATCTTTGAGTCCAGCACTTCTGGAGAGTATCCTTTCTATTTGATATCTAGGATCTTATTTTAAATCTTCCTCACAAAATGCCAGCCTAGATAGATAATGTTTCCCAAGGAAAGAATACTGTAATTAAGGGCATGGATTTTGGACTCTGACAGACCTGGGTTTAATCCTAGCTCTGCTCCTTATTTGCTGCATGACCTTGAACGAGTAACTTATCGTCTCTGATCATGGTTACTCACCTGGAAAAAAAAAATGGAGATAATATCAACTTCACCTGGAGTTAAAGGTGATACTCTCATAGATCAGTAGGGAGGAGAAGGCAGCTTCTGCCCTGGACTCTCCTTGGAGGATTGTAACTCATCAGCTTGGTTGATTGTCATCCAGTGAGGCTTACAGGGGTATCAAGGACTTAGAGGTGCAAAGGCGAGTTTGGAAGTGAGGCAGGTCCTAAGGGGCTGAGTCAAGTCTGTTCTTTCTTTCTTGTTTAAAAATCTCATGTGCTGGAAGTCTTTAGTGTTCCTTATTCCTCCTAGCACTTTTCCTTCCAAATTGAAGACTCTTGACACAGTGATCCTCCTCATGTGACTAGGAGGGGAATTTCCAATTTTAGGGCAGGATGATACCTAATGACTGTTGGAGCCGGTACTGGTGCCCCAAGAAGATCCTGCTCTGGTAAGCTGTGACTCCCTTGTCTTTCCTTTTAGCCTGCCCGGTATATATAAATACAGCAAGCATATTTGTTGAGTGAATGGGCTTTCTCCTGTTGCAGAGAGCAGGGGCTACTCTCTAGATGTACATGGGCTTCTCATTGCAGTGGCTTCTCCTGTTGCTGAGCACAGGCTCTAGGGCATGTGGGCTTCAAGAGTTGCTGCACATGGACTCAGTAGTTGCAGCTCAAGGCTCCAGAGTGCAGGCTCCGTGGTTGTAGCATGCGCTTAGTTGGCTTGTGGCATGTGGGATCTTCCCAGACGAGGGATTGAACTGGTGTCTCCTGCACTGCAAGGCAGATTCTTAACCACTGGACCACCAGGGAAGCCATTGAACATCCGTTTTAAAAATTATTATTGTAAACCATGATAGGCAGAATTCTAAAATGAGTCCCCATGATCTCAGCCCTTGTCAAAACCCTCCCCTTACAGGTGGGATGGGCCTTGTGACCAAGATATCACTTCATGACTTATGTTCCACTATATGGCCCAGGTTCAATTCCTGAATCAGGATGATCCTCTGGAGAAGGAAATGGCAACCTACTCTAGTATTCGTGCCTGGAGAATCCCATGGACAGAGGAGCCTGGTGTGCTACAGTCCATGGGATCGCAAAGAGTTGGATATGACTGAAGTGACTTAGGACAGGTATGGCAAGAGGATTTAGGACAGATATGGCAAGAGGAATTTGCAAATGTAATCAGGATTCAAAACCAGCCAGTTCTGAGTTAATCAAAGGGGAGATTATCTTGGGTGGACCTGACCTTTTCAGACCAGCCTTTTACTATCCGGGAGTTTCTCTCCCAGGCCTGGGAGGAAGAAAACAGACAGCTGGGTTGTGAATTGCACATGAAAAGAGGCAGCCCGTAGGGATTGAGAGTGGTATAGGCTAACAGCTAGCAAGAAAATGGGGACACAGTCATATACCACGAGGAAATGGGTCATGCCAACAATCTGAATGAGCTCAGGCCCATACTTGGGTATAGTCTTGAGAGATGGGAGCAGAGAATCCAGTTCAACCACGTCCAGACCCCTGACCAATAGAAGCTGGAGATAATGCATTCATGCTATTTGAAGCCTCTATGTTTGTGCTAATCCCCAGTAGTCCAGTGGTAAAGAATCTGCCTGCCAATGCAGGAGGTGCAGGAGACACGGGTTCAATCCCTGGGTTGAGAAGTTCCTATGGAGGAGAAAATGGTAACCCACTCCAGTATTCTTGCCTGAAAAATACCATGGACAGAGGACCCTGGTGGTTTGTAGTCCATGGGGTCACAAAGAGTCAGATGCGACTAAACACAATAGAAAGTTATTAGTAATATATAAACTGTCTTGAAGTGCTTTGTAAATTAGGATATAAACCAATAAAACAACAATAATCAATTGTGTTCACCCTACTGAATGGTAGGGCTGCCAGTACCTCTACCTCATATGAATGTATGTGGAAACTAGCACAGGAAAAAACAAAAACATACAACTCTTTTTAAATAAGAGGGCTAGTATAGGCAACTTCACCCATTTTCTCTCTCTCTAAAGAATACATGTCTCTGACAGCAGGGAATTTATCCTTTGGATAACTGTAGTTTCTGGCTTCAAATAGTCCCCATCATTTGCACCAAATTGCTTGTTACTGGGTTATGGAGATGCACCACTGGCACAAATACTAAAGCAAGAAAAATGTAAAGCACATCCAAAGACTCTGTAGACAGAATGGTTCCTTAAATGCTTTAAATGGAGGCTCTCCTGCCCGTCCCAAAGGACCAGTGTGTAACATCCCAAGTTCTTCTGTGCACCTTCAGGACATTTTTGGAGAAAAAGTGAGAGCAGGAGCCATCTTAAATAGCCAAAAGTAATTTCTTACAGTTTGAAATTTTATTCTAACAAGATATAACCCCAGTAGAGCAATGTCATGGGGTCACAAAGAGTCGGGCACGACTTAGTGAACTGAACTGAGAACGATCTCAAGTTTTTAATCTGTGAACGACCAAAGACAAGATTTGAGAGCAGCTCATTTATTAATTCATTCATCTCACAGATAGTTGAATCCCATTTATGAATTGAACACTGTGTTATCTGTGTTAAGAGCAGAGAAACAGTGTAAACCAGAAAGACATGGTTTCTACCTATTTGGAGTTTAAAGATTTGAAAGAGAGACAAAGAACAAAGTAAGTTCACAAACAAATACATAAAAAGAATTAGGAGCTGAGAACTGGTGCTGAGAGAGAAAATGCTAGAAGGATCTATTTGAAATAGGATGGTTTGGGAAGACTTCTCTGAAAAGTTGACTTCTTATCCTTATAAAGGATAAGAAAAAGGAAAAGCTTACAGAGAATAGGAATAAAAAGTATAGGCAGAAAGAATAGCAAGGCCAAGGACCCTGCAGCCAACCAGAGCCTGGGTGGTTCTAGCAACTGCATCTCCTGGGTCTAAGGGGTGTGTGTGTGTGTGTGTGTGTGCAGCTGCATCTCCTGGGTCTAAGGTATGTGTGTGTGTGTGTGATCTAACATGCTAGAAGCTTAACCTCGCATAGGTCTACAACTCAGCATAGCATCCAAACCACGTTGAATCTAGTCATAAGTGAGCTAGTAAGAGTCACTTTTTCCATGGCCAGAGAAAATACCCCTAATAAGACCAGTCATCTCAAAAACAAGATTGAGAAAGTGGGATAGACTGGCTTGGTTCAAATGTGCCATCAGGATGAGAAAAGTCAAAGTTCACGGGTCTGGAGCATCATCTTCACTTATGTGCTACCATGATTTGTCTAATACACACACTCCCATCAACACTCCATCATGCCTGCCTCCTGCCTAGCTTATTACTTCACTTCGACACTAACTTCATTCTGGCTATTAAACCATGAGTAAACATTCCCTCTGGACAAATGCCTACGCAAGCATCCATTCTCTCCCTCCTCCCAGAAGTTAAATTTCACTATGTATAAAGGTTTTTTTCTCTCACTTTCTCTTATTCCTCCCTTCTGTGCTTACTGTTCGTCCCCACGCCCCTTCCCCTCATGAATCTTTCCTTCTTCTACCTTCATTCTCTTCATTTCCCACAACTTCCCTGCACTTTTGCCCTCACCCCATCAAGGGCCCTGCTGCACATGGTATGTGGCTTCACCTGGTGCAGGAACCAATATTAAAAAAAAAATGTATTATCAATGAAATTTCTCTCATTTTGCTGCTGCTGCTGCTGCTGCTAAGTCACTTCAGTCGTGTCCGACCCCATAGACGGCAGCCCACCAGGCTCCCCCATCCCCGGGATTTTCCAGGTAAGAACACTGGAGTGGGTTGCCATTTCCTTCTCCAATGCATAAAAGTGAAAAGTGAAAGTGAAGTCGAGTCCGACTCTTCGCAATCCCATGGGCTGCAGCCCACCAGGCTCCTCCGTCCATGGAATTTTCCAGGCAGTACTCTTGGGAACAGTAAACATTTTATCTCAGACTGGCACTTCTGAACCAGTAGTTTAAAGATAGGACTGTTAGTGGTTCAGATAACTAAAAATTTATAAAAAGGTTTTTCAGACACAGTTGGAACCAGGTGCCCCAGTTATTAGGTTGGAATCTTTCTCCACTTCTTGATTTCATTACTTTTGGTGGTGACTTTCTACTCACACAAATTCTCCCCATGTGGGACTAGATGATCAATAGTGGCTTCAAGTTTGTATTTTGTCAGTCTAGCAACAAACTATTGATTCTTGTGCCTGACTCTCAAGAGCACAAATTGGGTGACATGTCTGTCCCTAAAACCAGCATGATGAGTCTGGTCAGTCTGGGATTATATGACCACTCACAGAAGGTGCAGAGTGAGGATGGGAAACTAGTGTAGAAGAGTTGGTTCCCGGTTTTTTTGTTTGTTTGTTTTAAAAAACACTGTTACCAAATAAAAGAGAATGGATGGTTATAGACAAAAACAACAAAAGAACATTATAATTTTATTAAAGTCAAGCATCATTTTAATTTTACTGTGTCTCTTAAGTCAAGTGAATTCAGTCATTCAACAAACATTTATTAGATACACCTACGTGCCAGGCACTTTGCTAGGCAATAGGATACAAAGATAAATCCACTAGTCTCTGCCTTCAGTGAACTTAGCTTATGTGAGGAGAGGGAGAGCAGACACTTTTTTATAATAGTCTGTGAAGCGATTGGGCTTCCTGGGTGTCTCAGTAAAGAATCTGCCTGTCATTGCAGGAGCTGAAGGAAACGTGGGTTCAATCCCTGGGTTGGGAAGATCCCCTGGAGAAGGAAATGGCAACCCACTCCAGCATTCTTGCCTGAAAAATCCCATGGACAGAGGAGCCTGGGGGACTACAGTTCAGAGGGTCGAAAAGAGTTGGACACAACTGAGCACAGCACAGCGTTAGCTCTTAAGCAGGTAAAACATTCCTAGACTGTGTTAAAGAAGCACAGTGTCACATCAAAAGAGCACAGTTCCACCAGGCCATACAAGAGTCAGTCTTCCTCTGGAGTGTGATGTATAGTTCCCAGCATATTTTCAGGAAGGACTTTGAAGGTCATGACATCACTAAGCCTCGTGGACACAGGAAGATAAAGTTTTGCCAGGAGAAGAAAAACATGGCTGGTTCAAAGCAAAGTTCTGAAATTGTCTGAGTGGTGAGCCCACATGGCACAGTGGAAAGACTTTGAAACTGGCAGATGGTGGTTTGAAACCTAACTTTGTCCTTTACAAGCTCTGTTATCTTGGTAAGTCAGGTATTCCCCAAAATATGGGTAAAGAATCACAAATATGGATAAAGGATCACTCTAGATATTCTTTAGGATGATTCAAGTGATGCAGGACCAATTTTGCTTGATGCTCCAACCAAGCAATAAGTAACTTAGTGAAAAAGTTATTCTCTTAACGATTTATTTAGATCTTTCTGATTATTTAGATCTTTCTGAATATATCAAGGAGAAAGTCTCTATTGGGTTCTAACTTTCTTGTTGTTCATTAGCTAAGTTGTATCAGACTCTCTGACCCCATGGACTACAGCACCAGGTTTCCCTGTCCTTCACCATCTCCCAGAGTTTGCTCAAACTCATGTCCAGTGAGTTGGTGATGCCATCCAACCATCTCATCCTCTGTTGCCCCTTCTCCTCCTGCCTTCAGTCTTTCCCAGCATCAGGGTCTTTTCCAGTGAATCGGCTCTTCCCATCAGGTGGCCAAAGTATTGGAGCTTCAGCATCAGTCCTTCCAATGAATATTCAGGGTTGCTTTTCTTTAGGATTGACCGGTTTGATCTCCTTACCGTTCAAAGAAGTCTCAAGAGTCTTCTCCAACACCACAATATGAAAACATCAGTTCTTCAGAACTCAGCCTTCTTTTTGTCCAGCTGTCACATTCGTACATAACTGGAAAAACTACTGCTTTGACTATATGGACTTTTGTTGGCAAAGTGATGTCTCTGCTTTTTAATATGCTGTCTAGGTTTGTGGTAGCTTTTCTTCCCAGGAGCAAGAGTCATGGCTGTAGTCACCGTCCACAGTGATTTTGGAGCCAGAGAAAATAAAATTTGTCACTGTTTCCACTTTTTCCCCATCTGTTTGCCATGAAGTGATGGGACTGGATGCTATGATTTTAGTTTTTTGAATGTTGACTTTTCAGCCAGTTTTTTCACTCTCCTCTTTTGCCCTCATCAAGAGGCTCTTTAGTTCCTCTTAGCTTTCTATCATTAGAGTGGTACCATCCACATATCTGAGGTTGTTGATATTTCTCCTAGCAATCTTGATTTTTAGCTTTGGATTCTTCCAGCCTGGCATTTCACATGATGTACCCTGCATATAAATTAAATAAGCAGGGTGACAATATACAGCCTTGACGTACTCCCTTCCCAATTTGGAACCAATCTGTTGTCCCATGTCTGGGTCTAACAGTTGCTTCTTGACTTGCATACAGGTTTATCAGGAGGCAGGTAAGGTGGTCTGCTTTCTAACATTGGCTGTTTTCATGTTTTAACAAGAGGAGAGAATTCAAGCTCAGAATTAGAATTTAATAACCATTTTGTTTTCAATGTATTTGTTTTGAAGATTATTGCCTATTAATTGCAATCTATATACTGGTTTTGCATTTATGGGAGTGGTACAAGTCTTTCCTTAAAAAACAAGGTGAGTAAATTTAAGTAAACATATTTTAGGACTTCCCTGGTGGTCTAGTACCTAAGACTTAGTGCCATGGTAGGAGGCATGGGTTCGATCCCTAGTTGGAGAACTAGGATCCTGTATGCTGGGCAGCAGGGCCAAAAAATTAAATTAAATTTTAAAAAAAATAAAAATATTTTAAAAATTTAGGAAGGTGATATCCATTTAGTCAAGAATTATTGTGATGGTTTTCTGAGAGTGAATTATATGAAGTGTGGAAAGCACGAGGCCAGCTGTTTAGCCCCAGGGAGCCTCAGTTCCTCATTTATAAGCTAAAGATAACAATTACTTGTCTGGTTGTTGACATGATATGTGCTAAGAATAAACCACCAATATTATTTGGAGAAGAAAATGATGACCTTGATTATCTTTCTTCATTAAGGTAGACAAATTGGGAAAGAAAATAAAGATGGTTTGTGAATTATTTTTAAAGAATTATTAATTCTATTCAAATGGGAACCAGGTTCTATTTCTCAGTATAACATTTTTTCTGATTAATAAAAGAAAAAAATGATATATGGGAAGTTCTTAACATAAGGTCAGGTCCCAATGAACATTTACTATAAACTTGTGTTTAGTATTTCAGCTTCCCCTTTCTTTCCTTCCCCTACCTCCTTCCAGATTCTCAACTATCTTCTTTCTTATCTCCTATGAAAATAAGAAGAGATCTGATAGTGTCACTTAAATACATACATATATACGTATGTGTGTGTGTGTGTTTAATTAAAAGAATTATTTTTGGCTGCACTGGGTCTTTGTCACTTTGCTCAGACCTCCTCTATCTAGTTGTAGCAAGCTGGGGCCACTCTGTGTTACGGTGTGTGGGCTTCTCATTGTCGTGGCTTCTCTTATTGCAGAGCATGGGCTCTAGGCACATGGGCTTCAGTCGCTGTGGCTCCTGGGCTCTGGAGCACCAACTTAGTAGTTATGGTGCACGGGCTTGGTAGTTGTTCCAAAGCATGTGGAATCTTCCCAGACCAGGGATCGAACCTGCATTGGCAGGCGGGTTCTTATCTATTGCACCCTGAGTGATGTCCTCACTTAAATATATTTTGATGGATACACAAGAGAATGATTATTTTCCAAAGTATTATCTGGACTAGGCATTAGCATTTTAAGATAGATTTTTTTGCTAGTTTGATTTTTACTTCTAATTATGAAAGGATTTCCTCTTCCTCACTAAACCAATTTCAAGCTTCTGCAAGCAGATAGGAAGAGAAAGAGTCCCCTAGGAAACACTGTATCAATATATAAGAGTAACTCTTAGGATAAACACGATACGGTCCTTTGTTTGAATTCAGAACTTCCTTACAGAGTCTTTCTAGAAAGAACAAAATAGGAATCGGCTTTACTTTTGCCAACTGTGGTCTGTTCCTAAATGGAACTAAATGACCTCCATTATCTTCATCTAGGAGCTGGTCTTGCGTCAGTGCAAGTCCACTAGACAGATACCCTTCCTCAAAAATCACCCTGGACTCCTCCCCAAGAGAGCCAGATTTCCCCCACCCTTCCCTCCTCCACCCAACAGGAGTCCTCTCCTTTCTGTTCCAGTGCATTCTGGCACCATTTTGACAAATAGTTATTAGTGTCTCCAAGTGCTATTTCTTCCTTCTCTGACATAAAAGGCTAAACCAGTGCCTTGTATATTCTACTACTAAATTGTTCCAGAGGGAAGCCATGGGGAATGGCTTTGATTTGTGGCCAGCCATGGAAACTGTTAGTGATGTAGTTCATTATAACAGTGATGGACACTTAAGTGTGTCCTGACAGAGTGGGTTTAGGTTCAGACATGGGATCAAAGGATGACATGCCTAAGTAGTTTTGATCAATGTGGTTAGTCAAAATTTACAGGAATTGATTTTGGTTTATTGAGGATTATCCAGGAAAAAAATTAAACTCTTCTGTTTTAGTATTCTACAGGTGGATATTGCCATTATTGTTAACATAGAGGTTCCACATGCATTATCTCTTTTGATCCTTTTAATTTCAGTCTCTTTAATCGAGGACATTTTATTATGTATCAGTACAGTGACTTAAAATGAAGTTCAAACTCCTTACCACGGCCCATCAGGCCCAGGAGACCTTCACTCCTGTTTGTTTTGTAATTTCATCTCATAATACTTGATTTCTTTCTCACTCAGGCTTCTCTTCTGTTCTGAAACTGATCAAATTGTTTTCCACTTTAGGGCTTTGAACCTTCAGTTCCTCCTGCTGCAAAGACACTTCCTCAGCTCTTTGCATAGCTGGTTCTTTCTCATCATTTTGGTCACAAGTAAAGGTTACATCCATAGAGACTTTCCTGACCACCAACCACTATATTCAAAGAAAGTTTTCACTTCTTACTTTGGCCCTCATCAGACCAGATCCTCATCTAAACCGCAGAACACACCATAGTTCTCAGTTCACAGTTCTTCTTTCTCAGTTCTCTCAAGGACCAGGTATAACTTGTGCCATTCCCCTGTAAAGGAGAGAGATCAATTCATTATATACAATGGATGCCTAGGGCATTAGGGTTCAATTCTCTATGGTCTAATTTATCACATCATCTGGTTTATTTCTCTCACAGCATTCACCGTACCCTGTAATTGTTTGGCTTACCATTTGTTTAATGATTTATTGTCTGTTACCTTACTCTTCATATTCTTAATGATTACCTTACTCTTCTTATTCTTACTGAGATGGGAATACCAGGCCACATTACTTCCCTCCTGAGAAACCTGTATGCAGGACAAGAAGCAACAGTTAGAACTGGACATGGAACAACGGACTGGTTCAAAATTGGGAAAGGAGTATGTCAAGGCTGTATATTGTCACCCTGCTTATTTAACTTATATGTAGAGTATAGCATGCGAAATGCCTGCCTGGATGAAGTACAAGGTGGAATTGAGATTGCCGGGAGAAATATCAACAACCTCAGATAAACAACCTTTAAACCACTCTAATGGCAGAAAGTGAAGAAGAATTAAAGAGCCTCTTGATGAAGGTGAAAGAGGAGAGTGAAAAAGTTGGCTTAAAACAAAGATCATGGCATCCAATCCTATCACTTCATGGCAAATAGATGGGGGAAATGTGGAAACAGTGTCAGATTTTATTTTCTTTGGCTCCACAATCACTGTGGATAGTGACTACAGCCACAAAATTAATAGATGCTTGCTCCTTGAAAGAATAGCTATAACAACCTAGACAGTGTATTAAAAAGCAGAGACATCACTTTGCCAACAAAGGTCCTTATAGTCAAAGCTATGGTTTTACCAGTAGTCATGTAAAGATGTGAGAGTTGGACTATAAAGAAGGCTGAGCGCCGAAGAATTGATTGTTTCAAACTGTGGTACTGGAGAAGACTCTTGAGAGTCCCTTGGCAGCACGGAGATCAAACCAGTTAATACTGAACGAAATCAACCCTGAATATCCATTGGAAGGACTGGTGCTGAAGCTGAAGTTTCAATACTTTGGCCACCTGATGCAAAGAGCTGACTCATTGGAAAAGCCCCTGATGCTGGGAAAGATTGAGGGCAAGAAGAGAAGGGGTCAACAGGAGATGAGATGGTTGGATGGCATCACTGACTCAATGGATATCAGTTTGAGCAAATTCTGGGAGATAGTGAAGGACAGGGAAGCTTGGCATGTTATAGTTCATGGGGTCGCAAAGAGTCGGACAGGACTTAGCAACTGAACAACAACCTTTCTCTAAAATGTGGACATGAGGGCAGGGAGTTTATTGGTTGTCTTTGTTAGGCTGAATCAAAAACATCTAGCATAATGCCTATTGCATTGCAAATGTTGTGTTATAAATCTTTGTTGATGAGTTATTGTTTTGCCTTTGATGATTAGAATCTTTACAATGTCCTAGGGCAGTGCTTCTTAACCTTTAGGGTATTCACTAAACTCAACATTCAGAAAACTAAGATCATGGCATCTGCTCCCATCACTTCATGGCAAATAGATGGGGAAAGAGTGGAAACAGTGATAGATTTTATTTTGGGGGGATCCAAAATCACTGCAGTTGGTGACTGGAGCCATGAAATTAGAAAAATGCTTGCTCCTTGGAAGAAAAGTTATGACCAACCTAGACAGCATACTAAAAACAGAGACATTACTTTGCCAACAAGGTCCGTCTAGTCAAAGGTATGGTTTTTTTCCAGTAGTCATATATGGATGTGAGAGTTGGACTATAAAGAACGCTGAGTGCCAAAGCTGATGCTTTTGAACTGTGGTGTTGGAGAAGACTCTTGAGAGTCCCTTGGACTGCAAGGAGATCCAACCAGTCCATTCTGAAGGAGATCAGTCCTGGGATTTCTTTGGAAGGACTGATGCTATAGCTGAAACTCCAGTACTTTGGCCACCTCATGCAAAGAGTTGACTCATTGGAAAAGACTGATGCTGGGAGGGATTGGGGGCAAGAGGAGAAGGGGATGACAGAGGATGAGATGGCTGGATGGCATCAGTGACTCGATGGACATAAGTCTCAGTGAACTTCAGGAGTTGGTGATGGACAGGGAGGCCTGGCATGCTGCAGTCCATGGGGTCACAAAGAGTCGGACACGACTGAGCAACTGAACTGAACTCACTAAACCTCCAGAGGTTTTAGATTCAGTTATCAGATCATTCTGAAACTGACTCAGGTAAAAGAAACAGGTTCCAGGTGAGTTGTGTGTACATTTAGACATCCAAAGTTGTTTTCTTTTTAAAATAAAGTGCTTCATTTTAATTTCATCTTGATTTCATATAGGATAATTAAAAAAAAAACTTTATTGGAGTATAGTTGGTTTACAATGTTGCTTTAGCTTCAGGTATACAGCAAAGTGAGACAGTTATACGTATAGGTATATTGACTCTTTTTCAGATTATTTTCCCATGTAGACCATTACAGAGTATTGAGTAGAGTTCCCTGTCCTATACAGTGGGTCCTTATTAGTTATCTACTTTATGTGTAGTAGTGTCTGTAGGTCAATCCCAATCTCTCAATTTATCCCTCCCCCTTCATATGACATACTTGATTCTGTCCAAAAACCAGTAGAAAAGCACATCCCCAAAACTCAAACAAAATTGTGGTTAGCTAAATAGGAATAGTATCTTCAGAAATAAAGCCAGGGGATTTGTGATGTTAATTACTTATTTTTGAGAGAAGAAAAGTTACTGTTTTACAGGCAAATGACACATTTGCTAAGTTTTGTCAACATCCAAGATATTGATATGGTAGAAAGTTTTCTGCCCACAGTGTGCACATGCATCAAAAAGCAAAGATGGAAAACCGTATGGTAGTTCTTCACAAAATGAAGCATAGAATTATCATGTGACCCAGTCATTTCATTTCTGGGCATATTCACAAAGGAACTGAGTGAAGGGATTCAAACAGATAGTTGTACACCCACGTCCACAGCACCATTTTTCATAATGGCTGAAAGGTGGAAGCAAATGTTGGATGGAGAACATCCATTGACAGATGAATGTGCAAACAAAATGTGGTATATACATACAAGGGAATATTATTCCACCTTAAAAAGGAAGGAAATTCTGACATACGCTATGGCATGGATGAAACTTGAGGACCTATACAAAGTGAAGTAAGTCGATCACAAAAGACAAACACTGGAAATTCCCTGGCAGTGCAATGGTTAGGACTCTGGGCTTTCACTGCTAAGGACCTGGGTTCAATCCCTGGTGTGGCAAAAACAAATAACTCAAAAGATAAACACTGTATGATTCCACTTACAACAGGTACCTGGAGTAGTCAGATTAATAGAGACAGAAGGCAGAATGGTGGTAGCCAGGAGCTGAGGAGAGAGAGGAAGGAAGGGTTGGTGTTTGACGAATACAGTTTCAGTTTGGGAAGATGAAAAGTTCTAGAGATGGATGTAGGTGATGTAATGTGAATGTACTTAATGTCACAGAACCGTACACTTAAAAATGTTTAAAATGATTGACTTTATGTTACATATCAATAACCTCAGATATGCAGATGACACCACCCTTATGGCAGAAAGTGAAGAAGAACTAAAGAGCCTCTTGATGAAAGTGAAAGAGGAGAGTGAAAAAGTTGGCTTAAAGCTCAACATTCAGAAAACTAAGATCATGGCATCCGGTTCCATCACTTCATGGCAAATAGATGGGGAAACAGTGGAAACAGTGTCAGACTTTATTTTTCTGGGCTCCAAAATCACTGCAGATGGTGATTGCAGCCATGAAATTAAAAGACGCTTACTCCTTGGAAGGAAAGTTATGACCAACCTAGACAGCATATTAAAAAGCAGAGACATTCCTTTGCCAACAAAGGTTCGTCTAGTCAAGGCTATGGTTTTTCCAGTGGTCATGTATGGATGTGAGAGTTGGACTCTACAGAAAGCTGAGCACTGAAGAATTGATGCTTTTGAACTGTGGTGTTGGAGAAGACTCTCGAGAGTCCCTTGGACTGCAAGGAGATCCAACCAGTCCATCCTAAAGGAGATCAGTCCTGGGTGTTCATTGGAAGGACTGATGTTGAAGCTGAAACTCCAATACTTTGGCCACCTGATGCAAAGAGCTGACTCATTGGAAAAGACCCTGATGCTGGGAAAGATTGAAGGCAGGAGGAGAATGGGACGACAGAGGATGAGATGGTTGGATGGCATCACAGACTCGATGGACATGTGTTTGGGTGGACTCTGGGAGTTGGTGATGGACAGGGAGGCCTGGTGTGCTACGGTTCATGGGTTCGCAAAGAGTCGGATACGACTGAACAACTGAACTGAACTGACTGATGTTACATATATTTTAACAAGCACACACAAGTAATAGAAAGGAGAAACAATATCTGATGAGAATTTTGAAATACAGATCTTCTCCACTTACAGTGGGATGTCCAGACAAACCCATGGTAATTTGAAAATATCCTAAGTCCAAAATGCATTTAATACAACTAACATACCCAACATCAGAGCCTGACCTACCTTTAACGTGCTCAGAACACTCACATTAATCTACTCTGTAGACTGTAGCCCGCTAGGCTCCTCTGTCCATGGGATTTTCCAGGCAAGAATACTGGAGTGGGTTGCCATTTCCTTCTGCAGGGGATCTTCCCAACTCAGGAAATGAAGGCAGGTCTCCTGCACTGCAGGCAGATTTTTTACTGAGCCACCAGGGAACATTAACCTACAGTTGGGCAAAATCGTCAAACACAAAGCCTATTTTACAATAATGTATTGGATATCTCATATAATTTATTGAATAGTGTATTTTGAAAGTGAAACCCAGAATTGTTTATGAGTACAGAATGGTTGAAAGCCTATTGGTGGCTTGCCCTCCTTATCTTGTGGTTGACTGGGAGCAGGCTTACTGTCGCTCTCAGCATCAGGAGTGTCCTAGAGCAAATCGCCCGCCCAGGAAAGGATTGAAATTGAAAATCCTACTATGGTTTCTACTGAATGCCTACCGTTTTCTCATCATCATAAAGTGGAAAAATCTTAAGTCCAACAATTTTAAGTGGGGGCTATCTGTAGAGGTTTATCTGTTATGTGTTCACAGTGATAGACTTGTTGCAGCTTCTTGAGCATCTCCCAGATAGATCCCAGGAACCAAGCACAGAAATTCAAGCAAGAAGCCAAACAGTGTGACTTTATGGCCATTAACACACAAAGAAAATCCTGTGAAGATTCACGAACGAGTTAAAAGCGTGCTCTCAGCCCTGCCTAGTTCTGCATTCTGTCACTCCTTACTCTCAAATTCTCGACGATACACTGAGAAAAGTTCCTCAGAAAAAAAACAGGCCGAAGGGAACGCCAAGCATTTGTGACGTGATTAAGGAACTACCTCGGAGCAACATAGAGGACCGCACCGTAGACAGGAATTGAATGGGCCTTCTCTAAATGGAACTCCCCCCGACCCACCTCCCCCCCCAACCCCCTGCCCCAGGTTGGATGGGGTGTGTGGCGGGTGAGGGATCAGCAAGGGAGGAAAGGAACTTTCAACCAGAGACAGCTGCACGTAGAACTGAACGCGCCACGGGGAGCTGACATTCGAGCTGTCCCAGCAGGGTCGGCGCTGCGCGGCGGGCTGCCTCAGTTTCCCGGGGTAGAGGTTCTGGAGCACCACCCCCTCTGACGTCACGGGGCGGGGCGTCTGGGGGCTAGAGCGCGGGGCTGGCCCTGAGTGGGTGGGCGCGCCGGGACGAAGCGTGGCGCCCCCGGGCAGCGCGGTCCCGGCGAGGCGGAAGCCTAGGCTGGAGGCGGGGCCGCGGCGCTGAGTCACGCGGGATTGACCCGCCCGCCGCCTGCAGAGGCGGAGGTGACAGCGGGCCTGGGACGTGCGGCCGTTGCTGCCCGCTGCGCCGAGGGACCGCCGGGCAGCGGAGAGCAGGTCAGAGGCCGGGCGAGGCCGGGTTGGGCAGTTCGGTCTTCGGGGGCGGCGGGCGGAGGGGACCCGGGCCCCGAGGGACGCGCCGGGATGCTGGGCCTGCGCCGTCCCTGCCCGGCCGCGGCCGCTACCCCTACCGGGAGCCTCCGACAGACAGCGGGGCACCGGGCCCTCGTCGGAGCCCTCCGGTCCAGGTCGGTCGAGCCCTAGGAGGCGCTGGGGACTGGAAGAAGCCAGGTGGTCGGCAGTCCGAGGGTTGCAGACGTGGGCTTTTTAAAATTGTGTCAGGCAAGCCCAGGGATCTTCGCCCTGCACCGCCCTGCCACTCCGGCAATGAGGCGAAATTTGTAAACTCTGGAAAAGAATCCAGCGTTATTTTACAGATGAAGAAATTCTTTTGGTTCACACAGCGTCACTTTCAGTCGGAGTAGGACGGTTTCCGAAAAAAGAGTAAGACCTGTTTGGCTGGAGATGCAAGTTTGCTTCTGGTGAAATTTGGTATACCTGCTTTCCTGCCTCAGGTACCGATGTCAACCAGGCATCAATTTCTCAAGGCATCTAACCTTAAAAAGGATGTCTGTGCTGTCAGTTGAATAAAGGAATACTGGGGTTACAAACGGGTCAGGTCTGCTGCAAGTTAGATGCTGTGGAAAATGGTTGGTGTATACAGTTAAATTTTAAATGAAAACTCCACTTTACATGCAATCTTTTTATCCTTTATTGTCTGTCTCATTTATATAGTAATGAAGGATAGTCACAACTTATTCTGTAGTTACTAATTTGCCTTTAGGTCTGTTTTACGGTAATTGTTTTATAGTAACGTGAGCTTTCTTTTCACTATCACTGGTGCTGTGGAATATGGCAAGCCAGGGGTAGCATTAATATTTAGTGTTTGAGCATAGATTAGCTGGGCTTCCCAAGTGGCGCTAGTGGTCAAGAACCTACCTGCCTATACAGGAGACACAGGTTGGATCCCTAGGTCAGGGAGATCCCTGGGGGAAGGCATGGCAACCCACGTCAGTATTCTTGCCTGGAGAATCCCATGAACAGAGGAGCTTGGAGGGTTACAGTCCATGGGGTCGCAGAGAGTCAGACATTTCTGAAGCGACTTAGCACACATAGGTTAGCTACAGGTGTTTGTATAGCTGAAGTTACAGGCTCGGTTAATTCCTTGTTTTATATTGAAGAGTGAAGTATGTGCCAGCATACAGGTGTTGTTTCTTAGACTGTTGCTGCGTTTATTACTCACCGCATAGAATTGATTCAAATTGATGAGCAAATTAGTTTAAACCTCAGCACCTGTTTTTCTCTAAATTATTGAATTAAAGGATCTCTAAAGTTCCCTGATTTTAGGTGTTAATTTGAAAATATGTGACTCATTGTGACAATAACGGCTTTTAGAAAACATGTTTTTTAAAAAAACTCTGCATCATGCATAGCAAATCTTCAAATTCAGTGTTATTCTCAACGCTTCCAGTCACTTCATCATTGTTGAGTTAATGTAAGTGAAAAGAGATTTTTCAAATTACTTCTGTGTTAAATTCACTAAATTTAGAGACTGTAATGAATGCTTTGTGTATGGTGGAGAGTTGCTAAAATCTGGCCTGGGGATGGGATCTCTGCAGTGCACAGATAACTTTTGCAATAAGCCAAGAACATTCTGCCTCGGAAATGTGATAAGGTGTCTTCAATACAGTGTTCATACTGTGTGAATTTCCAGCCGAGATGTGATAATCTTCGTAGACAATCTGTCCAAATATGTACATGTTATTTTGTCTTGTAGCTCCAAAGTAGAGCCTTTCGCACCTCTTGTTTCTTTCCTGGCTCGTTTCTTCTTAGTGTCCCTCTTATGTGCAGAGACCCCTTCACATTCCTCTTTGATCCACATGAAAGAGGCAGTTCAGGGCCTCTTTCAAGCACTGATTGAACCTACATCACTTTTTCTCCTCTTAAAGTACATGATAAATTGTAATTCTTGAATGATCATTTAGGTCTCCTAAAAACTCAAGAGTGAATATTCATTTTTAGAACATAGTGCAAGAGTCCATGAAGCTCTGGTTCTGAAAAAGGGTTAAGGGGACTGTGTATAGATTTTTATCCTCCCTAAACTGGGAGACTGCAATCTAGGAAGCCTCCAGAGCCAGTAGACTTATTTCACTGCCTCAGAAGGAAACAGTTTGAACAGGATACATGGTGAATCTTCAAATTTGTTACTCTTCTCATTTCTCCCACTCAGTTTATCAGGGTTGGGCTGAAATAAGCGAAAGGTGATTTCTCATATTTCAGACACTTCAGTGATTGTTCAGATTACAGATACTTTTTAAATTTGGTGAACTTTTTTAAGTGACAAAAGCAATTAAACTAGAATGCAAATGGAGGTTTGCATACCCACTACCAGATATAAGGCTTTTATTATTTTCTAGGTTTATTAGTCTGTCATTTCTGAAGTTAGTTAATGTATTACCTACCCCACAGCGGGCTTCCCAGATGGCTCAGTGATAAAGACTGCCTGCTAGGGCAGAGGAGGTGGGTTCCATCCCTTGGTTGGGAAGATCCCCTGGAGGAGGAAATGGCAACCCTTAAACACAAATTCAGTTAATATTAAATAGTTTCTTCTTATGCCTTGCTTAGGAAATCTGAATAAACTAACCTTCAAGATTGGATAACTTAGTCTTGTTGGCCAGGAGCTAATTATAAGATATCAGTCTCTCACCTGGAAAGGCAGAAAGGTATGAAGAAGCAGCCATAAAATCATATCACAGATCAACCTTGTGATGAAAGAATTGATAAACAAATCAAGGCTCAACAAATATTCATGGAGTACCAGATCTGTTCTTGGTGCTGGGGTTATAGCTGTGAACAAAACAGAAAAGGCCCTGCCCTCATGCAGTAGATATTCTGGTAGCATGGGGGCAGACAGGAAATAAATATGTGACTGGATCATGGTCACATAATTCTAAGTGTTGTGAAGAAACAGAAAGAGGTGTAAGTGGGAAAGGAGAAGAGGCGTGCACTCATAAAGTGCAGAGTGGTCTAAGAAGGCCTCTACTGAGATCGCTTTGAATCTAGGTCTTGAGAGGAGTGAGGGAGTGAGCAGAAGGCAGAGGGATGAGTAAGTTCCAGACCCCAATGCAGAAGCATGTTTGGCATGTGTGAGGGACAGCGAGGTCATGGTGGCCAAGCAGTCCCCATGTGGGTGAGGGGAAAGTGCAGCAGATAAGAGGTGGTAGGAGTTGGGGTTGGGCACAGGGTGTGCATAGCAGTGTAGGCGGTTTTGTAAAGTATTTTGGCCTTTACTCTGAGTGAGGGGGGAGCCCGTTGAGCCTTTTGGACAGAGAAGCTTCTGATGACTTATGTTTTAACAGGATCACTCTGGCTGAGTGACAGAGAGACGGAAAGGGACAAGGGCACAGTCGGTGAGGGCTTCCCATTCATACCAGTTTCGTGACCCTGAACTGCAGTCCCCTGGCTTTCGTTTGCTCATCTTAGGATAACCAGGCGCTCTCTAGCTCTAGAATTTTTAGATTCTAAGAAGTGTGGAATCTCTGTGGGCTAGAGGATTATATATATGAAAAGGTTCTGAAAGTAAGTTGTTTCAGAGGACGTGAAAAGTTGATGGCACCAATGTGCCTTTAGCTGAATCACTCCTAATCTCACTCCTAATCAAGAGGTAATCGGCTCTTTTCAGTTAGGTTGTGAGGTCATGAGAACAAAAACACTGTTTCGTGACCATTCTGCCCTGATCCCTTTAGTCCTCTGCTGATCCCTGAATTTTTCCCTTCCTGCTTGAAAAAGGATGAAAAGCTGTTACTCATCAACAAAGCTGGCAACCAGAGTTGCTTTTGTTGTTAGGAAAGTTGGAAACTTAGGGGAAGGAAACAATTCTAATTTTGTTTTCATCACAGGTCATTTGAATTCTTCTTTTTTAACATGCAAGGAGCCTAAAAGATGTCTTTTTTTTTTTTTTTTTTCCCTTCTCTTCCTCCCTGGATTTTAGTTGGTGATGATGCATTTCATTATGCTTTCCCACCCACCCCGAGTACTGTTTTTAAGGTCCTCCTGTGTTTCTACATGTACATCTAATTCTTTGCTTCTGAATGCTGTATTTTTTTTCCTTTTTTTAAAATTTTTTATTTTATTTTTTTTTAATTCAATTTTAATTTTAAAAAATTATACATGTGTTCCCCATCCTGAACCTTCCTCCCTCCTCCTCCCCCCATACCATCCCTCTGGGTCGTCCCAGTGCACCAGCCCCAAGCATCCAGCATCGTGCATTGAACCTGGACTGGCATCTCATTTCATACATGACATTTCACATGTTTCAATGCCATTCTCCCAAATCTTCCCACCCTCTCCCTCTCCCACAGAGTCCATAAGCCTGTTCTATACATCAGTGTCTCTTTTGCTGTCTCAGTATACAGGGTTATCGTTACCATCTTTCTAAATTCCATATATATGCGTTAGTATACTGTATTGGTGTTTGTCCTTCTGGCTTACTTCACTCTGTATAAGGCTCCAGTTTCATCCACCTCATTAGAACTGATTCAAATGTATTCTTTTTAATGGCTGAATAATACTCCATTGTGTATATGTACCACAGCTTTCTTATCCATTCATCTGCTGATGGACATCTAGGTTGTTTCCATGTCCTGGCTATTATAAACAGTGCCGCGATGAACATTGGGGTACACGTGTCTCTTTCCCTTCTGGTTTCCTCAGTGTGTATGCCCAGCAGTGGGATTGCTGGATCATAAGGCAGTTCTATTTCCAGTTTTTTAAGGAATCTCCACATTGTTCTCCATAGTGGCTGTACTAGTTTGCATTCCCACCAACAGTGTAAGAGGGTTCCCTTTTCTCCACACCCTCTCCAGCATTTATTATTTGTAGACTTTTGGATCGCAGCCATTCTGACTGGTGTGAAATGGTATCTCATAGTGGTTTTGATTTGCATTTCTCTGATAATGAGTGATGTTGAGCATCTTTTCATGTGTTTGTTAGCCATCTGTATGTCTTCTTTGGAGAAATGTCTATTTAGATCTTTGGCCCATTTTTTGATTGGGTCATTTAGTTTTCTAGAGTTGAGCTGTAGGAGTTGCTTGTATATTTTTGAGATTAGTTGTTTGTCGGTTGCTTCATTTGCTATTATTTTCTCCCATTCTGAAGGCTGTCTTTTCACCTTGCTAATAGTTTCCTTTGATGTGCAGAAGCTTTTAAGTTTAATTAGGTCCCATTTGTTTATTTTTGCTTTTATTTCCAATATTCTGGGAGGTGGGTCATAGAGGATCCTGCTGTGATGTATGTCAGAGAGTGTTCTGCCTATGTTCTCCTCTAGGAGTTTTATAGTTTCTGGTCTTACGTTGAGATCTTTAATCCATTTTGAGTTTATTTTTGTATATGGTGTTAGAAAGTGTTCTAGTTTCATTCTTTTACAAGTGGTTGACCAGATTTCCCAGCACCACTTGTTAAAAGATTGTCTTTAATCCATTGTATATTCTTGCCTCCTTTGTCAAAGATAAGGTGTCCATATGTGCGTGGATTTATCTCTGGGCTTTCTATTTTGTTCCATTGATCTATATTTCTGTCTTTGTGCCAGTACCATACTGTCTTGATAACTGTGGCTTTGTAGTAGAGCCTGAAGTCAGGTAGGTTGATTCCTCCAGTTCCATTTTTTCTTTCTCAAGATCGCTTTGGCTATTCGAGGTTTTTGTATTTCCATACAAATTGTGAAATTATTTGTTCTAGCTCTGTGAAGAATACTGTTGGTAGCTTGATAGGGATTGCATTGAATCTATAAATTGCTTTGGGTAGTATACTCATTTTCACTATATTGATTCTTCCAATCCATGAACATGGTGTATTTCTCCATCTATTAGTGTCCTCTTTGATTTCTTTCACCAGTGTTTTATAGTTTTCTATATATAGGTCTTTAGTTTCTTTAGGTAGATATATTCCTAAGTATTTTATTCTTTTCATTGCAATGGTGAATGGAATTGTTTCCTTAATTTCTCTTTCTGTTTTCTCATTATTAGTGTATAGGAATGCAAGGGATTTCTGTGTGTTGATTTTATATCCTGCAACTTTACTATAATCATTGATTAGTTCTAGTAATTTTCTGGTGGAGTCTTTAGGGTTTTCTATGTAGAGGATCATGTCATCTGCAAATAGAGTTTTACCTCTTCTTTTCCAATTTGGATTCCTTTTATTTCTTTTTCTGCTCTGATTGCTGTGGCCAAAACTTCCAAAACTATGTTGAATAGTAATGGTGAAAGTGGGCACCCTTGTCTTGTTCCTGACTTTAGAGGAAATGCTTTCAATTTTTCACCATTGAGGATAATGTTTGCTGTGGGTTTGTCATATATAGCTTTTATTATGTTGAGGTATGTTCCTTCTATTCCTGCTTTCTGGAGAGTTTTTATCATAAATGGATGTTGAATTTTGTCAAAGGCTTTCTCTGCATCTATTGAGATAATCATATGGTTTTTGTTTTTCAATTTGTTAATGTGGTGTATTACATTGATTGATTTGCGGATATTGAAGAATCCTTGCATCCCTGGGATAAAGCCCACTTGGTCATGGTGTATGATCTTTTTAATGTGTTGTTGGATTCTGATTGCTAGAATTTTGTTAAGGATTTTTGCATCTATGTTCATCAGTGATATTGGCCTGTAGTTTTCTTTTTTTGTGGGATCTTTGTCAGGTTTTGGTATTAGGGTGATGGTGGCCTCATAGAATGAGTTTGGAAGCGGAGGGAAGATGCCCTGAGAAGGACTCGATGGCTATTCCTGGCTTTGGATATGGAAGGGGGCTGCTGCTGCTAAGTCACTTCAGTCAACAAATAGCTCAAACTGAGGGAGCTGGAATGACAAGAGGCCTCTGGAGGGAACACATTCCCACTGACACCCGGTTTCAACCCATTGAGACGCCTTTTAGACTCTGACCTCCAAAACAAGCCACAACACTGTAGTCGGGCTTGGATTATCTTGAAATTACATAAAAGAAATGAAAAAAAAGTGCTTTTCAAACTGATTATAGAGAACATTATTAAACTAACAAAGACTGAACAAAGAGATGAATGCTGTATTATGTCCCATGCTCTGTGCATGTGTGAACCACCATTTTGCTTGTCTCCTCTCTGTGTAATACATCCTCAGGTTGTCCCTACGTCCTACCACCACAAATATTGCTGCAGTGAGCATCTTCATACCTGTCCACTTCTAAAACTGTGTAATAGAAGTGTGGGGTATACACTTAGAAGGGAATCACTGGGTCATGGGCTTTCATGTCCTGAGTTTGATCAGACTGTGCCAGATGCCTGCCTACAATAGCTGTACCAATCTCTCCTGCCAGAAGTGTTTGAGGGGTCTTATATCATGTCCCAACCACCACTCAGCTTTCTCTCGGTCTCCACCTTTTGTAATCTCATAGGGGCAAGGTGGTATCTTGTCGTTTTCATTTGTATTCTTTGGTTACTAATGATTATAAAGATCTCTTATACATATAGTTTTATCTATAAATTACTGATTCCTGTCTTAGCCCATTTTCTCTTGAAGTTACTGTGTTGTTGCTGTTGACTCGTGGAAGACAGTTTATAGATGTTTATTCATCATCACTTTGTAGATGTTTTCTCATATGTTAATTTTGTCTTTGTTGTCTTTTTATCAATAAAAATTCTTTTTTTAATAAAAATTCTTAATTTTAATGAAATAAGTAAATTCTTTGGCTTATATCTTATGCTTTTAGAGTTTTAAGAAGGCCCTGCCAGTCCCCAAGTTATTGCTATTCCTTTAATTTGTCTAGAGTCCACATTACACATGAGTTAGATAGGGATCCAGCCCTATTATTCTCCATTTAATGAGCCAGTTTTTTCCAGTAACATATCCAAAAAACCCATCATTTCTTTTATTACATTGTGATACCCTCTTTCTCCTGTATGGTTTCCGTGGATACACTAGTCTATCTCTAAGCCTCTTTTTTGTTCCATTAGTTTGTCAGTTCTTGCTCTGTTTTTTGTTGCTCTAATTTTATTACAGTGATTTGGCAATACATCCTCATGAATGGCACAGCAAGTATCCCATCTCTTTTATTTTTAAATTTATTTAGCTACTCTGGGGTCATTATTTTTCCATATAACATTTGCAGTATGTTTATCAAGTTCCTCAAATTTTTTGAGAAATTTTTATTGGGCTTACCTTGAATTTATAAAGTATTTGAGAGAGGCTTAACATCTTTCTGATATTAGCTTATTTCATTCAGAAGTATGGCATGTGTCGCTTCATTTATTCAGCTCACTTTTTTTCCAGAATTTTTGTTTTACTTGGAAATGATTTAAAACTAACAGAGGAATTCTAAGATTAGTACAAAGAGCTCCTGTATATCCCTTACCTAGATTCATATTGCTGTATTTGCTTTATTACTCCCTGTCTACATTTCTCTGCCATTTGTTCTTACCCATTTGAGTTATTAGTTGCAGACATCATGACCCTTTACGCCTAAATACTTCATCAGCTCATCTTTAAGTCCCATATTAGAACTTTCAAGTTTTCTCCATAAAGGTCTAAGAGGATATTCTTGGCTAAATTAATTTCTGAATACTGAATAATAGTTTTGTTACTATTGTGAATCATGTGTATTTCTATTACTGTTGGCTATTGGTAGTTTAAGAGAAATGGTATTGATTATTGTAAGTTAATCTTGTATTTTGCAGCCCGGCTTCACTGTCTTATTCAAATAGTCTGCTGTTTTCTGTTGTTTCTTTTCCCCATAATTATGTCCTTTGAAAATACTGATAGTTTTGTTGTTTCCCATCCTTGTATTTCTTGTTTATCTTTCCTTTACAGCCTTGACCAGAACTTCCAGAACTATGTCAAAAATGTTGCTATGTTAGTGAACATCTTTGTCTTGTCCTCACTCTTAAGGAGAATTAATCTAAAGTTTCCCGATTTCATATAATGTTTGTTTTAGGTTTTAGGTGTACCTTCATCAGGTTATCCTGGAGAAGGAAATGGCAACCCACTCCAGTATTCTTGCCTGGAGAATTCCGTGGACAGAGGAGCCTGGCGGGCTGCAGTCCATGGGGCCACAAAGAGTTGGACACGACTGAGAGACTCACACTTTTGTTAGGTTAAGGTATTCTCCTTTAGGTACTCCTGGTTTACTGAGCATTTTCATCATAAATGGGTATTAAGCCTTGTCAAATACTTTTCAGGATTTGTCTCTAAAGAAATAAGATGGCGTCAGGAGGCTGCAAACCAAAATCTAAGCTGAGCTTTAGCTTCAAGTATAAGAAGATTAATAAAAGTCAGTATTTCTGAACACTGCATATATAAATTTATGGTAAACATATCACAATTCCAATATAAGCTTATTTCACTGTTATGTCATCGTTTTCCTCCTGCTTTAAGAGTGAGAATTTAAAAAGCTGGTGTGAAGGATGAGAGCGCCATATTCAGCATAACTGAAGTCGTCAGCATGATTGTAAATATAAGATATGTAAAATTATAGTTTCCTTGCTCTGTGGATCAGTCTCTGCTCTGGGTATAAATCTCACCTAAGTATATCTCACAGAATATTGAGATGGTTCAGCAAGTAGCTCTTTAGCAGCCATAACTGCTAGAGTGTTGGGCAGTAGATTCTCAGGGCCATCTCTTTGGTACATGATTGTTTTTTTTTTTTAAGCTAGCTGTTTTTTCTTAATTATAACAATTATGCCTCTTAATTGTAGAAAATTTGCAAATAGAAAAGGAAATCTTTGATCCTGCCTTTTAGAATAAATCCCTGTTAAACTGTTTCTCTCTCTGGTCTTCTTTGGGGAGTAGGTATGGGGGGCTTACTTTTTGGAGGAGGAGAATTCACCTAACGTTGGGCTATATAATTTTGCATCACCCCTCCTTTTTCAGGTTTAGGCCATTAGCTCTTGTTTGTCTTGCTTTGATTGATATTCTGGAAAAAAAAAAAAAGCTGTAAGAAAGATATGATTAGTTTATAGAGGCAGGGTTATAGCTTGCTGATGACTTGGACATTTCTAACAGGCTGGGTCTGAGTGCACAGACAGCCCGGCCTCATTACCAGAGTATGGAGAAGTCATAGTCCATCTGCCAGCAGACGGAAGACTAGCTTGAAGGAGAGGAGGAATCTATTTGATGTCACTCTGCTTCAGTTCAGTTAGCACCTTCCTTGTTTAGAACACATTTGCATTTATCTTTCAGAAAATAAAAAGTATGGAGGAAATAGTTGTAATTTACTTTCTTTTGACTCTGAAATAAGCCCAAAATATTGTCTTGTTTCCCTAATCACCTTCTGCTAGTGTGAGGTGAGGGAGTATGGTACTAAATTGCTGGAAGTGACAGAATTTTTAACATTCTTATCAGCTGATAGATTCAGTATCCAATGCCCTCCCCTCCTCACTCCTCATTCCTTCACCCTGCTCTTTTTCATTTTGCTGAGATACCTGTCACTTCCTCAGATCTTGTTGTCTGCCTTCCCCATCCCTCCAGGAGGAAGTTCTTCAAGGACAGGAACCTGTTTTGTGCACTGATAAATCCCAAGCACCTTTGAGCCTTGCCTGGTACGTAGCATGCCCTCAACAGATGGAACCCATAAAATGAGTCAATCTGTAAGGAGGCAGCGTGTGTTACAGCGAGGGAAAGTCTTAAGGGAGAGGTAAGGGAAGACAATTTTCTTAGCCTCATGGGTTCGATAAACTAGTAGAGTCCTCGTTTCCTGCTTGACCTTTTAAGTGTTTCTATCAACCCAGCCACAGAGTTAATTTCTCTATATCTGTTTTAGCCACTCTGTGGTTTTTGAAAGTGAAGTGTGTCTGTGTTGCTGACAAGCACATGGCGGGAGTAGGGCTGCCGAGAGAATAGTCCGTGCTGACGTGGGCTCATAGGTTCCGGGCCCAGCACACACTCTGCGTTGTTTTCATGAGGTGATTGATTCTCTTAGGACAAATGATCTGCCCCATCAGCAAAAAAAGTTGCAGTGGATGTGCCGAGTGGCACTGAATGCCCAGTGTCACACCCCATGCCCTCCCCCTTTCTAGTTTATTCTTCCTCCCTTCCCCAGCCATGCAGAAACCTTTTGGCATCTCTGTTGTTTCTGGATGTGATTCAGGATTGTTATGATGAACAGTCATGCTGCATATACCTGGTCACTTAATATAAAGCAAGGCTCAATCATATTAAATAGCATTCTGTAGGGTGCTAAGAGAGAAAAAAGGAGTGGGGGGTTTGACACAAAGACACCATAATGCTGTCCTGGAGGCCAAGGCTGTAGACCCATCTGTCTTGTATAGAGCATTGTTTGAGTCAAGGTCCTGAAAAATACCACTTAACCATTATTTTTACCTACTATTATTCTACTGGTTGACACATTACCTGGCCCTCAAATCTGATCCAGACTGTCCATGTATATTCTAATTCCACGTCCCTATTTCTACTTCAATCAGATCTCTCTTTCTTTCCTATAGCAATGAGGATAGCAATAAGTATATTATTATAATTATGAATATGTCTTGGGGTTCACTGCTGCTGCTAAGTCGCTTCAGTCGTGTCCGACTCTGTGCGACCCCATAGACGGCAGCCCACCAGGCTCCCCCGTCCCTGGGATTCTCCAGGCAAGAACACTGGAGTGGGTTGCCATTTCCTTCTCCAATGCATGAAAGTGAAAAGTGGAAGTGAAGTCGCGCAGTCGTGTACGACTCTTCGCGACCCCATGGACTGCAGCCTACCAGGCTCCTCCGTCCATGGGATTTTCCAAGCAAGAGTACTGGAGTGGGGTGCCATACTAGGAGTCTGAATTTAAATGAAGGGAAAGGAATTTAAAACAACAATAATAATGTACTAACAGTGGCTAATATTTTAGCCAGTCATAGTCCTAACTGCATTTTTATTTAATCTTCAGAACAATTTTATAATGAAGATCAGATCAGATCAGTTGCTCAGTCGTGTCCGACTCTTTGCGACCCCATGAATCGCAGCACGCCAGGCCTCCCTGTCCATCACCAACTCCCGGAGTTCACTCACACTCACGTCCATCCAGTCAGTGATGCCATCCAGCCATCTCATCCTCTGTCATCCCCTTCTCCTCCTGCCCTCAATCCCTCCCAGCATCAGAGTCTTTTCCAATGAGTCACCTCTTCGCATGAGGTGGCCAGAGTACTGGAGTTTCAGCTTTAGCATCATTCCTTCCAAAGAAATCCCAGGGCTGATCTCCTTCAGAATGGACTGGTTGGATCTCCTTGCAGTCCAAGGGGCTCTCAAGAGTCTTCTCCAACACCACAGTTCAAAAGCATCAATTCTTCGGTGCTCAGCCTTCTTCAGAGTCCAAGTCTCACATCCATACATGACTACAGGAAAAACCATAGCCTTGACTAGACGAACCTTTGTTGGCAAAGGAATGTCTCTGCTTTTGAATATGCTATCTAGGTTGGTCATAACTTTCCTTCCAAGGAGTAAGCGTCTTTTAATTTCATGGCTGCAGTCACCATCTGCAGTGATTTTGGAGCCCAGAAAAATAAAGTCTGACACTGTTTCCACTGTTTCCCCATCTATTTCCCATGAAGTGGTGGGACCAGATGCCATGATCTTCGTTTTCTGAATGTATAAGGAAAGTGCTATTGTAATCCTCATTTTGCATTTGGAGAAACTCAGGTACAAGTTGGTTAGGAAACTTGCCCTAAAGTTTTTAATGCTGTTAAGTGGTAGAACAGGAAATCAAACACCTGTTTTTCTCCAGCACCCACTGTCTTAACCAGCATGCCATAGCAGGTCTCAGGTAAGTGGCTGCCTGAAGACCAGGAATGACCTACACAGTCACATGGTTAGTGATGATTGTCCTTTTTTCATGTTCACCACACTACTCATTGGAGTGAGGTGTAGGGGGACTGGGAGGAGTCTGCAGCGGAGACTGGCTGGGGAGTTTCCTCCCAGATCCTGTGTTGACTCTGCAGACAGAAACGAATTGCACCTCAGAAAGGGAGAGGCTCTGAAACTACCCATCCAGCTTGCGTTCTCTGGCTTTTTGACCTTTTCCTAAAAATAATAATTTCCTAATAATTAATAATATTTGAGATTTGCAAAAAATGAATAAAGAACAATACAACAAATGTCCCATGTATCCAACACTCAATTTAAGACGTAGAAAGCTGAGTTGGTTTGTGTTCCACCTCCCTTTGCCCTTTTTAAGATTCTCTGGTTCTAGTGACTTAGAAGGAAAAATAAAAGAATTGCATTTTATTTACATATGACAGCAGTACCATTACTGTCACCTAAGAAAAAGCACTAGTCATTCCTTAATATATAATCAGGAAGCTAGTCAATGTTCAGAATTTCTTCCATTTGTCTCTGTTTCTTAAACAGTTGATTTGTTTGAATTGGAATCCAAGAAATGGCACCCATTGCATTCAGCTAATATATTTCTTAAGTAGTTTTTAATTGATAAGTTCCCTTTCCTTTCATTTTCATTTTAAGTTTTGATTACAGTTTATTTTGTTAAAGCGTTTTGTCATAAAGTTTCCCACATTCTGGGTTTTTTGAATGGCTATGATGCAACCTTATTGCCCAATTGCGAGTTAATTTACACTTTTAATCTGTCAGTCACTTTTGGAGGTTCCAAGTTATTCAGTCTCCATAAATAGAAAGGGTTCACTGACCCATATACAGCTTGGTCTGGTCCAGAGGTCGTTTCCGAGGAGTCTTCCAAAATGTTCCAGGTGATAGGGAATGACATAATCAGCAGCAGATATCTCTAAAAAACATTTTGCCGCAGAAGGAATTTTATAGCTTCTCTTTGGCAAGGAATTTTCATGGTCGCTAGAGTCAGAGAAGGGAAGGGAGAAGCGAGTGAGTGGTCTGGTTTTCTTCTTTCAGACCGTGTCTGTTGCTTTAAGGATTTCTGGGGCTCAGTGCCAGAACTTCCTTGGGATATTATTGTCTTATAGTTTAGATCTGCTTATCAGGAAACAGAATCCCTGAAGAGTCAGTTAAGAGGAGAATGAGTTTACATTAAAATCAGACCTTTGTTAGTGCCTGCTGGGGTCTTGTGTTTTATTCCTGAGCCGCTAGCCAGACTGTAGAGCATAATACTAATGTGTATGGTCTTCACACCTATAGTGTTTATTATCTGTTCTTTATGCTGCCACTGTCTAGATGTCGTTCAATAATTATAATATGTGGACCGCTGTAGACATGAAGAAGTCCAATTTTGTTTTATTTTTCTTTTAGTCTTGTTGCTTTGACCCACTAGTCAACTGTAATAGTTCTACAGGGTAATTAGTCAATATTAAAAAGAAAGAAAATTGTTGAAGTGTGAAGCAATATTTGGCTTTATTTATCTGGTGGTTCAGATGGTAAAGAATCTGCCTGCAGTGTAGGAGACCTGGGTTTTATCCCTGGGTCGGGAAGATCCCCAGGAGAAGGGGATGGCAACCCACTCCAGTATTCTTGCCAGGAAAATCCCATGGACAGAGGAGCCTGGCAGGCTGCAGTTTGTGGGGTCAAAGAGTCAGACACAGCTGAGCGACTAACACTTTCACTTTCATCAATATTTAGTGGCTTGATGACTGTTAAAAAAAAAATCTCAATGTCAATATTTTCATGTAGTTTTAAAGCCCAACAATTAATAAAACCAAGACTAAAAATCTAACATAGAATAAGGACATTTAATGCGTTTGTTACAGTACTGCTTACACTTTCATTATGAACTTGCTATCTTAAGAAGTTTGCTTTAATTAAAGGCATTGATAACAGTAAATTACTGGAAATCTTTGTGTTAAATTTTACCAATATATTCAAATTTTATTCTTATATTCCATATAAGAATGGAATCAGAAGTCAGACCTGGTCAATATTCTCTTCTGGTGACTCCAAATGCTTAAAAACGGAAGTATAATTATTCACAACAAAAGTGTCAACCAGAAGTGGTTTGCTAGTTATGGATTGTTCTTCCTTGCAGTGATCAGTTTAACAAAAATAAACACTTCCTATTTACCATGGTCACAGATAGCAACAGCATACACAGGCGATAGTGTGATTGAAAAGCAGTCTGTAGATGTGTTGTATTAATACGTGTTACAACGTAGTTCCTCGCAGTGAACTGCCAGTATTTTGATGAGGCTAGAGTTTGGGGAGTGTGGTGGGTGGAGGGTGTCCAGAAATGAGGCCAAACATATGTGTGGGAACCAGATCACGATGAGCTCTGTACGATTTACAAAGGAGTTTCAGATACTTCTTATCAGTGATGGATGAGAAACTCTTTTGAACTTCAAGCCGTAGAGAATTATGAGAGTTTGTAGTTAAAAAAGATAATCCTAGTGCAGTGTAGAAAATAGAACAAAGGGACATAAGACTGGTGGGTAACCATTTAGGAAGCTATTGCCATAGTCCCAAAGATGAGATGATGGGAGAAAAAAGAAAAGTAGGGCAGGGGCAATCTCAAACTGAAAAATGTCAAGTCAAAGAACAATTTTTAAGAGGTATATGAGTTTGAAGGACTTGACAATAGTGTTAATGTTTTTCCTGGAAATGGAGGATACTTTTTTAGAAGGTTTTTTTTTAGGACATTAGTTTTTTTTTTTTTTTTTTTTTACATTTATTAAAAGATTAATTTGGGGAACTGGCTCACAGGATTATGGAGACTAAGAAGTTCCATGATCTGCTGTCAGCCAGGTAGAAACCCAGGAAAGTCAGTAGTATAGTCCTAGCCTAAGTTGAAAGGCTTGAGAACAAGGAAGTGCTGATGGTGTAAGTTCCGTAGGATATTTAATTAATTTCATATTCCTCTTCTATCCCTGGAAGGCATTTGGCAAGGTTTTCTTAGACCCATAGGCAAGGATCTCTTAAGTAAAACTGCTGCCAGATCTTTGTGGGATGTAGAACTATGTAGGTCACTTAGAGTTTAGGGTAGAGGGGGATGTCAATTGCTTTGTCCTTGTGACCAGTAACCACAAAGAGTCACATTACTGCCCCTTCCTTTGAAAGAGACGAGCAATTTTGAGCAGTTGGCCCCACCCAGAAGTTGCTGCCTCATCTTTAATATTGTTATCATCAGTATGAGCGATGATAACATTTCTCCTCTCACTTCATTATCATCATCACCATCCTCATAGCTGACATTTACAAAATGTGCGAGGCTTTACTGTTTACCAGGAAATGTATTAAATGTTTTACCAACATGATCAAATGTATTTATCTATCTTTGGCTGTGCCGGGTCTCTATTGCTGTGCAAGGGCTGCCTCTAGTTGCAGTGAGTGGGGTACGCCTGCTTCTCTCTGCGGTGGCTTCTCGTTGCAGAACATTAGATCTAGAGCACCTGGGCTCAGTAGTTGTGCGTGGGCTTAGTTTGCCCTGTGGGTTTTGGGATTTTCCTGAACCAGGGATCGAACCCTTGTCCCCTGCATTCGCAGGTGAATTCTTAACCACTGATCCACCAGGGAAGCTCCCTACATGATCAAACTTAATCCTCATAACACGCCATAAAATAAATTACTATTGTTATCTTCAGTTTACAGATGAGGAAACAAAAGTTCAGAGTGGTTAAAGTAACTTGCCCAAGGTCACATAGCAAATGCAGAACCAAAAACTGAAACTAATTCTCTGACTTAAATGTGAGCTCTTAGCTGTTATGAATATATTTATTACTTAATAGAATTTAGAAGGGAAAATGATTTCTCTTTTTAAATTTATTCCTTTATGTAGCCATGCCCTAGAAAGTTCACATAATCAAACACTGTATTACCCACCCTCCATCTGCAGCTAATAGTGGGAATAAAACATAAATACATTTTTAATACATAAAATACAGGAAAAACTTGAAGGACAGTCAGATCAGATCAGTCGCTCAGTCATGTCCGACTCTTTGCGACCCCATGAATCGCAGCACGCCAGGCCTCCCTGTCCATCACCAACTCCCGGAGTTCACTCAGACTCACGTCCATCGAGTAGTGATGCCATCCAGCCATCTCATCCTCTGTTGTCCCCTTCTCCTCTTGCCCCCAGTCCCTCCCAGCATCAAAGTCTTTTCCAATGAGTCAACTCTTTGCATGAGGTGGCCAAAGTGGAGCATAAATAGGGAAGCTATTTAAATTTCTGACTTTTTTCAAGGCAAGATATCCATGTATGCCTTCACTATTTTTAGCCTGAAATATGGCAGTTTCTAAAACAAGAGATACACTCAGTTTTTAAAATTGAGACATAATTCACAAACCACGAAATCCCCCCTTTTAAAGTATACGATTGAGTGGGGTTTTTTTGGGTGTTTTACACATATGTGCAACCTTCACCACTGTCTAGTTCCAGAACATTTCCTCGCACTGGAAAGAAACCTTGTGTTCTTTAGCAGTCAGTCATTCCCCACTTCTTTCTCCTGAGACATTCGTTTTAAAACCCATTAAATGCCAAAAAAAATCCTAAAGCTATGACAAGGATTTTGAGAATATCTGTCCATAGGCTTGCTCTCTAATGCAGATGATGATGAGAGCAGCAGCAGCAGCAGTCATAATAGCAGCTGACCCCTGTATAGTGCTTACTACGTGTAAGGTACTCTTCTAAGTGCTGTATTTACATGAACTCATTTAAATTTCTATGAAGCAGGTTCTGTCACTAAACCCATTTTCTAGATGAGGAAATTAAAGCACAGAGAAGTTGAGTAACTTGCCTCAAATCACGTAACCTTAACATTGGGGTGGAGCTAGGAGGTAAATCCAGATAGTCTGGCTTTGTGATCTGTGCTCTTAATTATTGTGTTTTAAGTTTCATATTTATATTTGAAAATCATATAAAGACCTTGAACCATGCTAAGTGAAAGAAGCCTGTCACACAAGACCACCTATTGTATGACTCCATTTGTATGAGATGCCTAGAGAAGGCAAATCTTTCTGTCTAGAGAGAAAGTAGATTACTGGTTGTCTGGGGCTGGGATGGATGGGGAGATTTTTGGAGACAAATGGAAAGTGACTGCTAATGGGTATGGAGTTTATTTTTGAGATGATTAAAATGTTTTAAAATGGATAGTGGTCCAGGTTGCACAACTCTGGAAATTTACTAAACCCATTGTATTGTACACTTTGGATTAATTCTATAGTATGTGAGTTGCAACTCAATAAACCTGTTTTTTTAAAATGATGTGAAGATAAATGACCTGGATGATTTGCCTTGGAATACCTTTTTGTCTTTATCTGGGAAAAAAAATACACACATTTGTGTTTGGGAGTGCTCAAATACTTAAAACCTGTTCTAATTCTAACCATTATACTTGCTTATTCAAACATTTCAGGTGCTCCCAAGTACCTAAAATCAAAGCCCAACCTTTCTAATGTGGGAGTGAGTCCTGTGAGATCCTGTAAGCTCTGTGTGAAAGAGGAACATGATCATTGGGAATGTGAATATACATTTTGATACATAATTTCAATTAGTTCAGTGTGTTAAGTTATCCATTCTGCAACTATTTATGGAGGGCCTGCTATGTACCAAGCAGTGCTCTAAATGCTCAGTATACATCAATGCATAAAACAGACAAAAAGGATCCCTGCCCTATAGAGCGTGTAGTGGATAAGGACTAATTCTGTAGACTTCATAGAGGAGGTACCATGAGCTGGATCTTAGAAGATAATAGTTTATTCAGAAAATAAGAGTTATACATGTTTGATGGAAGAGGGACATGCTCAGCTGATCCAGTCAAAAAAACTAACATCACATTTTGTCTTTTTTTTTTTTGGCTGTGCAACAGATAACTTCAAAATCTCAATGGCTTATTACAGCAACCATCGATTTTTTAATAGCCCTTAAGAGGGCTGAGATTTGTAGGTCGTAGTAAAGGAGTAGAGACAGCAGCAAATGGATATAGGAGCAGGAATCTTCTTGGGGATTTATCTCAGGTCTTTGGCCCAGGGCAAGCCTCGGTGAGGCCTGATGCAGTGGCTTCTGTGGGGCTAAGAGCTGATCAGAGATACCCGAGGGTGCACGTTGCTCAGAAATACTGGATTTCTAGTCGAACCAGAGTTGAGAGACCTTGATGAGCACAAGACATTCATCTGAGACCCCAGAGGGAAAGATATAACCCATTGTGTGATGACTGAAATGATAGATTTAGCGCATGAGGAATTTAAAGCAGCTAATGTAAATAGGACATAATGAATAGATAGGGACCTTCAAAGTGTGGTTGCTGAAATTAAGATTAACTGGATGGATTTAAGAGAGCAAGAGCAGTGCTGCAGAAGAAAGGGGCCAGTGAACTATAAGGCAGATAAATAGAAGTTATCCAAGCTGAAATGCAGAGGGAAGAAAGACTGGGGACAGGAGAGAACAGAACTGTAATGACAGTGAGTTAATATCAACTAGTTTAATATATGTCTAATTGGAATCTCATAAAGAGAGGAAGAAAGATGGAGAAATAATGACCAGAATTTCCCCAAATTTAATCAAAAACATCAGCTTAAATATTCAAAAATCTCAATGAACCTCAAACTGGGTAAATAAGACTGTACACCTCAACACTTTGTCGTCAGATTACTGAAAACTAAAGACAGAGAAAACTCTTAAGAGTAGAGAAAAAAGGTATTACAGGGGAATGAAGATAAGAATGACAGCTGACTTCTCATCTGAAATAGGCAGAAGATAATGGAACAACATCTCTAAAATTTGAAAGAAGAAAAATAAAACCACCAATCAAAATACTGTACTAACCAAAAAAATCTTTCCAAAATGAGAGTACAATTAAAATGCTTTCAGATAAACTAAAGTTGAGCAAACTTGTTGTCAACAGACTTATACTGTAAGAAATGCTAAAAGATATTCTTTAGGCTGAGAGGAAATGATATTGGAAGGAAACTCAGATCTGTGGAAAGGGATGAACACAAGAAGTGGTAATTGTACAGGCAAAAGTGAAAGACCTTTTGTTTAAGGACAACTCATTGTTTATAACAAAAATGGCATTGTATTTTGGGGTTTATAATATACTACATTAATTATCTATCGTTGTGTAACAAATTTTCTCAAAAATTAATGGCTTAAAACACTATAAATACTTATTATCTTACAGTTTCTGTGGGTTGGGAATTCAGGAGTGGCTTAGCTGGGTGTTTCTTGCTCAGAATGTGTCATGAGTTGCCATCAAGAGGTTGCTGGGGGCTGCATTCATCTGAAGGCTTCGCTGGGACTCTAATCTCCTTCCACGATGCTTGGTCACATGCTTGCTGGCAGGAGGCCCCAGTTTTTCACTGTGTGGGCTTCTCCATAAGACTGCCTGAGTGTCCTCACAATCTAGTCTTGGGAATCACACACTTACTACCACTGTATTCTGTGGGTTAGAAATGAGTCACTGGTATGGCCCACACTCAGGAGGAGAGGAAATAGGGAGCAGTATCAAAAAATTTTGAAATCTGCTTTAAAGCTACCACAAATATCTATGGCGGCAGTAACGCAAAGTAGAAATAATGTATATGGCAGCAGTAACACAAAGGACGGGATGGTGTGGTAAATGGAATTCTTCCATTATGTAGTTCATATGTTGTACGTGAGTGAAGTCGCTCGGTCGTGTCCGACTCTTATACGACCCTATGGATGGTGGGTACCAGGGGTACCATGGTAAATCCATGGGGTTTTCCAGGCAAGAGTACTGGAGTGGGGTGCCATTTCCTTTTCCAGGGTATCTTCCTGACCGAGGGATCGAACCCAGGTCTCCCGCATTGCAGGCAAGGCTTCAGCAGTATGTGAACCGTGAACTTTCAGATGTTCAAGCTGGTTTTACAAAAGGCACAGGAACCAGAGACCAAATTGCCAACATCCACTGGATCATGGAAAAAGCAAGAGAGTTCCAGAAAACCATCTCTTTCTGCTTTATTGACTATGCTAAAGCCTTTGACTGTGTGGATCACAATAAACTGTGGAAAATTCTGAAAGAGATAGGAATACCAGACCACCTGATCTGCCTCTTGAGAAACCTGTATGCAGGTCAGGAAGCAACAGTTAGACCTGGACATGGAACAACGACTGGTTCCAAATAGGAAAAGGAGTTCGTCAAGGCTGTATATTGTTACCCTGCTTATTTAAATTCTATGCAGAGTACATCATGAGAAACGCTGGGCTGGAAGAAGCACAAGCTGGAATCAAGATTGCCGGGAGAAATATCAATAACCTCAGATATGCAGATGACACCACCCTTATGGCAGAAAGTGAAGAGGAACTCAAAAGCCTCTTGATGAAAGTGAAAGAGGAGAGTGAAAAAGTTGGCTTAAAGCTCAACATTCAGAAAACTAAGATCATGGCATCTGGTCCAATCACTTCATGGGAAATAGATGGGGAAACAGTGGAAACAGTGTCAGACTTTATTTTGGGGGGCTTCAAAATCACTGCAGATGGTGACTGCAGCCATGAAATTAAAAGACGCTTACTCCTTGGAAGGAAAATTATGACCAACCTAGATAGTATATTGAAAAGCAGAGATATTACTTTGTCAACAAAGGTCTGTCTAGTCAAGGCTATGGTTTTTCCAGTGGTCATGTATGGATGTGAGAGTTGGACTATAAAGAAAGCTGAGCGCCGAACAATTGGTGCTTTTGAACTGTGGTGCTGGAGAAGACTCTTGCGAGTCCCTTGGACTGCAAGGAGATCCAACCAGTCCATCCTAAAGGAGATCAGTCCTGGGTGTTCATTGGAAGGACTGATGTTGAAGCTGAAACTCCAGTACTTTGGCCTCCTGATGCGAAGAACTGACTCATTGGAAAAGACCCTGATGCTGGGAAAGATTGAGGGTAGGAGGAGAAGGGGATGACAGAGGATGAGATGGTTGGATGGCATCACCGACTCAATGGACATGAGTCTGGGTAAACTCCGGCAGTTGGTGATGGACAGGGAGACCTGGAGTGCTCTGGTCATGGGTTCGCAAAGAGTCGGACATGACTGAGCGACTGAACTGAAGACTGGAAAGTTTTTTTGTTTTTAAATATGTCTTTATTTTTGGCTGCACTGGGATTTTGTTGCTTTGCGCAGGCTTTCTCTCTTTGTGGCAAGTGGAACTACTTTTTATTGCAGAGCAGTTCGGTAGCTCAGTTGTGTCTGACTCTTTGCGACCCCATGGAATTCAGCATGCTAGGCTTCCCTGCCATCACCAACTCCTGGAGCCTACTCAAACTCTTGTCCATCACATCGGTGATGCCATCCAACCATCTCATTCTCTGTCGTCCCCTTCTCCTCCCGCCTTCAATCTTTCCCAGGATCAGGGTCTTTTCCAATGAGTCAATTCTTCGCATCAGGTGGCCAAAGTACTGGAGTTTCAGCATCAGCACTTCCAGTTAATATTCAGGACTAATTTCCTTTAGGATGGACGGGTTGAATGTCCTTGTAGTCCAAGGGACTCTTAAGAGTCTTTTCCAACACCACAGTTCAAAATCATCAGTTCTTTGGCACTCAGCTTTCTTTATATTCCAACTCTCACATCCATACATGGCTACTGGAAAACCATAGCTTTTACTAGACGGACCTTTGTTGGCAAAGTAATTAATGTCTCTGCTTTTTATTTTACTTACTTTTTTTTGTCTCTGCTTTTTAATATGCTGTCTACATTGGTCATAGATTTTCTTCCAAGGAGCAAGCGTCTTTTAATTTCATGGCTACCGTCACCATCTGCAGTGATTTTGGAACCCAAGAAAATAAAGTCTGTCACTGTTTCCATTGTTTCCCCATCTATTTGCCATGAAGTGATGGGACCAGATGCCATGATCTTAGTTTTCTGAACGTTGAGTTTTAAGCCAACTTTTTCAGTCTCATCTTTCACTTTCATCAAGAGGCTCTTTAGTTCTTCTTTGCTTTAAGGAACAAAAAATAGGGCAAATAGAAACAAATGCTGTATCAATAATTACTTTAAATGTATATAGCGACTGTCTGAAAGAGATGCACTTTAGAAATTCAGAGAAAGACAAATAACTGTGATCTCACTTGTACATGGAATCTTAAAACAAAGAAAAATGCCAGACTCATAGGAAAAGAGAGTAGAGGGGTTTTCCTGCTAGCTCAGTGGTAAAGAACCTTCCTGCCAATGCAGGAGACATGGGTTTGATCCCTGGATCGGGAATATCCCCTGGAGAAGGAAATGGCAACCTACTCCAGTATTCTTGCCTGGGAAGTCCCATGGACAGAGGAGCCTGGTGGGCTGCAGTCCATGGGATCTCAAAGGAGTTTCACACGACTTAGAGGCTAAACAACACAACACACAGAACTGCTGCTCCCTCTTTGCCATGGTGCTTGGATGCTGGCACTGCGTAGAATGACCTACAAATCTCTTACCCTGAGAGTGGTCTTGGTTATTTTTAACTCCAACTGCATAATTTCTTTCCTCCCTAGTTTTCTTTCTCAGAATCTTTAGTTTTCTAAATTCCTTTCCTGGTTCTTTCTTCCAAAAATCAAGAATATTTTATACTCTGAATATCTGAAGGGCAGAGAAGCGCCTTTTCTTTTAAATCTTCTTTAGCCAAAAAACAAGCCTATGCTTGAAAGAGATAAGGAAAGGAAAAAAGATGCTTACCTTGCAGATCTCTGTGCTATTTATCCTCATAGCTTAGGTTAATAAATTTTCTAGACATCTCCTGGAAACTGTCCTAAAAACTGCCTGTTATCACAAGTTTGTTTTGCTCCTTGTTAGCTGCAGCTTCACCCTGAAGTTTCACTTTGTAGTTTCAAATTAATCTGTACTCTACAGCTGCTGTGGATTGTGTTATCTGGGCATTTATTGTATAGACAGCATGTTGGAGCTGTTAATTTTAATGTATCACTAGGCTGCTTAGCTCAGACATGTCCAGTGTATATACTTATGAGTCAGTGATTCTTAAATTTCATAGTTGAGATTCATACAGGATTTAAGAAATGAAAATCTGAGCGAGTACTTAAGGAATTGTTAGGTTGACCCATTTGAAAAATTAATGTAATTTTTACAATTAATGTAAATTTCCTCAAATTTGGTAATTCTAAAATATTAATCTTGGGACCTTCTTCCACCAGTGTGGTTTGTCGAAAAAGACAAATTTGATGTAGAGATATATAAGCAATTTTAAAAATAACTAAAAAGGAAGGAAAATATCAGCTTAATTTGGGGGTGGAGTGTGGAATCCTTTAAGTTAGTTGAAACAGGTGTCCAATAAGAGTCAGTCCTGAAGCTTTCTTTCTTTATTTTAATTTACTTAATTTTGTTTTGGTTGTGCTGGGTCTTTGTTGCTGCCAGAGGGCTTTTCTCTACTTCCAGTGAAAGTGATCGAACTGGTGTCTCCTGCATTGCAGGCGGATTCTTTACCAACTGACCTATCAAGGAAGCCTGTAGTGAGCTGGAGGCTCCTCTTTGTGGTGGAGCACGGGCCCTAGGCACCTGGGCTTCAGTAACTGTGGCATGTAGGCTCGGTAGTTGCAATTTGAGGGCTCCAGAGCAGGGGCTCAGTAGTTGGGGCACACGGGCTTAGTTGCCCTGTGGCATGTAGGATCTTATCTTCCCAGACCAGAGATTGAAGCAAACCAGTGTTTCCTGCATTGCAAGGCAGATTCTTCTTCTTCTTTTATTACTTATTATTTATTTATTTGTTTGGCTGCACTGGGTCCAACCTAGACAGCATATTAAAAAGCAGACATTGCTTTGCCAACAAAGGTCTGTCTAGTCAAGGCTATGGTTTTTCCAGTAGTCATGTATGGATGTGAGAGTTGTACTATAAAGAAAGCCGAGCACTGAAGAATTGATGCTTTTGAACTGTGGTGTTGGAGAATACTCTTGAGAGTCCCTTGGACTCCAAGGAGATCCAACCAGTCCATCCTAAAGGAGATCAGGCCTGAGTGTTCATTGGAAGGACTGATGTTGAAGCGGAATCTCCAATACTTTGGCCACCTGATGTGAAGAACTGATTCTTTTGAAAAGACCCTGGTGCTGGGAAAGATAGAGGACAGGAGAAGGGGATGACAGAGGATGAGATGGTTGGATGGCATCACCGACTCAATGGACATGAGTTTGGGTAAACTCTGGGAGCTGGTGATGGACAGGGAGGCCTGGCATGCTGTGGTCCATGGGGTCTCAAAGAGTCAGACACAACTGAGCGACTGAACTGGACTGGGTCCTAGTTGCAGCATGTGGGATCTAGTCCCCAACCAGGGATTGAACCTGGGCCCCCTGCATTGGGAGCACAGATTCTTAACCACGGGGCCACCAGGAAGTCTTTGAAGCTTTCTTAATTTAAATTTTGTCTTTTGTCAAAAGAAATTAGAACTATTTAGATGTTTGAGATGAGAACTATTCCGTTTAAATCCCGAAGAGGACTGAAGGGCCCTTCCATGATTGGTGGAAACTCTGATCTGTGTCCTGTTCCATCTGCTGAGGTGGTTGCCTTCCAACTTGGGACAGGTTTGAAATAAAAAGTAATATACCCTGTAAGACAGTTTATGATAGCAGATTCCTTTCCTTTTCTACCCTCATTTCTCTGATCATCCCTCCTACGTCAGAGCAGGCTTTTTATTTTTTCTTACAGTCCAACATTACATAACATGTTTCGCAAAGTGTGTGTTGTGAATCAGGGCTGCTGCCATCAGGAGAGCACAGTGGGTTGGAGGAAGATACTTGATTGAGGACAGCTGGCCCAGGCCATGCTGCTCAGCCTCATGGGGGCCACCATGCTCAAGATGGGTTCTACTTTTCCCCTTCATCTATTGCTGGTTATTTGAGTAACCACCTGGCAGTGACCACTGACCTTCTGTCCGAAACGAGCTCTGGTGACATAAACCAGAGGAGGAAGTGATGTTTTCCTAGCTTCTCTCATTTCCTTCCTGAAACAGATTTAAACTTCATTTTCTGACACCTCGCACCCTTTCGCCCAGAAGAAAGAGCCTGTTCTTATTAGTCCTGTATTGCCAAGAATAAAAGAACTGTGCACTTGCTTTTGAGGTTAAAGATTACTTTTCATTGCTTGGATTTGAAATTTTGAAAATAGATTTCCATTCTCCGAAACTGACATTTTATGGAGAGTTCAGTTTCAGGACATAAGGAAATTTCCAGATGCTCAGGCAAACGTATACCTTTGCAGGAACCTATACTGGAGAGTCCCGCCAAAGGGGACCGACCCTCTCCCAGCTCTTCTCAGGTCAGCAAAGATGTACCTGAGCTCCTGCAGCACACCCACTTTGTAGGAGCAAACAGGAAAGGAAGAGAAACTATCTTCCAGTTCAGGAAATCTCTTCAGAAATTTGATTCTGAAAGTTCAGAATTTAGACTTCTACTCTACACTGGGCAGTGTTAGGAAGAGCATGCAAGGTGTCATCAGTGCTGTTTGAAAGAACAGAGCACCTTCTCACAGCTCTCACACATCGTGTCCTACTCTTCTAGGACACAATGGATTGTGAAATAGATTGCTCAGAATTTCAAAGCAATTTGGAGTCTGGGCCCATGCACCAACTCTGTCAACAGTGGGGTGTTTTTTTGAAGGGTGGGTGCACAGGAACCCAGGCATTAGTCTTTTTCTAAATATATTTTAAGCCTTTATCTCTTTTATCTCTCACCTAGATTTAGGATGGTAGATTTAGGAAACTATGGTTTCCTGTATTTTCTCTCTCCGTTTTTTCATGCATAGTTCTCATAAACTCAGAAGGATCCTTTTGGGCATATATCTGTCAGGGGCTTAGCAGAATGTAGAAGGCATACTCAAATCGGGTAATTTGAGGAGGTCCCACTTGGAACAGACAGATGTAGGCAAAATACTGGAGAGTTGTACTGTACCCCAGAGATAGCCAGTGAGCCACCCAGGCCTCAAGGGGCAGAAAACTGGGTCGTTACCTGACTCTCTTTCTTTTTCAGCTTCCTTATATTAGCTGTGGCCTTTAGTAGAATGACATAGCCAAGCCAACTCACAGCCCAGCTGGAAAAGATGCATGGGAATAAACACCCAACCTCACCATCCCTCTGCCTTCAATCTCCTACTGGTGATGCCCATTGGCTGATCCAAACTGGAAGCCAGAGGCAAGGGAACACCTTGATGCGGTTCTTGTGGGTCAGCCTCATGGAGCATAGAGCAAGGTGGAGGAGGGGAGGACAGATAGACCTAGAAGGGGAAATGGAAGACACCCAACCCTGGCTTTAATGTTCAGTGTTCTCAGTCTGTCCCAGGTTTGATATCAATATCTAAGAATCCGCCTGCAATGCAGGAGACCCTGATTCGATTCCTGAGTCAGGAAGATCCACTGTAGAAGGGATAGGCTACACACCCCAGTGTTCTTGGGCTTCCTTCATGGCTTAGCTGGTAAAGAATCTGCCTGCAATGTGGGACACTGGGGTTCTATCCCTGGATTAGGAAGATCCCCTAGAGAAGGGAATGACTACCCCCTCCAGTATTCTGGCCTGGAGAATTCCATGGACTGTATAGTCCATTGGGTCGCAAAGAGTCAGACATGACTGAGCGGCTTTCACTTTTTTTCACTTTTCTTTCAGGGGAAAAGTTTGTCATCTCAGGAGATTTTCTTTTAATGAAGTATGCCCAAACTTGTAGATATGTTGCTTGTCAGCAATTATTGAAGTTTACTAGGCCTTCTTCTACATTCTCTCGCATCTTATTACATAGCTTTTTAAAAATCTTTGTTATGATAAATACATATATATGTGCGTGTATGTAAAACATAGAATTTACCATTTTGCCGTTTTAAGTGTACAGGTCTGTGGCATTAAATTCATTTTGTTGTGCCACCACCATCATCATCTATCTTCAGAACCTTTCCATGGTCACAAACTGAAACTCTGTACCCATTTTCCTTCCCCTCACCCCCCAGTAACCACCTTTCTACTTACTGTTTCCATGAGCTTTACTACTGTTGATACATCATATAAGTGAAATCGCACAGTATTCGTCTTTTTGTGACTTAGCATTATGCTCAAGGTTCATTGATGTTGTGGTATGTGTCAGAATGCCCTTTTTAATAATACTCCATTGTGTGTGTATACTGCATTTTGTTTACCTGTTCTTTTGATGGCCATACAGGTTGCATGATACACTTTTTTAAGTGTTATTTTTATTTCTGGATGTGTTTTCGTTAATACTGAATACATTCACTCTCATGGCTGCAGCTTTTACAAGTCCAGCCTGATCTCTCACAGAACTGCAAGGTGATAAAAGAACAAGGGAGCTGAAACATGAACAGTGGATGTGGGCTTGAGCAAGAGAGAAGGGCATCATCTGGAGGCAGTTTAAATGTGTGGAAAGACAGTGGAGTCTACCATGGATAAAAGAAACAGCATGTAAACAAAGGGATGAGTTTTGGACAGAAAGTGCTTTATGGGAGCAGAGAGCCTTTTGATTGGTTAGGAATGCACAAGGACTATTTATGAATAAGTGGAGTGAGAAACAGTTAAAAAAATATATATATATAAAGTTTGACCCCAAAAAACGTGTGCTGTGCCGGAGAAGTTGAATTAAAAAGGAGTTCTTGGCTGGATTGACTCAGTCTTTAATATAGTAAAATGTGCCCCCAAGAGAGCAATATGGCATATAGCCTTCCCCAGGTTTATAGTGACCAAAGAGCTCTTGCATTTGGGGACAATATGATTAGTGTCCTCAGCATGTTTTGGGGAAATGATGGGGACTAAGCCAAGTTTCCAGGAGTTGGTGATGGACAGGGAGGCCTGGCATGCTGGGATTCATGGGGTCGCAAAGAGTCGGACACAACTTAGCAACTGAACTGAACTGAACTTGGGTGCAGGAACTACAGCTCACCTCAGAACATCTTGAATGTTCCTTGGTACATCAGAGAAGTAAAACTGGATAGAGAGATTGCTGCCTAGGTCTTTAGTCCTTTGAAAGTGTTAAAATATCCTTAGTGAAAGTCACTCAGTCGTGTGCGATTCTTTACAACCTCAGGCTGCTTGATCCATGGATTTCTTCAGGCCAGGAATACTGAAGTGGGTTGCCATTTCCTTTTTTTGCTTCCCTATGGACTATAGCCTGCCAGGCTCCCTCCACCAAAAAAAAGAAAAATCACTGCAGATTTATGAATCAATTGTCTGCGTTATTGATCTCTTTCTCATGGAAAGAAGCCTGTTTCCTTATTGGATAGTGGTTGGGTTATCTACAGAGTCTTATTTTGTCCTGTGTAGGGTAGGTACTTTGGGATAAGAGTTGAGTTGCTTAGGACAATAGAGGAGAGTTTAAATGTTCCTGTTAGTCACCAACAGAATTAGAGAATAAATATTTAAAGAAAATTGGGTTAAAGAGTCATCAACTGATTAGCCTACCCAGCAGAGCCAGATTTTCAGCCTGCGTGGGAATTTGATTGACTCCATTTGGCTTGACTAAAATTTGTTGAGTATGTGAATGCATTATAGAGAGTAGGAAAATCTTGTAAATTCTTAAGCAACTGTGTAATGTGTAAAAATTGACCGTTTAAAAGATTAACCAGGTTCACTGACAGATTAGTGAGGAGAAAAATTGTATCTTTAGCTAAAAAGAGAGGAAAATGTTACTTCCCCAAATGAAAATGCATTAACAAATAATAAACTCTATTTAAGATACATGCTAAAGTATTGGGGAAAATATCTGTAATATATTTTGAAATACATCAAAGATAAAATGAAAAATGAATATTTGAAATACATCAAAACATAACAAGGATTGAAAAATGGGGAGCTCGGTGGTATGTGACAAAGTGCCCGCAGTAACATGTTAATGGTAGACTCTACGTGGTGGGTGTCAGCTTCTTTCAGCTTGGCTGTTTGAAAAATTTCATAATAAAATGTTGGAGAACTAAAGAGAGGAAAATGGAAATTTAGTAATTTTGAAGGAAGAACCAGTGAGATGTAAGAGAATTAATAACATTTACAGTAAACAGTACCTGGGCATTGGAGTCAAATAGACTTGAGTTCTGGTTTAGCTTTGCGTCCGAGAGTTAAGTATGTTGTTTAGTGGTGCCACTGGGATTTGAAGCCAGGGACACTGACTCGAGCACCTTGGTCTCCACCTTGCAGTGTGGTGATGGTACAAGCTCCTAGCTCAGTGTCTGGCATGTGATAAATTCTTAAATGGTAGCTGCTGCGGTTAGTGTACTGTCTGGATTATAGAGGATGAAGAAGTATCAGATTCTGATGTTTGACATCAGATTCTAAGTCTGAAAGACTTATATGACACTGTTACTCAAGCTGGAAGATAAAACTATTTGTGGAGAAGAGATGGTTAATTTAGTTTCAGATAAGTGGAAGTAGAGATTTTGATATGAACAGTTCCTTGTATTTTCCTGAAGTTCAGTAAATCATTTGCTCACCAAAAACTACTCACTGAGCATTGCTCTAGACCAGTGAACAAAACAAACAAAAATCTCCTCCCTCATAGGGTTTTATATCCTATGGGGGTTTGAAGAATGAAGGGTCTCTGCGTCTCCTATGCAGAGTGACTCTGCAAAGGTGGAGAGACAGGCATTCACCAGCAAGAGGAGAAACGCTTTCATAGCAAAATTTCTGATGTCCCAGACATTATGCCATCCAGGCATTTATTTCCTCTGCCTTCTCTCAGGCCCATCTGCATTCTGATTTCCAATGTATTAATAGTTCTTTTTTGCTTCCATCTGAAGTTGGTTTATGTGTAAACTAGTTATGATTAAGGTTCAAAATATTTTTGGGCCATACTGCACGGCAAGCAGGATCTTAGTTCCCCAACCAGGGATTAAACCCAGGCCATGACAGTGAAAGCGCCTAGTCCTGACAACTGGACCCTAGGGAATCCCAGTCCTGGCTTCTAAAATGGCCCAGACAGAAACAATAATTGTTGCTTTTCATAGTGTGTACAGAGAAGACAGATGAAATTCACGCTATTCTACATAGAACAGAGGACATAAAAGACCTCCTTTCTGGTCTCACCCACGAATCGTGTAGTTTAGCCAGGCTCTGACTGCAGCGCTCTTCCAGGGTGTGTATTCATTAGCGATTACGCACTCCTTCCAACAGGGTAGGAGGTCAGTCAGTACAAGTATTTATTGAGCCAGACCCTCCTCTGCTTCTGAGTCATTTTCTGGTAGAGCAGGAAGGTTCTCGAGGAGAAGCTTTAACCCTTTCAGCTCCCAAAGGTTACTCCTCCATGGAACAGGGTAGCTCTCTAAGTCACCCTCTGGGGCTTATGCTAATTCTCTCCATGATATTTTAGATAATGAGGTATATATTTAGTCTGATAGATGAAATTTGAGAAAAGATAGTAGTAGGAAAAGGAAAATAATATCTACCTTGGCTCAACCTTGAGTTGTTTTAATAATATATAGATGGTTAAGGATTTTGCAAAATATTGTTTGTTTTAGGGGAAAGAAATATTTTTGACACCACCCTTATGTGGAAATCTGACATCTGGCAACTTCAGCTGTCTGGAAGACAGCCAGAAACTAAGAAAGGGGCCTCAGAGCACATAAAAAATAACTGTTGAAGGACTCTAGCACTACCACATGTACTGTACCACTGCAGAAGAGCTTGTTAGCCTCTTATTTGGAGCACGGTTACTTTTTATTTATCTAGAAACTTGTAATAATTTTGGTGGTGTGTGTGTGGTTCCCTGCCACTCCCAGCAGATTATAAACAACGATCTAGAAAGACGTAGAAAAGTTGACAGAGGAGATAAACTGAAGGCAGAGCAAAGGCTGACAGTACAAGAGAAAAACCTCAAACTTACATAGCACTGGTACTATGTGTCACAGAAGAAATGGTCTTAATAACGAGCTTATTATTAAGTTAGTGTTTAGTGTGTTTTCTGGTAATGCCAAGGATGTATGTTATGCGCCTAGGTTTTAAACATGGTCAAAGTTAATCATGTTTGAGATGTTGATATAGTAAATTATATAGTGTTTATATACTTGAAATATCACATTCTCTGATGATGCTATATCGTTGACAGATTTAGTCTTGTAGATGATTATGGAAATGATGTTTAATAATAACTGCTAACATTTATTGAGCACCTACTGTATTCCCCCTGTCCCAGGTGCTTTCACACTATTAGCATACTGGTTATGGATTTGAAGACAGGCAGATCTGCATTCCTGTTCCATGTCTGACTTACTATGTGACCCTGGACAGATTACATCGCCTTTCTGAGCTTGCAGAATGGGAACCAACTACATACAGCAGGGTTGTTGTGAAGACCCAAGGAGGGAGGTCATAGTGCTACATATAGAAGTGCTAATTAAATATTAGGCGTTGTTCTTGTTCAGTTGCTAAGTCATGTCTGACTCTTTGGGACCCCATAGACTGCAGCACACCAGCCTTCTCTGTCCTCCACTGTCTCCTGGAGTTTGCTCAAACTCCTCTCCATTGAGTCAGTGATGCCATCCAATCATCTCAGCCTCTGTCATCTCCTTTTCCTCCTGCCCTCAATCTTTCCCAGCATCAGGTTCTTTGCCAATGAGTCAGCTCTTCTCATCAGGTGGCCAAAGTATTGGAGTGTCAACCTCAGTCCTTCCAATGAATAAATAGCATTGATTCATTTAGGAATGACTGGTTTGATCTCCTTGCAGTCCAAGGGACTCTCAAGAGTCTTCCGCAGCACCACAGTTCAAAAGCATCAGTTCTTTGGCACTCAGCCTTCTTTATGGTCCCACTGTCACATTTGTACATGACTACTGGAAAAACCATATTTTTGACAGTGTTATGAACCTTCATCCATAGCTCTTCAGGCACTCTGTCTACCAGATCTACTCCCTTAAATCTATTCGTCACCTTATTAGGCATTAGTATAATTACTTTTATCATTATCATCACCCTCTTGATGGTTATTATGAAAGTATGATTATCTCCATTTTTTTAAAAAAGAAGCTGAAGCCCAAGTAATATATCCAAGGTGAAAAAGCTAAAATATAGTGGAGCTGGGATTCGAACCTTGATCTCTCTGGCAGCTGCTGCTGCTGCTGAGTCACTTGAGTCGTGTCCGACTCTGTGCGACCCTGTAGACGGCAGCCCACCAGGCTCCCCCGTCCCTGGGATTCTCCAGGCAAGAACACTGGAATGGGTTGCCATTTTCTTTTCCAATGCATGAAAGTGAAAAGAAAGTGAAGTCTCTCAGTCGTGTCCAACTCCTAGCGACCCCATGGACTGCAGCCTACCAGGCTCCTCCGTCCATGGGATTTTCCAGGCAAGAGTACTGGAGTGGGGTGCCATTGCCTTCTCCGTCTCTGACAGCAGGAGCCCAGTAATTTGCATTCATATTACGCTTCCTCCTCAGTGTGTGATTTTTAATTGTGTTAGTCACTCAGTTGTGTCTGACTCTTAGCGACCCCGTGAACTGTAGCCTGCCATACTCCTCTGTCCATGGGATTTCCCAGGCAAGAATACTGGAATGGGTTGCCATTTCCTACTCCAGGGGATCTTCCCAACCCAGGGATCGAACCTGGGTCTCCTGCATTGCGGGCAGATCCTTTACCATCTGAGCCACTAGGGAAGATTTGTTATATATTTTAATACTTAAAGAAAATGTGGGAGAGGGTGTGGGGAGTGTTACTAGCTACTTCTTTTTTCCGTTATATGCCCAAGTCATCTCATTATAGGAAAAAAGTTTCTGTAACACAAGGACAAGCTCTTTTTACTCAGTAGTTCAAGTGAAATATGTAACATGTGCATTGCATGAGTCATTAGAATCTTATAGGTACTTTGCATTAATAGACTAAACAACTTATTATGTGCCTAAATGTTTGTCCACATCATTCTTAGACTGTAAACTTAACGAAGCTATAACTATTCTTTTTTGTAACTAGGCACTTGGTGCCTTTTGATGTTGGTTACAGTTATATGTCGGGGCTCTCAGGTGGTGCTAGTGTTAAAGAACTTGCCTGCCAGTGTTGGAGACATAAGAGATGTAGGTTCGATCCCTGGGATGGGAAGATCCCCTGGGGGAGGGCATGGCAACCCACTCCCAATATTCTTGCCTGGGGAATCCCATGGACAGAGGAGCCTGGCAGGCTACAGTCCATGGGGTAGAAAAGAATCACACAGAAGTGACAGCATAGTTATATGTGAGATGAAGGTTAGAATCCTCATCTTTACCGGCACCAAATGAATACTTGAGGCAAATAAAGAACAGCAGGCTTGGGGCCTGGACACTCTGGAGATCGTCTGTTGCTTCTTGTAAAAGACTTGGGAGAAGAGTACAGTAATCCTGAGGGTTTCCAGTGTACATATGCCCTCCTTTTTATTGCCTCCCGTTCTGTTGCTTGAAGTGAAGTGTTAGTTGCTCAGCTGTGTCTGACTGTCTGTATCCCGATGGACTATAGCCTGCCAGGCTCCTCTGTCCATGGGATTCTCCAGGCAAGAATACTGGAATGGGTAGTTATTCCCTTCTCCAGGGGGTCGTCCCGAGCCAGGAATGGAACCCAGGTCTCCTGCATTGCAGGCAAATTCTTTACCATCTGAGCCACCAGGTGAGCAGGCACTTAGGCTCCCTTGACAGAGAATAACAGACACATTGTCTTAAAACAGCACAGATACCATAGCAGGTAGTGTGCAAGTTGGGACTGTAGGCTTCTTTGAACGGAAAACACATTGTTGATGTGGTGTAGTGTACTCAGTCTTGTCTGGAGGCGCCATCTACATAGTCTTTTTTTGTTCTTTTTATGGATTTTTATTTTTCAATGCATTTTAAATCTGCACTACTGTTGCTGTTATTCAGGTCAAATTACTTTTTCTTTTTTTTTAAATAGAAGCACGTAGGGACCAGAATGCCCTCAGTCCAAATCCTGGCCTTGCTGCTATAAACTCTGTGATCTTGAACAAATTAAGTTTTATAACTTTCTGAGCCTCAGTACCCCCGTCTTTAAGGTAGTTGTGGAGAGAGACTACACAAAACTAAAAAGCTTTTGTACAGCAAAGGAAATTATCAACAAAAGAAAAACACCAGCTACTGAATGGGAGAAGATATTTGCAAATGATACAGCCAACTCAGTATCAAATAAACACCCCAGTTAAAAGAATGAACAGAGGATCTAGACGTTTTTCCAAAGGTGTACAGATGGGGAACAGGCACATGAAGAGAGATGCTCAACACCACTGGTCATCAGGGAATATAAATTAAAATCGCAATGAGTTGTCACTTCACACTTACCCTATTGGCTGTTAAAGAGACCAAATAACATGTGTTGGCAAAGATGTACTCTGGAGAAAAAGGAACTCTTATGCACTGTTGGTGGGAATATAAACTGGTACAACCACTATGGAAAACAGTATGGAGCTTCCTCAAAAAATTAAAAACAGGGCTACCGTGTGATCCAGCAATTCCAGCCCTGGATGTTTATCTGACAAAAGCTAATTCAGAAAGAGAGATGAGCCCCTATATTCATTGCAGCATTATTTACAAAAGCTGTAAACTTTAGGAAGCAAACTTAGTGCCTGTTAGTAGATAAATAGATGAAGAAGATGTGGTTATATTATATATCTGTGTGCGTGTGTGTGTATGTATATATACATGTATATATATTCGTGTGTGTGTGTATAATGTAATATTACTAATTCATAAAAAAGAATGGAATCTTGCCATTTTTGATAACGTGAATGGATCTAGAGGGCATTATGCTAAATGAAATGTCATAGACAAATACTGTATGATTTCAGTTATATGTGAAATCTAAAAAACAAATGAACAAACATAAAATAGAAACAAAGTCATAGACGCAAAGAACAAAGAGGTAGTTGCCAGAGGGGAGGTGGGCAGGAGGAGGAAGGAAATAGATGAGAGAGTTTAAGAAGTAACTTCCAGTTGTAAAATAAATGATTCACAAGTATGAAATGTATAGTGTGGGGAATAGTTAGTAACTCCTGTCTTTGTATGATGACATATCATGACTAGATTTATCACGGTGATCATTTTGAAATGTGTAGAACTATTGAATCACCAAGTTGTGTAACAGGAACTGACATGGTGTTATATAGGTCAACTATACTTCAGATACAAACAAACTCAGAAAAAGAGATCAGGGCAGAGGTGGCTGGGGGAATTGGATGAAGGCAGTCAAAATGTATAAACTCCCAGCAGAAGACTCAGGTTCAGTCCTTGGGTTGAGAAGATCCCCTGGGAGGAGGGCATGGCAATCCACTCCAGTATTCTTGCCTGGAGAATCCCATGGACAGAGGAGCCTGGCAGGCTACAGTTCATGGGGTCACAAAAAGTCGGACACAACTGAGCGACTTTCTGTCACTTCACTGTAAGATAAATAAGTACTAGGGATGTAACGTACAACATGATCAGTATAATTAGTACTGCATATGTTATGTATGAAAGTTATTAGGGGTATACATCCTAAGAGCCCTCATCAGAAGGAAAATACATGTTTAAAATTAATTTTTACATACATTTCTTTACTTTTGTATCTATAAAAAATGGTGGATGTTCACTAAATTTATTGCAATAATCACTTCATGATTAAACTTATGCAGAATATACTCTGTTTCTCAGTCATGTCCAACTCTATGCACCCCCATGGACTAGAGCCCACTAGGCTTCTCTTTGTCCATGGAATTACTGGAGTGGGTTGCCATTGCCTTCTTCAGGGGATCTTCCAAAGCCAGGGATTGAATCCAGGTCTCCTGTATTGCAGTCAGGCAGACTCTTTACCGTCTAAACCACCAGGGAAGCAAAAACTTATGCAGAGGTGTATGTCAATTATATCAATAAAACTTTAAAAAATAAAATATATGTGGAAATAGAGAAGAAATAAATAAGCAAAAAAAGATATAGGGAATAGATGAAATGCCATATTTCAATTCCCTACCTTTTAAATACCATATTTTAAAAATACCCTCTTGCCTTGTACTTTAAAAATGTTAATTTCCATATTGCCTTCCTCAGGCATTTTGGAAATTCTGCAGTTCCACATTGCATGATTTCTGTTACTCATAGCTATAGGTCATTTTTTTTTTTTTTCGATTCCAGAATGACTTTGAAAATCAAGTGAAAATGTATGAGGAAAGTATTGTTTCTAAAGAAATAAATAGAGATAGCATTCTGATTTTTTTAAAGTACAAACTTCTTATTTACTTTGACTTCATTATAAGTACCTTTATATCTTAATGATAATTCTCAAGATATAGGTCTGTATTGCAGTGTCTTAAATAATTCTACTTTCCCATTTCCTTTACCTTTCTTTCCAGGTTTAAAAGATGGAGGCTGGCTCAGTGGTTCGAGCTATCTTTGACTTTTGCCCTAGTGTGTCAGAAGAACTGCCACTCTTTGTGGGAGATATTATTGAGGTATTGGCGGTGGTGGATGAATTTTGGCTTCTAGGAAAGAAAGAGGATGTGACAGGTAAGAGGCTTATGATTCTTCACATTCAAAATAGGCACAGGCACTCCCTTCTTTCTATATTAAAAATTAAGGTTTAATGGCAAGCCCAGTAAATAAACTTCAGATCCTTTTGTGTTTTCTGCATGTGTTTGCCGTGGTTTCTACCAGTGAGGAGAGAACGTCTGTTATCATTGCATCTCTCCTTGCAGGTTCCTTTAAAAGGTTGACGTGGTTAGGTACCAGCTGCCCTCCTAAATCCCTGGGTGACCTAAATTTATTAAAGTTGCCCTGTATCCTAGAGGCACTTACCTCCCACTTTGCATGCGCCTGGTTTCCTTTTTTCTATGCTTGAAAACATATATTAGCACCAGTTTCTTTCATGAATTCAGGAGGAGACTAGAAGTTCTTCTCCCACAATATGCATCTGTGTTAAATCCAGCCTTAACTTGCATATATTTTGTACGTCTGGCTTGAAGTATATCTTACAGTCCTGAGAACAGACTCTGTTGATACTTAACCCGTATTTGGCGGATAATAGATTATTTCCCAGTAGATGTGATACCTCAGCTAGGATAAATATGGTGTGTCAGAAGTCAAAGAGGATAGGCAGAGAGGATTGCTTATTCAGGGGCCCTGGAACAAGAGGAAAAGAGCATGGAGGAACTGAGAAAAGTTCAGTCTGGCATGAAGTGTGAATGGTTGAGATGGGGGAGATGGCATGGGGAGATCAACAGAGACTAGATCATGGAGAACAGCGCATGCTGTGGTAAGGGGTTATGGAAATGGGCTGCTGTAAACGTGCTTCAAGCACAGTCAGACTTGTATTTTACAAAGCTCTCTGCTTCAAATTGAAGAATGATAGGGAAGGGCAAAGCCAAAAGCAGGGAGGCGAGATGGAAAGTTGTGGCCGTAATCAAGGTGAGAAGTAGCCATGGCTTGGACCGAGAGGATGAGTCTTGAGATAGTGGACAGGTGCAAGAGAAATATAGAAGGTGGAATCAGCTAAACTTTCTGATGCTTTCCAACTGACAGGCTTGTCTATCTACTATTACCTATTATAACCCTGCCCATCTTCAGACTCAACTATAGTTTTTTTCCATAAAATTTTTCATTTTTTTCCTGACCCATTTTCTGCCTTCTCTGAACTTCCATAGCAATTTGTATACCTATGAGTTGACACTGGATTTCAGACTGAATTATTGCTTATGTCTGAATTAGATTTTATGTCTGAAGTCGATTTTAAGATCTTTCAGGGCCAAGACTGTCTTACTCTTTTTCCCCTCTGCAGTGTGCCTTTGATAGAGTGACACCCATTAAATGTTTATTGGATTGAATTGCACTCTCTGTGTTCTGCAGGCACCTAATTTTGTGTGTTGCACATTTTCTACAGTAGATTTTCCAGCTATGAGTACTCAGTGAGTTTTTAATTTGGGGTCTATAAATGAGCTCAGAAAAAAGTTTTTTGTCCTGGTACACAAATAGAAAAAAGAAATTTTAATACTGGAAATGTTTGCTTTTATTTTCAGGACAGTTCCCCAGCAGTTTTGTAGAAGTTGTTACCATTCCCAGTCTAAAAGAGGGCGAGAGACTGTATGTCTGTATTTGTGAATTTACATCCCTAGAACTGAACAGTCTTCCTCTCCATCGAGGTAAGTTGATCACCCAAGAGTAGTCTGTTTAAAATAATACTGGTGGGGTCAGTCCATTTTGACAACTAGATCTTTTTTGAATTTTTATAAGTAATTAACCTCTAGAGAGTCTTCAATAATACCAAAAGATAGAGCTGACAATAATAAATACTTATCTTTGAGTAGCATTTTATAATTTCTACAGTATTTTTTTCTCACAAATACAGTCTCATTTCATTCCCTATATCTTGTGTGGTCAAGTCTTAGGTACTAAGACTTATTTATTAATGTACGATAATAAAGCAGGAATTGTGGTATGCAAATTAAGGCAGAGATGCAAAACATTCCCATTGCTACCCAACTATTAGGTAATGTTATTAAAGTTCTCATCAGAACAAGTTTAAAAGGAAGTGGTTTTAAACAGATAGTCATAGTCATGTCTCAGTGATATTTCAAGTATTTCCTGCTTCATGTACTCTGATAGACTTGAAAGAAAGTGAAAGTGAAGTTGCTCAGTCGTGTCCGACTCTTTGCAACCCCATGGACTGTAGCCCACCAGGCTCCTCCGTCCATGGGATTCTCCAGGCAAGAATACTGGAGTGGGTTGCCATTTCCTTCTCCAGGGGATCTTCCTGACCCAGGGATTGAATCCAGGTCTCCCACATTGCAGGCAGACGCTTTAACCTCTGAGCCACCAGGGAAGCCTGAGTGTGTAAAGAGTGACTAAACCATTTCAGCACACGTATGTATGTCCATACATTTCTGCATAAGCACAGCAACCAGTAGTGTTCCACGAACTGAAGCTTATGATCAGTGCAGTTTTGTGACTCACAGCAGTCATCAGAATTGTATGATTTATTGGATATATTAATATTATTACTTCTTTGAGTATGGCACTAAGGGGAAAGACTTAATTTCCTTTTCTTTTCTTTTTTGGGCCATACCTCATGGCGTGTGGGATCTTAGTTCCCTACCAGGGATCAAACCCATGCCCTCTGCAATGGAAACAGTCTCTTTCCCACTGGACCACCAGGGAAGTCCTGAAATGGGCTTAATTTCTTAAACCATGTACATATATGAGAGAGAGTGCTCATAGAGGTGGGGAGAGAGACCAAGCAAACTCCCTAACCTTTATTCAGTGAGAAGAAAGGAAAAGTGGACTTTGACCTTAATCCTCAAAATCAATTGTCAGAGTTTCTTGTCTTCACTTTACATTGAGCTCTGCCTCTGTTCTGAGTACATTTTTGCTAATCAGTGTTGCGAAGACAGAAATAGAGGAAGGTGTTGTAGTAGGGAACCTTGTCTGCTCATACTCACAGGTCTTCCATTGGCGGGTTGAGTTCACAGCAGTCAGACCAGTCAGAGGTGTGGAGAAAGGGCCAGAGCCCAGTGGCTAACAACATTGATACGACTTTGTTATCTATTATTCTGTGTATAACAGTATACTATATGGGAATGTACAGTATGTACAGCATGACACATAGAATATGTGGGTTCGATCTCTGGGTCAGGAAGATCCCCCTGGAGAAGGAAATGGCAACCCACTCCAGCATTCTTGCCTGAAAAATCCCATGCACAGAGGAGCCTGGTGGGCTACAGACCATGGAGTCTCAAAGAGTTGGACATGACTGAGAGACTGAGCACAAAGTTGTCTTAGATGCTAAACAGATTTTCTGCTGAATGCTTGCCTTGAGAAGAGTGGACTGATGTGTTGTGAACTTGCTTTCAAGTTAAAATCCACCTCAGGAATCCCAGGGCCACCAAGAGGTTCTCAGGAAGACCTTGGTGTGGGCCTTTCAGCCACACGTCACCTCTCCGAAGACTGACTCAGGGCCAGGCTGGATCCTGGAGCCTGTAGATCTTATCTTAACTAGCTTGTAACAAGCCTGAGGAGCTCTCTGTCTGTGGGATTGTCCAGGCAAGAATACTGGAGTGGGTTGCCATGCCCTTCTCCAGGGAATCTTCCCCGCGCAGGGATCAAACCTGAGTCTCTTAAGTCTCCTCCCACTGGGAGGTGGGTTCTTTACCATTAGCACCACCTGGGAAGCCCCTTAAAAACATAAGCAGAGCCCAAAAGGAAAGAGTGCTGAGCAGGGGATGCATAGGGAAAGAGATATATTGTTAATTATTAATGGTTTTAGCTTGTTCTCTTCTGTGATACTTTGCTGTCTGCCAGTTAACATGCTGACTATTCAGCTCTGTTTCCTTCTGTGCTTTTCACATCTTTTTGTTCTGTATGTCTTCCGATTAGGACATATAGCCTTTGAAGATGAGGAAGTTAGGTATATGTATACAGTTTTTAATTTGGGGGGAATCTTAGCATGAGACACAGAAGTGATTTTAATTCCTTTGATTTTCTATTGTTTTATACTACATATGGTTTATGAAGATCCATGTCTCCGCTCGTGAGTGTATACATTCCTTTATCCCTAGTACTTTAGTACTCTTAATCCAGTTCCTTGTTGTTTCCTTACCTTTCCTTTGATCCTTCAGCGTAGCAGTGAAGCATCTCCTCTTCTGTGATTTAATGTATGTCGCGAGGGATTTGGAAACCTTTAAGAGCATGTGGGATAATGTTTGAGACCTGTTTTGTTTTACCATGCTGCCTTCAGTTGTTATTTACTTACCTTTCAGAAGTATCACTGAAACAAGAGAGAAAGTATATTTATTTTAACTATAAAATTACATTGTTTATATATATGTATAATTAATAAATATATATAGTTAGAGCCAAGCCGGCAGTATAGTTTAGGGGGTGAGAATTCTGATGTCCCTAGATTTAAATCCAGCTTCACAACTCAGTAGCTATTGACTTTGGTTTACTTACTTAAGTTCTCTTGGTCTCGGTGTCCTCATCTACAAATGATAGCACCTACCTCAGGGTAGTCGCGAGGACTAAACGAGGTTATACATTAAAGCATCTGGGCAGTCTCGAGGACTAAACGAGGTTATACATTAAAGCATCAGGGTAGTCTCGAGGACTAAACGAGGTTATACATTAAAGCATCTGGGTAGTCGCGAGGACTAAACGAGGTTATACATTAAAGCATCTGGGTAGTCGCGAGGACTAAACGAGGTTATACATTAAAGCATCAGGGTAGTCGCGAGGACTAAACGAGGTTATACATTAAAGCATCTGGCGCAGGGAAAGCACGCAGTAAGAATTAGCCATTTTGTGGTTCTCATCCTGGAGCTCATAAATGTGCTTCAGGGGCCTCGTTTCTTGATAATTGTGTGAAGTTTTGTGTGTGTCTGCATTTTCCAGGGAGATTCTGTTTGGAATGAAAACCACCAGTGGTTCTGCCAGCAGGTGTCACCCTTTCTCCTTCCCCTGAAGCTTCCCGTTTGTGTTGGTCTGTTCCCTATAGTTGGAGTTATATTTAAATTCAGAAACAAGTTTGTCTCCTAGAAAGATCAATGCGAGTGCTATCCTAAAAATACAGAGTGGGGAAAAGAGAGAGACAACAAAAAACAAAATGAGAGTATGGCAAAGAAAAGACAGTGAAAGACGAAAAAAAAAGTTAGAGTGATGAAATATTTAATTGCCTTATACAATACGGAATGCTTACTCCTTGCTTACAACCCCATGCTTCTAGACTACCTCCCTACCCCCAAAAAATACAAATACAAATTAAATTGATAAATTTATTTATAAATAGATAAATGATAATTATCAGTTAAAGCACTTGTGTCATAAATTTCTGGTGTCATGTGCGTGAGATATCAGGATTAAGGTTCTGATACGGCTCATGTGGAAGCCTAGGTAAAGAGTGTGGTCAGTCTGCATAGAGCACAGAGTCCCTGGGCACTAGGATTCAGTGAGGACCTAAAACCTGCAGAGCCAGACTACTTATATTCAGACTCTAGGACTTTCTTATCATCTTATTCTTAATGCATTTCTTGTTCAAATATAAAATAAAAATTTAACCAGAAGCAACAAGCACTGTGGTGACTGGGATTAATTGTGCATAAATAAAAGGCTCAGGCTTACCCTAAGAGTCACCCCACTTCCTATTTTTCTATTCTCAAAATCTGGTCACCGTATTCCAGGAGTTCCTCGTATTGTTGTTTTTGAAGTCTAGAAATGACCACCAAGTAGCCTCCATTCCTAAACAATCAGAATGCAAAAAACTCAATAACAGGGCTATATAAAATAAAATTATTCAACAAAATTATCTCTGAAGTGCTTTTTAGGGACTAAATTGTGACTTTAAAAAAAATTCACCTTTATTATATAGAAATAATCAACAGAATGACAGTCTGCAGATAGTAAAGCCTATCAAAACAGTCACTCAACAGAAAATAGGGAAACAAATCCTACTGTAAGGATTTCATAGAGATCTGGCATTACAAGAAAATATTCTGATTCTGCAGCTTTAAAAAAGCCAGTTCATTTCAAAGCCAATAGAGTGGGAGTTATGGCACACTTTTATTCTTGGTCACTAAAAGGCTTGTTGTGTCTGAACAGTAGCCATGTCTCCAGTGAGTTTCTTCTGTGGTCCTGTTGGAATGGGGAAAAGTCACTTGTAATTCTCAGGACCCCAAGCTCTGACCAATGGGATATTGAATCAGAAATTAAAGGGAAAATAGAAATACAAGACAAAGACCCTATTTTTCAGGAACAGCTAAGCAAACCAGTATGAAATCAGTGAGAGTGATTTAGTGCCTACCACTAAATGCAAAAATCTCGCATTAGGAGCTATATAGTCTAGAAATATACAAGTGTCAAAACTGTTGATACAAGTGATAAATTCTTTAGTAGACTACAGATGACCAAGATGTGTGCAGACCTTTAAAGTGTATTAGAGAAATATGCTAAGGTTTTGGATGGAGAGGCTTGTTTAGGAGGCAAAGTCCCCTTGTGTGGGATTAGATTCTCAGAGGTGAGATAATACTGGATAGCTGGGGATGGGGCAGGGGAAGGTTGTATCTGGATGTGAATGCCAGGTTGCATTGAGGTGAAAACATAAGAACATCCTTTTGGTAGCTTGGGCTTCCCTGGTAGCTCAGCTGGTAAAGAATCTGCCCGCAATGCAGGGTTTGATACCTGGGTTGGGAAGATCCCATGGAGAAGGGAAAGGTTACCCACTCCAGTATTCTGGCCTGGAGAATTCCATGAACTGTATAGTCCATGGGATCACAAAGACTCAGACACGACTGAGTGACTTTCATGAACACTTTCTTTTGGTAGCTTAGTAACTAAACCTCTTTGGAGAACATTCAGAGCAAGCTTATTTTCTTTTAATATATTTCAGGTAGTAAGAATAGGATTATTATAGAAAAAGCCTTGGTTAATAGGAAGAAGCCTTCATGTCCCATGGTAAACATTTGAGCAGGGGAAGAATATGATAAAATTGGTATGTTTATAGTCTTAGTTTGGTAGATTGGAAGAGACAATGTCTGGGGAAAGTTTTAAAAGAAAGAGATGATGAGAGTCGGACTAGATGGTAGCAACGAGCAAGTGATGAATGGAATAAATGTTTTGAGAGAAATTACAGAACAAAAGGAAATTGACAGCATGGAGCTAGTTTTGGAGGGAAGATATATTTATTGGGAAATTGAAGAATCTTCACTAATAATGAGGACATTGAGTGCTTGCTGTGTGAAAGGCATTATATCAGGTTTTTGAAACAAAAAAGAGACGTGGTACCTGTCAGTATTGCATCTAATTCACTTCGTAAGAAGATAGACTTAATTTTTATAAAAAGAGCGTATAAATTGATACCCTAAATGATAATCCAGCATTCAAGTATGCTTGACTATAGAAGGCCTCATGATTTTGCCAGGTGCTTGGCTCTCCTGGTCTTATTTCACTTGGTCCAGTTGCATTCCTTAATCACCCCTACTCATGAAAGGGAGATTGACTTAAATGTTAAGAAAGTTAAAAAAAAATTAAAATCGATAATCTACAAAATGAATAGTTCATAATTAGAAAATTAAAAGTTTGCTGCAAAACAATAGAGGAATTTGTTCACTGGGGTGAATCATAATAGGTTGAATTTTAGTTTCTTTTTTTTCAGAAACAAGCACTGTGCCCTGTCTTTTCTACTCCTCACCTTCTTCAGCAGCAAGACAGATGCTAACTGTTTAGTGTGTATTTTGTGATGATATTTTGAAACAACAATATTGAAATTACTGATTATTTTAAAAAACAAAGTCCTGATTACTTGAAACTCTTTTAAAATTTCATTATGATGTATTTTCAGGATAAGGATTGTTCAGGAGGGACTTTGAAGATTTCTTTCTTTGCTAATTTTTTATATTGAATATAACTTAGTGTGAAAAATTAGATCTATTCAAAGGTTTCTAGTGGAAATGAATATGTTCTCCATCACTTATAAATAAATCCAGTGGCACAAACTTGTTGATAGTAGCATTTCTCAACCTTTTTGATCCTAGGATTCATTTACATTCTTAGAATTTTTGAGAACCTGAAGAGTACTTGCTTCTGTGAGTCTATTAATATTTACGTTAGCTATTAAAGCTGAGAATTTTTTTAAATTATCAATTTATTTTTTTAATGTATATTAACATTAACATGAATAACATTTTATGAACAAAAAAAATTAGTAAGAATAGTAACATTTGTTTACATTTTTTGCAGATGTCTTTAATATTTGGTTTAGTAGAAGAAATCTAGGGAATTTCCTGGTGGTCCCTGGTGGTAGGACTCTGTGCTTTCGCTGCTGAGGGTGCAAGTTCAATCCCTGGTCGAGGAGCTAAGATCCTGCAAGCCATGCAATGCACTCAACAGTGTTTTTAAAAATTTAATTTAAAAATAGGAGAAATCTAGATTATTTTATTTAAATCAGTATTCAGTTTGCCACATTACATTGTTTTGGATGAAGTGAAAAAAAAAAAAAATAGTTTTGACCTCACAGACCCTCTGAAAGATTCTTAGGGATCCACCCCCAGGGTTTTGAGGACCACATTTTGGAAACCACAGGTTTATAGGAATGTTCACTCTATTGTAACTAAATTGTCAAAAAGTGTTTATGCCTAGACTTACATTCCCTTGAATTTGGTAGGTGTTTAAGATGATGAATTGCACTATTACTTATACCACTGTCTTCCAGGGGTGATAATGGAAGTCATTATCTCTGCTTCTCTTTTCTTTCTTTAGGTGACCTAGTGATTCTTGATGGCACTCTCACTGGTGGCTGGCTGCAGGGCCGAAACTGCTGGGGTGCCCGGGGCTTCTTCCCATCCTCGTGTGTTAGGGAGCTCTGCCTCTCCTCACAGAGTCGGCAGTGGCACTCACAGAGTGCTCTTCTCCAGATCCCCGAATATTCCATGGGACAAGCCCGGGCCCTGATGGGGCTTTCTGCCCAGCTGGATGAGGAGCTGGACTTCAGAGAAGGGGATGTGATTACCATTATTGGAATTCCTGAGCCAGGCTGGTTTGAAGGGGAACTAGACGGTCGAAGAGGCATTTTTCCAGAAGGTTTTGTAGAGCTTTTGGGGCCCCTAAGGACTGTGGATGAATCGGTCAATTCTGGAAATTGTGATGACTGCATTAGTAACGGTGAAGTAGATACCAGTACAGGAGAGGAGAAAGAGCCAGAAGAGGACAGTGAGCAGCCGGGCACCTATGGAATTGCCCTTTACAGATTCCAGGCCCTGGAGCCAAATGAGCTGGATTTTGAAGTAGGTGATAAAATCCGAATCCTGGGCACCCTGGAAGATGGCTGGCTTGAAGGGTCACTGAAAGGCAGGACAGGCATCTTTCCTTACCGGTTTGTAAAGTTATGTCCTCAAACAAGGGTAGAGGAAACCATGGATCTGTCACAGGAGAGCGACCTCACCAACATTCCTGACACACCTTTGGATTGTTCAGAGAACTCCTTAGAAGCAGAAGGAAAAAGACATGAATTTCATGAGTATAAAGCAGAGAAGTCCAACTGTGTTATTTCTGAAACACCCACTTCTACCCTGGAGCACCTGACTTCTGAGTGTGAAGAAAATAAACAGTCTCACTGGGACGCAGATCCCTCAGGAGGGCCCCCGGGAAGCCCAGGTGCGGGGCACGAGCAGCTTGTCAAATGCTCTTCCACGACAGATCCTTCAGAGGTCGTCAATGGTGTTGCGTCCCAACCTCCAGTACCTTTTCATCCTGATTTGCAGAGAAACCAGTATTATTCTATGAGAGGAGGAAGCCACCCAAGCCCAGACCAGTATTCTGACTCTATTCCTCTAGAAGCAAGGACTCGAGACTACTCCAGCCTACCTCCCAGAAGAACTTCATACTCCCAGCCGAAAACCCTGCAGAAGCCAGGGCCACCTCTTCACAGCGCCTCTTCCCTCAGTGCCTCCAGGGCAGTCAGACCCAGCCAACTGAGCTCTCAGCTCCATGGCCTGGCAAGATGTGTGAAAAAGCACTGCACACCCAAAGAAAGTGCTTCCAGCTTTTGCTCCGCCCCAGACAGATCAGAGACGAAGCCTGGTCTGCAAGACAGGGCACCCGCCCTGGAAGCCATGACACGGTCACAAGGAGACGGCAGCACGGACCTGGATTCAAAGTTGACGCAGCAACTGATAGAGTTTGAGAAGAGCTTGTCAGGGCCCTTCCCAGAACCAGATAAAATCTTGCGCCACTTTTCAATCATGGACTTTAACTCCGAAAAGGATATTTTCCGAGGTTCCTCGAAGCTAATGACTCAGCAGGAGTTGCCCGAAAGGAGAAAAGCTCTAAGGCCCCCACCACCCCGTCCCTGTACTCCATCATCTACTCCTCCCCATGTGCCGGGAGACCAGAACCTGAGACTGGATCCACCCCTGGCAATGAGACCCTCTCGCCCAGCTCCCCTGCCTCCCTCGGCCCAGCAGAGAACAAATGCAGTACCCCCCAAGCTCTTAACCTGTAACCGTCCTGGCTGGGAGAGCCTAGAAAAGGAGGGCCCGGAGAATGTTGACAAGACTTTGGACCAGACTTCCCAGTGTCCCTTGGTCTTGGTGAGGATTCAGGAGATGGAACAGGACTTGGATATGTGCCGCAGGGCTCAGGAAGAGCTCAACTTACTGCTGGAGGAGAAGCAAGAGGAATCACTGAGGGCAGAGACCCTTCAAAATCTTGAGTTCTATGAGAATAACATTGAGAGTTTGAACATGGAACTCCAGCAACTTAGAGGTAAGTGATTAGAAGATAGTATATACTTATTTCTTAATACCCTCAAGTCCAAGTAACAGCCTACCCAAGTTTTTAGGGATATGTTACCATTTTTGATGGACAACTAAGGAATAATTTGCTTTTTATTTATTTATTTGGCTGTGCTGCATCTTCGTTGCTGTGTGGGCTTTTCTCTGGTTTTGGCGAGCATGGGCTGCTCTCTGGATGTGGTCCAGGGACTTCTCATTGTGGCAGTTCTTCTTGTCACAGAGTGCAGGCTCTAGAGCATACGGGCTTCAGTTGTGGCTCCTGGGCTCTCAGCACAGGCTTGGTAGTTGTGGCGCACGGACTTAGTTGTATTCACCAGAATACTGGTGTATTCTCCAGTTGTATTCACCAGACTGCCAGAAGAAATAGTTTATAAAGTAGGAAAAGAGTGAGACAACAGCAGCTGGTCTAGGGCACAAGGAGAGAGCATGACTGCATGCCCTTTGGCATACATGCTGGAAAGCTCTAAACCTATATCTCCTTGAGAAAGTCAGTAATAAAAAGCACTCTATGGATCTAGGAGTTGCAGGATCCTAATAAATAAAAGCTGGGTATTCCCTGGAAAAGGAAACGGCTACTCACTGCAGTATTCTTGCCTGGAGGACCCCAAGGATGGAGGAGTCTGGAGGGCTACAGTCCATGGGGTCTCAAGAGTCGGACACAACTGAGCAACTTCACTTTCCTTTAGATCTCTAAAAGTGAATGAAAAAAAAATCCAAGAAGAAAGAGTATTATTGGAAGATCAGAAATTGAGTAATTTTCTGAAAGATGGAAAGCAAATGGATTACAGAAAGAAAGGAAACCTCTGTCTAAGATATGCTCAGGCAAGAATTGCTGTGCCAGTGGGCATAGTTCTGTGGGAACTCCAAAATCAGGGGTACAACTCTGGGAGGGTGTCCTGGAGCACTTGCAGGGTGATGAATTAGAGACCAGCCAGGTCACTGGACCCACAGGTCATTTGTGGCAGCGGCAACGTTTGCTCTCAAGGTAAAGCACGAGGGTGAGCCCTTAGACATGTCCTCAAGAGGGCGTTCATTTAATATGAGTATCGGAACTCTTGGGGGAATGCCAGGTAGCTTGATGACTTCCGAGGGCCTGAAAAGGAATCCGAAGGGAACACTGGCTCAGTGCTATATCCTCAAAGATACAGCAAGCTTCAGATTCTCCATCACCTTCTATACATACAGTTTTTGAGATACACTTGTAAACCATTCTTGCATTAGATGTACAGGTGGCAGAACAAAAGTCTCTCAAATTCCAGGTGGCAATAATTTCTCAATAATGATACTTTCTAGAATTAGTAGTGTTCCAGAGAAATGTTATATTCAACATTCCAGTAATGGACAGGTACTAACGGATGAAACTGTTCTTCTTTTTTTATTCCACCGACCTTTCTTTTTTTCAATGTATTTCTTTTCTTTTTGGCTGCACTGAATCTTCGTTGCTGTGCCAGGACTTTCTCTACTTGGGGCAAGCGGGGCTGCTCCTGCTTGTGGTGCACAGGCTTCTCATCGCAGTGACTTCTCGCGTTGTAGAGCACAGGCTCCAGGTGTGTGGGCTTCAGTAGTTGTGCTGCACAGGCTTAGTTCCTCCGTGCCACGTGGAGTCTTGCCCAACCAGGGATTGAACTCGTGTTCCCTACATTGGCAGGCAGATTTCTTAACCACTGGCCCACCAAGGAAGTCCTGTTCTACTGACCTTCTTTTTCAGAACTAATTTAATAATTCAGCTGGTGTTCCTTCTATTTTTTTTTTAATTCTAAAAGTTCTGTACAATGAAAGACCCACAGTAGGTGGTTATAGTCTTAATCACAAAGACTTTTCTTTATCTGACTCCACCATATACAGTATTGGCAGTGTTACTGTTGAACTGATTGATTTTTAGTAGGTGTATTATTTGTATCAATCGCTAATATGATGAAATTACTTATTTCTTGCAGTCACTGATAGTGCCTCTTAAGGTCGTCTTTTTCTGTCTTCATAAAAAAGTACATCCAGCAATATAAGCAGTCCCTTGGAAGAGGCAGAAATTAATCAGTTTGAACACCAGCCTTTAACCCTCCAGTACAGTCCCATACAATCTCTAATCTTGAACTTTAAGGCATAAAATTTAAAACTTTTAAGAAATTAGGTATTTTTGGCAGGATTTGGTCTTCGTTGTTGCATGTGGGCTTTCTCTAGTTGCGGCAAGTGGGGGCACTCTTCCTTGCAGTTCACAGCCTTCTCATTTCAGTGGCTTCTCTTGTTGCTGAGCATGGCTCTAGGGTGAGTGGGCTTCAGTAGCTGTGGCGCACAGGCTTAGTTGCTTTGCAGTGTATGGAATCCTCCCAGACAAGGGATTGAACCTACCTCCCCTGCATTAGCAGATGAATTCCTAACCACTGGACCACGAGGGAAATCCTTAAAGAACTTTTGATATAGTATTTGTCTAATCCTGATTAATATTTAGTTATTTGTATACCTCTCCATGAAAATTTTAAGCCTATTGAGAAGACAGCTCCTGTGTGATAGTGGGTGTGACGTTTCCCACACACCTGGTGTGTTCAACATAAGTAGTAGACTCAGTAAATACTTGATGAGTTGAATTGAGTTTAACTGAATGAAATTGAAGTTTCTGCTCTACCTTCCAGAGCTTTCGAAGATCTCCTACCTCCACTGTTTCTTTGAACTTGGACTGCTAGGGAGCTAGGGACTATTGGTGCTAAGATTCTGGTCTCCTTGTTAGATATAGTTAATAGTAGCAAAGTAGTCCAGTGGTGAGCCAAAATTAGGTTATTTTAAAAAAAAATTAGGTTCTTTGTAGCTATTGCTCCTTCTTTTTTTAATAAGAAAATGAATGGGCAGATGCCTAGCTATGCGTATGGTATGGTAGGTATTTAATAGGAGTTTGAGAAATTAGAAAAAATATATTTAAGAAACACTTCTAATTGCAAGACTTAAGTATAGGAAGAAGGAGTATGACTTTATTTATTTGAACTGTAGTCAGTTGGGGGCTCTGGTTTGTGCTTGGTGGTTTTAGAGCAGAATATACATGACTCTTGTTTACATTCAACTCCATTTTATGGGTATCAGTGTGAATCTAGTTAGACCAACAGGGAATACACTGAATGGATTCAGTTTAAGTATAGGATGGTGTATGGATTTCCATGAGAGCTCACACATAAATGTATATAGCCTTTATACTATTCTTCATATGGCTCCTTCTTAAGACTCTGGAATTATGAAGTCATGAGGACTCATTTACTAGAAGCTCTATTTTTTTTTCTCCCCAAATCTGATGTGTTACCTTTTATAGTTTTCTGTTCCTGCAGGTATCTTTCAACTCAGTTTTTATTTTCTTTACATATGGTAAGGATAGTTGTTTTATAGTCTGTGGGGGATGACAGAAGATGAGATGATTGGATGGCATCACCAACTCAATGGACATGAGTTTGAGTAAACTCCAGGAGTTGGTGATGGACAGGGAGGCCTGGCGTGCTGCAGTCCATGGGGTCACAGAGTTGGACATGACTGAGTGACTGAACTGAACTGATGATAATTTCAAGGTATTAAGTCTTACTGGGAGTGTTTTTAATGTCACATAGTTCTTATTCATGTGGTCTACACTCATCATGTGTCTTATTATCTTTTTCTGTGTGCTAGTCATAGTGTTTGGAAAATATCAAGATCTGAGATGAATTAAGACATGACTCCAGAGAGGACTTGCATTTATTTCTGTCAGTTGCTTGTGGTCAGCCAGTGTTTCCAAATTCCTGAAGGATAGTAATTGTGAGGTTCTGAAACAAGAAATTGGAATTCCTGGTAATCCTAAAGTTATAAATTATTCTGTATTTTCTTAAAGGCTCTTTATATTTTGTTAATAATAGTGATAACTATAAAAATTAATAGTGAACAGTTTTTCTGTTAGGATTATACTAAAAGTTTCAGAGATTTTATGTGTATATATATATGAAATAAATGCATGTGTTATTATGAACCAAAATATTAGATTATGTATCTTAATAACATGTAAAATTATTCTCTAGCTGATAATAAACTTTGAAATATTTTTTACTTTTTACATTAATTTTGGATTTGTAAAGAAGTTGCAAAAATAGTAGAGCTCCCCTATGCTTTCACTCAGCTTCCCCTAACCCTAATATCTTACATAATCATAAAATATTGATATTTATCAGAATTAGAAAATTAATATAATAGGTATCTGATAATATAAAATATTAAAAGAAGGGAATATTAACAAAATAAATGTTAAATAAAAAGTTTTAAAACTATAAAATGATACCACAGATATTTAATATTTAAAAGTGATTTTTAAAACAAAATTTTAAATACACAAGCATTAGTTACCCTATCTGATGGCTGATGGTATTGGTCTTTGTTTTGTGACTGATGTCTCAGACATAGAAAGTTTCTGTTGATGTTGGTTGAATTGTTGAGTGTATCCAAAAGTGTCTTGGTGGGGCCACTAGGGCACATGTTGCTTTGCATAAGCTCGTACTCTTTTTTTTTTTTTGTACAGACAGGTTTTCTTTTTATTTTCTAGCAACTATTTGTATTTATTTTTTTTTAATTTGATAATGCTTTATTTTTTTTTTTATTTTAAAAAGCAGGAGGAGTAATATTTTTAGAGGTCATAGTACTTCTATCATTATATTCAAACTGAAGATCATCGAAAAGGCAGAGGTCATGAGTCACCACAAGAATTTTCACATTTTAGAAAACATAAATGAACATTGAAGGAAGTAAAGCTCTATCTTCAAGCTTTCCAGTGCTTCCAGTTTGATGCTAAAATTATTGGCTTTGTGTTCAATGCAGCGACCTGGTAAAGCAATGAAGTTGTATTACAATTTGTAGTACCCTCACTTTTGTTTTCTTTCCTATTTGACTATCATTTGTAAGGAAATCAACAGTTGATTTGCAGTGTTTTAATTCCTGCTATACAGTAAAATGATTCAGTTATTCATATATACATTCTTTCTTTCTTCAGAGATGTGCACCATTTTTAAAGACTTTATTGGATTTGTTATAATATTGCTTCTATTTTATGTTTTGGGGATTTTTGGCCAAAAGGTGTGTGGGATCTTAGCTCTGCTACCAGGGATCGAATCCACACCCCCTGCGTTGGAAGGTAAAATCTTAACGACTGGGCTGCCAAGGAAATCCCTGTTCTTTCTATTTATTAACAATTAAAATATTCTGTCTGCTTGCTATGATTTTGACTTCGCCATTGAAAGCAATGTTGTTTTGCTAATTCAAATTTTAGACAATAAGTTTGTGACAATATTCACATCTTAAAAAAAATTTTATTGAAATAGTGTACAACATATTAATTTCATTGGAAAGACCCTGATGCTGGGAAGGATTGAAGGCAAAAGAAGGGGGTGGCAGAGAATGAGATGGTTAGATAGCATCAGTTAGTCAGTTCAGTTGCTCAGTCATGTCCGACTCTTTGTGACCCCATGGACTGCAGCACACCAGGCTTCCCTGTCCATCAGCAACTCCCGAGCTTGCTCAAACTCATGTCCATTGAGTCAGTGATGCCATCCAACCATCTCATCCTCTGTTGTCCACTTTTCCTTCTGCCTTCAATCTTTCCCAGCATCAGGATCTTTTCCAATGATTCAGTTATTTGCATCTTTACAGCATCAGACTTTACTTCCATCACCAGTCACATCCACAACTGGATGCTGTTTTTGCTTTGGCTCTGTCTCTTCATTCTTTCTGGAGTTATTTCTCCACTGATCTCCAGTAGCATATCGGGCACCTACCAACCTGGGGAGTTCATCTTTCAGTGTCCTATCTTTTTGCCTTTTCATACTGTTCATGGGGTTCTCAAGGCAAAAATACTGAAGTGGTTTGTTATTCCCTTCTCCAGCGGACCGCATTGTGTCAGAACTCTCCACCATGACCCATCTGTCTTGGGTGGCCCTATACTCATGGCTCGTGGCTTGAGTTAGACAAGGCTGTGGTCCATGTGATCAGTTTGATTAGTTTTCTGTGATTGTGGTTTTATTATTTTTTTGCCTTTTCATACTGTTCATGGGGTTCTCAAGGCAAGAATACTAAAGTGGTTTGCCATTCCCTTCTTCAGTGAACCACGTTGTGCCAGAACTCTCCACCAAGACCCGTCTGTCTTGGGTGGCCCTACACTCATGGCTCATGGCTTGAGTTAGAAAGGCTGTGGTTCATGTCATCAGTTTGATTAGTTTTCTGTGATTGTGGTTTTCATTCTGTCTGCCTTCTGATGGCATCACTGACTCACTAGATGAGAATTTGAGCAAACTTCAGGAGATAGTGAAGGACAGAGGAGCCTGGCATGCTACAGTCCATGTGGTCACAAAGAGTTGGACACGACTTAGCCACTAAACAACAGCAGAAACATACTGCATAATAGTTCAGTACTAATATTTGCATCTCCTCTGCATTTCTTTTGTTAAAATACTTGAACTATAGTTAAAAATACTTAAATGAACTACAATCTGTAGCAAATACAAGCACTGGGAAAAACTTAGCAAACGTATTTGGCTAGTATTAAAATAATAGAGGGCTTCCTTGGTGGCCCCGTGGTAAAGAATCCACCTGCCAATGCAGGAGACGCAGGTTTGATCCCTGGGTCAGGAAGATCCCCTGGAGCAGGAAATGGCAACCCACTCCAGTATTCTTAGCTGGAAAATCCCATACACAGAGGAGCCTGGCAGGCTACTGTCCACAAGGTTGCAGAAGAGTTGGGCATTGCTTAGCGACTAAACAACAACAAAATAATAGAATGTTTGCCTCTGAGCAAGATTTAACACGGCACAGAATCATGAGTCAGACTTGCCAATTTAAGGACTTAATTTTGCTTCTAAAATTTTACATTTCTTGGACCATCACTTACAAGGCTTATATAAAATATACTGTGCAAATAAGCTTATTAATATTTATTTTAATTGCAAGAGTGACTCATTGTTAGCACACAGGGCCATTGAAACACACAAGCTTTATAAATACATTCATAGCATAGCAACGGCTACAAACAATACTAACTGATAGATCCTGATCACTTTTCTTTGTACTCTTGTCCTGGTCAACCTTAATTTTCACTCTGTGTTCAGTATTTCTGCTTGTGGGCTTCCCTGGCAGCTCAGTGATAAAGAATCCACCTGCAGTATAGGAGATGTTTGATCCATGGGTCTGGAATATCCCTTGGAGAAGGAAATGCAACCCGCTCCACTATTCTTGCCTGGAAAATCCTGTGGACAGAGAAACCTGGAAGGCTACAGTCTTTGGGGTCGCAGAAGAGTCGAACGTGACATTTTCTGTGTTGCGAAAGCAACTTGACATTGGTTGTTGTTGTTCAGTCACTAAGTTGTGTCTGACTATTTGTGACCCCGTGGACTGTAGCATGCCAGACTTCCCTGTCCTTCACTGTCTCTTGGGAGTTTGTTCAAAGTCATGTCCATTGAGTCAGTGATGCTATTCAACCATCTCATCCTCTGTTATCCCCTTCTCCTCCTGCCCTCAATCTTTCCCATCATCAAGGTCTTTTTAGATGAGTCAGTACTTCCCATCAGGTGACCAAAGTATTGGAACCCTAGCTTCAGCATCAGTCCTTCCAGTGAATATTCAGGAGTGATTTCCTTTAGGATCAACTCATTTGATCTCCTTGCAGTCCAAAGGACTCTCAAGAGTCTTCTCCAGCAGCACAGTTCAAAAGCATCAGTTCTTCTGCCCTCAGCCTTCTTTATGGTTGAACTCTCACATCCGTACATGACTACTGGAAAAACCATAGCTATATGAACCTTTGTCACCAAAGTGATGTCTCTGCTTTTTAATATGCTGTCTAGTTTTGTCATAGCTTTTCTTCCAAGGAGCAAAGTGTTCTTTAATTTCATGGCTGCAGTCACTGTCTGCAGTGATTTTGGAGCCCAAGAAGATAAAGTCTCTCACTGTTTCCACTTTTTCCCCATCTATTTGCCATGAAGTGAGAGACCAGATACCATGATCTCAGTTTTGGGAATGTTGAGTGTTAGACCAGCTTTTTCACTGTCCTCTTTCACCTTCATCAAAAGGCTCTTTAGTTCCTCTTTGCTTTCTGCCATTGCTAAGTCACTTCAGTCATGTCCGACTCTGTGCGACCCCAGAGACGGCAGCCCACCAACCAGGCTCCACCGTCCCTGGGATTCTCCAGGCAAGAGCACTGGAGTGGGTTGCCATTTCCTTCTCCAATGCATAAAAGTGAAAAGGGAAAGTGAAGTCGCTCAGTCCTGTCCGACTCTTCGCGACCCCATGGACTGCAGCCTACCAGGCTCCTCCATCCATGGGATTTTCCAGGCAAGAGTACTGGAGTGGGGTGCCATTGCCTTCTCCTTTCTGCCATTAGGGTAGTATCATCTTCATATTTCTCTCAGCAATCTTGATTCCAACTTGTGATTCATTCAGGCAGGCATTTCACATGATGTACTCTGCATAGAAGTTACATAAGCAGGGTGACAATATATAGCCTTGATGTACTCCTTTCCCAATTTTGAACCAGTCTGTTTTTCCATGTCCAGTTCTAACTGTTGCTTCTTGACCTGCATACAGATTTCTCAGGAGGCAGGTAAAGTGGTCTGGTATTCCCATCTTTCAGAAGTTTCCACAGTTTGTTGTGATCTCACAGTCAAAAGCTTCAGCTTAGTGCAGCAGAAGTAGATGTTTTTCTGGAATTCTCTTTTTTTTTTTTTTTTATGATCCAATGGATGTTGGCAATTTGATCTCTGGTTCCTCTGCCTTTTCTAAAAGCAACTTGAACATCTGAAAGTTCTTGGTTCACATACTAGTGAAGCCTAGCTTGAAGGGTTTTGAGCACTACCTTGCTAGCATGTGAAATCAGTTAAATTTTGCAGTAGTTTGAACATTCTTTGGCGTTGCCCTTCTTTGGGATTGGAATGAAAACTGACCTTTTCCAAACCTGTGACCAACTGCTAAGTTTTCCAAATTTGCTGACATATTGAGGGCAGGACTTTAACAGCATCATCATTTAGGATTTGGAATAGCTCAACTGGAATTCCATCACCTCCACTAGCTTTGTTCATAGTAATGCTTCCTATGGCCCACTTGACTTCACATTCCAGGATGTCTGGTTCTAGGTGAGTGACCACACCATTCTGGTTATCCAGGTCATTAAGACCTTTTTTGTACAATTCTTCTGTGTATTCTTGCCACCTCTTCTTAATCTCTTCTGCTTCTGTTAGGTCCTTGCCATGTCTGTCCTTTATTATGCCCATCTTTACATGAAATGTTCCCTTGGTATCTCCAGTTTTCTTGAGGACATCTCTAGTCTTTCCCATCTATTGTTTTCCTCTCTTTCTTTGCATTGTTCACTTAAGAAGGCTTTCTTATCTCTCCTTGCTATTGTCTGGAACTCTGCATTCAGTTGGATATATACAGGGTAGAACATTAGGAGGCATATTTGTGAGTATAGTGTATTGAGGAATGACATGTTATAGTGGACTTCAGGATGGTGTCAGTTCAGTCATTATTCATTCAGCAAATGTTGGTGCCAGGCACTGTGTTAAGGACAAGGTACATAATAACAAACATAGATGTTGTCTGCTTTCCAGGAGGTTCTGGTCAAGTGAGTTGCTAATTAATAATTAAAGTCCACATCTAAAACACAGTACCAAGAGTTCCTTGGTGGTTTAGTGGTTAGGATTCTGGGCTTTCACTGCTGTTGCCCAGGTTCAATCCCTGGTCAAGGAACCGAGATCCACAAGCCATGTGTCATGGTCAGAAGAAAACCAAAATAGAACAACAGCAACAAAAAAGGGTACCTTCAAATCTGATAGTTTGGCTTCTGAAGCAGTAGAAATACTCAGGGTTAGTCCAAAATTTCAGATTTCCCTGTATATGTTTCTTTTAGAAACATTGATTAGGACTACATCCTGTAGCCTTGAGAGAATCTCATTTTAACATATCATAGTTCTTTTCTATCTCTAGGAGAGGTTCGCATGCTTGAATTTGTCAGGGCTGTACATTCATTTCTTTACTCAGCAAGTAGTATTTCTTGAGCACATACTATGAACCAGGCACTGGCTATACACTGATCAATGAAAAGGATATAGTAGTATCATTCATATTTGTGTATCTTTGAGACTCTAGTGAGCATACTGATATTAACCTGTGTTTATCACACTGTCTGTCTCTCTAGCTGCCTTTGAATCATGGCTGTAGTTACTTTTCATGTGGGCCATGACCCTGTTTATCTAAATCAGTGCAGTGGATGATAATTTGTAGAGTTAGCTTCTTCCATTTGGAATCTTGCTCCTAAACTTTTCCCTTTAAGGTAATGCTAAGAGAGGAAGGTTGAGCAGAGACTCTCGGGGTGATTTTTATTTTTTTATTTTATTTTATTTTTTTTCCGGTCTCAGTCCGTTCTCAGAACACGCTCCATCACCTAGTTCCCAGAACTCAGATTGCGCAGTGGTCACGTCATCATCGACCAGGGCTTGCAGGGACCACCCTAACATCACCCAAATCTTAGCCTAACTGCCTCCCCCTAACCTCCCAGCCCCCGGGTCCCTGGCCCCATTTCTCCTGACACATTTTCATAATCCTCTCAGGCTCCGGGCCAGCGGCGCTGTCAGCCATGGGGCCCGATCATATAAGGAAAATACTGCGGCCTCATCCGGGGGCTGCATCGTGGACCCGGGGGCGACCCTGTCCCCTACGCCACTCGCTACACTCGGGGTGATTTTTAATTTGAATTTTAAATGACTGTTGGATAGGTAGTGCTTTGTTGTTGTTGAGTCACTCAGTCATATCTGACTCTCTGTGACCCCACGTCCTGCAGCACACTAGGCTTCCCTGTCCTTCACAGGTGGCGCTAGTGGTCAAGAATCTGCCTGCCAATGCAGGAGACAAAGGAGATGCGGATTGGATCCCTGGGTTGGGAAGATCCCCTAGAGGAGGAAATGGCAAACCACTCCAGTATTCTTGCCTGGAAAATTCCATGGGCAGAGGTTCTGATGGGCTGCAGTCCATGGGGTCGCAGAGAGTCGGACACGACTGAGCACGCACACATCTCACACATTAAGTCAGAATATGTTTTTCAGAAAAGTAATGTTTTCAGCAAGATACTGGGTGAGATTTAATATCCACTACAGAGAGTCATTAGGTTTAGAGAATGATCGATATGGAATAATAATCTCTGTACACTGAAGTGATACGTAATAGTCCAGACAGATTTTTAAAAACTTAAAAGTATAGTTTTTCTACATATAGAAGCAATTTATTATTCTGAAGACTTCTTGGAATGCCTCAGTTGTAAGAATTCTTAAACTAGTAAAAGATAAATAGAGTTTTAAAGCTAAGGCATTTTGTAGTCTTTCAAGATATAAATGTTTTTGTAAAATAAATAATGATTTTTCTTTCTAATAATTAAAAATACAAACATAATTTAAAAAACAAACAAATAGTATCCTCAGCTTGTGTAACATCTAGTTTAGGGTGTTGGCGCAGTAAAAATTAGCTCAGTTACTTAAAATGGATTTTTTTCTTGGTATGAAACAGCAACCATAGTCAGAAGCCGTTTGGGGTCTGTGATTCAGGACAGAAGCTAGTTTTCCTCTTAGGATGGATGGTTTAATGTCTGTCAAGATATATAGCTGGAAATGGTTAATTTAGTTATAATTAGCCTGTGAATCCCTGTTTCTTGCAGTTTGTAGTGTAGGTTTGTGAACATTTCCTCACCCTCAGCTCCAGGAAGAGGGGTGGAAAAGCTGTAAAAGCTCCAGGGTTTTAGATTTCATCCAGGCTTTGCAGCACTTAGTGAAAGGACCCGCCTCCTGCCGCAGCCAAAAGCGTTCCTGCTGCCACTGGCTAGTTACCTGAGTGTGGGGACTCCTGTGTTTACTTTATCAGATGCATTCAGCAGCAAGACCCCAAAGAGGAAGAACTCTGCTAAGTCGCTTCAGTTGTGTCCGACTCTGTGCGACCCCATAGACGGCAGCCCACCAGGCTCCCCCGTCCCTGGGATTCTCCAGACAAGAACACTGGAGTGGGTTGCCATTTCCTTCTCCAATGCATGAAAGTGAAAGTGAAGTCGCTCAGTCATGTCTGACTCTTAGCGACCCCATGGACTGCAGCCCACCAGGCTCCTCCGTCCATGGGATTTTCCAGGGAAGAGTACTGTAGTGGGGTGCCATTGCTTTCTCCAGGAAGGACTCTAGGACAGTAATTTATTCAATAAATATGGTTGAGCTTCCACTGTATTCCAGTCAGGGTTCTAGAGTTACAGCAGCAATCTCTGCCCCCTTGGGAAGACAATAAGTAAAAATATGTGTATTATTAGAAGGTAAAAGAACCTATAGAATCAGGGAAAATCTCAAGGAAAAGTGACTTTTTTACTCATTAAGTATTTCTTGAGCACATACTGTGATCCGGCACTGGATATACACTAATTAATAAAAAAAGATATAGTAGTATCATTCATATTTGTGTATCTTTGAAACTCTAGTGATCATACTGGTACTGACCTGTGTTTATTATCCTTTCTGTCTGTCTAGCTGCCTTTGAATCATAGCTGTAGTTACTTTCCATATCGGCCATGACCCTGTTTATCTAAGTCAGTGCAATGGATGGTAATTTGTAGAGTTAGCCTCTTCGGCATCTGGAATCTTGCTCCTAAATATCTCCCCTTAAGGTAATGCCTTAAGGCTTTGAATGAATATCTGAAAGATTTTAGAGATTCAGCCAAGCCATTTTGGGGTTAGGGTTTTTTTTTCAGGCAGCTAGAATTGCAAGTATGAGAATATGCCTGGTGTTTGAGGAATAGCAAGGAGGCCAGTTTATAAACGTGCGGGCTTTGTAAGTCCATCATTCAAAGTGGAGAAGCCCCAGGAAGGTTCTGAGCGGGGGAACAACATGATGTGACTTAGAACTTGATAGAGTCACTTTGGCTGCGGTGTTGAAAATAGACAGTAGATAGAGATACAAGATCGGGGAAGGCAGCGGCACCCCACTCCAGTACTCTTGCCTGGAAAATCCCATGGACAGAGGAGCCTGGTAGGCTGCAGTCCACGGGGTCGCTAGGAGTCGGACACGACTGAGCGACTTCACTTCACTTTTCACTTTCATGCATTGGAGAAGGAAATGGCAACCCACTCCAGTGTTCTTGCCTGGAAAATCCCAGGGACGGGGGAGCCTGGTGGGCTGCCGTCTCTGGGGTCGCACAGAGTCGGACATGACTGAAGCGACTTAGCAGCAGCAGCAGCAGAGATACAAGGGCAGAAGCAGAGAGACCACTTAGCAGGCTATCATCTAGGCAAGAGATGATGTAGCTTGGGCCAGGATGGTAGAGTGGGGATGAGGGAAAGTGCTCAGTTATTTTGAGCATCATATATTGATATAAGGTATATTTGAGTTGGAGCCAGTAGGAGTTGCTAGTGGATTGGATATGAGGTGAACAAAATGAGGACAACGCTGAGGCTGAGCAACTGGAAGGACTGGAGTTGCCAGTAATTTCTCAATTAATGGTGAAGAGTACAGGAGACTCTGGTTGGTGGGGGAGGTGGGACAGGGCAGAGATCAACTGCACAATTTGATGTAGAGTCCAGAGTTCAGAGGAGTTAAGCCTGGGGACATAAATTTGGGGCCAATTTTGAGAGCACATAGACATAAATTCTCTTCAGTGCAGTCGCTAAGTCATATCCGACTCTTTGCAACCGCATGAACCGCAGCACCCCTGACCTCCCTGTCCATCACCAACTGCTGGAGTCTACTCAAACCCATGTCCATTGAGTCGGTGATGCCATCAAACCATCTCCTCCTCTGTCATCCCCTTCTCTTCCTGCCCTCAATCTTTCCCAGCATCAGGGTCTTTTCAAATAAGTCAACTCTTTACATGAGATGGCCAAAGTATTGGAGTTTCAGCTTCAACATCAGTCCTTCCAATGATCACCCAGGACTGATCTCCTTTAGGATGGACTGGTTGGATCACCTTGCAGTCCAAGGAACTCTCAAGAGTCTTCTCCAACACCACAGTTCAAAAACATCAATTCTTCGGTGCTCAGCTTACTTTATAGTCCAAATCTCGCAGCCATACATGACCACTGGAAAAACCATAGCCTTGACTAGACGGACCTTTGTTGACAAAGTGATGTCTCTGCTTTTGAATATGCTGTCTAGGTTGGTCATAACTTTCCTTCCAGGGAGTAAGTGTCTTTTAATTTCATGGCTGCAGTCATCATCTGCAATGATTTTGGAGCCCCGAAAAATAAAGTCTGACACTGTTTCCTCTGTTTCCCCATCTTTTTGCCATGAAGTAATGGAACCAGGGTGACAGTATACAGCCTTGACGTGCTCCTTTTCCTATTTGGAACCAGTCTGTTGTTCCATGTCCAGTTCTAACTGTTGCTTCCTGACCTGCATACAGATTTCTCAAGAGGCAGGTCAGGTGGTCTGGTATTCCCATCTCTTTCAGAATTTTCCACAGTTTATTGTGATCCACACAGTCAAAGGCTTTGGCATAGTCAATAAAGCAGAAATAGATGTTTTTCTGGAACTCCCTTGCTTTTTCCATGATCCAGCGGATGTTGGCAATTTGATCTCTGGTTCCTCTGCCTTTTCTAAAACCAGCTTGAACATCAGGAAGTTCACGGTTCACATATTGCTGAAGCCTGGCTTGGAGAATTTTGAGCATTACTTTACTAGCATGTGAGATGAGTGCAATTGTGCGGTAGTTTGAGCATTCTTTGGCATTGCCTTTCTTTGGGATTGGAATGAAAACTGACCTTTTCCAGTCCTGTGGCCACTGCTGAGTTTTCCAAATTTGCTGGCATATTGATTGCAGCACTTTCACAGCATCATCTTTCAGGATTTGAAATAGCTCAACTGGAATTCCATCACCTCCTCTAGCTTTGTTCATAGTGATGTTTTCTAAGGCCCACTTGACTTCACATTCCAGGATGTCTGGCTCTAGGTGAGTGATCACACCATCGTGATTATCTTGGTCTTGAAGATCTTTTTTGTACAGTTCTTCTGTGTGTTCTTGCCACCTCTTCTTAATATCTTCTGCTTCTGTTAGGTCCATGCCATTTCTGTCCTTTATTGAGCCCATCTTTGCATGAAATGTCCCTTTGGTATCTCTGATTTTCTTGAAGAGATCTCTAGTCTTTCCCATTCTGTTGTTTTCCTCTATTTCTTTGCATTGATCGCTGAGGAAGGCTTTCTTATCTCTCCTTGCTATTCTTTGGAACTCTGCATTCAGATGCTTATATCTTTCCTTTTCTCCTTTGCTTTTCACTTCTCTTCTTTTCACAGCTATTTGTAAGGCCTCCCCAGACAGCCATTTTGCTTTTTTGCATTTCTTTTCCATGGGGATGATCTTGATCCCTGTCTTCCTGTGCAATGTCATGAACCTCAGTCCATAATTGATCAGGCACTCTATCAAATCTAGGCCCTTAAATCTATTTCTCACTTCCACTGTATAATCATAAGGGATTTGATTTAAGTCATACGGTCTAGTGGTTTTCCCTAGTTTCTTCATTTTAAGTCTGAATTTGGTAATAAGGAAAAATTACCAAATTTTATGGCAGAAAGTGAAGAGCAACTAAAAAGCCTCTTGATGAAAGAGGAGAGTGAAAAAGTTGGCTTAAAGCTCAACATTGAGAAAATGAGGATCATTGGCATCCGGTCCCATCACTTCATGGGAAATAGATGGGGAAACAGTGGAAACAGTGTCAGACTTTATTTTTCTGGGCTCCAAAATCACTGCAGATGGTGACTGCCGCCATGAAATTAAAAGACAGTTACTCTTTGGAAGGAAATTTATGACCAACCTAGATAGCATATTGAAAAGCAGAGACATTACTTTGCCAACAAAGGTCTGTCTAGTAAAGGCTGTGGTTTTTCCTGTGGTCATGTGTGGATGTGAGAGTTGGACTGTGAAGAAGGCTGAGCGCTGAAGAATTGATGCTTTTGAACTGTGGTGTTGGAGAAGACTCTTGAGCGTCCCTTGGACTGCAAGGAGATCCAACCAGTCCATTCTGAAGGAGATCAGCCCTGGGATTTCTTTGGAAGGAATGATGCTAAAGCTGAAACTCCAGAACTTTGGCCACCTCATGTAAAGAGTTGACTCATTGGAAAAGACTCTGATGCTGGAAGGGATTGGGGACAGGAGGAGAAGGGGACGACAGAGGATGAGATGGCTGGATGGCATCACTGACTCGATGGATGTGAGTCTGGGTGTACTCCAGGAGTTGGTGATGGACAGGGAGGCCTGGCATGCTGCGATTCATGGGGTCGCAAAGAGTCGAACGTGACTGAACGGAACTGAGTGGAACCAGATGCCATGATCTTAATTTTCTAAATAAGCCAACTTTTTCACTCCTCTTTCACTTTCATCAAGAGGGTTTTTAGTTCCTCTTCACTTTCTGCCATACGTGTGGTGTCATCTGCATATCTGAGGTTATTGATATTTCTCCCGGCAATCTTGATTCCAGCTTGTGCTTCTCCCAGCCCAATGTTTCTCATGATGTACTCTGCATAGAAGTTAAATAATCAGGGTGACAATATACAGCCTTGACGTACTCCTTTTCCTATTTGGAACCAGTCTGTTGTTCCATGTGCAGTTCTAACTGTTGCTTCCTGACCTGCATATAGGTTTCTCAAGAGGCAGGTCAGGTGTTCTGGTATTCCCATCTCTTGAAGAATTTCCACAGTTTATTGTGATCCACACAGTCAAAGGCTTTGGCATAGTCAGTAAAGCAGAAATAGACGTTTTTTATGGAACGCTCTTGCTTTTTTGATGATCCAGCAGATGTTGGCAATTTGATCTTTGGTGTTCCTCTGCCTTTTCTAAAACCAGCTTGAACATCTAGAAGTTCACAGTTTACGTATTGCTGAAGCCTGGCTTGGAGAATTTTGAGCAATTCTGTTAGCACATACACATTATTTAAAGCCATAATATTTAATGAGATTAAAGAAAAAAGTATAGATAGAGAAAAAGAGAAGAGGGAGTGAGCGGTCTGGAAGATAGGAACTGAAATGGTGATTGGAACTGGTGATAGGAGCTGAATGGTGAGAGAAATTAAAATTAATTGAGTGCTTATTCTTTGTTGAACAATGTGCAAGGTGCTTTTATATACTTTTCCAGTTCCCAGAATTGTCCACATCTGATAAAGAGAAAACTGAGGTTTGCCCAGTCTCACAGCTGGTAAGTGAGAGAGCTGGGGCCCAGATCCAGGCGGGTTTCATTGTGCAGCTGTATGTGCTTCCTTGCTGTGCCAGCCTGTATTGCCAGCGTGTTGAGACTTAAGGAGTGACGGTGACATCTGAGAGTGGGTGGTAGCGAACAACACTTGGAAAACTCAGATCTGTAAGTGCTCAAGGTGGAGGGATCCCGACAGACTCTTGACAACTTAATTCCAAAATAGTTTATGCCACATATGATAATATACATGTTTCAATGCCATTCTCCCAGATCATCCCACTCTCGCCCTCTCCCAGAGTCCAAAAGACTGTTCTATACATCTGTGTCTCTTTTGCTGTCTCTCATGTAGGGTTATCATTACCATCTTTCTAAAGTCCATATATATGCGTTAGTATACTGTACTGGTGTTTTTCTTTCTGGCTTACTTCACTCTGTATAATAGGCTCCAATTTCATCCACCTCATTAGAACTGATTTAAATGTATTTTTTTAATTGCTGACTAATATTCCATTGTGTATATGTACCACAGCTTTCTTGTCCATTCGTCTGCTGATGGACATCTAGGTTGCTTCCATGTCCTGGCTATTATTAAAAACATGTATATTATCATATGTGAAATGAATCACCAGTTCAGGATGGGGAACACATGTACACCCGTGGTGGATTCATGTCAATGTATGGCAAAACCACTACAATATTGTAAAGTAATTAGCCTCCAGTTAAAAGAACTGAATTTATATAAAAAATTAATTAAAAAATTTATGCCAAATGTTTTTTAGTACTCTTATCTGTTGAAAACTATTTGTTAAATTACATGTATCTATGAATTTAAGAGCATATATGTATGTATATATATAAATATTTAATCCTTCCTCACAGATATACTTTTGACTGCTAGCTTATCATGAAGTTACTTAAGTTTTCAAAATGTTGACCCATTCATACTAGTAACGTCCCCAAGATTTGTAACCTTCGCCTAACTCATCTTTAAGTTCATCATAAGGTTTACACTCTTTTTAACACTCTTGTTTTCCTATATTCTAGTCTTTGTTTTTTATTTTTTACAGTACTCCCAGATTCTTTTTCTCTCTGTGTCTTTCTTCCTCTGTCCCAGTCAATTGTCTTTTAATTAGTTCATAGTCTCTTCCTTTACTGGGGAATTTACTTTTTAATCTTAGATATCTGTCTTCTTCATTTCCAGGTCCTCTCTTCCCACATAGCTGGAGGCTGCAGCTGTATTGATATCCCTTGAGTTTTTTTTAACCTTAATGATAGATAGGATCTTCTTTACAACTCCTCCTAATTAACCCTTAGGCTGAAAGGCAGCTGAACTAAGAATTGGAAACCACATTCCTAGTCTAGGAATTCCTTGAGTTCCTGCTGTGTGCTAGGTGTGGGGCATGTTTGTGTCCAGCTCTTTGTGACCCTGTGGACTGTAGCCCACCAGGCTCCTCTCTCCATGGGATTCTCCAGGCGAAAATACTGGAGTGGGTTGCCATGCCCTACCTCCAGGGGATCTTCCCCACCCAGGGGTTGAACCCAAGTCTCTTAGGTTTCCTGCATTGGCAAGCAGGCTCTTTACCACTAGTGCCACCTGGGAAGCCCATGCTAGGTAGTTGGGTACAAAGGAGAAGACCTGGGGCAGCCACTATTTAGAAATATGCAAGACTAGGGAGATAAATCAGCAAAGGAAAAGGAGCAGGCAGTCAAGTGAAGGAAGCTCTTCAAGAAAGAGAAAGTGACTGTGTCCAAAAGCGACTTAGAGGCCAAGTGAGGTGAGTTCCAGGAATGGCCATTGGATTGGATGACCTTGTCAAGAGCAGTTTCAGTACAGTGATAGCAAAGGGATAAAAGCCTTATTGTGTGTGGTAGTCGCTCAGTCGTGTCTGACTCTTTGTGACCCCATGGACTGTAGCCTGCCAGGCTCCTCTGTCCATGGGATTTCCCAGGCAAGAATACTGGAGTGGGTTGCCATTTCCTTCTCCAGGGGATCTTCCCAACCTGGGGTTTCAGCCCGGGTCTCCCACATTGTGGGCTGAGGGGTAAGGAAATAGAAGCATTGAGTATTTGCTTGCTCAGAAGTCTTTCAAAGCGGAAGTATGCTATAAAGGAAAGCAAAGAAATGGGGTAGCACCTGAAGGCAGCGTTGGACTGAGGAGCCAACAGATGTTTGTAGGATGGGAAACATTCACAGGCTTATGAGACTGGTGGTTAGAGTGGGCACACTGAAGAGGTCGTGGTGGTGGCGGTAGCTAATTGCCGAAACAAAGTCTTTGAGGGTCAGGCGGGAGTGGGAACAGTGAACCAATAGAGAGATTGGCCTGTTTGATCAGAGCAGAGACAGTTCTTCCATTCTACCAAGAGGGAAGGCAGAACAGATGGGTATAGATGCAAGTAGGATGGTGGATATGATGATGAAAAGATGAAGAAACAGGCTTAGTAACTTTCCCAAGATGACACAGCTAGTAAGTGGCAGAGTCAGGGTTTAAAAAAAAAGGTCAGGGTTTAAAAAAAAAAAGCACACCCTGTGCTTTTAACCTGTGAGTGCTCCTGCCCTCTGCCTCGATAGAATCTAGCCTGTGCCCAATGGATGTGACCATATCAACTCATTAAGCCTGGGAGTACCTCCTGTGTGACCCAGTATAGAGCTGTATTGGAGATTGGATGTGACCCTTGCCCTCAGGCTTTCGGTGTAATAAAAGATAAACAAGTATAATAAAGTAACAGGTAAGATGAGAGGGGTATTTGCCTGGTGCTCTGAAAAATAGCAAGAACTATGGGAATCAGAGAGTGTCATTGGGGTAGAGTCTTAGAAAGTGAGGAGAAGTTGATCATCAGGCTGGAGGAACCTTGTGGGCAGTTACAGAGAGACTGTGGAAAGTTAGGGTGATTACCTTTTCTTACTAGGTTTTTTTTTTTAAGCTATCTCCTCCCTTTTGTTCCTCTGCCTTTTCTATGCTTTGTGTCTCTTCTCTCATCCTCTAAATTCTGCTGCTCCACCTTCACTTCTAGTGTTATGCTCACAGAATTTCTATCCACAGAGGGACATTGTAGCTGATCACCCACCCTCTGTGTGTGTGTTAGTCGCTTAGTTGTGTCCAACTCTTTGCGACCCCATGGACTGTAGCCCACAAGGCTCCTCTGTAGTATTCTCCAGGCAAGAATACTGGAGTGGTTTGCCATTCCCTTCTCCAGGGCATCTTCCCAACCCAGGGATTGAACCCAGGTCTCCCAAATTGCAGGGAGATTGTTTACTGTCTGAGCCACTAGGGAAGCCCTCAGTAAACAAGCATCTGTGGAATGTGACTGTTACGTCAAATGGAAGGGAGGATAACTATCTACAAGATTATATTTCACCAGTAGGACTGGAACTGAGAAAAATGGGAAAGGTATTCTCCTCATCCCCTTGGGCCACATTTCTTTGCACACAGATTTATCACATGAGAAGAGCAATCCATTCACAACTTTTGATTAGTTCTGGGTCATTGTAGTGAGGTAAAGCTGAGACAGTTTACATTTTTATGCAAACTATCTTTAAAGTCCTAAAGGCAGTAGAGCCTAGAAAAAGAGAGAGGGAGTAAGGATGGGGGAAGGGAGCTCTTTGATTATAACCAGCTATTCACTCTTCACTCATCCACAGATCATTTCTTTTTACCTTCATGTAACTAGTATTTGTCTCACCTGTAATTTATCCTCTTTTATTTATTCTCCTGGTTGACTTACTAGGCCTGTTTCTCATCATGCTTTATGGAAGACTTGAAGTTGCTAAGAGGAACTTTTCCATTTCCATAACAGGGAAAGATAAATCTTTACTTTTCACTTTTGCTTAGAAATAAGTAAGATCATAGAAGTTCAGATTTAAAGTGGCAGAGAAATTATTAACTTCATTTTACACATAAGAAATCTGACAGCCAGAGAAATTAAGCATAGCTATAAACTGGTTATTAGCCAAAATGGAACTTCTGGAAGCTAGCTGTCCTAATTCCTCATCTCATGTGCCCTCTTTTACCCTGTCACTCTGTATAACGCGTAGTCAAAGCTGTCCTCCTAAATGATGTCATCCTGTTGGTTTGTGAACAGAATCACGATCTTTATTGGGTTTAGGCAGGAGGTTTTAGATGACTGATGACTGAGTCACAAGTACTGGACAGTCTGTTACTGTGCTGGTGTGGGTGTTAGTTTCAGTTGGGTGTTGAGGGTCAACACTTAGGCAGGGTAAAAGTAAGCCAGGGCTGAAGACAGAGAGGGGATGGCTGTGTGGTGCATGGGGTGGAGTGTGTGCACACTCACCTTGGCAGTGATAGAGTGTGAATTAGACCCGATTTGAGGGAAATGAACATTTTCCTATGTTTTTGAGATACTCCTCTTCATCTAGTGCCATGAAGTCAGACAGATCTGGGTTTAAATTATGGCCCTTCCTTCTACTGGTTTCTGTGATCTTGGAGAGGTTTTTCAAAGTCTCAAAGATTCTTTATCTGTAGTAAAATAAAAATAATACAATATCCTCCTTATAGTTAGTGAAGATCAAAGAATATATATGTCAGCTCCTAGTCCTCATCCTGATCTTGGCCCTATAAAACACACTTGACAGCATGGCAGCTGCCAGGGCTGTTCCTGCTACTGCAACAGAACAAAAGAACAAAAACTTTGCATGAAAATCAGATTTAACAATCTAGAGGTTAATTCTGTTAGTATAGAATCCAAAGATGTATCACAGTACATTCAGTATTTCAGGAAAGGAAAAGGAGTTTCGAGGAAAACAGAAGCATGGATTTTTAAGAAAGAAGCAGTCAAGGATGTCACTGGGGCCAACTGCCTCATTTTATAAATGGGTAGGTTGAGTCCCAGAGAGAATAAGTGGTTATCCAAGAGTTCAGTTCAGTCACTCAGTCGTGTCGGACTCTTTGCGACCCCGTGGACTGCAGCATGCCTGGCTTCCCTGTCCATCACCAACTCCTGGAGCTTACTCAAACTCATGTCCATTGAGTCAGTGATGTCATCTAACCTTCTCAGCCTCTGTCATCCCCTTCTCCTCCCACCATCAATCTTTCCCAGCATCAGGGTCTTTTCCAATGAGTCAGTTCTTCACATCAGATGGCCAAAATATTGGAGTTTCAGCTTCAGCATCAGTCCTTCCAGTGACTATTCAGGAGTTAGGATGGGCTGGTTGGATCTCCTTGCAGTCCAAAGGACTCTCAAGAGTCTTCTCCAATACCACATTCCAAAAGCATCAGTTCTTTGGCACTCAGCTTTCTTTATAGTCCAGTTCTCACATTCATATATGACTACTGGAAAAACCATAGCTTTGACTAGATGGACCTTTGTTGGCAAAATAATGTCTCTGCTTTTAATATGCTGTCTAGGTTGGTCATAAATTTTATTCCAAGGGGCAAGAGTCTTTTAATTTCATGGCTGCAGTCACAATCTGCAGTGATTTTGGAGCTCAAAAAAGTAAAGTCTCTCACTGTTTCCATTGTTTCCCCATCTATTTGCCATGAAGTGATGGGACTGGATGCCATGATCTTAGTTTTCTGAGTGTTGAGTTTTAAGCCAACTTTTTCACTCTCCTCTCTCACTTCCATCAAGAGGCTTTTTAGTTCTTCGCTTTGTGCCGTAAGGGTGGTGTCATCTGCATATCTGAGGTTATTGATATTTCTCCCAGCAATCTTGATTCCAGCTTGTACTTCATCCAGCCCAGCATTTTTCATGATATACTCTGCATGTAAGTTAAATAAGCAGGGTGACGATATACACCCTTGACTACTCCTTTCCTTATTTGGAACCAGTTTGTTTATCCAAGAATAAACATCTAATTATTGACAAAGCTTATAACCCTGGTCTCCTTAGGGTTCTTTATATTGTTTCACAAATAGGGATTAGATAAAAGTTCAAGGACACTTGATAGATGACCATAGCTGAAAGTGTAATCTTACTAAAGGCTCTCTTAGCATATCACTCTCTTTCTGAGAAGGCTTCAGTGACCCTTCATTACTCATTAAAGTAAGTGGCCTCAGTCCTTTCAGATCTGCCTGAACCTACCCCTCAAGCATGATCCTGTTACTTTTTTCCACACATGTACCCTTCAAACTGTTCCCCCTTTCCTAGTTTCCCATGTGTGGAAAGTCTTTGGAAACCCTACTTTTACTTGAAAGCACAGCTCAAACACTACTGCTGTGAAGCTGCAGTTGCCCCACCAGAGCCTGCTTTTTGCCATCACCATTTGTGTTTGTTACGGTACTTTCTCCTCCAGTCATACTTTATAGTGTGTTGCTCCTGTGTCGTAAGAGAGACTAACTTCATCCTTTTGTCTTCCACAGTGCTTCACATAAAATAATCTATTATTGATGAATTCAAAATGGTATTTTTATACCCACCTTTCTGATTTCTAGTCTCATTCTCCAGTTCCTAAATATGCTACATGAATTAGGTGGAAAAGAGATTTAGGACATGAATGAGTTTTTTGAAATATATAATTTATTTATTCGGTTGCACTGGGTCTTTGTTGCGGAGAGCAGGGGCTGCTCTTCGTTCCAGCCTGCGGGCCTCTCCTTGCAGTGGCTTTTCTTGGTACAGAGCACAGGCTTTAGGCTCTTGGCTTCAGTAGTTGCAGCGTGCAAGCTCACTAGTTGTGGCTTGAGGGCTCTAGAGCATAAGCTCAGTATCTGTGGCACACGGGCTTAATCGCTCTGTGGCCTGTGGAATCTCCCCAGATTAGGGACCGAACCCATATCCCCTGCATTGGCGGCAGATTCCTGTCTACTGTGCCACCAGGGAAGTCCCAGAAGATGAATGGTTTTGATGCTTCTCTGACATGACAAGTGTCAAGGAAAATGTGAAAGCATACATAACTGTATTCCTTTGGGGAAGAGTTTTTACAGTATAAAATTACCCTCACACCAAATCAGAATAAAAGATGTACTTTTTCTTCCTTGAGTGGGATAGCCAGTGTGTCTGCGGACAGGAGCTTGAACAGCTTGTGATTTGAGTGCACAGCAACTGGTAACCTGAATCCCATAAAAGCAAAGATCTCAAAGGCGGAAGAGTCCTGCCTCTAACTAAAGAGAACGGTGTCCCGAAGAGTTTCAGGTGTCCAAGGAGTAAAGCCAGACTCGGAGGACGGGCAGTGGAGGTCCAGTTTGCGCTGCACATGAAAGCATTTATTCATAGCCCTGATTGATTACTAAAGGATTAAAGAGGCAGATGAAAGTGTTACATGATCTTACCTCGGGCTGTTAGAGGGGGCTGTTTCTCTTTCACTCTGCTTTTTCTGCAAAGCCTTTAGAGCAGCAGAATGCTTCTGCCCTCAGCTCATAAAGCAGCCAAGCCAGTTTGACCAGCTTGAAGGAAACACGAAACAAAACTGCCAACTCCAATCACGAGAACGCTAGTTACTAATTACCTTCAGGGCTCCGTGGGGAAAGCTAGAGCAGCTCACTGATTGGATCCTGAGATAGAATTTACTCCACATCTCTTTGTGCTCCGACCAGAGTAGCAAGAAGAGCATTTGAAGTGCTTTGGGAGACATTTTAAGGACAGATACCACCGTGGGCTACCCTGCACCTGTCCTTGTCTGAGCTCAACCCAGACCCATGGAAGAGAGAGAGAGAACGTGTGTCTTTGAGGACAGTGAATATGTGTGAAACCCACAAGATGAAGAAAGAAAAAGAATTGCAGAAGAACGAGGACTGGAGCTCCACCCGGGAGTATGAAGACTGCAGAAGTCTACAGAAAAGGGACCTTCCTGCTCTGGGTGGACTTTACAGAGAGGATGACTGGGATTCCAGACACCAAACCACAGGGCAGAATCGGCCCTACAGAAAAAGGCATTGTGGATACTGGGATTTTGAACAGAGTGAACCAAGTTATGTGGACGATGAAGAAGCAAAGGAAAGTAGAAAGGACTGTGTGTACAACAGAAGTGTGACTCCAGGCTGTGGTGATTGTAATTCAGAAAATGTAGATGATGGGAATCCGAACTCCATGACTAAAGATGATTGGTTTACAGGAAGCCCATTTGTAACCCAGAAAGTTGGAGAATACCGGGAGACGAATGGCTGCGTAAATCATCAGAATCTGAATCATAATCCTAAGAACTCTAAAGAAACTGGACAGTGGACTGACTGCAGGGATTTGAACGATTCTGCGGGGAATTTTGGTCAGCCTCAAACCCAGCATATAGATCGCAGGAATCATAATTACAATCTTGAGGACTGTAAAGAAACTAATTTTTATCATAGAGACCTCAGTGATTTAGATCATGTTCCTGAGAATTATTATACTAATGGTCAGTCTGTGGACTTCCCAGACTTGGGTGGTGTCAGTGAACGTAATGAATTTGTCAAATACTGTGACGGGGACAGGAATGTTTATCAAAATGATAAAATCGATCCCCAAACCAAGATTCATGCTGGGGATCAGAGTAGTTTTCATATGGAGAATAGAGGCTCTGATTCTCTATTTGCAAACTGTGAATATAAATTTCAGAATTACAGAGGAGCCGATTCTCTCCACCAGAGGAAGACTTCAGAATGTAATGGCATCGACAGACCAGGAATGATGGCACCTGAGAGCAGAGGGTTCTTCCCAGAGGGTCCGAGAAGTCAGTGGACAAGGGGGAACCAAGGAGAACATCATGGTGGCGTTCCTCGGGGCACTTCATTAGAGAAGAATAGCTGGCATGTAGAGGAAGAGAGAAGATTAAATGGCCCAGAAACTTGGAAAAGGAACAGCTGCTTCCGCCGCACAGCACCGGGCACCCTGAGACACTCGGAATTTGTGCAGAACAGGAGGAGAGCCCAAGGTAGGAACTCAGACAGGCTTCTTAGAGGATAAGACTGGGAATAAATAAAAGGAATAGTTCTTCTAGGTACCAGGAACATTTGTAAACTTCAGGAAACTGGCCCCAAATTTTTTAATAAGTGTATCCTGAGTGAGAAGAGCCAAGAGTGTGCATAGTGCTGTAAATTTGCGACCTGGCTTTCAAAACCAGGCTGCTTTCATGGGAACTCTCCTTTACCTTAGATGGTTTTTCTCAGGGTCTGTAATCCAAAGATCTTTCCGTTTTTACTTTAATATCCTTTGTTTATCTTATGGAGCCTGGGCAAGTCCTTTATCAGGGCACCAAGTGAAAATTTATTTTCCTGGCCTGTTCTCTCTCTCAATCCCTGCACTTCTTTAGATTTTAGAGGGAAGAAGACTTAACTTGTTTTACAGATGGTTCATCCCTTGACATTTAGGAATCTTAAGTGAATGGTGCACACCAAACCTCTTGTGAAAATGGAAAAAGTATATTTTTAATGGTGCATTGTATATGTTAGTTATTCAGGTGAATTTGTCTCCCTGAACTTGAAGATGTAAAATGGGGATATTAAGGGTCTTTTATCATTAGAGGTTCTTTCTTTGTTGCCAGTTTGTCTTCTCCAGGTCTCTGAAATGAACCGTGTTTATTTTGTTGTTGCAATTACTGGACTTCCTTTTAAATCTTTTTTGTGTGTCTTATACTCATGTCAAGCAGACTTTATGGTTTTGGCCAGTTTGGGAGAGTGCAGAACATGATGAGAGGAGAAAGAGTCAGAAAATGTGAAGGATCTAGAAAATCCATCTCACACCTTCCTCCCAAGTGGAGGCTTTCTTGTCCAGGTCTCCTTCAGAACAGGCCCGGTGGTTAGAAGTGTGGTGGAGCCACTGAAAAGATAAGTCCCTGTTGTGATCCTGGAGCTGCTGGTGGTTTGTCCAGGGGTCTTTTCAACACAGACTTAACTTGAATTTCCAGGGTGCTGTTTTGGACAAAGCAGGCTCTCTACCTGCATTTGCAAAGATAAAAAATGAAACCAAACTCGAGATATTAAGCAGCTAGCTATGTTTTCCTAGGTGCATTTTTACTTTGAAATGGTGGGGATTGGATGACTTCTACATTCTTTTCAGCTTAAAAATGTCTGATTCTGTGATTCCTTAGGTTAGTTTTTTGCGTCACTCCGTTTCCCTTCCCCCACAGCTGTGAACTTTGTTTCCTTTCGTTAGTTCCTTATTGTATTAAGCCTCCTAACTGTGTTTATTGTTTCACTTATGAGTCAAACCTTTCTCTCTGGAGTGTTGTAATATGCCCAGTGAGCTCTCTGAGATCAGCTTGGTTCCACCTGATAACATTTCCATTTTTATAACTCTCTCTTTATGTTTGAGGACTTAACTTTTGATAGTATATTCACATTAACACTTCTTTTCATACCTCTAATACCCTCCTTGACCTGTAACAATGTTTTGGTCTGTCCCAGAGATCTTTTTGCTTTCTAACTTTGCTAGCTGTTTTACAGCACAGGTGCCATTGCCCTTCCTGAAAGTTAGATAGTCACAACAGGTGCTTACAGAAGGGAACACGTTTGATCTTCTGCCTTGAATTCATATCTCAGCTCCCCCATTTACTAGTAGTGTAGCTTTAGACGAATTATTTAACTTCTCTGAGCTTTGGATTCCTTATTTGTTAAGTGAAGATGATCATACCTGTCTCATAGTGAGATAATATAAATAAAACATCACATGTCTAGAACATAGTAGGTGCTCATAAGTTGTGATTTCTTCATCTCTTATCCACCCATCACCCTTCCCCCTAACAAATCCTCCCCCTCCCCAGCTGTCACTGCATGGTCCCCTCCCTTCTGAGATCCAGATTGACCCCCCACTGGACAGACGTCTGTCCTCGGACCCTGTGTTTACAGGTATAATGCCCTTCCCTTCCTCTCTCCCGTTGTTCCCCACCTTCCACCTACTGCATCTGAGAAGCAGAGTGCTCCTTGACCACCTCCCAGGCTAGAAACCAAATTGTTCTGCCAGGATTTTTCCTTCCCCTGACCTGTAGTAACAGTTCATTCTGTGAAGGCCTCAAGCTTGGATTCTTGTTACAGCAGGTCTATTACGGTTTTGCCTTTAAGGTGTGTCTCCTCGTCCCGGGAGGCGGGCCTTGCTCCTAAGGTGCAGCTCTGCTGAGGTTTCCAACTGGATATGTTTGTTGAACCTCCTAACTTGAAGGGACTTCACTTTCACTTTTCACTTTTATGCATTGGAGAAGGAAATGGCAACCCACTCCAGTGTGCTTGCCTGGAGAATCCCAGGGACGGGGGAGCCTGGTGGGCGGCTGTCTATGGGGTCGCACAGAGTCGGACACGACTGAAGCGATTTAGCAGCAGTAGCAGCAGCAGCAACTTGAAGGGACTCAGATTTTAAAGTCTGTCTCAACTCACAGAGAGTTTTGAGTGTCTGCTTGGCTCTTTGGCCTTCAGCTGCTGCTTTCTGCTGTGTTCACTAGTCACATCACTTGCATGCACAGTTCAGGATTTGAAGGGAATTTCTGTATAGACTTTGGGGCTGTCCTCTTTGCAGCTTCCTCTTTTTCAGGATTTCTTCCTTAATATCAAGTCACTTCAGAGTCCACGACCTTTGATTCTGCAGCCAAATAAGATCACCATTGGTTGCCTCTCAATTTTTGCTCTACTTCCCGCATGCTAAAACACTAGGGATTCCCTGGGGGTGGGGGTAACGGGGTATCAGATAAACAGGGATCTTACCTAGTTTTCTTCCCATGTTTTGAGTTGTATCCCCTCCAGTTTCTGGCTGTTTTTGCTGGCTTTCCAACACATAGTTGTTTTCAAAAATATCTTGTCCAGAGTTGCTGCTAGTTTTCAGTAGGGAAGTTCGTACAATGTGAGCTACTCTACCGTTACTAGACCAAAAGTCAGCACTAGGGTTTTATGCTTGCCAAGAACATAAACGGGCTCCCTGGTGGCTCAGACAGTGTAGAATCTGCCTGTAGTACAGGAGACCCAGGTTTGATCCCTAGGTTGGGAAGATCCCCTGGAGAAGGAAATGGCAACCCACTCCAGTATTCTTGCCTGGAGAATCCCATGGACAGAGGATCCTGTCGGGCCATAGTCCAGAGTTGCAAAGAGTTGGGTGCAACTGAGTGACTAACACTTACTTAAGACCATGAATAGTTACAATGGGAAGGGGACCTAGTGCTTCAAATTCTATGTTAACTAGGTTAATTTAAGTGATACTAAGATACCTATATGAAGAACTCTTACAGAGAGAAATAGGAGGCTGAATTCAGATGCAAGTTAAGGCTAATGGTTCAAGGTTGGAGGGCTAGAACACAAAATCCTCTTATATTATTACTAGAAGGAACCTGACATTTCAGCAAGTCACTATTTTATACATGTGGGTAAATACCCATGATTGAGTTTGAAATCTATTTAGTGGATTGCAACTAGCATTTTTTGAAAAATAAAATAGAAGTGAATAGAAAATTTCAAGTACGTCTCATGTAGTAAAAGTATGCAGTACTTCTATATTACTTCTGTGAGTGTATACCTATACATACGTGGATTACATAAATGCATGTGTGTATATACTGAACCACAGTGTAAAATGTGAGTCACAGTGTGGAAAAAAAAAAACAAACTTAGATCCAAGCCACTCAGTTTTTAAATGGAGAGACAAAGCTCAGAGAAACTGAACCGTGTGGCCAGGAGATGTCTGGATGCCCAGACCAGTGCTTTTACTACAGCACCACAGTTGAAGCCAGAAGTGCAGGTTTAGGTTCATTTTGAATAAATGAACTTAGAAGAGCAGAAAAGTATTGTGTTAGGGGAGCCAGGGAGGAGGCTCCAAATGGAATGGGCTCAACTGTGTTGCATGCAGCAGAGAGATGAGAGGATGTGTTCTGAGGAAAGACTTTTCACTTGGTACATGAGGTAAGGAACAAGATGTATTACAGGGAGTTTGGGAGGGAAGTGGCAATGAGGGATATGCAGTCATCTCCTAGTATCTGTATCTGCGGGGGGGTTGGTTTCAACACCAACACCCTGCCCCACCCTCACACCCTTGCAGATACCAAAATCCACAGATACTCAAGTCACATATAAAATGACATAGTATTTGCAGGTAATCTATGCACGTCCTCCCATATATTTTAAATCATATACTTTAAATCATCTTAATTACTTATAATATCTGTGCTGTGCTATGCTTAGTTGCTTAGTTGTGTCTGACTCTTTGCAACCCCATGGACCCCTTCCAGGCTCCTCTGTCCATGGGGATTCTCCAGGCAAGAATATTGGAGTGGATTGCCATGCCCTCCTCCAGGGGATCTTCCCAACCCAGGAATTGAACCCAGTTCTCCTACATTGCAGGCGAATTCTTTACTGTCTGAGCCACTAGGTATCTCCCACTTACATTACCTCAGTTCAGTTCAGTTAAGTCGTTCAGTCGAGTCCAACTCTTTGTGACCCCATGGACTACAGCACACCAGGCCTCCGTGTCCATCACCAACTCCCAGAGTTTTACCCAAACTCATGTCCATTGAGTTGGTGATGCCATCCAACCATCTCATCCTCTGTCGTCACCTACTCCTCCTGCCCTCAATCTTTCCCAGCATCAGGGTGTTTTCAAATGAGTCAGCTCTTCGCATCAGTCCTTCCAATGAACACCCAGGACTGATCTCCTTTAAGATTGACTGGTTTGATCCCCTGGCAGTCCAAGGGACTCTCGAGACTCTTTTCCAGCACCACAGTTGAAAAGCACCAATTCTTTGGCGGTCAGCCTTCTCTGTGGTCGATCTGTCACATCTGTACATGACTACTGGAAAAACCATAGCTTTGACTATACAGACCTTTGTCAGCAAAGTGATATCTCCGTTTTTTAATACACTGTCTAGATTTGTCATAGCTTTTCTTCCAAGGATCAGGCATCCTTTAATTTCATGGCTGCAGTCACTATCTGCAGTGATTTTGGAGTCCAAGAAAATAAAGTCTGTCACTGTTTCCAATTTTTTCCCATCTGTTTGTCATGAAGTAATGGGATCAAATGCTACAATCTTAGTTTTTTGAATGTTGAATTTTAAGCCAGCTTTTTCACTCTCCTCTTTCATTCATCAAGAGGCTCTTTAGTTCCTCTTTGCTTTCTACCATTCAGTTCAGTTCAGTTCAGTTACTCAGTTGTCTCCGACTCTTTGCGACCCATGGACTGCAGCATGGCAGGCTTCCCTGTTCATCACCAGCTCCTAGAGTTTACTCAAACTCATGTCCATCGAGTTGGTGATGCCATCCAACCATCTCATCTTCTGTCATCCCCTTCTCCTCCTGCCTTTAATCTCTCCCAGTGAGTCAGTTCTTCGCATCAGGTGGCCAAAGTATTGGAGTTTCAGCTTCAGCATCAGTCCTTCCAATGAATATTTAAGACTGATTTCCTTTAAGATTGGCTGATTGGACCTCCTTGCAGTCCAAGGGACTCCCAAGAGTCTTCTCCAACACCACAATTCAGAAGCATCAATTCTTCAGCTCTCAGCTTTCTTTATAGTCCAACTCTCACACCCATACATGACTACTGGAAAAACCATAGCTTTGACTAGACAGAACTTTGTCGGTAAAGGGTGATATCATTTTCATATCTGAGGTTGCTGATATTTCTGCCGGCAATCTTGATTCCAGCTTGAGCTTCATCCAGCCCAGCATTTTGCATGTTGTATTCTGCACATAAGTTAAATAAGCAGGGTGACAACATACAACCTTGATGTACTCCTTTTCCAATTTGGAACCAGCCTGTTGTTCCATGTCCAGTTCTAACTGTTTCTTCTTGACCTGTATACAGGTTTCTCAGGAGGCAGGTAAGGTGGTCTCGTATCCCCATCTCTTTAAGAATTTTCCAGTTTGTTGTGATCCACACTTTCAAAGGCTTTAGTGTAGTCAGTGAAGCAGAAATAGATGTTTTTCTGGAATTCTCTTGATTTTTCTATAATCTGCTGAATGTTGGCAATTTGATCTCTGGTTTCTCTGCTTTTTCTAGGTCTACCTTGTACATTTGAAAATTCTTGGTTCATGTACTGTTGAAGTCTAGCTTGAAAGATTTTGAGCATTACCTTGCTAGCATGTGAAATGAGTGCAATTGTGTGGTAGTTTGAACATCCTTTGGCCTTGCCCTTCTTATTTGTATGAAAACTGACATACATGGTAGTATTATCAGAAACAGGTGAGTTTAGATGTGTCAATATTTAGAGTAGTGCAACAGAGCCTGGCACATAGTAAATGCTAAATAAACATAATCTGCTACCATCATCATCAATTATATTTTTCCAACACATAGATCCCATATTCCCTTTGAATGTGATTACACAGGTGTTTATTAACTAGTTTTTGTACTTAGCACTGTACCAAGCATTGGGGTATGCCGGGAAGGATACCCCCCCATACCCCTCACCACCATAGATGTTTTTAGATAAGTTGAAAAAACAAAGTGTAAAAATATGAATAATTAAATAAAGTACAGAAGTGTCTAGCTTAAACAGTAAATACTATGGACAATCAAGAAGAAAAGCTCAGTTTTTACTTGAGTTAATGGAATAGACTTTAGGAAGATGCTTGAATTTTAACTAAAGCTTAAAGGAGTAGTGGGGTTGAGATAGGCAGAGAGAAACAAGGAGAACATTTCTGGTTGGAGAAAGTCTATGCGCAAAGATGCAAAGTTGTCGTGACAAAAAGGAATACAGTGTGGGAAAGAACTAGTGTATCGAAATCTTAGAAACCAAATGGGAGTTTGGACCAGAGCCTGAGGAAGAAGTCAGCTGGCCCTGCATGTGGTGATTCCCTCTCTGTGATCACTGACACTGTGATTGATGACTCCTCTGAGGACCAGAATGGCTGTGGAAAGGGTGGGCATCTGAGAACTCCAGCCTAGGGGATGCCCATGGCATGGGGCAGGAGAAGGGAACACTGTGGGGAGGGCTGAAGAAAACCGAAAGGCTTAGAGTAGGAGAGAATGGCCAACACTTTCAAATGCCCCAGGGAAGTCAAGGATGATTCCATGGATTTGTTGAGGTTATCGGTTGATGGAAATACAGTGATGACACAGAATTAATTAGGAAGAAATTAGATGGGGGAAGAGGTCTGGAAGGAGGTCTTCTTGCATGAAGACCGCTCTTTCAAGACCTTTCACACACACAGTGAAATAGAGTTGAATGGGACTGAGGGGAGCACAGAGTTGACCAAGATTTCCTGTATTTACTTTTTAAAATCAGGCTGTACTGTCAGGCTGATTAAGATGGGTAGGTAGGAAGCAAAGAAGAGGGAAAGAGAAAATATGTGGAGGCGAAGGGAAATAAATACAGGGCCCTGCTTTGTCAAGGGTTGGAAAATCATTGAAGTTTTAGAGAAGGTAAGGCAGTCCTGCCTTCTGGGATTATGAGTTGGCATTCTTACGTGAGCCAGACGTCTGCTTTCTCCACGAACCGTTCAGTAGTCAGTCGTGTCCAACTCTTTGCTACCCCATGGACTTCAGCGTGCCAGGCTTCCCTGTCCATCACCAACTTCTAGAGTTTACTCAACCCACGAACCGTTACCTACATTATTTTTAGATAATATTTCATCAGCAATAAATGGGAATATTGGTCTGGGGAGATTCCATGCTTCTGTAAAAGTAAAAAGAAAACCAGGAAAGGCAAGAAATTGAGGTTGGATAGGAAGAGACAGTCTTCTTGGGCATCGTATTTCCTGCGGTCCTGAGGATGTTGAAGTGGGCATGGGGGGGCAGTGAATCCAATGGGCTCACTTGCAGTGCCATGGCAGGGCCAGCCTTCAGAGGAATTTTGGCCTGGGAGCTCAGAAACTTGACACTCCCAACCGTACACCACAGTTTTCCAATATTTCCTGAGAAACCAGAAAGTGCCCCAGGCTGTCAAGTAAGAGGGGTGTGGCAGTTCAGTGCATAGTCATTTCTGATGGGAAGAAACACATTTGTGTACCAGGCCCCACAGCAGGGGGCAGGGCTACATTCTAGGTCACAGAAGTCATTCCATGGTATCAGGAAAATCCTTTCTTCAAATCATAAGCTGAGAGGAGGCAAACAGATAAAACATATTTCATTTCATTGACTCTAAAACCCTCTGTTCTAAGACACTAAAGAATTTTATGTAACATTAGAAAGGCTACTACTAATTCGAAGACTAATTAACATGCTATTTACTGAAAAATACATCTCCATTTCTGAGATGTTAAAATATGAAAAAATGTATATCTTAGAGTCTACCGAGATTTGGAAACGCTTCCATTTGCCATTGATCTAGAATTCCTCCTGTCCTTTCCTCAGTGATTTGAAGATCTAGAATTCAGTTTCCTCTGCTCTTCAGCCCCTACCTCTCAAGGGAATATTGAAACCTAACTTACCCTAACATCATAGTTGTGGCAGCTCAGTAGTTAAGGCAAACAAAAGTTAGGATATTTAATGATTTTTTAAAACTTGAGTAGTGTTTTCCGTCATAATCACAGCAGAGTAATACTTGTTTTTGTTGTTGTCTAGTCGCCAAGTCATGTCCAACTCTTTGCGACCCTATGGACTGTAGCCCACCAGGCTCCTCTGTCCCTGAGATTTCCTTGGCAAGAATACTGGAATGTTCTGCTATTTCCTTCTCCAGGGCATCTTCCTCACCAATCAGGGACTGAACTGAGCAACCAGGGAAGCCCAGAGCAGTACCTAGGGTAAATAATAATACTTGCTGTCATCTATTAAGTGCTGGTTGCTGTGCTGATTAGTGCAGATAAGGTACATTAGACTCTTACGTTAATGCTTAGTGTATAATAAATACTCAATGAATGTTTGCTATCCAATGAAATATACTCTGTTTGAGGGCACAGAACATGTACATCAAAAGATAGATAGTATTATTTTGTGTTGTTACTCAAGAAGTGAAGTTTAGAGTAAAGGGTAATCCGAAGACTAAAGAAGCCTTCATCTGGCTGGGCTTAAAGGACAGTAGTTGAGGTGAAAGGCACAGAGACAAGCTGGGCTTGTTAGGTTCAAGGAATAATAAAGAAACAAATATTTAAAGTATGTTGTGCTAGGTTCTGTAACAGCAGCCTGTGCATGGGCCTCTAGGCTTGCAGATAGGAAGTGACTAACTTCTCAGGTTAGTCACTGACACATGAAGCCACAGCCTTGTGGAGCTGGTTGGAGAGTAGTGTTAGTTATATCAGACCAAGAGGAGTAAGTGAAGAAACAGTAGGAAAGTGCAGAAGATTTTGGAGCCCGGAAGTAACCAGAGAGGACCAGTGCTTTTGTTACGTACCAGGAAACAACAACCCAGAGAGGCTGTGTAGGATAAAGAGTCAGGATAAAGTGAGGGCTAGATTCTGGGTCTTTTGACTTGTAGTCTGAGTGCCTTACTCCCTATGCCTGCTGCCTTCTCAGGATCTAGAAGCAGCTCCACGTATGTCCCTGGAAATGAAAGCCAAAGGAGATATGGGGAAATAGAGTCACTGTTGGGGTGCCAAGAGCTCATTTTAGCCTGTACAGGATGAATGACTGGGGTCCAGGGCAAACCCAGTTTAGGTTCCCTCATATTGAGGTTTTGTTTTATTCCCCCGAAGTTTTGGCTAGAAAATAAGATCGTACTGACTGATATCCTAGGGCCTAGTCAGATTTTACTGTGAAAATATTGGATCACACTTGGAAAAAACCCTTATTTTGAAAGACTGGGTTCACTTCTCTAAATTAACGTAGTAAAATACACAGTGCTTAAGTTCATTTTAATTGTTTTGTTTCATGAATTTATGTCTAAGACCACCTACTTTCTCCCTGCTTTGTTTGCTGTGTTTGAGTATCAGATGAAATGACTTGTCTGAAACAGAAGAAAGCTGTGGAGGGCTTTCCAACTTTCTATACTTTGCCCCATCTCGGAGTACTCTGCTTCGTAGCTTTCTAGTCAATATTCATATTTTTTGTTATTAAAACTTTGTGCAGAATTATAACTCAGATCAGCTAGTTTTTGTTTTGTTTTGTGCGCAGTCTTAAAAGATCCATAAAGTGTTATGAGAACAAGTGGAAAGGAGTAAAAGTAAACTACCTAATAGAAGCAGAAGGAGGTCTGGGCTTTACATAGTAGGACAAAAATAACCGGAGGGTCCTGTTAATGAGCAACATTTGAGACTTCACTGTAGTGTTATTAATTATCAAAAATGGAAATACGATGTAGGAAACAGCCACCCTCACATCGAAAAACCACATAACCCAGAACAGGCCTTGACATTTGATGGAAAGCCCCAGCTAGAGAGGCTAGTTTTGAATCGTAATAGCTGTGTCGTGTCAGGCAAGTCATCTCATTGTTTAGTGCCTTCATTTAGAGCAATTATACCTTCCCTCAAGAGACCTGGTAAAGAAAACATCAGATGTATGTCTGTTTAGAAAATAAAGTTTTTGTGTAAAGTTTTGTTGGCTGACTGTAATCAAAATTTGCTTATTAAACAGTGAAGGTTTATTTCTTCTTCTTCTTCTTCTTTTTTTTTTTTTTTACAAAAACTATCTTTGCCTTCTTAATTATTTCACTTCTGCTGCCTAAAGATTTGACAATAATAATAACTTCATAGTTTAAAGCACATGTCTCTCGGATTCGGTGTGTGTTAAAAAAAATGGTGTTTCAAAGAATCTAGTATTAATTTCGCTATCGTGGCAGCGTCAGAAGTTGCAGACTCTTGTACTCTGGGCCCTTGACTCTTGTGTGCTCTTCTAAAGGATTGGGTAGGCTCTGGTAGAAGAAGCAAGAGGTGGGAAGCTTTGAGCTGGGTTTTCCGAGGTGGAAACCCTCCAGCAGGGATTGTACTGGAGGCTACTTGCCAAAATAGGCAGGGCAGTCACTGAGCAAAAGGCTCAGGGAAGAGTTTTTTTAGTTACTGTTGAGATTGAGGACCAAAATATAATAGATTCCTCCCTGAGGTCTGGGGATCGGGAAGAGTCTATGAGTGGTGCAGAAAAGCCAGGGACCACAATGCTGAAAGTTTAAGGCTGGCGGGATAAGCCTTCTCCAAGTATTCGTAAGTAGGTGCTGAAGGAAAAGAAGTGGTGGGGGGTGGGGGCTGGGTGGGCTGGCTGGAGTGCTGTGGGCACATGGAAAACCAGGATTTATGATTCTTCCAGTAGGCCTGCTGGGAATATAAGCAGAACAAAGGTCGCTTCCTTTTGGAGTTTTCTAGACAGATTGCTAAGCAGGAGGGGGTTTTGCTTTTCGTATTAGACTAGCAAATTGTTTCATCAATGTTTTGTTACCGATTTTCTTCAGCAGTTTAAAAGTATTAGAAAAGAAATCTCAGATTATTAAAAAGTGAAGAAAATTTGAAAAGGATTAACAGTAAATAAGAGAGGACTGAGTAGTAGAATTTTCTTGTTTCATAGCAAGTGTTCTTTTTTCCGCATTGTTCTTTGTTGTATCAATACTGAATGTTCACTAGAGTAAAAATAGAAAATACAATAAGTTGAAAAGAAAGGAAAAAATATCAGAATTCCTGTCCCCTTCAAGACTTTTCATTTTCAGATATATGCCGTGAAAATATTTTCCCCTTTTTAACAAAACGGCAGTTCTTTCACAAACTCTTTTGTAGCCTTTTTCCATTTAGCAATGCACAGTAGACAGTTTTCTGTATTAACGAATATAAATCTGTATCTAAATGGTTGTCATAGTACAGTATTGATATTATGCAGATATGTCCTAATTTATTTAACAGGCCCCTTTGGGGAGAAATTTTTGTTATTTCTAAATTTTCTTCATGCATTGATAAAGATCCCTTCACTTGCACATGATTTCTGCCATAAATTATCTGGAATACTATTGACTATGTATTTGGCTTCCCTAGTGGCTCAGACGATAAAGAATTTGCCTGCAGTGCAGGAGACCTAGGTTGGCTCAGATGGTAAAGAATTTGCCTGCAGTGCAGGAGACCTTGGTTCAATCCCTGGGTTGAGAAGATCCCCTGGAGAGGGAAAAGTCTACCCACTCCAGTATTCTGGCCTGGAGAATCCCGTGGACAGAGGAGCCTGGTGGGCACAGTCCATGGGATCACAAAGAGTTGGGACGTGACTGAGGGACTAAGCCAACAACAAATTGAATATTTACTGGATGTAACACTGCTAGATTTGATTCTCTCTGAGGAATTATTTGCATTACACTGAGTAGGATTTTTTTTAATTAATTTATTTTTGGCTGCACTGGATCTTCATTGCTTCATGGGCTTTCTCTAGTTGCGGTGAGCTCTTCATTGAATGCTTCTTTGCTGCTCTTCATTGAAGTGCTTGGGCTTCTCTTTGCGGTGGTTTTTCTTGTTGCAGAGCACAGGCTCAAGGCACATGGGCTTAGTTGCTCCACACGTGAAATCTTCCCAGATCAGGGATCAAACGCATGTCCCCTTCATTGGCAGGCAGATTCTTATCTCCTCTGCCACCAGGGAAGTCCCCTGAGTAGGGTTTTACAGATGTAATGATATGGACATACATATAGTATACATGCTTAAATATGTCATTGTTCACAGTTGAAATGGTGGGTGGGGGACCTGTGGCTATACAGAAAGTTAAGTGTGCTTTAAAAATCACGATTTTGTCATTAGCTACCAGGCAGTCACTAAAACCCACAAGTATATTTCCAGGTCACAGTTGCCAAGATTTGCCTGCCCGGAAAAAGCGCTAGAGGCAGAGTAGCAATTGTAGGCTCTGAAGCCAGTGTGGGCTCTCATCTTCCACATACTGGGCCAGTTACAAATTTCTCTTCATGAATCAGTAAGATGGGGACGATATGAGGATTAAATAAACCAGTATTTGTAAAGTGCCTGAACAATGCTTGACATGCAGAGTAAATGTCATATAAATATTTGTTAAAATTTAAAGCCAAAAAGAGCTCCATTTGATGGTGGAAGGAAGCAGGAACCCTGGAGTTAGGCAATGGTGCCATCCTTCTCGCAGAACTTGATCAGAAGTTCTTCTCTCAGATTGCTTAAAATTTCACCCATAGAGATGAATCTTGGCTAGCATGACAGCTTGTCTTAAATTACTGGTAGTACATTACTAGATTCTTAGGAAATTAAAAGGTACTGGTTGAGCTCAAGTCTCCATCCCCAATCCAAGTTCCCTGTCCGAGGAGTTTAGTGTGTTCTCCCCGATACCTTTTTCTGTGGACTTACATATTATATGTGTGTATATGGAAATATGTAGAGGTTTTTGCATGTTTCTCACCTTTTTCTTTCTCCCTCTCCATCTCTTTTTAAAAACAGAACTGGCATGTTGTTCTGCAACTTTCTTTTCCACACTTCCTTTTAAAGTGTAAATGTTAGCAGTTCTTGCTGTCCTGGGACCATAGGTGAGACCTGCATTCTGATGGCTTTAGGGTAAGGTACCTAGAAGTAGCAGGACGCTGGGGAAAGTGAGGGCTGTGCGGGGCTTGGGAGAGGGACTGCAGAACAAGAGGTCCTGAGAACGGAAAGGTAGACAAATGCTGCCCTCTTTACGTCTTTGCCTCTTATCATAGACTTCTTCCCTGAAAAGAGGATCCAAAAACAACACATTAAAAGGGGCAGGAAAAGGAGATAACACTCTTGATTTAAAAACTCCTGAAGTGAAATTGTGGCAGTTTTAGGACGAAGAAAGAAAAGCTAAGAGGGAAAAGGGGTTGAGTCAGAGCAGAGCTGGGCCCTCTCTTCTGCGTCTCAGTCCAGGAAGCAGAGGATTCCAGCTCCATCCTTTAGAACAGGCCCTGTTGTGATAGCCTGGGGGACTCGGAACGATTCATATGTAAATATGGGAAAGCCTGGGGGAAATGCCTACCCTATTCAAAGGATTTTAGGGGGTTGTGGAGCATTCCAGAGCGCTGGGAAGATTCTATTCTGCCAGCCTGGCCTTGGACCTATGGGAACTCTTGCACCAGCATTTTGGTGCTGCAGGTATGTCCAGGGTTGCTGGAACCCGCACAAAAGCAGGTAAAACAGTTGGCCGCCTCGTTCAAGTGCCGCTTGGAACCTCGCCAGGAGTTGAGAGATTTTCCCCAGCAAAGAGCCAGCTTTCAGAGGCAAGGGAAGAGTGGCTGTTCTCTTTAAGTCTGCTTTGGAATGTGGTGGGTAGAGTTGTGGGAAGCTGCTGGTTAACAGAATCGCTTCCTAGGAACTCTTCAGAACGAGCCTGGGACTGTGCACTAACCTCAGGGCATGGGGATGTCTTGGGATTTTGCGGGGGGCGTTGGGGGGAGTTAATGAGACAAAAAGAAAAAAAACAAAACAAAACACCCATCCCTATTGGTTTTATCACAGTCATAAGTTTGTGCTGCCAGCTCCTTAACACCTCCAGGGCTGCCCGAGGAGGAAAGTGGGACTGGTCTGCACCTTTTGTTGTTAGCTGGTGCTGCTAGGCCTCAGTTTCCTCTGGAGTGCTTCCCCGTCCCCAGACTTCATTGTTCTTACAGAAAAGTGGGATTTTATGGGCCCGGAACCATTTCTTCTTGCTGCATTTTACCTTAGTGCAGATGGCGTCTTCTGGCCCATTGTGGGAAAAGGACTAGTTTGTGTTGAGTAAATTACTTATTTAATTTGCTCAGCAGTTCTGCAAATGAGGATGTTGAGGCCCAGAGGTGAAAATGGACTTTGGCAAGGCTCCCCAGTTAAATAATGGGGGAGTGTGAGTTTCACTGGCTCGCGGGGGAGGGGGGGCTCTCTCTCACTTGTTATTCAGTTTCTCTGTCGTGTCTGACCCTTTGTGACCCCATGGACTGCAGCACGCCAGGCTTCCCTGTCCTTCACCATCTCCCAGAGCTTGCTCAAACTCATGTCCATTGAATCAATGATGCCATCCAGCCATCTCCTACTCTGTTGTCCCCTTCTCCTCCTGCCTTCAATCTTTCCCAGCATCAGGGTCTTTTCTAATGAGTTGGCTCTTCACATCAGGTGGCCAAGGTATTGGAGTTTCGGCTTCAGCATCGGTCCTTCCAAGGAATATTCAGGGTTGATTTCCTTTAGGACTGACTGGTTGGATCTCCTTGCAGTCCAAGGGACTCTCAAGAGTCTTTTCCAACACCACAGTTCAAAAGCATCAGTTCTTCGGCACTCAACCTTCTTTATGGTCCAACTTTCACATCCATACATGACTACTGGAAATACCATAGCTTTGGCTATATGGACCTTTGTTGGCAAAGTAATTGTAGATCTTTTTTTCCCCCTTTGTGTGTTTGGAATAATGGAATAACAGTTTTACGTTTGGAGCCATTTCAAGCCAGATGTTCCTAGTTGGACCTAATCTTTGAGTGTTAATGTGTATGTGGAGCCTGAAGGTGACCCGCATCTTCAGAAGCGCCTGGCATTTTGTCAGGGGTGAAGTGAAAGTCACTCAGTCGTGTTCGACTCTTTGCGACCCCATGGACTTCTGCATGGAATTCTCCAGTCCAGAATACTGGAGTGGGTAGCCTTTCCCTTCTTCAGGGGATCTTCCCAACCCAGGGATCGAACTGAGGTCTCCCGAATTTCAGGCAATTTCTTTACCTTCTGAACCACCAGGGGGAGGTGCCCAGAAAACCACAAATTAGCAAAAACATCCCACAGGGATGTTTCCTTTTTGTGTTTTAAAGTCTTTTCAACAGTTTATAAATCCACCTATAGGGGGAAAAAGTGGCTTTGTGGTATTTTAAAAGAATTGTTACCATTTCTTTCTATTTTTAAATATACATAAAAATCTGAGTCTCAGTGTAGGTTGCTGGGTTCAAATTGATGAGTGCTCTGGCACTGCTTTCATGTATTATAATAGAACTTTGATTCCTGGGAGATAATAGCTTCAGGGGAATTTTTAATATTCAAGGCAAATAAGCCCTGACCTTTCTAGTTGAAATTCCAGGCTAGGGAGGAAGAATGGTGCAGGATTAAGTGGATTTAATTCAGGATTTGGATTTAAATATATTTAGATTGAAATCCCAGAACTGCTGTTTACTCACTACAGAGGCTGGAACAAATTGGTCAGTCTCTCAAAGCCTAGGTTTTCTTATCTGTTAAATGGGAATAATAATACTACTTCAGAGTTTTGGTGTGAATATTAAATGAGTACAGAGACATAACATATAAAGCGCCTGACATGTGGTAGGAATTCAGTAAGTGTCCCTTTTCAGAGCTTTTTAGTCCTGTGTTGAAAATAAATTTCTCTGCTCAACTTGCTGCTTCTGGCAACTGTATATGGGGCTGAAATTCCATAGGTTTAAAATTGTAAATAAAATTAAAAATAAGGCAATTGAAAATTTTATGTAGACTACAATTAATTTAGTCATCATTTAACACTCTGAAGTAAGATTTGAAATTCTGTCATTCATTCTATCCAAAAAAGTAGTTCCAGAAAGAAAATTTCTAATTTTGTCTTCTTAAATTTTATCTTGAATAGTATCAAATTTATAGAAAATTGCAGTGGTATACAGATCTTTATTTGTATTTGCCGATATTTAACATTTTGCCATGTTTTGTTTTCATTCTCACTTTCTCTACCCGCACCCACACCCACACATGCACTTCTTTTCTTTACTGTTTGAGACTAAGTTGCATATATTGTGCTCCTTGGTAAGCACCAGTGTATTATATGGATATTTTCATACATGACCATAATAGATGTGCCATTTCAGGAATTTTAATTAAATTTTTTTATACAGTTTTAAACATTATTTTCTATTTACAGTTACTACCAAATATTGAACACATTCCCTGTGTTGTGCAGTACATCCTTAAGCCTATCCTATACCCAATAGTTTGTACTTCCTATTCTCCTTATACCCAATAGTTTGTACTTCCTATTCTCCTATCCTTACTTCACACCTCCCTGCCCACACTGGTAACCATTAGTTTGTTCTCTATATTTGTGAGTCTGCTTCTTTGTTATAATCACTTCTGCTGCTGCTGCTGCTAAGTCGCTTCAGTCGTGTCCAACTCTATGCGACCCCATAGACGGCAGCCCATCTGGGATTCTCCAGGCAAGAACACTGGAGTGGGTTGCCATTTCCTTCTCCAATGCATGAAAGTGAAAAATGAAAGTGAAGTCGCTCAGTCGTGTCCGACTCTAGCAACCCCATGGACTGCAGCCTACCAGGCTCCTCTGTCCATGGGATTTTCCAGGCAAAAGTACTGGAGTGGGGTGCCACTGCCTTCTCCGTGTTATAATCACTAGTTTGTTGTATTGTTCAGATTCCATCATATGGTATGTGCCTTTGTCTCACTTACTTCATTAGCATAATGCCCTCCAAGTCCATCCATATTGCTGCAAATGGCAAATTTAGTCCTTTTTTACCGCTAAGTAGTATTCCATTGTGTATATATGTGTATGTATACCACATCTTCTTTATCCATTCATCTGTTGATGGAAACTTAGCTATCTTCCATGTCTTGGCTATGGTATATAATGCTGCTATGCTTTATTCCTGGGGTGCATGTAACTTTTTGAATTAGTGTTTGTTTGTTTGTTTGTTTGTTTTTCCCCAGATATATACCCAGGAGTGGAATTGCTGGGTCATATGGTGGTTTTATTTTTAGTTTTCTGAGAAACGTCCATACTCTGTTCCATAGTGACTGCACCAATTTACACTTCTACCAACAGTATAGGAGGGTTCCCTTTTTTCCACATCCTTGTCAACAGGTGTTAATTTCTGTTCTTTTCAATGATGGCCATTATGACAAGTGTGAGGTGATCCCTCGTTGTGGTTTTGATTTGTGTTTCCTTTATGGTTAGAGATGTTGAGCATATTTTCCCATGGCTGTTGGCCATCTGCATTTCCTCTCTGGGAAAATGTCTATTCAGTTCTGCCCATTTTTAAATTGGGTTTTTGTTTTTTTTTAATTGAGTTGTAGGAGCTATTTATATGTGTTGGATATTAATCCCTTTGGTCATATCATTTGCAAATATTTTCTCCTTTCAATATATTTTCTTTTCATTTTGTCAGTGATTTCCTCTGCTGTGCAAAAGCTATTTGTTGTATTTGTTTACTTTTGCTTTTATTTACTTTAGGAGCCAGATCCAAAAATATATTGCTGCACTTTGTATCAAAGAGTGTTCTGCCTGTTTTCCTCTAAGAGTTTTATAGTATCTGATCTTATATTTAGATGTTTAATTCATTTTGAGTTACTTTTGCATAGAATGTGAGAGAATGTTCGAATTCCCTTCTTTTGCATGTAGCTGTCCATTTCAGGAAAATTTTAATTGGTTTACTCATGTATCCAATCTACAGTCTATACTGTATTCCAGTTTCATCAGTTTGTCCTATTAATGTCCTTTGTAACATTTTTTCCCTGAGATCAGGATTCAGTTCAGGATCACACATTGCCTTTACTTGTCATCTCTTCAGTTATCTTTAATTGGGGATTTGTCCTCAGGCTTCCTTTGTCTTTTATGACATAACGTTTTGAAGGTTACAGATCCCTATGTTTGTGTGACGTTTCTTCAAGATTCCTTTCAGATTATGCTTTTTGGCTGGAATACCACAGAAGGGATATCGTGCTGTTTCTAGACCTGACATTCGGAAGCACGTGATGTCGTTTCCTTAATTGGTAGTGTTAATTTTGATTAGTAGGTTTCGGTGTTACCCATTTCTCCACTGTAGAGTCACTGTTTCATTTTTGGAATAAGTATAGTAACTAGTTCAAAACTATGCAGATATCCTGATCATCATCAAAACCCTATCACTAACACTGGAATCATCCATTGATGGTTTGTGCCTGAACTAAATTTCATTTTGATGGCTGCAAAATACTAATTTTTTTTTCTAATTCTGTTATTTCTTATATATGTATATATATACTTTTATTTATTTCTGTATGGCTGTGCTGGGTCTTCATTACCTTGTGAAGGCTTTCTCTGGTTGGGGTGAGCAGGGGCTGTTTGCTGTGATGTGCAGGCTTCTCATTGTGATGGCTTCTCTCGTGGAGCTTAGGCTTTAGGCACCCAGGTTTCAGTAGGGCAGCACTCGGGCTTGGTAGTTGGGGCTAGCTCCTCTAGAGCACAACCTCAGTAGTTGTGGTACCCAGGCTTAGTTGCTTGGTGGCATGTGGGATCTTCCCAGACCAAGGATTGAACCCATGTCCCCTGCATTGTCAGGCGGACTTTAGTGCACCACCGGGAAGTCCTTTTCTGTATCTATTAGCTGACATTCTACCATAAGAAAGAACATTTCTCTTCTCCCCTGTTTATTTATGTACGTATATATTATTGATGAGAGTTCATGGATTCTTATTTTAGTCAACAGATTACAATTCATTGCTGTGCTTATTTATTTTGATCCTCGAATTGTACAGATTTGGCCAGTGGGAGCCCCTTCAATTTGGTTCCAAGCCCTTTCAACACATTCCCATCATTTTCTTCAGCATATCCTTATTTTCTGCCATAAGATGTTTCAGACTCATCTACCTTTGCCTTGCCTTGGAAAGAGCCATTTCTCCAAAGAACTCTGGTTCCTTCTACTGGAGAATGGGTTTTAGAAACCAGAATCTGAGTTAACACTTTTTAAACATTGGAATTCCTAAATTCTTAGTGAAGGGGCAATGGGGAAGGATTTTGGAGACTAAAATCTGCTGTGAAAGCTTAGTTTTCCATAAGTTTAATAGTTTGAACACTTGTGTTTTCACTTCTTAGATCTGAGTAAAAATATTCTTGTAATCCCACTCAGATTTGCTAGTATGTTTACTTACCAAAGTCGTCATTTTTTAAAGTGGATCTTAAGGAATTTGAAATAAACAGCAGAGATTGCTTCACTGTTGAAATTTTCTCAGTTGTTTATTTTAGCATTTAACATCTATTTGAAATAAATGCCATCTCATTTTATATATAAGATAATAGATCTCTCATCATATGTATATCTAAGTAAAGGTATTTGTAAAAGCTAATGACAAAATGTGCATTTGTTTTCAGTTTTAGATCATGTAGTGTGGCTGCAGAGGTTTTTTTTTTTTAATTGAAAATGCTGTTAAAGAACTTCATATTTATAGGTCATTTGTATCTTCCAGGACATTTGAAGTAACAGAACTTGCTTGTGAGTCTTCATTATTGTTTTCATAGGGAAAAAGAAAGTGAAAGTCGTTCAGTCGTATCTGACTCTTTGTGATGACATGGACTATACAGTCCATGGAATTCTCCAGGCCAGAATACTGGAGTGGGTAGCCTTTCCCCCTCTCCAGGGGATCTTCCCAACCCAGGAATCGAACCCAGGTCTCCCTCATTGCAGGAGGATTCTTTACCAGCTGAGCCACAAGGGAAGCCCAAGAATACTGGAGTGGGTAGCCCTTCCTCCTCTCCAGGGGATCTTCCCAACCCAGGAATCGAACCGGAGTCCCCTGCATTGCAGGTGGATTCTTTACCAACTAAGCTATCAGGGAAGCCCAGACAATTCTTAAATATTTTATTATATACTACTATGCCAAAGCCTTTGACTGTGTGGATCACAATAAACTGGAAAATTCTGAAAGAGATGGGAATACCAGACCACCTGACCGGCCTCTTGAGAAATTTGTATGCAGGTCAGGAAGCAACAGTTAGAACTGGACATGGAACAACAGACTGGTTCCAAGTAGGAAAAGGAGTTCATCAAGGCTGTATATTGTCACCCTGCTTATTTAACTTCTATGCAGAGTACATCGTGAGAAACTCTGGGCTGGAAGAAGCACAAGCTGGAAACAAGATTGCCGGGAGAAATATCAATAACCTCAGATATGCAGATGACACCACCCTTATGGCAGAAAGTGAAGAAGAACGAAAAAGCCTCTTGATGAAAGTGAAAGAGGAGAGTGAAAAAGTTGGCTTAAAGCTCAACATTCAGAAAACGAATATCATGGCATCTGGTCCCATCACTTCATGGGAAATAGATGGGGAAACAGTGGAAACAGTGTCAGACTTTATTTTTCTGGGCTCCAAAATCACCGCAGATGGTGACTGCAGCCATGAAATTAAAAGACGCTTACTCCTTGGAAGGAAAGTTATGACCAACCTAGATAGCATATTGAAAAGCAGAGACATTACTTTGCCAACAAAGGTCCGTCTAGTCAAGGCTGTGGTTTTTCCAGTAGTCATGTATGGATGTGAGAGTTGGACTGCAGAAGGCTGAGCGTGGAAGAATTGATGCTTTTGAATTGTGGTGTTGGAGAAGACTCTTGAGAGTCCCTTGGACTGCAAGGAGATCCAACCAGTCCATTCTAAAGGAGATCAGTCCTGGGTGTTCATTGGAAGGACTGATGCTAAAGCTGAAACTCCATACTTTGGCCACCTCATGCGAAGAGTTGACTCATTGGAAAAGACTCTGATGCTGGGAGGGATTGGGGGCAGGAAGAGAAGGGGACGACAGAGGATGAGATGGCTGGATGGCATCACCAACTTGATGGACTTGAGTTTGAGTGAACTCCGGGAGTTAGTGATGGACAGGGAGGCCTGGCGTGCTGCGATTCATGGGGTCGCAAAGAGTCGGACACGACTGAGCGACTGAACTGAACTGAACTGAATGTTAATCTGCCATCACAGTAATTGGGTTAAGGTGGGCCACGCAGTCACCCAGATCTCAGACAGATAATTCCCACCTAGTTCTTGTTTCCCCTTTAGCTGGCATTGTTATGTTTCCATAATACTCTTTTTAACATGTGCTAGTATATCAGTGTTTATAACTTCCAGCTTGGTATCTCTGCTAAGTTCCTGAAACAGGTTTTAAACCTAAGTGAAAGCAGTTCTTTATAAGAACAGCACCTCCTTCAGCCTCTTTTGCAAAGTGGCTGTGGCCACTGGTTTGTCCTCATAAAATGGGCCAGCTGCTTGTTTTTAGGACAGATTCTAGAAATGGTATCTCACAGATGGGAGAAGTTCTGTCTCCAAGCTTGCTCAGCTCTTCATATTTGTGATTAGAATGGACTTGGGGATCAGGTTTCCTGATGGTCAACAATCATGAGACCTTCGGTTGTGCTCTTTTCAACTCAAAAAGAATATGTTCTTTTCAACTCAAACTGTTGCAGAGGCCTGCTTTCATAGCTGCTGACCCGTTCTCTTTTTCCTTCTAGAAATGACGCTTCTCTCCTCCCAGTCTTCATCACTGATGGCCCCTTCTGGTTCTGTGTCCACTGAAAACCCAGAGCAAAGGATGCTAGAGAAGAGAGCCAAGGTGATAGAGGAACTTCTTCAGACGGAAAGAGACTACATCCGGGATCTGGAGATGTGTATTGAGCGGATCATGTTTCCCCTGCAACAGGCACAGGTGGGAACTAGTGGAGAAAGTGAGCTTTGCCATGAACATGGTTCTCCAGGCCTAAGGCTTAGGGTACAGGAGCTTTCACCACAAAGATTTATTGGGTTTGAAATAAAGGTTGTGACTGCGGCTCTTAATTCAAGGGCCCCAGTTGACACGTGTCATCAGCTTAAGCCTTCCCCATCCTGTCACTTATCAAGTCCGTTATTAACTTACTAACTTAAGTTACTGCAATAACTCCTAGGACATTTCCTGTTTCTGTGGTGAAAACAGTTCCAGTGAGTCTAGAGTTACCACTTTACACTTTACTGGGAAGCTTTGCAGTAATATTAATATATTGAAGTCTGGTGATGGTTTACCTGTCTGTAGCATCTGATTTACAGGTTTATTCCAGAAACTCTTACTAATATGTGTATGCTAGACACTCTCTTAAATGCTGGGGATGAGGCAGGGGGGAAGGTTAACGGTATCCTGGGGATTTACAGTCCGTCCTGTTGCTTGTTACTTGACCGCCTGGGCTCAGCTTGGGTATGGACTCCTGGAACAGTCACTCATAAGAATTCTAGGAAGTGGATGGTGCCATCAGGTTTTGGGTCCTGGGTGGAATTTCTGTCTCAGTATAATAATTGTACAATTATTATACAGTTAACAGAAATTGGTTCTACAGTCATTTCACTATGGTAATGGGGATGGGGGAGCAGAAAGTAGTTGGATCAAGGACAAAAGGTGGCACTGAAGGTGATGCCAGATGTTCCCATTCTGGAAACCTCATGAGAGTGGTGAAGATGACCTTGAGGGATTTTTGTATCATCCTTGAAGAGATGTTCCTAATGTGAATGATATGCTATTAATTTTGTTTCTATGCATCTTTGTTTTGTTTTCCTTTCTCAGATACCAAACATTGATTTTGAGGGACTTTTTGGAAATATGCAGATGGTGATTAAGGTCTCAAAACAATTATTGACTGATCTGGAAATCAGCGATAACATAGGTATGAGCCCCTGCTGTTATTTCAGAAACAGGTTTTTTTTTTTCTTTTCTTTTGTAGGAGACAGAGGAGAAGAGCACTGGTATTTAATAGTTTTACTAGGAAAATGAAGTTTTAGTTACTTAGTTCCAAGGTTATTTGGTCTACTTTGTGGTGATATTGGATGCTTGCAATAGAAGAAATTTTTGTTGTTACATGGTGTGATATTTTTCAGATTGACAGTTGCAGTCTTTTAGTGGGTCATGAAATCATTTTAGGACCCGGTAACTCAGTGGGTTTATCTTACAGCTAAGGAACCAATCACATTTAGATAAACCCCAGTATTATAGTACTGCTGGCAGGGTCGTCCAACTTTGTGCAGGAAGAAGACATTGTCTTTGTTATTCTGGTCAGGAACAAACCTGCCATCTCTCCAGGAAGGGGAATCTGTCTCTATCCTCCAAGGCTTTCTGTTATACAAACATCCTTGGAAATCTAATCTGGAATAAGAGCTGTCCCAAATCATGTAGAAGTACCATGGAGAATTGATCTTCAAAAGGTTGCCTTTATCTTTACTCTTATTAATAAATCTACTGAACGATTTCTTTAAAAAATTAATACCCAGTATATATATATTTACAATAAAATAGAAAATATCAGAATGCACTGTAAATAATAACTACACTTTTTGAAATTTTTATTTCAGTTCTACATATATGTCCACTGAGTCATGATTTAAAATGTGTTTATTCACATGGGTCATTGTGAAAAACGTTTGAAAAACAATTATCTATTTCTTATAAACAAGGGAATTGTGTTCGTTATCTATTGCCGTGAAACAAATTATACTAAAATTTAGTGCCTTAAAACAGAAGCAGGTCACATTTGGTTCAGGAATCTGGGAGTGGCTTAGCTAGGTGATTCTGGCTCTGAGTCTCTCATGAGGTCGGAGTCGAGCTGTTATCTGGGCCGCCAGCGTCTGGGGCTCAATCAAGGATCTGGTCCCACAGGTTCACTCAGATCATCAGTCCTCAGTTCCTTGCCATGTAGGCCTCTTCACTTTCATGACAGTGGCAGCTAGCTTTCCCCAAACTGTGTGATCCAAGAGAGAGAGGAGGCTTGAGATGGGAGCCAGTGTCTTCTATAACCTGGTCTCAGATGTGACACACCATCGCTTCTGCCATATTTTACTTGTCATACAGACCAGCTCTGGTACCACGTGGGAGGGGACTTCCTGTCACTTTGGTATTTTATTAGAATCAAAGTGACAGGATGCTACCACAGTTCTAGCCATCCCACTACACACACAACATCCAACAGAAGGAAAAAGTGACCCTGTGTCATTTAAGGATAAGCGGACCTTTCCAGAGTCCCCTCACTGGAATTCTCTGTTTTTCATTGGCCAGAACTGGTCACATGCCTATGCCTACGTAAATCACTAGAGAGGGGAATGGGCTCATGATGTTGACTTAAGCTAGGTGGTGTTGACCTGACTCATCAGGGAGAGAAGTGGATATAAGAATAGTCGGGGCTCTGCCCTCCTGCAGAAGAGGGTGGTGGCTGTGGAATGGTAGGTGATAGTGCAGCTTGGTTAATGTTTCTCCAGGGTTTATAGTACTCCACACACCCTTTCAAGGTACATCAAGCTTGATTGCACTTGTTCCCTACAACAGCCCTGTGAGGTTAACCTGCTATTAATCTTAGTTTACAGATGAGGAAACTGAGACTTGCTCAGGAGAGTAATTTGCCCAGGGTCACATGGCTAGTACTGTGTTATCAGGTCTTTCCTGTGGGCTCTGCATATGCTGTTAGCCTCTGTACAGAACAGCTGCTTATGTATTACTAGTACTTTATGGAATGGCAAGAGAAACTGAAGCCTGGGATCCTGCTCTCAGCCTCACTGTAGAGGCCAGAGGTCAGGAAAGTTGAGGAAGGAGACACACATGTTGACCGGAGGAAGCCATGGTGACCCCATTTTTATAGAATGATATTATTACCTGTATATTATGACAAGAATAAAAGAAGAAATGAAACAGAATATCCATAATCTCACCCCATACGATTTTAGCCATTTTATTTCTCCCCTTCCCCTCTTGCCCCAAGACACCAGGAATTTAGGTAGCAGACTGAGATGAGCTGAAGGCACACAGAGGATGGGGGAGGAGAGGGCCTGGGAACGAAAGGGCTTAGGGCCTGAGAGGAGGGTTAGCTTTACAAGGAGGGACAGTGTGCAGTGACCATGATATACAGTAGGCAAAACAGGCTGAATGAGCGCACCAGGCTGGGGGGCTTCAGTCTTGGTCAACAGGAGGCCAGGCAGTGCACTCGGGGGGAATTAATAAAGGACAAGGTTTTGCATATCTGATAAGGGAAGGTTCTGGAAAGTCAGGGAAGGCAAATTAAAGCATTGTTCAGCTACTTGCAAAGGGCAGATTGACTTGAATTGTATAAGCAGTGTTTTATTTTTCTTAAGTTTAATATGTAATATATATTTTAAGTGTAACTTACTTTTAATTTTTCACATGGCATAAAATTTGAAAAGTACAAAGAACTGCTTAATGAAAACTCTATCTGTCCCTGCCACTTAGCTCTTCTCAACCAGAAACAACTAATGTTACTAGTTTTCTTATATCTCCTTTTGGATTCATAACAGAACTTACATATGTATTTTCTCTACCCTGGTCCCCCATCACCATTTTTTTTAAAAATTAGATAAACAGAAGCATACTATTCAAACTGCTCTGTAGTATGCTTGACTCCCCTTTTAAAAGTATGCCTCCCAAGCAGTTTTTAATCACCTAGGAATAGAAATGAAAAAAGTATACAGTGAATAATGTGGTGAAATTCCAAGGTAATCCAGGATGCTGGAGAAAGCGTCTTTGAATTAATTTATAAGCCTGATTGGAGAAGAATTCTAGTACAGGCAGGACAAGGGTCCACAGGGAAAGAGAGAATAGTCGGTGTTCGGGGCTTGGATGACTTAGAACATGAGGAGGTTGAGATGAGAAAGAAGTACCAGGAGACTCTGAATATCTGGTAATATGTAAGGAACTGGCTTTTAATTATTTTAAACATGTCCCACAGAAAGAAATAAATTTTACATAACGGCCAGGATCCGTGTCTGTGTGTGTCTGTGCTTACTTTTACTGTGTCCAGTGTTTTCTGTTCCATTCTGTTTCCTCAGATATGTGCTGATCGTACCCATAAAGTAGAGTCCATGACCTATTCATGGGTTGTGACCTAAATTTGAAAAGACACTATAAGTTAAGGCATAGCTTTGCTAGGTTGTAGTTGATGTAGAAGAGTCACAGTTGCAGAGGTTGGAAACCCTTGAATGGAGGTGTGTGCAGAGTCATGGGTGTCAGCATGAAGGTTCTAGGAGTGCTGGGTGGTGGGTAGGGGGCTGGAGGATACGAAGGGAAGAAGCCAGGCAAATATCAGTTGGTGAAACTGAATGGAGACACTGGTGGCCCAGGGTCTCCACAGTGGCCCTGAAGGTCAAGAGGAAGCAGCCCCACTCTTTAACGCCTGGGCCCTTGAGTCACAGGGTTGACTAAGGCTGCCAGTGGGACAGCAGCACAAGTGTGATGTGTGTGGACATAGTCAAGGCTCTTGGAGGAAGGAGCTATAATTAAGGAAATACATTTCATTTAAATAAAAAGTGCTCTGCACGAGAATAGGGAATTCCATGGGACGTAACATGGAGGAAACAGGTGACCTTGTAGAGAGAGATGGGGCTCCCTGAGGGAGTGGCTCATGCTCAGAGCAGCTGGGAGAGAGAGGTGCTTGTAGGGGAAGCAGTAAGTAGGGCCATATGTTGAGGGAGAAGCTCAAGAATGAGAGGATGTTGTCTTTTGGGGAGCAGTGCAAGCTGAAGAAGGAAGGAGCAGGTTCTCTGAGAGAGGGAAGAGGCGCAAGAGGAAGGGTTTTAACAAATCCGGGAGTCTGCATGCTCAGGCAACTGCTCTAAGTGCAACTGCTCTGTGGAAGTCTGTTTAGGAACTGTTCCTTTTCCCAGCTGGTGTAGACTGCGGGGGGAGGGGGGCCTGTGGGTAGATTTCAAAGAGTCCACCAACTTGGATAGAAGTTTATAACAAAAATGTAGCACTGATTTAAGATATGACTGTAGGGAACAATGACTTTCTCACCAACTAAAGTCACATGCTCGTATCACATTAAGTTGCAGGTATCTAGAAGTCCCAGAAACAACCCATGTTACCAGTTTCTTATGTCACTTATCACACTTGAAATTATGGTGTGTTCGATTCATTGCTATGTTTTGCTATTCAGTGTTTTATAGAGAAGTACATATATTACTATATCATAGATTGAGGGAGTTTTATATTATGGATATTTTAATATAATAAATGTCGTTTATAGTCCTTGTATTTAATTGATGCACAAAGAAAAGATTAGAAGCTGCTGCCGTAGAAGGATCTCTTTATCTCTGTGGAGATTTGGGGCTTTGGGAGCTAAGAGGTCTTTATAGGTTCTGATCACATAACTATGTAGAGAGTACTTGATTACTCTGCCTGACTGAAAAGGGACTGGAGGCTGTTTCAGGAACTGGGTATGTGGGTGTGTGTGCATGTGTATAGGTTCTGAAAAATAAAAACATGGATGAGATAGTTCTCTTAATTTGGGGTTAAATAAGTAGAATTTAAAGCTATTACAGGGAAACAGCTTCTTGTTTAAGGGATAGGGTTATCTGGTATTAAAGTGTGGTTATATACCTTCCATTTAGGATGCTGAGAAGAGAGTTACTGAAAACATTCTGTGTTTGTGTATATTCCACAGGACCTGTGTTTCTTGATCACCGAGATGAGCTTGAAGGAACATACAAGGTTTACTGCCAGAATCACGATGAGGCCATCTCATTGCTGGAAATCTATGAGAAGGATGAGAAGATCCAGAAGCATCTTCAGGACTCCTTGGCAGATCTTAAGTAGGAGTTTTGAGCACTTCATTCCATCATAGCTCTTTAGTTCTGCCTGTTGAAAGTCATTCCCATGTCTCTCTAGACTTCTTAGGACATCTATGAATCTATCGTGTTTTAAATACAAGCGATACATCATTGGAGATCCTTCTGTGTAACTTGGCCTTTTCCCGTTCTGTATCATGGAGATCTTAAGTAGCTTCCTGCTTGTAGTTACATCCATTAAAATCAGTTTTATTTATACATACAAAGTTAGCATTTTCAGGTAAGAAGCTGCCAGGAAGGTAGTTTGGTCTCGACCATCGTGAGATTCTCATGTCTTAGGGAGACAGGTTGTGAGGATGTAATATGTGTCTGAATAGGTCAGAGTGAAGTTAGGGGCTCACTGACTTTTTTAATAGACTAGAAATGCCACCATAAACATTCACAATTCCCCTTTTATCTCGTGTGTTTTTTGTCTGCCCAGCTAATAGGCATTAGCTGGACTAATACGTTCTGGGAGGAATGTGAAATTCAGCATCAGTATTTTCTCTAATCAGCTGTTTCTTCTTTTCACGCTCACTGCCTTATAGGAGCCTGTACAACGAATGGTGAGTTCCTGCCGCTTTTTTGCTTTCTTCTTTCATAGACAGAAGCTAGAAGTCAAGGCAGGTCTAGAAGTAGACCTGCCTTGCTGTGTTTTCCTGCATAGCACTTACCACCAAATGACACTTTGTATAATGTTGCTTTGATTATTGTCTGCCTCTTCCCATCAGGCAGGGACTTTTTTGGTTCACTGCTAAATCCACAGCACCTGGAACACTCCCTGATATCTGTTAGGTGCCTGGTAAATGTGAATGAATGAAGTTGGGAAGTAGGGTGAGAGAACGGAGCTGTATTAGGAACAACAAATACTGGCTACAGGCCCGGTGTTACTGACAGTTGACCAGAGTCTCTGTTTTCCCTTCTCTTGTAGGGGATGCACAAATTATATTAACCTGGGCTCCTTCCTCATCAAACCAGTGCAGAGAGTTATGCGTTACCCATTGCTGCTGATGGAGTTATTGAATTCCACCCCTGAATCCCACCCAGATAAAGTGCCTTTAACCAGTGCAGTCCTTGCAGTCAAGGAAATCAACGTTAACATTAATGAGTATAAACGTCGAAAGGACCTGGGTAAGAAAAGCATACTTGCTGAAAAGGAGGCACGCCCTTGAGAATGTTCTCCTCAAAAGAATTAATTACTAAACCAGAGGTGGACAGGCAGGTGGTAGGTAATAGGGCTGTGGTGAAGAAATGGTAATAGAATTTGGGGAAAATGAGATCATGAAAGAAAGAAAGCAATGATGATAATAAAAGCACAGCCATGCATGTTGGAAATCAGGCATGTGTGACAAAGCTTATAGCAATGAGTCTTTCCCAGGAGATATGAAGATCAGTTAGAGAATGGCTGATCAGGACAGTTCCTTCAAGTTGAGTGCCTGCCTGCCTTCTCATCTCATTGAAGGGAGTCCCTTTGGGTCCATTCTTGCATCTCTTTGCTCTGCATGTTTGCTTCCACTTAAGCTAGAAGTTTCTTGTCTTCTTTCAGAAAACCCCAGTTTGCTCACCTCTCTGGCCCTATCAGTCCTGCCTCTGGTCTGAGCCCCTCCCCTCACCCTAAAACTGTGTGGTCAGTCAACAAACCACCCACTCTTTCTTTATGATAGAGGACAAACTGAACCATGTCCTCTGTCTCATGAAATCTCTTGTCAAAACTTTGATTTTGAATACTCAATGAGTATTGCATGGTGCCCATGCTATAATAAATTGATTTATCATTCATATCCTCAAAGAATCTATAATGTAGCCTCTCTGCCTGTCTCTCCACTACTCTGCATATTTATCTAAAATCATTTCCCCCTCCTGCTTCAGCTATGTCACCCATGTTTATGTGTGATGTTGGCTGTGGCTGTTAAAGCCCTCTGGCCATCGAGCCCTTTGTCTTGGTTCATATCTCGTCATATAATGTCATCTTCATCTCCTACAACAGTTAAGTGTGCTTTTCTCTGCCACCCAGACTTCCCTTGCTACCCTTCTACTGTTATTTCTGGGGTTTCTGCAGACTGACTGATGTATGACACACAGTCAGACAACTCCTGCATAGCATTTCACTGTGTGAGATGATTGGATATAAATATCTCATTTGTGTATGAGACCATTTAAGGTGGGCAGGTACTGTTACTGTCTTCATTTTATTGGAAAGGAAAATGAGGCTCAGAGAAATTAAGTGAATTATTTAAGGCCACACTGTTTTTTTTTTGCCATGCCTCACAGCTTGTAGGACCTCAGTTCCCTGACTAGGGATTGAACCTGGGCCCTGGCAGTGGAAGTGCATAGTCCTAACCACTGGACCATCGGGGAATTCCCTAAGGCCACACCTTGATGAAGTGACAGACCCAGGCATTGTAACTCAGAGGTTGTCTTGACTCCAGATCTTAGGCTTTTTACCTCCACGACCTTCCTACATTGTCTCTAATCTTCTCCAGTCTCTGCTGTTCTCTGGGTATCCGATCTGTCCATAAATGGTGATTTGGATTAATACTTTGTGGGCTCAGTCATAAGCTCACTGAAAATAAGCACCAGCTCGAGTTTGGGTTGTTAGTCTTGTGTGTAGTCTCTCCATGCTTGGAAGAGGGCTTTCTCCACTCACCAGTTTGACTCACTCCCCAGTTCTCAAGTACCGAAAGGGTGATGAAGATAGCCTCATGGAGAAAATTTCCAAACTGAACATCCACTCCATCATCAAGAAATCCAACCGGGTTAGCAGTCATCTGAAGCATCTCACTGGCTTTGCTCCACAGGTGAGGTTACTGCCCTTGATGGTTCAGCATGTCTTTGGCTGCTTTTCAGGACTCCACAGGGCAGCCTACATGGTGTGAATTGGTAAGATTCCCCTCTTAGTATCCTCTTGGTGTTTGCTAGCTGGTAGATAAAACCTCCTGCAGCTACTGTTTGTTTATCTGGTTGCCTTGAGTCTTAGTTGTGGCATATGGGATCTAGTTTCCTGCCAGAGATTGAACCCAGGCCTGCTGCATTGGGAGCATGGAGTCTTAGCCACTGGACCATCAGGGAAGTTCCTCTACTGTTTATTTAAATCTACTGCCCCCCGCAACCCTCCATCTGAGCCTTAAGCTGCTTACAAAGACAAATCAGGAAGCCAAATCTGTCACCATATAAGAGTTATCATGGTTTTAGACACCCATAAGGAGTTTATCATCTGTTTGGGGAATCAAAATTGTGGACATGTGAGGGTAGAAGGGATTTAGGAGATCACCTAGCTGAGTGACTTGTAAAACAGCCACAGAGAAGATCCAGAGTCTCCAAATTTCATGTGCTGAACCATGTGAATGTGATTACAGTCAGTGGAAAATACCAACTAAAGAATCAGTTGCTAAGCTTTGCAGTTTGATCTCTACACAGTGTGTTACTTAAGTAAACAGGAGCTCCGTGAGAGTGAGCTTCATGTTGGCAAGATTTAATCTGAGCTTTAAAGGAGATGGGCAGGTTTGGCATAGGGAGGGAGGGCAAACCTGGCCAGGCAGCAGCACCGGTGAAGCCGACAGCCTGACCAGCAGGGGGTTTTGTCAGGAACAGAGCGGGGTTGGGTGGAGACAGTCGTACCTGTGTATACTCAGGAGCTCTGTCAAAGCCTGGAGAAGTGCTTAAATCCAATTCCATATGATTCAGAAACATCAAAGGCTTAAAATTTAAACAAAAGATGTGCGTAAGAAAGATGCATTTCTAGTAAGATCAACCGAGGGAGAGTCCAAACTTGCTAACAGCACTTACTTACTTTGAACAGATTAAAGATGAAGTATTTGAAGAAACAGAGAAAAACTTCCGAATGCAAGAAAGATTAATCAAATCTTTTATCCGAGACCTTTCTCTCTACCTCCAGCACATCCGCGTGAGTAAAGACCTTGGCTCTTGTTAGAATTGCTGACAGTGTAATTCCAGCCGTTCTCCTATTCATCCAGCATATTGCTTAACGAACGTGGAATAACCTGGACTCAAATGACCATTATACCATGACAAGCTTTTTATTGGGATTCTTGCAGATTATTTAAAAGTTAAACATCAGAAGATCAGCACTGTTGTATTCATAGTAAGGGGACCTAGCTCTTACCTTCATCTCTTTCAGTCTTCATGCTTTTTTCTCTGTTTACTATATCCAGTTATATAAGAAGCACTCATCACAGTTCATTTTGTCAGAATCATTTTGAAGATCAAATAGTAAGAGAATGGTTCCTATGGGGGGTGTACTTCCTAATAATCATATTCATCTACAGCTGTCCGTGGGCCTCTAAGGCTATTAGAGCCACGGATATGTCTAGAGAGTTGGAAGAACTTAGGAGATCATGGAGGCCCCGGTCTTCCTTGCCTGAGGCAGGGCTTCCTTCATGAAGTCAGCTCCAGGACTAGAACCCTTTCTCTTAATATCTGTAATTTCTCTGCTGCTTTAATAGAAATTAGGGCTTCCCTGGTAGCTCAGCTGGTAAGAATCCACCTGCAATGCAGGAGACCCTGGTTTGATTCCTGGGTCAAGAAGATCTGCTGGAGATTTAATAGAATAGTATTTAAATAAATATACCATATACCCCTGTCCCTCATGCAGGAAAATCTCATCCTGTGAAATAATTTCCTTTAAAAGAGATCCTTTGCTTTTTAAAAAAATTATTTTTTCTTATTATCATCATTTTTTAACTAAGTAAAATGGTGTAGAATTCAAAAACTGCCAAAGGAATGTTGTTGTCATTCAGGTCCTAAGTCGTGCCCAACTCTTTGTGACCCTGTAGACTGAAGCAGACCAGGCTTTCCTGTCTATCACTGTCTCAGAGTTTGCTCAAATTCATGTCCATCGAGTTGGTGATGCTATCCAACCATTTCATCTTCTGCTGCTTTCTTTTCCCTTTGCGTTTAGTCTTTGCCAGCATCAGGGTCTTTCCCAGTGAGTCAGCTCTTTACATCAGGTGGCCAAAGTATTGGCATTTCAGCTTCAGCATCAGTCCTTCCAGTGAATATTCAGGATTGATTTCCTTTAGGATTGACTGGTTTGATCTCCTTGCTGTCCAAAGAATCTTATCCATTACTAAGTTTGAAAGCACCAGTTCTTTGGCACTCAGCCTTCTTTATGGTCCAACTCTCACATCTGTACATTACCACTGGAAAAGCCATTGCTTTGACTACGTGGACCTTTGTTGGCAAAGTGATATCTGTGCTTTTTAATACACTGTCTAGGTTTGTCATAGCTATTCTTTCAGAAGCAAACATCTTTTAATTTTGTGGCTGCAGTCACTGTCCGCAGTGATTTTGGAGCCCAAGAAAATAAAATCTGCCACGACTTCTTTTTCCCCATCTATTTGCCATGAAGTGATGGGACCAGATGCCATCATCTTCGTTTTCTGAGTGTTGAGTTTTAAGGAAACTTTTCCACTCTCAAGGGGCTCTTTAGTTCCTCTTCACTTTCTGCCATTCGTGTGGTAACGTCTGCATATCTGAGGTTGATGATACTTCTCCCAGCAGTCTTGATTCCAGCTTGTGATTCATCTAGCCCACATTTTGCATAATGTACTCTGCATATAAGTGAAGTAGGCAGGGTGACAATATATAGCCTTGATGTACCCCCTTTCCCAATTTTGAACCAGTCCATTGTTCCATGCCTGGTTTTAACTGTTGCTTCTTGACCTGCATATAGGTTTCTCAGGAGACAGGTAAGGTGGTCTGGTATTCCCATCTCTTTAAGAATTTTCCAGTTTGTTGTGATCCACACGGTCAAAGACTTTAGTGTAATCAATGAAGCAGAAGTAGATGTTTTTCTGAAATTCTCTTTTTCTGTGATGCTGTGGATGTTGGCAGTTTGATCTCTGATTCCTCTGACTTTTCTAAATTCAGCTTGTACATCTGGAAGTTCCTGGTTCACATACTGTTGACTTAAGTCATTAAGTCATTATATTTCTTTTTCTGTGATTTGGGTGTATTTGAGGGCATTTCTATTATTTATTTATTTATCATTAGTTATCTACTAATTATTAGTTATCTATTGCAGTATAGTTGCTTTCCAGCGTTGTGTTCGTTTCTCCTGTACAGCAAAGTAATTCAGCCACATGTATATGTGTATCCCCTCTTCCTTGGATTTCGTTCCCATTTAGGTCACCACGGAGCATTGAGTGCAGTTCCCTGACTGTATACAGTCAGTTCTCATTAGTTATCTGTTTTATACATAGTAGTGTATATGTAAATCCCATTCTCCTTCCCGGCTTGGTATTCACACATTTGTTCTCTGTATCTGTGTCTCTATTTCTTCTTTACAAATCAATTCATCTATACTGTTTTTCTAGATTCCACATGTATGTGTTAATATATGATGCTTGTTTTTCAGTTTTTTACTTATTTCACTGTGTGTGGAGGAAATGGCAACCCACTCCAGTATTCTTGCCTGGAGAATCCCCATGGAAAGAGGAGCCTGGTGGGCTACAGTCCATGGGGTCACAAAGAGTCAGATATGACTGAGCGACTAAGCACACTCTGGATGGATAGTCTCTAGGTCTCTCCATGTCTCTGCACATGACAGTTTTGTGCCTTTTCGTGGCTGAGTAATATAGTAATATTCCATTGTGTGTTTTCATACACCACATTTTTTTTTATCATTCCCCTATTGGTGGATATTTAGGTTAGTTCCATGTTCCAGCTATTGTAAATAATGCTACAATGAATACTGAGTTGTGTGTATGTTTTTGAATTGTGGTTTTCTCTGAGAATATGCCCAAGAATGGGATTCATGGGTCATTTAGTAATTTTGGTTTTAGTCTTTTAAAGAACTTCCATGCTGTTCTCTCGGGTTTCCCTGGTAGCTGAGATGATAGAGAATCTGCCTGCAGTGCAGGACACTTGGGTTTGATCCCTGGGTTGGGAAGATCCTCTGGATAAGGGAATGACTACCCACTCCAGTGTTCTTGCCTGGAGAATCCCATGGAGAGAAGAGCCTGGCAGGCTACAGTCTACAGGGTGGGAAAAAGTCAGACACACTGAGTGACTAGCACTTTCACACTGTTCTCAACAGTGGCTGTATCAATTTACATTCTGGACGCACTTATTTATTGATTTAATGTTCTTTTCTTATTGACTTATAGTACTTTTGTATATGTTGGAGGAAATAGCCTTTTATTTGAGATGATGGTTTACAAATACCACACACACACCCCTGTTTGTTGACTTTTGAATTTGCTTAAGATTTTTCTGTGTGTAGAAGAGTTTTATTTTTGTGTAATCTAATAGAACTTTTATGGCCTCTTCATTCTGTGTCATACTTTAAAAGGGCTTTTCCATCCCAAGAAAATTTTTAAAATATCTCCTATGTTTCAGTACTTTTATCATTTTATATTAAAGTCATAAATCTAGCTGAAATTCACATTAGCACATAAGGTTTGAGGTAGGAATCCAGCTTTTTGCTTTTTATCTAGTTGTCATTAGCATTTATTGAGTAATCCCCACTTTTTGATATGCTTCCTACATTTTTTTTAAATAGCAAACTCTCCTCATTTTAAAATTGTGATTAAGGGGACTTCCCTGGCAGTCCAGTAATTAAGACTCTGTGCGTCCATTGCAGGGGCTATGAGTTCCATCTCTGATTGAGGAACTAAGATTCTGCATGCTGCAGGGGGCCAAAAAAAATGAATAAAAATTTGATTAAAGATCAGGGCTTATAAGACTTTTCAGGAGCACACTGGCTTAAAGTGAGAGATTTGACCAAGTATATTTCCCTTGCCTTAGGACTCTTCCCTACAGTTCCTCTAATTTTGTTGTCTCCCTATTGACCATCCCCCCCGCCCCCCATGTTTTCTAAATACATAGCAAGTGTACACTGGAGCCCCCAGGTCTTAAAAGGCTTGTCTCCACAGCAGTGGGTGACAGCCCTTGGACAGGCAGGTCAGTTTGGTTCCCATTGCTAACTGCCATCTAGGGTGGATGATGGAGGCCGGAAGTTCTGTCTGGTCTTACCCGTGTTTGTACTTGGCCGCAGGAATCAGCATGTGTGAAGGTGGTGGCTGCCGTGAGCATGTGGGACGTGTGCATGGAGAAGGGACACAGAGACTTGGAACAGTTCGAGAAGGTGCATCGCTACATCAGTGACCAGCTCTTCACAAACTTTGTAAGTGACTCTTCAGCCCACTTTGCTTGCATCGGCCCTTTTCCCAGGGTTCTATCTAACATCCAGCTCTTGGCGAAGTTCATGCCGTAGAGACGTGCTTCCATGGACCAGGAGTCCTTGTGCCCTGTAGTTAAATTATATCAGGATTTTATATTCAGAATGTGGCTTTCAGTCAGTCAGCTAAAAGGACAAGTAGGACCTGCATGTATGCAAAGAGATTTTTTTAATAGTTAGTGACCAGCCCAATTTCAGGCGACAAAGGAAAACTAGGAAATTTAATCTGGTATCACTGTTGATAACTGACCAAAAGAAAACAACTAAAGGATTCATGATTTTAAAAGGAATATTTCGGCACAGTTAATAGTTTAACAAGTAGATCTTTGAAATGGCACAAACTACTTTATAAAGACTACTAAATGTCAGATTGCTTGGGAAACTCTTAATGGAGAGAGAGAGAGATATCCTGAGTAGAAATGGATGGGCTTTGCTAGGATCTTGGAGGTCTCTGGATGCTTGAGGCTAAGAAAACATGATAGTTGGGAAGCTTACAGGTATTCTGACTGTAGCATCTTCGTTAAAGTTTACTAAGTACCTATTTATGTTCTTTTTGTATCCATATTATGCCCTTGATATCTATCCCTTTAGAATTAGGCAAAAATCTTTGAAAAGTGAAAACAGATTATTATTAAGTAGTTATGAGTAGAAGATATGATGGGTGTGTGAAAGTTTGTCTACCGCAGATTTATGTAACAACTAAATCTTTTTATTTTTTATTGACTTATGGTTGACTTACAATGTTGCGTTAATTACTTCTGTACAGGAAAGTTACTCAGTTATGTGTGTGTGTGTGTGTATTTAGTCTTTTTCATATTCTTTTCCATTACGGTTTCTCACAGGATACTGAATACAGTTCCCTGTGCTGTACAGTAGGAGCTTGTTGTTTATCCATTCTATATATACCAGTTTGCATCTGCTAATCCCAAACTTCCATGTCTTCCCTCTTCCACCCCCTTCTGCCTTGGCAATTACCAGTCTGTTCTCTATGTCTCTGATGTTGTTTTGTGTCCTAGATAGGCTCATTTGTGTCCTGTTTTAGACTCCACATATAAGTGGTATGATACAGTGTTTGTCCTCCTGACTTAGTGTGATAATATCTGGGTCCATCCACGCTGCTGCAAATAGCATTGTTCGTTTTTAACGGTTGAGCAGTATTCCACTGTGTTGTGTACCACGTTTTCTTTATCCCGTCATCTATCGAAGGGCATTAAGCTTGTGTCCATGTCTTGGCTGTTGTGAATAGTGCTGCTATGAATACATGAGGATGCACGCATCTTTCTGAATCCTAGTTTTGTCTGGATATTTGCCCAGGAGTGGGATTGCTGGATCATATGGTAATTCTATTTTTAACAATTAAACCTTAAGTTAAATTCAGGTTATGTGTAGACATGTACACATAAGTGATACCAGACAGGTGGTCACATCTGGGTTATAATGCAACATCAAGTTAATGTAGTTAAGCATTTGTCAACAGCTGTGTAGCTGTTTTGCATACTCTTTGGTGTGTGCAGATTGTTGGGTGAAGAGTTGCAAGCTGAGAAGCTTTGTGTGCAGACATCTGGTATCAGGTAGGCAGAACACTGTTGGATCTGCACAGGTTTAGCTTGGAGCAAAGCAGGTGGTGCAGGATGTAACAAAAGCCACCTGGAGAGTATTCTAAGAACAACAAATTTGAGACTGAACACCGTGCCTTTCTCATTTTCACAGAAAGAGAGGACAGAGCGGCTGGTCATCTCTCCCCTGAATCAGTTACTGAGCATGTTCACAGGACCCCACAAGCTGGTGCAAAAACGCTTTGATAAGCTTCTGGACTTCTATAACTGTACAGAACGGGCAGAGAAGCTGAAAGACAAGAAAACCCTGGAGGAGCTGCAGTCGGCTCGGAACAACTATGAGGCCCTGAATGCCCAGCTGCTAGATGAGCTGCCCAAGTTCCACCAGTACGCGCAGGGCCTCTTCAGCAACTGCGTGCACGGCTACGCTGAGGCCCACTGTGACTTTGTGCGTCAGGCGCTGGAGCAGCTGAAGCCACTGCTCTCGGTGAGACCCTCCCTCCCCATGGAGGAGGGGACTCCCAGGTTCCCCCCAAGTTTTTTTGGGAATACATGTCAGGGTTGTCAAGCTATTATTAAGCTAGGCAGGTTAACTATGTCACTTGGGTCAAGCCCATGGGGAACTGGAATTCTTGATGCCTTGACAGTGCTGGAAATCCCATGGCCTTGAATGGTCTCTTTCCACACTGAGCTACCCTGGAGGAGCTGGGCCTGTGGCCCCCTGGCTACAGTGTTGGTGGCTCACACTTGAGGAGTTTCAAGGAGACTGTGCCTGTCCTGGGGTCTTTTACGTGTGTTCTTTTCTCCCCTCTGTCTCTGTTCTTGTGCATGGACTCCAGCTACTCAAAGTCACCGGCAGGGAGGGGAACCTGATTGCCATCTTCCATGAGGAGCACAGCAGGGTCCTGCAGCAGCTCCAGGTTTTCACCTTCTTCCCAGAGTCTCTTCCCACCACCAAGAGACCATTTGAGAGGAAAACCATGGACCGCCAGTCCACCCGAAAGCCGCTCCTCGGCATGGTGAGTGGAACCAGCGACACTCATATGGCCTGGTGGTTAAGGTGTGAACTCCTGAGCAAGACCGCTCGGTTCAGATCTCAGTTCTGACAGTGACTCACTCTGTGTCCTTGAGCACATGCCTCAGTTTCCTCATGTCTAAAGCACCACTAATCGTTCTAGCTACATCATAGGGTTGTTTTGCGATTTAAATGAGTTAAAGTATGTAGAGCACTTAGGTGTTGGCCTGGCACATGGTAACCATTATTCGAGTAAGCTATCATCAACGTTATTGATTGACTCAGCTCTGTCTCTACCAATTAACAATTTAATGAATTTAAATATTTTATAATAATTGGAGAACAAAGGTTATTGAGTTCAAATCTGTCATGTGTTCATTCTTTCTTTACTTACTATCACTAGGCACCAGCAGTGTGCCAGCTGATACAGACTTCAAATGCCCTCTGCAGAGCATTCTTGGGCCTAGTCTCTACAGTGAAAGGAGTTAATAAAGGATTAATATTAATACTTTGATCAGTCAATTAAGGTAACTGGTTTAAGGATATGTTAATTCTGCCAGGCTCCCTATTTTTGATCATGTATTGGAAAAGTTATCATCTGATATATCAACTGCCAAACAGTTATTGGCTGATCACTTTTTACCTGGAGTTATTTTCATTTTGAACTCAATTCTTCCACATTCTGAAAAGTAGGGTAAGCCATATGGGGTCATAATCTACAAGACTGCTGATCTGTCTGTGCTTCAGTATTTTTGTCCCATATAATCCTGTAGACTGTAGAGCAATTATCTTTCAATTAAAAAATAAGTTAATTTAAAAAATTTTTATATGATTTTAAAGTGAGTGATAGTCACTCAGTCGTGTCCAACTCTTTGCGACTCCATGGACTATAGCCTGCCAGGCTTCTCTGTCCATTGGATTCTCTAGGCAAGAATACTGGAGTGGGTTGCCATTTCCATCTCCAGTGATCTTAAAAAAAGGGTATCACATTTTTTGTCACTTTACTTTTTCTTATTTTATGAATATTATTTGTTTTTAAAGATGAGAAGCCAAGATAAGGAAAGTCTCAGTTGTTTAGAATCATATAGCAGAATACAAGGAGACCTACTCATATTACTTAGATATTTTGATTCTTTAGGTGGCAGTTTAACCACATATTTTTATCATAGGATAACAGAGCTAAAACTAAGGATGTGTTAAATTTTTTTACTCTAGCTGTAAAGGCACCAAAACATGACCTAAGAGACTATGGTTTTTCCCCAGCCACACAGGCTGACTCAGTGGAGAAGCATGTGATAGGAGCTGGGAGCAGCTGGCTGTAATTGCCTCCGTTTCTGAGACTGACAACATACGTGATTACATACAACTGCTGGGGTAACAGCCACGGAGGGGTTTAGATGATGGTATCTCTTATATTGCCTTTCAGCCAAGTTATATGCTCCAGTCGGAAGAACTTCGAGCCTCACTCCTGGCAAGGTATCCCCCTGAAAAGCTCTTCCAGGCAGAACGGAACTTCAATGCAGCCCAGGACCTGGATGTCTCACTTTTGGAAGGTGACCTGGTGGGTGTGATCAAGAAGAAGGACCCCATGGGCAGTCAGAACCGCTGGCTGATTGACAACGGAGGTAAGAACAGTAGAGGACAGATTGTTGTTGTCTAGTCGCTAAGTTGTGTCTTGATTTTTTGCAACCCCATGGACTGTAGCCTGCCAGGCTCCTCTGTCCATGGGATTCTCCAGGCAAGAATACTAGAGTGGGTTGCCATGCCCTCCTCCAGGGGACCTTCCCAGGGACCGAACCTGTGTCTCCAGCATTGGCAGCATTGGCAAATTCTTTACTGCTGAGCCACCAGGGAAGCCCAGACACAGATTACCATGACTCTAAATGAGGAAAAGAGTGATTTGGGCTGTGCCTGAATCCTGTGTAGGCCAGCAGAAAATATGAGTCTTTGATTAAAGGGAAAATAACCTTAAAAGTTTTCTCCATCTAATGCTCAAGTCATTACAGAACAAAACCAGTTTTTGATTTTTTTTTTTTTTTTAAATTCCAGAGAAGACTCTGGAATTACTTCACTTGCAAGACGCCTTGTTTCACCTTTACAGGCAGTGAATCCTGCCTGAAGGGTCCTTTGCCCTCTCCATCGCTGAGTGAACCATAAGTTCTTTACATGTGTTTTGTGAACATATGAATTTAAAACTTGTAAGATAGGGTTTTTTTGCCCCCTCCCCGCGCCCCCCCAAACATAATTTTACCTCATGACTATTTAGGAAATGACTTTAAAAACAGCTCACAGCTTTTTTTTCCCCTTCTTTCTGGTGGGAGTTGGGGTGGGGAAGGGGTACAGAATTTTTTTGTAAAATACAAAGAATAATGCCAATCCATGATTCTTTTTCCACAGTTCCAAAATCTGAAAAGCTTTGAAAATCAGAAGGTTTTTTTTTTTTTAAAGAACTAATTTGCCCAAACCTGCCGTGATCTGAACTTACTTGGTGACAAAACCTGAACAGATGATGAGAGGCTGTTTATGATCCTTACTTTTTCCCTTTTGGTGTGACTAGTCATGTTTTGCTACAGAAACCTGAATGGGTTTGACTATGGGGTGTTGACCCAGTTCTAAATCTCCAAATCTGAATTCCATAATACATCTGGCCCCAAGTGTTTTAGAGAAGGATTATGTCCTCTGTAATAAACACCTGTATTCATACCATGAGAACTGAAAATTTTAATATTTCTCAGTTTCTTTAAAAGTGTCTTGTGGATTTTTTTTCTCCTTCCCCAGCTCCCTATTCCGCTTACCCAAAATAATAAAGATTGAACTGGGAAAGGCAGGACAAAGGAAGGGGCGCCCAGGGCGATGGCAGGTGAGAGCCACTGATAGACCTATGTCCTCTTAGTGAAGATTCAGACTGTTTGAGCTACCCTGTCCTTGGGTTCCTAGCTCCACAGTCCTGATGACTAAAGTGGTAGCAGGAAGCCCACAGCATCAGGATCAGCTCTTAGACCCTCCACCCCTTGCTGTCTGCCTAGGGGACTTCTCACCATCACTCAGAAAAGAGAACACATGCAAGCTGGCTTTTTTTTGGTTCCAGGAAACACACTGACAATCACGACAGAGATGACCCTTGCTCAAGTGGAGGTTACATACTCCAGGTCCCTGCCTAACAGATAATTCTTTCTTATTCAGTATTATAGCAGTTTTTCCTATAGGTCAGAGATCTCAGTTTCTAATTTGTGCTTAAGGTTTTAGCTGAGGGCCCTCTCTGTCCTCATCTTAGGTAATTTATTGACATGAACACGTGTTAGATGTGTATTCTAACTAATATAAGCAGTTTCCTACTCTAGTTCTCAGTATTCCCACCACATTCCTAAACCAGGAGTGGAGAGGGCAGGGAGGCATATGGGAGGGGCTCTGTCAGGCTGAGGATGGTTTTTAAATCCCTTTTAACCACACTCTATGGACTTGAACACATCCTTAGTGAAGTCTTCCCCTTAGCCTTTGCTCCCACGGTTTGGCGCTCTTGTTAAAATGTCTTCATCTGCTCATGCTCAGGCGTGTGGTCATTTTTGTTACTGTCTCTCAATTCTCAGCAAATCCCCTTGTCACTCACCTGTTGGGCCAACAGCCACAGCGTCTCATCTCTGCCATCCGCCTTGCGCCCTGGGATGGGATGGTGTCTTCTCTTTGTCTCCTGACATATTCCCTCTCAGTATTGACCGTAAGCCATAGTTTCTCCTCTGTTGATTTCCTCCCGGCTCCTCCCACGAAAAGCTCTTGGTGTTTGTTTTTCCTCCCGGCAGTCACCAAGGGCTTTGTGTACAGCTCCTTCCTGAAGCCCTACAACGCGCGCCGCAGCCACTCCGACGCCTCCGTGGGCAGCCACTCCTCCACCGAGTCGGAGCACGGCAGCTCCTCCCCCCGGTTCCCGCAGCGGCAGAACAGTGGCGGCACCTTGACCTTCAACCCCAGCAGCATGGCTGTGTCCTTTAGCTCAGGGCCTTGCCAGAAACAGCCTCCAGATGCATCTTCCCAGACAGAATTTGACCAAGGAACTCTCAGTGCCTCCTTGAACTCAGAGGGCAGTCCTTCCAGATGCCCGTCGGACCCAGACTCCCCCTCCCAGCACAGGCCTTGGGACTCGGGCGATGCGGTCAGAGACCTTCACCAGCCTGCCCCTACCCTGAGGAACTCCCGAAACCCCAGGCATCCAGAAATGGCTGGTTCCTCCGTGTCAGGGCGTAACGGGCAGAGTCGAGACCTCGTAAAAGCAGGCGCAAGAACAGCACTGTTTCTGGACGACAGACATGAGCAGCCAGAGAGTAGCGAGGCTGAAGGCAACCAGGTGAGTGCGCCCGGTTTCCATGGTTACTGTGGGGCTTGTGGATGCAGGGGATGAGTTCTCAGGAGTGGGCGAGGCCTCACCGGCCTGGGGGGCTGACCCTGGAGATGGGCCCACAGATAAATCCATAAAGGATTTCCAGAAGCTCACTGCTGTGAGAGTGGGCAGCTCCACCCTTCTGGACCTTCGGTGGCTGACTCCACAGGCTGTGGTTTTGTGGAGCGTTTACCGGCTGTTACCATGAAGCTTTGCATCCTCTTCCAGTGCACTGACTCTTCCCATTGGTATAGTCTGCTGTTTAACTCATCTACTGAGTTTCTCATTCAAGTGACTAAATTTCTAGAATTCGGGAATAGAATTCTGATTCTGTTTCAGTTTTTCCTATTCTTTTTGTAATGGCCCCTTTGTATCATAAACATTTTAAACCTGCATATTTTAAAGCCACTTTCACGTCCACAGCTGAGGAATCCCTCAGCTCACTTGCAGCAGTGAGTCTCCAAGTGTGTCTTACCTTTGTCGGTGAGCTCTTTGTGGCTCTGACAAGCCCAGGACACGCATCCCAGCTCTGCAGCCACCAGCGGGCTGGTGGAAATGGACCAGGAAGTGGCCCTTTCTGAGATTCTGACTTTGTGCAAGGATCTCAGTTCTAGCCTCACCAGCTCCAGTCCTTGAGCACTCTTGGGTGTGTGTTCATCTCTTTGCCCCTGCGGGCCTCACGATTCCTCCTCCTGATCACTGACCACCACCCTCGCTTTGCATGCTAGCCCTGTTATGGGCACCTAGTGAGTATCCTTTCTTTCTTTGGGATTAGATGTGGTTTTTTTGTTGTTTTGTAAAGATTTTTGAATACAGAATTTCTGTGTTAGGAGTATGAAAGAGCATCCTTATGTCTCATCCATCTTCCATACTGACTGAAGCTTTTTTCCCTTTTTAAGGCAACTCTGAAAGAGTTAAGTGAATTTTGGTTTTCTTTAAAGCTGTCCTATTCATTATGGTAGCCATCAGCCATATATAGCTATTTAAGTTAGGTAAAGTTAAAATTTAAGTTCTTTCATCTCACTAGCTGTTATTTCAAGTGCTCAATGGCTGTGTGTCTAGGGGCTGCCATATTGGATGGTCCAGATACAGACGGTACCCATCACCCTGGGAAGTTCTGTTGGGTAGCTTTGCTCTCAGATGTTTCGCATTTCCTAACTCACTTTCTCTCCCTCTCACAGGTCTATTTTGCTGTCTATACCTTCAAGGCACGGAACCCAAATGAGCTGAGTGTGTCAGCCAATCAGAGACTCAAGATCCTAGAGTTTAAAGATGTTACAGGAAATACAGAATGGTGGTTAGCTGAAGTCAATGGGAAAAAGGGTTACGTTCCATCCAATTATATCCGCAAAGCTGAGTACACCTGAGCCTGTTCTGCTTCCCACTCAACCTTGCTGCCTTCACTTCCTTCTGCTGAAGGGTTCTGGTATCCGCCAAGAGGGCTCCTGCTCCTGAGACACTGGCCCTGCCACATTGCTTAACCGTGGCACAGTGAGGCATAAGTCTTGTTCTCTTCGATTGGGTTGTCAACCTTGATGCTCACTAGAATCTCTAGAATTTGAAATGGACCCGGGTGCTTAACAAGTGATTCAGTGACCGTGAAAAGAGAAGCAAGTCCTGGGGTCAGCCTTTGGAAATGAGAAATTTCTAATCAGAAGACCAGTATCCAATATATGCTAGAAGCTGTGCTGTAGCATTAGAAGAAGTTGATGTTGGTTGTGCCATATTGAGTGGGGTGGCCCCATGCTCCATGATCAACTGACCGGAAACCAACTTGGATGAATTGTCTGGGAGCCCTTTCAGGCTGCGCCTCTGCATGCGGCAAGAAGTTCGTCAACATTGTACCAAATCTGGTGTTTTAAAACCTCAGTGTCTGGCACATATTTGCACACACACCCCTTATTTCTAAACATCCCTAAAACACTGCCATCTGTAATCTTTTTCTTATTTATTTCGCCACATTTCCAGATTGGGCAAAATTCAACTATTGAGTCAGCTAAAAACGTTCATTTGGGTTTTTCTGTAAGATCTAATGGAAAATCCCAGACGAACTTTCTGGCCAACCTAGTACTTCTTTCTCCTTTTAAAAATGTTTAGAATATTCCTTTCCTCTGAACCTTCATATGAAAGGTTCTCTTCCCATTAGGTGCTATTCTCCACACCTTGCTGACACCATCTCTATACGGTCTGTGTATGATGATGTTTTCTGGCTTCTTTCCTGAAGCTCAATCAATAGCTGATAGACTTTCTTGGGAGAATGGAATCGGGATAGCTGATAGACTTTCTTGGGAGAATGGAATCGGCGCTCCCACTGTTCCCTGCGGGGGATTCATTCTGCAATGGGCTGAAGCCAGTGAAGCCCAGAGGGAGACTGGATGCCTCTCCCCTTCCTCCACACTACTGTCCACAGATGAAGAGAACGTAACACATGTTTATCTCATTTGAATCTGGGTAAACAGTCCAGAGGTAGCTTATCCTAGACTTGGAAATAAGCATTTTCTGTTTCATCAGCCCCCCTGCTTCAGAGACCATGGTCTAAGCCAAACAGAATCTAAAGTGCCTGATTGTACCTCCTCCACCTCAGGAAGATGTTTACTGATCCTAACACTAAGATCCCCCCTGAAGTTTGTATGTGAGCAGGGCTCTTATTCTTAAGGTCTGCCCCAGATTGAAAGCCTGCCTTGGAACAGGAAATCAAGAATTTTGTCTTGCAAGAAAGGGCATGAAGAACAGCTTACAGCCCTTGCTCCTCTAAATGCACCTTCACCTTAAAGTCTTGATGAGTCAGGAGACACCCGGGGGATCCTTGGCCACCCCGGGGTCTGCTGGTCAATCAGAAGGCAGCAACGCAAGAGTCTCTCATGAATAGTGTTTATATCTAGAGATGTTTATATTTAAGTAGTTATTTTATAAATAAAAGCATTTTAAGGGCCATAAGTATGTTTTCTTGACTTTCTTCCTGGTTTAGCTTGAACCTTCTCATGTTTCTGGGGGTACCTTCTTGACGATTCATTGATGCTTAGATTTCAAGAAATGGGAGAGGCTAAGTGAAGAAACTCAGGTCAGGAATTCCTTTTCAAATATGATTTCAGCAGAAACAGTCTATACTTAAAATATGTCCATGCTGCATTTTAAGCCATTTCGTGCAGTAAAATCCTAGCAAAACAGAAGAGCTGGGAATTCTAAGAGGTAAGTATTTCGCAGCCATTACAGATATGGAAACTGATGCACTTGTGCTGAACTAACAGTCAAACCGCAGCTCAAGCCAGGTTGGGTGTGGGGGGGCAGGGACGGGGAGAAGTAGCAGGAGCACTGGCCAAGGTGGTGCCAATGAAGCAGTTGCCTGAGACTGTTAAGGAATGGAGAATGTGGGTGAAAGGTAGACTCTGGAGAAAAAGCTTACAGGCCAGCGAGGCTAACTCTTACATTACGAAGAAGGAAGATGGGGTCCGGTGACATTGTGACCTGCCCAAAGTTTTTGATGGAGCCTGAATCTAAACTTGGGCCAGGCTGAGCCTGTCCACCTTGTTCTGAGCCAGACTGACACTCAAGGGCATTGTGACCTTGGCAACTTCCCCAACCTGGGCTTCAGCTTCCTTATCTAACATAGAGATAATTTAACTTGTTATCTGCCTTCTGGGGTTGTGGTAAGGGTGGGATGAGTTAATACATGGAGAGTGCTGGGACACTGCCTGGCACAAAGCAAAGATAGCCCTGAGGTCCAAGTCAAGGAATTCAGATTTGATGAGAAACTCCTTGTTCCCTAAGCTTCCTAAGCAGATTGCCTGTTTATAGGAAAGCTTGGAGAAGGCAGTGGCACCCCAGTCCAGTACTCTTGCCTGGAAAATCCCATGGACGGAGGAGCCGCGAGGGCTGCAGTCCATGGGGTCGCTAAGAGTCGGACACGACTGAGCAACTTCACTTTGACTTTTCACTTTTCTGCATTGGAGAAGGAAATGGCAACCCACTCCAGTGTTCTTGCCTGGAGAATCCCAGGGACAGGGGAGCCTGGTGGGCTGCCGTCTGTGGGGTTGCATAATGCGAGTCGGACACGACTGAAGTGACTTAGCAGCAGCAGCAGCAGCAGCAGGAGGAAAGCTTAATGATAGCGGGATGATTTGAGGGGAGGACAGATCAAAGGTCAGAAAAATCTAAGAAAAGTTAACTGGCTTGGATTTCAGATTGCTTGTGAATGGGAAAAAGCAGCATCCTATAAAGGTACGAAATTAGAGAAATGATGGAATCCTTAACAAAGGGGAGATCATTGGGATGGGAGCAAGTTTATGAGAAGATAAATATTGTTTAAACATTAACATGTCTGCTAGGTCTTGCTTTTTCTTTATTTTTCTATTGAAATGTAGTTGATGTACAGTATTTCAGGCATACAGAAAGATGATTCAGTTATATATGTATCAGACTTTTTTCTACTATAGGTCATTACAAGATGTTGACTTTCCTTCTCTGTGCTAATACAGTACATCCCTGTTTATCTGTTGTATATATAGTGATGTGTATCTGTTAATTCCAAATCCCAATTTCTCTCTCCCCCTCTCCCCTTTGGTAGACCATAAATTATTTTCTATGTCTGTGAGTCTATTTCTGTTTTGTAAATAAGTTCATCTTTATCATCTTTTTTAGTTTCCACGTATAAGTGATACGGTATGATGTTCATCTTTTTCTGACTTAACATGATACTCTCTAGGTCCGTCTGTGTTGCTGCAAATGGCTTTATTTCATTCTGTTTTTGTGGCTGAGGAGCATTCTGTTGTATATATGCACCATATCTTGATCCATTCATCTGTTGATGGACACTGGTTGCCAGGTCTTCACTGTTTTGTAAATAGTGCTGCTGTGAACATCGGGGTGCATGTATCTTCTTGAATGAAGAGTTTTTGTGTTTTGCAGATACATATGCCCAGAAATGGGATTGTTGGGTCATGTGAAAGCCCAATTTTTAGGGTTGTTTTTTTTTTTTCATGTATCACTTTATTTTGAAGATGACAAATGGAAGTTGAAGGAAGGTTAAGCAAGCAGCTCTAGACCACACAGCTAGCAGATGGCAGAGCAGGGCTGCAAGGCCTGGGTTCTCCCGTTTACTGCAGGTACTGTAAGTAGGATGAGGTGCTGGCCAGGCTGCAAGCTGAGCTGCCTGTGCCTGGCAGTGCACACCAGGCAAGGTAGGTGTCCTAAGTGAGTTTTCAGTCCATGGCTGATGAAGATGCCAGGAAGTTCTCTGGGTTCTGCTCGGAAGGGCAGCTGCGCATCTCTTCCCTACTCAGCAGGCTCCTGTCCTTGCTGGCTCGGGCTGCCCCCCCACCTTGCCAGGGCTCTCCTAGAGGTCGCACACAGTGCGAGCAGCCGCTGCTGCTGCACTGGGAGACCAAGGGCTCCACCTACTGGAACTGTAGCCAGGCTCGCTTATCGTCCTCTTCCCCGTGTCCATCGTCAGTGGGGCTTGGTCAGGCTGGGAGAGGCTACTGGATGCTCCTCCTAGAGCAGGCCAGGCTGTGCTCCCCTGCCAGCCTACCGTCCTGTGCGTCCCTTCAGGTGAGGATCCTGCACATTTCCCCCCTATTTTTCAGTTTGTTTCAGGAACTTCCGTACTGTTCTCCATAGTGGCTGCTAGGTCTTGCCTGTCTAAGTGTGGTCTTCAGACCAGCAGCATCACCACCGGCGTAACCTGGGAGCTCACTGGAAATGCAGGCCCCACCCTAACCTTACTGAGTCAGGGCTGCAGGTGATTGGTATTCACGTTAAACCTGAGAAGCACCTTGTAGGCTGTTTTTTTAAATAGAACTGTCTACTATTGGAAAGGCACTCCATCGTGTCTCTTTGCAACCCCATGGACTGTACAGTCCTTTGAATTCTCCAGGCCAGAATACTGGAGTGGGTAGCCTTTCCCTTTTCCAGGGGATCTTCCCAACCCAGGGATCAAACCCAGGTCTCCCACATTGCAGGCGGATTCTTTACCAGCTGAGCCACAGTGAAGGAAAATTCCACGGACAGAGGAGCCTTATAGGCTACAGTCCATGGAGTCACAAAGAGTCGGACACGACTGAGTGACTTCACTATTGGAAAAGTGTGTATTAGTCGCCCAGTCATGGCTGACTTTGCAACCCCATAGACTGTAGCACACTAGTCTGCTCTGTCCATGGAATTCTCCAGGTATGAATACAGGAGTGGGTTGCTATTCCCTTCTCCAGGGGATCTTCCTGACCCAGCGATCAAACTCGGGTCTCCTGCATTGCAGGCAGGTTCTTAACCATCTGAGCCACTAGGGAAGCCTACTGTTGGAAGAGTAGGAATTACCAAAAAAAAAACCCAGGAAGGGAAGGGTGTCATCTGTTTCTGACACAACAGCAATTTCCAAATCCGGTTTGCCTGCTTGCTTCCTGTCATGAATGTGCTCCCTTTCCTGCCTGGAGGCAGCTCTTCAGTGATGCTTTCTCCCAAGTGTCCTCGGAGAACAGGGAGTGACGGTGGGAATCTCCTGTCGTCTAAAGTGTGTAGATTTCGGATCTCCCTCTCAAGATTCTTGTGAGAACAAATAAGATGATTCTGCAAATTTTTGTGAACTGTAAGCTCTAGAATTACATGGTTTTAAGAAAGGTTGAATTTTGTTTCACTCTTTTAATTAACTGTGAAGCTGGAACTCTGTGTCCATTCTGTTTCAGGGTCAGGAGTACAAACAAGCTCTAAAAGAACACAGTTGTGCTCTGAATTGTGTTTCACTTGCAGAACCTTAGCCCTAAGGACTGAGAAACCTTGAGTATCCTATAACTTACTCCTGAATCATCTCTCGTCATTACAACTCACAGGATTTTTCTTTTTTTTAAGTTATTTTTGGCTGTTCTGGGTCCTTGTTGCTGCTTGGGCTTTCTACAATTGTGGCGAGTAGGGGCTACACTCTAGCTGGGGTGTGTGGGCTTCTCACTGCAGCTTCTCTCGTTGTGGAGCACGGACTCTAGGTTGCAGCTCCCAGGCTCCAGAGCACAGGTTCAATAGTTGTGGTGCATGGGCTTTGCTCCGCGGCATGTGGGATCATCCTGCATCAGGGATCGAACCCATGTCTCCCACATTGGCAGGTGGATTCTTAACCACTGAACCCCAGGGAAGCCTAACTCACAGGATTTTAAACTCTCTCATCTGTTACGTACTGATGAAGCTCTCAAATTTCGCCTGGGCTGGGTAAGACAGTCGGCTCAGTACCACAGAGCAGGGCTCGTCTCTCCAATCTCTAGTTGCGTTGTTTCCTTTCACACAGCCCACTGTGGTTGTCAGGGGAGATCCACAGCAGTGCTTTGTGTGTATCAGCATGGGAGTTTCCTACGACAGATTGCCGCCCTTGCAAGCTGCCTAGGCGTATCTGTTCCTTACCACCACTCACAGGTGACCTGAAGGAGCAGATAGTGCTTTCCCAGAGGTAAGGAGGTAGTGGCAGGAGCAAGCAGTGTCTCCACTCAGGAACATTTTTTGGGAGCAAGCAGACTTGCAGGGGTCTACAGAATCAGCAGGACTGTGTCACAAGGGCTATCTGTTTGTCTGGGTGTCCCCTGGGACTCCAAGAGGAGTCAAGCTCTAGTCCTTCCCCGTGGCAGCCCTTCCCCAGGTCCAGGACCAGTGAAGCTGAAAGACCCCTATCTCTCATGGTCGCCTCCTGTCATCGGCATCACCGTGATTCTTGAAAAAAAGGACCTTCCTGCATCCTCTCAGGTGAGATCAAAATTTTACCTCCAAATAGGATTAAGCTGAATAAGATCTTTGCAATTTGATAGAAGGGGTGAGAGCCATGAGCATTGAATTCAATACCCACTTCCAGCTGGGCTTTAAAAGGTAGCTTTTTTTTCTTTTTTTAATGTATATTTGTGCCGGGTCTCAGTTGTGGCATGTGGGATCTTTGATTTTCTTTGTGACACGTGGGGTTTTTAGTTGCAGCATGCAAACTCTTAGTTGCGGTGTGTGGGGTTTGGCTCTCCGACCAGGAATCGAACTCGGGCCCCCTGTATTGGGAACACGGAATCTTCACCAAGGGACCAGTTCCTTGGACCACCAGGGAAGTCCCTCGCTGGACTTTAAAGATGACATAATCCTCTACAAATTCACTACAGTGGGATTCAGTGAAGGTCAATGAATTATTAAACTGACTTCAGTTATAGAATATTAGCAATTTCATCAGAGCTACTTGGACTTACGATACTGTATTAGCTTCATATCGCTGCTTTAGCAAATTACCACTACTTAGTATAAAACAACAAATTTATGGTCGGTTCTGGAGGTCAGAAATTTGAAATCAGTTTCACTGGGCCAAAGTCAAGGTTGGTAGGGCTCATTATTTATGGAGTCTTCAGGGGGAAATCTGTTTTCTTGCCTTTTTCCAACTTCTAGAAACTACCTATGTTTCTTGGTTCCTTATGGTCTTTTTCTCCATCTTCAAAGCCAGTGGCACAGCATCTTCTAATGTCTCTGTTCCTGTCATCACATCATCTTCATTCTCTTACAAGGATCCTTGTAATAACACTGGGCTCACCGGACAGTCTGCCATCTTATTATCCTTAATCACATCAGTGAAGTCCCTTTAGTTGTGGAAGGTAAATCCTTGAGGTTTTGAAGATTCAGTCATGGACATCTTTGGGGACCATTATTCTATCTGCTGCAGGTATGGAGCCACATGACATTTTTGAGGCAAACTATCTGAGAATGGAAACATGATCCAGTCCAGACTACACTGTTGATTCTAGAGCAGGAATTTGCAAACCTTTTCCATAAAAGGCCAGATAGTAAGTACTTCAGGCTTTTTAGGCCAGAGAGTCTCACAACTTCATTGTCAAAGCAGGTATAGAAAATACAGAAGCATGGTTGTGTTGCAAAAACTTTATTTATAAAAACAGCAGGCCTAATTTGGCCCTTGTGCCATACCCCTAACTCTAGGTTCCAATAAAACAAAAGGATTCTGTTCAACCCATTAACACTAAAGCCAAGTATGCAGAAAACTTTAGACGTTTTAATGAAGGAAAATGAAAAGCTAGCCCAAGTGGAATTGTTCACAGATTGGAACTAATAGACGCATCAGCCCAGCAGATGTTTATGGAACCAGGAGGCATCTTTATGATGCCAGAATGTAAACCCTGACACACCAGATCACAGTGACCTGCTGCTGGGTGCCAGCTAACGAAGGAGCCAGCAGTCAAGGGTGTTAGCACCAAGCACCAGGGGTACAACCAGAAAATACCTGGACAGTCTTTATAGATGGATACCAATAAGATTGTTCCCCAAACAGGAACAAGTGGCTGTGGACTTGAGCAACAAATAAATGTTCCAAAGACTGCTGCTCTGGTGGAACTGGACATCCACAGGACAAGTGGATCTGAAATCAGCAGTCATCAGGCAGAATGGCCAGATGGCTGTCATGGCAAGGACCAAGGTGACTGTCCATTCAGGACACTACCAGTGGGTCAACCAAAGGCTTGACTGTTAGAGTTGAGGAAAGGAAAACTAGTCTTCATTCAGTGAGAACCAAAGTACTCTTGAAAGAAATACTGTATACTCTTTTCTTTGTTTCCCCTTTTTTTCTACTTCTTTCCTAGGCAGTTGCTTTCTATACTGAAACAGTTAAATTCTATAGCATAACGAATTACTTGCATACAAAGTAAAAAGGAATACTGCGAAAATGGTGTGTTCCTACAACCCGGTTCTTTCCTGCATTTTTACAACTTTGTCTAGTCTTCAAACACTATGAAACCTTTCCAAAAGCCAGTTTAGTATCTAATCTGTGGAAAACATAAATCCACATTGATAGCTGAATATGGTTTTTGCTAACTAAATCTAAATTCTAGCAGTTTAGGGATCATCAGTGTTTGTGTAATATCGTTTGCCAATTTTTAAAGTCCACCAGTGTGCATCAACCCTGTTGCTATATTTTTATAAAGATTTTTTTGAAAATCTTTATAATTTTTTGATCCCCCCCCCCCAAAAAAAAAAGTGAGGACCTACTATATTCCAGCCACTGGAGATACAAAACAGTAAGAAATTGTTTTCAAGAGGCTCACAGCTTAGTAGAGAAATGCAAACAGAAAATTATCTAACAAAATAATAAGTTCAGTAAAAGCAAATTAAGTGTGCTGGGGAGCATTATTTAGTTGTAAACAACAGCCCCCCAACTCGTTAACTTAAGCAGAAAGGAAGTTTTCAAATGATGGTACGTAGCTCACTGACCCCCTGGGAGGGTAAGAAGCCACTTTGCATCTTCGAAGCCAGGAACGACGCTCGCTACTGGCAGCGTCACTGCGCCCGGCTGCCGTCCCCAGCACCGCTACCCCTGGATGACGACAGCGACTGTCACTTTGCGAGGAGAGACTCCCCTGCCCTGTGTCTCCAGCACCTGAGTCAACGTCTGGCACAGGTGTATCAGATTAGTGCAGCCTCGTCACAGGGCCGCACCCTGGGCTCCCACCCAGAATCTTAAGTTGGAGGAGCCCATGGAGAACTGGCTTTCAGATGCAGAGCTGCCCCACAGATTGAAAATCCACTGCAGTGCTGAAGCTAGCCTGGGGGTTGAGCGGAGAGGGAATCAGGGAAGGCTCTCAGGAGATGACTTCTTACTGAGTCTTAGTGAGTTAGAGGTAATCATAGGACTCCAAGCAGAGGGGATAGAAAAGGAAAAGGCTAGAGTCAATAATTGTGTGTGCGTGTGTGTGTTGGGGGGGCGGGGGAGGGGCGAATTTTTAATGTCACTAGAGCTTAACACAGAGAAGGCAGTGGCACCCCACTCCAGTACTCTTGCCTGGAAAATCCCATGGATGGAGGAGCCTGGAAGGCTGCAGTCCATGGGGTCGCTGAGGGTCAGACACGACTGAGCGACTTCACTTTCACTTTTCACTTTCATGCATTGGAGAAGGAAATGGCAACCCACTCCAGTGTTCTTGCCTGGAGAATCCCAGGGATGGGGGAGCCTGGTAGGCTGCCATCTATGGGGTCGCACAGAGTTGGACACGACTGAAGCGACTTGGCGGCAGCAGCAGAGCTTAACATGAGATTGGATTGGATGTTAGCTTTGTTATTCCATACTAGGGGATTTTAACTTTATTCTGATTGCTATTGAATGAAGGGTTTAAGCAGAGGAGTAACCTGGTAAGTTTTTCATAATAGATCACTCTGGTAGCTGTGGGTGGGTATACCTGAGGAAAACAGTCCTGGAGGCAAGGATGCCTATGCCCTTAGCCCAGGATGGCAGCGAGGAGAATCTGAACCATGGCAAGAGCAACAGGGGTGCAACTGGAAGGACTTGGTGGCTGACTGATCAGGAAAGAAAACCTGAGGATGCTACACAGGTTTTCATTTTGTAGGGCCGAGTGGACAGTGATGTCACCACTGGAGTTAGAAAGCACAGAGGAAGTAGAGGCTCTGCCAGAGTAGGGTGATTTGCCTGTTAGATGCCTGAAGGATATCCAGGCGATAATGCCAGAGGCAGTGGAATATATGAATCTCAACACTGGAGCACAAGAGGCTAGAAATGAGAATCATATGCGTAGAAGTTGAAACCACAGAGTGTATGAAGTCAATTACAGAGAAAATAGAGGAACTGGGGGAGGCGGGTCAAGGACAAAAACGGACTTAATGCTTCAAGGACAAGCGAAAAAGAGGACTTCAGGAGGCAAGTAGGAAAGAGCGGTCATGGTAAGTGGGTCCAGAGTGTGGACTGGGTTACGGAATCCTAGGCTAACAGAAGATTTGGAGGGGAGGAGTCGTCACCAAAGGTTTGGATCCAGGCTGCTCCGGTTCCCACCACCTTCACTGAGTCTGAGTCAGTGAAAAAAGACCGCTTCCCCTCTCTTGTATATGCATCCACAGGAGAAGGTCGATGAAAAACCCTCTCCCGTTATAGGAGAAAAAGGAATCATTAGATCAAATCAGGAGTTTGGTTTCTGGCCCTGCCTCTGCCATAAACAAGTTTTGATTGTGGATCTCATATAACCACGCTCAGTCTGGTACTTAGCTGAAGAACGAGAGACTTGGACTGCATTATCTCCAAGGTTCTACCCATTTGGTTAGGCAAGAGACTGAAATCATAGGTTAACAGAACAACATAAAGAATCATTAAATAGGCATTGGAGAAAGGGCCAAAGAGAAGCCAGTACCAGAGAGCTAGCAAATGCAAAAGCAGACATGACCCGTAGTACCGTGGGAACAAAAAGGCAGAGGTTGGAGGCTCTGAAACTGAAACCCAGACTTCCCAGAAGGGGGCGCTGCTCGCCGGGTGCTGTCATGACCACCCCGGTTTTATGAGTATTAGAAAAACTGCCGCTGTGGGGAAACGAGCATTGCTAGAGTGATGCTGATGGGAACAGCAAATAGTAGTAAACAAGTCTCTTCTTAATCCTGCCTCACAGTTTTCCAAGTCCCTTATTTAGGAAGTGTAAGTCTGAGCATCTCAGTCAACAAATGGCTACATTGATGAATGAATAAAAATCTTCCAAAATTGCATCGCTGAAATGGAGGTAAGGAATATGTTGAACCCAAAATAATGTGACACAAAAAAGCCTGGAAGAAGGGTCATGTGTCAAGGCTCCCAGTGACTGCTGAAGCCTGGAGATCTCAACTGCTGTGCAAGCTGGCTCTCACACAGGATTGTGGTCTGAAGTCCCACCAACCATGTTTGGAACCTCTTGGTGGAGTATTTAACTCAAATTGTTTCAGGGTAACGCCCCCAGGTGGCAGGCAAACAGGTTCACAGTTCCTCTTAAGAGAGCTCAGATTCAATTGAGGCCTCAAAGCATGTCCACGGGTAAAATGCTAACACAATATTGCAAATCAACTATACTTCAGTTTTTTAAAAAATGCTAAGGAGATCGAGCAGTTCAAGGTGAACGTTCACAAGGCATCCCAGAAGATAAAGCACTGTGCACAAGAACAGCAGACACCACCATATGGAAACCTCAATAGTAGCCAGGGAAATATACACTTAAAAACCTCAAGGAGATACCAGTTCACACTCAGCAGGTTGGGGGGAGAAAGGTTTTAAATTGGCATTACCTACTATACGCATTTAAACCTATGCATACCTCCCATTGCTACACGGTCTGCCTAACTCTTACACGAGTCTTAGGAGTTGTGTACCAGAATGCTCACAGCAGTACTGTTCATAACAGGAAAAATAACAAACCCTGGAAATCACCCCACTGCTGATCAACCTAAATTGGATAAACTGAGGCCTGTTTCACATACTGCTGTACTCCAGAGCAGTGAGAATGAAGCAGCCTCATTACGTGCTTGGACATGGATGAATCTCAAATATAATATTGGACAAAAGAAGCAAGAATACATGCAGTGTGAGTCAGGCCATTCACATTAAGGTTTTTTTAAAGATATATGTTTAAGGAAAATGGTAAGACCAAAATGAAAAACAAAGGAATAATTATCACAAAATTCAGATGGTGGTTTCTCTGGAGAAGGGTGGGTGGGTAACAAGGAGGAATGATCAAAGTGGAGTCATCACGGGGTTTCTGATGTTGCTGGTAATACTGATTTTTTTTTTTTTAATCTTGGTAAGGATGTAGGTGCTCACTTACGATCCTCCTTTAAAACATACATTTAGCACACACTTTTATATGATATGCTTCACAAAAAATAAGAAATGATCTAAATAGTCCTCTAACCCACAAGACTTGCCCTCAGAACGTTGTACTGTTCGTATTTTCAATGCCAGCTTCTTGGGCCATAAAATAAAAGGGGCCAGGGTTTTTCAGCAGTTCTTCAGGGCTGTCATACTCTACAATCTTCCCACTGTCTAGGACCATTACCCTGAAACAGAAAAGAAAGTCTTAGAAAGCAGCGTCTCAAACCTTGGCATTTTTTAAGAATAACCAGGACTTACTAAAGTCGTGGTATTGTTACCAAAGTGGTTGCCCCAGAATCATACCCCTGCCCCTCCCTTGAATGGAAACCAATTGCTCTTATCTAAGTTTCAGGAGGACACTGCAAAGAGAAAAACAAGAACTGGTTGGAACCAACTAGACCTAAGGTGGTGAAAGATTTGATTTCCAGTAGACCTTGGGTCTCATGATGTGCTCACTGTAATATATTATTGTTGTTGCTCAGTTGCTAAGTCATGTCCAACTCTTTGGAAGCCGATGGACTGACTGCAGCAGGCCAGGCTTCCTCCTCCTTCACTGTCTCCTGGAGTTTGCTCAGATTCGTGCCCACTGAGTTGGTAATGCTATCTAACCATCTCCTCCTCTGCTGCCCACTTCTTTTGCCCTCAGTCTTTCCCAGCAAGTTGGCTGTTTGCATCAGGTGGCCAAAGTATTGGAGCTTCAGCATCAGTTCTTCCAATGAATATTCAGGGTTGAGTTCCTTTACTGGCCGACTGGTTTGAATTAGCATATGCTAAATGATATACCTACAAGCACCTGAGAAGGACAGTTGCTATGACAACCAGAAAAGCCCAGAAAGGACTGAAAAGGCGGGTTGCATGAGTTTGGCTCCAAACCACAACCTTGGTCTCAGATACGTCATGAATATTCCTCCCACTCTTTCCAATTCTTTCCCTTTCTACCTCAACTATCCTATGTACTTGGTATCTTCTTTGGGGTTGAGAAAGTTGATTTGCCAACTAATTTCCACTTCTCCATTCTTTGGCCATCGAATAAAGCTTATGCTGTTTCAGCCTTAGCATCACTTTTGTTATTGACTGGGAATCTGAGCAGAGAAAGAACCTCCTTGGCTGAGACGAGGAGTCTGTGGACTAGGACACGAGCACAGGTTAAGGTGGCCAATTCGGAGGAGCCTGGTGGGCTGCAGTCCATGGGGTCGCTAAGAGTCGGACACGACTGAAGCGACTAAGCAGCAGCTGCATGTTTATTCATCGCAGGCTACAGAGGAGCGAGGGTGAACCACAGTCATCGGCATCGGCACAGAGGGGTTCTATGTGGAATACGGAACAAAACAGTATAGGAATAGATGCAGTATGTCTATTCACGTAAGCTTTTTTCTTTTTTAAGGATACACATTGTTTAAGGATCAGTTCAGTCGCTCAGTCGTGTCCGACTCTTTGCGACTCCATGAACTGCAGCACGCCAGGCCTCCCTGTCCATCACCAACACATTGATTTAAAAAGGGAGTCTATTGTAATTTCAAGATTACTAACTTTCAGTCGTCAGAGATAGAAGGAATGGAAAGATTCTGTTTACCAGGGAGCAGCTGAGACCCTATATAGTCCAAAAGGTCTCCGGATCAACATCTGCCACTCCTGGCTTGGGCCTCCACTGCCCAGACTTGGCTAATAGTTACACACAGTTTCCCGTTTTACCTTCAAGACAGTTCCCTTAACCCTGTCGGCCTGATGTATAATTTTGGGCAAATTACTTGAAATCTCTCAGCCTCTATTTCTTCACAGTAAAATGCTGGTGGTTAAGCCTTCTGTAAAGATATCTCACAACTGATGCTATCACTGTTGACCAAGGGTTAAGCCAGGCTATGAGGCTGTCTCCTTACTCACTTGTCACTGTCCATGATGGTGTGCAACCGGTGGGCGATGGTGATGGTTGTGCAGTGGGAGAACTCAGTTTGGATGGTCGTCTGGATGAGCTGATCTGTCTCTAGATCCACCGCAGCAGTGGCCTCGTCCATGATCAGAATCTTGGATTTCCGAAGCAGAGCCCTGGCCAGGCACAGTAGCTGCCTTTGCCCTATGCTGCAGCAATGGAGGAAACCAAGCATTAGCCCCTAAGGACCAAGGAGTGACCAGGCTTGAGGGTCTGAGAGGGTACATTTCACGTTCCAGATCAGACTTTCAAAACCCATATACCTCTATTCTGTTAGAATGCCTTACCCTCTTCCGCTAGCTGTTCACTGTTGCCAAGGGCAGTGTTTTCCAAACCTTTAATTAGAAGACTCACCACAGGTACTTAATTAAAAAATTCATACTTCTGGTCCCTATTCTGAGAATGGGGAGGAGCCCAGGAATATGTATTTTTTAACTTTTTGTTGGACTATAGTTGCTTACAATGTTGTACTAGTTTCTGCTACACAGCATGGTGAATCAGCTAGACATATACATATATCCCCTCTGCCTTGGATTTCCTTCCCATTTAGGTCCTCACAAACCTGTGAGGGCTGTACAGTTCCCTGTGCTGTACAGCAGTTCTCATTAGCTATTTTATATACGGAGAAGGCAGTGGCACCCCACTCCAGTACTCTTGCCTGGAAAATCCCATGGATGGAGGAGCCTGGTAGGCTGCAGTCCATGGGGTCGCGAAGAGTCGGACACGACTGAGCGACTTCACTTTCACTTTTCACTTTCATGCATTGGAGAAGGAAATGGCAACCCACTCCAGTATTCTTGCCTGGAGAATCCCAGGAGCGGCGGAGGCTGGTGGGCTGCCATCTATGGGGTCGCAGAGAGTCGGACACAACTGAAACGACGCAGCAGCAGTATATATATATGTCAATCCCGATCTCCAAATTTATGCCACCGCCTCTTCTCCCCTCATATCCATATGTCCATCTTCTACATCTGTCTCTATTTCTGCTTTGCAAATAAGTTCATCTGTCTTATTTTTCTAGCTTCCACATATAAGTGATAGGTTTTGTGCTGACTTCATTCTGTATGACAGTCTCTGGGTCCATCCATGTCTCTGCAAATTGCATGATTTTGAGAACATGTATTTTGAATACACCCCAAGAGACTTTCATGTTTAACAAGTTTGGAAAACACTAGCCCAGGACTAGTACCTTGCATTTAGCTACAGTACACCAGCAACAATTTCAAAATAAGACGGCTGCCACCAAGCTTGCTTCAGCAGTATTTGACCCGACATCATTACTATAGGATGACACCACACAAGAATGCCCCAGTGGCATTTCTTAGTGCTCTTAGTAAATCCATTCCTTATTTTAATGTGTAATTCTAGCCTCAAGTCTAATTTGTTTGGGGCCTTCTGCCTTGATTAGAGACCATTGCTAATGAACATCTAATGAACATGATGATGTCTTGGTGTGAGATGCAGTGTATGTGGAATTCGAATATGCCTGTAAGATGCAAATGGCTTTAATTTGCTAAAAGCCAGTAATGAAAACTGGACCTCTTACTTACATAAAGAAGCTTTGGGAAATGATGTGGAGGAAATATTCAGGAATTTGCTAATTGTTCTTTCCTGCCGTGGCCATTAGGGAACATATTAAACAGAGGGTGGCCAGACTAAAGTTCTGTAATTCCCTGCAAGAAAATTTCTGCAGGAGATGAGAAGTCACCCAAGATGAACTTCCAGTTTTTCTATGTAAGAACACAGATACTGCAAAACTGTTTACTTAACTTCCTGCCTGGTTCACTTGGACTTCATAGTAACAGGCTGCTGCTGAGGCATCAGTTTGGCTTTTAGCTGTGGACAGCTTGATCTCCAAGCTGACTGATCTCTAGTTTCTGATCAAAGGATTTTAAGTTTCAACACCTGCTCCCCCAGATCTGAAATTAAGGCACTGGTCATGCCACGTGTCTCAGCATGGTCCAAGAAGGGTGTGACTCCGGTCTTGGGCCCCATCAGATCCTGCCAGATCGGCCCCCATGGCCCTGCACACCTCAGGCATTTATTGTGCAGAATTTACTTGTCTAATGTCTGTCTTCTCCATCGCACGGAAGTTCTAGGAGGGCATGGGTATGTCTATGGCATTTTCCTCTGTCTTTCCAGTAGGTGCTCAATATATATTTGTTGACTGAATGTTTGAACAGCATTTTTAATAGGCCTGAAGACCTACCTCAGTTCTGCTAGTTCCCAGATCTGTGGCTGAAGGAGAACAAACAAAGGGTGTTCTCCACCAGGGCTCGTAGGCATTCCTGGGGCTGCACACTGGGATCAGCAGCGGCCCTGGTTCCACTGGTATAGGGTACAGCCTGGGCACAGGACTTTGCCTAGTGATGCTAGCGTGCCGCCTACTGAGAACTCAACCTGCTCGTCATTGCTTCCCCTGCTCTAGTGTGCACACAAATCACTCAGGGCTCCTGCTACAGGGGAGATTCCAGATAGTAGGTCCAGAGTCTGAAATTCTGCATTTACAACAAGCTCCCAAGTGAGGCCAGAGCGGCAGGTCCATTAACTCAGCTTCTGAGCCTTCCCTTCTCTTTTGAGCTTCAGCTGCTAATGGTCTAAGCCCTGCTCACCGTGCAGGGACTGCAGGAAGACCCACCCTTGAGCTGCTGGCTCTGGCTGAGAACTGACCACGAGTTTGTAGAAGGGAAAAACAGGTTGTCATAGGAGAAATGCCAGGTCAGCTTGTTAGCCAACAGGAACTGTGAAGTGTCAACAGGTATAGAAATGCTTTGAAACAGTAAAGAATTATGAAGCCAAGAGAATCTTGGTGTTGGGTTATGGTGTTACGAGGACCCTGCAGACTCCACGTCTCCATCATCCAGGTGCCCCTTAGACCAGGGCTTCTGGGCATCCTTTAGAACTCACACCTCCAGCAGTGCCTCACACCACTTACATCAGACTCTGGGGCTGGACCAGGCATCGGGGATTGTTTTCAGCCTGAGTGCACCTGAGAACCCGCACAAGGGCGGGATCTGCAAACTCACATTTGTAATGTCTCATGAGGGTTTGTTTATTAACAAAGGTTTTCAAGCACATACACTTCTGTTTTAATCTTCACAACAGGTTCCTTTTGTGCACTAGGAATTAGACCTGGAGAGTGAAAATTCTTTGCCAGATGCCACCAAGCACGAGCAACAGAAGGAGTGGTCCCCTTGCCGCCTCCACAGCCTGTGGGAGCAGTGGGTTATGAAACCTTACCTCAGGTTGTCACCACCCTCTGTCACTTCGTAGGACAACCCAGCTTGCAGGCCAGCCACAAAGGATTTGAGGTGAGAGAGCTCCAAGGCCTTCCAAATCTCCTCATCCGAGTAGTTGTTGAAGGGGTCCAGATTCATCCTCAGGCTCCCAGAGAACAGGATGGGGTCCTGCAAGTCGAGGGACCAGGCAGTTACTGGGGCCAGTGTCAGAAAAAGAACCAGGTCATTGTGGCCAAGAAAGCAGGCAGGACTGGTCTGAGATGGAAAGCTGGTTAGTGGTCAAGGTTCTGCACGATTTCCCTGATGACAGCTTTGAGCTAAACACAGCATTAAGGGGAGTCCTTGGGGGATATCCCTGGTGGTCCACTGGCTAAGACTACGATCCCAATGCAGGGAGGCCTGGGTTTGATTCCTGGTCAGGGAACTAGATCCCCCATGCTGCAACGAAGATCGAAGATCAAAAATCTTGAGTGCTGCAGCTAAGACCTGGTACAGCCGAATAAATAAAATATTTTTTGAAAATTAGTGGAGTCCTTGGTTTTGTTTTCATTCTAAAATTCATTTATAGATCTCCAAGTTTGCCTCAGCATCTCTTAAAAAGATGAGAGAAATATCCCACCCCTTCCACACACAGACTGAAAACTCATGGTGTGAATGAAGGTGGAGGGAATCAGGGCATGCACAGGAAAGGGTAGTGCAGTCACAAGAAAAGAATTTCTTGTGCTCTTGAAGAGGCTGCAGAAAAGTGTAAAAAGGGAGCAAACACCAGACCAGCCGAAGTCACCCCCAGACTTGGCTGCAGCGAGCAGAGGCAGACAGGTTCCGATGAGGACCACACACCCAGAGCCTCCAGGGCATTCTTGTTTGGAGGGGTCCAGAGAGCAAAGCTGCTGGGAAGACTTTCTTGCTGATACACTAACTGTTTCACTTACTGGCAAAAAATTGCTGCAGATTCCCTCCCCTCTCTTGTAACCACATCAGATGCAGAGAATAAAGCTTAATGGTTTCAAGCTTCAGTGGCAAAACTGCTAATGCTGATTGCAAAGGCCCTGCGAACCCTGATGGGCTACAGGTAATCATCTGCTCCCCTTGACTTCTGTTGTGATGCTGCCACCTACTGTTTAGATACTGAGTCACACAAGCATATTGCCCCCAAATGCAAAACTTCTTTTTGTTAAGTTCTGGAAGCACTGTATTTTAGGGAACTAGCTTAGGTATCCCAGGCAGACGACAGAAATGACACTGCTAAGTGAACATACATCGAGAAGATGGTGCAATGTTTCCTGTGGAACCAGCTGCAGGTGAGCACGTCCTAGAGTTTACCTGGGGGATGATGGTCAGTTTCTCTCGGAGGTCGTGGAGCCCAATGGAAGCAATGTCTACCCCATCAATGGTGATCTGGCCTCCTGCGGCCTCTAGGATTCTGAAGAGGCAGTTTGTCAGGGACGATTTCCCAGCTCCTGTCCGGCCTACCACGCCAATCTGTAAATACAGTTTTTTGCATGTTAGTTCATTGTGTAATTCTTGGGGACAACAATTTAGCCTGGGGCATTCATACTCACAAGTGGAAAAGACAGTGATTAGCTACTGCATCTCTTAAGATGTTAGACTGATTGTGGTTTTGGTGGGGAAAAAAAAAAGTGCCTAGATGTCAGAAAAGGATGGCCTTCCCACCCTACCCCTGACTTGTAGCTGGCTGACGGCTGCATTGACTACTGGAAATGTACACATTTGTTATAATTATTACTGGAAATTAATCGATTTTTAAGAATCTTGTTTAGACGTGAGGAGAAGGGAAGGACTGGGCCTGCCATCAGGTCTGAGAACGTGGACCTAAGCACATTACAGACCTAAGCACTGTTGCCCAGACAATTTTTTGGCCCTGTATCAGACCCCAAGTCCTCAGAGAACAAGAACACCATACTTTGCACACCAGAAGGAGAACCAGCCCACTCTCTCTGCAGGGACAACCTCCACACAGGCGTTCCACCAGTTCCTTCCCCAGGTCTGTGCTTCCTGACTTCCCCTCTGTAAGCCTTGAAGCTTATAGGAAATAAGCCCATCTGCCACAGGAGGAGAGGATGCCAGTTGGGAGGCAAGGGAGGGCTGAGCAAGAAAGCCCTTAGGAGCTTAGTAAGTCTGTTTGATCCTGTGTGGATATCCTGCCCTCTAGTGGTGGTACTGTGTCCCTACACCTCAAGGCATTGGAAGTGTTCCCACCCTCTCACTTCAACTGAATGAAGAAATGGTTTTCTATGTCCACAAGGACTCACTCAGGCCTTTCTTCAGCTCCACCTACCTTCTCCGTGCTCTTAATGTCACAGGTGATCCCTTTCAGTACCAGATCCAGCTCAGGTCGATACCGTACTTGGTAATTGCTAAACTGGATCTCCCCTTTGCTGGGCCAACCTTCTGGAGGTCTCTTATCAGTCACCCATGGTGCCTGGCCAGGAGACAGGAGGAGAAGTGCTTTACGTGGTGACAACTCACTCAACAATCCCCCCCTAGGATTCATGTCACAGAACAGAGTAAGTAGCAGTGTCCCAGCCACTTTTGAGCATCTGCTTTGAACAGACTGAACTAGACTGGTTCTTCCAGCCATTTCCTTCTTCAGGGCACCTTCCCGACCCATGGATCTAACCCAGGTCTCCCACATTGCAGGCAGATTCTTTACCATCTGAGCCACCAGGACGGCTGAGAAGGTTTATACCTTATTCAATTGAAACCCTAGGCTACGAGGTTGCTCTGAAAATGAAGCCACCATTTAACTTGATGCAATCCCAAGATGTGACTTCTCCCAAACAATTACCTATTCTAGGTTTAAAAAAATTAGGTCCTTTCTGTCTGAGCAAGGGAAACTTCCAGAGAACCTTTATGACCCTGTGTGAAATCTCTAGATAGATGCATTCTCAAAGCATCAGCTTTTTTTTTTTTTTGGCCTTGTTCCTGGGTTCCTCTGATTCCTCCTTACCTCGTTTTCCACATTTATGTACTCGGTTATTCGCTCAACAGCCACAATGTTGGTCTCTATTTCTGACGTCATCCTCACTAGCCAGTTCAGGGTTTGTGTGATCTACAGAGAAACCAGAAGATGATCATCTGAGGCTTAAACCAACCCAACTAGTCAAACCACAAATTCAATCTAGTGCCTCCTCGGTACCTAGCACTAGCTCTACAAGACAGCAAGGAGGAGGATAAGAGACAATCCACACCTCCTTGGAGGAGGAAATGAGGCCAGTGCATTGAATGGTGGGAGGACCATTGAATGCTCAACTCTGTGGTGCTCACAGGAAAGACACCAGGGGCTTGGAGTGGCCTGGCACCAGAACTGAGGCTAGATAGGCTGGCTGTTAGTGCAGTGGTACTCGAACTTGGCTCTCCCACCTATAAGTCATTAGAGTTTAGGGGTAGCATTCCAATGAGGGAAGCATAAGGAAAGACATGGGGTAGGAACAGGCCTTCTAAAAGCTGCTGCCTTTCTCTGCTCTCAATTAACAACAGCTCGATTGAGAAGCCAACCCTCAAGGTGGGACATCCACATGGACCCCTGTCCTCTGTTACCCCAGTAAATTCAAGTGCCTTCCTGCCATTACAGAGATAAATCTAACCAACAGGGAGACGGCTGTCATGACCTGGGCCAGAGTCCAGGGCATCTGTGGGTCACTCAGAGGCAAGCTTCTCAGATGCAGTCTTCCTACAGGCAAAAACACAGGCCTGGCACATACTCTCAGGAATCTTTGTTGAGCACATGGTAGGTAGAGACAGGAAAGCTCAGGAGGCTGGGGACTAAGGGCAACCACTTGGCGTCGGCTGGACCATATGAACTGTTGATATTTGAACGATGTTCTTTGGTTCAGTCTAATAGTTCTCCAACTCTTTGCCCTGTCTGTCCTAGGTTAATAAGCCTAGAACTGAGGGGATGAAAGGGCAGTGGCACAAGGAACCCGGTGATTCTGGTGAATGACAGAGTCCTCTTCCACCATGATCACCTTTGGGTCTTATGGACTCCAACTGAAAACAGCGCCATGTAGACCCTGCTGGTGGCTATGCAGACCCCCAAAATATTAGTTCAGAAAGTTTCCACAAAAGATGGCCAGATGACTCATTAAATGAGTATTATTTATTAAACTTTTACTGTGGTGCCAGTCTCTGTCTTAGGCGGTAAGAAATAATGTCTGATATTTATCCCTTAGTCAAGTGGGGGATGCATTATATAGTTCTATTAGACTCTCTCTTCTTCATTAAAGTGAACTCCAATTATTCTGTGATTTAACAAAATAAACGTAGAAGTTACTGTTCAAAAGACTTTCTGGTTACTGCTATATTATAAAAGAAATAGTTATTTTTTCTTTCGACTATAATCAAGAGGCAAAGAGATGGGAAACTATTAGATTGAATCACGTGAGATTGCTTTCTTAACTCCCCAGGGCAACAAAATATATATCCAGTTTCCCAGATGACACCGGCACCTACTTAGAAAGGTTAAGGAGCATGTCCATGGGTTACACATTAGTAAGAGATGGAGACAGGGTTTGAACCTCAGTCTCTCCTGGTCTATCTGGATCTAAAAAGGAATCCAGAGCGTGGACTCCATGGTATATCCTAGACTAATTCTTAGTCTAGGATATACCATGCATTTAAGAATAATGCATTAGTTCAACCAAACTCCCAACCAGACTCACATTAAGTGCATTGGACAGAACAAAGCCCACAGTGTCCCCACTTAGGTTATTTCTATAAATAACCATCATCAAGGATGCAAAGAAGACGATCAGGTTCCCAATCAGCTCCAGACGAACCGCAAGCCACCTGGAGGGCAACAGAACCAGAGAAAGAGGTGTCACTGAGAGGTGTCAGCTTCCTTACCTTACCCAGCAAGTGCGGGGTTCCCAGAGCATTCTGAGAGGGCTTGAGTTGGTAGGACTGTCTTCTTAGGAGGTGCCTCAGTTTAACTATGACATGTTTTCCTAAAGTCTTTTAAATTTTGGATTTTGGAAAATAAATTGCATTTTTAAAGATACTGGAAGAGTTTGCTAAACTAAGGGAATCCTATATTTCAGTGCCTCCCAAACTTGCCAAATCATAAGAATCATCTGGTGGCAATTGTTAAAAATATACAGATTTGTGCCAAAAATTCATGGACTCTTCCCCAGGAGATTCAGGGAATGACTTTTAGGAATCTGCATTTTAAAAAATGTTCCAAATGAGTTCTTTTGATTAGGCAAGGTAAACAACGGCATAAAGAATTCATATGTAAGGTTAGAAAGAAGTCACCACAGGAAAGTTCAATGTACCCTGTCTGATTTCATGATTTTAAAAAGATGGAGAAAAAATAGGAGGTGGAGAGAAGTTAGGTAAGAACTGATAACAGAGAGATATGTTGGGCTTTGTAGAGAACTGAATAGTATATAGATTGATGCAATTTATAAAAACTGACTTTCCCAGTAAAATGTGCTTTCCCAAATTTGTACAAATAATTCTAGCACACCTACAAATAAATATGATACATATTTTACAAGGGGCATCCAACAGAAAAATTGCTCTTTCCTTCTTGGAAATTATCTAAGATATAAAAGATCTTTACAATCAAATTTCTGACCTCTTCACGTTCCAAATAATACTAAGCATCATTAGCCTGCCCTTCACAGTGCAAGACAGTGTAGAAACCACTCAAGGGCTTTCATTTCCTGAAAAAGATCTTCCTCCTCCAAGGACACGCCAAGGTCTAATGAAGCTGGAGGAACCAAGACTGCACAGCCTTTTTGGATTTACCTCACAGGATTTGAGTTTTTCATTTCTGTCATTACTGATTTTACCCAAAATTTTGCAGCTCTCCTCCCTCCAACTTCTGCTTCTTTCCCACCTCCAATAACTGTCCTGCCTATGGACAACCACACATCCACTCTGGGAAGCAAACAGAATGTCTGGTTCACCCAGCACTTGGACAGAATCTGTGTTACAAAATGCTGAGCAGTGTCATGTAACTTCCTCCATAAGCCCATGAGATAGGTTGTGATCCAGCCATTGTAAAAAAAAAAATAATAATAATAATAATAATGAGATTTTCCTGAGGGGTCAAGACAATTCCCCTAGCTCGGGAAGTAGCAGAGCAGATACAGGGACCAGTCTGACTCTGAAGCTTATGCTTTCTCCTCTCTTCCCACACAATAGGCGTGTTTGCTGCTGCTGCTGCGTCTCTTCAGTCGTGTCTGACTCTGTGCGACCTCATAGACGGCAGCCAACCAGGCTTCCCGTCCCTGGGATTCTCCAGGCAAGAACACTGGAGTGGGTTGCCATTTCCAAAGTGAAAAGTGAAAGTGAAGTCACTCAGTCGTGTCCGACTCTAGCGACCCCATGGACTGCAGCCTACCAGGCTCCTCCATCCATGGGATTTTCTAGGCAAAAGTACTGGAGTGGGGTGCCATTGCCTTCTCCGTGTTTAGCCAGAGTGAATTTCACATTTTGGGCCACGCCTACCCTCCCACAGCTAATGTCAAATGCGCAGAACTCCAAAGCACACATATCTGGGTGAATATCTGGGGGCAGTCTCACCTGTTGGAGGTAATCCAAGAAAAGACACATTTCTGGTTGGTGTCAATCGCTGTCTCACTTTGCTTTAGAAATCGCTGCTGGTGCTCAAAGGCGCGGATAACAGACAAGCCTGACACAGTCTCACTGAAGTGAGAGTATATTGGGGACCTGGTGACAGAGTCCAGTCGTCTCAACTGGCGGGAAGTAGCCACATAAAATATCTGGACCCAAAAAAGTGAAGAATCTGTCACAGATCATATCACATATGCTGTTACCTCTTCCCTGGTGGCCGTGACCAACATTCATTACTCTGAGGCCAGAGCCAACATCTGAACAAGAGGCAGCTCTGATCTGGTCTCTCACTAGGGGAGAGATGAGAGAGGCTCAGAGGAAGAGGACGATGCGAGGATCTGGGGTTGGTGGGGAACAGGGGAGCATGAAAGCAAGACACTCTGCCACAGCCCTAGAGGCTGGAGTATTCCAAGGAATTTTGTCAGCCTAATCCATATGCTCCCAAGAATCTGCACATATTTCTTTTTTGCACATATTCCTAAATGACAGTAGTGATAAAAATGGTCTTTTTTTTTTTTTTTTAGAAAAATGGTCTCTAAAGGGATAAATGCAGCTGTGAAACAAGGGGTTCGGAAAGGAGAGATGGGCAATAAATGGCTTAAGAAAGGTATGCTGATGCATGCGTGCTAAGATGCTTCAGTCATGTCTGACTCTTTGTGACCCCATGGACTGTAGCCTGCCAGGCTCCTCTGTCCATGGAATTCTCCAGGCAAGAATACTGGAGTGGGTAGCCATTCCCTTCTCCAGGGGATCCAACCCCCCTGGGTCTCCTGCACTGTAGGTGAATTCTTTACTGTCTGAGCCACCAGGGAAGCCCAGAGGATTTGCTGAAATAAGGGAAGAGCCAGGCATGCGAGAGTCAGAATTCAAAATGTTATACATGGAAGTTTCCTCAAATATCCTGCCTCTTATTTGTTGATTTGTTACTAACAGAGATGACAGTGTACCTGAGGAACTCAACACACAGCCCAGCAGTGTAAACTTACCACAGCCACAAGGCTGCCCTTCGCTGAAGGGCTTCAGGATTGGTTTCTCAAGGTGATCAATTTATCCCAAAGGTAGCTGCTGGGACAAGAATTCTCTCTACAGCTTCCTTCCCCTCATTCCTTCCCCTTATTGCAGGCATGGAGCCCTTTCTACTTGTTCTAGTTTTTCTTGAGGCTTGGCTATCAAACGACTTTTGCCCTCAAGACCACACTGGAATTGAGCCTGAACACCCCCCCACCCACCCACCGCCCCGCCACAGACACCCCAGTGAAAGGAGAACTGCCCTGAAGTGAAGAGACTGGGCTCCTGCTGAGGCACATCTCCAAGTAGATCAACCTAAGCCAACCAAGGAAGCGGCCTTAGCACACCTCTTCTGGAAGCCACCGACAACCTCACCATTGTGAAGACGGTATGTTAATATCTGACTCAATGACAAAGATGCTCGAGGGGTGGGGAGTGACTAGCCATAAACCCAAGAGAAGAACTTAAGCATTTATGAGGAGAAGAAGGGAAACCTAGCCATTTCCAAACCTACCTGAACAGACACATAAATGATGCCAAGAGGAATGATGACGACGACGAAGATGGGAGTGGCCAGGCAGATCATGACCAGCGTGCTGATGATGCCCAGGAAGCACAATACCCAGCTGCGTAAAGACATGGGGAGGGTGTCATCCACTGTGGAGATATCCTAGGGACACAGGAGGAGAGATGGTGTGCTCATGAATGCCTGGGACATTTGACACCTTCTCAGTTGCGGTAGGGAATTTGCTTAGTCACATCAGAATGCAAGTAACTGTCCAGGGTTGAGAGAAAAAAAGAAACCCTCACCATTAGTTCTGTGAAGATTTCTTTTGACCCTCAACTGGTATAAATTCTCCATCCTTCCTTCCTCCCCTACTTTAATCTCCTCTTAAGGGCTCAGCCATCTGCTCCAGAGGACCCAGAATCTAATTCTCCTTTACGGTCTGAGCCACCTCCCTCACAAAACTCACTATACAATTAATGATAGTTTCCTTTTTCCCATATTCCAAATAAATAATGATATATATTATTATATATAATATATATTTTATATTTACAAAATGTATATATAATTTATTATACATGTTTAACATATATAATATGTATTATTATACCTATATACATATTATATATATAAATAATTATATGTGTATATACATAATTAATCTTCTGAAAAAGAAAACACAGATATTGAGTTACTTAGGCAACAGTCATATTTTGCTAACTGTTTTTGCATGAAGAAGGAAACCATCATTAATTGTATGCTGAGTTTTGTGGTGGAGGTGACTCAGACCATAAAGGAGAGTTAGATCCCAGGTCCTCTGGACCCAATGGCTGAGCCTTTAAGAAGAGATGGAGGTAGGGGAGGAAGGAAGGAAGGAGAATCTATGCCAGTTAATGGTCAAAAGTAATCTGCACAGAACTGATAGTGAGAACTTCTTTTTTTCTCTCAACCCTGGACACAGTTATGAGGAGGGCATGGAAACCAACTCCAGTATTCTTGCCTGGAGAATCCCCATGGACAGAGAAGCATGATGGGCTACAGTCCATAGGGCCACAAAGCGTCAGACACGACTGAAGTGTATGAGCATGCATAATACATATATACATTACAACATTGGAAAAGAGTGTGCAATCTTTGCAAAATTCCTGTGAGAAATCTCCCCATCCAAAATGATGTCCTTTTTAAGGCTCTATGAAAGAGCAGAAAGCCGATGTAAATTGTCTCCAATGACATCATGCCCACCATTTTTATTGCAGAGGAAGGTGACAAGTGGGGGCCAGCCCACTTTTGAAGCAGTCGCCATGTCCCCAAAACCTGGCTGTGGGCTGGGAGCTAGACTTTCTGTGTCTGCTACAAGACCAAACACATAAGGGCTCAGAGTTGCTAAGACATTATTAAAAATGTGCACCTTCCTCTACAAACAGAAGTTTGAAAACTCTCTTGGTGATAATTGAATATTACTCTGAATTGTCTGGTTTCCTCTGTTCCTGAAATTTCCGTCTCATATTCATTAAGAAGCAATGAGTTCAGTCTGGTGCATGGTAGAGAGCCATCTATGACCTTTGCATCCATTGAGCATCTCAATCCCCAGGACAGTCCTTGGCTCATAGAAGGTACCCAGTAAATGTTGAATGAACAAATGCTAAGGGTTCTAGAATCTGCAGCCGATGGAGACAGTGTTCCAGAACTCCATTCAAATCACAAGATTCCATAATCCAGACCTCGTTTACTTATTTGTAAAGCATCAAAGATGGGAGTTTCAGGACTGGAAGCAGCGACCAAGCAAGGGTTGCCCCGCAGTCACAACCATGACTCTGTTTTCACCTGTGTTTTTCCCTCTGCAGAGTAATCCTTCACATCCCGCTGCCAGCACCACCGGCCCACCCCCGCCCCCATCTCTCTGGCTAACTTCTACCACTTAAATTTCACCTTTTCTGACCTTTCCCACCCTCGGTCATCCAGACGCAGCCGGTACCTCTTTTCCTGTCACTCTTTCACACTCCCAGAAGGCCACTGTGCGCATTGTTGTTCCTGGCTTCCCCGCACTCTATCAACATCCTTTATTTCCTTGGCCGTCTTCCTCACTCATTGGTGCCCTACTTACAGGGCCACAGTGGTTCATCCCTGTATCCCCAGGACCCTTAGTACCACATACAAGGTTATTCCGGAAACATCTGCATGCTGAGTGGGACCAAAGAACTGGAACTGCCCAGCGTTGTCTAGGGGAAAATGAGAATTCTTTCCCTGTCAGAAACAGAAAGATCCTCAGCCATAAATGCGTCTTACAGCCCTTGAGATACTTACACCAGCAAACCTGTTCACTATCCGACCTATGGGTGTTGTGTCAAAAAAACTCATGGGTGCTCGAAGGATATTGTTCAGCAGTTGCTTGTGAAGGATGTTTGATGCATGGTTGCAACCATAGACACTCCAGATATTCGCTATGAACACAAAGAGACCTAGAAATGGAAGCAGTGTAGTCAGCACCGTGCACAGGGAGCCCGGGAGACTTGCGCCAGCGACACAATGGCAAATGCTTTCCCGAGTCGAGGCAAAGTAAGTGGACCCGGTAGACTGTCGCAGGGACAGCTGCTGTAGCCATCACACATACCTTGTGCGACTCCCAGAGCTCCATAGACGCCAACTCTCAGGTCCCTCTGAGAGGATGGATAGTTGGTGCCATTGTATATTTTAGAGTCGCTGGTCCAAGCACTGAGCCAGAGGTTTGATCCAATAAAAGCCACATAATAGATCACAAACCCCAAGAGGATGAAGACTATCGAGCACCATCCTATTGCTTGTAGGTATTTCAGGTAGATGGAGAACTTCACCTGCAAAGCCCCCACCTCAGTGTTAGCAGAATTCCTACTGGCATTTTGGGTTTACCTGCTGGCTCAGATGGTAAAGAATCTGCCTGCAATACAGGAGACTCGGATTCAACCCTGGGTTGGGAAGATCCCTTGAAGAATGGAATGGCAACCCACTCCGGGATTCTTGCCTGGATAATCTCCTGGACAGAGGAGCCTGGCAGGCTACAGACAATGGGGTCGCAAAGAGTTGGACACAACCGAGCAACTAACACACACCATTGACTTTTGGTGAGGAATTACCAGAATATCAATCATGGGGGAATGCAGTGCTTTGGAAAAGTGGATAGCAGGTAGCAAAATTTGGTAAGGGATCACATTTCTATATGGGCAAGATAATAATCAATGCTGAAATATAATGCAGAGTGAATAACCATCAGATTATTAATGAATTTCTAGATGAAATTAAGAGGAACAGATATAAAAACAGTGGGACAGATAAGGCTATACCACAGACCTTGCTTTATTAATGTTTAAGACCTTAAATTTAAGAGCTTGGTCTTAAGTTTTATTAATATGAACTGTGTGCTATGAGCTTGATAGATTGGTATTCTCTGGCTCCCAGAATTGCATCTCATTTTTGTTGTTTTCACTACGTGAAGTGTGGTATGAAGATATTCACAGGACATGTGTCATTCTTCATGGAAATACGATTTGATAAAGCGCCTAGAGCCTCTGCTAACATTTCAATGATAAATTTAAAGACGGGCAGAGCACATAAGGCATATTCCTCTATAGATATGTATTCAAAGCATCAAAGTTAAAAAGCCTTCTATCGCCTCTAACGGATGGTACTTTTTACTGTGGCATTCACCTTTCCAGTTTGTACAAATTCCTTCTTAATGAGCTTTTGTCCTCTCACTGGCTCTTCCTCTTCCTTCAGGATGTTCGCATTCCGAATTTTCAAGGAGTCTTCTAAGGACTTCAGATGCCTGCTACTGGACCGAGATCTGAAAGATTGAGAGGGGAAGTTTTCCTTCCAAGCGTCTTCTTGGAGGCAGGTGTCACAGTCGCTCTGTGCATATCACAGTGCACTTCAGAGCAGATGATCACAGGGGAAATGCACCGCCCCACCCTACTCCCCATGCTCAGAAGCAAAAGGAGAGCTGGGAGCATCCATGTAGACACTCAGGGAAAAAAAAAGAGAAAGAGAATGATCAAGGGGAACTATGGAAGTAATGGGGGCTGCCCCCCATTACTGGCCAGCTGAACAGATGACCAACCTGCAGCTCAGCGTTCGATGAAGATCGTTCTCTCTTTTCATGGACAGGGAGGCCACGTCCTCTGGGATTTCCTCCACACTGGGCACCAGCCCACAGTCATCATCTTCACTGTCCTCATTGACTAGGAGACACATCAAAGGTTAGGGAGAGAGCTGCACAGAGCTGCCACAGCCCCATGAACAAGGAGAGAAGTCTTTTCTGATCTTGTTGGCCTTGACAAGAGATCTCAGACGTACATATAGGTTGGAATCTTTTAACTCCATAAATACTATTTATTAGGGCATCTCTTTGAGAAATACCAGAATAAAGGAAAGATGAGTTAATATTTCACTGGAAGAGAAAAGGCAAAACGAAGAATATTTCCAGAAACTTCTAAGTTCCTTTGGAGCAGGAAAGAGCTGTTAAGGATTATAGGAGACAAACAGTAGAGTCATAATCCCCAGAACTGACTAAAAAGGTGAGTGCAAATTTAAAATGTTCTGCTTGAAATTCAAATAATTTAAAGCATTTTTAAAAAGCATACCCTGAAAAGGTAAAACAGCTTGGGCTGTGAAAATAGTAATGACCTCCAGAAATTGAGACTTCTGTAAAAGCAATGAGCATAATGGCCAGAAATTATCAAAACCACATTTTCCATAACTTTGAAGTTAACCAAAGGCTTTCAAAAATCCAAGGAACATTTACTTAAGAAAAAAGGCTAAATCTCAGAAAGAACAGTAACCTTTGTAATAGTTTAATTTACTGTATTTCCATTGCCCTCTCCTTAGATCTGCTGTAGTCTAGAAAACCAACAGCAAACCAATTACAATTATTGTAACCTCGCAGCTACTGGAGGGAACAGTGTGGGTTCAGAACACGCCCAAAACCTCATTGCTGGACAACTGTCATTATTGACCACTCTAGCAGTCCTCTGGAAAACCCCATTCACAGGGCTTGTCTTTACTGGGCCTTGGAGTTGGCTCTAATAATCAGCAGTTGTTGTTTAACATCTCAGCTGCCTGTGTCAGTGATAACAGTTGGGGCAAATAAGAAACCGACCAAGAACTTAACAAAAATCTGGGGAATAAGATATTCATAGGAGTTTTGATCTCTTCAATATATTCCTAGCAATCAAGTATGTCGTACATATGTGTAGGGTTGCACACCTACCCAAGAAAGACTTGAGAATGTCTTATTCCCTTAACTCTGGCTTAACTTCAGACTCTGGGCAAGCAGGCAACAAAGACTGACACGGAACTGTAAATTGCCTGCTGGCTTGTTAAAAAGACAGGGCCCCCACCCCTCATTCCCACAGAGCCTCTCAGCAAAGGCTGAGTGACGTATTGGTTGCAGGCACTTAAGGAAACCTCTGACCTCTTGGTCATTATCTGACCACTAAGCCAACCAAGCAGGAACGTCAATGACCACATGAAATAAAAAATATAGACTTAACAGAATTAGTTTGGGAAACCAAACATTAGGAGGAACAACAACAACAAGCCCTGGTGGAGGAAGGAGAGGAGAGAGCTTGTATTTCCAGAATTGTTAAACTAATTAAAATGATCAGTTTTCAGCAAAAAGTGAGACATACAAGGAAGCAGGAAAGTATGGGGTTGTACACAGGAGAAAAAAAAGATGGTCAACAGAAACTGTATTCAAGGAAGCACAGGTGTTGGACTTACTGACAAAGATTTTAAATCAGCTATGATAAATATGCTCAAAAAACAACAGGAAACCTTGTCTCAAGATCTAAAGAAGTGAAAAGAAAGTGTTGGTCACTCAGTCATGTCCGACTCTTTGTGACCCCATGGATTGTAGCCCACCAGGCTTCTCTGTCCATGGAATTCTCCAGGCAAGAATACTGGAGTGGGTTGCCATTTCCTTCTCCAGGGAATTGTCCCCACCCAGGGATTGGATCTGGGTCTCTAAAGGAACGTTCTCACCAAATAGAGAACATCTCTATTAGGCCCACTGGGATGGGCCCCTAATCCAATACGTCTGATGTCCTTGTGAAAAGGGGAAGTGTGGACACAAATGCACATAAGAGATAAAACCATGTGAAGACGAAGGCAGAGGTGGATGTTGTGTATCTATAGCCAAGAATGCCAAAGACTGCCAGCAAACCACAGAAACTCGGAGAAAAACCTGGAGTAGATCCTTCCCTGTTGCCTTCAGAAGGAACAAATCCTGTTGACACCTTGATTTTGACTTCTCACCTCTACAACAGTGAGTGACAGTACATTTCTGTTGTGTAAGACACCAAATTTGTAGTGTTTTGTTACAATAGCTAATTAGGAAACACTTAGCCAACACTGCCCTCTTGCCCTTTCCTTTCTTCTACCGTCTGGGGTCTGTACCTTGAGCCCTGGAAACCACACAATAGCCTGCCAGGCACTGCGGCTTACACAACTTCTCAGAAATGGCCCATCAGCGTGTCCCAAAATGAGGGTTTGCAAACTCTCTCTGTACACAAAAGACAGGATTTTTCAAAGGGGCCATCTACCCATGGGGGTTTAGATAAACAGAACTCAGATCCAGGCAAATCAGAAGAAAAAAGTTGAGAATTAAAATGAGAAACCTGTGCAGGTTGTGGTGATGTGGTTGACTGAGCAGTAACTCAGGGGGATCCAGCATCAGACCCTGCCCTTTGCTGGAGACCAGTTCCCAGGCAGGTGCTTTTTGTTTTCTCCAGGCCAATCCCCAGAGCACATAAAGGCTGATGGAAAGCTCTGACCCCTTCCTTCCTGCTGGTCTCCCTGCCCAACTTTCCTGGGCTGGCTCCCAGTCCCCGTAGCCCGCACCATCCTAAGGTCACCTAAGGCACCAAAGGTCAGTCTTTGTTTCTGACCACTCTTTGTTTCTTGCCAGTGTTTGTAGACTTTTCTGGTTTAGGCTTTTCTTTCCGACTCTTGTGGTTTAAAACTATCACATATTTCTGACCTCAAGGCTTGAATGTGCTCCCACTTCCAGGCTCTGAAGTTTCTGCCTCTTCTGATTGACTCTTAGAATGCCCTTGCAGATCTTACTTTCTCAGTGCTGACCTCCTGTTGGTAATTGCCACCTGAAGCAGATACCCAGAACCATGCCTGGGATGACTGCTGGCAGGTTCTTGGGAGGGACCTCAGAGACCAGGGCTCCATTACTGCCTGGAACTAACCCGTGACCCCAGCGGTCCGGTATTAGGTAGGGCCATTCCTGTGGTGTACTGCGAGACTACGCACCTGCCATGACTCTGTTCTGGTTTGAAGCACCCAGTGGTGTTTGGTATGTTAGTCAAATCCTTTGTTAGGGCTTAGCAGTGATTTAGCAGTTCACTATTAATACCAGGTATTACGAAGCTATCCAGGAAGTGATTTAATGAGTTTGGATAGGTAGGGTGGAATACGTGAACCAGGGCATTCCCTAAAAGGGGGTCACTCCTGCCCCTGGTGTCTCTCCCACAAGAGCTAATCACCCCATACCTCCAGTTATCTTCTAACTGAACTGAAAGTCACTCAGCCATGTCCGACTCTTTGCAGCCCCATGGACTATATACAGTCCATGGAATTCTCCAGGCCAGAATACTGAAATGGGTAGCCTTTCCCCTCTCCAGGGGATCTTCCCAACCCAGGGATTGAACCCAGGTCTCCCGCATTGCGGACGGATTCTTTACTAGCTGAGCCACAAGGGAAGCCCAAGAATACTGGAGTGGGTAGCCTATCCCTTCTCCAAGGGATCTTCCTGACCCAGGAATCAAACTGCGGTCTCCTGCATTGAAGGCAGATTCTTTACCAACCAAACTATCAGGGAAGCCCTATCTTCTAAAGAGTAACCTATGACTGCATGTCAGAGGCCAGATGAGCCGGATGGGCCCCTATTTTGGCTCACATAAAAAATGTCTGTGTTTGTTTCTTTACAGAGACACAAAACACAGAAAGAACAGATATTGGATCTCTGGCTAATTCACCTCCACATTTAGTTCACTGAGTGCTGAGCAGGTCAGCAGGCAAATAGTGGTAGTTTTCTACTCCCGTCCCTTCCACATCTGAGTTCTATCCTGTCCCAATCCTCTTCACATACCTGTGGCCTCATCTTCGGGACCCGTCTGTTTCACAAATGTCTTCAGATTCTTAGCAAACAATCCTTTATTGGCCAGCAGAGTGCTGTAGGATCCCTTTTCCATGATGGTGCCATTCCCCACAACCACAATCTCATCCACTTGGGGAAGAAAGTGAATGCTGTGTGTCACCAAGATTCGAGTCTGTAAAAATAACAGTAAGTTGTGCTGACGATCCTGTGACCACCTTCTTTAGCTTACTCTTGAAAAGGAAAAACAGAGTCACTGTGGGGCTTTGCTTCCAAATGTGGCTCTGACCACTTGACCTCTTTATTTTACTTCCTCTTTACTTCCCAGCATCTCATCCTAAAATCTGACCCTGTGTGTACAATGAGACTGTCATCATGAATATATTCAGTTATTTTTCTGTAGTGACAATGAGGTTTGCCCTGCACACATTTCCCTCCAGCTTTCTGGGCAGCCAAGAGTTAGGCTTAGGGATGTCACTTGAGATCAAGGGCTATCAATACAACTGAGGCACACAAAATTAACTGCCCTCTCACTAACCAGCAAACCACTGATCCAACAAGAACTGCCCAGATTATTTTAGCACGTTAGAAACATTACAGGGCAGGGAGCTTTGGCCCAGGACCTCCCCGATGTGGAGGACTTGGCACTCCTCGTATTGTTGTCTATTTATGGATCACACTGACTCCTGACACAGGGATTCCACTCAAAGAAAGATGAACACTTGCAGATGAGTAATGAGGCTCACATAGGGTCATGGTATTGAGATGAGCCTCTGGAGCAATATCCCAAGCCCACTGCCTCTGCTTTCTACAGACAGCCCCACAGACACTAGGTCACTCGTATCATGAAGATGCAGGAGATGCCCATCTTTGAGTCTCAGCTCAAAGCCAACCCTTTTGGTAGCCTTTCCTGAGTCCCCAGGCAAGAACTGGGTATTTCTCCAATGTTTCCTCTGTAGTTTGTATGTTGTTGGGGTTTAGCTGCTAAGTCATGTCTGACTCTTTTGCAACCCCATGAACTGTAACCCGCCAGGCTCTTCTGTTCCTGGGATTTCCCAGGCAAGAATACTGGAGTGTGTTGCCATTTCCTTCTCCAGGGGCATCTTCCCAACCCAGGAATCAAACTTGAGTCTCCTGCTTTGCAGGCTGATTCTTTACCACTGAGCCACCTGGGAAACCCACCAGACAGTAGTTTGTATAGATTGCCATTAAAAATAATCCTTGTGTTATAATATTATGGCTTGCTTTTTGATATGTCTGCCAGTTAGATAAGTCACTTGAGAGCAGAGATGAGAACTTTTCATCTGCTTGCCCAGTCTTTGCAATGAACCAGGCCCAGAGTGGGTATTCAGTTCAAGAATGAATGCAGCCAATTGTCTTTAAGGACAGAAACCAGGACCAAAAATAGGAGGGAAAGTGAGTTCCTGTTGACTCACTGATCCGAGAGAGGCAAAAGGCCTCAGAGGGACAGCCGCCCTACCAGCCTGAGTGGACGCATTCAAAAAAATCTTGAAGGGAACAAGCCAAACACAAGATAGAGTGCTGCCAGCCCGCACTCTACACTTGCTGCTGGAGGGAGTACTTGTGGAGAATTCCTATGCTCTCCCAGTACCTTCATGTTCTCACCAACCCAGAAGCTCTCGGAACCTCCTTATTCAAGTGATTTTATAATCCAGCCTCTTGCCCATCTTTCTCTCTCCAGAGGCTGGTGTTTGGGGCTGAAAATTCCAGCCCTCCCATCACTTGTCTCCCATCACAAGTGGACTCATGTCCACATGAGTTTGAACAAGCTCCAGAAGATGGTGAAGGACAGGGAAGTCTGGCATGCTGTAATCCATGGGATTGCAGAGTTGGACACAATTTAGCAACTGAACAACAAGTTCTATGCCAGGAACTAGTGACAAAACCAAATATATTTCTTCTTATATAACAGATCTCTAAGGACTTTTTAATCATAATTAATCACCCTTAATTAATAAGAGGCTCAGTGTTGGAGCCAGAGAATAAGGCTCAAATTACCCAGTTCTCACATAAGCTATGACCACTAGATGGGAGACCTCACTAGGCCATTTCCTGCAAGACCAGCATGATATTATCTCCTCAGCAGCCCAGGAGGGCAGGGAAATAAGGAAATCTGCTTTAGGACCCAGCAGTCCTAGGAGATGTGTGCCCTTCTTCATGTCTTCATTACTTGAAATAAGTTCTCACCTTGCCCTTCAATAGGCCATTGGGACCCAAGACCTTGTTGAAAATATGTTTTCCCACATGGGCATCCACAGCTGACAGAGGGTCATCCAGAATATAGATATCTGAATTTTGATAGGTAGCTCTGGCCAGGCTGATCCGCTGCTTCTGACCCCCACTGAGATTTATACCCTGAGGAAGAAAAGAATTTCTATTAAGTACTGAAACTGAGTCCCCCTAAAACTGAGTTCTTCTACTGAATTTATGATAAACATCTCTATCCAAAACTTTATTCCCATTCTTGGCTCGTACCTGTTCCCCTCAAGTTAAGGAACATAAAAGGGAGGATTGAAATAAAGCAGGACCCTGCAGGGCAACCTCCTGGGTACAAAAGCTCCTCTGTGTCTCCTGTTTCTTATTTGTAGGAAAAAAAAAAAGTGTTAGTCTCCCTGACCTACCTGAGTTCCAAGCAGTTACTAATTAGGGAAGCGAGGGAATGTGGAAACAAAGGAAAAGCAGTCAAGAAACAATAGTTCAGCTATAAAACAGAGCCCCAGCTTCTCCTTAAGGGGTATATATAACAATCCACATATCTCTAAATTGTTCTGCAGAAACAAAAATTCTCATGCAGTTGGAGGATGATAACTGCTGGCTGACCGTAAGCACTTAGACCTGAAACCGGTTGGAACCAGAAGGTTGGTGATTAAGAGTCCTGAAATAGCACCCTGTCACTTTACCACCAACCAGTCAGAAGAAAGTCTACAAGCTGCAACCCTCACCCCAGACGTTGCCTTTAAAAACCCTCTCCTGAAAGCCACTGAGGAGTTCCAGTCTTTCGAGCATTAGCTGCCCGTTCTCCTTGCTTGGCCCTGCAAAAAACTATACTTTCCTGTACCACAACTCAGTGTCAGTAGGCTGGCTTTGTTGCCAGACTTGTGTTCAGTAACACAAGTTCATTAAATATCCTTGATTCAAATAAATGACTTCAAACCTAATAATTAAATGTGTGCCCAGGTTACCATTTTATATCATAGTACTTATTTTGTTGTTGTTTTTGTTTCCTGCCCCAGGAGAATGTAGAGCTATATCAGGGTGGGTTTCCTGTTTGTTTGTGGATATAACTCCAGCACTTAAAATAGTATCTGACACATAGTAGGTACTCAAGAAATGTATGCTGAATTAAAAAACAAAATCACTCTAGAGCTGTATCTGTAGCATCCCAACCTCAAGACCTTTCCCCAAAAGGCTGCTATATTTATTTTTAATAATGGGGAAAGAGGATAAAAACATCCTAAATAAATAGTAATCAGGGACTTGTAAACCAATTATACTATATTCATATAATATGAAACGGCCATTAAAAATTAACTTTTAAGAAAAGCATTTAATAATGTATTAGGTTTCTATGTGTTCACTGCAGATTATTAGAACCCTACTTTGGCCCACATTAGTGTACAGAATTAGAGTTCAGACAGCTCCCCCCGTCTGCCTCTGGCCCTCCACCAGAGGTCTACCTCGGGTTAGCCGCTGGTTAGTTAACCAGGTCCTAGGTTCATTATCTTTCCTTTAGATTACACAACTCTTATATTTGCTTTCAGGTACAAAATTTTAAATTTAAATATTTGCACAACATATTGTGCAAACTCAAGTTTTCTGATGTTTGTTCCAGGCTTGACTACCTAAATTGATCAACTACTTTACTGCCATGGACTTCTTCACCATCCTCGCTCTTTTCCTTCACCCTTCAGGATCCCCTGGTGTCCCAAGTACCTTCTCTCCAATCTCAGCCATGTCTCCTCCAGGCAGCACTTCCAAGTCAGGGAGGAGGGCACAGGCCTCCAGAACTTGCTGGTATTTCTTTTCATCCAACTCTGATCCAAAAAGGATGTTTTCTTTTATGGTGCCATTCTGGATCCAGGACTGCTGCGGGACATAGGCTACAGAGCCCTGGATGGGAAGGATTAGACCACATGACTGCTCTGTACCTCTGGAAATGCAGGGTTGAAGGAGGGGGTGCTGGAGGTCGAAGGAACAAACGGAACGTAACTTTGGAAAAATGTCAGGCTGACTGGACAATTGATCTTTATAAAGGTACATGTATTTATTGCACCAACTAGGGAGAAAAATTCAATATCCCATGCATCATTTAAAGTCTCCTTTTTGGACTATCACTCTCTAGCCATGATCTGAAAGCTAAAGGATGAACGCACATGCCGCTTCTAGAACAGGGTTTTAGACCCTGGTGAGTTTACTAGGACCAACAGAGGGCCAGCACTGATAGGGGAAACCAGATAGATGACACCTTAGAAAGCAAGAACTCAGAGATGGAGATTTGGGCACCAGGCTGATGCATGAATCTGATCATGTCAAAAGAAAGATCGAGGGTAAATGCCCTCGGGTTTGAGGACAAACTTGGATATGAATTAGCAGGAAAAAGCACCCTGAAAGGAGTTAGGAGACAGAGGTAAATCTGTAGAGTCTGATCTGCTATGCTGCATGTTTATTTAATGTAAACTATCTCATTCAATTCAGTTCAGTTCAGTCGCTCAGTCGTGTCCAACTCTGCGACCCCATGAATCGCAGCACGCCAGGCCTCCCTGTCCATCACCAACTCCCAGAGTTCACCCAAACTCATGTGCATCAAGTCGGGATGCCATCCAGCCATCTCATCCTCTGTCATCCCCTTCTCCTTCTGCCCCCAACCCCTCCCAGCATCAGAGTCTTTTCCAATGAGTCAAATCTTCGCATGAGGTGGCCAAAGTATTGGAGTTTCAGCCTCAGCATCAGTCCTTCCAATGAACACCCAGGACAGATCTCCTTTAGGATGGACTGGTTGCATCTCCTCACAGTCCAAGGGACTCACAAGAGTCTTCTCCAACACCACAGTTCAAAAGCATCAATTTTTTGGCGCTGAGCTATCGTCACAGTCACTCTCATATCCATACATGACCACTGGAAAAACCACAGCCTTGACTGGATGGACCTTTGTTGGCAAAGTAATGTCTCTGCTTTTGAATATGCTATCTAGGTTGGTCATAACTTTCCTTCTAAGGAGTAAGTGTCCTTTAATTTCATGGCTGCAATCACCATCTGCAGTGATTTTGAGCCCCCCAAAATTAAGTCTGACACTGTTTCCACGGTTTCCCATCTATTTCCCATGAAGTGATGGAACAGATGCCATGATCTTAGTTTTCTGAATGTTGAGCTTTAAGCCAACTTTTTCACTCTCCTCTTTCACTTTCATCAAGAGGTTTTTTAGTTCCTCTTCACTTTCTGCCATAAGGGTGGTATCATGTGCATATCTGAGGTTATTGATATTTCTCCCGGCAGTCTTGATTTCAGCTCGTGCTTCTTCCAGCCCAGCGTTTCTCATGATGTATTCTGCATATAAGTTAAATAAGCAGGGTGACAATATAGAGCCTTGATGTACTCTTTTTCCTATTTGGAACCAGTCTGTTTTTCCATGTCCAGTTCTAACTGTTGCTTCCTGACCTGCATACAGGTTTCTCAGGAGGCAGGTCAGCTGGTCTGGTATTCCCATCTCTTTCAGAATTTTCCACAGTATATTGTGACCCACACAGTCAAAGGCTTTGGCATAGTCAATAAAGCAGAAATGGGTGTTTTTCTGGAACTCTCTTGTTTTTTCGATGATTCAGCGGATGTTGGCAATTTGATCCCTGGTTCCTCTGCCTTTCCTAAAACCAGCTTGAACATCTGGAAGTTCATGGTTCACATATTGCTGAAGCCTGGCTTGGAGACTTTTAAGCATTACTTTACTAGTATGTGAGATGAGTGCAACTGTGCGGTAGTTTGAGCATTCCTTGGCATTGCCTTTCTTTGGGATTGGAATGAAAACTGACCTTTTCCAGTCCTGTGGCCACTGCTGAGTTTTCCAAATTTGCTGGCATATTGAGTGCAGCACTTTCACAGCATGATCCTTCAGGATTTGAAATAGCTCAACTGGAATTCCATCATCTCCACTAGCTTTGTTCGTAGATATGCTTTCTAAGGCCCACTTGACTTCACATTCCAGGATGTCTGGCTCTAGATGAGTGATCACACCATCGTGATTATCTGGATCGTGAAGATCTTTTTTGTACAGTTCTTCTGTGTATTCTTGCCATCTCTTCTTAATATCTTCTGCTTCTGTTAGGTCCATACCATTTCTATCCTTTATCAAGCCCATCTTTGCATGAAATGTTTCCTTGGTATCTCTAACTTTCTTGAAGAGATCTCTAGTCTTTCCCATTCTGTTGTTTTCCTCTATTTCTTTGCACTGATCGCTGAGGAAGGCTTTCTTATCTCTCCTTGCTATTCTTTAGAACTCTGCATTCAAATGGGAATATCTTTCCTTTTCACCTTTGTTTTTTGCTTCTCTTCTTTTCACAGCTATTTGTAAGGCCTCCTCAGACAGCCATTTTGGTTTTTTGAATTTCTTTTCCATGGGGATGGTCTTGATCCCTGTTTCCTGTATTATGAACCTCCGTCCATAGTTCATCAGGCACTCTATCATATCTAGCCCCTTAAATCTATTTCTCACTTCTACTGTATAATCATAAGGGATTTGATTTAGGTCATACCTGAATAGTCTAGTGGTTTTCCCCACTTTCTTCAATTTAAGTCTGAATTTGGCAATAAGATGTTCATGATCTGAGCCACAGTCAGTTCCCGGTCTTGTTTTTGCTGACTGTATAGAGCTTCTCCATCTTTAGCTGCAAAGAATATAATCAATCTGATTTCGGTGTTGACCATCTGGTGATGTCCATGTATAGAGTCTTCTCTTGTGTTGTTGCAAGAGGCTGTTTGCTATGACCAGTGCATTCTCTTGGCAAAACTCTATTAGCCTTTGCCCTGCTTCATTCCGTACTCCAAGGCCAAATTTGCCTGTTACTCCAGGTGTTTCTTGACTTCCTACTTTTGCATTCCAGTCCCCTATAATGAAATGGACATCTTTTTTTGGGTGTTAGTTCTAAAAGGTCTGGTGGGTCTTCACAGAACTGTTCAACTTCAGCTTCTTCAGCGTTACTGTTTGGGGCATAGGCTTGGATTACTGTGATATTAAATGGTTTGCCTTAGAAATGAACAGAGATCATTCTGTCGTTTTTGAGATTGCATCCAAGTACTGCATTTCGGATTCTTTTGTTGACCATGATGGCTACTCCATTTCTTCTAAGGGATTCCTGCCCACAGTAGTAGATATAATGGTCATCTGAGTTAAATTCACCCATTCCAGTCCATTTTAGTTTGCTAATTCCTAGAATGTTGACGTTCACTCTTGCCATCTCCTGTTTGACCACTTCCAATTTGTCTTGATTCATAGACCTAACATTCCAGGTTCCTACAGCTGATGCTCCTTACAGCATCAGACCTTTCTTCTATCACCAGTCACATCCACAGCTGGGTATTGTTTTTTCTTTGGCTTGTTCCCTTCATTCTTTCTGGAGTTATTTCTCCACTGATCTCCTGTAGCATTCATGAACAGTATGAAAACTATCTCATTAATGATCAGTAAATCAGGGAATAAATGTCAGTATAACATGGAAGAAGTGTTGGCTCTTAAAATTTTTCCAGGCATGTCAATGTTAAGTAATCAGGGGCATATTTTCTTATAATGAAGAAGAACGGCTTAGCAATATATGAAGATCTTAAGAAGAAAAGCTAAAAATCTACAGACATGCCTCTTTTGGGTGCAAGTAGTGGCTGGTGAAATGATTCCAAGTACCTATGATTTCCCCCAAATTTAGCTCTCTGGTGAAGCTAAGAGTGCTGATGGAGATGCCACGAAAACATTTCCTCTCTGTTAAAGTGCCCTCCAACACCCAGCTCTCAAAGGAAGAGGTGAGAGGCCCAGAACTAATTGTGAAGCTGGGGTCAAAAGTCAGTGGAGATTTTACAATGCTATGGTTTTATTGTTATTGCTCTTATTGTTTTTGTTGGTAGCCTGGCTACATATGTTTTTAATGATCTGTTCCAGCTCTTTCCCCCAAGTCCTCTTATTTTTTTTTTTAATTAAAAAAAAATTTTTTTTTAAGTCCTCTTATTTTTATAATTTTGTAGATTAGGAGGTTTTCAGAAACATGGATTATAGTAGAATTACCTATACTTTGAAAGAAGACATCTTTCAACAGTTTTCAAACTTCAGTATGCACATAAGAATCACCTGGGGAGCTCATTAAAAATGCAGGTTTTTAGAATCTACTCCAGAATATGATAGTATATGTGGAGTAGGGCAAAGAATGCACAGTTTATAAGTCTCCGAGATGTCCCCGAGACCCCACCAACAGCAGCCTGACAGGAGCGGTTATCAGATTCTAACTGTTTGTCCCCATGAGAGGGCAGCGCTCTTAGTGTTTCCCACGTCTGATGTCAGAAGTCTTCTCCTTGGCATTCCTTCTCACCTTGACCGTGATGTGCCCGTGGACATTTTCCATTTCTCCCAGCATGGCTGACATCAAGGAAGATTTCCCAGAGCCCACAGTGCCCACCACAGCCACCAGCTGGCCTGGCATAATGTCCAAGTTCACACTGAAAGAGAGAAGTGTACTTGAAGGAAGTGGAGGGTAGACGTTCCTGCCACTTCTCAGATGCCAAAGGAGATTTTCCTTCAAGATTGGAAAATATATCTTGGATATACAAAGTTTCAAAGTAGTCCTCTAATTTTTTTTTTTCCTCTAAGACTTTAGAGAGTAAGGCTTAATTTATAAGTTGTTTGTGCAAAAAGCCAGTTTCCAATGGAAAAATAATTTCAGAACTATGTGGCACCATTGAACAAGACCCTATTTGTTGAAATCCCAACTGTGCCACAGCTGAGCTGTGTGATCTTAGAGTCTCACTTCTCCTGGACTCTCAATTTCTAAACTAATGGGTCTGGGACAGAGTAATGCATCCCAAATTCGACTTTTCAATGAGAAGAGCAATTCAATAAAATGCTCACTGAGAGCACAGATGTCCTGCCCCCTTCCCTGGAGATTTGGCTGAGCGTGGCTAGGTAGGGGCTCACACTGGGCCAGGCTCCGGGAACCTCTCTGTTCTAGTCCTAATATTTGAGTTCCTAGAACATTAGGAACTTATTCTCAGGCTTTCTGAACCTGCCCATCCAGCTAGGCTCCTTCTAGACTTATACTACTAGCAAAGTGGGAGCTACGTCCACTCTCCTTCTGTAAAGTTGAGGCTTTCAGGTTAGGAGGGCTCAGGGCTTCTGGCCTGACTGACATACGCTGAGGCGAGCTCCAGGGTCCATGTTAGAGGATGCAGAAACAAGAGAGAGTGTGGAAAGTAGCAGGAAGACTACTAGGTGTACTCAGTTGTGAAAAAGCCTGGCCTGCTCGGGCTCCTGGCGTGCTCCGTGGTGCTGAGCTCGTGATGGAGCTGGCGTGCTCACACACGTAGTGCTTACGGAACACATTACATGCAGCAGTGTGGCAAGAAAGGGTTGGCTTAAGGCAGGGGGTGACCTACAGGGCAGAATGTGAGAAGGGGTTATGTAGATGAAAAATTCCAGATCTGAAGTTGATTATAGAAGCAGCTCACATCATCCCCTCTGGGCAAAGAAGGCAGGTCCTTCATGATAACTATTCTTCAGTGAATAAATGAACTTAAATTGCGTTCAGGTTCTCGTGAGTATCCTCTGGCACATCCAGAGACCTAGGCTACCTGCCAGCCTGCACTACCTCCATCCACAATCTGGAGAACACATGTCTTCACAGGTTCTCAGCTGTACTGTCCCCCAGGAGGAAAGCGGCGGTGGGCGGGGGGAGGGGGCAGGTGCAGTCACAGCGACTGCAGTCAGTCCATCCCTCCAGGGGTTTAACCTGCACTAGTATCTGAACACGTGCACAGCTTGTCTCCGCATGTGTTACATTACATGGAATTTCCCTATAACAAGACCAGCAAGGAGAATCTTAAAATACAGCAAGAAGAAAAGGCGGCAACTCACTCTTGGATTGTGACACCCAAATCATGGTCCCAGGTAAATGACGCCTCAGAAAACTGCACAGCTTTATCTGTTGAGAAAAATTCCTGTCTTTAAGTCAGATGTAGGTCCCCGCATGTCTGTCTGTCTTTTCTCAGCTTTCATGTGTCCCTCGTTCCTTCCTCCAGAAGAGCCTGCCTTTGTCTGGTGCTAAATCCTGAGCTGCCAAGAGGCAAATGAAAGCCCCAGGGGTGAGACCAAGTGTCGCCTGCATACAAAGTCCTTTATATACTTAGGAGTCCCAAGCCAGTTGGTAGTTCAGATTCTTGATCTACAGACACTCTGGGTACATTCCCAGGCCCTCTGTTGCCTAGTCTCTTGTATAAATTCCACTTCTATATATAAACCCAGCCACCCCTGCCCTGGATTCCAGAACCACAGCTTGTTCTGGCTACAAATGACCCTCAATCCTTAAACCTTTGGAACCTGTGTGTTCTTTCACTGCAGCCTCCCTTCCCAATTCCACATACTTGGCTCCATCATGACTTCCGTTTTCAAGATCCTTTGCAGGATTCCCCACTTATTCTCAAAAGAGCTGGCCCAACTTTGCTTGGCAATCTAGCTGACTAAGAAATCTGTTCTAAATGAAGGCAAAATTTAAGTAATATCAGTGCAAATATAGATGCAAGATAAGTCCCTTGGCTTTCCCTTTCCTTCAGTTTGCTGCTGCTCTGCCCTTGTGTATCAAAGTCCTGGTGCCAGCACCTTGAATATATATGGGAAGCAACTTCCAAATTCATTTACCAGAATTGCAATCATGTCGAATAGCAGATGTGTCCAAGTCATCCCCTCCCAGGTACTTCTCTAGCCGCTCTGTGGAAACACTGGCCTAGAGGAGGACACAGAGGAACAACGTTCAATGATGAGCACGAGGAGACCAGGAGTGTGACTTCGTCATCAGCCTTGGATGTGGAAGCAGACAGTCAACCAGTCAACCTGCCAGGCTTTTTGCCCATGATTTGCAATTTACCACAGCTGGAGTCTCTGGCTCCCTACCCACCCCCCAACTCCCTTACCCCTGACTCAGCCACATCTCAGCCCTAGGAGCCACCCTACTCTGAACACAGGAAAATTAAGAGGCTCTATTTTAGCCCCTCAGAAAACTCATTGTGGTGGTGATGGTATGGGTGGGTGGGAGGTTAATTCTACTCTGCTGTCTCCAGGCTTCGTACCTAGGTCCAGAAATGGTCTTCTGCCTCCTTCTAAGATGAAGTTTCTGTCTGATTCTGGTAACTGGGCCCCTGGCATATTCTTCTTTGAGTCCATGTTCTGATGACCCAGGCAGTGTCCTGAATCACTACCGGGACCCTCTGTGGAGGAAGTGGCCATGGAACCATAGTGACCTGGCATATCCCCACTTAGGCCAGGCTTAAATTGCAGGTGACCTAAGCACTGGCAGGATGCCCTGTGGTCCCCCTGGAACAGGAGAACTTGGGGGGATTTACAAGGATGTTTCTCACTTCCTCCATTCCAGGCAGGCTGTCACGAGACAGCTTCTTGTCACGACCTGGGTTCTGAGGAAGTACTGCACTTTGGGGGACTCCCCCGATGGCTCAGCAGGTAAAGAATCTGCCTGTAATGTAGGAGACACAGGAGATGTGGGTTCGATCCCTGGATTGGGAATATCCCCTGGAGGAGGAAATAGCAACCCGCTCCAATATTCTTGCCTGAAAAATCCCACGGACAGAGGAGCCTGGTGGGCTACAGTTCAAAGACTCACAAAGAGTCGGACATGACTGAGTGGCTAAGCAGGCATTGCACTTTCTGCCTCGCCCCCTCTTTGAAGCACAACTGTGGGCTCTAGAACTGCATGGCTGCGGTGTGGATCAGCTCCTGCAGAGGGCCTCACTGCCCACTCGCCTGCTCATCTGCCCCTTTGTTTTGCAGAGACTTGTCACCTTTGTTGATCCTGCTTTTGCTATCTATGTGATAAACCATCTGACTCTAAAAAAGAGCATGTTGTTTCCTTCTCAGCCAGATCTACCAGCCTTCTTAACACCCCCCAGGACCAGAAGGGCTCCTCCTAAACCCCGGTCCTTCCTAGGGCCTGAACTCTCTGAAGCCAGTTACCTCCGGATAAACACAGGTCACCACACTTTGTCATCCTGGCTGCCTCGCCAGTCTGCCACCTCCCTGGGAACATCCTCCTGAGGTCTGGTACCTGGTCCATCTCAGTGACTGTGCTCAGTTTTCAGGACCCAGACACTCCCTCTGGACCATCTTAAGCCTGCTGCTGCTGCTACTGCTAAGTCACTTCAGTCATGTCCGACTCTGTGTGACCCCATGGACGGCAGCCCACCAGGCTCCCCCACCCCTGGGATTCTCCAGGCAAGAACACTGGAGTGGGTTGCCATTTCCTTTTCCAATGCATTAAAGTGAAAAGTGAAAGTGAAGTTGCTCAGTCATGTCTGACTCTGAGAGACCCCATGGACTGTAGCCCACCAGGCTCCTCCATCCATGGGATTTTCCAGGCAAGAGTACTGGAGTGGGGTGCCATTAAGCCTACTGGATTCCAAACTTAGCTTTCTGACAGCTTGAGGCTCCCAGATTGCATTTGGTTTTATCACCATGTGGCTTCACACAAAGAGAAGTCTTTGGACAAAGGGAAGTCCCCTGATCTAGTGGCTAAGACTCTGCTCCCAGTGCAGGGGATCCAGGTTTGATCCCTGGTCAGGGAACTAGATCTGCATGCCGCAACTAAGAGTTAGCATGCTGCAACAAAAAACTAAGACTTGGTGTAGCCAATTGTTTTTTTTTTTAATTGAGAGAGAGAAGCCTTTTCTCTCCTTTTGTGCCATATTTCCCTAATGCTTTATAAATACCCTAAGAGTGCTGGAAATATATGGAGGAAACTGAACCAAGAAAAGGGCTTAGAAATGTTCCAGGAGCAGAGCTAATCATCATAGTCTCACTAAACACTCTCACAACCTTGTCTCCCTGGTGGGTGTATGAGATTGGTTATGGTTATCCTCAGTTTATAGTCAGAAAAACGGGGGTTCAAAAAACTTATTAAGAGACTTTACTAAATCATGCTGTTGGTTTCCAGAGACCAAACCAATCTCTCTAAGTGAAGGTTCACCAGCAGAATTTGGAAATGAGATAGGACATACCAGTCATTCTGGAATCTAAGGTTTTTAACCAGGGCTAGAAGGAAACAGCAACCCACTCCAGTATTCTTGCCTGGAAAATCCCACTGATAGAGGAGCCTGGTGGGCTACAGTCTATGGGGTCACAAAGAGTCTGACCCAACTGAGCACACTCAGCTGGCAGTGAGAGATCCTACCCACCTGGAGCATGGAGGAGATTAGCATGGGAAGCATGCTCATGGGGAAGCGCAGGATATTGAAGAGGGTGATGGAGGTAAAGGCCTTTTGTGCATCCAGAACATTACTGCTGTCCACCAAGACGTAAACAGAAAATGTGATCACAGACACCTGGAGAAGAAGAGCCGTCAGTGACCTATCCCAAAAGGGGTCAGGCAGCCGTGTTCCAAGTACTGTATCAGAGCTGAAGGAGTCTTAGGGGTTATCTCAACCTTTCATGTTACAGAGAAATCTGAGCCCAGAAGAGGAGCAAATATCTTGCCTGAGGTCACAAAGTCAACTAATGGCATTGCTAGGACCAGAGCTCGAGAATCCTGGCTCCTATGATCAGCATTCCTTCTCCTACAGATGAGAAGCCTTCCCATGCAGACCATGCCTAGATACCACATTCATGTTGAATCCCCTGTAGTTACTCCAGGCAGCCAGGTAATCAAACTGTTTCTAAGGGTGAAACTAGATCTAGGGGCTGTGAGGTAGGAAGGACAGCATGACGACTTAAGGAGTGGGTCAGAGTTCCTTGGGTTTCAGGGTCAGGCCTAGAGGTGCAGGCACCTCTCATCTATCTAAACAGACCTTTCTCTCCAGGAAGCTGACCCCGCCCACTGACTCCTGTCACTCACCAGCACAGGAGTCAAGTATAAGAGAAACATTATCGCAGACTGCAACTGCCCAAATCTCAGCAGGTTCCTGAGCTCTTTCTTCCGAAGGTTGTGGACTTGGTTTTGGAATGAAGGTTCCCAGGCAAAATACTTCAGGATCTAATAATAGAGAAGAGTACAGCTTACACTGTTGCCCCAGTAGGAAATCAGGTGCAACCCCCCACACACAGGTTTTAGGAAACACTCCCCCAAACTGGGGAGGTACAAATTCAGCTTATAAAGGGTGATTACAGAAAGGTAACTGACTCAATGGACATGAATTTGAGCAAACTCCAGGAGATAGTGAAGGACAAGGAAGCCTGGTGTGTTGCAGTTCATGGGGTCACAAAGAGTCAGACATGACCTAGTGACTGAACAACAACAACAGAAAGGCAGCTTGCAGTTGTTGACAACTTACAAGGTACACAACATTTTATGTACTCTGTCTTACTTAATCCTAAGTGTGACAAACTTTGCCTGGCACTAAAGGGGGTTGCCCAGGACTCGGGGCTTTCAGTGCTAAACCCGGAAAGTTCTGGGCAAACCAGGAAGAAGTAGCTTCTTACTCTTTCAGAATTATTGTATCCATTTTAACAATAAGGAAACAGGTTGAGAGTGACTTAGTCACTTAGAGTGACTTAGATGCCCAAAGTCACCATCTAGTGAGTGGTAAGAGCTAAGACTCAAAATCAGGTCTATCTTCTCATTTTGCCACATTGGCAGTAAGGCATATCAGAGCTCTGTGTGCAGAAAAATCAGATGTTCAAAGGGGCCTCTTTTCATTTTCAAGAGGTTTAGGGTAATATTAAAGTCCATTAATTCAGCCAAACTCTGCTCAATGTTATGTGGCAGCCTGGATGGGAGGGAGGTTTGGAGGAGAACAGATACATGTATATATATGTCTGAGTCCCTTCACCTGAAGCTGTCACAACATTGTTAATTGGCTGTGCCCTAATACAAAATAAAAAGTAAAAAAAAAAAAAGTCTATGAATTCAAAAAATGTCTAGATTAAAAAAGAATTTGATGAAATGCATTATTTTGAAAGCTAGTAAATAGAGGACAGAAGTGTGTATTTATCCTACTTGTCCTTTATTTTAGAGTAACCAACCAGTTGATTAAAAATCATTCTTCATTACAGAATTCCCTCTGAGCAATGCCAAAGGAACAAAGGAATTAAAACATCACCCTTTGGAAATGAAATAATAGAACAAGGCAGTGATCAACAGCGGCTGCTAAAATCTTTATGACAGTGGTTTTCAACCTTGGCTGCATATTGGAATCACTTAGGGAGCTTTTAAAATATATACACGCCTGGGTCTCACCCCTCCCCCCCCACCAAGAGTTCAATTTAGATGGTTTGAAGTAAGGCCCAAACCTCAGTGGGTTTTACAAATCTCCCAGGAGACTGAAATGTGCTGCCAGGGCCACAAATCACTGCTCTTGGTGAAAGAACAATAAAGGGTGAATCAGGCTGATGATGCCTGGACCCCATAAACACTCACCATCACTAAGTTGGGAAGCACACAGCACTGCCCAACCCCTTGCCCTCCAACCCCATCCCAAACAAAAACAAAAACCAAATAAACCTAAATCTATTCAAGTTTCTATATTTAACCACCAATTTACAAGCAAGCATAGGAAACAAGACAAACTCTTCTATCAAATGACCAGGAAGGGGGCAGGCAAGGGGCTATTGTAGATTAAAAGCGCTATTGACTGAATGCAACACGTGGACAGTTTTTGGATCCTTATTCAAACTAACCAACAGTAAAAAAAATAAAATAAAAAAAGGCTTGTATGAGGCAATTGGGGAAATTTAATGGTATCAAAGAAGGACTTGTTTCTAGGTATGCTATTGGTATTGTGGTTACGTTAAAGTCATTCTTTTAGAAATACATACAAAGTGTTTACCAGTGAAATGACAAAATATCTGGGATTTGCTTTTGAATAATCTAGCGGGGCATGAAGTGGGGAGCGGGGATGTAGATGAAACAGGTTAGGTCCTGCTGATAATTGCTGGACCTGGGTGGCAAGTCCATGGGGGTTCGTTATAGTATTCTGTCTACTTTTGTCCACATCGGACAACCTTTATAGTAAAATATAAGAACGAAACAAACTATTTAACATACATAAATAGAAATCATAATCAAAAGAAGGCCTGAGAGGAGTAGCAGAAGAAACAGGAGACTTGTGGCTGGATGGATCAGGAGTCGTGGGACACACCCCAGGCTCAGAAGCAGGAGTCCACAACCTCAACATGTTGTTAAGGCCAAGAGGCTACCGTGGCTGTTACCGTGCCCAGAGAGCCACCCACGCTCAGCTTCTCACCTTGATCCCACTGAGAATCTCATTCATGATCTTTAAACGGCTGTCTTTATTCTTCATATTTTTAACCTGCCGGGAAAGAATAACAGAACAAACATCCATGTGAGCGGGTCCAGGTTTGCTTCAGATGCTAAATCTCAGTGGCACTTGCGGCTGTTGCTCGGTGAGAACTTGAGGTGCCCAGTGACGGGCTGTGTCTCTCGCGCTCTCCTGCTTGCTCTCCCTGCTCCTGCCACACTCACCACCCTTCTGGGCCTGAACAGTGTTGGCCTGACTGTGCCCTCGTCCCAGGTTTTACCCAAGTCTTCCTCCCTCACCCTCAGGTTCCAGAGTTCAGCTCAATGTCTCCTCCTCCTTTCCTGACCCCAGGACCTAAAACCACTCCCTACAATCACATCACCCTGTTTAATTCCCTGCATAGTACTACTGACATTTTCCTTCTTTGTTTTTACTTATTTATGGCCTGAATCTCCACCCCAAGCAGAATGTAAGTTTCATGAGAGCAAAAGCCTTGTCTAATTTGCTGCCTTGTCTAATTTGCTGCCATGTTCCCCCAGAAATAGGGTGCACAATAAGCATTTTTAAAATATTGAGTTGGCCAAAAAGTTCATTCAGGTTTTTCCGCATTAGGAAAAACCCAAATGAATTTTTGGCCAATATTTGTAACTCAGTGAATGCAAAACGAATGAATGACTAAGTCACATATACCATAAAGTTCACCCATGCAGAATATGATTTCTGGCAGAGATAAGGACTGTCCACAGAGAGCTCTGCTAACTGGTGGGAACAAGGTCGATTGCCAGGATTTAGGCATAAAGTCTGGTTTGCTCTTGTGACGGCTCTGTGTGGCTGGTTTATAATGCTATGATAGAGAACCAGGGTCATAATTACTTTTTAAGAACAGCCCAGCATAGCAGGGTGTAAACGTTATATGCAGGGTCCCTGGGCAGCTCTTCTCTCTCCAATTAGGGACATGAATGAAGACAGGAAATATGAACCCTAAAAGTGGTCAGAAGATGGAAGGGGAAGACAAAGCCAAGTTCATTTGGGACAGTGGCAAGTCTCCTGTGAGCCTTGCCTTGCCCAAACTCCAATCACCAGTCAGAATTAAGTAAGAAAACTTTAGACTTTGAAGAACATGTACATATCCCCAGTGACTGTTTCTTTACCTGAATAGCCCTATTCCTGGTGGCGAGTACTCCATTAATTGGGATTAGGATCACCATCACCCCAACACCTGCTAAGACCGAGGGTCCCAACTCTGCCCACAGGAAGTAGATGGCCAAGGCAATCTGTAGGACATTTGACCACAGCAGGTGGATGAAGTTGGTCACATCCATGAGCTTCTGGGCGTCCACAGACATGAGGTTCACTGTTTCTCCAATGGTGTACTGCTTCCTGGCCCGGTTGGAGACAGTCAGCGCCTGAAAATAAAGATTGGAATTGAGACGCATGGACAAAGCCAAGGAGACTGGGAAGTGAGAGGGGATTCAGGAAGGCAGCGAGAGACAGTAGAAGGATGGGCTCCATATGGACATAACTTCCAAGGGGCTGTGATCTTCCAGCTGCTAAATCTTAACAGTGTTCTCTCATTCTTGACCAGTCTTTCCTGCTATATCTACCTTCCCCAACACCCGCTCCCCCCCACACACTTGTCTTACCCGGAAAACTCCTATTTATCCCTTAGTGTAAGCTTAGGTGGAACTGCTGAGAAGCCTTCCCTGACTCCCAAGTTTGGGTTAGATACCTCTGTGTATTCCCCAATGCTTATCTCTGCCGTTACATTCATCACACGGAACTCTAATTGTGTTTTCCTATTTCTCCACCAGTAGAAAACTCTAAGGACAAGGGCTGCCTCTGTCCAATTCACTACCTGCACACAGTGGGGAAATCACATACTGAAGGATGGGAGGAACAGAGGAATGAAGGGAGGGAGCCTGTATGGACTCTGGCCCTGCAGACTTTAATGGGGCAATGTCGGAGCCATACTGTGAGGAGGCTGCAGCCATTCCCAAGAAGGACAGAGACCTTAGAATGGAGGGGAAAACTATGGGGCTCACATACTGGAAGCAAAATGACTTGTTTATTGTCAGGAAATTTGAGGACACTATCTAAATGCCTGAATCTTGCATCATGAACCATCATTTCAGAGAGACGAGAAGACTGAGACCCACAGTCAATGACTTATGGCAGTGTCTTGTACAAATGCTCCCAGACAAGAGGCTGGGGGCCGAGGGGGTAGCTGCATGAAACCAGCTGGCACTATGCTCACCAAGCAACCCTTTGGTGTGGCCCACATCTTTCCAAAGGAAGGAAAGCTTAATTCCCACAAGGCAGTGTATGGGCTATGAGTGGCCCTAGATACCACCTTCAGTCTCCTCCTAAAAGCTCTACTGTCATCTTCATCCATTAATGCAGTCTTTAGAATATATCAGGATGCTTTGTTGTACAGTAAAAAGAAGTAAATTTCCCAAAACGTTGGGCCACCAAGGTGCTAGAGAAATCAGTCCACTGCTATGCCTCCCCTTTGGTATTGAAAAGTAAAAGAAAAAAGTATTATCTAACTACCCTACAAGGTAATTGCAATACTTTTCTTTTCTCAATAAATCTCAATAGAGTGAAAAAGTCAAGAATATAGTCCCAATAGCCCTTGTCAGGAGTCAGGGCCTATCTATGTGATTCTAGCCATTAAAGTGATCTAAGCCCTACTTCTCTCTAGAACAGGGATGATGCAGTTACTTCGCAGAGCTATGAACTGGTGATGGATGTAAAATATGTTTCATAACATTTCATAAATGAAGTATAATCTAAACATAAAAGTAGTCAATTTTAAATTCCACTTTAGGAGAATATTTATTTGAATGGGGGTCTCATTAAAGGCTCTATTTTACACATTTTGTATGAATTGTGACAATTGCAAAACCTGGACTATATTAAGAATCAAAGAGGCAGGAATGAATTGTCACAATTGTAAAAGTGTACATTCATAGATATATCTGAGACAGCCTGGGTAGTGACCTCATATCCTGCAAACCAACAGAAACAGTTACTCCACAAGGAATAAAGGGATTAAAGATTTTGTAGAAGACAAATTCCAGTGTGAGGCTATTTAGGGGTTCAAAGAACTTGACCAGACTTCTGATCTAAAGACATCTGGATCACCTCTCTGGGTCTCTCGTCTAGTCAGCATCTACTCAGGAAAGACAAAAGTCATCTTGGAGTTTTAGAAGAAAAAGGCAAAGGAGAAAACCAGGAACTTTAACAGAGACATCACCATGATGGAACACTTCAGTGGTGGATGAAAAAAGGAAGAGGAGGCAACTGTTTGATGTTCTGAGCTATCAAAAGTGTCATCTCCTTCTGGATGAATTTTCTCCTCAGGCTTAGAGTCACTACTCTATTTCCATTTCTTTCTTTTCATTTATTTTTTAAGCTGAAGTTTACTTGATTAGTTTCAATTATTAAGGGAACTCAAGGGACTAGATCTGGTAGACAGAGTGCCTGAAGAACTATGGACAGAGATTTGTACCACTGTACAGGAGCTGGTGAACTGAAACCATCCCCAAGAAAGAAATGCAAGAAGGCAAAGTGGTTGTCTGAGGAGGCCTTACAAATAGCTGAGAAAAGAAGGAAAGTGAAGGAGAAAGATATACCCAACTGAATGCAGAGTTCCAGAGAATAGCAAGGAGAGATAAGAAAGTCTTCTTAAGTGAACAATGTAAAGAAATAGAGGAAAACAATAGAATGGGAAAGACTCAAAGTCTCTTTAAGAAAATTAGATATACCAAGGGAACATTTCATGCAAAGATGAGCACAATAAAGGACAGAAATGACAAGGACCTAATAGAAGTAGAAGAGATTAAAAAGAGGTGGCAAGAAGACACAGAAGAAAAAGGTCTCAATGAACTGGATAACCATGATGGTGTGGTCATTCACCTAGAGCCAGACATCCTGGAATATGAAATCAAGTGGACCTTAAGAAGCATTAGGTGGTGGAGGTGATGGAATTCCAGCTTAACTATTTCAAATCCTAAAATATGATGCTGTGAAAGTGCTACACTCAATATGCCAGCAAATTTGGAAAACTCAGCAGTGGCCACAAGACTGGAAAAGGTCAGTTTTCAAAATCCTGAAGAAGGAAAACACCAAAGAATGTTCAAACTATAGCAAATTGCACTCATCTCACATGCTAGTAAGGTAATGCTCAAAATCTTCAAGCTAGGCATCAACAATATGTGAACTGGGAAATTGCAGATGTACAAGCTGGATTTAGAAAAGGCAGAGGAACCAGAGATCAAATTGCCAACATCCACTGGATTATCAAAAAAGCAAGGGAATTTTAAAAAAAAACCTACTTTTGCTTCATTGACTACACTAAAAAGCCTTGACTGTGGATCATAACAAATTGTGGGAAATTCTTAAAGAGATGGGAATACCAGACCACCTTACCTGCCTCCTGCAAAACCTGTTTGCAGGTCAAGAAGCTACAGTTAGAACTGGACATGGGACAATGAACTGGTTCCAAATTGGGAAAGGAGTACTTCAAGGCTGTATATTGTCACCCTGCTTATCTAACTTCTATGCAGAGTACATCATGTGAAATGCTGGGCTGGATGAAGCGCAAGCTGAAATCTAGATTACTGGGAAAAATATCAGCAACCTCAGATATGCAAACGACTACACTAATGGCTGAAAGCGAAGAGGAACTAAAGAACCTCTCGGTGAAGGTGAAAAAGGACTGAAAAAACTGGCTTAAAACTCAATATTCAAAAAACAAAGACCATGGCATCTAGTCCCATCACTTCATAGCAAATAGATGGCGAAAAAGTGCAACCAGTGACAGATTTCATTTTCTTGGGCCCCAAAATCACTGCACATGGTGACTGCAGTCACAAAATTAAAAACACTTGCTCCTTGGAAGAAAAGCTATGAGAAACCTAGATAGCGTATTAAAAAGCAGAGATGTTACTTTGCCAACAAAGGTCCGTCTAGTCAAAGCTGTGGTTTTTCCAGTAGTTATGTACGGATATGAGAGTTGGATCATAAACAAGGCTGAGCACCAAAGAACTAATGGTTTTGAACTGTGGTGCTGGAAAAGACTCGTGAGAGTCCCTTGAACAACAAGGAGATCAAACAAGTGAATCCTAAAGGAAATCAACCCTGAATATTCATTGGAAGGACTGATGCTGAAGTTGAAGCTCCAATACTTTGGCCACCTGATGTGAAGAACCGACTCAGTGGAAAAGACCCTGATGCTGGGAAAGATTGAGGGCAAGAGAAGAAGGGGGCAACAGAGGATGAGATGGTTGGATGCCATCATCAACTCAATGGACATGAGTTTGAGCAAACTCTGTGAGATGGTGAAGGACAGGGAAGCCTGGTATGCTGCTGTTCATGGAGTCGCATGACTTAGCAACTGAACAACAATATTTGGCTATTTTCAATTCTTAAGGGAAAAAATGAGACTTCACCTTGGTGTCTAGGACAGAGGGAAATAAAGTTGCTCTGAGAAAATTAAACACTAAAAGGAACGTGTCAGGGACTTCCCTGGCAGTCCAGTGGTTAAGACACCACACTCCCACTGAAGGGGCATAGGTTCGATCCCTGTTCAGGGAACTAAGATCCCACATGTCATGTGGCATGTATAAAAATAGGAAAAAAATAATAATAAAGCAACAAGTCAGAGGGAAGATGGGCAAAATCATCTTAAGGAAACGGAAAAGCTCCCAAGTCTGCAGAATTTAATCATTGGAGTGAGGGTGATGATATTTACAAATCCAAAAAAGGAATCGGGCAGATGAGGAGTTGGTTGCCGCTCAAGACTGAAAAAGAAATCATTAGGGAAAAGACAGTCCAGGGAGATGGAGCCCTGGTCCACAGAGTATACTAGTCTATGGTAAAACTGTGATTTGAGATGGATACACCAGGTCTCATGAGCCCAGTTTCACGTAGTACTTGGTTTAAATGTTGGCAATTTTAAGAGTCTGCCCTTGGTCAGCTTCTTTTCTGACTTCACATTCTATCCTAAGGTGTTGTCAGCTTGTGGAGAGAAGAAAGAGAGAGATGGTATGCCAGCCTTCAAGGCTGAAAGGCAGATCCTGGGCAGAGAAGAGTTTGCCAGCTTTTCCCTGCGGTAGGGTACACACCACCACCACCACCCACCCCCCACCACACACACATATTCTATGTCTATATACACACTTTTCATTTTAATTTCCTAAGAAATGTCTAAAGAAGGCTGTATGGTTAGCCAAAATTCAGTGTTGCGGTCAGTTATCACCTCCATCAAGTTTTCCTCAATCGTGGAACAAAGGGTCATGTTTACTAAGGGGATTTTCTTTGGTGATCCCTGGCATACCCCACATACCTTCTTATATACAGAAGCCATGATGGTGGTCCGCACCTTCATGCCCAGCATAAAGCACAGCTGAAAGTAATACTGAAGGCAGAAAGACTGGATGAGGGCCACGACAAAGAGGAGAATTGAATAGAGATATCCAGTCCACAGATAGATTCCACGGTCATTTGCAAAGGCGATCAGCAACCTGCCAGAGCAAAACTAAGTAAGTGCTGACATCAAGCCTCCGAGGGCTCCTTACCCTCACTGTGCACAGCCAGCTACCCTGCCCTACCCTGGAGGTAACTGAAGTGACTACAGTTCAATGCTCTTGGAAGACTGAGCTCCACAGCCATGCCAGCACTCTCCCTTTGGAGATGAGCAGCAGGGCCTAAGGGTTGATGACCCACAGCTGTGAGACAGGATACTGTATGCCCCACAGAGCTGCCGCTGCCATGCTTTCTCTGACCCTCTCTTTCCCTACCCCCTGGTAGAAGGAGCCATGTGTGGCAAGTTGATTTATTCCTGGAAAGGAATTAGGACACATATCCAGCATGAGTTAGAAGGGTTTCCCCTGGAGGACAGTGTATTCCATGGATCCTGGCAGACTGAAGTCATGTCATGATTAACTGGAACTGCCCACTTAATGCATGACTGGGGAGCAATGAGGCTACAAAGACTGCGTACAATCCTCTCCTTGGGTATGAGGCCCACCTCTTGGACACAGCTCAGCTCACAGCAATTCTGTTTAAGAAATGCCCCTAAGAAGTACTCGGCTTCCTATGAGGAAAAGGATATGGGAAAGAGGAAGGCTAAAGGACTTTATTTTAGACCTTGAAAAGTGCCTTGTGCTTTTCGTGAACACAATGCTGTAAGGTGCAAGAAAATGATGAGCATTTTTTTTTTTAAATTAGGAACTTAATAATAGGCTCCTGCCTGCATATACAAGGAGCAAAAAGCAGAGTGGCAGAGGAGGTCCTAAAGAGACAGCCCAGGGTCTGGGGACTCACTTCAGCAACTGAGGATTCAGAAACGTGAGGATGTCATACACCACCTTCAGCAGGAATGATTTCAGGAGGATGACGTAGAAAGTTTTGAAGAGCGCCTTCACCAGCCAGGACTTGGGAAAGTCTTTTGTGGTCTCAGACTTCTTTTTTTTCTTTTTAGTTTCTTCCTAGGGACAAAACCAAACAAGCAGTGCTTGCAGAAGTGCATGGTGTAAGACTTTGTCTTCACTGACCAGCTCCCGAGCGTTAGCCCCTGATCCCTGTGGCCGTCACTGAACAGGTTTGAGTCTTCTCTTCACTGCCTGGTCCCATCCACCTTTTTAGCTGCCATCACTGTTCCCCTCTCACCTCTTAACTGATGCTTAGAATCTATTTTGGATTAGGAAAACAGGCAACAAAGCAGATGAAAATAGCATGTAAAAACACAGAATAGATTCAGGGGGGCCTGTGGGGCACTGTGGGAGGGAAGGGCATGGACATGCTAACATATATATTAATATATATTTCAGATGCTTAGAAGACTTTTCGTTCTTCTTGCTTGAGGTTATTGTGGGATGTTACGGGTTGAATAGAATCCCCCTCAAAAGGAATGTTGGGGTCCTAAACCCCAGTGCCTTAGACTGTGCCCTTGTTTGGAAATAGGGCCTTGCAGATGTAATCAAGTTAGGATGAAGTCATCAGAGTGCATCATGGGTCCTACTCTAATATGACTGGTGTCCTTGTAAGAAGAGAGACAGACAGGGGGCAGGGGAAGAGGCCATGTAATGACAGAGGCGGAGAGTGGGGTAACACATCCAAAAGCCACAGAACACCAAGGACTGACTGCTGGCCAAACCCAGAAGGTGGAGAAGACAAAGAAGCTTTCTCCCATATAGGGTTTGAAGGGAGCGTGGTTCTCCTGATGATTTGACTTCAGACTCTTGGCCTCCTGAGCTGTGAGACAATACACTTCTGTTGTTTTAAGCCGTGCAGTTTGTGGTGCTTTGTCTCAGCAACCCTGGGAATCTACTGTGTGGGGTGTCACCACCACTCACCCACCACACTTCCTTTTCCTGTCCTGCCAGGCCCCCAGTTCCAGATTCTCAGGCTCAGTGGCATCCTCTTATAATGGCTGTCACGGAGCTCCCATCTTTTCAGTCTCTTTGCCTGAACAACTGCCTCAGCCTATATCTTAGCTTCCACTGCCCCTGCCCCGACCCCAATCATTCATTCTCCTGGCAGCTACCCAAGTGGACTTTTAAAAATGTAAATCTGATTGCATTACTCCTCTGCTCAAAACTTTCTCCTGGCTTTCCATCAGACTTAAAATCCAGACTCTTCACCATGGCCCATGAGGGTCCATACCACTTTGTACCCTCCCACTTTCCTGCACTCACCTCCCCGCACACTCAGCCTCTCTCTCCATGCTCCTGCACTCTCTTTCTCCTTTCCAAACAAACCAACCATGTTCCCCTCTCAGCCTCACAACCCACCCCCTGTGAGTGGAACACGCTTCCTTCTGATGGGCTCTTCTCATCACTTGGATCTCTGCCCAAATATCACCTCCTCTGAAGCTTCTCCTGTTACTCTAAGGAAGCAGTTATATCTGTGCCCAGAATGGTCTCCAATGCATAGTGCTACTCAATAAATATTTTCAAGTGAATAAAAAAATTAATTAGCTAACACTAAATCCCACCAACATGCAAATTCTAGCAATGCTAAGGTATTGTTTTATTTTTCTGCTAAAAAAGACATTGAGAAAAATTTCATATATACCCCAAAGGAGAGAGAACAGTACTACATTACACCCCAAGCATCCATCTCTAAGGTACTGTGATAGTATTGTGAATATTACTAATATAAAATGTACTGCAAAGGGTAAAGTGCTGTAAAAATGTAAGGACAGAATCACCATCACCAGGACACCAATGACGTGCAGGACGTTTGAACAGACACTCATGGCAGAGTTACCAGGACAAGGACATCTTGGCTTTGACTCTGGTTCTTGTCCAAGCCGTTCACGCTGGCTCCAGGGTTCCGCTTGGATTTCTTCTTCTGCCGTTTCTGGAACGCCCGCCTGGCCTTCTGTAGCTCTTCCGCCATGTACTTCTCAAACCTGCTGACTAGTGCCTTTGTTTTAGCCGCGTCTTCAATATCCCAGACATCTTCGAGTGTCAGAGGTTTCCTGAAGCCTTTCAGAACAGTGCTGGAACAAGAGGGAGCCGCAGGCTGAGGCCCTGCAGAGGGGCCAGAGGTGGTCTCCTCTCTGCCTCTATCAAAACCATCCAGTTCCAGGATGGAGGGACAGAAGAATGGGGCTTCTCCCTTACCCTGCTACCCCAGCTCCTAGCCCTAGGAACTTGAAAGAGGAGTGGGGAGAGCAGAAAAGGGAGCAGGTAGGGGTGATTGAAGGTGGGAGAAAACAATAAGAGAAAGAGAAGGGATTCTACTGGATGAAGAGTCAAAAGAGCATCATCTACCCCACATCCTGCTCCTTCCTCCTCAAATATTGGCTGCCTCTCTGCCGCCCTGGCATCCCTTGAGGGGACTCCAAGAGGCCCTTAAGGAAATGAGCAGATCCAGAGGCCGCCTCTATACTGTCTCTCTAGATCAGGGCTTCTCAACATGGGATTCAAGAACATGGATGGAAAACAAATTATATCTTTATTCCTATTCACTTCTAACTGAAACGCAGCCTTTCCTAGTTCTAATATGAAAGTAGTCAACCAACTACAGTTGTAAAACAGAGTACTTGAGCCTTTGTTATCAGGAGACACCACAGACGTTTTCATGGCTCATGTATACTCATCACTGCTGTGAAACTAAACCCCAGCACTGGGTCTTGTTATTTAATGCATTCACAAAGAGGCACAAGTGTTACTATATCCCAGATTTGATTTTAAAAGACTATTTAGGTACTACATTTCAATTTAGTTTCCCTTTACAATTTCATGTCTTTTATTGTACACATTTAAAACATTATCTGAGAAGGGATTCATGGGTGTTACCAGGCTGCCCAAGGGGTCCATGCAACTACAAAGGCCAAGATGGCTGCTCTGGATCTCCTGGCAGCCCAGGACAGCTATTCATCCCTTACCCAAGTCTGTGCCACACTCCTTGCCCCCAAATTTCCATTTTCCTGTCCTCCTGCCTCCTTTTCCTTGTCTTTTTTTTTTTAGTGTGCGTGGAATTTCCCCACTCCAGGCTACCAAAAAAAAAAAAAAGAAATTGCCTCCTTCCTCTCAGTTTCCCCATCTGCCCCGTGAAGGGAATGAAGTAAACTGATCTATATATTTCAACATTCTCTAAGTAGAGGAGAAATGGAGGTCACGGCAGGTACTTTTAAAATGAAGATTTGAGGGATGAAGGATAGAGACAAGCCACACTCCAGGCATTTCCTACCTGTCATACCAACTAAAGGTGATACTACTCAAAAATGAAGCTGTGGTTGAAGGATTCTGCAAGACACACAAAAAATCAGAAAGTAAATCAATTAGAAACAGGAATTCAATGGAACTCTAAAATCAGAAATTGATGTTTCTAAATGGATGCTGTGCTAGAAACTAGATATGACACTGAAGTGGCCTGTTTAACATGTTTTTTTGGACACGCTAAGGTCACCAGTAGGATGATAACCAGACTTTTTGGCATAGATATATGAATTAACTGTCTGTGCTGAAGCTTGGTGGGTCAACATAAAAGTTAATGTTTCCAAATTCTAGTCACTTTGTGTTCTTATGTCACAAAATCATCTGTATTACTGTATTCTGGGCTTGTGGGACCTTCATGAGACCTTGACATCTCAAAGTTACATTTGTCAAGATACCATCCAATTAAACAACATATGAGGTGGTCATATGTCAAGTCTCACTTTTGATGAGTCATCTTTTTCTGAAAATGCTGAAAGGATCAGGACCAGGATCTGGAATGCGTAGAAGATGAAGTACACGCAGGAGTAGGCCAGATTAGAACTGCTGTCCTATGCGGGAGAAAAACAAAGAAAATAAGCCTTTTATCTGAATTAGGTGATGGCATCCCACTCCAGTACTATTGCCTGGAAAATCCCATGGGCGGAGGAGCCTGGTAGGTTGCAGTCCATGGGGTCGCTAAGAGTCTGACACAACTGAGCGACTTCCCTTTCACTTTTCACTTTCATGCATTGGAGAAGGAAATGGCAACCCGCTCCAGTGTTCTTGTCTGGAGAATCCCAGGGACAGGGGAGCCTGGTGGGCTGTCATCTATGGGGTAGCACAGAGTCGGACACGAATGAAGCGACTTAGCAGCAGCAGCAGCCGCCCCTATGTATCAATGCTCATGATTAAAGTCTGTTATCAAACCCCCTAAATACAATTTTACCCTGGAACTCAATTTGCCTGATGTCATTTACTACAACTTAGAAGCTGCCCAGGAGTACCCTCTAATGGCACCATCCCTCTCCTCCTTACCTTTAAGAGTGCCCGGATCAGAGTCTGAAATTGGAAAGTGCCACAGAGTATTGAGAGAATCCAGAATAAGGACAGGTACCAAGAGTCCTTCTGCACACACCATCGCCTGCTGTGTTGGATCAGTAAAACCAGGACCTAGAGAGAAATTTACATCATGTTTCGAAAAACAGTGTCACCATCCAAGGACAAGAGGCAAGAGAGATGTCAGAGAACAGGGGGAGAAATGGAGCCTGAAGGGGGAGACTGTTGTAACTAATCTGATGCCAACTAGTCCATTTCCTCCCTGATACCACCCAACTTTCTCTTTCAGGACCCGGGTGCTTTCTCTGGAATCCCCTTTCCCTATCCCATCTCTGATGCAAAGAACTGACTAGTTGGAAAAGACCCTGATGCTGGGAAAGATTGAAGGTGGGGGGAGAAGGGGACGACAGAGGATGAGCTGGTTGGATGGCATCACTGACTCAGTGGACATGAGTTTGAGTAAACTCTGGGAGTTGGTGATGGACAGGGAGGCCTGGCATGCTGCAGTCTATGGGGTCGCAAAGAGTCAGACACGACTGAGCGACTGAACTGAACTGAATCCCATCTCTATTCACCACATTTGGGTAGGGAGTCAGCCAAAAACACAGAGGGTCACCCCCTAAATGGAGTAACTGTGGGAGCCAGAAAAATCTTTCCAAAGACCAAGAAAATAATTTTAGGCACTACAGCAATCAGATGGGGGAGGAACATTCTGAATAGGTGCAGGGTATCTATATCATGATATTTTCTAATAATACTAGACTAAGCAATTAGCAACAACAACAAAAAAACTTTGCCTCACATTATTTCACTTAACAATAACGAATTAAATGTTGTTTTCCTAGACCCAGTGCTGTGCTAATAAACTGGCATTCTGAAAACAAGAGGCATGAATTTGAGGCATGTGTGAATTTCCATGGTATAAATACAAGTGTCATGGTGGATTTCAATCTCCAGCCTCACGTCACCAGACTTGGGGTTGGGAAGAGAGGCACAGTCAGCTCTGTCCGTTCCAGTACACTGCTGTCTAGACCTTTCTCTGTTTCATAACAAAACAAAGTACCTACAGGGACCAGGCGCACCATGTTACCAAGTGAAGTGAGGTTGAAGGATCGTACTGAGCCTGGTCTAAAGTGACCGGCTGCTTCAGTCCTGGCTGACTTGCCCTGTGGGAATGTCGGCCCACAGTTGCCAGGCATTCTGATTTTTCAAGATAGTTTAGGAATCTGAACAATTATGTTATATCTTCCTCTTTTAAAATGATGATAATGGGAATTTCCTGGTGGTCCAGTGGTTAGGACTCAGCACTTTCACTGCTAGGGATCTGGGTTCCATCACTGGTTGGGGAACTAGAATCCCACAAGGCACATGGTGTGGCCAAATAAATAAATAAAACAAAATGATGGTAGTAAATTTAACAGTTTTCTCCAACACTGTACAGCTCTCCCTCTTCCCACCTCCAAAACCATGCCTGTAGAAAAGACATAAGTTTGTCAAATCTATACAAACAGCTCTAGACTCAGCAATCTGTTGATTAAGAGTCACCAATCAATTTAAAAATAATGTTTACAACATTTAGGAAATTATTTTAGATCAAGAAACTTGGATTTCATCTGTGATCCTTAGATGGCAAGAAATGAAGCCATAACATACATATCTTAGTCATTAAAGCTAGTACTTACTCTAAGAAGAAAGCATTATAAACTCATGTTTAAAAGCAAATGAAAAGCTAAAATTTGTCTTACCCTATTACATAGGTCCTTTGAAAAACGTAGATGAAATTGAACTTAATCTCATTCCACAAGAGCAAATTTCAGCTAGATGGCTATGAGAAGATAAACAGGGTAGAACTGATGATTAGCCTTACCCATGTGACCAGATACAGGATTGGATTGGTGTATCTAACAGCAGGAACCGCGGCTTGTCCAGTGTTTTCTGTGAGCGCAAGAGCCAGATCTATGGCTGCCAGGATAAGAAGAAAGCCAACAATCACCTGAGAAGGCAAAAGACCACTGTTAGGAGGATATTCTTTAGAACACAATGGTTCCCAGTAACAGATGGCAAAAATGGTAAACAGTGCAAGATATGGAAGCAACCTAAGTGTCCATCATCAGATGAACGCATAAAGAAGTTGTGACTGATACACACACACACACACTAGAATACTACTCAGCCATCAAAAGAATGAAAATTTGCCCTTTTCAGCAATGTGGATAGACTTGGCAAGGACCATGCTTAGTGAAATAAGTTAAAGAAATAGCTATATGGTATCACTTATATGTAGAATCTAAAAAATACATCAAACTAGTGAATTTTTATATTACATTCTTTTCTGTTATCAAAAAAGCAGCAGACTCACAGATATAGAGAACAAATTATTGGTTACCAGTGGGGAGAGAGAAGAGGGGTAGGGAATTAAGAGGTACAAACTCTTAGGTATAAAGTAAGCTACAAGGATATATTATATAACACAGGGAATATGCCAATGTTTTATAACAATAAATGGGGTATAACCTTTAAAACTGTGAATCATATTGTACATCTATAATTTATATAACATTGTATATCAACTATAGCTCAATAAAAATGATAAACAGTGATTAAGATAACAAATATTTCTGCAATTAATATACAGAGTTCAAGCAAAGGGATAAAGTTCAAAGTATGCTATGATAAGTTAAGGAATGTTGAGTGTGACTTTTTTAAGATTCATTTTTGGATGTGTCAGGTCTTAGTTGCAGTATTAGATCTTCATTGCGGTGTGAGGGCTTCTCTCTAGTTGAGGTGTGTGGGCTCAGTAGTAGCAGCTCACAGGCTTAGTCGCCCTGCTGTATGTGGGATCTTAGTTCCCTGACCAGGGATCAAACCCACGTTCCATATATTGGAAGGAGGACTTTTATTATTTTATTTCTGGCTGTACTGGGTTTTCCTTACTGCAGGCTTTCTCCAGTTGTGGTGCGGGGGCTTCTCATTGCAGTGGCTTCTCTTGCAGTGGAGCATGAGCTCTAGGGGCACAAGCTTCAGTGGTTACAGCACATGGGCTCAGTAGCTGTGATGCACAGGCTTGGAAACTGTGGTGCACGGACTTAGTTGCTCCTCAGCGTATAGAATCTCCCCAGACCAGGGATTGAGCCCATGTCTCTTGCCTTGGCAGGCAGATTATTTACCATTGAGTCACCAGGGAGGCCCCTGGAAGGAGAATTCTTAACCACCAGGGAAGTCTCAAGTGTGATGATTTTAAAATATGTCCACAAATTCCCTGGTACTCCTTCCTTCAAAAATCAGAGGTTAGTTCCCCCTTCTCAGAGTTCAGAGTATGGGCTGAACTCTGGCTTGCTTGTAATGAACCGAATATGGCAGAAGTGACAGTGTGTGACTTCCAAGACTAGGGCGTAGAAAACAATGTGGCTTCCTCTTTGTTTTCTTGCTCAGATCACTCGCCACAAAGGAAACTTCCAGCCCCATCGTGAGGACACTCAAGTAGCTCTTTGGAGAGCTCTACTTGGATAGGAACTGAGACCTCCTGCCAAAAGCCATGTGGGTGTGTCAATTCAGAAGCAGATCTTTCTAGCTCCAATCAAGCCTTCAGATGACCTTAGTCCCAGCCTGTGTATTAACTGCAGCCTCAAGACAGACACTGAACTCAGATAAGTGAAGTGAAGTCGCTCAGTCGTGTCCGACTCTTTGCAACCCCATGGACTGTAATCTACCGGGCTCCTCCATCCATGGGATTTTTCAGGCAAGAATACTGGAGTTGGTTGCCATTTCCTTCTCCAGGAGATCTTCCCCACCCAGGGATCAAACCCGGGTCTCCCACATTGTAGACAGACGCTTTACCATCTGAGCCACTCCCAAATCCTTGACCCATGAAAATTGTGAAGTTAAAAAAAAGGTGTTTATTCTTAAGCTGCTTAGTTTGGGGGTAATTTATCGCATAGTAATAGGTAACTAATAAAATAGATTTAAAAAGGGAATTCCTCCACCCCAACTGGGATGGCACTATTCCCTCTCTTAGGTCAGTATCCCCAGCTTTCTCATATAAACTTTGAAGTTAATGATTGCAACCATGTCAATATTTGTCTTATGAGGTCATAAGACATGATACATGTTGTTCTAAAGAACTACGGCTCACCCATCAGAAGGAAAATTATTACCTCCATTGAGGAGGTCCACCAGTATCTTACTCCTCAAAATGAACTTCTTCAGTATCAGCTCCCCATCTTCACCACTTCCTTTTCCCACCCAGCTGTGCATACTCATTCCATAAGCCTCATTCATCCAGAACAGTTCAGCTCAGGCAACGGTATCAGCCCCCACCTCTTCCCCCCCCCTGCCTTTTTTTTTTTTTTTGAGCTGCTCTGCACAGCAAGCAAGATCTTAGCTCCCAGACCAGGGATCCAATCCACACCCGCCCCTGCAGGGCTAGCGCAGAATTCTGACCACTGGACCAAGAAGTCCCTGGGCCCTTTATAATCAAACCAAGCCAAGAAGGAAGACAAAAGCACCTTTAATAGGACAAGTGCTACTACTTAGCAAGGTACAGAGTCAAAGACATGTTTATAAGGGGAATACATCTTTCTTAAGCATATTCTGCTTTCCTCACTGGAGACTGTAAAGATTTTGGTGGGAAAAATCATAGCTTTTTAAACAATAATTTATGTTTGCCTTTAGGTAAATTGGGAGATAAAAAAGTATAAGCTAGAGCTAAAGCACTCACCCTTGAGGATGCCTGGATAAAGAGACTACAAACCAGCAGACCACTCCCCAGGCTAAGGAAAAGGAAGAAACCTTTGCCACAGGCTTACATATATTAAACTCATACAAATTGATTAGAAAGACACCGAGCAGTCCATATCAAAAACGACCGATTTACATTATCAAACATTCCTATAGGACTTCCCTGGTGGCTCAGTGGATAAAAATGCAGGGGACATGGGTTTAATCCATGATCTGGGAAGATTGCACATGCCAGGGAGCAACTAAGTCACAACTTCTGAGCCCACGTTCTATATCCCGAGAGCTGCAACATCTGCACCCAAATGCCTAGAGCCCATGCCTTGCACCAAGAGGAGCCACCACAACGAGAAACCCACGCACCACAACGAGAGAAAGCCCACACACAGTAACCAAGACTCAACACAACCAAAAGAAAAATTCTACAAAGCAATCGAGTCCACGTACTTTTTTTAAGTCCACATACTTTTAACCCAGTAATTTTTATTTCTAGGAGTTTATCCTATAGACACACTCATTGCAGCATTGCTTTTGATGGCAGATGGTTAGAAACCGCCTGGATTTCTATCAAGCAGAGGATGTAAATTATGCTATATCCAAATAACAGCATCTCAAGTGATCATTAAAAAGAAAGAAGCAGGAGCTTCCCTGCTGCCTCAGTAGTAAAGAATCCCCTTTCCAATGCAGGAGACATGGGTTAGATCCAGGAAGATCCCATTTGCCGTGGAACAAAGTCCATGCACCACAACTATCGAGTCTGTGCTCTATAGTCTGGGAACTGTAACCACTGAGCCCTTGTGCTGCAGCTGCTGAAGTCTGTGCACCTAGAGCCCATGCTCCACAGCGAGAGAAGCCACTGCAATGAGAAGCCCGTGCACAACAATGGAGAGTAGCCTGGCTCTCTGCAACTAGAGAAAAGCCCACGCAGCAGCAAAGATCCAACAGAGCCAAAGAGAAAAGAAAGAAGCAGATCTTAAGTGCTAAAATGGGAGGACCTCCAAGACACAGAAGGAGGTATATAAGACTAGTACTAACATTTGTGTAGAAAAGTATACATCGGCAGGTATTTATAAAAGCATAGGTTATCTCTGAGAGTATACAAGGAACCAGTATCAATGGTTGCCACCTCAGACAGAAATGAATGACAAGGAGTATCATATATCCTTTTGCAGCTTTTGAATTTTATAACCCTCTGCAAATTATCTGTTCAAAAGATAAAAAGTAAATGAATACTCCCATTTTTTAAAAAATGAGCAAGTGACCTGAACTGACGTGAACAATTTAAAAATAAAGTACAACTACAAATTGACACTTGCCATCTACCTTTGCAAGGATTAAATCATATACTGCTTCAGCTGCTGACTTTTAACACCCCCTGAAAGGAGTTCTTGGTGGAGAGCAGAAATGAGGCACTCTGTGCTCAGGGTGGTGGTGGTGGTGGTGGGGAACCAGTGGAAACTATCTTCAGATACATATTTTTAGGAGCTGAATTTTATGAACCCTAATTCTTGTATCTTCTCATATCTAGAAAAGCACTAAAATCTTCATGGAGACATCTGCTCCTCATGACTAGAATAAACCTTCTGCAAAAAATATGTGCTTGACTGCATGCACTCCCACTTCACCAGAGTCACATATATACTGACATTCCCCCTGAATTCTTTGGAGCAGTTTCTCAGAGATATCTGAGATGTTGTCTTCCAGGCTATAGTCCTCATTTTGCCCCAAATAAAACAACTCACAACTCTCACATTATACATTTTTAAAAAGTTGTATTCTTAACCATTTTAAAAAAATCAGTCACATTATTACAGCAATGCAAAATAAAATAATAGGATGTCATTTTTGCTTATAAAATTAAAAATGTTACTCAGTGCTAGCAAAAGTACAGAGCTAAGCACTTTAACACACTTCCATGGTGAGAGTATAATGTGATAAAAAACCTTCCTAAATTAAAAAAATTTTCCGTTATGTTTCAAAAGTTTTAAGTTGCTTGTATACGTTGATATAGTAGTTCTATTTCTGGGACTCTATTCTGAGGAAATAATCTGAATTGCAGGCAAATATTTAAGTGCAAGAATGTTAACTGAAGTCTCTTTCTTTATAGTGAAGAATTTATAAAACCTAAAATAACCCAAAACAGTGGTGGAGGGGTTTGTTGTATTGATCTGAAAGAAGTGCCAGAAAGTTCTCCAGCAAAAATCAATTTATTCGACAGAGGATTGCATTTTGGAGTCTGAAACCATGGCAAGCCACATGCCCCTCTGACATGGGAAGGAGAACACTTTCATAAAGAGGAAAAGGAAACTGGGAGGGCTACAGTACACAAGGAAGCCACGGTTTTTCTTTGGCCGAGTCCTTGCCTACGAAGAAGAGGCTTTCTTCTTCTTTGTTGGGCTCTGCTACAGTTATAGTGGGTGAGAACTCAGCTCTTCTGGTTTTCCACCTACTTAACTGAGGCTTGTGATTATTATTTCTTTTTTACAGATGAAAGAAGACACTATTACAAAGAGTTGTTAAAATAAGTTATGGAATACTCATGTGATAAGCTATTTTTTAGTCATCAAAACTATGTTGAAAAATTATGTTTTAAGAATAATGTTGATAACACTAGGCAATGCTTTCAGGGAAGAATCTGTCTCAATACAGGAGACCTGGGTTCAATCCCTGGGTTGGGAAGATTCCCCTAGAGAAGGAAATGCCCACCCACACCGGTATTCTGGTCTGGAGAATTCCATGGACAGAGGAGCATGGCGAGCCCCATGGGGTTGCAAAGGAGTTGGACACGACTGAAGTGATTTAACACTCAGGTGCAAAAAAGTAGACCATAACATTGCATTCAATGAATTCAATTATGTTTTTTAAGTACGCACAGAAAAAGACAGGAGTTTCCAGTTCAAGATATCAGGTTTATAAAAATACATTTCACTATACAGTGAAGTGAAGTCGCTCAGTCGTGTCCGACTCTTTGCGACCCCATGGACTGTAGCCTATCAGGCTCCTCCATCCATGGGATTTTCCAGGCAAGAGTTCTGGAGTGGATTGCCATTTCTTTCTCCAGGGGATCTTCTTGACTCAGGAATCGAACCTGGGTCTCCCGCGTCGTGGGCCGACGCTTTACCGTCTGAGCCACCAGGGAAGCCTCACTGTACAGCAGGTGCAGACAAATACTGTTTGATTCCACTTATATGAAGTACCTAGAATAGTCAGATTCATAGAGTCAGAAAGTATTTGGCCAACGCAACACATTGGTAGGTGCCAGGGCAGGAGGGAGTATGAGGAGAGGTCATGGGAACTTAGTGTTTAGTGGGGACAGAGTCTCAGTTTAGGAAAGTGAAAAATGCTGGAGATGGATGATGGTAAGAGTCGCACTTAGTACCACCATATAGTTAACTCTGGTTAAAATAGTATGTTTTATAGTATGTGAATTTTACCACAATAAAAAGCATTTAAAAAATATCCGGTTTAGTATACTTGTTTCCCAGCCTTTCCTATCCCACTGATTTGATAGAAGAGAAGTACCTGAGAAATAAACCCATAGTAGTGCTGAGTCTATGAATGGAAGAGGGTGAGTGAGCTTGGCAAACCAGGCAGTTTTAGAAAACAAAACACAAACGTGTCAATAGCATCAGGTAAAAGAGCAGAGAAAACCGTGGTCTAAAATATACACAAGAAAAAGCAGTGGAAGGGGGCCTGAGATAGACATCGCTGGTTGCTACGCTTGTGTCTTCCGTCTGCCCCACCAGATTCACTCTCCACCACTGTCCGTTAGAGCCTGGAGTGGTAACAGCTCACTGCTAAGCCCCAGGTCTCTTTGTAAATACAACCTCCTCTCACCACTTTACTTTGCCTCAGCCATCTGCCTCCTGTGAGGACCCTGACTGGTACAGTTGCCTCCTCAAAGCCATTTTCTTCCTAACAGAACCCCCACTTTTGTAAAATATGAACCCTACTCAGCTCAGTCATAGGCTTGGGTAGAAACTGCACCTATCTCCAACCCTATGAAGTGAATTAAAACCAATCCTGGTGATCCGGTTCCTCTGGCCTGGGACTGCTTTTGCCACAAACATGTGACACAATTCTGGCCAAAGAGAAGTTGAGGGGCAGCTTGTGGGGACTGTCTTGTGTGAGCTTCTGAAAAAGGTTCCCTTCACTGATCAAAGTGATACATATATCCCGAATATGTAAAGAACTTTTTATAACAGCAAAAAGATACAAATAACCCAATTTAAAAATGCATAAAGGGTTATGCAAAGAATAAATTTTTCCGAAGACAGTATACAAATGGCCAAAAAGCAGATGAAAAAAAATGCTCAACGTCATTAATCACTTGGGAGATACAAATCAAAACCACAATGAGATACCACTTCATACCTACTAGGATAGTAGATATATTATATTCTCCATCAAAAAGATGAATAGCAAGTACTGGTGTGGACGAGTGTTAGAGCCCATATTGTACACCTGAAAATAATACAACATTATAAATCAGCTATGCTCCAGATTTTTTTTTTTTTTTTTTTTTGCTGGCAGGAATGTAAAAGGGTATAGCCACTTTGAAAACATTTGTCAGTTCCTCAAGATATTAGATATGGATTTACCATATGACTCAGCAATTCTATTGCTAAGCATATACATACTCAAGAAAACTGAAAACCTATGTCCACCCAAAAACTGGTACACAAATGTTCCTAACAGCATTTTTCAAATAGACAAAAACTGGAAAAAACTCAAATACCCATCAACTGATAAGTGGATAAGCAAGATATCGAACCTGTACAATCGTGAGACCTATAGCCATAAAAAGGAATGAAATACTGATACATGCTACAACATGAACGAGCCCCTTGAAAACATGATGCTAAGTGAAAGAAGCCAGACACAAAAGGGCAAATATTGTATGACTGCATTTGTATGTGAAAGCTGCTACAGTCATCCTGCAATCACGTGCTGGCTTGGTAAGTGGCTTGATGTGCTGAGGTTATCAGAAAAAAAGATGAAAATAATCAACCTGTTGATACTGTTGAATTGCTATATTACCAAATCCAGGAGGTGCACTGGACTTCCTGTTTTATAAGATAATAAAATGTGTCACTTAAGCCAATAGGTATAACTTGCAAGACAGAGTCTTGACTTACTATAAATCTATTCTTTCTAGTCCACCCTGGCAGAGAGTTAGAATGGAAAACAGGACAGAAGTGAGTTTCCATTGATGTTGTGTGAACTGGTACAGTTATATCAGTCCCTTTATGCTCTCACCCACCCCCAAACCATCAGGCAAATCCATAGACAACTATAATCCACCAGCATCCTTAAACTGGCTAAAACAGAAGTATTTGCTAAAGAAATTGAATCCTTCTGGGAGGAGGACAGGGCAGGTAATGGTGCTCCAGGGTAAATGCATCTTCACTCTGCAGTCAGAGGTGGAGAGGCACCGCCTAGCATCCTGCTCTGGAGGGAAGCCAGTGAGTACAGACAGTGGTCCAGGACTCAGAGCTCACAGGCAGTCCTCCCATCAAGAAGAGGCCGCCTGGGGAAGTGGATCTAGATACTGCCAGGAAACCTACTGCAGCCACACGTTCATTGACTTAGTCCCCTATTTATAAGTGCAAACAGAACACCAATAACCACCGAAAGTTGAGAAAAATCAGTACTAGTGAAGAAGATAGCCAAGATACTGAAACAGAACAACTGATTCTGAGATGGAACAAACAGAAATTAAGTGAAGAGAATTTCAAATTATTTTAAAATTAATGTCCTGTAAGAGACTTGAGAAGATGTTGCATCCACAAATTTGTTGCTGTCAGAAAAAGGTATATTCAGGGGACTTTCCCAGTGGTCCAGTGATTAGGACTCTGTGCTTCCACTGCAGGGAGCACAGGTTCAATCCCTACTCAAGGAGCTAAGAACTCACAGGCCACCCTGCTTGGCCAATTTTTTTTTTTCTTGTTCGGGAATTAAGAATGTGATTCTCAGGAATCAAACCCATTATTGCTAAAATAAAGGCACTTTAGGATGATTAAAAGAAAAAATTTAGGAAAATCTCTCAGAACACAGGGGAAAAGAGAAAAAGAAATTCTGGAAAGAAGTTGAGGACTTCCCTGGTCATCCAGCGGTTGGGAGTCTGCCTGCTAATGCAAGGGACATGGGTTTGATCCCTGGTCTGGGAAGATTCCACATACCATGGGGCAGTTAAGCCCACACACTGCAACTACTGAAGCCCAGACGTCCTAGAGCCTGTGCTCTGCAACAAGAGAAGCCACAGCAGTGAGAAGCCCAGCACTGCAACTAGACAATAGCCCCCTCCTCGCTGCAACAGAGAAAGCCCATGAACAGCAACGAAAACCCAGAGCAGCCAAAAATAAGAATTTTTTAAAGTATCTTAAAAAAAAAGTTGAGAAGGAGGATCAATTCGAAGAGTCCAATATCTAAAAGAAGTTCTAAACTTCTTTAAAATTATAAAATTAGAGGAAAAAAATGAAAAGATTAATATATAAAAATTTCCCAGATATAAGAAAGACATGAGTCTTTAGATTAACAATGTAGAATCCATTGAATGAAAAAAGACCCATGTAAACACACTCATGAAATTTCAGGACATCAAGAACAAAGAGGATAAAACTTTCTAGAGAGGATAACAAGGAATGAGAAGAATTCTAACTTGGTAGCACAAGATTTGAGGAATGACACAGCAACATCTTTAGAGTTGAAAAAAAATGTTTCAACCTAGCATTCCATATCCAGATCAACATTTTCAGAAAGCAGGGACCCAAAGACTTTATTTACTATTGTTTTTTTCTGAAAATTTTATATGAGGCTGTTCTCCAAGAAATTTGGAGGCACTAATTTTCTTGTCTTACACAAAGGGGCTCAAGTGGAAAACACAATGAAACATGGTGACTATAGGTAAACAATACTGTACTGCATATTTGAAGTTGCTAAGAAAGTAGATTCTGAAAGTTCTCATTGCAAGAAAAAAATTTTTGCAACTATATATGGTGATGGATGTTAACTAGACTTACTAGATCATTTCAAACTTATGCTGTACACCTAAAACTAATAATGTTATATGTCAATTGTGCCTCAGTTTTTAAAAATACTATAAACTGAAAAAAAAATCTCATTTGATCTCCAGAATTTATCTTCTAACCGCAAGTTTGTTATACACAGCACTGCAATTATGGTCAAAACATTGTATTACATACTTCAAAGTCGCTAAGAGACTAGATCTTAAATGTTCTCTGTCTCTCACACATACACACAAAAGATAATTTTGTGACATGATAGAAGTGTTAGTTAGCCAAGGATATGGTGGTAATCATATTGCAAAATATATAAATGTATCAAATCAATACACTGTGCACCTTCAACTTATATAATGTTATGCCTCAATTAAGAAAGAAGAAAGGAAGAACTAGAGTCTAAAATTAAAGGGGAAAAAAGGGCATGGGGAGGGGAGTTCCTTGGCAGTCCAGTGGTTAGGATTCTGGGCTTTCACTGCCATGGCCCCGATTCAATCCCCGGTTGGGAAACCAAGATCCTACAGGCTGCATGGCATGGCCAATTAAATTGACGGCAGATTTTTAGGTATAACCTACAGAAGAACAGAAAGCTGGTTTTAGAAAAGGCAGAGGAACCAGAGATCAAATTGCCAACATCCGCTGGATCATGGAAAAAGCAAGAGAGTTCCAGAAAAACATCTATTTCTGCTTTATTGACTATGCCAAAGCCTTTGACTGTGTGGATTACAATAAACTGTGGAAAATTCTGAAAGAAATGGAAATACCAGACCACCTGATCTGCCTCTTGAGAAATTTGTATGCAGGTCAGGAAGCAACAGTTAGAACTGGACATGGAACAACAGCTTGGTTCCAAATAGGAAAAGGAGTTCGTCAAGGCTGTATATTGTTACCCTGTTTATTTAACTTATATGCAGAGTACATCATGAGAAACGCTGGACTGGAAGAAACATAAGCTGGAATCAAGACTGCCGGGAGAAATATCAATAACCTCAGATATGCAGATGACACCACCCTTATGGCATAAAGTGAAGAGGAATTAAAAAGCCTCTTGATGAAAGTGAAAGTGGAGAGTGAAAAAGTTGGCTTAAAGCTCAACATTCAGGAAATGAAGATCATGGCATCCAGTTCCATCACTTCATGGCAAATAGATGGGGAAACAGTAGAAACAGTGTCAGACTTTATCTTTCTGGGCTCCAAAATCACTACAGATGGTGACTGCAGCCATGAAATTAAAAGACACTTACTCCTTGGAAGCAAAGTTATGACCAACCTAGATAGCATATTCAAAAGCAGAAACATTACTTTGCCAACAAAGGTTCGTGTAGTCAAGGCTATGGTTTTTCCAGTGGTCATGTATGGATGTGAGAGTTGGACTGTGAAGAAGGCTGAGCGCCGAAGAATTGATGCTTTTGAACTGTGGTGTTGGAGAAGACTCTTGAGAGTCCCTTGGACTGCAAGGAGATCCAACCAGCCCATTCTGAAGGAGATCAGCCCTGGGATTTCTTTGGAGGGAATGATGCTAAAGCTGAAACTCCAGTACTTTGGCCACCTCATGCGAAGAGTTGACTCATTGGAAAAGACTCTGATGCTGGGAGGGATTGGGGGCAAGAGGAGAAGGGGACAACAGAAGATGAGATGGCTGGATGGTATCACTGACTCGATAGACGTGAGTCTGAGTGAACTCCGGGAGGTGGTGATGGACAGGGAGGCCTGGTGTGCTGCGATTCATGGGGTCTCAAAGAGTCAGACACGACTGAGTGACTGATCTAATCTGATCTGATATGAGAGAGAGAGGAAGAGAGGCAAAGGAAGCTAGGGAGTTGGGTCAATGAATAAATTCCTTGTCTTTTATAGAGGACATAAATAGATCTTTATTGAAGTTGATGGATCAAGGAACACAGAATGAAAACATTATTTGAAGATACAGAGGTAGCCATCAAAATAATTTGAAATGGCAGCCTCTGGAGAATAAAACTAGAAGGTAGAGGGTTGACGGAAGTGATTTTTTCATTTGTCTTTATTTAGTTTTTTAAAGAGAGTAAAAGGAAACATCCAAAAACGTTAAAAACAGAAGTACAGAGTGATAACAATTATCAATGATTTCCTCCTCTATTTCCCTAGAGTCAACAAAATTTCTACAATAATCACATACTCAAGCTTTCTACAGAAATGCATTGTTTATAATCAGAAATAATTTTTAATCCCATTCAAGGGAACCTTATGGTTGTTTAATTATTGCTGTGGTTGTTCAGTCGCTGAACTGTATCTGACTCTGTGACCCCATGGACTGTAGCCCACCAGGCTCCTGTGTCCATGGGATTTCCCAGGCAAGAACACTGGAGTGAGTTGCCATTTCCTTCTCCAGGGGATCCTTCCAACCCAGGGATCGAACCTGCGTCTTTGCACTGCAGGCATTCTTTACTGCTGAGCCACGAGAGAAGCCCTGTTTAATGATTACCAAGTCCTTAAATAGGCTTTGCACTCGATCTCTGAATCACTGGAGGAGCTTCAAGTGCACATGGAGTTTACTGAACTCAACTTCCTAAGGGGACACAACCTCATTGGTATTATAAAAAAAAAAAAAAAAGTGGTTTGGCTATATTTAATATCTTTCCGCCTCTGCAGTCTTCCTTTCCCCAGGGCTTTATGAAAGCACTCTGACTGAATTTCTGACCCATTACATAGGGTGTCTATTTTCATCACTTCTCTGGAAGACAAATGTGTAACTTCAGTTCCAACATTTTCAGGAACTATACCCCCAGCAGACCATTCTACTCTCAGACCGTTATTACAATTAGAAAGTTCCTCCACCTTTGTAACGGTCTTTCCAACTGAACTTATTTAAAACCCTCTCGAAGAAAAGTCAACTGATAAAGCTGTCTCAAATTTAAGTTCTTAACTTTTGATACAGCTGAATGGAAAATAATTTCTATATCTTTGATTTTCTTTAAACTTATGTAAGAATAAAGGATAAAAAGCTAAATCATCCACACACAAAAAGAAAAAGTTCTGTATGTTTAGCTAAAGTTAGCTCCCTTGGAACAACCTACACCAACTTAATCTTACTGACTGACACTTTCAGAATGAGCTAGACAATCTCCTATGTTAAACTGCTACAAATACTTGAAGATGACTTCCATATCTCACTGACTCAACAATAAGCCCATTTTTGCTGCATATCTGACCTCAGCCTACTTCATAACCTCTAGAACAAAACTCCTTTCTTGTTCCCCTAGGACTTAATATGAGCTCATTCACTCATTCATTTTTTTTTAAATTTTATTTTATTTTTAAACTTTACATAATTGTATTAGTTTTGCCAAATATCAAAATGAATCCGCCACAGGTACACATGTGTGCTGGGCACAGGTCCCTTTAGCAAAGGGTGCACCTTTGAACAAACTGGTAGTCTCTCATCAGGTTAGTCAAACAAATTGACTTAGTCCAGATAAGATAAACCCTGCACTAATGACCAAACAACAATAACAATTGAAGAGAGTCAGAGGGGACTTCCCTGGCAGTCTAGTGGTTAAGATTCCATGTTTCCAATGAAAGAGATGTGGGTTCAATTCCTGGTTGGGGAACTAACATCCCTCAATCCCTGGTTAGGGAACAAGATCCCACATACCAAGAAATGCAGTGAAATACTTTTTTAAAAAAAAGAGAGTCAGAGAGGAACAGCCCAAAGGCAAGTAGAATAGGAAGTGAAGATATGAAATCAAGCTGAGGATTGAGCCAAGAAGAAGGTGAATTTCATAGAAGTAGTGAATTTTTATTTTCTGAGGAGTTATACTTTGGACTGTTTCAGAGGAATCTTGAAATTTTTAACAGGAAGCTAATCTGTACCTTTCACTCAGGGTGGAGGACAAAAAAAGCATAAATTATAAGCTATGAGCAAGGGTGAGTGGATCATTAGTTATAGAAATAAAAAAAAAAACAAATACACTGCTTTTATTTTTATCTATTGAGTTTTATCTAGAGGTTTGTGTTATGAAAGTTAAACAAAATGTGATATAGTCATATAATGGAATATCATGGTTGAGCCTTGAACAACATGTGTGAACCTTGAAAACCTTATAACAAGTAAAAGAAGCCACTCAATCATATATTATAGGATTTCAATCATATGAAATGTTTAGAACAGGGAAACTGCAGAGACAAAGAGTAGATTATTGGTTCCTTAGGTCTAGGGGAGGTGGGGAGATATGGGTTAATGAATAAAGGATTTGTTTTTGAGGAGGAAAATGTTCTAAAATTGACTGTGGTGATGGCTTACACAGATCATGAAAATACTAAAAAAAAATTGTATTTAAATGGGTAAAATTGTATTATAAGATATGTGAGTTATTTCTCAATAAAGTTTTTTAAAGTTAATAGCTATAAGAAATGGGATACTGATTTACTGATTATCCAACCTTTGCTTAGAAGCTCCAGAAAATGATAGCTCTCTAACTTGACTGACTAGCCAGAAGATCTGTCTCATCCCCAAGGTACTGAAGTGTGATGTTTGATGTTCAGAATGACCCACTCTTGATCCCATTCCTATTCCTAGAATGGATTTATCAGCATTCAGCAAATGCCATGCCAAGTGCTTGGCCCTGTGCCAGGCACTCAGCTCTACGAGGGAGACAGCGGCCCTGCTCCAAGCCCTCCCAGGCTGTTCTATCCAGAGTAGACGAGGCCCGCCACCACCTCAGAGTGTCTGTGCAAAGTCAACTTCCTCTGGACAAATTTCTTCCTGCCTTCTTTTTAGGCTGCAACAACCTGGGTTCATTGATCTGTATGCTCATAGAACACCAAATCTAATTTGTCTGTCTAAAATCCTATTTAATAATCAGGACAAGATAGGAAAAACCCTAGTGAAAAGCAGCAGGTGATAGTTACTAAGAGGGAGCTTTACAAGCTCAATTGAAGATCTCCCCGTTCCCACAAGTTCTTCTCTGCATTAATCAGTGCAGTCGGCTGGGAGGCACCTACACTCATTCCTCCTGGGCTTTCTCCTGCAGCCCTTTCCATTATTTCCCTGCTCAGGCAGGTCACAGTGAGCACATATCCATCCTTCCTCTACGGTGAGTGACCACCCAGACCCAGGGTTGACTCTGGGGGGAACGGAAGCCCTATTTCAGATCCAAGTCTGTGGAGAAGAATGATATTTGGATTGCCTGAGTGGTGCAGACACTTTTCTTAGTTCATTTTTACCTCATGGTAGATGCCAACTGAATTACAGTCTCCTGATTAATTAGAACAGCTTGAAGATACATTCATGCACTTCCCAGGTGGCGCTAGTGGTAAAGAATCTGCCTGCCAATTCAGGAGACACTAGAGATGTGGGTTCAATCCCTGGGTCAGGAGGATCAACTGGAGGAGGAAATGGCAACCCACTCCAGTGATCTTGCCTGGAAAATTCCATGGACAGAGGAGCCTGGCGGGCTACAGTCCGTGGGGTCACAAAGAATTGGATACAACTGAGCACACACACATGCAGCAAAAAGATAATCCAGTGTTTGCTTCTCAAAGGCTGAAAAGACAGCTATTCAACTGACTGATTACTCATCATTGGTGTTTCTGGCGTCCAATATCCATAAGACTTCAGAGTCATTCTTATGCAAAAATCAAAGTAATCTTAACTAGGGAATATGGCAGGGGTCAGTGAGGCACAGGGCAGGTGGAAGCAGAGGCCTCCAGAGCACGGCTCTACCTGAGACAGCAGAACCTGGGAAAACTGGCCCAGACAGGGAAGAAGACACTTGAACCACCGAGAAATGTTCTCTACTGCATACTACAAAATTCGTTTGAAAATAGTAGAGTTCCCTTACCTGCTTGGCAAGGTAGAGTTTGGTGATAGATTTCTTGGTCCTGGATCTATATACATGGAGAAGCTGCCAAGGGGCCAGGAGCCAAAGGAAGCCCAGGGGAATCCACACCAGAACAGTCTGCTCAAAACAAAGCGGCAGGTCCACCTCCGGGCTATCCAACAACGAGGAATTCTGGGGGAGCAAAATGGAGTGACTGTTGGATATATGCATTTTTGAAGAGAGAATACCAACCCCCAGCCCACTACCACCCCTACCCTCACTTCCAAACAGTTCTAACTCAGTTCTATATCCCTATTTAGCCTGACCCTTCAACCAGCTGTATTTTCCTATCCAACTCCATTGATATAAACATCACCATTTAATGCCAGTTGGCGACTTTTTTGACCAAATGATACAAACCTCTAAAAACCGTTCTTTCTGCGATTCTAAGTGAATTTCTCCACCAGCTGTACAGATTTAATTTCACTACATCTGCCAAGTTGTGGGAAGAAGAGGGACCCTTCCACAATCCAAAGAGGAGAATAATCCTAGGATATAAAAACGTATTCTAGTTCTTAGCACTGACCAAACTCACAGGCAAACACCAAACCTGCAGGCAGCAGAGTGCTTACTTACACTAGGGCAATTAATCTCCTACGGCCCCAAGGGCTTAAGTTGGAACCTGAAGGGGCCTTAGGCTAAGCAGCAGCAGCAGCACATTGGAGGGAAGGCTTATTCCCACCAAGTTTCCTACTAGACTTTGCATCCTGCAATAAACAGAAGTATCTTGGGAGGTGAAGGTGGGGGCACCATTTCTTGTATCTGAGTCATGTGAGGGTAGATCTTTCTCTTCTTGCAAACATTTTTTGCTTTGTACAGCTGTTTGCACACTCTTTAAAGATTGAGGTTCCCTGACCAAGATGATCTGTCAAATGATTCTCAGAACTCTCTTGAGATGACTTGGTGCGATCCTGGGGCATGGTAAGCCCCCCTTTCCTGTGCTGTATACGATACTGTGCAGGGCCCGGTGGGGTTCCTGGGCACAAAGCCTTATAGGAAACAGCCTTCATTCAGCCTCCAGAAACTTCCTTGAGTTCCAATGGGCAGAGTCAAGCAGTTTTTAATTAGGGAAGGAAGGGGATGTGAGATAAGAGGGAAAACAAACTGGTCAAGCTCAGCCTAGGGACAAGGTCCTTGCTTCCCCATCAACAGATACACACAACAATATCTTTGAGCTATTTTGCAGATACTGAAACCCCCTCCAGGTGGGAGAAGTTAATGATTAAAGATAGCAAGCTGGCCACAAGCACGCAGACCCCAGGCCAGCTGGAAACAATGCTTTTTCTACTTTCCTCACCACTCACCCATCAGGAGAATGTCCAGGAGCTGGTCACATCCTCTTTGAACAATTACTATAAAACTTCTCACTATCTTCTGCAAGGTGGGACGCACGGTTTTGAGAGCAAGAGCCCACTGTGGCCCCCTCTGCCTGGCAAAGAAAGAAAGCTATTCTTTTCTACTTCACCCAGAACTCTGTCTCTGAGATTCAGTTTGGCACTGGTTGACAGAGAAGCTGAGCTTTCAGCATCATCCACGTCTGGGCCTCGAGCACCTTGGGGCCCAGTTTCTTTCTAGGATGGGAAGTGCTGTCCATGTGCTCCGCTATCTCATTCCGCTCTCCTTGTAAAATTATCTAACTTTAGAATGTGAAAGAATTACCAAGATGGTTAAGCTAATTTAACGAGCACTCCAGTTGATTCTGATGCTATGAGTCTGCCAACCAGGATTTCTCAAAATCCCTAAATTTCTGTTTCACTAAACCATGTGGTACTGTTGCTCACCCTGTCTTATTCTCTGCTCTAACGGTTCGAAAATTGTCTCAGTGCTCTTCATGCCCAAATTTGCATCCCTAGCCTCAACTTGTAGTCCATCTCACTAATTGGCAGAACATATCAGTATCATTTCAACATCAACATTTCTCAATAAAACTCAAACATAGATAATCTCTTCTTCCTCCTATTCCACAAACAATTCCTCCTAAGATTAATGAAATTGGAAGCTTTTCCCATATTTCTCTTTAGAGAAGGCAATTTTGCAGCTACCTATTCTGAGAAAAGAGTTTGGGATGCGATAAACGTATCTTAGAAAAATAAATACATTATCTCACCCACATAGAATATGATTTATCTTTAAACAAACAAACAAACAAAACCCCTGAGCTTTAGACAAACTGCATATCTAACTTTTCTAGTTCTTATTAGTGGTCACTCTAAGCTAATCTGCTACTTATCCTGAGCTGAAAAGAGTCAGTGAGAATAAGTGTGATTTACTTACCCAAAAAGTAGAGTTGCAGAAAGTATCCAGCATGATTCCTGGATCACTTCTGGGATGAAGACTCTTGTATGATTATGCTGTTTCTTATTTATTCTTTTCCTCAGAGAAGGTAGAAGGCCAGTTTCAAGAGGTTCTTTATCTCCTATTCTGATGTTCCAACAAACAGCAGGTCTTCTGACCTTTTAACTCAACAATTTAATCGTTAACCTTGCTCAGATGAGTATTCACATTACCCAGTAGATAGACATGTGACTAAAAAGCCCCAGGGACAGGTAGACACACCTGTTTCCAAAGTACCAGAAGCCTCTATAGATGGGTTTATACCTGAAAGGAACCTTGAAAGACGTCAGTAGAGCTGGCTGACAAATCAGGAGTGGAGGAGACTTTCCTTCTCCTGAGGACACATGACCTAAAAAAAGAAGCATTGACAGAAAGGCATGTACCCCTAAATGTGCCGTTGCACTTCTGCCTTGAGGTCTTAGAGTTTATAGAAGTGTGAAATATCCTACTTCTCTGCATTTTCAATTAAGAACATAGAATTTAAAACATGGTTAAAAATAGTGTAAGGGCTTGCCTGGTGGTCCATGGTTAAGAGTCACCTTGCAATGTAGGGGATGCCAGTTCGATCCCTGGTCTGGGAAGATCCCAGAGCTACAGAGCAACTGAGCCCATGTGCCACAATTACTGAGCCCAAGTTCCAGAGCCTGGGAGCTGCAACTGCTGAGCCTGTGCACTGCAGCTACTGAAGGCCACATGCCTGGAGTCCATGCTCCACTAGAGAAGCCACTGCAATGAGAAGCCCACCCACCGCAAGGAAGAACAGCCCCTGCTAACTGCAACTATATATAGCCCCTGCGCAGCTACTAAGACCCAACGTAGCCAGAAAAAAACAACTAAAAAAGTGTAAACTTTGCTTGAAAAGTCAGGTTATAAAATAGCAAATCCAACTGTGAATCTACATATGATTTATCCATCCATGCAATAAAATATTCTGGGTGATTTTATTTTCCTTTTTGCTTGTATTTTCTGATGTTTACATAATTGTCAGGATTTATTTATGTAATAATATCTTTAAAGCAAATTTTTTTGTGTTGTGGTAAAAAACGTGTAATGTAAAATTTACCATCTTAACCATTTCTATGTTGAAGCTGAAATTCCAATACTTTGGCCACTTGATGTGAAAGAGCTGACTCATTTGAAAAGACCCTGATGCTGGGAAAGATTGAGGGCAGGAGGAGAAGGGGATGACAGAGGATGAGATGGTTGAATGGCATCACCGACTCAATGGACATGAGTCTGGGTAAACTCCGGGAGTTGGTGATGGACAGGGAGGCCTGGCGTGCTGCAGTCCATGGGGTCGCAAAGAGTCAGACATGACTGAGCGACTGAACTGAACTGAACCATTTCTAAGTGTTTCTAGATTGAAACTTCTTGGACATTCCCCATTATCTGCTTCCCCTAGTAAGGCAAATGTTCTTTCAAAAATTAGGACATTCTACAATAATGGCAACCAGACATGCTTACCAACATATTAAAGTGCAAACACCATCATTGGGAAGATTAAGTGGAACCATTTTGGTTGTGAACACAAGAAAGCCCTTTGTTCTGTGGTTATATACAGACTATCAACAGAGACTAACAAAAGAATAATGTCTACTTTAATGTACACATACATATGTGTATAATTTATACTATATTTTAATGATTGGCCTAAGGTTAAATATAATTTGGTTATTCAAATTCACAAATGATAAAAATATTTGCCACTAGTACCAGTGGATATGTTCTGGACTATTAACACCTGAATGATATATATATTTTATTCAAAGTCATTTAGTTATCTTCTGAGAAGATAGCTGTGAGATGAACTTCCACACTTTTCTATGTGTCTATAACAAAAGAAAATGATTTAGGTCTTGGAATGAGATCAGATCCAGGATCAGATAAAGGCATGACATTAGCGTAGTGGTTTTTGGCACAGCCCTCTGACCATACTAACAGAAACAAGCTGGAAAGATGACATCGTTATATAGATTTTTAAAAAACTCACCAGTGAGGATACAAAGAAATCTACATGAACCAAACAAGAGATTGCTTTCACCCATGGGACAAATCAATCTGACCCCTATATTTTTGTCTGGCCCTGGAGCTGAGACTGATTTTTACATTTTTAATTATAAAATGTGAAAAAGACTCTTCAATATGAGCAGCCTTTCAATAAGAGCTACTTAATTTGGGGATTTCCTTGGTGGTCCAGTGATTAAGACTCTGCTCCCAGTGCAGGGAACCTGGGTTCCATCCCCGGTCAGGCAACTAGATTGATCCTACATGCCACAACTGATATTTCTCATGCCAAAGCTAAAAGAATCCCTCATGCAGCAGCAAAGATCCTGTGTGCTGCAACTAAGACCCAGCACAGCCAAATTAAAGAAGAAAAAAAAAAAAGACTGCTCAGTTTTGCCTCTTGGGTCACAAAGCCCCACATAGTTACTATTTGACCCTTTAATGAAAAGTTTGCCAACAAAAACTCGGAAACAAGACCTTTATAACACAGAAGAGAGCCACAGCAGCTTTCATCTCTGCTGAAATGCAGCAGGGAGGCGAAGTCTACCACAAAGGGGGTTGAGGATAAATCAGTCTATTTTCTAACAGACTTTTCTAGGTCTTTCGTGGGGCTGACAGAGGAGCCCAAGAAAGAGTGAAACAGGAGAGAAGGCAGGGCACAGCCCTTCAAGAATGACACAGTTGAATATAAACTAGTTAGAACTGATCAGGTCCAAGATGGCACAAGATTCAATTTCCATTAGACCTTAAGCCTCATTATACCCTCACTGTAATATATCAGCATGCTAAATAACATGCCCACAGGTGCCATGACAGTACAAAGGCCAACCATAAAAGCCCAAAAGCGTTTTCCCAGTTCCTGGAAATCCCTGTCCCTTCCCCAAAATAGTTGGAAAAATCTTCCCACTCATTAACCTATGAAATTACCCAGTCTGTAAAAACTAACCACCCCATATTTCAGGGTCTCTCACCTTTTGAGATGAACAGCATTCTGTCTGTGGAGTATGTATCTCTAAGTAAACCCACATTTTACCTATCACTTTGCCTCTCACTGAATTCCTCCGTGCTGAAACAAAGAGAACCTGAGCTTCATTAAGTCCTGAGACCAGGTGTGCTATATCAATTAAAAGACAGTGGATTCGAGTCCTAGCCCGTGGGTTCAAGTCCCAACCTCGGTTTTGGCTGGGTTTGAGTCCCATCTGAGTTGGGCGGTTTCAAGACTGCACAGTCCCAAACTCTTTGCCACACCAGTTTTACCAAGTGCCGAGAACAGTACAACAAAATGGAAGGAGGCAGTTAGGAGAGCTGAGAGTGAACACTGAGGTTTTCTAAGCTTTCACCTACAGAAAGTTAAGGCAGATGCAGAAGAGCTGAGAGAACCCCTCTAGTGCAATTCCACCTTCATGGGATGTAAGATCACCCAGCCATCCTTGGAAAGGGCAAGTTGGGGGCTGGAGGGGTAGGAGCAGGCAGCAGGGCAGAATATGTTCTAAGAAAATAGAAAGTAGGAAGCAGCGATGAGAGTAAATCACCCAGAAAGCTTTATCGACTTTCCCACCTGAGTTCTATTATCAGAGCCCAAGAGAAGTACATGCCTGAAAACAAACCTCATTCCAACGGAGCAGGGTCCACAGCTTACCTTTCCTGGCTCTTCGGGTGAGTGGTATAAACAGTATTGAGCTTTTTGGCTCTCACTAGCCAAGTGGCTTTTCGGATTTTTGTTTATCAAATGAGTCTTCTCCTCTGGTACCAGCAATGTGGGATTTTGGATGTCTGACCATTCATCAGTGGCAATTTCTGCCAAGTGGCATTTGACAGGAATCCATTTTGTGGCTGTTACCAGACAACAGGAAATCTGTGTTTGTTAGCCTTGTGTATTTGCTTTTGTCTGTTATAATTCTGGCATTTCTGCTACCGAACCAAACTTGGGTCCACTGGCCTGTGCACAGTAAAGCCAGTCTACTGAGCTGGTTGTGCTGAAGAAAGGTGCAGCACTTACTGCAGGCCGTCAAGCAAGGAGCCCAGGGGAGGTACCACTCAAAACAACAGAACTCATCCCTAGGCTCCAGCAAAGCATTTTGAAAAGTGACCCGAGGGAGGGGAATCCTGCGTAGGCAATCAGCTCATGCACGACTCTCTGATTGGTTGATGGTGAGGTAACAGGGCAGTGTTAAGACTTCAGGAGGTTTGGGAGCTATGTGCTCATGATTATCAAGTAGTTAATCTCTTCCATGTTGTGATTTTCAGTTCAGTTGCTCAGTCGTGTCTGACTCTTTGTGACCCCATGGGCTGCAGCACGCCAGGCTTCCCTGTCCATCACCAACTCCCAAAGCTTGCTCAAACTCATGTCCATCGAGTCAGTGATGCCATCCAACCATCTCATCTTCTGTCGTCCCTTTCTTCTCCTGCCTTCAATCTTTCCCAGCATCACGGTCTTTTCCAATGAGTCAGTTCTTCGCATCAGGTGGCCAAAGTATTGGAGTTTCAGCATCAGTCGTTCCAATGAATATTCAGGACTGATTTCCTTTAGGATTGACTGGTTTGATCTCCTTGCAGTCCAAGGAACTCTCGAGTCTTCTCCAACTTGGCATCTGTGAAACGACTCAGGAAACGTGCATCAGATACTATTATCTGGGTACTTCAGCAGAGGATACGAGGGAGGGGTCTGTTCCAGAAAGGCCCTATATGGTCCTGCTGGGTTACATTTCCTGGCATTTAAAACTGTATGTTTCAGAAGTTGTTATCATCATGTGCTTCTGATCAGAGTTATAGTACATTGTGTATACTGCACATATACCAATGTGCAATTCTAAGGCTCAGAGCCTTCTTCCTCCCTCTAAACCATTAGTTTTTTTCATGTTTACCCATTAGTTGTCAACATTTGCAAAATCAAATTCCTTTACCAGGGATGATAAAAAAAATGCATAAACCTCTGTAGGAAATTCTGGCTTTAATAAAGGATAGTATCTGCTTCCCTGGTGGTCCAGTGGTAAAGAATCTGCCTGTGAATGAAGGAGATGCAGCTTTGATCCCTGGGTCAGAAAGACCACCTGCAGAAGGAAATAGCAACCCACTCCAGTAATGCTTGCCTGGGAAATCCCATGGACAGAGGAATCTGGAGGGCTAGGGTCCATGGGATTGCAAAAGAGTGGGACACGACTGAGTGACTAAACGACAATGAAGGACAACATCCAAGGAGCTTTAAAACGGAAAGCAAAAACCTCCAGCATACAGGGGTCAGCTTTCCTTGGCTAGCATACTAAAGCTTCTAAATTAACACAGAATTCCACTTTGCACCCCTTCAGAACTCTAAGGCAAAAGAAGAAACTGTTATTAAAAGTTAGACAATTAAAACATTTAAATGATCCATTACATAAATCAAGATTTATAAGTTGCCAAACTCTAAGCAAGTTTTATTCTTTTAAAAATTTGATTGAAAAGCAACACCATTGTTGCAGATCTAACAAAAGACCTAAGTTATTCTCTGATAATGATGTTAGACCTCTATTTCTCAAGTGAATGGAGGAGGATTTATTCACTGAGTTTGGCTAGCAAGTAAGTTGTGACAGCAAATTAGCTATGCTTGGTAATATTCATCGGGCTTTAAAAGACCACCGGATGAGTGGTATGGTGTGAACAGGATCATTTTCTAAAAATAAAATGAAAACTTTCATGCTGTCTATTGCAAGTAAGAGGAATCAAAGGTGACTAACATAAATTATAATCATGCTTTAAAATGTCGACTTAAAAAAATGCACAATGCGAGGGTTACAAGTTAAGTTTTATTTGGGGCAATGTGAGAACTGCAGCCCAGGGAACAGCACCTCAGATAGCTCTGAGAAACTGTTCCAAAGAGGTAGGGGAAAAGACAGTATATATGCGATGCTGGCAAAAGGAGAGTACATACACTCAAGCACATATTTTTTGTAGAAAGTTTCTGCTGGTCTCGTGAAGTTTCTGCTAGTCATGAGAAACTATCGTCACTGTGAAGAACTTTTGAGCTTTTTAGATATGAGGAGATACAAGAATTGGGCTCATAAAATCAGCTCCTGAGAATATCTATCTAAAGACCTGTCCTGCCAGTTTCCTGGAGTAGAATGCCTCATTTTTGCTCTCCACCCTAAACTCCTTCAGGGGTGTTGGAGGTCAGCAGCTGCCGCAGCATGTAACTTAATTCTTATAGAGGTAGATGGCAAGCACCCATGGCAGGTGTCAATTTGTGGTTGACCAAGACAAGCAGGATTTTTACTTGTTTGTACTTACATATTTTGCATAGCCAAAAGAAGAGAGTAGAGGATCTAAATTTCATCAGAACAAATGCTTAGATTATAGAATATGTACTGACGCAGATGGAATATACATATAATATTAAATGAGAAAAGAAGTGGGTGGTTCTGGCATGTGAGTGGCTTGAAGTTACCATTCCATTTTAACAAATATCAAGCTAAACAAACTGAAAAGTCAGCAACTTTTCTAAGAAGGATAAGAGAAGTGAGATCACAGGGCAAACTGCTGTCCCCTAAACTGGGGAGCCAGGTGAGTACAGGGAATCATGATTTACTAGAACAAAAATCCATGAACTACAATTTCTGCAGAATCAGTGCCAAGGTAGAGAAAACTGAACTATAATTGACTAATTGATAGAGGTTCAGTTTTTGAGAGTCAGGGTCACTGAGAGGGTTTTTTTTTTTTTAAAGTATATAAAATATTAAGGGCCTTGCCTACAGCGGCATAACATCAGTAGAATAAATCCTCCTGAAACGTAATTAGTGTATTCAGTGGATATTACCCTGTTGATAATTTGTGGTAGAAAATGCGAGAATGTGACCTGGGACTGAGATCCCATATCTGAACTTGGGCAAGTGCACAAGCGAAAGCTCTGCTCCAAGAGTCACTCACTCCCTGAGACTGCTCTTCTGCCACCGCCACTGTTAAGTCTGTTAGGCAAATACAAACGTGCGAGCAGGACTCACTCCACAACCAACCAACCATCCCAAGGCAGGGGACGCTTAATCCACCTTCGAATCCTGGAGGATCCTCCACAGCCCTGAGAAATTTCTCTCGAAAATTTCCAAAGGGTTCATTTGGAGGTAATTCAAGGCATGTGTGCGCTCTGGGCAGTTTTTCAGGACTCCATCATGGTTCTATTGTGAATACCTGAGGACCACTGGAACCATAAAGTTAGGCAAATCCATTCATAGGTACTCAGGATGTTCCTGTGACAAACTGCAGTAACTGGATATGCTTCTCAGCATCCATCAGCAGAACAGCCTTCCAGAACCACTGAATGATAGGGTGGTCTGGGGAGTAGCCCATCTTGTAAATAAATACTATCTTCAGTCATTCATGTCCACATTGTTAAGGTTGAACATCAGCAACTCCAGCTTACTTTCATCAAAATTTTTAATCAAATCAGTAAAAAGCAGTTTTGTGAATCCCTCCAAGACAGCATTCATTTGCTTCTGGATCTTAACAAATCTCCTCTGGATGACTGAGTCTCAGTCAAGTCTGAGACATCAAAAAGATTCAAGAGGATTGGAATTTCCTTGGCAGTCCCAGGGTTAAGACTACATGTTTCCAATATAGGGGACATAGTCTCAATCCTTGGTTAGGCACTAAAATTCCCACATGCTGTGAGGAGTGGCCAAAGAACAAAAAACAAAAACAGATCCAAGGCCCTCAAGTTATAGGGGAACCCCACACACCTTTGAGTTTTACCTTGAGGAGGTTCTCACAGTGAATATCAGAGAAAAATCTCCTAATGTTTTTGGCAAGGGGAAGGGAAAAGTAATCATTTGAAATATACCAGAGAATTCTTTCTTAACAGTCTGCCTTCAGAGCTTAACCTGCTGGGTTAAGCCAAACCAACCTAGGGGCAAGAGAAATACCCAACTCCAGCCCACTCTAGCCTTCTTGTCTCACCTAAGAGAGGAAGCTGAAAAACACTTGTGAAGTTCACAGTCCAAAGGCACAGTCTCACCAAAAAGGCTGAGACATAATCATTGAATCATAGAACACTTCCTCTCCCTTCACTCCTACTCCACATTACTAAAGGCTTATCTTCAGCAGTCCCTTTTACCCAGTACACCGTGCCCAGCTATCAAGAAAATATTACAGAGTGTATGGGACTTCCCTGGTGGCCCAGTGGTTAAGACGCTGAGCTTCTACTGCAGAGGGCAGGGCACAGGTTTCTGGGAAGTTCCACATGCCTCACAGAGTGGCCAGAAAGAAAGAAAAAACTGCAGGACATTCCTAAAGGCAAAAAAACACAGCTTGAAGAGACGAAGCAGGCTTCAGATATGGCAGGAATGTTGGGATTATCATACTAGGAATTTTAAGCAACTATGATTAATATGTCAGGGGCTTTAGGAACTTCCCTGGTGGCTCAGATGTGGGAGACCTGGGTTCAATCCCTGGGTCAGGAAGATCCCCTGGAGAAGGAAATGGCAACCCACTCCAGTACTCTTGCCTGGAAAATCCCATGGATGGAGGAGCCTGGTAGGCTACAGTCCATGGGGTCACAAAGGGTCGGACACGACTGAGCGAATTCACTTCACTTCACTTTAGTGGATAAAGTAGACAGCATGCAAGAGTAGATGGACCATGTAAGCAAAGAGACAGAAATTCTAAAAAAGAATCAAAATAAAATGCTGGTAGTCAAAAGCACTTAATAGAAATAAGAACAGAAATAAAGAATGTATGTGATCAGCTTATTAGCAGAATGAACACAGCTTAGGAAAAAAAATCTCAATTTGAGAATATCTCAATACAAAATGCTGAAACTGAAAAGCAAAGAGAAATGAAACTGGAAAAAAGCAACAACAACGGACTACTCAGGAACTATGGGGTAACTGCAAAATGTATAACATACACATAATGGGACTATCAGAAGAAAAAAGAGAAAGAAACAAAATAAATATGTGAAGTAGTAATGACTGAGAACTTCCCCCAAATAATACCAGATACCAAGGCACAGATTCAGGAGCCTCAGAGAACATCAAGCAAGATATATGTCAAAACAAACAAAAACAAAACTACAGCTAGTCATATGTACTTAAATTGCAGAAAATAAAAGATAAAGAAGAAATCCTAATAATAATAATATAATCCTAATAATTCAGAGGAAAAAACATTAACCTAGTGAGAAGTAAAGAATTACATCTGACTTTTCTAAGATAATGCAAGTAAGTAGAAAGTAAAGTTTTAAGAGAAAAAAAAAACAAAACCAAACCCCAGAATACTCTACCTTGCAAAGGTATCCTTCAAAAAATGAAGGAGAGGGACTTTCCTGGTGGTCCTGTGGTTAAGACTTCACCTTCCAATGCAAGGATGCAGGTGTGATCCCTGACTGGGGAAATAAGATCCCACATGCCTCAGGGCCAAAAACCCAAAACATACAACAGAAGTAACATTGTAACAAATTCAATAAAGACTTTTAAAATGGTCCACATTTAAAAAAAAAAAATCTTTAAAAAAATGAAGGAGAAATACTTTCTCAGACAAACAAAAACAAAAATTGAGGGAATTTGAGGCCAATGGTCTTCCCTGGGGGCTCAGATTGTAAAGAATCTGCCTGCAATGCAGGAGACCTGGGTTTTGCCCCTGGGTTGGGAAGATCCCCTGGAGAAGAGAATGTCTACCCGCTCCAGTATTTGTGCCTGGAGAATTCCGTGGACAGAGGAGCCTGGCAGGCTACAGTCCATGGGGTCGCAAAGAGTTGGACATGACTGAGCTACTTTCACTTTGAGGCCAATAGACCTACCATGCAAGAATTGTTTTTAAAAGATTCTTTAGAGAAAAGGAAAATGATACAGGCTGGAAACCTGGATATACATAAAGAAGGAAAGAGAAGGAACTGGTGAAGGAATGTTATGCAGTTGTTTGGTCACTAAGTCATGTCTGGCTCTTTTGCATCCTCATGGACTATAGCTCTCCAGGCTCTTCTGTCCATGGGATTTCCCAGGCAAGAATACTGGAGTGGGTTGCCACTTCCTTCTCCAGGGAGACCCAGGGGTCAAATCCTGCAGGCGGATTCTTTACCACTGAGCCCCCAGGGAAGTCCCTGGAGAAGGAATAAGTGAAGGTAAAATAAAAATCTTTTTTCGCATTCTTAATTGATTTAACATAAAACAATAGATGTAGAAATGTTCAACAAAATATTAGCAAGTCAAATCCAACAATGTATAAAAAGAGTTACAGATCAGAAACAAGTGAGACTTATCCCAGGTATGCAAGGTTGGTTCAACATTCAAAAATCAATTAATGTAATCCATTATGTCAGACTAAAGAAGAAAAATCACATGATCATATCCATAGATAGATGTAGAAAAATAATTTGATAAAACCCAACACACACTCATGATAAAAACTTTCAGAAACTAGGAACAACGAGGAAGGGAATTTCCTTACTTGATAAAGATGGTCTATAAAAGACCTATAGTTAACATCATACCTACAATGAGAAATTAGAAACTTTCCCACTAAGATCAGGAACAAGGCAAGGATGTCCCTCTCACCTCATTTTTTCAACATTAAACTAGAATTCATAGCTAATCAAAAAACAAGCACGCAAACAAACAACAACAACAAGAAAAGGAAAGAAAAGATACACTAACTGGGAAGGAAGATGATCTCAGGTAACATGACTGTCTATGTAAAAATCCAAAAATCTTTCTAGAACTCATAAGTGATTACAGCAATGTAGCACAATACAAAGCTAACATACTAAAATCAATCACTTTCCTATATACCAGCAATGAACAAATCAAAATTTAATTCAAAATTAAAAACCACAACACCATTTATATTAGCACCTCAAAAAATAAATACCTTGGAATAAATCTAACAAAATATGTACGAGGAAAATTACAAAACCCTGATGAAAAATGCAAAGAAGGGGCAATATCCCATGTTCATGGTTAGGAAGACTCACTGTTGTCAAGATGTCAATTCTTTGCAATTTGATAAAATCCCAACAAATTATTTTCTGGATATCAACAAACTGATTCTAAAGTTTATATGGAGAGGCAAAAGACCCAGAACATCCAACACAATATTGAAGGAGAAAAACCAAGTTGGAGGACTAACACCACCAGACTTTAAGAGTATGATAGATAAAATTGACAAATAGATCAATGAAACAGAAAGAGGGCCCAGTATCAGAGCCTTATAAATATAGTTAACTGATCTTTTACAAAGGAAGAAAGGCAATACAATGAAGAAAATACAATATTTTCGATAAATAATGTTGGAAAAACTAGAAATCCACATGCAAAAAAAAATCTAGATACATACCTTACACCATTCCCCAAAATATAACTCAAAATTGATCATACACCTAAATGTAAAATGCAAAACCATAAAACCCCTAAAAGACAACAGAGGAGAAAAATCTAGATGACTTTTGGTTTGGAAATGACATTTTAGATGCAACACCAAAGGCATTACCCATGAAAGAAAACAAAAATTAACAAGCTGGACTCTATTGAAATTTAAAATTTCTGCTCTGTAAAAGACACTGTCAGCTGGAGAAATCAGGCTCTTTGACTTTAGACTATACCATAAAATTACAGTGATCAAAACAGTATGGTGTTGGCACAAATCAGAAACATAAATCAATGGAACAAGATAGAAAGCCCAGAAATAAACCCACACACCTATTGTCAATTAGTCTGCAACAAAGGAGGCAGGAGTATACAATGGAGAAAAGACAGTCTCTTCAATAAATGGTGCTAGAAAAATCAGGCAGCTACATGAAAAGAGTGAAATTAGAACATTCTCTAATACCATGCACAAAAATAAACTAAAAATGGACTAATACCTAAGTGTAAGACTGGATAGAGTAAAACTCCTAGAAGAAAACATAGGCAGGACACTCTTTGTAATTTAATTTCCTTTTTTTGATGTGATTATTACATTGGCAGTAGGTAGAGTATATCTTGAACTCAGCAAGGCACCTGACAAGATACATCATGTTTTCTATGGACAGAATGCGAGTATATTTACATGGACCTTTAATTGCTTGAAACACTATATAGTCAAAGAAATTAACAAAATGATATTAATGATATAACCTGAGGAAGATCTCTATTAGCATTGCAAAAGAGTCTGTGGTGGCTTCAGCACCTCCAACATTTTTATCAATGATCTACAAGCATTAAGAGAACACTCATTTAATGAACATCTTACATGTCAACCTCACATGGGTTTCTTAAGTAACAAATATATTTCTATGTAGGCACTCTAAAATTTTATCTAATTTAATCTTCACAATAATCCTATGAGGTAGGCATTTTTATTCCAGTTTTACCAATCAGGAAACTGAGGTTCAGAAAACAGTCCTACATCCCACAATTTACAAAGAATAATGTTCCATATCTGTTTAGCGAAAACATCAACAGATGTCATCCCACTTCTTACAGTGTAGAAAGGACTGGAGAAAGTATGCTCTGGGGAGAAAGTCTGACCAGAAGACCTCCAAGATGTTACAATTTAATGTAAATAAAATTTTACACAAAAGACAAAAATAGTGTGGTGATTCCCTTTACCAAAGGATATACCACAGGATTTCTCTAAATCACAAACTCTCCTACTGCCCTGAAGATGTACTCTGAATATCTCAAAAACATACACATTTTCAGGGATGCTTCTGTTTTATCAGATAGGGTGTTCTATGAATTCTCTCTTTTAAAGTGTAATAATTGATATTTAAAGTAGGTACTAAGAAAGACTGAAACATGTAAAGGTATCAGGAAAGCTGGCTGGATTCTGGTGTTAGCTCTGATGGTCTTAAGTAAAATAATTTCTCCCAGATCTCTTCTAAATGGCTTCCAAAAATCTCTTCTTAATGACTCAATGTGTGTGTCCTGTAAATAATTGATTGCATAGAGATAATCCAGTAGAAGGAAATATTTGATCATAATGACTTGGGGGAAAAATATGCTGGATCATTTCTACTTAGTAAGCAAATGTTGATTAATAAGTGGTTGCACTTAAGTAACTTTGAAGAATCTACAAAAGTTCAATGTTCAAGATAACCAAAGAATTGCATACTTTTAGTTAATGATTACACATGAACTTAAAAAAGGTTTTCTTTCTTGTGCAATATCTTAAAATAGATATCCAGTGGTAACAGTAAAAATATTGCTTTTCCCTTTGTATTTTTTAATTGAGTCTAATATTCATGTTCCTATAGCATAAGCTAAAAACAGTAATATGAATTAATCAAATAATTACTTCCAAACTCTTCACCAAGATAATCTGCACATTTTTGTGCTGTAAAACAAACAGGAGTATTTAGAATAACCAGACCAAAAAGGACATACAAGTAATTAAACTAACAATAACTTAAAAATACTTTTACTAATTATAAATTTATTTTTTAATATTAAAACCTGAAATATAGTGAAATTTTTCTGGTTGAATAAACAAATTTCAAAGAACAAATTTAAATAATTAATGAACTCATTGAACTAGACCTAAAGCCTAACAAAATAGTCAACTAATAAAATATTTATGTAGATTTAAAAAAAAAATGAAGATGGTGGAACACATGTATAACTGTGGCTGATTCACGTTGGTTGATATAAGGCAAAAACCATCAAAATATTGTAAAGTAATTATCCTCCAATTAAAATAATTAATTAAAAAAATTTAAAACATATACTTTAAAAAATAGTAAAAGTTAGTTATTGATGGTACAGAATAATGTCCCTAGTGGTCAAAGAATAAAATTTTAACAGTGGACAAACTAGAGAGAATTGGATGAGCAGTTCAATGTTTTTTAGACAGAAGCATTTTAGTATAAAAAAGAAGTAACTGGGAACTCCCTGGTGGTCCTGTGGCTAGGACTAGGCACTTTCACCGCCATGTCCCACATTCAGTCCACAGTTGGGGAAATAAGATCCTGCAAGCTGAGTGGGGCAGCCAAAAATAATAACAACAATTAATTTAGGTCTTTGCTTCACATCATACCATAAAATATATTTTGATAGGTCATAAAACAGGAGAAGAAAATGGGCTAGCATAAAGAGATATGCACTGGAGAGAATAATACTCTTCTGAGTCCTGGAAAAAAAAAAGGTGATATCAGAAAATAGAAAAATGTCTACACAATATTTTTTGTTTTATTAATTTTCAAGAGACTTTTATAAAAGTCAGTCAGCCCTCTGTATCCCTGGGTTCCACGTTCACAGATTCAACCAATCACAGACCAAAAGTATTTGAGAAAAATAAAGTTCCAGAAAGTTCCAGAAAGCAAAACTTGAATTTGCCATTCAGTAGCAGCTATTTACATAGTATTTACATTATATTGATATTTACAACTATTTGTATTTACATTGTATTAGGCATTATAGGTAAACTAGAGATGATTTAAAGTATTCAGGAGGATGTGTGTAAGTTACAGGAAAAAACTACACCACTTTCTACATGGGACTTAAGCAGCTGCAGATTTTGGTATCCAGGGGGATCTTGGAATCAATCTCCCCTCGATCCTGAGGGACACCTATACAATATGAAAGTAACCAAACAGGGAAGACATCTGACAAAAATAACATGGGAGGGGCAATCTAAGTATTGTAATCATCACATAGAAAACCACATAGCTTTACCAGCAATTAAATACAAGTAATTACGAAAATTTCTAGAAAGATACAAAAGAAACTGTTGATAGTGGCTGCTTTCAGAGGAACTGGAGGAATGAAGAAAATAAGCTAAAAGAAATTATGTGGAAGATGTTGAATTCTGTGGAATACAAGTTCTAGCAAAACAGCACCAAAACAACCTGTTAAGATAAAGCTGAGTTTATTCTTATCACAGTGGATAGCACTACCTTAACATATGGTGGCCTTTTACTAGGAATTTATTTAAATTCATAATATCAAATGCATTCTTATAATTTATGGTTGGACTCCTGCTATTATTATTATAGACAGTTTTATGAACTGAGAACATGAAAATGGCCAAATCAGTGAAAATTTGCTGGACAGTATCTTTAAGTGTACTGTCAAGACTTAAAAATGCATTTCTCTGTATGTTCATGTTTGTTCACACACATATGGAGAAATTTGGGGAGTGCTTTCACTAGCACTTAGCTTTTTCACCTGATATTTGGGGACATATTTGAGAGAGATTACCAAGTACTATTTGCAAAAGGAGTTTGAAGAGGTCCATATTTTATTTAAAGGAAAAAAAATCTGAACTTTCAATCATATAATTTCAACTTAAAATTCTTTGACTATGGGAGTTGTATCCATAGAGCAACAAGTACAGTGCTAGGCATACGGATATGAGCCATATAAATAAAATTGCTATTTTCATAATCTTTACTTTCGACTTGGGTTCATTTTTGACCTATAAAGGGAAGGACCATCTTTTTGGCATCTTGTGACCAGACAGTTGTGAATGGGTTGAAAAAACAGGATGACTTGTTTATGGGTCTCCTATTTTCAAACACATGAACTGTAATTGACTTCTGAGCAATTTCTAAGTATAAAGTGCATTCTTTAAGATAGGTGTCTGAACTTCATTGAACTCTGACTGGCTTAAGCTGTAAGGAGGTTTAGAGACTTTGAACTTAGTCAAGCCAGTGAGTTACCAGTAAGACTTTTTCTAAAGATATTTCCTTTGCAATTGTCAGACTGTAGAGATTTGGAAAGCTCTTAATTCTGCTAAAGAAGGTTGCTATGAAACCTTCACAACAAAGGCTGGAGGGGAAACTCACTCTCCAATTTTTTCCTTCTTACCACCTTTATCCATTTTTTCCCACCCCTACCTCTAGCAACCACCAATCTATTCTCTATGAGTTCCCTTTATTGTTTTAGATTCCACATATAAGTGAAATGATACAGTATTTGTCTTTCTGTGTCTGATTTATTTCACTTAGCATAATTCCCTCAAGGTCCATCCATTCATGTTGTTGCAAATGGTGGGATTTCTTTCCGTCTCTTTTGACTGAATATTTCATTGTGTATATATGTATATGTGTGTGTGTGTATCTTACAACTTATTATTTAAAAATTTTTATTGGAATATAGTCAATTTACAAAGATGTGTTAGTCTCAGGTGTACAGCATCTTACAATTTCTGTATCCATTCATTCACTGATGGACACTTGTTTCCCTGTATTGGCTATTGTAAATAATACTGCAGTGAACATGGTTATCTTTTTTGACAGTAGCTTCATTTCCTTCAGATGAATACCCAGAAGTGGAATTGCTGGCTCATGTTAATTCCACACCTCTATACTGTTTTATATAGTGACTGTGCCAATTAACATTCCCACCAACACTGCACAACGGTTTCCTTTTCTCCACATCCCTACCAACAATTATTTGTCGTTTTGGTAACAGTCATTCTAACAAACATGAGGTGATATCTCACTGTGGTTTTGATTTGCATTTTGCTGATGATCAGTGATGTTGAGCATGTTTTCAGGTACCTGTTGACCATTTCTTTGTCTTCTTTGGAAAAATGTCTATTTGGATCAATTCTTCTGCCAATTTTAAATCAGTTTTTTTTTCTATTGAGTTGTATGGGCTCTTTATATATTTTAGATTTTAACCCTCATCAGATATGACTTGCCAATATTTCCTTCCATGCTATAGGTTGTCTTTTCATTTCACTGATGTATTTCTTTGCTGTACAGAGATTTTAGTTTGATGTAGTCCCACTTGTAGTCCCATTTTTGCTTTTGGTCAAATCTAAAAAAATCATTGCCGAAACTATATTTTCCAATTATATTATGCTCAGTGTCCTTGGTCACGGGCTCAGTTTGTGACCCCAGGGACTATGGTTTGCCAGGCTCCTCTGTTCACGTATTTTTCCAGGCAAGAGTACTGGAGTGGGTTGCCATTTCCTGCTCCAGGGGATCTTCCCAACCCAGGGATCAAACCTGAGTCTCTCAAGTCTCCAGCATTGGCACATGGATTCTTTACCACTGCATTACCTGGAAGCCCAATTACATTAGGATCCTCATGAAGAGTACACCCAACTTAGAGTGGCTTGAATGAAAATATTTATTGGTTCACATAACCAAAAGCCCAGAGATAATGCAGTTCTCAAGACTGATTGATTCCAGTGGTTGTGCTCCCTTTCTCTCACATTCTTTTGACTTTGCTCTCTTTTGGCATCAGTTTCATTCTCAAACAGGTCATAGACAGCTGCAACTGTTTCAAGACTCATATTCACACATAACAAATAGCAGAAGAGTCATTTTCAGCAAGTGTCCTAGAAATAGAAGCTACTAGCAAACGTCTTCTGGCATCTCAATGGCCCACATTTCTGAATCAATTCCTGACAAGGAAAATAAAGTCACTCTTATAGATAACTCAGACCATCCCTGAAGTTGTGGGTGAGGCTGGCCTTTCCTCTATCGCGTGGGACACAAACAGAGTGACTGCTACAACAAGATCAGAATTGGGAGAAAAAATGAGGGGTAAAGTCTGGGGAAGAAACTGATTCTGTCTACTAGGAATCAATTCTTAGCTTATTTCCAATCCAGATTAAAGATAACATGGGAAACTATTTAGTGCCTCGACTATTTAGTGCCTTATTATAAAAAGGATTTTAAGTGACTTTAAAAAATATATAAAATACAGCAAGATAAAATGAGTAAAGAGAAAGGATAGAAAAAGTAAAAAGAAGAGACAAGCCCACTACACAAAATTTATTCAGTATGATCCTTTTTGCTTGTGGGATACATATTTGACTCAGTTTCTGTCAGTTTAAAGAGGAAAACTGAATCAGGAACTCTTATCAGTCAAACCTCTTTTGGTTGTGAGTGTCAAAGATCCAAATCAAACAGGCATAAATACAAAAAAGGAAATTTATTGGCTTATTTAATAGAACAGTCTGTGAATGGAACTAGCTGTAGGCACAGATTAGGTTCACAGACTCAAACAAGGTTATCTGGACATTTACTTTTCTGTTGGTTTCATTTTTAAGGAGCCTCTTTTCACCTGCTGGCAAAGATGGCCTCAAAAACTCTGTGCTTACATAGTTCTTACAGCTAGTGATTCTAGTAAAAAGAGAGCATCTCTTTCTGAGAGCGCCAGAAAAAAGTCCTTGCTTGGATTCTGTTTGGCCCTCTTTGTGGTTAGTCCCAACTCTGGACTAGACAATGTGGACAAAGGAATGAGGCATACTAACTGCTTAGCCTGGGTCAATGTGCCCCAGGGGGTGCTACATGATTTACAATCCCATTAGGAAATCATTATCTTTCAGTGGCAGCTTCAGTAAAGAAAAGGGTTAAGCAAACAAAATATCTTGATAACAACATAATTCCATATACATAAGATATAAACAAATCAACTGTTCTGAAGCCCAGTTACTCCCCAGACTAATACTTAAGAAACAATGTCTCCTCTAGGACCTCAATAACACACTGATCAGTTCAGTTCAGTCGCTCAGTTGTGTCCGACTCTGCGACCCCATGAATTGCAGCACGCCAGGCCTCCCTGTCCATCACCAAATCCTGGAGTTCACTCAGACTCACGTCCATCGAGTCAGTGATGCCATCCAGTCATCTCATTCTCTGTTGTCCCCTTCTCCTCCTGCCCCCAATCCCTCCTAGCATCAGAGTCTTTTCCAATGAGTCAACTCTTCGCATGAGGTGGCCAAAGTACTGGAGTTTCAGCTTTAGCATCATTCCTTCCAAAGAAATCCGAGGGCTGATCTCCTTCAGAATGGACTGGTTGCATCTCCTTGCAGTCCAAGGGACTCTCAAGAGTCTTCTCCAACATCACAGTTCAAAAGCATCAATTCTTCAGTGCTCAGCCTTCTTCACAGTCCAACTCTCACATCCACACATGACCACAGGAAAAACCATAGCCTTGACTAGACAGACCTTTGTTGGCAAAGTAATGTCTCTGCTTTTGAATATGCTATCTAGGTTGGTCATAACTTTCCTTCCAAGGAGTAAGCGTCTTTTAATTTCATGGCTGCAGTCACCATCTGCAGTGATTTTGGAACCCAGAAAAATACAGTCTGACAGTTTCCACTGTTTCCCCAACTATTTCCCATGAAGTGATGGGACTGGATGCCATGATCTTAGTTTTCTGAATGTTGAGCTTTAAGCCAACTTTTTCACTCTCCACTTTCACTTTCATCAAGAGGCTTTTGAGTTCTTCTTCACTTTCTGCCATAAGGGTGGTGTCATCTGCATATCTGAGGTTATTGATATTTCTCCCGGCAATCTTGATTCCAGCTTGTGTTTCTTCCAGTCCAGCATTTCTCATGATGTACTCTGCATATAAGTTAAATAAGCAGGGTGACAATATACAGCCTTGATGTACTCCTTTTCCTATTTGGAACCAAGCTGTTGCTCCATGTCCAGGTCTAACTGTTGCTTCCTGACCTGCATACAGATTTCTCAAGAGGCAGGTCAGGTGGTCTGGTATTCCCATCTCTTTCAGAACTTTCCACAGTTTATTGTGATCCACACAGTCAAAGGCTTTGGCATAGTCAATAAAGCAGAAATAGATGTTTTTCTGGAACTCTCTTGCTTTTTCCATGATCCAGTGGATGTTGGCAATTTGATCTCTGGTTTCTGTGCCTTTTCTAAAACCAGCTTGAACATCAGGAAGTTCACAGTTCATGTATTGCTGAAGCCTGGCTTGGAGAATTTTTGAGCATTACGTTACCAGTATGTGAGATGAGTGCAATTGTGCGGTAGTTTGAGCATTCCTTGGCATTGCCTTTCTTTGGGATTGGAATGAAAACTGACCTTTTCCAGTCCTGTGGCCACTGCTGAGTTTTCCAAATTTGCTGGCATATTGAGTGCAGCACTTTCACAGCATCATCTTTCAGGATCTGAAATAGCTCAACTGGAATTCCATCACCTCCACTAGCTTTGTTCATAGTGATGCTTTCTAAGGCCCGCTTGACTTCACATTCCAGGATGTCTGGCTCTAGATGAGTGATCACACCATCGTGATTATCTGGGTCGTGAAGATCTTTTTTTGTACAGTTCTTCTGTGTATTCTTGCCATCTCTTCTTAATATCTTCTGCTTCTGTTAGGTCCATACCATTTCTGTCCTTTATCGAGCCCATCTTTGCATGAAATGTTCCCTTGGTATCCCTAATTTTCTTGAAGAGATCTCTAGTCTTTCCCATTCTGTTGTTTTCCTCTATTTCTTTGCATTGATCACTGAGGAAGGCTTTCTTATCTCTTCTTGCTATTCTTTGGAACTCTGCATTCAGATGCTTATATCTTTCCTTTTCTCCTTTGCTTTTCACTTCTTTTCTTTTCACAGCTACTTGTAAGGCCTCCCTAGACAGCCATTTTGCTTTTTTGCATTTCTTTTCCATGGGGATGGTCTTGATCCCTGTCTCCTGCACAATTTCATGAACCTCATTCCATAGTTCATCAGGCACTCTATCTATCAGATCTAGGCCCTTAAATCTATTTCTCACTTCCACTGTATAATCATAAGGGATTTGATTTAGGTCATACCTGAATGGTCTAGTGGTTTTCCCTACTTTCTTGAATTTGAGTCTGAATTTGGCAATAAGGAGTTCATGAACTGAGCCACAGTCAGCTCCTAGTCTTGTTTTTGTTGACTGTATAGAGCTTCTCCATCTTTGGCTGCAAAGAATATAATAAATCTGATTTTGGTGTTGACCATCTGGTGATGTCCATGTGCAGAGTCTTCTCTTGTGTTGTTGGAAGAGGGTGTTTGCTATGACCAGTGCATTTTCTTGGTAAAACTCTATTAGTATTTTTCCTGCTTCATTCCATATTCCAAGGCCAAATTTGCCCGTTACTCCAGGTGTTTCTTGACTTCCTACTTTTGCATTCCAGTCCCCTATAATGAAAAGGACATCTTTTTTGGGTGTTAGTTCTAAAAGGTCTTGTAGGTCTTTATAGAACCGTTCCACTTCAGCTTCTTCAGCATTACTGGTTGGGGCATAGACTTGGATTACTGTGATATTGAATGGTTTGCCTTGGAAACGAACAGAGATCATTCTCTCGTTTTTGAGATTGCATCCAAGTACTGCATTTCGGACTCTTGTTGACCATGAAGGCTACTCCATTTCTTCTGAGGGATTCCTGCCTGCAGTAGTAGATATAATGGTCATCTGAGTTAAATTCACCCTTTCCAGTCCATTTTAGTTTGCTGATTCCTAGAATGTCGACATTCACTCTTGCCATCTCTTGTTTGACCACTTCCAATTTGCCTTGATTCATAGACCTGACATTCCAGGTTCCTATGCAGTATTGCTCTTTACAGCATTGGACCTTGCTTCTATCACCAGTCACATCCACAGCTGGGTATTCTTTTTGCTTTGGCTCCATCCCTTCATTCTTTCTGGAGTGATTTCTCCACTGATCTCCAGTAGCATATTGGACACCTACTGACCTGGGGAGTTCCTCTTACAGTATCCTAACATTTTGCCTTTTCATACTGTTCATGGGGTTCTCAAGGAAAGAATACTGAAGTGGTTTGCCATTCCCTTCTCCAGTGAACCACATTCTGTCAGATCTCTCCACCATGACCCGCCCGTCTTGGGTTGCCCCACGGGCATGGCTTAGTTTCATTGAGTTAGACAAGGCTGTGGTCCTAGTGTGATTAGATTGACTAATTTTCTGTGAGTATGGTTTCAGTGTGTCTGCCCTCTGATGCCCTCTTGCAACACCTACCATCTTACTTGGGTTTCTCTTACCTTGGGCGTGGGGTATCTCTTCACGGCTGCTCTAGCAAAGCGCAGCCGCTGCTCCTTACCTTGGACTAGGGGTATCTCCTCACTGCTGCCCTTCCTGACCTTCAACGTGGGATAGCTCTTCTAGGCCCTCCTGCATCCGCGCAGCTGTGGCTCCTTGGACGTGGGGTTGGTCCTCCCTGCCGCCGCCCCTGGCTTCGGGCGTGGGGTAGCTCCTCCTGGCCGCCGCCCCTAACCTCGGACTTGGGTTAGCACCTCTTGGCCGTTCCTGCACCATCGAAGCCTGGCACTCTCAGCCATTGCCCCTGACCTCGAACGTGTGGTAACTCCTCTTGGCCGCCGCCCTTCAGGCATGGGGTCCTCCTGGCTTCTGCCCCTGACCTCTTCCCCTGGCTTCGGGCGTGGAGTAGCTCCTCTTGGCCGCGCTTAGTGCGCCGGTCACAGCCGCCCGCGCTTAGTGCGCCGGGGACCTAGACTGTCTAAAAAACACAAGTGTCTTCTATTACATCTCCATTACAAACCAGTGGCATTATGCCAATGTGGTTTAGTGGTGTTTTTTTTTTTTTTTTTAATTCTATGAGAGACTAAAGCAATGCAATTCAAACACACAGCTCTTTGTGATTTTTTTCCAAGGATAAAATTTAGCATCTAAACAGGACAAGATGGAATGAATATTCTTCAGGTGTCTTAGTCACAACCCTTAGTTGCAGGGAATAAAGCGGTGTAGCCATCTTCCTGAGAGATATAAACTAAATGCAAAACAAACAAGAAACGGTATTTTGTTTCCACCATTGTCTTAGACCATCATGCCTCTTTCCTTGCCCTTGACATCTTGGGCAGCTCCTATAGCTTTTCAGCCTCTTTCAGGTTTAAATAGCCCAAGCTAATTTAATCTAATTTAAAACTCTCTCACATTCACTTTTTAAAAACAGCTTTATTAAGATATAAATTATATATAATTCAGTGTTGAAATGTACAATTCAGTGGTTTTTAGCATATTCAGAGTTGTGTGACCATCACTACAATCAATTTTAGAACATTTTTCACCACCCACAAAAGAAACTCACACTTGGTTTAAAGCCCCTCTCCTTTTTTGGCTCAGGGACCAGTTATTGCTGGGGAGAGAAATGTCACTCCTTTTATCATTTTCCTCTGTTACTCAATTTCTCCCCTACAAATTCCAGAATTGGGGCAGGGAAGGTGAGGAGCGGGGAAAAGAGGCAAAGGTAGTTGGATGACCAAACTTTCCCAGTCTGCCTGACACTGATGAGGTTTTGTAGGACTCAGGACTTTCACGGGCGAACTCAGAGAAGTTCCAAGCAAACTGGGATGGTTACTTACCATCTGGGATGGTTAGTTACCATATTGATTTGGTGCTGTTTGCATTAATAATTCACTCATTTGATCAATAGCTGGTCATCACACTGTCACAGCCACTTTCCTGGTGTTCCAACTCTTAGCTCTTCTTTGGGTGACTGCCAAACTGCAATTTCCTAACAGCGTATACACACTGGCTGACCTCTTCCCCTTCCACATCCTGTCTTCCATTGCTGGTAATGTTAAATTTGATTGGGTTAAAATGGTAACAACCAGAAAGCTTGACCATTATAATGTCAAGTTTCTACTTTCATGACTAGCAAATTATCCACCGGGTGATATTTCAACACCATTTAGATATTCAGCCCCCTATCAAACTTTTACCTAATGGTTTCAGCATTAACAGTCTTTGGCTGATTTATTTCATTAGGGGTTGCAAAATGATTTATTCTCTAATTCAGAAAGATGAGTCATGTTGCTAGGAATATTCATGTACAAATGCCCATGTGGACATGTTTTCAATTTTCTTGGGGGTATATATATATAAACCTAAGAATGGAATTGCTGGGCCATAGCAACTCTATGTTTAACACTTGAGAAGTTCCCAGACTATTTTACAAAGCAGCTCCACCATTTTACAATCCTGCCAGTAGCACTGAAGGTTGTACTTGCTCCACACTCTTGCCAGCACTTGATATGGTCAGTCTTGTGGGGGATACAGTCATTCCAGTGGGTGTGAAGTGGCAGCTTGGTGGGGTTTTGATTTGTATTTCCCTAATGATAAGATGGCTGGTTGGCATCACTGACTCGATGGACGTGAGTCTGAGTGAACTCCGGGAGTTGGTGATGGACAGGGAGGCCTGGTGTGCTGCAATTCATGGGGTCGCAAAGAGTCAGACACAACTGAGCAACTGAACTGAACTGAATGATAAATTATTTTTGAGCATTTTTCGTGTGCTTGTTGGTCAATTGTCCACCTTCTTTGGAGAAATGTCTACTCAAATCCTCATTCATTTTAAAACTGGGTTGTGTTTTGTTTAATATACATTCTGGATACAAACCCCTAAACATAGACACACATTTGCAAATATTTTCTCCATTCTATAGGTTGTCTTTTCACTTTTTTGATGTTAAACTTTGAAACATTATTTTTTCTTTTGTGACTTGTGCTTTTCCTGTTGTACCTAACGCTTTGCCCAGCCCAAGTTGACAAAGATTTACTGTTGTTTTCTTCTAAGAATTTTGTTTTAGCTCTTTTATTCATGTCTATGAGGCAATTGCATTAACTTTTGCACATGATGTAAGGTCTAACTTCACTCTTTTACAAGTGTATATCCAGTTGTCCAGCACTTTTGGTAAAGACTTCTTCCCCAGGGAATTATCTTGCCACCCTTGTCAAGAATCAATTGCCTATTGTAAAAGGGTTTATTTCTGGACCCTCAATTCTATTGCATTGAGCTATATATTTATCTTTATTCCAGTTATACATTGTCTCAATTATTGTAGCTTTGTAGTAAGTTCTGAAATCAGGAAGTATAAGTCCTTCATATTTGTTCCTTTTTGTTTGGCTATTTTGGATTCCTTGCATTTCCAGATGAATTTTAAGATCAGCTTGTTAATTTCTGCCCAAAAAGCAGCTGGGATGTCAATAGTGATTGTCTTGAATTTGTAGACCCATGAAGAATACTGCTAACTTAACAATATTAAATCCTCCAATCTATGAACATGGGATGTCTTTCCATCTATTTCCTTATTCTCAGGTCTTTAAAAATTCCTTTAAAAAATGCTTTGTAGCTTTCAACATACAGTCTTGCACTTCTTTGATTAAATTCCTAAGCATTTTATCATTTTGATGCTATCATAAATGGAATTTCCCTTTAGAATTGTTATTGTTAGTGTAGCAGTACAGTTGATTCTGTATATTGCTCAACTTAAAAAATTTTGTGTGGATTCTCTAGAATTTTCTGTATACAAGATCATGTCACCTGTAAATGTAGTTCAGTTGTTAAGTCATGTCTGGAGGCTGCAATCCCATGGACTGCAGCACACCAGGCTTCCCTGTCCTTCACTGTCTCCCAGAGTTTGCTCAAATTCATGTCCATCAAGTCGGTGATGCCATCCAACCATCTCATCCTCCGTTTCTCCCTTCTCCTCTTGCCCTCAATCTTCCCAGCAATAGGGACTTTTCCAATGAGTTCGCTCTTTGCATCAGGTGGCCAAAGTATTGGAGTTTCAGCTTTAGCATCAGTCCTTCCAATGAATATTCAGGATTGATTTACTTAGGAATATTAGGATTGACTGGTTTGATCTCCTTGCTCTTTCAAGAGTCTTCTCCAGCACCACAATTTGAAAGTATCAATTCTTCGATGCTCAGCCTTCTTGATGGTCCAACTCACACATTCATACACAACTACTGGAAAAACCATAGTTTGACTATATGGACCTTTGTTAGCAAAATGATATCTCTCCTTTCTAATATGCTGTCTAGGTTTGTCATGGCTCTTCTTCCAAGGAGCAAGAGTTTTAATTTTGTGGCTGCAGCCACCATCCACAGTGATTCTGGAGCCCAATGAAATAAAATCTGTCAGTTTCCACTTTTGCCCTATTTGCCATGAAGTGATGGGACTGGATACCCATCACTGGATCTTAGTTTTTTGAATGTGGAGTTTTAAGCCCATTTTTTCACTCTCCTCTTTCACTCTCATCAAGAGGCTCTTTAGTTCCTCTTTGCTTTATGCCTTAGAGTGGTATCATTCGCATGTCTGAGGTTGTTGATATTTCTCTCAACAATCTTGATTCCAGGTTGTGAGTCATTCACCCCAGCATGTCCTATGATGTACTCTGCATACAAGTTAAATAAGCAGGGTGACAAAATATAGCCTTGATGTACTCCTTTCCCAATTTTGAACCAGTCTGTTGTTCCATGTTCAGTTCTAACTGTTGCTTCTTGACCTGAATTCCAAAAACATTTATGGCTTCACTGACTATACTAAAGCCTCTGACTGTGCAGATCACAACAAGCTGTGGAAAATTCTTGGATAGGAATACCAGACCACCTTATCTGTCTCCTAAGAAACCTGTATGCAACTATATAGAAGACGTTTTCTTTCTTTTTAATCTGGATGCTTCTTATTTCTTTTTCTTGCCTAACTGCCCCCGCTATGGACCTGCAGTACAATGTTGAGTAGAAGTGGTGAGAGTGGACATCCTGTCTTGTTCCTGATCTTAGGGAGAAAGTATTAAGTTTGATGTTAGCTATATGTTGTTTTTGTTTTTTATAGTTGCTCTTTATCAGGTTGAGGAAGTTCCTTTCTATCCCAAGTTAGCTGAATGTTTTATTATGAAAGGGTGTTAGATTTTGTCAAATGCTTTTTCCACAATGAGATGACCATGTGATTTTTGTGCTTTATTCTATCAATATGGCATATTACACTGATTGATTCTTGAGTGTTATACTAGCCTTGCATTCCTGGTATAAATCCTCTCAGGTCACAATGTATAATCTTTTTTATGTTGCTGGACTCAGTTTACAGAAAGAGTACAAAGTAGATCTTGATGGGGCCAACTGAAGGTAAGCAGCATAGTAACTGAAGTCAGGAAGTCCTGACTCTGAAGCCAGTGCATTTTTTCCACTAGAAAGTAAATCAATATGGATATGCAATTTGATGGTTTAAATGAAAAATGCATAAAAATATGAAGGCATGGTTCCCTAGTCACAAATTACTTGTAATACTGATGAGAGGATATATACACATAAAATAATGAGAAAATATTTTAAAATAGGACTAGGTGTAGAAAATAAAATCAAGGTGAGAGGTTACCTTGGGTTTCCCTGGTGGTTCATACAGTAAAGAATCCGCCTGCAATGCAGGAGGTTCAATCCCTGAGTTGGGAAGACTCCCTGGAGAAGGGAATGGCAACCTACTCCAGTATTCTTGCCTAGAGAATTCCATGGACAGAGGAGACTGGCGGGCTATAGTCCATGAGGTTGCAAAGAGTGGGACACGACTGAGCGACTAACACTTTCATTTTCACAAGTGGTTACCTTGTGTTTCATTTATATTCACGTAGTGGAGGGCACCGGAGAAGGCAATGGCACCCCACTCCAGTACTCTTGCCTGGAAAATCCCATAGGAGGAGGAGCCTGGTAGGCTGCAGTCCATGAAGTTGCTAAGAGTCGGACACGACTGGGTGACTTCACTTTCACTTTTCACTTTCATGCATTGGAGAAGGAAATGGCAACCCACTCCAGTGTTCTTGCCTGGAGAATCCCAGGGACGGGGGAGCCTGGTGGGCTGCCGTCTATGGGGTCGCACAGAGTCGGACATGACTGATGCGACTTAGCAGCAGCAGCAGCAGTGGAGGGCACAAAATATTGGCTTCAATACTCAATGCCTAGCTTCCTGGGAAAAGCTTTTAAACTATCAAAGATTGATACTAGAAAGCTAACCTAGAAGAAGGAGAAGGCAATGGTACCCCACTCCAGTACTCTTGCCTGGAAAATCCCATGGATGGAGGAGCCTGGAAGGCTGCAGTCCATGGGGTCGCTGAGGGTCGGACAAGACTGAGCGACTTCACTTTCACTTTTCACTTTCATGCATTAGAGAAGGAAATGGCAACCCACTCCAGTGTTCTTGCCTGGAGAATCCCAGGGACGGGGAAGCCTGGTAGGCTGCCGTCTATGGGGTCACACAGAGTCGGACACGACTGAAGTGACTTAGTGATAGCAATGGAAACCTAGAAGAAAAAAACATTTAATGGGCACATACTATGTTCTTGGTGTTTTAATATATTCTTAAACTAGAAACCGTATTATTCCTGATTTACAAATAAAGGAATTACAGTTCAAAATAAGTTAACTTAAACTGGAAGCCAGGATATGATTTCAAGTATGTCTGATTTGTCCAGGAGTACAGCTCTCTGTGGTACATCCACATTCCAGAAGCATCGTAAAGCAGAAGACTTGGAGGTTAATAGTCTAGCATTTAAGTCTCATAAATAACATTGTTATTAAATTTTGAGCAATTCATAGCACCTCTCATATGACTAGTTACTCTGTTTAAATAAAATAGAGATGATTACATACCCTGCTCTTATCTCTGAAGGATCATAGAGTAAAATCCAAGCATGGGAGAGGGTTAGGCCAAAATACTAAACATGACTGTGTGTGCATGTCTATGCGATACTTACATATCTGTATCTATACCTCAAAGCCAATATTAAAACTGTTAACAGAAATAACTACTAATGGAAAACACTGAAGTTACTGTTAGTTTTTAAATAGTTTGTCTTTCATTTCTCAAAAATTCCTTGGCAAATACTATATGTTGAAATGGTATCTGGAAAAGTGAGGAAAGAAGATTTAAAAGTGAGGGAAACGACACATTAATAAAAAGGCAAGGTTTTCTGTATATAGTCATTAGTACCCAAATCTGTGCATGCTATTTATAGAGGCTCCATTAACTAGTTTCATGACCAAGGCCAAGTTCTCTACATTATGATTCGGTTAATCTCCTAATACAGAAACATCAGTTCTATTACCAGAGGGGTGTTGTGTGTGTAGAATGAGATTATAACATGAAAGTCACAGAAAAAAGCTAGTATTGAATTTCACCATTTGGGACCTGCTTGTGAGAGTTGGACTGTGAAGAAAGCTGGGCACCAAAGAATTGATGCTTTTGAACTGTGGTGCTGAAGAAGACTCTTGAAGAGTCCCTTGGACTGCAAGGAGGTCCAACCAGTCCATCCTAAAGGAGATCAGTCCTGGGTATTCATTGGAAGGACTGATGCTAAAGCTGAAACTCCAATACTTTGGCCACCTCGTGCGAAGAGTTGACTCATTGGAAAAGACCCTGATGCTGGGAGGGATTGGAGGCAGGAGAAGAAGGGGATGACAGAGGATGAGATGGCTGGATGGCATCACCGACTCGATGGACATGAATTTGAGTGAACTCCAGGAGTTGGTGATGGACAGGGAGGCCCTGGGGTGCTGCGATTCACGGGGTTGCAAAGAGTCGGACACAACTGAACAACTGAACTGAACTGAACATAGGAAAAACATCTTTCATCACTAGAATCCAGTCTTCATATCTATGGCCTCAACTGAAAGAAACTATTATTCTGATAACCTCGCTAACCTCCCCAGTTCTCACTACAGGTCTTTCTAAATTGTCAGATGAACCTTATGGTTAAGCCATTTCTCTTTCTGGTGACAGAGACAGAAGTAACCTGATGAACAAAAAGATCGCTTCTGGCCTTTATAAGTCTAGGAACTTTTACATCCTACTTCCCAAGGCTGAAAATTTTTATGCTATACCATTTACTTTATATCCTTTGCATCTTGCCCAGGGTAACACATCCAAAAGTACATAATAAAAAGAGAAAATAAAATTAAAAAACAACAAAAAATCTTCCCTCTAATACTTGGCTACAGATTGTATTCAGGGTATGAATAAGAGATGCTACCACAATAGAATGGCAATTTTTATTTTACAATGACAAGGCAAAATAACCGCTATTGAGTTGACCATGAAGTCACATTTGAGTTCATACCTTGCAACTGAACTTTCCCAGTTCAATTAATTCCACTGAAAACAGACTTAAACCTCTGTCTGCAGAAGAAGTGTAGGCCAGATTTAACCACGATGATGGAGATGGCTGACAAGATTAAGCAAAGAAAATGACTGCACTCTGTTTCAAGTTCTTTTTCTTCTTGGAAACATTCTCCATGGTACTATAAGACTCAAAATAAAGACAGACTGTCCTGGCCAGAGAAGGTTAAAGCTGTCATAGAGAACTGTAGACTATTCTTCTGTCTTTGTCTGGTGATATCCATGTCTCTCAGAGAGGTCTGGCTAAACGAGAATATTCTTTGCAATAGCATTCAAAGTCCTTACTTGGGTCACATCTGTAACCTTTAGAGAATATTCTGAGTTAGAAAGAGAGGCTCCCATAGCAACAGAGGAATTTCTGCAATGGAAATAATAAAGAAACAGAAAATTACATAAGTTGTTAAATGAACCCTCCTACTGGCACTTCATTTTAGGGTAGATTTCATGGCTCAAGAACAAGGACCCTGCACTAACATATTTCATAATTTTTATTAGTTACTTGAAACACCTAGTGTCTAAATATACCAGATAGTATATTTGATTTTATATCTGGAATTGTAAATCTAAGGCTCTTGCTTCTTTTATATCTCATTTTCCCCAACTTACAAACAGAAAATAATCAATTAACTATTAAATTATAGGAATCCTCTCAAGTATGATAGAAAACACATAATAGTTTAAATTCCTTAAAAGTGATAAAATTTCAAAATGACTAAAAGTGGGGAATTCCTTGGTGGTCCAGTGGTTAGGACTCTGCTTTCATCACCAAGGGTGTGGGTTGACTCCTTGGTCAGGGAACTAAGATTCCACAAGCTGTGAGACATGGTCAAAAACAATAAAATTTAAAAAAAAAGAGAGAGAGGGTAAAAGTGAGGAAATATTTAAGTATTAACAGTAGGAAAGATAAAAAGGACTACAGCTCTTCCATCCTTATTACCTTAGTTATTAACTTTGCTAAAGGAGATCACAGGTGAATGGGCACACATACATATCTACTTCATCTGAAGCTTAGTTGCTGAATTAGAGTTTACTATTAACTGGTCTCGGAGAAGGCAAAGGCACCCCACTCCAGTACTCTTGCCTGGGAAATCCCATGGATGGAGGAGCCTGGTAGGCTACAGTCCATGGGGTCCCGAAGAGTCGGACACAACTGAGCGACTTCACTTTCACTTTTCACTTTCATTCACTGGAGAAGGAAATGGCAACCCACTCCAGTGTTCTTGCCTGGAGAATCCCAGGGACGGGGGAGCCCAGTGGGCTGCTGTCTATGGGGTCGCACAGAGTCAGACACAACTGATGTGACTTAGCAGCAGCAGCTAAGTCACGTCAGTCGTGAACTTAGACCATTAACTCGTCTAAGTTCAGTAAAGCCTTAAAGATTTGGAGGTTAGCCTATGTTCAGAAGAGCCTGCTTATTTAAGGCAGGATAAGAGCCACTCTGCAGTTAAAAAACTTTAAAAATGACTAATACTTACATGCTAATCACAACATTCTATTCATTAATCATGCCATCAACTAAGGTTTTCCTATTTGGAGAAGTAAAAATTAATCCCATTCCTTTTTGTAGGAGTCAAAGGAGTCATTTTTACCGAAACTTCATTCCTGAATCTCTAGCCGACCGAGCAGAACAGTGGAATTCTGTGGCACCTGAACCCTCAAGGATCCTCTGCAGATTTCTATCTGTTATGCCACCCCCTGTTGGAAAGAATAAGTAATATAGTAAATACAATAGATTTTCACATAAAATTTAGTGACTAATATGACTGCTAGCTCTACCTGGAATCTTCATACTGAAATTCCTCTTTGATATTCTCTCCTTACTCAGCTAAAATGAATTTAGAAACAAATGATGAAAGATAAGAATGCAGACTCTGGAGAACAAAAGATCAAAGAACCTTTATGACAGAACTGTACATGCCCACTGGTTTGTATAACAATGATCTAAAAGACTACTCTGGGGCCAGGGAAATAATTGAGTACTCAAGCCCTGCTTCCCCTAATTAAAGCAAAATCAAATTAAAAGCAAAGACTCAGAAACGTATCTCAAAGAGAAAACCTCAAAACAAAATCAAAAACAAAAACAGAACATCTCCAAGGTTCTTCTCTGGCCCATAACACACGGACTTCACACGGAAATGGGAACAATGCAAGGTGTTACACAGTTTCTTTATTATAATGCCCATTTTTAAATTTCATTTTACAGAAGAATTTGATTCTAGCTTATTAAAATTGCATAATCAAGGATTTTATGACTCATTTGTTTTGAGGAACAATCTTTTAAATGTCTGTATATAAAGAATTATATTCTCAACTGATATCAGATTAGATGACTGTTAAAATATGTATTTTTTACCTCAAGCTATTAAAGTTGCTTGAGATCAACTTTATTATGACCAACCTAGACAGCATATTAGAAAGCAGAGACATTACTTTGCCAACAAAGGTCCGTCTAGTCAAGGCTATGGTTTTTCCAGTAGTCGTGTATGGATGTGAGAGTTGGACAATAAAAAAGCTGAGCACCAAAGAACTGATGCTTTGGAACTGTGGTGTTGGACAAGACTCTTGAGAGTCCCTTGGACTGCAAGGGGATCCAACCAGTCAATCCTAAAGGAAATCAGACCTGAATATTCATTGGAAGGACTGATGTTGAAGTAGAAACTCCAATACTTTGGTCACCTGATGCAAAGAACTGACTCACTAGAAAAGACCCTGATGCTGGGAAAGACTGAGGGCAGGAGGAGTAGGGGACAGCAGAGAATGAGATGGTTGGATGGCATCACCAACTCAATGGACATGAGTTTGAGTAAGCTCTGGTAGTTGGTGATGGGCAGGGAAGCCTAGTGTGCCACAGTCCATGGGGTTGCAAAGAGTCGGACACGAATGAGCAACTGAATTGAACTGACTGATTAAAGTTGCTGAAATAACTTGACTTACACACTCTTTCAGACTCATTAACTTTTTTTTTTTAGTCATATAGTACAACAACAACAAATACCACTGAGCCCTAAGAAAGAACACAGACTGAGAGGTCAGATTTATTAGAATCCTGGCTTTACCACAGTGGCCCTTCACAGCTATGTGGCCTTGGATAAATTACTCAAGTCCACTAAGCCTCAATTTTTTTCATCAAAGAGGGATAGTATTGCTTACTTCACAAACTTGTTGTAAGGATTAAAAGACAAATATTTGTTATTTCTTTCTAACAAATAACAGAATATCTGGTCACTGAAATACATGTTACTCAGTTATCAGAACATAAGTAATACATTTCCCAAACACAGATTAACAGTTGGGACTTGAAAGAACAACTACTTCAATACTTTTCTTTATAAAGATAAGGGAACTGGAGCCTAAATTATAAGCTTCATTATGAAAATCCTCTAGAGGGAAACTGCTATATTTTATCTTTATATTTCCCAGTGATGGACACATATTAGGCTGATTTACCCAGGAATTTTTACTTGCTGGTATTTATTTACATGAAATTATCATAATTTATTTATAGATCTACTCAGTAAGCTCCTCAAGTAGAAGGATTACTTCATATACATTTCTGTGTTTTTATATCTACCACAGAACCTGGCATATAATCAGCATTTTCTTGGTAAGGTTTGTTAAATAATCACAAATACTTTGGATATAACATCATCTCACTTAAGACTATAAGCCTCTTGAGGAAGTAGTTTCTTGTGTAACTCTGTATCCCAAGTAGTGCCTTGCACACAGCACATAACTTAATAATTACATATAATGCCAAAGCAATCTTAAGTTAACAACTGTCTAAGTGTGGGTATTAGTCGTCAAGACTAAATACATTTAGTCTTAATGGAAATGCATCAGATACAATTAAGTCTCTTTAAGATTCCCTAATAAATCTCTTAAGGGTCTCAATTTAACAGATAATGTATGCTTTCTGTCTGCTTATGTTTCAGGAACTTGCTACAAGTCAAAGCTTTCCTAAAATTCTGACACTATACCTCTATTTGGCCTCTTTTAAAAAGTTTTCTTATATCTATCACCATTTGACTCCTGGTCAGTCTTGGCATTACTGGTATTAAGACAACCAGACATTATATGCCTTCTGATGTGATGAAACGTGAAGTATACAGAATTATTGTGAACTATTTCTACCAAAAATATTTAACCAGAATCTAACCAAGCCTTATGATCTAACTACCAGTTTATAGGAAATACAGAGACTAGGAAATACATGCTAAACAATATTGAAAGGAAACAATCCAGTAAAACCAGAAATTAGGACATTTTATAGCATAAGTTGTTCAAACTTACGCTATAAAAGTATTGGCCGACTATTAAATGGTATTTTAGGGAATTAGTGTTTATTTTGATAGATGTGATAATGATCTTGTGGTTAGATGCCCACAATGTGGTTAAAATGCCCCGCACCTTTTAAGAGAAGTATAAAGTGTCACAATGCCTTTAATTTAATTTAAGATGCCTCAGGATAAAAAAAGATGAGACAAATATGACAAGATGTTAAATACAGAAATTAAGTACATGAGTATTTATATGCTATTTTCTACTTTTTTTATCTGTTTGAGAAATTTAGTAAGAAAAAATTAAGACTGTCTTTATATTCATCTCATTCTGGATCTAGGCCTGCTTATCTAATTCTTTAAAAACTACTGACTTCTAATGAGCCATTATGTACTTAATTGACCTTACAGTTATCATTAGGAGTATGTGATCCACCTGTTCTGACTACAAGAATTTGCTCATTAGAGATTTTTAAAAAATTGAGTATTAGATTATTCAGGGATATTACCTAAACGTTTACTTATACTTTGTCACCAACTAGGACATGTGGCCCTAATCCAGTGTAGCAGCATCAAACCTGGTAAGTAAGCATCACCAGAAATGAACATCTACACTCACAAGACTGTATACTATGGGAAAGCAAATGTAGAAAAATCCCAATCCTTATCTGCTCTTCTCTGAGCTAAACCTCACACAAAGTTCTAAATTGCACTCAGGATCTCCCAATCTTAAACATTTTAATAAAATAGCACTATGTGCTAATACGTCTCCCCATACTGTCCTGCCTCTTTTGCTCTTCCTTCCCATTTTCAGTGTTATACTAGTAAATGGCATTACTTACCTGGCATTACCACAATCCTGCCTTTGGCCTGAAAAAATAAAAAAAATTAAACAAGTTAATTTTAATATCTTTCTCTTGCACAGGATAGTAAGGCAGCGAAACAGAAAAATAACTATACTAAATTACTACTAATATCTAATTTCAATAGATGTTTTCTAATTCTTTGGAATCATGCATAAGTAAAATGCTCAGCATACTAATTCCTTCTATCCAGAAAGGTTATTGTATTGCTTTAAAGACTTGTACTGTTATGAACATAAGAATAGGAGAACTAAATATAAATACTAAATAATCACATCACCTTAAGAAAAGCTATTACTGAAAAATAACACTCATTTTGAATTCTTGGTATGCAATGGAATCAAAGTTCAGTTCAGTCGCTCAGTCGTGTCCAACTCTTTGCAACCCCATGAATCACAGCATGCCAGGCCTCCCTGTCCATCATCAACTCCCGGAGTTCACTCAAACTCATGTCCATCGAGTTGGTGATGCCATCCAACCATCTCATCCTCTGTTGTCCCCTTCTCCTCCTGCCCCAAATCCCTCCCAGCATCAGGGTCTTTTCCAATGAGTCAACTCTTCACATGAGGTGGCCAAAGTATTGGAATTTCAGCTTTAGCACCAGTCCTTCCAAATAACACCCAGGACTGATCTCGTTTAGGTTGGACTGGTTGGGTCTCCTTGCAGTCCAGGGACTCTCAATAGTCTTCTCCAACACCACAGTTCAAAAGCATCAATTCTCTGGTGCTCAGCTTTCTTCACAGTCCAACTCTCACATCCACACATGACCACTGGAAAAACCATAGCCTTGACTAGACGGACCTTTATTGGCAAAGTAATGTCTCTGCTTTTTAATATGCTATCTACGTTGGTCATAACTTTCCTTCCAAGGAGTAAGCGTCTTTTAATTTCATGGAATGAAAGTTGTTGAATTTAAATAAGATTTTAGTATAAAAGAAAGAGTATAGCATAACTGTAAATTACCGGGGGTGGGGGTGGGGGGTGGGGAGAGGAATCTGTTCAAATCCTATATCCTCAAATCCTAAATACAGGAATTTATAGCCTATAAATTCCCTACCATATTATACCAATTAAAAAACACCAGAGGTCCATTTTGTTGGCTACTAAAGAATAAAATGAACTATAGGAATTAATTTAATTTCTGATAATTCCAGAAGATAGGTATTAAAATCTCCTCACTTTCATTCTAATTTTTATTATATTTCCTAAATAAATTTAGGTGATATATACTCAGTATCACTCAAAATCAAAACGGAAATCACCCTTTTTACAAATGTATACTCAGTGGAAACACTAGTAGCAGGTAGGTAATAATGACAGATAAAAATAACATGCTACAGCAAGCTCACTAATTTGCAGAAGAAAACCCTGATCACACTGCTCTATTATGAAAGGTTTTATTAAATGTCACTTGATTCACTCCTCCATCCATCCAACAAATACATTTAAGTGCCTACCATGTACCAGACACTGTTGTAGGCATGGGGACCACTGTGATTGAAGGGGTCCAAAACATGGCTGTGTGCTATAAAAATGATTTTGAGCTGAAGGCTCAAATTCCTTACTTGCCTAAAAGCAGACTCCCAAAAGAACTAAAAAAAACAAACAAACCAAAAAACCCTCCACTGTCATAAATCCCCCCGCTGGGAGAAACTCATCAGCACCACAGCCAAACAGACACTATGGAAAAACCATCCTGTCTCCCATATGTTCTTCTAACGATCCAATTATCCTTCCAAAGAGTCATTTGTTTTTCCATAAATGCACTTTCTCCTTTCACTTCTGAGTCCCTAAGTGTACTCTATCCCCTCCTCTTCATCTATTAAGATGGTTTATATGCCCCAAATTCTAAGCACCTCTTTGAGTCACATTTCTTTGTGAATGCCCAAATATACATACACATGTGATCACAATCTTTTTTTCTTGCTTATCTTTTTTTAGTTTATTTTTGAACCTCAAAAACTGAACCTAAGAATGTTCACTTTTTAAAAAAAAGAGGGTAAAGAAAAAGTTTTTCCTCCCTGACATGATGAGCAAGAGTAAGTTCCTACTCTCGTGGGGCATTCATGTTCAACAAAAACAGATAACAGATAACAGATAAAATATAAATATTTTATACTTATAAAATATAAATACCTAAAGTAGCCATCATGGTCAACAAAGAGTCCAAAATGCAGTACTTGGATGCAATCTCAAAAACAACATAATGATCTCTCTTCATTTCCAAGGCAAACTGTTCAATATCATGGTAATCCAAGTCTATGCCCCAACCTGTAACACTGAAGAAGCTGAAGTTGAACAGTTTTATGAAGACCTACAAGGCCTTTTAGAACTAACACCCAAAAAAGATGTCCTTTTCATTATAGGGAACTGGAATGCAAAAGTAGGAAGACAAGAAACACCTGGAGTAACAGGCAAATTTGGCCTTGGAGTATGGAACGAAGCAGGGCAAAGATTAATAGAGTTTGCCAAGAGAAAGCACTGGTCATAGCAAACACCCTCTTCCAACAACATAAGAGAAGACTCAACACATGGACATCACCAGATGGTCAACAGTGAAATCAGATTGACTGTATTCTTTGCAGCCAAAGATGGAGATGCTGTATACAGTCAGCAAAAACAAGACTGGAACCTGACTGTGGCTCAGATCATGAACTCCTTATTGCCAAATTCAGACTTAAATTGAAGAAAGTAGGGAAAACCACTAGACCCTTCAGGTATGACCTAAATCAAATCCCTTATGATTATACAGTGGAAGTGACATATAGATTTAAGGGACTAGATCTGATAGACAGAGTGCCTGATGAACTATGGATGGAGGTTCGTGACACTGTACAGGAGACAGGGATCAAGCCCATCCCCATGGAAAAGAAATTCAAAAAACCAAAATGGCTGTCTGAGGAGGCCTTACAAATAGCTGTGAAAAGAAGAGAAGCGAAAAGCAAAGGAGAAAAGGAAAGACATAAGCATCTGAATGCAGAGTTCCAAAGAATAGCAAGGAGAGATAAAAAAGCCTTCCTTAGCAATCAATGCAAAGAAACAGAGGAAAACAACAGAATGGGAAAGACTAGAGATCTCTTCAAGAACATTAGAGATACCAAGGGAACATTTCATGCAAAGATGGGCACAATAAAGGACAGAAATGGTATGGACCTAACAAAAGCAGAAGATATTAAGAAGAGGTGGGAAGAATATACCGAAGAACTACACAAAAAAGATCTTCACAACCCAGATAATCACGATGGTCTGATCACTCACCTAGAGCCAGATTCCTGGAATGTGAAGTAAAGTGGGCCTTAGAAAGCATCACTACGAACAAAGCTAGTGGAGGTGATGGAATTCCAGTTGAGCTATTTCAAATCCTAAAAGATGATGCTGTGAAAGTGCTGCACTACTCAATATGCCAGCAAATTTGGAAAACTCAGCAGTGGTCACAGGACTGGAAAAGGTCAGTTTTCATTCCAATCCCAAAGAAAGGCAATGCCAAAGAGTGCTCAAACTACCGCACAATTGCATTCATCTCACATGCTAGTAAAGTGATGCTCAAAATCCTCCAAGCCAGGCTTCAGCAATACGTGAACTGTGAACTTCCAGATGTTCAAGCTGTATTTAGAAAAGGTAGAGGAACCAGAGATCAAATTGCCGACATCTGCTGGATCATAGAAAAAGCAAGAGAGTTCCAGATAAACATTTATTTCTGCTTTATTGACTATGCCAAAGGCTTTGACTGTGTGGATCACAATAAACTGTGGAAAATTCTGAAAGAGATGGAAATGCCAGACCACCTGACCTGCCTCTTGAGGAACCTATATGCAGGTTAGGAAGCAACAGTTAGAACTGGACATGGAACAACAGACTGGTTCCAAATAGGAAAAGGAGTACATCAAGGCTGTATATTGTCACCCTGCTTATTTAACTTATATGCATAGTACATCATGAGAAACGCTGGGCTGGAAGAAGCACAAGCTGGAATCAAGATTGCCAGGAGAAATATCAATAACCTCAAATATGCAGATGACATCACTCTTATGGCAGAAAGTGAAGAGGAACTAAAAAGCCTTTTGTTGAAAGTGAAAGTGGTGAAAAAGTTGGCTTAAAGCTCAACATTCAGAAAACTAAGATCATGACATCTGGTCCCATCACTTCATGGAAAATAGATGGGGAAACAGTGTCTGAATTTATTTTTTTGGGCTCCAAAATCACTGCAGATGGTGACTGCAGCCATGAAATTAAAAGACACTTACTCCTTGGAAGGAAAGTTATGACCAACCTAGATAGCATATTAAAGAGCAGAGACATTACTTTGCCAACAAAGGTCCGTCTAGTCAAGGCTATGGTTTTTCCAGTGGTCATGTATGGATGTGAGAGTTGGATTGTGAGGAAGGCTGAGTGCTGAAGAACTGATGCTTTTGAACTGTGGTGTTGGTGAAGACTCTTGAGAGTCCCTTGAACTGCAAGGAGATCTAACTAGTCCATCCTCAAGGAGATCAGTCCTGGGTGTTCATTGGAACACCCAATGGTGTTGAAGCTGAAACTAATACTTTGGCCACCTCATGTGAAGAGTTGACTCATTGGAAAAGACCCTGATGCTGGGAGGGATTGGGGACAGGAGGAGAAGGGGACAAGAGAGGATGAGATGGCTGGATGTCATCACTGACTTGATGGACATGAGTTTGAGTGAACTCCAGGGGTTGGTGATGGACAGGGAGGCCTGGTGTGCTGCGATTCATGGGGTCGCAAAGAGTCGGACACGACTGAGTGACTGAACTGAACTGAAATACTTAAACATACAATGAAAAAAAATTAAGCAAAGAAATAGAGAATAAAAAGGAGAGGAGGCTGTTTCATAAAATTTATTAATTGTTAGAGAAGTAAAACAAGGCTGTTTAGTATCCTCAAACATACTAAAGCAAAATACCCACAAAACTAAATATTTACTACGTAGAAAGCTGAAATGAGTTTAGGAGTAAGAAAAAGTCATATTTACTGTAACTGTTTCTTCCAACTGAAAGCTTTGTAAAATATGGACAAATGTTTGAAGAGATGAATCCTATCGCTTTTTGGGGGGCCTTTCAAAAAACGTTATTTAGAACTATATGCTCATCTTGGGCTATCAAAATGACTTGCCAATATAGAGCACTTACTAAATGTCAGATGTATGCTGAAGCAATCCACAACTACTCTAGGAGGTAGGCACTTTTACTATGCTAACTGGCACTCATTATGCAACTTTGTAGGTAAAGAAACAAGTTTAGGATGGTTAGGTAAACTCCCCAAGGTCACTGTTAATAAACAGCAAGTTTGATGGTTAAGTAAACTGCCCAAGTCTATTGTTTTTTGCTCAATAAACAGCAGAACTAGTATTTAAAAATAAACCTTTCTAATCCCAAATTCTTGCTTTCACCAGTATATTACACAGCTACAAAATGGCTTCAAGAAATAAAGCTGGGCTTCCCTGGTGGCTTAGTAGTGAAGAATGTGCCTGCCTATGTAGGAGACACAGGTTAGATCCTTGGTCCAGGAAGATCCGATATGCTGCAGAGCAACTAAGCCTGTGAGTCACAACAACTGAGCGTGTGCTTAGAGCCCAGGAACCTCAACAACTGAAGCCACACACTGCAACCACTGAAGCCTGTGCACCCTAAAGTCCCTGTTCTGCAACAGAAGAAACCACTGCAATGAGAAGCCCACACCCCACAACTACAGAGTAGCCTCTGCTTGCCCCAACTAGACAAAATCCTGCTCAGCACCAAAGACCCAGCAGAGTGAAAACTGAAAAATAAAAAAGCAAAATTAGTATACTCTTACTTCTATGTGCAATCTAGAAAAGTAAAACACAAGAAGCAGAGAACAGAATGGTGATTACCAGGGGTGGTGAGGTGATGGAAATGGGAAGATGTTGGTAAAAGGGTACAAAGTTGCTACACAGGATAAATTGAGTCTAGAGATCAAATGAATAGCATGATGACTATAGTCAATATAGCTGTACCGAATACTAATAATTTGCTAAGAGAGTAGATGTCAGGTACTTTCACCAGACACAAACGCACACAAGCATACCACACAAGTGCACTAAACGAGCAGCTGAGTACAAGCTTGACTGGAACCATTTCATTCTGTATGCGTGCATGCTGAGCAGTGTCCAGCTCTTTGTGACTCCATGGACTGTAGTCCACTAGGGTCTTCTGTCCATGGAATTTCTCAGGCAAGAATACTGGAGTGGGTTGCCATTTCCTCCTCCAGGGGATCTTCCCGACTCAGGGATCGAACTATAATCTCTTGCATTGGTTGGTGGATTCTTTACCACTAAGCCACTAGGGAAGCCCCTTCATTCTGTATATATAAATCAGAGTATCATGTTGTACATAGCTGTGTTAAATATTCTTATAGACTTATTATAAATAAATTTACTTTTTAAAGTAAAAATTGTATATATTTAAGGTGTACAATGTGATGTTTTGATTTACATATATAGAATATTATTCTGTACATATACAGAATGAAAATCAAAATATCACATTGTACATCTTAAATACATACAATTTTTACTTAAAAAAAGTAAATTTAGTGTATAAGAATATTTAACTTAGCTCTTCCTACCAAATGACTAAACTACAAATCTGTCTCTTTCTCACACACAACATTTTGAAATGCAACATATGACTATGACAATTATTCTCTATTCCATACTGAGTAACCATTAAAAAATGGAAACCTGATTCATCAGTTCTTCTATTTCAAAACCCTTCAGGCTTCCCCAGTGAACCAAGGATAAAATGCAAACTCTTAAATAGTTTAAAAGGCTCTGGACAGTATTCACTGTGAATTCTTCACATTCAATTTTATAGTCATTCTTTAATATCTTAATAAGTTATGCTCACTTTTGTTTCCAGGCCTTTGCATATACTATTTTGTCTACAAGGAGCATCCCCCTGACTTTCCCTCTCTCCATTCCAGTTTAGACTGATGGCTACTAATCATCCTTTAAATGAGTAAGGCATTGCAGTGTGGGGCCTTCCTGGTGGCTCAGTGGTACAGAATCCAGTCAATGCAGGAGACATGGGTTCGATCCCTGATCTGGGAAGATCCCATATGCTGCAGAGCAACTAAGTCCATGTGCCACAAATATAGAGCCTATGCTCAATGGAGCCCAGGGGCTGCAACCACTGAAGCCCAAGCACCTAGAGCCTGTGTTCCATAACAAGAAATGCCACTGCAGTGAGAAGCCCGAGCACAGGAACAAGAGAATAGCTCCCTTTCTTCACATCATCTAGAGCAGTCTTTGAAGCAACATAGATCCAGCATGTTCAATAAAAAAAGACACTACAGTGTGGATGTCTTTTCTTCTGGGAAGCTAACTGCTGTGAATCCCAACCCCTCAAATCTGGGGTTAATTCCTCTTCAATGTGCTCCTACAGTACTTTTTTTTAAATATAGCACTCTATTGGAAGTGCCTGTTGTGCACTGGTTTGCAAGGCTAGTGACTACACACACACACATGCCCCCTGGTCACCAGCATACTACAATCGCCCTGCTGTTCAGTTCATAAGTTGTGTCTGAGTGTTTTCGACCCCTTGGACTGCAGCAGGCCAGGCTCCTCTGTCTACCACTAACTCCCAGAGTTTGCTCAGATTCATGTCCATTGAGTTGGTGAAGCTATCTATCTATCCTCTATGGTCCCTTTCTCCTTTTGCCTTCAATCTTTCCCAGCATCAGAGTCTTTTCCAATGAGTTGGCTGCAAATGCCTTGTACCTTGCATGTGTGCTAAGTTGCTTCAGTCATGTCCAACTCTTTGCGACCCTATGGACTGTAATCTGCCAGGCCCTTCTGTCCAGAGGATTCTCCAGGCAAGAATACTGGAGTGGACTGCCATGCCCTCCTCCAGAGGATCTTCCCAAGCCAGGAAGATCAAACCAAACCCTCATCTCTTGTCTCCAGCATTGGCAAGCAGGTTCTTTACCACTAGTGCCACCTGGGAAGACCCCTTGCACCTTAATATACACTTAATAAATAATAAATAGAAATAAATATTTCTAAAGCCAGTAAGCTGACTAGAAAAGTTAATCTAATTCTCATGTGAAATTTCTGAAAATTATTTTCATGACTATAGAAAAGTAAACATTAGCAGATGTCTATACAAAAAGACTAAATATTATTAATAATAGCAGTAACAATAATAGTCCCTTGGACTACAAGGAAGTCAGTACTAAAGGAAATCAACTCTGAATATTCACTGAAAGCTGGGAATTTCCAATATTTTGGCTACCTGATGCGAAGAGCCAACTCACTGGAAAAGACCCTGATACTGGGAAAAGACAAAAGGAGAAGGGGTCAGAAGACGAGATAGTTAGACAGAATTACCGATTCAATGGACATGAATTTGAGCAAACTCCAGGAGATAGTGAAGGACAGGGGAGCCTGGTGTACTGCTGTCCCTGGGATCACAGAGAGTTGGACGTGACTTCGCAACTGAACAACCACCACAAATAATAATTACAAACACTAGCATGTATCATAAATCAAGCACTCTGCTAAGGCTCTTACCAAGAGCATTTCTTATCTTTCACATTATTTCTTGAAAGTAAAAGTGAAAGTGTTAGTCACTGAGTCATGTCTGACTCTTTGTGACCACATAGACTATAGCCCACCAGGCTTCTCTGTCCATGGAATTATCTAGGCAAGAATACTGGAGTTGGTTGCCATTTCCTTCTCCAAAGAATCGTCCCCACCCAGGGATCGAATCTGGGTCTCTTACACTGCAGACAGACTCTACCAACTGAGCCACCATGGAAACCAAGGCTCTTACCAAGAGCATTTCTTATCTTTCATATTATGTTTTAACTCTACCAATAGTTGGACAAGACCCAGCGACTTCGCTTTCACTTTTCACTTTCCTGCATTGGAGAAGGCAATAGCAACCCACTCCAGTGTTCTTGCCTGGAGAATCTCAGGGACGGGGGAGCCTCATGGGCTGCCGTCTATGGGGTCACACAGAGTCGGACACGACTGAAGCGACTTAGCAGCAGCAATTCTACCTTATCTCTATAAATCCGAAGAGCAACCCTATAAAGAAGATATTAAAATTATCTCAATTTCACACGAGGCAACAGTGGCTTAAGTGCTAGTAATCTACTCAACATTAAACAGCAAACGTCAAACCTCTCTCAAATCCAGAACATTCTCATCTCAAGTCCATGTTCACTCATTTAGATATCTCTGGACTGGTGTGAGAAAACAGACATACTATTAATATAATTACAAAGCCATCTTCTAACTATTCTACAAATGATGCGAACTCACAAGAGGAAATCACATAAGAGATAAACATATTTCCTATCTTGATAGTTGGGGAAGGATGAGAGAAGAATAGTTTTAGAATTTTTCTTTTTGGCTGCACTCTGTGGCACAGAGGATCTTAGTTCCCTGACCAGGGATGGAACCCACGCTCCCTGCAGTATTAGTGTGGAGTCTTAACCACTGGACTACCAAGGAAGTCCTAGTTTTAGTTTTAGAATTCACCTCCAAATGATAATTTTCTCAAATTTCATGCAGGAACCCCTGAGTATACACAGATCGACGGTAAGAAGCTATGCATCAAGCTATGTAATGATGATGGCAGAAAAAAGGTAAAATTTTCTGCAGTTATCCAAAGTAGATCAGCTGTTTAATCACTGTCTATAATTAGATGTTAAGAGCCTTGGTTACTAAAAATGCTATGTGAAAGAAATAAAAGTTATATGTTACTGCCTGCTTGCTACAGAGTACCCCACAAAGTTAGTTAATATGTAGTTTCACAACCTCTCTGAACAACAGAATATCAGAAGTAACCACAACAGACTCTTAGGAAGAAAGGAAAGAAATCATGTGTACCTGATCTATGAGTCGCTTTATTAGGGGTAGTCCTTCTAGGGCTGAACTGTCACATCCACTGGTTAATACTCGTTCAAATCCCAAAGTTAAGAGGGTCTCTAGAGCTGCCACTGGATCATGAACCATGTCAAAGGCTGAAATAAATAAAACTGACTTGAATTTTGAACAGATCTCTCTAATACAGTGCTTTCCAAAATGTAGTATACCCACAGTGGTATGCTAGACCTAGCTTGTCCTGGCTTACAAGAGTCAATTGCTAAATACTCATGAATTTTACAAGCATGATTATTAACCCATTACCAGCTTGAAATCAATCAAGGTGGAAGTATTTAAACCACAGAAATCAACAAATGTTATAAATCAAGGCTCTTTTTTTCCTGAGAAACAGTTTACCACTACACCATAGTCAGTGCCACTAGTGGTACCAGGATCATTTTATTTTTAAAAAATATTTGTTTAATTTACTTATTTGGCTGCGCTGGGTCTTAGCTGCAGTATATTGGATCTAGTTCCCTGACCAGGGATAGAACCCAGGTCCCCTGCATCGGGAGCGTGGACTTTTAGCCACTGGACCACCAGTGAAGTCCCTGCAGGATCATTTTAGATGGTATACATATGAACAGATGCATTTACTTAAATGCAGATTAGAAGTGAAAAGCTTCCATTTTTTTCATTAGTTTCTCTTTAAAATAAATTTACTTAAGATTTTAAAAGTAAATTTGCACAAGTAGCCCTTGGATATGGTCAAATTGTAAATGTGACAGACAACTGACTCACATTTGGGAAAGTCTGTTCTAAGGGCTCAAACAAACTGCACAAGCAGAATGAAAACTTTACACTCATCAGTTCTAGAAAAGGCCTTGGTTCATATTCTCTTTATTGACTAATATTTTATTCTAATCCGTTTTACCCCGTGTTTTCAAGATTCATAGTATAAAGATAGTTGTTTACGACAGACTCTATCAAGTTTCAATTCCATCCTATTTTCTAAGAGACTTCTCTCCTCTTCATTAAGGAAACTGGCACTAGAAACCCCAAACAAAACGACTTCTGCTTTGACTCTCTGTGCTGCTGCTGCTGCTGCTAAGTCACTCTGTCGTGCCCGACTCTTAGCAACCCCATGGACTGCAGCCTACCAGACTCCTCCGTCCATGGGATTTTCCAGGCAAGAGGACTGGAAGAGGGTGCCATTGCCTTCTCCCTCTGTGCTGCTACATGATACTAAATACTGATCTATGGTGGATTAGGTGATAAACCCCTTCCTTTTGCCCTTTAATTTATGTAGGCACCTAAATCTACTACAGAGGATTTTAGTTTTTTGGTGGCAGTACCTTCTCACAGTGATTATACTATCATATTATAGTAAGCCCCTACATATGAATGAGTTCCATTCCAAGAGTGTAAGTAAGTCCAATTTGTTCCTATATCCAACAAAGTTAGTATCAGTATCAATCAGCTATATTGAACTGTACTGTAACAGGTTTATAATACCTATCACTGCTGCCTTTACACGTACTTCCAGGCTTCCTGGGCTTGAAATAAAGATACTGTACTACTGTATTCTATACAGTACTGTACAGTAAAGTACACAAAGGCATAATCACCTATAGAGGGTGCACACAGGTGACGCTAGACATGTGAATTAACTTACATGATTAGACATGCAAAATGCATGTTCCCATCTTTGAAAGTTCACAACTTGAAGGTTCATATGTAGGAGACTTACTGTATTAAATACACAAGTGAGAAAAATGTGGAATCCAGGACAATATAACAATTAAAAAATATGGAAGTATTTTCAATTTATTGAAGGAGGAAAAGAACAGAACTCTAAAATGATTTTCTTAGTTTAAGAAAAGAAAAATATATTCTATAAGGTGGGTTTATTTTGAATTACTTATATCAAATTTTAAACTATATATTTTTCAGATAAATATTTACTTATTTAAATGATTTCATATTTTAAAACTTTTTGTTTTTGGCTAGCTTCAAAGTTTTGACTTTTATGCAATCTAACATTTTTTAGTTATTGCTAGTTTATAAGAAACATTGCTAAACAGTAAGTTAAGAAAACAGTTTTCTGGTGTTATTCATTTCACAAATTAACAAGGATAACATGTTTCATATCGAAGTTCTATAAATGGATGTAAATGGTGGTGTCCACTCTCATCTTAATCTTTGGACAATTACTCAAAAGGACAGAAAGACATTCAGTAATTTCTCATGCATATCATCAAATCAAAAAAAAACTGAAGATTTTTTTTCTTTTCATGTGCAATAGCAGTGCCTTAAAGGCAAAATTCGCACTCGTTCCTCCATTTTACCAATGCTAGGCAAAAATGGGAACTGTAACTGCCTGATTCAGAGATAGGAAGCATTTTTACATAAAATTATTAGACACTTTTTAGAAATCATTCTCAAGTAGACAAGCTATCAATAATGTAAAATAGTTTTGCGCACTATAGTGAACATCTGGTCACTGACTATCTAGCACGTATTTTTTCTCTCCTCTTCCTAATATTATCCAATTCTTCACTGGAAATCCAGCCCCTTTCTGCCCACAAATTTGGGAAAGTTGACCTCACTCCGACCTCCAGAATGGTCTTATCTGGTTTAAGTCAAGCAGTACATTTTATTTCCATTGGCCACAGTGATTTATTCTTTTTGAGACTGCACATGACCTGAGGTGATGCAACAAAAATAAATCTCAAGATTCTTGCTTGGAATTCTGTGACAAGTACACACACTTGCAGGCAATGCTTACTCTTTCCCTCTATTATATTCCACCACCAGCACCTTCTGCCTTTAACAACTTTTCATAACTAAGGCTTCATATTTTCTAGAAATTGTGCATTTCTAAATTTACAACTGTTAGTCCCATGACAGGTATAAAAAAAAACCAATTGGTAACAGTATAGAATTGTGTTTCATGAAAAGGTTGTGGCGTTTGGTGAAATGAGAAAACTGACACCGTTCAACAGAACTTCTAAAATGGAAATGACTCACCTCGGTGGAAAGTGACTGGCAGGGGACGGCAAAGAGCTATAAAAAGAAAATCACATAACAACATGAATGAAGAGATAATCACTGATTACTATTTACAGAACTCTCCATGTTAGACAGGACTTTTTTATATTTTCTTTTCCTAAGTGAAGACAGTGAGCTAAAATAATAATAATTTAAAAAATGGTAGTTTTCCAAATTTAATAGTCCTGTGTTTCCATTAATCTCCAACTTTCATATTTTAAAAAACTGTCATCCACCCCTTGAAATGAAAATTATACAATCTGCAACTATAAGGATAGCACTACATCTGTCACTTACTCTTCTGAAAATCTTTAAGAAATACTCTGGCCTAGTAATATAAATACTTTGCTTCTGTGTTCTCTGTGTCTCCCCATCCTTACCAACTGGAACAGCTTTTAAAGTTTTTGCTGCTGTGATTAAAGAGATCAAGGTAAATTCCCCTTAAACCCTATAGGAACAAGCAGCATAATCCAATCTATTGCAGCTGAGTCAGGGGGATTCTGTAGCACATACTGTCTACCTAAAACATCTAAATAATAGTGTTTAAAACAGGTGAATATAAGTGCCTGCAGGTGTGAATGAAAAGCCAGTTTTGTGATTGCATTTTTCTGTATAGGGACTATTCAATGCAATCATCTTTAGGGGCTTTCTGGTCTCTGATACAAATTCTTACCCACAAGGGACATGCACAGTTCTTTGTCAATGTGTCCATCTTCAGTCAATGCCCCAAATACCAAACCATCAGCACCATAAAGCTTGGCAAGACGAATGTCAGCCTTCATCACCTCAACTTCACGATCTGAATATAAAAAATCACCTCCACGTGGCCGAATCATCACAAAAACTGGGATCTGGACATACTGCTTCACTACTTGAAGGACACCTGTAAGAAAGGGAACAGACTAATTAAAATTCAAATGTAAGCTAAAAGCTTAAGGAAGTCAATAAAATATTACTGTATTGGTCTTTTACATTTGCTCTGGTGTTATCACTTCTACAAGGAACAGAAGAGCTGATGGAGTAAAAACCATAGAAAGATGATCTAAAGGAAAAAGGAGACACTGAGAAGAAAAACGTACCTATAAGTAGAAATTTACATAATAAAAAAGTCAAGGGTAAAAACAGCAATTTAGAAAACAGAAGTTACTGCATTTTAAAAGCACTGTTCAGTTATGCTTTTAAAAATTTTTTTGTTGTGCTTAACAAAAATTCTTTTACTGGAATGTGACATTTAAAAGTGTAACAACTACCAGGCTCTATGTTCTGCCAATGTATTCCCTAAGATCTGGTTTCTCCTTCCTAATGATTACATCTCTATTTAAAACCTGCTATACAGATGGTTACATAGTTTTAAAGTTTATGATTCCTACTAGATGAAGATATTTAGTAAAGCCTTTTTTAATAAGAGATGTGTAAAAGGGAGCAATGTTGCACTTATTTGTGATGCTAACAGGCGATCTATGAACAAAAATGAGGGCTTCCCTGTTGGCTCAGTGGGTAAAGAATCCACCTGCAATGCAGGAGACACAGGAGATGAAGCTTCAATCCCTGGGTCAGGAAGATCCGCTGGAGTAGGAAATGGCAATCCACTCCAGTATTCTTGCCTGGGAAATTCATGAACAAAAATAACCAAATCTGACACAATTTGTGACTAGTTCAGAAACTCTCAATGGTATAAGATCTGTGGCAGGCACCATGACTGTTTACCTAATATGAATTTACTTCTTTTTCCTTGCTACAAGAACCCCAGTTCTGTATGGGACACCAAGCAATGACTGGTGATGGGCATATTATAGCTGGCTTGGCCCATTCACGAAGTCCATCATGCATGACTGCTGTTGCAAAAAACAGACTGCCCTCAAATTACAGATATGTTCTAGGTATTTCATAGAATGGCCAGGGACTGCCCTCTTTTATTTTAGTGAGGAGAGTCACTAAAAGGCCATTGCATACATAAACCTTTTATAATAAATAATGCTACCATCCATCTCAGAATAAAATAAAGGAGTCAAAAATTCATATAGGGACTTCTGCTTTTGACCAAGACAGAGCAACAGGAACTGGATTTACCCTTCCACTTATTCAAAAAAAAAGAGACAAAACATATCAAACAATGGTTTGCAACAAAGGATAATGATCCCTTAAAGATGGAAAACAAATGCGGTAAGCTCTCCTATTACCCAGATTACTACCTTGAGATTTTTCCAGGTCACAGCTTAGGGAAGTCAGGAGAGACCCTCCCTACCTGACCCCACTTATCTCTAATACTCAACTGAGTACCAACTGATGTATGCATGCAAGGCAACTACACAAAGCCAGGGAAAGATCCACTGAAAAAAATCAGAAGCAATACTGCCTGTTGTTCATACCAGGCCAGGAATAATGCCTGCTCCCACCAGACAGACAGGAAAATTTCAAGATTCATGGAGCACTGGGTAGAGTGCAGAAAGGGTCTTGCTTCAGTAGTGGGGAATAATGAACTCTAGACTGACCACTGTTCCAGACCCACATAACAAATTTTAAAAACATTATCCAAAAGGAACAAACTGTTTCCAAGTAACCTAACTGCTCAAGAATATTCATAGGAATACAAAAATATCCAGTAGCCAACAAAGTAAAATTCATAATGTCTTACACACAATGAAAAATATCAGGTAGGAAAACAAGATGGATCATGAGGTAAAAAATCAATCAAACAAAACCAATCAAAACTGATACATGTGTTAGAATTAGTAGCCAAGGCATTAAAATAGCTATTGTAACCTTAGTCTATATTCTAGTACTCTTGCCTGGAAAATCCCATGGACGGAGGAGCCTGGTAGGCTGCAGTCCATGGGGTCGCTGCTGCTGCTGCTGCTGCTAAGTCGCATCAGTTGTGTCCGACTCTGTGCGACCCCACAGATGGCAGCCCACCAGGCTCCGCCGTCCCTGGGATTCTCCAGGCAAGAACACTGGAGTGGGTTGCCATTTCCTTCTCCAATGCATGAAAGTGAAAAGTGAAAGTGAAGTCGCTCACTCGTGTCCGACTCTTCTCGACCCCATGGATTGTAGCCTACCAGGCTCCTCCATCCATGGAATTTTCCAGGCAAGAGTACTGGAGTGGGTTGCCATTGCCTTTTCCATGGGGTCGCTGAGTCGGACACAACTGAGCAACTTCACTTTCACTTTTCACTTTCATGCATTGGAGAAGGAAATGGCAACCCACTCCAGTGTTCTTGCCTGGAAAATCCCAGGAACGGTAGAGCCTGACAGGCTGCCATCTATGGGGTCGCACAGAGTCGGACACGACTGATGCGACTTAGCAGCAGCAGCAGCAGCAGCAACCTTATTCTATATGTTCAAAAAAGTTTAAAACGGACAAGAGATATAACAATAAATTCAAATATCTAGTGATAAGAACTATGTGAGATGAAAAATATAGTAGCTAGGATTAACAGCAATTAAACACTGCAGAGAAAAGATTAGTACACTTGAAAACAAAGGAAGATTTATAGAAAATGAAACAGAAAAAAAAATTTTTTAAGGGTAGTTGTGGAACAACTTTAAGCAGCCTTATTTAAGTTAGTTGAAGTCTTTGAAGAAGGAAGTGGAGGACATTAAATGTTGAAAAATTTCCAAGTGTGATGAAAGTATAAACGCACATGTTCAAGAAACATGAAGAAAACTACACTCAGGGACATCATAATCAAATGTTCAAAACCAAGAATAAAGGAAAAAAACCTTAAAAGCAATCAGAGAAAAGAGACAAATCACACAGAAAAGAACAACGGTTTGGATGATAGATTTCCTGTCAGAAACAATAGGCAAGAAGACAGCTGGAGAAGCATCTCTAAAGTCCTGAAAGAATAAAACTGTCAACCTAGAATTCTACACTCAGCAAAAATATCTTTCAAAAAATGGGGAAAAATGTTTTCAGATATACAAAAGCCGAAAGAATTCATTACTAGCACACTTATACTACAAAAAATGTTAAAAGAATTACTTCAGGCAGAAAGAAAAGGAAACCAGACGGAAATACCAGATCTATACAAAGGAAGAGCACCAGAAATGGTAACTACACATGACTAAATATGACTGTGTTATTTTTTTACTCTTTATAGTATAACTGACTCTTTAAACAAAAATAATAACAATGAAGTGTGGAGTTTTTAACTTATGCAAAAGCAAAATGACAACAGCACAACGAGCAGGAGGGGAGAAACGAAGACAAAAGCCAGGATGCCAAGGATGCCAGAATGAAAGAGGCAAGGAAACCAGGGTCCCTGACAGCCTGCAGGGTATATGAACCAATATTAATAGTACTTTAATCTCAACTTTTTGATACCTAAAGGGAAAAAAATATCTATTTGATCACATCTACAACTGACAGGTTTATCTGCAAGTAGAAACATTTCTGATACAATATTCATGGCACAGTTAACATGTTAGTAACTTGAGTAAAAGATCCCAATAACAGATTATCAATTGTCTCTAGGCTCTGTGAACTCCTATGAGGAAATCCAAAAAAATGGATGCTTACCCATGCTGGGTGTGGTTCCTCCTTCCAACAAGCCAGAACATAACTCTATGCGACCAGCACCTGTAATAAAAAAGCACTGCTCAGCACAATAATTTTTTTTAACTAAAAAATTAAGAAAAAATTTGAAAAGCATTGCTCAAAAGTATTAAACAGAAACATTTTTTTCTAAATAGAAGAACAAAGAGTCTTAGAAAGTGAAAGAAATCAAATTATAGAACTAGACTAAAATTCTACTTTTAAACCCAACTATATTCTCCAACCCACATTATGTTACTGATAAAGTCAAATTTAACAGTTAATTCAAGTTAAGCTAGGTTTCCTAAAATTTTTTATTATAGGGTGGCCTCTCTATATATAAGAAAGTGACTTAGAATAAAGAAATTTCTGGACTGACTATAGTGGAATGCTAATTCATTGATTATAAAAAACAGTGATCTTTTCCAAGAGAGTCTTTATTATTCTAAGCTTTAAAAAAGCACGTTACTTTTAAGTAGCTTAAGAAAATGCTGAAAGCCAAAGAACAATCAGACTACAGCATCACGTCAAAAGGTCTCAGAAGCCAGCTTGAAGAGGCTCCTACTGGCTAATAAGCATAATCACAAAGACATTTTGAGCATCAACAAGAAGAACAACTACACTGGATTCAAACACATCAAATATGCCTACATCTAGGCTCGTAAAGATAAAACAAGAATACACTGGAGAATAGAGAACACATAATCCCCAATATCAGTAAACAAGGAAAAAGCAGCAAGCACTTATCCTGCCTTTCTTATACAAACTGAACCTCAGTATAACAAAGCAGTTGGTGAGGGAAAGTTCTTTATAGAAGCATACTGCTAATAAATGAAAAATAAATGTTAGACATAACATAACACCATTTTACAAACCCTACTAAAATAAGCATTGCTAAAATTATTAGGTGAAAGCTGGTAGGAAAACCAGGTGGATCAGGCTGATAATATCTGAATCCACTGATCAACCTTAGTATCATAAAAACCGAAAAAACTAGGATGTTATATCCCAGGGAATATGCCATTATCTATTAAGTCTGTTACTTTTAGTCGCTACATTGTGTTCCACTCTTTTGAGACCCCATGGACTGTAGCTCTCCAGGCTTCTCTGTCCATGGAATTCTCCAGGCAACAATACTGGAGTGCGCTGCCACTTTGTTCTCCAAGGGATCTTCCTGATCCAGGGATTGAACCAGGGTCTTTTCCATTGGCAGGTGAGTTCTTTACCAATGAGTCAACAGAAAACCCCATCCATAAAGTAGTGTTATAAAAAACTCAAGTCTGAATCTAATTAAGCCTTTAGGTTAACTAAAATTTTACAGGAAATGCAGGGGTCAGAGGAATATAATAAATAACACTACATATACAGTCAGCAAAATGTAGAATATGGAATACTTTATAAGATGGGAAAAAAAAGATGAAAATCAGTTTAACAAACTGTAGAAAGAAGAGAAAGAATTAAAAAAAGAAAAAAGGGAAACAGATTGAAACAGACATAAAAAATGACGTTTCTATCTTGATTCCAAGAACTGTAAAATAAAACAAAACTGTGTGAGCCAGTTGGGGAAATCTGAAAACTAACTGGGTATTTTTGATGCTATTTAGAAATATTATTTTTAGAGATATGTTACTGATATTGTGGTTATTATTCTATTTTTTTTAAAGGCCTTTACCTTTTCAGTTCAGTTCAGTCAGTCAGTCGAGTCCAGCTCTTTGCAACCCCATGAACTGTAGCACCCCAGCCCTCCTTGTCTATCACCAACTCCCAGAGTTTACTCAAACTCCTGTCCATCGAGTTGGTGATGCCATCTAACCATCTCATCCTCTGTTGTCCCCTTCTCCTCCCATCTTCAATCTTTCCCAGCATCAGGGTATTTTCCAGTGAGGCAGTTCTTCGCATGAGGTGGCCAAAGTACTGGAGTTTCAGCTTCAGCATCAGTCCTTCCAAAGAATATTCAAGACTGATTTCCTTTAGGATGGACTGGTTGGATCTCCTTGCAGTCCAAGGGACTCTCAAGAGTCTTCTCCAACACCACAGTTCAAAAGCATCAATTCTTCAGTGCTCAGCTTTCTTTATAGTCCAATTCTCACATCCATACATGACTACTGGAAAAATCATAGATTTGACTAGACGGACCTTTGTTGGCAAAGTAATGCCTCTGCTTTTGAATAGGCTGGTCATAACTTTTCTTCCAAGGAACAAGCATCTTTTAATTTCATTGCTGCAGTCACCATCTGCAGTGATTCTGGAGCCCCCAAAAATAAACTCTCTCACTGTTTCCATTGCTTCTCCATCTATTTGCCATGAAGTGATGGGACCAGATGCCATGATCTTAGTTTTCTGAATGTTGACTTTTAAGCCAACTTTTTAAAACTCTCCTCCTTCACTTTCATCAAGAGGCTCTTTAGTTCTTTGCTTTCTGCCATAAGGGTGATGTCATCTGCATATCTGAGGTTATTGATATTTCTCCCAGCAATCCTGATTCCAGCTTGTGCTTCATCCAGCCCAGCATTTCTCATGATGTACTCTGCATGTAAGTTAAATTGCTTATTGTTAAATAAGCAATATACAGCCTTGATGTACTCCTTTCCTGATTTGCAACCAGTCTGTTCTTCCATGTCCAGTTCTAACTGTTGCTTCCTGACCTGGATACCGATTTCTCAGGAGGCAGGTCAGGTGGTCTGATATTCCCATCTCTTTCAGAATTTTCCACAGTTTGTTGTGATCCACACAGTCAAAGGCTTTGGCATAGTCAATAAAGCAGATGTTTTTCTGGAACTCTCTTGCTTTTTTGATGATCCAACAGATGTTGGCAATTTGATCTCTGGTTCCTCTGTCTTTTCTAAATACAGCTTGAACATCTGGAAGTTCATAGTTCACGTACTGTTGCAGCCTGGCTTGGAGAATTTTGAGCATCACTTTACTAGCATGTGAGATGAGTGCAATTGTGTGGTAGTTTGAGCATTCTTTGGCATTGCCTTTCTTTGGGATTGGAATGAAAACTGACCTTTTCCAGTCCTGTGGCCACTGCTGAGTTTTCCAAATTTGCTGGCCTATTGACTGCAGCACTTTCACAGCATCATCTTTTAGGATTTGAAATAGCTCAACTGGAATTCCATCACCTCCACTAGCTTTCTTCGTAGTGATGCTTCCTGAGGCCCACTTGACTTCGCACTCCAGAATGTCTGGCTCTAGGTGAGTGATCATACCATCGTCATTATCTGGGTCGTGAAGATCTTTCTTGTATAGCTCTTCTCTGTATTCTTGCCACCTCTTTTTAATATCTTCTGCTTCTGTTAGGTCCATACCATTTCTGTTCTTTATTGTGCCCATCTTTGCATGAAATGTTCCCTTGGTATCTCTAATTTTCTTGAAGAGATCGCTAGTCTTTCCTATTCTACTGTTTTCTTCTATTTCTTTGCACTGATCCCTGAGGAAGGCTTTCTTATCTCTCCTTGCTGTTCTTTGGAACTCTGCATTCAAATGGGTGTATCTTTCCTTTTCTCCTTTGCCTTTCACTTCTCTTCTTTTCACAGCTATTTGTAAGGCCTCCTCAAATAATCATTTTGCCTTTTTGCATTTATCTTGGGGATGGTCTTGATCCTTGCCTCCTGTATAGTGTCACAAACCTCCATCAGTAGTTCTTCAGGCACTCTATCAGATCTAATCCCTTGAATCTATTTGTCACTTCCACTGTATAATTGTAAGGGTCATACCTGAATGGTCTAGTGGTTTCCCCTCCTTTCTTCATTTTACGTCTGAATTTGGCAATCAGGAGTTCGTGATCTGAGCCACAGTCAGGTCCCGGTCGTGTTTTTGCTGACTGTATGGAGCTTCTTCATCTTTGGCTGCAAAGAATATAATCAATCTGATTTCAGTATTGACCATCTGGTGATGTCCATGGGTAGAGTCTTCTCTTGTGTTGTTGGAAGAGGGTGTTTGCTATGACCAGTGCGTTCTCTTGGCAAAACTGTTATTAGCCTTTGCCCTGCTCAATCTGTACTCCAAGGCCAAATCTGCTTGTTATTCCAGGCGTTTCTTGACTTCCTACTCTTGCACTCCAGATCCCTATAATGAAAAGGACATTTTTCTGGGGTGTTAGTTCTAGAAGGTCTTGTAGGTCTTCATTGAACTGTTCAGCTTCATCTTCTTCAGCATTACTGGTTGGGGCATAGACTTGGATTCCTGTGATACTAAATGGTTTGTCTTAGAAATGAACAGAGATAATTCTCTTGTTTTTGAGACTGCATCCAAGTACTCATTTCGGACTCTTAGGTTGACTATGATGGCTACTCCATTTCTTCTAAGAGATTCTTGTCCACAGTAGTAGGTATAATGGTTATCTGAGTTAAATTCACTCATTCCAGTCCATTTTAGTTTTCTCATTCCTAAAACGTCGATTTTCACTCTTTCCATCTCCTGTTTGACCACTTCCAATTGGCCTTGATTCATGGACCTAGCATTCTAGGTTCCTATGCAATATTGCTCTTTACACCATCAGACTTTACTTCCATCACCAGTCACATCCACAACTGGGTGGTGGTGTTGCTTTGGCTACATCTCTTCATTCTTTCTGGAGTAATTTCCACAGATCTCCAGTATTATATTGGGCACTTACTGACCTGGGGAGTCCATCTTTCAGTGTCCTATCTTTTCGCCTCTTCATACTGTTTATGGGGTTCTCAAGACAAGAATACTGAAGTGGTTTGCCATTCCCTTCTTCAGTGGACCACGTTTTGTCAGAACTCTCCACTATGACCTGTCCTTCTTGGGTGGCCCTACATGGCATGGCTCATAGTTTCATTGAGTTAGACAAGGCTGTGGTCCATGTGATCAGATTGGTTAGTTTTCTGTGACTGTGGTTTTCAGGGATACTTTGTCTTTTAGGGATACTGAAATGCTTGATTTTGAAATGACATAATGTCTGGGATTTGCTTCAAAATAATTTGAGGATGAGGTTAAGAAAGGTAGAAATATAGATCAGATGGTCTGGAGGCCAAAGGCTTACAAGCTTATTTTTGTTACAGCATACAAGTTTAAAAATTTTTATGTATTTAAGAAAAACACACATATCATATAGTTTGCCCATTTAAAGTGTATAATTCAACGGTTTTTATCATGCTCACAAAATTTGGCAACTATCACCACTATGCAATTTTAGAACATTTTCATCACACCCAAAAGAAACCTCACAGCCTTTAAGCAGTCATTTTCTCTTCTCCCCAGGGCTCCTCAATCCTTGGCAACCACAAATCTTTCAGTCTATAAAAAATTAGCCTATTCTGGACATTTCATATAAGTTGAATCATATAATATGTGGTATTTTTTCACTTTTTTCCATTTAGAATAGTGTTTCAAGATTTATCTGTGTTGCAGACTGACCAGTACTTCATTCTTTTTAATTGCCAAATTAAGAATGATTTTTACCCTTTCAAAGGATTATTTAAAAAAATGAATAAGTGGGAATTCTCTGGTGGTCCTTTGGTTAGGACTCCCACTCTTTTACTGCTGAGGGCACAGGTTCTGTCCCTTGAGAGGAAAACTAAGACTCTGTAAGCCCTGTAGCATGACCAAAAAAAAGTACATACGACAGAGACCAAATGTAGACAGCAAGGTTGAAATATATACTGTCTTGCTCTTTACGAAAAAGTCTACTCACCCCTGATACAACTGAAAGATTGGCCATGTACTGAAAATAATTAAAGCTGATGGGTACATGGTGATTCATTATAGTATTCTATTTTTGTATATATTTGAAATTTTCCATAATGAAGTCTAAAAATTTTTCTGATGCTGAAATGATGGGAATTTCTATGCTTCTTATTAAAGCAAGTTAGGGTGCCAAAGAAACCTTGAGATAAAATATATAGCAAAAAAAAAAAAAAAAAAAAAGAGATAATGATAAGTCTTGACAATGAAGAAAACATCAAATCTCTAAAATTAATGGCTTAGAAAAAATTATATCTTTGCTAGATTCAATTTTTTTAAAAAGTAGGTTCGTAATCACTATCATGGACACTTGAGTCAAAATGTAATCTACTGGGGAAATAAGACTAGAAGATGAGTAGGTTTTCTAGTTGGTTGGTTGTTTTCTTTAGAGATCACAAAGGTTCTCAAGTTCAGTTCACAGGATTCATTTTTAAACTCTTAGATCAGATCAGATCAGATCAGTCGCTCAGTCATGTCCGACTCTTTGCGACCCCATGAATCGCAGCACGCCAGGCCTCCCTGTCCATCACCAACTCCCGGAGTTCACTCAGACTCACGTCCATCCAGTCAGTGATGCCATCCAGCCATCTCATCCTCTGTCGTCCCCTTCTCCTCTTGCCCCCAATCCCTCCCAGCATCAGAGTCTTTTCCAAATTCTTAACGGGCTGCCAACTGCCATTCATTCCATAATTTCTCTTACCTCCTCTTTCTGCATTTACAGCTGATTCCACTGAATCAACACACACTTCCATGAGAAACCCATTTGCTGCTCCTAAAATACATGGAGAACGATGAAACTGCATGAGGGTACTTTCCATCCAGATGAAGCTAAACACAAATATTTTACATTTAACAGGTAACTAGGTAAGTACACTAGGGTCCATGCATGCAATGAAATATATCAATGACTGCAGAATCCATTTAAACTTCTTTATAAGGTATATATGCTTAAGAGCAGGGATATTAACATATTTGTTAATATGTAATTCTAGACCAGTTACTTAGCCTAAGTTTTCCCCAAAACTGAGTTTTTTTTGTTGAAAGTTGCTCAGTCATGTCCAACTCTTTGTGGCCCCATGGACTATACAGTCCATGGAATTCTCCAGGCCAGAATACTGGAGTGGGTAGCCTTTCCCTTCTTCAGGGGATCTTCTCAACCCAGGGATTGAACCCAGGTCTCCTGCATTGCAGGCAGATTCTTTACCAGCTGAGCCACAAGGGAAGCCCAAGAATACCAGAGTGGGTAGCCTATACCTTCTCCAGTGGATCTTCCTTACCCAAGAATCGAACCGGGGTCTCCTGCCTTCCAGGCAGATTCTTTACCAACTGAACTAACAGGGAAGCCCCAGAGTAGGTTTTAATACTTACATCAGAGTAAAGAGGATGAGATAATTCATGTAAAGTGAATAGTACCTACTAATTGTACAGGAAGTATTATTAGTTGTCATTCATTAACTATACGTTATTTCCTCTACATGTCTCCAGTTCTCCCTGATCCCCATTCCTGCTCCTAATTATCTCTTCAATCCACAGTGCTTCCAGCTCTATCTCTGAACACTAAAATCTTCCAAGGTTCAAGTCATATCACATTTCCATGATACTTCTCTCTCCCCAGGTAGAAAACTGTGTCTCCCTTTTTTGAACTCAGATCTCTTTATAATCCAAATGTTCCTCTTTAAAAGATTGTTTTCTCTTATTATTATTTATGTAGATAGGTGCCTGATCATTCTTACTTGAACTAAAGTTCCTAAGTAAGGTCTTTATGAGAGAAATCTTTATTACTCACAGAAAGCACACTGTCTAGTGTGCTTATAGTACATAGCTCATAGTACAGAATAGACACACAAAGATTTACTAAAGGCTGAATGATTACATGGATGTGAGAGTTGGACCATAAAGAAAGCTAAGTGCCAAAAATTGATGCTTTTGAACTGTGGTGTTGGAGAAGACTCTTGAGAGTCCCTTGGACTGCAAGGAGATCCAACCAGTCAATCCTAAAGGAAAGCAGTACTGAATATTCATTGGAAGGACTGATGCTGAAGCTGAAGCTCCAATACTTTGGCCACCTGATGCAAAGAACTGACTCATTTGAAAAGACCCTGATGGTGAAAGATTGAAGGCAGGAGAAGGGGACGACAGAAGATGAGATGGTTGGATGGCATCATTGACTCGATGGACATGAGTTTGAGCAAGCTCCGGAAGTTGGTGCTGGACAGGGAAGCCTAGAGTGCTGTAGTCCATGTGGTTGCAAAGAGTTGGACACAACTGAGCCAGTGAACTGAACTGAATGATTATAAATTCATAAACATTCATGTATTTACACTAAAGAGTGTGATGAAAACAGTTTTGAATTTTTTCTGTAAGCACATACTTTTCTTAAAAAAATTAAAAATAATGAATGCATACTTCATGCAATAATATCTAGAGGAATGTTCAGCATATGCTGGTAATTATTACTTCTAAGTGGTAGTATTTAAAATTACTTTTACTTTCTTTTTACTGTACTGCTTGTTTTTTTTTTTCTACCTAATGCTGCTTTTATAGTTTTTTAAAATCAACTTTCAATTTGAAAAACAAAAATCTATCATTCGCTAAAATCAAACTGCAAATGCCTCATTTATTTAAGAGACTATCAGCCTCAAACTCTGAAAGGGCCAAGTGACACTCTAGGCTCTTAGCCAACAGCACTGCATTAATTCCATGGGTTTCCTGACAGTTCATCCACATCAGCTGTTAGATCAATCTAACTGAACAGTGCTGTAGGGGTACCATTTCCCTCACACAAGACAAGATCTTGGCAGGAATTCCCCAGCAGTCCAGTAATTAAGGGGCTTCCCAGGAGGCTCAGTGGTACAGAATTTGCCTGCCAATGCAGAAGATGTGGGTTCAATCCCCAGGTAGGGAAGATCCTCTGCAATAGGAAATGGCAACCCACACCAGTATTCTTGCCAGGAAATCCCATGGACAGAGGAGCCTGGTGGGCCACAGCCCATGGAGTCGAAAGGGTCAGACACCATTGAGCAACTGAGCATGTACCAGTGGTTGAGACTCTGGTGCTTTCAATGCCAGGGCCTCAAGTTGGATCCCTGGTTAGGAGACTAAAATCCCATAAGCTGCAGGCTGTGGCCAAAAAAAAGGAAAAAAAAAAGATCTTGGCCAGAAGAGAGTAAGGATGCACATAAAAGGCTATGACGAAAAGAGTAAGGCAGTTGTCCTAAAATAAGAAGTTATTTGAAGGGATCAAAGAGATTTGTTTGGAGCAGCAGTTCTCAGTGTAGCTGTCCAGTTAGGTCTGGACTAAGGGCCTCTAAGACACTTTCAGAGTCTGTACAGTGAAATTTATTTTCGTAACAATACCAAGATTTTAGTTGCCTTTTTCACTCTCATTCTTTCACAGGCAGAGTGGAGTTTTCGAGAGGCTACCTGTCATACTGAATGCAAAAGCACTCCAATCGTAATGAGAATTCCATTACGCCAGACATTAGAGATCTGCAAAAATATAAAACATTTGGTCCTATTCTATTTTTTGTTTGCTTAGGAAAATAGTGATTTTTTTTTTCCCCCATAAAAAGTGTCAACATGTAATGGGCTTCTGTTTGTGAAAGAAAGTCACTCAGTCGTTATCGGACTCTCTGAGACCCCCATGGACTTATCCAGGCCAGAATACCGGAGTGGGTAGCCGTTCCCTTCGCCAGGGGATCTTCCCAACCCAGGTATCGAACCCAGGTTTCTCGCATTGCAGGCGGATTCTTTACTTGATGAGCCACAAGGGAAGCCCTTTCTTTTTAAAAGTCCTGTTTTAATTTCTAACATGTCCAATATCAATAAATTTAACCTATATAAATAAAAAGTCTTTGAGGTTCTCAATAATTTTAGGAGGGTCAAGGCGTCCTGCGATCAAAGTTTCAGAACCGCTAGTTTGGAGGAACCAAGTTTCCGGAGGAAGGACCTGGCAAAAATTCCCTAGCACCTGCCATGCCAGCCGATCCGGTTGCAGCAGGAAGAACTCTTGACTTGGGGCAGCCAAGCTTTACCACTTCGGAGCGGTGTGGCTTTTAGGGACAACCCCTATCCCCGCCGCAGGAGGTTATTAAGCGGTCCCTCCAGGTCAGACACTGATCCAGCGCTGCCGTAAGGGGGTACCAGTATCCTCGTGTGGCTATGGGAAACGCGAGGCTGAGAGAAGTTAGCCAAACTTGAACACGGTCGCACGACGAGACGGGGGGGCGCCGGGATTCGAACCTACACACATATCTGGCTCCAGAGCAGGGCCACTTTCGCCATCAGCCCCTCAGATTCCACACGTTTAAAGCCGAATAACAGATTACGCCTCACAGTGGGGTGTTTGTGAGGAGCAGGAGAAAGTACTTTCAGGGAAATAGCGATTAATCCACTGGCCAGAACCCCCGCCCGACCCGGCCCGGCCCGCACCCCGCAGCAAAGTCGGCCACCGCCCCCATCCCGCCACCTTCCGCACCCGCCTTCCCGGATGGTATCCGCGCCCGCTTCCGCTCGGAGGAGGCCCCCTGCCTCTTCATGCTCCACGCGTTCGTCCCTCGTGCTTCTTCGGTTTCCACTCAAAGAGTCCGGGTTCCAACGCGCGCAACCAGACAGGCGCGTCCTCCCAGATGCGCGCATCCCTGCGCGTCCCCGACGTCCACGCCCCAGCAGCCCCCGCGAAAGCCCATAAACTGGCGCAGGCGCAGTCACTGCTCGCTCCGGCCTTCCCAAAAGGAGGAGCTCGTTTGTGTGACCCGGAAGTGCTTCTTCCGCTGGTGGCGGAGAAAGGAGACCAGAGAGCAGAGGAGGTTGAAGGTGGCGGTTGGGCACTGTTTATAGTATGCAGCGATTACTCTTTACGCCCTTGACGGCCTTGCTGGGGAGCCCGTGTCTCCGGCTCCTGGTTCCTAGGGTGGCGCCTAGAACACAGGTACTGCACTGCAGAGCACTGAGTCGCGGAAGCGGGCATGGGGTGAAAGGGCCAAGAGATATCCTCACACATCGCTCCTTGAAGTTGACAAGGCATTTCATTGTGTCTAGGGCTCCTGAGTCCGGATCCGGACCTACCACTTACTAGCTGTGTGCTGTTAGCCAAGTTGGGTAACCTTTTTGTGCCTCAATTTACTTTTCTGCAAAATGGGGATAATAGCACTTCATAAGTGTTGTGTTAATATACTCAGAGGTTTAGCACATAGTAAAAGCTCAGTGATTTTTACCCATATGTTTGATTTCTGCTCAAAGCTACTGGGTAGTCAGGTTAGGGACTGTAACTCCATTCTACAGAGAAGTAAATTGAGGCTGAATTTGTCTAAAGTTACTTAGTTAACTGGGCTTCGCAGGTGGCTCAGTGGTAAAGAATACACCTGCCAATGCAGAAGACTCAGGAGACTCGGGTTTGATCCCTGGGTCATGGAAGCAAGATAAAATATCAAGTGTCCTGCCCTAGAGAAAGTCACAGTTCATTTGTTTGTAACTCACTGGTCAAATCTTAAGGTCTTGTTATGTAAAGGAACTGTGTATGAAACGAAGTTTGTAGAAGCCAGACTGACCAGACACTGCTGTCCTCTAGCTTAGTGGGAGATAGAGACAACCTCTGTGTGCTAAATGATACATTGCTGTTAGATGGAGAGGTATAGTGTGCTGGGAGAGTGACCCAGCACATGTGTAGGGGGGTCTGGGAATACTTCCTAGAGGAGGTGATATCCAAGCTGAGATCTGTGATAGGTCAGTCAGGGGACAAGTAGAACCCCAGTTAGAGAAAAATCATACAAAAGAAAGAAAATAATCCTTATTTAATCCATATTTAGGTGTAGAGTCAAGTCTGGGAGAAATATGAGAGACAGAAGGTTCATGTAGTGTGGGGATGGATTGGAGGCAGGCAAACCAGTTTGGGGGTAGATGCAGCCCAGATAAGAGATGATGTTTTACCTGGACAGTAGCAGTGGAAATATGACCAGGGTACTTTATACCAGACACAATGAGACTGTGTGAGTAGCAGTGGAGTGAAGCCTTTTCCTCTTTCTCCAGTTGTAATTTGTCTGTCTTGATCCTTAGTGTGGTTGCAGTTGTGGGATCAGGCGCCCCTTGAGGCCAGGGCAATACAGCACTATCTCCGATGTAGCTTTGCAACCTGGAAGGGGTACAGTGTCCCTCCCTTCAAAGGCTGCTGAGCGGGTGGTGGGCCGATGGCTCCTGGTCTGCAGCGGGACAGTGGCTGGAGCAGTTATTCTTGGTGGAGTAACAAGGTGAGTAATTTGTTCATAGTCAGCTGTTTGGATCATCAGTAGACATGCAGGATGACGGAGGGGGAAGGGATCTTAGAAATCATCTAATCTAGCTCCCACATTTTAGCATACAGAAATTGAGGCCTATAGAAGGAACATGTCTGATGGCTTGCCCCACCATAGAACAGTTTAGAATTTTATTAATGCATGCATGCTGTAGAAGCCCTTCATAAAGACTGGTTCAGGTCTTAACTGTTAGCTGTGCATTGTTTGTGTATATTTCCCCCTACAATCAGAGTTCAGATTTGTCACAAAAATTTGTGTACAGTTTGTTTGGATTACATGCAAATAAGTTCCACATCTCACTGTTGGTTCCTGTGCATACTTCATGCTTGGTTGCTTCAGTCATGTCCGATGCTTCGCCACCCTTGGACTGTAGCCTACCAGGCTCCTCTGTCTATGGGATTCTCCAAGCAAGAATATTGCAGTGGGTTGCTATGCCCTCCTCCAGGGGATCTTCCCGACCCAGGGATCGAACCTGTGTCTCTTACATCTCCTCTATTGGCAGGCGGGTTCTTTATCACTAGTGCCATCTGGGAAGCCCATGCATGTTTCTTAGGTCTCTTTAAATCTATAGAGAGATATTATAGATTTGGATTCTACTCCCTCCACCTCCCCTACACCCTTTGCAGTTTTTTGCTATTGTTGAAGAAACCCAGGTCATTTGTACTTTGTAGTTTCTCACGGTCTGGATTTTGCTAATAGCATTTATGATATTTAACATGTTCCAAAAGCTATGACAAACCTAGACAGCATATTAAAAAGCAGAGACATCACTTTGCCGACAAAGTCCCATATACACAAAGCTATGGTTTTTCCAGTAGTCATATATGGATATGAGAGTGGGGCCATAATGAAGGCTGAGCACCGAAGCATCGATGCTTTCGAACTGTGGTGCTGAAGAAGACTCTTGAGAGTCCCTTGGACAACAAGGAAATCAAACCAGTCAAACCTAAAGGAAATCAGCCCTGAATATTCATTGGAAGGACTGATGCTAAAGCTGAAACTCTAATATTCTGGCCACCTGATGCAAAGAGCTGACTCACTGGAAAAGACCCTGATGCTGGGAAAGATTGAAGGCAGGAGGAGAAGGGGACGACAGAGGATGAGATGGTTGGATGGATCATCGACTGAATGGACATGAGTTTGAGCAAACTGGGAGGTAGTGAAGGACAGGGAAGCCTGGCGTGCTGCAGTCCGTGGGGTCGCAAAGAGTAGACATGACTGAGCACCTGAACAACAACAGCATTGTCCCCCGTATTTCCTGTAGACAAACTTGTTGCTTGATTGGGTTCAGGTTGGGGACAGGGAGCAAAATACTTCATAGGTGACTGGATCATTCATAAATATCTGGTGTCTGTTAAAGATGTCAACAGCCCTTGATGATCATTGCCTAAATCTATTACTTCATTACAGTTGCAAAATTGTAATAGGTATTTTATTAGCTCAACTATAAAGAAAAACTTTCTCTCATCAGTGATTTGGTTATGCTGAGGTACAACATGTTAGGAAAGGCAGGATAAACACTTAATTCCTTTCCCTTTATTTATCAATCTTCAAAGTAATAAGTTGGTTCCAAGCATTTTCCAAAAGTGACCAATAAAGTGAGTTTTTAAGTATTAATGAGCTCATAGGTTTAAATATATTAGATTTGTTTCAGTCCATTGCAGTGGTGATGATTTGCTCCAGTTGTCCTATCTTTAGTCAGTGGGAACCTCTTCAGATTGACTCCAGTCTTTCTGACAGGAACCTGGTAAACTCTGATCCTTTGCTTTCTGGGTAAGATGTTCCAGGCTTGTTTTGTACACATCCTGCCTCAGACCTGAAGTTGGCTTTTTAACTTTTGGAACCCTGACCCCTTTTGGTGAAAATACTTTCTAGTGTTATTAAAGTATGTCTTCCTCAAATTCTCTCTGCATTCCCTGTGCCCTTACCTTATGTGTTATGTAGGCTGTAATCAATAAGTTTTTTTTTTTTTTTTATTGTCTTTAAATGCACTCAGTAACCTCAACTGATTTATTTCTGTATCAATCTCTTCCCCTTGTGTAAATAATATTGGCTATGCACTTCGGGCACATTTCTTTGGTCTAAGGGTTGATTTTATCTGTCAGGGAATGCTAGTGAAAGAAGTAAGGAGAGTTTAATGAAATAAAACAAGGAGTAAAGAAATTTGTACCTGATAGCAGCTCTTTCTGACAAAATTCTAAGCAGTAAGAAGAGAGCAAGTTGTCAAAAGAGGAAACAATTAAATGATACGTTTACTTTTATAGGGGTCAAGTTCAGATCTGCTTGCTACTGTAAACCATTTATGAGTAATCGAGTGTGGTGCACACACATATACACACTGAAATTTAACACATACACTCAAATTTCTTCCCTATCTTAAGGTTGACAGAGTCTGGCCTCTCAATGGTAGATTGGCATTTAATAAAGGAGATGAAGCCACCCACAAGCAAAGAGGAGTGGGAAGCAGAATTCCAAAAATATCAGCAATTTCCAGAATTTAAAATGTAAGTATTATAGAAAATTGGGTAAACATCCCAGTAGATCCACTCAATCTTTTTCTTATTTAAAACATTTCAGAACAGTAGGTTCTATTCTTCTTTGATATTTGATTTAGGGATGTTTAGCAAGCTTCCTACTCTAAACCTCCATTTTCAAAGTGATTCTGAGGTGGCTGATGAGGAAGATGGCAGACTGGTCAAGTTTCAAAACCAAGAATGTTCCTGCATTCTATCAGAAAATAAAAATCAGATGGATCTTTCTTATTTTTGACTTCTCTTTTCACCCAGCTTGAATCATGATATGACGCTGGCGGAATTCAAGTTCATCTGGTACATGGAGTACTCACACCGAATGTGGGGTCGCCTTGTAGGCCTTGCATACATCCTGCCTGCTGCCTACTTTTGGAAAAAGGGCTGGCTCACCCGTGGCCTGAAAGGACGTGTTCTTGCCCTCTGTGGTTTAGTTTGCTTCCAGGTGAGATTTACTCGAGTTTGGGAAAGCAGAAATGTTCTCAGGAGCTTCCTAGTGGGCATAGTTTTTAGTAAAGTAATCTTTGAAACAGTATAACAAAGGAGGTAAGAACGTGGATTTTGGTGTCATAGGCCTGGCTTCAAGGCCCAGCTCTGTCACCTAGTAGGGCATGTTGTCTAACCTCTGTAGGCTGTGCTTTCCTTACCTGTAAATGGGGAAAATAATAGACCCTAACGCTTAGGTTTTATGAAAATTAAAAAAGATCGTGATGTTAAGTACTTAGTGTCTGGAATCAGTAAGCCCTCAGTAAATATGTTTTTGTGTCACAAACTCAAAAACAGGGAATTGCAGTTTCTTTCCCATCATGGCGTGCTTTCTGCGTCCTTGGTCTCCTCCCTTTTTCTAACTTGCCTGCTCTATGGGGAAGTGGGATCCCCATGCTAGAATGGCTGTAGAAACAAATAGGGAAATTTCAAGAGAGAAACATTTTGTGGGATGAAGGATCTTTGAATACAGAGGTAACTGAGAGATGTTCAAGTATAAAGGGTGATTAAAGTTATGTAAGTTGAACTTCTCTTAAGGAAAAGAGTGATTTCTGCAGTTCTGGGGTTAGGGAAGCCTGAGAGCCAAGTAAAGGAATGTTAGAGAGGACACATGGGAGTATGTGTGTCAAGATACACAGGCTCTAAAGGAGAGTCTCAGAGCAGCGAAGAAATACCAAAATGTGGTCAGGAGGAAGCTAATTGGTTGATTTAAATCAAAGTGGTAAGAATACCAACTCACGATTAGGAATAAAGGAGGGAGATGGAAGAGACAAAATAGAAGGGATAGAAACAGATAATAGAGTTAGACATTAATAAAAATCTAATACAAACTAGGGATAGTTGGTGAAACAAAGTTTGTTTTAAAATTAAAAAAAAAAACACTTAAGTCAGACTTTCAGGGAGGCAAACATTTGAAGATGGCAGATAGGATTTTAGGAGGAAGAAAGTGGGGGCTGGCAGATCACACTGTGAACGCCCTCATCTTCCAGCATGCTCGGCAGATGAAATCAAAGTAATTAGAACATCCAGGGTAATAGTGAAGGGGGAAAGAAATAGCCAAAAAGACCTTGAGGAGCATATGTTTATGTTGACATGATTCTGTTAGCTGGGGAGGGTTGGCGTGAAAGGGCTGTACCTTATCTGATATGACTAGAACTGACAGTTTGGTTAAATGAAGAGTCAGTTAAACAGGGAATCGTAGAATAATAATACATACCTTAAACTTTTGCACTTAAGCATGTACTTTCATTATAATTTTTTAAAAAAGGAGTAGAAATTTAGACACTGGCAAACCAATTTGCCTGAAAAACTTTACAGATTTTTATAACTTGCCCTCCCACAAACTTAATAATTGTCTGTTCCCACCTAACATGAGAATAATTGTTTTTAAGCAATTATCTTTGTCAAGCTTCTCCAAAGCTTTCACAGTCTAGTTTAAGTTTTTATCAAATCACCTGTCTTTTTACTTTCATATTTCACTATGTACATAATGTTAAATTATGTCAAGAATTTGTCCAAAAGGTCTTGTCCAAAATACACGTTTGTGTCCTTTTCTGTATTTGGCTCTTCAGGTCAGTTCAATTACTCAGTCGTGTCCGACTCCTTGCGACCCCATGGACTGCATGCAGCACGTCAGGCCTCCCTGTCCATCACCAACTCCCGGAGTTCACTCAAACTCATGTCCATCGAGTCCGTGATGCCATGCAACCATCTCATCTTCTGTCGTCCCCTTCTCCTCCTGCCTTCAATCTTTCCCAGCATCAGGGTCTTTTCAGATGAGTTAGTTCTTCCCATCAGGTGGCCAAAGTACTGGAGTTTCAGCTTCAACATCAGTCCTTCCAATGAATATTCAGGACTGATTTCCTTTAGGATGGACCAATTGGATCTCCTTGCAGTCCAAGGGACTCTCAAGAGTCTGCTCCAGCACCACAGTTCAAAGCATCAATTCCTCATCACTCAGCTTTCTTTATAGTCCAACTCTCACATCCATATATGACTACTGGAAAAATCATAGCTTTGACTAGACAGATCTTTGTTGGCAAAGTAATGTCTTTGCTTTTTAATATGCTGTCTAGATTGGTCATAACTTCTCTTCCAAAGAGCAAGCGTTTTTTAATTTCATGGCTGTAGTCACCATCTGCAGTGATTTTGGAGCCTAAAAAGTAAAGTCTGTCACTATTTCCACTATTTCCCCATCTATTTGCCATGAAGTGATGGGACTGGATGCCATGATCTTGGTTTTCTGGATTTTGTGTTTTAAGCCAACTTTTACACTCTCCTCTTTCACTTGTACGAAGAGGCTCTTTAGTTCTTTTTCACTGTCTGCCCTAAGGGTGGTGTCATCTGCATATCTGAGGTTATTGATATTTCTCCCAGCAATCTTGATTCCAGCTTGTGCTTCATCCAGCCCAGCATTTCTTATGATGTACTCTGCATATAAGTTAAATAAGCAGGGTGACAGTATATAGCCTTGGCGTACTCCTTTCCTGATTTGGAACCAGTCTGTTGTTCCATGTCCAGTTCTAACTGATGCTTGCTGACCAACATACAGATTTCTCAAGAGGCAGGTCAGGTGGTCTGGTATTCCCATTTCTTTCAGAATTTTCCAGTTTGTTGTGATCCACACAGTCAAAGGCTTTGGCATAGTCAATAACGCAGAAGTAGATGTTTTTCTGGAGCTCTCTTGCTCTTTCAGTGATCCAGTGGATTTTGGCAATTTGATCTCTGGTTCCTCTGCCTTTTCTAAATCCAGCTTAAACATCTGGAAGTTCATGGTTCACGTACTGTTGCAGCCGGGCTTGGAGAATTTTGAGCATTACTTTACTAGCATGTGAGATGCGTGCAATTGTGTGGTAGTTTAAGCATTCTTTAGCATTGCCTTTCTTTGGGATTGGAATGAAAACTGACCTTTTCCAGTCCTGTGACCACTGCTGAGTTTTCCAAATTTGCTGGCCTATTGAGTGCAGCACTTTCACAGCATCATCTTTTAGGATTTGAAATAGCTCAACTGGAATTCCATCACCTCCACTAGCTTTGTTCATAGTGATGCTTCCTGAGGCCCACTTGACTTCACACTCCAGAATGTCTGGCTCTAGGTGAGTGATCATACCATCGTGATTATCTGGGTCGTGAAGATCTTTCTTGTATAGCTCTTCTCTGTATTCTTGCACCTCATCTTAATATCTTCTGCCTCTGTTAGGTCCATACCATTTCTGTCCTTTATTGTGCCCATCTTTGCATGAAATGTTCCTTTGCTATCTCTGATTTTCTTGACGAGATCTCTAGTCTTTCCTATTCTATTGTTTTCCTCTATTTCTTCACATTGATCGCTGAGGAAGGCTTTCTTATCTCTCCTTGCTATTCTTTGGAACTTCGCATTCAGATGCTTATATCTTTTCCTTTTCTCCTTTGCCTTTCATTTCTCTTCTTTTCACAGCTATTTGTAAGGCCTCCTCAGACAGCCATTTTGCCTTTTTGCATTTCTTTTTTTGGGGGATGGTCTTGAGCCCTGCCTCCTGTACAGTGTCACAAACCTCCATCCATAGTTCTTCAGGCACTCTATCAGATCTAATCCCTTGAATCTATTTGTCACTTCCACTGTATAATCGTAAGGGATTTAATTTAGGTCATACCTGAATGGTCTAGTGATTTTCCCTCCTTTCTTCATTTTCAGTCTGAATTTGGTAATGAGTTTGTGAACTGAGCCACAGTCAGGTTCCGGTCTTGTTTTTGCTGACTGTATAGAGCTTCTCCATCTTTGGCTGCAAAGAATATAATCAGTCTGATTCGGTATTGACCATCTGGTGATGTCCATGTGTAGCGTCTTCTTTTGTGTTGTTGGAAGAGGGTGTTTGCTATGACCAGTGCTTTCTGTTGGCAAAACTCTATTAGCCTTTGCCTGGCTTCATTCTGTTCTCCAAGGCCAAATTTGCCTGTCATTCCAGGTGTTTCTTGACTTCCTACTTTTGCATTCCAGTCCCCTATAATGAAAAGGACATCTTTTTGGGGTGTTAGTTCTAGAAGGTCTTGTAGGTCTTCATAGAACCCTTCAGCTTCAGCTTCTTCAACATTACTGGTGGGAACATAGACTTGGATTACTGTGATATTGAATGGTTTGCCTTGGAAATGAACAGATCATTCTGTTGTTTTTGAGATTGCATCCAAGTACTGCATTTCAGACTCTTGTTGACTATGATGGCAAGAGTGAATGTCAACTTTTTAGGCATCAATGAACTAAAATGGACTGGAATAGGTGAATTTAACTCAGATGACCATTATATCTACTACTGTGGGCAACAGTTCCTTAGAAGAAATGGAGTAGCCATCATATTTGGCTCTACTTCAGTTCAATTAAATTCACTCAGTCGTGTCTGACTGTTTGTGACCCCATGGACTACAGCACGCCAAGCTTTCCTGTCCATCACCAACTCCCAGAACTTGCTCTAACTCGTGTCCACTGAGTTGGTGATGCCATCCAACCATCTCATCTTCTGTCGTCCCTTCTCCTCCTGCCTTCAGTCTTTCCCAGCGTCAGGATCTTTACCAGTGAATTCTTCACATCAGGTGTCCAAAGTATTGGAGGTTCAGCTTCAGCATCAGTCCTTCCAATGAATATTCAGGACTGATTTCCTTTAGGATTGACTGGTTTGGTCTTCTTGAGTCCAAGGGACTCTCTAGAGTCTTCTCCAACACCACACTTCAAAAGCATCAATTCTTCGGCTCTCAGCTTCTTTATGGTCCAACTCTCACATCCATACCTGACTACTGGAAAAACCACAGCTTTGACTATAGGCTTCTACTCCAATAAAATGTTAATCTAAACAGTGGTTAAGTATTTATGGTGCTGTATGTGGAAATTGGGTAGGTCTCAATTCCTGGGTTCCTAGGGATGTGGCAGCATATGGAAAGGAGGGGTCAGAGGATACTCATTTTCTCAGGGAGTCAAGTTGTATAGACAGCTTCAATCTTGTTTTGTTTACCCTTTTTCTTTGTGATTGTAGGGCCTGTTGGGATGGTATATGGTAAAAAGTGGATTAGAAGAAAAACCAGATTCCCATGACATCCCTCGAGTCAGTCAGTACCGCCTTGCTGCCCATCTGGGATCAGCCCTTGTGCTCTACTGTGCCAGCTTATGGACCTCGCTCTCCTTGCTGCTTCCTCAGCACAAGGTAAAGTCAGTCTGTATTGTTTACCACACATGTGGACAGGGTCCGAGATGGAAATTCTGGTCCTACATGAAAGTTCCATGTCAAAACGCATACATTCCCTTAGCAACATCGATCAGTTTACTAGAAGCTGGATATAACCAAAGTTTAGAGAAACAGTGAACTCTGAGACTCTGGATAGCTTCAGGATGGCAAAGTAAAACCTGCACTTATGCTTTGGAGCAGGAGTGGCTTATTCAAAGGATAATTAGTATAGGAACCAAATATTTTGTCAGCATTGCCAATCAAGAAAAAGATGAAAACATGAGTTTTAGTAAAAGAAGGAATGAATACCAGCAATGACAGAATGATCTCTGTTCCAAGGCAAACCATTCACTATCACAGTAATCCAAGTCTGTGTCCCCACCAGTCATGTTGAAGAAGCTGAAGTTGAACAGTTCTGTGAAGGCCTATAAGACCTTCTAGAACTAACATCCAAAAAAGATGTCCTTTTCATTATAGGGGACTGGAAGTTGACCACTTGACTGTGATTCCCAGTGGGATGATGGTGGAGAGGTGAGGAAGGCCAGAATGAGAGTTGCTGGTGGACCTTAGTGGCCTACAAAGGCCATGTTAAGTTGTTTATTCTTTCCATGGGGACCCTACCGTTCAGCAGATCTGACAATATACTAAACCATAGTGATCTCACCTAAAAGTATTTTCTTTGTATGCTGATTAAAAGGAAATACATTTTAAAATGCGTATTATTTTAGGTGTCAAAGTCATGGTTGGCCTGAATAACCTGTTCATGGAGTGAGGTTTAGGTTGATAGTAGGACTTTTAAGTAGAATCATCTCGTAGGTACCTGGAGCCAGTGATCTGGATCCCAGTAAGAATAGGAGTTGTTGACTAGGCACTCATCCCACAGGGAAGCCAGATGGGGTTGAAACATTGGTATAGTAGGTGATTGACATCTGACTAGTTCCTATTCTTACTTTCAAAGCCAGACTTATAAAACTAATCTACATCTATAGCTGTACATCCTAACAACCCATTCTTTTTTTCCACTTCTTGTCATCCGGCTTCCCCATCCATATCCGTCTACACATTGACTCCTACACTTGCACATATCAAGTGTACAGTACTTAGTATAGTCTCCTAAGTACTCCTAACTGAATGGTACTCTTAAAGGTTACCAATGACTTTTTAATTATTAATTGTTCTTCTCTTTTTGTTTATTTATATTCCACTAATTACAGAAAGGATTTGAGATGATAGTCAACCATATAGAACTGTGCTGTCCAGCACAATAGCTCCTAGCCACTATTGCTATTTAAATTCTAATTAAAATTAAGTAAATATAACTTGGTATAAACAAACTTGTTATCTACTTAAACTTTAAATAAAATTAACTTAAAAATTTTTTTCACTTGCTCTAGCCGCTTTTTAGATCCTCCATAGCCACATAATGACAGCACGGATAATAGAACTTTTCTATTATCACAGAAAATTCTAATGGCCAGTGCTGATACACTGTCCTATGAAATCTTAGTCATGGTACCTAACTCCTCACATACTAGATTGTAAATCGTTTGAGGGCAGCACTCTGGCTTTCCTTTGTATCTTTCCTTTATGCTTATGTGTGCTCATTTTGCCTGTATATAAAGTTCTTGCTAAATATTTGTTGATTTACTGATTATTATCACAAGCTGGCTACAGTAGAATAAAAACAATTTACCCAAAACACTAACTGCAAGAATCTCTACTCTACTCTACTCTCTCTACAGTTTTGATTCTGATTATATTTGCTAAACACTAAATATTACACATGACATGAAAATCCAGTTCTTTACCTTAAGCCACAGCATTTTAACCATGGTGAAATGGCTTTCCCTGAACAATGCAAATCATTCCATTCCTGAACAGATGTATATTGAATACCTATATGCCGTCTACTGGGCTAGGATTACTGTAGTAAGCAAGTGAAATGGCAGTTCCTGTCTTCACAGAAACTTACAAGGTAGCAGGGAAGACAAATAGTAAATGTATACATTTAATAAAATTTAGATAAAGTAGAATGTCTTCTGGGAGTGCTTAACCTAGTCTAGGAGTCAGAGAAGATCTGGCCTCAGATTGTCCCTGGAGTTGGTCCTTGAAGATCTTGCTGCCTTTCCTAATTCCTGCAGTCAGTGTCTCTGGCAATTTTCTCATTTAGTTGACTGAGACGCGTCAGCTCCTGCGGTTGAGACGGCTTGCTCACGGAACTGCAGGCCTGGTGTTCCTTACGGCTCTCTCAGGTAGGACTCTTAGCAAAGGTGGCCTAACTTATCTTCAGGTGGGATCTCTTGCTTAATGCTTTCCTCCTGCATCTTTATATCTCCTTCTCACACCTGCCTCTCTCATACCCACCATCTTTACCCTCTTGTCTTCTAATCCTTCCTTCCCCAAATCCTGCTTTTCAGTTAGTTGAACAAAAATATTGAACATGTACTTGGATCCAAACTCTAGGTTCAAATCCTGGCTTTACCTTCTATAAACTATATGACCTTGGACAAGCTGTGTAACCTGTCTGGGCCTCAGTGACCTCATCTATAAAATGGGGAAGATGATAATAGTTTAAGTAATAATATGTGAAGTATTTAGCACCTCACATGTAGCAAAGGCTATGTAAGTGTTAGCTGTTGTTATCATATAAACATTATTGTTATTACATTATACCAAGATAGGTCAGACAAAAGCCTGCCCTCAAAGACGGCCTTTAGGTGAAGAGTTTATTGGGGCAAAGAGACTAAAACAGATTTCTTTCATTCTTTAAATCACAGCTCTACCTTTCTTACTCTAGACCTGCCCTGTACAATAATCACTAGCTTCATGTGACTATTGAAGCTTAAGTTAATTAAAAGCAAATAAAATTTAGTTTCTCAGTCACAGTAGCCACATTTCAAGTGCTCAGTAACCACAATGGGTGGCTTGCAGCTGTTGACTGGATGGATGACAGATACAGAACATTTCCATCATTGCAGAAAGTTTGATTGGGCAGCACAGCTCTAAATAAAACCATCAAACCAGTGATCCCACCCAAATCTCCCTCCCCCTTTTTTTGATGGAAGAACATGAATTTTGACTTTATAAATGCAATTTAGAAAAATAAGGAATATGATTTAACATACCTGAATCTTCTGTGATCATAAATAATGGATCAGTTATCCATTAAATTCTTTGTGTGTTTATCCAGGGTTTAGTTTATAAGATTTTTTTGAGCACTTGGGGAAGACAGATAAATAAAACCCATAACATGCCAGATGATGTTGAGTGCTGCAAAGAAAATAAAGCAAGATAAGGGGATAGACGTAGGGTTGGGGAGTGCTATCTTATAGAGGATTATTGGAGAGATCTCTTTGATAAAGTGACATTTAAGTGGAAACTTGACGTGAAAGAATAAATTAACTGTTCCAGAATAGATCAGTTGGCGGTAGGGAAGCGAGGCAGTAAGGAGAATGCATATCACAGTCAGTAAAAGAACTTTTCCAAATATTCCTCTCTCTAGAGCTTCTCATCCACCCTCTAGGGGAGGCATGCCAGAATCTTGGGGTGGAAGTAGGTGAGGATGCAAGTTTTTTTTTTTAAGTTTCCATGGTGTATTCCATGGTGAATACAGCAGGGTTTGAGAACCCCTGCTGTAGATCTTTCTATTCTCTGACTATTCCTTTTGTCTAACTCTGAGATAATAAACATTTTCTATGTCGGAACTTCCCTGGTGGCTCAGAGGGTAAAGAATCTGCCTACAGTGCAGATTGAAACCCGGGTTTAGTCCCTAGGTTAGGAAGATCCCGTGGAGAAGGGAATGGTTACCTATTCCAGTATTCCTGCCTGCAGAATTCCATGGACAGAGGAGCCTGGTGGGCTACAGTCCATGGGGTCACAAAGGGAACTTTCACTTTCATGTCAGAACTAGTATTTGATCTCTTCTTTCTCTCATTTTAATAAATATTATTTATTGGAACCCAGGGGCTTTTGTGGCAGGGCTGGATGCTGGACTTGTTTACAACTCCTTCCCCAAGATGGGAGAATCTTGGATCCCAGAGGATCTCTTTACCTTCTCCCCTCTCCTGAGGAATGTTTTCGAGAATCCCACCATTGTGCAGTTTGATCACCGGGTTCTGGTAAGTCTGGCGGTTACTGGCTACTACACATAAGGAGCCTCTCACAGGCTCTGGGTGTCTGAAGCACTGCTAGCAACATTGAGATGGTAGAGTGGGTACTAGAATTCTTTTTAGAAGAATTTTAGTACCAGTTTTCTGATGTGATGTTTTTGTCTTAACTATCCACATGCCTCTAGCCAAATTCTTTTTTGCAGGATACTGCCAGCTTTTTAAAGTTAATTCTCCTCAATCCTGCACATGTAGAGAAGAGTCATTTTAGCAGAAATGAGGCTAAGTAGAGAAGAGAGTGTAAAGACAGTGGTTGCTGAACACATAGCCATCAGGACTGCACCAAGACCCCAAGGAGCTAAGAGCATCATAAATACTCATCTTATTTAAGCTAATATTTATTAAGGACCTACTGTGAGTCATGTTAAGATTGCTTGGTGGCCTGAGCATGGTAAATCAGAGCCCAGGGAAAGGTTAGTGGCAGGGAGACCTGGGAGAAGCAGTGGTGCTATTGTAGTGAGGCTGTGAGAGTGACAAGGCTCAGGGCTTCATGGTAGGACCCAGACTTGAGAAGATGAATCCGAAAGAGGTTGTTGTGATTAGAAGACTGGCTGCAGGAACAGAAGTGAAGAAAGATCAAAGGCGATCCTAGAGTTTCTTCTGTGGCATGTTTAAAGCACACCAGCAGGAATGGGACTATTGAAATGAGTGTTGAGCTAGGGACAGAGGATGTCATCAGATTGAGGTACGTTGAGCGTGAGATAACAGTAGGGCACCCAGAGAGAGGGGCCCAGGGGCCTCATATCCAGAGGGAATGCTGGGGCTAAGGCAGGTTACCTTGTGCGGGGTCAGTCCCCACTGCCACACAGCATTTTGGAATAAGTAAAGTCTGGTTGAAATTGGATGGCTGTGAAGAGAAAAAGATGTGAAATTGGTATCGAAAATGATAGAAAACATTTTCCTCAATATCATGGAAGGTCGGAAATCCTACTGCCAGCTCCAGACTCTCTTTCTAAAGTGGAAATGAAAAGGAAACTTTAGATCTTTTTAACACTAGCTGGAAGAATCACCACCTCCTCTACTCATAGCCCAGGAAAATAGTAACTCTCATGTGCTGGGGTCAGCCTTGTTTTAACAATACAGGATTAGAGTAGAGATAAAATTAGGGATAAATAAGAGGATGAGATGGTTGGATGGCATCACCGACTCAATGGACATGAGTTTGGGTAAACTCCGGGAATTGGTGATGGACAGGGAGGCCTGGTGTGCTGTGGTTCATGGGGTCGCAGAGATTCCGACACGACTGAGCAACTGAACTGAATTGATGCAAAGAGTAATTTAAAACCTGAGGGCCACACCGGGCAGACACCTGCATTGGAAGGTGGGTAAGATTGCTGAGAGACAGTCAGTGTGTATAAAGTGCAGAAACTTTAAGTGGAGCCACGCCTCCATTGTACTGAAGTGGCGAGCAGAAGAGGAGCAGGGAAGAGCTTGAGTCACTAGGTGGTTCTCTGCCTGGGAGGGGAAAGTGTTTAGTAGTTACTCAGTGGATCTGGGGGAATTAGCTGTAAGGTGAGCAGAAACCAGGGGGTAGGACATTCTTTTTGGCACCTGATGAGACTCTTTCTACCCTACAGGGCATCGCTTCAGTTACTGCCGTTACAGTACTCTACTTCCTCTCCCGAAGAATTCCCCTTCCTCGAAGGACCAAGATAGCAGCCACCACTCTGCTGGCTTTGGCATATACACAGGTATAAACCACTTCTTTTGATTCTGAAGGTATCCCCAGAACAAAATTTAAAAAGAAAGGTGACAGTTCAGGATGGGGAACACATGTATACCTGTGGCAGATTCATTTTGATATTTGGCAAAATTAATACAATTATGTAAAGTTTAAAAATAAAATAAAATTTAAAAAATATAAAAAAAAAAAAAAGAAAGGTGACAGGCTAGAGAAAATATTTATAATAGACAAAAAGATGAACAACCAGAAAATAAAATAAATAAAGGATATTAAGACACAATTCTCAAAAGAGAAATGATGAATGGCCAGTAAATATGAAAAACTCTTTAGCATCACTCATGATCAGAGAGGAACAAATTAAAGCACTGTGTGCCATTTTGTACCTGTCAGATTGGAAAAAAATGAAAAAAAAATCAGATATTGGCATGGGTATAGGAAAACATACATTTGTATGTTCTTGGTGAGAGCATGCTTTGTTATAGCTTTTTTTTGAGGGCATCTGGCAATATTTTTTGAAGTGTTAAAATGTTTAGTCCTTTGATCAACCACATTGGCTTATTTTTGCCTGCCCTGGAGATACTCTAATGCACAAAGAGCTGTTCCCAGGAAATTCATTATGGAATTACTGTGATAAGTGAAAAATTAGAAAGTACTTAAATAAACATCTATGATATAGCCATACTGTGGAATACTGTACAGTTTAAAATAATAAGATCTCAAGACATACATTGTTACATGAAAAAAAAAAGCAAATGACAGAGCAATCTACTTTTTAAAAGCTGTTAGGTTTTTCTTTAAACATGTATATAAAAATACAAGTGTGGGAAACTGGTAACAGTGGCTACCTTTGGGGAAGAGAACAGGGCTAGATGAAGGATAATTAGAGGAATTTTAGTTTTATCTAATTTGAATTTCTTTTGTTGTAAGTCTATTTCCTTGTGAAATTTTAAAATATATTCTTTGAATTTCTGAGGGGAAAGTGTGGAGGGTTTGTGTCTGGTTATCCATGCCAGTCACTTCAGTTCTGAGTGTGTGTTTCCTCCTTGCTTTTCTTTGTGACAGGTGGGCTTGGGCATTAGTACTCTGCTGATGTATGTCCCAACTCCTTTGGCTGCCACTCACCAGTCGGGCTCCCTGGCTCTGCTCAGTGTTGCCCTTTGGCTCATGAATGAACTCCGAAGAGTCCCAAAATAATTCTCAGAGGATCAGCTTCCTAGGACTGAAACTGTGCTTTTGAGAGATCATCAGAAAGCACAAGAATTTGAGCTTTTCTAAGAGGAGGACCTTGGTATACTGGGTGGTTTCCAAGTTGGTCAAGTTATTTAAATTCTTTGCCTGTTTTGGGGACAATCTACTGGATCAAGCAAGTCATTAAGTGTGGTTATGCTTAAGGTTCCTTTTTAAATCTGTTGAAAATCAGATTTAATGTAGAGAAAGAATTTTCTGTCATTTGCTTCTTAACAGGTTGTGTGTCAGTTTTCTCAAATGTTGACAAGCTGTTGGTTCTACATGCATAATCTGTTTCCTTGACCTGAGTTCTGGATTCTGCCTGAGTAGAAATTCTTACAATCTCAACTGTACTTCCATCAGGTAGAGATTCAAATGGATGGATTGGCATACCCTAACGTCAGATAGCCTTCAGCAAGAAATAGCTGTTTTCTTCCAGTGTCTTGATTTTCAAAACAGGGGAAAGCACTAACTAGTTTCTCTTGTGATAGGGCTGTTAATCATCACTACATGAGACAAATGGAGAATAGTATAAATCAATTCCTGAAAGGGTTTCCTGAGAGCCTTATGGATAAGAAAAATACAGTCTTGATGGTATAGTACCTGGACATCTCTTTGGTTATTTAAACAAAGTACTGACTAATGAATTGGTGTGATTTTGGCCTCTGTTGATATTTCACAGGGCTCTGTCTTATTATTCAACATTTTTAAATCAGCAGTTTGGATGAAGGCATCACAAAGACCATATTTGAGGATGGAGCAACCCAACATTGCTGATACAATAGATGACAATCACAAAACAGCTCCAGAGTGACATCATCAAGATGAAATTAAACCAGTCATAAATGTAACATCTTCATTTAAATAGGTTACGTAAGTTTAGGATAGAGAAAACTAGCTTCTTATCGTCTTCATCTAAAAAAATACTGAGGGACTTCAGTTGGACACAGGCTCAGTATGAACCAACCATGAGATGACACTGGTAAAAACTAGTGTTGTTTAAGATTCTATGAATAGAAGTGTCACAGCCATAGTCAGAACACCACACTGCAAGTGCTGCATTGTATTCTGGGTACTGCATGTTTTAAGGACACTCACCAGCATGTACGTATCAAGAGGCAGGAACCAGGACAGCAAGGAGTCCAGAACCCGTTTCATACCAGGAATACTTGAAAGAACTAGGAGTATTCGGCTGGAGAACATTTAGAGAGACAGCAAGAATCCTGCCCTTGACAAGTTGAAGCCCCTTCTTGCAGAAGGAATGAGCTTTCTTTGTGCTGCAGAGCTGGGAGCAGTGGGTAAAAGTTGCAGAAAGTTAGTTTTTAGTTTTGTAGAAGGTAGGAGCCACCTGGACCAAATCAGATGCCTGCTAGGGCAGGCTGGTGCAAACAGGTGAACCAGAGAGCAGGTGCCCGTCAAGGGGCTAAACCTCTGCTGAGTGCTAACCTGTTGCTGCTCTGCGGGTCCAGTTGTGAGATCTGACTTTTCAGACAAACCAAACATCCAGATTTTTATGTGAATGGTCTCAAGTTTTTTAGAACATTATGCAGGCTAAACAGATCTGGGAGCCATAAATGACGTTAAGATGTGCCCCTGTACAGCTGCTAGACTAATGATCACAGTTCCCTTTCAACTCCAGTATCCTCTGGGTTTCAGTGTGACCAACAGTGTATCATCCTCAAGTGGTTCTTAACAAAATAGAAGTAGCAGTTTGTCTTTGATTTTTTTGTTAATAAAAATCCTGGCCAGGAAACAGCTTTTGCTGTTCCCAGAAGTGGTTCCCAGCTTCTCTCACATTAGAATCTTTCAGAATCCTGACCCTAGCCTTAGCAATGATCAGTTAATTCACAATCTCTGAAAGCCATAATTAGCAAATTCCTTGGGTGATTCTGATGTGCTGACAAGTTTGGGAACCACTAGTAGCCCTAGTAGCCTACTTACGTTAGAAAGTTCTGAGCAGCTTATTCCCATTCCCTCCAAATTTCCACCTCACCCTATCTCATTTATCCACTGTGTTGATACTGGTTAGTGCGCCAGCGGGGTATCACCTCTTCCAGATAGAATTCTCTAAAGAAAGACAGCTGCAGTCACTGGGCAGGTTCCCAAACTATCATCTCCTGATCCCCAAATTAAGGTTGTTCTTAGTTAATAATTGAGTCTGGAGAGGGCAGTCTGATCCAGCTCAACCATATGCTAATGATGCTATTGTTCCCTCCCCGCCCCGCCAAAAAAAAAGCATGAAATGAATTAAATAATTTCAAGTTGCAGATGTTTTACTTCATTTTTTTTTTTATTAAAGATGAGTAAGTTTGGAAAAACAGATCTGATTGCATTTAGTGATATAACTTTGTTAATGCCCATCTCTAAGCTCCTGGTGAGTGGATATTATCTGAATTATTTTGTTTGCATTATTCCCAGCACCAGACACATACCACCAAATATTGTATGAATAAATGGAAAATGGATGATTACAGACTGATGTCCCAGACACTGCTTTCAAATTAAGTCATCATACCCAGAAGATGAAATGCATTTCCTTTAATATTTTCAAAAGCCAACAATTCTGTCAGTTGGTTTTAAAATACCAAAGGAAATTAAAATCCCTCGCTTTCTTAATTAATGCAGAATATCTTTTGTTTAACTTAGACAAATGCTGTCCATTGTGGCAAGGGTTATTATTAGCCACTGCCTAAAGTGATGCTGGGCTTCCCTGATGGCTCAGTGGTAAAGAATCTGCCTGCCAATGCAGGAGACTTGGGTTCAATCCCTGGGTCAGGAAGCTCCCCTGGAGAAGGAAATGGTAACTCACTCCAGGATTCTTGCCTGGGAAATCCCATGGACAGGAGAGTCTGGCAGGCTACAGGCCATGAGGTTTGCAAGAGTCCAACAACAACTTACAACAACAAAAAGTGATGCTTGCTGCAAAGACCAACACTGATGATCACAATAGTAGGATAACCAGTTTATCTGCAGCAGTTCTTATGGTCCTGGCATGATGGTGGGTTGTATACTGGTATATATAACATATATACCCATGTCCTTGCATAAGGGACAACGCACCCCTCTCTAATATGTATTGTGTATTCTTTTCAACACTGACTTAACAGTATCAGAGTTTCAATAACTGTTCAGCAAAACTATTATTTAATGTTAAGTGTTAGAAAAACATACAAACTAAGCAACCCCCCACCCACCCAAAGTAATGCCATACAGGCAGCCTTTGGTTTTTGAAAGCAAGAAGGGAGTTTTTCATTGAGGTCGTAATAAAAAGATGCCTTTCAGCACTGCAGGATCTCATGCTCAAGGCAGATTTCATGGAGGAGACAAGGTGTATACTTAAAGGCTTCAGCTAAAGGGGGATTATAGAATAAAAATTTCAAACACAACAACAAATTCCAGAAATCAAAGTGGTTGCGATTCTTGCCTGCAGAGAAAGACTTTTACGAAGCTAATTAGGGGGCAGAGCCTTCACCACCAGCAGTTCTAACAGGCTCAACTGGCAGGTGCTCTGTAGGAGGGGCTGCTTCAGAAAGTCTCAGGGCTGCCTTACCTGAAGAAGTGGAGAGGAGTGATCAGCTGCCAGAAGACCTATGAGTGGCTGCACTACTTAAAAAGGAGAGCCTTGGCTTGCCTGAAGTCATCGTGCATGCATGGCTATACTCATCCTGGGACTCTCAAATTTTTTTTTCCACTTTGGTCGTCATAAAAATGGCAAGCAATGATTGAATACATTTTAAATGTAGAAAGCCCTTGTAGTATGGGTAATGATTCAGTTTTCCAAATTAAACAATATTATTGCTCAGACTTGCAGAGAAAGTCAACAAATGTATTCCTCCTCTGTCCCTCTAATAATGATTCAGTTTTCCAATTAAACGATATTATTGCTCAGACTTGCAGAGAAAGTCAACAAATGTATTCCTCCTTTGTCCCTCTAATAATAATAATGAGAAATAGTGAAATATTAGAGGGGGAATGAAACATAAATATTAGTATATATATACTAGTATTACATTAGTAATATATACTAATGGACTAATATAAATGAAGTCCATGCAGATATTTTAAGTCTTTTTAACAAATATTTTTTGTAATACCAACAAATCCTTGCAAGTTTGATTGACCATATGGCTCTAGTGCAGGACTATGAAATTAGCATAACCTTCATGCTTTGGAGAAGGAAATGGCAACTCACTCCAATGTTCTTGCCTGGAGAATCCCAGGGACGGGGGAGCCTGGTGGGCTGCCGTCTATGGGGTCGCACAGAGTCGGACACGACTGAAGCGACTTAGCAGCAGCAGCAGCAGAGACTAGTTTGGGAGAATTTGAAACATCTGCTACTACTTCTACCTTAATTCTTAATTCCAATTGAAGTTTCATTGCATACCACAGAAAAAGGAAAATTAGACACTAGTTCTGAATTGGTTTGAAAGAAGTTTAAAAACAGCAAAAAGAAATGGCACACTGGGTAAGGGAGTCTAGGAACTGCCCCATAAATACAACCAAGTTCCTTAAAGTAGTTCTAATAAACATTTATACCTTAAATAACAGATGGTAAAACCATAACACGAGTTGCTTGGATATATTAACTAAAGAAGCCAGAATGGATGTACTGAAAACCTGATACTATTTCTGACAAAGTATTTCATATTTTATTCCTAAATGTGAGCAACCACAAATGAATATCAGAAACAATTATAAAGACTGAGCATGATTAGCTGCAGTCAGCTATATTATATATATTCTGTTGAAACACAGTCTTGCAAGAAGATTCTATCAATGAGCATTTCATTTGCACGTATTACTACATTCTGAGTGTCAGTTTCATCATCCATAAAACCACTGGGGTTAACAAATCTTAAGTTTCAATTTAAAAAAGCTCATTCTCTGACTGTGATTGCTTTTGGAAACTCCATTCCCACCAACCTTTATTTCATGGGTTATGAGTAAAGTAAGAGATGACCTGACCACTGATTCTTCTGGGCAGCCTGGTCTTCTAAACCAAGGGCCACAGCCCTCGTCCTGAAAGTACTCTATCACTTCTCTGCCTTTAGTTCCTTATGCCAACTGTTCTCCCTTTGGAACTGGCCTCCAATCATAGTCATAGATGAAAAACAAACCAGAGAGGGCAGGTGGCTTGCCTGGGGTTCCTGAGCTACATAATGACAAAGCCAGGGCTAGAATCCATAAGCAGTGAGAAGTTACTGTACCTCAAAAATATAAATATGGACATGATAATAAATGTTAATGCCTAAAATGACTAGCTTAGCAAGTGCATGGCAGACTCAGTCAACCACATTTTGATAATCATTGCCTAAAGCCTTTGGTCATGAATTTGAGCAAACTGGGGAGATAGTGGAGGACAGAGGAGCCTAGTGTGCCACAGTCCGTGGGGTCGCAAAGAGTCAGACATGACTTAGCAACTGAACAACAAGGCCTTTGAAGTCAAAGAAAGCACTTGGGCTAAGGAGGACAGAGGCAGAATACTTTGGATAATATTGGAAGAATAAATAGAACGTTGGTGGAAAGTGATTAAAATTTCCTAGACCAAGGAAAATCAATTCAAGGAGCTGAAGTAGAGATGGTATTAAGTTGGTGCAAACTTAATTGCGGCTTTGGCCCATGAGTTTTAAATCATTATAAGCTCAAACAGCTCTTTATTAATCAAAATAGGAACCATTATAATCAACACATTGTGCCAATGAGAAATAATTTGTTTATTCCTGTAGCATAAAAACCCATGCTTCAGGATTTGACAAACTCTTGGAAAGCATTTTCTGCCTCCTGCTGGTTGTGGAAGCATTTTCCCTGCAAACAGTTGTTGAGATGCTTGAAGAAGTGGTTAGTGAGAGGTCAGGTGAATATGGTGAGATGAGGCAAAACTTTGTAGCCCAATTTGTTCCACTTCTGAAGTGTTGGTTGTGCCATGTGCAGTCAGGCATTGTTATGCAGAAGAATTGGGCCCTTTCTGTTGAGCAGTGCCTGCTGCAGGTGTTGCAGTTTTTGATGCGTCTCACCGATTTGCTGAGCATACTTTCCAGATGAAATGGTTTCTCTGGGATTCAGAAAGCTGTAGTGGATCAGACTGGCAGCAGACCACCTTTTTTTGGTGCAAGTTTGGCTTTGGGAAATGCTGTGAAGCTTCTCAGTCCAGCCACTTAGCTGGTCATCACTGGTTGTCATATAAAATCTACTTTTTGTCACACATCACAGTACGATTGAGAAATGGTTCGTTGTTGTTGCACAGAATAAGAGAAGACAACACTTTAAAATGACAATTTTTGATTTGTGGTCAGCTCATGAGGCACCCACTTATTGAGCTTTTTCACCTTTCCAATTTGCTGCCAGTGCCAAATGCCAAACCATACAATGGCTGACCTTGAGTTCTTCAGTAACTTCTCGTGTAGTTGTAAGAGGATCAGCTTCAATGATCCTCTCAACTGGTCGCTGTCAACTTCCAGTGGCCAGCCACTGTGCTCCTCATCTTTAAGTCTCTGGTTTCCTTTGCACAATTTCTTGAACCACCACTCCACTCTACATTCGTTAGCAGTTCCTGGGCCAAATGCATTGCTGATGGTGCAAGTTGTCTCTGCTGTTTTACAACTCATTTTCAACTTGAATAAAAGAATTGCTCCAATTTGCTTTTTTGTCTAATTAACATCATTTCCCTAGTTTAAAATAAATATAAACAGCAAGTAATAAGTCATTATCAAAAAAAACAAAGCAAAAAATGTGCATTAAAATAACATAACCATATTTAAGAATGTATTCCAATATCAAACAGCAAATTTCAAAAATGCAAAACCGCAATTACTTTTGCACCAACCCAATAAAATTTGGATTAGAATTAACTGCAACTTAAGTGAATGTAATGTCAAATAATTAGGTGATAAGAATAATTCATGATAAGAATTCAGAAAAGTGATGGGTTGTGCCTGCATAAAGAATCATAAGCCTTACTCCTATAAACCACTGACTAAATTTTGACACTTCTGACCTATTAAAACACTAAAATAGTTCAGGTTTGCTGTTACTGTTGTAAGGAAGATTGCTTGGCAAGACTCAAAGAAACTAGTGGAATGTGAATTTTATAGAATCATAATCATTTTCACATGAAAACCACTCAGAATGCAGAAATGCAAATAGATACCTTGAAAAACTGAGGGCAAAAAGAGGGCTAAAAGATAAGGCTGTGTGACTCTATATGCAAGAATATTTCATTTTGAGAAAGCAATATATAGAAGTTATTGGCCCTCACCATTTATCCTCAGCGAGGGATAAACTGCTTCTGTTTCTAGTGAATAAGATTTCCTTTAAAATTTTTAATTGGGAGCAATGGAAGCAGCACAGGAGCCAGAACCAAGAGCAAATACTCTTTTTCTGAGGGGTATGACAAAAACTTGTCCTCATTTTTATACCATGGAACTCAGATGCCTTATTCATTATAATAAAACCTAGATAATATTAAAATAATAAACATGATAAAATACACTAAAAAAATGAGACTAAATTAAGAATAAGAAATACATTTATATGGAAAAAATGATAAACAGGTATCCTGAGTTTCTCAATTATAAAAAGAACAATACCAATCTGAAAGGTTGTCATGATGATTAAAATAACATACATAAAATTATTAATGGAGTGTCTGGTACACAATCAGTGCTTTGCAAATGGTAGTTATTATCATCATAACCAGGATGAAGAATAACTTAATAAGAGCTTTCAAATTGGACTGATCACTGCCTCCTCCATGCTTCAATTTCATTCTGAGCACACAAATGTGATCACTGTTAGCCAGCTAGCTAGGTAGCTTTGGAGAAGATCATTGAGTAGATCCCACAAGAAAGTAAGAAAACCAAAAATGGCATTTGGAAACAAAGGTGAGGGAAAAGAGTTACCTGAGTAGGCAATGGCTAGCAAAAACATACTATGATGTTATTTATAAGCAGCATTCATAAAGCAAGGGCTCGCTCACAGTACAGACACAAAGATAAGAAGTCAAAGAAAATCAAGGCAACTTAGAACTCTTAAAAATTAAACTGCTGAAACATAAGCCCTAATGAAAAATTAAAAGTTCTTCCAAAGGAACCTGTAAGACTCTGCTGGATCCATTTTTATCTAATTTGAAAACTATTCAAGACTCATCATCTTTTCACCTACTTTAAGTATACTTACTTTCATCTCAGTTTATTTCCAGGAGGATCTGTATTTATTTTTCTTGGTTTTATGAAGCACTTAACTCCTTTCTACTCTCAGTATGAAATTTATTTTTTAAGAATTCCACTTTTTTTCCTTTAAAGTCAAGGACTTTTCCCTTACTCTTGTAATCCTAGAACTCAAAGCTGACAAAGAAAGAAAACTATTTTAACTCTGGGAGCATATTCTTAAGCAGGACATTTAAGGCTACACAGAGGAAAGATTAAAGTATAAAGAAGGTTCCATGGGGGATGAAAAAGAAATCCTTGTGCAATTTAAAGGCTAAATGCAGAGAGGAAGCAAAGATCCTGAAGGGCAGTGGATAAAAATGTAATTACTATGGCTTTTCCCCTGTCCCCATTAATGGAAATGCTGTTTATGACTGAGAAATCTCTTAGGAAATATTCTGAAAGTTGCCAGGTGGATTATTAACAGATTTATCTGTCTATTCCAAAGTTTGTGATTTGCTTCTTTTCAAATATTCCAAGAGCCCAACTGAGAAAACTACTATTTCTCAGAAAAACATTAATAAATAAGAGCTTGGATTTTATTGCCTTGGCCCGCTCTCCTGATACTGTTCTTTCTTTCTTTAAAAACAACCCAAATGCATCCCTTCCCAAACTACATATTGATCTTAGCAGTGAAATAAAAGAACTCTTGAATCTTCCCATGTAAGGACTTGTAAAAACAAGCCAAGAGGACAGTGACCAGACAAATCCAGGTCCCCAATCCCCATCCCAGTTTCTCCATCCCTACAAGCACCCTTAAGGCTCAAAAGAAAAATTAATGCCCAAACAGCTTCGGAGCCACAGAGACATGGAAAAATTTTCAATTCGGGTCATATGAGGCATCAGAAAATATATTGGTAAAATCTTCACTGGACCATTCATTTAGAAAGGGTTCTAACCTTTTAAAATCTAACTAATATCAGCAACAGGATGTCAGGGATCTTGAGCCACATTCACAGTGGCTTCTTTGTCGAGTAAGCAAAGAAGTTGTGTTATTTTGGTTGCCTGGAAATTCTTATCCGTTCTGCTGATCTGCAAAAATCTTGGATCCCTATTAAAGGCTGTGGATCTCCACATAAATGATATCTCTGTTACAGAGAAAGAAGGGGCTGCTGCACTTGGTAGAATGTCTTCAGCTTTGAATCAGATGCTCCAAGTTTGGTTTCAGCTAGGCTTTCAGCATGCCCAATGCTGAACTTCATGCTTAAAGCAAGGGGAGAAAAGTCTCGATCCCAGGAGCACACCAGATCTCTCAGATAAAGAAGTAGAAGCATGCTTCAATTGGACTAAAGTTGGTCCCCTTTGTTAGCACCAGTCTCTCATTTAGTTCTTCACAGGTTAAATTACAGCTTCTCTTCAGAGAAGAGGACCTGGATATTGAGAAGGAATTAAAGTAGATATTGAAGTAGAAATTCCAAGGCCAAATATCCACAAAGTCAGGCAAAGCAGCATCTGAGGCCAGTACCAGAAAGTGGTGGAATTCAATGGGCAGCAATTCTGGGGTATTCGAACTTTCCTTGAACCTGCCCAGCCTCATGGCCCGACCTGTACCCCAATCATGGGTACCACCTCCTCGATCCACAGCAAGTTCAATGGGGCTGAGGCTCGAGTTTGTCTGTGGTGAATCCGACGTAGCCGCAGAAGGTACAGGATGATGGCCAGTAGCACCACCAGGATACAGGCGAAGAAGAGATAGTGGTTGTAGACGAAGGAGAGACGGAACCAGTTACCATGGGCCTGTCGGACACCTTCCTGCCGTAGATCCCTAAATAAGAAATTGAAGGTGGAAAGAATTGTTAGTTTCAGAGAGAAATATTTATGCCAATTTAAAAGGTCCATTGGTTTTATCCCATTTATTCCATCCATGCAAACATGCTATAATACCAGCTCCACAGAGCAAGCAAAGCTGAAACATGTCCCCAAGCCCAGATTCCTCCTGTATCTTCCTTTCCCTGGCCTAGAGGAAGCCTCTACCCCTTCTAAAATCAGGAGACAAAATGAGAAGCCAAAAAAGTGAATAGTAAGACAAGACTGGTCATCTGTAAAATGTCTTAACAGTGACCCCATACCACCTCAGCCTACACAGTTGGTAAATACGGTCCTAATGAGAATAGGGTGGCCCCTGAACCTATTCAAGAAATCAGAGTATATCTAAGTATTTAAAAAAAGTTGCTATGCTTCCTGAGAGTTTAGGATATATCTAGAGAAAGATGTCACTTCACAAATTGTAATCTGAAGAAAAAAGAGAGACATGTAAACCTAAATGCAATGGTCCGTCTGTCTAAAAGAGAAGCTCTTCTCTTGTAGTCCAAACACCCAATCCATTTTCATTCTGTTTGACCTGCAGTGTTTTTTTAAAAATGTGAATCTCCAAACAGAAAGACTACATATAAAATGTGGACTTCTGGCTTCTGTTGATCAAAGAGAGCTGGGAGATACTGGGACAGCACTTCTGCATGACAGTTATCAGCCTTTTGTTTGGGGCACATGCTCTCCAGTTTCCCACTTCTCTCACTCACCTGGCTTGTGACAGTATTGAGTTTAAAGAAACAGGCACCAAAGATTAAGAGTTCATCTGAAATAGTCCAGAAGAGAGAACACCTAAAAATGATCCCAAATATCTTATGGTACATAAGAGCAAGACATCCCCGAAATGCATCTCATGTCCTTTGTTCTGGCCCACCCAAAAGCCATCCAAGTCAATGACATGATCTCGAGAGTGACTTTGGCCACCAAGAAAGACTGCTGTATAGGAATAGCATACACTGGTTCTTTAGTCAAATGTGAGATCAAATCAGTCAACCCTAAAGGAAATCAGTCCTGAATATTCATTGGAAGGACTGATGCTGATGCTGAAGCTCCAGTACTTTGATGCAAAAAGCCAACTCATTGGAAAAGACCCTGATGCTGGGAAATAAGGCAGGAGGAGAAGAGGATGACACAGGACAAGACGGTTGGATGGCATCGCTGACTCAATGGACATGAGTTTGAGCAAGTTCTGGGAGATGGTGAAAGAGAAGTCTGGCATACTGCAGTCCATGGGGTCACAAACAGTCGGACACAACTGAATGAACAACGAGTCAGATACAGTTTCAGAGTAACTTTAGTTCATCAGTCAGTATCTTAGAAGTTGTTTGTAAGAACTCAATTATAAAGACTGATTTGTTGTAGATAAATAAAATTGAATTCCTGGGAATTCCCTGGCAGTCCAGTGGTTAGGACTTGACGCTTTCACTGCTAAGGACAGGGCGTGGGTTGGATCCCTGGTTACTAAGATCCCACAAGTCATGCAGCACGGCAGGGGAAAAAGTAAAAAAATTACTGAATTCCTGACATTACAAAGAAGAACAGACTCCAGACCAATAATTCTCAAGACTTCCTTCTGTTTCAACATATGTGGTAAGTAACAGCAGTTTCACATGGCAGTAATAAGGGGAATTTGGATGTTTTTTGTTTCTCTTTTTGAGGAAGCAGTCACTTAAGAAACCTATTTTGAGGCACCAACTACCATCCTCTAAGCTCAAGATGCTTGGTCAGTCCACTTACCTGAGTGGTAAGAAGCGTGTTTTATACAGAATGGCTCCCAGCGTCCACTGAACCTCTCGGTCATAGACCAGCTGTGCTGTCTGCAGATTTGGATAGTCATAGGGAAAATGGAACCCTTCATGAAGAACTTGGTACATCCAAGCTGACTTAAAACACTGATATCTGTGTGAAAAAATAATTTTTTAAAGAAAGAAAAAGAAAAAAAAAAACCTAATGCTTTATGCATATTCTCACTAAAATGTCAAAAAGACCCTTCTCTCCCCATTTCACCTTCCTCACCTCCAGGTGGAGCCAAATCTGAGCCTACCTTATCTTCAAGTTGACCACAAAAGGGAGGCACACCTTCAAGCAAGGCCACAACGCTACTGTGACTGTTTTTCTTTTGCTTTCTTTTTTTCCCTAACAACCTTTACCTTCAGAGAGCATGCTGAAACATCTGCAAATGTAATTATATGACGTTTGGCTTCAAAAGAGCCAATTTGTGGGGTAGGAAAATAGGGCTGAGGAGTTGACAGCTGATAGGAGAGAAGCTGGGTGATAGGTACTCAGGAGCTCATTATACTGTTCTATTTTCGTTTATGTTTAAAATTTTTAACTAAAACATTTACCAAATGGGAGGACTGAGGAGCCAAACTGGCAAAATATTGATATTTATTGTAGCTAGGTGACAGCTATATATGTGTTTCTGTTACTGTTCTACTTTTCTGCATGTTTGACATTTTAATCAAAATGTAAAAATAAAAAGACCACCGCTTTTGATTTCAAACCACTTGGAAAGAACACTTTTTGGTAACCACCAGTTTGTTTTCCTTGAAAGGAAGTTCACTGTTTTGGCCTCTACCCTTCAGAAAATCAAAATCTAAAATAACCAAATTCTCTTCCAATGTAAATCCAATCTGTACTATTACTCACTCACTCTCATTCATTGTTCATACATTTTAAGGCCACACCTAAAGGAGAAAAGGAAGTTACTTACTTGAGTCGATGCTCATCTGCATGTGATGAAAAGAGGCCATTCTTGAATCTCTGAGTGAGTACTGACCAAGCCATGCCACAGTAATCCTGGAACAAACACAGAGAAATGATGCAACACGAAATGGGAGGTAAACTCTGTAATTCCCCTACAGTCAGTTTTCCATTTCCAAAGTTACTTGTGGGTTATTAGTTAACAGGAAAACAGAAATGGTATATTCAGTCATTTAACACTGTGCCAGGTCCTGGGCAAGGCTAGTCCTTGAACTCAGGCCACTAGGTGACTTGAGTGGCCTAGGAATACTCCTTTTTATTCCTATTGCCCCCATGTCCATACAAAGCCAGCCTGACATGGCTCCTGAGCCTCTTAGGCTTTAGAGATGGGTAAGGTTAGGACCGGGAGTAGCAACATCAAAAGCCAAAGACAGCTTCATTCTACCCTATATAGGACTGACATGAACAAGTCAAACAGATGGAACAGAATGGTCAAAAATCTATCACTGGCCTGTCTCCTTGTAATTCTCACCAAAGGAATCATTCCTTTTGGTTTGTTTAATAAACTAGTACTTCCTGAATGTCTACTTTGGCTCTAGCAGTGAATAAAACAAAAATTTCTATTTTTATGAAGCTTACCTCCTAGTGGTGGGGGGGCAGACAATAACCAAATATATATGCATGCATACATACATATACACACATACATACAAAGAGTGTGTTAGATAACATAAGTGCTCATGGGAAAGATAATAAGCAGGAAAGGGAAAAGGGTAATATTGGGGAGGGCCACAATTCTGCATAGGATGGCCAAGGAAGATGTCACTGGGAAGATAACAGTTGAGTCAAGGTTAAAAAAAAAAAGAAAATCGTCTTTACCCTGAGAAAGAGAACATATTAAGCCACTAGAAGTTTGGGCAAGTAATAACTTGAGTCCTACTATGGTGTTCAAGGGAAAAGGATTTGAAGAAATTTTAAAATGAGAGAAAGATTCAGGCCATGGACAGTTAGGGAATGTTGGAAAGACAAGGAAATATGACGGTATTCCTGGAGGCTGGAGAGGAAAAGGCAAATACAAACCAGGCTTTCCTCAATATGTCTTAGGGACTGCCTTTAGGGAACAGAACAGTACATATACTACATATATTATTTCTTATACTAAGCCCTTATACTAAGCCCTTATACTAACAGAAATTGAAGAAGACAGAGGGAGATAATAAAAAATATGAGAGGACAGATCTCCCCATAAGTTTTTCTGCTAAAAGAGAAAAATATACAAAAATGAAAAAGAGACGAGTCCAAATTGAACAGGAATTGTGGAATGCTAGCTAAACTTTTACCTGTCCATACTGGCCTCTTAAAAGCTCAAGGTAAGAAAACGAAAGTGGACTTGCCCACCTGTGTGACATCATCTCCAAAAGTATTTACACCTGGGAACACCCAGTAAGGGGAAAATATCTGGAGACCACACTTTGTCCACAAAGATTAGACAAGACTATTGGCAAGCTGGAGGAAAAACCATTAGCCATCATGACAATATTAGATCTGGGTGATAATTTTGGTAACTGGACATCCATGGAGACCTAAGATTAATTAATTAGCAGGCAGTAGAGCATAGCAAGTTACTTCTCTAAGTTCACCTCCTCATCTGTAAAATAAGGGCTCACAGGGCTCCTGCCAAGAAGCCAGTGAGATCACACATGCAAAGCCGTTTGCACAGTGTCTGGTACAAAGTTAGGCATCCAATAAATGGCTGCTGCCAGCATGAGTCATTTTTATTATTAATAATGTACCTGAGCAGCCTTGGCAAATGTTGGCCCATGGTAGCGGCCACCGATGCGCAACACATCCTCTGTACAGTAAAAGAACTCGGAGAAACCATAGAACTCGCTGTTGTTGAAGTCAATGGGCGACTGGTAGATGCCGTTCAGTGAGGCCTGGCTGGTGTTGGAGCGAGCCAGCAGGGGGCTCAGCATGGCCCCACAAGCCGCCCAGTCCCCTCGTCCTCGGACATGCAGGAGCTGACTGTTCCTTTCCACCACATCTGTGAGTCCCACAGGCAGGCAGGGATCCAGAAAAGGATTGTCAGGACTCAGACCTGTCTTGTGGCCTAGCAACCTGTCACAATGACAAAAACAAACACAACACATCACAACTGCACCCAGCTTCCTTGAAGATGCTTCCCAGACGTCTTGTTATTCTACATGACAGCCCTAAACACAAGGATGAGCATTACCACTTAGTTGCATCACATGAACTTTTAAATTATGCAAATTCAATTTAGAAAAAGAAAGAGAAATATGGCAGTGATTTTGTTCAGTTTTTCAGTCAACACACATATTTCCCAATATATAGTGAAACTGGAGATGTGAATCTGCTATTCTCCATCTGGTCTTCATTACCACTCGCCTCTTAAAAGTGAAAAGATTTCACCGTGCTGATCACAGTTCTAATGTTTTGAGAGACAACTGGGAGGAGGTGAAGTGGGAAGGGCTGAGGACTGTCCTGAGGACAGTCCATGGCAGTGGTGCAGTGGCAATGGATGGCAACAGTGACCGAGGGCATGCCCAGCTCTGCGGGGGAGAGAAGGCCAAGTTTTGATGCCCACCATGGCCATCACACAGCTCTGGTTATTTCAAGTCTCTACTTGTCTAGCAATAAGAGATTAATATGCAGATCTGGCCAAAGGTGGAAATTAAGTGCAGACCAAATACAACTGTAGTTTGCCAAATACAGTGAACTACTCATCAATTCCTAAGACAACTGTGGGTGAAGATGCACACACACGTGTAAAGGCCAAAAGACGGAATGGGAATGTGGCAACACAACAAAATGCTTTGGAACAAGTGGAGCCTGTTTTGAGGATGTGACACCACCTATAAGGAAAGCTCAGGAAATTATCACAAAGAGAAAGAAACATAAAGTTTTAACATCGCAGGAAGCACACATTTCTCTATACATGAGCAGCTTCACAAGATGAGTAATCAGTCTTCTGAATTAGGTAACTTAGATACATAATGAGAAAAAACTTACACGTGAGAAGATGATGCAAGCCTGTTCTGAAGCAGCAGAAAACAGCAGGCAGATATAAAGCAGGAGCAAAACAACAAAGGAAGAAAATGGAAAAGGAAGCACAGAAGCTAATGAAGAAGGACCAAAACAAAATTGGTGTGAAACTTTCATAGTAATTGTTCTTCAGATACCACAGTGCTAATGGGAGCCATCTGAGCTCTAGGCCAAGCAACATTTGTATGGAGGCCTGGATATGTAAGAGTATCTTCAGAACACAAACACACTGCTGGATTTTAATGCATTCATCAATCATCCGAATAACAGACTTCTCCCAAAGCACCTTGAACTCTTAGGAGCTGAGACTTAGAAAAACAAAAAAGACTGGAGACAATATTTTGTCTAACACGCTTCCTGTATAAGACAATTGACTGCTGTAGAGAAATTATTATAAATGGGATACACCAGTACCTTTTCAAGCTATTGTTTCCAGCTAAACAAATGGGGGTGAATAGTTTAATGGTGGAAAAGAACTCTGTTCTCTATTATGCTGTCCTTTAATGTGCATGATGATACAAAGAATTGTAAATACTAAAAACCCCACAACTATATGTATCAGATCAGATCAGAACAGATCAGTCACTCAGTCGTGTCCGACTCTTTGCGACCCCATGAATCACAGCACGCCAGGCCTCCCTGTCCCTCACCAACTCCCGGAGTTCACTCAGACTCACGTCCATCGAGTCAGTGATGCCATCCAGCCATCTCATCCTCTGTCGTCCCCTTCTCCTCCTGCCCCCAATCCCTCCCAGCATCAGTCTTTTCCAATGAGTCGACTCTTAGCATGAGGTGGCCAAAGTACTGGAGTTTCAGCTTGAGCATCATTCCTTCCAAAGAAATCCCAGGGCTGATCTCCTTCAGAATGGACTGGTTGGATCTCCTTGCAGTCCAAGGGACTCTCAAGAGTCTTCTCCAACATCACAGTTCAAAAGCATCAATTCTTCGGCGCTCAGCCTTCTTCACAGTCCAACTCTCACATCCATACATGACCACAGGAAAAACCATAGCCTTGACTAGACGAACCTTTGTTGGCAAAGTAATGTCTCTGCTTTTGAATATACTATCTAGGTTGGTCATAACTTTTCTTCCAAGGAGCAAGCATCTTTTAATTTCATGGCTGCAGTCACCATCTGTAGTGATTTTGGAGCCCCAGAAAAATAAAGTCTGACACTGTTTCCACTGTTTCCCCATCTATTTCCCATTAAGTGGTGGGACCGGATGTCATGATCTTAGTTTTCTGAATGTTGAGCTTTAAGCCAACTTTTTCACTCTCCTCTTTCACTTTCATCAAGAGGCTTTTGAGTTCCTCTTCACTTTCTGCCCTAAGGGTGGTGCCATCTGCATATCTGAGGTTATTGATATTTCTCCTGGCAATCTTGATTCCAGCTTGTGTTTCTTCCAGTCCAGCGTTTCTCATGATGTGCTCTGCATAGAAGTTAAATAAACAGGGTGACAATATACAGCCTTGACGAACTCCTTTTCCTATTTGGAACCAGTCTGTTGTTCCATGTCCAGTTCTAACTGTTGCTTCCTGACCTGCATACAAATTTCTCAAGAGGCAGATCAGGTGGTCTGGTATTCCCATCTCTTGAAGAATTTTCCACAGTTTATTGTGATCCACACAGTCAAAGCCTTTGGCATAGTCAATAAAGCAGAAATAGATGTTTTTCTGGAACTCTCTTGCTTTTTATATGATCCAGCGGATGTTGGCAATTTGATCTCTGGTTCCTCTTCCTTTTCTAAAACCAGCTTGAACATCAGGAAGTTCACGGTTCACATACTGCTGAAGCCTGGCTTGGAGAATTTTGAGCATTCCTTTACTAGCGTGTGAGATGAGTGCAATTGTGCAGTAGTTTGAGCATTCTTTGGCATTGCCTTTCTTTGGGATTGGAATGAAAACTGATCTTTTCCAGTCCTGTGGCCACTGCTGAGTTTTCCAAATTTGCTGGCATATTGAGTGCAGCACTTTCACAGCATCATCTTTCAAGATTTGGAATAGCTCAACTAGAATCCCATCACTTCCACTAGCTTTGTTCGTAGTGATGCTTTGTTCGTAGTGATGCTTTCTAAGGCCCACTTGACTTCACATTCCAGGATGTCTGGCTCTAGGTCAGTGATCACACCATCGTGATTATCTGGGTCATGAAGATCTTTTTTGTATGGTTTAAATACTTTATCTGGCACACAAATGAAGAATCAGTGATCCATGCAGTGCTGGAGGAAAAAGTGTCTACTCTGAACTTAAAGAGAATATTTTATGCACGCTATGGAATCTTTAAGTCCGATGTCAAATGCAACTCACTGTAATTCGGCAAACAGGTTCCGAGCACTTCCACGTGGAAGAAACTTCTAGAAGCTATGTTATACTACACAATTTAAATTAATGACTTAATTGAGCTCAATTATCCTGTGATGCCATGTCTGAAGATGGGCACTTCAATAAGACACTGTGCTTTTCTAAGTCCTAATAACAAAGATTAGAAGGCACTCCGATGAAGATCAAGTGGGACTGCTAATAGACATGCTCCAAGAGACAGTGATGGACAGGGAAGCCTGGTGTGCTGCATGCAGTCCATGGGGTCACAAAGAGTTGGGCACAACTGAGTGACTGAACAACACAAAGCTACCCCACTGGCAGGGCTGGTGAGGAAGGAGGAAGCAAGGACATGTCTATTAATATCTTGGTAGGATGTAACCATTTCTCCCAAATATCTGCAGCCTGACAACATTCTATTTCAGAATCATAGATCCCATGTCAAGCATACCTGTTCTTGTTAAGAGTTTCATTCAATACAAGATCTTCATAGCGCTGCCGGGCAAAGTTGCCCCCAAAACCCAGAAAGGTCGTGACGTAAACCCTATACACGTGTTCAGTGTGTTGCACGTCACAGCCCAGGTTGAACTCAGCCAGCAAGATCTTGGCAGCTTCTTCCTGCAATATGATGTAAAAGAAATTCTAGTTTTGGTTGATTTTAGCAAGGTATGACACTGCTAATACACCAGGTTTCATTTGCTATGACTACTCTTTAAGACATTTTGTATTAATAGCATTCTTTCATCTTCATAGAGCTATTTTAAACAAAGACATAAAATGACCCTAACCTTGTCACATGATTAACATAGTCACAAAATTCAGAGCTGGTGACTTTCAGAGTTTAATTATTTCAAAGATGATGAAACTTAAGCCTGTATGACCGCCCTACTCAAAAAAGTTTGCTTGTTCCTTACTATCTACAGATAAAAAAGCCAAATCCCCTAGCATGGCTCCCAAAACTCCTCATGATCTAACTTTCTTTATCTTATCACTTCCTAGCATTCCCTATTACCACACTTAAAAACCCTATACTACAACAGGCTATTCATCATTCCCTGGACATTCTGGGCTCTTTGCTGTTTTTTCTGTGCTTTTGTGCGTACTGTCACCTCCATACAGATGGCCTTCCCTTAACCTCCACTATGCAAAAGGCTGCTATCATCCAAGGACCAGGTAAATACCTTACTTTCCATGAAACAGCATGGAAGGCGCCTATTCAAGCCTTTGTGAATGTGGTTCACCCTGCCAGTGCCCACACTGCCGTGGCTCTCTGTTTAGACCCAAGATGCTCAACCAGAGGTGATTTTGCACCGCCAGGGGCAACTGGCAGTGTCTGAAGACACTTTTAATTGTCAAAACTGGGAGTTTGGGGGATATAGGGGCATTATGACATCTGATGGAGGCCAAGGATGCTGTGAAACATCATACAATGCACCAGACAACCTTCTACAACAAAGACTTATTCAGCCCAAAATGCTAATTGTGCCAATGATGAGAAACCCTAGTTTAGATCAAATTACAGAACTGTCGTGGTCTGCCTGTTATCACAGGCTGTCTCCACTGATAGATCACAAGCTTTTGGGGCAGTGTAACATGTCTTATGTCTTGCACATACTAGGTGCTGAAAAATGTTTTATTTCTTTTTCTTTCACACGATAAAACCTCTCCCTCAAAATGCATTCTTTACATTCTAGTAAGGCAAGGAATAACAGAAGCACAAGAATGGAATCATCAGTAAAAGAAAGGGAATAACATCTAATAAGTATTTATCAAACACTGTACACTGAGATTTACATTATCATGTTTAATCCTCAGGCAACTCTTCCAGATAAGTAGTATAATAATAATAGCTAAAAATGTACTAAGCTTTTATTACACGTTGGGCAGCTTGTTAAGTACTTTATACAAGTGGTTATTTCATACTCACAACTTTATGAAATAGATACTGTTATTATTCTCTTTTTACACATGAGGAAACTGAGACTCAGAGATGTAACTGACCCAAGATAGCATAAGCCAGCAATGATCTGAAGCAATATATGGACCCAGGACAGTTGGTCTAAGTCAAAACATAGGCCCTTCCTTCTCAAAGACGGGCATTCCTAGCAACTGAATTTCCCCAAAAGGTAAAATACCTCTTGTGGAGAAAGGACAGAAGTTGAGGTAGGAACTTCATAAGCAATTTGGAGAGAGGCTCCTCCCATATCCAGTATCCCTACTGTCCTTCTGCGTCCTGTCACCAATTCCTGGGGAGCCTCGGCATCAGCTTCTGAAATAAATGAGGTAAGTTAAAAAGCAATAAAAGAAAGCAAATTGGGATGAAATAAATGAGGAAAGTTAAAAAGCAATAAAAGAAGCATGTTAAGTTTTGAAAAAAGAAGGAAAAAAACAAATCAAAATTAGCACTTACATGCTAGTGATTGGTTATGACACAGACCTTCAGCCCTTAGAACTGTCTTAAGAAGACAGTATCACTCACCATCTTCATGGTCAAATCTTCCCAAAACAAAGTTGATTCCAATCCATGCATAAACCCCTAAGTAAGAAACATAAAAGCCCCTGCTTAATTCTCTACTGTGATAGCATGTGTACACCTCCTACAGCTGCTCTTTCCCCCTTTTCCTGGGAAAAAAAGTGATCATAGTATTTTATTCCACACTCTTAATGTATGAATTTAAAATTTTTTATCTGGTGATGTTTTTCCCTTTTAAAATTATTTGCATTTTCTAAATTTCCTACAATGAATAGGAATTAATGTGTAAAAATAAATGTTAAAAGATGTAACTCTTGGAGTTCTAGCTCTGGGCAAGACAGAATTAATGAAGCACACCGCCCTGTCTCCCCACTAAATAAAGTATAAACTCTGGAGAGAATGTACAGAACAGCTGTCTGAGGAGTTTGAAAGTAAATAACAGAAGGCACACTGGGGTAGACATCAGACTTTAAAGTACCACCAAAATTGCAGCAAGTTTCCCATTTCCCCCCCTCAGATACTGTCTGGCCTGGCCTGAAAACCAGCTTGAAATACAAAACCAGATATGCACAGAAAGAACTACAAGGCCCTGTTTTGTGGTCCAAGGACCATAAAAGGGGACTCCAAAGGTTCAGAAGGGAGGGGCAGGAGGAGTTCCTTTCTAAAAAATTTGGTTCTCTGCTACTCCAGGCAATCCTGCATCAGCACAGGGAGAGACTGGGTGGAAGCCTATCTCTCTGAGGAGTATGAATCCTTTCTGACCAGAGGAGCTATGGCCTCAAGAGTTGAGGCCAAGTCCTATTGCTCACTTTTCTCCCTCTGTCCTCTACCACTTAGCCCTGGATACAGATGCAGTCGTGGGAAATGCATGGCACACTGGGCAAATTAAACCCCTGACTTCCTACTGAAGGACCATGAAAGTGAGCTGCAGGGAACCAGAAAGTCTTGGGGAGATAGTGGAGAGTTGGGAATGAGGTGGTGTAGGAACTCCTGGGCTCACATATGTGATCTGATTCTAAACAACATATCAAAGGTTCTGAGAACTGACCTACTGGCTAGTCAATCCATTTGTATGGGCTGTGCCCAGGTTCAGATTGGTCACTGGCTGGCACACACACAGGACAAATCCTAATTTCAGTGCCAGAATCAATCACAGTCCACAGAAGGTAGGTCAGAACTTAAGGCCTGAACCTAATCAGTCTGCTAAGACAAAAAAATTAACATTCCCTTCATGACTGAAACAAGACCCATGGTCTAACAATGTAACATTCAAAATATCTAGGATACAATATAAAACGACTTGACAAAGAACTAGGAAAATCTCAACCCATAAGGGAAAAAATGCCAACCCTGAGATGACACAGGTGTTGGAATTATCAAATAAGGCAGCTATGAAAAATGTTCAGTCACTCTATTGTGTCTGAGTTTTTGTGACCCTTTGGACTGTAGCCTACCAGGTTCCTCTCCGTCCACGGGATTCTCCAGGCATGAATACTAGAGCGGGTTGGCATTTCCTTCTCCAGGGGATCTTCCTGACCCAGGGATTGAACCTGAGTTTCCTGCACTGTAGGCGGACTCTTTACTGTCTGAGCCACCAGGGAAGCCCCAAGGCAGCTATACAGCCAGGACATAAGAGCATTCTTCCAATGAATAGAAAGAGTCTCAGCAAAAAAACAGAGTAAAACCTAATGGGAATTTTAGGACTGAAAAATGTAAAACTGAGATTGAAAAAGGTGAATCTGTTCCTCAATGTGAACTGCAACTAGAAGACAAACAATTTTCTGTTTTTCAAGAAACGGAAATATAATTCATCACAGAGGGCACATTTGGGCAACATAAGACCACGCATGCAATTCCACCCCAAAGCTACAAACCCCAAGTGCAAGCTTTTACTGCTCAAGGCCCAGTACCTTCTTGCTTTCCAGAGATCACTTCTGCCTGAGACTGAGAAAAGAGGAAGTCAAACTCCAGAGGTAAATCTTTCACTAGATCAGCCAAGATAGCCAACTGCTTCCTGCAAGAAAACCAAAAAAAAAAAAGCCCTAAGAGTTAATGGTTAAACCCTCTTCTCACAAACAGCCTCAATTTGACCTTCTACTTAGCCTTATTAGACCCCACTTTCACCAACCCAAGCCACTTGATCCCTGCTTCTGTTTGGTACCCCCTTCAATTTCAAAGTCTTAAAATTACTCAAAAGCATAGCCTCCCTCTTAAAAGGCAATATGGTAACAATAATACTTATCTTTTATATAATGCTACAATTCAAATAGTATTAAAAGATGAGACTATGATTCTATGCCTCTCAAAGGCTAAGTATGGATAAGCTGCAGAAAACTGAAGCACAGTGTCATAATCTATAAAATAAATGTAATTACGCTATTCCTAACCACCATGAAAGGAGGCTGCTAAATTGAGGAACACACTCTCATCCTCAGACCTTACACAATACAGAAACACATCACCACACAGGAAGAAGACTTTGGCCCACAAGTTTTTATATGATCCTTTACATAAACTCTTAAATTTCCCTTTCCATATTTCAAGGGTTGATTTTCTTTGTCTTCATAAAAATCTTATCATCTAGAAAAGCCAGAGCAGGATCAAAATCCAAAGGTCATAATTTGGGGATGATGCTTGAAGCTTTAATCTACAGGGCCATTCTGTCCTCTAAAGTTTTATGTTATTAGTATGATCAGGTAAGGACAAGCAAAGAAACAAAGCTAGAAGTAATAATATGAATCTAGAGACAATGCTGGTTGAAAATAAGAGTAATTATCTTGGATTTTAAAAATTACTCATTACAAAAATATTCTGCTGGTTATACTGGTTGTCAACATGACTTGATAAAGAATGTTAGCCCTTGAAAGTGAAAATTACATTTAAAGTAATAATCTTCCAAGATAATGTCAAGTGTAGTTTCTAAAAAAGCTCATTGTTATATACAATAAATTTTTAAGATAAAAACTTCATAGGGGGAACAAGAAGTGCTATTTTTGCCATTCCTACTGAATATGCTTCAGTAAGCATACCCAAAGATGATACCAAAGAATACCCAAATACACCAAAGAAGAGGGCTTGCTGGTCTGGTGATGATGTTCCAGAATGGGCACCAACACACTCTGCTGTTTGAAATGTACATTACTGGTACAATCTTTCTAAAGGGTGATCTGGGACTATGTATCAAAGTTTTTAATGTGTTTAAACCTTTGACCTAGTAACTGTATTGTAAGACAGCTATTGCAATAAAGTCATCAGACAAGGAATACAAAGAAGAAAAATACTGCAGCATTTCTTATAACAGTGAAAAACTGGAAATAATCTAACTGTATGTACATCAGTAGTGACTGGCTAAATAATTTATGGTATATTCATACAATGTTATAGCATACAGATGTTGAAAGAAATGAGGTCAATTTCCATCTACCTGTATTGACATGAAAAGATTTCGAATTCCAACAGGTTAGAAAACAGTATATATAATATTATCCCGATTTATATTAATAAACAAAACACTCTTCATGTATTTCACAGGACAGGATGGAACATTGGTTTTCTAAAATTCAATACTGCTTTATTTAAAAAAAAAAAATCTATGGCAAAATGCTGACAACTGCTGAAGCTGGGTGGTAAGTAAATGGGGACTCACTAACACTGTTCCCTCTACTTCTATATATATTTGAAATTTCCCATAATAAAGTTTTTTTTCCTTGTTACTTTATAGTTTTCTTACAATATCACTTTGTAATTCTTTAAAGTTATTTCTATTACAAAATGAAAAGGCAGTAGAATAAATTCTATTAGTCTAGGCCTTTGGCAAAGAAATAAAACATACTGCTAATAAATCCAAAATACAGTCCAGGTGATCCACCCCTATTTTGAGTATTTCTCACAAATACTAATAAGTAACAAAGCATTAATTATATAAAACAGGTTCTTGCAGTGACTGTTACACTTATGTCAGCAACTATAGCTACCTTAGAGGTTTCATAAGCCCAGGATAGATCTGCTGCTGCTGCTAAGTCACTTCAGTCGTGTCCGACTCTGTGCGACCCCATAGACAGAAGCCCACCAGGCTCCTCTACCCCTGGGATTCTCCAGGCAAGAACACTGGAATGGGTTGCCATTTCCTTCTCCAATGCATGAAAGTGAAGTGAAAAGGAAGTCGCTCAGTCGTGTCCGACTCTTAGCGACCCCATGGACTACAGCCTACCAGGCTCCTCCATCCATGGGATTTTCCAGGCAAGAGTACTGGAGTGGGGTGCCATTGCCTTCTCCACAGGATAGATCTAGGCATTATTAAAAGAGGTGATCAAAAAACAAGTTAAAGGCAAGTTCTTTAAAAATTCTTAAGATAAAATAAATATTAATATTCAGAGCTCCATGATGACAGAGAACATCTTAGACAAATGGGGTGGAGCTAATAGGGTGGTTTGTTTAAATAGAAACTTCTCTGACAAAGGAAAGGATGGGCAGTGCCAGGAGATGGGGCAATCCTCTCCTTTGCTTCACTTTGCTCACAAAATGTGGCCAAATCTTTGCCCTGTTGGTTGGCTCTGCCTTTCTGACCTCTGAGTCAGCTTTTTCTCTGGCCCTCCAACCTCCTTCCTGGTTTGTGAGACCTCAGTCCATTCATAGAACCTATGATGTGGCACCACCTGTGTCATCCACACTCTCCCAAGGGTTTGTAAAATTCTGAATGATGGTGGTGGTGGTGGTGTTTAATCACTCAGCTATATCTGATTCTTTTGCAAGCCCATGGACTGCCAGGCTCCTCTGTTTACGGGAATTCCCAGGCAAGAATACTGGAATGGGTTGCCATTTCCTCCTCCAGGGGATTTTCCCAACCCAGGGATTGAAACAAACATCTCCTGCATTGGCAGGTGGGTTCTTTACCACTGAGCCACCTGGAAAATCACCTGGGAAGAATGATGTATTACTTTTGTCAAAAACAAAAATTCTAAATTGCATGTGTAGTATGATAACGATTTTGTAGAAGTTACACATAGATGTACAGATAGAAAGAAATAGAACAAAATGAAACAGTTTTGTAAGACAGTAGAATAATAACTTTTTTGTTTTGCTTTTAAAATTTAATGATGTAAGGTTCTAGCAATAACATCATAAATTTCAGTTTTAAAAATAAGTAAAAACAACAAAAAGATTAAAACCAAAATGTTTGTGAAAATAAGCAGCTAGAAGGCCTTTAAGGATGACAAATGGCTTCTCAACAGTAAACCAGAGAGTAAGCCAGTAAGCCTGTGTCTGAGCAGCAGGAAAGCAGGCACTCAAAGAAGCAGTGGCACACACTGTATTGTGTGGCATGTCTGGCACAGGCTGAATGGAGCCCTGTACACATGACAGAGGTTTGCATTGCTGTTGGCCAAATATACAGAATAAAGTTCTGTGCAAAGGGAACTGCTAATTATCAAGGGGAAATATTTAAGCTAATAAAAAATACTGATGACTATGAGACTGTGGACATTCCAGAAGGATGGATGTTCCAATTAAGGGAGCTCATTCCTACCCCCAAGACCACAGTAAGTGTAGAGGGGTCAGGGAGGTGTCAAAGGGGAGAAATCACAAACAAGGAGGGATCGGACCTAAGTATAGCCACTGCCTCTTCCTTTTCCTCCTCCTCTAGGATTAGGTGACAAAAATGCCAGGCTAAACTGCCAAGGTCATATGGAAAAAACTTACCTGACAAGTGATTAAAAACCTGGTCTCAAGCCATGGAGACCGAGTTTGCAGGCAGCACCAGCTGTCACCAGGGAGCCAGGCAAAGTTACAGAGAAAACTCAAATCTTACCAGAGCCCTCCTACTAGCCCCCAGGTACCCAGTCCCTCAGGTGACCTTCCTACCACCCTTGTGAAATTATGCTCCCCCTCTGGGCTTCCCTGGTGCCTCAGACGGTGAAGAATCTGCCTAGTGAAGAATCTGCCTGCAGTGCAGGAGACCCATGTTCGAACCCCAGGTCAGGAAAATCCCCTGGAAAAGGAAATAGCAACCCACTCCAGTATTCTTGCCTAGGAACCCCCATGGACAGAGGAGCCTGGGGTCACAAAGAGTTGGACATGACTGAGCGACTAACACTTTCACTTTCTAGGTGCTAGATAATGATCCAAATTTATCACCATCACCGCTGCTCCTAACCCTTAATCAAAACTAAAAATCATTACAGCCATCTCAAATAGATATTGATCCCAAAGGAGCAAATGCCATGGATGTGTGATAACTGATTGTGAAATAATGGGCTGCAGGATTGGCTCTGCTCTATTTTGAGCAAGAAGTCTTTTCGTGCCACGTGTCAACTCTGTGTGATGTACCCGCACCCCACCTTCAGATCAGGGAACCACAGAGAATAATGCATGAAACTGCACTTTCAACTCTCATGCCACCCACCCTCCTGTGTCTCACCTCTCAGGAAGAAGCCTCATGCCTGCCGTGCAGAGGATGTAAAGGGGGGTCTCCTTATGCTTCCTCACAGGCACATGAGCAGCAGCAAAGCTCAGCAGAGGACGAAGGTAATCGCTGGCATGTTCTGGAGTGTCTGCCATTGCAGAGATTCCTTAAGATAAAATACTTTCATTAAAGAGCAGATCACAGAGACTCAGAAGACTGATATCCCATAAGGGTCTGTCTAGGTCCTAATCATTTATTTATTTCATAACAGTAGGACAACAATGAATCCCTCCTATTATCCAGAATCTCCAGAAGAAAAGGGTAGCTTTCTTTCTCCCTCTTCTCTTCTCTCATTTCTGCAGCAGATAAAAGAGATCAACAATGATATAAATTCCATTTAGTACCTGGCTTGATTTTTTTAACCACTGGTTGGCTGTTTCGGTCTCTCATCTGTTTGATGTCCAATAAGTCATGAGGATTCCCATTATGTCTTGGCCAGAAATAAACAAAAATCCGAGAGCCACTGCTGCCACAGTCCACAACAAGTCCATAATTCAGATCTGGGTCTTCAGTGTCAGTAGCTTCAAGATCTCCTACTCGAGCCAAATACCTAAGCCGGGCAGAAAGAGGAGCTAGTGTTAAGCGAATAGCACCACCACTTAATTCTTCTGTTCATGAGTCTTCACTAAGTGGCTACATGTGCCAAGCACATGGGACTACATCCTAACAAAGGAATGAAATGACACTGACCATATTTACTGCTGTACATGATGCAACAGCTGGTTTACACTGAAATTACATAACTAGAAGTTTGGGAGTACTTCTGAAACTGGCCAGGGTAGCAAATCTTTTACTAAGCATTAAAGGGTTTCTAGGCCTGAATAAATACTGAGCCACTAAATTGGAGGGTGGTTTGCTATGCACACTAGATAACTAAGGCAATCCTAATTTCATTTTTATTTATCTATCCTTTCTTTATATATACGTGAAGAATATGGCAGAATGATACCCGATTGACAGCAGGAAGATGGAACAAGTAAAGATGCTACCATCAAAACCCCAAGGTTTGAGTCTCAGCTCTAGCACTTTCTGTGCTTTGAAACCGTCAGGAAATTACTTAACTTCTCTCAGGTAGTTTCCTCATCTGGGAAATCAGTGTAGTTGGGAGTCTCTACCCTCAGAGAGGCAATGGGTATTAAGCAGCTAGCAGCTGCTGTGCCAACAGATAGGTGCTGTTCCCCTATCCCTGCTCTTACTGTTACATGATGAGCACAGGGAGAACTAGCAGAAGATGCTCTGGGGGAAAGGGCTGAAAAGTTCAGAAAGAAAAGAAGGCTAAAAGCTGGTAAAATCCTTCTTCTGAGTGGTGAGGCTTCAATAAATATTAAAGTTAAAAAATTAAGTAAATATTAAAGTTTCCTCAGAGTGTGAGGGTCTAAAAAGTACAAACATCACTGATGACTTCTTTCAAAGGTTTCATCTGAAGAGGAGACCAGCGAGAATGGCTTTTAGCTTATTACTCAAAAAAGGACAGCTCTTTCTTGGTGCTAATATACAATGCATGGTAGGCAGACTAAAATTTTGTCTTCTAGATTCTTTGAAATTTGAATAAATATTACTATAGATTGAGCTAATAATTGAATGAATACCTTGAAAGGAATACTGTGAATTTTTCCGAGTAATACCGCCCCCTCCCCCAGAACAATCTTGTTTGTGTTTACTGGTGATTTCACATTGCTATACAAAGTTCCTTATTTTGGACAGAAAGCAAACTTGATGAAAAGAAGACCATGTAGAAACAGTTCTAAAATCAAAAGACTAGGGCTGAGTACCTTTCCTATTCTAAAACACAAAATGCATTTTTTAAAAAAGAGAGGAACATACATTTGAGCTTGTGTGCTAAGTTGCTTCAGCTGTGTCTGACTCCATAGGGTTACAAAGAGTCGGACATGACGGAAGCAACTTAGCACGAACGCACATAATCCTGTAAATTACTGCATCGGATAGGGTCAGGGAGATGAGATAGGATAGGATAGGATATGAGAGTGAGTTGTGGGAAGTGAAGCAGATGGTGAAAATCTGTCTCACACTAGAAAGTTTACAGTCCTAAAGATTCTGTTCCACCACAAACTTCCCCATTCTAATTAAATTACTGGGCTGCAATGGGCTCACAATCCACCCAACAACTCTTAACAAGTCACTTCTATCACAGGAAGGTTGGGCAGACATCTGGGTGCCACAGACAGAAAAGAAACAGGCAAGATAATCCATGCCCCAAATGTCTTTTCATTTCTCATCAGCAATTCTACTTCACAGATCTTTATCTGCTTTCCTTCTCTGAAAATCACTCTTTCTACTTCTCTTTGACAAGATTCTGTATCCTGTCCCCTCCTACTTAATGAATAACTTTCCCCAGTACATTGGTTCTCAAAATTTGTGGGCTCAGAACCCCTTTTTACAGTCTTAAAATTAGTGAACTCCAAAGAGCTTTTGCATACATGGGTTACATCCATCTACATTTACCATATTAGAAAGTAAAACAGAACATTTAAAATATTTATTAATTTAGAGACAATAGTAAATTCAATACATATTAACAAATTTTATGAAAAATAACTATTTTCTAAAACAGAAAAATTAGAAGTGTGGTGGTGTTTTAGAGTTTTGCAAATCTCTTCAGTGTCTGAATTAATAGAAGACAGCTAGATTCTCATATTTACTTCTGTATTCAGCCTGTTATAATAAGTTGTTTCGACTGAAGCATGTGAAGAACGACAGAGGATGAGATGGTTGGATGGCATCACCAACTTGATGGACATGAGTTTGAGCAAGCTCCAGGAGTTGGTGATGAACAAAGAAGGCTGGCATGCTGCGGTCCATGGGGTTGCAAAGAGTCGGACATGACTGAGCAACTGAACTGAGCTGACTGATATGAAGAAAATCAAGCTTCACATAATGTTGCTGGAAAAGGGAATAGTACTTCAATAGCCTTTTTAGATTACTGTGGATATTCTCCTTCGACACTACACTGAAAGTTGACAGGTGGAGTTTCTTACAGGTTGGTGGCAATGTGGAATCTAAACTCTAAGAACGTTTCATACTGTTACATTAAAATGCGCTGGTCTATCTTTCACTTTAAATTGCCTTTACTTACACATGATGTTGTCACATCATATACTGAAAACTACTGGTTCATTGAGCTATGCATATCTTCTTAACATCGACATATTTCATTCTACCAAAACCCACATACTTTCATTAATATCACTACCAATTTTATCAAAAAAGTCTTTGAAGTATTGGGAAGCAAAACTTCTGAACTACTGGGAAGCACACCCACAGTGGCAGAAACAAATATCCCAAACTTCTACTTTTCACTTAAAAATTCAAATTTGATAATTGGCAATAAATACTGATAGTAATTTTCTGTGAGGTGATAGGTTTTTACTTCATTCATTTTGAAGAAAATGTCTTAACGAAATACCCACGTCTGAAATTCATAGTTCTGACAGTTATTCAAGTGAAAAACAGTGTGATAAAAGCAGGGCTGTGTTCAGCTCACAACTCCAACACCGCCTAAGTGCCTTTCCTTGAGACAACCTGCGTACATAGCAACGTGCTTAATGCATATTTCCCATTTTGTCATACAGAACATTAAAATGATATTCTTAAGTGGAACTTGACGTTTCTTCCCATTGCAACTGTGTGAAGACACCATATTACTGGTTTAATTTGGTGCTCCAGCTTGATTTGTGCTAAAGCACTAGCAGTTCTACCCAATACTGCTTTTGTATCATCAGTGTAAATGTCAGCTCAGTGAAAAAAATAAATACTATCACCACAGCCAAAAGGTAGAAGCAACTTAGATGTCCATGATAGATAAATAAACATGTGCTATATACATACAATGGAATATGATTCAGCCTTAAAAAAGAAGGATATCCTGTCACATGCTACAACATGGGTGAACCTTGAGGACATCATGCTAAGGGAAATATGTCAGTCACAAAAGACAAACATTATATAATTCCACTTATAAGAAATATGAAAAATAAGCAAATTCACAGAATCAGAAAACAGAATAGTGGTTACCAGGGGCTGGGGGTAGGGAAAAAATTAGGGTTGTTGCTTATGAGTATAGAGTTTCAGATTTGCAAGATGAAAAAGTTCTGGAGATTGGCTGCATAACAATGTGAAGATACTTAACACTTAAAAACAATTAAGATGATAAATTGTGTTATGAATTTTTTAAACACAAAATATGTTAGTATTTTTATTGAAATAGTTTTGGCCTTACAGACCCCCTAAAAGGGTCTCAGAGACTTCCAAGGGTTACTTTGAGAGCCGCTACTTGAACACAATCTTCTTTCTAACAAACATCCGTCTGTCTGTCTTCCTGTTCCTTCCCCTTTCCCTTCTTTGACATGGTTTTCCAGCTCTTAAGAAGCCTCCACTCAACAATGCCGATGCTTGTAATATTCACAATGACTTGGAGTGTCGTTATTCTCTTTAAGCAGTTTGCTTATATTTCAGGCTGAGCCCTAAAATTTCTTTCGTGTTTGCTCCACCTCTCCATTTAGATTCTCAGTTTCTCAACAGTGAGTACATTAACTGCATGCCCCAATACAGTCAGAATGTTCCTCACATTTCTTCAATATGTATCAATCAATACTGACTGGCTTGGGCCTAGAGCTCACAATATGAAGCTGCTGGTCTGTTAACAATTCACCTAAGTCTTTGTATAGCTATACTCAAAATCAGTTGGTCTCTTTCTTAGAAAATTTCAATGGCTTTCCAAAGCATCCTGTCATACTCTTTGGTTCCTGTCACAATAAGAAACCTTAAAACTCTAATCTGGGTAAAACTCAACTTTGCTTTCTTTTCTCTTAAAGTCGCCTTGTGTGCACTGGCAGAAAAAAGTCAGCTGACACTACAATACAAGAAAGAAAGACAGGACCAGAGGGCATTTATGCTATACTTTCCACCTGAATCTCTCATCAGTAGCTGCAGGCTGCAGAAGTATCGATGTTTCTCATCTTCCGTACAGATGAGTAACTGAAGAAAAATTCTTCCCTTTGGCTTGAAGTAATAGTATCATCTTTTCCTGGAATTCTGACCTCTTATGACCTATTCAGGCTTCTTAGAAGCCCTTCCTCGTCTAGGCTCCTAACTAAGATGCATCACTGGTCCTTTCTTGGATATTTTCATTTCTGATTTGCAATCCTAGACTTAGCCATCATGATTAATTACTCGCATTGCTGGATCCTCCTGCTTTGCTGACACTGCACTAAGTCAATCCCTAAAGAGGACTTAAAGCCCAAGAGAAAAACTCCAAAAGCTTTGGAATCCCTCACACCAACTGTCCCAGAAGACATCCAATTTACCATCACATGCACTTACCCCCGCCTCAAACCCACCAATCCTTTCTATATGAGAAGCATGATTTCCCTCCAGTCACTGCTGAGTCAGTGAAAAGAAAGATACCCACATATACATCACCCAAGGTAGAACTGGAAGACAACTGGCTTTTCGCTGCCATTATCCTCAAAACATTAACAGCATTAGAGCAATAACTGACCAAGCCATTAGCTTACAAAATCAACACAAATTATACCACTTCTAGAGTTCAAAAAGATCTCAGTAACATGCCAAAAGTCCACTAAAGTGGCCTCCATTAGCATGGAGCTACCACCTCTTTGATGAATTGTCATCATCCCAACTCTGTTCAAGGCTCAAAACCAAATATAATGACATTATAGCCAAAGCAGCTGTGCATGACTGATGATGGTACTACATGCCCAGAAAAGCATCTTGTAAAGTTACTACTTATTTCCTAACAAGATTAATCAGAGCAGTCAGAAACATTTATAATTTAAAGCTCTGCTTATAAACACTATGAACACCATTAAGGACAAGCAAATGAATAAATGCAAAAAAATGTCTTCCATTTCACTAGCAAAATCTCTGAATTGCTCCACTATACATTAGAACCCTTAACTTCATCTGTATATTTGTTTATCATTTTTATTCTAACCATAAGTAATGGCTCCTTTTCACTTGCTTTAAGCAGAATTAAAACTCCTAAGGAAGGCCACTATTGAGCCAATCACTGACACAGAAGCTCTCACTCAGTTATTCCCAGGTAGCAAAGGAACATGAAGGCACCTTCAATAGCTACCAAAGACATTCTTCAGAACAATAAGCCAGACAAAAAAAGATACCACTAATAAAGATACCCACTAATAAAGACAGCAGTGGGGGTACCAAAAAGGTTTTGTTGTTGGTGATGCTTAGTTGTTAAGTCATGTCCAACTCTTTTATGACTCTATAGACTGTAGCCTGCCAGGCTCCTCTGTCCATGGGGTTCTCCTGGCAAGAATACTGGAGAGGATTGCCATTTCCTTTTACCAGGAATCTTCCCAACCCAGGGATTGAACCTGGGTCTCCTGCTCAGCAGGCAGATTCTTTACCTCTGAGCCACCTGGGAAGCCCTAACAAAAAGTGAACATCATTAAACATTAAGGTGAAAAAGAAATGTACTGAATACAACTGTTCACTGTTTGTCTTGCACAATATACATGTACACATGCTAAAAAGAATCCCTTAAACTAAAAATTATTAATATATTTTAACAATTTACCAGCATCCAGGGCTAGCACATTCCAGAACTTTCTGACCTGGAGGAAATATTTCCATCTGAACTGTCTGATAGGATAGCTACTAGTCACACATGGTCAATGAAACCTGAAATGTGACAAGCGCAAAGAAGGAACTGTGCAGACAGTATTTGTTAAGTGAATAAATGAATGAATAAATGGGTGAACAATACAAAGCAAGTCTGATGAAGTTGTTGCAGCACATATTATATGGCACATACTAGATAAACAGTTGACTAAAACACATCTAACAAAAAATATTCTTAAAGATAGCTTTGCTGTGCATGTTGGGGGAGGACAAAGGGTATATGAGAAATCTCTGCAATTCTGCTCAATTTAGCTATGAACCTAAAACTGGTCTAAAAAATAAAGTTTATTTTAGAAGCATAAATCAAAAAATAGTTCTGGATTCAAACCTTACTGACACTCACCAATCTCTAAATTTACCTTTTTCTAAACTCTAGTTCTCAGGTAAACCTCCTGCTTTCTCCTTCAGCAACAGTGTGAATACATGTTTATATAACAATAATTCTTTGGTTTTGATATTGAGGGAAAACCCCCATTCATGCTTCTAAAATTTGGGGCCATATCACCACCAAAGTGATATGGTAGGTTCCACCAATGACTGAAAAAATTCAAATTAAAATACAGTTTTCAATACAATTTGAAAAAATTCAAATTAAAATATTTTCCACAATTTAAATTGGAAAAAAAAATGACTATTAAATGTATGTGATATAAAAGTCACAACTACAAGTCCTTGTCCTAATTGTTTATAAGGTATTGAACTTAAGTGATGGGTATTTCCCTCAATTCCTAGTTATTTGCTTAATCATTTTATCATCAGCTAATGCTCACTGGTGCCTAACAGTAACAGCCACCACAAAAAACAAATTCTGGACGAAAAATTTTAAATGGAGTTAGTGCTGCCCCTTACCTTCATTTACCTTCACTGTATATTTGCAGGGCAGAAAGCAGAACAGAAAAAATCAAGATTATTTCAAATAATACTAACAAGCCTAACATCCGCAGTGCACACCAGGCAGTCCCAGATGCTTTTCTTTTTTAATCCAAATGACAAGGCAGGCATTTTTTACCTCTACTTTATACTTAAAGAAATGAGATACCAGAGTACAACATCTGTCTAAGATCACTCAACTAGAAAATGATGGGCTGATTAACTCTAAAATCAACCCTCTGTCCCTATACCACAATGCCATGTTCCCAGATAAATATAACTGAACTGTAGAACAGTGCTTCCCAACTTAGGCTGCATATTAGAATCTCCTTGAGAAAAGGTCCAGTTGTTTGTATTTTTTAAAGGTCCCCAAATGATTCAGGAGCTTCCCTGTTGGCTCAGATAGTAAAGAATCCACCAGCAATGCAGGAGACTGGGTTCAATCCCTAGGTCGGGAAGATACCCTGGAGAAGGAAATGGCTACCCACTCCAGTATTCTTGCCTGGAGAATTCCATGGACAGAGGAGCCTGGCGGGCTACAGTGCATGGGGTCAAAAAGAGTGGGACATGGCTGAGTGACTAATACACTTTTCTCATAGAATTGAATACCACTATAGACATGGTCTGTAGAAAATCTGAATTATTGAGTCTACTTTTAATAAATTTCCTCTCTCCCACCTACTGTCAAGATGTCAGCATATTATTAACCACTATCATCAGTGTGTCTACATCTAATGACCACCATACCCTTCCCACTACCACCATTCTAACTGGCTATTACCTGCTATATCTGAGACAAGAGAGAACCACGCTAATTAAAACAGTATGTACATGTACACAGTGAGTGAGTGAGTGAAGTCGCTCAGTTGTGTCCGACTCTTTGCGACCCCATGGACTGTAGCCTAACCAGTTCCTCCGTCCATGGGATTTTCCAGGCAAGAATACTGGAGTGGGTTGCCATTTCCTTCTCCAGGAGACCTTCCTGACCCAGGGATTGAACCCAGGTCTCCTGCATTGTAGGAGAGCAGGAGGGCCACCGTCTGAGCCACCAGGGAAGATCACTATATGTACACAGTAGTATATTTTAAATGGATAACCAAAAAGGACCCACTGTATAGGACAGAAAACTCTGCTCCATAATATGTAACAACCTAAATGGAAAAATAATTTGAAAAGAATGGATACATGTATATGTATAACTGAATCACTTTACTGTGCACCTGAAACTAACACAACATTGTTAATCAACTACACTCTAAAAATAAAAAGTTAAAAAAACAAAAATATAGTTTGTAAAACAAAAGCAAAGAGGCTCTATTTGAGTCTAACATCACTACAGTACACAAGCTCCTAATACATGAACTTAGTGACATCAGATATGGTTACTCATAAGCCTCTTCTGGTTAATTTCTGCTTTTTAATTTTATTCCTGATTCTTGACTATGTACAGTCCCTGATTCTTTGTTCCTGATTCTACACAGTTAAACTATTATCTCATTGGGAAACAATTATTCCTTCACATATGCCTTCCTACCTAGATTACAAATTCCTTGAGTTCAGGGGCCACGTTTTATTCACCTTTGTACTCTAGTGTCTAGCTCAGTGTCTCACATGCTGCAAGCTCTCAACAGATGTTTGTTTCCTAAATGCCTCATATAGGCAGCCATGAGTGAAGTTTAAGGACACGTGGTAATTTGTGGCCATATGCAAACAACCCTTCAGTAAAGAACAAGGAGCTCTAAGGCTATACGGCTGCTGGCTGCTTAGCCAGAGCATTACAGGGTGTAAAGATTTTGTCAGGGGTGTGAGGATTTTGTTGTCACTATACAGGCACAGTCTGAGTGTTCCTTAGCTCTGGGGCTGACTTGTTTCAGTTAATTCAGCGTAAGTATTTATTGAGTTTAGTAGTGGATGAGACTATCAGATCACTCTACCTCCAATGAGTCCCTCAGATGCATTTTCTTCTCTCCATCATCATTGCTGCCACCCACGTCTAGGCCATCATCGTCTCTCTACTGGAGTATTCCAATTTATTCTCCATAATGCCACCAAAGTGACCTTTTCTTAAAAAGCAGTTCTGATCACATCACTCTTCAAAGTTTTTCAAAGCCTTCCCTCTTCCCTTAAGATAATGTCTAAACCCCCTAAAATGGCTTAACAGTCCCAGTCTGATCTGCCCCTCTAGCTGTACAGATCACCACTCACTGCCTAGTAGTCCTTACTCTAGCCATATTATCCTACAAATAAATCCATAATTAGACCATGCTATGTTCCAATGAGAAACTCTGCTCAAGTATGTCGAGAAAATCTCAATAAGCATTTAAAACACTCAAATTATGGATTGAGTTTTCTAAAGCGAACAGGTTTCTCAAGACCAATTGTTAATAACTCTGTCACTGATCTAAAGAAGTGTTTCCTCTTTGGCAAGGAAGAAAGAAAAATACAAAACAATACTGTTACTGGAGGAGGAAAGTTGAAAACAAACTTCTTGAAAAAAAAAAAGCACCAAGGTCTCCATGCCATGGTTCCTATCCCTCAGCACATAGTGGCCAGTCAATAAATGTTTGTTGAATGTTTTAATGAATGAATGACCAAAGTGAATAGGAAATGAGAAATTCTGGGGACAGAACAACCCAGAAATATTAAGGGGAGGATGCATGTGTCCCAATTCTGACCAAAAAAAGACTCAAGGAAAGAGTTGCTGGAGGTTTCCAGGAAGGGTCTTCATTCTTTTAAGAGGGCATGGAAGACCTGTTTCTCTCCTACAGGACACGAGTGAGAATGGAGGTAGCCCTGGCTGCTATGATACAACCACTTAGTATGCGGACAAAACGGGCAACTGAGACAGAGACTCCCATCCTGAGAGCCAATGTTGAACTTGTGGTCCTTCTACCCCTGAACTTCTCATTCTGGGAGCCAATAAACATTCTTATTATTTAAGTCAGTCTGACTATTACTTGTAGCCCAAAGCCTCCTAACTGATACTTTCTGGGAAGCAGTAAGGAGAAAATCATGTTGCAGATGATGAACACAACATATTACCATTTCATTCTGTAACCTAACCAGAAGCTAATCTATATTTTTTAGCTATTTTTTAGCTAAGCTAAAAAATAGCAAAATTGGGATTTTCCTGATAGTCCAGTGGCTTAGATTCTGCACCACAATACAGGGGAGCAGGATTCAATCCCTGGTCAGAGAACTGAATCCCACATGCTGCAACTAAGACCCAGTGTAGCTGAATAGAATAAAATAAATAAAAAAAATAAAAAATAGCAAAATAACTGTTTTAAAGGAATACAGATCTTCTATGCACTGGTAGGCTATATCAAATAAAAGCTATATTAAATAATTCCGAATGTATTTTCTGTGAAAAAAGGTATTCAGCTCTCATGGAACTAACAATAGGTTAGACTCACAGAAGAAAATACTAATGAATTGGAAGGCACAGCAGTATAAAATATCCAGAAAAAAAGAGAGAGAAAAAAAGACTAGGGAAAAAAAAAGTGAGCAGAACATAAGTGGGCTGTGAGAAAATTTCATATGACTCAACATATGTCACTGGAGACACCAAAGGAAAAGTGGGAGAGTATAGAAAAATATTTGAAGAAATAATATTAACATTTTCCCAAATTTGACTAAAAATTATAAATCCATAATCCCAAGAATAAATAAATCACAAACATAAGAATCATGAAGAAAACTACACCAAAGCCCATTACAATCAAATTGTTTAAAACCAGTGATAAAGAGAAAACCTTAAAAGCAGCCAGAGGAAGACACATTATGTACAGAGAGAACAAAGAGAAAAATGACAACAGAGCTCTCTGAAGACAAGCCAGAAGACAGTGACGTACCATCTGTAAAGTAAAGAAAGAAAAAAAAAAGATCAACCTAGAGTTCTGTACTCAGTGGACATTTCTTTTAAATGGAAAGCAAAATAAAGACTTTTCCAGTCATATAAAAGTTGAAAGAATTCACCAACCACAGATTCATACTACTATAAATGTTAAAGGAAGACTATCAGGCAAAAGGAAAATGATACCAAATGGAAATACGAAATCTATACGAAGGCATGAAGAGACCCAGAAATGGTAAATATACAAGCCCTTTTTTCTTATTTTTAAAAACCTCTTTAAAAAGTAATTGAATGCTTAAGGCAAAAATAATAATGTATGGTAGAGCTTATAACATATGTAGAAGAAGTAAGAAGTATGACAACAATAGCACCAAGGTCAAGGAGAAAGAGAAGAATGAAAGTACACTGTTCTTAAGTTTTTACACTGTGTGAAGAGGTATATTACTTGAAGTAGTAAGTTAAAAATGTATACTCTAAGCCTTAAACCATAAAGCAACTACTGAAAAAATAAAAAACAGAATTATATCTAACAAAACAACAAAGGAGATAAAATGGAATCATAAAAAAATGTATTCAAGAAAAGGGGGGCTAAAGAGGAAAGACAAACAAAGAACAGATGTGCCAAGCAGAAAACAAATAGCAAGATAGATCAAACCCTGAAGATAATTGATTAGTGGAAAAACCTGAACAGCCCACATAAAAGGCACACATTGTCAGACTGGGTAAAAAGACTCAACTGAACTCTGTCTACCAGAAGCACACTTGAAACACAAAGAAACTAAAAGGCTAAAACTAAAAGAATGAAAAAACATCTATCATGCTAACACTAATCACAAGAAAGCTGAAACTGCCATAGAAATACCAGGCTAGTAGATTTCAGAGCAAAGAATATAATCAATGATAAAAAGTCATTTAATAACCATAAAAGGGTCAATTCATCAAGAGTAGGTAACAATTGTAAACATTTACGCACCCAGTTAAGTCAGCCCACCAAAACATGGAAAGAGAAACATGCCTTTCATGGTTAAAAGGTAGCATTAGCATTTCTCAATCAGAACTGAACACTGCCAAAATAGGGATTAAGATCTTTTTAATGTAGTAAGTGGCATGCAGTTTTAACTAAAAGTGCAGTATTTCCCAGTATTCCCCAAAAGAGGCAAAGGTGGTTGTTGTTCAGTCGCCAAATTGTGTCCAACTCTTTGTGACCCCATGGACTGCAGCACCCCAGGTTTCTCTGTCTTTCACTGTCTCCTGGAGTTCACTCAAATTCGCGTTCATTGAGTCAGTAATGCTATCTAACCATCTCATCCTAAGGTAGCAGTATGTTAAACAGCTTATCAAAATATTTATGACTTCACTGCCAAAGCTGGTCAAAGCAATGTAAAGCTGACTCACCTTTCATATTGCCTATCTCGTGGTGATGAAGCACCCCAATGTCGAAAGTCCATGATTAACATAAGTAAAAGGAGACAGGATATGAAGAAGAGTCCTAGGAATGCCACCCGCTGCCGGGAAAATGGGCTCACTGTGGGCACAGTGAAGTACCAGGAGGCTGGGCAGAGGAAGGAAAAACTGATCCTGAAATAAGACAAACATTAGTAAGAAAAGTCTCTACAATTGAGTGCTAAAAATGGTTTTAAAGCTAGGTTAAAGCCCTTCCTAATAAAGACAAAAAAATGTATGCCACCAGAAGTCTAAATGTTCATTTAGTCTCAAAGTTTAGAAAAGGACCTATATGGTTCATGGAGCTTTTACTATATAAACTAAAAAAGCCCTCTCTGCTCTCTTTCCAGAGCCTGCACTTTGGGGTGAAATTCAAAGAACTAACTTCATGTTAATGAAAAGATCACCAGTCTCCCTGTGCAAACTCATATAACATTGAAGAGCACTTGCAACAGTCCCACCAAGAATACTGTCAAAAAAAAAACAGAAGAGACAAAATTTATTAACTGATTTTTAAAACTATTTTAATGGGTAACATATACACACAGTAAAAAAAAAAAAATCAGTTTAAAGGATATATAGTGGAGAGTGAGTCTTATGCCTTAACCCCTCATTTCCCTCTCAGAGGCAACCACTATTACCCACCCAGGGATATTCTGTGTGTGTGGGTGTGTGTGTGTGTGTCTCGCTCAGTGTTTGTGTGTATGTGTGTCTCTCGCTCAGTCGTGTCTGACTCTCTGCAATCTCACTGTTCCCCAGGGACATTCTATGTATATGTGTGTCACTCACTCAGTCGTGTCTGACTCTTTGCAATATCATGGACTTTATGCATACACAAGAATAAATACATACCATCAAGGTAATATATCTGTGTATGTGTGTTTGTGTGTATCTCCACTCCTTTGGTTTTACACCAGTAGGTATACTGTCCTGCATCTTTCTCCATTTATTCTATTTGACAACTGTCTCATTTGCTACAAGTTGACCCACATATCCACATAAATCTTTTCTGAAACCTTCAGAGTATTATAATGTATGAATAAGTGTATTCAACTGTGAAGTTCACTTTTCATACTAATTCAAAAGCACCTCAGTCTGTTTTCAAAGTTCATTACAAAACAAAAAAAATTTTTTGTTTGTGTTTTTGTTTCACCTCCTCAAGGGGCACCTAGCCTCACTCAAGTGGAAATCTGAAAGAACATTACAACCTAGTAGCACTTATTAGAACAGAGCAAGCACTCACTCAATCACGCCGGGACACTGCTGAAAAGTACTGCTGTATCCGCCTTCAAAAGAATGCAACTCTGATCTTCTTTGCATCCATCTGACCAGGCTGCAAAGTCCACATGCAGCCCTAAAGCAAACCTCACTTGTAACAACCTCCCAAGGCCTCTCAACCTGCCTGCCAGCCCCCAGCTGAGCTTCCAGCAGAGGATAAAGTGTGCAATCTTACCTAGCCATGGGTTCCCGTCAGTGGTCTCAATGCCTGTCACCTCCTTTTCCTTTTGCCTTGGAAAGGTAGTCTCCTTGTCCTCGGCATCTCCTAAGTCTACAGCCTGGAAAGAGTTGGTTGGGTTTCAGGTTCATCTCCAGCAGTGCCCACGAGACTATACCCCCATTCCCCCTCACGAGAAGCCATGGCGCCCACCTACTCCCCGGGCTCCCACTCCAGATGCGTTTGTTCTCGTTCCTGGGGCTCAATGGACCCTACCCCGGTTCCCTGGGAGCCGGGTGTTCTAGAGGGCCGGCAACGTCCTCGAGGAACCCGCCGTCCCCAGGTGGCCAGGATGGGAGTTCCTCTTTCCCTCGCCTCCCCTTCCGGCCCCACAGCCTTCCCATGCTCACACTCACCGGTCGAACGGCCAGCCGGCTCCCTCAGCACCGTTCTTCTAGGTCCAGTAGCGCTCCCAGCAGCTTCTAAACAAGCCGGAAGGAGGCCCGGGCAGCCGGCGGCGCCACGTCCCCAAGGAAACCGCAGAGAGCCAATGACTGACAGGGGACCCGAGGAGAGGGATCCGCCCTCCTCCAGCCTGAGCGACGGGCAAACCAGCTCTGTCGGCCGCACGTAGGTCCGCCAGGGTGGCCAATCCCATAGAGCGCTCGGCCTTACTGCCCGCCCCGGGATTTCCGGCGCGTCCAATCCGGAAGGGTGTCGTATGTGGCTCCGCCTGGATGGGCCGGCGGAGGCTCACAGGGGGAGAGGTAGCAAACTGCGCCCAGGTACCCAGCGGCTGCAGCCCTCTCGGTGGCGCGAGTTCTCTACTGGCCTCTTTCTCTGAGGCTGTTTTCGGGACCGAGCCGCTGGCCTTTTGGGGGGAGTGGGGTGGGTGAGAGATTAGGAGCTGGGGGTTCGCGACAAAGGTGCATTCCTTGCCTACAGCCAATCGGAGGTTTTGTGTCCACAAACCCTGCCCTCCAGAACGGCAGTTCTCCCTACAGTCTCTCAAACATGCCCCGGATTCCCTGTCTTGTCCCGTGAGAAAAAAAAACATAAACTGGGGACAATGACGACTACACCGAAGCACTTATATCCATTCATCCAACATTCAGTGAATGTCTACTGTGAGCCAGACATTACGAGCGGCTGTGTCCCTGCCGTCCCGGACCTTACGGTGATACACACAAGGATGTTTCTTGAATGTTGCTTTTCTGCTTGGTTATATCAGGGGTTCCTCTCATTTGCAGGAGGGAACCGCTTGGACAGGATGAAGTCCAAGTCCTTACAAACGTGGCACACACATGGCCGTCCACGACTTGCCCATGCAGCCTCTTCCACTGCTCAGCTCCCTTTTTATGCTCCAGTCGCACACCTCTGGTTTCCGCCTCCTCTACCTCTCGCCTCCACCTGCCTTGGTCCTCTTTGCCAGATGAACTCAGCCTCGTCCCTTACCTTCGATTTCAGGGTCACTTTCCCTAAAAGCCTTACTTGATCTGCTGCTGCTGCTGCTAAGTCACTTCAGTCGTGTCCGACTCCGTGTGACCCCATAGACGGCAACCACCAGGCTCCCCCGTCCCTGGGATTCTCCAGGCAAGAACACTGGAGTGGGTTGCCATTTCCCTCTCCAATGCATGAAAGTGAGAAGTGAAAGTGAAGTCGCTCAGTCGTGTACTTGATCTACACCTCCTTTATAGATGCCTACTGTTTCACTTACCACGTTGAGTTAGTTATATTTATGTATGTATCTATCCCAATAGACAGGATATCCTTGAGGGCAAGGACTATCTGCTTCCACAGCAATGCTGGACACTCCCTGGCACACAAAATAGATTCATATATGACAATAAGTGAATGAATGACTGTGGGAATAAATGAAGACCACCCAAATGAGAACAAAGAGGCTATTCTATACCTAATGAAACAAGGCAGTCATTCACTATCACTTGGCATCTGGCAGAGAACCAAAGACTGTCAGGGGAGTGGGAAAGTTTAAGGTAGAAAAACAAAACGGGAAGATTTCATGTATGCACTGATTTGAGAGTACTGGCATGGGGAAGCTGGAGGCAGGCTACTAGAAGTATGGCATCTTATGTGATTGTTTTGGTAGAGCATATTTGACTTTCTCCAGTTGGTCCTGAGTTGGAAAAGCAGGGCAAAAATTGGGGAAGCTGACAGTCACTGACCAGTCATAAGAATTCTTGGCTGATTGCTGCAGATTGATTGCTGAGCTGATTGCTGATTGTGGGTCAGAGTTTTAATTGTCATATGTGGTCTGACCATTATCGAGTTTGTATATTCAGTCTCTCGTGACTGTTTCTTTTTTCCTCCATTACCCTCCCAACCTGGTTGACTTTCCTAGCTTGCTTCAATTCTCACCTTTCTTCTTTGTCCCTCAATCCTTACTCTGCTTCAAGTGTTATATTTTATCCAGGCCCCCAGAAACTACATTGAGTAGAATAGTTGTGTAAAGTTAGGATTAATCACAAAAATATACAAATGTCAAGTGGTTTTTTTTGTTCTAGAGCCCAGTTTGGTGCCTAGAAAAAGATAGATGTGGGAAAAATTCAACAAATGTTTTGGCTTTCTTTTTTTTTTTAATTCTTGAAGTTGCCTACTAACTATGCAGTTATAAATCTAATCTATGTATATTTTAAATTCCAGCGTTCCACTAAATGAGTGTTTTTGAGCAGAAATAAAATGCCTATTTATGTTTTAAATTGTACTTAATGTATATGGTTGATGAACTATTAGAACTTGATGGTGCATTCAAACATCTTCTAAATTTACATTTCATAACTATTGTTACAAAACAGAAAAGAGGACTTCCCTGGTGGTCCAGTGGTTAAGAATCTGCCTACCAGTGCAGGGGACAGGGCTTTGATCCCTGGTCTGGGAAGTTTCCATACGCCGCAAGACAACGGAGCCTGCGTGCCACAGTTACTGAGCCCTCGGGCTCTAGAGCCCGTGCTCTGCAACAACAGAAGCCATCTCAGTGAGAAGCCTGCTTACCATAACTAGAGATTAACCCCTGCTCACCACAACTAGAAAAAGGCTATGCACAGCAACGAAGACCCAGTGCACCCCAAAATAAATAAATACAATTTAAAAAACAGAAAAGAAACCTACCTTTTAATCCCAATACTGCCTTCAAGCATTTGTAAAGCATGATTCTTTACAAAAGCCTGCAGTGCTTATTTGATTAACAGCTTACAGGGCTGAGTTCTGAGGTTTCCAGTCAGGAGGCCAAAAAAATGGGTTGAGATCATTTCTCCATCTCATTTGCTGTAATTCAACATGTTGAAACAAATTACAGAACTATGCATTTCAAAACAGGTTTTTAACTGCTTTTTAAAGGCTTGTCTACAGTTAAATTTGCAATTTTCTCAAGATGTTCTTGACTCTACCCAGCCCTGAGCAAAATCAGTCAAACCAGCCCCACACTATGTGTTAGTTGTATGCTTAGCTTAATTTCTCATCAATTGTCCTTCATTCCACACTTCATCCTGCCCTAACCTCCAATGGAGTTTAAGGTGGTCTTCGCTCTCCCCTCCAAGTTTACTCATCTCTCCTGATGTGTCCTGTAGGTACTTTATTGTCCAAGACCAAATTCACTGTTGCTCCACTCATTACCTTATCCGCCCAAACTTCCTCCATGCGTATTCCCAACTTTGATGAAATACCCTGTGATTCACCCAAGCAGAAATCTGCAAGTCATTCTTGAATCTATTCCTTCTACTTCCTTTTCCCATTCCATCCGGTTAGTCACTGCTGCTGCTGCTGCTGCTGCTAAGTCGCTTCAGTCATGTCCGACTCTGTGCGACCCCATAGACGGCAGCCCACCAGGCTCCCCCGTCCCTGGGATTCTCCAGGCAAGAACACTGGAGTGGGTTGCCATTTCCTTCTCCGGGTTAGTCACTGGGTGTTCCTAATTCAAAGACCTAAAATTCTCTCTAATATCATCTGTTGAAATCTTCTAACTGGTCACCCTACCTCCAAAGACCCATTCCCCTCTTGTGTACCCTTCTATTCTGACATAATGAAATATAATCATGCTATTTCCTGTTTTAAAATCCTTCTGTGGTTTCCCGTCCAAATTCCTTGGCATAGTATGGCAGATTCTGCTGACTCCCTACCCAAAACACCAATGACCTCTCTTCCACCTTGTTAACAGAATCCCAATTTTATTGTAGAAACCACACTGCTACGCTTGGCTATGTGTTTCAAGAGTGCTAGCTCCCACCTCAGCCCTAGAGAGTAAACTGTGACTGGTCTGTATCAATCATAGTGGCCTATTCCTTTACCAAGTATTGAGCCTGGGCATATGGTGCAGTTCTAGCTAAAGGGAAGTCAGCTGTTGGGAGGAATGGGAGGAGGATGAAAGACATTTTGGGGAAAGATTTCCTCCATCTTAAAAGAAATTAAAAGTTTACATAATGAGAGTGAGAGAAGAAAAGGACCCTTTTCTACCTCCAGAAGTAATCTTAAGGATACCTGGAGCCTCTGTAGTCATCATAAAATGACTACAACCATCAGGGTAGGGGGCAATCCTGGGAATAACAGAATAGAAATATAGAAAAAACATGGGAGAAGTCCTATTTACGGACTTATTATTTAAGGTACTAAATTCATTATTGTTCTTATTTTAAATCAGTTGAATCAGGGGATTCTGTCAGCTGTGGTCTCCTGACTGATGTGTGCTTAAGTCGTGTCCGATTCTTTGTGACCCCATGAACTGTAGGCTGCCAGGCTCCTCTTGTCTTGGCTTAAAATGCCTTATATGATCTAACCGCCAATATCATCCAAGCTACTCAATAGGTATTCTCACATATAACCCTGACATATTTACAGTTCTCAGAATTATGCCTTTTCTTACCTCTGAGCCTTTGCACTTGTTATTACTTCTGTGTAAATGACTTTCTTTCACTTCTCTACCAAATGAACTCCTCAAAGCTCAGCTCAAGTGTCACCTTCTCTCTGTGAGCTCCCCCAGTCAGCTCATGCACTTCTTGTCTGCTCATGTAGCACTATGCTCATGCATACTTCTATTAGGGCAAGAATAATTGTTTTAAAAGCTGGCAGCTGTTTGAGTGGGCCTGGTATCAGCTGGCCTGGTAGGAAGACAGAATATTTAGGTTTTGGATGATAATGGGTATGTTTGGTCAGGGAAAGTGGGATCCCCTGGGCTACTCTAGATGGGAGAGGTTTAGACCAAGAAGACTTCAATTATTCTCCAAATAAAACACAGAAATTTTGAGCATTCCCTCTAGAGACTGGGTTTGGGGAGCTCTGGTAAAGAAAAAAAAATGAAATAAAAGAAAGATGAGGGACCTGTGCAAGGTGGTGGCAGACAAGACAGGAGAGAGCAGCCCAAGAGAGTCCCTATATCGTCTGTCTATGCCGCTGCTGCTGCTGCTGCTAAGTCGCTTCAGTCGTGTCCAACTCTGTGCAACCCCATAGACGGCAGCCCATCAGGTTCCCCTGTCCCTGGGATTCTCCAGGCAAGAACACTGGAGTGGGTTGCCATTTCCCTTCTCCAATGCATGAAAGTGAAAAGTGAAAGTGAAGTCGCTCAGTCGTGTCTGACTCTTTGAAACCCCATGGACTGCAGCCGACCAGGCTCCTCTGTCCATGGGATTTTCCAGGCAAGAGTACTGGAGTGGGGTGCCATCACCTTCTCCGATTGTCTGTCTGTGGTTGTATAATAAATTATCTTTCCCAGTTTCTGTGAATCAGGGATTTACAAGCAGTTTGGCTCAGGGTCTCAGAGGCTGCAATCAAGATGTCATCTGGGGTTCTAGTCATCTGACATCTTAACTGGCACTGACATATATGCCACTAAAATGGCATACTTACGTGGCTGGCAAGTTGATGCTGTCTGTTGGTGGGAGGCCTCTGTGCCTTCTCACATGGACTCTTTCCTGGGATCCTTGGGTGTCTTCATGATGTGGCAGCTGGCTTCTCCCAGAGTGATCTGAGAGAGAAGGATAATGTGAGTGCCAGGTAGAAGCTTTTTCTTTTTATGACTTAGCCTCAGAAATCACATATCTTCACTTATGCCACATGTTATTTGTTAAAAGCCAGTCACTAACTCTCAGTCCACATTCACAGGTGGGGCAGTTAGGCTTCACTTTTTGAAGGGAGAAGTATCAAACAATTTGCAGACATATTTTAAAATCACTAGTCTTCAAGACAAGGTGGTCAGGGAAATTTCAAATAATAGCACTGACATCTAGAACTCATCTTTGAGTTCTGTGATACATTATAATCCTCTCCACAACCCTGAACCTTCAGTAAAAGTCTAATAACACTATAGCCATGTGTTGGAGTACCTTGAAAAATGATGGCCTAGCAGTGCAAAATGAGGACAGCAACTGTAGGAAGTGAATTAACAAGTAGGATGATTGAAAATTTAACAAACACAGGAAATCAGTGCCACAAGTCATTCACAGAAATGAAAGGCTCTTCAGAAATATCAGCTGGGGAGGTGGGATGCAGTTGAAAATGCCCACAGTACTTGGGGTGAAGGCATGGGGAGAAGGATAGTAATCTCCTTCTCTTGGTTCCCGTTCTGATTTTTTTAAGTGTGGCCACCTTCAATAGGCCATGTGAATTTGAGGATTCTGACTCCATCCTGGCTCTAGGAGTGGGACATGCAAGCCAGGCCTAAGGTAATGGGCAAAGTCCCATCCTTTGGCCACAGCTGTTGTTTTCAGGAGTGGTCACACAGCCTAATTCCAGGCAAAGAGACATATTTGCTGGAGCAAATAAAAAGTTTATTTGCTTTTCTTAGGGAGTGTTTGAGGAGCCCCCCTCCAAATTCTTGATGACATGGTTAAGTTACTGAGTCCAGTGAAACCTGAATTCCATTCTATCTCTGGATAGCCAATTATTTGAGCTAAAAAATATCCTTAATTGTTTAAATCAGTATGAAAGGGGTTATTCTTCTTTCAGTGTGTTGTATGTTTGACAATTTTCACAATTAAAATGTAGGGAAAAATTACATTAAATACCATTTTCTCAGCTACCAATCTGGGAAAGATTAAAATGTTTGATGATATACTATGTTAGTAAAGGTGTAAAAACCACTCCATTCTTCCATACACTCAGGCCCCAAATTTTGGAGTTATCCTTAATCCTTTTCTTACTTTCATACCCACCCCCCACCCCAGTCCATAAGAAAAGCCCGTTGGTGCTACCTTAAGAATGTATTCAGAAGCAGCCATTTCTCACTAACCTCATTGTTACCACCCTGGTCTAAACCACTAAGGCAACGAGGAAATGCACATTGCATAAGGCAAACATGGACCAGGTGACAAGGTCAGGGATGTACCTTTGGGGAAAAGAGTGAAAAGGGAAAATAGAACCTGGAAAACAGCCGGGAAAATGACACATAATTCAGGGCTTTAAGGTTCACGGGTTGAGGCCCACATCTGCTGTTTTCCGCTAATGATGATATTTATATTGTTGATAATGTTTGTTGCCGTCATAACTGTGGCTAGTTGCTTGCTTTGAAAAGATATCCCATATATCTTTATAAAGGATTCAGCACCACAGAGCATTAAAAATATATCACATCTACTTAGATAAATAACCCAAGTGTCATTCCCTGCTGATAGTTTATCTTCTTTGTATGTCAAGGACAACAGACAGTTTACATTCTCTGATAATATTCAAGGAAAGTTTTGCAATTTTAGCCATTTTACTTAAGAAATTAAAAATATTTAAATCTAGTCTTTACGATACAAATTTCATATATTAGTTGAGGTCACACATGTCACAGACCTGAAGTCAGCATATTATTGTCAGGCTTATTTGTGAGATATCCCAAATTTGGTGCTCTAGTCTAGAAACAAGTTGATTGTGCAAAGAAGCAAAGGACAGTAACTAGTTGTGGGCATCTTGGTTTCTTGATTGGCAGTTATGTAACATGATGCCATCGATTTCTGCAGTGGGTAAATGGGCAGTCATAAAGAAAAGTAAGTAATAATAATTATAATAATAATAATCAATATTTGTTGGGTTCTAACTAGTTGATAGTATAGTAAGAATTTAACATTCTTTTTTGATTGAATCCTGAAACAAGTATGTATTATTACTGTTACCATTTTACAGATGAGGTAACTGAAGTTTGGATTAAGTCATGGAACTTCAGCTACCCTATGATCCCTCCTTCATCTCTGACATTCATGACCAAGGCAATGTCAGGATGAGTCAGAGAGAAGTCTCTTTGTTTCTTCCTTTTTTAAATGATTGTAATTAATTATTTTGGGATTTATTACCTTGATCTAGAGAGGCAGCACTGTGTGCCTAAGTTTACACTCTGATGTCAGGCAGGTAAGCGTTTGAAAGCTGGTTTCACAACTTTCCTAGCTGTGTGACCCTGAGGAAGTTATGTTCGTTAAAGCTCATTTTCTTATCCATAAAATAACAATAACAACCCTTCTAGGGTTGCTGCCCTCAGTCTTTCTCCACAGCAGCCAAAATGACCTTTTCAAAATGCAAAATTTGATGTTATCTAATTTAAACTCAAAATGAGATCCTACAGTTCTAAAGATATAAACTGATACCTTTAACATGACTTTCAAAGCCTCTCATGATCTGGCCCCTAATTTACCTCCCAGGCTGCATCTCAGTTTATGCTTCCTCAAATACTGGCCTAAACCTCTCAGTTACACGACTTCTGCAATACAACAGTCTTTTTGTCCAGAAAGTTCTGCCTCCCTTACCTCTTCTACTGCTCCCCATCTGATTCGGCTTAACTAACTCTTATTTTTAAGATCTCATTTTATTTATTTTATTTTTTTATTTTTTTTAAGATCTCATTTTAAATGCCACTTTCCCTGTGTAACATAACTCTATTCGAGTCCCTCTAACATAGACTTTCAGGGCATCATATGTTTTCCCTTCACAGCATACAACCCAGTTGTAATTTTACATTTGTGAGCCTCTGGTTAATGCCTGTGTTCTTTACTAGACCCTAAGCTCCACCAGAAAAGAGACCATGTCTAGGGTTATTCATCTTTGTTCCCTAAACACCTGTTCAGGGCCTGGCATGTACCATTTGAAAGAATACGTGAACTGGCTAGCACTATTAAGCTTTACTGACCCTGCTGAGACTATAACGTTAGTCTACAGAACAAGCATCATCTGGATGTTTAGAACTAGTAGGGTGATATGCTTAGTCGCTTCAGTCGTGTGTGACTCTTTGCACCCTGGTGATAACAAAGGACTATTTCTCAGTGTGAATAACCTGCAGGGAAAATGCAGATGTCCACGCTTCATTCCCAGAGATGTGAGTTGATAGGTCCAGGATAGGGTCTAGAAATTTGCATGTCTGATAAGTCCTCAGGGCGACCACTGGTAAGAGAGGAAGGAAAGGAATGGAAAGGGAGGAAGAACTCACTATCTTTTAGTAAACTCCTACAAAGTAATGGCAGGGCTCGTTTTCCAGCCCTGATTTCTGTACTCTCTTTTGAACTTGTTGCTTATAAGGCATCTTCCCAGAATTAAGGCCATGATTAGGGAAAGAATGAACTTTGCTAGCACCCTGTTGTGTGGTGTCTCAGGCTACAACTGCAGGACACCTAGTAAGGCTGAGGGGTAAAGGAACTGGAACTTACTGGATGCGTCATTGCTACCACCTAAGGGGAGAAATAGCAGCTGAGGCCCAAGATCTGTGAGTGTCTCATTCATTATTATTTTAAATAAATTCTGCCAAATTCTTACACTGTTTCAGGTACTAAGCTATTCTGAAAATATTATGTTACAGCAGAAAAAAGAAAGATACTCCTCCTGATGGGGCTTCCCATCTACTGATAAATAACTACATAAAAAGTAAAAGTTTATTGGCCTGTACCTCTTAATAATAGATGAATGGGGGTTTAAAAATATTTTAAACTACATCCTGGATCACTAGATGGCTATTATTTTTTTGGTAAAGTGAGATAGAGGTCATCACCAATTCTATTCCTATATTTTGTTATTATAGGTAGTACCAAAGAACATTTTTATACAAATAAATAAGTGGGATTTTGCCAAATACTTGTCACATTTTTCCATATCCTTAAAATTTGTTAAAGGATTAGAAACCATCTCATTTGAAAAAGGATGTGTTACTCATTTGAGTAATCACTTTTTCAATTTCTGGAAATAAACTCAAAAAGTTTTATCAAGTGACTACTAACTGTTTCTCTTTTACTTAGAGGCATTTTGGTGTTGGAGCTGAAAACCCCTCAAAAATGTGTTTCATGATTTTTCTCGTTGTGAATAAAGACCTACTTCTATTATTTAGGTCATGTTAAAGGGCTATAAGAAGACATTTCAGATAGGCAGAAGTAGGTATAATAAAAATATTATATACAGGTTTGTTATTTCAAGATTTAAAATTATACATTTGACAGAATTAAAAGAACATGTCACCGTCTGAGATGGAGATATTACTTGTAATTAAATGAAATGGTTTCCAAAAGTTCAGGGTATTATATCTTAGATTATATTATTTGGAGAACACTTTTGTTTTACCAAGTACATAAGTAGATGCTTTTAAGAATGCAGTTTTATCTACTTTGTGAAAATAAACAGCAAAAAGTAGAGAAGGTATTATATGACTAGTAGGTACAGTTTACAAAATGGTGTAAAAATAATTGTTTAGGGGAATTATTTACACAATTTACAACATGTTTCTGTCAAAATAACAAGGATATGATAGAAATGCATAAATGAAGGCAAAAAATGAGTGGCAGTGAGAAGGTTTGTGCCCAAATAATAATATGGATTTACTGTATCAAATAAAATTTTTTCTGGTGTCTATTTCATGTTCAGTACAAAATGAACTAAAACTTCCTACTGGATAAGAACCAGTGAAGCTAAAGTAATCTGGGGGGACTTTGCCTGATATTAGGCATGATATTAGGTTTGTTTCTTAGACTGATCAAAATAAGTGATTTTGTTTTGCTTTTTTTTCTTTTATAAATAAGATCATTTAGGAGAAAATATTTTTAAAAAATGTTGTGATAGTAACTACCACCATCTGAAAAAAAAAAATGTGCAAAGAGAGACAGTTTATTGCTTAAAGGATGATGTAACTAAAGTTCCAAAAGAAGATACTCTTTCAGTTGTTGGCTACATGGAGGTTTTTATGCACCAGGGCAATGAATTCTAACGAGATGAAGGATGGTGGGCAAAGGCACTCTTGTCTTTCATATGGTGGAAGGACAGGCTCTGCTTTCTCAGGAAGATTAATTTTAGGAGAGATACGGAAGATGAGGAGCAACAATCGATTCCCTTTTACTATTCCCCACATACCCACTGGAAAGTCTTCCTGTACACATTCCCCAGTTGGAAACTGATAAAATACATAACTGTATCTTCTCATCCTTTCAGTCCTTACTGATTGCCCCCTCTCTGAATTCCTATAGCTCTTATGGTCTATTCTTGATAATTTAGGAATCAATTTCCCTTTCAGTAACTGTAAAGAAATCAGTCTTGTTTTCCACTCTGGCTGCCAGAATCAATCCCATTCTATATTATACTCATACTTCATGTCTGGTCATGAACAACAGAAGTTCAAGGAAAGAGAGTAATGTAAGTAGTAGTAGGACCTGTTTTAGACCTTCAAGATGAGATTTTTATAAGAACAAAGAGCAAAATGCATTCTAGGGAAGAACATGTGTTGACTTAGGATATAAATCAGTTGTAATGAAGACTCAGGCTAACAGCAACTTCATGAACAAGCTCTCTCCTGTAACAGAGCGTGTCGTCCAGAGCGTTACTGTAATCCATAAGGCAGCAGGTTTTCTCTACCTCTTGCTCTGCCACCTGCTAAGGTAGGCCTTGTCCTCATGACCAAAACTGGTTGACATCTTCTGGGTCTGTATTCTGTGACTGGAAGGGAGAAAATGAGGAAAATATTCAAAGGGGACGTACTCTTTCCTTTTAAAGGCAGAACCCAGATGTTTCAAATCAATTACACTCACATCCCACTCGCCAGAAATTAGTCACACATACAAAGCTAGCTGCAAGAGAAATTGGGGAAAAGCTGCTGAGAAGCCACATGCCCAAGCTAAAACTTGAAATATTTATTACTAAAGAAAACAAGTGGTCTCACAGATTAACACAGAAAATGACAGGAGGTAGAAGAGAGCATAGGGAAAACAACTGTCCTAAGAATATAAGACTCTACAGTGCTCGACTGAAGAGTTGCAGGTGTGGGAAGTTACTGAGGGTTTATAAAGAATATCACCAAGAAAGTTGTCTGTTTGCTAATTTGTTTTCTAGGAGAGTTTAGTGCGGTGACATGTAGGCTACAGTATGTAGAGATGTGATGAGAGGGTATATCAGACAGTTAGGATAGATAAGGTCCTTGTTATTTGAAGTGTGGCCCAGGATCTCAAACAGCATCAGAATCACCTGGAAGCTTGTCAGAAATGCAGAATCTTAGGTCCCACCCAGACCTACAGAATTATAATGTGGCATTTCTACAAATTCTTGAGTGCATAATATTAAAGTCTGAGAAGCACTGGGCTAGCTTATGCTGTGGTATGTAATAGTCCTAAAATCTATACTTTAAAATCACAGATATTTCTTTCTTGTTCATGCTGAAAGTTCATCTGGAAGGAAGAGGGTGGCAAGTAAGTGACTGCTTCATCATCCTCACCTGGACCCCAGCCTGATGGTGCCTCTACCATCTGAACATCACCAGTCAGGTGGCAAGGGGAGGTAATGTGTGGTTCTTATACTTCTCTCACATTTCCTTTGTCAAGCAAACCCCATAGCAATGCCTGTCTTCAAGGAGGTAGGAAAAACAATTTTACCGCATCTCTAGGAGGAGAGGAATCAAAATACTTGTGAAGCCAGGAGACCCCAGAGGTAGGGAGGTCTTTAAAGGTTATCACAATGTGAACGTAAAGTGATCAGACACTAGGAAAATATAGTATCATTTGGAAGGAAAAGGAGAGTATGAACAACAACAAAGACATTTCAGAATAATTATTCTGAAGCAATCAAGAAGGACTCCCAACTTTAGAGTCTGACAGGGTAGAAGTGAAAAACTGCAGAGGAATTGGTTGTTGTGGGGAGTGGAAAGGCTGAGTTTGGAGTCAGTCAGTCAGTTCAATCGCTCAGTCGTGTCCGATTTTTTGTGACCCCATGGACTGCAGCACGCCAGTCTTCCCTGTCCATCACCAAAGCCTGGGGCCTACTCAAATTCATGTCCATCGAGTCAGTGATGCCATTCAACCATCTCATCCTCTGTCATCCCCTTCTCCTCCCACCTTCAATCTTTCCCAGTATCAGGGTCTTTTCCAAAGAGTCAGTTCTTCGCATCAGGTGGCCAAAGTATTGGAGTTTCAGCTTCAGCATCAGTCCTTCCAATGAATATTCAGGACTGATTTCCTTTAGGAGGGACTGGTTGGATCTCCTTGCAGTCCAAGGGACTCTCAAGAGTCTTCTCCAACACCACAGTTCAAAAGCATCAATTCTTTGGATATGCTAAATCAGAAATTAAAGTGGATATTCGTCCTCCACCTATCTTTCCAACCTCATCTTCTATCACTCCCTCCCATCCCCAACCATGCTCCAGCCACACTGACCTTTCTGTTCCTTTGTATACCAACCTTGTTCTCACCTTAGGATTGTTGTACTTATAGTTTCTTCTGGAATGCCCTTCTCTGAGCCCATCATGAGCTCCTGCCTGTCATTCAGAACTTACCATAGTGTTAGTCACTCAGTCATGTCCGACTCTTTGTGACCCTATGGACTGTACCCTGCCAGGCTCTTCTGTCCATGGGATTCTCTAGGCAAGAATACTGGAGTGGGTTGCCATTCCCTTCTCCAGGGAATCTTCCTGACCCAAGGATAGGACCTGGGTCTCCTGTATTGCAGGCAGATTCTTTACCATTGAGCCATCAGGGAATACCATAGTGTTACCTCTTCAGAAAGGCCTTTCCTAGTCATACAAATGTAGCCACCCAGTCACACATTTATCACACCTTGCTACTTTAGTTATCAGCATAGTATCTAGGGCTAACCAATATTTTTAACGGCTTATCCCTCCCTCTCCATTAAAAAGTAAGCTCCATGAAGGCATGGACACTATCTTGTATCACCAGTTTCAAATACAGTGCCAGGCAGAGTTGGTACCAGATATATATTTACTGAATGTTCACATGGAAATTTCACTTACAAGATATGCAATAAGGGAACTATAGACAGGACTCCAATGAGGAAAACAGATTTGGGATAGTGAAGTTCTCTAAACTATTAGATGAATAGGAATTATTTAAACCTTTAGGAATGTTCCCCCTTAGTGGGTAGAGAAGTGTAGGAGATTCAGAAGTCTAAAGGGTAGAGCAGTGTCTCCTGAAGCAAGGACAAGGTTTCAGTGAGTGATGGGTCAATGATGGGCAAGTGTTACCTCTTAGTGAAGAAGAATGGGAATAAGAAAAAGACCATTGGATTTGGAAAGGTCATTTGTGACCATAGATTAAAAGAGCAAAAATGTAGGGCTTAAGAAGAGAAAGGACTTGGCAGGTATAGCTCATTAGTAGAGCAGTTTGGCAGTTAAGGGAATTAGTACTCTAGCAGGATTGAGTGGGTTTCTTTTTTATGAAACCCAGGCTTCTTAACTTGAAGTTAATGGACCCCTAGGGGGTCCACAAGTCATTTTTAGGGATTCTGCAAACTCAGAAATTATAGGCAAAATTTTCTGTGTGCACAGGGTCAGAGATGCAGGGATGAGGATTTGTAATTTCATTATTTTTCAAAAGGTCAAGACCCAAAGGGTAAACAGCTATTGCTGAATAGGAAGAAAATAAGTGAGTTTGTTATATAAAAAATAAAAAACTCGGAGGCCCAGAAAAGGGCTAAGCTTTAAAAAGAAAAAGAAAAACTGCTTATCTAAGCAAAAGCTAGAAACAGATTTTTTTAAGTTCACAATTACATCATCATTTCAGTAAACGTGGGAGTACAGACCTATCTGGAAACGCTGGAGAAACTTGTGCAAACACGATCCAGTGAAGGGTTACTGAAGCCGGGCAGACCGCGTGCGGAAAGCCTGTGTTCATCAACCCAGCCTGAAGCCATAGCAAAGCACCACCTGTGTAACCTCACGGCCCAGGTGATGCTTAAGGCTGGGGACTGCTCACATTGTTCTTTAACCATAAGCGCCCCTTTGAGACTCCAGCCCACCTGTCTGCGAGGGAGAGCCGTCTTAAAACAAAAGGAATAGTCACCGGGAAGGTGGGCTCATCAGTGAGTCAGCTTAGGGACAAGCTTCCCCTATTTGACGCACTTTCCTGCTGTTTGGGCAGCAGCTGCCTCCTGCCCAGCCTCCCCACCTGTCATTGTCTCTGAATCATCCTGCCCCACGTCGACAGCTCTCTTCCCGGCCTCAGTTCTCGGCCAGGCTCAGGGTCTAACGTCAGCAGGTCTCCGAACTCATTCACTCAAGAACTGCGGGGTTTATTGGGTGACTCTGGGGCCTGAGGAGCACCGAGCCCTCAGGAGTGTGCCCGCGCATGGCCCACAGGGAACACTCCCGACCTGACAAGAGTTTAACCGGCCGCCGCCTGCATGTCGCAATAGCTTTCCTGACAGGCCGGTGGGCCACGCCAGGGGATGCCAAGCCCAGGCCGGCTCCGCCCCACGCCAGCCAGACATCCCGCGGGAATAGAGCTCTCGCGCCAGGGCCACCATCCCGCATGCGACCTGCGAGTCTAGGGATTCGGGGCAGGCGCTTGAGCGCGGATCTTAACGGCACCAGGCAGCAGTTTGACTTTGAAGGCCGAGTACCGCCTTACTCCTCCCCCTCCCTCTCCCCCTCCCCACCCCCCAAAGCGATGCAGCCTGCAGCGCAACACAGCTCCACCGGCGCCAGTCTGGGGCCCAAATTCCGCCTCGATAGCCCCTGGGCGCTTCGCCCTCTTCCTGTAGCCAATCGGATCCCGACGTGATGCTAGCCAATGGCCGGGGTCAAAGCATCAAGGGTGGTTGAGCCTATCAAAGTTCAGCCTCAAGTTTCTCCCGCCCTCCATAAAAGTCGGAGGGCGGGTTGATCTTACCTGTTAGCCAATCAAGTGGCGAATAAACAAGAAGCTTCCAAGATCAAAGGGGAAGGGGTGGGATCTAAGTGGTAGCAACGCCGCGGGGCGAAGGAATGACAGGCAACTTCACTAATACCACAGACATATTTTTTTACGTAAACTAAGGGGCGGAGCTAACTTGCCGGCTGCACCAATGGCTGACTGAGGGGCGTGTCCTCGGGGCCAAGCGGGAGCCGGAGGCCCCGGGCTCTCTGGGCCGCGCCTGAGGCAGACGCGACGGGGTTGGGGGGCAGCGGCGGCAGTGGCGGCGGTGGCGAGGGTGGGCGCCGCAGCTGGCCCGGGTGGATGGAGTTGGAGGGGCGGGGTGCTGGCGGTGTGGCGGGGGGGCCGGCGGCTGGGCCGGGGCGGAGCCCCGGGGAGTCGGCGCTGCTGGACGGGTGGCTGCAGCGGGGCGTGGGCCGGGGGGCCAGCGGCGGGGAGGCCGGGGCCTGCAGGCCCCCTGTACGACAGGATCCGGACTCCAGCCCGGACTACGAGGCGCTGCCGGCTGGAGCTACTGTCACCACGCACATGGTGGCGGGCGCCGTGGCAGGGATCCTGGAGCACTGCGTGATGTACCCCGTCGACTGCGTCAAGGTGAGACCTGGACCTGCTCCGAACCCGACCTGGGGCTGACCTGACCCCCTGTGTCATGCCTGGAGCCAGGATCCCAGCCGAGAGCCGGAGCCGACAGGGGTTCCTTTCTGGCTCCTACCACCACCACACTATTCGACCGATACTCCATGCAAGCAAGGTCCCAGCCGGGAATTGATCCCAGTCAGGAACCGGGACCCATTTCTAACCGTCAGTGAGATCTGAATCGGGACTCTGGGAAGAAAATCTGTCAGCCAAAACCCTGGATCCCATCTGGGACTAAACAGGAATAGGGTGGGATGGGAAAGGAACAGGTAAGTGCTACTAACTTCATTAAGGTAACGCTTATTGAAGACCCAGAATAGGATCTTAAAAGTTAGGGATGTTCCGATTGCTTTTACAAACTAATCTTGTGTGTTTACAAGTGACAGGGCGGGAACCAGAGTCTGGAATCTCTCAGCTAGATGAAAGATTTACTTATTAAATCTTAATGAGGGAGTGGAAATCATTGTACAGTCAAAATTCAGAGTTCCTGACTGGAAATAATATGGGAAAGACCATGTTCAGGGAAAAGTTTCAGTTTCCCTGTGCAGCAGGCCTGATACCCCACCTATTTCCTGAACATGAAAATGTAGCTGGGATTGGGGTTGTGTGTGTGCAGGGAGCACATCAGGATGGACCTCATCTTTAGCCACTTGAAGTTGACAAAAAGGGAAAAATTGCCTATAAGGGAGGCATGACAGTATTGGAAAATAGATGTTAGTGTGAAGAAAGTAGATGTTAGTGTGAAGAAAATGAAATGGGACCAACATGAGGGCATGATTCCTGGGAAAGTGAAAGTAATTTCATCCACACCAAGCAGGCTGTTGAGTGGGTACAAGACTAGGTGGTGACTAGGTGTTTCTGAAGAAAGCTGGGTAACGAGGGAGAATGCATTGTTCTTTACAGTTCTGTTCTTGTGCGTTAGCAAAGGAGCCACCACTAAATAAGCTGAGTGAGAAGTAAACTCAAGGGGACTGTTGAAATAAATATACTGACAGAGACTGGTTCTTCCTTTACATGTTAAGAGTAAGAGTCGAAAAATATTCTCACAGCTCTTGGATGTATGTCTTCTTCTCAAACTAGGGAAAAGTTACATGTTCGGGAGGAGAGTATTAACTTGGGAGATGCAAAATCTGTCTCTTCTGCTTCTCCCTGTTTCCTGTACCGTTTCATGTTTTCACTAGTAAGGTGGATGAGGAAGTGGAGAATGTGCTTGTTAAGCTTTGTGAATGACACTGAGCTGGTAGGAGTATTCTCACACACTGCAAGGTAGCTCCTACCAAAGACCATAAAACTGGTAAATGCACTTGACTAAAATGGTTATTAGAATTTTGAATACCCATGTCAATTGTGAGGAACAGAAATAAGTAGTAAAATCCATGAGAGAGGAATAAGAGGATGGCTAGTGCTCTGACAATATTGAAATGTCAAACAGATAAGTACAAGTAAAAAAGATTCAGACGTTTATATATATAGGGTCTAGATTGAATGACTGAATTGTTAATGCTGTGTATCCAAAAGTTGACATCTAACTGCAAAGTAACCTCACTATACTTAAACTATGAGTAGAATCTAAGAGTAGATAAGTCTAGGGTGCTATCTTTCAGGATGGGTATCAAATGAAAACCGGATCAAGGAGAGTAATGGCTTGAAAAATACAGTGTAATAATGTGACTGACTTAGAAATATTACCACAGCTATTCAATTTAAGTGTTGTCCCACTACCTTGGGCAGCTACCTCCTTACTCCATATATTTACATAAATACTGTTTTTGTTGTAAACAATCTGTAACTTCCTCTGTTAGAAATGCTTCTAGAAGAGGGGTCCCAGCTTCCAGGCCATGGACTGGTGCTGATCCCGTCGGATCAGCGGCGGCATTAGATTAGAAGTAAAGTACACAATAATGGAATGTGCTCATATCATCCCAAAACACCCTTCCTCTGTGCCGTTCGTGAAAAAAAAAAAAACTGCCTTCCACGAAACTGGTCCCTGGTGCCAAAAAGGCCGGGGACTGCTGCTCTAGAATACTTGGCTGCGTATCCTTACATGGGGCAAGTCTTTGTCCTCTGACAAGATGGAGTTGATGTTTTAGTCATTGAAGCCATTCAGAATCAACTGTGGTAGTTCAAGTGGGAGATCAAAATGGGTAATGCTGATGGGGGTCAAAGATAAGGTAGGACGGGAAAGCAAGGAGACTGATTTCCTCCTGAGCTGATAAACCCACTGAAGGAACATTTGGAAAGAGAAGTTCCAGAAATGTTTTGCATAAATGCAGCAGCATTGCTGAAATAAGTCACTTGCAACCTTCCAAGGTAACTGTTTTGAAGAACAGTTCTTATTCATTTAGATAAGCGTTGGAATTTTTTTTTTTTAATTAGTAATACAACATTACAGTCATGCCTCAAAGCACTCCATTAAATAATTATTTCATCTGGAGGAAAAAAAATGCTCAAGAGTTTTCAAAAATACAAAAGCATATTTTAGAAGAATCATTTTCATTTGCCATAGATGCTGGGATTTAAATGACTAGAGGGGAAAACTAGGTGAGACCATTAGGACTCAGGGTCAGTTAATACTGATTATAGCAGTAGATACTGTTGTGCAGACTTGAAAGTAAAATTCAGATCTCTTCCTTCAGAAGGGGCGTCCCAGTTTACTTGTCCTTAGGCAGCCCTTCTTCCTCTTTTACCATAAATAGGTGGCAGAGAGGAAGAGCAGCCCAAAGTACCCTAAGACTAGAGGCAGGTATCTGTGTTGGAGCCTAAAGGGCAATCACAGTGTTTGCCAGTGAAAGCTGACAGTGCCTCTGGCATGCAGGACCGTCCATCCCCAGGCCACTTATCAGGGTCAGTTCAGTTCAGTCACTCAGTTGTGTCCGACTCTTTGCGACCCCATGAACTGCAGCACACCAGGCCTCCCTGTCCATCACCAACTCCCGGAGTCCACCCAAACCCGTATCCATCAAGTCTGTGATGCCATCCAACCATCTCATCCTCTATCGTCCCCTTCTCCTCCTGCCCTCAATCTTTCCCAGCATCAGGGTCTTTTCAAATGAGTCAGCTCTTCACATCAGGTGGCCAAAGTATTGGAGTTTCAGCTTCAACATCAGTCCTTCCAATGAACACCCAGGACTGATCTCCTTTAGGATGGACTGGTTGGATCTCCTTGAAGTCCAAGGGACTCTCAAGAGTCTTCTCTAAAAGCATCAATTCAAATTGATGATCAAAAGCATCAATTCTTCAGCGCTCAGCTTTCTTTATAGTCCAACTCTCATATCCATACATGACCACTAGAAAAACCATAGCCTTGACTAGACAGACCTTTATTGGCAAAGTAATGTCTCTGCTTTTTTTTTTTTTTGCTTTTTAATATGCTGTCTAGGTTGGTCATAACTTTCCTTCCAAGGAGTAAGCGTCTTTTAATTTCATGGCTGCAATCACCATCTGCAGTGATTTTGGAGCCCAGAAAAATAAAGTCAACCACTGTTTCCACTGTTTCCCCATGAAGTGATGGGACCGGATGCCATGATCTTAGTTGGTCGAGTTAAATATCCTTGGGAAGGACCATGGGAAGTCAGCATAGCCTGGCTAGGCCACAGTTATTCAACCAGCTATTTCCATGGTCATAATAGGGAGGTTTGGGAGTGCAAGTGAATTCCAGTTTTCCTTTTCTGTGCTTCAGAGGCAAGCACCAGCCTTTATCTAAAAGGATAGGTTCTGCAGCCTAAAGCAGTCAGAACTCGTCTAATATCTTGTTAAGCACCTGCAACCAAGGTGCTGCTTTTTGGCTTTGCAATGGTGAAGCAAATAAATCTATAAGTTAAGAAAAAGAACAAAGGAAAATAGATCTTTTTCAAACCAATGGAAGATTAGGAGATGGAAACATTGGCTTCTTTGATTTTCTTGTATCTAATAATAAGTATTCAGTAAATGGCAGTTGCTCGTGTTTGTCATGCCCTGTTTGATGTGCCTTGCAGTTATTGATTTAATCCTTGGAACAGCTTCATGAAGTAAACACCATTTTCATTATTTTATAGATGAAGAAAAAGAGGCAAGTTAAGTAACTTTCCACGGTCACACAGTTAGTGGCAGAGCCATGGTTTAAACCGAGTCTGACTCCCCAGCCTTCCATACAGCCTCCCAAAAGCAGATTTCCAGAACCAAGCAAGGCACAGAATTTCACAATAGTGCTTCTTCCTAAACATGACCTGCAGATGAACAGCTGGACATATCGATCACTGCAGCCACAGAGGAACTTTAGAGTGAAAACATAGAAAATCAAGTCTGATCTATTAGCGGTTAAAGAGCAGTTAGTTGCCCATCCATATCTTCAAAAACTGGTAACATGAGACAATGCTGCCAGGATCTGTAAACTCTAAGGTATGAACTAATATTTCTGAGAACCATATTGAATACAATAAGAAAGCCTTGTATCTCTGACACCTCATAAATCAGCAGTGGCTTTTACATGCTTTAACTCTGAGTCCCCACAATAGCCCCGTGCACTAGCAATCCTTGGTCCCACGTTACAGATGATGGCCTGAAGCTCAGAGGGCAAGTGACATACCCGAGATACACAGCCAGCAAAGCTGGGGCTCCTACTCAGGCTTTCATACTGAAGTGTGGCTTGTTTTACCACACTGCTTCCTTCCCTATCAGTCTGACTTTTCTTCAAAGCTAGGCAGTTTTTTTTTTAATATCGAAGACTATTCATTCTTACTTAGAGATTTCATCTTTTCTCTGAAAGATTTGTTGACTCACAAATTTGGGAAGCCATATTTGTTTTTATATTTGGTGTGGCTTAGGCCTGGGTCCTCTCCATGAGGGCGTATCTTCATTGAGTTAGAATTGTGAGTTAGATTTAGACATGTGTGTAAACTGTTCAGTGTAACTTACCACCATCCAGGTTTCTCTTGTGGGTAAACGGTTCCAGGCCTCTGAGGCCAGACCTTCAAGTCTGGTTACCCAGATACGACACTGACTCCCGCAGAACACTGTGATTTCTAAACATTCCCTCAATACAAGATTAGTTTTTGAACAAACCTATGGAAACACACAGTTGTTAAGCTGCCAGTTTATCTATTAGTGTCCCTCCCCAGCAAAGGGCTGTAGTCTCCTTGAGTAACTCCTCTGATGAATTTTATCCTCCCAGGTGATGTGAAAGATCAGTAAACACATTCTTTGTTGGAAATTGATGTTTTTTGGTTGTTTTGTTTTGTGTTTTTTATTGAGAAGTAAAAAAGAATGTATCCCATTGTGATAGTGATCCTGTGTATTTCTGATTGAACTTCAAATAATTAACCTTTTATCCAGTTCTTTGTTGGTAGCAGGAAGGAGAAAATAACTCTAGAGGAATGTGGATTGCGTGCAGCTAACTAGGACTTGTTAATATGGTTAGATTGTTTTCTCCCATACTTTTGAGAAGAGACATTAGTCTTGGATTCCAAATGGACAACAGGAAGGTAACAGCTATTCAGTCCAGATTGAATCAGTGACAGGAATGAAGTAGGAATTTAAACTGTACTTGGGCATTAGTTACCCCTATTGGTTCAGTAATGGTGTTTTTGAACTGGTGTAGACAAAACTAAGATTCTTCATTCTTCCATTCATTTATTCAACAAACAAATCTCGAGTGCCTACTGTATTGCAGGCACTGGATATTGATTTTATACTATCTGATAGTCTCCAAGCCACCTTAGCCTTGAAATGGGTCAGTAAACAAGAGATCTGCCCTGTAGACTCATCTTTCAGAGGTCGGTGATTTGTGAACTATAAGATTAATTTCCCAAATTTCAATAAAACTTTGTCCAGGAATGCCATACAGAATATCTACTGTATACATTCATTCCAGTCATTGAATCCTCTGGAGATTCCAAGGGTTATGTTTCACTGAGACTGATCTTTATTCCTTGATGCCAGTTTTGGGATTTAGTCAGTTTAGATTAGAAATCTGGAATCTCCCTCAGTTTAAGAGACTAGATGGGTTTCCACCTTCATAGCTTGAGGGCAAACTTTCTTTCCCAGGCAACTAGAGCAGCATCTGTTAGGAATGTTATTTCTGCCAAAACTGTAATGTACAGGCCCAGCTGCCAATGCCAGACATTCTGAAGAAGTCAGATTATCATCAAGCTTATGCCAGAGGTTGAGTCCTCATCTCATTAGGATGTGATCAGGAAGCAGGCCCAGGATCAGTTTTCAGTAGTAATAAAGTATATTGTAAATAGCTAACTTTAGAATCCACTTGTAAAGAGCTCTTAGCCTGAGTTTATTAAGCTACAAAAGCAACTTCTCCTGAAACACAAGCTTAATATTTGTTGCTGAGGCTATGAATCACTTTGGAGTTCAAGAACACTTACCAAGGAGTAATTTTTTGAGGGAAAATAATGGTGTTCTACTCATAGAGTCATGTGTTATTGTTTAGTCATTAAGTTGTGTTCAGCTCTTTTGAGACCTTGTGGACTGTTGCCTGGAAGGTTCCTTCTGTCCATGGGATTTCCCAGGCAAAAATACTGGAGTGGGTTGCCATTTCCTTCTCCAGGGGATCTTTTCCAACCTAAGGATTGAACCCACCTCTCTTGCATTGGCAGGTGGGTTCTTTACTGCTGAGCCACCAAGGGAGCCTGTAGAGTCATAGATGACCAGAAAAAAAAAACATCCAAGGCTTGGAAAGATTGGATATAGATTTGGAAGGCAGTAAAACTGGATGCCAGATACCACTTCTACATATTGACGCGATTTCACATAGAAGGTCTGCCCACAGCTCAGGCCTGAGTGCTGAGACTGGGTGAGCCGTCAGATCGCTGACACTGCACTTCTCCCTTCTGTACTTTCAGACCCGGATGCAGAGCCTACAGCCGGATCCAGCCGCCCGCTATCGCAATGTGTTGGAGGCCCTCTGGAGGATTATAAGAACGGAGGGCCTGTGGAGGCCCATGCGAGGCCTGAACGTCACAGCAACAGGCGCAGGGCCTGCCCACGCCCTCTATTTTGCCTGCTATGAAAAGTTAAAAAAGACATTGAGTGATGTAATCCACCCTGGGGGCAATAGCCATATTGCCAATGGTATTGAGCCTTCCTGTGCTGGTTCTCCCACTTTCCCAACTCTTTGGGCTTTGCTGGTGTCAGTGCTTTCCAGTCTCAGCATGGTTTGAAGCTGCAGCTTTGGGCTGGGGTAGGCCAGATTATAGAGGAGGGACTTCCAAACCTGATGTTCTAAGACAATGAGCTGCTTCCACCCCACGCCTTCTTCTGGGCACCTCAACAAATGGTTACACTATCCTTCCTTATGTACCTGCTTGACTCCTTTATCTTCTCCCTGGCATCAACTTCTAATACCCTGACAATGTAGAGACACACACTGAGCTGCCCACTCTGTGTATTTCTTGGTAGTCAGGTGTTAATCCTGCTCCTCTGGGTAGGATCGGAGGTGATCCAGTTACCCATGGAAGACATTAATGGAGCCTCAATTCTGCACCTCAGATTTTCAGGATCCCAATTGCCTGGAGGCAGTTTGTGTCACAGAGGACAAAACAGGAGCTTAACACGTGAATGGGGGTGGGGCCTGGGTCTTTTGTCCAAAGAAACCAGAGGTTGAAGGTTGTGTGGGAGTGAGGGAAGGGATAGCAGCCTGGAGAGAACCAAAGTGAAAGGGCTGAGGAGAGGGTGAGGGATAGGGTAGTTCAGGCCCTGAGAGAAAAGTCTAGGTGGACAGCTGTTAGGCTCTGGAGACAGGCTGGGCAGCACGGGGCAGCAGGGCAGAAGGTTGAGGCTCTGTGGTGGAGACCTAGTCGCCTGCCCCTCATGTGCTCCCCCTAGTGGGCTGGTGTGCTGGCATCCCCTGGCCACAGTGGACCAGCTTCCTATCTGGGGCATGAGCTGCATCTGTCCTCAGAGCCATCTTGGTTGATGAAATCTGGGCTGTTCTCTCAGACTCTTCCTGGCCTTCATATGGTAGCTGTGGAAGGTAGACTGATGGCCCTAGTAAGTTAGGGGGAGCAAATAGCCTGGTTTCTCTCAACAGGCATCTAGAAGCAGTGGGTTCCCGTCTTTTAAACTGGCTACTAGTATCCCCCTCCCTGCTATGGTTTATCACAGCCACTCCCCTTCACTCTGGGGTCTCCCTGAGTCATTCACCCCCTCCTGGCCTTACATGTGGCAGTTGTTTTTTCCTTTGCAGGTGCGGCTGGGTGTGTGGCAACATTACTTCATGATGCTGCCATGAATCCAGTGGAAGGTAATGATTCCTCACCCTTTCCCTCTGTGGGCAGCTTCATCTACATCTCTAGGCTCTTCCTTTATTTTGGGTTTGCAGAAGAAAGCCAGGGAGCACCCCCTCAATTTTGGTGGGAAACCCTACTGTGTTACATTGTCTTACCAGTAGAGGGCGCTCCCTCCATGCTGTCAGTGCTTAGGAAGATTCCCTTAGGCAGGAAGCATATTCACTGAGATTTAATTCATCTGAGGGTTCCCTAGAAACACATGAGACTGTCTGTGGCCTGTTCCTGGGCCTTCCTGAAAGTCCACTTTGTAGTGGATTTGATCTAAAAAATTTAGCAGATTATTTCACTTCTCTTCAAAGAGATGAAAATGGATTTTGACATTTGAAAATACTGCCTTTCTTGTTGGAATGAATAATGGTTGAGATAGAAATGAAAGGGTAACGTTAGCAGAGCTTAGTCCCTGCAGTGCTGCTTGGATCTTGGCTTTTCAGTTGGAGAATGAGGTCCCCAAACAAATATGAAAGGATAGCACAGTTGCCATGTTCCTTAAAGTTACAGTTGTTTACCTGTCTGGGCAAGACCATGGCAAGGAAAGGGCCAAAGCTAAGCTGAAGATCTCGAACTCATACCATGAATCTACTTGAGGGGGTGGGAGATGTTTGGAAACTAAAGCCACACTCTTCTTGGCTAAGACTTTTGTTTTTGGTAGCCCTTCTCCAGCTCTTCCTCCTGCGGAAGGATGGCGTCCTCATATTGTAAGCGTTGGCATTCTGTGTACCAACATTGGGATTGCTAGGGCTGCGTGTTTGTTATTATGTTCACTGCCACTGAATCCTTTCTTGTCTTGGGACTTAATGAAAGAGTAAGATGGTTATAATAATAGGTACTTATTTCAAGGAGACCCTATGGAGTCTCAACGGTAGATATATCTTGTATATTAATTGGTTGGTCTTAAAGAAATCGTACTGGTAGTGGTTCCATTATTTTTTAGTCCTTTATCAACCCTCTGCTATCCCCTCCTCTCAGAAAGGGGAAACTTTCACTTAGCAGGCCAACTGACAACTCACATACTTTTTTCTCTCTCCAATCCATTGGCTGATCCACTGACTTGGGACTCTGCTCCTGGACATTGCTGCTCACCCGCTGAATGCTGTCACCATTCCCTTCTCACTGATGGCGCCGCCAGTGGTCAAGCAGAGGATGCAGATGTACAACTCACCGTACCACCGGGTGACAGACTGTGTCCGGGCAGTGTGGCAGAACGAAGGGGCTGGGGCCTTTTACCGCAGCTACACCACCCAGCTCACCATGAACGTTCCCTTCCAAGCCATTCACTTCATGACCTACGAATTCCTGCAGGAGCACTTTAACCCCCAGAGACGGTACAACCCCAGCTCCCACGTCCTCTCCGGAGCCTGTGCAGGAGCTGTAGCTGCCGCTGCCACAACCCCACTGGACGTTTGCAAAACACTGCTCAACACCCAGGAATCCCTGGCTTTGAACTCAAACCTTACAGGACATATCACAGGCATGGCTAGTGCCTTCAGGACGGTGTATCAAGTAGGCGGGGTGACTGCCTACTTCCGAGGGGTGCAGGCTAGAGTCATTTACCAGATCCCCTCCACAGCCATCGCTTGGTCTGTGTATGAGTTCTTCAAATACCTGATCACTAAAAGGCAAGAAGAGTGGAGGGCAGGCAAGTGAAGCAGCACCAAATGGAACCAGCGTTCAGCCAGCACTGATGCCCTGCCCGCTCCAGCCATGTTCTCCGTCTTGGGACGCACCCCAGCCTCGGGTGGAGGAAGGAAGGCAGAGGGCTCGCTCTCCCCAGGCTCTGGGTGTCTGGCTGACACCAGTTCCTGCCGCCCTCTGCCGCCACCGCCTTTCCTTCCGGGCCCTAAGCAAGTGCAGCGAGTCACACCATAGCATCTCTGACACTCTCCTTCCTGGGCCTGATGACCTGCTCTAGACTGTTACAGAGGGATAAGCAGCTCATTCCCCTGGTTCCTAATAAAAAGCCTTTAAATGAAATGGTTTCATGGGGTTTGTATTGCCAAAGGGGAAGTGAAATGCTGTCAACGGTTCTTGACTTGAAGCGTAAATCAAGGGGCCCCTAGGGAAGGTCCACTGCATTTAGTTTTTGTTTCTGCTGTTTTCGTGGTGATTTAAGACTGGGGTCATACTCCGCCTTGGTTAGTAATAGGCTCCAAGGAATGTCTCCGATGGCAGGAACAATGGGTCTTTGACAGACCCTAACTTAGAAGGTGCTCTTGATCCCCACTGTTGCCTTTCTCCTAGGGCAGTGGCGTGGCTCAGGCAGGGAGATCTCTCTGCTCTGATTCTCAGCTCCGCCTGCAGTGGACGCCTTTCCACGTGGCACTGGCTTTCTTATGTAGTTGCAAAGCTAAAATTAGTCGGTGCAGCTTCAAGTCCTGAAGATTACATGATAAATAATAATACTTTTCATTTGATGTTAAGGCTTTTACAAAGTACTTTAACATAGGTGATCTCATTTGGTTCTCCTAAAATCTGACGTAGGCAGTGCAGGTATCATCAATGTTTTACAGGTAAGGAAAGCTCAGAGAGGGGGTGACTTGCTCAAGGTCTCACATTAACTGCAGAACTGGGATCCAAACTCAGATCATTTATTCCTAGAAGTGAATCTAATTGTGCCCTCCTACAGATAGGGAAAGAGCAGAGAGTATGTCCTCCACCTGCCATCTGAAGGAGCTCCCTGCCCAGGACCACTTGGGCTCTGGGAGACTTGAGGGACAGGGTTTTCACTGGTGGGTTTGGTGGGCCAGTCTGTACCTTTTTTTTTTTTTTGGAACCTGAACCAGTTGTTAGCAAGTTGTTCAGTACACAAAGTGGAAATTTAACCCCCTAAAACTTCCATCTGTCATCTTTGCTATGTCATCTGTCATTCATTCATTAACTATTGAGCATCTGTGTTGGGCACTGGTGTTGGGGACATGATAAATAAAACTACCCCTCCCACCCCCCCAAAAAAGATTAAAAAATTATCCCAGCCCTCAAGGAGCTTGTCTGGGGAGGAAGATACATGTAAACAGGCAATTACAAGATAAGATGACAAGAAACGTGATAAGTAAAACTAGACACTTGTTGAGGGGACAGAATACCCAACCTGGTCTTGGGTGATGGGGTAGAAGGAAGTGACATCTGAGGGAATACCCGGAAGGCAAATGAGCTGTCAAGTTTTGTTGTTTAGTCGCTAAGTCATGTCCAACTTTTTTGCAACCCTGTGGACTGTAGCCCATCAGGCTCCTCTGTCCATGGGATTTCCCAAGCAAGAATTCTGGAGTGGGTTGCCATTTTCTTCTCCAGGGGATCTTCCTGACCCAGGGATCGAACCTGCATCTCCTGCTTGGCAGGCAGATTCTTTACCACTGAGCCACCAGGGAGGCCCCAGCTGTGAAGAGGGGAAGGGAAATGTTCTCAGCAAAGACCTGGAGCATCTGGGGTTCAGTTTGCAAGGGGTTCCATGGTGGCGGACAGCCTAGGCAAGGCATGCAGCTGGAGAGCCAAGCAGGGGCTGGGTCTTAAAAGCAACACTAAGGGGTTTAGAGTTTATCCTGCAGGCAGTGCAGAAGTATTACAGGGTTTTAAGCAGAGGTATGGTGTGATGAGATCTGCAACTGAAACAGATCACTTAGGCTCTCTAAGGAGGAATTAGAGGAGCAAGACTGGACAGGCAGGCAGACCTGGGAGAAGGCTGCCGAAGTCATCTGGGCAAGGCTGCACCCAGTCTGTGCAGGGACTGTGGTGAGGGAGAGAGAGGAAAAGTGGCAGACGAGCAGGGTTAGAGCTGCAGATCAGCAGGATTTGGTTACAGAGTAAATCTTGTTCTCCTTCCACCTGACAGCCCTTCAAGTATCTATGGAGAATCCTGTCTGAATGCACTTGAAACAAACTGTCAAGGAAACAGCAGGGTCTCCTGTTCTGAGCCTTAAGTAAGCTCTGCCGCCCCTCTGATTTAGTGATGGGAGAGAGATGTTAACAGAGCCACACACACAGTGATTGCTGAAGTTTGAATGGCCTGTGGAGTAAAAAGAGCATGATGAAGTCATTGCAGAGGTCATTTCAGGGGGTTTGCTTTTCGAGTGCAAGAGAACAGCTGCCTCCCAGCACCGACTAAGCACAAGAACAAAGGGATGTCTCCCAAACCTGGCCCCTGTTGTCAGCTTTCCAGAGCTACTGCCTGGCGTGGTACCCAGACCACAGCAGACACGGGGCAATAAGATCCGCTTTTCAAGAAAAGGACATGGGATAATTTCAGAAAGAATGGAAGTCACTAAAGACCCCCTCAGTTCTAATGCCACTCACAAATAATGAGAAAAGATAGCAAAGTGACCTTTCAGTCTTCAACGGTGTTCCAGCTACTAGAGGACAGTTGGTTTGGAGTTTGGACCCAGCCTCAGGTTCCCAGGTCTCTGGGTCCAATCACTAGAGAAGACAAAGGCAGAACAGGGTGATGGAGTGAGAGTCTAGATGCCAGTGACTGGGTACCTGGGTCAGAAACCAACCCTCACTTTCACGGGGCTCACCACACCCATGGGAACTGTGGATTTTGAGGGTAGCCCCCAGCTCAGAGTCTGCCTGAAAAGTCAGGTAGGTTATGTGGCACTGTGAGGACCCAGCACCAAGCCACCATCAAGGGGTCAATTCCTGCACAGTGTTTACTGATGGGGAAAATGAGAAAATAAGTCACAATTTGGCCAGAGAAAAATGTCTTAATCTGACATGCAAAACCAGTGTGAATGAAACAATCTTATATTAACACAAAGCAGTGTATAGTCATGAAACCAACAACGAGATTGAGAGACAGAAAAGATTACTGTAGCCCAGAGTTAGTGAGAAAGAAGTGGCTTTAATAGTAAAATGAAACAAAAAAATTGTAAAAGCCAAAAAAAGTGCTAATTTTATAAAATTTAGAAAACGTAGAAAGAAAATACCTCTACTCCTATTACTCAGAGAATATGACAACATTTTGATATGCACATCATCTAGTATTTTTTCTATGTGTATTTTTTGTTAATTTTCAAAAATCAAACCACATTGTCAACAGCTTATTTCACATAACCGTATAAGGTGCCCATCCTTCCATGTTATTAAATTTTCTTCCATCACCTCAATGTAAATGGCCACATAATGTCCCATTGTTCAAACGTACAATAGCTTATTCGGTCAGTCTCTTGGTGCACCTTTACAGTAATTTATTCTCAAGAGCATTGCTTCGGGAGGTCAAAACTGAACAACAAAAAGGAGAGCAGGGCAGCTGTGGAGAGAAGGTGCAGGGTGGCGAGACAGTTTGGTGCTGCCTCCCAGCAGAAGCTTCAGAGATCCTAAAGGGAGACCAGGTGTAGGGTAGTGGTTGGAAGGGGTAAGGCTGACCAGTGCGGAGGTCAGAGGTAACAGGGTTCTTAGAAGTCATCCCTCCTGGAGCCCTGCCCCACTCTACAGCATCCCTGGCAGACCCACTCCAGGGTTTGGGTGCTCACTGCTACCCGAGGCCGACCATGTTCACTCACTGCAAAGTTCATTGGTTAGAAAGTCCATTCTTTGGTCTTCTGCTTCCATTCTAAAATCATGTCACTCTCCTGCTTTTGAGGCCAAATTCCTCACCATGGCCAATGGTGCTTTACGTAATTTGGCCTCGGCCTGTCTCTCTAATCCAAACCTACAACTTGAACATGAGACATTCAAAACAAACACATATTTTCCTGATAATCTAAAATATTCCTTCTGTTGTCTTCAGTCATGGATTTAGGAGACAAACAATATTCTGTCTAAAACTATCAGAAACCTCACACGATCATTGTTCAGCTTGGATGTGCAGTACTTGTTACTTCCTGCTACCTTATACTGGTGAGCAGAGAACCATTCTATGAGCATCACACACAGTATTCCTGCATTGTCAGGACTCTATAAATGCAAGCTCTCCACGACGACCACCCCTGCCGTCCACACTCACACACTGAAAAGAAAGAACAATTCTTTCTATTGAGGCACTTAGGTCTCCCTGTAATTTCTACCTGTGATCTCCCTCTGCTGCTGGAGCAGCACAGAATCAGACTAATCCTTTTCTCTCTGACAGCCCCTCAAAATATTAAGACAGCTGTCATGTCACCCAGGGAGGGTCAGATTCTGGAGAGCCTGAAAGTGAGGTGAAGGAGTCTAGACTTGACTTGGCAGCTAATGAGGAGTTCTCATGGTTCTTAAGCAGGGAGGGACAGGACTAAAGCAATGTCAGGATGCTTTCAAATAACAGTCCAAATAGGGGATGACCTGGAGTTGGGGGGGGGGGTGGCACTAGAGACAGGGACTTCAGGTGAGGGCCTGTCGCCACCATTAGAAAAGGGGGACCCTCAGAAATATTGTTACTGGAAGATGAAAGGGGCTTGATGATGGTTTAGACAATCATGTGGGAACTTAGGGCTTCCCAGGTCGCAAAGACTGGTAAAGTGGTAAAGACACCATCTGCCAATGCAGGAGGCGCAAGTTTGATCCCTGGGTCAGCAAGATCCCCTGGAGGAGGACATGGCTACCTACTCCAGTATTCTTGACAGGATAATCCCAAGGACAGAGGAACCTGACAGGATACAGTCCACAGAGTCGCAAAAAATCGGACACAACTGAGCTACTGAGCATGCACACACACACGTGGAAACCTGCCTATTGGTAATTTGCACACTGAAGCTAGCTCTGAGTTGCTCTTTTCTTCCTAAGGGCCTGCCCACCTATGGCAGCATAGCATCAAGTCAGATGTCTTAGATTCTGGGACTCCCAGGGAGGCCTAGAAACAAAGCAGAGCTGGAAATGTGTATGTGCAGGGAAAAGACAGCCTGGGCATTTGTCTACAGGTGTACAAAGAAGGGTAAACTAGGAGGAAAATCTAGCTTGCTCCTGAGACACTGACCCAAGACTCTGATGTTCCCCTTACATGGGTTTCTTTTGGCTGCAAGGTCTCTGAACAATTGGAGAACCAGGGCTATTACACCTGAGTAGGGAAGCTGTGTGTGTTGTGCAGGGTTTGCCCCTTGCAGGCAGGGGCTGAAAGCTTTCCCTGGGAGGTAGGAACCTACTCTGGCATCTGACACAGGATGTTTCACTGAAGGACAGCACCACTCCTCAAGGAGCTTCTGCTCCTAAAGAGGAGCCTAAGAAGGTCAATAGTGAAGTGAGGGCCTCACGGTCAAGGACAATCTCCCTGGAGGGCCTCCTCCGTACAGCACATCCCACAACGTGCTGGCTAGAAATCCAAAAGAAACAGAAAACTTGGTCCCTGCCACGTGGCTCACAGAATGTTTAGAAAGTCATGTTTAGGCAAAAGCAAAGTCACAGAACACGAACTGAGGCCATACAAGCTGAGTGATCTATGGAGAGGAGATATCAGAGGACATTCCCTTAAAGGAAGGAGTTGGTACAGACTTTGAAGAAGGGCTGAGTCTGAAGAAAGAAGAGAGAAGAGACAAGAGACAAGAGTTTTCCACCTAGCGGTGATGGCTCAAGGAATAAGCTGAGGGATGGAGAAGAGGTGGCTGGTCCTGAGGGTACAGAAGGGAGGTTGCTTCAAAGACCAAATTGGAGGGTGCTGAGGTCATATGCCTATAAAAAGCATTGTGCTTCAAGAGGGACAATGTGATGAAAATGATGTTCGATGGAGAGGCTGTGTGCAGGTCTGAACTGGGGGCCCACCAAATGCAAGAAGGATGGCAGGAGATTTCTGAAATCACCTGGATGGGAGATATTTGCCTGGGTTCAGGCAGATGGCAGTGGGACCATCTGTTCACCCTACCTCCTAGCAGATTGATAAAATATGAAACTAAGAAGTTACATTTTATATGGCTCTGTGGTCTAAGATCACATTTAGACATATAGAATTCTTCAAACAACCATTGCATTACCTGCTCAGGTGAACCTCACAATCACGTCTCAGGGAAATATAGAAGAAGCTGTGTACCTTCTACCACTTGATACCATGTGTCATAGACTTGCTCAAATGTGAGTCGCATAAGAATCCTGTGTGTTAGGAGTGCAGGAATTATTATCCCCATTTTGCAGGTGAGAAAACAGATGCTGAGAAAGGTTAAAAGCATTTGCTCACAGCCACATAGCCAAGCTCTTTGGATCCTGATTTCACAGGTACAGTGTAACAGAGACCTCTGGTGTAAAACACCACCTTAGCCTAGATCTGCTGCCCACTTCAGCTAAATACACCAATTCCTGGCATTAATTTACTAGTAATTCAGCTTTTTCAGGGTCACTCAGCCAAGTCTGGCCTGCCGGGACAAAGCGCCCAAGGAGTGGAAGTAGAGGGGAGGGCGAGGGGACCAGCCCTCCCATCACCTCTCCCATCTTTTAGAAGACATTAAACATTTTCTGTTTGTCCCACTCCCAACTCAGACAGGGCCTGGCTTTCCAGGAGGTGGACAACACATTCGATCTGCATTAGGTCAGCTTGTGCAACCAGATGAAGTTTGGACAGAGTGAGGGCAGGGTCTCAAGGTCACCATTATTTCTTCATGACAGGGTGGAGTGTTAGGAAAGCCAATAAAATGCTGGTGCTTGCTTGGAGTCAGAGAAAGCAAAGAGGAGATCCCTGGGGAAGCATGGTCCTACCCCTCGTTCCCGCCAGCCCCTCAAAATCCACTCCCACTCCCAGCCACCTGCAGCCATCAGCCAATTGCAGCCCATACAAGCAACAATTTCTTGAGTTTGAGGTGTCTTCCCCTCCTCCCCTCAAATCCTCTCTTTTTCAGGACTATGAGCTGCTTATTTCAATTTTTCTAACCTATATAATTACATAAGTAATTGTGAATTGAGATGGTTCTTGCTTTGGAATATGTGAATTTATGGTACATTTTGCATCTGGCTAAATCCTGAAATCTCTGCTTTATCTTCTGCCTGGGTCACTTGATTCTCAGACCACCTTCCACAAATTGCAGTGACAACGATGACCTAGCACCAGAGATGGGAGTGGGGAGAGCACAAGTATTCACTACAAATTTGCAGTTACCATAGGCACGTGCCGTGGGCACCTCTTAAATCATGTGCTGCTGCAGCTGCTGACTTTCAACACCCCCTGAAAGGAGTTCAGGGTGGAGAGCAGAAATGAGGCACTCTGTGCTCTGGCAAAACTGGCAGAACAAGTCTTCGGATAGTTAGAATCTTTCAGGAGTCAATTTTATGCACCCAATTCTTATATCTCCTCACATCTGGAAAAACACTAAAATCCTTCATGGTGACATCTATTCCTTGTGACTAGCAATAACCTTCATGAGACTAGTAGAAACCTTTTGCAAAAAAATATATGCTTGATTACATGTACTTCCCCTTCACCAAAATCACATATATATTGACTTTCCGCCCCTACTTCTTTGGAGCAGTTTCTCAGAGCTATCTGAGACGCTATATCCCAGGCTATAGTCCTCATTTTGCCCCAAATAAAACCTAACTCTCAACTCTCACTTTGGACATTTTTTTTAAAGTCAGGGAGACAGTACACTTGCATTAACTCTGGTCCCATTTAACAAGTCTAACAACCAAGGCAAAGGTCACCTTGAGAGAATATTCTGGTTTCTAAGATGCTAATGTACCATCCTCTTTACCTCCAGCACTTACTCTTGAGTCATTCCCACCTAAACCAGAGCATGCCCCAAAGTGGTCGACTATTACCACGAGAGATGAGGGTTACTGGTACACCTACCAGGGTCCACCTTGAAGTGTTAGAATCACATCCTCTCTGAGGAGATTGGGTCTTGTTTTTTCCAAGTAAGTTCTTGAAACAATTGCAGCTTAGCTTGTTACATATGCATGTCCCCAGGGCCCCAGTCAAAGCCTTTGGAGGTATGGCTCAGGAATCTGCATGTTTAATAGCATCCACCATCACCCACCACACCCCAAGTGATTATGATGTCTTATAAAGTCTGAAAACTGATCCAGTCCAACCTCTCAATTTACAGATGGGAAAACTGAGGCTTATGGTTACAAAGCCATACGACCAGAATACAAATTTCTTTCTCAATCTCTCTCTGCTTCTTTCTCCTCTTTCCCCTCCCTCCCTCCTTCCCTTCCTCTTTTCTCTCTTTATTTCAAGACCGTAGACTTTTTCTCTTTTACCACACACAGGTCAGCACAGAGGTTCCAGTTCACTGGGCAGCTTTGCTCCCCACCTAGTTATACAATTCAGATTTCTTGTGTGTTTTTTTCTTTTAAAGTCCTAATTCCAAAATCAGTAACGAGGAAAGATGGTTTGACACATAGCAATGAACATAATTTTTCATTTGCCCCGGAGGCTTAAGATGTGGGCAGAGTAGAAGTAAATGGAAAGCAGGCTTATGCATTTGTTCCTTTATTCATCAAACCATCACTGACCATCCAGTGGTGGGACTGGTGCTGGGAGTACACAGCACCTAAGACAGGGCCCCTGCCTTTGTTCTAATTCAGTTCACGTCACAGCCAGACTCAGAACTGGAAAATGAAACCGGATGACTTAAGAGCAAGTGCTGGCCAAAGGAGCCAGCGGCAGCCCCAAGGGGAAAAGAACATGGTCCCAGGCCAGCTTTGTTCTCTCTTGTGACCATCCCCCTTGGCTTCCCTCTTCTTGGAGCAACAGAATCTGTGGTCCAAGACTCACATACAGTGTTTCTAGTCCCAGACCGGCTATATCCTGGGTTCAAGAACAGAAGTCAGGGTGGGGAAGGAAGGGGGCTCTTCCTCCGTCCCACAGCATCAGTTCCCGTGTGCTGGAAACAGGGAAGTCTGTACGAGGCCTCCCCTGACAGATCAGCAGGCTTAGCAGTCCATGCAGAGCCAATAAACACGGTCTCCTTGGACTTTAATAACATTTTGAATGGGTTCCCACTTAAGCAGTCCTTGAGAAACTTGGAAAATATGGCTCAGGGTGAAAGTTTTATTAAGCAGGATGTTGGGGAAATTAGCAGTATCATTTAGCACCCCCCAAAATCACTGTTGGCATTAATTTGCTTTGCCCTAGGTGGTCTCTGAGCCACCCTTGTCTTATCCCCCTCTGTCTCTCTCCTGATCCCAGTGACCCTTCAAAGGGACGTGTACAGCTTTGAACAAGGTTGTAAACTGGGACTTGCATAAAAACAGGGGTCAAGGGAGCTATAACAGAATGATTTAAGCAAACTAAGGCCATTTTATGTTCCAAGTTAAGTGTTAAAAGCATAAAACCATTCTTAAAGACATGCTGGCTGAGTATATGGAGAATAAAACTTCCTTCTGAAAATAAACTTTGTCTTCTACAATCAGTTCATTATATACCATCACAAAAGTGTGGTCCAGGCAGAGGAGAAGGCATTGCAAATGCAGAGCAAGGAGCAGAAATTGCAAATGGGTTGAGAGTGGGGAGGAGCGAGTAGCTGCACGGGACAGGAGGTGGCTGAGGCTGAGGGAACTGCTCAGGGATCCTGTCCCTCCCTCTGGAGGTCACCCCTTAAATGCACAGCTACCTGCCAGCAAGAGGCAGAAAACAGAAGAGAACAGAGAAAATCACAGCTACTGATAGTTACAGCCGCCATGGATCTGTGTTTCCTAAATGCAGAACACTGTGCTCAGAGACTTCTGTACATTTTCTCACTTGATTTCTCCAATAAATTTGCAAAGAATGCATTATTCCCTACTTCACACATAATCTAGCTTAGGGGGGATTTAAACTCAGCACCCGCCCCCCACTCTAAAGAGTATAGTATTTTTTAAAAACCACATCATACAGAAGATGAATATAAGTAACTGCCTGTGATGACATGATCATTTCTTACGGTTTTCCTGCATTTACATATACTTCCTGCATATGTTTTTTTGGAAAAATCACTTATTTTAAAAAATACAAGTCATACATATTTAACACATTCTCATAAAAGCCAAAAAAATAAGAATCCTTCTGATAGTCCTATAATTAAATAGCTGTAAACACAAAAAGCATATTGGAGAAAAAAATTTTTGAAGAGAAAAACAAAATCTACAGTCCCTCCACTTTGATGAAGCAACTGGGAGTGATGAGAATATTACTTTTCGGTCTGATTTTTTTTTCTGCATCTGTTTTGTGACATACATTTGCATTTTGTATCCTGCTTCCCTCACATTACGTCATGGGCATTTTCTGTGTCGTCTGCCTGGTCTTCTTGCTAGGTAACATTTAACTGAGAGCCACAGTTTACTTAAACATCCCCCTACGGCTGAACATTTAGATCATTTCTAGTTATTTGCTATTATCAAGTGTGCTGTGATTAAGATCTCCAGGCATATTTTCCCCCCTTTCTCTCATTTGGATTATTTCCCTAGCATTCCCAGAAGTGGAATTATTAGGTCAAAGGGTGTGAACATTCTTAAGGCTCTTCTTGATGCATAGTGCCTAATTGTTTTCCAGAAGGACTGAACCCATTTTTGTTACTTGGAAACTGGCTACTTTCTCTGTGTGGGAAGTTCTGGGGAAAGATTTTGTTTAAGATTTCTCATTCTGCTTAACTGAAATCACTACACTTTCATTTTGCTGTTTCATACGGCCCCTTTCAAAGTTTGTTGACAGTGTTTGACCAACTGATTACTGGGTGGAAGATTTATAGCGGTCTCCCTGTCTCCAGGCTCTTCCTGCCTTCAATCTGTTTTGCTTACTGCAGCCAGATTAATTCCTGTGGAAACATCACTTGCCTTGTGTCACTGCCTGCTCAGTAACTTGTAGTGACTCTGTTTTCTCCAGGATCAAGTCCAGACTCGTCTACTGGGCCTTAAAGACCCTGCTGAGGTCCCACCGCCCTTCCCAATTCAATCGGATCTCCTACCAACCTCAGCAGAAACTTTCAGCCACTCCTAATCCTCCAATTATGCTCCATCTGCTCTCCCCTTTTGCTTACGTTTTCTCCCACCTGGAATGCTTCCCCATCCTTTCTACCTAGTTCAAATCCTCTGCTTTCAGGATGGCTCAGTCTCACCCAGTCAGTTGAGAATTCTGCAAGAAAAGTCATGGAAAGTGGGGAAAGACCTAGAATCAGGAATGCAGAAAGAGGAGGAATCAAAGGAAGGAATGCAGTGGTGATGGTAGGTATGCCATCGGGGGCCAGGAGGACACAGGCGTCCTCTCATTAAAGTCATGAATGAAGGGGTTGGCAACAGAGATCAGAATGAAGGCAAGTACTGATGACATTTAGGCCATTTCTAATGGCCTAAAGAGGGGATCTGTAAGAAAACAGGGTTATGGGCTAGGGCTAAAAAAATGATGATGGAAATGGCAACCCACTCCAGTACTCTTGCCTTGAAAATCCCATGGATGGAGGAGCTTGGTGCAGGCTACTATCCACGCGGTCGCAAAGAGTTGGGCACGACTGAGCGACTTCACTTTCACTTTCGCTTTGAAAAATAATGGTCAATATGGGAAAATTAATTTATATTTTATGAAAAGAAACCCTCAGGAAGCCCAGTGCTGGAATGGTAGCTCTCTGCTCATCAAGGACTCTTTAGCTGTCTGCAGTGCCATCCCTAGGGTATGGCCCTCCTCCTCATGCTCCTATATAGTATTTGGGGCACCAACCATCACATCTGGAGTCCAGACAATAACAGGCATAAAGATGATGAAAAATGGCTCTGTTTAGGGAGAGTTCCTGGAAGTCACAGGCAACGCTTTTGTTCAGAACTCATTGGGGTAGTCACATGGCTGCACCTAGCTATAAGGGAGTCTATATGCCCAGGTAAAAATCAGAATTACATTACTAACCAAAGAGAAGAGCAGATGTGGGGGCATGCAGCTAGCAGTCTGTGCTACCAGCTATTATGGCACTAGCCTAATGAATTTATATCTATTATCTCTTTTAATTTTTATACCAATTCTCTGAGCAAGTACATAGTGGAAAGGAAAGTAAGACCTAGACTGTGTTTAAGTCCAGAGCCTGGGTTCTTTTTAAAAATGTTTTTAGGCTTCGTGGAAATTTATGTTTCATGATATTAAAAAATCACAAAATAATCGATAATTTTTTTGGACTGTGCGTGGTCTTTGTTACTGTGTGAGGGCTTTCTCTAGTTGAGGTGAGCAGGGGCTACTCTGCGGGCAGTGCTCGGGTTTCTCACTGCGGTGGCTTCCTTTCTTGTGGAGCACAGACTCAAGAGCTCGTGCTCGGGGGCTTCAGTAGTGGCAGCAGCAGGCTCAGTAGTCGTGGCTCTCGGGCTTAACTGATCCGAGGCATGTGGAATCTTCCTGAACCAGGGGTCAAAGCTGTGTTCCCTACATTGGCAGGAAGATTCTTACCCACTGTACCACCAGGAAAGTCTGATAATTTTTTTTCTTGACCAAACACACACACTTCACATTTCAGAGATTGAGTCTTACAGACTCTGAAGTTGCATCTCACCACACAGAACTGACTGGAGCCCCTCTTTTCATATGAGGTTAGCTACATTTTTATACTATAGGGTCTTATTCATGAAGAATATATAAGATTTTCTCTGTAGGTTGTAAAATACAAGCCATTCTCAATAAATAATATTGAAGTAAAGTTCTATAGAGAAAAATAGCAATTAATTTTGTAGACCGTTTAAGTTAAACAGTTTTCAGAAGTGAGATGTCTACTGAAATAGTTGTGAATGTGAAAGAGGGCAAGAAAGGTGAAATTCTTCCTCCTTCAATTTGTATTGTGTTTCAAATTGTCACTCTGGTTTACCTAGAAAACAAATGAATGGGGAACTGCCTCATAGACAGGGTAGGCAGGTTTGCTAATGCTAATTTTGTGACTAACTGGAATCTGAGATGCTAGGGAGGTTAACTTTTGGTGGAGTTGGATGGCTTTCATAGCCCTAGTTGGAAAGGCAGGGTGAGGGTGAGGTAGGATGGTAGGGGGCAGAGGGCATATTTGATTACAGAAGGAAAGCTGTTTGGAAAAGTTTTTTCAGACTGAGAAGGATTGCAGACGGAGAAGGAAGAGACAGCATAGCACAGAGACTACTTTTAAAAATACTGCGGACAGGGAATGGGGTCGAGGAGGCCAAATGGAGTTTAACTACTTACAGATAGGCAGTTTTAGCTTTACACCACTGGCTACCCTGACTGCTGCCCAAGTTCCCAAGGCCGAATTACATTCAAGGACTGAAGCTAAAGAATGGTCAGACCCAGTAACTGCCAACATTTTGACCCTGTGCCCTGCTTTTGGTGACTGTGTGAGCCGGAGTTGTCTGCAGGCTGCAGTATAGGAGGGGTTGCATTCCAAAGGAATGACGGAGTCTAGGTGATGCCAAGGGAGAGCAGCCAGAGAAAACCAAAGCGAAAGGCTAGTTCCCAGAATGTAAGCAGCTGGAAGGCAAGGCCCAGGTCTGTTTTCTTCCATCTATATCCTTATGCCAAGTACACGGTCTAGTCCGTTGTTCCTTCTACCCTTACGCAGTGAAGTTTTGTTAAATGAACAAATGAACAACTTCTCAGCTGAGGTCACAAGCTAAGAAGGGTCTCTAAGCACCTTCCTGCTGCCCATTTAAGGTGACCAGTTGGGAATGTCAGGAAACATGCTATGGGAGGCAGCCCTGGCCAACTTCATCACATGGGCAAAGTGCTGGTTGAAGCCAGGGGCTGGTTTCAACAATATGGTGGGTCTCTGCTGTGGGGCCTACAACCTTAAATGGCAGTGATTGAGAAATACCTGAGATTGGATAAGGGGAGTACTTCATCCTTTCTGTCTCTTTTGCCCTCTTCCTACCATTTATTGACCCCTTATTAAGTCTCAGGCCTTCCCTGGTGGCTCAGACAGTAAAGAATCTGCCTGCAATGCAGGAGACTGGGATTCCATCCCTGGGTCAGGAAGATTCCCCTGGAGAAGGAAATGGCAACCCACTCCAGTATTCCTGCCTGGAAATTCCATGGACAGAGAAGCCTGGCAGGTAACAGTCCATGGGGTCGCAAAGAGTCGGACACGACTGAGTGACTAACACAACTAAATCTCAGGTATCATCTTAAATGCTGTACATGTATTATCTCATTTAGTCTTCTGATATTCTACAGAGGTCAACATTAACAATCCCCATTTTTCAGATGAAGAAACTGGAACTAGAAAGGGTTAAGTAACCTATTCGAGGAATGAGAGCTCTTAAATGGGAAAGCAAGATACCTATCTAACTCTCCCTGAACCGAAAGTGAAAGTTGCGACTCTGCAACCCCATGGATTACACAGTCCATAGAATTCTCCAGGCCAGAATATTGGAGTGGATAGCCTTTCCCTTCTCCAGGGGATTTTTCCAACCCAGGGATCGAACCCAGGTCTCCCACATTGCAGGAGGACTCTTTACCAGCTGAGCCACAAGGGAAGCCCAAGAATACTGGAGTGGGTAGACTATCCCTTCTCCAACAGATCTTCCTGACCCAAGAATCCAACAAGTGTCTCTTGCATTGCAGGCGGATTCTTTACCAACTGAGCTATCAGGAAAGTCCCCGACCCCAAAGCTCTAATCTTAACCATCCCGCTCCCGGCCTCTGTTCCAACTCACGTACTCAACCTGGTTGCAAACCATTTTGTTTACCTATCTACTTAACATTTTATCTTGATATATTTTCAGATGAACAGAAATTTTGCAAAAACAATACAAATAATCCCCACATGGCCACCAACCACAACATCCTAAATGTTGGTCTTTTATTGCCAGGAGTAAGTATTGCTTCCATTTTCTGACTACATTTTTATGTCCTGTTGGACTTAAACTTCCATCGATTTTTGGGGGGATTGTAGATCCTGCCTGAAGGTGAGGAGAAGAAGTATGTGGCAGCTGGCTGATGGGGAGGACGCTGCACTGACCACATGGGAACCCTGATCACCCCAGAACAGATGTACCGACTCCCAGCATTCCCCCAGAGGACAGCAGGGTCATCCAGTGACTCATCTAATGGTGAGGCTTCTGAGGAATGTCCCCAGATGCCATGCTTGAGAGATTCATTAGCCACAAAAGATATCTAAACAAGGGAAACATTAGCAATGATGGCCCCTCGTAATAATTCCACCTCTTCCTTTTGCTGTCAGTTCAGGGCAGAAAGATTTACTGTGAACCTACTATGTGTCAGGCACTGGGGAAAATGATAACCTTGTCAGTGATGCTGCCTCAGAAAAAAACAAGATGGTTAAATAGAAAAGACAGGGGAGCCTCGGTAGGAATTTCCCCACTGGTATTCGATCAGGGACCCTCAGTTAGGGAAAAACCTCAAATTATTTTGGAAACAAAATTAGGAGACTAGGCATGGGGGAGAGGGGCAGGAGAAGATGGGACAAGTTCCTGCATGAAAACAAGGTAATCCAGCTCTGTTTCCTGCCTAATGCTGGTGGTCCTACGGTGGGGGTGGGGTGCAGCTCAGAGGGAGGCAGGCCCTATGAGAGGTGGCCAGAGAAGGGAGGGGGCCAAATACTGCAGTTTTAAGGGAAGAGAAATACAGGTAGAGTCCCCAAACAAACCTATAGGCTATAAAAAGATGAGAGGATTTGGCTAATGCTTCTGGGACAATATCTGCCTATAGAGCAGAGAGGACAGTCACAGGGAGCACCCTTGCCCCCCAGGCATTCACTGGACCTGTAAGCCTTCTTGGTCCTTTTTCCTTGCATCTTCTCCATGCCTCCCGCATGTCCAATTTCATCCTGCAGACTTCTACTGACCCAGAAAACCCCAGAGGGGACCTGCTGAGGCTCTGAGGTCAGGCAGGTCTGGATTCATGTCCCAACTCTCTCACTAACCAGCTGGAAGGCCACTTAACTAACCTCCCGGAATCTAAGTTTCTCATCTGTAAAGTGCAGGTGATGATACCTTCTCATGAATTTGACTAGCTTTACACCACTGGCTACCCTGAGTGCTGCCCAAGTTCCCAAGGCCGAATTACATTCAAAGACTGAAGCTAAAGAATGGTCAGACCCAGTAACTGCCACCATTTTGACCCTGTGCCCTGCTTCTGGCGACTGATGATGGAAGGAGCTTATGCATGGAAAATGCCCAACCTGGCTCCAGGAAGTCTTCCTCCCAATTTCTCAGGCCGCTTTCCCCTCCCACCTGCCTGCCCTTCATCTCTGAAAGCAACAGTACCCAGGGTGTTGCTTTCTCCTTGTCCATTTTTCCCAGGTTAGGGTGGAAACAGATCATGGAGCCTGAAGATCTGGGTCTGATTCCTGGTTCTGCCATTTAAAAGCTGTGTGACCTTGGAGAAGTCATTTAACCTCTCTGAGCTCCAGGTGCCTCACTTGCAAAATGGAAATGATAGCTACCTCAAATGAGATCATGTAGGAAAGTATTTTGTAAGCATTGAGGAACTTTATGAGACTCAGCTGATGTTTTGCTGCCCTTCTTATCTCTTTCCACAATTTTCCCGTTCCCACCCACCATCCTTTGACATCAAGCCCAACTTGGGTAGAAGGAGCACTGAACCAGGAATTAGGGGCTGTGAGTTCTGGTCCAAGCTCCATCATTAATTTTGGGTCACTTGGCAAATCATGCTCTTCCCAGGGCCTAGGTTTCTGTCTGAAGAGAATCTCTCTCACGGCCTCTTCTACCATGAGGTGCCACAAATTTGTGGCTATAGAGGTCAGGAGTTTATTTTTGAACAAGAATAGAGTTGGACTTGGAGGACATCACTGCTCCTGTGCACAACTCTGCTCTCATCACATTCTTCTATTAACATGTTCAAGACCATGCACTTCTGGGTCGTGTGTGAGCCTGAGGGTGTCTCCAATACTCAGTTTAGAGTAATTAGTCTTTTTGACCCTTAGCAGGGGAAATGTCTCCAGTTGGGGGGAAATGAAGTTGTCAAACACAACCCTTAAGGACAGGGAGATTTATAGATCACATACAAAAGCACAGGAATTAAACAAACAAACAGGGAAAGAGCACTTAACAGCTCAGACCAAACAATATATACCTCACGCTATGCTCAGGCAGGTCACCCAGTGGTCTGAGGTCTCCCCAGGCACCACCCAAGTATAACTGCCCAGACAATTGTTCATCTTCCAAGAAACCCTTCCCAGAAACCACAGGGTGGCAGGAAGGTAAAACCAATGACGTCACTGAGGGGAAGAAACGGCAGTGGTCAGTATGTCCTTCAATGTCCATTTTTTTAAAACTTGCCTTTGTGTAGCCCAAGATTTGGCCCTGCCGTCTGTCTTACCCTGCCTCGTGGTGCCCTGCTCCCCAACTACTCACCACACCGCACCTCCTCATGTCCCTCCCGCTCTGTTGCCCTCTTGGTCCTCTCTCAGGTAGAGTCTCCAAAAAATGCAGGATGCAGGGCTTCCCTGGTGGCTCCGTGGTAATGTAAGAGACACGGGTTCAATCCCTGGGCTGGGAAGACCCTACATACCTCACATCAACTAAGCCGAAGCCCATGTACCCTAGAGTCCACACTCCACAATAAGAGAAGCCACTGCAATGAGAAGTGAGCATACCACAAGTAGAGAAAAGCCCACACAGCAATGAAGAGCCAGCACAGCCAAAAGCAACTAACTAAATAAAAATTATTAAAAAGACCAGGTCAACCAGCAGTCCAAGGTCTAGTTTTATTAAAAATAATAATAATAATTTCAGCTAAATCACAATTTTTTTTTAGTGTAAGTTTGTCTTGTGGAATATTTGGGATATACTCATACTAAAAAATAGTCATTTAAATTTAAATTTAAATGAAATTTAAATTTAAATGAAATTTAAATTTAAGTAGGCATTTATGTTTTTTTTGTTTGTTTGTTTGTTTTTACCTTTTATTTTGTATTGAGATATAGCTTTCTTTGTGGCTCAGCTGGTAAAGAATCTGCTTGCAATGCAGGAGACCTGGGTTTGATCCTTGGGTTGGGAAGATCCCCTGGAGAAGGGAAAGGCTACCCACTCCAGTATTCTGGCCTGGAGAATTCCATGGGCTGTATGGTCAGCAGGGTCACAAAGAGTTGGACACAACTGAGTGACTTTCAGTCACTCACTCACAGCCAATTAACAATGTTGTGATAGTTTCAGTGAAGGGATTTGGTCCTACGTATATATACATATATCCATTCTCCCTCAAACTCCCCTACCATCCAGGTTGCCATATAGCACTGAGCAGAGTTCCCTGTGCTATATAGTAGGAGTTTGTATATTTTCATGTGCTAAATGCTGCTATTTTCAAAGCATTTTTTACTTGTTTCATCTCTGTCCAGAATATACCACCCCCACATCTTTCCTTGGCCAGGTCTATGTCATTCAAGTTCCACTCAAGTGCCCCTCCTTCAAGTGACACTCTGATGCTCCCTTTTAATACAGATTAGCTGCATTCCCCACATAGTGCTTTTCTATTATATTCCCCTGTATTATCTCACTCTGAAATGAATTTGCCTAATTGTTTTCTTGCTTAATGTCTATTTCTTTCAGCTAGAATAAGAGACATTGCTGTGTTTTTCCCTAATCATTTGCCATCACCTGAATGTACCTGGGACATGCTCAGCATTTAATAAATATAGGTTGAATAAATGAACAAGTAGAATGTATGCTTCAGAGCAGTGTTTCACAAACTTTAATGAAACCCTAGAGATTTTGTTCCATTTTGTTAAAATCCAGATTCTGAATCTGTAGGCTGGGCATAGGCCTGAGACTGGCATTTCTAACAAGCTCTCAGTGATGCTGAAGCTGCTGGTTCACAGACCACACTTTAGGAGGCAGTGGAATTCTCTGTGATGATGGAAATCTACACTCTCCAATATGGCAGATACGGGCCACGTTTGGTTATGAAGTACTTAAAATGTGGCTGGTGTCACTAAGGAATTGCACTTAATTAAAAATTTTACTTAATTTTCCTCAGTTCTAATTAATTTAAGTTTAAATGGTACACCTATTTGAACATCACAACCCTAGGGAAGTGGTTCTCAATCTTGGCTACACATAAGAATCACCAGAAACACATTTAAAAATACAGATGTTCAAGACAGAATCCAGACAAATTAAATTAAATTAAGTCAGTATCTCTGGGTTTGGGTCTTACTGCATTAGTTCTTACTCTTTTTTTTTCTTTTGGCCATGCTGCACGGCATTTGGGATCTTAGTTCCCTGACCAAGGATCAAACCCATGTCCTTTGCAATGGAAGTGCAGAGTCTTACTCACTGGACCACCAGGGAATCCCTACTCTTGTTTCTTAAAAGCTCCCCCAGGTTATTCCTAAGTGCATCCAGAGGTGAAGACCTCACCTTAAAGTTTTCAGAGCAGCAATATTTTCCATTCAATTCTTATCACAGCCTAGACAGCAGATAGAATAACTGAGGTGCAGGAAGGTACGTGGATTTGCCCCAGGTTATATAGTTGGAGAAACAGGTGGCAGAGGATGAGATGTTGGATAATATCACCAATTCAATGGACATGAGTTTGAGCAAACTCCAGGAGATACTGAAGGACAGGGAAGCCTGGCGTGCTGCAATCTTGGCTACACATAAGAATCACCAGAAACACATTATACAGAGTGAAGTAAGCCAGAAGGAAAAACACCAATACAGTATACTAATGCATATATATGGAATTTAGAAAGATGGTAACAATAACCCGGTGTACGAGACAGCAAAAGAGACACTGATGTATAGAACAGTCTTATGGACTCTGTGGGAGAGGGAGAGGGTGGGAAGATTTGGGAGAATGGCATTGAAACATGTAAAATATCATGTAAGAAACGAGTTGCCAGTCCAGGTTCGATGCATGATACTGGATGCTTGGGGCTAGTGCACTGGGACGACCCAGAGGGATGGTATGGGGAGGGAGGAGGGAGGAGGGTTCAGGATGGGGAACACATGTATACCTGTGGCGGATTCATTTTGATATTTGGCAAAACTAATACAATTATGTAAAGTTTAAAAATAAAATAAAGATTAAAAAATAGCAAAAAAAAAATACAGATGTTCAAGACATAATCCAGACAAATTAAATTAAGTCAGTATCTCTGGGTTTGGGTCTTACTGCATTAGATCTTACTCTTTTTTTTTCTTTTGGCCATGCTGCACGGCATTCGGGATCTTAGTTCCCTGACCAAGGATCAAACCCATGTCCTCTGCAATGGAAGTGCAGAGTCTTACTCACTGGACCGCCTGGGGTCTCAAAAAGCCGGACACGACTTAGCAACTAAACAACAACAGATACATCTGGTAATTGATGGAGTCAGGACCCGCACAGCCCTGTTTCCACATGCATCCTCCGCCTTAAATTCTTTGTGAAAAGAGGCAAATGTCCTCAGTCCGCCAGTCCTCCACAGCTGCCATCCTCTACCCACAGCTGCCACCAACTTCCACCTGCCTTTGATGCCCCCTTTCCCAGGGTCGTGTCTGGCCTCATCTTTCCCGAGAGAAGAGAGCTGGTTAGAACCCACACTCTATTTTCATCACTGATAGATAAAAGAATGAATCTCTCTCTACCAGACAGGAAGGAGATCCAAATTTGAGTGGAGGAGGGTATTTGGCTGTGGAACTCACCAGTTCCGAGGTGGAGCATCCAAGTGGAGCAGACCCATTCCTTCCTGTGGCACCTGCCCATGAGGGCACAGACCCAGGGGTCTTAGGGAGGGAAGTCAACAGTAACAACACAGGAGACCTGGGGGGATCTCCTGAAGAGTTCACAGACCCTGCTGGGGTTTTCCAGAGCAGGGTTGGGAGGGTTAGTTTTAGGTGATCCATGGAAAAATTATTAAATATTTAATACTTATGTGTTTATTTTAATGTATATTAAGAAAAACACAACTCATTAAATCTGCAATTTCACAGACATTTCTGATATAAAGTTCCTGGAAAAGTTAATTTACTTAAGAAAAAACAGAGCACATTTAAAGCAAAATGTTAAGGAAATAAGAGTCTGAGTGGGTCTTGGATATGGCCAACACGGTGATGGCGGCCTGGGTGTACCCCGAAGGTACAGTGGGAGGGAGTGGACAGTGTCCTTTGTTTGGGAGGTCAGAGGTGGAAGGGAAGGCTTTCAAGGAAACATTCTTATCCGAGGCATGTCTTCTAATAATGAAGAATTTCTCTTGTTGACAAGAAAGCCATTGTCTTGGAATAAAGGACAGGAATGAAAACAGCACTGCATCAAGCCCTCCAAGGCCCACAATGAGGTCCAGGTGAGGGAAGGGACAAGTCTCCAGCTCTTTCAAGTCCCAACAAGCCTGCAGCAGACCACACTCAGCCCAACACCTGGGTCCTGCTGCAGACACGCCGGGAGAACTGCAGTTGTCAGAGTCCAGGACAAGGACAGGCCCTCGTGGAGACCAAAGAGCCTGGTCCTAGATGTCCAGGGACACCTGAGTCTCACCAGTCCCAGACCCTGCCTGGAGCCCAGGTGGACTAACCTCTGAGTGGCTACGGCCAAAAAGTATACACCTGTTATCTATGGGTCCAAACCCACATACACTCAATTCACACCGTTAACTGTCAGGGGAACTCGCAGTCCCCTAGGGAATGGATGAACCAGGACTCTGGGATGGTGAGAGGATGTGTACTCAGTTTAATGGGCTGACCACCACACTGTGAGAATGATGGATGATAGATGATGGATCTAGTTTTTAGGAATGAGAGTTGCTGTTTTTAAGATGCTCCTCCAAGAGGGCAGGAGGTATGGAGAGGCAGAGCACAGAGGATTTTGGGGCCAGTGAAAATATTCTGTGTGATACTAACACGGTGGACACATGCCATCATGCATTTGTCCGAGCCCATGGAATGTACACCACCAAGGATGAACCATAATGCAAAATACGGACTCAGGTGATGATGTCAATGTATATATCACTAGCAACAAAAGCACCACTCTGGGGGCTGGTGTAGAATATTGATGTTGGGGTAGGCTGTGCGTGTGGGGTGGGGGTAGGGAATATATAGAGATTCTCTGTACTTTCCTTTTAGTTTTGTTGTGAACCCAAAACTGCTCTTAAAAATAAATAAAAAAAAAAACAAGAGAATTTGTGAACACACACCCAAAATCCAATCAAAATAATCCAGGGGTGGGTGGAGGGTGACTTCGAGAGAACCAATTTAATAGTGGGTGTAACTGAAGAAGCTTAAACTGTTTATATTTCATGGGACTTGGGCTAAAGAAAGAATGTGCTCAGAACTGGCGAAGTCTGTATAAGGCATCCATGAAAGTTTGCTCAGAGAGCCAGTTTATAGCTACAGTACGATGTGGGGGATATGGTGCCCAGACTCACAACTTGGAGATCAGCTGTGGAGGCAGGTCACAACTATAACCACAGTCACATCAATGGCTAACATTAAGAGAATACTTACAAGTGTCAGTCACAATTTAAACGCATTTAATCTTACAACAACCTTAGGAAGTAGGCATTAATAATATCCCCATACTACAGATGAGGGAACTGAAGAACAGAGCTGTTAAGTGACCCACCCAAAGCCATATCTGGCTAGGAGGCATGGAGATATCTGGCGCTCACAACTGCACAATACTGCCATTAAGACCATCCAACTAACACCCATGCTCCAAGCTCATGCTCACCAAGCTATACTCAAAGGCATTGCTGGCTAAGACAGCAGTGATGGTTTAGTCATTAAGTCATGTCCAACTCTTGCGACCCCATGAACTGTAGCCTGCCAGGCTCCTCTGTCCATGGGATTTCCTAGGCAAGAATACTGGAGTGTGTTGCCATTTCCTTCTCTAGACGACAGCAGGGTGGGACTCAAATCTTAGCTTTATTACAGTTCAGTTTCTGAACCATTTTATGCCCCAATCCCTCGTCTCTAAAATGGGAATAGGAACACCTGTCTTGCAGGGTATATGAAGATGAAATGGGAGGCTTTACTCAAAGCCCTTAGCAGTGTTCTTGGCATGGGGAGGCTGTCTTGGTCACTGACCAGCTTAACCTCCCCTAGAGGTAAATCTTCTTGGGGAACCTCATAACAATGGCTCCCTTTTACTGAGGGCTTCCCATATGCTGTGCCCTCTGCTAAGAGCTTTGAGTACATTCTCCTGTTTCATTGTCACACACCCTGCAAGGCAGGTGATAATCATTCTGATTCAAACATTTGAATTCTGGTTTATCTATTTGCTTCTTGGGAATGTAATCATTTCCCCAGAAACAAATATCTTCTGGGTATAGAAACCAAACTGCACCTTCTAGCCTGAAAAGCTGAGGCCCTGGCCCAGAGGGCTCCATGGAGATGCCTAGAGGGCCAACCCCCCTCCCCCGGGCACCAGCCATCTGCTGCATGGAGCCACCTCTATAGGCTGCCACAGGGTATGTCTGGGACACCCTTAAGCTGCTAATCCTAGCATCAACACCGTGCTTTTCCTTGAAGGATTTCCTTTAACAGAATTGGTATTGACTAATATTAACACACAATCACAAAACTGTTAACACCAATGCTTGTTTGATGTATGGCCCCCTAGGCAAATATCTGCATATGTATCTATACATCCTTTTTAAAAGAAAAAAAAAAACAAAACAAAACAGAATCTCTTATGTACAGTTCTTGCTTTTTCACTTAATATATGATAGAAATCTTTCCACATCATAATATACAGCTCTATACCATACTTTAAAAATCTACATAAAAATGCAGCATGCTTTTAACTGGTTAAGGAAGAGTGAACATTTTTCCTTTTTAACTCCTCAATATTTTTAAACTTTTCAACAATGAAGGTATATTGCTTCAGTGAGAAAGAGATTAGAAGTGCTTTTTTAAGAACTGATATTGAAAAGATGGACTTCCCAGGTGGCGCTAGTGGTAAAGACCTGCCTGCCAGTGCAGGAGACATAAGAGACTTGGGTTCGATCCCTGGGTCAGGAAGATCCCCTGGAGAAGGAAATGGCAACCCACTCCAGTATTCTTGCCTAGAGAATCCCATGGACAGAGGAGCCTGGTGGGCTACGGTCCATGGGGTCACAGAGTCTGACATGACTGAAGCGACTTAGCACATTGAAAAGATAATATAGCAACACCAAAAGTAAGCATAGTTTCAGTTTTGTTCATTATTTTCCAGTTCTTTTCCACATACAGGAACTAGAACAAATATTTTTACCTAGTTAAGACAATACTGAAATACTCCTTTATCACACTCTCTGAAACACTTGCCCATTTTATACGGAGCTCCCTTAAAGGTGTGTGGAGGGCACGGGGGCGGTGGGAGCTGACGGGCTATTCCACAAGACAGTGACCAGAGCAGAGCTCCAGGGACAGAGCCCTTAGTGCCCTGGTGAAACCCCTGGAGCCCTACTCAGAATAACACTTTCAAAGGTATAAAATAATACATACAGGATTACAGGAGAAACCAGTTCCATTGAAGCATAATCAAAATAGAAATATGTAAAATAGTAATAATATATGTATCTCTTTGGGCACTAAGGAACAAAGTCTAGCAGTGAGTCTAATTTCTATCATTAATTCCAAAGTTGTGATGAACACAAATATTTCATGATATCTACAACACAACAATGTGGTTTGAAAACATCTGTGATTTCTATTGGTGACAAGTCTCAGGATCATGAATATGGGTGTGGTTATTGAGCACATTTGTAACTCAAGGAAATGCTATATTTCATGTTAGTAAAAATTAAGATGTCATTTTTTCCCACCCAAATTCATAGGCCCCCTGAACTCTTAAAAGAGAAGTGGGTTCTAGGTTAGCATCCGTAGGTGCCTGCTCTACAGAATATCTATACTTAGTAGCCTAGGAAAGATGAAGGGGGAAAATTAAGTCCTTTTCATTTTTTCTTATGTCTTCTACCCAAACCACCATGCTCTCTAGCTCCCATGATTATGAGATCATTCACAATTAATTTTCTAGAGATGGGTTTCTCCTATCTCTAAACAATTGCCCAGCCTCCACCCGCTTCCACTCCCTGGTCACCCTCCGTACATACACAGAAAGAAGCTCTTCTCACCATCCTTCAACTCAGCACATTTCATATTTGCACTAGATTTAACATGCACAACCCTCCTTCTTCCTTCCTGATAGTTTCAAAGTCGTCAAACAAGTCCAATCAGTTCTGAACGAAGGAAGCTGGATAATCCGCCACTTATTGGAGGCTGCCTAATCCAAATAGATGTTTTTCATCACTGATGGTATTTTCCAGGACTCTGCAAATCCAGAGGATCAGTCTCCTTCCTTCACACAAGCATCGGCGCTGGATTCATTTCTGAAATCGCCGGCACCAAACAGGCTCTGGTTCTTGGCCCAAGTTTCAGAAATTATCTGCAATGATTGTACTCTCTTTTCCTTCCACTAATAATTATATAACATATTGTTTTGTGTGGCACCTTATGCTTCTCAGAAGTAATGCTCACACATGAAATGCTATTATCCCAGAGGCAGGATGTGGACACGGAACTCTGGATTTCTAGCCCAATGTTCATTCCAAGATGCCAAGATTCAATTATTACTATTTCCATTATAACAGAGAATTCCTGAAACACAGTGATCTTACGTCCCCTATAACTAAACATGAAAGTCTCCTGATCTCCTTTAATATTATTTGAAAATTTAAAATGCTTAAAATATTGTGGCTAAAAGCAAATTAAAGCAATGGAAATTTTAAAATACTCTAGTTTTAAAGATGGAGAAGGCAGTGGCACCCCACTGCAGCACTCTTGCCTGGAAAATCCCATGGGTGGAGGAGCCTGGTAGGCTGTAGTCCATGGGGTCTCGAAGAGTCACACACGACTGAGCGACTTCACTTTCACTTTTCACTTTCATGCATTGGAGAAGGAAATGGCAACCCACTCCAGTGTTCTTGCCTGGAGGATCCCAGGGATGGGGGAGCCTGGTGGGCTGCTGTCTATGGGGTTGCACAGAGTCGGACACGACTGAAGCGACTTAGCAGTTTTAAAGATACTACTCTTATTTTGATTTTTAAAGACATCAGAATTTAACTTCAGTTACATAATATCCTAGTTGTGTGGTTGTCCCAGTTTCCCTGGGACTGCCTGTTTTAAAGCCCTTCTCATACAAATAAGAAACAGGGAATGCAGGGGGCTTTTGTACCTGGGAAGACCCTTCAGGGTCCTGCTCAGTTTCAGTATTGCCAGCTCCAAGGGGGTATATTCCCATGTTTCTGTGAATGACATGTACCCCCTGAAGTTGTGCAGGGTAGCCCTGGGAGAAATGGATGGCTTAGGGTTAGAGGTAGTTCATCAAAGAGATGGAATGAGCACTTTGTCTCCCGACTTTCAGGCCTCTCTTCCTTGCAACATCAAATTAAGTTTGATTAAGCCCAAGATCTGATTTTTCCAACACAATCCTCTCTCCTCTCCCCACCAACTAGCCAGGATCTGGAACTTTTGTCCTTGTAGATTCAGCGCCTCCTACACTCTTCCCCGGGCTTCCCTGGTGGCTCAGTGGTTAAGAATCTGCCCGCCAATGCAGGAGATGCAGGTTTGATGCCAAGGTTAGGAAGATCCCCTGGAGAAGGAAATGGCAGCTCACTCCAGTATTCTTGCCTGGGAAATCCCATAGACAGAGGAGCCTGGTGGACTGCAGTCCATGGGGTTGCAAAGAGGAGGACACAACTTAGAGACTAAACAAAAACAACTACACCCCCCACCCAGAGTAGGTGCAGTTTCGGTGGCAGGATTTGAGAAATCCATGCTGCACTACCTCCCCAGTGATATATATCCTGCTAGTCTGTTACAGGACTAAAGTGGAAATGATTGGTGAGTGGGGAAGACAGCTTCTCTCTTATATTCGAGCACATCAGTCCTGGGGAGACGGCCTTGTGTTTCTTCTAGAAGCAAAGCACTTCCAGTCTCCAGTGTCCTGGAATCATTTTGCCTTGCATGTTTGTCTAGCCCTATTTGAGCCCCACCCCCACTTCTCTCCCACCACCTACTCCTTCTCGGCAGTGTTGGGGGTGGGTGTCTCTTTGATCTTGGTTCAGGTGGAAACCAGAGGAAATCCTAGATTAGGCTCTGATGGCCAAAGAATGCCTATCAGCCCCAGGGAGGGGCACTCAACTGGAATGAGGTAACAGCATGAATTTTATGTTTATGAAAAAAAGTTGCATCTTGTGATATTTCTGTAAAAGTTGAGCTAATTTGTGTAGGTACTGAGTAGTATGAATCTGATAGAGGTAAAAAACACACATTGCACATGACAATAGGGTTAAAGGTGACCATATGTCCCAGTTTTCTCAGGACCAAGCAGTTTCCCAGAACTTGGGACTTTCAGTGATAAAACCAGGTCACTCCAGTGGGAAATACTACTTACTACTAATAATTTACCATGTGTCAGACACTATTCTAGCACTTTACATTCATTTACTTCTCAACTTACTCAATGAGAGAGGTACTGTAGTTATTTCTGTTCAACAAATAAAGAAATGAAGGATTAGAGAAGCTTTCTAGGTGGCACTCGTAGTGAAGAACTCACCTGCCAACACAGAAGACATAAGAGAGATCGGTTCGATCACTGGGTAGGGAAGATCCCCTGGAGGGGAGCATGGCAACCCACCCCAGTATTTTTGCCTAGAGAATCCCATGGATAGAGGAGCCTGGTGGGCCATGGTCCATGGGGCCACGAAGAGTTGGACACGACTGAAGCAACTTAGCGTGTACACACAAGTCAAGTAACTTACTCAAGGTCACACAGCTAAGTAAGTATGGAGCTGGGATGGGAACCCAGGTCTATCTGACTCTCAAATCCGTTATGGTCCTTAACCATCATCATAATATTCTTTCAAATATTTATGAAGGAAACACGCATTGGGACTAGCCTTTCAGGGCTTATTGTATTGAATTGTGTGGCTCTGAATAAGCCACATCTCTATGACCACTCCTCAGACTAGGAAGAGGTTTAAAAAATAATTCTTCTTATCCTCCTCCTCTCCCCCTCCTCCTCCTCTTCCTCCTTTTTGATACATGATGCTTATTCAATTTTGTAAATGAAATAGAATACTCAGGAATAGATATAACTACATACAGGAACTTACTATTTGATAAAGATAGGACTTCAAATCAGTGGGGAGAAAGGTGGCTTATCCAATGAATGTTGCTGGAACAACTAGGTAACCATCTGGAAAAAATAAATGTGGGTCCCTATTTCACACTTTATACTAAAATAAATTCCAAATGGAGTGAAGGTTTCTGTGAGGGAATGACATCAAAGAAATACTAGAAGGAAGCATGGGAATGGAGAAGATCTTTCTGAGTATGATACAAAATTCAGAAGACATAGAGATAACTAATAAGGACCTACTATATAGCACAGGGAACTTGACTCAGTACTCTATAATAACCTATATGAGAAAAGAATCTAAAAAAGAGTGGCTATATGTACATGTAAACTGATTCACTTCATTGTATACCTGAAGCTAACACAAGATTCAGTATAGTAAATCAACTATACGCCAATAAAAATTTTTTATAAATAATCCATAAGAGAAAAATTGTTAAATTCAACTACATCTTAAAAATACTTTGTGCAGCAAAACAAAGTTAAACAGATAAAAGCAACTGACGGAAATATTTTCAAATTATCACAAAGCAAGAATGGTGGCTCAGATGGTAAAGAATTCACCTTCCATGAAGGAGACCTGGGTTCAATCCCCAGGTTGGGAAGATCCCCTGGAGAAAGGAATTGCAACCTACTCTAGTATTCTTGCCTGGAGAATCCCATGGACAGAGGAACCTGGTGGGCTACAGTCCATGAGGTTGCAAAGAGTTGGACATGACTGAGTGACTAACACACACATATATACAATGGATAAAGCATTTGTACAAATTGTGAGAAAAATATAACAATACAGCACAATAAAGAAATAATGAGGATAGACAGTTTACAGAAGAGACTGACTCAACCATTTGAAAAGATAGTCAGCTTCAATGATAAGAGAAATGAAATCAAGGCTACAGGAAAGCATAATGTCTCACCAGTTGCACTGGTAAAGATTCAAAAACAAGATAACTCTATATTGGTGAGAATGTAAATTGGTAAAACCTCTTTAGAGGGCAATTGGCAAGGTCAACCACAACTTAAAATAAGCTATATACAGCTTTTGATTCGACAGTTCTATAGCAACAACACACATGTAGGAAAATGATCTGCAAGGATTTTTATTACAGTTCTTTTAACCATTGGAAGCAACCTATATATTCATCAAAGGGAACTGGTTAGACAATTGTGCTACATCTATCAGTTCAGTTCAGTTCAGTCGCTCAGTCATGTCCAATTCTTTGTGACCCCGTGGACTGCAGCACGCCAGGCTTCCCTATCCATCACCAACCCCCGGAGCTTACTCAAACTCATGTCCATTGAGTTGGTGATGCCATCCAACCATCTCATCTTCTGTTGTCCCCTTCTCCTCCTGCCTTCAAGCTTTCCCAGCATCAGGGTCTTTGCAAGTGAGTCAGTTCTTCAGGTGGCCAAAGTACTGGAGTTTCAGCTTCAACATCAGTCCTTCCAATGAATATTCGGGTCTGATTTCCTTTAGGATTGACTGGTTGGATCTCCTTGCAGTCCAAGGGACTCTCAAGAGTCTTCTCCAGCACCACAGTTTGAAAGCATCAATTCTTTGGTGCTCATCCTTCTATATGAGTCAACTCACATCTGTACATCACTATTGGAAAAACTACTGGAGTGGTTTGCCATTCCCTTCTCCAGGGATCTTTCTGACCCAGGGATCGAACCTGGGTCTCCTGCATTGCAGGCAGATTCTTTACTGTCTGAGCCACCAGGGAAGCCCCTAACACTGGAAAAACTGTAGCTTTGACTAGACTAACCTTTGTTGGCAAAGTAATGTCTCTGCTTTTGAATACATTGTCTAGGTTTGTCATAACTTTTCTTCCAAGGAGGAAGTGTCTTTTAATTTCATGGCTGTAGTCACTGTCCCCAGTGATTTTGGAGCCCAAAAATATAAAATCTGTCACTGTTTCCAATGTTTCCCTATTTGCCGTGAAGTGATGGGACATGATGCCATGATATTAGTTTTTTGAATGTTGAGTTTTAAGACAGCTTTTTCACTCTCCTCTTTAATCCTCATAAAGAGGCTAATTCCTCTTGGCTTTCTGCCATAAGGGTGGTGTCATCTGCATATCTGAGATTATTCATATTTTTCCAGGCAATCTTGATTACAGTCTGTGATTCATTCACTTGGGCATTTTGCATGATGTACCCTGCAAATAAGTTAAATAAGCAGGGTGACAATATATAGTTTTGACGTACTCCTTTCCCAATTTGGAACCAATCCATTGCTCCATATCCAGTTCTAACTGTTGCTTCTTGACATGCATGCAGGTTTCTCAGGAGGCAGGTAAGGTGGTCTGGTATTTCCATTTCTTTCAGAATTTTCCATAGTTTGTTGTGATCCACACAGTCAAAGGCTTTAGTGTAGTCAATGAAGCAGAAGTAGATGTTTTTCTGGAATTCTCTTACTTTTTCTATGATGTTACTTTTCCAGTGGATGTTAGCAATTTGATCTCTGGTTCCTCTGCCTGTTCTAAATTCAGCTTATACATCTGAAAGTTTTTGGTTTACATGCTGTTGAAGTCTAGCTTGAAGGATTTTGAACACTATCTTGTTAGCATGTGAAATGAACGCAATTGTGTGGTAGTTTGAACATTCTTTGGCATTGCCCTTCTTTGGAACTGGAACTTCCAGTCCCTTCCAGTCCTGTGGCCACTGCTGAGAAATAAATAGATAGATAAATTTTTTAAATGTATGAGAGACCCAGGGTTGGCTTCATGGGTGTACAACCTGTGTACTTGCAAAGGGCTCCGCATTTGGTTTAATGTTCTGATGTCACCATCTTGAAAGTCTTAGTAATTTTTGAACAAAGGTCCCTTCACTTTCATCTTGCACTAGGCTGTGTAAATTATCTTGCCAATTCTGGAGAAATTCTTGGTTTACAAATACTGTCTGAGGTTAGGTCCAGATTTAAAAGGAGATACTTGTGGAAGTCAAAGATATTTTTATTTGCTTGTGGTCACTAATGACAACCATTACAATAAGTAGCCAAATAAATTTTTCAATTACAGGGCAAACAACCAAAATCATCCATATTTGCTTGATCACTGAAAGCCACACATTTGCCCGCAGGAATGCCTACTCTCAAATGATAAGGTTCACTTTGCTCAAACTGGAAAAGCCATTTACAACGCTTCAAAAACTACCTGACATTTCCGCTTTCTGTGAAAGGATGGTCTGCACAACAGAAATCTCGTGTGGTTTCTGCCTGCCACACAGACTAAACAAAATGATGCTTCTGTTAAAACATAAATGCATGAGATATTTCGCTTTTAGGAATTTTGTTATGATAACCCCAGGAAGCAAACAAACACACAGTACTAGCTCCTACCTGACCAGGGTGGCATTGCCCAAGTCTGAACAGTCTTTTCAACCTGGGAAGTTTTAGCCAAGGATGCTTATCCTTAAATGAATGGATTATAAATATATTTTATTATAGGACTAGACTAAGTGACAGAAACACTACAGCAAAGTGAACCAAAGGCAATACTCAGAGGATAAAGAAGGAGAAAGATGCAGCTTAGACAACAATTATATCTACTTAGTTTGCATTTGGTTTCTCGACTATAAAATGGGTAAAATACTACTTACTTCACAAAATCATGCCATGGATTAAATGAGATAATGGACATGAATGTGCTTTGTAAATGACTAATTACTAAGGTATCATCATCCATATCATTATGTAAGCATGTTATTTTGAGTAGGTATCTGTGTTTGTACTGCCAGTGTTGTTTTGAATGGGAGAAGGCAGCCACATTTAATACCTCCAACACTAACTAAAAAAACTTCTTCCAACTGCAAATGTAAGACAGGGCTTCCCAGTATAAAACAAACAAGCCAGAAGTAAATAGGATGAAAAGCAGAAGTTCCCCTTCACCTTCTACTGCAAATCCTAGTCCTTTTAACAGAGCATAGTAGACATTCTTCCAGGAGGACTTTTATTCATTTATTTATTAACTTTTAATTTTGTATTGGGTATAGCCAATTAACAAAGTTCTGATTATTTCTGGTAAACAGCTGAAGGGACTCAGCCATACATATACATATATCCATTCTCCCCCAAATCTCCCTTCCATCCAGACTGCCACATAATACTGAGCAAAGTTCCACGTGCTATACAATAGGTCCCTGTTGGTTATCCATTTTAAATATAGCAGTACGTACATGACCATCCCAAACTCCCTAACTTTCCCTTCCCCCTGGCAACCATAAGTTCGTTTTCTAAGTCTATGAGTCTCTTTCTGTTTTGTAAGTAAGTCGATTTGTATCATTCAGGAGGAATTTTTAAAAATGTATGTGAATAACAAAATAAAACTGCTAGAACTCTAAGAGATGCATCACAACCCCCTACCCAGTGTTAGGTAATGTCATTTCTTCTCACCTATAAACCCTTTGCTAAAGCAGAGATGCCCATAACTCCTAACCTTGCTTCATTAAATCAGCTGTCCGACGCAGCTGCTTCCTGGATGTTGAGAATATTCACAAGTAATCATTTAAAAACAGATCCTGCCATTAAATTTTAGAATAATTACCACATCTGTCCTCATGGTATTAGGTCTCTGGGGAGTAGACCAGTGGGTGACTCTAATCATGATGGTTTATAGTAATCTTGGGTCACTTTTATAATAACAAGAAGTTTTAAAGGCACTTTGGATGTATCACCTCTTCAGGTTTTACAAAGGCCCTATTAGGTAGGTAGGGACATTAGTCCCATTTTAGAGATGAAGAACCTGAGGCACAGAGAGGGCCAGTGGTTTTAAAACTCCAGTGGTATGTGATCCTCATGCAGGGCTTTTGAAAGCACAATCAGGGGATCCCAGTGATTTTCCAAGGCCACCTACATTAAAACCCCCAGGGACTTTAAAAGGGCAGATTCCTGGGTTCCACTTCAGACCTATGGAATCAGGTTGTAAAAGTATTTAACCATCACCACCACTCATCTCCAGAACTTTCTCATCCTCCCAGACTAAAACTCTGCACCCATTAAACAACAGCTCCACACTGCCCCTCCCCAAGCCCTGATAACTACTCTTCTACTTTCTGTCTCTATGTACTTGGCCATTCTAAGCACCTCATATAAGTGGAAGCGTTCACTATTTGTCCCTTTGTGTCTGGCTTATTTCATTTAGCATAATGTTGTCAAGATTCATCCATGGTGTAACACGTGTCAGACTTTCACTCCTTCTTAAGGCTGAGTAATATTCCCCTATATGTCTATATCACATTTTGTTTCTCCATTCATCCACTTATGGACACTTGGGTTGTTTCCACCTTTTGGCCATTGCGAATAATGCTGTTATGAACATAGATAAGAATATTTGTTGAAGTTCCTTCTCTCAACTCTTTTGGGCATATACCCAGAAGTGCACTTCCTGGAACATATGGTAATTCTGTGTTCAATCTTTTGAGGAACTATTGTACTGTTGTCTATAGTAGCTGCATCTTTTTATATTCCTACCAGCAATGTACAGGGTTCCAATTTCTCTGCATTCACTGCAATACTTTTCTTTCTTTTTTTTATATAACAGCCTTAATAGGTACGAAGTGGTGGAATCTGCACTTTCAGCACGCCCCTCCACATGATTGTTACTCACACCAAAGTTTGAGAACTGATGTCTTTAGAAATCTTAGCAGCAGAAATCTTAGGGGCAGTGAGCCTTCTAATTCTGAGAAGCAAAGCTGGGTTTGGGCTACAAGTGTCATCATCAATAGTACATTAATGGGGATAGTTTGATCACCCCCCAAATGAAAAACAATTTAAAGAAATGGTCTTCAACCACCTGCTAAGAAGTTGGTAGACTGAAGAAGAGAAACAGGGAAGACAGTTGCTGACCTTGATAGCCACCTTGACCTGAATCAAAGCAAAGAAAAAAGTCCCTCAAACCAAATATTGTCCCATAGCAGCCTTGAGCAGAACAAATAACGTTTAGCCTCTCAGCCCACAATGGGAAAAAAGTTCCTTTCTGGCAATGTCTGATTGAGTAAGAAAAACAAGGCCCTATCGCCACAGGTGAGGGGAACTGGTGCCAGCTACGACAGAGATGGGGAAAGGAGGCAGGCGGGGAGGAGACGATGGAGCTGCGAGCCAGCGACCTTGGGTTTCTCTCCACCAGAAAGTTTCCTTAATATTTACCTTCGTATTCACCAAATTTTTGGATGGTTAAATGCACTGGTAAGAAATAAGGAAAGATGGGTCTCAGGCGTTCAAGTGATGAAATTGTGCCCCCTCGTGGTTGTTCTTTAGGACACTCAAGTCATGAAAGATTAAAGAATGGGAGGCGGGGTGAGGAATGGTGGGGATCAGTGGGAGTCTCAACTGAATTGATTCCAGTTGTCTGAGACGGACAGAAATTTGAAAATATTCTCCTCAGTCCTCTTTCCTGTGGTAATCTGGATGCTGGCAGTACTTTCTGTGATAGAGTGACATCAGTTACATTTCTTGAGTGTTTTCTTATCATACCACACACCTCTGTACAACACCAAAAGGTAACTTTTACTGCTGATGTTATTACTACCATTCTTATGTAATGGGTGAAGCAACAGCAACAGAGGCTCAGAGTATTAAGTCACTCTTTCAAGGTCACAGACTCCACCTTTGAACCACAGTTCCTCACAACACGTAAGCACCAAAGAACATAATGGAAAAGAGATAAGGATCAAAAATAGATCCCTGGGACTTCTCTGGTGGTCCAACGGTTGACCAAACATTCCAGCAGAAGTTTGGGAGGCATGGGTTCGATCCCTGGTCAGGAAACTAAGGTCCCACAAGCTGTGGGGTGTGGCCAAAAATTAAAAAAAAGAAAATCATTGGAAGGAAAAGCCACACCCCTTAAATTCTCTGCCATGACTAGGGGGAAGCAGACATATACACTAGGAAATAACTTTGTATTTTTGGCCGTTAAAAAGAAATAAAAGCCTCAAATGGAGTCATTTGTCACCATATCAGCAAACCCAGGCTGAGCTACAGTTTCAACCTCTCCCAGGAAGCTCAGTTCAGTTCAGTTGCTCAGTCGTGTCCGACTCTTTGAGACCCCATGGACTGCAGCACGCCAGGCTTCCCTGTCCATTACCAACTCCCGGAGCTTGCTCAAACTCATGTCCATCAATCAGTGATGCCATGCAACCATCTCATCCTCTGTCATCCCCTTCTCCTCCTGCCTTCAATCTTTCCCAGCAAACCCAGACTTAGCTGCAGTTTTAACCTCTCCCAGCAAAGTGACCTTTAAATAGACAACCTGGTCACTGGTGAGATAATCTGCATAAGATTCTTGCCATTTGCTTCCCCCCAAAAAAGACGATGACCTGGCCTCAAACGATTCTTTCTTTTCTTTTGCTAATAACTTCCTTGCCTCACTCTCCCTCTGCCTATAGAAACCTTCCATTCTGTACAATTCCTTGGAGTACACTTCTGTTCATTAGATGAGATGCTGCCCAATTTATGAATGAATAAAGCCAGTTAGCTCTTCAAATTTATTCATGGATTTTTGTTTTGTAACAATAAAATGATAATCATATTGAATGATAAAATTATTTGTAGAAAACTTGGAATATAGAAATAGGCAAAAAAAAAAAAAGGGAGAACAAAATTATTCATAATCCCACCGTTCAGAGTTATTCACTATTTTCACTTTGCTGAATATTATCTAAGACTTTTTACTATGTATATATACAATAGTAGATATAATTGTTTTATGAAGAAAGAAATAATAGTCTTTGTTGGTGTTATTCACTGAGGCATTGCATTTGTATGTATGTGTCATATATTCCCAGAAGAAGAATCCCAGGATTTTCTCTCCTGTGTGATTTCAACTTGCTTCCACCTGGTCCATGATGCCAGCTAAGATCACTAATACAAACTGATGGGATGGGATCAGGTTATCTGTCATTAGTCTGGATCACCAAACTGCACACCGAATCTGGAGCTGATCACTTGACAATTGTTTAAGCTGCTTGTGAGTCAACTCTGTCATCATTAGGGGATGCTGTATCACCGGTTAGAAACCAGACAATGGCTTTGGAGAGCTACCTGGTAAGAACCTTTGCCTCTCCTCAGTGATGTTGATGGTGTTGAGAGCACTGGCCTCAAAGGAGCACGTGCACCTTTATGGCAGCACAGAAAGGTGGCAGAAAGAGCATGACAGTCTTTTATGTCTGTTCACTCAAGTCCTAAGCCCAGGCCGAAACCTTTATGTGTGAAAAGGGCTTCACTGAGAAGCATCAAACCAACATGTACTTAAGAGCTGTGCAACCACAATCCTACTCCTAGATGTATACTCAAGAGATTTGAAAACATGTTCACACAAAACATGTAGATTGTTCACAAATGTTCACAGCCTCATTATTCATAACAGCCCCAAATGGAAACAACCCAATCGTCCATCAACTGATGAATGGATAAACAAAATGTGGTATATTCATACAATCCAGTGTCATTTGGCCATAAAAAGCAAGGAAATTCTGATACATGGTACAACACAGATGAACTTTGTAAACACTAAACAAAGTTAAAGAAGTCAGAAAAGAGCACATATTGTATGATTCCATTTAGATGAAATGTCCACAGTAGGCAAATCCATAAAGACAGGAAGTAGATGGGTGGTTACCAGGGATGGAGGCAAGAAAATGGGATGGACTGCTAATCAGCATGGGGTTCCTCTTGGGGGTGGTGAAAATGTTCTGGAATCAGGTAGTAGCAACGGTTGTATAACTTTGTGAGTACACTAAAAATCACAGAATTGTACATTTTAAAATGGTGAATGTTATTGTAAATAAATTGTATCTCAATAAATTTAAAAAAAACTTAGTACGCTATAGTGAATTGAAAGTTGCTCAGTCATGTCCGACTCTTTGTGACCCCATGGACTATACAGTCCATAGAATTCTCCAGGCCAGAATATTGGACTGGGTAACCTTTCCCTTCTTCAGGGGATCTTCCCAACCCAGGGATCGAACCCAGGTCTCCCTCATTATAGGCAGATTCTTTACCAGCTGAGCCACAAGGGAAGCCCAAGAATACTGGAGTGGGTAGCCTATCCCTTCTCCAGGGGATCTTCCCAACCCAGGAATAGAACCAGGGTCTCCTGTATTGCAGGCAGATTCTTTACCAACTGAGCTACCAGGAAGCTTAATAAAAAATAATAGTAAAAGGGGAGAGGATTTTAGCAGCTTTCTCTTTGGCTATGGAGGGCTGATCAATAAGCACCTCTGCCCAGAGGACAGGACAGATTCCTACGAAGCCAGAGTCTTTCAGGTTTCACAGCTTCCAGCAGGGAAACCTGCAGAGTCCAGAGTGATCCCGCCTTGTATCTTAAGGCATCTGACATCCATCAGTCCTTTAAGGGTGTGCACTTAGTAACAGATGAATCCAACCCTACATACTTGAAGGACTGTCATGTGACAAAGGGATTGGGCATCTGAGTAACTACAGTCGGCAGAATTAGGACCAGTGAATGAAATGACAATGAGCCACAGTCTGGTCAATAAAAAGACAAAGTCCTGAGGGGTTCAGTTCAGTTCAGTTCAGTCGCTCAGTCGTGTCTGACTCTGCAACCCCATGAATCGCAGCACGCCAGGCCTCCCTGTCCATCACCAGCTCCCGGAGTTCACTCAGACTCACGTCCATCGAGTCAGTGATGCCATCCAGCCATCTCATCCTCTGTCGTCCCCTTCTCCTCCTGCCCCCAGTCCCTCCCAGCATCAGAGTCTTTTCCAATGAGTCAACTCTTTGCATGAGGTGGCCAAAGTACTGAGGGGTTAGAGTCATTCAAACATGGCATCAGTGCTTTATCTGGGCTGTATTCCAGCAAGTTGGAGGACCACCCCTGGGACCTTGCATATTTATATATTCTGGCCAGGACTGGATGTTCCAACTCAGAGGTCCTAAGAATCTATATGAAGAATGAGAGAAGGAAAAAGAAACTGTGAGAAAGGAGAGCCAAGAGGTAGACATTGCCAGAATCCAGGACAGACGCACCAGAATCCAGGACACAGTCCGAATGAGGCAGCTCCCGCTCCATTTAAAGATGGCCTTTTCTCAGCAGGTGGGCAGAGATGAGGAAAGCATAGCTGTGAGCAGAGCCAGACTACTGACTGACCCTATTTGAGGGAAAGAGCTATTCAATCTCAAACCCTCAAATGGGGACTTTCCTGGTGGTCCAGTGCCTAAGACTCTGCATTCCCAGTGTAGGGGGCCCAGGTGTGATTCCTAGTCAGGGAACTAGATCCCACATGCTGCAACTAAAGAGTTTGCAAGCCACAGCTAAAAAGATCCTGCAACCAAGACCTGGCACAGCCAAATGAAAAAATGAACATTAAAAAAAAACCCTCAAATGCTATCAGGAAGTATTGAGCAGTGATTGAGCACAAGGGCTCTGGTTTCAAAACCTGATCCACTAATTAGTAGCTGTGTGACCTTGGGCAGTGCATTAAGATCTCTGGGTTTCCTTTTCCCCAGTTAAAGCAATGGAATAATCATAGGACCTACCTCACAGATTTGTTCTTCGGATTGAATGAAATAAGGCAAATAAAGTGCTTGGCCCTAACATGCATCGCCAGTAGCTGCTGCCAGCTGACCTAAACAAATTGAACTATGCACAAATGATTAGGCTGCTTTTGGTAACTGTAGGTAGGTCCCAAACATTATGAGTTGTTAAGGGCTAGCTGCTCTCCCCAAAACTTCACTTCCCACAAGTTTCAGATCAAATTCTGTCACATTTCAGACTTTTATTAGATACGCTTTTATCAGCAAGAAGACACAAAAGGAACCTGTTCTGGAAACTGATCACAGCTCTGTCCTTTCAGGTGCTCTAACCAGGCCTTGCATCAAAGGTTTGCTCCAGGGGGTCTCCACAATCTAGAAGCGAGAATGGATTAACCTGGAGGCTTCAGGCTTTGACACTGTGGCTGGACTCAGGACCATTTTAGAATCTACAGGCACCACAGGTACCATCCAGAATCCTTCTTCCAATCATGCAAAGGTAAGGAGGGACTGTAAGCTGTCTTAGCCAATGAGTGTGTATCTTCCAGACCACTGATTATAATGATGAGGGCTCATTTCTAATGGGTTTTTAACATGCCACATCCTCCCCGTCCCCAGTGAAAACCCATCTAATATCCTTATGACGCCAATTATAATACTCTGATGCTAATGGGAGATAAAGACTAAGCCTTCATAGTAGCTGTGGACATTAATTAAATGCCAGTGGAACACTCCTGTGCTGTGTGTTCTTGATTAAGGCAACAGGCCTTCCCTAGGGTACAGATTAACTGAACACATACTTACCATGACACTGTAAACCACAGGCATCTGAGTGCTGACTGCATTCCTCCAGTGCCCTGGTACTTGTGAAGCAGAGACTTGCTTTTGGTAGGCACTAACCACTTAAATTATGAAATGCCTCCATAATTCCTTTAAATCTTTTAGCCCATTTAGGTTCTCAAAACAGCTGTTTAGTAATTAGATAAAAGAAACAGAGTTTTGAAAAAAATAAAACAAAAGAAAGCGAAGAGAAATAACAGGCACATGAATACATTTTTATTTTAGAAGAACTGAATAGACAAACGCCTACAAAGATTATAGACTAAATGGGATTAACTGGATTAATTCTCAGCTACAACTAAAAAAAAAAAAAAACAAAAAACCGCTGTTTGATGTGTGGGCTATGCCTCCTGCTTTATGGATGAGGAAACAAGTTCAGAGAGGTTAATTTACTAACACTTGAAAAAAGTCACAGAGTTGTAGGACAGTTGGCAGAAATAAAGAGAAAAAGGAAAAAAAAAAAGCAATGAGACTCTCCTTGTATAAATGCAGCATGTTATCTTAGGTGATAAGCAAGAGAGAAATTGTGTGGCCACCCAGGTGGCTCCGCAGAAAAGAACCTGCCTGCCAATGCAGGAGATATAAGAGATGTGGATTCGATCCCTGGGCTGGGAAGATCACCTGGAGAAGGCAATGGCAACCCACTCCAGTATTCTTGCCTGAAAATCCTATGGACAGAGGAGCCTGATGGGCTACAGTCTGTGCGGTCACAAGTTGGACATGACTGAGAAAGCACACACACACCAAGTCCCATCTCCTGCAGGGAGCCTTTCTTTTTTTTTTTTAGGGAGCCTTTCTTTAGTGAGAAGAATCACTCATCCTCTCACATAGCCAGTGCATCTCGTTTCCCTCCATTTGAGCGTTAATTTCATACTTTCAATTGACTGTGGAGAGATGCACTCTCTTCCCACTGGACCTCGAGGGCCTATTCATGCTGCCTTGCCCACGCCCAGTTCCAGACCACCTCCATCTAGAATTACAGCAAGCCGAGGGCTAGGGTTACTGCACTTAGCACTGAAAGGCCGCCTCATTCCAGCCTTTTAGAGCCCGGCAGCTAATCACTCATCACTTGCCAGTTGGATGGTGTACTCTGGGCTTGCTTTGTGTCTGCCAGGGCCAAAAACAAGCAAAGGGTGGGGGATCATCAGGAATGGAACAGGCTGAGCAGGGCTGGAGGATGAGTGACATGGGAATTCAGAGAACCAACATCCCCAGGGTGTTCAGGCTTGTGGACAGATGCGAGGGTCTCTATAACTGACACTGTGCGTGTGACTAAGGGCCCACATGCTCTGTCCCTAACTGGGATTACTGAGGGTTTACTATGTGTGATTTTTTTTAAATGAGAACTTCAACACAGTTGCTGTCTTTAAGAGGAGCCTTCTGGTGGGTAGATAAATTTTCTCCTAATTTACCTCTAAGACTCTCAACCAGCCTGTTCCTTCTCTTCTCTTCCAGTCTCCATGAAATATACTCCCATTCACCTTCTCACCTAGTCCAGGAACCTCAGAGTACCCCCTCTTTTTCACCTCTTACATCCGATAAACTGTTGCATCCTATAAACTGTCACATCCCACAAATGCTATCTCCTTTTCTGTCTCATTTCTAAGATCCTAGTTCAGTGTTTCATCATTTCTCATTTGGGTTATTGCAACAGTCTTCCCACTAGTTTCCCCGATTCCAGGATCAGACCCTTAACTCACCCCTTCCCCACTGTAGCCGGAGTGATCTCTCTCCTAGAAATCCATCAGCAGATTCCCATGCCTGGAGAATAAAGTGCAAGCTCCCAGTTCCTTCTGTTGCTCATTCAGTAAACATTTGCTGAGCGCCTTCCCTGAACCAGGCATTATGCTCAGACCAAGGATACAGGTGGGAACAAAACAAAAACGGTCTTTGTCCTCAGAAAGACACACAAAACAAGTAAACAAGAAAACATCTGACCTCAAATTGTGATAGAAAGGTGCAAAGTAAAGGAAGTGGAGGCTAGATTTGAGAATCACAGTGGGTGCCTACTTGAGACCAGGCTTTCAGGGAAGGATCTCTGAGAACTAAAGGAAGGGTAGGAGGTGATCAGGTAAACAGTAGGCAGGACATAGAAGCGCTTCCTGTCTTTTAGAAACATACAGCTAGCTGCATGGTGATGAGCTAAGGACGAGGCAGGGGGAATTTGGGCGGGGGCAGAGAAGGTGATGACACCCACTCCAGCACTCTTGCCTGGAAAATCCCATGGACAGAGGAGCCTGGTGGGCTGCAGTCCATGGGGTCACGAAGAGTCGGACACGACTGAGCAATTTCTCTTTCACTTTTCACTGTCATGCATTGGAAATGGCTACCCACTCCAGTGTTCTCGCCTGGAGAACCCCAGGGACGGGGGAGCCTGGTGGGCTGCCGTCTATGGGGTCACACAGAGTCGGACACGACTGAAGTGACTTAGCAGCAGCAGCAGGGGGTTGTTGTAGGGGTCAGACCAAGCCTTGTAAGCCGTGGGAAGAGTATGGATTTCATTCTAAATACACTGGGAAGTCATTGAAGACTCTGAAGCAGGTAAGTAACTCAGTCTGATTTTCATTTTCATAAGATCACCTTGGAGGGTACATGAAGAATGGCTCAGAGGGCCACAGAGTGGAAGTGCTGTTATATCCCAAATTCATATGTTGAAGTCCTAGTCCCAGTATCTCAGAGTACGAATGTATGTGGAGACAAAGTTCTTAAAGAGGTAATTAAGTTCAAGCAAGGGCATTAGGGCAGACCCTCATCCCATATGACTAATGTCCTTAACATTAGTCCTTAAAGAGATTAGGACGCAGATGCACACATGTGAAGACCATGTGAAGACACAGGGGGAAGGCAGCTACCCACAGGCCAAGGAGAGAGGCTGCAAAAGAACCAACCTGCAGATACCACGACTTTGGATGTCCAGTCTCCAGAAATGTACAAAATTAAATTCTGGGGTTTAAGCCACCAGGTCTGAGGCCCTTTGTTGTGACAACTTAAGCAGACTAATATAAGTGGGAGGTCAACTTACGAGATCATGGAAGAGGCCAGGCTGGGAGAAGATGATGGTAGGCTGTTTCAGAGGGAAAGAAAAGGAGATGGAGCAGACTGGATGAATTCCAGAGGGACCTTCGAGTACAGACTATAGAACTAGAGATGGAGAGAACAAGGGTGATCAAATCAGATGGGCCTGAACAGGTGATGGCGATGCCCTTTACTGAGATGGGGAGGCTCCAGGGAGAAAGAGGAGTGGGCAGAGAAGCCAGACTCCTTATGGTGACTTCCATGGGGTTCCATGTGCTCAACAATGACAAAGACAACATTGGCTGACATGCCTCCAAAAACATTAATTAATTTAATTAAATCATCCAACATGAAAATTTAAATTAATGAACTTTGTTTTTTAGAACATTTTTAGGTTTACAGAAAAATAAAGCAGAGTCCCCATATAGTCCTCTCCTCTGCACAGTTTCACCCATTATTCCAACATGTTTTAAATCCAAAGGAAATTGTTCCTAGAGTCAAAATAAAGCTTAGACCTTTCTATCTGCTCTCCCAACACAGAGAGATGGTTGCAGTGTGGAAAAGCTTAGTAGTGACTCAAGTGAGCACAGCCTGCCCTGAGCTCTCTCTCAGCCCCGTCTCCCACCAACTTCCCACCTTCCTTTTGAGGGAACTAGTTTAATTTTCTTCACTTAGCCTGGCCAACTGCTCTTCACGCCTCAACTTGGCTCATGTGTCATCCCCTCCCAGAAGTCTGTCCTGATTGGTCACCCACTCTGCCCACATTGGGCCAGTAGCCTGTGCAACCCACAGGTTATCCCCGCCCGTATCAGAGGGAGGAAAATGCTCTTTGTGAATGTGTCACCCTACCTCCCATGACACTATAACCAACAGGAGAGCAGGGAGCCTGGCTTATCAACTCTGTATTCCTAAGGCTTCCCTGGTGGCTCAGACGGTAAAGAATCTGCCTACAATGTGGGAGACCTGGGTTCAGTCCCTGGGTTGGGAAGATCCCCTGGAGGAGGGCATGGCAACCCACTCTAGTATTCTTGCCTGGAGAATCCCACGGACAGAGGAGAAACCCCATGGTGGGCTACAGTCCACTGGGTCACAAAGGATCAGACACAACTGAATGACTAAGCACAGCACAGAGCCCAGCACGGTGCTTGGTTGTAACAGTACTCCAGAAATATGTTTTTCAAGTGAACAGAAAGTGGTTGGTGGAAAGAATGAATGAAGGAAAGAAAGAGGGAGGAAGGGACAGAGGGAAAAAAGAAGAAAGGAAGGGAAAGAGAAAGAAAGGTAAAAAGATAAAGGAAGAAAAGGAAGGAAGGGAAAGGAAGGGAGGAAGGAAGAAAAAGAACAAAGTGTATTTAGGAATTCAGGACTTAATAAACTCAAAGCCCGTCAGCAAGACTGCCTGCTAACTGCAGAATATAGCCTCCCTGGGAAGCGGAGTCACATGGCAGGTTGCAGAAGGTCCTTAGAGGATACAGAGCGCTGGGCAGTAACAGGAGCAGCTGCTTGTGGTGAGCTGTTGTCTAACACGTCAGCCAGGGAGGCTCAGGATATGTGCTGAGTGCTGGAAGGAAAACAGATCATCTTCTGTGTGCGTGGCCCATGTCCCTGACCCTGCCATTAGAGTGACCTATTGTGTGCGAATGGGAATTGGACATGTAATCTATAGACTCTGGGTTGAATCCAATTTTGTCCACCTGGTAAATGAGTGTTGGTTAGATGATCTATCTTCTCCCTGGAGGTCATAATTCCACATAAGTGGCAACTGGGTCTTATCAAGCTGCTCCAATTCCTGTAGCTCCTATGATGTCCTCGTGTGATATCCCCAGTGTGTTAAATATTTGTTGTGCTTGACAAATAGGTTCTATTTCAAGTTTTCCCATGGGCTGGCTGTGTGACTTTCAAGAAATCATGTAATTTCTCTGGACTTTTATTTCCTATCTGGAGTTATGTATAGAAACGATCTGTTTGTCTTCTCTAGAAAATTCCAGGGATACTGAATGGATGGGTGTGACCCTGGAAATAAGCAAGGAGCTTGGAGTAGAGGATCCACCTTCAGCATTCTACGATCCTAACCCTTCCATGCTGCCAGTGTCCTGAGGACTTCGCCTTGATGCTAATCACGAGTTCCTTCTTACTGGTTTCCCTCGCCTCCCTTGCATTGTATAAGCTGTGTGTGTGTCGGGGGTGGGGTGTTTTTCTCTATCAGAGATCACTGATGCACAGCAAGAAGTACTATGGTTTATGTAGTACTTTTAATAAAGTACAAATAAAAAGCAATTTAATATAATTGCTGTTTTCACAAGAGAATTGTCTTATTTTTCAATCCAGATAATACGTACATCAATCTATGAATATTAAATATTCTTTAATTCCATAAGTCAGCAGAGAAAAGGAAAAGTGAGGGAGAAAGAAGGAAGGGAGGAGAGAGAGAAAGAATGCCAAGCAGAGATTTAAAACACAAGAGACAGAGAAAGAGGCAAAGAGGACAGAGGGAGGAAAGATCTGGCGGGGGGAGAGGAGGGGAGACCAAAGAGAAGTGGATGGAGAGGGTGAAGAGCATCCAGGGGGAAAGACGAAAACAGAATCTAAATGCCCTTCGTGGGCCCTGCTCCTCCCCAGGGCTGTCGTCTTTCATCACAGGGTTACTTGTTCTCACTTGCCCTGAAGTGTAAAAACCAACTCTTCATCTGTACTTTCAGTGACTTAAGAATTAAATCCACTGTAGGAACTTTGGTCATTTAAGGGAGAAATTCTTGAGTCTGTAGGGGCAGTGACAAGAGCAATGCTTATCTCAGTTGCCTGACGAAATCAAACAAACCCAGTCAGAAAGCAGGGCTTTTCCTGCCCCAGGGACAGGCCGAGTCACCCACTGATTGCTGAATTTTCCCCCAGCAGTGATAGTTTCGGTGTCTTGTAAATGTGGCCAGCACATCCATTCAGTGTCATGTCATTCATGGAGTAAGGAGCAGGACTAACAGATGCATATGGCACCAAGGCCTCCACGTTTGGTTGTGTGGGTTGTTCACTGAACAAGTGCCTGGTCCAAGAGACACCCATATCCAATAGAAGCAGCTGGCAAAGCCGTGTCCGCTTGGAGAAAGCAGTGCCTTTTCCTAATTTGCCCAAAGGCACCAGTGGACTCATGTGACCCAAGGTTCAATCAGAGGAGTAAGTGGAAGTGAAGTCGCTCAGTCGTGTCCACCCTTTATGGCCCCATGGACTGCAGCCTACCAGGCTCCTCTATCCATGGGATTTTCCAGGCAAGAGTACTGGAGTGGGTTGCCATTTCCTTCTCCACAGGATCTTCCCAACCTAGGGATTGAACCCGGGTCTCCCGCATTGTAGGCAGACGTTTTTACCGTCTGAGCCACCAGGGAGGAAGGATTGCTTTTTATCTGAAGGAGGCTGCAAGAGTGTGGGCGGTTCTAGAGACTTGATCTGCGCATGAGATGGGCTCCCGTCCCCGCAAGATGGCAGTGGGAGAGGAGGATGAACTATCTCAAACCTCACAACCATCTTACATTTACTCTCTGGCTTGATCACATCCCCACAGGTAGGTGAGGCAGGTATTTCCTGTTTTCAGATGATGACATTGTTGGTTAGAGAGACTGAGACCCACCAAGGGCAGGTAGGATAAGCAAATTTGGGAACTTAGCACAATACTAAGCCTAGGTTTGTCAGTGAACAAAGGACTGTGGATGCTGGGACAGGCATTTGTTATGTGGACTCTGAGTCAGCTGCTCTTGCTGACTTGCTAAAGAGGAATTTGGGCTATCGTCAAGTCCCTCTCCAAACTGATTTCTCTCACTGTCAGGCATGAGTGTGTCTTCCTTAAAGGACTATCAGGAGTGGAGGACTCAGAGAATCCAGTCCTTCCCCAAGGAATAGCCCACCCTCCATTCTCGGAGACAGGGCACCTCTGAAGCCTGAGTCTGTATGACTTTGCGTCCCTGGCCAACACCAGAGGGTGCTGACCAAGGTCCTCCGACATCAGAGACAGCAGCAGAGGAATGGTGCATCCCCATGTGACCACTAGAGGGCGCAGGCAGGGCCAGTCTCAGCTTTCCCCAGATACTAACCACGTGGGAACAGTGATAGAGCCCAGGTGTGGAAGGCAGTTCTTACAGGAAAGACCTCACCAAAGGTAGCCATTGAAGTCTTCCCTCGTGGCCCAGTGGTAAAGAATCCACCTGTCAATGCAAGAGGCATGGGTTCGATCCCTGGTCCAGGAGGATCCCACATACCTCGGAGCAACTAAGCCCCTGTGATACAACAACTTAGCCCAGAAGCCGCAACTACTGAGCCCATGTGCCACAACTACTGAAGCCGGAGTGCCCTGGAGCCTGTGCCCCGCAACAAGAGAAGCCTGAGCACCACAACTAGAGGCGAGCCCACGCAGCAATGAAGACCCAGCACAGCCAAAGATAAATAAATAAAAAGAGTAGCCATTGAGGAGGAAGTGGACATCCAGGTGAAGCAGTGTATCTTAAAGGCACACTGGAGAAGGCAAAGAGATCAGGTCAATCACCTGCTCTGGTACCAGCAGTGTGACCTCCAGCAAGTTGTTTTTAACGTCTCTGAACCTCAGTTTACTCATCTGCAAAATGGAGCTACTAGCCTTGGGGTTGCTGAGTTGCCATGAGCCTTCTAGAATATCTAGTAATTCTAGAAATTCTAGAATATCACCCAGCATGTTAAGCAATTGCACAGTGGTTTATTACTATAAAAATCCTACTATGTTTCTGGACTTAGAGAAATTCTTAAATTCTTCTGGAGTAAGGCCCTGAAGAGATTCTGAATCATAACTTACTGGTAGAGGTTGTGTTCCTTCCAAATAGTCACGCTTTTAAGTGTATATGCTCATGATCGCAGAGGAGTTTTCTTGTACCACATTCAAAAGAGTACTATCTACAATCGTAAATAACATTGGGGGCATGCGGAGTGCAGAGCTGGGTGAGGGGATCTGGGAAGGGGCCCTGGCAAGAGAGGAAGAAGTGGTGGGTACAGGCGCAGGGACACGACGCTGAAAACCGGGAGGCTGTGAATTACAGTGTTGGAAACACTGGATTGGACAGGACATCTGAAGGGTGTGAGCGGAGGGATAACCTGGAGGCAGATGGTCTCCTATCTGGAATTGTTTTTTCATCTTTAAAATGGGAGGTTGATTGAGCTGATCCCTTCCAGCTTTGACATTCTCTCATTCTACATGGGGAAGCAGGAAAAGAATTCCAAAGAAGCAGAAATGTAGGACAACACGTACATCTGGTCCAAGTTATATCTCCAGTTATTCATTCTTTCATCAAAAAGTGAAAGTGTTAGTCGTGCTGACTCTTTCCAATTCCATGGACTAGTCCACCAGGCTCCTCTGCCCATGGAATTCTCCAGGCAAGAATACTGGAGTCGGGTAGCCATTCCCTTCTCCTCAGACTGGACATTATACTCAGGTGCCAAAAAACAACTGGATGGACAAGAATTCCTTGTCCTGAAAAAACCCATCATCCAGTGGGCAATGTCAATGCCTCTCCTTTCATATGTTCAGTCTGAGAGGGCAGGAAGGCATTGTTAAGGATTAAATGGGAGGAGAAGGTGGAGGAACTCTGGATCCAACTTATTTATTGAATCCCTCAAGTTTCTGCTGTTTGTTGAACCTGCACCTAATACATTTTGCCAATTTTTATAACACGAGTAATTTTAAGAATAATGTACTTTGTTTATACTGTACTTAATACTTTTCTAAGCATTTTCTACTAAATTATTTCTTTTTTATGTCTATCTCTGTGGGCAATATAAAAGAAGCATAAGACATGATCCTTAACCTCAAGGAGCTTGTTTTTAAATTGAGGGTGGAAATAATGAGAAAATAAATAAAACCATTACTTGGATCAAGAGAGAAGTTTTGCAGGTAAGGCTACCTCATTTACATTAAAAGAATATGATATGTGATGGCCATGAGCTTTGGTAACTGGAAAAGACTTCATAATTGGGAGGCAGCATACTTACAAGTTGGGCTTCCCAGGTGGCACAGTGGTAAAGAATCTGCCTGCCAAAGCAGAAGACTCAGGTTCGATCCCTGAGTCAGGAATATTCCCTGGAGAAGGAATGGCAACCCACTCCAGTGTTCTTGCCTGGGAAATCCCACGTAAAGTGGATCCTGGCTGGCTACAGTCCATGGGGTCACAAACAGTTGGACATGACTGAGCACACACACGCACACATGCATACTTACAAGTTAGGAGGGGTTTGACTCAGAAGTGCTGAGATATTCCTCCAGGAAAGAGCATGGAAGACAAAGGGGTTGAGGGTGGGGACACTAAAGAGGTCGTATATATATCACTAAAAAATAAAGGGAAATTTGGTTGATTTGGCACGGTAATGGTCTTGAGAGTATATTTGATCCTATATGCAGTAAGACCCCAGAGTGCAACTGGGTAGATAGTACTTTAATTAAGAGGTATCTGGGGAAAATCAGTCCGGTGCTGGTATAAAGATGGGGCTTATCAATGATACACCCAAGCCACAGGATGAGTTAGAATGCCGTTATAGTAAAGTGCTTAGAGTTTTGAACCCTCACTTAAGACCTGAGGATCTTTGTACCAAGTGTCCAAATCCTCAAAATCTTCCCTTTTGGGGGAGGGGGTGGGCATGCCATGCAGCATATGGGATCTTAGTTCCCTGACCAAACCCTTTGTCCCCTGCAATGAAAGCATTAAGCCTTAACCACTGGACTGCCAGGGAAGTCCTGAAATATTTTTATTAACCCTTAAGAATGTAGATAATGGCACTTACTTTTTAGGATGGCTTCTTTTTCTATGCAGAGCCCAGTGCCCAAAATGTTTAGGCATTCAGAGAGTGTTAGTTCTCCCATTCCTTCTGCTCTAAGTGAAGAGAGACTCTTCGGGAAAATGTGCGTTTGTTGACTGGTTCCAACCAAAGGGAAGAGAACTAGGAGCAGCGATGCCCTAGCCAGAAGCTAAGGTGTGAGTAGGTTGGGGCAGTGGTGATGAACTTGAGGTGACAATGGTTTAAGTACATAGAGAACTATCCCCTGGGCATTTGAAAATATGAATTTAGAGGGGGACCAACCTATAGATTCAGGGACACTTCATATAAAAGTGATAGGTGACACTGTGTATGTACAGTGTCAAGTTTTAGGACAGCAAGAGTGTAGAAAAATTATGAAACTTGGAGGATTCCACGAAGTGGGGCTGGAGAAGCAAGAGGAGGAGCAGCTATTCTTTGAGAAAGAAAATGATTAGGAGAGTAGAGACTGTCAAAATTTTCCCAACTTTCCAGTAAAACGTCGTTATGGGGGTTTCCCTGGGAGCTCAGTGGTAAAGAATCTGCCTGCCAATGCAGGAGATATGGGTTTGATCCCTGGTTGGTCCTGGAATGTCCCACGTGCCACGGAGCAACTAGCCCATGCACCACAACTACCGGGCCTGTGCTCTAGAGCCCATGAGCTGCAGCTCTTGAAGGCCACTGCCCTGGAGGCTGTGCCGGGCGCGACAAGAGAAGGCACTGCCAGGAGAAATCATGCACTGCAGCTAGAGTAGCCCCAGCTCTGCACAACTAGAGAAAAGCCCGCACAGCAACAGAGACCCAGCACAGCCAAAATAAATAAATAGTAAATAATAATATTTTTAAAAAAGGTCATTATGCTGAACATTGAAGAGAGGTAATAAAGCACAAACTAGAGAAGTCATTTGATCTCAAAGAATGAGTCTCATATAATTAGGTGGAGTAGCAGGCCTTCAGGAGAAGGCAATGGCACCCCACTCCAGTACTCTTGCCTGGAAAATCCCATGGACGGAGGAGCCTGGTAGGCTGCAGTTCATGGGGTCGCACAGAGACGGACACGACTGAAGTGACTTAGCAGCAGCAGCAGGCTTTCAACACCTCAGGAGTGCTGCTGAAGGGCATCAGTATCTAGCACTTGGGAGATGAGCGTCATTTAGGCTGAGGGAAAGGGAAGTAGCTCTCAAGACAAATTTAGACAGATTACTGCAATCAAGATCCACATAATGAACATTTTCAATGAAATTTTTAAAAATTCTGCTTCAATTTTGCCTATAATAGTTGGACTCAAATTTATCCTAAATGTGGTTTTGAAATTATCCTTTGGATAAAATGGCTTGTTGAAGCAGTGATAATAAAATCTGATTAGGGCTAGGTCAGCTTCCCTAGAAAAAAAGATGACATCTATCAATTGATATTCTCTTCTCCCATTACTCATTCTCCTCCTGCCCAAAGCCTCTTTCAGAGATCCTTTCTGCTATTTTGCTCTGTATATATATATATATATATATATATATATATATATATATGGACATTACTTTAAATTCTCTCATTATTAAAGAATTTATCTTTGCCTGTCAAATTTAAGAATGCACTTAAAAATAAGAATCAAAAATTGTTGGCAGGGGGGGAAAAAAAGACAAATTCAGAAATCTGACTCCAAAGGGGGAAGGAAAGATATCTGAGGAAAGGACGCCAGTGTTAAGATAAAATAGAGATCACGCCAGTCAGAATGGCTGCTATCCAAAAGTCTACAAGCAATAAATGCTGGAGAGGGTGTGGAGAAAAGGGAACCCTCTTACACTGTTGATGGGAATGCAAACTAGTACAGCCACTATGGAGAACAGTGTGGAGATTCCTTAAAAAACTGGAAATAGAACTGCCTTATGACCCAGCAATCCTACTGCTGGGCATACACACTGAGGAAACCAGAACTGAAAGAGACATGTGTACCCCAATGTTCATTGCAGCACTGTTTATAATAGCCAGGACATGGAGGCAACCTAGATGTCCATCAGCAGATGAATGGATAAGAAAGCTGTGGTACATACACATAATGGAATATTACTCAGCATTAAAAAGAATGTATTTGAATCAGTTCTAATGAGGTAGATGAAACTGGAGCCTATTATGCAGAGCGAAGTAAGCCAGAAATAAAAACACCAATACAGTATACTAATGCATATATATGGAATTTAGAAACATGGTAACGATAACCCTGTATGTGAGATAGCAAAAGAGACACAGATGTATAGTCTTTTGGACTGTGTGGGAGAGGGTGAAGGTGGGATGATTTGGGAGAATGGCACTGAAACATGTATATTATCGTATGTGAAACGAATTGCCAGACCAGGTTTGATGCATGATACAGGATGCTCGGGGCTGACTGCAAGGAGATCCAACCAGTCCACCCTAAAGGAGATCCGTCCTAAATATTCATTGGAAGGACTGATGCTGAAGCTGAAGCTCCAATACTTTGGCTACCTGATGCGAAGAACTGACTCATTGGAAAAGATCCTGATGCTGGGGAAGCAAGAGAAGGAACAACAGAGGATAAGATGGTTGGATGGCATCACCAACTCAATGGACATGAGTTTGAGCAAGCTTTGGGAGTTGGTGATGGACAGGGAAGCCTGCGGTGCTACAGTCCATGGGGTCGCAAAGAGTCAGACACAACCGAGCGACTGAATTGAACTGATCTTTCCATACCCTTCTGGGAAAGCTGAGTTCCACTGGCAGGCTCTTCCTCATGGGACCCACTCTCCTTGATTTGTTTTTATTACTTTGTTTTCAGAGGGATAAATATCCATTCTCTCGACAAGCAACACTTCCCCTTTAAATATAGATATACTTTCTTTCCTACTTCTAGAAACAATGCTTCTTCTTTTGAGCTCTGAGGTCTCCCCACCCTGTAATTTCATATTTTCTACCTCCTTTCCCTTCCTTCACCCTCAAACATGTAGCAGACTATTTTATCTTTTTTTAATATAAACTTATTTATTTTAATTGGAGGATAATTACTTTACAATATTGTATTGGTTTTGCCATACATTGACATGAATCCGCCATGGGTGTACATGTGTTCCCCATCCTGAACCCCGCTCCCACCTCCTTGAAAAACCATAGCTTTGACTAGGTGGACCTTTATTGGCAAAGTAATGTCTCTGCTTTTTAATATGCTGTCTAGGTTACTCCTTGGAAGGAAAGTTATGACCAACCTAGATAGCATAATATTACTTTGTCAACAAAGGTCTGTCTAGTTAAGGCTATGGTTTTTCCAGTGGTCATGTGTGGATGTGAGAGTTGGACTATAAAGAAAGCTGAGCACTGAAGAATTGATGGTTTTGAACTGTGGTGTTGGAGAAGACTCTTGAGAGTCCCTTGGACTGCAGGAAGATCCAACCAGTCCACCCTAAAGGAGATCAGTCCTGGGTGTTCATTGGAAGGACTGATACTGAAGCTGAAACTCCAATACTTTGGCCATCTCATGCAAAGAAAGAGTTGACTCATTGGAAAAGACCCTGATGCTGGTAGGGATTGGGGGCAGGAGGAGAAGGGGATGACAGAGGATGAGTTGGCTGGATGGTATCACTGACTCGATGGACATGAGTTTGGGTAAATTTCAGGAGTTGGTGATGGACAGGGAGGCCTGGCATGCTGCGATTCAGGGGGTTGCAAAGAGTCGGACACAAATGAGCGACTGAACTGAACTAGGTTAATCATAGCTTTTCTTCCAAGGAGCAAGCGTCTTCTAATTTCATGGCTGCTGCCACCATCTACAGTGATTTTGGAGCCAGAGAAAATAGTCTCTCACTGTTTCCATTGTTTCCCCGTCTATTTGCCCATGAAGTGATGGGACCAGATGCCACGATCTTAGTTTTCTGAATGTTGAGTTTTAAGCCAACTTTTTCACTTTCCTCTTTCACTTTCATCAAGAGGATCTTCTTCGCTTTCTGTCAAAGGGTGGTGTTATCTGAGTATGTGAGGTTATTGATATTTCTCCCAGCAACCTTGATTCTAGCTTGTGCTTCATCCAGCCTGGCATTTTGCATGATGTATTCTGCATATAAGTTAAATAAGCAGGGTGACAGTATACAGCCTTGACGTACTCCTTTCCCTATTTGGTACCAGTCTGTTGTTCCATGTCTAGTTCTAACTGTTGCTTCTTGATCTGCATACAGATTGTTCAGGATGCAGGTCAGGTGGTCTAGTATTCCCATCTCTTTCAGAATTTTCCACAGTTTGTTATGATATACACAATCAAAGGCTTTGGCATAGTCAATAAAGCAGAAGTAGACGTTTTTCTGGAACTCTCTTGCCTTTTCTATGATCCAACAGATGTTGGCAATTTGATCTCTGGTTCCTCTGCCTTTTCTAAAACCAGCTTGAACATCTGGAAGTTCATGGTTCACGTATTGCTGAAGCCTGGCTTGGAGAATTTTAAGCATCACTTTACTAGCATGTGAGATGAGTGCAATTGTGTGGTAGTTTGAGCATTCCTTGGCATTGCCTTTCTTTGGGATTGGAATGCAAACTGACCTTTTCCAGTCCTGTGGCCACTGCTGAGTTTTCCAAATTTGCTGGCATATTGAGTGCAGCACTTTCACAGCATCATCCTTCAGGATTTGAAATAGCTCAACTGGAATTCCATCACCTCCACTAGTTTTGTTCGTAGTGATGCTTTCTAAGGCCCACTTGACTTCACATTCCGGGATGTCTGGCTCAAGGTGAGTGATCATACCATCATGGTTACCTGGGTCATAAAGATCTTTTTTGTACAGTTCTTCTGTGTATTCTTGCCACCTCTTCTTAATATCTTCTGCTTCTGTTAGGTCCATACCATTTCTGTCCTTTATTGAGCCCATCTTTGCATGAAATGTTCCCTTGGTATCTCTAATTTTCTTGAAGAGATCTCTAGTCTTTCCCATTCTGTTGTTTTCCTCTATTTCTTGATTGCTGAGGAAGGCTTTCTTATCTCTCCTTGCTATTCTTTGAAACTCTGCATTCAGATGCTTATATCTTTCCTTTTCTCCTTTGCTTTTTGTTTCTCTTCTTTTCACAGCTATTTGTAAGGCCTCTTCAGACAGCCATTTTGCTTTTTTGCATTTCTTTTCCATGGGGATGGTCTTGCTCCCTGTCTCCTGTACGATGCCACGAACCTCAGTCCATAGTTCATCAGGCACTCTATCTATCAGATCTATTCCCTTGAATCTACTTCTCACTTCCACTGTATAATCATAAGGGATTTGATTTAGGTCATACCTGAATGGTCTAGTGGTTTTCCCTACTTTCTTCAATTTAAGTCTGAATTTGGCAATAAGGAGTTCATGATCTGAGCCACAGGAGAAGGCAATGGCAAGCCACTCCATTACTCTGGCCTGGAAAATCCCATGGACGGAGGAGCCTGGTAGGCTGAAGTCCATGGGGTCGCTAGGAGTCAGACACGACTGAGTGACTTCACTCTCCCTTTTCACTTTCATGCAGTGGAGAAGGAAATGGCAACCCACTCCAGTGTTCTTGCCTGGAGAATCCCAGGGACGGCAGAGCCTGATGGGCTGCTGTCTATGGGGTCGCACAGAGTCGGACACGACTGAAGTGACTTAGCAGCAGATCGGAGCCACAGTCAGCTCCCGGTCTTGTTTTTGCTGACTGTATAGAGCTTCTCCATTTTTGGCTATAAAGAATATAATCAATCTGATTTCAGTGTTGACCATCTGGTGATGTCCATGTGTAGAGTCTTCTCTTGTGTTGTTGGAAGAGGGTGTTTGTTATGACCAGTGCATCTTCTTGGCAAAACTCTATTAACCTTTGCTCTGCTTCATTCCATATTCCAAGGCCAAATTTGCCTGTTACTCCAGGTGTTTCTTGACGTCCTACTTTTGCATTCCAGTCCCCTATAATGAAAAGGACATCTTTTTTGGGTGTTAGTTCTAAAAGGTCTTGTAGGTCTTCATAGAACCGTTCAACTTCAGCTTTTTCAGCATTACTGGTTGGGGCATAGACTTGGATTACTGTGATATTGAGTGGTTTGCCTTGGAAACGAACAGAGATCATTCTCTCGTTTTTGAGATTGCATCCAAGTACTGCATTTCAGACTCTCTTGTTGACCATGATGGCTACTCCATTTCTTCTAAGGGATTCCTGCCCACAGTAGTAGATATAATGGTCATCTGAGTTAAATTCACCCATTCCAGTCCATTTTAGTTCGCTGATTCCTAGAATGTTGACATTCACTCTTGCCATGTCCTGTTTGACTACTTCCAATTTGCCTTGATTCATGGACCTGACATTCCAGGTTCCTATGCAATATTGCTCTTTACAGCATCGGGCCTTGCTTCTATCACCAGACACATCCACAGCTGGGTATTGTTTTTGCTTTGGCTCCATCCCTTCATTCTTTCTGGAGTTATTTCTCCACTGATCTCCAGTAGCATATTGGGCACCTGTCGACCCGAGGAGTTCCTCCCTCAGTGTCCTATCATTTTGCCTTTTCATACTGTTCATGGGGTTCTCAAGGCAAGAATACTGAAGTGGTTTGCCATTCCCTTCTCCAGTGGACCACATTCTGTCAGATCTCTCCACCATGACCCGCCCATCTTGGGTTGCCCCACAGGCATGGCTTAGTTTCATTGAGTTAGACAAGGCTGTGGTCCGTGTGATTAGATTGACTAGTTTACTGTGATTATGGTTTGTGTGTCTGCCTTCTGATGCCTCTCGCAACACCTACTGTCTTACTTGGGTTTCTCTTACTTTGGACGAGGGGTATCTCCTCACAGCTGCCCCTCCTGACCTTGAACGTGGAATAGCTCCTCTCCACCCTCCTGCACTCACGCAGCCACTGCTCCTTGGACGTGGGGTAGCTCCTTTCGGCTGCCGCCCCTGACCTCGGGCGTGGGGTAGCTCCTCTCGGCCACGTTTCTGCGTGGTCCGTCGCAGTCGGGGCGCCTTTGCCCTAGTGCCCTGCTAATCCTGCTCCAGTTCCAAAAGCAGAAGGTTGATTGAGTGGGAGGCCCAGCTGCAGAAGTGCGGTGGCATGAAGGGTAAGCTTTAGATCCCTATAACATTTCTCAGGGCTCCCCAGGTGGTGCTAGTGGTAAAGAGCCTAACTGCCAAGGCAGGCGACAGAAGAGACAGACACGGGGTCTGGATGATCCCCTCGAGGAGCGAATGGCAATCCACTTCAGTATTCTTGCCTGGAGAATCCCATGGACAGAGGAGCTTGGTGGATTACAGTCCATAGGGTTGCAAAGAGTCGGATACAACTGAAGCAACTTAGCACCCATGCTAGCAACATCTCTCAGTCCTCAGGAAATCGTCCAACCATCATTATTATTACATCATCTTCCCTATGGTTAAGTGTCAGTTTTCATGGCTTTACTTAAAAGTAAGCAAAAAAGCCTCTTTTCACTACATGAAGAGAAATGGAATGAAAATACTAACCACTTCGGTGCTGCTCCCAATGGAAATGTAAATTGGTACAACCAACTTTAGAAAACTGCTTGGTAGAATCTACTTCCGCTAACTTTCATCCTCTAAGACGCAGCAATGGCACTCCTAGGTATGTACAGAAGCGAAATGTGCATTACGGTCATCAAAAGACATACTAGAACTGTGCTAACACATATGACCCTTTGCATCTAAATTAATCATAATTTTAGACAACTGAAATCCAATCCCTCAGTCACACACACACTGTTCAAGGGAGCAGCAGCCACATGTGACTAGCGGCAACCATACTGGACACCACAGACGTAGAACACTTCCATTACTGCAGAAAGTTCGACAGGGAATTGTTCTTGGATGTCTGTAGGTGCATTAGTCACCACAGCCCAAATCTAGAAACTACACAAAGCCCATCAACAGCACGATGGATGAATCAATTGCGGCACATCCACACAAGGGAATTCTGTAAAATAATGAAAATGAGCAATGTACAACAACACGCAGAATATATACCTCACAGATTTAAAAAGCCAGGCAGATAGAGCACTAGCTATGTGATTCCATTTATACAGTGTTCCAAATGGGGCAAACAAACAAACAAAAAACAAAAAAAACCCCATGGGTTGGGAAGATCCCCTGGAGAAGGAAATGGCAACCCACTCCAGTAGTCTTGCCTGGAAAAGAGTCGGACACGACCGAGCAAGCGACTTCACTTGGTGGGGATGGTAGTCGTAAAAAGGGAGCACAAGGGGGCTTGGGGTAGGGGTCGGGCATGCTTTATTTTATCATCTGGATGTGGTTCGCAGGGAGCGTTCAGCTTCTGAAGATTCAGTGAGCGGTATGTACACTTAGGTCTTTCCTGTATGTGTCATACTTCCATAAATTTTCTAAACTTCCCTTTAGAAAATTTTGCTGCTATGAACGTTACCTACAGTTCAGGTTTTTTGTGGGAGCGTCTTTTCAATAAAGCAAGCGTAGTTTTGAGATCAGTGCCCTTTCCCCCACCCCAGCCCCTCTGGACTTGGCCCGGAAGCCACACGGACTCACCAACCTCCCGCACAGCGTCTTATCTCCTCGCTGCGCGCTGGGCTTGGCTCCGCGCCTCGGTAGTGACCGCCAGGACGGCTGGTTCTCCCACTCTGGGCTCTCCCAGGGCTCGCTGAGGGCTCCCTGCCCAGCGGGCTCTGGCCGCCCCAGGCCGGTGTGAGACGCTGCGCCCGGCCCCGAGGCACCTGGGCCACCCGCAGTGCCTCCCGTTCAAGCGGAGCGGGCGGCGGCGGAGCACTGAACTCAAGACATCGAGAATCCGCCGTTCTCCCCGGGAGACGGGAGAAGGCACCTGGGATGTCCCCCTGAGCTCGGAACCATTAAGCGAAGGAGGAGGACGCTGCGCTGGAAGCCTTGAACCAGCCCGCCCCCTGCACGCGCTGCTCTCCCGCGGAGCGCCCGCCCACCCGGCCCCACCCAGGCCTTGCCCCGGAATCGCCTTGCCCAGAGGGGCTAGGTTTCCCTCCTGACCCCTTCCTCCCCGCAGCATGGGTTGGAGGGACTCGTGGCTCCCCCAGGAACCTCCTTTCACTTCCTTCTTCAGTCGAATTCCTCAAGTCCAAACCTCTGAAAAGTTTGCCAGCCTCGACGGCCCCGCCAGGTGGCCCCTGCCCCTGGTTTATCAGCAATGGCTCCCGCCCGCCCGCTCTCCCTGTGCACCTATGAGTGACCCAAGGGCAGAAAACAGTCCTGGGCTTCTGAGTTATACACAGCGCCTAGCGCAGGCCTGGCTGATGCCTACCAGACACTGCTTGTTGTTTAGTCGCTAAGTCTTGTCCGACTCTGGGACTCCATGGACTGTAACCCGCCAGGCTCCTCCGTCCACGGGATTTCTCAGGCAAGAATGCTGGAGTGGGTTGCCCTTTCCTTCTCCAGGGGATCTTCCCGACCCAGGAATCGAAACCGAATTCCTGCACTGGCAGGCGGGTTTTTTGGGGGGTTTTTTGTTTGTTTATTTGTTTGTTTTTACCACTGAGCCACCAGACCCTGCTGCACTAAGCTGCTTTTACATGGATCATCTCCTTTAATTTTCAAAGCCGAGGTGATTGATTGGCTCATGAGCATCTACATATATAAACCTTCATTGAGTTGTATACTTAATATTTGTGTGTTCTACTGTAAGAAAAGAAAACCTATAAGAAAGGCACTATTAAGCATACCCATTTTACAGAGGAGAAAACTGAGGTTCAGAGAGTTTCTTACTCAAGGTCTCTAATGATGTTTATGGTGGCCCTGAGATTGAAATAAAGGCAGTCTGACTCCAGAGTTCATCCTCCTAACCCCTCAAGATTAGACTCTGAAGAAAGAAAAAGAAAGTGCTGTCCTTGTAGAACCTATTCCACATGCCCCACGAGTAGTGCCTACTCACTGCTTGAGCCCAATGTGACACCTGTCATAGGATGGGGAAGGATTATCGCTTTTCTTTGCTTTAGAGCTCATAACCCAGAGAGACGGTTTACTTCACCCACGCAGTCTCATAGGTCGTTAGAAGGCTTGTCTGGATTTTACATTTCCTCCTGGATCACAGGACAATCAGTAACTAGGCGGTGGTTTGGGTCTGGGAGGGTATCTTTTCCCCTAGAGAGGGAGCTCAAAGAAGAACTAGCTGTTAGTCAAGGGTTTTCACCCTCTGATGGCCAAGGCACTGGAACCTCAGCAACTGAGCAGTACGGAAATCCTTCAATGAAGAGATGTGAGCTATTTATACCCAGAGATTGAAGGATCTGGGGAAGGGTAGGGATCGGGGAGGGGGCTGGTCCAGACTGGCTTTAAGTATCTCAAGACACGCAAAGTGCGCAGGAGCCAATTCATAGAACCAGCTCTGTTTCCTCTATGAGAATCACACGCCCCTTTTCCAGAACCGGAGGGGATGGATGCAGAGTGAAGGGCGACCAATGCGGGCCAGGAGGAAGCCAAGCAAGGAAGGTGGGTATCCGGTGCTGGGGAGCACTGAGAGGCCACGGTCCAGCAGGATACAGACCAGGAGGGAGAAAAAGGAGTTGCTTACTTAGGAAAACCCCCAGCGGAGCAATGGAATCTGCTCCCAGAGCCTTGGGTTTTCTAGTGCGCACGCGCTGAAATCCAGGCTTAGAAGTGAGTGCTCCGTGCTGGGCAGCATCTTGATCGCTGACCATATTTCTCACCTAGTGAATGTAGGGAAAGTTGATTTGGGTCTCAGATGCAGGTCCTGGATTTATTGCATACATTCCAGCTTTCCACCCCCGCCCCACCCTTCCCTCTCCTTGAGTCTTCTTCCCTAACCCTAAACTTGGTGTCCTCGTGTCAATGTTACCACCAAGTTCTCAACCTTCTTCCCTAGGTTTTAAGCTGTACGGCCAGGGGCAGCAATCCCTTGGGGAAGCCATATCCACCCCGCCCCCTGCCCCGCAGCATCTTGGGGTGCCCAAGGCCCGACCTTCCTCTGGGATGGGGATAGGCTGCAGGTCTTCTGTGGTCGATTTCCGGTGTTCTGGCTCCACCCAGGTGGTTCAAGAGTCTAGCTCTGCCCATCTTCCTTGCAGCCAGCACCCAGTGAGAAGTTCCACAGCACTGGGGCCACCTGCATTGGGGATGGCCACTCTGAAGCAGCCTGGCCCCATGATCTCCGTGTTATATGTTCTAGGGGGAAAAGATGCCAGCCTGGCCCCTCCGACCTCACTAGGCCCTCACATGGCAGGGAGAGAGACAAATAAATTTTTTCATGACACTATGTGGTGATACTGGAAAGTACCTAAGACTCTGGTGGCACTATTAGGGAGTGATTACCCCCACTTGGGTGGTTCAGGAAAAAAGCTTGGCCTTGACGGAGGAGCAAGAGTTTACCAGAAAGATGGGGGTGTTAGAGCATTCCAGAAGGAGGGGAGGACATATGCAGAGACAAGGAGGCGGCAACAGCAAAGCGCTGCTTGGACTGGCTTCCTTTTTGTCATTCAGGCTTCAGCTTGAATCTGATCTCTTCAATGTGGCTTTCTCTGATCACCTACTCAAAAGAATCCTCCCTCCAGTACTTGGTTCTCTTTCTTAGAATCAACTACCTATTTTTATATTTATTTGTTAGTTGTCTGTCTTCCCGGCGCACACACTCCTTCAAATCAACGGCCTAAGCCTGCGGACACTTTTATTTTTCACCGTTCCGCAGTGGCCAGAACAGTGAAGTGAACATGTATTAGTAGTATCAGTATCAGTGAATACTTGTGAATAGATGGATGGATGGATGAATGGAGTCCGAGGCTGCAGGCAGTGAGAAATGTCTTAGGAGGCAAGAGTTCCCTCCAAGCCCTTAGCCTAAGCAACTCAAGGAAAGAGACTAGCTCCAGAAGGAGGGCTCGCTAGGAAGGGGGTTTGGGACATCGGGGTGGTGGGAGACGGTGTCCCAACTGCAGGGCGGTTTGAGAGAGGAGGAAACGGGCGGCGAGGAGCTGAGGGATCCGCAGCCTGGTGTGCCTGGCTCGGGGGTCTTTTTGCTTCTAAGGAGGCAAGGGGAGGGCGGGTCTTCGCCCCCCCAGGCGCCGCCTGTCCTGCTTCCCGCTAGGCCCTGTTGGATGCGTCCAAGCCTCTTCCTGGGCGGTCAGTGGGTTTGGTGGATTGCCTTGCCGGCCTGTCTCTCTCTCTCCCCTCCCCTTTTTTTCTTCTCTCTCCTCCGGGACTCTGCAGCTCCCCAGCCCGGCGGCCCCGCAGCAACCTAGCAGCCCCCGCCCCCTCCTCTAAGGGCGAAATTGCTAAACTTGTAGCAATAATGACCCTGCTTTCAGGCAGCCGACTCCCGCTGAACATCTCGGCGCCCGGGCCGGCCCAGCCTAATCAGCGAGCCCCTCCCTGCTGCCCGCCCAGACCCCGTTCCCCCTGGCCGCCCCCTCCCCCAGCGCACAAAAAGTGGGGAACAAAACCCCCGCGCATTTCTCCGTCCCTCTGTTGAGCAGACTGCTGCACAAAGCCCCCGCTCTGAGAAGCAATGGGGAGCTCGGGGGGGACGTCAATCCCGACGCGCTGAGGTTTTTGTTCGCGCAGGGGACTTCGCCTTCCTACCACACCTTTTGTTCGGGACTCCAATAAAAAGCCATTCTTTCCGCACCTTCCCGGCCCGGAGCCGCCTTTCAGCGAGGCCCGGCCCCACAATGGCGCGGCGCGCTGAGGCCTCCCCATTCACCCGCCTTGGCACGCTCACAATCGGCCGTGTGGCAGCACAGGCCTCGCACAGGCATTCTCCGCAAGTGACAAGGAGCCGCATAAAGCCTCGGCCGCCGGGGGAGAAGGGAGGGCGACCAAGGGGGAGAACTCGGCCGCGGCGGGGCGCAGCGCCCCCGGGCGCGCTGGAAGGCCGGGCGGCGGCAGAAGATGGAGCTGCCTTCGCGGCGCCTACGGCTAGGCCTAGGGGCGAGGTTTCCTTTACTCTGGAGGCATTCGAGGTGGGCAGAGTCTAAGCCTTGATCTAACGCAGGCCCAGATACTAGCCCAAGCATCTGGGTGAAACTTGGGGGGATTTCAAAGTCCCACCTCAAAAGGCCCTGAGTCTCCGACCTGTCCTCCCTAGGACAGTAAAGAGAAATTAATGAACAAAGCCTTAGAGACCGGACTTGAAGCCTGGGGGCTGAGGCAGGGGAGACCAGGCCTGCGATCGCCCAGGGCAGAACTGCTTTCCCAGAGCATCTTTTCCTTCCCCGCCGCCCTGTTGAAGGACCTCTCCCTACTTTTGTGGGCTAAACAAGGTCTGTAGCCGGCCAACCGTTTGAAAATATTGCACCTTGTTTATTGACTCCTGTAGTGTATGGCAGCGGGTGTGTACATGGCGTGTGGATATATTTAGTTATATATATATGTATATATATTATATGTGCTGAATACAGAATAGGAAACAGAAGGAAAGCCGGTAACACCTCCGGTGGGCCCCTAGGTTCCAGATTTGTTCAAACCCCCAACTTTTGATCTCGCTCCGCTGATTTTTCTTGCAGAGTTCTACGCCTCCTGACAATCTGGAGATCCAGGCCGAGGTATCTGTTGCAGAGGGCAGGCGGTTGGGAAAAGGAAAATGGACTGTGGTGTGGCACTCCGGCCCTGCAAAGTGAGCAGAGGGTCGGTAGGGCCTGGGGATTTCTCAAGCCACGACGCCCATTTTTCTCTCCTTCATGCTGTTCTCTGTCCTTGAGTTTTCCGCCAGCGCTCTGCTGAGGCCGCGAGAAGGCCGAGAAAGAGAAGCCCTTCTTGCTCTAGGAGAGACGACTGGCAGCCTGAGTCCCAGCCTTTCGCACTCCCTTTGGAGCCGAGATTGGGGCCATTGTCCTCCAGGCACCCAGCCAGCGTTTCTGCCTCAGAGATAGTCTCCATGTAGGCCCAGGCGCATCCTCTTCGCCCCAGAGCCTCCTTCCCCGGACTTCGGGTAAGCTGCGCTCCGAGGCCCTGGGGAGCGAGACGTTTATGTATATATATTTATATTTTTTAACGAGGGGACCTGGTCCTTCCTTGGATCCAGCCTTTCTCGCCCTTTAGTCCCGCGGCGCCAGGCTGCGGTGGGGTCGCCTGCCGCGTTACCTGCCCGGTCCCTACCAGGCCCGGATGCCCTGCAAGGTACCCTGAGCGCACGCGGCCCCCGCCGTCGCACCCTGGTGCAACGGCTGCGCGCCGCCGCCGCCCCCGAAGCCGGCCAGGTTGCTCACGTTCACGAAGGGGCCGCCTCCAGACGCACTGCAGGCGGGCTGCATGGCCGAGGCCGCCGAGGAGGCCCCGCCGCCGCCGCCGCCACTGCCACCGCTTGCCGGGTACGCACAGCCATAGCTGCCGCTGTAGGCCGCGGCGGCGGCGGCTGCAGCGGCGGCGGCTGCGGCGGCGGCTGCCGAGTTCCCATAGCCATAGGCGGGGAAGCTGTTGTAGGAGTAGGCTCCCGCGCCCACGCTGTAGGGCGCGCCGTAGGCTGGCGCGCCAGGAGTGACGCACGGCTTGCCGTCCCGCACCAGCACCGGCACCGCCACACGGCGCGGCGGCGGCGGGGGCGCGTGCCCGCCCAGCTCCAGAGACTTGTCCTGCCGCTGTCTCTTGCACTTGTACCTGCGATTCTGGAACCAGATCTTCACCTGGGTGGACGTGAGCTTTAGGCTGCTGGCCAGGTGCTCGCGCTCTGGCGCCGACAGGTACCGCTGCTGCTTGAACCTGCGTTCCAGCTCGAAGACTTGGGCTTGAGAGAAGAGGACCCGGGGCTTCCGGCGGCTGCGTGGCTTCGGCCTTTCGCTCTCCTCTGCCGCCTTACAGTCTCCGGCCGCCTCCAGAGGTTTCTTCAGTTGGCAGCTTTCTGCGAAAGAAGCAAAACAACAGCGTCTCTTAGTTGTTCCCGGCCTCTCCGCGGCTCCGGTCCAGGAGCACTGTGACCCTTTTTGGTGGCAACGCGGAGCGTGCAGTAATAACTGCTTGGGTTTTGGGGAAGGTTTGTGACTTCTGGCGCCGTGGGACCCTTCGATCGCCCAAGGCCCCTCACCACGTCCTTGACGGGTGGAGGCACATAGTGTGGGGAGGGGTAGTTAGCACGCGTTTATTTAGAACTTCAGCATCTGCGAGAGATTACCCTGTATTAAATGTGCAGCTCGGCTTGCTAATGATTATTTTCAGGATGAAAGTTTGTAACTACATAACTCCAATATTTGCAAATTCGGTTGCCTTCTTTTCCGTCATAAATAGCTGAAGGTGTGAGAGGCATGTTGGTTTTTGGCGGCCGAAATGCGTGCGATGTGCGAAAATCTTCCTGCTTAGAAATGTCTGAGTGTACTGCTTATTGCCCAGGAACTGTTTTTTTGTTTGTTTGTTTACCTTTAAACGCCTACCTACCCACAAATGAGTGTCTGAGTAACGACAACCGATACCTTAGAAAGAAAAAGAAATTTGATTGACTGACTGACTTAGTTTCATGTCGATTTTAGGCCCAGGGGAGCTGTCAGAGCAAAGGCCTTGGCTTCCGCCACAACAAACCTTCTCTTGGGGAAGGAGATTCTTTTGGCTCTGTCTCCTCACAAACACTTCCTTGGAGGCTTTATTCAGTTATTCTGTTGCCCTGCCCAATTCACCTCCCGTCCTACTTGAGCAGACAGGATCTAAGTTCGGCGCGTTTTTCACTCAGCCCGAAGCCACACAATCTGGGACACAAAGCAAAACGTTACAGATTTTCAAAAAGGCCGGCTGCCTCAGGGGTGCGAGTGAGGAATGAACTACGTTCCCATGCGCTCTCCCACCATCCCCTCGCTCTCTGCCGGGTGCCACGGGTGCGAGGACGCAGAGTTCCAGGCGGAGAAGTGAGGAAAGCACCCCCGCTAAAATTCTACCTAAGTTCCTGCGCCCTCCGGACACCAGGCACACAATCTGCTTGGACTACCTTTTCCGAGAAGAGAGAACGGCTGCCCTGGCCTCAAAAAACGCATCTCACGCTAGAGGGAAAGTGGGAGAAGTTGAGGCTCATGCCCCTCTAGCTCTGGGGAAGAGCTACAGTTGTCAGCACCCGGCAGCTGAGCCCACATTGCTTATCCGCATCAGGGTAGCAATAACCTCCGGGGCTGCATCGCCTCCTCCCTCTGGGGGGAGTAGTTGGCGGAGTCATCTTGGCCTTCTCCCTCCGCCCTGGCTCCCTTGCAGCATCTGAGTTTTGCGGAGCTGTCGCTGACCAGGAACTGGCATGACACCAGCCAGGAGCTAAAGAGGCGGGCAGCCGTGCCGACAAGGTTGGTGGGCTGTTTGCGGGCATCCCGCCATTGCTCCACATGCGTGTTTCCTTTCCCCCTCTACTCACTTTGGCTCCCGTCCCTCACGACCTCGGGCTCCTCTTCATGTTCCTTAGGCCCGCTGCACGAGTCTCGCAGGACCGTGTGGACAAAGCTCTGGGGGCAGAGCCCCGAATCCCCGTGGCCATCGGCTGTAGCTAGTGAGTTCAAATAGGACAGTTTCTCGCCCTCTTCTTCCTCGTCTTCCTCCCCTCCGTCCGAAAACTGCGTCCCCTCAGCGGCGGCCAGCATGCAGGGCGCCGAGTGGAAGTGGTGCTCCAAGTCCGCCTGCAGGTGCGCGCCGTGGAAGTGCTGTTGCTGCTGCTGCTCCAGATTCAGAATGTCTTTGACTGAGAAAGGGGTGGAGGTGACCGGGCTTGGTAACATCATCAGGGCCACTTAATTGTCCAGTCCAAATACTCAATAAATCCCGGCGGGGGCGGGGAGGCAGCGCGGCGGCTCCAGCTCTCCTCTGGACTCCGCCGCTGCTGCCGAGTCGGGCTTTTGACAGACGCGGTCCCACTCCAGTCTAAATCGCCTCCATTGGCCCGGACGTGGGGGTCTGGGTTTTGTTACAGCCACTGCAGGGACTGGGGCCGGGGCTGAGAAGCAGGAGTCCGGGGGTCGTGCGTCACGTCGGGGGCGGGGCTCTCGCCCGGACCTCCCTCCCCATTGGTTCCAGCTGCTGTGGACCACACCCCTCCGCATCCACTGAGTGGGGGTGCTGCTGAGCTACCAGAAATAGACAAGGGCTAGTATAGAGTCTCGAAGTCCTAGTGGCTGCTGGAGAGGCTGCACTGCCTGGGGTACGCGAACGACCGATTCCCATCCCGACTGGCCGCGTCTTCCCGAGTAAAGCCAGTTCTGGGAGGCATCCTGAGAACCAACCGCCAGGAAGGATAGCCCAGGAACGTGGTTTTTCCAGCTGCTGCGGAGGCAGGAAAACTTCCTGGCTTGTAAATACCCGGCACTGTATCCCCAAGGAGACGGAATGTTTTATATATCTATGGACGGGCGACGTGTGCGTTCTCGCCTTGTTGACTTTGCTCAAGCTGTTCCCTCCACTCGGAAAGCCTTCTCCACCCTTGTCTCCATGACAAGCCTGTTCTCTGAAGCTCTGCTCAAATGCCACCTCCTCCAAGGAAGCGCTCCCTCATCGCCTAGCCGGAAGTTATCTCTCTCGCATCTGAACTTGCAGCGCGTGTTAGTAAAGGACATTCGTGTCACTTATCACTTCCTGCCTAGTACTATAGCTATATTGCCTGCCTGGTCTCCCTGAGTAAACCATGAGCCCCCGGAGGGCAGAGCCCCAGTTGCATTTGCTTCTGTAGCTTTTCCAGCGGCCTCACTAAGCAGGTATGTGAGAGACAGGACGATGGAGTAAATACTGAACTTTGTGGTCTGACAGCTCTTGGTTTGAATCCTGGCCTAGTCAGTGTTTGGCCTGGGTGTTTCTAAGCCTCAGTTTCTTTGCTTACAAAAAGACAGTAATACCTTCTTCAGGGTTGTTGCCAGTGATAAATGAGGCAAAACATGTCAAGATTTTAGTGCAGGGCCCGCTCATGTTAGTGCTCAATACCTGTCATTGACTACTGTTCTGCATCAGAAGTCAAACAGTGTTTGTTGACTGCATTGGTGATGACGTTCCGGGTTGGAGGGCCTCACACACTGGGTAGTTTCATATGGTCTTGAGAGCAGGATCTGTTTTCACAAGGGAGGTGACCCAGCCATGGAGGCTGTCTTTTCCGTCTATTGAAATCAGACACCTGGGTCTAGGCCTTGACCCTCGCAGGCATGTTTCTAATTTCTCCAACCCACACTTCTTCTGGCGCCCTTCTAGGGCCCTGATTATTTTGTGGGCAAATCTGTGGTGTCCCCTGTGATTCTGGAAACTCTGCACAGATAGAGATCATCTTCCTGCACGATAGGCATTTGCTCACCATCACCTCTAGCCCAGTGAGCAGCAGCAGGAGCTGCTGTGAGACCTATAGAAAAACCTGTCCTCAGTGCTGGCCTTGAAAAAATAGGGACCGATTTGGCCCAACCATGGCATCCCTCATTTGGCCCTAGCCGCCCCTAGCATATTTTTTGGCGCCAAAATGGTAGAGCGGAGGGAGCACTAGCTTCAGATAGAAGGGGCAGGTGGGAGGTGCAGGGACTGTGGACAACACCTCCCGGCTGCAGCGGACTCGGGATGGGAGTGGGAACGGAGCGGAGAGCTGTCATGGGAGGACCCCCCGCAACGGCGGGAGCAGTGGGTGCCCAAAGCCGAGGAGAGAATGAACAGCCAGTCGCGAGGTGGGAGAGGCGGGGCTGTTCAGGAGGGAGCGGAAATGGTGCGGGGAGTCAGCCTCTGGGGCCTCCTGGGGAACTGGGATTCAGCGCCGGCCACGTGCTCCCGGGAGTACTTAGCTGGTGGCAGCCCGCAGGCTGTGCGGGAGACTCTACGTGAGCTGGGCTTTGCGCCGGGATGACCATCCTTCAGCCGCAAGGGCACCCGATGCCTTTCCGCTCTGAATTCTAAGATTATTGAGGCCCTGGGCAGAGCTGGTGTTTCCAGAACAGGCCACAGAGCTGCGGAGAGAAGAATGCGCCTGCTTTTGCTGCGGATCGCGAGTTGTTGGGCGCAAAGATCCAGAGAGACGAGGGTGAGTGCGCGGCACTGCCGGGTGGCAGTCCTTGAGTACCTGCGTCGCGGTAGCAGGCGCGCATAAAAGAAGGAAACTGCCTCCAATCCCACTCTTCCACCCCCATCCCGAGGGCTAGACTGTCGTTGAGAATATTTCTATTGCCCGCTCGTCTCCTAGTTAAAAAAAAATTTTTTTTTTGCTTTTTGCTTCTTTAATTGGTTTTCTTGAAGTGATATCAAGATTCAGAAAAAAGAAAGACAAAAGCTACAGAAAATATCTGTCCCCAGTTTCCAACCGAAACCTTCATTTCTCCTTGCTACCTTCTCTCGCTTCTCCACGGCGCTTCGCTCCTAGTTCTACCCTAAGCTCATCCCCCAAATCCGTATCTTAGAACCCATGGCCCGGGGTGCGGGGAACACCGAGACACGCCCACACAGCAGCTGCTGCCGCCGAGTCCACCGAGTCGCCTTCTCCCTTAGCACACGGAAGGCTGCCTCCTTCCCACCTGCAGGCCCACGCGATTCGATCTCCTCCAAACCCACTACCACTGCTACCCCGCCAGATATCCTTGGCCCAGGTCTGAAAAATTCTCTCCTGAGGTCCTTGATCAGATTGCTCCTCGCATGACGCCCTGAGGGACTGGAGACCCTTGAGGAGCTGGAGCGTGGAGAGCACAGGCGAAGGGGCCTAGCAAGGAGTTTGTACGCCGCGTCCATTTCTCTCCCCAGCCATAGCTCTGCGCAGGGCTTGTCTAGCGGGTGGGAGGCTTAGATCTCGGCCTTAAGTCCTGAGCAGGGGCTGGGATCATCTGATTGTTCAGGTTCCCTTTGGTCCATTTGGCTACCCAGCGGCGGAGCCTCCCTGCAGGAATACCCGCCAGGCCAATCACATCTGGGGAGCCTGCCTGGCCTGTGCCCGCACCCCGACGACAACAAGCTTGTGCGCAGCCAACTGTGCGGGGCTGTCCGGAATGAAAACGCCAGAGTGGTAGTTACATTGCAGCGGCGGTCGGTTCTCCAGAGTCACTTATTACAATGCGGAATCTGGTTCCAGCGCCTATCCAGTTACAATCTCATGCTAGGACATTTGCATTCTTTTGTCGGAAAAGAGGATCTTTGAAATCCCGGAGCTGTGCTCGACTAATAATAGGTTTTTGTTAGATTAGCTAATTACTGTCAGATAAAGTAAATATCGTTGCATCCATGGCAGGGTTTGATTTTATTTTAATCGAGTGTATCTGCCTATCTTCCATTTTGTCACATTATACATTTATACAAGTCTTTCTCCTCCCATATGTGATTACAGGGCATAGTAAAATGATAGCAGATTCTCTGAGGGAAAGTGTTATAATAGATGCATAAAAAGGTGATAAATAAAATTATACCTTTTGTGGAGAAAAACAACATGCTAGTCATTACAGCAAACTTCATCAAAGAAAAATGTAATGGTGCTTTGAAAGCTGTGAAGTGTTCCCATAAGTTATTATTGTATACACAAAAACTGCTTAATTAATATACATATAAATATAGGCAAAAAATTGATCACTTTAGCTATATGCTACAGCTTATTCTGTTATCCTTCACTTGTTTAAATAGCCATTTATTTATGTAGCCATGGCTACAAAAAAAATTGAAGGTTTTAGTGGCTCTCTAATCTAAATGTATACTATAGTCAGGAGTAGTTTTCTTTCAAGGCATGAGAAACCATCATGGGGTGAACTCTGCCAGCTAAAACTGTGTGATAACATTTTAGGTGATTTTTTCCATTGAAAAATTTCCTTCTTCCTGTCTTTCTTTTCTTTTCTTTTTTTTACTGCTCTCCCAGAAACTTCATTTTCAATGACATCTTGGGGGGGGCGGCGAAGAGACAAAAAAAGTAAAAAAATTCCTCTTTTGCAGGAGCATTAAGTAGGTTTTTGTTATTTTGTTGTAGTTGCTGCTGGTGGTGCATATGTGTGTATGTGTTTTGATTTGGTTTTTAGTTGAGAGATGTTAGAACATATCCAGATTTGTGAGCGTTCTAGAGCCTAATGTTTTGTGAGAAGGGGAATACATTATCTACTTTTAAAGAAATGTCAACTAGGTACATCAGTCCCATAAAGTATTAAGCTGATCTAATTCCTCAAGAGGAACTTTCCCCCCATGTTTCAGCAATTTGGTAAGAGAGATTTTAAAGTGGCATTTTGAGAATTTTAGCTTGTTTTCCATGTGTTTGTATAAATGCCAGATTTCCCCAGATTGTGTATAGAATTGAGTTTTCTAAATAACCCACCACTTCCCTTCTCTGGGAGAAAATTGTTCCAAGTTCAGTAATCCCTGTAGTTCTTTGTTAATTACAGGCCCTTGCCAATGAAGCAAGTTTCGATTTCTCAGGATGAAGACTTTTCATATATATCTATGTGTATCTGCTTCACTCCAAAAATTTTTAAGTTAACAATATAAATAAAGCTTTTGTTATCAAAAAAGTTGTTTTGCCAATAAAACACAGAAATCAGAAAAGCTAACTGTGAGTGAAAGTCGATATTTTTTCAAGCAAAAACATGTAAATAAAAGATGCCTATACACAGACATTTATTTGTACTATTTGCGTGTGTTATTTGGGAGTGCAGTGAGCAGTTTTAACTTGGGGATTAAATTGGAATTCTGGGTGCATTCCTTAACTTTTTTTTTTTTTAAAGTGTGTTTAACTTCCTGTATCGAAATTTCGGTGTCTTTAGACCGTTTAAAATACAATCTGACTTCAGAAAGGCGGCTGCAGTCTTTAGAGAATTAATTCACTTAAACCCGAGCACCTCCCTGCTCGGAGCATTAAACATTTCGGGGAGGGATGTGGTTATCATGTTCAAGAAGGAGATTTTTTTTTTTTTTTCGTGACTCTTCCTAGCGTGATCCTTTTTACTCTCAACCGCAAACCGAGGAACCTCGGCCTCCTCGGACGCAGAACTCTTCTCCCATATCTCCCTGGGGGTCAAGTTGGAGCGAATAACTTCAAAACGTTTGAGAAGAAGAAGAGGAACAACAACAACACAGCCTTTCTCACTTGGAAAGAAACTTTTGCTGAAGCCTTGTCGTTTTAAGTAACGCCTTATCCCGCCCTCACTGTATCCAGCCTGGAGTTCCGGGTCTCTGGTCTGCACCGGGAGAGCGATTTCGAAGGTGCACGGGGACCTTCGCTCCGTTATTGGGCGATCTTATCTGCGGGTCTAGGGGCTCCCTTGCCCTTGGTTCCCTGAAGCTCTGGCGGAACCCAACAATTACCACTACTCTGGGATAGCCCCATCTTGCGTGACCCTGCGGGGAATTGGGGGTGGAAGAGCGTGGACTTCTGACTTTGCTCCGAACGGCCGGGGACCCGACCTGGAAAGGACCGAGACCCCAGGCGGCTGGGGCGCGCCAGAGCGCACAGCCACAGGGACAGAAAGCGTGAGGCGCGCGGGGAGCCAGGTCCGGTCCTGCAACTCCAGGTCTCGGAACTTGGCGGCCTCGCCCTGCAGAGACGCAGGTGAGTCGGGTCGGAGGTCAAGAGTTAGGCAACCTCGAGGCTGGGGTGTCTGTCAGGTTGCCAGGCCTCGCTCAGCCCTGCAGCCAAGGGCGCCGCGTCTCTCTGAAGCCCGAGCACTTCGGCCGCGCTGGCTGGGACCCGGATTCCCGGGCTTCTCCGCGCGTTTCTTTGCTGCTGCTGGCCAAGAGCCCGGGGCCCTAGCGAGGAGCCCCGGGGAGGCGCCGGCTGGACCTCTGTCCTTGAACAGTAGGTTCTCGGATTCCGCTGGACCTTTCCTCACTCCCGCCAACCCGAGAGAAGGACCTCCTTACCTCTTGCAGCTTGCGGCACGCAGGGGCCTAGGAGAGATGCCGAGCTGGGACCCCAGAACTTTAGTGGTCATCCTCCTCCCTCTCACAGCCAGTCTGTTTTCCCCTTTCCACCCCTTTCTCTTTCTTTAGGCCCATCTCTTACTCCCGGGCTCCGCTCCTTTCCTTCCTCACTCCACGCTTTTCCTGACCACCCTTCCCCCACCTCCTTTCTCCTTCACCTTCTCCTCTCCCTGGCCTCCTCCTTCTCCCTGACCTGTTTCACTCTCCCTTATTTCCTCACGCCCTCCTCCCTTCCCCCATCTTATTTCATTCCCTTTCCTCAACTCCATGATTTTCTTGCTTTTTGTCCCTGGACCCTGCAGGTGTTTGGTATGGAGGGAACCACACACCCTTGCACCAGAGGTCCCCACCCCTGAACCCCAGGCCTCCTCCCCCTTTCCACCCCTGTGGAATGTCCACTCTGTCTCAGGAGCTGCAGGTAAAAATGCCCAGGCACCCTTGGTAGTGTGATAGGGACGCTCCTCTCTACCCTTGGAGCCTGTGGGACTTTTTCCACCTCCCAGCCCCCAACCCCCAGCAGCCTCAGCCATGGGCCCTGATGAGCCTGTGGGGCTCCAGATGGCGAGCTTGGCCACCCTCCCCGTGGAAATTCCCACTGCAGGCAGATCCTGCAGAGCCTCCGTTTCCTTCTATTGTGGCAGCCTGGAGAGGATCACAGCAGAGTTGAAGGTGGCCATAAGGCCTGGGCCCCAAGCATCCCTTGAGAGCACAGATGGGGGCTCCCAGACCAGGCCTGACCCCCTCCCCCACTCCACACAGGCTAGAGCAGGTTGGATTGACCTTCTCTCCTCTTTTTTCCTGCCAATCCTACTAGATTAAGGGGCCATTTCACTTTGAGATCACCTCAGCTGGGAAGTGTTTCAGGGACTGCCTTAAAACACAGGGGGCTAAATCTGGGAGAGGACAAGGGGGCCCTGGCTCTCACACTAGCCAACAGGGGCAAGGACTGAGCGCTCCTGGCCTACTTCGCTGCTTTGGGGCCAGTGGGACAACCGAGACACTGCCTTTTGGAGAAGAGACAGGGTCCCCAGCTGCAAGGTAGGGCAGCCGGCCAACTTCTACCCTTTTACCTCCCATCTGCAACTACATTTCTGAGGGTGCATTACTCTAATAAATACGGGTTTCCAACAGATAGATGCAGACCTCCCTCACATATTATGTTTCTATGGATGTATCTTTCTCCTTAAATGAAAAGGAAGGTGACTTCCTGTGTGAAGACAACAGTATGTGCACAGGTGGATAGGCAGGGGGAAGAAGGCATGCAGGACTCTCCATAAATGTACCTTCCACAGTAGAGCTCTGCCCTTTCGGAGAGTGTGGTCAAAACAGGAGGACTGGGCTAACACTCATTCTGAATTCCCCTCCCTCATTTTCCCCTCACAACGTGAATTACTGGCAGTGACATGAGATTTGGAGAGAAATGTTTATATGATCCAAGATGAGAACTAGCTTCCATGACAATCAGATGCACTATTTCCATACAGGCAATTTATGGTATCATTACAATTAGTCTTGTACAAAGTGGTCCCATAAGGACCTGTCTAATTTGCAGTCAGAGAAGAGGGAATAGATTTTATTACCAGAGTTGTAATGACTGTGTGTGTTCTTGAAAGTAATAAAAACCACATTGAAATTATACTGCAATTTATACTTAAAAAAATACACACCCATTCACCCATTAGTATAATAGAGAGGGTGGCCTGTGTTTGTGTGTGTATGTAATTGTGCCCACACACAAAGCAAGTGAGCATGGATGCGGGCACATGTGGACATTTTACAGCTCCTACAGCCAGTAAGCTTGTAAGGACTCAAACCACACAAGCATGCTTTTGTGAGAGTTGGCACCAATGAAACTCTTCTCCTCAGGAGAGAGCCCACAGAGTGAGGAGACTGCCTTTGGGGTTGGATCGGAGGAAGACAGGGCTTTCTTTAAATCACAATCACACCTATCTTGGGCCAAAGCATTGACCCTGGAGTCCACCAGAGAGGCTTGGAGCCACGTTCTACCTCTTCTGTAGTCTTGTGACCTCGGGCAGTCCTTCAGCCTTGCTAAGCAGCAGTTTTCTCACCTATAAAGAAGATAATAATGGTGTGGACTTTATAGGCCTGCAGTCAGGATTAAAGAAACCATGGAAGGGAAGCACTTACAGAGCCCTCTTGTGTAGTAAATGTTCCTGTGCTGGTGGCTGAGGGTGGGTGTGAGGGGTGATTGCCAAACCCAAAGAGGGAGGCTGAATCTTTCCTCCACTGAGTTGAGATCAGACAGCAGTATTCTTGGGTGTCCCTTTTTTCACTTGGGGAAAAAAAGCATTATTTATCAATCAAATTTTGCAGGGTTTTTGTTTTTTTTTTTTGGTCCCCAAACAAGGATACTAGTTCTCTTAATCATTTAAGTTTTAGGATATACCTTCAGAACCACCAATAACCACCAATACCTTCAGCCTCCCCCTCTTCCACTCTCTTGAGCCACTGCAAACAAATCCCGCACCCAGGCCAAGCTTCCCTCTCCCACAAATGCATCATTTTTTAGCTGCAGTAAACAAATCCCCGAAGTCTCATGTCATTGTTATCATGTTTAGATAAAGATCTGGCCAATTAGTGTCCTTGGTGGAATGTAAATAAATCTGCTGCCCCAGACCTACCCCAGTGGTGGGTGTCCTTCTCAACCAAGCAACACCAGCACTTTTTCTCTCCTTTTCCTTCTCGTGTGGGCAAGGAAGTCTGGCCTTCAAATTCACATGGTTTCTAATCTCTGTGTGTGGACCAGATCTGGTATGTTACCTTCTCTGAACCTATTTTCTTTTTCATAAAGAGGAGTTCATGAAGACCACCTCACAGTTGGGAGGGAGCAGCAGCAATAATTGGAATAATACTGCTGATAATAATAACTGTAATACTCTCACCAATATGATATGGTGACCAATATGCAATGGTCATATTGATAACATTAGCTACTGTTCATGGATGGCTTTTATACTAGCACTGTGGTATGGCCCAATGATTAAGAGCTTCCTCACTCATCAACTCCTGCATAAACTGTCAACCCATAGGTAAGCCACATGGGTAGGGCTGGGAGACTCATGGGTATGGAGATCAGAGAAGAGCACCAGGCATTGTGTGAAGGTTCCTTAACTGTTCACCACTGTTATTGTTTCTGCTTCTTGTAACAGAATCCTTGACTATGGCCCTATTAATGTAACCATTTTACAGAGGAGGAAACTGAGGCGGGAGAGGAGGTAACTAGCCCAAGGTTGTTAAGTTCCTTGCCTTCCATATTCAACTACCTTTCTCCACCCTTCTGCCTTTCCTGGGCAGCCCCAGGGTTACCAGCCTGAGAACCGTTGTTTGGGCTGCACTGCCCAAGCACTTCTCTCTGCTTTTGCCAATTCCTGTGCGGTACTGGACAGTCCTACTTCTCCCCACCTTAAATGTTTCTGCAAGGCCTAAGTGGTAGTCCACAGCCCCCAAGAAGAATGTGCCCGGGTGGTGGGATTGACTGGAAACTGTCTGGAAGATAAACTGGCTGTGGATGGGGCAGGGACCGTGGACCTCCTCCCCGCCTCTCCTCTGGCTACCAGCAACCCCTCTGAGCTGCTTCCTTTCTCACCATCTCCCTCTTTCTTTACTTTCTCTTCAAAAAGAAGAGGGGCTGCCGCCTTCTTCTTTGCCTTCTGAGGCTCTTGCCCTGGAGTTAATACTAATCGTGATTATAAGCTTCCCACCCGGTAAACAAAAAAATCACAGGCATGATAGTTACAACATTCCTATGAAACAGATTTTTGTTCCTTTCCCTTCAATTTAGAGCCATGGAAATCGAGGTCCAGAAATAAAATGACTTGTCCAAGGTCACAAAGCAGATAGGAGGTGGATGCAAAACTTCCAGGCCTGCAGACGCTGCGGCTCCACCGCAGGGGTGGGCAGCGGAGAACGTCCTGCTCCTGCCCGACTCCAGAAACCAGGATTCCAGGGCTACCTGCCCCCCAGGGAGACCTTCCCGGTGTCCCTGAGCTGACCGCTTAGCCCGTGGGCCCGCCTCGATGTGGAAGTGGCGCCTGCAGTCCTAATATCAGAGGAGTCCCCTCTGTAGTCCAGGGAGCGCTGCCAGCCCCCACTCCCAGGGAACGAGCTCCAAGGCTTTTCGAGGCTCCCCCCCACCCACCCACCCCCGCCTCTGTCCGGGCCTCTCAGGCCACTCTGCCCACGCCCTTCGCAGAAAAAGGAACTTCCCACTGGGAAACAAACCACCGCAACCCGGCGGGGCCGGGGGACACTCTGGAGCCAGTCTCCAGCCCCTGGAAACCCGGTCCATCGGAACTGGAGCTAGTGTCCGTACCTCGCGCGCTGCGCTTCCTAGAACAGAGTGATGGGTTCAAATTCTGTCCCACTCTGTTTCCAGGCGGATTCCTGACTTCTGAGTCCTGCTTTTGTAGAACTGGAAATAGTCAAAGTACCCACCTCATAGTTCGCTCTGAGGGTTCAAGGAGATTACCTCTGTGAACCACTTAGTATGGTGCCTGGCACAATAAACGCTCAATCAATGTTAGTTTATTATGATTAACTCCGGGACTAGTGGAGGCTATCTTTTCCGTTTCTGGGTGTGAGCTCTGTGTCCCTGGGGGCATCGAAGCCGCGGACGCGGCCGGATGGCGCCCCTGGGGCCCGTGGCTGGACACTTGGGAGCGCGAATTTTTGGAGAAGAGCCGGCATAACCCTGTGGCGCCAGGTTTGAGGCTGGGCTTGGGCGCTTACGTGAACTCACGCGGCGTTCTCTGCGTGTGCGTCTGTCCTGAACCGCGTGCGTGTCTTGGCCTGTGCGTGTCACCAGCGGGTACCGCTGACGCGCCTGCAGGGACCTCACCTGCGCTCGGTTTACCTGACGGATGCGTGGTGTCCGCGCTGTGTACACAAACCCCGGCGAGCCAGGAGTCCAGGGTGCTCGCCCTCCAGCTCATCGAACAATTTTCGCTATTAATGGTTATTTTATTTATATCGTTAGAACAGTCCCCCCGGGTCTGTTTACACCAGCGTCTGGCCGTCCCGGCCGCAGTGTTTGGACAAAGGATTACACTAATGGATGGAGAGCAGGGCGGGGGAAGGAGACGCGGCTGGAAACGGGGCTCCGGGCCGACGCTCGGGGTGGGCCTCCTGGGAAGAGGCAGCAGGCCTCTCCTGGGCTCGACCTCTGACCCTAGGAGGGAAGGAAACGTGTCTGCCCGCGATAGGAAGCCTAGGCCTCCGGAGGGGTGGAGGCTGGAGGTGCCTGCGGGGTAGAGGGAAGGGAGTGGGAGAGGAGGGGGCTCCTACCTCTCCTCTCTCAAGGCCGACTCCAAATTCGAGGTCGTCCCGCTTGGGTGCGCACACACGTCCACAAGTAAACAAGACCTGGAGCTACCAGGATGGCGGCCGCTTTGATTCACCCTATCGGTGGCGGCCAGTTTAGTGCTTCGGCCTCCAAATCCGGATTATGACTGAGCCCCGGGCTCCTGGCGGCCGGCGGGGTTAGAGCGGCCTTCCAAGAGTGGCGGCCCGGCGAGCCGCAGCTCCCCACAGCACCTTTGTGCGGCCTGGGCACCCACCTCCGCGCAGTGGGAAGGCCCACCATCTGGCAGCGGGCAGGTGTCTGGGATCTTGGCAGCAATGAGCTCGAAAAGGCTAGGCTTGGAATTCCTGGTTTTAAAGCGTCTTTGCTTACAGGGCTAGGGTTGATGCAGAAAAATATCTAACTTTTGGTTAGCATTTACTTTGTGCCAGACACCATGCCAAGCATTTTTCCACTCCATAACAGTCCTAGGAACTATTATCCCATTTTACAGAAAAGGAAACAGGAGACTTCAGCAAAGGCTCACAGCCAGTGTCAGAGCCCTGACTCTAACCATGCAGTCGCGCTTCAGAACTAGTGCGATGCTTAAAGTTCTGAGGTTCCTGCACCCGTTCAGAACCATGATGTGAGCTATGAACCCTCTCCCTCAGAAGGATGGAACCGTTTGTCAGTTATTCCATGGGTTTCCCGGACCCCTTTAGGCCCGTCCATGGACCTCTGATTAATAACTTTGGCTTTACAGGTTATACAAGTATTTGGTTTGTTATTTTTTTTTTTAATTTTTATTTATTTATTTGACTATACCGGGTCCTAGATGTGGCATGCGGGTTCCTCGACCAGGAATCGAACCTGGGCTCCCAGCATTGGGAACTCAGAGCCTTAGCCACCGGACCACCAGGGAAGTCCCTTATATTGTCAATTTTGAACATCAATTAGTAAGGTAACTTTTTCTGTCGTTTTATAAATTAAGATTCCTGAAGCTCAGAGAGGCAAAGTCCTTCCTTCGTTCAGGATCACACAGCTACTAAATGTGGAACTGGGGTCTCAGATCTTTGGTCTCTAGAATCTTCGTGCACACTTCTCCAGTCTCCCCAGACCCTGAGGTTCTCCTTTTTTTCCCCTCTTGCCTCTCCCTTTCTCTATTCTGGGGGGAGGACATGGGGCCAGCCCTTTGGACGGTTTGGTTATTTCTTGGGGCCTCTGAGAGGTGCTGGGCTGGCGGAGGCGCGGCGTCGGGACCCAGTTGCCCTGTGCTTTGGGGGCCGCGCTGCCAGGACGCACGCTCCGGTAAACGGTTTATCTAAAGACAACTTCTGTTTCTCGTTCGCTGTCGGGAGTTGCCCTGCAACCAGCAATGAAAAATGCGCCTTTTCCCGAGACTCTGGCGCTGGTGATTTATGTGGGAACCGAAATCACCCTCGGGGCCTGGGCTTCTCAGCTGGGCTTAGCGGGGTGGAGGGCTGGGGCGGGCCTGGAAGAAAACCTAGTGCCCTGGCCCCTCCAGCGCCCGCTTTTACGGCGCCTCCCCACCACCCCTACCTCCAGGACATTTTACAGCCGCTCCCCCAGGAAGCTGAGCGCTTTATCGCGGTTAAGTAAACACCATTATCCCAGGTCCATTAACAAGGAGATTTTGCGTTGTAAATAGACCGCAAGAGGGAGAAGAGCAGCCCCAGAGAACTCGCTTGTAAAACGGTAAAGGGTCTTTAAGATTTATGGCCGCTGATTGGCCCCCCAACCTTCTAAGAAATCCCAGTCTTGACCAAAGCCAGAGGTGGGGCATTCCCCCCTGCCCTAGAAATCCCGCCCTGGGGTGTTAGGACTTTGAGAGTCGGGAGTCCCCAGGACGCGTCTAGCCTAGTCATTAATTTTCTTAGTTACAAGCCCAGGAATGCCGATCTTTTTCCGGCTGTGGATGCATAGATAAACTCTGCAGCTCTCCAGAAGCTCTGAGCAGAAAGCATCCAGTGGAGATGGTGCCAGGGGCCAGAATACTTGTTTTCCAGGCTACTGCCTCATTTGTAAACTGGATAGGGCTTTCAGCAGCTACTTAGGAGTATAGAAAGCACAGGAGACTTGTAATTGGGGGGCACTGTCCCAACTTCCTGTGTTCTGAGGTCTCATTTGGCCAGCTCATAAGCCTTGGTTTTGCTTCTCTTTCCAAAAGGAAATGCCCACCTTGTTTCCTCTTGGGCCAGACGATGTATGTAATCAAGTGAGGATGCTGGTCCTGGCACACAGCCCAGCAGACAGTCCTGGCTTTCCACCTCTCTGAGTTTCTATTTCTGATGAGTATCTAGTGACCTGTTCCAGGAAGTTTTTACTCATCTAGAGTGTGGTTCTCTTATCCCCTCAAGTCAATATTTATATTGACGAAACAGTAGATTTTGAACTAGGAAATGTGTCTCAGTTTGATGGAGAAAACAAAGGGACAAGTTCTCCAGGCCAAGGGAAGCTTCGGGAGAACCCCACCCCTCCTAACCTTTGCCAAAGTCACTTTCAGGAAGAAGTCCCTGCAGAGAGGCTGCTCCTTCTTCAGCCTTAAGAATTCAGTGGTTCTTGTGATAGCTCCCACCTGGTAGAAAGGTTAGCTTTGGGGGAGGGGCAATAGAGAAAAAACAGGAAGCAAAATGATGCTAGAAGTTGGTTTGGCCCTTTGGCATAATTAGCTCCATCTAGAGCAGGGACTTTTAACTTTGTTTTTCTTGGCCCCTTTATAATTTTGAGAGTCTGGGGAAGACTATAACCCCCTGTCAGAAAAATATTTTAAATGCATAAAATTAAATGCATATAATAATATTGAATTATATTTGTCAAAATATTAAAAAATAGGCATATAATAATATAGGTGCCACTTTATTAACTGATTAAATAAAGATGTACTTTCCCCTTTAAGTTCATGGGCCCCCTGAATTCCATCCTCAGCCTGGGGGAATGGGGGAGTTCATAAACTGCCAGGTTATGAACCATTGATCTAGGATCAAAATCTAGACCACTTCATCTCAAAGAGTGTTCTTTGTATCAACTGCATCAGAACCTTCAAGGGGTGTTTGTTAGAAAATTACTTCTTCTAGGATGTAATCTGTAGGTGGACCTAGAAAACTTCCTTTAAAAGAATTTTTATTTATTTGGTTACATTGGGTCTTAGTTGCAGCATGCAGGATCTTTAGTTGTGACAGAAGGGTCTGGGCTTCCCAGGTGGCTCAGAGGGAAAGAACTTGCCTGCCAAGTAGAAGATGGGGATTGATCTCAGGGTCAGGAAGATATCCTGGAGAAGGAAATGGCAACCCACTCCAGTATTCTTGCCTTGCAGGACAGAGGGGCCCGGTGGGCTGCAGTTCATGGGGTCTTAAAGAGTCAGACATGACTTAGCAACTAAACAACAACAACATGTAGGATCTAGTTCCCCAACCAGGGATTGAACCCAGACTCTCTGTGCTGGGAGCAGAGTCTTAGCCACTGGACCACAAGGGAAATCCCAGAAACCTGTATTTTAAACCGAATTCTCTGAATACTGTTTTCACACACAAAGTGTGAGAATCACTGCATCTGGACTTTACTGAGTAGCGTCAGCACTGTGGTTGGTTGCTTGGATAATGATAGGAAGATCCTTGGAGAGCTGAGGGGTGGAATGGGAAAGCAGTATTACTGCTTCCTTGCAGACTACTTGGAGGTGGTGCACATGGGCTTGGTGGACACAGCAAGCTGGGGCATGGGAGAACACCAGGAAATTAGTGGCAGGATTGGATTATCTTGATAAAGGATACCAATATGCTAGCAGAGGCTCTGCAAAGACTTCAGAAATTAACTGGTTCAGTTGATTTGTAGGTTGTAGCAAGCCACAACCTTACAACTTTATATAAACTTCTCCATCAGCTCTTGCACAGGCCTCCTTTCTGCTTCCAATGCTCTGAGTTCTGAGCTCCTTTACAGAGTCTTCCCATGTTGGCATCATTGGAGCTTTCACTGGAGCATTCACTCACTCGTTCATTCAGTGAATGCCATGAACCAGGCCTTGTCCTAGATGCTATGAAAGATATAGAAATGAGTAAAGAGGTGATCACTACCCTTAAGGTATTTTCTCTCTCTCTTGTCACTACTAAATCTTAAACATACTTGATAAGCATTTGACCCAGCCACGATCTGATGTTTGCGTAATCACCAAGGCCATAGAAATCTTACTGGGAGGGAAGAAGAGTTTACAGCATGTTGGCTAATTGGGGACTTGTCTTTTCTATTGATGAACACAGTTGTAATGTTATTGGAAAAAGTGGGGCTTGTTCCAGGTGTAACCAATGCGTAAGATAAACCCAACATGACATTTGAGAATAGTTATGAAATTACTGGCCCTGGATCAAGCAAGTTATTACAAATGACAGCATAGAAGATACACAGCTCTAACTAATGCGTTGTCACCTGGCATGAGCTCGATCTCTAGCAGTACTGTTTGCCTTACTTTGCATTCTCACACATGTTTCTATCAGGGTCACAGAGCCTATTCTCATAGAGAGCAGGCGGATCTGTGTGCAGAATTCAGAGGATAATAAAAACAAGAAAGAGTGAAAAGGAAGTAGGGTCTAGATTCATAAGATTTGGGTTCCAGTTCTGTTTCTGTCACTTAAGAACTCTGTGACTTGGACAAATAAGTTGAGTTTGAATTTTCTCTTTGGCAAAATGGTTACAGCAATGCATATTTCATAAACTTATTGGGAGGAGTAAGTTGGATAATGTGTCATAAAAGTGCTTTGTAAACTACAAGTCACTATACAGTATCAGATCAGTTCAGTCGCTCAGTCGTGTCTGACTCTTTGCGACCCCATGAATCGCGGCACACCAGGCCTCCCTGTCCATCACCAACTCCCGGAGTTCACTCAGACTCACGTCCATCGAGTCAGGGATGCCATCCAGCCATCTCATCCTCTGTCGTCCCCTTCTCTTCCTGCCCTGAATCCCTCCCAGCATCAGAGTCTTTTCCAATGAGTCAACTCTTCACATGAGGTGGCCAAAGTATTGGAGTTTCAGCTTCAGCATCAGTCCTTCCAAAGAACACCCAGGACTGATCTCCTTTAGAATGGACTGGTTGGATCTCCTTGCAGGCCAAGGGACTCTCAAGAGTCTTCTCCAACACCACAGTTCAAAAGCATCAATTCTTCGGTGCTCAGCTTTCTTCACAGTCCAACTCTCACATCCATACATGACCACTGGAAAAACCATAGCCTTGACTAGATGGACCTTTGTTGACAAAGTAATGTCTCTGCTTTTGAATATGCTATCTAGGCTGGTCATACGTTTTCTTCCAAGGAGCAAGTGTCTTTTAATTTCATGGCTGCAGTCACCATCTGCCGTGATTCTGGAGCCCCGCCAAAAATAAAGTCTGTCACTGTTTCCACTGTTTCCCCATCTATTTGCCATGAAGTGATGGGACCAGATGCAATGATCTTCGTTTTCTGAATGTTGAGCTTTAACCCCACCTTTTCACTCTCCTCTTTCACTTTCATCAAGAGGCTCTTTAGCTCTTCTTCACTTTCTGCCATAAGGCTGGTGTCATCTGCATATCTGAGGTTATTGATATTTCTCCCAGCAATCTTGATTCCAGCTTGTGCTTCTTCCAGCCCAGTGTAAGTAGTAATTATATGCTTTTGGACTCAGGCAGACATGAATTCCAGGTGGGTAGATATCACTTACTTGCCATTTATATAAGTTAACTTTCTGGGCTGAGTTTTCTTATCCTAAAATGAGACTAATAATATCTTTCTCTGAATCACTGTTCTAAGATTTAAATGAAGTCCTGGTACGTAAAAGACTGCCCACCACATAGTAAAGAAGCCGACAAGCTATTCCTAGGTTGTCAGTGTTGGGATGGCAGTAACGGTGTCCAGTTATCTTTATGTCATTAGAACAGGGCACAGAGTGCTGCATATAGCAGACTCAGTGTTGGTTGAATGATTAAGGAAGCTTCCTTAATCAGGTGTCACCAAGCACAGCATAAACTATACCTAAGAAAGTCCTCATTGGCTAAGCAGAGCTACTCCTGGGTCAATTTCAACACTAATTTTATCCCAGTGGGTCCCCTGCATTCACCCCTCTCCCTTTAGGAATGATGAGACTCAGAGTCAGTAGCAGCAAATGGCTGCAGCACATGGCTTGGGGAACATACAAGTTTTTTATTTAATCAAGAAAACAACCATCAACAAATAATTATTGAGATAGTACTATGTACCAAACACTGTTCTAAGTGTTGGAAATTAAACAATAAACAAGACAGACAAGATTTCTGTCTTCAGTCTCTTCAGCCGAAGAATGAAGCCTGGAGTTTCTGTTTCTTTTCTTGTTTTGTTTTTGAGATGAGTAGATTTCAGAATCCGGAGACTGACGTCCAGGGAACTTGCTGCAGTGACTGAGCTTGAGAAGGTGGTCTCTGTTTGAGGAATTCAGTGGGGTTGCAAAGAGTCAGACATGAGTGAGTGACTGAGCAGACACACAAGGACATACAAAGGACAGGAGAAAGAAGCCGAAGCCCAAGAATACTGGAGTGGGTAGCTTATCCCTTCTCCAGTGGATCTTCCCGACCCAGGAATTGAACTGGGGTCTCCTGCATTGCAGGTGGATTCTTTACCAACTGAGCTATCAGGGAAGCCCATAATCACACATACTAGTCAATAAAGACACAACTGCAGCAGGAGAAAAAAGAAGAGAGAGAGGGTAGGGGAAAATAGAATCAGTTTTCTATTCCTGCTGCAACAAATTACCGCAAACTGAGCAATATAAAACAACACAAATTTATTGCCTTAGTGTTCTCTAAGTTAGAAATCTGACATGGGTCTCACTGGGCCAGAATCAAAGTGGTAGCTTTTCTGGAGGTTCTGGGGGGAATCCATTTCCTTGCCTTTTCCAACTTCTAGAGGCTGCCCACATTCCTTGGCTAATAGCCCCCTCCCTCTGTCTTCAAAACCAGCAATAACAGACTAAGTCCTTCTTAGCTGCCATCTCACTAATTCCCTCTGACCACACTTGGGAAAAATTTCTGTGTTATTAAGGATTCATGTGATTAGGTTGGGTTCACCTGGTTTATCCAGGAAAATCTCCCCATATCAAGGTCTATACCCATAATCACAGTGCAACTTTGCCATGTAAGGTAACATATTCATAGGTTCCAGGAGTTAGGGTATGGGCATCTTTAGAGACCATTATTCTGTCTATTAGAAAGAGAGAGATGGGAGAGGAGAAAGGAAAGAGAAAGGGGTGTGGTGGGTGGGAGGAAGAGTGGAGTGGGGAGACAAGGGGAGAGGGCTGGAAGGCGGGGAGAAATACTTCCCTGGTGTCTTTCCTGGAAGAATGGACTTCCAGTAGCTGAACAATTAAGAATTAAGAATGCAGCTAAATCCAACATTATCTACTCTTTGCTGCACATTCAACAGCTTCAGACACAACATATGACACTTGCTGCTGCTGCTAAGTCACTTCAGTCGTCTCCAACTCTGTGCGACCCCATAGATGGCAGCCCACCAGGCTCCCCCGTCCCTGGGATTCTCCAGACAAGAACACTGGAGTGGGTTGCCATTTCCTTCTCCAAGGCATGAAAGTGAAAAGTGAAAGTGAAGTCGCTCAGTCATGTCCGACTCCTAGCAACCCCATGGACTGCAGCCTACCAGGCTTCTCCATCCATGGGATTTTCCAGGCAAGAATACTGGAGTGGGTTGTCATTGCCTTCTCCGTATGACACTTGAAGCACAAGCAAATGCTATGCCCTCTGTCTTCATCTAGGAATCCCCTGCTACTTGCAGGCTGTGTTTGAGTGTGCAGGAAATCAACTCCCTGTTAACTATGCTTTATCTTTGTCCTATTTCCAGGCTTCCATCTGATGCAAGATGAGTCCCAGGCAAAACTGCAAGAAAGCTGACATTTGTCTTTGATGCCACACTTGTCTTTACTACTAAACAGACTCCTCTGCTTAAAAGCACATGCAAAAATGTCTGAAAGATTTTTTTTTTCTTTATAAGATACACACATAGGAAAAGCCTGGAAGAGAGTCTCCAAAATGATAGCATTTATTAGGTGGTAAAATTATGGATTTTTTATTTCCCTCTTAAACACTACCTGTTCTTTTGTATTTATCAATAAAAATGTTAAATCACAAGTGCCACCCATTTGATGGAGAATTCACTTTGCAATATAGAACTGAGAGGTAGAGATCAAGATTTAGATTTTATATTTTTACTTCTAGGGAAGCAGCTTTGCCCAGAAGTGAGGCATGTGAGACACAGGTAGATCTGGGTTGGAGTCCTAATTCCTCCACATATAAGCTGGTTGACCCTGGGCAAGAGACTCAGTGTCTTCAGATATAAAACAGGGAAACTAACTTTTAACTCATAGTGTTTCTGGAGAATTACATCACAGGGGCACACAAACTACTTTGGCTGGCATCTGGCACACAATGGGCCCTCAGTAAACACAGTTTTTATTTTTAGAGCTCAAACATTCCTTAATTCAACCTTCAAAGCAAATATCAAATCTACTATCAGGGAGAGCAGGAGTGGTCATGGACCTGATTTCTGAATATGGCAATTATAGAATGTGTTTCCATTTGCAAACCTCCAATTTGGGTGAAAACTCATTCGTGACCATTATATAGACAAACAGTATTGGTAATACAGGATGTTAAAGCAAAGAGTAAGAAAAACAGCGTTTCAAATTTATTTACATATTACTTAAGGGGCACTTAGTATTTTCCAGGCCCTCTAGAGATGGGTCTCTGTCCCTAAGAATTTATAGTGTACCTGGAAGAAAAGAAATGAATCTGAGTAGCTATAAAAAGAGACAGAATAGATAAATACCCTGGAAGGCTAAAGAAGGAGGCTTCTATGGAGGACAGTCAGGGGAAGATTCATGGAGGAGGTGGGATTTGAGCTGGGCCTTGAAGGAAGGTGGGGTTTTGACAGGGTGATGTGGGATGGGAATACTCTCGATCACCCCAAAAGCATTTGCAAAGTCAAGCTTCCACCAGCATGAAGTGTCAGTGCTTGTTATTTATTACCAAGGACTATGCTCTTTGAAACATAAAAATTTCGATGCATTATTACAATGGTTCTTAAAACGATAAATATACAAAGAGTATAGAATGCAAGATGCTTATTTGTTAAACAGTCTATCAAAATTTAAGCACAGTATCATCTCAATTATGGAAAATGCACAGAAAAAAGGTGACAAGAAATACTTAAAAATGTTAACGTTTGTTGCACATAGTTATTGAGATTATGGATTTTTTTCCTTCTGTACAGTAGTGTGTGTGTACTAAAATATCGAGAAGGCATTATGCAAATACAGTTTTCATAGCAACTGCCATGACATAAACACTTATGAACTCACTACCCAGTTAAGAAATAAAACATGGCTTTCAGAAGCATTTTGTGCACATATAAGCAAGTAAGCACATATCCTTTTTTCTTCTTTCTTGCTTTTTGCACAGATAGTAGCATTTCTCACCTATCTCCTCACCAAATAGCACTTTCTTGTTGCTCTTGTTTAATATACCTCTGTAGTACTCCATTGCATGGATGAACCAAAATATAATCAACCAATACACTAGTGATGAACCCTTATGTTATTCCATCTCTTTTCTTTCTCTTTTATTTGTTATTGAAGCATAGTTGATTTACTGTCTCTTTTTCTTTTGAAGGCTTTATTTCCTAATCTTTTCCCTCATTCTTTAAGATTTTTAGTTTTTATTAAACATTTAGAATTTTAATAGGTATTGCCAAGTCGTACACTCCAAAGGTTATAGCAATTTATACTTTATATCCATAATTTATAATTTATATCCATCAAATATATAAAATGCTTGTTTTGCATTATTCAGCAGAGTCAAAATATGGAAATAAGTATCCATGAGTGGATGAGTGGATACAGACAATGTGGTATAGATGTAACCAACATAGGTTATTCTCAATCTCTGAAATATTCTTCCATCTAGTGGGCTTTATAGGTTTAGTTTTAAATAACATTTTTGATGATTTAATTATACAAAAGGTAAATGATTGCTAAATAAAATGTATGAAATACAGAAAAGCAAAATAAAACTATTTTAAAAACAACCATAACCCCAACCAGCAACAACCAACTTACAATTTGAGGGACATTTACTGGTACTACTATAATTTACATTTCTTTTCTTCTCTTTTTTGATACAAATGTGTTAACATACTAGTATATTGTTTCTTAATTCACTTTTTTAAAAAGTTAATAACATATGATGAACATTTTCTATACTACTACAATGTCTTAAATACATTAAAACTTTTATTATAAAAATTTGAAATGTAAAAGTGGATAGAATATTAAAATGTCATGATGAACATCTATATATATACCACCTAGATTTAAAAATTATTAACATTTTCTCATTTCAGTTCATTTATTTTGTTTTACCTGCTGAGTATTTTAACATACTTTCTGGCATTCGTGATATTTTACCTGACATACGTTTTTCTAGATTTTAGTAAAACCACTCTTCTTCAGTTCTCTTCTTAATCTAGTATTATTACAAGTGATTTTATATATTTGTATATATACGCACACACATATATAATTATGTGATGTTACATGTATAATTATGAGATGTTACAATGGCACCCCACTCCAGTACTGTTGCCTGGAAAATCCCATGGATGGAGGAGCCTGGTGGCTGCAGTCCATGGGGTCGCTAAGAGTTGGACACGACTGAGCGACTTCACTTTCACTTTTCATTTTCATGCATTGGAGAAGGAAATGGCAACCCACTCCAGTGTTCTTGCCTGGAGAATCCCAGGGACGGGGGAGCCTGGTGGGCTGCCGTCTATGGGGTCACACAGAGTCGGACACGACTGAAGTGACTTAGCATAGCATGTTTATTTATTTATTTTTTTTAGCATGTTTATTTTGTATGTATATTTCATGGTTATAAAACTACATGATAGAGTTACAACACTTTGCTGAGACAAATAGTGGAACTCGGCAAACTCCTTGTCCTGAGGGACCCAACACCCTTGTACTTTCTCTAGGGACCGAACAAAACCACTCAAAGTTGCTGGGAACTTAAAAAAAAAACATATTGAAGAGTATATACATCTTTAATATTTTGTCTTTAAATCAACCTTAGCTGTGAGGTAGCTAGGGAAGACATTAATATCCCTATTTTACAGAGCAGAAAAGGCTTTCCAGGTGACTTTGTGGTAAAGAGCCCATCTGCCAGTGCAGGAGATGCAGGAGACATATGTTCCAGATCCCTGCATTGGAAAGATCCCCTGGAGGAGGAAATGGCAACCCACTCCAGTATTCTTGCCTGGAAAATCCCATGGACAGAGAAATCTACCGAACTATAGCCCATGGGGTTGCAAAGAGTCAGACACGACTGAGCACTAGCAAGCATTGAGGAGAAAACCAATCTTTAATCATGAAGTTAAAGATTTGCTTTAGGCCATGCACTGATGAACAGAGATGGGATTCTAATTCATCTTCTTACTTCAAAACCAAATATTCTTCCTCTAGGGAGTTTTGCATCTTAAAAGAGAGCTGTAGGAGAGGGGGATGCTTTGTACACAATGATGAATAGGTGGTGTGGGATTCCCGGCTTGGAGGAAGAGGTCTGGGGAAAGAACTCCCTTTCCCAAGACCAATCTCTGCTTGTTTTGCCCAGAATTGGAGGTGGGCATGTGAGGGTCTGCCTTGCAGGAGGAAGCAGTTGAGGTAGATTTTGTAAAGGAAGAACAAAAAGGATTTTGGAATTTTCTGGACACTGGGAAAGAGACATTCCTATCAGTGAGAATACCAGGTGCACCGTTAGTGCCAATGGAACATTGATTTGGGAGTGGTTGTGTTGACCCTTCAAATCCCACCCTTAGTCATTTCCATCTTGCTTACAAGGAACTTTTCACAGCACCTCCCTAGTCTCTCATCGTCTATCCCTGGGCACTGCACATTCAGCTGAGGGAGTGGAGACGCCAAGCCTAGCTCTGGTGGTGACCTTATCAAGACCTTTCCATCATACTCTCTGGGTCATTGGAAAAGCTTGCTCATTGTGCAAACCAGCCAGTTTCCAGGGAACTCATCAGCAGGCTGGAACTCGGGTATGTGTGACCCTCGGCTGCTCCCAGGGCTTTCCCCTTCCTTCAGCCTACCCTAGGTTCACCTCTGGAAACAGACCAGTTCTCCACAATCGCAGCCAGGGTGACAGCAAGGTGTGATGGATGGACAAGGAGCTGCGGAGTGGCAGGGAGCTTGGTCAGGAACCCAAGGCTGTGTTTATGAGAAGGAAGAGGCTGTTTCCTGGAGCAAGCATAATGCAGCTCTAAAAAAGGCAGGGGAAATACATCATGCGAGGGAGCATAACCCTGGGAGGGCCGCTGGGAATCCGAGTACCAGAGAAGCCCAGGCAGGTCAAGGTGCCTCTGACAAGGCCTTTTTTATAGGCCATTTGCGTGAGGGTTTGCTGCTGTTCCCTGCAGAGCTGACAGTCACTCAAGGTCTCTGTGGGGAGCTTGCAGGCTAATCTTAGCTGTTGCTTTCCAGACCTTCTCCACTGGCCCTGCTGATGCATTTAGGAAAGAAATAACAGACTCTATTGTTTTAAAAAACTGGAAAAAAGTGATAATTTTGGCTGTTGATTCTCTCATTGCTGCAAATAGTTTGGGAGTATTAGCTCATAGCCTCCTTCTAAACCCAGACCAGAGCGAAAGAAAGTTTCACTGGATTCCTCTGATGGTCAATAGAAGTCTGAAAATGTTTTTTTCTCCTAAGAGTATTATAATCTCTGTTTAGCTGTAAGAGTTTTTTTCCTCTAACTTCCCTGAAGATCCTGCTGGGTTCTGGAGGAGACTCGGGATAGAATGAGCTCTCTGTATTAGTTTCCTATGGCTGCTGTAACAAGCTACCAACCTTGTGGCTTCAAGCAACAGAAATTTATTCACTTACATTTCTGGAGACCAGAAGTGGGAACTGAGTCCTACAGGGCTAATGTCAAGCTTCTGGTAGGGCTGATTCCTTCTGGAGGCTCCAGATCAAATCAGATCAGATCAGTCGCTCAGTCATGTCCGATTCTTTTCGACCCCATGAATCGCAGCACGCCAGGCCTCCCTGTCCATCACCAACTCCCGGAGTCCACTCAGACTCACGTCCATCGAGTCAGTGATGCCATCCAGCCATCTCATCTTCTGTCATCCACTTCTCCTCCCGCCCCCAATCCCTCCCAGCATCAGAGTCTTTTCCAATGAGTCAACTCTTCGCATGAGGTGGCCAAAGTACTGGAGTTTCAGCTTGAGCATCATTCCTTCCAAAGAAATCCCAGGGCTGATCTCCTTCAGAATGGACTGGTTGGATCTCTTTGCAGTCCAAGGGACTCTCAAGAGTCTTCTCCAACACCACAGTTCAAAAGCATCAATTCTTCGGTGCTCAGTCTTCTTCACAGTCCAACTCTCAAATCCATACATGACCACAGGAAAAACCGTAGCCTTGACTAGAAGAACCTTTGTTGGCAAAATAATGTCTCTGCTTTTGAACATGCTATCTAGGTTGGTCATAACTTTCCTTCCAAGGAGTAAGCGTCTTTTAATTTCATGGCTGCAGTCACCATCTACAGTGATTTTGGAGCCCAGAAAAATAAAGTCTGACACTGTTTCCACTGTTTCCCCATCTATTTCTCATGAAGTGGTGGGACCGGATGCCATGATCTTCGTTTTCTGAATGTTGAGCTTTAAGCCACCTTTTTCACTCTCCTCTTTCACTTTCATCAAGAGGCTTTTTAGTTCCTCTTCACTTTCTGCCATAAGGGTGGTGTCATCTGCATATCTGAGGTTATTGATATTTCTCCTGGCAATCTTGATTCCAGTTGGTGTTTCTTCCAGTCCAGCGTTTCTCATGATGTACTCTGCATATAAGTTAAATAAACAGGGTGACAATATACAGCCTTGACGAACTCCTTTTCCTATTTGGAACCAGTCTGTTGTTCCATGTCCAGTTCTTTTTTTTTTTTTTTCCATGTCCAGTTCTAACTGTTGCTTCCTGACCTGCATACAAATTTCTCAAGAGGCAGATCAGGTGGTCTGGTATTCCCATCTCTTCCAGAATTTTCCACAGTTTATTGTGATCCACACAGTCAAAGGCTTTGGCATAGTCAATAAAGCAGAAATAGATGTTCTTCTGGAACTCTCTTGCTTTTTCTATGATCCAGAGGATGTTGGCAATTTGATCTCTGGTTCTTCTGACTTTTCTAAAACCACCTTGAACATCAGGAAGTTCACGGTTCACATATTGCTGAAGCCTGGCTTCTGGTAATTGTCAGCGTTTCTTGGCTTTTAGCCACTTCTTTCCCTGGTGGCTCAGCTGCTAAAGACTCCGCCTGCAATGCGGGAGACCTGGGTTCTATCCCTGGGTTGGGAAGATCCCCTGGAGAAGGGAAAGGCTACCTACTCCAGTATTCTGGCCTGAAGAATTCATGGACTATACAGTCCACGGGGTCGCAAAGAGTCAGACCCCACAGATCGACTTTCACTTTCACTTTCACCTTCAAAGCCAGAATCACAGCATCTTTTTTCTCTGCATCTATTTATTTCTTTCTGCCTCTGTAGTCCAATCTCCCTCTAACTCTCTCTTTTATTTTTTCCATTATTTTTACTGTGGTAAAATACACTAATTTACCATCTTAACCATTTTTAAGTGTACAGTTCAGTGGTATTAAATACAATCATAATGTTGTGCAGTCATCACTGCTACCCACCTCCATAGCTCTTTCGTCTGTAAAACTTAAATTCTATACTTATTAAACAATGGCCCATTCTTTTCTTCCCCCCAGCCCCTGGAAACCATTGTAACACTTTTTGTCTCTATGATTTTGTTCACTCCACGTGTCTCATATAAGTGGAATCACACAATATTTAGCTTTATGTGACTGGCTTTTTTGGCTGATATCACTGGCATAATGTCCTCAAAGATCACCCATGTCATAGCATATGTCAGAATTTCTTTCCTTTTTATGGCTGAAGGTATTTAATTCTATGTATATACCCCATTTTGCTTATCCGTTCATCTGTTAATGGACACTTGGGTTACACATTTTAGCTACTGTAAATAATGCTGTGAATAGATGTGTATAAATATCTCTTCGAGAACTTACTTTCAATTCATTTGGGCCTATACCAGAAGTGAAGTTGCTGGATCATATGGTTAGTTCTATTTATAATTTTCTGAGGAACTACCAGACTGTTTTCTGCAGCAGTTGTACTATTTTACATGCCTTTCCCCAGTTTTCCACATCCTTGTCAACACTTGTTCAGTTCAGTTCAGTTGCTCAGTTGTGTCTGACTCTTTGCGACCCCATGAACCTCAGCAGGCCAGGCCTCCCTGTCCATCACCAACTCCCGGAGTCCACCCAAACTTATGTCTGTTGAGTCGGTGATGCCATCCAACCATCTTATCTTATCCTCTGTCATCCCCTTCTCCTCCTGCCCTCAATCTTTCCCAGCATCAGGATCTTTTTAAATGAGTCAGCTCTTTGCATCAGGTGGCCAAAGTATTGGAGTTTCAGCTTCAACATCAGTCCTTCCAATGAACACCCAGGACTGATCTCCTTTAGGATGGACTGGTTGGATCTCCTTGCAGTCCAAGGGACTCTCAAGAATCTTCTCCAACACCACAGTTCAAAAGCATCAATTCTTCGGTGCTCAGCTTTCTTTATAGTCTAATTCTCACATCCATACATGACTACTGGAAAACCATAGCCTTGACTAGATGGACCTTTGTTGACAAAGGAATGTCTCTGCTTTTTAATATGCTGTCTAGGTTGGTCATAACTTTTCTTCCAAGGAGTAAGCATATACTAACAATCTCTTTAAGAAAATTAGAGGTATCAAGGGAACATTTCATGCAAAGATGGGCTCAATAAAGGACAGAAATGGTATGGACCTAGCAGAAGCAGAAGATATTAAGAAGAGGTGGCAGGAATAAACAGAAGAACTGTACAAAAAAGATCTTCACGACCAAGATAATCATGATGGTGTGATCAATCACCTAGGGCCAGACATTCTGGAATGTGAAGTCAAGTGGGCCTTAGGAAGCATCACTATGAACAAAGCTAGTGGAGGTGATGGATTTCCAGTTGTGCTATTTCAAATCCTGAAAGATGATGCTATGAAAGTGCTGCACTCAATATGCCAGCAAATTTGGAAAACTCAGCAATGGCCACAGGACTGGAAAAGGTCAGTTTTCATTCCAATCCCAAAGAAAGGCAATGCCAAAAAATGCTCAAACTGCTGCACAATTGCACTCATCTCACATGCTAGTAAGTGATGATTAAAATTCTCCAAGCCAGGCTTCAGCAATACGTGAACCGTGTGTGAACTTCCAGATGTTCAAACTGATTTTAGAAAAGGCAGAGGAACCAGAGATCAAATTGCCAACATCGGCTGGTTCATGGAAAAAGCAAGAGAGTTCCAGAAAAACATCTACTTCTGCTTTATTGACTATGCCAAAGCCTTTGAGTGTGTGGATCACAATAAACTATGGAAAATTCTGAAAGAGATGGGAATACCAGACCACCTGACCTGCCTCTTGAGAAACCTCTATGTAGGTCAGGAGCAACAGTTAGAACTAGACATGGAACAACAGACTGATTCCAAACAGGAAAAGGAGTACATCAAGGCTGTATATTGTCACCCTGCTTATTTAACTTCTATGCAGAGTACATCCAGCTGGGCTGGATGAAGCACAAGCTGGAATTAAGATTGATGGGAGAAATATCAATAACCTCAGATATGCAAATGACACCAACCTTATGGCAGAAAGTGAAGAAGAACTAAAGAGCCTCCTGAAGAAAGTGAAAGAGGAGAGTGAAAAGGTTGGCTTAAAGCTCAACATTCGTGCTCACTTCGGCAGCACATATACTAAAATTGGAACAATACAGAGAAGATTAGCATGGCCCCTGCGCAAGGATGACAAGCAAATTCGTGAAGTGTTCCATATTTAAAAAAAAAAAAAAAGCTCAACATTCAGAAGACTAAGATCATGGCATCTAGTCCCATCACTTCATGGGAAATAGATGGGGAAACAGTGGAAACAGTGGCTGACTTTATTTTTCTGGGCTCCAAAATCACTGCAGATGGTGATTGCAGCCATGAAATTAAAAGACGCTTACTCCTTGGAAGGAAAGTTATGACCAACCTAGACAGCATATTAAAAAGCAGAGACATTACTTTGTCAACAAAGGTCCGTCTAGTCAAGGCTATGGTTTTTCCAGTAGTCATGTATGGATGTGAGAATTGGACTATAAAGAAAGCTGAGCACCAAAGAATTGATGCTTTTGAACTGTGGTGTTGGAGAAGATTCTTGAGAGTCCCTTGGACTGCAAGGAGATCCAACCAGTCCATTCTAAAGGAGATCAGTCCTGGGTGTTCATTGGAAGGACTGATGTTGAAGCTGAAACTCCAATACTTTGGCCACCTGATGTGAAGAATGACTCATTTGAAAAGACCCTGATGCTGGGAAAGATTGAGGGCAGGAGAAGGGGATGACAGAGGATAAGATGGTTGGATGGCATCACTGGCTCGATGGACATGGGTTTGGGTGGACTCCGGGAGTTGGTGATGGACAGGGAGGCCTGGCATGCTGCGGTTCATGGGGTCCCAAAGAGTCGGACACGACTGAGTGACTGAACTGAACTGAACTGAATGCATATATATGGAATTTAGAAAGATGGTAACAATGACCTATATGTGAGACAGCAAAAGAGACACAGATGTATTGAACAGTCTTTTGGACTCTGTGGGAGAAGGCGAGGGTGGGATGATTTGAGAGAATAGCATTGAAATGTTTATATTATCATATGTGAAACAGATCGCCAATCCTGGTTCTATGCATGATACAGGGTGCTCGGGGCTGGTGCACTGGGATGACTGTGAAGGACGGATGGGGAGGGAGGTGGGAGGGAGGTTCAGGATGGGGAACACATGTACACCCATGGCTGATTCATGTCAATGTATGGCAAAAACCACTACAATATTGTAAAGTAATTAGTCTCCGATTAAAATAAATAAAATAACATTTTAGGTAAATATGCCCCAACAATTACCTTTAAAAAAAAAAAGTAGGGGGGGAGCATCTTTTAATTTCATGGCTGCAATCACCATCTGCAGTGATTTTGGAGCCCTCAAAAATAAAGTCTACCACTGTTTCCACTGTTTCCCCATCTATTTGCCATGAAGTGATGGGACCAGATGCCATGATCTTCGTTTTCTGAATGTTGAGCTTTAAGCCAACTTTTTCACTCTCCACTTTCACTTTCATCAAGAGGCTCTTTTGTTCTTCTTCACTTTCTGCCATAAGGGTGGTGTCATCTGCATATCTGAGGTTGTTGATATTTCTCCTTGCAATCTTGATTCCAGCTTGTGCTTCTTCCAGCCCAGCGTTTCTCATGATGTACTCTGCATATAAGTTAAATAAGCAACACTTGTTACTTTCTGTAATTTTGATAGGAGCCGTCTCAATGGGTATGAGTGAGGTGGTGTCTCATAGCTTTGATTAGTGTTTCCCAAATGATCACTGCAGTTGAGCACCTTTTCATGTGTTTAGTGGCCATTTGTATATCTTCTTCAGAGAAATGTCTATTCAAGTCCTTTTGAACTGAGTTGTTTATTTTTGTTTTTGTTGAGTTTCTGCTTTCCTCTTATAGAACACTCGTGATTACATTTACAACCCCTTGCATAATCCAGACGAATCTCCCCTTTTCAAGCTCCTGCAAAAATCTCTTTTCCCTTACAGGGTATCTTTCACATGTTTCAGAGATTAGGACCTGGATATTTTGGAGGGCTGTGATCCTATAGTTATAAAAACTGATCACACCCTTTAATAACAAAGGAATTTATCCAGCATTTACTGTGTGCTAAGTACTGTGCTGTGTTTGATTCAGGCACCTTTCTAATTCTTTCACCCTGTGAAGTAGAGACTGCCCTTAACGTGCAGACAATAATGGCTAACACACACTGAATTCTTAGTATGTGCCAAGCTGTCTTCCTGGATTTTAAATGTATTAACTCTTTTCACTCTTACAGCAACCTACGAGGTAGATACTATTATTATCTTTATATTAGTGATGGGGAAACTGAGGCATAGACAGGGTAAGTAATTTGCCTCAGATCTTCTAGTAAAAAGCAAAACTGGAATGTGAGGCTAAGCAAATAGTTACTAAACTTTCTGTCAACCCAGCTTTGTTCTTCATAGCAGAGAGTTTACTTGGCTTTGTATTATCTTTATTCCACTGAAATAAGGTGGAATAAAGAACTGTGGCCTGAGGGTCATCTAGAAGGTCAATTGGAAAAATGTTACTTTTTTTTTCATTGCCTGGGTATATTCCTTTGCATTCAGTATTGTTTATATCCACTTTGAAATTAAACATTCTTAGAGGAGTAACATATTGTATTAATACTTCTGTGTGAATAGGTTTACTGGATACTTTTTATAATAGAAAGAAAAGAGTGAACTTGGAGGGTTAAGAAAGGGGAAGCTGGGTGGGGGTCTAGGGTGAAAAATCATGAAGGGGATAGAGGAATAATAGGGAATAAAATGACCCAGCTTTTGTCCTGAGAGGATGAGTTCATGATGAGGACAGAAGGTTGGACAGAGGGAGGGAGACAGAGATAACAAATGAACTGGAGTATTTTGAGCCCATTGAAGTCAAGGTTGCTCCAGCTGACCAAAATGAAAGTGTGGAAATGAGTAAACAGTCAGGCATCAGAGCAGGTACCTTACTGGGAAGTAAGGTAGAGAGAAGAGATGATAAAAGAGATTCACTCCATCAGATTTTTTTCAGCCCAATAAAATCACAGTCCATCACGGCTGCTGCTGCTAAGTCACTTCAGTCATGTCCAACCCTCAGCGACCCCATGGACTGCAGCCTTCCAGGCTCCTCCATCCATGGGATTTTCCAGGCAAGAGCGCTGGAGTGGGGTGCCATTGCCTTCTCCGCAGTCCATCATTACAATCTAGTAATTCAAAAGTATTCATTAAGTTCTTACTGTGGGGACTTCCCTGGTGGTTCAGTGGCTAAGAATCCGCCTTCCAGTTCAGGGGATGCAGGTTTGATCTTTGGTGGGGAAACTAAGATCCCACATGCCACGGGGCAACCAAGCCCATGCAGCAATTACTAAGCTAGAGCGCTCTGGAGCCCTTGTGTTGCAACATAAGATCCCGAGCGCCCCAACTAAGATGCTGCTGCTGCTGCTGCTAAGTCGCTTCAGTCATGTCCGACTCTGTGCAACCCAATGGACGGCAGCCCACCAGGCTCCCACCTCCCTCGGATTCTCCAGGCAAGAACACTGGAGTGGGTTGCCATTTCCTTCTCCAATGCATGAGAGTGAAAAGTAAAAGTGAAGTTGCTCAGTCGTATCAGACTCTTCTCGACCCCATGGACTGCAGCCCACCAGGCTCCTCCGTCCATGGGAGTTTCCAGGCAAGAGTACTGGAGTGGGGTGCCATTGCCTTCTCCAAGACTAAATGCAGCCAAATAAATAAATATTAAAAAAAAAAAAAAAGTTCTTACTGTGTGCTCAGGGCTTTTCAAAGAGCAGCCACTGGAGAGGCTCCCACCATCACGAATACAAATGTGAGGGAATGCTTGGATTGCAAACTGACAACCGCAGGGCCTAACTCTGGAAGTAATATTTTTGCCAGCAAACCATTTAAAAAGTGAATTAAGATTTAAAACTTTTTTTTCCAAAATTTAACCATGCCCCATCCAGCTCACCAGTTCACATTCTATATTGGCAACTTCTCAACTTACTTCATTCATTACTAATCCAGACCCTGAAGGCATGAGTTTGCAACCTTTGGGATAAGGGCTTTTGCCTGCCAAACTTTCAGAATGAAAGCTGTTATGCCAAGGAAAACCTTGCTTACAACCGGCAAAGTAACTCTGGAAGGGCACATATCTGACCCTTTAGCTTCATTTGTCACTAAGTATGGTTTCCCACGTGCCTCTAGTGGTAAAGAACCCACCTGCTAATGCAGGAGACATAAGAGAAGTGAGTTCAATCCTTGTGTTGGGAAGATCCCCTAGAGAAGGGAATGGCAATCCAGTCCAGTATTCTTGCCTGGGAAATCCCATGGACAGAGGAGCCTGGCAGGCTACAGTCCACGAGGTCGCAAAGAGTTGGACGTGACTTAGCAACTAAGCAACAAGAACAAGATTAACCTTGGCCTCCATGGGTTCTGTGGCAAAGAAGTTATTTTGGGCCAACACTCATTAGGGGCTGGAGGAGCTGAGGAATGAACATTATACTAGATGATTCTGCCAAAAGGGATAGGATGTCAGAGCTAGAAGAGAGCTTACTCATTCATTCAACATTATTGAGTGCTAGCATTCTGTTAGGTACGGGGGTCACAGCAGTATAAGACAAAGTCTCTTAAAATTAAAAAAAATAAAAATAAAAAAAAGACAAAATCTTTGCCCTCATGAAACTTATGTCTAATCTCGTAGCTACTTGGAAACTGTGTCTGCAGTCCAATGCTTTTTTTTTTTTTTTTTTTTTAATATATATTTATTTATTTGGTTGTGCTGAGTCTTAGTTGAGGCACGTGGGATCTAGTTCCCTGACCAAGGATCGAACCTGGACCCCCTGCATTCGGAGCCCAGAGTTTTAGCCACTAGACTACCAGGGAAGTCCCAGTCCAATGCTTTTATTATGTAGACAATGAAACCAGGATCAGAGTAGGAAAATAGATTGTGTAAGGTCAGATGGCTTGTTAGTGACAAAACCATGGCTGAAAACAAGGTTTGACATTCATTCTCAGAACTTTTCTACTTCCTACCTCCTTCTTAAAGATTTTTTCTGCCTTGATTTTCCACAATGATCCATTCTTCTACTGAGGCAGATCTTACCAAGGTTACTTCAACTTGACTATCAGTTGAGTCTCCTGTCTTAAGGATTGAGCAACGTGTCCCTTATTTATAGAGCAACTTCCCTCCTTTATTTTCATATTATGTTTCTTCTTCCCTCTAAGTTACATTCAAAGACTTCACTATCTACTGCGATCATGCTATTCTAAAAATGGTTAAACTCTTGTTAAAATGGGTCATTTTCACAGAATAGTACATACTGTATGATGCCACTTATATGGAATTCTAAAAAAAGAAATTCTAGTTATATGAAATTCTAGAAGACTCTTTGCAACCCTATGGACTGTAGCCCACCAGGCTCCTCTGTCTAGAAGACGGGAGAAAAGGGAAGCATATAAATAGTTACCTTGTGTCAGTGGTGAGAATTTACTGCAAAGAGGCATGACAGAATTTTATGGGTGATGGAAATGTTCTCTCTTTACATGTGATCACGGTCAGGACTTCCCTGGTGGTCCTGTGGTTATGACTCCACGCTTCAGATGCAGGGGGTGCTGGTTCAATCTCTGGTCAGCGAACGAGGATCCCATATTCTGCGTGGTGCAGCCAAATAAATAAGTAAATATCAGAAAAACAATCAATTAAAAAAACACAGTCATAGTCACACAGGTGTATACATTTGTCAAACTGTAACCTTAGGATGCTTCTGCTGCTGCGTCGCTTCAGTCGTGTCCGACTCTGTGCAGCCTCATAGACGGCAGCCCACCAGGCTCCTCGGTCCCTGGGATTCTCCAGGCAAGAACACTGGAGTGGGTTGCCATCTCTTTCTCCAACCTTAGGATAGATGTGTTTTATTGTCTGTAGATTATGCATTAGTAAAGATAGTTTTTGGAAAAGGGAACTTTTTGAAACAAGCTTGTCTCTTTGCAGAGAGGCAGATAGGATCTGCCAGAATAGAGATTTAGGATTTAAAAATGCAGTGACTTAACTAGTACAGGGGATTCTACCCTGGGAGAAAGTGAGACTGGAAAGGTGACTCTGCTCTTTGCTCACTTGGTTTCATTTGCCATGTGCCCGTCATGGTGTATTCATTTTGCTGCAGCGGGTGTGATCCTGGTGTTTCCAGATACTTTAACCGGCTAGGCTGACTTCCAAAAATGTCTATAGAGAGGCGGGTAAGTATGGGCACATCTATTCTATTTTACAGCTGATTTAGGGACTTTTCAAAGCTGAAATTTTATTACACACATGTGATTTTCACCAAGTCAGGTGAGTTGAAACCTTAACTGCTTTTTAAAATTATTATTATTTTTGGCCAGGAGTGCTATCTTCTAGTAATTTGCCAAATGACCAACACAAAGGGAAAGGGGAGAAGCACCCATCACACATCCTCAGGGCCTTTTAGGAAACATGGAGTTGCTTCTTTGGCTACATGCATGTGGATCTATCAAATACAGGAGTGGTGATATTGTTGATGTCAAGGGAATGGGCACTGTTCAGAAAGAAATGCCCCACAAGTATCCCCATGGCAAAGTTCGAGTAGTTTACAGTGTGAACCATCATGCTGTTGGCATTGCTGTAAACAAACAAGGACAAGATTCTTGCCAAGGGAATTAATGTATGTATTGAATATATTAAGCACTTTAAGAGGCAAGACAGCTTCCTAAAACGTGTGAAGGAAAATGATCAGAAAAAGAAGGGAGCCAAAGAGAGAGATACGTGGGCTCAATTAAAGCTCCACCCAGAGAAGATTTGTGAGAACCAATGAGCTCACATGTGAGCTGTTGGAAACTATTCTCTATGAATTTATTGCATCCTAGGCATAAAAAAAGAAGAAGAAGATCTTTGTACTGTAAAACAAAACTAAACTGGAAACCTATTTCATTAAAAAAAAAAAAAATCAACTCCACTATTTGTTCTTAGCTCTCTTGTGGATAGAAGACAGAAACTGAATTTTAGGTTCATCACAGTTTAATCTCCCTCCCCTTGGGGTATTGGGCTGGAGATTTTCCTGGGATTTTGAACCAGTGTATCAACCTGCAATAAGCCCAGCCTTTTTCATATCTCCAAATATGATGTCTGTGAGCATGTGTGAGTGTATGCTTATGGTTGGTGGCCTTGTCTCTTCTATCAATTTGGAATCACCTCCAAACTCCTGAAAGTGAGAAGTTATGTTCATTTTTACAATAATACGAGTATATACAGTGGTCTCTGTGGTTACCTGATAACTTGTGAATGTTTCATTTCCTCTGCAAATTGTAATAATAATTTAATTTTTAAAGGGCTCAGTAAAAAACACCTGATGTGCAAATCTCCCCACAGAAGGACCACAGAGCCAGTGAAAGCATTCCAGTGTAACATTTAGTTCACTGAAGTTGCCCAGTCCTTCTCCAGCCTTACACTGTCCTGTGTGTGATAAACATACTATTTGGGGGAGTGATACATATAAGGCTTAATCCTAACAAAGTATTTGATTTGCTACCACTTGATACAACCCATGGTACTTTTTTTTTTCCCCCATGGTACTTTCACATGGATTATCCTCATAACCAGCCTGGGACATTATTGGACTGATATTATTATCCCCGTTTCATTGATGAAAAGCCAGGGCTCAGAGAGGATATGAGATTTGCCCAAGGTTATACCATGAATCAGCAGCAGAATGGAAACAGGACCAAGAGCCATGGACAACCAACAAGAACAGAAAACCTATAGCCTTGTCATAAAAGGATTCATTGGACAAATATAGGAGGAAGGCAGTCACGATTTATTAAGTACCTACTATGTGCCAGGCAGTGTGAGAGGTGCTTTGTGCGTATCACCTCATTCAAGGGCAAAGAAAATGTGTGGAATTGTAATTCTGCGTGTGTGGGGGAATGACTATTGTCTCATTTTACAGAAAAGGAAATTACAAGAATATCCCAGAATATTTAAATGACTAAGCCCTAGTTATTCCTTAACCTCAACTTCGGTCTCTACTTCTTCTCTTCAGCCTCTGACTTCTCTACTGATCACCATTTTCACTTCATCTTCAACTTCATTCTCAATTTCAACCTCATTCTTTTTTTTTTTTTTCCAACCTCATTCTTAATTTCATCTTCCCTTCCGCATGATCAGGGAGAATCAGTCTCAATAAATGGTTGTTGGTGATAAGGAATTTCATGTTTCCTGAGTAACTCCACCTAGGCTCCAACTTGCCAGCACAATTTCTGACACACCATCTTTCTCACGCCAGTCTGTAAATAATTGTTTTCAATTATTTCTGTGGAATAAGCTTGCGTATTATTTCCTCCGTTAATTTGTAACCTCCCTCAGGACAGGAATTATGGTTATATTTTGCTCTCTAGACTAAGAAGCTAGTGTAGTTATTTTTGGATTGTGGGAAGTTAATATATGTTTTTTCCCACTGATGACAATTTCACTCACATTGGGTACACAGGCTTTCTTCACTGATTATTCTTTTGCTTTCTGTGTTGGTTCCACAGATTTATCATTTTTTCTTATTTTCACACTATATTATTTACTACTATCATTAGATTGTACTCACTGTATTTATTTATTCATTCAACAAACATTATGCTAGATAACAGGAATAAAAGAGTTAAGATACAATCACAGACTTCAAGTCTTGAAGGATCAACTAAGCTTTTTTCATTTTGAATACATTTTATTTGTGCTAGCTTTGTGGTTTTGCAATTAGCAATCTGAATAAAAAGAATAGCCATAATTTTGTAAAAAAAATTATTGGCTTATTCTTGCAAAGACAAGAGAGCAGATTTTGAGGTTTTAATATGATTCTCTTCAAATGGTCTTTAGCCACAATATGGCTGAATTTTCTCTTCTATTTGTCATACCTTGCCTTTCTCTAGTGTTGAACCAGCTTCTCTGAGTTATTTCCTTTTTATGAGAAAGGATCTTACATTACTTTAAAGGGGCCCCCAAGAAGTAGTAAGAGGCCAAAGAAACATTAGGAACCCCTTTACAAAAAAATGAGATACTTTCAAGATTCAGAGTCTTTACCATGTAAGGAGATTTATTTATTATCTTGGAATACTCCATCCAAAAATAATTAAGATGTCCATGGTCAGAGAATAACACAGACTGGAGTCACAGGGATTCTAGCTGGATGGAAGCTTGGTGAAATACAGTGTAGGGACATAGCCTGCCCTTTGTTCTCAGTGTGTTAATTTAGATTTTGAGGATAGATCTGTGTGTGAAGGAAAAGAAAGGTAAAGGATTCCTTTTCCTAGAAACATCTGATTAGAAAGACACTTTGATACAGCTTTTAGAAGACATCCAACTAGATAAGCATCATTTTGTTTCTAAGAGCATAAAAAATAAATTTCAAAGAGCATCCTCCCTACATATTGCATCCATCAATGTAATTATCTGCTCATATCCTCACTGTCATAGTTTCCATTGTCCAACGTAGTTCGCTATAGTGGTTTTGCAGTATAGACAAGAGCAATAAATAGAAGAATGGGGCCTTGGATATATTCTATGGTACAGTGCAGGTAAGAAGTTGGTGAGCATTTTTCACCCATCACTTTCCCCCTTCCCTACATCTTTATTTTTCTAGGAACTTCATAATCTGAGGATCTTTTATCTCCCTAAACTTACTTTCCATATGGTTTCTCAATCCAAAGCCCCTTTTACAGGTTAGGTCAAGTTTCCTTACTTCTATCCCTCCCCCACAGGATATAATCCCTTCCTCAGTTCCTCTTGGGAGGAATGCCTTTTCTGCCTTTCCCAATCCTTTCCTTCCTCCAAGGTCCACTTCAGACCAATGTCCTCCATCAAGTCCTCCCTGACAGCTCCTGCCCAGTTCCCTCTTCCTTCTCTGACCTCCAACGACACAATGGTATGTGATAATAATAGCCTTCATCGGTCCACTGGTTGACAAAGCCCTGCGTTCACTTGAGATTTTCACAAGCCTCTGAAGTTGGTAAGAAGAATTTTCTGGTCCCCTCAGAGAGAGAATGGAAAACTATTCCAAGGCCGTATTGCAAATGGCCAAACTGCGATGTCAGCCCAGGTCCTTAAAGTCCAAAGCTTTTCCACTACAGTCTTTTGCCTCTCACGCTTCTGTTTACCAACAATGCCCAGTTCAGAGGTGAGAAAACTTAGACTCTGAGAGGGGTATGGTCTCCTTGAGAGCTAGAGAAGGGGGGAATGTCTCTAAAGCACTGCAGAATGAGGACATGAATTCACTTGTTTGTTACGAGAAATTTTTTGAACCAAAGAAAAGAGGTATTTAAAAAAACACTAGCAAAGAAAATCTCCCTCCTTTGGCTGGATGACAGTTCGTGCCTGTTCATATCATTATGTCAGACTTAGAATAATGAACAGCTAACGAAGTCTCTTTCCTCACTAGACAAAAGGGAGAACTGGGTGTTTCCCCAGTAGGAGACCCAAATGTGATGACTGAAACATTAGGATTGAGGCTGAGTCACTGGCATTGGGGGAGGTCAGAGCCTTCCCCCCGAGCTTTCAAAGCTGGTAAATGTACTTAGGGCTGTAGTTACACACACCTGTTGGCTGCAGCCAGCGCTGGCATTGTTAGTAACTAGAACGTGGTTCAGGGAAAATCTGCAGCTGTCTTTAGCTTTTTCAAAATAGATCTTCTCCAGATCAAGGCACTAGTATTTTATGTTTTAATAATTTAAAAAAGTAATTTAGGATTCACAAGTAGTTGCAAAATACTACAGAGATTTCCTGTATACACTTCACTCAGTCTCCCCGATGATAATATCTTACCTAAACATAGTAGTTTGATTTTAATGTAGTATCTAAGAGCAAACACTTTATTATCTATGATGGATCTAGCTCCCCTGGTGGCTCTGTTGGTAAAGAATCTGCCTGTAATGCAGGAGACCTGGGTTTGATCCCTGGGTTGGGAGGATCCCCTGGAGAAGGGAATTCTTGCCAGGAGAATTCCATGGATAGAGGAGCCTGGCAGGTTATAGTTCATGGGGTTGCAAAGAGTTGGACATGACTGAGCAACTAACACACATACTATGATGTTTCTAGGGGCTGATGAGCCTAGTTGGGTGGTTCTCACCAGAAGTCCTTCATTCAGTGACTATCAGATGACAGCTGAGTCTAGAGTCATCTGAAGGTTTCTTCACTCATGTGAAGCTGGGCTGGTAAAGCATCTCTCTCCATGTGGCCTTTCCTAGTTCCAGCTTCCTAACATAAGGTCTCGGGATAATCAGATTTCTGGTGGTAGTAGCTTACTCCAGAGCAATTGTTCCAAGAGGTCTGGGTGGAAGCTTCTTATAATATAGTCTTGAAAGTCCCAGAACTTCCCTTCCATCACATTCTATCAGTCAAGCAAGTTATTTAGGACAGCCAGATTCAAGGAAAGAGGAATCAGACTCCACATCACAACGGGATAAGTAGCAAAAAATTGACAGCTATCTTCAATCGCTGACAACTGCCCTGCAGTTTGGTTATTCCCGAGTGGACAAGTGCACTAAGGAAGAGCTCATCAGAAGCATTGTTTATGTCATTAGCAGGATAAATCCTTACGTCTGATTGGCCCTATGAGAATTTTCATCCAGTTATAGGGTCACAACACCAAGAGTCAGCATATGCTCAATAAATGTCTGATAGGACAACTGAATCACCTTCTCCACCCAGACATAGTAAGTGGAAATAAACTGGGAAGCAGTGACTATCTCTGTGGACTTTAGGGTAAACCCTGGAATTAGCCTTCTACTGCTGCAGCTTCCATTCTCCAAATAGGCTGGAATCCATTGTATTTTTTTGCTGTATTTGTGTCTGTTACAGGGTAATCCCCCTGGAATAGATAAGGCACTGTGCTAGGTACGACATGGTTTACCAAAATGATTTATGCATGGGTTCTGCTCTCAGGAACATAACAATCCCTCACTACCTTTCTGCTGAGGTGTATTTTCCCACCTCTGCGTTAAGCAGGACTGGAAAACTGGTGGGGAGGGGAACTGTTTGGGGTGGGGGGCAATTGCCAGGATTGTTGTGATGGTTAAAACAGGTTCAAGTGGTTACTCCATCAGCAGCTTGTCTGTTTGCTTGTTATAATATTTATTTATTTGACTGCTCCAGGTGTTAGTTGCAGCATGTGTGATCTTCACTGTGGCATGGTGATTCTTTGCTGTGGCCTGTGGGATAACTAGTTCCCTGACCAGGGATCATATCCCCCGACCTCCTGCACTGGGAGGGCAGCATCATAGCCACTGGACCACCAGAGTAGTCCCAGCAGTTTGCTTCTTGAGAGCAGCATGTACTGGAGGGAAACATTCTTTTGGTTCTCAGGCTAAGAGCAGGGGATGCGGACTGGCATGCTGGATCTCGGATTCCCACCCCCCACTCTTTTACTTACATTACCATATGCAAAATAGATAGCCAACAGGAATTTGCTATATGGCTCAGGAAACTCAAACAGGGGCTCTGTATCAACCTAGAGGGGTGGGATGGGGAGGGAGATGGGAGGGAGGTTCAAATGGGAGGGGATAATATGTATACCTATGGCTGATTCATGTTGAGGTTTGACAGAAACATTAAAAAATAAAAATAAATAAATAAAAATTTACCTTCGTTCCATGTCCAGATGTCAAATCATCTGGGGGAACAATTCTTTGAGCACGCATTGTCTGGGTGAAAAGAAAAGCCTTCACCAGGAATGAAGATCATCCAACTCGGGGTGGGTGGAGTTGGGAAGTCTTAGGAGCACAATGGGCCAGAAAGGAAGGTGAAGACAGGAGGGAGCTAAGAATGAACCCTGCGCGGCTTGAACTAAGGGAGAGGCGCAAACTGAACAACCCAACTAGTTTGTATATTGAAAATGCTGCCTGTGCTCCTCTTTCTCAGATTAAAGTTCCAGCCCTGGGGTTTGTGGGGAAGAAATTCAGAGGAGAGGAAGTTAGGTGGGAAAATGGGTGTGCCTGACAAAAGCAGAATTGGGCGAAAGGGCGCCACCTGGAGGCCTTTTCTGGTGGTGGGAACAGAAAAGTGGAAACGGGGTGCGTCTGGGAAGCGGGGTCTCAGAATCAAAAGAGAGGAAGAAAAAGGTTTTCGCCTGAAACTCTCTTATAAACGGAGTCAGAATAGTGGCGTCCTGGCTTGATAGAGTGAGCTGGAAGAGAACTGTGTATGTCTGAATCCTGAGGAGTGTGATTAAGTGGAAGGGGGGAGGCGGCCTTAAGAATGAAGATGGAGGAAGGAGAAGCCATTAGACAAACCTTAAGGTCTGGGCTTTTGAGAAGCCCTCCTGGCTGTAGTACTGCCAGTTCTCTGGTTGTGCCATGCTTTTTCATACCTCGGGGCCTTTGCTCATGCTGTCTTTTCCGCAGAGAGTACTCTCCTCTTTTTGCGTGCGTGCTCAGTCGCTTCAGTCGTGTCTGACTCTTTGCGAGCCTGTTGACCGTAGCCCGCAGGCTCCTCTGTCCATTGGGTTCTCCAGGCAAGAATACTGGAGTGGGTTGCTTAGGCCCTCCTCCAGGGGATCTTCCTGACCCACTAATTCAACTTGCATCTCTTCAGACTTCTGCATTGGCAGGCGGGTTCTTTACCACAGGCACCACTTGGGAAGTCCCTCCCCGCTTCTTGGGCCTGGATAGTATGAGGTTTTCAGTACAGTGGAAGCTTCAGAACCTTAGGGAGTCCTTTCCTGATGATTCTCAGTTTGAATTAGGGGCTGCTCTTCTGTGTCCCTGTGACTTGGTGTTCCCTTCGGATATAAGCTCTATTAAGGGAGAGATTGTGTCTATCTTGCTCACTGTAACATTCCTAATGCCTAAAACTTGTAAATTCTTAATATATATCTGCTGAATGAAGCACCTCTGTTGCAGCAGTTATCATAGGAATGAAACTGTATAGATTTCTCTGTCTCTCCCACCACTTTGAACTTCCTGAAGGCCATGGCTTACTCATCTTGGTATCCCCAGCTCAGTAGCTCAGAACATGGGAAATACTGTATCATTTATCAGTATTTGTTGAATGAATATAAGAGGGGGCAGTCTAGGGGTGCATGTAAGCTAGTAGCTAGTTAGTGATTCTAAACTCTGGCTCAGGTCTTCCCAGGTGGCACAGGGGTAAAGAACCCACTGGCTAGTGCAGGAGACACAGAAGACATGAGTTCTATTCCTGGGTCAGGAAGATATGCTGAAATAGTAAACAGCAACCCACTCCAGTATGCTTGCCTGGAAAATTCCATGGACAGAGGAGCCTGGCGGGTTGTAGCCCACCAGGGGTCGCAAAGAGGCACGATTGAGTGACTGAGCACATGCACACACCAGCTTTGGTTCACAGGAAGACCATCAGGGGAGCATTAAAAATACTGCTGCCTAGACTCCACACCAAAACAATCAAAACAGAGTCTCTGGGGGCCAGGCATCCATATCCTTAAAAAGTTTCATAGGCAAATTAATGTTGAGAACCTCTAGGTGAGGCTCTAAGGGAATGTCAGAACCTAAGGCATTGGAAAGAACATTCCAGAACAGAATTCCATTCTGCTGGAAGGGAAAGGACTTTAACTCTCTTCCATAGCTGTGTAGCTACTGGAGCAAAAGAGAATAAAGAAGGCTAGTGTGTGTGTTACTCGCGTCTGACTCTTTGTGACCTCATATAGCCTGCCAGGCTCCTCTGTCCATTGGGTTCTCCAGGCAAGAATACTGGAGTGGGTTGCCATTCCTTTCTCCAGGGGATCTTCCTGACCCAGGGATTGAGCCCAGGTCTCCTGCATTGCAGGCAGATTCTTTACTGCCTGAGCCATCAGCAAAGTCCAAGGAAAACTAGATTCTATCCTCACACTCAATGGGTTCTCTATACGAGAAGAACTGAGGTAGCCAAATGAACTTTGCTTTTAAGAAATTGGGGCATTTTCAGGGATAATCTTCACCAGAATTCCCAGGGCAAGCAGCATCAGTATTATCTGGGAGCTTATTAGAAATGCAGCCTCTCTAGACCCCACCCTCCCAGACCTACTGAGTTAGAATCGGTATTTGCACAGGATCGCCAGTGATTCATATGCACACTGAAGTTTGAGAAGGATTGTTCTGAAGTAGTTTTCCCAAAGTGTGGTTGGGGTACCAGCATCATCTGAGGAAAGGATGGGGTGGGGTTGGGAGAATGTGGTTATCACACTTTAGTTTGCATCAGGATTACCTAAAGGGTTTGATAATCTCATAATGCTGAACAATTCCCATTCCACATGGAAAATGGTAAATCACCTCAGTCAGTAGTTCTGGGGTGGAGTATGAGAATTTGCACTTCTAACAAGTTCCCAGGTGATGTTGATCGTGCTGGTCCAGGGACCACCTCTTTGGTTTTTACAGATAAGCCTTCTTATGACCATTCATGTACAAGTCTTTGTAAGGAATATGCTTTCATTTCCTTGGGGTAAATAAACATCTAGGAGCAAAATTGCTGGATCATGTGAGAGTTATGTTTTATTTTTTAAAAAATTACCAAACCATCTTCTAAAGTGGTTGGACTCAACAGTGGACAACAGTTCTAATTTCTCCATGTTTTCACCAACCCTTAATATCATCTATATTTCAATTTTAACTATTCTAATAGATATATGGTAGTATTTCAGTGTGGCTTTAATTTGTATTTCCTTAATGTCTAATGAGGTTAAACATCTTTTCATATGCTTATTTGTCATCTTTATGTCCTTGTGGTGAAGTGTCTGTTAAATTTTTTTTGCCATTTTCTTATTGTATGGGTTAATTTTTTATTATTGGTTTTTCCTTATTAAGTTTTGAGAGTTTTTTATTCTGAATATAAGTATTTTTTATTATATATATGATTTGCAAATATTTCCTTTCAATCATCATTACCTTTTCATTCTCTTAGCAACATCTTTCAAAGAGCAGAAGTTTTAAATTTTGATAAAGTCCAATTTATCAATTTGGTTTCATACAGAATGTACTTTTGGGTTTGTGTCTAATAAATCTTTACCTAACCCAGAGTCACAAAGGTTTTCTCCTATGTTTTCTTCTATAAATTTTTTATAGTTTTAGGTTTTACATTTAAACCTATGGTCCATTTTTTGTATTACTATATAGAGATCCATTTTTTTCACTATCATTTGTTGAGGACACAGTCTACATCTTTAATGTCTGTCAACATTGCTTTGTAATTTGCAGAGTATAGTTATTTTGTATCTGTTGTCACATTTATAGCTAAACATTTTATATCTTTTAACACCCTTATAAATAGTATTTTTATTTAATTTTAATTTCTAATTGCAGTATGTAGAAATACCATTAATTTTTGCATATTGATCTAGTATCATGCAACCTTGCTAAACTCATTAGTTCTGGTAGTCCAGACCATATTGTTGTTGTTGCTCAGTCTCCAAGTTGTGTCCAACTCTTTGTGACCCCATGGACTGCAGCATACCAGGCTCCTCAGTCCTTCACTATCTCCTGGAGTTTGCTCAAATTCATGTCCATTCAATCAGTGATGCTATCTAACCAGACCACACTGTTGTCCTTCCCATATGCCTGGAGCTGTGTTCTAGGATTTTATTAAATCACTTGAGAACAGTTTAAGGCATTTGGGTCTTGTTTTTAAGATTTGTTAGGTAGTACCGGGACAGTTCAGTTCAGTCCAGGACTAATTAGTTTTTACTACAGAGGCAGTATCCTTCTGTGTACTCTTATCCCCAGCCCCACCTCAAAGCGTGCATCTTGAAGTTTTCAGGTCTTGCTGGTGAGAACAGATACTCCTCTCAGCCCTGTGTGCACGTCAGTTACCTCTAACCTTCTGAGATGATTCTCTGGCCTCAGTTTCCTTTTATGTATGTGCTGATCAGTCCTCAGCTGAATACTCACATGGGAACCTTCTGCACACCTCTAAACTTCCTCTTTCTGTGCAGTTCTCTCCTGAGAATTCCAGCTGCCGTGGTCTTCTCAGACTCTCAGCTTTGTATTCTCAGCTCGCTGAGTTTACCTGGCTTTGCCTGGGTGCCCTCTCTCTGTGCTATGGCCTGGAAACTCTCTCCAGGCAATAAGCTGGGACAATTATAGTGCTCCCTTCGTTTGTCTCACATCTTTCAGGAATCATTATCCTTCTTTGCCTGCTATCTCATGCCTTTCAAACCACTGTTTCAGGCATTTTGTCAATTTAGGGGGTTGTTTCAGGTTGGAGAGGAAATCAGTCCTTAATCTTGGCCAATAGTTTGCATTTAAAATTTAAAGCGTGCTTTTATCCTAAAAAGTTTTTTTTTAAAATATATTTTGTGGAATTAAAAATAATTGGCTTATGTATTTCTAAGATAGAACTATGGTTTTCTTCACCTGAAAACTGTTCCTGACCAAGTGAATTGCCCTGTTCTTTTTTAAAAGCAAACTCACTACTCTCTGCAATGTTAGAGCAGAGCCGCATCTGAATATAAACCAAGCTGTGTTAAATCACTGTGTGTGTATTTCACAATGATCAGCAAAACACAACTGTAGTCCTAGGTACAGCCACTTGAACTAGAGCAGCCGCATTAAATCTTCACCTCACTCAAGTATGGCCATTCTGTGGTTTGCTTTACAGCTGACATGTCAAAGACATTATGAGGAAGAAGATGAAACTCAAAGGTAAGATTTATAAACATACGCTCCCTGCTCTTAGATTAAGTGTCCCTGAAGACTTCAACCTAAAGTGGACCTCTGTAAGTCAGAATCCTGGTCATGTACATGCTGATGTCTTCTATTTGGATACCAGTGGGAATTGTTAAGTGACTGTGTAAATCTGACGATAGTGAAGCACAAGCATTTATTTGAGAATGTTGAACAGGGGGAGGTGCAAAACATGGAGCAGTAACAAATGAAAACCGCGTCTAGACATAGAGGCACGACAGGGATATATTCAGGCATATATTGAAGTATTAAAATTTAAGCACACTATAGAAATAATATAGATTCTGAGGCCTGGATTCAAATCCTATTGGTGACAATTGTAGCCATGTAACTTTGGGAAAGTCACTTTGTGCCGTGCTTAGTCCCTTCAGTCCGACTCTTTGTGATCCTATGGACTGTAGCCCGCCAGACTCCTCTGTCCATGGGATTCTCCAGGCAAGAATACTGGAGTGGGTTGCCGTGCCCTCCTCCAGGGGATCTTCCCAACCTAGGGATTGAACCGGGGGAAGTCATTTTACCCTTCCTTAGTTCCCACAGTACTACCTTATAGGGTTGTTGCAAGACTTAAATGAAATAATATGTGCAAAGCTCTTATAATAGTGCCTGGATACAATGAGCTCAATATAAATATTAGTCATTGGTTCCACCATCATCATTGTTTTTTTTTCATGGTGCGCAATAGAGAGGTTTATGTTATGGCAGAGAAGTTATGTATTAACACTCACATTAATACATTTTTTAAATCACCAGAGATAATATTAACACTTCAAGTCTTGATGATAGAATAGTGGGAGATGTATCATTATAGAAATAGGGAGACCAAGGAATGGAAGGCCTTTAGGGGCAAGATGTTGAGTCTGGAACTAAGCATGTGTTACAGCTGCAGCATCATTCCAGGAGTAGGTAGGCAAAAGAAAGTGGGATAAATAGATGGGAAGTTAAATGGATTTAGGTATCATCCTCAAAGAAATGATAGTTGAAGATGTGGGAATGAATGAGAAGAGAAATATAGAGAAAATATAGAGAAAGATGAGAGTTAAGGACAGAAATTCAGAAAATACCCACATTTCAGGATAAGTGCTGACAAGAAGGTTTAAGAAAAGAGAGAGTGGTCCCAGTGTCCAGGCCTCACCTAGACACATTCCATCAGAAGCTCTGGAGGTGAAATTCATGCGTTAACATTGTCAACACCTTCCCCAGCAAGTCCTTGTGCAGCCAAGGTTGAAAACCTTTGTTCTAGTGGCTTATGTGATGCTTAATGATCTTTAGGGTCGTGAAGGAAAGCAGTTGTTAAGGAATAAAGTCCTAGTTTATTGGATTTAAAAAACAGAAACTCTAACATTCTCATTTTGCTAAGGAACCTGGGGCTCAAAGCAATTAATTAATTGTGTGACGTTAACCAAGAAATTTGATACATTTCCAATCTTGTACTTACCCTCATAGCCTTAGACACGAACCCCTTTCCCTTGTCGTCTCTCACCCACTACTCCCCATCCCAGCCCAAGCGCTCCACTACCCTTGTGCTGAGACTCCCAAGGCTGCACGGTCCTTCCAGAGTCTGTCCATTCAGATTTTAGAACGCATTTCTGACAGCTTAAAGGCTCACCTGATGTCTCTTCAGCACCAGCAGACCAGACCACCCTGTCAGAGAAAAGCCCTTTAAGGGGCTGTCTCAGAACTTTGTGAGCCTGGGAAGAAGGTTAACCTCCAGGAGAAAATGGGGTGAGGGGATCTTGTATTTTGAGGTTCTGGAGGTAGAGAAGCTCTGACTTCTACCAGAGCCCCTTCCTTGCTTTTCATGAATTGGCATTGCAGTCTGGGGCTGTGGTGGCAAGGCTGCCAAACTGATGAGGACACAGCATTTGTGGGAATTCTGTGACTCCAGAAGGCGAAAGGTCAGTTTCTTTTCATTGACAGTATTCTTGCTGCCTGAGGTTTATCTCTGCGGATCTTGACTGGTTTCCAGGGTTAGGCTTCACCTCTATTGTTATCTGGAAACACAGGAACAGCCCTGTTGTCGTGCCAGACTGGGTCACGTTGGACCCCCCTCCCCACGGCACTGTAATTACACCCTCTTGTCACAAATGAAGTCCTATGGTCTTTTAAACCAGCTGGAAGAGGATTTTTAAAGATACACAAACCTGCTCATATTCCTCTCCTACATACATTCATTCATTCAGGCTTGATTTGTACTCTCCCTGTCTTTTGTTTTTTTCCTTTGGGCTCCACAAAGTTAGCCATGAATATGATCCAGCGCTGGAATGCACTCTGGAGCTTGAGGACACGCCTGAAATCCCCTTCAAACACTTGTCTTTCATGCGTCCTCATATGCTGAAAAGATGTGCACATGCAACCCCTGAACTCACACATGACTCTGCCAGCCCGCAGTCACACTAAAAATGGGTTTGAGTTACACGTGTACTTGCTTATACCTCAGCTCACCCACTCTCACCTGGGTATTTGCGTACACAGGGCCTGTTCATTCCCAGCAGAGCCAATATCTGTGTTCACGCCCACATCAAAAACACACCTCCAGGTTCCTAAGAAACAAATGGCAACAGAGAAGGGAAACAGGGAAGCTGAAAGAACTGCCCTGTTCCTCGCCTTCTGTCCTGAAGCAAAGTAACCAGGATCTTTCGGGCTAACTTGGCGTGCTGGGCCCCAGTATAGACTTTTACAACAGGCCGTGATCTGACTCCAAGGCTGAGCGTAGCAATCTCCTCCCCAACCATGTCTGCTGGATTCCTCCAGCTGTCTCCAGGGTAGTTCTCCCTAAATGCAAACTATTAGCATTTCCTGTTAAAACATTTCTAATAAATAAATGAATACATCATCTTCTTAACCCAAAGCAGGTCCGAAAGCAGCCTAGGAGCTGCTCTGAGCTAAGGACAGACATGGACCACCCAGCACCAGCCCTCTGGCTCAAGGCCAGTGCTGCTTTTGTTTGAATTCCTGTATGAGTAACTGCTCCAGTTGACGCCAACCAAACTCAGTGAAATATTATTTTTAATATTAAATAAATAGATGGTGGGGTGTGTTGATCTTTTTTCCCCTCCAGTAAACTGTAGCATCACAACATCGAAGCTGGCTCTGATATCCAGATTTCCCCAGATAGCAGAAGGAAGGCTGACATTCTCTTTGACCTTCCTCATGGAGCACTTACCCCGCAGGAGACAGAAAAGTCCCAGTTGGTTTTAACAGGACCCTATTTGGAGTCAGCTGGGAATTCAAATGCTAACAAAACTTGTATGGGATCACCAGCCACTTTTGTTAATTTTTCTAACTTATCAATTTCTTTCGCTATACAAAAGGCACATGCTCTTTACATAAAAGTCGGAAGGCACAGATAAACAAGAAGCTGCCAAAATACTACTACCTAGTAAGAGACAATTACTGCTAAATTTTGATGACTGTTCTTTCTTGCTTTTACATATTTACATGTATGTATAACACTTGGTGAATGTCAATTTTACAAAAATGTACATGGTAATGCATATGTTTTTTTTAATATAGAATTGATCTTGGGCATCTACTGTATGTCAGTAAATACTCTCCTAAATCTCTACTTGTAAGGGCTACATAAAACTCCATCACATGAATTTGTCACAGTATACTCTACTGGGATCTTTCTGGTGGCTCAGATGTTAAAGAATCTGCCTGCAATGCAGGAGACCCAAGTCTGATCCCAGGGTCTGGAAGATCCCTTGGAGAAGGGAATGGCAACCCACTCTAGTATTCTTGCCTGGAGAATTCCATGGACAGAAGACCTTGGTGGGCTATAGTCCATGGGGTCACAAAGAGTCAGACACGACTGAGTGACTATAACCATAATGAGTGTTAATCACTCAATCATTTCCAACTCTTTGGGACCCCATGGACTGTAGCCCGCCAGACTCCTCTGTCCGTGGAATTCTTCAGCAAGAATACTGGAGTGGGTTGCCATTCCCTTCTCCAAGGGATCTTCCCAACCCAGGGATTGAACTTGGGTCTCCTTTGCAGGCAGATTCTTTACCATATGAGCCATCTATGCTCAACCAGTCTCCCACTGTTGGATATTAAGGTTGTTTCCAAGGTTTTTTTTTTTTTTCTATTATAAACAACACTCCAGTAAAAAAAATAAATAAAGTAAAATTCTTGTAGCTAAATCTTTGCTTATGTCCTTAGTTATTTTCTTAGGATAAAGTCCCAAAAGTAGAATTCTAAGACCTTGGCCACATATTGTCAAATTGTCCTCTCGAATGATTATACCAACTTACATTGCCATCGGCAAGAAACCAAAATGTTTTCCTGCTTGACCCTCTGCCATTCTGTATATTATTCTTCAAAAACATTATTTATTTATTTATTTTTAGCTGTGCTAGGTCTTCGTAGCTGTGCGGGTTTTTCTGTAGTTGTCGTGAGTGGGGGCTTCTCTTGTTGCAGAGCACGGGCTTTAGGGTGCAAAGGCTTCAGCAGTTGCAGCTCACAGGCTCTAGAGCATGGGCTCAGGAGTTGTGGCACGCAGGCTTAGTTGCTCTGTGGCATGTGGGATCTTCCTGGATCAGGGATCGAGCCCATGTCTCCTGCATTCGCAGGTAGATTCTTTACTGCTGAGCCGCCAGGGAATCCCCCAAAACAATGTTTGACAACTTGTTAGACAAATAAAGAAAAAAGAACCAGAAACGAGTTGGTTATGGACAGGGAGGCCTAGGCGTGCTGCGGTTCATGGGGTCGCAAAGAGTTGGACACGACTGAGCGACTGAACTGAAACATAAACATTTAACAGCAGACGTGAGCAATATAAAAGTTTTGCATTTCTGAGTCTGTTTTTGCAGCATATCTTTTTTTGCCATGCTGGGCAGCAAAGAGTACAGACAGAAGAGGAGCCCCTGTCGGTGATGACCTTCAGAAAAGTTCAGACCAGTGAGAAGGTGCCTTAACATCAGGTATGAGTAGAGGAAGTCGACGCTCTAAAGCCCCAAGGTGAGCCAAGAAGAGAGGCTCTACCACGGGGTTCCCCAAATTCTCAGTGAGATTCATTTATTTGAAGGGAAAAGACACTGAGGTCAAGGAAATTTGGGGAACAGTGGGATAAACCAGCTTAGACCAGTTTCTTCACAGCAGGATTTCTCAGAACTTATTAAATGCTAATAGGGGTGCTGAAGCTTTAGGGGGAGACATTTTGCAATTGAACTACAGATCCAGCTTTGCCCTCCACCCTATCTTTCCATCTTTTTTAACTTTCCACAGAATATCTCATGGACCTGGTGTTTGGTGGGACACGCTATAGGAAATCCAGTCTGATGCCATAGTATAGAATGGTCTTCACAGGAAAAGCAGAGGATGGCAGCTAGAACAAAAATCGAGGGATGGGGCAGAGAGAAAAGAAGAGACAAGGAAAAGCAGGAGAATGGAAGGGTAATTAGAAAAAAAAGGATAGGTGAGAAACACAAAGGTGAAGGGAAAGGAGAGAGGGAGGAAAAACTTAAGAGAATGAGGAAAAGGAAGAGGGGAGCAGGAAAGTACCACTAGAGAGACCCCTCCTTACGAAAACCACCTCTCCATCGCTTTGATAGAGACCCAGGGGCCTGTGTCTTCTCTGTGCTCATCTCCCCCACAGCCACCCAACACCAGCATGTTACTCTCCACTGTGGGTTTTCTCTGAAATGTGACCCACCTCACAATCCCTTCCTCAATGGCTAATTACTTGAAATGCAAGAATTCATTTGCAAAGGAAGCTCGTAACATGGAAGTAAACAGTGGGCCCCAAAGAAACCCAGAAAAATAAAATAAGAAATTCCAAAAATATTTAATTACTGCATCTCTTATTGTTGTTGTGTAGCTTCTTATAGCGTAAAACAAGACCCAAACTAGCCAAACATACTCTACTCAGCCAGAAAGTCTAGTCGTCTAAAGAGCAGATGAAGGCAAACTGACAGCTTTTAAGCCCCAACAGGGCTTTTAACGCAAAAGGGCCTGCTTTCAAGCAAACTGAAAGCACCAAAGTAGTAAAATAAATTCCTAAAAGCTTAAATGCTGTGCATGTACACAGTGCTAAACCCCTTAGAATTCTACAACAAAAAGATACTTAACTACTTAATGGAAGCTGTTTGTTATTTTTTTTAAAGTCTCAAGTAACACATACTAAAATAGAAATAAGTATTTTGAAATAAACTCGTGGAGTGCTCATCCAAATCTGAAGCCCCTAGAGTTCTCAGAAATATGGGATAGGATTTGAAGCAGTTTGGGCTTCCCGAGTAGCTTCCTGGTGGCTTAGCAGTAAAGAATCTGCCTGCAACACAGGAGACGCAGGTTTGATCCCTGGGTCAAGAAGATCTCCTGGAGTAGGAAATGGCAACCCACTCCAGTATTCTTGCCTGGGAAATCCCATGGACAGAGGAGCCTGGTGGGCTACAGTCCATGGGGTCACAAAACTGTCAGATACAACTGAGCAACTGAGCACATTTGAAGCAGTTACATTAAGACTGATACCAGGTTTCATTTGAACAGTGATTCTCACCTCTTAATTCCCATGATTCTTGTGTGTGTGTGTGTGTGTGTTGTTGTTGTTCTCTACAGTTAGTCTCTTGTCTTGGTTTTCAGTCCATATTTATGTTCACAATTGCTCCTGGACTCAGTGCTGGACTGTCAGGTTGACCAATGACATCCCCAAACTTTCTCTGATTTCAATGAATGTAGTGACTAGCATAGTACACCCTGGGTTAGAGAATGGAGTTGATACTAGTCTATCCAAAAGGAAGGAAACTTGACATGTAGTTTAATTCTTCCACAGATAAGGAGTTGGCCTTTCTTATTATTAAAAATGAGACATAAGCCAATATTACTGACTTTGTAAGTGCTCCAGAGGATGAAAGCCCTCACATTTGAGATTTTTCTGAAAGCCTTCCAGCTTTCAACAGTTGCTGCATATTTTGAGTTTATTCATCTTGAGCCTCTAAGCCATGGTGGCCAGTGATTGTACACATGGTGTTCTCACTTTCTGTGCCTGTGGCAGACATCTCTAATCTATCTCTACCTTCTTTCCCACTGAGTGGTCTCTTAATACAGTGTTCCAAGCAACCAATGAGTCAGAGCTGGTGCTGAAAATGAAACCAACTTGTCTTTCTTGCTTTACTCTGAATCCGAGGTGATTTGTTCATAAAGCAAGAACAAGGAATATAGGCTCAGAACTCCTCTGAATAGGGAAGGTTGAGATCTCATGTTAAAGATAGAAGATACAAAAATGAGGGGAACCAAGAGATATAGAGTCACATGAAAATAAGATCTGACTTTTCTCCCATCCTCTTGAAAGCTCTTTATAAATAACTCCTCCTCATTCTTTTTGTATCCTATACTCCTCAGCACAAATGCAAGGATTGGACCAAAAGGTATCAGAAAGTTTTATCCAAGAATGGATTAGTCTGGGCTGGGGAAACTTTCAAAATGGTCTTGGAATAATACAGTTAGGGCTACTGGTCAGAATTTCCTGGTCTCCCAAGTCTTTCTCACATTAACCCCTTGGAGCTTGACATCTCTGTGAGAAAGGCGAAAGAGATGTCATCTTTTCTTTTATTCATGAGGAAAGAGAAGCTTAAAGTAGGTGGGGATTTTGCAAGCTCACATGGTTGTGAAGGGATGGAATCGGAAAAAGAACCCAGATTTTAACACTGAATCCAGCGCTCTTTCTGAAGAAAGTTGTGGTACTCACATTGGGGTGGAAGCATGCCAAGATAGGTAGGGCAGGGCCAAGAGATCATTTCAAATACTTGGTTTAGGGAATTCCCTGGAAGTCCAGTGGTTAGGACTCCACACTTCCACTGCAGGGGGTATGGTTTCAATCCCTGGTCGGGAAAATAAGATCTGGCAAGCCTTGCAGTGTGGAAATAAAAAAGGTATAAAATGTCACTTTTAGGGAAACATTTTGATATAAACAGAGTAAAGGCACATTATGAAGTAGAACACAGAATTTGCATGACTTTTTACAATAAAATACAATAAAATGTAAGTTTTCAAAGATGCTGACTGGCATCCTTTTTCTGGCCACGCCCCCAGGCCTTCTGATGGTATACCTTCATTGTTCTCTGCTGTTCTGGTGAAATGAGTGAGAAGTATTGCTCTTCAGCATGCTTTTCTTCACCCTTTCTTTTCTCCTCCTCCTTGTTCTTCTTTGTCGTCTTCATTTATTTAGGTGATGTTGCCACCCTCAGAGCCCCCCAGAGGCAGCTTGTTCGTGAATCATTTCAGAGGCATGGAGCTGCCATGGCTAGGTTCTGGTGAGGCTCTCTTCCTGGCTTACAGACAGCAGTCTTATCACACACATCCTCACATGGCAGTGAGAGCAAGAGAGTCTTTCTGCTGTCTTTTCTTATGAGGGCACTAACCCCACCACAGGTGCTCCAACTTCATGGCCTCTCTGGATTGGTTGATCCAGAGCCTGAGCCCTATTATCAAGGACTTCATACTGAGACTGATGTAGGATGTCTGAGACTTTGTGCTTCCTGATTCACCTACAGTGAACTTGTTTTGATAGTTGGAATTAGGCATGGGCCCATTTCCAAGCCAGTCACCATGGCCAGTGTGAGGGGCTTTACTGATTCATTTAACCCAATCAAAGTTCATTTCAGGAGCTGAAGTGTCAGCCCATCCAAATTGTACAGCTATTTCATAATCTGGGAAAGAAAGGAGTAGAGATGATGGGATATGACTATGTTGCCACCTACAATATCCTCTTTAAAGCCATCCACTTTAAACTGTTGACTGTGTCTGCTACAAGGTAAGTTGTAAGTACAATGAACAGTCTAACTGACCATCTGCCTGTTTATTATGAGCTATAGTGAACATCCTGGCCGAGGGTAATAATGGGATGGACCCTACAGAAAACACAAAGGGAAATGCTGTGAGGCCAACACCCGCTCTGAACTCTTATGTTGTGGCAACACAAAGGAATTCAAGAAAGGGACAGAAGCCCCTGACCCCTAAAACTGCATTTGGGACTTCACTGGGTCCACATCCTTACCTGCATTCACTCCTTCCTCCAGCTCTGGGAAGAGTCATCTTCATTCTTCTTCCATATGGAAATTTCAATCACTTTCCAGATGACTTTGGAATATATATAGTTTAAAAGTTGAGAGTCCATTATGCTAAGCGAAAGATAAGAGGACAAATATGGTATAATTATAATTATAATAATAATTATATGAGGCTCATATAAGTTATATAATATAATAATAACTTATATGAGGCTTCCCTGGTGGCTCAGAGGTTAAAGCGTCTGCCTGCAATACGGGAGACCTGGATTCAATCCCTGGGTTGGGAAGATCCCCTGGAGAAGGAAATGGCAACCCACTCCAGTATTCTTGCCTGGAGAATCCCATGGACGGAGGAGCCTGGGGGACTACAGTCCACGGAGTCACAAAGAGTGGCTTCACTTTAACTTTCACACTTATATGAGGTAGTCAAATTCATAGAGACAGAGAGTAGAACAGTGGTTTCCAGGGGCTGGAGGTGAGGCAAACAGGGAGTATTGTTTAATTGGTATAGAGTTTCAGTTTTGCAAGATGAAGAGTTCTAGAGATGGATGGGGATGATGGTTGCATAACAATGTCAACGTACTTAATAGGACTCAACTGTATACTTTAAAGTGATTACAATGGTTTATGTGTATTTTGCCACAACTAAAAAAATGTTGAGAGTCATTTGTGGAATTTCCTTTTTTTAACCTTATTTTCACCAGAACATTTTTTTTTCAAACTTCTATTTCTATTATAAACATCTTACATGAATAGTCAGCAATTTTTTCCCACCTCAAACACTTTTTTTTTTACAGATAAATTTAGACCTTCTAGTGAGCTACTCTAGATTTTCTTTTCCTAGATTCACAATGTATTTTTTATTTTTTTTGTCTAAAGTGTTCTTTTTCATTTTTACCCTCCTGATTTCCTCTCCCAAATGGAGTAACTTTAGTTAGTTTTAGTGGCTATTAGAGTTACCATCATTTCACATTTTCTTGGGAGGATGAGCATAGCCCAACTGTGTTTTGGGTAGGATTCAGATAAAGCCAAATCAGTCACTAACTAAGGCTGCAGCCTGAGTGTCACAGCTTTCACTGGATTCTCAACAGTCACCTCCTTTGCCAGGTCCTTTATGAACAAGATTTCACTAGGTTCTCCCAGCTTCCCTGAGAGGTCTGTGTATCATCACCATTATACACAGGGACACCCAGAGATGTTCAGCAACTTAAATGTTCAAAGCTCACAGTTAGCATCCTTGGCTCTAAGCTTTGTAACTTCGTTCTTTCCATACTAGCATGCCTCCATCCAGTCTTTTCCTTTTATTCCGAGCATTAGGATATTTCCATACCTGAAATGGGGATTGAAAAAGTTGGCTGGGAAGAACTGGTGGTGGAATCTCTGCAGTACAAGAGGATTCATCACAGCTTTCTGACTTGCCTCCTACCATCTTGCTCTCCATCTGCCCAGCTCCTCCTGGTTCCCCTACTTCTCCAGCTGCCATCACCACACCTGAAGGACACATCAATCCGCACCTTGAGGCAACCTCAGTCAGTCAGTCCAGTCACTCTGTCCTATCTGACTCTTTGTGACCTCATGGACTGCAGCACACCAGGCTTCCCTGTCCATCACCAACTCCTGGAGCTTGTTCAAACTCGTGTCCATTGAGTTGGTGATGCCATCCAGTCATCTCATCCTCTGTCATCCGCTTCTCCTCCTGCCTTCAGTCCTTCCCAGCATCAGGATCTTTTCCAATGAGTCAGTTCTTTGCATTAGGTGGCCAAAGTATTGGAGCTTCAGCTTCAGCATCAGTCCTTCCAATGCATATTCAGGACTGATTTCCTTTAGGATTGACTGGTTTGATCTCCTTGCTGTCCAAGGAACTTTCAAGAGTCTTCTCCAACACCACAGTTCAAAAGCATCAATTCTTCAGTGCTCAGCTTTCTTTATAGTCCAACTATCACATCCATACATGACTACTGGAAAAATCATAGCTGACTATATATGGACCTTTGTTGGTGAAGTAATGTCTCTGCTTTTTAATATGGTGTCTACATTTGTCATAGCTTTTCCTTCAAGGAGCAAGCATCTTTTAATTTCAAGGCTGCAGTCACCATCTGCAGTGATTTTGGAGCCCAAGAAAATAAAGTCTCTCACTGTTTCCATTGTTTCCCTATTTGCCACGAAGTGATGGGACTGGATGCTGAAGCTGAAACTCCAATACTTTGGCCACCTCATGTGAAGAATTGACTCATTGGAAAAGACTTTGATGCTGGAAGGGATTGGGGGCAGGAGGAGAAGGGGACAACAGAGGATGAGATGGCTGGATGGCATCACCGACTCGATGGAAGTGAGTTTGAGTGAACTCCAGGAGTTGGTGATGGACAGGGAGGCCTGGCATGCTGCGATTCATGGGGTCGCAAAGAATCGGACATGACTGAGTGACTGAACTGAACTGATGGGACTGGATACCATGATCTTTGGTTTTTGAATGTTGAGTTTTAAGTCAGCTTTTTCACTCTCCTCTTTCACTTTCATCAAGATCTCTTTAATTCCTCTTAGCTTTCTTCCATAAGGGTGGTGTCATCTGCATATGTGCAGTTATTGATATTTCTCCTTGCAATCTTGATTCCAGCTTGTGCTTCATCCAGCCCAGCATTTAGCATGATGTACTCTGCATATAAGTTAAATAAGAAGGGTGACAATATACAGCCTTGATGTATTCCTTTCCCAATTTGGAATCAGTCCGTTGTTCCATGTCCAGTTCCAACTGTTGCTTCTTGACCTGCATACAGGTTTTTCAGGAGGCAGATAAGGTAGTCTCGCCCACTCCAGTACTCTTGCCTGGAAAATCCCATGGATGGGGGAGCCTGGTAAGCTGCAGTCCATGGGGTCCCGGGGAGTCGGACGCGACTGAGCGACTTTACTTTCACTTTTCACTTTCCTGCATTGGAGAAGGAAATGGCAACCCACGCCAGTGTTCTTGCCTGGAGAATCCCAGGGACGGGGGAGCCTTGTGGGCTGCCGTCTGTGGGGTCGCACAGAGTCGGACACGACCTAAGTGACGTAGCAGCAGCAGCAGCAGTATTCCCATCTCTTGAAGAATTTTCTAGTTTGTTGTGATCCACACAGTCAAAGACTTTAGTGTAGTCAATAAAGCAGAAGTAGATATTTTTCTGGAATTTTCTTGCTTTTTTTTGTGATCCAGCAGATGTTGGCAATTTGATCTATGGGTGCTCTGCCTTTTCTAAATCCAACTTAAACATCTGGAAATTCTTGCTTCACGTACTGTTGAAACCTAGCTTGGAGAATTTTGAGCCAACCTGAGAGGAGGCAAATCTCTGGCTTCCCTTTTTAAAGCAGAAACAAGAATAGCACTTTTCAGAAATAAAGGAATATTTACTAAGATAAATTGTTATTCGTTCATCTATAATAAAATAACATGCCTACAGGTGCCCTGACAATTCCAAGGCTGACCATAAAAGGCCAAAAAGTGGGCAGTGACCCAATTCTTGGAAATCCCCACCCCTTTTCTAAAGTAGTTGGAATAATCCTTTCACTCATTAGCCTATGAAATTATCCAGTGCATAGGGAAACTGAAAGTGTGTTAGTCATTCAGTCATGTCCAACTCTTTGCAACCATATGGACTGTAGCCCACCAGGTTCCTCTGTCCATGAAATTCTCCAGGCAAGAATACTGGAGTGGGTAGCCATTCCTTTCTCTAGGAGATCTTCCTGACCCAGGGATTAAACCTGGGTCTCCTGCATTGCAGGCACATTCTTTCAGTTCAGTTCAGTTCAGTCATTCAGTATTGTCTGACTCTTTGCGACCCCAAGAACCGCAGCACGCCAGGCCTCCCTGTCCATCACCAACTCATGGAGTCTACCCAAACCCATGTTCATTGTGTCGGTGATGCCATCCAACCATCTCATCCTCTGTCGTCCCCTTCTCCTCCTGCCCTCAATCTTTCCCAGCATCAGGGTCTTTTCAAATGAGTCAGCTCTTTGCATCAGGTGGCCAAAGTATTGGAGTTTCACCTTCAACATCAGTCCTTCCAATGAACACCCAGGACTGGTCTCCTTTAGGATGGACTGGTTGGATCTCCTTGCAATCCAAGGGACTCTCAAGAGTCTTCTCCAACACCACAGTTCAAAAGCATCAATTCTTCGACGCTCAGCTTTCTTTATAGTCCAACTCTCACATCCATACATGACCACTGAAAAAACCATAGCCTTGACCAGAAGGACCTTTGTTGACAAAGTAATGTCTCTGCTTTTGACTATGCTGTCTAGGTTGGTCATAACTTTCCTTCCAAGGAGTAAGCATCTTTTAATTTCATGGCTGCAATCACCATCTGCAGTGATTTTGGAGCCCCCAAAAATAAAGTCTGACACTTTTTCCACTGTTTCCCCATCTATTTCCCATGAAGTGATGGGACCAGATGCCATGATCTTCGTTTTCTGAATGTTGAGCTTTAAGCCAACTTTTTCACTCTCCTCTTTCACTTTCATCAAGAGGCTTTTTAGTTCCTCTTCACTTTCTGCGATAAGGGTGGTGTCATCTCCATATCTGAGGTTATTGATACTTCTCCTGGCAATCTTGATTCCAGCCTGTGCTTCTTCCAGCCCAGCATTTCTCATGATGTACTCTGCATATAAGTTAAATAAGCAGGGTGACAATATACAGCCTTGACATACTCCTTTTCCTATTTGGAACCAGTCTGTTGTTCCATGTCCAGTTCTAACTCTTGCTTCCTGACCTGCATATAGGTTTCTCAAGAGGCAGGTCAGGTGGTCTGGTATTCCCATCTCTTTCAGAATTTTCCAGAGTTTATTCTGATCCACACAGTCAAAGGCTTTGGCATAGTCAATAAAGCAGAAATAGATGTTTTTCTGGAACTCTCTTGCTTTTTCCATGATCCAGCAGATGTTGGCAATTTGATCTCTGGTTCTTCTGCCTTTTCTAAAACCAGCTTGAACATCTGGAAGTTCATGGTTCACATATTGCTGAAGCCTGGCTTGGAGAATTTTGAGCATTACTTTACTAGTGTGTGAGATGAGTGCAATTGTGCAGTAGTTTGAGCATTCTTTGGCATTGCCTTTCTTTGGGATTGGAATGAAAACTGACCTTTTCCAGTCCTGTGGCCACTACTGAGTTTTCCAAATTTGCTGGCATATTGAGTGCAGCACTTTCACAGCATCATCTTTCAGGATTTGAAATAGCTCAACTGGAATTCCATTCTTTACCATCTGAGAAACCCCCTGTTTTGGGGCCTCTCTCAAGCCTTTTGAGACAGACCACATTCTGTCTATGAAGTGTGGGGTATATTTCTCTCAATAAATCTACCTATCACTCTGCCTCTTACTAGGAGGCAATCAGGAAGCTGAGATATAAAACACCTGAGCTTCAGTAAGTCCTGTGGCCAGGTGTGCGATCTCAATGAAAAGTAAGTGAGTTCGGATCTTAAGTCATGGGTTCTAGTCCCAATCTAAATTTTGGCTGGGTTTGAATATCATGTGACCTGTGCGGTTTCAGAGTTAAGAGTGTGTTCAAACTCTAGCAATGCCCATCACTAAGTGGCTGTGAGATTTCAGGCTGGCCAAATCTGTCCACCCCTCCAAGTATCATTTCCCTCCTATATAGGGTTTCAGGGAAGATCGAAGAGGTACATACACACAGCATTCAATAACCTCTCCCATAATGTTCTCTATCAATGAGCCGATGAGTTGGGTGTCAATACTCCAGTTTCACAGATAATGCGGCCTTTGAACCGAGGTCTGCTGTGGTCAAGGCCCATGTTCTTTCCATCTCCCCACTGCGGTGACCCTCATGTGAGCACTTGTTCACATACTGTCTTACACCGTTACCAGACTGTATTTGAGGAGGCCAAAACAGCCCTAAGTAAACAACTGTTTGAACTGCATGCATGAATGCCCATGTTAGTAAAAGGAGAGGAAATGATTTGAATTTGAAAGACAGAAAAAGCTCTTGTACCAGAGGCTAATAGAGTAATTCGTTTAGACAGTCAGTTAGTTAATATTTACTGAGTATTCATAAGATACCTGGCCCTATTCATATAGATTGTACAATTTTGGATGCCTGGAGGGAGTGGGTAAGGCAGGTTGGGGGGATTGCAGGAATGGGGAAGTTGGCCTAAAAAATTCTGAATTATAAATTTTAATATTTCTTATTATTTTCAGATAATTGGAAACCTCAATCTGGTTTAAAAACTATTATTAGAGATAGTAAAGACTGATATTATAGTATGATTTATAATAAATATATTATTAATGTAATAAATGTATTAATAGTAACTGTTATGTGAAAACATTTCTGTCCTCTTTCTATTCCCAAATTTGGTTGCTTGCAAACTTTGCATAGTCTCTCAAAACTAGCCATTTTAAATTCTGAATTAGCCAAGTGCAAGTAAAGGCTTTTATTGGACTGTTGCTATGGGCAGAAAATACTTGAAAAGAAGACTTCACTTCTTGGATAGGAGGTGCACAGAGTCTTCCAGAGAGCAGGACTTCAGGTCTGGAAGGAGGTTTATGTCATTCAGTTTATGAAAGGGACAAGCAGCACAGGTAGGAACCCAAAGGTCCCAGGTATGTGTAGTTAGTTGAGGGGTAACACCAGCATTGCTGGTGGTTAAGTCAGGATGTGATTAAGTCTGGATGAATTGGTAGAAAGTGGTGAAGAGAAGCAAGAACCCAAGGCCAAGGATCCCTCCACGTGGGCATCTGCAGGTTCAGGCAGGTTAGGAGAATGACGGGTTAAAGCAGGTTGGATCACAAGTGACACAGTGAGGAAGGGCTCAGGGGAGTGGTTCCCGAGCTTGAATCCTCAAAATGAGTGTTGAAATGGGAATGGGATGATTCTAGGGACCTCTCTCCTCTTTCTGTCATTCTTGACTCATTAAATGGATTCTAGCTGATGCAGAAAGGGGATGAAGGAAGGCAGTCTAATCAGGTGCCTCCAAGCAAATTTGAATCCCAGTCTGTCATAGGCTGAGCTATCTTGGTAAATCATTAATCTTCAGGCTTCCATTTCCTCATCTGTAAAGTGGGGATAACAACAACAGTACCTTCCTCCCAAGATGGACTGTCACATGTTCAGCATTGTACCCAGCACCGAAGCACCTCGGTGCTCAGTACCAGGCAATGATGATGAATGTTGAACTGGCAGGATCTAGGGCTCCCACTTTTGGTTTGCTAGCTCCTCCAGGGCAGGATCTAAGGTTTTATTTTTAGTGCTCAGTAAACTATTTAGTTCACCATCATGATTGTGAATAAAATAACATTCAGCTATTTTGTAACATGGCTTCTGCTCCCAATGATGACTAATACCTGATACCAAGCAACCTCTCTGTGGACTTGGAATCAAGTCCTCCAGGTTTTTTTTCTACCAGAACAAGAGACAGCTGAGCTATAGCAACCCAGTTGTGTTGTCATGTGAGTCATCCCTGCTCCCACTGCTTATCCTTCCATTAGTCCCTGAACCTCAGATCCTAATAAAAGAGCCAGCATAGAAAGAAAAAAGAAAGGAATATGACAGCAGAAGTAGAGAATGGTCCACCTGGAGGGTTGGAAGGCATTTCTGAAGGTTTTCCAGACCAACCGCCCCATAGCCAATTAAGTAACAGCAAAGTCCAGAAGGGGATGGAGAGAAGTGACAGGAGGAAGGAAGGGAGCCCGCCAAGGAAAGGCAGGTTACAGATGTTAAGGGGGTTCAACAGAAGCTTTGCTTCTAATTCTGATGTTAACAACTGATCTGTGCTATGTTAGAATACCAGACCACCTTACCTACCTCCTGGGAAATCTGTATGCAGGTCAAGAAGCAACAGTTAGAACCGGACATGGAACAGTGGACTGATTCCAAATTGGGAAAGGAGTATGTCAAAACTGTATATTGTCACCCTGCTTATTTGACTTGTATGCAGAGTACATCATGAGAAATACTGCGCTGAATGAAGCACAAGCTGGAATCAAGATTGCAAGGAAAAATATCAATAACCTCAGATATGCAGATGATACTGCCCTTACGGCAGAAGATGAAAAGGAACTAAAGAGCCTCTTGATGAAAGTGAAAGAGGAGAGTGAAAAAATTGACTTAAAACTCAACATTCAAAAAACTAAGACCATAGCATCTAGTCCCATCACTTCATGGCAAATAGATGGGGAAGCAATGGAAACAGTGAGAGACTTTATTTTTGGGGCTGCAAAATCACTGCAGATGGTGACTGCAGCCTTGAAATTAAAAGATGCTTGCTCCTTGGAAGAAAAGCTATGACAAACCTAGACAGCATATTAAAAAGCAGAGACATTACTTTTTACAAAGCGCCATATAGTCAAGCTATGATCTTTCCAGTAGTCGTGTATGGATGTGACAGTTGGACCATAAAGAAACCTGAGCACTGAAGAATTGATGCTTTTGAACTGTGGTGTTGGAGAAGACTCTTGAAAGTCCCAGAAGGACTGATGCTGAAACTGAAGCTCCAATACTCTGGCCACCTAATGCAAAGAACTAACTCATTGGAAAAGACCCTGATGCTGGGAAAGACTGAAGGCAGGAGGAGAAGGGGACAACAGAGGATGAGATAATTGGATGGCATCACTGACTCAATGGACATGCATTTGAGCAAGCTCTGGGAGTTGGTAATGGATAGGGAAGCCTGGTGTGCTGCAGTCCATGGGGTCAGAAAGAGTTGGACACAACTGAGTGACTGAACTGAACTGATGCTATGTTGTAGAGGCTGAGATTCCTGGGGAGTAGACAGGAGGTCTCTTCCACAGATTCGGAGTCTCTGACTGAGAATCTCTTTTGCAAAGAGGCATGTAACATCTTCTGTAGATATTCTCATCAGATAACTAGCTTAAATTATATTAGACTTTTTTCTCAACCCTAATTACTCTTTTCCACTTTGCTTTTGTAGTACTCTGTATGTTACTACCTTTCTTTCTTTGCCATCCCTTTCTTTTTTAAAATGTTGCTTCTCTACTTCTCTTTCATTCAAAGTATAAACATTTTTTTTAAAAAGTCCCTTCATTTCCTTCTTTTCTCTCCCACTGCCTCTTCAACTCTCTATCTCCTGCCCTTTGCCCTTCTGTTCTTTCTGATTATTTATTTCCTTTTCTGTTTTACTTGCCATTTATCTTGCTCTAACACTGCTTATGAGCTTCTACTTATATTCAGGTCTACATCTTCAGTCCAAGATAATTCCACCTCTTCACAGGGAGGAAAAAACTAGAAAAAAACGCAGAGCTGTGGGTTCTGGCTCTTCTCTTATTGTGTAGCTCTGTTATTCGCTCATGCTTTTGATTCTTAGTCTCAGCACTGAAAAGAGAGAATGATGCAGGAATACTGCTCAGCAATGTGCTTCACTAATCGTCTTTCAACTAAAGCCTTAGAAGGCACAGCTTCGCTATATAAGGTGCAAGATGTTCCAGGATGATATTATGCCACTGATATTATGCCTTTCAGGACTAGGTAATCTGCTAAAGTCCAGCCTCTGCCACTCTACTGCCCACATTGGGACACTATGTGATTCTGGGATTCACTTTGGAATTACAGAGATTTTGACAGAAAGCTTCTTCAAAGTCAACAGAGTCAATCTAGCCACTTGCCATTTATGTTCCTGAAAAGGGAAACTCATTACTTCTCGAGGCAGCCTAATTCATTCCATAACCAAATAAGAAAGCTAGGTTTAAAAAAAAAATTTCATATATTTTATCTTGGTGGCTGTTTGCTTAGCAAACTCTCCTTCCATGAACTATAGTTATTTGTAATCTTCGGTAGCCACAGGTCATTCCCCTCCTATCAAAGTCTTTGCAAGAGAGGGCTTTAGAGTTATCAGAATACTGGGTTATTTGTCTTTTTCAATTTATAGATGTGGTAGTAAAAATGTGTTTGTAGTGCATGGATCCATCCTCATCAGCCTCATTGTCATGTATGATAATAATAGCTAAAATTTCTATAGAATTACTATGTGCCAAGCATTATGTTTAGCATTTTGCATATATTAAATCAAGTTAATGTGATTTCTCTAAACAACTTTTCCTATTTGCTTCCCTATTGAGGAATTTGATGGCCTATCAAGAAAAGAAGGAATCTAGATGTCATCTAGTCCAATCCTCAACTTGTCCCATAAATCCCAGACAGGGTGTGTACCTTACCTTTGGTGGTAGTGTGGGATCTCAAGCATCTTACTAACAAGTTCATTGCTCATAGCCAGGATTAAGAAAGGTATTGTAGGAACCTGAGAGACTCTTTCATAAGAATTTGCCTTGCTTTGCTCTACTCGTGGCTAATACTCTGCCACAGGGTGCCCAAATCATGTACCTTACATTGTTATCTTTTAAAGTAAGTCCTTCTTTGAATTTCTTTTAAGGCCCTTATATTATCTCTCTTTCCAGAGTTTCCTTCCAAGCTATTGAGATTTCTGATTTGGAACAAAACCATTTCAACTGCTCTTCCATTAACTCCCCTATCAGAACAACTAACAGACACAGTTCAGTTGACCCATTAGAGGTCTGCCAGGTCTTTCTCCTGCCTGGCTTGTGGAAGGATGCAAGAAGCAGTGGGAGAACAGGTATCAGGAGAGGGGAACCCTGGGTGGAACTCGAGACGTCTTAGCAGGCTTCATGTGAAACAGAGCACCTCTCTGGCAGGAAAGAAGGGAGCTGGATCCCTGGTTATTTACTCCATGGAAGTTCACTTGAATTCTCTGGGATGGAATTGGAAACTCCTGCTCAATACTGATTGTGTACATTTCTTCTCAAGACCCTCTCTATGACCCATCTACCTTTGGAACCATGTCTGGCACATCAGTAGAGAGGAAAGATTTAAACTAGAAAGATGGAGTTTGTATGGATTTCAGGGTTACACACAGGCTTCCCTGGAGGTTCAGACAGTAAAGAATCTGCCTGCAATGGGGGAGACCTGGGTTTGATCCCTGGGTTGGGGAACATTCCCTGGAGAAGGGCATGGCAACCGCTCCAGTATTCTTGCCTGGAGAATCTCCATGGACAGAGGAGCCTGGTGGGCGACAGTCCATGGGGTCACAAAGAGCTGGGCACAGCTGAGCAACTCAGCACAGCACACGATCACACACACATCTGTGTGTATGGTCATTGTACCGCTTAAAACTGGGAGCTTGTATAAGTGACTTAACTCCCTGTCTCCAATTCTTTCCTTGTGACTGATAGCACTGATCTCAAACGCCAGTGTGGGTTTCAAACAAGGTAACATGGAATAAGTTTGCATAATGTTAGGTATAGACACTCAGTAAAGGTTCGTTTTCTTATCTCTCACTGTGTGTGTGTGTGTGTGTGTGTGTGTGTGTGTGTTTGGAGAGAAGAGGAGGAAGATTTGATGAATATGAATTGGAGAACTGGTCCAGAAATAAAGGATCTATAAATAGTCAAACACAAAAAGTCAAACACAAAACAGAAAAGAACAGAGGTGGAAGGAATGGGAAAAATAAGTTTAGAAAAACGCTACCTAAATTACCTAAATGCTACCTAAATGCTACCAAATATTAACTAAACACCTCCTATTTATTTGTTTAGGTTCTCTTCGAGTTAACCAGTGTATAGGATTAAAGGATTTTTTTTTTGGCTCTTAGTTCCCACCCGGCTCCCCTACATCTGGAAGCCTCAAGTCTTAACCACTGGACCACCAGGAAGGAAGTCCCAGGGTATTCTTGTCCTCAAAAAGCCTCAATACTTTTGAGAAGACAAAATTTATTCATTTGTAAAAGAGATAATTAAAATACAAAGGACCTGCTACTCTGGGAGTTAAGAGGCAAGATCTGTCTGTGTTTCTAGTCTCTGGAGACCAGACAGCAGTTCATTGGTGCTGTGGGTGGGAGGCAAGGGAAGATGAGAAAATCTTAAAATGATTTCAGTCTGATGACAAAGGCTTGGAAATGTCTTTACACGGGGAGACCGTTGATTTTGTTAAAACTGCAGTGGTGCAAACGATCTTGGTATTCTTTGTGACAACAGAAAACCCCCAAACAAACCTAAATGGGGCCTGGTGAGGGGGGCAGGGGTGGGGAAGGCTGAAGACGTCCAGTGCATTCTCCTGGTTTCCTTATTCAGTCTGAGAGATGCTGATACCCCTTGTTGAGTTACTTATCTAGATTCTCTCTAAGCTCCGTTTCTTTCTTTCCCCAGCAGATCCCTGGAGAGATGCCCTTTCAACCTTCCAACTCTGCTAAATGCCTTTTGGATCCCAGTAGTGCAGCCCTTTGGGTGGTTGGATTGACTTAGAGCAGACTATTACTGAGGGCTGTTAGGGTTGGTGGAAAGAATTCTAGCCGAATCCTCCAGGTTAGAAAAGAAATGACAGCTCCTCCTCAAAGTATTCCCGTGACAAAGCACAGCAACCACCCTGCAAAGGGTTAATACCCCCCTTCCCTTGCCCCCCCCCCAACTTGCTGCCAGAGATCAGCTAATCTGATAATTATGGCAACAAACACAGTTTAGACAAACAAGACCTGACCCTGAGGGTTTGGAATGAAAACATTTACTCTCTCCCTCCCCAGAGAGGCTGTGCCTGGAGCATACACACAGAGAGACACTGGGAAAATACCCTTGTGCAGAGGGACAGGGTGAAAACATCTGTGTTCCTGAGCTGCTTAAGAAGATAAAGTTAATGGGGAGAAGGAAGGGGTGGGGGCGGTGTGGGGAGTGGGGAATGGTCCAGTCGGAGGGTGTGCATGTATGGAGCAGATGGAAAATGTACCCAGAACTGGAGATGTAAGCCAATTGTAATTGATTTTACAACAGAGGCAGAGTGTGAGGAGAGGTACAGAGGAATCTGCTGCTGCTGCTGCTAAGTCGCTTCAGTCGTGTTCTACTCTTTACGACTCCATGAATTGCAGCACACCAGGCCTCCCTGTCCATCACCAACTCCTGGAGTTCACCCAAACTCATGTCCATTGAGTCGGTGATGCCATCCAGCCATCTCATCCTCTGTCATCCCCTTCTCCTCTTGCCCCCAATCCCTCCCAGCATCAGAGTCTTTTCCAATGAGTCAACTCTTCACATGAGGTGGCCAAAGTATTGAAGTTTCAGCTTTAGCATCAGTCCTTCCAAAGAAAGTCCAGGACTGATCTCTTTTAGAATGGACTAGTTGGATCTCCTTGTAGTCCAAGGGACTCTCAAGAGTCTTCTCCAACACCACAGTTCAAAAGCATCAATTCTTCGGTGCTCAGCTTTCTTCACAGTCCACCTCTCACATCCATACATGACCACTGGAAAAACCATAGCCTTGACTAGACAGACCTTTGTTGACAAAGTAATGTCTCTGCTTTTAATATGCTGTCTAGGTTGGTCATAACTTTCCTTCCAAGGAGTAAGCGTCTTTTAATTTCATGGCTGCAATCACCATCTGCAGTGATTTTGGAGCCCCCAAAAACAAAGTCTGACACTGTTTCCACTGTTTCCCCATCTATTTCCCATGAAGTGATGGGACCAGATGCCATGATCTTAGTTTTCTGAATGTTGAGCTTTAAGCCAACTTTTTCACTCTCCTCTTTCACTTTCATCAAGAGGTTTTTTAGTTCCTCTTCACTTTCTTGGATTGTGGCTGGAGGGGGAGAAACATCTTAAACTCCCAAAGTAGGACTTCTCCCTGAGAACTGGAAGGGAAGATTATTCCAAATAGCCCATGATGCTAAGTGAATTTTTAATAATATCTACCTGCTAGGAGTGAGGCTCACAATGACTTGGTTGGTCATCCTTTTCTCATCCCTCGTTTTGCTTCTGAGCTGAACACACCCTTTCCCCCTCGCTGTCTGCCTCAAAACTTGTCGAACTGATAATACTTTCCCCTCTTTAGGAATCTAAAATGATGCTTCCTAGAAGAAAACTTTCTGCTTAAACTGGAGATTCTGATCTTGGCTGGCTTTAACCTGGAATTCCAACAGTTTTTCCTTTCTCAACTACCCTCAAGTTTTGCCCCACGTACCCATGAGCCTAATGTCATCCTAGAGTCAGATGTCATTTCTTTTTTACACATGGCTGGTGGTGTATCAGCTGGTAAACACACCTTGCCCCTTAGAGCTCTCCAGAGGATCTCCAGGTATCCTAATCCTTGGAGATTTGCAGATCATATATATAGATGACACCAAGCTAAAAGGAGCAACTACTGTGATTGATGATAGGATCAAGGTTTAAAAGGAATTCCGTAAGGTGAAAGATGGCCTAAAATCAATAAGAGAGATGATGCGCCAGGAATGTGAAGCAGTGCATTTAGGTCCACTAATCAATTTACGAGTATGGGATGCAAAGACCTACAAAACAACAGTTTATGTAAAAAACAAAACACAACCAACAAAACATTTTTTGGTCAATGACTAGTTCAATATGAGATAACAGTGAACCTATCTGTTTAAAGAGTGAATACAATCATGGTAAGTGTTAATAAATTACCATAATCATATTGACATTTTACTGTGTTCTAATCTAGGGAAGGGTAGAACTGAACAAACTTTTTTCTTCCTTTTTTTCCTAAAGTGTAACTGTTGGCTGACCAAATAGAGTCTAAGAGGTTATGCAGATCAATTTTCCTTTGTTTGTGTTTTAATTTAATTTCAGATTCAAGGGCCCAGTGGCAATCTACGTAGGATCCACCTTGGAAATCATTACACCTTGTTCAGCTGGTTCCAATTGCCCCTGGCTTTTGAATCCCACTCGGGTCCACTTACCTGCTTCTCTACTGATCTGTTGGAGAGTCAGAGGGCCCTCTACTCCTCGAGGAAAGATGTGCCTATGTGTGTGCTCAGTCGTGTCTGACTCTGCGACCCCACGGACTGTGTCCCACCAGGGTCTTCTGTCCATGGGATTCACCAGGCAAGAATACTGGAGTGGGTTGCCATTTCCTCCTCTAGGGGATCTTCCCAACCTAAGGAAAGACACTTCTTTCCAAATAGGCCAGTTTTCTCACCTCTCCTTACACACTCCACGGTTGTTTGTTCACTTGTTCATTTATAAATCCATTGACATCCACTATGTGCCAGGCACTGTACCAGGAACCAGGATTCACTAGTGTTAAGACCCAGTCCTTGCCTTCATCAGGCTTATGTTCTCAGGGGGTTAAGCAGACCCTAAATAAAAACTAAGAACATTTCCGATAATAAAAGGATAAGAAAATTTGGGACTTCCCTGGCAGTTCAGTGGTTAAGACTCTGTGTTTCCACTGCAGGAGGTATGGGTGAGACCCCAGTTCCTTGCAAAGTGGCCAAAAAAAAATGGTCTGAACATTTACACTGTACTTGAAAATCCTCACATCTTCTGCCTAGAGTTCTCAGAATGTTACCTTCTGCTTCCTAACCCAGCTCAAGTTCCACCTTCCCCTTGAAGGCAGAGAGTTCTGCCAGCTCTCTCCTCCCTGATTTTCTGGTGTCCAGGGACTTGTAACACACAATTAACACTCAGTTGCTCTCTATTTGTTTCCCTTACACTAATTTTGCCTCCCAATAGACTGTAGGAGCCAGTAAACTTTGAAGTTAAAGGATATGCCTTCAATTTAAACATATTTGGTCCATCTTTACTATACACTGTTAAAAAGGAAATGAGAAGCACAAACATAATCTGAGGTTTTAAAGCTGATTCCCAGATAACAAGAGAACTTCTTCCAGTGTCTCCGAAATCCTCTAGAATAAGAGAGTAAAGTCAAGATGGTAGTTTGTTTATTTGCTGAACTTAACTCCTCCAAAGAACCCAAGACTCTGTAAGGAAGGGAGATCTTTAAAGCAACAAACATACCTTGAACAGAGTATTAGTAAGATTAGAGAGAACAGCAGGAGAGAAACAGCCAGCAAACTCAAAAAGGGAAAAAGGGCAAATTCAGAAAAATGCTCAGTCCAAAATGAAGCCCAGATAACATTCTTTTGGCCACCTCACACTCTCTAAAAGAAAAACGGCCCCCAAACAAAACAGAAACAGTACAAACGACCATCAATAGAGGACTGATTAAAGCAATAATGGCACCTTCAGAAGGTGTACAGGTATGTGGAAAGAGTAAAGTAGGAAAAGCTGTATACACGGATGTGAAGAGATGCCACTGTGTAGTTTAAGAAGCAGTTCTCAGAATGATACAGATAATATGATTCTTTTCATTAAAAAATTTGTACATGTGGAGAATATGCATTTAAGGATATATACACTAAATTGTTAACAATGGTATTCCTGGGAATGGGTTATAGACCATGGGTTTGGGGAGACAGGAGAGAATTTTAATAATTTTATAACTTTTATAATTTTAATAACTTTATAACTTCTGAACTGTTGTATATTCTTCACTTAATTATGAATACCCAGAGTGGTTCCTGGATTTGTATATGCCCCTTGTGCCTCATGGAAGGACTTCTGAAGAGAATTCCTGAGCACCTGCCGATGAACTGTGCATGGTTATGCTGTAGGGGCGTTCTTAGGTAGAACCAGAGTGTGTCCCACCAGAGATGTGGCAGGGCACACTGAGAGCCATGAGGAGGTGACAAGAAGCGTGTTTTGTGTTTGCTTCCTGAATGCAACTCAAGGATGCACTGAACAAATTCCTCGACAAATCTCGTTGTTGTTATTTAAAAGGATGCTGGGAAAAACATGTATAAATAGAATTTTTGCATCACCAGGCAGTGAGGGAGAACAATATTTAAGAGATGTTGAGGTCAAGAACGTGGCTTTGGAGGGACTTCCGTGGTGGTCCAGTTATTAAGACTCCACTGCAGGGGCCTCAGGTTCGATCCCTGGTTGAGGAATAAAGATCCTGCATGCTGCATGGTGTAGCCAAACAGAAGACATTTACATTTTTTTTTTTTTTTTTTAGAGAGTGTGGCTTTGGAATGATGCAGACATTTTGAATTCTAAGTTTGCAGCTTACTAGCTTTGTGATCTTGAACAAATTAAATCACCTCTCATTGTTTTCCTTCTCCTTCTTCTGAATCTTTTTCCTGGGTCTCCTCCTTTTCTTTCCAACACTTTCCTGAAATGCTAGTGTTCCCAAGGCTGCTGTCCGAGGCCCTCTTCTCCCTTCCTTGGGTGATATTATCTTCTGATGGCTTCAGTTACTACTGTATGCCTGTTAACATAAAAGGCAATGGATAAGACCAAATCTCTCTTCTCAGTTTCATGCTGTGCCTAATACCTTCTAATGGATCTCCATTTCCCTCATGCTAAAACCCTTTAACATGCATAACATAGTCAGTCTTTCAATATCTTGGGCCAGGTTACTTTTCCAATCTCATCACTGATACATTCCCTCTTCTCTCTCTGCTCCATTCAGACCAAACTATGTTTCATTTCTTCCACTAACCGTGTTATGTGCTCCTTGAACTTTGGACTTTTACAACTGTTTGGTCTTCCTGCTGTAGGCTACGGAGAAGGCAATGGCACCCCACTTCCAGTACTCCTGCCTGGAGAATCCCAGGGACAGGGGAGCCTGGTGGGCTGCAGTCCATGGGGTCGCTGAGGGTCGGACACGACTTCACGTTCACTTTCATGCATTAGAGAAGGAAATGGCAACCCACTCCAGTGTTCTTTCCTGGAGAATCCCAGGGATGGCAGAGCCTGGTGGGCTGCCGTCTACGGGGTTGCACAGAGTCAGACATGACTGAAGTGACGCAGCAGCAGCAGCAGCAGCTGTAGCCTACTGGTCTAGCACCTACCCTGGTGGTTTCCCAGTACTGCACTCTTCACACTGCATTGAATGACCTGTTTACACATCTGGTTTGCCCATCAGATCGTGAACCCCAGAAAGCTGGGACCATTTTTGTCTTGTTTGTCACTGTATACTTAGAACGTTATGCCACCAATACTGACACTTGATAGTCTTTCATTTCAGTTCAGTTCAGTCGCTCAGTCGTGTCCGTCTCTTTGAGACTCCATGAATCGCAGCACACCAGGCCTCCCTGTCCATCACCAACTCCCGGAGTTCACTCAAACTCATGTCCATCGAGTCCGTGATGCCATCCAGCCATCTCATCCTCTGTCGTCCCCTTGTTCTCCTGCCCCCAATCCCTCCCAGCATCAGAGTCTTTTCCAATGAGTCAGCTCTTGGCATGAGGTGGCCAAAGTACTGGAGTTTCAGCTTCAACATCAGTCTTTCCAATGAACACTCAGGACTGATCTCCTTTAGGATGGACTGGTTGGATCTTGCAGTCCAAAGGACTCTCAAGAGTCTTCTCCAACACCACAGTTCAAAAGCATCAATTCTTCGGTGCTCAGCTTTCTTCACAGTTCAACTCTCACATCCATACATGACCACTGGAAAAACCATAGCCTTGACTAGACGAACCTTTGTTGGCAAAGTAATGTCTCTGTTTTTTAATATGCTATCTAGGTTGGTCATAATGTTCCTTCCAAGGAGTAAATGTCTTTTAATTTCATGGCTGCAATCACCATCTGCAGTGATTTTGGAGCCCAAAAAAATAAAGTCTGACACTGTTTCCACTGTTTCCTGATCTATTTCCCATGAAGTGATGGGACCAGATGCCATGATCTTAGTTTTCTGAATGTTGAGCTTTAAGCCAAATTTTTCACTCTCCTCTTTCACTTTCATCAAGAGGTTTTTTAGTTCCTCCTTTCTGCCATAAGGGTGGTGTCATCTGTCTATCTGAAGTTATTAATATTTCTCCTTGCAATCTTGATTCCAGCTTGTGCTTCCTCCAGCCCAGCATTTCTCATGATGTACTAGGCATATAAGTTAAATAAGCAGGGTGACAATATACAGCCTTGACGTACTCCTTTTCCTATTTGGAAACAGTCTGTTGTTCCATGTCCAGTTCTAACTGTTGCTTCCTGACTTGCATATAGGTTTCTCAAGAGAAACCTCTAATTATAGATATTTGTTAAATAAAGCCCTATCGTTGTTAACATGAGCAAGGTAATATAATGGGTAAGAATTGTGAGCAAGGTGATATAATGGGTAAGAATCGGGATCTGGGTTCAAATTTTAGTTCTACTGCTTAACAGCCGTGCAACTTTTGGTGAGTGATTAACTCGTCTGTGCCTCAGTTTCCTGTTACCTTCTGTGACTCCATCTAAAATGCTTAGAGGAAATGAAGGACTAAATGAAATAATTGTTTTTATTACCAAGCAAGTGCTTAGTAAATATCAGATAATTTAACACTTAGAAAATGCTTAGAACAGTTTCTGTAACATAGTAATAGCATAATAAACATTATTTATTATTATTACTATAATTTTTGTAATGATAAAAATAATCTCTAGTTTTAAAACTTTAGATTTCTGTGTATAGATTTCACTTAAACCACAGAGTATTTGTGTTTAGTAAGTTAGGTAGTCTGATATCTTTTCCCCTCTAGGAAGGTGTTTGAATGCTCGAGTGGAAAGTTATTAGGAACTGTGAGACAGCAAGGGAGGAGATTCAACTGTGTTTGGTGTTAATAGTGTAGATTTCAGTTTTTCAATACAGTGGTTGGACCTTAATGTTTCTATGGTTGTTGCTTTTGTTCTGATGTCTGTTCTCAAGCTTTGGTGTGCATTGGCATCGCCCAGTAGCTTGTTAAATTATCCATCAACTATCTCCATTGCTGGTTCTGGGACAGGGCTTGGGTCCATGGACATTTACAAAGAGCCCCTGGTCATTCTGATGCAAAATGAGGTTTAAGATCGTGTGAGCTAATAAAAAGCAATTGGTTAAAATCAACAACTACTATGTCTGGGTGGCAGCTTCAGGCTCAGTAGGACTTTGTTGAAGTTGCCTTCTGGAAAGGGCCCTGAGAGACTGGTGTCCCAGAGATGCCTCTGCTGGTGGGCTCGATCTTTTCCTCCAGGAGACTCCTAAGGATGGCTGGCTTCACCTCTAACAGGAACAGCTGCCAAGGAACCGCCCTAGGCTTGTTAGGGGAGGGGAAGAGGAGGTCCCCCAGGAGGTGTGCTGGAAGCACCATTGGAAGCCCTTGCGGAGGCACCATCCTATAGCAGCAGGTAACAGCAGTGCATCTCAAAGCCAGACCCCAGGATCACCTGCATCCAGAATCACCTAGAGAGTTTGTTAAAATGCAAGTTCTTTGGTCCTACTCCATACCTACTGAATCGAGATCTGCAGTTTAAACAAGCTTCATAGATTTGTCTGAGACATGTTGTTGTTCAGTCACTCAATCATGTCCGATTCATTGAGACCCCATGGACTGCAGCACGCCAGGTTTCCCTGTCCTTCCCTAACTCCTGGAGCTTGCTCAAACTCATGTCCATTGAGTCAGTGAGGCCATCCAACCGTCTCATCCTCTGTCGTCCCCTTCTCCTCCTGCCTTCAGTCTTTCCCAGAATCAGGGTCTTTTCGAGTGAGTCGGCTCTTTGCATCAGGTGGCCAAAGTAGAGTCAGAGAACTTGAGTTGATCCCAGTGCACCCCAGCCTCTGCCATCTGAAATGGAGAGGTGTTTTTGTTTTGTTTTGTTTTGTTTTGTCATACTCTCCTTCCCAGCAGACTGCACAGAACCTAAACTGACTTCTCGGATTGTATTTTAACATTTTATTTACTTATTTATTTTTCGGCTGTGCTGAGTCTTCACTGTTGTGCGAGGGCTTTCTGTAGCTGCAACGAGCGAGGACTACTCTTTGTTGTGGTGCACAGGCTTCTCATTGCAGTGGCTTCTTTTGTGGCGGGGCAGCGCTCTAAGGCCAGGCTTCAGTAGTTGCAACACATGGACTTCAGAAGTTGCAGCATGTGGGCTTCAGGGGTTGCAACATGTAGGCTCAGCAGCTGTGGCTCATGGGCTTAGTTTCTCTGTAGCACATGGGATCTTCTTGGATCAGGGATCAAACTTGTGTCCCCCACACTAAGGCAGATTCTTATCCACTTTGCCACCAGGGAAGCCCCAGACTTCTCAGATCTTACATGATCACCAGCCCTCAAAGACCGGGTGGAAGGTGTAACCTCAAAAAGACTTTTGTAAATCAAAGCATAACTGTCTTTGAATTTTTAGATGTTCTGCCCTTTTCTAAGGGCAACTCGAGTGGGCATTTGGTTTTCAGGGAGTGTCCGGTTAAAAGGATTTTCTGTAGAGAAATCTCAATTGTGGGCCGTGCCTGGATTCCTCCTGTGGGTCCTGCGAGGGCGACAGGGCCATCCTGGTGCACTTGGCTCCGCTGAGTGAAGCGTTTTGTAGGTGACATCTATTCTCCTTATCTGTCAAAGAGAGATGAGCCGGGACTGGGTTGCCGCGGGGGATGTTACCGCCTTGGTTTTCCCATCAAACTCTGTCAAGCTTTGTAACTTGAAGGAATGAAAGGGGGGAGTGGGAGAGGGACAGTTTCTAACAAGCTGTCAGCAGGGCCCCACCAGCTTGCCTCTGCCCTGACTTTGTTCCAATACTATTAGGGTAAAAATCTTTGAGTTTCTCTCAGAGAAAGAGAAATGGCCTGGGGCTGAGAGGCACAGATTCATAAGTAATTTCCCTCATTATACACTTCCAGTGCTTAATCACCATTTCAAAGAGGAAGAGCCATCACAGCAGACTTTGAAAACTGCCTGAGAAAGGATGCACTGCCCTCACACTGTAGCTTCATCAGTGTGCCCTTCTCAGCTGCGTAAACTGGGGGAGACCTGGCTCTCAGCAAGGCTGAGATATACGAAGCCTTCTCTCCCTAGTGATTCTTAGGACTGGGACAAGGCCTAAAAATGCTTGTCCCACTTTTGCAAAGTGCTCGTGCAGAGATCACTCCAGAAGTAGGATCTGCTTGCACGGGTGAGTTTTCCAAGGAACCAGAGAAGTGGTCTGAGTCAATGCCAAGTGTTAACATTGGATGGGAAGGTATCTGGAAAAGTCAGAGCAACCCAATTCCAGTAATCCCAGAGTTGAAAAGCAACAGGTTTAACAGCAAAAACCTTGGTACACTAGCCGTTTTTGTTTGGTGTAGGAATTATAGATTTATTTTTGTAAGTCACTCTATTATTTATTATAAAATTACACACTCAAGATTATAATGTTAAAAAAGTCATAATTATCTTAAATAATCTGTAATCCAGGATTACAGATGGTATGACAACCAATAGCCCTGGAATGCACTTGGAATATTTACACAAGTAGTGCATGGATACATTCTTGTAAAATATTTAGAAGTTTACACAGTAAAAAGTCCCTTTCCCTCCCATTCCTCTTCCCAGAGGTAACCACTGTCAACAGTTTGGTCAGTATCCTTCAGTCATCTTTCTAAACATTTATATACACATGTATGTATATATGCACACTCATCTTTTCACATAAATGAGATCATATATCACATATTGTTATGTAACTTAATAAAACCCAAATAGTGTATATATCTTGGGGATATTTTAATGGCAGTACATATGAGTCTTCCTCATTCATTTTCACATCAGCACAGTACTGTATTATAGGGATGAACCCTTCTTAGGGAATCACTCACTAACTGGTGGGCATCAACATTTTTTCCAATGTGTTTGCTATTATAAACTTTTAAAAACAATGTATGCCCAAGCTGCACCCAGACCCACTGATTAAGAATCTTTGAGAGTAGGGTGTACATTTTGGATTTTTTTTGGAAAAAAAAAAAAAACCTGGAAAATTCTAATGTGAAGCAAGGATTGAGAATCATGATCTATACATCAAACAAAATAGAACTCTAGAGCATTTTAAGGTAGTACAATTACTATGGAAGCAATCAGAGACTATCAAATAGTCACTGATTAAATTTGAATCATTTACTTTGAAAACAGCTTGAGTGAATCAAGTTATCCAGGTGAAAATAAATTTGATGTTTAATAGCTACATAACATTTTTAATCTTTGGAAATGCTTTCCTTTTTTATCTCAGCGTCTTGGATTTGAAGCTGTGAGCAAGGTAGGCCAGGAATGAAACAGTCCAGGAAGCTGATGGGGGTAAAAATGATGCTTCTCAATTTTAATGTGCTTAGTAAAAGTCTGGGAATCTTCTAAAAATTCATATTCTGACTTAGTTGGTCAGGGGTGGGGCCTGAGGTTTTGTGTTTCCAACAAGCACGTGGGTGACACTGATGTTGCTGATGAGGACTGTACTCATTATTAGTAAGCACCTGGGTAAAAGGTAGTAAGCTACATACAATGGAGAACCCAATTCAACAGAAGAAACTGAGTGTCATCAGAATGATGGACACTTGGCATGACAAATAAAAGGATGAAAGGAGAAGGGAATACAGGGTGGGGAAGGATGAAGGGCAAAGAAGCTCTTCGTCTACATTAGCTAAACAAGGATACCTTCCATCTTGGAATCCCATGCCCTAGACAGGGGCACATCCTGAATATGGTACTAAAAGCATTCCAAGACTATTGGCTGTCATACCAGCTATAATCTTGGAGCTTGCCCAGTACTGTTTCTTGTCTCTGTAACTGTCCCTTCTGGGGAATCCTGATGGTGGCCCATGGGTCCTGACGTGCTCATGCCACAGCCTTTCACCTCAGTTGCAACCCACTCCTTCCCCTGGGAACCAGAGGCCTAACTCTGAACTTGACTTGCCTCTGCCCATCGTTTACTCTCTTGGTCAGTGGTCTTCCAGAGGAGACTTTGCGGCCCAGCACTGGCTGTCATACCCATCAGACATGAAGTAGGCACCACAAGTCTCTTGGCAGTACCCACTCATGATCTAGGATAGTTCTGGCCTCTTTGGGCAGTGCCTGTCATCAGTTTTCCTCTCACCCTTTAGAGATTCTTGTTCTGTGTAGAATAAAAATAATAAGCATGTAGGTACGTGTTTCTGATCCTTCCTTTTTCTTGATGTTTGTTTTTTTCTTTAAATTAATAAAAATCTATGACATTCACAATACACTTTTTTACTTGCTTCACACTTCTTAACTGAGTCACAAAGATAATATACTTGTATCTTACTAATAGAAATTAGATTTTTTAAATACTATTTTGTGTTTTTATCATTGGAAGCTAGGAGCACTAATACAATGATAAAGGTATTATTTTAATGGTCCATTTTCTCTTGAAAATATTGGCCACCAAAACAGATTCCAGAAATTCAAAATTAATGTGTGCAAGCTGTGAGGTCTGAGAGGTGCTACTGGGGTGGGAATTAGAAGGGGAATGCCATCCATACTGGAGGGAACATTCTGAGGGGGAAAGAACTGGCCTCAACTGGATGAATTCCTTATTATATGCTTTCAGTTCCTTTTCCGTGAAAAGACAAACAGCACTCACTATGGCTGTAATTTTAGTAATTTTATTTGTACCTTGCTTTTATTGTCTGTCTTCTCCATTAGATTAGCGAATTCATGAGGACAGGGACTTTGTCTTTTTTTTTTCACCATGTAATCTCTTTTTGGCCCTGCTAAATGGCTTGTGGGATCTTATTGTTTCCCGACCAGGATTGAACCCAGGCCATGGCAGTGAAAGCACCAGGTTCTGATTACTGGGCTGCCAGGGAATTCCCTCACCATGTTGTCTTTAGAACCTAGTGAAGTGCCTGGCACAAAGTATTAACAGAAGGTTAACAAGTATTGATATGATGAATAAGTGAATGGGAAAAATAATGAAGAAAAGAAACAGTGCTATTATGAGATGAAGTTAAACTGAGTTAAACTAAAATTAAAACTAAAAAAGGGCTCTCAAGTTTACAAAGCTAATAAATGTATTATTGCCTGCCATATTAATAAACAGAGGACTTCACTGTCATCAGGGACTGGGGCCACAGCCCAGGGTGAACTGGTGAACCCCGAGGAAACTCAGGAAGGAAAAGAATACCAGCCATCTACCTGCCGTTAGACTGCAGCTACCCTCTATGGTGAGCTCTGCGAAAACTCAGGATGCGAAAACACAGTATATTGGCCCCAGATAGCTGAGTACATATCAAAGGAATGATTTCAATGTGCCCAGACTCTTGCATCTTCCCATATAGAAAAACACTAGATTCCTTAACTTGCAATTTCTATTAGTAGTTTTCTTTAATTAACAGTAATCTTTTGTTCCTACTACCTGCCCTTTTTGTGAAACTCCTATATATCCTAGCTCCCTGCTCACCTCCTTGGAGCAGTTTTCTCAGGGTTCCTAGAGAGTTGCTGCCTCCCTGGCTTGAAGTCCTAAACACTCCCACCGAATGAAACATAACACTTGACTTTTAGGTTGTACATGTTTTTTTAGTTGACAAAGCTTAGCTTCGGAAGAAAGATTCCTGATTGGAAAAGTTGGAGATCCATTCCTTCAGTCATGTGGGAGATTGAAACACAGCGTACCCCTTTCAAATAATTTTGACATTGTGATGCCATTCTTTGTAACTCCTATGCCTCTTCCATTTCTAGAGCACAATATTTTTCTGTTCAGAACTTGGAACTCTTGTATGGAAATTAATATGACGTCAGAAAGCAAATACAGGGACTTCATTACAGAATAAGGACTTCCTGTGGTCTTTTTAAACACAATGAATGAACCACTAATACATTTAAAATGTTTTTTTTAAAAAATACAATTTAACTTAAGGAGAAATTATCAGATTAATATTTGGTATGCATTAACATAAAATATTCTTTGCTCCCTGGAATAAAAGCATAATATGATATCTCAAATCAGAGCATCTCATTCACCCTTTCATTCAGGAAAATTTTTTGACACCAGAGGCCACATGGCAGAGTGGAGCAGGGACCCTGAAGACAGACTACCTACATTCCTATCCCCACCATGGTATCAGTTCAGTTCAGTTCAGTCACTCAGTTGTGTCTGACTCTCTGCAACCCCATGGACTGCAGCACACCAGGCCTCCCTGTCCATCACCAACTCCCGGACTTTACTCAAACTCATGTCCATTGAGTCAGTGACACCATCCAACCATCTCATCCTCTGTCATCCTCTTCTCCTGCCTTCAATCTTTCCCAGTATTAGGGTCTTTTCCAATGAGTCAGTTCTTTGCATCAGGTGGCCAAAGTACTGGAGTTTCAGCTTCAGAATCAGTCCTGCCAATGAATATTCAGGATTGATTTCCTTTAGGATGGGCTGGTTGGATCTCTTTACAGTCCCAAGAACTCTCAAGAGTCTTCTCCAAAACCACAGTTCAAAAGCATCAGTTCTTTGGTGCTAGTCCAAGTTTCACATCCATACATGACTACTGGAAAAACCATAGCTTTGACTAGATGGACCTTTGTTGGAAAAATAGTGTCTCTGCTTTTTAATATGCTGTCTAGGTTGGTCATTACTTTTCTTCCAAGGAGTAAGCATCTTTTAATTTCATGGCTGCAGTCACCATCTGCAGTGATTTTGGAGCCCCCCAAAATAAACTCTGACAGTTTCCACTGTTTCCCCATCTATTTCCCATGAAGTGATGGGACCATATGCCATGATGTTAGTTTTCTGAATGTTGAGTTTTAAGCCAACTTTTTCACTCTCCTCTTTCACTTTCATCAAGAGGCTCTTCAGTTCTTCACTTTCTGCCATAAGGGTGGTATCATCTGCATATCTGAGGTTATTGATACTTCTCCCGGCAATCTTGATTCCAGCTTGTGCTTCTTCCAGCCCAGCATTTCTCATGATGTACTCTGCATATAAATTAAATAAGCAGGGTTACAGTATACAGCCTTGACGTACTCCTTTCCCAATTTGAAATCAGTCCATTGTTCCATGTCCAGTTCTAACTGTTGCTTTCTGACCTGCATACAGATTTCTCAAGAGGCAGGTCAGGTGGTCTGGTACTCCCATCTCTTTCAGAATTTTCCACAGTTTGTGGTGATCCACACAGTCAAAGGCTTTGGCATAGTCAATAAAGCAGAAGTAGATGTTTTTCTGGAAGTCTCTTGCTTTTTCTATGATCCAACAGATGTTGGCAATTTGATCTCTGGTTCCTCTGCCTTTTCTAAAACCAGCTGGAACATCTGGAAGTTCACAGTTCACGTATTGCTGAAGCCTGGCTTGGAGAATTTTGAGCATTCCTTTACTAGCGTGTGAGATGAGTGCAATTGTGTGGTACTTTCAGCATTCTTTGGCATTGCCTTTCTTTGGGATTGGAATGAAAACTGACCTTTTCCAGTCCTGTGGCCACTGCTGAGTTTTCCAGATTTGCTGGCATACTGAGTGTAGCACTTTCACAGCATCATCTTTCAGAATTTGAAATAGCACAACTGGAATTCCATCACCTTCACTAGCTTTGTTCGTAGTGACGCTTTCTAAGGCCCACTGGACTTCACATTCCAGGATGTCTGGCTCTAGGAGAGTGATCACACCATCGTGATTATCTGGGTCATGAAAATCTTTTCTGTATAGTTCTTCTGTGTATTCTTGCCACCTCTTCTTAATATCTTCTGCTTCTGTTAGCTCCATAGTATTTCTGTCCTTTATTGTGCCCATCTTTGCATGAAGTGTTCCCTTGGTATCTCTAATTTTATTGAAGAGATTTCAAGTCTTTCCCATCCTATTGTTTCCCTCTATTTCTTTGCATTGATCACTGAGGAAGGCTTTCTTATCTCACCGTTGTATGGATGTCCCTCTTTTGGCAAATTGTTCTAGTGCTTTTTGCCTCAATTTGTTCATCCGTTAAATGGAATAATAAGACCACCTACTTCAATTGTTTTTGTAATTTAAATGAACTAGTTTTTATTGAGCTCTTAGGACAGTACCTGGAGTATAATAAGCAACATGTGCAGGTGTGCTCAGTCGCTCAGCAGTGTCACCAACTCCTCTGTCCACGGGATTCTCCAGGCAAAAATACTGGAGTAGGTTGCCATTTTCTTTCCCAGAGAAATTTTCCTGACTCAGGGATCAAACCTGCATTTCCTGCATTGCAGGTGGATTCTTTACCCATTGAGCAACTTGGGAAGCCTGTAAGCACTATGCACATGGTTTTAAATAAACAAACTCCTGTAATGTGCCAAGCAGGTATCAAGCACCAACAGGCTCCCGGGAAAGTTGTGAACTAGTATCTACTGAACACTTGCGATATATCAAGCACTAATCTGTAGCAGTTTTGCCTCAGTTTTTATGACAATTCTGACGGCGACATCAGCCTTCCGCATCCCTTCAGCCAGTACTTACTGAGTGTCCACTAGATGTCAGGGGCTGTTTTCGGTCCTGAGGCACAGCATCTTGGGATTTATGTTTTTAAAAATTATTATTTTACTAAATGATTTTCAATAGCGCCCTCAATTTCCAGATCAGCTCTAAATTGTAGTGTATCTCACTAATCTCTATTAAAACATTCTTATAACTTCTGAAGTTTTAAATTACTACATTCCTAGAGCTTTGTAGAACTATTTTTTTGCGTGTCTGTTCTACTTAATTATCATTGTTAGAGACTGTCTTAATTTTGTATTCTTGTGAAATCACTTTCAAATCTGTTATTTTTCAACAATAACTTGATTTTTTAGGTTATAAAACAATATATTTGTTGGAAAATATGTCATTTTTCTATTGAAGCAATGCTGTAATGCATAGTTGTATATCTCTATGCCTATCTATCTTTGTAAACTTATGTAGAAGTCTTTAGGATAGATTCCTAAGAGGAGAAATTGCTCGGTGAAATGGTATATGCATTTTAATTTTGACTGATATTGCCAAAATGCATTCTAAGAAGAGGTTTTTATCTATTGACACTCACCAATAGTGCACGAAAGTGCCTACACCCCTACGCTCTCAACATGATTTAACAATATTTATAAATATTTTTGTCAGTCTCATAAGCAATAATGGATAAATTGGTGTGGTTTCAGTTTTATAACAAGAATGATTTTTGGTCCATTTATTGGCTATTTGTATTGATTCCTGATTGATTTCTCTATATCCTCAATTCATTTTTATATTGATACAATGAAGCTCTGACTATCTAACAGATGTGACTGACAAGCAGGCTGCAAGTATTTTTTCCAAGTCCTCATATTTTAATTTATGGTATCTATCATCAATTTTTTCTTTAGGGCTTCTGAGATTATGTCATGATTGGGAGAGTCTATTCCACCCCAGTAATGTTTGAAAGATCTCCACTATCTTCACTATTTTGTTTTAGTTTAAAATATTTAAATCTCAAAAAATTGCTGCTGTGATAGCAATAATGATTAACAATAGTACTTAGTTTTCAGTCATTAGCAGAAGTCACATATTTTGAAAATCAAATAATAATAAAGTGAGTTTGTTTTAATGTGGTAAGTTTCCTTCATATAACTGTTTAATTATGTGCTAGACATAAATGACTTGTGAAAGCATTTTATAGAGGCGCCTCCCATTTCTTGCATATATTCCCAGGTTTATAGAAAATGGCTGAGAAAATGGTTGGGGAGAGACCAGGGCAGAACCTCTATGAGGGGAATGAGGGTTTAAAACAGAGTAGAAGTCTTTTGATTACCTTGTTCTTCACAGCCCTATCCACAGAGTGAAAGTCCTATATTTTTTTCCTGTTTTTGCCCAATCAACAAAGACATGCTTTGGAAAGCAGGTGATGTGGAAGATGGTTATTAAGAATTAATTCTGGGTGAAAAAGTTATAGAGATCTGTTGCACACAATGTGCATGTAGCTAAATCGACTGTATTATACATTTTAAAATGGTTAAGATGGTTAGTTGCATGTTATTTTTTTTACCATAATTAAAGAATTCATTCTGCATAATAGTGTATGTTTTTAATCAATCAACTAGTATTTGAGTACCTATTATGTATCAAATATCTTGTTGTGGTGGAAGATACCGGGAAATATAATTGGTGATTTCAGTCCTCAGGGAACTAACAAGCAATCAAGTTGGAGAAAATAGTTGAGTATGCATGAAAATGTACAGTCTCAGGCAGTGTAATGATACCAAATGAGAAGAGAGACACAAATTCTTATAGGAGTTTTAAAAAAGCAGAAATCTGACTACAGTGATAGAAATGTTAGGTACTTAAACGGCTTTCAATGCACTTTAACGTATATTTTCCAAATTGACCCTTTTACCAGATCTAGGAGGCATTATCTCCATTTAACAGATGAGGAAACAAAGGCTCAGAGGTTGTAATTTTTCCGAGTTCACATGGCAGAGCTGGGAACTAGATCCAGTGTTTTCCAGTTCTTACTCCTAGTGGGCTTTTTTTTAAGCTGGCACTGAAGATTTATTGCCTGAAAGTTTTGAGGGTTAGAGCAGAATACAAATGTGCTAGGGACACTGTGGTTATGTATTTGTTAGAACTACGATTATTCTTTCCTCACTGTCATCATGCCAAAGAATATAAAGTAATTTTTATTTATTTATTGGTTATGCTACACAGCATACGGTGTCTTAATTCTGCTACCAGGGATCAAACCTGGGTTCCTTGCATTGGAAGCTCGGAGTCAACCACTGGACCACCAGAGAAGTCCCTCAAGTAACTTTTAATATAAAGTAAGGAATCTTTCTTTTTCTTACTATTTACTGCATAGAGAAACTCAAATCAAACTGCAATTGAATGAGGACTAACATGCAAGTCTGCAGTTTCACTGCTGGATATACACAGCCGTTTGGCCAACTGCAGTCCATGACAGACATTCCTTACCCATCACTTCTGACATCATTCTTTAAAGTCATAATACATGCGGTATAGTTAAAATCATTCTAATCTAACCCAGGTGTGACAGAAAGGAAAACTAACACAGGTAGCAGAATAAAGTCAGTGAATTCTAATTTAAAAGCAGTTCTCAGAGCTAAGACCACATGAGTTACACACATTTTCTTAAACCACATCCTGCTGGTTCAGTGAACTGACTTCTACCCAGAAAGTGCAGAGCCTTAGGTCTTTTCATACAATAACCCTATCTGATTGCCCAGGGTCAAGCTACTGTTTATCTTTGCCAGACACAACCCATATCCTGAACAGAACCCATATCCTAAAACCTGTGTTTTCACCAGTTACTTCAGGGCAATACAGGCTCTGACATTCTTTCTACATAATCACCTAAACAGGAGAAATACTCTAATTTTTTTTTTTTTTTAAGTATTAGGTAAAAGTAGCTCAGTGGTAAAGAATCTGCCTGCTAATGCAGGAGCTGCAGGGGCTGCAGGTATGATCCCTGGGTCCCGAGGATTCCCTGGAGGAGGAAATGGCAACTCACTCCAGTATTCTTGCCTGGAGAATCTCACGGACAGAGGAGCCTGGCGGGCTATAGTCCATGGGGTTGCAAACAGGCAAACACATACACAGCACTACTACAAACACACACACAGCGGTCAAGAGCTTTGCTTTTCATTTTCTTTCTCACGAGTGCTCAACATTCTGCAAAAGAAGGGCCGTGCTGCCCTCTACTGCAGGATGTTTAAATGTTCACAATACACTTTGATATCTGCCTGCCACCCCACACCACAACCCAGCCATGTGGGATAGAGGAAGACAATCTATTACAATGTTTTACACTATCCCTTTCGGAGGTGTTTAAAAGAAATGTGAACAACAACAAACAAACAAAAAAAGAAATGTGTTCTTGGAAAATACATTGAATTTGTTTCCATCATTATTTCTTTATCTACCTTCAATTTGTACCAAAGCGTAGGACTTGAGGACATGATCTAACAACAAAAAAAGGATATTACAACTTGGGTTGGGGGGAAGCTTAAGACATTGCTCTAGAGGTAAGAGGCTGTGTTTTGGTGCATTTAGGGAGAAACAGCGCAAAGGGAGGAAATTTAATTCTGACTTTAAGGTCTGTGATCTTTTGGTCTCCTTTCATTTGGAGTATTGTCATTAGCTTTCTGCTAATGGCACCCCACTCCAGTACTCTTGCCTGGAAAATCCCATGGATGGAGGAGCCTGGTGGGCTGCAGTCCATGGGGTTGCTGGGAGTCGGACACGATTGAGCAACTTCACTTTCACGCATTGGAGAGGGAAATGGCAACCCACTCCAGTGCTCTTGCCTGGAGAATCCCAGGGATGAGGGAGCCTGGTGGGCTGCTGTCTATGGGGTCGCACAGAGTCGGACACGACTGAAGCAACTTAGCAGTAGCAGCAGCAAGGTGATCTTACTAAGTGTCCAATACAATTTTAAGCATTTTAGAGTCAATCGTTTAATAACATTAAATCATTTAATCCTCACAGCAATCCCATGTGGTAGAATTATTATTATCTCTGTGTCACAGGTAAGGGAACTGAGGTATACAGGGGAAATCTAGTCCCAGAGGCCATGCTTTTAACCATTATACTACACTGCTCCTTTAAGTAACGTACAAAAATTACATAACGCAACAATTTTTAAATGGGGCTCAAGAACTTAGTTACATTAACAAGTAGATAAAGCCCAGCCATACTTTTCAGTCTTGTTGATATCTCTGTTATACAAAGGCCTCAGAGGTTTTTAAAAAGTTCTGCCCATGTAGGTGCCTAGTTTAGGACCTAATGTTAGACCTTGTCCACCCCAGGCCTCACTAGACACACCCTTCTATGAAACAGGAAACAGCAAGAGCCCTTCACTTGGTCTAATCCACGTGTGCAGGTGGGAAGAGAAGTCATACACAGGAAGGGAGCGACTTCTCTGGTGGTTCAGTGGCTAGGACCCCAAGCTTCCAATGCAGGGGGCTTAGTCTGATCCCTGGTCAGGGAACTAGATCCCATGTGCTGCGATGCAGAGTTCAAATGCCACTGAAGATCCCGTGCGCTGCAGCTACAACCTGGCACAGCCAAATAAATACTTTAAAAAGTATATGAGAGAGGAGAGAAGTGAGGGGAGAGATGCAAGGAGATGGTTCCACCAAGACACACCCAGGAAACAAATGAGTTAAGTTGAAGAGAGTGGTTGATAAGCGCTCACTTTCCTTAGCAAGTGTAATCTCAATACAGAAGGAGGACAGCATCAGCCTAGGACCTCTACTCTTACCTTCTCGGCCACAATTTAGCCACATGGTGACTACTGAACAGATCTCCTCTTACAGCTTTGATTTTTATTGTTTAGCACACAACTTAGATTCTAAATATCCTACCCTTTATGACAGCATACCCTCAAACACAATCATTCCAAAGTGCTTTTGTGCTTGAGTGCAAAGTGTGATAAACTCCTCTGTCCCTTGACTTCTTGCTAAGTGTAGATCTGGGTATCAGGAGCAAGATTAACTGCAATAAGCAGATGTAGATTTAGTTAGAGGTCCATGCAGTGCCCACTGCTGCCCTGGCTTGCCTCTTACACTACGGGGCAGTGCTGTCTAGCCCTGAAGGCTTCAGATTTCCAAGCGAGTATATTATTAAAGGGATTCATTCCTGATCAAGTTGTTGCTGTATGGTTCCCACCTCTTCCCTTTCAATTCTTTTGAAGAAAAAAGAAAAAAAAAGAAAAAGGCAGAAGGGAGATGGTAGGTACAGACAGTCTCTTGAACAGATAATCCTAATGAAGTCAGGAGGCAGGGGAAATACCTGCCAATCTTCCTTCTGACCCTCACTGCCCTTTCCCTGGACTCTTTTCCCTGGCTGCCTATTTGTCTGGGCAATGTTTGCCTCTCAAGAATCCTTTGAATTATCCATTGGCGGGGAGGCAGTCTTAAATCCATTCTAAGTGTTAAAATTAGTGATGGCCTGGAAAGCATTTTGTTTACTTCAATACACAGAGTTTGGTTAGAGGGGCAGCCTGCAGGGCTCAAGACAGGAGTACTGAACTTAATCTCCAAGAAACATATTCACGAGGAAAAAAGCTTGAGACTTGAATCCCACATAATACATAATGTCCTCCCCTAACACCCGGTAACTGTCCCTTTCTAAAACTCAGAACAGATATTATGAAGACATGAAGAAAAACCGCTTAAGGTACTTTACCCTTATCAGCACTGATTTGGTTATGAGGATGTTTAGGTTGCCAATCAATATTTATTTTGGCTTAGCTAAGTTGATAATGTTGAGGTAACCTAGGGTTGTTTTCCCCTCAGTGAATGACGTAAGTAGTGACCATGATATTTTCGGCCAGTGCTGTGAAGACCATACTTTTAAATCAAACTTTGGGAAGGCTGGGCTATAGAACATCCCACTCAGCAGTTGCCCTTTGCCTCTGCTTAGGGAAGCACGTAAAGTTCATTGTCATTTCACCTTCAGTGTTGAACTTGCAATCTTAAAGGAAAGTGCTGTCAATGAAACACTGTGGACAGTTACCTTTAAAACTAGAGGTTAAATTTCTGAAAAAAAGCAAATGATACAAAGGTTGGCAGCTGTTGCACAAAGGTCTTCTGGCTTTGTTACTTTGAATGAAAGATTCATTTTGAGATTTGTCATATTATCCAATGAAGCGAGGCTGAAGTATTGCGTTTTTTCCTGAAAAACCAAAAGCACAGGCTCTTCCACCATTTATTGAATACTTACTAAGTGCAAGAAATTAAGGGAGACTAATACAGACTAAGATCTCTAGCCAAGGGTGTGCAGATGTGCAATAATGATAATAGCCAACATTTAGTGAGTGCTTACTATGTGCAACTAAACACTTGATATTTATTAACTCATATAATCCCCACAACTCTTAAGGAAAGTACTATTGTCTCCATTTACTGAGCAGGACCCGAGAGATTAAATAACTTGCCTAGACTTACCTGAGTTGGTAAGTGGTAGGGCTAGACTTTAAACCTAAGTAGTCTGCCTCCAGAGCTGGGTTTTAACTGGGCGTTTTCTAAAATATTGCCAACAAGATACAGAAGCATAGGAAAGAGAGACGGATTTTAAGCAGACTGAGGGTTAAAGCAAAGCTTTATGGAAGACGCATTTGCTCTGGATCTTGAAGAGAGGGGCTGGGGAGGAAGGAACAGCCTGACTAAAAGAAGACACAGTTTGAGTACCGGCCAGCTGACGACAGCAAGATGTGGTTGAGTGCCCGCGTGGGAGAAAAGCTGGAGGGGGAGGCCGCGCCTGGATCCGGAAGGTCCTTGAGGACCAAGCTCTCAGTAAGGGAAGGGGAGCAAAAATCTCAAACTATAAGGGTGGCAGAAAGGAATTCCTGGACACTTCTCCAATTAGTAGGATGGCCCCCTGTCTGAAACCAAGGCAGGTGGCCCACTAATATTTCTCTCTGGGGAAAACAGCCGATCGAGATGGTCAAGGTCGTCCACGAGGGCTCCAGAGCTGCACGTCCTGGCCCAGGACTCACGTCCAGTGCGCAGAGGCCGGATTTAGCTGCCAACCGAGCCGGGCCAGGCTGGGTCAGGAATGTGCGTACTCCCGGGCCTGGCAACGAGAATACCAGCTTCGCGGGTACTGGAAGGCCAGTCCTCCAGAATTCCCGTCAGCTACCTCTCTCTGGCCTCTTGGCCCTTGAAGGTCGAGGAGGCCACCTCCTCGCTACGCAGCTTGGCTCCTCCCCTCAGCCCCGGGAGGGCTAAGGAACAACGGCCTCAGCGATAGGAGCATGCTCTGCCAATCAACCCTATCCCCGCCCCTTCCCAGCCAGCGTACGTTGCATTGGTTGCATCATTACCGGCTCAGATAAGAGTCTTTTCTTTGATTGGCTAATATCATCCCCGCCCGCCTGTCTTTTTGAGTCAGAAGCTCGCGATTGGTTAACCGCGTTGCCAAGCTCCGGACGCGGCTCGACCATTGGAGGCCGCGGGCCCGCCCCCGCCGGCTAGGTGAAGGTGAGAGTCTCCTCCAGTCGCCGCGGTTGGACCGGACCGAGAGGATCCAGGCGCTGAGTGGAAGCTTTCAGTCGACTCCTGCTTTCTAGCTATGGCGCCTCCATCAATCTTTGCCGAGGTTCCTCAGGCCCAGCCGGTCCTTGTCTTTAAGCTAACTGCTGACTTCCGGGAGGATCCGGACCCCCGCAAGGTCAACCTGGGAGTGGGAGGTAAGGATGCAGTGCCTAAGAATGTGAGCAGCGTGGGAGTGGAGCGGGCTGTGGGGACCGTAGGAGATGCCGAGGTCTAGCTTGGAGACGAGGCAAGATCCCCGAGGCTTAGTTCAACCTGCCCCTTGTTTATGGAGTCCCTGGAAAAGGGAGATGTATCTGTGAACACACAGAATAGGTGTAGCAGTCAAGACACAAACTCATGTTTTCTGATTCTGCATTGTGTATTCATTGTGTATTTCACTGCATTCTTTTGCCTCTCAAGAAATGGGGCAGTCAGGGATTGAAAGGAGAAGGAGAAAAATAAGCCTGATAGGCTTGGAGTCCTGGCTACAGGGGAGTGGATAAAGGAGACCTCTTAGCCCTACAGAGCTCTGGTCTGGGTCAGTGAATATTTGAGTGACTACAAGGTATCAGTCGGGTACTTTACCAAGCCTTGTTCAGGAAAGACTGAAGCTTGGTTTTAGCCCCAAGGAGATTAAAATCAGCAGGTGTTAAGTGAAATAATAAAGATCTAAAATGCTTCTGAGACAGGATAATGCTCCCTTGGGATCTGGGAAGAATGTTTTGGCTGTGGTGGGAATGGGTAGAGATGGTGGAAAAGAGAGGAAAGAATGTGGACAGTAGAAGCTTACTTTCCACACATCCTTGTCATCATTTCTTGCGTGTATTTCTTGGACCTTGGACAGCTGAGAGCATTGGGTTCTTTTTTTATTACTACCAAGAAAAAGATCTGGACTGGAGTGCCTCTGAAGTTCCTTTAACTCCTAATCTTCTCTGAATTTGTTATTTCTATCAACGTCATTGGGATGTTTGCAGCCGCACCGACACTTACCCAAGGGCATACAAAGCAAGCCAAGGAAAAGAGCATGAGTAGGATCGTGTTCTGTGCTAGGGAACAGACAGAATAGAAGGACTAGAAATTCAGAAAGAGAAAAATTGAAGTGTTTTGTAGAAGAGAAGAAGTGGCAAGAAGGAGATTCAGAATCAGGTGTCCCACAGTGATTCTGTTCAAAGGATCTTTTAAAGTTTTCACCAGGGAGTATGGAGTAGGGGTGAGGAAAAAGCAGGTAATGGGTACATGGTAATGAAGCAGCAGGTAATGAAGCTGGGTAATGGGTACATGGGCATCCATTATATTATTCTCACAACTTTTGTATATATTTGAAATTTTCCATAATAAAGCATAAAAAGCCAGTTGTACATAGTTTCACCCACAGAGGGAAAGTGATGCTTTTAGCAGGCAGCAAAGTGGGGGTGATATTGAAAGACCTTGAATTGAATTGAAATGAGCACTATTCAAGCTCTTAATTTAAAACCAATCCAGAACCTCCAGATATTTCTTCAGAGCTGGGTATAACATGATGAACTAGTATTGATGTTAATCTAAATACATCGTTTTAAAACTTCAGATTTTATTTGCTCAGTTACCTTTGAACTATCCTACAGGCTTTTGGTGAGGATTAAATGCATTTAAAATGCTTAGAACAGTGTCTTGCACCTAAGTAGGAGTTATGTAAGTACTAGCTATTACTGTGGTTGTTTTGGCATTTCTTTGGGTGGGTCACATAAAAGATGTTTAGTAAAAATTTTCAGCTCAAGAACTGCAAAATGAAATAACCCTGGTTCAGAAATATATTGCCCTTGCAGAATTAAGTACCCTGCCTGCTAAGGCCAGAAGTGATTGACTCAGAAGCGCATTCTGTGGCCCAGATTGGGGTCACTTTAACTGTGAAAGTGCCTTTGTCATGTGAGAACTGAGGAATTCTTTCTCTTTATTAGAAGCAAATGGTTTAAGTGCTCAGGATGACTCTGGAGGGTTGTTTATTACTATTACTGTTTTAGAGGTAAGAAAGCTGAAGCCCAGATTGATGAAACATTTTGGTGCAGGTCATAGGCTGTAAGTGGGAGAGCTGGGATTATAGGCCATGTCAGGTACCTGGGTCTCTGTCCCCTTCTCTATTTTGGGCAGCTTCAGGTGGTCCAGATGGAGCCAGTGCACTGTAGTGAGAAGAGTGAGAAGACTTGGGTACAGGCCTGGGTCTGTAGTCCAGTGATGTGACCTTGGGAGTGTTATTTAACATCCCAGGCGGGACTCTGTCTATTAAGTGAGGGGCCAGAAAGGAGTGATCTTCCTCTAAAATTCTACTCTTAAGATTCACAAGCATGTTACATGACTGTAATATAGGATAATAATGTTACTGATCTAATCAGATGACTTTGAAGTAAATAATTATGTGTGAAATGTGACATATAAATGAAAAGTGCTATATAAATGTTATTTTTATTGATCACTGAGACCCATTTTTTTTTGTGTGTGGATAGTAAGTGTTCAGATAAGGGTCTCATTAAAGTATAGTATTGTGAGAAGTCTCTTTATGGCTTTCTTATGTCCTGGCTCTGTTTATACACATCCCAAAGTATATCCTTTGTGAAGGAAATGTAATTAATCTTGCCGACTTTGGGAAAGATGCTTTTTTTTTTTTTTTCCTCTTTCTAAGTTAAGATAAAGCCTAATGGAAGTTATCCAGTTCAAGTTCTAGTGACGCTGGGCATTTAAAATGAGCTGCAACTCTAATCTTGTTAGCTCATTCCACTTGCAGGTAGTTTCCCCAGGAATTTTTCTTGCTGTTACTATTTGCATAATTTCCATGTAGTAACAGAGCAGAGCATCATATTTTCCAGTGTTGAATATGATGCTAAGTTTCAGAACTTTAAGGGCAGGGGAAATATGTGTCTAGCCTGATGTAGCCTGAAGCAAGACATTTCTTCACAGACTCCAGTCCGTTTATCATGTAAACTTTGTTTTGTTCCAGATAAACTGTGCTTGATTTTATATTTGTTGTTTTTAATGTGGTTTCCTAGCATTTTCAAATAAAACTGTGGGTGAGATGTGCTGTATCAAGTACCCCCGGCCCTTTCCCAGGGACCCTAGTTGGAGAAGGACCTTAAAGAGGCATATGTTCATGGGCTCTTGGATGGGGATGGATGAGGGAAGGGGAGGTGATGGTTTAATCACTTAATTTTCCATGTTCTTCTGGAAATTGAGACCACTGTACTCACCTGAACCTGTGTGACTCCTTAAGAGCTGGTCCTTGGGGAGAAGGCAGTGGTGCATGGAGTTGGGGTGGGTGTGCTGGTAGAAAGACCTCTTGCACAGTCAGTCCCCTGGGGCCTGCTGGCTTCAGGCTTTCCCTGAACATCTCTTGCTCATTAGAAAAAACACAGGGATCCATGCACTTAATAGTATGGCAGCCTAGCCCTTATCATCCTATGATCTTGGGGAAACTTCTGGCCTCAGTTTCCAGATCCCTAAAATAGAGATCATAATATTATTTTGTGAGTTGTTATAAGACTTAAATGACAGTTGTGTTTTTTTTTTTTAAGGTGAAGTGTTTAGCACAGTGCCCTGTATGTACTAAGTATTCAGTAAGTTCTTGTTATGACTGTGGCTTCAGCCACCGTCCATGTCTGTAATTATAAAACCTTTTTCCATCCTGTACTACTTCCCTGAATGCTGGACCCATACTTGCTACAGTTTGCTGGACACGTTGTACAACCACCTCAAATTCAGTGTATTTAGACAACACGTGAATTCTACCCTCCCCCATCTTTTCTTTTTCTCTTCTGCTTACTTGGTTGCCCCCTCTCCCACCTCACCCCCACCAGTCTTTATTCAGACTGGAGAGACTTTGGAGGTCGTTGGTGACACTTTCATCAATTCTACATCTATTTATTTGGTCATTCAGTTCAGTTCCATTCAGTCGCTCAGTCGTGTCCGACTCTCTGCGACCCCATGAATCGCAGCACGCCAGGCCTCCTTGTCCATCACCAGCTCCCGGAGTTCACTCAGACTCACGTCCATCCAGTCAGTGATGCCATCCAGCCATCTCGTCCTCTGTCATCCCCTTCTCCTCCTGCCCCCAATCCCTCCCAGCATCAGAGTCTTTTCCAATGAGTCAACTCTTCACATGAGTTGGCCAAAGTACTGGAGTTTCAGCTTTAGTATCATTCCTTCCAAAGAAATCCCAGGGTCGATCTCCTTTAGAATGGACTGGTTGGATCTCCTTGCAGTCCAAGGGACTCTCAAGAGTCTTCTCCAACACCACAGTTCAAAGGCAGCAATTCTTTGGCACTCAGCTTTCTTCACAGTCCAACTCTCAAATCCATACATGACCACTGGAAAAACCATAGCCTTGACTAGAAGAACCTTTGTTGGCAAAGTAATGTCTCTGCTTTTCAATATGCTATCTAGGTTGGTCATTACTTTTCTTCCAAGGAGTAAGTGTCTTTTAATTTCATGGCTGCAGTCACCATCTGCGGTGATTTTGGAGCCCCCAAAAATAAAGTCTGACACTGTTTCCACTGTTTCTCCATCTATTTCCCATGAAGTGATGGGACCAGATGCCATGATCTTCGTTTTCTGAATGTTGAGTTTTAAGCCAACTTTTTTACTCTCCTCTTTCACCTTCATCAAGAGGCTTTTTAGTTCCTCTTCACTTTCTGCCATAAGGGTGGTGTCATCTGCATATCTGAGGTTATTGATACTTCTCCCGGCAATCTTGATTCCAGCTTGTGCTTCTTCCAGCCCAGCATTTCTCATGATGTACTCTGCATATAAATTAAATAAGCAGGGTGACAGTATACAGCCTTGACGTACTCCTTTTCCTATTTGGAACCAGTCTGTTGTTCCATGTCCAGTTCTAACTGTTGCTTCCTGACCTGCATACAGATTTCTCAAGAGGCAGGTCAGGTGGTCTGGTATTTCCATCTCTTTCAGAATTTTCCACAGTTTATTGTGATCCACACAGTCAAAGGCTTTGGCATAGTCAGTAAAGCAGAAATAGATGTTTTTCTGGAACTCTCTTGCTTTTTTGATGATCCAGCGGATGTTAGGTTCTGTCTTTTCTTTTCCTCATAAGTTTATCGTGAATGTGTCCCCTTTTGTTTATCCCTGTGGCTGCTGCCTTAATTTAGGACATCATTATTTCCTTTGTGGATTATTGCAGAAACCTCCTTACTTAACCATCTACCTCTGTCCTCCTTCCAGTTTGTTTTCCATCATGTCACTCAAATGATTCTGTTTAAATGTACAGCTGTCCATGTCACTCACTTAAATGCTTTCAGTGGTTTCCCCATTGAGACAGTGTTCCTTAGAAGAGACTCCCAAGACTCCTTGAGCCATTCCTTGCTGCTTCTCCATGGATCTTATTTCCGAGCCACGAAAATGCAGATCCTCATAAACCTCATCTCTCCAAGCCCCTGGGACCTTGCACAAGTGTTCCGCCTGCCTGGAATGCCCCCTTTCCTTGTCTGTCTTTGAAACTCTTACCATCTTTCATACTCTGTCTTTTGTAAAATCTTCCCTGATCACTTACAGGAGAATTAAGGACTCTATGCTGTGTTTCCTGGGGGGAGACCAGACAGTATCTTGTTTTATCTTACTCATCTCTGCGTAGCTTTTTCTAGTCAGTGCCTGGTTCATGGTGGATTCAGTGAGTACCTGTCAAACACATGAGAGAATGAAAGAATGAATGAGAAGCTCATAGGTCCAACAAACCGGAATAGAATCCCTCTGGCAGAGCAAGAACAGTGGTTGTTGATAATGCCTCTTCCTCACTGCTCTGATCAACTCAGAGTGACTGCAGGACAGTTAGGACATTCAGCAGGACAGTTAGACAAGGCATTGAGAACAAATCTAGAACTGAATCTGGGGGAGCCTGGACAGTGAAGAAGGAAGCAGAGGTGTGAACTGGCCAATTTCTCTTTTGTCACAATATGGACCCAGTGCCTTCCTGCCTCCAGTCATATAACAGGATTTTTTTATAGTTGCATGGAGTATGTTTGTTACTGGTAAGAGCATTCGTATTAGGACTTTTTCTTTATTTTTCATATTTTATTTATTTATAATACATGATTTATAAATGACATGATTTACATGATTTATAAATCTATGTAGCGTAATTATATAATATATTAATAGAAATCTTCTAAACATAGATGGGAAGCATAATAGAATTAGTTTTTCTATGGGCACCCATATTCTTGTACATCTAAATAGTATCCCCTCAGTGCTGTAGTCTGGATATACTGCTATTGCCCAGAGTTTTCTGGAAACCTTCTTTTCTAGAGCATGTTGGACCCACAGAGGAGGCCATCTTTTTATAGCTGTTCTCCATTCATATTATTCAGTCCATTCACCCGCCTACTCTGCTGGGCATAATGTAAGTACTCTTTTCAAAGATTAAATTTATGTTCAAAGGATGAAAATATGGGACAGTTGAGGATATGCAGAATAATGAGACATAATAATGCCTCTAAAGACAATTCCAAGAGAATAATTCCAGGAATATTTAGAACAATGGTAGCATTGTGATCATAGATGGGGTGATCTCTTTCAGGGACAGTGATTATTTGAGAGTAAGTTATTTCGGTATCTCTTTGAAAAACCAGACCAAACCTCGCCTGATAAAGCAGGATTTTTGAACTCGTTGAAAGGGAGTTAGTTTGGTGGGCCAGTGGGTCTCGTGTGACTGATAGGACTGTATTGTGCATCAGATTCACCTACCCAGAGACTGGTTGTTGATTCGTGGCTGTGTCAGTCTGGAACTCTGTTCACATTTTTATTACTGGCTTGATATGCTTATCAGATTTGCAGATGACACATTCCTGGAGGACAGGGTTAGTGGACGGAATAGAAGACAGACACAGAATCAAAATATCTTACTAAGTCTTATTTGTTGTCTGACTTTTGATCTAGTAATTTTACATCTAGAAGTTTTTCTAAGGAAGCCCTCATGAATGTGTATAAAGATACAGAAATATTCGTTACCTTGTTTATATTAGCAAATAATCAAAAGTAACACAAACAGTTACTAAATTATATGTAGAAAGGAATATTGTCTAGCCACTAAAATTGTGTTGTAAATGGCTCATGTGTATGAAAAATGCCCAAGTACTTCTATGCTAAGAGAAAGGCAAATTTAAACTACGCTGAAATAGCATTTGCACTCTTAAGTTGGCAAAAATTCACTCAGTGGCTGAGGATGTGGGGAAGCAGACACTCTTATACACTCATGGTAGAAATGTAAGCTGATAAAATCCCTAACCTATGGTAGGAATGTGTGACTCAGACAGTGTAAGAATCTGCCTGCAACGCAGGAGACCCGGGTTTGATTCCTGGGTCAGAAAGATCCTCTGGAGAAGGGAATGACTACCCACTCCAGTATTCTTGCCTGGAGAATGCCATGGACAGAGGAGCCTGGCGGGCTGCAGTTTTTGGGGTCGGAAAGACTCAGACACAACTGAGCAACTAACACACACGGTAGGAAAGTAAACTGATGGAATCCCCATAAAAAAGCCCAGGTGGCCGTGTCTATCAAAGCTACAGATAACACAAAGTATGCTTAAAGGTAACATATTTGCATTTAAAAGGACCGTATTCTTTAAACTGTTCATCGATTGCTACCAGTTTCTTCCAGTCAGTTGTCTTAACCATATTTGTCATGTGTTGGAAGTGAAAATCGGTTGAAAGTAGTAAACTAATGTATACCCGCAAAAACAACAACGAAGCTACAAATACACATACTTCTCAACCTACTCTTCCATTTTCAACCCTGCCTCTTACAGCTGTATTTACGTACATGTAAGATGACGTGTGTACAAGGCTCACTGAGGAATTGTTTTCTAATAGCCAAGGATTAGAAACAACTCCAGTGTCTATCAGCAGGAGTCTGAATGAACAAATTATGGTGCATTTATCAGTTATGCAGCTCTAAAAAGAATATAGACATAGTACAGAGATTTAGGTAGTTAATGGTGATGAAAGATATTCATAATATACATTTAACAAGTGGAAAAAAGCATGCTGAAAATTCTATATAAAATTGATACATAATTTATAAAAGAGTATACTCATGTAAAGTTTGGAAGGTTATACACCAAAATTTTTATATTCCTCATCTCTGGGTGCTGGAATTACGTGTTAATTATAATGTTTATTATTTTGTTTCTAGGCTTTTCTAAATTTTCTGCAATCAAAATGTGTTGTTCAAAAAACATCAACTACCCTAAAAAGTGATTAGAAAAAAAAAAGTCAGGGATTAAAGCTGAGCAGAAATCAAGATAAGAATTATTTTAAAAATGTCAGTTTCACCATCCTTTGCCAAAGTATAGGCTTATTGGAGACCTAAACATTCCAGCAGAAGCAAATTCCTGTCAGGAATCCTGCTCAGAGAGGTCACTGGCTTGGATACAGGCCAAAGCAGCTGTCCTCTCAAGCTGTAATCTCAGAATGATCATAAGATACTATAGGGAGAAAAAAGTCAGTGATAGGGGTAACCCAAAGTAGACTGAAAATAATTGTAGCATAGAAGAAATGCTTAGAAATGTGCTTTAATCACTATTAAACGTTATGAAATAGTTAAACTTACATCAGTGAAAGTGTGAAGCTGAGGAAGTGAGTGGTAAGAACAGTCAAATTGGTAAACACTGGCTGTTATCAAAAATCAGCAAGAGGACAAAGATGTGTTTAAATTGGATGTTGGACGATTGTGTAACCAGTTGTTGGAATCTTCAGTCACAGAGTGTCTCCTTGCCATCTGTCCCATTTCTGCTTTACAGTTCCTCCCTCTCGTGCCCTCTTTCTCCGTGTTGGTGTTTGCAGGTGAGGCGTTCATCTAAAGTAGCACCGAACCCTTCTCCTGGGGAGATGCAGGAAGAAGGCGGTTGCAGGGCCAGTGGCCTGGAGACCTCAGTGCCCTAGTAATATTGACATAGCTAGCATTTGTACGCTATTTTTAATTTGCTAAGTACTTTTGTGTGTACTCTGTCACTCAGTCGGACTCTGTCATATCCCAGTTTTATTTCAGCATTCTACTTGTTGGAGGTAAGAGCTGTAATTTCCAGAAGGATAGGAATCACATCTGTCCTTCTGCCTGTCCAGCACCTAGTCTGGTGCCTGCTGAAAGCAGGCAGTGAGTGAGTGAGCAGCACAGTTCTGCTTTGATTGGAAGGTGGTAGAACTCCCCCTGTTCACAGTTCCAGACTCTTCCTTGGATCAAGCCTAAGGCTCCCCTGTTGTATGTCTCTTTCTTGTGTCCTAGCTTATCGCACCGATGATAGCCAGCCCTGGGTTTTGCCAGTCGTGAGGAAGGTGGAGCAGAGGATTGCTAACGACAGCAGCATAAACCATGAGTATCTGCCCATCCTGGGCCTGGCAGAGTTCCGAACTTGTGCTTCCCGCCTGGCCCTTGGGGATGACAGCCCAGCTCTGCAAGAGAAGCGGGTGAGTTTTGGGTGAGGATCTGTTTTCTCTTTAGAAGCTGTGAGGGTAAAAAGAGGTTAAAAATTAAGTATCGTGTCTATTGAACTGTCAGTGAATAAGGGTTTAAAGAGTGTGACCTCAGGAACCTGATTGTGGAAGTAACATGCTTTTGTATAACGCATAGGTTCTTTAGTTGTACACTTTTGCCCAAGAAATGGTCAGATTTCAGCTGCTGGGTTTGAAGTAGTCAGTGGGAATACCAAGCCAAGGGAGTTTAATGGAATGATCAAGACATCAGGGTCTGGATCCAGCTCTGCCACTACTTTTGACCAAAGGCAGCCCCTCCAGCCCCTACAACTCATCTATGAGTTAGAGAAAGACTAGTTTATGGTTCATGGTCCCATAAGGAGTATTTGCATAGGGAATCATTTAAGGGACCTCTGAACGCCCCAGATTCTGAATTTCAGAATTCTGTGTGTATGTGTATTCCATACCTTTAATCAGAGTTTCTGAAGGAGCCTGTGGCCCTCCAAAGTCTAAGAGCCACTAGTCTAGATGCTTCAAGATCCTGCCAGTTCTAATATTTGATTCTTCTAGTCTTAATCTCAGCGTCTCTCATTTAAGTGCTTCCTGGTACATAGTCTATGTGTAACTAGAGATCATGAAAGAATACATTTGGCGAGAGGCTGTGTGTGACAGAAAGTATTGGGATAGAGATTATCAGTGTTATAGGAATCCAGGGAGAGAGACTGGTGGAGTCTGGAGGTGGGGCTTGAGCTGAACCTTGGGGAATGAGACCAGGGCTCATTCTGGTTCTGTACTCTGACTCTGTTACCTAGGTGGTTTTAAAAGCATACTGGTGGCAGGATCCCATACCAGGCTCGTTATCCCATACCACCCTCCTCTGCCCTTTTATTTCCTTTCCCTCCAATTCCTTCCCTTCAAGGGTATTTTTAAAAAGCTCCTCCTTGTGACTCCAAAGGACAGCCAACGTTGAGAACCATGAAGTGCAGAGGAAGAGAAAGGAATATTTGTCTAGAACACTAGGAGTCCAGGGACAAAGGTTGGAGGTAAACAGGTCTGGTGCTGCTGCTGCTGCGTCACTTCAGTTGTGTCCAATTCTGTGCGACCCCATAGACAGCAGCCCACCAGGCTCCCCCGTCCCTGGGATTCTCTGGGCAAGAACACTGGAGTGGGTTGCCATTTCTTTCTCCAATGCATGAAAGGGAAAAGTGAAAGTGAAGACGCCTCTTAGCGACCCCATGGACCGCAGCCTACCAGGCTCCGCCGTCCATGGGATTTTCCAGGCAAGAGTACTGGAGTAGGGTGCCATTGCCTTCTCCGAAGCAGGTCTAGGTTGTAAAAAGACCTACCTGAGTAGAGCTGGGAACATGTTGGATAGATCAGGCAGGCTGATTTGGCAGCCAGGGCAGGGGAAGCCCCTTGAGGGTTTGCGCAGAGGAGTTACCCAATAAGGGTATTTGAAGAAGATGGACCTGGTTGGAGTGCAGGAGGGGGATGAGCTCAGGTTTTTGCAATAGTCCAATTAGGTATTGTGCAATTTAAACCAACTGCCCTATTGCTCTGCTGGGCCAGTGTCAGGCCATTGGAGCAGCCTTCATGCAGGTGCAGCCTTCATGTACGACAGGGACCATGTCTTGGAGTCATTGATTTATTCTCATGCTGTCACCCACACGCCCTGATAAGCACACGGCAGGGTAAAATGAACACTGCTCACTCTTAGATAATGGAGGAGACAGGGAGGCTCTGGATGAAGATCTTGGAATTCAGATTAATGATTAGGTAAGTATCAATAATTAACTTGATGAGGGTTTTATCTGGATTGGTATGAGAGACGGTGAAGGAATACTGATAGACATAGGATAGAAATGGTAGAGATTATGGTTAGCATTGGGCAGTTGCTCTGAAAATCCAGGGTTTCCACAGAGGAAGAGAGAGAGTCCCGATGAAGTTTGAAAATAGGGAACTTTGGTAACTGGGGGTGATCTTTTGAGAGATGGTTGATAAATTAGTTTAAACTCAATTGTTAACAAATGGAAACAGAGATTCTGTGTTGGCAAGCTTCTTCCTCCAAGACTGTACATTTCGTACATGCTTGTTAACTATGCTGGCAGATAGATGCTCGTTCCCCTGCCCAGTGCTCCCCGTTTTCCTCACTTAATACCCAGGGCTGTTGCTGGTGGAACAGAGCCCTTCCTCTTAGTCTAGTTCATCCTGTGTTGTGTTTTTGATCATAGAACAACTTTGAATGGCAGTCCGTAAACATTTGAAGACTTTTACTCTCTTTTTTTGGTAATGGTTTAGGGTACCCTCTTGGCATGTCCAACACCCTAGGTACCCATTGATACTGAGTTCTGAGTACTTCCTCTTTCCCTGAACCTCCCCCAGGTGACTATCTTGTTCAGCCCGTTGTCATCTGATTGGATTCTCATAATAGCCTCTGGCCTCTAGTCTCTTCCCCATTCTAGTGTATAATGCACAGTGCAGCTAGAATGATCTTCCTCAGCAAAAAAAAAAAATAAGCTGATCCTGTCACCTGCTTCCCCTGTCACACACACAGTGTCTCCTCCATTATCTACAGGGTAAAATGCAGACTCTGCCCTGGGCATGCTGCGTGTTTTGTAGCCAGGCTTCATCCTGTTCTTCCAGTTAGTTACTCTTGCTCCCAGGTCCTGGCGTCCGAAGAGCCTGCTGCTTTCTAGACCCGCTGGGCCCTGCCATGACTTGGCACTTTGCCTCAGCTGTTCCCTCTGCTGGGAATGCCTCCTTTACTTCTCAGACTCTCCAGTCCCACCTCCAAGTCCTTCAAGGCCTCATTATTTCCATGTTGAATCCTGAGCTCTCTCAGGTGGAGCTAGCTATTTGAGTGCTCTGAGTCATCACAGGACTGCATCGCTGGGGAAATAGCAGTGCTTTCTGGATTTAATGTACAGTTCTGTAAGCCTATCCCTCCCACAGACCCTAACTTCTTCCAGGGTAGGAGTGATGGCTTATTTGCTGACCTCGTAGATCTTCAGCACTTAGCTCCTAGCCTGGCACCTCAGAGACCTCAGATGTTTGAGTTCCGTCATTCGCTCAGTTAACAGATGAGTGCTTACCACTAGGCACTGTTCTAGATGCTGGAGCACAGTGGTGACCAAAACACCCCAGGGTCTCTGCCTGGCTTACAGTTTTGTGGGGAGAAACCAAGATTAAACATAATAAATAGGAGCACAGTATAGTATATTGAAAGGTGATAAATGCTAAAAAAAAAAAAAAAAAATAGGGCAGTGGAAGGTGTATTAGGAGTGCTGAGGGTTGGAGTGAAAGTTTAACTAGGGTGGTTGTGGTAGAAATAGAAATGACATTGGAGCCAAAACTTGTAGGAGTTGAGGCATGAATGAAAGAAGGAACCAGAAAACAAACAGTAATCACGTCTTTTCTTAGACTGTTCTCAAGATTTCACATTACCATGTCCGTTAACCACTTTGAGGAGCCCTGTTTTCTAGACTCGTCACCGCCTCCTACTGCTTTTCCATCTTCAGATCTTAGAATCTGGACTAAATGTCCAACTTTCATCTCAGCTGATAAACATTTCAGCTTCTGAAATTACTGGGCCCCTGCGGGTAGGAGGTCTTGGAACCATGAGATGGCATCACAGTTTCCTGGCTTGGACCACTGCCTCTCGGAGATTTGGGGTTTTCTCTGTGGCTCTCACCTTGTTATTGTTGTTCAGTCGCCCAGTAATGCCCGACTTTTTGCGACCCCATGGACTGCAGTGCGCTGGGTCTCCTGGTCCGTCACCATCTCCCGAAGTTTTCCCAAGTTCATGTCCATTGCTTCGGTAATGCCATCCAGCCATCTCATCCTCTGATGCCCTCTTCTCCTTCTGTCCTCAGTCTTTCCCAGCATCAGGGACTCTTTTTCTTCATCTAGTTCAGTCCATGTTTATTTAGTGCCACGTGCCAGATACCGCCCAACTAACTGGGGGCACCCAGATCAACACATCATAGCGTTGACTACAAGTGGCTCCTAAACGGCTCTCCTGCTCCTCACAGGGAAGTCATTACATCAGCAAATCGTGACCTTGGACAGGCGTTCTAGAGCCAAGTAGGGATTCCTTCCGGCAGTGTGGCTAAGTTGGGAGTACAGATTATACACTGGCATAGTTTTCTGCCAAGTCCTAACTGCATTTCTCTTGTTCTGGATACCCCTGTTTAGCCACCCAGGCCCCATTGCCTGCTCCCTTTGAAGTTTGCATTTATTTTCTTTGCTATTATGGTTTTTTCCTTCATACCAAATACAAGACTTTCTTGGGCTTTAGAGCAGTTTGCCAAAAATCAGTTCACAGAATGATCAAATTGACATACTATTGATTCACCCAAAGTTTGTTCCTGCTAGTTGTCGGTACAGTTTAGAGCAACTAGCATTTCACTGAATTCATCTAGCGTACAATATATTTTTAGAGAGAATGATAATTTCTTGAGAATTTGATATGTCACTGTCATATACATCATGAATGTCAAGGATTGGTTAATGTTAGTGAAGTGGGTTTATCTCTTCCAAACGTTTTTAATCTAGTGTACTGACTTTCTAGGGAAGCCCAGTTGGCTCAGTGGTAAAGAATCCACCTGCCAAGCAGGAGTCATGGGTTTGATCCCTGGGTAGGGAAGATCCCTGGAGAAGGAAATGGCAACCCACTCCAGTATTCTTGCTTGGGAAATCCCGTGGACAGAGGAGCCTGGCGGACTACAGTCCATGGGGTTGTAAAGAGTCGCTCATAGCTTAGCGACTAAACAGCAACAGTTGACTTTCTGACTTCTCTTAGTTAACGAATTTGCTTTCTAGAGTGAGAAAGGGTAGAGTTGGAAGCTGAGCACAGAAAATAAAACCTATGCCTGAGAATGTCTTCACTGATATCCACATGCCCCTGTCACATATCCATGGTAACTTAAAAACCCTATTCAAGGGAAACCTTGCTCATTCGTATAGGAAATAACACGCACGGTGCTGAGGTGTTTGAAATACGAAATAAGGAATAAAGTTGACATTCAACTTAGTTGATGAGAAATGAAAAAAAAAAATGTACATTTGGGTTACATGACCCTTGGTAGCCATTTGCACAAGAAATCCAGGTAGATCACACTGTGAAGCCGAAACCTTTAATGGGAAAGTCTGGTGTTCGGGGGCGGGGGTGGGGGCGACTCCTGTGAGGAGCTGTGTCGGATGTGCACTGACCTTTTCCACTCGCATCCGCGGCCTTTGCTTCTTGCAGTGGACGCCGTGCTTCATTCCTTGTTTCCCTGAATGTCAGTCTCATTTCTGTTTCATGTTTCAGTGTTCTCTCACAGATGCTCAAATCTCTGAATAAAAATAGAGCAGTGGGGAATAAGAGCGACAGTTGGTATCATTGCATGGTTCCGAGCTTACAGGGGATTTCTGCTCATGATTCAGTGTTCATCATGACGTGGCTGAATCAAAATTTTTTCAAGTTGTTTTTAGGATGTCTCCATTGGTTCTTGTTTTACTGAGCATTTATATCAGACATAGCTCTATTTTTCTCTCCTGTTATGATGGTCATTTGGTGACCATTTTCTTTATCTAGCAGACTTAATATTTCTTTTCTCTCGTTTTTGAACATGAGAGAATCAAAGTTTAGTGACACATATACATGGGAGAGGCCTAGGAAAACTGACTCACTCCTATATTTGTTAATAATCACATATTCAAGGGATAACTCATTTGACCAAGGGGTATTTTTAAATGTACTCTTGGATACATAGTGTTTATTAATATTTATTTAGGACATTAATATCCATATTCATGAAAGAGAGCTCTCTTTTTTGCTTTGTCATCTTCTTGCATTGATCTTATGCTAGTTTTTTATTTATTTATTTTATTTATTTATTTTTTTTTTTATGCTAGTTTTTTTAAAAAAAGATTTTGGAAGCTTTTTTCTTTATCTACAAAGATTTGTTTTTTTCCTTTTTTTGTGGAAAATTTCAAACATATATAAAAGTAGATAAAACAATGTAATGAACAAACCCCCATGGATCCATCAGCTAGCTTCAACAATGGTTTATATTTGGTCACCAAAGTGGAATTATTTTACAGCAAATTGCAGAACATCTAAATATAATTTTTTAGTTATTAAAAAATTTCCAACTAATGCATGAATAGATTCTCCTTATCTTAAAAAAAAAGAAAAAACATAGATTAGGCCAAAGTCCCTTTGACCACTATTCCACCTCCTAGCTCCCTCCCCAGAGGTTGTCGCTGTTATTACACTGGTACGTATACTTCTTTGTCGATAGACTTCCTTATGTGATCTTTTTCTCTCTTTTCTTCTTTAGATATTTAAACAATATGTAACTTATGACATTTCTCCAGTTAGAATTGTGAAAGGGCAGGATTAAAGATGTTCAGACAGAACAACAGAAGTGGGGCCCCGTGACTAGACGTAGACTGAGGCGATCTGGAAGTGTGCCCAGCTCTGCTGCTCACCAGCTATAAATCCTCTGGCAAACCACTTCTCTGAGTCAGTTTCCTCATGTATAAATTGGGGATCTAGTACTTATTTTATAGGGCTGTGTGAAGGTCAGATAAGTATGTGTGTGAAGTGAAAATCGCTCAGTCGTGTCTGACTCTTTGTGACCCCATGGACTATACAGTCCATGGAATTCTCTAGGCCAGAACACTGGAGTGGGTAGCCTTTTTCTTCTCCAGGGGATCTGCTCAACCCAGGGATCGAACCCAGGTCTCCCACGTTGCAGGTGGATTCTTTACCCTCTGGGCCATCAGGGAAGCCCAAGAATGCTGGAGTGGGTAGCCTATCCCTTCTCCAGCAGATCTTCCCGACCCAGGAATTGAACCGGGGTCTCCTGCATTGCAGGCTGATTCTTTACCAACTGAGCTATCAAGGAAGCCTATGTGTGTGAAAGTATTTTGTAAAAGGCAAAGTATAGGACTTTAATTATTGCTCAAGTGAGGGCATTCTAAGCCTGAGGAGAGAAAAGTAGTGTATGCATAGTACCTTTGTTCTATGAGGACATTTCTAAGGATTAATAAGCCTTCATTATAGCGATGAGAAGGGGCATTGCAGATTGATGTTGATGGCAAGCTCAGAACATTATTTTACAGGCTATTGTTGGAGGGCAGTTTTGATCTTGGGATGGGTGCAAAGGAATGAGTTTGCCTTGAAGGCCACACTTCACGTGGCTTAGGTATGTCCTCTACCTCTGTTCAGAGGGATGCTCCCTTGGGAGTCAGACTTCAAGACTGCCTGGGTGAACACCTGGCCTTTCCGCTCAATAGCTGGTAACTGAGGAAAGTGCTTCACTTCTCAGCCTTTGTTGTTGTTCAGAAGATCAGTCGTGGCCGACTCTTTCCAACCCCCTGGATTGCAGCCCGCCAGGCTTCCCAGTCCTTCAGTATCTCTCAGAGTTTGCCCAAACTCATGTCTATTGAATGGGTAATGCCATCCAACCATCTCATCCTCTGTCGTCGCTTTCTCCTCCTGCCCTCAATCTTTCCCAGCATCAGGGTCTTTTCTAATGTGTCGGCTTTTCCCATCAGGTGGCCAAAGTAGCTTAACCTTAGTTTCCTTATTTGTAAACGTGGGCAAATAATACTTCTTCGTGTACCTAGGACATTTTATAGAGAGAACACATTTAAGGAAGTGCTCATCATTACTGTATTTTCCCTAATGTTATCTGACCTCACCCTTAAATGACCAGCAACCCTGCTGTCTCTCTTTCAGGTAGGAGGTGTGCAGTGCTTGGGGGGAACAGGTGCACTTCGAATCGGAGCTGAGTTCTTGGCGCGCTGGTACAATGGAACAAACAACAAGGACACGCCCGTCTATGTGTCCTCGCCAACCTGGGGTGAGTCCTGTAGCTGTAATGAGAGGAGAAACAGAGGAGCCAGGGGAGTTATCCCCACAAGTCTCACCGCTTACACTGAAAATGTATGCCAGCCCTGGATCAACTAACGGTGAATGGCTTGAGCAGCGGATTATGGCAGGACATGGGTAACCTGATGCTTAAGTTCAGATTGGCAGTGCTTTTTCCCAAGAGTCTTGGCGAACTTGTGTTTTAGTGAATGTTGAACCTTCCCGGAGGAGGGAGATCCCTCTGCAGTGGGGTGTAAATCAGCATGACGACAACTGGTTGAACTTGTTCTTGGTTACAGTCATTCCTCTCCATCTTAACCTCTCACCTCGTGTCCCCCAGTAGACGTGGAGCCTGTGACGGCCCTGGAAGCTGCCTTGTGTCCTTTCCGTTTATGCCTCCTAGTGTTTGTAAAACATTTAACGTTTTACCCCTTTGCTTGCAGAGAATCATAATGGTGTCTTTATTGCTGCTGGATTTAAAGACATTCGGTCCTATCACTATTGGGATGCAGCGAAGAGAGGACTAGACCTCCAGGGTTTCCTGAATGATTTGGAGGTGGGTGATTAGAAGAGAAAAAGTGGACAGAATGCCAAGGTTTCAGGCAGAGTGGGGGACAGTCTTTGGATCAGTTGATAAGTGAAGAGTCTGAGCATCCTCCCCAAGCCGGTGCTCTTTTCTGAAATGGCACTTAGGAGGGAGTGCCTGTCCTGTGTGCCCCTGACTCTGCCCCACCACGTCCCTGCTGGCGTCAGAGCTGACACGGCTTCCTTCTCCCCAGAAAGCTCCCGAGTTCTCCATCTTTGTCCTCCATGCCTGTGCGCACAACCCGACTGGGACTGACCCGACTCCGGAGCAGTGGAAGCAGATCGCCTCCGTCATGAAGGTAACTGCCTTTTCAGAGCCGCTCTTACAGTGGTGTGTATTAACAGTTGATGTATTCAAAAGAAGTACCTGTTTACTGAAGCATTTGGAAAATGGAGAAAGCCCAAAGAAGAAAGTAAGTATTAACTATGAATTCCATTACCCAAAGAAAGCCGCTGATAGCAATCTGGTATACAGAATGTCAGGCTCTTTTCTTTTTCAATATTTTTAGTGTAGTTATACATGCTTAAGTGTGTCACGTTACACATTGATTAAATCACCTGATGGTTGTTTAGAGCCCAGGTTTCTTATTCTTGTGAACAATATATGTAATAAACCTTTTTATGATTTCTTTGGGATAACTTTCTACATTGTAATTTCTAGCTCAGGGAGTGTGTGTGTGTGTGTATTCATTAACGTATTTAAAGAATGCTTCTTGATAAACTGTTATGTACCAGGGGCCATGGGCGTACAATAGTGAGCAAAGCAGAGGCGGTCCTACCTTCAGAGAGTGTGGCCTGTTCGGGGAGATGCCGTGTTGATGGGGTGCCGTTGAGGCACATATCCCAGACTTTGGGGAGTGTGTGTCTTTGGGAGGGCTGATGGTAGCAGAAGAAGCTTTCCTGGAAGAAATGGTTTCCCTGTTTAGCTTTGAAGGATGAGGATAGGTTGGGGCTGACAGGGAAGGAAGTTTCCTACAGAGGGAAGAACACTGTCAAAAGCCCAAGACAGAGGTCTTGGTCTATTTAAGGAAGAGAAAGTAATTCTTGCTATGGGCTAGAGTTCCAGGGGAGGGGCTGAGTGACAGGCCAGGGGAGGGGCTGAGTGACAGGCCAGGCCCTGCGCTGAAGCCTCAGACTTGATTCTGAGGGCGGTGGGGAGCCCCTGGAAACCTTTGATATCCTGGAGTGACATGATCAGTTGTGCCCTGTTGGCAGAGCAGCATCATGACTCTCTAGGACTATGTACTTAAAGAAATGAGCTTTACTGATGTCATTAGATTTGTTGGTTGGTATTTAGGTGAACAGAGAAACAGACATAAAGTGGAGTTGGATACAGAAAGGAAAGATGTAGGAGGAACAGACAGAATGAGATGGTCCTTCCAGGCATCATTTGGGGAAGGAAGGCCTGTGTCTGAGGTTGGTTCCAGGAACATTTCCTGCCCTGACTCGCTTTGCTTCCTTGCAGCGCCGGTTTCTGTTCCCCTTCTTTGACTCGGCCTATCAGGGCTTCGCATCTGGCAGCCTGGAGAAAGACGCCTGGGCCATTCGCTATTTTGTGTCTGAAGGGTTTGAGCTCTTCTGTGCCCAGTCCTTCTCCAAAAACTTCGGGCTCTACAGTGAGTGCTCTCCTGCGTTACAGCCCAGCCACCCCGGCCCCACCCCCGCTGGAGCCCCAGGGCTGACACCTGTCCTTCTTTTTAGATGAGCGTGTGGGGAATCTGACTGTGGTTGCCAAAGAACCAGATAGCATCCTGCGGGTCCTTTCCCAGATGGAGAAGATCGTGCGAATTACATGGTCCAATCCCCCAGCTCAGGGAGCACGGATCGTGGCACGTACCCTGTCTGATCCTGAGCTCTTTAATGAATGGTAAGGGGCTCACGCCCGATGGGTGAGGGGTGGGGATGCAGAACAGAGATTGTCCCATTACATCTCACTGTCTCTTCCTTTTACTTTGGCAGAGGCAGGACAAAACTGCTTGAGCCTCTTTGAGTGTCAGTTATTTCTCTAAAATAGGGCTGGCATCTACATGTGTGTGTAACACAGAATCAGGAATGTAGGAAGGAGGCCTTGGGTGAATGGGAGTTTCCTCTCCTCTCCCGCCTCCCAGGCTTCCTCCTCTTAAAGTCAGGAAATACAGGGAGGGATTTCTGTTAGAATAGCATTAAGTTCGTGCAACAGTTTGGGGGCTCTTCGTTCTTATCTAATTTGTATGTATTTTATCCTGTCCTTGAAACAGAGTAATTGTTGTGTAGTAGCTGAATCTGCAATCTCTACTTAATTAAGCCTGATAAAATATATTATTCTGTCTTGAGCAGCACCTTGCTGAAGTGTGAGTTAAAACATAAGTGGTATTACAGCCAGTCTACTGGCCATAAACTCCATCAGTGAATATAGTCCTTCCCTTCTGTCCAGTAAGTCCATGCCTCTGGTCTCCTTATCTACCCATCCAGGCATCAACACACCATAATAGATAGGTTCTGACTCTGTTTTTAGCTTATAGTTTAGATGACACTTAAAAAATGTTTATATTGTTGTGTGCCATCTCTGCTGCCTGTGTTGGTATTCATATTGCTGTCCACTCAGGACAGGTAACGTGAAGACAATGGCAGACCGCATTCTGACCATGAGATCTGAGCTCAGGGCACGATTAGAAGCCCTCAAGACCCCAGGAACCTGGAACCACATCACAGAGCAGATCGGAATGTTCAGCTTCACCGGGTTGAACCGTAAGTGGCCCGCCTACCTGGAACGCTCACCACTGGACACGGCACTCCTCACAGGCAGTGCTCCTGGGCTTGGCTCCCTGAGCCGTCGCCCATTTGGTCAGCCAGACTTTGGACTGGAACTAGTTTGATTTTCTCAGTGTGGCCCCCCCCTCCATCTCCTGGACCCCTGGGGTTTCAGAAGAGCATTGTTGTGGCCCACTGTCCTGATCATAACTCAGATATCTTCATTTTGGTGGGCTCGGGAAGTGGCTCAGGGCTGACTGGGAAGTAATAGGATATGTACCTTGGAACCTTGATTTATGAAACGTCTTTTATAAATGCTCAAGCACCTTTTGGCTTGTCCTTAATCTTAAGTATAAACATTACCTATGATTTTCCAGGGACTTAATTTCTTAACAGGTCTTTCCTAGTCTCCAAGCATTGCCTAGGTTATAACATTCTGTCTTTATAAAAAAGAAATTAGATTTGTAGTTGGAATTCAAAGCCGATTGAAAGTCTAGTAGGCAGCCTCACATGATCTTGGTCAGCCATCAGTGGAGCATATCAGCGATGGGCCATCCCGTCTGATGAGAGAGGATGCGTCATTTAGTAAATTATTCCCAAGCACCTCAAGTCAAGCCACTGTTCACAGGGTGCAGATATGACCTTGGGTGGCACTTGTGTCCGAGTGGCTCTAGAGACAGATATGTGCTTTTGGGTTGTAAGGAACTGTCAGAGGTGCTGGTAGGTCCTTTAAACAAGGGCCATCAGTGCACCTGTTTGAATTGGGCTCAGAAAAAAATTGGTAGAGATTATAGAGATTATGTTTTGTAGACCCACAGAGATACTTTGGGTAAAATGAGGCTACGTAAGAAAGTAAACGGATAGCTTAGTTAACCTTGCGTGTCCTCACCATCCTGATGTGGGGAATTAGTACACTGGGCTAAGGAAAATCATCCTTATACAATTTTTAAGATATTAAGTGTAGTGGAAATGGTAGTAGTAGTAAAATGGAAATGGCTTAGTAGTAATATTCTGAAAGCTCACAAGGTGGAGATGTCGTCCCATAACATATCCATATTGTCCTGCTGTCCAGCGTAGGGACTTAGTTTTATTATGGATTGGAAAATGCTGAGAATAGACGTGAGCTTATAACATAAAGCTGTATATGTAGAACTTGGCATCATTTACCCACCCCTCCCTTTAAAAAAAAAAGAGAAGGGTTTTTTTTTGTGTGCTCCCAACATTTTATTAGGAAAAATTTGACACATACAGAGAAGCTGGAGGAATTGTACAGTGAACTCCATGTGCACACCACCTCGTTCTTACCGTTCTCATGTTGCAGAGCTTCCTTTACTACATTTCATCTATCAGAACAGGGGCTTTCATCCTGAAATGATGTTTTTAAAATTGTGTATGTTACCCTTTTTCTAGGGAAGGAGTCCCTAACTTTTACTCACTTCTCAAGTGTGGTACTCCCCTCCCCCACAAAAGTAGAGGAGTTTCGTTTCTATTTAAAAAATGAAGGTGGAAGTCCTGTATCCACATCTACCCCTGGGGCATGGGCTTAACAAGCATGCTCTGTTGGGAGTTACAGTGCCTACCTCAAAATTCCAGATCCAGTGAATAGCTGTGGGCCTTGGGAAGGTCACGTAGCTTCCATCTATGCCATCTGTAAAAGGGGGTGATAACTGAGCTAAGATAAAGGGAGTGGAGCACTGCCTGGCACAAGTGCTTGCTCCTCTAATGATTATGATTTTATTACCACGTTAGTCTGCTTGGGCTGCTGTAGCAAAATGCCGTCGACTAGGTGGTTTAAACAAGAGGTTTATCTCTCACAGTTCTGGAGACTGGGAAATCTGAGCTCAGAGTGCCAGCACCATCAGGTTCTGGTGGGGTTCTCTTCCTAGCTTGTAAATGGCTGTCTTCTTGCTGTGTCCTCACATGGGGTGGAGGAGGGAGGGAGAGAAGGGGAGAGAAAGAGAGAGCTCGTCCGTGAGTAGGCTCTCTGGTCTCCTCTTAGGAGGTCACTGCTCCCATCACACATGCTTACCCTCATGACCTCATCTAAACCTGACTCCACTTCCTAATACCATCATATTGGGGGTTGGGGCTTCAACATATGAACTTTGGGGGGACACATTCAGTCCATAACTATTAATATTATCCTGTTCTCTCAAACTGATGGTGTCTTAAGGGTGCTAATTACTTAAGGGGAAAAAAATCACCTAAAATCCACTAAATGGCTTTTACAATAAATCACAAAAGCTCTAGAGATTATGGCAGAAAGGAAGTACAGACAGTCCCTTCCCATTTTGTCCACAAGCGTTTCTGCAGACTCAGGGGAAAGCCCTCCTGGGTGTGTGTGAATGACAGTTGAGATGCGCCAGGCCTGAGAGGTCTCTGCAGTTTTCAGCCTGTGAGTTCACATACACAACATTTATCCAGTAGCTCTCATCTCAGGGCCTTGTCCAGTGTACTGTGAAAATGAAGTGTCAAAGGGAAGTTGCTCTAGGTGCTCAGAGTTAAGCAAATACAGTTGAAGAAACAGATAAATGAAGTGATTCTTAACAGTTTTTCATATCGTGGGTTGGTCTTGAGTCTATGGGTTTGGTTGGGTTGATGGGCTATCCCAGTGAATGTAACATTCAAGGTTTGATGGACAGGTAGTCCCAGATTAAAATTCCCATCAGGAAAAACCATGTTAAGCTTTCTGGGGATTAGAAACTTAGCTCATGAGAGTAGCTTCCAGAATCTGTTGAGCATTAGTTACTTCTTGCTATGCCAACCTAACAAAATAACTCCTATAGTTTTGCTTCTCTGTGAAGGGGGAAAGAAGGAAATTGTCACTATAATGGACTCTTTGGACCTCCATTGCTTAAAGGATTCCTTCTGCTCTGATTATATATCTTTTTTGGTTTTCAACAGCCAAGCAGGTTGAGTATCTGATCAATGAAAAGCACATCTATCTGCTGCCAAGTGGTCGGATCAACATGTGTGGCTTAACCACCAAAAATCTAGAGTACGTGGCCACCTCCATCCATGAAGCAGTCACCAAAATCCAGTGAAGAAACAGCACTCACACCAGCACCACCAAAGCGGTCCTCTGTTTCATGTGCTCCCTGCCTGCACAGACCTGGTTGTAAACATCACAACTAGATTAGAGACTACTGAGGGACAGAGACGGCTCCTCTGGTAAAGTGGCTTCTGTTTAAATTGGCCCCTCAGGAAAAGCACATCTCTTGAAAAGAAATAGGGGCCTGGGATTAGAGCCATTTTGGAGGTCAGAGCAAATTAAGGTTTTTATTTGAAGAATAAAAAGGTACTTTGATAATGAAACTTAAATGTCTTGCCCCCTCGCTGGAATCAGGAGTACTGCCCATGTCACTCACGTGCTCCCGTGTGTTGGTTTACTTCGCATCAAGTCGAGTCCCAAAGATGAAGTTGTCTGAAGAGCCAAGTGTGACTGTGGGTGTTGGCTGTGTCATTAAAACTCCTCATCTCGACCCAGAGTGTCTGTCTCCCTGCTCTTTCTGCATGGTTGTGTCCCTAGCCCTACGCTTGAGTTCTTTAGGGTGACCAAGGTAAGAAATGTATTTATGTGTCACCCACACCTTTAACTGAGATGGAAGTTTCACAGAACAGTGTTCACCCTTACTGTGCGTAGTGGATTCCGTCTTCTGTTCTATCAGTCATGTTCCATTTCACTGAAGTAATAAAAGTAAAAGTGCTGATCGAACCCATGGACTTGATTTTGTCATCCTCTAATGGGTCGTAACCCACAATTTAAAATGAATGCGATGGTGGGACTTACCAGTTGCCAAAGAAAATACTAAAATGTATTCTTGTGGCCTGCCTCCTTTTGTGAACTCACCATCCCACAGCCTTTTGTCAGTTCTGTCCTTCAGGGGCCAGCCATCATCTTATATCGGAGAAGGCAATGGCACCCCACTCCAGCACTCTTGCCTGGAAAAATCCCATGGGCGGAGGAGCCTGGTAGGCTGCAGTCCATGGGGTCTCGAAGAGTCAGACATGACTGAGCGACTTCACTTTCACTTTTCACTTTCATGCATTGCAGAAGGCAATGGCAACCCACTCCAGTGTTCTTGCCTGGAGAATCCCAGAGACGGGGGAGCCTGGTGGGCTCCTGTCTATGGGGTCACACAGAGTCGGACACGACTGAAGCAACTTAGCAGCAGCAGCAGCATCGTCTCATATTACACAAGAAACTGAACTTCTGGATTCATAGAAGGGTTGACATCACTCAGGGTGATTCTAAAACTTAATCCCTCCCTCTGTAGTTGGAGTACCTCAGTCTATTGAAACGATTAGAGCCACTTACACATAGATCGTATTTTTCCAGGGAGTCCAAGGCCCTCTCCAGATGATAGTTTAGTAGAATTTCAGCCTTACCTCAAACAAGAGGGCTACGACTTGGCATTTTAAAATATTGAAAAATAACTCTTGTTATGTTAACAGGATCTGCTATGTTATCCTGCTACAAGATCTGTTATGTTGACAGGCATCCTTTTTAGGATGCCTTTGAGTTGTTATAAAATCCTATAGATTTTTTTTTCCAGACTAGAAGAATATATTTGCCATGCATGTCCCTGACAAAGGATTACTATTCTGAGTTACAAAGGATTACAATCCAGGATTTTGTAATTTTTAAAATCCTACATATTAAACATTAAAAGAAAAATACAAATAACTAGAAAAAAATGAACCAAGGACATGAATGGGTAAATCAGAGGGAAAGCTCAAATCAAGTATAAACAACGAAAAGGCTCTGAACATTCCTAGAATAATGGAAATATAATTAAAGTAGCAAGATACCATTTTACACTTACTACCAGATTGGGGAAATGGAAAATGTGGCACAAACATGTTGGAGAGCATTTTGGCAGCATTTTGAAAAGCTGAGGATGTATGTACTGTACATTCAAGGGGTCATAAGCAGTTTATGTACACACTTTAGAGAAACTCACATGTGCACATGGAGAGAGGCTTAGGGTTGGACAGTGACCAGGGCACAGTGAAGAGCACATCCGGGCCAGTCTCAGGACTGGACATGGTACCGGAGCTGTGTGTGTGAGTGAGGGTAAAGCTCATGGTTAGTTCTGAGTGGATGAGAGGTGAAATGAGATGTCATTTATGATATCATCTCTTAAAATGTGCCGCACACTGTGGTTGCTTATGAGTACATACGTATGTAATAAATTTTAAAATATAGGTAGGAAAGGTATACCTCAATCTCGGAAAGGTGAAAGGGAGTAAGACGGTGAGATGCTTCACCTGTAACTAATATTTTCTTTAAAAAGTACATATCTAAGGGAAATCTGAGAGGCTTCCCCGGTGGTCCAGTGGCTAAGACTCCACGGTCCCAATGCAGGAGACTCGGGTTCGATCCCTGGTCAGGGAACCGTACCCCATGTGCTGTAACTAAGAGTTTGCATGCTGCAACTAAAAGATCTTTCGTGCTACAGCTAAGGTCGCAGACTCCCTGTGCTACAACCCAGACCTGGTGCGGCCAGATAAATAAAACTAAATGTTTCAAAAACAAAGGTCTGAGGAAAGACTTCATTGAATATGATTTATTGTCAGGCACTATTCCAAGCCCTTTATATATATCTATGTAGGTTCACTTAATCCTCAATGATAAATCAATGCAGTGGGCATTAATGTTACCATCACCCTCCACTGAGGAGAAAACAGGCACAGTGAATCAAGGGACTTGCCTAATACCAGTATCAGTCACGTGACTCACAGGTGCTAGGGATCTGAAGCCAGGGAGTCTGGCTCGAGTCCACAAGTTTAACCTGTTCCTTAATCCTGCTGCCGGGCCTTCCTCTCTGAATCTCCTACAGCAGGAAGGGTGAGTACCGAGCAGCTCTCGGGGTCTCACAGCGTGGCCTGTGACTCCCTCAGTGCCAAGGGAGGGAGTTCTCTGTCAGAATTCAGTCTTTCTGGAGCCTCATCTGAATCTTTGCCCTTTGTGACTCAAAAAGGTACAAGGTGACCACGTTTATCCAGGGCCGCCTCCTTCACTTGCCTCTCCCTTCCTGAAAATACCTGTCCAGTTTTTCACTCTTCCCTCACAGGAAGAGGAAAGACACTCCTCACCAATTCCTATCCTCACCAGCTCCTTCTTCAGTGTCTGCCTGGAATAGGACACCATGTATCTCCTCCGGGTTCCTGACTTGTCAAACGGCACAGCAACCCCTTTGCCTTTCAAGGGAAGAGCACACATCCCTCCCCAAGAACCCAGTTACACTAGAAGCAGACTTTCCCTCGGTGCAAGGCGAGAGCTCCTCTCCATTCCCTTACCCGATGAGCAGTGGCTGGAAGCATCGTTCAGACAAATCTCATGTCACGATGGAGGATTCTGGAAGGAACAGAGGACAGTGGGAAGTCACTGGAATCGGGGACTCTAACGTTACTTAGCACTCAGGAATTATTTAGTCCTCAGTTCAGTTCAGTGTCTCAGTCATGTCTGACTCTTTGCAACCCCATGGACTGCAGCATGCCAGGCTTCTCTGTCCATCACCAACTCCTGGAGCTTGTTCAAACTCATGTCCATCGAGTTGGTGATTCCATCCAGCCATCTCATCTTCTGTCATCCCCTTTTCTTTCTGCTTTCAATCTTTCCCAGCATCAGGGTCTTTTCCAATGAGACAGTTCTTTACATCCGGTGGCCAAAGGATTGGAGCTTCAGCTTCAGCATCAGTCCTTCCAATGAATATTCAGAACTGATTTCCTTTAGGATGGACTGGTTGGATCTCGTTGCTGTCCAAGGGACTCTCAAGAGTCTTCTCCAACACCACAGTTCAAAAGCATCAGTTCTTCAGTGCTCAGCTTTATGATCCAACTCTTACATCCACACATGACTACTGGAAAAACCATAGCTTTGACTATATATGGACCTTTGTGGGTAAAGTAATGTCTCTGCTTTTTAATATGCTGTCTAGGTTGGTCATAGCTTTTCTTCCAAGGAGCAAGTGTCTTAATTTCAAGCCTGCAATCACCATCTGCAGTGATTTTGGAGCCCAAGAAAATAAAGTCTTTCACTGTTTCTGTTGTTTCTCCATCTATTTGCCATGAAGTGATGGGACCAGATGCCATGATCTTAGTCTGAGCTGCCAGGGAAGCATCTTGGTCCTCATGATTACCACAAATAACCCAGAGGAATCTCATACCCACTCCTTGGGCTGTCTTAGAATGGGAAGTTTCTGGGCCAGGGGAGGGGCACCCAATGCCTCAGCCTGGGGATCACTCTGAGGCTTAGCAACCTTCAGGAGCTCCTGGAGCATAGGTACATGGCACTATCCTATAAATCTTGTTAAGTCAGCAGGTCGGGAACACTCAGTGTTGGGCTGCACTCCACGGGCCTGCAAGCCCTGTACTTACCCAGCCTCAAGACAAAAACAATAAAATTTTACAGTCTGTTTATTTTAATTTTTAAAAAATTAAAAAAAGGTTGCATTGTGCTGCATGTGGAATCTTAGTTCCCCAACCAGGGATCAGACCTGCACCTCTTGCAGAGGAAACGTGGATTCTTAACCACTGGACTGCAAAGGAAGTCCCTAAAATGCTACAGTCTTGAGGGGCCGATCAAGATTTTAGAAGTCATCAGCTGCAGCCTCTCTCTCCCAATGCAAGGGTCTCTTCTGTGTTGTCCCTGACTCACCACTTTTAACTGGGTTGGGTGGGGGGTTGTGTTCTTTCGATACTTGATGAAAAATCCCATTCTACTGATGGAGCATTTTCATTAAAGAGGTCTTTTACCTTGATCCAGAATTTGATTTCCATCTACCCTATCCCCTGGCTCCCCTCCTCCCTTCCTTTAAACCACACACACTAAATTTCTGGGTACTTTCTAACTGATGACCTTCCAAATATTTGAGAGTAGTAGTTGGTATTCCTTGCTTTTGCTTCTCCATGTGAAACTCCACCCTCCATGATGCTTCAGTGTTTCCGCACAGATTATGGCTTCTAGATCCTTCACCACCCGGCTGGTTCCCCAGAGTCCTTCAGAGAACTCATGTCGGTGTGTGACTGGGTCTGGAGGATGCGAATGGATATGACCTCACACTCATCTCTCCATTACCTTTCATTTTATCTTCCTTTCTATCAGTATTTGTTCTCCTTTCTGTTTAAAAATGCTTGCCCTTCATAAGGGAATGAGAAAAACTGGAGTCCAGTGATTTCTACCTTCTGTTAGAAGGTAGAAAGACCTTCTGTCTTCCCAAACAGCTTTAAACTGAATTCTCAACAGGGGTGATAGGACCTCTAAGGTGGCAAAGATTGGTTCATGAGGGCAAAAGAAGGTCTAAAATATTAAAGTGGTTCTGTGGCCTTCCAAAGCAAAATCCTACTTGACAAAATCTTATTTCTGGGTATCTTATCAAAATCATAATTTCTCTTGTTGGGGAGAATTTGAATTTAGTATTTCTCTCTGGGGGGATTGCTAATGAAAAACCAGTTGGAAACACTTCTTTAAGCCAAAGTATACTTACCAAAGTGTGCAAATGTTTTTAGCATATAAAGAAGTCCCAATCTCATGAGAATCTGGCCTTCTTAATTCTCTTCTTACATGTCTATTCCCTGAAGTGTGTTCCTTTTTCCCGCTAGTGTTCACACGAATGGCCTTGGGCAAGTCTGGGAAAAGCTGGCCTTAGCCAGTTACACAAGGTTCTTTACTGCAGGGCCTCTCCGTGTGCCTCTACATGTAGGCACACTCGTTTCTTTCTCAAAACCACCCTGGGAAGGAGCATGGTCCCTGTGCTGTGTCACAGTCTGTGAAATAGGTTATGAATTGCTCAAGGTTCCATGGCCAGGAAGCGGTGAAGGCTAGGTGCATGAGTGTTGGGCCGATCCTATCTTTGAAGTTCACATAAAACCCCCAACAAAATAGCTATAAGTATCATTTATTTAAGGCTTCCCTTGTGGCTCAGATGATAAAGAATCTGCTTGCAACGCAAGAGATCTGGGTTTGATCCCTGGGTTGGGAAGATCCCCTGGAGTAGGAAATGGCAACCCATTCCAATTTTCTTGCCTTGCTTGGAGAAGGGAAAGTCTACCCACTCCAGTATTCTGGCCTGGAGAATTCCATGGACAGAGGAGCCTGGCGGGCTATAGTCCATGGGATTGCAAAGAGTCGGACATGACTGAGCAATTAACATCACATCATTTATTTACTGTTAATGAACTTTAGGAGCTTCCCAGCTGGTGCTAGTGGTAAAGAGCCTACCTGCCAATTCAGAGGACATAAGAGATGCAGGTTTGATCCCTGGGTTGGGAAGATCCCCTGGAGTAGGAAATGGCAACCCATTCCAGTTTTCTTGCCTGGAGAATACCATGGACAGAGGAGCCCGGTGGGCTACAGTCCAGGGAGTTTCAAAGAATCGAACACTACGGAGCATGCGTGCACAGTGAACTTTACAGCCTGTGGCAGCTCCTGGGAAGAATCGCAAGCAGTTCTCATGCAGGTCGCTCAGTAATTGTCCTGTGTGCTGGTTGGAGACGGTAGTAGGTGAGAGATTCCAACCTTCCACAAAATCCATCAATACCTCAGTGACTGCCCACCTGTTGGTTGTCCCCTTGTTCCTGTCTTGGTTTATAACTATTCAATAAGCCCTCCCTGCTCCCTTGTTCCTTTTCCCAGCCTCTGGTTGGAAATCACTGGAATTGGGCTACTATGGCTCCTCTCCAAAGGGCCTGCAGAAGTGAGCCTGCAGAAGTGTGACCAGCACATTGCTTCAAACGCTAGACTGGATCTGGCCGCTAAGACCTTGAACTGGGAAGGCACCCAGTCCAGTGCCTCGCAAACACAGGGCTCCGAAAAATGCCAGCGCTTCTCATTTTCATCCTCATGCTCGTTTCTTGTCTAAAGTCACACTCTGGCTTCTCATCTGGGTTTTACTTTCCGTTTCTGAAATTTGTTCTTGCAAGATCTTACCCATCTGACATCCCAAAGCAGAGCGCAGGGCTTTCCTGTAACCTTACCTGCAACCTCACACCTGGCCTTGAGAGGGGTGCCTCTTCAGGCAGGTGGCCCTCAGGTAAGGTAATTATGTGTGTGCCTCACCCCACCCTACATCTCATACGAAAACTACTTTGGAACTCTGAGATGCAGGGGCAAGGAAAACAGCCATAGTCCAGGAAAAGGATTTTTATTTTATTTAAAAATTATTTACAATGTATTGAGGCTTCATAAATACTTTATTTCAAAATCCTCTTTTTTTTTTAACCTGAAGAAAATCTTGGGATGGGGTGGGGTAAAGGGAGAGGAGTGGTGACAGGCTCTTTAGGGGTTTTGCAAAGAGACGGGTGTAAAGCAACAGCAGTGACCTAAGGGGTAATGAAAGGAAGACCAGCCAGGCACAACCCTTGGGTCAGTGGCCAGCTGGGCAAGAAGACTGCGTGACTGCAGACCTTGTTTGAAACAGCATTCATCGGTTTGGGTCAGAGGCACCCAGCACCAAGGGCTGACACTTTGGCTGTTTCTACCAGGCAAGGGTAGGTGTTGGGGGTGGGTGGTAGCTGTGTTATTTACGAGAAGTCATGCACTGCTGAGCCTCAGGCAGGGCCAGGCAAAGGATGTGAAGTCAATAACACACTGCTGAGAAAGGCAAAGTCCACTTCCACATGCTGTGCCCCTCCTGTCTGCAGACACCTGCTGGGGTTTGGTGGGGACCCAGTTACGTGGGTGTACGCTGTACAATACCATAGGGTATGCCAAGGACTTCTGACGATTTCCACTTGGTGGGTGCCAGCTTTCGCCATCGATTTGATGGACACTTGGGAAGACCATTTACAACTAAAAATCTGTCTCAAACTACGCAGTATTCACTTCATTCTGCATTGCAGAAACTCTGGGCTGAAAGTTCCACTAGTTAAAATAGTGGATTTTAATACTTGACGGGTCTGAGAACTTTGAGAATCGTATGAAAGCTTTACCCTCTGGAAAACACACATAAGAAGGCAGACACTAAATTCTGACAGTTAGGGGTTTCATAGACCCGCTAAGTCCAACAATGGACCCCCCTGGAGTGACGGACCCCAAGTTAAGAACCCCTGAGGTAAATGTTCCCGTGGGTAAGCATTTTCTTTTGAGATGCAAATAACCCAGAGGAATGATCAGTTTCTCCACCCTCTATGTGATTATTGATTGAATGGGTATAGGGAGGTGGGAGTAATGGTTTTGGAGGAAGATGAGGGAAGCCTGAGAATTACATCCCCAGAGAAAAGTTAGGGAATGGTTTTGAGATGAGCACTGGATCACTGGATCCCTGATCGAGGGAACCCAATGGGTGGGATATACATCAGAAAGGGATACAGGTGTCCCAAAGACAACCTTCACTTCCACATTTTCCATAAGGCTGGCTCTGTGGTTTCTGATCAGTTTACTCTTCAAGCAGGTTCGTGCAGTCATCCTGCCATCTGGTGGTCACGCTTGGAATTGCACCTGTCCCAAGTGAAGCGAAGCGAGGTTCAAGTTGCTCAGTCGCATCGGATTCTTTGCGACCCCATGGACTATAGAGTCCATGAAATTCTCCAGGCAAGAATACTGGAGTGAGCGTCCTTTCCCTTCTATAGGGGATCTTCCCAACCCAGGAATCGAACCCAGGTCTCCTGCATTGCAGGCGGATCTTTACCAGCTGAGCCACAAGGGAAGCCCAACATCAGGTGAAAATGGTTGTTCAATGTACCAGCTCTCTCTGGTACTTTATTCAGAGATCTGGTACATTCTCAGAATAAAGTACACTCAGCTGACTTGACGGAGTGGAGAAAAGGGTGGAGGTGGGGGAATGGACAAAAAAAGAAGAGTGATTCTTCCATGTTCCTGTGTAATACACACTGAAGCCACGTGAGAGCTTGCATCCTTCTTGGCTGACCTGGGCACTCTTTGGTTTGTCATGGCTAAAACTTTTCCACATATATATATATATATATTTTAAAATTTAAAACCTGAAGTTCCATCTCTGGCTCCCAAATGGGTTTCTCTTCTTCTTGCTCCTCCTCTTCCAGAGCAGATTTACTGATGGACTGATGACTACTAATCAGGAGCCAAAACAGATGTGTCCCTGGGAAATACAGTGACTTGAGGGTCCATCTTACATTCTTTTCATTCCAGCCGAGACACACCTCCCAGGCTGCTGGAACCCTCTTCTAACAGGAAACTGGTCACCAACAGTTTTCTGTCCTGTAACGTCACACGGCAGCATGACTGAGTCCCGCTGCTCTAATGTTCTGGAGAAATTCTTGGTGTGTCTCCCGAACTACCCCTCCTACCTGCTGCCCCAGCCTCCTTTGTTCTCTGCCAGTGGCACCTTTTGAGCTAAGGGAAGCATGAATATGGTGCCAAGGGACACCAAGGAACAGGAAGTGCATCAGGGGTTAGCCTAGAGTGGCATTGTCAGCCTGGGGTCATTTCTTCTGCAGTCCCAGACTGTGCTGTGGACGAGATCATTTCCAGCATGTTCCACTGAGGCACCTCCTTCCGTCACGGCCACCGCAAGGCTCTGAGTCAAACTGGAGGCGATGAGAGAAAATCTGCCACACCGATGGCTAGGGGTGAAGAGGTGGTAAAGAAAGCAGTACGCTCTGTCACCAGTGGGAGGCCTTGGGGAGAAGCAGACGACGGGAGGATGGGTTCTCCCCAGCGCTCTGGAATCTCACGCCCCCAGTGGACACCAACAGCCCTGTCATGTGATGAGAGGCGTTAAGTTGGAGTTCTCCTCAGAGGTTCTCTCTCCATCTGGTGACCTCTTCCTTTTTCGACCACCTGAAAAACACATTTTCTAAGGGTCAGTCTGTAAGGCTGGGAGAACATGAGTACTCTCTCGGGGGCCCAAGCGCTCTTCAAAATAGAAGCAGGAATGGAGACAAAGCCCTCGATAGTTTGGCAGTAGCCTGCATTGTCTCCAGGTGCTGACATCAGCATATGCACGTCTTGAAGGATTAGAATGCACCTTCCACCTGAGATGACATCTCCAAAAAGCCACACGTCCAGACTAGTGCCAATATAGGGAGATTTCCTGGACGGGATCGAGCGAGGCCCACACGGTGTCCCAGGAGCATGCCTCCTCATCGTCAGCTCAAATGGTTGCCAGACACCCTCAGAAAGAAGACTGGTCTCACGGACGTTGATGTCCCTGAGCCAGAGGTGGCGGTGTAGCTGGGAGCCATCCCCAGGGACCTGCACTTTCTAGATCAGAGGCAACCTCCCTCTGCACTGGGGTATGTGGGGGTGGAAGGGTACTCTGTTCCCAGCTCCATTGTTTTTGGAAAGGACTATATTTCACCTTGTTCTCCCTGCCATTGACTTCCTTCCACAGAGGATATTGCTCTCCTTTTTATTGAGTTTCCTGAACACAAATTTTCTTTAAAAGACCAGATTGTAAGTATTTTAGGTTTTGCAGGCCATTTGGTCCCTGTTGCAACTACCCAACTCTGCCATTGTGGCCATCAAAGACTAGTGGGTTCTATAATCCAACAAAGTCAAAGTGAAAGTGTCTGACTCTTTGCGACCCTATGGACGGTAGCCTGCCAGGCTCCCCTGTCTGGGGAATTCTCTAGGCAAGAATACTGGAGTGGGTTGCCATTCCCTTCTCCAGGGGATCTTCCCAACCCAGGGATCAAACCCAGGTCTCCCACATTGGAGGCAGATTCTTTACTGCCTGAGCTACAGGGAAGCCTCCTTATTTTTTATAGGAATGGGCAGGGGAGGAGGTCAGGATTTGATCTGTGGCCATGGTTTACAGACTCCTGCCCTAGACAACTACCCACTGAATGGCACAGATGCCCAAACTATCAAGGGTGCAGTACCTGCCCAAACCCCATTACAGGTTTCCACAATTGTAGCTCATTAGGGTTCCCAAAAGGAGTCAATGGTTTCTCCTTCAGGAGTAAGATCCTAGCATGTTTTCATACTAACCAGCTGGTGGGTGGTTTTCATCCTGGTAAAGAAGTACTCACTCAAGGTTCTCAGCAACTTCCTGCCCATGGTTTCCTCCAAGTCACTGCTGCAGGGGCTGGCCTCTGTGTCCACGTTGATATGACAACATTCACTATCTGATGCTGAGAAAAAGAAAAGAAGAAAGAACACAAGCCTTTCCACCTGAACACCCAGGGATCCAGGTAGGGTGTTTTTTGTCAATGTTCCTTGGCAGGTGAAAGCTCAAAACCAGAGCCAAGGCAGTGGTGGCTGTAACATAGAAGGGATGTCCAGGAAGAAAAAGGCTCTAATTACTTAGCAAGAGGCTTTTTAGGGCCACAAAAGGAACTAAGAAACAAGAGAAGAGGAGCAGGAATCCAACTTTCCAAGCACTGTTAGGTCAGACAGAGACGGGAACACGAGCATTTCCACTCAGTATCTGCCAGATAAGAAGCACCTTGGAGCACAGGCCGGGTGTCACCTCACACTCCTCTCCTTGCACGGACCCTGCAAAATCACAGGGCTCAGTAACAACTAAGCTCATGTGCTCTCTTCTCCCACCAAACCCAGGGGGGATTCAGAGAACTGCCTGATCTGAGAGCTGGAAAGGGACCCAGGCCCTGACCACCAATGCCTCTGAATCTCACTGGGGAGGCAGATGGTGTGGTGGACTGGGCAAGTCATTTCCCTTCTCCGGGCGTAGGCCCTTTTGTGTCATACGAGGAGGATGGACTGGAATAATCTCCAAAGACTGGCCCATCTCCTCTATTCTCATTCCTTTGATATAAACTTCTTGCTACATGTGTTAGCTATTAAAATCAGTGTGCACAGGAGGAAAACCATCATTCTAAATTCAGGTCCTGGAGTTGTGATTATGCATATCCTTGATTTTCTGAGTTAGCTACAAGTTCAAACACGTTGTCTCACTGACTTCAAAAGTCTGTGAGCACTTGTCAGGCCACTGCTCTGGACCTGGGGGATCTCAGACTTTCGGACTGGGGTGGGTCTGGAGGCGGGATGGGTGCTGGCCTTGGGGTCGTTGGTGTAGGGGGCGGCAGAATACATGGAGATGACTAGCTTGATGAGGCAAGTATAGAAGGATCTCAGGACTGGTGGGACGCTTGGAGCTTGGAGCAACACTGCAGTCAAGACAGGAGTATTCAGTGTCTCCATAGGAGGTGCTATGATCTCAGAGATCAGGACAGATCCTACAGATTACTGCTAGTCTCAGGGACTCAAAGAAAGGGAAGAGCCCTGCCAGTAAGAGCAAAGGCTGACCTCAGTTTCCTAATCTACGTGCTCAATCGCTCATTTGTGTCCGACTCTTTGCAACCCCAAGGACTGTAACCTGCCAGGCTCCTCGGTACATGGGGATTCTTCAGGCAAGAATATTGGAGTGGGTTGTCATGCCCTCCTTCAGGCGATCTTCCCAACCCAGGGATTTAACCCAGGACTCCTGCATTGCAGGCGGATTCTATACTGTCTTGAGCCACCATGGAAGCCCTTCCTAATCTATAAATTAGGCCGAATAATAACTTCCTAATATTTAGGGAGCACAGTATCAGTACTGGGATGCGCCCTCCTATAAATGTTATTTCATTTCTGCTCAAAACTACTTCATGAAGTAGCCACCGTGATTTTTATCTATTAACATAAGGAAGAATTGGTTTCCTTGGATGCTCAGTGGTAAAGTACCCATCTGCTAATGCAGGGAAGTTTGATTCTGGGTTGGGAAGTTCCCCTGGAAAAGGAAATGGCAACCCACTCCAGTATTCTTGCCTAGGAAACACCATGGTCAGAGGAGCCTGGTGGGCTACAGTCCACGGGGACGCAAAAACGTCAGACATGACTGAGCGACTAAAAAACAAACATAAGGAAAGATATCTATTAAGCTAACGGAACCGAGTCTCAGGTTAAAGTAACTTGCCTAAAGTTGCCGAACTCCTAAATGGGGAAGCCGAGGTCTGAATCCAGGTGGAAACCTAGCTAACAGTGTTCTGAGAACAAACTACCGCGGATCTGATGCCTGGGAGAGGCATAGTAAGCCTTAATGTTCCTTCCCTGGTAGCATAAGGAAGTGGGGAGTTTTACGTGGGGGCTCTGGTCCCAGACTTCCCTCACCTGGATCACCTAGGGCCATACCAGGACCCAACGGCCTTGACCCATTCCCCCTTTACTCCCACGGGACTCAGTTTCCCTCCCTGACCTGCTCTAGCGGGCACAGCGGCAGGAGACAGCGAGAGCTGTTGCGTGTTCTGCTCCTCAAAGTCGGTCATTTCCTCCTGGGTGAAGGCCATCTCCTCCATCCTCAGGTACACGACCTCGCCGGGACTTCTCAGCCCATCTGAGCGGCTGCCTGGGGAGGACAGTAAGTGTGTCACCTCCCTGCTCTGGAGGAGACCTGGGGCTCCCTGCGGACGAGACTGCAGCTCTGGGCGGGGCCGAGGACGGAGGCGGGGCCGAGGAGGGAGGCGGGCAGTCCCTGGCCGGGCTCATCACCTCCCAACCAGCTTACACGGCAGGCTGCTCCGGTGGCTCAGGAGGGTGGCAGCAGGGTCATCCTTGGGAGTCTGGGGTGTGCCCCGGGTCGTGGAGGCCTCCATGTCGGGGGACTGGGGTGAGCTCTCCATGTGGCAGGCGGTGAGCGCGTTCTGGTACTGCTGCCGTGTGACCTGGAAGATGGAGGCAGAGAGGTGGGTCGAGGTCAGAAGTTGGGCAGACCCCTCCCTGGACCTGGCTCACCTTCCTGAGCTCAGAAGCACCCCCAGTAAGGTTCTTTGGAACCTTTGGCCTTGGTGGTCTGGGATCCATGTTCTGGGGCCCAGCAGTTAAGGGGCAAAGAGGGAACCCCTTTGCCACCAGCGTTCTTCTGTTCATTTTTATTGGCTCTGGACTCTTACACATGGAGGAACCTTCTCCTGAGACCCAGGAGAGGATGGAAGGCCTTTCAGTTAGCAGGTGGTTGCCCATGGAGAGGTTTAAAACACAGGCTTATGTTGTTGCCAAGGGCCCTCTTCTTAACGGGCAGTCAATGGGGACTCAGCAAGAACAAGATCCCCAACTTGTGTAGAGGCTGAAATAAGAAACCTCCATATGAAGAACATAAACTTTGGCAAAACCACGGATGAAGTCACTTTATTACTACTGTTTTTTCTAATGACTTCCATAATCATATAGGAATCCATTTGATAAATCCTTCAAGAAAGTAGTGCCAGGAAGAAGCTCCTTTCTGTAGATGCACTGTATACTTCTTTATATTGAATGAGGACTCAAATATCCACTAGGTTTCCTTTTTTTCCTTTTATGACAGGAAGCTCACAAATTTATTTATTTGCAGTAACAAACTCATTCCTGATAGTATTTGCACCAAATTGGCTTGTAATCTCAACTTTTTATTTAAAACATCATTGAGTTATTTATTTTTGGAAATCCTATGTATTACTGGAAGTGCTATAAATATACTAAAGAGATGGAACTGATGATTTGATTTTCAGATGTTGGTGAAGTGCTAATGTTACGCAGAAGAGTTTGCTTTTGCAGACAGACATTGGAATATGAGAATAAAACCTTCCATCCATTCAGTGCATTATGGCTTACAGAGCACTCAGGAATGCGTTATCTCCTTTGGGCACCATGGCTGCAGGGGGGTAAGCATGAGAGGTCCTGTGATGCCCATTTTACAAATAAGGAAATGACGTTCAGAAAGGTTGGGGATTTGCCTAAGCTTTAACAGTTAGCAAGCCTTCAGAGTTCCAGCACTGAGATGTGCATTCTGCTTGGGAAAGTGCTACTCATCCTCAGGGGCCAGGGAGAGGGAAAGCGAGGTGGGACTGTAGAATTCCAGGTTCTCTGAGGAGAAACTCCAGGGTCTGATAATGGGCAGGATCTGCCCTTGCAATCTGGTCATTTCAGTTTAAAGGGCCTTTACGCTTGCTGTCCAGGGGAAAGCATCTGAGCTCACCTCTGTACATTGTAAATGCATCTGGCTGCATTAGGCTGCCTTTCACAAAACTTTAGGGGAGGTCCCTCCAAAATTGCTATGTTATTTTGGGGGCCCATAGGCATCAGATGGGAGAAGACAATGGCAACCCACTCCAGTACTCTTGCATGGAAAATCCCATGGATGGAGGAGCCTGGTAGGCTGAAGTCCCTGGGGTCGCCAAGAGTCGGACACAACTGAGCGATTTCACTTTCACTTTTCACTTTCATGCATTGGAGAAGGAAATGGCAACCCACTCCAGTGTTCTTGCCTGGAGAATCCCAGGGACGGGGAAGCCTGGTGGGCTGCCGTCTATGGGGTCACACAGAGTCGGACACTACTGAAGCGACTTAGCAGCAGCAGCAGCAGGCATCAGATGACTGAAGAGAAGTAGGATACATGGTCTGAGCCAAGGTTATTATCAAAACTCAGTCTTCTAATGTTACCATGGGTTTCTAAAGGTGACGCTTTCTTTGGAGTCTTGAAATTTCTCCTGGCTTAAACAACAGGAAAATGTCCTAAATGACTCTTGGTAAGCTCAACAAAGCACTTGATATTATTCTATTTGGGTTCTTTTAACTAGTTAGTTTAGATTTGGCTTCCAGTTTAGTTCCCTGGTGACTCAGATGGTAAAGAATCTGCCTGCAATGCAGGAGACCTGGGATCAATCCCTGGGTCAGGAAGATCTGGAGAAGGGAATGGCTGCCCACTCTAGTATTCTTGCCTGGAGAATTCCATGGGCAGAGGAGCCTGGAGGGCTACATATAGTCCATGGGGTCCCAAAGAGTTGGACATGGCTAAATAACTAACACTTTTACTTTTTCACTTTTAGTTAAAGACCAAATGATTCTTTGCCTAAAAACTATGGTATAAAACACACTGCCTATTCAAGACAAAGGCATTGGGCAATGCCTTGGTTACCTGCTCTAGGGATCTCACAGCCTTGCTTTCACAATGCTTCTCTTTTAAGTTAGAAAAGTCACAAACAAATATGATGTCAACGAAAATGAAAGTTGCTCAGTTGTGTCTGACTCTGCCATGCCCTGGACTGTTGCCTGCATGCTCTTTTGTCCATGGAATTCTCCAGGCCAGAATACTGGAGTGGGTAGCTGTTTCGTTCTCCAGGGGATCTTCCCAACCCAGGGATTGAACCCAGGTCTCCCGCATTGCAGGTGGATTTTTTACCATCTGCGTCAAAGTGCCACCTTAAAAGAAATTTGAGAAGGCACTAGCCAAATGTATTCAGCAAATCTCTCCAGCTGCATTTCTAGATCCAAGCATCACTTTTTGTCAGTTCCCTCCTCCTGTTCAACTGTGGAGCCTTTTCTACCTAGCACAGTACTATCCAAGAAAAAGATAATGTGAGATCACATAGGTAAATTTTTTTTTGGCCGAGCAGCATGTGGGATCTAAGCTGCCTGACCAAGAATTGAAACCATGCCTCCTGCATTGAAAGTGCAGAGCCTTAACCACTGGACCACTAGGGAAACCCCCACATAGGTAATTTAAAATTCTCTAGTCGTCACGTTTTTAAAAAAGTAAAAGCAAACAGGTGAAATAATTTTATATATTTCATTTAGCTTAACATATCCAAAATAGCTTCACTTCAATGTGTCACCAATATAAAATAATTAATGAGGAATCTTACATTCTTCTTTGTATCAAGTCTTTGGAATCCGATATGTATTTTACATTCTAGCAAACCTCAGTTTGGATGAGCCGCATTTCATGTGCTCAACAGCCACCTATGGCCACTGGATTCTGTATCAGACACTGACGGTCCAGCAGATCAACTAGATAGCTCTGCCCAGTTTCGACAGTCCAGCCTGGCACGGCCCCAGTGTCCCGCTGCTTGCCAGCACAGAACCTCTGGTCCGGCTTAGCCCCTCTTTTACATTCCTTGAGTGCGCCATGCTCACTTGCCTCCCATACCCCTTCCTTCCTTCTCCCTCTTGGCCTTGCCTTCACTCACCTTTTATTCCTTCCTAATTCTTAAAGGCCCAGTGCTTTCTCCAGCCAATACAGTGCTTAAAGTGTCATAGGATTTCATAATCAGTTAGATGCTTCCCTGCATTGGTCACTGTCGTTTGACTTATGGTTCTTTTCCCCAATTACATTTCTTGAGTACAGCTCATGGTGCCTAGAACCATCGTTAACTGCTTACCAAATACTTACTGATTGGCACCAAGCGAATGAAACCACTGTTCAAAGGACACCATGTTCTTATTCTCTTTTCACTACTGTAGCTACCATTTCTTAGCAATAGCTTGAGTTCAAGTTGTCTTTTACTGTAGCCAATTAAGAACCCAGTTCAGTTCAGTTCAGTTCAGTTGCTCAGTCGTGTCCAACTCTTTGCGACCCCATGAATCGCAGCACGCCAGGCCTCCCTGTCCATCACCAACTCCCGGAGTTTGCTCTAACTCATGTGCATCGAGTCGGTGATGCCATCCAACCATCTCCTCCTCTGTTGTCCCCTTCTCCTGCCCCCAATCCCTCCCAGCATCAGAGTCTTTTCCAATGAGTCAACTCTTCGCATGAGGTGGCCAAAGTATTGGAGTTTTAGCCTCAGCATCAGTCCTTCCAATGAACACCCAGGACTGGTCTCCTTTAAGATGGACTGGTTGGATTTCCCTGCAGTCCAAGGGACTTGCAAAAGTCTTCTCCAGCACCACAGTTCAAAAGCATCAATTCTTCAGCGTTCAGCTTTCTTCACAGTCCAACTCTCACATCCATACATGACCACTCAACTGTCCTCTAAATTACAAAAGAAATGGAGATCAGTTGATCTCGAAACTAACAGGAGTTAAGGGTACCCTTTGGGACATTTTGACTTAGCAGTCAACGCGTCCAGAAGTTCACCTTTCAGCCAGAGTGATGTTTCCAATCCTCTTATGATGTTCTGCTTACATTTTCAACTCTTGGGTGGTTTATTCATCCCTCAAGGGCTTCCCTGGTAGCTCATTGGTAAAGTATCCACCTGCCAGTACTCGAGATGAGGGTTCAGTCCCAGGTCAGGAAGATCCCCTGGGGAAGGAAATGGCAACCCATGCCAGAATTCTTGCCTGGGAATCCCATAGACAGTAGAACCTGGCGGGCTACAGTCCATGGAGTCCCAGAAGAGTTGGACACAACTTAGCGACTAAACAGCAACAGAAATTAATTCCTCAAAACACAATTTTGCAATTTAGAGATTCTGCCTCCAGATGGTGATGGGGCATCTGGGCCATGGTTACAATTCACTATATAATGTCTGCCAAATATTCTTAATTTAAAGATGATATTAATATTTATGGAATACATTAAAGAATTCCTAAAGATTCTTTGGTACCTTCATAACTTATTAACGCCTATTAATCATGGCTTTGGGACTTTCCCAGTGGCTCAGTGGTAAAAAATCCACTTGCACTGCAGGAGACTTAGGAGACGAGGGTTCGATCCCTGGGTTGAGTTGATCTCCTGGAGGATGGCATGGCAACCCACTCCAATATTCTTGCTTGGATAATCCCATGGTCAGAGAAGCCTGGTGGGCTTCAGTCCGTAGGGTCACAAAGAGCTGGACATGACTGAAGCAACTGAGCACGCATGCACACACACACACACAAACACACACAGACACAATCATGGCTTTAATACCTTTCCCAGATACTCACTGGATATTGGATATACCTTTCTTTCTAATTTTATATTGAACTCAAATTACTCCTGGACTTAATGAACAGTTCTAGAAGTTAGTCCGTTGGACAGGAAAAGCCTCTGCAGCCAGTCACAGGGGCTTTGGCCAGTGAAATCACCCCTGAGCTTTCTCAAAAACTCTCTTTGTATTAAAAAAAAAATGTGGGTTTGAGGAGGTGAGTAAAAGAGCAACCTGAACATGGCCCTAAAAGTCCATTCAGTCAGGAGAAAAATGTCATCTTAACTTATATTAAAAAACAAAACAGAAAAATCAAACCCTTATGTTAAACAAGAGCTTGAACTTACAATGTTCCCTTCCGTAGAACAACCCATTGCAATTGAAGTTTTTAAGTGACTTGAACCACAAGTTGAAAGAGATTCCTGAATAATACTTTACTAGGTTTCTAGCCTTCCCTAAATTTCTACTTCTGACATGTAGCTTTCTCAATTTCAGAATATCTAGGTAGACAAAAGGACCATGTGCAGTGATGCCCTGCTGCCCCAGTCACAGCAAGGCCCTCTGGCCTGAGATAAAGGATAACACCTGTACCTGAGAACTGACCGCGGATTTGGAGTTCTCAGCATGCCACTGGCTCACTGTCAGGAAAGAGACATTCCTTTTAAGTTCCCTGTTATTTATAGAATGTTTCATTTGTTTTTAGGAGTGGATACATGAGCTATGTGAGATCAATTGTAAGTTTTAGGAAAATCCTTACAAACTTAGTGTAGGGTATTCATCCTAACAGGGCTTCCCTGGTAGCTCAGATGGTAAAGCGTCTGCCTACAATGCGGGAGACCCAGGCTCGATCCCTGGGTCGGGAAGATCCCCTGGAGAAGGAAATGGCAACCCACTCCAGTACTCTTGCCTGGAAAATCCCATGGACAGAGGAGCTTGGTAGGCTACAGTCCATGGGGTCGCAAAGAGTTGGACACGACTGAGCAATTTCCCTCACTCACTCATTCATCCTAACACATTCCATTTTGAGGAATAGCTAAATCCATCTCCTAAAAGTGCTCTCTAAGCTGTGCACTCCCAGAGATCTTTCAGAAAACTCTGGGCTTATCACAGTTGCTCATTACACATGACACCTCAAAATTTCCTTCACTTTTCTCTCCAAAGCCTCATATGGATTTTCTCGACTTATGATACAAATGGTGTATGGACTGGATGTTTGTGTTCCTCCAAAACTCATACGCTGAAATTCTAACTTCGAAGGTGATGACATTAGGAGGTAGAGCCTTGGAGGTAGTTAGGTCATGAGCAGGGAGCCCTTATAAGAAGGAAGCCTGCTTCCTCTGTCTCTCCCTCTCCCTGCTCCTTCCCACCATATGAGGATACACAGAGAAGACAGCCATTTTCAAACCATGAACTGGACTCTCACCAGATACCACCTGGATTGACCAGCACCTTGAACTTGGAGATCCAGCTTCCAAGAACTTCGAGAAATAAATGTTGGTGGTCTTAGTCACCCAGTCTATGGTAATTGTTATAATAGCTAAAATAGACTAAGACAAGTGGAAAGACATGAGAAACGAACTGAACAAAAATTCCCAATGCACTTAAAACAGAATCCAGACCCTGTGCTCTGGCCTAAAGATGCCAGGTAACACTGCTACCCACACTCTATTCCCAACTCAGATCAGCCTCTGTCTGCACATAACATGCCAGGCCAAATATCCTCGGACCACCAAACTCTTTCCTGGCTCTGTCATTTCTGTCTTGAACATTCTCTCCACAGCCCCTTCCAGGTCCCAACAAAAAATGTCCTTTTCTCAGCCTGCTCTAATAACCATTTCTAAAGCAGCCTCCTCGATAAGTCGCAGCATTGGCGCTCGCCCAACACTTCATCACCTGAGCTGCTCGGACCTGGGAAGAGCACAAAACGCAGGCCCAACTGAGTCTGCGCCTCTGAGGACTACCTGAGTGCCTGAACCTGAGCGGCTTGGACCTGGGAGGTGCATGCAACCCAGGGCCAGCCTCGGATTGTTCCCGGCGGAACAATCTAGAGCCTGAGCAGTGTGGGCAGGGAGGCTACACGCGCCGTGAGCGGGGGCAGACCCAGTGTGGCTGAGGCACTGCGAGCGCACGCCAGTGTCATTTGTTTGCAGCATCCCTCCCTCCCTCCCCACAGCGCGACTGAACAAAGAGAAGAAATACAGCTCCACCCACCAGAACACCGACACAAGCTTCCCTAACCAGGAAACCTTGACAAGCCACCTCTACATACCCACACACAGCGAGGAAACGCCACAATAAAGAGAACTCCACAAACTGCCAGAATACAGAAAGGACTCCCAAACTCAGCAATTTAAACAAGATGAAGAGACAGAGGAATACCCAGCAGATAAAGGAACAGGATAAATGCCCACTAAACCAAACAAAAGAGGAAGAGATAGGGAATCTACCTGATAAAGAATTCCAAATAATGATAGTGCAATTGATCCAAAATCTTGAAATTAAAATGGAATCACAGATAAATAGCCTGGAGACAAGGATTGAGAAGACGCAAGAAAGGTTTAACAAGGACCTAGAAGAAATAAAAAAGAGTCAATATATAATGAATAATGCAATAAATGAAATTAAAAACACTCTGGAGGCAACAAATAGTAGAATAACAGAGGCAGAAGATAGGATTAGTGAATTAGAAGATAGAATGGTAGAAATAAATGAATCAGAGAGAATAAAAGAAAAACGAATTAAAAGAAATGAGGACAATCTCAGAGACCTCCAGGACAATATTAAACGCTACAACATTCGAATCATAGGGGTTCCAGAAGAAGAAGACAAAAAGAAAGACCATGAGAAAATACTTGAGGAGATAATAGTTGAAAACTTCCCTAAAATGGGGAAGGAAATAATCACCCAAGTCCAAGAAACCCAGAGAGTCCCAAACAGGATAAACCCAAGGAGAAACACCCCAAGACACATATTAATCAAATTAACAAAGATCAAACACCAAGAACAAATATTAAAAGCAGCAAGGGAAAAACAACAAATAACACACCAGGGAATTCCCATAAGGATAACAGCTGATCTTTCAATAGAAACTCTTCAAGCCAGGAGGGAATGGCAAGACATACTTAAAATGATGAAAGAAAATAACCTACAGCCCAGATTATTGTACCCAGCAAGGATCTCATTCAAGTATGAAGGAGAAATCAAAAGCTTTTCAGACAAGCAAAAGCTGAGAGAATTCTGCACCACCAACAGCTCTCCAACAAATACTAAAGGATATTCTCTAGACAGGAAACACAAAAATGGTGTATAAACTCGAACCCAAAACAATAAAGTAAATGGCAACGGGATCATACTTATCAGTAATTACCTTAAACGTAAATGGGTTGAATGCCCCAACCAAAAGACAAAGACTGGCTGAATGGATACAAAAACAAGACCCCTACATATGTTGTCTACAAGAGACCCACCTCAAAACAGGGGACACATACAGACTGAAAGTGAAGGGCTGGAAAAAGATTTTCCATGCAAATTGGGACCAAAAGAAAGCAGGAGTCACAATACTCAGTATCAGATAAATTAGACTTTAAAACAAAGGCTGTGAAAAGAGACAAAGAAGGTCACTACATAATGATCAAAGGATCAATCCAAGAAGAAGATATAACAATTATAAATATATATCCACCCAACATGGGAGCACCACAGTATGTAAGACAAATCCTAATAAGTAATATCATAAAAAACAAAGAAAGGCTGTAAAAGTGTTCCAGATTAAAAGAGACTTTATCAACATGACAATGAAATGCAATATCTGATCCTGGACTAGATCTTGTACTAGAAGGAAAAAGTGCTAAAAAAGGACACTGAGGGTCAGTTAACAGTATTAAAATACAGACAGTAGATTTAATAAAAGTATTTTATCAAAAAAAAATAAATAAATAAATAAAAAATAAAGCTCCTAAAAAAAAAAAAAAAAAAAAAAAAAAAAAATAACCTACAGCCCAGATTATTGTACCCAGCAAGGATCTCATTCAAGTATGAAGGAGAAATCAAAAGCTTTTCAGACAAGCAAAAGCTGAGAGAATTCTGCACCACCAAACCAGCTCTCCAACAAATACTAAAGGATATTCTCTAGACAGGAAACACAAAAATGGTGTATAAACTCGAACCCAAAACAATAAAGTAAATGGCAACGGATCATACTTATCAGTAATTACCTTAAACGTAAATGGGTTGAATGCCCCAACCAAAAGACAAAGACTGGCTGAATGGATACAAAAACAAGACCCTACATATGTTGTCTACAAGAGACCCACTCAAAACAGGGGACACATACAGACTGAAAGTGAAGGGCTGAAAAAGATTTTCCATGCAAATAGGGACTAAAAGAAAGCAGGAGTCACAATACTCGTATCAGATAAATTAGACTCTAAAACAAAGGCTGTGAAAAGAGACAAAGAAGGTCACTACATAATGATCAAAGGATAAATCCAAGAAGAAGATATAACAATTATAAATATATATGCACCCAACATGGGGAGCACCGCAGTATGTAAGACAAATGCTAACAAGTATGAAAGGAGAAATTAACAATAACACAATAATAGTGGGAGACTTTAATACCCCACTCACACCTATGGATAGATCAACTAAACAGAAAATTAGCAAGGAAAAAAAAAAGAGGTGTGTAAGGCAACTGGAAATTTAAACATCACTGGATATTTGATGATATTAAGAATTTATTCTTAAAAAAAAAAAAAAGAAACCAATATTCATTGCAATACTATTTACAATAGCCAAGAAATGAAAGCATGAATAAAGAAGATGTGGTACATGTATACCATGAAATATTACTGAACATTAAAAGGAGTGAAATAATGCCATTTGCAGCGACATGGATAGACCTAGAGATGATCATACTAAGTGAACAAAGTCAGAGAAAGACAAATACATATGATATCACATATGTGAAATCTTAAAAAATGATATAAATGAACTTATTTACAAAACGGACAGACCCAAAGACATAGAAAACAAACTTATGGTTCCCAAAGAGGAAAGAGGAGAGAGGATAAATTAGGGATATTAGATTAATAGATACACTCCTATATATAAATCAGAAAAGCAACAAAGTCCTACTGTATAGCACAGGGAACTCTACTCAGTATTCTGTAATAACCTATAAGGGAAAGAATCTGAAAATAATATGTGTAACTGAATCATTTTGGTGTATACCTGAAACTAAAGAACACTGTGAATCAATTATATTAAAAAAAAAAAAAAAAACTACAAAGATCCAAGAGAAGTGCAAAACTCAATTGTTTTTTATCATATGTCATATTAATTTTACTCCATTACAGTTTACCATATAGTTTCACATATGTTAAGCAATTGCTTTCAACAGCTTACATAGAAGACAGCATTTATCCCTGCATCTCAGAGGAGGAAACAAAGTCAGAGAAGTGAACTCCTAATATTTATCCAAATAAATGTTAGTGGAATGGAAATTAGAGGACCTTCTAGTTCTTAAAAAAATGTGTTTCCATTTCACAACAAATCTTTTTTTACAAAAGGTTTGGAATGGTGGTGGGGAGGGAGTTCAGTATATTGCAGAATATCAGAATTTGGAAAGGCAGAATGGAGAGACATTTAAAAATTGAAAGAAGTGATTTTAAGATGAATAAAATTGCTATTAAGGCAGTTTAGCAAATCTATCATGCAGATAAAAAAAAAAAATAAATAAAGCAGCCTCCTTGCCAACTCTGCCCAGGCACTGTTTATCCCATGATCTGATTTATTTCCTTCAGAGCCTTCATCACTCTCCTAAATAACCTAGGTTACTGATGTGGTTACTTGTTTATCACCTTTCTCCTCCTATGAGCCTGGAAGCTCTAGAAAAGCAGGAACTTGCAGTCTTGTTGACCACAGTATCTTGTTGATGCCTAGACAGTGCTGAGCACGAGCAAGTAGTCAGTAGCTACCTGTTGAGCCACTGACTCATATCATGACATTCAATTTCTTTTCCCACAAACCATGTGCCCAGTACTACCAACCACTGAGTTAGCACAGCAGAATTTCTCTCCTCCCACTTTTTCTTACCTCATTTCTGAGGACGGTCTACAATTACAGGGCTTCAGGGCTGGAGGCAAAAGGGAGCAGAATCGTGGGCTGTGGTTTTCTGAGGTTCAACCTCATTGTCACGATAGACTAGTTAAAGTGTCCACAATCATACATACCATGCATACTGTTGGATTAGTTACTAAAGCACTTTCCCCTGGCTCCATCAGCTCTGATTTCCCCGAACTCTCTCAAAGCCCAGTGACTTGAGGGCTTGGACTCTGGAGACAGAGAGACTTAATCTTGCAGCTTGCAGCTTGGTTCTGCCACTTCCCAGCTATGAGATGTTATACTCCTCAAACTCCCACGTGTATGTGTGCTGAGTCACTTCAGTTGTGTCTGACTCTTTGTGACCCCATGGACTGTAGCCTGCCTGGCTCCTCTATCTGCGGGATTTCCCAGGCAAGAATACTGAAGTGAGTTGCCATTTCTGTCTCCAGGGGATCGTCCTGATCCAGGGATCCAACCAGCATCTCTTACGTCTCCTGCATTGGCAGGTGAGTTCTTTACCACTAAGACCACCTGGGAAGCCCCCCACAAACTCCTACTTCATCTATAAAGTGGGGATGACAGAGTACCTACCTCTTAAGGTGGTTGTGGGACTAAGTGGATAATTCAGATCAAGGACTTAAAGTGCGTGGCACAGGGCACGCCACCAACAGTCATTACCCCAGCCCATTCCACAGGTACAGCCCCTCCTCTGGTAACTCTCCAGGGTTACTTTTATCAACGATGTGTATTTTAGTTCAGGGTGTCTACAGAGTCATGGAACACAGAAAGCCAGTCAGCACACACCACCCTCAAATTATCAGGGTGAGTGTTCTGAACAGAAGGAAAGGACCTTTTCCCACCTTTGTGATTCAGCACACCCTCATCCCCTGTAACCGGGACGACAGTCACCGAGTGAGCACGTTGGGTGTTCAGCTGGACTCAGGTAAATGGGTTCCCTTCTGATCTCAGGCCAAGTGTGTAATGATTTGTGGAAGGCTAGCAAACAAAACCAACAACATAAAACCTATCAAAGCAAGAGAAAGCAGGAAATCTTAGAATGTGTTTGTCTAATATTAAACTCAATGAGGGGTATGAAGAAACAGCTTTCCTTAATTACAAGGTGATAAGCATTGCTGCCTCTCTCATACTTGCAAAGTGATTCTCTTCAGATAGTTCAGGGACAGGGCAAGGTGGTATGATAATTACTACAAAGATTTTCAGCTCACAGACTGCATTGTGTTTTAGATTTCTAGATAATAATATGTGAAACCTGATACATATGTAAGATCATAGCTGGGATTCCCATGTGGCTCAGTGGTTAAGAATCTGCCTGCCAATGCAGTAGATGCAGGCAATGCAGGTTTAATCCCTGGGTCAGGAAGACCCCTGGAGGAGGAAATGGCAACCCACTCCAGTATTCTTGCCTGGGAATCCCCACAGAAAGAAGAGTCTGGTGGACTAGAGTCCGTGGGGTCACAAAGAGTCAAACACCACGGAGTACGCATGGAGGCACTGGGAAGCCACTATACAAGACTATATTGTTGTTGATTAGTCCCTAAGTTGTGACCAACTCTTTTGTGACCCTATGGACTGTAGCCTGCCAGGCTCCTCTGTCCATGGGATTTCCCAGACAAGAATACTGGAGTGGGTTGCCATTTCCTTTGCCAGGGATACGCTCCTATATGCTTGGTTTATTAATCCCCTGCAAATGTATCTTGAATAAACCACATCAACCTTGTGCCAATGATGGGGCAACTAAAGGAAACAGTCCTGCTGGCAACTTCTCTCAGGCAAGCTAATTCCCTATCTCTTCCTGCCTCAGTTTCTCCACATGAAAAATGGGGAGACAGTCATGAACAACCAGGGTTCAAATGAACAAAGGAACGATAATAGTGACAAATAATGAACAGAATAAAACTGACTGGGAAAAAAAAAACAACAACTGACTAAAACCAGGGCCTTTAGAAAGCCGAGGTATGGGGAACGGGGAATAGAAGGGTGCAGGGTTGGGGTGGGGGAGGGTCCTCTGCAGAGTTACCTTCACGAACTGCACGTCGCTGAGGATGTGGACCGAGTAGTCGGGTGTGTAGAGGTTGTTGCTGCTGCTGCACAGCTGGGTGTTGCTCCCCCCAAAGTCGCTGCGCTCACGGTTCGGAGACTCCGAGCGGTTCAACCCACTGCAGCGGGAAGGGGACCGGTTTACTGCAGACGAGAGAGGAGATGGGGGAAAGGCAAGGAGGGTGGGGTGGGGAGGCAGTGGTGGGAGGAGAAGGAGGGAGAGAGAGGAAGGGGTGTGGTTTACTGAGGTCCCGCAGGACATTTAGGTGATGGCAGCATGGGGCCCTCACCTCTCCCCGCAGAGCCCAGGAAGTGCCCTGCTGCTCCGTTTCTGAGTATCAAATTCAGACCTCGGGGCTCCACGTGGCTCAGGCTCCTTCCCTCCCCATGACCTCTACCAGCGAGGAGCTGGGTGGCCCACTGCCCTTCTTGGTTCAGGGGTAAGGAAGGGAAGGAGATGAGGACCCCATTGTGAATGTGGGTGGCGACCCCAGACCATGAGACCCTTTATTTACCAAAGTGAGTTATTTTATATAAACTCCATTCACAAACCTTCTTTTAGAAAGGCTGAAGCCTTAGGTTTGCCCTAAAAACCACCTGGCAAGCACAGATAACCAGCCCTCACTGTGGTGAAGCATTTCAGAGGGAATATCAGGCCTGCCTCCAGGCAGGGACCAGCAGAGGCCCACAAACCATATGGATAGATATTTAAATCACATCAATAAACTGTTAAAATATGCTCTACACTTCTCCTTGACAAATAACACCGTCTTGACAACCTAGTAGGCCAGGTCAGGCTCCTTAGAGTTTTGTGCCAGAAAATAGGCTGTAGGGGGAGACCCTGCCCTGCCCTAGGGCTTCCCGGCCTGGTCTCCTAGAGCTGTCTGGGTGGAAAATTCAGGATTCTTGTATCTGAAATATGGTCTAGAAGGAAAAACACAGCTCTGGGTGGTACATCCCTTTGGCTCCACGAACTACTCACCCCGCAGAGAGGAGGTGGAGCTGGGGAGGGCCAAAGTGGAGCCCCCTGCGGGATGGTTCTCAGGCAGGGCTTTCTTTAGGCTCACAGGCCAGAGGCTGGAACAATGCTCCAGGCCTTTGGTCAAAGGCCTCCTGAATATTCTGAGTCAGTCTCTCTTTCCATTTTCAAGAACAATTTCTTGGGAACATTCAATTATGACCGTATCACTTGGTTTCAAAATGGACTGGGAACTGCCCTCCCAGGATCAATAGAAGAGAGGTTCTAAGGTGACTTTAGCATTACCTCCACCACAGAATAACCCTGAGTGAGACTGCAAAGCCCTTTCCACCGCTCTGCATCCCTCTGACACCACTCTGCATTTCTTCCCAAGAAAGAGAAGTGGGAAGCTGTGCCCTCTCCTGACACAGTCAGTTCAGGGGTGCCAATGAAGAGCCTGATTGTTAAGAGATTAGGCTCCTTGGTTCCTTCAGGGAAGAACTTTAGGAATTTAATTCTGTTTCTTAAGATAATGCTGCCATCCATCAAAATGATTAGCATCTCTTTGGAGTGTCTTCCGGAGGTCTGCCGGTCTGATTAGCTGTCAAGCTGTTACTGTTGTGGAAAGATTAAAATGACAATATGTTGAATCATTTTCTCATTAGAGCCAGAATAATCACTGCCTTGATCAGAGTATAGAATTAAGGGTTCTACCTTCAGTGTTTCCCTTCTCAGTTAAGTGTCATCCGCATATACACTGTTACTTGAACCAGAAACCTGGGAGTCTCCTGCGACTCCTGCCAATCCATCAGCCCCACATCAGGTCTCTGTTTCGGCTCAAGTCCCAGTTACCGTCACTCTTGCCTAGACCACAGTCTGGTCTTCCCATTTATAATCTCATAATCTGTTCTCACCTCAGCTGTCAAAAGCACATTTTCAAAACACAAATCAGGGGACTTCCCTGGTGGTTCAGTGGTTAAGAATCTGCCTTGCAATGTAAAGGACACAGGTCAATTCCTGGTGGGGGACTAGGAACCAAGACCGCATGCCACAGCTAGAGAGTCCGTGCGCTGCAACGAAAGAGCTTGAGTGCCACAACTAAGACCTGATGCAGCCAAATAAATAAATATTAAAAAAATACACAAGTCAACTTCCAGTTGAATCTAAGCCCCCATGACTTGACCCTAAGCACTAACCCCGCCACGGCTTGACCCCTGCTTTCCCATCTGATCTCCTCCTGGGGCTCCCTTCCCACCATGCTTGTTCTGCTCCAGCCTACTGGCCCCCTTGGGGATTCTCAATCATGTAAGCCTCCCCCACCTCAGTAGATGCCATTTCCCCTTCTCCCCTCCTGCTCATTTTACCCTCATGCCCCCTTTTCTCCCCTCATTTTACCCCCCAATCCCTGCACTCACTTTTCAGTCATTCAGTTCAGTCGCTCAGTCGTACCAACTCTTCGCGACCCCATGAATCGCAGCATGCCAGGCCTCCCTGTCCATCACCAACTCCTGGAGTTCACTCAGACTCATGTCCATCGAGTCAGTGATGCCATCCAGCCATCTCATCCTCTTGTCCCCTTCTCCTCCTGCCCCCAATCCCTCCCAGCATCAGAGTCTTTTCCAATGAGTCAACTCTTCGCATGAGGTGGCCAAAGTACTGGAGTTTCAGCTTTAGCATCATTCCTTCCAAAGAAATCCCAGGGCTGATCTCCTTCACAATGGACTGGTTGGATCTCCTTGCAGTCCAAGGGACTCTCAAGAGTCTTCTCCAACACCACAGTTCAAAAGCATCAATTCTTCGGCGCTCAGCTTTCTTCACAGTCCAACTCTCACATCCATACATGACTACTGGAAAAACCATAGCCTTGACTAGACGCACTTTTGTTGGCAAAGTAATGTCTCTGCTTTTGAATATGCTATCTAGGTTGGTCATAACTTTCCTTCCAAGGAGTAAGTGTCTTTTAATTTCATGGCTGCAGTCACCATCTGCAGTGATTTGGGAGCTCAAAAAAATAAAGTCTGACACTGTTTCCCCATCTAGTTCCCGTGAAGTGATGGGACCAGATGCCATGACCTTAGTTTTCTGAATGTTGAGCTTTAAGCCAACTTTTTCACTCTCCACTTTCACTTTCATCAAGAGGCTTTTTAGTTCCTCTTCACTTTCTGCCATAAGGGTAGTGTCCATCTGCATATCTGAGGTTATTGATATTTCTCCCAGCAATCTTGATTCCCTCTTGTGCTTCCTCCAGCCCAGCATTTCTCATGATGTACCCTGCATAGAAGTTAAATAAGCAGGGTGACAATATACAGCCTTGACGTACTCCTTTTCCTATTTGGAACCAGTCTGTTGTTTCATGTCCAGTTCTAACTGTTGCTTCCTGACCTGCATATAGGTTTCTCAAGAGGCAGGTCAGGTGGTCTGGTATTCCCATCTCTTTCAGAATTTTCCACAGTTTATTGTGATCCACACAGTCAAAGGCTTTGGCATAGTCAATAAAGCAGAAATAGATGTTTTTCTGGAACTCTCTTGCTTTTTCCACGATCCAGCAGATGTTGGCAATTTGATCCCTGGTTCCTCTGCCTTTTCTAAAACCAGCTTGAACATCTGGAAATTCATGGTTCATATATTGCTAAAGCCTGGCTTGGAGAATTTTGAGCATTCCTTTACTAGCGTGTGAGATGAATGCAATTGTGCAGTAGTTTGAGCATTCTTTGGCATTGCCTTTCTTTGGGATTGGAATGAAAACTGACCCTTTCCAGTCCTGTGGCCACTGCTGAGTTTTCCAAATTTGTTGGCATATTGAGTGCAGCACTTTCACAGCATCATCTTTCAGAATTTGAAATAGCTCAACTGGAATTCCATCACCTCCACTAGCTTTGTTCGTAGTGATGCTTTCTAAGGCCCACTTGACTTCACAGTCCAGGATGTCTGGCTCTAGGACAGTGATTACAGCATCGTGATTATCTGGGTTGTGAAGATCTTTTTTGTACAGTTCTTCTGTGTATTCTTGCCACCTCTTCTTAATATCTTCTGCTTCTGTTAGGTCCATACCATTTCTGTCCTTTATCGAGCCCATCTTTGCATGAAATGTTCCCTTGGTATCTCTGATTTTCTTGAAGAGATCTCTAGTCTTTCATATTCTGTTATTTTCCTCTTCTTCTCTAAGATCCGGTCTGGCCACCTTAAGAATATTCCCCCTATTTTCCTCTATCACTGTCCCCTGTTCATCCCTTTAAAGCACTTTTCACAAGTTTTAATTAATTACATGTTTGTATTTATTTGTAATGTCTGCTCAGTTCAATGCTAAATTCCATGAGGGCAGAGACCTTGTCTTTTCTGGTCATTGTTGTATATCTGGTATCTACCACAGTGCCTGGCCCAGAGTAGGTGCTCATTAAAGAAGGATGGAATGAACAATCAGCACCTAACAGTCCCTGAAGGAGTTTTTATTTAGAATCTAAATTTTGTTTTTAAAAAGGTTTCAGACCTTTTAGTCACTCTGGAATCAGAAAGCCTTTTCCAGCAACCTAAGTCATTCCTGGTAGACTGACTTCTTGAAGTAAGGGGTGGGCAGAAGGACACTCCAGGAATGCACTGCCACGGCCCCATAACTCGAGGAAGAGGCCTCAGGAAACATCAGAACCTTCTGTTTGTCTATTTAATAAGAGCGTGTGAAACCAGGAGGCCTGGAGTCCTACTTACCAGCCAGGTGACACTGGAGTGACCAGGGGCCGAGAGGGACAGTGATGGTGATGTGGAGAACAGAATAAAGCACCAATGTGACTGTGAAGAGCAGCAGTATTGGGCAGAAAAAGACGCATTTCACATTTGGTCCTGGTCCCTTGAAGTAAATGGACAAGGTCTGGCTTGCCCAGACCCACTGTGGCTGTTCTGAGGTGGTGGCTGACTAAGTCGTTTGGTAGTGTTTCCTCAGGTCTGGTTGTCTTGGAAAAGGGGGCAGGCAGCCCTGCAGGAGTGTGGCTTATTTGGTGCAAGAAGAGTCTGGAAAACCACACCTTGATCTGGTAGGTTTTGTCCTCAACTCAGTTTGGAACAAAGAGAGTGGGTGTGAGCAGGGGTTTGTGGCTTCAGTTACCCTGAGAGATAACCACTGCTCCTTGATAATCCTCCACTTTGCCTGGTGGGACCTGTGCCCCACAACCCCACATCTCTGTTCTACATTCTCATCCCTTATGTCATCATTCAAGACAGCTTCAGTGAGGCTGATAGGGAAATATATGGTGCCTACTAATCAACTTCCGCTTACTTACAAGCTATGACAAACCTAGACAGCGTATTAAAGAGCAGAGACATTACTTTGCTGAAAAATGTCTGTCTAGTCAAAGCTGTGGTTTTTCCAGTAGTCATGTATGGATGTGAGAGCTGGACCATAAAGAAGGCTGAGCACTGAAAAATTGATGCTTTTGAACTGTGGTGTTGGAGAAGACTTTTGAGAGTCCCGTGGACTGCAAGATCAAACCAGTCAATCCTAAAGGAAATCAGTCCTGAATATTCATTGGAAGGACTGACGCTGAAGCTGAAACTTCAATACTTTGGCCACCTGATGCCAAGAACTGACTCACTGGAAAAGACCCTGATGCTGAGCAAAGCTTGAAGGCAGGAGGAGAAGCGAACAACAGAGGATGAGATGGTTGGATGGCATCACCGACTCGATGGACATGAATTTGAGCAAGCTCTGGGAATTGGTGATGGACCGGGAAGGCTGGCATGCTGCAGTCCAAGGGGTTGCAAAGAGTTGGACATGACTGAGCGACTGAACTGAACAGAATTAACTTCTGCCTGAATCACTTCCACTTGCTGTTGAAAACAGGAAACAGTTTCACCCCTGTTTTTCCCAAAGCTCTCGTCTTCACTGGCACCCAGGGCAGGCATGTCACCCTGCTGTCACTCATAGGGCCCACAAGTCAAACACAAGCAACATCACTGTTGTGCTGGGAGGAAAAACATGTTTCTTGGTTTTTTAAGTAAAGACAATGCTATTGAAGGTTTATTCATAATATCCCAAAGGATTCTCTACAGCAAAAGATACAGCTGTCTTACAAAGGTTGGGTCTATAAAAGCCATCTTTAGAATGAAAAAGGAATCTTCATTTCATGACAAAGAAAGTCCCAGCTCATCTGACTGTTGTGCAAGATCAATGATTTTGTGTCCCAGAGCCTGACATTCCTCAATAGGTAGGACGCTGATGACTCGGCATTTTGGTAATTGTGCACATACACTCAGAAGTTTTTGAGCAAGGGAAATGGAAATGCTTTTAATAAAAAAAAAAAGAGAAGAAATCAGTAACAGACGAGTGTCCCAGCAGCATGGCAAACTAGTTCAAGTTGTATAATTCCCCTTGGCATTTTCTAAGAGCACAGAGGCGCAGCTTGGGGGAGTGAAGAGAGAAGAAAAATTCTAAGCACAGGGCAAAGAGGTCTAAGAGGCGACGGATTGGGCAGTGATGCATGAAACTGACCACAGGATCCCTCAATAGGGTTCAGGCCAAGCTGTTGACATCTCCCTCGCCCATCTTGCTCTTACATCATGCTCTCAATTTGGGTGGAGAAGTGTGGCAAGCTCAATCCTGCAGACTTCATGTGGTTTGCCTGTAAGGTACATCTGTCCTGGATGGCAAGTTGGAGTTACTGAGGTTGGGTGGAGAAGACACTGGGGTAAAATCGGGTTGTGGTGAGAGAAGGGGTGGAAGAGGATTTTAAAGAGAAGTCAGGGCTGGATGGAATCTCCCCTCATTCTGTACGGATAGGCAGGGGCCCTGAAAACCTAGACACACCTCTGCGACTCTTGCTTTACTCGTGACACCTGTGCCCAGAGCTCTCACAACTCTATCCCAGGAACAGGAGCCACACACAGAAGAACGCCTCATTCTCCTTTTCAGTCTGGGGATGTGAGAAGAGGTAGGGTTCATCAGCTGCCTGCTTACATCTTTCCAAGTCTCACTGAGGGACAGAGAGGAACAACCCGATTTGGTCATCATCACTATGCCACAGGCCATCTGTGCTTTCTAAACTGGATGCGGGAATTTAATTACACAGGCTTATAAGAGTACAAACTAGGATTATTAAAATTCATCATTCTGGGGTACTATTCAACATCAGAAAACCAAATGCCAAAAGCTCTCTGTCAAAGCTGCAATGTGAACTCTGCAAATCAGCCCAAGTTAGGAGCCCAGATGAACTCGCTCACATTACATGGAGCTTTAATGGTTCCCAAATGTTGACTACGCAAGAGCCGACCCAAAGGAATATTTCCACTTACCACATTTCACAAAGTAAAAAGATTATTTTTAGGTTCTTCCTTTATATTCTGGGGAAAAAACTATCCTCACTGATCTCAAAGTACATTACAAATGCAACTGGGCTTTGAACAAGGACTCTTGCTCGCGGCCTCTCTCTTGCTTTTGTTCTTTCATGGATTCAGAAGGACTGTCATGGGGAACTTGAAATCATCTCTACCATCAGGAGAAGACAAAAGGAACGAATCCGGGGAGAGGGAATGGTAACTGTAGTGGGGCTGTGTACTCTCAGTGGTTTTAAATAAAAACGCCTGCAAATCTGGCTAATCACATATCGCAGCATACTCTGGAGGTAATCCCCACACACTCTGCTCTCCTTATTTCACCCTCAGGCTCAGCTAGAAGGAAACTGCCTATGAGTAATAGTGGCAATATTTGGAGTAGGGACCACCAGCCTCAATCCAAGGTGAGTACATACCATAGTTGATTAGCACAGCTGCTTTCAAAATGCAAACAAGTCACAGCCCTCTAGAGGGCACAACAGGCCCACATTCAGAAACACAGTAAGGTCCCAGGCAACAGAACAAGGCCTAAGAGAGTTGGATTCTGGTCCTCAGCCCTCCGCATCCTAATTACACGTCTGACACTGACCCAACCGCTTAATTTCTTAGAGTTGTTTTCTTACCTATTGTCCCCAAACAATTTCTGCCCATCTCCTAAGGTGGTTGTGGGGATTTAAACAAAATAACCAGGTCTTTTAAAACTTAAAAGCCCTCTTAATTTCCAGGGACTCTCCTGGAGGTCCAAAGGTTAGGACTCTGTGCTTCCACTGAAGGGGGCAAGAGTTCGATCCCTGGTAGGGAAACTAAGATCCCGCCTGCCATGTGGTGTAACCAAAAAAAAAAAAAGATGGGAGTAAGACATAACAATGAAGACCTCCAAGACCTTTTAGAACTAACACCCAAAGAAGATGTCCTTTTCATTATAGGGGACTGGAATGCAAGAGTAAGAAGTCAAGAAACACCTGGGGTAACAGGCAAATTTGGCCTTGGAATATGGAATGAAGCAGGGCAAAGGCTAATGGAGTTTTGCCAAGAGAACCCACTGGTCATAGCAAACATCCTCTTCCAACAACACAAGAGAAGACTCTACACATTGACATCACCAGATGGTCAACACCGAAATCAGATTGATTATATTCTTTGCAGCCAAAGATGGAGAAGCTCTATACAGTCAGCAAAAACAAGACTGGGAGCTGACTGTGGCTCAGATCATGAACTCCTTACTGCCAGTTTCACACTTAAATTGAAGAAAGTAGGGAAAACCACTAGACCATTCAGGAATGACCTAAATCAAATTCTTTATGATTACACAGTGAAAGTGAGAAATAGATTTAAGGGATTAGATTTGATAGAGTGCCTGATGAACTATGGACTGAGGTTCGTGACATTGTACAGGAGACAGGGATCAAGACCATCCCCATGGAAAAGAAATGCAAAAAAGCAAAATGGCTGTCTGGGGAGGCCTTACAAATAGCTGTGAAAAGAAGAGCAGCAAAAAGCAAAGGAGAAAAGGAAAGCTATAAGCATCTGAATGCAGAGTTCCAAAGAATAGCAAGGAGAGATAAGAAAGCCTTCCTCAATGATCAATGCAAACAAATAGAGGAAAACAACAGAATGGGAAAGACTAGAGATCTCTTCAAGAAAATCAGAGATACCAAGGGAACATTTCATGCAAAGATGGGCTCGATAAAGGACAGAAATGGTATGGACCTAACAGAAGCAGAAGATATTAAGAAGAGGTGGCAAGAATACACAGAAGAACTGTACAAAAAAGATCTTCACAACCCAGATAATCATGATGCTGTAATCACTGTCCTAGAGCCAGACATCCTGGACTGTGAAGTCAAGTGGGCCTTAGAAAGCATCACTACGAACAAAGCTAGTGGAGGTGATGGAATTCCAGTTGAGCTATTTCAAATTCTGAAAGATGATGCTGTGAAAGTGCTGCACTCAATATGCCAGCAAATTTGGAAAACTCAGCAGTGGCCACAGGACTGGAAAAGGTCAGTTTTCATTCCAATCCCAAAGAAAGGCAATGCCAAAGAATGCTCAAACTACTGCACAATTGCACTCATCTCACACGCTAGTAAAGGAATGCTCAAAATTCTCCAAGCCAGGCTTTAGCAATACGTGAACTGTGAACTTCCAGATGTTCAAGCTGGTTTTAGAAAAGGCAGAGGAACCAGAGATCAAATTGTCAACATCCGCTGGATCATGGAAAAAGCAAGAGAGTTCCAGAAAAACATCTATTTCTGCTTTATTGACTATGCCAAAGCCTTTGACTGTGTGGATCACAATAAACTGTGGAAAATTCTGAAAGAGATGGGAATACCAGACCACCTGACCTGCCTCTTGAGAAACCTATATGCAGGTCAGGAAGCAACAGTTAGAACTGGACATGAAACAACAGACTGGTTCCAAATAGGAAAAGGAGTACGTCAAGGCTGTATATTGTCACCCTGCTTATTTAACTTATATGCAGAGTACATCATGAGGAACGCTGGGCTAGAACAAGCACAAGAGGGAATCAAGATTGCTGGGAGAAATATCAATAACCTCAGATATGCATATGACACCACCCTTATGGTAGAAAGTGAAGAAGAACTAAAAAGCCTCTTGATGAAAGTGAAAGAGGAGAGTGAAAAAGTTGGCTTAAAGCTCAACATTCAGAAAACTAAGGTCATGGCATCTGGTCCCATCACTTCATGGGAACTAGATGGGGAAACAGTGTCAGACTTTATTTTTTTGAGCTCCCAAATCACTGCAGATGGTGACTGCAGCCATGAAATTAAAAGACGCTTACTCCTTGGAAGGAAATTTATGACCAACCTAGATAGTATATTCAAAAGCAGAGACATTACTTTGCCAACAAAAGTGCGTCTAGTCAAGGCTATGGTTTTTCCAGTGGTCATGTATGGATGTGAAAGTTGGACTGTGAAGAAAGCTGAGCACTGAAGAATTGAGGCTTTTGAACTGTGGTGTTGGAGAAGACTCTTGAGAGTCCCTTGAGTGCGAGAAGATCCAACCAGTCCATTCTGAAGGAGATCTGTCCTGGGTGTTCTTTGGAAGGAATGATGCTAAAGCTGAAACTCCAGTACTTTGGCCACCTCATGCGAAGAGTTGACTCATTGGAAAAGACTCTGATGCTGGGAGGGATTGTGGGCAGGAGGAGAAGGGGACGACAGAAGATGAGATGGCTGGATGGCATCACTGACTCAATGGACATGAATTTGAGTGAACTCCGGGAGTTGGTGATGGACAGGGAGGCCTGGCATGCTGCAATTCATGGGGTCACAGAGAGTCAGACATGACTGAGCGACTGAACTGAACTGAAGACATAATATATGTAAATTAATGCATCTGTATAATAAATCAAGTATGGGGCCAGAATGTTCCCAGAACTGCTTTCTGTAAATCCAATGAGTGAGGCTTCTTCTTCTGCTGAGATGGAACAGAAGTAAGAATGACTGTAAATACTCAATTATAGGATTATACTGATGAACTAGAACTAACCTTTTTTTAAGTAGGAAGTTTTCATTAACTAGGTTTTCTGATGAGCTGAGGGTTGATTTTTAAAAAGTATATTCCAGCTCTCATGCTTTCATTCTTCTTCTTTTTTAATGCTTTGATCTTTTTAGTTGAAAATATTTTAAAAATGTGCATCTTCCCTTTCTGCTGAAACTAAAGAGCACGTTATTCATTCATCAAGACTCCCCACGTGGGAAGGATCTTGAAGGTCCATGATGTGGTCATTTCTAATTTTGCTGGCATGTGGGAGTGACCACTCAGCTGGTGAGGGCACCAGAATGGCATCTCTGATGGGCCATTCTCCTGTAGTCATCATAAAGGCATGAGCTCCCACAAAGTGAGAAAAAAAATTTTATTTATTGGTGGAAAATCACCATGAAGAGAGAAAACTGATAAAATTGGAGAAGGTGGTTAATTTGTTTTATACAGATAAGCATGGGAACCAGATGGCTTTTGATGGAAAACTGTGATTTGTGAGAACGTAGAAGTCAACATAAATAGTTCTGAAGTTGCAAATTTGGGGGTTTTAGGTCTCAGCCTATTTGAATGTTGAGAATCTACTATATACACAGTGAAATACAATTGATTTCTTGATGATGAGGCTATGGTGGGGCCTCAGAATCACTACCATAGCATTGGAATAAGGAAGACAGATGTAGAGGGTGTGGGGAAGTGGATTGTGCTTTAACTTCAGGGTAACTTAAATAAATCCTTAGTTTGGTCATTATTTCCTCCATGAAACTAAGAGATCAACTTCTAGGGATGAAAAAAGGAAACAAGTTCTTAACCGATTATTCAGATTTATTCTATTCTATTCCATCTTAGAGTTATAGTATGGAGCTGCTTTACCTGATTAAAAGGAAATCGGTAACTTTTCATTAACAGGAGAGGTTCAACCTAATGAAAAGCTGTTCTGAAGTTTTTAATATAGCATCCTTTGTGTGAGCAGAGCCAGAGCGATTATGGTCACTACATAGTAACATTTCAAGGAAGATGAGGTGGGGTTAGTGGTTAACTGAGGTCAGAGACCACGTAGAGGAAAAGACAGAGGAAAAATGGAAATAAAGCATAGCCTTTCATTGTTTTCTCCCATTTTTCATCTGCTGCACCTCTTATCCCTCCTTTCTGCAGTCAGACAAACGATAAGGAAAAACTCAGACCGTTCCTCTCCAGCCCTCCCCATTTCTCACATGGATGCACACAGGCATATCCCTGGGGGCTAAGTTCATAAGTGACACTGCTGCACCAGCAACGCTTGGGCAGTGAGTACCAGTGAGTAGTAGCAATGCATCGTGCTATGCCTACGTCCTGGGCGTGTCTGTTGGGAGAGGCTAGTTTTCATGCGGGACAGTGACAGAGACCAAAGGCCTCTTGTAAACCCCATGGATCTATGGAGACCCCATGGATCTATGGAGACCGAGACCCCATGCATGTTTACCTGGGGAGCCTGCCAGAGAGTCCCCTCTGCTGAAGGCGAAGGTACGAGACACAGAGACGGGCACTAAAGAGTCAAGGATTTGTGAGTTGTGAAGGGGAAGATAAACACAAAAGGAGAGAGACAAAGAGCAAAGTGGGTGAGACAGTCTGCTCCTGGATCTTCACAACATCCCATTTCTCTGCCAAAGGGAGTCTTGCCTCTGGAAACATGGAAATCGCATCTTCTCACAAAGTCACTCTCCGGAAAGAAGAAAATAAATAGATTTTGCTGAAGTTCTTCCAAAAAGATGCACAATAATCTCAGAGGGGATGAGACCCACCAGTGACAAGAAAGGCAGTGTCCCAGCAGGGAGTACGCGTGGGCAGTGTTCCGTCTGAGACGCCTTTTTGAGCCAGCACATGTGTTGGGAGCCCAGCACTGCATCCCCTCGGGGCCCTCCCGACTGCCTTAGGGTTTCTCACCTGTGGGAGGGCTGAAAGCAAAGTGCAAGCTCCTGCTAGGGGGGGCATCCTCGAGGAAGAGGAGGCTATCTTCTGCCTCGGACTCATAGGAGTTCCCTCTGTGGGCACAGTGCTGGGGAGGAACTGTGCACAGCTGGAGCCTTGGGACACAGGAAGGGCAGTTTCTAGCAATCTTCATGTGAATCAACTTGATAAACTAAATCATAGTCACTTCTTAGCCAGTACAAGTGCTCCAAAGAACCTCTCTTCCTATCCCCTTTTCCTTCGCTCTCTTTCCCCACAGTCTGAAATGGTGCTGGCTATCACTTGGGGCCTGGGTGGAGTGGAATGTGTAGTAATATTCCAGTCCTTCACCGACCTTGATCCTGATCCAGCAGTCCGGGAGGCAATCTGTCTTTATCCCTCTTATCTGATCATTCCCAGAGTCCCTTCCAAGAAACTGAAGTCAGTCTGCAGGTGACAGCACTCTGAAATAGGTGGCTTTGGCAGTCTTAGTTGCTGCACCCAATGATTTGCCTGAAATTACCCAATAGTGTAAAGGGGAGAGGGGAGAGGGGAGAGCCTTATCCTACCTGATAATCATTTATTTTGTCAAGAAATCACATTCTTTGTCAAGGAATATTTAAATGGGCCCCTAGTGTTGCAAGACACACTGGAATAAGAAACCCCATTGTCTCGAGAAGAATCCTAGTACTTCTGGCCTACAAATTAAATATATCTCAGTCAAACAAATAGGAGACTTGTTCTCTCCCACTTCCACACCCCTGTGGGCATCTGTTCTGGTCACGCTGAGCTCAGACCCCATTCCTCCAGATTACCAGGCTCACTTTGGTCCTCCTGGGTTCCCTGGCAATCAGAACCAAGACAAAGGAGACAATACTGATTGTGTTTCCTTCACCCAGCACAGGAAAAGCAGAGGGATTGACTTATAACCTCAGACTCAACTTTGAGGCATCGGTCACAGGGCCAGTGTTCTGGCAAACTCATCATCTCATTTATCACCCTCAAGGCTGACAAAGCTCCAGATTGGCATCAAGGACAGGGCTAGTTAGGTAGACTGAGACCCTACAAGAATCCACCACTTTGTGGTCCAGCCTTAAGCTCTTCCTTGACCTACAAGTAAGGTTCTTGGACAGTGAAAGATGCTGGGTGGCTGGACCTGGGCTGAGAGGTGGACCTGGAATAAGCAGGGGCAGGGGGGTAGTGGTGGTGGGCTTGGCAGTTATCCACACCTAACTCTATTAGATGTGGAGGGCTCGTGGGGGAGAAAGGAAAATGTCTCTATATCCCTACAAGCTAATTTGATTTCTTTTTCCTCCTGAAGATGGATAAATAAAGATGCTCAGAAGTGTGGGGAGGGAAAGAGAGGTTAACATTTCTTTTTAGTTAACCAGTTTTGAAGGAGAGATTACTATTGCAGGTTTATTCTGTCTCAATGATAAAATGGATTTTGATAGGAAGAACTAGAGACAGGAAGGAAGGAGGAACCAAATAACATTTTCCCACTACTTAAAAAAAAATTTTTTTAAAGAAAGAAAGTCATGTAAATTAGATGGGCTTGGGACCTTTACGCAGCAATTTACCCCTAGAGTCCCCACTTCTTTTGGTCTTATGTAAAGGCCAACACATCTAGGTAACACTTTGAATCTCAGTAGTCACTCTACCTTGAGCAAGGACCAATGTGATGGCTGGTGGAGACCTCCTTTAGAGAACCAAGGTCTACTTGGTCCTGTAGACCATCCCTCTCCCATATCTTGACTTCTTGTTCTGCGAACTGATGCTTCCTTCACCAACCTTAATTGACATTTGCCAGTTTATATAACAACATACCAGGGTTTTTTGTTACAGCCCTCCTTCCACATATGTGGGACCACTCCTTGGGTGTGGGCAGCTATTTCAATTTCTTTTAAGTCCTCTGTTGGGCCAGGATGGGAAATTACACTGTAAATTGTCCCAATATTCCCACATAGAAATGACATCCTGGAACATGTTGGATCTAAGATCTGTATTTCATTGTGCTGTTTGAACAAGTCAGGCCACTGGAATGCACTGAGTAAATAGTTGCATTGAGGTGATTCGGAGCAGGTCATTTCTTTAGTTTCTCTGTTAAAACAGTACCTACTTTTCAGGTGCCGTGGATTGTGATTTCAAGCTTTGGGACCCTCTGATAAATCCCAATATAAAGCACTATGGAAGATTTTCTTTTTTTTTTTTATGATGAGAAAAAACACCCATTTGGCATTAAAATGGCCACCATAAATACTAAGAGCTGAAAGCAATGCAAAATTCAGACTGGTCAATCAAAGACAAATCTAGAGAAATAATGCTTTTTGGATCACACTTGTATCACAACAAATGCCATGCCCTCTAAACACAAGTACGATAACTGATGCAGGCAGCAGAGAGAAGGTAGAGTACAGAAGGGGCAGAGAACACCCACCAGAAGCCTGTGCCAGCCCCTGCCATCAGCATGCATGGCCAGCCGCAGACCCCTCCCCACCTGCTGAGATGTGGTCAATGAGCAAAGAGAAGCAGATGAGCAATATATGTGCCAGCCTGGGCTTTACATCCTAAGATCTTGCTGTTGCTGCTTACTAAATGCCACAGACACAATAATAGCATATTACGGTTTGCAAGTAGAGGACAGAGGGTGAATTACCACAGCAGAGAAGGAATGGTTCAACCTCCAGCAGAGCACACAAAACCACCTGCTTGCATTCCCTGGCAGGTGACAGCAAATGGTGCCTCCCCTCACAACCTCCCTCGCTGGGCATTCATCATTTTGCACATGAGCAGAGAAGCAGCAGAAAACATTCTAGACTCTCAGAAACTAAGCTCCCCCGCCCCCTGCCCTGTGGTCTGCGGGTACCTGGCAGAAAGCAGTGTTCCTGGCAGAGCATACAAAGAGGCTGCCAGCATTTGTGTCAGTCCCAGCCCAGGCTGAGAGTGGTTGGTCCGGGTCCCCAGCCTGGGCTGAGGCAGGACCTCGGCAGGGAGGACGAGGGAGGGGTTTGAGAGATACATACGAAAGACAGAGGATCCAGCCAGACTTCCAACCTTCCGCACATCGTTATCTAAGGACAGAAGGATGCAGTGTGTTTCAGAGGCAATTCAGAAAACACACCTTCTTAAAGGAATTCTCCCTCTCCCACCCCACCCACAGCACCAATCAACCCTGCAAAAACAGGTAATCAGGTGGAAGTAAAGAGTAAATGTGTTTTTTCATATTGAAAATTACCACTATCCATCCCTAACACTGGATAATGTTACAGTCTACTATGTACTTCCACTTCTAAAGTCCGGGAAGGTAAAAGGCTTGTCCGGGGTCCATAACAGGAGTCATGACTTGGAACCCAGATGCATTTTCTCCACTATCCCACTGCTTCCCCAATAAGCTATGGCTTGGAAACTGGAATACCTGAGCAAGCAGTGGTCATGATGGCTGGGACACCATAGTAGGTGAAGGCTCCGTTCTCGAAGCGAAGGCCTTCCTTACCAACCTCCACTTCCACTTTACCCTGGAGAAAGAAGGTAGTGTGCTAAGGGTGTGGACAAGCACTTCCAGCTCTTTTAGTGAAGATGACCCTAAGTACTTCTGTTTGGATAATAAGTGGACCTAAAATCTTATCACAGGAGAATGTGAATTCCATCCAGATATGTTTTGAAACAGCAGCTTTAACTTCAGGAGCCCTTGGCAGTAAAGTTCTTGTTTAGTTAATAAAGCAGTATCCAGTCATGAACATGCAAGCTTTCCTTGAAGACTCTAATGGCTCCTTCTGAGGCAGGTCCAGCTAGCTCAGGACCCCATAAACCCCATAAACTGCTCCAGTGGTATAGTCTGAGACTGCTGCTGCTAAGTCACTTCAGTCGTGTCCAACTCTGTGTGACCCCATAGATGGCAGCCCACCAGGCTCCCCGACCCTGGGATTCTCCAGGCAAGAACACTGGAGTGGGTTGCCATTTCCTTCTCCAATGCATGAAAGTGAAAAGTGAAAGTGCAGTCTCTCAGTCATGTCCCACTCTTAGCGACCCCATGGACTGCAGCCTACCAGGCTCCTCCATCCATGGGATTTTCCAGGCAAGAGTACTGGAGTGGGTTGCCATTGCCTTCTCCGATAGACGATCTCTATTATCTCTAGCTGAGATAAAGCCAGATTCTGTGAGAAGCTTGAGCATATGGTATGCTATTAGGGGTCTGAAACCGTGTGTATGCACTGCATGGATCCATCCCAGACCCTACAAGGCCTGTACTATTTTTACCCCCAGTTTTATAGATGAATCAATTTTGAGGCTCATAAAGATTAAATAACTGAGTCAAGGTTAGTTAACAAGTACCAATATTGGAATTTTAAAACTAGGTCTTTCCAATTTCTGAACCTACCCTCTTGCCCCTATATTTTACCCCCGCCAAGATTTATTTGAAAATGGTTATGTTTATATTAGGCATAAGACTCTACTAGCGTTCCTTGTGTTATATAAACAATGTAAACACCCTTCTCAATTTCCAACAGTAAAGAATGCGACTCCATTTCTGGAGAAGAAGGCATTTTAACGAGGTTATCTGGAAGGATGGGTTTGAGGCATATACCATGTCCGAGCAGACAGGTGGCAGGGGGACTGTAACAGAGAGGCCCTTTCTAAGTCACTGTGAATTTAATTAAGATTTTAAGACAATCATTGTATTTAGGGTTCACCAGATTCTACTGGGAAGAGACTGTGAATAGGGGCGGGGCTAATGGTGGAGCCAGGCCAGGAGGCGGGGCTGGAACCTTGCCTGACATTTATTAACAGGCCTCTCCGCTTATTTACACCCACTCAGGGCAGGGTGGGTGACTGTACTCATGTGAGTACCAGGAAGATGCTGCAGCTCTCTCATTTGCTTGTTTATTCCCTCATAGCGCCTTTAAGGAGAAGATTAAGGGACTGCAACAGTTGAAGTGTGGCAGAGAGAGTGGACCTGTTTCATGTGCCTCCAGAGAGCAGAGCATGGACCAGTGGGTGGAAATCAGAGATGGTGAGGTTTTAGCTCGACAGAGAGAAGAGCTTAAAACAAGGAGTGCCTGAAATTTGGGAGGCATTGCACAGTTGCATTCCTGGGCATGGCCAAGCAGAGACAAGAGGTGATAGGGATTTTGTAGGACACCAGTTTAGGAAGTTCAGCAGCAGAACCCCTCGGCTGGGAGTTACCCACTGCACCCCCAACCACAAACATTGCTGACATCAGACTAAATGCCATCAAGACCCCATCACTCTAGGATGCCAGCCAGTCACACCTGTCTCCTTCTGTGAGTCATGGACAAACGCCCGCCCCAACTGGCCTTGCTCCCAAGGCAGCCTTGGAACCTGGCTCGGAGGAGGCATGGGCATTCCTCGTCAGCCTGGAGAAGTCCTACCTTGCCCTTGGAGGGTCCAAGGCTTTCCCACTCACCTGCAGAAGCAGCACAAAGTAGTCCACGGGGCGGTTGCGCTGGTAGAGGTAGTGTTCCGGGGCCTTCTTGTTCTTCTCATCAAACTTCAGCTCCTGGATCACGTTGGGATGTTTCAAGAGCCGAAGCAGGATCTTCTCCGAGAGGTACAGAGACTTAAATGGCTCCACTTCTAGGGGAGGGTGAAGGCAGGAGGAATCAGCAGCAGGGAGGAGTCAGGGTGGACATAACCAGAGCCATTCATGCTCCACGCTCCATCCTGCAATTCCCTTAGGTGGGTGGGTCGGGGGGTGTCTTAAGCCCAAGTGTGCATCTTCGGGCCCTCTGGGGATATGGGTACCTGCACTGGCATTTCAGGTCACTGTTATGACAGTGTCAATTTTGTTATTAATTTTCTCATTGACTTTATTTAAAGCTGCACATAGACTTAAAAAAGAAGAAAATCCTGCCATTTGTGACAGCATGGATGAACCTGGAGGATGTTATGCTAGGTGACATAAGCCAGGCACAGAGGGACAAATACTACACGATACCATTTATATGATGAATCTAAAATAGTCAAATTCATAGAAACAGAGAGTAGAATGGGCTGGGAGAATGAGGTAATGGGGATATTAGTCAGAGGGTACAGAGTTCCAGTTGTGCCAGATGAATAAATCCTAGAGATCTACTGCACAGCATATAGAGCCCAAGAACAATGCTATACTGAAGACTCTTGAGAGTCCCTTGGACAGCAAGGAGATCCAACTAGTCCATCCTAAAGGAAATCAGTCCTGAATATTCACTGGAAGGACTGATGCTGAAGGTGAAACGCCAATACTTTGGCCACCTGATGCCAAGAACTGACTCATTTGAAAAGACCCTGATGCTGGGAAAGATTGAAGGTGGGAGGAGGAGGGGAAAACAGAGGGTGAGATGGTTGGATGGCTTCACCTACTCAATGCACATGAGTTTGGGTAAACTCCGGGAGCTGGTGATGGACAGGTAGGCCTGGCGTGCTGCAGTCCATGGGGTCGCAAAGAGTCCGACATGACTGAGCGACTGAACTGAATTGAACTTAAAATTTTGCTAAGATCTTATATTAACACACACACACACACACACACACACACGAATAGTAATAACACATATAGAAAGTGGCAGGAAACTTTTGGAAGTGATGTTTATGGCACAGATTATGATGATGGTTTTATGAATGTATGTGTATCTCGAAGCTCATCAAGTTGTTTACATTAAATATGTACCATTTTTTGTATGTCAACTATATTGCAATAAAGTGGTTTAAAAAGCAGCTGGAGTTAGACATGGATAAGTAAGCCATGTGAACATGGCTAAAAATGTTTTTGTTTTAATGCTATGATCAAATGAAATACAGAGAATTTAATCTGACTTATTTGTATGATGTATATCTGTTGAGTTGAAATGAAATTTCAAGTTAACAGGAACACTTAATTATTTAAGTGGAAAGTTCTCAATAAGAAGCATCATTGCATTGTCTTTACATATTAATAGATATTATTATATACTATATTATTATGTTATGTTATACTATACTATTATATTATGGCATATCATTATATTTACAGATACATCTGCTTTGTTCTAGGAAATCAGATATCCAGTTGACATCTGTAGTCATTGAAAGACTATATTAGAACTATAAAGTCAGAACTATATTACACGTTTAAAACCCTAAAGAAGCTCCAATTTAAAATTTTCTACCTTTTAGCATCTGGAATAGTACTAGCATTCATTATGCACTCAATAAATACATGCTGGATTAAATAGTGAACTTACTAATGTGTGTGATTGTTCTAGGTCAGCACATAATTAGGCATGAATGAGGAGATTAGACAGCTCAAAGACAATTTTACCTTCTTACAAGAAGGAGAAGTTTATCTTTGGATCCTCTCTTTTTTTTTCTCTAAAGATTCTGGGATTCACAATCCATGTCTGTATTTGAAGAACTCATAGCTCACAGGCCTACATGGCCCCTGGAGAGTCCGGGCCCCCAGGGCTTTGTAGCTACATAGGACATCGCCTGTCCCTCCCAGATGAACCCTCTGGGCCACCAACCCCCACCATGAAGCAGGTAGAGGAAGGGAAAGTGCAGTGGTGGATTCCTCAGCTCTTTTCTCAAGTAGAAGAGAGAAAAGCAGAGTTGCATCATACTCACTTACCCTGAGAAAATCGGAGGCTGAAAACGAGCAAATGTAGGGTCCTGTTGCCCCTGCCCAAGGATAACCTCCTCTTCTGGAACAGAGGTTCTCAGTCCCTGCACTGGACTCGTTGCAAGGTGTTAAGGATGACTGGTGCCTGGGTCCCGCCCTCCAGAGCTGCCTTGCCTGCCTGGGGTGGAGATGCAGGAGGGCAGGGTCATCATACCTGTGGCCATGAAGCGGTGTGTGGCCAGCAGAAGCTGTGGCGAGATCTTCACCCTCATCTCCGAGTCGGAAAGCTTAAACAAGGAGAAGTCGTGCCGCTTCCTCTCCCTGTGTGGGACCCTCTGCTTTTTCCGATTGTCTGCTGTGGGGACAGGGGACAGATCGCAACTATCTCAGAGTCACTGTTGATTTTTGGAGGTTTCACCTGAGACAGGTCCTTTGGGACCATGGGGATTTCTGGAAAGTGTCAACAAGTCTCTGTATTAATCGCACTGAAGTGGTGAACAGTGGAAAAGTGGAAGGCTGGCCTGGGGCTCCAAAGTTCAGGCTTCTAGGGCTGGCTCCCCTGCTTATGAGCCGTGCAGCATCTCTAAGCATCACAGTCTTGTGTGCTTTAATTTATACAATAGAGTTAGTGATTAATCATAACTCTTCTGCTCATAAGTTTAGTGTCTGCATGCTTAGTCACTCCATCGTGTCCGACTGTATTCAACCCCAGGGACTGTAGCCTGCCAGGTTCTTCTGTCCATGGGATTCTCCAGGCAAGAATACTGGAGTGGGTAGCCATTCCCTTCTTCAAGGGTCTTCGAAACTCAGGGATAGAACTCAGGTCTCCTGCATTGTAGGCAGATTCTTTACCGTCTGAGCAACCAGGGAAGCCCCATAAGGTTAATGATTAATTGTAATTTTTCTGCTCATCTCAGGTAGTTATTATAAGACTCCCATCAGAATCTATCTGTGAAATGCTTACAAATAACTGTATGCTTACAAAAAGGACTTCACACACGAGGGACTTGTGTTCTTAGCATCAGGGACTCTGGCAGGGCCTGGGGGTTTATGCCTCGGCCATACTCCTGTCCCCAGAGCTGGACTCACCTCGTGTCTTCCCACTGATTTAAACCATGCTCCGAGCGGTACAGACGGATGCCACCCAAAGGAGGTGGGGGGTGGTCACTCCTCTTTCCACTCACAATTCTCTTGCTTCAACCCTGGCCCCTCCACCGGGAGAGAATTGGGGGAAATAAAGGAAAGGAGAAAAATGCAACTAGCTCTATAATCCATAAAGGTGAGTTCTCCGGGTGGGCCTCAGGCAGGACTATTGTGATTATTGATTGAAAAAAATCTCTGCTTTTTCCAGTTTAATTTTTCTCTCTGCTTTTTAAAATCTTGTCTCTCTCTCTCTAAAATATATATATATATATATATTTTTTTTTTTTTTTCCAGGGGTGACTTCCTTGGTGGTCCAGTGGCTAAGACTCCACGCTCCCAAGGCAGGGGGCCTAGGTTTGACCCTTGGTCAGGGATCTAAGATGCCACATGCCACAACAAAGTGTTTGCATGTTGCAACTAAAAAGATCCTGAGTGCTGCAACTAAGACCTGACACAGCCAAATAAATCAATAAAAATCTGTTTTGGGATAAAGGGTAGGTTTTCTTTGGTCATATGTCTCTTGCTTTCCCTTAGTACTGAGTAAAATATTGAAACTTTAACCTATCTTAACCTGTGCTAGGGAAGCAGAGAAGCAGATTAGGGTTTTTCTAAAGTTGCCCTGGAGCAAAACAGCGGTTCAGGGAACTCAGTGCAGGCTGAACAGACACACTGGAAATGAAAGGGAGAGAACTCCAGGGGACGGGCTCCCTGGGACTCTCCCCCTCCTTCTGATTTCGCTCTGCCACATGACTGAGTTCCCTTCTAGAAGGAAGAAAGTGCCCTCCTTCACACTGCTCTTTTGTGGGCCTGCCTTGGACTTCCGGCCCCGGCTTTAAGGCTCCTTGTGTCTGGTTGCCACAAATGGTGAGATCCCACAGTGAGATCCAGGCCCAGCTGTCCTGGGGGTCAGGATCTGGGGAGAAGCAACACAGTAGTCCTGGCTCCTCAGCCTTCTCACCGTTCTTAAGGATTCATGCTTATTTATAAGAATGGGAAAATCATAACCCTCTCTTTTAGAGAGGGGATGGTTTAGCAAGAGAGCAGCAAAGATATCTATCAGACCACTCTTTTCCATTACTGGTAAGTAACCTTCTGATTTATATGACGTGTTCGTCTAAATATTCCCTCTCTATCCTCCATCAGAATGCTACCAAATAGTTAATCACCGGAGAATCAGTTTCCTCTGATCTCCCTCTTCATTCCTTCTATTTTATTCTATTTATTTTTAAAATACTTTTTTTTTGATGTGAACCATTTTTAAAGTCTTTATTGAATTTGTTAAAAATTGCTTATGTTTTATGTTTTGTTTTTTTGGCCATGAGGCATTTAGGGTCTTAGCTCTCCAAGCAAGGACTGAACCCATACCACCTGCGTTGGAAGATGGAGTCTTACCCACTGGACTGCCAGGGAAGTCCCCATTCCTTCGATTTTAATAGTGAGTATTGGAATATCAGGTTGTTGAAACAAATGCCCTAGGAAGAGCTTACTCACTTAGACTGCTGTCACTACTATTAACATCAGCCACTAACACTTTAGTGTGAATATTTTCACCAATATATCTATTGAGACACTTGGGATTTCTAAATCTAGAGCACAGTGATAGTCAGAGGTGGAGAAGGGGAAAAGGACTGGGGGATGGAGAGATCAGCCCCTATTTTAAGGTAATGAGCTGGGCCGGGGCTCCACTGCAACAGCAGACACTGTGACGCTCCTGCTAAGTTTCATCAAGGCTTGGCCCACCTTGATCTGATCTCTTCTCACCCCAAAGGGAAGCACTCTTTCTGCACCACTCACTGCCTTAGCGTCTTGAAGTTTTTTCTACTAGGAGCTTGTCTCTGAACAGTTGCCCCCAGCAAACCAAGGACACAGATCTGGAGTGGGTTCTCTGAGGGGAGGATGGGGACTGCTGTTATACTTGATGAAACTGGGAGGAGGGGACACTTACTGGCCTAGGGACTCCCATGGATTTGATAACACTCCCATTTTTGAGGAAAGCAGGCCTTTGTAATGTTTGTGAGCAAAGCTTTGATAAGACTCAGTAACGAAAGCAGTCACTATCGCAGGGAGGAACCTGTGTTGTTCCTGGGAGGATTGGGGAGGAGGGTGAGGAGACTAGACCAGAGCCAGGGGTGAAAGGGAGGAGGAGGGGAACCAGGCAGCAGGGTTGAAACATACACAGGACAAGAGCAGCGTCTAAAAGGACGACTTAGGTCTGGCTTAGGTTGTGCTGGGTGATGTCATGAGTCTCCACAGCACGCTGATGTTGCTGTGAGTGAATCATGAGTGGAACCCCCAGGGATGCTGGGGTCTATGTCCAGGTGGACAAAGAGACAAGCCAGGAACAACACAGGGGACAGAAACAAGGGCAGAGAGGTCATCTGAGGTGCACTTCATTTCCTCCATCCAAAGGCCAGGAGGTCTCCTTTTCATAGTCTTGGCTCTGTTCCTAAAGGTTCTCTCTTGATAAACATTTAGCTAGCATACTCTCAGTGACTCATCGGTGGTTCAGGCTGGGGCATGTTGCCATGCCAGCCCCTGGGGCACACACAGCAACACTTGGGGCTTGTCCTGACCCCCTTTCACACTGTTCATTAAATTAAGCCAGCTCTGAGAACCTCACAGGAAAATATGATGGCTTTGGACAAGAGCCACTTACTGTAGAGGTCAGTTTCATCCAGGATCTCTGACTTGATGATCTCCTCTATGATGTCCTCCAGTGTGACGATGCCCATCACCTCATAGAAGGGGTCCCCTTCTCCCTCGTTATTCACCCGCTGGACAATGGCCAGGTGAGACTTTCCTAGAGACAAAGGAAGTCACAGTTAAGCATCTGGGATATTTTCAGAGAAATTTCCTTTTGAGAAAATGATACTAAATTGCTCTCTGACCAATCTTGGGACTGAACCACTGAACCCATTCCAGGATCTCTTTAAAACATGAAGTCTGTATACAACCTCTTATAAATGCAAACTTTATACTTTTATATCACTATCGCTTTTGAAGCAAGTTACTTGGACTTCCCTGGTAGTCCAGTGATTAAGAATTTGTGTGCCTAACAGGGCACATGGGTTTGATCCATGGTCTGGGAAGATTCCACATACCTCGAAACAACTAAGCCTGTGTGCCACAACCACTGAGCCTGTGCTCTAGAGCCCTCGTGCTGCATCTAGAGAAAGCCCATGTGTGGGAACAAAGATCCAGTATAGCCACAAATAAATAAATAAATAGAAAGTTACCTGATATACACAACGCCATTTAATTTTTTTTCCTGTAATTTTCCTATATTAAGAAGTATATCTAAGCTGAAGGAGGATGAATAATCTAATTGAGAGAATTAGAATTTGGAGTTAGAAGAAGTAGGTTAGAAGCCTGCAAACCTCCTCGCCCCCATCCCTAACTATCTTAGTGACTATCTGTGCAACTCACCCTGGACAAACCAGTATGTTAAACCTGTACTGAATCTCAAGCTTCTCATCCAGCATTAGAAGATAATACTAAAATGGTGATTTTCAATATGGCTCCCAGAGGCTTTGATATGCCTCCCATTGAGAAGCATGGTCTAATCAACTCCCTCGGGCTTGTGGCTGCTTCAATCAATCGAGAACAGGGAAAGTGAAAGTGTTAGTCGCTCAGTTGTGTCTGACTCTTTGTGACCTAATGGACTGTAACCCACCAGGCTCCTCTGTCCATGAAATTCTCCAAGCCCAAGGGATCTTCCTCACCCAGGGATCAAGCCCGGGTCTCCTGCCTTACAGGCAGATTCTTTACCACTTGAGCCACCAGGGAAGCCCAGAGAACAGAGAAATGTCTGCAATGAGGCTTCTGAGAATGCATCATAAAAGGCATATAGCTTCTGCTGCAGAAACACTCTAAAGAAGTCTGACAACTACCGTGAGGCCACCATGGTGAAGGGGACCCATGTCGGTGCTTAGGTGACAGTCCCAGCTAAGCCTGGCCTTTCCACCATGCCACCAAAGTGCTGGACAGGTTAGAGAAGAAGCCTTCTATGGCGGTGGATCCTGCCCCACCTGCTGGCATTCTCCCCAATCATCTGAGACGTTTCTAACCACGGGCACAATCACTGTGAAGCAGAGATAAGCAACTCCCACTGAATTCCTGACTCAGGAATCTGTGAGCATGATAAAATGGCTGTTGTTTCATGCTTCCAAGTTTTGAGGTGGCTTGTTAATAGCAGCAGTAACTAGGACAATCAATTTCCATCAAGTGATTGTGGAGTTCAAATGGCCTAGTGGATGTGTCCAGGATCAGTTGCACAGATAGTCACTAGGGAGTAGGGGCAGGGAGGTTTCCATAGTGCTTTCCATAAAGGCACTGTGTAAACTGTAATATGTCATAGGCAGTTAACTTACTGCCCAGCAGCTGACTAACAACAGTTAACATTTATTGAGATAACTACATGCCAGGTACTATTTGGAGCACTTTACATGTATCAGTTCATTTCATCCTCATAACAACCCCTGAGACAAGTACCATTATTATTCCTATTTTACAAGCGAAACAACTGGGGCACAGATGGTTAACTAATAAGCCTAAAGTTACAGTCTGTAAGTGGCAAAGCTACACTTTGTGAACCCAGGTAAACTGGTTTTCGGTCCTAATCTAGAGACTGTCTTACCTGAGTCCTGCTTCACCTTGGTTTATTTTCATCCACTGATAGATGCATTTTCTGGATCTGTTTCTCAAAGGACAATCTGGGTGGTTCTTTTCCTTGGCTAAGAGAACATCTTCTTAAATTAGGAGACTATCTAGGGTACGGATTCAGATGTTATTCTTGCCCCTCTCCAAAAAAAGGAAGTTCATGCCTTATCACTGCTACCCTGTATAAGCTTTTGCTCACCCACTGTTAGAAATATCAGACTAGTAAGCTTGCCAGTGCATAATTAACCATTAAAATTTAAACAACATGAATTTACGTATCAAATACTTCAAATCGCAAGACAGCTACTTATTGGGATTTTTAACGAGACAGATGGCATCTATATCACTCAAAAATAGTCTCTAATTTCCTCTCCACCTTCAACTCATCCTGCGACTTACTCCCAAACTGACTTGATCAGGCCACTCCCCCACTCAAACACCCTCCCTATTGCGCACAAAGTCAAATCTAGGCTCATTAGTTTGGTATTCTCAAGACTGCAAAATGTAGCACCTCCCTGTCTTTCTAACTGCATGCCCTACCACATCCTCCAAATATCCCGTACTCCAGAGGAACCCTGTTACCTCCAGCTCCTAACTTCCTCCACGTCCATTTTCCAGGTTCTCACTCACACCATCTCCTTTTCCCATTCTGTCTCCTTTATAACTCCATTAAAGCACTTATCACAATTTGCTGCTTCTCATAACTTAAAATGTATGTGTCCTCTACAGCAGCAGTCCCCAAACTTTTTGGTACCAAGGACTGGTTTCGTGGAAGACAATTTTTCCATGGATGGGGAGGGGGGTGGTTTTGAGATAATTCAAGTGCATTACACTTACGGTGTATTTTATTTCTAATCTAATGCTGCCACCGATCTGACAGGAGGTACCAGTCCGCGGCCTGGAGGCTGGGGACGCCTGCTCTACTGGGCCTACGTGTCTTCCTCAGATTGTAAGATTCTTCAGGACAAAGGCTCATACACTTAGTCAGGGTTTTCTCTACACAACAGGCAGTCAATAAGTGCCTGATGAACTGAGCTAAGACTGAATAAAAGTCCACAGTTTATGTAATACATGATATTAAAACCAGACAAAACCCTTTTTAAAAACTAAAATACAGTGTGTTTAAATTAACATTTAAACTGAATCAGTGGTTCTAAAATTATCCTTTGAAACAACTACATCCTGCCCAATTGGATTGAAGTGTTTTGTAGCTTAAATTAGATTATGTTAATTGTTAGGATGTGCTCAATTTAAAATTGTTTTTTTTAAACACATGTTCTTAAACTTCTGGCACCTGCTCTCACTTTTCTGCTAACACGTGCTAGCATATGACTAGCATAATGGAAAAAGTTGGAAAAGTGATTTCTTAAAATTATTTTCTATAATTGGATAATTTTTTGTTATGTGGAGCCCAGAATATATATAATACAGCCATACTTCCTGCCACCCAGAGGTTAGTTTATATAATGGGATTAAATAAATCAACATCTTATGTTGTTTCACAAGAAGTGTCCCAACTTCCAAGTGAAAATCCACCTTTGGTCTACACCTTTCAAGGTCAATTTGAGGACAAACTATATGATCATCAGGGAATAATGATTTCAAGTCCTAATTATATGATATTCAAGACAATGTACTTGTGTAATCTATTTAGAAATATTTTATAATTCACAATCAGCCTTTATGATTCCGTCAAGTGCCTGTAGAGATCTACAAACAAATGAAGGAAGTCATTGTTTCCTGGGGACAGACTGGAACAGGAATCAATAATCACATACCCCTGTTCTGAGCTGACAATGGGACAAGAAAGCCAGCTGTTCCCATGACACACATACCCCAGGTCCCTCCCTCAAAGCAGCTGGCCTTGGAGACGCAACTCCTGACACTCTTCCTCTTCCTGGGCCCCAGAAGTGCTAGAGCTGTGGGCCTGGGATGGAGAAGGTTCATGTCTCTTAGAGATCTTACCAACCCTGAGCGATGACCTATGAGTATTCAAAACTGCGGCAGTGGAGGCTCAAATTTCACAAGTGTTTCTATCTTTTGCTGGGCAAAAACTGTTTCTAACATGCTTTATGTCTCCTCCCATGGATGAGTGCTGTGTTTACTTGCAAATGGCACACTTGAGGGAGTGGCTTCAATCTTGGTTAATCCCCTCTGATGTCCTTCTATGAGGTTCTGTGAATGCTGTCCCTCTACAGACTAGCAGAATTGCTCAAGTTCCTTCTAACAACCACTAGCCTATTGATTTCAATTTCCTTCCAACTTACTAGAAATTTGGGTATCTGTGAAAGAAATTTAAAATATCAATGACCTCAGATATGCAGATGACATCACCCTTAAGGCAGAAAGTGAAGAACTAAAGAGCCTCTTGATGAAAGTGAAAGAGGAGAGTGAAAAACATTCAAAAAACTAAGATAATAGATTCTGGTCTCATCACTTCACGGAAAATGGGTGGGGGAACAATGGAAACAGCCAGAGACTTTATTTTCTTGGGCTCCAAAATCACTGCAGATGGTGACTGCAGCCGTGAAATTAAATGATGCTTGCTCCTTGGAAGAAAAGCTATGACAAACCTAGACAGCTTATTAAAAAGTAGAGACATTACTTTACCAACAAAGGTCCATCTAGTCAAAGCTATGGTTTTTCCAGTAGTCATGTATGGATGTGAGAATTGGACTATAAAGAAAGCTGAATGCCAAAGAATTGATCCTTTGAACTGCAGTGTTGGAGAAGACTCTTGAGAGTTCCTTGGATTGCAAGGAGATCAAACCAGTCAATCCTAAAGGAAATCAGTCCTGAATATTCATGGGAAGGACTGATGCTGAAGCTGAAACTCCAATACTTTGGCCACCCGATGCCAAAAACTGACTCCTTGGAAAACACCCTGATACTGGGAAAGATTGAAGGTGGGAGGAGAAGGGGATGACAGAGGATGAGATGGTTGGAAGGAATCATCGACTTGATGGACATGAGTTTGGGTAAGCTCTGGGAGTTGGTGATGGACAGGAAGCCTGGCATGCTGCAGTCCATGGAGTAGCAAAGGGTCAGACATGACTGAGCGACTAAACTGAACTGTGAAAACAATTTAGGTTAATGATGATGAACGTTAACATTTATATGCTGCTGCTGCTAAGTCGCTTCAGTCGTGTTCGACTCTGTGCGACCCCATAGACGACAGCCCACCAGGCTCCCCCATCCCTGGGATTCTCCAGGCAAGAACACTGGAGTGGGTTGCCATTTCCTTCTCCAATGCATGAAAGTGAAAAGTGAAAGTGAAGTCACTCAGTCATGTCCGACTCTTAGCGACCCCATGGACTGCAGCCTACCAGGCTCCTCTGTCCACGGGATTTTCCAGGCAAGAGTACTGGAGTGGGGTGCCACTGCCTTCTCCATAGAACTAACAATTTGTTAAGATGTTTCACACAGGGTACAGGAGAGTCATGGACATTGTGAGAAGATTTCCTGAGAATTGTGAGAACCCTTCATTTTGTGAATTAGAGATGTTTGGCCCTGCTTTCTCCAGAATCTATTGAGAGACAATAGGAACTGTGTCATATACAAGTGTCTTATGCATATTTTGAAGCAAGATAGCTTCTTTCTCAACTTCTGGATTCTCTCTCATTGGGTGCCCACTTCACTTGAAGAATTAAAAAAGACTATTTCTTTAGGATTGTTACTGTAAACAAGATGGTACATGGAGGACAGCAACGCCATGTTGAACTGCAGAGGGCGCTTTGCTCAGTACTTTGCTCTGTACACTCCCAGCCTATAGGTAAGTCCAAAGCAACTGGGTCCCTGGAAGAATCACCCTTCCTTTTGCTAAAAATAGTCAAAGTGAAAAAATTTAAGTTTGCTAATTCCAAGGCCCTATTTGATCTGATTAAGATATAAAGACTCAGGGCTTACCTGGTGATCCAGTGGTTAGGAATCCATCTGCCAGTACATGGGACACGAGTTCGATCCCTGGTCCAGGAAGAACCCATATGCTATAGAGTAATTAAGCCTCTCCACTGCAACTACTGAGCCCATGTGCCTAGAGCCCTCCCTCTGCAATAAGAGAAGCCATGTTCTCTTATGAGAGATGAGAAGCCTGTTCACTGCAACTACAGAAAGCCTGCATGCACTTAAAAAAAAAGATACAATCAGGCAAAAGGCAATTCTTTAAACAGAAAACTCATGAATGCTACCACTTGATGAGGTATTTTAACATGTCCCTTGACCATACTACCATGGCACTGAACACCAACAGATGAAAATCTCTGGATTGAATTGAAAGATAAGGAAACAATGGATCTTACTGCAATGCATTTTCTAGAAATTAAGGCAACATCTGTCTCTGTTGTAAGAATACATTTCATTCTGGTTTAGTAGCGTTCTACTTCTGAACTGGTAGCTACTGGCTTGAATCCCTGCCATGTTCCTGGTATCCAGCCTCAGCAGAAGTCCCAGTCCTGTCCTGATGATTTGGCCTGTTGACATGCCTTTCCTGGCTTCCAGCAGCTGTAGACTCCTTAAGCCTTGATTGCTGCCCTCTAGGCTACTTGCCCGGAGAAGGCGATGGCACCCCACTCCAGTACTCCTGCCTGGAGAATCCCATGGACAGAGGAGCCTGGTAGGCTGCAGTCCATGGAATCGCTGAGGGTCGGACACGACTGAGTGACTTCACTTTCACTTTTCACTTTCATGCATTGGAGAAGGAAATGGCAACCCACTCCAGTGTTCTTGCCTGGAGAATCCCAGGGACGGGGGAGCCTGGTGGGCTGCTGTCTATGGGGTCACACGGAGTCGGACACGACTGAAGTGACTTAGCAGCAGCAGCAGCAGCAGCAGGCTACTTGCCTGGGAGAAGGCAATGGCACCCCACTCCAGTACTCTTGCCTGGAAAATCCCATGGATGGAGGAGCCTGGTAGGCTGCAGTCCATGGGGTCGCTAAGAGTCGGACACGACTGAGAGACTTCACTTTCACTTTTCACTTTCATGCATTGGAGAAGGAAATGGCAACCCACTCCAGTACTCTTGCCTGGAGAATCCCAGGGATGGGGGAGCCTGGTGGGCTGCTGTCTATGGGGTCACACAGAGTCGGACACTACTGAAGTGACTTAGCAGCAGCAGCAGCAGCAGGCTACTTGCCTGGAAAATCCCAGGGACGGGGGAGCCTGGTAGGCTGCCGTCTATGGGGTCGCACAGAGTCGGACACGACTGAAGTGACTTAGCAGTAGCAGCAGGCTACTTCCTCTCAGACTCTGATTTGCAATCTTCAGCTCCATTGCTGTCTACAGCTCAATGAAACATGCAGTAGAGAATACGCACCTATGGCTTAAGACTTGTTTGGACCACAGTGTTAGGATGATTTTGGTGAAACTGGAGAAGTAATCCTCAAAGAAGCATAATGGGTAAGAATATGGGATTAAGTCATACTAAAACCCTCCATTAAGCAGGGCCACCTGGGGTAGAGGTACCCCAGTGCTTTGGAATACATTCCACCTAGTTCAGTGTTTCTCAATGCTGGCTCTATACAAGAATCATCTGAGAAACTAATAAATACACTCTGAAGACTGGATCTCATGCACAGACATTCTGATTTCATTTGTTTGGGATGGGGCCATGACACCAATAGTTAAAAACATTCCTCAGGTAATACCAATGTTCAGCCAAGTCTGAGAATTATTACTTGCTTTCCAGTCACGTTCTCAAAGTGTGGTCCCTGGACTATCAGCATCACTTGAAATGCAAATTCTTAGGCCCCACTCTAGACCTAGTAGATCAGAATCTCAGGGGGTATAGTCCAGTGATCAGTGGTTTAACAAGCTTTTAGCTGGTTATGATGCAGGCTAAAGTTTGAAAACCACTGGTTTATAGGTAGGCTCTATGGCACTCTGGTTATTTGTCTGATGACCTCTACTGAGGAAGAGAAACAAGCACTGAGATTTCTAATACAATCCTCATCTTTTCTGTGTACTTGGTTTAAGTCACAAGATGTTAAGTACTCATGAAAGGAGAGGAAAGAACCTCCTGGACAAATGATAGTTGTGTGGCAAGCTGATGAATGCTTTCTCTCATATGATGTGGTGGTTATGGTATTTTGTTACAGGGCATAGCGTGGCAGCTGACTCTTTCATGCTGAGCCTGGAAAGAGGTTTCTTTTTTTTTTTAATATATATTTATTTTAATTGGAGGCTAATTACGATATTGTATTGGTTTTGCCATACATTAACATGAATCCGCCATAGGTGTGCATGTGATCCCCATCCTGAACCCCTCTCCCCTCCCTCCCCATACCACCCCTCTGGGTCATCCCAGCGCACCAGCCCCAAGCATCCTGTATCATACATCCAGCTTTTGTACCAATGAGACAAGTTTGAAGTACTGCACCATCTATTAGGCTCTTGGTATAAGTGAGGTCAATAAAATTTCCCACTTCTGAAAGTCAAACTAGTCTTTTCTGTTGCCTCAAGAATCCAAAGGGTGGTCCTAGTACTGGTTACTGGTAGTGCTCTGTCTTTACCACCTGGCATCAACATGCCCAAGCTATAAGTCAGACTTCTTAGAAGGGTGACTAGGTTTTCAAACATTGCTTTTGAAGCAGTGGTTCTCAACTGGGGCTGATTTTTGCCTCCCAGGGAACATTTGGCAATATCTGGAGACAATCTGGCTTGTCACAACTTGGGGCAGGAGATGATATTGGCATCTAATGGTTGCATGTAGTGTTGCTCTCCAACAGCCTCAACATAAGGAGTGTCAAGGTTGGAAACCTTGCCCTAAAGAAAGTTACAAGTGTCAGCAACATTACAACTGTTCTCTGGTATTTGAAGAAGTTGGAATAACCTCCAAAGGTCCTTAATAAATGTAGCTTCTAGATGGTTTAGGCATATCCACAGAGAAGAGCTCCCAGGTACCCTATTAGCATACCTCCAATGCCTTGAAAAGAAAATCAAATAATTGATTTGCTTTCTCTCTCTTTCAAAAATAGTTACCGCACTTTGGTAAGGTAATTGTTCCCAAGATAAAATACAGAAGCCGGGGGAAAGCTTACTGCTTGAAAATAGAGAACCAAGGAAAGCAGAAATCATTTTATGGTTTTATGGTTTCTGCCTCACTTATGACCTTCACCTTGCAAAATCTAGTGGCTTTGCTACATTCTTATTCTTTCTGGTATCCCTACAATATCTTTTATTCACTTGGTAGGCAGTATTGAGTGCCTCTTCTTTCCTTCCTTTTTTAAAACAAAAATTTATTTATTTATTTGGCCGTGCCAGGTCTCAGTTGCAGCCTGAGGGATCCAGTTCCCTGACCAGAGATCGAAACCGGGTCCCCTGCACTGGGAGCACTGGACCACCAGGGAAGCCCCAAGTGCCTCTTCTTCCTTCTGTGGTCTTGGTGACTCTCTCACACTTGAAGTGCGGGACCAGCAGCATTGCATATCACCTCATTCAAAGTGCAGGCTCTTGCATTTGAGTCAGTTCTAATGAAGTGGATGAACCTAGAGCCTAGTATACAGAGTGAAATAAATCAGAAAGAGAAAACCAAATATCCTACATTAACACATATATGTGAAATCTAGAAAGATGGTCCTGAGGAACCTATTTGTAGGGCAGCAATGGAGACGCAGACATAGAAAATAGACTTGTGAACATGGGGGAGCGGCGAAAGAGAGGCTGGGATGAACGGAGAGAGTAGCACGGCAATGTGTACACTACCATGTGTGAAACAGATCGCCAGCGGGGATTTGCGATATGGCTCAGGGAGCTCAAACCAGTGCTCTGTGACAACCCAAAGGGGTGGGAGGGAGGTCCCAGAGGGAAAGGACGTATGTATACCTATGGCTGATTCATGCTGATGTATGTGGAAACCAATACAATATTGTAAAGCAGTTATTCTTAAATTAAAATAAATGAATTAAAAAAATGATGCAGGTTCTTGGGTTCTATTCCTGACTTACAGAATCTGGATCTTGGTGGGTGGGGTCCAGACAGCTGCTTTAATGATATCCCAGGTGATTCTTATGTACATTAGAGTTTGAGAAGCACTGCTCTTGACACTTGCTATTCAGTGTGGCCCTTGAACCAGGCGTCACAGGATCACCTGGGAGCTTGGCAGTTTGAGTCATGATCTGTAGATCCTCAAGATCTCAGGTGATTCTTTTGATCCTTATGGAGTTGAGTATGAGAAGAGCTGGCCAAGACTACCCTGTTTTTCTTTCTGCCCTTATGACTAATATTTTTCTGCTCCCATTGTGGATTCCTTTACTTTATCCTCACCTGAAGGTAAACATTGGAGAAGGAAATGGCAACCCACTCCAGTATTCTTGCCTGGAAAAATCCCATGGACAGAAGAGCCTGGCGGGCTGCAGTTCAGGGGGTCACAAAAGAGTCGGACACAAATTAGTAACTAAACAACAAGCACAATAAAGATAAATATATCTTAAAGACTTTAGCTCAGTGAGTCTTGACACTGGCTGCCTGTGGGAATTAGCTGGGGAGTTTAAAACCTACTGAGACCTGTGTCCCACCCAGGAAAGTTCTGACCTAATCAGTCTGGCGTGTGGTCCAGGCATTGGGATGTTCAAAACATCTTCAGGTGACTCTAAAGTGGGCAGTTGCAGTTAAGAACCTCCACTCCAATCCCTGATCCTCTGCTCTTCTCTCTCCTCTGGATTAAATATCCCTGGGACTTCCCTGTAGTCCAGTGGTTAAGAATCCACCTTACAATGGAGGAAATGTGGGTTTGATCCCTGGTTGGGGAACTAAGATCCCACATGCTGTAAACAACTAAGCCAGTGAGCCTCAACTAGAGACTGAAGATCCTGCATACAGCAACTAAGACCCGATGCAACCAAATAATCAATTAAAAAAAAAATCCCAACAGAGCCTTTCAATGTCACCATCACTTCTTTCCTGAACTAAATTTATATCTTAACATCAGAGTCTATTTTGAACTGTCATCTTGTTTTAGACGTTGTGCCTGAGCTTTCCCCTTGTCTTGTCAAAATCACTTATCCAAATAGGAACACACGGTTTCCAAGACCCACTATCCCCACTCTCCCTCCCTCTCCACCATAACAAACGGCACCTTCAGCTCTAACCCAGGAGTTGTAACCCAGGAATCAGTTTTTACCTTCTTTTTCTTTGTTCCTATTTAGAAAAAAAAAAAATCCCAAAAAACTTCCAATTCTTTCTCCTCTTCATTCTCTCAACTGGTATTTATTAAATACTACTATGTGCCAAGCACTCATCTAGGCACTGGACATGCAGCAATGAACAGATGGACAAAATCACCTTCTTCCTGTAGCTTACATTCTAGTACGTGGGGTGAGAGATAATAAGGCAGATAGATATATGAACTCTATTGCTCTGGCTACGGGAGAAGCACAGCAGGGAAGACTGGTGAGGGAGCGTGTGGATGGAGTGACCATGTAGTACAGTTTCAGGCAAGGGATGCCAGATAAATTCCCTGAGAAGCTGGTATATAAATACAGATCTAAAGGCGGTGAGTTAGGGAGCCCTGTGGATACCTGGAGCATATCAGCAGCATAAGATGCAAAGGCCTTGAATTTTGGAAGTGTAACTGATGTGCTTGAGGAACGGTTGCAGAAGTGAAAGAGGACAGTAGTGGGCCAAGGTCAAGGAGGAAAGGGGTGGGGTATCTGTCACTTTGATAGATAGAGCCTGAAAGGTCTTTGTGAGGACTTAGGCTCCTACTCTGGGTGAGATAAAGCCATTGTAGAGTTTTGTGTTTGTGTCTATGTTTGGTTTTGGCAAAAAAGTGATATGATCTGACTTACATTTTAAAAGAATCTCTCCAGCGGCTGTTTGAAGAGTGGACACAAAGTGGACAGAGGTGGAAGCAGAGAGACCTCACAGCTCTGGTATTCATCCAAATGAGAGATGGCTCATGGCATGGACCAGGGTGTATTGGAGGTAGTGAGATGTAGACAGATTCTCTATATATGTTGAAAGCAGAACACATATGAGGGACTGGATGTGTGGCAAAAGAGACAGCGAAGTTTGGGCCTGAAAATCTAGAAGAATGGAACTGCAATTTAGGGAGTTGGGGCATATTGTGCAGAGTGTAGATTTAGCAAAGAGAGCAGAAGTTCAATTCTGGATAGTTTGAAGTTTGAGATGCCTTTTAAGCCTCCAAGTGGAGATGTCAAATGTCAGTTAGAAATTTAAGTCTGGTTTAGGTTGGTAATCTTTGGGAGAATGAATGAAATAAACAAAGGGAGTAAGAGAAGACAAAGAGATTTATTTCTCAGCCCTGTGCACTCCCAACATTCAGAGGTTATAGAAATGCAACATTCAAGCAACAGATATTTGAGTGTCTGATAGGGGTAGGTCCTGTCCCAAGTGCTGACAATGTATCAGTGAATATGAAATAGGAGGAACAGAAAAGGAGACTGAGCAGGAGTGTCCAGAAGGCAATGAAGCCTCATATTTCCCTCTTTCCAATTGCAAGTATATAGTTAATTTCCATACTCTCATTGTATCCTGGAGAATTGCACCAATATCCTACCCAGTTCTCCTGTTGGTTTTTTTCTGCTGTAATCAATCCTATCCAGTAAAAACAGATTGACTGCCCCCAAACACTACATTCATGAGGTTATTCCCCATCTCAGTAACATGGACAGGTAACCGGGGAAGATCATTTCTGAACTCTTCTTTCTGCCATTAGAGGCCTCCATGGCTTGGGGTATATACGTTGCCTTCTTTCCCACTAACTCTATCAAAATATGTTGTGCCAAAGAATTGAGGCTTTTGAACTGTGGTTTTGGAGAAGACTCTCGAGAGTCTCTTGGACTTCAAGGAGATCAACCAGTCCATCCTAAAGAAAATCAGTTCTGAATATTCATTGGAAGGACTGATGCTGAAGCTGAAACTCCAATACTTTGGCCACCTCATGCGAAGAACTGACTCATTTGAAAAGACCCTTATGCTGGGAAAGATTGAAGGCGGGAGGAGAAGGGGATGACAGAGGATGAGATGGTTGGATGGCATCACCGACTCGATGGACATGAGTTTGAGTAAGCTTCGGGAATTGGTGATGGACAGGGAAGTCTGGCGTGCTGTGGTCCATGGGGTTGCAAAGAGTTGGACACGACTGAGTGACTGAACTGAACTGAACTGCAGCTTTAAGAGCTTTCATTGATCTGGTATGATATTTGTTTGTAGATTATGTTTTTTTTATTTACTGTGCCTGAGGAAGGTCACAGTGATACAGAAGGAAACCTAACTGATGACAGGATAAAAGAAATGCAAGGAAATTTCCACAATCAATTTGGTCTCTGGGCCCTATCCAAGGTAAACAGCTGTCATTCTTATTTTCTTATTGTATACAATGACTTCCATATGGGCTGAATCAGGGAAAGCACTTGTTACACAAAATAACTAACTAGATAGAATTCATTTAGGTAGATCAGTGAGGTGAAAGGCAAGTGGGGGAGTGTCTTAAGTACTATATAAGCATAATCTTTAGCCTTCATGTTAATCTTACAATGTAGGATTGTTTTTAAAATATTGTCATTTTAAGAAGGAAGGTAAGCCTCATTTGGAGTGGTGGAGTGACCTGCACTAGTCACACAGCTAGTAAACAGAAGAGCGGGGCCCAGGTTCCTGTGACTATGTCTGGCTGTGGCTCCATGGTCTGAGACAGCGAATCACAGATGTGGCTTCTGGTTCTGCCTCTGTCATTAACACTGAACAGGACACTTGTGTCTCCAGATCCCATGTGCCTCTTCAACAAAATGGGGATAAATTCTACTGACTTCACATGCGTGGTGAACACAAAATGAATTACTGTTTGAAAAGATCTTTGCAAATGTAAATGCTTTGCAACTATAAGGGATTATCATCGCTATTTTTATAATTTGTCTTTTCTGGGCCTCAGCTTTCTCTGCCTTAAAATTAAAGGACGGGGGGATTTACCTGGTAGTGCAGTTGATAAGATCCTCCTGCCAATGCAGGGGACACGGGCTCAAGCCCTGGTCTGGGAAGATTCCACATACTTTGCAACAATTAAGCCCTTACGCCACAACTGTTGAGCCCCCATTCTAGAGCCAGTGAGCCATAGCTACTGAAGCACGCATGCCTAGAGCCAGTGTTCCCCAACAAGAGAAGCCACTGAAATGAGAAGCCTACACACTGCAAGAGTCAGCACAGCCAAAATAAATAAATAAAAATTACAAAAAAATTAAAGGATGGGTTCAGGTGATCTCCAAGGTCATTTTTCATGCTCTAAAATTCTATACTAAACAGTCCTGGGCCACAAAACCAGTTTGGCTTAACAGGGTGCTTCTTTGTCATGAGATGTGCTTTGCTTAATCACTTAGTCACGTCCGACTCTTTGCAACCCCATGGACTCTAGCTTGTCAGGCTCCTCTGTCCATGGGGATTTTTCAGGCAAGAATACTGGAGTGGGTTGCCATGTCCTCCTCTGGTATGATGATATATGACATACCAAAATTTTAACAGTGCCAATAATTATAGCCTCTTAAGTTTACAAAGGAGCTTGAACTCCTAAGTTTTATATTTTAATATTAAAGAATAAGATAAGAAATATTACCTTGACACAAGCTAGACTTAAAAAAAAAATTTATACAATCAAATCAAATCACTTTCTATCAAATCAGGAAGAGCAACACAAAAAATATCCTACCAGTCCTGCAGCAACCACCTTAATCTGGAAAAGCAAAACAGTCCCTTTTTCTAGTTTTTTTTTAAAAGTCTGTACTTTGTAGTAATCCTGCCCTACTTCATCAGAAATAATCAATGCATTTATCATAAAAAAACTACTCGAGCCACTAAAAGGCAATTATAAAAAAAGCCAGCCATGTCACCCAGAACACCATGGTAACCAGCATCACCAGGCCTTGAAGAAAATAGGTGTTAGTCACTAGACTCTAAGCTGGTTGGCAGTCTGTTCTTGCTAAGCAACACTGCAAAAATAGCAGCGTAACCACCCATTATCTGGAGGTGACTTCGCACGGTTTTGAGTCTGGTCCCAGGAGGAACTATTCTAGGTCTGTACACCAACCCCATACCTGAGACTCCCAGTCCAAGCCTAATTAATCATTTATTCAACAAATATTTATTGAAGCCTATTGTACGTCAGGCATATGATTCCCAACCCATGTATTTACTTGGTTTCTCAGTTAAATAGAATGATTTTGTGATGAGCAAGGTGGGGACAGGGCTTTGCTTGAGGCTGACTCAAAAACAACCAGCAGCTGACAGCCAGAGGACAGAGAAAAACAAAAGAGCAGAGAACTGATTTACAACGCAGCATAAAATAACTACACTCTCATGACCATGATCATGCGTCATCAAGAAAAGGTTGTTATATTTAGGATCCTTTATTAAGGCAGGCAGGAATGGGCTTAAAACATTTTAGAAATATCACCACCAAAAATGGTTAACATATACAGTTTTGGCGCTTGGAGAGAACATAAATTATGTTTGACAAACGTCTCGATCTGCCTAGTTTCCCATTTTGCTGGAAGAAAAGGAACAATATAATCACAGCTTTAACAGCTTTTGAAGGTCCTCTCGGCTCCCTTTCCTTTTCTCGCTCAAGCTCCTGCCTCAGCTAAAATGTTCTTTCCCTTCATAACTGCTTATGAGAGTCCCTCTTCATTCACTTCCTCAGATAAGTTTTCCCAGATCCTTCCATGGAATCAGTTCTCCCTAGCAGCCAACCCCCCTCACCCCCAGGGGGTGAGGCCCCCAATCACCCATAGATGTTGTCTGGATGCCCTTGTCTGTACCCCAGGCTGCTCTGTATCATTTCCATCAGGGTCCTTCCTCTTTTCATGCTCTTGGATATTTATATTCAAATCCACCTCCCAGAGCCCTGGTAGCTCAGCATTCTGATAACGTCGATAGAAAGAAGACTGGTTGGCAGAGGTGGTGCTTTCCCCACTGGGTGTCAAATGGCCCATGAACCCTGCAGGACACCCGCTTGGCCCTCTTTCCTCAGAGCCTTTGCAGGTCTGTTCCCTTCTGGAAAGCTCTGGTGAACTCCTCTCCACCCTTTAGGATTCAGCACAAATATCACTTGGGGAGGGGGTAGTTTATCCTTACCTGTAAGACCAGGTCAGGACCCCCTATTATATGCTCTCAGAGCTCCCTATACTTTTCCTTCAAATAACTTGTCTTCCTTTGTAATTGTTTATTATTAGTGTGTATCTCCTTACTTGACTGCAAGCACCAGGAAGACTGGAGGCCTCATAGAGAATAATGTCATATGGAAGGAAGGAAGGGAGAAAGAGAAGAATGGAAGGAAGAATTGAGAAGAATCTAGTTTGGAAAGGAATAGCAGGAAATAGGGGATTGAAATTGTTATTAAAGGTCCAGGAATCTCTAAATATGGACATAGAGGTAAAACAGTTTATGAGTACTAGAAAAATCTATTCACCACTAAAAAACTAAGATCATGGCATCTGATCCCATCATTTCATGGCAAATAGAAGGGGAAAAAGTGGAAACAGTGACAGATTTTAGTTTTCTTGGGCTTCACGATCACTGTAGACAGTGACTGCAGCCATGAAATTAAAAGACGCTTGCTCCTTGGAAGGAAAGCTGTGACACCTGAAAAAGTGAAAGTGAAAAAAACAGTGGAAAAAAAAAAGTGAAAGCTCAGTCGTGTCCAATTCTTTGCGACCCCATGGACTATACAGTGCATGGAATTCTCCAGGCCAGAATACTGGTGTGGGTAGCCTTTCCCTTCTCCAGAGGATATTCCCAGCCCAGGGATTGAACCCAGGTCTCCCACATTGCAGGCAGATTCTTTACCAACTGAGTGACAGACCTAGACAGTTGTATTAAAAAGAAGAGATATCACTTTGCCAACAAAGGTCTGCATAGTCAGAGCTTTGGTTTTTCCAGTAGTTATGCATGGATGTGAAAGTTGGACCATAAAGAAGGCTGAACACCGAGGAACTGATGCTTTTGAATTGTGGTGCTGGAGAAGACTCTTGAGAGTACTTTGGACTGCAAGTAGATCCAACCAGTCAATCCTAAAGGAAATCAGTCCTGAATATTCATTGGAAGGACTGATGCTGAAGCTGAAACTCCAATACTTTGGCCACCTGATGTGAAGAGCTGACTCTTTGGAAAAGACCCTGATGCTGGGAAAGATTGAAGCCAAAAGGATAAGGGGACAACAAAGGTTGAGATGGTGATATAGCATCACCAATTCAATGGACATGAGTTTGAACGAACTCCGGAAGATAGTGAAGGACAGGGAAGCCTGGTGTGCTGCAGTTCATGGGGTTGCAAAGAGTTGGACATGATTCAGTGGCCGAACAACAATAGAAAAATCAACAGAACCCCTGCCCTGAGACATCAAATGCTTTAAGGGAGCCAGAAACATGACTAAGTCTATCTGGTTGTTAAAAAATAGAATCAAGGCAAGCTACTATGTCCTCCAAGTAAAAGAGGACCCACAAAACATGATAAAAAGAGGAAACAGAATTTGACTGTAGGCTGTGGGGTTTAGATTAGATATAAACAGGGTCTGATAACAAAGGCTGTTATGTCCTAGAAAGGATAAGTAAATCTAAAAAAAAAAGTGTGAATTAGACTCTCTCTCAGGTCTTTCAGTGCTCCTTTCAGTTCAGATTCTCTTGTTACCTGGTATATCTACTGCTAGGCAAAGAAAAAAAGAAGACTGCTGCTGCTAAGTCACTTCAGTCGTGTCTGACTCTGTGTGGCCCCATAGACGGCAGCCCACCAGGCTCCGCTGTTCCTCGGATTCTCCAGGCAAGAACACTGGAGTGGGTTGCCATTTCCTTCTCCAATGCATGAAAGTGAAAAGTGAAAGTGAAATCACTCAGTCGTGTCCGACTCTTAGCGACCCCATGGACTGCAGCCTACCAGGCTCCTCCGTCCTTTTTTCCTGGCTAGAGTACTGGAGTGGGTTGCCATTGCCTTCTCCAAAAAGAAGACTACTGCATAAAAGTATTAAAACAATCATAATGAAAAGTTGTAAAGAAAGAAATATAAATCAGCAAGTTTAGCACCTTGTATAATTAATTATTTTCACTTTTCCTTCTTTTCTTTTGTTCTTCCTCCCTGGATATGATGGACTATGCTTTGTTTACTGTTACTCTAGTTATTGTTTAGAAGGTAAACATCTTATTCTAAGTTTTACTAATTATTATATAGCAATGTTTAACACATTTTAAAGCATATTACCTCTAATTATATCGGTGAAATATACCTTTGAGTGAAATAACTTTTTATTTTCTTCTATAGAAGACAAAGAAAGGGGCATTAATGTTTTGGCAGCTTTTTATAGAATTAAACAGTGGGATGACTATTCTTTCTGCTAAAATAGCTCACAATAGAATTTGGAGTGATGACGCAGAATACTGACTTTTCAGATTATTCCCCAGTGAAAATGTTACACAGTGTGTCTGTGCCAGAAGTACTTACTGGCTGGTTGGATGTACTTTAGGGAACAAATCACATGCAGTAGACCAAAAACTGAAGTGGACCTTTTTCAGCCCCATAATTGCAGCTCAATGTCTTTCTTGTTCACGTCTATATTCCCAAGTCCCACCCAGGTGCCTGGCCCAAAGCAGGAATTCAATATTAATTGAATGAATGAATGAATCAATCAATGAACAAAGGCCGATTTTGAAAACAGCAATAGGCCATTTACATAATTTTAGATGGCTATGCTTGCCTACAGATCGAGTAACCCAACATTACATGGATTTTGCCGTCTTTTGTTTAGGAAGACAGAGCTGTATTGTTTAACCAAGTTAGATACTGGAGCTACAGTACCCAGAGGCCTTCAACTTTGGAACAAAGCTTTTTTCCTTCCACGTGTTATCTATACAAGATTAGTGTTCTCCTAAAAACAATCCAATAAATAGAAGAGTAAATTTTAGAAATTAAGTTCAATAAATTTCTAGGGCTGTGTTTTATGAATTAGTGTTTCCAAATTATAGAACTCAACTCAAGGAGACTACTGTGAAAATAATACCACCTCATCAAAAAATCACTCTTCAGATTAGAATGAGATATTTGATCTCTGGAAGAAGGTAAGACCAGAGGGTTTTTCTTTTATCCTGTTTAAGAATTTGATTAATGTTGTTATTGCATGCAACATGTTTATCATGGCAAAATATTAAAAGTTACTATTTCCAGACAGTAGAATGATTATCTTCTGGTAATTTTCATACTTTGCTCTACAGTTTTCAATTTTCTAGAGTGAATAAGTATAGAAACTTAAAACTTTAGTAAAAATTTTATAAAAGCAAAATAACCCTATCATAATCACTGTCTTCTCCATAGTCTCATTGCACATTAGTATTTCTATTATTTCATTTTTGCTTTCTCTGGTGGCTCAGCTGGTAAAGAAGCCACCTGCAATGTGGGAGACCTGGGTTCAATCCCTGGGTTGGGAATATCTCCTGGAGAAGAGAATGGTTATCCACTTCAGAATTCTGGCCTGGAGAATTCCATGGACTGTATAGTCTACGAGGTTGTAAAGAGTCGAACATGACTGAGAGAATTTCACTTTCACATTTGCTTTAACGATTTATGTACAGGTCTGTCTTATCCACATAACTTACATGTTAAGCTATGACTCATGAAATGTAACATTGTAGGAAGTTGGGGGGAAAGACCAGTTCAGGCTGCTTTCTAGCTTTTCAAAGGGGAAAGCTGTTTTCCCATTAGGCTGAAGGCTCCTTGAGAGGAGGGATTGTGCCTCATATACCCAACTTTTAGCACAGTGTTTGGGAAGGGCTAAAAAATTGTTACCTAAAGATGTAAAGAAACATAATGCTGCTGCTGCTTAGTCGCTTCAGTTGTGTCTGACGGTGCAACCCTATGGAGTGTAGTCTGCCAGGCTCCTCTGGTCCATGGATTTCTCCAGGCAAGAGTACTGGAGTGGGTTGCCACACCCTCCATCAGGGGGTCTTCCCAACCCAGGGATTGAACCCAGCTCCTGCATTGCAGGTAGATTCTTTTACCACTGAGCCACCAGGGAAGCTCAAAGAAACAAATACATAACACTTTTCCCCTAACATTTAAACTTTGACTTTGTCCTTCTGCATGGTCCAAAGTGATTGGACTGAAGATAATGAATGATTCATTTACTAGAGCTCTGCAGATCCCTTCCATTATATTGAAGTTTAACTCCTTCCAGTCATTCATTCAGTCATTCAATAAAGACTTATTGAAAACTTACTGTGTCATATCCATTGTTAGGTGCTACAGCTACAAAGGTAGATATGACAGCCTCTGCCCTGCAGATGCTCTTTATATGGATGGCTGGCACTTTTCAACAGACACTAATAATACCCCGTTAGTTCAATAATGGAGATTTTGAAGAATTAAGTTGGCCAAATCTGAGGTTTACAGAAGTTTCACAGAGAAGGTGGCTCTTGTGCTGTGTGTTAAAGGAGGGGCTAGAGTAGGAATTGGGCTTCCCTGGTGGCTTACATGGTAAAGAATCTGCCTGCAATTCGGGAGACCAGGGTTTGATTTCTGGGTGGGGAAGATCTCCTGGAGTAGGAAATGGCAACCCACTCCAGTATGTTTGCCTGGAGTAGGGACTAGTTGGGTGATGCATATTTCTGTCAAAGAGGACAGCATGAGTAAAGGGACAAAGGCAAGAAATAGCACAGTGTGGCCATGAAGTTTGGTCTTGCTGGAGCATGAAGCTGTGGGAGTGATGAGTCCGCAGGGGAGGGCTGGGAGCAGGTCCTAAGGGGAAAGCTTAGACCTCATCCTGCAGGCAGTGGGGAGGACTGCAGAAGTGTTTGAAGCAGAGGATAATGACACTAGGCATTATTTATTGGCTCCGGAGAGGATGGATTTGAAGGTGGAAAAAAAATTGGAGGACGTAGAACTTCTCAGGAGGCATTTGCACAAATGAGTATGTAATAGATTTGTGCTTATATTTAGTAATCAGGGCTAACATTTATTTAGCACTTATTATATGACAGTTACTAAATAAGCTGTATTATGCAATATTGTCTTTCTGCTGCTGCAATATTGTCTTAATATTATCTTAATATTTCAAATAATCCTGACTCAAACAGGTGCTCTGTATCAACCTAAAGGGATGGGATGGGGAGGGAGATGGGAGGGAGGTTCAAAAGGGAGGGGGTATATGTATACCTATGGGTCGTCCCTTGTGGCTCAGGCAATAAAGCGTCTGCCTACAATGCAGGAGACCCGGGTTTGATCCCTGGGTCGGGAAGTTTCCCTGGAGAAGGAAATGGCACCCCACTCCAGTATTCTTGCCTGGAAAATTCCATGGATGGAGGAGCCCGGTAGGCTACAGTCCATGGAGTCACTAAGAGTCGGACACGACTGAGCCACTTCACTTCATGGCTGATTCATGTTGAGGTTTGACAGAAAACAAAATTCTGTAAAGCAATTATCCTTCAATAAAAAAATAGAGTAAAAAATAATCCTATTATTATCCTTATTTTACAGCTAATGAAGCAAAGAGTTAAATAAATTGCCCAAGGCCAGGATGCAACCCAGTGGGGTTTGGTACCAAAGCTTATGCTCTTAATTCCTATCTCATTTGTTTAATTTCTGTCTCCTGTATTAGTATGAAAGCTCCATTCAGACAGGGTCCCTGTTGGTAGTATTCTCCACTGTGCCTACACAATATTATTTATTTAATAAAATTAAAGAATAACCTAAGTGGAATAAATAGTGGACTAAGTTATGCATAGGTATTCAGTAAAAGAAATATGCAATTTTAGCAAACTTTTTTGCAGACTTTGTTCAAATATGGGGCTGACTTTGGAGATTATTATGGACTGAATGCTTGTGTCCTTTCCCCTCTCCAAATTGACATGTTGAAGCCCCAACCCCCAGTGGGCCTCTAAGGTTCAATGAGGTCAGAAGGGTGAGGTCCTAATCCAAAAGGATGGGTAATTTCATGAGAAGAAGAGAGACCGGGGCTGTTTCTCTGTCTCCCTGTGCGTGTGCACTAAGTAAAGGCCACGTGAGGACACAGTGAGAAGGTAGCTGTCGGCAAGCCAGGAAGACAGCTCTTATCAGAGACCAAATCAGCTGGAACCTTGATCTTGAACTTCTCGCCTCCAGAAAAGTGAGAAAATAAATTTCTGTTGTTTAAGCCATTCAATTTGACATCTGTTGTGGCAGCCTGAAATCACTGTGGCAGACAGTGATTAATAGGATGAGGGTGGGGGGAAGGAGAGAATTTCTAGCCTGGTAGCCTGTGGGCACAGTGGTGCCACTAACTGGGGTAGAGAACCCGGGAGGAGGAAAGATTGGTCACGGTCAATGGAACAACACTAATTATTCTGTACTTAAAGTTCACCTCACTCAAACACAGAAATAAAATTGAAATCAGCCATTTAAGATCATTTATTCAATAAATATTTATTCAAGCTCTTGCCATGATGGCCAGGACTTTCCTGGTGGCTCAGCAGTAAAGAATTTGCCTGCCAACGCAGGAGATGTGGGTTCGATCTCTGGGTTGGGAAGATCCCCTGAAGAAGGAAATGGCAATCCACTCCAGTATTCTTGCCTGAGAATTCCATGGACAGAGGAGCCTAACTGGCTATAGTCCATGGGGTCATACAGAATCAGATACGACTTAGTGACTAAAGAAGAAGAAGTCATGAGGGCCACTGTGATTGTTCTGAGTACATAGAGTAAGTAAGATTCATTCTCTGCCCTCAAGGAATTCACAGTCTAGTGGGGAGAAATATTGTTCCTTTTTGTAAAGCTAGCATGCTTGCTTTCCTTTCCTCTATGTCTAAAGACTTGGAACTCCTAAGAAATATATAGAGAAAATCTTAAATGGATATGAGCTTTGGAGTTACAAGACCCAGACTTGAATCTGGGCCTTGGAATATACCAACCAGGTGATGATCTTAGGCAGAGCAAGTAACTCTTCTGATTCTTATGGTCCTCACCTACAGAGTTGTTTTACAGATAAGAGAGGTAGAAATTTTTTGTAAAATGCATATTAGCAATTAATGTAATTATAAAAAGCTACATTTCCAACCTGCAGAAACAGGAGGTGAATCAGTCACGGGCAGCAAGTCTGAATTGAAAGACCAGCTTTGAACTCTTTGGATGGCAGGAGTTTTGGGATGGGAAGTGAAATAAGACATGTGGTGGGGAAAAAATAGGCTTTCCGGTCCTTTGATCTGGTTCAAATCATGATTCAGGCAATTATTAGCTCTGGAAAGTTGAGCAAGTCATGTAATCAGTCTGAGCTCTAGTTTCTTCATCTGTAAAATGGAGTTAATAATTCTTACCCAGGAGGGTTGTTCTGAGTATATAAAGAGCTTGGTGTGGTGCCTAGTAGAGCTGTCGCTCAATTAATGGTAACTGTTGTTCCTATTAAACTGACTGTTTTCCTCTCCTACCTCCTAAGGGATTTGTTTGCTAAGTCACTGCTAAGTCACTTCAGTTGTGTCCGACTCTGTGCAACCCCATAGACAGCAGCCTACCAGGCTTCCCTGTCCCTGGGATTCTCCAGGCAAGAACACTGGAGTGGGTTGCCATTTCCTTCTCCAATGCATGAAAGTGAAAAGTGAAAGTGAAGCCGCTCAGTCGTGTCCGACTCTAGCGACCCCATCGACTGCAGCCTACCAGGCTCCTCCATCCGTGGGATTTTCTAGGCAAAAGTACTGGAGTGAAGTGCCATTGCCTTCTCCGAAGGGATCTGTTTAGGCAGTTAAATTCCCTGAAGTACAAGGGAGTGAGAGAAATGGAAGGGCTGTTATGACTTGACTAAAATGTTATTTTTAAAGATAAAGAAAGATAGTTCAATTCAGTTTTCCTCTCCTAACCTATGATGGAAACATAATTCTTATAAAAAATTACCACTGTATTATATGGCTTGCAGTCAGAGAACACCTACCTTAATAATTATACCTTATATTTATTCTATTCTAAGTTAATCTACCAATCATTGTTAATAAGCTCCTCATAAGGCAATGATTCTCAAAATTTAATGTACACGTGAGTCTCTTGGGGACTTGCTAAAATGCAGATTTTTATTCAGTGGATTTGGAGTGAGGCATGAAAATCTGCATTTCTAAAAAGGTCCCAGGTGAGGCCCATGATTCTGGTTCATGGACCATACTTTGAGGAAGGAGGGAGGTTCTAAGGGGGCATGGAAATATTTTCCTTGGTGTAACTACCTGCTTCTCTTTGGAGATCTACCTAATTGCAAACTAACCACTTGCTGATAGAACACTACCAGGCCTTTTTAAGACCAGATTTAGAAATTCTGCAACAAGACTCATATCTGATTAATTCTGACTTTTTCAAGCAACCTACTATGCGCAAAGCACAGTGCAAGGTGCCAGAGATACAGTGGTTAGAAAGGCACAATTTCTGCTTCAGGAGACTGCCTTTATTCTAACACTGTCCTCCTTGGAGACTGTTACCATTCTTAGGGCAATCTTATTGTCTCCCCTGTTCCCTAGCTCTATATAGATGCCCAGTAAATAATTAATGAAGAAATGAGTTCCCAGGAATTTCATTAAAAATGTTGTCTGGCAGAGAAAGGCAAATGCTATATGATATCACTTATATGTGGAATCTAAAAAATAAAACAAAGTAGTGACTATAAAAAAAAAGAAACAAGGCTTATAGATACGGAGAATAAACTGAGGGTTTATTTCTCCAGTGGGAGAAAAAAGAGAGAGGGGGTCCCATAGGGGCAGAGGACTAACAGGTACAAACTATTATGTATAAAATAAATAAGCTACAAGGATATATAGTGCAAAACAAGGACTATAGCCAATATTTTACAATTACTATAAATGGAATGTAATCTCTAAGAATTGTGAATCACTATGTTATATGCCTGAAACTTATATAATATTGTATATCAACTATGCCTCAATAAAAAAAATCTTGTCTAGCAGTGCATGACAATGAACACTATCTTGGCTATCACATGTAGAAAGTGAAAGTTGCTCAGTCATGTCTGATTCTTTGAGAGCCCATGGATCCGCCAGGCTCCTCTGTCCATGGAATTCTCCAGGCAAGAATACTAGAGTGGGTTGCCATTTCCCTTCTTCAGGGAATCTTCCTGACCCTGGGATTGAACCCATGTCTCCTGCACTAGCAGGTGGATTCTTTACCATCTGAGTCACCAGGGAAGCCCAATCACATGTAAGAGGTGGTTACATTAAAAAGGGGCTAATAGGGTGAGCCTTAGGGCTTCCCAGTCCATTCTAAAGGAGATCAGTCCTGGGTGTTCTTTGGAAGGACTGAAGCTGAAGCTCCACCTCACGCTCCACCTTTGGCCACCTCACTCGAAGAGATGACTCAATGGAAAAGACTCTGATGCTGGGAGGGATTGGGGGCAGGAGGAGAAGGGGACGACAGAGGATGAAGATGGCTGGATGGCATCACTGACTCGATGCACATGAGTTTGGGTGAACTCCGGGAGTTGGTGATGGACAGGGAGGCCTGGCGTGCTGCAGTTCATGGGGTCGCAAAGAGTCGGACACGACTGAGTGACTGAACTGGACTGAACTAGGGCTTCCCAGGTGGCTCAGTGGTGAAGAATCTCCTTGCCAATTCAAGAGATGAGAGTTCAATTCCTGGGCTGGGAAGATCCCGTGGAGCAAGAAATAGCAACCCACTCCAGTATTCTTGTCTGGAAAATCCTATGCAGGAGCCTGGTGGATTACTGTTGATGGGGTTGCAAAAGAATTGGACACGACTTAGTGACCAAACAACAACAAGGGTGAGCCTTAATCCAATCTGACTGGTGTCCTTATAAGAAGAGATTCACACGCACACAGAGACTCCAGGGATAAGCACACACACACACCCCCCGAACGGCCACTCTGTAAGGGCACAGCAAGAAGGCTGCCATCTGTGAGCCAAGAACAGTGACTTCAGAAGAAATCAAGCTTGAAGATACCTTAATCTTGGACTTTCAGCCTCCAGAACTATGAGATAATAAATTTCTGTTGTTTAAGCCACTCAGTCTATGGTATTTTGTTATGGCAACCGTAGTAAATTAATACAAATTTTCATAACTTTTATGCCCAGAACCAAGACTGTGTTCTGGAGGGTACACAAAATGTCAGAAAAATGCAAAGACTGGATGGATGAACCTCCAAGTGCAGTGGGATTGAGTCATGGAAGGACTGGGGGGAAACAGAAGAGGCTGAGATAGTAGCCCAGATTGGGTTAAAACAGCTGCAATACATGTACATTTCCTTTCCCTTCTCATGATCAACACAAAATGTAGGATTGTTCTGTCTCCAAATCTGAGATCAAAAGTAGCTTTTTTGACTTTTTCCCCCTTCTCAGGTTATGTTTTGATATTCAATACAATTTTACTTGTTTAAAAATATTGTGGCAGGAGGAAGACCACAGATTACTCTCTGAATGCAAATTCTTCATATACAAAGAATACCTGTGCTGATAAAATAGGTAATGAGACTGAATTTTTGACAAACATAAAAATATATCAAAAACACGCAGTCAAGTGAGATTTCTGCTAGGCAGAGGCAGCTACATTTGCAACCAGATTCTAAAGTCAAGGGATTAGTTTTTTGCTTTGCTTTGTTTTCAATAAACATGCCAACTCATATGTATAGATGAATGCCTCTTTCAAAATTCTGGGAGGTTCTACACTTATTCTAACTGTGTCACTGTTTTCAAATCATTTCTTGAATTGCTTTAAGGGTCTGTGAGACGGTCTTCTGAAAGCTCTCAGTGGTGACTCATGAAGGTAGATTTGACTTTCAAAAACAACCCAGGGTCCTTCTGGGTCAACTCTGGTTAACCAGGGGGACCAGTCAAACTGTAATGTCAAGCAGATCAGCCCTAAAGCTTCCAGGCTGATTTTTCTGGAGTGAATCATTCTCAACCTCAGAAGACAGTTTCCAAAGGCAAACGCCAGATACATAGTAAATATGTTACAGGCATGACAACAAGGGCAGGGGATGTGACTGCTCTGAAGGAAACTCCATTCATTTGGATATGCAAGTTTTTTAGTGGTTTCTTTTACCAGAATATTTCCTCAGATCTAGATCTACTTTAATTTACTTCATGAGACCACAGTTTCCAGAAGTCCAAGGATGTCACTACCTTAGTTAACTTTTAATCTCCAACCTGGGTACTTGGTCTGTGTCCAAGACAGCTGATGGAAAGATCAATATGGGGGAAGAATAGCTAAGATGCCTGGGGCTTGCGCTATGTGATTCAAAGGGCAAAATTAGGACCCAGAAAGAAGCTCTGGAGACATAAATTTCTGCTCCTAGTAAGAAATACATTGTCAGCTGCTGGAGCTGTCCAGCAATGGAGTTTGCTCTGGAATTGGAAATGGCGAACTTCCACCCAGAGTGTAGAGTTCAAGGCAAAGACTACTTGTTACAGGAACCTTTAGAAGTTTCTCCTGCAATGGGGAGCTATGCAGGGTCCCCCAAGGATTAGCCCTGAGTCCTACCTGCACAATACCTGACAATTGGTGGGCCCTGAAAAAATACTGGAATGGAATGAATGAGGCATGCAGTGAATCGTGTGAACCACATAAAGGGGAAGAGGCAGGGACTCAATCAGCCTCAAGGAAGGTAGGGAGAAGTGCAATGAAAAGACCCAGGGAGCCATGAGGTAGGACCTTCCTCGAGTTTTTGGTACCATAGGAGAGAAGCTGCTCTGGGTACCTGAAGCCTCACGTGTTTACGAAAGGTTACGATCCCTGGGGGGTCGCACCGAGTCGGGCACGACTGAGCACGCAAGCACTCCAATACTTTTAAAGGGGGGAAGAGTGGAGGGAGGAGATAGACCACATGCTCACCCTTCTTAAATTCCTCCAGCACTGTGTCCAGCCGGGTATCGTTGAAGACGCAGTGCAGGGGCCGGTTGTAGAAGCGGGTGACGGTGAGGAGCGGCGTGCAGTCGTCGGGGTCCACGAAGGCCAAGTCCTTGACAAACAGAATGTCCACAATGTTGTGCCGCTGGTCGCCCTCGTATACGGGGATGCGCGTGTAGCCGCTGCGCAGGATCTCGGAGACTGTCGCGAAATCCAGCACCGCGTCGGAGCGCAGCATGAAGCAGTCCCCAAGGGGGGTCAGCACCTCCTCCACCACTTTGGTGCGCAGCTCCAGGGCGCCCTGGATGATGTTGAGCTCCTCTTTGACCAGGTCGCTGTAAGGGTCCGCAGCTCGCAGCGTCTCCAGCAGCTTCTCCCGCGTGTAGAAAGTGCTGATCTCCTGGCGCAGCGCCCAGTCGAGCAGGCGGCCCAGTGGGTAGCACACGGGGAAGGCGGCCGCCATCAGAAGCCGGGTCAGGCACACGCTGTGCGAGGCGATGGCCAGCCCGTGCCGCGAACACACTGAGTAGGGGCAGATCTCGGCTCCCAGGAACACCGCGCCGGTGCACACGAGTGCCGGCAGCCACGGGAAGTGAATTCCCGCGTCGCCGTAGTCCTCCCCCGTGCCCTCGACCCCCGGCGGCAGCGAGGCGTACAGCCAGCCCGCCAGGGCCGCGTTGGCTCCGGCTTGGCCCAGGAGCAGGGTGCAGAGCAGATGGGTCCCCCTGCCGCGCACGGCCTGCACTCGGCGCGCCTGCTCCTGCTCGGCGGCCGAGCCGCTGTTCCGCAGCACCCGTAACTCCACCGGGTCCAGCGAGAGCAGGCTCAGGCGTAGGCCGCTGAACAGGGCAGACAGGGCGAGCAGCAGGAGTGCTCCAAGCGCCCGCAGCCAAGCGGGGGGCAGCAGGTCCCCGCCGGGGCCGTACAACCGCGGGCGGACGCGCAGCAGGAAGCCGCCGGCGGCGCCGTGGTGGTGCCAGGCGCGCCCGTCCCAGGCGCACAGGGAGAAGAGCTTCCCGCCACCGCCCGCGCCGCCTCGCTCCGCCTCACCCTTGCGGAGTTCCCGCACCCGCACCTGGACTAGGGCTGAGCCCGCCACGCCTCCGGGTCGCAGGGGCCCCAGGACCTCCACGTCCGATGCCCAGTCGCTCTGCTCGCGGCAGCGCTGCGGCCCCGGGGGGCGCGTGGGCACAGCGCTGGGCGCCGCGCCGCTCCCTCCCGGAGGCTCCTCGATAAACACGAGCCGTGGAGCCCAGTCTCCGGTGCTGTTCTCCCCCGGGGAAAAGGTGGGTGCAGGTACCGGCGCCGCGGGCGCCGCGGGCCCGGGCTGGAAATAGACGCGCAGGAGGAAGCTGGTGCCTTCGGCGGCGCGCAGGGTGCCCCCCTCTAGGGACACGCGGCCTCCGGCGGTGTCCTCGGGCCGCAGGCCCAGTAGCCAGGCGGCGGCGGCCGGGGGCCGAGGGGATAGGGAAAAGAAGAGCAGGAGCACAGCGCCCCGGCTGCAGCAGTCTCGGAGCCTGACACCCACCGCTGCAGCGGCCGCCGCCATCCTGCACCCGGCGCGGCTGCACGTGATACTGCAGAAAGCCGAACGAGAGCTGGAGGGAGGAGGAGCCGAAGCCGGGAACCCGGCCCCGGGCAGGTCACCACGTGTATGCCCCCCCGCGCGCGTGAACCGGAGGCCGTGGGGGTTCAGACCCAGCCCGGGCCGTGGGTCCCCACGAGAAGCTGGAGATGGTCATGCATCATTGCACTGTGACCCCGACCCACTTGAGTACCCAGAGTCGCAGCCTAGGGAAAGCTGGTCTTGGAGCATGGCCTCCTACTAGAGCATTAGGGCACCCCTGGGCGAACTCCTACCCGGCAGTAATTTCCTGCTGGTCCTTCCACTTCACCATTGGCCAGGGAAATTTCCCAGCATTTCGCTTCTCCTCCTGCCTCTTGCGTTCCCCCTCCTGGTGAAAAGATATTCTGGAGACAAGTCTTGAATCTGTGTGTTTCGTCTCAATTTCAGCTGACCTTTCATGTTTTAAAAATTTACAGATTACGTAGGTTAAATCCTTTTTAAGATCCCAATGTCCATTGATTGGAAATTGTGGAATAAAGTTGTGATTCCACTGTGTGATGGAATACTATGCAGCAGGAAAAATATTGATGTGGCTCCACGTGTTCGTGATATGGAAATACCTCTGAAGTAATAGTTGAAAATATCAAGGTGCAGAACAGTGTGTGTCATATGCTACTGTTTGTATTAAAAATATATAAGTATAAATGTTTATGTACACATATACATATATAAAATAATAGATTTAGTATGCAGAGGATACACAAGAAATTTGTAACAGAGTTCAACTCAGGGGAGCAAGCCTACAATACAATGCCAAAAGCAGGAAATTGGCATTGAAGAGTTTTGTCTCATTTTACTGCATGTATAGATTTATATAATCATTTCTGAATCAAAATGCAGAACTATTCTATCACCATAAAGAGCTAGGAGCGAGACTTTTTACTGAATTCCTTGTATTGTTTGAATTTACCATGGGCTTGTTACCTTATTTTACTTTTATGCATTTTGAAAACAATTATATAGTAAAATTCATCCCCTGGTGTACTATTCTATGAGTTTTGACATATGTTCATATAATGACCACAATAAATACTAGTGCCATGGGGACTTCCTGGTGGTCCAGTGGCTAAGAATCGGCCTCGTAATGCAGGGGACGTGGGTTCTAAGATCCCACATGCTGCGGAGCAACTAAACCAGCATACTTTAGCTACTGACCTCGTGCACTCTGGAGCCCGCTGGGTGCAACAAAATATCCCACATGATAACAAGTGGCAACTAAGACCAGAGGCAGCCAAATAAATAAATATTTAAGAAAAAAATAGTGCCATCATCCTCCAACTTTCACTCTTTTTCTTTGTGGTTAACTCTGCCCTCCCCCCACCCCACTTCTATTTATCATCTAGCAGCTACTGATCTGATTTGTTATCTCCTTAGCTTTATTTTCCAGAATGTCATATTAATGAAATAATACAGAATATGGCCTTCTGGCTCTAGCTTCCTTTACTTACTTAGCAATATGCAGTTGAGAGTCACACATGTTGCTGTGTTTATCAATAGTTCATTCCTTTTTATAGCTGGGTAGTATTCTATTACATTGCAGAAGGAAATGGCAAACCACTCTAGTATTCTTGCCTGGAGAATCCCATGAACAGAGGAGCCTGGTGGGCTACTGTTCATGGGGTCACAAAGAGTCAGAAACGACTGAGTGACCAACCATATTCTATTACATAGATGTATCACAGTTTATCCATTTACCAGTTAAAAAACATTTGAGTTAGTTCCAGCTTTTGACAGTTGTGAATAAAGCTGCTACAAATGTTTGTATGCAAATTTTTGTGTGAACATATGTTATCATTTCTCTTGGGTAAATTTGCCACAGGTCTGTATTACCTTTTAAAATATAAAAGTAACAATACTTTGGCATACTACCTTTGGCACCTCTAATTAAAAAAAATCATATATGAAATATTTCATCGAATTTCAAAGATACTGATTGAGAAAGACTTGCAAAAGATGAAGCTCAATATGGTGCAGACTCAAAGTTACCTTCTTTTCATAACAAACTCTTATCATCCAGAGTGGAAATAGCCCCCCTCCTTCCTTGTCTGTGACTACATAGGCCTTAGTGGGCTGCTGCTCACATTCTGGTCTCATAGGCTGCTTTTCACACTCTGCAGGGAGGGAGTGTGAAGCAAAGCTGCCATTGCCTTAAAATACATAGATCCTGTGTGCTACAAGCTGCCTCTTGCATGGACTGCTTAGAGAACTGAAGAAACGTTTAATCTAGAGAAGGAACATTGAAGCATTTATTGGAAATGTAGAGGAAAGGGTGGAGGTGTCAGGCATGTGATTGTTTAAGGCAAAAAAACACATTCTCACTTTTGTCCTCACACTTAGATCTCCCTCCTCTCTCAGCACAAAGTTACCTGTTATCATAAGGGTTCTCTCACCTCTTTTAGGTCACAGGACTTTATCATCATTATAATACCAGCTGACACCTTTAGCAAGCTTTAGAGTTACAAAGGGATTCCATATTTATTATCTCTCACACACACACACATACATGCACACAGCCTTGTGAAGTAGATGTAATTGTACCCATTTTACAGATCGGGTGAAATGACTGGTAAAACTTTGAATTCTAGGTTGATGCTCCCTCGCTCCATAGGGCTGACATGTGCCAAAATAGAAGCTATCAAAAATATTCAATTAGGAATTAAAAAACCTAAATGTCTAATATAAAGTATTACATTCCCATTGAAAACAAAGTTTTAATACAGAAAAGCTTACATAAAAATAAACTATAACCCTACCAAGCAGAGATAAACAGTTAATATTTTGACACATTTCCTTTTTTATTTTCCACATAGATAACTGAGAAGAACACATACATCTATAATTGAATACATATTATGCATACAATTTTAGTCTGCTTCTATCACTTAACATATCAGGAACATTTTCCCTAATGTAATAAAAATTCTTTGATAAGCATATTTTTTTAATATTAACAGGTATTAGGCTTCAGAAAGTCAACTCACAATTCTGGACCCATTTCTTTATCTGTGAAATGAAAGACAGTTTTAAGGTCCTTATCCTTTCATGAATCAGTGAGTACGGACTAATGTACACCAGGTGAAGATAATCTAAAGAGACTGAGTACTTTTCCTTTTCTGAATAAGAGGTTCTGGAAAAGTACTGGGTTTCAAAAGCTTTACTGTAGCTGAAACGATTCCTGGGGACAGATTCAGGCAGTGTGATTCTAGTAAGGAAGAGCTGCCAAAAACAGTTCTCCAGAATCTGGATGTTGATTATCTTTCTAGCTTATAAAGTGGGCAACTCCTCAGTTCTCAGAGAGATGGAGGAAATGATACTTGCCTTTAACCTCATGACTAAGATATTTCAGAATATATGTATTAAAATGCTTTTATTTGCTTAATTACTTGTTCATTCATTCAATAAATACTTGTTAATATTCAATAATCCTTGCCATCACTGAGTTTAGATTCTCCTAAGAATGACAGATGTGAACCAGAAATTGCTTACCTATCTAATTAGTTAGTTATTCCTATGAAAGAGATGTTCAAAGTGCATGCAAGTATATAACCTAGGCCAAAGAGGAAAGCCTGGGCAGATTATACCCAAGATGAAATAAAATGAAAGTGGAAGAACTTAAACATTAGGAAGAACATGAAACATATATTTTGTATCTTCTTTTTTGTAATACTTTTAAAACTATGACAATGTATTAATAATATCCTTGAGAATGGTCACAAAGAATTGGACATGACTGAGTCACTATAGATGGTGACTGCAGCCATGAAATTAAAAGACGCTTACTCCTTGGAAGGAAAGTTATGACCAACCTAGATAGCATATTCAAAAGCAGAGACATTACTTTGCCAACAAAGGTTCGTCTAGTCAAGGCTATGGTTTTTCCAGTGGTCATGTATGGATGTGAGAGTTGGACTGTGAAGAAGGCTGAGTGCTGAAGAATTGATGCTTTTGAACTGTGGTGTTGGAGAAGACTCTTGAGAGTCCCTTGGACTGCAAGGAGATCCAACCAGTCCATTCTGAAGGAGATCAGCCCTGGGATTTCTTTGGAAGGAATGATGCTCAAGCTGAAACTCCAGTACTTTGGCCACCTCATGCGAAGAGTTGACTCATTGGAAAAGACTCTGATGCTGGGAGGGATTGGGGGCAGGAGGAGAAGGGGACAACAGAGGATAAGATGGCTGGATGGCATCACTGACTCGATGGACGTGAGTCTGAGTGAACTCCGGGAGTTGGTGATGGACAGGGAGGCCTGGCGTGCTGAGATTCATGGGGTCGCAAAGAGTCGGACACGACTGAGTGACTGATCTGATCTGATCTGAGTGACTGAACTGAACTGACTGAACTGAAGAATATAATTTGTTGACATTTATCAAGTGCTTACCATGTGCCAAGTACATTATCCCTTTTAATTCTCACAACAGATGAGACAACTTAGGCTCAGATTGGGTAACTTTGCGAAATTCCTGTTGCTGGTGGGTAGTGGTGCTCAGTTGGATACACAGTTTGAGTTCAGAGAGTACAGCTTAAAAAGTTAAGAAAACGGTACCAGTTAACCCTTACTATGTATTAGGCATAAACTAACTCATTTAATTCTCAGAAGAACCTTTGGAAGTAGGTGTTATTATTATTTCCACTTTATATGAGGAAGCTAAACTACAGAGAGATTAAATACCATGTTAGCCAAGATTATACAACCAAGGGCAGATGCCTGCCACTGTACCACACAATTTTACACAATACTCTACTACAGCTACCTGTCGTATCTTTGCCCATTTACATACACCGTCTTACATAGTCACGTATATTTCTACAACTATAGTATTCTGTTTCTTTTCATTCATCATTATAACATGTTTTCCCTCATTAAAACTAATTGTAAACATGTTTTTCCTTTTTCCTCCCCACCTCCAAGTCCATATGTGCTCAGTCATGTCTGACTCTTTGCGACCCTATGAACTGTAGCCTGCCAGACTCCTCGGTCTGTGAGATTTCCCAGACAAGAATGCTGGAGTGGGTTGCCATTTCCTCCTGCATCCCACCTCTGAATTCTGTTGTTATTGTTGATTATTTGTTGGTTTTACCACAAGCACAGAGGATTGAGTAAATCATCTTTTTCAGTTCATGGGCTTTGTAAAGTCCTCCTCCACGCCATCCTGAAAGTTCCCTGGTGGCTCAGTGGTAAAGAATCTGCTTGCCAATGCAGGAGACATGAGTTCAATCCATGTGTCTGGAAGATGTCCGGAGAAGGAAATGAAAATGCACTCCAGTATTCTTGCCTGGGAAATCCCATGGAGGAGCCCAGGGGGCTGTAGTCCATGGGGTTGGCAAAGAGCTGGACACGATTTAGCAACTTAACAACAAAAACACTACATTCTAATCCCAATCCCATCTCCTCCTGCTTCAGGCAGCCATTCCAACTTTTTTGATGTGTCCTTAAAACAAGTATAAAATATTGTTTGGGGCTTCCTTGGTCATCCAGTGATTGAGAATCCATCTGCTAATGCAGGAGACACGGGTTCAATCCCTGCTCCAGGAAGATCCCACATGCCATGGACAGAGCAACTAAGCCTGTGTGTCACAATGACTAAGCCAGCACCCTAGAGCCTGTGCTTCACAGCAGGAGAGGCCACTGCGGTAAGAAGCCCGTGTACCACAACTAGAGAGTAACCCTTGCTCTTCACAACTAGAGAAAGCCCTTGAGCAACAACGAAGACCCAGTATAGCCGTAACTAAATAAATCTTTTAGAAAATACTGGTTTGTGTGTTTTTTTCTTTTATTGTAATATGGTTCCCATACCATAAAATTCACCCTTTTAGGATATACAATTCTGTGGTTTTTAGTATATTCATAAAGCTGTGCAACCATCATCATTACCTAATTCCAGAATATTTTCAGAAACCTCCCCAAAGAGGCCCTTATTTATTAGATGCTTCTCTCCCCCTCACCCAGCCTTTAGCAACCACTGGTCCACTTTCTGCCTGTGCTTTTAATTTTCATTAGAAGTGCTGTAGAACTTGTTCTGCTTATCACGTTTTCACTCAACACTACATTTGTAAAATCTGTCCATGTTGCTGAATTATGACTGATATGATGGTTCTCAATGCTCTTCCACACTGCATTGCCACAACATTAATTTCATTCTAATGTCCCTTAGAGAGGGACACTTAGATTGCCATCAATTTTTATCTACCACCAACAATGCCACAGTGACATCCTTACCATTGCCTTCTGGATCAGTGGGGGTTTCCTCTGATATGTACCCACTGTGGGACTGTTGGGTCACAGTGTATACATATACTCAGTTTTACTCAGTACAGCCAGATTTCCCTTAACCAGTAATGTCTGAAGTTTTCTGTTTTCCTACATCTTAGCCTACACTTAGTATCATTCACTTTTCAAATCCGGCCAAGCTAATGGGCATGAAGTATTTTTTCATAAAAACAACAACAACAACAACATCAACTTGCCTGTCTTTTATTTCTAACAAATTTAAGCATCTCTTTATATATTTGTTAGCCTTTCAGTGTGAAATTGAATGGATTGGGGCTGAAGTTTGAGGCTGGCATTAAAGTACACCTGCTCTTTTCTAGGACATATATTCAACAGTGCTTCATATCTGAAAACACTAACTCACGCTTTACTTGGCTTGAAGCCCTGCACCAACCCACATGGAGAGGGAGCTCCCTGATAGAGCAGGGGTAAAACAGCCTGGATTTGTTAATATCTATAATAAACAGTTAATTGTGTGCACAGCATTTCTCAGATAGAGGCATTTCTAAAAGTTAATAAGAGAAGCCCCTTTGCAGGGCAAAGAGAGATTTATCCCCCTAAAAATGTCAAGAGCTTTTGAGGGGAATGATTACACAGCCTCTGGGCAGTCAGAGGCTTAACTGATTAGTCAGCTGATCAGTTCATTCAACACCTGAATCAAGTAATACAGTGGCGGGGTACCAGCCTGGGTCACAAAGAGTTGGACCCAGGGGCAATAACCTTCAGTCAAACAGAAAAAAATATTATTAATATTGAAGGTATTTCCTTTACTGAGTGGGGATGCGGATTGAAAGTTACTTATATGTGATTGGCTTGATGTTGCTTTCCAGGATAACCTGGTTCTCAGATGGGCAGGAGAGAAAGTAAATCTTATTAAGATAGTCTTTAATGCACTCAAACATTAATTTTTTTCGTAGCTCAATGATTCTCAAATTTTTTATGCATAAAAATCTCTTGGGAGTGTTTTTTTTTTTTTGGACAGGTTCTGGAAGAATAGATCGGAGAAGGCAATGGCACCCCACTCCAGTACTCTTGCCTGGAAAATCCCATGGACAGAGGAGCCTGGTAGGCTGCAGTCCATGGGGTCACTAAGAGTCGAACACGACTGAGCGACTTCACTTTCACTTTTCACTTTCATGTATTGGAGAAGGAAATGGCAACCCACTCCAGTGTTCTTGCCTGGAGAATCTCAGGGACAGGGGAGCCTGGTGGGCTGCCGTCTATGGGGTCGCACAGAGTTGGACACGACTGAAGTGACTTAGCTGCAGCAGCAGCAGAATAGATAGGAAACTGTTAACAGTGGTTGCCTCCCTGAAGAGAAACTGGTCGCTGGGAAACAGGGATAGGAGAGACCTTTCCCTTTTGACCTTTTAAATTTTGTACAGTTAATATACATTTTCTATTCAAAAATAATTTACATTTTATTAAAAAATGCACGTCCCTATTTTGATTCTGTGAGTCTGGAATAGGACCCAAGAATCTGCATTTTAACAAGCATCTCCTGTGGTTCCAATATAGCTGACTGTTGGTTCACTTTTTGACAAAAGATGATATAAGAGTGGCTTTTATTCTTGTTTGGATTTACACACTCCTGTGAATTTCTAATGAAAGCTATGGGCCTTTTCCCTAGAGAACTGCACCTGTACTCAAGGACATAATCATGTGAATATGTGGTGAATACAACTGCAGGCATTCGTGCCATTCTGGTGGCATTATGCCATCCATGTTTCTTATGTCAGGGACCCTGATGTAGAGGTTTTGTTCTATATCATGGCAAGGAGTTTTTATTTTAAGAGAGGGAAATTCATAGAATTGAGAAGAATTTCAAGTGGGGGCATTCATGTGTGCATGGGTGTGTGTGAAAGAAAAGAGCAGAGGCAATTTCTACTTTTGATGACGGGGCTCCTTCTCTATTTCTAGAAGCAGTTCCTAATTAATAAGGGACAGAAGATGGATCCCTCAACAATTCCCTTCTAGCTACATCCTGTCCACAAACATGCTAATGAAATCTGCAGATGACTCCAAAAGAGGATATGCTCCAAACACCAGGAAAGCCAAAGAAATTATAGAAAACATTAGCAATATGGCAAATAGAATGACCCTCAGCTTGGGAAAATTTCAAGTTGAAGTATCTAGGGAAAAGTAATCAGAAAGAAAATTTTTCATGGGGAGGGCAACACCTGGAAAATAGTAATGTCTATAGAAGGCCCAAGGGTGGTGCTAAATGGCAAATTAGATACATGTCTGTTGTATAATATTGTGAGAAAAATAAGACACTGACCTCTTGTCACAAAGCAGGGAGATAATGGCTCTTTCTGTTTGGCCCTAGTGAGATAGCACCTGGGATGCTGTGTTTAGTTTTGGACACTTCATTAGTGGAAAATTGTTGATTAGCATTTGGGAATTTGGAGGCAAGAAACAAGAAACAATTAAAAGCATACATTTGAAATGACTCAACCATTCAAAGCCAACAGTAAAGAGAGAAAAAGGAATAAGGAAGCTGCACTTAGATTATGCTGCTGAGAAATCAAAAGTCTCTTCATTTCAAGTTCAGCATAGAACCACTGATTATTGGAGCTGGGAGGGACTTTGGAGATGACTTTTGCTGACCTTTAATTAAATTTCTGGGCAGTGCCAAGATTTTAGCTAGGCAGGTTGCTGTTGAGCTATGGATCCCACAGAGATCTAGAAAGGTTCCTCTTAAAATATAGATCTGATATTATTCTCCTAATTAAAACCCTCCAATGGATTCCACAGCATTTAGCATAAATTCAGCTTTTTATCAGGGCCCAAACTGTTCTACTGAATCTGGCCTTTACCTAAATCTTGACTTGTACTACTCTCCACTGAGCTCACCAATGTTCAGCCACAATGTGCCTTCCTCCTCCACCTCCTGCTGTTTCTAGAACTCTCCAAGATCTTTTCAACCTCAAGGCCTTTGCATTTCCTGTTTATTTCTCCAGTTCCTTGCATTATTGATTCCTTCTCATCTTTCTTCCTTCCATAACCATGTTGTCTAAAGGCTCCATCCCCACTCCATCATCCTGCTAATAGTGTTATCACAATTTGTAATTATTTGCATTTAGTTACTTGTTTGTTATCTTTTTCTTCTATAAGGACGTAGAATGCAGGAGAGTAAGGACCTTTTCTATCTCACCCATTCTTATATGTCCAGTGCCTTGAATGAAGTAGTAGCTAACGTATATTGAGTTCTTATTTTATTTCTGAAACTGTTCAGTGTCTGACATGTATCAGCTCATTTAATCCCCACAACAACCTTATGAAATTAAACTATGATTATCTCCACCTTCCAAATGGGGAAAATGAAGTGCAAAGAAGTTAAGTTAAATTGCCCAAGATTAAACAGAAAGTTCTAGGGACAGGATTTGAATTTTGGCAGTGTGACTTGCTCAGGGTCTGAGAAGTTAATGGAATAGTCAAAGATAGCATCCAATACTTTTGACTGCCTTGTGCTCATCTGCCTGGAAAATTGGCAATGGATTAATTACTTGGATAGTTATACACTATAACCTTTTCCTCTATGAGAAATTCTAGTAAATGAGAATTTGCTTCCATATTTGAGAATGTGTGATCTTGAGTCATTCCTTTTGGGGATAATGAGGAAAAGAGGCAATATAGGAAGAGGGACAGGAACAAAAACAGAAGGTTAAATATGTGGTGAAATGAGATTTGAACTTTCTGTGATATAGTCTTGTGAGAGGCAAAGGAAGCTAAGAGGAAGTAAAGCAAGGACATATTTTTCTGGACCATTAGGAAGCAGGGAAGTGAGCTGGGATAAGAATAATTAAGGGCATATGCTTTGGCAGAAATTTAATATGGGCCAAAACAAGACCTATATAACCCCATATTTTAGAGAGACAATTGAGAAATACCTTTTAGCTAGACCAAACAGACTAAACAAAATATGTCAAAGGACTTTTTGCATTGAGCATCCAAGTGCCGCAGTCTCTGTGAAACTGTGAGATCAAGAATGTGGGAGTCAGTGACAACCTGGTGTTACAAAATGAGAAAGGCATGTTTGGATAGAGCCAACAGGGACAACATTTTCTTAATTTTCAGATTATCTCTTACCAAACAAACCAAATTCCAAGCCAGCCAAAAACAAACTGGAAAGTTTTAGCACGCATGGTAATTTTAGCACACAGTGTAATTTCAATTACACTGAAATTATTTGGACATATCACTATTATTTATACAGTTCATGAGGTTCTCACAGCAAGTATACTGGGGTGGTTTGCCATTCCTTCCTACAAGTGGATCACGTTTTGTCAGAACTCTCCACTATGACCTGTCCATCTTGGGTGCCCTTACATGGCATGGCTCATAACTTGAGTGACACAAACTTCTTCACCACAAAAAGGCAGTGATCCGTGAAGGGGATAACTGCCCTGTATTTTGGTCATCTGATGCAAACAGGTGACTCATTGGAAAAGTCCCTGATGTTGGGAAAGTTTGAGGACAGAAGGAGAGAAGGGTGTCAGAGAATGAGATGGCTGGATGGCATCACCGATGCAATGGACATGAACTTGGGCAAACTTCAGGAGATGGTGAGGAACAGGGAGGCCTGGCGTGCTGCAGTCCATGGGGTCACAAAGAGTCAGAAACAACTGGGTGACTGAACAACAATGAACAACAACATCACTATTATTCATAGATGTGAGGTGAATGTCAGGAGAGTTCCAGAAAAATGTCTACTTCTGCTTTATTGACTATTCCAAAGCCTTTGGCTGTGTGGATCACAATAAACTGGAAAATTCTGAAAGAGATGGGAATACCAGACCACCTGATCTGCCTCTTGAGAAACCTGTATGCAGGTCAGGAAGCAACAGTTAGAACTGGGCATGGAACCATGGACTGGTTCCAGATAGAAAAAGGAGTACGTCAAGGCTGTATATTGTCACCCTGCTTATTTAACTTATATGCAGAGTACATCATGAGAAATGCTGGGCTGGATGAAGCACAAGCTGGAATCAAGATTGCCGGGAGAAATATCAATAACCTCAGATATGCAGATGACACCATCCTTATGGCAGAAAGTGAAGAACTAAAGAGCCTCTTGATAAAAGTGAAAGAGGAGAGTGAAAAAGTTGGCTTAAAACTCAACATTCAGAAAATTAAGATCATGGCATCTGGTCCCATCACTTCATGGGAAATAGATGGGAAAACAGTGGAAACAGTGAGACTTTGTTTTTTTTGGGCTCCAAAATCACTGCAGATGGTGATTGCAGCCATGAAATTAAAAGATGCTTACTCCTTGGAAGGAAAGTTATGACCAACCTAGACAGCATATTCAAAAGCAGAGACATTGCCAACAAAGGTCCGTCTAGTCAAGGCTATGGTTTTTCCAGTGGTCATGTATGGATGTTAGAGTTGGACTGTGAAGAAAGTTGAGCATCGAAGAATTGATGCTTTTGAACTGTGGTGTTGGAGAAGACTCTTGAGAGTCCCTTGGACAGCAAAGGGATCCAACCAGTCCATCCTAAAGGAGATCAGTCCTGGGTGTTCATTGGAAGGACTGATGTTGAAGCTGAAACTCCAATATTTTGGCCACCTGATGCGAAGAGCTGACTCATTGGAAAAGACCCTGATGTTGGGAAAGATTGAAGGCAGGAGGAGAAGGGGACGACAGAGGATGAGATGGTTGGATGGCATCACTGATTCAATGGACATGAGTTTAGGTAGGCTCCAGGAGTTGGTGTTGGACAGGGAGGCCTGGCATGCTGTAGCTCATGGGGTTGCAAAGAGTCGGACACGACTGAGTGACTGAACTGAACTGAACTGAGGTGAATGTTAACGTTAACAGCCTTAACAGCTTTATTAGCCTGAATAAAAACATACCTACGAGAGCTTTCATTGGTTCAATCTTGATAACCTTGGATTTTTCAACTCCTTTTTCCCTGACTCTAGTCTTCACAAATCAGAGATTGATATTTTTAAAATTTTATCTTAAAAAAATTATTATATTGAATTATAGTTGATTTACAATGTTGTGTTAATTTCTATGGTACAGCAAAGTGCTTCAGTTATACATGCATACTTTCTTTTTCATATTTTTCCCATTATTATTTATCACAGGATATCAAATACCATTCCCTACAGTCATTTTACAGTTCAAAGTGATTTATACCATCATTACAGTATTAGAGTATAATAAATCTCACTATATGCTTTCTTTTACCTATTAATTTTAAGCTTTCATGTTTTCTGATTACTTATTAGTGTCTTTTCATTTCAGCTTAAACAAATTCCTTTAGCAACTCTTGTAAGGAAGGTGTAGTGGTGATGAATTGCCTTAGCTTTTGTTTGGGAAGAGATAGGTATTCATAAAACAAATCTGATTACATCAACCCTCTGATTCCAAAGGCTCTCTATTTTTCATATGTGGCTTATCAAAGTCCTTCATGAACTGCCTTCTCTTTGCTTTGTCACCCTGCTTCTCCATGATGATAAGTGGCAGAGCTGGGGTTTGAACTCAGATGATTTACTTCCAGAGCCAATATTCTTAATGGCTTGCTTGCATTGCCCCAGCAGTCGGGCATACTGAATGTCCTTTATTGTCTCCAGGAGCTATGATTTTTCTTGTCTCTAGGCTTTATGACAAGCAGTTGCTTATGCTTGAAACTTTCTCTGTCCACTCTCTTGGCTTGGAAAAGCCCTTTTTATTATCTTTCATATTTTATCTTTCAAGTTTCTCTAAGCTTTATGAGATTCCCCAAGTCTGGGTTAAAAGCCCTTGTCTTATAGTCCTATAAAGGCTTTCTCTTCCTCTGACATGTAGCTTATTTGTTGTATTATAAGTTCCAGTTTATTTACCTCTTTAATGAGATTTTTAATTCTGTGATTTTTTTCAGAGGCTGGGCTATTTTATACATCATTACATCCCCAGTGCATATAGGAGGCACTGGTAAGATATCTTGTATAAACGAACAAAAAGATCCTATTCTGCAAGTTTTAGAAACTTAATACTGGGGGTTGAGAAAGGAGTACTGCTGTCATTTTCCTGTTTGGATCTCTTGCTGGGGAGGTTCAAAGCACAACCTAAAAAGAACTCAAAGGCAGTCATGATGCTCAGGAGAGAGAGAGATCTGGGATGAGCAGAATTTGGCGCTGCTTTGCTCCTACGGTTTTCTCTCCGTGGCCTTTCTTTGCAGGTGGACCAGTTTTTTTTGGCTGGGCGGAGCCAGAAGCCCCCTCACAGCCCAGAATATCTCGCGGTGCCTCATCATCGGCGAGAGCAGCGCAGAGCCTCCTCACAGCCAACAACGGTCCTGCGTCGTGTCACTGAAAGTGCAGGAACTTTCCACAGGTCGTCGAACATGTGGTGACTTTCCAACACGTGTTCCGCCTCTGCTTGACTTTCTGGGGCGCCCAGAACATGGAACTGAATCCGAGGAAGCCTGCGGAAGAACGATGGTCCTCTAATTGGCGCCCCCTGAGGGGAAGAAACCCGGTGAGTGAGGAAGAGCCCACCGAGCCTTGCGGGCGTTGCTGCAAGCGGCCACCCCACGCTTGACTCGGACCTCACCCTCTGCTCTCCCTTGGGCTGAGAACAAAAGGGAAAGCCGGCGTAGGGGAGCGAAAAAGAGGAACCCGCGAGGCGGGTATTTTTCCCTGTCAGCAGTGGTGAAGAGTCCCACGGTCGGTGGACAGAGGAGGGCATGAACCGACACCCGACCGTAGGCTGAGGGACCCTGGGCTGAGGTCCGAGAGCAGCAAGTGGCGACTCAGAAGACAGGTGAGCAGCACCCTCTTTTGAGGACCAGAGGGACTAATGGAAGAGGGGGTATACCAAGAAAATATGGACTCCCTGTTAGTGAAGGGGATGGGGACTGAGGGCACAAGATTTGGGGTGTGGCCCTGAGGGGATCAAATTTATACTCACCATTCTGGAAGATCATGGAAAATAGTGGTTGTATTTAGACTTAGATGTGATGCAATCGGGTGACCCTTTATGGGACTAAGTGGATAGAACTCAGCTGAAGAAACAACTTGTAAAACGTTAGTATAAAATCACCTTAGAAGTAACTCCAAGTACTGTCTGCGAATCTCCAAGCGTATTTGCTTAGCCGGAGTCCAGAGATGTAGCTGTATTTATTTTTTGCTCCTCTTCATTCTGTTTTGTCCTCCATCCTGTCTTCCTGCCCTCGATTTTCACTCCTCTCCTTGCTTCATCTCCTCCTCCTCACTACCTCCTTCCTTCCATCAAACCAGGAGTTCTTAACCTTAGAATTCTGGGGTCCTGTGAACTATTGTGGAAAGAAAATCACATTTGTTTAACATATAAATAGAATATTTAATCTTTATCAATTATGAAAGTGATTGTAACCACAGGAATATTAGCAGTACCCAGACTGTCATCAATAGAAATCAAGTGATATTAAAAGTGCCTGTACCTTTATCACAAATCACAGATGTCATTCATTTTGTGGTATGTAGAAATATTTTTGCTCACTACTATAAAATTGAGTTATTTGACTTGCCACCTTATCTTTTATTCAATACATTGACACTGAAACATATTTAATGTTTTTTTCATTAATTTAAAAAATATTTTGACAACTATGTGTGCATGCTCAGTCACTTCTGTCGTGTCTGACTCTTTGGGACCCTATGGACTGTAGTACAATATAATTCATTGCCTTTGCATACTTTTAATCCATTCCTGATCTTGCTATGGTGCTTAGAAGGTAAATTGATGATCTTGAGAAAGTGAATGACCCAAATCACTCGACCACAAATCTTTTTCTGATTTAGTTGGTTTGCAGTTCTTTCTTTCAACAAAGTAGAAGGAGGACCTAATGTAGCTGTTAACTGATAGATAATTAGAAGTAATTTTTAGTAATAGGTCACTATAGATTTTTTTGGCAAATAAGTCTGAGATCAAAGAATTACGTGCTGTTGCCATAGCAAAATGATTATTCCTAATTACTTATGTAAACAAGCTTTTTTCAGAATTTATATTTAAAAATAAATAAATATAGGAAAGGGATTGATTTTGTAGAGCAACGATTACCGACTTTGCTACTAGGGAAGCCCAAAGCAATTGTTACTGTGGGTAAAAGCATGAAGTCATAAAATAAAAGCTACATTCATCTCACTAAGAAATATGATGCAAATACAATTTTTCTTAGGTTTTGTATCTACATAAATTTTATTATGTTTATACTGTTTTGTTCAATTGCATGCTGATACTAATTGTAATGACAGTGTAATTCAGAAGAAAGTTTTAATGCTCTGAGCCTTCAGAGCTATGAGAGGATAAGTTTATTTTGTTTAAGCCAACAAAGCTATGATCATCTGTTACAGCAGCCACAGGAAATTGTTCGTTGTTGTTGTTTAGTTGCTAAGTTGGGTTTGATACTGCATGACCCCATGGTCTGTAGGGGTTTGTAGTGTATATATTTGTTCAGTTTTTGTAGATAAACCAAATAGTTTTCCAGAGTGGATTTGTGCCAATTTACACTCCCAGGAGCAATGTATGAGAGCTCTGGTTGCTCTACGTCAAGGGTTGGGGTTATATATTGAATAACTGGATAGTAAGTATTTTAGGCTTTATGGGCCATGTGATCCTATGGCAGACACTCAGGTCTGCTATTGTAGCATGAAAAAGCCATAGAAAGAAATAAAGAAAGTGAAGTTGCTCAGTTGTGTCTGACTCTTTGCAACCATGGACTGTAGCCTACCAGACTCCTCTGTCCATGGAATTTTCCAGGCAAGAGTACTGGAGTGGGTTGCCATTTCCTTCTCCAGGGGATCTTCCCGACCCAGGAACGAACCTGGGTCTCAGCGTTGCAGGCAGATGATTTACCATCTGAGCCACCAGGAAGCCCCTCTGAGCCACCAAAGAAGCCATGGACAGTATATAAATGAATGAGTATGGTTGCATTCTTATAAAACTTTATTTATGAATAAGGCAGTAATGAGTCTTATTTTGTTGACCCTTGCTCTTTGTCTTCACTAACACTTGGTATTTTCTGTCCTATTCATTTTAGCCATTCTGGTAGTGTGTAGTGGCATCTCATTATGGTTTTATTAAAAAAATCACACATCTCTGATGTTGAGCATCTTTTCAGGTGAAGCATCTTTTCAGGTGTTGAACATTTATATATACACTTTTGTGAAGGGCCGTTCGAGTGTTTTGCTAATTTTTAAAATGTGAGATATAATGTGAGATATAATCCACATACTATCAGATTCAGCCTTTAAAAAAGTATACAATACAGTGGTTATAAATATATTCACAGAGTTGTGTTACCATCAACATTACCTGATTTCACAGTGTATTTAAGCCCCCCCCAGAAGAAAATCCCACAACCATTAACAATTGCTTTCCATTCCTTCTACTCCTAGCTCCTGAAGACCACTAATCTACTTTCTGTCTCTATGAATTTCCTTATCCTGGACATTTCATATAAGTGGAATCATAGAATATGTGATCTTTTGTGTCTGGCTTCTTTCACTTAGCATAGTATTTTCAAAGTTCATCCGTGTATCTGTAGTAGGCAGAATAATGGCCTCAAAGATGTCCATGTCCTAATCCTGGTACCTTGAAAGTGTTACCTTATATGACAAAGGGGCTTTACAGATGTAATTAAAGACTTAATTGATATGGAGAGATTATTCTGGATTATCTGACTGGTCCAGTCTAGTAACAGGAATTTTTAAAAGTAGGAGCGCTTTCCTGGCTGTAATTGGAGGGAGATTTAATTACAGAAGAAGCATCAAAGAGGTGCAGTGTTGCTTGCTTTGAAGATAGAGGAAGGACCCTTGAGTTAAGGAATCTGGGCAGCTTCCAGAAACTGCAAAGACAAACAAATGGATACTTCTCAAGAGCCCTCCTGACAGCTTGATTTTAGCCTAGTAAGAGCTGTGTTAGGTTCTGATTTGCAGAATTTTAAGATAATAAATTTGTGTTGTTTTAACCCACCAAGATTTCATTGGTTCAATCTTGATAACCTTGGATTTTTCAACTCCTTTTCCCTGACTCTAGTCTTCACAAATCAGAGATTGATATTTTTAAAATTTTATCTTAAAAAATTATTATATTGAATTATAGTTGATTTACAATGTTGTGTTAATTTCTATGGTACAGCAAAAAGTGCTTCAGTTATACATGCATACTTTCTTTTTCATATTTTCCCATTATTATTTATCACAGGATATCAAATACCATTCCTACAGTCATTTTACAGTTCAAAGTGATTTATACCATCATTACAGTATTAGAGTATAATAAATCTCACTATATGCTTTCTTTTACCTATTAATTTTAAGCTTTCATGTTTTCTGATTACTTATTAGTGTCTTTTCATTTCAGCTTAAACAAATTCCTTTAGCAACTCTTGTAAGGAAGGTGTAGTGGTGATGAATTGCCTTAGCTTTTGTTTGGGAAGAGATAGGTATTCATAAAACAAATCTGATTACATCAACCCTCTGATTCCAAAGGCTCTCTATTTTTCATATGTGGCTTATCAAAGTCCTTCATGAACTGCCTTCTCTTTGCTTTGTCACCCTGCTTCTCCATGATGATAAGTGGCAGAGCTGGGGTTTGAACTCAGATGATTTACTTCCAGAGCCAATATTCTTAATGGCTTGCTTGCATTGCCCCAGCAGTCGGGCATACTGAATGTCCTTTATTGTCTCCAGGGAGCTATGATTTTTCTTGTCTCTAGGCTTTATGACAAGCAGTTGCTTATGCTTGAAACTTTCTCTGTCCACTCTCTTGGCTTGGAAAAGCCCTTTTTATTATCTTTCATATTTTATCTTTCAAGTTTCTCTAAGCTTTATGAGATTCCCCAAGTCTGGGTTAAAAGCCCTTGTCTTATAGTCCTATAAAGGCTTTCTCTTCCTCTGACATGTAGCTTATTTGTTGTATTATAAGTTCCAGTTTATTTACCTCTTTAATGAGATTTTTAATTCTGTGATTTTCAGAGGCTGGTCTATTTTATACATCATTACATCCCCAGTGCATATAGGAGGCACTGGTAAGATATCTTGTATAAACGAACAAAAAGATCCTATTCTGCAAGTTTTAGAAACTTAATACTGGGGGTTGAGAAAGGAGTACTGCTGTCATTTTCCTGTTTGGATCTCTTGCTGGGGAGGTTCAAAGCACAACCTAAAAAGAACTCAAAGGCAGTCATGATGCTCAGGAGAGAGAGAGATCTGGGATGAGCAGAATTTGGCGCTGCTTTGCTCCTACGGTTTTCTCTCCGTGGCCTTTCTTTGCAGGTGGACCAGTTTTTTTTGGCTGGGCGGAGCCAGAAGCCCCCTCACAGCCCAGAATATCTCGCGGTGCCTCATCATCGGCGAGAGCAGCGCAGAGCCTCCTCACAGCCAACAACGGTCCTGCGTCGTGTCACTGAAAGTGCAGGAACTTTCCACAGGTCGTCGAACATGTGGTGACTTTCCAACACGTGTTCCGCCTCTGCTTGACTTTCTGGGGCGCCCAGAACATGGAACTGAATCCGAGGAAGCCTGCGGAAGAACGATGGTCCTCTAATTGGCGCCCCCTGAGGGGAAGAAACCCGGTGAGTGAGGAAGAGCCCACCGAGCCTTGCGGGCGTTGCTGCAAGCGGCCACCCCACGCTTGACTCGGACCTCACCCTCTGCTCTCCCTTGGGCTGAGAACAAAAGGGAAAGCCGGCGTAGGGGAGCGAAAAAGAGGAACCCGCGAGGCGGGTATTTTTCCCTGTCAGCAGTGGTGAAGAGTCCCACGGTCGGTGGACAGAGGAGGGCATGAACCGACACCCGACCGTAGGCTGAGGGACCCTGGGCTGAGGTCCGAGAGCAGCAAGTGGCGACTCAGAAGACAGGTGAGCAGCACCCTCTTTTGAGGACTCCGAGAGGGACTAATGGAAGAGGGGGTATACCAAGAAAATATGGACTCCCTGTTAGTGAAGGGGATGGGGACTGAGGGCACAAGATTTGGGGTGTGGCCCTGAGGGGATCAAATTTATACTCACCATTCTGGAAGATCATGGAAAATAGTGGTTGTATTTAGACTTAGATGTGATGCAATCGGGTGACCCTTTATGGGACTAAGTGGATAGAACTCAGCTGAAGAAACAACTTGTAAAACGTTAGTATAAAATCACCTTAGAAGTAACTCCAAGTACTGTCTGCGAATCTCCAAGCGTATTTGCTTAGCCGGAGTCCAGAGATGTAGCTGTATTTATTTTTTGCTCCTCTTCATTCTGTTTTGTCCTCCATCCTGTCTTCCTGCCCTCGATTTTCACTCCTCTCCTTGCTTCATCTCCTCCTCCTCACTACCTCCTTCCTTCCATCAAACCAGGAGTTCTTAACCTTAGAATTCTGGGGGTCCTGTGAACTATTGTGGAAAGAAAATCACATTTGTTTAACATATAAATAGAATATTTAATCTTTATCAATTATGAAAGTGATTGTAACCACAGGAATATTAGCAGTACCCAGACTGTCATCAATAGAAATCAAGTGATATTAAAAGTGCCTGTACCTTTATCACAAATCACAGATGTCATTCATTTTGTGGTATGTAGAAATATTTTTGCTCACTACTATAAAATTGAGTTATTTGACTTGCCACCTTATCTTTTATTCAATACATTGACACTGAAACATATTTAATGTTTTTTTCATTAATTTAAAAATATTTTGACAACTATGTGTGCATGCTCAGTCACTTCTGTCGTGTCTGACTCTTTGGGACCCTATGGACTGTAGTACAATATAATTCATTGCCTTTGCATACTTTTAATCCATTCCTGATCTTGCTATGGTGCTTAGAAGGTAAATTGATGATCTTGAGAAAGTGAATGACCCAAATCACTCGACCACAAATCTTTTTCTGATTTAGTTGGTTTGCAGTTCTTTCTTTCAACAAAGTAGAAGGAGGACCTAATGTAGCTGTTAACTGATAGATAATTAGAAGTAATTTTTAGTAATAGGTCACTATAGGATTTTTGGCAAATAAGTCTGGAGATCAAAGAATTACGTGCTGTTGCCATAGCAAAATGATTATTCCTAATTACTTATGTAAACAAGCTTTTTCAGAATTTATATTTAAAAATAAATAAATATAGGAAAGGGATTGATTTTGTAGAGCAACGATTACCGACTTTGCTACTAGGGAAGCCCAAAGCAATTGTTACTGTGGGTAAAAGCATGAAGTCATAAAATAAAAGCTACATTCATCTCACTAAGAAATATGATGCAAATACAATTTTTCTTAGGTTTTGTATCTACATAAATTTTATTATGTTTATACTGTTTTGTTCAATTGCATGCTGATACTAATTGTAATGACAGTGTAATTCAGAAGAAAGTTTTAATGCTCTGAGCCTTCAGAGCTATGAGAGGATAAGTTTATTTTGTTTTAAGCCAACAAAGCTATGATCATCTGTTACAGCAGCCACAGGAAATTGTTCGTTGTTGTTGTTTAGTTGCTAAGTTGGGTTTGATACTGCGACCCCATGGTCTGTAGGGGTTTGTAGTGTATATATTTGTTCAGTTTTTGTAGATAAACCAAATAGTTTTCCAGAGTGGTTGTACCAATTTACACTCCCAGGAGCAATGTATGAGAGCTCTGGTTGCTCTACGTCAAGGGTTGGGGGTTATATATTGAATAACTGGATAGTAAGTATTTTAGGCTTTATGGGCCATGTGATCCTATGGCAGACACTCAGGTCTGCTATTGTAGCATGAAAGAAGCCATAGAAAGAAATAAAGAAAGTGAAGTTGCTCAGTTGTGTCTGACTCTTTGCAACCCATGGACTGTAGCCTACCAGACTCCTCTGTCCGTGGAATTTTCCAGGCAAGAGTACTGGAGTGGGTTGCCATTTCCTTCTCCAGGGGATCTTCCCGACCCAGGGAACGAACCTGGGTCTCCCGCGTTGCAGGCAGATGATTTACCATCTGAGCCACCAGGGAAGCCCCTCTGAGCCACCAAAGAAGCCATGGACAGTATATAAATGAATGAGTATGGTTGCATTCTTATAAAACTTTATTTATGAATAAGGCAGTAATGAGTCTTATTTTGTTGACCCTTGCTCTTTGTCTTCACTAACACTTGGTATTTTCTGTCCTATTCATTTTAGCCATTCTGGTAGTGTGTAGTGGCATCTCATTATGGTTTTATTAAAAAAATCACACATCTCTGATGTTGAGCATCTTTTCAGGTGAAGCATCTTTTCAGGTGTTGAACATTTATATATACACTTTTGTGAAGGGCCGTTCGAGTGTTTTGCTAATTTTTAAAATGTGAGATATAATGTGAGATATAATCCACATACTATCAGATTCAGCCTTTAAAAAAGTATACAATACAGTGGTTATAAATATATTCACAGAGTTGTGTTACCATCAACATTACCTGATTTCACAGTGTATTTAAGCCCCCCCCAGAAGAAAATCCCACAACCATTAACAATTGCTTTCCATTCCTTCTACTCCTAGCTCCTGAAGACCACTAATCTACTTTCTGTCTCTATGAATTTCCTTATCCTGGACATTTCATATAAGTGGAATCATAGAATATGTGATCTTTTGTGTCTGGCTTCTTTCACTTAGCATAGTATTTTCAAAGTTCATCCGTGTATCTGTAGTAGGCAGAATAATGGCCTCAAAGATGTCCATGTCCTAATCCCTGGTACCTTGAAAGTGTTACCTTATATGACAAAGGGGCTTTACAGATGTAATTAAAGACTTAATTGATATGGAGAGATTATTCTGGATTATCTGACTGGTCCAGTCTAGTAACAGGAATTTTTAAAAGTAGGAGCGCTTTCCTGGCTGTAATTGGAGGGAGATTTAATTACAGAAGAAGCATCAAAGAGGTGCAGTGTTGCTTGCTTTGAAGATAGAGGAAGGACCCTTGAGTTAAGGAATCTGGGCAGCTTCCAGAAACTGCAAAGACAAACAAATGGATACTTCTCAAGAGCCCTCCTGACAGCTTGATTTTAGCCTAGTAAGAGCTGTGTTAGGGTTCTGATTTGCAGAATTTTAAGATAATAAATTTGTGTTGTTTTAACCCACCAAGATATCAATAACCTCAGATATGCAGATGACACCACCTTTATGGCAGAAAGTGAAGAGGAACTAAAAAGCCTCTTGATGAAAGTGAAAGTGAAGAGTGAAAAAGTTGGCTTTAAGCTCAACATTCAGAAAACAAAGATCATGGCATCCGGTTCCATCACTTCATGGGAAATAGATGGGAAAACAGTGTCAGACTTTATTTTTTTGGGCTCCAAAATCACTGCAGATGGTGACTGCAGCCATGAAATTAAAAGACGCTTACTCCTTGGAAGGAAAGTTATGTCCAACCTAGATAGCATATTGAAAAGCAGAGACATTACTTTGCCAACAAAGGTCTGTCTAGTCAAGGCTATGGTTTTTCCTGTGGTCATGTATGGATGTGAGAGTTAGACTGTGAAGAAGGCTGAGCGCCGAAGAATTGATGCTTCTGAACTGTGGTGTTGGAGAAGACTCTTGAGAGTCCCTTGGACTGCAAGGAGATCCAACCAGTCCATTGTGAAGGAGATCAGCCCTGGGATTTCTTTGGAAGGAATGATGCTCAAGCTGAAACTCCAGTACTTTGGCTACCTCATGCAAAGAGTTGACTCATTGGAAAAGACTCTGATGCTGGGAGGGATTGGGGGCAGGAGGAGAAGGGGATGACAGAGGATGAGATGGCTGGATGGCATCACTGACTCGATGGACGTGAGTCTGAGTGAACTCCGGGAGTTGGTGATGGACAGGGAGGCCTGGCGTGCTGCGATTCATGGGGTTGCGAAGAGTCGGACATGACTGAGCGACTGAACTGAACTGAACTGAACCCACCAAGTCTGTGATAATTTGTTATGCATATGTGCTAAGTCGCTTCAGTCATGTCCAACTCTTTGCAAGCCTATGGACTGTAGCCTGCCAGGCTCCTCTGTCCATGGATTTCCCAGGCAAGAATACTGGTGTGGGTTGCCATTTCCTCCTCCAGGGGATCTTGGATTGAACCCTCATCACCTGCAGCTCCTGCACTGCAGGCAGATTCTTTATCGCTGAGCCACCAGGGAAGCCCAACAAAAGCTTAGTAGGAATCAGCAAATGCAACACAAAGCAGCACAGCTCCAAGTCTAAACTCTCTAGCAGGCAGCAGCACAGCTCAGAGAGCTTGCTAGCTAGCAGACAGCAACTGTACAGTAAAGTGCACGCACACCAGCAGTCAGCAGAACTAGTTAGCAAGCTAACAGAAGGAAGGAAAGACCCTCAGTGGCTGAGGTCATCATCTGAACATTCTACTCACAGCACCAGTTGTATTATGGTGCCCTGTGAGAGGCAGGATCAACCTCTTTCACCAAAAATTTCATTAGGATGTTGAGATTGATTTTACCACAGATGAATCAAGAGGATAAAAAAGGCTTTATTATTCATGGAATGAGGCTTTCTGGAGGTGAGCAGGGCAGGCTCCCAAGCAGGTCCAAGAATAGCTTGAGAGAGTGAGGAGGAGGGACTAGCTTTAGCTTTCATTGTGGAAATAGGTTAGGGTGTAGATGGGGTGATAGTGGCCCATGATAGTTACCATGGGCCAAGGCTACTGTGTTTTGAAACTTACCAATGCCAAAGTGGGTAGCAGGCAGGCTCTCTTGCTGGCTTGCCCATTTGTGGGGCACAAAGGTGAACAGGGGCGGTAAGGCTTGAAAGCTGCTGGAAACTTTTTATTCCAGTGGATCTTTGATCAGTTGTAGGAAATCCTCCATCATTATCTCTTCAGATGCTGCTTCTGCCTTGTTCTCTCTCTCTTGTTCTTCTGGAGCTGTAACTACATGTATGTTAGATCTTTTGACTGTGTCCCACATGTTTCCATGTTCTGTTTATTTTCTTTCTCTTCATATTTTTTTTTCTCTTCTCTACTACCTCTAGCAGTCCTTTTTCTTTTTGTGCTTCAGTTTGGATATTTTCTGTTGATATCTCTTTGAGCTTACTTCCTGTCTTTGGTTAGGTCAGTTTATTTTTATATATGTCCATTGGGTTCTTAATCTTATATTTTATTTTCAGTTTTAGAATGTCCATTTAATTCTTTATATAAATTTCACTTGCCTGTTGAAATTTTGTATCTTTTTATCTCTATCTTTTCCTTTCTTTTGTTTAATGTATGAATCATTTAAAGTCCTTGTCTGCTAATTCCAGTATCTAGATCACCTATTTTGCTCTGCTTTTATTGGTTACCAGTCAAGTGGTTATATTTTTGTATACCTAGTAATTTTTGTTTGAATGTCAGATGCTTTATATTAAACACACATACTCACACCCCAATAACAACTTTAGAAGGTTCAGATAATGGAATTTTTTTTTTTTTTACCAGAGAAGTAAGAGTCTAAGAAGGTTGAATAGCGTCCACCTTAATCCTGTTGCAAACTTATTTAGGTCAAGACTGGTTTTCAGTTTTGGTGAGATCTAGTCCATCTTTGTTTTACTTATTCCGAGGACATGGTCCTTTATGGTTTTTCACTGACAGCATGAGAAGAAGGGGGAAATCCTATGTTTAGAACCAATATTAAGTTTTCACTCTACTTTCCAGAGATATTTGAATTATTCTTTCACCTTTTGAAATTTCAAAATATCTCACATCTTTTGGGGAAAGACTGGCTGTAGGCTTGAAATCACAACTGCCAAGACTACTGGTTACTCTATTTCCTAAGAGCAGCTTTCTGAAGCCTAAATTCTTAGTCTCTGGCTGTGTCCATATCGGAAAATGCAATGAGGAAAAAAGTGATAATAGATGGTAGCATTAATCTGTCATTCCCTCCAATGCTTTCACCTCCCACTGGTTATATTCAAGACCCTTTATCTCCTAAATATCCATAGACTCTAGAAAATTCTACTCTACTTTCTGGAAGTTTTGGCTTACCTTCAGAATTTAGCAAATACTTTGAGGAAGAAACTGATCTTGTGTTTGAGGCTTTTCAAATCCTCAGTTTTGTCACTCCATCCCAAGCAGTTATCAAAGATTTGGCTCATTTCTCTGCCCTATAGTAGCATTCCTGTGCTTGCCCTGACTTCAAATCTCAGCCACTGGCTTGTGCCCCAAAATGACAAATGTCTCCCAAACCCTGTGCATTCTAAGATTACTTCTGAATGGTTCTCTGCTCTCTGGAATTTTGCCTCTGATATTTCTTATTGCCTTTGCTGCTCTTTTTTCTTTTTCCTCACTGCATGGCATGAGAGATCTTATTTCCTGACCAGGGATTGAATCATGGCACTGTGCCCCCTGCAGTGGAGGGTCCAGCACCTACCACTGGACTGCCAGGGAAGTTCCACATTTGTAGCTCTTTGATGGTTTTAAATATGTGATTTTTGTAATTTATCCAAATTTTAGTTGTTTTTCAGTCTGCTTCAGACTACTTCATCCTACATGGAAACATAAGTATTCATGTCCATATTAAAAAAAAATCTTTTGGAAGGTTGTGGAGCAATGTTTTGAAGACCACTAAACTAGAAATTGATTAAATAGATAATTCTGGTAAGTATTTGGCATGTTTAAGGAAATAAGTGCTATGAAAGTCAAGGTTAAAGAAACTAGTTTTGGGAGTACACTTTCTGAAGGCACTGTTGTCTAAGATGATTATCTAAATGTTAAGCAGGAATTAGTTGGGCATTGTTGAGGGTAGATTTTTTGAAAAAATTTTGGACTCTCTTAGCTAGCAGACTGCATCTGGCCAATTCCTCATGCTTTCCAGATAGTCGGTCCTGAGCATTTGGAAACTGTGTACTGTGCTTTCTGGTGTTCTGAGGTCTGAATGTGCCCATATCATACTTCCTATTTGCCCTTCATGTTAACCCACCTTTCCTAAAATCCTTATTATTTCATGTAAATTTAGATGCTAGATTCTTGGAAACAGTCCTTTTCAAATTGGATCTGCCAACTGGATTCAACTTTGGGTTCTAATTGCACAAGCCTAGGGTAGCATTGTTTTAAAGGAACTTTGCTTTCCAGTGGAGTAGTTCACTTTTCTAGGACACTGGAATAAGGAAAGGAAAGGTTTGTTAAGGTCCCTTACCTGTGCTATGTCAGAGAGGAGTGCAGCTTCTTTCAGGAGTCTGGGAGAATGAAAAGTGTTTTCACAAGTCTTTGAGGCTGTGAAAGATTACTTTAGTTAATTCTTCAGGACTACAACAATTTATGAAGTAATATTATTACCATTGTTTTACACATGTATAACTGACAGGCTAGGTAACTTTCCCAAGATCATCAGAGTGGGGATTCAAACCCTGCAGGTGTAATGCTCATATCTGTATTCTTGACCACTACCTTATTTTGAATATTGAAAATTGTTAGTTGAGGTATACTCTAACTTGATATAATTTAAAAATCATATTCCACTGGTCAGACAGTGTTGTTGCTTTCATCTGATAGAAATATCCCTAGGATATATCCTTAGGGGTATTTTTGCTCTGAAAAATTTAGCCAGGAGGTGAAGACTAAGGGAAAACCTATAACTTCATTTGGAGTTTACTGCATTAGCCTTGCTGATCAGCAGTGGACCTGGACAAGTATTTGTCCAGTCATATTGGCAAGTGTTTTGGCTGGTGGACTTGGAAAACCACAGAGATAGCCAGGGTTTGGACTGAGAAAGACATTTTTACCACTCTTTGATCATATTTCCCTCTCCTTTCTGTTTCCTGTAATTGGCTATAATCTGGGGCTGACCAACGTAGATAGCATATTCAAAAGCGAAGACATTACTTTGCCAACAAAGGTCTGTCTAGTCAAGGCTATGGTTTTTCCAGTGGTCATGTATGGATGTGAGAGTTGGACTGTGAAGAAGGCTGAGCACCGAAGAATTGATGCTTTTGAACTGTGGTGTTGAAGAAGACTCTTGAGAGTCCCTTGGACTGCAAGGAGATCCAACCAGTCCATTGTGAAGGAGATCAGCCCTGGGATTTCTTTGGAAGGAATGATGCTCAAGCTGAAACTCCAGTACTTTGGCTAACTCATGTGAAGAGTTGACTCATTGGAAAAGACTCTGATGCTGGGAGGGATTGGGGGCGGGAGGAGAAGGGGACGACAGAAGATGAGATGGCTGGATGGCATCACTGACTTGATGGACGTGAGTCTGAGTGAACTCCGGGAGTTGGTGATGGACAGGGAGGCCTGGCGTGCTGCGATTCATGGGGTCACAAAGAATCGGACACGACTGAGCGACTGAACTGAACTGAACTGGGGCTGAGGTTTAAAAAATTGTAATTGTATTATTAATTGAAATCTAAATTTCTGTTTTCTTGATCAGTTTTTCAGTTATTCGTCTGTGTTTATATATGGTTTTATATTGTTTAAAGATTAAAAACTATTTTTAGTGTTTTCTTTTAAAATTGAAAGCTGTAAAAAAACTTGTTTTTCTCTTGAGTATTACCCTTAATTGACTCCTCCCACCCTCATCCCTGTTTCTGTACGAAGAGCAAAATGTTCCTATCCACTTCCCCAAAACATATTTTAGGACTGAGTACATAGTCTCCTCAGAGTTTTTAAAAATGCGTTTTAAGTCATGGCTTGCTCAAGTTTTCAAATTACGATTTTTGTATGACAAAGGTGAAGTGTTTTAAGTTTTCTTTCAGTGTGCCTTATTGATCTTTCAAGACACAGTTCAAGCCCCATGCTCTCAATAAAGCCTTTCCTAACTGCTCTGGCCAATCCTAATATTTCTCAATCCAGCTCAGCATTTGCTGAGCATATATATATATATATATGCTATATATAGCATATATAGCTATATGCTATATAATCATGCTTTTGAGATAGTTCACATAGTTTGCTTTTTTTTTTTTTGGTTGTTTTTTATATCCTATAGTAGTTTTATTTTATATTATTTTATTTTATATTTGTGGCCCTTTAGATTCAATAGTGGCTCTCAGATAGGTGTTGTATGTGTGTAGTGGTAAAGGTGGGGGATGGTAGCTGCTATCAGACTTTACAGGTGAAGAGGATCATATCTTGGAAGAGCATAGAACTTCTGACCTCTTGCTTTAGCCAGTAAGGTGGTTGTTCAGTTGCTAAGTCGTGTCTGACTTTTTGTGACCCCATGAACTGCAGCACTCCAGGCTCCTCTGTCTTCCATTATCTCTTGGAGTTTGCTCAAATTCATATCCATTGAATCGGTGGTGCTATCAAACCATCTTACCCTCTGCCTCCCCCTTCTCCTTTTGCCTTCAATCTTTCCCAGCATCAGGGTATTTTTCAGTGAGTTGACTCTTCACATCAGGTGGCCAAAGTATTGGAGCTTCAGCTTCAGCATCAGTCCTTCCAATGAACATTCAAGGTTGATTTCCTTCAGGATTGACTGGTCTGATCTGCTTGCTGTCCAATGGACTCTCAAGAGTCTTCTCAAGTGTCACATTTCAAAAGCATCAATTCTTCTTTGCTCAGCCTTCTTTATGGTCCAGCTCTCACATCCATACATGACTATTGGAAAAACCATAGCTTTGACTATATAGATCTTTGTCAGGAAAATTAACATTTCTGCTTTTAAATATGCTGTCTAGGTTTGTCATAGCTGTTCTTCCAAGGAGGAAGTGTTTTTTAATTTTGTGCTGCAGTCACTGTCAGCAGTAATTTTGGAGCCCAAGAAAATAAAATCTGTCACTGCTTCCACTTTTCCCCTTCTGTTTCCTATGAGGTGATGGGAAATTCCCATGGAATTCTCCAGGCAAGAATACTGGAGTGGGTTGCCATGCCTTCCTCCAGGGGTTCTTCCTGACCCAGGGGATGAACCTGTGTCTGTTATGTCTCCTGAATTGGTGGGCAGTTTCTTTACCACTAGCGCCCCCTGGGAAGGCCCCATATAGGCTTAGTAGAGTGTTATACACATAGTAGGGATTCAGAAAATATTTGTTATTATATGAATGAATCAAATGATGCTTTCTGATGGAAACTTACCAAATGTTCACTTCCTCTGTTATTAGCTAGTTCCAAGCTGGTTTTCAGAAATTTCCAATGTGATATATCTGGCTACTTGCCTCTTTCCTTTCCTCTCCTTTTCCCCATCTTCTCCTTTCCCCTCTCCCTGTCCCTGTAAACTTTTTTGGGGGACATCTTCAAACTAAAGCCATTTAGTCAGACCCTTCTTGTTTCTAGATTTTGTTCCTCTTTGCAAATTTCAATTAAAGTTCACTGGAGCTTGCCAAGGGCTGAGAGAAAGACCAGCTTTCCTCTCTTTCTGCCCAGACACCTGCACAGGCCTTTCGCAGTGGGGCTCACTACAGTGTGATTTACTTGGCAGCTTGGAACCCTCTGCAGGCCACTACATTTTTATAACTAAATAACTAAATGGGACTGAGAACGAGAGAAGAAAAGAGAGAATATGAACCAAGCAAGAAAAAGTGCACAAAAATGAAGATAGTCTGAAGATGTGGGTGGTGGTGCCAGCTCAAGTCTTTACTAGATGTGTGATTTGGGGGAAATCTCTTCTTGGAATCTCAGATCTTCATTAGAAAAAATTCAAGAGAGAGGATGATTTCTCTGTTCCCTTCTGGCACTAAAACTTAGTGATTCTCTAACCACTAACCAGAGAGGGCAGAAAGAAACAAATGAAGATCAGACTGTTGTGAATTCAGGATGGGAACTCTTATTGGTTGACACATCTTTTGTGACCTTGTTGCTATATTATTCTAACATCAATGTTGTAAGGTCTCTTAATCTTTAATCCTACTTGTTACTCTTTCCTCCATAGTATTACTTCTGGAAACAGAATATCTATAAGAAGAGGGCTCCTCCAGGGTTCACTGTAGGTCTAATTCCTTATGGTTGTTCAACAATTGCTTTTCTCTCTTTTTAAAAAGCTATGTTTAAATACACATAATATCCCCCCAATATTAACCATTTAAAAATGTATAGCTCAGTGATATTAAATACAATCACATGGTTGTGCAGCTATCACCACCCTTTTCATCTTGTAAATCTGAAACTCTATACTTGAAGTGAGGTTAAAGTTGCTCATTCATGTCTGACTCTTCGAGACCTGATGGACCATACAGTCCATGGAATTCTCCAGGCCAGAATACTGGAGTGGATAGCCTTTCCCTTCTCCAGGGGATCTTCCTAACCCAGGGATCGAACCCAGGTCTCGTGCATTGCAGGTGGATTCTTTACCAGCTGAGCCACAAGGGAAGCCCAAGAATACTAGAGTGGGTAGCCTATCTCTTATCCAGCCGATCTTCCTGACCCAGGAATTGAACTGGGGTCTCCTGCACTGCAGGCGGGTTCTATACCAATTGAGCTATGAGGGAAGTGAAACTCTATACTTATTAAATATTAACTCCCCATTTTACCTTCCCCCAGTCTCTGGAAACCCCAATTATATATACTTTCCATCATGATGATTTTGACTACTTTAAGTTCTTCATGTAAATGGACTCACACAGTGTTTTTCTTTTTGTAACTGGCTTGATTCACTTAGTATAATGTCCTCAAGATTCACTGAAGCATATTGCAGAATTTGCTTTCTATTTAAGGCCTAATAATTTTCATTTTGCTTATCTATTCATTTATTGACGGACTCCTGGATTGCTTCCATGTTTTAGCTGTTGTGAACTGCCATAAACATGGGCATGGATGTGCAGCTATCTCCTTGAGACTTTGCTTTCAATTCTTTTAGGTATATACCTAGAAGTGAAATTAGGGGTCATGTGGTAATTTTATTTTTAATTTTTTTAAGAACCCCCACCATTTTTTCCACAGTGGTTGCACTGTGTTACATTCCCACATACAGTAAGCAAGGGTTCCAGTTTTTTCACACCCTCAGCAACACTTGTTTTCTTTATTTTCTTATATTAGAATGGGTGTGAGGTGGTATCTCATTGCGGTTTTGATTTATATTTCCTTAATGATTAGTAATGTTGAGCACTTTTTCATGTGATTATTGGCCTTTTGTATATCTTCTTTAGAGAAATGTCTATTCAAGTTCTTTGCTCATTTTTTAATCAGACTGTTTGTTTAATCAGATTGTTTCATTGCTGCATTTTAGGAGTTCTCTAAATATTCTGAAATCCCTTCTGAGATACATAATTTGCAAATGTTCTCTCCCATTCTATGGGTTGCCTTCTTACTCTGTGGGTAGTATCTCTTAGGGCTTCCCAGGTAGTGCTAGTGGTAAAGAACACACCTGTCAGTGCAGGTTAGATGTAAGAGACAGAGAGGTTTGATCCCTGGGTCAGGAAGATCCTCTGGAAGAGGGCACAGCAACCCATTCCAGTATTCTTGCCTGGAGAATCCCATGGACAGAAGAGCCTGGCAGGCTGCAGTCCTTCGGGTTGCATGGAGTCAGACATGACTCGGGTTGCATGGAGTCAGACATGACTGAAGAGACTTAACATGCACACACACAGTATCTCTTATGGTACAAAATTTAAAACTTTTCATGAAGTGCAGTTTGTGTTTTCATTTGTTGACTGTACTTTTTGGTGTTATATCCAAGAATCGTTGCTAAATCCTGTGTTTTCTTCTAAGAGTTTCATTGTTTTAGGTCTTACATTTAGGTCTGTTGATCCATTTTGAATTAATTTTTATGTACAGTGTTAGGTAAGGATCTAATTTCATTCTTTTGGGTGTGGATGTTCAGTTTTCCCAACACCATTTGTTGATAAGACTGTCCTTTTCCCATTGACTGAACTTGGCACCCGTATAAAAAATTATCTGACCATATGTATGTGAAGCTTTATTTCTGGGCTCTCTGTTCTATTCCACAGGTCTATATGGTCTTTATTGCCAGTACCACACTTTTTTGATTGAAAGTGAAGTGAAAGTTGCTAAATCACGTCTGACTCTTTGCAACCCCATGGACTATACAGTTCATGGAACTCTCCAGGTCAGAACACTGGAGTGGGTAGCCTTTCCCTTCTCCAGGGGATCTTCTCAACCCAGGGATCGAACCCAGGTCTCCCACATTGCAGGCAGTTTCCTTACCAGCTGAGCCACAAGGGAAGCCCAAGAGTGCTCAAGTGGGTAGCCTATCCCTTCTGCAGTGGATCTTCCTGACCCAGGAATTGAACTGGGGTCTTCTGCATTGCGGGCAGTTTCTTTACCAGCTGAGCTGTCAGCTTTTTTTGATTACTGTGGTATTGTAATAGATTTTGAAATCAGGAAGTGTGAGTCCTATAGGTTTATTCTTTTTCAATATTGTTGTGACTGTTATGGTCCCTTGAAGTTCTATATGAATTTTCTGCAAAAAAATTCTACAGAAATGTCATTGGAATTTTGATAGGGATTGCATTGAATCTATAGATGGCTTTGGGTAATATTTACATTTTAGCAGTATTCATTCTTCCACTCCATGAACATGGGATGTTCATTTCCATTTATTTACATTTTCTTTAATTTCTTTCAGGAATGTTTCAACTACAAACCATTGTAGTCGAAACACTGTACTAGTCTTTCAGCTCCTTGATTAATTTGTCGGCATTTTGGATTGCACGAATTTAACTCAGATGACCATTTTATCTACTACTGTGGACAACAGTCCTTTAGAAGAAATGGAGTAGCCATCATGGTCAACAAAAGAATCCAAAATGCAGTTCTTGGGTGTAGTCTCAAAAATGACAGAATGATCTCTGTTTGTTTCTAAGGCAAACCATTCAATATCACAGTAATGATGCCCCAACCAGTAATGCTGAAGAAGCTGAAGTTGAACGGTTCTATGAAGACCTACAAGACCTTCTAGAACTAACACCCAAAATGATGCCCTTTTCCTTATAGGGGACTGGAATGCAAAAGTAGTAAGTCAAGAAATACCTGGAGTAATAGGCAAATTTGGCCTTGGAGTACAAAATGAAGCAGGGCAAAGGCTAATAGAGTTTTGCCAAGAGAATGCATTGGTCATAGCAAACACTGTCTTCCAACAACACAAGAGAAGACACTACACATGGACATCATCAGATGGTCAATACTGAAATCAGATTGATTGTATTCTTTGCAGCCGAAGATGGAGAAGCTCTATAGAGTCAGCAAAAACAAGACCAGGACCTGACTGTGGATCAGATCATGAACTCCTTATTTCGAAGTTCAGACTTAAATTGAAGAAAGTAGGGAAAACAACTAGATTGTACAGGTATGACTGCCGGGGACCAGCCCCGGCTGATCCAGGGAATTCGAAGCGGGGACGGCGTTGGCGAGGATCAGGAAACAACTGCTTAATTAAACGTTTATTAAGGATATAAAGAGTGGTGAAATAAGGATAGCTCAGCGAAGAAATTCAGTGAAGAAAAGAGGCTGAATAAAATTCCAAAGCAGGGAATTCACGTCACCTACGAAGGCCGCAGGCGTCCTCCCGTACTCCCGAAGGAGAGGAGACACTAAGGCCTCCCCGGTCAGATCTTAGAAGCCCAGGCAAAATTAGTAGGCTTGACGAGCTTCCCTGCCTCAGAGGAAAAGTTCAGCTAGAAGGTGAAAGAAAGAACGACATGGGGAGACCAAATTCCGGTGAACAAAAGGACATACTTTATTTTCCAAAGCAGTTTTATACCTTAAGTTGTGCATAGAGGATAATGGGGGAAGGGGTAGAGGCATGCAAAGACAGCAGTTCCTGATCCTTATCGAAGTCAGGCTTTCAAACTTATCATATGCAAAAGTTTAGGTGATTTACATCATCTTCTGGCCAGGAAGCCTGTTAACATTTTAAGAAACTTATTTTTCTCTAAAGGTGATTATTCTAAAGTCAGGCGCCAGCCTCCAAAAAGCATTGGAGAAAGTTGCATTCCTATAGGGCAAAGGTGAGGTGGGCTCAATCAAGAAAAGAATTAACTCAAGGGTCCAAGATTACAAACATTGAGGCAACTGCTTACATTTCTATACACCCATTATATCAATCAATACACCGCCAAGGACACAGTAGGTAAGGGATATGGAGACTTAGCAGCAAAGATTGGCCCAACAAGTGAAAAACCCTTCACCAATACAATTTCTAATCAATCTTTTAACTACTCAAAGGAATCTGTGTTTAGACAGTTTAGAACATCTCCTGCCTCTCACAGTTGGGAGGCTCTGAACAATCACATGTTGCCGGAAAAAACCTATTCAGGCAGGCTAGAGGACTTCCAAAGGAGTTTGTAGGTTGAAACACTGTCACACCCAGGAATTATTAACTAGAGCTGTAAGCTAACTCTTTTTTCAGAGAGAGGTAGTGGGGGACAGCCCCCTGTAAAGTCAGAGGTGTAGGTGAAAGCACAAAGCAGAAAGTAGGCAGACTCTGGTTTTGGGGGTAGATTGCTCGAGAATTTCCAGGGAGACTCCTGAGGCTTGATCCCGCCTTTGCGTATGTCAAGCCTCCTTCCTCATGACCTTTGCCAGGGGCGGAGCTCGCTCCCCACATATGACCTAAATCAAATTATGCAGTGGAAGTGACAAATAGATTCAGGGATTAGATCTGATAGAGTGCCTGAAGAATGATGGGTGGAGGTTCGTGACATTGTACAGGAGGCAGTGATCAAGATCATCCCCAAGAAAAAGAAATGCAAAAAGGCAAAATGGTTGTCTGAGGAGGCCTTACAAATAGCTGAGAAAAGAACAGAAGCTAAAGGCAAAAGAGAAAAGGAAAGATATACTCTTTTGAATGCAGATCAGATCAGATCAGATCAGTCGCTCAGTCGTGTCTGACTCTTTGCGACCCCATGAATTGCAGCACGCCAGGCCTCCCTGTCCATCACCAACTCCCGGAGTTCACTGAGACTCACGTCCATCAAGTTGGTGATGCCATCCAGCCATCTCATCCTCTGTCGTCCCCTTCTCCTCCTGCCCCCAATCCCTCCCAGCATCAGAGTCTTTTCCAATGAGTCAACTCTTTGCATAAGGTGGCCAAAGTACTGGAGTTTCAGCTTGAGCATCATTCCTTCCAAAGAAATCCCAGGGCTGATCTCCTTCACAATGGACTGGTTGGATCTCCTTGCAGTCCAAGGGACTCTCAAGAGTCTTCTCCAATACCACAGTTCAAAAGCATCAATTCTTCGGCGCTCAGCTTTCTTCACAGTCCAACTCTCACATCCACACATGACCACAGGAAAAACCATCGCCTTGACTAGACGGATCTTTGTTGGCAAAGTAATGTCTTTGCTTTTGAATATGCTATCTAGGTTGGTCATAACTTTCCTTCCAAGGAGTAAACGTCTTTTAATTTCATGGCTGCAGTCACCATCTGCAGTGATTTTGGAGCCCAGAAAAATAAAGTCTGACACTGTTTCCACTGTTTCTCCATCTATTTCCCATGAAGTGATTGGACCAGATGCCATGATCTTCGTCTTCTTAATGTTGAGCTTTAAGCCAACTTTTTCACTCTCCACTTTCACTTTCATCAAGAGGCTTTTTAGTTCCTCTTCACTTTCTGCCATAAGGGTGGTGTCATCTGCATATCTGAGGTTATTGATATTTCTCCCAGCAATCTTGATTCCAGCTTGTGTTTCTTCCAGTCTAGCGTTTCTCATGATGTACTCTGCATATAAGTTAAATAAACAGGGTGACAATGTACAGCCTTGACGTACTCCTTTTCCTATTTGGAACCAGTCTGTTGTTCCATGTCCAGTTCTAACTGTTGCTTCCTGACCTGCATACAGATTTCTCAAGAGGCAGATCAGGTGGTCTGGTATTCCCATCTCTTTCAGAATTTCCCACAGTTTATTGTGATCCACACAGTCAAAGGCTTTGGCATAGTCAATAAAGCAGAAATAGATGTCAGAGTTCCAAAGAATAGCAAGGAGACATAAGAACATGATCTCAGTGATCAATGCAAAGAAATAGAGGAAAACCATAGAATGGGAGAGACTAGAGATTTCTTCAAGAAAATTAGAGATACCAAGGGAACATTTCATGCAAAGATGGGCACAATAAAGGACACAAATGGTATGGACCTAACAGAAGCAGAAGATATTAAGAAGAGGTGGCAAGAATACACAGAAGGACTATACAAAAAAGATCTTCATGATCCAGATAACTACGATGGTGTGTCTACATCTTGGAGTTAGACATCTTGCAGTGCGAAGTCAAGTAGGCCTTAGGAAGCATCACTGAACAAAGCTAGTGGAGGTGATGGAATATCAGCTGAGCTATTTCAAATCCTAAAAGATGATGCTATTAAAGTCCTGTACTAAATATGCCAGCAAATTTGGAAAATTCACCAGTGGCCACAGGACTGGAAAAGGTCAATTTTCATTTCAATCCCAAAGAAAGGCAATACCAAAGAATTTTCAAACTACCACACAAGTGCACTTATCTTGCATGCTAGCAAAGTAATGCTCAAAATTCTCCAAGCCAGTCTTCAACAGTACGTGAACCGTGAACTTCCAGATGTTTGTTGGATTTAGAGAAGGCAGAGGAACCAGAGATCAAATTGCCAACATCAGTTTGATTATCAAAGAAGCAAGAGAGTTCCAGAAAAGCATCTACTTCTGCTTTATTGACTGCTCCAAAGCCTTTGACTGTGTAGATCACAACAAACTGTGGAATTGTTAAAGAGATGGGAGTACCAGACCGCTTAACCTGCCTCCTGGGAAACCTGTATGCAGGTCAAGAAGCAACAGTTAGAACCAGACATGCAACAATGGACTGATTCCAAATTGGGAAAGGAGTACGTCAAGGGTGTATGTTGTTACCCTGCTTATTTACCTTATATGCAGAGTACATCATGAGAAATGCTGGTCTGGATGAAGCACATGCTGGAATCAAGATTGCCGGGAGAAATATCAGTAACCTCAGATATGCAGATGACACCACCCTTATGGCAGAAAGCGAAGAAGAACCTCTTGATGAAAGTGAAAGAGGAGAGTGAAAAAATTGGCTTAAAACTCAACATTCAGAAAACGAAGATCATGGCATCTGGTCCCATCAGTTCATGGCAAATAGATGGGGAAACAAGGGAAACAGTGAGAGACTTAATTTTGGGGGGCTCCAAAATCACTGCAGATGGTGACTGCCGCCATGAAATTAAAAGACACTTGCTCCTTGGAAGAAAAGCTATGACAAACCTAGACAGCATGTTAAAAAGCAAAGACATTACTTTGCCATCAAAGGTCCGCCTAGTCAAAGCTATGGTTTTTCCAGTAGTCATGTATGAATGTGAGAGTTGGACTAAAAAGAAAGCTGAGCACTCAAGAATTGATGCTTTTAAATTGTGGTGTTGGAGAAGACTCTTGAAAGTCCCTTGGAGTGCAAAGAGATCAAACTAGTCAATCCCAAAGGAAATCAGTCCTGAATATTCATTGGAAGGACTGATGCTGAAGCTGAAACTCCAATCCTTTGGCCACCTGATGTGAAGGACTGACTCTTTGGAAAAGACCTTGATGCTGGGAAAGATTGAAGGCAGGAGGGGAAGGGAATGACAGAAGATGAGATGGTTGGATGGCATCACTGACTCTATGGACATGAGTTTAAGCAAGCTCCCGGAGTTGTTAAAGAACAGGAAGCCTGGCGTGGTGCAGTCCATGGGGTCACAAAGAGTCGGACATAACTGAACGACTGAACTTTATTCTTTCTGGTGCTATTGTAAGTGGGATGTTTTTGTAATTTCCTTTTCAGATTGTTCATTGTTTGTGTATGGAGATGCCAGTGATTTTTGTTTGTTGACTTTGTACCCTGCTGCTTTGTTGAATTCATCTATTCTAACAGCTTTATTGTGGAGTCTTTAGGATTTTCTGTATATAAGATGATATTGGGACTTCCCTGGTCTTCCAGTGGTTAAGACTTTATCTTCCACTGCACTCAGTGCAAGTTGGATCCCTGGTTCAGGAGCTAAGATACCACATGCCTTGAGGCCAAAAAACCAGGACGAAAGCACAGAACTAATATTGTAACAAATTCAATAATGACTTTAAAATCCACATAAAATAATCTTAAAAATAATATATATAAAGATTCTAATATCTGTAGAGATAATTTTACTTCTTTTATTCCTATTTGGATGCTTTCACCCTTATTTTTCTTGCTTAATTGCTTTGACCAGAGCTTCCAGCACTATATTAACTAGAAGTGGTGAAAGTGGGCATTTTTTCTTTGTTCCTGATATGAGAGGAAAAGTTTTCAGTCTTTCACCACTGGTTATGTTTGCTGTGTGCGTTTCATATGTGGCTTTTACTGTATAGAGGTGGTTTCCTATTTCTATTTTATGTAGGTTTTTATCATGAAAGATGTTGAATTTGGTCACATGCATTTTCTGAATCAAGATTATCATGTTTTTTTCCTTTAATTTTGCTGATGTGATGAATTATTACATTGATTAATTTTCGTATACTGAACTACCCTTGCACAGCAGGAATTAATCTCACTTTGGCATGGTATATAATCCTTTTAATATGTTGCTGAATTGTGTTTGCTAGTATTTTGTTGAGAATTTCTACATTGGTCTTCATAAGGGATATTGATTTGCAGTTTTCTTCTCTTGAAATGTCTTTCTTTGGCTTTGGTGTCAGGGTTATGCTAGTCTCATAGAATGAGGTAGGAAGTGTTTTCTCCTTTTAATTTTTTTGGAAAAGTTTGAGAATGGTATTAGTTTTTCTTTAAGTGTTTGGTTGCATTCACCAGTGACACCATCAGATCTAGGGCTTTTCTTTGTATGGATATTTTTGATTACTGATTTCTTCATTTACTGATTCTTGGTAGGTTTTGTGTTTCTGGAATTTTTCCATTTCATCTAGGTTATCCAATTTTTTTTTTTTGCATACAGTTCCTCATAGTATTCTCTTATAATCCTTTTTATTTCTGTATAATTGGTACTAATGTCCCCACTTTCTAATTTTAGTAATTATTTTCTCCTTTTTTAAAAGTCAATCTAGTTAAAGATTTCTCAATTTTGTTGATATTTTCAAAGTATCAACTTTTTGTTCATTGATTTTTTTTCTATTTTTCTGTTCTTGGTTTCATTTATCTCTAATCTTTATTTTTTTTAATATTTATTTATTTTTGGCCGCATTGAGTCTTAGTTGCAGCACACAGGATCTTCACTGCAGTGTGTGGACTCTTTGTTGCAGTGTGCAGGCTTCTCTCTAGCTGTTGTGTGCAGGCTGCAGAGCACAGGCTCAGTAGCTGTGGTATGCAGGCTCCCGAGTGTGTGGGCTCTGTAGTTGTGGCACATGGGCTTAATTGCCCTGCAGCGTGTGGGATCCTAGTTCTCTGACTAGGAATTGAGTCCAAGTCTCCTGCATTGGAAGGTGGATTCTTAACCACTGGACCATGAAGGAAGTCCCTCTACTGTAATCTATTTTTTCATTCTGCTGTTTTTGGGTTTAGTTTTTTCTTTTCCTAGTTCCTTCAAGTTGTAAAGTTAGGTTATTGGTTTGAGATCTTTCTTGGTTTCAAGACTTGTAGCTATAAATTTCCCTCTTGGCACTCCTTTTGCCATGTCTTGTGAGTTTTAGTATGTTGTGTTTTCATTTTCATTCATTTCTAAGTATTTTCTAATTTCCCTTGTGATTTCTTCTTTGATATATTGGCTTCGTAGAAGTGCAATGTTTAATTCTCAAAATTTTGTGAATTTTCAGTTTTCTTTTTGTTATTGATTTCCAGCTTCATCCTGTTGTGACCAGAGAAGAAACTTTGTATGACATTTATATTTTTAAATCTATTGAGACTTAGTGAAAGTGAAAGTCACTCAGTCATGTCTGACTCTTTGGGACCCCATGGATGTCCATGGACTTCTCCAGGCCAGAATACTGGAGTGGGTAGCCTTTCCCTTCTCCAGGGGATCTTCCTAACCCAGGGATCGAACCCAGGTTTCCTGCATTGCAGGCAGATTGAGATTTATTTGTGGCCTAATCTATGGTTTATCCTGGAAAACATCTCATGAGAAGATGTGTATGTTGAGAAGAATGTGTATGTTGCTGTTTTTGGGTGGAGTATTCTGTATGTCTGTTAGATATGGTTGGTTTATTGTGCTACTTAAGTTCTCTATTTCCTTATTTATCTTTTGTTTGAATTCATTACTGTGAGTGGGATATTGAGATTCTGTCAGTTTTTGCTTCTCATATTTTGTTAGTCTGTCACCAGGTGTGTAAATGTTTATAATTGTTATATCTTTTTGGTGAATTGACCCTTTTATGAACATATAATATCCTTTTTCTTTTATAAACTTTTCGACTTAAAATCTATTTTGTATGATATTAATTTAGCTACTCCTCATCTCTTTTGGTTACTATTTGCATGAAATAAACCTTTTGTGTATTTGTATCTGTAGTGAGTCTTGTATAGACAATGTGTAGATGGATCACGTATTTTAAAACCCATTTTCCCAATTTCTGCCTTTTATTTATTTATTTTTAATTTGTTTTTTAAAAAATTTATTTATTTTAATTGGAGGCTAATTACTTTACAATATTGTAGTGGTTTTTGCCATACATAATTTCTGCCTTTTAATTGAAAAGTTTAATACATTTGTACTTAATTGCTGATAAGGAAGGACCTACTTCTGCCATTTAACTATTTTTTTTCCTATGTGTTATATGTGTTTTTCATCTCTTGATTTTTCCACAGCCTCATATTGTGAAGGAAATGAAAGTATCATGGTTTTAATACTTAAAAGTACTTTTTGAAGTGTACTCATTATATGATTCAGTACCAAGATGAGAAAAACTAGTTTTCAAATGTTAAATAGTCTTTAAGGAAAGTGAAACATTCTTGAAAAAGATGAAGTTATTTAAGAGTTCATTTTAAAACAACCATTAGTTAGATGGCTTTATTTAATATTTATAGATGGCTCTGTGGAGATATAGAATAATAGTAATGGCAGTCTCCATTTGTTGAGCAAGGACAGGCACAATGTTAAGTCATTACATTCACAGGACAAAGGAACAATGAACTGATTTCTTATGCTTTTACGAGTGATATTTTTATAATAACAGAAAACAAGTAATATTTATTTTCAAAGTCCTCCCAGTAGATAGCAGAGTCAGTTGGATATTTTTGTGAGTGTTCTCAATAAAACATCTTGTTAAATGTAGTATTCAGTTCAGTTCAGTCGCTCAGTCGTGTCCGACTCTTTGCGACCCCATGAATCGCAGCATGCCAGCCCTCCCTGTCCATCACCAACTCCCAGAGTTCACTGAGACTCATGTCCATCGAGTCAGTGATGCCATCCAGCCATCTCATCCTTCGTCGTCCCCTTCTCCTCCTGCCCCCAATCCCTCCCAGCATCAGAGTCTTTTCCAATGAGTCAACTCTTTGCATGAGGTGGCCAAAGTACTGGAGTTTCAGCTTGAGCATCATTCCTTCCAAAGAAATCCCAGGGCTGATCTCCTTCAGAATGGACTGGTTGGATCTCCTTGCAGTCCAAGGGACTGTCAAGAGTCCTCCAACACCACAGTTCAAAAGCGTCAATTCTTCGGTGCTCAACTTTCTTCACAGTCCAACTCTAACATCCATACATGACCACTGGAAAAACCATAGCCTTGACTAGACAGACCTTTGTTGGCAATGTAATGTCTCTGCTTTTCAATATGCTGTCTAGGTTGGTCATAACTTTCCTTCCAAAGAGTAAGCGTCTTTTAATTTCATGGCTGCAATCACCATCTGCAGTGATTTTGGAGCCCCCCAAAATAAAGTCTGACACTGTTTCCACTGTTTCCCCATCTATTTGCCATGAAGTGATGGGACCAGATGCCGTGATCTTCGTTTTCTGAATGTTGAGTTTTAAGCCAACTTTTTCACTCTCCTCTTTCACTTTCATCAAGAGGCTTTTTAGTTCCTCTTCACTTTCTGTCATAAGGGTGGTGTCATCTGCATATCTGAGGTTACTGATATTTCTCCCGGCAATCTTGATTCCAGCTTGTGCTTCTTCCAGCCCAGCGTTTCTCATGATGTACTCTGCATATAAGTTAAATAAGCAGGGTGACAATATACAGCCTTGACGTACTCCTTTTCCTATTTGGAACCAGTCTGTAGTTTGGTGCAAAAGTAACTGTGGTTTTGCATTGTTGAACTTTGCCATTTGATATTGGAATACATTCTTAAATAAATGTACATCATTTTAATGTACATTTCTGTCTTTTTTTTGCTAATGACTTATTACTTGCTGTTTATTTTATATTTATTTAGACTGTAGAAGTGATTTTAGACAAAAAGCAAATTCGAGGGATTTTTTTATTCAAGTTCAAAATGGGTCATAAAGGAGTGGCAACAACTTGGCACATAAACAACACATTTGGCCCAGGAACTGCTAACAAATGTACAGTGCAGTGGTGGTTCAAGAAGTTTTACAAAGGAGATGAGAGCTTTGAAGATGAGGAGCATAGTGGCCGGCCATTGGAAGTTGACAATGACCAGTTGAGAGTAATCATCAAAGCTGATCCTCTTACAACTACATGAGAAGTTGCCAAAGAACTCAACGATGACCGTTTTATGGTCATTCGGCATTTGAAGCAAATTGGAAAGGTGAGAAAGCTTGGTAAGTGGGTGCCTCATGAGCTGACCGCAAATCAAAAAAATCATTGTTTTGAAGTGTCATCATCTCTTATTCTGTGCAACAACTCTGAACCATTTCTCAATCAAATTGTGATATGCGATGAAAAGTAGATTTTATATGATTACTGGCAACAACCAGCTCAGTGGGTTGGACCTAGAAAAAGCTCTAAAGCATTTCCCAAAGCCAAACTTGCACCAAGAAAAGGTTATAGTCACTATTTGGTGGTCTGATGCCTGTCTGGGGGCTTCCCTGTTGGCTAGATGGTAAAGCATCTGCTTGCAATGCAGAAGACCTGGGTTTGCTCTCTGGGTTGGGAAGATCCCTGGAGATGGGAATGGCAACCCACTCCAGTATTCTTGCCTGGAGAATTCTATGAACAGAGGAGCCTGGCAGGGTACTGCCCATGGGGTCGCAAAGAGTTGGACATGCCTGAGTGACTAACACTTGCCCGTCTGATCCACTACAGCTTTCTAAATCCTAGTGAAACTATTACATTTGAGAACTATATGCAGCAAATCAGTGAGATGCACCAAAAACTGCACCACCTGCAGCAGGCACTGGTCAACAGAATGGACCCCATTCTCCACAACAACTCTTGACCTCATGTTGCACAACCAGTGCTTTAAAAGTTGAACGAAGTTGGGTTACGAAGTTTTGCCTCATATTCACCTAATCTCTCGCCAGACTACCTCTTCTTCAAGCATCTTGACAACTTTTGCAGGGAAAATGCTTCCACAACCAGCAGGAGGCAGAAAATGCTTTCCAAGAGTTCACTGAATCCCAAAGCATGGATTTTTATGCCATAGGAATAAACAAACATTTCTTGTTGGGAAAAATGTGTTGATTTGTAGTGGTTCCTATTTTGACTAATAAAGATGTGTTTGAGCCTAGTTATAATGATTTAAAATTCACAGTGAATTTAAAATTTAACCTGTAATTACTTTTTCATCAACCTAATAATTACAAAAGTAACCTCAGTGATAAGTAACTTAGGCTGTTCTGGGCACTAGTCTTTATTAGCTCTTAATTCTTCCAACAACTCATGAGGTAGTTATTTTTTTAATGTGTTAAAATTTTTAAATCATTTTACAGAGGATAAATTGAGGTACAGAAAGGTTAGCTATATAGTTTTTGTAATATGTTCAGTTCAGTCGCTCAGTTGTGCCCGACTCTGTGACTCCATGGACTGCAGCATGCCAGGCTTCCTTGTCTTGTATTCTTGTAGCTATATGGTTAAGAGAGAACACTTTTCTTTACTGTCTTTTTGAGACTTCCTTCTCAAGCAGTTTTGAGGAACTGTAATTTCAAAGCTAAACACTGAAATTCCATTAGAACTGAGAGAAAAGAATCAGAGAACGGAGACCTGAAAATCCTAAAACTGTTAGTACAGAAAAGGGCAGAATAGAATTGTAGCAAATACTTATTGAATGAGGGAATGAAATCTCATTTAACAGATAAATTGAGGCTCAGGGAGTTTAAGTGCCCTGTTCAAGTTCTCCGGAGAAGGCAATGGCACCCCACTCCAGTACTCTTGCCTGGAAAATCCCATAGACGGAGGAGCCTGGTAAACTGCAGTCCATGGGGTCGCTAAGAGTCAGACACGACCGAGCGACGTCGCTTTCACTTTTCACTTCAATGCATTGGATAAGGCAATGGCAACCCACTCCAGTGTTCTTGCCTGGAGAATCCCAGGGACGGGGGACCCTGGTGGGCTGCCATCTATGGGGTCGCACAGAATCGGACACGACTGAAATGACTTAGCAGTAGCAGTGGCAGCAGTTCAAGTTCTCAGAGCTATTAAGTGTGGAAGTTTGGATTTGAATCCAGAGCTGGAAGTTTAACAACTGCATTGCTTTTAACATAAGACTGGTATACTTACTGTTATTTATAACACAGGGTAGCAGAAAGACAGGGCTGTGTTATTACTGTACATATGCAGGGTAGGTAGTGATGATAGGGACTAGTTCCTAATTTGGCCAGAGTTTCTTTGTTGCTATGCTTCAAATTGTGGCTGTTTCACTGTTCCCCAGAGCCTGGGAAAGGTTAAAGGGAAATGTTGCCATTGTTTGACTGCTGATGAAAAGTGTGAAAGAGCAGTTGAAGTGATTATTAGATAGTTAAGATTTGGGGAATGAATCTCAAATATCTGTTTTGTTCCTTTTCTATATAACAGGGAACATTTGAGTCTCTACTATACTGCAGATGTTAAATAAATAAAGTTGTGTTTTAAAAGATGTGGCATTCATACTCTTGGTGATTTTGCCAAACTTCTCTTTTTGTTCATTTCTTCCATTATTAACCTTATTGAATCCTTCTTCAGATAATCTGGTTCATTCACTACCCGTCTAATAGACTGTTCACTTTCCTTTCTCCGAGCTCTTGCCTAATGGAGGCTGTAATCTCTCTTGTGATAAATCTGGAATATTCATAAATTCACCATCTTGGAAGGGACTGTAAAGAACTTCTGATCCAGAAAGCTGAAGAGACTTGTCCTGCCAGGGTCATACTACAACAGCTAATGACAAGGTTAGTCTCTGAACCAAGTCCTCCTGAACTTGCAGTTATAGGCTCTGTGCATAACTCACTTTTGGATTGCTAGGAGCAGTCTCTAAAGAATATGCTGAGAGGGCCTCTGGGTCTCTTCTGACATCAACTTCAAAATATGTGCCAGTGTGATTTTCATATACAGAGTATGGGATTTTTCAAGAAAGTCACGTCTGTTTTATTTACTCAGTGTAGTCCCTGACAGCAATATGCAAATATAGAATTTATTTAGTCTGCCTCCTCTGGTGACTTGCCAGTCTCTGAGTGGGGAGGAACACATTTCATGTTTCCCATGGGTTTTGTTTGTCATAGCTTGATTTCCCATAATGAAAAAGAGTCCTGGGTAGCCCCGTATGGGATGAAGCTGGAGATTATTAAATGCTTCTGTCTTATGTACATTGGGCATTCATATTTACGTATGAAGTTCCTCTATACATTGAGTTTAGAACTTGCCAAAATCTATCACTTAAAAATTGGTTTCTTGGGTATTCTGATAAACCATAGTATTTGACAAAGGAAAGTTAGCTATTTAGTTACAGTGTAAGAAATTGTAACCTGGGTTTTATTTGCAGTTTAGAAATTTTTCTTGGCAAAGTGTACTCTTTTAGGTAAAGAATAAAAGCCTTGGTTCTTATTTAGAATTATGAATTCTTTTGCCTCTGTTTTTGCCCATTACCAGCATATTCTTTTATCAGAATGGATGTTCTTGGTCCAAAATCCAGCATCGTTCTACCTTTCTGTAATTTTTTGTAGCATTTCTCTGAAAGAGCTCATTTATGTGCTTTCACTTTCTGTGGTATTAGTAAATTAGAAGCCATTTCTTCTTCCTTTCTAATTGGTTCTGTCATTTATCAAAAAGAACAATTACAACTATGTTGTTCTGAAGTGAGATTTTTTTCTGATGATAAGTGAAGATCTAAGGAATTTATATGAGCTCAATGATCAGGAGAAAAATAATGTTTTTTTAATAAATTGTAGTTTTGAAGACTTAGTTATCTTTGGTATTTTGAAGTCTAGAATCTAAAGAGGCAATTTTTTTTAAAGGAAATATGTGCCTAGAACATAGTCTCTTTTAAACATTACACTGTTACTCTCTTGCCCTTTTTCACAATACCCCCTTGTTACTTCAGTAAAGGAATAATCTGAACCTTTTATATATTAAACAACTACTGTGTGACAGCTACTTTTATGTAGTTTAACTTATTTAGTTTCTTCAACAACTTTATGAAGTGGTTATTTTTATACTAATTTTTACTGATGAAGAAATAAATGGTGAGAAAGCCCAAGTAATTTGCCTGAATTCACATAATGTGATAGAGCTGGGGTTTAAACCCAGATTTGTTGATTTCTGTGGCAGTGAATGCCAGTTGCCTACTTGGTATTCATCCTCTCTTCTTTCTTATAAACAGAACCCCAGTTTTATTTGAGGTGGCCAAAGACTGTATTTTTCAGCCTCCTTTTCAGCTAGGAGTGGCCATAAGATATAAGTGGAAGTTATTGGATGAGGCTTCAAGGAATGACTCAGCTGGGAGATGTCTTTTGCTCTTCTCAAATTAGATGTGATGGCTGAAATTCTAGCATGGGCATGAGGAAACCTTGAAAATGGAAGCTACTTGCCAGTGCTAAGAAAAACAGAAATCTGCAACGCTGATGATAATGTGGTGTTACCATGATAGTTTTGAATTGCCTGCCTACCTTAAGACTATGTTAATGAGGGAAAGAGAGAGGGAAAAACCCATTTGTCAGATCTGTATAACAAGCAGCTGAATGCAGTTTTCTGATTAAGACAGACTTCAAGAACCATTCTACCTTTGTTGTACCAGAGCAGTATAGCTGGTTTGCTTGCCATTTTTTGAATAGCTGAGTGACTAACTTTTAAAGTTTAGTACAGTCCAGTGTCACTATTCAAAGTATAGTGGGTAGACCAGAGCACCAGCATCACCTGGGAGTTTGTACAGCATTTCAGGCACTACCGTAGACCTATTGAATCAGCATCTATAATTTAACAAGATCCCCTTGTGATTTGTATGCCTATTAAAGTTCAAGAAACACTGATTGCCTTATAGTCACAAGAAGTTCTTAACTGAAAATGAATTTGTAAGTATACTTATAGGTATGCCTTGATTTATGCAATAGATGTATTTATAATAAACAGTAGGGCAGTTGAAGCTTTGTAAATTAAATCCTATTAAACACACCAGGATAGAGGGGCAATTAAAAAAAATTTTTTTTTGGCTGACATACTACTATATGCCAGTTACTTGCATTAATTCTTAAAAAAATCCAATGAATATAGATATCGTCATCATCATCAAAGATTGCCATTTATGAATGAAGAAACTAAAGATTTGAAAGTTTAAGTAACTTGCACACTCTCAAACAGCTAGTTTACAGCAAAACTGGGGCTTGAATTAAAATCTGCCAGATTCCAGAACCTGTGTTCTTAAGCATTTAAAATGATCTCATGATGTAGTCTTTGCTAAGATCTTTCTCTTTTTAAATGAAATCCCCTCTGATCTTTTTTCCTTACAGATTTTGATTTGCTGAAACAATTTATGTAATAAATATAAGAATATAATAATGCTGTTATATATTAAATATCAATTATTATTGGCACTAACAGCATTATTTCTGCTAGAACTCTTTAATTGAACATATATAAAGTTATAATGATAATACTCAGAATACAATCTGCATTTTGAAAGTTCCTAAGTATCCTTCTTTGATTTTATAGTTTAAATTTTATTTCTTACACTTATTTTTTCTGATTATGTGTTTACTATAGAGTGTTTTGGAAATATAGAATATAAAAAAGAATAACATAAAATCCCTTGTAAACCCAGAAATAGCTACGTCTGCCTTTCAAACTTTTTTCTTATATATATATATTACTTTACACATATTCACTGTCAAAGTATTATAGACTCCTGTTTGAAGTTTTTCCTATCAGTTTTTCTTAAAGTGAGATGCACACACATTAAATAGTATTAAATGATAGACATCTTGAAGATTCATCCTCTTCTTAGGAATTTGAGAATCTGTATTTGATTATATTGTGCATATGGCATTTACACTATAAAGAGTTAGCTAATTGTTCCAAAAACTACTAGGATGCACAAATGGTATTTCTATTATTAAATGTCTTCTAACATGGAGAAGTGGGGTCATTATCTAAAGTACCTTCAGAAGTGGAAGGGCTTGTAGGGATCTCACCTAGTGGGGAACGAATCCCCTTCCATTATCCTATCTTTTCATGGCTTCATCCAGTGAAACTGAGCTCACTATTTCAGAAGGCGTCCATTTCATTTTTGTTGCACAACTTTATTTGGTAGATTTTCTTCAAACTGGGCCCAAACCTTGTTTTCCTTAGTTTTATACCTGTTCCAAAGAATAGCAAGGAGGGATAAGAAGACCTTCCTAAGTAATCAATGCAAATAGAGGAAAACAATAGAATGGGAAAGACTAGAGCATGCATGCATGCATTGAAGAAGGAAATGGCAACCCACTCCAGTATTCTTACCTGGAGAATCCCAGGGATGGAGGAGCCTGATGGGCTGCCATCTATGGGGTCGAACAGAAGCGACTTAGCAGCAGCAGCATCAGAGATCTCGTCAAGAAAATTAGAGATATGAAGGGAACATTCATGCGCAGATGAGAACAATAAAGGACACAAATGGTACAGACCTAGCAGAAGATATTAAGAAGAGGTGGCAAGAATAAACAGAACTATACAGAAAAGATCTTAATTACCCAGGTAACCACGATGGGGTGATCACCCACGTAGAGCCAGACATCCTGGAGTGTGAAGCGAAGTGGACCTTAGGAAGCATCACTGTGAACAAAGCTAGTGGAGGTGATTGAATTCCAGCTGAGCTATTTCAAATCCTAAAAGATGACGCTGTTAAAATGCTGCACTCAATATGCCAGCAAATTTAGAAAACTCAACAGTGGCCACAGGACTGGAAAAGGTCAGTTTTCATTCCAATCACAAAGAAAGGCAATGCCAAAGAATGCTCACATTACTGCACAATTGCACTCATCTCACACGCTAACAAAGTAATGCTCAAAATTCTCCAAGATATGCTGCAACGGTATGTGAACTGAGAACCTGCAAAATAGAAGTGCTTCAGCTTCTCTCCGATTTTTCTCAGCATGCAGTGTAAGCATCTCAGGAGAATGAGGTGATCTCATTCAAGTTTTTTTGATTTATATTTTTGTGTACTTTTAATGTACATTTTTTGGTATAGAAATAAATATTTATAATTCATAAATTAGTAATGTATATTGATCTGTTAAAATATGGTCACAAAGTTTGGAGTCCACTTTCTATCCCTCCAATGTCCTTTCAAATTCAGAAGTCTCTCTTTTATAGTCATTTCTCTGGGTAATAGTGTCCTGGGAATCTTTCTTCAACTGACCTTCCTAAGATGCTGATTTTAAATTTATACCACCTGGTTTCTTTCCCCAGAGAGTCTCTGGCTTATCAGTACCCCTGCAGATGTGGCCTGCTCTGGTAGAATAACATTTTGTGAGGATAGACTCTAACAATATATTGTACCATGAATTATTTAACTATAGTTTTATTTAATTTTTTTTTGTTTAAAAAAAAACTTATTTTTAAGTTAGGCCTTAGCTGTGGTATGTGGGATCTTCCTTGTGGCATGTGGGCTTCTCTTTAGTTGTGGTAGATGGCCGTGGGCTCTGTAGTTATGGTGTGGAGGCTAAGCTGACCCGTGGCATGTGGTATACTAGTTTTCCCTCCAAGGATTGAACCCATATCCCCTGCATTGGAAGGCAGATTCTTAACCACTTGACCACCCAGGAAGTCTCTTAAGTATTCTTTTATTGTTAGATGTTTATGTTCTTTCCAACTTATAAATGATACTGTTTTCATATTTGTATGTGAATTCATGTATCATTCTGATCATTTCTTTAGGATAGTTTCCTAATTGGAATTATTCTATTTAAGACATTTGATATATATTGCCAAATTGCTCCCTAGAAGGTTGAATCGCTTTATTCTTTCACTGGAAATAGATGAGAGTATCCAATTATTATAGCCTTGGTAAAAATGAGTTATATTCCTTGGCATTAATATTTTATTTTACTGTTTTCTAATTAAATGGTCAAAATGAAATTCATTGTCATTCTATTATTAATTTCTTTGATTCTTAGTGTTCTAATTATTTCTATAATTAATTTGTATTGTACCAGATTCTGTCTCTTCTGTACATTATTCTAAAAAAAATTAAAGTATTTATTACTTTACATAGTTTTTCCCCAAAAGTAAAAAATTTAAGTTAAGAGATTTTTTATTGCTAACTTGTTGTAATGTTCATGGCAACTAAATGATACTAGAAAAATATTTTCAAACACCAGTTTCTAGAAGTCTATTTCTATAGAACGAGTTTCTTTCCAGAAAGCAATTAAGATCTCATTTGTTAATATGTCACCCTCCCCTTGAAAGTGGTGTGTGTGCACTTGAATGTCAGCTGTGTGTTTGTGTGTTTTAATATATGCAACATAGCAAAACACTGATGGCTTTTTAGAAGTACAGAAATGATCACAAAAGTGGAACACTTATTTTTTATTTTCAATAATACTTTTCAAAAATTGCTTAATTTTTGAAGTTTGATAATATTAAACACATTTGCCATAGGACAATTAATGAGTCACCATGTGATATAAAATATTTTAAAACATTTTTGTACTCATAACCCATTATTTTTCTATTCTATTGTGACTGTTAAATTAATTGATTAATTTTATTGATGTATAGTTGATTAACAATGTTATATTAGTTGCAGGTGTACAACAGTGATTCAAAATTTTTATAGATTATACTATATAAGTTATTATAAAATATTAGCTGTATTCCCTGTTCTGCAAATTATTTGTTCTGAACATTATTTGTTATTTGCTAAATACCATTTTCCTTGATTTAATTTTTGGGCTAACAACAAATAAATGAAAGAGTATTAATTAAGGCATCTAGGCATCTCATAGAAGTAGATTTTGTCTCTGTAGGAGTAAGGAAGAAGAAAACCTAATATTTGCAGGTTTGAATCAGTGCACTGATGATTTTAAAATGCGGATTATCTGAAGGGAAGTGCAGAAACATTTTACTGCTGTAGAATCAGAGTTTACTTTCTTTCAGGTTCCTACCTAGCAAAATTGTTTTTCCCTCTGTCACAATGCATTCTTTCCTTTTTTTTTTTACATTACTCAAGTTGCTCTATAAGCTTTGGGTCTGTGGTGTATGTGTGTGTACATACTTTAAATGCCATAAAATGATAGAGGTGATTGTTTTTATGTTATTTCTCCTCCCACTGCTTGGGGGATATCTTGCTTTGAATGGGGGATAAATTAATTTCCAGCATTTTCTAGGTTTGCTTTAAACATTTTTCCTGTAATTAGATAAAATCTTGCCAGATGATAGTCACTATCCATTTCTCCCACTTTGTCTTATTCTTTCAGAACTGACCTGGTGACTCAAAGATTATGGCTCCGGGTAATATAGTACCATAATTTAGTATTTCTATTCCTAGCACATAATCTTAACAATTACTGTGAATGGTTGCAGTCATCAGTTTTGGCAGGTACCAGTACATGTATTTATATCATCACTGTCACTGATTTAATAACCCCTGTAGAGAATAGAACTCAATATTGTTTCTTTTCTGCTGTTACTAACAGCTTGTTGTTGTTCAGTTGCTAAATCATGTCCAACTCCTTGTGACCCCATGACCTGCAGCATTGCAGGCTTCCTGGTCCTTCACTATTTCCTGGAGTTTTCTTAAGTTCATGTCCATTGAGTCAGTGATGTTATTTATCCATCTCATCCTGTGCTGACCCCTTCTTCTTTTGCCTTCAGTCTTCCCCAGCATCAAGGGCTTTTCCAATGAGTTATCCCATTTGCCAGCTATGGGGTTTTTAATACTCTAAATACAGATCAAAAACTCCACAGATTTAAAAAAAGTTCTAGAATCCATAAATGAGCATTATAAATATAATTTGGATGAGGCTATAAATGCTCAAGGTGAGAGTACAGGGGAAAAGAAGAGGCTGATAGGTTATTTAAGACATACATACATTAAAGGAGTTAGTGTGTAGTTAAAAAAAAAACTGGGCTGGAAGCAAGATTCTTTTAAAAATTATGATTAGATAATTATGCCACACAAGTGCCCAATTATGAAATTTTAACACTTTATTAGAGTTTTTTATGCCAATGAAATAAAGGCATTTAGTGATACATGGACTAAATCTGTTGGGTTGTAGGTAAACAGGCATTACTATGAAGCACTGAGCATAGCGTCTGGCTCACTGTGTGTGCACGTGTGCTAAGTTGCTTCAGTTGCGTCCGACTCTGTGCGACCCTATGGACTGTCACTGTTTCCATTGTTTCCCCATCTATTTGCCATGAAGTGATGGGACTGGATGCCATGATCTTAGTTTTCTGAATGTTGAGTTTTAAGCTAACTTTTTCACTTTGCTCTTTCACTTTCATCAAGAGGCTCTTTAGTTCTTCACTTTCTGCCATGATTACTAAAAAACCAAAAAATTTTTAGTGTTTGTTTTGCTGTTTTTTCATGCCTGTGTTCATGATAGCATGTACCAGTAGTCAGTTATTAACATTACTAGGGTTTTCATGTGTGTATATGTGTGTGTATGTCTTTCTGTCACACACACATACACACAGAGCAACACACATCTTGCATCCTGTAACAACCTATTTGCTTCACTTCCAGTAAAAGGGTTCTCTTACAGTCTCATGTCCTAAAGATACTGTGGCCGGATGGAGATGATTTGGGTTGGTACCTGGGATGAAGTTGGTTGTCCTAGGGGCAACACTGCAGTCATCTTGCTAGGGGAAAGAGGGTGAAGACACAGGAAGGATGCTGCTCAGCTGGTAAAAGGCAGTATTTAAAGTGAATGGACTTTACGTATTCCTGTGATGAGCTCTAAGAGCGAGAGGTTGGAGATCGGGATGGGGAAGATGGAGAATAGAGGGGGATACTTTCTGGCCAAACAACCTAAGCACGTAATACTTAGCAGAGTGACCATAATATATTCCAGTTTGTCCAGAGGAGTCCAGTTTAGATCTTGGTCCTTGTGTACTTATTAATAGTATTCTCTTAGCTTTCAGAAGTGCCCAAATTGGATGATAAACTATATGGTCACCTTAACTTTAGTTTGCTAAGGTGTAGGTGTCAAGGAAGTTCCCATGGCTCATTCTATCTACATGGCCACCTACAGAGAAAATAGAGACATATTGGGGGTAAATGATAACGAGAAAAATTAGCTTCAATCAGTAATGTAAACTTTAAAGATTTAAAAAGTTCTTTTATCTTTCTTATTTTTTAAATTATGAAAATATGATAACACACTTACAGGAGACTTTGAAAATACAGAGCAAAGTTATGTATAGTTCCACTATATATTACAGTTGTTTGTTTTAAGTAGATAAATTTTAAGATTTTTAGCTGGAGTTTCAATATCAAACTCTCAGAAATTTAGAATGAGTGTACATAGAAGTAGAATATAGTAGACCTGAAAACCATTGTAAACCAGTTTGACATAAGATTTGTACAATTGTCACACAACAGTGGGATCTGAATTCTATTTAAGTTCCCATAGACTATAAACTAGAAGACATATCCAGAGACATGAGACTGTGCAGAAATTTCATGGTCTATAAGTATTGAAATCATACAGAGTCTATTCTCTTATTACTGTGAAATTATGTTAGATATCAGTATCAAAGAATATTTTAAAATAACCCACATAGTTTCAAGTACAGTGTGACATTTACCAAGAGAGATCTTTGACTTAGCCATTGAAAGCCTCAATAAAGTTAGAAGACTGAAAAAATCACAAAGGGTAATTGCAGAGAAGAAAGCATTTAAATGAGCAATTATTATCGAAGATACTTTAAAAAATTCCATATGTTTGGAAATTAAATGTCTGCTTTTGAATGAGTGGTATGTCTAAGAAGCCATTACATGGAAAATTAGAAAATATTTGTAATAGAATAAAAACAAAAAGAGAATTTACCATAATTTGTTGCATACAGCTGAGGCAGCTCAGTGCCATTAAATATAATGTGGAGTCTTGAATAAGGTATGAAAACAAATAATGGACATTAGCATAAAATTTTGTGACATTTGAACAAAGTGTGTACTTTAGTCAATGATACTGTATCACAAAATTTTTAGCTAGGCAAAAATTCATAAGTTTTCTAAAATATATTTATTATATAATACATCCTATATATATACATATATGTGAAGTGAAAGTTGCTCAGTTGTGACTGACTCTTTGCGACTCCATGGACTATATACAGTCTATGGAATTCTCCATGCCAGAATACTGGAGTGGTTAACCTTTCCCTTCTCCAGGGGGATCTTCCCAACCCAGAGATTGAACCCACATCCACTGCATTATGGGCGGATTCTTTACCAGCTGAACCATTAGGGAAGCCCATACATATATGTATATATACACAAAAGCCTTTCTACTATACTTGGTAAAGGCTTGAGAAAGAACATAAAAAAGAAGAGAGACAGAGAAATTGGAAAACATAAACTAAATGAAATGGGAACCCTGAATATGAAATAGAAAAAGTGAAACAAACTAGATAAAAGTAAAAGATCCTCATATAGTCCAGTTGTTTTTAAACATGGCTGCTCATCAGAAACACATCTGGAGCTTTAGAGGAAAAAATGCCTGGGCTTTTGTATTTTTTTAAAAAAATTCCAATATAATTTTGATATTCATCTGAATTTTAAAAAGCGATTACAGAGTTTTCTATTAAATGGTAGTTTTACTGATACAGAATTCTGTTACTTTCTGTTGACCAATCATGATACAGTTATTGTATTAAGCAGAAATCATAATAGTAGAAGATGTTTATCAGTTTTCACAATCAATAGCCAGACAAAAAATATTATTACAATTGCAGGCCATAATGGAAACATGATTAACCTAACCATATAAAATAATTACATACAATTTGGGGGGTTAAGTAAAGTGATGTGGTAAGTGGAAGTGTGTACATGCACATGTTCATTTACCAGTCTAGGTCTTTTGGTTCCTGCATTTAATCCATTTACATTTAAGATAATTATCTACATGTATGATCCTATTACCATTTTCTTAATTGTTTGGGGTTTATTTTCTGTAGGTCTTTTCCTTCTCTTGTGGTTCATGCTTAGAGAAATCCCTTTAGCATTTGTTGTAAAGCTGGTTTGGTGATGCTGAATTCTCTTAACTTTTGCTTGTCTGTAAAATTTTTGATTTCTCCATCAAATCTGAACGAGAGTCTTGTTGGGTAGAGTATTCTTGGTTGTAGGTTCTTCTCTTTCATCACTTTAAATATCATGCCATTCTCTTCTGGCTTGTAGAGTTTCTGTTGAGAAAACTGATAACTTTATGAGAGTTCCCTTGTATGTTACTTGTCATTTTTCCCTTTCATATTTTATCTTTGTCTTTAATTTTTGTCAGTTTGATTACTATGTGTCTTGGTATGTTCCTCCTTGGGTTTATCCTGCTTGGGACTCTCTGTGCCTTTTGGACTTGGTTGACTATTTTTTTTCCCATGTTAGGGAAGTTTTCAGCTATTATCTCTTAAAATATTTTCTCAGGTCCTTTCTCTTTTCTCCTTCAGAGACCCCTATAATGTGAATGTCGGTATGTTTAGTGTTGTCTCAGAGGTCTCTTAGGCTGTCTTCATTTTTTTTTTTCATTCTTTTTTTCTATATTCTGTTTTGCAACAGTGATTTCCATCATTCTGTCCTCCAGGTCATTTATCCATTCTTCTTCCTCAGTTATTCTGCTGTTGATTCCTTCTAGTGTATTATTCATCTCTCCTTCTTTGTTCTTTAGTTCTTCTAGGTCTTTGGTAAACATTTCTTGCATCTTCTCCATTGTTTTCCTGAGATCCTGGAACGTCTTCACTATCATTATTCTGAATTCATTTTTTGGAAGTTGCCTATCTCCCCTTCATGTAGTTGTTTTTCTCGGGGTTTGTTTTGTCCCTTCATCTGGGACTTTCTGCTTTTTCAGAAGAATTTCAGAATCCTAATTAACTTTCTGTAATGTGGTTTTTGTTGCTGTGGGATTGTGGTTCTTTTTGCTTCTTCTGTCTTCCTTCTGATGGAGGAGGCTAACAGGCTTGTGTAAGCTTCCTAATGGGAGGAACTGTCATGGGAAAAACTGGGTCTTGCTCTGGTGGGCAGGGTTGTGCTCAGTAAAGCTTTAAGCCAATTGTCTGCTGATGGGTGAGGTTGTGCTCCCTGTTTGTTATTGTTTAGCCTAAGGTGACCCCACCCTGAGATCTGTAGGCTCTGTGATAGGGTTAGTGGCAGTTTAGAAGAGGATTTGTGCCAAGGGGCCCCTTCTAGGACTGCTTCTGCCAGTGCCCCTGTCCACATGACAAGCCACTGCTGATTCCCACCTCCCAAGGAGATCCTCCAACACTAGCAGGTAGGTCTGGTTCAGCCTCCTTTGGGGTCACTGCTCCTTTCCCCTGGGTCTTGATGCATGCAAGATTTTGTTTGTGCCCTCCAAGAGTAGAGTCTGTTTCCCCCAGTGCTGTGGAAGTCCTGTAATCAAATCCCATTGGCCTTCAAAGTCAGATTCCCTGGGGATTATGAGTCTCTTTGTTAGATCCCCAAGCTGGGAAGCCTGACTTGGGGCTCAGAATCTTCACAACAGAGGGAGAACTTCTTTGGTATTATTGTTCTCCAGTTTGTGGGTTGCCCCCTGGTGAGTATGGGATTTGATTTTATCAGACTACACCTCTCATACCATCTCATTTTGGCTTCTTTATCTTTGGATATGGAATATCTTTTTTTGATGAGTTCCAATGTCATCCTCTCGATGGTTGTTCAGCAGCTAATTGCAATTTTGGTGTTCTTGCAGGAGGAGATGAGCGAATGTCCTTCTACTCTGCCACCTTGAACTAGAAGTCAAACTTTAAACTTTAACTTCATCTTGCCCTTATCTCAATAGGAAAAATGAACTGAATGCAGAAGTGCTGAAATTCTTCAAGAGACTATAATACTAGATTTTGGAGGAGCTGAATTCTACATCTAACTCAGTCAGTAATTTTGCTGTATAACTTTTCCTCTTTTGCTGTGCAAGGGCCTATATTTCCACATGTGTAAAATGGAGTAAATTAAAGTATTTCTTAAGGGACTTCCCTGGCCTTTCAGTGGTTAAGACTCCAAGTTTCCAATGCAGGGGCTGCAAGTTCGATCTGTGGTCAGGGAACTAAGATCCCACATACCATGTAGTGTGGACAAATTAGAAAAAAACATGGAAGAGACCTCAGAGACTCCCTCTGCCTTTAAAAAAAAAGAAAATAAATTATTTCTTAGGTCCTTTGCAGTTCTGATATTAAATGACTATTTTTTTCATGAGATGTGAACTGGAAAATAGACCCCTCATAGAATTTTGTTCTAATTTATAAAGTTAGGGATTCCCTGGTGGCTCAGATGGTAGAGTCTGCCTGCAATGTGGGAGACCCAAGTTCAATCCTTGGGTCAAGAAGATCCCCTGGAGAAGGAAATGGCAACACACTCCAGTATTTTTGCTTGGAAAATCCCATGTATGGAGGAGCCTGGCTGGCTGCAGTCCATAGGGTCGCAAAGAGTTGGACATGACTGAGCAACTTCACTTTCTTTTCACTTTAAAAAGTTATATCCATGTAAGAGGTATCACTGAGCCTACTTTTGGTGACGTATATAACCCAGCTGAGTGTTGCATCGTTTGACTTTATGCTACATGAAGGCACTCTCCAGTTTGCTCTGTGGAAATTGAGGAAAAAAATTGTTTTTCAGACATCTGTAGTGCCATCCTTGTTAGAGAATTTCATTACCTGCATTTAGCCTACTAAGATGGTATCTCAGACAGAATGGAAAGTTCTGAAAATATCTGACTGCTCCTAGAGATGTTATCTCTTGCCAAGGCAGTTCTGATGATGAAAGTGAAATTCCCCTTTCTATCTCCATGTCCATTGACTGATAGATTGTAGCTCAGGAGCTCCAAGCTGTTTCTGTTCCTATCTTCTTGAACTCCTTGCTCATACTGATAAATACATTTAGCTATACTTTGTACAAATGGTATCAGAGAAATTGTATCACCACAGATTATTAATGATCTGTTTGCTTTTATCCTTTATAAGGGTTTGCTTCAGATTGGATCTTAGAAGTCATGTCCCTGGCATTAGATATAGTGAACATATCCTCATTGGTCAGAGCATCATGGCTTCCTATTTTCCCTGCCATTAAGTGGTTATTCCCTTTCTCTGTAGCGTTCATTTTTTAGAGGGTCAGTTACTGGATCATTTATCTATCACTCCATCCATCCATCTATCCACTGCCTATCCATTCATTCACCCATTTTATATGTGCCCTACCTAAACATCTGTATCAAGTAACTCCAGTAGAGAAGGCTTATCTCCTTTGTTTCTCTTGGAAACTATTGGGCCTGATTCTCCTAGGTTTTAGTGCCTAGACTTGGACCCTGTTTTCTCGGATTCTGTTTTGTCCATAATTTGTTAAGCATCTACCTTTAACCTGTTTTATGGTTATTGCATATTTTAATATTTTGATTTTTTTCTTTTTATTTAAAAAAGCTCCTTTAATGGAGAGTTTCCAGAAGATTCCCAGAATAGAATTAAATAATGAACCCCAATGTTTCTATCACCTAGATTCAATAATTAAAACATTTTGAGGATGTTTTCAGCTATTTTACCTCTCTTCTCTTTTTTCTAGAGTATTTTAAAGCAAATGCCAACATTTTTGAAATTGTGCTTATAAATACTTCCGGATGTATCATTAAGGCTGAAGATTTTTTCCTTTTTTAAAATATTACTATGACATCCTGGGTTTTGCTCCATCTTTGATGTTCTAATCTTTGCTTAAAAGGAGCTTTCATAATGGGAATGATTTAAAGAACGAATGAAGAGGAAGTTGGAGTGTATATGTGGGGGCATGAGAGTAGCAGTAAAGATCAGAGCTTTTGTTAAAGGGAATTTAAATCTGTCTTTTAAAATTAGATACAAGTGATCAGATGATTCAAAACACAACTGTTTACCTGATATCACCACGTTGCAGTTTTTATTTATTTATTTAAATATTACTTTTGTTTATTTATTTGGCTGTGCTGGGTGTTAGTTGTGGCATGTGAAATTTTAGTTGAGGCTTGTGGGCTCTAGTTCCCTGACCAGGAATTGAACCCAGGGCCCCTGCATTGGGAGCATGGAGTCTTAGCCACTGACCACCTGCGTGCGTGCTAAGTTGCTTTACTGCTACTGCTGCTAAGTCACTTCAGTAGTATCTGACTCTGTGCGACCCCATAGACGGCAGCCCACCAGGCTCCCCCATCCCTGGGATTCTCCAGGCAAGAACACTGGAGTGGGTTGCCATTTCCTTCTCCAATGCATGAAAGTGAAAAGTGAAAGTGAAGTCGCTCAGTCGGGTCTGACTCTTAGCGATCCCATGGACTGCAGCCTACCAGGCTCCTCCTCCCATGGGATTTTCCAGGCAAGCGTACTGGAGTGGGCTTTAGTGATGTCCAAATCTGTATGACCCTATGGACTGTAGCCTGCCAGCCTCCTCTGTCCACAGGATTCTCCAAGCAAGAATACTGGAGTGGGTTGCCATTTCTTCCTCCAGGGGATCTTCCTGACGTAGGAATTGAAGCAGTGTCTCTTAAGTCTCCTGCATTGTCAAGTGGGTTCTTTACCATTAGCACCACCTGGGAAGTCCCTACAGTTATTATTTAATCTGACTTGTAAGCAGATGCTTTTCTAGGGTTTCCTAACACAGGTCCAGAACTTGATGATATTCTAATACATATTTCATTATGTATCTCTAAAAGATAAGGTTTTTAAAATCATAACTTGAATTATATAGTTATATCACCTATAGAAGCATATCACTTGAAAGAATTGGCAGTAAGCCATTATGGTCAGCAAATGACCAATTTTCTTTTAAAAAAATTTTATTTTTAATTGAAGGGTAATTTCTTTACAATATTGTGTTGGTTTCTGGCATGTACCATCATAAATCAACCATAAGTATACATATGTCCCCTCCCTCTTGAACTTCTCTCTCACTTCTCACCCCATCGTACCCCTCTAAGTTGTCAAAGAGCACTGATTCGACCTCCCTGAGTCAAACAGCAAATTCCCACTGGCTATCTATATTGCATATGATAGTGTATATGTTTCTATGCTACTCTCTCCATTCGATCCACCTTCCTGTGTCCACAAGTATGTTCTCTATGTCTTCATATCCATTGCTGCGCTGCAAATAGGTTCATCAGTACCATCTTTCTAGATTTCATATATATGTGTTAATACATGGTATTTGTTTTTCTGACTTACTCCACTCTGTATGATAGGCTCTCGGTTCATCCACCTCATTAGAACTGACTTAATGCATTCCTTTTTATGACTGAGCAATATTCCATTGTATATATATACTGTAGCTTCTTTATCCATTCATCTATCGATGGACTTCTAGGTTGCTTCCGTATCCTAGCTAATGTAAATAGTGAGCAAATAACCAACTTTCTAATTGCTTTATAAATACTCTGTATTTTTTTATTTTGTCTGAATTATGTTGTGATTGGTTTATTTATGTATATTTATGGGCTCCCCAGGTGGTGCTAGTGTTAAAGAACCTGCCTGCTAATGTGGGAGACATGAGACTCAGGTTTGATTCCTGGGTTGGGAATTTCCCCTGAAGGAGGGCATGGCGATCCACTCCAGTATTCTTGCCTGGAGAATCCCGTGGACAGAGGAGCCCTGTGGGCTACAGTCCATAGGGTCGCAAAAAGTCAGATATGACTGATGCAACTTAACACACACACACACACACACAGACGTATATTTATGCATATGTGTGTGTAATTGAAGTATAGTTGATTTATAGTTGTAAAACTAATGTTACCTTAGTTTCAGGTGTACAGTATAGTCATTCAGTATTTTTATAGATTACATTCCATTTAAAATTATTATAAAATATTAAACTCCCTGTGCTGTACATTACATCCTTATATCTTATTTATTTTATATTTAGTAGTTTTACCTATTAATTCCCTTTTTCTGTCTTGCTCCCTCATCTCTCACTGGTTTGTTTTCTGCTTCTATGAGTCTGTTTGGTTAAATAGTTCACTTGTTTCGTGAAATTAAAATTCCACATATAAATATTTTATTTATTTTTAAAATTCCACTTATAAATGAAAATATATAGTACTTGTCTTTATCTAACTTCACTAAGCATAATACCCTCTAGGTCCATAAGATGATGTATTTTTTAAGTAAAATGCCTCCCCGTGTACAGTTGTGTGTGTGTGTGTGTGTGTAGAAGAAACTAGATCATTTGTCCTGTAGAAAGGAAACTGAGTCTGGCTTTTCCTATTTGCTTTTCCTTGATGTTTAATGGATTTCTCTTCTTTCTGTATTTTCATGTGACCTAGTAATTGAGTTTGGAGATCCAGATTCTTTTTTTATTTCTTCAAAACTTCTTAGATAATGCTCTGTTTTTCTACCAGGTGGCACATTATATCTGATTTTCTCTCTTCTTATAGTGGTATTTTCCTAAGGATCCACAATTCCTCTTGGTAGCGAAATCTGGACTTTAAGGGTACTCATTGCTATATTCAGTACTATAGGATTTTTTACTTAACCTCATATTTGTGTTTGTCTTTTAATATTACATGATATTCTAATTTTTTTTCCTTTTCTTTACTGAGAGCTGTGGTTCTCCTGAATGCTGGATATGATAGAATAAAAGAGAATATTACATGAAAGTTGATTTACTTTATCCCACATTATATATATAACAGTGTAAGAATAATAATACCAACACTACCGCCAACAATTTTAACTATTATAGATGTATAAATTACTGGGCTTTAAAGTCACTGGAAATAGTTCCTCTGTGTGTAGTTATATTGCTATGTGGATACACTTGTAGGTTGCTTTGTTTCATTTTATTTTCAGTTTTTAATGGCTGCTTAAATTTTTTCTTTTATAATTAGGTAAATTATTTATATAGTTCTAAGTCAAATCAGTAAAACAAGCTAATTTAGAAAATTCAGAATGAGCCATCAATATGGTGGAAGAATAGGATGTGAAGCTTACTTTCTACCACAACTACATCAAAAATACATGTGGAACAGTTCTCACAGAACATCTACTGAATGCTGGCAGAAGACCTCAGACTTCTGAAAGGCCAAGAAATCTCCATGTAACTGTATGACAAAAGAAGGAAGAAAAAAGAAAGAGAAAGGAATCTGGATGGGACCTGAACCCCTGGGAAGGTGCTATGAAAAAGGAAATGTTTCAGCACCCTGGGAAGTCCCGTCACTGGTGGGGAGATCTACCAAAATGGAGGGAGATCTTCTGAGCCTTGGAGGAGAGTATAGCAACAAGTTTGCAGAAGGTAAAATGGAGACCTACACAGACAGGTCTGTGCTCATAGCCTGCCCTGCACTCATATTTTTCAATTATTGTATTCTTCAGCTCCGTGGTTCTTCTTTATATTTCCTAACTCCTTGTTAAAATTGTCATTGTGTTTATCTATTCTTCTCCTGAGTTCAGTAAACATTTTCATTGTGTAGATTGCTTATCTCCACTTTGTTCAGTTCTTTTGAGGTCTTGTCTTGTCACTTTGGAACATATTCCTTTGTCTCCTCATTTTGCCTAGTTCTCTGTGTTTATTTCTGTGTGTTAGATGTTGGTTATGTTTCTCCAGTAGTAGAGAAGTGGCCTTATGTTGGAGACATCCCATGAGCTATATGCTCTAGGTGTGTCCTCTATATGGGCTACGTGGGTCCTTCTGTTCTGGGGCCAACTACTGTGGGCACCCCGATTGGTGGGGCTGGCCCCTGACCTAGTTAATTGCCTGCCCTGCCTCATCTGGTGACTTCTGGCTTCTTGGTAGGCAAGTATATGTTCTGGCATGGCTGACTATGTGACCTGGGGGGTCCTGAGGCTGGTGCTGGCCCACTAGTAGGCAGTCCTGGGACTTAGGGCGGCTTGTTGTGCAGCCTAGGGCATCCTGGGTCTGTTTCTGGTCTGTTGGTGGGTAGGGCTGAGTACCAGCATGGCTAGCTGCATGACCTGGGGGACCAGGGCTGATGCTGGCCTGCTTGTAGATGGGGCCAGGTCCAAGCATGGATGGCTGTGTGATTGGGGGAGTCGTGGAGCTTGTGCTGACCCACTGGTGAGCATATAAGCATCCTTGCACTAATTGTCTAGAGGGAGAACTCCAAAATGATGCATCCCAGTACCAGTGTCCTTATGTTAGAACAGGGTCCCCAAAATGGTTGCCACCAATGTCTTTCCCTAAGGGAGGTCCAAGTTGCCTCCTGCCTCTCCCAGAAGCTCTCCAAGATCAGTAGTTGGGTGTGCCCCAGGCTTCTTTCAAAGCATGTGAGATTTTTGTGTGCACCTTTTAAGAGCAGAATCTCTGTTATATGTAGCCCTCCAGTTCTCCTGTATGCAAGCCCTATTGGCCTTCCAAGGCAGACTTTTTTGGGGCTTGTCTTCCAGTGCAGCAACCTCAGGCTAGGGAGCCTGATATGGAGCTTGGACTCCTTGCTCCTTGGGGAACTTCTGCAGTTGTGATTGTTCTCCATTTATAGTTCACCTACCTATGGGTCTGGGTTTTGACTATACTGTGTTTCTGCCCCTTCAACCTGTCTTATATGGTTCCTTCTTTATGTATTAAGTAGTGAAATTTTTTTTTCTGCTAGTCTTTGAGTCTTCAAGTAAGTCTCAAAGATAGTTGCTCAGTAAATAGTTGTAATTTTGTTGTGCCCATGGGAGGAGATGAGCTCAGGGTCTCCCTACTCTGCCATCTTGACCATACTTATATTCTCTCCTCCACTTTTATCTGAGCTTTCTGTTTCCTTTGCCTAAATTGTCTATGCACTGGACAATATGGATTCTTTTCCCAACTATTTCTCCTCATTATGGGGTTTTGTTTGTGGAAGGGGAGTTTTGGGTGGTTGGTTTTGTGAGTTATCATAGAACCCAGATGCTTCAGGTGTTTTGAACTTCCTGTGGATTCTTTTTCTTTTTTAAAAGAAATTAATTTATTTATTTTAATTGGAGGCTAACTATTTTACAGTATTGTAGTGGTTTTTGCCAAACATCGACACGAATCAGCCATGGGTGCACATGTGTTCCCCATCCAGAACCCCCCTCCCATTCCCCTCCCCATTACATCCCTCAAGGTCATCCCAGTGCACCAGCGCTGAGCACCCTGTCTCATGCACTGAACCTGGACTGGCAATCTATTTCACATATGATAATATACATGTTTCAGTGCTATTCTCTCAAAACATCCCACCCTCGCCTTCTCCCACAGAGCCCAAAAGTCTGTTCTTTACATCTGTGTCTCTTTTGCTGTCTCACATATAGGGTCATCGTTACCATCTTTCTAAATTCCATATATGTGCATTCATAACTGTATTGGTGTTTTTCTTTCTGGCTTGCTTCGCTCTGCATAATAGGCTCCAGTTTCCACCTCATGAGAACTGATTCAAATACATTCTTTTTAATAGCTGAGTAATATTCCATTATGTGTATGTACCACAGCTTTCTTATCCATTTGTCTGCTGATGGACATCTAGGTTGCTTCTATGTCCTGGCTATTGTGAACAGTGCTGTGATGAACATTGGGGTACACGTGACTGTTTCAATTCTGGTTTCCTCTGTGTGTATACCCAGCAGTGGGATTGCTGGGTCGTATGGCAGTTCTATTTCCAGTTTTTTAAGGAATCTCCACACTGTTCTCCATAGTGGCTGTACTGGTTTGCATTCCCACCAACAGTGTAAGAGGGTTCCTTTTTCTCTGAACCTTCTCCAGCATTTATTGTTTGTAGACTTTTTGATAGGAGAAGGCAATGGCACCCCACTCCAGTACTCCTGCATGGAAAATCCCATGGATGGAGGAGCCTGGAAGGCTGCAGTCCATGGGGTCGCTGAGGGTCGGACATGACTGAGTGACTTCACTTTCACTTTTCACTTTCATGCATTGGAGAAGGAAATGGCAACCCACTCCAGTGTTCTTGCCTGGAGAATCCCAGGGATGGGGGAGCCTGGTGGGCTGCCGTCTATGGGGTCACACAGAGTCGGACACGACTGGAGTGACTTAGCAGCAGCAGCAGCAGCAGCAGACTTTTTGATAGCAGCCATTCTGACTGGCGTGAGGTGGTACCTCATTGTGGCTTTGATTTGCATTTCTCTGATAATGAGTGATGTTGCTCATCTTTTCATGTGTTTGTTAGTCATCTGTATGTCTTCTTTGGAGAAACGTCTGTTTAGTTCTTTGGCCCAATTTTTTATTGGGTCGTTTATTTTTCTGGAATTGAGCTTCAAGAGCTGCTTGTATATTTTTGAGATTAATTCTTTGTCAGTTGCTTTGTTTGCTATTATTTTCTCCCATTCTGAAGGCTGTCTTTTCACCTTGCTTATAGTTTCCTTCATTGTGCAAAAAATTTTAAGTTTAATTAGATCCCATTTGTTTATTTTTGCTTTTATTTCCATTACTCTGGGAGGTGGGTCATAGAGGATAGTGCTGTGATGTATGTCAGGGAGTGTTTTGTGTACATTTTCCTCTAGGAGTTTTATAGTTTCTGGTCTTATGTTTAGATCTTTAATCCATTTTGAGTTTATTTTTGTGTATGGTTTTAGAAAGTGTTGTAGTTTCATTCTTTTACAAGTGGTTGACCAGTTTTCCCAGCACCACTTGTTAAAGAGATTGTCTTTTCTCCATTGTATATTCTTGCCTCCTTTGTCAAAGATAACATGTCCATAGGTGTGTGAGTTTATCTCTGGGCTTTCTATTTTGTTCCACTGATCTATATTTCTGTCTTTGTGCCAGTACCATACTGTCTTGATGTCTGTAGCTTTGTAGTATAGTCTGAAGTCAGGCAGGTTGATTACTCCAGTTCCATTCTTCTTTCTCAAGTTTGCTTTGGCTATTTGAGGTTTTTTGTATTTCTACACAAATTGTGAAATTATTTGTTCTAGTTCTCTGAAAAATACCGTTGGTAGCTTGATAGGGATTGCATTGAATCTAGATTGCTTTGGGTATTATACTCATTTTCACTCTATTGATTCTTCCGCTCCATGAACATGGTATATTTCTCCATCTATTTGTGTCATCTTTGATTTCTTTTATCAGTGTTTTATAGTTTTCTATATATAGGTCTTTTGTTTCTTTAGGTAGATTTATTCCTAAGTATTTTATTCTTTTTGTTGCAATGGTGAATGGAATTGTTTCCTTAATTTCTCTTTCTGTTTTCTCATTGTTAGTGTATAGGAAGGCAAAGGATTTCTGTGTGTTAATTTTATATCCTGCAACTTTATTCATCGATTAGTAATTTTCTGGTGGAGTCTTTAGGGTTTTCTGTGTAAAGGATCATGTCATCTGCAAACAGTGAGAGTTTTACTTCTTTTCCAATCTGGATTCCTTTTATTTCTTTTTATTCTCTGATTGCTGTGGCTAAAACTTCCATAACTATGTTGAATAGTAGTTTGGTCACCCTTGTCTTCTTCCTTACTTTAGGGGAAATGCTTTCAATTTTTCACCATTGAGGATAATGTTTGCTGTGGGTTTATCATATATGACTTTTATTATGTTGAGGTATGTTCCTTCTATGCCTGCTTTCTGGAGGGTTTTTTTTTTTTTTATCATAAATAGATGTTGAATTTTGTCAAAGGCTTTCTCTACATCTATTGAGATAATCATATGGTTTTTATCTTTCAATTTGTTAATTTGGTGTATTACGTTGATTGATTTGCGGATATTAAAAACCCTTGCATCCCTGGGATAAAGTCCACTTGGTCATGATGTATGATCTTTTAAATATGTTGTTGGATTATGTTTGCTAGAATTTTGTTAAGGATTTTTGCATCTATGTTCATGAGTGATATTGGCCTGTAGTTTTCTTTTTTTGTGGCATCTTTGTCTGGTTTTTGTATTAGGGTGATGGTGACCTCATAGAATGAGTTTGGAAGTTTACCTTCCTCTGCAATTTTCTGGAAGAGTTTGAGTAGGGTAGGTGTTAGCTCTTCTCTAAATTTTTGGTAGAATTCAGCTGTGAAGCCATCTGGTCCTGGGCTTTTGTTTGCTGGAAGATTTCTGATTACAGTTTCAATTTCCGTGCTTGTGAGGGGTCTGTTAAGATTTTTTGTTTTTTTCTGGTTCAGTTTTGGAAAGCAATACTTTTCTAAGAATTTATCCATTTCTTCCAAGTTGTCCATTTTATTGGCATATAGTTGCTGATAGTAGTCTCTTATGATCCTTTGTATTTCTGTGTTGTCTGTTGTGATTTCTCCATTTTCATTTCTAATTTTGTTGATTTGATTCTTCTCCCTTTTTTTCTTGATGAGTCTGGCTAATGGTTTGTCTATGTTGTTTATCTTCTCAAAGAACCAGCTTTTAGCTTTGTTGATTTTTGCTATGGTCTCCTTTGTTTCTTTTTCATTTATTTCTGCCCTAATTTTTATGATTTCTTTCCTTCTACTAACCCTGGGGTTCTTCATTTCTTCCTTTTCTAGTTGCTTTAGGTGTAGAGTTAGGTTATTTATTTGACTTTTCTCTTGTTTCTTGAGGTAAGCTTGTATTGTGTGAACCTTCCCCTTAGCACTGCTTTTATTGAGTCCCATAGGTTTTGGGTTGTTGTGCTTTCATTTTCATTCATTTCTGTGCTTATTTTGATTTCTTTTTTGATTTCTTCTGTGACTTTTTGGTTATTCAGAAGCATGTTGTTTAGCCTCCATATGTTTGTATTTTTAATAGTTGTTTTTTTTTTCCTGTAGTTAACATCTAATCTTACCACATTGTGATCAGAAAATATGCTTGGAATGATTTCAGTTTTTTTGAATTTACCAAAGCTAGATTTATGGCCCAGGATGTGATCTATCCTGGAGAAGGTTCCATGTGCAATTGAGAAAAAGGTGAAATTCATTGTTTTGGGGTAAAATATCCTACAGATATCAGTTAGGTCTAACTGGTCCATTGTATCATTTAAAGTTTGTGTTTCCTTGTTAATTTTCTGTTTAGTTGATCTATCCATAGGTGTGAGTGGGGTATTAAAATCTCCCATTTTATTGTGTTATCGTTAATTTCCCCTTTCATACTTGTTAGCATTTGCTTTACATATTATGGTGCTCCTATGTTGGGTGCATATATATTTATAATTGTTATATATTCTTCTTGGATTGACCCTTTGATCATTATGTAGTGTCCTTCTTTGTCTCTTTTCACGGCCTTTATTTCAAAGTCTATTTTATCTGATATGAGTATTGCTACTCCTGCTTTCTTTTGGTCTCCATTTGTGTGAAATATCTTTTTCCAGCCCTTCACTTTCCATCTGTATGTATCTCTTATTTTGAGGTGGGTCTCTTGTAGACAGCAAATATAGGGGTCTTGTTTTTGTATCCATTCAGCCAGTCTTTGTCTTTTGGTTGGGGCATTCAACCCATTTACATTTAAGGTGATTATTGATAAGTATGATCCCATTGCCATTTACTTTATTGTTTTGGGTTCGTGTTTATACACCCTTTTTGTGTTTCCTGTCTAGAGAAGATCCTTTAGCATTTGTTGAAGAGCTGGTTTGGTGGTGCTGAATTCTCAGCTTTTGCTTGTCTGTAAAGCTTTTGATTTGCCCTTCATATTTGAATGAGATCCTTGCTGGGTACAGTAATCTGGGTTGTAGGTTTTTCTCTTTCATTACTTTAAGTATGTCCTGCCATTCCCTTCTGGCCTGAAGAGTTTCTGTTGAAAGATCAGCTGTTATCCTTATGGGAATCCCCTTGTGTGTTATTTGTTGTTTTTCCCTTGCTGCTTTTAATATTTGTCCTTTGTGTCTGATCTTCATTAATTTGATTAATATGTGTCTTGGGATGTTTTGCCTTGGGCTTATCCTGTTTGGGACTCTCTGGGTTTCTTGGACTTGGGTGGCTATTTCCTTCCCCATTTTAGGGAAGTTTTCAACTATTATTTCCTGAAATATTTTCTCATGGCCTTTTTTTTCATCTTCTTCTTCTGGGACTCCTATGATTCAAATGTTGGGGCGTTTGACATTGTCCCAGAGGTCTCTGAGGTTGTCTTCATTTCTTTTATTTTTTCTTTTTTCTTCTCTGCTTCATTTATTTCTACCATTCTATCTTCCACTTCACTTGTCCTATCTTCTGCCTCAGTTATTCTACTGTTGGTTCCCTACAGAGTGTTTTTGATCTCAGTTATTGCACTATTCATTATTGATTGATTCTTTTTATTTCTTCTAGGTCCTTGTTAAACATTTCTTGCATCTTCTCAATCCTTGTCTCCAGGCTATTTATCTGTAACTTCATTTTGTTTTCAAGATTTTGGATCATTTTCATTATCATTATTCTGAATTCTTTTTCAGGTAGACTCCCTATCTCCTCCTCTTTTGTTTGGTTTGGTGGGCATTTATCATGTTCCTTTACCTGCTGAATATTTCTCTGCCTTTTATCTTGTTTATATTGCTGTGTTTGGGGTGGCCTTTGTGTATGCTGAAAGTTTGTGGTTCCTCTTTATTGTGGAGGTTCCTCCCTGTGGGTGGGGTTGGACGAGTGGCTTGTCAAGGTTTCCTGATTAGGGAAGCTTGTATTGGTGTTCTGGTGGGTAGAGCTGGATCTCTTCCTTCTGGAGTGCAACAAAATGTCCAGTAGTGAGTTTTGAGGTGTCTATGGGTTTGGTGTGACTTTGGGCAGCTGTATATTAATGCTGAGGTCTATGTTTCTGTGTTGCTGGAGAACTAGCATGGTATGTCTTGCTCTGGAACTTGTTGGCTCTTGGGTACAGCTTGGTTTCAGTGGTATGGAGGCTGTTGGATGAGCTCTTGTTGATTAATGTTCTCTGGAGTCAGGAGTTTTCTGGTGTTCTCAAGTTTTGGATATAAGCCTCCTGCCTCTGGTTTTCAGTCTTAGTCTTACAGTAGCCTCAAGACTTCTTCATCCATACTGCACCGATGATAAAACATCTAGGTTAATGAAGAAAAGATTCTCCACAGTGAGGGACACCCAGAGAGGTTTACAGAGTTATGTGGAGAAGAGAAGTGGGAGGAGGGAGATAGAGGTGACCAGGAGAAGAGGGGGAATCAAAAGGGGCGAGCGCAGTCTAGCCAGTAATCAATTCCCTATGTGCTCTTCACAGCCCAGAATACCCAAAGAGATTCAAAGAGTTGGGTAGAGAAGAGAAGGGGGAGGGAGGAGATAGAGGTGACCTGGGAGAGAAAAAGGAGAGTCAAAAGGGGGAGAGGGCAACCAAGACAGTAATCACACTCCTAAGTAAAAATGGTTACTGAAGATTGGCTTCTTAAAGGTACAAAATTGATAACAAATACCAAAGAGCAAAGATTAAAAATCTACAGTAGAGGTTAGATTCTCAAAAATGCAATATTAAAAAACAAAATAAAATCACAAAAATTATAAAAAATATATATGAAATTTGCTTTAAAAATAGGGTCTTTTTTTTTGCAAGGTAATAGTATGTCATAAAAATGAAACTGAACAGAGTAATAAAGGACTTACAATTAAAAAATTTAAGAAGTGATAATAGTAAAATATATCTAGGAATTTCTCTTGAGGCTTTGTGGGCAGTGTGGGGTCAGTTCAGTTTCAGATAGTTCCTTGTTCCAGCTTATACTTCTTTGTGAGGTCTATAGGCCCCTTCCAATGTAGTTGGTGCTAACTACAGGGTTTTAATCTGTTGCACCTGTCACTTCCAAAGTGGTTCCCTCTATTTTGGCTTCTTCTGTTTGCATGTCTCTTCAGTGTCTAATTTCTGCCCTGACACAAGGGGGCGGAGGTGGTCACTTATTTAGGCTCACTTGTTCAGTTGTGCTGTGGGGAGGGAGGAACACTGCAAACAGATATCACTGGCGTGTGTGGGGAGTGCTTGCAGTGTCTGGGCCATACTGGGTTGTCCCCGCTAACAGCGTGTGTGCTTTCCTGGTCTACACTGCTCAGGCTCCAGGTTGCTCTGCAGGGGAACTGTCTAAAGTGGGCCCTGGGTTGTGTGCACTTCCCAGATCTACGCCGCTCAGGTTCAGGTTGTCGGGTACTCCACAATGGCACAGAGTCAGTTGGGCCTGTGTTTTGTGCCCTTCCCAGGTCTGGGCAGCTCAGGCAACCAGGTGCTTGGCGAACACACTCTCCCCAGGTGGGGCGGTGTGTCTTATCACCTCCCCCGTCCCAGCCGCTCAGTTTCCTGGGTGCGCAGTGGGAACGTTGTTTCAGGTGTGCCATGTGTCTCCTCTGGGGAGCTGATCTCTGGCTGCAACCCTCCTGGCAGATGTCAACTGTCCAGGATCCCAGGAAGACTTGTTTAGCAACTGGGGGCCTGCTCACAGTTTGGTGGAGGATGCTGTCTCTTGGGCCAAGATTGCCCCTCACCGGCTCTGGCTGTTGCCCACCTGCCTCTCTGCCTCTGGTGGGAGATGGGCCAGTCCGCAGCTGGCTAGCTCTCCTCTGGTATTTGCTCAGTCATTTGTTCTGTGAGCGGCCTGGCATTGCTTTAGGCTAGAGCTTTTTGTGGGGAAGTTCTCTCTCTCTCTATTTTTTCTCTCTGGCTATCTCACAGTTAAATAAGCAGGGTAAAAATATACAGCCTTGACATACTCCTTTCCCTATTTGGAACCAGTCTGTTGTTCCATGTCCAGTTCTAACTGTTGCTTCCTGACCTGCATATAGGTTTCTCAAGAGGCAGGTCAGGTGGTCTGGTATTCCCATCTCTTTCAGAATTTTCCACAGTTTATTGTGATCCACACAGTCAAAGGCTTTGGCATAGTCAATAAAACAGAAATAGATGTTTTTCTGGAACTCTCTTGCTTTTTCGATGATCCAGCAGATGTTGGCAATTTGATCTCTGGTTCCTCTGCCTTTTCTAAAACCAGCTTGAACATCTGGAAGTTCATGGTTCACGTATTGCTGAAGCCTGGCTTGGAGAATTTTGAGCATTACTAGCGTGTGAGATTAGTTTCACTAAAATTTTAAAGAACTAAAGAAGTTTCAGTATTTAAACATTAAGACATAGATACATTTAGCCTAGAGGAACAGGGTGGAGCTAGCTTTGGCAACCTCTCCTAAAAAATGGTGCTCAGGATCTATTTGCTGTTCTGTGAAGTAATGCTTATCAGATTTGAAATATGAATTTTAATCACTTGGGGAACCTGTGAAAATGTAGATTCTAATTTGGTAGGTCAGAGTGGAGCCTGAGATTCTACATTTCTAACTGCTCCCAGTTTATGGTAATACAGCTAGATCTGTGGACCACATTATGAATAGCAAGGCCTTAAAGCAGAAGTATGATCTGTTCAGATATTCAGTGAGCTATTAAAACACATTTTGCTTTACATTTACATTTTTATGGGAATTTATTGTATGTAATATCTTAGAGGCAGATTATTTATATTAAATATAAATATATAAATGAGGGGAAGATCCATTTACAGTTTTTAGCTTCATTAAGGATAGATTAAGAAGCATATTTAAATTAGTATTAGAGGTTTAGTTTAGCTGTTAAATATTTTTCTGATATTATTAAGCATTTCATTTTTATATGTGCCCTACAAATTACTACAATATCTCTATAAATTGGGTTACTGTTCTTATTTCACATATAAAGAAATTGAGATTTAGGAAAGTTAAACATTTTTCTTAAGGCTTCTTAGTATTTAAATAGTAAAGCTGAGATGAATGTAAGTCTGACCTTGAAGCCCATTTGTTTGGCACTCTAGTAAGCTGCCTTCCTAAGATTGTTTTCCTGGGAAATGGGACTTACATAAATGTTTAAACAGGTCTTATGGACCCCTGTAAAGTAGTTTATATGTTTATCTCTCTAGGAAAATTAAGGTAGTTTAGCTTTGTGAGTCTTTACAAAGTGTTGTGAGGCTCACAGAAGTGATGAAAGGGGTATGTGAAAATTCACACACACACACATTTTCCTTAAGTGAGATTCAGTATTGTAAGGAGATATTTCCTCATCTCTAAACCTTAGATGATTTCCAAGATTCCTTCAAGCCCAAATATCCTATAATGTATGTGACATTTTTGTTTTTTAAAATGGATTAAGATAGATAGGGGAATATAAAACATTTTTCACCAGCAGATGGCACTCCAACATTTCTACAGCAAGCAAGCCTTAGCTGTTCCCAAAGTAGAAACTACACAAAACTGGGCTTCCCTTGTGGCTGAGCTAGTAAGGAGTCTGCCTGCAATGCAGGAGACCTGGGTTTGATCCCTGGGTTGGGAAGATCCCCTAGAGAAGGGAAAGGCTATCAATACTCCAGTGCTCTGGCCTAGAGAATTCCTTGGACTAGTTCATGGGGGTCACAAAGAGTTGGACACGACTGAGTGACTTCCACTTTCACACAAAACTAGGAACAGATAAATAAGAAAGAAGAAAACAAAAAAAGCCCAAGCATCCAACTCATTAAAGTATGATATATTTCAATCATCATTTTGATGGAAAATTACGTGTACATTAAGTAATAGACCCCTTGTTGTTGTTTAGTCCCTAAGTAGCGTCTGACTCTTTTGGAACCCCATGGACTGTAGCCTCCCAGGCTGCTCTGTCCATGGAATTTTCCAGGCAAGAATACTGGAGTGGTTTGTCATTTCCTTCTCCAGGGGATCTTCCCCATTCAGGGATTGAACCTGCGTCTCCTGTGTTGGCAGGCAGGTTCTTTACCACTGAGCCACTGGGGAAGCCCAATAGGCCCCTATATAAACACACAATAATATTAAGTCATAATCTTTACAGTACTCCACAGCACTTTCACCAAAGTCTATTTACAGCACTTACCAAATGGATTTTAGTTAACTTGTTTATTTTCCCAACTGGCCTGTGAGGTTTCCAAGGGGATAGATATTCTTTGCCTCCCAAGGTGGAGAGGCAGACAACACTATCTAGCCTGTAATCAGCACACCCAATAAATATTTCTGTCTTTCACTTTCCAGAAAATGGATTAAGTATTGCCTTGAACGCAAGAAAGTGTTTATGAGCATTGGTCCCTTTAAAGCCTTTTGTTTAATTTTCTTCTTTCAGTGATTACCTTATAGGCATCAACTCTAATGTGTTTGATATATGTCCTTTGATATTTTTTATCCTTATAAAATATATTGTTTCATGTGTGTATATTTTATTTGTGCTAATGGTTATAATGCTATAGCTATGCTTTTGTTTTTTTGTTTGTTTCTCATGTATCATTCTACTTAAAGCCTATCCATGTTGTATGTACATTTAGTTTGTTGCATCTAACTGCTGCCTTCCTTATTTTACCTGTTCATTTCCCTGTGCTGAACATCTAGGTGCCTAATTCCTTAGTATTAAAATCAATTCTTTACTGCCTATCCTCATTCAGGTCCTTTGATGAGCCTTTTGTGAGTTGTTTGGGAATTTATTCCCAGAGTGGGGTTGCTAGGTTGTAGGGAATACACATATGTAATTTCACTAAATATTGCTAGATCACTCTCCAGAATGGGTCAACCAATTTACACTCCCATCAGTGTGCAAGAAGTTTCCTATCTCCCCACATCCAGAGTTAGTTATCCAGTGTTCACATTTTGCCAATAAGATGGTGTAAAGTGAAAACATTTCTTGAATGAAGGAATAATCAGTTGAGAATCCACTAAGCTACTAGGATATATGATATGTACTTGCATAATTTTCCCCCTTTGAGGATGATCCCTCACTATTTGAACTTTCATTGTCTAAATGTAGGAACAGAATAGATTAAAAATTTTTTTTGAATTATCCCTTAGTATTTGAACTCCTCATTATCTGAAATCTAGAAATCAAATAAATTCAAATAATATATCCTTTGTCATCTAAATTTTCTTCCTGAAACTAGAAACCAAATAAAGTTGTATAGCAAGGGATCCAGGATATACTGAGGCCCCATTCCAAATCAGTTACCAGCATATCTGGGGGTGGGCCCAGGCATGATTATTTTTAAAAAGCTCCTCAGGTGATTTTTATTTTATTTTTTTTTAAATTTTATTTTATTTAACTTTACAATATTGTATTGGTTTTGCCATATATCAAAATGAATGGAGGAAGGAGGAGGGTTCAGGATGGGGAACACATGTATACACATGTATACCTCAGGTGATTTTTTAAAAATTAACTTATTTTATTTTTTGTTGTACTGAGTCTTTGTTGCTTTGTGTGGGCTTTCTCTAGTTGTGGTGGGCGGGATTCTCTTGTTGTGGAGCTCAGGGGCTCTAGGCGGGTGGGCTCAGTAGTTGCGGCTCTCAGCCTCAGTAGTTGTGGCACACAGGCTCAGTTGCTCTGTGGCATGTGAAATCTTTCCAGACTAGGGATCAAACCTGTGTCCCCTGATTGGCAGGCAGATTCGTGTCCACTGTACCACTAGGGAAGTTCTCCTCAGGTGATTTTAATATGTGGCTGAGGCTAAGAATCACTGCCCTAAACTCTCAAATTGATTTTACATATTCCTGAAAGGGAAAGACATTTTTTAAATATTTATTTTCATTTGTTTATGGATTTGGCATGCAGGGTCTTTGTTGTGGCATGTGGGATCTTTTTTTTTTTTTTTAAGTTGTGGCATGTAAACTCTTAGTTGCAGCATGTGGGATCTAGTTCCCTGATGAGGGATGGAATATGGAACCCCTGCATTGGGAGCATGGAATCTTAGCTACTGGACCACCAGGGAAGTCCCGGAAAAATATTTTTAATTTTTTAAACACAGTATTATTATGGCTAGGCTTCAGAAGATCAAAAAAGAAAGTTAAAGTATCTGATGGAAATGAAACATACTTTCTAAAAGTCACGTCATGTTAATATCTCTAGGTGACCAAAAGGAGTAGAAGAATTGGGAAATTTGCTGAGTGTTAAGGCAGGTATGGTTTAGCACAACTGGCATTGAATGAGGAAGAACTTGGATCTACTTATGTGGGGACAAAACTACTCCAAAGAATTAGGGATCTAGATGTTAGTTTAAGCAGAGGCAAAATACTCAGTTGAGTAAGTATGTATGGATAGAGTGTGTCAGCTGATTTTTATTATTGAGGAGTGAACTGAACCTGTGGTAGTCTTTCTGTTGTCAATATTTATATAACTCCCATTATTATGAACTAAGCACATTAGGGTATTTAAAAAGGTCAAAGTGTGCCATTAGCCTAGGGAGCAAAAGCTATTCGTTTATGTGACACAATTGTGTTCCAGGCAGCTGTTTTATTACAGGCTCAACTTCTCATTGTTGAGGCTGAAATAGGAGGTAATTGAAATAAATATGATATACATATTTTACTTTCTTAGAAATTATCTTTAGTGTTATTTCTTAGAATTATCTCACTCAGAAAGTGGTATAGTGGAAACTATATAATATAAACAGCTTATAGTTATTTTAAGGTATGTATAAACAACATAATGAAGTTATAAAACATATGAAAGGCAATTTGTATTTTTGTCCTGGGACTTTATATGTAAAAGTTCTCAGGTATTTTCAATAACAAACACACTGAAAGTGTAGTCTAGTTTTCATTCAGCAGAGCTGGTTTTAGTCTCAGGTCCTTCAAGAAGTGGCATTTTGAATTTTTTGCCTCTTGATTTCCTTACCTGAATTATGAGGAGACAGCTTGTCCAATCTAAGCTATGAGCATAAAATGGGACAGTATATAAATAAGTTATTATACTATTTTCAAACCTTAGATTTCAGGTCGTGTCCGACTCTTTGCTACTCCATGGACTGTAGCCCACCAGACTCCTCTGTCCATGGGATTCTCCAGGTAAGAATACTGGAGTGGGTTGCCATTCCCTTCTCCAGGGGATCTTCCTGAACCAAGGATCAAACTGGTCTCCTGCATTGCAGGCAGATTCTTTATGGTCTGAGCCACTAGGGAAGCTCTTATTATACTATTTTGAAACCTTAGATTTCAGGTGAAGGTGTATAAATTTCTTATTTTATCCATGCAAATTACATTTATTTCCAATATGAAATCCCATCAGTGACGTTGATAGCTGAATAGTAACTGTGTGCCAGGAACTAATACCTCATTTAATTCTCACAGTGCACATGGAGGGAAGTATATTTATGCATATTTTATAGATGGGGAAATTGGGGCTCAGCAGGAATAAATGACTTATTCACCAAAGGTTCACATGAGCAGGCAGGAAACTGTGAACTGGGTTTTAGTCAAAGTCATTTGAGCTGTAGAGCCCATACAGTTTCCAGTGTCACACGTTGCTTTTCAGGACTTACCTGAATGTATAAAGGCAGACAGGACATCTCTTCAGTGAGTGTGACTTAGGACATTAATAATTTTGAGATATTTTTCTGTTACTTTTTTTTTTAACCTATAGCAGTTCTTCAAATCTCTGTCATCCGTACCTCCAAAAATGTTAAAGGATTTCAAACTGAACTCATTAATGAGTTAACTACATCTATTATGGTTATGATCTTCCCCACATAAGTTTACTGGTTGATGGTAACAATGGAAAAAAAATAATCAAGTTAGAGTTTCTTATATAATGAGGTGGAACAATCAGTTACAAATTCTTTTCCCCTTCAACTTTCCATATGGAGAAAGTGTTGCTATCCCTTGCTCCTCTAAGCAGGACAGAGAGCACAGTCTTTCTTATTCCCCAAAACTGTCCATTTTCCACTCCTGTCTTCCCCTCTCCCAGTGGAGAACTGAAGAAGGCACGTAAAACCTATTTAACTTTTCTTCGTTTATCAGATGCTAATCATAGGCAAAAGAGCCGGCAGGGTTAAAATATGTGGAACATACTCATTTTATTACTCCATTTATTGACAGAGTTGACTTTCCCCCCACGTTTATCAATAAGTTATTTATATATAGCTTAATTCTTGCTCCAGTTGTCAATTAAGGGAATATATTTGTGGCAAGTGTGGGAGAAGGAATAAGAAATAACAAGAAACAAGTAGTACAACTGTATAATATTTTAGGATTTATAAAGCACTTTCTCCATACATCATTTTATTAATTTCTTATTTAAAGATATTAATTTTAGAGTCAGCAGCTGTGATTTGTTGTTGTTTAGTCACTAAGTTGTATTTGACTCTTTGCAACCCCATGGACTGCAGCATGCCAGGCTTCCCTGTCCTTCCCTGTCTCCCAGAGTTTGCTCAAATTCATATCCATTGAGCTGGTGACACTATCTAACCATCTCATCCTCTGCTATCCCCTTTTCCTTTTGCCTTCAAATGCAAAAGCATTTATGTTTGGGCTTTCCTGGTGGCTCAGATGGTAAAGAATCCACCTGCAATGCAGGAGACCTGGGTTCAATCTCTGGGTCAGGAAGATCCCCTGGAGAAGGGAATGGCTACCCATTCCACTATTCTTGCCTGGAGAATTCCATGGCCAGAGGAGCCTGGCATGCCTGTATAGCTATGACTTAGAACAGTTTTTTAAAAGTACCCAAGGTAACAAAGCTAGAATATGTAGAATCTGTAAATATAGGACTTAAACTCAGGTCTTCCAACTCCTGTTCCAGGGGTTTTCCCATGAAAAGTTGGGACAAGTTGACCAGTTGTTTGAGGGAATACAGTACTTTAGCCTTAGAGAGTGGTGGTTAACACAGACATATGCTTTGGAGTCAGTGTGCCCTGGGTTTCAATCCTTGCTGACACTTATTAACTGTGTTCAGTTCAGTCGCTCAGTAGCACACCAGGCTTCCCTGTCCATCACCAACTCCAGAACTTTGCTCAAACTCATGTCCATTGAGTCGGTGATGCCCTCCAACCATCTCATCCTCTGTCGTCCCCTTCTCCTCCTGCCTTCAATCTTTCCCAGCATCAGGGTCTTTTCTAATGAGTTAGTTCTTTGCAGCAGGTGGCCAAAGTATTGGAGCTTTAGCTTCAGCATCAGTCTTTCCAATGAATATTCAGGACTACTTTGCTTTAGGATTGACTGGTTTGATCTCCTTGCAGTCCAAGGGACTCTCAAGAATCTTTCCCAACATAACAGTTCAAAAGTGTCAGTTCTTCGGCACTCAGCTTTCTTTGTGGTCCAACTCTCACATCCATACATGACTACTGGAAAAACCATAGCTTCGACTAGATGGACCTTTGTCAACAAAGTAATGTCTCTGCTTTTTAATATGCTGTCTAGGTTTGTCATAGCTTTTCTTCCAAGGAGCAAGTGTCTTTTAATTTCATGGCTGCAGTCACCACCTGCAGTGATTTTGGAGCCCAAGAAAATAAAGTCTGTCACTGTTTTCATTGTTTCCCCATCTATTTGCCATGAAGTGATGGGAACACTTATTAGCTGTGCATTTGTTGCTTAACAAGTCTGAGTCTCCATTTTCTTATATGTAAACTAGGTGTAATAATGAATTGTATCTACCTCTCAGAGTTATTCAAGATCAGTGAGATTTTCCTGAGCACCATGCCTGGACCATAAGATATCAATAAATAGTAGTCATCATGGACAAATACCCAGGCAGCAATGACACAGTGGACTGGCTGCTGTAGCTTCATGCTTCCTGTCCCATTATGGTGGAATGAATTTTTTTTTTTCTTTTTTTTCCTAGCTATTAGACATTAAGGAATAGTTCTCTCAGAAGGGAGGAATAGTTCTCTCAGAAGGGGAAAGCAGGCATTGAAATTACAATGATTTTCTGTGTTTAATAGAAGGAAAGGGAGTCAATAAGTTTGTGACAAGCTAAAAATGAGGAAAAAGCATAGGAGACTGGAAAGAAATTATTATAGTCACAACGACCATCATTAAAAAGTATCCTGACTGTATGTTACAAAGTAGAATTTGGCCATAAACACAAGATAAATCGTTAGTTCCAGTCACCAGTCATAGTACCCATATTGGTCACTGGCATATTTCCATTGCTCTGAGATGAAATGATAAAATATTATAGTGATTTTTCATGAAGCTAAATTTATTCAGTTTACACACTTGCTGTTTATTTTGACATATCATTTCAGCTCTTTTTTGGCAGTTAATGTCCTTTTCTTTTGGGAAAAAATAGTAATAAGTAGTTGATACATTTAAGGTTCTTACTAGACAAAATAAAAATTTGGCAAATATGTTGGTTCTTCCACACTAATACTTATTTTGAAATCCTATTGTTTAGAAATCACTGGACCAGTTAATCTTCAAGATTTCTTACAAATATGGAAACTTAGACTCCCAGAAAGCAAAATAATTTATCTATAAGGACCAAGGACCATTCAGTAACACCAGGCAGAGCATTTCCAAGGAGAGATTTCAATGCATCTAGTTCCCAGTAATTCATATTTTATACAGTCCCAATTCTTATCCCCTTGGAAATTACAATCTAAGGCAGAAGAGAGATAGATTGTTATCACCTGGCACACAAAAGATAGGATAGAAACATCAATATACGCATTAACAATGAGCTACTTACAGAATATAATTAGGGTTAGATGAGAGGTAAGATAAAAACTGTGATATGGGGAGGGAGGTCCTATTTGGAAAGAGTAGCCCTGTGGAGAGTTATATCCAAACTAGACCAAAGGACTAAGCAAGTCATCTCAGAGTTAATCAGGACTATCTAGGACTCCTTAAATGTTATTGAATCACTTTATTTGCCTAGATGTCCTCAGGCTGGACATGGCTAGAGTTTCAGTGGCCAGGCTAGAGAGATGGTTTTCCTCAGGAAGTAAGAAAAAAAACACTGTTTTGTTGGGTTTGATTTTTATACTACATAGAGGTTCTGGTGAAGACACTGAATACGGGTTAAAGTAATTAACTAGGCCACCGAGAAATTACTGAATGGTTGGGTTACTAACAAAAAATATGGATAAAATTTATAATTAAGCAGATTCTCATTATAACCAAGTTCATTCTTAGTCACAGGAATAGCTATTTTTGAAAGGTATATTAATTATAGACATCTAGTGGGTGAGTCGGAGAAGGCAATGGCACTCCACTCCAGTACTCTTGCCTGGAAAATCCCATGGATGGAGAAGCCTGGTGGGCTGCAGTCCATGGGGTCGCTAAGAGTCGGACACCACTGAGCGACTTCACTTTCACTTTTCACTTTCCTGCATTGGAGAAGGAAATGGCAACCCACTCCAGTGTTCTTGCCTGGAGAATCCCAGGGTCGGCGGAGCCTTGTGGGCTGCCGTCTATGGGGTCGCACAGAGTCGGACACGACTGAAGCGTCTTAGCAGCAGCAGTGGGTGAGTGATTTCTTTATTTCATTCAGGTGGTCTTCCTCTGGTCCCGATTAATGTGGCTTCTGAAAGTACATTCACTTGTAATCCAGAAGGTGTTTAAGCCCTTGGAAAATCTGACTCCTTGTTAAAAATATATAATTAGTTTTAATTCTGAGTATAAGCAATGAACTAATGGCTTCTGAATTTGGAAGATAAGTATTTCCTAAAGGAGATGACCAGAAAAATGCTAATAACTGAGAAAACAAATTACTGAAAAGAAACCTAAAAGTTTACTGTCACAAATAAAACTATGCATTTATTTTCACATTCTTCTTGAGAGCAGTCTATGATTTTAGTGTGCTGAGCATGATTTGATTTACCATTAATTTAGCTCACAGGCATTTATTGAATACCTACTAAGTGCCTGGTTCTGGTGATACAAAGATAAGTAAAAACCTTTGTTCATCAGGCTGTTCCCATCTCTAGGAGTTGCTCAGTGCACATTTAAAAATTACAATAATTTCTATTGAAACGCACACTATACTACACACCCTTACATAGAAGCACACACATATTTTCAAGGATCTAGACGTGTTAGACATTTTTAGGAACTGTGGGAAGCAGGTCTTAGGGCCAGAGATCACCTCTAATCCTTCAGTATATTAACATCTTGGTTTTAAATATCATCTTTAAATAATATGCTTTGGTTCCCCCCGCCCCTCCACTTTGGTCTCACTTTATGCAGACTTCCTAAAAGGTCTTCATGGCACTTCCCAGTCTAACCCACCTAAGCTCTATTTCCTGGTTGATTAGTTTGGTAGAAGTTCTTCAAGGAACTTCAGTTGAGGGGAAGGAGGGAGAGGTAGGTTGCCATTTTGCTGTTTTTTGGTGGCTGTGATGCTGCCCTTGGCTCACGAGCCCTTGGGGAAAACCTTGCCTCTGCATTTTAAGAGTTTTGCATGTTTGATACCAGTAGGCCCTGGGAGGCTCATGCATTCCCCACACCACATAAAGTAGTTCTCTTCATCTGCCAAGTAGAAGCCCCATTTTATTCCAGAAAGAAGCTGAAAGGTGGAACCTGACAGTATGACTGCAGCAAACTAGGTCTGGCCTCTCTCTCTGACTTTAACTGGGGACCTAGGGCTCAATCCTAGCACCCTGGGAGGTGCTGTGGGTTGGGGATCCATGAACCAGGGCGGGTGGTGCACCCTGCAGCTCTTGGCTGTTCTGGAGCATCCAGGAACTAAGTGTGGGAAGATTCTGGCTTTGGCTCCCGACTAAGTTTGGAAACCTAATTGTGTTACTGTTCTGTTCTGGCACCAGAAAGGTGTAATTCCCGGTGGGAGGGATGAGCCCAAGGTTGATATAGAGGTGGGGCTAAGGGGGTGGCTCTGCTGCTGCAGTGGAGTAGTCAACCAGTGGCTCAGATGGGCGCAACGCCTCCCAGACTAGGCAAGCATAGACAGGGTTGCTTTGACTTGGCCTAAGTCAGTATATAGTGAATCCCCCAAGACATTTTGGCCTCAGCTGCAGGCAGATGGGAACCATGGGCAGCCTTTTACCCACACGGGCAGATAAACCTTTTGATCTGGTCACTCTGTGTGTTCCTTCTGGCCAGTCTTTGCCCTATGGAGGTCAGAGGCGGCTTCTGTGTGTCTGCCCAGCGCCTCGAAGAGGTCCATACTTGGATCCATGGAATCTCCCTTTGCTCTCTGTGCTTTGGCAGGAATCACAGTCGCCACTGCAGGACCCCTCTGCAACTTAAGCAGCCTTGCTCTCGCTGCTTTACCCCAAAGAGAAGGGCCTGGAGGAGTCGAAATGCCAGACGCTGTCAGGGCAAACAGGCGAGCGACTGGTGCAGCCTCGACTCCATGGCGCAGGGGCTTTCGCGTCGGGGTCGCAGCTAGAATCGCCCTCCCCAGAGCCTTACTGGGAGGGAAGTAAAAACAAGACGTCCCGCCCGTACCCCAAATGTTACAACGGTATAGTTTCGATCCCTCCCTCCGCTTCCCGAGCCTAGAGGGTTAAATCAGGAGGGTACAACACCACCCCTTCCTCTTACTTCCCGCCTCCCCCCCTCCACCCCCTTACCTTTAAAAAGTTAAAAAATGTCTGCAGTCGAAATCTCTTAAAGGGGCGGTGCTGGTGAACGAGTACTCTTGGCACGAGTCTCTGAGAAGGCTGGCTAGGGGCGTGAGTTCGCTCCACCAGCACCAAAACACTGAAGGGAAAAAAAAAAAAGAAAAAAGAAAAAAGGGAGAGAGAGCTCAAGAGAGGGGGGGAAAGGAAGGGAAAAAAAAAGGGGGGGGGGAGGCAGACAGACACACACTTTAGATAAGGACAATTAGTCACCAGCGAGACCCTGTAGGAAGAGAGGTTTAAATCAGAGGGATTTAATGAGGGTGCTCTGTGCCTTCCCTGAAGCCATGCCCTCCAGCAACTCCCGCCCCCCCGCGTGCCTAGCCCCGGTGGCTCTCTTCTTGGCTCTGTTGCTCCATCGCTCCCTTTCCTCCCAAGCTGGAGACAGGAGACCCTTGCCTGTAGACAGAGCTCCAGGTATGAAGGAAAAGACCCTGATTCTACTTGATGTGAGCACCAAGAACCCAGTCAGGACAGTCAATGAGAACTTCCTCTCTCTGCAGCTGGATCCGTCCATCATTCATGATGGCTGGCTCGATTTCTTAAGGTAAGGCAGGGGCTTCGATGGATCATTTTTTTTTTTTTTAAGTAGCAACCCCCACCCCTTCCTATCCCCCCATTCCAAAGGGGGAAGAAGAAGAAGAAGAAGAAAATACACCAGGCGGATCTCTCAAAGAGAAGAAAGGTTTTCTTCCTCCAGGAATATTTGCTGTTAGGCTGTAACTGGTGATTGAGAAAAGCAATGTTTTCTATTAAGATGCACATGTTTGCAATGCAGAAGGCATTTCAGAAACTTATCAGTTATGACTGAAAAAATGTTGTGCTTACATATATCCACAATTAGCCTCCCGGACTCCTTCTGAAGAGAAACAAGAGATTCAGGGCAGTTACAAAAGCGAAGAAAAGGTCTCGAGCAACAAAGACCCGAGAGGAATGGGTGTGTGTGAGAGAGTGCGTGTCTGCGTGTGTCTGTGAATGTTTAAGCGGGATTCGCACGAAAGTGGAATTTTCCACGGAAAGATCGTTTCGTCAGTTCTCTCCCACTTCCAGACAGAAAATCAATCTAGGCAGAGGCTTGAGCGGTAGGCAAATTGGTTCGGATGTTTTAATTTTATATCCTCTGCTATCCTCTCCAAATTTAAGGACTTTGAAAGATACTTTTAATAGACCGAATGGTCCCCCAGTCCCTCCTCCTTAAATCTGCGGTAACTGCATAGCTTAGTTTTTCTTGAAAGAAAGAAAGAACCCTCGCTGCGGTCATAGCGTAAAAAAGGAGAGCGGAAAGGGTCCTAGAAATACTCTAGGGATGTTTCGGAGGTCTGAGTCTCGCACCGGTGGATTAGGAAGCCAGGAGATTTATAATCGTGGATTCTACATTACTTTAGGGCTTGGACTCTTAATTGGGGCGCACCCTCTCCCCGGTTATTACTGTTCAGCAGTTAGGCAACCACGATCCCTTCACAACAGGGAGAGGGTTGCATTGTAAAAATAAATAAATTGTCTACAATGTCGAATACAAATGTTGAGTTTTAAAAAATCCCCTCCAAATTGGAGCTCAGCTGTGGGCTCCCTCGAAGAGCTCCGAGCGCTCTCAGTCTCACTTCTCTGCCCTGAGGCCGCGTCCGCCGTGCGTCTTTCGTGAGTATCTTTCACTCTCCGCGAAATTCGAGTTTGCTTCTAGTGTGCGCCCGCCCCTCAGTTCTCCGGGTCTCTCCTGCCCTCTGCCCGGCGGGAGGACGCTGCAGGTAGCGGGAAGCGCAGTTTGGGGCGTTTCTTCCACGTGGAGCGAGCGTTGCGGGAAGGCTGAGTGCTTGCTGTTGCGGCTGCCGAGGCCGTTTCGGTTCCTGCCCGCGCCTCTGCTGGGAGGGCGGGAACAACTCTGCGCGGCCCGGATTCCTCTTCGGCAGCTCTTCATGCAGCAGCGCGCGTCTTTGAGCTCTCCCGGAGAGTTGGGTGGGGTGGGGGGCCGGCGACGGGGGGGCGACTACACTCCCTACTTGCATCGCGGTTCTCCAGCTGCGCGGACTCCTTTGGAGTTCTTTTGCTTCTTATCTTAAAAACAACAACAAAACCTTTACTGTTCTCGCTAAATGCTTGCCTCAGAAAAGACTGTGGAAGGCGGCTTTTCGGGAAAGAAGCCGTGGCGGGGCGTATTTGCATTGGCTGTGCAGGCTTCCGGCTGGATGGTTGTTGGAAACGCCGGTTCCGCGGGGCCGGACTCGCGCGACGGTCTCCTCTGCCAGCCGTGGGCCCACACGACGCCCGATTGCGCCCGCTTGGTAACGCAGTCCTGGAGTCCACGGCCAGGGTATCCTACTCCCTACTGGGACTTCTCTGGGCGGCCACAGCTTTTGTCCGAAACTCTGAAACCGGAGTCTCCGTTGTTCCCCCACCCCCCCTTTCCTATCCACCGTCTTCAAGATGCTCTTTAGTACCATTTGGATTTGCATTTTCAGAACCTGAACCAGAAAAGCGTTAAAAATAACTTAGAAATCCGAAACTCAATAGCAGATGCCCTTAGCATTAAGCGTATCCGCATTGCTCTTCTCTGCGCCTTCCCTAATTAGCTTTTGGCTTTTAAAAAACGTATTTATGGAAATCCTGAACCTAAATAGCTGTAAATGCCATTGTTCTGATGCTCTTCAGAGTCTGCTGCGACGCGCACGTTCCACATTTCGGCAAACTTCACTTTCCTCAGAGCTTCCAAATGATCCCAAGTGGGAATGGAAAAAGATGGAGCCCAACTGGGGGGGGGGGTGTGGAGAGAAGGTCGTTACCTTACCTGAGATCTGGCTGAGTTATTTCAGGGACCGAAGAGACCTTGCTTTTACTGTGCAAGGGTGTAGGGAGTGTTCTCAGAAAGACAAGGATTTGGGAGATGCATGCAGTTGTTATAAGGTAGTGGAAAAGGAAAATCAACTGGCGTTGAGAAAAAGAAAAAAGAATCAAACTTGATGTCAGGTGCCTGGTCTGAGAGAAGGCGGGTTTCACCTTCTGCATAGAGGTTGCGGTTGCCCCTGGGGCAGATTCCCTCTTTCAGCCGAGAAGTTTGGCAAACGTCGGAGCCCGAGGTCCCTGCGCTGCGCGACTCCTTTCGGAGCGCTTTCCCGGCAGGGGCAGAAGCCCAGCAACTGCGCCTTAGTCCAGTATTCTCAGCAGAAGCGTACCCCCACCTATGCACACACTGTTAACAAACAGTCTAACTCTTTGTAAATACTGCCTTACGTGAGCACCGTCGGGGTGCCTGAAGGAGAGGGCCGCGACCAGCTGGGCGCAGGAGGCGAAGTGCCGGGTCCCTCGGCCCAAAGCTAGGCGGGCTAGGGTGCCAGGCGAAACTCCACAGAGAGTAGAAAGAGGGATTTGCTGGTGCCCTGCGGCCTCTCGCTTGTCCCCCGTATCCTTTCCTTTCTCCTTCTCTACCCCTGCAGCTCCAAGCGTCTGGTGACCCTGGCCCGGGGACTTTCGCCCGCCTTTCTGCGCTTCGGGGGCAAAAGGACCGACTTCCTGCAGTTCCAGAACCTGAGGAACCCGGCAAAAAGCCGTGGGGGTCCCGGCCCGGATTACTATCTCAAAAACTATGAGGATGGTGAGAAACTTGGTTCCCACTTTTGTTGGGTGGGTAAAGTTTGGGGAGTGCAGGGGAGCAATCTGTGTGTGTGTGTGTGTGTGTGTGTGTGTGTGAGGGGGCGTGCAGATTTGGAGGAGGACCAGGTTGGAGCTCACTTGAAAAACTGGTAGCTGTAGGCGAGGGGACACAGGAGTGTGGGAGTTCTGAAGTGATTAGGTAAAGGGGGCTCCTCAGGTTCTCCTTGTCCAGGCTCCTGGCTTTTCTTGGGCGGATGAGTCTCAGACAGAGGCCCAGAACTAGTAGCCAAAACTTCTGGCTGACTAGTCCTGTGGGGAGAAAGTTCAAGGAATTTCTTGAGAAAATTCTTTCAGGTTCGTAGGCTGTTAAAGGGTCAGGGTCACATTTCCTTCTTGAAATTATAGGAAAAGTTGCCTTTTGTTTTTCTTATTCCTTGCTTTCCTGAGATGAGGCTACCGGTCTTCAGCCGTTTTTGAAATCCACTAAAATTTTCTGGAACAATCCCTTTTAGATTGGTCCCTTGTTGGAAAGGTTTGAAAATCTTTGCAGTGAGTTCTCCTTTAGACTGCCTAATCTCAGAATCACACTTTCCCACCCCCTAAATTTCAAAATGGGGTTATAACTGCCAGCTTTTCCTGCCAGGATCAGAGTTGAGTGCTGGAAGGGCTTTGAAAACTCTGAATCCCATTCTAATATGAGAGGCCAATTTTTTTTTTTTTTTAAATATACGAACAGTCTCTTTTTTACTAGGGAAAAGTGAAAATAATATTTTTAAAAATTGTTTAGAGGGTTTGGTTTTAATATCAATGAATTTTCTTTGTGGGTAAAATAGGCAAGATGGCAATTGTTGGGTCTTCAGCCACTAAGGTAGAAGATTAGATTCTACCTTAGATTGCATAGAAGAAGCATTAGTGTCCATTCCTGGAGGACTATCTCTGCCCTGCTGTCCCTTTTCATATGTGAGCTACAGTTTTATTTTTAAAGGGCTCAGGGACATGTTCTCAGAGCTCCCTGGATTTTGTTACATCTTGTCCTTATAAATCAGCAAAACGAGGAAAAGCCTGTTGTATTTTCTGGGGCTTTCACTGAACAGGAATTCTGGAGAGTTGGGATCTATTTCAAGGTTGGCTGAGAAACTTTTTTTTTTTTTTAAGTGTCAGATGAGAAAGAGGGCAAGGCTGAGGCTTCTTGAGTTTGAATCCTGAATCAGACTTACTCTTTTACAACATTTGCCAAGTGTGTAGGTGTTTAAGACTACATCTTTTCAAAGGTAAATGTCATTACTATGAAAATGTGGATTGCAGGTAGACTTTGCTGTCACTCAACATAAAAGGCTGAAAGCTAAAAGATAATCCCGAGCAGCAGCTCTGATGGTAATTTGACCCAGTGCTTTTTAGCTCCCAGGGTCACTGTCAGCTTTGTGTTCAGGTACAAGAAGGGAGGATATTAATGGTTTTCCTGATGAAACTGCTCTTCTTTGAGTCCATTTGAACTACTTCGTCTTTAGTTTGTGAAAAAACTTGTAAGAGTCCCAGGAACCACTGTGGGAGGTAGTGGGGGGGCATTATAAGTTTAGGAATTAGCCTTTTTCTCCAAAATTTGTACCTAGGGTTATATTACATATTCACTGAGAATGGGAGATCTGCTTAAAATGAAGGTTACAATTTGTTTCCGTTTGTGAAAGGAGAAAGTGGGCATCACGGGGAGAAAGGAAATTGGTAGAAGGCCGTGCTCCATAAAACTTCATAGAATTAGGAAAAAATCAGAAATAGAAAAGATCTAAGAGGTCATCTTCATTCCTCCCACCACTTCAGGGGCCAGTACAGTATCATTCCATATGGAATCCTTTTCTTGTCTTGTCCAACATGGTATTAAATATCTCTAGGAATGTAGTTTTCACCACTTCTGTGGGAGAAAGTTCTTTTGTCCCATAGGTTTTTGTTGGTAAATTTCTCCTGAATTTTCCCTTTATATTCTCCAAATATGTGAGTATTCCTTTTTGCACTGTTTTAGACATTTATCTTCAAAATAATTTCTTTGTTGTGAGTGTCAGCTTCAAAAAACAGGTTTCCTCTTAGCTGTTTTTTTATCTAGACTACCTGGATTTAATTCTTTTAAAACTTTCTTTAAAGTCAGTCCTTCCAGACACTAATCTGTTTTATTGCTCCTAGCTGAACTCCTTTTGATTTATGTCTCCCTGGTAATAAGATGCTCTGAACTATATCAGTATTTGAGGCCTTTGCACAGCTAAAGAGAGTAGGAATGCCCTGTTTCTGTCCTTTGATGCTCACATATCCTTAAATCACCCATATTGTCTTGTTACATGTTGTGTTGCAGAATTAAAGGCAAAAATGGTTTTGGTATAGGCTCAGCAATTTTGTAAATATTATACTTCAGTCATCACTTTTCATCTAGTGATAACTATCATCATAATGAGCCTCATAAAATAATTAGGTTTTCTCAGTAAATGGCTGTGTAATAGGGTCATTTGGGCATAAGTACCTAATTTTTTTAAAAAAGAGATGTATTGGCTTAAACATAGTATAGAATAATGACATACATTTTGAATAATTAGATATAGCTACTGGCACATGATGAAACTGAGTGACATAGGGAGGAGAATATGGAATTTGGATTCAGAAAACCTGTATTTCAGGCCTGACTCTATCACTTATGAATATGTGGCCCTGGGCTTGCTGCTTCTGTATAATATATGGATGATGATAATACCTGCTGTGCATTGCTTCTGTGAGGGTTCTGAGAGGTAATGTGTATAAAATATTTTGTCAACTGCAAAGGCTAAATATGAAGGCTAAATATTCCTACTTTTATTAAAGGCAGCTTCAGAAAATTTATAATATATATATTTAATATTTTAAAGTGGAACTAAGAAGTAAATAAAATACAGTAGACCAAAGAAGAAAGACCATAGAAGAAAGGAGATAGAATTAGGGAATTGTTTGAGAGGGTTAAGAAAATGTAGGGAGAATTCTCTTTAAGAAGTAGAGGTGGAGAACATAAGAGTGATTATTTTTTTGTGTGTGGTAATGAGAGAAGAGACTAATACTTGGTTTTGTTATATACTAACATTTAAAGGAACTGATACCCAGCTTGGGTAATGTACACTTTTCTGGTTAATGCATTCATATTGCTACCTTGAAGTGACTTTTTGTTTTTGTTGTTTTTCTCTGAACTAACTGAGCAATTAGCAAGTCATGTGGCTTGTATTTTCTGAATACTTTTAAAGCATTTTAAGGCAGCTGCATTTCCTCTTTCTAAAGTCACTGTTTATATATCACTTTGGGAACTTCTCTAGTTAGTCCTTTAATACAGTTACCTATTCCACTTTAGCTTAGGCAACTTGAATTTCATACAAACATGATGGAAGAAATGAAAATAGGAAATAGGATTATTCTTCATACTTTGGGGTCTTACCCTGTGCCTAACTTCCTTTCGGTTCTATGTGATGTTACGCTATTCTTGCTCCTAACAAAGAAATCATAGGTTAATCTTTTGTTCTTAAATTTATTTTGCTACAGTCTGCTCCTCTTTGTTATATATTCAGTGTGCTTTATTTGTATGCCTGTCTCTTTACTGCCATAATCATATCTTTAATCAAGGTATATACCATTTATTGTGCACATCAAAAGCCAGTTTAATATTTTTAAAATATCATGTTCATCATGTCACTCTTTTGCTGGAAATCTTTTGATTATTTTTGGATTGCTTACAGGAAATGTTCAAACTCCTCAACTTGCCATTCAAAACCTTTTTAAAATCTCAGCTTATCTTTTGTACTCTTATGTTTTCATATACCTTTTATTGCAGCTTTGCTTGATTTTCACTGTTTCCTTAAAACACCTTTATCTCAACCCCTTGTGTTCAGCCATTCTGTCTGTGCTTTAAATGCCTTTTTCTTGGCTTTGTTAAAATCTTACAACCCACTTTACCCAATTTTGCAAGTGCCCCTTATTTCCACAAGCCTTTCCTGAACAGGTCATTTCATAGTTATCTTTTCTTTCTTTGGACGGTTGCAGCTTTCTTTCTTTTGGCCCCTTCTGTCTTTTACTTTTTAATAGAATGTAAATTATTAATAGGAAGGGACCATATATAATTGTTGCATATCCCAAAATGTCTAGCATTCTAACACAGAGTAGAACTTCAGCAAATATTTCTAGATGCCTACTAGGTTAAAAGCATGTTAAAGGCACTGGAAAAATGGAGGTTGCCAATGAAGAAATGTGTAAACACATACATAAAAATTCTATTCATTTTTTACCTTCAATGCATTTTCCCATGAAGTCCATTCTTAATATTTATTTAATGACATACTTCATTATTTTAACTGTGTTCTCTTTATCTTTGGTAGTCTAAGTGCCTTGGTTTAATACTGTGTGTTAAATCAACTTTACCACCTGATTTAAAGCCTTGCACTGGAGTCACACTTTTTTTTTTTTTTATCATATCTGTTTCTTCTTTGCCTTTACTTTAGTTTTGCTTGGTTGACCTTTTGTAGTTTCTACATCTAATTTTCCAACTCACAGTTTAATAGTACCTTTTCACAAATTTAAATGTTGTTTTCAATTTTCGTTTCCTGAGAGCTTCTGAAATCCTAAATAATGAATGTGGAGTACACTTTGTAAACTCTAAGGCACTATACAACTAATATTATTGTTCTCCTTTCTCCAGGAAGTTTTCCTAGTTTTAGTAGAGGTGAGGTAGTTAATTCTTTGTCTTTCTATTCTCAGTCCATCCATCAGGACATATGACATATGAACAGCACAACTGCCAAAATACATATTTGCCTTGAACATACACACTTTGCACTGTCTCACTTTATTTTACATAAGTGTTTCTTGAAATTCAACTATGTTTAACAAGTCTTTATTGATTACCTGATCTGTGTTTAGTTTGATGCTGGACAAAATGGCAGATTATCAAACAAATAAAAGATACAGTACCATATCAACATTAGAGCACAACTGTAATTATTGCTGTAGGCAAGATCCACTAATCAGTATTAAAATAAGTAGGTGTAGTTTAAAGCAAAATGGGATATTTGCATAGCATCAAACATTTCTCTCATAGTGTTAATTAATTATTGTGGTGGTTTTAGCATATGGCCACCAATTCTTTGATACATTTAGGATGTGGAGCTTCTGTTCTCTGCTTGAGTGTGGGCTGGATTTAACAACTTGTTTCTAAAGAAGAGAGTCTGTAAGGGGGAAAATAGTAACTTTACAGTGGAGAAGCTGTCTGATATCATTTCAACAAAGTGATCAAGGTTAACATCAGCAGATGAGTCATGTTGATATCATGTATTCCCTGATATCATGTGATGAGAGGACACTTTACCTTTGTGATATTCTCTCTTCAAATCCATAACTCTCTGTAAATATGAGAAAACACTAGTCAAATTGAAGGATACCCTACAAAATACTTGACCTTTCCCCTTCAAAAGACATTGTCCAGCTATCAATGATCTAATAGCTTGTTAGTGAGATAACATTTGACAGGGAAAATAGAGATGAGTACTGGCTGGACTTACATGGGAGTTAGGTTGGGCCTTGTGAAATATAGAGATGAGGAGAGAAGACATTATATTCAAAGGAAAGAGCATGAGGCAAAGCCGAATTATGTGTTTGGGCAATATTACCCTATTTACCACCCTGCCTAAATAGAAGGTACATGTTAGAAATTATCTTAGTTCATATTGCTAGAAGCATAACATTTCTTTTTATAGAAGCCTATTTGCATACTTTTGTTAATTCAGAAATGTGTATAATTTATGAAAGGCACATACTAGAAAATATTCTAAGAATATTTTCTTAGAATGAATATTCTAAATGAATAGAATGAATATTCTAAAAATATTCTTTTTCTCAAATGTCTAGTTTGGATTTAAAGAAGTTCTAGTGTAATGTATTTTTGTTAGCTTCAAAATATGTAATTACAAAAGAAGAAAGTACATGTGGAAGAGTAAAGTTTGGTTGGGTAAATCCAGATCAGATGATGGGAATGTTGAATTTTAAACATAGTAAAATGGAATTGGCCCTATAGGAAAATAGAGGCTATTATAAATATTTTTACTCTATTGGAGAAGGGAAGGACATGTTTTCAACATGGGCAGTGACCCTTGCCCTTCCCCATTTTTTTCTAAATCATTGCACACATTCATATATTTTAGCTAAAGTGTGTTACAACTGCACTTGATGAGGTTTGAGTTATGAAGCATGTTTGAAGCACAGATAATTTAAAACTAAATTATTAATTTGGTTCTTATAGGGTATATAAAGTAAAGGTTTTAGGATTTACATGATAATTTTTATTACTCTTCTTCTATAGAGTAAAAACAGGCTACTATTTCATGTTTATTCACTCATGAATATACTCATTGAACAGGAAGCTAGTTCCAGGCTCGTTTGGTGCTGAGGCTGAGAAGATGAATGAGGCCCAGGTACAGTTGTCAAATTATATACTCCTGACCTCTTATCACTTCAGAGCATCAGCCAAAAATAGTTTCTAAAGATTTTTTAGGCCAAGAAAAGCCTCCATTCCAAGGTCAGCATTTAGCATTTCATGATTTGTCTGCCAGCAACTTTAGAAGGATTTGACACAATTTAATATTGTATTAAAGGGTGTCAGAAATTACCTGAAGTTTTATGTGTATTTTATTCTGCCTTTTGGAAACAAAGTGGATGTGTTTTCTGTAATTTTTGAAATTTGGTACCCAGGTCCGGAGTGCTAGTTGCAGCTCACTATATATACCCCTGTGAATTTAATGTGGTATCTCACAAAGATAGTTATCATGCCATTTGGTCACAGTTTAGTAATTGTGGATCTATCTAGTGCTGGAAGTGGTAGAGAAGAGATATGAAAACTCTCGTCTACTGCTCGTAGAGTTGACTTAATTTCAGTGAATCAGAAAATAGATGTTTCAATCACAACCACATTTTGCATAATTTATCACCTGATAATTGGGTACAAAGGTAATCCACAAATTGTTGTGTGTTCCTGTTGTGTTGCTGTTGCCAATACCAGATACCACTATTTCTCTTGCCATATTTATTTACATCCTATCTTCTCTTCTCCCAAGGCCTCCTGGTGGCATGGGTACCTCATGGAAGAAAAGAAATTTCTTTCAAAATTCCGTGGGCCTCTTCAGCCTGCCAGTCACATGGTCTGGGTTTGTAGAGGCAGGAAGGAGCCTCTTCTGAGAATCCTTCATCAAAGTGGATTAGATGTTAAGACTCTTAACGTCTGTGCTTCTTAGTACCTTAATCAAATTTTCAGCTGTCTCAGTCTGTGAGTAATGGATTGGAACTCTGAATAGTGTGTGTGTATATATGAGACAGAAAGAGATAAAAATAGACAGAGAGTATGAATACATGAGCATGAAAGAATTTTGTGTGTTTTGTTTTTTTTGCACTTGTCCACAGATAGTGATGTAGACAAGTAAATACACATTGGTGGACTAGTAGCTAGTACTGTGGAGGTTCCCTGGTGGCTCAGACAGTAGAGAATCTGTCTGCAATGAGGGAGACCTGGGTTGGGAAGATCCCCTAGAGAAGGAAATGGCAACCCACTCCAGTATCTTGCCTGGAGATTCCATGGACAGAGGAGGCTGGCAGGCTGTAGTCCACGGGGTCACAAAAAGCTGGACACAACTGGGTGGCTAACACAGCTAGTGCTGTAGAAGGTATAGATATCTTGTTGGACTCCTTTGTCTTTTGGTTTCATAATCAGTTTTGTTCACTTTAGTACAGTGGAAGACTATAATTTTGCTTAATTCAATACATGTTTTTTGATTATAAATCATATCCCAAGCTTAGTGCTAGATACTGTGGCTACGCAAGAGGAATAGAATATGAACCATACTCTTAAAGTGGTCTTACATATTCAATAGAATTTTTCAATGGTCTTGAGTATCATGTTTCTTTTTTAATCAGACTAATCTTTGTCAAGTCTTTCCATTTTGCTCATCCTATACCCTCTACCTGAACACTGATTTTCTGTCCTGAATTAAAATTTTTACTTGTCCTTCAAAGCTCTGCCCAAATTCCCTTTTTCATTGAGGTTTCTGGTGGGCCAGTCCTTATTAATCCTCCCTCATTCTCTAAATTTTTCTGAAATTCTTCTCTGAATTATTGATCTAATTTAGTCCAAGTGCCCCAGAATTTATGTTTGATTGACTTAAGCAGACATCATTTTTGTCTCTAGGAATTTAAAATTAAAACACTGTGGTTGATATACACATAAAAATCCATATAGAGATAACTATCATCACATTGCATGGAACAGACACATGAAGTAAAACGAAATATTTATATTATTTACAAACCTTGATGCATGTGTTTTGCTTTTTGTGTAGTGAAGAATGAAGAATGAAAACTATAAACTGTATATTTAGAAAAGATGGGGTACATATCTGTATCTGTATGTTTGAATTGAGGGATTTGGAAATTGAACCAGTACCTTATTTTTTACTAGCCCTGGAAAGGTAAAAACACCTTGAAAGATGGAAGATGAGATTGGAAAGCTGGGAAAAGTTGAATTGCTCAGATTTGGGTTATTATCTTAGAAATACTATGGAAGGATGGATATTCCCCTGCTGCTTAATAATAGTAATATTATCTAACATTGTTGGGTGCTTCTTATGTGTTAAGTACTATTTTAAGGAATTTACAGAGATTAATATTTAATCTTATCAGCCCTATGAAGAATGTAGTCTTTTTCCTACTTGATAAATGGGGAAACTGAGGCGCAGATTGGTTCAGTTCAGTTCAGTCGCTCAGTCATGTCTGACTCTTTGCGACCCTGTGAATTGCAGCACACCAGGCCTCCCTGTCCATCACCAACTCCCGGAGTCCACCCAAACTCATGTCCATCGAGTTGGCGATGTCATCCAGCCATCTCATCCTCTGTCGTCCCCTTCTCCTCCTGCCCCCAATCCCTCCCAGTATCAGAGTCTTTTTGAATGAGTCAACTCTTTGCATGAGGTGGCCAAAGTATTGGAGTTTCAGCTTTAGCATCAGTCCTTCCAAAGAACACCCAGGACTGATCTCCTTTAGATTGGTTAACTTGCCCAAAATCACCTAGGTGAAGAGTTGTAGAGTGGGGAGTCAGTGACATCATTTGTTAAACCTGAAGGCTTAAGCAGAGCCTGTGTTAATGAACTTGTTTTTCAACTAATTAAATGGGTCATTGTGTAAGTTGTTAACTTTCCTAAAGTCTTTGTTATCCATAAAATGAAGAAAATGGATCCTAGTGTCTGTTTGGGGCATCTAATTCTAATATTCTGTGAGTTAGAGATCTCCTCACACATACAAGGTGTGTAGGAAAAAATAGCAGTCAGCACAGGAAATGATATATTCAAAGGTTAAAGGATGTGGAACAAGCTGTAAGGGCTATAGGATTTCAGAGAAGGAGGTTAAATGAGAGCTGGAGTGGTCAGGACAGGTGCCTAGGGGGAGAGATCTTGATCTGGCCTTAAGGGTAACTAATAATAATAATGCTTAATAATAGCATTTTGTTTTGAGTTCTGTTTTACATATATTATCTCATTTAATTCTTAAATCAATCTGTTGACAAACGTGTGTGTGCTCAAATGTGTATGTATGAAGAAATAGGGACTCAGAAAAGACATGTCACATGCTGAAGGTCATAAGATGAGTAGTTAGTGCAACTAGGATTAGAACCCAGTCCTGTTTTCTCTACACCATGCTTAGATAAGAGAGATCCAGTCTTTGATTCATTCACTAATTCATTTATTTGTCCATTCATCTATCAGGTGCTCAGAAGCCCTATACCAAGTATCATGGAACATTAAAAAAGAAATGTGTATCCATAGACCCTCCCATGAGGGTATTCAAAGGTCTGGTGGGTTAGGACACAAAATATGTGTTAGGAAAAACAAAAGAATAATCACAGAGAGACACATGAGCAATTAAAAGAGATGGTTGTCACTTTTTATAATGTGTTTGCTTGTGTGCTGGGGTCTAGTTTAGTCTCCGGTTCTTTTTGAACTCTTCTTCATTGACAAACTTCTGGACAGGCTGCAGGATATCATTTTTTGTAGATTTTGCATCTGAATCTCAGAATCCCTTGAGATTGTAATCCAAACCCAGAGTGAGGTTAGAACTAGTTCAGAGAATGACACAGAGGGGACTTTGTAGAGCGCTGTGTGGATGCCAGTATCACTTGAGACTTCCAACAAAGAAATTAGAAGCCTTTAAGTTCAGGCATTCATTAGGAATCACAGTGTACCCAGTGAGAGGGATTCATTTACCACAGAGGAGGCCCACACTGAGTAAGCAGTTTAGTCGGTTCAGTTCAGCCACTCAGTCATGTCCGACTCTTTGCAACCCCATGAATCGCAGCACGCCAGGCCTCCCTGTCCATCACCAACTTCCGGAGTTCACTCAGACTCACGTCCTTCGAGTCGATGATGCCATCCAGCCATCTCATCCTCTGTTGTCCCCTTCTCCTCCTGCCCCCAATCCCTCCCAGCATCAGAGTCTTTTCCAATGAGTCAACTCTTCGCATGAGGTGGCCAAAGTACTGGAGTTTCAGCTTTAGCATCATTCCTTCCAAAGAAATCCCAGGACTAATCTCCTTTAGAATGGACTGGTTGGATCTCCTTGCAGTCCAAGGGACGAGCTGGAAATAGAATATGAGCTTTTGGTGATGGGCACTAAACCATGCGCATTTAACAAAATGTTTGCGATCACCATTGAGATAAAACTTTATGTGTCTTTCAGTACCCTAATGGGCTTCCCAGTTGGCGCTGGTGATAAAGAACCTGCCTGCCAATGCAGGAGATACAAGAGATGTGTGTTCAATTCCTAGGTTGGGAAGATCCCTTGGAGCAGGGCATAGCACTCCAGTATTTTTGCCTGGAGAATCCCATGGATAAGGGAGGCTTGGTCCATAAGGTCACAAAGAGGTGAACACAACTGAAGCTACTTAGCACGCATATGCACAGTGCCCTAATATGTATACTCTTCATCCGAATGTTTATTTCTTTGCTGCTGCTAAGTCGCTTCAGTCGTGTCCAACTCTGTGCGACCCCGTAGACGGCAGCCCACGAGGCTCTCCCGTCCCTGGGATTCTCCAGGCAAGAACACTGGAGTGGGTTGCCATTTCCTTCTCCAGTGCATGAAAGTGAAAAGTGAAAGTGAAGTCGCTCAGTCATGTCCGACTCTTAGCGACCCCATGGACGCAGCCTACAAGGGCTCCTCCATCCATGGGATTTGCCAGGCAGGAGTACTGGAGTGGGTTGCCATTGCCTTCTCCTATTTTCTTTGTAGTTGTTGGAGAAAAAACAGATTGTGGACTTACTGGCCATTATGAATCCTCTAGGAAGAGTAGACTCAGGTTAAATTCACTGTGTTGTAGATTCAAAAGAAACTGCAGTTCAGGTTTAGCCAAGTTATAACCCATAGGTGAAACTAAACATGTAACCTGAAACCATTAGAAAAATAAATGCTATTGTTTCATAGAACATTTGTAGAAGCAAATGAATGGTACCCCAGCCCAAAGGTCAGGATTTTCAACAACTTGCTGTAGAAAACTTACACTTATTAAATGTCACTAGGGGTTTTTGTGTAGTGGATGACTGAGGTCTTTTGTTTCTTCTATTTTCCTCGTGGCAATAAAGTTGAAATTTAGAAAGCTTTCAAAATGAAATTTCTCATAGAAGTTATAACCACAGGTTTTAAGATTTCATCACCTAAATGTGGAACAGAACGATTGACAATTTGCGGGGGAGGGAAAGAGAGATTTGAGGACACATGTGGTGTGCATCAAGAATCAGTGTAAATCAGGAAGGTGTGGTAAGGGGGATTTCCTGTGTTACAGACCTGCTGAAATAATGCTCCCCCACCTGCCATCAGTACATTCCAAATTAAGGTGCTGGCTTTTGCTGACACCTTGCAGGGATGGTGTGCCCCTTACCTGACACGTTGTAGTTTCCTTGAAGCTTCAATCAACAGTTGGCTGCTAGGAGAGGTCATCCTGGGGATAATGTGTTACTTTGATTGTGTCCTTTCTTTTGTACCTGATGAGTTTGGCTGGTACGTACCTGTGGGGCCAGACTAATATTTTGTTCTTTTTTTATCCTTGCCATAGGACAGTTCATTTCCACATTTCCAGTCTGATAATAATAACTGCCAATTATTGAGCACTTATACATCCCAAGTACTAGGCCAAAAACTCTTCAAAGGTGATCGGATTTTTTGTTCCTCACACCCCCTGTCCTGTTTGATAGAAGCTTAGAGAAGTTACTCAGTAGTTCTGAATTCTGGCTTCATTCCCCTAGTTAGGGGAGCTTTAAAAATTATTGGGTCAAAGGAGTTAGCAGCAGCAGCAGCAGGCTAATTAAATCAATTTCTGGTGGAGCCAAGGCTTTGTGATTTTTAAAAATCTTTTTAGAATCCAGGTGGTTCTAAAGTGTGCACTGGAGTAAGAATCCCTGGATGAAGTGATTTGCATAAGGTACTCCAGTGGGTCTGCTGTGGAGTTCAAGTCTAGACAGTCTGAATCTAGAGACCAGGTATAGTCAGCTCTACTTCAGTGTGCATGTAAATCACCTGGGTATCTAGTTAAAAATGAGATTCTGCTTTTTCAACAAATTCCCAGGTCTTGCTCATGCTGCTAATCTGGGTACCACATTTGGAGGAACTAGGCTTTGCTACTGGTTACTAGTACTAGTACCTATGGTAGCCAGAAGAGGTAAATGTTCTCTGAAAGGCAGCAGCAAGATGGAGAGCTGGGAGGGGCTTCTCAAACATTTTACTTTAGTAATGATGGCAGGGATCATAGGCTGATTATATAGACTTTTCAGAGTTTTCCGAGGGCTAAGGCAATGGCACCCCACTCCAGTACTCTTGCCTGGAAAATCCCATGGATGGAGGAGCCTGGTAGGCTGCAGTCCATGGGGTCGCTAAGAGTCGGACATGACTGAGCAACTTCACTTTCACTTTTTACTTTCCTGCATTGGAGAAGGAAATGGCAACCCACTCCAGTGTAATTGCCTGGACAATCCCAGGGACAGCAGAGCCTGGTGGGCTGCCGTCTATGGGGTCGCACAGAGTTGGACACGACTGAAGCGACTTAGCAGCAGCAGCAGCAGCAGCAGCAGCAGCAAACAACCTGTTTCAGGTTATTTTCCTGTTCCTGAGATCCTTGGAAGTTTAAGACTGGCAAAACTAGTTAAAACATCACTTGTTGAGGTGCTTTCATTTATTCAGTTCAGTTCAGTTCAGTTGCTCAGTTGTGTCTGACTCTTTGCGACCCCATGAATCACAGCACGCTAGGCCTCCCTGTCCATCACCAACTCCCGGAGTTCACTCAGACTCACGTCCATCGAGTCAGTGATGCCATCCAGCCATCTCATCCTCTGTCGTCCCCTTCTCCTCCTGCCCCCAATCCCTCCCAGCATCAGAGTCTTTTCCAATGAGTCAACTCTTCGCATGAGGTGGCCAAAGTACTGGAGTTTCAGCTTTAGCATCATTCCTTCCAAAGAAATCCCAGGGCCAATCTCTTTCAGAATGGACTGGTTGGATCTCCTTGCAGTCCAAGGGACTCTCAAGAGTCTTCTCCAACACCACAGTTCAAAAGCATCAATTCTTTGGCGCTCAGCCTTCTTCACAGTCCAACTCTCACATCCATACATGACCACAGGAAAAACCATAGCCTTGACTAGATGGACCTTTGTTGGCAAAGTAATGTCTCTGCTTTTGAATATGCTATCTAGGTTGGTCATAACTTTCCTTCCAAGGAGTAAGCGTCTTTTGATTTCATGGCTGCAGTTTACTAGTCAGGTATAAATGTGAGTTGTAATTTAGGTATAAATGTGAGTTGTAATTGTTAAATTGGCCACCTTTCAAAACCTCCTCCTCTTTTTTTAGGGAGGCTGAAACAGGAATTCAGAGATGAGAAGTTACAAGAATTCCAGGAAGTTTAAATTAAATGCTCATTCAATAAACATGTATTAAGCACAGTTACTAGGTATCAGCATTGCAGTATGTTCTCCCAAAGGATACAAAACTGAATGGAACACAGTCCTTACTCTGATAGAACTTAAACTTTAGTGGGAAAAATGTCATATGTTTACAATAGATAATGATGTGATGAAAGTATAAATAGACAAACTACAGAGGAAGAAGCAGTAAACTTTATCTGAAATAGTTGAGGAAGACTTCATTGGTATCACTGTTATTACTTCTGATTGTCATAGATGTTATTGTTTCTGATTATTGTAAATATTTATAGGAGTTTAGGTTATTAGAACATTGCTGAGATTTCTTAATGTTTCCTCTATATTACATAATAGTTTTATTATTTTGAGATTAAGTGTGCAGATGATTCTCATCAGTAACATGCATGAAAAAAATTGAGATTAAATGTATTTTCTTCCGGAAACAATATCAGTAACATCATCAGTCTACATTTATTGAGCACTTCCGAGATGCTATAAGCATTGTCTTTTTTAATCTTTAAAAAATGGCTTTATTGGTATATAATTTACATTCAATACAATTCACACACCACTTAAACACTCGATGGCTTTTAGAATATTCACAGAGTTGTGCAACCATCACAATCACATTTTCATCACTACAGAGGGAAACCTCACATCCCTTAGTTATCTCACCCAATCTCCTCCCACACCCAAATGGAGGCAACAACTAATGCACCTTCTGTCCCCATGGATTTGCCTATTCTGGGTATTTCAGATAAATGAAATCATACAATCAGTAGTTCTCTGGGAATAATTACTTTAACTTAGCATAATGTTTTAAAGTTTCATCCTTTTTATAACATATATCAGTACTTATTTCTTTTTATTTCTGACCAGTATTAGACTGTATCGATATACCATATTTTGTTTATCCCTAAAAGAATGTTTCTTTTAGTTCATGAGTGTAATGAAACCTTTTTGATGCAATGCTAAATCTCCTGCCTGACTGTTTGATTGCCTTTGATATATCTTACTTTTCCGTTGGTCTTACTGTCGCTGTCTTAGTCTAGACCATCTGCTAAAGTGGTAATCTCCTAATTGGTGTCAGTAGCCCCATTTTCTTTGAAACAAAGGTAATAAACAGTTCTTGAGCACTGACCCTCTGCAAGGCATTTTATATTATGTTTCATTTAATCCTAACCAGGCAGATTTTCTCACCTCTTCAAGTTAAAGAAGTGCTTCCCTGTTGACTCAGCTGGTGAAGTACCCGCCTGCCAGTAGAGGAGACATAAGAGACATGGGTTTGATCCTTGGGTTGGAAAGATCCCCTGGAGAAGGAAATAGCAACCCACTCAAGTATTCTTGCCTGGAAAATTCCATGGATAGAGGAGCCTGGCAGGCTACAGTCTTTGGGATCACAAAGAGTTGGACACACACACACAAGTTGAGGAAACTGAAGTTCAGAGAGGTTAAATAACTTGTCCTATTTTTACAACTAGGACTTGCTAGAATCAGAGTTTATGATTCTAAAATTTGTGTTCTTTTCAGCAATACATGGTTGCTTCCAGTCCATTTTAGAGTTTTGTAGTATCTGGTTCAGTGATGAGTACGTTGTGGGTGGTCAGAATGCTTACTTACTTGTTTTGAACTCCTATTTTAATATACCCTTACAGAATTTAAAAGCCAGAGAGGGACTAATGATCCTCTTACTATAAAATTATAATGCCTAAGGACTCACTCCACATTTCACCTTAGAGTAGACCTCTGTTCCTTGGTATCTCTGCCCTTGAGTGTGTGGTGGTGTTTTTAAAAATCATTATATGCCCTGTGCTAAGCACAGGCCTGGCACATAGTAGGTGCTTGATAAATGTTGAAGGAATAATGAATGAGTTAGCTTGTGGTGATCTGGAATCCATCAAAATTGAAGACAAAGGTCTTTAAATCACGTACCTTGAAGGTAGTTGTCCTTCCAGTGGTCTCTTCTGGATCTGTGTTTGCAATAACCATTAACCAAAAGAACCCCAGAGTCTACAGAGAATCCATGAATCTAATCTAATGAAATATTCACATGCAGAAAACAGAGATCTTTAGGAGTTGCTGCTTCCATGTGAAGAAGGCGCCCTCACATCTTGAGAGTCTTGTATTAGACAAGCTTGTTTATTCAGAAGGAAAAAAAAATATAAAGAGAGACTAAAAACAGACTAAAGCCAAACGGACAACTCCTAGTAACTGGATATGAGGCAGGAATAGAATTCTTGGATTCTGTTCCCAGCCTGGCAGTTGATTTACTCAGCTGCTCCCAGTCCCTGACTTGCCCCCAAGTAGTCGCATTTGCTTTACTAGTATAGGAGGGGGGCTGTGGTGAGGGCATGAAGTGAGCATTGTGAAATCTTGATGACATTGGAAGACTGATGAGTTACCACCATAGACACCAGTTTCATGCTCATTCTTTGACAGTCTTGGTTTACTGGAAGTTAGAAGAGCTCTGGAAATAACTGTGAGCATAGTTTGAGAAATAAAATTTTCTTGAGAATGAAGGAATATAGGGTGGATTTTTTTTTAACAAACATTAACCTTTGATCCTTTTCATGGGTTTTTAGTTGTGGTCAGGAGTATTTGGAAATGAAGGAATATTATTCTTTTTATCTTTTTTATTTTTCTGTAACTGCTTAATATTTGGGAATTGATGAACTACAGATAATGATTATGTGCCATTGAGTCAGTGTCATTTCCAATATACCAAGGCCATTTGGGAACCAGTTGTAAAAGGCATTCCTTGAAAGATGAAATTGGGATTGGGGATCAGATTGTGCAAGACAATCTGAGAATTAACTTGAGAGTTAAGTAAAGGGGTTTGGGTTTTATTCTTTACGTAACAATCAAGGAAAGGTTGTGATTAAGAAAATTATATGTGATATTTTAGGAATATTTGTTTCATAGCTCCTCACAGAACAGAAAGTGGTAGATTCCTAGCTGCAGAGGGACCAAGGAGAGACTAGTGAGAATATCCAGGAGTGAGATGTGGACAGATTACATTAGTAAAGCAGCAATGAGACAGAAAAGGAATAGTTGGGGAGTCATTACAAAGGAAAAATTGACAGGACATGGTAATTGATTTGATATGGATAGTATCCTCTGCAATTACTTTGTGCTCCATTTCTAACATGAAAGGGAGACTCTTTTTAAAAAAGAGATTCATTGGGATCAAACGGAGCTTACAAACTGAGGGATTAATAACATTGGCATGAGCCAAACTTAATTTTTTAAAATTTAGTCAGTGCAAAGCAGGTTTTTGGCTGTTAGTTCAAGTAGAAATAATCTCCTTTTTCACTTCTTTCTTTTCCGGACTTTTCTTTCAAAAGGCAATTAAAGTCAGACAGTTGGATTATTGAGGATGGGGTTAAAAATCTTTTCTAAGTATTAGTACATGGGAAGAAAACACTTTTGTATTTCATACCTGTGTGACAGTTATGAATCTAGTTAACATGTAGGGGGAAAATCTTTCCTGTAGCTAATATGTACTCTTAAACCTGCCCTGTCATCTTACAGTATTATATTCTTGCTTATAAATAAGGATTAGGTAAGTGAGTGGATGGCTCTGTTAATTGTCATCATCTTATCACCATGTTGGAGGAGTAAATGGCAACCCACTCCAGTGTTCTTGCCTGGAGAATCCCAGGGACAGGGGAGCCTGGTGGGTTGCCATCTATGGGGTCACACAGAATCGGACACGACTGAAGCGACTTAGCAGCAGCAGCAGCAGCAGTATCACCATGTTGTTGTCATCATCATATAGCTTTTTCTTTTTCTTTTTTTTTTACTGATGACTTGTATTAAGCATTTAATGTGAATCAGACATTGTACCCACATTTAATCTACTATTTTATTTAATTCTCATAATTTCTGCATTTACAGACAGCTGATCTTCAAGCAGGGTGCCAAGAATACACAGTGGGGAAATGATAATCTCTTTAATATATGGTGTTGAGAAAACTGGATATCCTCTGCTACTGCTGCTGCTAAGTCGCTTCAGTTGTGTCCGACTCTGTGCGACCCCAGAGACGGCAGCCCACCAGGCTCTGCTGTCCCTGGGATTCTCTAGGCAAGAACACTGGAGTGGGTTGCCATTTCCTTCTCCATTCATATGCAAAAGAACAAAATTGGACCCTTATACTATGAGCAAAATAAACTCAAAATGGGTTAGAAACTTCAAAATAAGACCTGAAACTGTAAAATGTATAGAAGGAAACATAGGGGAAAAGCTTCATGAAATTGATCTTGACATTGATTTTGTTGGTAAAAGTACAGATAATGAAATAAAAGACAAGTGGGACTACATCAAACTAAGAAGTTTCTGCAGAGCAGAGGAAACAACAGGGTAAAAAGACGACCTGTACAATAGGAAAAAATATTTACAAACTGTCTATCTGACAAGGGGTTAATACCCAAAAATATAGAAGAGGTCCTCACTTAATAGCAAGAAAACAAATAATGCAATTGAAAACTTGGCAAGTTCAGTTCAGTTCAGTAATTCATGGTCTTTGGGACCCCATGGACTGCAGCATGCCAGACTTCCCTGTCCTTCACCAGCTTCCAGAACTTGCTCAGACTCATGTCTATCGGGTTGGTGATGTCATCCAACCATCTCATCTTCTGTTGTCTCCTCCTCCTCCCTTCAATCTTTCCCAGCATCAGAGTCTATTCTAATGAGTCAGCCCTTTGCATCAGGTGGCCAAAATACTGGAGCTTCAGCTTCAGCATCAGTCCTTCCAATGAATATTCAGGATTGATTTACTTTAGGATGGACTGGTTGGATCGCCTTGCTGTCCAAGGGACTCTCAAGAGTCTTCTCCAATACCAGAAGTTCAAAAACGTCAGTTCTTTTGTGCTCAACTTTCCTTATGGTCCAACTCTCACGTCCATACATGACTCCTGGAAAAACCATACCTTTGACTAGGTGGACCTTTGTTGGCAAAGTAATGTCTCTGCTTTTTAATATGCTGTCTAGGTTTGTTGTAGCTTTTCTTCCAAGGAGCAAGTTTCTTTTAATTTCAAGACTGCCATCACCATCTGCAGTGATTTTGGAGCCCAAGAAAATAAAGTCTGTCACTGTTTCCATTGTTTCCCTATCTGTCATGAAGTGATGGGACTGTATGCCATGATCTTAGTTTTTTAAATGTTGAGTTTTAAGCCATCTTTTACATTCTTCATCTTTCACCTTCAGCAAGAGGCTCTTTAGTTTCTCTTCACTTTCTGCCATAAGGGTGGTGTCATCTGCATATCTGAGGTTATTGATATTTCTCCTGGCAATCTTGATTCTAGGCAAAGGACTTGGAACAACATTTCTCTATAGAATATATACAAATGGCCAGCAGATCTATGAAAAGATGCTCAACATTACTGATTATCAGAGAGATGCAGATCAAAACCACAGTGAGATATCATCTCATACCTGTTAGGATAGTTATTATCAAAGAAATAGAATATGACAAGTGATGATATAGAGAAATTGAAACCCTTGTGCACTGTTGGTGGGAGTGTAAGGTGCTGCAGCTGTTATAGCTGGAAAATAGTATAAAGACTCCTAAAACAAAGAATTGTCATACCTTCCATCAATTCCAGTTCTGGGTATTTATCAAAAAGAATTGAAATTAGGATCTCAGAGGTATTTTCACACCCATGTTCTTTGTAACAATAGTCTAGATATGGAAAAAACCTAAATGTCCATTGATGGATGAATGGATAAAGAAAATGTGGTATGTACATACAATGGAATATTATTCAGCCTTAAAAAGGCAAGAAATTCTGCCATATGCAATAGCAGGTATGAATCTTGAGGATACTGTGCTTAAAATTTTAAGAGGGTTGATCTCATGCTGTCTTCTTCTTCTTTTTTGTTCAGTCATTCAGTCTTGTCCAACTCTTTGCAACTCTATGGACTGCAGTATACCATGCTTCTCTGTCCTTCACTGTCTCCTGGAGTTTGCTGAAACTCATGTCTGTTGAGTCACTGATGCCATCTAACCATCTCATTCTCTGTTGTCCCCTTCTCCTCCTTCCCTAAATCCCCAGCATCAGAGTCTTTTCCAGTGAGTCAGCTCTGCTCATCAGGTGGCCAAAGTATTGGAGCTTCACCTTCAAGCATCACTTCTTCCAATGTGTATTCAGGGTTGATTTACTTTAGGATTGACTGATTTAATCTCCTTGTTGTCCAAGGGACTATCAAGAGTCTTCTCCAGCACCACAGTTCAAAAGCATACATTCTTCGGTGTTCAGCATTCTTTATGGTAGAACTCTCACATCTGTACATGACTGCTGGAAAAACCATAGCTTTGACTATATGGACCTTGGTCAGAATAGTGATGTCTCTGATTTTTAATGCACTGTCTAGGTTTGCCATAGCTTTTCTTCCAAGGAGCAAGTGTCTTTTAAATTTCATGGCTGCAGTCTCCATCCTCAGTAATTTTGGAGCCCAAGAAAAATCTGCCTTTATTTCCATTTTTTTCCCATCTGTTTCCCATGAAGTGATAGGTCCAGATGCCATGATCTTTGTTTTTTGAATGTTGAATTTTAAGCTAGGTTTTTCACTCTCTTCTTTCACCTTCAGCAAGAGACTCTTTAGTTCCTTTTCACTTTCTGGCATTAAGGTGGTGTCATCTGATTATCTGAGGTTATTGATATTTCTCCTGGAAATCTTGATTCCAGCTTGTTATTCATATAGCCTGGCATTTCACATCATATACTCTGCATATAAGTTAAATAAACAGGGTGACAGTATACAGCCTCGACACACTCCTTTCCCAATTTGGAATTAGTCCATTGTTCCATGTCCGATTCTAACTGTTTTTTCTTGACCTGCATCCAGGTTTCTCAGGAGGCAAGTAAGGTGGTCTGGTACCCGTCTCTTTAAGAATTTTCCACAGTTTGTTGTGATCCATACAGTCAAAAGCTTTAGCATAGTCAGTGACGCAGAAGTATATGTTTTTCTGCAGTTCTCTTGCTTTTTCTATGATCCAGTGGATGTTGGCAATTTGATCTCTGGTTATTCTGTCTTTTCTAAATCCAGCTTGAACATCTGGAAGTTCTTGGTTCAGGTACTGTTGAAGCTTAACTTGGAGAATTTTGAGCCTTACTTTGCTAGCATGTGAGATGAGTGCAATTGTTCAGTAAGTTGAACATTCTTTTTTGTTGCTCTTCTTTGGGACTGGAATGAAAACTGACCTTTTCCAGTCCTGTAGCAACTGCTGAGTTTTCCAAATTTGCTGACATCTGAGGTGCAGCACTTTCACAGCATCATCTTTTAGGATTTGAAATAGCTCAGCTTAAATTCCATTACCTCCACTAGCTTTGTTTGTAGTAATGTTCCCTAAGACCCACCTGACTTTGCACTCCAAGATTTCTGACTCCAAGATGTAGGTGTGTGATCACACCATCCTAGTTATCTGGGTCATTAGATCTTTTTTGTACAGTTCTTCTGTGTATTCTTGCCACCCTTTCTTAACATCTTCTGCTTCTGTTAGGTCCATACCATTTGTGTCCTGTATTGTGCCCATGTTTGCATGAAATGTTCCCTTGGTATCTCTAATTTTCTTGAAGAGATCACTAGTCTTTCCCATTCTATTGTTTTCCTCTTTTTCTTTGTGTTGTTCACTTAGGAAGGCTTTCTTATCTTTCCTTGCTATTCTTTGGAATTCTGCATTCAGATGTGTGTATTTTTCCTTTTCTCCTTTGCTTTTCTTCTTTTTTCAGCTATTTGTAATGCCTCCTCAGATACCCATTTTGCCTTTCTTTTTCTTGGGGATGGTTTTGATCACTACCTCCTGTACTATGTTACGAACCTCCACCGGTAGTTCTTTAGGCATTCTATCAGATCTAATCCCTTGAATCTATTTGTCACTTCCACCGTAAGGAATTTGATTTAGGTCATAGCTGAATGGTCTAGTGGTTTTCCCTACTTTTTCCAATTTAAGTCTGAATATTTCAATAAGGAGCTCATGATCTGAGCCACAGTCAGCTCCCGGTCTTGTTTCTGCTGACTGTATAGAGCTTCTCCCGCTTTGGCTGCAAAGAATATAATCAATCTGATTTTGGTATTGACCATGATGGATGTGAGTTTGAGTGAACTCCGGGAGTTGGTGATGGACAGGGAGGCCTGGCGTGCTGCTATTCATGGGATCGCAAAGAGTCGGACACTACTGAGCAACTGAACTGAACTGATCTGGTGATATCTCTGTGTAGAGTCATCTCTTGTTTGTTGGAAGAAGATGTTTGCTATGACCAGTGCATTCTCTTGGCAAAACTCTGTTAACCTTTGCCCTGCTTCATTTTGTACTCCAAGGCCAAATTTGCCTGTTACTCCAGGTATCTCTTGATTTCTTACTTTTGCATTCCAGTCCCCTATGATGAAAAGAATGTATATATATATATATATATTTGGTTGTTAGTTCTAGAAGGTCTTGTAGGTCCTCATAGAACTGTTTGACTTCAGCTTCCTCATCATTTGTGGTTGGAGCATAGACTTGGATTACTGTGATATTGAATGGTTTGCCTTTGCAACGAGCAGAGATCATTCTGTCATTTTTGAGATTGAACCCAAGTGCTGCATTTCATACTCTTTTGTTGACTTTGAGGGCTACTCCATTTCTTCTAAGGGATTTTTGCCCACAGTAGTAGATATAATGGTCATCTGAGTTAAAATCGCCCATTCCAGTCCATTTTAGTTCACTGATTCCCAAAATGTCAATGTTCACTCTTGCCATCTCCTGTTTGACCACTTCCAGTTTGCCTTGTTTCATGGACCTAACATTCCAGGTTCCTGTGCAATATTGTTCTTACAGCATTGGGCTTTACTTTCTCCACCGGACACATCCACAACTGGGCGTTGTTTCCGCTTTGCCTCAGTCTCTTCATTCTTTCTAGAGATATTTCTCAGCTCTTCTCCTATAGCATATTGGGCACCTACCAACCAGGGGAGTTCATCTTTCAGTGTCATATCTTTTTGCCTTTTCTTACTGTTCATGGGGTTCCCAAGGCAAGAATGCTGAAGTGGTTTGCACTTTCTTTCTCCAGTGGACAACATTTTGCCAGAAGTCTCCACCATGACCCATCCTTCTTGGGTGGCCTTACATGGCATTGCTCACAGTTCAGTTGAGTTAGACAAGGTTGTGACCCATGTGGTCAGTTTCCTGCCCAATACATAGTAGATAAATAACAAATGGTGTTTACTCTCTTCTTTTACGTGAGTCATGGCATGATTGCTACATAAAGTGATCTGTGGCAGAAAGGACTCTGTATGAATTAAGTTAGAAAACAGCCACTGGGAGGCAAGCAGTAGGGGAGATACATGTGGGGCAACAGAAGCATCAACATAGGGTAGTTCACAGAGGGTTGGAGGCACCCTTTTTGCTTCCTAAGCTGGGCAGAGCATCTCTTGGGCCTCCTCTGACTAAGAACAGTGAGAACTCCCCATTATTCAGTGTGGTCAATCTATTGAAAGAAAGGCAGGACATTCCTAGGATATTTAAAGGGTTTTCCTCTATCTCAAAAAAGATATGCCTCTCCCTTTAGAGCCACAGTCAGAGCTCATTTAGAAGAAGATTTTCTACATAAATAAAAATAAACAGGCAAACAAAACATAAAAAAATCATGCTCGATAGGAATTGGTTATATGTACCATCAATCGAGTTCTTTCAGAATACTAGTTTAGTTAGTTTAAGATGCAAATCCACTCTTAATTTCGGTTTGGTATTGTTTTATGTATAGGCCTTACTCGGCAATCTTCAGACATTGCAACAGAGAGCACTTGATTAGAATTTCCACACAATAAGAAAAACCACTTTAGTAAGTTATGCTTTTTAAACAAGGGCCTCTCTTCTCCCAAACATGTATCTTTTCTTCCTCAATTGTCTATCTGACATGTATAAAAGGAAAGATACATATCTCTGCCTTTTGGAGGAATGAAGAATCTACCATTTAAACTTGCTCTCATGTGTTTTGTTTTCTTGGCCTGTTTATATAAATATAAGAAGCCAGAAGCCAGTGAAAATAAAAATCATGAAGCTATCCATGAGACATGAAGAAGCAGACTCCTTGCGTGATAAACAAGCTCAGCTGCAGGAAGATCTATGGTCTGATATTCATTATTGAAAAACTTCCATTGGATGGACAGTTTGTCCAGATGAGTTAGTTAATTTTAAGAGCTCTCTGTCCTCTTAGAAATATACCATTCCAGATTGGCTGAAAATGTGTTTATTTTGAACATTCATCAGTAATTTTGGGTCAGCCACCCCACAGCTTGGTTTGCTTTGGTGCCAGCTGCATGTGTCAGGAAAGTTAGATGTCTCTTGTTTTGTTAAAAGGAGGAAAAGTCATGTGGGGGAATGGGACTCTTGGAGAGAGAAGGGAGTGTGGAGTTTTCAGTTTGCCTCAGGATTGAGAAGCTATGAGGAGAGGCTAGTCCATATAACCTGTAAGGAATTCAGGGGCTTTTTCCAAGGATAACTTCTCTTCTCTGCAAATGAAATTCCATTTTGATATTCCAAAACTATTTAAACAAATCATTTCACTTGTGCAAAAGCTCTTTTTCTATGCTAGATTTACTAATCCTTACAAGTTCTATTTGAATCCTGCTTTTACTCCTAAATTTTTTGTTATTGCTGCTGCTGCTAAGTCACTTCAGTCGTGTCCGACTCTGTGCGACCCCATAGATGGCAGCCCACCAGGCTCCCCCATCTCAGTGGCTTTGTTAAGCCTTCTCTTGTCTAAAGTTCTGAAGCAGTAGGAGATAAGAACCATTGCCCTTTACCAATGTATTATACTCTTTGTGTTCTCTGGTGGCTCAGTGGTAAGGAGTCTGCCCTGCCAATGAAGGAGACATAGGTTTGATCCCTGGTTCAGGAAGATACCCTGGAGGAGGAAATGACAATCCACTCCAGTATTCTTGCCAGGGAAATCCTATGGACAGAGGAGCCTGATGGGCTACAGTTAGTGGGGTAGCAGAAGAGTCAGACACAACTTAATGACTCAGTTCAGTTCAGTTGCTCAGTCATGTTCGATTCCTTGCGACCCCATGGACTGCAGCACGTCAGGCCTCCCTGTCCATCACCCACTCTCAGAGTTTACTCAAACTCATGTTCATTGTGTTGGTGATGCCATCCAACCATCTCATCCTCTATCGTCCCCTTCTCCTTCCTTTAGTCTTTCCCAGCATCAGGGTCTTTTCCAGTGAGTCAGTTCTTTGCATCACGTGGCCAAAGTATTAGTGTTTCAGCTTCAGCATCAGTCCTTCCAATGAATATTCAGGATTGATTTCCTTTAGGATGGACTGGTTGGATCTCTTTGCAGTCCAAGGGACTCTCAAGAGTCTTCTCCAACACCACAGTTTGAAAGCATCCGTTCTTTGGCGCTCAGCTTTCTTTATAGTCCAACTCTCACATCCATACATGACTACTGGAAAAACCATAGCCTTGACTAGACGGACCTTTGTTGGCAAAGTAATGTCTCTGCTTTTGAATATGCTATCTAGGTTGGTCATAACTTTCCTTCCAAGGAGTAAGCGTCTTTTAATTTCATGGCTGCAGTCACCATCTGCAGTGATTTTGGTGTCCCCCCAAAATAAAATTTGTCACTGTTTCCATTGTTTCTCCATCTATTTGCCATGAAGTGATGGGACTGGATGCCATGATCTTAGTTTTCTGAATGTTGACCTTTAAGCCAACATTTTCACTCTCCTCTTTACTTTCATCAAAAGGCTGTTTAGTACTTCTTCACTTTCTGCCATAAGGGTGGTGTCATCTGCATATCTGAAGTTATTGATATTTCTACTGGCAGTCTTGATTCCAGCTTGTGCTTCATCCAATCCAGTGTTTCTCATGATGTACTCCGCATATAAATTAAATAAGCAGGGTGACAATATATAGCCTTGACGTACTCCTTTCCCTATTTGGAACCAGTCTGTTGTTCTGTGTCCAGAACAGTTCTGTGTTCTAACTGTTGCTTTCTGACCTGCATACAGGTTTCTCAAGAGGCAGGTCAGGTGGTCTGGTATTCCAGTCTCTTTAAGAATTTTCCACAGTTTGTTGTGATCTGCACAGTCAAAGGCTTTGGCATAGTCAATAAAGTAGAAGTAGATGTTTTTCTGGAATTCTCTTGCTTTTTCTATGATCCAGTGGATGTTGGCAATTTCATCTCTGGTTCGTCTGCCTTTTCTAAAACCAGCTTGAACATCTGGAAGTTCGTGGTTCACGTATTGCTAAAGCCTGGCTTGGAGAATTTTGAGCATTACTTTTCTCAAAAGTGCAATTGTGCGGTAGTTTGAACATTCTTTGGCATTGCTTTTCTTTAGGATTGGAATGGAAACTGACCTTTTCCAGTCCTGTGGCCACTGCTGAGTTTTCCAAATTTGCTGGCTTATTGAGTGCAGCACTTTCACAGCCTCATCTTTTAGGACTTGAAATATCTCAACTGGAATTCCATCACCTCCACTAGCTTTGTTCATAGTGATGCTTCCTAAGGTCTACTTAACTTCGCATTCCAAGATGTCTGGCTCTAGGTGAGTGATCACACCATTGTGATTACCTGGGTCGTGAAGATCTGTTTTTGGATAGTTCTTCTGTGTATTATTGCCACCTCTTCTTAATATCTTCTGCTTCTGTTAGGCCCATACAATTTGTGTCCTTTATTGTGCCCATCTTTGCATGAAATGTTCCTTTGGTGTTTCTAATTTTCTGACGCCTAAAGAACAACAAATTCTAGTGAATGTAGAGTGATAATTCATGTTTTCATTTTCCTAAATCACATCCCTTATGATTGTACAGTGAAAGTAAGAAATAGATTTAAGGGACTAGATCTGATAGAGTGCCTGATGAACTATGGATGGAGGTTCATGACATTGTACAGGAGACAGGGATCAAGACCATCCCCATGGAAAAGAAATGCAAAAAAGCAAAATGGCTGTCTGAGGAGGCCTTACAAATAGCTGTGAAAAGAACAGAAGTGAAAAGCAAAGGAGAAAAGTAAGATATAAACATTTGAATGCATAGTTCCAAAGAATAGCAAGGAGAGATAAGAAAGCCTTCCTCAGAGATTAGTGCAAAGAAATAGAGGAAAACAACAGAATGGGAAAGACTAGAGATCTCTTCAAGAACATTAGAGATACCAAGGGAACATTTCATGCAAAGATGGGCTTGATAAAGGACAGAAATGGTATGGACCTAACAGAAGCAGAAGATATTAAGAAGAGGTGGCAAGAATACACAGAAGAACTGTACAAAAAAGATCTTCATGACCAAGATAATCACGATGGTGTGATCACTCACCTAGAGCCAGACATCCTGGAATGTGAAGTCAAGAGGGCCTTAGAAAGCATCACTACCAACAAAGCTAGTGGAGGTGATAGAATTCCAGTTGAGCTATTTCAAATCCTGCAAGATGATGCTGTGAAAGTGCTGCACTCAATATGCCAGCAAATTTGGAAAACTCAGCAGTGACCACAGGACTGGAAAAGGTCAGTTTTCATTCCAATCCCAAAGAAAGGCAATGCCAAAGAATGCTCAAACTACTGGCCGCACAATTGCACTCATCTCACACATGAATAAAGTAATGCTCAAAATTCTCCAAGCCAGGCTTTAGCAATACGTGAACCATGAACTTCCAGATGTTCAAGCTGGTTTTAGAAACGGCAGAGGAACCAGAGGTCAAATTGCCAACATCCACTGGATCATGGAAAAAGCAAGAGAATTCCAGAAAAACATCTATTTCTGTTTTATTGACTATGCCAAAGCCTTTGACTGTGCAGATCACAATAAACTGTGGAAAATTCTGAAAGAGTTGGGAATACCAGACCACCTGACCTGCCTCTTGAGAAACCTGTATGCAGGTCAGGAAGCAACAATTAGAACTGGACATGGAACAACAGACTGGTTCCAAATAGGAAAAGGAGTATGTCAAGGCTGTATATTGTCACCCTGCTTATTTAACTTCTATGCAGAGTACATCATGAGAAACGCTGGGCTGGAAGAAGCACAAGCTGGAATCAAGATTTCTGGGAGAAATATCAATAACCTCAGGTATGCAGATGACACCACCCTTATGGCATAAAGTGAAGAGGAACTCAAAAGCTTCTTGATGAAAGTGAAAGTGGAGAGTGAAAAAGTTGGCTTAAAGCTCAACATTCAGAAAACGAAGATCATGGCATCTGGTCCCATCACTTCATGGGAAATAGATGGAGAAACAGTGGAAACAGTGTCAGACTTTATTTTGGGGGGCTCTAAAATCACTGCAGATGGTGACTGCAGCCATGAAATTAAAAGACGCTTACTCCTTGGAAGGAAAGTTATGACTAACCTAGATAGCATATTCAAAAGCAGAGACATTACTTTGCCAACAAAGGTCCATCTAGTCAAGGCTATGGTTTTTCCAGTAGTCATGTATGGATGTGAGAGTTGGACTATAAAGAAAGCTGAGCGCCAAAGAATGGATGCTTTCAAACTGTGGTGTTGGAGAAGACTCTTGACAGTCCCTTGGACTGCAAGGAGATCTAACCAGTCCATTCTGAAGGAGATCAGCCCTGGGATTTCTTTGGAAGGAATGATGCTGAAGCTGAAACTCCAGTACTTTGGCCACCTCATGCTAAGAGTTGACTCATTGGAAAAGACTCTGATGCTGGGAGGGATTGGGGGCAGGAAGAGAACGGGTCAACAGAGGATGAGATGGCTGGATGGCACCACTGACTCGATGGATATGAGTCTGAGTGAACTCTGGGAGATGGTGATGGACAGGGAGGCTTGGTGTGCTCCGATTCATGGGGTCACAAAGACTCGGACACGACTGTGCGACTGAACTGAACTGAACTGAACTGAATGACTAATGATATTGAACATTGTCTTCTATAGTTATTTGCTTTATATATTTTCTTTGGTGAAATTTCTGTTCCAGTGTTTTGTTTTTAAATGGGTTGTTTTTCTTGTTACTAGGTTGTGGGAGTTTAGTATATTCTGGATACAAATCCTTTGTCAGCCATTTGTTTTGTAAATATTTACCCCCTGTGTATAGTGTCTCTTTTCATTTTCTTAAAATGTACCTTTTTGAAGTGTAAAAGTTTTGGTAAAGATGGGTGGTCAAAAGAGTAAAAAACAATAATCATTAAAAAAAAAGTTCTACATCCTTCAATTAGATGAATTCAGGTATGCATTACTAAATTTCCACTTTTGCCTTGAGGACAAAAGGAAGCTCACAGCTAAATTCACTGCTAAATCATACTAAACCATCCTTTCCTTAAGTCTGGGATGATCCATGTGCCTTGTGAGGGCAAAGGATGATTTTGTTTTTGTATGTATTTTCAGCATGCCTGATACTGTACCTGGTAATAGTAGTAACATTTATTGAATACTCACTACATGATAGGCAGTGTGCTAAGCATTAGAAAAGTTTTTTGTTTGATAAAGTCCAATTTATTTAAAAGTTAATTTGTGCCTTTTGTGTTCTAGGGTTTACAAAATGAGTTTTAAATGATCAGAATCTACTTTGAGTTTATATTACACAGTTACATGTATGGTGTAAGTACCATATTTTCCCTCCCATCCCTCATGCCATTGATATCATAATTTCATTGTAACATATGCCATGCTTGAAACCTGTTGTTCTTATTTTTGCTTGAACCATTCAGTTATCTCTGAGAGTAACTAAAATAAGAAAACCAATTTTTTTTAACCTTCACTTATCTTTTCTGACACTCATCAACTGTTTTTTACTTCCACTTTTTTTTTTTTCCTTCTGCCTGAATACTTTTCTTTAACATTTCTTAAAGAGTAGGTATACTGTCAGTGAGTTTGAGAAAATTATTTCTCCTTTACCTTTGAAGGATATTTTTGCATAGTGCAAAATTTTGGGTTGACCTTTTTTTTTTCTTTTAACACTTTAAAAATTTCATTACATTTTCTTCCATGGTTTCTGTTGGGAAGTTTGCTATAATTCTTGCTCTTTCTTTTTTATTTTTGGCCATGCTGCTGGCCATGTGCAGAATCTTAGTTCCCAGATCAGGAATCAAGTCATGCCCCTTGCAGTAGAAGTGAGGAGTCTTTAACCATTGTACAGAGAAGTCCCTGTAATTCTTTTTGCTCCTCTCTAAGCAGTGTATCTTTTGTTTTCCATAAGTGCTTTTTAGATTTTCTCTTTGTCTTTGGTTTTTAGCATTTTGACCTTGATATGCCTAGGTATGTGTGTGTGCATGTTTGATTATTGTTATTTATCCTGTTTTTAAATCACAAATAAGATCTTTTGTTTGTCACCGTTAAAAGTCTGCATTTTAAACAGATTCTTGAACTGCTGGCTCATATCCTTCAGCTCATTCAACTTTAGCACCTGTCTCATCCCCAGTGGCTTTTCCAGAACTACTAATTTCACCATTAGCTCCATGAGTTTTCCCAATTTAAACTTGAACTTTTTTAGCATTTTTACTTTTCTAATGAAGACATCACAGAGCACATAAAGAGATTGGCAAGCCTTTTCTATGTCTTTTCCAGTGGTGTCTGAAATCAGTTTATTAACCATCTTTTCCAAGTCACTTGTCTGCACCTCTTGGGTAATGATTTCCATCATCTTCTTGTGGATCTGGCGCACCTGCTGGTGCTGGGCCTAAGAAGTCTTCTGAGTCTGGTTACTGTGATTTTCTGTGTAAAACTCACACAGAACAGATGAATCAAGTAACCATTGGTAGTCGTACATTAATGTGAGCTTCAATAATGGTCTGCCATTTTTTAACTATGGAGCACATTTTGTCACAGGTAAGATCCATGCCATGGAAATTAGTCAGGAAGTTTTTGCCCTGAACATCCACAATAATTAACTTGAATTTTCTAAATGCAATTTCATCATTTTGCAGGTCAACAAGACTCACTTCAAAAACACAACCCTTGAGGCCATCAGATGAGATTTTGGTGCCTTGAGTTCTCGTGACCAGTGTTTTCCTGATATTTCTTATATTGAACTTAGCTGGTGCTTTCAGATCATACCAGTCTTTATTAGAAAATGGGTCAACCACTTTCTTCATGGTTGCCTTTTTGCCTCCTTTTGTAGGGCACTTATTCTTACTGACCACCATGGTGCTGCTCAGAGAACCAAAAGGGCTATTTATCCTATTAGTGCTATCTGAGTTTGTTGGATCTAGGCCTTGGTTTGTTGTTTGTTGTCTGTCACTAATTTTGGAAAATTGTCAGCCATTATTCTTCAGCCCTCTTGTTCTTTTTTTTTTTGCCTTCTAGGATTCTAGTTTTGTGTATAATATACCATTTCATAGTGTTCCTCTGCCCTTAGCTTCTCTGTTCCTTTTTTGTTGTTGTTCTTTTTTTTCCCTTCTCTTTGCATTTCATTTTGGTAATCTGTGTTGACTTGTCTTTTGCTGGTTTGCATTGTTTCTGACAAAAAGTCTACTCTACCTTATGTGTCTTTTTGCTCTATCTACTTTTAAGATTTTCCTTTAATCTCTGCTTTTTAGCAATTTGATTGTGATACACTTTGGTGTGTTATTCTTGTTTCTTCTTTTTAGGTTTTTATGGGTTTATAGTTTTCATTTAATTTAGAAGTTTGGACCATTATATTTTCCTTCTCCCATCCTGTTTTGGCACCAATTACTCATATAGTAGGATGCTTAATATTGTCTAATGGCTCTGTGATGCTCCATTAAATTTTCTTGAGTCTTTTCCCTCCTTATATATGTCATTTTATGCCATTAATTTTTTGCAGTGCCTTAAATTCAGTATACTTTTCAGTTATTATGTTTTATTTCTAGAAATTAAGTTTGTTTCTTTTTATATCTTTTATATTTCTAATTTTCACTCCTTTGCTTTCTTTTGTCTTCTTAAATATATAGACAATATTTTAAAACAATTTTTTAATTTCTGTGGCTACTACTTTAATCATCTGTGTCATTTCTGTCTGTTTCTGTTTATTTATTTTTCTGCTGCTTATGGGTCATCTTTTTTTTTTTTTTCTTTGTGTGCTAGTAGTTTTAAACTGGATATCAGAAATTTAAAATTTTACATTGTTGAATGCTGGATAGTTTGATATTCCTTTAAATATTATTTGTCTTTTTGAGAGATGAAGTTAAGGTCCTTGGGATCAGCTTGATTTTTTTCAAGTTTTCTTTTAAGTTTTGTTAGAATAGTCTATGACTAATTTGACTTCTCTGTTGTAGCAATACCTTTCTGAGGCAATACTTTTCTTTTTCTGTACCCTTCTTACTAGAAGCCTTGTATGTTATGAGGTCTTTTCAGTTGCCCAGAATGTGAATTATTCCTGGTCCTGTGTGTACTGTGCTGATTGTTTTACTTATTCCTTCCTGGTGGTTCTTTTCCTTACCTTGGTAGTTTTCTCACATATGCAAGGATGTCACTACTGGAGCTCATGTTCTTTGTGTAACTCCCTCCTCTCCTGTATGCTGCAAATTTAAGTTGCCTTGGCCTCTTGTAGCTCTGAACTCTGTGTCATCAACTCAATAAGACTGCTGAGTTCTGTTTTGGTTCCTTGTTTTGTACTACAAGCCTAAAAGTTCTCTCCAGGTATGGATGGCAAATGATAGGGCTCATCTTGTTTGTTTTTCCTTCTTTAGGAATCACTGTGCTGTGCTTTATGTTTTTATGTCAGAAAGCATTGTTTCGTGTACCTTGGTCCTTTTAAAAAGTTATTCAAGGTAAGGGGGTTAATGTGGTTTCTGTCATTCTAGCATAGCTGGATACTGGAATTTGTGATATGATTTTGAGTTTCCCAGAATGTCTCCCTGTCACCAAATAGATTCCTGACTGCCTTTCAGGAGGTTTATAATTCCATTGTTAAATAATCATTAATTTGGCTGCTTTGGAATTTGAATATTCTGTTAAGATGCAAACATGCCTCATAGGAAAAGAAACATGGCGCACAAGTACCTCAATGAATCAGAATATTAGCATTGACATATATAAATACTATGTGTAAAATCGATAGCTAGTGGGAACCTGCTGTGTAGCACTGGGAGCTCAATTCAGTGCTCTGTAATGATTTAGAGAGGTGGAATTTGGGGGATAGGAGGAAGGCTCAAAAGGGAGGGGAATATACATATACATACAGCTGATTTTTTCCCTTTGTTGTATAGCAGAAACTAATGCAACATTGTAAATTAATTATATTCCAATAATAAAATTAAAAAATAAATATTTATGGGGCACCTGAAAGCATAGAAATGTTAAGGAAATAAAGCTCTGGGTACCTGGACTCACAAACTACTTGTGAACCCTGCCCAACTTATTTAGCTTGTCTGGGCCCAGTTTTATCATTTGTAAAATATAGGGGAGGTGAATTAGGGGATTAGTTGGAATATGGATTAGTTGGCCTCTGGCTGAGAGCAGAAGTAGGCCAGTGCCTTACTCTTTAAGGAACTTAAATATAGTTGGAGAGACACAACTAAATTTCCTTAAAACTCTAGCAAATCATAAAGGACAATTTAGTAGAATGTTATCTGTGCCAAGTGCTATGAGAGTTCAGATATTACCATAATATCTGAACCTAAGAGAGTAATATGTAAGGTCTGAAGGAGTAAGATAAGGCTTTGTGGCAAGGCAAAGGTGAAACTCAACTTGTTCCTTGAATGATGGATGTTTTTGGATAAACCAAAGGGGACAAAGGTAAGGGGAATAAGATGTTCACTTTTGCTAGAAAATTTTCATTGTCTAATGAAAGTTTAATTTTCTGAGACTGGATCAATTTCAGGATGTTTATGAAAATGGATATGATTGTTCTTTTCTCTATATCACTAAGAGATAACAACAATTAACATTTTAATAATGGTTATCACTGTTGATTATTTTGAGATTGTTATAGTGTTTTTCAGAGTTAGGAGTTTTGCAGTCACTTCCTAGTGTTTCTTAAACAAATCATAAATTTTGTACCTCAAATAAAACTAGTTACTAATGTTCCTCATTATTACTCATCCCCTTGATTTCTTTTGTGTTCCTTATCTTGGTTAAAGGCATCGTCTCCTACCTTATCTTATCCTACCTTATCTCTTAAGGAAAATTTTGAACTATTTTTTATTCTTTTCTGAGCCTAGTCTCCCATATTCATTTGGCCATCAGATATCATAAGTCTTTAACTTAGGCCTTTAACACAGGTATACGTGCATACATGTGTGCTAAGTCACTTCAGTTGTGGCCGACTCTTTGTGACCCTATGGATTGTAGCCCGCCAGGCTCCTCTGTCCTTGGGATTTTCCAGGCAAGAATACTTGTTGGAGTGGGTTGCCATGCCCTCCTCCTCCAGGGGATCTTCTCTACCCAGGGATCTAACCTGGGTCTCCTGCATTGGCAGGCAAGTTCTTTTACCACTAGCGCCACCTGGAAAGCCCCTAACATAGGTGTAGTAGTCTAATTCTGAAATCCTCTTTCTTGCTACTGTGCTGCCAGCCCTTACCATTCCCTTGGAATACTGTGACATATTAATAGACTCTGCTCCCCAGCTCTCCTAATAACATTTTTCATACTACTATCAGAATTATTTTTGTGAATAGTCTTCAATAGGTAAGTCACTTATTTGATTTACAGTCTCTGACATCTCTCCAGTGCTTGGAAGATAAAACTAGAACCTTAAGGGTACTCAAGTCTTAGTATTCTAGGTATGATATATGGAAAAGGGAGAATAATCCAAAGAGGAAGGAGAATTAGCAAAGACATGAAAATATATATGTCCTGGGATTCTCTATCGGATAGACTTCCATTTTTCCTTTAGTCAAGACTTGGCTAAGAAGTCAACCCCCTTTATCACACACTCCTGAATTCATCCTTTCCCTTTATTTTGCAGATTATAAGTGCATATTACATTGAATCAGAGTTACTTCTGTTCTTACTTGTGTACATAGTAGTAGGCTGTGAATTCCATGAGGGTAGGGACAAACATTTATTCATCTTTGAATTCCCATTGTTTAATATAGTGTGTTGAGCACTATATCCAGGCCAGAATATTGGAGCGGGCAGCTGTTTTCCTTCCCCAGGGGATCTTCCCAACCAAGGGATCAAACCCAGGTCTTCTGCATTGCAGAAAGATTCTTTACCATCTGAGCCACCGGGGAAGCCCTGAGTACATTGTAGGAGCTGATATATTTGTGTGAATTGATCATCAGTATAGATAACAAACACTCTTGAAAGTCTGGTCCGTTCCAGGACTCCAGTTCTGTAGGTCCCCTGAGGCTGCCACTAGGAGGCTCCAAAGCCATCCACATGAAGAAATTTGGTTTGCTTCCAAGTTAGACAAGGAACTGATGATGCTTGATAAATCCTTATCAAAAGTTCAGATGTCTAAACTTTTATTTTGATTTATTTAGAATTCTGTTTTGTTTTCTGGTTGACTTTGACATTTAGCAGCTTTGGACTACACATTACCCTTTGGAGAACTTTAAACCTAAATGATGTAAGTCAAGGATATAAACATTCTAGTCCTAGTTAGTCTACCCATACCATGGGGGATGTCAACTTTCAAAGAAGCTAAGTTAGTTTCTCCAGGCACAAAATGAAGACAAATGCTACTGACTCTATTCCAGTGCCTAACTAAGTATTTCTTCACTTCATCAAAAAGTATGCAGTAAGTATAATTGTTGGTACCTGTCCTTACCTATCATTTTAATATATCAGATTCCAATAGAAGTAGCCATCTAAGATTATTACTGCTCAGTCAACAATTATGCCAGACTGTTGGCTTTAGTTGGTGTCATTACTGCTGCTTTGGTGCAGTAAATTCCAAATCATTAGCAGGTTCTCTTTAGAAACTTCTTGATATTGGGATCATCTTAGAGCTTTTGAGTGGATTTTATTGTTTGGGTATGAGGAAGAGAGGCGCTGTTTGTGTAGTTATTAATAACACTGATCGCTTCACATACCTCTCCCTTCACTTTCCACATCTAACACCTGTCTTTTCTTCATGCCCGAGTTCATCTTCTATGAGAGTTTTTCCAGGATGTAGCATTCTCTTTTTTCCCCCCTGAATTTAGACTAACTAAATCTTAGAGTAGGAAGAACTTTAGTTCATGTAGTCCAGTATTCTACCCAAAGTGTGACATATCAAGTGAGGGTAAAAACAACCCCAGATTTGTTGAGTAAATCAGCAAAGCCTTGGTTTTGGCCAAGGCTGATTATGTCGCTTTTCTTGTCCAAGCCCAGTCCTTTTCTGAGAACTACTACATTGCTTCAAGTTGTGTGTATCACTGCTAATAGCTATTTATTATTACATAGTCCTTCCATGAGGCTTAGTTGCCGTGAGGCAACTTATTTAGCACTTTTGTGAGGAATCAATCAGGTCAAACAAAATAACTCTATAGATGGAATCTTAGCAATTGCAGATGAATGAAAAGTAGATGTTCTATATTCTTATACTTTGTATAGATTAGTATTAGATCCAGTTCTGAAGGATTCTCACTTGAAAATAGACTTCAGGTTAATAGGGTGTAAGCTCTCTTGTACAGATGAAAAATCAGAGCTGTGCTCAATTTTGTGAGGCTGTCCTTAGAAATATCTAGCAGATGAATGATTTATGCTGAGTTATTGTGGGAAGTCTCTGCTTCTGGGTTCAGCCTTTAGCCCAATTGTATTGCATGTTTTCATGAACATTCTTGGGATGAAACCATGGTGTCTTCATCTGGGAATGATGTAAAATTAGAGAAATACTATACACCACAGAGTAGGAAGACAGCTGGAGCGGAGCCTTATATATTCATGGACTTCTGCCAAGTATCCATATATATTTGCATACATTTAGTAGAAGTGGATAAAAATACTTGCTGAGGCAGATTCTTCCAGGGTGTCATTTATTCTGTTAGGTGTCCCAGTGGGAAGAGCACCAGCAGTTAGGAGGCCCTGTTCTAATCACTGCTTGGTACAAACTGCTGTGCAGTCAAAACGTTGGGGAAATCACTTCATCCATGACCCCATTCTCTTATCTGTGAAGTTTGAGGATATTCTACTCTCTACCCATCCCTCTCAGCAAAGTACAGCCTGCAGGCCAAATCTTGCAACCACTTGTTTTTGTCAAGTTTTATTGGAGTATGCTACTGCTAAGTCACTACAGTCGTGTCTGACTCTGTGCGACCCCATAGACAGCAGCCCGCCAGGCTCCCCGGTCCCTGGGATTCTCCAGGCAAGAACACTGGAGTGGTTTGTCATTTCCTTCTCCAATGCATGAAAGTGAAAAGTGAAAGTGAAGTCGCTCAGTCGTGTCTGACTCTTAGTGACCCCATGGACTGCAGCCTACCAGGCTCCTCTGTCCATGGGATTTTCCAGGCAAGAGTTCTGGAGTGGGGTGCCATTGCCTTCTCCATTATTGGAGTATAGCCATGCTCATTTATTTATGTATTGTCTATGGCTGCTTTTGCATTACATTAGCCGACTTGAGTAGTGCAACAGAGGCTATGTGGCCCACAAAACCTAAAATATTTGCTGTCTGGCTCTTTATAGGAAAAGACTGCCAACTCTGACTCTAGAGCATATTTGAAAAAATTGGTGAGGGAAGAGGGGTGGTTCAGGCATCAAGACTAGGGATGCTATTGGTATCTAGTTGGTTGAGGCTAAGAATGTCAAATGTTCTGTGAGGCATGACATAATGAAGAACTGTCTTACATGAAATTCTAATAGTCCCTCCTAGGAATTTCTTTCCTATTTTTAATTCCAAGGAGAACCACTTTGGAAAGCTGTGTCAACTCTTTTAGGCCACTAAAATAGCAGTTTCCCAAGTTAAATGGGTAGGTTAGGAATTTTTTTTTAACAACTTCCCATAACTTGAAAAACAATATACACCAAGAATCTAAATCAATTATTATGCTTAATATTATGGTAAAATGTTAGAATCATTTTTCTTAATATCAGGAAGAAGACAACAATGCCCGTAGGTCACCACTGTACTGGAGGTTATAGCCAGCAGAATAATGTCAAGAACTTTGAAGGATCTGAAATTTTACCCTTCTTGTAAGCTAACACAGTAACTTGCCAGTTTTATGAATGTTGACAGAAGATATGAGACTCCTGTGTAAAACAAAAAGGAGTTTATTTTTTATAGCAATAGCAGTGGCCAGAGTATCAGCAAATTTTTGTGTTGTTTTTCTGAGTCCAAATTTCCATAGAAAAATGGGAAGACTGCTAGGTGATACTTGAACATGCAATGGGTTATATAACCGGAGGGTAACTCTAGATTAGGCTTCCCAAGTAGAGCTGTGCTAAAGAATCGACCTGCCAGTGCAAGAGATGCAAGAGATTCAGGTTTGATCCCTGGGTTGAGAAGATCCCCTGGAGGAGGAAATGGCATCCTAATCCAGTTTTCTTGCCTGGAAGGTTCCATGGACAGAGGAGCCTGGCGGGTAATAGTCCATGGGGTCATAAAGAGTTAGACACGACTGAGCATGCACACACAACCATGAGATTAGGGAACCTGAATCATTCATAGTGAGGAGTAAACAGGCATGCTCTTTATTTAGAGGGGAATATTATCTTTATTGCATTGGACATTTAAGTATGCCTGCCCTTTGCTCTGAAGTGAGGCACTGTCTCTTTCTTGTAAGACTGTTAAATATACAAATACCTTTGAAAAGATAACGTGGAACAAAGGCAGCCAGCGTCACTGATTGTAAGGTAAGCAGAAATGCAGGAGTTCCATGTCTTTCAACAAATAGGAAAAGTAAATAAATAAAATATGCAAGAAGAAGGAATAAACAACCTTGTTTTTATTAGCAGATGTGTGATTGTTTACCTAGTGAATTTATAAACTTCTAGTCTCAAATGGCTAGAAATAATAAGAGAGTTCATTGAGATTGCTGAATTCATGCTCCAAATAGCAAAACCATGTGCATTTTTATAAACTAGGGACAAAAGTTAGAATATATTATAAAAAGATACTATTTATAAAATCAAAAGCTATACTATCTTTGAATATATCTAAGAAATATTTTGCCGAATTTAAATAGAGTATATTGTAAAATTTATTGAAAAATGGAAGAGAAGCTTACATGGAGATGCAAAATGTCATGGATAGAAAGACTGAGTATCTTTAGTTTATAAATTTAATGCAATTTAAACTCCTACAAGCTTTGCGTGTGTGTTTGTGTGGGTGTGTATGGTGAGTGTGTAACTTACTTAACAGATTGATCATCTCAAAATATGTAGAGAAAGCATTTGATAAGATTTAACATTCATTCATGATATAGGCTCTTAGTAAACTAGGAAGAATAAGGAACTTCCCTAACCTGAAAAAAGGTATCTAAAAAATGCTATGGTAACATTATTCTTAATAATGAAAGACTGAATACTATTCATCTGAGATTGAGAAGGAGGCAAGATGTTCACTCTCACCACTCGTATCCAACTTCATACTTGCACATAGTGCATTACAGCAAGACAGTGAAAAAGCATGCAGTTCGGAAAGGAAGACATAAAGCTATCTCAGTGTGCAGATAACATGATGATTTACCTTAGGAAATCTCAACGAATCTATTAAAAATTTCCCAGAACTAATAATAAGTTTACCAAGGCTGCAGGAAAGGTAGACATAAAACTGTCTCTGTTTGCAGATAACATGATAATGTATATTGGAAAAAACCCAAAGAATCTATAAAAAATTCCTAGAACTAACAGTGAGTTTACCAAGGCTGTAGGATAGAATGTTAATGTACAGAAGTGAATTATGTTTCTATAAAATGAACATTAGAATCTGAGATTTCAAAAAAGGACATATATAATAGCACCAAAAGGTATAAATCTAACAAAATGTATATTTATGCTGAAAACTGTAAAACAGAGGTGGAAGAAGTCAAATATATGAAGAGAGAGAGAGAGAGAATGTGTTCATGGATTAGAGGACTCAATATTGGTAAGACATCAATTCTCTCTAATATGTAATCAACATATGTAACTCAATCCCTATCAAAATCAAATAAAACTCTTCTATAGGTGTGTGTAATATGTGTGTGTGTGTGTGTGTGTATGGGTGCTTAGTCACTTCAGTAGTGTCCAGCTCTTTACGACTCTATGGACTGTAGCACACCAGGCACCTCTGTCCATGGGATTCTCCAGGCAAGAATACTGGAGTGGGTTGCCATGCCCTCCTCCAGGGAATCTTCCCAACCCAGGGATCGAAACTGCCTCTCCTGAATCTCCTGCATTGCAGGCAGATTCCTTACCACTGAGCCACTGGGGAAGCCCGTATGTATGTGTGTGTGTGTGTATATATATATATACACACACATGCACAGTTAAAATAAAGCTTCTTAGGTCAGCTCCTTTTTTTTTCTTCCCAAGCCTTTAGTGTGGTTGTGTCATTCATTGTAATAGAGTTAGATTCATTTGTAAATCTACATTCCATATGTATATACACACACATATATATGTAATATATATTATATTTTAAACTTTATGACAAGTTTATAATACTTATTACACACGGACACACACAGGAATTAGAATAGGCCAAAAATATCTGAAAAAGAAGAACAAAGTTCTTTGAAATTCACATTTTTCAAGACATTATAAAGCTACAATTATCAAGATATAAAGTTTGATAACTTTATCAAAGTTATCAAGTTATAAAGCTACATAGATCAGTGGAACAGAATAGAGAGCTTAAAAGTAAATGCACACAAGTGTTGTGAACTTATTTTTGACAAGCGTGTAAAGGCAGTTCCAGTGCCATTTGTTTTGGAAGGAATAATTGGAAGGAAGTTCTGTGAAAAGATGAACCTTAATACATACCTCATACTTTATATAAAAATTAACTCAAAATTGATCATATACTTAAATATAAAACACAAAACCTACACAACTTCTAGACGAAAAAGTAGGAGAAATGTGTGTGGCTTTGGAGTTAGTGAAAACTTTAAAAATAACTATCAAAAGTATGATCCATAGAATAAAAAATTGATATATTAGACTATAAAAACTAAAAACTTGCTGTGTGAAATACCCTATGAAAAGAAGTGAAGCCACAGACTGGAAGCAAATATTTTTAAAAATCACAAATTTGATAAGAGATTTATATCCAGAACTCACAAAGAACTTTTAAAATTAAAGAAGGTTAGAAGCTGAATTAAAAAGTGGACAAAAGATATGAGCAGATACTTCACCAGAGAAAATATTTAGATGGAAAATAAGTATATAAAATATGTTCAACATCATTATCATTAGGGAGTGGAAATTAAAACCACAATGAGATCCTGTTTCAAATCTATTAGAATGTCTTATCAAACAAAATTGGCAATGCCAAGTGCTATTGAGGATGTGGAACAGTAAGAACTCTCCTACATTATTGGTGAGAATGCTAATTATACACCCACTTTGGAAAAAATTTAGTAGTTTCCTATAAAGCTAAACATCCATTTATCATATGACAATCTAGTCTTGCTCTTAAATGACTCAAGTCAGTTGAAAACTTGTATCTACAGAAAAAGCTGTATTGTAGATGAATGGGTCAGTAAACAGTGGTACATCCATTCAGTGGAATACTGTTCAGCAATATAGAATAATGAACTATTGATTCACAACAACATAGATGAATCCTAAATGCATTTAGCTAAGTGAATGAAGACATATCCCAAAGACTAAATGTTGTATGACTCCATTAATAGGACATTCTGGAAAAAAAATGAACTGTAGGGCCCAAAACCCAAAATCAAAAAACAACAAATCAGTTTGCTAAGGGGTGAAAATGGAGAAAGGGATTGATAATGAAGGAGTGGCATGAGGGAGCTTCTTGGGTAATCAGACTGGTTTATGTGGTAATGTGCTAGTGGATACTTGATTATATGTGCAACTATCAAAACTCATAGAAATGTTACACCACAAAGTGAATTTTACTGTCCTCAAATTTTAAAAAATCAACCAGGGTGATGGGAAACTAAAAATGGAATTTACAAATGAATCTTACCTCTATTACAATGAATGACACAACTACACAAAACGCTTGAAGAAGACAGGATTATTAATAAGAAACTTTATTTTGACTGAATTCTGCAAGACTAATGAAAAAAAGTACTGAACAAAACCACTGAACTGTAGTTGACAAATTTGTTTCTCCAAGCAATGTGTGTGTGCTAAGTCCCTTCAGTAATGTTCAACTCTTTGTGATCCTATGGACTGTAGCCCCCCAGGCTCCTCTGTCCATGGGATTCTCTAGGCAAGAATACTGGAGTGGGTTGCAGTGCCCATCTCCAGGGGATGGAACTCTTGTCTGTTGCATTGGTAGGCAGGTTCTTTACCATTAGCATCACTTGGGAAGCCCTCTCATAGGGTTATGGAATAGCAATTCTGAAGCTGTTTTTAATTGCTGTTGAACAGATAAGTAAATACAGTAGATGGCAAGCAGGTTTCTCACTATTAGAGAAAAAAATGACAAATGGGAATTCTAGAATGAATCCTTTGGTATCAGATTGGATTTGGAGGCATCTGTATGAACTAATGTATTCTATTCCCCCGTCTCCCTGCTTTTAATGTTTATACAGGTAGATAGATACAGAAATAAATATGGACGTGTGGGCATATATCAGTTGTATATACATATGAATTTCCTATCTCCTACTGAGAAGGACCTAGAAGTAGTAATACCCTAATAGTAATGAGCACATGTTGTGCCTAGATGTTGATTTTTAAGTTGTTGTTGTTCAGTAGCTCAGTCGTGTCTGAATGAGTCAGCTCTTCGCATCAAGTGGCCAAAGTATTGGAGCTTCAGCTTCGGCATCAGTCCTTCCAATGAATGTTCAGGATTGATTTCCTTTAGGCTTGACTGGTTTGATCTCCTTGTTGTCCAAGGGACTTTCAAGAGGCTTCACCAACAGAATCAGGGCTTTTGGAGAAGAGTATGATTCCAGAACTGGGGCAGGGAAAATACAAGGTGACCCTGGAACATTTGCAGTGTTAAAAAAAGTAAGAAAGTGCTTTAAAAAAATGATAGTATGTCAGAAAGACACAGAAGTTAACCTCAAAGTGCTCCAAATAGCTAAAGCTGGAACAACTTGTGTAACAGAATAGGTAAATATGATGATATGAAGAATAAAACACCTATGAATTCATGATAATATAAACAGTGGTTGCATAAATTAGGAGAAGGGACAGCTCTTCTCTTACAGGAGAATTCCAGTTAATAAATGTAGATGGAATGAGAAAAATGAGAAGTCACAACTAGAATACCAGAGGAATAATTGTAGGCAAGATTCACTGATGAATGCTAAAATTATTGAGTAGAAGTTTATAGAAAAATGTAGCATTGCATAGCCTCAAATAGTTTCTCCTATAAAATTTTCATTTAGTTGTCCAGGTATGAGATACATGGTATTAACTGAATTGAAAAGAAGAGGACAACTTTAAGACATTTTGACGCCAAAGTGGATAAACTCAGTGACTTGAAGGGAAAGGGAGAGAGAGGAATTCCGAGATGAGTGGGGATCAGAGACTAGAATATTAGGAAAGTATATAGTTGACTAGGTCAGGAAAATTAAAGGAAAAACCAGTGGCAGGGGCAGTGAGGGAGATAATGAATACTTTGGCTTGGGACTCCAGTCTCTTAGCACAGAGGCTCTTCTAGCATCTGTGAATCTTCTCCAAGGGACTAGATAGAATCTTTCTTTTCCTGCTGCTGTTAGTAGAGGCTGGTTTGAAGCCAGGAGGGGAGGAAGTATCTCTAGTCTGTCTCATCCTTGGTGAGTTTGTGTAAGAATAAGCCCCACTTTTTGTTTTTTGGTATTGTTTTCTATAAATCTCAAGCTCATGTTCTTTTGCCTTTTTCTTTTTCTTCCACCCTAAGTCCCAAGGGACTTCCCATTCTCCCCTCTTGAGCATCCCATTTGTGGTCTTCTATTGGCTATGTCCTAGGCTGGATATGCTTGAGGGACTGAATTGTGACAAAGGTAGGCTGATGTTCTTCAGGCCTGCTCCTTATTCTTCTGGATCTGGCACTGCTAATAGCAGCATACAAGATTCTTTCAAAGTTGTGCTATCTAAACTCATACAATCTACAGAGAAAACTGAACATGGACTATAGAGCAATAGCATTGAGGTCCCAAGGTTTTAAGGCGACTTAAGTTTTAAGTAAAAAAAAACAAAACCCTACATTTCTGGTTATTTTTATTACTTAAAAATTTATAATTGTGATAAAATACACATAATACAACTTACCACCTTAATCACATTTAAGTGTTCGATTAAATGGTCTTAAGTACATTCACATTGTTGTGCAACAATCACCACCATTCATCTTCATAACTCTTTAAAAATCTTGTAAAACTGAAACTCTATAGCCATTGAAAAATAACTTCCCATTCTCCCCTCCTCCCAGTTCTCTAGCAACCACCCTATGTACCTCATACAAATAGAATCAGAGTATTTGTCTTTTTATAGCTGGATTATTTCATTTAGCATAATGTATTCAAGATTCATCCATGTTGTAGCATGTGTTAGAATTTCCTTCTTTTTAAGACTGAATTTCTTTGTATATCTACCACATTTTGTTTACTTATCTGTCAATGAACACTTGAGCTACTTTTATCTTTCGGCTATTGTGAATAATGCTGCTATGTACATGCTAGGGGTGGTTTTTTGTTAGGTTGTACAGTAGGTTTAGGGCTTCCCTGTTGGCTTAGTGGTATGGAATCTACCTGCAATGCAGAAGTCACAGGAGATGCAGGTTCAATTCCTGGGTTAGGAAGATCCCCTGGAAGAGGGCACAGCAACTCACTCTAGTGTTCCTGCCTGGAAAATCCCATAGACAAAGGGGCCTGGTGGGCTATAGTCCATAGAGTCACAAAGAGTCAGACATGACTGAAGCAGCTTAGCACACACATTAGGTTTGCTGCTGCTGCTAAGTTGCTTCAGTCGTGTCCGACTCTGTGCGACCCCATAGACGACAGCCCACTAGGCTCCTCTGTCCCTGGGATTCTCCAGGCAAGAACACTGGAGTGGGTTGCCATTTCCTTCTCCAATGCATAAAAGTGAAAAGTGAAATTTAAGTCACTGAGTCGTGTCCAACTCTTAGTAACCCCATGGACTGCAGCCTACCAGGCTCCTCTATCCATGGAATTTTCCAGGCAACAACATTAGGTTTAAGTCTGGCTTTTTAAGAAATTGCTAAAGTATTTTCTGAAGTAGCTGTACCATTTTACATTCCCACCAGCAATGTGTGAAGGCTCGTGTTTTTCTACATTCTTGTTAACACTTGGTATTGTCAGTCTTTTGTATCACAGGGGTAGCACTTATTGTGATTTTAGTTTACATTTTCCTAATGACTACTGATGTACAACTTTTCATGTGTCTTGTGCTTATCCTTAAAGGCCCAGGGAGGCATGAGGCTTCTGAGCCGGTGTGGGCAGAGGCCCTTGATGTCCTGGTCTCGTCCTCAACGCTGGGGCCCTGGTAGCGTGGGAATTTCTCAGATTTGCTTGTCTCTAGCTACAGTAAGCCAGAGGTCTTCCCTGGTGGCTCAGACAGTAAAGAGTCTGCTTGCGGTGCAGGAGACCAGGGTTCGATCCCTGGGTTGGGAAGATCCCATGGAGAAGGAAATGGCGACCCACTCCAGTATTCTTGCCTGGAAAATCCCATGGATGGAGGAGTTTGGCAGGCTATAGTCCATGGGGTCACAAAGAGTCGGACATGACTGAGCGACTTCACTTTTCACTTTAATGACTACTGATATACAACTTTTCATGTACTTACTAGAAATTTGTATATCTTCTTTGATAAAATGTCTCTTTAGATGTTTTGACCATTTAAAATTGGATCATTAGTTTTTTAATTAAGTAGTATTAATATATTTTATCATATATATGGTTTTAAAATATTTTCTTTCAGATGTCTTTTCAAGTTCTTAATTTTTTAAAAAATTGAAGTATAGTTGATTTATAGTATTATATTAATTTTAGGTCTGCAAATGGTGATTCAATTTTTTTTATAGATTATACTCAATTCAAAGTTATTGTAAAATATTGGCTATATTCTCTGTTCTGTACAGTGTATACTTGTAGCTTATTTATTATATACTTATTTTGCCTCTTCCTCTTTCCCTCTACCACTGGTAACTACTAGTTTGTTCTCTGTATCTGCCTTTTTCTGTTTTATTTATTCTTTTGTTTCATTTTTTAGATTATTCCATATATTAATATGTTTGTCTTTTCCTGACTTATTTCACTAAGAATGAAACCCTCCAGATCCATCCATGTGAATGCATTATTAATTATTCAGTTGTATAAGCTACTTATGTATTTTGGATATTCACCCCTTATTTGTCACATCATTTACAAATATATTTTCCATTCAGTAGGTTGTGTTTTCATTTTAGCAGTGGTTTTATTTGCTGTGCAAAAGCTTTTAAATTTAGTTAGGTTCAATTTATTTTTGTATTTTCATTTTCTTAAAGATTAAAATCTTTTACTTTTGGTGAAGCTCAGTTCATTGTTTTTTTCCCCATTCTATATTGTACTTTTGGTGTTATAACTAAGAAATTCTTTATCTAACCTAAGGAAACACACTTTTTCCTATATTTTCTAGAAAATTAATGACTTTAATTCTAATATTTAGACATATCCATTTTGAATTAACTTTTTTTTGTTTGTGGTATGAAGTTAATACCTTCATATAAGTAGGGCATAGCAACCCACTCCAGTATTCTTGCCTGGAGAATACCATGGACAGAAGAGCCTGGTGAGTTATTGTTCATACTGTTGCAAAGAGTTGGACATGACTGAAGTGACATAGCATGGACATGAAGTTAAAAAAGTCTCAAGTTTTGTTTAAACTATTTTGAAATAGTTGTAGACTCATAAAAATTTGTAAAAATGCACAGTAAAGTTAACTAAACTACAGACTTTATTTGTATTTCACCAGGTTTTACATGTATTTATTTTGTATGTGTATTTAATTTTAATGAAATTTTATTACATACATGAATTTCTGTAAAAAATATAGCAATCAGAATACAGAACTACTGCATCACACAAGAGCGACAACCTCATGCTACTTATTTATAAGCTATTCTTTATTGCTATAATTTTGTCATTTTGAAAACATTATATAAATGGAATCATAGTATATAACCTTTCAATATTGCTTTTCCTCTCCTGGTTTTGATCATTTTTGTCTTCTTACTTTGTCAGTCTAGCTCAAGGTTTTCCAATTTTGTGTATCTTTTCAGAGAAGCAATATTTTGTTTCCTTGGTTTTCTCTGTTGTTTCTCTGTTTTCTGTTTCATAAATTTCTATTAGAATAGAAATCAATAGAAATATTTATTATCTTCTTTCTTTGTGTTTAATTTTTAATTCTTCTAGCTTGTAAGTGGGAACTTACATTATTGATTTGAGATTTTTCTTCCTATCTAATAATATAGGTGTATACAGCTATAATTTTCTCTTTAATCATTTAGGCTCTGTTCCATACATTTTGATATGTTCTGCTTCCATTTTCATTCAGTTCAAAATATTTTTTAATTTCCCTTGTGAGTTTTTGACTCATACCTTGATTAGAAGTTGTTTGTTTGGACTTACTTTGTGGGCTGGCATAGGAATATCCTAATTGTTTCATATATGCTTAGAAAGTATGTGTACTCAGCTTTTGTTTGGTATGTTCTATAAATGTCAGTAGGTTAAATTGGTAGATAATATTTTTCATACGTTTGCTACCCTTACTGTTTCTCTGTCTAGTTCTATCAAATACTGAGTGGAGTACTGAATCTCCAACTCTAATTGTTGAATTACTTTTTAAATTTAGCCAGATTTTGCTCCATGTCTTTTTTTGCTTCATTGCACTTGTTATGTGTATATATATTTATGGTTGTTATATCTTCTTGATGTATTGACTCTTTTATCATTATGATCTGCCCCTGTTTGTCTCCAGTAATATTACTTGCCTTAAAAATAATTTTGTCTTGCACAGAAAAGGAAAGCATCAACAAAATGAAAAGGCAACTTACTAAATAGGACAAAATATTTGCAAATATATTTCATAAGGGATCAATATCCCAAATATATAAAGAACTCTTACAATTCTAGAACAACAGAAAACCCCAAAATTCTCATTAAAAATGGGCAGATGATTTGAGGAGACATTTTTCCAAGGAGGGCCTACAGGTGGCCAGCAGGTACATGAAAAAATGCTCAACATCACTAGGGAAATGCAAATCAAAACCACAATGAAATGTCATCTCATATCTGTTAGAATGGTTATAATAAAAAAAGAATAACACTGTTGATGAGGGTGTGAAGAAACGGGAACCTCTACACTTCAGTGGGAATGTAAATTGGTGCAGCCACTATGAAAAACAGTATGGAGGTTCCTCAAAAAATGAAAACTAGAACTCCCATATGATCCAGCAATTGCACTTCTGGTTAGTTTTCCAAACAAAATGAAAATCCTAACTTGAAAGATATGCACCTGCATGTTATTGCAACACTATTTACAATAGTCAAGAGAGAACCACTTAAGTGTCCATCAATGGATGAATGGATAAAGAAATTGTGGTGTACATATACAACAGAATATTACTCAGCAATAAAAAGGAACGAAATCTTGCCATTTGTGACAACGTGGATTGACCTTGAGGACATTAGGTTAAGTGAACTAAGTCGGATAAAGACAAATACTGTATGATCTCACTTATATATGGAATCTAAATTTTCAAAAAACAACCATACTTTTCGATGCAGAGAACAGATTGGTGGTTGCCAAAGCAGGAGGTGGGCAAAATGAGTGAAGGAGGCACAAATTTCTAGTTATAAAATAAATAAGTCACAAGGATGTAAGGTACAGCCTGGTTATTATGATTGATAATACTATATTGCATATTGGAAAGTTGCTAAGAGACTAAATCTTAAAAATTCTTGTCATAGGAAAAATTTGTAACTGTATATGGTGACAGGTGTTACTCAACCTTACTGTGGTGATCGTTTTACCATATGTACAGATTTATAATGTTATATCAGTTATATCTCAATAAAAAATTCTGATTACCCAAAGCTTAAGAAAAATAAAACTTAAATAGGTTGTCTTTCTCATTCCACCCTTAGAGAAGTTTGGCTAGAAAGACTTACCTATGTGTTAGGTAGTGTGAAAGAAGGGGAAAAAAACACTAGGGCAAACCAAAGTCAAAATCAGTGACTTTTGTTAACTTGATCTGTGGATTCTTTGACTAAAAGGAATGATGGAGGAGCAAAGTTTAACAAGGAATTAGATTTAAAGAATGAACAAACAGAGATGAACAGTATAGTAACTGAAATGAAAAAATATACTAGAAGGAATCAATATCAGAATGACTGAGGCAGAAGAATGAGTAAGTGAACTAGAAGACAGAGTGGTGGAAATCACTGCCACAGAACAGAATAAAGAATGAAAAGAATCGAAGACAATCTCAGAGACCTCTGTGACAGTATTGAATGGACCAACATTTATAGGGGTCCCAGAAGGAGACCTGCTGGGTATTATAGGGCTTCTGGGTATTATAGGGCTTCCCTGATAGCTCAGTTGGTAAAGAATCCCCCTGCAATGCAGGAAATCCTGGTTCAGTTCCTAGGTTGGGAAGATCCCCTGGAGAAGGGATAGGCTGCCCACTCCAGTATTCTTTGGCTTCCCTGGTGGCTCAGCTGGTAAAGAATCCACCTACAATGTGGGAGACCTGGGTTCAATCCCTGGGTTGGGGAGATCCCCTGGAGAAGGGAAATCCTCCAGTATTCTGGCCTGGAGAATTCCATGGACTGTATAGTCCATGGGGTAGCAAAGAGTCGGACATGACTGAGCAACTTTCATTTTCAGAAGTAGAAAAGAAAGAGAAAGGGCTGAGAAGATATTTGAAGGTATTATAGCTGAAAATGTCCCTAACATGATAAAGGAAACACTCAAGTTTAGGAAGCACAGAGAGTCCCATATAGGATGAACCCAAGGAGGAGGAACACGCTGAGACACAAATTAATCAAACTGACAAAAATGAAAGACAAAGAAAAAATACTAAAAGCAACAAGTAACACACAAAGGAATCTCTATAAGGTTATCAGCTGATTTTTCAGCAGAACGTAAGCCAGAAGGGAATGACATGATATATTTCAAGTGATGAAAGGGAAAACCTACAATCAAGAATACTCTATCCAGCAAAAATCTCATTCAGTTTCAATGGACAAATCAAAAGCTATGGATAAGCAAAGTTAAGAGAATTCAGCACCACCAAACCAGCTTTATAACATATTTTAAAGGAACTTCTCCAGGAAAGAAAGCAACTTAAAACAAAGACCAGCAACTTAAAACAACCTTGTACGTATATAGACTGCTGTATCAAAACCTCCTAGGAATAGCAAACCCCCAAACTACAATAGATACACCAACTAAAAAGAAAAAGGATCCCCAATACCACACCAAAGATAGTCATCAAACCACAAGAGAACAAAAGAGGAAGGGAAGAAAAAAGACCTACAAAAACAAACCCAAGACAGTGGGTTTAAGAAAATGGCCAATAGGCATATGCTGTTGTTGAGTCACTGAGTCTGACTCTTTGTGGCCCCATAGACTGTAGCCTGCCATGTTCCTCTGTCCACGGAATATTCCAGGCAAGAATACTGGAACGAGTTGCTGTTTCCTTCTCCAGGGAATCTTTTTGACACAGATTGAACTCGTGTCTCTTGTGTATCCTTCATTGGCAGGTGGATTCTTTACCACTAAACATCACCTGAGAAGCCCTATGTAAACCATAGGTAATCAATTAAAATTCAATTCATTGAGTGAGAAAAGCAATAATATTAGAAAATGCAATCGTTCTTTTTTTTTTTCTATTGAGGAATTAAAAACTCAGTTATTTTATTCCACAAGCTTGAATCTTGCTGCAGATCTTGTAGATCATCTCTCATTTTTTTAAAAAAACAAAATGCACAATATTAAAAACTGAACTAAATTAAGGTTTGGGGGGCTTTTGTATCTTAATGTGTATGCAATACCTACTTGAGGAGTTTGGTTACATTGGTATCTTGATTTTTGAGACCTGACTTAGAATCCGAAGCTGCTAAATTCAAGCAAGGATCTGTTCTCTTAAGCAGTGACTTTGTTCATCTTATGTTGCCATATTCAGTTCAGTTCAGTTCAGTTGCTCAGTCATGTCCGACTCTTTGTGACCCCATGGATCGCAGCACACCAGGCCTCACTGTCCACCACCAGCTCCCGGAGTTCACTCAAACTCATGTCCATCGAGCCGGTGATGCCATCCAGCCATCTCCTCCTCTGTCGTCCCCTTCTCCTCCTGACCCAATCCCTCCCAGCATCAGAGTCTTTTCCAATGAGTCAACTCTTTGCATGAGGTAGCCAAAGTATTGGAGTTTCAGCTTCAGCATCAGTCCTTCCAAAGAACACCCAGGACTGATCTCCTTTAGAATGGACTGGTTAGATCTCCTTGCAGTCCAAGGGACTGTCAAGAGTCTTCTCCAACACCACAGTTCAAAAGCATCAATTCTTTGGTGCTCAGCCTTCTTCACAGTCCCAACTCTCACATCCATACATGACCACTGGAAAAACCATAGCCTTGACTAGATGGACCTTTGTTGGCAAAGTAATGTCTCTGCTTTTGAATATGCTGTCTAGGTTTGTCATAACTTTCCTTCCAAGGAGTAAGCGTCTTTTAATTTCATGGCTGCAGTCACCATCTGCAGTGATTTGGGAGCCCCCAAAAATAAAGTCTGACACTGTTTCCACTGTTTCCCCATCTATTTGCCATGAAGTGATGGAACCAGATGCCATGACCTTAGATTTCTGAATGTTGAGCTTTAAGCCAACTTTTTCACTCTCCTCTTTCAGTTTCATCAAGAGGCTTTTTAGTTCCTCTTCACTTTCTGCCATAAGGGTGGTGTCATCTGCATACCTGAGATTATTGATATTTCTCCTGGCAGTCTTGATTCCAGCTTGTGCTTCTTCCAGCCCAGCGTTTCTCATGATGTACTCTGCATATAAGTTAAATAAGCAGGGTGACAATAAACAGCCTTGATGCACTCCTTTTCCTATTTGGAACCAGTCTGTTGTTCCATGTCCAGTTCTAACTGTTGCTTCCTGACCTTCATATAGGTTTCTCAAGAGGCAGGTCAGGTGGTCTGGTATTCCCATCTCTTTCAGCCATATTAAGATACATATATTGTCTCTGCATAAGTGGGAAGGAGAAACAGAGATAGCAGTTTTCCTTGGAGTGTTTAATATCTCCCCCCTCATAAAACTTGTAACAATTTAAAAGGAGAATAGGAATTCCCTGGTAGTCCAGCTGTTGAAAATGAAAGTTGAAAGTTAGTTGTACAGTCATGTCTGACTCTTTGCCATCCCATGGACTGTAGCCCGCCCGGCTCCTCTATCCATGGAATTCTCCAGGCGAGAGTACTGGAGTGGGTTGCATCTCCTCCAGGTGATCTTCCCGACCCAGAGATCAAACCCAAGTCTCTTGCATTACAGGCAGATTCTTTACCAACTGAGCTACTACAGTGGTTAGGACTCAGTGTTTTCACTTCATAGGCCCAGGTTTCATCTCTGATTGGGGAACCAAGACCCTGCAAACTTTGTGGCCAAAATAAGTAAATAAATAAAGAGATAAATGAAAAGAATAGCATAAACCAAATATTCCTTGAACATATTCATTTACTTGCATTATAAACATTGCTTCAGTAAACTAGATCTGATTGGCTGGAGAAAATGTAAAGTATCCTTATCATTGTTGTATTAAAGGGTATTTTCCTCAACTGCAAAGCACAAATGAAAGTTTTTATACAATAATCTTAACAAATTTCATGAATATCATTCCAAAGTCCATCATCTGATAAGAGAAAAGAATTTTCTTTCTCAATGTAGTACACATTTCACTCTGGGAGGAGTCAGCAATTTCTGGCTCCAAATACTAAGGCACATTTTGGCTTGTACCCCAAAAGGTCATGTCATTCTTACACAACTTAATCATCAGCTACATAGAGAAAAGCAACACTGCAATTTTTCTGATCATTTTAGTGAGGATGACTGGCTCAATTATATTTGAGCAAGTCAGTTATATTTCAATTCAGTCATTGAAATGTAATTGACTGGTTCTCCTCTTATTTTCATAATAGACACTACTACCTAGACCACATTTACTTAACTATAAGAAATGTCAGGAAGAATTGGAACTTTTCTGAGTGTGCCCATTAAAGCTGAAAATATGCCATCTTGTCTTTTACACGAGCTGCAAACATTTTGCATTGGTCTCATTATGCAATACAATATGCAAATATTCCAGTTGCCCTTCTCACCAGACTGCAAGGCCAGGACAATATGCACACCAAAAATGTTTTGTTTGATCTTTGTTAACTTGATTAATATGTGTCTTGGGGTGTTTTGCCTTGGGTTTATCCTGTTTGGGACTCTCTGAGTTTCTTGGACTTGGGTGATTATTTCCTTCCCCATTTTAGGGACGTTTTCAACTATTATCTCCTCAAGTATTTTCTCATGGTCTTTCTTTTTGTCTGCAGATGAATGGATAAGAAAGCTGTGGTACATATAAACAATGGAGTATTACTCAGCTATTAAAAAGAATACATTTGAATCAGTTCTAATGAGGTGGATGAAACTGGAGCCTATTATACAGAGTGAAGTAAGCCAGAAAGAAAAACACCCATACAGTATAATAACGCATATATATGGAATTTAGAAAGATGGTAACAATGACCTTGTATGTGAGACAGCAAAAGAGTAAAGAACAGTCTTTTGGACTCTGTGGGAGAGGGCAAGGGTGGGATGATTTGGGAGAATGGCATTGAAACATGTATATTATCATATGTGAAATGAATCGCCAGTCCAGGTTTGATGCATGATACAGGATGCTTGAGGCTAGTGCATTGGGATGACCCAGAGGGATGGGATGGGGAGGGAGGTGGAAGGGGGGTTTCAGGATGGGGAACACATGTACACCCATGGCGGATTCATGTCAATGTATGGCAAAACCAACACAATACTGTAAAGTAATTAGCCTCCAATTAAAATAAATAAATTTATATAAAAAAACAAAACCAAAAATGTTTTGTTTTATCTGTATCATTTTCTTACAATTTAGTGTTATTTGCTCAGTATTTTAGAAAACAGGAAATAGGAACAGTAAGTATGTGTTACTGATTTTACTGAATTTTAGTAAGATTGCAGAGTAGGACTGATATCTTTCTTCTCAATAATTAATCTATTTTTATAAAAGTGCAAAATTTTCCTCCACAAACTTACATAATCTAAGGATTAGATAGATGTCATTTGCAAAATAATATTTATGCTGAGAGATTGAGCTTGCAAAATTAATTACTGTAATCTTTAAAACTATGTGAATTATTATATTTTGGAACTTTTATAAACATATCAATTAAAGCTTAAAGAAACAAAAACTATTTGATAATGTAGAACTTTAATGTGCACAAGATTTTGTGTGTGCCCTCCAAGAGTGGAGTCTTTGTTTCTTCCAGTCCCATGGAAGTCCTGCTGGCCCTCAAAGTCAGATTCTATGGGAATTCTTAGTCCCTTTGCTGAATCCTCATGCTGGGAAGCCTAACGTGGGATTCAGAACCTTTATAACACTGGGAGAACTTTGGAATTGTTGTTCTCCAGTTGGTTCATCCAACAAGTATGAGATTTGATTTAATTGTAATTGCACCCCTCCTACCATCTCATTGAATCAATCTCTCTGATAATGTAGGACTTATATAGAGATATAAACTCAATAGTTAGTCCACCATAGAAATATCAATAATTCATAAACCTCTATAAAGGAAACTAAGCATCTTGCCATCAGATATGTTTTTCTTAATGTGGAATATTCAGGATAGAGATGTCATTCATCAGATTAAGTAATAACTAATTAGTTCTATTTCAGTTAAGATAAACTTCTACTCATTTGTAAAGTTTTTTAAAATTAATTTTTGTTGGAGTATAGTTGCTTTCCAATGTTGTGTTAGTTGCTGTACAGCAAAGTGAATCAGCTATAGATATATATATATGTATGTATATATATACACACAGACATATATTCCTTATGTTTTGGATTTTCTTCCCATTTATGTCAACAAAGAGTCAAATTCTGTGTGCTGTACAATAGTTTCTCATTAGTTATCTATTTTATACACGATATCAATAGTGTATATATGTCAATCGCATTCTCGTAGTTCTTCCCAAGCAGAGAGGGAAACCCCTTGGTGTCTATACATTTGTTCTATATGTCTGTGTGTCTATTTCTGCTTTGAAATAATATAATCTATGCCATTTTTTCTAGATTCCATATATATGTATTAATATATTTATTTTTTCCTTTCTGACTTACTTCAGTCTGTATGTGAGTCTCTAAGTCCATCCATGTCTCTGCAAATTACCCAGTTTCATTCCTTTTTATGACTGAGTAATATTCCATTATATGTAGGTACCACGTCTTTATCCATTCATCTGTGAATGGACATTTAGTTTGCTTTCATGTCCTGGCTATTGTAAATAGTGCTTCAGTGAACACTGAGGTACATTTTTCTCTTCACTGGGTATATGCCCAGTCAAAGGCATATATCTGGGATTGCTGGATCAAATGGTAGTTCTACTTTTAGTTTTTTAAGGAGTTTCCATACTGTTCTCCATAGTAATTGTTTCAATTTACATTCCCACCAACAGTGTCAGAGGGTTCACTTTTTTCCACACCCTCTCCAGCATTTGTTTATGGATTTTTGACGATGGACATTCTGCCAAGTATGAGGTGATGCCTCATTGTAGTTTTGATTTGCATTTCTCTAATAATTAGTGATGTAGAGCTTCTTTTTATGTGTTTGTTGGCCAAGCATATATCCTCTTTGGATGAATGTCTATTTAATCTTACACCCATTTTTTGATTGAGTTTTTTTTTTTTTTTTAATATTGAACTGTTTGTATGTTTTGGAGATTAATCCTTTGTCAGTTGCTTTGCAATTATTTTTACCCAGTCCATAGGTTGTCTTTTCATTTTGTTTATGGTTTCCTTTGCTATGCACAAAGCTTTTAAGTTTAGTTAGGTCCCGTTTGTTTATTTTTGTTTTTATTTTCTTTACAGCATGTATCAAAAAGATCTTGCTGTGATTTATGCTAAGAATATTCTGCCTGTGTTTTTCTCTAAGAGTTTTGTAGTGTTTGGCCTTAAAAATAGCTCTCAATCCATTTTGAGTTTTATTTTTGTGTATGGTATTAGGGGGGCTTCCTAGGGGGCTCAGTGGTAAAGGAGTAGGAAATGGCATCCCACTCCAGTATTCTTGCCTGGAAAATTCCAGGGGCGGAGGAGCCTGGCAGACTATAATCAATGGGGCCACAGAGTTGGACAAAACTGAGGAACAGAACATGCACACATCTATAATATTAACTCTTCCCTACACCCATGGCCTTGTACATCTTTGATAAATATCCTTGCTTTGTGTTTATCTAGTCTTTAATACAATTTAAAACAGATTAGGGTTGAATAAAGAGTCTACAGAGAGTTTAACCAAGATGGTGGAGTAGGAAGACCTTAAGCTCACCACCTCTCATGGGCCTACCAACATTACAGCTATTTACGGAGCACCTACTGATGAGAAAGACACGAATCTAACAGAAAAGACCTTCTACAACTAAAGATATAAAGAAAGACCCACAATAAGATGGGTAGGAAGAGTGGAGCTGTGCTATAGTAGAGACTCATACCCTTAGGTGGGTGACCCAAAAAGGGGAAGATAAATAAAATTGCAGAGTTTCTTCCCAGGGACTCATGGGTCTAAGTCCTACAGCAGGCTCCCCCACTGAGGGTCCTGTACTGGAAAGATGAACCCCTCAGAATGATTGACTTTGAAGGCGAGCAGGGCTTACTTTCAGGAGACCAAGAGGGCTGTGGGAGGTAGAAAGTCCCCTCTTAAAGGGCATACAAAATATCCCACACCCTCTGGGACCTAGGGTTGAAATAGTAGTTTGAAAGAAGCCTGGGTCAGAACTACTTCCTCATCTTGGAGAACCTCCTGTAGAGGCAGGAGGCAACTGGAGCTCAACCTGAGACCATAGCACTGGCAGAAGCCATTTGGGGAGCTCATTATACCATGTGGACACTGATCCTGGCAAGTGCCTATTTGGAATTCTTCCTCTAGCTTATTAGCACCCGGACCTGGTCTCACTTGCAGCCTATTGGTACCAGTACTGAAATGCCTCAGGCCAAGCAACTAGCTGGGCAAGGACACAGTCCCACCCACCAGCAGACAGGCTGCTTTAAGATCCCTGAAGCCCACAGCCGCCCTGGGACAAGGCCATGTCCTCCAGAGGGCTGAGGACTGGGCTGCACACACCCCATTACAGGCACTAATCATGGGACACCCAGTGCCCTGCAGCCAGAGACCCTGGCCCATCAGTGGGCCAACATCAGCCCCAGGACAGTTGCAGGCCTTCAGCCTGCATGGCATGACCAAGATAACCCGTCAGCAGGCTGGCATAAGTTTTGGGATACCTTGGACCTGCAACCAGCCCCACCTACCAATGGGCCAACACCAACTCCATGACCTCCAGGGACGTGCTCCAGGTATCTTGGACATGGCTCCATCTACCAGTGAGACAACATTAGCTACATAACTCCAACATCCTCAGTTCTGCCCATCAGTGGGCCAACACCAGCTCTAGAACCCCTGGGCCCAGTAGCCAGAGACCTCAGAATCCAGCTCTGCCTGCCAGTGGACTGACTTTAGATCCAGGACCCAGCTTTACCCACCAATGTGCAAGCATCAGCTCCAGGATTCCCTGGGCCCCAACTCCACTCACCAGTGTGTGGCCACCAGTTCTAGGACCACTGTAACCTTGCAGCCAGCTGTATAGGACCCAGCATGCCCATCAGTTGGTCACCTCCAGCTCTGAGACACCTGAGGTCCCTCAGCCAGCTGTCTTGGGATCTGGCCCCACTCACTAGCAGGCTGATACAAGTTTTGGGATGCCCTGGATCCCTCAGCCAGCTGCACTAGGAGCTGGCTGCTCGCCAGTGGGCCAACACCAATACCCTGCAGGCAGAGATCCTGGGACCCAGCTCTGCCCACAAGTAAGCCACCACTAACCCCTTGATCCCCTGTGCCCTGATGCCATCAACCGGCAGGCTGACACCAGCACTGGGATCCTCTGGGCCTCCTGCCTCACTCCCCCATTCCCACCCCCACAGCAGGCTAACACCAGCTGTGAGATACCTTGGACTCCTCAGTCAGCCACTTCATGATCCAGCCTCATTTATCAGGCCAACATGAGCTTTGGGACACCAGTTGTGTCCAAAATGTGCAACTAGTTGTATCAGGAACCAGCCCCACCTACTGATAGGCTGACACTAGATCCAGGAACTCAGGTCCCACCAACTACAGAACCTGACTCTGCCCACTAGTGAGCCAGCACTAGCCCCAGGACCCCTCATGACTCCACAGACAGCCACCTTGTGACCCAGCTCCTCAACCAGCAGCCAGCAACCTCCACACAAGGCAGGACCTGGTAATCAACTGATCCAAGGCCAGCCATGCCTACGGAGGACCCATGCAGCCCACATAGGGGGCCTGCCTAGAGCATATGTTATGGTGACCATATGGAGAGGAGAGTATGCTGCTTGGATGCATAGTATGTCTCCTACAAAAGGTGCCTTCTCCAAGGTCTGGAAATGTAACCAACCTACCAGATGTATAGAAACAAAAACAGCAAATCAGGCAAAATGCAGCAACAGGAACAAGTTTCAAATGCAAGAACAAAATAAGACCCCAGAAGAATTAAGTGGAGATAGGCAATCTACCCAATAAAAAGTTCAAGGTATTTATTATAAAGATTATCAATAAAGATAAAGAATTTGGGAGAATGGATCAAGAGTATGAGAAGTTAGAAATTTTAAACAAAGAGAAAATATAAAGATGAAGACAAAGCAGAGATGAAGATCACAATAACTGAGATAAAATATACACTATAAGGGAGACTTCCCTTGTGGCCCAATGGTTAAGAATCCACCTGCCAATGCAGGGGACACAGGTCTAATCCCTGGTCCGAGAACTAAAATCCCACATGCCAGGGGCAACTACGCCTTTGTGCCATGATTGCTGAAGCCCATGCATTCCAGAGTCTGCACTCTGCAACTTCTGGGTGCATGCTACAGCTACTGAAGCCCTCCTGCTCTGGAGGACATGCTCTGCAACAACAGAAACCATCACAATGAGAAGTCCACACACCCTAATTAGAGAGTAGCCCCCACTCACTGCAACTAGAGAAAGCCTGTGCACCACAACAAAGACCCAGCAGCCAAAAATACATTAAAAAAATATACTAGAGAGAACAAACTGTAATTTAAATGATATAGAGGGACACATTAGTGAGCTGGAAGACAGAATAGTGGAAATCATTGAAACTGAATAGAAAAGAAAAAATGAGCACTGTATAAAGAGACCTTTGAGACAACATCAGGTATATTAACATTCACATTGTAGGGGTCTCAGAAGGAGAAAAGAGAGAGAAAATGACAGAGAGCATATTTGAAGACATAAGAGTGGAAAACTGCCCTAAACTGGGAATAGAAACACATCTAGGTCCAGGAACCACAGAAAATTCCAAACAGGATCAATCCAAAAGGCCCACACCAAGTCACATTGTAACTAAAGTGGCAAAAATTAAAGACAAATAAAGAATATTAAACAGGGAGGGAGGAGAGAAGAGGGTTCAGGATGGGAAACACATGTATACCTGTGGCGGATTCATGTTGATATATGGCAAAACCAATACAATATTGTAAACTTAAAAAAGAAAATTAAAAAAAATAAAAAAAAAAGCAAGAAGGGAAAAAGGAACGAGTTACCTATAAAAGAACTCCCATAAGGCTGTCAGCCGACTTTTCAGTAGAAACTCTGTAGGTCAGAAGGGAGTGGCATGATATATTTAAAACTATGAGAGAGGAAAACCTACAATTAAGAGTACTCTACCTGGCAAAGGTTTCATTCATATTTGGAGAGATCAAAAATTTTGCAGACAGGCAGAACCTAAAAGAGTTCAAAACCACAAAATCATCTTTACAAAAATGTTAAAAAGGCTTTTCTAAGTGGAAAAGAAATGGTCGTAACTAGAAATGTGAAAATTATGAAAACAAACAGCTCTCTGGAAAGGCAAATACACAGAAAGGGTAGTAAGTCAATGAGATAACAAAGCAAGTGGGAACATTAAAGCACAAAAGTAGTAAAAAGTCATCCATATCCACTGTCAGTAGTTAAGGGAAAAACACAAACATGGAAAGTAAGCAATATGCTACTAGACAACTAATGTATCAGTGAAGAAACCAAAGAAGAAATAAAAAATATCTGTAGACAAGTGAAAATGAAGACACAGTGATCCAAAATTAATGGGATATAGCAAAAGTAGTTCTAAGAAGGAAGTTTATAGTTATGCTTTACCTCAGAAAAGAAGAAAAATATCAAAGAAACAAACTAACCTTACACCTAAAAGAAGAACAAACAAAACCCAAATTTGGCAGAAGGAAAGAAGTCATAAAAATCAGAGCTGAAATTAATGAAATAGAGACTAACAAAAAATAGAGAAATCAGTGGAACTAAGAGCTGGCTCTTGGAAAAGATAAAATTGATAAACTTCTAACTAGCCTCATCAAAAAAATAAAATAAAAAGAGAGAGAGAGAGAAGGCCCAAGTCAGTAAAACCAGAAATGAAAAAGAATTTACAGCTGACAGCACAGAAATACAGAGGGTCATAAGAGATTGCTATACACCAATAAAATGTGCAACCTAGAAAAAAATGGACAAATTTTTGGAAATATATAATCTCCCAACCAAATCAGGAAGAAAGTACAAATAACAGTAACGAAACTGAATCAGTAGTAAAAATTCAAGACAAGATGGCTTCATAGTTGAAGCCAAACATTAATATCTATCCTTTTGAAACTACTTGAAAAAATTTCAGAGAAAGGGACATTTCTGAACTTATTCTGTGAGGTCAGCATCACCCTGATACCAAAACCAGACAGAAAAAATCACACAAAAAATAAAATTGCAGCAGTTATCTATATGAACGTAGGTGTAAAAATTCTCAACAAAATATAAGCTAACTGAATCCAACAATGCATTAAAGGATCATACACAATGATCAAGTGGAATTTATCCTAGTAATGCAAAGATTTTTCAATGCTTACAAATCAATCAATGTGATACATCACATTAACAAATTGAAGAATAAAGCCATGTGGTCATCTCAGTAGATGTTGAAAATGCTTTTGATAAAGTTCAACATCCAATTATGATAAAACAATCTCAGGAAAATGGGCATAGAGAAAACATACCTCAATATAGTAAAGGCCATTTATGATAAACATACAGCTATTAATAACATCCTGTTCAATGGTGAAAAGCTGAGTGCATTTCCTCTAAGATGAGGAACAAGACAAGGATGTTTGTTTACTCCCATCACTTCTATTCAACATAGTTTTGAAAGTCCTGGCCACAGAAATCAGAGAAGGAAAAGAAATAAAAGGAAGCCAAATTGGAAAGGAAGAAGTAAAACTGTCACTGTTTGCAGATGACATGATACTGTACATAGAAAATCCTAAAAATGCCACCAGAAGACTAATAGAGCTCTTCAATGAATTTGGTCAAGCTGCAGGATACAAAGTTAACATACATCTATTTGTTGCATCTCTATACAGCAACAAACTATCTGAAAGAGAAACTAAAGAATCCCATTTACAGTCACATCAAAAAGAATAAAATATCTAGGAAGAAACCTACCTAAGACCTGTACTAAGAAAACTTTTAAGATACTGGTGTAAGAAATTGAATATAACACAAACAGATGAAAAGATACTCCTTGTTCATGGATTGGAAGAATCAATATTGTTAAAATGATCATACTACCCCAGGCAGTCTGTAGATTCAATACAATCCCTATCAAAATACCAATGGCATTTTTTTCCTCAGAACTAGAACATTTAATTTTAAAATTTGTATGCAAGCACAAAGGACCTTGAATAGCCAAAACAATTTTGAGAAAGAGGAACAGATCCTGTGGTATTATGCTCCCTGACTTCAGATTGTACTACAAAGCTACAGAGATCAAAACCGAATGGTATTGCCACAAAAACAGACATAGATCAATGAAACAGATGGGAGAACCCAGAAGTAAACCCACAAGTTTATGGTCAATTAATCTATGACAGAAGAGATAAGAATGTGCAATGTGGAAACACAGTCTCCTCAGTAAGTGGTGCTGGGAAAATTGGATAGCTACATGTAAATAAATTGAACTGGACTACTTTCTCACACAAAAGTAAATTCAAAGTGGTTTAAAGACCTAAATGTAAGAACAGAAACCATAAAGTTCATATAAGAAAACATATGCATAACACTGTATGACATAAATGATGGAAATTTTTTTTGGATCTGTCTCCTAAGATAAAGAGAAATGAAAGCAAAAATAAACAAATGGATTTCAAAGCTTTTGCACGGCCAAGGAAATCATTGCCAAAATGAAGACAATCTACTGAATGGGGAAGAATATTTGTAAATCATATGACTGATTGGGAGTTGGTCACTGTTGTGATCTATCTATCTTATCTTTATCCTTTCATCTATTGATGGGTCAGTAGAATATTACTCAGCCGTAAAATGATGAAATCTTGCCATTTGCAATTACGTGGATGGATCTGGAGGGTATTATGCTTGGTGAAATAAATCTGAGAAAGACAAATACTGCATGTTATCACTTACATATGGAGTAATCTAAAAAATGAAACAAAAGAATGAATATAACAAAACAGAAAACACAGATAAAGAGAACAAATTAGTGGTTACCAGTAGGTAGAGGGAAGGAAGGAGGGGCAAAATAGGGACAAGGGATTAAGAAGTACAAACTACCATGTATAAAATAAATAACCCGCAAGGATATATTGTACACCACAGGGAATATAGCCAACATCTTATAATAACTTTAAATAACTGTTAATATAAAAATACTGAATCATGAACTTGTATACCTGAGATTAATATAATATTATGAATCAACTGTACATCAAAAAAAAGTCTATATTGCAAATCTATGTTTTCCACAAACATTGTTGAAATGTACTTTTAAAAAGTTTAGGATATACGTTAGGCTGTGCCCATTGTTTTCTTAGTATTCTTAATGTTAAGGTAATTTGTTCATTTTATTTCAAGTTTCTGGATTAAATGATGTTGAGGGTATCAGTTATTGCTTCTTCTGCCTTCTGAACAATATGTTTGTTATATAGGAAATAGTTTAGTAGATATTCTGTTGTTTGAATTAGATTTCTATCAGAAGATGTCAGGATAATTGAAACCCCTCTTTTTTCATATAGTGTATTTTGGAACAAGTTTTGTAATGTTTTTTGGGAAAGTATCATCCATGTTTTTTTTCTGGATAGATCAGCTGTAGTGTGCTACTGTATAGTATAAGGTTTTCTTTTTGGTTCCTCAGTTTTATTGATTACTATACTATTAAGTTCATGAGTTTCTATATAGGAGTAACTTCTGGAACAATCAGTGAATTTGGCTTTGAAAATTTTGGGATTTGGGACTCATGATTTCTGAACTTGAGCAAGTCACTTAAGCTTTGTGGACCTCGGTTTTTCCATATATAAATTAGGGATAATAATGTTACTCATTATCATTTAGGATTACAAAACAGATTCTTGTTTTTTAGTTGCTAAGTTGTCTCTGATTGTTTGTGACCCCATGGACTGCAGCACGCCAGGCCTCCCTGTCCTTCACTACCTTCCAGAGTTTGCTCAAACTCATGTCCATTGAGTCGGTGATGCCACCCAACCATCTCATCCTCTGCCACCCGCTTCTCCTTTTGTCTTCAATCTTTCCCAGCATTGGGTCTTTTTGAGTGAGGCAGCTCTTCACATCAGTTGGCCAAAATATTGGAATGTCAGCTTCAGTATAAGTGAATGATTATTCCAATGAATATTGAGGACTGATTTCCTTTAGGATTGACTGATATGATCTCCTTGCTGTCCAAGGGACGCTCAAGAGTCTTTTCCAGCACCACAGTTCGAAATATGAATTCTTCGGTGCTCAGTTTTCTTTATAGTACAACTCTCACATCCATTATATGACTACTGGAAAAACCATAGCTTTGACTATACAGACCTTGGTCAGCAAAGTGATGTCTCTGCTTTTTAATATTCTATCTAGGTTTGTCATATCTTTTCTTCAAAGGAGAAAACATCTTTTAATTTTATGTCTGCAGGTACCATCTGCAGTGATTTTCAGTTCAGTTCAGTTGCTGAGTTGTGTCCGACTCTTTGTGACCCCATGAATCACAGCACGCCAGGCCTCCTTGTCCATCACCAACTCCCGGAGTTCACTCAAACTCATGTCCATCGAGTCGGTGATGCCATCCAGCCATCTCATCCTCTGTCGTCTCCTTCTCCTCCTGCCCCCAATCCCTCCCAGCATCAGAGTCTTTTCCAATGAGTCAACTCTTCCCATGAGGTGGCCAAAGTATTAGAGTTTCAGCTTCAGCATCAGTCCTTCCAAAGAACACCCAGGACTGATCTCCTTTAGAATGGACTGGTTGGATCTCCTTGCAGTCCAAGGGACTCTCAAGAGTCTTCTCCAACACCACAGTTCAAAAGCATCAATTCTTTGGTGCTCAACTTTCTTCACAGTCCAATTCTCGCATCCATGCATGACCACTGGAAAAATCATAGCCTTGACTAGACAGACCTTTGTTGGCAAAGTAATGTCTCTGCTTTTGAATATGCTATCTAGGTTGGTCATAGCTTTCCTTCCAAGGAGTAAACAATCTTTTAATTTCATGGCTGCAGTCACCATCTGCAGTGATTTTGGAGCTCCAGAAAATAAAGTCTGACACTGTTCCCACATCTATTTCCCATGAAGTGATGGGACAAGATGCCATGATTTTAATTTTCTGAATGTTGAACTTTAAGCCAACTTTTTCACTCTCCTCTTTCAGTTTCATCAAGAGGCTCTTTAGTTCCTCTTCACTTTCTGCCATAAGGGTGGTATCATCTGCATATCTGAGGTTATTGATATATAATCTCCCAGCAATCTTGACTCCAGCTTGTGCTTCTTCCAGTCCAGTGTTTCTCATGATGTACTACTCTGCATAGAAGTTAAATAAGCAGGGTGACAATATACAGCCTTGACGTACTCCTTTTCCTATTTGGAACCAGTCTGTTGTTCCATGTCCAGTTCTAACTCTTGCTTCCTGACCTGCATGTAGGTTTCTCAAGAGGCAGGTCAGGTGGTCTGGTTTTCCCATCTTTCAGAATTTTCCATGGTTTATTGTGATCCACACGGTCAAAGGCTTTGGCATAGTCAATAAAGCAGAAATAGATGTTTTTCTGGAACTGTCTTGGTTTTTCGATGATCCAGCAGATGTTGGCAATTTGATCTCTGGTTCCTCTGCCTTTTCTAAAACCAGCTTGAACATCTGGAAGTTCATGGTTCATGTATTGCTGAAGCCTGGCTTGGAGAATTTTGAGCATTACTTTACTAGTGTGTGAGATGAATGCAGTTGTGTGGTAGTTTGAGCATTCTTTGGCATTGCCTTACTTTGGGATTGGAATGAAAACTGACCTTTTCCAGTCCTGTGGCCACTACTGAGTTTTCCAAATTTGCCGGCATATTGAGTGCAGCACTTTCATATCATCATCTTCCAGGATATGAAATAGCTCAACTGAAATTCCATCACCTCGCTAGCTTTGTTCATAGTGATGCTTTCTAAGGCCCACTTGACTTCACAGTCCAGGATGTCTGGCTCTAGGTGAGTGATCACAACATCATGATAATCTTGGTCATGAAGATCTTTTTTGTACAGTTCTTCTGTGTATTCTTGCCACCTCTTCTTAATATCTTCTGCTTCTGTTAGGTCTATACCATTTCTGTCCTTTATCGAGCCCATCTTTGCATGAAACATTCCCTTGGTATCTCTAATTTTCTTTAAGAGATCTTTAGTCTTTCCCATTCTGTTGTTTTCCTTTATTCTTTACATTGATTGCTGAGGAAGGCTTTCTTATCTCCCCTTGCTACTCTTTGGAACTCTGCATTCAGATGCTTATATCTTTCCTTTTCTCCTTTGCTTTTCACTTCTCTTCTTTTCACAGCTATTTGTAAAGCCTCCTTAGACTGCCTTTTTGCTTTTTGGCATTTCTTTTCCATGGAGATGGTCTTGATCCCTGTCTCCTGTACAATGTCACGAACCTCTGTCCATAGTTCATCAGGCACTCTTATCTATCAGATCTAGGCCCTTAAATCTATTTCTCACTTCCACTGTATAGTCATAAGGAATTTGATTTAGGTCATACCTGAATGGTTTAGTGGTTTTCCCTACTTTCTTAAATTTTTCTTACTTTCTTCACTTCAGAGCCCTTCTGAATTTGGCAATAAGGAGTTCATGATCTGAGCCACAGTCAGCTCCTGGTCTTGTTTTTGCTGACTGTATAGAGCTTCTCCATCTTTGGCTGCAAAGAACATAATCAATCTGATTTCAGTGTTGACCATCTGATGATGTCCATGTGTAGAGTCTTTTCTTGTGTTGTTGGGAGAGGGTGTTTGCTATGACCAGTGCATTCTCTTGGCAAAACTCTATTAGCCTTTGCCCTGCTTCACTCCGTAATCCAAGGCCAAATTTGCCTGGTACCCCAGGTATTTCTTGACTTCCTACTTTTGCATTCCAGTCCCCTATAATGAAAAGGACATCTTTTTTGGGTGTTAGTTCTAAAAGGTCTTGTAGGTCTTCATAGAACCGTTCAACTTCAGTTTCTTCAGCATTACTGGTTGGGGCATAGACTTGGATTACTGTGATATTGAATGGTTTGTCTTGGAAACGAACAGAGATCATTCTGTCTTTTTTGAGATCGCATCCAAGTACTGCATTTCGGACTCTTTTGTTGACCATGATGGCTACTCCATTTCTTCTAAGGGATTCCTGCCCACAGTAGTAGATATAATGGTCATCTGAGTTAAATTCACCCATTCCAGTCCATTTTAGTTCACTGATTCCTAGAATGTTGACATTTACTCTTGCCATCTCCTATTTGACTACTTCCAATTTGTCTTGATTCATGGACCTAACATTCCAGGTTCCTATGCAATATTGCTCTTTACAGCATTGGGCCTTGCTTCTATCACCAGACACATCCACAGCTGGGTATTGTTTTTACTTTGGCTCCATCCCTTCATTCTTTCTGGAGTTATTTCTCCACTGATTTCCAGTAGCATATTGGGCACCTACTGACCTGGGGAGTTCCTCTTTCAGTATCCTATCATTTTGCCTTTTCAGACTCTTCATGGGGTTCTCAAGGCAAGAATACTGAAGTGGTTTGCCATTCCTTTCTCCAGTGGACCACATTCTGTCAGACCTCTCCACCATGACCCTCCCATCTTGGGTGGCCCCATATGGCATGGCTTAGTTTCATTGAGTTAGACAAGGCTGTGGTCCGTGTGATTAGATTGACTAGTTTTGTGTGATTATGGTTTGTGTGTCTGCCCTCTGATGCCTCTTGCAACCCCTACCCTTACTTGGGTTTCTCTTACCTTGAATGTGCGGTATCTCTTCACGGCTGCTCCAGCAAAGCACAGCCATTGCTCCTTACCTTGGATGAGGGGTATCTCCTCACAGCTGCCCCTCCTGACCTGAACATGGAGTAGCTCCTCTCAGCCCTCCTGTGCCCGTGCAGCCACAGCTCCTTGGACATGGGGCAGTGATTTTAGAGCCCAAGAAATAAAATCTGCCACTATTTCCATTTTTTCTCCATCTATTTGCGATGAAGTGATTGGACTGGAATGTTGAGTTTTAAGCCAGCTTTTTCACTCTCCTCTTTCATCTTTGTCAAGAGGCTCTTTAGTTCCTCTTCACCTTCTGTGATAAGGGTGTTGTCATATACGCATCTGAGGTTATTGATATTTTTCCCGGCAATCTTGATTCCAGCTTGTGCTTCATCCAGCCTGGCATTTCGCATGATATACTCTGCATATAAGTTATATAAGCAGGGTGACAATATACAGCCTTGACATCAGATCAGATCAGATCACATCAGTCACTCAGTCGTGTCCGACTCTTTGCGACTCCATGAATCGCAGCATGCCAGGCCTCCCTGTCCATCACCAACTCCCGGAGGTCACTCAGACTCACGTCTATTGAGTCAGTGATGCCATCCAGCCAACTCATCCTCTGTCGTCCCCTTCTCCTCCTGCCCCCAATCCCTCCCAGCATCAGAGTCTTTTCCAGTGAGTCAACTCTTCGCATGAGGTGGCCAAAGTACTGGAGTTTCAGCTTAAGCATCATTCCTTCCAAAGAAATCCCAGGGCTGATCTCCTTCAGAATGGACTGGTTGGATCTCCTTGCAGTCCAAGGGACTCTCAAGAGTCTTCTCCAACACCACAGTTCAGAAGCATCAATTCTTAGGCGCTCAGACTTCTTCACAGTCCAACTCTCACATCCATACATGACCACTGGAAAAACCATAGCCTTGACTAGACAGACCTTTGTTGGCAAAGTAATGTCTCTGCTTTTGAATATGCTATCTAGTTTGGTCATAACTTTCCTTCCAAGGAGTAAGTGTCTTTTAATTTCATGGCTGCAGTCACCATCTGTAGTGATTTTGGAGCCCAGAAAAATAAAGTCTGACACTGTTTTCACTGTTTCCCCATCTATTTCCCATGAAGTGGTGGGACCGGATGCCATGATCTTCGTTTTTTGAACGTTGAGCTGTAAGCCAACTTTTCACTCTCCACTTTTACTTTCATCAAAAGGCTTTTGAGTTCCTCTTCACTTTTTGCCATAAGGGTGGTGTTGGTATCATCTGCATATCTGAGGTTATTGATATTTCTCCCGGTAATCTTGATTCCAGTTTGTGTTTCTTCCAGTCCAGAGTTTCTCATGATGTACTCTGCATATAAGTTAAATAAACAGGGTGACAATATACAGCCTTGATGAACTCCTTTTCCTATTTGGAACCAGTCTGTTGTTCCATGTCCAGTTCTAACTGTTGCTTCCTGACGTGCATACAAATTTCTCAAGAGGTGGATCAGGTGGTCTGGTATTCCCATCTCTTGATGAATTTTCCACAGTTGATTGTGATCCACACAGTCAAAGGCTTTGGCATAGTCAATAAAGCAGAAATAGATGTTTTTCTGGAACTCTCTTGGTTTTTCGATGATCCAGCGGATGTTGGCAATTTGATCTCTGGCCTTGACATACTTTTGCCAATTTTGAGTCATTCCACTGTACCAAGTCTGGTTTCAACTTGTTTCTTGACCTGCATGCAGGTTTCTCAAGAGGCAAGTAAGGTGGTCACAACAAGAGAAGTCACTGCAATGAAAAGCAATGAGAAGCCTGTGCACCACAACAAAATCTATTTAGGATTTCAAAAATAGCTTACTGTTAATGGTTTGGGCTTCCGTGGTGGCTCAGATGGTAAAGAATCTGCATGCAGTGCAGGGGACCTGGGTTGGGAAGATCCCGTGGAGAAGGACATGACAACCCACTCCAGTATTCTGTCCTGGAGAATTCCCATGGACCTGGAGGGGTACATTCCAAGGGGTCACAAAGGGTCGGACACAACTGAGCAACTCAGTACACATTAATGGTTTATACAAATAGTGCCTTTATGTTACATAACAAGAAAGAAAAGATAAGCTTTTCAGCACAAATATGATAGCTCAGTAATGACCTTAGGGGCATAAGCTCACCTCATCTTCCTGTTCACCATCTTTAGTATGTAAGACTTTTGCCCTTGTGCTTTTTGAGTCATTGCCACAAAATGGCTATTATAACTTCGGGCCTTTTGTTATATTTCAGGCATAAAGAAGAGAAAGGACTAAAATGCTCAAGGAAAAAAACTTTTTTTCTTAGTGAGGTTCTCTCTTTTAATTTGGCCAGAGAACCCCCTAGGGATATATGGCTGCAGCGTTGGCCAGAAGTATGTTACATGGCTACTAATGACTTTCAAGGAAAGCTGGGGTATTGTATATTTTGGCTCTTCACTCTCTATAGTAGAGGAAGGCAAAGGTGAATATACTGTGTTTAGGATATAGGTCAGCTAGTCAACAATGTTTGCTTTCGTCAGTGGTTCAAAGGATTTAATGATGCACTGTATTTTAAAAATTTTATAAAGTGTAATTTAAATAAAAGTTATTTATTATTCCTCTTACCTTTGATTATGATCTTGTAAACTAGAGTTATTTTTCATTTTATTCTAATTTTATATTCAAGGCTCAGAATATCTTCGAGATTAGTTACTTACTTGATTGTTAAATGAGTTCATCTTGTTGCCTACATCATAGAAATTAGTATAAATATGTTTATGTATAAATATTGCATTATTTGCAACCAGCTTCTGTGTTTTTATCTAAAGTGAGTGAGCACTATTCTCACATTTGGGTAATCTTTGTGAACCATACATCTTAATGCTTAATTGTCATGAGTTTGTTTTTATATCTGAGCTTCTCTTTTAGGGCTCTTTTGATATGTTTGAAAATCTTTTGCACAGAATGATGGCCCACCATTCATGTCTCCTACCTTGTTTTCTTTTAGGTGTCAATGATATCGCTTAAAGAGCCAAATCTTTCCTATTGGTACTGTTGACATGAGCATTAGTTTTTCTTTTCCAAAGCCATAGATGTCAACAGTTTTTTTTTTTTTAATTTTTAGCATTTTCTCCCTAAAATCCTTCAGTTTGTTATGTAAAACTTGAAAGTTTCTAGAGTTACCTTTCAGATTGCTGCATGACAATGACCTTCATAGTCACTAGTATTCAGGCAAGATTGTATTGTTTTTCCCCATGGTAAAAGATGTAAAGAAAAGGCCCTAGTTTCAAATAATGAAGTCATTCTTCATAAAAAAAAAAAGAAAATGCCCCAGGAGGTAAATAATTCCTGGAGGTGAGCTGAGAAGGGGAACCAAGGAGTGAGAATCTTAAATGAGGTCAGAGAAAACTAAGAAACAGAAGTCTCCAAAGATTTTGAAAATGACCAGAGAAAATTTTAGGATGCATTGTGAAGTGGGAGATGCTTCAGGTTTATTTCCGAATCTTTTCATTTTGATGAAAATGTAGTAGTTTACAAATTCTGTCATACTGGGTGAAATAGGACTTTGTGTATATAGTTTCTGTTTGTTTTTGTTTGTTTGTTTTTGCTGCCTGCCTTCCTTCTTTTTTTTTTTTTAGACATTGTTCGAAGTGATGTTGCCTTGGATAAACAGAAAGGCTGCAAGATTGCCCAGCACCCTGATGTTATGCTGGAGCTCCAACGGGAGAAGGCAGCTCAGATGCATCTGGTTCTTCTAAAGGAGCAATTCTCCAATACTTACAGTAATCTTATATTAACAGGTAAGGGTATTGGAGTCGGCTGGAATCTTAGAGCACTGTAGATTGATGGTCTCCATTGGTTAGCAGCTTGATGCTTGGGAGACACTGAAGTGGGATTCAGATGATCTGTCTGTCTCTTTCCACATATCCTTTTTAAAATCATGATGAGTATTCATATAAAATATTTATTATATTTTGCAGATGTATTTTGACCTGAGGTTATGGGTGGTTTGGCATGTGTGTTCTCAAAAGAAGGACCAATGAAAACCTAATGAAGCCTTGTAAAAATATGACTTTTTAGATGTGTGCCAATAGATTTGAGAGAATTACTAAATTTGGTGTCTAAGAAGCAGCTATTTTCCTCTTTCTGTGTATGCCCTTTCTGTGAACCCAGTGAATATAAAGATGAAATGTAAAAGAGATAATGATCCACAGGCAGAGCTGAGAATGTTCTATTTTTGGGAGAGTTTGAAACTATCTAGGGAATTTGATTTTCTTTTTGAGAGCAAAGAGGCAATGAGACTGAGCCATATTCACTTACATCTTTGGTTCTAGAAGGGAAGTGAATATATGTGAAAGTTTAAAGGAGAAACAACTTTTTGCGGGGCTGCTGCAAACTTTGTTTGTAAAGAGCATGTGAGTGGCATGCCTTTGTCAAACTTTGGAAAAAATTCTAATAGCACTCTCTAGTGTGAGAATCATGAAGGACTTGTGATGAACTAAGAACAGCAGTCTGAGTTACCTCCGTTTTCCTAAGGGTACGCAAGGCAGATCTGCATTATATTGATTCAGATAAACTTGAATAAATCGAAGTGTATGTTTTTTTTTGTTTATGAATATTAAAAATAAAAAGATGCAATGTCTGATGGGCAATGAACATCTCACAGTTACTTTTGTAAGCTCCAAGTTAGGAAAATTTAAAAATTTTTTACAAACTTACTGGCATTTCACCAGGAATTACTGAGTGGCAACCAAGTTGTTTTGCTTTTGAAAAAGCGCAAGTCTCTACTAACGTTCCATCTTGTAACTGGTGAAAAACCCAACAGCGTAGATGAAAGCCAGATTTAAATGTGACTTTGGAGAGCAGAAAAGAGGATTATGGGTTTCATAAGTATAGGCCCTATTTTTTGTTCTTGGATAGGTCATTAAGGAGGGAAAACTTTAAAGTGATTTATGGCTAATAAATCCTAAATTGGTTAGTAAAACTATGTTTAAGTTTAGATGTTTGGAAAGAACATATTTTTCTCCAAATTTCTTTAGTCTACCTCAGATGTACAAATGTACATGTGTATAGTATTTTCCAATTCAGTTGTTCTAACATTTTTCAGCATACATTAGAGAGGTCAAATCCTGTGTTCTTTAATGTGGCATAGAAAGAGCTTAGGGTAATTCTAATCCTAAACTGTGCATCCAGAGTGTGGCTTGAAGGCATATTATCTTTGAAAACACAAATGCTCTATTGAGTTCAATGGAATCTTTTCTAATTCTCAGTAACATAATCCCTTTGGATGTTTATTCACAGTTCAAACTGTTGGAATCAACATTGTCAACTTTTACCCTGACAACTTGCTTACTTTCTACTAAACAAACTTACCCTAGAGAAGAGCCTCTTTCCTGCTCTCACTTCTCCCAAGCTGCTTCAAAGAGCCCTCAGGCATTTTCCACATTTTTCACCCAAATGCCTGTGCAGAGGTGGTACCTTGCTGCAGACAGAGCATTTGGTGTGCCCTGGTTTGTTTACATGAAAGTTCGAAAGGTTTTGGTTCCAGGTGTTGGGAAGAGATGGAGTCATTTCGTTTTAGCACCAGTGGTAAAACTATTTTAATATCTTTTAACTAACTCTTTGATTTTACACAGTGTGGTTTTCTAATTGTTATGAAGTTTAATCCTTGATTTCTTGTATAAATTTTGAGAACATGGTCTCCAGACAGCTAAACATAATATTTAAACATAACTAAACTAACTTTTGTAAATATTTCCCTTTTCGGTGATGAATGTATATTGGTAAGGAGGGTGAGGTTGAAGGGGCAGAGACCTCTCAAATGAAGTGACTTTCTTTACCAACATGTTCAGAACACCTACCCTAGGATTTCTGCTTGGTGATGTTTCACTTATTTTGTATAACTGTGGAATAATGTTTGAAATGTCTGCGATGAAAGTTTGTGGGAATAGGATGAGGAAACTGGGCCTCCAAAATCTCAGAAATAGATCACTCAACCTCTCTCCCCAACTGTTTACAGAATTTCATGTATATGGGTAGCAGTGTATCATAATTGTTTCCTGCTAGTGGTCAGTTATTGGTATAGTCTTTATTTTTAAATTGGACAACTAAGATAACAGTAGAGGAAAAAATTAATAAAGTGATTCAAATGTCAGTATAGTAAGAAATTAATAAAGTGATGGAAATGACAGCTGCTTAAAAGTGTACTAAAAATGATGGCTATTGCCCCTACCTCACAAATAAGCCCTCATTCTTAGGTATTCCATCTTAGTTGATCATACTGACAGCGTTGAGATGAGGTATGCCTTCATATTCTGCATTCTAGCTCACGATCTCTCTTAAACAGCCATCCCTCAGATGACGGCAGATGATATTCTAGCTCTGAGGATCTTCTAAACAACCTTACGGTCCTAGTGACAACTCAGTCAATAGAAACAAGTAGACCTCATTATATTTTTTAAAAAATGGATTGTATTTTTGCCTGATGCTAAACATGTCTTAATATCTTCATGTGAATGATTTACATGGTATGGGAAATAATGTTAGCCTTAGCTAATCTAGAAGGTTTTTGAAGTAAACTCTTAAGGTTGTATGAAGGTGATGGAGGAATTCCAGGAGAACTTCAGTGATAGAACTGTTTTAAATATGCTGTATTCTTTCACACTAACTCTCCAACACATGCGTGTAATCTTGTCCTGTATTATCCTGTAGCTTCTTGAATCTGAGAGTATTAAATATCACTGTGCATGTTACTCAAGGAGTGATAAATGAAAGTGAAAGTTTGGTAGGTGACTTTAAGAAAGAGTAGGAATCATAACTTCTGTATCTTTGTGCTTTCATGATTCTTAATGTGATAATTTTCAGTGTTTGTTGAAAATGTTCTGCTGTATACACAATGAATAAATTCACTCAAAGACTACTTCTTAAGGGTTGATTTGGATGTCTGTTAAGTTTGAATAGGTTCACATATATTATTTGTCTCCCTTCCCTTGGCAAACCCCTCTCTTTTAAGGTGTAAATTGAACTTTTGTGGCAGACGCCTGTACTATAATTAAATCAAAACAGAAAATAAAAAGTTAAAAGCCAGCCTTAAGGGGCAATATACTTTCTAGGATTTTTTTTAGAACATAAATTCGCAGAAGGCAAGGAATATCATATTTGTGCAAATATGCATATTGTGCTGCATTCTACATGGTGAGTAGAACATAGTGAATGATCCTGAAATGAAGTCAACTTTTGAAAAATTTATGTTGTAAAGTCATCTAGTCAACTCTCATTTCCAGGCAGCCTGAAATATGTAGCCCTTATAAATGGATGGCATTCGTCAAGATGCTTTCCAAAATTCTTTTTTGAGGACACTTGTCATGTTATTGTCTGGTACTGTAGGTTTTGTACTTCTTCTTTCAGTAATTAGATTTCAAAGTAGACTGGAATTCCTATGGTTAGCTTTACTGTATTACTGTGAAAATGAATTGAGCAAAAGAAGCTCATACTTCCCTGTTATGGTCAATCTTTCTAACTTCAGCCGAGCAAAGGGCTCAAATAAGTGGAATGAAAATTGTCCTTTCAGTTTTCAAAGGACAGGATCCAGATCTGTTTAATTATTTGCATTATACAGTGTAGTACTGAGGGCTTCCCAGGTGGTGCTAGTGGTAAAGAACCTACCTGCCAGTTCAGGAGATGTGAAATGTGGGGTCAGCCCCTGGTGGAAGATCCTTTGGAGGAGGACAGAGCAACCCACTTCAGTATTCTTGCCTGGAGAATCCCATGGCTAGAGGAGCCTGGCAGGCTACAGTCCATAGAATCTCAAAGAGTCAGACATGACTGAAGAGACTGAGCACACATGCAAGCATGAATATTTCATAGTTGTTTAATTGATCTTCTATTGCTAGGCATCAGAGGCGTCTCTAATTTTTAGTGATTATAAATAATGTTGTGATGAACAGCATTGCATATATATCTTTGTGCAGTGCCTGTGAGTATGAGTGCTATGTCAAAGGAATGCACATTTAAATTTTTGATGCATTTAGTAAGTTGACTTTCAGAAAGGTCATGCTGGTTTATACAGTGTATGAGATAACTCATCTTGTCTTTGCTCATACTGATTATTTTCCAATCTTTTATCTGTGTTACTGTAATAGTGATTGGTATTGCATTTTTTTTTGTAAGTGCAAATTGTAATTTTTTTAATATAAATTTATTTATTTTAATTGGAGGCTAATTACTTTACAATATTGTATTGGTTTTGCCATACATCAACATGAAATTACATTTCATTGGTTTACCAGTGAGGTTAATAATCTTTTTACATTCAGTTCAGTTCAGTTCAGTCACTCAGCCGTGTCTAACTCCTTGCCACCCCATGAATCGCAGCACGCCAGGCCTCCCTGTCCATCACAAACTCCCGGAGTTCACTCAGACTCAAGTCCATCGAGTCAGTGATGCCATCCAGCCATACATTGGTTGCCATTTTTATTTCTTCTGTGAATTGTACATTTCTTTAGCCTATGTTTTTAATTGAGTTGTTGGTCAATTTATTATTGAATAATAAGGTCATTTTTTATATTAGGGATATTAATCTTTTGTTATGCATATTGCCAAAAAATGTATTCTTGGACTTTTAAAATTTATCTTTGTCATATATATGACTAAGGGACTAATGCTTTCTTTCACTTTCACTAAGAATAGTTTAGTTGTTTTTTCATTTTGTTTTATTTTTTTTCTCTCTCCCTTCCTCTGTGTTTATCCTGACAGGCTAACAGTTTGAGGATTGTCTCTATCCTGCCCTTCGTGTTCCTACTCTAGAACTAGGTATTATAATGGTGTTTGGTTCTACTCTGTAATGCTATTGGGGATGTTGTACATCTAGTTCCGGGGCAGCATAACCTGCCTGAGTTAAGTACTTTGCTTTTTTCTTGGTGCTATTTTTGGGAATCTTTGCCTTGGAGTGTGTCAGAACTAGAGGAATAGTGTTCTGTTCTTGTATTTGAATAATAAGATAATGAGTGTGGAGTTACTTCCTAGTAAGAGATTTGTTTCACCTTTTTATAAATGAAGGAATCACTGTGGTCCCTTGGTATAGAAATGTGTAAATGGTTAGGCAGCTTTTAATTCTACCTCGTGTATTGATTCAGCATGTGAGTTTTGAAATCAGATAGTCTGAGTTTGATTCTGGAACAGCTACTTAACAGCTCCGTTAACTTGGGAAGTTTTTTTATCCTCTGTTTAGCTTTAATTTCCTCAAATCATTGTATCTTACATACTTCAGAGACTTGTTTGAAGATTAAATGAGGTTTTGTACATAATTCCTTAGCGTAGTGCCTGAAACACAGTAAATATTCACTAAATGTTAGATTTTATTATTGTGATTAATCTTACAATGTTTTCAAATGCACATATTACTCTTGGGTGACTTTGTTGCTTTTGTGGTACTGAAATCTCTCTGCTTTAAGATGTCAGTTGACACAGTATGGTAAGATAAAACTAATCAGAAACAGTTTTGAACTCTGCTGTTAATTTATGGTAGTTTCATGATAAATCTCCTACCACTCTGAACCTTAGATTCTTAGTTGTCTATGATGTGTGTAATAATTAGTAAAATAAAGCATGAGTCACTATGTCCCCTGGAAAATGAAAGTCTGAAAATGTGTCATATATGGGAAGCTGTGTTCAGAATGTCTTGATCAAGCGTTTTGAGTTCTTTGAAAGCATGATACTAACTAGATGAATATTAGTTGGTATTAGAATTATTCCTGAATATCTGAAAATGCAGCTCTGAGGATGAGCAGAACATCAATTAGATGGTATTTTACATATTAAAATGAGCCCAGTGCTATTATCAAAACAGTGAAATGTCTGCATAAAAGTCAGTGGCCATACATAAGTGCATAGTCATGAAGTTATGTAGCACATGATTAGAAGTTCCCCTTTTCTCCAGCTCTTTTTGGTTTTAAGTACAAATATACATACTCTGTTGCTTGTAAGTCCTTATATGAACTATTACATAAGTGAAGATTCTTTTTGAACTCAATTCTTACTACTATATTCAACAGACACAAATTACATTTCAGTAAATGTGATCAGGAAAAAAAGGTAACATAGGAGAAAAGGATATAATTGCAAAAACTGTTCATTTTGTACATTACCACCATTGTACTGACAATAGTACAGAGAATCACTAAAGAATATATATATTTTTAAAGTGGTCACATTCTGCTTCTCTCAGAAGTAAACTTGGGGGCATTGATTGATTTCTGTCCCAAGTTGGTAGAATCTTTGTCTTTATGAATCACAGAGTGAACGTCCTCTTTTTCAGGAGTCTTTGTTAAGAGACTTGAGGAGATGATGATTACTTCCTGCTTTTCACCCATATTCTGTAAAAGATGATGTTGGAAGGAGTCCTTTGAATTTATTTATACATTAGCTCTCCTGTTTTCTTACTATGAGAAGCAGTTTCTCATAGGTTCCTTCATTTAGGTTGATGGCATCACATCAAAGCATAATTAAATAAAAGCAACTTTTTTGGATGGTGAATTAAGTGTGGATAGCCCTCTGCAAGTCTGGTTGAATCCAACAGTGAAGTTTAGTGAATTTAGGTCAGTGATCTCTAAGGTCCAGGTAGGTGTGGCAAAGGATGTATAGGCACTTCAGGATATGTATGAAGAAATCCATCGAGTCAAGATTTTCTGATTACTAGACAGTTAACTTGTCAGAAGATTATTAATTTTATACATTTTAAAATTCTGAGAATAGGGTGAGAATTTTCCTATTTGAGAGTAACTGACAATGTTCCATCATCTGTTAGTTTAAGCATATTTAAACATATTGCAGTTCAGTGTGCACAGCCAAGTGGACTTAAAGGGACTTTTGAAAAGAAACATAATTAAATATAATTCTATTAATAATAATGCCAGCATGAAGCAACAGCAAGAAAATTGAAAAACTGAGAGTTCACCTTTTAGTAAAAACTTTGTCAGCCACAGAATGCAGTAAACATGATCTGGCAATATACTGTCCAAAAAAATGCCTGAATTATCAAGAAGACTATTTGAAAATCAAATTTGCATGTTATTTTTAATAATATGTGTTATTGAAAGTTTATATAATGCCCAGAAATTATTATTAATACTATTTTAAGAATAGGAGCAAAAAGGTGTTTGAATCATTGTTAAAAAAAACACACAAAAAACATTGCTGATGAATTTGAAATTTCTATTTTGATCTATGTTTTATAATGTAACTAAAATATTACTGCAATTGGTGCATAAGTAGTATATGTATGTATCACATATATGTAATTTTATGTTACATATGGATTGTTTATGATAAAAATATTTTACTGGTATGAAATAAAAAAATTTAGGGACCAGAAACCTGTGAAGTCCTCTGTTCCTCATAGCAGTATAGGAGACTAGATATGAATAGGAACCTTAGGGTTAAACAGACCTAGGATTTAACCCGGAGAAGGCAATGGCACCCCACTCCAATACTCTTGCCTGGAAAATCTGATGGACAGAGGAGCCTGGTAGGCTGCAGTCCATGGGGTCACAAAGAGTCGGACACGACTGAGTGACTTCACTTTCACTTTTCACTTTCATGCATTGGAGAAGGAAATGGCAACCCACTCCTGTGTTCTTGCCTGGAGAATCCCAGGGACAGGGGAGCCTGGTGGCCTGCCGTCTATGGGGTCGCACAGAGTCGGACATGACTGAAGTGACTTAGTAGCAGCAGGATTTAATCGTGCACTTACCATGTACTAGTGTGAACTAGGGTAAATTGCTTAATTTCATTCCCATTTGTAAAATAGAGAAAATAATATCTTACATAGTTTGTGAGGACTGGATTAATTTAATGTTATAAGTTCTTAATACAGAGCCATATGCTCAATGAATGTTAATTTTTGTTGTTATTATTTTAATTATTGTATTATTAATAAAGAGATTGTCCTTTTGGGAATCTTTCATAAATAAACTTATGTCTAAGGTACTGTCACAATGCACAGTGAGAGGAACTAAATAGATTCCGAAAGAAGTAAGTCCTTGAGTTTTATGATTATTGTCAGAAGTAAAGTTTTCTGTGCATTTGTTTTGTGTGTGTTGTGTGTGTGTGTGAATAAGGGTCTAGATTTTGGAGGAAGTAGAGAGTTTATTGTGAGATTATAATTGTGAGATTATATACATGAACACACTTGCCCACTTGCCACACTTCTTCCCCAGAGCAGCTCTTTTCTCTGTTAGGGTTCTAAAGAAGAGAAATGCAGCTATTCTATAGTTTCTTTAGTCTTTGGATCATTTCCTTTGAATGTAATGACCTCAGCTGTTGTAGGTTACATGTTCCTTTTCATAGTATGAAGAAAAGTTGCAGATTTGCAGGTAAAGGTTTACACATAATCTGGGTAAGTGTGGAAGTAAGACCCCATGAATCGCAGCACGCCAGGCCTCCCTGTCCATCACCAACTCCCAGAGTTCACTCAGACTCACATCCATTGAGTCAGTGATTGCCATCCAGCCATCTCATCCTCTGTCATCCCCTTCTCCTCCTGCCCCCAATCCCTCCCAGCATCAGAGTCTTTTCCAATGAGTCAAATCTTTGCATGAGGTGGCCAAAGTACTGGAGTTTCAGCTTTAGCATCATTCCTTCCAAAGAAATCCCAGGGCAGGAAATGATAAATTATACTATGCAGGGGAAAATAGCATTTTGTTCATTTGAATAGACATTTGATTGTCCTGTGACTTATGTTGTAAAATATATTGCTGTTACAGTGATTGATAGATGGTACATTGGGGAGAAGATGTCAGAATCGAGAGATCTGGATTTCTTTTTGCTTTATGTGTATCCTTGGGGCAAGCTTCAGCTTTCTCATTCATAAATTTAGAATTATAGTATCTGCCTTTTGTCAATATTTTTTCAGCCTGTGTCTGAACACCTATCATTAGTTAGAACCACGCTAACCATGGGATCTCTGACGCTGGGAGGGATTGGGGGCAGGAGGAGAAGGTGACGACAGAGGATGAGATGGCTGGATGGCATCACTGACTTGATGGACGTGGGTCTGAGTGAACTCTGGGAGTTGGTGATGGACAGGGAGGCCTGGTGTGCTGCGATTCATGGGGTCGCAAAGAGTCGGACGACTGAGCGACTGAACTGAACTGAACCATGGGATCTGTGGATGATAAGACATGTTCTGATTCCTGCGCTCCCTGGAAATGTAGTCCAATAAGAAGATAAACCGGCAGACAATTATGGCTCACTGTGGTTAGGTTTATATTAAAGGAATAGGAGTGTGAGTTGACCTAGGAGAATCAGAGGGGCTTTTATGAAGGAAATGGTGCTAATGATCTCTAAGTTTCCTACTTTTATTTTAAAATTCTGGTTAGTGTGTGCTTCAGAAATTAAGGATTCTTTTGCAAACTGAAAGGGATTGGGACAGGAGGAGTTTTCTTCAAATTTGTTGATAGCCTTGATGCCTTCAAAAATAATTTAATCCATTTGAGTTTATTTTTGTGTATGATTTTACAGACTGTCTTAATTTCATTCTTTTACATATGGTTGTCCAGTTTTCCCAGCACCATTTACTGAAGAGACTTGTCTTTTCTTCATTATATTGTCTTGCCTCCTTAGTCTTAGATTAATTGACCATAGGAAAGTTAAAGTGAAAGTGAAGTCGCTCAGTCCTGTCCAACTCTTTGCAACTCCATGGACTATAGCCTACCATGCTTCTCTGTCCATGGGATTTTTCCAGGCAAGAGTACTGGAGTGGGCTGCCATTTCCTTCTCCAGAGGATTTTCCTGACCCAATGATCGAACCTGACTCTCCCGCATTGTAGGCAGATGCTTTACTGTCTGAGCCACCAGGGAAGGTGTATGGGTTAATTTCTGGGCTTTCCTTCCTGTTCCTTTGATCCATGTATCTGTTTTTGTGCCAGTATCATACTGTTTTGATTACTTTAGCTTTTTAGTATAGTCTGAAGTCAAGAGAGCCTGATTCCTTCAGCTCCATTTTTCTTTTTTAAGATTATTTTGGCTATTCAGGGTCTTTTGTGTCTCCCTACGAATTTTAAAAACTAAAAACTTTTTTCTAGTTCTGTGAAAAATGACACTGGTAATTTGAAAGACCTAAATAAATATAACAGATACTGTAAAACTCTTAGAGGAAAACAGGTAGAACATACTTTGACAGAAATTGCAGCAATATCTTTCTTGTTTCATCTTTTAGAGTAATAGAAATAAAAACAAAAATAAACAAATGGGACCTAATTAAACTCAAAAATTTTTGCACAGAAATAGAAACCATAAACAAAATGAAAAGGCAACCCACAGGATGGGAGAAAGTGTTTGCAATGATGCAACTGAAAAGGGATTAATCTCCAAAATTTACAAACAGTTTGTTGGGGATTTTCTCCCCGGGACTTGGAAGCGACGAACCTGAAAGAAGGACACTTGGACAGTCTCTTGCAAGGACTGACAAGTTTATTTCTGCAGTCAAGCTTTTTTATAGAAGCAGGAAAAAAGAGCTTAAAGTATGCGGCCAGCAGAGTGCATACGGAGTTAACACCTAATCAGTAGAAACATTTCAAGGACAGCACGCTCTAAATGACTCATGGGCTTCTCCCACAACCTGCTCTCACAAGTAACATCCCTATTTATTATTAACTCTTGGCGCCGAGCATAACCAAAGGCAGGAGATGTCTTTCTGTCCATAGTGCAAAGCCGAGTACTTCTGGCCCTTCGCCATTTTCCCAAGGACTTTCTCCTTTTACGGCTATTTTGCACTACACTTCCCAACACAGTTCATGCAGCTCAGTATTAAAAAAAACGAACAACTCAGTCAAAAAATGGGGCAGAAGACCTAAACAGACCTTTCTCCAAAGAAGACATACAGATGGTCAACAGGCACATGAAGATGTTCATTATCTTTAATTACTCGAGAAATGCAAATTAATACTACAATGAGGTATCACCTCACACCAGTCAGAATGGCCATCATCAAAAAGTCTACAAACAATAAATGCTGGAGAGGGTGTGGAGAAAAGAGAACCCTCCTACACTGTTGGTAGGAATGTAAACCAGTAATAGCCACTATGGAAAACAGTATGGAGGTCCCTCAAAAGGCTAAAAAATAGAACTACTATGATCCAACCATTCTAAGTAAAATATGTCAGGCAGAGAAAGACAAATATGATATTGCTTATATGCAAAATCTAAAATAAATGATACAAATGAACCTATTTACAGAACAGAAACAGACTCACAGACATAGGAAACACACTTACGGTTACCAAAGTGGGAAGGAGGGAGGGATAAATTGGAGTTTGGGATTGACATATATGCACTACTATATTTAAGATAGATAACCAAAAAAACCCAACTATATAGCACAGGGAGCTCTGCTCAATATGCTGCAATAACCTAAATGGGCGAAGAATTTGAAAAAGGATAGATCTGTGTGTATGTGTGGGTTTCTCTGGTGGCTCTGCTGGTAAAGAATCTGCCTGCAATGCAGGAGATCTGGGTTTGCTTCTTGGGTTGGGAAGATCCTCTGGAGAAGGGAATGGCTACCCACTCTAGTATTCTGGCCTGGAGGATTCCATGGACAGAGGAGCCTGGTGGGCTACTTTAGTCCATGGGTTGCAGAGTTGGATTACTGAGTGACTTTCACTTTCACTTCATGTATATGTATAGCTGAATCATTTTGCTGTACACCTGAACTAACAAAACATTGTAAATCAACTACAGTCCAGTGTAAAATAAAAATTAAAAGGAATAGTTTATAGATAACGTATCTTATTTTTTGTACACTAAGATTAGAGATATTACATGTAGGTACCTGTAGATATCATTTAGAATTAAAATTATTGAGCAACTTGGAGGATCTCAGTCTTTCTTCATTCTTGTTCTTTTTTCCTTACCTCTTTGTTTTGCTTGATTGAGGACATACATTAGGGCAGCACCCTCTGCTTTCTCTCTTCAAGTTTTTTTAAGTTTGACTTAAAAAATTTTTTAAATGGGAGGATAATTGCTCTATAATATTGTGTTGGTTTCTGCCATACAATGTGAATTAGTCATAGCTATATATATATATATATATATATATCCCCTCCCTCTTGAGTCTCCCTCTTATCCCACCCTCATCCCTCCTCTCTAGGTCATCACAGAACACCAGGCTGGGCTGTCACCAGAGAATATTAATTGGTGAGAACTCTCCCAAAGGCCTCCAAGTCAACACTAAGACCTGACTGCACAAAAGGCCAGCAAGCTCCCGTTCCCTTCAAGTTTTAATCCACCCTTATGGTTTGAACTGTCAGTAGAGGTTGAACTGTCCAATCCATTAATAAAGGAGAGAGAATAAAAATATCATTTTTATTGTCATCAGAATTCAAGTGGGTCTGATTTGGGCCCTGTAGGTTATAAAATTTTATTTGCCCCCATTTAGACAAAGGATACAAAATTAGAAACTCAAAATTACACACAAAAGTTTATATGGAAAGGCAAGAGACTCAGAATAGCCAGTACAATACTGAGTTAAGAACAAAGTTGAGGACAGATACCATCTGACCTCAAAACTTATTATAAAGCTACAATAATCAAAATAATGTAGTATTGGTGAAAGAATAAATAAATTAGATAATGAGATAGAATAGAAAGCCCAGAAATAGACCCATACAAATGTAGTCAATTGTTTGTTGACAAAGGAGAAAAGGAAATTCAACGGATAATCGTTGGTCTTTTCAATATACTGAGCTGAAACAATTGGACATCCATCCAGTGTAGAAACAGACCCTTCACTTTTCACAAAAGTCAACTCAATGAATCATAAACTTAAATGTAAAATGCTAAACTATGAAACTTCTAGAAGATAATACAGAAGAAAATCTAGGTTACCTTAGGTTTTGTCATGAGTTTTCAGATATATCAAAAGCATGATCCCTGAAATAAAAAATTGAAATTTGAACTCAAAAGTTTCTGTCCTTTGAAAGACATTGTTAAGATAATGACTGTGTTGGTTCAGAACTATTCTGAATTCTTATTTTTAATTTGGAATAATATAAAATGATGTTTTATGTTTGTCCCGTCAGAAATTATTTTCCCTTTCTCCTTGTGATAATTATTACAAAAGGAAAGTTGCTGATCCTTTAAAAAAGTATTAGAAATTTCTATTTTATGAAAGGGAAAAAAATGACCAATAAGGAAGACTTTAATGATGCTTTTAATGAATCTTTTGAATAATTTTAATAGGATCATTTGGCTTTCCAATCCATTAATAAAGGAGAGACAGAATAAAAATATCATTTTTCTTATAAACAATTCAAGTAAAATGTTTATTTTATGCCTTGCTTTCAATTGCCAATTTCTCTTTACCCTGAGCATATTTTCTCAAGATTACTATTTTCTCAATGCATTTTGTGAAAACATATAAATTCTCATATAGATGAGTCTCACTTCCATAAATCTTCCCCTTTCCATTGCACTGAACCCATACTTTATGTTGGAAGAGAGGAGGAGGCTTATTATTCTGTGCTCTTAAGGCAAGGACATGGTATACTTGTCAAGCATGGAGCTTTTGCACATACACCCTGAGGAGTAGTTACCATATTTGTGCTATGGCTGCCACTCCCATCTCTTCAGAGAGGAATTTGGGCTGGAGAGCTGACCAGGAGCTGAGAATGCAATTTCCTTTCAAGTGAACCTAGTTGAATGAAGATTATGTGCTAAGTAGGAAATAGTACAGGAAGCCAGTGTCAAGGAGCATGGGTTTTTCCTTTAAAATATCTTCAAGATTATATTCTTTTAGCAAGAGGAACCCCCAAACTAACACCCTTGTGTTTTTGAGTTAAATAATTCTATTTATGATGTTTTAGAGATGTTTACTGGTGACAGACTAATTTGCTAGCATATGAGTTCTGGAGAACAAATTGGTCTACCTTCCTGAAAGCTTTAAAAAATAGTTTTAAAAATTTATTGAATTATAGTTGACTTATAATAAGTTTCAAGTGTACAACATAGTGATTCCTAATTTTATAGATTACAAACCATAAAAAGTTATTATAAAATATTGACAAAATGCCTTGTGTTGTACAATACATTCTTGTGACTTATTTATAACTGCTAGTTTATACCTTTTAATTCCTTTCACCTATGTTGCCCATCTCTTTATCCCTTTCCCCACTGTGGTAATCACTAGTTTGTTCTCTGTATCTCTGAGTCTGTTTCTGTTTTGTTGTATTTATACATTTGTCTTGTTTTTAGATTCCACATATAAGCTATAACATACACTACTTGTCTTTCTTTATCTGACGTATTTCATTAAGCATAATACTTGCATGTCTCTCCATGTTGTTGCAAATGGCAAGATTTCATTCTTTTTTATGGTTGAGTAATATTCCATCATGTGGACATACTACATCTTCTTTATCTATTCGTCTGTTGATGGGCACTTAGGTTGCTTCCATGTCTTGGTTATTGTAAGTAATGCTGCTGTGGTTAGTGGGATGCATATGTCTTTTTGAATTAAAGTTTTCCTTTTCTTTGATAAATACCAAGCGGGTGGAATTGCTGGATTGTATTACAGATTTTTTAATTTACTTTCCCCTTGTCCCTGTCACATTACTGTCTTCAGATCTGTATTTTGTCATACTCCATATGAGTAAAATAGCAGAACCTGGTTTCTGTGGGACCTCACACAACCAGTGTCATCTGGTAGTGATGTTTACTTTTATTTTTTCTAATTTAATTGTCTTATCTGTGATGATTCTACTTTTTCATGTCCTGGCTTTCCAGTGTATGGAAAAGAAAATTTTTTCTGTCATCATCAACCTCTTAGTAGAATAAGTGAATGAGAGAAGAATAGAGCCCATGCTAGTTATGAAGATAAACTACATTCTGGAGTATTTGGGGGATATTGAATTCTACTAGTTTTGTTCTATTTTTTTTTTCCTTGAGAAGAAATGGCAGTAAGTAGCCAGCCTCACATAGCACAAGAGATTCCTGTTTAGCATTATCATTCCATACCATTTTTGTTTGGAAAATAATCCATTCCACTCTGTGCCAGTTGGGAATGACTCTTGTTTGCCTGGCTGAAGTCATCATTCCAGCATTTGGTACTCTAGGCAAGAATTCCAAGAAGCTCATAAAAGGCTATCCAGGTAAACAGTTTTCCAAATTAAATTTATTGCTGAAAGTGTTGTTAGGAATCAGACCAGGCTTGCAATGTTACAGGTAAGTAAACTGAGGCTACTTGTTCAAGGTCACGTAGTTGCCTATGCTATGCTATGCTAAGTCACTTCAGTCGTGTCCGACTCTGTGTGACCCCATAGCCGGCAGCCACCAGCCTCCCCCGTCCCTGGGATTCTCCAGGTAAGAACACTGGAGTGGGTTGCCATTTCCTTTTCCAATGCATGAAAGTGAAAAGTGAAAGCGAAGTCGCTCAGTCGTGTCCAACTCTTAGCGACCCCATGGACTGCAGCCTACCAGGCTCCTCCATCCATGGGATTTTCCAGGCAAAAGTACTGGAGTGGGGTGCCATTGAGGTAGGACTAAAATTCAGGCTTTGGATTTTTGGGTTCATTGCTATTTTCACTACACTTCAAAATACTTTCTCTCCTGGAAATTAAATAACTTCTGTCCAATTGGAAAAAATTATGCAATTAAAGAATTAATTCACATATGTACTCCAGAAGTTTTATTGAGGGCTGCTTTGACTAGTGTAGAAGTAGACACACAGTATGGAGGTAAATACTTTTAGCCACAGATGAGCCAACTGTCAGTCTGTTGGTACAACTGACAGATCCTTGACAACACAAGGAGGCTAAATGCTCTCTCTCAGATGTGGTGATCCAGAGTACTCTACCTGTGAATAGGGAAGTGGACCTTTTGCCTGAGTCTTGAAGGAAGGATATGAACTGTAAAATGCATGATAGGATGCAGGTTAACTTTATTGAAAATGTGACATCATTTAACCCTTTGTGGCCTACTAAGACTTCGAGTCCCTGTAGTAAAGGCATCACTTACAAGAGCATCCAATTTAAGAAACCACTTCAGACTGAGAGGATTAAGGCTATAGGATAAATCCAAGAGGGACTTTTAAAATTCTCTTTAGGTATTTTATTTTAGAGGGCTGGGTGGTAATTGCTACTAGGATTATTTTTTAGGGTAAATGATTAGATTTTAGGCATAGATAATGGAGAAAAACAATATTCTTCAGTTGTATGTTTGTATTTTTAATAGAATTATAATAGTTTACCTAGGTGAGAATACAAATTAGCCATGAAATATATATAGAGACTTTAGAAGAAAGAGATTTCTAAATTTGAGGGGTGTACATATCATGTTACTAAAATAAAGTACTTTTCCCCTTCTAATCAGAGTCTCTCTTTCTTACTTATGGGTTGCTACACATCACTTTCAGTTTACCCTCTCTTTTTAGTTGATGCCTATTACTCCACAGTTGCCAAATTCATGTTTTGTACTTTTCTGCTAATCTCTCTGAACACAAGTAAGCTTTTAACAGACTCTCAGATACTCTCAGCATAGGTCTGTTTTCCATGTCTGTTTTTGTATCTCTGTATTTCTTTGTTCTCAGCTGTTTCCTTTCTTATAGCTCAAAATGACAGTATTTTCTTTTCATTAGCTCTAAACTATCTCTTAAAGAGGAGACATGCAATGTCATTGTCTACTTCAACTGTTTAGAATTTCATCTAGAGAGTAATATAGTTTGTTATATTTTATAGGAGTTGTTGTATTTTAGTCACTAAGTCGTGTCAGACTCTTTGCAACCCCACGGACTGCAGCACACCGGGCTCGCCTGTCCTTCACTCTCTCCCGGAGTTTGCTCAAATTCATGTCCATTGAGTTGGTGATGCTCTCTAACTATCTCATCTTCTGCTGCCTTCTTCTCCTTTTGCCTTCAATCTTTCCCAATATTAGGGTCTTTTCCACTGAATAGGCTCTTCACATCAGGTGGCCAAAGTACTGGGGCTTTAACTTCAGCATCAGGAGTTCCATATTTTTATGTCTTGTTTGAAAAAGCAAAATAGATTTAAGCTAATTAAGAAGTCTACTTACAGGTAGTCTTTTCTTATTTCTTGATGTAATATGAACATTTGCGGAAGTCTAGTGAGATGCCTTCTTAGAAAAATGAGTCCAGTGGATCCTTAGTGTTCATTTTTTTCCCTTTTCTCATTCTAAGAAAACCAGACAAGTTCAGTGTGCAAGTCCCTGGGAGATATGTATTGAATGTTCATCCAGAAGTTTCATGACAATTCCAACAATATTCTGTTGTGACTTTGAGCAGTCTTTTATCAATCAATCACTTTTTAACTGAAAATCAAATGTATAAAGGTACAGTGCTGGGAGCCATGGAGAAAAAGAAGTTAAGTATGTATTCTTGATTTCCAGAGTAGCTAAAACAAAGTGTTAAATATTCATTTAAGAATAAGCACCAATATGAAACATCATTTAAAATGACAAAGTTAATCACAAATGTGAAATTAAATTGTTACAGTTTATGTTTAGTGTTGGTTGGGGTCAAGGAGGACATGGTTGTCGAGGAAGACATGGTTCCTTTGGGAAAGGAGTCTATGAGAGAGCAGTAACTCATTTTCTAAATTAGCTGAGAAATGGCAAAGGGCTAGAAAACCAATAACAGAAAATTAAAAAAAAATTATGGTGGCAGAATAGAAACTGATCAGTATATAAAAGTATAGTTAACCTTTCAGAACTGATTATTCTGTTTAAAGGAAAGTTTAAATAGCCTGTTTCAAAAGATGCCTAGACTATTATCAGATTAATGTCACAGAAAAGAACATGGAACATGATCTAGAAAAATTAGTGAAGATTAGCAAATTCTTAAAACATAGGAGTCAGAAAGGCCAGCAGGACTAGAATTCTGATGTTAATATAAACAGTAGGGGTTTGAAAATAACTTTTTAAAGTCTCAGCTTCCTCAGCTATAAAATGGGGAGTTTCATAGATTACTGTGAAGGTTAAGTAATATGCATGCTTAGGGATTGGGGCTTTCCTGGTGGCTCAGATGGTAAAGAATCCTCCTGCAGTGCGGGAGATCTGGGTTTGATCCCTGGGTTGGGAAGATCCCCTGGAGGACGGCATGACAACCCACTCCAGTATTCTTGTTTGGAGAGTCCCCATGGACAGAGGAGCCTGGTGGGCTACAGTCCATGGGTTGCAAAAAGTTGGACACAACTGAGCGAAGGGGACGGCAGAGGATGAGATGGCTGGATGGCATCACCGGCTCGATGGACATGAGTTTGGGTAGACTCTGGGAGCTGGTGATGGACAGGGAGGCCTGGTATGCTGAGATTCATGGGGTCGCAAAGAGTTGGACACGACTGAGGGACTGAATTGAACTGAACAGAGCAATTGAGTACCACACAGCATAGAAAATCTTAGGGCTTAGCACAGTGCCTAGTTCATAGTAAAACCCTCAAATAAATGGTAACCATTATAAATTTCGTATAACCAAAGCTTAGAAAAAATAGAAGGGGTTTAAAACATAATATTATTTTAAAAAATTTGCACTGTTTTCTCATATTTTAAAATCAGAATTGTTCTTATATCAGGTTATGAAAACCCAGGCACTTCAGTTAACTGATGCAGTTTTTAAAAAATGATTGGGGCACTTCCCTGTTGGTCTAGTCTCTACAACTCTGTGCTCTCAATGCAGGGCCTGGGTTCAATCCCTGGTCAGAGCACTAGTTCCCATGGGCTGCAACTGAGTTTGCAGGCTGCAACTAAAGATCTCACATACCATAGCTAAAGATTCCACATAACATAAGTAAAAAGATCTTGAACGCTGCAACTTTAGACTTGACACAGCCATATAATTAGATAAATAAATACTAAAAAGAATTTTAAAATATAGAAATTATAAACCAGAAATTAGTTACAGAAAGAAAAGTGGGAAAAAAATGTAAACATTTGGAGACTATATAACTTGCTACTAAAAAGCTGATGGAACAATGAAGGAATCAAAGAAAATCAGAAAGTACCTCAAAAACAATGAAAACAAAAACATTAAAGGAATTTGAAAAAGAACAAACAAAGTTCAAAGTCAACAGAAGGCAGGGAATAATAAAGATTAAAGAAGAAACAGAGATAAAAACCAAACAGAAAAAAAATCAATGAAACCAAGAGCCTTTCTTTGAAAAGATAAAATTGTTAAGCCTTTAACTAGGCTTAAAAGATCAAAATAAACTAAGAAGTGAAAAGAGGAGAAATTACAACTGATATTATAGAGATGCAAAGAAATAAGAGAATAAAGTTACATGCCAACAAATTGGACATTTTAGAAAAAAGGGATAAATTTCTCGAAACATGCAGTCTTCTAATACTGAAGAAGGAAGAAATAGATAACCTGAACAGGTTGATCACTAGTAGTGAAATTGGATTAGTAATCAAAAAACTCCCAGCAAAGAAAAGTTCAGAACTAGATGACTTTACAGAAGAATTCTACAAACAGATAAAGAAGAGCTAAATACCTATTTGCAAATTTTCCAAAAATTGAAGAGGAGGGAACATTTTCAAATTCATTCTATGAGGCCACTATTGCGTGCATATGTGCTCAGTCTTTCAGTCGTGTCCAAGTCTTTGCAACCCCATGAACTGCAGCCTGTCAGGCTCCTCTGTCCATGGAGTTTTCCGGGCAAGAATACTGGAGTGGGTTGCCACTTCCTACTCCAGGCTATCTTCCCAACCCAGGGACTGAACCTGCATCTCCTGTGTCTATTGCATTGGCAGGCAAATTCTTTACCACTGAGCCACCTGGGAAGGCCTGAAACCGTTATTACCCTGATACCAAAACTAGGCAAAGACACTACAGTAAAAGAAAGTTACAGGCCAGTATCCTCGGTGAATATATATGCAAAATCCTCAACAAAATCCTCAGCAAGCCAAATTCAGCAATATATAAAAAGGATCATACAATGTGATCAAGAGGGTTTTATTTCTGTGATATAAGGATGGTTCAATATTTGTAAATCAATGTGATACAGACCTTAGCAAAAGGAAAGATACAAATCACATGATCATCTCTATAGATTTAGTAAAAGTATTTGACAATATTCAACATCTGTTCGTGATAAAAACTCTCACCAGCATTGGTACAGAGGGAACATATCTCAACATAATAAAGGCCATTTATGACAGATTCACAGCTAACATCAAATTTATCAATGAAAAGCTGGAAGTTTTCCTCTAAAATGAAGAAAAGGACAAGAGTGTCTACTTTTGCTACTTCTATTTAGCATAGTATTAGAAGTTCTAGCCACAGCAATCAGAAAATGAAAAGAAGTAAAAGGCATTCAATTGGAAGGGAAGTAATATATCACTATTGACAGATGACATGATAACCCTAAATTCTCCATAAAAAGCATCTTAGAACTAATCAAGGAATTCAGTGAAGTTGAAGGATACAGGATTAATATAGAGAAATCTGTTGCTTTTCTATATACTAATAATGAGTTATCAGGAAGAGAAACCATCTAATTTAAAATCACAACAAAAAGAATAAAATACCTAGGAATTAACTTCACCAAGGAGGTGAAGGTCCTATACTCTGAAAACTATAAAACACTGATGAAAGAAATTAAAGATGACACAAACAGATGTAAAAATATTCCTTATTCATGTATTGGAAGAATTAATATTGTTAAAATGTCCATACTATCTGAAGCAATCTATGGATTTCAGAAAAATATCTTATTATATCACTTATATGTAGTATCTAAAAAAACGATGCAAATGAACTTACTTACAAACAGAAATAGACTCACAGATTTAGAGAGCAAACTTAGAATTACCAGGGGGAAGGGTTGGGGGAAGGGATAGTTAGTGAATTTGGGATTGACATGTGCATACTGCAATATTTAAAATGGGTAAGTAACAGGGACCTACTGTATAGCACAGAGAACTCCATTCAGTGTTATGTAACTATCTAAATGGAAAAAGAATTGGAAAAAGAATAGCTACATGTATATGTATAGCTGAATCACTTTGCTGTACACATGAATTAACACATTGTTAATCAACTGTAGTCCAATATAAAATAAAAAGAAAAAAAGAAGTTGGGTGTAAAAGTGCACACTGTATGATTCAATTTATATGAAACTCTAGGAAAACAGATTTAGTTTACAGTGACAAAAAAATTAGATGCTTGGGTGCTTGGGTGGGGATAAAGTGATTGGCAAGGAAGGTGCTAAAGAAACTTTTTGGGGTGATGAAAATGTTTTATATCTTTATGAGGAAGGTAGTTATATGGGCATACCTTTGTCAAATTTTATCAAACTGTATAATTAAAATGGGTGCATTTAATGTAATTTTTACCTCAATATTTTGAAATAAGTTCTAAATAATAATGCAGTCTCTATCAAATACCTATGACATTTTTCACAAAATTAAAACAAATAACCCTAAAATTTATATGTGGTTTCTATTTATACCACAGAAGACCCTGAATAGCCAAAGCAATGTTGAGAAAAACAATGCTGGAGGTATCATCTCCCTGACTTCAAACTGTAGTACAAAGCTACAATAATCAACACAGTATGTTACTGGCACAAAAACAGAACACACATCAGTGGAACAGGATGGAGAGCCCAGAAATAATCCATACAGTTCAGTTCAGTTGCTCAGTCGTGTCCGACTCTTTGCGACCCCATGAATTGCAGCACGCCAGGCCTCCCTGTTCATCACCAACTCCCGGAGTTCACTCAAACTCATGTCCATCGAGCCGGTGATGCCATCCAGTCATCTCATCCTCTGTCGTCCCCTTCTCCTCCTGCCTCCAATCCCTCCCAGCATCAGAGTCTTTGCCAATGAGTCAACTCTTCGCATGAGGTGGCCAAAGTACTGGAGTTTCAGCTTTAGCATCACTCCTTCCAAAGAAATCCCAGGACTGATCTCCTTTAGAATGGACTGGTTGGATCTCCTTGCAGTCCAAGGGACTCTCAAGAGTCTTCTCCAACACCACAGTTCAAAAGCATCAATTCTTCGGCGCTCAGCCTTTTTCACAGTCCAACTCTCACATCCATACATGACCACAGGAAAAACCATAGCCTTGACTAGACGGACCTTTGTTGGCAAAGTAATGTCTCTGCTTTTCAATATGCTATCTAGGTTGGTCATAACTTTCCTTCCAAAGAGTAAGCGTCTTTTAATTTCATGGCTGCAATCACCATCTGCAGTGATTTTGGAGCCCCCAAAAATAAAGTCTGACACTGCTTCCACTGTTTTCCCATCTATTTCCCATGAAGTGATGGGACCAGATGCCATGATCTTAATTTTCTGAATGTTGAGCTTTAAGCCAACTTTTTGACTCTCTTCTTTCACTTTCAACACGAGGCTTTTGAGTTCCTCTTCACTTTCTGCCATAAGGGTGGTGTCATCTGCATATCTGAGGTTATTGATATTTCTCCCGGCAATCCTGATTCCAGCTTGTGCTTCTTCCAGTCCAACGTTTCTCATGATGTACTCTGCATTTATGGTCAATTAATCTATGACAAAGGAGGCAAGACAGTATGATGGAAAAAACACAGTCTCTTCAGTAAGTGGTGTTTGGAAAACTGGACAATTACATGCAAAAGAATGAAATTAAAACATTTTCATACCATATACAAAAGTAAACTCAAAATGGATTGAAGACCTAAATGTAAGACCAGAAATCGCAAACCTTCTAGTGGAAAACACAGGCAGAACACTCTTTGACATAAATTGTGGCAGTATTTTTTTTGGATCTATCTCCCAAGATAAAAGAAAGAAAGCGAAAATAAACAAATGTGACTAAATTAAACTTAAAAGATTTTGAACAGCCAAAGAAACTATCACCAGATCAAAAAGACAATATACTGAATAAGAGAGAATATTTGCAAATAATATGAGTGATAACAGGTTAATATCCAATATATATAAATAACTCATACAACTCCATATTAAAAAAGCAAACAAAGGCTTCCCTGATGGCTCAGAGGTAAAAAATACCTCTTGTCAATGCAGAGGACATGGGTTCAGTTGGTTCTTGGTCCGGGAAGATCCTATGTGCTATGGGACAACTAATCCTAGGCACAACTACTGACTCAGTGCTCTAGATCCTGTGAGCTGTAGTTACTGAGCCTTAAATACTTATCTTAGTAAAGAAAGAATGAAAATCAGTGTACTAAATACTTAACTCAAAAAATTCAAGAAAGGAAAAAATATATATTAATATTAGTATGTATTTACATAAATAAATTAAAAAAGAAACAAGAAGCAAAAGTGATTATCTTAGAGATGGACACAGGTAGGGGAATAGGATGAATAAAAGATTGAAAGGGAAACTCTATATACCATTTTATGATGTTTTGCATCTTAAACTTTGTGAATGTATAACTTATTCAAAAGTTTGAAGAAAATTTAAAAGTTGGTGTTATTCTTTTTTCAGGAAGATATTCTCATGTAAAAATTCTACAACTATGATGAACAACTAGAGTATAGGTCTGAGAGAGGAATTCTTGAGAGGTGGAAAGGGCTGTACTTTTTAAGAATCATCCTTCTTGGAGAATTAAATAATTCAGTTTGCATGCCAAATGTATATTATATAATTTAAGAGTCTTAGAAGTCAACAAATCTCACTGGAACCATGAAAACATTTATTTTTTGACTGCCTGCTATGTCCTAGGTATGTTGTTTCTAAGTATTAAAACAACCTTGCAGAAATTGATGGTGATATCTTCAGTTTACATCCTGTGAAAATGTGGCATAGAGGAGCTAAAGGACCCAAGCTGGCTTCAATGTTTGACGTGTGTGCTAAGTCGCTTGAGTTGTGTCCGACTCTTTGCAATGCTGTGGACTGTAGCCCACCAGGCTCCTCTGTCCATGGGATTCTCCAGGCAAGAATACTGGATTGGATTGCCATGCCTTCCTCCAGGGGATCTTCCTGACCCAGGGATTGAACCCATGACTCTTATGTCTCCTGCATTGGCAGGTGGGTTCCTTACTACTAGTGCCGCCTGGGAAGCCCTAGGTGAATGTTTAACTGCAAAAGTCACTTAGACTTCTTCACTTAGACCAAGTTGTCTCCCAACACTATTTGATCATACTTTCTGATATTCTGAAGTAGTAGCATTCAGAACTGATGATGCCTAGGTTCCTGAGAGTTTCTTTGAGTATTTTACCCATATGATTTTTCATTGGAAATTGTAAACTGACATTATTTCCTAGGATCAGTGGATGTGTTTTAAACTGAGCACATTAGGACCACAACTTACCATCTATAGAGAATGGATTAACTGAGATGTGACATTTACTACTTGTTAATGATAGCAATAATAAATATCACTTATTGAACATTTATTGCTTAGCATGCATTATACATGTATTGGATCTTGTGATTTTGTTGTTCAGTTGCTAAGTTGTGTCTCTTTTAACCCTGAGGACTGCAGCTTATTAGGCTCACCTGTTCTTCACTGCTCCCGGAGTTTGCTCAGATTCATGTCCATTGAGTCGGTGATGCTAACCATCTCATCCTTTGCCACTCCCTTCTCTTTTTGTTTTCAATCTTTCCCAGCATCTAGGTCTTTTACAAAGAGTCAGCTCTTCACATCAGGTGGCCAAAGTATTGAAACTTCAGCTTCAGCATCAATGAATATTCAGGATTGGTTTCCTTTAGGAATGACTGGTTTGATCTCCTTGCAGTCCAAAGGATTCTCAAAAGTCTTCTCCACATTATAATTCAAAAGCATCACCTTCTTTATGGTCCAACTCTTATATCTGTACATGACTACTGGAAAAACCATAACTTTGACTATATAGACCTGTGTTGAGAAAATGATGTTTCTACTTTTTAATATGCTTTCTAGGTTGATCATAGCTTTCTTTCCAAGGAGAAAGCCTCTTTTAACTTCATGGCTGCAGTCACTTCCCTGGTGGCTCAGATGGTAAAGAATCTGCCTGTAATGCAGGAGACCTGAGTAGGGAAGGTTCCCTGGAGAAGGAAACGACAACACACTTCAGTAATCTGCCTGGAGAATTCCATGGACTGAGGAGCCTGGTAGGCACAGTGATGGGGTTGCAAAGAGTCAGACATGACTGAGTCAGTTTTTCAGTCAAAGAAAAGAAAATCTGACACCACTTCCATTTTTTCCCCTTCTGGTTGTCATGAAATGATGAGACCGGATGCCATGTTCTTGGTTTTTTGAGTGTTGAGTTTTAGGCCAGCTGTCTCACTCTCCTCTTTAACACTCATCAAGAGGCTCTTTAGTTCTTCTTCACTCTGCCATTAGAGTGGTGTCATCTGTGTATCTGAGGTTGTTAATATTTCTCCTGGCAATCTTGATTCCAGCTCGTGATTCATCCAACCTGGCATCTTGCATGATGCACTCTGCATATAAGTTAAATAAGTAGGGTGACAATATACAGCCTTGACATACTCCTTTCCCAATTTTGAACAAGTCTGTTGTTTCATATCTGGTTCTAACTGTTACTTATTGATCCATATACAGGTTTCTCTGGAGATAGGTAAGGTAGTCTGCTGTTCCCATCTCTTTAAGAATTTTCCATAATCATTGATCCACATAGTCAAAGACCTCAATGTAGTCAATGAAGCAGAAGTAGATATTTTCCTGAAATTCTCTTGCTTTCTCTATGAGCCAACAAATGTTGGAAATTTGATATATGGTTCCTCTGCCTTTTCTAAACCCAGCTTCTACATCTGGAAGTTCTCAGTTCATGTACTGCTGAGCCTAGCTTGAATGATTTTGAGCATAACCTTGCTAGCATATTAAATGAGCACAACTGCATGATAGTTTGAACATTCTTTGACATTGCCCTTCTTTGGGATTGGAAAGAAAACAGATCTTTTCTAGGCCTGTGGCCACTGCTGAGTTTTTAAAATTTGCTGACATATTGAGTGTAGCTATTTAATAGCATCATCTTTTAGGATTTTAAATAGCTCAGCTGGAATTCCATCACATCCACTACCTTTGTAGTAATGCTCCGTAAGACCCACTTGACTTCACACTCCAGAATGTTTGGCTCTAGGTGAGTGACCACATCATCGTGACTATCCAGGTCATTAAGACCTTTCTTACATAGTTCTTCCGTGTATTCTTGCAACCGCTTCTTAATCTCTTTTGCATCTGTTAGGTCTTGACCATTTCTGTCCTTTATTGTGCCCATCCATGTGTGAAATATCCCCTTGATATCTCTGATTTTCTCAAAGATATCTCTAGTCTTTTCCATTTTATTGTTTTCCTCTATTTCTTTGAATTGTTCATTTACGAAGGCCTTCCTATCTATCCTTGCTATTCTCTGAACTCTGCATTCAGTTGGGTATATCTTTCCCTTTCTCCCTTGCCTTTAACTTCTCTTCTTCCTTCAGCAATTCGTGAAGTCTCCTCAGACAACCACCTTGACTTCTTGCATTTCTTTTTCTTTGGGTTGGTTTTGGTCACTACCTCCTGTACAATGTTAAGAAACTCTGTCCATAGTTCTTCAGGCACTCTGTCTACCAGATCTAATCCTTTGAACACTGTATTATCATAAAGGATTTGATTTAGATTATACCTGGATGGCCTAGTGGTTTTCCCTACTTTCTTCAGTTTAAGCCTCAATTTTGCAATAATGAGCTGATGATATGAGTCACAGTCACCTCCAGGTCTTGTTTTTGCAGACTATATAGAGCTTCTTCAACTTCAGCTGCAAAGAATATAATCAATCTGATTTTGGTATTGACCATTTGGTAATGAACTGGCATGTAATGTGGTCTCTTGTCTTATTGGAAGATGGTATTTTCTATGACCAGTGTGTTCTCTTGACAAATATCCTTTAGCCTTTACCCTGCTTCATTTTGTACTCCAAGGCCAAACTTGCCTGTTTCTCCTGGTATCTATTGACTTGCTACTTTTGTGTTCTAATCCCCTATGATGAAAAGGACATCGTTTTTTGGTCATAGTTCTAGGAGGTCTTGTAAGTCTTCGTAGAACTGTTCAGCTTCAGTTTCTTCAACTTTAGTGGTTGGGACATAGACTTGGATTACTGTGATATTGAATGGTTTGCCTTGGAAATGAACCGAGATCATTCTGTCATTTTTCAGATTGCACACAAGTACTGCATTTCTGACTCTTCTGTTGATTATAAGGGCTACTCCATTTCTTCTAAGGAATTCTTGCCCTTAGATATAATGGCAAGATATATTAGATATAATGGCAAGATATAATATATATAATGGCAAGATATAATACATATACAATATATATTATATAATCCTTTAGAATTCTAAGGGATTCTTGCCCTTAGATATAGTAGATATAATGGTCATTTGAATGAAGTTCACCCATTCTTATATGTTTTAGTTCACTGATTTTTAAGATGTTGATGTTCACTCTTGCCACTCCTGCTTGACCACATCCAATTTACCTTGATTCATGGACCTAACATTTCAGGTTTCTATGCAATATTGTTCTTTATAGCATTAGACTCCACCACCAGACACATCCACAACTGAGCTTCATTTCTGCTTTGGCCCAACTGCTTCATTCTTTCTGGAGCTATTTGTAACTGTCTTCTACTCTTCCTCAGTAACATAGTGGGCATCATCTGACTTGGTGTCTCATATTATGGTGTCATATATTTTTGCCTTTTCATACTGTTCATGGGGTTCTCATGGCAAGAATACTGGAGTGGTTTGCCTTCAGTGGACTTTGTTTGTCTTGGGTCGCCCTGCACAGCATGGCTGATGGCTTCATTGAGTTATGCAAGCTCCTTTGCCATTACAAAGGTGTGATATGGGAAGGGGATCACATTAATATATGTATATATATTACATATATTTACCATTTGTATATAAAACATCTATAGGATATTTTAGATGTTGAATAAGGGGGGAAAAGTTTCATGGTTAATCAGGTTTGGGAAATGCTGAGTTAAAATGACTTTTCACTGAAGGACTTATCAGAGTCTTTAATATGCTTATATGCATATGAATTTCATTGAGGGGATATCGATTATGGTTTTCTCTAACCTTATTTAACCAGTAATCCTTTCTCTCCTCTCTTCCTTCCCCCATCTTCTACATGTTTTGAGATTTGGATTATCTGAAGAATATACTTTCAAAAATACCATCTAAAAATATTTGTTTGGAAACTTCAGGATTCTTAGAATTTGAGTTTATGCATATAATAAAGATAAGAAAACTTTTGAGTTAAAAAGCTTCTAAAAAGAAACCTCAAAGAGAATTAAAAACTCATAGTGAATTTTCAGTTAATGACCAAAATAACATTTCCTTTGTTGAAAGCAAGTATGATAAAAAGACCAGAAAAAAGTCAATGTGGCAGAACTGTGACATTGAGAACATTTGAATTAAATGACATAACAATGACATTCATGCCCCCCACAAAAGAATAAATAAAAAGTAGCTGGGGCAGAGGAATATGCTGGCAGTACTATCAAGAAACAACACAATAGGGAAGGGAATACAGAATACCAAGTGGAACATGTGTAGGAGACTTTGTGCTTTTCACTTTAAAATTTTAAATCAGAGCAGCTCTACTTTTTATGGAAAGAGAGAATTGGGCCAAAATTGTTAGTAAGTAGTGGTTGTGACTTTAAAGAATTCTGTTATAGATTGATAAAATAATCGTGGAGTCTGGGGTTCAGTTTTTGCTCTATGAGTATTAGTGAAGTGATTCTGGACAAATAACATAATGTTATTTACCCTCATTTCACAAGGTTTAGAATCAATGACATAATGAATGTGATTCTCTGTGCTACATGCTGCTGCTGTTTAGTCACTAGCTAAGTTACACAGAAGAACTGTACAAAAAAGATCTTCACGACCCAGATAATCACGATGGTGTGATCACTGACCTAGAGCCAGACATCCTGGAATGTGAAGTCAAGTGGGCCTTAGAAAGCATCACTACAAACAAAGCTAGTGGAGGTGATGGAATTCCAGCTGAGCTATTCCAAATCCTGAAAGATGATGCTGTGAAAGTGCTGCACTCAATATGCCAGCAAATGTGGAAAACTCAGCAGTGGCCACAGGACTGGAAAGGGTCAGTTTTCATTCCAATCCCAAAGAAAGGCAATGCCAAAGAATGCTCAAAATACCGCACAATTGCACTCATCTCACACGCTAGTAAAGTAATGCTCAAAATTCTCCAAGCCAGGCTTCAACAATATGTGAACCGTGAACTTCCTGATGTTCAAGCTGGTTTTAGAAAAGGCAGAGGAACCAGAGATCAAATTGCCAACATCCGCTGGATCATGGAAAAAGCAAGAGAGTTCCAGAAAAACATCTATTTCTGCTTTATTGACTATGCCAAAGCCTTTGACTGTGTGGATCACAATAAACTGTGGAAAATTCTGAAAGAGATGGGACTACCAGAACACCTGATCTGCCTCTTGAGAAATTTGTATGCAAGTCAGGAAGCAACAGTTAGAACTGGACACGGAACAACAGACTGGTTCCAAATAGGAAAAGGAGTACATCAAGGCTGTATATTGTCACCCTGTTTATTTAACTTATATGCAGAGGACATCATGAGAAATGCTGGACTGGAAGAAACACAAACTGGAATCAAGGTTGCCGGGAGAAATATCAATAACCTCAGATATGCAGATGATACCACCCTTATGGCAGAAAGTGAAGAGGAACTCAAAAGCCTCTTGATGAAAGTGAAAGTGGAGAGTGAAAAAGTTGGCTTAAAGCTCAACATTCAGAAAATGAAGATCATTGCCTCTGGTCCCATCACTTCATGGGAAATAGACAGGGAAACAGTGGAAACAGTGTCAGACTTTATTTTTCTGGGCTCCAAAATCACTACAGATGGTGATTGCAGCCATGAAATTAAAAGACGCTTGCTACTTGGAAGGAAAGTTATGACCAACCTAGATAGCATATTGAAAAGCAGAGACATTACTTTGCCAACAGAGGTCCGTCTAGTCAAGGCTATGGTTTTTCCTGTGGTCATGTATGGATGTGAGAGTTGGACTGTGAAGAAGGCTGAGTGCCGAAGAATTGATGCTTTTGAACTGTGGTGTTGGAGAAGGCTCTTGAGAGTCCCTTGGACTGCAAGGAGATCCAACCAGTCCATTCTGAAGGAGATCAGCCCTGGGATTTCTTTGGAAGGAATGATGCTTAAGCTGAAACTCCAGTACTTTGGCCACCTCATGCGAAGAGTTGACTCATTGGAAAAGACTCTGCTGCTGGGAGGGATTGGGGGCAGGAGGAGAAGGGGACGACAGAGGATGAGATGACTGGATGGCATCACCGGCTCGATGGACATGAGTTTGAGTGAACTCCGGGAGTTGGTGATGGACAGGGAGGCCTGGCGTGCTGCGATTCATGGGGTCGCAAAGAGTCGGACACGACTAAGTGAATGATCTGATCTGATCTGAAGTTGTCTCCAACTCTTTGCGACTCCATGGACAGGCTCCTCTGTCCATGGTATTCTCCAGGCAAGAATACTGGAGTACATTGCCATTTACTTCTGCAGGGGATTTTCCTGACCCAGAGATTGAACCCAAGTATCCTACCTTGGCAGGCGGATTGTTTACTGCTGAGCCACCAGGGAAGCTTTTGAGATAATTCAAATAATGAACTATTAGATATTGCCTGAAGCCAATGGAAAGCTACTGGATTATATTCATGAGAGTACCAGTCTTAGATTTACAGTTTAAAAGTATCATTCTGCCACCTGTGTGGAGAATGTGTAGTATTCAAGATAGGGGGAAAGGAGACCAGAACAATGAGACTATTGCAATTGTCTAGGAAGAAAAATGAACAGGGCTAAAAATAGTGAAGCTGAAGAAAAAGGGAGGTGTACTCAGGAATTAGGGAGACAGAATTGAGAGGTTTTGGTGAACTGAATGTTTATGTGTTTGTCTGTGGGAGTGGGGGGATATGGGTGGAGATCAGGCTAGGAAGAAAAAGAAGCATAGGATGAGTCTGGGTTTTCCAGGTAGTTCCAGATTGCCACTTTACCAGTTTATCTCCCTGTGTATGTAGTTTTATAAGTGTCCTGAAATTATTAGCATTTACAATTCAATTCAGTGAAAAACAAAAAACAGAAAATAAAATAATTTAGTAGCTACATAAATGAAGTTTATGAACTGAGTGCAGCTTTCATCCTAAAACTCTTAAAAACTGTTTTTAAAATCATCAGCATTAGTTGTAATCTTAGTTTTATTCTCTTTAATTAGGATGTGGGTCCAGAAATGAAAAATCTTGCTCTATGCTGGTTATCAGGGCAGTAGTACACCAGGGAATATAGAGGACTTAAAATCTAGCTCTTCCCTTGGGTCAAAAGGCTACACAGGCTACCACCTGGTTCTGAAGTGCTTCATTTGATCACAGCCTTCATGCATCATTTCTGGTATTGTATGCACATTTAAGAGAAAGAGAGCCAAAATCAAACCAGTCTTAACAAAGATAATTTCAGCAGTCACATTAGGAATACTCAGAGGACCATAGTCTGCCCTCAAATGCATATCCAGAATTTCCACTGACGTCAGTACTTATTACTCACATGTATCCAAGGGCAGAATCTGGCCCTTAGAAATTAAATTTAAAAACTCATTGTGTGAGATGCTAGAAAGTATCACAGATCTGCTGAAAGGGACAAGTTCATGACCATGAAAGGGAAGTTTCTCTGTGGTAATATCAACATTGATGGCTTAAGATGGCCCAGAGATGCAAAATACAGGCTCAGCTCATTACTGTTTAAGTTTACAAATACTTGTGATCTGCAAATGCGTTTTCAAGAGTATACGTGAGTTTTCAAACATGCAGGAGCTGACTCTAGTAAAGTTTTCATCCTTTGCCTGTTGTATGGTTTCAAATACAATGAAATTAAAATTCTAAACCCAAATATTCCAAAATCACTCTCATTTTATAATTGGAATAAAACAGAGAAAGAAAACTAACTATTTCTCCAAATTGTGCTACATTTCATCTGTTGTTGGGTGTATTTTCCACAATGAAGGTGTCTAGAGTTTGAGAATTGCTGAGAATCTTTTGGATTCAACAAATGGGAAAATGGTACTCTGCGTGATCTTCTGATTTGCAAGTTGGTTGGAGATTGAGTTCTTGCCAATACTCAGGAGAGAAATTGTCAGTTTTTTACATAGTAGTAAATAGAAGGGAGTTTTCACTTTGTGACACAGACACAAAAGTGGGAAACACATTTGTTCTTTGAATGAAGGATGACAATTTGTTTTCTGTAAGAAATTCAATTCAAATACGTACAGAGGTTACCATGTAAACTCTTCAGATGAAAGTTCTCTTGTGTATTACCATATTGAAGCTATTTAATGCTGGTTAATAATACTTCCTTTTCCCCAAATCTTCGGTTCAGTTAAAAAAACACTAATTGTGTGACTCCTTTAAGCCTGTCTCAGGGCTGGTATTCTGGGCTGAAAATCCAGTTCCAGCTATCTAAGTACTTAGTATCTGTTGATGGGGTAGACACAATACACTATGCACAGAAGATAAATGTAGTAAATTCTATAGTAGACATATAAACAAAATTCTTGAAGAGAATAAAGTCGGGGGAAGGGGAAGTTTTCACATTTGCCTGCTGTTTTTGAAGGGCCACAAATAACCCTGATCATCTGTGATGGCACTTTGAAAACAAGTGTGGTTTTCACTGATAACAGAGGTGTAGTTAGGATAATGAGAATAGTGTTCCAGGTGGAAGTGATAAGCCTGAAAAAATAATTAAATGGGTGCTTGATATGAATACTGGGGAACAATGAGGCATCTTGTGTGGTTAGAACATAGAGTGTATTGAGTAGTTATAGTAGAGATAAAATAGCTGGGACCAACTTTGGCCCCTGAATGTCAAGCTGAGGGATTTGGACTTTGCTATGAAAGCACTTCTCAATTTCTTAATGTTTTTGTCCAATCTCAGTCCATATCAGAATAAAATTCTAGTCATTTTTCTTGCATGTTGATGTATGGCAAAACCAATACAATATTGTAAAGTAAAAAAAATAAAATAATAATTTAAAAATTTAAATGATTAAAAAAAAAGTTTCAGATATTATCTCTAAACCTCTTAATCCAGTTTATATCTTCTCTCTTTCAGTGCATCAAATAAATGTGTTTCTCCACTTATTCAGGAAAGTTTTAATATTGAATAAAAAGGCTTATGAATCAGGATGGTGGATATCGTAGAAGGGATTCAAGGTGAAAAACAGTGATGTAAAAAATCTCTGGGTGAGAAAAAGAAACAAATGAAGGAGAAACAGTTTTCAGCTCTTATTTTCTCATTTTAGAGATGATGTAGGTGAATACCATAGGCATGCAGCTAACCCCAGTCTGACAAACTGTGGTACTGGGAAATAATCTTAGACCTCTGTGTTAGCCCCAGCACACACACTTGGACAGATTACTCCACTTCTCTGGGTTTCATATTTCTTAGTTTGAAAATGAGGAGTTGGTCTAAATATGCTCCAGGAACTCTTCCTCTGTTGATTCAATACTGAACAGTCTATAGAAGTCTCTCTCTCTATATATACATGTTTGTTTTCAGTTGCTAGTATCTTAATTTCAAATGCAATTCCCATTTCCTGCATTTGTACTCTCTTCTCATGGTTGCTGGTTTTGATATCATATTTGTTTGTGAATCAGATTTGTGTGTGGATGATTTCCTACATTTACTGTATGTTTGCCTTTACCATTGAGCTTTCTCATTTGTGATTTTCTTGTTTGTAGTTGTGCCTTTTTTTGTTTTTTCCCTGACTAGAGAATTTCCTTTAGCATTTGATTCAAAGCTGGTTTGGTGGTGCTGCATTCTAATAACTTTTGCTTGTCTATAAAGCTTTTAATTTCTCCATCAAATTTGAATGAGAGCCTTGCAAGGTAGAGTATTCTTAGTTGTATGTTTTCCCCTTTTATTACTTGAAATAGATCATGCCACTCCTTTGTAGCCTTTTTAATCTGCTGAAAAATCAACTGATAACCTTATGGGGGGATTTCCTTGTATGTTTTTTGTTGCTTTTTCTTTGTTTCCTTTAATATTTTTTTCTTTGTATTTAATTTTTATTAGTTTAATTAACATGTGTTTCAGTGTGTTCCTCCTTGGGTTTATCCTGTGTGGACTCTCTGCACTTTCTGGACTTGGGTGATTATTTCCCTTACCATGTTAGGGAAGTTTTATTACTATAATCTCTTCGGATGTTTTCTCAGACCCTTTCTCGTCCCCCTCCTCCTCCTCTACTTCTTGGACTCCTATAATGTGAATTTTGATGTGTTTAATGTTGTCCCAGATGTCTCTGAGACTGTCTTCATTTCTTTGTATTATTTTTACTTTACTCTGTTCTGTGGAAGTGATTTCCACCACTCTGTCTTCCATCTCACTTATTCATTCTTCTGCCTCAGTTATCCTGCTATTAATTCCTTCTAATGCATTTTTCATTTCAATTATTGTGTTGTTCATCTTTATTCTTTAAATGTTCTATCTCTTTAATAAACATTTCTTGTATTTTCTGGGTCTGTGCCTCCATTCTTTCTCTGAGATTTTGGATCATCTTTACTATCATTACTCTGACTCCCTTTACTGGTAGATTGCCTATCTCCTCTCATTTAGTTGTTCTTGTAGGTTTTTATCTTGCTCCTTCATCTACAACATATTTCTCTGTCATCTCATTTTTTTCTGACTTACTGCAGCCTTTCTGCAGGCTATGGGATTGTAATTCCTTTTGCTTCTGGTGTCTGTCCCCTGGTTGGTGAGGTTGGTTGAGGGGCTTGTGCAGGATTCCTGGTGGGAGGGACTGTTGCCTGACCTCTGGTGGTTGGAGCTGAGTCTTGTCCCTCTGGTGAGCAGGACCACATAAGGGAATCTGTTTTGGTGTGGCTGTGCACTTAATATGATTTTAGACAGCCTCTCTGCTGATGGGTGAGGCTGTGTTCCTTTCTTACTAGTTGTTTGCCCTGAGGCATTCCAGGAGTGGAGCCTGCAGTCTGTTGGGTAGGGCTGGGTCTTGGTGCTGAAACAGAGACCTCCAGTAGAACTCATAGGGTTTTCCAGGTGGTACTAGTGGTTAGGAACCTGCCTGTCAATGCAGGAGACATAGAGACATGGGTTCGATCCCTGGGTTGGCAAGATCCCCTGGAGGAGGGCATGGCAACCCACTTCAGTATTCTTGCCTGGAGAATCCCCATGGACAGAGAAGCCTGTGGGCTATAGTCCATAGCGTTGCACAGAGTCGGATGTAAATGAAATGACTTCACATACACGCATGTAGGAGAGCTCATGGATGAGATGGTTAGATAGCATCACTGACTCAATAGACATGAATTTGAGCAAACTATGTGAGACAGTGAAGACAGAGGAGCCTGGCATGCTATATAGTCCATGGGTTTACAAATAGTCAGATACAACTTAATGACTAAAGAACAACAAGGAGAGCTCATGTTTATTAATGTTCCCTGGGGCCTCAGCTACCAGTGTTCTTGCCTCTACAGTGAGTTACAGTCAATCCCTACCTCCCCAGGAGACCATCTAAGATCCCTAGATAGGTCTTGTCCAGGTTCCTATGGAGGTACTGCTTTGTGCTGGGTCTCAGGACACATGAGACCTTGTGTGCAGTCTCCAAAAGTGGAGTCTATTTTCCCCAGCTCTGTGAAGTTACTGCATTCAAGCCCTGCTGGATTTGAAAGCTAAATGCTCTGGGGGTTCTTTTTCTCAGTGCCGGACCCTCAGACTGTCTAGGAGGGCTATTTTTATGTTTTTAGTATGGATAACTGCCACTTCTTTCATCAGGTTTGCTGACTGTTTATCCCCTCAATAGGGAGTTTGACTGGTGGTGTGGTGACCAGAGCCTGCCCTACTACACTGTTGGTTGAAATGTAAATTGGTACAGCCACTATGGAGAACAGTATGGAGGTTCCTTAGAAAACTAAAAACCATATGATACAGCAATTTCACTCCTGCGCATATATCCAGAGAAAACCATGGTTCAAAATTATAATGCACCTCAATATTCATCGTAGCACTATTTGCAATAGCCAGGACATGGAAGCAACCTAAATATCTATCAGTAGAGGAATGGATAAAGAAGATGTGGTACATATATAAAATGGAATATTATTAAGCCATAAAAAGAATGAACTAACGCCCTTTGTATCAACATAGAAGGACCTAGAGATTGTCACACTGAGTAAGTTAGTCAGACAGAGAAAGATAAATATCATATGATATTGCTTGTATGTGGAATGTAAAAAATGGTATAAATGGACTTATTTACAAAACAAATATAGAGTAACAGATGTAGAAAACAAACTTATGGTTACCAGTGGGGAAAAGAGGGGTGGAAGGATAAATTGGGAGAGTGAGATTGACATATATACACTACTATATATAAAATAGATAACTAAGAATGATGTACTGTATAGCACAAGGAATTCTACTCAATACTGTATGATGGCCTATATGGGAAAAGAATCTAAAAGAGTGGATATGTGTATGTGTGTGTGTGTATGTATATATATATATATATAACTGATTCACTTTGTTGTACAGCTGAAACTAACACCACATTGTAAATCTACCATACTCCAATAAAAAAAAATACTGAACAGTCAAGGCTACCCCTGGCAAATTTTTCTCTGCTGCTATTGGGCAGTGCTTAGGCACATTAGCATTTCACTCTGGATGCACTCACAGACCTGCAATCTTATGCTGCTCCCTCCCCTTGTCTCATACCTACAGGCCAGGAAGAGTGGTGGAGGAGATGGGAATGGGAAGTACTAGACAGAGAGAGGAATATTGATAGTCAAGGTATACTTTGAGTGGAAGATGTGCAACATATGGACTAGGAGAGGGAGAATTATAACATAGGTAAAACCGATCTTTCTCATTGCTGACTATGTTGCTTTTTAATGTACCTTCTTTGTGTCAGGTATTATTGATAGGGAGTGGCAGGTTGGGGACAGTGTTTGGCTTGTTTTTGTAGATTGTACTCTCTGACTTCTTTGGAAATCCAACCAGTCCATTCTGAAGGAGATCAGCCCTGGGATTTCTTTGGAGGGAATGGTGCTGAAGCTGAAACTCCAGTACTTTGGCGACCTCATGTGAAGAGTTGACTCATTGGAAAAGACTCTGATGGTGGGAGGGATTGGGGGCAAGAGGAGAAGGGGACGACAGAGGATGAGATGGCTGGATGGCATCACTGACTCGATGGACGTGAGTCTGAGTGAACTCCGGGAGTTGGTGATGGGCAGGGAGGCATGGCATGCTGTCATTCATGGGGTCTCAAAGAGTCGGACACGACTGAGCGACTGAACTGAACTGAACTTCTTTGGATACATTCTGCTGGCAACTAAAGGCATGTATTTGTAATAGGTGCTATCTTTGGGGTTACCAGCTTTTTGTTTGTTTCCGTTTTTGGAATTTTGGTCCTTGAGAAATAAGCTTCAAATGGTTGACGTCATTCAGATCAGTTTCTAACCAATGGAGCCAAACTGCCCAGCAAAAATTGTGTCCCAGGGAGGTTCAATATTGGCTTGTTTGCAGAAATATCTAACTTTAAAAATAACTCCCTGAGAATAAGGGAAAACCCATGTCCTGTAGATATTTGGTTCCCTCTGTGAGACTCTTTGGTCTACATGGGAGTTAATGGGCATCAAGTGGTTTGTTAGTGAAAGGGGCCGATACATATTTGCATAGCAAAAAAAGTGAAAGTTAAAGTCGCTCAGTAGTGTCTGACTTCTCCAGGCTAGAATACTGGAGTGGGTAGCTGTTCCCTTCTCCAGTGGATCTTCCCGATCCAGGAATTGAACCAGGGTCTCCTGCATTGGAGGCAGATTCTTTATCAGCTGAGCTACCAGGGAAGCAAAAGGGCCACTTTATATTTTAATTTCATGCAGCATTTTCCACTGAGGGGAAAAAGCCTGAAATCATTGTCATTGTCCTTAATTCTCTGGAATTGAAAATATGGACTTCACTGCTCTTAAAAGTACGGGTTACCAAGAAAAGCAAATGCTTCTCTGTGGCATTCTTTTGACATTCTAGAAACATTACTCTGCCTAGCATTTATTTTAGGATGAGAAGGAATCAAGTCTTATGGTCCTCTCTGCCAAGAGCACAAGCTAAACAAATCTCATACTTCTGACCTGGCTGTGAATGGCAGCCTTTTCCCAATAGCTGTACCTTATGTTTCAGGTTGAAGATGGGGTGACCAGGCCTGAAATGACTGTTGGGAGAAAACCCTGAGCACTTACTTTTTTAAATGCTTTTTTTGTACATTCTCATACAGCTTTTTGGTTTAGACTTGCAGATGAACAATGGCTTCTGAATCATAGGCATTTTTCAGCCTTTAGAAAATATTCTTATTTTCTTCTTTGTCACTTGTAATTTTTCTTTTCAGAAAAAAAAAATTATTGACCCCAAAAGCATATTTTTTGGAGAAAAAGAAACTTGGGGCCCTCTCAGGAAACACTTGTTTCTAGGAAAAATGAGTGACACGATAGTTGAAAAGGGATAGAAGGCTTTTCACCATCCTCTGGATTGCCCATAGTGGATCCAGGAACAGTGTTGTCTGGACTAAAGAAGAAAAGATCTTTGCTGCTTTAATTTTTTAGTGTTCTCTGTGCCCTGGATCTATGATTTGTCTTTCATAGCTCATATGTGCATATATATTTTGATCTTACAGTCCATCTGTATAGTTTTTTCCTTCACTTTCTGATAATGCACACATTTTACCAACATTCTCTACCTTTGGCTTACTGATGAGTAAGGAAGAACTAAAAGGAAAAATAACAATGGGTTGTCTCTTTTCCTTTCTTTCCATGCCATCATTTTCATTGTAAGTAGTTGTATGTTAATACAGAGAAGGAAAACACGTAAGAAAGGATATGATAGGCTTCTTTTGTGAGAATTTCTTAGAATGCCACCTCCTTATTCCTGCATTCAAAGCAGGTTCTAGTTTGAATTGAAAAGCGTGACTTCTCACAGCTATTAGACTCAGTCATGGGCTTCCCTGGTGGCTCAGCTGGTAAAGAATCTGCCTGCAATGTGGGAGACTTGGGTTCAATCCCTGGGTTGGGAAGATCCCCTGGAGAAGGGAATGGCTACCCACCCCAGTATTCTGGCCTGGAGAATTCCATGGACTGTATAGTCCATGGGGTCGCAAAGAGTTGGACACTACTGAGAGACTTCCACTTTCACTTTACTCAATCATAGATGTAACATGCTTATCCTGGACTCACTTTGAGTCTTCCGAACTCCACATATTGTGGGTCCATCTGAGTTCTGTACTTGTAGAGCAACATGAAGTCTATATGTGAGGTGGCAGGAGATGGTGAGAATTGGGGGTGGCATGTGGAAGATATACATATTATTTGTTACCTCTACTTGTGCACATACTGCATTGTCCCTTGGACTTCACTTATAAAACACAAGTTCAAAGATGTAATTGGTAATAATAGAGATTAAACCAACCATAGGCCCTTCTGAGTGTGGGCCTTGTGTGACTGTATAGTTTGCATGTCTTTGAAACTGGTCCTGGATTCTTCACTCACATTTATGATGCCTGGGCTGGAATGACTCAAAGGTTGAACTCAGTGGGGCCTGTTGACTAAGAGGCATGTACATATGTCTTCTGAATGTGAATTTGGTTTCTCCCAACAAGGACTCTCCATGTGGTAGAGTCTTTGTGGCTGCTGCTGCTGCTGCTTAGTTGCTTCAGTCGTGTCCAACTCTGTGTGACCCTATGGACTGCAGTCTGCCAGGCTACACTGTCCATGGGATTTCCTAGGCAAGAAAACTAGAGTGAGTTGTCATGCCCTTCTCCAGGGGATCTTCACAATCCAGGGATGAAACGCAGGTCTCCTGCATTGAAGGAGCCACTGCAGTGGCTCTTTACCACTGAGCCACCAAGGAGCCACCAGGGAAGTCCTGGTAGAGTCCTTAGAGGACAATTATTCCAAAAGAACCAGATGAAAACTTTTTGGACTTTAATCACCTCATCTTGGATATCATATATCACTTCTTGCCTACTCTATTGGTTCAGTTCAGTTCAGTTCAATCGCTCAGCTGTGTCTGACTCTTTGTGACCGCATGGACTGCAGCATGCCAGGCCTCCATGTCCATCACTAACTCCCGGAGTTTACTCAAACTCCTGTCCACTGTGTCAGTGATGCCATTGAACCATCTCATCCTCTGTTGACCCCTTCTCCTCCTGCCTTCAGTCTTTCCCAGCATAAGGGTCTTTTCCAGTGAGTCAGCTCTTCGCATCAGGTGGCCAAAGTGTTGGAGTTTCAGCTTCAGCATCAGTCCTTTCAATGAATATTCAGGGTTGATTTTCTTTAGGATTGACTGGTTCCTTTAGGATTGATCTCCTTTCAGCAAAAGGGACTCTCAGGAGTTTTCTCCATCACTGCAATTGAAAGCACTAATTCTTCAGTGCTCAGCTTTTTTATGGTCCAACTCTCAAATCCATACATAACTACTGGAAAAACCATAGCTTTGACTATATGGACCTTTGTTGGCAAAGTAATGTCTCTGCTTTTTAATATGCTGTCTAGGTTGGCCATAACTTTTCTTCCAAGGAGCAAGCGTTTTTAATTTCATGGCTGCAGTCACCATCTGCAGTGATTTTGGCACCCCCCAAAATAAAGTCTCTCACTGTTTCCACTGTTTCCCTGTCTATTTCCCATAAAATGATGGGACCAGATGCCATGATCTTAGTTTTATGAATGTTGAGTTTTAAGCCAGCTTTTTCACTCTCCTCTTTCACTTTCATCAAGAGGCTCTAGTTCTTCTTCACTTTCTGCCATTAGGATGGTGTCATCTGCATATCTGAGGTTATTGCTATTTCTTCTGGCAATCTTGATTCCAGCTTGTGCTTCATCCAGCCCAGCATTTCTCATGAAGTACTCCGCATATAAGTTAAATAAGCAGGTTGACAATATATAGCCTTGACGTACTGCTTTCCCTATTTGGAACCAGTCTGTTGTTCCATGTCCAGTTCTAACTGTTGCTTCCTGACCTGCATATAGGTTTCTCATGAGGCAGGTCAGGTGGTGTGGTATTCCCATCTCTTTCAGAATTTTCCACAGTTTATTGTGATCCACACAGTCAAAGGCTTTGGCATAGTCAATAAAGCAAAAGTAGATGTTTTTCTGGAACTCTCTTGCTTTTTCTATGATCCAGTGGATGTTCGCAATTTGATCTCTGGTTCTTCTGCCTTTTCTAAATCCAGCTTGGACATCTGGAAGTTCACAGTTCATGTACTGTTGAAGTCTCACTTGGAGAATTTTGAGCATTACTTTACTAGTGTGTGAGATGAGTGCAATTGTGCGGTAGTTTGCACATTCTTTGGCATTGCCTTTCTTTGGGATTGGAATGAAAACTGACCTTTTCTAGTCTTGTGGCCACTGCTGAGTTTACCAGATTTGCTGGCGTATTGAGTGTAGCACTTTCACAGCATCACTTTCAGGATTTGAAATAGCTCAACTGGAATTCTATCACCTCCACTAGCTTTCTTTTTAGTGATGCTTCCTAATGCCTACTTGACTTCACATTCCAGGATGTTTGGCTCTAGGTAAGTGATCACACCATTGTGATTATCTTGGTTGTGAAGATCTTTTTTGTACAGTTCTTCTGTGTATTCTTGCCACCTCTTCTTAATATCTTCTGCTTCTGTTAGGTCCATACCATTTCTGTCTTTTATCGAGCCCATCTTTGCATGAAATGTTCCCTTGGTATCTCTGATTTTCTTGAAGAGATCTCTAGTCTTTCCCATTCTATTGTTTTCCTCTAGTTCTTTGCTTCGATCACCGAGGAAGGCTTTCTTATCTCTCCTTGCTATTCTTTGGAACTCTTCATTAAAATGGGTATATCTTTCCTTTTCTCCTTTGCCTTTAACTTCTCATCTTTTCACAGCTATTTGTAAGGTGTCCTCAGACAACCGTTTTGCTTTTTTGCAGTTGTTTTTCTTGGGGGTGGTCTTGATCCCTGTCTTTTGTACAATATCACGAACCTCTACCTGTCATTCTTCACGCACTCTATCAGATCTAATCCCTTGAATCTGTTTCACACTTCCACTGTATAATTATAAGGGGTTAATGGATAAGGCAATGGCACCCCACTCCAGTACTCTTGCCTGGAAAATCCCATGGACGGAGGGCCTGGTGGGCTGCAGTCCATGGGGTCGCTAAGAGTCGGACACGACTGAGCAACTTCACTTTCACTTTCACTTTATTTAGTTCATACCTGAATGGTCTAGTTGTTTTCCCTACTTTCTTCAATTTAAGTCTGAATTTGGCAATAAGGAGTTCATGATCTGAGCCACAGTCAGGTCCTGGTCTTGCTTTTGCTGACTGAATAGAGCTTCACCATCTTTGGCTACAAAGAATATAATTGATCTGATTTTGGTATTGACCATCTGGTGATATCCATGTTTTGCATCTTCTCTTGTGTTATTGGAAGAGGGTGTTTGCTAAGACCAGTGCTTTCTCTTGGCAAAACTCTATTAGGCTTTGCTCTGCTTCATTCTGTACTCCAAGGCCAAATTTGCCTGTTACTCCAGGTGTTTCTTGACATCCTTCTTTTTCATTCCAGTCTCCCATAATAAAAAGGACATCTTTTTTGAGTGTTAGTTCTAGTAGGTCTTGTAGGTCTTCATAGTTCAACTTCAGCTTCTTCAGTGTTACTGGTCTGGGTGTAGACTTGGATTACTGTGATATTGAATGCTTTGCCTTGGAAATGAACAGAGATCATTTTGTCATTTTTGAGATTGTATCCAAGTACTGCATTTCGGACTCTTTTGTTGACTATGATGGCTACTCCATTTCTTCTAAGGGATTCTTGCCCACAGTAGTAGATATAATGGTCATCTGAGTTAAATTCACCCATTCCAGTCCACTTTAGTTCACTGATTCCTAAAATGTCTATCTTCACTCTTGCCAAATCCTGTTTGACCTCTTCCAATTTGGTAGAAGTAGTCAAAAGACTACTCTAATTCAGGTGATGGGACATAGAGTCGACTTACTGATGGAAAGAGTGTCAAAAAATTTGGAATCATGTTTTAAAATTGCTTCATTGTTAAAAGTTATCAGGTGTTCAGGTGTTTTAACAGTCTTTTTTCTTTCCCCTCTGTTCCGATTTCTTCCCATGTAGGTCTTTCTCTCTCTTAACGTCTCCTCCTCCTCCTCTTTCCTCTTTTATTTACTCACATTGCAATACACTTTCTCTCATTGTTGAACAGGAGAAAAATTTTAGACAATTGGAGAGAATCATGAATGTGGGTGAGAAACTAAGTGGGAAGAAGAGAGAAAGTGAAATTAGCACTTATCTAACTATGTGAATCCCCAGCAGTATTTTAAAATTGCAGATATGTAGGTTATCTCCATTAACTTCATCTCAGTCCCACCTTCCTTTCAAGACATATTGGTGGTTATACAAATTTCCATTTTTAGCATTTATTTCTCATCTATTTGCCTTTGAATATAATCACTTCTACTAACCCTGAAAGATGAACTCCCCAGATTGGTTAGGTGCCCAACATGCTACTGGAGAAGAGTGGAGAAATAACTCCAGAAAGAATGAAGAGAAGGAATCAAAGCAAAAACAACAGCCAATTGTGGATGTGACAGATGATGAAAGTAAAGTCCAATGCTGTAAGAACAATATTGCATAGGAACCTGGAATGTAAGTTCATGAATCAAGGTAAATTGGAAGTGGTCAAACAGGAGATGGCAATAGTGACCATTGACATTTTAGGAATGAAATAAAATCAAATAAATGAAATAAATAAATAAAATAATAAGTGAAATAAATATGAACTGGAATGGGTGAATTTAATTCAGATGACCGTTATATCTGCTACTATGGGCAAGAATCCCGTAGAAGAAATGGAGTAGCCATCATAGTCAACAAAAGAGTCTGAAATGCAGTCCTTGGGTGCAGTTTCAAAAATGACAGAATGATCTCTGTTTGTTTCCAAGGCAAACCATTCAGTATCACAGTAATCCAAGTCTATGCCCCAATCACTAATGCTGAAGAAGCTGAAGTTGAATGGTTCTATGATGACCTATAAGATCTTCTAGAACTAACACCAAAAAAAAGATGTCCTTTTCATCATAGGGGACTGGAATGCAAAAGTAGTAAGTCAAGAGATACCTAGAATAACAGCCAAGTTTTGCCTTGGAGTACAAAATGAATCAGGGCGAAGGCTAACCAAGAGAACACACTGATCATAGCAAACATCTTGTTCCAACAACACAAGAGATGACTCTATACATGGACATCACCAGATAGTCCATATTGAAATCGGATTGATTATATTCTTTGCAGCCGAAGATGGAGAAGCTCTATACAGTCAGCAAAAACAAGACTGGGAGTTGACTGTGCTCAGATCATGAGCTCCTTATTGCAAAATTCAGATGAAAGTAGTATCGACGAAAGTAGGGAAAACCACGAGGCCATTCAGGTATGACCTAAGTCAAATTCTGTACGATTATACAGTGGAAGTGACAGATTTAAGAGATTAGATCTGATAGAATGATAGAAGAATTATGGATGGAGGTTCGAGATATTATACAGGAGGCAGTGATCAAGACCATCCCCAAGACAAAGAAATGCAAAAAGGTAAGATGGTTGTCTTAGGAGGTCTTACAAATAGCTGGGAAAAGAAGAGAAGCTAAAGGCAAAGGAGAAAAAAAAAGATATACTTATTTGAATGCAGAGTTCAAAAGAATAGCAAGGAGAGATAAAAAATCCTTCCTCAGTGATCAACGCAAATAAATAGAGGAAAATAGTAGAATGGGAAAGACTAGAGATCTCTTCAAGAAAATTAGAGATACAAAGGGAATATTTCATGCAAACAAGGGCACAATAAAGGACAGAAATGGTATAGACCTAACAAAAACAGAAGATATTAAGAAGAGGTGGTGAGAATACACAGAAGAACTATACAAAAAAGATGTTCATGATCCAGATAACTATGATGGTGTGATCACTCACCTGGAGCCAGAAACCCTGGAATGTGAAGTCAAGTGGGCCCTTAGGAAGCATCACTATGAACAAAGCTAGTGGAGGTGATGGAATTCTAGTTGAGCTATTTCAAATCTTAAAAGGTGATGCTGTGAAAGTGCTACACTCAATATGCCAGCAAATTTGGAAAACTCAGCAGTGGCCACAGGACTGGAAAATGTCAGTTTCCATTCTAATCCCAAAGAAAGACAATGCCAAAGAATGCGCAAACTACCACCCAGTTGCACTCATCTCACACGCTAGTGAAGTGATGCTCAAAATTCTCCAAGCCAGGCTTCAACAGTACGTGAACCGAGAGCTTCCAGATGTTTAAGCTGGATTTAGAAAAGGCAGAGGAACCAGATACAAATTGCCAACATCTGTTAGGTCATAGAAAAAGCAATAGAGTTCTGGAAAGGTCCCTACTTCTGCTTATTGACTATGCCAAAGCCTTTGACTGTGTGGATCACAACAAACTGTGGGGAATTCTTAAAGAGATAGGAATACCAGACCACTTTACCTTCCTCCTGAGAAATCTGTATGCTGGTCAAGAAACAACAGTTAGAACCGTACAAGGAACAATGGATTGGTTCCAAATTGGGAAAGAAGTGTGTCAAGACTGTATATTGTCACCCTGCTTATTTAACTTCTATGCAGAGTACATCATGCAAAATGCTGGGCTGGATGAAGCACAAGCTGGAATCAAGACTGCCGGGAGAAATATCAATAATCTCAGATATGCAGATGACACTATCCTTATGGCAGAAAGCAAAGAGGAACTAAAGAGTCTCTTGTTGAAAGAGGAGAGTGAAAAAGTTGGCTTAAAACTAAACATTCAAAAAATGAAGATCCCATCACTTCATGGCAAATAGATGGGGAAATAATAGAAACAGTGACAAACTTTATTTTCTTGGGCCCCAAAATCACTGCAGAGGGTGATTGCAGCCATGAAATTAAAACACGCTTGCTCCTTGAAAGAAAAGTTATACTATTCTAGACAGCATACTAAAAAGCAGAGACATTACTTTGCCGACAAAAGTCCATCTAGTCAAAGCTATAGCTTTTCCAGTAGTCATGTATGGATGTGAGAGTTGGTGTATAAAGAAAGCTGAACACTGAAGAATTGATGTTTTTAACTGTGGTTTGGAGAAAACTCTTGAGGGTCCCTTGACAGGAGGGAGATCAAATCAGTCAATCCTAAAGGAAATTAGTCCATAATATGCTTTGGAAGAGCTGATGCTGAAGCTGAAATGCCAATACTTTGGCCACTTGATGCAAAGAACTGACTCATTAGAAAAGACCCTGATGCTGGGAAAGATTGAAGGCAGGAGGAGAAGGGGACGACAGAGTATGAGATGGTTGGATGGCATCACCGACTCGATGGACATGAGTTTGAGTAAGCTCCGGGAGTTGGTGGTGGACAGGGAAGCCTGGCGTGCTGTAGTCCATGGGGTTGCAAAAGTCGGAGATGACTGAGTGACTGAACTGAACTGATTTCTGGTCTTGTGTTCTCTGCACTTCAGTTCCCTCTTAACATTCCTTGACTTTTCTAGAATTCAATCAACATTGTTTCAAATATTCTGTAACTAGCATTATGTATTGGGGAAGGAAATGGCAATCCACTCCAGTGTTCTTGCCTGGAGAATCCCAGGGATGGAGGAGCCTGGTGGGTTTCTGTCTTGGGGTCGCACAGAGTCAGACACGACTGAAGCAACTTAGCACCAGCAGCAGCATTATGTAAAGAGATAAAAGCTTACTCTAAGTAACCTGAAGCGAGATGGAGCTGCAGAGATATTTTGGCCTATATTTGTGAAATAAATCTCATGGCATATTCTAAGAAAATGCATTTGGTAAGAACACGGTCTTCAGTGAAAACTGATAGAGCTGGGTTGTAAAAATCATCTTTAATCCATATGCTACTTGAATGATGGCTTCTGACTCAATCTCCTTATTTCAAAGGATACCACTTGAATATTACCTTAAATCTCAAGCAGCAATCATGAAACAGCACTTTCATTTGCTAAATGGAACTAAATCAGAACCATGTAGTCTTCACACCACTCATATTTACGAAATGGTTGAGCAGTGTCAGGATAATGCCACATAAAATAATGTGATGGATCTACACATTATTCTCTCACATCCCTAAGAGTTCTTGGTTCCGGGCTCTCCAGAGTCAATGCCAAAAATACCCTTTTTTTGACAGAATCTATGGCTTTAAGAAGAAAATGTATCATGGTGTTTGTCCCCAAAGCCATTGTCTTCTACATGTGATAGGCCTAATTTAGATTTTTATTAGATAATAAAGATGGAATAGAAGCATTTCATATTGGATTATTGGTACATAAATTTGTTTTCCATAAGGAACATTAGAGGACCCCAAGAAAAATGTTTTCCGTTTATAATAATAAAATATTATTATATTTATTATAACATAATATAATTATATTTATTATTATATAATAGAAATTATCTTTTATTTCAGCAATCTAAGACAATCATTTTCATTTTTGATATGGTTAGATAATTACAATAACATGTCCATACCACTTGGTATTTCACTTTTCCCATGAATATACAGTGTGAAGAATGTGGACTTTGGCGCCAGACACATGTGGATTCAAATCTTAACTATATCATGTACAGTCTCTATGGATTTGGTCAAGTTATTTACCCACTTTGGTTCTCAGTTTATGTATAAAATAAGATGACAAGTGACACCTAAATATAGCTAGAATTCAACATAACTAATCTCTGTGTACTATTCTAATCAAATAAATAGCAATTTAGCAGAAAATTGTAACTGAAAGTAATTAAGATATTTTAAAAAATCAAAATAATAATTTATGGTATATAGTTGTAAGCAATTGATATACAATAAGTTGCATATATTTAAAGCAGAAATTTAATATAGTTAACATTGATATACACCCACGAACTCATCACCGTAATCAAGATAATGAATACACCTATGTTCCCCCAAAGTTTCCTCATGCTCCTTTGTAATACACTCCTTTCACCCTACCCTGGCTCCCTTATCCCTAGGAAGCACTGATCTGTTTTCTGTCATTATACATCAGATTGCAGTTTTAAAAATTTTATATTAATGGAATCATACAGGATGTATTTTTTGTTATTGTTGACTTCTTTCATTCAGCATAATTATTTTGAGACTCATCCTTGTTACTTTCCACTAGTATTATTGTATGGAAATTCTAATTGCTTCACGTGCTTTTCAATACTTGATCTGATCAGTCTTTGTTTAGCTATTCTGACAGTAGGCAGTGGTATCTCACTGTGGTTTTACTTTGCATTTTCCTAATGAAAAATGATGTTGATCATATGCTTATTTGCTACCAAATAAGCATATTTTGGGGACTTCCCTGATAGCTCAGTTGGTAAATAATCTGCCTGCAATGCAGGAGACCCTGGTTCAATTCCTGGGTAGGAAGATCCCCTGGAGAATGGATAGCTACCCACTCCAATATTCTTGGGCTTCCCTTGTGGCTCAGCTTGTAAAGAATCCGCCTGCAGTGCGGGAGAGCTGGGTTCGATCCCTGGATTGGAAAGATCCCCTGGAGAAGTGATAGGCTCCCACTCTAGTATTCTGGCCTGGAGAATTCTATGGACTGTACAGTGTCAGACATGCCTGAGTGACTTTCACTTTCATGTTATTTTTGGTGAAGTATATATGTTCAAATATTTTGCCCTCTTAAAAATTGAGTTGTTTATTATTGAGATATGAGATTTTTAAAATATATTCTTGATAAAGTCCTTTATCAGATATTTGAGTTGCAAATATTTTGTCTTGGTCTGTGGCTTATATTAACATTTTCTGAACAATGTCTTCCAAAGAGCAAAAATTCTTGATTTTGATGAAGCCGTTTATTGTTTCCTTTCATGGGCCATGCTTTTGGTGTGTATTACATTCTTAATGCACAGGAAAACTTAAAAAAGTCTTTAGGCGTTTCTTTCCATATTACTCTGGACAAAAGCACTAAAAACCTTGCTCTATTCTTTTCCCAAATCGCCCCACTATCTAGATATATAGATTCTTTTGTTTGTTTGTATCTACCCCAGTTTTACTCTCTTTATTATAGATAAAACATCCCAATTTTATTTGTCCAAATAAGCAGAGATTTTTTTTTACACGTTTACAAAATAAAAAACTGCCGCAGTTACAGTATTTGCAGTGTCTACTTAACTCTGTTTGCTGCTGCTGCTGCTAAGTCGCTTCCGTCGTGTCCGACTCTGTGCGACCCCATAGATGGCAGCCCACCAGGCTCCCCCGTCCCTGGGATTCTCCAGGCAAGAACACTGGAGTGGGTTGCCATTGTCTTGTCCAATGCATGAAGGTGAAAAGTGAAAGTGAAGTCGCTCAGTCGTGTCCGACTCTGAGCGATCCCATGGACTGCAGCCTACCGGGCTCCTCAGTCCATGGGATTTTCCAGGCAAGAGTACTGGAGTCGGGTGCCATCGCCTTCTCCGTAACTCTCTTTAGATGATAACAAACATGGGCAATGGTAGCATTATATGAGATAGCACATGACAGTGCTGAGTACAAGTAAATGCTTGATGAGGCGATCATTGTCATTGCCATTCTATGCTGATTAAGCTAAACAGTTTTCAGCATCACTCACAACTGTGAAGTTGAGTGTTGGTATTATATACCTATAACTGTGGTGTATATATAATAAATGTACATATAAGAAGGAAGGAAAGAAGAAGTTCTTTTTTGGAACATACTTAAAAAATTTTTGTTTTAACCTCATATATATGAGATGTTACTTACCTAAACCAATAAGGATGTCCAATATCTATAACATGATTGAGAACAGAGAGGCCCAGCTGTGGTGACTTGTTCCCAATATTGCCCTGTAACAAAATATTTCAGTTACTAACTATTCAGGGCAGAGATAGGGAAAAAAAGTTTTCTTTTGGCCTTTTAGGTAGCTGTTCTCAATTTCTCCATGAGGTGGCCTTAAATATTTAGAGGACTTTTGAGAACCAGGTTGGTTCTAGAGCTTTCTTTAAATGTTCTTAGATGACATTTCTAGCTTCTCAGCTGGCTTTAAGAATCCATTGAAAGCCCAGAGGTATAAGAACTAACTGAGATCTGATCTGTGATCTTGGGTTTTGTTCAGACCAGGTTAAAGAGTACCCTCAGGGGAGCGCTGGCCTCATAGAATCAGTGGGGAATTATTCCCCCCTTCTCCATTTTCTGGAAGAATTTGTGAAGGATTGGTATTATTTATTCCTAAATTTTTAATAGAATTAACCAGTAAATCCATTTGGATCTGGTCTTTTCTTTCTGCAAAAAATTTTAATTACTAATTTAGTGTCTTTACTCATTTATAAGTCTATTCAGATTACTATTTCTTTTTGACTTGGTTTTGATCATTTGTGTATTTCTAAGAATTTGTTCATTTTATGTAAGTGGTCTAATTTGTTGACATGAAATTGTTCATAATACTCCCTTATAATTCTTTTGATTTTTGTAGCATCAATGTTGTGTTCTTTTTCATTCCTGATTTTGGTGATCTGTCTTGTCATTTTTTTCTTAATGGGTCTTAGTAAAAGTTTGAAAGTTGTTTACCTTTTATGAGAAGCATTTTTAATTTTATTTATTTTCTATGTTTCTTTTCTATTTAGTTGAATTGCAGTCTAAACTTTATTATTTGCTTTGGGGTTGAATCTGCTCTTTGCTTTCTAGGTTTTTAAGGTAGAAGCTTAAGGCACTGATTTGAGATCTTTTTTCTAGCAGAGTCATTTAAAGATATAAATCTCCCTCTAAGTATTGCTTAGGTGAAAACAGACAAATTTATTGCTGGATATTTTGTACTTCAGAAGATATAGTAGCAGTTTTTAATCTTGGTTTGGCAGAGACTATCCAGATATTTATTCTGTTTGGACATTGGTGTTGAATATTTATTGCTCTGCCAAAGCTACAATCTTTAGGGGCATATACACTGTTGCTGGGAATTCTGTTTTGTCCCAAACATTTGTCCTCCAGAGAAAGTCTTACAGAGCCATTTTTTCCAGCTGTCTACCTATACCTACTCGGTTTCTGCCCTACATTTGTGATTTTCTTTAGCTTCTCATTTTAAGTTCAGTTGTTTTCCGTGACAATTTGAAAGTAAAGAAAGGAGAGGAAGTGAGGGATATAGTGTTCCAAATGATGAAAGGAATTAGAAGTTAGAAGGATGCAATTTTGTTCCTAACTTCCCTAGTCACCAGGGTCAGACATTATTTTAGATGGATGAGGTGATGTGATTTTAGAGATGTTAAGAAGGTATTCTTCATACATTCATTTCTTCTTCCCACCGATCTTTGACTGGTTGATGCCCCACTTAATGTTAACATCCTTGGCTTAGATATTTCTTCTATAATTTCCACACCCTTTGCACTTAGTGAGATCTTCCATCTTAAAAGACTGTGTCTTAGCCATAACACCCTGTTGTAGCCATCACTACACTTCAGTGTCACTGCTTGTCTGTTTTCCATGTTTTCTGAGGGCTGTTGCTGCTGCTGCTGCTGCTAAGTCACTTCAGTCGTGTGCGACCCCATAGAGGGCAGCCCACCAAGCTCCCCCATCTCTGGGATTCTCCAGGCAAGAACACTGGAGTGGGTTGCCATTTCCTTCTCCAATGCATGAAGGTGAAAAGTGAAAGTGAAGTCGCTCAGTCATGTCCGACTGTGCGACCCCATAGATGGCAGCCCACCAGGCTCCTCTGTCCATGGGATTTTCCAGGCAAGAGTACTGGAGTGGGGTGTCATTGCCTTCTCCATTTCTGAGGGCAGGGCCCATCAATTTGGTTCATATTGTATATAGTACGCAATACTGGGTATGCAAGTCAAATATTTAAAAATAAATATTCGGTTGTGCTGTGTCTTAGTTGCAGCATGTAGGATCTTCAGTCTTCAAAGCAAGAATACTGGAGTGGATTTCCATTTCCTTCTCCAGGGGATCTTCCCAACCCAAGGATTGTACCCACGTCTCCTGCTTGGCAGGTAGATTCTTTACCACTGAACCTTCAGAGAAGCCAAAAAATTAGTTCCCTGACTAGGGGTCAAATCTGGTCTGCCTGCGTTGGGAGCACTGCATCTTAGCCACTGAACCTCCACGGATGTCCCCCTCAAGTTGAATTTTAAATATCAGTTTTTGATATTTAGCAATTACAGCTTGATTTCTTCTATGTTGTTCACTCATCCATGTTTTTCCTGAAAGCAGGCTTTGCTGGGAGGGAGCTTGGGGTGCCTGGGAGGCAACACCACAGGAGAACTGGGCACAGAAAGGGGTACAGGGAATGCTAAAGACTCCATTTGCCCTTGGGCTTAACATGGTTTATTGAAATTCTTGTTTTTTGATAAATTTGCAACATTTTATATTACCTTTAGTGATGAAATGCAAGGTGTGTGTGTTTAATTTGCTTATCTGACAAAACTGAGCTGGTGATCTTTTTATGCCTCAGAGAAATATATTCAAATTTAAAATGATCTGACAAACTGAGAAAAGGTAAGATATTAAAAGAAGAGAATTTCAGTCTGGGGTAATTAGTCTAGAAGACAAGTAGGTCAGAGATGGTATCATGTTCTAGGAATAGTAATAATGTCTGTAAATTGCCTTAAGCATGCTGCTGCTGCTGCTGCTAAGTTGCTTCAGTTGTGTCCGACTCTGTGCGACCCCATAGACAGCAGCCCACCAGGCTCCTCCGTCCCTGGGATTCTCCAGGCAAGAATGCTGGAGTGGGTTGCCATTTCCTTCTCCAGTGCATGCATGCATGCTAAGTCACTTCAGTCGTGTCCGGCTCTATGCGACTGTATGGACAGCAGCCCACCAGGCTCCTCTGTCCACAGGATTCTGTAGGCAAGAATACTGGAGTGGGTTGCCATTTCCTTCTCCACATTAAACATGAGAATAATACTAAAAAAAAAGCTGGTATAATTTGCAAGGACATTTTCTCTACACCCTTTTTAAAGAGAACTATAATTCTGTACTTTAAGTCTAGAATCATCATATTTTTAAGGAAAGCTTGACAATTTTTGTTTCTTGACTCAAAGATAATTTTAAGTGAGAAATTTGGGTAAGAAATAATAACACTACATGTTTATTTTCACCTTAGATTCTTTTTGTTGATAAAATATAACAAGATTAATAACAACTATACTTTGCTTTATAATCTGCAAAATATTTTCTTTTTGTCTTTAAAAATTATGAAAGAAGTTTGGGTAGAGAAAATTACAGGATATATATATATATATATTTTTTTATATACATATAAAAATAAAATATAAGGCCTCCTCTCCATATTCTCTAATCTCACTTCCCTGGAATGGATACCATCAACAGTTTATAAATTTCTAGATCTTTTTATATTCACTAGAAACATATTTGTATGTGTATAACATATATAAGAAAGGAATAAGTATAAAATATCTATATGTAAGTGAAAGTGAAAGTCATTCAGTCATGTCCGACTCTTCGGGAAGCCATGGACTACATGTTCTATGGAATTCTCTAGGCCAGAATACTGGAGTGGATGGCCTTTCCTTTCTCCATGGGATCTTCCTAACTCAGGGATCAAACCCAAGTCTCCCTCATTGCAGACAGATTCTTTACCAGCTGAGCCACAAGGGAAGCCCAAGAATACTGGAGTGGGTAACCTATCCCTTCTCCAGCAGATCTTCCCGACCCAGGAATCGAACCGGGGTCTCCTGCATTGCAGGCAGATTCTTTACCAACTGAGCTATCAGGGAAGCCCTATCTATAAGTGCATATTTATTCACAATTAATTTAGTTATTTTATTGGATATCCTAGACATATATTTTTAAGAATTTGTAGTAATATTTCTTATTGATAGTTTGCTAGCAGTATGATATCCAGAGTAAAGGTTATTCACATTTTAAATATTAAAAGGAAATTGTCTACTAAGAATTCTCTGTGGAGAATAGGTGAATAGGCTAAGGAGACACTGAACAAAGAAGGATCCATAGAACAAACTGACTGCTTTTCAGGGCCCAGCCATTTGGGCAGCAGTTTTTAAGAAGACTATGCCTAAAGCCGCAGTAATAGCTTTGCAATGGCCTCTAGTTGGTTGTGGTGATACAAGGTGTTTGTAATTCCTTTGGCTTAGATTTGACACCCATTTCCCTTCCTTGCCTTTCCCTGCCAACTTTATTTTATGGCTTTTGGCTCAGATCTTGAATATTAACTTTGCTTACTTCATAATTTCTGGCTCTGATCATTGGCTGTACCTATGGACAGATTATTGGCTGCAATCTCAGTGGATTCCCTGGTTCCAGATCTAGGATTTTGCCCCTGGTTGAAGGCCATGGTGGTGATAACTGGGCTCTTAGATCTTTGTATTAGTGGATGACAGAGGTGGAGAGTTGCATTGGGGAAAATGAAACAGAAAATATTTTAAAATGCCCTCGAAATGTTTAATGAGAAAATTCAGCTACTAGATACCAAATATAAGTGAGGAGCTAGGGGTAGATTGGAAGTGTATGTTTCATTCTTCTTTCTGACTGGGAAGAACTCGCTATTGGCAGTTTACTCTCTCATCATATAAATTCTCCTTAAAAATTTTGTCACCTGTTGTTTGAGAGGAACAAAGGGACTAAAGGAAGCTGGCGTGTACCTCCTAGCCAGTCTGAAATTCAGAGAGTAACTAAGTTCTTGTCAAATAGAAAGCAAAGTGTGGAACATTGTGAATAGTATGATTCTATTGTTATAAAATGAAACCCTACCTTAGAATATTAATATCAGTTAGCTAACTCATAAGCAGTAAAATGCAACTCTGGCTAATTGAAGCAAAAAGAAAAAAAAAATCTCTCTTGATAGGTATTTTGGTGACAGATTTATAGCAGTCTTTGAGCAATTTCTGCCCATTTTCTCTCCCCATCCTACTACCCCCATGAGCTTACTATGACGTACATACAACCACTCTCTCTCATATGCATCAGTGGGGAACAGTAAAAATCTTTTTGAGAAAATATTTGACAAAATATTCTCTCTAATAATTTCCAGCAGATGGAAGTTTCTACCCGTAAGTTAATTTTTGCTAACGAACATTTCTATTTGTTTAGATATTGTTTACATACAATGTCTTATTTAATCCTTACAACAATCCTATTTACATATAGGGAATGTGACATAAAGAGAGTTTAAATGATTTGCCCAGGCTCATACCTAGTAAGTGGTAGAGCACAGGGCTCTATAGTCTGTCTTCTTTTTTTTTTTTTTTTAATTAAAGTGATTTTATTTTATTTATTTTTTTGGTTTTATTATTTTTAATATAAATTTATTTATTTTAATTAGTTGTTAGGTTGTCCTGCCTGTTATGGGTGAAAATATGGAAAAGGGGGATTTTTTTTTTTAATAGCTAACATTTATTATTTATTACAATTGCGCTTATTTCACATGCCAGTTAAGTTATGCTCAAAATCCTTTAGGACATGTATTACATACTTTATGTATAAAATGTTACTTAAACTTCACAATAGTCCTTTGTGGGAGGCATTATTATTATTATTATTTTTAATTAATATATTTATTTTAATTGGAGGCTAATTTCTTTACAATATTGTGGTGGTTTTTGCCATACATTGACATGAATCAGCCATGGGTGTACATGTGTACCCCTGTCCCAAACTCTCCTCCTACCTCCCTCCCCATCCCATCCCTCTGGGTTGTCCCAGTGCACTGGCTTTGAGTGCCCAGTTTCAGAGGCATTGTTATTATGTTTTATGGATGTAAAATCCTAGTAGCTCAAGAGCATACAACCAGTAATGTCAGTGATGAAATTTAAGCATAGATCTGTGTGATGCCAGGACTTGTAATGTTAACAGTTCTTTATACTGATGAAAAACAATAAAACTTAGATGCTTTTAGTCTTCTAAGTATTGAACTTATAAACCTACAGTTATAAGTATAGATACTAAAATGTAACTTTCAGAAATTTCTGAGAGTAACAAGAACGGACACACATCACTAGAGGACTTGGTATGAAGTGAGCGTGGTGCATACTGGACCATCTGGAGATAGGAGAATAAGGTTGGAATCTTAGGCCTGCCAACTGATTATATGAATTTGTGTAAGTCAGTTTATCTATCTGGTTTGAAGATGTGTATATGAAATTAAAGCATAGGATTCAGTTCAGTTCAGTTCAGTTGCTCAGTCGTGTCTTGACTCTTTGTGACCCCATGAACCGCAGCACGCCAGGCCTCCCTGTCCATCACCAACTCCCAGAGCCCACCCAAATCCATGTCCATTGAGTCGGTGATGCCATCCAACCATCACATCCTCTGTCATCCCCTTCTCCTGCCCTCAGTCTTTCCCAGAATCAGGGTCTTTTCCAATGAGTCAGTTCTTCATGACAGGTAGCCAAAGTATTAGAGCTTCAGTATCAGTCCTTCCAATGAATATTGAGGATTGATTTCCTTTAGGATGGACTGGTTGGATCTCCTTGCAGTTCAAGGGACTCTCAAGAGTCTTCTCCAACACCACAGTTCAAAAGCATCAATTCTTCGGCGCTCAGCTTTCTTTATAGTCCAACTCTCACATCCATACATAACCACTGGAAAAACTATAGCCTTGACTAGATGGACCTTATCTCAAAGGATCTTTCTAGTATTCATTACTGCTATACATTGATTGTAAAGAGGAGATATTAGGCTGTCTTATAGTTTGGTTTTACCTGGCTATCTACTTGGAAATTATGCTGTGTGGGTCTGTTGAGGGTTATTTTCCAACTGATGGACTCCCTTTGCCATGAGCAGGCATATTTCTTGAAAGTTTAAAAGTGGAAAAGGAATTTATTTTATATATACATTTATTTAGATCTCTGGCATATATACTTGAGAATGAAAAGTTTACCACAGCTACTCATGGTAGGATGTAACACTTTAATTTTTAAAAAATCTGCTCTGAGTAAGGTATCATGTGAGGGTCTTAATGTAAACATTGTGCATTTCTGGAACTAATCCTGGAATAACGGTCTTTATTGGTATTAAACAGGGATTGGCAAACTATTGCCTATGGGCCAAATTTAGCCCACTGACTGTTTTTGTATGGTTTCCAAGCTAAGAATAGTTTTTGTATTTTTAAATGGTTGAAAAAAAATCAAAATAATAATATTTTGTGACATGTTAAAAATATATGAAATCAAAATTTTGGAATCCATAAATTGAAACTTTTGTTTACATATTGCCTTTGATTGTTTTTATTCTACAGTGGCAGAGTTGAACAGTTGTGACAGAACCTGCAAGGCCCACAAAGCTTGAAATAATTTCTATCTGACTTTTAAAAGTAAAAGTTTGCTTTTATACCCCTGGTTTAAAGCAAGATAGAATAGGAGACTAAAAAAAAAGTTAGTTGGGGCAGAAATGAAGATAGAAGATAGAGGCATAATCCTCTACCTTTTATTCCTTCCATTGACCTTCCTGTTCCTCAGTAATCTCCTTTTTTCACCTTCTCTTCCCTCATGCACCCCCAGTCTATATTAACAAACACATACATGTGAAAGAAAGAAAACCAAAGTCTTTCATTATTTTGAGGGTTTGCAGTTGCTCTTAAATTTTTTAAATTATATTTCCCTTTACTGTTTTACATCTGGAGTTTGGACCATCTGGGAAAGAAAACTGGGGACCTCAGTATGTAGGCTCTTCGTTTGGCCACAGCTAAAAGTAGTGCTAAGACTAGTCAAGAGGGGTGAGAATGAAAATGAAGCTTAGTTGGCCGGTACTGGGATATTTGGACCAGATCTGACAGTTGGAGCACCATTTTTGACCACCATGCTGGCAATCCTATTTTGTTCCACTGTAAAGAAAACCTTTAGGGGTTAAACTCCTACATTCAGTTCTTTGTAGGGAAACAATAATGCGAAACTAAGGGCTCAGTTTGGAGGAGGAATTGAAACTGATTCAAACAAGATTTCATTAACTAATTTGGGGAGAATTCAGAGCTGTTCTGAGCTATACAGTTACTCCTTTCTTCATCTCCACTGGCACTCTGAGAATCGGATCACCTGGGGAAAGCAGATTTAAAAAATTCCAGATGGTGTGTGTGATGCTCCAGCTGTGGAGACTCTCTCCCAGTCAGGCAATCTGCCTTTCTGCCGGAACCCTCTAAAACTGTGCTGCCCATTTGTCATGCTTCTCCAATTGCAGCCTTCTGGATAGCTTCTCTTTGCCTTGTCTGACTCTTCCTTTCCAGTTTTTGTCATCCCTCCTCCATGAGCTAATGTAGTAACATCTCTTCATTGGCTATAAATCCATAGAAGAACCTGATATAAAATACGATTTTGTGAAGGAAAATTGGAAAACATCTGTTTTTTACCCATAAGATTCAGTATTCACTTGTCTCATATGCTGACGTGACTGTGCATGTGTGAAAAACAAAAGAAACGGGAAGAACGGAGAGAAAGGCTAGCATTAGGGTGAGCGAGAAAAAATTCATGCACATGTTTTTGTAGCTCGCTGGTCAAAGTAAGTTAATTTCCATGTCAGCTTAATTAGAATCCTGGGTTAATGTTGGGAAAGGTCAGTCTCACTGACTTGAATGACCTTAATGGGGCTACCAGAAGAATGATTACTTCTGGATTAGTTCTGGATATTATCTTGATAAGCTTTGTCTGGAGTTATTCCTAGCTTATAGTGTCAAGCCTGGAAGCTTATGGACATCTTTTGCGCTCCAGAGGGTTCAGGTGGGCTTTCCTTGGAACTCGGATGCTGTGGAGGGGTGAAGGGAAGAAGCAGATACTAGATGAAACCCCATGTAGTTGGTTGCCTGCTCCCGTTGTCGTGTCTTTCTACAGTGAATGTGCCTTAATCTGTGGAATATTAGATGGGTAAATTTTGGAATCTCTCATTTTACCTATGTTATAGGTGATAACTGGAAGTGGACTTCTAGATCCACCATTTTTCTGTTTGTTTTCTATTTGCCCTGGCTTTTATCCCCTCTCCCCTTTTCCTCTTTTTCTGTTTTCTTTTGGATTAATCAACGTTTTAAATGTTTCATCGATAGCTCAGTTGGGTAAAGAATTCGCCTGTCACGCAAGAAACCTGGGTTGATTCCTGGGTCAGGAAGATCTGTTGGAGAAGGGAGAGGCTACCCACTCCAGTGTTCTTGGGCTTTCTTTGTGGCTCAGCTGGTAAAGAATCTGCCTGCAATGCGGGAGACTTGGATTCGGATCTCTGGATTGGGAAGATCCCCTGGAGAAGGGAAAGGCTACCCACTCCAGTATTCTGGCCTGAAGAATTCCATGGACTGTATAGTTCATGGGATCGCAAGAGTCGGACACAACTGAGCGACTTTCACTTTCACTTTGATGACTTTCTAGCTATAACTTTGTATTATTTTTAAATGGCTTTACTAGAGATTACAATATGGATCTTTAAGTGATCACATCTTAGAGTTAATATAGTACAATTTCCAATAAAGTTTTATACTTTAAGTATAGAAAGTTTGTAACACAGCAATTCCACATGCAGCCCTGTCCTTTATGATATTGTTGTTACATATTTTTACATCTACATATATTACAATCCCCATAATACAATATTATAATATTTTCATTAGGTAGTTATTTTCTTCTTTTTGTTGTGGTAAAAAGCACATATAAAATTTATCATCTTATTTGTTTTTAAGTGTATAGTTCAGTAGTGTTACATATATGCAACCAGTTGTTTTTTCAAGGAATTAATAGACGGAAAATACCATCTTTTAAAATTATCCACATATTTACCTTTTCCTTTTATTTATCCTTGTATATAGATTTCCATCTGATGTAGTTTCTCTTCTTCCAGAGTACTTCCATTGGCATGAAGAGTATCTGTTTGAAGACAAATCCTCAAATTTTGTTCGTATGAAAATTTTTTAGTTATCTTTCATTTTGAAGAATACTTTACCTAGCCATAGAATTCTAGGTTGATAACTTTAAATTTTTGTTTGTTTTTTGATAAAAAAAATTATTGTTCTACTTTCTTCTGGCCGTCATTCTTAATGTTGGAAAGTCAGCTTACATATATATTGTTCTTTCTTTATATGTAACATTTCATTTTTCTGTGGCTGCTCTCAAGATTTTTAAATTATCTTTGTTTTTCTTCTCTTCTACTAAGATGTGCCTAATGCGCCTTTCTTTATGTTTTTCCTGTCTTGGGTTTTTTATTTTATTTTATTTTTAAACTTTACAAATTGTATTAGTTTTGCCAAATATCAAAATGAATCCGCCACAGGTATACATGTGTTCCCCATCCTGAACACTCCTCCCTCCTCCCTCCCCATACCATCCCTCTGGGTTGTCCCAGTGCACTAGCCCCAAGCATCCAGTATTGTGCATCAAACCTGGACTGGCAACTCATTTCATACATGATATTATACATGTTTCAATGCCATTCTCCCAAATCTTCCCACCCTCTCCCTCTCCAACAGAGTCCATAAGACTGTTCTATACATCAGTGTCTCTTTTGCTGTCTCGTACACAGGGTTATTGTTACCATCTTTCTAAATTCCATATATATGCATTAGTATACTGTATTGGTGTTTTTCTTTCTGGCTTACTTCACTCTGTATAATAGGCTCCAGTTTCATCCACCTCATTAGAACTGATTCAAATGTATTCTTTTTAACGGCTGAGTAATACTCCATTGTGTATATGTACCAAAGCTTTCTTATCCATTCATCTGCTGATGGACATCTAGGTTGCTTCCATGTCCTGGCTATTATAAACAGTGCTGCGATGAACATTGGGGTACACGTGTCTCTTTCCCTTCTGGTTTCCTCAGTGTGTATGCCTAGCAGTGGGATTGCTGGATCATAAGGCAGTTCTATTTCCAGTTTTTTAAGGAATCTCCACACTGTTCTCCATAGTGGCTGTACTAGTTTGCATTCCCACCAACAGTGTAAGAGGGTTCCCTTTTCTCCACACCCTCTCCAGCATTTACTACTTGTAGACTTTTGGATCGCAGCCATTCTGACTGGAGTGAAATGATACCTCATAGTGGTTTTGATTTGCATTTCTCTGATAATGAGTGATGTTGAGCATCTTTTCATGTGTTTGTTAGCCATCTGTATGTCTTCTTCAGAGAAATGTCTATTTAGTTCTTTGGCCCTTTTTTTGATTGGGTCATTTATTTTTCTGGAGTTGAGCTGTAGGAGTTGCTTGTATATTTTTGAGATTAGTTGTTTGTCAGTTGCTTCATTTGCTATTATTTTCTCCCATTCTGAAGGCTGCCTTTTCACCTTGCTAACAGTTTCCTTTGATGTGCAGAAGCTTTTAAGTTTAATTAGGTCCCATTTGTTTATTTTTGCTTTTATTTCCAATATTCTGGGAGGTGGGTCATAGAGGATCCTGCTGTGATGTATGTCGGAGAGTGTTTTGCCTATGTTCTCCTCTAGGAGTTTTATAGTTTCTGGTCTTACATTGAGATCTTTAATCCATTTTGAGTTTATTTTTGTGTCTGGTGTTAGGAAGTGTTCTAGTTTCATTCTTTTACAAGTGGTTGACCAGATTTCCCAGCACCACTTGTTAAAGAGATTGTCTTTAATCCATTGTATATTCTTGCCTCCTTTGTCAAAGATAAGGTGTCCATATGTGCATGGATTTATCTCTGGGCTTTCTATTTTGTTCCATTGATCAATATTTCTGTCTTTGTGCCAGTACCATACTGTCTTGATAACTGTGGCTTTGTAGTAGAGCCTGAAGTCAGGTAGGTTGATTCCTCCAGTTCCATTCTTCTTTCTCAAGATCGCTTTGGCTATTTGAGGTTTTTTGTATTTCCGTACAAATTGTGAAATTATTTGTTCTAGCTCTGTGAAGAATACCATTGGTAGCTTGATAGGGATTGCATTGAATCTATAAATTGCTTTGGGTAGTATACTCATTTTCACTATATTGATTCTTCCAATCCATGAACATGGTATATTTCTCCATCTATTAGTGTCCTCTTTGATTTCTTTCACCAGTGTTTTATAGTTTTCTATATATAGGTCTTTAGTTTCTTTAGGTAGATATATTCCTAAGTATTTTATTCTTTCCGTTGCAATGCTGAATGGAATTGATTCCTTAATTTCTCTTTCTGTTTTCTCATTATTAGTGTATAGGAATGCAAGGGATTTCTGTGTGTTGATTTTATATCCTGCAACTTTACTATAGTCATTGATTAGTTCTAGTAATTTTCTGGTGGAGTCTTTAGGGTTTTCTATGTAGAGGATCATGTCATCTGCAAATAGTGAGAGTTTTACTTCTTCTTTTCCAATTTGGATTCCTTTTATTTCTTTTTCTGCTTTGATTGCTCTGGCCAAAACTTCCAAAACTATGTTGAATAGTAATGGTGAAAGTGGGCACCCTTGTCTTGTTCCTGACTTTAGAGGAAATGCTTTCAATTTTTCACCATTGAGGATAATGTTTGCTGTGGGTTTGTCATATATAGCTTTTATTATGTTGAGGTATGTTCCTTCTATTCCTGCTTTCTGGAGAGTTTTTATCATAAATGAATGTTGAATTTTGTCAAAGGCTTTCTCTGCATCTATTGAGATAATCATATGGTTTTTATTTTTCAATTTGTTAATGTGGTGTATTACATTGATTGATTTGCAGATATTGAAGAATCCTTGCATCCCTGGGATAAGGCCCACTTGGTCATGGTGTATGATCTTTTTAATGTGTTGTTGGATTCTGATTGCTAGAATTTTGTTAAGGATTTTTGCATCTATGTTCATCAGTGATATTGGCCTGTAGTTTTCTTTTTTTGTGGGATCTTTGTCAGGTTTTGGTATTAGGGTGATGGTGGCCTCATAGAATGAGTTTGGAAGTTTACCTTCCTCTGCAATTTTCTGGAAGAGTTTGAGCAGGATAGGTGTTAGCTCTTCTCTAAATTTTTGGTAGAATTCAGCTGTGAAGCCGTCTGGACCTGGGCTTTTGTTTGCTGGAAGATTTCTGATTACAGTTTCAATTTCCGTGCTTGTGATGGGTCTGTTAAGATTTTCTATTTCTTCCTGGTTCCGTTTTGGAAAGTTTTACTTTTCTAAGAATTTATCCATTTCTTCCACGTTGTCCATTTTATTGGCATATAATTGTTGATAGTAGTCTCTTATGATCCTTTGTATTTCTGTGTTGTCTGTTGTGATCTCTCCATTTTCATTTCTAATTTTATTGATTTGATTTTTCTTCCTTTGTTTCTTGATGAGTCTGGCTAATGGTTTATCAATTTTATTTATCCTTTCAAAGAACCAGCTTTTGGCTTTGTTGATTTTTGCTATGGTCTCTTTTGTTTCTTTTGCATTTATTTCTGCTCTAATTTTTAAGATTTCTTTCCTTCTACGAACCCTGGGGTTCTTCATTTCTTCCTTTTCTAGTTGCTTTAGGTGTAGGGTTAGGTATGCCTGTATTGCTATGAACTTTCCCCTTAGGACTGCTTTTACAGTGTCCCACAGGTTTTGGGTTGTTGTGTTTTCATTTTCATTCATTTCTATGCAAATTTTGATTTCTTTTTTGATTTCTTCTGTGATTTGTTGGTTATTCAGCAGCGTGTTGTTCAGGCTCCATATGTTGGAATTTTTAATAGTTTTTCTCCTGTAATTGAGATCTAATCTTACTGCATTGTGGTCAGAAAAGATGCTTGGAATGATTTCTATTTTTTTTTGAATTTACCAAGGCTAGATTTGTGGCCCAGGATGTGATCTATCCTGGAGAAGGTTCCATGTGTGCTTGAGAAAAAGGTGAAATTCATTGTTTTGGGATGAAATGTCCTATAGATATCAATTAGGTCTAACTGGTCTATTGTATCGTTTAACGTTTGTGTTTCCTTATTAATTTTCTGTTTAGTTGATCTATCCATAGGTGTGAGTGGGGTATTAAAGTCTCCCACTATTATTGTGTTATTGTTAATTTCTCCTTTCATACTTGTTAGCATTTGTCTTACATACTGTGGTGCTCCCGTGTTGGGTGCATATATATTTATAATTGTTATATCTTCTTCTTGGATTGATCCTTTGATCATTATGTAGTGACCGTCTTTGTCTCTTTTCACAGCCTTTGTTTTAAAGTCTATTTTATCTGATATGAGTATTGCTACTCCTGCTTTCTTTTGGTCCCTGTTTGCATGGAAAATCTTTTTCCAGCCCTTCACTTTCAGTCTGTATGTGTCCCCTGTTTTGAGGTGGGTCTCTTGTAGACAACATATGTAGGGGTCTTGTTTTTGTATCCATTCAGCCAGTCTTTGTCTTTTGGTTGGGGCATTCAACCCATTTACGTTTAAGGTAATTACTAAGTATGATCCCGTTGCCATTTACTTTATTGTTTTGGGTTTGAATTTATACACCATTTTTGTGTTTCCTGTCTAGAGAGTATCCTTTAGTATTTGTTGGAGAGCTAGTTTGGTGGTGCAGAATTCTCTCAGCTTTTGCTTGTCTGAAAAGCTTTTGATTTCTCCTTCATACTTGAATGAGATCCTTGCTGGGTACAATAATCTGGGCTGTAGGTTATTTTCTTTCATCACTTTAAGTATGTCTTGCCATTCCCTCCTGGCTTGAAGAGTTTCTATTGAAAGATCAGCCGTTATCCTTATGGGAATTCCCTTGTGTGTTATTTGTTGTTTTTCCCTTGCTGCTTTTAATATTTGTTCTTTGTGTTTGATCTTTGTTAATTTGATTAATATGTGTGTTGGGGTGTTTCACCTTGGGTTTATCCTGTTTGGGACTCTCTGGGTTTCTTGGACTTGGGTGAGTATTTCCTTCCCCATTTTAGGGAAGTTTTTAACTATTATCTCCTCAAGTATTTCCTCATGGTCTTCCTTTTTGTCTTCTTCTTCTGGGACCCTTATGATTTGAATGTTGTAGCGTTTAATATTGTCCTGGAGGTCTCTGAGATTGTCCTCATTTCTTTTAATTTGTTTTTCTTTTTTCCTCTTTGATTCATTTATTTCTACCATTCTATCTTCTAATTCACTAATCCTATCTTCTGCCTCTGTTATTCTACTATTTGTTGAGTCCAGTTTGTTTTTAATTTCGTTTACTGCATTATTCATTATATACTGACTCTTTTTTATTTCTTCTAGGTCCTTGTTAAACCTTTCTTGCATCTTCTCAATCCTTGTCTCCAGGCTATTTATCTGTGATTCCATTTTGATTTCAAGATTTTGGATCAATTTCACTATCATTATTCAGAATTCTTTATCAGGTAGATTCCCTATCTCTTCCTCTTTTGTTTGGTTTGGTGGGCATTTATCCTGTTCCTTTATCTGCTGGGTATTCCTCTGTCTCTTCATCTTGTTTAAATTGCTGATTTTGGGGTGTCCTTTCTGTATTCTGGCAGTTTGTGGAGTTCTCTTTATTGTGGCATTTCCTCGCTGTGTGTGGGTTTGTACAGGTGGCTTGTCAAGGTTTCCTGGTTAGGGAAGCTTGTGTCGGTGTTCTGGTGGGTGGAGCTGTATTTCTTCTCTCTGGAGTGCAATGAAGTGTCCAGTAATGAGTTATGAGATGCCTATGGTTTGGGGGTGACTTTGGGCAGCCTGTGTCTTGAAGCTCACAGCTGTGTTCCTTTGTTGCTGGAGAATTTACTTGGTATGTCTTGCCCTGGAACTTGTTGGCCCTTGTGTGGTGCTTGGTTTCCGTGTCAGTATGGAGGTGTTTGATGAGCTCCTGTCAATTAATGTTCCTTGGAGTCAGGAGTTCCCTGGAGTCAGGGTTTGGACTTAAGCCTCCTGCTTCCAGTTATTGGTCTTATTTTTACAGTAGTTTCAAAACTTCTCCTACTATACAGCACCATTGATAAAACATCTACGTTAAAGATGAAAAGTTTCTCTACCGTGAGGGTCACCCAGGGAGGTTCACAGCGTTACATGGAGAAGAGAAGAGGGAGGAGGAAGTTAGAGGTGACCCGAATGAGATGAGGTGGAATCAATAGTGGAGAGAGTGGGCTAGCCAGTAATCACTTCCTTATGTGCACTCCACAACTGGACCGCTCAGAGATGTTCATGGAGTTATACAGAGAAGAGAAGAAGGAGAAAGGAGACAGAGGTGGCCAGAAGGATAAAAGGGGGGAATGAAAAGGAGGGAGACAGATCCAGCCAGTAATCAGTTCCCTAAGTGTTCTCCACTGTCTGGAACACACAGAAATTCACAGAGTTGGGTAGAGTAGAGAGGGATTAGGGAGGAGACACATGCAACCTTGTGGAGAAAAAGGAGAGTCCAAAGAGAGAGAGAGCAGTTAAGCCAGTAATCTCGCTCCCTAGTGAAAAATGGGTATTGAAGATTGGGTTCTTAAAGGTACAAAATTGGTAACAAATACATAAAAGCAAAAATTAAAAATCTAGAGTAGAGTTTGGAATTTCAAAAATACGATGTTAAAGAAAAGAAGAAGGAAAAGATAGAGAGAAAAAACGAACAAACAAAAACAAACAAGGTCGCGAAAATTATAAAGAAAATATAGGTACAAAATTGATAACTAATACCAAAAAGCAAAAGTTAAAAATCTAGAGTAGAGTTTGGAATTTCAAAAATACAATGTTAAAAAAAAGAGGAAGAAAAAGAAAGAGAGAAAACAAAAACAAAAACAAACAATGTCGCAAAAATTATAAAGAAAATACAGGTACAAAATTGATATCAAATACCAAAAAACATAAATTAAAAATCTAGAGTAGAGTTTGGAATTTCAGATATACAATGTTATATAAAAGAAGAAGAGAAAGAAAACAGAAAAAAAAGTCACAGAAATTATAAAAAAACTATAGGTACAAAATTGATTACAAATACCAAAAAGCTAAAATTAAAAATCTAGAGTAGAGTTTGGAATTTCAAAAATACAATGTTAAAGAAAAGAAAAAAAAAAAAAGGTCAAAAAATTATAAAAAATATATATATGAAGTTTGCTGAAGAAAAAAAATAGGGTCTTTTTTTTTTTTGCAAAGTAATAGGTTATAAAAGTGAAAATTAAAGGAATAATAGAGAACTTAAATTTTTTTTAAAAAATTAAAAAAAAAAAGAATGATCGTAAAAATAGTAAAAATATATCTAGGACTTTCTCTGGTTTTGTTGTGAGTATTGTGGGTTCAGTTCATTTTTGGCTAGTTCCTTGGTCCGTCTTATATTTCTCAAAATCTATAGGCCCCTTCCTATGTAGTCGGTAGTAACCACAGGGTTAATCTATTGCCTGTAGCTTCCAAGGTGGTTCCCTCTGTTATAGCTTCTTCTGTTTGCTGGTCTCTTCAGTGTCTGGTTTCTGCCCTGACACAAAGGGGATGGTGGAGGACACTTTTTTTTTTTTTTTTTAGGCTCACTTGTTCAGTCACGCTGTGGGGAGGGAGGGAGGGATGCTGCAAACAAATAACACTGGCGTGTGTTCGCAGTGCCTCAGCCACTCTGGGTCTGCCCCCGCTCACGGCGCATGTAGCCTCCCTGCTCACACTGCTCAGGCTCTAGGTTGTTCTGCCGGGAACCATCCGTGGCTGGCCCTGGGCTGCCTACACCTCCCAGGTCCAAGCTGCTTAGGTTCAGGCACTCGGGTAGTCCTCAGAGGCGCAGACTCTGTTGGGCCTGCGTTTTGTGCCCTTCCCAGGTCCAAGCAGCTCAGGTGATGAGGTGTTTGGTGAGCGCGATTGCTGTGACTTATCGCGTCCCCGCCGCTCGGTTATCTAGGTGTACAACCGGTGCACCTTCTCAGGCAGATGTTGACCATCCAGACCCCCAAGAAGTTTTAGTTAGCAAAGAAGCCTGCTTACAGTTTTATAGATAATGTCTCTCTGGGGCTGTGATTGCCCCCTTCCGGCTCTGGCTGCCTGTCACCAGAGGGGGAAGGTCTGCAGCCGGCTATCTCTGTTCAGTCCTTTGTTCCGTGTGCGGGCCTGGTGGTGTCTTAGGTTAGGGCTGGCTTTTCGCGTGGTAGATATCCCACAGTCTGGTTTGCTAGCCCAAATTATTTCGCTCAGATAGCGCTGAGGGTATTCAGGCCAGGTCCTTACTCTAAGCAATGCAGCCCGTGCCACGCCTCCCTGCCCAGCCCCCGCTTGCTAATGGCGTGTGCAGGCATCTGCGCTGCTTCTCCACTGGGGGAGTTACTGTAGGGCTCGCAATCTGCGAGTTTTAATTGTTTATTTATTTTTTTCTCCCTGTTATGTTGCCCTCTGTGCTTCCAAAGCTTGGCACAGATTCGGCAGTGAGAAGGTTTCCTGGTGTTTGGAAACTTCTCTCTTTTTAAGACTTGCTTCCCGGGATGGAACTCCGTCCCTCCCTCTGTTGTCTATTTTTTGGTCTTTTATATTTTTTCCTACCTCCTTTCGAAGACTTGGGTTGCTTTTCTGGGTGCCTGATGTCCTCTGCCGGCATTCAGAAGTTGTTTTAAGGAATTTACTCGGTGTTTAAATGTTCTTTTGATGAATTTGTGGGGGAGAAAGTGTTCTCCCCGTCCTACTCCTCCGCCATCTTGGTTCCTCCCCTGTCTTGGGTTTGATGAGCTTTTTGTCTCTTAAAGTCAGTGTTTTATATCAAATTTGTAAAATTTTCATCCACTACATTTTCAAAAAATTTCCGCACAATTTTGTGCTCTTCTCCTGAGATTCTTATTACACAGATGTTCAACTATTTGATATTGTTCTATATATTAATAAATTCCCTAAACTCTATTAATTTTGTCTGATCTTTTATTCTCTGTGTCTTCAGAGTTAATACATTCTATTGACCTGTTTTTCGAGTTTGTGATCTTTTGAGGGATGCCTCCAATCTTTTGATAAGCCCATCTCTTCAGTTTTTTAATTTTATATATTGTATTTTTCATTTCTAGAGTTTTCATTTGGTTCTTTTTTAAGTTTATGTTTTTCTGCTTAGATGCTCCATTTTTTCATTCAATATGATTATCTTTTTCTTTAGTTCTTGGTCATATTTATAATAGCACCTTTAAAGTACTTGATTGCTGATTCTGCATCATTTTGGGTTCTTTTTTTTTTTTTTTTTTTGACTGCATTTTCTTTTAACTATGGATCACATTTTTTTTTCCTCTTCCTATGTTTGTGTGTGTGTGTGTGTGTGTGTTAGCTTCCTATGTTTACTAATTTAAAAATTTTATCTGGACATTATATATATATTACAAATATTTGATACACCTAGACAACATATTAAAAAGCAGAGACATTATTTTGCTGACAAAGGTCTGTCTAGTCAAAGTTGTGAAAGTGAAAGTCACTCAGTCGTGTCCGACTCGTTCAGACCCAATGGACTGTAGTCCATGGAATTCTCCAGGCCAGAATACTGAAGTGGGCAGCCTTTCCCTTCTCCAGGGGATCTTCCCAACCCTGCAGAGGTCGAACCCAGGTCTCCCACATTGCAGGAAGATTCTTTACCAGCTGAGCCACAAGAGAAGCCCAAGGGAAGTCAAAGCTATAGTTTTTCCAGTAGTCAAATATGGATGTGAGAGTTGGGCCATAAACAAAGCTGAATGCCAAAGAATTGATGCTTTTGAACTCTGGTGTTGGAGTAGACTCTTGAGAGTCCCTTGGATTGCAAGGTCCCTTGGATTGCAAGGGACCTGTGCTAGGTCTTAGCTGTGGCACGTGGAATCTTTAGCTTCAGCCTGTGGGATATTTTTAGTTTCTGCATGCGAGCTCTTAGTTGTGGCATGTGGGATCTAGTTCCCTGTCTAGTTCCCTGACTGGGGATTGAACCCAGGTCCCGTGAATTGGGAACATGGAGTCCTAGCCACTGGACCACCCAGAAGTCCCTGGAAATTATATTTGACACATTATAGAGAATCTGGATTTTGTTCTCTTTCTCTGAATAGTTCTTTTTTTTTTTTTCCTTAATGCAAGGAGACAACTGTTCCTGACTCATTACCTTGAAGCAGTGTAGACGTTGTTTTACACTTTGATAGAGCAGTTCTGTTTTACTTTTTCTTTAAATTTAGGGTGAGATGTAGTCTTTGCTCCTATGGCATTACTCCTTTTGCAGTTTTACTGCAGAATCCAGATGATTATCAAGCCTTACTGACTTCGAAAAATTCAAATTCAAAGTACTCTCTCCTTGTATTTTACATCAACTGAAATCTCAGCCTTTTCAGTTTTTCAGCTGTTGCTTTCCAGCAGACTTTTTGGAGTATCACAGTTCAGCGGTCAGTTTACACTTAGATTTTATACTTAGATTATAATGTTATTTGGAATACATTCAAGTCAAACCCAAAGAAATCTGTTATCCAAAAAATGAGTAACAATGTGAAACTTGCTCCTTCAGTTCAATTCAGTTCAGCCACTTAGTCGTGTTCAACTCATTGCAACCCCATGGACTGCAGCACACCAGGTTTCCCTGTCCATCACAAACTGCCAGAGCTTGCTCAAACTCATGTCCATTGAGTCGGTGATGCCATCCAACCATCTCATCCTCTTTCATCCCTTTCTCCTCCTGCCTTCAATCTTTCCCAGCATCAGGGTCTTTTTCCTGTGAGTCAGTTCTTTGCATCAGGTGGCCAAAGGATTGGAGCTTCAGCTTCAGCATCAGTCCTTCCAAGAATATTCAGGACTGATTTTCTTTAGGATTGACTGGTTTGATCTCCTTGCAATCCAAGGGACTCTCAAGAGTCTACTCCAACACCAGAGTTCAAAAGCATCAATTCTTTGGCATTCAGCTTTGTTTATGGCCCAACTCTCACATCCATATTTGACTACTGGAAAAACTATAGCTTTGACTTCCCTTGGGCTTCTCTTGTGGCTCAGCTGGTAAAGAATCTTCCTGCAATGTGGGAGACCTGGGTTCGACCTCTGCAGGGTTGGGAAGATCCCCTGGAGAAGGGAAAGGCTGCCCACTTCAGTATTCTGGCCTGGAGAATTCCATGGACTACAGTCCATTGGGTCTGAACGAGTCGGACACGACTGAGTGACTTTCACTTTCACAACTTTGACTAGACAGACCTTTGTCAGCAAAATAATGTCTCTGCTTTTTAATATGTTGTCTAGGTGTATCATACAACCTTGACGTACTCCTTTTCCTATTTGGAACCAGTCTGTTGTTCCATGTCCAGTTCTAACTGTTGCTTCCTGACCTGCATACAGATTTCTCAAGAGGCAGGTCAGGTGGTCTGGTATTCCCATCTCTTTCAGAATTTTCCACAGTTTATTGTGATCCACACAGTCAAAGTCTTTGGCATAGTCAATAAAGCAGAAATAGATGTTTTTCTGGAACTCTCTTGGTTTTTCAATGATCCAGCGGATATGGGCAATTTGATCTCTGGTTCCTCTGCCTTTTCTAAAACCAGCTTGAACATCAGGAAGTTCACGGTTCACATATTGTTGAAGCCTGGCTTGGAGAATTTTGAGCATTACTTTCCTAGCGTGTGAGATGAGTGCAATTGTGTGGTAGTTTGAGCATTCTTTGGCATTGCCTTTCTTTGGGATTGGAACGAAAACTGACCTTTTCTAGTCCTGTGGCCACTGCTGAGTTTTCCAAATTTGCTGGCATATTGAGTGTAGCACTTTCACAGCATCACCTTTCAGGATTTGAAATAGCTCAACTGGAATTCCATCACCTCCACTAGCTTTGTTCGTAGTGATGCTTTCTAAGGCCCACCTGACTTCACATTCCAGGATGTCTGGCTCTAGGTCAGTGATCACACCATCATGGCTAACTGGGTCATGAGGATCTTTTTTGTATAGTTCTTCTGTGTATTCTTGCCACCTCTTTTTAACACCGTCTGCTTCTGTTAGGTCCACACCATTTCTGTCCTTTATTTTACCCATCTTTGCATGAAATGTTCCTTGGTATCTCTGATTTTCATGAAGAGATCTCTAGTCTTTCCCATTCTATTATTTTCCTCTATTTATTTTTACTGATAACTGAGGAAGGCTTTTTTCTCTCTCCTTGCTATTCTTTGGAACTCTGCATTAAAATGGATATATCTTTCCTTTTCTCCTTTGCCTTTCAGTTCAGTTCAGTTCAGTCGCGCAGTCATGTCCGACTCTTTGTGACCACATAGGCCTCCCTGTCCATCACCAACTCCCGGAGTTCACCCAAACTCACGTCCATAGAGTTGGTGATGCCATCCAGCCATTTCATCCTCTGTCATCCCCTTCTCCTCCTGCCCTCAATCCCTCCCAGCATCAGATATCTTTTCCAGTGAGTTAACTCTTTGCCTGAGGTAGCCTAAGTATTTGAGTTTCAGCTTTAGCATCATTCCTTCCAAAGAAATCCCAGGGCTGATCTCCTTCAGAATGGACTGGTTGGATCTCCTTGCAGTCCAAGTGACTCTCAAGAGTCTTCTCCAACACCACAGTTCAAAAGCATCAATTCTTCAGCGCTCAGCTTTCTTCACAGTTCAACTCTCACATCCATACGTGACCACAGGAAAAACCGTAGCCTTGACTAGACATACCTTTGTCTTCAGCTTCTGTTTTTTTCCCAGCTATTTGTAAGGCCTCCTCAGACAACCATTTCTCCTTTTGCATTTCTTTTTCTTGGGGATAATTTTGATCACTGCCTCCTGTACAATGTCACCAACCTCCGTGTATAGTTCTTCGAGCACTCTATCAGATCTAATCCCTTGACCCTATTTGTCACTTCCACTGTATAATCATAAGGGATTTTATTTTAAGTCATACCTGAATGATCTAGTTGTTTCCCTACTTTCTTCAATTTAAATCTGAATTTGGCAATAAGGAGTTCATGATCTGAGCCACAGTCAGGTCCTGGTCTTGTTTTTGCTGACTGTATAGAGCTTCTCCATGTTTGGCTGCAAAGAATATAACCAGTCTGATTTTGATATTGACCATTGCATGATGTCCATGTGTAGAGTCATCTCTTGTGTTGTTGGAAGATGGTGTTTGCTATGACCAGTGCATTCTCTGGGCAAAACTTTGTTAGCCTTCAACCTGCTTTGTTTTGTACTCCAAGGTCAAATTTGCCTGTTACTCCAGGTATCTTTTGACTTCCTACTTTTGCATTCCAGTCCCCTATAATGAAAAGGACATCTTTTTTGAGTGTTACTTCTAGAAGATCTTATAGATCTTCATTGAACCATTCAACTTCAGCTTCTTCAGCATTAGTGGTTGGTGCATAGGCTTGGATTACTGTGATATTGAATGGTTTGCCTTGGAAACAAACAGAGATCATTCTGTCGTTTTTGAGATTGCATCCAAGTAGTGCATTTCACACTTTTGTTGACTATGATGGCTATTCCATTTCTTCTAAGGGATTCTTGCCTACAGCAGTAGATATAATGGTCATCTGAGTTAAATTCACCCATTCCTGTCCATTTTAGTTCACTGATTCCTAAAATGTCTATGTTCACTTTTGCCATTCCCTGTTTGACCACTTCCAATTTGCCTTGATTCATGGAACTAACATTATAGGTTCCTATGCAATATTGCTCTTTCCAGCATTGGACTTTACTTCCATCACCAGTCACATTCACAACTGGGTGTTGTTTTTGCTTTGGCTCAGTCTCTTCATTCTTTCTGGAGTTATTTCTCCGCTGATCTCCCATAGTATATTGGGGACCTACCAACCTGGGGAGTTCATCTTTCAGTATACTATTTTTTTGCCTTTTCATGCTATTTCATGGGGTTCTCATGCTTTTCGTGGGATTCTTAAGGCAAGAATACTGAAGTGGTTTGCCTCTCCCTTCTCCAGTGGACCATGTTTTGTCAGAACTCTCCACCATGACCGTCCATCTTGGGTGGCCCTACACATCCTGGCTCATAGTTTCATTGAGTTAGACAAGGTTGTGGTCCATGTAATCAGTTTGGTTAGTTTTCTGTGATTGTGGTTTTCATTTTATCTGCCTGGCAACCCACTCCAGTACTCTTGCCTGGAAAATCCCATGGATTGAGAAGCCTGGTAGGCTATAGTCCGTGGGGTCGTAAACAGTCGGACAAGACTGAGCGACTTCACTTCACTTCTGATGGAGAAGGATAAGAAGCTTATGGAAGCTTCCTGATGGGAGAGACTGACTGAGGGAAAACTGGGTCTTATTCTGATGGGTAGGGCCATACTCAGTAAATCTTTAATCCAATTTTCTGTTGATGGGTGGGGCTGTGTTCCCTCCCTGGCCAAACTATGGTGGAGGTAATGAATATAACCTAGACCTCTTTCAAAAGGTCCCATGCAGGCACTCAGTGCCCCCGGCCCTGTAGCAGGCCATCGTTGACCCATGCCTCCCCCAGAGACTTCTGGATACTCACGGGCAAGTCTGACTCAGTCTCTTGGGGGTCACTGCTCCTTTCTCCTGGGTCCTCGTGTCCACAAGGTTCCATTTGTGCCCTCCAAGAGTCTGTTTCCTCAGTTCTGTGTAAGTTCTGGCAGTTCTATTCGAATTGTAGCTCTCCTATAAATAATACATCATTTTTCTCTGGCTGCTTTGAAGATTTTTTTCTTTAAGTTTCCAGCAGATTGATTATGATGGGTGCAATGTAGATTTCTTTATGTTTATACTGTTTGGAGTTCTCTGAACTTGAATCTGCAGGATTACATCTTTCATCAAGTGTGGTAAGTTTCAGGCATTATTTCTTTACATATTCTTTCTGCACTACACTTCTCCTGTTCTCCCTCTGAGACTCTGATGACACAGATGTTAAACATTTTGGTATTGACCCTCAGATCCTTGAGAATCTTTTAAATGTTATTCAATCTTTTTGATCTTTTGTTCAGATTGGATAGTTTCTCTTGATCTATTTTCATAGTCACTGACACTTCATCTGTCATTTCCATTGTGCTATTAATCCTCTGCAGTGAGTTTTTTATTTCGTTTACTGTATTTTCAGTTCTAAAATTTCCATTTGCTTCTGTTTTATATTTTTTTTATTTATTTACTATGACAGTATATATTTGCATTTATTTTAAGAGTGTCCACCTTTATTTATTGGAGAATTATTATAATAGCTACCTTAGAGTCTTTGTCAGATAATTCCAACATATGTGTCATCTTGTCATTTGCATCTGTTGATACAAGTTGAGATTTTCCAAGTTATTTTTATGCCATATAATTTTGAATATATCCTGGTCTTGTTCAGTACTCTGGAGATTATTGATATTTTTGTTTTAGTAGTCAATTCAACAGAGATGAGTTCAGGCCAGAAATCCAAACCAGTCCTCCATGGGTTATGGTTTCAATGAGAGTACTGTTTTCAAAGCCTTTATAGTGCTATTGAAAAATATTCTGCATGTATGCCTCCCCAGCCCCTGTGACAAGTACAGTGGTCCAGTTCTTGGTTCAGTTCTGATAGATTTAATATGGTGATTAGGATCAGATTTATGAATACCCAGCTCAGTGATAAGCTTTTGAACACATAAATAATTCATTTACTCTCCTGAGCTCCTCCTTTTTGAACCAGATTCCTTTGATGTCTGCTTTTCAGTTTTGTTGAGCAGGACCAGAGTAACCTTTGATCCAATACCGATTTTACTCCACCAATGAGGGAATCCCTTAAGAGTAATTTATCCAATGTCCCATTAATTATGAGGCTTTTGACTATGGCTGGTAAAAATATTAACTACTCCCAGACCTGTGTAAACCCCATAAATTATTCATTCTGCTTCTTTTGTGTGTACATTCCTTGCTTCTGACAATTATAACACATGTATGTGCAGATCAGTAATCAGCAGAAAAATCAGTGGGGTCCCACTGAATATCTCCTGAAACTCTCTCTGTGTACAGATATAAATTCTAGCCACCTTGCCTTTTCTGGAATCCTAGTTTAGTCTGCTCATTTCAGGGAAACCAAGGAGGAAAGATTCCTGCTCCTTCTACTGAAAACTGGAAACTTTCTACAAGCAGTAAACTGATGCAATTATTTTTTCCTTTTCTCAGAGATCACTGTCCTGAGCTACCTGATGTGCTATGTCTTCAAAACTTTTATTTCATATATTCTGCCTGGTATTGCAGATATTTCAGATGAGGAGGTAGGTCTAGTCCCTATTACTCCCTCTTGGTGAAAAGTAGAAGTCCCCACTCTTTTGACAGCAAGTTCCAGGTTCTGACCATGACGAATAATGATTAAGAATGAAGATTAAGACTGATATTGAACTGAGGCCAGAGTGTTGGGCATCCAGATAACATGGGTTCTGAAATGAAATATAATGGCAAAAATAAGGTCAAGTCACACAGGAAAGTAAATTAAGTCCAATGTAGTAGCTGAAGTCACCAAAGATTTGGAAAGAATAGGAAGATAAGAGAGCATAGACTTTCAATGAGAAAGAGTTGAATTAATAATTTGGAAAATGTCCCCACAACATGATTGCTCTATGAGGGCAAGGACTTTGTCTTAGTCATTGATGTATGGGTTAAACACTGTTATGGGTGCTTGATAAACATTTATGTTGAATGAATATTTGTAGAATTAGTATAGTTGAGGCTAACCTTCCAATTTTTCCCCTTGAATATATACAGAAATGGGGTAATAAGTTATGCATAGAATACCTATCTTACTTCATTTGAAAGCTAGTTTTTGGTTAATTAGGGAAGATGAAAAAAAAATAAAAGAATGTATTTAACAAGAAGGAATCTTCCCATAACAGGACAAGAACCCTTGGAAGAATCTTCATCTTTTACCTCTTAGCCTTCCAATTCTTAGTTAGTCTTCAATTATAAGATGAGCTCAGACATAGTATAGTCAAATAGTTCCCTTCTTTGTTCTAAATCAAAATTACCAAAGAAACTAATACACTATATGTTCTTAAATAGTCTAGTTCTTTGAACTCTGCATGTCAATTACGTGAAAGTAGTATGTCTCGAGTAAAAATACATTTATGCAAAATAAAAGGCAAACATACAGACACTAAAAACCAAGTTGCCAAAAGCTGGTTTTCAAATGTAAAGAACCATCTGTGTGAGTGGATTCATGTCAGTTGTCCTAGTTTTTCTACTCCAACAGTTATTTCATATAATCTTATGCAGCATCTCTTGAGAACTTAAATTTTATACTTGCCCTAAAGAAATGAGGAAGTAATTCAGAAAGTCCCTACTTTAAGGAGTTTATAAAGTAATCAGATTTCCATAATACGTAACACAATATTATAACTTCTCTGTAACAAATCCCTTCCAAGAATAAGAGGACACAATGAGGAGATAGAATTTCAGCTGGGACTTGAAAAATGCTTGAATTTTTGTAGGCTAAGATGGAGAAAAGATGGGAGGGAATTCTAAGTAGATGTAAGCATAGAAAGAAAAAGATATAGATCAGTTGTATGGGCCAGAAAACAACCAGTTTTGATAGTACTTGGATTATTTATAGGGCACTTTTGAAAGGCAAAACGGGGAAGGCTGTGGAAGTCCTCAAATACAAAGTTAAACAATTTGTAGTTAAGTCAATAGGTCCATCTCTAAGGTAAATGTAACATACTGGCAATGAAATAGGAATAGGTTCAGTATTTTTTAAGCTTATGTAGAGAATGCCACAAGTTCAAATATGGCAAGGTATTAGTGACTTTTGTTTCTGGGATTTCTGATTCCTTTTTAAGTATGAGAGCAATCACAACATTCACAAAATATGCACGAATCAACCTAGGCTTTTCGCCTAAGTTTGAATGTCTGCATCAATCACACCACATATATCTGCCTGAAGTATAAGCATGATAATCTTAATCTCCACTTGCCACTTCATAAATAAGACATTTTAAAGGTGTTTTTCATAGTTACTGCTGAAAGTTTGGAGCACATCATAAGAAAGTGAGAAACAGCTGTTGGATCTAGATTTAGCAGACACATACTTGCACATAGGGCAATCTTTAGAAAATGTCTTCTAACCTGTTCTATTACTTCTTGAGAGCATGAGGTCCTGCTTATATTCATCCACTACTTAAAAAATAACATGGAAAGAAAAAATTCAGCATATAAGAAACTTTGGGTCTACAAAAGCAGAAAATACACCATGATTTAGTCATTAAAAATCAATCTTCAAAGTGAATACCATGGAACCCTAAGGATTCCATTGAAGTATCTCAGGATACCCACATACTCCCTCTCCCATTTATTTCAAATCCATATTTACCTATTTTAACATACATTGTCTCTGCTTTTTAAAAGTTTTTAAAGATCTTATATTGAATGAACACTTATTGATGTGGAACAATTACACAGAACACAACTGACATAGAAAAAGCAAGAAAATGCCAGAAAAACATCTACTTCTGCTTCATTGACTATGCTAAAGCCTTTAACTGTGTGGCTTACAACAAACTGTGAAAAATTCTTAAAGACATGGGAATACCAGACCACCTGACCTGCCTCCTGAGAAACCTGCATGCAGGTCAAGAAGCAACAGTTAGAAATAGACATGGAACAACAGACTGGTTCCAAATTGGGAAAGGAGTACGTCAAGGCTATATATGGACACACTGCTTATTTAACTTATATGCAAAATGCCAAGCTGGATGAAGCTCAAGCCGGAATCAAGATTTCTGGGAGAAATATCAATAACCTCAGATATGCAGATGACACCATCCTTATGGCAGAAGGCAAAGAGCCTCTTGATGAAAGTGAAAGAAGAGAGTGAAAAAGTTCGCTTAAAACTCAACATTCAAAAAACAAAGATCATGGCATCCGGTCCCATCACTTCATGGCAAATGGATGGGGAAGCAATAGAAACAGTGACAGACTTTATTTTCTTGGGTTCCAAAATCACTACAGATGGTGACTGCAGCCATGAAATTAAAAGATGCTTGCTCCTTGGAAGAAAAGCTATGGCAAACCTAGATAGCATATTACAAAACAGAGGCATCGCTGTGCAGACAAAGGTCCATCTAGTCAAAGCTGTGGTTTTTCCAGTAGTTGTTTATGGATGTGAGAGTTGGACCATGAAGAAGACTGAGCACTGAAGTGCTGATGCTTTTGAATTGTGGTGCTGGAGAAGAGAGTCTTTGGACAGCAAGGAGACATAACCCATCAGTCCTAAAGGAAATCAACCCAGAATATTCATTGGAAGGACTGATGCTGAAGCTGAAGCTTCAGTACTTTGGCCACAAGAAGCAAAGAGCCAACTCATTGGAAAAGGCCTTGATGCTGGGAAAGATTGAGGGCACTTGGAGAAGGTGATGCCAGAGGATGAGATAGTTGGATGGCATCACCAATTCAATGGACATGAGTATCAGCTAACTCTGGGAGATGGTGAAGGACAGAGAAGACTAGCGTGCTGCAGTCCATGGGGTCGCAAAGAGTTAGACATGACTGAGAGACTGAACAACAACAAAAAAATAGAGTAAAAATCTAGATCTATGTTTCACTCCCTTACCTGCTGTCTCAAGTAAGTAACATACCAACCATGTCAAGCCTCTATTAGAATAGGAACACTTGCTTTTCCTAACTCACAGGACTACTGGGATAATCACATTAGATAGTGCATGTAAAATCTATGAAATGAAAGACAGTAAATATATATATTTCCCATTTTCTCTCTGAAGCAGCAGGTACTCTGGGCCGTGATTCTCCTTTGGCCTTTCCAAGTAGAGGTTTAGCGAGATCATCAAGATCATCATATAGCTATGGGTTATAGGCTGTTCAAGCTAGGGACAGCAGCACAGAGAAATGGAGCAAGTTCAGTGGAAATGGACTCTGGGAATCTTGGAATCAAGCAGTAGAAAAGGACAGTTAATACGTATAGTGGAAGGAAGAAATGAAAAGGAAGAAAGTCGGCTCTTTGAATTAACTGACTTATTTCTGATCTAGCCAAACTAAAATAGCTAAAGCGTCAGGGCTTTATTTTTACACTGTAATTTTATTCTAGAATATACTTCTCCTTAATTACTCTTCAAAAGTGATTTTAAAGTGTAAATGTCTACCTCTATCCCTTAAAGCTTACATACTAGCTTCAATTATCATTAACCATAAGCAAGAGAGTTCGAGAAAAACATTTATTTCTGCTTTATTGACTATGCCAAAGCCTTTGACTGTGTGGATCACAATCAACTGTGGAAAATTCTGAAAGAGATGGGAATACCAGACCACCTGACCTGCCTCTTGAGAAACCTGTATGCAGGTCAGGAAGCAACAGTTGGAACTGGACATGGAACAACAGACTGGTTCCAAATAGGAAAAGGAGTATGTCAAGGCTGTATATTGTCACCCTGCTTATTTAACTTATATGCAGAGTACATCATGAGAAACGCTGGGCTGGAAGAAGCACAAGCTGGAATCAAGATTGCCAGGAGAAATATCAATAATCTCAGACATGCAGATGACAGCACCCTTATGGCAGGAAGTGAAGAGGAACTCAAAAGCCTCTTGATGAAAGTGAAAGAAGAGAGTGAAAAAGCTGGCTTAAAGCTCAACATTCAGAAAACGAAGATCATGGCATTGGTCCCACCACTTCATGGGAAATAGCTGGGCAAACAGTGGAAACAGTGTCAGACTTTATTTTGGGGGGCTCCAAAATCACTGCAGATGGTGATTGCAGCCATGAAATTAAAAGACACTTACTCCTTGGAAGGAAAGTTATGACCAACCTAGATAGCATATTGAAAAGCAGAGACATTACTTTGCCAACAAAGGTCCGTCTAGTCAAGGCCATGGTTTTTCCAGTGGTCACTTATGGATGTGAGAGTTGAACTAAAAGAAAGCTGAGCACTGAAGAATTGATGCTTTTGAACTGTGGTGGGGAAGACTCTTGAGAGTCCCTTGGACTACAAGGAGATCCAACCAGTCCATCCTAAAGGGGATCAATCCTGGGTGTTCTTTGGCAGGACTGATGCTGAAGCTGAAACTCCAATACTTTGGCCACCTCATGCAAAGAGTTGACTCATTGGAAAAGACCCTGATGCTGAGAGGGATTGGGGGCAGGAGGAGAAGGGGACGACAGAGGATGAGATGGCTGGATGGCATCACCAACTCGATGGACATGAGTTTGGGCAAACTCCAGGAGTTGGTGGACAGGGAGGCCTGGCGTGCTGCAATTCGTGGAGTCACAAAGAGTCAGACACCACTGAGCGACTGAACGGACCTGAACTGAACTGAACCATAAAATATGTTTTCTTTCATAATATTTTTCTGTGATTTATATATATGCATATATGTACACATATACTTTCACACATACACTTTTCTCTTTGCAAAAATAAGATTATGCTATACAGATGCTCTTCAAATTGCATTTTTCATTTAAGTATATATCACAGACACCTTTCTGTATCAACTCATAGAGTTCTACTGTGTTCCTTTAATAGCTGTACGTATTTCAACTGAACAGATGTACTAAATTTATCTAATCATTCTATTAATGTGCATATACTAGTAATTTTCTATTTTAAACTATGCTACAAAGAAAACTTATAGTAAAATACTCATGGGCTTATTTCTATAAGACAGGGTCCTGGATTTAGGATTGCTAAGAATGTGCCTCTTAAATTTTATACCAATGTACATTCCTACCAGCAGTGTCCATTTTCACAGAAGTTTATCAGCTTTTTGCCTTCTTTATTTCACATCCATTTTCTTCAATCTGTTGTTCACATTTTTACTTTATGTATTATTTTGTAAAACAAGTATTCTGATGTAGTGAAATCTATTTCCTTTATTAGCAATAACTTTGATGACTTATCTAGATATACCTGAAATTGTGAAAAATATTCTTCCAAATTTTTGTAACATTTTTATAGTTAGAAAAGGAGTTATATTTAGACTTTCATCCAGAGTTTATTTTTGTACATTATGTGAAGCATAAAATTAAATCTAAATTTCTATTCTTAAAGTTGCAAAGTCCAGTATTAAGTTGTTGTTGTTCAGTCCCCCAGTTGTGTCCAACTCTTTGTGACCCCATGGACTGGAGCATACCAGGCCTCCCTGTCCCTCACCATTTCCTGGAGTTTGCCTAAGTTCATGTTCATTTCATCTGTGATGCCATCCAGCCATTTCATCCTGTGATGCCCTCTTCTCTTTCTGCCCTCAATCTTTGACAGCATCAGGGACTTTTCCAATGAGTCATCTGTTAACATCAGATGACCAAAATACTGGAGCTTCAGCTTATTGAATCTATCTTTCCTCATTGATCTAAAGGGTCACAATCTTTTTGATACATTAAATTTCCATATATATTTACCTATTTTCTAGACTCATTCCTCTAAGACATTGGTTTTCTTCACCTTTCTTGGTGTTTTAAAAATTTTACAATTATAATTTCTCAGATACTCTCATATCTTTATTGTAAATAAGTTTTAGAATAAACAAGCCAAATTTCATCCCCTAAAATCCTCTTGGGATTCAGATTGTAATTGTATTACTAACAGTAGGACAAACATATATTATATGTTTGTCACCTAATATATATATGTCACCTAATATGATCAAAGATGAAATACATAGAATTTAGGAAGAAATAACATTTAAGTTTCCTCTTCAAAAATATGGTTTGCTTTTATTTTATTCAAATCTAGCCTTATGAACATCAATAAAACTTTGCTTTTTAAATTTAGATTTCATGTCTTTTTGATTAAATTTATCTCTATTTTAGACCAAATTAACTTTAAAATGTTTATACCTGCTGCTAAGTCTCTTCAGTTGTGTCCAACTCTGTGCAACCCCATAGACGGCAGCCCACCAGCCTCCTCTGTCCCTGAGATTCTCCAGGCAAGAACACTGGAATGGGTTGCCATTTCCTTCTCCAATGCATGAAAGTGAAAAGTGAAAGTGAAGTCTCTCAGTCGTGTCCGACTTAGCGACCCCATGGACTGCAGCCTACCAGGCTCCTTTGTCCATGGGATTTTCCAGGCAAGAGTACTTAAAATGTTTATACCTACATGTATTCTATTTGAAATTAAAACAATAAAGAAAAATCCCTAAAATAATTCAAGAATAAACAATTATATAAAGCAACAAAATTCATATTTCTTCTCTACAACATGAAATGCAAGAAAACAACACGTTACAAAATTTAAGAGGAAATGACTACTGTCGACTACAAATTGGCACTTGCTGAGATCGTTGCCGACGATTGAACAAGGGCATTTGCCATCTGCCTCTGCAGAGACTGAACCCTGCAATCTTGCAGCTGTTGACCTTCAACACTCCCTGAAGGAGTTCAGGGTAGAGTAAGGCACTCTGTGCTCGAGGCAGTCTGGTGGGACAGGTTTTATTTAGTTAGTTCAGTCACTCAGTCGTGTCCAACTCTTTGTGACCCCATGAGTTGCAGCATGCCAGGCCTCCCTGTCCATCACCAACTCCTGGAGTTCACTCAAACCCATGTCCATCGAGGTGGTGATGCCATCCAGCCATGTCATCCTCTGTCGTCTCCTTCTCCTCTTTCCCCCAGTCTCTCCCAGCATCAGGGCCTTTTCCAATGAGTCAACTCTTTGCATGAGGTGGCCAAAGTATTGGAGTTTCAGTTTCAGCATCAGTCCTGCCAAAGAACACCCAGGATTGATCCCCTTTAGGATGGACTGGTTGGATCTCCTTGTAGTCCAAGGGACTCTCAAGAGTCTTCCCCACCACAGTTCAAAAGCATCATTTCTTCAGTGCTCAGCTTTCTTTTAGTCCAACTCTCACATCCTTTATTTTAGTCCAACTCTCACATCCATAAATGACCACTGGAAAAACCATAGCCTTGACTAGACGGACCTTTGTTGGCAAAGTAATGTCTCTGCTTTTCAATATGCTATCTAGATTGGTCATAATTTTCCTTCCAAGGAGTAAGCATCTTTTAATTTCATGGCTGCAATTACCATCTGCAGTGATTTTGGACGCCCCCAAAAATAAAGTCTGACACTGTTTCCACTGTTTGCCCATCTATTTCCCATGAAGTGATGGGACCAGATGCCATGATCTTCGTTTTCTGAATATTGAGCTTTAAGCCAGCTTTTTCACTCTCCTCTTTCACTTTCATCAAGAGGCTTTTGAGTTCCTCTTCACTTCCTGCCATAAGGGTGGTATCATCTGCATGTCTGAGGTTATTGTTATTTCTCCCGGCAATCTTGATTCCAGCTTGTGTTTCTTCCAGGCCAACATTTCTCCTGATGTACTCTGCATATAAGTTAAATAAGCAGGGTGATATGCAGTCTTGACGTACTCCTTTTCCTATTTGGAACCAGTCTGTTGTTCCATGTCCAGTTCTAACTGTTGCTTCCTGACCTGCATACAGGTTTCTCAAGAGGCAGGTCAGGTGGTCTGGTATTCCCATCTCTTTCAGAATTTTCCACAGTTGATTGTGATCCACACAGTCAAAGGCTTTGGCATAGTCAATAAAGCAGAAATAGATGTTTTTCTGGAACTCTCTTGCTTTTTCAATGATCCAGTGTATGTTGGCAATTTGATCTCTGGTTCCTCTGCCTTTTCTAAAACCAGCTTGAACATCTAGAAGTTCACGGTTTTGAGCATTACTTTACTAGCATGTGAGATGAGTGCAATTGTGCAGTAGTTTGAATATTCTTTAGCATTGTCTTTCTTTGGGATTGGAAGGAAAACTGACCTTTTCCAGTCCGGTGGCCACTGCTGAGTTTTCCAAATTTGCTGGCATATTGAGTGCAGCACTTCCACAGCATCATCTTGCAGGATTTGAAATAGCTCAACTGGAATGCCATCACCTCCACTAGCTTTGTTCGTAGTGATGCTTTCTAAGGCCCACTTGACTTCGCATTCCAGGATGTCTGGCTCTAGGTGAGTGATCACACCATCGTGATTATCTGGGTCATGAAGATCTTTTTTGTACAGTTCTTCTGTGTATTCTTGCCACCTCTTCTTTATATCTTCAGCTTCTGTTAGGGCTATACCATTTCTGTTCTTCATTGAGCCCATCTTTGCATGAAATGTTCCTTGGTATCTCTAATTTTCTTGAAGAGATCTCTAGTCTTTCCCATTCTGTTGTTTTCCTCTATTTCTTTGCATTGATCACTGAGGAAGGCTTTATCTCTCCTTGCTATTCTTTGGAACTTTGCATTCAGGTGCTTATATCTTTCCTTTTCTCCTTTGCTTTCTCTTCTTTTCTTTTCACAGCTATTTGTAAGGCCTCCCCAGACAGCCATTTTGCTTTTTTGCATTTCTTTTCCATGGGGATGGTCTTGATCTCTGACTCCTGTACAATGTCATGAACCTCTGTCCATAGTTCATCAGGCATACTGTCTATCAGATCTAGTTCCCTAAATCTATTTCTCACTTCCACTGTATAATCATAAGGGATTTGATTTAGGTCATACCTGAGTGGTCTAGTGGTTTTCCCTACTTTCTTCAATTTAAGTCTGAATTTGGCAATAAGGAGTTCATGATCTGAGCCACAGTCAGCTCCTGGTCTTGTTTTTGCTGACTCTATAGAGCTTCTCTGTCTTTGGCTGGAAAGAATATAATCAATCTGATTTTGGTGTTGACCATCTGGTGATGTTCATGTGTAGAGTCTTCTCTTGTGTTGTTGGAAGAGGGTGTTTGCTATGACCCGTGCGTTCTCTTGGCAAAACTCTATTAGCCTTTGCCCTGCTTCATCCATACCCCAAGGCCAAATTTGCCTGTTACTCTAGGCGTTTCTTGACTTCCTACTTTTGCATTCCAGTACCCTCTAGAGAAAAGGACATCTTTTTTGGGTGTTAGCTCTAAAAGGTCTTGTAGGTCTTCATAGATCTGTTCAACTTCAGCTTCTTCAACGTTACTGGTTGAGGCATAGTCTTGGATTACCATGATATTGAATGATTTGCCTTGGAAACGAACAGAGATCATTCTGTCTTTTTTGAGATTGCATCCAAGTACTGCATTTCGGACTCTTTTGTTGGCCATGATGACTACTCCATTTCTTCTAAGGGACTCCTGCCCACGGTAGTAGATATAATGGTCATCTGATTTAAATTCACCCATTCCAGTCCATTTTAATTTGCTGATTCCTTGAATGTCGATGTTCACTCTTGCCATCTCCTGTTTGATCACTTCCAATATGCCTTGATTCATGGACCTGACATTCCAGGTTTCTATGCAATATTGCTCTTTACAGCATTGGAATTTGCTTCTACCACCAGTCACATCCAGAACTGCGTGTTGTTTTTGCTTTGGCTCCATCCCTTCATTCTTTCTGGAGTTATTTCTCCACTGATCTCCAGGAGCATATTGGGCACCTACTGACCCGGGGAGTTCCCCTTTCAGTATTCTATCATTTTGCCTTTTCATACTGTTCATGGGGTTCTCAAGGCAAGAATACTGAAGGGGTTTGCCATTCCTTTCTCCAGTGGATCACATTCTGTCAGACGTCTCCGCCATGACCCTCCTGTCTTGGATGGCCCCACACAGCATGTCTTAGTTTCATTGAGTTAGACAAAGCTGTGGTCCATGTGATCAGATTGGCTAGTTTTCTGTGGTTATGGTTTCAGTGTGTCTGCCCTCTGATGCCCTCTCGCAACACCTACTGTCTTACTTGGGTTTCTCTTACCTTGGATGTGGGGTATCTCTTCTCAGCTCCAGCAAAGCTGTTGACCTTCAACACTCCCTGAGGGAGTATAGGGTAGAGTAAGGCACTCTGTGCTCCAGGCAGTCTTGTGGGACAGGTCTTTAGATAGATGTTTTAGGAACAGATTTTATAATCTCAGTCTTTGCATCTCCTCATATCTAGGAAAGCAATAAATCCTTTCATGGTGACATCAGATCCTAGTGACTAGCAGAAAATGCTTAATGATATTGAACTCCCCCCATTCACCAAAATCTTATATATTGACCTTCCCCTACTACCTCTTTGGAGCAGTGTCTCAGAGCTATCTGAGGTGCTGCCTCCCTGGCTGCAGTCCTCATTTTCCCCCAAATAAAACTCAACTTGCAACTCTCAAGTTGTGCATCTTTTTAGTCAACACTGTGATGACATATTTTTATACTAAGCCAACCTGTCATTCATATATAAATGAAACAGAAAGATATTCATGGGCTAATATAATAATTCACTCAATTGACCCCTTTAAAATATCTTGCAGATATGAAGAATAGAGAGAAAAAAAGATGGAAGAAAAATTAGTAAAGTCTCAGAGACCTTTAAGACAACTTCAATTATATCAATAGACTATAAAGTAAATCTCAGAGGAGAGAAAAGAGGAAAGGCACAGAAAAATAAACAATAGTTGAAAAGGGTTCCCAAATGATGAAATTCATTCAGATAAAAATAAAAAAGCTCAAGAACACCCAAGAAAGATAATTGTAGAGAGATACAAAGTTAGACACATCACAGTCAAATACTGAAAGCCAAAGACACAGCAAAAATTTAAAGTCTCAAGAAAAAACTATCCATTATATAGAGAAGAAAAAATTAGCATTAAAGGTGACTCTAATCAGTAACAGTCGAGGACATGGTACCAAGTCCAAGCTCATTCTGCTCGCCATATGACAGGCCAGTGAATCTGGGACACAAAGCATTGAGGCCAGGAATATGACTTCATTTGGAAAGCTGACTGATGAACAAGATGGTCAACTAATGTCTCAAAGTAACCATATTGTTGAGGTTTAGATGCCAGACTCTTTTATAGAGTCAGAGAGAGAAGCAATGAAGAACTAAAGTCAAAAAGCAGAATAGAGAGGAGAGGCAGTGGGGAAGTAAAGTCAAAGAGCCTTCAGTCTTACAAAGCATCTCTCAGAATGGTCTGCCTCAGGGACGTGATGTGTTAAACTCTTCTTTCACAGGTCAGATTATCTCCCTGTGAGCTAAACAAAGGCACTTTAACAGTCAGGAAGAGGGACAGGGTTCTCTGAGCTAGGACATTATGTATGATTGCAATAAGAAAAACAACAAAAAAAGAAGTTAAGAAACAGTTCTAACATGGAGTCAGAATTGGTTCTTCTCTGCAACAGACAGAATGCAGTGGAAACACATAAAGTGCTGAGAGGCAAAACTGTCAACCAAAGATTACATATCCAGCAAAACTATACTATAAATGTGAAGGTAAATAAAGACATACTCAGATAAATGACCAAAAATGAAAAAAAAAAATTGATTAGCAGGATTTTATCATAAAAACTTTTGCTCTTCCAAAGACATGTTTAAGAAAAAATTTTGGAAAATAAGTTACAGACTAGGAGAAGGTATTTTTCACAAATCACTTACATGATAAAGGATTCGTATCCAGAATATGGGTATATGCAGAGTACATCATGCAAAATGCTGGGGTGGATGAAGCACAAACTGGAATCAAGATTGCTGAGAGAAATATCAAGAACCTCAGATATGCAGATGACACCACCCTAATGGAAGAAATTAAAGAGGAACTAAAAGCACCCCACTCCAGTATTCTTGCCTGGAAAATCCCATGGGTGGAGGAGCCTGGTAGGCTGCAGTCCATGGGGTCACTAAGAGTCAGACATGACTGAGTGACTTCACTTTCGCTTTTCACTTTTCACTTTCATGCATTGGAGAAGGAAATGGCAACCCACTCCACTGTTCTTGCCTGGAGAATCCCAGGGACGGGGGAGCCTGGTGGGCTGCCATCTATGGGGTCACACAGAGTCGGACATGACTGAAGTGACTTAGCAGCAGCAGCAAAAAGCCTCTTGATGAAGGTGAAGGAGGAGAGTGAAAAAGCTGGCTTAAAACTCAGCATTCAGAAAACTAAGATCATGGCATCTGGTCCCATCACTTCATGGCAAATAGATGGGGAAACAATGGAAACAGTGCCAGACTTTATTTTCTTGTGCTCCAAAATCACTGCAGATGGTGACTGCAGCCATGAAATTGAAAGATGCTTGCTCCTTGGAAGAAAAGCTATGGCCAACCTAGACAGTATATTAAAATTCAGGCACATTACTATGCTGCCCATATAGTCAAAGCTATGGTTTTTCCAGTAGTCGTGTGTGGATGTGAGAGTTGGACCATAAAGAAGGCTGAGTGCTGAAAAATTGATGCTTTTGAACTGTGGTGTTGGAGAAGACTACCGAGAGTCCCATGAACTGCAAGGAGATCAAACCAGTCAATCTTAAAGGAAATCAACTTGAATATTCATTGGAAGGACTGATGTTGAAGCAGAAGCTCCAGTACTTTGGCCATGTGAAGTGAAGAACTGACTCATTGGAAAAGACCCTGATGCTGGGAAAGATTGAAGGCAGGAAGAGAAGGGGATGATAGAGGATGAGATGGTTGGATGGCATCACCAACTCAACGGTGACGAGTTTGAGCAAGCTCTGGAAGATGGTGAAGGACAGGGAAGCCTGGCATGTTGCAGTCCGTGGTCCAAAGAGTCAGACACAACTGAGCAACTGAACAACAACAACCCAGAATATATAAAGAACTCTCACAACTCAATAGTAAGATGAACAATTCAATTAAAATACAAGCGGAGTGAAATGTAGGTGCAAAATATGGGCTAGAGAGAAAGGTTTGGGATCAGCATCATATGGGTAGGATCTTCTAAGTGAGACCACTTAGGGTGATGTGGAGGTAACAAAGTGATGGGCTTGAACAGTAGCAAGACAAACAAAAACAAATCCTTTAGGATGGAACCTGGCTGTGTTTTAAGTATAGATGAGTGGAAGAAGAAAAGCCTGAGAAAGAATCCTCAGAAAAGTAAGATGCAATCCAGGAGAGGGTAGTGTAACAGATTCAAGGGAGGAATGAGACTGTCCAGAAGAAGGAGCAGGGTGTCAGACACAGTGGAGTCACCAAGAAAGAGGAGGACTGAAAAGAGCCTAATGAATTCAGTTTTCAGATCATTGGTTGATCTCAGCAGGAATAATTGCAATGGGATGAGGCTGAAAAAAAAAACCACTAAGAATCTGAACGGACACTTTACTACTACTACTACTACTAAGTTGCTTCAGTCGTGTCCGACTCTGTGCGACCCCATAGATGGCAGCCCAACAGGCTCCCCCGTCCCTGGGATTCTCCAGGCAAGAACACTGGAGTGGGTTGCCATTTCCTTCTCCAATGCATGAAAGTGAAAAAATAAAGTGAAGTCACTCAGTTGTGTCTGACTCCTAGCGACCCCATGGACTGCAGCCCACCAGGCCCCTCCGTCCATGGGATTTTCCAGGCAAGAGTACTGGAGTGGGTTGCCATTGCCTTCTCCAGAATGGACACTTAACCAAAGACAAATGGCTAATAAGCACATGAAAAGATGCACAATATCATTAGTTATTAGGGAAGTGTAAATTAGCACAATGAGATACCACTTCACATTCATTAGAATGTCAAGAGACATACCTCAGAGATATTGCAGATTTGGTTCCAGACCACTGCAATAAAACAAGTCACATGAATTTTTGCCTTCTCTATGCAAATAAGAGTTATGTTTACATTATACTGTAGTCTTTTGTAATAGCATTATGTCTAAAAAATGTACATACTTTAACTTAAAAATACTTCATTGCTAACAAAAATTGCTAATCATCTAAGCCTTCAGCAAGTCTTAATCTTTTTCCTGGTGAAGGGTCTTGCCTTGGTGTCGACAACTGCTGACTGATTGGGGTGGTGATTGCTGAGGCTTGGGATGGATGAGACAATTTCTTAAAAAGAAAACAATGAAGTTTGCCACATTAATTGACGCTTCCTTTCACTTGAACACCAAGGGGCCATTTTAGGGATTTTTACTGGCCTAATTTCAATATTGGTATATCTCAGGGAACTATGGTTTTTCCAGTAGTCATGTATGGATGTGAGAGTTGGACTAGAAAGAAAGCTGTGCACCAAAGAATTGATGCTTTTGAACTGTGGTATTGGAGAAGACTCTTGAGAGTCCCTTGGACTGCAAGCAGATCCAACCAGTCCATCCTAAAGGAAATCAGTCCTGAATATTCATTGGAAGGACTGATGCTGAAGCTGAAACTCCAACACTTTGGCCACCTGATGCAGAGAACTGACTCATTAGAAAAGACCCTGATGCTGAGAAAGATTGAAGGCAAGAGGAGAAGGGAGGTGACAGAGGATAAGTTGGTTGGATGGCATCACCAACTGCATGGACATGAGTTTGAGTAAAGCTCCAGGAGCTGGTGATGAACAGGGAGACCTGGCGTGCTGCAGTCCATGGGGTTACAAAGAGTTGGACATGACTGAACAACTGAACTGAACTGAACTGAACAGTTCGAATAAGTACAGGTTTCTCACCAGAAACAGTAATGGCCAGAAAAAAGTGAAACAACATTTTAAAAATGTTGAAAGAAAAGAACTCTCAACTCCACACTCTGTATTAGGTGAAAATATCCTTTAGAAAAAGATGAAATAAAGATCTTCTGAAACTAATGAAAATAATTCATTTCTTGGAAACGTCTTAAAAAATTGCTAAAGTGAGTTGTTTAGCAGAAAGTAAATGGTATCAGAAAGAAGCTTAGAAGCTCAGAAATGAAGGAATATTAATAGAAATGATAATTTATTAAATGCATTTTATTTTGAAAGTGAAAGTGTTAGTCACTCAGTCATGCCCGACTCCTTGCGACCCTTCTGTCCATGAAATTCTGCAGGCAGGAATACTAGAGTGGGTTGCCATTTCCTTCTCCAGGGGAACTTCCGGATGCAGGGATCAAACCCACATCTCCTGCATTATAGGCAGATTCTTTACGGTCTGAGCCACCAGGGAAGCCACAGTTAAAAATCCCTAGAAGAATGGAAAAAGTTTATACTCATTCCCAGTATCTGATTGGTTCCAGGACAACTCCACATGGATACCAAAATCCAAGGATGTTCAAGTCCCTTACAGTTAGCCCTCTGAATCCACAGGTTCTGTATTCTGTAGATTTAACCAACTGCAGATTATGTAGTATTTTTACTATGCAGTTGGTTGAATTCATGGATGCAAAATCTGCAGATATGGAAGACTGACTGTATATTGTGAAAATGCTAATAAAAAGAAATTTGTAGGGGCACATTAATATCAGACAAAGTAGATGTAAGAGATAAGAAAATAAAAGATAAAAGGTAAAGAAGGATCTTGCATAATGATAAAAGGATCAATTAACCAAAAAAATATAACCATCCTAAATTTGTATGTACCTGATAACAGAGCTTCAGAATAAATGGATCAAAAAATTACTGGGATAAACTTATTATTTAGATAAGTTATATTTGGCATGATTCTATTTATTGGAAATTGCACAGAATGTAGACTAATTGACAGCAACAGAAAATCAGATCAATGGTTGCCTGGGTACAAAAGAGTAGGATTACCAAGAACCACAAAACTCTGAGGGATGATGAATATGTTCATTATCTTGACTATTGTTTTCTTATGTATATAGCTATATTAAAATTTATCAAATTAGTACTTTAAATATCTGTTTATTGTATATTGATTATGACTCAATAAAGCTATACAGAAGCTTAAAAGATACAGATTGGAACAGCTCCAGTCTTCTACATTTGTCTTAGTTCATTGTCTGTATGATTCTCCCTATTCCTACTCTTCTTCCTTACCAAATCTCTTTATCTTTTTTGTATCTCTGGTGTCTTGACCACTTCAAGCTACTTCTTTGCTTCTGGATAGCCCCTTTCTAGGCATATATTAAAGAAAGTCAAGGGACTTAAGGAAGTTCTGGATTGTCTGACTTTATCATTTCAGCTGAGAAAATAGAACCTAATCTAAAAGAAAAGGGTATGGGAAGGGCAGATTGAAAATAATTTTTTTAAGATCTTGTGTCTTGAAATCACAAAACTGCCCAGTTATTTATTAGGTTGATCTACTGGAAGGAACCAAAAAAGAAGAAAAAAAACCCCCACAAAAACAAAAAAACAAGCACATTAAAATATGCTCAATATCATTAGTCAGTTAGGAAATGCAAATAAAAACCCTAATGAAATACTACTTCACATTCACTAAAATGGTCCATTTTTAAATAGAAAATAAGTGTTGGCAAGGATGTGAAGAAATTGGAATTTTAATACAGTGCTGGTAAATTGTATGCTTATGGTCTGAATGTGTGATGTGCTATCTCAGGGATATGATCTGTAGTTTGAGTTGGTGTCATATGTGCTTGTATTTGTATTCATTAAATGATTGTAGAAAGACTTAGTAAATAAGTGCTGTCTTTAGGACACTCTAAATTAGTGAGTAATGCAAAACAGAGGGCCCAGACCAGTGTTAGGACTCTAGAAGAGTCCTAGAAAGGAAAACATCTTAATTTCAGAAGATTATAATTGGAAGAGTAACTTGTATAGTCATAGAATATTAATAACTAATGAACACTTACATGAATATTCTGAAATTTGAAAAGCATTTTACTGTGTGTAATCTCATTTGTTCTTATAATGTCTCAGTGATATAAGTGGCATAATATTAATACTTATTTAATGAAAGAGAGAACTACTTACATTTTAGTACACTTATTGCCAGCCTAATTAATGTGTTTTTTTGCTGGATTAAAGATCACTTAATGCTACCATCAATGAGAGAGAATCCTTTCCCTCTTAAATATTTTCCATTCTTTTTGAAAGGTAAGATCCCTTCCTAGAGCTTTTGCAGTTTAAGGCAAACACTTGTCTCTAACTCCTTCATCCTTTGGGCTGAAGAAGCAATTGGATAGTCACTACTGATGTGAAGACTGCAAATATTGCAGGGAGAAAATAATACTGAATCAGGCATCTTGTGCCTCAGTGAGAGAACCCTTCAGGATAGGATGTGTAGGATTAATGGAGAAGCTGTTGTGTTTGTCATTTATGATGTGTACTATGTAAATGGCAGCTCAGAGGTTAAAGCATCTGCCTGCAATGTGGGAGACCCAGGTTCGATCCCTGAGTCTGGAAGGTCCCCTGGAGAAGGAAATGGCAACCCACTCCAGTATTCTTGCCTGGAGAACCCCATGGACGGAGGAGCCTGGTAGACTACAGTCCACGGGGTCGCAAAGAGTTGGACACGACTGAGTGACTTCACTTTCACTTTTCATGTAAGGTATAGATATTTAGAGAGAAAATACTGCTGGGAAATGTGAACTTGTTGATACGGATGGTTTGATAGTAATCTTCACTCTTTGTGTAAGCCTTGAATATATTATTGTAAGTTGATGTTTTCTCATCTATAAAATAGAATTAATATAGTGTCTGCCTCAAAGGACTTCTCTGGAGGATGAAAAAATATCATGCACACAAAAAATATAAAATCAGACCTGATGTGGAGTAAGGAATTGATACATATTAGCTATTAATATTAATATATCATTATGATGAAGACAAAGGTTAGATACTCTAGTAGTAGGAAATCTGTTAGAGAGCAGTTGGAAATGGAAGAAAGACTATCATAAAGAACACCTTTAGCTAGATAAAAAAGTCTTGGAAGAAAGAGAAAGTCACCTCACCCTGGCAAATCTCCATGAATAAACATTTGGACCTCCAGTGGCACAGCCTGATCTAACCGCAAAGATAGATCTTGGAAAGAGAAAGGAGAAAAGATCTCTACTCCTAATCAGTTATGAAAACAATGAGGTGGAGTATTCCCTGGACTTGGGGATGAGACTTGAAGCAAGGGTGGAATTAGGAAAGGAAGCAACAGACAATAGAAGTCTTATCAGTGCATTTATCTTGATTGAGCTGATTTAGGTAGTGAGATTCTATACTTGAAAATTACTTATTCTAGATTATCAGACACTGTAATTAAATAGAATCAGAATTTAATTAAAAAGACATTTATTGAGTACTTTTTACTTGTAAGGCAGTGCCTTTTGTACTTTGTTAAACTTGATATGTCAATATAAGACAAAGCCCATGTTCTTCAGTCCCTTGCTTAAATGAACAGATGAATTTGCAACGCAGGTGACCTTTTGGATGAGAAATACTGAGAGAACTGACAGGGAAAGAAGTTCTCCCAGCAGCATGGTCTAAAGAAGAAAAATACCTGAAATCAGTCTTGAGTGTTATTGGTAATAGGAACTGATTATAACACAGTGCTTGGAGTCTTTGTTTTGGGGGACTGCCCAATTTGTTTATTCATAGTTTTTCAAGCTAGATATAGCTACACTTTAAGCATCGTATTTGTACAGTTGCTCAGTCAGTCATGTCTAACTCTTTGCGACCTTATTGACTGCAGCACGCCAGGCTTCCCTGTCCTTCACCATCTCCTGGAGCTTGCTCAAACTCATGTCCATTGAGTCGGTGATGTCATCCAACCATCTCATCCTCTGTCATCCCCTTCTCCTACTGCCTTCAATCTTTCCCAGCATCAGGGTCTTTTCCAATGAGTCGGCTCATTGCATCAGGTGGCTAAAGTATTGGCGCTTCAGCCTCAGCATCAGTCCCTTCAGTGACTATTCAGGATTGATTTCATTTAGGAATGACTGGTTGGATCTCCTTGCAGTCCAGGGGACTCTCAAGAGTCTTCTCCAACACCATAGTTCAAAAACATCAATTCTTGGGTGCTCAACCTTCTTTGTGGTCCAATGCTCACATCTGTACATGACTTGGAAATACCATATCTGTGACTAGATGGACCTTTGTCAGCAAAGTCATGTGTCTGTTTTTTAATATGCCATCTAGGTTTGTCATAGTTTTCCTTCCAAGGAGCAAGTGTGTTTTAATTTCATGTCTTCAGTCACCATTTGCAGTGATTTTGGAGTCCAAGAAAATAAAGTCTGTCCCTATTTCCATTGTTTCCCCATCTATTTGCCATGAAGTGATGGGACCGGATGCCATGATATTCGTTTTTGAATGTTGAGTTTTAAGCCAGCTTTTTCACTCTCCTTTTTCATCTTCATCAAGAGGCTCTTTAGTTCCTCTTTGCTTTCTGCCATAAGGGTGTTGTCATATACATATCTGAGGTTATTGATATTTTACCTGGCAATCTTGATTCCAGCTTGTGCTTCATCCAGCCTGGCATTTCACATGATATGCTCTGCATATAAGTTAAATAAGCAGGGTGACAATATACAGCCTTGACATACTCCTTTCCCAATTTGGAACCAGTATGTTGTTTCATGTCCAGTTCTAACTACTGCTTCTTGACCTGCATACAGGTTTTGCAGGAGGCAGGTCAGGTGGTATGGTATTCCCATCTCTTGAAGAATTTTCCAGTTTGTTGTGATCCACAGAGTCACAGGCTTTGGCATAGTCAATGAAGCAGAAGTAGATGTTCTTCTGGAATTCTCTTGCTTTTTCTATGATCCGTGGATGTTGGCAATTTGATCTCTGGTTCCTCTGCCTTTTCTGAATCCAACTTGAACATCTGGAATTCTTTGTTCACTTACTGTTGAAGCCTAGCTTGGAGAATTTTGAGCATTACTTTGCTAGGATGTGAAATGAGTGCAATTGTGTGATAGTTTGAACATTTTTGGCATTGTCCTTCTTTGGGATTGGAATGAAAACTGACCTTTTCCAGTCCTATGGCCACTGCTGAGTTTTCCAAGTTTGCTGGCATTTTGAGTGCAGCACTTTCACAGCATCTTCTTTTAGGATTTGAAATAGCTCAGCTGGAAAACCATCACCTCCACTAGCTTTGTTTGTAGTAATGCTTCCTAAAGCCCACTTGACTTTGCACTACAGGATGTCTGGCTCTAGGTGGGTGATTACACCATTGTGGTTATCTGGGTTATGCAGATCTCTTTTGTTTAGTTCTTCTGTGTATTCTTGCCACCTGTTCTTAATATCTTCTCCTTCTGTTAGGTGCATACTGTTTCTGTCCTTTATTGTGCCCATTTTTGCATGAAATGTTCCCTTGGTGTCTCTAATTTTCTTGAAGTGATCTCTAGTCTTTCCCATTCTATTGTCTTCCTTTTTGCATTTCTGACTTCTTTCCATTGTTCACTTAGGAACAATGAGCATTTTATTGGCTTGCTATTATATAACAGACTGCTCCAAAATTCAATATCTTTAAACAACAAATACTTACTATTATTCATAAGTCTGAAGGTCAGCTACCTGGGGATTAGCTGATCTATTCTTGGCTTTATTTAAGTGTCTCTGCTCTTTGGACCAGTGAAATAATCTGGATATATTGTTAGAGTGGTGGTAGAAAGCAAGAGAGCAGATGAAAGCCTCTTAAGGCCTAGATTAAGATATAAGTCAGATATAGGTCAGTGTCATATCAGCCTCATTCTGTTAGCCACAAAAAGTCACTAGACTAAGGTTGGTTGCCAATCAAAGCTAAGATTGACTCATGGAAATAGAGGAGAGTCAGTGAAAATTTCTGGACAGTTATCTAATCTTTCAACATTAAGCTCTGAAAACACTGGCAAAGGCTCTTCAAAAACCCAAATATTTGGGGCACATTACATTGATTTCCATCATGTAAGTCATTCCGTTGACTAAAATCAGAACTTTTAACAGAACATTTTATTTGGCTTCCCAGGTGGCTTAGTGGTAAAGAATCCACTTGCCAATGCAGGAGATGTGGATTCCATCCTTGGGTCAGGAATATTTCCTGGGGAAGCAAATGGCAACCCACTCCTATATTCTTGTCTGGGAAATCCCATGGACAGAGGAGCCTTGCGGGCTACAGTCCATGGGGTTGTGAAAAACTCAGACATAACTTCAGTTCAGTTCAGTTCAGTTCAGTTGCTCAGTCGTGTCCGACTCTTTGTGACCCCATGAACTGCAGCACACCAGGCCTCCCTGTCCATCACCAACTCCCGGAGTCCACCCAAACCCATATCCACTGTGTCGGTGATGCCATCCAACCATCTCATCCTCTGTCGTCCCCTTCTCCTCCTGCCCCCAATCCCTTCCAACATCAGGGTCTTTTCTAATGAGTCGGCTCTCCGCATCAGGTGGCCAAAGTATTGGAGTTTCAGCTTCAACATCAGTCCTTCCACTGAACACCCAGGACTGATCTCCTTTAGGATGGACTGGTTGGATCTCCTTGCAGTCCAAGGGACTCTCAAGAGTCTTCTCCAACACCACAGTTCAAAAGCATCAATTCTTTGGCGCTCAGCTTTCTTTATAACAACTAAAATAAAAATAAAAAAAATTCTGCTTGTGTAGCAAATTAAAATTTGCAGAGAACTTTCACAAGTGTTATTTCATAACTTCTTATTAGTATAAGAAGAGATTATCATTTCTAAATAAGGTTCAGAGACATGAAATGGCAATCCCAGGTTAACAGTCTTTAGTGATGAAGACAGGATTGGGTTCCACCTGATTTAATACAGAAGAAATTCTGAAACGTGGGTAGTTATAACTTAGGAGCCATCTTGGGCCCTTGAGCAGCAAGTCGTCCTTTGTCTTAGAGTCAAGGGCAGAAGGATTGGAAGAACTGGCTTCTACATATTTTCTTCTCTTAGACTCTGAACTCTAAGAAAGAAATCATGTTTTTCTTTCTTTGACATCAGATCGGTGGAAAATGGATTATTTTGTTTGCTTCTACAGTTTCTTTTCATTCCAAAAGCCTAGAAGATTGGAATTGATTACTACTTTGCCTTTGGAAATAACTAGATTTGAAAGCATTTGTCAAGTAGTATTTGGCAGTGGTTAGAAAATGCTTCAGTTTATATAATTCAAGTTTTACTTTGGATTTGGTCTGAGTATGTAGCAGTTACTACTAGTTTTCTATCCAGCAGCCATTCCTGCCCTTCTGCTTGTTAAAAGGTCCTTACATATACTCTGGTTTCTTTTCAGCTCATATAAACCTTTTGCTTTTTTTCAAAGGATGTCACTTTTGTTTAGGAACAGGTGACTGTATGCTTCAGGGAAGCTGATTCCTTCTCAACCCTAGGTAGGTAAATATTAACTACTTTAAGTCAGTCGTGGTAATTCTAATCTCTTTAACAGTGATTGATTTAGGAATGGCCAATGAGGTAAAAATGGAAGTCTACTGGTGAGGTGAAGCCTTCTGGGGGAGGTTTCTGCACTTCTGAAAGAAATGCACTCAGAAAAACAGTTCCTTTTTTGCCTCCAGACACCACAGTGTGAGGAAGTAATGCCTGTAGTTGCTGCAGCCATCTTGCTAGCATTAAGGGCCATACCTGAAAACAAACCCAAGCACTCTGATGACAGCAGAGCAGGAATTGGAAAGGATTTGCATCATTGAAGATATCACTGAACCACTGAAGTAATCAACCATGAAAACACCTTACTTCAGGACTCCTCTTTGTATGTGAGATATTACTTTTATTTTTTGTTTACAATACTTTGTTCTTGTTTGCTGCTGAGAGTGATCTAATTAATTGAGAGTAGGACCCTGTAATGAGGTACTCTACATCTTGCCCTGACTTGATCCTGAAGGAGAAATTAAATATAGTGATCAGGAGCATGAACTTTGAGTGTGTTAGACCTAGGCTTGAATCCTGCATCTTGCTTTTTATGAGCTGAATAACCTTGGGTCAGTAATATAATCTCTCTGAATATTCATTGGAAGGACTGATGCTAAAGATAAAGCTCCAACATTTTGACCACCTGATGCAAAATGCTGATTGATTGGAAAAGACCTGGCTGCTGGGAAAATGGAAGGCAAAAGGAGAAGGGGGCTGCAGAAGATGAGATGGTTAGACATTATCACTGACTGAATGGACATGAATTTGTGCAAACTTCTGGAGATAGTGGAGGACAGAGGAACCTGGTATGCTGCAGTCCATGGGGTCGCAAAGAGTCAGACATGACTTAGTGACTGGACAACAATAAAGCCTTTTTGTTTTCTCATCTGTGAAATGAGAATAATAATGTTAGCCATCTTATAGGAACCTGGAATGTTAGGTCATGAATCAAGGTAAATTGGACATGGTCAAATAGGAGATGGCAAGAATGAACATTGACATTTTAGAAATCAGTGAGCTAAAATGAACAGGAATGGGCAAATTTCATTCAGATAGCCATTATATCTACTACTGTGGGCAAGAATCCCTTAGAAGAAATGGAGTAGCCCTTGTAGTCAACGAGAGTCTGAAATGTAGTACTTGGGTGCAATCTCAAAATGACAGAATAATCTTGGTTCATTTCCAAGGCAAAACATTCAACATCATAGTAATCCAAGTCTGTCCCTAACCACTAATGCCAAAGAAACTAAAGTTTCTTTGAAGAAACTGACTGGTTCTATGAAGACCTATAAGACCTTCTAGAACCAACACTGAAAAAAGATGTCCTTTTCATCATAAGGGACTGGAATGCAAAAGTAGTAAGTCAAGAGATACCTGGAGTAACAGGCAAGTTTGGCTTTGGAGTACAAAATGAAGCAGGGCAAAGGCTAACAGAGTTTTGCCAAGGGAACACACTTATCATAGCAAACACCCTCTTTCAACAACACAAGAGATGACTTTACACATGGAGATCACCAGATGGTCAATAGCGAAATCAGATTGATTATATTCTTTGCAGCTGAAGATGGAGAAGCTCTATACAGTTGGCAAAAACAGGACTGGAAGCTGACTATGGCTCAAATCATGAGCTCCTTACTGTAAAATTTAGACTTAATTTGAAGAAAGTGGGAGAAACCACTAGATCATTCATGTATAACCTAAATCAAATCCCTTGATTATACAGTGGAAGTGACAAATAGATTAAAGAGATTAGACCTGGTAGATAGAGGGCCTGAAGAACTATGGATGGATGTTTGTAACATTGTGCAGGAGACAGTGACCAAAACCATCCCCAAGAAAAGTCAAAGTGGTTGTCTAAAGAGTCCTTGTGAATAGCTGAGAAAAGAAGAGACGCAAAAGCCAAAGAGAAAGGGAAAGATATACACATCCGAATGCAGAGTTCTAAGAAGAGCAAGGAGAGGTAAGAAAGTCTTCTTAAGTGAACAATGGAAAGAAACAGAGGAAATCAATAGGAAATGGGAAAACTAGAGATCTCTTCAAGAAAATTAGAGATACCAAGGGAACATTTCATGCAAAGATGAGCACAATAAAAGACAAAAATGGTAAGGACCTAACAGAAACAGAAGAGATTAAGAAGAGGTGGCAAGAATACACAGGAGAACTGTACAACAAACGTCTTAATGACTGGATAACCACAATGGTGTGGTTATTGACCCAGAGCCAGGCATCCTGGAGTGTGAAGTCAAGTGGGCTTTAGGAAGCATTACTATGAACAAAGCTAGTGGAGATGATGGAATTTCAGCTGAGCTATTTCAAATCCTAAAAGATGACGCTATTGAAAGTGCTACACTCAAGATGCCAGCAAACTTGGAAAACTCAGCAGTGGCCACAGGACTGGAAAAGGTCGGTTTTCATTTCAATCCCAAAGAAGAACAATGCCAAAGAATGTTCAAGCTACCGCACAATTGCTCTCATTTCACATTCTAGCAAGATAATGCTCAAAATCATTCAAATGAGGCTTCAGCAGTACATGAACAGAGAGCTCCCAGCTGTTCAATCTGGATTTAGAAAAGGTAGAGGAACCAGACATTAAAGTGCCAACATTTGCTAGATCATAGTGAAAGCAAGGAAATTCTAGAAAAACATCTACTTCTGCTTCATTGACTGTGCTACAGCTTTTGATTGTGGATCACAACAAAGTGTAGAAAATTCTTAAAAGAGATGGGTATAACAGACCATGTTACCTGCCTCCTGAGAAACCTGTATTCAGATCAGTAAGCAACAATTAGAACCGGACATAGAACAACAGACTGGTTCCAAATTGGAAAAGGAGTATGTCAAGGCTATATATTGTTACCCTCCTTATTTAACTTACGTTCAGAGTACATCATGCGAAATGCTGGACTGGATGAAGCACAAGCTTGCTTGGAGAAATATCAATAACCTCAGATATAAGATGGCACCACCCTAATGGCAGAAAGCAAAGAGGAACCAAAGAGCCTCTTGATGAAGGTGAAAGAAGAAAGTAAAAAGCTGGGTTAAAACTCAACTTTGAAAAACTAAGTTCATGGTATCTGGTCCCATCACTTCATGGCAAATAGAAGGGGAAACAATGGAAGCAATGACAAACTTTCTTTTCTTAGGCTCCAAAGTCACTGTGGGTGGTGACTGCAGCCATGAAATTAAAAGACACTTGCTTCTTGGAAGAAAAGCTATGACAAACCTAGAGAGCATATTAGAAGAGCAGCGACATCACTCTGCCAACAAAGGTCCATATCATCAAATCTGTGATTTTTCCAGTAGTCCTGTACGGATGTGATAGTTGGACCATAAGGAAGACAGAGAGCTAAAGAATTGGTGATTTTGAACTGTGGTGCTAGAGAAGACTCTTGAGAGTCCCTTAGACAGCAAAGAGATCAAACCAGTCAATCCTAAAGGAAATCAAGCAGAATATTCTTTGGATGGACTGATGCTAAAACTGAAGTTCTAGTACTTTGGCCACTTGATGCCAAGAGCTGATTCATTAGAAAAGACCCTAATGCTGGGAAAGATTGAAGGCAGGAGGAGAAGAGGGAGACAGAGGATGAGATGGTTGGATGGCTTTACAGATTCAACAGATGTGAGTTTGATCAAGCTCTGGGAGACAGTCAAGGACAGGGAAGCCTGGTGTGTTGCAGTCCATGGGGTTACAAAGAGTCTGACATGACTGAGTAACTGAACAACAACATAGGATTCAGTTCAGTTCAGTTGCTCAGTCGTGTCCGACTCTTTGTGACCCCATGAATCGCAGCACGCCAGGCCTCCCTGTCCATCACCAACTCTCGGAGTTCACTCAGACTCACGTCCATCGAGTCAGAGATACCATCCAGCCATCTCATCCTCTGTTGTCCCCTTCTCCTCCTTGCCCCCAATCCCTCCCTGCCACCTGACCTGCCTCTTGAGAAATCTGTATGCAGGTCAGGAAGCAACAGTTAGAACTGGACACGGAACAACAGACTGGTTCCAAATAGGAAAAGGAGTACATCAAGGCTGTATATTATCACCCTGCTTATTTAACTTATATGCAGAGTACATCATGAGAAACGCTGGGCTGCAGGAAGCACAAGCTGGAATCAAGATTGCCGGGAGAAATAACAATAACCTCACATATGCAGATGACACCACCCTTATGGCAGGAAGTGAAGAGGAACTCAAAAGCCTCTTGATGAAAGGGAAAGAGGAGAGTGAAAAAGTTGGCTTAAAGCTCAACATTCAGAAAATGAAGATCATGGCATCCGGTCCCATCACTTCATGGGAAATAGATAGGGAAACAGTGGAAACAGTGTCAGACTTTATTTTTCTGGGCTCCAAAATCACTGCAGATGGTGACTGCAGCCATGAAATTAAAAGACACTTAGTCCTTGGAAGGAAAGTTATGACCAACCTAGATAGCATATTGAAAAGCAGAGACATTACTTTGCCAACAAAGGTCCGTCTAGTCAAGGCTATGGTCTTTCCTGTGGTCATGTATGGATGTGAGAGTTGGACTGTGAAGAAGGCTGAGTGCTGAAGAATTGATGCTTCTGAACTGTGGTGTTGGAGAAGACTCTTGAGAGTCCCTTGGACTGCAAGGAGAGCCAACCAGTCCATTCTGAAGGAGATCAGCTCTGGGATTTCTTTGGAGGGAATGATGATGAAGCTGAAACATAGGATTAGGATTATGTAAAGAAATGCATTCCAAGCCTTATCATAATATCTATTACAAGTTAAGTGCTCAGTAAAGTTTTCTTATTTATTAATGTTTGAAAATGCAGATTGATGCCACTGTCCACACAAGGGCAGCTTGTTCTCTCTTGTGGAGACAAAAATCTAAGCTGTGAGAAGACTTATATTTATTGCAGAAAATTTTAGAATTTATAGGACGTTGTAAAGCTCCTAATGGAGGGACTGACTACCTGAGACTTACCTACTTCCATGTCCTTTTCTCCTCCTCTGGGAAGGAGTAATTGGACTACCTGATTTGGCTACTTTGACTGTGGAGATAATGCTTCAGAGGGACCTGACTCTGCTCTTCTTGCCAAGAAGCATCATCCTTTCACATAGTTGGTTGCTCTGGTTTGCCAAGTCATGTCCATGGCCTCTGTGTTCCCTGGCCCTTTAGGCTGAGCTGAGTCACTATTTTCAGCCAGTATTTAAGACAGAAGCTTGTAGTTATTCTCAAAAATCACTTAGAATGCTATCACCTATTCCCAGATATACTTCTTTTGCCTTTGGGAGGTTATCCTGGTTCCTAGAGAAAAGCTGTGTATGCACTGCTTTCACTCGTGTAGTCTTGAGTGTTCATAACAATTTAGGAGACCTCCATCATGATGTTGCTTCTAGTTACACTGCCTCAACCACACCTCCCAACACACAAGCATATACCCTCCCTGTCTTTCCTCTAGGTATGCCTTTAAGGAGAAAAGCATTTTATAGCTTCAGTAGGAGGTAAAAAGCTTGGAAAGACCTGCTGTAGAGAAGCTGCTACAAGACTGCCTTGGAAATAGAGTATCAGATTATCTTTCAGTCCAGGGGAAAGACAGTGAAATGCACTGGGGTACAGCCCGAAACAGAACTGGGCTGGGAGCCAGGAGAACCGTTTCTATAAAAGATTTACTGTGGGACCTTTGGAAGTCACTTTGCCTTTCTATGTCTATTTACTCATCCTCAGTTAATAACTATACATTAACTGAATTAACTTATATAATGACTATAAAATTTTGATTTATGAATTATACATTCATTTAAATAATTACTTAGTGTTTTATTATTTAAGTGCCTCCAAGAGATCAGGAACAATGTCTGGGTCTACTCACTATTGTAACTGTTAGCATAATTCCTGATTTAGAATAAGTTTAAAAAATAATTATGACTGTAGGAATGAATATTTAATAGAAGAAACTCTGTAAGAGGATCCCTAAAGTCCCTTTTGTTCTGTAAATAAAAGGAAAATTATATTTCCTCATGCCCTCCTTCATGTAAAATGGAAGAGTGCCTCTTTTAGAACAAATACAAAAGAATATTTGAGGAGGGAACTATCTCAGTCCCTGAAGTATCAAGATAACTGGGGCATATGAAAGAACTTTTGAGGAAAAATTGGCTATTTTAACTTGACAAGAGTGAATTTGGCAAAGCTAGAAAGTATATACAAGTATGCACTTATCTTGAAGACCAAGGTAGGATCATGTACAGGTAAGACCATTACTTTGGACTATCTGGTCTCAATGAGAAATAAGAGAAAGTTCAATTCTTCATATATTGAAATAAGTTTGGGAGCTTCCAGAAAAGTAGTTGGGAACCAGAAGAATTCTGTAGAAAAAGTTGACCCCTATATATGAGATGTCTCTGATGCAGAGGACATCTTGAAGTAATATACATCTTTGATGACACTTCTGCAACACTTAGTAAATCTGACCTTTCCTTTCATCTGTCATTATGCGGAATCACATAGCCTAGCAAGCAGCTAACACGTTGCAACCAAACTTCACAACTGTGGGCTGGGAACTTGTGCTGTCTCAGATTGATTAGTGATATTATCAGTGTTTAAACCCATTTCCTGTCACCTCGGAGGATGTCAGTTACTTGACAGGAAGTCATACAGCAGGGCTGCCAATGCAGTTGTTTAAACTTGTCAGTGAGTAGAGTGGTGGCCAGCTTTACTTTGGTCTAAAGCTTTTGCTTTTGGAGAAGGAAATGGCAACCCACTCCAGTGTTCTTGCCTGGAAAATCCCAGGGACGGGGGAGCCTGGTGGGCTGCCATCTATGGGGTCGCACAGAGTCGGACACGACTGAAGCGACTTAACAACAACAACAACAGCAAAGCTTTTGCACATGTTGAGTAATGTAGGCATTTAGCATAGCATGGAAGCTCCTAGTTTTGATACTAATAGAATGTGCATTTTCTTGAGATTTCTAAGTTCTCAAAGGTTTTGGCAAATGCTGACACAGAGACTGTTGTAGTTTAAAATGAGCCTTATTTTGTGTTTAAAGAGTCATTCTGCATTAGCTGTATCTTCAAGTCAATTTTGAAAAATCACCTCTTTGGGGAATGGGCAAAAGAGAAATCCCAAGAGGCAGCACATTTCCTCTAATAAATTCAAGCAGCTTTTTCTTTGTATTGAAGATATTATTTGTCATACATTTTCCTTGTCATACTGAGCATTCCCAGACCATCATTTAAAACAGATTGGTAATTTGGCCTTTAATTTTGGCACCTGTACGTCTTTTAAAGCTCTGGTCTGTGTTTGGAGACTTAACTACTCTGTAAGTTAATACCCTTTTAGGGCCTAAACACCACCATTAACAGCAAATTGGCCTCTTAGGATTCTGGATAGAACCATTTTTTATATTTATTTGTTTAATCTTTATTAGCTTATGGTTGTCCAGCAGCTCTAAGGGAGTGAATTGCCCATGAGGCTTGGAGGCATGTTTAAATCTTTCTCTATAACTTCAGGTTGAGGAGAGGGTTTGAGCATTGTAAGTACTTTGGACTGCTTATGAGTCTAACCTTGTTTCTAGGCAGCCTTTCAAACCCAGCCTAAGTTGTTCACATTCTCTGGCCTATAGGCCTAATAAGTCCTAGATTTTCACAGCTGAAGGATACCACAGAGATCATCTGGTCAAAACCACTTATTTTATAGGTAGGCAAACTGAAGTCCAAAGAAGGGAAGTTATTAAGCTGCTAGAGTCTTAAGTTATTTCTCTTCCCAGGGTGTATTTGCTTTTTAGTGGTAGTCTTCTAATATGAATTCTTTAAAAAGCAAGGAAAAGGATTCTTATTAATGGAGTTTCACAAACTGTCAAATGGTGGGGAGCTATTCCTAGACAGGGAAGCTCTTCAAGTGCCTATTTCTTCTACTTTTCCTGTTTATTAATACTAATTCTGCCACTGCTAGGGAGTAAGACTCATTAAAATTAAAGAGGCTTCATTCTACATAATACCTGGGTGTGTTTATTTTAGGAAAACAATTAAGCACAGTGCCTGGAATGAAGTAGGTGCTTAAAAATGTGTATTTAAAGCATATATCAAAATAATTGTAAAGATTTTGGTATAATGAAAAGTAACATTGTATTTAAGAACATTTTAACTGAGTCCAGATTTCCAATTCTAATAATTGCTCATCTAAGCATGACTGATGATTGCTGAGTTGTCAATATTCTGAAATTGTGTAGTTAACATTTGTCCTCATGAGAGTTTTGTGTCTATTCTGAAGTATCTGACTAATCTTTTGCTGATTCTTGGTTTGTAGGGGTTGAGATGAAAACAAAATCCTAGATTTTTAGTGTTGGATGACTTCTTTGAGGTCATCTAGGTCAAGCAGTTATTTAAAACTTGCTTGATTTCTCTTTGCACTAAACCTGTGAAATTATTAACCAGATTTTGCTTAAAGCACTTCCAAGATTGGGTGGCTTCTCATATCATGAGAAGGTTCAACCAGCTTTGAACAGACTTATTAGAAAGTTTTATCTTTTAAAAATAAGTTCTTATCTTTAGCAATGCTGTTAATATCTTAAAATTTCTACCCATTGATGATAGTTCTGATCTCTGGAATCAAAATACAAGATTCCTTTTCTACAAGACTGAAGTTCATAAGTCTGTTTTTTCCCAAGCTTAGAGGGTGTATTGTTAACATTATTCCTGCTTCTAAGGAAAGATGAAGATTCCTAGTCAGGCTGATTCAGTTGTAATTTTTCTTTGTGCATATGTTTTATTTACCTTTTATAATATTTGTGCTTAAAGATTTTCAAAGTAGTAGCTAATAACACATTTAATTTCCTTGTTAGTCTTTAGACTTTCCAAAATTTCATTTCTTCCAAATTCAACACCGCCCCCCCCACCCCACCCCCCAAAAAGACTGTGTTTTGGATTATTTCTTCATGGGAGAGCAACTGTGATCACAACAGAGAAAATTCTAAAGGTCTGCCATTAATAACTGGTCTTTGGATGATTCCACTTTTCAATCCAAAATAAGTGAATGAATAGACAAGGAAAGAGTATATACTTCTCTGCTTAAAAAAAATTCAGCTGATCGTGAATGTTTTCCATTCATGTCTAAATGTTGCTGAATGTAGTGTTACTTACAATATGATCCACAGATCGACCTCGTCAACATTACCTGAGAAATAAATTCTCAAGCTTCACCCAGACCTATTGGACCAGAGTCTCTGGTCTCCCAAATCTGAACTCTGACAAATTTTCGGGGAATTCTTATGCACACTAAAGTTGGAGATGCATTGGTGTAAACTTAGATTGACATTCAACATCTACTGAAATGCCAAAATGACCTTTCTTATTCTTTCCTTATTATCTGCTTTCAAAGTTTGCCCAAATTCAAATGCTTGATATTACATCATAGATCCTTAACTTACTTTTCTGTTAATTTCTGCTCACACCATTTACTTGATTATGTATGTCCTTATTGCCTTCTTTTTTTTCTTCTCAAGACCCAGTTCAAATGTGGCCTGTTCTATAAATCAGGAAGTCCCCAACTATAACTAGTTCCTCCTTTTTCTCAAACTTTCATAGCAATTTGCATCTCCCTGCACATTACATTCTTCTCTAAATTAGAATTGTTACTTGTCTCTTCTCCAAACCTACACTTACTACCCTGTTCAACCCTGACCATAAATTTTTCAGGAGGGTTCTCTTTTTAACTTTTCCATAAGCATATAGTCAGGGATCAAGGAGTTCATTGAGCAAATGAAATAATCTGCTATCAATGGTAAAGCAAAATACTCAGAATTTAGAGAGCTGGGTTTTGGTCCATTCTCTGCCATCAGTCAGTTTTATTTCTGTGAGCAGTTCTTCACCTCTCTGGAGGTCAGAGTTCTCATCAGTAAAGTAAAAGGTTTAGACTAGCTGTTTGTTTCCCAAACAGTGGTCTATAAATGAATGTTAGTGCATGATGAATTTTTCAGCAATTTAGGGTGAAATGAGAAAAAAGAAAAATGTAATAAATTTTTAATGAGGTTAAATTTATTTAATTTTTAAGTTCCATGTTTATGTCCTTCACATATTTTTGGTATTAAAATGTAACAGCTGAAATGGTACTGATAATTAGCGGTAGTAGCTATTTTAGTCTTTATTTTGGTAAAGCAAACACCTATGAAAAAATGAGTAATCATATTTTGGTGCCCTCAATATTTACTTTTTTGAAATGTTACTGGTCCGTGAAATCTCTAAGTATGTGAATCACTGGCTTAGATGCTCTCCAAGTTTCCTCCCAGGGTTAACATTCTATAGTCTGTGAACTGTAGTTGGATCAGGTTATGTCCAACTGTGGTTGGACATAAAACCCCTATGGAGAACCCAGGTGCTGTAGAAACTGAAGTTTGGAATTCTGCAAGAGACTGGCTGCATTTGTCTCTATGGTCCACCGTTGATTCAGTACTTCAGGATGATGGCAAGGACATGTGGCTGCCAGTAACCCTGCTCTGGGGAGAAATTGAAAGCTGACCCTAATGCTCAGGCCTCTTTTAAGATCCTCAGAAAAGCTTTAAGAGCTTTGTCACTGAAAAACTACATAATTGAACTAAAATGTAGATTTCAATAACCACGCCCGCCCCCCACACACCACCCCCCACCCCCGCCCTGCCCCACCAACCTCGAAAAGTATTTGGTTCACACTTGACAGGTCAGTAGGGAATTTACAGGTATAAGTTAAGGAAGTGGTGTCAATTGATAGTAAGGAGCAATTTTTCTAAAGTGATGTATGTTTTCAGATACGAAAATTCTATTGCAGTAATAAAAGGACCATTTAAGAAAAGCTTATCAAACTGTCCTCAGAATTGCTTCATTCTATTTCCATTTCAGTCTTCATATCCATTCCAGTCCCCCAAGCACTGAGTCTAGCTGCTTTAATGTTCAAGCAGGCTTGACTCAAGAGGCTTTCTGTATCTAATTTTACAGTAGCATATCTCTCAATTATTAACACATTAAAGGCAATATATTTGCAGTTTAGAAATCTGATATTCATTGGCTTGGGATATTTTATTTAAAAAATATTTTCCAAAGGGGCTGTGAATTGTTCAGTTTTTTTTATCCAGGACTAAAGAAAACATTAATTCTGCCAGGAAAAGTTTGTTCAGCAGGGCAGAAATATTAGCATCTTGGAGTTCGCCTGTCAATCTTGTATTTTCATGTCCTTTGCCTGGAAACAAACCTACAAGCTAGTTGACTTCTGTTCTTTTCCTCTTGGCCTCTCATTTTTCTGAACATAGAGACTCAAATTAAAACAAAGATAAAATTCCAGGGGAAGCTGGCATTGATCAAGATTTGGATTAAATTAAATTAAGTGCTTTTATTGAACTCAGAAGTATTAGTTATTAAAACCAGAAGGCTTTAGCCTGGTTAGTGTAAAAAAAGAAAGCAATGACTCATGCTGCAGCACAGACTTTATTGGGAAATTAAAGCAATCATTTTCTCTTATTTCATTAAAACTTTTGCAGACAAACACATGTAAACAAGATCAGGAGATGGAAAGCAGTGAGGAGTCACTCTTCTCGGGCTCTGGTGCTTTGTGGGTTCTAGCTTTCGATTACAAGAATTTAGGGGAAAAAATCTTATCTGGGAATTGAAAATAGGAAGGCATAGTAGAATTTTCTTTTTGGAGAGGATAAGTTATATGTATTGACCAAGTGCTGAATAAGTGTTCCCGTATTTCTGTAGTGACTTGAAATTATGTATATAGGGAAAAGGAGAGGGCAGCAGCATAATGTAGCATAAAAAGCATTAGCCAAAAAGTTAAACCCCAAAATCCTAGCTTTAGGTCCACTGCTTACAGGCTGGTTGAACTTGGGTAAGACACTTAACCACTCTGCTCCTGTTTTCTCAGTTATAAAATAAAGTGCTAGACTAGATAGTCTCTAAAGGCTGTGCTCTCATTCTGTCATCTATTTCTATGTTTTGTTTTGTGCTTTGGGTGACCACCATGACCTACAGTGAATACAGCAATTAACCAAGGTTCAGTTCAGTTGCTTATTTGTGTCTGACTCTTTGTGACCCCATGGACTGCAGTGCACCACACTATCCTAGAGCTTGCTCAAACTCATGTCCATCGAGTTGGTGATACCACCCAACCATCTCATCCTTTGCCATCACCTTCTCTTCCTGCCTTCAATCTTTCCCACCAACAGGGTCTTTTGCCAGTGAGTCAGTTCTTTGCATCAGGTGGCCAAAGTATTGGATTTTCAGCTTCAGCATCAGTCCATCCAATGAATATTCAGGACTGATTTCCTTTACATTTGACTGGTTGGATTTCCTTGCAGTCTAAAGGACTCTTAAGAGTCTTCTACAACACTACAGTTGAAAAGCATTAATTCTTCTGTGCTCAGCTTTATTTATAGTCCAACTCTCACATCTATATATGCCTACTGGAAAAACCATAACTTTGACTAGATGGACCTTTGTCAGTAAAGCAATGTCTCTGCTTTTTAATATGCTGTCTAGGTTGGTCATAGCTTTTCTTTCAAGGAGCAAGTGTCTTTTAATTTCATGGCTGCAGTCACTATCTGCAGTGATTTTGGAGCTCCCCAAAATAAAGTCTGTCACTGTTTCTATTGTTTCCTCATCTATTTGCCATGAAGTGATGGGACTGGATGCCGTGATCTTTGTTTTTTGAATGTTGAATTTTAAGCCAGCTTTTTCACTCTCATCTTTCACCTTCATTAAGAGGCTCTTTCTTCACTTTCTGCCATAAGGGTGGTATCATCTGCATATCTGAGGTTATTGATATTTCTCCCAGCAATCTTGATTCTAGCTTGTGCTTCATCCAGCCTGGCATTTCTCATGATGTACTCTGCATATAAGTTAAATAAACAGGGTGACAATATATAGCATTGAGGTATTCCTTTTCCAATTTGGAACCAGTCCGATTCTAACTGTTGCTTCTTGACCTGCATATAGATTTCTCTGGAGGCAGGTAAGGTGAGTGTGGTATTCCCATCTCTTGAAGAATTTTCCACAGTTTGTTGTGATCCAAACAGTCAAAGGTTTTAGCATAGTCAATGAAGCAGAAGTAGATGTTTTTCTGGAACTCTCTTGCTTTTTCAATGATCCAATGGATGTTGGCAATTTAATCTCTGGTTCCTCTACCTTTTCTAAATGCAGCTTGAACATCTGGAAGTTCTTGGTTCATGTACTGTTGAGGCCTAGCTTGGAAAATTTTGAGCATTACTTTGCTAGCGTGTGAGATGAGTGCAATTGTGTGATAGTTTGAACATTCTTTGGCATTGCCTTTCTTTGGGATTGGAATGAAAATTGACCTTTCCCAGTCCTGTGGCCACTGCTGAGTTTTCCAAATTTGCTGATATATTGAGTGCAGCACTTCCACAACATCATTTTTTAGGATTTGAAATAGCTGGAATTCCATCACTTCCACTAGCTTTGTTCATTGTGATGCTTCCTAAGGCCCACTTGATTTCATACTCCAGGATGTCTGACTCTAGGTGAGTGATCACACTATCATGGTTATCTGGGTCATTAAGATCTTTTTTGCCCATCTTTGCATGAAATGTTCCTTTGGTACCTCTAATTTTCATCAAGAGATCTCTAGTCTTTCCCATTCTATTATTTTCCTCTATTTCTTTGCATTGATCATGTAGGAAAGCTTGTTTTATCTCTCTTTGCTATTCTTTGAAACTCTGCATTCAGATGGATGTATCTTTACTTTTTGCCTTTGCCTTTTGCTTCTCTTCTTTTCTCAGCTATTTGTAAGGCCTTCTGAGACAACCGTTTTGTCTTTTTGCCTTTCTTCTTCTTGGGAATGGTTTTGATCCCTGTCTCCTGTACAGTGTTAGAAACCTCCATTCATAGTTCTTAAGGCACCCTATCTATCAGATCTAATGCCTTGAATCTATTTGCCGCTTCCACTGTATAATCATAAGGGATTTGATTTAGCATATACCTGAATGGCTCATGGTTTTCCCTACTTTCTTCAATTTAAGTCTGAATTTGGCAATAAGAAGTTCATGATCCGAGCCACAGTCAGCTCCTGATCTTGTTTTTCTGACTGTATAGAGCTTCTCCATCTTCGGCTGCAGAGAATATAATCAATCTGATTTCAGTATTGACCATCTGGTGATGTTCATGTGTAGAGTCATCTCTTGTGTTGTTGAAAGAGGGTGTTTGCTATGACCAGTGTGTTCTCTTTGCAAAAGTCTGTTAGCTTTTGCCATGCTTCTTTTTGTATTCCAATGCCAAACTTCCTGTTATTACAGGTATCTCTTGCCTTCTTACTTTTGCATTCCAATCCCCTATGATGAAAATGACATCCTTTTTGGTGTTGGTTCTAGAAGGTCTTGTAGGCATCATAGAACCGTTGAACTTCAGCTTCTTTAGCATTATTGATTAGTGCATAGACTTGGATTACTGTCATATTGAAAGGTTTGCTTTGGAAATGAGCAGAGATCATTCTATCATTTTTGAGACTGCACCCAAGTACTGCATTTCAAACTCATTTGTTGACTATAAGGGCTACTCTATTTCTTCTAAAGGATTCTTGCCCACAGTAGTAGATATAATGGTCATCTGAGTTAAATTCACCCATTCTGGTCCATTTTAGTTCACTGATTCCTAAAATGTCTATGTTCTCTCTTGCCATCTCCTGTTTGACCACTTCCAATTTACCTTGATTCGTGGACCTAACATTCCAGATTCCTATGCAATATTGTTCTGTACAGCATTGGACTTTATTTCCATCATCAGTCACATCCACAACTGGGGGTTGTTTTCACTTTGGCTCAGCTTCTTCATTCTTTCTGGAGATAAGAGTTTTGTCCAGGTTGGCCCAGGCCAAATCTGGCCTGCCATCTATTATTTTCATTTTTAAAAATAACTAAAGAAGTATATATCTTATTCAGATTTCCTTAGTTTGTACATATGTTCTTTTTCTGTTCAGGATCTCACCCACATTACCATATTACATTTAGTTATCTGACTTTTTTTAGGCTGTTCTTGATTATGACAATTTCTCAGACTTCTCTTTGTTTTTGGTGATTTTGTCAGTTTTAAAGAGAACTGTCAGAAAATTTATAGAATGTTTGTTTATTGGCATTTTTCTGGTGTTTTTCTCATGACTAGACTTAGGCTTCTGGTTTGGGAAAGAAAAGCACACAAATAAAGTGTCATATTCTCATTGTGACATATTAAGAGTACATAGAGCCAGCATTGGAGAAGGCAATGGCACCCCACTCCAGTACTCTTGCCTGGAAAATCCCATGGGTGGAGGAGCCTGGTAGGCTGAAGTCCATGGGGTCACTAAGAGTCGGACACTACTGACCGACTTCACTTTCCCTTTTCACTTTCATGCATTGGAGAAGGAAATGGCGACCCACTCCAGTGTTCTTGCCTGGAGAATCCCAGGGTTGGGGGAGCCTGGTGGGCTGCCGTCTATGGGGTCGCTCAGAGTTGGACACGACTGAAGCGACTTAGCAGCAGCAGCAGAGCCAGCATGACTTATTTCTGTTCGTATGGACCTTGATAGCCTTGCTGAAGTAGTGTTTGTCAGATTCCTCCACTATAAAGTTACTCCTTTTTCTTCTCTTTCTATAATATGTATTTTTGTAAGGGAGTCCTTATGTTCAGCTCACACTTGAGTGCAAAGTTTTAACTTACCTCCTTGAGGATGGAGTAAATACATAAATTATTTGTATTCTGCATGGAACATTCATCTCTTTCCCCTTATTTGTTTATTTACTCAGTCACTTATTAATATCAGTATGGACTCATGGCTAGTTATATTCTTTTGATTTTATTTCAGTATTACTTTATTTCATTGCTCAAAATGTTCCAACTCTGGCCATTAGGAGTTCTTTTTGTTGGCTCCCGTATCCCTTTGACATATTCCATCATTAAGTTTGTGTTGTTGTTATTGTTGATGTTAAGCACTTCTGTTTGCTGCCTGTTTTTGTAAATACAATTTTAATGTAACACAGCCACACTCTTCTATAACATATTCTGTGGCTGAATTTGCAATAGAAAGGCAGAGCTATGTCAGTGCAATAGAGACTCTATGACTTGCAAAACCTAATTACTATCTGAACCTTAAGAGAAAAGTTTGCTGATTGTTTATTTTAGACTATTCCCTATGTTTTCTAATGTTGCATTATAGCTGTAGCTTGATGGAATATAGTTTCCAGCATTTTCAGATTTAACTTTATATAATGTTTTTACTCAGACATGATCTCGGCAAGCCTTCACTAAACACTCATGGGTTTGGGTAGCTATGTTTCTTTGGCTCTGACTGTTTCCTTTACCAGGGTACTTGACTAGTTGCAAAGTGCCTTTTCTGTCAGCAGTTTTTTCATTGAGAGGATACGTTTAAGTATCAGGTCTATTGAGTCTTTATTCCTTTTACTAACTCAGAATAAAAGAATTCATATAACCAAGGTCTGAGGTATTTAGTTGCCTATATCTTTGAGAAATTCCTAGATGGTAGCACTAGGTTTTCCCCATGGAAGTAGACAGGTGGAGAATTTGATCTGAATTGAGGAATGTTGTTTCACACAAGTTCATCAAGCTTCTTTCACTGGTAATTTTACTCAAATTGGAACCAAAGGTTCCAGTAGTGAAATATGAGTACATTAGCTCACTTCTTTTAAGTGTTCTCTAAGCCATATGCTCTGACCTATAGAGAGAGAAAATAAATCATCAGGCTCCATAGTGGTGTAATATGTCTAAACATCTGGATTTAGACATAAATCTTATTTCAATATGGTTTTCACGCTCCTATGTCATCATCTCACCAAATTGGTAAAGTTGTCAATAGAAGGTGATTACAGAAATGGGGTGATTTATTTCAAATAATAAGTATATTAATGTTCCAATGAACCAACATTAGTGTTATAAACTCAAATTACAGTTCAACCCTGTATTAACACAGATAGGACTGGAGTGGATAAGGATAATACTCACAAGCTTTCTCTGGTGTATTGAGACTGATATCCTGTATAATAGCATGCACACAGGGGACAGGATTTGACCCGCAGTATAGCTTGATTCAGATTATAGCATACTGATTCTTTATAATAGAATTGTAATATGAAAATAAAAATAATGGACTGAGAAAGTTGAAGTTCTCCCAGGTACATTAGCACATAATATAAAGTCCTATTTTTTTTTCTTTCACTGCCAATCTTTTCTAATATTATCTGTAGTCTGTCTCATAACCTCCACTTTTAATCCACACTCTCATTAGTTCTCAGAAATCTGCCTTTTTTTCTGATTGCTTGCCTTAACCAGAACATTTGAAGATCGCTATGACCTAATTGCCAGTTACAATTGTCTTTTTTAAGCCTTGGTTTCCTTGATTTAGATGCAAATTTGAAACTGTTTCGCATTTCTGAATATGTGTGTGTGTGTGTTTTCGTATGTTTATTTGTAAAATCTAGCTCTTAGCCATTAACTTTTGTCACTCTGTACGATTTTTCTTGGTGAACTTGTTCCCTACTTGGTTCATAGCAGATGGTGTGTGTGGGGGTGCTAAGTAGCTTTAGTCATGTCCAGCTCTTTGCGACCCCATGGACTGCAGCCTGCCAGTCTCCTCTGTCCATGGGATTCTCCAGGCAACCATACTGGAGTGGATTGCCATGCCCTCCTCCAGGGGATCTTCCAGACCCAGGGATCAAACTTGTGTCTCTCATGTCTCCTGCATTGGCAGGCAGGTTCTTTACCACTGAGTGAGCGAGGGAGTGAAGTCGCTCAGTTGTGTCCGACTCTTTGCGACCCCATGGACGGTGGCTACCAGGCTCCTCCGTCCATGGGATTTTCCAGGCTAGAGTTCTGGAGTGGATTGCCATTTCCTTCTCCAGGGGATCTTCCAGACTCAGGGATCAAACTCAGGTCTCCCGCATTGCAGGCAGATGCTTTACCCTCTGAGCCACCAGGGAATGCTTCTTTACCACTAGCACCACCTAGATAGCAGATGGTGGTCAAATCTAAATCTTCAGTCTGATCTTTCTCCTGAGTAATCATTTCTATCAAACATTTTCATGTGGTGTCTTGAGTTGTCTCAAATTTAGTGTGTCTTTGACCTGCCTTGCCCTTTGAGCAGAATGGAAGGAGACAAAGAACATGTCTTTTGATAATGATTAATGAGTTTACAAGGTTGGAATCTCTTTAGTATCCTCTGTTATCCAGGAGGTGTCACTACAGCCTCATATGCATCCTGAAAGTATAGAACGTATCTTTTTGCATGAGTGGATCTCTTACTGTAGGATGGCAGTCTGAATACTAGATTATCATTGTCTGGCCTTTCAAATAGTGCATGCATGACTATCAAGGAGGAAGCATTGAAATTCAAGACACAAATCCTTATATACTCCTGAGAAATGATGGGGAGTTTCTGGAAGGCTGAGTGATCTGGTTCAATTTTTATGTATGGGAAAAATGACTTTAGGTCTAGCATCCAGAATAGTTTAGAGGTAAACAAAGGAGGATTTATGTTTCCATAGATGTGAGGCAAAAGTGTGGTGGTTATTTGCAGGCATGTTTATGCCCTTCTTATAAGAAGCTTTCATATACGGATAGTACTGGCCAAAAGCACATGAAGAAGTCGGTCTTCTTTCATATCTTCTACATCTAGAATTCTTCTCTACGTCTCTTCTCAAAAACTAGATGAGCTTGTCTTCAGGAAGGTATTTGAAGGCTATCACAGGAGGGGAATATAGTCAAAATTGTCTCATTTAATTTAGTAAAACTAAAGAAATAAAACCAAGAATTTCAAAAAATACCTAAAAGGAGAGTCTTGGATGACAATGTGTTTATCTGTACTTCCTTAACCCAAATTACAGCTTTCTCTGTCCTATTTGCCTGTGGTGAAATATATCCAACCAACTATTGGCTTGACCTTGTGACATCAGAATAAAGATCTTGTCATATTTCAGCACATTTAAACTCGTGTGCAGTTTAGTACCTGGAAAGGAGACCTCAGAAACGAATGATTTGAACATGGCTAGTGGGAGCATTTTTCTTGTATTAGGAAATAAACCAGTGCTCCTGATGGAAGGGAAAGGTCACTGTGCTGTGGGGTGTGCCTTCTGTGAGGTGAGGTTTTGACCACTAATGACACTTGTGCTTTTCATTACGACAGAGGTGTTAACCACACAGTGCTGGCTGTGCTCCAGCCCATGCCATTGCAGCCTTCTGCTTCTACAGCCTTCCTCCTCTTTGCCTCAGTTGGCTGTAGAATTCTTCACTTCCTGTCCTAAAGTTTTGTGAGGTGTCATGGCTGTTAAACAGCTGCCATGTTGCAGGCCAGATGTCGCTGCACTTTAGTGTGCATGAAATGTTTCTCCTACAAAATATTAGATAGTTTAAAAATCTGTTTTGAAGGTTTGTAAAACACTTAGGATTCCCTCAGATAAGAGGGCTATTTGTATATTCTTAAATTATGTGTGAAAATTGTGCCAAAGTATAACATACAAAGAGTGGAAATACTGTAGTCCCTCAATCTCTTGATAGTGAAGATAAGTTGACAGCTATTTTGCGGGGAAGAAGTGGGTGTAATGCAAGCAAGACTTTTAAAAATCTGTAGCGAGGTTTCTAATCAAAGGCCTTTAAAATAAAGTCATTGCACAGTTTTTGGAGTGAGAAGGGTCTGTTTGGAAGGAAGGGACTTTATTTAGGGACAGGAAACAAATTTAGGGACAGGAAACAAAAGGAAAGAATAAGGCATAATCATATTATTTTAAAAATTGGTTTATTGAGGTATAATTTTGCATAACGTGAAGAACAGATATCTTAAGAGAGTAAGTTGGATTAGCGTTCACAAATGCATACTCTTAAGTAACTGCATCCCTGTTGGCATCCAGAAATTTCTATCACCTCCAGATAGTTTCCTCATATCCTTCACTGGTGAGCACTCACCCTATCCCACCCTCAAACAACCTCTGGTCTGATTTCTCTCACCATATATTGAGTTTGACTTTTCTAAGAGGACTCCATATAAATAGACTTACTCAGCATGTACTTTTTTGCATCTGACTTCTTTCACTCAGAATGATGTTTTTGAGATTCACCCATGTTGTTGTTTATATCAGTGATTTGTTCCTTTCTTTTGCTGCTGAATAGTACTCTATTTGGAGAAGGCAATGGCACCCCACTCCAGTACTCTTGCCTGGAAAATCCCATGGGTGGAGGAGCCTGGTAGGCTGCAGTCCATGGGGTCACTAAGAGTCGGACACGACTGAGCGACTTCACTTTCACTTTTCACTTTCATGCACTGGAGAAGGAAATGGCAACCCACTCCAGTGTTCTTGCCTGGAGAATCCCAGGGACAGAGGAGCCTAGTGGGCTGCTGTCTATGGGGTCGCACAGAGTCGGACATGATTGAATAGACTTAGCAGCAGCAGCAGCAGCAGCAGCAGCAGCAGTACTCCATTATATATATTACAGTTTGTTTATCCATTATTCTGTTGATGGCTCTGTGGATTATTTCCAGTCTTTGGTTATTATGAATGAAGTTTTCATGAACATTATTGTGGAAGGCTTATTTGAGACATACATTTTCATTTTTCTCATATAGATATCTAGGAGTGGAATTGCCGAGTCAGAAGGTAGATAAATATATGTTTCATGCTTAAACAAACTGCTGAACTGTTTTCCAGAAAGATTCTACCATTTTATATTCCCACCAATAATATTCAAGAATTCTGGTTGTTCATGTTCCCTCCAACATTAATTCTTTCTCACTTTACCAGTTCTAGTCTATGTAGAGTGGTACTTCACTTTTTAAAGGTTTTTATTTTCAATAAGTTTAGATTTATAGAAGTTTTAAAAACTTCTGTAAGTTTGGCTTTGAAAGTTCCTATAAACTTTTCACTTAGCATCCCCTCATGTTAACGTCTTACATCTCCCTGGTACCTTGATCAAAACTAAGAGATTAAAATATAATGTCATGTCAATTATACTTCAATAAAAATTAAGAGATTACATTGTTACAGTACTATTAATTGATCTACAGATTTTATTTGTATTTCCTCAGTTTTTCCACTATTGTCATTTTTATTTGTTATTGTTGTCCTAGGATCCAATCTAGGATACCATATTGCATTTAATCTCATTATGGTTTTTTAAATTTGTTTTTGGCTTTGCTGGGTCTTTGTTGCTACATGGGCTCTTCACTAACCGCTCTCTCGTTGTAGTGGATGGGCTCATTGTGGTGACTTCTCTTGTGGAGCACAGACGCTAGGCATTCAAACTTCATTAATTGTGGTTTGTGAGCCAGTAGTTTGGACTCTCGGGCTCTAGAGTACAGGCTCAATAGTTGTGCACAGGCTTAGTTTCTCCAGGGCTTGTGGGATCTTCCTGGATCAGGGATCAAACCTGTGTCTCCTAAATTGGCAGGCAGATTTTATTTTTACCACTAAGCCACCAGGGAAGCCCTCATTATGGTTTTGATTTGAACTTTTCTGGTGACAATTGATCATTTTCTTCATGTGTTTTTTGGCCATTTGTAGATTTTCTTTTGTGAAGTGTCCAGGTGTCTTGTTTCTTTTGGAGGGGAATTTGCTTTTTTTATCATGGATTTTAAAGAACTCTTTATTTGTTCTGAATATAGTTCTATTGTCAGATATACATGTTGTGAATATTTTTTTCCAGTCTATGGTTTGTCAGTTTTCTTAATGGTATATTTTGCTGAGTAGAACTCAGTGTTTATCTTAAGAGGGAAGTATGTTAGAATTCCTATGGATCAGAAAAAAAGGCTCATTTAATATTTTAAAAATTAACCTGTAAGGAAGAACATACAATGACTTCTTCAAAAACATAGGTTGAACTAAGTTTGCCTGGACATTGAGACATAAAGGGGGACACTTTAGGAATGTGCTTAGTCTTTCAGTCATGTCCAACTCTTTCTGACCCTTTGGACTATAGCCTACCAGGCTCCTCTGTCCATGGGATTTTTTTCAGGCAAGAATACTGGAGTGGTTTGCCACTTCCTTTACCAGGGGATCTTTCTGACCCAGGGATCAAACTCTTGTCTCCTGTGTCTCCTGCATAGGAAGTGGATTCTTTACCTACTGAGCCACTGGGGAAGCCCGATTTCAGGAATGGGCCTAATAATAGCAATAGTAACTGCTAATACTTGGGCACTTACTCTGTAGGAAACGCTTTGCTTATTGCTCTATAGCATTTCATTTTATCCTAACAACAATCTTATGATTATCCACTTTTAAAGGTAAGGAAACAGAGGCTTAAAGAAGTTAAATAATTTGTTCAAATTGTGGTTAGAAAATGGTGAATTGAGGTAGTCTGACTCCAGAGGCTGTAAGCTTAATTTCAGTACTAACCTGACAGAAAGAAAGAAAATCTGTGAACTTCAGTGTGTGTGGCTATGAGCATCAAAGCCAAGGAACACTGCTTCCTGATATCATTGTTGTGGAAAAAGGTGTATATTGATAATTTTCTGGAAAACACTATTTTATTTTTGGAGAAGATAGATGCCCTTCTACCTAGAGCATTGTGTATAATTTTTTTGGACACCAAAATTAAAAATGATAGAATCAGAAAGGACTAAAATAATAGAGGGGAGGAAAGTGTAGTGATGGAGATGTTCAAGAATAAATCATGTAGATTGGAACTGATGTATGAGATGAAGAGCTACAATAACCAATATAGAAAAACAGCCAGAGTATTAGCGAAATGAGCATGGTCTTAGTCATTGAGTCCCAGGACTGTAGGTTAAGAGGGCTATCATTGAGGCTTCTATCATGGATGGAATCTCAAGTAAAATAAAAGGAAAAAACTCTTTTATACAACTTATAGAACTTGTTAACTGAAGAGGTTGTAAAGGGTGAAAATATATTCAGGAGAAAGATCGAAAGGTTCGATGAATGGCAGTTCCATGGATTATTTAGGAGAACCTTGGACTTCCCTGTAGCTCAGATGGTAAAGAATTTGCCTGCAGTGCAGGAGACGCGGTTTTGATCCCTGGGTCATGAAGATCCTCTGGAGAAGGGAATGGTGACCCACTCCAGTATTTTTGCCTGGAGAATCTCATGGACAGAGGTCCCTGGCAGGCTACAGTCCATGGGGTTGCAAAGATTCGGACACAACTAAGCAACTAACTCTACTATTACTACTACTAGGCTGTCACAGAGATAGGACAGGGCTTTGAAGTTGATATCCAAGAGGACATCTGTGTTTCCTTTTAGCATATCTCAGGGTAAAACTTTCAGTTCAGTTCAGTTCACTCAGTTGTGTCTGACTCTTTGCGACCCCATGAACTGCAGCACGCTAGGCCTCCCTGTCCATCACCAGCTCCTAGAGCTTACTCAAACTCAGGTCTACTACGTCAGTGATGCCATCCATCCATCTCATCCTCTGTCGTCCCCTTCTTCTCCCACCTTCAATCATTCCCAGCATCAGGGTCTTTTCCAGTGAGTTAGCTCTTCACATCAGGTGGCCAAAGTATTGGAGTTTCAGCTTCAGCATCAGTCCTTCCAGTGAATATTTAGGACTGATTTCCTTTAAGATGGACTGGTTGGATGTCCTTGCAGTCCAAGGGACTCTGAAGAGTCTTCTCCAACACCACAGTTCAAAAGCATCAATTATTTGGTGCTCAGCTTTCTTTATAGTCCAACTCTCACATCCATACATGACTACTGGAAAAACTATAGCTTTGACTATACAGACCTTTGCTGGTAAAGTAATGTCTCTGCTTTTTAATATGCTATCTAGGTTGGTCATAGCTTTTATTCCAAGGAGCAAGTGTCTTTTAATTTCATGGCTGCAGTCACCATCTGCAGTGATTTTTTGATCCCCCCAAAATAAAGTCTATCACTGTTTCCACTGTTGCCCTATCTATTTGCCATGAAATGATGAGACCAGATGCCATGATCTTAGTTTTCTGAATGTTGAGTTTTAAGCCAACTTTTCACTCTCCTCTTTCACTTTCATCAAGAGGCTCTTTAGTTCTTCTTTGCTTTCTGCCATAAGGGTGGTATCATCTGCATATCTGAGGTTATTGATATTTCTCCCGGCAATCTTGATTCCAGCTTGTGCTTCTTCCAGCCCAGCGTTTCTCATGATGTACTCTGCATAGAAGTTAAATAAGCAGGGTGACAATATACAGCCTTGATGTACTCCTTTCCCGATTTGGAACCAGTCTGTTGTTCCATGTCCATTTCTAACTGTTGCTTCTTGACCTGCATACAGATTTCTCAGCAGGCAGGTCAGGTGGTGTGGTATTCCCATCTCTTGAAGAATTTTCCACAGTTTGTTTGGTCCTCACAGTCAAAGGCTTTGGCATAGTCAATAAAGCAGAAGTAGATATTTTTCTGGAACTCTCTTGCTTTTTTGATGATCCAACGGATGTTGGCAATTTGAATGGTTCCTCTGCCTTTTCTAAATCCAGCTTGAACATCTGGAAGTTCATGGTTCATGTACTGTTGGAGCCTGGCTTGGAGAATTTTGAGGATTACTTTGCTAGTGTGTGAGATGAGTGCAATTGTGAAGTAGTTTGAGCATTCTTTGTCATTACCTTTCTTTGGGATTGGAATGAAAACTGACCTAGGACATTCTATATGCCTGAACAACTTGTCTTTTCCAGAATATGATGTTGTTTTTTTGGTTGTATAAGCAGCGCTGTCTCACTCAGATGCCTAGCCATCTTCATCCTTTAAGACTCAACTTGAAAGCAGAAACACCATGCTCATTAAAAAAAAAAAAAAGACTCAACTTGAAAAGCACCTCTTTTGTGAAGCCTTGCCCAGCATTTTCAGGAAGTCAGTTATTCTCTACTCAGTGCTTCTTGTAACTTTTTCTATTTTAGTTCCAATTACAGTTCTTAGGCAATCGTACAGCCTATTTTTTACTGGTAAATAGCTAGATGGCAGATCTTGTGGTCAAAGAGATAAAGACAGGAACAGGAAAGTACAATCCTCCTATGTACCCAGAACTAGAAAACTGAATATTGGTTAACTTGTAGTAATTCCCACCACAACTACTATCCCTACTGTGAGCTAAGGCTCAGAGAAGTTAATTTGTCCAAGGTCAAATAGCTGCAAAGAACTATAGTCAGATTGTAACTCTTTGCAGTCTAACTTCAAACCCCAGCTTTTAATCAGTGCAATATGAAGATGTTTTGACTCCTGAATCACATTTTATTTTACTCTATACTTGACTATCATGGAGAATACTTGTAGGGAAGAAGGATGTTACTCCTTTCCTTAAGTGCTTTGTGCCTCTGTAACAGGCATCATTATTTCTTGTATATACTTTCTTGTTTAATAAGGTCTTTGAGTGAAAGAATTTTCTTATCTTCACTCTGTAGATCTAGCACAGCCTTGGACATGATAGGTGCTCAATGAAAAATTTATTGAATTGAATTAAATATTTCTGTACTCTAGTCATCCAACACAGAGGCTGGGCTATGACTTAGAAATAAAACTCTCATTGGTTTTAGAAATAAAACTCTCATTGGCTTCAGCTTCCTTACAGATCTCTCCAGTAAATGACTGGCAGCAACATAATCTCATGCCAGTGTTCTGGAATACATTAGCATTTTCTATTTTAATATGTCTTATTTTGGCTCTTTTAGAGAGTTATTACTAAAGAAGTTCTATTGTAAAATGCTTACTGTGAAAAAACAATGGTTTAAATTATAAAATTGATTCTAAAGAAGGCAGAAAGTTAAAGGAAAGGGGGATATTCCAGTCCTCTGAAGCCCAAGGGAACAATAAAATACTTATACGGTAAATTTTATTTTTGTCACTTCTAACATTTATTTTAAAAAATAGCCTTGCCTTAATATGACTGTATCATGTATTTAGGAATATGTAGCAACATATTGTTTTGCTTTTTGAAGAAATAAAAGTCTGATTGGGAGGACAAGATAGAGTTAAAAGTTGCAATTGATGAAATATGCAATTTACTTTTTTTCTACATGAATGGAAAAGAATCTATATATCTTTAGAGAAATATTTGTGGAACTTATGAAATGGAAGAGGTGGTTGAAACCTGGAATGGTCAGGAAGGGTTTGGGAGAGAGTGCAGCCTGCTTCAGCGCTGCTCCAAAGCAGCTTTATGCGGCTAGAGAAAAACATCCCCGTGGTAAGTAACTAGTTTTGTTTTAATGTCATGATTGTTGTTGTTATTGTTTAGTCACTCAGTCGTGTCTGACTCTTTGCAACCCCATGTACTGCAACATGCCAGGCTTCCCTGTTCTTCACCATCTCCCGGAGCTTGCTCAAACTCATGTCCATTGAGTTGGTGATGCCATCCAATCTTCTCATCCTCTGTTGTCCCTTTCTCTTCCTGCCTACTATCTTTCCCAGCATGAGGATCTTTTCCAGTGAGTCAGCTCTTCCCATCAGGTGGCCAAAGTACTGGAGCTTCAGCTTTAGCATCAGTCCTTCCAATGAATATTCAGGATTGATTTCCTTTAGGGTTGACTGGTTTGATATCCTTGCAGTCCAAAGGACTCTTCAAGAGTCTTCTCCAACACCACAGTTTGAAAGCATCGGTTCTTTGGTGCTTAGCCTTCTTCATAGTCCAACTCTCATATCCATACATGGCTACTGGAAAAACCATAGCTTTGACTAGATGGACCTTTGTTGGCAAAGTAATGTCTCTGCTTTTTAATACTCTGCTAGGTTCGTCATAGCTTTTCTTCCAAGGAGCAAGTGTCTTTTAATTTCATGGCTTCAGTCACCAGCCGCAGTGATTTTGGAGCCCAAGAAAATATCATGATTAAGCTGAAATAGGTCTTGGTGATGCCCAGCAATCTTACTCTTTTTCTTGTCCATTCACTTGCCTATTCTTTCTCTTCTCTCCTCAAAACACTTCTTTTTCTCCCTCTATCCCTTACTTTAATTGGCCTAACAAACATGAGTCCTTTAAACCTAAGTCGGACCATGTGATTCTTCTGCTCAAAATCTCTCAGTGGCTTTCCATGTCTCTCAGAGTAATTCCACAGTTCATAGAGCGGTATGCTGGGCTCTGTGGTCTGCCATCCATACTCCTCCCCCACTCCCTTATGCCTGTTCACCGTATGACCTATCTCTTACTACTCTCACATTTGTTTCCTCCTCTGACCTCCTTGCTTTTCCTTGAAAATACAGACCATGCGCTTATGTAAGGGATTTTGCATTAGCTATTCTTTTCCTTAGACATTTCTTCCCTCAGATGCCTGTGTGGGTTGTCTCTTACTTTTTTCAGGCCTATGTTCAAATGTTAGAGAGAGTTTTATGTAGAATACCAAGCCCCACTCTCACCACACTCTCCAGCTCCCTTACTCTGCTTTATGTCTCTTTCTCTCTTTTATATATATATATATATATATATATATATAAATATATACACACATACACTTGTTATACACACACACACTTGTTTATCTATTCAGTATCTGTCACTTCTCATTTAAATAAAGGACTTTGTTATATTTTTTGTTACATTCTCAGAACTTACATGTCATACACACTGCATTTTGAATGAATGAATGAGCTAGTAGACATTTGAAAAATGGGTGGACATTTGACAGATGAAGGCTACGCAAGTCATTTCATGTTAGGGAAATGGTATGAGAAAAATATAGAGATAGGAATATGTATGATCAATTGTAGAGACACTGAGTAGACCAGTATGACTGGGGCATTGAGTTTGAGTTGAGAAATGGTAGTACAAAATTTGGAAAGTTATGCTTATGTACAGTGTGAAAAGTTCTGAAGAACAAACTGAGGTGTTTATTTATATGTGCAGTTAATGTGAAGTGATGTCTGATTTTAGAAAAATGGTGTGTGTTTTTCCTACCACTGGGACAAAATCCGTTAGACACACTTGACAGAAACTTAACAGTCTGTCCAGTGTCTCCAGTACCAGAGTTTCAGCAGCTTGCCTTATTTTGAAATATAGATGAACAGGTTTTAATTAATTTTCAGTTTTGAGCTGGAAGATAAATTTGACATATCATTCAAACCATTCGTTGCATGATATTATAAGTACTCTCATAGCAAGAACCATTGTTTAGCACATTGTCTGGTGTTTAGTAGAAGCCAGGGTTTATTAGCAGTATACATGCTATCAATATTTGTTATGTGGAAACAAGTCTCTAAGAATTTAAGTGATAAAGAATCTGCCTGCAATGCAGGAGACCCAGGTTTGATCCCTGGGTTTGGAAGATCCCTTGAGAAGGGAATGGCAACCCACTCCAGTATTCTTACCTGGTGAATCCTGTGGACAGAGGACCTAACAGGCTATAGTCCATGGGGTCGCAAAGAGTTGGACACAACTGAGTGACTAACCCTTTCTTTCTTCACTTTCACTTTAAGGTTACTCAACAAAGTAGTTCACAACTGTAAGGGCTTTTGCATTAGCTATTCTTTTGGCAACTGTTCTTTATGGTTTCTTTACGGCCAGTAAGTCAAAAGATTAACCATATAATCCAGAGTTTAGAATTAGAACTTTTCCCCCTTTGACGATTAGCTATTAAAAATACAGCTGTATTTGTTATATTAGAGGTAAATAACAAATAAAATGTACTTTGGATTAAAATGGAATGGGATAGAACTGTAAGCATGAGTTACTTTTACTTAGTTGATTGCTAATTACGATTATAATCTTATCTAGAATGCATAGTGAATTTTATTTACATAACTTTTGTCTTGGCCTCTGCTTGGTTAGTTACTGGCAGCATTGGCATTAGAATGTTACATCTGTTTCTAGGCACCTAAAACCTCTTTTCTATTGATTGCTGATGTTCCTTTATTCCCTGTTAGCAAGAAGGAATACAGTTTATTTCCCTTGCTTTAAGATATCAGACACTTAGTAACTTTATCCTAAGAACTGAGCCAGGAATCTGCTTGTCTCTGTGAAAATCTTGTGTTATGAACTCTATATAGAATTCCTAGACAAAACTTACTCCATAGGGCTTCCCCCTTGCCCCTAGCTCTTTCATCTGTTTTTATTGTTTTTTTGTGTGTGTGATTGATTTAAACATATTATAACTTGGCAACTTTATATCCATCTCTCTTCTCTCTGCTCCAGATTTCTCACAAGACTGTGAGGAAGACAGTGTCTCTGTTTCTCTGTGAGTATGTGCTATAGCAGTTGAAAGAGAGATTTATATGTCATTATTCAGAGTATACATTTTATTTTTTGTGACAGATGGTCTTTTTTTGTTTGTTTTTCTGATTTTCTGATGGAAGTTAAGTCTTTTTTTCTCTAAAAATATTTTGAAACATGTATTGAGCAAGATGGAAGAAAACCCAATTTTTGAGGGAAAAAAGGGATAGAAGAAGTATCTTCTGATGGTAGTATCTTCTCATTTGGAAGTATCTTCTCATTTGGAAACAGTTATTTAAAATGAGCATGGAGTTAGACACCAGTCAAGTGAGCAGTTTGAGGAAAGGAGGCCAGTGAAGAAAGTATTGTTTAATCCAGGACTCAAGTATTAGTGTTAAGGAGATTTTAGAGAAATAGAAAATACTGTATGAACAGAAGGATAAGATTTTTTTTTAAGAGTTGTAGGAGAGGAATGAAAGTAGTGGAAGATATAAGGCATTTAGGAGGGCAAACTGGTTGTAGATATACTGGGGAGAAAAGAGGAGATGGGCATAGGGTGGAAATAGCCATGAGGTAGGTGATGATATTGGACAGGAAATTAGAAGAGATATCAATATTGGAAATAGAGATTTGAACTTTCAGTACTCTAGTAGTCTTTTACCTAAAGACTGTTTGGATCTCCTGGTGGAATCAGAGTGAAAATGAACAGGAGGAATTAACATTTTTTGAGCCTTTCATTAAACTGGTTACTATATCACTTCATAGCAAATAGATGGGGAAACAGTGGAAACAGTGGCTGACTTTATTTTTCTGGACTCCAAAATCACTGCAGATGGTGATTGCAGCCATGAAATTAAAAGACACTTACTCCTTGGAAGGAAGGTTATGACCAACCTAGACGGCATATTAAAAAGCAGAGACATTACTTTGCCAATGAAGGTCTGTCTGGTCAAGGCTATAGTTTTTCCAGTGGTCATGTATGGATGTGAGAGTTGGACTATAAAGAAAGCTGAGTGCAGAAGAATTGATGCTTTTGAACTGTGGTGTTGGAGAAGATTCTTGAGAGTCCTTTGGACTGGAAGGAGATCCAACCAGTCCATCCTAAAGGAGATCAGTCCTGGGTGTTCATTGGAAGGACTGATGTTGAAGCTGAAATTCCGGTACTTTGGCCACCTGATGCAAAGAGCTGACTCATTTGAAAAGACTCTGATGCTGGGAAAGATTGAGGGCAGGAGGAGAAGGAGACGACGACAGAGGATGGAATGGTTGGATGGCATCACTGACTCGATGGACATGGGTTTGGGTGAACTCCGGGAGTTGGTGATGGACAGGGAGGCCTGGCGTGTTTCGGTTTATGGGGTCACAAGGAGTCGGACACGACTGAGTGACTGAACTGAATTGATACTAACCTTTCATACATGTTATTTCGATGATTCTTACTTAATCCTGTGGGGGTATGAGCCTCATTTTTCTGATGAGGATGTCAAGGGACTTGCTAGCATATGGTTAAGCCAGGCTTAAACTTAATATTTTGTTTCCAAAGTCCATGCTTTTCCTAGTCAAATCATTGATTCTGACATCTAGGAATGGAAAAACTGGAAAGGAACTCTGGGGGTAAGGATTAAGAAATACACAAGGATAATAGTTTTGGTATTAGAAGAGTAGATGGAGAGTATGGAAGAATTGTTTAAGAAAGAAAATGGGGTTTTGCTAAGGCAAAAGTGCTTCCCTCATGGCTCAGCGATAAAGAATCCACATGTCAATGTAGGAGGCACAGGAGATCCCTCAGGTTTGATCCCTGGGTTGGGAAGATTCCCTGGAAAAGGGAATAGCAACCCACTCCAGTATTCTTGCATGTAAAATCCTGTGGACAGAGGAGCCTGGTGGGCTATAGTCCAGGGAGTCGCAAAGAATTGGACACAACATGTATGGATGTGAGAGTTGGACTGTGAAGAAAGCTGAGCACCGAAGAATTGATGCTTTTGAACTGTGGTGTTGGAGAAGACTCTTGAGAGTCCCTTGGACTGCAAGGAGATCCAACCAGTCCATCCTAAAGGAGATTAGTCCTGGGTGTTCATTGGAAGGACTTATGCTGAAGCTGAAGCTCCAATACTTTGGCCACCTCATGCGAAGAGTTGACTCATTTGAAAAGACCCTGATGCTGGGAGAGATTGGGGGCAGGAGGAGAAGGGGACGACAGAGGATGAGATGGCTGGATGGCATCACTGACTCGATGGACATGAGTCTGAGTGAACTCCAGGAGTTGGTGATGGACAGGGAGTCCTGGCGTGCTGCAATTCATGGGGTCACAAAGAGTCGGACACGACTGAGCGACTGAACTGAACTGAACTGAGTGACTGAGCAAGGCAGTATGAGAGTGCTGATTTACTAGCAATATTTTTTTCAAAACCGGGATATATAAATGTGAAATTGATTCTACTTGAAATCTTTTTTTCAGTTGTTTGGTGGCTGATATGCTTGAGTTCTTCTCTCAGTATTTCATATACTCAATACATTGGAATGTTGCCACCTAACATAAACATATTCCCATCTTTAGCTAAAGGTTCCACGAGGAAAGTCAAAACATTCTCTAACATAAATTGTCTCCCAAGGCAGTAGAAATAAAAACAAAAATAAGCAAATGGGACTGATCAAACTCACAAGCTTTTGCACAACAAAGGAAACCATAAACAAAGTAAAAAGAAGACCTACAGGCCGGAAGAAGATACTTGCAAATGAGATAACCAACAGGGGCTTAATTTCCAAAATATACAAACAATTCATAAAACTCAGAATCTATAAAACAAACAACCCAATCAAAATATGGGAGGAAGACCTAAATAACCATTTCTTCAAAGAAGACATATAGCTGGCCAGTAGGCATATGAAAAGATGCTCAGTGTTGCTAATTATTAGAAAAATACAAATCAAAACTATGATGAAATATCAACTCATACTGGTCAGAATGGCCATCATTAAAAAGTCTACAAATAACAGATGCTAGAGAGGATGTGGAGAAAAAGGAACCCTCCTACACTGTTGGTGGGAATTAAGAATAGAGTTGCCGTATAATCCAACAATCTTACTCCTCGGCATATATACAGAGACAGCTTTGAAAGATACATGCACCCCAATCTTCATAACAGCATTATTTACGGTAGCCGAAGACATGGAAGCAATCTAAATGTCTGTTGACAGATAAATGGATAAAGAAGATACAGTGTGTGTGTATGTATATACATACACATACACACACATGTATATAATACATATAATGGACTATTGCTCAGCCATAAAAAAGAATGAAATCGTGCTATTTGCAGCAACATAGATGGACCTAGAGTAGAGACTGCCATACTGAGTGAGGTAGGGCAGATAGAGGAAGACAAATACCATATGATATGTGTGGAATCCAAAATGGGACACAAATGAACTTATTTACAAAACAGAAACCGATGCACAGACATAGAAAACAAATGTATGGTTACCAAATGGGACAGGGGGTAGGGGAGAGATCAATCAGGGGTTTGGGATTAGCAGGTACAAAGTACTATATATAAAATATATAAACAAGATCCTACTGTAAAGCACAGAAAAATATATTCAATGTCCTGTAATAAACCATTATGGAAAAGGATATGAAAAAGAATATATGTGTTTGTGTGGGTGTGTGTATAACTGAATCACTTTACTGTACACTAGAAACTAACAACCCACTCCAGTGTTCTTGCCTGGAGAATCCCAGGGAGGGGGGAGCCTGGTGGGCTGCCGTCTCTGGGGTCGCACAGAGTCGGACACGACTGAAGCGACTTAGCAGCAGCAGCAGCAGCAGCAGAAACTAACACAATATTGTAAATCAACTATACCTCAATTAAACATTAAAAAAATTAAGCATATGAAATGAGTGCCATTGTGTGGTAGTTTGAACATTCTTTGACATTGTCCTTCTTTGGGATTGGAATGAAAACTGACCTTTCTAGTCCTGTGGCCACTGCTGAGTTTTCCAAAGTTGCTGCCGTATTGAGTTCAGCACTTTCACAGCATCATCTTTTAGGTTTGGAAATAGCTCAGCTGGAATTCTATCACCTCCACTAGCTTTGTTCATAGTGATGCTTCGTAAGGCCCACTTGATGTCTAAGGCCCTCCAAGATGTCTGGCTCTAGGTGAGTGATCACACCATCATGTCTATCTGGGTCATTAAGATCTTCTTTGTATAGTTTTTCTGTGTATTGCCACCTGTTCTTAATATCTTCTGCTTCTGTTAGGTCCATACTGTTTCTGTCCTTTATTGTGCCCATTTCACATGAAATAGTCCCTTCAGTTTAAGAATTTTCCTTTTTACAAGATTCAGACTTAAATTGAAGAAAGTAGGGAAAGCCATGAGGCCATTCAGGTATGACTTAAATGAAATCCCTTACAGTGGAAGTGACAAATGGATTCAGGGGACTAGATCTGATAGATAGAGTGCCTGAACTATGGGCGGAGGTTCATAACATTGTATAGGAGGCGGTGATCAAAACCATCCCCAAGAAAAAGAAATGTAAACAGTCAAAATGGTTGTCTGAGGGGGCCTTACAAATAGCTGAGGAAACAAGAGAAGTGAAATGCAAAGGAGAAAAGGAAAGATATACTTATCTGAATGCAGAGTTCCAAAGAATAGCAAGGAGAGATAAGAAAACCTTCCTAAGTGAACAATGTAAAGAAATAGGGGAAAACAATAGAATGGGAAAGACTAGAGATCTCTTCAAGAAAATTAGAGATACCAAGGGCCACAGGACTGGAAAAGGTCAGTTTTCATTCCAATCCCAAAGAAAGGCAATGCCAAAGAATGCATAAACTACCACACAATTGAATTCATCTCATATGGTAGCAAAGTAATGCTCAAAATTCTCCAAGTGAGGCTTCAACAGTATGTAAACCGAGAACTTCTAGATATTCAAGCTGCATTTAGAAAAGGCAGAGGAACCAGAGATCAAATTGCCAGTATCTGTTGAATCATAGAGAAAGCAAGAGAATTCCAGAAAAACATCTACTTCTGCTTTATTAACTACACCAAAGCCTTTGACTGTGTGGATCACCACGAACTGTGGAAAACTTTTAAAGAGATGGGAATACCATACCATTTACCTGCCTCCTGAGAAACCTGCATGCAGGTCAAGAAGCAACAGCTAGAATTGGACATGGAACAATGGACTGGTTCCAAATTGGGAAAGGAGTATGTCAACACTGTATATTGTCACCCTGCTTATTTGATTTATATGCAGAGTACATCATGCTTGAAATGCCAGGCTGGATGAAGCACAAGCTGGCATCAAGATTGCCGCAGAAATATCAATAATCTCAGATATGCACCACCCTTATGGCAGAAAGTGAAGAGGAACAGAAGAGCCTCTTAATGAAAGTGAAAGAGGAGAGTGAAAAGGATGGCTTAAAATTCTGCATTCAAAAAACGAAGATCACGGGATTCAGTCCCATCCACTTCATGGCAAATAGAAGGGAAAAAAGTGGAAACTGTGACAGATTTTTTCTTGGGCTCCAAAGTCATTGCAGATGGTGACTGAAGCCATGAAATTAAAAGATGTTTGCTCCTTGGAAGAAAAGCTATGACCAACCTAGACAGCATATTAAAAAGCAGAGACATTACTTTGCTGACAAAGGTCCCTATGGTCAAAGCTATGGTTTTTCCTGTAGTCATGTATCAATGTGAGAGTTGGACTGTAAAGAAGGCTGAGCACCAAAGAACTGATGCTTTTGAATTGTGATGCTGGAGAAGACTTTTGCGAGTCTCTTGGACAGCAAGGAGATCAAACCAGTCAATCCAAACAGAAATCAACCCCAAATATTCATTGGAAGGACTGATCCTCAGTATGAAGCTCCATTACTTTGGCTACCTAATGCAAAGAACCAAATCATTGGAAAATATCCTGCTGATGGAAAAGATTGAAGGAGAAGGGAACAGCAGAGGATGATTGTTAGATAGGATCATCCTCTCAATGGACGTGAATTTGAGCAAATTCCAGGAAATAGTGAAGGACACGGAAGCCTGATGTGCTGAAATCCATGGGGTTGCTAATGTCAGACATGACTTTGCAATTGAAGAACAAGAAAACGTAGCTGTTTATAAATTTGCCAGTAGCACTGAATTAGGGAAACTGGGCCATTGCTCCTGGGTGAGCAATACAAGGAGCAATACAAGCTCCTATGAGCTTCTGATCACATTTTCTTCAGCCAGTCAACACACAGCCTTGTTTATATTTGTTTTGTTAAAAGACATTTTATTTGATATGCACTTCCTACAAATAATTTTGTTATCAAACGGAACTCAGATCTGCTCACCCATGAAAAGCAAAGCCAATCTACGGACACGTGATTGTGGTAAAGAAAAAGTACAGTGTATATTGCAGGACACCATAAAGGAGAATGGGCAGTTAATGCTCAAAAGAGCCAAACTCCCTGATAACTTTAAGGAAATATTTAAAACAAACAAACAAAAAGAACATTGGTATGAGGGCTCTCGGATGTGTGATGATCTCACGGACTTTCTTCTGAGCGGTTGATGGTGCAGTAATCGGGTGACGTTTGGGAATCTTAATCATCAGCCTTCTGGTTTCAGCCAGTCTGGGGTGTATTTTCTTGTGGTCAGCATGTAGTCCTCTTCTTCCACCTGGATGGCAATCTTAGTTTCTGCAGAACAGCTCAAAAAATGTGCATCAGATTGTTGCATAGATCCCTTGGGGAGGAACTCAAACTCTATTTTATTGCTAAACATTGTTTAAGCTATCATTACTTTTCTTGATTGACTTTTTCTTTATTTCTGCATTCCCTCACTTCCATAATTGTTAACTTCTTGTGTCTGCTCTTAGAACTTGAAAAAGGCCTCGGAGACTAAAGCTGTTTTTTTCTTCAGACAAGAAACAGGGGACATGGAAGGGCTTTTACACCCAGGAAGACCTTACAAGGGCCTCCTCAGTTTCAGTTGTATGGAGTATTTCTTTATAATAAAACACTAGCTCAAAAGATTGTAACATATTCATGACCCTGAATACTGTGACTGTAAATTCCTTTCACTTGAAGCCTCACCACCACATTTTTGAAAAATTGGTCATCATCATGTGAATCCACACATTGACTCACTTTTCCATCTTTTCCATAGCTTCACCACACACTATTGATGTTATTGTAGCACTGTTGAGAGTGGCCTTTCTCTTGAGGTACTGTATTATTGATTTATTAACATTGACCTCAAGACCAACAAAACCAGGATTCACTTTCTGATGGAAGTTTATCTGCTATATGTAGTTCCTCTGGAAGACACATCACAGCTTTCTTATGCTTAAGTACACTAGAGAACACTTTAGCGCTGTGCTTGGGGACCACGTTAAATAATGATATCACCAAAAAAAGCACAAGAATGTGAAAAACATGGCATAAAATAGACTGAGAAAAGCGTACTTGTTTGCAGTTTGAAAACTGAAACAAGAAGGCAGACCATCACCTTATTTGACTTCTGTTGGGAACATGCGAATGGAATGTCTAAATTTTGCCATGCTGCACATTTCTGCAAATGAGCATGAGCGCACCATGAGTACTGACTTTGAGGTTACAAATAAATACATTTAGCAAGTACACAAATGAGCAAATATAAAGTCAGCAAAAATAGCATCAAAACTTTGATTGGGCTTATCACAAACCAATTTTTGTGCTTTGCAATTTTCAGGATTTTTATGATGCTTTGAATGAATTAGGTAATATTTTAAAGTTACCTCATGCTTTCAGTTCAGTTCAGTCGCTCAGTTGTGTCCTACTCTTTGCGACCCCATGAATCGCAGCACGCCAGGCCTCCCTGTCCATCACCAACTCCCGGAGTTCACTCAGACTCATGTCCATCGAGTCAGTGATGCCATCCAGCCATCTCATCCTCTGTCGTCCCCTTCTCCTCCTGCCCCCAATCCCTCCCAGCATCAGAGTCTTTTCCAATGAGTCAACTCTTCGCATGAGGTGGCCAAAGTACTGGAGTTTCAGCTTGAGCATCATTCCTTCCAAAGAAATCCCAGGGCTGATCCACACACTTTACTACTGTGTATTTCTCAGGGTAGCCCTGTAAAGAGAAAATTTTGACTCTATTATCAGATTACTATTAGACAAACAGAAGCTGAATAAATAAAGGGATAATTTACGTATTTTAATATATTTATTTTTTAAATGAAGGATAAATAGTTTACAATATTGTGTTGGTTTCTGCTGTACATAGCCACATATCAGCCATAGGTATACATATGTCCCCTCCTTCTTGAACCTCTAGGTTGTCACAGAGCCTAGTTTGAGTTCCCTGAGTCAGACAGCAGATTACCACTGGCTATTTTACATATGGTAGTGTATATATTTCCCTGCTTCTCTCTCCATTTGTCCCACCCTCTCTTCTAAAGGGATTATTTTAAAATCACAGAATAATCCACTGTTTAGTCAAAAAGCATCAGTGGCAAAACAGCACCAGACTGAGAGGGTGTTTTGCCCACTTCTACTGATGCTACCCTACATCCCTCTCTTTTTTTTTTTTCAATATCGCTGATGGAAAAAGCATTTCTTTGAGACTATAGCCTTTTCCCCCTCTATTTCTTATGTCTGCTCAAAAGTACATTTTTATCCAACAAATTCTCTTTCAAGGCTTTATCTATCAGTTACAGTTTTTGACATTTGTGTAACAAGTATGATGTGGTGGTTAAAACCGCATTGAGCCTGGTTCAAATGCTGGTTCTGCCTTTTTACAAGCTATGTAGACTTAGGCATATTTATCATCCATAAGTCTGTCTCTCCATTTTTAAAAATTGGTGAAATAATGATATTAATATGAGTTGACTCATTGAAAAAGACTCTGATGCTGGGAGGGATTGAGGGCAGGAGGAGAAGGGGACGACAGAGGATGAGATGGCTGGATGGCATCACTGACTCGATGGACGTGAGTCTGAGTGAACTCCAGGAGTTGGTGATGGACAGGGAGGCCTGGCGTGCTGCGATTCATGGGGTCGCAAAGAGTCAGACATGACTGAGCGACTGATCTGATCTGATATATACATAAGTAATAATTGGGCTTCCCTTGTGGCTCAGCTGGTAAAGAATCCACTTGCAATGAGGGAGACCTGGGTTTGATCCCTGGGTTGGGAAGATCCCCTGGAGAAGGGAAAGGCTGCCCACTCCAGTATTCTGGCCTAGAGAATTCTATGGACTGTATAGTCCATGGGGTCGCAAAGAGTCAGACACAATTATGTATAATCATGTACATAAATAACCATTAGGTTGTCCTAAGAGTTAAATAAGGTAATTTGTATACGATGCACAGCACAATGCTAGGTATGTATAAACATTTTATAAGGAGTAGGTATTATTATTATAGAGAACCTATTTTAAATGAGGACACAATAGTTCTCTAAAGCAGGAAGTGTTTGTATTGTCTCTGTTATTTACTATTTGTTATATCATGAAGTCTCAAAGAAGTTAAGTGAATTGTTTCCCAGACTCCACTATCTTGGAGCTGTCCCTTCTATAAATTTATAATGAATACTGCTCTTCTACTGTTAGAGTATTAATTACAGGATTTGGATATGACTGAGCGACTGAATTGAACTGAATGTAATAAGTCACCCAGAATGAAATGTGGGCAAGGATTCATTTGTTGTATTCATGGTTGACTTCCTGATTGCCCAGTTCATTGTCTGGAACATAGTAGGCCACACTATATGATTACTAAATGAATAGATTAAATCTCAAGGTCACAATTTTTATGTAGTAAACTCTTTTTCCATTTCCACTCTTATTTCCCCAAATTATTGCCATAAGACCCATGCCTTTTAGGCACTACACTAGGTTGAAAAAGTAAAGAGTATCAGTTCAGTTCAGTTCAGTCACTCAATCGTGTCCAACTCTTTGTGACCTCATGGACTGCAGCACTCCAGGCTTCCCTGTCCATCAGCAGCTCCCAGAGCTTGCTCAAACTCATGTCCATCAAGTCAGTGATGCCATCCAACTGTCTCATCCTCTGCTGTCTCCTTCTCCTCCTGCCTTTAATCTTTCTCGGCATCAGGGTCTTTTCCAATGAGTCAATTCTTCGCATCAGGTGGCCAAAGTATTGGAGTTTCAGCTTCAGCATCAGTACTTCCAATGAATACTCAGGACTGATTTCCTTTAGGATTGACTGGTTGGATGTCCTTGCAGTCCAAGGGACTCTCAAGTCTTCTCCAATACCACAGTTCAAAAGCATTAGTTCACTGGTGCTCAGCTTTCTTTATGGTCCAACTCTCACATTCATACATGACTACTGGAAAAACCATAGCTTTGCTGCCCTGTTGGCTCAGAGGTTAAAGCATCTGCCTGGAATGCAGGAGACCCGAGTTCGATCCTTGGGTTGGGAACATCCCCTGGAGAAGGAAATGGCAACCCACTCCAGTACTCTTGCCTGGAGAATCCCATGGAGGGAGGAGCCTGATAGGCTATAGTCCATGGGGTCGCAAAGAGTTGGACATGACTGAGCGACTTCACTTTTACTTTGACTAGACAGACTTTTGTTGGCAAAGTAATGTCTCTGCTTTTTAATATGCTGTCTAGGTTGGTCATAGCTTTTCTTCTAAGGAGCAAGCATCTTTTAATTTCATGGCTGCAATCACCATCTACAGTGATTTTGGAGCCCAAGAAAATAAAGTCTGTCACTGTTTCCATTGTTTCCCCATCTATTTACCATAAAGTGATGGGACCAGATGCCACCATCTTTGTTTTTTGAATGTTGAGCTTTAAGCCATCCTTTTCACTCTCCTCTTTCACTTTCATCAAGAGGCTCTTCAGTTCCTCTTCACTTTCTATCATTAGGGTGGTGTCATCTGCATATCTGAGTTTATCGATATTTCTACCAGCAATCTTGATTCCAGCTTGTGCTTCATCCAATCCAGCATTTCTCATGATGTATTCTGCATTAAATTAAATTAAATATGTGGGTGACAATAGACAGTGTTGACATACTCCTTTCCCAATTTGAAACCAGTCCATTGTTCCATGTCCAATTCTAGCTGTTGCTTCTTGACCTGCATACAGGTTTAGTAGGAGGCCAGTAAGGTGGTGTGGTATTCCCATCTCTTTAATAATTTTCCACCGTTTGTGGTGATCCACACAGTCAAAGGCTTTGGCATAGTCAATAAAGCAGAAATAGATGTTTCTCTGGAACTCTCTTGCCTTTTCAATGATCAAACAGATGTTGGCAATTTGATCTCTGATTCCTCTACCTTTTCTAAATCCAGCTTGAACATCTAGAAATTCTTGGTTCACATACTGTTGAAGCCTAGCTTGGAGAATTTTGAGCATTACTTTGCTAGCGTTTGAGTTGAGTACAATTGTGCGGTTGGTTGAACATTCTTTGGCATTGCCTTTCTTTGGAATTGGAATGAAAACTGATATTTTCGAGTCCTGTGGCCACTGCTGAGTTTTCGAAATTTGCTGGCATATTGAGTGCAGCACTTTCACAGCATCATCTTTCAGGATTTGAAATAGCTCGACTGGAATTTCATCACCTCCACTAGCTTTGTTCATAGTGATGCTTCCTAAGGCCCACTTGACTTCACATTCCAGGATGTCTGGCTCTAGGTGAGTGATCATACCATTGTGGTTATCTGGGTCATTAAGGTATTTTTTGGAAAAGTTCTTCTGTGTATCCTTGTGACTGTTTCTTACTATCTTCTGCTTCTGTTAGATCCATAGCATTTCTGTCCTTAATTGTGCCTATCTTTGCATGAAATATTCCCTTAGTGTGTCTAATTTTACTGAAGAGATCTCTAGTCTTTCCCATTCTATTACTTTCCTCTATTTCTTTGCATTGATCACTTAGGAAGGCTTTCTTATCTCTCCTTGCTGTTCTTTGGAACTCTGCATTCAGATGGGTGTATCTTTCCTTTTCTCTTCTGCCTTTAGCTTCTTTTCTTTTCTCAGCTATTGTAAGGCCTCTTCAGTAAACAGTATAAAGATACACAAAACACAGTTCCTGTTCAAGGAACTGCAGTCTGTTACAGATAGCAGGTGTATAGTGTATCAGTTTCCTGTGACTGCAGTAACGAAATACCACAAATGTAGTGGCTACCACAGTAGAAATTTATTCCGTCACGATACTGGAGCCCAGAAATCCAAAATCAAGGTGATGGCAGAACTGGCTTCATTTAAAGTCAAAAGGGATATTCTGTCCCTTGTATCTTCCAGCTTCTGTTGGCTCTAGATGTTCCTTGGTTTGTGGCTGCATCACTCCAATCTTGACCTCTATGATTCCATCCCTTCCTCCTATCTGTTCTCTTTATATCTCTTATCCACTTGTCATTGGACTTCAGGCCCACCCTGATACTCCAAGATGATTTCATCTCAAAATCCTAGATTACATCTGCAAAAACCCTTTTTTCATGTAAGGTGACATTCATAGATTCCAGATATTTGATGTGAATATTTTGAGGGGCTATTTTTAACCTATCACAGCTTGCAGTAACTGTCAAATTTGTTTTTATGAGGGTGCAAACAGTTCCTTACTTCAGGTGTGAGAAACGATTATGTTGCCAACTACAAATGGGAAGATGGCAGTATGTACAAAACACCGCTCAGCCATGCTTAATTGTTGTCTTTTTAAAGTATGTTAAGTTTTGAATATATTCCCAGCTACTTGTGCTTAGTTCTTACTGAGAAATTTAATAGGCAGTTCTGCTCATCACAAGCCTCTACAGCCAGAAAAGACAGTGGAATTCAGGCTCTGGTATGAGATTGCTTGGCTATAGATCCCTGGCCGTACCCCTATCATTTATTAGCCATGTGGCCTTTGGCAAGTTGTGCCTGGAAATGGGAATTATGATAGTAGTTGCCTCACTGAGTTGTTGTAAGGATTAAATAAGTTAATATGTGTAAAGCATTTATTATAGTTGCTGGCACACAGCATTTAATTAGTTAATGTTTATTAATTATTTTTAGCTATTGTTGTATTTGCCTTTGTGAGGATATAGGAGAAATATAAGACCTGGGGCTTTTCCTTGAGGTCTCTAAAATCCTGTGGAAAATACAAGACTAATATAGTTGGGTTCTAGTTGTAGGACGAGAGACCAAAATTATGGAGTCTATACTAGAGATGGTTATGATAAATCTCATAATGAGGTAAGGATGCTTGATCTTGTGCTGTGATAGAGAATGGAGTAGAAGGGTGGGATGAAAAGTGAAAATGTTAGTCATTCAGTTGTGTCCAATTCTTTGCAACCCCATGGACTATAGTCTGCCACACTCCTCTGTCCTTGGAATTCTCCAGGCAAGAATACTGGAGTGTGTTGTCATCTCCTTTTCTTGGGATCTTCCCCACCCAGGGATTGAACCCAAGCCTCCTGCACTGCAGGCAGATTCTTTACTGACTGAGCTACCAGGTAAGCCCTAGAAGGTGGGATAAATGAGTAATTTTAATGGAAAAGTGGGCCAAGGCTTGGTCATTTAATTTTACTTCGCTATATGGGAAAAACAATCTTTCTTAGTTCCATTCTGTTTCTAAAACCAGCATTGGTTGGTCTTTTTACTAAGGTAAATTAATTATAAGATTCCTTCCTGATCTCAAGTTTTCTGAATCTGAACTCTTCTGGTTTTTTAAGAAATCCACCAGATCAAACAATTTGCTTAGGTGAACTGAGTGCCAGAAACCTAACCTGTTCTAGCCTCTGCTGTTGTCTGAACTATACTCTTTGGATTAATCAACCCATATACACACTCAATCCTGCTCTTATAACTCTTGAAACACATGAACTGGGTCTCAAATCCCTCTATATGGGAAAAGATTAACTGAATAAATTATATATGCATATATTTTTCTATAAAAACTTCTCTTTCCAATCCCCTCTTCTGATGGAAATACAGAGAAATGGCCTAGAATAAATAGCAAAAGCCTTATGAAATAGGTGGGTGTTGTTTCTTTTCATGAGCAAATAGTGTGATCTTACAGTAGTTTTCTACTTTGTAAGAATGCAGCAAAGTACATACTTATTCAGCCAGATACATGAACATTATTATTTCAGCAATTGCTATAGTTTCTCTATTAAATCTAATAATATTTCATGAAAAGCTGGCACCCAAACAAAGTGAAAAAAGGAATCAATTTAGGAAATAAAGTTGAATATAAAATTAAAATTAGAACCTCCTTTATTTTCATAGTTCAGCCTTTATGTAGCTGTTATACAGTCAAAGGAGATAAATCTAACATTTCATCTGCTGTAATGAACACCAGAATAACAAAACTAATAGCATTAGGTTTTCCCATTTATAAAGGTTTGATGTTATCTTTATTTAGCATCAGTTCCCTGCTTCCAAAACAATGCATCTGTAGTCAATCTTAAGTTAGTGGTTGTAGCTGGAGAGATATTAACAATAAATGGGAACAAGGTAATAAGATTTTTATTTATTTTATAATGAGTATATTGGTGCCTAAAGTTGAATTACTGGGATTAATATAATTCAGAGTTTTTCACAGTGTCTTTCTATGATCACTAGGTAATTTTTTTCTCTATAAAGTTGCTTCAGATTTTCAAAATGTCACATTAAGAGTATTTTATTTGGGATTTCAAATCATCCTCTTTGCTCACTCAAGCTCCCCTGGACTTTGAACCTCTCTCTTTTGTCACTATGGATACTTTTGGTAGTGTTGGTGGTGGGAATATGGATGAACACAGTTTTTTAAAAGAAATTATTTCATTTGTTTGGTATATTTTGTATACTAAAGGAAATTTGAAAAATACAGACACATAGAAAGGAAGGTTAAAGACAGTACTCAAATATCCTCCTGAAAAATTCCAATGAAAAACACAAGATTCTTATTTTTACCGTTGGCAAAATGCTGTTCTTGCTTTTAGAACTTGTTCACAGTTGGTAAAGCAAATTTGCAGTTTACCTTTTGTTGTTACTAAGACGTGATCAAGACCATCTAGTTCAGAAGTGCTATTTGTACAGCAGACACTTTTTAAAATTTTGTAGACCTAAGTATCTTGCTTTAGAAGCAGTATCTTCACTATACACAAGAATTTACCTTCAGAAACAAAGGCATGCATGAGCAGGAAATTCTTTGAACATTATCAGATGGTGATACATTGGAGGGATATTCTGAAATTAGTGAATCAGCATGGATGGCAGCTTTCTTCTGAAGGATATTTCTTTGTGTCAAAGTTGTTATTTCCAGTTAGTTGATCTAGATGGAAAATTGCTTATCTATTGAGATAATTTTGACATGTGATTGTGATTATATAGCTCAAATGTAGAAAATTACAGACTCTTTCAGTTTTGTACTACTACTTTATTGAGGGTTTTCTCAGCAAGGATTATTACTGTAGCTTCTGATTGATGGAAGACACAATAGACCTTAAGTTTATAGTTTATTAATGTAGTTTATTATCATTTTCACCTGATTTGTGCAACAAATTTTTGTAAAATTATATTGTAATTTTATTGTACAATGGAGGTCACTGGAGTCCTTGTAAGAAAAAAATTTCACAGTTTTTTTTTTTTTTTTGGTTGCTTAATGAAATCTAGAATATATACACAATTCAGTACAATGGTGTTACTATTACTTGACTTAGGAATTAATATATGAATTTATTATCTTAAAAAAAGCATTTGCAATTAGTAATTTTGGTAACATTATAAAAACAGAGAACTATTATTTTTTACATACTAGACTGGCCAAGTTGGAAAGTTTAACAAAGTCAAGTTTTGGTGTGTGGATATAGGAACCCTTGTGCACTGTAAGTGGGACTGAACAGGGATAGATGTTCTGGACAGCAAATGAAAAATATCCTTACTCTCTTATTTTGAAATTCCACTCATATGTGTTTACTCCCATGGAAATTCTCATGTGGATTCATAAAGGAACATGTACTAGGGTATTCACTGCAACTTTATTTGTGGTAGAGAGTTGTGTAAACTGGATGCTCACTACTGGGAGCTTGCATAGGTAAAATAAGCACAGAGAGTATTATGCAACAATTAAAAAGAACCAATTTGTTGTTATACATAACAACACAGATGGATCATAAAAACATTGTGAAAGAAATAGTGATATAACAATATCATTTATGTAAATTAAAAAAATGCTGACATGATAAAAGCATATGCAAAGAAAAATAAATAAAGCACATTTAAGTGGTTTTCTCAGAGAAGGCAATGACACCCCACTCCAGTACTCTTGTCTGGAGAATCCCAGGGACGGGGGAGCCTGGTGGGCTGCCGTCTATGGGGTCACACAGAGTCGGACACAACTGAAGTGAGTTAGCAGCAAGTGGTTTTCTGTCTTCAGGATAGGGGAAAACTTTAATGTAATGTGGGTATAACGATAAACAAAAAAACTAAATGCAATAAGCGAGGGGATTTGCAAAGATTCATGATGATATGTATCATGAACTGAGTATAATTAATTCTGCCTTCTGAATTTGAGATTATAAGTAAAATAAGAAGCAAAAACAATAACAAGTTAAAAAATAAAAACCATCTATAATTCTTTTACAAATTCTATATTGTTTGAAAGAATGGTTTTGTTGTTGTTGTTAACCTTTGTAACTCTGGTACCTGAAACACAGTAAATTTTTGTTAGTTAAATGAGTAAATTGGATGGATGAATTAATATAAATAATTATTTTTCAGTGATCTTATGTTCCTTACAATTGTTATCTCCATGGTTTAAACTGCTGAATCAGGGAAATAAATATAGCCTCTCCATTTTGGTGGCTCTGCATGTCATATCACAAATTGTTTTAATTAAATCAGTGGCTTTATAAAATGCAAATTTGCTTACTTCCATGACTAACTGCTTTATTAGCTCCATTTAAGCTTTTAGAGGAAAATGAGGTTTTTTTCCCTCTTTTTAAAACTTTTAATTTTATATTGGAGGATAGCCAATTGACAATGTTGTGAAAGTTTCAGGTGCACAGCCACATGACTCAGCCATACATATACAGGCATCCATTCTCCCCTAAATTCCCCACTCACCCAGGCTGCCACGTAACATTAAGCAGAGTTAAAACTCTGTTAAAACTTAATCTGCACATGATTTCTTCTGACTATATATATATTTTTAAAAGATATATTATTTGTTTGTTTTATTTTTGGCTGAAGAGGGTCTTCATTGCTGCATGCAGGCTTTCTCTAGTTGTAGCAGCAGGGGCTACTTCTTGGTTGTGGTGCATGGGCTTCTCATTGAGGCGGCATCTTGTGCTGTGGACCACAGGCTGTAGGTGCACTCGCTTTGCTAGTTGCAGCACGTGGGCTCAGGAGTTGTGGCTCACAGGCTCTAGAACACTGGGGCCCAGTAGTTGTGGTGCTTGGACTTAGTCACTCTGTGTCATGTGGGATCTTCTCAGACTAGGGATCAAACTGGTGTCTCTTGCACTGCATGGTGGATTCTTAACCACTGGACCACCAGAGAAGCCCTGACTGTTATCTTTTTGCTTCATCCCTTTCCTCAAACACTCTGAACTCCATGCCATCAGGAATTTGTTTTATTTTACAAATATGACATGTTTGGTAACTAGAATAATGATCTTTCACCCAAGAAATTTACAAAGTGATTTCAGATACTTGTGACAATCAAAAAAGTCTGTTTCAAGCCAGTTACTTTTGTTAAGCACTGTCCTGGATTAAGGAGCTGCAGTGATAAAAGAGTACATTGCTTATGTCAGCATGCTTTTTAGTATCAGCCCACTTCTATTGTGGAGGGTTGTTCTTTTTTTTTTTCAGTTGTTAAGTCATGTCTGACTTTGCAACCTCATGGACTGTGGCACGCCAGGCTGCTCTGGCCTCTGCTATCTCCTGAAGTTTTCTCAAATTCATATCCATTGAGTCAGTGATGCTATTGATATCTAACTGTCTCATTGTCTGCTGTCACCTTCTTCTTTTCCTTTCAATATTTGTGCAGGGTTATCAAATCATCAATTTTACACTAATATAACCCTTTCCTTGACTTTATTGAGCCAGAGGAGATCCTGTAATTACAAAATTTAAGAATTGCAAAGGGTCTTTGAGATCACTCTAATGTAAACTCTCATATCACTGGTCAGGGACTGAAGGCAATAGACATTATTCTGTCTTCAGAATGTCACAGTGTATTCTGTCTTCAATCAAGGCTACTTTCTAGAAACTACATCATGCTCATTTTTAGTTAACCTCAAATAACCTATAAATGAACAGTGAATTTTTATTCTGATACTGAAGTGGTAAAAGGAAAGGTTAGTGTGGAAGGTCCTTGGTTGTTAAGACTTGACTTATGTAAATTTGGCTTTTTAGTTTTCCATAAGCCAAGATAAATTTTTCATGGTGCATAACATGTGTGTCTTGCTTATCCTTGAGTAGTCTGTTGTGTGAGGGATGAAAAGACTCAACAGGAGTCTCACTGAGAAGTCATATTTTCTCTCTATCTCTTTTAATTGTAGATAGTTGTCTAGTAATGTAAAGTGACTTTTTGTATGCCAAGGAAAAAAAAGTACTTACTGAGAGTTTCCACAGTAGTCACTCTATGAAAGTCAGGGATTTTTAATGATAAGAAACCCAAACAATATAGCTCTGGGATTCAGAGAGTGCTGATTACTCAAAAGGCAAACTAATCGTATGCTTAGGGTTCTAGGGAAAATAGATGCACCAGATTTAAAAAAATAATATTATTTTTTGAAAGCATTGAAGTGATTGCCATGGGGAAAATTAGATATTTCTTTGACTTTCTTATACTTTTTTTTTATACAGGTTGGCATTGTTTTTATTTTGAATTATATAGTGGAAGATGTATAGGGAGAGGAGAGCCCATAATTCTCAGTCCTGCAAAGGTTTTAGTCTCTAATCTGAAAAATTCATTATTTAATCCAAGAGTTTATGAATCGTGTGTGTGATAGACTTATTTAGAGTATTCCCAAAGGCCTCAGAATTTCAATCGTTAGTGGATCAGGCACTCCTCCTCATCTCACTTCTATCCTCTGGTCAATTTGGAAAGACACCCACCATAATTGGGTTGTTTCTGAACTCTCCCAACTCAAAAATCTTACAAGGCATCTATCCATAACAAGTGGCAGTTTGGGGTCACTAGTGGTTACTCAACTGAATCATCATCCAAATATGTTACTTTATTTGCTTTACCAGTTCATTATTTGAATTGTTTTTTTTTTCCACATTTAGCTTAGAGTCTGTCTGAAGCTTGACCACATGTGAAGTTTGACATTTTGAAGGTCAGCTGGTTTGAGTTACTTGTATGTAAGCATCAACAGATTTTTTTTTTTTTTTTTAAAACAGGGAAATGTCTATTGTTTTTTCCACTTGAAAAACTAAATAAAACATACAAATATCTCATGAGCTTTTCTTGGACTTTCCCAGAAAGAATCTTTATTTATGCTGAGACAGAGCACAGAGAAGTTACAACCTCAGATGGTTTGGAGACAGTTCACAATGCAATAGCTGAATGGTTAGATAAGGGGAAATCTGTGGAAGGAAGACTTCTAGTGACTTAAGTGGAGAGAAGAAAATATGACTTCTTTGTGTCTATGTTATAGCACTTTACAGTGTCATAAACTCTAACACGGAACCACATTTGGGACATGGTTGGGGTGGGCCTAGTATGTCAATATGTGCTAAGCTATTTCTGTGATATTCTGTTGCTTTTTGGTTTACAACTAGCTCCCATATCCATATGATCTTTTTGAGCTGAAGCCTCTATGGAAACTCTTGGCTAAACAGTTTGGAAGTCTCCCACCTTCTTCTAATCTCTCTCCTCTAGATCATAGTTCATATAGCAGAAAATGATTTATTAGGATGCCAGGAAGATCATACATTCCTTTGCATAAAACTCACCTTTTTCCCTGTAGCCTGGGAGTGCCAAGCATGATCTGAATCCCGGCTGAGGTAGAGAGAGGATCAGGGAGGGAGTAGACCAAGGGATCCTGGCCATTGAATGTTAGAAACACTATGGTTTAAAGGGCGGATTCATTTTGATATTTGGCAAAACTAATGCAATTATGTAAAGTTTAAAAATAAAATAAAATTTAAAAAAAATCACTATTTAACTACTCTTTTTGTTACCCTAGCAGTTTTCCTATTGCTATCTTTGAAGTCTTTTCATTATAGTATTAACAGCTATAATTTAATGTATTATTTGTTGTTGTTATTCAGTTGCTAAGTCATGTCCAACTCTTTGTGACACCGTGAACTTCAATGGCACTTTGATAGAACATGTTCAGGGTAAACAACTGCTTCCCCTTCTCTCCCACTTTACTGTGTTTCAGTCTGGTCTCTTTCTGTTTCTCCATGTCATCTCTTTTCTTAGTTACTTTAATTGGCCAAGCTGTTTCTGCCCCAGGAGCATCACACAAGCTATTCCTTCTGCCTGAAGCTTTCCCTCCCACTTTTTGCCATGTCAGTTTCTACTTATTCTTTAGAACTCAGTATAATTCAGTCCTCATCAAAGAGGATCTTCCATGAGTGATTGAATAAATGCTGAGAGATACAAAGAGGAACAATGCAGAGTAGTAGTCTTCAAGGAGAATGTAATATTGCCAAGACGATACATTCCGAGTAAGTGAAAAGTTTATGATAAAAAACTAGCTAGTAAGTTGAGATCTGAATGCTTGAAAAAGGTAGTGATGGTTTTCAGTTGAGGTTTTTGTTATGGACTTTACAGAATAGGTACGTTTTGAAAAGAACTTGAAGGATGCTATTTGCATAGATGTTGAAGAGGGGCATAAGAAAATGGAATTCCTGTGCGGGAGAGGTGAATAAGGGAATTGGATTGGAATTGGAATTTGAGAGACTGAGGAACACTGAACTTTAGAGAGAAAAAAGCTTTTATTGAGATTCAAATGACTTTGAATGCCTATCATATGTCAAGCATATTAATATTTTTTACCTAATTTTATTTACTCCAGGTATATGAAAACACTATTACTTATCTTTAAGCAGCTTTCCTTATCTTTGAGATTCATAAAGGTTAGTTGACTTGCCCATACAGCTAGTAAATGCCATAAATTGGAATTTTAACTTTTTATCTCCTTACTTAGAGTCTAGTTCTCTTTTCTCTTCCCCATGTTACTTATTACAGTGGTTTAGTTGCTAAGTTGTGTCTGACTCTTGCAACCCCATGGGCTGTATGCAGCCTTCCAGGCTTCTCTGTCCATGGGATTCTCCAGGCAAGAACAATGGAGTGGGTTGCCATTTCCTTCTCCAGGGGATCTTCCCAATCCAGGAATTGAACCTGGGTCTCCTGCATTGCAGGCAGATTCTTTACCAACTGAGCTACAAAGGAAGTCCTTGTATATATAGACAGTCCCAAAATAATAATCTTGGGTTGGAAATGGATTGTAGAGGACCTGAATGTGAAATCTGAGCTTTATTTTTTTTAGACAAAAATATCTTTAAAAATCTTTGATTACTTTTTTTTTTGATTGTGGAAATTTCCTGATTAAAGTAATATTTTAGCAGGATTATTCTAGTAGGCATGTGCAGGGTGTGTGAGAAATGGGAGAGTTTTGACAGAGATCCTAATAAGGAAGGTGTTGGAATTGTCTAGGTATGAAGTAATATGTGGCCCTATCTGGAAACAGAAACATGGGAAACAAGTTATAATAGAAATTAGGAAGAGGAGCAAGGGCGAATCAGCAGTGCTTGGTGAGGATTAAATATAGTCAGCTGGAAAGAGAAACCATTGGTGATTCCAAGATTTTGAGTCATCTGTAAGAGAATGGTTTACTTCTATTAAAAAAGAAAAGGAAACCAGGGATTGATATTGATTTGGGGGAAAATGTCATGGACCTGGATTGTTTATATGATCCTAGCAAGACATAGAATTGGAGATAAGAAGATGTGACTAGAATTTGGGAGAGAAGTCAGAACTTGAGAGATTTAACTAGAAATAATTAATAAGTAGTAGCAAATGTCATGAATGCATTTGAATTCTCTAGTAGAAAGGGTGTGGATAGTGAAGGGAAGTAAAATATACCACTTTGGAATATTGATTATTTTAAAGTTACTTAAGAAAGGGCTGGTGCAAGAAGGACACCTGACCCTCCTTTATCCACTTGCAAGCAGGAAATAAATCTTCCATGTGAAAGGTACCCTTCCTGAACCAGGAGGGTAGAAGGGAATTTAGCGTCAAGAAAGCTTTATAAACAAACTTTGTTACTTTTTTACTAATTTACTGCCTCAGATTCAAACTCCTTTGTTCTCATTGTGAGTGCATGGGTGCTAAATCACTTCAGTTCAGTTCAGTTCAGTCACTCAGTCATGTCCGACTCTTTGCGACCCCATGAATCGTAGCACGCCAGGCCTCCCTGTCAATCGCCAACTCCCGGAGTTCACTCAGACTCACGTCCATCGAGTCAGTGATGCCATCCAGCCATCTCATCCTCTGTCGTCCCCTTCTCCTCCTGCCCCCAATCCCTCCCAGCATCAGAGTCTTTTCCAATGAGTCAACTCATCACATGAGGTGGCCAATACTTTGCCAATACTGGAGTTTCAGCTTTAGCATCATTCCTTCGAAAGAACACCCAGGACTGATCTCCTTTAGGATGGACTGGTTGGATCTCCTTGCAGTCCAAGGGACTCTGAAGTCTTCTCCAACACCACAGTTCAAAAGCATCAATTCTTTGGGGCTCAGCTTTCATCACAGTCCAACTCTCACATCCATACATGACCACAGGAAAAACCATAGCCTTGACTAGACGGACCTTTGTTGGCAAAGCAATGTCTCTGCTTTTGAATATGCTATCTAGGTTGGACATAACTTTCCTTCCAAGGAGTAAGTGTCTTTTAATTTCATGGTTGCAATCACCATCTGCAGTGATTTGGGAGCCCCAAAAAATAAAGTCTGACACTGTTTCCACTGTTTCCCCATCTATTTCCCATGAACTGATGGGACCAAATGCCATAACCTTAGTTTTCTGAATGTTGAGCTTTAAGCCAACTTTTTCACTCTCCTCTTTCACTTTTTCAAGAGGCTTTTTAGCTCCTCTTCACTTTCTGCCATAAGCGTGGTATCATGTGCATATCTGAGGTTATTGATATTTCTCCTGGCAGTCTTGATTCCAACTTGTGTTTCTTCCAGCCCAGTGTTTCCCATGATGTACTCTGCATATAAGTTAAATAAGCAGGGTGACAATATACAGCCTTGACATACTCCTTTTCCTATTTGGAACCAGTCTGTTGTTCCATGTCCAGTTCTAACTGTTGCTTCCTGACCTGCATATAGGTTTCTCAAGAGGCAGGTCAGGTGGTATGGTATTCCTATCTCTCAGAATTTTCCACAGTTTATTGTGATCCACACAGTCAAAGGCTTTGGCATAGTCAATAAAGCAGAAATAGATGTTTTTCTGGAATTCTCTTGCTTTTTCGATGATCCAACGGATGTTGGCAATTTGATCTCTGATTCCTCTGCCTCTTCTAAAACCAGCACGAACATCTGAAAGCTCACAGTTCACGTATTGCTGAAGCCTGGCTTGGAGAATTTTGAGCATTACTTTACTAGATGTGAGATGAGTGCAATTGTGCGGTAGTTTGAGCATTCTTTGGCATTGCCTTTTTTTGGGATTGGAATGAAAACTGACCTTTTCCAGTCCTGTGGCCACTGCTGGGTTTTCCAAATTTGCTGGCATATTGAGTGTAGCACTTTCACAGTATCATTTCCCAGGATTTGAAATAGCTCAACTGGTATTCCATCACTTCCACTAGCTTTGTTCATAGTGATACTTTCTAAGGCCCACTTGACTTCACATTCCAGGATGTCTGGCTCTAAGTGAGTGATCACACCATCGTGATTATCTGGGTCGTGAAGATCTTTTTTGTCACTTCTTCTTAATATCTTCTGCTTCTTTTAGGTCCATACCATTTCTGTCCTTTATCGAGCCCATCTTTGCATGAAATGTTCCCTTGGTATCTCTAATTTTCTTGAAGAGATCTCTAGTCTTTCCCATTCTGTTGTTTTCCTCTATTTCTTTGCATTGATCGCTGAGGAAGGCTTTCTTCCCTCCTTGCTATTCTTTGGAACTCTGCATTCAAATGCTTGTATCTTTCCTTTTCTCCTTTGCTTTTTGCTTCTCTTTTTTCACAGCTATTTGTAAGGCCTCTCCAGACAGCCATTTTGCTTTTTTGCATTTCTTTTCCGTGGGGATGGTCTTGATCCCTGTCTCCTGTACAATGTCACGAACCTCTGTCCATAGTTCATCTGGCACTCTTTCTATCAGATCCAGGCCCTTAAATCTATTTCTCACTTCCACTGTATAATCGTAAGGGATTTGATTTAGGTCATACCTGAATGGTCTAGTGGTTTTCCCTACTTTCTTCAATTTAAGTCTGAATTTGGCAATAAGGAGTTCATGATCTGAGCCACAGTCGACTCCCGGTCTTGTTTTTGCTGACTCTGTAGAGCTTCTCTATCTTTGGCTGCAAAGAATATAATCAGTCTGATTTCGGTGTTGACCATCTGGTGATTTCCATGTGTAGAGGCTTCTCTTGTGTTGTTGGAAGAGGGTGTTTGCTATGACCAGTGTGTTCTCTCAACAAAACTCTGTTAGCCTTTGCCCTGCTTCATTCCATACTCCAAGGCCAAATTTGCCTGTTACTCTAGGTATTTCTTGACTTCCTACTTTTGCATTCTAGTCCCCTATAATGAAAAGGACATCTTTTTTGGGTGTTAGTTCCAAAAGGTCTTGTAGGTCTTCATAGAACCATTCAACTTCAGCTTCTTCAGCATTACTGGTTGGGGCACAGACTTGGATTACTGTGATATTGAATGGTTTGCCTTGGAAACGAACAGAGATCATTCTGTCGTTTTTGAGATTGCATCCAAGTACAGCATTTCAGACTCTTTTGTTGAGCATGATGGCTGCTCCATTTCTTCTAAGGGACTCCTGCCCACAGTAGTAGATATAATGGTCATCTGAGTTAAATTCACCCATTCCAGTCCATTTCAGTTCGCTGATTCCTAGAATGTCAACGTTCACTCTTGCTAGCTCCCGTTTGACCACTTCCAATTTGCCTTGATTCATGGACCTAACATTTCAGGTTCCTATGCAGTATTGCTCTTTACAGCATCGGAACTTGCTTCTATCACCAGTCACATCCAGAACTGGGTGTTGTTTTTGCTTTGGCTCCATCCCTTCATTCTTTCTGGAGTTATTTCTCCACTGATCTCCAGTAGCATAGTGGGCACTTACCAACCTGGGGAGTTCCTTTTTCAGTATCCTATCATTTTGCCTTTTCATACTGTTCATGGGGTTTTCAAGGCAGGAATACAGAAGTGGTTTGCCATTCTGTTCTCCAGTGGACCACATTCTGTCAGACCTTCTCCACCATGACCCTCCAATCTTGGGTGGCCCTACATGGCATGTCTTAGTTTCATTGAGTTAGACAAGCCTGTGGTCCATGTGATTAGATTGACTAGTTTTCTGTGATTATGGTTTCAGTGTGTCTGCTCTCTGATGCCCTCTTGCAACACCTACCATTTTACTTTGGTTTCTCTTACCTTGGATGTGGGGTATCTCTTCACGGCTGCTCCAGCAAAGCGCAGCCGCTGCTCCTATAGTATTGTTCAAATCCATGGTTTCCTAATTGATTCTTTGTCTGGATGATCTGTTTGTTGTTTGGATGATCTGTGCATTGTTGAGAGCAGGGTAAAGTCCCCAACACTTAAAGTGTTACTATTTTTTTCTTATCTGCTCTGTTAATTTTTACTTCATATATTTAGGTGCCAAAGAAGGCAGTGGCACCCCACTCCAGTACTCTTGCCTGGAAAATCCCATGGACAGAGGAGCCTGGTAGGCTGCAGTCCATGGGGTTGCTAAGAGTCGGACACAACTGAGCGACTTCACTTTCACTTTTCACTTTCATGCATTGGAGAAGGAAATGGCAACCCACTCCAGTGTTCTTGCCTGTAGAATCCCTGGGACAGGGGAGCCTGGTGGGCTGCCGTCTATGGGGTTGCACAGAGTCGGACATGACTGAAGCGACTTAGCAGCAGCAGCATATTTAGGTGCTCCAATGTTGGGCACGTACATATTTAAAATTGTTACATCTTTGTTGATGTATCGACCTCTTTATCATGATATAATGCCCCTCCTGTCTTTTTTTGTTAAAAATCACTTTTAGCTTACAGTCTATTTTGTTTGTTACCATTTTCTTGAAATGTCATTTTCCATTCTTTTACTCTCAGTCTATGTGTATATTTAAGGCTAAAGTGAATTTCTTGTGGGCAGCATATTGTTAGATCTTATTTTGCTTTTTAAAATTCATTCAGCTATTCTATGTCTTTTAATTGGAGAACTTAATCTGTTTACGTTAAAGTAATTATGCAGCTAGGAACTTACTATTGTCATTTAAAAAATTGTTTTCTGGATGTTTTGTAGATTCATTGTTCCTATTTCTTATTCTGCTGTCTTTTTTGCTTTGATAGCTTTTGGTATCAGTATTCTTTGAGTTCTTTATTGTTAAAGAATTAATTGTACAACTATGACATGATTTTACCTTGTAATTACCATGGGGCTTTCATGAAATAGCTTAAACTTATAACACCATATTTTAAACTGATGACAATTTAACTTCAATAGAATTTATAAACTTTACACTTTTTCTTCTTTTCCCCCTCACATTTTAGGTTTTTACTTTTAAAATTTACATGTTTTTAAAAAAAATAAATTGTGTAACTAATAATAGATTATTGTATATATGGTTGTTTTTAAAAACTTTTTTAAAGTGAGAGTTGTAAGTGAATTATACACCATGATTAGCATATTGCAGAATCTAATTATGACTGTATATTTATCAATATCAATGATATTTATACTACCTTTTAATAGTTTTATAATGTTCACTAGTGTTCTTTTACTGCCACTCAAAGAACTTCCTTTAGCATTTCTTATAATGTGGTAATGAACTCCGTCAACTTTTGCTTGGTTAGGAAAGTCTTTATCCCTCCTTTGTTTCTGAAATGCAACTTTGCTAGGAATAGAATTCTTGTTAATATTTATTTTCTTTCTATAGTTTGAATATATCATTCTATTTCTTCCTGGCCTGAAATTTTTGTTGAAAAATCTGCTGATAGTCTTATAATGTTCCCTTGTATGTAACTTCTCTCTTTTTTCTTACTGCTCTTAAAACTTTTTTCTTTTTGTCTTTTGTTTCTGAAAATTTAATTTCATGTGTCTTGGTGTAGACTTTGGGAACATGGATCTGGATGTCCATTTTTTTGACCAGGTGAGGGAATTTTTCAGTCATTATTATTTTACTTGCTGTTCCTTTCTCTTTTCTCTTTCTAAAATTCCTATTTTGCAAATGTTTCTTTTTGTTGTTTTCTGTAATTCCTGTAGGCTTTTTACACTCTTTTTCATTCTTTTTCTTTTTGTTCCTCTGACTGCTGAATGGGCTATGCAGCTCTCTGTGTGTTGTGGTTAGGTCCTCTGGTCAGACAAGCTGAAGGCTGTATTCAGCAATGAATGTGGCTACAACATAGATTCCCTGCCTGGGTGCATTGGGAGAAGCAGCTCTAAAGCCAGTAAAAGACTTTTACCTGTTGTCTTAAGCTGACAAGACTGAGCGACTGATCTGATCTGATCTGATCTGATAAGCTGACTTGCAGCTCAAGTTTCCTAACCAAACAGGGTCACCGACTTTGCAAAACTATCAGTGCTGCCTGCCTGCCTCTCCACATGGGTGCTTCTGGGCTGTACAACTTTCGGAAATTGTCTCAAGCCCTCTCAGTTAGACAGGGCTATGTCTCCATACTCTCCACAGTAATTGGGCTCCGTGTCAGCTCCCTTGCCTAGGTGGGAGAGAGAGGGGCTGTTCCAGGTTACTGTCAAATTTTTGAGGTTCTCTGGTTGGGAGGGGTCTGGGAGCTACTTTCAGCCTTGGACTATGAATTAATCCCCCTGCCTGTGCATAGCATAGAAACGCTTTATGCCCCAGGGCAGCTTTGCTCTGGAGGGCGATCATCTCTGCCCATTCACCTCTTGGCTTGATTGCCACTGGACCACACTGATTCTAGGAGTTGTCTCTAGCTCTTCTGGCCAGGTGGAGCGAAAGTGGATGGCACTGTGATTCAGCTCTTCGTCTCGATATAGATAAACTGAGATCTAGAGTTGACAAAATTCCTCATTTGAGGACCCAAATCAGGCAAAACTGTACCCTACCTAGTTGTCAGGTCAGAGTGCACCTCTGATTTGGTTCTGCAGATTAGCAAAGCCACTGGCTGGGATTACTACTTGGGCACTGCAGGTATGAACTGGTCTGCCAAGACCATGTGCTGATTGATGCAAGCCCCCTTCCCTCTTCTCTATCACAGTCAGATTCCCAGTTCTTGAGCCCTACAGATCCCCTGCAATCCCTGTGGTACACAATCAGAGTAGGGACTCCCACAAAGTAACCCACAATGCTTAAGGCAGTGCTGGTTGTACTCCTGGGTTCTCTTTTCCACTGGAGGAACTGTACTGGTCTGGAGGAGGGGCAGTGCAGTCATGTAGCCATTTCTTTTACCCTTTCAAGAGAGTGTATCTTGGTCTTTGTGGTACAAGGTATGCTTTAGTCTCACCCCCATGTTCTAGGATTCTCTCAGTGGTATCTTGTTCTTGAATAGTTATTAATTGTTCTTCTTTTAAGGAGAAGCAGTGTCAGGAATAATCTGTGTCTCCATCTTGGTGATGTCCCATAGTAGAAGTTTAATAAGTCTATTTTACTGTTTATTGACTGATATTTAAATAAAGTGATGAAAACCATGTGGTATAGAGAAACCTTCTTCTATTTGGGTCCTGAGGATACTTAAAGTAATTATCAGTATTCTGCAGGTGGGATCAAGATGAAACAGGTTCCCTATTCAACAAACATTCAGAGAATGTACTTTTATATTACATAGAGGGGATCTGCACATATCAGCAAGACTTCCAGGAGCTAACTCTATTTAGAGAAAATGAGAAACGTACCTACTACAATTCAAAAAAGATGAATTCATGGTGTGTGAGGCACAAACAAGGCAGTGTAACCACACATGAGGGAGAGGTTAGCTCTGCTTTAGGGTAGTAGAGGAATATATTTTTAAATCTTCTGTTTCCAGATTATATAATAACTAGTATCTCTCATCTCATCATTCTCAACTCACCTTCATAATTTCCTTTTTATCTGTATACCATCTTTACAGTTGATCCATCTTTTTAACTTTAATAATTCAAGTAAATGAATTAAGAAATTAAACTTCATCTTAGTACTATAAATGGAAAACCAGTTCACTTGCCATAAAAAGACGGTAACTAAAAATAAAAATGGTATAAACAAAATAGTGTTATTAAATTCTATCTAGGTAGTGTTGCCTGTTCCTTGGCTCTGAGTCTAAGTCTTTATAAAAGAAAGCTTAGCGAGTGTTGGAGAGATGCTCATGACATATTAGCATGGCACTGAAACTTGTTTCTTAACAAATCAGAAAATTAGAAAAAGAATTTAGAATGCCATTCTCACTATGTGATTCAGTGCTATCTAATGACTTCTCTTACCATTATTGGTATCAGTCTCACTTTTTAAGAAGTTTTTTGGTGAATCAATAGTCCAGATTTTACGTCTGATGGATATGATATCAGTAGAAGAGAGGCAAATTTCATGGAAGAAGTCATGTTTGAGGCATTTGGTTGACAGAATCTAAGGCAAGGATATTCCTATGGAGAAACTGCACAGAAAGTATAGTGGTTTCTACGGTGGCAGTAGAAAGAGGAGTGAGAAGACTTGCTTTTTATCTTACAGTCTTATTTTTCTGCCCCTTGAACTCATTCTGGGCTTCCCTGTTAGTTGAGCTGCTAAAGAAATGCCTACAGTGCAGGAGACCCTGGTTCGATTCCTGGATTGGGAAGATCCCTTGGAGAAGAGGTAGGCTACCCATTCCAGTGTTCGTGGGCTTCCCTGGTGGCTTAGCTGGTAAAGAATCGGCCTGCAATATGGAAGACCTGGGTTCGATCCCTAGGTTGGGAAGATCCCCTGGAGGAGGGCATGGCAACCCATTCCAGTATTCTTGCCTGGAGAATCCCCATGGACAGAGGAGCCTGGCAGGCTACAGTCCATGGGGTCACAAAGAGTCAGACACAGCTGAGTGACTAAGCACAGCACACAGCAGCAGAACTCATTCTGGGCCTAGAAATAAGGTTGAGCTGAATGCCATTTCTCATTTCTAATGAGGTGAGCTCATTTCTAATCCCTTTCTCTTAGGTGTCTCCATCTAGATGAAGGCCACCACCTTCAATACCGCATCAGCTTTAGACTATAAATACATTTACAGATGTGATTAATAGGTGCCTTTTCAAATGTATATGACATTGAAAATGAACTTCACTAGTGGGATTTCTTAGAGTCTGTCAGCTTTAGAAATACAGCCTCTCAAGTGCAGATCATTGAACACATTAGTATCATTTCACAAAACATTTTGGGGACCAGTTGTCCTTTGGTGCTTTGAAATCCAAGATAAATGCTGTCAGTCAAGATAGAAAATGATATTTCTTTATGGGTTAGACCTTTGAAGAGATATGGGTATTGAACTTGGCAGCCTATCAGCAGCCACTGGGACTCCTTTCCATTATCCATTTTTTCCCAGAGATAATTTTGACAAGAGACTGGAAAGAATCCTTCTCAGTTCCCTGGGGAATGTAAAATTACTAGATTTATAAGATTTATCTTGTTTGCCTCAGAAGAGCCCAACTTTGAGCTTGTTAAGATGCTTGGGGCTGGTGCACTGGGATGACCCAGAGGGATGGTACGGGGAGGGAGGTGGGAAGGGGGTTCAGAATGGGGAACACGTGTATACCTGTGGTGGATTCATGTTGATGTATGGCAAAACCAATACAATATTGTAAAGTCATTAGCCTCCAATTAAAATAAATAAATTTAAATTTAAAAAAAGAATTATAATTTGTAGGAGAACGAAAAGTAATAATGAAACCACTTCCTTAGAAAGGATGAATTCACAGCTCATGCTAATGTTCAGAAAATATGATCAATATCCTAGTCATTCTCTTCTTGGAATAATAATAGTAAATCTATGGGTTGCCATATTTTTATTGCCTTTTCTGCTTAGTCTATACCAGACACTGTTTTTCATTTCACACACATTAACTTTAATCTTCACATCAACTTTGTAGATTCTTTACCCATTTCAGATGAAGAAATTGAGGTTCCTATGTAACCGGCCAAGGTCATATAGTTAGGAGTGGTTGAAGACAATACCTCCTAATTTTATAAGTCTGTGTCATTAAATTTGGTTCCTAAATTTGACATGATAATCCATGTGAGGTGTGATAAGAATATAATCCAGTAGAAATAAACTTTTAATATAGCTTAAGTTTAGTCTCTCCTCTTTTCTACCCTGTCTTGCATATTAGCATCATGTAAGGATCTGCCTGCATTGCAGGAGACCGGGGTTCGATCCCTGGGTTGGGAAAATCTCCTGGAGAAGGAAATGGCAATCCACTCCAGTATCTTGCCTGGAAAATTCCATGGACAGAGGAGCCTGGCAGGCTTCAGTCCATGGGGTCACAGAACTAAGTCGGACACGACTGAGCGACTAATAATAAGCATAAGAAGTTGTTAGAGAATAAGATTTAGAGTGAGACAGATCTGGATTGAGTCCAGCTCTATCACTTACTAGTTCTCAGACTTGGCAAGAGATTTAATCTTTCTAGTACTCAGTTTCTTTAACTATAAATCAGGTATAATAATAGTGCCTGTCTCTTGAGGTTATTATTATTAATTGAGATAAGGTAATTTAAATGCTTAGTACTTTATCTAGTATGTAGTTAATGTTCAACAATTGCATGTATAATAATCACTATCATTATTCACTTATTTAATCAAAGTTTGACTTTTCCTCTGTGGCAGCTTCTCCTTTCTTCTGTAGTTCTTTGAGTGACCTCCTTTTCTGTGTATGTTGTTTTAAACTCCATTATTTGGTTAACTAATCCTTGACTTAAACTTGTTCTCTACAATGCCCAGCCAGGTTCTACAAATGTGTTAAAAAAAAAAAAGTCACATGCCAATTACTTGGCCTGGTGTAGCTATTGCATAGGTATATAAATATACGCAATTGTATGTGTGTGTGTGTGTTTGAGTGTGTAAGTGAGTGATATATACAGAGACAATGAAAGACCTTTGAGACACTAACCTTATAGGGCATTATTTTGTTAATAGCCCTGCTGATCTCCTCTTGGAAATCCAGATCCATTTTTAAACAGCTAAACTTTCTGGAAGGTCTATGACTCAAATTGTCAAAGCTTACAGAGAGCAAATGCTGGAAGAAGAGACAGCCCCTCCAGCTGTTCCCTTTCCCCTCTCTTTGCAGATGGGAACATGTTCGACAAATCCTTATATGAAATGTGGAAGAAGCAGAAGGGAAACTGTTGAACTGTTTATTTTATTGCAAACAAAGGTTAGGATAGTCTTTGCTGAATATTTTTCTAGGGAGCTGAGAATGAAATCTTATATTAATTGACCAATATGTTTATTTTGAGGGAATTTAAGATTTAACTACCTTGAATTGTATCTCTGTTCATAACACACCTACATGATCTTCTTTAGCCCAGGCACCCCAGTGCAGCAGTTGGGAAAATCTGCTAAGGAAGTAGGGGGAGGAGGAATGAGAATGAGATGAAGACTCAAGAATCATAAGTCACTTTATTGATGGAGCATGTAGAATTAGAAGACTATTCATGACAAGGGAACGAAGATAAATCAGGTGTTTGATGGTCTCAGATTCAAGGATGATCTTGTCTATCCATATTACAATGAGCATAGCCCTTTCAAGAGAACTGAACATACTCTATTCTAAACTTATTTCTCTGAACTATTTATTATAAGGTCTAACATGCTAATCTCCTAATTTCATTCTGTAGTACCCTTTCCCTCATTCAGTTTTCATCAGTGTCCTAGTTTTCTTTTGATTCAAAGATACACAGAGTTCATTCACACTTTAGGGATTTTGTACTCATCTTTCTCTCTTATTAAAATGCCTACTTCCAGGTCTTCGTGACTACCTTCTTCTCATCACTGAGGCTTCAAGCCATGTGCTAACTTATCAGTGAAGCCTTCCCTGACCACTTTTGGCAGGAATGCTTTTTGCTTCCCAATATTCCTTTTACCTTTCTTCCCTTTTTAAATACTTTGGCATACAGCCAAACAGCTATATTAACCAGGTTCTCTGTAACTAGGTATTCTGACCAAAGAAATGTAAGCCAAAGCATAATGTGGTGCTTTGAAAACAATCCCTAAAAAGAAGGAGGTTCATCCTTCTTTCTCCCCATCTCCCTGGAACATCAAGTGTGGTGACTAGGCTCTAGGAACTATCTTTAATCATGGAGAAAAAGGGATTCACTTTGGATTTGCATTTTTCTGTTGGAGCAGAGATCTGGAAAGTGTGAGTGCCTGATGAATTTGTGAGTCTCTAAACTTTTCATGGGTTGTCTACTTAGAAGCTTCTTTTAAATAAAAGAGAAATAAACTTTATCTCATTTAAGCCATTGCTATATATGTATACAAATATATAATTTGTATATTCATTCATATCTACACAAAACCATAGATTGCCTTGGGTAGTATGATTATTTTGATAACATCGAATCTTCCAATCTATCTTTCTATCTGTTTGTGTCATTATTTATTTCTTTCATCAGTGTCTTACAGTTTTTGGAGTACAAGTCTTTTGCCTCCTTAGTTATGTTTATTTCTGGATATTTTATACTTTTTAATGCAATGGTAAATGGGATTGTTTCCTTAATTTCTCTTTCTTATCTTTCATTGTTAGTATATAGAAATGCAACATATTTCTGTGTATTAATTTTTATCTTGCAACTTTATTAAATTCATTAATGAGCTCTAGTAGTTTTCTGGTAAAGTTTTTAGGATTTTCTATATATCGTATCATGCCATCTGCAAACAGTGACAGTTTTACTTCTTTTTTCCAATATGGATTTTTAAATTTCTTTTTCTTCTCTGATTGCTGTGGCTAGGACTTCCAAAACTATGTTAATGCAAGTGGTGAGAGTGGACATCCTTTTCTTGTTTCTGATCTTAGAGGAAATGCGTTCAGCTTTTCACCATTGAGTATGATGTTAGGTGTGTCATGTATGACCTTTATTATGTCGGGGTAGATTTCCTCTATGCCCACTTTCTGAAGAGTTTTTATCATAAATGGATATTGAATTGTATTAAAAGCTTTTTCTGCATCTATTGAGATGATCAAATGGTTTTTACTCTTCAGTCTGTTAATGTGATATATCATGCTGATTGATTTTTAAATATTGAAAAATCCTTAATCCCTGAAATGAATCCCACTTGATCCTGGTGTATGATCCTTTTAATTTATTCTTGTATTTGGTTTGCTAGTATTTTGCTGAAGACTTTTGCATACTATTTACCATAACCAATATATAAAAACAATTTGAATGTCCACTGACAGATGAAGGGATAAAGAAGATGTGAATTATATATTTACAATGGAATAATACTCAGCCATAAAAAGAATGAAATAATGCCATTTGCAGCAACATGGATGGATTTAGAGATTATCGTACTAAATAAAGTAAGCCAAACAGAGAAAGACAAATATCATATGATATCAGTTATATTTGGAATCTAAAAGAAATGATACAAATGAATTTATATGCAAAACAAAAATGGAATCACAGTCATAGAAAACAAACTCATGGTTACCAAAGGGAAAAGGTAGGGAAAGAATAAATTAGGAGTTTGGGATTAACACATACACATTACTGTATATAAAATAGATCACCAACAAAGACCTGTTGTATAGCATAGGGAACTATACTCAATATTTTGTAATAACTTATGAGGGGAAAGACTGAAAAATATATATACATATCCTACGGATATGATTATATTATACATGTATTATATATATTGTGTATGTATATAACTGAATCACTTTGCTGTATACCTGAAAATAACACATTGTAAATCAAATATATTTCAATTAAAAAAAACTGCACAAAATCAATTTAAAGTATCCCTCTCCTGCTTCCATACGCATTTCTCTATTAACCATTACTCTTTGACTTGTCTTCTTTTTATATTTTTAATATTTTTATATATTTATCTAATTTTGTTGGAGTGTAGTTGATTTACAATGCTGTGTTAATTTCAGATATACAGAAAAGTGATTCAATTATACATGTACATATATTCATTCTTTTTTAGATTCTTTCCTCATCTAGGTTATCAAAGAATATTGAGATAGTTCCCTCTGTTATTCAGTATGTTAGTCACTCAGTTGTGCCTGACTGTTTGTGATCCCCATGGACTGCAGCCTGTCAGGCTCGTATATCCATAGAATTCTTTGGGCAAGAATACTGGAGTGATAGCCATTCCCTTCTCCAGGGCGTCTTCCAGACCCAGCAATTGAACCCAGGTCTCCCACATTGCAGCTAGATTCTTTACCATCTGAGCCATCAGAGAAGCCTCATGTTATTCAGAAAGTTCTTGTTTATTATCTGTCTTTTATATATATATATATATAGTAGTGTGTGTATGCTCATCCCAAGCGCCTGACTTATCTCCTCTCTCCTGCAATTCCTTTTTGGTAATCATATGTTTATTTATGATATCTGTGAGTCTGTTTTGGAAATAATTCATTTGTATCATTTTAAAAATTAGATTCCACATATAAGAGATGTCATATGATATTTGTCTCTGTCTGTCTTACTTCGCTTAGTATGATAGTCCCTGGGCCCATCCATCTTGCTGCAAGTGGCATTACTTCATTGTTCTATGGCTGAAGAATACTCCATTGTGTATATGTACCACATCTTCTGTATGCATTCTTCTGTCGATGGATATTTAGGTTGCTTTCGTGTCTTGGTTATTGTAAACTGCTGTTCAGTCACTCAGTCGTGTCCAACACATTGCGACCCCGTGGACTGCAGCACGCCAGGCTTACCTGTCCTTCACTCAGCACGCCAGGCTTACCTGTCCTTCACGGTTTCCCAGAGCTTGCTCAAACTTATGTCCATCGAGTCAGCGATGCCATGCAACTGTCTTGTCTTCTGTCATCCACTTCTCCTCCTGCCTTTAATCTTTCCCAGCATTGGGGTCTTTTCAAATGAGTTGGCTTCTCCCATCAGGTGGTCAAAGTATTGGAGCTTCAGCTTCAGCATCAGACCTTCTAATGAATATTCAGGATTGATTTCCTTTAGGATTGACTGGTTTGATCTCCTTATAGTCCAAGGGACTCTCAAGAGTCTTCTCCAATATCACAAGTCAAAAGCATCAATTCTTCAGCACTCAGCCTTCTTTATGGTCCAACTCTTACATCCATACATGACTACTGGAGAAACCATAGCTTTGACTATACAGACCTTTGTGTTGGCAAAGTAATGTCTCTGCTTTTTAATATGCTGTCTAGGTTTGTCTTAGCTTTTCTTCCAAGGAGCAAGGGTCTTTTAATTTCATGGCTGCAGTCACCATCTGTAGTGATTTTAGAGCCCAGGGAAATAAAGTCTGTCACTGTTTCCATTGTTTTCCCATCTATTTACCTTGAAATGATGGGACTGGATTCCATGATCTTCATTATTTGAATGTTGAGTTTTAAGCCAGCTTTTTCACTTTCCTCTTTCACTTTCATCAAGAGGCTCTTCATAAGGGTGGTGCCACCTCCATATCTGAAGTTATTAATACTTCTCCTGGCAATCTTGATTCCAGCTTGTGCCTCATCCAGCCCAGCATTTCAAGCATGATGTACTCTGCACATAAGTTAAATAAGCAGGGTGACAACATACAGCGTTGATATACTCCTTTTCCAATTTGGAACCAGTCTGTTGTTTCATGTCCAGTTCTAACTGTTGCTTCTTGACCTGCATATAGGTTTGGTAGGAGGCAGGTTGGTGGTCTGGTATTCCTATCTTTTTAAGAATTTTCCACAGTTTGTTGTGATCCACACAGTCAAAGGCTTTAGCATAGTCAATGAAGTAGAAGTAGATGTTTTTCTGGAACTCGCTTGCTTTTTCTATGATCCAATGGATGTTGGCAGTTTGATCTCTGGTTCCTCTTTATTTTCTAAATCAGCTTGAATGTCTGGAAGTTCTTAGTTCTCATACCATTGAAGACTGGCTTGGAGAGTTTTGAGCATTACTTTGCTAGCATATGAAATGAGTGCAATTGTGCGGTAGTTTGGACATTCTTTCTGCAATGGACCTTGGGGTGTGGCCTGTCTTCTTCATGACACTTTTTTTAGTTTGTTTGTTTTTTATTTATGACACTTTTTAACAGTTGGAGAATTCTGATTTCTTTCCTTCTGTATTGCTTGTTCCTCTGATCTACAATGTAGATAAGAGGGGAGGGACCTTATCTTCTTTATTAACTATGGTGTCCTCAGAACTAAAAAATATCTAGTAGGATTCACAGACATAGAGAAAAGACTTGTGGTTGCCAAGGAGGAGGGAATGTGAGGGAGGAATGAATTGGGAGTTTGTGGTTAGCAGATGCGAAGCATTGTAAGTAGAATGAATAAACAAGGTCCTACACTATAGCTCAGGTGCATGCTAAGTCGCTTCAGTCGTGTCCAACTCTTTGTGACGCTATGAACTGTAGCCTGCCAGACTCCTCTGTTCATGAGATTCTCCAGGCAAGAATACTAGAGTGGGTTGCCATGCCCTCCTCCAGGAACCTTTCTGACCCAAGGATCAAACCCACATGTCTTATGTCTCCTTCACTGGCAGGTCGGTTCTTTACCACTACTGCCACCTGGGAAGCCAATAGCTCAGGTAACTACATTCAATATTCTATGATAAATCATAATGGAAAAGAATATGAAAAAGAATGTATATATATATATATATTTGTATAACTGCATAATTTTGCTATGCAGTGTAAATTAACACAGTATTGTAAATCAACTATATTCCTTAAAATAAATTTTAAAAACATCTAATAGGAACTCCATAAAAAATTGTTGAGTGGATGAAATTTGTAGGCTAAAATTCCTGCTGCTTGGATCTGTAGTTGTCTCTGATTCTGTTTCTATGGTTGACCAGTGGTCCTATTAATCATACCTTCTTCCTTTGGAAATAATAATGTATTGCATAACTCTTTCTAGCCTTGGCATGCCTTATGTTATTGTCTTTCACTTTGTTGTATTTTCCAGGTATTGCATTTTTACAAACTGAATGTTTGTGGCAACCCTGCATTATTAAATGATGGTTAGCATTTTTTAGCAGTAAAATATTTTAAATGAATATATGTTCTTTTTTTAGACGTAATGCTATTATGCACTTGATAGACTGTTGTATAGTGTAAACATAACTTTTGTATGCACTGGGAAACCAAAAATTTGTATGGCTTTCTTTATTTCAAAATTTCACTTTATTGTACTCAAATTTGCAATATCGCACAGGTAGCTTGTATATTTGCTGATGCTTTGATCTATTGGGTATTTAACACTCACTTTAACCTTTATTTCTAATTTTTTTGAGGGGGACATCCATTTTAATCTTTAAGTATTTAAAAAGATAAAATTTGAATTATTTTTACTGTATAACCTAAACTATATACATTAGAAAGAAACAGGGTGGAAAATGCTGGGTTTTGTTGTATTCACTTCATATTTATAACTGTTGCCTCAAATAGAATGAATGTGTTTTTATTTTCTTTATTTCTCACTAATGTGTTAAATGTGACAAGGCTGGTACTTTGTAGAGTTGTGCTTCCAGGATCCCAGCAGCTACATGTTGCTAACTCATGTCCAACTTGCCATCTCTTTTGACCTCATACAGAAAAACACACTAGATCTCCCTAAAAATGAGTCAAAGGCAACAACTGGTACAATGAGAAAATGTTTAGAATACTTTACAAGTAGTGGGAAACCAAGGGACACTTTGAAATATTTCTAATGTTTTAAAGGGGGAAAATTAGAAGCTACCCAGGACCAGTGATATTAGCATGGATAGGTGATCTCTGAGAAGAGATGATAAAATATAATGCTCTATACCCAACTCATAGTACCGAGAATTGAGAATGAGTTTCTCTGTATACATAGGGATACGACTAGATTGTGAAAAGGGCTTCTCTAGTGGCTCAGTAGTAAAGAATCTGCTTGCTGTCAGTGTAGGAGATGCGGGTTCCATCCTTGGGTGGGGAAGACCCCTGGAGAAGGAAATGGCTACTCACTCCAATATTCTTGTCTGGGAAATCCCATGGATAAAGGAGCCTGGCAGGCTAGTCCAGGGGGTTGCAAGAGTCAGACACAACTTAGTGACTAAACCACCACCAGTACCACAGAGCTGGAGAGCAGAGCTATCCCCCTCAAATACTACATTTCAGTACCCTTGTGCATTCAAACAGGGATGCCACTTAGGGATATTGCAGCAAATGGTGAATTGAATTAAAAAGGTGTAACACATCTTCTCAGTGTGACAACCATCAGTGTCATACCTTATCTCACATTTCAAAATGAAAGAAACAGTTTCTTTAATTATATTCCTTCATATGAATCAATAGGCTTTATATACCAAAGTCACAATAGCCATATTTAAATAAATCTGTAAATTACCTTTGTATTATAGAAAAGTAAAAGCATAAGAAATAAAGAAGCTTCAGAAATACTGGAAAGTAATTTCAACCAATTGATGACTTCTGAAGCTTACAACTTACTGTGTTCTTCCTAACAAACTAGTGTTGTCATTTTTTAGTAAACCTTGATATCTTACTATCATATTTAATCAAGAAGATTTCTGGTTACCTATTTGATGACACTGCTGCTGCTGCTGCTGCTGCTGCTAAGTCGCGTCAGTCATGTCCGACTCTGTGTGACCCCATAGACGGCAGCCCACCAGGCTCCTCTGTCCCTGGGATTCTCCAGGCAAGAACACTGGAGTGGGTTGCCATTTCCTTCTCCAATGCATGAAAGTGAAAAGTGAAAGTGAAGTCGCTCAGTCGTGACTCCTAGCGACCCCATGGACTGCAGCCCACCAGGCTCCTCTGTCCATGGGATTTCCCAGGCAAGAGTACTGGAGTGGGGTGCCATTGCCTTCTCCCTTTGATGACACTAGGGCTCCCAATAGAAGGGAAAAGGGAATGAAGATTTGGGGACCTTCTCATTTTGCTTCCTGTATCCCTTTCCAAACTTTTAGTGTTCTTTTCTCCCCACTCATCTCTTCTTAATGATAATAACTATTATATATTGAGTGCTTATTATAGATTTCACACTCAGCTTGCTTGCATTACCTTTTTAACCCTGGCGAAAACTATGTGAATTTAGAAGAGGGAGAGTGATGTCTTACTCTCTCCATGCACACCCACTGAGGAGAGGCCATGTGAGGACAAAGAGAGAAGGAGGCTGTCTGAAATCCAGGAAGAGAGCTCTCACCAGAATCCGGTCATGCTGGCACCCTCATCTTGTGCTTTCAGCCTCCAGAACTGGAGGAAATACATTTCTGTTAGGTAAGCCACCCAGTCTATGGTATTTTGTTATGGCAGCCTGAGCTGATGAATGCAACTACTTTATCATCAAAGCCTTTGTCCTCAGTGTCTTGTTACTTTCTTTGGCCAGAGCAACAGGAATTCTTCAGTCCCTAAAAGAAAAGCAAATTGATCAATGTAATTCACACTGATTTGTAAATGACTGACAAGTTTAACCTGAGGGAGGAGGAATTTGCCATTTTAAAGTGAGGTTTGTTATAGCCCTGTCTCACTTCTTCCCCAACTCTGTCCCCAATCCTGGCTCATTTTGTCCAGCTATACACACACACACACAGATTTTTTCTTGAGAAAAGAATTCTTCTTCAATGCCCTTGACTTTCTTGACCACCCTCTTTTCACACACTTGGGAACAGTGGGACATGAGAAAAAGAGGTGATCTGCTTAGCATCTCACTTGTCAAAGTGAGTCCGCCTCTGACAGTAGATTGTTTTTTTCTATCCATGACATGAAAAACAAAATCCTATGAAACCTAATCAGGAAGAGGTCACTCATTATCCCCCTCTAGAACTAAGAACAGAAATTCAAGTCAGCGATTATTTAGCATACGGTTAAGAGTGGAGAAGGAAATGGCAACCCACTCCAGTATTCTTGCCTGGGAAATCCCATGGACAGAGGAGCCTGGCAGGCTACAGTTCATGGGGTCGCAAAGAGTTCCACACAACTTAGCAACTTAACAGCAACAAAGAGTGGTAAGACTTTGGAATTGGCTACTTGGGCTTGAATCTTGTCTCCACAGATTATAGCTGTATGAACTTGGATAAGATTTTACCTCTCACAGCCTTCACTGTCTCATCTTTATAACATGGAGTTTAACTGTTTGAAGGGGTGTGGGATTTAGTTGGATAATCTATATTAAGCTTATAGCAGAGAATCTGGTTTTCTAAGTAGTCAATGAATGTTAGCTTCATTATTATTTACTAAGCACTTCCTGTAAAGGATACTTGGAAATACATAGATAAATAATGTTCTGTTCCTACCTGCAGGGAGCTTACAAGTATGAATAACAGCGTGCAGGATTCCTATGAGGTTAAGGGACTCTTCTAGACACTAAGCCTTTTAAAACATTTTCAAAATTCCTGTTTTCCAGAAAAAACTACTGTTATGCTTTCCTACACACTCAGTTTATCTATCTTCCTAGGCCTTTTGAAGTCAGTTCCACTGGACTTTTTTTGCATCTTTACTTCTAACCCTGTATACAATGTGGCCAAATATTATACCTCATGTATTATTTTTTTGTCACTTCCCTGGTGCTTCTCCAAAGCATGTACAGGAGAGAGACTTCCTTGGAAGAACATTTAGTCCAAAGGCTCCACGTATCACATATGCTGACTGTCATTTCTTCACAAAGATAGTGTATTATCTTGAAACAAACAAAACAACACCTCCGTAGAAATGATCAGCATATCTTAATGGTACCAATTAGCATAAAAATACTTTGCTTCTCTTCTATGTTAGAGCCAAGGCTGCAGTATTTCTGTAGTCACACTGTTGTTGTCTAGACAGGGTTATTGCACTGTGCTTTTTGTTTGAGAAAGAAAGGGAGCCAGTGTTTATCTCCTTGTGCTTATAAAATGGCTCTTTCACTTTCTAGCTCACTTTGAACCTCTCTTCCTTCTATATTTAAACTAATAATATGCTAAAGGGGCTAACTACCAGTTCTTGTCACTTTTCTTAAAGGCGTGGCTTACATAGCTTTTGTGTGAAATTTCCTTCATTACAGTCTCTGACTTAAGGTGGCACAGAAAGCTAGACAGAGGTCAGTGCATGTATAAACAGTATTTAGAACAGTGAAGGGGAAAAAGTCCAACCCGCTTCTCAATGGGCTAAAAATCACAAAGATACTATGTGGTGTGTGGTGGAGGAAGCATGTTTCAATTCATGGCTTATTTAAATTGCTTATCTTCCTGAATGAGTTATTTGAGATAAAAATATTGATATTGTTGAGTGAGCACATATTGCAGTAAGCCAATATTGCACTGAAAAAAAAGGTGATGGTACATTATGCCATCATATGATAGCATAATAAAATGCCAGGTTGATTATATTGTTTCTGGGATTTTGTACATTCAGAAAGTCAATATTAGGGAGGTCAGAATAGCCAGAGAGATACCAAGTAACATTTGGAAATATTGATAACATATGCAGGAAAATGAAAACAGGCACTCTCATTATAGTATCATTTTTTCTTAATTCTATTTAATCATTCAACAAGTATTTACTGAGTTTCTCCCAATGATTCTGAGACTTCATCAATTACACCCTCTTCCAACAACACAAGAGAAGACTCTACACATGGACATCACCAGATGGTCAATACCGAAACCAGATTGATTATATTCTTTGCAGCTGAAGATGGTGAAGCTCTATACAGTCAGCAAAAACAAGACTGGGAACTGACTGTGGCTCAGATCATAAACTCCTTATTGCCAAATTCAGACTTAAATTGAAGAAAGTAGGGAAAACCACTAGACCATTCAGGTATGACCAATATCAAATCCCTTACAATTATACAGTGGAAGTGACAAATAGGTTCAAGGGATTAGACCTGATAGACAGAGTGCCTGAAGAACTATGAATGGAGGTTCATAACATTGTACAGGAGGCAGTGATCAAAACCATCCCTAAGAAAAAGAAATGCAGAAAGACAAAATGGCAGTCTGAGGAAAGCTTACAAATAGCTGAGAAAAGAAGAGAAGCAAAAAGTAGAGGAGAAAGGAAAGACATATCCGTCTGAATGCAGAGTTCCAAAGAACAGCAAGGAGAGATAAGAAAGCCTTCCTAAGTAATAAATGCAAAGAAATAGAGGAAAACAATAAAATGGGAAGACTAAAGATCTCTTTAAGAAAATTTGAGATACCAAGGGAACATTTCTTGCAAAGATGGGCACAATAAAGGACAGAAACACTATGGACCTAACAGAAGCAGAAGATATTAGGAACAGGTGGAAAGAATACACAGAACTATACAAAAAAGATCTTAATGACCCAGGTAACTACAATGGTATGATCACTCACCTAGAGTCAGACTTCCTGCAGTGTGAAGTCAGGTGGGCCTTAGGAACCATTATTATGAACAAAGCTAGTGGAGGTGGTGGAATTCCAGTTGAGATATTTCAAATCCTAAAAGATGATGCTGTTAATGTACTGCAATCAATATGCCAAAAAATCTGGAAAACTCAGCAGTGGCCACAGGACTGGAAAGGTCAGTTTTCGTTCCTATCCCAAAACATGTTCAAACTACCACACAGTTGCACTCATCTCACATGTTAGGAAAGTAATGCTCAAAATTCTCCAAGCTAGGCTTCAACAGTACATGAACTGAGAACTTCCAGATGTTCAAGCTGGATTTAGAAAAGGAAGAGGATCCAGACATCAAACTGCCAATCTATTGGATCATAGGAAAAGCAAGAGAATTCCAGAAAAATATCTATTTCTGCTTCGTTGACTTGCTAAAGCCTTTGACTGTGTGGATCACCACAAACTGTGGAACATTCTTAAAGAGTTGAGAATACCAGACCACCTGACCTGCCTCCTGTTAAATCTATATGCAGGTCCAGAAGCAACAGTTAGAACTGGACATGGAACAACAGACTGGTTCCAAATTGGGAAAGGAGTATGTTAACACTACATTGTCACTCTGCTTATTTAATTGATATGCAGAGTGCATCATGCTTGAAATGCTGGGCTGGATGAGGCACAAGCTGGAATCAAGATTGCCAGGAGAAATATTAATAATGTCAGATATGCAGATGACACCACTTTTATGGCAGAAAATGAAGAGGAATTGAAGAGCCTCCTGATGAAAGTGAAAGAGTAAAGTGAAGAAGCTGACTTATACTTAACATTCAAAAATTAAGATCATGGCATCTGGTCCCATCACTTCATGGTAAATAGATGGGGAAACAATGGAAACAGTGACCAATTTTATTTTATTTTATTTTATTGACTCCAGAATCACTGCAAATGGTGACTGCAGCCATGCAGGTAAAAGACACTTGCTCCTTGGAAGAAAAGCTATGACAAACCTAGACAGCATATTAAAAAGCAGAGCCATTACTTTGCCAAGTCATGTAAGGATGTGAGAGTTGGACCATAAAGGAAGTTGAGTGTCAAGTAATTGATGCTTTTGAACTGTGGTGTTGGAGAAGACTGCTGAGAATCCCTTGGACAACAAGGAGATCCAACCAGTCCATCCTAAAGGAAATCAGTCCTGAATATTCATAGGAAGGACTGATGCTGAAGCTGAAAATGCCAATACTTTGGCCACCTGATGCAAAGAACTGACTCATTGAAAATGACTGTGATGCTGGGAAAGATTGAAGGTAGGAGGAGAAGGGACAACAGAGGATGAGACGGTTGGATGGCCATCAACGACTTGATGGACATGAGTTTGAGCAAACTCTGGGAATTGGTAATGGACAGGGAAGCCTGACGTACTGCAGTCCATGGGGTCACTAAGAGTCAGACAAGACTGAGCAACTGAACTGAATAGAACTGATTATCATTTCAAGTACCACTATAGTGACAAATACCTCTGACACAGCTCATTGATCCCTACCTACTATATCAATGCCCTTGGGTAATCCTTGAGTGTGGACTGGACCTAGAACTTGCTTCTGCACAATAGAGAGAAAACAGATGGGTTGTAATTTCATAAGTTGGTTACAAAAGATCATGACTTTAATCTTGCTAAGACTGTCTCTCTTTCTGGCACTCTCCTTTGCCTTTATGCTTGTTTGTTCTTGTAAAGCAAGCTGCCACATTGTGATGTACTCTGTGGAGAGGTCCACGTGGATCAGAGACTGTGAGGCAGAAGATGCAGTTAAGCTGCTCCTGGATAAGATACACTTTAAAAAGGAAATGCCGAGATGGAATTGGCTGTTATGAAAGATTCTCAAAAGTTATTTTTCTTAGCAATTTACAAACACTTGCTCTTTCTTCGGTTTCAACTAAACACAAATGCCATGGGTGTGTGTATATGTGTGTGTGTGTGGTATTTTACAGCATATTTCCCCATTTGCCATACTTCTATGTCTTTCTGTTTTATGTATTCACTTTTTATGACTTTTTTAGCTGCTTTTTTTGTTCCATGGAATGCAGCTTGTCTTTAAAGAAAATACATGTGCTTCAAGGCTAAAGCTTACTGACTTTGCAGTCTTACTTATTTTTTCTGAACCTTAGGTTTCCTGTGTGAATTTTCTTTTGATGTACTCCTTTCTCAATTTTGAACCAGAATACAAATATCTGCTATATTAGAAATTACCTTTGTATTTTAAGTGAGAGAAACCCAACTCAGACTAGCTTAGATGAACAATAAAGTAGAAATTTAGAAATGTATTGATTGAGGTAACTTCAGAAAGGGGTATAATTGAAGCTCAGGGATTACTGACATCTGGGACTGTAGTGTCATAGTGTAGTGTCATAAAAACTGTCCCTTTTCTTCTATAAACTCTACTACTTTCTGGTCAGCTTCATTTTCTCAGACTGGCTTCTTTCACAAGGCTGGTAACTTGGTTACAAGCAGCCCTTACTTACATCTATGACATAGGCTTGCCACCAGAAAAGGGAAGAATTTCTTTTCCAAGATCCAATTTAACAAATGCCAAGGAAAGTCTTATGGCAGAAAGCAAAGAATAACTAAAGAGCCTCTTGATGAAAGTGACAGAGGAGAGTGAAAAAGTTGGCTTAAAACTCAACATTCAGGAAACTAAGATCATGGCATCCGGTCCCATCTACTGCTGCTGCTGCTAAGTCACTTCAGTCGTGTCCGACTCTGTGCGACCCCATAGATGGCAGCCCACCAGGCTTTCCTCTCCCTGGGATTCTCCAGGCAAGAACACTGGAGTGGGTTGCCATTTCCTTCTCCAATGTGTGAAAGCGAAAAGTGAAAGTGAAGTCGCTCAGTCATGTCCAACTCTTCGCGACCCCATGGACTGCAGCCTACCAGGCTCCTCCGTCCATGGGATTTTCTAGGCAAGAGTACTGGAGTGGCTTGCCATTGCCTTCTCTGCCGGTCCCATCACTTCATGGCAAATAGATGGGGAAACAATGGAAACAGTGACAGACTATTTATTTATTTATTTGACTCCAAAAGCACTGCAGATAGTGACTGCAGCCATGAAATTAAAAGACCTTGCTCCTTGGAGGAAAAGCTATGACAAACCTAGACAGTATATTAAAAAGCAAAGACATTATTTTGCCAACAAAGACCCATCTAGTCCAAGCTATGGTTTTTCCAGTAGTCATGTATGGATGTGAGAGTTGGACCATAAAAAAAGCCGAACACCAAAGAATTAATGCTTTTGAACTGTGGTGTTGAAGACTCTTGGGAGTCCCTTGGACAACAAGGAGATCAAACCAGTCAATCCTAAAGGAAATCAGTCCTGAATATTCATTGGAAGGACTTAAGCTGAAGCTGAAATGCCAATAGTTTGGCCACCTGATGCGAAGAACCAACTCATTGGAAAAGACTGTGATGTAGGGGGAAAGGGAATGACAGAGGATGAGGTGGTTGGATGGCATCGCCGACTCAATGGACATGAGTTTGAGTAAGCTCCAGGAGTTGGTGATTGACAGGGAAGCCTGATGTGCTGTAGTATATTGGTTGCAAAGAGTCGGGTATGACTGAGTGACTGAACTGAACTGAAGAAAAGACTGCACCTTGGGTTCCATGGTTGTGGAAAAAGACAGAAGCCTATATATGTGGTAACCCTCAAGGAAATTGCCTAGTCATCATGTGTGAGGGGGGCATTACATCATTTTTGGAAAGATTATTGTGAGTTACAAATAAAAATTCTTCTGAAGTATTTTTCTTACATTATTATTGTTATTTTTCTATGCTTGTGGAAAGAATACTCTCATCTGTAGATATGTGAAATAGAAACTGTAGATCTGCTCTAGATTCATCACCAACCAATTTTGAGAATTAGAATAAAATCATCAGTGGTAAATGTAAAATAAGAGTTAAGTGTTTTCTAATTGTCTTTCTTTGCATGCATGCTAATTCGCTTCATTCGTCTGTTTGTCCTGTGGATCCTATGGACTATAACCCGTCAGGCTCCTCTGTTCATGGGATTCTCCAGACAAGAACACTGGAGTGGGTTGCCAATGCCCTCCTCCATCTCTCTCCTTAGGTATTATTAAATGTCTTCTAAAAAGAGGTTCAACATTGAGAATATTTAATATAAGATTAAAGAAAAACTTTGAGGAAGAAAAACAATTACCCAGAAACCCATTTACTTGTTGTGTTTTTGCATATATCCTTCCAGGTCTCCTCTACATCCCCAAAACACCCAAAGAGTTATGATTGTATTTACCTATTACTTTCTATCTTGCTTTTAATATTATGTGATAAATATTTCTTACCTAGGTAGCAATCAGAATGATAACATTATGCTATTCAGTTGTGTTGATAGTCATAATTTATGTTGTACTTCCTATTTATTGGCTGGATTTTACAATTTGTTGTTCAATCACTAAGTTGTGTCTGCCTCTGCAACTTCATGAACCCCGCACACCAGGCTTTTTTGTCCTTCACTATCTCCTGGAGATTGCTTGAACTCATGTCCATTGTGTTGGTGATGCCATTCCACCATTGCATCTTCTGTTGCCCCCTTCTCCTCTTGTCCTCATCTTTCCCTGCATCAGTGTCTTTTCCAATGAGTCGACTCTTTGCATCAGGTGGCCAAAGTATTGGAGCTTCAGCATCAGCATCAGTCCTTCCAGTGAATGTTCAGTGTTCATTTCCTTTAGGATTGACTGATTTGATCTCCTTGCTGTCTGAGGGACTCTCAAGAGCCCTCTCTAGCACTGCAATTCAAAAGTATCAATGCTTTGGTGCTCAGCCTTCTTCATAGTTCAACTCTCACAATCCTACATGACTACTGCCTTGACTATATGGATTTTATTTGCAAAGTGACATCTCTGCTTTTTAATATGCTGTCTAGATTTGTCATAGCTATTATTCCAAGGAGCAAGTGTCTTTTAATTAATGGTGACTGTAGTTACCATTTGCAGTGATTTTGGAGCCCAAGAAAATAAAATCTCTGTCACTGTTTCCAATTTTTCCTCATCTATTTGCCATGAAGTGATGGGACCAGATGCCACGATCTTAGTTTTTTAAATGTTGAGTTTTAAGCCAGCTTTTTCACTCTCCTCTTTCACCTTCCTCAAGAAGCTCTTTAGTTCCTCTTTGCTTCCTGCCATTAGAGTAGTATCATCTGCATATCTGAGGTTGTTGATTTTTCTCCCAGGAATCTTGATTCCAGCTTGTGATTCCTCCAGCCTAGCATTTCACATGATGTACTCTGCACATAAGTTAAATAAATAGAGTGACAGATAAACAGGATGTACTTCTTTCCCAACTTTGAACCAGTCTGTTGTTCCAGGTCTGGTTCTAACTGTTGCTTCTTGACCTGCACACATGTTTCTCAGGAGACGGGTAAGGCAGTCTGGTATTCCCACTTCTTTCAGAATTTTCTGCGGTTTGTTGTGATCCACACAGTCAAAGGCTTTAGTGTAGTTAGTAAAGTAGAAGTAGTTTTTGTTTGTTGTTGTTGTTGTTGTTTTTTATTTCCTTGTTTTATCTATGATTCAATGGAAGATAGCAATTTGAGCTCTGGTTCCTTAGCATTTTCTAAATTCAACTTTTACATCTGGAAGTTCTCGTTTCATGTACCACTGAAGCCTAACTTGAACAATTTTGAGCATAACCATGAGAGCATGTGAAATGAGTGCAGTTGTACGGTAGTTGGAACATTCTTTTGCATTGCCTTTCTTTGGGATTGAAATGAAAACTGACCTTTTCCATTCCTGTGGCCACTGCTTAGTTTTCCAAATTTGCTGACATATTGAGGGTATCAGTTTAACAACATCATCTTTTAGGACTTGAAATAGCTCAACTGGTATTTCATCACCTCTACTAGCTTTATTTGTAATAATGCTTAGGGCCCACTTGACTTCACACTCCAGGATGTAGGCACTAGGTGAGTGACCACACTATCATTTTTATCCGGGTCATTAAGACCTTTTTTGTATAGTTCTTCTGTTTACTCTTGGTACCTCTTCTTAATCTCTTCTGCTTCTGTTAGGTCCTTACCATTTTTGTCCTTTATTGTGCCCATCTTTGCATGAAATGTTCCCTTGATATCTCCAATTTTCTTGAAGAGATCTCTAGTCTTTCCCATTCTATTGTTTTCCTCTATTTCTTTGCATTATTTGCTTAAAAATATTTCTTAGCTCTCCTTGCTATTCTCTGGAACTCTGCATTCAGTTGGGTATATCTCTCTCTTTATCCTTTGCCTTTCACCTCTCTTCTTTTCTCTGCTATTTGTAAGGCCTCCTCAGACAACTATTTGCCTTTTTGCGTTTCTTTTTCTTGGAGATGATTTTTGTAACCACCTCTTGTTCAATGTTATGAACCTCTGTCCATAGTTCTTCAGGTAGTCTGTCTACTAGATTTAATCCCTTGAATTTATTTGTTACCTCCACTGGATAATCATAAGTGATTTAAGTCATACCTGAATGGTCTAGTGGTTTTCCCTGCTTTCTTCAATTTAAGCCTGAATTTTAGAATAAGGAGCTTATAATCTGAGTCACAGTCAGCTCCAGGTCTTGTTTATGCAGATTGCATAGAGCTTTTCCATTTTGAACTGCAAAGAATATAATTGATCTGATTTCAATATTAACAGTTAGTGATGTCTATGTATAGAGTCATCTTTTGTGTTGTTGGAAGAGGGCGTTTGCTATGACAAATGCGTTTTCTTGGCAAAGCTCTGTTAGCCTTTGCCCTAATTCATTTTGTATTTCAAGGCCAGACTTCGTTGTTACTCCAGGTATCTCCTGACTTCTACTTTTGCATTCAAATCTCCTGTGATGAAAATGATATCATTTTTGGTGTTAGTTCTAGAAGGTCTTATATGTTTTCATAGAACCATTCAATATCAGCTTCTTCAGCATTAGTGGTGGAGGCATAGACTTGGATGTTATGTGGTTTGCATTGGAAACAAGCCAAGATCATTCTGCCATGTTTGGGATTGTACCGAAGTACTGCATGTTGAACTCTTCTTGACTATGAGAGCTAATACATTTCTTCTAAGGATTTCTTGCCCACGGTAGTAGAAATAATGGTCATTTGAATTAAATTCTCACATTCCTGTCCATTTTAGTCCACTGATTCCTAAACTCTTGATATTTATTCTTGCCATCTCCTACTTGACCACATCCCATTTACCTTGATTCATGGGCCTAACATTCAAGGTTCCTGTACAATATTGTTCTTTATCGCATTGGACTTTACTTTTACCATCAGGCACATTCACAACCGAGCATCATTTCTGCTTTGCCCAGCCTCTTCATTCTTCCTGGATCTATTTTTCTGGTCTTCTCTAGTAGCATATTGGATGCTTACTGACCTGGGGTCTCATCTTTGGTGTCATATCTTTTTGCCTTTTCATGTTGTTCATGAGATTCTTAAGGCAAGAATACTGAAGTGGTTTGCCATTCCCTTCTCCAGTGGACCAGGTTTTGTTAGATCTCTCCACCATGACCCATCCATCTTGAGTGGCCCTGCATGACAGTTTAATTTTGGCTGTTGTAGATAACATCACATTACATTGTTAGCAGTGTACTGGATATGTTGTATGTGCATAATGTTGTTCACAAACAGGCAATTATAATACGGCAAAGTGCTCAATAAGCACTTGTTGCATAAGTGAATGTGTCAAAATATGGTTTCATGGAAGTAAGTAGAGTTAAACATGGAAAGAACATTGGACTGAGGTTAAAAAGAGAGGAAAACTCATGTGCAGTTGAAAATTGTGGTAAAGGAAAAAGGTATTAAAATTAAGATGCTTCCTGTATCATGAACATTGACTTCTGTGTATACCTTTTCGGTGTCCTTGGACAAAACCTTTACTCTCCTGAGCCTCAGTTTCTAAAGAATATTTGAAGTTACTTTCAAGTAAAACAATTAGTTTGCTGTCTGATGTTGAGTGTATGTAGACAGTCTAACCAAAGAATAGTTATCAATAATGCTTTTCTAATACAGATTACAAAGAGCAAACTATAGTAATTCTAAACAATTTAACTATCTTGATGGCTGCTGGAAGCCAGTGCTACCAAAGGCAGGGTATTTTATAAATCCTTTGCATGTTTGATTGATTTTTTTTATGTCTATGGGAGTAAAGAAAGAAAGCAGTGAGAGAATCTTTGTCATCTACAAATGAATATGATAAGTAGGTAAAGCTATCAAGAGATCAAATGTAAGCAAAATATTTTTAAGGGAGATGAATGAATTCTGGAAACACTAGAGTGATTTATATGTTCCAATATGCGTAAAAACAATGTAGAGGACTATGAAGCTTTTACTTTGTGGACATTTGGAGGAAAAACTAGTGATCAATAAAAGCCATCTTGTGTTAAGAAGAAACTCTGCCAAAGTAAATTTGGTTCCTTATTGTTTGGGGTTAGTGGCTTGATATATTGGATATTCTCATACACAGGAGTTATATTGGTTTCAGAAAATCAATTTACAAAGGCTTCCATGTCATACATCTTGTAGCTGAAATGATGAATTTGTATATACTTAAGCGAATTTACAGTCGATTAAGCAACCACTGTAGTATGACAACAAAGCAATCTAAGCAATCTTATGCTCCATTCATAGATGTTTAATGTCCATAAAGAGGGAAATAATGATCCCCTTGGTTATTAAAGTTAACAGTGCTCAGGAAGGTCCTTAGCTCTCCAGGTGCCCTTTCCTTCTAAAGACAGCACTGAGAAAAAGATAAAAGAATAGATGGGGAAGCTTAAATAGTTTAGAGATGAAAAAACTGGAAGCTAACTTACAATTTTAGAGATGGATAAAGAAAAGAGGAAACTTTCTACTTAAATCAAAAGGCAGGTGGTATTGAGATACCTGCCTTTTGATTTAAGTAGAAATAGTGTCAGACCAGGCAGAATGAGTGTATTGTGGGTTTCCTAAGGAATGATATTGCATCTTATTGAGCACTGGAATTCATTCTTATCCCTAAGGCCTAGCACATTATGCCTGGAACAGAGGAAACAGTAAACAATTATTGAATAAATGATAAATGCAAAAACTTGAACAAGAGTTACCTTCCAAACTGAGAACATGCCCTGACAATATGTATCTTCATCTCTCAAGGACAATGAAACAGTGTAAATTATAGTTTGCCCAAGACAGTGCTACTGCCTCTGCTGCTGCTGCTGCTGCTGCGTCACTTCAGTCGTGTCCGACTCTGTGCGACCCCATAGACGGCAGCCCACCAGGCTCCCCCGTCCCTGGGATTCTCCAGGCAAGAACACTGGAGTGGGTTGCCATTTCCCTCTCCAATGCATGAAAGTGAAACGTGAAAGTGAAGTCGCTCAGTCGTGTCCACTGCCTCTAGCATGGTGGAAAGAGAATACTGCAATGGTAGAGTCTATAGGTATCTTAACCAACTTTCCTTTCTAGATAGGGAACCAAATCCCCCAAAAGACCAAGAGGCTTGTCCAAGATCTCATAGCTAATTAGAAACACAATTGGTTTAGAAAATGTTTATCTTTTGTTCCTAGCGCAACAAAGCTTTCCGTGCCTCCTTCCTGCCCTGCTGATCTCAGCTGTTTCATAAGCAAGTCTTTGAATCCATTTTCCACCTGAGCACTTGATGTAAATTGATTCCTGTCCATCACTCCAGAACTCATTCCCTATCTCCACTCTTTGCCTGCTAAACTGATTTGGATTCTTATTCTTGTGCTTATTTTGTCCCTTAGTAGAGGCCTGCTGAGAGGCCTTCCCAGGAACACCATTGCTCCCAGTCTTGGGTTTTAGTCAACATTGTCATTATCCTTTTTCTCTTAGATCGGCAGAGATGATGGTTTTATTAGTTATCTATTGCTGTGTAACAGACTACCCCCAAATTAAGTGCCTTAAACTACGAATATTTATCATCTTGCAAAAAGCAATTGCAAAAGCAATTAAAATTAAAGCTTTTATTATTGGGGAATATATTTGTGTAGTCCCCAAATAGAAAACAAAAAATATTTGTTTTTAAATGTGTTATTTATTTATTTAAAAATATTTGTTTGACTGCCTTGGGTCTTAGTTGCAGCATGCAGGATCTTTTGTTGTGGAGTGTGGGTTTCTCTCTAGTTGTGGTGCTTGGGCTGTAGAGCACACAGATTCAGTAGTGACAGCTGCAACACATGTAATCTTAGTTTCCTGACTGGGGATCAAATCAGCATTCCCTGTATTGGAAGGTGGATTCATAACCACTGGACCACCAGGGAAGTCCCATCATCTCATTTTCTGTGGGGAGGAATCTTGTAGATGCTTAGCTGGGTGGGTCTGGTTTAAGGCTTCTCATGAAATTACAGTCAAGATACTGGTTGGGGCTGTAGTCTCATCTGAAGGTTCAGCATGTGGAGTGTCCATTTACAAACTCATTGACATGGTGTTGACAGACTTCACTTCCTCACTGGCTGTTGGCCAGAGGCTTCAGTTCTACACCACATGGACCTTTCCATAAGTTGCCTAAGTGTTCTCATAGCATGGCAGCTGGTTTCTCCCAGAGCTGATGAACTAAGTGAGAAACAGAGAGAGGGAAAGAAAAGCCATGTTTTTTATAATACAACCTCAGAAGTGAAATACCATCTGTTATGTGATATTTCTTACTCAGACTTTCTTGGTTACAGAGAGGGAGGAGATTACCAAGGATTGGAAAATTCCATGGGTGGAGGAGCCTGGTAGGCTACAGTACATGGGATCATAGAGTCGACCATGACTGAGCAACTTCACTGGTTCACTGGATGAATACCAGGAGGTGGGGATACCTTTGGGGTCCATACTGGAGACAGGCTGCCACAAGAGTACAGGAGTGCTCTTTGGCAATGATGTCCCAAAGCAATTAAAATTAAAGCTTTTATTATTGGGGAATATATTTGTGTAGTCCCCAAGTCAAAATAATATAAAAATACTCAAACAAGATTCTTATTCTTGTCCTCATCTTTGCCCCTTCTTATAGGTAACCATTTAAAAAACTTTCTTTTATATTAATTAAGAGATGAGAAAAACATTTTTAAAAAGAATCAGATGGTAAATATTTTAGGCTTTATGGACAATTCAGTCTCTGTTGCAAGTATTTTAATTCTTTTGTTGTAGGATGAATGTACTCAAAGACAATAATAGTAAGGAAGAGATCCTGTCTGTGTGTAAATAAAACTGTTTATGTACACTGAAATTTGAATTAAATTTTTTTTTCTGTATTATAAAATATTCTTATTTTGATTTTTTTTGGTCATTAAAAATGAAAAAATAATGCTTAGCTGTGTGTTGTTTTAAATCAGGCTGACATTACTTTGCCAACAAAGGTCTGTCTAGTCATGGCTATGGTTTTTCCAGTAGTTATGTATGGATATGAGAGTTGGACTGTAAAGAAAGCTGAGTGCTGAAGAATTGATGCTTTTAAACGGTGGTGCGGGAGAAGACTCTTGAGAGTCCCTTGGACTGCAAGGAGATCCAACCAGTCCATCCCAAAGGAGATCAGTCCTGGGTGTTCATTGGAAGGACTCATGTTGAAGCTGAAACTCCAATGATTTGGCCATCTGATGCAAAGAACTGACTCATTTGAAAAGACCCTGATGCTGGGAAAGATTGAAGGCAGGCGCAGAAGGGTACAACAGAGGATGAGATGGTTGGATGGCATCACTGACTCAATGGACATGAGTTTGGGTCGACTCCAGGAGTTGGTGAGGGACAGGGAGGCCTGGCGTGCTGCAGTCATGTGGTCGCAAAGAGTCGGACATGACTGAGTGACTAAACTGAACTGAACTGATTTTGCCCACTAGCAGTAGTTTATCAACCTCTGTTTTAGATTTTCTTTATGCAAATACAAGCAAATATGATTATATAGTTTTCTTTTTTCCCCTTTATGGACATTAAATAATTCTGGGTCACTCCAGAGCAAGCCCCTTATCTGTAATCTCTTCTTGGTATTTATCTGAAGAAACTAAAAACCCTAATTAGAAAAGATAAATTCCCTCTATATTCATTGCAGCATTATTACAATAGCTAAGATATGGAAGCAACTTTAGTAGCCATCAATAGAAAAAAATGAATGAAAAAGATGTGGTGTATAATACAATGGAATATTAGCCATAAAAAGAATGAACTCTTGGTATCTGAAACAATATGGGTGGACCTGGAAGGCATTATGCTATGTGAAATATGTCACATATAGAAAGATAAATATCATATAATTTCATTTATATATGGAATCTGGTGGGGGTGGGGCTCGTGTTCCAGTGTCCTATCTTTTTACCTTTTCATGCTGTTTCTGGGATTCTCAAGGCAAGAATATTGAAGTGGTTTGCCATTCCCTCCTTAGGTGGACCACATTTGGTCAGAACTCTCCACAGTGACCCCTTCGTCTTGGGTGGCCTTGCACGTTACGGCTTATAGCTTCATTGAGTTACACAAGGGTGTGATCCATGTGATCCTTTAGGTTAGTTTTCTGAGATTGTGGTTTTCATTCTGGAGACCATGGGATTGTAGTTTTTGCTTCTTCTGTTTGCCTTCTGATGGATGAGGATAAGAGGCATTGTGTGTGTGTGTGTGTGTGTGTGTGTGTGACATCATGTGACATCGTGGATTGCAGCACACGAGGCTTCCCTGTCCTTCATTATCTGCCAGAGTTGCTCAAATTCATGTCCACGGAGTCAGTGATGCTATCTACCATCTCATCCATCCTCTGCTGTCCTCTTCTTTTGCCTTCATTCTTTCCTAGCATCAAGGTCTTTTCCAGTGAGTCAGGTCTTTGCATCAGATAGCCAAAGTATTGGAGCTTCATCTTCAGCGTCAGTCCTTCCCGTGGATATTCAGGGCTGATTTCCTTGAGGGTTGACTGGTTTGATCTCCTTGCTGCCCAAGGAACTCTCAAGAGTCTTCTCCAGCACTATAATTTGAAAGCATCCATTCTTGGATGCTCAGCTTTCTTTATGGTCCAGTTCTTACAAATCTATCAGAAAAACCATAGCTTTGATTATATGGACCTTTGTTGGCAAAGTGATGTCTCTGTTTTTAATATGCTGTCTAGGTTTGTCATAGGTTTCCTTCTAAGGAGCAAGCAGTCGCCATCCACAGTGATTTTTAGAGCCCAAAAGAAAATCTGTCACTGTTTCCACTTTTTCTCCATCTATTTTCTATGAAGTGGTGGGATCAGATGCCGTAATCTCAGTGTTTTTAATGTTGAGCTTCAAGCCAGCTTTTCACTTTTTTCTTTCATCTACATTAAGAGGCTTTTTAGTTTCTCTTTGCTTTCTGCCATTAGAGTAGTATCATCTGCATATCTGAGGATGTTGATATTTCTCCCAGCAATCTTGATTCCACCTTGTGATTCATCCAGCTCAGCATTTCACATGATGTACTCTGCATATAAGTTAAATAAGTAGGGTGACAATATGCAGCCTTGATATACTACTTTCCCAATTTTGAAACAGTTCATTGTTTCATGTAAGGTTCTAACTGTTGTGTGTTGATCTGCATACAGGTTTCTCAGAGACAGATAATGTGGTCTGGTATTCCCATCTCTTTAAGAATTTTCCCCTTACAGTTTGCTGTGATCCATACAGTCAAAGGCTTTAGCATGGTTAATGAAGCAGAATAGATATTTTTCTGAACTTCCCTTGCTTTCTCTATGCTTCATCAAATGTTAACAATTTGATCTCTGGTTCCTCTACCTTTTTTAAACCCAGGTTGTACATTGGGAAGTTATCAGTTGACATACTGCTGAAGCTTAGCTTGAAGGATTTTGAGCATAACCTTGCTAGGATGTGAAATGAGCAAAGTTGTACAGCAGTTGGAACATTCTTTGGCATTGCGCTTCTTTGGGATTGAAATGAAAACTGACCTTTCCAGTCCTGTGGCCACTGCTGAGTTTTCCCAATATCTGACATATTTAGCATATAACTTTAACAGCATCAAATATTTGTATTTGAAATAGCTCAGCTGGCACTCCATCACCTCAACTAGCTTTGTTCATAGTAATGTTTCCTAAGGCCCATTTGACTTCACACTCTAGGATGATGGCTCTAGGTGAGTGACCACACCATCATGGTTATCCAGGTCATTAAGAATCTTTTTTTTGTATAGTTCTTCTGTGTATTCTTGCCACCTCTTCTTAATGTCTTCTGCTTCTGTTAGGTCCTTGCCATTTCTGTCCTTTATAAAGCCCATCCTTCCATGATAAATAGTGGGAGACTAAAGACTTCTATTCATAATGTAAGAAGAAGTGTTACAATGTAACTTTGTTGTTGTGGGGACCTATTTTATCACCTTTACATACAAATAATCTTAGCATTTGTCAATCACAGATGCCCTAAAAGCCCTGAGGTGGGGGCAAACCATTTTTGTTCCCTTTAGTTTTCCAGTAATTTTATAGAATATGATTCAGGTAGGTGCTGAGAAGCCTTTATTTGTTTTCTTCCTTCCCCTCTATTCTTCCTGACTCCTCATGGATGTCTGTTTCATGTTGCCGCCTTGTCTGTGTTCAGTGATTGTGAGAATCCGCCCACTGTGTGTCCATTCATCCTGTGTTTCAGAATGGGACATCTTCAAGGCAAAGACAAATGTATCTGTTATGCTTAACCTGATGGCCTTTTGTAGTTTAGCTTCAATTTGTTAGGCTCTGAGACACATTTACTAAGTGAGGAGAGGTTACAAAGTAGAATACCCTATCCTGTTATTTTTGATAGTCACAATAGTTTGGTGTACTTTATATGAGCAGAAACAATGTACCAAGCACTGTGCTAACAGCACAACACACATTATCTGTAGTAATCCTCAACTACCCAACATATAATGATGAGGAAATGGAGATCAAGGGAGACTGAGTGACTTGTTCAGGGTAATAGATGCAGTAAATGGCAAAACTGAGACTCGAACCCTTGTTTCCATAATATCAAAATCTGCATATGACATTCTCCAGATATCTTTTCAAGTTAGATTCATAGTTGAACCCACTATAGAACCCACTCTAGCTAGTTTAAGCATCAGGGAAATTTATTAAAGGATATTAAGTAGCTCACAGAAGCTCTGGGAATGCCAGAGAAGCCCAGGATTTAGTCCTTTTCTTACAGCTGATCACTTGCGTAGAGCACAGAAATCTTTCCTCACAAATATTCACCTTAATAATTTATAATGATTCAATCCTTATCTTTTTTTTTCTCTTTTGCTGTCATTTATTATTTTTATAACCAGACAAAAATATGTAAAAGTTTTTAAAAGCCTTTTGGGGCAGATAATTTTTTTTTTTTTTTGTATTCCAAATTTCTTATTCATCCAATAGTGTCTCAATAAATATATATATATATTTTAAATTTAAATTTATTTATTTTAATTGGAGGCTAATTACTTTACAATATTGTATTGGTTTTGCCATACATCAACATGAATCCGCCATGGGTATACATGTGTTCCCCATCCTGAACCCCCCTCCCACCTCCCTCACTGTACCATCCCTCTGGGTCGTCCCAGTGCACCAGCCCCAAACATCCTGTATCCTGAATTGAACCTGGACTGGAGATTCATTTCTTATATGATATTATACATGTTTCAATGCCATTGTCCCAAATCATTGCACCCTCTCCCTCTCCCACAGAGTCCAAAAGACTGTTCTATACGTCTGTGTCTCTTTTGCTGTCTAGCATACAGGGTTATCATTACCATTTTTCTAAATTCCATATATATGCGTTAGTATACTATATTGGTGTTTTTCTTCCTGGCTTACTTCACTCTGTATAATAGGCTCCAGTTTCATCCACCTCATTAGAACTAATTCAAATGTATTATTTTTAATGGCCGAGTAATACTCCATTGTGTATATGTACCACAGCTTTCTTATCCATTCATCTGCTGATGGACACCTAGGTTGCTTCCATGTCCTGGCTATTATAAACAGTGCTGCGATGAACATTGGGGTACACGTGTCTCTTTCAATTCTGGTTTCCTCGATGTGTATGCCCAGCAGTGGGATTGCTGGGTCATAAAGCAGTTCTACTTCCAGTTTTTTAAGGAATCTCCACACTGTTCTCCATAGTGGCTGTACTAGTTTGCATTCCCACCAACAGTGTAAGAGGGTTCCCTTATCTTAAAAGACAACATGGGAACTTCCCTGGTGGTCCTGTGGCTAAGACTTCGCACTCCTACTGCAGGGGCCCTGGCTTCAATCCCTGGTCAGGGAACTAGATCCCAGGTGCCACAGTGCCACAACTAAGAGTTTGTAAGCTAGAACTAAAAAAAATAAAATAAAATCCCTCATGTTGCAAGGAAGATTGAAGATCCCACATGCCAGAACTAAGAACTGGCACAGCCAAAAAATTAAAAAAAAATTTAGGTCAACGAGGATTTCATGAAAGCAAAACCTTTAAAATTTGTATTAAACATTCATGTGTCTAACTGAAAAAAAAAATGAAAGAAGAACATCAGCATAGATGACAGGACATCATGGAGAATATCTTCTTAATAAGGCTGTTTAGCACTCATGGGAGGAGGTCTGTGACTGCACTGATTTCAGAGATTTCCTCACAGGACGCTGGTTCCAACTGCTAGAGAATAGACTTTGAAATGAGAAGATCTGTGCTGATAAGTGATGTCACATTTGGGCAAAGGAGTATGCGCTAATGAACCATGCAAAGCCCTAGTCACTAAAGTTGGAGTTTTACAGATGTGTTTTTATGGCTCCTTATTTACCATGAACATTTAGATGGTAATTGGAGCACAAATTGTCTGTTAAAATAGTTATTTCAGCTTTCCCCTGACCATCATAATCTTTTGGTAATCCCTGTTTGGGCCCTCTCCAGCTGTCTGCCCCTTATTCAGAGAGAGATCAACTTCCCTCTTGCTGTTGTGAGTGAAGGCTGAGTCTTAATGTGTGGCCACTTATGTCACTTCTCAGCTTTCTAGTCAAAAAAGGGCCCAGATCACTCTATATGGTCACTGGCTTCTCCAATGTGGAGAGCAACTCTTTCCATTCCCAGAGCCAACATTCCCACTGATGACAATGACATAAATAATAATAATTTTCAGTTACTGATTATTCAGTACGTGCCAGCAACTGTGCTAAATACTCTCTCTGCCTTGGCTTATTTAATCCTCACAAATGCTCAAGATGGGTATTGTTATTATAATCATTTTACAATTGAGGGAACTGAGGATCAGAGAGGAAAATAAACTTCCCTCATAGCTCAGTTAGTAAAGAATCTGCCTGCAATGCAGGAGACCCGGGTTCAATTCCTGGTCAGGAAGATCCCTTGGAGAAGGAAATGGCAACCCACTTTAGTATTCTTGCCTGGAGAATCCCATGGACAGAGGAGCCTGGCAGGCTACAGTCCATGGGGTCATAAGAGTTGGACATGACTTAGCGACTAAAGAGAGAGAGAAGGTCACCCAGTTTGAACACCTAATGAAGCCAAAATTTAGACCCAGGTGTGTAGGAGTACAGAGCTTGTACATTTAACTATCATGTGAGACTACTTCCCTTGACTAGAATTCTTGTGTATTGACTGTGAGGCAGTGTCGTCCAAATATTCTCCTGGCAGCTGGATGAAGCTTCTTGTAGCAGGAAAGGCAAATTCTCCTGAGAAATGGATGAATGTTGTACTCCACGGAAGACTATGTGGTCTGCCTGAATTGCTTGTGCCCCTGGGGCTCAAAGAGGAGGCTATGATTATTTTAGTTGAGAATTCACTTGATTTAAAACAAAATTCTTATGGGTAGAGTTCTCACTATTTTTAGTTCAACCCCGTTTTTATGGAAAGTTTAATCTAATTTAGTTAAATTATATAAAATGTTAGTAAAAGATGTTCTGGAAGTTAGAATGGAACATATGACCCAAGGGAGGTGGGTTAGTCATTAGGAATAGAGTGTCTGTCTGTGAGAGCTGTCCAACACTGGGCCATTGTATCATCTCTGGAAAATCCTGAGGACTAGCTCCATTTCTGTCTTATGGAGGTGGCTTCGGTATGAGATTCTCTGTGGAAGACCTTGTGTTTTTTTGTGATTCCTATTCTGTTCTTTTAGTGTCTTTATTTGGTTTTTATGTCAAAGATATTCTAACCTCATAAAGTGAGTTGGGTTATTTTCTCTGACTTTCTAAGTTCTGAAACCATTTCATAGGGTTTGACTGTTATTGTGAAACATTTGAGTCTGGTGTCTTTTATGGGGGTAGTATTTCATTATTAGTTTCATTTTTTTAAAGGGAATTAATTTGGGACTTTTATAATTCGTTTTGAGTAAATTTTGGTAATTTAAATTTTTCTTGAAAATTGTCCATTTCAGTTTTCACATATATTGGCATGGGTCATGTTTCCTAATTTAAAAAAAATTGGAGTATAATTGGTCTACAACACTGTGTAGTTCTAGGTATAATTCTTAATAAAATTACTTAAACAGGTGTCTCAGTTCAAGTCCTCTGAGAAGCAGATACCAAGAGAGAAATTATATACGTATAAGGTTTATTTGAAGCACCCATGAAACGTAAGGCGAAATGAACAGTAGGCAGGGAGAGCCTTCAGCCAGTGATGCAGGTCCAACACTTGTGAGAGGAGTAGGAGAAGGAAAGAAAATTGGTCAGGAAGAGCTTCAGACCACTGTGCAGTTCTGAGAAAGTCTGGATCAGGCTGTTGAGAGTCTTTAGGCAAATGTTCTTTGTTAGAGATATCTAGGAAGATGGCCTACCTCTGCTGCATCTTTTGTACTTGGGAGCAGAAGGTCAGGGATAGGACTGGGGGCATGGCCTCAGTGAATGCTGTTGTGGATCTAAAGGTGTTAGATAACTAGGCTTCTAGCAGTAGGTTTTCTTGAAGAGAGAGCTGAGTGGGACACCTTCATGTCTGCCAGTTATATCAGTTACAGATTGCATTGATAAACTGGGGTACATTCCACGAATTTACAGCTGGTGTCAAGTGAACCAAGAAGCAGACTTTCCATTTCAGTGATATTTCCCTCTAAATATGAATCCTCTGATATCAAAGTACATTGCTTATAAGAATCCCCTCATCTCTTCCTTTCTAGACACATCTTCAACTATCTGACTTTTTTAGTTTCTGGAGTCTATTAAAGCTATGCCATTTTGGTAGCTAATAATTTTTCAAAATGCTTCAAATTTCTGTTCTGGTTTGAGTAGAAAGAACAGTCTTGTATATACTTTTCACTTTCATATAAATATTGATCAATCTACAATGATAACTTTGTCTCTTGAATATATTTAAAAATTGTTCTTTCTCTCCATTCCCTGAGCTATTAGATTAGTTCATTTCCCTCCTCCTCATTTCCTTGGATTATTCTAGTAGCTTTTAGTCTGTTCTCTCGGAGAAGGCGATGGCACCCCACTCCAGTACTCTCGCCTGGAAAATCCCATGGACGGAGGAGCCTGGTAGGCTGCAGTGTATGGGGTCCCTAATAGTCGGACACGACTGAGCGACTTCACTTTCACTTTTCACTTTCATGCATTGGAGAAGGAAATGGCAACCCACTCCAGTGTTCTTGCCTGGAGAATCCCAGGGACGGGAAGCCTGGTGGGCTGCCGACTATGGGGTTGCACAGAGTTGGATACGACTGAAGTGACTTAGCAGCAGCAGCAGCAGCAGCAGCAGTCTGTTCTCTCTTCTCTACAGATACAAAACACAAATCTGACCCTTGTATAAAACTTTAATGGCTTACTTGCCTTAAGAAGAAAAAATTCCAAGCCTCCTAGCGTGGTAAGTGAGAGAGGCAGTTTCTAGTTGAACCCTCCTCACCTTGCTAACCTTACCACTTTCTTTTTTCTCCCCTGTGCTTCCTAGTCAAGGGTACCGAACCATTTGTAGTTCTGCTCACTACATGCCTGTGTAATGCCCCTTTCTTTGTCGAGACTGGACTCTTTTGTGTCCATTTGACATACTGCTGTTAAAAATCTTGCCAGGCATGACATTCTCTTCTCAGTTTTTCCAATTTCTTTTCAGAATTGATCACTTCATCTTTCGTATTACTACTGAATTTCCTACCAGTCTCCATGTTTTGTATTGTAATTATTTGTGCCCTTTTCCTCAAGGGCTCAGGCTGTATCTTATTTTTCTTTACAGCCCTTGTACCTAGCACAGTGCTTGGCCCATGAGAGGTGCTCATTAAATACTGGTGAACTGAACCAAAATTTGTTACATTCTTTGTATTGTTTACAGTGTCTACCACAGTTTCCTTGAACAAATATTTGTATTATGGGATGTAAATGAATAAAATGAGGGTATAAATAAGGAACCATAAGAAACCTCAATTTTAATATTCGTTAACTGGACTTATTGTTGATGTTTAAATCTTATCATTTTCAGTACTTGATCATAGTTGCCTTACTTGCCTTGCTAAGGGGTCAACACCATTCATGTATGTATCACATGTGTATATATAAGTATGATGGCAACAGGCAAAAATTGAGGGCCTTAGTTATTTGGCAAGTGTGACCCTAACATGATATAATTTTCATATAATATATACCTTAATATTAGATTGTATCTGCAGAAAAATGTCACTAGTGATATGTGATTGCTCTTCATTAAAATTTTTGTGGGCCATCAGACTAACTAAAAAAGAAATGCAGTTTCCTTGCTAGGTACCCCCTAGAGTCTACTCTCTACAAGTGTTACAGTGTGTTTATTTTTCTTCTTTTCATTCATTTCATTAATTCATTCATATTTCAGCCTATAATAGTAAGTAAAAACATTACACCAGAAAAATAATAGTAGCAATAAGAATAGATGCAAGTTGTTGAGTGCTCATTCAGGTACCATACTAGGTGGTTTAATCCTCAGAACAACTTTATGAGGTACTAAATATTATTTTCATTCTAAAGATGAAGAATTGCATGTTCAGAGAAATTAAGTGGTGGAGGAAGGATTTGAAGGCAGGGGTTAGTGCTTTGAAATAGCTCTATTTCATGATTGATTTCAGACTTACCTATTTCAGAATCATTTCCACCTATTCATCTGAAGATTGTTTATACTATTTATATTGCTGAGGTTTTATTTTTTTTCCACTCAATCCAGGACTCTGATGATACTAACTTCTAAATGAGATTAGTCAGTCAGTTCAGTCGCTCAATCATGTCCGACTCTTTGCAAACCCATGGACTGCAGCACGCCAGGCTTCCCTGCCCATCACCAAACCCTGGGGCCTACTCAAACTCATGTCTGTCGTGTCGGTGATGTCATCTAACCATCTCATCCTCTGTCGTCCCCTTTGTCTCCTGCTTTCAATCTTTCCCAGGATCAGGGTCTTTTCCAATGAGTTGATTCTTCGCATCAGGTGGCCAAAAATATTGGAGTTTCAGCTTCAACTTCAAACCCTTCCAATGAATACTCAGGACTGATTTCCTTTGGGATGGATTGGTTGGATCTCCTTGTTGTCCAAGGGACTCCCAAGAGTCTTCTTCAACACCACAGTTCAAAAGCATCAATTCTTTAGTGCTCAGGTTTCTTTATAGTTCAACTCTCACATCCATACATGACTACTGGAAAAACCATAGCCTTGACTAGATGGATCTTTGTTGGCAAAGTAATGTCTCTGTTTTTTAATATGCTATCTAGGTTGGTCATAACTTTTATTCCAAGGAGTAAGCATCTTTTAATTTCATGGCTGTAGTCACCGTCTGCTGTGATTTTGGAGCCCCCCAAAATAAAGTCTCTCTCTGTTTCCATTGTTTCCCCATCTATTTGCCATGAAGTGATGGGACCAGATGCCATGATCTTAGTTTTCTGAACGTTGAGTTTTAAGCCAACTTTTTCACTCTCCTCTTTCATTTGCATCAAGAGGCTCTTTAGTTCTTCTTTGCTTTCTGCCATAAGGGTGGTGATATCTGCATATCTGAGGTTAGTGATATTTCTCCCGGCAATCTTGATTCTAGCTTATGCTTTTCCAGACCGGCATTTCTCATGATATACTCTGCATATAAGTTAAATAAGCAGGGTGACAATATATAGCCTTGACATACTCCTTTGCCAATTTGGAACCAGTCTGTTGTTCCATGTCAATTCTAACTGTTGCTTCTTGACCTGCATACAGATTTCTCAGGAGGCAGGTCAGGTGGTCTAGTATGCCCATCTCTTTAAGAATTTTACAGTTTGTTGTGATTCACACAGTGAAAGGCTTTGGCGTAGTCAATAAAGCAGAAGTAGATGTTTTTCTGGAACTCTCTTGCTTTTTCGATGATCCAACAAATGTTGGCAATTTGATATCTGGTTCCTCTCCCTATTCTAAACCCAGCTTGAACATCTGGGAGTTCTCAGTTCACATCCTGTTGAAGCCTGGCTTGGAGAATTTTGAGCATTTCTTTGCTAGCATGTGAGACGAGTGTAATTTTGTGGTAGTTTGAACATTCTTTGGCATTGCTTTTCTTTGGGATTGAAATGAAAACTGACCTTTCCAGTCCTGTGGCCACTGCTGAGTTTCCAAGTTTGCTGGCATATTGAGTGCAGCACTTTCACAGTATCATCTTTTAGAATTTGAAATAGCTCAACTGGAATTCTGTTACCTCCACTAGCTTTGTTCATAGTGATGCTTCCAAAGGCCCACTTGACTTCGCATTCCAGGATGTCTGCTTTGCTGAGTGATCACACCATCATGGTTATCTGGGTCATGAATATCTCTTTTGTATAATTCTTCTGTGTATTCTTGCCACCTCTTATGAGATAATGTCATACAAAATTAAGTTCTGAATCATACTCCTCTTTATTGGACAACTAATGTATAGAGTTTGGACATTTGTAATTTAGCTCTTATTGTACCAAGAAGGATTTTTCTATTAAAAATGCTAGAGATTCTCCCTCAACATCTCCCAGTTTTCAACCAGCTAATGGTAAATTGGTGTGGTGGAGATGGTGTCTGCATTTAAGTCAACAATGATAAAATAGTCTTGGGTGGATCTATATGTGTAGAACATTTATAAATGGCTTCCTTCTTTCCTGCTTCCCCCACCAAAAAAGGAAGAACTGAAAAACCTGTCACAGTTTGGAATAGTTAGTTGCCAAGTCGCCAGGTGGGGCTTCCCAGGTGGCTCAGTAGGTAAAGAATCTGCAATGCAGGAGACGCAGGAGTCATGGGTTCAATTCCTGGTTTGGGAAGATTTCCTGGAGTAGGAAACGGCAACCCACTCCATTATGAAGATCCTCTGGAGTAGGAAATGGCAACCCACTCCAGTATTCTTGCCTGGAGAATTCCATGGACAGAGGAGCCTGGCGGGAGTTTGTCCATGGAGTTGCAAAGAGTCAGACACAACACAGCACAGATATATAGCATGTGAGTCATTTATTTTGCTTTTAATACAGATATGCTACAATATGGGACTTCCCTGGTGGCTCAGAGAGTAAAGTGTCTGCCTACAATGCAGGAGACCCATGTTCAAACCCTGGGTTGGGAAGATCTCCTGGAGAAGGAAATGGCAACCCACTCCAGTATTCTTGCCTGGAAAATCCCATGGAGGGAGGAGACTGGTAGGCTACAGTCCATGGGATCACAAAAAGTCGGACACGACTGAGCAACTTCATACTACAATATAGCCTAAGGGGAACTCAAGTCAGACCTGTAGCAGCCTCATTTCCTCCCAGTAGGAGGCACGGCAAGGAATGTTTCTGAGGATAGATGCTTCAGATATACAGCAATGTTAATGTAGAAAGTGCTGACTGAGAAGGGGAGAAGGGGCTGAGCTCTGTGTAAAGGCAGGGGCCAGGCCAATGTGTTAAGACTAATCAGAATAGATGATCTGATGATCTCCCAGAATATAAACATTCCCAAAACTTAATGGTTCTATTTATGTTGAAAGAAATCAAGAAACAAACTTTGTTATGTTATTTGGAATAAATCTGTGCAGATGGTAAGCAGAACCAGAAACTGTTTGAAGTTTCACGACAAGCAACGGGCATGCATGAATATGATAACCTTTTCTTTTTGAATGAGCTTGATTTTATCAACTTGTTTACCTATCTGTCACAATAGAGCATAAAACCTAAGCGTTGTATAGACTGATATCTGAGAAATGTGTTTCTGGTAGCTGAGAAGCAATGAGAGGGTCATATATCAGTTTTCTGCTCTTTGTTAAATGCAGTAATAAACTAGTTTTTCAAAAATCACCTAACTGGTTGTCAAATAGAGTGTGACAGTGGACAGATTTATAGCAAGGAGTAGACATTGTCTGTGAAACAAATTGCTCTCTTGCACCAGTATTTCATGCCCTGTGCAGATAAATAAAAAACAATTTGTCACATTCTCAAAAATTCACTCCCATTAAGTTGTTAAACAAAGCAAGTAATTGCAGTACACAGTTTTCTGTTCTTTACTTTTCAACTGAAGGACACCATCTAGGCCTCTGACAAACCTAGAAGGTTACTGTAGCTGGAGCAGAACTGGTTAAATCTTATTCTGCCTTCCAAAAGGGAGCTAAAAGTAATTGCAAAATATTTCGTCCCTCTTGGCTCTGCGTGTAGATTTAAAATTAAATTGGTTCTGGTTAGCAAGCTAGAACAGGGCAACTAAATTGAATTTTCTGAGGAATGTTGTGAATCCTATATGAAAAACACACACACACATGAAGTTTGTATTTTTCCTGCTATCTTTTCTTTTTTGCTCTCTCTTCATTATAATCTTTTTATACTCTACCCCCAGTTGGTAAGGCCAGCCTCAAGTCTATCTCATTTGGAGTTTTATTTGCATTTTTACCCATTCATACTTCTCCAAAAGTTTGTCACTCATTTGTCACACACTTTTCAAACACTCTCCCTCTCCTTCTTAAGTGCATATTTCTCTCCTTCTTTCTCTTCTCACTTACACACTCTCCATGGAATGAGATTTTTATTAGCATTTTGTCGAGTTTGCACAGAGGAGAAACAAACACAGAAAGACCAGTGGCTGGAGCATGCAACATGTGAGGCTGTTTTTAAAGCATAATTACAGAGTTTTGGTGATGCTAATTTTCTGAGTTTATGATGATGTTCTAAAGAAAATTCTAGAATTATCCCCTTAGAACTAAGTGTTACCCCTCCCTCTTATTTTTCGTTTTTCCATTTGATATTTTTTGTTTGTTTGTTTGTTTTTACTGTAAAGCTAGTTGCTTGCTCGTTGTAGAAAAAATGTAAAACTCAGAAGAGTATTAAATTATATCAGAGTTTATTGGGGTATATAGAAGAATATAGAAGAAAAAAATACTTACCATTAAAGACAAAAACAATGAATTATCATATATCCTTACAGTGTTTTTGCCTTTTAGTATATAATGCGTTGCTGTTAAGATTATACTGTGTATATTCTTTTGGTTGTTGCCTTAACTTTGGAAAGTTTTATAATAGTTTTTTCTTCAATTGATCTTTGGTATAGGGGCCTGCCTGGCCTTGGGATGAAGTCTACCACATAGCTCCCTTCCATTATTTTATGAGTGTTTAGCTAGTAGGACATCTGGAATGGGATAAAACTGGCTTCAGTTGGGCAGTGGATGGATGTCCATTTTCTAAGCTCTTCCTTCACCCTTGAGTGTAGAGGGTGAGTACCTGAGTGCTGCTACAGTTCAGATTTCTCAGCTTCCACTAGGGTGCTTTTTCACAGGACTTGGGCAGATTCTCTTATTAAGTGTTCATTCTGCATATCAAAAGATGCGAGATCAGACATACATCTGAAGTTATAGCAAATTGCTCAGTGTAGCTAACTTGGAGTAAGAAATGTTTGCTGTTTGACATTTAGGTAACATATTGGAGCCATCTTAATTTTTATTTTATGCTTCCTTCCAGGAAGATAAATGCCCAACTGATACTAAATTGTGTGGATCTGAGAAAATCAGAGTGTTGTTTGTTTTGTTTATTTTGCCTCTTATTTTTGTTGAAGAAATAACACTAGATCTTACAATACTGAAGCCCTCTATTTTTACCTACTAAAATTTCATTTCCTTCACTGATCTTATGAGAAAGAGGGGGGAAAATTAGCTATTTACTTTATCCCCCTCAATTATTTCTGGATTTGAGGCTCCACTAGTTATTCAGTATGGTACTTGCTGGGTTTTATTAAGACATCATGCCCTTCTTTTAAGTTCTTTAAAACTTTCCTTTCAAGAAATATGTTTAAAAAGTTTTGAAGAGCCATCTCAGATTCTCCCAGAGAAGGCTTTAATTTTCTTTTATTTGCTCTGATTCAGGCATTTTCAAGCCATGTGGGTAGCCAGTTTTCTACATCCCTGGGTTTTTTTGGTGGCATTTGGGTTGTTCATTTTGGAAAGTTTTAGACTAATTTTTCTCACAAATCAAATGTCTTTAGGGTGATATTTTACAATATTTCAGAAGGAAACCAAAAACCAGAAATAGTTCAGTCTTCTCTTAGGTCAGTTCATTGTCAAAGTATTGTCAGGCCTGCTTTGCCTCTACTGTGCACTAATTAAAGAGCCTAAATTGTTTATGTGTTTCTTAAGAGCAGGAGCCAAATCCTGATCTTTGTACTGTCTCCTGTAGCTCCTAGCAAACAGTTTGGTAGTGGTCACCAAGTAAATCGCTGCCCCTAGAAAACAAAACCACATTATATCTTGGTTGAAGAAATAACAATCCAAGAGTAGAGTGACATTTGGTGAGATCTTGTTTCCTCTCCAAGCCACTTCTATACCCAATAGACTTATTTCTCATTGTTGTCTGATATTTTCTTCTCTTTCCTTCTCTTCTTTCTTGGCTAAGCTCTTCTTTTTTCTGGTTTAATTCTGTCTTCTATTTCTGATTCTTTGTATTCTGCATCACAAGGACTAGGAAAATATTTTCTTGTGGAGATAGACATTTCTTTGGAATGACTGGTGGAAACTCAAATCCACAAAAAAAAAAAAAATGAGACAAATAAACATCTAATAAATATTTTTCTCTTTCTCATATAATCATTGAGGAAAATGAAATTTTAGTAGGTGAAAATGAGAGTCCTGGTTCTGTGTTCTACAAAAGTAAGACACAAAACAATACAAATAACACTGTAAATTTCTTAATCCCATACTGTTTACTATCATTGGGCCATTTATCTTCCCGTAGGGTGGTCACATGAAGCTGAGCAGACAAACTTAATACCTTTTAGTTAAGCAAAGTTTTCTTAAAGGAAGATTCAGTGCTCATGCCTTAAGATTTTAAACAAAATAACCTATGTATTTTGCATTGAATTTGGTCTACTGGAAACATCACCAGATGATCAGCTGACCTGGGTTCAAGGTCTCCGTTCTGGGTCATTCTGAGTCTTAACTGTGGTAGTGATGTAGAAGCACTTTGGAAGCTACAAAGCAACGCACTGACACTGAGTAATTACTAATTTTCTGGGCCTGTCCTTGGCAAATATTATCTATTACTATGTGTGAAGAGGCTTGAACTCTCCAAGGCAACTATCAGTCTTAGGCTTTTACTTAAGTATCTTAGATGTTTTGCATCTGCCTGTTTGCTACGGAATATTCTAAGCACTTTTAAAGTAATTTTTAATTCCCAAAATAGGGTGATCTCTATCATATAAGTGTAACTACAGTGGTGAAAAGGAGATCTTCAACAAACACTGGGTGGTTGTTGGGGATACAAGGAGGGAAAGGAAGTAATAGTTTGTTGAACACCTACCATATGTCAGGTACTGTTTTTCACTTTTATACCATATCTCACGAAATTCTCCTAGTAACTCTGTGAAGCAGGTATTATTATCCAGACTGATTAGATAAGGAAAATGAGGTTCAGATAATTAATTCAAGATCACAAATGCTAGTAAGTAGCAGGATCAGAATTTAAACTGGATCTGTCTCCTGTCAAAGTCTCTCTACTATTCCAGGATGCCTCTAATTTATACCAGGATGCCTGTTGCACTTGTGATGTTAGTGTGGAATAATGTGCAGTTTTTAGGCCAGGCAGGGACAGAGCAATTCCAGTGACTGTTGTTAATCACCAAGAAAAGAAACCTAAAGTGAGAGTTCTTTAAGCTTGAGAGCTGCTTCTCACTTCTCCGTCATCTTTTTTTTTTTTCTTCAAACATTTTTGATTGAGAACTAGAAAGAACTCTTAACTTTAGTTTACAAACATTCAACCAATGTACTAGCATTAAAAACAATGGCTAACATTCTACCTCCTTACTCTGGGTGTATTGGCCACATTGCCCTGAGACCTCAAATATGAATATGTATGAAAACACAAATCCAATTACCCCTCAGAATTTTCAAGTTGATTTCTTACCTTACTGGCCATTTAAAACTCAAGTCTGGATTGCTACAGAAATTTGGGGAAATTTAAGCACAATTGTCATTTAAGCTTCTTCCCCTCTCAGTTATACTCCTCCCACCCTAGGGGGGTCTCTGTAACCTCACTAATGACTGATGTAAATTACCCTATGATAAGTCTCGTTTCCTTTGTCTTTTTTCCTTCTGCTTAATCTAGATCAGTTTGTGGACCAAACCTGGTATGTTCTGAAATCTGCATGTAGTTTTTATATTTAAAGTGTTGGGAAAGAGAAGAAGAAGATGTGACAGATCCTGACAGCCAAAGATATCTACTATCTGGCTTTTTAGAGAAAAAAGTTTGCTGACGTTTGATCTAGTTTTCTAGCAGATTAATCTATGGGAAAAGACCTCAGAGGTACCATGAGGTATATGACAAATGGGATGGACAGTAGCCCTGGACTGTGAATTCTTGGCTTCCAGTCCCTGGTTAACCTTCCTCTGACTGTTTCCTCATTTAGAAAAGGATGTGGAATAATATGATCTAACATTTGTGTTTTTTTTTAACTTTTAAAATTATATTAGTAATTTGTATGTAAGAGAAATGTTTTAATGTAATATAGAATATATATATATGTATGTATGTATGTGTAGATAATCAATCTGATTTTGGTGTTGACCATCTGGTGATGTCCATGTGTAGAGTCTTCTCTTGTGTTGTTGAAAGAGGGTGTTTGCTATGACCAGTGCATTTTCTTGGCAAAACTCTATTAGTCTTTGCCCTGCTTCATTCCATATTCCAAGGCCAAATTTACCTGTTACTCCAGGTGTTTCTTGACTTCCTGCTTTTGCATTCCAGTCCCCTATAATGAAAAGGACATCTTTTTTGGGTGTTAGTTCTAAAAGGTCTTGTAGGTCTTCACAGAACGATTCAACTTCAGCTTCTTCAACGTTACTGGTTGGGGCACAGACTTGGATTACTGTGATATTGAATGGTTTGCCTTGGAAATGAACAGAGATCATTCTGTCGTTTTTGAGATTGCATCCAAGTACTGCATTTCGGACTCTTTTGTTGACCATGATGGCCACTCCATTTCTTCTGAGGGATTCCTGCCCGCATTAGTAGATATAATGGTCATCTGAGTTAAATTCACCCATTCCAGTCCATTTCAGTTCGCTGATTCCTAGAATGTCGACGTTCACTCTTGCTATCTCTTGTTTGACCACTTCCAATTTGCCTTGATTCATGGACCTGACATTCCAGGTTTCTATGCAATATTGCTCTTTACAGCATCTGACCTTGCTTCTATCACCAGTCACCTCCACAACTGGTATTTTTTTTTCTTTGGCTCCATCCCTTCATTCTTTCTGGAGTTATTTCTCAATGATCTCCAGTAGCATATTGGGCACCTTTTGACCTGGAGAGTTTCTCTTTCTGTATCCTATCATTTTGCCTTTTCATACGGTTCATGCCTTTTTTTTTTGGCTTTTCATATTGGTTCCAAATGGGAAAAGGAGTACGTCAAGGCTGTATATTGTCACCCTGCTTATTTAACTTATATGCAGAGTACATCATGAGAAATGCTGGACTGGAAGAAGCACAAGCTGGAATCAAAATTGCCGGGAGAAATATCAATAACCTCAGATATGCAGATGATACCACCCTTATGGCAGAAAGTGAAGAGGAACTAAAAAGCCTCTTGATGAAGGTGAAAGAGGAGAGTGAAAAAGTTGGCTTAAAACTCAGCATTCAGAAAATGAAGATCATGGCATCTGGTCCCATCACTTCATGGGAAATAGATGGGGAAATAGTGGAAACAGTGTCAGACTTTATTTTGGGGGGCTCCAAAATCACTACAGATGGTGACTACAGCCATGAAATTAAAAGATGCTTACTCCTTGGAAGAAAAGTTATGACCAACCTAGATAGCATATTCAAAAGCAAAGACATTACTTTGCCAAGAAAGGTCCATCTAGTTAAGGCTATGGTTTTTCCAGTGGTCATGTATGGATGTGAGAGTTGGACTGTGAAGAAAGCTGAGCACCAAAGCACTGATGCTTTTGAACTGTGATGTTGGAGAAGACTCTTGAGAGTCCCTTGGACTGCAAGGAGATCCAACCAGTGCATTCTAAAGGAGATCAGCCCTGGGATTTCTTTGGAAGGAATGATGCTAAAGCTGAAACTCCAGTACTTTGGCCACCTCATGCGAAGAGTTGACTCATTAGAAAAGACTCTGATGCTGGGAGGGATTGTGGGCAGGAGGAGAAGGGGATGACAGAGGATGAGATGGCTGGATGGCATCACTGACTCGATGGACATGAGTCTGGGTGAACTCCGGGAGTTGGTGATGGACAGGGAGGCCTGACGTGCGGCGAATCATGGGGTCGCAGAGTCGGACACGACTGAGCGACTGAACTGAACTGATGTGTGTGTATCTTTAAAAGTCTAGGTAAAACTTTTCGAGCCTTTTGCACACACATGTATACATACACATATAAATATATATTTACAGTATTTTACAACTCAAAAATTTGTTCTAGATATCCTAACTTGTAGTGTATTAGAATATTTCGTGTCTAAACGTGGCAGTGCAGTGGTCTATTAACACTCCAGGTGCGTACCATGGCAAATGGAAATTCTGCACTTGTGCCTTGAAACAAAAAATTTTGCAAAGCACTGGTTTGGGCTATTTAGGGCTACTTGTGCCTTGAAACAAAAAATTTTGCAAAGCACTGGTTTGGGCTATTTCCCAGTCTTAATAAAAAGATAGGGCTAAGTTAATCCATATAAGTGAGAGTTATTGTTTCTTTTCAAAGTCTTCTCTTCCTCAAACACGCCATGCTTATTCTTGATCCTTGTTCATGTTATTCTGCCTTGCTTAAATGACCTGCTGTATTACCTTACATCTATCTGATTCTACTAGCTCTAATCTTTATCTTTTTTTTTTTTTCCTGAGAACTTTCACATCCCATTGCTTAATTTATTCTGTTTACAGAATTCCTACTTTTTTGGTCTCCTCTATTTTCTAGAAATATGAGACTTATCTTTTAAAGGGAATGCATATATGAATGTTATTTCTGCCCCTAGTTTTTCCCAAATTACTTACTCAGAGCAGTTTCCTTTAAGTGAATAATAGTTTAGTTTCTTAAAGATATATAACAATATAAAAATTTTTATCCTGTTCAACAAAAAATTATAAAATCCTAGATTTTATTGACCAGGGGCATCAGTTGTTTTCTGAATGCCTTTAGGCAAAAAAAAAAAAACGGTATCATTACCTCTGCTGCTAAGTTGCTTCAGTCATGTCCGACTCTGTGTGACCCCATAGACAGCAGCCCATCAGGCTCCCCCATCCCTGGGATTCTCCAGGCAAGAACACTGGAGTGGGTTGCCATTTCCTTCTCCAATGCATGAAAGTGAAAAGTGAAAGTGAAGTCGCTCAGTCGTGTCCAACTCTTAGCGACCCCATGGACTGCAGCCCACCAGGCTCCTCTGTCCATGGGATTTTCCAGGCAAGAGTACTGGAGTGGGTTGCCATTGCCTTCTCTATATGACACAAATAGCAACAGAAGCTCCAAAAGATTCTATGATTGGTCAGAATCTACATCAACTAGCCATTCTTCCCATTGGATTAGAGAAAATTAAGCATATCCTTTCATTTTCTCAGACTCTAACACAACACACAAAATATATATGTACCCAGAGGCAGTAGTCTGGATTGTGAGTTTTAGAGTCAGAAAATCCTGGGTTGGGATCCTTATTTTATCATTTTCTAGCTGTGTAACTTTAGACAAGTTACTTTATCTTTGTAAGTCTTGGGAATTTCTTTATCTATAGAATGGGCATAATAATAATTCTTCCTCATAGCACTGTTGTAAAGATTAATTACTTAAATATGCTGTATGACATGCTCAGCATAGCTCTTAACATAGAGTGAATTCAAATTATTTTATTTTAAATGGTATTAAATGAATAATCTAACTTCATTATCAGTTATTCTAATATTCTATCACTTTGAATTATTGGCAAATCTTATATCTAATCTATATCCTCTATACTAAAATTTTATTTTCTAATCTTATATTGTTGGTTTTCTCCCTGTCAATTGTCTTGAAATAAGTAATTCCAATTCCTTTTGGCACCTCTGACTCTCCAGGTTTTCCATAGGTTGATAATTAGTTGTCAGGTACTGAATGAAGACCAAGAATGGGGAGGGATTTGATAAACTTCTTAGTGTACTGGACTACCTAGGGACCTTTGATATTACTAATATCATAATTTATTCACAATAAAACTGCATAGCAGTGGTTCAGTATCTCCTTGACTTGCTGGTTGGGTTTCTCACAAAGCAGATTCTGAGGTAGAGACTAACATGGACAGAGTTTTCTGAGAAATGCTCTCAGTATCAATACTTTAGGGGGAAGGAAAGGAGTCAGAATTGGGCAGAGGGAGAGGCTGGTCTGTGGTAACATTCCAAACAAATGCTCTGCAAACTCCACCAAAGCTCTGGAGCTGGGATGGTCTTTCAGGATTGAGGTGAGGGAGTCAGAACTTCAGACCCTCACATCAATCAAGCAGTTATTGGATGCAGGCTGTATGACTTTGGAAGAAGCAACTCTTCAAGCAAGGACAATTCCTGGAGAGGGCAGTTAGCTGAGGATTGTCAGCTGGTAGCACTTCAGTAGCCAAGGAACTAAATTCTTCGGTCCTGAAGGGGGATCTGGTAGCTGCAATATAGCATCCATTCCAGCATGTTTTGTACAGTTGTATCTAGTAGCCCTGTAGGGCATGTCTTCCATTGTTTCTGTCAAATATCAGTTTTTTACTTTCAAATTCTATCTCCAGTTGTGTCCTTCTAGTCTTGGCTCAGGAACTCTATAAACTCTAAAATCTGAGCACAGCAAAAGGTTAAAAATCTAGGGCCAGTAACTCTCCACCTAATCCTCTCCAGCCTTTATTAAATAGTGCCATGTTGGTACTACTTATGGAAACTAATTGAAAAAAATATTTATAACTAATTTTCTAATGCTAATTTAGGAGAGAAGCCTCCCCCGCACATATGCCATGGGTGATAGTACTGCCATTCCTATAGGCTAGGAGGATTTGGGCCTGAACATTTACGTAACATCTAGGTTATGTAAATAAAACACCTCCCTTTTCTTAAGTTTAGTTTTTTTCCCCCCTCTCATCCATCAGTTGCTGGGCTCCAGTCAGAAGCACCTGTTAGGACCCATGATAAGTATTAAATAGGAATAAATGCAAACATTTAGCCCATATATGTGACTGATGTTATTTGTGGGCTGTAATTATTACATTATCTTATTATATCCAGCTAAGTGAGAACTTGGAATAATATATTAGACATTAAAGAATTTTTTGGAAATATATTACATTTGTATGTCATTAAGATTGAAACACACACACACTTACATATATATATATGAGTTGGGACATTGAAATATTAAATGTCAAATAGTAGTATTAACTCTATTATTCTGTTATTTGAGATTATAATTTATTTGCCTCTCTTTAATATATATGGTCTGTAGAGCTAGTTTGCCATTGTTATTATTTTTAATTTTTGTCTTTATTCAGATTTATTGGTTAACTTGTTCTTTAGCTTATAATTTATTTGGTATTTAAACAGAAAGGAAGGGTAGAAAATATACAGAGACTCCACAAATTTCACCAGGAGCCACCACTATGTCAGTCAGTTCAATTGCTCAGTCGTAATCGACTCTGTGATCCCATAGACTACAGCATGCCAGGCTTCCCTGTCAATCACCAACTCCCAGAACTTGCTCAAACTCATGTCTATCGAGTTGGTTATGCCATCCAACCATCTCATCCTCTGTCATCCCCTTCTCCTCCTACCTTCAATCTTTCCCAGCATCAGGGTCTTTTCCAATGAGTCAGTTCTTCATGACAGGTAGCAAAGTTTTGGAGCTTCAGCTTCAGCATCAGTCCTTCCAGTGAATATTCAGGATTGATTTCCTTTAGGATGGACTGGTTTGATCTTTTTGCTGTCCAAGGACTCTTAAGAGTCTTCTTCAACACCACAGTTCAAAAGCATCAATTTTTTGGTGTTCAGCTTTCTTTATAGTCTAACTCTCACATCCATACATGACTACTGGAAAAACTATAGCCTTGACTAGACAGACATTTGTTGGCAAAGTAATGTTTCTGCTTTTTAATACGCTGTCTAGGTTGGTCATAGCTTTTCTTCCAAGGAGCAAGTGTCTTTTAATTTCATGGTTGCAGCCACCATCTGCAGTGATATTGGAACCTAAGAAAATAAAGTTTGTCACTGTTTCCATTGTTTCCCCATCTATTTGCCATGAAGTGATGGTTTGAATGTCAGGATCTTCATTTTTTGAATGGTTAGTTTTAAGCTAGTTTTTTTCAGTCTCCTCTTTCACTTTCATCAAGAGGCTCTTTAGTTCCTCTTCACTTAATTAAACTGACCAGAAAACATGCTGTTCTTATGTCTGTGCATGTAGCTTCTTAGTTCTTTGTTTCTGGGAGATTTGAAATACAGTAGAATTTTGTGCTTAAGTTACTCTTGGAAAGGACATTTCCTCACTGAGATAAATTCACTTTTATATGTTAAAAGAAAGTGTATGTGATTGATAAGAGTATAGCAAGCTCATAGCTCTCATTAAAATTCTTCCTCACTTTCAAAGTCCTGCCTGCAATACCATGTTTTCTACCCCACCTATGTTCAGTTCAAGCTTGCTATCCAGTTGGGCTTTGTCTCTTCCAACCATGATCTAAACCTTTGTCCATGTTATTCTCCATCTCCTCAGTCAGTCTTGAAATCATTACATTTCAAGATGTTTCCTTTTGTTCCAGAAAGTATTAAAATTCCATCTGTTATTTTCAGTTATAAGAAAAATATCATTATTTTTTCTCAGATCTTAGAGCACATTACTTACTTTATCCTTACTAAATTGCAAAGAAAGTAGATGAAGCAATAATTATTTTCAAAATATTATTATCATGGTATACTAGAATATATAGTTTATAAAGTATTTTCATATTATGTTTGCATATGATTATCACACAAACCTGGTAAGGTAGATGGCATTTTCTCCATTTTACTGGGACTTCCCTGGTGGCTCAGACGGTAAAGCATCTGTCTACAATGCGGGAGACCCAGGTTCTATCCCTGGGTTGGGAAGATCCCCTGGAGAAGGAAATGGCAATCCACGCCAGGACTATTGCCTGGAAAATCCCATGGACTGAGGAACCTGGTAGGCTACAGTCCATAGGGTGGCAAAGAGTTGGACACGACTGAGCGACTTCACTTTCACTTTCACAGGGTAATTAAGTGACTTGTTTAAGATTTCAAAGCTATTAAACCTACTTCACTTAACCTAGGTTTTCTGGCTTTAAGTGTAACAGCAAAGTCTTCTCTCCCTTAGCTCTTTTACTTGCTTCAGTTATGGTACATGTTGATTTATATATGAATTATCTGTTTATATATCTGCCTCCCTTAATAGACTGCAAACATTTTGAGGGCAAGCACCAGGCGGTTTTTTTGAGTTTATACCTTAGGTGCTTAATAGAGTGTCTGACATGACATAACTACTCTATACATTTGTCAAATGAATTAATGGAATCAAGAAAGCCTCAAAAATTATTATAGTTCAAGCACAAAGGTGAAATAAAACTAAAAAAAAACAACAAAACTAAAACTAAAAATAAAATAAAACTAAAAAAAAAAAAGAAATCTAAGGAGTAGTTTTCCAGGAATATATAAGAAAGTTTAAGTGCCTCTGAAGCAAAAGACAAGGGAAAGAGTTGGTGAGACCACTTCTTGACCAGAGAGCTAATGAGACATAGGGCAGAGAAGAGACCAGAGAGAGACTGGATAAGTTTTGACATGATTTTCAATTTTTTACAGCTTTATTGAGGTATAATTTATATACCATACAATTCACTTATTGAAACTGTAAAATTCATTGACTTTTAGAACAATTACAAAGGATGTATCTATCACCACCATCAATTTTAGAACATTTTTACTGTTTCCAATCCTGTGAAAACCCTGCAGTCATTAGCCGTCACCCCAAACACTCATCTCCTCTAGCCTTTGGGAATAACTAACTTTCTGTCTCTATAGTTTTACACTTTCTGGACATTTCATATAAATGAAATTATACAATAAGTGGTCTTTTGAGATTGTGTTTGTTTATTTAGCATAAAACATTCAAATTTCATCCATGTCTTAGTATGTGTCGATACTTCATTCCTTTTTATGACTGAATAATATTCTGTTATATGAATATATCACATTTGTTTATCCATACACCAGTTGATGAACATTTAGGTTTTTTCCACCTTTTAGCTATTATAAATAATGCTATTATGAACATTGTGTTCAAGTTTTTATATGAGCATATGTTTTTATTTCTCTTGGGTATATATCCAAGGGTAGAATGATCAAGTCACATGATTACTCTGTGTTTAACTGAGGAACTATGAGCCTGTTTTCCAAAGTGGCGACACTATTTTACATTTCATCCAGCAGTTCATGAGAGTTACAGTTTCCTTATATCCTTTCCAGTATTTGCTATTGTCATCTTTTCATTAGCCGTTTTTTTTTTTTTTTTTTTTTTAATATTAGGGACTATATTACGGACTGTGCTAAAAAGATTAGGGAGGAGAATCTTGCCATGTGCTTGGTATTTATGCACATTAAGTCATTTCAGTCATGTCTGACTCTTTGCAACCCTATGAACTGTAGCCCATCAGGCTCCTCTGTCCAAGGGATTCTCCAGGCAAGAATATTGGAATGGGTTGCCATTCCCTCCTCTAGGGGATTTTCCCAACCCAGGGACTGAACTTGTATCTCTTACCTCCCCTGCATTGGCAGGCAGGTTCTTTACCACTAGCACCATGTAGGAAGCCCAGGGATATGTAGGATTACCAATGTTGTTTGAATATGTAAGAAGAAATCAGAATCGTGGGGTATTTTTTCTGATATTTAAAAGATTACTTAACTACTGGGGTTTTTTTCAACATTTTATTATGAAAATTTCATAGACCCAGGTTGACAGAATTTTGCAGACTTCCCCAGTGGCTCAGAAGGTAAAGAATCTGCCTGCAATGCAGGAGGCACAAGAGATACGGGTTCAATCCCTGAGTCAGGAAAATCCCCTGGAGAAGGGAATGGCAACCCACTCTGGTATTCTAGCTTGGAGAATCCCTTGGACAGAGGAGTCTGGTGTGTTGCAGTCCATGGGGTCACAAAGAGTTGGACATGACTGAGCAACTATTCCAGAAAAACGTCTGCTTCTGCTTTATTAATTATGCCAAAGCCTTTGACTGTGTGGATCACAGCAAACTGTAGAAGATTCTTCAAGAGATGGGAATATCAGACCACCTTACCTGCCTCCTGAGAAATTTGTATGCAGTTTAAGAAGCAACAGTTAGAACCAAACATGGAATGACATGGTTTCAATTGGGAAAGGAATACATCAAGGCGTATATTGTCACCCTGCTTATTTAACTTATATGAAGAGTACATTATGCATAATGCCAGGCTGGATGAAGCACAAGCTGGAATCAAGATTGCCAGGAGAAATATTTAATAACCTTAAATATGCAAATGACACCACCCTAAGGCACAAAATGAAGAGGAACTGAAGAACCTCTTGATGAAAGTGAGAGGAGAGTAAAAAAGCTGGCTTAAAACTCAGCATTCAAAAAACGAAGATTATGGCATCCAGTCCCATCACTTCATGACAAATAGATGGGGAAACAATAGAAACAGTGACAGGCTTTATTCTCTGGGGCTCCAAAATCACTGCAAATGGTGACTGCAGCCATGCAAGTAAAAGACGCTGCTCCTTGGAAGAAAAGCTATGACCAACTTAGACAGCATATTAAAAAGCAGAGACATTACTTTGCCAATAAATGTCTGTCTAGTTGGAGCGATGGTTTTTCTGGTAGTCATGTATGGATGTGAGAGTTGGACTATAAAGAAAGCTGAGCACCGAAGAATTGGTGCTTTGAACCGTGGTGTTGGAGAAGACTCTTGAGAGTCCCTTGGACTGCAAGGAGATCCAACCAGTCCATCCTAAAGGAAATCAATCCTGAATGTTCATTGGAAGGACTGATGCTAAAGCTCCAATACTTTGGCTACCTGTCATGCAGAACTGAATCATTGGAAAAGACCCTGATGCTGGGAAAGATTGAAGGCAGGAGAAGGGGATGACAGAGAGTGAGATGGTTGGATGGCATCACCAACTCGATAGACATGAGTTTGAGCAAGTTCTGGAAGTTGGTGATTGACAGGGAAGCCTGGAGTGCTGCAGTCCATGAGGTTGCAGAGACGGACATGACTGAGCAACTGAACTGAACTGAGCGACTATCATTTTCACTTTCTTTGACAGAATTTTATAATGAACCCTCATATACTCACCACATAGATTCTACCATTAACACTTTTGTATAGTTTCTTTCTCACCTTTCTAACCCTGCGTCCATCCATTTATCCTTCTTATTTTGGGTGCATTTTAGCAGAAATCAGTATACTTAATCCTTAAATGTGTGAGCATGCATATCATTAACTAAAGTTTATCATTTGTATATAGAGTTTTCTTTGATGTCATAAAAAATTTGTATCTAATGGAATGTGGAAATAATAAGAATCTATTGACTAAGTTTTAACAAATGCATACTCAGGTGTAACCTGGGTTATAGGGTTTTAAGTTAGAAAAGAGCTTGGAGAGCTTTACATTATCCCCCCTCCTCCCATTTTACATATAGGAAACTGATGTCCAAAGAAGGGAAATAGCTTGGTCAAAATCAAGGGAGGAATAGAACATCAGCTTAGCATGCTTTGACTCACATTGTCATCCAGAGCTTAGGTATTGAGGTTGCTATGATCCATAGGCAGCCCCCTAATGTGGCAATAATCTTAGACTTTAATCTCATGCTTATTGTACGTAGGCTTAAATGAAGCAGGGCTTTATATGTCAAGTATGAAGTTTCTTTTCAGAGCACTTCATGAAAAGAAAATAAATTAAGACTCTGGAAAGTCTAACCAAGATCACAAATTAAATTCTCCATTCTTTCTTTAATCCAACACACTGTTATTTATATACTTTATAATCTGCAAAATCATATTCAAGTACTATTTCTGCTGAAACTTTGTTTCAAGTCTTTTTTCTAATCCTTTTACAATTATTGTTTGTATCAGATAATGAATGCCTCTTAAGTCAGCATTTTGTGATTGTGAATTGAAAACTTAAGGCATATTTAATGTTGAAAGAAAAAAAAATGGATGACTGTGTAGGTTTTAATTACATTAACAATTTATAGCATTTTCAAGCAATCTGGATGTCAAATGCTCTGGAATTAAAATCTTAATGATTGAGGTACCTGTGTTGATTAGTCTGGTTAATATGCCAAGCATTATGTGAAGAGCTTTCCATGCATCATCTCCTTAATTCTCATAACCCCCATAGAGCTATTATTATGAATATTTTACAGCTGAGGAGACTGAGGTCTAGCAAGCTTAAGTAACTTGCTCAAGTTCACTAATAAGTGGTATGACCAGAATCAAATTCAGATCTGTCAGATCTCAGAGCCCATGTTAAAACAGCTCTGCTATACTCCAAGACAGGTATCTTTGAATATTCTACTGTTGTCAATAAGATTATATTAAGGTAGCTGCTGAGTGGAGAACTTATACCATTAGAGGGAAATATGTTTAGACTCAGCATGAGAAGTTTTTCTGACAGAGCTGTCATGAAGTGGACAGGGTAGCCTGTGTAGCTGCAAACTTCGGACATGAGAAATATTCAGACAGGGGTAGGTGATTATTGTAGAGAAGATATTTGCATACAACTGGAGGTTAAGTTTATTCAGAGATTTCTTCCCCAATGCTGGAATCACTTGGAGGAATTTTTTTTTTTCCAAACCAACTTTATTGAGGTAAAATTAACATACAATAAATGTACCTGTTTTAATTGTACATTTTGTATAAATTTGTACAATCATGTAACCACTACTATAATTAAGATGTCAGTCAGTCAGTCAGTCATTTTAGTCACTCAGTTATGTCTGACTCTGCGACCCCATGGACTGCAGCACGCCAGGCTTCCCTGTTCATCACCAATTCCCGGAGCTTGCTCAAACTTGTGTTCATTGAGTAGGTGATGCCATCCAATCTCATCCTCTGTCATCCCCTTCTCCTCCTGCCTTCAATCTTTCCCAGCTTCACGGTCTTTTCCAATGAGTCAGTTCTTTGCATCAGGTGGCCAAAGGATTGGAGTTTCAGCTTTAGCATCAGTCCTTCCAATGAATATTCAGGACTGATTTCCTTTAGGATGGACTCGGTTGGATCTCCTTGCAGTCCGAGGGACTCTCAAGAGTATTCTCCAACACCACAGTTCAAAAGCATCAATTCTTCAGTACTCAACTTTCTTTATAGTCCAACTCTCACATCCATACACGACTACTGGAAAAATCAAAATGTAAAACATTTCAATGTCTTCAAAGTGCCCTTATGTTCCTCCCCAGTGAATGCCCCCTCCATTCCCATCCTCAAGCAAACATTAATATGTTTCTCTTACCATAGGTTAGCTTAGTCTTTTCTAGAGTTTCATATGAATAGTATCTTAGTGTATGTTGGGTTTGGCTATTCCCACTCATAATTCTGAGGTTCATTCATGTTGCATGTGTCAGTATCTCATTATTTTTTACTGCTAAGTAGTAGTCTTTTATATGGGTATACCACAATTTCTCAATTCATTCACCTGTTGATTTATTTCCAGTTTTTCGCTACTATTAATAAAACTACCATGAAGATTATATACACATTTTTGCATGGGAATTTGTTTTCATTTCTCTTCAGTAGATAGCCAGGAGTGGAATTCATGGGTTGTATGGTAAATGTAGGGGTTTCCCTGGAAGCTCAGCTAGTGAGAAATCCTCATGCGATGCGTGAGACCCCGGTTTGATTCCTGGGATGGGAAGTTCCCCTCAGACGGTAAAGAATCCGCCTGCAATGTAGGAGATCTAGGTTCAATCCCTGGGTTGAAAGATTCCCTGGAGAAAGGCATGGCAACCCACTCCAGTATTCTTGCCTGGAGAATCCCCATGGACAGAGGAGCCTGGTGGGCTTCAGTCCATGGGGTCTCAAAGAGTTGGACGTGACTGAGCGACTATGCATGCATGCGTGCACGCGCACACACACACACACATATGGCAAATGTAAGAAACTGCCTGTTTCTGAGGTGGTTGCACCATCTTATGTTCTCATAAGCCTCATCCTAAAAATGAGGGTGATAATACCTATTTCATAATATTGTTTGCAAGAATTATATGAGATAATGTACATGAAATAGTTGGACCAGTTATGGCACTTGGTAAGTACTCATTAGCTACCCCCTTCCTCCCTGTTCCAAGAGAGGGGACGATTCTACAAAGGTTTAACACCAAAAAATAAAAGTGTTAATTGCTTTTTCAACACTGTACTTCTCACTTCTGTCACAGAAGTTAGTCACAATTCTTGGCTACAGAGATAATTAAAATCATTCAGGGGAAATGAGACTTGTCATAAGGCAATTTATTTTCAATGTCAGACAGTTAACTGGTTGATGAATTAGTTTGTGGTTTTTGGAAGTTGGGTCTGTAACTGAACTCAGCAGAAAAGACACTGGCACAGCTTTGAATATCCTGATTTTTCCTATATTGATCTGTAAAGGATAGTAGAGGGTTCTGTTCAACAAAGGCCTGAGAGTTCATAAACTGGGAGATCCGGAGAGAAGGGTTCATATTTTTTCGTTTCTGGTATATTTGCTGTATTTACTCCCATGCCTTGCACATTGTCATGTGTTATTGTATTAAGTAGAAGATTGACTAAGCGATGTCAGGATATATTGAAGAATTTTTATTCTAAATTTATTCCAAAACTCATTTAAGATTGCTGGGATTGTGATGACGCTTTGGTTATCATATTAGGTGGTGACCTTGGACGGCCGAGGATTTGGATAATGCAAATGGGATATAGTACGCCTAATCCCAAGGGCCCTATTATTTTCTGATAGCATTTATTTAATTTAAATAAATGCTTTTCTCTTTTGAAAAGAATTTTTTGACTTTTTGCTCATTTTTTTTTTTTATGTTTTCCATCTCTAGTTTTGTGTCTGAAAGATTTGTGGCAAAATGCTAGAAGTATAAGATAATTGGCAATGGCACTCCACTCCGGTACTCTTGCCTGGCAAATCCCATGGACGGAGGAGCCTGGTGGGCTGCAGTCCATGGGGTCGCTATGAGTCGGACACGACTGAGCGACTTCACTTTCACTTTTCACTTTCATGCATTGGAGAAGGAAATGGCAACCCACTCCAGTGTTCTTGCCTGGAGAATCCCAGGGATGGGGGAGCCTGGTGGGCTGCCGTCTATGGGGTCGCACAGAGTTGGACAAGACTGAAGCGACTTAGCAGCAGCAGCAGCACACATTTAAGAATGTAACAACTGTTAAACCCTTTACTTACATTCCATGAGTCAGTCAGAAATGAATGTTCCACATCCATGGGCTTTCATCTACACTGATTCTGCATGGTTTGAATTATTTATTCAGTTTATTCTTAACCCTTCTATGCTTATGTGATCACTTTGAAATTTTGATGACCTGCTATTCAAATGGTTTTCTTTGGCTATTGTTGCTCATTTGGATATGATTCTCTTTTTTGTTTGTTTCTAAGTTCAGTGGATATTGAGTTGCTATTGGAGTAAATGGAGTGGCCAGAAGAGTTTAAAATCTAGCTCTGTCAGTAAAATAATCACGACAAAAGCATACCTTCTAATGTCCCTGTGCATACAGTGTAGAAATGTGTAAACTGTTAGGATGTCCTGGGCTTAATGCCCCCTTTATAATCCCAGAAGAACCCAAACTGTCATGTATTAATGTTATCCTTTACCTGAGGGCTTCCTTGGTGGCTCAGACAGTAAAGAATCTGCCTGTAATGCATGAGACTTAGGTTTGATCCCTAGGTTGGGAAGATCCTCTGGGGGAGGAAATGGCAACCTACTCCGGTATTCTTGCCTGGAGAATTCTATGAACAGAGGAGCCTGGTGGGCTACAGTCCACGGGGTCACAAAGAGTGTGACACAACCGAGCGACTAACACACACACACACACACACACACACACACACATCCTTTACCTGGAAGGTTTTTTTCTTTTGTTTCTTTCATTTGTTTTTATGTACTGAATTTTTATGTGCATTATATAACAATACCACACTTATATTGAAAAAAAATGTTTTTAAAGAAAAAACCAGGATAACTCAATTTATCCAAATAATCAACTGATTTCATTTTCTGTGTTCTTTTCTAGTCCTTATATACATGTATGTACATTATTCTATAGTTGAAATCATAATATAGAAGCATTTGGGTCATGCTTTCTTTACTTAGCATTATATCATACACTTTTTTTCATGATATCATCTACCCCTTGTAATAATAATTTCAGTGGCTTATTTCTCTATCAAGTGTATAACCACTTTTTAATTGTCAAACATTTAAATATTTTGCAGTTTTTTTCCTGCTGCATTCAGTAATACCACAAATTATCTCATTAAATGCTTCATTTGTTCTTTATAATTATTTCTTAAGAATAAATCCCCAAGAGTGAGGTCACTGGGCCAAAACATAGTAAAAAACATTGGCATATATCTTGAGCACTTTCCATATGCTGATTTATGAGTGGAGCAAATCTCTACCCAGATTTAATCTTCACAATAACCTTCAGATAGCTGTATTATTGTCTTTAATTTATGGCTATGATAACTATGTTAAACAACTTAACTAAATAGGCATTGAATCCTGCCACTTTGAAAACAGCAAAAGTGCAGCTTGCAACCACTATCTATCTGACTCTAATGTTCTAGATATATTTTACTAAATTTCTCTTCTAAAGAATTCCATTAATTTGTAGCAGTTCTCCACCCTGTCCTGTCCACCCAAACTATGAACCTTATAAAACATTAACGGCACCCCCCTCCCCTCTGTCACACTCTACTCAGTCTTGTTAATTTATAAAAAGCAAAAGATACCCTGTAGTTAATCGAGAATATTGGAGCTGGAAGACAACTCCTGGAATAGCATCTTATTGATTAATAAATTGTAGTTCAAAGTTCAAGTTTTCTGAAACCAGTCTGAGATCCTTAATTCCCTGGGCTAGTGCCCTTTGCAGTGTACTTTGCTGCCATCCAGCTGTTCATGTCTTCCTTCTGTGTTCTGATTCTTGTTCTCACTTGGTCCATGCCCACAGATCAGATCAGATCAGTCGCTCAGTTGTGTCCGACTCTGCGACCCCATGAATCGCAGCGCACCAGGCCTCCCTGTCCATCACCAACTCCCAGAGTTCACTCAGACTCACATCCATCGAGTCAGTGATGCCATCCAGCCATCTCATCCTCTGTCGTCCCCTTCTCCTCTTGCCCCCAGCCCCTCCCAGTATCAGAGTCTTTTCCAATGAGTCAACTCTTTGCATGAGGTGGCCGAAGTACTGGAGTTTCAGCTTGAGCATCATTCCTTCCAAAGAAATCCCAGGGCTGATCTCCTTCAGAATGGACTGGTTGGATCTCCTTGCAGTCCAAGGGACTCTCAAGAGTCTTCTCCAACACCACAGTTCAAAAGCATCAATTCTTCAGCGTTCAGCCTTCTTCACAGTCCAACTCTCACATCTATCTATACGTGACCACAGGAAAAACCATAGCCTAGACCAGATGAACCTTTGTTCGCAAAGTAATGTCTCTGCTTTTGAATATGCTATCTAGGTTGGTCATAACTTTCCTTCCAAGGAGTAAGTGTCTTTTAATTTCATGGCTGCAGTCACCATCTGTAGTGATTTTGGAGCCCAGAAAAATAAAGTCTGACACTGTTTTCACTGTTTCCCCATCTATTTCCCATGAAGTGGTGGGACCAGATGCCATGATCTTCGTTTTCTGAATGTTGAGCTTTAAGCCAACTTTTTCCACTCTCCAATTTCACTTTCATCAAGAGGCTTTTGAGTTCCTCTTCACTTTCTGCCATAAGGGTGGTGTCATCTGCATATCTGAGGTTATTGATATTTCTCCCGGCAATCTTGATTCCAGCTTGTGTTTCTTCCAGTCCAGCGTTTCTCATGATGTACTCTGCATATAAGTTAAATAAGCAGGGTGACAATATACAGCCTTGATGAACTCCTTTTCCTATTTGGGACCAGTCTGTTGTTTCATGTCCAGTTCTAACTGTTGCTTCCTGACCTGCATACAAATTTCTCAAGAGGCAGATCAGGTGGTCTGGTATTCCCTTCTCTTTCAGAATTTTCCACAGTTTATTGTGATCCACACAGTCAAAGGCTTTGGCATAGTCAATAAAGCAGAAATAGATGCATTTCTGGAACTCTCTTGCTTTTTCCATGATCCAGCAGATGTTGGCAATTTGATCTCTGGTTCCTCTGCCTTTTCTAAAACCAGCTTGAACATCAGGAAGTTCACGGTTTACATATTGCTGAAGCCTGGCTTGGAGAATTTTGAGCGTTACTTTACTAGCATGTGAGACGAGTGCAATTGTGCAGTAGTTTGAGCATTCTTTGGCATTGCCTTTCTTTGGGATTGGAATGAAAACTGAGCTTTTCCAGTCCTGTGACCACTGCTGAGTTTTCCAAATTTGCTGGCATATTGAGTGCAGCACTTTCACAACATCGTCTTTCAGGATTTGAAATAGCTCAACTGGAATTCCATCACCTCCACTAGCTTTGTTCATAGTGATGCTTTCTAAGGCCCACTTGACTTCACATTCCAGGATGTCTGGCTCTAGGTCAGTGATCACACCATCGTGATTATGTGGATCATGAAGATCTTTTTTGTACAGTTCTTCTGTGTATTCTTGCCATCTCTTCTTAAAATCTTCTGCTTCTGTTAGGTCCATACCATTTCTGTCCTTTATCGAGCCCATCTTTGCATGAAATGTTCCTTTGGTATCTCTGATTTTCTTGAAGAGATCCCTAGTCTTTCCCATTCTGTTGTTTTCCTCTATTTCTTTGCATGGATCGCTGAAGAAGGCTTATCTCTTCTTGCTATTCTTTGGAACTCTGCATTCACATGTTTATATCTTTCCTTTTCTCCTTTGCTTTTCGCTTCTCTTCTTTTCACAGCTATTTGTAAGGCCTCTCCAGACAGTCATTTTGCTTTTTTGCATTTCTTTTCCATGGGGATGGTCTTGATCCCTATTTCCTGTACAATGTCATGAACCTCATTCCATAGTTCATCAGGCACTCTATCTATCAGATCTAGGCCCTTAAATCTATTTCTCACTTCCACTGTATAATCATAAGGGATTTGATTTAGGTCATACCTGAATGGTGTATGGTTCTCCCTACTTTCTTCAATTTAAGTCTGAATTTGGCAATAAGAAGTTCATGATCTGAGCCACAGTCAGCTCCTGGTCTTGTTTTTGCTTACTGTATAGAGCTCCTCCTTCTTTGGCTGCAAAGAATATAATCAATCTGATTTCGGTGTTGACCATCTGGTGATGTCCATGTATAGAGTCTTCTCTTGTGTTGTTAGAAGAGGGTGTTTGTTATGACCAGTGCATTTTCTTGGCAAAACTCTATTAGTCTTTGCCCTGCTTCACTCCGTGTTCCAAGGCCAAATTTGCCTGTTACTCCAGGTGTTTCTTGACTTCCTACTTTTGCATTCCAGTCCCCTATAATGAAAAGGACATCTTTTTTGGGTGTTAGTTCTAAAAGGTCTTGTAGGTCTTCATAGAACCGTTCAACTTCAGCTTCTTCAGCATTACTGGTTGGGGCCTAGACTTGGATTACTGTGATATTGAATGGTTTGCCTTGGAAATGAACAGAGATCATTCTGTCGTTTTTGAGATTGCATCCAAGTACTGCATTTCAGACTCTTTTGTTGACCATGATGGCTACTCCATTTCTTCTGAGGGATTCCTGCACGCAGTAGTAGATATAAGGGTCAATCTGAGTTAAATTCACCCATTCCAGTCCATTTGAGTTTGCTGATTCCTAGAATGTCGACATTCACTCTTGCCATCTCTTGTTTGACCACTTCCAATTTGCCTTGATTCATGGACCTGACATTCCAGGTTCCTATGCAGTATTGCTCTTTACAGCATTGGACCTTGCTTCTATCACCAGTCACATCCACACTGGGTATTCTTTTTGCTTTGGCTCCATCCCTTCATTCTTTCTGGAGTTATTTCTCCACTGGTCTCCAGTAGCATATTGGGTACCTACTGACCTGGGGAATTTCTCTTTCAGTATCCTATCATTTTGCCTTTTCATACTGTTTATGGGGTTCTCAAGGCAAGAATACTGAAGTGGTTTGCCATTCCCTTCTCCAGTGGACCACATTCTGTCAGATCTCTCCACAATGACCCGCCCATCTTGGGTTGCCCCACGGGCATGGCTTAGTTTCATTGAGTTAGACAAGGCTGTGGTCCTAGTGTGATTAGATTGACTAGTTTTCTTTGAGTATGGTTTTAGTGTGTTTGCCCTCTGATGCCCTCTTCCAACACCTACCGTCTTACTTGGGTTTCTTTTACCTTGGGTGTGGGGTATCTCTTCACGGCTGCTCCAGCAAAGCGCAGCCATTGCTCCTTACCTTGGATGAGGGGATAGAGAAGAATAAAATTCTAAGGAATAAGCCTACCTAAAAAGTCAAAAGAACTGTACTCATAAAACTGTAAGATGCTGATGACTGATACCAAAGATGACACAAACAGATGGCACAAACATATACCATGTTCTTGGATTGAAAGAAGTAACACTGTCAAAATGACCATACTTATCAGATACCAACTATACATGTTGCAGAGTAAGGTCAAGAATGAAAGCGTAAAAACAAGAATAAATCCAGTCTGTATGACTGAATCAAGCTCATTTTCAGTTCATTTTTATTGGAGGAGGAGCAAGAGAAAAAAATCTAAAACCTAAGTCCATATTGTTTTAGAAAAGAAAGTGATAGGTATCCCACTGATATCACTGGTGAGATGGCTAATTCTGGAGATGTGACTCGAAATGACTAGTTTTCATCTATCTTTTCATCAATTTCAAATTGAAAGGCATATGAAATTTAATTGACTTCCTGCAGTTCCTTGTTTTTGGCAGAGGAATGCCCTGTTCATAGTTAACAAGAGATTTATTAAAGCGTTATGGACTGTAGAGAAATATCTTTTGATATCCAAATGAATTATGTGTGTTTCAGTGTGTTTATGCCACTAAGTTTGAGGAGGAGAAAAGGAGAGGATAATAGAGAAATTAATAAGTGCCGTATTTGTGGTTAACAACAGATATTATCATTCCCATTTTACAGATGAGAAAACCAAAGCTTAGAAAAGTTAATTGACTTAGTGTCACAAAAGATAATTAAAAGGTGAGATGGTATGTCTCTGATTTCCTTATGGTTTCTTCTCTCATTGACACTCAATGACATTTTTGCCTAATTTTCTAGTACAAAAATTGGTATAGTCAATTATGACTATCATTTTAAGTGGATAAGTCAAGATTTTTAGCTGGAGTTTCAATTTCAAGTTCTCAAAAGTTAATAGAATGAATAGATAGAAAAGTAAAAGGATATAGTAGAAAAGCATTATGAACCAATTCAACATAATTAATATTTATACAATTTTCACACAGTAGCAGGATACAAATTCTATTCCAGTTCCCGTAGACTATATACCAGGAGACACTGGAACATATCCAGGGACTTAAAACAAGGTGCAAAAATTTCATGATCTAAAGGTATTGAATTGGGTTTCCTGGTGGCTCAGAGGTTAAAGCATCTGCCTGTGTCTGCCTGCAATGCGGGAGTCCTGGGTTCAATTCCTGGGTCGGGAAGATCCCCTGGAGAAGGAAATGGCAACCCACTCCAGTATTCTTGCCTGGAGAATCCCATGGACAGAGGAGCCTGGTGGGCTGCAGTACATGGGGTCGCAAAGAGTCGGACATGACTGAGCGACTTAATATAATATAATATAATATATATATAAAGGTATTGAAATCATTCAGAGTCTGTTCTTTTATCACTGTGGAATTATGTTAGAAATCAGTATCAAAAGATATTTGAAAATAACCCACAGGTATTTAAGTGCAATGTGACATTTACCAAGAGAGATCTTTGACTTAGCCATTGAAAGCCTCAATAAAGTTTAAGAGACTAAAAAAACACAGAGGGTGATTGCAGCGAAGAAAGCATTTAAATGAGAAATTACTATCAAAATGAGAAATTCATATCAAGAATATTTTAAAAATCCCATGTATTTGGAAATTAAATGTCCATTTTTAAATGATAGGTGTATCTAAGAAGCCTTAACAAGGAAAATTAGAAAATATTTGTAACAATAAAAATGAAAAAGAGAATTTATCAGAATGTGTTGCATGCAGCTGAAGCTGCTCAGTGCAACTAAACACAATGTAGAATCTTGAATAAGATATGGAAACAAAGAGTGGACCCATGAAATTTTGTGAAATTTGAACAAAATCTGTGCTTTAGTTGTTAATACTGTATCACATGTTACTTTTCTGTGTTTTTTTTTGTTGTTGTTGTTGTTGTTTTGCAGCATAGTATTTCTTTGTATTCTCAGAATTGAATTAGAGAATTCAGGCCTGTCCCCCCCAAATTTTTTTTAATCCTAAAATAATAAGCTTTCTAGACTTTTAGCAGTAGTATTAGATGTTTCAAAGTTCTGAGTGAATATAAATTTGAAATCTACCATTCTAGTCATGCTTAGTCAAACAAGTATAACGAAAATGTTATAAATTCTTTAGCTAAGCAAAAACTTAACGTTTGCTAAAATATATATATTATGCATACAATTATATGTATAATGCACATGCAAAAACAAAAGCTTTATATTATATGTATAATACACACAAAGAAAAGCTTTTCTACTACATTTGATAAAGGCTTGAGAAACAACAACAAAAAAGAGACAGAAATTGGAAAACATAAACTAAATGAAATGTGAGCACTGAATACAAAATAGAAAAAGTGAAACAAACTAGATAAAAGTAAAAGAGTATCATAGTCCAGTTGGTTTTAAACATGGCTGCTCATTAGAATCGCATGTGGAACTTTGGAGAAGAAAACAATACCTGGGCATTTGTATTTTTCAAAAAATCCCAAGACAATTCTAATGTGCATCTGGATTTAAAAAAGTGTTTACAGGTTTTTCTATTAAATGGTAGTTTTTTTGATATCGAATTCTTATTTTATCAGTTTATCAGTTTGATTTCTCTGTCACATCTGAACCAGAGTCTTGCCTGGTAGAGTATTCTTGGTTGTAATTGCTTCCCTTTCATCACTTTAAATCTATCATAATATTCCCTTCTGGCTTATAGTTTCTTTTAAGAAATCAGCTTATAACCTTATGGAAGTTCCCTTGTATGTTATTTGTTGTTTTCCCTTGTTGCTTTTAATATTTTATCTTTGTCTTTAATTTTTGTCAGTTTGATTACTATGTTTCTTAGTGTGTTCCTCTTAGGGTTAATCCTGCCTTGGATTCTCTGAACTTCCTGGACCTGGTTGACTATTTCCTTTCCCATGTAAGGGAAGTTTCAGCCATTATCTCTTCAAATATTTTCTTGGCTCCTTTCTCTCTATCTTCTCCTTCTGGGATGTCTATAATGTGAATGTTGGTGCCTTTAATATTGTCCCGGAGAAGGCACTGGCAACCCACTCCAGTACTCTTGCCTGGAAAATCCCATGGACAGAGGAGCCTGGTAGGCTGTAGTCATGGGGTTGCAAAGAGTCAGACACAACTGAGCAACTTCACTTTCACTTTTCACTTTCATGCATTGGAGAAGGAAATGGCAACCCACTCCAGTGTTCTTGCCTGGAGAATCCCAGGGATGGCGAAGCCTGGTGGGCTGCCGTCTATGGGGTCACACAGAGTCTGACACGACTGAAGTGACTTAGAAGCAGCAGCAGCAGCAGCAGGGGTCTCTTAGACTATCTTTCTTTTTTCATTCTTTTTTCTATATTCTGTTCTGTGACAGTGATTTCCACCATTCTGTCTTCCAGGTCACTTATCTGTTCTTCTGCCTCAATTATTCTGTTGATTCCTTCCAGTGTATTGTTCATCTCTGTTTGTTCTTTTGTTGTTCTAGGTTTTTGGTAAACATTTCTTGCATCTTCTCCATTCTTTTTCTGAGATCTTGGATCATCTTTACTATCATTATCCTGAATTCTTTTTCTGGAAGGTTGCCTATCTCCACTTCATTTATTTGTTTCTCTGGGGTTTTATCTTGTCCCTTTATCTGGAACAAAGTCCTCTGCCTTTTCATTGGATTAATTTTCTGTGGTGTCATCGTCATTCTAGTGGCTCTTCCCTCTGGTGGATAAGACCATGAATCTTGTGTAAGCTTCCTGATGGGAGGAGCTGGCAGTGACAAAAACTGGGTCTTGCTCTGGTGGGCAGGGCCATGCGCAGTAAAACTTTAATTCAACTGTCTGCTGATGGGTGGGACTGTGCTCCCTCCCTGTTTGTTGTTTGGCCTGAGGCAACCCAGTCCTGAAGTCTACAGAATCTATGGTAGGGTTCATGGCAACCTCCAAGAAGGCTTATGCCCAGGAGTACCTCCCAAGACTGCTGCTGCCAGGGGTCCCAACCCCACAACTGCTGACTCCTGCCTTCATAGAAGACTCTCCAACACTAGCAGATAGGTCTGGTTCAGTCTCCTGTGGGATCACTGCTCCTTTCCTCTGGGTTCTGGTATATGCAAGATTTTGTTTGTGACCTCCAAGAGAGGAGTCTGTTTCCCCCATTGCTGTGGATGTCCTGTAATCAAATCCCACTGGCCTTCAAAGTCAGATTCCCTGGGGATCCCTAGTCCTTTTGCCAGATCACCAGGTGGGAAAGCCTGACATGGGGCTCAGAACTTTCACAACAATGGGAGAACTTTGGTATTATTATTCTTCAGTTTGGCTTGCCCACCTGGTATGGGATTTGGTTTTATCATGATAGCACCCCTCCTACCATTTTGTTGCCGTTTCTCCTTTGTCTTTGGACATGGGGTATCTTTTCTTGGTGGGTTCCAGTATCCTCCTGTTGATGGTTGTTCAACAGCTAGTTATGATTTCAGTGCTCTCTCAGGAGGAGATGAGTACACAGCCTTCTACTCCACCATCTTCAGCCTTCTTCCTTATAATTATCATTTTTAATAAGTAGACAAAAATATTTATCTTTTTCTGACTTTAGAAAGTATGCTGAAGTAATTTCCTTAAATATGGGAATGTGAGTGATGAGATTCCATGGACAGATTTCAATGGAAAATAGATGTAGAGAGAATGGAAAGAAAAATCTGTTTGCTAAATTTCCTTCAGGGCTAATTACCATGTACTGCTGGGCTTTCTTTAGAACTTACCCTGATGTGTGTGTGTGTGTGCGCACGCATGTATGCAAGTACATGCATATTTAAAGGTCTTTCTCTGTATTCATTGATTTTTGCAACTGGTCTTTTTGTGTGTTGAACTTTCATTTTAAAATTACTTTCCTTGTATTTCCTTTTGCCATATTGTTTTCACTGAGGCTTACGTTTCCTGTTTTCTAAAGGATACATTTGTGCCAAGTTTGGCAAATGCTTGTTTTTCGTCTCCTCCCCCATGCTGCTTCTCTTATTTTCCTCTCTGTAAGTTTTTTCTTTACATTTTCAAGATTCATCATTTCTGTCCCTCCTCCCTTTTTGCTTTTTCTGTTTGTTCCTGGTTGCTGAATTGTTTTCCTTCAAAGGCCATCCCTGTGAATATTTAGATCCTCTTTCTTTCCTGACCACATGGCTTCACAATGCCTCTCTGTCCATCCTTCTTGCTTCCCATTTACTAGAGTCATTGATCCTGTGTTGTCCCACATGGTTCACATTTTTTAAACCAGAAACATCTGCATGGGGAGGAGATGCTAATAATAAATAATTAAATTTAGCACTTTCCTGTGTCTTAGGCCTCTTTACTAATGTTACTTAATTCTTTTACACAACAACAGAGTGAGTTGGCAGTATCATTTTTTTTCCCACTGCAGAAACAAAGGGCCTAATGACTTGAAGAAACTGAGCTAAATTGAGATCCAACCCTGGAATTCATGAAGTGTTGCAGCTAACATTATGAGTCCTAACTTTGATTTGAAAAAAATACATATTGTATGATTGTATTCTATAGAGAATGAATCAGAGGTGATACAGCTTTTGTGATACAGGAAAACTCATTGTTTAGTATCTTAATCATTGGAAACTTGTGACTTTTTAAACAATTAGCACTGAGGTATTTCTTTGTGTTATTTACAAAGGAACCAAAACCGTTACGTCTGCTTTACGTTCTTTAGAAAACAGAAGATTGAGAAGGGTCTGACCATCTTGTTTGTCTTTGTATGTATATAACTTATTGCAAATGAGACTCATTAAAACTGGGAACTATTTTTTGACAGTTAGTTCAGCTTCCCTGGTGGCTCAGATGGTAAGAATCTGCCTGCAATGCAGGAGGCCTGGGCTCGATCCCTGGATCAGGTAGATCCCCCCGTGAAAGAAATGGCTACCCACTCCAATGTTCTTGCCTGGAGAATGCCATGGACAGAGGAGTCTGGTGGGCTACAGTCCACGGGGTCACAGAGAGTCATACACAACTGGGAGTAACACCTTCACGTCACTTTTTATTTCTATTATAGCTTCCAAATTCATGATTCATCCTAAAACTTGCCTCCTTAGAAATAACATTCTGGCTTCCCATTCTCTGTTGAATTAAGGAAGTACTCTAGGAACCATATGTGGCTGGCTCTGCATTAAATATATCAATCTTTTCTTATGCTTGGGTGGCTTTGCATTAAATATATCAATCTTTCAATCCTTTTCTCTTCCCGAATCTCCAATCTTATTAAGTTACTCATCAGGCTATTCTACTATTTAGCACCAAGCCTGGCACATGGTAAGTCATTTCAGCTCTCCATTCTATGTATGGATGAACATCACTATCCCTTCTAATGAATCCTTTTATCTCTCTTCTTAGGCTTTGTGTTTGATTCATTAGCGTGCATTTCTTCTGTCGTTTTATAGATCTTTAACTCCTTATTAAAGCATTATACTCAGTAGATGATCTATAAATTTATTGGGAGTTAGGCATATGTGAAAATAATATATCTTTATTCAACATATTCTACTAAATTAGATTGGCATGCCTTTTATTTAGTCCAAGCAAGTGTATTTTTACCTTATATGCCTTGGGTGTATCTATATGTTGTAAATATTTCATTATGCCTGTTTTATAGATGAGAAAAATAAGTATCAAAGAAATTAAATAATTTGCCCAAGGTAGTGGATTAAAACCTGAATTGACCTACATCCAAGCCAATAAACCATCAAAAAAAAAAAACTTTGAGAACTTTTACTTACAATAATAGAATATACCTTTTCATCTTACTGCATTTCCTAAAATGATAACAACTGAATTTACCAAAGTAGTCTTTTCAATCTGATACTTCACTTATAAGTATTATGAAATAGTTCCTATAGTCTTTATGTTGTACAATAATAGCTATAAATGGAGTATAACCTTTAAAATATTTTTATTTTTTAACTTTTACTTTGTGTTGGAGTATAGTTGATTTACAATGTTGCTTTCAGGTGCACAGCAGAGTGATTTGGTTATACATATTAACGTATCTATCCATTTTCAGATTATTTTCACATTTAGGTTATTACAGAATATTAGTAGAGACCCCTGTGGTATATAGTAGGTCCATGTTGATTATCTATTTTATATACAGTAATGTGTAAATGTTAAACCCTAACATCTATAGTTTATCCCTTTCCTCGCCTTTCCCTTTTGGTAATCATAAGTTTGTTTTCTAAGTGTGTGAGTCTGTTTCTGTTTTATAAATAAGTTTGTATTATTTTCTAAGATTTCACATATAAGAGGTATCATATGATATATGTCTTTCTTACTTCATTTAGTATGATAATCTCTAGGTGCATCCATGTTGTTGCAAATGGCATTATTTCATTCTTTTAATGGCTGCATTATATTTCATTGTGGCTACTCTTGTTGAGGAGCATGGCACTAGAGTGCAGGCTTCAGTAATTGCAGTACACAGGCTTAGTTGCTCCATGGCATGCGGGATCTTCCCAGACCAGGGATTGAACCCATGTCTTTGGCATTGGCAGGTGGCTTCTTAACCACTGGACCACCAGTGAAATCTCTTAAATTTCTATTTTAATTAAATATTTTTAGAAATCTTTTACTGTAAGCCATCTACAATTCTATTTGCAGGTACAGAGTACTAGGAGGCAATTTAGGTAGCAATATAGTGAATACACATGCTCAAACTGTGTCCAGATTCTGGCTCCATTGTGTCCCAGCTCTATTATCTTGACATTTTACTTAACCAGTCTGGTCTTGGTTTCTCGTCAATTGAATGGGAATAATAATAGATACCATCTCATAAGTTTGTTGAGAAGATTAAATCAGTTAATGCTCAGTATGGTACCTGGCAAATCATAACTGAAAATAAATGCTAGTTGTTTTTCAAAAGTAATAAATGTGACACTTCTGCATTGCAGGCAGATTCTTTACTGTCTGAGTTACCAGAGAAGCCCAAATTAAATAATAAGTAGGATTTAATCTTGATGAAGAGTAAACTGATAAAGAATTTAAATAGTTAAAAATCAACTGTGCCATTTTTTTAACTTCTAAACCAATGTGTCAGTTATTTGTAGAATTGTGATTTGCCAAGGCCGGTGTCCTACTTTAGGTTGAGTAGCAGATATGCAGTGAGTGAGGATATTTGGGGGCAGTTTACATTCAACTTTTAATTTATTCAGCATCTACCATGTTCCCTGTGTTGCTCTGGGATCTACGGATTCAGAAATGAACAACAAAAATCTTAGCCCAATGGAAATGTGCATTAAGCTTAAGAGTATATCAGGGGAAGAAGGATAGCTTCTGGGGGGTGGAAAAAGGATCTAAACCACAGAGAATGTTAATATATAGTAATTACAAAGGAAAGTATGTGAGATCTAGTCTTTAAAACTAAACTGGAATGTCCATTTCCAGCCAAGATGGAATAATAGGAACCAGAATTATGCTCTTGACTTAAATAAGTAAAAAGTTGGACACAGTATAGGTAGATTTCAGATTCTGGACAACAGACAGCACAGGACTATCACTGAGAAAAGAGAGAGAAGTGTCTCCAACTTATTGCCTGCAAGTAGTTTCTAGGTCATGTGTAGGATATATAGGATGCTATTTTTGTTGTTGTTGTTTAGTTGTTAAGCTGTGTTTGACTCTTTTTCGACTCCGTGGGCTGTAGCCCGCTAGGCTCCTCTGTCCATGGGACTTCCCAGGCAAGAATACTAGAGTGGGTTGCCATTTTTTTCTCCAGGGCATCTTCTCAGCCCAGGGATGGAACTTGTGTCTCCTGCATAGGATGCTATGCATGCTAAGTCACTGCAGTCATGTCCAACTCTTTGCAATACTGTGGACTGTAGTCCACCAGCCTCCTCTGTCCATAGCATTCTCAAGTAAAGAATACTGGAGTGGGTTGCCATTCCCTTCTCCAGGAGATCTTTCTGACCCAAGGATTGAATGTATGTCTCCTGTGTCTCCTGCATTGCAAGTGGACTTTTTACTTCTAAGCCACTGGAGAAGCCCATAGAATGCTATCCGGATGTATAATAAAGGGATATAATTCTTTTCCTGAAAAGAGGCTTCCTTGAGGAAGTTAAATTTATGCTGAAACCTAAAAGTTTCATTTATCATTCAACACATATTTATTGAGCATCTGTCATATTCATGCAAGGGCTTCTCAAGTGGCTCAGTGTGTGGTAAAGAATCCACCTGCCAAGCAGGAGATGCAGGTTTGATCCCTAGGTTGGGAAGATTCCCTAAGAAGGAAATGGCAACCCACTCTAGTATTCTTGCCTGGGAAATTCCATGAACAGAGGAGCCTGGAGGATTACAGTCTATGGGGTCGGAAAAAGTCAGACACGACTTGGTGACTCAGCAACAACACATTTATGCGTTGTTCTAGGTGTTAGCAGAGAAGGCAATGGCAACCCACTCCAGTACTCTTGCCTGGAAAATCCCATGGATGGAGGAGCCTGGTAGGCTGCAGTCCATGGAGTCGCAAAGAGTCGGACACGACTGAGCAACTTCATTTTTACTTTTCACTTTCATATACTGGAGAAGGCAATGGCAACCCACTCCAGTGTTCTTACCTGGAGAATCCCAGGGATGGTGGAGCCTGGTGGGCTGCCATCTATGGGGTCGCACAGAGTCGGACACGACTGAAGCAACTCAGCAGCAGCAGCAGCTAGGTGCAAGGGTGGCAGAACTGAACAAGATGACAAGGTAGGTAACTTGCTCTCATGGACTTACTTCCTGGTGATGGAGGTTAGGGATGGCATAACCACTTAATATTTTATACTGAAAAAATAGAAGCTTCAATCACCTAGAAGTGAGAGAGATCCTAGTATGTCCAAGCAATTAAACATTTAGTTTGATTAAAATGGAAATACAGAGGACAGGTTAAGAACTGCAATGAAGCTGGAGGATGATGCAGGGGTCAGAGCATGCAGAGGGTTATAGGCCATGCTGAGAATATGGTACTTTATCCCAGTGGTAATAGGAAACCTGTTTGTGAAGCAAAGAAGAGATTGATTCAGTTGCTGTTTAGTTGCTAAGCTGTGTCCAGTTGTTTGCATCCCCATGGACTGCAGCATGCCAGGCTTCCCTGTTCTTCATCTCCTGGATCGTGCTCAAACTCATGTCCATTGAGTCGGTGATGCCATCCAATGATCTCATCCTCTGTTTCCCCCTTCTCCTTTTGTCTTCAATCTTTCCCAGTATCAAGGTCTTTTCTAATGAGTTGGCTCTTTGTGTCGGGTGGTCAAAGAATTGGAGCTTCAGCTTCAGCATCAGTCCTTGCAATGTATATTCAGGGTTGATTTCTTTAGAATCAACTGGTTTGATCTCCTGACTCAATTACATATTATTAAAAAAGCCTAGTCAAGAATGAATTGGAATGGACAAGAAGCAGGGAGATCAGTTAGCAGGTTAATGCAGATGCCCCAGTGAGAGGCTGTAGAGACTGTATGACAGTAGTATGAAAAGAAGTAAATGAGTGAGATAGATTGAATGCTAGATCAACTGTCTGGGGAAGGGTGAAACAGAGGGATATGAGGGATGGCATCCCTGTTTCTGTCTTTAGCAATTGGGAGAATAATTTTTTTTTTTTCTGAAGAGACAACTCTGAAGAAAGCATATATTTGAGGGAGAATAAGTTTAACTTTTACAAAACTGCATTTGAGATGCCTGTGAATACCCACTTGGAGTTGTCAAGGTAATGAACACATATGTCTAGGGCTCAGGTGAGAGTGCCATCAAGATATGGGAGACTTAAGCATGTAGACAGTAATAGAAGTCATGGGTGTTGATAAAAGGAACTCTGTCCCCAATAATATGTCTAAGCATCTATTGTTTTGATTTTGCTTCTCTGTATGCTTAGTGGTTGTTTTAAGGTATTCCACCCACATCTGTATTCTGTAAGTGATGCTTTTAGTCTTTGGTTTCTTTTAGAGGACTTCCTACTTCTTCCTAGCTTCTTGTATAAACTTCTATACATAGTGCAAGTACCATAAACACTTTTGGTAGAGAAACCAGGAAGAATTATTCCTGTTCCAACTGATGACTGGCAAGGATTCACTTTTTTCTCTAACAGGTTTATCATTCCACATTTGAGGCAATAGTTATCTTAGGCATTACAGAAATTTTGATGGATTTTTTTTTTCTTTTGCCATAACGTGTATTCTGGCAAAATAAATGTTCATTCCCTTATTGGATCAGGCGGCCAGGAATGTAGAGTTCAGGGAAATCCCTAAAGTAATGAGCTCTGCAGTGTAAAAACCCATGTGAATCATTTTCAAGCACGAATTGATTGAGCTTGTCCCCAAACTGGCAAAGGTTTTATGGAGCAAACATCTGTGGCTTTGGTGGACCTCAAGAAAATAGGCTTACAACTTAAAATTTTTGAGTTAATACTGGGGAACAACTGTGGCTCTGTGTGTGTGTGTGCATGTAAGATGCATTTCTTCAGAATTCTGTTCCAATGAGGAACATGAGTTTTACATTATGATTGTTTCCCTTTCTGTACATGACTTTGCCTTCAGTCTTTTGCCTGTTGAAGCTGCAGTGCTGGTCTATTCCGACGTTTCTTCAGTGCAGCTGGAGGCATGTCTTTTGGCAAGGGTCTGTGTTTATTATAATCTCTGTGATGTGCAGAAGTAAATTTCTTCTTTAACTTTCTCTTTAAATACTTAGAATTATGAATGTGGTTTTAATTAAGGATTTCAAATTGAAACATTTCCTTTTCCTTAGGACAGTTTTTAGTTAGAATATTTTAGAGTTTTGAGAAATACCAGACCCTAACACATAAAATGCAAAAAAAAAAAAAAAAAAAAAATCATCAGTCAGTCCTTTAAATTGCCATGGTGTGGATAAGGGTATAGTGCATGGATTTAGGTCACAGTCACAGCTAAATAACTCTTCTTTGGCCCTTTAAATGACTACAAGCTATTTGCAGACTTGGAAAATCTTCCCTAAATAATATGGTGAACATTCCTTTATGTAAACTCATGCCTGTAAGGCTTAGGTCTTATTCCAGGTCTGGCTTTTCATATCCCACACTAGCTTTTCCTTTCTTAGGCTCATGACCTTGACAAGTAAGTTAGCCTTCATGAACCTCAGGAGATGCATATGTGTAACTCAGGTGTTTTGCTCTTACCAGCCACAAAATGAATACTCAAAATTAAATAACTCTATGTGCTCTGCTTCCTCTTGGTTATTAAATCCATCTATCTACCTACCTATCTATCACCATCTATCTGTCTAGATACTCTCGTAAAATTACACTGAAATAACTCTGCAGAGCTATTACAGAATCTGAATAACAATTGTTGCCTCCAGCAATTGACTAGAGGTAAGAGGGAGACTTATTTTTCACCATATGGATATCCTTTTATACTACTGAATTCCGCCCCCTCCTCCATGTTTAAGTATTTTTAAAAAGCAGCAAAGCAAAATCACTATGAATAGAAGCCTCTATCTTTTGAATTGTGAGGATTATTTTCTGTTCTTGGAATTTGTTTTTTTCAGATATTCCTAAGATTACCCTCCCAGTCCTAAGTGGTCAGTCCTCTTTATTTTCAAAGGAAAGTCTGCTATGCCAACAAAGGATTTGTATTAATTCTTGTTGCTGTTGCTGCTCTCTCTATCTCATAGTGTTCTCCTGTATTTGAGGATAGCTTGTAGGACCCACTAGTTCCTGCCCAGAAGCATTGCTTTGTTTGCTTATAGTTTTGAGCCTCCACTCTTTTTTCCTCCACAGTCTCATGGCTGCAGCACAGTCAGCAAGCAGCTGCTAAGGAATAACTCAGAAAGAATGATGAAATAGAATTGCCAGTGTTTTCAGGAGGTCTACTCTTGCAGAAAGCTATTGGCTCCTGTTTCGTGGGTGGGGATTCCACAACTTCCCTGGATAGATGTGGTCCAATTGAGTCCTTCCATCCTATGTTGTTAGTATAAAATTTCTCTTGCTGACTTGGATGAAGATAGAGTACATGTATGAAATGAAGGTGATAAAATCAGGATCCAAAAATATCTGAGTAGGCTGCAACTAAACTAAGTATCCCAAGATAGACTTAAATATACATATAGCCAAGTGATCTATCACTTAAGGAAAGAGATGTTTGAGCATTCACATATGAAAGAGAACTAGGATTTTAGGTGAAAGTGATGGGCTACTGAAAATGTAAATGCTTAGGTTCTTTTAAAATAAGAATACCTAGAATGAGAACTATAATAATCCCATCCTGTCAGATAATAAATAAGCTGTTATTTTCTGTAGCAGCATCTTATTTTTGAGGAGGTAGTAACAAATTGTGTTTATAGGAGAGTAATAAAAATGGAGAATAGCCTGAATCATTTTGATGATGTTTAATTATGATAGCTAGTACTTGTTTTCCAGTTGCTGTGCATCAAACATTCTTTTAAGTGCTTGTATTAATTTTTATTGTGTAACCATGGTAGATTAGATTATTGTTTAGTAAATATTTGCTCCTCCATCACCCCAAATCCATTAGGAGAGTAAACTTTCCCACCCCATTAATGTTGAGCAGAGCTGTGTGACTTGCTTTGGACACATGGTCTGCAGAGTTTATTTCCTCTCCTCTTGACTTTGGGCTTGGGCATATGACTTTCTTTGACCAATGGTAAGTTAGTAGATGTGATAGGCAGAAGCCCAGCTCTTTTCTAAAATTTATTTTTAATTGAAAGATAATTGCTTTACAGCGTTGTGTTGGTTTCTGGCATACAACAACATGATTCAGCTATCAGTATACGTATGTCCCCGTCCTCCGGAACCTCCCTCCCACCCACTGCCCTATTCCACCCCTCTAGATTGCTATGGCGCACCAGGTTGAAGCTGTCTCTGTTATATAGCAAATTCCCACTAGCTGTCTGTTTTACGTATGCTAAAGTATATGTTTCAGTGCTACTCTGTCAGTTCGTCCCATCCCCTCCTTCCCCCACTGTGTCCACAAGTCTGTCCTCTATGTCTGTGTCTGTATTCCTGCCCTGCAAATAGGCTCATGAATACCATTTTTCTAGATTCCATCTATATGCATTAATATACAAAATATGTTTCTGACTGACTTCATTCTGTATAAAAGGCTCAAGGTTCATCCACCTAAGTTCAACTGACTCAAATTTGTTCCTCTGTATGACTGAGTAATGTTTCATTGTATATATGTGCCATATCTTTTTTTTTTTTTAATCCATTTAGCTTGCCTTCATGTCCTGGCTATTGTAAATAGCACTGCAGTGAACATTGGGGTAAAATATGTCTTTGTGGAGTATGGTTTTCTCAGGTGTATGCCCAGTAGTGAGATTGCTAGGTCATATGATAGTTTTATTTCTAGTTTTTAAAGGAGATGCCATAGTGGCTATATTAATTTACATTCCCACCAACAGTGCAAGAGGGTTCCCTTTTCTCTACATCCTCTCCAGCATTTATAGTTTGTAGATTTTTTTGATGACGGCCATTCTGACCAGTGGGTTGATACCTCATTGTAGTTTTCAATTGCATTTTTCTAATAATGAGTGTTATTGAACATCTTTTCACATGTTTATCTGCTATCTACAAACAAAATCTGTTTGTAGAAGCCTAGCTTTGTGTGTGTATATGTGTGTTTTCTTAGTTTGGTTTCCCCCCTTACACTCCTGCTTTTCATCGTGACATGAACTTGTCTTAGTAGCTGCTCATTTGAGGAAAATAGGACATATCTGGAGCAGACCCAGATCCAATCAGCAGCTTTTGGAGAAAATCACAGCTAAGACTAGTGTATAGCTCAGCCCCAGTCAACCTATAGATGAGAAGGCTAGAATAAATGCTTATTGTTTTTGCTATTGAGTTTTGGGGTGTTTTGTTATGCAATATTACTGTGGCAATAGTTGATCAGTTTTGTAACAGACAACCTAAAAGTCTTCATGGCTTACAACAAGAAATTATTTTTCTCAAAAGTTTATAAATCAGTTGTGGGCTTCCCTCATAGCTCAGTTGGTAGAGAATCTGCCTACAATCCAGGAGACATGGGGTCTATCCCTGGGTCAGGAAGATCCCCTTGGAGAAGGAAATGGCAACCTACTCCAGTATTCTTGCCTGGAGAATTGCATGGACAGAGAAGCCTGACAGGCTACAGTCCTGGGGTTCACAAGAGTTGAACACAACTTAGTGACAGGCCACAGTCCGTGGGGTCACAAGAGTTGAACACAACTTAGTGATTAAACCACCACCACCACCATGAATCAGTTGTGGTTCTACTGGATTTGGCTGAGCTAGTAGGGTAGGTTTGGCATTATAGTTCCAGTTGGGTTCAAGTATGCTTTGTGTGTTTTCTTACTTTCCTTGTATTAGTGACTTCCTGGTCCCATGTTCTTATGAAAGATCATCACAGCACATGAGAGCAAGCAAACCAAAAGTTTCTAAGTCACTTCTGCTAGTGTTACATTGGTGAAAGCAAGTCATTTGGCTAAACCCAACATCACTGATACAGGTAAGTATGCTTAACCCACAGTGTAGGCCCTGCATGCATTGCAAAGAAGATGAATGTTTACTTCTAACACAGAGAGGCATGAAAAGTTGAGGACAATGATTGTCCAGTCTACTCCAGTGATATGCACTTAATTTAATCTTTACAACAACACTATGGAATCAATACCATTATTATTTCTCTGTAACAAATGGGGTAACCTAAGATATAGGGTATTAAGTATCCAAGTATCACACAGTCATAGGTTGTTATAGAATTTGAACCTTTGGAATATGACGCCAAAGACTGTACTTTTTGCCACTATGATTCACCTCTTCCCAAACTTGGCGTATGAGCAATATGTAAAGGCATTAGAGCTGTTTTGTTTGGAGAGGAGAGGCCATGTGTTCACCATCCATCCTCCTACCTCTGAAGGGCTATCATATGGAAGAGAGAGATTAAATACTTTTTATGTATCTTCAAAATGTAGTGTCCTTGGTATTGGTAGCAGGTAGAGAAATCAAAGGGATATAAATTTTGGCACAATTAAAGAAAACCTATATAACAGTCAAATGTTCTCAAAGATAGAATGCATCCAAGCAGATACCTAGATGACTACTAGGTATAGATGTTATAGAGAAGGTTCATGTGATTAATCAGGTTAACTTGCGAGAAGATTGAAATTTCAGCCCTTCTAGCCAAAACATTCTGTAATTCTATTAAAATGTTAATTGTTCTAGAAGTATTCATTTGCAGTCAATAAAAACTGAAAATATAATAAAGCAGAATTTTCCGATGTTTAAAATGGCTAGAAAATTTTAAAAGTTTTTTATTTTATATTGAAGCATGGTTGACTAAAAATATTGTATTAATTCAGGTTTATAGCAAAGTGATTCAGTTATATGTTACATATATCTATTCTTTTTCAAATTTGTTTCCTATTTAAGTTAGTACAGAATATTTAGCAAAATTCCCTGAGCTATACAGGAGGTCCTTGTTGGTTATCTATTTTAATTATAGCAGTATGTACATGTCAAGCCAAATCTATTCCTCCTCCCCCATCGATCCCCCTAGTAACCTTAAGTACATTCTTTATGAGTCTGTTTCTCTTTTGTAAATAAGTTCATTTGTATCATTCTTAAAAACGATTCTACATATAAGCAATATCATATGATATCTGTCTTTCTTTGATTTACTTAGTATGATAATCTCAAGGTCCATCCATGTTGCTGCAAATGGCAGTGTTTCACTCTTTTTAGTGACTGAGTAATATTCATTGTATATCTGTACTATATCTTCTTAATCCATTCCTCGTTCGATGGATGTTTAGGTTGCTTCCTTGTCTTGGTTACTGTAAATAGTACTGCAATGGACAGTAGGGTGCAAGCATCATTAGAGTTTTCTCCAGATATATGTCCAGGAGTGGGATTGAAAGATCATATGGTAACTCTATTTTTAGCTTCTTAAGGACCCTCCAGACTGTTCTCCATAGTAGATGCATCAATTTACATTCCTACCAGCAAAGTAGGAGGGCTACTTTTTGTGCACACACTTTGCAGCACTTATTGTTTATTATTTGACAGCCATTCTGACTGATGTGAGAAAAGACCTCACTGTAGCATTGATTTACATTTCTCTAGTAATTAGTGTTGTTGAGCATCTTTTTATGTGTCTGTTGGCCCTCTGTATGTCTTCTTTGGAGAAATGTCTATTTAGGTCTTCTTCCAATTTTTTGATTGGACTGTTTGTGTTTTTTATATAAAGCTGTATGGCCTCTTTGTTTACTTTGGAAATTAATCCCTTGTCAGTAGAATCATTTACAGATATTTTCTCCTGGTCAGTAGGTTGTCTTTTCATTTTGTTTATCAGATCAGATCAGATCAGTCCCTCAGTTGTGTCTGACTCTTTGCAATCCCAAGAATCGCAGAACGCCAGGCCTCCCTGTCCATCACCAACTCCCAGAGTTCACTCAGACTCACGTCCATCGAGTCAGTGATGCCATCCAGCCATCTCATCCTCTGTCGTCCCCTTCTCCTCCTGCCCCAATCCCTCCCAGCATCAGAGTCTTTTCCAATGAGTCAACTCTTCGCATGAGGTGGCCAAAGGACTGGAGTTTCAGCTTGAGCATCATTCCTTCCAAAGAAATCCCAGGGCTGATCTCCTTCACAATGGACTGGTTGGATCTCCTTGCAGTCCAAGGGACTCTCAAGAGTCTTCTCCAACACCACAGTTCAAAAGCATCAATTCTTCGGTGCTCAGCCCTCTTCACAGTCCAACTCTCATGTCCATACATGACCACTGGAAAAACCATAGCCTTGACTAGACTGACCTTTGTTGGCAAAGTAATGTCTCTGCTTTTGAATATGCTATCTAGGTTGGTCATAACTTTCCTTCCAAGGAGTAAGCGTCTTTTAATTTCATGGCTGCAGTCACCATCTGCAGTGATTTTGGAGCCCAGAAAAATAAAGTCTGACACTGTTTCCACTGTTTCCCCGTCTATTTCCCATGAAGTGGTGGGACCAGATGCCATGATCTTTGTTTTCTGAATGTTGAGCTTTAAGCCAACTTTTTCACTCTCCACTTTCACTTTCATCAAGAGGCTTTTGAGTTCCTCTTCACTTTCTGCCATAAGGGTGGTGTCATCTGCATATCTGAGGTTATTGATATTTCTCCTGGCAATCTTGATTCCAGCTTGTGTTTCTTCCAGTCCAGCGTTTCTCATGATGTACTCTGCATATAAGTTAAATAAACAGTGACAATATACAGCCTTGACATACTCCTTTTCCTATTTGGAACCAGTCTGTTGTTCCATGTCCAGTTCTAACTGTTGCTTCCTGACCTGCATACAGGTTTCTCAAGAGGCAGATCAGGTGGTCTGGTATTCCCATCTCTTTCAGAATTTTCCACAGTTTATTGTGATCCAGACAGTCAAAGGCTTTGGTGTTTTTCTAGAACTCTCTTGCTTTTTCTATGATCCAGCGGATGTTGGCAATTTGATCTCTGGTTCCTCTGCCTTTTCTAAAACCAGCTTGAACACCAGGAAGTTCACAGTTCACATATTGCCGAAGCCTGGCTTGGAGAATTTTGAGCATTACTTTACTAGCATGTGAGGCGAGTGCAATTGTGCAGTAGTTTGAGCATTCGTTGGCATTGATTTCCAAGGAGATCAAACTAGTCAATCCTAAAGGAAATCAGTTCTGAATATTCATTGGAAGGACTGATAACTGAAGCTGAAGCTCCAATACTTTGGCCACCTGATACGAAGAACTGACTCATTGGAAAGACTCTGATGCTGGGAAAGATTGAAGGCAAGAAGAGAAGGGGATGACAGGGGATGAAATGGTTGGATGGAATCACCGACTCAATGGACATGAGTTTGAACAAGCTCCACTAGTTGCTGATGGGCAGGGAAGCCTGGTGTGCTCCAGTCCATAGGGTTGCAAAGAGTTCACATGACTGAGTGCCTGAACTGAACTGATAGTTTCCTTTGTTGTGCAAAAGTTAATTAGGTCCTATTTGTTTTTTTTTTTTCCCATCACTTTAAGAGATGGATCCAAGAAAAATATTGCCTCCGTCTTATGTCAGAGAGTGTTCTGCCTGTGTTTTCCTCTAGTAGTTTTATAGTATCTGGTCTTACATTTAAGTGTTTAATCCATTTTGACCTTTGTAGTGACCCCACGGTAGTTCACTAAGAATGTTCTGCAGTGTCGCTTTAGCCACTTAGAAAAAACATTCTTTTCCTTTATGTAGTATTTTTATAAAACTTTGACCTGCTTTTTAACAAAATATCACAGTGTGGCACAAATAACAAGTATAATTAGCAACGTGTTCTACATTTATTCTTCTGGTGCTTTTCAAATTAAAATCCCGGTTGGTTAAACTTTAATATACAAAATTTAATTTATATAGAATCCCAGTTAAAACAGGGTGAGGTCTGACAAATCATTCAGGCTTCTAAAATACTGTCTAGAATTGACTCCTTTTGGGGCCCATTTTCTAGAATACATACCAGTTAGAAAATTAAAAACAAGCAAACAAAAATTTTCCTGCAAATGGCAATTCTTTATATGAAAACTAAGTTTTTAGAGGAAAAAAACAGATCTCATCTTGAAGTATCAGTGGTCCTCAATATCTGTAAATTTATAGAAAATAAATTTATTGGATGCCATACTTTTTGTTCTAGATACTTAAGACAGTTTTCCATTTAAATATTATTAAACTGTTTTCTGTTTTGTTTTTCAAATTTCCTTTTATTGCTTTCATTAGAATAACATACAATAAACAAAACATTCATATTTAACAAATATCTATTAATATTCTCAAAGTGAGCAAACTTTCTTAACATAGGAAATACTAAACTACTTTAATACTCCCATTATATTTGTTTCTTAAATTATTTGTTTTATTCTTACTCAGATTAAGTTCAGTTTATTCACATCTTCTAAAAAATAGCTTTATTGAGGTATAATTGATATGCAGTGAACTGTACATATCTAAAGTGTCTTATTTGTTAGCTCCAAAATCACTGCATACGGTGACTGCAGTCAAGAAATTAAAAGACACTTGCTCCCTTGGAAGAAAAGCTATGACCAACCTAGTTCAGTTCAGTTCAGTTCAGTTGCTCAGTCGTGTCTGACTCTTTGTGACCCCATGAACCACAGCACACCAGGCCTCCCTGTCCATCACCAACTCCCAGAGTTCACTCAGACTCACGTCCATTGAGTCAGTGATGCCATCCAGCCATCTCATCCTCTGTCATCCCCTTCTCCTCCTGCCCCCAATCCCTCCCAGCATTAGAGTCTTTTCCAATGAGTCAACTCTTCGCATGAGGTGGCCAAAGTACTGGAGTTTCAGCTTTAGCATCATTTCTTCCAAAGAAATCCCAGGGCTGATCTCCTTCACAATGGACTGGTTGGATCTCCTTGCAGTCCAAGGGACTCTCAAGAGTCTTCTCCAGCACCACAGCTCAAAAGCATCAATTCTTCGGACCAACTTAGACAGCCTATTAAAAAGCAAAGACATCACTTTGCCGACAAAGGTCTGTATAGTCAAAGCTGTGGTTTTTCCAGTAGTCATGTGCAAATGTGAGAGCTGGACCATAAAGAAGGCTGTGAAGTGAAGTGAAAGCTGTTCATTCATGTCCAGCTCTTTCAACACCATGGACTATACAGTCCATGGAATTCTCCAGGCCAGAATACTGGAGTGGGTAGCCATTCCCTTCTCCAGGAGATCTTCCCAACTCAGGGATTGAACCCAGGTCTCCCACATTGCAGGTGGATTCCAAAGAATTAATGTGTTTGAACTGTGGTGCTTGAGAAGACTCTTGAGCATTCCTTGGACAGCAAGGAGATCAAACCAGTTAGTCCTAGAGGAAATCAACCCTGAATATTCCTTGGAAGGACTGATGCTGAAGTTGAAGCTCCAATACTTAGGCCACATGATGCAAAGAGTTGAATCACTGGAAAAGACCCTGATGCTGGAAAAGATTGAATACAGGAGTAGGGGGTGACAGAGGATGAGATGGTTAGATGGCATCACCAACTCAGTGGAGTTTGAGCAAACTTGGGGAGACAGTGAAGGACAAGGAAGACTAGCATACTGCAGTCCATGAGGTTACAAAGAGTCAGACATGACTTAGAGGCTCAATAACAACTTCTTTAAATGTGGGTAGAATTGCTAATGAAGCTGAAGCTATCTAGACCAATTTTCTATGGGGAAGCTTTTTTTTTTTCCCTTAACTAGTTTTAATTTCTTTAATAGATATAGGGCTATTTGGGTTATTTACTTCTGTTATCTGTAAAATTTGCAATGACATCTTTCTCCTTCCTATTACTAGCAATTTGTGTCTTTCTCTCTTTTTCTCCTGATTAATCTGGCTTGTGATTAATCTGGCTCAATATCAGTTTTATTGATCTTCTCAAAGAACAAGCATTTAGTTTCATAGATTTTTCTGTTATTTTTCTGTTTCATTGATTTCTACTTTGATCTTTATTATTCCCTTTCTTGTAGTTACTTTGTCTTAAACTTGCTTTGCTTTTTCTAGTTTCCTAAGGGAGAAGATGAGATCTAATATAGGTATTTAATGCTATAAATTTCTTCCTAAGTACCTCTTTAGTGGTATTCCATAAATTCTGATTTATGTTGTAATTGTATTCTGGTTAAATAAACGTTCTAATTTTCTCTCTCTTTCTCCATGCATGCATGCATTCTAAGTTACTTCAGTTGTATATATGCTTCATTTTTCAGAGAAGTTTTAGGTTCACAGCAAAATTTAGTGGAAATACGGAGTTCCCACATACCTCCCTCCCCAACAGGCATAGGCTCCCCCATCCTCAAAGTGGTACTCTCCCTCATCAAAGTGGTACATTTGTTATAATAAATAAGTCAACATTGACACATCATTATCAAACCAAAATTAATTGTTTACATTATGGTTCACTCTTAGTATTGTAGTCCTGTGAGTTTTGACAAATATATAATGACATGCCCAGTGGCTCAGCAGTAAAGAGTCTGCCTGCCTTGCAGGAGTTGTGGATTCGATTCCTGGGTCAGGAAGATCCCCTGGAGAAGGGAATGGCAACCCACTGCAGTATTCTTGCCTGGAAAATTCCACGGACAGAGGATCCTGTTGGGTTACCTTCCATGGGATCACAAAGTTTTGGACATGACTAAGCATGCCCGCATAATGACATGTATCCTCTGTTATAGTATCATACAGAATTATTTCCCTGCCCTAAATATCTGCTGTGTTCTATCTGTTCATCCCCACTCCCACCAACCCCTGTCAACCACTGATTTTTTCTACTGTCTCCATAGTTTTGCCTTTTCCAGAATGTTACTCACATTGTTGGAATAATACAGTACATTTTCAGATTATCTTCTTTCACTTAGTAATATGTATTTAAGGTTCCTCCATGTCTTTGTTGGCTTGATGGCACATTTCTTTTTTGTGCTGAATCATATTCTATTGTCTGGATGTATACAGTTATTTATCCATTCACCTATTGAAGGACATCTTGATTACATCCAAGTTTGGGCAATTATTAGTAAAGCTGCTGTAACTATCCATTGCAGATTTGTGTGGAATTAAGTTAAAATCAATAACAGAAAGACCTTTAGAAAAAGCTTAAATATTTGGAAATGAAATCAAACATTTCTTAATAACATACAATTTAGCAATTGCACTCCTTGATATTTACTCAAAAGAATTGAAAATTTAATTAATGCAAAGAAGCACTAATATTATTTTTTACATTGTTTAATCAGTGGTTATCCCCATCTCCTGTATTTTTCAACTCACACATTGTATATTTTGTCTCTAGAAATTTGATTTTTTTTTTTTAATATCTTCCGTGTCTTTAATTAACTTCCTGGACAAATGAAACACAGTTACAGTAAATGTTTTAAAGTCCTTCTTTTCCAGTTCTAGCACACCTGCCAGTGTGGTTTGGTTTTGATTAACTGGCTGTTTTCCTTGGTGTGGGTCGTGTTTTCTTACCTCTTTGCATGCCAGGTTGACTGAATGCCCAATATTATGAAAGTTACCTGGTCAGAATCTGTTTTTGCATTCTCATATATTTTTTTGAACTCTGTTTGAAGATAGAGTTAAGTTATTTGAAAACAGTTTGATCCTTTTATGGCTTGCTTTTATGATTCGGAAGATAGCTTTGGAGCAGTTTTCAGTTTAAGGGTAATATTCTCTAAAACTGAGACAACTCAGGCCTTCCTGAGTACTTTATCCAATATGTGGCAAATTATTACTATTCCCAGTCTGGCTGGTGGGAATTAATACTATTCTCAGTGTTAGTGAGCATTAGATACTGTTCCGTATTCTTTTGGTTGATTCTTTCCATGGCCTCAGGTGTTTCTTCATACCTATGTGCTGATCCGTTAGACTCTGTTGAAAGTCTCTGAGAACTTTCTACAGATACCAGGGTCATGTTTCCATGCATCTCTCTCCTCTCTGGTACTCTGAACTAAGTGACTTGGTCTCCTAGACTTTTATCTTCATCTCCTCTAATCAAGGAGTCTACCAGACTCCCTCTCACTTCCTCCCTGTGTTGTGGCCTATAAGCCCTTTCAAGACAGAAAGATGGATATTTATAGCATCACCTTATTTATTTCTCATTTCTTAGAGTGCATTGTCTTTTGCTGTCTGATAGCCAATGTTTTGAAATTCATTATTTCGTATATTAAGTCTGGTCCTTGTTATTCCATCCTGGCTGGAAGCAGAAGACTCCCACATTTTCCTTTAAACTGCATTTAGTAACTTACCAATGTGAAAATATCTTAGGAATCTGTCAATATACCCTCTATTTCTTAAATCTGGAATTTTTCTTTTTATGGCCACTTAGATTAAATTAATTCTTAAGAGAAATTTCTCAACTATAACTCAAGTTTTAATTATTCTTCTAACTTAGGGGTATTATTGTTGGGCCTCTGTTGAGATTATATTCTATAAAACTTTTAAACACCAGCATTTTGTGCATCTGTTTTCCTGTGACAATAATTGCAAACTGTTTTGATAACCAAATAAAAAATTTAATTTGACCTAATTAGGTATCATTACTGCCTGATAAAATTACCCAGTGGTAAAACCTGCTCTCATATCTCCTCTAAGGTATTGAAGGAGATGACCTGAGAGTTATAATTCTTTAAATTCTTTAGATTATTAGGAAATGAAAATTTCAAAACATTTAAAAATGGTTTTAAATAGTGCACATTTGATCAGTAGAACTCAAAATTTTTCTAATACCAAGTTGGCAAAGACTTTCTAGGCTTAATCAAATCATGAATGTTAGAGGGAAGAAACCTAGCCATTTATACAGCAACTTCATCTGATGCAGAATGTGTGGCTTTGACACAATTATTCATTAGGGGCAATTTGTATTTGTGGGTATCCTATTGACTGGTCTGGGAAATGTGCTGTGCATAGTGTTTTAATATAGTCCTCATGTGAGCATATTAAGTCTGACAAACTGGGTTAGTTTAGTCTCTCTCAGCCTCATTGTCTTCATGTATAAAAGTGGGAATAATAGTAATACTCATCTTAGTATAAGGAAAAAATAAGATACTTCCTTAGTCCATGCATTCTCAGTAAGGGCAGTATAGCCTCAACTTGGTTAAAAAAAAAGTTGGTTCTTAGGGAAATGTGTGGAAAAAAAACACCTTTTATATTACAGTGTTTTATTCCCCTCCATAGGGCTATAGTAATAAAACAGATACACAGTATATATGTAGCATTAAAATTTCATGGGGGAGGGAGGGTAATTAAGAAAAATAAATATCTAAAAGGCTCTTGGGAGAAAGGACAATAAAAAAGGCTGAGACTCACTGCCTTAATCCAGTATTTAGCCAATATAATTAGTAGTTTGCTCGATCAATTAGAATGCATTTTTTGTGTATATGTGAGTTTACTGTTATAAATCAGTGGTTCCTAACATGGGGTAGAGTTTTCTGGGAGCCTCAGAGTTATAAGGGGTCTTTGAATCCATTTATATACTAATTATTACCTTATAGGCTAAATAAATTTTAAGTTTTGTGTAGTACATATAAGTTTTAGCTCCTTAAACTTGGTATAAGTTTGGTAAACACACTTATAAATGAGAGAGTTTTTTAGACCAGCATTAAAGAACTATTTAACCTGTAGGATAGCTGAACGACAATGTTGATTGTGTACCTGAGTACCCTGAGATGAACACTTTCTAAACTTGAAGCAGGAAGAAATGGAGACTAGCTGTTACTGACTACCTTTTAGTAGTACTGGACAGGGTGAGTAGGAGTAGTCACGAAACAGAACTGTGTACATATAGGTAGCTGAGTTGTTCCTAAATTGGAAAAAATGTGTCTTGATCATATATATTTATTCCTTTTATTTTTGTCAGGTCTATTCCTGTTTCTTTTTTTAAACATAAATTTGTTTCAATTGGAGGCTAATTACTTTACAATATTGTATTGGTTTTGCCATACATTGACATGAATCCGCCACGGGTGTACATGTATTCCCCATCCTGAACTCCCCTCCGACCTTCCTCCCCATCCCATCCCTCTGGGTCATCCCAGTGCCCCAGCCCCGAGTACCCTGTCTCATGCATCAAACCTGGACTGGTGATTCGTTTCACATATGATAGTATACATGTTTCAGTGCCATTCTCCCAAATCATCTCACCCTCACCCTCTCCCACAGAGTCCAAAAGACTGTTCTATACATCTGTGTCTCTTTTGCTGTCTCGCATACAGGGTTATCGTTACCATCTTTCAAAAGTCCACAGGGTTATTGTTACCATCTTTCAAAAGTCCATATATAGGCGTTAGTATACTGTACTGGTGTTTTTCTTTCTGGCTTACTTCACTCTGTATAATAGGCTCCAGTTTCATCCACCTCATTAGAACTGATTCAAATGTATTCTTTTTAATGGCTGAGTAATATTCCATTGTGTATATGTACCACAGCTTTCTTATCCATTCGTCTGCTGATGGACATCTAGGTTGCTTCCATGTCCTGGCTATTATAAACAGTGCTGCGATGAACATTGGGGTACACGTGTCTCTTTCAATTCTGGTTTCCTCAGTGTGTATGCCCAGCAGTGGGATTGCTAGGTCATATGGCAGTTCTATTTCCATTTTTTTAAGAAATCTCCACACTGTTCTCCATAGTGGCTGTACTAGTTTGCATTCCCACCAACAGTGTAAGAGGGTTCCCTTTTCTCCACTCCTTCTCCAGCATTTATTGCTTGTAGACTTTTGGATAGCAGCCATTCTGACCCGCGTGAGATGGTACCTCATTGTGGTTTTGATTTGCATTTCTCTGATAATAAGTGATGTTGAGCATCTTTTCATGTGTTTGTTAGCCATCTGTATGTCTACTTTGGAGAAATGTCTGTTTAGTTCTTTGGCCCATTTTTTGATTGGGTCGTTTATTTTTCTGGAGTTGAGCTGCAGGAGTTGCTTGTATACTTTTGAGATTAATTCTTTGTCAGTTGCTTCGTTTGCTATTATTTTCTCTCATTCTGAAGGCTGTCTTTTCACCTTGCTTATAGTTTCCTTCATTGTGCAAAAGCTTTTAAGTTTAATTTGGTCCCATTTGTTTATTTTTGCTTTTATTTCCAATATTCTGGGAGGTGGGTCATAGAGGATCCTGCTGTGATTTATGTCAGAGAGTATTTTGCCTATGTTCTCCTCTAGGAGCTTTATAGTTTCTGGTCTTACGTTTAGATCTTTAATCCATTTTGAGTTTATTTTTGTGTATGGTGTTAGAAAGTGTTTTAGTTTCATCCTTTTACAAGTGGTTGACCAGTTTTCCCAGCACCACTTGTTAAAGAGATTGTCTTTTCTCCATTGTATATTCTTGCCTCCTTTGTCAAAGATAAGGTGTCCATAGGCACATGGATTTATCTCTGGGCTTTCTATTTTGTTGCATTAATCTATGTTTCTGTCTTTGTGCCAGTACCACACTGTCTTGATGACTGTGGCTTTGTAGTAGAGCCTGAAGTCAGGTAGGTTGATTCCTCCAGTTCCATTCTTCTTTCTCAAGATTGCTTTGGCTATTCGAGATTTTTTGTATTTCCATACAAATTGTGAAATTATTTGTTCTAGTTCTATGAAAAATACCATTGGTAGCTTGATAGGGATTGCGTTGAATCTATAGATTGCTTTGGGTAGTATACTCATTTTCACTATATTGATTCTTCCAGTCCATGAACATGGTATATTTCTCCATCTATTTGTGTCCTCTTTGATTTCTTTCACCAGTGTTTTATAGTTTTCTATATATAGGTCTTTTGTTCCTTTAGGTAGATATATTCCTAAGTATTTTATTCTTTTCGTTGCAATGGTGAATGGAATTGTTTCCCTAATTTCTCTTTCTGTTTTCTCATTATTAGTGTATAGGAATGCAAGGGATTTCTGTGTGTTAATTTTGTAGCCTGAAACTTTATTATATTCATTGATTATATTCATTGATTAGTAATTTTCTGGTGGAGTCTTTAGGGTTTTCTATGTAGAAGATCATGTCATCTGCAATCAGTGAGAGTTTTTCTTCTTCTTTTCCAATCTGGATTCCTTTTATTTCTTTTTCTGCTCTGATTACTGTGGCCAAAACTTCCAAAACTATGTTGAATAGTAATGGTGAAAGTGGGCACCCTTGCCTTGTTCCTGACTTTAGGGGAAATGTTTTCAATTTTGCACCATTGAGGATAATGCTTGCTGTGTGTTTGTCATATAGAGCTTTTATTATGTTGAGGTATGTTCCTTCTATTCCTGCTTTCTGGAGGGTTTTTTTTAATCATAAGTGGATGCTGAATTTTCTCTGCATCTATTGAGATAATCGTATGGTTTTTATCTTTCAATTTGTTAATGTGGTGTATTATGTTGATTGATTTGTGGGTATTAAAAAATCCTTGCATCCCTGGGATAAAGCCCGCTTGGTCATGATGTATAATCTTTTTAATATGTTGTTGGATTCTGTTTGCTAGAATTTTGTTAAGGATTTTTGCATCTATATTCATGAGTGATATTGGCCTGTAGTTTTCTTTTTTTGAGGCATCTTTGTCTGGTTTTTGTATTAGGGTGATCGTGGCCTCATAGAATGAGATTGGAAGTTTACCTTCCTCTGCAATTTTCTGGAAGAGTTTGCGTAGGATAGGTGTTAGCGCTTCTCTAAATTTTTGGTAGAATTCATCTATGAATCTGTCTGGTCCTGGGCTTTTGTTTGCTGGAATATTTCTGATTACAGTTTCGATTTCCATGATTGTGATGGGTCTGTTAAGATTTTCTATTTCTTGCTGGTTCAGTTTTGGAAAGTTGTACTTTTCTAAGAATTTGTCCAGTTCTTCCAAGTTGTCCATTTTATTGGCATATAGTTGCTGATAGTAATCTCTTATGATCCTTTGTATTTCTTTGTTATCTGTTGCGATCTCTCCATTTTCATTTCTAATTTTGTTTATTTGATTCTTCTCTCTTTCTTTCTTGATGAATCTGGCTAATGGTTCATCAATTTCATTTATCTTCTCAAAGAAACAGCTTTTGGCTTTGTTGATTTTTGCTATGGTCTCTTTTGTTTCTTTGCATTTATTTATGCCCTAATTTTTAAGATTTCTTTCCTTCTACTAACCCTGGGGTTCTTCATTTCTTCTTTTTCTAGTTGCTTTAGTTGTAGAGTTAGGTTATTTATTTGACTTTTTTCTTGTTTCTTGAGGTAAGCCTGTATTGCTATGAACCTTCTCCTTAGCACTGCTTTTACAGTGTCCCATAGGTTTTGGGTTGTTGTGTTTTCATTTTCATTCATTTCTATGTATATGAGGAGAAGAGGACGACGGGGATGAGATGGCTGGATGGCATTACCAACTCGATAGACATGAGTTTGAGTGAACTCCGGGAGTTGGTGGTGGACAGGGAGGCCTGGAGTGCTGCGATTAATGGTTGCAAAGATCCGACTCTTTGTGAACTGAACTGATGCATACTTTGATTTCTTCTGTGATTTGTTGGTTATTCAGCAACGTGTTGTTCAGTCTCCATATGTTGGAATTTTTAATAGTTTTTCTCCTGTGATTGACATCTAACCTTACTGCATTGTGGTCAGAAAAGATGCTTGGAATGATTTCCATTTTTTTGAATTTATAAAGGCTAGATTTATGGCCCAGGATGTGATCTGTCCTAGAGAAGGTTCCATGTGCACTTGAGAAAAAGGTGAAATTCATTGTTTTGGGGTGAAATACCCTATAGATATCAATTAGGTCTAACTGGTCTATTGTATCATTTAAAGTTTGTGTTTCCTTGTTAATTTTCTGTTTAGTTGATCTATCCATAGGTGTGAGTGGGGTTTTAAGTCTCCCACTATTATTGTTATCGTTAATTTCCCCTTTCATACATGTTAGCATTTGTCTTACATATTGTGGTGCTCCTATGTTGGGTGCATATGTATTTATAAGTGTTGTGTCTTCTTGCACTGATCCTTTGATCATTATGTAGTGTTCTTCTTTGTCTCTTTACACAGCCTTTATTTTAAAGTCTATTTTATCTGATATGAGTATTGCTACTCCTGCTTTCTTTTAGTCTCTATTTGCGTGCAATATCTTTTTCTAGTCCTTCACTTTCAGTCTGTATGTGTCCCTTGTTTTGAGGTGGGTCTCTTGTAGACAACATATATAGGGGTCTTATTTTTGTATCCATTCAGCCAGTCTTTGTCTTTTGGTTGGGGCATTCAACCCATTTACATTTAAGGTAATTATTGACAAGTATGATCCCATTGCCATTTAGTTTGTTGTTTTGGGTTCGAGTTTATACACCCTTTCTGTGTTTCCTGTCTAGAGAAGATCTTTTGGCATTTGTTGGAGAGCTGGTTTGGTGGTGCTGAATTGTCTCAGCTTTTGCTTGTCTGTAAAGCTTTTGATTTGTCCTTCATATTTGAATGAGATCCTTGCTGGGTACAGTAGTCTGGGCTGTAGGTTTTTCTTTTTCATCACTTTAAGTATGTCCTGCCATTCCTGCCATTCCCTTCTGGCCTGAAGAGTTTCTATTGAAAGATCAGCTGTTATCCTTATGGGACACCAGAGAACTCCTGACTCCAGGGAACATTAATCAATAAGAGCTCATCAAAAGCCTCCATGCCTACACTGAAACCAAGCACCACCCAAGGGCCAACAAGTTCCAGAGCAAGACATACCACGCAGATTCTCCAGCAACACAGAAACATAGCCCTGAGCTTCGATATATAGGCTGCCCAAAGTCACACCAAATTCACTGACATCTCAAAACTCACTACTGGACACTTGATTGCACTCCAGAGAAAAGAAATCCAGCCCCACCCACTAAAACACTGACACAAGCTTCCCTAACCAGGAACCTTGACAAGCCACCCGTCCAACCCCACCCACAGTGAGGAACCTCCACAATAAAGAGGAACCACAAACTGCCAAATACGGAAAGGCCACCCCAAAGACAGCAATATAAACAGGATGAAAAGGCAGAGAAATACTCAGCAGGTAAAGGAACAGAATAAATGTCCACCAAACCAAGCAAAAGAGGAAGAGATAGGGAATCTATCTGATAAAGAATTGTGAATAATGATAGTAAAATAATCCATAATCTTGAAAACAAAATGGAGTTACAGATAAATAGCCGGAGACGAGGATTGAGAAGATGTAAGAAATGTTTAACAAGGACCTACAAGAAATAAAAAAGAGTCAATCAATAATGAATAATGCAATAAATGAGATAAAAAACACTCTGAAGGGAACCAACAGTAGAATAACGGAGGCAGAAGATAGGATACGTGAGGTAGAAGATAGAATGGTAGAAATAAATGAAACAGAGAGGAAAAAAGAATTAAAAGAAATGAGGACAACCTCAGAGACCTCTGGGACAATGTTAAATGCCCCAACATTTCTATTATAGGAGTCCCAGAAAAAGAAGACAAAAAGAAAGACCATGAGAAAATACTTGAGGAGATAATAGTTGAAAACTTCCCTAAAATGGGGGAAAAAATAGTCACCCAAGTCCAAGAAACCCAGAGAGTCCCAAACAGGATAAACCCAAGGCAAAACACCCCAAGACACATATTAATCAAATTAACAAAGATCAAACACAAAAACAAATATTAAAATCAGCAAGGGAAAAACAACAAATAACACACAAGGGGATTGCCATAAGGATAACAATGGATCTTTCAATATTCCTGTTTCTTAGCCATTAGAATTACCAACAAGATCTCCCAGAAATTATGTCAAGTCTCTATCTCTCTCTGGAAGTCAGCTTCCTGCCTATTTTCTTGTGCTCTCACGCTATGGAAATGGCAACCTACTCCAGCATTCTTGCACAGAGAAGCCTGGCAGGCTACAGTCCATGGGGTTGCAAAGAGTTGGACATGACTCAGCATGTATGCACTCACATGCTATGGGGCTCATATTTAGTACTCTTGGGGCTCTGGTTCCAGAATACTAAAGATCCTAGTTCCACACAATGGATATCTCTCTGAGCCTTGGCTCCAGCCCAGCCAATACTTCTGTTATGAATTCATTTATTGCTATGTCTGTTAACCAATATTTCATTAGGAGCCCATAATTATTTCAGGTGAGGTGTCAATTTTCACCTTAATATCATACTAGACAACTCATTCCTGCTAACACTAGAGAGCTTATATTTCAAAGATTCAACTCCTCCAAGAGATATTTAAATCATGAGGCATCTTGGAGTCATAAGTAACAATGACAACATTATTTACCATTCGTGGCTCTAGGGTTAGCCTGCCACAGTGTTGAGATATTGCCCTCTGAGTCATTTTTTCTGCACCCCCCATCTTGTTAGTGCCAGAATCATTATCTTTAAGCTGTCCAGTGGCTATGTGATATGGTTACCCTCTCATGTCTATTTTTTCTTGACCTCAAAAACTTCTCTTGGTCTCAATTTCCCAACCTGTAGATGGGCAAATTAATAGTAGCTACTTCATTGATTTTTTGTGACAATTAATTTAAAAAATACCTGTAAAAATTTTAAAACATAGAAAAGTACTCGATTTTGTGAACTCATGTTCAGTTCAGTTCAGTTCAGTTCAGTCGCTCAGTCGTGTCTGACTCTTTGCGACAACATGAATCGCAGCACGCCAGGCCGCCCTGTCCATCACCAACTCCCAGAGTTCACTCAGACTCACGTCCATCGAGTCCGTGATGCCATCCAGCCATCTCATCCTCTGCCGTCCCCTTCTCCTCCTGCCCCAATCCCTCCCAGCATCAGAGTCTTTTCCAATGAGTCAACTCTTCGCATGAGGTGGCCAAAGTACTGGAGTTTCAGCTTGAGCATCATTCCTTCCAAAGAAATCCCAGGGCTGATCTCCTTTAGAATGGACTGGTTGGATCTCCTTGCAGTCCAAGGGACTCTCAAGAGTCTTCTCCAACACCACGGTTCAAAAGCATCAATTCTTCGGTGCTCAGCCTTCTTCACAGTCCAACTCTCACATCCATACATGACCACGGGAAAAACCATAGCCTTGACTAGATGTATTAGCTTTTTTATTTCAGGGGGAAGAGTATTCCAAGTTGACTGAACAGCATAAGCAAAGGTCTGAAATATGACTCTTAAAATTTGCTATCTTTTCATGTGTGTATCTATTGTAGATTTTTGGTTTGCAGTTACCATGAGGTTTTGATACAGCAGTCTATATATAAACTAGGTAGTTTTAAATTGCTTGTCTCTTATTCAAATGTACCTCCTATATTCTGCATTTGTACTCTTTTCTTCTCACAATTTCTGGCTTTGATATCATATTTGTATGTGGATGATTTCCTACTTTTACTGTTTTTTTACTTTTAGCAGTGGGCTTTCCCATATATTCTTGCTTTTAGTTATGATCTTTTCTTTTCTGCCTCAAGAAGTTCCTTTAACATTTGTTGTAAAGGTGATCTGGTGGTTCTGAATTCCCTTAGCTTTTGCTTGTCTGTAAAACTTTTGATTTCTCTTTTGAATTTGAAGGAAAGCCTTGCTGGGTAGAGTATTCTTGATTGTAGATTTTTTTTCCTTTCATCACTTTAAAAATATCATGCCACTCCCTTATGGCCTGTAGAGTTCCTGCTGAAAAATCATCTGATAGCCTTGTGGGAGTTCCTGTGTATATTATTTGTTACTTTTTCCTTATTGCTTTCAATATTTTTTCTTTATCCCTAATTTTTGTCAGTTTGATTACGATGCTCAGTTCCTGAAACTGTCCTAATTTGTTTTTATTCTTTTTTCTTTGTTCTGTTCTGCAGCAGTGATTTCCACCATTGTGTCTTCAAGCTCATTTATTCATTCTTTTGCATCATTATTCTGTTATCAATTCCTTCTAGTGTATTTTTCATTTCAGTTATTATATTGTTCATCTCTGTTGTTTTTTCGTTAAATCCTCTTCTCTTAACATTTCTTGTACCTTCTTGATCTGTGCCTCCATTCTTTTTCCAAGATCTTAGATCATTTTTACTATCACTACTCTAAGTTATTTTTCAAGTAGATTGTCTATCTCCAGTTCACCTAGTTCTTCTAGGGTTTAATTTTGTTCTTTTATCTGGGACGTATTTCTCTGCTATCTCATTTTGTCTAACTTGCCAAGAAAACTCCCACCAAGGAATTCCCCTGGGCCTCTGCCACTAGTGTTCTTTCCCCTGTGGTGAGCCACAGCCAACCCCCACCTCCCCAAGAGATCCTCCAAAACCCACAGCTAGGTCTGACCAAGGGTCCTGTGAAATCACAGTTGTGCTCTTGGTCCCATTGCATGTGAATCTTGTTTGTGCCCTTCAAGAGTGGAGTTCCTTTTCCCCCAGTCCTGTGGAGCTCCTGCACAGAAGCTCTGCTGGCCTCAAAGCCAAGTGCTCTGGGGGCTCCTCGTCCCAAAGCCAGACCCGCAACCTGAGGACCTGATTTGGGGCTCAGAACTCTCACTCTTGTGAGAGAACCTCTGCAATATAGTTATTTTCCAGTTTGTGGGTCACCCACCTGGTGGGTATGCAATATGATTATATTGTGAAAGCACCTCTACTGCCATCTTGCTGTGGCTTCTTCTCTGTCTTTGGGTGTAGAATATCTCTTTTGAAAGGTTCCAGTCTTTTTTGTTGATGGTTGTTCAGGAGTTAGTTGTGATTTTGGTGTTTTTGTGGGAGGAGGTTAGCTCAAATCATTCTACTCTGCCGTCTTATCTGCTTTCAACCCTGAAAGATTTTTCTGGTATTCAGTGCTTCCACTGGTGGACTGCCACCAGAGTTCTCAAAAGAGCTCAAAGCATAGACTTGGGGATGGTATTAACACCACAGCACAAACACATTTTAAATGATATCACTTTTTTGCCAGATAATCTGGGAATATACTAACCATTTGTAATGAAATCAGCAAATTAAATTATTTGTAATGAAATTGGATAAATGAAATTTTTACTGTAAAGGGCCAGATAGTGTGTGAGTTCATGCTTTTGTAACCCATAATGTCTCTGTCACAACTCTGTTGTTATGTGTGAAAGCAGCCATAGAAATACATGAACACATGAGTGTTGCTGTATTCCAATAAAACTTCAGGGACACTCAAATTTTAATTTCATGTAATTTTCATGTGTCATGAAACAGTAGTCAACTTTTGACTTTTTTTCACAATTAAAAAAAATGTAAAATTCATTTTTAGCTTGTGAGCCATATAAAAACAGGTGGTGGTCCAGATTTGGCCTTCAGACTACAGTGTTGATCCCAGATTTGGAACATTGTTCCCCTGGTGAAATTAATTCTGCATTCTAAACAAGTTACCTGGAAACCAATTTTTGTAATACAACTTGTTGGTAAGGTAGGGTCTTTGTAACCTCTATGTTTTCTAGCAGTCCCCTTTGCTGATTGTTATTCACAAATGTCATCATGAACGAACCAAGGTCATTCTGTTGATTTTGAGATTGTACCCAAGTACTGCATTTCAGACTCTTTGGTTTGAGGGTCCACTTCATTTCTTCTAAGGGCTTCTCTCCCACAGTAGTATTAATAGATATAATGGTCATCTGAATTAAACCACCCATTCTCGTCCATTTTAGTTCACTTATTCCTATGATGTTGATGTTTACTCTTGCCATCTCCTGCTTGATCATGTACAGTTTACCTTGATTCATGGACCTAACATTCCAGGTTTCTATGCAGTATCATTCTTTACAGCATCAGACTTTACTTTCGCTGCCAGACAAATCCACAATTGAGTGTCATTTTTGCTTTGGCCCTGCTACTTCATTCTATCTGAAGCTATTAATAATTGCTCTCCATTCTTCATCAGTAGCATATCGGACACCTTCCAACCCAGGGGCTCATCTTGTGATGTCATATCTTTTTGCCATTTCGTACTGTTCATGGTGTTCTTGAGGCAAGAAAACTGGAGATCAAACCAGTCAATCCTAAAGGAAATCAACCCTGAATATTCTTTGTAGGACTGATGCTGAAGCTGAAGCTTCAATACAAACTCCAGTACAGCAGAGGATTAGATGGATAGTGTCACCAACTCAATGGACGTGAATTTGAGCAAACTCTGGGAGATAGTGAGGACAGGGGAGCCTGGTGTGCTGCAGCCTATGGGATCACAAAAAGTTGGACACGACTTAGTGACTGAACAACAAGAACAACATCATGAACAGATTCTCAGGAATTCATTTTGCTTACAAATAATTGTAATATCAGCTCACATTTACTAATAATGTTTATTATGGCATCCTTTTGCACAGTTCCAAAGAATCTTTTCATCTAGTTCGTAGTCTCTGATACGGACTCCTTGTCCTTCTCCAAACTTACTTTTGTATAACTTCTTATTGATTTCTTAGTGAAGGTTTTAGTCTAAGGCCATAGAAGTCAACCTACAAAGAACAAGAATGAAATTCTTATTGTCAAATTTGGTTTTCTGTTAGTTGCCCTAAAAAATTACTTTTCAAATTTAAAGTCAATTTTAAAGTTGCCAAAAATCAAAGTTTATTATATTTCAGGGTTTTGTTGTTGCCTGTTTGGTTTTTTTTGTTCTTAACAGACTGCTAATTACCAGTGCTTACTCTATGTCAGACAATCCAAGTCAAGATTGGCAGAATTTATAGTTTCTGAGTCAACCCTATTCAAACTAAATGTCAGCCTTCAGAGGTAGGGATGCTAATGATTAAGACAGATTCATTTACATAAGCATTCAACAATCATTACTATAGCATTGGGCACACTACTTAGGCTTTTTGAATTTCAGCTAGCTTGTCAGTAAATGGTAAAGAATCTGCCTGCCAATGCGGCAGATGTAAGAGATGCAGGTTCCACTCCCTGGAGAAGGGAATGGATACCCACTCCAGTATTCTTGCCTGGAGAATTCCATGGACAGAGGAGCCTGGTGAGTTACAGTCCGTGGGCTCATGAAGAGTCAAACACAACTGAATGACTAACACTTTCACTTTTAAAATAGGAAGAATAGTTATTTTGAAGGATTGTTATGGATTGAATGAAATGGTATGTGATATCTGATACATATTGATAGCTATGATTTTTATTTGGTAGCTATTATTATTATTTGCCTCTAATAAACTGTTTTCCTTTTATAAAACTGTTTCTCAAATAGTTCAACCTCCACATTTTTTTTTCTATGTACAATGTTTTGTGAGATCGTGTTACATTTTCTCATCTCTTTGACATTGTATAAAATAGGAAATTTTCTGTACTCTATAGTTTCCACTCTGCATTCCCTGTTTCAAATAATGCATAAAAATACTAAATAAAACTGTCTTAGATCAGATCCTTAGGTAACTCCATTAGTAATACTTCTTTGCTAAAAGCCATACACATTTAACTTTCATCTTTGCTTCTGATCATTAGTATAATTCTCTTTCTACTGTAAGACACAACTCTGTTGAGATCCATACTGTACATTTTTTATGTCTTTGGAACTAGATTTGGGGTCCATGTGCATGTGTGTGTTTACTAGTCTGTATTTCGAAGTTTAATTTTTATGTTGTAAATGTTGTACTTGTATTAATATACTTTGGGGAGTGATCTAAAATTTTATAGTGTTCAGTGTTCTCAACCAATAAAGAGATTTTTTTTTGCTCCAAAAATATACTCTTCCACTCCAACTAGTAATTGCAAAACTGAATTGCCTTCACATTGTTGTTTAGTTGCTAAGTCATCCCTCTAATTGGTGCAAGAAATGATTTTCTAGATTATCTAACTTTTTCTTGTCCTTAAAGTGGGAATGAAGTTTCCTGTATTCTAAGAAGTTATCAAAAAGTCCAATGAGTTGCCACTAGAACTTTTAAAGAGGTGAAATAGATTAATTTATCTCCTTTTGTTAGCTTCATTGATTATTATAGGTGAATGTTATATATTTCTGCTTTATTGACTATGCCAAAGCCTTTGACTGTGTGGATCACAATCAACTGTGGAAAATTCTGAAAGAGATGGGAATACCAGACCACCTGACCTGTCTCTTGAGAAACCTGTATCCGGGTCAGGAAGCAACAATTAGAACTAGACATGGAACAACAGACTGGTTCCAAATAGGAAAAGGAGTATGTCAAGGCTGTATATTGTCACCCTGCTTATTTAACTTATATGCAGAGTACATCATGAGAAATGCTGGGCTGGAGGAAGCCCAAGCTGGAATCAAGATTGCCGGGAGAAATATCAATAACCTCAGATATGCAGATGACACCACCCTGATGGCAGAAAGTGAAGAATTAAAGAGCCTCTTGATGAAAGTGAAAGAGGAGAGTAAAAAAGTTGGCTTAAAACTCAACATTCAGAAAACTAAGATCATGGCATCCGGTCCCATCACTTCATGGCAGATAGATGGGGAAACAGTGGAAACAGTGGCTGACTTTATTTTTCTGGGCTCCAAAATCACTGCAGATGGCGATTGTAGCCATGAAATTAAAAGACACTTACTCCTTGGAAGGAAAGTTATGACCAACCTAGACAGCATGTTAAAAAGCAGAGACATTACTTTGCCAAGAAAGGTCCATCTAGTCAAGGCTATGGTTTTTCCAGTGGTCATGTATGGATGTGAGAGTTGGACTACAAAGAAAGCTGAGCACTGAAGAATTGATGCTTTTGAACTGTGGTGTTGGAGAAGACTCTCGAGAGTCCCTTGGACTGCAAGGAGATCCAACCAGTCCATCCTAAAGGAGATCAGTGTCTTCATTGAAAGGACTGATGTTGAGGCTGAAACTCCAATACTTTGGCCACCTGATGCGAAGAACTGACTCATTGGAAAAGACCCTGATGCTGGGAAAGATTTAGGGCAGGAGGAGAAGGGGACGACAGAGGATGAAATGGTTGGATGGCATCACCGACGATGGACATGGGTTTGGGTGGATTCCGGGAGTTGGTGATGGATAGGGAGGCCTGGCATGCTGGGGTTCATGGGGTCACAAAGAGTCAGACACGACTGAGTGACTGAACTGAACTGAATGTTATATATAAGGAACCTCAGTGGTTTAGAATAACTCTTTATAAAACTAGGTGACTCAGTCAGTAAAGAATCTGCCTGCAATGTGGGAGACCCGGGTTTGATCTCTGGATAGGAAAGATCCCCTGGAGAAGGGAATGACTACCCACTCCAGTATTCTTGCCTGGAGGATTCCTTGGGCAGAGGAGCCTGGTGGGCTACAGTCCAGGGAGTCCAAAGAATCAGACATGACTGAGCAACTAACAGTTTCACTTTTCATACTTTTTTATAAAGCTAAACCTCAGGGACTTCCCTGGTGGTTAAGATTCCACATTTCCACTGCAGGAGGCATGGGTTCCATCCCCGGTTGGGAAACTAAGATCTTGCATGGCACAGAACAACAACAACAAAAAAAAAAACAAAAAGACCCTAAACCTATAAGTACGAAAAACTTGGTTTTCTTGCCCCTCACTAGTAGTGTCTCTTTCATTTTAGTGCCCTGGTTTACATATATTTCTCAGTATGCTCCTTACATGTTATATATCCTTCTCTTTTCTCCCTACTAGAGTTTCTGCTCCTTTAGGGCAGCAGTTATATTTACTTTTCATATTTATTCTTCCCAACCTCCCACATGCTGCCTATGTATAGCAGTAGGTTCATACATTTTTGCTAAATTCCAATTTAAAAAAATTTTTCTTAATTATAGATCACTAGACTACTGGGCATCACTGACTCGATAGACATGAGTTCGAGCAACTCCATGAGTTGGTGATGGACAGGGGAGCCTGGCCTGCTTCAGTCTGTGGGGTCACAAAGAGTTGGACAAGACTGAATGACTGAACTGAGACTACTGGGTCTTTAGAGACATTTCACTCCCTGAATGGAAAGTTGAAATATCATGAGTTGGCCTTGACAAGCAAAGATATGCTGTCATTAATGCCTAATGATACATTAAATAGAAAACAAAACAAGACACAGGTTTCAGTCTTCTCTGTGTGAGTAGAACATTTAGCAATTCATAATTGAATTTCTTGTAAGTGAACCTTGAGACAATTCCCTCTCTACTTGATTACACGGTAAACCATTTCTCATAAAAGAATCATCAACTCATAAAATAGTCATTATGATATAAAGTGTGCATGAAATGTGCAATATGGGGAAAGCAGTGTAGAGAAAATTAAGAGAAAGAGCAGAGGACATTCAAGAAAACTTCACTTTTAAATTTTCATTCTTGCCTATATCATCACCAGTTCCCAGAGGAAAGAAGGCAACTTTTTCTTGTTATATTATTTTAGATTGTTTTTCTTAATATAATTTAAAATTGCTGAGATACAAGTCTTGCTTATTATCTTGATTTTTCTGATGAACGTACTTAGAAGATGAAGAAGATAATAATATTTCCTTTCACTTGTTTATCACTTGACAGTATACAAAACAATTTCACATACCTCATATGTGAGGCAGGGCCTTTAGTTTCATTTTACAGATAAAGCAACTGAAGCTCAATGTAGATATATGAGTGGACTAAAGTGATGTAGTAAGCAGTGGAACTGAACCATCTCCTCTGGTTTAGCATCAGAAATTATCTCTTTATAACTTCCCTATCCTTTGTTAGGATTATTTTATATGTATGTTGACATTACCAATTGAATAGTTGGTACTAAGGAAGAGATTACTATGGGTATGTGAGGTTCTTAGGGGAGATGGCACTTTTAGTTTTTCTTGACCATTTTACTATAAACCATGTTACTGCATTATGCCAAAACATTTTTCCTAATAATATTTCTGGAAAGGAAAGGGGATGGAAAGAAAGGAGAGGTGATAGGAGATGAGGCGAAAAAAGAGACTGAGAAAAAGATGAAGATAGGAAGCTTGTTTTTTTCTGTCTACTATCAGTATCAGAGGCAGTAACATTGCCTAAAAGAACTTGGATTAGAACTTAATTCTTCAGGAGCCTTTTTCATTGAAGCACCTTGCTTCTCAGGAGAGGAATAGAAAAATTGCCCCTATACCTCATTTGGCTTTTTGACAGACATAAGAGGAAAAGCATCTCCCTTTGTCTGTGTTTTCTTTACAAGCTCTCCACAAGTGCTCAGAACTTTGGGGGGAAGTTTTTCTGTTCCTCCTTCATTTAGCTGTGAGAATAAAATAGTTCAGCCTTCTATAAATAGCCTATTTTGTAAGAATTTTTCAAAGAAGATTAATTGCACAGATATTTTTGAAAATGTCTGTGTGATTTTCATTTGTAACTATTCAGATATGTGGTTTTTGCCATTTGTGTTTAATTTACATTCTGAAACTTTTGTGTTGGAGCTCATCCAGACAACATATAGCCCTGTAGAGGGCTTTGAAGCTGTGAAAACAAATAAATGATGCAATGAATGTTATGTACATATAGGAAACTTTTCAGCTCTTGTTCAAGGAAGTCAGCAGCTCTCTAGTTGCAGGCGAGTAGAAAAGCTCATCTAGCTTTTTCCAGTTTCTTCAATTTCTTCCTTCAGTTTGTAGGTTGTTAGAAAAGATGAAGAACTATGAGGTTTGTCAAATCTTCACTAAAGAGAATTAGTTTTTTGAGTGTAAATGAAAATAGGGGCTACCATAGCTGGACAGTCTTGCTAACATGGTGAATTCATGATAAACCTTACATTTTTGGAGTCATTTTTAGTCTCTTTCTGGTTTATCTCCCAAGTATAGCATCTATGTTCCCCAAGTCTCTTAGAAGGCAAAGTAAAGGAAGAAATTCTGTAAAGTCGGCAACTTGTTCTCTTATGAGTCTGGCAAAATACGGTAAGACAGACATGACACAAGCTGGTCTACAGAGTAGGTCACATATCAAATGTAGAGAGATTAATACTTCATAAAATCTGGTCCCATCACTTCATGGGAAATAGATGGGGAAATAGTGGAAACAGTGTCAGACTTTATTTTGGGGGGCTCCAAAATCACTGCAGATGGTGACTGCAGCCATGAAATTAAAAGACACTTACTCCTTGGAAGAAAAGGTATGACCAAACTAGATAGCATATTGAAAAGCAGAGACATTATTTTGCCAACAAAAGTCCGTCTAGTCAAGGCTATGGTTTTTCCAGTGGTCATGTATGGATGTGAGAGTTAGACTGTGAAGAAAGCTGAGCGCCGAAGCATTGATGCTTTTGAACTGTGGTGTTGGAGAAGACTCTTGAGAGTCCCTTGGACTGCAAGGAGATCCAACCAGTCCATTGTGAAGGAGATCAGCCCTGGGATTTCTTTGGAAGGAATGATGCTCAAGCTGAAACTCCAGTACTTTGGCCACCTCATGCGAAGAGTTGACTCATTGGAAAAGACTCTGATGCTGGGAGGGATTGGGGGCAAGAGGAGAAGGGGACGACAGAGGATGAGATGGCTGGATGGCATCACTGACTCGATGGACGTGAGTCTGAGTGAACTCCGGGAGTTGGTGATGGACAGGGAGGCCTGGCGTGCTGCGATTCATGTGGTCGCAAAGAGTCGGACACGACTGAGCGACTGAACTGAACCGAACTGAATGACGCATTACCTAGGGCGCAAATACTTGATACATTTGTCACTGCTACCACTTTCACCCCTTCATTCATACAAGACATCAATAAATGACCACAGTTTTTCCCCGCTGAGGTTATACTTTGCCTTGCTGCTAAGTCGCTTCAGGCGTGTCTGACTCTGTGCAACCCCATAGACGGCAGGCCACCAGGCTCCCCCATCCCTGGGATTCTCCAGGCAAGAATACTGGAGTTGGGTGCCATTTCCTTCTCCAGTGCATGAAAGTGAAAAGTGAAAGTGAAGTCTCTCAGTCTGTCCAACTCTTAGTGACCCCATGGACTGCAGCCTACCAGGCTCCTCCGTCCATGGGATTCTCCAGGCAAGAGTACTGGAGTGGGGTGCCATTGCCTTCTCCAATTAATCTCCATAAGCAGCCGCTTTTCGCAAGATATACATCACATCCTTCCAAGCAAGTAAGGTCATAAAGCAGAGTAACACCTTTAAAAGCTCTAATATATTTTTCTGGGTCCTCTAAATAGTATCCCATCACTTCATGGGTAATAGATGGGGAAACAGTGGAAACAGTGTCAGACTTTATTTTTCTGGGCTCCAAAATCACTGCAGATGGTGACTGCAGCCATGAAATTAAAAGACGCTTACTCCTTGGAAGGAAAGTTATGACCAACATAGATAGCATATTCAAAAGCAGAGACATTACTTTGCCAGCAAAGTCTCGTCTAGTCAAGGCTATGTTTTTTCCAGTGGTCATGTATGGATGTGAGAGTTGGACTGTGAAGAAAGCTGAGTGCCGAAGAATTGATGCTTTTGAAGTGTGGTGTTGGAGAAGACTCTTGAGAGTCCCTTGGACTGCAAGAAGATCCAACCAGTCCATTCTAAAGGAGATCAGCCCTGAGTGTTCTTTGGAAGGAATGATGCTAAAGCTGAAACTCCAGTACTTTGGCCACCTCATGCGAAGAGTTGACTTATTGGAAAAGACTCTGATGCTGGGAGGGATTGAGGGCATGAGGACGACAGAGGATGAGATGGCTGGATGGCATCACCGACTTGATGGATGTGAGTTTGAGTGAAATCTGGGAGTTGGTGATGGACAGGTAGGCCTTGCATGCTGAGATTCATGGGGTCACAAAGAGTCAGACACAACTGATCGACTGAACTGAATTGAACTGAAATAGTATCCCAGATCCTGCCTGATTCTTTGTATTTATTGAAAAGAAAAAGGCATATTAACTCTCATAGACTGATTTTTTCTCCCTGTGGGTGCTTCATGAAAAGCAACAGCTTGTGTGGCTGTTCCTCAGTCTCTCTGGCTGCTCTGTACATATGATCCCAGAGATAGATTGGAGAAACCTGATTTTCTTTATCTCTTTGTCTCCTGTCCTCCATCTCATCTAGCAAAGTAGGAGGACAGGAGGGAGCTAAAGGAGTCACACCCAAATCTATACCCTTAGGACATAAGTCTGGCATCTTTCACAGAGAGAAAAAGGGCAACACATATGCTACTTCTACCCATTTCCCTTGTTTTCTACAGAACCAGTCTAATTGTAGAACAGTATTATACTTAAGTGGAGAAGGCAATGGCAACCCACTCCAGTACTCTTGCCTGGAAAATCCCATGGACGGAGGAGCCTGGTAGGCTGCAGTCCATCGGGTCGCCGGGAGTCAGACATGACTGAGCGACTTCACTTTCACTTTTCACTTTCATGCATTGGAGAAGGAAATGGCAACCCACTCCAGTGTTCTTGCCTGGAGAATCCCAGGGACGGGGGAGCCTGGTGGGCTGCCGTCTCTGGGGTCGCACAGAGTCAGACACGACTGAAGCGACTTAGCAGCAGCATTATACTTAAGAGACCCTCCAACCCGCCACCGTTTGCCATCCTCCAATGGATACCGTGGCATGCAGTATCACATAGGAAGACCAGGTGTGTCTTCTTTAAACCCTGAGGATCAGATCTATCCCAGTTTTTCAGGATACAGTTCAAAGGAGTGAGGCTGGACTTGTTAGCTCCCATCTTGTCCTGAAGAATCCTGGATCAGCCCTCAAGATGACAGGTTGTTGCTGAATCACACAAAGACGCCGGGATTCTTGGCCTCTGGAGGAGAAGAATTCAATCCGGGGCCAGAGATGAGGCTTGATCACTCAGAGATTTTGTGTAGCTTTGCCTTAGAATCCAGGAATGTATCCCTAATCCAAGTAAGTTGGCATATAAAATGAAATCCAACAGCCATGCCTGGAGTAGTGGTTAAAACCATTAGCTTTAGTGTTTAGGCAAATTTGTGTTCAATCCCAGCCCAATTGCTTATTAGATGTGTAACTTCTCTTAGCCTTAATTCCCTTAGTTATTATATGGAGATAATAGTAAATGTCTCCTAGGATTGTTTTAATTATTAAATGATATAACATGAAGTACTCAACAAATACCTGACACATAACAAGTATTCAGTAAGTGGTAGCTGCTATTATGATTAGGATTAAAAGAGTTACTAAATGCATTTTGGGAGATAGTATGAACCATCCCTAACTGAAAGGCAATGGGACGTAGATTACATTCTTAAGAGCACATACAGTTATACAGCATTTATAACTATCTAGAGTTATATAGAGTTATACAGCATCTGCATAACTCTGGGAAACCTTTTTAATTTGGACTTTGTGTCTCTTGTCAAGTGTTTTCATTGAATCTGAAAGTGGATGGTGAATTGAAGAGATGAATGTCCCAGACTGTCAAGGATATGCTTGGGCTAACTTTAGGCATTGGTATTCTTCTTCTGTAGTTTATACTTGCTTGGAACTTCTCTGAAGTTGTGTTGTATCTGCAGATACACACTCTCTAAACTTGCCCAGAATATTGTGGAATTCAGTTCCTGCACTCATCAGTGTAAACCCTGTCAGTGAAAATAATGTGCCATTACAGCAGTTTGCAGCTGCATTTGCTCATTTATTTGTTAATTTTAATCTATTTATTTGCTTGGCTTGAGTTTCAGTAACTTTTTGATTTTCCAGATTTATTGAAAGTTTTTTTCCTTAAAAATTAAAATGTTTAAATTGTACATCAGTTATTCCAGCAATCTCTCCAAAAGATCCTACACTATTCCTAGGTTTCCTGGATAACAGGGGAAAAAATGTACACAGCTGTGTATCAAGGCATGTCTCCATGCTCAGCATACTGAAATATAGACTTGTGCTATATTTTAAGATTCTTCTTTAATAATGAACTTCAATACCTGGATCATGAGAAAAAAAAAAAAGAAATATAACCAAATGTAGGAAGTAGCATAGCATAACAGAAAGATCTAGGAGCCTTGGATTCTAGTCCCAGATCTGGTATTAACTAGTTGTCTGACCTTTCTTGCTTAAATCCCTTAATTACCCTGGGCCTTAGTATCTTTATCCCCTATGTGAACATATAGGCCCACGGTACAGATTCTTGGTAGTGCCTCTGGGGCATTTTAGAATGCCATGTCATATGAGTAGTCTGAAAAGGTATATTCAATATTGTTATGTTATAATTGAAAAGCAAAAAATATATCATTCCCATAAAGAAACAGAAACTAGTTTCATTCTTTTACAAGTGGTTGACCAGATTTCCCAGCACAACTTGTTAAAGAGATTGTCTTTAATCCATTGTATATTCTTGCCTCCTTTGTCAAAGATAAGGTGTCCATATGTGCGTGGATTTATCTCTGGGCTTTCTATTTTATTCCATTGATCAATATTTCTGTCTTTGTGCCAGTACCATACTGTCTTGATAACTGTGGCTTTGTAGTAGAGCCTGAAGTCAGGTAGGTTGATTCCTCCAGTTCCATTCTTCTTTCTCAAGATCGCTTTGGCTATTCGAGGTTTTTTGTATTTCCATACAAGTTGTGAAATTATTTATTCTAGCTCTGTGGAGAATACTGTTGGTAGCTTGATAGGGATTGCGTTGAATCTATAAATTGCTTTGGGTAGTATACTCATTTTCACTATATTGATTCTTCCAATCCATGAACATGGTATATTTCTCCATCTATTAGTGTCCTCTTTGATTTCTTTCACCAGTGTTTTATAGTTTTCTATATATAGGTCTTTAGTTTCTTTAGGTAGATATATTCCTAAGTATTTTATTCTTTCCGTTGCAATGGTGAATGGAATTGTTTCCTTAATTTCTCTTTCTGTTTTCTCATTATTAGTGTATAGGAATGCAAGGGATTTCTGTGTGTTGATTTTATATCCTGCAACTTTACTATAGTCATTGATTATTTCTAGTAATTTTCTGGTAGAATCTTTAGGGTTTTCTATGTAGAGGATCATGTCATCTGCAAGTAGTGAGAGTTTTACTTCTTCTTTTCCAATTTGGATTCCTTTTATTTCTTTTTCTGCTCTGATTGCTGTGGCCAAAACTTCCAAAACTATGTTGAATAGTAATGGTGAAAGTGGGCACCCTTGTCTTGTTCCTGACTTTAGAGGAAATGCTTTCAATTTTTCACCATTGAGGATAATGTTTGCCGTGGGTTTGTCATATATAGCTTTTATTATGTTGAGGTATGTTCCTTCTATTCCTGCTTTCTGTAGACCACTTTCTAACACCATACACAAAAATAAACTCAAAATGGATTAAAGATCTAAACGTAAGACCAGAAACTATAAAACTCCTAGAGGAGAACATAGGCAAAACACTCTCCGACATATATCACAGCAGGATCCTCTATGACCCACCTCCCAGAATATTGGAAATAAAAGCAAAAATAAACAAATGGGACCTAATTAACCTTAAAAGCTTCTGCACATCAAAGGAAACTATTAGCAAGGTGAAAAGACAGCCTTCAGAATGGGAGAAAATAATAGCAAATGAAGCAACCGACAAACAACTAATCTCAAAAATATACAAGCAACTCCTACAGCTCAACTCCAGAAAAATAAACGACCCAATCAAAAAATGGGCCAAAGAACTAAATAGACATTTCTCCAAAGAAGACATACAGATGGCTAACAAACACATGAAAAGATGCTCAACATCACTCATTATCAGAGAAATGCAAATCAAAACCACTATGAGGTACCATTTCACACCAGTCAGAATGGCTGCAATCCAAAAGTCTACAAATAATAAATGCTGGAGAGGGTGTGGAGAAAAGGGAACCCTCTTACACTGTTGGTGGGAATGCAAACTAGTACAGCCACTATGGAGAAGAGTGTGAGATTCCTTAAAAACTGGAAATAGAACTGCCTTATGATCCAGCAATCCCACTGCTGGGCATACACACTGAGGAAACCAGAAGGGAAAGAGACACGTGTACCCCAATGTTCATCACAGCACTGTTTATAATAGCCAGGACATGGAAGCAACCTAGATGTCCATCAGCAGATGAATGGATAAGAAAGCCATGGTACATATACACAATGGAGTATTACTCAGCCATTAAAAAGAAAACATTTGAATCAGTTCTAATGAGGTGGATGAAACTGGAGCCTATTATACAGAGTGAAGTAAACCAGAAGGAAAAACATAAATACAGTATACTAACGCATATATATGGAATTTAGAAAGATGGTAACAATAACCCGGTGTACGAGACAGCAAAAGAGACATTGATGTATAAAACAGTCTTATGGACTCTGTGGGAGAGGGAGAGGGTGGGAAGATTTGGGAGAATGGCATTGAAACATGTAAAATATCATGTAAGAAACGAGTTGCCAGTCCAGGTTCAATGCACGATACTGGATGCTTGGGGCTAGTGCACTGGGACGACCCAGAGGGATGGTATGGGGAGGCAGGAGGGAGGAGGGTTCAGGATGGGGAACACATGTATACCTGTGGCGGATTCATTTTGATATTTGGCAAAACTAATACAATTATGTAAAGTTTAAAAATAAAATAAAATTAGAAAAAAAAAAAAAAGAAAGAAACAGAAACTAAAACTTAAAAAGTCTCTTCTTGGTTGGTAGGACATGTGTTAAAAAAATGAAACAACAAAACTTTGCAGGTATCTCTGCCCTCTTCTACATTTATTTGCCATGTTAGAGATGCCAGGGTTTGTTTGAATTGGTGGGTTCAAATGTGAGTACAACAAAATTTCTATTATCTAAACTAGCTAGGAGCTAATTAATTAAATATTGGTACTCTTCTACCCTTACTTTCCAGTCTCTGCTCCTTGAACTGTTAAAAAAATTTATTATTTCTTATTAATTTTAAGTCATCATTTGTAGGTAATATAACAACTGCCATTTTAAAGCTTTTTTTTTTCCCCCCCAAAGTGAAAAATGAAGCTGCTCAGTCATGTCTGACTCTTTGCGACCCCATGGGCTGTAGCCTACTATGCTCCTCCATCCATGGGATTTTCCAGGCAAGAGTACTGGAGTGGGTTGCCATTTCCTTCTCCAGAGGATCTTCCCGACCCAGGGATTGAACCCGGGTCTCTCACATTGTAGGCAGACACTTTACTGTCTGAGCCACCAGGGAAGCCTTATTTCCCAAAAGCATTCATTAAAAAGTACTCTGTGTTTTCGATTTCAAAAATCCAAAACATGAAATCAGAACATAAGATAACAGTTATACTTTTAAATTTCTAACTAATGTTAAAGAATGTTCTACTTAAAAGGGGTGAAAAATCTTCACTCAGTATTTATTAATATAGCTATCAAAAGAGAACTTAAACTAATTCATATATCATCATGGTCAATAAAGTCATTAGGCTTCATTTTCTTTATAGTATGTATGTATGTATGTATGTATATGATATCAAGTAATTGTATGTTAAATCTAAACAGAACATTTTGACTTTCAAAGCACTTACAAGTGAATCTGGTGATCCCAGGAGGTAGGCAGGCAGGGCATTATATAGCTATCAAAAACTTTAGCTTTGACCTGCTTCTTTTTTAAAACTTTCAAAAACTGGTGTAGGCTTTTTAGCCTGGCTTCTTTTCTTGTTAAGCTATATATTAAAAAACAAAAATTTTCTATCAGTAAGTTTGTGATAATATATTTCTCTACAGAATCAGCTATGACAAACTTCCATTTAATGGTGAATAAACTCTAGCTGTAAAGAAAATCTGTAAAGTTATCTTGCTTGATAGGAAACAGAAATCCCACACCACATGCCAGACTCCAGTTCCCTTATTCTGCATCTGTTCAAGAGGGAAATACTTGGAATGGAAAAGAATTCCTATTGGTTGGGAAACACAACTACTGGTAATTAAAAATTCTGATTCCTTTACTGAGCAGTCCCAAGGCAATCAGCAGAAGCTTGTGCTCTGAAGACTCCAGCTGCCTTTAGGCTACAGATGACCCAGTTCCCAACCTGATGTTAGTGCATGTCACACCTGTGCACTGGCCAGGAGACACTGGAGAGTAGACGGGAAGTCCCTTGTCCAGGCTGCTAGCAGCCACATCAGAGACATACACCAGGTGTCACTGGAAAGTAATGAGGTTCAATCAGAATTGAAGCAAGACAACTGGACCAAAAATAGGATTTATGCATTCAATTGAGGATAGTTTCTCAAGGTGATGGCCTTGGAAAACATAAAATGCTGTCATTGCTCATAGCACTTTTAGAGTGTCTTCTTGGGAGTGACCTTTAGAGATTATGAGCTCTAGAAAATTTGTTCATTTCTTTAATACTCAGCTGTCAGTCTTTTAACCAAAAACTTTGTGATATATATAGATCTGATGCTCAGATAGGAGGTCCACACAGGAGATATATACCACTAGAGATGCCTTCATTGCCACAGACTACCTGTTAGAAACAACAAAAGGAGATGAGAAACCGATGTTGAAAGTCATCTTTAGGCTACTCACCCAGTTGTCATCACTGAAACATTCATTTGAGAGGAATGAAGTATTGAGCCCTTCTGCCCTAACCCCATGCTCCTAATTTAGTTGGGCAAATTACTTTTTATTTCCCTTTTTCTGAATTCTTCCTCATCCCTGACTAACTGAAGAAACTCCCTTGTTATTAGCCATCCCTTAGCACCTTTCTCCTCCCAGTTGCAACTTTAGGAGTTAACCTCCATTTCATTTGGGTCACACTTGGCAATATATTCAGCTAGGAAATTAAAAATCTTAATGGACTTTAACAACTGCCTTACCTTGCACATAATAGAAAAAGATATTCTTGATGTAATTTGTTAATAAGTTAGGGTTTTTAGTCAGAAGGTAAGGGTTAGAATCTTGTTATTCTTAAGTAATGTCACCACTCTGAGTTTCAGACTCCTCATGAGAATAATTAAACCAACTTTTCAGATCTGTTGTAAAGATTAAGTATTAGGAATATATTTGTAATGTAAACCTACATAATGCCTAGGACATAATATGTATTTAATACGTAAAGTGAAGTGAAGTCACCAAGTTGTGTCTGACTCTTTGCAACCCCATGGATTATAGCCTACCAGGCTCCTCTGTCCATAGGATTTTCCAGGCAGTAGTACTGGAGTGGATTGCCATTTCCTTCTCCAGATTTAGTATGTAGTAGCTGTTATTAGAAGTAAATGCTTACGTTCTCAGAGGCTGAGTTTCCCAAGGCAACATGACTGATTAGTATCCTGCATAGACTTGGATTCAAGTGTGTTGTACCTCTGATTACTGCTAAACTAGGTGTTGACTTTTTCATTTTATTAATGTTTGTCTGTCTTTGTCTCTGAAGCACAGGTCAAAAATAGATAAAGGTCTAAGTTTTCAATCTTCTGTCTAATTCTAAGGAAATTACTTTTAGACATACAGCTATCATTTAAATAATTACCACATTACATAAGACTATGGATAGCTTAATATCATAAACTCAAGCATAGCCCACAACCCAAAAACGTAAGCAGTTCTAAATGAAGTCAAAGGGTTGAAGATTCCATACACACTGAGTTGTTCTTACTAAAAGCTCTAACTTTGCACATGCCTTCTTAGGAAATTCTGCTCCTTTTTATACTTCTCAATTCAGAGAATATCAGAGCTGGAAAAGACCTCAGAAATCATCTAGCCTATTTCCTCAGTTTATAGACGAGGGAACTTAAGCCCAGAAAGGGAAAGTGATTTGGTCACATAAGTAAGGTCATATAAGTAAGAAATAGAGCCACATCAATTAATGACTGATTTAAAAGAGCACTTGCCACGGGTAACTCCTTAGAAGCACCAAGGAATTCCTGTCTTCCGATGAAACTATCATCCTAGGAGTGAAAGATAATACTTTAATCGGAATTAAAATTGTGATAACACTTTCTAAAAATATAAGAAATGTATATCTAAAATTAAGTCAGAAGACTCAGGATTTTATTTACCTTTGATCACCAGACAGTAAACTCATCCAGTTGGAGGCTTTAGAACAAAAGCATTTGAATACCCTTTCCCCAACCTGGGAAAAGAGTCATGTACAAATATAAATATCTAGAGAGAAGACAAAATTTATCATTTGTAGATTTATGTAGAATGCAATTTTTCTCATGAGAGGTAATGTTATGTTTACTTTCAACAGTGAGAATGGGGATGGGCATAGCTGTAGTAGGAAATGGGAAATTTAAAGAGCCTTTCACTACATTTCTTTATGTTATGGTTTAATTTAATTATTGAAATGTGATATAATTAAAAAACCTATCCATATTCAAACATAAGCCAAATACAAGTATCTTTTGAATTAGCTGTAACACTCCAGTTTCACTCCAGTTTTGTTATAACTGAGAATGTATGTATTGTATCCTATATTGGGTTATTCTTTCTGTTATCAGCCATTTCCTTTATATCCCAATACAGAATTTTAAGTTAGGAAGGATTTAAATCTCAGTGAATCCAATATCACATCATTGACATGACTATAAAATATGAGGCAAATTTTTGGCAAACTCAGCCACAACCAGTTTATCCAACTAGACACCACTGTGGCTTATAAAAGTGTACTTGTGGAGTCAAAGAGCATAGCCATGAGTGGGTTGTTGCTCCTAGGTCAGCACATAAGAGGAGAGTATCTTCTGATCTTCTGATGAGTGTCTCTGTCTTTGGATCACTAATGTTTATGTATTACTAGTTCCCATTGCTTCAGTGTATGTAAGTAAATATTTTTTGGCTATCTATTGTGAACGAGGCAAGGAGACACAGCATGGAATAAGAAAGACAGCTGCTGCTGCTAAGTCACTTCAGTCGTGTCTGATTCTTTGAGACTCCATTGACTGTAGCCCAGACTTCTCTGTCTTGGGATTCTCCAGGCAAGAATACTGGAGTGGGTTGCCATGCCCTCTTCCAGGGGATCTTCCTGACCCAGGGGCCAAACTTGTGTCTCTTATGTCTTCTGCATTGGCAGGTGGGTTCTTTACCACTGGCACCACCTGGGAAGCCGTGTTAGCATATTACGTGAGAATTATTGAAAAAGGAATCCTTATGGAGAAAATTCTCAAGGGAGTAACTGTTCCCCCTGTTTCACTCACAGCTACAATTCTGGGAGCAAGATATTAATTAGGATTCCACAATGCATTATAGCTACATAGAAGTGAGGCTAAACCTTAGCAACATGAGTGAAAAAAGTAAGTCCCAGAAGATTACTTAAAATATGAGTTTAAAAAGTTATTTTGTCTTTTCTAAATGATGCTAAATTACAACCGAAACTAAGAAATACATACAGTTTTTAGGAATATATGTGTTATTAACCTATATTTTTAAAAAGGCTACGGGAATCATAAACAGAAGATTGGGATAGTAGTTACCTTGTAGTAACTACTCAGAGATTCTGTCAGAAAGGCAGAGAGAAGTGATAGGGAAGGAGCATGTACATAAATGTTATCATCATTATTACACTGCTTGTGTTGAGTGTTGAGTTCTTAAATGTTAATTAGTTGACTAAATAATAGAGTGTGCCATGAACCAACAATTGTGGTTAATTCAATACTATGTACATTAGATTAAAACCAATACAATATTGTAAAGTTAAAAAATAAAATTAAATTAAATTAAAAAAAAATTTATTCCTTCTTAAAGTTAAGTGACCGACCTTTAAATAAACATGGCTATCCTGTGTTTCTGTCATTTCTTAGTTCTAGGATAGATGAGCTGATTTCTTTAACCACTCTCATTTATCTCAGTATGACTAAAAGTCACCTTATTATCTTCTTCCCATTTTTTTCTTCTGTATTTCTTGTTTAGGTAGATGACACTATCTTCCTCTGAGCCACTCAGACTTGAAAATTTGGAGTCATTTCTCTGAAGCCTACTTTTTTCTTTTGTCTCCTCCCGAATCCAGTTTTAAAGCCCTGTACAGTCTTTCCTGGCCCCCTCTTCTCTATTCCCATTGTCATCGTCTTTGCCGAAGCTCTATTATCTCTCTTACAATACAACTACTATCTCTGACTTTTGTCTGCCACCTCTCCCAACCATTTTCATGGTGCTGTCAGATTTATTCTCCCTTTATACTTTCAGACTTCATGGCATGCTTCTGCTCAGAACTTTTTAGCACTTAAGGATAAAGTCCAAACTCAATAGCTTCTGCCATCTACCACTGCCTATTTTCAACCATATTTTCTACTCTTCTCTTTTTATCCATTATATAAAACAGCTCAACTATTAACTCATTTTTCCTTATAAAAGATTTCCTGCCCTATCCTGAGAAGAGATTTTCTTAATTAAGGATAATTTGTCTACTAGAATGAACAATGAACATGAAGTACGAAAACTTGAGATTAAGTTCACCAGCTACAGGATCTTGAACAAGTCACTGAATTTCGCCAAACCTCAATGATCTTATCTGCAAAAAATGAAATCCAACTGAAGATTTTCATAGGTTTAAATAAGAATGTATATTAAAATGTAAATGTGTATTTTTAAAATGCTTTGTAAAGTATTTAAAACTGTAATCATGTGCTTAGTTGCTCAGTCATGTTCAACTCTTGCAGCCCCGTGGACTGCAACTCGCTAGACTCCTCTGTCCATGATGATTCTCCAGGCAAGAATACTAGAGTGGGTTGCCATGCCCTCCTCCAGGGGATCTTCCCAACCCAGGGATCAAACCTAGGTCTCCTGCATTCCAGGCAGATTCTTTACTGACTGAGCCATGAGGGAAGCCCCAAAATGTAATTAGGTACTCTGATTTTTGCTTCTCAAAGATGATTTTGAATGCCTTTCTTGGAAATTTTCTTTTTACTATCATCACCTCTTCCTCCAACTGAATGTAAGCCCTTCTTTCTTTGAACCCCAGTAGCCTTTTCACGTTACTTGGGTAACAACCAGCATACCTTTCATTATTAAAGATGTATGTTTATGTTTTAACTCTCCTAATAAATTGTAAGGATCTGGAGAACTGGGTTCCAAATTATAGTTCATCTTTGTTTCTACCTCCTAGAACTTAGTATAGTGTCTTGAACACTCTGAGTGTTCCCTTACACTTAATAGATGAATGATAAATTTGAATTTATGTTTATAAAAGTATTATTCACCTTTTTGTAATATTTCTTAAAAAAAAAAAAAAACTCCATCTTATCTTTCAAGAACAGAATACTGGAGAGGTTTGGGAACGGTTTGAATCTGATAAGACTTTAGAGCTTCATGTGCATGCATGTGTGCCAAGTCACTTCAGTTTTTTGGTGCTCAGCCTTCTTTATGACCCAACTTTCACATCCATACATGACTACTGGAAAAACCATAAAGAAGGCTGAGCGCCAAAAATTGATGCTTTTATACTGTGGTGCTGGAGAAGACTCTTGAGGGTCCCTTGGACTGCAAGGAGATCAAACCAGTCAACCCTAAAGGAAATCAACCCTGAATATTGATTGGAAGGACAAATGCTGAAGCTGAAGCTCCAATACTTTGGCCATCTTTTGTGAAGAGCCGACTCATTGGAAAAGACCCTGATGCTGGGAAAGATTGAGGGCAGGCAGAGAAGGGGATGACAGAGGATGAGATGGTTGGATGGCATCACTGACTCAGCAGATATGAGTTTGAGCAAGCTGCAGGAGATGATGAAGGACAGAGAAGCCTTTCTATGGAGGTCGCAAAGATTTGGATACAACTTAGCAACTGAAGGATGATCAACAACAAGCAGTGCATGTCCATTTTGTTATATCATCTGGAGCATCAGCCTGTAAGTTTACTATGACAAAATTATAAAAAATTTTGAGTATTGTACCAGATGCTTTAAAAGTCCAGGCCCCAAAGTGGTATATATAACTTACAGCCACATTCCTCATTGGCTGAATTTAATCACTTTTGCTACTTAATTGTGAGGGATGCTGGGAAGTATAGTCTTCCACTGTGCCTGGGAAAAAGTGGTATGATGAATACACCAGTGCCTCTGTAACATTAGGTAACTTAGTTATCATCTGTATCTCAGTTTTCTTATATATAAAATAAGGACAATAACAAAGTCTTGTTATTATAACAAATTACTTTACAGGGTAATATTAAGACTTGAACAAGTTACTGAAAAAATATTTCATTCAGTATAAGTGCTCAGTAAATGTTACATATTAATAATATTATTTCAATAGCAATGTCTTAAATGCTTAATATGTTCCAGAAGTCTGAGCATGATTAATCCTTAAAAGGCATTCTTTGGAGCATGCTCAGATTTAATAAGCACAGAAGGTTTTGGCAACTATATGGATGCTCTAAACTAATCCCCTAATGAAGCCATCTTTTTTGAATTCACCTTAAATTGTCAGGTCAAAGAAAAAAGGTCTCTAGGAATAAGACTAGTTGGTAGTCATGGATTGATTTTTGCTTCTTCCCTATAGGATCTGGTTCCATTTTTGTCTCTCTGACAGCCTCATGGATTGTTAGGTGTTTGGAGAGCTGTCTGCCTCTTGACTATTTGAGTATGCTTTAAAAAGTTTCCAGAAACTGATGTTTGTTGATAAATTGGAATAATCAGAAAGAAGAATATTAGTGAAACTGTAAAAGTAGGAACAAGATTTTATGCAGTGGTGCCAGCTGTCATCCCACTTAGGAATACACATCATAGATTTCAATGCTTTTCAGACATCTGCTTTCTTAGCCATATAAAACAGTCATTCTGTCAGCAAAGTCCTGGCACAAGAGCTCCATTATTTCAGGAATCACATTTCCAGGCCTGGTGCCTGTATCTTCATAGTTATGGATATGGAGAAGTCCCACAATATTCTTTTGCAAAACTAGCCCATGACCTAGTACTTGTATATACATTTTCTTATTCCATGGTTGGAATTCAAGCTTCTTTCTACATTAGCTAAGTAGTCCTAGGTCACTGGTATGTGGGCATCTTCTCTGTCTCATAATCTGAAAAGAGTAGCCACTATCTAAATCCTTTCCCCATGTGGATCATGACCACAAGTTGTCTCTAATCATCTGGTGCAGATTCTTAGCTACTTCACCTAGACTGTAGAATCCTCCAAGCTGAACTCATTTCTCACGACAATTATCTAAACCCTTAACATTTTGAGATTGAACGCAGATCTTGCAGTTTATTTCAAGCTGTTTGTCAGCTTTCACTTGAACCTAGAAACTATTGTTGTCATTTGAACTCTTTACCATCTGACGATTGAAACCAGACCCCCAAGCTGGTCTTCCAAGCTTTTTAATGACAAGCGATTGAACCCAGACCTCATTCCTGACATCCAAAACTCTTGCCATTTGAGGATTAAATTCATTCTCAAGTATTGTCCAAACTCCATGCCATCTGAGGACCAAACTTTAGGTCTTAGGACTTATATCTGTATCCTTTACAGTTTCTGGATTTAACCCATGATGTTCATATGTTATCAAAGTGTTGTATCAATTGAAGGCAGAGTGACTGCATAACAGAAGGCAGACAGCCAAGCTCTTTAGCAGTTAGATATTGAACCCAGACCTCATTGAAGTTTGTCTTCCAAGTTTTGTGCCAGCTGGATTTTGAGCCTGGCCTGTGGTTGTCTTCCAACTCCCTTATTGATGAGGGAGAAACAGAGGTCCCAAAACCATATTAAACATTCTATCTCAAGGGATGAAACCTATCTGTGGTCATTATCCAACCTCTTTACCAGCTGTGGATTGGACTCGGCTGTCAAAAACCAAGCAGAAAGATTGGTTGAAAGCCTGTTTATCATTTTCAGCTGCTAAATTATTTTTTTTTAAGCTGCTAAAATTTTTGAATGATGATATTAGTAACTCTGAGGAGCAGAACTTCTAAAAATCTGGTTTTCTACCACCTGCATCAGAATCACCTGAGGCTGCTTATTAAAAGGCAGATTTCTGGGTTCCCTCCCAGTTCTTCTGGCTCAGAATTCTTAGACCTGTGACCATGGAATCTGCATTTTTACAAGCGCTCTAGCTGATTCCAGGCACACTAAAATTTGAGAACCATTGCCCTTGAATAAGGTCTCCCTTTATCTGTTGAAGGGCAATCTCAGATCTCCCAGCTGCCATCCAGCTGCTCACCAGCTGGGTCTAAAATGCAGATTCTTATGAACATACTGTATCAGTACATTACTAACTTGGATGTATAAGCCAAGTTTTTCCTAACCATTATTCAGTTGTGCTGGTTTATAGGATGGGACTCATTCCCCTGGTTCAATAAATATGGGGGTGGGAGTAAGCTGCGTTGTGGACGGCACAGCCAACTCTGCCACAGGGATTTCATTTCCCACTCAGAGAGGACCACCACCACTACAGTATCCTGCCTTGGGGGAAGCATATCAGCAACCCTGAATGCGTTTTCTTAGGACCCCACCATCCTATAAATATAGAAAGGCCAGTATAACTTTCATGAAGGTAAAACTGGCCCTCCCCCAGTTTCACTCCAGCAAACAAGCTGGTCAAATTGGCATATTGGGTGAGACCCTAGTTCTTTCCTATCCTACTTCTTCCCTCTTTCCTGCAATCCCCCAGTATAAAAAAATCAGAACATTTACAAATGTACTGTTCTGTAAGGAAATGCAGAGGGGCGGAGAATGAAAAACAAACAAATCTAGATGTTAACATCTGGAGCACACCAAATTAAGACATAAGAACTCATTATTGTAGCAATTACTTACTAAGTCTGGGAAACTTAAACCTAAATCTGGGTTGAAATTTTTCAAGCATGTCTTAATATAAAAATAACTTGGGAAAAATATGCATGGACTATTGTGAATCAAATTGAATTTCATGTCCACTATTGAAAATGCATGGCCTTACTTTCCCATTGATTCTGAGGGGAGAATCATGCTCTCTAGAGCCGACATGTGTGTGTTTGTTTTTAACCAAGAGATGTTAAGTTAAAGACTATTTTAAACCATCAAGTCTTTTTCCCACACACAAGATGGATGTTTATTTTTAAGTTTCTTTGTTAAAGTGAAGCAAAATTCTCATGTTTGAAATTTTGTTAATAAGCCTTTCTTGTTTCTATACAAACACTTTTACCATGGAGTTAGATTCCGTAAGTTGTTCAATCGATAAGTTGAATCCAACTCTTTGTGACCCCATTGCAGCAAGCCAGGCCTCCTTGTCCTTCACTATCTCTTGGAGTTTGCCCAAGTTCATGTCCATTGAACTGGTGATGCCATCCAACCATCTCATCGTCTGTTGCCCTCTTCTGCTTCAGCAAGAATCAAGCATAATTCTTGTAAATTCTTCTCCTTCTTCCCAGGAGGTTATAACCACTGAAACTCAGGGTTCTGTCACTGAACCTACTGTTTTCAGACTGCAGCCTTTCGGTTCTGAATTGCATGGTGTCTTTTGCCCATGAAATAGAGGAAGTGAAGGGCTTCCCGGGTGGCTCAGATGGTTAAGAGTCTGCCTACAATGTGGGAGACCTGGGTTCAATCCCTGGTTTGGAAGAGCCCCTGGAGAAGAGAACAGCTACCCACTCCAGTATTCTCACCTGGAGAATTCCCTGGACAGAGGAGCCTGGCAGGCTACAGTCCATGGGGTCACAAAGAGTCGGACACAACTTTGAAACAGAGGAAGGAACGATGCTAATCTAAAATAGTACCTTCCTCTCCTTTAAGTCCTATTCCTTATCCTGGTTTCTTCTTTACCTTCCACTCATCTTCTTCCTCTTCTTACTTCTTCATTATATTTATTATTATTTTTTTCTGTCTTCCCCACTAGAATATAATCTTCATTAAAACAGGGACTGAATCTGCCTCATTCACTACAGTTTCATTGTGCCTGGCACAGAATAATATTTATTGACTGACTGAAAGACTGCCTGATTAAATAAATGAATGGATGAGAACATCCAGAAAAGAAACAAGTTACTTAAAAAATCCCCAGTGATTTGGCAGAATAATTAAAGATAAAAATTTCCTAAATCAAGATGGCATTGAAAAATCACTTTGAAAATACAATCTAAGCCCTTATGATAAATGCTGGATGGGATTTTCAAGGGTCTTTGTTTGTTTGTTTGTTTTGAGGGTTTTGGATATTCACTTTTTAAATTTTATTTTTTATTGTGGTAAATATACATAAAATTTATCTTTGTAATCAGTTTTAAGTGCACAGTCTCATAAGTGCATAGTGCTAATGGAAATTACATTCTAGTAAGGAAGAAAGAAAACAGGTACCTTATGTATAATATCATGTATGAAATGAGTCGCCAGTCCAGGTTCGATGCACGATACTGGATGCTTGGGGCTGGTGCAATGGGACGACCCAGAGGGATGGTATGGGGAGGGAGGAGGGAGGAGGGTTCAGGATGAGGAACACATGTATACTTGTGGCGGATTCATTTTGATATTTGGCAAAACCATACAATATTGTAAAGTTTAAAAATAAAATTTAAAAAATAATAAAAAATAAAAAATAAAAAAGACATTCACATCGTTGCACAACCATTACAATCATCCATCCACAAAATGTAAAACTGAAAAAATTTTCATTTGCAAAGTTGAAGCTCCATAGCGATTAAATAACACCTCATTCATACAGAAGGTAGGATGACATAGCAGCAATAATCTGTACCAAGAATCAGATGATTATGACTTGTAAGCCAGGCTCTGCCACTTAGCAACCTTGTGACACTGGAAGAATTCTTTAACTTGAACATCCTTGAAAATTTCACTCTGCTGCCTTTCAAGATTATGGACATCCAATAAGAAAATACATATAAATTGTTGTTGTTCAGTCATTAAGTCATGTCCGACTTTCTACAACCCCATGGACTGCAGCACACCAGGCTACCCTGTCCTTCACAATTTCCCAGAGTTTGCTCAAACTCATGTTCATTGAATAAGTGATGCCATCCAACCATCCCATTCTCTGTCACCCTCTCCTCCTCCAGCCCGCAATCTTCCCCAGCATCAAGATCTTTTCCAAAGAGTCAATTCTTCACACCAGGTGGCCAAAGTATTGGAGCTTCAGCTCCAGCATCACTCCTTCCAATGATTATTCAGGGTTGATTTCCTTTAGGATTGACTGGTTTGATCTCCTTGTAGTCCAAGAGATGCTCAAGAGTCTTCTCCAACATCATAGTTCAAAAGCATCAATTATTCAGCACTCAACCTTTATGGTCCAACTCTCACTTCCATACATGACAACTGGAAAAACCATAGCTTTGACTATGTGGACTGTGTTGGCAAAATGATGTCTCTGCTTTTTAATACACTGTCTAGGTTTGTCATAGCTTTTCTTCCAAAGAGCAAGCGTCTTTTAATTTCATGGCTGCAGTCACCATCTGCAGTGATTTTGGAGCCCAAGAAAATAAAATCTGTCACTGTTTCCATTTTTTTGGACTGTATGCCATGATCTTAGTTTTTAGAGTATTGAGTTTTAAGCCAGCTTTTTCACTCTTCTCTTTCACCCTTATCAAGAGGCTCTTTAGTTACTCTTTGGTATCTGCCATTAGAGTGGTATCTGCATATCTGAGGTTGTTGATATTTCTCCCGGCGATCTTGATTCCAGTTTGATTCATCCAGTCCAGCATTTTGCATGACATACTCTGCATATAAGTTAAATGATCAGAGCAACAACATACAGCCTTGACATACTCCTTTCCCAATTTTGAACCAGTCTGTTGTTCCATGTCCAGTTCTACCTGTTGCATCTTGATCTGCATACAAGTTTCTCAGGAGGCAGGTAAGGTGGTCTGGTATTCCCATCGCTGGAAGAATTTTCCACAGTTTGTTGTGGTCCACGCAGTCAAAGGCTTTAGCATAGTCAGTGAAACAGAAGTAGTTTTTCTGTAATTCTCTTGCTTTCTTTATGATTGAACGGATGTTGACAATTTGATCTCTGGTTCCTCTGCTTTTTCTAAATCCAGCTGAACATCTGGAAGTTCTTGGTTCACATACTGTTGAAGCCTAGCTTGAAGGATTTTGAGAATTACCTTGCTAGCATGTGAAATGAGTGCAGTTGTACAGTAGTTTGTGCATTCTCTGACACTGCCCTTCTTTGGGATTGAAAAATGCAAAGCTTTATGCAAAGAAGAAGCGATGTATTGTTAGAGGTTTCTAGAAAACAGAACCAATAGGATGTGTGTTGTGTGTGTGTGTGCATCCTAAGAAAGAGTGCTTGAGAGAGACTGGTTTATTTAAAGGAAACAGCTCTCACAATGTAGAGGCAGGCAAATCCAAAATCTGCAGGGGTGTGGAGTGTGGGCTGATGGGCTACAAATCCAGGAAGGAGTTGAAATTTATATCCAAGGCAGTCTACTGGCAGAATGCCATTTGCTCTAAGAGGTCAGTCTTTATTTCTATTAAGACCTTCAACTGATTAGATGGGGCACACCCACATTATAGAGGGTAAGCTATTTTACTCAAAGTCTACCGATTTTAAATGTCAATTTCTGTGAAGGTATTTTTTGACCTAATACTTGGGTACCATAATGTTTGACCTAGTATGTAGGTACCATGACCCAGAAAAGTTGATACATGAAGTTAAACACCACATGGTCATATAGTGGGCAGATACATTACTTGGTGAAACTACTGCCCCAGTAATCTCAACTATTATTTATCTCAACATAGCTAAAAGCAGCTTTTAACTATTAACTTTCAGTTCAGTCACATAGTTGTGACAGACTCTTTGCAAACCCATGGACTGCAGCACGCTAGGCTTCCCTGTCCATCACCAACTCCCAGAGCTTACTCAAACTTACATCCTTTGAGTCGGTGATGCCATCCAATCATCTCATCCTATGTCATCCCCTTCTCCTCCTGCTTTCACTCTTGCCCAGCATCAGGGTCTTTTCCAATGGGTCTGTTCTTCGCATCAGGTGGCCAAAGTATTGGAGCTTAAGCTTCAGCATCAGTCCTCCCAATGAATATTCAGGACTGATTTCCTTTAGGATGGACTGGTTTGATCTCCTTGCAGTTCAAGAGACTCTCAAGAGTCTTCTCCAACACCACAGTTCAAAAGCACCAATTCTTTGGTGCTCAGTCTTATTTATAGTCCAACTCTCACATCCATACATGACCACTGGAAAAACCATAGCTTTGACTATATGGACCTTTGTCAGGAAAACAATGTTTCTGCTTTTTAATATGCTGTCTAGGTTGGTCATAGCTTTTCTTCCAAAGAGCAAGCGTCTTTTAATTTCATGGCTGCAGTCACCGTCTGCAGTGATTTTGGAGCTCAAGACCCTGTATACGAGACAGCAAAAGAGACTCTGATGTATAGAACAGTCTTTTGGACTCTGTGGGAGAGGGAGAGGGTGAGATGATTTGGGAGAATGGCATTGAAATATGTATAATATCATATATGAAAAGAGTCGCCAGTCCAGGTTCGATGCACGATACTGGATGCTTGGGGTGGGTGCACTGGGATGACCCAGAGGGATGATATGGGGAAGGAGGAGGGAGGAGGGTTCAGGATGGGAAACACATGTATGCCTGTGGCGGATTCACTTTGATATATGGCAGAACCAATACAATATTGTAAAGTTTAAAAATAAAATTAAAAAAAAAAAAGAAAATAAAGTCTCTCACTGTTTCCACTGTTTCCCCATCTATTTGCCATGAAGTGATGGGACCAGATGCCATAATCTTAGTTTTTTGAATGTTGAGTTTTAGGCCAGCTTTTTCACTCTCCTCTTTCACTTTCATCAAGAGACTCCTTAGTTCCTCTTCGCTTTCTGCCATAAGGGTGGTGTCATCTGCATATCTGAGGTTATTGATATTTCTCCCAGCAATCTTGATTCCGGCTTGTGCTTCATCAGCTGGCATTTTTCATGATGTACTCTGCATATAAGTTAAATAAGCAAGGTGACACTATACAGCTTTGACCAACTCCTTTCACCACATGATAAAATGTATAATTCATTCACTTTTTCATTTCCCAGTCTTTTACTAATTTGTAACTAAATTTTAGCTGCTCTTTAGTAAGCATTTTTCTACTCTTTTCTGTTGAAGGCTGTTACAGTTTTCTGTTGCTGCATAGCAAAACACTCCCAAATCTAGTGGTTTACAGTAATAATTATTCAGCTCACATCTTAACACAGCCAGCTGCACATCTTAACCTGGGAACTGATGATCCACTTCCAGTGTGGCTGACTCATGTGGCCAGTAAGGTGGAGTTGGCACAATACCTGCTGGGGTTGATGGCTAGGGCCCTCATTCCTTTCCACATGGATCTCTCTGTGGGCTGCCTGTCTTTCTCATAAAATGATGTCTGGGTACCAAGAGTGAGCATTATAAAAGATAGAAATAGGAAGCTCCTGGCTTTTAAAAAGGCCAAATATTGTCTCATTGTCACTTCTGGAGTATTACAGAGTCTAGATCCAGAGCCTACATCACAGAGTCTAAATCTAGATCTTGACTTATGATGTAAATTGGTACTTTCCTTTCACCATGAAAAAATTCCTTTAGGGTATAGTGGCTGCCGCTTATCTTCTGCTTCCAAATTTTCCATTAATTCCTTTTTGGCCAACTCTAACCCAGAACAATATGGGGAAGGAGACATGGGGGAATGTTTCCAACTTAATCAAGTTAGCACCAAAGCAAACATCACACTCAGATTGTCATTTTCCTCCAGAAAGTATTTACTTTTTTTTCTAATTTTATTTTATTTTTTTAAATTTAAATTTAACTTATTTTAATTGAAGGCTAATTACTTTACAATATTGTATTGGTTTTGCCACACATCAGCGTGAATCTGCCACAGGTGTACACGTGTTCCCCATCCTGAACCCCCCTCCCACCTCCCTCCCCGTACCATCCCTCTGGGTCATCCCAGTGCACCAGCCCCAAGCATCCGGTATCCTGCATCGAACCTGGACTGGCGATTCGTTTCTTGTATGATATTATACATGTTTCAATACCATTCTCCTAAATCATCCCACCCTCTCCCTCTCCCACAGGGTCCAAAAGACTGTTCTATACATCTGTGTCTCTTTTGCTGTCTCGCATACAGGGTTATCATTACCATCTTTCTAAATTCCATATATATGCATTAGTATACTGTATTGATGTTTTTCTTTCTGGCTTACTTCACTCTGTATAATAGGCTCCAGTTTCATCCACCTCATTATAACTGATTCAAATGTATTCTTTTTAATGGCTGAGTGATATTCCATTGTGTATATGTACCACAGCTTTCTTATTTTTTGTTATTAAACAAAGTAGGAACCAATTACCTTAATCCATTTTGGGATGGAGCTGACTTGAAACTTGTTTCAGTCTTTGTGAGGACTTCTGTTTCTCATTAATTCTTTCAACTAGAATACATCTTTTCAAGACCCCAACAGAAAGCTTAGGATAAGTGTTATATTTTCGTATGGTGAGACCGTGCTCACGTTCTCAGCCCTTTAGCTGCTCCTTTCTCCTTAACTCTGCAGCTTATTTCTGCACACACATGAATCAGCAAATACTCTGAGTGGAAGACCATGAAAGAATATTCAGCTAACCTCAGTAAGACACCCTTCTTTCATAGATCTACCTCTCAGGTCCTGACTTTTTTTGATGACACTCCAATGCCTTCAAACTGATTTTTTTTTTTTTTTTTTAGTTTTCTGTTTTTTTTTTTTTAATTTTATTTTATTTTTAAACTTTACATTATTGTATTAGTTTTGCCAAATATCAAAATGAATCCGCCACAGGTATACATTTGTTCCCCATCCTGAACCCTCCTCCCTCCTCCCTCCCCATACCCTCCCTCTGGGTTGTCCCAGTGCACCAGCCCCAAGCATCCAGTATCGTGCATCGAACCTGGACTGGCAACTCATTTCATACATGATATTATACATGTTTCAATGCCATTCTCCCAAATCTTCCCACCCTGTCCCTCTCCAACAGAGTCCATAAGACTGTTCTATACATCAGTGTCTCTTTTGCTATCTCATACACAGGGTTATTGTTACCATCTTTCTAAATCCAGTTTTTCTAGCAAGAGGAAGAATAGTCTGATACAGCATGACTCTTCATAATCAAGAATGGAAGTCTCAGAGTTATTTTTAAATTTATTGGCCACGAGGGTATAACATAATAGCAGGTTATATTGAGTGATAAATGGGAAGGGGCAGAGATAACACTAAGAAACAATAAATAATGGTTATTTTACTGGATGACTTCTCTATTGCTAAAGATAATTGCTTATATACAATAAATAAATAAATCTCTGCTGCCTCTAAGTATGGAGCATCATAATACATATATTTTCCCAAATGAAAAGCAGGTCATAAATTGCAGTTTAGTATGTCTGCCCTTAATGTGCTCCTTAATTGATTGTTTCTCTGTCCCTGGTATTTTAATAAGTGTGTCCTTTCCCTTTGGTCATTTTTGGATAGATTATTAGTCTAATCACAAGTCACAGCCTCAAAGTTGGTGAAAATCCATAAAGTCATTTTTACTTAACATGATACAGAGAAATAAACAGACAATGATGTTTCTGTAGACTGGGTCTGTATAATCTACAAAAATGCTAGCAGGACTAATCAGTGAATTTGGCAAGATTGTAGGCTATGTGTTCAGTATACAAAAATCAATTATATTTTTACATACTAGCCACAGATGACTGGAATATAAAATTTTAAAATACCATTTTCAATAGCAGCAAAAGAAAATATACATAGTAACAAATTTGATAAATTGGATCTGTGAAAATTTACATAATACAATTCCAATAACTTGTACAAGCTTTTGGGGTTAAAAAATTCAAACCGTACCTCTTAACTGATTACTAGCAGGATAACATTAGATAGGTACTCAGCCTTCCTAGAATTAGGTTTTCCTTTTTGTGAAATTAAGGTAGTAAAAATTACCTCAGAAGGTTGAAATGTGTCAACATATATGGCACATAGCAAGTTCTTAGTAAATGTTAGTGATTCCTCTCTTCTCTGAATAATAATATAGGGATATGCTCTACTTTTGAGTTTAAAATATTTTACTTAAAATATGGCCAAATTGGCTATCTTAACCTTTTTAGATATCAGTTGATTTACTAAAATAAAACATAATGAAAGAACGAATACCATTAGAAAATATAATAACTCATCTTTCCTTTTCTCCTTTGCCTTTAGCTTCTCTTCTTTTCTCAGCTATTTTTAAGGCCTCCTCAGACAACCGTTTTGCCTGTTTGCATTTCTTTTTCTTGGGGATGGTCTTAATCACTTCCTCCTGTACAATGTCATGAACCTCCATCTATAGTTTTTCAGGCACTCTGTCTATCAGATCTAATCTCTTGAATCTATTTGTCACTTCCACTGTATAATCGTAAGGGATTTAATTTAGGTCATACCTGAATGGTCTAGTTTTTTCCCTACTTTCTTCAATTTAAGCCTGATTTTGAATTTAAGTCTGGATCACAACAAACTGTGGAAAATTCTTAAAGAGATGGGAATACCAGACCACCTGACCTGCCTCCCGAGAAATCTGTATGCAGGTCAAGATGCAAGAGTTAGAACTGGACATGGGAAAACAGACTGGTTACTAATTGGGAAAGGAGTATGTCAAAGCTGTATATTGTCACCCTGCTTATTTAACTTATGTGCAGAGTACATCATGCAAGATGCTGGCTGGATGAAGTACAAGCTGGAATCAAGATTGCCAGGAGAAATATCAGTAATCTCAGATATGCAGATTACAGCACCCTCACGGCAGAAAGCAAAGGACTAAAGAGCGTTTTGATGAAAGTTAAAGAGGAGAGTGAAAAAGTTGGCTTAAAGCTCAACATTCAGAAAACTAAGATCATGACATCTGGTCCCATCACTTCATGGCAAATAGATTGGGAAACAATGGAAACAGTGGCTGACTTTATTTTTTGGACTCCAAAATCACTGCAGATGGAGACTGCAGCCATTAAATTTTAAAGATGCTTGGTCCTTGGAAGAAAAGCTATGAACAACCTAGACAGCATATTAAAAAGCAGAGACATTACTTTGCCAACAAAGGTCTGTCTAGTCAAAGGTATGGTTTTTCCAGTAGTCATGTATTGATGTAAGAGTTGGACTATAAAGAAAGCTGAGTGCCGAAGAACTGATGCTTTTGAACTATGGTATTGCAGAAGACGCTTTGAGAGTCCCTTGGACTGCAAGGAGATCCAACCAGTCAATCCTAAAGGAAATCAGTCTTGAATATTCGTTGGAAGGACTGATGCTGAAGCTGAAACTCCAATACTTTTGGCCACCTGATGCGAAGAACTGACTCATTGGAAAAGACCTTGATGCTGGGCAAGATTGAAGGCAGGAGGAAAAGGGGATGACAGAGGATGAGATGATTGGTTGACATCACTGACTCTATGGACATGAGTTTGAGTAAGCTCCGGGAGTTGGTAATAGACAGGGAAGCCTGGCATTTTGCAGTCCATGGGGTCACAAAGAGTCAGACACAACTGAGTGAATGAACTGAGTTGAACTGATATCAATTAATTCATAAAGCAAAGGCCAGAGAACTGTCATATGGAAAATACTGCTTTATAAATACTGATAGTGGCAACCCACTCCAGTATTACTGCCTGGAGAATCCCATGAACAAAGAAACCTGGTGGGCTACAGTCCATAGAGTTGCAAAGGGTCGGACACAAGTGAAGCATCTGAGCATACATGCAGTGACAAAGAAGGCTATTTATGGAGAGACAGTAATTTGGAACCCATAGGATAAAGTAAAGCATGTTCTATTGTAATAACAATATCTAATAAAATCATTTAATTATCTTAGGGATATCTATTACTCCTTCAAAGAAATAATTTTTTTTTTCTATAACCTTTAACTCTATCAGACCCATAGAGCATAAGCTCAATTCACAGGTATATTTTTGTAGCATTATGTTCCAAATTATCTAAAATATTTTTAGTTAGCAGTCGATTTCCAGGAAAGCTGATTGTGAAATTCAGTATGAGGACAGGAGCAGATATATGATAGATTATAAAAGGTCGTTGCATCCAGTAGATCATCTGGCTTCTTTTAGACTAGTGACTACATGAGAGCTTTAAAACACAAAATATATGTATTTAGTTTATATGTGTATATATATAAAAAGACACTTGCTTCTTGGAAGGAAAGCTATGACAAACTGAGACAGGATATTAAAAAGCAGAGGCATCACTTTGCCAACAAAGATCCCAATTATCAAAGCTATGGTTTTTTCCAGTAGTCATGTACAGATATGAGAAGGCTGAGCACTGAAGTATTGATGCTTTCAAACTGTGGTACTGGAGAAGACTCCTGTGAGTCCCTTGGACTACAAGAAGTTCAATTAATCAATCCTAAAGGAAATCAACCTTTATATATTGGAAGGACTGATGCTGAAGCTCATGCTCTAATAATTTAGCCACCTGATGTGAAGAGCTGACTCATTGGAAAGACCCTGATGCTGGGAAAGTTTGAAGGCAAAAGGAGAAGGGGGCAGCTGAGGATGAGATGGTTGGATAGCATGACTGATTCAATGGACATGAATTTGAGCAAACTCCAGACGATACTGGAGGACAGAGGAGGTTGGCATGCTACAGTCCATGGGGTTGCAAAGAGTTGAATACAACTTAGTGACCGAACAACAACAACAGCAATATATATGTGTGTGTGTGTGTGTGTGTGTGCGTGCGCACGCGCGTGTGCGCACACGCCTGTGTTAGTTGCTCAATCTTGTCCAACTCTTTGCAGTCCCATGGGCTGTAGCTCACCAGGCTCTTCTGTCCATGGAATTCTTCAGGCAAGAATACTGGAGTAGGTTGTCATTCCTTTCTCCAGGGGATCTTCCCAATCCAGGGATCAAACCCAGGTCTCCCTCATTGCAGGCAGATAACGTACCATCTGAGCCACCAGAGAAACCCCCAAAATATATATAATTTATATAAGTATATGAATAATTTGCTAAATCTTATCATAAATAATTTAATCAGTAAATAATCTTTATATAATTTATTATATACCACATCTAATTATATAAATATATGTTTTACACTTTATAAATTATTTAAATAGATATATTTTGTACATACATATATTAGCATTAAGCTGATTGCTAAGAATTTAGCTGGAGATGGAGATGGCAACCCATTCCAGCATTCTTGCCTGAGAAATCCCATGGACAGAGGACCCAGGCAGGCTGCAGTCCATGGGGGTCACAAAATAGTTGGATACAACTTGATGACTGAACAACAAGAATTCAGCAGTGAAGAAGTCAGACATAAATTTATGGTGAAGCTACTAAAGCTTAGACTTTAAGATCCATCACCTACTAGTGTGTGAGTACCAGTAATGGGAAAGGAAAGCCAGGTTGCAATAAGGATGCATTTCTATGTAAGCATCTCTAGTAAATTGTCTAAAGAAGTCTCAGAAGAGAGGGATCATAAACTCTAAAGCCTCAATAATCTGTTGTAATTTCTCTTCTCATTCTAAATAATACACATGTTTATACATAATTCTGCATATTTTGTGCTTATAATTTATATCCTTTTCTTAAAGAAGGCTCCCTAAGTTGTATTAGATTCAGAATCCACAAAATTTGGACCTTTCCTGGTTGCTGCTTTCTTGCAGTCTTACAGGGAACGTGCATAATATGACAGCTAATTTGATAGAAGAAAGTACTAGACCCAGACATGGATGGGAGATAGTGAAAAGCAGGGATACTAGGACCTGAAGGGTATAAGAATTAGTAGATACCAAAACAAGGAGAGGTACAGATCCCTGAGTACAGACAGTGAAGTCCCAGTGTCTTTCGGCCAAGCAGAAAGTTAGCAGCTATAGGTTGCCATGGAAATCGACTGTGATCATAATTTTGAAGAAAATTATGAATTTGGACCAGACGAAAGGGGCAAAAAAAATCTTTTACGGCTTTCCTCCATCTGTTCTGCCTATAACAAGGAAAGATCAAAGAATTAAGTAAAACCTTGCCAGGAAGTAACAGAAGGCAGTCCCAGATAAAGTTGGTAGGGAAAGCACTTAATTAAAGTCAATGCCTTGAGAGAATAGGTCAGATAAACAGATTGGATTTTACCTTTATTATGTAGCATGCTTTGAAGTATAGATATATATCTTTAGTATTCCTCAGTATTTAATATTCCCAAGAATATAAGCCTCTAGGTCCCTATAGCATGGAAGATATTAGTTATTAATATAATTATTTTCTTTATTTTTCAAACTTAACAGATGCTAGTAAAAGTTCAAACCTTATTGCAGTATATCGAGCAAGATGTGCTCGTCCACTCTTATTCCTCCTAATTCTGGGGGTTATCTGTCAGTTTCGTGGGCCTCTGTTTAGACCTTTATCTGTGGTAATGCAAAAATATATACTCATAAACATATGGAGAGCTTTAAAAATCCCCAAGAGGAGATAAATAAACTCATTGTTTATTTATTCATTATTATTTGCACTTGACAGTGTATCATAGCTCTATTTCTGAGTATAGATCAACCAATTAATTGTTTCTAGTGTTACATTATATTCATAGTAGGTTTATCCCTTAATTTGAAAATTTTTTATGGAAAAATGCAAACATACACAGAAAAGCAAAGATAATTGTATAATAAAACTATCACTCAATTTCAACAAGAAACAGCTCATGGCAATTTTGTTGCATCTGTATACTCACCCAGGCTTCCCTGGTGGGTCAGTGGTAAAGAATCTGGCCTGCAATGCAGGAGACCTGGCTTTGATCCCTGTGTTGGGAAGATCCCCTGGAGGAGGGCATGGCAGCCCACTCCAGTATTCTTTCCTGGAAAATCCCATGGACAGAGGAGCCTGGCAGGCTGTAGTGCACAGGGTTGCACAGAGTCAGACATGGCTGAAGCCACTGAGCAGCAGCAGCATGTACTTACCCACTCTCCTACCCACTTACGAATTGACATTGTTGTATCTAAGATTTTACTAAATAAGTGAGACTATAATGTATATATTTGTAATTGTATCTATGCATGCATATTATCAGAACTTTGAGCCCCAGAGCACTGGAGTGAGTGAATGTCAGTTGGGGTATTCTCTGATGGAAGAGTCACCTGGGAAGGTAAATGTTTAGACTGTACTCAGTTGCCTGAGAAAAACTAAGCAGAAAACTAAAATCTGGAAGTTAGCTGTTTTGCATAGCTGGGGGCTTGGAATGGAAACCAGTCATTAGAGATAAATGTTTTCAGTTAAGATAAGCTCTAGCTTGCATGTTAAGCTAGTAAACTAGAACTTCAGAGCTATGTAACTAGGACACTAATTGGAGATTATCAAGACTGGAACTTTATGTCAACTTTGAAGGGCTCTCTAAATGTAATAATGGGAATATAAGTTTTTATGTAGAGACCATAAAATTAGGGAAATGTGAGCTATATTTGAGAGGGCCCAGATTGCACTCAGATTTTGTTAGTGTGATTTCTCTGAAGATTATCAGATGTTTGCATTATTCAGGCCTAGTTATAAAATAACATGCTTTACCAATAAAGAGAACTCTGTTTTATCTGACTCAGAAAAAGGATCTATATCTTTTTAAACTCTCCTAAGTGTTAGTTGAAGGACTGTTGAGGCATGATTGACTTCTAGAAGAGTTCAGAATTTTGATTTCTTAATTCAGAATATGCTAGAAAAGCAAAAATAATTGTATAATAAAACTATCACTAGATAGTGATATATATGTGATACTTTATATCACATATATATTTATTTCTAGCATATATATATAGTTTAGTGATATATATATGCTAGAAATCATATGTGATTGACCACATGAGCTATTGCATTAATTAGGTTGTAAGTTGTAATGTTTCCAGTTAATGGAGTTGGGTAAAGTGTGGAGCAAATGAAAGAATTATTTCTAAGGAGGAATCACTCTTCCTTGGAATTGAATTGAACATAGGAGTTAGGGATTTAAAAAATGGAATGATGAGGCTTTTAGGACACAGTGACCAGGAGAGTGATGGTACGATCAACAGAAAGAGGATTTCTGGGAGGGAAAAGGGAGTTTGCAGGGAATAGTGACGAGTTCAGAAGATTCTTGAAGTCAGAGAATTGTGGACTGTGGATGTTGGTTTTAGAATGGCTCATATATAGAGCTTTGACTGAAGTCATTTAAATAAGTCATCTACTGGAACTTGTAAAAGAACTTAAGGTTGAGGAGTAGTTCTTAGAATATCTTCCCATTTAGTATGCAGAAAGTTAAAATGAAGCTGAGGAAAACCTGTCAGAGATGAGAGAGCCTAGACAGAGCAGTGACCCAAAAGAGGGGAGCCAACCCTTTCCTGTGTCTTCTACAGTGGCTTAGTTATTAAAGGAAAATCAAAAGTGTTTCTTATTTTCTCATCAACAAACTTGAATAAGTTATTGTATAGAGTTGAGAAACTCCTCACTTAGGCTACCAGAACTTATTTTATTACTTTTATGATTAAGCACTGTCACCAAGACGTAAAGAACTTCCTCATCACTTCTCTGTGTGTGTTAGGTGGTCAGTCGTATCTGATTCTTTCCAATCCCTTGGACCATAGCCCTCCAGGGTCCTCTGTCTATAGGATTTTCCAGGCAAGAATACTGGAGTGGGTTGCCATTTCCTTATCCAGGGGATCTTCCCAACCCAGGGATTGAACCCAGGTCTCCTGCATTGCAGGCTGATTCTTTACCATCTGGGCCAGACAGTTATCATATTGGAAACTTAATTAGGTATATATGTCCCACCCAGATAGGATACAAAGGAACAATGAAGAAATGTCAAGAAAATATTCCAAGTAAAACTTGAGAGTTGTCACATTAGTGACATAGAATCCACTGTGTTTTCAGCACAGCATTGCTGGGATCAGTCATACCATATGAAGGGTGCAAGCAAGTGAACTAAGTTATTGAGTGCCTGCTATGTAATAACAGAGTGCTTTCTTTAAACTTAACAGCAACTTTGAGAGAGAGGTGTTATGATACTCATGAAGAAGAACTGAGGGTTAGAGCAAAAAGTTGCATGTGAATTTGGATGGAAATTGAAGTGTTAGATGTCTGATTTAAACCATGAGATTTTCAGATCATGGAGCCAATAGGTGGAGAGTAGGTGGAGGTTTGGTGCATGCTTAATTGCTCAGTCGTGCCTGACTCTTTGAGACCTCATGGACCATAGCCCACCAGTCTCCTCTGCCCATGGGATTTTCCAAGCAAGAATACTATGTATCTACCTGCTCCCCTCCTATTTCCTCCATGATATGAGAATCTAATAGCTGTGCTATTACATAGTAGGCATTCAGTAACTTAGGTCACTTGCTCGCACCCTTCATATGGTATGACTGAATGCATGGATTCCATGTCAGGAGATTTAGGTAACATAAGAATGGCAGACACAACATCTGAATGTGCTTATTGCCACTGAACTGTACACTTAAAATGGTCGATTTTATATTATGTATCTATTACCACAGTAAAAAAAATAAAAGAGTGGTGGAATTTTGAAGATACTGATGCTGTGTGAAAGATACATGGGGATTCATTATATTTGATTCCCTGTGTATATATTTGAAATTTTCCATAATCAAAAGGTTAAAAAGTAAGATTCTTTAAAGTCAGATTTAAATCATGCAACATCTTTGCTGAAGCATGGGTATTAGTATTCAAACTGTCTGTTATACAACATCCCCATAACCATCTACTTACTTGAAAAACATATATCTTTTTAACCATATTGTTACTATGAGATCATCATAGTCACAATTAAACTTAAGTCATGCTAATGTGCTATGCTAAGTCGCTTCAGTCATGTCAAACTCTGTGTGACCCCATAGATGGCAGCCCACCAGGCTCCCCCACCCCTGGGATTCTCTAGGCAAGAACACTGGAGTGGGTTGCCATTGCCTTCTCCAATGCATGAATGTGAAAAGTGAAAATGAAGTCGCTCAGTCGTGCCCGACTCTTAGCAACCCCATGGACTGCAGCCTTCCAGGCTCCTCCGTCCTTGGGATTTTCCAAGCAAGAGTACTGGAGTGTGTTGCCATTGCCTTCTCTCTTAATTCCTTAAGTCATAGGAATTAAACATAGTCACAAGGAAACTTAAAAGGCATGAAAATTAAAAGAAATATGTGTTCCTGGGTTGGATCAATAAAATTTCTGTGAAGGACATTTAGGTCTATAAATTAGATAATAATGTTGTTATATAATTTTTGTTAATGTTATTTTTTGATTTTGATTGATTATTTTAGTGAAAATTTCCTAACTTTGATAATTACACCTTCATACTTGCCATTGATCTTAGGAAAAACACACGAAAATTTTTAAGAGTTAAAAAAAAAAGTCACAATTCTTGAGATCCCTCACGTATAACTTCTTCATGATTTAGCTGTGTGAGCATCTCACCTCAGGATAGCAGTCTTTGACACTCAAACAAAAGCAGCTTTCCACCCAGTCTCCATCAAATTTACCTGATTTCTTGTCTTCATAGGACTGCTGCTGCTGCTGCTAAGTCACTTTAGTCATGTCCGACTCTGTGCGACCCCATGGACAGCCAGGGCTCCCATCCCTGGGATTCTCTAGACAAGAACACTGGAGTGGGTTGCCATCTCCTTCATAGGACTACTGCCATCCAAATTTATCTTATTATTGCCTATCATCTCCCTCAATCCCCATCTTCCTTTCCTCCTTATTTAGGGTATAGGTCACTGAAAGCAGGGACCTTGTCTGTCTTACTAATTTCCATAGACCCATTGTCTAGAACGGTATCTAGCACATAACAGGTACTTAGCACTATTTGTCAAATGGATGAATGCATTTATATATACAAAGATGAGATGAATAGCAGCAGAAAAACATTGGTTGTAGGAATTGATGTTATAGATAACTAAAAAATTTATCAAATACCACTAGCCAGTTGATTTTGTAATTGAAAATGCCCATGACTCCAAAATAATTAACACTTGGAATGCGATCTGCTATAATGGTAGCAATGATTGGTTACTTTCTTTATAAAGCAAAAGCCTAAGGAGATAGGACATGGCATAAGGATTAGGGAAAATTGGATTTCCAAACTTAACTGGTGTAACAGTTAGGGGAGAATGCCTGAAGTCCAAACTATCCTGGACTGTTCCTGGAGCACTACATATGCCCCTGAGAGAGAAAGGGTCTCCAGGCTGATGAAACAGAGCATTCATACACTTTGAAAACAGCTCATTGGCCTGAGGGCCCATCCTAATGAAAAATTTCACATTCCAACTTACTTTTTTGTCTGTTAAGTGGGCATGTCTTTATTACTTTGCCATATTTTGAGGCATGCTAGAGAAGAGCTAAGGCAAGCATTTGTTTAATATAGGCATTAAGTAACAACATTCCTCATTTCATCTTCTTCTGACCTTTTCAAAGCTCTTCTTCAAAGCTATTCTCTGAGGCTATATTTACCCCGTATTAAATGTCTTTCTGAGTAAATTCTTTGGGTAAGGATCAGTCTTCATGGTGTTTTGCTAATGCAAGACTTTGGAGCTATCTATAAATGACAGGTCTCCCTTGTACAGTTGGTGGGAGCAGTACCACCACTCTGACCCCTGAGTAGCAGGAACCATTTCCCAGTCTTCAATTTTTGAAGGAATTTGTAAGGAGCTGGACTTCATTAGACTCTTAAATGCATAAAAATGCCAACCACATTTTGCAGACATGATGTTTTCAGACACTTGTGACTTCAAAAATACCCTTTATTCTTTCCAATGCAGTAAGAAGGCTGTTCCCCCATGGAGGCCTAGCGACAAAGCAAGCTTGAAGTTTTCTTTCGTTTGGCTTATATAGAATTACTGATGAACTAGCTAGAAGTGCCCCCCCACACCCCGATGCCACACCCTTTTTTATGTTTGAGGTGGAGGAGGTGAATGGTAGAAACAAAGCTAAAGTTGTCTTCATTTCATTCTTCTTTATGTCTAACATGATCAAATATATTTTTACATGAATATAGATACCAATAATGTTTTCACCTTGATGATCAATAAAAGATAAAAACAAGTAGCTAATGATTGGATTTATTGGCTGAAAGGAAAACTGTTTTGGATCATTTAGTAGGACTGTATTCTGGCAGAAGTATCTACACATCTAATCAACAGGCATAGGATTTTACCTCTTTAGTGATACATTAATTCATCAGTTCTTTTGGAGAAGGGAATGGCAAACCACTTCAGTATTCTTGCCTTGAGAACCCCATGCTGCTGCTGCTGCTAAGTCACTTCAGTCGTGTCCGACTCTGTGCGACCCCATAGACGGCAGCCCGCCAGGCTCCCCCGTCCCTGGGATTCTCCAGGCAAGAACACTGGAGTGGGTTGCCATTTCCTTCTCCAATGCATGAAAGTGAAAAATGAAAGTGAAGTTGCTCAGTTGTATCCGACCCTTAGCGACCCCATGGACTGCAGCCTACCAGGCTGCTCCATCCATGGGATTTTCCAGGCAAGAGTACTGGAGTGGGGTGCCATTTCCTTCTCTGATGAGAACCCCATGAACAGCATGAAAATGCAAAAAGATAGGACACTGAAAGATGAACTCCCCAGGTCGGTAGGTGCTCAATATGCTGCTGGAGATTAGTGGAGAAATAACTCCAGAAAGAATGAAGAGACAGAGCCAAAGCAAAAACAGTACCCAGTTGTGGATATGACTGGTGATGGAAGTAAAGTCTGATGCTGTAAAGAGCAATATTGCACAGGAACTTGGAATGTTAGGTCCATGAATCAAGATAAATTGGGAGTGGTCAAACAGGAGATGGCAAGAGCAAACATCAACATTTTAGGAGTCAGCAAACTAAAATGGACTGCAATGGGTGAATTTAACACATATGACCATTATATCGACTACTGTGGGCAAGAATCCTTTAGAAGAAGTGGAGTAGCCATTATAGTCAACAAAAGAGTCTGAAATGCAGTACTTGGATGCAGTCTCAAAAATGATAGAATAATCTCTGTTCAGTTCCAAGGCAAACCATTCAATATCACAGTAATCCAAATCTATGACCACACCAGTAATGCTGAAGAAGCTGAACAGTTCTATAAAGACCTACAAGACCTTCTAGAACTACACCCAGGAATGATGTCCTTTTCATTATAGGGGACTGGAATGCAAAAGTAGAAAGTCAAGAGATACCTGGAGTAACAGGCAAATTTGACAGTACAAATTTGGAGTACACAATGAAGCAGATCAAAGGCTAATAGAGTTTTGCCAAGAGAACGCATGGGTCATAGCAAACACCCTCTTCCAACAACACAAGAGAAGACTCTACACATGGACATCACCAGATAGTCAATACCAAAATCAGATTGATTATATTCTTTGCAGCCAAAGATGGAAAAGCTCTATACAGCAGCAAAAACAAGACCAGGAGCTGACTGTGGCTCAGATCATGAACTCCTTATTGCCAAATTCAGACTTAAATTTAAGAAAGTAGGGAAAACCACTAGACCATTCAGGTATGACCTAAATTAAATCTCTTATGATTATACAGTGGAAGTGATAAATAGATTCAAGGGATTAGATCTGATAGACAGAGTGACTGAAGAACTATGGATGGAGGTTTGTGACATTGTACAGGAGACAGAGATCAAGACCATCCCCAAGAAAAAAAAATGCAAAAAGGCAAAATGGTTGTCTGAGGAAACCTTACAAATAGTAGAGAAAAGAAGAGAAACTAAAGGCAAAGGAGAAAAGGAAAGATATATCCATTTGAATGCAGAGTTTCAAACAGTAGCAAGGAGAAATAAAAAATCCTTCCTTAGTGATCAATGCAAAGAAATAGAGGGAAACAATAGAATGGGAAAGACTAGAGATCTCTTCAAAATTAGAGATACCAAGGGAATATTTCATGCAAAGATGGGCACAATAAAGGACAGGAATGATGTTGACCTATCAGAAGCAGAAGATATTAAGAGGTGGCAAGAATACACAGAAGAACTATACAAAAAAGACCTTCATGACCCAGATACCCACGATGGTGTGATCACTCACCTAAAGCCAGACATCCTGGAATGCGAAGTCAAGTAGGCATTAGGAAGCATCACTACGAACAAAAGCTAGTGGGGGTGATAGAATTGCAGTTGAGCTATTTCAAATCCTAAAAGATGATGCTGTGAAAGTGCTGCACTCAATATGCCAGCAAATTTGGAAAACTCAGCAGTGGCCACAGGACTGGAAAAGGTCAGTTTTCATTCCAATCCCAAAGAAAGGCAATGCCAAAGAATGTTCAAACTACTGCACAGTTGCACTCACCTCACATGCCAGGAAAGTAATGCTCAAAATTATCCAAGCCAGGCTTCAACAGGATGTGAAACGAGAACTTCCAGATGTTCAAGCTGGATTTAGAAAAGGCAGAGGAACCAGAGATCAAATTGCCAACCTCCATTCAATCATCAAAAAAAGCAATAGAGTTCCAGAAAAACATCTACTTTTGCTTTATTGACTACTCCAAAGCCTTTGAGTGTGTGGATCACAACAAACTGTGGAAAATTCTTAAAGAGATGGGACCACCTGACCTGCTTCCTGAGAAATCTGTATGCAGGTTAATATGGAACAGTTAGAACTGGACACGAAACAACAGACTGGTTCCAAATGGGAAAAGGAGTACGTCAAGGCTGTATATTGTCACTCTGCTAATTTAACTTATATGCAGAGTACATCAAGAGAAATGCTGGGCTTGATAAAGCACAAGGTGGAATCAAGATTGCTGAGAGAAATATCAGTAATCTCCAATATGCAGATGACACCACCCTTATGGCAGAAAGTGAAGAAGAGCTAAAGAACCTCTTGATGAAATTGAAAGAAGAGAGTGAAAAAGTTGGCTTGAACTCAACATTCAGAAAACTAAGATCATGGCATCTGGTACCATCACTTCATGGCAAATAGATAGGGAAACAGTGGAAACAGTGACAGATTTTATTTTTAGGGGCTCCAAAATCACTGCAGATGGTGACTGCAGCCATGAAATTAAAAGACACTTGCTCCTTTGAAGAAAAGCTATGACCATCCTAGATAGCATATTAAAAAGCAGAGACATTACTTTGCCAACAAAGGTCTGTCTAGTCAAAGCTATGGTTTTTCCAATGGTCATGTATGGATGTGAGAGTTGGACTATAAAGAAAGCTGAGTGCTGAAGAATTGATGCCTTTGAACTGTGATGTTGAAGAAGATTCTTGAGAGTCCCTTAAGCAGCAGGGAGATCCAACCAGTCAATCCTAAAGGAAATCAGTCCTGAGTATTCACTGGAGGTACTGATGCTGAAGCTGAAGCTCCAATACTTTGGCCACCTGATGTGAAGAACTGACTCATTGGGAAAAAAAAAAAAACAAACCTGTTTCTGGGAAAGATTGAAGGCAGGATAAGGGGATGACAGAGGATGAGATGACTGGTTTTCATCACCGACTCAAAGGACATGAGTTTGAGCAAGCTCTGGGAGTTGCTGATGGACAGGGAAGCCTGGCATGCTGCAGTCCATGGGTTTGCAAAGAGTTGGACACGATTGAGCAATTGAACTGAAGTGAACTGAACTGAATTTGTCAGTTCTTCTTTTAAGCTCAGCTCAAGGGCTTCCTTTGTAGCTCAGCTGGTAAAGAATATTCCTGCAATGTGGGAGACCTGGGTTCGAGCCCTGAGTTGGGAAGATCCCCTGGAGAAGGGAAAGGCTATCCCACTCCAGTATTCTGGCCTGGAGAATTCCATGGATTGTATAGTCCATGGGCTCACAAAGAGTTGGGCACGGTGAGTGACTTTCACTTTCAAGGTTATATTAGGTTTTATAAAAATGAGAAATGGTAATGAACATATTTTCCCATACTATTCCAGACACAGGTAATGTTTAACTGTTACAAGTCTTGTATAGTTTGGAAAATATACAAAACAGGGTAATTTCAAGGAGCCATTTTCATTTTGTGCATGCTATAAAAATAAAATTAGATAAGTAGAAACTTGAAATAGAAATTGAGTGACAGGAAGGATAATTCTAGAGAAGGGGTGTGGAATTATGCATCAGAAAACTGGCCCACAGCTCTGTTTCTATGCAATATTAGGCAAATTTTGAGATCTGTAGGCTTTCATTCAAACACTCACTGTTTGGGCAATATAATATGATGAATAAATATGAATTTATTTTGAAAAGAAAGAAGTGCTATAATACTGGGGAACCAAAAGAGTTATTTAGTTAAACACACGTATTTCTGCAGCAGAAATGCATTTACTTTGTAGAGATACTGTTGTATGAGATCAAGTGCCATTTAACAGGTAGTTTGGTTAAGTATTTGAAACTTATGGATAAGGCAAACAATGTTTCATTTGGGAAGTAATCACTTTCAAGGAAAAAGTCTACCTGTCTTCCATCCTGTCTTCCCCAGCAGATGAGCTAAACACATAGTCTGTCTGCTTTTTCAGACGTTATTGGTCCTCAACACTAAGCCATCTGGCTTCCATTTCCATCTGTATTAATTTTCTTGAAGCTAATTGGTCTTCATTTGACGGCTGGTCCCAAAGCCTTTTGTTAAGACTTCGGTACTATCTGCTGTAGCATTACATTTGTTCCCTCCTCCAGATTCTAGTACCTCCCCCACCTCCCCACTCGTTTCTAACATTATGTATTCATATTGTAAAGGGGAAAACAATGATAAGCTGTGGGGGAATGATAGAAAATGAGACACAAGGTTATACGTAAGTTGTGAAACATACAATATCCTCTTTGTTCCGTGACAATAACATTTTTGTAAAATGTTTATAGATAGAAACTCAGAAAAAGAGGAACTATGAGTGCCATCTTGTGGCAAGGCATGCCCTACCACAGCTAATTTGACATACTTCACCCACTGCTCTTCCCCTGCCCAAATATTGTATAGCTGTATGTGTTCTGCCTGTATGTGTCATTTAATACTGATGCTATTCCTTTTTGAAGCTTTTTAAAAAATCTGTAGTCTATTTGTCACTGCAGTAGTTCTCAGTCTTTATCTTCTTTTACGTATCTTCTTTAATTTTCAAGATTTGCTATTATATCCACCTTATTATATTGAAAATCACCTTCTTCTTTGGATCTTATTGCTATTCTTTCATCTTGGTTCTTGAATCATTCTATGACTTTCTCTTATCTCTTCTTGACAATTCCACTTACTTCTCTCCTGACAACTATAGCTGTACACTAAGACTCAGCCCATAGTAGAGTTGTCAGATAGACAACAGGACCTTCCCTGGTCCAGTGTTTAAAAATCTGCCTTGCAATGCAAGGGACCTGAGCTTGATCCCTGATTGGGGAACTAAGTTCCCACATGCCTTGGAGCAATTAAGCCGACATGCTGCAACTACTGAGCCCAGGTACTCTGGAGCCCATGTGCCACAACCCAACACAGACAAATATATAATAAGTGTTAAAAAATTTTTTTTCAGGTTCCAGCCTCCAGTTTGTGCACAGACTACTATGTCTGAGTAGGGCTGAGCATGTGTGGACCATTCCAGGTGATTGCTGATGCCTTTGAGGGCAGGATGCAAGTCTTGTAAGAAAACCTGAGGGATAATATTGATAAAAATTTAGAGATGAGTAATTGGAACAGGAGGGAGAACAAGACGGGGGAGGAGTAGGTGGATGTGGAGTACATCTCTCCCCACAGATACATCAAGAATACACCTTCAGACACAGAAGTGCATTCAGAACACCAGCTGAGAATGGACAGGAATACCTGACCAGAGGAAAAGAATATATAGAACCACTCAGAACTTGGTAGGATGAAGGAACTAGTGGGAATAATAGAAGTGTTAGTAGGACTGGACCTGCCCTTAGTGGGTGGGGGAACTGAAGCAGGGGTCCAGCCTCAACATCGGGGCAATGGTCTGAGTCAGAGGAGAAACATTTAAGGCCGAGAGTTAAACAGTTGATCTGGGGCAGCCTAAATGAAATGAGAATCACAGTCCTTGCCACAGCCATACATACCCCAGATAGAGACACAGGTCCCCTGGAAGGTGCAGCAGCTGGGAGCTGGAGTTTAGGGTTTGTGGAGCAATCCAGGGTGAGGGCTGCTGTTGACTATGGAGAGACTGATCAGGGGGATGTGAGGGAGGAGATTGTGGTAGGAAATGCCTGTGGAGGAAAGCCGGGCAGCCATGGAAGCAAGGTGATACTGTTGAGTCACGTGTAGGGGTGGAGCCATCACCACAGCCTCTCTCTCCCCACAAGCCAACATCCACAGCTGAACAATAGGGAGGCTGGTCCATCAAATGGCTGACACACTGAACTACAGAGCAGGACCCCACCCAGAGTGCTCCTTTCAGTGACTGATGTGCTGAACTACAGAGTAGGACCCCAGCCAGGGGTGCCCCTCTACTCACCGAACAACAGAGGAGTCCAGGCAAGGGAGCCCTCTAGGTTCCTGAATGGGCGGAGCTACAGAGAAAGACTGGACAAAGAGGCCTTCTGATAGCCAGCTACAAGAGGCTCAAAAAAAGACTCTGATAGGGCCATAATTCCTGCGGTGGAGGCAGTCCATGTCCCTGCACACTTGGCACCACCAGGGTCCCCACAAACCAAGCAGCTGCGCCACCTTCACGCTCAACTCTCACTGAAGCAGAGCTACCACAGGCAAAAAAAGTCTTGCATCTATAAGTGCAGGGTTGCTTCAGTAGTGTCCGACTCATTGTGACCCTGTAGACTGTGGCTTGCCAGGCTTCTCTGGCAGGGAGGCGGGGTTCTCCAGGCAAGAATACTGGAGCTTATTGGCCAACACTGGTTGCCATACCCTTCTAAAGCACTATATTTCCTGCTGCCCTGGCTGCCAACTCCCCTGAGTACCTAATGCTGCCAGAATCCCTGCGACCCAAGCAGCTGCACCACTCCACACCTGGCCCTCACAGAGGCAAACCTAAGTCCTCCAGGACAACCTCAGGAGCAAATCCCAGTGGGCAACCCACGTACAGAGGTGGAAATAAAACCACAGTTGAAACCCAGGGGCACTGTGGCTAAGGAAGAAGACACAAAACCTTCCCACCAGCTGTACAAGCTGCAGATTAAATCCACACGATCAACTAGGCAGACTGGGTGTCTATGGAATACTTAAAAGGGCATTGAGGGCGCTCACAAAAGAAAAGCACTAGTTCTGTTAGCTGTGGACATTGGAGACAAGAACACACAGGGGTAGGACCAGATTAGAGTCTGAACTGCCACCACAGCAGGTCCAGAGATCAGCACAGTGTTGGAGGGCATCCTAGGGAGGTAAAGTGGACTGTGACTCACAGCAAGGGCAAGGACTCTGACAGCGATGACTCAAGAAAAACATTTTTTATTCTTCTTGACTTGTTCTGTAGATTCTTTTGGATTTATTTTATTTTTTCCCTTTCCCCTGCTGTTGTAGTTGTCAATTTTATTGGCACTATGAAATCTAATTAAGCTTTTGAGCTTTTTTTTTTTTCCCTCAGTCACATTTTTTATTGTTGTTATAAACCTTTGTCTCTACATTGGTTTTTTGCAGTTCTCTGGAGTTTTCCTTTTTTTCCCCTTTTTTCTTTCTTCTTTTTTTTTTTCTTTTCTCTTTTTTTATAATTTCATTAAAATATTTTTGAACCTATTATATTTTTTTCTACATTTATTCCTTTGTTTGCTTTTCCTACTGTTTTTTTCCCCTTTCAGTTAATCTTTAATGTATATAAATCTTCTACACCTACCACTATTTAACTGTGCATATCTATTCTTTCTTTCTTTACTTTCTTTCCTTTCCTCTCAACATTTTGTTAGTTTTATTTTCATTGCTTTATTTCCCAATTGGTACCCTGCTTTAGTTTCATTTTCCAGTTTGTGCTTTAGTTAGTTTTGTTCTAGTAGATACAATTTTTGATTTCCTTTGTTCTCAGGTCAGTCTATTGTACTTTAGTTTTCTTGGACTGTTTTCATTTTGCTTATGGGTGTATATCTATATGTGTATATTCAGTCACAGTTTTTATTGTTGTTATAAACCTCTGCCTCTACATTGGGCTTTTGCAGTTCTCTGGAGTTTTCCTTTTTTTCTTTCTTCTCCCATTTTTTTTCTTTTCTCTTTTTTATAATTTTAATTTTTAAAGCCTGTTATTTTCTACATTTATTCCTTTGTTTGGACAAAGTCCCACATTTATTCACTTATTTCCTACTGTTCTTTTCCCCTTGCAGTTAATCTTTAATGTGTATAAATCTTCATCTACCTCTATTTGACTTTCCATATCTATTCTTTGTTCTTTTCTTTCCTCTAAACATATTTGTTACTTTTGTTTTCATTGTTTTATTCCCCACTTGCTTTAGTTTTGTTTTCTGGTTTGTGCTTTAGTTAGTTTTGTTCTTAACTGGCATACATAATTTTTGATTTCCTTTGTTCACCAGGTCAATCTACTGTACTTTACTTTTGTTGGGCTGTTTTGACTTTGCTCATGGATTTATATGTATATGTGTATGTGCCATTATTTTAATTATTATTTGCCTGATTTTCCAACTGTCATTTGTCTGGGGTTCATCTTTGGTTTCTAATTTTTGGATATTTGTTTTGATCTCACTTAATGCCATAACAAATCACTTGTTGAATCTTTGTTCCTGACCAAAGATCAAGCCTGAGCCTTTGGAATAGGAGCACTGACTCCAAGACCCTAGGATATCAGAGAATTAACTCTAGGGAGTATCAAATACTGAGAACTCACACAAAGGAAACCACTTGAATACAAGACCCGGAATCACCCAACCACCAGTAGCAACCTGTGCAGGATGCCTCGTCTAAACAACAAACAAAACAAAAATACAAGCCCAATCATCAGCAGACAGGATTACCACCTCACTCAGCCTTGCTCATCAAAGACAAACAAATAACAACAACAACAACAAAAGTCAGCACAAATATCACCCTATACCAACCTTACACAAACCACTGGACCAACCTTAGCAGGACAGAAACCAAAAAAGAAAGAATTCAGCCTTGAAGCCTGGGAAAAGGAGACTTCAAACACAATAAGTTAAAAAAAAAGGAAAGGCAGAGAAATACTACATAAATGAAGGAACAAACTAGAAACACAGAAGTCCAAATAAATGAAGAGGAAATAGGCAAACTATGAAAAAGAATTCAGAATAATGATAGTAAAGATGATCAAAACTTTGAAGACAAAATTGAGAAAATTCAAGAATCAATTAACAAAGACCTAGAAGAATTAAAGAATAAACATACAGAGACAAACAAGACAATTACTGAAATTAAAAATAGTCTAAATGGAATCAATAGCAGAATATCTGAAGCAGAAGGACAAATCAGTGAGCTGGAAGATGAAATGGTGGAAATAACTTCTGAAGAGCAGAATAAAGTAAAAAGAATGAAAAGAACTGAGGATAGTCTCAGAGACCTCTGGTACAATAACAAATGCACTAACATTTGAAATATAGGGATCCCAGAAGAAGAAGAGAAAAAGAAAGGGTATGAGAAAATTTTTTAAGAGATTATAGTTGAAAATTTCCTCAACATGGAAAAGAAAATAGCCAATCAAGTCCAAAAGGCACAAAGAGTCCCATACAGGATAAACCCAAGGAGAAACACACCAAGACACATACTAATCAAACTAACAAAGACTAAAAGCAAAGAAAGAATATTAATAGCAGCAAGGGAGAAGCAACAAGTAACATACAAGGGAAGCCCCATATGCTTAACAGCTGATCTTTCAGCAGCAACTCTGCAGGCCGGAAGGGAATGGCAGGATATATTTAAGTACTGAAAGGGAAAAATATACAATCAAGATTACTGTACCTGGTGAGGATCTCATTCAAAATTGTTGGAGAAATAAACAGCTTTTCAGACAACAAAAGTTAAGAGAATTCAGTACCACCAAACCAGCTTTACAACAAATGTTAAAGTGACTTATATAGTCAAGATATGAAAGAGAAGAAAAAAAAATCTATAAAATCAAACTCAAATGATTAAGAAAATGGCAATAGGAACATATATATCAATAATTACTTTAAATGTAAATGGATCAAATGCTCCAACCAAAAGACACAGACTGGCTGAATGGGTAGAGAATCAAGACCCATATATATCTGTCTACAAGAAACGCACTTCAGACCTAAAGACACATATAGACTAAAACTGAGAGGATGGAAAAATATATTCCATGCAAATGGGAAGAAAAGAAAGCTGGAGTAGCAATCATCATATCAGACAAAATAGGCCTTAAAATAAAAAAGATTACAAGAGATAAGGAAGGACACTACATAGTGATCAAGGGATCAATCCAAGAGGAAGACATAACAATTGTAAATATCTATGCAACCAACATAGGAGCACCTCAATACGTAAGACAAACACTAACAGACATAAAAGGAGAAATTGGCAGTGACACAATAATAGTAGCAGACTTTAACACCCACTCACATCAATGGATGCATCATAAAACAGGAAATTAATAAGGAAACACAAGTCTCAAATGATACATTAGATGAGATGGATCTCATTGATATCTTCAGGACATTCCATCCAAATGCAGGAGAATATACCTTCTTCTCAAGTGCACATGGAACATTCTCCAGGATAGACCACATCTTGGGTCACAAATCAAACGTCAGTAAATTTAAGAAAATGGAAATCATAACAAGCATCTTCTCTGACCATAATGCTATGAGACTAGATATCAATTACAAGAAACAAACTGTAAGAAACACAAAGACATGGAGATTAAACAACTCATTTCTAAATAACCAACAGGTTACTGAAGGGAAATAAAAAATTTTCTAGAAATAAATGACAATGAAAGCACAACTCAAAACCTACAGGATGTAGCAAAAGCAGTTCTAAAAGGAACGTTTCTAGCAATACAGTCCTACCTTAAGAAACAAGAAAAACATTGAATAGACAACCTCACTTTACACCTAAAACAGCTGGAAAAAGAAGAACGAAAAAACCCCAAAATTAGTAGAAGGAAAGAAATCATAATGATCTGAGCACAAATAAATGAAAAAGAAATGAAAGAAACAATAGTCAAGATTAATAAAACTAAAAGCTGGTTCCTTGAGAAGGTAAACAAAATTGACAAACCTTTAGCCAGACTCATCAAGAAAAAAAGAGAGAAGAATCAAATCAACAAAATTAGAAATGAAAAAGTAGAGGTTACAACAGACAGTGCAGAAATACAAAGGATTATAAGAGACTATTATGAACAACTATATGGCAATAAAGTGGATAACCAGGAAGAAATGGACAGATTCTTAGAAAAGTTCAATCTGCCAAGACTGAACCAGGAAGAAATAGAAATTATGAACAACCCAATTACAAGCACTGAAATTGAAGCTGTGATAAAGAATCTCCAAAAAAGTCAAAAGCCCAGGACCAGATGGCTTCACAGGAGAATTCTATCAAATATTTAGAGACGAGCTAATGCCTACCCTTCTAAAACTCTTTCAAAAACACTACTGAGGAAGGAACACTCCCAAACTCATTCTACAAGGCCACCATCACCCTGATACCAAAACCAGACAAAGAGAACACAAAAAAAGAGAACTATAGGCCAACATCACTGATGAATATAGATGCAAAATTCCTCAACAATTTTAGCAAACGGAATTCAGCAACATGTCAAAAAGCTCATACATCATGATAAAGTTGGGTTTATTCCAGGGATGCAAGGATTCTTCAATGTACACAAATCAATCAGTGTGATACACCATATAAGAAATTGAAGGATAAAGCCATATGATTATCTCAGTAGATGCAGAAAAAGCTTTTGACAAAGTTCAGCAACAATTTATGATTAAAACTCTTCAAAAATGGGCATAGAAAGGAACTTACCTCACCATAGTAAAGGCCATACATGATAAGCCTACAGCAAATATTATTCTCAATAATAATGAAAAGCTGAAAGCATTCCCCCTAAGATCAGGATCAAGACAAGGTCCACTTTACCACTAGTATTCAATATAGTTCTGTAAGTCCTGGCTACAGCAATCAGAGAAGGAAAAGAAATAAAAGGAATCCAGATTGGAAAAGAAGAAGTAAAGCTCTCACTGTTTGCAGATGACATGATTCTGTACATAGAAAACCCTAAAGATAGTATCAGAAAATTACTAGAGCTAATCAGTGAATTTAGCAAAGTTGCAGGATACAAAATCAATACTCAGAAATCATTTGCGTTTCTATATACTAACAATGAAAAATCAGAGAGAAATTAAGGAATCAATACCATTTACCATTGCAACAAAAGGAATTAATAACTAGGAATAAACTTACCTAAGGAGACAAAATAACTGTATACAGAAAATTATAAGACACTAATGAAAGAAATCAAAGACAACATAAACAGATGGAGAGATATTCCATGTTCCTGGGTGGAAAGAATCAATATTGTGAAAATGACTATACTACCAAGGGCGGTCTACAGATTCAATGCTATTCCTATCAAATTACCAATGACATTTTTCATAGAACTAGAACAAAAAATTTCACAATTTATGTGGAAACACAAAAGACCCTGAATAGCCAAAGCAGTCTTGAGAAAGAAGAATGGAGCTGGAGGAATCAACCTTCCTAACTTCTGATTATACTACAAAGCTACAATCATCAAGACAGTATGGTACCGGCACAAAAACAGAAATATAGACCAATAGAACAAGATAGAAGCCCAGAAATAAACCCATGCACCTATGGGTACCTATTTTTGACAAAGAAGGCAAGAATATACACTGGGACAAAGACAGCCTCTTCAATAAATTGGGCTGGGAAAACTGGACAGCTACATGTAAAAGAGTGAAATTAGAACACTTTCTAACACCATCAGATCAGATCAGATCAGATCAGTCACTCAGTCGTGTCTGACTCTTTGCGACCCCATGAATCGCAGCACGCCAGGCCTCCTTGTCCATCACCAACTCCCGGAGTTCACTCAGACTCACGTCCATAGAGTCAGTGATGCCATCCAGCCATCTCATCCTCTGTCGTCCCCTTCTCCTCCTGCCCCCAATCCCTCCCAGCATCAGAGTCTTTTCCAATGAGTCAACTCTTTGCATGAGGTGGCCAAAGTACTGGAGTTTCAGCTTGAGCATCATTCCTTCCAAAGAAATCCCAGGGCTGATCTCCTTCAGAATGGACTGGTTGGATCTCCTTGCAGTCCAAGGGACTCGCAAGCATCTTCTCCAACACCACAGTTCAAAAGCATCAATTTTTCGGTGCTCAGCCTTCTTCACAGTCGAACTCTCACATCCATACATGACCACAGGATAAACCATAGCCTTGACCACATGAACCTTTGTTGGCAAAGTAATGTCTCTGCTTTTGAATATGCTATCTAGGTTGGTCATAACTTTCCTTCCAAGGAGTACGCATCTTTTAATTTCATGGCTGCAGTCACCATCTGCAGTGATTTTGGAGCCCAGAAAAATGAAGTCTGACACTGTTTCCACTGTTTCCCCATCTATTTCCCATGAAGTGGTGGGACCAGATGCCATGATCTTCGTTTTGTGAATGTTGAGCTTTAAGCCAACTTTTTCCACTCTCCACTTTCACTTTCATCAAGAGGCTTTTGAGTTCCTCTTCACTTTCTGCCATAACGGTGGTGTCATCTGCGTACCTGAGGTTATTGAGATTTCTCCCGGTAATCTTGATTCCAGCTTGTGTTTCTTCCATACACAAAAATAAACTCAAAATGGATTAAAGACCTAAATGTAAGATCAGATACTATAAAAGTCTTAGAGGAAAACATAGGCAGAACACTCGATGACATAAATCAAAGCAAGATCGTCTATGACCCACCTCCTAGAGTAACGGAAATAAAAACAAAAGTAAACAAGTGGGACTTAATTAAACTTAAAAGCTTTTATACAGCAAAGGAAATTATAAGCAAGGTGAAAAGACCATCCTCAGGATGGGAGAAAATAATAGCAAATGAAACAGCTGACAAAGGATTAATTTCCAAAATATACCAGTAGCTCATACAACTCAATGCCAGAAAAACAATCCAATCAAAAAGTGGGGAAAAGACCTAAACAGACATTTCTTCAAAGAAGACATACACATGGCTAACAAACACATGAAAAGATGCTCAACATCACTCATTATTAAGTTCAGTTCAGTTCAGTTCAGTTGCTCAGTCGTGTCCGACTCTTTGTGACCCCATGAATCGCAGCATGCCAGGCCTCCCTGTCCATCACCAACTCCCAGAGTTCACGCAAACGTACGTCCATCGAGTTGGTGATGCCATCCAGCATCTCATCCTCTGTTGTCCCCTTCTCCTCCTGTCCCCAATCCCTCCCAGCATCAGGGTCTTTTCCAATGAGTCAACTCTACTCATTATTCAGTTCAGTCACCCAGTCGTGTTGGACTCTTTGCGACCCCGCGAATCGCAGCATGCCAGGCCTCCCTGTCCATCACCAACTCCCAGAGTTTACTCAAACTCATGTCCATCAAGTCGGTGATGCCATCCAGCCATCTGATCCTCTGTCGTCCCCTTCTCCTCCTGCCCCCAATCCCTCCCAGCATCAGGGTCTTTTCCAATGACTCAACTCTTCACATGAGGTGGCCAAAGTATTGGAGTTTCAGCTTTAGCATCAGTCCTTCCAATGAAAACCCAGGACTGATCTCCTTTAGGATGGACTGGTTGGACCTCCTTGCAGTCCAAGGGACACTCAAGAGTCTTCTCCAACACCACAGTTCAAAACCATCAATTCTTTGGAGCTCAGCTTTATAGTCCAACTCTTACATCCATACATGACCACTGGAAAAACCATAGCTTTGACTAGACGGACCTTTGTTGACAAAGTAATGTCTCTGCTTTTTAATATGCTATCTAGGTTGGTCATAACTTTCCTTAAAAGGAGTAAGCATCTTTTAATTTCATGGCTGCAGTCACCATCTGCAGTGATTTTGGGGCCCAAAAAAATGAAGTCTGACACTGTTTCCCCATCTATTTCCAATGAACTAATGGGACCAGATGCCATGATCTTAGTTTTCTGAATATTGAGCTTTAAGCCAACTTTTTCACTCTCCTCTTTCACTTTCATCAAGAGGCTTTTTAGCTCCTCTTCACTTTCTGCCATAAGGGTGGTGTCATCTGCATATCTGAGGTTATCGATATTTCTCCTGGCAATCTTGATTCCAGCTTGTGCTTCTTCCAGCCCAGCATTTCTCATGATGTACTCTGCATATAAGTTAAATAAGCAGAATGACAATATACAGCCTTGACATACTCCTTTTCCTATTTGGAACCAGTCTGTTGTTCCATGTCCAGTTCTAACTGTTGCTTCCTGACCTGCATACAGGTTTCTCAAGAGGCAGCTTATGTTGTCTGGTATTCCCATGTCTTTCAGAATTTTTCACAGTTTGTTGTGATCCACACAGTCAAAGGCTTTGTCGTAGTCAATAAAGCAGAAATAGATGTTTTCTGGAACTCTCTTGCTTTTTCAGTGATCCAGCGGATGTTGGCAATTTGATCTCTGGTTCCTCTGCCTTTTCTAAAACCATCTTGAACATCTGAAATTTCATGGTTCACGTATTGCTGAAGCCTGGCTTGGAGAATTTTGAGCATTACTTTACTAGCGTGTGAGATGAGTGCAATTGTGCGGTAGTTCGAGCATTCTTTGGGATTGGAATGAAAACTGACCTTTTCCAGTCCTGTGGCCACTGCTGAGTTTTCCAAATTTGCTGGCATATTCAGTGCAGCACTTTTGCAGCATCATCTTTCAGGATTTGAAATAGCTCAACTGGAATTCCATCACCTCCACTAGCTTTGTTCATAGTGATGCTTTCTAAGGCCCACTTGACTTCACATTCCAGAATGTCTGGCTCTAGGTGAGTGATCACACCATCGTGATTATCTGGGTTGTGAAGATCTTTTTAAAATAATTCTTCTGTATATTCTTGCCACCTCTTCTTAATATCTTCTGCTTCTGTTAGGTCCATACCATTTCTGTCGTTTATCGAGCCCATCTTTGCATGAAATGTTCCCTTGGTATCTCTAATTTTCTTGAAGAGATCTGTAGTCTTTCCCATTCTGTTTTTTTCCTCTATTTCTTTGTATTGATCACTGAGGAGGGCTTTCTTATCTCTCCTTACTATTCTTTGGAACTCTGCATTCAAATGGGAATATCTTTCCTTTTATCCTTTGCTTTTCACTTCTCTTCTTTTCACAGCTATTTGTAAGGCCTCCCCAGACAGCCATTTTGCTTTTTTGCATTTATTTTCCATGAGGATGGTCTTGATCCCTGGCTCCTGTACAATGTCTCGGACTTCTGTCCATAGTTCGTCAGGCACTCTGTCTATCAGATCTAGTCCCTTAAATCTATTTCTCACTTCCACAGTATAACCATAATGGTTTTGATTTAGGTCATACCTGAATGGTCTAGTGGTTTTCCCTACTTTCTTCAATTTCAGTCTGAATTTGGCAATAAGCAGTTCATGGTCTGAGCCACAGTCAGCTCCTGGTCTTGTTTTTGCTGACTGTATAGAGCTTCTCCATCTTTGTCTGGAAAGAATATCAATCTGATTTCGGTGTTGACCATCTGGTGATGTCCGCTTGTAGAGTCTTCTCTTTTGTTGTTGGAAGAAGGTGTTTGCTATGACCAGTGCATTTTCTTGGCAAAACTCTATTAGTCTTTGCCCTGCTTCATTCCGTATTCCAAGGACAAATTTGCCTGTTACTCCAGGTGTTTCTTGACTTCCTACTTTTGCATTCCAGTCCCCTATAATGAAAAGGACATATTTTTTGGGTGTTAGTTCTAAAAAGTTTTGTAGGTCTTCATAGAACTGCTCAACTTCAACTTCTTCAGCATTACTGGTTGGGGCATAGGCTTGGATTACCGTGATATTGAATGGTTTGCCTTGGAAACGAACAGAGATCATTGTGTCATTTTTGAGATTGCATCCAAGTACTGCATTTCTGACTCTTTTTTGACCATGATGACTACTCCATTTCTTCTAAGGGATTCTTCCCCACAGTAGTAGATATAATGGTCATCTGAGTTAAATTCACCCATTCCAGTCCATTTTAGTTCACTGATTCCTAGAATGTCGACGTTCACTCTTGCCATCTCCTGTTTGATCACTTCCAATTTGCCTTGCAAGAAGCAAGATAAAACGTATGTGTGTGAGTATATGTGTGTGGGGTTTTTTTGTTTTTTGTTTTTTAATGTTTGTGAGGAAGCAGAGCAAGTTTTAGAAACAGTGGCCAGGGAAGGAATGTTAGAAACTTAGGTTCGGTGGTTTAGCCCAACAGTTTAGTTTTTGTTCATAGGAAGACTGATGTAGATGATTCCTCACTCCATTCTGTGAGTCAGCTTTCAGGGCTTCTTCCACACTGTGATGCTGCCACACAGACTTATAGCTTCTAAGGGCAGAGAGAGACAGTAGCCAATACGTTACTTGTCCTGGAAGTGACACAATGCTCCTGCTTATGTTGCCTTTTGCCAAAATTAAATCACATGCTCCCACTCTTTGCTACAGGGATACCTAGCAAAGGTCCTCCTGTATACCCAGAAATAGGAAATGGTGCAATGAACATGCCATTTTTGTTACCTGCCACAAATGGCTTTACTTAAAAAGAGACATTTGAATAAGACCTGAAGGAATTTTCCTAGAATTTTTGCTCTTCTTTAAAGTTTGTTCAGTTGAGTTCAGTCACTCGGTCGTGTCTGACTCTTTGCGATCCCATGGACTGCAGCACTCCAGGCCTCCCTCTCCATCGCCAACTCCCAGAGTTTACTCAGACGCAAGTCCCTTGATGCCCTCCCACCATCTCGTCCTCTTTTGTCCCCTTCTCCTCCTGCCTTCAATCATTCCCAGCATCAGGCTGTTTTCAAATGAGTCAGTTCTTCACATCGTGTGACCAAAGTATCGGAGTTTCAGCTTCAGCATCAGTTCTTCGAATGAATATTCAGGACTGATTTCCTTTAGGATGGACTGGTTGGATCTCCTTGCAGTCCAAGGGACTCTCAAGAGTTTTCTGTTTCAAATATGTTATTACTCACAACCTGTTTCTCATTGAAAGCTTCAAGTTATATTGTATTCTTTTTCTTCATCTCTATTTAACCAATAAAAAGTCTGACTCTTGTGTATAGTGTTGCAATAATCTCCTATATTCTATATCTATCTCTAGACCTTCTCTGTTTCTCAGCCCCAAACGCATCTTCCATGCCACACTCGGAGTGAAAGTTTTAAGGAAAAAGTCCTGTATAAGTTGCTTTTCCTTAAACTTTTTAGAATTGGTATACGGACACCAATTGTAACCATGCATTTGTGATTTTCCCACTATTAGTAATACATTTAAAAATTTTTTATGGCTGTTAATATTCCATTGTATATGTGTACCACATCTTTTCAGTTTTATATTAGAGTATGGTTAATTAATAATTTTGTATTAGTTTCAGGTATACAGCAAAATGAGTTAAACATATTCTTCTATCTATTCTTTTTCAAACTATTTTCCTATTTAGGTTATTATATTAAGAGTTCTCTGTGCTACGCAGGATGTCCTTATTGATTAGTTAAGTATAGCAGTGTATGTATTTAAATTTGTATAGTTTGTACATTTTGGAGATTAATCCCTTGTCAGTCACATTGTTTGCAAATACTTTGTCCCATTCTGTGCATTGCCTTTTCATTTTGTTTATGGTTTCCTTTGCTGTGAAAAAGCTTTTAAATTTAATTAGGTCCCTTACTTATTTATTTATTTTCATTACTCTAGAAAGTGGATCCAAAAAGATATTTCTGTGATTTATGTCAAAGAGTGTTCTGCCTATCTTTTCCTCTAGGAGTTCTGTAGTATCCAGTCTTGCATTTAGGTCTTTAATCCATTTTGTGTTTATTTTTGTGTATGCTGTTATAAAATGTTCTAATTTCATTCTTTAAAATAATTTTTTTTGCAGTATAGGTACTTTACACTGCTGTATCAGTTTCTGCTGTACAGTAAAGTGACCCAACTATATATATACATATGTGTTCTCTTTTTTTGGATTTTCTTTCCAGTTAGGTCACCACAGAGCATTGAGTAGAGGTCCCTGTGCTACACAGAAGGTTCTCGTTAGTTATATATTTTATCCATAGTAGCCAGCACCACTTATTGAAGAGACTGTCTTTTTTCCACTGGATATTCTTATCTCCTTTGTCATAGATTAATTGACCTGGAGGCAAGTCAGGTGGTCTGGTATTCCCATCTCTTTCAGAATTTTCCACAGTTTATTGTGATCCACACAGTCAAAGGCTTTGGCATACATAGTCAATAAAGCAGAAATAGATGTTTTTCTGAAATTCTCTTGCTTTTTCTGTGATCCAGAGGATGTTGGCAATTTGATCTCTGGTTCCTCTGCCTTTCTAAATCCAGCTTGAATGTCTGGAAATTCACAGTTCATGTATTGCTGAAGCCTGGCTTGGAGAATATTGAGCATTACTTTACTAGCGTGTGAGATGAGTGCAATTGTGCGGTAGTTTGAGCATTCTTTGGCATTGCCTTTCTTTGGGATTGGAGTGAAAACTGACCTTTTCCAGGCCTGTGGCCACTGCTGAGTTTTCCAAATTTGCTGGCATATTCAGTGCAGCACTTTTGCAGCATCATCTTTCAGGATTTGAAATAGCTCAACTGGAATTCCATCACCTCCACTAGCTTTGTTCATAGTGATGCTTTCTAAGGCCCACTTGACTTCACATTCCAGAATGTCTGGCTCTAGGTGAGTGATCACACCATCGTGATTATCTGGGTTGTGAAGATCTTTTTAAAATAATTCTTCTGTGTATTCTTACCACCTCTTCTTAATATCTTCTGCTTCTGTTAGGTCCATACCATTTCTGTCGTTTATCGAGCCCATCTTTGCATGAAATGTTCCCTTGGTATCTCTAATTTTCTTGAAGAGATCTCTAGTCTTTCCTGTTCTATTTTTTTCCTCTATTACTTTTCATTAATTGCCGAGGAAGGCTTTCTTATCTCTCCTTGCTATCCTTTGGAACTCTGCATTCTCCTTTGCTTTTTGCTTCTCTTCTTTTCACAGCTATTTGTAAGGCCTCCTCAGAGAGTCATTTTGCTTTTTTGCATTTCTTTTTCTTGGGGATGGTCTTGATCCCTCTCTCCTGGGCAATGTCACAAACCTCCTTCCATAGTTCATCAGGCACTCTGTCTATCAGATCTAGTACCTTAAATCTATTTCTCACTTCCACTGTATAATCATAAGGGATTTGATTTAGGTCATACCTGAATGGTTTATTCCTAGGTATTTTATTATTTTTGGTGTAATGGTGAGAGGGATTGTTTTCCTAATTTCTCTTTCTGATCTTTCATTGTTTATGTATAGAAATGCAACAGATTTTTGTATATATTGTAGTATTCTGCAACTTTATTGAATTCATTGATGAGGTCTAATATTTTTCTGGTAATATATTTAGGATATTCTATGTACAGTATCATGTCATCTGCAAACAGTGATAGTTTTACTTCTTCTGTTCCATATTGGATTCCTTTTATTTCTTTTTCTACTATAATTGCCATGGTTAGGACTTCCAAAATTACTATGAATAATAGTAGAAAGAGTGGACATCATTGTTTTGTTCCTGATCATAGAGGAAATGTCTTCAGTGTTTCATCATTGAGAACCATGTTAACTAGGCCACATGTATTTCTCATATATGGCCTTTATTATGTTGAAATAGGTTCCCTCTATACCCACCTTCTGGGGAGTTTTTATCATAAATGGATGTTGTATCTTGTCCAAAGCTTTTTCTGCATTTATTGAGATGATCATATGGTTTTTATTCTTCAATTTGTTAATGTGGTGTATCACACTGATTGATTTGCAAATATTGAAAAATCCTTACATCCCTGGGATAGAGTTCACTTGATCATGATATAAGATCCTTTTAATATATTGTTGGATTTGCTTTGCTAGTATTTTGTTGAGGACTTTTGCATCTATCTTTATCAGTGGTATTGCCCTGTAATTCTCTTCTCTGTGTTATCTTTGTCTGGTTTTGCTATCAGGGTGTCAGTGGCCTCATAGAATGAGTTTTGGAGTGTTACTTCTTTTGCAATTTTTTGAAATAATTTCAGAATGTTAAGTGTTAACTCTTATCTAAACGCTTGATAGAATTTGCTTGTGAAGCCAGCTAGCCCTGAATTTTGTTTGTTGGGAGTTTTAAAATCATAGTTTCAACTTCAATACTTGTGATTAGTCTGTTCATATTTTCTATTCCTGGTTCAGTCTTAGGAGATTGTACGTTTCTAGGAATATGTCCATTTCTTCTAGATTGTTCATTTCATTGGCATGTAGTTGCTTGTAGTACTCTCTTATGATACTTTGTATTTCTGTGGTGGGGATTTTAACTTCTTTTTCACTTCTGATTTTTTTAGATTTACTTATTTTTAATTGAAGGATAATTGCTTTACAGTTTTGTTTTGCTTTTTACCAAACATCAACATGAATCAGCCATAGGTTTACCTATGTCCCCTCCCACTTGAACAACCCTCCCACCTCTCTCCCTATCCCACCTCTCTGGGTTGTTACACAGTCCAAGTTTGAGTCAGTCCCTTGAGTCATACATTCCCATTGGCTGTCTGTTTTACATATAGTAATGTTTGTTTTCATGTTACTCTCTCCAGGCCCTCTCCCTTTTTTTCTTTGGTGAGTCTGGCTAAAGGTTTATCAATTTTGTTTTATCTTTTCAGAGATCTGATTCTTAGTTTTATTTATCTTTTCTATTGTTTTTTCTCTATTTCCACTCTGATCATTTTGATTTCTTTCCTTCTATTAACTTTGGGTTTTGTTTGGTCTTCTTTCCTACTTGCTTAAGGTGTAAGTTTAGGTTGTTTGTAAGTTGTAAGGTTGTTTGAGATTTTTCTTTTTTTCTAGTGTAAGATTGTATTGCTATAAACTTTCCTTTTGCAGTTGCTCCTGCTGCATCCCACTGGTTTTGAATTTTTTTCATTTGTCTCTAGGTAGTTTTTTATTTCCTCTTAAATTTCTTCAGGATCCTTTGGTTGTCTAGAACCATATTGTTTAGCCTCCACTTTGTGTGTGTGTGTGTGTGTGTGTGTGTGTGTGTGTTACTTTTTTTTTTTTCTTTTTCCCCTTGTAGTTTATTTCTAGCCTTGTAGCATTGGGGTCAGAAAATTTGCTTGATGTGATTTCAATTTTCTTGAATTTACTGAATCTTGCTTTATGGTACAGTATGTGATCTATCCTGGAGAATATTCCATGTGCACTTAAGAAAAAGAATATATATTCTGCTTTTGGATGGCATGCTAAATATCAGTTAAGACCCTCTGGTCTAATGTGTTATGTAAGACCTGTGCTTTCTTACTGATTTTCTGTTTGGATGATCTGACATTGATGAAAACGAAGTGTTAAAGTCCCCCACTATTATTGTGTTGCCACTGATTTCTCCTTTTATGGTTATTAGCATTTGTGTTTTATATTGAGGTGCTCCTATGTGGGTGCATATATATTTATCTTCATTACATCTTTGTTTTGGACTGATACCTTGATGATTATGTAGTGTCCTTCTTTGTCTCTTATAATAATCTTAATTTTAAAATCTATTTTGTCTGCTATGAGTATTATTACTCCACTTTCCTTTTAATTTTTATTTGCTTGAAATAATTTTTTCCGTCCTCTCACTGTCAGTGTCCCTAGGTCTGAACTGGGTCTTTTGTAGACAGCATATATATGGGTCTTATTTTCATATCCATTCAGCCCCTGCCTTTTGATTGGATCATTTAATCTGTTTACATTTTACATTTAGATTTTGGGGGTGTGGTTATCATGAGATTTTGATAAAGCAGTTAATATTTATATACAGTATTGTTTTATGTTTCTCATCTCTTAATTTCAAGTGTATTTCCAATATCCTGCATTTATACTCTCCTTTTCTCATGATTGCTGGTTTTGATATCATATTTGTGTGTGGATGAATTTCTATCTTTACTGTCTGACTTTACCAGTGAGTTTTCCTATTTGTTAGTTTCTTGTTTCTAGTTGTAGCCTTTCTTTTCTGCCTAGAAAGATCCTTTAACATTTGTTGTAAAGCTGGTGATAGTGCTGAATTCTCTTAGCTTTTTCTTGTCATTAAAGCTCTTAATTTCTCCCTTGAGTCTGAAAAGAGCCTTGATGGGTAGAATCTTCTCTGTTTCAGGTTTTCCCCTTTCATCACTTTAAACATATCATGCCACACCCTTCTGCCTACAGAGTTTCTGCTGAAAAATTGGCTGATAACCCTATGGGGATTTCCTTGTATGCTATTTATTGCTTTACCCTTGTTACTGGTAGTATTTTCTTTGTCTTTAATTTCTGTCAGTTTGATTACTATGTGTTTCAGTGTGTTTCTGTTTAGGTTTGTCCTTTATGGGACTCTCTGTACTTCATGGATTTGGGTGACTGCTTCATTTCCCATGGTAGGAAAATTTTCAGCTATTATTTCTTCAAATATTTTCTCAGGCTGTTTCTTTTCCTTTTCCTTTTCTGGGACCCCTATATTATGAATGTTGGTGTGTTTACTGTCATCCTAGTGGTCTCCTAGACTGTCCTAATTTCTCTTCACTCTTTTTTCTTTATTGTATTCTGCAGAAGTGATTGTCCCCTTTCTGTCTTCCAGCTCACTTACCTGTTTTTCTGCCTTAGTTATCCTGCAATTGATTCCTTTTAGTATATTTTTCATTTCAGTTATTGTATTATTCAACTCTGTTTGCTTGTGCCTTATATTTTTTAGCTCTTTGCTAAACATTTCTTTTATCTTCTCAGTCTGTGCCTCCATTCTTCTTCCGAGGTCTTGGGTAATCTTTACTATTATTATTCTGAGTTCTTTTTCAGGTAGATTGCCTATCTCCAGTTCACTTAGTTGTTCTTCTGGGATTTTATCTTGTTCCTTCATCTCAACATTTTCCTCTGCTGTCTCATTTTGTCTACTTTTTATGTTTGTGGTCTCCATTCCACAGGCTGTGGGACTGTAATTCCTCTTGCTTCTGGTATCTGCACACTGGTGGGTGAGGATAGTCTAGAGGCTTGTGGAGGCTTTATGGTGGGAGGGACTGGTGCCTGCCCACTGGTGGCTAGAGCTGGATTTGTCCCTCTGGTGATCAGGGCCATGCCAAGGGGTGTGCTTAGAGGCAGCTCTACTTTCAGGAAGACTTTAGGCAGCCTATGGACTGCTGGGTGGGGCTGTGTTCCCATCCTCTTGGTTGTTTTGGCCTGAGGCAGAACCAAAAATGGAACAATGGACTGGTTCAAAATTGGGAAAGAGTACTTTGTCAAAACTGGGCAAAGAGTATTTTGTTATCCTGACTATTTAACTTATATACAGGATACATCATACAAAATGCAGGGCTGGATGAATCACAAGCTGGAATCAAGATGCCAGGAGAAATATCAATAACTTCAGATATGCAGATGATACTACTCTAATGGCAGAAAGTGAAGAAGAAATAAACAGCCTCTAGATGAGGGTGAAAGAGGAGAATGAAGCTGGCTTAAAACTCAAGATTCAAAAAACTAAGATCGTGGCATCTGGTTCCATCACTTCAGGACAAATAGAACGGGAAAAAGTAGAAGCAGTGATAGATTTTATTTCCTTGCACTCCAAAATCATGGCAGATGATGACTGTAGCCATAAAGTTAAAAGAAAAAAAGAAAAGCTAAAAGCCTAGACAGTACATTAAAAAGCAGAGACATCACTTTGCCAACAAATATCCATATAGTCAAAACTATGGTTTTTCCACCCACTCCAGTGTTCTTTCCTGGAGAATCCCAGGGACGGGGTAGCCTGGTGGGCTGCCGTCTATGGGGTCGCACAGAGTCTGACACGACTGAAGCGACTTGGCAGCAGCGGCAGCAGCATGTATGAATGTGACAGTTGGACCATAAAGAAGGATGAGTGTCAAAGGACTGATGCTTTTATTTATTTATTTTTTTCAAATGTATTCTTTTTTTTTGTCACCCTGCTTATTTTTTTTTTTTAATTTAATTTTTATTTATTTTATTTTATTTTTAAACTTTACAATATTGTATTGGCTTTGCCAAATATCGAAATGAATCCGCCACAGGTATACATGTGTTCCCCATCCCGAACCCTCCTCCCTCCTCCCTCCCCATACCATCCCTCTGGGTCGTCCCAGTGCACCAGCCCCAAGCATCCAGTATCGTGCATCGAACCTGGACTGGCGACTCGTTCCATATATGATATTATACATGTTTCGATGCCATTCTCCCAAATCATCCCACCCTCTCCCTCTCCCACAGAGTCCAAAAGACTGTTCTATACATCAGTGTCTCTTTTGCTGTCTCGTATACAGGGTTATTGTTACCATCTTTCTAAATTCCATATATATGCGTTAGTATACAGTATTGGTGTTTTTCTTTCTGGCTTACTTCACTCTGTATACACAATGGAGTATTACTCAGCCATTAAAAAGAATACATTTGAATCAGTTCTTTTTTTTTTTAAACTTTACATAATTGTATTAGTTTTGCCAAATATCAAAATGAATCCGCCACAGGTATACATGTGTTCCCCATCCTGAACCCCCCTCCCTCCTCCCTCCCCATACCATCCCTCTGGGTCGTCCCAGTGCACCAGCCCCAAGCATCCAGTATCGTGCATCAAACCTGGACTGGCATCTCGTTTCATACATGATATTTTACATGTTTCAATGCCATTCTCCCAAATCTTCCCACCCTCTCCCTCTCCCATAGAGTCCATAAGACTGTTCTATACATCAGTGTCTCTTTTGCTGCCTCGCACATAGGGTTATTGTTACCATCTTTCTAAATTCCATATATATGTGTTATTATACTGTATTGGTGTTTTTCCTTCTGGCTTACTTCACTCTGTATAATAGGCTCCAGTTTCATCCACCTCATTAGAACTGATTCAAATGTTTTCTTTTTAATGGCTGAGTAATACTCCATTGTGTATATGTACCATGGCTTTCTTATCCATTCATCTGCTGATGGACATCTAGGTTGCTTCCATGTCCTGGCTATTATAAACAGTGCTGCGATGAACATTGGGGTACACGTGTCTCTTTCCCTTCTGGTTTCCTCAGTGTGTATGCCCAGCAGTGGGATTGCTGGATCATAAGGCAGTTCTATTTCCAGTTTTTTAAGGAATCTCCACACTGTTCTCCATAGTGGCTGTACTAGTTTGCATTCCCACCAACAGTGTAAGAGGGTTCCCTTTTCTCCACACCCTCTCCAGCATTTATTATTTGTAGACTTTTGGATGGCAGCCATTCTGGCTGGTGTGAAATGGTACCTCATAGTGGTTTTGATTTGCATTTCTCTGATAATGAGTGATGTTGAGCATCTTTTCATGTGTTTGTTAGCCCTCTGTGTGTCTTCTTTGGAGAAATGTCTATTTAGTTCTTCGGCCCACTTTTTGATTGGGTCATTTATTTTTCTGGAATTGAGCTGTAGGAGTTGCTTGTATATTTTTGAGATTAGTTGTTTGTCAGTTGCTTCATTTGCTATTATTTTCTCCCCTTCTGAAGGCTGTCTTTTCACCTTGCTAATAGTTTCCTTTGATGTGCAGAAGCTTTTAAGGTTAATTAGGTCCCATTTGTTTATTTTTGCTTTTATTTCCAATATTCTGGGAGGTGGGTCATAGAGGATCCTGCTGTGATATAGAAAACTATAAAACACTGGTGAAAGAAATCAAAGAGGACACTAATAGATGGAGAAATATACCATGTTCATGGATTGGAAGAATCAATATAGTGAAAATGAGTATACTACCCAAAGCAATTTATAGATTCAATGCAATCCCTATCAAGCTACCAACAGTATTCTTCACAGAGCTAGAATAAATAATTACACAATTTGTATGGAAATACAAAAAACCTCGAATAGCCAAAGCGATCTTGAAAAAGAAGAATGGAACTGGAGGAATCAACCTACCTGACTTCAGGCTCTACTACAAAGCCACAGTTATCAAGACAGTATGGTACTGGCACAAAGATAGAAATATAGATCAATGGAACAAAATAGAAAGCCCAGAGATAAATCCAGGCACATATGGATACCTTATCTTTGACAAAGGAGGCAAGAATATACAATGGATTAAAGACAATCTCCTTAACAAGTGGTGCTGGGAAATCTGGTCAACCACTTGTAAAAGAATGAAACTAGAACACTTTCTAACACCATACACAAAAATAAACTCAAAGTGGATTAAAGATCTAAACGTAAGACCAGAAACTATAAAACTCCTAGAGGAGAACATGGGCAAAACACTCTCTGAATCAGTTCTAATGAGGTGGATGAAACTGGAGCCTATTATACAGAGTGAAGGACTGATGCTTTTAAATTGTGATACTGGAGAAGACTCTTGGAAGTCCTTTGGACTGCAAGGAGATCAAACCAGTCATTTCTAATGGAAATCAACCCTGCATATTCACTTGAAGGACTAATGCTGAAGCTGAATCTCCAATCCTTTGGCCACCTGATGTGAAGACCCTACTTATTAGAAAAGACCTTGATGCTGGGAAAGACTCAGGGCAGGAGGAGAAGAGGGGAACAGAGAATGAGATGGATGGATGGTATCACTGACTTGATGAACATGAATTTGAGCCAACTCTGGGAGATAGTGATGGACAGGGAAGCCTGGCATGCTGCAGTCCATGGGTTGCAAAGAGTCGGACATGACTTAGCAACTGAGCAACAACAATCCCAGCACTGAAGCCTATAGGCTGTTGGGTGGGCCAAATCTTGGTGTCAAAATGGCAGCCTCCAGGAGAACTCACACTCATGAGTATTTCCCAGTACCTTAGTCACCAGTGTCCTTGTCCTCACAGTAAGCCATAGCTGCCCCCTGCCTCCCCAAGAGACCCTCCATGACCAGCAGGTATGTCTGGCCTAGGCTCCTATGAAGTTATGCCTTCTCCCCTGGGTCCTGGTGTACCCTTGTGTACCCTCCAAGAGTGGCATTTCTACGTCCCTCTGTCCTGTGGAGTTTCTGGGATCAAGCCTCACTGTCCTTCAAAACCAAATGATATGGAGGTTCCTCCTCCTGTTACCAAATTCCCAGACCATAGAGCATGATGTGGGACTCAGAACTGTCACTTTTGTGGGAGAACCTCTGTGGCATATATGTTTCAGTTTGTGTGTTACCCACCCAGTCTATTGGGGTTTGATTGTATCACAAAGGCACTTTTCCTACCATCATTGATAGTCTTTGGATCTTGTTTTTGGATGTGGAATATCTCTTTTGGCAGGTTCGTCTTTTTTGTCAATGGTAGTTCAGCAGTTAATTGTGATTTTGGTGTTTTCATAAGAAGAGGTGAGGTTAAGGGCTTCCCTGAGAGCTCAGTTGGTAAAGAATCTGTCTGCAATGTAGGAGACCCTGGTTTGATTCCTGTTTTGGGAAGATCCGCTGGAGAAGGGATAGGCTACTCACTCCAGTATTCTCAGGCTTCCCTTGTGGCTCAGCTGGTAAAGAATCTGCCTGCAATACTGGAGACCTGGGTTCAATCCCTGGGTTGGGAAGATCCCCTAGAGAAGGGAAAGGCTACCCACTCCAGTATTCTGGCCTGGAGAATTCCATGGACTAGTCCATGGGGTCGCAAAGAGTCAGACATGACTGAGCAGCTTTCACTTTCACTTTCAAGTTCTTCTAGTCTGGCATGTTGTCTCCAACTCATGTATACATCACAAAAGTTACAACAAAGAGCAATATTTTAAAAATATATAAGCACTTAAGTAAAAGTGAAATAACTTTCTAGTAAAAGTTTAGTGATTTATTAATTGTTGCAAACATTAATTGATAAAACAGTTTTTTTCCATAAGAATTAATGGTTTTCTATTTGGATCTTCACTATGGTTTCATTTGTGTCTGCACCTTGTAAGCTTCTATTCACTCTTATGCTATCTGCCAGTAATTTATCATAAAGAACATATCACTTGTTTTCTGACACTTTGTAAATAGTTCTCAGAACCACTTAATTCTTCCTTCCTGCATATACTGTTTCTCCCTCTTTCTCTTTCTCACTCTTCCCCAAATATGTTCTTATAGAGGAAACAATTTTAATGCCCTGTAACTTAAAATTTTCTCAGAGAATTTCAGCTCGAAGGAGACAAAAAGCATGTATTATGTGAGACCTGCATTTTTGGAACCAATATGTGGCTCTCTAGTAACTCTTTTTGAAATCAAGAAGCCCTCTACTCTTTGACGTCAGCTTTTTGATAAAACTATCTAAGTGAGCTTCAGTGATTTGGCTTTGCAACTAGATATCCTTAATGACATTAGCAGTATTCAGACTGGTTTCTAGTTTGTGGGATTAGGGATTGTGTCATTCATTCTTGTATTCCCTTTACCTCACTCAATGTATTCTATTACTAGGCTTTCAATAAATGCTAAATAATGAATGAATTCTCCAGCTAGTTTTGCTTCTGAACATCTAAAAACATATTTCAAAATTAAAGTTTTTGAACTACAATACATATTAATTAATTTTCTGATTCTCAAGGTCATTTCCTAAGCATTGAACCTGTGGTATGTATAAACACATCAGCATTTCCTAGAATTATTACTTGCTTGAAATCTTCCCTGAATAGAAAAGTGAAACTGGAATATAGTTTCCCTCATTTGTGTTACCACTTCCCACAGTGAGTGAGTCAAATAATATGGGAATGCTTCTTCCTCTAGCTTTATTACAATTGATTCCTCACCACCCAGGTGTCAGTTTCAACGTGAGCTCTGAGACTTTTGAAAGGAAGAGAGACGGAGAGATTGAATAATTTCAAGGTGTTTCTGTGTTAGTGACCTTAGGAGCTAATCTTCTCCAGAGCTTTTAATGATTTATTTCTGTGTCTAACAGATGAGGGAAAATGAAACACTAAGTTTTCTCCTTCATGGGCTACAGTCATATCAGCACATTTACTACATAGACGCAGTGCCCCCTGAGCCCATTTTCTGCCTGATAGCCAAAGTGGAGCTAGATTTCATACTACAACTTAAAACTAATCTCTCATTTCACATGTTTCACAATATTATTTAGATTTTCATATGTAATTTGATGTAATCTCCAAAGATAAACACATTTTGGATTTATGTTGTATCATCAGTGAAGTCCATTAAACTTGATTGTGAATTGGAACTTTATCCTTCATTTGACTTTCACAACTTATTTGAGATGATTTCTCTTAAGAGGAGGAAGATCTCTTTTATACCAGAATTTATCACACAAATCTCTTGTGCTTCCTCTAGAGCAACTTCATAGATCCATGGACATTGAGAGAAGTAAGGAGATGGACATGTGAGATTATCTGATTTAATCACCTCCTTTTATAGGTGAGCAAATTGAAGCTCTGTGAGGACAAGGGAGTTGCCCTAATAACCATCCTAGAGGCAGAATCTTGGTCTTTTCACTCCTATGTATAGATTTGGTCTTGAGTGTTTTTGTATTTGATATGCTTACATTAGCCAAAGCCATGGCATAAGGAGCCACATCATGTTTCCCCTGATTTAAACGTTACCAGGCATGGAACAACTGACTGGTTCAAGACTAGTAAAGGAATACGTCAAGGTTGTATATTGTCACCCTGCTTATTTAACCTATAGGTAGAGTATATCATTCAAAATGTTGGGCTAGATGAATCACAAGCTGGAATCAAGGTTTATGGGAGAAATATCAACAACCTCATAGATGCAGATGATACCACTCTAATGGCAGAAAGTGAAGAATTATGAGAGTTTCTTGATAAGGGTAAAAGAAAAGAGTGAAAAAGCTGGCTTAAAGCTCAACATTCAAAAAACAAAGATCATGGCATCTGGTTCCATCACTTCATGGCATATAGCTGGAGAAAAAGTGCAAGAAGTGACAAATTTTATTTTCTTGGGTTCCAAAATCATTGCAGGCAGTGACTGCAGCCACAAAAATTAAAAGAAATTTGCTCCTTGGAAGGAAAGCTATGACAAACCTAGACAGTATATTAAAAAGCAGAGACATCAGTTTGCTGACAAATGTCCATCTAGTCAAAGCTATGGTTTTTCTGGTAGTCATGTACAGATGTGAGAGTTGGACAATAAAGAAGGCTGAGCACCGAAGAACTGATGATTTCATTTAAAAAAGTATTTATTTTAATAAGAGCTAATTACTTTACAATATTGTAGTGGTTTTTGCCATACATTGACATGAATCAGCCATGGGTTTACATGTGTTCCCCATCCTGAATCCCCTGTCCACCTCCCTCCCCATCCCATCCCTCTGGGTCATCCCAGTGCACCAGCCCTGAGTATCCTGTCTCATGCACTGAACCTGGACTGGCAATCTGTTTCACATATGGTAATATACATGTTTCAATGCTATTCTCTCAGATCATCCCATCCTCGCCTTCTCCCACAGAGTCTAAAAGACTGTTCTATACATCTCTGTCTCTTTTGCTGTCTTGCATATAGGGTTATTGTTACCATCTTTGTAAATTCCATATATATGCATTAATATACTGTATTGGTGTTTTTCTTTCTGGCTTACTTCACTCTGTATAATAGGCTCCAGTTTCATCCACCTCATTAGAATTGATTCAAATGTATTATCTTTAATGGCTGAATAATATTCCATTGTGTATAGGTACCACAGCTTTCTTATCCATTCGTCTGCTGATAGACATCTAGGTTGCTTCCATGTCCTGGCTATTATAAACAGTGCTGCGATGAACAATGGGGTACACGTGTCTCTTTCAGTTCTGGTTTCCTCAGTGTGTATGCCCAGCAGTGGGATTACTAGGTCATACGGCAGTTCTATTTCCAATTTTTTAAGGAATCTCCACACTGTTCTCCATAGTGGCTGTACTAGTTTGCATTCCCACCAACAGTGTAAGAGGGTTCCCTTTTCTCCACACCCTCTCCAGCATTTATTGCTTGTAGACTTTTGGATAGCAGCCATTCTGACCCGCGTGAGATGGTACCTCATTGTGGTTTTGATTTGCATTTCTCTGATAATGAGTGGTGTTGAGCATCTTTTCATGTGTTTGTTAGCCATCTGTATGTCTTCTTTGGAGAAATGTCTATTTAGTTCTTCGGCCCACTTTTTGATTGGGTCATTTATTTTTCTGTAATTGAGCTGCAGGAGTTACTTGTATATTTTTGAGATTAATTCTTTGTCAGTAGCTTCATTTGCTATTATTTTCTCCCATCTTGAAGGCTGTCTTTTCAATTTGTTTATAGTTTCCTTCGTTGTGCAAAAGCTTTTAAGTTTAATTAGGTCCTATTTGTTTATTTTTGCTTCTATTTCCATTACTCTGGGAGGTGGGCCATAGAGGATCCTGCTGTGATTTATGTCAGAGAGTGTTTTGCCTATGTTTTTCTCTAGGAGTTTTACAGTTTCTGGTCCTACGTTTAGATCTTTAATCCATTTTGAGTTTATTTTTGTGTATGGTGTTAGAAAGTGTTCTAGTTTCATTCTTTTACAAGTGGTTGACCAGTTTTCCCAGTGCCACTTGTTAAAGAGATTGTTTTTTCTCCATTGTATATTCTTGCCTTCTTTGTCAAAGATTAGGTGTCCATAGGTGTGTGGATTTATCTCTGGGCTTTCTGTTTTGTTCCATTGATCTATGTTTCTGTCTTTGTGCCAGTACCATACTGTCTTGATGACTGTGGCTTTGTAGTAGAACCTGAAGTCAGGCAGGTTGATTCCTCCAGTTCTATTCTTCTTACTCAAGTTTGCTTTGGCTAGTGGAGATTTTTTGTATTTCTATACAAATTGTGAAATTATTTATTCTAGTTCTGTGAAAAATACCATTGGTAGCTTGATAGGGATTGCATTGACTCTATAGATTGCTTTGGGTAGTATACTCATTTTCACTATATTGATTCTGCCAATCCATGAACATGGTATCTTTCTCCATCTATTTGTGTCCTCTTTGACTTCTTTCACCAGTGTTTTATAGTTTTCTATATATAAGTCTTTTGTTTCTTTAGGTAGATATATGACTAAGTATTTTATTCTTTCCGTTGCAATGGTGAATGGAATTGTTTCCTTAATTTCTCTGTTTTCTCATTGTTAGTGTATAGGAATACAAGTGATTTCTGTGTGTTAATTTTATATCCTGCAACTTTACTATATTCATTGATTAGCTCTAGTAATTTTCTGGTGGAGTCTTTAGGGTTTTCTATGTAGAGGATCATGTCATCCGCAAACAGTGAGAGTTTTACTTCTTTTCCAATCTGGATTCCTTTTATTTCTTTTTCTGCTCTGACTGCTATGGCCAAAACTTCCAAAACTATGTTGAATAGTAGTGGTGAGAGTGGGCACCCTTGCCTTCTTCCTGACTTTAGGGGAAATGCTTTCAATTTTTCACCATTGAGGATAATGTTTGCTGTGTGTTTATCATATAGAGCTTTTATTGTGTTGAGGCATGTTCCTTCTATTCCTACTTTCTGGAGGGTTTTTTTTTTTTTTATCATAAATGGATGTTGAATTTTGTCAAAGGCTTTCTCTGCATCTATTGAGACAGTCATATGTTTTTTATCTTTCAATTTGTTAATATGATGTATTACATATATTGATTGGAAGATATTAAAGAATCCTTGCATCCCTGGGATAAATCCCACTTGGTCATGATGTATGATCTTTTTAATAAGTTGTTGGATCCTGTTTGCTAGAATTTTGTTAAGGATTTTTGCATCTATGTTCATCAGTGATCATTGGCCTATAGTTTTCTTTTTTTGTGGCATATTTGTCTGGTTTTGGTATTAGTGTGATGGTGGCCTCATAGAATGAGTTGAAGTTTACCTTCCTCTGCAATTTTCTGCAAGAGTTTGAGTAAGATAGGTGTTCAGTTCAGTTCAGTTCAGTCTCTCAGATGTGTCCGACTCTCTGAGACCCCATGATCGCAGCACACCAGGCCTCCCTGTCCATCACCAACTCCCAGAGTTTATCCAAACTCATGTCCATCGAGTTGGTGATGCCACCCAGCCAACTCATCCTCTGTCGTCCCCTTCTCCTCCTGCCCCCAATCCCTCCCAGCATCAGGGTCTTTTCCAATGAGTCAACTCTTTGCATGAGGTGGCCAAAGTATTGGAGTTTCAGCTTCAATATCAATCCTTCCAATGAACACCCAGGGCCAATCTCCTTCAGAATGGACTGGTTGGATCTGCTTGCAGTCCAAGGGACTCTCAAGAGTCTTTTCCAAAACCACAGTTCAAAAGCATCAATTCTTTGGTTAGCTCTTCTCTAAATTTTTGGTAGAATTCATCTGTGAAGCTGTCTGGTCCTGGGCTTTTGTTTGCTGTAAGATTTCTGATTGCAGTTTCAATTTCTGTGCTTGTGATGGGTCTGTTAAGATTTTCTATTTCTTCCTGGTTCAGTTTTGGAAAGTTGTACTTTTCTAAGAATTTGTCCATTTCTTCCAAGTTGTCCATTTTATTGGCATATAGCTGCTGATAGTAGTCTCTTATGATACTTTGTATTTCTGTGTTGTCTGTTGTGATTTGTCCATTTTCATTTCTAATTTTGTTAAGCCTGTATTTCTATGAACCTTCCCCTTAGCACTGCTTTTACAGTGTCCCATAGGTTTGGGGTTGTTGTATTTTCATTTTCATTTGTTTCTATGCATATTTTGACTTCTTTTTTTATCTCTTCTGTGATTTGTTGGTTATTTAGCAGTGTGTTGTTTAATTTCCATATGTTGGATTTTTTAATAGTTTTTTTTTCCTGTAACTGACATCTAATCTTACTGCATTGTGGTCAGAAAAGATGATTGGAATGATTTCATTTTTTAAAAATTTACCAAGGCTAGATATATGGCGCAGGATGTGATCTATCCTGGAGAAGATAGAAGTGTGCACTTGAGAAAAAGGTGAAATTCATTGTTTTGGGGTGAAGTGTCCTATAGATATTAATTAGGTCTAACTGGTCCATTGTGTCATTTAAAGTTTGTGTTTCCTTGTTAATTTTCTGTTTAGTTGATTTATCCATAGGTGTGAGTGGGGTATTAAAGTCTCCCACTATTATTGTGTTATCATTATTTTCCCCTTTCATACTTGTTAACATTGCCTTACATATTGTGGTGCTCCTATATTGGGTGCATATGTATTTATAATTGTTATAACTTCTGCTTGGATTTACTCTTTGATCATTATGTAGTGTTCTTCTTTGTCTCTTTTCACAGTCTTTATTTTAAAGTCTATTTTATCTGATATGAGTATTGCTACTCCTGCTTTGTTTTGGTCTCCATTTGAATGGAATATCTTTTTCCAGCCCTTCACTTTCCATCTGTATGTGTCCCTTGTTTTGAGGTGGGTCTCTTGTAGACAGAATATATAGGGGTCTTGTTTTTGTATCCATTCAGCCAGTCTTTGTCTTTTGGTTGGGGCATTCAACCCATTTACATTTAAGGTAATTATTGAGAAGTATGATCCCATTGCCATTTACTTTGTTGTTTCGGGTTCGAGTTTATACACCCTTTCTGTGTTTCCTGTCTAGAAAAGATCCTTTAACACTTTTTGAAGAGCTGATTTGGTGGTGCTTAATTCTCTGAACTTTTGCTTGTCTGTAAAGGTTTTGATTTGTCCTTCATATTTGAATGAGATCCTTGCTGGGTACAGTAATCTGGGTTGTAGGTTTTTCTTTTTCATCACTTTAAGTATTTCCTGCCATTCCCTTCTGGCCTGAAGAGTTTCTATTGAAAGATCAGCTGTTATCTTTATGGGAATCCCCCTTGTGTATTATTTGTTCTTTTTCCCTTGCTGCTTTTAACATATGTTCTTTGTGTTTGCTCTTTGTTAATTTGATTAATATGTGTCTTGGGGTATTTTGCCTTGGGTTTATCCTATTTGGGACTCTTTGGGTTTCTTGGACTTGGGTGACTATTTCCTTCCCCATGTTAGGGATGTTTTCAAATATTATCTCCTTGAGTATTTTGTCATGGCCTTTCTTTTTGTCTTCTTCTTCTGGGACTCCTATGATTCAAATATTGGGGTGTTTGACACTGTCCCAGAGGTCTCTGAGGTTGTCCTCATTTCTTTTAATCCTTTTTTCCTCTATGTTTCATTTATTTCTACCATTCTATCTTCTACCTCACTTATCCTATCTTCTGCCTCCGTTATTCTACTGTTGGTTCCCTCCAGAGTGTTTTTTATCTCATTTATTGCATTATTCATTATTGATTGACTCTTTTTTATTTCTTCCACGTCCTTGTTAAACATTCCTTGCATCTTCTCAATCCTTGTCTACAGGCTATTTATCTGTAACTCCATTTTGTTTTCAAGATTTTGGATATTTTTACTATCATTATTCTGAGTTATTTTTCAGGTAGACTCCCTATCTCCTCCTCTTTTGTTTGGTTTGGTGGGCATTTATCATGTTCCTTTACCTGCTGAGTATTTCTCTGTCTTCTCATCTTGTTTAGATTGCTGTGTTTGGGGTGGCCTTTCTGTATTCTAGCAGTTTGTAGTTCCTCTTTATTGTGGAGGTTTTTCCCTGTGGGTTGGGTTGGATAAGTGGCTTGTCAAGGTTTCCTGGTTAGGGAAGCTTGTGTCAGTGTTCTGGTGGGTGGAGCTGGATTTCTTCTCCCTGAAGTGCAATGAAGTGTCCAGTAGTGAGTTTTGAGATGTCTATGGGTTTGGTGTGACTTTGGGCAGCCTATATATTGAAGCTCAGGGCTATGTTTCTGTGTTTCCAGAGAATTTGTGTGGTATGTCTTGCTCTGGAACTTGTTGGCTCTTGGTTGGTGCTTGGTTTCAGTGTATGTATGGAGGCTTTTGGATAACCTCTTATTGATTAATGTTCCCTGGTTTCAGGAGTTCTCTAGTGTTCTTAGGTTTTGGGCTTAAGTCTCCTGCCTTTGGTTTTCAGTCTTATTCTTACAGTAGCCTCAAGACTTCTCCATCCGTACAGCACTGATGATAAAACTTCTAGGTAAATGGTGAAAAGATTCTCACAGTGAGGGACACCCAGCGAGGTTCACAGAGTTAAATGGAGAAGAGAAGAGGGAGGAGGGAGATAGGGGTGACTGGGAGGAGAAGGAGGGAATCAAAAGGGGAGAGAGCAATCTAGCCAGTAAACAATTCCCTATGTGGTCTCCACAGTCTGGAACCCTCAGAGAGGTTCACGGAGTTACATAGAAAAGAGGGAGGAAGGAGAGAGAGGTGAGCAGGTGAAGAAAAGGGGGAATCCAAAAGAGAGAGAGAGATCTAGGCAGTACTCTGTTCCCTAAGTGTTTTCCACAGCCTGGAACACACACAGAGATTCACAGAGTTGGGTAGAGAAGAGAAGGGGAAGGGAGGAGATAGAAGTGAAATGAGGGAGAAAAAGGAGAATCAAAAGGGGGAGAGAGTAATCAAGCCAGTAATCACACTCCTAAGTAAAAATGGGTACTGAAGACTGGATTCTTAAATGTACAAAGTTGATCAGATCAGATCAGTCGCTCAGTCGTGTCCGACTCTTTGCGACCCCGTGAATCGCAGCACGCTAGGCCTCCCTGTCCATCACCAACTCCCGGAGTTCACTCAGACTCACATCCATCGAGTCAGTGATGCCATCCAGCCATCTCATCCTCTGTCATCCCCTTCTCCTCCTGCCCCCAATCCCTCCCAGCATCAGAGTCTTTTCCAATGAGTCAACTCTTCGCATGAGGTGGCCAAAGTACTGGAGTTTCAGCTTTAGCCTCATTCCTTCCAAAGAAATCCCAGGGCTGATCGCCTTCAGAATGGACTGGTTGGATCTCCTTGCAGTCCAAGGGACTCTCAAGTGTCTTCTCCAACACCACACTTCAAAAGCATTAATTCTTCGGCGCTCAGCCTTCTTCACAGTCCAACTCTCATATCCATACATGACCACAGGAAAAACCATAGCCTTGACTAGACGGACCTTTGTTGGCAAAGTAATGTCTCTGCTTTTGAATATGCTATCTAGGTTGGTCATCACTTTCCTTCCAAGGAGTAAGTGTCTTTTAATTTCATGGCTGCAGTCACCATCTGCAGTGATTTTGGAGCCCAGAAAAATAAAGTCTGACACTGTTTCCACTGTTTCCCCATCTATTTCCCATGAAGTGATGGGACCGGATGCCATGATCTTTGTTTTCTGAATGTTGAGCTTTAAGCCAACTTTCTTACTCTCCTCTTTCACTTTCATCAAGAGGCTTTTGAGTTCCTCTTCACTTTCTGCCATAAGGGTGGTGTCATCTGCATATCTGAGATTATTGATATTTCTCCCAGCAATCTTGATTCCAGCTTATGTTTCTTCCAGTCCAGCGTTTCTCAAGATGTACTCTGCATATAAGTTAAATAAGCAGGGTGACAATATACAGCCTTGACGAACTCCTTTTCCTATTTGTAACCAGTCTGTTGTTCCATGTCCAGTTCTAACTGTTGCTTCCTGACCTGCATACAAATTTCTCAAGAGGCAGGTCAGGTGGTCTGGTATGCCCATCTTTTTCAGAATTTTCCACAGTTTATTGTGATCCACACAGTCAAAGGCTTTGGCATAGTCAATAAAGCAGAAATAGATGCTTTTCTGGAACTCTCTTGCTATTTCCATGATCCAGCGGATGTTGGCAATTTGATCTGTGGTTCCTCTGCCTTTTCTAAAACCAGCTTGAACATTGCTGAAGCCTGGCTTGGAGAATTTTGAACATTACTTTACTAGCATGTGAGATGAGTGCAATTGTGTGGTAGTTTGATCATTCTTTGGCATTGCCTTTCTTTGGGATGGGAATGAAAACTGACCTTTTCTAGTCCTGTGGCCACTGCTGAGTGTTCCAAATTTGCTGGCATATTGAGTGCAGCACTTTCACAGCATCATCTTTCAGGATTTGGAATAGCTCAATTGGAATTCCATCACCTCCACTAGCTTTGTTCGTAGTGATGCTTTCTAAGGCCCACTTGACTTCACAGTCCAGGATGTCTGGCTCTAGGACAGTGATTACAGCATCGTGATTATCTGGGTCATGAAGATCTTTTTTGTACAGTTCTTCTGTATATTCTTGCCATCTCTTCTTAATATCTTCTGCTTCTGTTAGGTCCATACCATTTCTGTCCTTTATCGAGCCCATCTTTGCATGAAATGTTCCTTTGGTAGCTCTGATTTTCTTGAAGAGATCCCTAGTCTTTCCCATTCTGTTGTTTTCCTCTATTTCTTTGCATTGATTGTTGAGGAAGGCTTTCTTATCTCTCCCAAATACCAAAAAACAAGGATTAAAAATATAGAGTAGAGGTTAGATGCTCAAAAATACAATATTTAAAAATAGGGTCTTTTGTTGTTGTTGTTGTTTTGCAAGGTAATAGTAGGTTATAAAAATGAAAATTAAAGGAGTAATAGAGGACTTAAGAAAAAAGAAAAAAATTTAAAAAAAAAATTACAATCATAAAAATATATCCAGAAATTGCTCTTGAGCTGTTGCAGGCAATGTGGGCCCAGTTCAGTTTCAGATAGTTCCTTGTTCCATCTTATACTTCTCAAGATCTATAGGCCCCTTCTGATGTAGTCGATGTTAACTACAGGGATTTTAATCTGTTGCACCTGTCACTTCCAAAGTGGTTCCCTGTGTCTATTTGGCTTCTTCTGTTTGCAGGTCTCTTCAGTGTCTAATTTCTGCCCTGACACAAGGGGGTGAGATGATCTCTTGTTTAGGCTCACTTGTTCAGTCTTGCTGTGGGAAGGGAGGAACACTGCAAACGATATCACTGGCACTTGTGGGGAGTGCTTGCAGTGTCTTGGCCACACTGGGTTTGCCCCCGCTCATGGCGTGTGTGCTTTCCCAGTCTACACTGGTCAGGCTCCAGGGTGCTCTGCAGGGAGCGGGCCCTGGGTTGCGTGCACTGCCCAGGTCTAAGCCGCTCAGGTTCAGGTTCACGGGTACTCCACAAAGGCGCAGACTTGGTTGGGCCTGTGTTTTGTGCCCTTCCCTGGTCTGAGCAGCTCAGGCGACCAGGTGCTTGGCGAGTGCACTCTAACCAGGTGGTGAATGAGTCTTATCACCTCCCTGGTCCCAGCCCTTGGTTTTCTGGGTGGCAGCGGGAGTGCCCATCTCTGGTGTGCCGTGTGTCTCTTCTGGGGAGCTAATCTCTGGCTGCAACCCTCCTGGCGGATGTCAACCGTCCAGAATCCCAGGAAGTCTTGGTTAGAAACTGGAAGCTTGTTTGCAGTTTGGTAGGGGATGCTGTCTCTGGGGCCGATTTTGCCCCTTTCTGGCTCTGGCTGGCGCCCCCTGCCCCCTGCCTCTGGCGGGGGATGGGCCTGTCCGCAGCCTGCTAGCTCTCTTCTGGTATTCACTCAGTCCTTTGTTCTGTGAGCCGCCCAGCAGTGCCTTAGGGTAGGGCTTTTCACGGGAGTTCTCTCTCTCTCTCTCTTTATTTTTTCCTCCCTCTCTCTCTCTCTGGCTATCCCACAGTTTAGGTTGCTATCTCACATTAACTCCCTCAGGTTGCCCTTAGGGCATTCAGGCCAAGTCCTTACACTAAACAGTGCAGCCCTCTCCTCCCTGTTCAACCCCCACTTGCTGGTGGCGGATGCGAGTGTCTAGGATACTTTTCTGCTGGGAGTTGCCTTTAAGCATGTAATCTGTGAGTTTTATTTATTTATTTTTCCTCCCGGTTATGTTGCCCTATGAGATTCCAAAACTCCCCACAGACCCGCCGGTGAGAGGGCTTCCTCGTGTTTGGAAACTTCTCCTCTTTAGACTCCCTTCCTGGGATGGCTCTCCATCCCTAACTGTTTTGTTTCTCTTTTTATCTTTTATATTTTGTCTACCTCCTTTCAAAGACAATGGGCTGCTTTTCTGGGTGCCTGATGTCCTCTGCCAATGTTAAGAAGTTGTCTTGTGGAATTTGCTCAGCGTTCAAATGTTCTTTCAATGAATTTGTGGGGGAGAAAGTGGTCTCCCCATCCTAATCCTCCACCATCTTAGGACTGCCTCTCCATTGATCCTGATGATTTCAAATTGTGGTACTGGAGAAGACTCTTGAGAGCCCCTTGGACTGGAAGGAGATCAAACCAGTCAGTCCTAAAGGAAATCAGCCCTGAATATTCACTGCAAGGGCTGATGCTGAAGCTCCAAACCTTTGGCCACCTGATGTGAAGAGGTAACTCATTGGAAAAGACCCCGATGCTGAGAAAGATTGCAGGCAAGAGGAGAAGGGGGTGGCAGAGGGTGAGATGGTTAAATAGCATCACCACCTCAATGGGCATGAATATGAGCAAATTCCAGGAGACAGTGAAAGACAGGAGAACCTGGTGTGCTGCAGCCCATGGGGTCACAAAAATTCAGACACAACTTAGCGACTGAGCAACAACAACAAACTATTACCAGTAAATGCTGGTGGCATGAGAGAACCTATGTTTGAAGGAAGTACAAGTAGTTAAGTATGGCTACAACATAGGGAGTAAAATGGGGATGTGACAAAGGAATAAGAATTACAAGGAGACAAAAACTCCATCATAAGGAAACTTCAGGTTCCTATCCTAAGTGCAACAAAGATTGTATCATGCCTTAATGTAGTTTTTTTTTTTTTTTTTAATAGAAAAGCTTTGTTGTTGTGAGGCAGAGTAAAGCTATAATATAAAGGACAAATAGCAAATTAATACTGCTATAAAAGAAAAAAGGATTCAAGCATCCTGCTTTTAAAAGGTTAACATGTTTACCTTTAGAAAACATCTCAGTTCAGTTCAGTTCAGTCACTCAGTCGTGTCTGACTCTTTGCGACCCCATGAATCACAGCACGCCAGGCCTCCCTGTCCATCACCAACTCCCGGAGTTCACTCAGACTCACGTCCATAGAGTCAGTGATGCCATCCAGCCATCTCATCCTCTGTCGTCCCCTTCTCCTCCTGCCCCCAATCCCTCCCAGCATCAGAGTCTTTTCCAATGAGTCAACTCTTCGCATAAGGTGTCCAAAGGACTGGAGTTTCAGCTTTAGCCTCATTCCTTCCAAGGAAATCCCAGGGCTCATCGCCTTCAGAATGGACTGGTTGGATCTCCTTGCAGTCCAAGGGACTCTCAAGCATCTTCTCCAACACCACACTTCAAAAGCATCAATTCTTCGGGGCTCAGCCTTCTTCACAGTCCAACTCTCATATCCATACATGACCACAGGAAAAACCATAGCCTTGACTAGATGGACCTTTGTTGGCAAAGTAATGTCTCTGCTTTTGAATATGCTATCTAGGTTGGTCATAACTTTCCTTCCAAGGAGTAAGTGTCTTTTAATTTCATGGCTGCAGTCACCATCTATAGTGATTTTGGAGCCCAGAAAAATAAAGTCTGACACTGTTTCCACTGTTTCCCCATCTATTTCCCATGAAGTGATGGGACCAGATGCCATGATCTTTGTTTTCTGAATGTTGAGCTTTAAGCCAACTTTTTCACTCTCCTCTTTCACTTTCATCAGGAGGCTTTTGAGTTCCTCTTCACTTTCTGCCATAAGGGTGGTGTCATATGCATATCTGAGGTTATTGATATTTCTCCCGGCAATCTTGATTCCAGCTTGTGTTTCTTCCAGTCCAGCGTTTCTCAAGATGTACTCTGCATATAAGTTAAATAAGCAGGGTGACAATATACAGCCTTGATGAACTTCTTTTCCTATTTGTAACCAGTCTGTTGTTCCATGTCCAATTCCAACTGTTGCTTCCTGACCTGCATACAAATTTCTCAAGAGGCAGATCAGGTGGTCTGGTATTCCCATCTTTTTCAGAATTTTCCAGTTTATTGTGATCCACACAGTCAAAGGCTTTGGCATAGTCAATAAAGCAGAAATAGATGTTTTTCTGGAACTCTCTTGCTTTTTCTATGATCCAGCAGATGTTGGCAATTTGATCTGTGGTTCTTCTGCCTTTTCTAAAACCACCTTGAACATCAGGAAGTTCACGGTTCACATATTGCTGAAGCCCGGCTTGGAGAATTTTGAGCATTACTTTACTAGCATGTGAGATGAGTGCAATTGTGCGGTAGTTTGAGCATTCTTTGGCATTACCTTTCTTTAGGATTGTAATGAAAACCGACCTTTTCCAGTCCTGTGGCCACTGCTGAGTTTTCCAGATTTGCTGGCATATTAAGTGCAGCACTTTCATAGCATCATCTTTCAGGATTTGAAATAGCTAGATACTAGAAAACATCTAATATCACCTAATAATGTACTTATTTGTTTGACAGTTATAAAAACTCTAGGAAATAATTCAGTTTGATTTTTCCTTGGTTTTCTCATCTCTAAAATGAAACTAAATGTCTCATTTGGTTATGGAGATTTGATGAGAGTTTGCTTGTAACTGTTTGTATTGCTTGTATTCTTTGTTGTGAAAAAGATGTCTAGCTTGAACTCACTTTGTTGAACTACCTGCTTGCTAAATTGCTTCAGTTGTGTCAGGCTCTTTGTGACCTTGTGGACGGTAGGTTGCCAAGCTCCTCTGTCCATGGGGATTCTCCAGGCAAGGATACTGGAGTGGGCTGCCATGCCCTTCTTCAGGGGATCTTCTCAACCCAGGGATTGAACCATATCTCTCAATATCTCCTGCATTGGCAGGTGTGTTCTTTACCCCTAGCACCACCTGGGAAGCCCTGAACTACCCAACCACTTTTATATAACATCTTCTAAGTCTAGCATTATTAATTTACATTATTGTGCTTACTTGGGAATTAAGCCTACCTGTGGTACTGGGGCGGAGAAGGCAATGGCACCCCACTCCAGTACTTTTGCCTAGAAAATCCCATGGACGGAGGAGCCTGGTAGGCTGCAGTCCATGGGGTTGCTAGAGTCGGACACGACTGAGCAACTTCACTTTCACTTGTCACTTTCATGCATTGGAGAAGGAAATGGCAACCCACTCCAGTGTTCTTGCCTGGAGAATCCCAGGGACAGGGAAGCCTGGTGGGCTGCCGTCTGTGGGGTTGCACAGAGTCGGACACGACTGAAGCGACTTAGCAGCAGCAGCAGTGGTACTGGGGATGAGAGGAAATGGCTTTGATAAGTCAACCTTATTGACCTCCTTACCTTTTTTTTTTTTTTTTCTAAAATCTCCAAGAAATTTAAGGACTTTGTGGACATAGAAGATATCTACTGGAAAAATAGTTTAGCAGTGGTGACTGTATGTTCTCTCTCTCTTCTTGCCTCCACAACTTTCTATTTTGAAAACATTTTAAACTTGAAGATTGAAAGACTGCTGCTGCTGCTGCTGCTAAGTCACTTCAGTCGTGTCCGACTCTGTGCGACCCCATAGATGGCAGCCCACCAGGCTCCCCGGTCCCGGGGATTCTCCAGGCAAGAACACTGGAGTGGGTTGCCATTTCCTTCTTCAATGAATGAAAGTGAAAAGTGAAAGTGAAGTCACTCAGTCGTGTCCGACTCTTCTCGACCCCATGGACTGCAGCCTACCAGGCTCCTCCGTCCATGGGATTTTCCAGGCAAGAGTACTGGAGTGGGGTGCCAGTGATTCACCAATTATTTACATTTGCCTCATTTAATTTCTTTCTGTCACCTCTTCACCTGTCTATGTAATTTTTTGATGAATTGTTTGAGAGTGAGTTGCAAACATCATGACATTAACCCCTTAATACCTTAATATATATCTCGTAGGAACAAGAACTGTCTTCTGCATAACCACAGCATCATTAAAATACCAAAGAAACTCGATTTCATTGATTCACTATTATCTAATGTATAGTTTCATATCCTAATTTCCATTAATCATCCCAATAATGTCTCTGGTAGGTATTCACACCTGCTTTCCCTCAATCTGCATCCAAACAAGGATGATGTTTATATTTAGTTCCCTTGATCTTCTTTAATCTAGAACTATTCACCAATTACATTTTGTCTTTTGTGACACTGACATTTTTAAGACTCCAGCCCAGTTTTCTTATAGAGTGAACTTAAATCTGAATTTATCTGATTGTTTCCTTATGGTTAGATTCTGTTTGAATGTGTTTGGCAAGAATACTACATAGGTGATGTATATATCTCCTTTTTGGAAAACTCTGTGGGCTGCAGTATGGAAAAAGGATTGAAGGATGCTAAATGGGGCAAGTGTGGTAGTTATTTGTGTGAATGATATAGTGGCCTATATTAGAGGAAAGATGGTAGGGACTGAGGTAGGGAAAATCTGGGAAAAGTTTAGAAGATGAACTTCATTATGTTGATCGTAGAGAAGAAAGAACCTAGGATAATTTCCAGGGTTGTTGATAAGTGACTTTGTTATTCACCAATTCAGAGAATATAAAAAAGAAAAATGTTTATCAGAATATCTGATGACTTTATGTACTATTTGAAATGCCTATGGATCATTCAGATAGAGATGACTGATATGAAGAGTCTGGAGTTCAGGAGATGAACGCTGGACAGGAATTTAAATTTGGGCCTAAAATATTAGCATACAGGCAGGGTGTAAAGCCATAGGGATGGTTTAGATCACCTGGAAAGGGTATTACATGAAGAGAGATGGGGTGATAAAGCTTTCTTAATTAACATTTAGCTATAGCTATTAGTTCAGGACTCTTTCTGTAGAGTTTTTTCTTCAATTCAGTTGGTCACTCAGTCATGTCTGACTCTTTGCAACCTCATGGGCTGCAGCATGCCAGGCTTCCCTGTCCATCATCAACTCCCAGAGCTTGCTCAAACTCATGTCCATTGAGTCGGTGATGCCATCCAACTGTCTATCCTCGGTTGTCCCCTTCTCCTCCTGCCTTCAATTTTGCCCAGCATCAGGGTCCTTTCCAATGAGTCAGTTCTTTGAATCAGGTGGCCAAAGTTTTGGAGTTTCAGGTTCAGCTTCAGTCCTTCCAATGACCATTCAAGACTGATTTCCTTTAGGATTGACTGGTTGGATCTCCTTGCAGTCCAAGGGACTCTCAAAGAGTCTTCTCCAACACCACAGTTCAAAAGCATCAATTCTTCAGCACTCAGCTTTCTTTATAGTCCAGCTGTCACATCCACATATAACTACTGGAGAAACCATACCTTTAACTAGATGGAGCTTTGTTGGAAAGTAATGTCTCTTTTTAAAATGCTGTCTAGCTTTGTCATAGCTTTTCTTCCAAGGAGCAAGCATCTTTTAATTTCATGGTTGCAGTCACTATCTGCAGTGATCTTGAAGCCTGTGAAATTAAAGTCTTTCACTCTTTCGATTGTTTCCCCATCTATTTGCCATGAAGTGATGGGACCAGATGCCATGATCTTAGTTTTATGAATGTTGAGTTTTAAGCCAACTTTTTCACTCTCCTCTTTCAAGTTTATCAGGAGGCTCTTTAGCTCTTCTTCACTTTCTGCCATAAGGGTGGTGTCATCTGCATATCTGAAGTTATTAATATTTCTCCCTGCAATCTTGATTCCAGCTTGTGCTTCATCCAGCCCACCATTTCACATGATGTACATTGCATATAAGTTAAATAAGTGGGGTGACAATATTCAGCCTTGACGTACTCCTTTCCCAACTTGGAAATAGTCTGTTGTTCCGTGTCCAGTTCTAACTGTTGTTCTAACTTCTTGACCTGCATGCAGATTTCTCAGGAGGCAGGTAAGGTGGTGTAGTATTCCCATCCCTTGACGAATTTTCCACAGTTTGTTGTGATCTACATGGTCAAAGGCTTTGGTGTAGTCAATAAAGCAGAAGTAGATGTTTTTCTGGAATTCTCTTCTTTTTTCAGTGATCTAATGGACGTTGGCAATTTGATCTCTGATTCCTCTGCCTTTTCTAAATCTGGCTTGAACATCTGGAAGTTCATGGTTCACATACTGCTAAGGCCTGGCTTGGAGAATTTTGAGCATTACTTTACTAGCATGTGAGATGAGTGCAATTGTGCAGTAATTTGAGCATTCTTTGGCATTATCTTTGGGATTGGAATGCAAACTGACCTTTTCCAGTCCTGTGGCCACTGCTGAGTTTTCCAGATTTGCTGGCATATTGAGTGCAGCACTTTCACAGCATCATCTTTTAGGATTTGAAATATCTCAACTGGAATTCCATCACCTCCACTAGCTTTGTTTGTAGTGATACTTCCTAAGGCCCACTCGACTTCTCATTCCATGATGTCTGGCTCTAGGTGAGTGATCAGACCATCATGGTTATCTGGGTCATGAAGATCTTTCTTGTATAGTTCTTCTGTATATTCTTGCCACCTCTTCTTAATATCTTCTGCTTCTGTTAGGTCCATACCATTTCTGTCCTTTATTGTGCCCATCTTTGCATGAAATGTTCCCTTGGTATCTCTAATTTTCTTGAAGAGATCTCTAGTCTTTCCCATTTTATTGTTTTCCTCTATTTCTTTGCACTGATCTCTGAGGAAAGCTTTCTTATCTCCCCTTGCTATTCTTCGGAACTCTGCATTCAAATGGGTATATCTTTCCTTTTCTCCTTTGCCTTTCACTTCTCTTCTTTTCATAGCTATTTGTAAAGCCTCCTCAGACAACCATTTTGCCTTTTGCATTTCTTTACTTGGGGATGGTCTTTATCCCTGCCTCCTGTACAATGTCACGAACCTCCATCCATAGTTCTTCAGGCACTCTCTCAGATCTAATCCCTTGAATCTATTTGTCACTTCCACTGTATAATCATTAGGGATTTGATTTAGGTCATACCTAAATGGTCTAGTGGTTTTCCCCACTTACTTCAGTTTAGGTCTGAATGTGACAATCATGAGCTCATGATCTGAGCCACAGTCAGCTCTTGGTGTTGTTTTTGCTGACTGTATAGTTGTTGCTTAGTTTTTCAGAATTTAAGTTCCAAGGTTGTTTCACTGATTTGGTCTTAATTCACCCAGTAAACTCAGAATTGTTGAGCCTCATCACAAACTGAATTTGTCCCTCCAGTATTCTTTTTTGAAGAATCTCCATGGACAGAGGAACCTGGCAAACTACAGTCCATGAGGTAACAAAGAGTAGAACATGACTGAACTACTAAGCCCACACACACACAACTAGGACAATCACCAGCACTGACCCCATATGCATAATAATTCATGTTTAATCCAGGTACTCTGATTAAGTGTGGGACCATCTTCCCCAAATGAGCCACATTCTAGTTAAGATGAGAGTACCAGACCTCCCCCACTGTTAGTGGGTTCAATCCCAGAAAGTTCTGAGGCACATTATGCAGATCAACCAAACAAGATAAAGATGATCATGTCAGCTGTGCACGTGCACATGCTTCTGCAATCTGGATTGCAGCTCTGCTATGGAAAAGTTCCAGACTGACCTAGCAGAAGAGAAAGAAAAAGATTGTTATCTCAGCTCCATTTGATTATTTGACTTTATTCCCTCCCCACTCCTCCAAGATATCTTTTATTCTTCCTGCACAGGAAGCCTAGGTCACCAACACCACCAGAGAGTGTTGTGTGTTCTGTTAGCAAAATCCTTCCTATTCCCAACACATTTAGAATTGTCAGGTGAATATCAGCAAAATGGAAATTCTTATTCAGTGATCTCTAAAGAGGAGATGAAGGAGATCTAGACAAGGTAAGTAGAAAAGGGAAAGCCTAGATATTTTGTACAGGGAAAGGGAAGGCTGAGCCCATTGGGGAGGGCTGAGTGTTCAGCTGCCAATACTTGTTACTTAAGGACTGACATTTTCCAGATCTTACTTCAGGGAAGGCAACACCTGATTTCACTTAAAATTGCAGCATCTGCTCTGCCGCTTTCCCTGACCAGGCCCATGCCTCACCAGTCAGAACCTTGGGGGCTAGACTAAAACAGGATGCAATTATTGGTGAGTGGGCGTTGGGATGAGTGGGAACCTCTTGAGAGCCTCCATTGGAATTGTGATCTGATTGTGCAGTTGACGCAGGAGGTTTCTCCCACACACTACCAACATAGTTAAGTGCTAAAAAGTGAGAAAGATAGCTAACACAACCATTTATACGTAGTGCTATATATTTTCTTTTGGTGGTGGTGGGATTTGTTTAATAGTTCTCTAGCTTCTGCTTTCTTGAATTACCGACATTGCTTTATATGTGGATCAGTTTGTAATTTTTATCTTAAATATTATATTAGCCTTGCCAAGGAGAGCTGTAAAAGTTGATCAGGGCACTAATGTTCAAATATTTTGTTTTCTATTCTGGTCTTTAAGGTCTTCTCGGCCTTGTGTACACCAATATATACACTGAAGGCTGAGAATACCTTAAAGACCAGAGTAGAGTACAGGTGTTTATGTATATGGATGTGCGCATGCTTAGTTTCATCAATTGTGTCCAACTCTTTGTGATTCTGTGGACTGTAGACCCTCAGGCTTCTCTGTTCATGGGATTCTCCAGGCAAGAATACTGGAGTGGGTTGCCATTTCCTTCTCCAAGGGGATCTTCCCAACCCTGGGATCAAACCCAGTTCTCCTACATCTAATGTATTGGTGGCAGAGTCTTTACCCACTGAGCTACCAGAGAAGCCCCAATTATGTATATATATATATACAAATGTAAAAATATTTAAAATATAGTATATATTAATATATAATATATACTTTATATATATACAGTAGATATACATTTACTCAAAATATGACCCAAATTTCCTGATGTCAATTTTAATCTAAAAGATGTCCATTGAGGCTGTAATAAGACAAAAGCCCAAAATTGCAGCAATGCAGAAAATTTTTAAAGCTCAGAAATATTTGTTGTGAATTTTTTAACAACAGAAGTATTATATTTTTTGTTCTGCAGGCTGTTGTTTTTCACTTAGCTATATGTTAATTTTTTCATGCCAAAAATATTCACTTTTCTATAGTGCATTTATTGAATTCTATCTTGTGGTTAGTCACTCTCCTATTGGAGCCAGTCACAGTGTCTCCCTCTTTCTCTCTCTTTCTTTCTGTGCCTTTAAATATGTCTGTAATGAACATTCTTATGTAGTTTTCATGCAGTTCTATATATTTCCTCAGAGACAATTTTTAGAAGTCAATTTTTATTTAAAGGGTATATGCTTTTTAAAAACCTTTGATACACATTGACAAAGTGTTTCTTTACAAAGGAAATTTTACAATCTTTTAATGATTACCTGATCTGAAATTTTTACAAATAAATTGAGATTTAGAGCAAAAGATTACAAAATACAAGAGAGTTTATTACTGTCTATACTAAAAGTATCTAGACCAGAATAACCAGGACAGTTGTCATTGAAGACTATGCAAGAATACATCCTATTTACCTTTCTGGACTGGAGCAAAGAAAGAGATCTAATCTGAGAATTGGGCCTCTGATTCATTATTGGTGATGTACTTATTGAAGCATAATTAGTACTAAATGAACCCACTGGGTCTGAGATGCAGAATATTAAGCCAAGATTCTTTTTTTTTTAAGTAATCTAAGAAAATATAAGGAGATAGTATAGTAAGGAAATAATTAAACTACCAAAAAATAGATTCCTGTAATGCCCACTGGATTAAATACTTCTGATATACAGAATAACCTTGACTGCTGGATGAAGGTTCATATACCTCTGTCCAGGATCTTGAAAACAGACTACCATAATGGAGCTTTTAAATGGAGAGCAGATAAAGTAGAAGTTAAGGGTCTCTGTGAGAAAAGGAAATAAATCTTTCCTAATCAATCATAATTATTTGCTGGCCTTGTTAGTTTACTGTGACCTAATGAAAAGCAGATACATTACTTTGCCAACAAAGGTCCGTCTAGTCAAGGCTGTGGTTTTTCCAGTGGTCATGTATGGATGTGAGAGTTGGACTGTGAAGAAAGCTGAGCACTGAAGAATTTATGCTTTTGAACTGTGGTGTTGGAGAAGACTCTTGAGAGTCCCTTGGACTGCACGGAGATCCAAACAGTCCATCCTAAATGACATCAGTCCTGGGTGTTCATTGGAAGGACTGATGTTGAAGCTGAAACTCCAATACTTTGGCCACCTCATGCCAAGAGTTGACTGATTGGAAAAGACTCTGATGCTGGGAAGGATTGGAGGAAGGAGGAAAAGGGGACGACAGAGGATGAGATGGCTGGATGGCATCACCGACTCGATGGATGTGACTTTGAGTGAATTCTGGTGATGGACAGGGAGGCCTGGCGTGCTGCGATTCATGGAGTCGCAAAGAGTCAGACACTGTGACTGAGTCAGACACTGTGACTGAGTGACTGAACTGAACTGAACTGAATGGAAGAATTTATGCCGTCAAACTGTGGTGCTGGAGAAGAGTCTTGAGAGTCCCTTGGACAACAAGGAGATCAAACCAGTCAATCCTAAAGGAAATTAACCCTGAATATTCATTGGAAGAACTTATGCTGAAACTCTTCTTTGGCCACCTGATATGAAGAGCCAACTCACTGGAAAAGACCCTGATGCTGGGAAAGATTGAAGGCAGGAGGAGGAGGAGACAACAGAGGATGAGATGGTTGGATGGCATCACCAACTCAATGGACATGAGTTTGAGCAAGCTCCCAGAGTTGGTGATGAACAGGGAAGCCTGGCGTGCTGCAGTCCATGGGGCTGTAGAGAGTCAGACATGACTGAGCAACTGAGCAGCAATAACAATGGAAGAATCATCCTTGCAATTCTCATCTTTTCTAAAAACCTCTGGTGTCTAATAAATTTTTATTCAGAGTTCCAACCTCCCAGCAGTAATTCTCATACTCAACACATTTTGTTAATGCTATTTTTGTCTCTAGAATTTGTACATGGAAGGTTACTTTCTGTAGTTTTGTCCAAGGGTGGACACTCTCTATTTTTCATACCCATTCTTGGAGTAAATCAAATCAATCAAATATTATAGTAAGCATCTAATTTGCATTAAGTACAATTCTTGGACTCCATTTTATTACCTAACCTTTACAATTTGCATTCTGTTATGAGGGTCATTTTGACACTTTGAGTCTCCAGGTATCACTGTCCATTCAGATCGTGTGCTAAATATTCCTCAGAATATCTGGGTATTCCTTTTTCCTTAGTGTATAGTCACCTGAGTAAATGACTATAAGACACTTTGAGGAAGGAGAATCATTGTAGTTTATGATGCTGCAGACATAAAAACCTAGCTGTATCTTCACTCAGTGGGTTCTGGATGATCTGAAAATTGGCTCAGGACCAAGAAGTAGCAAAGGAGGAGGACTTTTTGTTGAGGCAGCCATCCTCAGCCTCCTGCTTTCCGTATTTGTCCTTTTGTGGTTATAGATATTAAGTAACACTACTGTTGGCTGTCCATCTGTTTGCCACTAGAGAGGTCATGCTCTATTAACCATTTCCATAGCTCCTTGCTAGTCAGCCCCCTTGGCTGTTCCTCTAGCTTTATTGGCTATTATGGTAGTTGCAACTTTTGGCTTCTTATAGTTAAGAACCACTGCCTGAGCTCTTTTGCTTTCCCTGACTCCAACCCCCCTAACCCCCCACCACTCTATCATCATGGTTATTGACAAGCTCAAACATGGCTTTCAAATAAGAGCAATCATTGGATTTCTTAGTGATGCTGTACCCCTCTTACCAGCACATTCCTAATGGCCTTGGTGGAATGGTGTCCTTTGGGTTCTTCCCTGGACCATAATCCTCTGGTGGGCCTTCTGGCTTTATTAATTTATCTATTATAGCATGGTCACTTTCCTCTGTCTCTTCTATTTCTCCCTCTACCACCAGTCTGGCAACCCACTCCAGTGTTCTTGACTGGAGAATCCCAGGGACAGGGGAGCCTGGTGGGCTGCCGTCTATGGGGTTGCACAGAGTCGGGCATGACTGAAGCACCTTAGGAGCAGCAGCAGCTACCACCAGTCAGGGTAACTCCAACATTTCTACTTTGGTCAACATGGCCATTGCTTTTTCTAGGCTTCTAAAATCAGTCTGGTAGCAAGTTTGCCCCTTCTCCTGGTATCCTTGCCAGGGTGTTAAATCCCATGTCCTAGGAAGATATCCATAAGTCAATGAATTCTTGATTATCTGGTCTTAAATGAATAAGGTATATTATCAGGCATCTTTAAAATCCAATCCCAGGAGTACATCCTCAGCTCCTATTGATACATACTAGCTAATTCTCACAACTCCTTGACTTCACAGTCTTCATTTTCTGCTTTTCCTAATGCTGGACTTTAGTTCTAGTCCTCAGCCTTGTAGCCATAAAAAGAAGTAGGGCAGGTCCTGAGAGGTGTCACCTGCTGTTTGACAGGGAGAGGCTTTTGAAGTGTTTTCCAACCCAGGGCAAGTGCTACCTATTACTAGGGATGTATAGGACACTTTGTAAATGAAGTTTGGATGGGTGTTCAGCCCCAACATCTGGAGCATCCATCCACGTGTCTCTGTTTCATATTTCATGGTACTTGGCTTTTCCAACTAGGGCCCTGATATTACCATTTCAGACCTGTCTTGACTGAGCTTTCAAATGTCTCTGAAGCCCTGTAACTCTGTCAGATCTTCAGTCTTCTGCTTAGGTATATCTGTTCCTCTACTACAGGATATAAGGGGACCCTTATAAATGACCAGAGAAGTTTTCTGGCTCTCACACTTACCTATTAGTTACTTGTTGACAGCCCTCAATTTCTCATTATTTTTATTCAGAGCCTCAATACAAGTTTGCAGTAATCTTCAAATATTCTGTCTTTATAGACATCCCGTCCACATCCCCCCCCCCCCGCCCCCACATCTTTTAAATTATTGCAGCTGCATCCCGCTACTTGGCTGTTCTCTCAACTCACCACTACTGAAATCTTTGGCACTATCCATCTCACTCAAAATGTGTAGTGGATGAGCCAGTCCCAAATCTCCATCTACTGCCTGCTTTCTATGACTATTCTTACTATTATTCGTGGTAGTTTGAGTATGCCAAGAAACAGACACAAAGATAGAATTAGATTGCCAGAGATTAGCTGGCAGTAGGGGCAGGGAGGAAGTTGGCCAAAGTGAAGAAAACCTCCAGACTAGTCTAATGTCTGTGGCGAGAGGAAAGGAACAATAGAGTAGGAATATTGAGTTATAGCATGATTCCAAGAAAGGTTCGGTTAGGGCAATAGAAACTCCTCTAGCCAGATTTGTCTGCAGGAGTCCTTTGGCCACCATTTTCAGTCATTGACTGGGAATAGCTCAGAGGAAGTGTAGCCTCAGAATGAACACAGTGGTGAATGCAGAAGGGAAACAACTGGAGCCGATAACCATTTATACCTCCTGTAGCAGGATTTTGAATGACCTTTTTCATAGTTCACAAACAGATCATTGCTTAATATCAGTGAATCTTCATGTTCAATACTAGCAGATGAGAGCATCTGAAGAGCTATATCCAAGAAAGGGGATTCTAGCATCTACAATTCAAATTCAGAACACACACATATACACACACAGTACACCTAGGAATCACTCTATCATACCATTAGTATTATAATTTTTTTAATTCAGAATGGATTTGTATAGCATTTCTTGGCCAGTCCAAAGAAACTGACTCCCATTTGTGACTTGTATTTGTATGTGAAAATATGTACCAAGTTTCCTACAGCTTACTGATAAGTGCATCTTTGGAACATAAGAAAATTACAAATGGAGAACTCCTGTGGTCATGAGACATCACTTGAATTTGTGGGCGTTTGATAATGTAAATGATCGAGTGTGTCTTCTAATCGCTATTTTAGTGCTTAAGCAAAGGGACTTCTCTACCCACGCATTTTCTGCACAAAGACTCTTCAAGGTTAGCATGATGCTGAAGCTGAAACTCCAGTCCTTTGGCCACCTCATGCGAAGAGTTGACTCATTGGAAAAGACTCTGATGCTGGGAGGGATTGAGGGCAGGAGGAGAAGGGGACGACAGAGGATGAGATGGCTGGATGGCATCACTGACTCGATGGACGTGAGTCTCAGTGAACTCCGGGAGTTGGTGATGGACAGGGAGGCCTAGCGTGCTGCGATTCATGGGGTCACAAGGAGTCAGACACGACTGAGCGACTGATCTGATCTGATCTAATACAAGTGTAGCTTTTGTATGTGACTATTGAGACTAGCGTATGTGTTTTTGTCTCATTATTCTATACTGCACTGATAATCTGCTGGTTATATCCAATTTACTATATGTCAGCCTATAAATTCCTTGAAAGCAAGGACCATGTCTCATCTTTGATTACACTCAATATCCTAATGACTAGTTCAGTGTCAGTAACTGTTTGGTGACCTCTTTTCTTAACTATCTCCCTCCTTCCCTGTATCAGCTCTTTATTGTTCCCTATTAGAATCACAGTCATTGGAGAGACACCCCATATTTCTCTATAAACATTTCTTTTCCCTGCATAATTTAGCTCCCAACCCTTTCACTCATGGGAGAGCTGGGTCTATCCCAGAGCCAAAATGATTTTAGGCTAGGTAAGAAGTGTACTTCTTACTGCCATACAGTAAGATTTATCACTGCTTCAGGGAGACCTATGCCAAAACCTGGTTAGTATGTCACTGTGGCATCTTAAGAAATTTATCCCTAAGAAAATGGCTTTATGACTAAAGAAGCAGTTTTCATATTGTCCCTAAACAAAAATATCACAACTGCCACCTCTACTATCCACCCCATCAGAACAAGCCATATTCAGAGGCTCTACCACACATTTCTGCTCCTTCTCCAGCTACCACCTATCTTAGGCCCTCTCGAGGGCAATGATCTTCATTAAAATATGTTAAACAATTTTTTTTTTCTTCCTGATAAAAACACTAAAAACTCAGGAAGAAAAGAAAACTCTGCAAATGCTATAGAAAATAAAGAAATAAATATTCATCTACCCACCATTAACTAACTTTGTTAAGATTGATATCTTTTTATATGTACATACTTCAAATCCTATTTTTTTAAAGAAAGAAAATGTTACAGATATAGGTAAAGCAAATTTGAGTATTCCTCTCTAATCCCATTACTTTCCATCTCAGCATAGAGGTAACCACTAACCATTTCTCCTCACTTTTTACTTTATATTTGCATGGTAAACATATAGGTGCATATGTAGTATACTGTCAGTTTGGTTCAGTCACTCAGTCTGTCCTACTTTTTGTGACCCCATGGACCACAGCACGCCAGGCCTCCCTGTCTGTCATCAACTCCCAGAGTTTACTCAAACTCTTGTCCATTGAGTCGGTGATGCCATCAAACCATTTCATCCTCTGTCTTCCCCTTCTCCTCTGCATTCAATCTTTCTCAGCATCAGGGTCTCTTCAAATGAGTCAGTTCTTTGCATCAGATGGCCAAGGACTGCAGTTTCAACTTCAGCATTAGTCCTTCCAATGAATATTCAGGCCTGATTTCCCTTATGATTGACTGGTTGGATCTCCTTGCAGTCCAAGGGACTCTCAAGAGTCTTCTCCAACACCACAGTTCAAAAGCATCAATTCTTTGGTGCTCAGCTTTCTTTTAGTCCAACTCTCACATCCATACATGAATACTGGAAAAACCATAGCCTTGACTAGATGGATCTTTGTTGGTAAAGTAATGTCTCTGCTTTTTAATATGCTGTCTAGCTTGGTCATAACTAGTCTTTGAAGGAGCAAGCGTCTTTTAATTTCATGGCCGCAGTCACCATCTGCAGTGATTTTGGAGCCTAAAAAACATAAAGTCTCTCATTATTCACCATCTATTTGCCATGAAGTGATGAAACCAAATACCATAATCTTAGTTTTATGAATGTTGAGTTTTAAGCTGGCTTTTTCACTCTCCTCTTTCACTTTCAAGAGGCTCTTTAGTTCTTCTTCACTTTTTGCCATAAGGGTGGTGTCATTTGCATATCTGAGGTTATTGACATTTCTCCTGGCAATCTTGATTCCAGCTTGTGCTTCATCCAGCCCAGCATTTCTCGTGATGTACTCTGCATATAAGTTAAATAGACGGGGTGATGATATACGCCTTGACATTCTCCTTTCCTGATTTGGAACCAGTCTGTTGTTCCATGTTCTGATCTAACTGTTGCTTCCTGACCTGCATACAGATTTCTCAGGAGGCAGGTCAGGTGGTCTGGTATTCCTATCTCTTGAAGAATTTTCCACAGTTTGTTGTGATCCACACAGTCAAGGTCTTCAGCATAGTCAGTAAAGCAGAAGTAGATGTTTTCCTGGAATGCTCTTCCTTTTTTGATGACCCAGTGAATGTTGGCAATTTGATCTCTGGTTCTTCCGCCTTTTCTAAATCTGGCTTGAACACCTGGAAGTTCATGGTTCACATACTGCTAAAGCCTGGCTTGGATAATTTTGAGCATTACTTTACTAGCATGTGAGATGAGTGCAATTGTGCGGTAGTCTGAGCATTCTTTGGCATTGCTTTTCTTTGGGATTGGAATGAAAACTAACATTTTCCAGTCCTGTGGCCACTGCTGAGTTTTCCAAATTTGCTGGCATATTGAGTGCAGCACTTTCACAGCATCATCTTTTAGAATTTGAAATATCTCAACTGGAATTCCATCACCTCCACTAGCTCTGTTCATAGTGATACTTCCTAAGGCCCACTTGACTTCGCTTTCCATGATGTCTGGCTCTAGGTGAGTGATCATACCATCATGATTATCTGGGTCATGAAGATCTTTTTAAATAATTCTTCTGTGTATTCTTGCCACCTCTTCTTAATATCTTCTGCTTCTGTTAGGTCCATACCATTTCTGTCCTTTATTGAGCCCATCTTTGCATAAAATGTTCCCTTGGTATCTCTAATTTTCTTGAAGAGATCTCTAGTCTTTCCCATTCTATTGTTTTCCTCTATTTCTTTGCCCTGATCACTGAGGAAGGCTTTCTTATCTCTCCTTGCTATTCTTTGGAACTCTGCATTCAAATGGGTATATCTTTCCTTTTCTCCTTTGCTTTTCAGCTTTCTTCTTTTCATAGCTATTTGTAAGGCCTCCTCAGACAGCCATTTTGCCTTTTTGCATTTCTTTTTCTTGGGGACGGTCTTGATCCCTGCTTCATGTATAATGTCATGAACCTCTGTCCATAGTTCATCAGGCACTCTATCAGTTCTAATCCCTTGCATCTATTTGTCACTTCCACTGTATAATCATAAGGGATTTGATTTAGGTCATACCTGAATGGTGTAGTGGTTTTCCCTACTTTCTTCAATTTAAGTCTGAATTTGGCAATGAGTTCATGATCTGAGCCACAGTCAGGTCCTAGTCTTGTTTTTGCTGACTGTATAGAGCTTCTCCATCTTTGGCTGCAGAGAATATAATCAATTTGATTTCAGTGTTGGTCATCTGGTGATGTCCATGTGTAGGGTCTTCTCTTGTGTTGTTGGAAGAGGGTATTTGCTATGACCAGTACATTCTCTTGGCCAAACTCTATTAGCCTTTGCCTTGGTTCATTCTGTACTCCAAGGCCAAATTTTCCATTAATCTAGGTGTTTCTGGACTTCCTATTTTTGCATTCCAGTCCCCCATAATGAAAAGGACATCATTCTTGGGTGTTGGTTCTAGAAGGTCTTGTAGGTCTTCATAGAATGATTCAACTTCAGCATCTTCAGTGTTACTGGTTGGGGCATAGACCTGGATTACCGTGATATTGAATGGTTTGCCTTGGAAACGAACAGAGATCATTCTGTCGTTTTTGAGATTGCATCCAAGTACTGCATTTCCAACTGTTTTGTTGACTATGAGGGTACATGTATAATGTATTTTCATAATGAATGTATACTATTTTTCATGTTTTTGCAATTCATGTAAATAATATCATAACACGTGTATCATTCTGCAACTTACTCTTTTTTACCCAAGGTTTATTCTTGAGATGTTTCTCTTCCAGTACTTGTAGCTCTGGATCATTCTCTTTAAACTACTTGTCAATTCTCATTGATGGACATTTAAGTTGTTTCTAATTTATTGTTAATGCAAACAACATTTCAGTCAAAATTCTTGATCTTAATCCTTATTCACTTGTGAAAAATCCTCTCTGGAAGGAGGAAGCTTTCAGTTTTCACATTTAGTATGCCATTGGCTCTAGATTTTTCTTTAACTCTCTACTGAGGTATGATTGAAATATGAAAAGCTGTAGTTATTTAATGTACCGACTGGATGTGTTTGGAGAAAAGTATACTCCCATAAAACCATCCTTACTATCAATGCCATCATCTTTTGTCATCTCCAAAAGTTTCCTCCCACTCCTTATATTTTTGTTTGGGTTCATTCTTTTGTGATAAGGGCATTTAACATAATTTCTGGTCTCTAAGCAAAAGTTTAAGTACACATCAGTATTGTTAATTAGAGGCTCTATGTTGTACAGTAGATCTCCAGAACTTATTTCATTTTCTTTTTTTTTAATTGAAGTATAGTTAGTTTACAGTGTTGTGTTAGTTTCAAGTGTACAGAAAAGTGATTCAGTTATATGTCATCTGCTGATATTCATTTAGGTGCTTCTGTAATCTTTGGGGTGCATGTATATTTTTGAATTAGCGTTTTCTCTGGCTCTACACCCAGAAGTAAGATTGCTGGGTCATACGGTAGCTCTCTTTTTTGTTTTTCAACAAAACGCCATTCTGTTCTCCATAGTGGCTGCCCCAGTTTACATTTCTCAACAATAGTGTAAGAGAATTCCTTTTTTCCCCCCACATCCTCTCCATCATTTATTGTTTGTAGACTTTTTATGATGATCATTCTGGCTGATGTTTAGTGATACCTCATTGTAGTGTTGACTTGCATTTCTCTAATAATTAGCAACGTTGAGCATCTTTTCATGTGCTTTATTACCCATCTGTAGGTCTTCCTTGGTGTTGCCTGATGTCAATTTTATATGTCCATTCTTCTACATTTATTAATATATATTCTGTGAAGAAGAGCTGTTCCTCCTTTTCCTTTTATTTATTTAGTGAATTATATATTTATACAAAATGACTTTCAGATATTTATTTCATTCTGTGGGTTATAATCCAGTGCTACCATTATTTATTTTGTTGTTCACATTGTCTCATCTTTGGCCAAGGTAGGGATCCTTCAAGTTGACTTCTATGTCCTTTTAACATCCCTTCATCATTTTTGAGCATTCCTTATTTTCTGGTACCACGAGATGGCCTAGTCTCTTCTCATGTTTTCTCTGACCTAGCTCTGGCATCAGCTGTTTTTCCAAGGAAACCTGGTTCCTTTTATTAGAGAATTATATTTAAAAACCAAGCTCTTGGTGCTGGGTGTGTTCATTGATACTGGAGTGTCATTGCTTCCAGGCCTGTTCAATGGATAGGAAATGTGTGTAAATATTAAACACACCCATATATACACATATTTTTGTATCTATTCATCTATACATATATTAAAACCATGAGTTATACTAATACCTCCATATATCCATCTCCACAAGGCTTCTTGTAGCCTTCCCCATTTCCTTATTTAGAACCTCTTCCTGTAACGTAGATTTATTATTTGATTAACCAGGCCCCACTTGATAGGCATTTGGATTGTTTTCAGTTATTGATTACCAAAAAGAGTGCTGACTGTTTATAGTGGCTAAGACATGGAAGAAAAGTAAATGTCCGTCAACAGATGAATGGATAAAGAAGATGTGGTATATATACACAATGGAATACTATGCAGCCAAAGAAATTAATAAAATGCCATTTGCAGCAACATGAATGGACCTAGAAATTATCACGCTAAGTGAAGTAAGAAAGGGAAAGCAAATATCATATGTTTTCACTTATGTTTGGAATCTAAAGTGTGACACAAATGACCTTATTTATGAAACAGAGATAAACTTACAGACATAGAAAACCAACTTATGGTGACCAAAGGGGAAAGAGTGTGGGGGAAGGATAAATTAAGAGTTTGGGATTAGTAGATACAAACTACTATATATAAAATAGATAAACAACAAGGTCATACTGTATAGCACAGGAAATTATATTCAGTATCCTATAATAAGCCATATGGAAATGAATATGGAAAAGAATACATGTATACTTCGTTTATATATGTGTATATGTATATACATATATATATGTATAAATCACTTTCTTAAGAGTATATTTCTTAAAAGCAGTCCTAGCCATTTTAATAATGTCAGTGCCTCTTTTACTCTTTTCCTGTCATCATTTAGACAGAATTCTGATGAGATCCAGAGGTCTTACTATACTCACTGCCATTTAGTTTTCCCTTTAATCTAGTTAACTTGATTAATGCAGTAATTAGTCTCTAGCCCAGAGCCTTGTATTAATATAATATTGTACTTTTAATTCACAACGTTTTCCAAGTCTCATTCACCTTCAACAGCTTCAGTCAAATTATAGGCATTTATGCTGATTTCTTTATAACCTAGTTAAGGTTTCATTCCCCTGACTAAACTGGAGATATTCTTCTTTGTAATGAAATTAGCTCTCAGCTTAGAGATAGCTTCACTCTGTGAAATGTCTGTGTTTTCCTCCCAGGCAATTCTCAACCTGTTCTCTCTTAATAGCTATGATTAAAATGCCCTACTTCTTATTGGTTGTACTCACTAATTCTAATGGTTCCCCGCTAACTGATGATGTCTCTCTGAATTACAAAAAGCAGAGGTAGTTCAGAGTTCGCCTCACTCTGTTTTTACTCTCAATTTCTTCCCCCTGGCTTCCACCAGAAATTCCTCTGTTCTTCCAGTTTCTATTGAATAGTCACCTGTGCCTCCTCAATATTATTCATTCCAAACTGAACACTTAAGGTAAATTGAGTATATGATTTAATTGCATTTAACAGCATGTAGTAATAGACCATAATCTAGAGGGAATTTGCTACCATGAACAATGATAATTCAGGTTGGATTATGTATAGGGTGAGGACAGTCTACAAGTGGTATTGAATGGGCCTAAATAATACCTGTATGAGTCACACATTTATTAAGGCTTATTGTGTATTATATACTGAAATGGATGCTAAAAAAGCAGACATGGTACTTTTTTTTTTTTTGTAAATGTTCCAATCTGCCTTGAGAGAGGGACACAGAACTGAACAATGATACAAAGATTGGCTATGGCTGTATCAGGAGCCAACAATGAGCAGAGAGAGATGAAAGGACGGAGCCCCAGTGTCTCTATCTTGGGGAATAAGGAAAGACCTCACAGAGAAGGCTATAGACCTAAGCTATGAAGAATGAAGAAAAGAGGAGAAAGGATATTCTAGGCAGAGATAAAAAGCTTAGAATAGTGAGAGCCAAGGAATAATGTGGTTTGTCAAGAAATGATGAGGAGTTCTAACATGGCATAAAGTTAATCAGACTAGTATTTGAGGAATTCTTTGGCCAAGTCTAAGCAAGTATCATGCAGAAAACATTGTTTGTTTGTTTTAAAGGCTCAATCCAGTCTTACACATTTCTGAATCAAACAAAAATATCCAGTTTTGTTAGTGACTATTTTCTTCTTTTGAAAACTTCTTGTGAAAGAAGAGTGCTTTTTCTGTGTGGCTAAGGATTTAAACATGTGTTTCTTACTGTTAGCTCCTAGAGGACAGTACTGAAGTTCAGAAAGGGAAACTGGTGCTGAGTTCAACAGAGTTGTTGTTGTTGTTGTTTAGTTGCTAAGTTGTGTCTGACTCTTTTATGACCCCATGGATTGTAGCCCACCAGGCTCCTCTATCCATGAGATTTCCCAGGCAATAATACTAGAGTGGAGTGTCATTTCCTGCTCCAGGGAATCTTCCTGACCCAGGGATCAAACCCGTGTCTCCTGCATTTCCTGCATTGCAGGGAGATTCTTTACTACTGAGCCACCAGGGAAGCCCATTCAACAAGTAGTATCAGCTTATTCTAATTATGAGCACATGAGAATATGAATAGAATATCAAGTCACGTGAAAAGCACAATGTAGAAATGGAACATACTTGAACAGAGCTCAGTTGATACTCTGACATCCTCTGAGGCAACTACTCCCTGCTCCACCCAACCCCTTCAAAGAAAAAGTTGCACTTAGTGGAAAGGGGCATGTTTGGGGTAGGGTTAATACTGGCATGACTTCCTATATATTGAATTATGAAGAGACTTTAATGCCTCATCTTGACAGAATTCTGGGGAAGCACAAATTACTTAGAAAATGACTGTTTAATTCCCAGGTGACATTTATGCCTCCATAATTTCTATAGAAGAGGATTTAAAAGTGGCTATCAGGAAGGACACTTTCAATCACTGATGGGACCATCAGTGATGACCGGACCATGGGGTTGAGAAGAGTCGAATATGACTTGGTGACTGAACAACAACATCAGGAAGGAAAAGGATGAAGGCAAATATATAAGTTTTGTTCATGTAGCAATTTACATAACATATAGAGAGTTCTGACAAAATGTGGCCCACTGGAGAAGGGAATAGCAAACTACTTCAGTATTCTTGCCTTGAGAACCCCATGAACAGTATGAAAAGGCAAAAAGATAAGACACTGAAAAATGAACTCCCCAGGTCAGTAGGTGCCCAATATGCTACTGGAGATCAGTGGAGAAATAACTCCAGAAAGAATGAAGGGATGGAGCCAAAGCAAAAAGAATACCCAGCTGTGGATGTGACTGGTGATAGAAGCAAGGTCCAATGCTGTAAAGAGCAATATTGTATAGGAACCTGGAATGTTAGGTCCATGAATCAAGGCAAATTGGAAGTGGTCAAACGGGAGATGGCAAGAGTGAACGTTGACATTTTAGGAATCAGCGAACTAAAATGAACTGATATGGATGAATATAACTCAGATGACCATTATATCTACTACTGTGGGCAAGAATCCCTTAGAAGAAATGGAGTAGCCATCACAGTCAACAAAAGAGTCCGAAATGCAGTACTTGGATGCAATCTCAAAAACAATAGAATGATCTCTGTTCATTTCCAAGGCAAACCATTCAATATCACGATAATCCAAGTCTATGCCCCTACCAGTAACACTGAAGAAGCTAAAGTTGAATCATTCTATGAAGACCTACAAGACCTTCTAGAACTAACACCCAAGAATGATGTCCTTTTCATTATAGGGGACTGGAATGCAAAAATAGGAAGTCAAGAAACACCTGGATTAATAGGCAAATTTGGCCTTGGAGTACAGAACGAAGCAAGGCAAAGGCTAATAGAGTTTTACCAAGAAAATGTACAGGTCATGGAAAACACCCTCTTCCAACAGCACAAGAGAAGGCTCTACACATGAACATCACCAGATGGCCAATATCAAAATCAGATTGATTATAATCTTTGCAGCCAAAGATGGAGAAGCTCTATACAGTCGGCAAAAACAAGACTAGGACCTGAACTACTTATTACCAAATTTAGACTTAAAATGAAGAAAGTAGGGAAAACCACTAGACCATTCAGGTATGACCTAATCAAGTCCCTTAGGATTATACAGTGGAAGTGACAAATATACTCAAGGGATTAGAACTGATAGACAGAGTGCCTGAAGAACTGTGGACAGGTTCATGACATTATACAGGAGGCAGGGATCAAGACCATCCCCAAGGAAAAAAAAAATGCAAAAAGGCAAAACGGCTGTCTGAGGAGGCCTTACAAATAGCTAAGAAAAGAAGAAAAGCAAAAAGCAAAGGAGAAAAGGAAAGGTATACCCATCTGAATGCAGAGTTCCAAAGAATAGCAAGGAGAGATAAGAAAGCCTTCCTCAGTGATCAGGGCAAAGAAATAGAGGAAAACAATAGAATGGGAAAGACTAGAGATCTCTTCAAGAAAATTAGAGATACCGAGGGAACATTTCATGCAAAGACGGGCACAATAAAGGGCAGAAATGGTATGGACCTAACAGAAGCAGAAGATATTAAGAAAAGGTGGCAAGAATACACAGAAGAATTATTAAAAAAAAGATCTTCACGACCCAGATAATCACGATGGTATGATCACTGACCTAGAGCCAGACATCATGGAAAGTGAAGTCAAGTGGGCCTTAGAAAGTATCATTACGAACAAAGCTAGTGAAGGTGATGGAATTCCAGTTGAGATATTTCAAATTCTAAAAGATGATGCTGTGAAAGTGCTGCACTCAATATGCCAGCAAATTTGGAAAACTCAGCAGTGGCCACAGGACTGGAAAAGGTCAGTTTTCATTCCAATCCCAAAGAAAGGCAATGCCAAAAAATGCTCAGACTACCGCACAATTGCATTCATCTCACATGCTAGTAAAATAATGCTCAAAATTCTCTGAGCCAGGCTTCAACAGTATGTGAACTGGGAACTTCCAGATGTTCAAGCTGGATTTAGAAAAGGCAGAGGAACTGGAGATCAAATTGCCAACATCCACTGGATCATCGAAAAAGCAAGAGCATTCCAGAAAAATATCTATTTCTGCTTTATTGACTATGCCAAAGACCTTGACTGTATGGATCACAACAAACTGTGGAAAATTCTTCAAGAGATGGGAATATTAGACTACCTGACCTGCCTCCTGAGAAATATGTATGCAGGTCAGGAAGCAACAGTTAGGATTGGTCATGGAACAACAGACTGGTTCCGAATAAGAAAAGGAGTATGTCAAGGCTGTATATTGTCACCCTGTTTATTTAACTTATATGCAGAGTACATCATGAGAAACACTGGGCAGGATGAAGCACAAGCTGGAATCAAGATTGCTGGGAGAAATATCAATAACCTCAGATATGCAGATGACACCACCCTTATGGCAGAAAGTGAAGAAGAACTAAAGAGCCTCTTGATGAAAGTGAAAGAGGAGACTGAAAAAATTGGCTTAAAGCTCAACATTTAGAAAACTAAGATCATGGCATCTGGTCCCATCACTTCATGGCAATAGATGGGGAAACTGTGGAAACAGTGGCTGACTTAATTTTTCTGGGCTCCAAAATCACTGCAGATGGTGACTGCAGCCATGAAATTAAAAGACGCTTACTCCTTGGAAGGAAAGTTATGACCAACCTGGAAAGCATATTGGAGAAGGCAATGGCACCCCACTCCAGTACTCTTGCCTGGAGAATCCCATGGATGGAGCAGCCTAGTAGGCTGCAGTCCATGTGGTCACTAAGAGTTGGACACAACTGAGTGACTTCACTTTGGACAGCATATTAAAAAGCAGAGACATTACTTTGTCAACAAAGGTCCATCTAGTCAAGGCTATGGTTTTTCCAGGAGTCAGGTATGGATGTGAGAGTTGGACTATAAAGAAAGCTGAGCACAGAATTGATGCTTTTGAACTGTGGTGTTGGTGAAGCCTCCTGAGAGTCCCTTGGACTGCAAGGAGGTCCAACCAGTCCATCCTAAAGGAGATCAGTCCTGAGTGTTCATTGGAAGGACTGATGTTGAAGCTGAAACTCCAATACTTTGGCCACCTGATGCAAAGAGCTGACTCATTTGAAAAGACCCTGATGTTGGGAAAGATTGAGGGCAGGGACAGGGGGATGACAGAAGATGAAATGGTTGGATGCCATCAGTTACTCAGTGGATATTTAGTTCAGTTCAGTTCAGTCCCTCAGTCGTGTCTGACTCTTTGCAACCCCATGAATCTTAGCACACCAGGCCTCCCTGTCCATCACCAACTCCCGGAGTTTACCCAAACTCATGTCCATCGAGTCAGTGATGCCATCCAGCCATCTCATCCTCTGTCGTCTCCTTCTCCTCCTGCCCCCTTTAGTTTGGGTAAACTCCAGGAGTTGGTGATGGACAGAAAGGCCTGGCATGCTGCAGTCTATGGGGTCGCAAAGAGTCAGACATGACTGAGCGACTGAACTGAACTGAATAATTACTGATGTTGAGCATCTTTTCATGTGTTTGTTGGCCATCTGTATGTCTTCTTTGGAGAAATGTCTGTGTAGATCCTCCCCCTAAATTTTGATTGTGCTGATTTTTGGATATGCAGTTCTATGAACTATTTGTGTTTGTATATTCTGGATACTAATCCTTTGTCTGTTTCTTCATTTTTGTTTTATTAATGGTTTCCTTTGCTGTGCAAAAGCTTTTAAATTTAATTAGATCCCATTTGTTTATTTTTGTTTTAATTTTCATTACTCTGCGCTTCCTGATCTTTATATTTGGACATTTCTTAAGGTTTTATCCTGACATCTTGTCCTACAAAAGTCTCAAGAACTTTCACAGCATCAACTATCTCAGCACTGTATAGACTCCCAAGCCCCTCTCTTCCATCTCTCTCAGATTCCAGCTCCTCATCTAGCTGCGTGCTAGACAAGGCTCCTTAAAGCTCTGTTCCTATGAGATGCCAAGGCAATCTGACTATTGGACATAGAGGTATTGGTAACCTCTAGTAGAAAGAGTAGAAGTCATCTTTAAATATCTTCTTGGATGGAACTGACAACAAATGCTCCAGGAAGATTCCATTTGTTGAGCATCTACTAAATGCACTGTATTCAAATATATGTCATTTGAAAATAAACTCCAGGGTATATTTGTTGAGCTAGTAAGAATAATTATTAGACATATCTTTTATCAGTAACTTTCAGTTTCTTATTACACCATTTTCGTGAAATTTCATTTCATGAAATCACATGTTTGATGTGCTTTTGTGTTTGATATGTGTTTTTCTATTACACATGAAACAAACACAGAAAATCCTCATTATGTCAACACTTAATCAAATATTGAGTATCTTTCTGATAAAATAATTTAACTTTTGTGGCACAATTTAAAATATTAAAACCATCAAAGTAGACCTAGTTAGAGATTTTAATATTCAAATTATTTTTTGAGTAATTTATTTTGTTATCACTCTTGTAAGTTTTCTCTTGTTTAGTTAACTGATATAATTCTTCTGGATCTTTTTTAGTGGATTGGCATGTAACTTAAACATTTATCAATCATTATTTTCATTGATCTCACAAAATCCTGTGTCTTTTGCTCAGATTTGCAATTTGACTTTCCTACAGCTTTGGAAATATACTGGGTTTACTGTATATTGGAGAAATTAACAGCATCATTGATAGTATTCGTGAGGATATTAGTGAGGATGTTGCCAAATAGAAGGAATGTTTAAGTCAATTCTCAGCTCAACAGTGACTATTTTAGTGTTCGGATTACTTTTTTGCTATGTATTCTTTAGCACTAGGGCAGCCTTCTCAAACGTTTTATATCAGATACATTTGAAATATTCTCAAGTATCAGGGGACTCCTAGATGAAAAATGTAATCACTTAGTTGTAGATACTATAATTCAATAATAACTGCTAGTGCTTTTTTAAACAGAGCAGTGTTTTCCTGAAAAATCTGTTTAGTTTGGCTGACATTTTAGCCTATTCTTTTGTTGGTCCCCTCTCCTTGCATATTTCAGTGGTACATGTAGAAGAGACTTCAGTTTTTCCCTTTTAAAATGTCCTCCTTGACTTTTTGGTACCTTACCCATGTAAGATTAAAAGCATTATCAAAACTTTCTGTCATATAAATGCTATTGAAATATAGTATGTGATATATGGTAAGTTGCAAGCTTAGGATTTTTCCTGCCTATTTAAAATGAAAATGATTTTTTATACAGCCTTTTTAGAAGAGGGGTAAAAGCCAAGTAGTTAACTTTGTTTCTTGAAATTAATCCCTTTTTTCCTTTTTATGAATTTGCAAAATTTTAAGGCAAATATAGATGGGGAAACAGTGGAAACAGTGTCAGATTTATTTTGGGGGGCTCCAAAATCACTGCAGATGGTAACTGTAGCCATGAAATTAAATGACGCTTACTCCTTGGAAGGAAAGTTATGACCAACCTAGATAGCATATTGAAAAGCAGAGACATTACTTTGCCAACAAAGGTCCATCTAGTCATGGCTATGGTTTTTCCAGTGGTCATGTATGGATGTGAGAGTTGGACTGTGAAGAAAGCTGAATGCTGAAGAATTGATGCCTTTGAACTGTGGTGTTGGAGAAGACTCTTGAGAGTCCCTTGGACTGCAAGGAGATCCAACCAGTCCATTCTGAAGGAGATCAGCCCTGGGATTTCTTTGGAAAGAATGATGCTCAAGCTGAAACTCCAGTCCTTTGGACACCTCATGCGAAGAGTTGACTCATTGGAAAAGATTCTGATGCTGGGAGGGATTGGGGGCAGGAGGAGAAGGGGACAACGGAGGATGAGATGGCTGGATGGCATCATCGACTTGATGGACGTGAGTCTGAGTGAACTCCGGGAGTTGGTGATGGATAGGGAGGCCTGGCGTGCTGCGATTCATGGGGTCGAAAAGAGTCGGACACGACTGAGTGACTGAACTAAACTGAACTGAATATGTTTTTGTTAAGTAACTGGTTTAAGTCAAAATGGGATATAATATTTCTAAAGGTAGGTTTGTTAGGTTTATTTAAATAACATTTATGAACTTACATTAATGTTGTTTTCAATAGGAAAATAAATTAACAGTTGAATAACAAAGTTACTAAAACTATATGTCAAAGCAATATGAGTAAAATTATAGTCTAAGACAACATTTTCTAAGAGACTTTGAAAGAAAACATGTTCTTACTGAGTGGCAATGTCAGGAGTATGTAGATAATTATAAGATTGATATACATGTGTTGGTTTCATGATCATTTTAATAGGCCTAAAAATGCACTTTAATTTTAATTGCTATTTGGAACTAAAAATAAATGATTAATTTTTTTAAAAGAATGATTATGTTTATTTCTTTAATGTGACACCTATGCCATTTTTTGTTGTTGCTTATTTACTTGATTCTGGGCTTAATGTGAGATAAGTTCCCATGGATTTTATTTTCAGCAAAAATGAGACAATTTCTGTCCTTTTTTTGATGTTTCTTAAAAAATATTTTCTCATACATTGTTTTTGCTGTTGTTGTTCAGTCACTAAGTTGTGTTCAACTCTGCAACACCATGGACTGCACATGCCAGCTTCCTCTGTCCTCCACTATCTCCCAGAGTTTGCTCAAATTCATGTATGTGAGAATTCTCATACATATATACAGAGATAAAGATGGCAGCAAACCCTGAAACCCACTTCAAAAACTGATAATCAGTTCAGTTCAGTTCAGTTCAATCGTTCAGTCGTGTCCGACTCTTTGCGACCCCATGAATCACAGCATGCCAGGCCTCCCTGTCCATCACCAACTCCCGGAGTTCACTCAAACTCACATCCATTGAGTCAGTGATGCCATCCAGCCATCTCATCCTCTGTCGTCCCCTTCTCCTCCTGCCCCCAATCCCTCCCAGCATCAGAATATTTTCCTATGAGTCAACTCTTCGCATGAGGTGGCCAAAGGACTGGAGTTTCAGCTTTAGCATCAGTCCTTCCAAAGAACACCCAGGGCTGATCTCCTTTAGGATGGACTGGTTGGATCTCCTTGCAGTCCAAGGGACTCTCAAGAGTCTTCTCCAACACCACAGTTGAAAAGCATCAATTCTTTGGCGCTCAGCCTTCTTCACAGTCGAACTCTCATATCCATACATGGCCACTGGAAAAACCATAGCCTTGACTAGACAGACCTTTGTTGGCAAAGTAATGTCTCTGCTTTTGGATATAATCAAATGATCATGGTCCTGCTTTATAAGACTAAAAAACCTATGTGTGCATGCTAAGTTGCTTCAGTTGTGTCTGACTCTATGACCCACTGGACTGCAGCCCACCAGGCTCCTCTGTCCATGGGATTCTCCAGGAAAAAATACTGAAGTGGGTTGCCATGCCCAGGATTGAACCTGCATCTCTTATGTCTCTTGCATTGGCAGGTGGGTTCTTTACCACTAGTACCATTGTGGGAAGCCCTAAAAAATCTATAGCAGCCGCTAATGGAGCACCGTGGTCACTGTGTCATCTTTTGCAGAACTCCCTAATGACATCTTATGGAGCCCCACATGGTGTTGCACAGAATTCCATTTGAGAAACTCTGCCCTAGGGATTTGGATAATATATACGAGGATAATGTGAACCCCTGTAATTAATTATTAACCTAAAATTTTTTTTCAGTCTGTATACCACTGAAAATTGTGTCATCCATATTTTGTGAAACAATATATAAAAGGGCAAGTAAAATCTGGATATGTTTAAAAGAGGGGGAAAAGGCATGACAAATGAGAATCAGGACAAAGGCCAATAGGGCAGGGATTCTATAATAAATAGAACTGGATAACACCCACAAAGAACTTTTTGACAAAAGTAGAGGGGCCTGAAGTTGGGGAAAAATTATGGTTGCGTTGTAGAGGCTTTGAATTGAAAAAACCAAAGGTCTTGAAAATCTACTAAGATTTTGAAGAGTAAGTGAGACTTATGAAATTGATTGGGAAAAGATGAATCTGGCAGTGTGGGAAGAATCTAAAAGCAGACAGGCAAGTACATTCTTGTGATAATTCATGCAAGTGGAAATAATAGCCAGAACCAGAATGGTGGCAATAGATGTGAAGGAATGGGTTGGGTATGGAACATATGGTGAATAGCTTTCATGATATCTGGGGTCAATCTGACAATGAACATATTTCTATTCGTGGTTATGGTATTAATATATCTGTTTTCAGAAATATTAAAAATGTGAAATTGAGTAAATTTTTTGGGAAGTGTTTCTAGGCTGAGCTGTTTTCTGAGACTCCCCAGCCAGTCATCTTTCCTGGCCTTGTCTCCTGACACTGTTCCTCTCATTTCTTTTCATTAGAGAGTACAGATCCCACAGTGCCAGATTTTTAAATTTTTTGAGAAGAACTGTAAATCTAGCTAGTTTGTGATATCTTCCCATTTCTAAATGTTAGCAATTCAATTTTTTTAACAAATAAAATAAAATATACTATATCTTATGTACTAGACTTGGTTGCCAATTTGTGACCTTTATCTGGAGTTGTGTATGCTGCTTTCAGAAATCACCTTGAAGTGAACCCTGAACCAAATGGTAATAGTCCCTTTTGGAAGCCTCTGTATAATTCTTATTAGCAGGAAGCTCATAAAAACATTTTTTTTTTAGTAGTTAATAGTTTCATTTTGTTGGGATGTTGATTTGAAAGTTACAAGCCTTTCTCTGCTTCTTCCCAGCCAGGTCTCTAGACAAACTGTATAACTTTGCTGATTGCTCTGGACTCCATCTGATATTCGCTCTAAATGCACTGCGTCGTAATCCCAATAACTCCTGGAACAGCTCTAGTGCCCTGAGTCTGTTGAAGTACAGTGCCAGCAAAAAGTACAACATTTCTTGGGAACTGGGTAATGGTAAGTAAGGATGTTATTTCCTCTGAATTGACAAGATAAAAGGTGAAAAATAAATTGGCTTGGGATATAGTCTCAGACCATATCTAGTACATCCCAGAAAGCACTGGGGTTGTTTGACCACTGAGTTGACCTTCCAAATAGTAAAAGACCAAACAGTTGGAGAGTAGATTTAGTGAATCCCACTATTTGCATCTACAGTTATCTCTAGTTGCCTTATTCCAAATGTAGGGGAAATGCCACATGTGATGGAGAAAGCAATGGCACCCTACTCCAGTGCTCTTGCCTGGAAAATCCCATGGATGGAGGAGCCTGGTAGGCTGCAGTCCATGAGGTTGCTAAGAGTCGGACATGACTGAGCGACTTCACTTTCACTTTTCACTTTCATGCATTGGAGAGGGAAATGGCAGCCCACTCCAGTGTTCTTGCCTGGAGAATCCCAGGGAAAGAGGAGCCTGGTAGGAGGCTGTCTATGGGGTCACACAGAGTCGGACATGACTGAAGCGATTTAGCAGCCATATGTGACTTATAATTAACAAATTGATGTTAAATCAGATATAGCCTATCTGCACAGCCTAAGCTGCATTTTACAATGTGTCTCTCTGGAACACTGGTCCTGTAAGATGACCTTATAATAATTCGAAAGAGTTTGGTGAAGTATATTCAGGAACTGATCTTCAGTATATGTACGTCTTGAAGGTTCACAATGCACATTAGCATATAAGAGACTCTGTGAAGTCCTCCTGCAATGAGATCTGTGTAACATTTTTAATCCAGCATTAAAAATGTTTTATTTCAAGACAGCATCTCTTTTTTTTAATTTATTTATTTTGACCAAGCTGTGCAGCATGCAGAATCTTAATTCCCCTGACCAGGGATTGAACCGGTGCTCCCTGCATTGGGAACACGGAGTCTTAACCACTAGACCACCAGGAAAGTTTCAGCCCAGCATTTTAAAAATCATTTTAAAAATAGGTTTTGGTTGGTTTCAGGGGAATGCATCTTGTGTAGTCACATATGATCCCATGCTTAGAAAAGAATCATGCTTGATTTAATGCTCTTCTATTGCCATCTTATTTTTAAAATAAAGGGATCTACATTTTCATTTTGCATGGGGCCCTGAAAATTATGTAGCCAGTCATGTTTAATCATTGCAGTCTGTGTATTTGTGTGTGTGAGACAGACCTATTATCATCTCATGGAACAATGTTCCATGGAACACACTTGGGAGAAATACTGCCTAAGTCACACTATTTTTCCTAGTGGTATGAATGTATGATTTGTTATATATATGATATTCTATAAATTCCATGACTGTCTAATATTATTGAGTCAACTAATATGGATTATAGTTAAAATTATGGATAATTTAAATTGGAAAATATTCTGATTCCCTAATTAAAACATATTTTGGTAAATCTTAGAACAAAACAATTGAGTCTAATAAACCAAGAATTCTTTTAAAATTACTGTTACAAGTTGATATTAACATTTTGGTCCATGACCTGGTATATATATAGCTAACTCATATTTGTTCGGAGCACTGAGTGTGTTTGTGTACACATGCACGTGTGTGTTTTTATGCACTCTAGAATTTGAAATTCTCATAAGGAAGCAGGAGATGAGGATTTTTTCAGAACAAGTGTCTTTTTTTTCCTATCATTAACCATTTACTGGAATGTAGCTCTCTCTTCCTTCCCTGGAGTCAGGGAAATTGGGAGATAGTTAGCTACCAAATGGAGACTTGAGCTGAACTGAAGCTAATTTGGATACAGGGAGCAAAACTAGGGTTACAGGGAGCGTAACTAGAGTAGCCTGAGATTTTTCATCTTCCCAACCAGTCTAAGTATCATACATTCTAGGACAAAAGCAAGCATGATGTGGTCAGCTTAGAATGAGGCAAAATTATTACACAGCAAAGAGATTTACTGATCCCTTCCCATCCTATCTTCTATTTCATGTCAGAATATCTTGACATTCTTTGGTATTTTGTGTTGTCTACCCATGACTACCGTACCTAACCTTACCCTGTTCCTATATTAGACTCTACCCAGCTTATCTCTTTTCTCCAAACACAACAGAATACTGTTCAAACAATGCATTCTCCAAACAGGACATTAGAGCTCTCATGAGGGACAATGTTTAAAACGAGTGAGTGAAAGACAGTAAGGAGTGGTAGGGCCTCTGGTGAACTACAGAATACATGCTCTGCCTAAACTATTTGTTTTCTTTCTAAATTATTTCTAAATAAAATTTGTTTGTAAAAGAATCTCAGCTGTATTGTAAAGTAATTATCCTCCAATTAAAATAAATAAAAAGAATCTCAGCTGGTTGTAGATAAGCACAAAGCAATTAAAACTTACTTACCAGTGACTGATGGGAGTAATTCCTCCAGGGTTTTTGGCATCTCTGAATTTGGGAGCTTATTAAACTAAGTAAATCTTTAATTGATATAACTGAAGTGATTTGGTGGCAGGAGGTGGGTGGGGAGAGTATATGCATCTTTCTGTATATTTCTATCTGTTCCAAATAACTGAGAGTCTGCCTCTTTCCATCCTTCCCCCAAATTACATTGAACAGTTTGGAGATGGAGCTAATTGCATTTTAAAAATGTTCAGTCACCTTAGCCACACTTGATTCTCATCATCATCTTTTTGGTGTCTCTTCAAGGATGAACAAAAACAAAGAATCAGTTTTGAGGAGGAGAAAAGGCATGGTCATAGATAAGAAAATAGGGATATAGACAGGAATACAGAAAAATAACCAAGGCTATGAATTTAAAAATTCAATAAGATAGAAAGTATCTGGTAAAGTTTCTTGTGAGAATTTCCATCAAGGTAGATATAGATAGTTTTTTGAGTTTCTAGTCAAGAAGACTGGAGTTGATCGGTTTACCCCTTCTTCCTTTTATTTTAAAAGCTGCATTTCTATTTTTTGATATGACAAATAAGTAGTCTGCCCAACTAAACACACCTTTTAGGATTTGAAGATTTATCTTGTAGCTTTTTCTAATTCATTTTAAACTACTGATAGTTTTTCTTATGCTAGCACCATATCCCTAGAGATATCCAGTGTATTCTGCTCACAACTATTCTATGTTGTATATTCAGGTCCTTGCCCCTCAAAAATTATCTGGTCATCTTCCTGGCCTGGATTGTCTCTCCAATCTTTTACCCATTTTCTTCTCTGTAACCTTATCTTTTTGGACAGATGTAATAGTTTAACGATTATATCCACATTTAGGGAGAGACAACAGAACTGGTCAGTTCTCTTATCACTCAACCTCCCATATACTTACATCCTATTAACAAGTACTCCAGAGTAAATCTGGCCTTGGAAAAACTGAAGTAGATATTTCTTTGGTTGTTTCTCTTAGAGTAGCTAAACTTCAAATGACTTACTTTTTTTCTTCTTTAAAATTGGTGAATAGTGTGGGCTACAGACCATGAAAACAAAAACATACTTAATTTCGAGAGGTGAAAATTTAGTAAGCTTAGGATGTCAAAGTCTATGAAAGAATGATTTCCTTGATATAAGATTTTTAACAACTATGTTTTGTAGATATGAAATGTTTCCTTGCATGTCATGTCTGACTGGTTGCAACCCCTTGAACTACAGCCCGCCAGGCTCCTCTTTCCATGGAATTTTCCAGCCAAAGATACTGCAGTGGGTTGCCATTTCCTACTCCAAGTCACCACTTTACCTGCTTACTTTTTTCCTTTCCCTCTCTCTGCTTGCTTCTCACCTTCATCAACTATCTTCTCTATTCTTTTTCCACATACTCCCATCTACATATATACTCTCAACAAGTTCATAGACCTATACAACTATTTCCACAGTCCAATTTTAGAACATTTCCATAACTCCAAAAAGATCCCTCATGTTGGTTTTCAGCCAGTCTCTGTAACCATTCCCAGTCCCAGGAGACATTAATCTGCTTTTGGTCTTTTGTGGACATTTCACGTAACTGGAATCGTACAGTATGTAGACTTTTGCATCTGTAGATTTCTTTAACTTAGCAAGTTTTTGAGGTGTATCCGTGTTGTAGCATGTAAAAGTAGTTCATTCCTTTTAATTGCTGAATGCTATTCCAATGCATGAATATACACATATATTCATACATATATACGTGTATACATATACACGTATATATATATATAACATTTTATTTTTCCATTCACCAGATTACAAGCATTTAAATTGTTTCTGTTTTTTTATTATGATCGGTAATGGTGCTGAAATATTCATTTACAAGTCTGTGTGTGGTTCTATACTTTCATTTCTTGTAGGAAGATACCTCAGAGGGGAATGGAGTTGCTAGTTTGTATGGTAAATTTATGTTGATTTTTGAACAAATTAACCACACTACTTTCCAAAGTAGTGGTAGCGGTACCATTTTGCATTTTCCTCAATAATGCATGAGGATTACAGTTTTTCTACATCTTTGCAAACACTTTTTATTGTCTATCAGATTAGAGCCATTTTAGTGGGTTTGAAGTAGTATATTAATATGCCTTTAATTAGCACTTTTCTAATGACAAGTGATATTGAGCATCTTTTCACATGCTTATCAACCATTCTTACATTTTCTTAGGTGAAATGTCTACTCAAATCTTTTGTCTTTTAAATTAGGTCATCATATTATTTAGTTGTAAGAGTTTTAAATATATTCTGAATGCAAGATCTTCATCAAACATATGATCTGCAAGTATTTTCTCCCAATCTGTAGCTTATTTTATCATTTTCTTTATGGGGTCTTTTGAAGTTCAGATGTTCTGAATTTTGATAAAGTTCAGCTTATCAACTTTTTTTGATGTGTTATGCTTTTGATATTATATCTTTGCCTAATCCAAGATCACAAAGATTTTTTAACCCAAGGTCACAAAGAGTTTTTTCTATTTTTTCTTTTAAAAGCTTTATAGTTTTTGCTTTTGCTTTTGGGAATAAGATCCAGTAGGAATTAAATTTTGAGTATGATGTGAAATAAGAATCTAAATTCATCTTTTTGCACATGGCTATTAAATTGTCTCAGCATTGTTTATTTAAAAGATTTTCCTTTCCTTATTGAATTCTCTTGACATTTTTGTCAGAAATCAGTTGACCATAAATAGGTTTATTTCTGGGCTCAGTTCTCTCTCACTGATCTGTATGTCTGTTCTTGGACTACATTGTGTGTTTTTGATATATGTATTTATTACAAAATGATCACCATGATAAGTTCAGCTGACATCCATCACCTCACATAGTTACAAATACTTTTATCTTGTGATAAGAACTTTTAGAATCTATTCTCTTATCAAGTTTCAAATATATAATACAGTATCATAACTATAGTCACCAGGATGTATATTATATCCACATGACTTATTTATTTTATAAAGTAAGTTTGTACCTTTTGATCATCCTCACCCATTTTGCCACCCTCACGCCTGCCTCTCTGGTGTAATAATCATGTGCTTAGTCACTCAGTCATGTCCGACTCTGCGACCCCATGGACTATAGCCCTCCAGCCTTCTCTGTCCATGGGGTTCTTCGGGCAAGAATACTGGAGTGGGTCACCACTTCCTACATGTGTGTATTCTTTATGATTTTCTGTATACAAGATATATTGTGAGAATAAAGATGGTTTTGCTTCTTCCTTTCTAATTTAGATGCCTTTTTATTTCTTTTTCTTGCCTAACTGCACTGACTATAATCTCTAATACAAATGTTGAATATAAGTGATAAGAGCATACATCCATGTCTTGTTCCTAATCTTAGGGGGGAAGCATTCAGTATTTGAATTAAGTATGATGTTTTACCATTAAGCACTCAGTATTTTACCCATAAGTATGTAGATTTTTTTTAGATGCTGTTAAGCATCTCCCTTCTATTGAGGAATTTCCCTTCTATTCATAGTTTGTTGAGAGTATTTATCAGAAATGAGTGTTGGATTTTGTAAAAGAGCTTTTCATTTTGTTTCTTTGTTTCTTTGTTGAAATAATAATGTGGTTTTGGTCTTTTATTCTGTTAATACAGTATTTTACATTAGTTGGGTGTTGCTATAAAATCAACTTTGCATTCCTGGTGTAAATCTCACTTGGTCATGGTACTATAATACTTTTTATACATTGCTGGTTTCATTTGGAGATATTTTGTTGCGTATTTTTGAATCTGTATTTATGAGAGATACTCATCCGTAGTTTTCTTATGATGCTTTTGGCTTTGGTATCAGGGGAATATTGGCCTCATAAAATAAGTTGGGAATTGTTCCTTCTTTCTTAATTTTCTGAAAAAGTTTGTGAAGGATTGTGCATTATTTCTTCCTTAAATACATTATAGAATTCACCAATTAATCCATCTGAGTCTGGGCTTCCTTTGTGGAAATAATTTTAATGACTGATTAAATGTTTTTTGTAGTTATAGACCTATTCAGATTTTCTATTTTTTTTTTTAATTTGGGTTTCATAGTTTGTGTCTTTTCTAAAAATTTTTTCATTTCGTCTAAGTTGTGTAAATTATTGGCACAAAGTTGTTCATTTCTTGGTGGTGGTGTTCACTTGCTGACTGTGTCCAACTCTTAGAGACCCCATGGACTGCAGCACACTAGGCTCCTCTGTCCTTCACTATTTCTCAGAGTTTGCTCAGATTCATGTCCATTGAGTCGGTGATGCTATCTAACTATCTCATCCTCCACTGCCCCCTTCTCCTTTTGCCCTCAATCTATCCCAGCATTGGGATCTTTTCCAATGAATCAACTCTTCACATCAGGTGGCCAAAGTATTGGAGCTTCAACTTCAGCATCTGTTCTTCCAGTGAATATTCAGGGTTGATTTCCTTTAGAATTGACTGGTTTGATCTCCTTGCAGTTCAAGGGACCCTAAAGAGTCTTCTCTGGGACCACAGTTTAAAAGCATCAATTCTTCAGCATTCAGCCTTACATTCCTACAGCTTCTTACAATTCTTACAGCTACCCACTCCAGGATTCTGGTCTGGAGAATTCCATTGACGGTATAGTCCATGGGGTCACAAAGAGTCAGACACGACTGAGTGACTTTCACTTTCACTTCTCACAGCCTTCTTTATGGTCGAACTCTCACATCCATACATGACTACTGGAAAAGCCACAGCTTTGACTATATAGACTTTTGTTGACAAAGTGTTGTCTCTGCTTTTTGATATGCTGTCTTGGTTTGTCATAGCTTTCCTTCCAAGGAGCAAGTGTCAGTAGTCCCTTATCCTTTTAACTAATGTGAGGTCCTTAATAGTATTTCCTCTTTTATTCCTAAATTTGGTCATCTGTTTCTTCTCTCTTTATTTTTTGGCCAGTCTAGCCAAAGGTTGTATCAATTTTGTAGATCTTTTTAAAGAACCAACTTTTACTTCAGTGGATTTTTCTCCTTTATTATATCATTGATTTCTACTCTAATTTTTATTATTTTCTTTCTTCTTGCTTTGATTTTATATCCCTCTTCTTTTTCTCTTTGTTTTTAAGAGAAAAACTTAGATTATTGACTTGAGATCTCTCTTATTTTCTAATATAGGAGTCTGTAAGGCTGTAAGCACTGTTTTTTTTCCTAACCAATAAAAAATGTTAGAAGTCTAACATATACGTATCACCAGAGCTTTCCCCCCACCGAGATCTGTTTCTTGGCTTACAGATGGCCACCTTCTCACTATGTCCTCACATGGCCTCTGCGTGTGTATCCCAATCTCTTATTGCTCAAATTAACTTTTTAAAAAACTTTTTAAAAGAATGGTTTTAGGTTCACAGCAAAACTGAGAAGGTACTGAGATTTCCCATATATTCTTTGCCCCCACACTTGGGCAGCCTCCCCCAATATCAATATCCCTCACCAGAGTGGTACGTTTGTTACAGTTGATGAACCTACATTATACATCATAATCACCCAAAATTCATAGTTTATATTATGGTTCACTATTATGGTTCACTCTTGATGAGTACATAGTATGGGTTTGAGATGTATAATGACATGTATCCATCATTATAGTATCATGTAGAGTATTTACTGCCCTAAAAATCCTTTGTGCTCCACCTATTCATCCCTCCCACCTCTCCCCAATCCCTGGCAACCACTGATCCTTTTACAATCTGTAAAGTTTTTCCTTTTATTTTTATGATATAAGAATATCATATATTTGGAATCATACAGTATTACAGCTTTTTAAGATTGGCTTCTTTCACTTAATGCCAGCTTCCCTGGTGGCTCAGACAGTAAAGAGTCTGCCTGCAATGCAAGAGACCCAGGTTCAATCCCTGAGTCAAGAAAATCCCTTGGAGAAGGAAATGGCAACCCATTCCAGTAGTCTTGCCTGGAAAATCCCAAGGATGGAGGAGCCTGGTGGGCTACAGTCCATGGGGTTGCAAAGAATCCGACACTACTAAGTGACTAACACTTTCTTTCACTTAATGATATACATTTAAAGTTCCTCCATAGAACCTTTCATGGCTTGATGGCTCATTTCTTTTTAGTGCTGAATAATATTCCATTGTGTGAATGTACTACAGCTTATTTATCTATTCATCTACTGAAGAACATCTTGTTTGCCTCCAACTTTTGGCACTTGTGAATACAGATGCCATAAATCCATGTGCAGACAAAGTGAGGACATAAGCTTTCATCTCCTCTGTGTAAAAGCACGGAGAAGGCAATGGCACCCCACTCCAGTACTCTTGCCTGGAAAATCCCATGGACGGAGGAGCCTGGTAGGCTGCAGTCCATGGGGTCGCTAGAGTCGGACACAACTGAGCGACTTCACTTTCACTTTTCACTTTCAGGCATTGGAGAAGGAAATGGCAACCCACTCCAGTGTTCTTGCCTGGAGAATCCCAGGGACGAGGAAGACTGGTGGGCTTCCATCTGTGGGGTCGCACAGAGTTGGACACGACTGAAGTGACTTAGCAGCAGCAGCAGCAGTATAAAAGCAAGGCACATGATTGCTGGATTATATGCTCAGAGTATGTTTTGTTTGTAAGAAACCACCAAACTTCCAGAGTAACCATATCATTTTGCATTCCCATCAGCAATAAATGAGAGTTCTGTTCCTCTAATTCCTCCATATTCTAGCTAGTATTTGGTGGTGTTAGTGTTACAAATTTTGGCCATTCTTAATAGGTATATAGTGGAACTTCATTGTTGTTTTAATTTGCACTTCCCTGATGACATATAAAGTAGAACATCTTTTTTCATATACTTGTTTGCCATCTGTATGTCTTCTGGTGAGTATCTGTTAAGACCTTTAGCATATTTTTAAATCAGGTTGTTTGTTTTCTTAGTAAGTCTTAAGCTCTTTCTATATTTTTAATAAGTCATTTATTAGGTATGTCTTTTGTAAGTATTTTCTCCCGATCTTAAGCTAGTCTTCTATTCTCTCAACATTGCCTTTTGCAGAGCAAAAGTTTTTAATTTTAATGAAGTCCAGTTTCTTAATTATTGCTTTCATGGATTGTGCCTTTGGTGTCATCCTATACATTTTTATGTATTATATTTTCATTTTCATTTCATTAAAATATTTTCTAATTCTTCTTGCAATTTCCTCTTTGACTCATGGATTATTTGTCTGATTTCCAAATATTTATAGATTCTCAAATTTCTTTCCATTGTTGAATTCCAGTTTAATTCTATTATGGTCAGGGCACACATATATTAACATACACTGGTGTTCTTTATTTCTCTGTGTGCTTTTGGATCACTATCTGCTGTCATTTTCTTTCAACCTAAAAGATATCCTTTCTTATTTCTTGTAAGACAGATTTTCTTACAACAAGTTCTGTCCTTTGTTTTTCTGGGAAGATCTACATTTTGCTTTCAGCTTTGAAGCATAGATTGCTGCATACAGAATTGTTGATTGATGTTTTTCCCAGAATTTTGGATGTATCCTCTCACTGTCTTCTGGCCTTATTTCTAATAAAAATTCAGCTACTAATTCCATTGTGTTCTAAATGTGAAGAGTTGTTTCAGTTCCAAGATTTCCATTTGATAATTTTTTGTAATTTCTGTCTGTATTTATTTTTAGTATCTCTATATTTATATGTAATTAGTCAGTAAAATCATACCTTAATTTTTTATTCTTCCATTAGTTCTTTAAGCATATTTATAAAAGCAGTTTTGAAGTCCTTGTCTGCTAAGTCCTACATCTGAGTTCCCTAAGAAATAGTTTCTTTTTTCTTTTTTGCTTGCTTATGGGTAGTACTTTCCTATTTTTTTACATGCTGTCATTTTTTGTGGTTTAAAACTATACATTTTAGATAATATGTTGGGGGTAACTCTGGATTCCAAATCCTCCTTTCCAGAGGTTTTTTTGTTGTTTCTTTTCTGTTTGTTTAGTCACTTCCTGGACTAGTTCCATAGAGTTCATTTCCCTTGCATCATGTAGCTACTAATATCTATTCGTGTTTTTTTTTTTTTTTTATTTTTCAATTATTTTTTAATTGTAAAGCTGGCTTCCCAGGGGTTACCTCTGCGTCGGCATAGCTTAGTGGTGAGGTGACGAATGATCAGAGGTTACGCTTGCCTTGAGCTGTTACGGCTTCATCTTTACCATTAGATCTGTGTATAGGTTTGTGAACACATTCAAAATTCAGGCATTTTGCAAGTCTTACTGGCTTTTAATTTCTGACCTGCCTTTTCATGTGTCCTTTATGAGTATATTATGTTTCATATTCATCTGGGAATGTGTAGATAGCTAGTGCCCTCTCCAGTCCCTCCTGAGAACAACTTTCCAGACTACGAGGGGTATTTGTGGGTTTACCAAAATCCTCAGTGATTTCCTCGCTCCCCAAATCTCCCTGTTACATTTCTTGTGAGTCTGCTGATCTATTTCTTGCCCCTACCAGTGTCAAAACCTCAAGTTAACCAAAATGTTGGCCTTCTCTGGGATATGTCCTTCATTGCGAATCAAGTTAGCTCTTCCAGCAGCGGAGCTGCTGATTTTAGGACTTTCCTTGTCTTTTTAGGACGACCAAGTTAATAGGAACTGGGCGAGAGGATTCCACTCAGCCACTTTGCTATAATTGAACATTAAATTTTTTCTGTCTTTTTGACACAAGGATCATCTTTATGAAGCGTTCCCTTCTTACCATTTGTATTAGTTTTCTAGGCCTGTCATGACAAGCTTAGTGGTGTAACACAAGAGATATTTGTTCTATCACAGTTTAGGAAGTCTGAGATCAAAGCATTGCCAAGGTTAATTCCTTCTGGAGACTTTAAGAGAGAATCTATTCAGTGCCTCTCTCTAGCTTCTAATAGCTACCAGCAAGCCTTGGAATAGCAGTATCCCTTGAATTCTTGCCTCCATTGACACATGGGCTTCCTCCCTGTGTGTCTGTGTACCTGAATCTTCCTCTCCTTTCTCTATAAAAACACCAGTCTTTGGATTTAGGGCACATCCTAATCCCATATGACCTCATCTTGAGTAATTACTTCTTCAAAGACCCTATTTCCAAATAAGATTACATTCTAAAGTTTTGGATTGACATTAATTTGGGGGGATACTGTTCAACTCAATATGCCATTTATTATAAACTATCATTTGAAAATCAGTATGGTCTTTCTGTTGTGGATTAGATGACCTTTTGTGAAGATTAGTTTGAAAATAAATAGAATGATAAAATGGCACTTGACTTTTTTGCTGGGATAGTTTCTCAAGTTCAGCTAGCTTGCACCCTCCTTTGGTTATTTTATTTACATTGTTAAGAAAAAAGGGAGAAAGATCTGTGGCTAGGAAAAGGTTGGCAGAACCTCACTCTTCCCAACTCTGACTTGCATGTCTGCTTTTAATCTAGAACCAAATAACTATCGGACCATGCATGGCCGGGCAGTAAATGGCAGCCAGTTGGGAAAGGATTACATCCAGCTGAAGAGCCTGTTGCAACCCATCCGGATTTACTCCAGAGCCAGCTTGTATGGCCCTAATATTGGGCGGCCCAGGAAAAACGTCATCGCCCTTCTAGATGGGTAGGTCAGATTATTTAGCAGTTTTTAAAACGTTTTTCATTACATGTAATGAGTTAATGTATTTGTACTCTTCCTGGTTATTTCCGGTCTTAAGAAGGACAGAGAGACTCTTTCAAAATGAAAATTCCCACCATAAACCAAGGATTCTCTACAAACAGTGCAAGAACTTATCTCTCCAGGCCTTCCACAGTCAGCAGAAGTGGGTGGGATTGGGAAGAATATCGCAAACTCCAAAACAGGTTGGAAAGGCTGTGTTGTTTTAAAAAGCACATTTAATATTATAGCATTGCATAATATAACTTAATATTTTTAAAGGGCGAAATATTATCTGCTATACTCTTGGGAACTCTTATAGAAAGTAAAATTTGACAAAATCCTGGACACTGAAACTAGGTTAAAAAGTTGAGAAACACTACAAACATCTGTACATTAAAGCATAGCTTAACAAATTTGTTAGGTATTCTAGAGAATTACTATCGTGTGATTTATTTAATTTTGACTGAATCGAACAATCATTTATTAAGCATTGGTTGTGGATGGTCACTGTGTTAAATGCTGCCTTCCCCAGTGCTGCTGGTGGGCCAGGCCCAGATAAAATAAGTGGAATATTCATGCATGTTGAGTCTAATTATGCAGGGTTGGAGGGAATGTCGCAGGGAATAGCATGAGGAAGACTGGAGTTAGATGTTGAATCCAAGACCCAAAGTGGAGATGTGACTATACCTGGAAGGGCGGGAACAAGGAAGGTGGAAGAGGCAGGAGTTCATCTGGCATATGTTTTATGCAGCATCCTGTCATATTCTGGGATAGTTATGGTTATTCCTATAAATTCAAAAACAAGTAAGGTGTTTTCCAGTGAATTGTACAGCCCAAGTGAGGTTAGATAAATGCTATACAAGTATAAACAGATATATCCCAGTAGAAAGAAACCTATGGCAACCTCCTTAATGGTCCTTCTGGCTTGATGGCTCTTATGACTCTCTCTCTTCCCTTTTGTGGTAGCTTAGTCTTGATCTAAGCTAATTAACATAGCAGATGTTATTGAAGGCTTGGGAAGGTGGAAGGATTTACACTGTAACATTAACAGTCTGAATTTTAATTTTAGGTATTTTCCTCTTTACAAAGACTCCCCAAGCCTTTATATTAACTCCTGTCCTTCCTTCACCTTTTTTTGTTTATCCCCCTCCTTCTAGTTCCCTTTTGCCTTGCAGAACAATTTTTCTGACCTTTACTCCTACCTACAAGTACAAACTCTGGGCTTCCTTTTGCATACTTTTGCTGAACTTTTAAATTATCTCGTGTATGTGGTGGAGAGGGGGGAGGGTGATGAAGAAGTTGGCCTTATTTTACATGTTGTAATTAGGGGATAAGAATCACATATTTAGAACATTTTCATAGTTCATAATACATAAGCAAAGCCAATAACTAAGTCCACATAGTTATTCTTTTAGATTATATCTTTTCTTTAATGATCTGATTAATATAGTTTCATGGGACTGATAGTGTCTTCTCAGTAGCATGACTTTGTATCAGTAATTCATTCATTCTGCAACTACTTCTTGAGTAATTGCTATGTTCCAGGTACTGTGTTTTAAAACAGGAGTGTTATAATAAACAAAAACAAATACTTTCTCTACCTTCATGGAGTATGTCCTATGGTAAGGGAGACATAGGCAATAATCAACTTATCTTAAGACTGAAACAATAACAAGGAGAGGAACAAGGTTCTATGAATGACTGTAAATGCTGAGATTTGACCAAGTTAGGTGGTTGGAAGTGTTCTCTAAAGGATTAACACGTAAGAGGAACAACCACATGAGAAGATGCTGAACGTTGCTTATCATCAGAGAAATGCAAATCAAAACCACAACGAGATAGCACCTCACGCCTGTCAGAATGGCTATCGTCAAAAAGACCACAAATAACAAATGTTGGTGAGGATATAGCGTAAAGGAACCCTAGTCTACTGTTGGTAGGAATGTAAATTGGTGCAGCCTCTTTGGAAAACAGTATGGAGATTACTCAAAAAACTAAAAATAGAACTACCATATGATCCAGCAATCCCACTTATGGGTATATATCTGAAGAAAATGAAAACACAAATTCAAAAAGATATATGTACCCCAGTATTCATAGCAACATTATTTAAGATATGGAAGCAACCTAATGAATGGATAAAAATTTGGAATGGAAATATTGCTCATCCATAGAAAGGAATGAATTTGCCATTTTCAACAACATGAATAGACCTGAAAGGTACTATGCTTTGTGAAAAAACCAAACAGAGAAAGATAAATACTTTGTGTTATTACTTATATGTGGAAACTAAAAAATAAGCAAATTAATAAATATAAAAAACAGAAACAGTCACAGATATAGAGAACAAACCAGTGGTTACCAGTGGAGAGAAGGGAAGGGGAAGGGACAAGACAAGGGTAGGAGATTAGGAGGTACAAACACAAGCTTATGTATAAAATAAATAAGCTAACAAGTATATATGGTACAGCATGAGAAATATAGTCAATGTTTTACAGTAACTTTAAATGGAGTATGATCTATAAAAATATTGAATCGGTATGTCATACACCAGAAATAATATAATGTTGTAAATCAACTGTACTTCAATTTTTAAAAATTCATTTAAGTGTAATTTGAACTTGAATGAGTGTTAACTAGACAAAATGAGAAATGAACAGTGTCAGTGTTCTTGGAAAATGAAAAGCATGTGCAAAGATCCTAAGGATGAAAAAGGGGCCAGATTGACAAAAGAAAGGTATATTTAGAGAAGTAATTATGTATATCTATGGCTGATTCATGTTGAGGTTTGACAGAAAACAACAAAATTCTGTAAAGCAATTATCCTTCAATAAAAAATAAATGAATTTAAAAAAACTAAACAAAAAAGAGTTATATAGAGACTTATAGGCATAATGAAGGGCTTAGAATTTCTTCTAAGCACAGTGAGAAAGATACTGAATGTTTCTAACCTGGGGAGTGAAAAAATTTGATTTATTGCACAGAAAGTATTCTATGTCTCCTCTATGACAAATAGATTGGAGAGGAGGCAGGGAAATCAGTGAGAAAAGCTGTTATAGTGGTACACATAATGATAGGAACCTGAAATGGGTTGTGGAAATGGAACGTGTCATTGGCAGTGGAAGCCACAGGACGATATGTTGGATAAGGGTATGGTGATGTGCTCCTTCATGGATCACAGCTGTGTTGTGGTGAAGGGACTCTTGTGTAACTCAATGAAGCTATGAGCTGTGCCCTGCAGGGCCACCCAAGATGGATGGGTCATATTGAAGAATTCTGTCAAAATATGGTCCACTGCAGAAGGGAATCGCAAACCACTCCAGTATTCTTGCTACGGGAACACCATGAACAGTATAAAAAGGCAAAAAGATATGAAATTGGAAGATAAGTCCCCCAGATCAGAAGGTGTCCAATGTGATACCAGTGAAAAGTGGAAGGCAATTTACATATGGCTTCAGAAAGAATGAAGTGGCTGTGTCAGAGGAGAAATGACGCTCAGTTGTGGATGTCTCTGGCAGTGAAAGTAAAGTCTGATGCTGTAAAGAACAATATTGCTTTGAACCCTGGAATGTTAGGTCCATGAACCACGTTAAATTGGATGTGGTCAAGCAGGAGATGGAAGAGTAAACATCAACATCTTAGAAATCAGTGAACTAAGATGGATGGGAATGGGCAAATTTCACTCAGATGACCACTGTATCTACTACTGTGCAGTAATCCCTTGGAAGAAATGAAGTAGCCCTCATAATCAACAAAAAAGTCTGCAGTACTTGGGTGCAGTCTCTAAAATGACAGAATGATCTCAGTTCATTTCCAAGGCAAACCATTTAACATCACAATAATCCAAGTCTATGACTAGAGATCTCTTCAAGAAAATCAGAGATACCAAAGGAACATTTCATGCAAAGATGGGCTCGATAAAGGACAGAAATGGTATGGACCTAACAGAAGCAGAAGATATTAAGAAGAGATGGCAAGAATATACAGAAGAACTGTACAAAAAAGATCTTCACGATGCAAATAATCACGATGGTGTGATCACTCACCTAGAGCCAGACATCCTGAAATGTGAAGTCAAGTGGGCCTTAGAAAGCATCACTACGAACAAAGCTAGTGGAGGTGATAGAATTCCAGTTGAGCTATTCCAAATCTTGAAAGATGATGCTGTGAAAGTGCTTCACTCAATATGCCAGCAAATTTGGAAAACTCAGCAGTGGCCACAGGACTGGAAAAGGTCAGTTTTCATTCCAATCCCAAAGAAAGGCAATGCCAAAGAATGCTCAAACTACCACACAATTGCACTCACCTCACACACTAGTGAAGTAACGCTCTAAATTCTCCAAGCTAGGCTTCAGCAATATGTGAACTGTGAACTTCCTGATGTTCAAGCTGGTTTTAGAAAAGGCAGAGGAACCAGAGATCAAATTGCCAACATCCGCTGGATCATGGAAAAAGCAAGAGAGTTCCAGAAAAACATCTATTTCTGCTTTATTGACTATGCCAAAGCCTTTGACTGTGTGGATCACAATAAACTGTGGAAAATTCTGAAAGAGATGGGAATACCGGACCACCTGATCTGCCTCTTGAGAAATCTGTATTCAGGTCAGGAAGCAACAGTTAGAACTGGACATGGAACAACAGACTGGTTACAAATAGGAAAAGGAGTACATCAAGGCTGTATATCGTCACCCTGTTTATTTAACTTATATGCAGAGTACATCATGAGAAACGCTGGACTGGAAGAAACACAAGCTGGAATCAAGATTGCTGGGAGAAATATCAATAACCTCAGATATGCAAATGACACCACCTTTATGGCAGAAAGTGAAGAGGAACTCAAAAGCCTCTTGATGAAAGTGAAAGTGGAGAGTGAAAAAGTTGGCTTAAAGCTCAACATTCAGAAAACAAAGATCATGGCATCCGGTCCCACCACTTCATGGGAACTAGATGGGGAAACAGTGGAAACAGTGTCAGACTTTATTTTTGGGGGCTCCAAAATCACTATAGATGGTGTCTGCAGCCATGAAATTAAAAGACGCTTACTCCTTGGAAGGAAAGTTATGACCAACCTAGATAGCATATTCAAAAGCAGAGACATTACTTTGCCAACAAAGGCCCATCTAGTCAAGGCTATGGTTTTTCCTGTGGTCATATATGGATATGAGAGTTGGACTGTAAAAAAGGCTGAGCGCCAAAGAATTGATGCTTTTGAACTGTGGTGTTGGAGAAGACTCTTGAGAGTCCCTTGGACTGCAAGGAGATCCAACCAGTCCATTCTGAAGGAGATCAACCCTGGGATTTCTTTGGAAGGAATGATGCTAAAGCTGAAACTCCAGTACTTTGGCCACCTGATGGGAAGAGTTGACTCATTGGAGAAGACTCTGATGCTGGGAGGGATTGGGGACAAGAGGAGAAGGGGACGACAGAAGATGAGATGGCTGGATGGCATTACTGACTCAATGGACTTGAGTCTGAGGGAACTCTCGGAGTTGGTGATGGACAGGGAGGCCTGGCATGCTGCGATTCATGGGGTCACAAAGAGTTGGACACAACTGAGCGACTGATCTGATGCCCCAACCACTAATGCCAAAAAGTTGAAGTTGACCCTAAGTTCTATGAAGACCTATGAAACCATCTAGAACACCAAAAAAAAAAAAAAAAAAGATGTCCTTTTCATCACAGGGATTGGAATGCAAAAGTAGGAGATCAAGAGATACCTGGAGAAGCAGGCAGTTTGGCCTTGGAGCTCAAAATAAAGCAATGCAAAGACTAATAGAGTTTTGTCAAGAGAACACACTGGTCATAGCAAACACTCTCTTCCAACAACACAAGAGATGACTCTATACATGGGCATCATGGAAATGCTGCTGCTGCTGCTAAGTCACTTCAGTCGTGTCTGACTCTGTGCCACCCCATAGACGACAGCCCACCAGGCTCCCCCGTCCCTGGGATTCTCCAGGCAAGAACACTGGAGTGGGTTGCCATTTCCTTCTCCAATGCAGGAAAGTGAAAAGTGAAAGTGAAGTCGCTCATCCGTGTCTGACTCCTAGCGACCCCATGGACTGGAGCCCACCAGGCCCCTCCATCCATGGGATTTTTCAGGCAAGAGTACTGGAGTGGGTTGCCATTGCCTTCTCCGTCATGGAAATGGTCAATATCAAAATCAGATTGATTATATTCTTTGCATCCGAAATTGGAGAAGCTCTATACAGTCAGCAAAAACAAGACCTGGAGCTGACTACGGCTCAGATCATGAGCTCTTTTTTGCAGAATTCAGACTTAAATTTAAGAAAGTAGGGAAGACCACTAGACCATTCAGGTATGACCAAAATCAAATCATTTATGATTGTATGGTAGAGATGATGAATAGATTCAAGGAATTAGATCTGGTAGACAGAGTGCCTGAAGAATTATGGAAAGAGGTTCTTAACATTGAACAGGAGGCAGTGACCAAAACCATCTCAAAGAAAAAGAAATGCACAAAGGCAAAGTGTTTGTTTGAGGAGGCTTTACAAATTGCTGAGGCAAGAAGAGAAGTGAAAGGCAGGGAGAAAGGGAAGGATATTCCCAACTGAATGCAGATTTCCAAAGAACAGCAAGGAGAGATAAGAAGGCCTTCTTAAGTGAACAATTCAAAGAAATAGAGGAAAACAATAGAATGGGAAAAGCTAGAGACCTTTTCAAGAAAATTGAAGATACCAGGGGAACATTTCATGCAAGTACGGGCTTTATAAAGGACAGAAATGGCAAGGACCTAACAGAAGCAGAAGAGATTAAGAAGAGGTGGCAAGAATACACAGAAGAACCATACAAAAAAATCTTAATGACCCAGATAACCATGATGGTGTGGTCACTCACCTACAGCCAACCTCCTAGAGTGTGAAGTCAAGTGGGCCTTAAGAAGCATTACTTCAAACAAAGCTAGTGGAGGTGATAGAATTCCAGCTGAACTATTTAAAATCCTAAAAGATGATGCTATTAACATGCTGCACTCAATATGTCTGCAAATTTGGAAAACTCAGCAGTGGCCACAGGACTGGAAAGGTCAGTTTTCATTCCAATCCCTAAGAAAGGCAATGCCAGAGAATATTCAACCTACCTTACAATTGCACTCATTTTACATACTAGTAAGGTAATGCTCAAAATCCTTCAAGCTAGGCTTCAACAGTACTTACCCGAGGACTCCCAGATGAACAAGCTGGTTTTAGAAAAGGCAAATGAATCAGAGATAAAACTGCCAACATTCATTGGATCATAGAAAAAGCAAGGCGATTCCAAAAAACATCTAATTCTGCTTCATTGACTACGCTAAAAGCTTTGACTGTGTGGATCGCAACAAACTGTGGAAAATTTTAAAAAGATGGGAATACCAGACCGCAAAGAGTCATACATGACTTAGCGACTGAAAACAACAACAACGGAAATAGAGGAGATTAGTTAGAAAATATAAAGAAAAGAGCCAAAGGCTTAGGAGAGAGCTCAAAGGAACTATCATGTTCAGAGATGTGAGAAAAGAGGGATGGCCTCATAATGTAAGAGAAAAGGGAGAGAGAGAGGTGTAGGAACCAAGAAAACAGAGGAGATGCTGCTGGAAGGCCAAGAAGACAAGTAACAGGAAGACAGAAAAGTGCCATTGAACCTGGGAACATGCAGGTTGTTGGTGACCTTGAAAAATATAATTCAGTGGGGTGGTGGAACTGAAGTCAGATCACAATAGTTTGTAGAGTGAATGAGGAGTGAGAAATTGGAAACAATAATGTGGACAGCTCTTAGGAAAATTTGTACTGTGAAAGAGAGTAGAAAAATGAAGGGAGATTTGGGGTCAAGGGAGATAATGGCATTTTTCCATTTAATTTAATGTGGGAGATAGCAGAACAGGTTTGTATGTTGAGACTTATATAGGAGAGAAGAGCTAGATGGTATAAGAGATAAAGGATATAACCAAATTAGAAGTTTTTTAAGGCTAGAAGAAATAGAATCCAGAGGAATTGGACTTTACATTTAATAAAGGCCCATTTAAGAGAGATAGTTACACCAGGGTAACAGAAGGTAAGAAACAAATATTTCTCTATGTCAAAGATTAAAAAATCATACTGAGGAGATATAACGTATAGCTAAGGCATCCTAGTACATGGTGTAACTGTGAGCATATAGATGTTAGCTTGCTGTGAATAAGAACTTGGACACAATCGTAAGGGACAGTTTAAAGAATGAGCATGTGACCAGGTGGTATGGTGACAAGTGGAAAGGCCTAGTTTTCCATACATCTAAACTAATAGGACTCAAGAGGCTAGAAAAAATTACACAAGGCAAGAAGGAAAGGTACTGATGAATACTTTTTTTTATGTTCCTGAAAAAATGGAGATTTACCTTTCTTAATGTATATGTACTAAATACACAGTGCAGTACAACTTTAAATGCATAAATATTCCCAGTGACTCAACTAACAATAACAAAAATGTCAGCACTCTAAATTACCAGCTCTGTAGTTTCTCCAGTCCTCCTGGTTATACAGATAAAATTTTACATAGTTGTGATCATTGTATACGCATCATTTTAAATTCTGCATTTTTTGCTCATTGTTTTATATTGCCCTTGCCTTATTTCTACATAGTTCTCGTATTTGTCATTCTTAATACCAATCAAATATTCCAGTGCACTGATGTCCTGAGTCTGCCTAAACAAGCCCTCACTGTTGGGCATTTGGGCTGTTTCCAATTTTTGTCTGGAATATATACCACAGTTGTAAACATCTTTATACAAATAGTTTTTTTTTATTTCTTTTGAATTACATCCTTGGGCTGTATTCCAAAAAGCTGAGTTTCTGGGTCAGAGCAGATGATAATTTTTTATGGCTCTTGTATTTGTTGCCAGATTTCTTTTCAGAACAGTTTCACCAGGTTGCAGGGCAGTAATGTATTAGTGCATCTTTTCCCCCAATACCCCACAGCAATGAGTATTATTTTTATTAATGTACTATATTTTAATTAATGCGAGATTATATGTCATGGTTGTTTAAATTTGAATCCTGTTAACTGGGAAAAGAACCAAACATTTCCCAAAACTTAACGGCGTCTCCTTTCCCCTTATCCCACATTGGCCTAAGGACACAATCCCCGTTTTGCCGGAGGGCAGACTAGGTGGTCATTTGAGATGCATTCCTCTCCTTTGTCACAGACTCCATGTGCTGTTGCTGTCCAGTCACTAAGTCGTGTCTGGCTTTTTGCGACCCCATGGACTGCAGCATGCCAGGCTCCTCTGTGCTCCTTTATCTCCTAGAGTTTGCTCAGATTCATGTCCATTGAGTTGATGATGCTATCTAACCACCTCATTCTCTGCTGCCCCCTTCTCCTTTTGCTTTCAATCTTTCCCAGTACCAGCGTCTTTTCCAATAAGCCCACTCTGCATAGGTGGCCAAAGTATTGGAGCTTTAGCAACAGTCCTGATGAATATTCAGGGTAGATTTCCTTTAGTATTGACTGGTTGGATATCCTTGCTGTCTAAGGGACTGTCAAGAGTCTTCAGCACCACAATTCGAAGGCATCAATTCTTCAGCTCTCAACCTTTTTTATGGTCTAACTCTCATATCTGTACATGACTACTGGAAAAACCAAAGCACTGACTATAGGTACCTTTGTCAGCAAAGTGATATCTCTGCTTTTTTAATATGCTGTGCAGGTTTGTCATAGCTTTCCTTCCAAGGAGCAAGTATCATTAGTTAGTTATTAAGTTTTGTTTTTTCTGACTTGTTAGTATCACTCATATCCCATCTTTTCATTTTTATTTTAAACCTTATCATTTTTCTTCTTGAACAGATTTCTCCTTACCTAGATTTTTAAAAATGCAACATGTGGTCAAGTCACTCTTGCTTGAAATTCAAACCCTTTCACATGCACCCCTGGCCTTTAGGGTCCAGTGCCTGCCTTCTTTGCAGCTAGTCAGCAGCTACATACCCTTGCACAACCTGCCCTCAGTACATCAAAAATATATATGTCCATCTTAGAAGAGGCCATACTTTTTTACCTTTGCACCTTTTGGTTTTGTATCATTTTCTTTAGAATACCACTCTCTTCCCTCATTTTCCAGTAGATCTTCTCTGACAACTTGGGGCAGGATTTCTTGTCACCCCCTTCTTTCCTTATATGGTACTTTACTTTTCTGCTATAGTACTTACCAAATTGATGATAACTTTTTATTTACATATCTGCCTCCCACAACAGACTGTCGACTAGGATCAGGACTCAGTCTATGTTTTATTGATTCTGAAGCCTTCAGGATGTAGGAACAGCTTTAGTGTTTTAGAACCAAACTAATTTTTAAGTTTAAAAAAGTTTAAAACTACTTAGGTATTTACTGGACTATACAGGACTGTTTCCCCCAGTGAGGATATGAAAAAGCTGAGATAGAATCTTCATGTTTGTGTCTTCAGGGACTACCACGTTGCCTGGAATATGGGAAGTACTTAATAAAATGCACATTTTATTATTTTCATTTCCTCATTCAGGAAGTGGCCCTTCCCAGTTATTGATTTTTATCTACAGGCATGAAGTAGTGTTCTTTAGGCTTTTATCATTTTTCTCTGCTTTTCTTTTTCAAACTTTTATGCATCATGTATGTAATGGCAATTTTATCTTAATGTATCACTTTTCTTATTACCTTGAATATGTTTTTATTATTTCAGAAGTTACTTTTTATGATAGTTGTTCTTGTCTGTTTTCTTATTGATTGTCTTCTCTGTTTCCTTCTTTATACAGTTAGGATAAAGCTTTCAATTTTATCTAGCCTTTTACAAATGTTTCAATTTTCAAGGTTAGGCTCTTTCAACTTATTTGGAGTTTATTGTTGGATCTACTATAGAATGAGGACTGAATCTATTTTTGGTGATGTGGCAATGTCAAGAAAAGCAGTTATTCAATGAAAACAGGTTCACTAAGGCTTCTTTGGGGGCTTTTAAGTTATAGTGAAATTAGTACTAAATTATCTCTCAATAAACATTTATTGAACACCTATTTTGTGTTTGATCCTGGCTTAAGTGTTGGGTTTATATTAACGAATAAAGCCAAAGTAACTCTTACTCTCTTGGAGCTTAGCAAGACAATAAAAATAGTGACAGTCACACAGTCATGGAGTCTTTGCAACTCCATGGGTTGTAGCCCTCCAGGCTCCTCTGTCCGTGAAATTTTCTGGGCAAGAATCCTGGAGTGGGTAGCCATATCCTTCTCCAGAGAATCTTCCTGACCCTGGTTCAATGCAGGGATTGAACCTGGATTTCCTGCATTTCGGGTAGATTCTTTACTATCTAAACCACCAAGGAAGTCCTAAAAAACCGAACCACAGTAAATAAGAAAACAAATTACCCCAAATTGTGTGTAATTCTGTTAATTAAATGGATACCTGGAGTTGGAAGACTTATGTGGACAAGGTAATCAAAGACAATTTATCTGAGGAACAATATATTTAAGTCAAGAATGAAAAAATGAGAAGGAACCAATTGTTCAAAGTGTAAAGTGAAGAAAGTTTTAGTTAGAGGTGGTCGGTCATGTTTGTCAATGTCCTGAGTCAGAAACAAAATTAAGGCATTTGAGCACCAGAAGGATGGGCATTATAGTGACCAAAAGGAGAGCAGTAGGAGATGAGACTGCATAGACAAGCAAAGATCATATTATTACTGAATCATGTATACCATGGTAAAGAGGTTGTGTATTTTATCCTCTGAGCAATGGAAAGCTATTATGGAGTTTTTATAAGGGCAGCAGCATGTACCAGAATCTACTATATTTTGTGTGCCAAATAGATTTTAATGTGCAAAAGTAAGAAATCAAAAGAGCTCAGTAAGGAGATTTTCACTATGAGGTATGTTTAATTAGATTAAGGTAATGGCAGAAGAAATGGAGAGAAGTTAAGATAGACATGCTTTATTGATGGAAATCTCAGTAAGGTGGAGGTGAGAGAATAGGAGGAATTAATAGAGGATGATTCCCACCTTTTGAACAGTTAGCATCTCTCATTCAAGAGCCATCACGTGCAGAAAAGGGACATTTTCAAAAGAAAGATACACCAAAATGAACACATATTCATACTCAGGAAATAATATCTCTGTAGCAACGAAAAATGATTTTAAACTATATTGGGTGTGCTTCAATTTGAAGATAGTGATCTGATCACAAGGTCCACTTTCTTCTGGTAAAACCATCCCAACTCCTTTTAAAAACTGATAATAATAATTAATAACAAACACACAGAAGAGGGATCATCTGCAGGTGAGAGACTTTTGACAGATTTCTCTAAGACAATTAACAGATGAAAGCTCATTGACAGAATAATCAGAGTGAGGAAGTGGCAACCCAGAGAACATGGACTCTCAGAAAAGATGAGAATTTGCCTTGCAGATAGGCTCAGAGTCGAGAGAGGGTGAGGTAAGAAAGGGTGACCAAGCCAAGGGCTTAATATGAAAATCTGTCTGCAGAGGGACAGACAGATGTGGAGAAAAGGAGGCCCAGTAAACCATACACGTGGAGTTAACCTTTGGTTAGAATGACTTATGGCAGCATTTCCTTAAATATGCTCTGGAAAATACCAGTCCTGCAAAACAATAGCATTAGGTGGAGGGAGGGGGAAGTAAAATTTCCATAGTCAAGTAAGTTTGAGAAATATTGAAATACACAAATGTACTGAAACACTTCCTAGCATCTTTATTAAATTAGTTTACATTCTGAATCTCCAAGAAGGGTATTTAGCATGCAGAATTTTAAAAATTTATTTGACCGTAGTCTTGTTTTCAGTGAATATCTTGAGAGACTAGTGTTCCACTAATGTGTTTGGACAACGCTGACTTGGAATGTGAGCCCTGCTTTAGGTGAGAGATGGCCATAGAGAAAACAATAACAGAAGAGTTATAATTTGGAGAACTCAGAACTTCGACCACTTCAATAGCCCCATGACTGGTCTATTTGCTTCTATTCCTGTCCTCTCTAACATTCCCTGGTGGCTCAGATGGTAAAGAATCTGCCTGCAATGCAGGACTCCTGGGTTCAGCCCCTGGGTCAGGAAGAGCCCCTAGAGAATGGAATGGCAACCCACTCCAGTATTCTTGCCTGGAGAATTTCATGGACAGAAGAGCCTGGCAGGCACAGTCCATGGGGTCACAAAGAGTCGGACATGACTGAGTGACTAACCCACTGTCCTCTCCAATCTATTCACCACACAATTGCCAGAAAATCTTTTAAAAACATAATTCCCATGCTGTCAGTCATTTGATAAAGACTGTTTAATGACTATTCATTGCTCTTAGAATAAAATTGAATCTCCTTGCCATACCAACAAGGCTCTATGACAAATGATCTGGCTGCTTCTCAGCTCTTCATTCTTCTCCATATTTCCCTTTTTCTTACTACACTCAAGCCTCACTGACCTGGCATGTGCTAAGCTTCTCTCTCTCCCTCTTTTTTTTTCAGCAGGGTGGACAGGATGGGGTTGTACAACATATACGCTTCTTTCTACCTAAATTATTCTCTCAGCTTGCCACATTACTGATTTCACCTCATCCATCAGAGTCCTTTCTTGAATAGCCTTGCTAAGTGATTCTCTATCAGCACACTGTTAGTTCCCATTATGGCATTTATCACAAAACTGCATATTTATTATTTGTTTCATAGAGATTATAAACTTCATGAGAGCAGGAAGTTGTCTGTTGTATTTACTAATGTATATTCAGTACTGGCAAAAAGCCTAATATAATGCTTTGTGGGTGCTCAAGGTTGTTGAATGAAGAATGGAAGTTATCCTAACATTCTATAGACTTGCTGGTAGCATATTCTAACTTGAACCTGGGTTAGAACAGAAAGCTAGACAGGGCCTTTAGCTCCCATGGAGGCCCAGAAAGCTATGGAAAGTATTCTAATTTGGGCAAAGATGATAAAAGCAGAAGAGAATTAGGAAGCAAAGAATGGTCTTTTCCATCACAGTAGACCACATGATATATGCTATAAACTCAGTAATCTGCAAACCAGAAATAGAAAAATTGCCTTTTTCTACCCAGAATTTCTATCTTTAGTTGCGTCTAATTACCAAAACTTGTGTGAAGCGCCTAATGCTAATTCATAGGCTCCACTTGTACTCAAAGTGGCAAATAAACAATAGTGAAGGCAGTATGGGTGGGTAAGGACGGAAAGTTCACTATGTTCCGATACACAAGCTCTTATGACTTCTGTGGGCCCTGGGCGTTTCTGACCTCATGGGTCCCTTCCTCCAAAAAAACATTAACAGCAGCCTTCTGTTTTCTGTAGTGAGCCAGTGTAGCAGGACTGAAGACGAGGGTGGAAATAGCAGAATGGTAAAGTGTATACGCTTTGGAACTAGATGAGGCCCAGATCAGCATCCAGTCAGGTCACCTTGTTGCTGTTCAGTCACTCAGTCGTGTCCTGCTCTTTTCGACCCCATGGACTGCAGCACGCCAGGCTTCCCTGTCCTTCACCATCTCCTGGAGCTTGCTCAAACTCATGTCCATTGAGTCAGTGATGCCATCCAACCATCTTGTCTTCTGTCGTCCCCTTTGCCCCCTGCCTTCAATGTTTCCCAGCACCAGGGTCTTTTCTAATGAATCAGCTCTTCACATCATGTGGTCAAAGTATTGGAGCTTCAGCTTCAGCATAGCCCTTCCAATTAATATTCAGGATTGATTTTCTTTAGGATTGATTGGTTTGATCTCCTTACAGTCCAAGGGACTCTCAAGCATCTTCTCCAAAATTACAGTTCAAAAGCATCAATTATTTGGTGCTTGGCCTTCTTTATGGTCCAACTCAAGGTCACCTTGAGGAAATCTTTAATCTCTTTAAAACCTCAGTCTCCTCACTGGTAAAATGAGGCAAATGAAATTACCTATTTCTTAGGCATGTTGTGAAGTTAAATGAGATAATGAATTTAAAATGCTTAGTGTGGTTCCTGGAGAAGGCAATGGCACCCAACTCCAGCACTCTTGCCTGGAAAATCCCATGGATGGAGGAGCCTGGTGGGCTACAGTCCATGGGGTCGCCAAGAGTCGGACGCGACTGAGCGACTTCACTTTCACTTTTCACTTTCATGCTTTGGAGAGGGAAATGGCAACCCACTCCAGTGTTCTTGCCTGGAGAATCCCAGGGACGGGGGAGCCTGGTGGGCTGCCGTCTATGGGGTGGCACAGAGTCGGACACAACTGAAGCGACTTAGCAGCAGCAGCATAATGAGGGTGATCACAGCTCCTGCCTGCAAACCTACTTATACCGAATTCTTGTTTGGAGTGGGAAGTTGCACAGCTGGGGACAGTTTGGTGCACAGAGAAATTATTATTAACAGTTATTCCTAATAACCTTTCTGTTTTATTTCAACTGTGAAAGAGTTATATGACTTAAACTACAAGAGGAGAAAACAATTTATTCCTCTTAGTTCATAAGAAAAGAGTTTCCATCTCTGCCTCTAGAGAGAGGCAAGGCCTCCCAGCAGCTGTTCAGTGCTAATTAACAAGGAAGCACTGGCTACTGCAAAGGTCTGCTTCCTAGCTGAGAGTTATGCTAATAGCATATGCCAATTATGCTAATATTATGCTAATACCCACTTCTAAACTTACTTTCTTTTCTTTTTCTTTTTTTCCTGGACAAAACTTCTTTCTTGATTAAAGAAACAGCCTAATTCCTGACCCAAGCTGAAGGTTAGCAGTTATTACTGTTAGGATGAAGGATGTTTCTCTCATCTTCTGTTGTCAGAGAAGTCAGATAGGGAATAGAAAGAATATTGAAGAAGGAGACTGGAGTCCTGGGTCATAGATTAAAATTTAACACGTATGGTCTTGGGAAATACTCTTCTTCACTTTCTTTTTTGCATTTCTTTCCTCACTTTCCCATGCTACTTTCCCTTAGAACCTATTTTTTTTCTGTATGAATGGCCTATCCTAATAGGTGTTGGTAAGATCATTTTGTAAAAGGTGTGGCCCATAGTTGTCCTGCATTGGAAGTACCTGGAGAGCTTCTTTAAAATGCAGCATGATATTTAGTCCAGAGAAATCCCAAGTGCCCTTTACCCAGTTTCTCCCAATAGTGACCTCTTGTGAAACTATAGGATAGTATCACCACTAGGACACTGGCATTGATACAGTAAAGAAACAGACAATTTCCATCACCACAGGAATAGCTCATGTAGCTCTTTTTTTCATGTAGCTCTTTTACCCTGCTCATTCTTCCTGTTTCTTAAAACTTCTGCCAACACTTACTTGTTCTCTATTTTTATAATTTTGCAATTTCAAAAATGTTATGTAAATGGAATACTGTAAATACAACCTTTTAGGACTGGATTGCCACTCAGCATAATTCCCTGGATATTCAACCAGGTTGTTGTGCATGTCAATAATTGGTTCCTTTTCATTGCTGGTTAATATTCCATGATGTGGGTGGACTACACTTTGTTTAACCATTCACTCACTGAAGGACATTTAGTTCTATTGTTGTTTATTATGAACAGAGCTGCTATGAGTATCTTTGTTTAAAAATGCAACATGATTCTTAGTCTCCAGCCCAGACCTACCAAACCAGAATATGTGGGGATAGGACCTAGATGTTGGCATTTGAACAGGAGAACCAGGGAAAAAATAAATCAGCATTTTATTTGTTCTAGAGCTTAATATATAATTAACCTAGTATAGCTTAATATATAATTAGCCATGGAAATGGAAATGGCTTTGGACTAAATGGAAGATGCGTGGTTTGCTGTAACTCAAAATGAATAATTTCCTCACAAGCTTTTCCTAGCTTTTGTGTAGAGTGGCTGTCACATGTTATTCATGTTAGTTACATAACCAAAGATTCTCTTTGTGAGCAAGGAAAAGAAGGATCAGGCTCCTACACTCTTATTGAAGTTTATAGTCATTTAGACATCCAGTTCCTCATGAAGGATTTATCCTCTTTCCTGGGAGCAAAATTCAGAAACTAGTTTTTAGGGTTACACTCTGTGGTCCAAAAGTAGAATTCAAACCCCAAAGACCATGAATAAAGATGTGCCTTATTATAAGAGGGAGCTGTGATATGCCCTGGGAGAGAAGGCTCAACAATATTTTAGATACGTCATATGTGCAGGTGGATAACAAAGGAAAGAAACTCTCCCAGATTTGGGGTCCCTTGGGGGAGGAAAGGAACTCTCACAATGTAAGGGGATATTTTGGTTTTTTCCATAGCAGCATATTTGCTCCAGTGGGAAAGATCCCTTCAACCTGCCTGAAAGGTCTACCTGGCATTAGCCAATTTCCTTAGGTAGAGGTCCCTGCCTCTTGCTTCTCTTGTCCCTTTTTGCATGACTGGATGTCAGCATGAAGGCAGACATCTTCTGTTCTCTGAAATAATCATCCAGGATTCCTGCTTTCATAATTCAGGTATGGAGACATCCAACCTTGGAAGAAAACCCAAGATTTTCCCTTTTTGTCATTATTCACATCCTAGGTCATCTTTTACTTGTTCATTCATAGACCTAAATCTAGGGATTAGAATGGAAGTGGATGGTTGAAAATCCTTGGATAATACTGGACCCTAAATGGAATTTCACTTTCCCAGTGGTATTTCACTCCTGACAGCACTAGTCTGTGTGCATGTTATTCCACCTCTAATATTACTATTGCTGAGCATTCTGCAGCTGTGTTGAAGTTATTCATTTATGTGGTTTGGGCCAGTTTCTGAGAAACAGGCAAAACTAGGGAGCAGAGGAATCCATCAATGTTAGATTTAAACAAAGAAATTTATAATCTTTTTGGACTTGTCGTCTTGCTTATTGCCAGGATAGATATAAAAACAGAGTATGGAAATGATACAGATACACAGAAGATATAGAAAAACCCTAATTTTCAGAGGGGGAACGTGGGGCTAAGAAGTCACCAAAGTTAGTGGCTTTAGTGTCTATTCTGTGGAGTTTTATCAGTTTCCTTTTAAGTATTATTTCTGTGCTTGGTTTTTGTTTTTCTAGATTTTAAAAAAATCATTCAAAGGGTTCTGAAAGCAGAAAATTTGCTCCATTTTAGGTGAATTTTCTATACTTCTCAAAAAACAAAAATGTGTTTAGTGATCCTGGTTGCTGTTGTTCAGTCGCTAAGTCATGTCCAACTCTTTGTGACCCCTGGACTGCAACACACCAGGCTTCCCTGCCCTTCACTATCTCCTGGAGTTTGCTCAAATTCATGTCCATTGAGTCGGTGATGCCACCCAATCGTCTCATCCTCTGTCACCCCCTTCTTCTTCTGCCTTCATTCTTTCCTAGCATCAAGGTCTTTTCCAATGAGTTGGCGCTTTGCATCAGGTGGCCAAAGTATTGGAGTTTCAGCTTTAGATCAGTCCTTCAGATGAACATTATGCTTGATTTCCTTTAGGATTAACTGGTTTGATCTCCTTGCTGTAGAAGGGACTCTCAAGAGTCTTCTCCAGCATCACAATTCAAAAGCATCAATTCTTTGGTGCTCAGCCTTCTTTATAGTCCAACTCTCATATTTGTATATGACTACTGGAAAACCACAGCTTTGAATACAGGGACCCTTGTCAGCAAAGTGATGTCTCTGCTTTTTAATATGCTGTCTAGTTTTGTTATAGCTTTTCTTCCAAGGAGCAAGTGTCTTTTAATTTCATGGCTGCAGTAACCATCTGCAGCAATTTTGGAGCCCAAGAAAATAAAATCTGTCATGCGACGAATAGATTCAAGGGATTAGATCTCTAGACAGAGTGCTTGAACAACAATGGACAGATGTTTCTAACATTGTACAGGAGGTGGTGACCAAAACCATCCCCAAGAAAAAAGTCATCCTGGTAGTAGTATTTGGAAATGCAAATTTTGTTTGACATTATTTCTGAATTAGATTCTTCTTCCTCAGAATAAGAGTAGAAATGTTCCCATGTTTTTGAAGTTGTTCTCATTATTTTACTAAGAAAGAAAAAGGAAGAACATAGTTTACAAACATTTTCATGTGAACAAATATTTAATAATGTTTTTCCCTCAACTTTCCTACTGCTTAAATATGCTACCAAAGTTAAAATAATAATATTGGTCTAAACATATTAAATTGTGATTGTCATATTTTTTAAATATTTATTGAAATGAAACTATATTTTAATATTTTGATTTATTTTACAAAATAAGACTTTAGGTAAGGATCTAACTTTACTTTTTTTCCAAATAGTCACAAATCACATGACACCATTAAAAATATGCTTCAATTTTTCACATACTAAATTCTTTTCCATGTAATAAATTCTTATATAAAAATTTTTATAAAAATCCCCTTTTGTTCCATAGATATCCTTACTAATTCCTGATTTCTTTACTAATTCCTAAGATCTCCTGACTAACTCCTAGGAATGTTTTAATAATTGCAGGTTTTGTGGTGTATTTTAATATGTGGTAGATCAAATAAATATCCCTTTGGTATTCCAATTTTTCTTCAGAACATTCTTGGCTTCTTTCAGATTAATGTTAGAATGATTTTGCAAAGTTTCAAAAATATCTGGTGGGATTTTTTTTTAAATTAGAATTTCATCAAACCCATAAATTAGGTTAGGAAGAATAATTGATTTTCCCAGTCCAGGTCATGGTAGGTGTTTTCCTACACTCAATTTAAAAATATATCTCTGTAAACTATATAATATTACATATATGGATCCAGTGTATTTTGTATTTAATTATAGATTTTCTTTGAGGATGAAGTAGGAGTGTGGGGAGAAAACTTTTGCATTACTTTAAATGCTCCTGATGCTAATGCTAGTTTTCCCGTTCTTTTTGTAATGTAACTTTTGATAATGGAAGGTTATTTAAAGACTTAATTATCAACCTTTAGCAGAACAAACTATCCAAAGCATGTGAGGAACTCCAGATCATAGTATCATGGAAGACAAGTTTCCAGCTTCTAAGACACAAAATGTGATGTGTTCTTAATTGCCTGTCCAGAACCTTTTAGCCAGAAAGGGCATTTTACCCCTAATTTTCTTGTGAATGCATAACGGTTACCGTCAGTGACCATTTGCTTCAAGTCTTCTGTGGCATTTTCGGAATTGGAGTACATTCAGCAACGCCAGCATTAAAGTCTGTCCCTGTATTGCCCGTCTTAGGCAATGGTATTACTGCAGTTAAAACTTCAGGATTCTCTCTCACACCCTGTCTTACACCCTTTCCTCACTTAAACTCACCCTTGCCAACCCCCCTTGGATGCACCAACAGTGTTTTTTCAGTTGTGTCTTTTCTCATTCCCACATTTCAAAGCCTCCCATAACTCTGCAGTTATCTCCCACCAGTGTGTCCACACCACTACTTTTCACCTTTACTGTAGCCAAAGTGATCTTCTTAAAACTCATGTTCCAGCCTGACACCCCCCTCACTTGCTTAAGCACAGGATAAATCCAACAGGCAGGAGGAGCTGTATTTTACAATACTGTGTTGGGTGCTAATCATGCAGAGATAAACAAGACGTCAACTTGTACCAAGATGTTAAGGAATGATTAAAGGCCAGATGTGTCAGCATCATGGACCAGTTATCTGACCACTCTGTCAGATAACTTCCTACCTGTCCCCTGACATCCACATATCCTGGACTCCTGAGAAAATATTCACCTTGACTCTATCTGGCTTTACTCTAGCTGTTCCTATGCCTGACCTGCTCTTTAGGGCAAAATCCTACCCTTCTTTCAATATGAGATTCAACGTCTTGTGAGATACGAAGCTTTACTCAGTGCTTGTCCCTCTTTTAACGCCATAGAAGGTAGAGCTAGCTACTCCCTGACTGCTGTCCCCCAGCAGTTAGTTCACAGCAGGAGTGCAGCACAAAGGCACTGTAGCTTATTTGTCTCATTGTCCATCTTCTCAGCTTTACTGTAGTTGTTGCAAAGCAGAGGCTCTGACTCGGTCACCTTTCAACACTTTTGCTCCAGTACATTCCTTGCCTTACAGAAAACACTGAAATGCTCAAGTCTGTGAGAGGAAGTCAACAAGCAAATGAGGTGCTGAAGCCTTTTTACTTTTTTGAAAAATATAGGGTAGTGCTTTCTTAAGGCAAAAATTCAACTTATTTTTTTGCATTTTAGAGTTGTATGTACTTCTTGGCCTCAGTGAAAACAGCTTGAAAACAACATAGCATTCAGAATCAGAAAAACTGAATTTAGTTTGCATTACTATATGAATTTGAACAAATCGCATAACCTCTATGTGACTTAGCCACCTCCACTGTATTATAAGAATATCTGCCTACCAGTGCTGTTTTGAGAGTTATGTGAAATTATACACAGAGAAAGCTGAAAAAAAATTTAATGAGAAAGCACTATAAATGTCAGTGTAATTTTCATTATGGTCATTTTTGTATGTAAATAGAGATGATTTTACTTTTCAGAGATTTTAGAAATAATTTTGTAAAAGTAAAGCCCATGTAAACACGCACACACAAACACACATGCAGGGTTGGCCAAAGTGTTTATTTAGCTTTTCCTTAACACCTTATGGAAAAACCCAAACAAACATTTTTGCCAACCCAATACTTAATGACACTTGTGTCTAAGTTTGTCTAGGCTTTCTAATTTCTGAAATATCCTGGGAAGGGGGTACTCAATTTCATTTCCCCTTCTTAATTTTTGGGTTTTCCTACTTGGTCTCTGCAGCTTAGAGTGCATATGTGACAGGGATAGTATTTTGGATCCTAATCTGTTTTCCCCTCTCCCTGGACTTTTCCATTTTCCTCCTCTCTATTCAAGCAGATAGCTGATTGTGTACTTATTGGCTCAGGGGTGGGACATAAAAAGACGGAGAAGAGAAAGTACAAGCCTTTCTGGCTTTTGAATTTTAAAGAAAGAATTCTGGGCATAGAACTTGAAATAGTGAGGAGCGTGGAGCTATTCTCCCAGATTCAAGTGATTTTTCTGGGCTGGAGAAAGGAGAGGAGAAGAGAAAGAGAAATCCATGGGCTCCAAAAGCAGAGGCTACCTGTGTCCTGCTTCCAAAAGAAGTACTCCTAGAAGGGGTGGCATGGGTCCATGAAAAAGAGCTGATTAGGGTGTCTAGAAATACTACTTCTCTAGCCAGTTGGGCTTCCCAGGTGGCAAGTGGTTAAGAATCTTCCTGCCAATGCAGGAGACTAAAGAGACATGGATTTGATTCCTGGATCAGGAAGATGCCCTGGAGTAGGAAACATATTCTTGCCTGGAAAATTCCATGTACAGAGGAGCCTGGCTAGCTACAGTCCATGGGATTGCGAAAGAGTCAAACACGACTGAAGGACTAACAACAACAATGACGACATGGAATCTGTGTGGCCTTGAGTGCTTTCTTCTGGCCCAGTGTTTCTGATAGAACTTCAAAGGGCACAGGAGGGTGGCGAGTTGCTAGCAAGACTTTGCTGCATGCCTTTCAGGAAAACAGCTAAGCATGCTGATTGGGAAACTCAGTTCTCTATTTAACTGTTCCAGAAATGGTTAAATTTCTCTATAGGAAGAGAGGGTTTTCAAAGGCTGTCTTCCTTTGAAAATGTTATTGTTTATTTCTTAGTAGATCTCAAAGTCCTCAGAAAATAGGAGATGGAAAAGATAGGTGGTGATCACAGGGAAAGCAATGTGGGAGCCATCAGGCATGAGATTGGGAAAACAGGCAAAGATATAATGCTATCTTGGAGTCTTGATTTCCAGATGATAAAGGATGTATGGAGAGCTGGAATTGTGATTGCTTTCACCTTCTGCACCTTTTAACCTTCAAAGGCTATGGATAGACCATGAAGCTGGACCCTCTCAGAAAGCGCAGTTGCCCAAGAATTGGCCTGATCTATGTCTCAGCTTATTTCATCCCTGGGGATATGGCTTACTTTAAGTTGCAACATCTTTGTTTTTTCTGTTTCTTACAGATTCATGAAGGTGGCAGGAAGCACAGTGGATGCAGTTACCTGGCAACAGTAGGTATTCACCTTTTTTGCTCTTATTTTCAAATGCTGTGAAATGAAAGATAAGGAGTTGTCATGAAGTTATAACTGACATTTAATAAACTATCCTTCATCCTCCAAGAAAAATAGTTAAAATTAACTCCAAAGTTATTATTATGATACATAGGCTCTCATAGTAATATAATTTTATTGTTTCCAAAAATGAAAACAAAAACAGGGTAACATTTTGGAAAGCTCAGCTATTGTGTACACTTTTAAACTAACCTTGCATTAGTGTACAGGTTATGGGAATCTAAGTATGCCACCCTAAGCTTTTTTGGGGGGAATAAATTTCCTTAAGAGAGTAAATAGTTTTAATTATCTAATATATCATAAGAAAATAAAAACACTTTATTATATTAATGGTAGTAATATAGAGAGTCACTAATGTGAAGCAATACACGCACACACACACCACACCACACACACACACACACACACACACATATATATATATAGAGAGAGAGAGAGAGAGCAGTTTTGAGAAAGGATCAACGTTCCAGGGAATAAGCTTACAATGGCAGAGACCTGTTACTCGAGGGTAGCTTAACTGGTAAAGATAATTATCTGATATATAAATTTAAATTTTCTTTAAGTCCCCTTACAAACTTTGTGCTGGAATGTCCAGCATCTCACAGTGTCTCACTGATTTTATACTGGAATCCTGCCCTTCGTTTCTGTAAGAGATCTGTCACATAGCATCTTTCAAATCATCTCTCATCTGATGTGGTCCTCACAGCTCAGACATGACTCCCATTCTGGGCCCTCAGAGCTGTCAGCCATGGCCACCTTTCTCAGTCACTCTCATCCTGCCTGCTTAGCATGTTTACTTCTGTCCTTCGTTTTAAGTGGGTCACAGAATCCCTTAGGATTCATGACAGTTATGAAACAAAGAAAAGTGAATGCAATTTTATTAAGTATCCTAAAAGATTTTTTGGTTGTTGGCAATCAATAACTTTTATCATAATGAAAAATATTTTATTCTACATTTATATTCTTAGTTTCTGTAAACAAGAAGTTCCAAATACTTGGAGAAATTCTTATTCTCCTTCAGTTTGTCTTTGTGAGCCTTGGATTGAGTGGGTTTGAGGATCTTGTCATTCCTTTGCTTAAATTCCCTCAAGTTCCTTCCCTTTGCATGTAGACCACAAGCTAGACTCTCAGACTTTCTACTCCCGCCTTTAAGGCCCCTTATGTTTGATTACTGCTCTCTTCTGATCCCACCCTGCCCGTACTCATTCTTTCGCAGCACTGGTGAGGTCTTTCAGTTGGTTGAGGGTTCACATGAATGTCTGCCTCAAGAACTTTGTATGTATCATTCCCTCTGCCTGGAATGCTGTTTTCTTTATTTTGTGTGTAGCTGACTCTTTCTCATCTCTTAAGATTCAGCTTATGCGTCACCTCCTTCAGGAGGTCTTCCCTGATGATTCTATCTAAAATAGAACTCCTATTTAATTCTCTTTCTTTATTTTTCCATAGTACTTACCATAACTTACAATTACTGTTTTTTTAATACTGGTTTTTGTAATTTGTGTGTTTTATCTTTTACCAAAATAATGCTTATTCAGTTCAACAAGTGCTTATTTGGACAATTGTTAATTGGGCATTTACTATGGGAGAAAATAACAACAAAGATAATAATAATAACAATGTGGTAGAAATTTTAATGTATATTACTACATCTGATCCTCGAAACAAGTAAATGAGATCAGGACTGTTTTTATCCCTAATTTTCTACAACTTAGAGAACGGTGTATAAAATCCAAAGATCACAAAGAAGTGGCAGATTTTGAATTCACAGCTGGGTCTGTCTCACTCCGTGGGCTTCTCCTAACTGTTACTGCTTTGGTAACCGGTCAGTGATCCTTTACTGGAATTCTAGTTGCTATAGTTGTTTCGTTGCTTAGTCATGTCCAACTCTTGTGACCCCGTGGACTGTAGCCTGCAAGACTCCTCTGTCCATGGAACTTCCCAGGCAAGAATGCTGGAGTGGGTTGCCATTTCCTGCTCTAGGGGATCTTCCCGAACCAGGGGTTGAACCTGAGTCTGCTACATTGGCAAGCAGGTTCTTTACCACTGAGCCAGCAGGGAAGCCCATTACATTCTAGGGTGGGAGATAGGGAATTAAAACCCTCTTCAGGGTCTTAACCAAAAGCTATCTGGATAATGTAGCATAAAGACTAAAGAATGAAGACTTTATAGTATTTAAGAAGAAGTAATGAGATCAGTGTATAAAAATTAGTGGATAAGAATGTAGGGCTTGTTCAATTATCATGCCTGACAGGGAGGGATCAGAAAAATTTTTTCTCCCCTACTCAAGTACTTTCCATAGTACAAATGCAGTGAAGTGAGCAAAATATTTTTTAAAGGAAAAATAATTTTTTTTTGCAAATACAGCCTATTAGCTATTTAAAAAAATATTGGCCATCTCTCAAAATAAATATCATGTATTTGTAGCTACTCTAAAAATACCCCCAAAGAAGGCATGGGGTTGCATTTCTTTTGGCTTTAAGATCAACACTTTTTTGGGGACAACAAGTAGTACCTTGTCTCTGCCATTTATTCCTTACAGCCATAATCTTCAGTCAAGACTTGGGATAGTCACAGAACAATTCTAAGAAATCCTGGCTAGAAGGACTCGGTGAAAATTAAAGCCAAATGCCATGTTTCTCTAACCCTGAGTATGCTGAGGTGAATATTTGTTAATAATGTAAAGTAAATCAAGAGTCATTGTCAGGAAAAAAAAAAGGAGCATAGAATTTGTTGATATACATCAGTCTATGGTAGCCAAAGGTACTGAGATATTGAGCTTGGAGCCTGAACAACCAGAGCTCTGAGTCTGAAGTCATAAATAAATAAGTCTATATAGTTAGACTATTTTGATTTGGACTTTCATGCTCTTGGATTTACACAACTTGATGATTTGTTCTGCCCACCAACCCATGCCGAAAACCCAGAAGTGAGATGAAGTTCAGATTACAGGAATGGTGGAATAGCTTATATCAAATATCAATGATAAATCTGGACAACAAATATCAATAAATAAATAAATACACACACACACCCAGAAGAGAGATCAAAGAGCTAGAGGAAGTTATTCAATCCCTGAAAGAAGTGAATGACACTGGTGAGATCTGTGGTTACTTAAGAATCCATACAGTTTGAGATGGCTTTAAACTCAAAATAAATTCATGGTCATATTGGCTTGAGATGTTGAAAAAGGGAGTCAAAAGGTAGAAATCTCCTAAGGAAGAAGCTATGGGGAAACATACCAAATATGCATATAAACTTCCTTTCAAATCTTTGCCTAATCTCTGAACTGTACATATATAAGGGAGACTCCAAGGAGCCTGGTAGAAAACAACAGCTGGAAGTCTGAAAATGTTGAACAGAAATTTCAGCTGCTGTCTGTCACATGAGGGACAGAGATTAAAATTTGAATCTCACAAGTTTAGAGGGGCCTGATAAACAGCTCGTGCTTTCCAGTGAAAACTAAAAGACTATGCCCAGGAGTAAAGTCCGTGTCCCAGGTCTAAGGATTTGCCTTAAGTCTAATGTGTAACCAACACATGTAATATAAATTGCTAGAGTCACCCTAACAAATTCTAAACTGCAGCTGCCACAAGACCAGCTATTCATCCAACTGCCTACCCAGATCCCAAACTAACACTCTTCTATCCCTACAGCATATCATCCACACTTTCCAATATACAATTTACAAATTACTAGGAATGCAAAGAAACAGAAAAATGTGGCCCATGGCCAAGAATGAACAATAACTAGAAACTCTGAGATGACCCAGATAGTAGAATTAGCTGACAAGGATTTTAAAGAAGCAATTGCAAATATATTCAAATAATTAAGAGAAAATGTCCATCTTGAGTGAACACAAAGGGAAATATTGGCAGTAACATGGAAACAGTATATATGTAAAAGTACCAAATGAAATTATTAAAGAAAAACAGAATAATAACTGAAACGATGGGAATTCCCTGATGGTCCAGTGGTTAGGACTCCATGTTTCCAATGCAAGGGGCATGGGTTTGATCATTGGTCAGGGAACTAAGTTCCTACAAGCCATACAGTGTGGCCAATATAACTGAAATGAAAGACTCTCTGGGTGGGCTTGCTAAAAGATTAGAAAATACAGGATCCTCTATGACCCACCTCCCAGAATATTGGAAATAAAAGCGAAAATAAACAAATGGGACCTAATTAAACTTAAAAACTTCTGCATAACAAAGGAAACTATAAGCAAGGTGAAAAGACAGCCTTCAGAATGGGAGAAAAATAATAGCAAATGAAACAACTGACAAACAACTAATCTCAAAAATATACAAGCAACTCCTACAGCTCAATTCCAGAAAAATAAATAACCCAATCAAAAAATGGGCCAAAGAACTAAGTAGACATTTCTCCAAAGAAGACATACAGATGGCTAAGAAACACATGAAAAGATGATCAACATCACTCATTATCAGAGAGATGCAAATCAAAACCACTATGACGTACCATTTCACACCAGTCAGAATGGCTGTGATCCAAAAGTCTACAAGCAATAAATGCTAGAGAGGGTGTGGAGAAAAGGGAACCCTCTTACACTACTGGTGGGAATGCAAACTAGTACAGCCACTATGGAGAACAGTGTGGAGATTCCTTAAAAAACTGGAAATGGAACTGCCTTATGATCCAGCAATCCCACTGCTGGGCATACACACTGAGGAAACCAGAAGGGAAAGAGACACGTGTACCCCAATGTTCATCACAGCACTGTTTATAATAGCCAGGACATGGAAGCAACCTAGATGTCCATCAGCAAATGAATGGATAAGAAAGCTGTGGTACATATACACAATGGAGTATTACTCAACCATTAAAAAGAATACATTTGAATCAGTTCTAATGAAGTGGATGAAACTGGAGCCTATTACACAGAGTGAAGTAACCCAGAAAGAAAAACACCAATACAGTATACTAATGCCACAGGACTGGAAAAGGTCAGTTTTCATTCCAATCCCAAAGAAAGGCAATGCCAAAGAATGCTCAAACTACCACACAATTGCACTCATCTCACACGCTAGTAAAGTAATGCTCAAAATTCTCCAAGCCAGGCTTCAGCAATATGTGAACCGTGAACTTCCTGATGTTTAAGCTGGTTTTAGAAAAGGCAGAGGAACCAGAGATCAAATTGCCAACATCCGCTGGATCATGGAAAAAGCAAGAGAGTTCCAGAAAAACATCTATTTCTGCTTTATTGACTATGCCAAAGCCTTTGACTGTGTGGATCACAATCAACTGTGGAAAATTCTGAAAGAGACGGGAATACCAGACCACCTGATCTGCCTCTTGAGAAATTTGTACGCAGGTCAGGAAGCAACAGTTGTAACTGGACATGGAACAACAGACTGGTTCCAAATAGGAAAAGGAGTATGTCAAGGCTGTATATTGTCACCCTGTTTATTTAACTTATATGCAGAGTACATCATGAGAAACGCTGGACTGGAAGAAACACAAGCTGGAATCAAGATTGCCGGGACAAATATCAATAACCTCAGATATGCAGATGACACCACCCTTGTGGCAGAAAGTGAAGAGGAACTCAAAAGCCTCTTGATGAAAGTGAAAGTGGAGAGTGAAAAAGTTGGCTTAAAGCTCAACATTCAGAAAATGAAGATCATGGCACCCGGTCCCATCACTTCATGGGAAATAGATGGGGAAAGAGTGGAAAGTGTCAGACTTAATTTTTCTGGGCTCCAAAATCACTGCAGATGGTGACTGCAGCCATGAAATTAAAAGACGCTTACTCCTTGGAAGGAAAGTTATGACCAACCTAGATAGCATATTCAAAAGCAGAGACATTACTTTGCCAACAAAGGTCCGGCTAGTCAAGGCTATGGTTTTTCCTGTGGTCATGTATGGATGTGAGAGTTGGACTGTGAAGAAGGCTGAGCGCCGAAGAATTGATGCTTTTGAACTGTGGTGTTGGAGAAGACTCTTGAGAGTCCCTTGGACTGCAAGGAGATCCAACCAGTCCATTCTGAAGGAGATCAACCCTGGGATTTCTTTGGAAGGACTGATGCTAAAGCTGAAACTCCAGTACTTTGGCCACCTGATGGGAAGAGTTGACTCATTGGAGAAGACTCTGATGCTGGGAGGGATTGGGGGCAGGAGGAGAAGGGGATGACAGAGGATGAGATGACTGGATGGCGTTACTGACTCGATGGATGTGAGTCTGAGTGAACTCCGGGAGTTGGTGATGGACAGGGAGGCCTGGTGTGCTGCGATTCATGGGGTCACAAAGAGTCGGACACGACTGAGCAACTGATCTGATCTGATCTGAACACATATATATGGAATTTAGAAAGATGGTAACAATAACCCTGTATACGAGACAGCAAAAGAGACACAGATGTATAGAACAGTCTTTTGGACTCTGTGGGAGAGGGAGAGGGAGAGGGTGGGATGATTTGGGAGAATGGAATTGAAACATGTATAATATCATATATGAAATGAGTCGCCAGTCCAGGTTCGATGCATGATACTGGATGCTTGGGGCTGGTGCACTGGGACGATCCAGAGGGATGGTATGGGGAGGGAGGAGGGAGGAGGGTTCAGGATGGGGAACAGATGTATACCTGTGGCGGATTCATTTTGATATATGGCAAAACCAATACAATATTGTAAAGTTAAAAAATAAAATTAAATAAAAAAAAAGAAAACAAACAAACAAGAAAATACAGAAGAAAGGGTTAGTGAACTTGTGTATAGATCATTTGAAATTATATAATTTAAGAACAGAGAAAACATTGGAAGAAAATTATCAAAGTTTCAGCAGCCTCATTGCCAATATCAAGTAACATCTATGCAGTTAGAATCCAGAGGACAAGAGAGAGAGAATGGGGCATAAAACCTTTAAGAAGCCAAAGCTGAACTTCTCTCAAATTTGGTGAAAAACATTAACTTATAGAACCAAGAAGCTAGGCAAGCCCTAAGAAGGATAAATACAAGGAAAATCACACCTGGGCAATAATAAATTGTTGAGAACAAAAGGATGGAGAAAATCTCCAAAGTATTCAGACAAAAATGACAGCATAGAGAACAAAGACAAAAATGATGGCTAACTTGACATCAGAAACAATGAAGGACAGAAAACAGTGGAACTACATCTTTTTAAAGGCACTAAAGAAAAAGTCAAGCTAGAATTCTCTGTCTGAAAAAATATTCTTTTAAAATGAAAGTGAAACAAAGATGTTTTTGGCAAACAAAAGTCAACCAGACCTGTGCTACAAGAAATACTATAATAAAGGAAGTTCTTCAGACAGCATCAAAATGAAAGTTGGATCTCAAAAAATAATGAAATGTCTTGGAATGTAGAAATTTATAGATAAATATTTTTTCTCTTAATTTATTTAAAAAGTCTGACTCATGCAAAATATAACATTGTAGTATGGGGATTATACATAGATGTGAAAATATATGGCAATAATACCACAAAAGATGATGAAGGCAGGAGGCTGTAAATGGAGTTATACTGTTCCAGATTTTTTTAATGTGAAGTAATACAGTGTTTAAGAAGACTGTGAAATTGTATTTCTAGAATTAAAGTTTCAGATAGAACTAAGGTTGCTGACCTAAACTATGGAGGTTATCTTAGATTGTCCAGATGGACCCAAAAATGACTTAGAATGAAAGAGGCAGTCAGAAGAGAGGAGGCACAGGAAGATTTAACCACAGAAAAGAAAGTCAGAGGGATGTGATGTGAGAGTTATTTGACTGCTGTTGTTGCTTTTCAAGATGGAAGAAGAGGGCGATGAGCTAAGGAATGTGGACAGCCTCTAAAAGTTGGAAAAGTCAAGGAAATGGACTCTTCCCTAGCATTTCCAGAAGGAATGCAACCTTCCCAACACTTGGATTTTAACCCAGTGAGATCCACGTTAGTTTCTAACCTACAGAAAGGAAAGTGAAAGTCGCTTAGTCGTGTCTGACTCTTTGAAATTCTCCAGGCTAGAATACTGGAGTGGGTAGCCATTCCTTTCTCTGGGGGATCTTCTCAACACAGGGATGAAACCCAGGTATCCCACATTGCAGGTGGATTCTGTACCAGCTGAGCCACCAGGCAAGCCCAATCTACAGAACTGTAAGATAATAAATTTGAATTGTTTTAAGCCATTGCTTGTGATAATTTGTTTAGAACAGCAATGGAAATACAATACCTAATAACAGAGATTCAAAATATCCCATGAAAAAACTAAAAGAACAAAAGGAGAGAAATAGATAAATCTTTTGTTACAGTTGGGGATTTAAAAGCATCTCTTACAGTAATTAACAGGACAACTAGATTAAAATAAAAACAGAAAGGATAAAGAAGATTGAATAACATCATCATTAAGCTTGACCTAACTGACAGTTATGGGCTGCATTTGAATGTACATTTTTTCCAGTGCACATGGAGCATTCAACAAGATAGATCATATATGCTCATCTGTAAAAATAAGTCTCAATAAGTTTGAAAGGATTGAAGTCATGCACAAGTTTTTAATTGAAATATAATTGATTTATAATATTATATATTAATTTCAGTTATACAGCAAAGTGATTCAGTTATATATGTATTTTTTCTAATTATTTTTTATTATGGATTATTACAGAATGCTACATACAGTTCCCTGTATTATATAGCATATTTTTGTTGCTTATCTATTTTATATATAATGGTGTGTATCTGTGAATCCTATATTCCTAATTTATCCCTCCCCCACTTTCCTCTTCGGTAACCATAAATTTGTTCTCTATGTATGTCTGTGAGACTGTTTCTGTTTTGTAAATAAACTCATTTGTACTACTTTTTAGATTCCATACATGATATATCATATAATATTTGTTTTTCTCTGCCTGACTTTACTCAGTATGATAATCCCTAAGTCTACCCATGTTGCTTCAAATGACAATATCTCACAACACTTCATCCTTTTTATGGCTGAGTGATATTTCATGGTGTGCGTGTGTGATACACACACACATCCTCTTTATCCAGTCACCTGTTGATGGACCTTTAGGTTGCTTCCATGTCTTGGCTATTGTAAATAGTACAACTATGGACATTGGGGTTCATGTATCTCTTCATATTAGAATGTTCATCCTTTCTGGATACATGTCCAGGACTGGGATTGCTGAATCATATGGTAACTCTACTTTTAGTTTTTTAAGGAGACTGCCTACTGTTTTCCATAGTGATTGCACCAATTTACATTCCCACCAACAATGTAGGAGTGTTCCCTTTTCTCCACACCCTTTCTGGCATTTATTATTTACAGACTTTTTTGATGATGGCTGTTCTGACCATTGTGAGGTCATGCCTCATTGTGGTTTTCAATTTGATAATTGAAATGGACAAATTCCTTGAAAAATACAACTTATCAAAAATGACACATTAAAATTCTTAATATCGTTAAAGTATATCTGGTTCATTTTGGAATATCTGGCAATTTCTAAAATATACCTATCCTACGAAAAAGCAATTCCACTGCTAGGTATTTACCCAAAGGAAGTGAAAATATGCCACACAGAAACTTTTATATGAACATTCATAGTGGTTTTATTAATGTTAGACAAAAACTAGAAACAGGTGTCCATCAGCATAGAGTAGATTTAACAAATTGTTGTATATTCATATAAAGGAATGGTACTCAGCAAGATCAAAAAACAAAGTAATGATACACTTCTTAACATGAATGAATCTCAAAATCATGCTAAACAGTGTACCCCAATGTTCATCGCAGCACTGTTTATAATAGCCAGGACATGGAAGCAGCCTAGATGTCCATCAGCAGATGAATGGATAAGAAAGCTGTGGTACATATACACAATGGAGTATTACTCAGCCATTAAAAAGAATACATTTGAATCAGTTCTAAAGAGGTGGATGAAACTGGAGCCTATTATACAGAGTGAAGTAAGCCAGAAAGAAAAACACCAATACAGTATACTAACACATATATATATGTAATTTAGAAAGATGGTAGCAATAACCCTGTATACGAGATAGCAAAAGAGACACAGATGTATAGAACAGTCTTTTGGACTCTGTGGGAGAGGGAGAGGGTGGGATGATTTGGGAGAATGGCATTGAAACGTATAATATCATATATGAAACAAAAAAAAAAAAGAAAAAATGAGATTTTATGTTCCTTCACCATATAAATGTTTATGTTCAGAGCAATAAAATTAAGATTGCCAAAAAGAAAAAAAAAAAAATGGGAGAATTTAGGTAGCCTAGGGATAATGTGTTCCTTGAATGTTTAGGTGAATATTAAAGTGTATGTCCCATGAAAATATTTAGACCTAATGTTTTTAGGGAGAGTTTCTTTTAGAATTTTCTTAACTTCTTATATCTTTATTTGATTTCTTAGGATTCTACTTCTTCTTGAGTAAATTTTAGTCATCTATATTCTTCTAGGAAATTATTTTTATCATAATTTATATATTTTACCATTTTTAATATTTTGAAGTTTTTTCCCCCAATATTTTTTTCTCTGGTCATAGTCTGTATAATCAGGTCATTTGCTTTGGGTCTTCTTTTTCTAATTAGATTTGCCATCAATTTAGCTATTAGATTTATCGTTCATTTCCTTTTTAATTTCTATTTTTATTTCATTTCATTTTGGTTTTTTCTAACTAATTAATTTCTTTGTTTTTGTTGTTCCTATATCTTTATCTGTATGCTTCATTTTTTTTTCAATGATAAAAGCATTTAAAGTTCTGAGTTTTCCTGAGAGCAACTTTGAACACATCCCATTATGTTCTGATGTGTGCTGTTGTTATTATCATTATTATTAAATTGTCTATGAGTAGAATTTTGATTTATTCTTGGATGTAGAATTTATTTAGGAGAAGCTTTCCTTAGTTTCTCTATTATTTAATATTTTTAATCATCTTATATTGGTTTCAAATTTTATTGCAAGGTGTTCAGAGATGTTGGCCTATAAAAACAGTTTCACTTGGAGTTCAGTTTTTTTGTATAAAATAAAATTAATTTCTAAAACTAAAAAAAAAAGCAGCACATGTGTGTTATACCACTTATATGAAGTTATGGAATAGATTTTGAAAATTAGAAAATTAACTGCCTCTGTGGTTGTAGGCGGTAGAGACATGGATTGAGAAGGAAAGGCACAAGAGGGACTTTCCTTGGGTAATTGTAATGTTCTGTGCTCTGATAGGGATTTGAGTTACACAGGACTCTGTATGATTTAGTCAGACTTCATCAGACGATAAACATTTAAGTTTTGTGCAGATCGTTATATGTGAAATTTACTTAAGAAAAAGAACCATATAGATATTGAACTCCAGTTAATAGTATGACTGATGAAGTGTGTAGGATAAAGTGTACTAAAGTCTACAACTTACTTTGAAATGCCTCAAAATATAAAATAAGTCAGTGGATGGATAGAAGGATAGATTGATAAGTGTGTGATGAAGCAAATGTAGCAAAATGTTATAGAACCTAAGTGGTACGTATATTGTTTTCACTATACAAATCTTTCTATCTGTTTCTATTTGAAATCTTTCATAATAAGATATTGGAAAAAAGCCTAAATTGTTATACCTAAATAAATAATATTATATATTATTAAATAATATATTGTGAAAATAGTTATGAAAAATGGTAAAATGCTTTTAAGTGACTAAAATAAGATATAACATATACAATTCATACCTCAATAATGTAAAAACGCACAGGATTCAAAGAAAGGCACTGATGGGTTAGCAGTATTAACCTTTAGACATAGAGAACATAGGAACACTTATGGTCATCTTACTTTTCTGTAGTTTCCAATTTTTCTGTAATAGGGTTGTGTATTTCATTTTTGTTTATAATAAAGACCATCAGTACCCAGCTCTACCCTTCACAACCCCAACTCCCCCTCCCCAGAAGCAATCATCACAATTTTAGTCATTTCTGATATTTGTTTCTATATTTCTAAATAACAATCTAATGGTATTTTATATTTTTTGCAAGTTAAATATTATCAATTTCCTACTACAAAGGATGAGAGTTTAGCTCTCACATCTCCCTTACTCCTTACACACTGAAATGTACTTACATTTCCCTGTCCTCTAATATTTTATATCTTAAGTATTGGGTAGATCAGAATTCAGTGATCACAGTTTTATTGCCATGTAAATATGACTTGCAGAAGAGAATGTTTGTGCAATGATTACATTTTCTTTCTTCCACAACTTTTTGTTTTCCTGCAGTTAATAACTCTTTCATTTACTTAATTTCCCTTAGTCTTTCCCCAATTCATCCCTAAACTCTGTACCAGAGGGGTAAATCTTGCTCTTTGTGCAAACACTCCAGGTAGCCATCAGTTTCATCTCGTCCTTGGAGATGTTCTCCTGGAGCATTCTCTCCTCTGGTCCCATCTGGACTAGTTGATCTCCGTGCTTCCTGCACAGCTGTTGTCCTGGGATCTCCCTTTACCATCATCCTAGGGATTCCTTTTGGCTCTCTTATTTGTTGGATCCATGCCTTTTTATGAACTTCACTCCCCATTTTGGTGGAACATTTTTTTCCCAAGAACTTCCTGAGAAAAGATAAATGAGAGGTAAACATGTTGAGACCTTGTATTAGAATTTGATTTATATTTTGGATGAATATGATTTCCCTTGGATTTTGATGCTTTGGCTCCATCTTCTTCTAGCTTTTCTTGTAACCTTTAAGAAATCGGATGCTTTTTAAATTTCCAGTCCTTTTATTTGCCCTGTTTCTTCTCTGTTGGTACTACTAAAATCTTTTTGTCCTCAGTGATCCTGTGTGTGACTCTCTTTTTATTCTGTTAATAGGTATGTGGTGGGCCCTATCAATCTGAAACTCATGCCCTTCAGTTTAGGGAAATTTTTCTGAATTTCCTCTTTGATGATTTTCTTTTTCATTATTATTTTTTGTGTGTGCTCTCTCTCTCTCTGTCTGCAATTTCCACTAGTCAGATATCAGAACTCCTCAAGCAGTAGTCTTGTTGTTGTTCAGTCTCTAACTTGTGTCCAACTCTTTGTGACCCCATGGACTGCAGCAAGTCAGGCTTCTCTGTCTTTCACTATCTCCCTGAGTTTGCTCAGACTTATGCTCATTGAATCAGTGATGCCATCCAACCATCTCATCCTCTACCACCCGCTTCTCCTCTTGCCCTCAGTCTTTCCCAACATCAGGGTCTTTTCCAATGAATAAGCTTTTTGCATCAGATGGCCAAAGTATTGGAGCTTCAGCTTCTGCATCAGTCCTTCCAATGAATATTCAGGATTGATTTACAGATTGACTGGTTTGATCATACAAACAGTAGTCTAATTTTTATATATTTTCTCTTGTTTTTTTTTCTTCTGTTTTCTGTTAAATCTCCTTAATCATCTAAATTTTCTGTTGAAATTTTCATATCTGTTATCATATTTCTGATTTTCAAAAACACTTTTTATTCCTCAAAGCTTCCTTTTTTTTTCTTTTTAATTTACTTTTTATTGAAGGATAATTGCTTTACACAATTTTGTTGTTTTCTGTCAAACCTCAACATGAATCAGCCATAGGTATACATATATCCTCTCCCTTTTGAACCTCCCTCCCATCTCCCTCCCCATCCCACCCCTCTAGGTTGATACAGACCCTCTGTTTGAGTTTCCTGAGCCATACAGCAAATTCCTATTGGCTGTCTCTTTTACATGTAATGTAAGTTTCCATGTTACTCTTTCTATACCTCTCCCCTACTCTCCCCATGTCTTAAAGTCTATTCTCTATGTCTGTTTCTCCATTGCTACCCTGTAGATAAATTCTTCAGTACCATTTTTCTAGATTCCATACATGTGTGTTAGAATGTGGTATTTATCTTTCTCTTTCTGACTCATTTCACTCTACATAATAGGTTCTAGGTTCATCCACTTCATCAGAACGGACTCAAATGTGTTCCTTTATATGGCTGAGTAATATTCCATTGTGTATATGTACTACATCAAAGCTTCCTTTTTATGGCTTCTTATAGCTTCTTTCCTTGTTTCTGAATGCTTCTATCAATTTTAGTTGTGTTTGTTTGTTTCTTTTCTTACTTTCTCTTTTCTTCCTCCCTCCCTCCCTTTTTCTTCCCCCTTTCCTTCCTTCTTCCCACTCTCCTTCCTTCTCTTTCTATCTTTCTCCATTTCTTTCTCCCTCTCTCCCTCCCTTCCTTCCTTTCCTTTCTTCTCTGATAGTTTTTCTTATCGTTTCTTCATTTAACTTTTTACCTCTGTATTCTTCCCTCCTTCCCTCATTTCTCTGTTTTTATCTTTCACATTAAAGATTTTCCTCGAATGTAAAATGATCCTTAAATCTCTATTCCTATTTAAGAGAGAGGCATGAAAACTGATTGGATCATTTTTGCTCATGAACATTTCTTCTTAGCTAGTTGGACGTCTATTTAGGGCTATCTGCCTGAGTTATTACTTTACGGGACTCCTAAATGTTCTTATCTTTTGGTCCTTTCTCATGTGCAATTTAGTTTTCCAGAGAAGAATTCTCTCTTCTGAGAACTTGGAAGTATAAATCTCCTAGCACCCTCACATCTAAGAAAGGAGCTGTATATCTCATTGTTTAGTGTGTAGCCTTTCACTCAGTCCTCTTGTTTCACCTCAACTCTGTTTGATGGTCTTAACTCTAGCTCAGCCTCCAATGCTCTGCTGTCTTGGAAATGGGACAGTTTCTCAACTATGTAGCACAGTGGATCATATTCATAGATACCACTGTATTATAATTAAAATAGAAACTTTAAAAATATTTATTTTAAAATAAATTCACTACTATTTACCACAAATTATGTATTTTTTATAAAATAACTATATTTTCCCAGCAATCCCACTGCTGGGCATATGCACTGAGGAAACCAGAATTGAAAGAGACACATGTACCCCAATGTTCATCGCAGCACTATTTATAATAGCCAGGACATGGAAGCAACCTAGATGTCCATCAGCAGACAAATGGATAAGAAAGCTGTGGTACATATACACAATGGAGTATTACTCAGCCATTAAAAGGAATACATTTGAATAAGGTCTAATGAGGTGGATGAAACTGGAGCCTATTATACAGAGTGAAGTAAGCCAGAAAGAAAAACACCAATACAGTATACTAATGCATATATATGGAATTTAGAAAGATGGTAACAATTACCTCCATGCAAGACAGCAAAAATAGTCTTTGGGACTCTGTGGGAGAGGGTGAGGGTGGGATGATTTGGGAGAATGGCACTGAAACGTGTATATCATCATATGTGAAATGAATCACCAGTCCAGGTTCGATGCATGAGACAGGGTGCTCAGGGCTGGTGCACTGGGATGACCCAGAGGGATGGGATGAGGAGGGTGGTGGGAGGGGGGTTCAGGATGGGGAACACATGTACACCCGTGAAGGAATCATGTCAATGTATGGCAAAACCACTACAATATTGTGAAGTAACTAGCCTCCAATTAAATAAATTTATATTAAAAAAGTAAATATATATATATATAATAAAATAAAATAACTACATTTTCCAAAAAAGTTAGTGAGAAGAGTGGCATTATTTTTATTCTTGAAAATCTCTTTAATGCCTAGCTGGTGGCTCAGATGGTAAAGCGTCTGCCTGCAATGTGGGAGACCTGGGTTTGATCCCTGGGTTGGGAAGATCCTCTGGAGAAGGAAATGGCAACCCACTCTAGTATTCTTGCCTGGAAAGTTACATGGACGGAGGAGCCTGGTAGGCTACAGTCCATGGGGTCACAGAGTCAGACATGACTGAGCGACTTCACTTGATTGAAGATATGTGGATTCTTATATCTTCCATGTTTTGTAGTAATATATTGTTTGGCTTAAGATTATGCACACAATTTGCCCTCACAGAGGTATGTAGCTTAAAAAGGGAGGAGTATTTAAATAGCCTTTTTCAAATTCTTGTGGCTGTTCTCAGATACTATACCAAAATTCAATAAGTGATAGCTTCTTAAAGTTAGTTGCAATGTGGATGGATTATGAAGCCATATCTATGAACTTCTCATACTCCGATGCATAAATTTTCTGGTTTTGCATTTTGAATGTATCTTTTACCCAAGAATGATTTTAACATTATGCATTAATCATTTGGAAAATACTGTTTTGTTAGGTTGTGACACGTTGACACATTTTATTATGAAATATCAAAAAGCACATTTATTAATATCACCCCTGACCTAATCAGAAAAAGCCTTTAAGTTTTGAGAAGCTGACAACCTCATGGTGGCAGACACAAATATTCTAAAATTCTAATTTTCACTTAACAGTTCAAACTTTATAATCACCAACAAGTTCTATCTTGTTTACCTTGAGGTGACAGACTTATTTTTTTTCATTTTGAGAAAAATGTCTTCTAAGTACCCATCTGAATAACCATAATTTGTCTGTCAGTCACTCTTTCAAGTAAAAATTTTGCTTCATGAAAAACATGACCAATTCAGTTTGCAACCCAAACAATCAGTAACTGTTTATCCTTGAGACAACCATTATCATAATTAGCTGTGAAAGTGACATCTTTTATGAATATTTCTCATTTAGTCATATAGAATATTTCTAAAACGTATACTCAGAGGTTAAAATTTAATAAAATTTGTAATTTTTATTACTCTATCAAAGGAATTATTAAGTAAAACTGACATTTTGTTTTAAGTATGTGACTTGACCACCAGCATGGTTTGATGTTCCTGCCTTGATCTGTATTAAGCTCTTGGGCTCATTGTTGCTTTTGTACCATCAGTCCAAGCGTCAAGCAGTTTTCCCAGTACAAACCATGAGAGTCAAATTATTTAAAACTGTATTTAATCACCCTATGTATTTAGTGCCAAGCATTTGTGTTTAGTGCCAATACACCAGGCGTATTTTACTGCCAGTCACATGAAAGAATTTATTTATCAATGATTAGTTGGTGCTGATGTTGGATAGATACAAGAAAAAGCTATGTCTGTAGATATGAGATATTAATATCCAGAGATGTTAACTTTGTCTTCATGATTGCAGTTAAACTTTTAATTTAATGTGTGTTGTTAAGAAATAGCCTGGGCTGATTTCTTTTACTAACTTTAATGACTTTTCATCTAGCAGGTATTCAGCAATGTCAGCCTCTATGAGTCTTTTAGCTACCTTGCGTATCTTTCTAGTTGGTGCAGTATGAAAACCTATTCTTTAAGATGCTTTTCTAAATTTATGTATACACTTCTGTATTTTAAATAGATAACCAGCAAGGACCTACTATATAGCACAGGGAACTCTGCTCAGTGGTACATGGCAGCTTGGATGGGAGGGGAGTTTGGGGGAGAATGGATACCTCTATATGTATGGCTGAGTCCCTTTGCTGTCTACCTGAAACTATCACAACATTGTTAATCAGCTATACTCTAATATAAAATAAAAAGCTTAAAAAATAAAGTTATTTTGAAGACTTCTCTAGATTTTAAATTTAGACAAGTCTTAAATAATTTTGAAATGCTATTTGCAAAATAAGACAAAAATGTTCTTACTTTTATATATGCCTAAGAAAAACATTAGAATTTCAAAATAACTTATTGGATGATTTTAAGGTTACACAGATGATAGCAGGTAAAATAAAAATAGCTTGTAATAATACAGTAGAAGTATTGAGAACAAAGTGAGTTAACCTGTGAAAACATACATATTTATACCCCAAAATATCATAGAAAAATCTAGAAACAAGAATAAATAAGTACATATTCCATTATGTCAGGGCAATTACATTGTCACATGTTATATAGATTCTTATGAGAAAGTGAGAGTGAAAATGGCAAATAATTGTCATCATGTTATTATGAAAATAGCTTTGATCTCATGGACTTCCAGAATCTTGGGGACTCCCAGGTGTCCCTGGACCATACTCTGATAACCACAGATGTAGAGTGAGGGTAGGCATCAGAGAGTCTGGTTGTTTCTCAATATTCTTGTTTCCAGCCCCTTTTCTCCCCTATTCTCAAAGGCACCTGGTGCTTCCAGCTTCTGAAACTTTATAGGGTTCCACAGCAAGAAGCAGCCTGCTTTTGGGTTTCCCTGAAAGGATTCACAGGTGTAAAATTCAGCCTCCTCCAGTTAGCTAAGTCAGTTACCACTCTTCCTTCTGTTTTCTAATATCAACATTTTTACTGTGGTATTTTCCTGTCCTGTTCTCTTAGACCTTCTGGGTTAATACCTTTCTCTCTCTCTCTCTCTCTTTTTTTGGTCCCATTGCCATTGTTTCAGTGGGATTTTGGGAGTGAGCTTAAGAAATCCCTGTTTTTAAACACCATATTTGACTTGAAATTCTGCTATCTGCTTTTTTGATCTTCTAGGATTATTTTTAATAACAGAAATTTTAAAGATTAATTTAAAAATATGAAGTTAATGTTAATATTTAGCCAGTTATATATGAACACATGTGTGCTCAGTTCTGTCTGACTCTTTTGCAACCCCATGGACTGTAGCCCACCAGGCTCCTCTGTCCATGGAATTTTTCAGGCAAGAATACTGGAGTGGGTTGCCATTTCCTACTCCAGGGGATCTTCCCGACCCAGGGAGAGAACCCACGTCTCTTGCATCTCCTGCACTGGCAGGCACATTCTTTACCACTTGCGCCACCTAAGAAGCCCCATTTATCAAGTTAGGCAAACCCAAATATTCTCTCTGCTTAGGCCTCATCAGAGACAAAGAGAATAAAAAATTATAGCTATGTAGCCCAGACATCAGGATTTTGAAATTTATTACATGATTCTGACATTTAGTGAGGACTGAGAACTACTGCCCTGGATTCTTCTGATTGAGCAGGTAGCCCATGAGCACTTGAACTCCAGAGAGCACACTCAGCATACAGCTTCTAGACCACCACCCGCAGCAGCACCACCTGGGGGCTTGTGAGAAATGCACATTCTCAAGTCCCATTCCAGACTGACTGAATCAAGGCCCAACAATCTGTTCTAGCACACCCTCCACATAATTCTGATGCTCTCTGACCTTGAGAACCACAGAGGATGACTGCCTGCTCTCTAAGAATGCATTCATCACTGAATTTTTTGGCATAAAACTTTATTCAGTAGCTTCTCTTCTGACATGGCAATGGGAAAAAAGAAGCAAGAAAAATTTTCTTGGGAGTTAGCCTTTAGAAAATTCCTGCCTCTTGTAGTCAAAGACAGAGCTTCAAATTATCTAATTTTCAAGAAGTTTTTCTCTCTTATAAGAAAGTCCTATATTAAAGTCTTTCTTTCCTATAAGAAAGAGAAAAGAAAGTTTTCTCTTTTTGGTCTTGGTCTGCACTTATATACCTCACTTCTGCTGTTGTAAGAAAATTAAATATGATGCATATAATATAGCTGTAGGCTTAAATAGATCAATTTTAAGAGATCAAGTGTATAATTTAGACTTTTGGCTATATTTAAAGGCATAAAAATGAACATTTAAAAAAGTCATCGCAAGAGCAACTATGGGTTTGCACACAATGTAAGTAAATGTGAGCAAAATGACCCTGAGAATAGCATCTATTTGAAAAATCATGAACATTTCCAGAGGTGATTGGACATTAGAGTGACTTTGTAAGCAACAATTCTGCTTAAAGGAAAAAGCTGAAAGAATCTCACATAGGTAATCCGTTTTAGAGAAAAGAGTGCTAATGAAATGCAAGCTTTATTTACCAAAAAAAATGGAGAAAAAAGCAATGTGATTCACAGGAGTGTTAAAACTTATTTAAAACACTATTTTGGAAGTGAAGAACTTCTAGGGCTGCATCTTATAGTTTGGAAGAAAGAACAAGAACTCTGAAGTCAAATAGCCTTGGGCAGAATCCCTCTGATTCTTAGTAGGTTGTGGCCTTGTGAAGAAACAATCTTTCAGAGCTGTTTCCCATCTATAAAGTAGGGCTAATGTCTACTTCACAAAACTGTTATTAAAATTAAATGAGGTAATGCATGAAAAGCACTTTGTGCAGTGCACACAACAACATATTGAGTCCTCATGAAATGTTGAGTTCCCTTTTCCTTTCCCCTTCTGTCTTTCTGTGACCCTTCCTAATCTCTCTGTTTCTGGAAGTGTCTTGCTATATAATACACAGATGTTTAGGACCTATTCTATTACTGAACATCTTTATATTGGATTGGTCAAAATGTTAGCTTGGGTTTTTTTTTAACATCTTACAGAGAACCCTGACGAACTTTTTGGCCAACCCCAATAGCACTGTGTGGATGCTTCAAGTCTTTTGCTTATAGTCTTTTCAATCAAAGGAAGAAACTGAGTGGTTCTGTGAGGTAAACCTGTTGTGTTTTGTTTATTAATTCATTCAAGAGATATTTATCAAGCATGTATTATATCAGGCATTGTGCTAGATCTTAAAGATAGACTCAGGAGAAAAAATGAGACAAGAGCCTTCCCCATGAGGAGCTTAGTGGTCTTCTAGTTAGCAAAGAGTTTATCCCTCCAGTGATCACTTCTATAAGCCATACCTATTCTTCTGGAAGAAAAGATAGAAAGGGAGAGGTGCTCCTGGTAGAGGAAATAAGAATGACAATAGGAAGCAAATCTTTGTGGGCCCCAGAGAGAGCTATGCCTAGATAAATGTCTGCTGCAGAGCATTTAAAAAGGAAAGGATAAGGAGGAAAGGGAGCCATGAATAACATGGAGTCTGACTGCAAAAGAATTAGAGAAAAAGAAAGAGAGAAAAAAAGATCTTTCTAAAATAGTGTTGAAGAATCAAAGAAGCTCCATTTTAAGAAAGTGAAGATTGGAAATTCCCAGTGGTCCAGTGGTTTCGAGTCCATACTTTCACTGCCTAGCCTGGGGTTCAATCCCTGCTCAGGGATCCTGCAAGTCATGCAGAATGACCAAGGGGGCAAAAAAGTGATGATTATACACACACACACACCTGTAAGGATGTATTTTATTTAATTGGGCCTTTTCTGGTGTCAAACTCTGTGTTAAGTTCTTTACAGAAGTGTTTCAGAGCGTGGGTTTGCTGCCTAACAGACTGAGTTCAGGTCCTTAGCACCTACTGTCTGTGTGACCTTGGGCAAGTTGCTCAGTACCTCATTGAGCCTCAGTGTCTTCATTTGTAAGTTCAGTTCAGTCACTCAGTCGTGTCCGACTGTGATCCCGTGGACTGCAGCACGCCAGGCTTCCCTGTCCTCCACTATCTCCTGGAGTTTGCTCAAACTCATGGCCATTGAGTCAGTGATGCCATTCAACCATCTCATCGTCTGTCACCCTCTTCTCCTGCCTTCAATCTTTCCCAGCATCAGGGTCTTTTCTAATGAGTTGGCTCTTTGCATCAGGTGGCCAAGGTACTGGAGCTTCAGCTTCAGCATCAGTCCTTCCAGTGAATATTCAGGATTGATTTCCTTTAGGATTGACTATTTGATCTCCTTGATCAGAGCACATACATATACATAAAACCAGAAAGAAGGCTAAATGTGGCATTATCTCCAGGTTCTCATAGGGTCTCCTCTGCCTAAGGAGGGAAAGTTTGAGAAATGCCAATCTAGGGCTTACACATAGATAATAACATCTGCCATTCATTAAAGCTGCCCAAGCACATGATGTACATTATATCAAGGGTAACTGCTACCTGTATGGATGTTAAATGGCTGCATGTGGGGACTTACTAAGCTTGAAATTCTAAGATCACCCCTCTATCGTTGTGCCAGGTCCTGACTCTAATGCTTAATTATCTTGTACAAGTCATTTGACTGCACTGTCTCAGTTTTTCTATAAAATAAGTACTCATTAAAAAAATTTTTTACTCTGTGCCAAACACTGTTTCAGGTTCTTGAGATAGATCAGTAAACAAAACATACAAAAATCCCTGTCCTTATGGAGCTTAGATTCTGGCAGGGAAATAGGGATTGGTTGGAAGGTAGAAAAGATGGGTAGGTAGAAAGGCAATAAACAATAAATATAACAAAATTTATGTTATAAAAAGTCAAAAGTTGAAATAAAGGAAGTACTGTAGGGAGGAGGCCAACTGCAGTATTAAACAGAGTGATCTATGAGAAGGTGAGATTTGACCAAAGATGTAAAAAAGTTGAGGAAATTAGCCAAGCTAATACCCTGAGGAAGTGTGTTGTAGGCAAAGGAGAAATTAGATCAAAGGTTCCAAGATGGGAATGGGTCTTAGGTATCATATTCATTCCCACCATGTAGAATTATTGTGAGGATAAGTGAAATAATGCATGTATAAAGCCTTCAACACTTAAAATCATGAGTGTTTAATATATTTTGGTTACAATTATTATTTATCATTTTTATGGAAGTCAGATTTCTAAATATCAATATGTTGTAGAATCTTTCAGACTGATCGGCATAGTACATGAATGGAAATGGTGCCTCTTTGAAACTGCTGTTTTCCTCCCTACATAGTCTTGACTTTTATACATACTACTATGAGATGAAAAAATGTATTTATTGTCTTTGAACAATTTCCTTCCTTGGCAAAAATCATGCAAAAGGTGTAAACTGAAGCCAAATGGTAGCTGTAACCATTTTCCCCAAGTATTCAGTTGCTTTATCAGTCTCTCAGTGGTTACTGTCTGAAAGGTCCCTATGGTGAAAAGCATAACCATTTTCTATGGAGGACTTACCAGTATTCCCAACCAATCTAACCATTTTTCCTTTCCATATCTCTTTTCTTTTTTAGAAGAAAAGAATGTGAGATGTTAATGTTATTAGAATTTGATTTTGGCTGTCTCAAACTCTCAAATCCTCAGAGGAATCAGAGCTCTCTATACATAGTGTTTTATATAATATATTGTGTGGGGTAAGGATGATGAAAATTGAACAGATGAGTACTAACTGAAAACCTTCCATCTGCCAATGTTTAATACACCAGATATTGTTGTATTAAATCCTTGAAAACCCTGACTACCTTTTTGTTCAAACTGTGGTCCAAACCAGCAGCATAAGCACGACCTGGGAGATGTTAGAAATGCAGACTCTTGGGCCCCACCCCAGACCAGCTATTGACTCAGAAAACTTGCATGCTCTATCACTCAGTTGTGTCTGACTCTTTGTGTCCCCATGGACTGTAGCCCGCCAAGCTCCTCTGTCACTGGAATTTTCTAGGCAAGAATACCACTTCCTATTCCAGGGGATCATTCACACCCAGGGATTGAATGCCCATCTCATGTCTCCTGCATTGGCAGGAGGATTCTTTAGCACTGTGCCACCTGGGAAGCCCACTGAGTCAGATCTGTATTGTAATAAGAACCCCAGGTGTTGCACAGCCACACTGAAGTCTGAGAATTACTGCCCTGATGAGACACATAGCATTAGCACCATCCTTCTCAGATGAGGAGAGTAAGCTTCCGAGAGAGCAGGTAACTTGTCTAAACACCACAAGTAAAGGGTGATGCAGGATTTAACTGAAGTCTCTCCATAGAGTCCAAACTCTTTCTACTACATTCTTTCCCTCACGAGTTCTTTTTAATAGGTATATTTCATAGTCTATTTTATACAGAAAAAAGTAAATTAGCTTCTATTTGAATCTACTTTGAAAGCCTCTGCCTAGACAGTCTGAGATAAACAACTGGTCCAAAGAAGCAAGCCTAGAAGATGATAATTGAGTTTGTGTGTGGCTGTGGGCGGATGAGTCACACGCTCTCCGGCTCTTAAGAGGTAAGCTGCCTCTCTGTTGAATTAGGAAACCCAAGTGTAATTGTTGGCAGGATTCTCCCCAAATCCTGTTCTGATGAGCAGAAGACAAGAGCAAATGGAGAAAGGCAGACCATAGCCTGAGGAGATGAACAATCTGGCGAACGAGTCAGGGAATGTCTTTTTTTATGAGCAAGGAGGTATTTATATGGTTTGCCTTGAGTCAGTCGCCTCTGATGTTGGGAAAACAGACTGGGAACAGCTGGACCACACTTTGGATCTGTTGCCACAACAACTTGATACATTTGTCTCTGGTGTCATTTGATCACTTTGAATGCTGTTATTACCTCTGTGTGGATGTTTGACTTTCAGGCTTACTTCGTGCAGTGAGCACGTCTGTTTGATTGTGTTCCTCAGATTACATGGAGTGTTGATTATATCTTTTGGGAGTTTGGGTTCTAGGATTACAGGACATGGCAATCTCACAGGTGCCTGGATCCGAGGCTCCCATAGAACCACTGTTGTATTTACCATTATCAGAACTCTGATTTCCAAGAATAAATCACACCTGATGGTATCTGGGAAAATCGTACAGATATTCAAAGTCATCTCCCAATTTCAGTTTCTCCTCGCCGATGATTTTTGTGAGCAACACCTTGCAAACTTGATCTCAGCACAGAAGTGATGGTTGTTACTATTATTTAGTATTTACCTTTTTCTTGGACAAGTTAGGCAAGACCCAGTTTGAAGGTTTGCAAAGTAAATTGAATGCATTTGTGTGATTTAAAGAGCTGCTTAAATCTTTCCTCCAAAGAAGTTTAGAAATGACTGGTCTCTTGATAAATTGAAAGTGAGCCCAGCTACTGTCACAAGAAGAAAGGCTGAAGGTTCTGCATGAATCATTTACCCCAACAGACATTTGTTCTCCTTAAGAAAATTGGCTGTTTTCTCTTTTCTGATAAGAAATGATCCCAGCTCCCAAATTTATGGCAGCTGAAACTGAAGGATATATTTATATTACCAGGCCAGTGCCCCCCACCACAACATTCTCTAAATGTCATAGTTGGGCTTCTTTCTAAGGAACAAAATCTCAGAGAATTCAAGTAAGCAAAGAGAAAAAAAAAATTATGTCATTAGAAGCTAGGGAGGATGATTTTGAGCATGTGCAGGATGTAATTTCATTATTGTCTAGAGTTACACGGCTGTTTCTGGAATCAGGGAGTTTCCTAAACAGAATATATTGTTGTTAGATGGCAGCATAACTGTGGTTTTCTGCTGGTATTTTAGTGCGGAGGTGGATAGCTGTTTCCTGTAATTTCCAGCCCCCCCCTTTTTTCTCTCTTCCCACTTCATTTTGTATAAATAAAAGGAATCAAAAGAGTAACAAAAGAACCACCACCAACAAACATTTCTGTTAAAGTTCTAAACTTGGCCTAAAATTCAAGGAATTCAAATTTTCTATCATTTGAAAAAATTCATTTATATTGTGTGTAATTAACATAGATTTTCAATGCTTGTTCAACTTTTACATAAGAAGCTTTAATGTGAATCACATGAAAAATGTGGTCAAGTATTATGAGCACTTTGACATTTGCATTTCCTGTTCTGTGTGGGTAATTTTGTAAATTTGGGGTTAGCCTAACAGACTGGGAGGGGGGCAAAGAGGAAGTTGGCCAGCTTGTTTGGAAAATGCCCTTCCTTATTGAGTATTTGGCATGCCCTAAGTGAAGGGCTGGTGATTTCCCTGCAGCATGGGGGACGTTATCTCATGAAGAGCCAAGTTTTACCGTAAGGAGAGCATAAAAAGCCTCTGTTCCAGCAGGGCAGTATCATCAGTGTCACCAACAGCAGCGTTCTTTCAGTGCTTGAGAAAACCAACTTACTGAGTGAGCAGACTATGGACTGGAAGGACTCAAAACCCAGGAAAGACCTCCAGGTCAAAACCCCAGGAAAGACCCCCAGATTCTTACACAGTTAACCACAAGAAGCCAGAACTACATGCTGTTTCTTTGAGTTTAAGGCACTTTTAAGGTAATCAATCCTTTTATAATTGTAATGAAAGTTGTTGGTTTTCTTAGAAAAATGTATGTGTATGCAAAAATACACCCACGCACATACAATTTTACGTGTGATTTCAAGGTGTTTATGGATCCCCTGAAGCCCATCGATGGACCTAAAGGAATTCAAATACCCTGTGTTAAGAATTAGGTTTGAGCAGCCTTCTTCCTCAGAGAAGACAATGGCACCCCACTCCAGTACTTTTGCCTGGAAAATCCCATGGACGGAGGAGCCTGGTGGGCTGCAGTCCATGGGGTCACTAAGAGTCGGACATGACTGAGAGACTTCCCTTTCACTTTTCACTTTCATGCATTGGAGAAGGAAATAGCAACCCACTCCAGTATTCTTGCTTGGAGAATCCCAGGGACGACGGAGCCTGGTGGGCTGCTGTCTATGGGGTCACACAGAGTCAGACACGACTAAAGCAACTTAGCAGCAGCAGCAGCAGCAGCCTTCTTCCCATCATACTACTAACTCTCATACCCTCAAGTCTTCTTTTAAAATGTCTTTGAAGTAGAACACATAAAGTCCCAACAATCTCAATATAAATTATTATTGTATAACAAGAGGCAGAAAGGGGTTGTGGGAACCAGAAGAAAGAAATCTTAGTCTCCCCTCCATCACTTCACTCCATGTTTTGTTTATGATTAGTGTTTATTAATCCACCCCACTCTAGTACTCTTGCCTGGAAAATCCCATGGACAGAGGAGCCTGGTAGGCTGCAGTCCATGGGGTCGCTAAGAGTAGGACACAACTGAGTGACTTCACTTTCACTTTTCACTTTCATGCACTGGAGAAGGAAATGGCAACTCACTCCAGTGTTTTTGCCTGGAGAATCCCAGGGACGGGAAGCCTGGTGCGCTGCCGTCTATGGGGTTGCACAGAGTCGGACACGACTAAAGCGACGCAGCAGCAGCAGTGTTTATTAAAGCACTATGCAGAGAAATGGACATGATACGCAAAAAAGACACGTAAATGTCTGAGACATTTTATTTTTATCTTACTTTATTTTTCCTGGACATATATTTGCCAGAATTTGGATGTGAGAGAAAAGCAGGCAGTGAAATGTTTGTATAATCTCATGATCCATACAATTTCTATGAATTCCTCCCTTATAGATTCATGGAATGTTGCTGGTAGGCATGTATTCCTGCCCAGAACTTCTGGGAACATCTATAAGGACAAACATTTTACAATCGTAGTAAGAGTTTTAATTGACATAAAATAATGCACAACCCATATATAACAGATATTTAGTGAAGAGACTGCAAAAAGCTGCTGATTATTCTGGCACAGCATCATTTTGCATTATCTATAATTAGCGATTGCTTTCTGCTGTCTTGCTTCTGTGATTGAGCTTCTGCACTTCTAGAGATACGCTGTGTGCAAGTTTAGCAGAGAGACAGGAAAATCCTCTGGATGCCATCTACCCTAGTCTCATCCCTTTCTTTCCTCTCCATTCAGTGCTCTGTCTACCTCCATTTACTCAGATCATGATCACTTTCTGTCTCCTGGGAACCCTCAATTCACATGGTCTCTGTTGCTTGCCTCCTTGCTCTCTGCCCAAGGCACATACATAATTAGAGCTATAATTCTAGTGTCTCCAGGAAGAAGGAAACTGATATCTTTTTATATGTAATTGTCATTTTATTTCATCTTTGCAACTTGTCTTTGGACAAGTTGTCTTTGGAGACTCTTGTCTTTCCAGCCCCTGCCCACTTTTATTACTAAATACTATCATTTTAATTTATATATGGTTTTGTAGTATGGAAGAAATTCCATTCGACTTGGGAAACAGAGATCTTAGCCTTCTATCTATAATCTGCTATTCACAAGTTGTAGGGCCTTAGGCAAGTCAGTTCATTTTCTGAGTCTTGATTTCTTCATAAAATGAAGGTAATATCTTCCTCATAGAATTATTGTGCAAGAAAAAGAAGTGACATATGTTAAAGTATAAGGTTGAACCAAATAAAATTGACAATATTCAATAATTTTTGGCCCACAAGAAAGGCAATTTCATGTGGTTCAACTAATATCAAGCACAGTTCAGTTCAGTTCAGTCGCTCAGTCGTGTCTAACTCTTTGTGACCCCATGAATCACAGCACGCCAAGCCTCCCTGTCCATCACCAACTCCCGGAGTTCACTCAAACTCATGTCCATCGAGTTGGTGATGCCATCCAGCCATCTCATCCTCTGTCGTCCCCTTCTCCTCCTGCCCCCGATCCCTCCCAGCATCAGAGTCTTTTCCAATGAGTCAACTCTTCGCATGAGGTGGCCTAAGTACTGGAGTTTCAGCTTTAGCATCAATCCTTCCAATGAGCACCCAGGACTGATCTCCTTTAGAATGGACTGGTTGGATCTCCTTGCAGTCCAAGGGACTCTCAAGAGTCTTCTCCAACACCACAGTTCAAAAGCATCAATACTTCGGCGCTCAGCTTTCTTCACAGTCCAAGTCTCACATCCACACATGACCGCAGGAAACCATAACCTTGACTAGATGGAATTTTGTTGGCAAAGTAATGTCTCTGCTTTCCAATATACTATCTAGGTCTTAACATTCCTTCCAAGGAGTAAGTGTCTTTTAATTTCATGGCTGCAGTCACCAAGTGCAGTGATTTTGGAGCCCAAAAAATAAAGTCTGATGCTGTTTCCACTGTTTCCCCATCTATTTGCCATGAAGTGATGGGACCAGATGCCAGGATCTTAGTTTTCTGAATGTTGAGCTTTAAGCCAACTTTTTCACTCTCCTCTTTCACTTTCAACAAGAGGCTTTTTAGTTCCTCTTCACTTTCTGCCATAAGGGTGGTGTCATCTGCATATCTGAGATTATTGATATTGCTCCTGGCAATCTTGATTCCAGCTTGTGCTTCCTCCAGACCAGCATTTCTCATGATGTACTCTGCATATAAGTTAAATAAGCAGAATGACAATATACAGCCTTGACATACTCCTTTTCCTATTTGGAACCAGTCTTGTTCCATGTCCAGTTCCAACTGTTGCTTCCTGACCTGCATGTAGGTTTCTCAAGAGGCAGGTCAGGTGGTCTGGTATTCCCATCTCTTGAAGAATTTTCCACAGTTGATTGTGATCCACACAGTCAAAGGCTTTGGCATAGTCAATAAAGCAGAAATAGATGTTTTTCTGGAACTCTCTTGCTTTTTCCATGATCCAGTGGATGTTGGCAATTTGATCTCTGATACCTCTGCCTTTTCTAAAACCAGCTTGAACATCTGGAAGTTGACGGTTCACGTATTGCTGAAGCCTGGCTTGGAGAATTTTGAGCATTACTTTACTAGCGTGTGAGATGAGGGCAAAAGTTTGAGCATTCTTTGGCATTGTCTTTCTTTGGGATTGGAATGAAAACTGACCTTTTCCAGTCCTGTGGCCACTGCTGAGTTTTCCAAATTTGCTGGCATATTGAGTGCAGCACTTTCACAGCATCGTCTTTCAGGATTTCTGGAATTCCATCACCTCCACTAGCTTTGTTCGTAGTGATGCTCTCTAAGGCCCACTTGACTTCACATTCCAGGATGTCTGGCTCTAGGTGAGTGATCACACCATTGTGATTATCTGGGTCAAGCACAGACCATTGTAAATTGGAAATAGTCAACAAATGTTGGATCTGAATCTGTTTCAATTAGGGGTAGTGGAACAATCATTACAAGGTTGCTTCTTAGATATCTTCCCTGATAGATATCTTCCCTGATCACACTGAAAAACACACAGGAAGATTCCTGAAGAACACCCTTCACAGAGCTGTGGGAAGACACTTAAGGTCTATTCTGCAATATATCCCAACTTTCCCCTGAGGATAAAATATGAAAGTTTCAGGATCACAGTATTAGATAACAGAAGGGATTTCAGGCCCTCTAGAAAAGAATAGCCTTAAATACTGCACTTCTAAATTTTTCAACCTTCTTGCCAAAGTTATATTGGTATTTAATTAATAAAATTATGTTATAGCACATGTATTAAAGAGTACTTAGAACTTTGTTTTGGTCAAAACAATATTATTATTCAACTTTGCAGATGATGAAAAAGAGGTTGAGAAAAGTTATATAATGTAATAAATGTATCTTTGTTACAATATAATAATTCATCAATTAATATATTTAGTTAATAGCAAAGCCTTTACCAGAACCTAGATTTCTAGAACCTCATGTTTTCTTCATTTCTTTACTCATCTGGCACATATTTATTGAATACCTGCTATATAACAGACTGTGTGCTTCTTCTGGTCAGTCCCATGTTGCAGTTCATCAGTTGGAACTGATGCTTAAGTGGAGTCATCTCCAAGTTCCATTTTAGTTCTAGATACAGTTCTATTCTTAATAGAAACAAGACAAAAAACTGTCAGAATTTCCAACAATTTCTGTTAGAATGATACCAGTGCTGCTTTTTAACATTTTGCCCAAAGAGATAAATTGAGCATCTAATAATAGATTGGAAACAAAATTGGTCTAATCCATGTTGTGGTGATATAATATGGTACTTTATGATTAGGTGTTATATATAATTTGGATATTAATATATAAGGCAATGAAATAGAAGAAGATAAAGGTACAGAGGAACAGGAACAAAGAGAGGAAAATGATCATTTATGATGCTTCTTTTTAGAAGATGCTTTTCTTTTTTCAACACTCACCAGGAGGACATTTGAAGGGAGATGAAAACTAAAAGTGCTGAAAACAGACTTATTCCTTAAAGATGATCAGTTTTCTCAGGGCTGAGCCTGCCTTTAGTATGCACATTAGGAGATGTTGGGTTTGGGGAGAGATTAATACCTCAAATCAGTTGTAAATGCACACACCTCCAGTTACAGGTGGTCCAGAATAATAGTTTTACGTGTCCTAGAAGGGCATTAAAAATAAAATCAGTGGGTTACTTTCTTCAAGTGGTAATTTAATTAAAATGTGAAACATCAAGGAGGCAGAAAACTAGCCCCTACCCTTCTCATGTCCATTGGCCATCAGCTAGCTCTTCAGGGCCAGTTAGCACTGTAAGTAGCTCCTCTCTCTACGTTTCTCAAGACCCAAGAAACTTCTCAGTTAATTGACATGTTCCTAGAACACTCACTGCAAAACGCTATGTTTGTACTTTTAAGAACCTTGATACATGAATTTTATTCCTTATAAATTTTAAACCATAAACATGGTTTATGACATGCAAGGCTGGCTATGTGGCTATGTGACCTGTACAGTTTCACATAGGGCTCCATGCTTAGAAGGGCTCTGTACTTAGATTAATGTTTTATCGTCAATGTCCTGAAATTCTTTGTTTTTAACAAGGGGTCTTGCATTTTCGTTTTGTACTGGATCCCACAAAGTATGTAGCTAGTCCTGTCTCCTTATAATCATTTTTAGACTTTTCTTGCTCTGTTTAAAAATTTTCATGAAAATGCTAAATTTTGTTGGGAAGATTATCAAATAATCTATCTAACCTGATACAGTAAGGGGCATGAAGGACTAAGAAATGAACAGTGTGATTCAGTGTGATTCTTCTCTGCTTCCAAAATGTCAAATACTAAAATTCCCCATTCTCAGATTAATCTTTCCCAAGTCGTTTTTACTACAAAACTAGCCCATGCCTTCTCCCTGGTGAAATAGTTATATGTGTCACATACTGATTATATGCCTTGTACTTTATATGTTTCATCTAATTTAATCCTCATAACAACCATGGATGGTTGGTAGTATTATACCCTGAGGTATAATGATGAGGAACGCAAGGCTCAAGGGCTTCACTTAATTTGCTCAGGATTTAAAGCTCAGTCTAATTTTTGGTTGGTTGGGTGTTTGCATAACCAGCATCTGTCCCCCAGTTACACAGAGATCCTTCTTTATGTAAGACCAATGTTTAGTTTCTATTGAGTCCTCTCTAATTATCTCTCAGTCCTGACCCCTTTCATTTTCTTTGTCTCATCTCCTGACTTCTCCCATATTCTCATTCTTTTTTCCCTTGTTTCTTACTCCTTCTAGACCTAGACTCCCCTTTCTCTCTCATTCTCTAGTCAATGCAAATTCTCTTTCACTGTAAAGAAATTCCTACATATCTCTAAGCTTTTCACAAATAACCACTTTGGCTGCCTTTTACAATTTTATGACTTTGATATCATCTTGTAAACAAAATTTATGTAAACCAGCCATCCCTGTAGGAAAGCAGTAACTATTTTGCATAAATCATGGAAAATATTCTTCTCCAGGTAGTCAGTTACAGCAATTTTGCTATCATTATCACTGCATATTGATTGATTTCTCAGCAAACAATGTAGATCGGATACTGTTGAATTAATTAATGCCTTTCTACCTTAATTTTACAAATTAAATACCCTGGCATGTCAGTATTTTTAAAGAAAATAGAGTTGTTATTAGCATTCAGTTATTTAAATTCTATTCAACAAAGTTCCTTTTGATTATAATAAAGACCATTGTGTGTGTTAGTTGCTCAGTCATGTCCAGCTTTGCAACTCCATGGACTGTAGCCCACCAGGCTCCTCTGTCCATTGAATTTTCCAGGCAAGAATACTGTAGTGGCTTGCCATTCCCTATTTTGTCTCACCTAGACTGTCAATATTCAGCTAACTAACTGGTCTCCCTGTAACTTCCCATTTTCTCCTTGGTAATCTCAACATTTTAGAATGACATGTTGGGTTTATCATAATCTGGATGTGATTTATCATTCCAGTTTTATCCTTCTCCATTCTTCTGCCTCCCTCACCCCTGGGCATGCTATTTTCCAATTGAGATAATGGTTCTTTTTCCATAGTAAGCACTTCCATGCTAGTGCTATTTCTTCTTCCTGGAATGCCTTTCTTCCCCTTCTCTGTCTTACAAAAGCTTACCTCTCCTTTAGAGTTGAGCTCCCATGTCAGACTTCTAAGTCTTTCTTAAGTAATCTCCTACCTCAAAATAGCAACCATTAAATTGGAGTTTCCTTCTTTTTTGCCCTTCCTTTCTTGATCTTTGCAACTGGGGCTTGTTATTATGCACTAAATTTAAAGATTCATAAGAAAAGTAAAAAAAGTAGTGGAGGATGAAGAATTACAAAATTCATTAACAAACAATGCAGCGTACAATTCATCTCGGCTTATTATTTGAGGATTAGTTATTTTCAATCAGTCGGTAAACACTGGATGATATGTAAGGATATTATACAAGGCCTCTGCCTTCAAGATACTTACAATATAGTTCTTTACATCAAACTAAATGAATAATACAAGAGTAGATAATTACGTACACTAATTTTGAGACCTAGATTAGCCAAATTTATAGATTTTACAACTGAAGGCACTTCATGAGATCATTTGACTTGGCCCCCTAGCTCCAAGAAAGAACTTAGTGACCCCATTCCGTAGGTGGGACAAATAAGAGTCAAAGAGGAACCAGAACCCAGTATGTTTCCCTCCTTGTGTGGAGTTTCCCTCCTCCCTCTTGGCTCTATATTATCATCAGACAATTCATCAACAAATTCTGCTAGTTCTACCTTCAAAATGTATCCAGAGTCAAAACACTTCTAACCATTTTAACTACTACCATCAATATTTAAAACAGCTTTCATTTCTTAACCAGATTATTGCAATAGCCTCCTAACTGATCTCTTTGCTCCCACATATAGCCTATTTAAACAAGCATCTAGAGTGATACTATCATTCCTCTGCTCAGAATCCTGCAATATCTCTTCATCTGTCTTAGAAAAATAACCAAAGTCTTTAGGTTGGACTATAAGGACCTACATTAACCGCGTCCCTGAATTCATCTCCTGCTGCCATCCTCCTGCCTGCTGTCAACTCTACTTCCTTGAACAGGACAGCCACGCTCCCATCTTTGATCTTTTCATTTGCTTTTCCCTTTGCCTACAGTCATCTTCCTCCAAAATCCTCATGACTCTCTCATTTCAGTATTCTGTTCCAATGACCTCTAATGAGAGTGGCCTTCCCTGGCCACCTTTTGTAAAAAGGCACAATTTCCCTCAGTCCAATACTTCATGTATCACCTTTTTCCTGCTTTATCTTTTTCTTCATAGCATTTATTCCCAGTCTAATACATTTATTATTTTATTTTTATTTTTTCTCCCTCTTCTAGAATGCAAATTCCATGAGAGTAGAGGCATTGTCTATCATATTTAATGCTATATTTAATGCTATATCATATTTAATGCTATATTCCCAGTACCTAGAATACTGCTTGGTATTAATACCAAGTAGTAGATCCTCCATAATGAATTGTTGAATGAGAGAACTGAAGGAATCTTGCTAAGGACTGAAGCCCTAATCAGTGTGCCCACACCATGCCTTCTGTTTTCTTGACTCTTGGAATGTCTAACTCTCACACCTCTGCCATTGAATCTGTTCATTCTTTGTGACCCATATTAGATTTCACCTCCTCTATAAATTTTAAGTGACTTTTATCTATCTCTAAACTCTCATATTCAACATGGGACAATTTTTTGACAACTCATCATACCCTGTTTTAGTTACTTCATCTTTACTTTCTTTAGATATTTTGAAATTTATTTTAGAACTTTGTATTACCTTCCTCACCAGATCACTGTTTAAAACAAACCAAATAGTATTTATTGTGCTGTACTATTTAAGCATGTGTTAGATGCTGAACATACAACCTTGAGCCTTTCCGATTCCATAGCTCTAAAGCAAGAAGAGGTTAGACTAGACTCTCTTTTTCCAAAGTGTACTTTAAGGAACGTCAATGGTTGGTTCCTGTATTAATCAGGCTTTCCAGAGAAACAGAACCAACAGGACCTGTGTATAGATACAAAAAGAGATTTATTGTAAGGAATTGGCTTGTGATTATGGAGACTGGCAAGTTCAAAACTGCAGAGTTGGCTGCCAAGGTCAAGACTCAGGAGAGCTGATGGGGAACTCCAAAGGCATCTGCTGGACTGCCTTTTGCTGTCTCATTCAGGGAAGCCAGTCTTTTTGGTCTATTAGCTCTTCAACTGACTGGATGAGGCCCACTCACTTTATGGAGGGCAATTTGCTTACTGAAAGTTCATTGATTTAAATGTTAATTTCATCCAGGATTACTCTCCAAGTAGATACATAAAATTAACCATCACAGACTCTGAAAAAAATGACCCCATTATGAAATAAATTTGTGAAACCCTGGATTAATTAATGTGTATTCACTGTGGTCTCAGATTCTAATGTGTGCTACTAATTTTCAGGGTGCACATCCTTTGGGACTAGTGTTGCATGCACATGCTTTGGGGAAATGCTAGAGCAAATGGTCATTAAGATTATTTTCCTTTCTAAAAGGTCAAAATCCTAACTGAATTGCTCAAGGCCATAAGGCTACACAGCATTAAAATTTAGACTACAACTCAGTCCTTTTAGACATGCGTAAGATTATTTACTGTAATTTTGTAATAGCAAAAGATTGAAAACAACATAATGCTTTATAAAGAGGAAAGTGGTTAAATAAAAATCATTTTATATGCTCATAAGAGATACTATGCAGCTTAAGTGACTTCCCTAGTGGCTCAGCAGTAAAGAATCTGGCTGCAATGCAGGAAATGCAGGTTCGATCCCTGGGTCAGGAAGATCCCCTGGAGGAGGGCATGGCAACTCACTCCAGTATTCTTACCTGGAGAATCCCTTGGACAGAGAAGCCTGGCAGGCTACAATCCATAGGGTCACAAAGAATCAGACACAACTGAAGCGACTTAGCATGCATACACGCAGCTTAAAGAAGAAGCTCTTTGTGTACTAATATGATGCAGTCTCTAAAATATATCATCTAGTTGAAAAAGGAAAAGTCAAGAATGATAGGTATAGAATATTACCTTTTGTGTCAAAATGTATGTATAGATAGGGGGTACTTTCACTTTTCACTTTCATGCATTGGAGAAGGAAATGGCAACCCACTCCAGTATTCTTGCCTGGCGAATCCCAGGGACTGAGGAGCCTGTTGGGCTGCCGTCTATGTGGTCGCACAGAGTCGGACACGACTGATGCAACTTAGCAGCAGCAGCAGCAGCATGGGAGGAAATAATATGCTTTATTTATACATGCTTAAAATCATTTATAACATTTTTTGCCTCCAAGAAGAATAGGGTCACTAGGACATAGAGATGAAAAAGAGACTTTTCATTACATTCCTATATACTCTTTTTTCCTATTGATTTTTTAAACTTGTGAATCTATTGCATATTCAAAAACAAAAATTAAATAAAAAGCAAGCTCAGGTGATTCTAATGAAATAGAGATTTGGAAACCACCAGACTAGATGTTGTCCTCCTAGATTAGAATCCTTTGAGACCAATAGTTCAAGTTTTATCATGCTGCCTCTGGGGACTTTGCTTATGCATTCTTTTTGAAAAAAATAATCATGCCCTGCTCCCTTCTCCTGAATCCCCAACTTCTCAGCCCTCAGGAAGGCTTGTGATTCTCTGGGGGAGCACCAGTGCTGGTTAGTCTGTATCTGCCAGGCTTAATCCAACCTGGAAGGAAGGCTGTGTGTGGCAGGGCAAGGAGGGGCCAAGGAATGACTAGTAGCTCAGATTCAAGGTGGGCCTGGGGCTATGAGCCTTGACCTGTGGTACCGATTTAGCATACTCCCTTTTTGTGTTTCAAGTTTCTCCTCTGGAAAATTAGAAAACAAGATTTGACTTACTTGTGTCAGGCAGGGTTTGAGGCTCCAATGAAATTATAGATGAAAATGTATTTGGCAAACACAAGGGGTTCCATATATATGGAAGAGATGGATTTGTTGTGGAGGGTAAATTGCTTCAGGTGCATCCACTAACATGACGATGAAGCCGTTTTGTTCCTGGCACTGCACCACCATCCCACATAAAGGAAGCAGAAAGCAGCCATATCTTCTTCAATCTCTGGAATCTCACCCTGAGTTTATAAGGGACATTATGGGGGAGCTGAAGTCCAGACATCCAGCTGATGCCAGGAATTACCTCCCCTGTTCAAATGGGCTCACATGTCAGCCCTTTGCCAAGGTCTTTTCTGTGGCCAAGAAAGGCTATTATGTGTCAAGGGAGCTTTTTAAAAGCTGCCTTTTTAATAGGGATGGAATAATTTTAGAAGTAGAACGTGGAATTATTTTCAGAGGCGTTGGAAGGAGACCCTGTAATGAGTTGTATGATCTTAGACCAATGATTTCACCTCTCTGGGTCTCAGTTTCCAAGTCTGCAAATGAGACTGTCCTTAAAACCGTGTAGACCCTTCCAGTTCTAAAGTAAGAAAACTACCCAGCACAAATGGAAAAAGGAAAACAGAAATCCCAGTTATTTGTGCAATTCTGTGCTCAAATTGTCATCAGATTTAGAAAGTAAATTTGCAGTGAGTTGATTGTGCTGAGAACCACTCCAGGATCAGTTCTATTTCATTAACAAGAGAGTATTCTTTTCTTTGCTGTATACTTCAGTTTGATCTGCCTTACCAGCAGCACTTTCCTCTCTTCATTCAGACAAACAAATAAATAACCAGCCTAGTAGCCAAGAATGAAATTAGTAGCAGGTGGAACAGCTTAGTTTTAATGATGCTGCAACCAAATTTTAATTGAACAAAGACTCATAACTTTCCTGTTTTTAGCCCATTAGAGCCTCACAAGTACTCAGTGAAGTTGGCACACCTAAGTCCCGGGGAGGAAAATGCTAATATTCTTGACATCCTTTGTCAGCTGTCCTTTCCATCTCTAGAAATGAACTCGTTTTCCTGGAAAGTTTCAATTTCTCTTTGGCCTGGGTTTTGTGTGTTTTCTTTATCTTTAAGAAAAAATTTGTGTTGAAATTTTTTTCAGAGGAAGCTCTTTACTGCCTCTTTTCCTGAAGTGAGAGGGTGATTTCAAAAGAACCATTTGTAGAATCTTCTTTCTGATTTGTTTTATGAGAAGTCAAAAATGGTTGCAGAAAGAATTATGTAAAAACATTCATTTCTCCACACTCGTAATTAATAAGTTTTAGTATTTTTAGGTTTTGCTTATGACATTTTTATATAAAACAAAATATTATAGATATAAAATTGAGGTTTACCTATTCCTCTACCTTGTCCCATTACTTCCTAGAAATACATAACTTTAGATTGCATGCATTCTGTCAATAGGTTTTATAGTTTTACTAAAGCCATGGGAATCTTTATCTATTGTATTGCTTTATATACTTTAAACATTTATGTGAATTATATAATTGAAAATTATATAGAATTACATAAGTATAGGGTGATAACACTACATGTTCAATAAATTTCTTTGTTCAACATGTTTTTAAGATCTGTGTATACTGTTAAATATAAATTTATTTCATTTATTTTCTCTCCTATACAGTATAATAAAAAACATTTCCTATTATAAAATCATAAAGATATTCTCCATTTATTTTTTAGAGTTAAAAAAAAATTTTTTTTAATGACATGACATACATGCTCAGTCATTTACAAGACCATGGATTGTTCCAGGCTTCAATATCCATGGAATTTTCCAGGCAAGAATACTGGAGTGGGTTGCCCTTTTCTCCTCCAGGGTAATCTTCCTGACCCAGGGATCAAAAACACTCTTGCATCTCCTGCACTGGCAGGTGTATTCTTTACTGCTGTACTACCTGGGAAGCTCCAGTTTTAAAGCTTTTTTTTTTTTTTTTGATACTTAGGCCTAATTCCATCTGGAATATATTTTTATTTTTAGATGTAAACTAAAACTCTGATCTTATAGTTTTCTTCATATAGTTCCTACACATTGGGATAAATTTGTTCCTAAGGATCTTACAGGTTTGCTACAGTTGTGAATGTCATTATTTTCACTATGTCTTTTAATTAGTTGTTTTTAGTATTTGGGACGGAGAAGGCGATGGCACCCCACTCCAGTACTCTTGCCTGGAAAATCTCATAGGCGGAGGAGCCTGGTAGGCTGTAGTCCATGGGGTCGCTAAGAGTTGGACACGACTGAGTGACTTCACTTTCACTTTTCACTTTCATGCATTGGAGAAGGAAATGGCAACCCACTCCAGTGTTCTTGCCTGGAGAATCCCAGGGACAGGGGAGCCTGGTGGGCTGCCATCTATGGGGTTGCACAGAGTCGGACACGACTGAAGGGACGCAACAGCAGTATTTGGGAATGCTATAGGTTTCATATGTTAATTTTTAAAGTTATTATCATGTTAAATTTCCTCTCTGGTTTTCAGTTATTTTCTATAGTTTATTTTTGTTTTGTTTGTTTTAGTCACTAAGTGGTGTCCGACTCTTCGTGACACCATGGACTGTAGCCCACCAGGCTCCTATGTCCATAGGATTTTCCAGACAAGAATACTGGAATAGGTTGCCATTTCCTTTTCCAGGGGATCTTCCTGACCTAAGGACTGAACCCATGTGTCTCCTGCACTGCAGGCAGATTCTTTACCCACTGAGCCATTGAGCTTTTCTATAGATCATTGTATTGCTTACAAATTATGATCAATTGGTTTCTTTCTTTCTAATCGCGATGTACTTTTGATTTTCTTTGTGGGTTTTGTCTATTTTTTTTTTAACTTGTTAGGATCTTCAGTATGCTGTTAAATAGTGAGGGTGATAGAACGTATCCTTGTTTTTTCTTGACTTGAGTGGGAATAACTTAATTTTCACCATACAGTATGATATATTTTCTGGGTTTTTGGTTGATAGCCTTTATCAGTTTAAGAAGATCTTATCTCTGTTAAAGAATTGTTTTATTATTTTAAAATTATTTCTGTTTTTTTATTTGGCTTATCAAGGAGTAGAGTTTAATGTCTTTGAATAAATAAGACAGATCAAAAGAACCTTTGCCATGATCAAAGGATAATGAGTGATTATCTTTTGGGAGAGTCATTTGGAAAAGGTTGAAATGACAAAACTTTCTACTAAATATAGGAATATTTAAGATATTTATTTTTAAATGTTGAGGAAATGCCTTTTGATGAACTTTAATCTACTTATTTTTGGTGCCATATCCTTTCAGCATTTGCATTTAGTCAGACATGTAATTTTATACGACTAGGTTTTCACATAAGTAAATTAGCATTACTTTATTTTTTAAATTATTTTCCCTTTGTGTAAATATGAGACAAGTATAAAGTTCATATTTCTTTAATAAAATGTATGTATGAAAAATCACCAGTAACTTAGCCTGTGTATGGAGTATTCTTTCTTTTTGGTCTTTTAAGCTTGCTTTTGTATTCCTCTTGAGTTGTTTTTTCTTTTTAGAAAAGATTTTTATTGAGTATAATTGATTATTATTTTTGAATATTACTTTTTAAGTAATGGAAAGTGTCAAATTTTATCTAACTCTTTTTTGTATCCACTGAGATGATTATGTGATTTCTCTCCTTTAGCACCTTAAGATTGTGTATTACATGAACAATTTTTTTGACATTGAATCATCTTTCTATTTATAGGATAAACCCTATCTAGATGGGAATTTTTTTTAATACGTTGCTAGCTTCTATTTGCTAATACGTTAAGATTTTTGTTTCTATATTCATAAAGGAAATGATTCTATGATTTTATTTTCTTGTTCTATTCTTTACCACATTTAGAATCAGAGTTCTACCATCATAAAATGATTTGAGTAGTTTTTGTTCTTTATTCTTTGAAACAATATATTCTTTTACCACAATTTAATGTAGGGATTATTTGTTCTTTAAAGGTTTTGTTAAACCGGTTTGTAGAGAGCTTCTGGTCTGGTCATGAGAGAATAGTTTGTATTGGACTGACCCTCCCATCAAAAACAAATCAAAAAGGTGGTCAAATAATAAAATAACTTCTCAAAGGCATTGGAGTATAGTCAACACAGAGACTTAGAGAGGCTGCTGCTGCTGCTGCTGCTAAATCACTTCAGTCGTGTCTGACTCTGTGAGACCCCATAGATGGCAGCCCACCAGGCCCCCCCATCTCTGGGATTCTCCAGGCAAGAACACTGGAGTGGGTTGCCATTTCCTTCTCCAATGCATGAAAGTGAAAGTGAAGTCACTCAGTCGTGTCCGACTCTTCACGACCCCATGGACTGCAGCCTACCAGGCTCCTCCATCCATGGGATTTTCCAGGCAAGAGTACTGGAGTGGGTTGCCATTTCCTTCTCCATTAGAGAGGCTAGGACTTGAAAAAAGGTAAATCTATGAAGTGAACTCCCTATCACCATCATCCCTAAATTTCTCCCTAAGGAATTTTCCAGAGTATTACCTAGAGGAATAGAGTTTAAACAGAAACAGCATTCTTTGGGGCTGGGGAAATAGAATATGGGCCTGCCAAAGTGGTTGTGGTATTAATGGGCAAAATCCCGGAGAAAAACAAACCACAAAGAAGGAATCCCAAAATATGATACAAATTCTCCACAAGTGACTGGCCAACTCCTCAGCTATATGTATAAGTGTTGAGATCCCTAGAAATGAAGCAAAAAACCATAGTTGAGAGGCTGGACAACTAAACAAAAATTTCAGCAGCCACATAAAATAGTAGAGAAACAGATTAGAGCTCAAGTCCCGTCAATAGGCAGGAGATAAGCCTGGTTGAGAGTCTCAGACTCTGAAAGCCTTATCAGTTCAGTTCAGTCGCTCAGTCGTGAATGACTCTTTGCAGCTGCATGGACTGCAGGCTTCCCTGTCCATCACCAACTCCCAGAGCTTGGTCAAACTCATGTCCATTGAGTCGGTGATGCCATCCAACCATCTCATCCTCTGTCATCCCCTTCTCCTCATGCTTTCAGTCTTTCCTAGCATCAGGGTCTTTTCCAATGGTTTATACCCTGGGAGTAATGACCACGCCCTGGAAGTAAGAACAGTATCTTAGGGGTAAGGGTTAATCCAAAAAGACCAAACCTACCAAAGCCTTAAACTAAACTTTAATAGGATCAAGATGATCTGCTAGTATTCTCTGTTCTTTCTAAAAGTGAACATAACTGTCTTTGAAAATGGCAAATTGTCCATAGCCTTTACAGCTTTTAATTTGCAATGTCCAATATCCACTTGAAAATTATGAAGCCAGCCAAAAAAGCTAAGAGAGAAGCTAAGAGAGAAGAAACACACTCACAGACATGTGCATGTGTGCACTCATGTGATTCTGGCATTTGTGTTGTCAGATGGAACTTGAAATAATTCTGATCAACATGTTCAGGAAAGTATAGAAAATATGAATAAAGGTTAAAGACAGGATTTAAAAAAAATTTGGAACCCATTTTACAAAAATCAGATGGACAATCGCAAGTGCAAAGGTATCTGAAGTTAACAACTCTTTGGATGTGTGCAACAACAGACAAGATATAGCAAAAAAAAAAAAAAAAGGATTAATCAACTTACAGACAAGTTAATAGGAAATATCCAAAATGAAGCACAGGAAAAAATAAAAACAATGCTGAAAGTGAGTATATGGAATATGTGGGATACAGTCAACTTCTACTGTTGACTTTTTTTTCTGGAGTGCCAAAATAAGAGGAGAGAATGCAACAGAAGCAATTTTTGAAAACATAATGACCAAGAAAATGCCACAAATTGAAGAAGCTCACATGTTTAAAAAGTTAGAATTAATATCTGACTCAGCTCTTCTTCTTAGAGTTATATATTCCAAAGAACTGATAATAGGTATTTTTAAAATCGCAAGCAGGTATTCTTAAAAGCAAGTACTTTTCCATGAATGTTCATAACAGCAATATTTACAAAAGGTAAAAGAAGTCTACCTTTTGAATACATAAACAAAATGTGGTATATCTATTCAATGGGATAAATACTGGTACATGACATGACATGGATAAACTTTGAAAACATTATGCTAAGTGAAAGAAGCCAATCACAAAGGACCACATATCAAGTGGTTCCATTTATATGGAATGCCCAGAATATTATATCCATAGGAACAGAAAGATTAGTGGTTCCCAGCGGGTGGTGGGTGGAGAAGGCTATGGCACCCCACTCCAGTACTCTTGCCTGGAAAATCCCATGGACGGAGGAGCCTGGTAGGCTGTAGTCCATGGGGTCGCGAAGAGTCGGACACGACTGAGCGACTTCACTTTCACTTTTCACTTTCATGCATTGAAGAAGGAAATGGCAACCCACTCCAGTATTCTTGCCTGGAGAATCCCAGGGACGGGGGTCTATGAGGACGCACAGAGCCGGACACGACTGAAGGGACTTAGCAGCAGCAGCAGCAGTAGCAGGGGATGGTGGTAGAGCAGAATGAGGATTGACTGCCTAATGGATATGGGGTTTCGTATTCAGGTGAAAATGTTTTGGAACTAGATACTGATGATGGTTGTACAACATTATGACTGGGCTAAATGCCACTGAATTATAAACTTTAAAATGGTTGATTTTATGTTACACAATTTTGGCTCAGTTGAAAAGCATTTATAGAAGAAGCTCAGCAAATTGTTATAAGGATACGTACAAAGAAAACCACACCTAGATAAATCATAGTTGTACCAAGAAAAAACAAAATTAGCCATTGAAAGAACTCTCATTTCATTATCTTCTATCTTCTATAGTTTGTGTTGAGAAGTCAAATGTAAATAATATCGCTCTTTTGAAGGTGAAGTCTTTTTTTTTTTTTTTTGGCTGGTTTTAAAATTTTTTCTTGATTCATATCTCACACCAGAAATGTTGATTAAATAGATTACAGAAAGATAAAACAAAGCTTTAGAAGAAAACAGTGTATTCTCATGACCTGAAGACAAAGATGTCTTAAGATATAAAAATCACTAACTCTGATAAAAAGATTGATTAACTGAACTTCGTTTCAATGAACAATCTCTTTTCATTAAATTTTTTAAAAGACACCATTCAGTTCAGTCAGTTGACTCAGTCAGTCATGTCCAAATCTTTGCAACCCCATGGACTGCAGCATGCCAGTGGAAAGGCAACTCACAAACTGAGAGATGGTATTGGCCATATAGTTACAACAGAAGGATTGCATACAGGATGTGTAAAATATCCCAGCTAGTCAATAAGAAAAGACAAGAGATTAGATCTTAGAAAGAGCAAAAGATACAAACAGGGTCTTCACAAAATGTCCTGTTTCGTGTATGGAACATTCCTCTGAGTTTTCTGATGTAAGTTATAGCCCCCAGTCCCCTTTCTTGTGGCCTATGCTTAATTCAGGTTCTCTTGATTCTACTTACTATTCTGATTTTGAATCCCTATTTATATCTATTTAGAGATTTTTCTTCATTTCAGAAAAGTTTAGCTTATATTCTTTGCTTTATTTGTGCAGCATTTCTATATGTATAAGATTGGAAAGGGGATTCCTAGTATCCACTCATTCATGTGTGTTTACTTAGAAGTCCAAATTCCATTTTTATGAAGTCAGTTTAAATTAGAGTGGGTGATACAGCTTGGACTGTTTCTGGATTCATAACTATATTACTGTAAATCATTGTGGGCACAGTCAGTTAAAAGTTCACAAAGAAGGAAGCTATTTAGAATAGGAAGAGAGAAATAGAGGGATCTATCTAGAGGTTTATACAACCATTGGAAACCAGTGTTGGCAAGCCAGTGCCAACTTTCTTTGCTGGTTGACCATATTTTGAGTGCTTGATTTTTGTCACTAGGGACCTAGTGCGGTTTTGTTTATGTGTTTTGTATAAGCAAAGTACCTAATAATTTACAGTGATCCAGTGATTTCTCACGGAGAAGGCGATGGCACCCCACTCCAGTACTTTTGCCTGGAAAATCCCGTGGACTGAGGAGCCTGGTAGGCTGCAGTCCATGGGGTCGCTGAGAGTTGGACACGACTGAGCGACTTCACTTTCACTTTTCACTTTCATCCATTGGAGAAGTAAATGGCAACCCACTCCAGTTTTCTTGCCTGGAGAATCCCAGGGACAGGGGAGTCCGGTGGGCTGCCGTTTATGGGGTCGCACAGAGTCGGACACGACTGAAGCGACTTAGCAGCAGCAGCAGCAGTGATTTCTCAAGGATTTAAATCTAGTCACAAATTACATCACCTGGGATGCTGATTAAAAATGTAGGTTCAAGAGCTCCCCCCAGAGCAAGGGAATCTACATTTAGCATGCTTTCTACAATGGAGGTTTATATATTGGAGTGTGAATATCATTACAGATAGGTACCAGAGATGTGTATGTTAATTAACCCTACAAGTGGTGATTGTATATCAACTGTGGGAAATATGACAGATAATGCTTTAATCCAAGAGAATAACTGATGGATTTTTAGCTGTGGAGAATTTTAATTGCTTAGAGCATCAGGGATTTTCAACCTATAGACTATAGGCCAAATCCAGCCCATCATGGTTTTTTGTTTGGCCACCCGGTTTTATGAAATGTTATTTGTATTTGTAAATGGCTGGAAAAAATTAAAGAAAAAAAACACTTGTCACATGTGAAAATTCTATGAAATTTAAATTTTAGTGTCCATAAATAGTTTTATTGGAATACAGCTATGCTTATCAATTTATGAATTATCTATGGCTGCTTCTGCATTATGATAGCAGAGTTACAGTGTTACAGCAGAGACCACATAGCCCCCAAGGCCTAAATTACTGATTACTAAATTACTGATCTGTGTCTTTCAAGAAAAAGTCTGTAGACGCTTGGGCAAGGCTATAGGCTTTCACCATACTGTGCAGGCCAATCAATCTGATAACCCCAAGGCTGTTTCCACTTCTCTACCTCCCCCAGCAACCCCCCTACACAGAGAGAGACACACACACATACATTCTCTCTCTCTCACTCACACACACGTACACCCTGACTTAATGTCCATCAGTAAAGCCCTGGACTGTCTTGTTCATTGTGAAAGAAGAAAGCAAAACTGTGCTGTTCTCACTCAGAAAGATTCTGTAAGTTTACCTGTGAAGTATTCTGTGATCTTTGGGAAATCTGTTCTGGAAATATCAGTAACTCTCATTATATTAATTCAACCCTTACCAACACTTGGTGCCACTTAGAAGAACTGATTTTAGCCCCAGGAAAACATAAAAATGTCTAAAAAGTCTTAAAAGGGGAAATCCATTTACGACAAGCTAAAGGTTAATGGATTCATTATTCAACCTCAAATTGTATTGTATCAAATAAATCATCTGATACAACAAAGAAAAGAGTGTTTTTAAACTTGATAAGAGAATAGGGCTTCCTGAAGCTTTCCCAAATATTTAATAAGATTAAAGATAGATTTTGGAGAAAAGAAAATAAAACAGAAAAGAAAACTAAGGGGCTTTGCTTTGTTTTACGTATATAGAGGGCCAGATAATTATGAATTATTGAGTGCCGTTTTTTTCACAGCTTCTCTCAACCTTCTTTCTGGTCACTTTTCTGTCCAATAGCAAAATGATACAAATAAATAAATGAGAAAGAGTAAACAGAAAACAGAGTTAGAAGAATAATAAAGCAATGGAAAAGATTAACACTCTAATGTATATCAATGGCTTTATTTTCTTGTTAGATATATGCCACAGATTTGATTTTCTGCTTTCAAATAGCCAAAAAAAAGCAGAAACTATAATTTAGTGTCCATGAGTCAAAACCTAAACTAATTTTTCTTAAAAAAAAATATCGTTTTCCTGATACTAAACCTTGAGATAAATGTTCCTGGTAGGTCCTCATAAAAACTCTTACTGTGTGATGACATGGATGCTCTTTTATGCATGCACACACACATACACATACATATATAATATAGATGCTTTTTGTCTATCCTATTCTTTCAAAAACATGAATACAAAACCTACATTAAGGTAAAGGCATGGTATAGGGTCTGAGGCAGTACAAAATAGTAATTTCTTGATCTCATAAATAAATGAAGGTGTGGAAGATCAAACTCAAGTAGGAAACTTACATGAGATGTTTGGGCAAGTTATTTTGTTTTGCTTTCTTCATGTGTTGAATATATTCCTGTGTGCATCTGTTGGACAACACCATGTGAAAGTGTTATTTTCTCAGTTGTGTCTGACTCTTTGCAACCCCACAAACTATACTCCACCTCTGTCCACAGAATTTGCCAAGCAAGAATACTGGAGTGGGTTGCCATTTTATTCTCCAGGGGATCTTCCCAACTCAGGGCTTGAACCCAGGTCTCTTGCATTGCAGGCAGATGCTTTACTGTCTGAGCCACCAGGGAAGCCATACGCAAACACAACTTCATTAATACCAATTGAAATGTAGTAGTCTCACAGATATTGAGGGGATAGCACATGGTATAATTTCACTCTGTGTCAATGAGGAGACCTTGAGCTTTGGATATTGAAAAGGCCTTAGAAATCATCTTAGTCAAAAATGGCAAATGTGTGACATATGTGCCTATGTTCTTTATTCTCAGTACCATTGCTGCTGCTGCTGCTGCTAAGTCACTTCAGTCATGTCCGACTCTGTGCAACCCCATAGACAGCAGCCCACTAGGCTTCCCCGTCCCTGGGATTCTCTAGGCAAGAATACTGGAGTGGGTTGCCATTTCCTTCTCCAATGCATGAAAGTGAAAAGTGAAAGTGAAGTCTCTCAGTTGTGTCTGACTCTTAGCAACCCCATGGACTGCAGCCTACCAGGCTCCTCCATCCATGGGATTTTCCAGGCAAGAGTACTGGAGTGGGGTGCCATTGCCAGTACCATGGAAGACATTACTAATTGATCACATTAATACACAGGTGGATAATATAAAGTGGCAATAAGGCTATTTCTCAACAAAACCCTTAATACAAGTACTGTATCAAAAGATCAATGCTGGTTGGACTTCCATGGTGGTCAAGTGGTTAAGAATCAGACTGCCAGTGCAGAAGACATGGGTTCAATCTGTCGTCTAGGAAGATTCCTCAAGCAACTAAGCCTGTCCACCACAATTACTGAACCCATGTTCTAGAGCCTGTGTTCTTCAATAAGAGAAGGCACCACAATGAGAAGACCATGCACCACAACTGGAAAGTAGCCCCACTTGCTGCAACTACAGAAAGCCTGTATGCAGCAACCAAGACCCAGCACAGTGAAAAATAAATTTAAAAAAATCAGTGCTGGCATGCCTTATAAGAGGCTTTTAATGGATTTCTGGTTTTAGTCCCAACATGTAAAGAGCTTGGAAGTTGTTACTCTCACTCACTGAACTAAAAGAAACTTAACAATTTGATAATGAATGAATTTTCTTAGATCCATCAGAGAATTAAGATTGCAGGGCAAACCACCACCAAGAAATCTGGATATAGACGTGAATCCAGAGAATCATCACCAAAATTTGCTTACCTAGAACAGAAAATTGCTATTGTTGTTGTTTAGTCACTAAGTCATGTCTGACTCTTTTGCGACCCCATGGACTGTAGCCAACCAGGCTCCTCTTCCATGGGATTTCCCAGGCAAGAATATTGGAATGGGTTGGCATTTCCTTCTCCAGAGGATTTTCCCAACACAGGGATCAAACTTGAGTCTCCTGTGTCTCCTGCTTTGCAAGTGGGTTCTTTACCACTGAGCCAAGAGGGACACCCATAGGATGCTACCCGGACATCACTGGATCTTTTATTTAAGAGGGGATGGATAGAGCTGAATCCAACAAAGAACCAAAACTTGTGCCATCAACGTCAGGCATTGAAACTGTAGTTTGTCCTCCATCTCATATTGCTGATGATCCTTTAGCTCTATCATCTCCCACCTCTTCTCCTCCTCCAGTCAATAACCCTTCTTGCCTGTTCATTCAATGATACCAGCCCCTATATGCCAGCTGTTGAACTGCTACTGTACATTAGTTTCTCTATTTGAAAGGGGATGTTCTGCTAAAATGGTGGAGGGAATTTTATTGTTTCTAAGAGAGTGATGCCTAGCATTTCTCCTAAAGTGGTCTATCTAGCTATCTTCTGGTAATAAGCTTTAATGTAGTCAAAGATACTTAAAATCAAAAATCTAATATTTAAGCTCCCTCATTTTTATGGAGGACTCTTATATCATCTGGTTATATGTGCCTGATTTGTCTTTCAAAAATAGAGGGAGCAGAAAGCAGTTTTTAAGCATACAGGAATTTAGGGAAAATTTAGCTATGCACAAGGCTTTGAAGAAAAGTCTACTTGAAGATGAAGCAGCCAAACAAAAGGAGTCATGATGGAGAAATTATGGTAAAAAAAAATTGATTGTAAATATCAAATGAATTTTATGTATTTAAACATTCAGATTAAAATTACAATTCAAATTGTTGGAATTATAGTTAAAGACAAATATAAAAACTTTCACTTTAAGAATGATGGACACAGCCCCAAGCTAAGAAGCAGGCACAGCCCTTTGGCCTTGGGAACTCTGGTCTGAAGTACCTGGAGCGAGGCCTCTTCATGCAGTATCCTGTGGGCAAGTGAAACTACAGGAAGCACAAAGTGGGGGAAAAAAAGGAGTGTATGAGAGTTCCTGTTGCTCCACATCCGAGCCAGCATTTGACGTTGTCAGTGTTTCAAGATATTGGCCATTTCTAATAGATGTGCTTGAATGATACAACAAATTTTGCTGATGGTACGTCACTATAAATGATTCTAAATTGCCACTGACAGCACTATCAAAATCTCACAGGGAGAAATCGAGCCCTGAGCCTTTGGAGTGGGAGCACTGACTCCAAGACCCTAGACTATCAGAGAATTAACTCTAGGGAGTATTAAATAGAACTCACACAACAGAAACCACTTGAATACAAGACCTGGCATCACCCAACCACCAGGAGTACCCTGTGCAGGACGCCTCATTTAAACAACAAACAAAACAAAAATACAAACCCAATCATCAGCAGACAGGATTACCACCTCACTCAGCCTTGCCCATCAGAGGAAAAACAAATAACTAGACAACAACAAAAAAAACCTCAGTACAAATTTCACCCTATATGAAGCTTTCGCAAACCACTGGACCAACCTTAGGCAGGCAGAAACCAAAAGGAAGAAAGAATTCAACCTTGAAGCCTGGGGAAAGGATACCTCAAACACAGTAAGTTAAAAAAAATAATAATAATGAAAAGGCAGAGAAATACACAAATGAAGGAACAAACTAGAAACACAGAAGTCCAAATAGATGAAGAGGAAATAGACAAACTACCTGAAAAAGAATTCAGAATAATGATAGTAAAGATGATCAAAACCTTGAAGACAAAATGAAGAAAATGCAAGAATCAATTAACAAAGACCTAGAAGAATTAAAGAATAAACATACAGAGACAAACAACACAATTAGTGAAATTAAAAATAGTCTAAATGGAATCAATAGTAGAATATCTGAAGCAGAAGAACAAATCAGTGAGCTGGAAGATGAAATGGTGGAAATAACTTCTGAAGAGCAGAATAAAGTAAAAAGAATGAAAAGAACTGAGGATAGTCTCAGAGACCTCTGGTACAATATCAAATGCACCAATATTTGAAATATAGGGATCCCAGAAAAAGAAAGGGTATGAGAAAATTTTTTAAGAGATTATAGTTGAAAATTTCCTCAACATGGAAAAGAAAATAGCCAATCAAGTCCAAAAGGCACAAAGAGTCCCATACAGGATAAACCCAAGGAGAAACACACCAAGACACATACTAATCAAACTCACAAAGACTAAAAACAAAGAAAGAATATTAAAAGCAGCAAGGGAGAAGCAACAAGTAACATACAAGGGAAGCCCCATATGCTTAACAGCTGATCTTTCAGCAGCAACTCTGCAGGCCAGAAGGGAATGGCAGGATATGTTTAAGTACTGAAAGGGAAAAATATGCAGTCATGACTACTGTACCCGGCAGGATCTCATTCAAAATTGATGGAGAAATAAACAGCTTTTCAGACAAGCAAAAGTTAAGAGAATTCAGTACCACCAAACCAGCTTTACAACAAATGTTAAAGGGACTTATATAGTCAAAATATGAAAGAGAAGAAAAAAGATCTATAAAATCAACCTCAAACAATTAAGAAAATGGCAATAGGAACATATATATCAATAATTAACTTTAAATGTAAATGGATCAAATGCTCCAACCAAAAGACACAGACTGGCTGAATGGATATAGAATCAAGACCCGTATATATCTGTCTACAAGAAACCCACTTCAGACCTAAAGACACATATAGACTAAAAGTGAGAGGATGGAAAAATATATTCCATGCAAATGTGAAGCAAAAGAAAGCTGGAGTAGCAATCCTCATATCAGGCAAAATAAACCTTAAAATAAAGAAGATTACAAGAGATAAGGAAGGACACTACATAATAATCAAGGGGTCAATCCAAGAGGAAGACATAGCAATTATAAATATCTATGCACCCAACATAAGAGCACCTCAATACATAAGACAAGCACTAATAGACACAAATGGAGAAACTGACAGTAATACAGTAACAGTAATAGACTTTAACACCCCACTCACACCAATAGGCAGATCATCAAAACAGAAAATTATAAGGAATCAGTTCAGTTAAGTTCAGTTGCTCAGTCATGTCTGACTCTCTGCGACCCCATGAATCGCAGCACGCCAGGCCTCCTTGTCCATCACCAACTCCCGGAGTTCACCCAGACTCATATCCATCGAGTCAGTGATGCCATCCAGCCATCTCATCCTCTGCCGTCCTCTTCTCCTCCTGCCCCCAATCCCTCCCAGCATCAGAGTCTTTTCTAATGAGTCAACTCTTCGCATGAGGTGGCCAAAGTACTGGAGTTTCAGCTTCAGCATCATTCCTTCCAAAGAAATCCCAGGGCTGATCTCCTTCAGAATGGACTGATTGGATCTCCTTGCAATCCAAGGGACTCTCAAGAGTCTTCTCCAACACTACAGTTCAAAGGCATCAATTCTTTGGCTCTCAGCCTTCTTCACAGTCCAACTCTCACATCCATACATGACCACAGGAAAAACCATAGCCTTGACTAGACGAACCTTTGTTGGCAAAGTAATGTCTCTGCTTTTGAATATGCTATCTAGGTTGGTCATAACTTTCCTTCCAAGGAGTAAGCGTCTTTTAATTTCATGGCTGCAGCCAAGGAATCACAAGTCTTAAATGATACATTAGATGAGATGGATCTCATTGATATCTTCAGGATATTCCACCCAAATGCAGAAGGATACACCTTCTTCTCAAGTGTATATGGAACATTCTCCAGGATAGACCACATCTTGGGTCACAAATCAATCTTCAATAAATTTAAGAAAACTGAACTCATAACAACCATCTTCTCCAACCACAATGCTATGAGACTAGATATCAATTACAAGAAAAAAACTGTAAGAAACATAAACACATAGAGATTAAATAACCAACAGATTACTGAAGAAATCAAAAGGGAAATCAAAAAAATTCTAGAAACTAATGATAAAGAAAACACAACAACTTAAAACTTATGGGATGTAGCAAAAGCAGTTCTAAGAGGGAAGTAAGTATATAGCAATAAAATACTACCTCAAGAAACAAGAAAAACCTCAAATAGACAGCCTAACTTTACACCTAAAACAGCTGGAAAAAGAAGAACAAAGAAAATCTAAAATTAGTAGAAGGAAAGAAATCATAAAGATCTGAGCACAAGTAAATGAAAAAGAAATGAAAGAAGCAATAGTAAAGATTAATAAAACTAAAAGCTGGTTCTTTGAGAAGATAAACAAAACTGACAAATTTTAGCCAGACTCATCAAGGAAAAAAGAGAGAAGAATCAAATCAACAAAATTAGAAATGAAAAAGGAGAGGTTACAACAGAATGCAGAAATACCAAGGATTTTAAGAGACTATTATGAACAACAATGGACGGAGGAACCTGGTAGGCTGCAGTCCATGGGGTCGCTAAGAGTCCGACACGACTGAGTGACTTCACTTTCACTTTCATGCATTGGAGAAGGAAATGGCAACCCACTCCAGTGTTCTTGCCTTGAGAACCCCAGGGACAGGATAGCCTGTTGGGCTGCCGTCTATGGGGTCGCACAGAGTCAGACACGACTGAAGCGACTTAGCAGCAGCAGCAGCAGAAGAAATGGACAGATTATTAGAAAAGTTCAATCTTCTAAAAGTGAACCAGGAAGAAGTAGAAATTATGAACAACCCAATTACAAGCACTGAAATTGAAGCTGTGATCAAAAATTTCCAAAAAAAACAAAAGCCCAGGACCAGATCACTTCACAGGAGAATTCTGTCAAACATTTAGAGAAAAGCTAATGCCTATCCTTCTAAAACTCTTTAAAGAAATTGCAAAGGAAGGAAAATACTTTCAAACTCATTCTATGAAACCACCATCACCTTGATACCAAACCAGACAAAGAAAACACAAAAAAGAAAACTACAGGCCAATATAACTGATGAACATAGATGCGAAATTCCTCAACAAAATTTTAGCAAACAGAATTCAGCAACACATCAAAAATCTCATACACCATGATCAAGTTGGGCTTATTCCAGAGATGCAAGGATTCTTCAGTATACGCAAATCAATGTGATACACCATATTAACAAGAATTCTTCAATATATGCAAATAAATCAATGGGATACACCGTATTAACAAATTGAAAGATAAAAACCATATGATAATCTCAATAGATGCAGAAAAAGCCTTTGACAAAATATAGCACCCACTTATGATTAAAACGCTTCAAAAAATGGGCATAGAAGGAACCTACCTTGACATAGTAAAGGCCATATATGATAAGCCCACAGCAAACATTATTCTCAAGGGTGAAAAACTGAAAGCATTACCCCTAACATCAGACACAAGACAAGGGTGTCCGCTTTCACCACTAGTATTCAACATAGTTCTGGAAGTCCTAGCTACAGCAATCAGAGAAGAAAAAGAAATAAAAGGAATCCAGATCAGAAAAGAAGTAAAGCTCTCACTGTTAGCAGATGACATGATACCATACATGCTGCTGCTGCTAAGTCACTTCAGTCGTGTACGACTCTGTGTGACCCCATAGACAGCAGCCCACCAGGCTCCCTCGTCCCTGGGATTCTCTAGTCAAGAACACTGGAGTGGGTTGCCATTTCTTTCTCCAATGCATGAAAGTGAAAAGTGAAAGTAAAGTCACTCAGTCATGTCCAACTCTTAGCGACCCCATGGACTGCAGCCCACCAGGTTCCTCCATCCATGGGATTTTCCAGGCAAGAGTACTGGAGTGGGGTGTCATTGCCTTTTCCAGATACTGTACATAGAAAACCCTAAAGATAGTACCAGAAAATTAGTAGAGCTAATCAGTGAATTTAGCAAAGTTGCAGGGTACAAATCACTTGCATTTCTATATACTAACAATGAAAAATCAGGAAGAGAAATTAAGAAATCAATCCCATTCACCATTGCAACAAAAGGAATTAAAAATCTAGGAATAAACTTACATAAGGAGACAAAAGAACTGTACACAGAAAAAGAGATCAGATCAGATCAGTCACTCAGTTGTGTCCGACTCTTTGTGACCCCATGAATCGCAGCACGCCAGGCCTCCCTGTCCATCACCAACTCCCGGAGTTCACTCAGACTCACGTCCATCGAGTCTGATGCCATCCAGCCATCTCGTCTTCTGTCGTCCCCTTCTCCTCCTGCCCCCAATCCCTACCAGCATCAGAGTCTTTTCCAATGAGTCAACTCTTCGCATGAGGTGGCCAAAGTACTGGAGTTTCAGCTTTAGCATCATTCCTTCCAAAGAAATCCCAGGGCTGATCTCCTTCAGAATGGACTGGTTGGATCTCCTTGCAGTCCAAGGGACTCTCAAGAGTCTTATCCAGTACCACAGTTCAAAAGCATCAATTCTTCGGCAAAGAAATCAAAGATGACATAAACAGATGGGGAGATATTCCATGTTCCTGGGTAGGAAGAATCAATATTTTGAAAATTACTCTACTACCAAATGCAACCTACAGATTCAATGTGATCCCTATCAAATTACCAATGACATTTTTCACAGAACTAGAACAAAAAGTTTCACAATTCATATGGAAACACAAAAAACCCTGAATAGCCAAAGCAGTCTTGAAGAGAAGAATGGAGCTGGAAGAATCAACCTTCCTGACTTCAGATAATACTACAAAGCCACAGTCATCAGGACTGTATGGGACTGGCACAAAACCAGAAATATAGACCAATGGAACAAGATAGAAAGCCCAGAGATAAACCCATGCACCTATGGGTACCTTATTTTTGACAAAGGATGCAAAAAATATACAATGGGGCAAAGACAGCCTCTTCAATAAATGGTGCTGGGAAAACTGGACAGCTACATATAAAAGAATAAAATTAGAACACTTCCTAACACCATACACAAAGATAAACTCAAAATGGATTAAAGACCTAAATATAAGACCAGAAATTGTAAAACTTGTAGAGGAAAACTTAGGCAGAATGCTTGATGACATAAATCAAAGCAAGATCATCTATGACCCACCACCTAGAGTAACGGAATTAAAAACAAAAGTAAACAAGTGGGACCTGATTAAACTTAAAAGCTTTTGCACAGCAAAGGAAACTATAAGCAAGGTGAAGAGACAGCCCTCAGAATGGGAGAAAACCATAGCAAATGAAACAACTGACAAAGGATTCGTTTCGATTCATTTCCAAAATATATAAGCAGCTCATACAACTCGATGCCAGAAAAACAAACAACCCAATCAAAAAGTGGGGAAAATACCTAAACAGACATTTCTCCAAAGAAGAAATACACATGGCTAACAAACACATGAAAAGATGCTCCACATCACTCATTATTAGAGAAACGCAAATCAAAACTACAATGAAATATCGCCTCACACCAGTTATAATGGCTGTCATCAAAAGGTCTACAAACAATAAATGCTGGAGAAGGTGTGAAGAAAAGGGAATGCTCTTGCACTGTTGGTGGGAATGTAAATTGATACAGCCGCTATGGAAGACGGTACGGAGACTCCCTAAAAGAACAGAAATAAAACTAGCATATGACCCAGCAATCCCACTCCTAGACATATACCCTGAGGAAACCAAAATTGAAAAATACACATGTATCCCATTGTTCATTGCAGCACTATTTACAATAGCTAGAACATGGAAGCAGCCGAGATGTCCATCAACAGATGAATGGTTAAGGAAGTGGTGGTACATATACACAATGACATATTACTCAGCCATAAAAAGGAATGCCTTTGAGTCAATTCTAATGAGGTGGATGAACCTAGAACCTATCATACCGAGTGAAGTAAGTCAGAAAGAGAAGGATAAATATCATATTGTAATGCATATATATGGCATCTGGAAAAATGATACTGAAGAATTTATTTACAGGGCAGCAATGGAGAAATAGACATGGAGAATAGACTTATGGACATGGGAAGAGGGGAAGGGAGGATGAGATGTATGGAAATAGTAACATTGAAACTTACATTACCATATGTAAAATAGATAACCAACAGGAGTTTGCTGTATGGCTAATTCAGGGGCTCTGTATCAACCTAGAGGGGTGGGGTCAGGAGGAAGACAGGAAGGAGGTTCAAAAGGGAGGGGATATATGTATACTTATGGCTGATTCATGTTGAGGTTTGACAGAAAACAACAAAATTCTGTAAAGCAATTATCCTTCAATAAAAAAAAAAGAAGAATGATGGAGTATACACACTTTTCCTTATTCCTCTGATTAAGTACAGAGGGAAAAAACTTAGGTATTATTTATAAAACAAACATGAAAAAATTCTGAAAAGTGAAGAGAGTAAAATAGGCTGGGAACCAGGGAACAGTATAGTGGTGAGTTTATTGGTTTAGGGTTTTTTGGGGTTTTTTTCCCTCTTATAGCCCAGACTTGGTTCTAGAAAAGCTGGCAACCCAGAAGCACCTACAGATCAAACAAAAAATGTGCCAACAAAAGCCTGCTCTCTCTAGCCAAAGGACCAAGAAAGGAACAAGCTAGCAAAACAGAAAACTTTTAGACAGTAACCACTCTACTCTAGTCACACAACCATAGCGGGAGAAAAGTGCAGTACCATCCCCACCCCTACTCCTGCCTGCAAAAGCCAAGCAGGAAGCCAGGACTCTTACCCCGGAGGGGCTGTAATACAGTATCTCTGTGCCTCCATCAGTGAACACCTAGTGAAGAATGCCAGGGCTTTTCATTACTGCTAGGTTGTAATAAAGATCCTCCTCACCATCCCCACTCATCGTTACTGGAGACCAAATGGAGAGCTGGGATTCCCCTACTCGGCTCTTAGAAATGAGGTGCCTCTTCCCCCTCCCTGGGGTGCAATCAGAGGATGCCTAGTAGAGAGTTAGGACTTTCACCACCACACAGCAGTAATGTGACTACTCCCCACTCTTGTGAGTGGGTGCCATGTGGGAAGAAGTAACAAGGCCCTCCTACCCTTGAAGTCAGGCTAGTATATCAATGGAAGCCTAATGGGGAGCTGGAACTCTTACACCCACACTCCAATAAGGAAGTTCCCTAATCCCTGAGTGTTAATGGAGGACAAGTGGGGAGCCTAGACTTCTACCCATACCAGGCAGTAACAAGGCAGTATTCCTTCCTTATCCTTTCTGAGTGGTATCCTAGGAGGCCAACCAAAATAAAAGATTTAAGACCCAGAGTCCTATGATGCAATACCCAAAATGACTAGATATCATGTGAAAATCACTTGTTATACCAAGAACCAGAGGAATATCAACTTGAATGAGAAAAAGCAATCAATAGATGCCAACATCGAGATAACAAGAGATGTTCAAAATACAAGGCTGTTAAAGCAGCTGTCATAAAAATATTTCAATAAATAATTACAAGTATTCTTGAAACAAGTATAAAAAAATAGAAAGATGGAAAATAAGTAGGAAGTCTCAACAAATGAATAAATGAAGAAGAACCAAATTGAAATTTTAGAAGTGAAAGTACAAAAAATGAAATAAAAAACTCAGTGGATAGGCTCAACAGAATGATGGGAAAAGATGAAAAACAATCAGTGAATTTGAAGATACAATAACAGAAATTCCCCAATCTTAACAACAGAAAAAAAAACACAGACTGGGTTAAAAAATAAAAATGAACAAGAGTCTCAGAGATCTGTCGGACCAAAAGATTTAACATTTATGTTGTTGAAGCCCCAGAATGAAAGCTGGTGAGACTAAAAAAATACCTAAAGAAATAATGGCTAAAACTTGCTATAACTGGGCAAAAGATGTAAACCTTTAAATTTAACAAGCTGTGTAAACCCCAGATACAGTCAAAGAAATCCATACCAAGATACACCACACTCAAACTGCTGAAAGCTAAAGACTGAAAAATCTTGAAGCCAGTGAGAAAAGTGGCACCTTGCATGGGCTACTCAGTTGCTTCAGTCATGTCCAACTCTTTGTGACCCTATGGACTGTAGCCCCCAGGCTCATCTGTCTCAGGGATTCTCCAGGTAGTACTGAAATGAGCTGCCATGCCCTCCTCCAGGGGAGCTTCCCAACCCAGGGAGCAAACCTGTGTCTCTGTGTCTCCTGCACTGGCAGGTGGGTGGTTTACCACTAGCATCACCTGGGAAGCCTGCACTTTACTTATAGGTAAAAAAAAGAAAGAAAGAAAAAAAAAAAAAATTTTAATGGCGGCAGATTTTTTTTAATCAGAAATAATGAGGTCAGAAGAAAGTGGCAGTTTTTAAGGGCTGAAGGAAAGAATTGTCTACCTAGTCTGTATCCAGCAAAAATACCTTTGGAGAATGAAAGGGGAATCAAGACTTTTTCAAATGATGGGAGTCTAAGAGTGTATTGACAAAGACCTACCTAAAAGAATGGTTAAGGTAAGTTTTCTTTAAAAGAAAGGAATGATAAAAGATGGAAACTTGGAGCATCAAGTAGGAAGAAAACTAAAAAGGCAAAGAGTGAATAAATGCAATAGATTTTCTTTCTCCTCTTGAGTTTTCTAAACTATGTTTGATGGTTGAGACAAAAATAACAGTCTATTGTGATTGTCAGTGTTGTAAAAATATAGGAATAATGCCCTTACCTTCCACAGAGGCAGTTGATATATACTATCTAAAAAAGTTGGACATAGTAAAAGCAAAAGCATGAATCCATTAAAAAAATTTATAAAAAACATTTTAAGGAACTAGTGTCTGATATATAACATAATATATAATGTCACTCTAAAATTATTGATATTAGTATTTTTATTATTCCTACATGTATTTACACATGTATTTGTATGTATATACAGGTGCATGTATACAGACATACAGAACTGACTGGCATGATTTTCTCTGAATGTTGATAAAGTTGGTGCACTGAGATTTGGTTTAATCACCAAATTGTTTATACTTTTCGTTGTCATGTTTAAGTTTTAAAATGTGTGTATTTTTAACAGAATTATTTTTATTATATTTAAAAATCATGAATCAAAAGAATAAAAATAATTTAAAGGAAAATTATAAAATATTAATGATACTCAAATTTAATTATACAAAAATGCAAATACTGAAATTTAAAATAGTTTCTTTGGGGGCTCAATTCACATTCCATACAGCACAAAAACCAACCTTATATTTATCCAAATCTTGAAGTCTAATTAATAGATGGATACCTCTCTCCCCCTCAGTCTGTCCCTCTTAACACAAATAAACACATATACACACACATGCATGTTTGTTCATGATAAATGTTATCGTGTTCATCATAAATAGTTTCTTTCAAGGCCTTACATGGGGAGAGCCAGCCTTTCTTTTAAAATGAAGACATGGCTATTGTTGTGAAAAGAATTATACTGGTGTAAGGTTTTTCTCTAGGTGCAATATTCTACACAGTGTCTATACTTCAAGGTGTAGCTCTATGACATTGAGTTTGCTGGGAATAAATGTTAAATGTTGTTTTCTAGTCGCTAAGTGATATCCCGGAGAAGGCAATGGCACCCCACTCCATTACTCTTGCCTGGGAAATCCCATGGATGGAGGAGCCTGGAAGGCTGCAGTCCATGGGGTTGCTAAGAGTTGGGCACGACAGAGCGACTTCACTTTCACTTTTCACTTTCATGCATTGGAGAAAGAAATGGCAACCCACTCCAGTGTTCTTGCCTGGAGAATCCCAGGGACGGGGGAGCCTTGTGGGCTGCCGTCTTTGGGGTCGCACAGAGTCGGACACGACTGAAGCGACTTAGCAGCAGCAGCAAGTGATGTCCGACTCTTTTGCGACCTCATGGATTGTAGTCCAACCGGCAAGAATACTGTGGAGGGTTGCCATTTCCTTCTTCAGGAGGTCTTCCTGACCTAGGGATCAAGCCCACGTCTCCTGCATTGGCGGGCAGATTCTTTACCACTGAGCCACCAGGGAGGGAACTAAAATATACAGAGTATTGGTGAATGCAGCTAGAGCAGCAGTTTGTGTGTGTGTGTGTGTGCACGCATGTACAATTATGAGTGCTGGGTGTCTAGAAATAAGCAACATCATCATACAGAGGAGAGCTGAACCTCTGCTTTTCCTGCTTGTGTGATACATGCAAGTTAGGATGTGCGATTTCATTGACAATATTGATGCTGAAATAAATCTACCTCAAACTATGGCTGGCCTTCAAAGGAAAACTCAGGTTTTCACCAGCAGCCTAGTGGAGGACTCTGGATGTAAGTCAAAAGGCTGCCACCCACTGATAGGTAGCTTCCATTAACTGACCTCCCTTCCAATATTCTAGATTCCATGTCCTCTCTGGTCATTAGTAGTCACCTTAGTCATTGTTTCACCCTGAACTCAGTTTGCCTAGATATAGAAGAATAAGAATCATCTCTCCCCTCCTCAACTGTCCTTGCATGATATTAGAATTCAGCCCATTGTTGACAGTTACCTAGACAATTCAAACTAGAGTTCTCTGGGTTAATCTTTTTATTTTCATAACAGGGACCATTTTCTCTCAAAGGACAACCTTTTTATTGTACACTATTGATCAAACAGATTGGTGTAATGGAGCTTCGTAGTAATGAATACGTATGTACTAGGAAATATAACAACATTGTTTTCTTATAAATAAACCCCCAAATATCGGTGGCTTAACAATTAGACATTTGTTTCTCAATAATGTCACATTCAGTGCTGAGGTACCTGGTGGATGGCCTTTTATGTGATTTTTCAGGATCCGGATTTTGTCCATCATGTGACTTCTGCTTGGAGACTCTTCCATTCATCTGGCAATGGAGGAAAGAATATATAAGGAAGGACATGGCTTTTTAATTTCTGCTCAGAAGTGATACACATCTCCAGCTACTCTAGCCTAAGGTGACACATCACTTCTGCTCACAATGCTTTGACCTGTTAGTCTGATGGGCACCCCTTTTGTGATCTAGGCAGAGGTATAATAGGTTCTGGCTAGGCTGCTGCTTCTTGTACACAGCTCTGCACTGTGGAAGGGGAGCACAAAATTTGGGTGGTCAATAAATTATCTCCACCCTCTCCAGAGGAGCAAGCCCAGGTAAATGTGGGGCTCACCTCAGGTGCCATGCCTTTCTCAAGGATCACAGCTTGAGTTGGCTGCTGTCTGACCAAAGAGTTGTTATGTATTTTGTGTTCAATTTTGAGTTGTCTGTGACTGGAGGGTAATTCTAATCTAATCCATGCTGGCTGGAACAGGAAATGCTACTTAACTTGGTTTTAATCCAGCATTTCTTAAACTTATTTTTGACCATAGAGCCCCTTTTCTTCGTATAACAATTACTGATAAAAAAAAAATACTTTGAAAAACACTTGCAAGAAAAAGAGTAAAGTTATACCATCTCCATTCCTTTACTTATCTCCCCAGGTTTTTGCTTTTGTTATTGTTTTGCTTGTGCTTTTATTTGTTATAATTGTTTCATTTTCTTTAGCTCAGTATTGTTTAGGTATTCAGGATAGTTGAAATAGGTAAGACTAAAGGAAGTTGAAAAGCAGCAACTTGATTACAGATAAATGAAGTAAGCACAGTAGTCTTCATAACCCTCACACTTGCAGAGCAAAGTAGAGGGGAACGTTTTTGGTATCTGTTGCCTAGTACCTACTTGGTCTCTGGTTTCCTAGTTACCGTGTTTCTTGTCTTGTTTTGTTGCACTGGACCTTTATTGTTCTGCTGGGGCTTTCTCTAGTTATGGGCAAGTGGGGGCCACTTTTGATTGTGGTGCATGGGCTTCTCATTTAGGTGGCTTCTCTTGTTGCAGAGCACGTGCTCTGGGGCACAAAGGCTTCAATAATTGTGGCACACAAGATTAGTTGTTTCAAGGCATGTGGAATCTTCCTGGACCAGTGATCAAACTCATGTCCCCTTCATTGGCGGGCAGATTCTTATCCACTGTACCACCAGAGAAGTCCCTACTACATCTCTTTGAGCCACAGGTAATAATCTGCAAAACAGTAAGTGTTCAGGAGGTTAAATGAGACACCATATGTAAAACAGCTAGCAAAAAAAAAAAGGGGGGGGAATTTAATACATATATGGCTCCTCCCTTCCTCATTCTCCTCTCTCTGTTTTCCTAGTTAGTAATGCACTAATTATAGTCGAGTTAGTTGTAATATTCAGCTACAATGGCAATTATATGAAAAGAGGTCAGGGAAAGATTGTGGTAACTGTATAAGCTCCCAGTTTACAAACACTGAATGAAAATAAATACTGCACATAGATGGTTAGATTCTAGTAACTTAGATCGTACCAATCCTATTATTGATGACCCCACAGTTAAACTGACCAGGAAGCTAATGACTTAAGCTTCAAGCCCTTCCCTTGCATTGATTCCTAGGAATGCTGGGAGTTGCTCAGAATTGTAGAATGTTCTAGGTGGTGAGGGGGAAGCTGCTGCTGCTAAGTCGCGTCAGTCGCGTCTATGTGCGACCCCATAGACGGCAGCCCACCACTCTCCCCCGTCCCTGGGATTCTCCAGGCAAGAACACTGGAGTGGGTTGCCATTTCCTTCTCCAGTGCATGAAAGTGAAAAGTGAAAGTGAAGTCTCTCAGTCGTGTTCGACTCTTAGCGACCCCATGGACTGCAGCCTACCAGGCTCCTCTGTCCATGGATTTTCCAGGCAAGAGTACTGGAGTGGGGTGCCACTGCCTTCTCCAGAGGGGGAAGCATTGCTGTGTAAACATTTCTGGTAAATTGCGTAAAGATCGCTCAGAAAAAGAGGGATTTGAAAGAAGTTTCTGGGAGTTTGTTGTGATTTATTTTGTCATTCTAAATAAATATTTACTTTTGTACCTAATTTTGTGTTTTGTACTTCTGATTTCCTTTTCTTAAAGAGGGTCCCACAAATTGTTTACATTTCAGACTCAAAACACACAGATACACCCCTGCTCACACTTTTGGTGCCATCACGTGCTGCTACTCTGAAAATTCCCAGAGTTGCCCCCCTCAGAGCCTTCTGCAGATGGCTTTCCTATCCCTCTCCTTCCCTGCTCCCCTGGAGCTCTTCTTAGCACTGCTAGGATCAAGGACCAGCTGTTTGAGTCCCTGCCAAGACAATGTCTCTCCACATGCATTGTGTCCACTGGGGAGAATGATTAGGGCTCGAAGCTCAGGACCCAAAGTGTGCAAGGAATTAGGAGAGAGAAAGATTCAAGAAAATTAGGCCCTTGTGACTGTACTCAAGACTCAGGCCCACTCTTTTGGTGAATTGTGGGTTAGATTATACAGACACCCATGCTTTCATTAAATATATCTTTTGAGTACTCATTACGTGCCTGATGGATTGCCTACCACCTTGACTGTTACTTGTATAATTTTTCAATGATAACATTTTACCAAACTCTGAAATTCCTGTACCACAACCCTTCAGTCATTTGGGTGACTCCTTTATAGATAATATAAGAACTGGTTGAAGAAAGCCAAAAGACATCTACATTTCATAGGACCTTTTTTTTTTCCCTAACAGCATTTATTTCATCCAAGCTCTACTTCTCAAAGTAGTTCTGAACACAAGATAATAATGTTGACCCATAGCAAAGACGATCAAGAATAGTGCAGCCTCAGAAAGCAAACCAAAGGTAAATATGAAAATGTGCTCAGTGGGAACCCAGAGGGAGGCCCTTGGAGGAGGGGAAGATAACAATTTATAAAGCTTTGGAGAGACTAGCATCAGCCTCTCCAGTGTTTGACTTCAAGGTGTCAGAATAGCCTTTATAGGTCAATAGGGTTGTTCTAGTGATTATCCAAACTTCTGTCCAATCCAGTGGGGAAGGCCCCAGTTTTATGGCATTACCTGCCCAGGCAGGAGGCAGGGTGTTAGAACTCTGAGTAGACAGCCCCTCCTCCCTGAAAGCAGCAGGCAGCAAAATAGGTCCGGAAATTCCTGAGCTTTGGAAAGCCAGCACTAATGCAATTACCTGAAATAAAAGAAGAGGTCAGATAATAAGGGGCAAAGGTTTTTCCTTTTAAAGTAAAGAGCCAGGTAAACAAAACCAGCTGCCCCTGGAGCCAACAAGCTCTCCTCATTAAATGTTTTAAGAGGCTAATGGGCATAAGTGGCTAATTGGAGTACAATCCTGAAGACTAAATCTAGGGGCCTAGAGAAGGGGGAAGGGGACTCAGGGTTAAGCAAAGAAGAAAGGAGATGAGACCTGCTCCTGGCAGAGGATCCTATCTGGCCAGAATGGAATGGAAACAAGAATAAGATGATTTCATCTGGAGTCTCTAATATTTGTTTGGATCTCTGTGATACCGGCTTCTTGAGAATCAGCTGGGACAATTTTATGTTTATATGCTAGTGGAATAGTATCTGGAGTAAGTTTTTAAAATAACTAATTATGGGAAATTTTATGTATATTTATGATGAAAAGTCTGAAAGGGTACAAGTCAAAATGTTAACAATGAGTTTCTCTAGGTGTTGGACTTACCAGTGATTTTTCATTTTCATATTTTAATTTTATGTGCATTTCCTATTTTGTCTATAATGAGCACTTGTTTCTTTTATAATAAACAGATAAAGGGCAGACTTTTAAATAGGATGAAAAGCATTAAACAAAAAATAAAATTTAGAACAAAAGAGAGCGAGAGAGTTGGTCAATGAATTGGTAAGTAGTTCCATTTCCTTTGTATACTCTGTCATCTTTGCTGCCTTCCCAGGTATGTGCTTGGCATGAGCTACCGATCTGGAGGCCAGCAGAGGAAGGGATGATGGTCACTGGTACTGAGTCGGACAGGCTCTTTGTCCACACACATGTCCACACCATTGTCCACACACAATGGTTTCTAGCCCATTGTGTTTGTAGTAGTAGTTCACACAAAGGGTATTTCTGCACAGCCTCTCCTTGCTTCAGCTTTTAGTGGAATATCTCAGCCATTTGTGGTGTGATCCTAAGAGATGCTGAGATTTCAAGAGAGCTTAGAGGAGGACTATGATTTAGAGGAGGACCTAAAATTATCCATCTAAGCATTTCTAGAACCAACCTTTCTGCCAGGTTTATGTGGAAGATGCCAAAGCACATCTTACTGGCAAATTCCCTTCCTCTGTCTTTCCCTTCCTTTCCTCTCTGATTCTTTTGGTCCTCTGGTGCCTTTGTAGCCGTCACTAAGCTAGTTACCTCTTGAGAAGAAACCTTGGCAGCTCAGAATCGTCTTTACCCTCCCAGTTAGGAGGACAGAGGAAAGCACATCACTGGACAGTCAGCTGGAATCCAGTCCCACTTCCACTTACCCAGTCTTGGTTAGAAATCACCATCTTTTCATTTTTAACAATTTATTCTTTCCAAGTGGTTATCATAGGCTCTTATGTCCAAATCTAACTGATATATTGAGCCCTTTACCATAGGCAGCCACTATCAGAGAGCCAAATCTCTGGAATAGGCAACATTTTTCAAATAACTACAAACTGCTGACACTGAATGTTTTCTAAGAAGCTTCACATATATAAAGTCCCAGGGTACCCAAGAAAAAGGCTCAGGTATTTATCAACTCATACCTATGGTTCAATTGTCTCCTCTCTTAAAAGAGAATACTAAATTCTGTAGGACCAAAGTTCTTATTGGCAAATAGATGGGGAAACAGTGGAAACAGTGGCTGACTTTATTTTGGGGGGCTCCAAAATCACTGCAGATAGTGATTGCAGCCATGAAATTAAAAGACACTTACTCCTTGGAAGGAAAGTTATGACCAACCTAGACAGCATATTAAAAAGCAGAGACATTACTTTGTCAACAAAGGTCCATCTAGTCAAGGCTACGGTTTTTCCAGTAGTCACATATGGACGTGAGAGTTGGACTATAAAGAAAGCTGAGCACCAAAGAATTGATGCTTTTGAACTGTGGTGTTGGAGAAGACTCTTGAGAGACCCTTGGACTGCAAGGAGATCCAACCAGTCCATCCTAAAGGAAATCAGTCCTGGGTGTTCACTGGAAGGACTGATGTTGAAGCTGAAACTCCAATTCTTTGGCCACCTGATCCAAAGAGCTGACTCATTTGAAAAGACCCTGATGCTGGGAGGGATTGGGGGCAGGAGGAGAAGGGGATGACAGAGGATGAGATGGCTGGATGGCATCACCGACTCAATGGGCATGAGTTTGAGTAAACTCTTGGAGTTGGTGATGGACAGGGAGGCCTGGCGTGCTGCAGTTCTTGGGGTTGTAAAGAGTTGGACACAGCTCAGCGACTGAATTGAACTGAAAGTTCTTATTTCCCTAGTACAATATAAATGTGGATTTATGTTTGCAAATGAAAGTTGGTGAAACTTCATGGTAATATGGGGTTCCTTTGGCATCCAAATGTGAATCTGACTCAGACTGCAATTATTAAAAAGACACTGCGATGGTCAGGCTGGGGAAGGGACTCTTATTCAGGCCAAAGACAGAGGCAATGTTCAGGGCCACAACTGAGAAGCTTTTAGAGGATCTCCCATTTCTGTTAACTTCTCTGATTCCCTGAGAGAGCTCATCTATGGCCATGACTTCATTCATTATTTACAAACTGAAGAAAAGAAAACAGCAAGGTCAACATTTTCTATCTCAACTTTTCTCTATGCTGACTTCTCACATCTCCAAGGACCTGTTTTCTCTTGATATTCTCTGTGTCTTTGATATCTCAGGCAGAATAATTTCTCTCCTTTGACAAACCTAAAACCTAGTCTGAATGGCCGACATGTCCTTGGCACCAGTGTCCTCTAAGACATTCTCTCTCATAAGCTCATGATCGTCACTGACTCCCTTCCCATCTCTCCTACACTCTACAGCTTTATTTTATTAGTTCTTTCTTCACAGGCTCTCACTTCTACTTTTTCTGTGACCTCCCATACTTAGACTCAGATTCCTTCTTGCCTGCACTGTTGAGATAAGATAACCTCGTCGAACTGGTTTCCTGCCTAGAGTTTTCTAGGCTCTCGTCTAATTCATGGCCCTCAGGATAGCCTGAGACCAACTGAGAATGATTGAATCCAGCTTGTTAGGTTAAGAGTGGGGCCAAGAACAGGCTCTAAAATGCTTAAGCTAAAATTTTTACTGGAATTCCTCCCCCACATGTCACATGAAGGAGGAGCTGGACTATTGCTGGGTCCAAGAAAACAGCTGTTGAGTCAACAGTAAGAGGAAGCCAATGTTAGACCCATGGTAGAAGAACCTTTCCTGGGTTCGAGCTGTGCTACAGTGGATCTGTACTAGTAGGGTATGAGAGTCGATTCCCTGTCCCAGATAATCACTCTCAGGGATGTTGTCACTGGCTTACCTACTTTAGACCACATGACCACTAAGATCTTTAGACTCTAGACTTTTGCAGCATAATCACAGCCCTCCCCATTTCATTATCTCTCTCTCTCCATCTCTCTCTTTCTTTCTTCCTGCCCACCTACTGGAAATCCAGACTTTGTTTTTGCTCCTCCATAATACCCTCATTCCAGATCCTACAGTGGATGAACAGTGTCTTTCTCCAGATAGGTGTTTCCCTGCTCACCCCGTCCCATGGCTTTTTAGTTTGGGTTGCTACCACCTTGGATATTTAAGGAACCTGGAGGACAGATTTGGTTATTGAATACCTTCTGTGTGCCGTGTTCTGTTCTCAGCATTTCTCCTGATTTTTATTCACAGGGTACAGTAACCCTGTGAAAATATATGTTTGGGTTCTTTTTAAACCAATTTTAAAGAAGGGGAAGCCTAGTATCATATAGGTAGTACATGGCAAAGCTGAGCTTAAACCAAGGCTTTCAAACTCCAAGTTTTGCGTACTTGAGAAAAGTGACCAGAGGAAGGAGGGGAAGACCGAGGCCCCTCAACCCTGGGTCATGGACTATGTGGGATAGGATGCATGTTCACAGGGAATCCTACATATTGAAAGAGTACATCTGGCACTTTTATCTCAAGGAGCATTAAACTATATGTGCTGCCAGCAAAACTTATATTTCTGATGTTTAAAATAGTTACTGGGAGCAGACAAAGAAAAAAGAGGAAACTATAAAGTATTTGATCAAAACATAAAAGAACACTAATTACAGTACATTTTTAACATACACATAGTCATTATGTAATATAATACAAATATTTATGTCCTTCATTATGTGTTACATTAACATTGCACGAATTATTTTTTTATTTAAACACTGCAGTGTTTTCATATGCCTAGCTTTCAGGTAGTAAGCTGTCTAATCACAACTTAAAAACAATTGGAGGTGCTGACAGTGGAGTACTAATAGAGTTGTGAGGTGATGGATATGGACATTACCAGCTCTGTGTGTTACACATAGTAAATGTTTATTGGATCTGAGTCTAGCATCTAGTACCAGGAATGAGGTGAAAGGTCCTGTCATTGGTTTGTTTTATTCCCTAATATAAGTAACCACCCAAATTTTCAAAAGCATGTACCCTTTGCCACAACAATCTCACTTTTAGAATTCTATACACATGTAATTTAGTCAATCTCCTATTGTTTATGACCCCATCTTTGTGAGCTGAAAATTTAGAGAAATCAGAAAGAACTAAAAGTTGTTGAATGCTTACTGTATGCCAGATACTTTAGATTTATCTGTTTAATCTTCAAATAATCCTGGGAGGCAAATAGGCTACCTCTCTTTTAAGAATAAGAAAACTGAGGCCCATAAAGGCCAGGCATGTTGTCCAAGATCATATAGATTGTAAATATCTGATATGGAATTTGAATTCAGATATCTCTGGCTCCAAAACTTGGACTCTTTCCAATATACCAATGATTTAAACATTAGAGTCTGTGGAAATGTGTGACGTGGTGAGGGAGGCCAAGGGGAAGGCTGAATGGGAGGCACTCAGCTACCACCCACACTGCAACCAGAGCACCTGGTTCAAAGTGTGATTACAAGGAATTTTAACCATTCCACTACATCACGTATTGGAATGGCAATTTAACATTACAAAGGATTTTCACATGGTTCTATAACATGTACTGAGAGGTTGTTGACTAACTAAAAATGACATGGTCTATCATTGTTCATCAACCAAGGAGACCTAAGTAGATTGGAAAATGCACCCAGGAGTCATAAGTTTTGACTTAAATTAAATTGATTTAATTTGAAATTTTGCAAAGATGAGTATTGGGATATTTAAGATAATGAAGGTCACTTAACCCTGGACTTAGTCTTCAGAGTAAGAATTCTCAGAGAGTCACACAAAGCCGGATGGACTTGTTTTGGTTGAATGTTAACAGTGTAGCGTCAGCACAACTTGATGTTTCACTTAAGCCATCTAGCAGAACCAGGGACACTGCCACCCTGAGGAGTGCCAACTGTTGCTATTTTAGTATAGGGCACCTGGACTTTAGTCTGTCTTTCTTATTTGTTTTTTCATTTATTGTAGAGGTAGAAGGAGGTTGACTACAAGGTTTTTGCCAGGGAAGTGAACTGGAGATGAAATTTTTGTGACACACTCACTGCAGAAGGCAATGGCACACCATTCCAGTACTCTTGCCTGGAAAATCCCATGGACGGAGGAGCCTGGTGGACTGCCATCTATGGGGTCGCTGAGGGTCGGACACGACTGAGTGACTTCACTTTCACTTTTCACTTTCATGCATTGGAGAAGGAAATGGCAACCCACTCTAGTACTCTTGCCTGGAGAATCCCATGGACGGAGGAGCCTGGTAGGCTGCAGTCCATGGGGTCGCGAAGAGTAGAACACGGTTGAGCAACTTTACTTTCACTTTTCACTTTCACCCATTGGAGAAGGAAATGGCAACCCATTCCAGTGTTCTTGCCTGGAGAATCCCAGGGACAGGGGAGCCTGGTGGGCTGCCGTCTATGGGTCGCACAGGGTCGGACACGACTGAAGCGACTTAGCAGCACTGCACTAAGTCTGATTTTTTGTGGTTGGTGTTCTCTTATTTAAAGATGTGGAAACCTTTCAAAATGTTTGAATAGTCTTGCAAACCTCTCACATACCTTCATTATTTTAAAGTGGGAGTAAGGATGGTATGGAAGGGATGTTAAATTACTTTCCCTATGGAGGAAACAAAGTAAGCTTTTCCCCATTAACCAATTCATGTTATGGATTCCTATCAGTTCCTATAGAGCAATAAATGCAGTTTCAATGGACAAAGGCTGAAAAAAATCACAGTATTAGCCCACAAATGGATGTAAAAATAAAGAGGATAAGATGTTTATTTTTGTTTGAAAAGTATGCAGGATCCAAACTTTTTTGAATGTAAAAGCTCAAGTGAACCCTGGGTTGCTGTTTCTCAGGCAACAGAGACCTCTGGCTAGAGAAATATATTTGTAATCTCCTGCTTGAGATTTTACCTGATTCTTATTTTATTTTTATTCCAGTTGCTACATTGATGGCCGGGTGGTCAAGGTGATGGACTTCCTGAAAACTCGCCTGTTAGACACACTCTCTGACCAGATTAGGAAAATTCAGAAAGTGAGTAAAAATCTCTGGGGAAGAAGAGGAGAGAGTTTGGGAGTAAGGCAAGGAAAGGTCACAGGGTTCCAGCTAGATGGTAGCACTGTGGATAGTACAGTCTAGACTTGCATGGCCACAAGCTACCTCTCACAGTTGATGATTGTTATTTATTGTTTTTAGATTGAGAAGGATTTGAATGTGCCATATCCAGGTTTAAACGCTCCTATATTTAATAACAAATACTTTGTAATAGTTTGCTTCTAAATTGTGAGTTTCTTAAGGGAAGGATAGGTTTACTTTCTTTTTGTAAGAGTTTGTTTTGGATTAGTTTAAGGAGAGGATGATTACATTCATTTAATGGAATTGTGGTCTAGGGTATTGGCAATTTTCAGCCACATGTACAGTACTCCTAGGCATCTTAGAATCAGCCAAGTAACATCTTACTTTTGTAGACATAGATTAAGCAATCACATGTAGGTCATATTAGCAAGAAACCTGTGGTCAGTAGTTCTCAAACTTGAGTAAAATGAAAATCACTAGAGGCTGCTTGTAAAATTTCCACTCTCACTTCTGATGTTTTGACTTAGTGTGTCTGGAATGGATCCCAGACATCTCTGCCTTTTAATAGTCATCTGTCAAGTAATTCTACCCAATGCAGATCACATTTTGCAATACACTAGATTAGTTAAGTCTGAATTGTGAGGATCTTATGTCTACAATTTCCATCTGCCTCTACAAAATAGTATCTCATCTTTCTTTAGTTTCCTAGTCAGGTACTTTTCCAGGGAAAAGTGAAGGTGAAAGTCACTTAGTCATGTCCGACTCTTTGCAACCTCAAGGACTATACAGTCCATGAAATTCTCCAGGGGAAAATACTGGTGTGGGTAGCCTTTCCCTTCTCCAGGGGATCTTCCCAACCCAAAGATCGAAACCAGGTCTCCTGCATTGCAGGTGGATTCTTTACCAGCTGAGCCACAAGGGAAGCCCTTTCCAGGGAATGGAGACCTTTTAAACATTCAACTTCCTCTTGGGCAAATTAAATACATCTTTGCAAAAAAAAAAAAAAAACAGGTAGGCCCCCACTAATATGGGATGAATGGGGGAAGTTCCCTGGTAGTCCAGTGGTTAGGAATCCATGCTTTCAGTACCAAGGTTTTGGGTTCAATCCCCAGCCATGGCATGGCCAAAATATATATATATATACGGGATGAATGAATAAATGAATGGGTAAATAAACAAATGGCTCATTATAAAATTAGTTGTGTAAGAAAATACTATTTGGAGCAATCATAGAAAAGCACTTAATGTCTTACTCAGATTATAAATAACCCTTTGAGTCTTTAGAAGCTGTGAGGCCTCAGGACTTCTGAATTTCTACATCCCAGTCTGATCCCTCTGGGGATCAGGTGCATTGACCAGCACCCTTATCTGTCACTGTCTCCTACTAGGCAACACCTAGGAGAACTAAATGATTTGAAATGTCTGTCAGTCTCTGCTTGACATTCACTTAGTTTTTAATATTTAACTAATATTTACTGTGCTTTTAACAAGTAGCAGGCATAGTGCCAGCTGCTGCGGATACAAAATCGAATGAGACATGGTCTTTGTCCTTGAGGAACTTTACAGTTTCAAGGTTTAATACTTACTTTGAGCAAGCTGAAAAACATATTACCTAATGGAGTAGAATGTCAACCTTTTAAACTCTAGAGTTTTCTAACAACATTATGCTAATCCAGTATTAGTCTCTAAAAAGAGGGGAGGAAATTTCTTTCATTTATTCACTTGTTCCTTCTTTCATTCAATGGATATTTACTGTTTACTGTGTTCCAGCTACTATTCTAAGTTTTTGTATTACAATAGTGTTCAACATAACAAGTCCCTGTAGTTTTGGTTTTTCCAGCTTTGAGTCTAGCAACCTGATCAAAGGATTATCACTGGAAGTAAAATGATTCAGTGGTGTCATGGCACTGTGAGTGAAGGTTCTAACTGTGTTCATGTAATTCTTTAAGTATAACTAGGTCAAAACCAAGACAAATGAGTTAGGAGTTAGATTCTCCTCTTTCTCCCCACAACTTAGTACTCTCCACCACTGAATATTCCTTCACCATCACAGAATGTCCAGAGACTGAAATAAGAGGCTAAACTCACTTCCTGATTTGTCCAGGCAAGGCTGAAGAAACTTAAGGAAAAGGTCTCAAATTCTGGGCACAATTGAAATTCAGATCTTTAAAAACACGTCTGATGCACACAGAAAAGGAGAGCCAAGTGTGATTGCAGAAAGGAGCAGTGGAGCCTCGAAGAGAAATGGCCTATGTATACAGAAGGCACCTGGCAGGGGGTAGATAGAATTAGCAGTAGGGCCTGGAGCCACCTTTTGGCTCTGGCAAATACAAAATGCTCAGCGGTCCCCTCAGGCTTACATTTCTGTTCTGGTTATGTCTTGCTGTGCAATAAATTATCCCAAAACTTAGTGACTTAAAACAATCATTTATTATGACCATGAATTCTATGGGTCAGGAATTCCCATAGGATGGCTTTTCTTTGCTCCATTAGTTTCAGCTGGAAAACATGAAGGCTAGGCTAATTCAAAGGCCAGTGACTGGAATCATCAGAAAGCTCATTCACTCTGAAAGTTGATGTCAGTTGTCAACTATCACCTTTGTGGGGCTGATAACCAGAATACCTCTCCTTGTAGCCTTGGACTTCCTCTCGAGGTTTTAAAGTCAGATGCCCAAGAGAGCGAGTCAGGTGGAAGCTCTATTAACTTTTCTACCTATCCTTAGAAGTCACAGGGCATTGCTTCAACCATAGTCAACTCATTAAGACAGTCACCAAGACCCTTAGGGATTTAAGAGAAGAGGAAGTAAACCTTCTTAATAAGGGAGTGATGAGGTTCTGGAAGGGCATATAAGACCAGAAACATTTTTTCAGTCACTTTGGGAAAATACTGTCTGTCAAAGTTTCGTCCTCCTTGTTTTATTTAGTAGCCCATTCAGTTCTCTCTCTGACTGGTTTTCTTTTTTCAAATCTCTTTTATAAAGCTCTTGCCAGAGATTGTCTTAAATGGGTATCTGCTAGGGTCGCTGCTAGATCACAGATTCATTGAGGTTTGACTCATAGGATAGACCTTCTACTGGCTACAGTAACCTGGACCCAGTTGTTAGGGCCTTGAGAAGGGGAGTCTCTCACCACAGCAAAGGATATACTAGGTAGTGGCCTGATTTGGGGAGATGAAGGCTAGGAGACCAGAGAAGAGTCATCAAGATTTGTCAGTTGAAAAGTTACTTTGGCTGTTCCTGAAATCCCCTGTGGGTGGAATGGGGGTTTGGGAAATTTGATACTAGGGTACAGTCTGGGGCAGAGTGATCAAAGTTCTTTGCTGTGAGCCCCCCCAGTCAGCTTGGAGATGGACCAAGTAAACATTTTATTAGGTATATACATGGAACTCTCATCCAAAAGCTAGAAATGCAATCTCTGTTTCTTTTTTATTTTTAGAAGTTCAGAGAAATCTTAATGATCTCTCCTTAGGTCCTAGTAGTGGAAAAAGGGTAGATTTCCTACCCAAACAAATTCATGCAAGATTGGTTTATATAAGACAGTGGTGAGGCTGTTTGAAGAAGAGATAGGAGACAGGATTTGAAGTCTAGTGGCTTGGGTTTTATGACCCTCAGCCATTCACTTAACCTTTCTGATTTTCTTTCTTCACCTGTAAAATGAGATTGCTAAGAACAGAGCTCTCTCTATCTGTATCTGTGTGTTCTGCATCTATGGATTCAACCAAACACTGATTGAAAATATTCCAGAAAAAAAGCACTTTAGAAGGTTAAAAAAAGCAAAACTTGAATTTGCCAGGTACTGGCAACTATTTACCTAGCATTTTCATTGTATTAGGTATTATAAGTAATCTAGAGATGATTTACAGAGAAGGCAATGGCACCCCACTCCAGTATTCTTGCCTGGAAAATCCCATGGACGGAGGAGCCTGGTAGGCTGCAGTCCATGGGGTCGCTAGAGTCGGACACGACTGAGCGACTTCCCTTTCGGTTTTCACTTTCATGCATTGGAGAAGCAAATGGCAACCCACTCCAGTGTTCTTGCCTGGATAATCCCAGGGACGGGGGAGCCTGGTGGGCTGCCGTCTATGGGGTCGCACAGAGTCGGACATGACTGAAGCGACTTAGCAGCAGCAGCAGAGATGATTTAAAGTACAATACATGGAAGAATGTGCCTGGGTTATACTATAAACACTACACGGTTTTGTATATGGGCCTTAAGCAACTGCAGACTTTGATATCCACACCAGTTCCTGGAACTAGTACTTGGTAGTAACCATTGTATATCCTCCTTCCCTCTTAAGGAGATTAGGAAGATCACATGAGACTCTGATTTGTTCATTGCTAGTGAATGGTAGTTCTTATTGCCATAATTATTGTTGTTTCAGTTATTATGGTTGTTTTTTAATAACAATTCATTTTACTGGAGAAGCTTCATGTTACCTTTATTCTCAACTTGTTCTTTGCTTTCTTCCTCTTTCCTCTTTCTTTGAACCCTGGAGAATAGATAGGTGATATTTTTGGCACCTGAAAGACAATGACTCAATTGCTAAAAACAGCTGTTGTTTCCAAATTTGGACTGCCACTTAAGAATGTTTAGTTTTCTGAGCAGTGGGTGAATTCTGGTTATATGAAAATCTACATGATGCATTTGAAAACCAAACAGAGACAGTGTTTGGACAACCCACTCATCTGGGTGATTCACACACTCGCTCCTTTCGATTAGAATGAGAATAATTGTCTGTACTTTGAGAGATGAGGGAAAGAGTTGAGAATCTCACAATGCAGCCAATAGTCCGATGGGAAAGTGAGAGATGTTTAGGATACAGTGCAGATGGTATAGTGTGGATAGCTGGGCAGACTCCAAAACAATAACATAAGAACCAAGATGAACCATTTTGGCTCAAGTCACTTGGACTCTATGATTTGTATCTTCATTTCCTAGAGGAATCAGAGGAGGAAATAACACTTTTTGATATTATTTTCAGCAATTCAATAAGCACAGGAAGGAGTTGGTGAAATTCCAGTCATAAGGGAAGTATTTTCAAAAATACTGTCCTTATGATTGTATTTTGAATACTAAATAAACTGAACAATTGGCTTCCCTACTATTTGAATATTTCCTTCCCTCCTCCCTTCCTTCTTTCTTCCTTCATTTATAAACTATAACATTCTTGTGTATTCCAAACTCCTGAGGATAAAACAATGAGCAAGAAGGATATGGTGGTTATACTCACAGACTTTATGGTCTAGTGGGAAAATAGTTAATGAAACAAACAATGATAGTAAGATGCAATGACTCACATAACAGTGGAATTCAGGGTGCTTCAGGAGCCCATGGTGGGATATATCTACTGTAGTTTGTAAAGGAAGGGAAATTTCAGATATTAGGGAAGCCAATATTTTTTGTTAATATCATCATATTTATGATTGCTTATAATAATAAAGAGTAATTCTTTTGAAATCTTAATAGATACAGTAACATTATAGCACTTTTTCCAATATATCTTAGTGGCAGGATCATGGACATAGGTAAGGCAGAGAAGTATTTAATCCTTTGGAAGTAATGAACAGATTAAAAAGGAAACTTTTTTCTCAATCAATCTCTGGTTTACCTACTAGTTATATCAAAGTATATCAAAGGGGAAGAGAGTAGAAGAATAACAGTTACTCTTAAAGGTCATAGAATAACTGGATGCACAATTAAAGGAAAATGAGGACAATGACAATGTTAACCTTCTCTAATGAAGAAAACTGAAAATGAAAACACACTAGTTGGTTAAGAATAGTTGTATTACCACTGGAAAAAAATCAGTGTTTGATTGATTAATGTATTGATTGATTCATTCAATAATCTATATATATTTGCTCAGTTCAGTTCAGTTCAATTGCTCAGTCATGTCCAACTCTTTGCAACCCCATGGACTGCAGCAAGCCAGGCCTCCCTGTCTATCACCAAGTCCCGGAGTTTACTCAAACTCATGCCCATTGAGTTCATGATGCCATCCAACCATCTCATCCTCTGTTGTCCCCTTCTCCCACCTTCAATCTTTCCCAGCATCAGGGTCTTTTCAAATGAGTCAGTTCTTCACATCAGGTAGCCAAAGAATTGGAGTTTCAGCTTCACATCAGTCCTTCCAATGAATATTCAGAACTGATTTCCTTTAGGATGGACTGGTTGGATCTCCTTGCAGTCCAAGGGACTCTTGAGAGTCTTTTCCAACACCACAGTTCAAAAGCATCAATTCTTTGGTGTTCAGCTTCCTTTATAGTCCAACTCTCACATCCATACATGACTACTGGAAAAACCATAGCCTTGACTAGATGGATTTTTGTTGGCAAAGTAATATCTCTGCTTTTTAATATGCTGTCTAGGTTGGTCATAACTTTTCTTCCAAGGAGTAAGCGTCTTTTAATTTGCTCAGTCATGACCATTTCCATCTCCAGGGCATCTTCTCAACTCAGGGATCCAACCTGAGTCTCCCGCATTGCAAGCAGATTCTTTACTGTCTGAGCCACCAGGAAAGCCCATGTTGAATGCTTGTTTCAATGTGCCAGTGCCTACTACGGTGCCTATCACTTAACAGGCTCTCAGTCAATATTAGAGGGAGACACGGAAGGGAAGGTGAATGAACAGAGTAGAATAGTGGTAGAAGTGTGGAAGAAGCAAAGTAAATCTTTTTCTCATCTCATTCGGATGTGCTATCTCTGCCATTCAAACCCAAAAGAATCTAATTCACTACTGATTTTGTAGCATAGTGTTGAATAGACAGAAATTGATTTAGGCAACCATAGTGGACTATGAGGCTTCCCAGGAGGTGCCAGTGGTAAAGAACCCGCCTGCCAATGCAGGAAATGCAAGAGACATGGATTTGATCCCTGGATCAGGAAGATTCCCTGGAGGAGGGCATGGCAACCCATTCCAGTATTCTTGCTCGGAGAATCCCACGGACAGAGGAGCCTGGTGGGCTACAGTCTATAGGGTCACAAAGAGCTGGACATGACTGAAGTGACTTAACACACATAGCACACAAATGGGCTATGCCTATATGTAGGCATAGTAGGAGAGTTTCCTCTGGGTATGTCTTTAAGGGTGAAACAAAGGTCTCTTTGTGGCTCTGAGTAACATTTTAGTCAGTTTGCTAATGCCAGATATTTTACTTTAGAAAAATATTTTTTGATTCTACTTTAGCGAGAGAAGCGACTTCACTTTCCCTTTTCACTTTCATGCATTGGAGGAGAAAATGGCAGCCCACTGCAGTGTTCTTGCCTGGAGAATCCCAGGGACGGGGGAACCTGGTAGACTGCCGTCTATGGGGTTGCACAGAGTCAGACACGACTGAAGCAACTTAACAGTAGCAGCAGAATGTAAATAACCCAAGGAGAGGTAAACTATACTGATTTAAAGTCACACTAAGGCCTTAATATAAAATAGATGATCCTTTTCCAAAAGCAAGGTTATTTCCTCTGTGGTAATTTTATTTTACTAAAATATTTTATTGAAATATAGTTGAGTTACCATGTTGTGTTAATTATTGCTGTACAGCAAAGTGACTCAGTTATACATATATACATTCTTTTTCATATTCTTCTCCATTATGGTTTATCACAGGAAATTGAATAGTTCCTTGTGCTATACAGTAGGGCCTTGCTGTTAATGCATTCTGTAAATAGCGGTATGCATCTGCTAATCCCAAACCCCCAGTGAATCTGTCTCCCAGCCTCCGCCCCTTCACAGCCACCAGTCTATTTTCTCTGTCTATGTTTTTGCTTCTGGTTTACAGTAGGTTCACCTGTGTCATGTTTTAGATTCCACCTAGAAGTGATATCATATGGTATTTGTCCTTCCCAAGAGCAGGTTTGGATAGAGGGGAAGAGAAACACAGGCCAAGGGAGAACTCAAGAGATAGAGGACCCTGAACACAAACTGTGCCACACTGATACCTTAGGTGACATCCAGGTGTGATTCTAACTTTTATGGGGCTGGCAACTTATACAATGGGGACCACTTTAAGAAAAAGAAAGCAAAACAAATTTGCATGTTTTAGAAATATATCTGACCATATGAACAAATTACTAGGGCCCTTCCCAAGACATTAACAGAGGCCTGGGGAAATGGGGAGCTAAAGTTGATGAGCTTCACAGTAAATTGTTGTCTGTGACTCCACTTGACTATGCATCTGAAAATGGGAGAATATGACCCAGTGGAACTTTTGGCTCTTCTCTTTCAGATATAAGACACTGATGATAAATAGGGGAATCTAGCTGGAAAGATATGTTTACCACAAAAAAAAGCTCCAAAGTTTTGCTCAGTGTCATTCTGTGAACTATATTTCCTTGATTCTTAAACTCAAACAATGATAGAATTCCAGCTAAGCTATTTAAAATCCGAAAACATGATGCTGTTAACGTGCTATACTCAATATGCCAGCAAATTTGGAAAACTCATCAGTAGCCATAGGACTGAAAAAGGTCAGTTTTCAAAGAAAGGCAATGCCAAAGAATGTTCAAACTGCCGTACAATAGCATTTATTTCACATGCTAGCAAAGTAATGCTCAAAATCCTTCAAGCTACACTTCAACAGTATCTGAACCAAGAACTGCCAAATGTAAAAGCTGGGTTTAGAAAAGGTAGAGGAACAAGAGAACAAATTGCCAGCATCCATAGGCTTTCCTGGTGGCTCAGATGGCAAAGAATGTACCTGCATGCAGAAGACCCAAGTTCAATCTCTTGGTCAGGAAGATCCCCTGGATAAGGGAATGACAACCCACTCCAGTATTCTTGCCTGGAGAATTCCATGGACAGAGGAGCCTGTCAGGCTACAGTCCATGGGGTTACAATGAGTTGGACATGACTAAATAACTAACGTTGGATCATAGAAAAAGCAAGAGAATTTAAAAAATAAACATCTACTTCTGCTTCACTGATTATGTGAAAGGCTTTGACTGTGTGGAACACAACAAACTGTAGAAAATTCTTAAAGAGATGGGACTACCAGACCACCTTACCTAACTCCTGAGAAACCTGTGTGCAGGTCAAGAAGCAACAGTTAGAACCAGACATAGAACAACAGACTGATTCAAAATTGGGAAAGGAGTATGACAAGGCTGTATATGTCACCCTGCTTATTTGGCTTCTATGCATAGTACATCATGTGAAATAGTGGGCTGAATGAATCACAAGCTGGAATCAAGATTTCTGGGAGGAGTATCAACAACCTCAGATATACAGATGATACCATTCTAATGGCAGAAAGCAAAGAGGAACTAAAGAGCTTCCTGAGGAGAGTGGAAGAGAAGAGTGAAAAAGCTGGCTTAAAACTCAGTATTCAAAAAACTAACAACATGGCAACCAGTACCATCACTTCGTGGCAAATAGATGGGGAAAAGTGGAAACAGTGACAGACTTTATTTTCTTGGGCTCCAAAATCACTGCAGACAGTGACTGCAGCCATGAAATTAAAAGGCACTTGCTCCTTGGAAGAAAAGCTATGACAAACCTAGACAGCATATTAAAAGACAGAGCCATCAATTTGCCAACAAAAGTCCCTAGAGTCAAAGCTGTGGTTTTTCCGATGTCATGTATGGATGTGAGAGTTGTACCATAAAGAAGGCTGAGTGCCAAAGAATTGATGCTTTCAAATTGTGATGCTGTGGAGACTCTGGAGAGTCCCTTAGACTGCAAGGAGATCAAATCAGTCAATCCGAAAGGAAATCAACCCTGAATATTCATTGGAAGGACTGATGCTGAGGTTGAAGCTTCTATACTTTGGCCACCTGATGCAAAGAGCCAACTCATTGGGAAAAATCCTGGTTCTGGGAAAGACTGAGGACAAGAAGAGAAAGGGATGACAGAGGATGAGACAGTTGGATGGCATCACTGACTCAATGACATGAGTTTAAGCAAACTCCAGAAGGTAGTGAAGGACACGGAAGCCTGGCGTCCTGCCATCCATGGGGTCGCAAAGAGTTGGACATGACTTACTGACTGAACAATAACAGCAACCTTAAATTTAATAATAGCTGGAGGGAGAGAGTAAACAGCTGGCTAGTTTCTTTTGATGGAAAACATTCTTATTTCAAAACCATTTGATGCATTTTTAAATGCATCAACTTACAGAACTATAGTAATTGTATTACCTTTTAGGTTACAAATTCCATCCACTGAGTGCATCAAATATTACCAATCTATTGAAGAAACCAGTAAGTTTTTTGAAGGCCACACTTGCTAAGTAGTAAAATTGGAACTCCTAATTCCAAGGCCCACACTGTATCCAATACACCATTCTGAATCTCCCATGCATGTTGACCATTAATTTTGTAACCCATGTAATATTTATATTCCTGACCACCCAGGATTAGGAAACCTTTTTAAAAAGAATACTGAATGTTCTTGGTGAGAGAATATCAAATTGACCTCAGTCAGTTGATATAATCTGAGGTGGGTGTTCTAGAAGTGAGGGCTGAATGAAAGTTGGGTGCTACAATATTAGGTGATATATAATATTATCACAATATTAGAGAGTGGAAGAGGACAAGGATTTCCAGGGAGTGATTTGCATTCATTCACTGGACTCCATTCATATGTTTCATGTACATGGTTTTTGGCCAGCATATAGTGAGGTCCTGTTGTGTGGAAGGCAATGAGTATATTAAGGACATATCGGAGGACTAGCCCTCAGAACAAATTGCTCCTTAAACAAAAATCTTCTTCATGAGGAAAAGGCAGCTTGGGGTGACCGTCTAACATTTCCACATGGAAGTGGGGAGATTACAGGGTTTGTCCTGAGCAAGAGGAACTTACCTCTGAGGCTGCTGAAACTTAGGACTTGTCAGTAGGTAGACAGTCCAGTAAGCCTGAGGGGTTGGTTAGTCACAGAAAAGGACTGGAGATGGGAAGAAGAGTAATTTATGTGCAGGTAGCTGCTGTCCAGTCTTCCCTCCACCAAGCGCTTATTCTTGAACATAGTCATTGCTTTGGTACTGTGAAACTTTCTTCCTCATTTTCTTGCCTATGCTCATAATTTCCTTGTCTCCTCTGTGACTTTCCTTTTTGTGTATTTTCTTATTTTAATTTTATGTTTAGTTGCAATTACACTCAGTTGCTTTTCTGCGGTTTGAGATAACAAGAGCAGAGAATGCAATTTTAAATCCTAAAAATGACACAGAAACAGAAGCCACAAATTAAAAATTGATCTGATACCAAAAGAAAATGGGCAAATACGGCACTCCGGAACAGGGAGATGATAAAAAGAATTATACAGAAAAAAATTAATGAAACTGACAGGAAGTACATTAGACAGAAGAAATAAATCAGAAAGAATGTGATGAGATATTGGAATCACTGAGCTCAGAATAGCTCAGCTTGTCTTACCTGAGAAGAACATATTAAATATGGAGGCAGTTTAGTGAACTAGAAGCTTCTAGCTCTTCTCAAACAACAAAATTCAATTAGAAAGTGAACAGAGTTCTGAGCTGAAACTGTGAAAATATAATGTTTGTTCTTATGATTCTGAAATTATTAGTTATATTTTTTGATACTCAGCCTTCCCATTGGTAAAATATTACCTCTCTCATTTATTAACAAGTAAACTACTTCATTGTCTCATTATTTAACAAGTATTTAATAAGCAAAGTGACTGACAAAAATTCTATAAGGCATGCAAAATGGGAAAAAATATGGCTTTCTCAAGCTGCTTATAGTGTAGGAGGCTAGGCGAACAAAAATTTACAACTCAGTATAATAAGGTCAAGAATAGTGATAGATTCAAAGAACTTTGGAGGCCAGAGGAGAGAATTAATATCCTGAAGTTTTGAGAGAAGTTTCACAAATGAGATCACATTAGAAATAAGCCATGAAAAAAACAATGTCTCAGACAACATGGGTAAGGAATGAGTAAAGGAGAAAGTGATCAGTGAAATCCTAAAAGAAGATCATGTAGTTGAAAAACAGTGAGTCCATTGTGTTGTGAACCTCAGGTCTTGTGGGGAGGGAGAGGAGGAGGCAGCTAAGGGATGGTTATGAAGGGTCTTAGATGCCAAGTTAAATAAAGCAGTTGGCGTCATATCCCATAGATCAGTGGTTCCCATCACCATTTCACCATGTTTAACATGCTTTCGGACCATCTGACCTGCTTCTTGAGAAACCTGTATGCAGGTCAGGAAGCAACAGTTAGAACTGGACATGGAACAACAGACTGGTTCCAAATAGGAAAAGGAGTATGTCAAGGCTGTATATTGTCACCCTGTTTATCTAACTTATATGCAGAGTACCGGAGAAGGCAATGGCACCCCACTCCAGTACTCTTGCCTGGAAAAATCCCATGGATGGAGGAGCCTGGTAGGCTGTAGTCCATGGGGTCGCTAAGAGTCAGACACGACTGAGCGACTTCCCTTTCGCTTTTCACTTTCATGCATTGGGGAAGGAAATGGTAACCCACTCCAGTGTTCTTGCCTGGAGAATCCCAGGGACAGGGGAGCCTGGTGGGCTGACATCAATGGGGTCGCACAGAGTCAGACACGACTGAAGCGACTTAGCAGCAGCAGCAGCAGGAGCATGCAGAGTACATCATGAGAAACGCTGGGCTGGAAGAAGCACAAGCTGGAATCAAGATTGCCAGGAGAAATATCAATAACCTCAAATATGCAGATGACACCACCCTTATGGCAGAAAGTGAAGAAGAACTAAAGAGCCTCTTGATGAAAGTGAAAGAGGAGAGTGAAAAAGTTGGCTTAAAGCTCAACATTCAGAAAACTAAGATCACGGCATCTGGTCCCATCACTTCATGGGAAATAGATGGGTAAACAGTGGAAACAGTGTCAGACTTTATTTTTCTGGGCTCCAAAATCACTGCAGATGGTGACTGTAGCCATGAAATTAAAAGACTCTTACTCCTTGGAAGGAAAGTTATGACCAACCTAGACAGCATATTCAAAAGCAGAGACATTACTTTGTCAACAAAGGTCCATCTAGTCAAGGCTATGGTTTTTCCAGTGGTCATGTATGGATGTGAGAGTTGGACTATAAAGAAAGCTGAGCACCAAAGAATTGATGCTTTTGAACTGTGGTGTTGGAGAAGACTCTTGCGAGTCCCTTGGGCTGCGAGGAGATCCAACCAGTCCATCCTAAAGGAGATCAGTCCTGGGTGTTCACTGGAAGGACTGATGCTGAAGCTGAAACTCCAATACTTTGGCCACCTGATGTGAAGAGCTGACTCATTTGAAAAGACCCTGATGCTGGGAAAGATTGAGGGCAGGAGGATAAGGGGACGACAGAGGTTGAGATGGTTGGATGGCATCACCGACTCAATGGACATGGGTTTGGATGGACTCCAGGAGTTGGTGATGGACAGGGAGGCCTGGCGTGCTGTGATTCATGGGGTTGCAAGGAGTTGGACACAACTGAGCGACTAAACTGAACTGAACATGCTTTCATGGACAAATGAACAAAATAGACTACAAGCTGTGTGTAGTTTACTGGCTCCTTTGCTTTCTTTCCATGTTAAGGAAGCATTTCATAATTCTGGCTAATGAAAGGAATGTTATTATGATAACCTTGAACCTACTTTATTTTATCAATACTTTTAAGTAAGTCATTCCCCAAATTACTGTTTTAAATATTATCTGAAGCAAGTCACTCATAACATGTCTGCCAACTAGTCACACAGACCACTCCATGAGCACATGATTGAGTTCTGCTGCTGGTAATGAGAAGTCATATAGGTTATGAAGCTAGGGTGAAGCTGGTTAAAAGACAGAAGCAGTGTAGAGGAAAGTCTTGAGAAGGAGGTCTTCCTTGCAGGAAGACCAAGGGAGAAAGGATAAGATCCGGAACTCAGAAGGGGACAGTAAGAAAGGAGAGGGCAGAATGGAATGATTTTGTCCTCATCTAACATAGTAGGTAGCTTAGAGTCAAAAACACACAAGAATAATGGAAAGAAAAATTGTAACATTATTGAGCTCTCACCTGGACGTTTTATGAATACAATAAGGAATAAAGAGACAGGAGCACCTCCAAGCAGAGCCCTGTCCATGGGTAAGGAAAGTTTAAGAAGTTCCCTAAAGCTATTCAGCTCCTTCTAACCAGTGACATAGGGGACCTGGTTGCTTAAAGAACCACTGCTTTTCCTAAAGTCCTAGGGAAGGTTGATTTCCAACTATATGAGATGCTGGAATTAATGGACTCCAGCTTCCTTTGGAGGGTGGGCCTCTTGCCAGGCCTGATTAGCCCAGCTGGCCTGTCCACTATTCCTGTTTTATTGCTTCCTTTCTCATTAAGGAAGGTGTTGGGTTTGGATAACCATAAACAACATGTCTGCTGCTACAAGGCTACCATCACTTGCATAGCCAGTGGCTGAAACCAGGCTCTCAGGAGTCTTTTTTAAAGACAAATCACAGTTTTGGAGAGACAGGAAAGGGAAGCCCAGGTTTGAAAATGTGCTACAGAAATGGTTATTTTCCTATTTTTAACTGTTTCCTTTAAAAAAAAAATTTCAAAGTGGTAGGGAAAATAAAACTTTTTAAAAAGTCAAAGCTATTTTTCTCTCTCACCTCTCCTTTTTCAATATAGCCATACGAAACAGTCCTGATGTCCTCAACCCCTGAAATGAGAGGGAGGGAGCTGGAGGGTTTCCCTTCACACCACCCTGCCCCCAGCAGGCTGAAGGATTCTGAGCAGCCACTGGCAACCTGCTGAGCTGTCCTGTGGGTGCTTCAAAGCTCCCTTGTCCACATGGGCCTAAGAGCTGAAGTCTGTGGGGGATAAAAAAACTGCTGAAGGGAGCCAACCATTCAACTCCCCTCTCCCTTCACTTCAATAATCTCGGCATTTGGGCATTTGTACTTCTCCCTCCCCAGACAATGTGTTCCTTAAAATAACCTTCTTTGGCACATCATTTTTCACCAGGAACTGTACCCTTGCTCTTTGCAGTCCTGCAATTTTCTCTCTTCTAGCACAGGGGGAATCATATTTACTCAGAAAACCGCAGTGTTGAACTATAGCCCTCAGTTTCTTAGAGTTTCACTTTCTAAGGGAATTTTGCAGCTGGTTCCATCTGTTTTTCCTGATTTTTTTCCTCTCCTCTTCTGCCCATACTAATTTCCTCTCTAGGCCCAACCAGCACCCAACCTCAGTACCTCCCCCACACATGACTATGATAACCTCTTCTTGTCTCACAGTAGACACAATATTCATTAAGCCTCTCACCATGTCCCAAACAGTAAATGTTCAGAAAATCCTTGCTGACTCATACCAACTACTCCCAGAACCTCTAACACAGATACTTTCTAGGAATTTCTCTGCCATATAACATTTCATATAACTGGCTTGGTTTTGTATCAAAGCACACTCTCCCTGTGTTTTTTTTGTTGTTGTTCATGTATTAATAGCTTCTCTAGAAAATGACAAGAATTGCTCCTGTGCTGAGTGGATAAACAAACTACTCTGAATGCTAATTACATTAACGTGAGCTACCCATGTAGATTTTAAATTCTAAATAGACCTTTCCCTACTACTTAGCACACATCTGGCCTATTACCTACCACCACAAACATATCCAAATAAAAGCAACCAATTCTAATGTTAGATTGCCAATCACAATCTCATGTAGTTTGGACAAAGAGAGTGATCTAGGTAACATTTGCTTTACTTTAAGAGCCTATCATTTGCCAGACACCTTTCCAAGTGCTTTACAAATATTAGGTCACAAATATTTTTTAAAATGCACATTTATTATTCTAATTTTACAGCTAAGGAAATTAAGGCACAGCAAGGTCAACAGTGCGTCAATGATGAAACCAGGATTCACACCCAGGCAATGTGTGTGCAGACCACTAACTGCTAATCAATTCTACCTCACTAATTATAAGAAGTGTTAGATTGTCTCCTTCCAAATCTTCCTGCAAGTCAGAAGAGAATTCAAATGATGTGTATTTACACAGTGTCTGTGTCCTTGATGAGTCCTGTGTACACAGCAATTTATAAATCCATCCATTTTCTGGAATCAAGTCCTCATTTAATGGAGCTTAACTAAAGTCCTTATATAAAGGTGCTAGAGGGATCTTTCCTGACCTTCATCTAAAACATCAACCTTCCTCTCCTTCCAAGGCACTTTCTGTCAGATTAATCGATTTTATTTTCCTCCTAGCACTTCCTATTTCTAAATTTATGTTTGTGTGTCTATTGTCAGTCTCTTCCCCTTGACTAAAATATGAGCTGATGAGAGCAGAGACTTGTGTTTCATTCACTGTTTGCCCCTAGAATTCTGCTTGGCATATAGTAGGTGCTCAATAAATATTTACTGAATGAATGAATAAATCCATTTGATAATGCCTTCATGTTTTTGCATAGACAGCCTTAGCCCTTCTTTGGTAGTGATGGTGGTCTTGTCGCCAAGTTGTGTCCAACTCTTGCAACCCCATGGACTGCAGCCCGCAAGGCTCCTCTGTCCATGGGATTTCTCAGTCAAGAATACTGGAGTGAGTTGTCATTTCCTTTTTCAGGGCATCTTCCCGACCCAGGGATCAAGCCTGGGTCTCTTACATTTTAAGCAGATTCTTTACTGCAGGCGGTCTCCTACAGTGCAGGCAGATTCTTTACCAACCAAACCACCAGGGAAGCCCAGTATAATTTTAAATATTCCTCTTAACTAATTTCACCTACTCCTGTGGCTTTTTTCTACCATTCCCAATAATTACCTCTAGCCAAGATCTTTATTTTTGAGATGACCAAATCTGGCTTTTTTGTCTCCTGTATTTATGTTATTTTAATTTCCATAATCAAATTTACTCTTGACATTTGGGGAATAGGAGCCAAGGGGACATGCACAAGCATTACAAAATACTGATACATTTTATATTTAGAAAGGACTTACATTTCATCTCCTCCAAATATGTTACTTTATATGTTGGTGAAGAAATTGAAGTCCAAGATAATGATTCTACAAGCGTCTCATGGCCGCTATGTGGTAGAACCCCAGATTTTCAGAATTTATTCCCCTTTCCACATCAGTTATCTACCTATTAGGGTCTACCTCTCCTATTGTTAATGATACATATTACACACTCAGCTCTATTGAGATACAATTCACAAACCATGAGATTCACCCTTTAAAAGTTTGAAATTCAGTGGTTTTAGGTATATTCACAAAATTGTGAAACTGTCACTATTTAATTTTAGAACATGTTCATATCCTCCAGAGAAACCCCATACCTGTTTGTAGTCACTCCCCATCTTCCCCCCTCATTCTCTTTCCCTTTTTCCAACCCTAGAAATCCATTAATCTACTTTCTGTCTCTATGGATTTGACTGTTCTGGACATTTCATATAAATGAATATAATATGTGGCCTTTTGTGTCTGGTTTCTTTCACTTAGCTTAATGATTTCAAGGTTCATCATCTTATACTATTTACCTTTTTGTTTTTTTAACAAAACCACTTTTCTCTGACTGCCTTAATAATCTCTATATCTGTCTTCGAACAAAAATTAAACTTTGAATATCCTAGAAGCCAAAGGCAAAAAAGAAAAACAGAAATATATTACTCAGTTCCAGTTAATCTTAAAGGAAACACAAACTTTATCAAAAGCATGAATGTTTTAAGGGGAATCATTACTGTAGACCTTTACTTTCACAATATGACTCAGTTTTCTAATCATTTAAGGTATTTTTCTTGCTTTCTTATTTATAGTATTTCCAGGTCTCCTTGGGTTGGGCACTCTGAGCAGTGTCAAGAAGAGGGAGAGGACCACCTTCTTCTAGGTGCAAGGGGAAACTCTTCTTTAATCTTTAACAGCATTCCAGTTTGACCTCCACTATTAATTTTCACTGAAGGGTGTTATAGTCAACTTATGTCCTAGAATATGCACTTGTTCTCCTGTCACAATGTCACTTTGGTTCATTTAGGAGAAAAAAATGATCATTTCTTTGAGTGGACATGAATCAATATTAATGTGTGTGTGTGTGTGTGTGTGTGTATTTGTGTGCCAGCTGTATGGGCTGTATCAACATGAAAAAAACACAGATCATGACCACCTGGGAGCAGAGGATCAGAGGAACTTTAAGAGAATGTATGGTCCTTCTCATTTAGGAACAGTTTTTTAAAATTTCATTATCTCTTTCTGCTTTTGTTGTGTGAACAGGTGGTTAACACATACACCCCAGGAAAGAAGATTTGGCTTGAAGGTGTGGTGACCACCTCAGCTGGAGGCACAAACAATCTATCAGATTCCTATGCTGCAGGATTCTTGTGAGTAGAACTTGTAATTTCACTCCCAAGGGCACTGAGGAAAGGACAGTGAAATTACTTATTATTCTGCCCTTTGGATGGGGTGGTGGTTCGTTTCCTACTGAAAATTCTTCATCCGTTTTTTTGTAAATGTGTTTAAACACTCAACAAACAGTGATTAGGGACTTGTCTAAATAATAAGATCTCAGGTACAGGCATTAGAGCAAGAATAATAATGGTAGTTATTAGTAATAAGGTTAGTAATAAGTAATTAGTAATAAGTAGATAGTAATAGAGTTTTATTTTATGTCTACAGTGCAAAATACAGTACAGACAGCATAAATTTTTTTTCTTGTAATTTTCACTAGAGTCCTGGGAGATAGGTAAGAATAAGAGGGAGGTTTTGCCCTTTAGAAACTCAGACAACTGGAGGAATAGAGATGGAGGGTAAGAAAAGCTATCGGAGATAAGTTTCATCATCATAATTTTAACTGCATAGTGCTTACCATGTGCCGAGGGCATATTTAATAGTGCTTTGTGCATATTTAATGATTTAACAACCGGTGTAGTAAATGCCCTTATTTTATAAGAACCCAGTGAGATAGATGCAATTATTAATTAATGGCAGAGCTTGGACTCAAGTTATAGCAGTCTGCTCCAGAGGCCTACCTTTTTGCCATTAAATTATACCATCTCTCTTCCTTCCTTACATGGTCTGACCACACAAGGGATAGACATGCAGAGGAATCAAGAATTTCTGACTGCGAGTATCAGGAAGGACTTGGTGGAGGAAGAGGCAATTGAGTGGAACACTAAGAAATTTCTCTAATTTCTGTAGGTGAAGGTTGTTGCTGAGGGTAGTGGGGAGCACTCTAAAATGAAGGAACATTATGAGGAGAAATGATTAGCATGAGAAAGCCTCAGTATCTGCAGGGGTTAGTGAAGGTATGACTGTGCTAAGCCACTTCATTTGTGTCTGACTCTTTGTGACCTTATGGACCTTAGCCCACCAGGCTCCTCTGTCCATGGGATTCTCCAGGCAAGACTACTGGAGTAGATTGCCATGCCCTCCTCCAGGAGAGCTTCCTGATTCAGGGATCAAACTCGGGTCTGTAATGTCTCCTGCATTGGCAGGCAGGTTCTTGACCACTAATGCCACTTGGGAAGCCCAGGTATGATTAGGGACAGAGTTTTACCACCAAATCATAGAAGACCTTGAAAACCAAGGATGCAATATGAGGCCTTATTCTATACTCAGTGGCAAGCCATTGAAGATTACAGAGGAGGAAAGAGGTCCTACAGAGATCTGACCTGTACTGAAAACACTGGGTTTGATAGTTTGTACCAGTTTGGAGAGGCAAGAGATAGGAAAATGAATTTGAAGGCTACTACAGTTATCTGGAGAGCAACTTAAGCCAGAAGCACAAGGGCTTCTGCCTGGCCTCCCATTGTCATGAGACAGGGACAAACCACTCGGGACCACAGACTGACCAGGTGACCTGTTTCTGGTCCAATCTAGTCTGGGGTCCTGGTTTTTCATCTGAACAAAGTTCTCCTAAGAACTGCAGCTCTGCCCTCAACTACACATTTCACTACTAACAGCCACTTCTAATTATACAGCTATAGTTCCTCTCCATTAAGGCAGCTTCTTTATTACATTTGTGAAGGGCAAATCAGGCTGGTCAAGCAAATATCTTTTAAGATGGAATCCTGGCAGATGCAGATGAAGATAATGAGTCAGTGGCTACATGATATGCCTGGGGTCTTCCAGCCCCATGTCCTCACATGGAGCGGCACAGAGAGGTTGTTCAGTGTTGCTGAGGGTTTTCTTTCAAAAATACTCTGCTCAGCAGGTTTCACTGTGACAATTGGGTTGGCTGCTGGAGGCCCCTTGAATCAGAAGAATATGGCCTTTGCTTAGTGGTCTCAGAACTCAGCTGCAGGGCCTAGCAAGTAGTCCGTTTGTACTGAGTGTTTTCATGAACATTCTTCCCTTAAAGAGTGATGTGAAATGAGAAATAACACAGACCATCATGGAGAGAGTTAGAGAGAGACTTTCCTTTTCACTAGCATCAGCTAAATATCCATAGATCTCCACAGTCACTTTTGTGAACACAGATTAACATCGTTGTTTAGATTTTGGTGTAGTTCAGATGTTCCATGCTTGGTTGACAGATCAAATGAAAAGCAGCTCATTCTGCTCCTGGTCTTCTCTCTTACCGTTTCATCATCCACTGGCTGTAAGCTCTACTGGCAGTACCCAGAAACATGTTCCTTGAGTCCAATTTTCCAAGGGGTATAAATTGCTTCCAGGAGAAAAAAAATGTACAGCATTCTAGGAAGCTCCAGAAGACTAGCAAGGAGTTGGAAAGAAGGCATTTTACAGCCCTTTTTCAATATATGGCATAAATATAAGCTTACCAGGACACATTCACATGCATGCATAAATTAGAATTCTCTGCTGCCAATATGCAAGGGTAGTTTTCCCAATCAGGACTTTGAGATTCTTTGATGCCCTACCCTTGGCATACTGCTGTGTCTGCAGCACCTACATGTCTGTCATGTAATAGATATTCAATAGTGTTTTGTGGATAGAAAATAATAGCCACAGAAGTATCCTTGGTGAGATGTGTCAATTATCTTGCCACTTTTCGCTAATTAAGTATAAAAGGGAGACATGGAACACCATTTATTTCTCCTTCTCAGGAGACTTATTATTACAGAGGAAGATGAAGACAATTCCAGAACTAACCATTCTATTCTGAAAAGCTATGGAGAAGCAGGGGCTCTGGCCATAGTCATTTGTTAATGCCCTAGACCTGGGATGTGCATATAGGATGTGGGTTTAAAGAGGAGAATGAATATTCTTCCCTCTCTCTTTAAAGTTCCTTCAAAAACTACCCATATGCTCTCAGGAGAAAATCCAAAAAACTCAGATTTACAAGTTAGTGTTTATTTGTTGAATATATATTCTTTATATTTCACTGTGCTAGGCTCTGTAGAGGTCACAAATAGGAATTTGATAACATTCTTGTAAATGTGTAGGTACAGCTACATACCCGGTCCTTTACAAATGACTTATGTGGTCTCACAGGCATTTTTTTTTTAATCTATTCTTAATGCTAAGAACAAGATCTAGCATTTACAGTTGATGAATTCATATTGTTGGATGAATAATAAATGAATGAACAAATGGGATCTTATCACATGTACAAATACAAATATTGACATCTAGATGCCACTAGAGATAGGGATTCACATATATGTGATTATGTATTTACTTATCATTTTGTCTCTTCATTCATTCAGTAAGCCTGGGGATAGAAGGGTGAGAAAGACAAACTTGTTTGGACATAGAAATACTTGTTATTTGTTAGAACCTACTGTATTTGTGCTATTTCAGTGGAGAGAACACTGACTTAGGAGGCGTCAGCCCAGAATTCATGTTCCAGTTCTACCACAGGTCAGCTAAACTGTGTCTCAGAGGCTAAAGCAAAGCTAAACCTGTTCTCCTGACTTCACAGTGTTGCCAAATGAACAAAAATAAGAAAGACAAGTAGCTTAGCCATGTGATATTCCAAAAGCATTTTCAGTTTCCTTGGGTTACAATGTCCCAATCTGAACAACAGCAACAAAATGGTTCTACTATATTTTTGTCAGATTTCTTTTTGGATTTATAACTTTTGTCTTTGCATTTTACTGTGTTTGTGTGTGTGTTGTATGTGATTCATTATCAGTAGGTATTTGTTAGTTTTATCAGAATAAAATATAATTGTCAATGTGGAAAAGATTTGAAAATATTTTATAATATTCACTCATAATGTAAAAATTAGCAGTGGTCTTTAGTGTTAGAAAGATCACTGGTTTGGAGCTCCATATTATTTCAGATTTGGGGAATCATAACTATGCATGATTTGTCCCTAGTATGTAAATGGTGATTCTCAAAATCCTAGAATCTAATTTTATCCAGATCAGTTTCAACTTAGACTGTTGAGCACCTATAGTGTTCCAGAAACTGTGATGGTTGTTTGGGGTACAAAGCTAAAACGTGTCTATTCTTGATGAGCTCATACCATCTGGGGAAAGACAGAGAACTAAGTAATTATCATTAAGCGGGCCAGCAGAGGGTATGAGTAAGAGTTTTTAAATGTATTGATTTTAAATGTATCGATATGGTTTTTTCCCCCTTGCTTTTCAGATGGCTGAACACTTTAGGAATGCTGGCCAATCAGGGCATTGATGTTGTGATTCGGCACTCATTTTTTGACCACGGATACAATCACCTTGTGGACCAGAATTTTAACCCATTACCAGTAAGTGTAAGATCAAGATTCCCAACTCCTTTCCCATGTCCTTCAGTTCTTTTGATTGTGCTCTGATCCCCACTGGGAGAATTTTTCTCCTTCTGTTACTCATTAATTTCACAAATTGGACAGAAATATTTTTGACCCATTTTACAGACTTTTAGCTTTACCTCCCAGACAGACCCCAATATATACTCACATGTGTGTACATATGGGTTTATACATATACACATTTATGCATTTATATATATTTACCACTATTATTTTAACAAACCTTGTGCAGTTGAGATTCCAAATCTACTTGTGGCCTGTTTGAACTCTGCTTGAGAGTGAATTTTTCCAGATTGTTTTCTTTTAATGCTAATAGGAGACATTAGTTAACGTCAGATGCAACATGTTGAAAGCAGATGGGCGAGTGTTGTCCAAGATCAGATATAGTAGAAACCCATCCCTTGGAGAGTGGCTTAAGTGCACTCACACTGGATGTTGATCCCTGTGTGATGAGGGGATTTGCCCAGGTGTCACCTACTCTAGGAGAGCAGAGAAAGGGGAGGCTAAAGAAGAATGGCAAGAGCAGAGAGCTGGGCATGTCCAGCGACTTTATTGACTCATCAAAGAAACCCCACTTAGTCCAGAAAAGCTGTGCTTATCAAAAATATTATGTGAGTTATCCTGCTTACAGACATCTTGGTCATGATAAAAGGCGAGTCCTCTCATTAGCCCATAGAACGTCAGAGCTGGGATTCCCCTTGGAGATGATCCAGTTCCACCGCATGTAACAGAGGGACTGATAGCCTGGATTGGGAGAGGGGTGTATAGTGCCAGCCCTAGTGCCCGCTCCTGTGCCCTGGCCCAGTATTCTTCCTACAGAATTACTGCTGCCCTGGGGTCCACAGTAAACAAACCCAGCTGGAACCCAGAGAGCATTCCTGCCCTTTGCTTCCCTCTGCCCATTTCTACCCTCTGTGTTCATCTCACCACCCTCACCCCAGCCCTTAACTAGGAAGCCTCCAAGTCCAGAACAAAGAACAGCTTGGCACCCAACAGCACCATTTCTATGTCTGGAAAGAATCCCTCTAGTTAGTGTACTAAGGAATTATTTTATCTCTGATTGTACATGACTCCAATTAAGTCACAAATACTAAAGCTGACTGGCACAGTTGCTTTTATGCACAAGGCCAGGATACCTCTCTCTTTCAGTGTGTGGGGGGCTGGGGTATGGAGGGACGGAGAGGAAGTTTTCAGTTTGGAACCATAGGGGGTTCTGTTTGTTCATTGTTTGTTTTGAGCTCATAAACTTGTGGTGATAAAACAAAATAATGATTAGAAAAGCATCTATGAAATGTAAGCACAGAACAAATATAATGCCACACAAATGTAAATATTTATTGACCATCAGGCACTGGGGAGGAGACCAGTAGTAGATAACTGAATAAATAGTAAGAGAGGGTCAGTGAGGGCTCCTTTAGAGAGTGTACAAGGAAGTCTTCTCTGAGAAGGTGACACTGAAGCCAAGAGTCCACCTACAAGAAGGAGCCAGACATGCAGATTTTTGCAGAAGGGCTTTCAGGCAGGGGAAGGGGCCAGCACAAAGATTCCAAGGCAGGAACAGAGTTGGCATGTTTAAGGAAACATAATCGTGCTAGAGTGCTGGGGGCCTGGCAAGGAACAGGGGGACTGGTTGGACATGGGGCCAGCTTGGGTCAGATCACACAGGGCTTTGAAAGCTAAAGGGAGTTTGACTTTTATTGTAAGTAAAATGAAAAGCCACTGGAGGGTTTTCTGCAGGGAAGTAACATGATCTAACTTACATTCTTAAAAGATCACCTTGGTATAATTAATGCATCAAATGTTAGTTATATGTTTAAAGATGTGGATGTTTGCCTGAGTGCTAAGTTGCTTCAGTCATGTCCAACTCTTTGTGACCTTATGGACCATAACCCACCAGGCTCCTCTGTCCATGGGATTCTCCAGGCAGGAATACTGGAGTGGGTTGCTATGCCTTCCTCCAGAAGATCTTCCTGACCCAGGAATCAAACCTGTATCTCCTGTGTCTCCCGAAATGCAGGCGGATTCTTTACCACTGAGCCAAAGGGAAGCCCAATAATGTGGATAATACTTAAAATTTTATAGGGCACTTTCATATACAGCGGGCTTCCCTGATAGCTCAGTTGGTAAAGAATCCACCTGCAGTGCAGGAGACCCCAGTTCGATCCCTAGGTCAGAAAGATCTGCTAGAGAAGGAATAGGCTACCCACTCCAGTGTTCTTGGGCTTCCCTTGTGGCTCAGCTGGTAAAGAATCTGCCTACAGTGTGGGAGGCCTGTGTTCGATCCCTGGGTTGGGAAGATCCCCTGGCGAAGGGAAAGGCTACCTACTCCAGTATTCTGGCCTGGAGAATTTCGTGGTCTTTATTCCATGGGGTTGCAAAGAGTCGGAAACGAATGAGCGACTTTCACTTTCACTTTCACATACAGCACATCAGTAATACTACAAACATTCTTTCTTTCCCTCTGTTCATCTTTTTCTCCTGTCTTTCCTTCTCTCCTTTATTCCTTCCTTCATACATTCAAATCTCATTCACTCCTCTTGATCATGTACTACATGCTGAACACTATTTCTGACAATGAGCCACGATGATGAACCAAAAAGACAAGGTCCTTGAATTACTGGAGCTTGTAGTCTAGTGAAGCATACTAAGAAGAGGAAAGTATATAAACAAATAAATAACTGCTCTTGGACATAATTATTCTAAAGTGAGCCGGTGACATAAGTGTGCCTTTATTTTGCTGAAGAGACACTATGGTTCTTTGAAGTTGTTTAGCAACTTATCCAAGGTCAGAGAAGTAGTGAGAGCTGGAACAAGGAATTTTGCAGTTCAAAATGTTATTTACTTTTCAACATGCCACACTATTTCTAGCAGTACTCTCTTTGGTGTCTGTGATGGGGTCTGAGGCCACTGTTTGTCTCAGAATTGGGTTTAGAGTTGGGAACAGGCATCTCGAGGAACTGGAGAGAAGAAAACCTAGGCTAGAAGAAAACCTATGGTCTTTGGGTGACTGGACAGTCTTGAGTTTCAGAGCTGGACAAACCTGGATTGTGTATCAAATCTCTCTGTACCTTTGCATGGCCAGCTGTAGGTTAAAGATGCAAGATCTCATGATTTTGTTCTCCCCAAATGGGAGATAATGTAGGTGACTTTCTTTAAAAGCTTACCATGAGACACCTTGATTGATAGGTAGTAACAGCACAGATTATGACCAACCTAGATAGCATATTGAAAAGCAGAGACATTACTTTGCCAACAAAGGTCCATCTAGTCAAGTCTATGGTTTTTCCAGTGGTCATATATGGATGTGAGAGTTGGACTGTGAAGAAAGCTGAGCGCCGAAGAATTGATGCTTTTGAACTGTGGTGTTGGAGAAGACTCTTGAGAGTTCCTTGGACTGCAAGGAGATCCAACCAGGCCATTCTGAAGGAGATCAGCCCTGGGATTTCTTTGGAAGGAATGATGCTAAAGCTGAAACTCCAGTCCTTTGGCCACCTCATGCGAAGAGTTGACTCACTGGAAAAGACTCTGATGCTGGGAGGGATTGGGGGCAGGAGGAGAAGGGGACGAGAGAGGATGAGATGGCTGGATGGCATCGCTGACTCGATGGACGTGAGTCTGAGTGAATTCCGGGAGTTGGTGATGGGCAGGGAGGCCTGGCATGCTGCGATTCATGGGGTCGCAAAGAGTCAGACATGACTGAGCGACTGAGCTGAACTGAACTGAACTGAACAGCACAGAGGTTCTTTGGAAGCTAAAACAAGTCCTATTGATTTAGCACAAAGGCTCAAGTGATCTGAGCAGCTGTATTTCTGGAAACACCAAGCTCTAATAAAGAAACTGTATGTAAAAGCACTTTAAAAGGTAGCAGGCTTTCTTTTTATCTTTCTTTGGGCTAATAAATTCTGCACCTTATAAGCAGAGAACTTGGCAGCTGGGAGAGTGTGTCCTAAGTCTCCTGGAAATAATTTACTAGGCTAGACCAGGGCACCAATCTGACAGACCTTGCCAGCCGGCCCCTGGGATGTGTAATGGACACACCTAGGAATCATACTGGTTGCCATTTCAGAGATTTGTACGGTTGAGGTCCAAACACTGCTGATAAAAACTTTGGATTTTACATTGTGATTAAATCTTCAAGAGTATTAGGAGTTTGTGTGTGTGTGTGTTGCTCAGTCGTGTCCTACTCTTTGTGACCCCACAAACTATATCCTGCCAGGCTTCTCTGTCCATGGAGTTCTCCAGGCAAGAATACTAGAGTGGATTGCCATTCCCTTCTCCAGAGTTAAGAGTTTAGGACCTTAGTAAGTTGTTTTTTGGTTGGCTCCCAGAAAAATCAGTATTTTCTATTCCAGTTCCTTCAAATTCAGCATTTCAGGAAAAGCTCGTATTAGCAAATACTACTTTTTCCTGTTGTTGTTTTTTATAGGGTCTTAGCCCAATGGCTTCCCAACTTATATACCATATGACCCAGTCAGCTGAGTATGTAGGATTCCAATCCAGTGGCAAAGCCATTCCAATCTAAGGGAAGAGAGAATATTGAAGGTAGCTCTTTAAAAAAAAACAACTTATTTTGAGAAAAGGTCACTTTCCGCTACAGCCCATGTTCTTTCTGGCTGTTCCTCTAGAGAAGTGCCAACTCTCCTCCTGTTGTGAGATTTTCCTTCTCCTGGGAAGAGAAGAACATTTAGTCCAGCAGTGTTTCATCACTCGACTCCCACCCCTTTCCCCTGACCCCCTTGCCATTGGGAAAGAGGGAACGTGTGAGTCTCCACAGCCTGTCGACTAGTCATGGGCTCCCTTGGGAATAAGGGATGTTTGTGCAGAAGAGATCTGCACATTCAGTGGACATAGTCCAGACCCCACCAGCCATGGGCATTTCTCCTAAGCGAGGGTTTTGGAATTTAGCTTGCTGCTTTTTTTAAGAGCTTGATTTACAGAGCTTTCAGGGAAAGGAATGGTGAATTACTAGTCAACATCTTCTTAACTCTCAGGCTGACCTAGCAGATATAATTCAATTCAAAAAAGCATTGACACTTGAGATGTGTCTGGCTCTAGGCTAGGTATTCTGGGGACATGCAGATAAATAAGATTCAGTTCCCTCATCTGTAGAGCTAACAATCTGGTATGTGTTTGTACTTGAGGGATTATATTTTAGTCCTTAGAATGAAATAGAAAACAAGTTCCCATCAGATAGCCTTTTCTATACTGAGTGTAGTGGTAGGGATATTTACATTTACTGACAACACTCTTTTTTGCTGACTGTCCCTTATGAACAACAATAAGCATTCACTTCAGCTCAGTACACATTTATTGAATTGAACACTCACTGTGTATGTTCTAGAATACAGTCAGTAGTCATGGATTAGTTTATAACTCGCTAGTCTATGGTGGGATTGAACCTATAGCTGTGGTTCCCATAGCAACATGGCTATTGGAAAGAAACTCTGCATCTTAATGTTATCTGCATAGCTCTGTTAGGGATGAGAGCCTTGCTGCTCTATCCTTGTTTCCCTTTGGAACATTAAGACACTGTTCTTTATGCACTATACAACCACGATATGGACACAGGATCAGCTTAAATCTGTCCCTTCCCTGAGGAAGAACATCCATTATAGACCCACGTCCCACTGATGCCAGATGTTGTGCAGCACTGCCTAATGAGGAGGCCTCGGGAAGCAGCAGGAAGGGGCCCAGTACTCTGACAAGATTCACAGGTTCTAGTCCTAGATCTACCATCCATTAGATGTGTATCTCTGGATTTTAGTTTTCTTTATCACTCAAATTGTAATAAAAATGTCTCCTCTATCTGCCTCCAAAAGACACTGTTATAATTCTTGTGAGAACTAGATACGACAATAGGATTCCAATTTCATATATACATATACACATAGAAAATTACTGCAAGGGACTACATCTAAATGTCAAAGTGGTTTTATTTGGGCCGTGGGGTTACTGATAGTTTCCATTTTCTTCTTTGTGGATTTTTATGAAAATTGCTGCAATCAGCATTATTGCTTTCATAACCTGAGCAAAATAAAGGCTATTTTAAAAAGGAAAAATAGAGCAAAAGAATTAGGTGCTTTATTACACTTGTGCTGTATGCTTGATACAGTGCTAGACACTGGAGAGTATCCCTGCCCTCAAGGAGCTTACAGTGTGGATAGAAGATCGGTCAGCAGGGACAGTGGCTGAAGTGCTTTAGCAGGACAGGAGAAGGATAGAAGCCTGCCAGGATAAAGGGCAGGCATGGGGCATCAAGGAAGACTTCCTGGAGGAGACAATGCCTGAGCTGGATCTTGAAGGAGAGGAGCAAGTTAGCCCTAGGAAGAGAAGTTTGAGGTCTGGGGAGAATCTTCCAGAGGCAGTAATATGTACAAAGGGTCAGAGGCATTAATTTTCCAGAGAGTCATGGTCAATGGTTTATGAAAAATTTCTTAGGAAAGTTTTTCCCATTGGTGTCCATTGGCCACACAGGGTGTGTAAAAATTAAGGAATTTTAAAGTAACGAATCTGGAGGTGGTGGGGCAAAGGTGTTAAAAAACCTTGCCAAACCGGCCTGTGACCTATTTCTTGGCGTAGCTTCATTTCTCTTTCTTTTCTTTCCCGTGGGAGCCATCAGGAAGATGAAAGAAGCAGAGTACCTGTTTAGGGGTAGCTGTGATGTGAAACCCAATCCTCTCATCAGAGGCCCTGACAAAGACTTCTCCATGTGCAACCTCCCTTTGTGGAAACCTGCGGCTGCTGAGAGAAGGGCACCCTCAGCTGCAGGATCAATCACTGGGACTTGGGCTGGTTCCACGTCAGTGGCTGAAGTGCCTGGGCTGCATGCCCAGTGGGCATGACTTGCTTCTTTCCCCTTCTGTGCCTCTGAACTCTGGCCTCTCAGACCAGAGCCTGAGCCGGCACCATGTGACCAGGCATGCAGCTCTCTTTTGCCCCTGATACTTTAAGGAGAAGCCCGTCTCATTTTTAACTACCAGTCCTCATCCGTTGCTTATTTATTAATCCAAATAGTGTGAATGGATGTCAGCAACCCATACCAGCAGTTGAACAGCTCACCCTGGTGGAAGCTGCCCTAGGAAGAAGAAAGAGCTCTGCTACCTGGAATCAAAAGATGCAGGCTCCACGGTGTCCCCACGGTGTTCCAGTTGCTTGAGTTTGCATTTCCTGCTTTGTAAGATGGGGCTAGTGTGCTGAAGTCACAAAGTGGGGAGTATCTGAAGGTAGTGCTTAAAAATATTGACTTTGGAAACAGACTGACCTGAGTTTCAAACCCAGATCTACCATTTACTACTGTGTCCCTGGGCGGATTACTCAGCCTCAACAACCATCCATTTCCCTTCATAAAAGGGAGACAATGAATAATCTATCTCAGGGCACTATTGGAAAGGGTTGAGTGAACCAATGCATAAGTATCTTTCACCACCTAGAAAGTACTCAACAAATGTCAGCTGCTATTAATATTTTATAAAGTAATTTTATAAAATGTAAAATTCTGTAAGTTGGTAATAATCATCATTAATAACTTGAATATAACTGTGCCAAGATAATATACAGTTGAATATTCATACAAATATCTGAAAATCAATCAAGTAACAATAGCCAAAGTATGAAAAGTAGATTTTTTTTTGGTAAAAATTAAGTGATGAGAAAATTAGAACAGAAGAGGAGAGCTCTGATTCCTGCACTTGAAAGGAATTGATTGCAAATGGTTAAAGGCAAACTAAAAATTACATTTTATTTTCCTCCAGAGAAGATGCTGCCAACCTTACCCAATGAAGGCAATTAAGACAGTAGCCTCACTGCAACACTAGCTCTAACACCTTCATTTGGTATTTATAAATGGCCCAATAAGCCCTGGAAGCCGTGATATGTCACATCAAAGCGCTAATGACAGCACATTATGTGAAGCACTGAGGAGCAACAATTGAAAATCTCTCTCTGCCATCAACCATTTATATTGCTCCCAGATTGCAATACTGAGGGATTACAGATACAGCAAGTTGTGCCGCAACCTAAATAAATGAGGGAGAGGGAGAAGAAGCAATTACAGCCCCACTGTGCTTGAGCTTAGCAGCAGAGCGCACCACCCCCAAAGCAACCTTCAGAAGACGGAGGAGCATGACCAGTGCTGGAAATGAGAAAAGTCGCACCTCACCCAGCTTCATCAGTTCACCTGAAATGCTGGAATGTTACCTAAAAATAATCTGACTAGAAAGCTAGGAAGGGAGAGAGGGAGGAAGGAAAACAAAGATAGGAGCGGAAAAGTGGAATGTCTTCTGGTAGGCTGTAAATGTCTTTTGCCAGTGGCACAACATGACAAACTTGAGGTTTTTTCATGATATTTGCAGACATCAAGGGCACAGTCATGTCTGGTTATGACATTAGGAATAGGGATCTGATAGAAGTCACCATGAGAGCCAAACATAATACATTGTTTTTCTAACTCAGTTAATGGGATTCTATTTTTGTTTGTTTAAATAAAAGCTGAAATGTTTAAAAATAGAATTAGAATATTGTTTTTAATTCTTATTTGAATACACTACTCTATTTATGTATGTGTGTGTTAGTCACTCAGTCATTTCCTACTCTGTGTAACCCCACAAACTATAACCCACCATGCTCCTCTGTCCATGGAATTCTCCAGGCAAGAATACTGGAGTGGGTAGCCATTTCCTTCTCCAGGGGATCTTCCCAACCCAGAGTTCAAAGCCAGGTCTCCCACATTGCAGGCAGATTCTTCACCTTCTGAGCCACCAGGGAAGCCAAAATCTGTAAGTCATTAGGTATCTCACTCACTAACTTTCAACTATTACCAATCTGTTCATCTCTGATCTGGTTTTAAGCACTGAAAAGACTGAATAGAGCATATCATTTTGACTGACTATGAACTTGACTTCAGCAGACCTATCTTCTACTCCAAATTCACTGCCTTTATCGTAACCTCAAAATCTTTGCAGCTTTTCTTCATTAGAATAGTGATTCTTAAGCCTATGGTCGTTATAGTAACCTGTGTGCATGCATGAGTGCATGCTCAGTCATGTCCGACTCTTTGCAACCCCATGGACTATAGTCCACCAGGCTCCTCTGTCCATGGGGTTTTCCAGGCAAGAATACTGAAGTGGGTTGCCATTTCCTCCACTAGGGGATCTTTCTGACCCAGGAATCAAACCTGCATCCCCGGTCTCCTGCATTGACAGGCAGATTCTTTACCACCGGTCCACCTGGGAAGCTATAGGGCTTCAAAAAAAATACCTAAGCCACCCCCAGGGATTCTGATTCAGTTGGTCTATAGAGGAGGGCAGATGTTTGTATTAAGCTCCCCCCTGATTCCAATATGCAGTGAGAATTGAGAACCACTGAGTGTGCCATTTACCCTGATTAAATTAGAAATTATCCTTTCCTTTTCTTGTACTCTTGGGTACCCAACTTGCGCTTCAACAATCAAAACAACAAAAATCCTTTTTATAATGTTATTGATTTATTTGACTGTATGGGGTCTTCCTTGCTGTGCAGGCTTTTCTCTAGTTCAACGAGCAGGGGCTGCTCACTAGTTGCAGTGGGCTTCTCATTGCAGTGGCTTCTGTTGCTGGAGAGCACGGGCTCTAGAGCGCTGGGGCTTCAGGAGTTGCAGCTCCTGGACTTTAGAGCACAGGCTCAGGAGCTGTGGCACACAGGCTTTGTTGCCCCGTGGCATGTGGGATCTTCCCGGATCAGGGATCGAATCCGTGTTTTCTGTACTGGCAGGTGGATTCTCTACCAGTGAGCCATGAGGGAAGCCTAAAATATTAGCAGAATTTTTAATTCACTTGCCAAGTATTTACTGAATGTCTATTATGTGTCAAACAGTTTTCTAGTTTCTGAGGAGATAAAGGTAAAGGAGAAAGATAAGATCCCTGCCCTCATTGGAGATTACAGTCTAGCAGGGGAGACTAAAAATGAACAAGTAAACTAACACTAAAATAATTTATACAGTGTTCAGAATGGTGTGTAGGAAGCAGACAGGCCGTGAAGTTGAAGAATAATGAGGAGAGGATACCTCTTAAGAAAGTGTGACCGAGGAAGTGTGCACTGAGGAAGCAGCCGTTGGAGACGCTGGTAGAAGAGCAGTGTTCTTGCAGAGGGAGCAGCATCTGCAAAGGCTCCATCACACCGTGGCCAGGCAGCTGGCACAGTGCTGGGCACAATTTATCTCAAGCTCCCCACGCCTGATTCCCAACCCTACCTGTGTCATCACCACTTGGCAAACCGCCTTGCTTCCTGTCCCTTCCTGTGAATAGTGGTATCCCATCACCTGCCGCTGTGTCCAGGGTCCTCAACCTAGCCTGTTGCCTACTGCATTCCCCTGTCACCAACCTGGCCATTTCCAGGTGCACCCTCTGCCACCTCTCAGCAGGATTTGAAATAAGAATGGCAGAATAACAGTACTTGTGGAAGCTGGTGGTGAACATTTGGGAGTTTGTCATATAATTCCACTTTTGTGTGTGTGTTTAAAAATTTCGATGATATTTTAGATGTCTTCATGCTAGGGTGTTGTGAAAAACAATAAAGTAAAGCACTGCTTTAATTGCTCTGGGACATAAAAAATAAAGTCAGACTCTTTCTCTCCATGTTTACAATCTCTTTGGGATGACAAAACATAGAGCTTTTGAGAGAGAGCTAATAGATGATGCACTAAGCTCTGTCTTGCTCCCTCAGTATCTTGGGAGCCAGACCTCCAAGTAGGAGATATTACTGTTGGCTGGAAAGAAAGCGCTAGAGGGGAGAATCAGGGAAGGCTTGTACAACAAGATGTCATTAGTGGACGTTTGTAAGATTAGTATCCAACAGATACATGTTTCAAGCAAAGCCTCTTGCCCATAGGGCACCCTCTGCTGAGACAGTGAGAAGGAAGGAGTGCCTTAGAATGGATGGAACACCAGGTGTTCCAGATCTGATCTCAGGTTCTGCCACCAGCTCATTCATCCCAGGGTGCTGGGCACTCTAGGTTCACTGGAAATGTGGGTGTTGAACTCGACCATTTGAGGTCTCCTTCAGCTCTGATGTTTTCCGATTCATTGTCAAGATTTCTATACCAGGATCTTCAAACGTTCCTCCCAGCTGAACTGATACTAATAAAGCCTTTTAAAATAAAGCTAAACCACACTGTTTTACTTTGAAATCACACAAGGAGTGAGTCCTCTGTTTTTAAGGCTCTTGTAACCCCATTATCACTTTTGTTATTAGAATTGTTTGGATACATCTAATTTCCTCTCTCTGACTGAAAGCTCCTTGAAAACATAAGCCATCTCTTATATCTTTAAATCTCCCACAGCGCCCTGCTCATAGTCAGTCCTTACTGAATTCTAAAGATGCTAAGTGACTGGGCAATCTGGGGACTTCAGTGCACTGCTCAGTAATGGAAATACGGAAGCAGGCATTTGTTGTCAGGTGTTACACGCACACTGTGTACAGGCAGATAGTCAGCTTGGTCCTTAAGAGTTTGGGCTCTGGAGCCAGATCTGGATGTTAATCCAATTCCACTGTCTACTTGCTGTGTCCCATTGGGAAGATTCCTTCATCTTCCATCTTCTGTATAATGAGGATACCAATGGTTCATACATCTCAGGGTTCTTGTGAGTGCATAAGATAGCACCTGACAGTAAATGTGTAAAAATGTGACCATTATTACCTATTCTAAATATATGAAAATGATTTCTTGGACATAAATTATAGAAATATTTTCTTAGGTCAGTCTCCTAAGGCAAAATAAATAAAAATAAGCAAATGGGACTTAATAAAACTATTTGTCTTTCACTGTTGAGTTGTAAGTGTTCTAGTAATACAGATCCCTTATTGGATATGATTTGCAAACATATTCTCCAATTCTGTGTGTTATCTTTTCATTCTCTGGACAGTGTCTTTTAAGCACAGAAGTTTCTAATTCTGATAAAATCCAACTTATTTGTTTTTCTTTTTCTCATTTGTGCTTTTGGTGTCTGATCAAATTTTAATTCTGTGTTTTATTCTAAGAGTTTTATAGTTAGCTTTTACATATAGATCTCTGATCCATTTTGAGTTAATTTTTTTATATGATGTGAGATAGTGATTCAGTTTCATTCTTTTGCTCATGCACATTGAATTGTCTTGGGACCCTTGTTGAAAATTAGTTGACCATAAATGTAAGGGCTTTTTTCCCCTGTACTTTCAATTCTGTTCAATTAATCTAAATGTCTGTCTTTATGCCAGTACTACACTATCTTGATTACTGCAGCTTTGTAGTAAATTTTGAAATTGAGAAGTACGAGTTCCATAAAGAAGACGTTTTTCAATTTCAAAATTATCTTAGCAACTACTTTCAGTCTTGAGCATCGTGTCAGCTGCTCGCAGCTCAACCAAGTGAACTTGAGTGGTTCACCCAAAGCCCCGTATTGGGTGGCAAGGTCATCATTACCGACATCACCTATTTCAGCTTTAAGGAATCCTTGGTTCAGTAACCTTAGCCACATTGTCTTCAGGTTGGAGTCACAGGGCTCACTGTCCCCATGGGCATGATAATATCCCTTTCCTCACCTTCCTGGGGAGAGTGAAGGAATGAAAAATAGTCAAGCTACAGTTTTGGTGGCTTATCTCAATCCTACCCCTCACTGCTCAGCTTCTAAATATGAAATTAACTTTCGTTTATTAATAGGCAGGACACTAAGGGACCCTTACTTCCCAACCTCACCCACTATTGGGGTGAGAGCATTCACCACCAGACCCTAGGAAAACTTCTTATATCCCTGAACCTAGTCTGCAAAGCCTTTGTCCCTCCTCTTACATAAAATCATGCCACTGTCTACATCCCATCCTTATCACTGTAGCTGTCAAGAAGTGTGAAGGGCCTGAGATTTTTACCTACTTTGCAACCTAGTATATCCACTTTTGCTGCTTCATAAATGTAGGCAGAAGACACAAGACTCCGGGTCAGCAGCAAGAGGTTATATACTCATACACAGCAAACATCATGACATTAGTATATTTGTATTGATTCTCCTGGCCACTAGGCCCCACAGGGGCAATGCAATGGGCCCAAATGTATGCTCCCCATGCGGTGGGTTTGAGTTGCAGCTGAGGAATTCAGGACCAAGGACCAAGTACTTTTTGAACAAGCAGAAAATATTGTAGCAAGCAGTACATAAGCCAATCTTCCTCCACACCAAAGCATGTATGGTAGTTATATTCTGTGGTCGTGTTGACCCAATTTGTTGCTTGTGTGAGTAACTGCATAAACTGCTCTTTATTTGAATACAGATAAGCCTTATAGACTAGCACACTCACCAAGATCATGCAGGAAGAGTCAGAACTGGTGGCCACCAGGTTGGTGGCCTCTCCCAACAGTCTACCCCTTGGCCCTGTATGTTTTTGGATGAACTCCAAATTTACATCCAAGTGTGACACTCTGGGAGTCACTCTGGTTAATCTGACTGACAGAAGTCTGAGACCAGATTTGTTCAATTTATCTCATATAATATGATGGTTAATTTTATGTGTCAAGTTGGTTAGGCAGTGGTACCCAAATATTTAGTCAAACATTATTCTAGATATTTCAGTGAAGGTATTTTTAGATGAGATTAACATTTAAATCAGTAAACTTTAAGTAAAGCAGATTACCCTCCATAATGTGTGTGGGCCGTATCCAATCAGTTGAAGGCCTTAATAGAAATGAAACTGACTTCTCCTGAGCAAGAAAGAATCTGCCAACAGACTGCCTTCAGACTAACCACAGCATGACTCTTCCCTCGGTCTTCAGTCTGCTGGCCTATCCAACAGATTTTAGACTTGCCAGCTCCCATAGTCATGAGTCAGTTACTTAAAATCAATCTTTCAGATAGATAGATAGACACAGAGAGAAAGATACACACATAACATCATAATGGTTATTGGTTCTGTTGCTCTAGAGAACTATTACACGTATAGCATTTAACTAGTTACTATCAGAGGGACCTTTGTATCAGTAAAATACTGACAGTATTGTATTACAATTCACTCATTCATCTTTTTTCCTTTTCCTCTCCCAGAAGAGGGAGAAACATTTGAGTTGAAAGAGATTGTGAAACTTTGGGTACAGAGACTTTATTTTAGTAATCTCTCTGTTCCTCAAACACAGTACACACTCAATAGAGATTTGTTGAGTGAGAGGGACTGGGTGTGTCAGTACATGACTGGCATTCTTCTATTGCCTATGGTTGCCTTCCTAAACATCTCCATCCAGTGAAAATGCCTAGCTATCTTTCAAGCTTTATATCACAGATAAAGTTTCACAAAGCTTTTCTTGAATTCTTCTAGGTGAATGTTTTCTCTCTTGCTTCTAAATTTCATTAACATTTTAACTGTATTCCCTTTATGCATTTTGTAGGTATCATATTGTCTAGAAATATTCATAGTCATTTGAAATCTTGTCATATTTCCCTTCCCAGAATATAAATTCCTTGAGAGAAGTATACTGATATACTGATTCTTACATCTCCTCTAGCACCTAGAGGAGCTAGATACAATTGGTATCTAATAAACAGTCAAAATGTGAAGAAAGCTGACTGCCGAAGAATTGATGCTTTTGAACTCTGGTGTTGAAGAAGACTCTTGAGAGTCCCTTGGACTGAAAGGAGATCCAACCAGTCCATTCTGAAGGAGATCAGTCCTGGGTATTCTTTGGAAGGAATGATGCTAAAGCTGAAACTCCAATACTTTGGCCACCTCATGCGAAGAGCTGACTCATTGGAAAAGACTCTGATGCTGGGAGGGATTGGGGGCAGGAGGAGAAGGGGACGACAGAGGATGAGATGGCTGGATGGCATCACTGACTCGATGGACGTGAGTTTGGGTGAACTCCGGGAGTTGGTGATGGACAGGGAGGCCTGGTGTGCTGCAATTCATGGGGTCGCAAAGAGTCAGACACGACTGAGCGACTGAACTGAACTAAACTGAACTGAAACAGTGAAAAATTGCCAATTTGGGCTGTCTCAAACCAGAATAGGGAATCACTGTTGCAAATATGCTGCTCATCCACATCTGGTGTTAAAGGTGTTTCTGATTATTAGTCAGCAGTTCAGTTTCCCTTTCGGAAACATGGCGCTTTCGCTAATGATCACTTTAACTACCACACATCTCTGTAATGACTGGTTGCTTTTAAAATGAGCCACTAACTAGATGTTTATAGAGATCATACATGTGAAAGACCTGTGAAGAGAATACCCAAAAGCTTCAGAGACTCGATAGCACGGGTGTTGAATTTTTCTAGAAATCCTAGTTCATGTGTCTCACTATCATCTTCATCTTCTAATCTACCATGAAATGAGAATCTTCTGTATGCCAAGAACTAGGTCATTTCATACCATGTTTTTTAATCTTTAAAACAACTGGAATTTTCTTTGTTGCTTTTTAATTTTAGATTTATTTTTATCAAAGTAACATTGGTTTATAACATTTTATGTTTCATGTGTACTCCATTATATTTCTAGTTCTGTATGCCATGCAGTGTGCTTGCCACCAGAGAACGAGAAATACTGTCTTTCGTCTGCTATTGAGAAAACGGAGACCTAAGGACTTTAGGTAACTTACCAGAGGTCACTCAAAGCTGACCTAATCTTCATTGTGTCTTCCGGTACTGGAGACATAGTCATGTCACCTTCTTCAAAACCCTTTCTTAGATTCCCATTGCCCTCCGACCTCAAGGATTCTTGTGATCTGGACTTGCCCTCAGTTTCTAGCCCTATTTTTGAACCAGTTACTCCCAGATTAATATCCCCAGTAGGAATCCCTCACTCTGGTTCTCTAGTAGCACCTTAATTATGTTGTATCTGGTTCTTCAACACTGTCTATCATAGTTGTAAATATAGGTCAGTCTCTCCTTTTAGACAATTAACAAATTTAAGGCAGAGAATATTATGACTTATTGTGCTTACCACATAATAGTGCCTAAGGAAAGGTCTTTAAATTGTCTGAATTAAATTGAAATGAGGCTGAATTTTGGGTGACTAAGCCATTAGAACCCATACCCCATTTTGAGGAACAGTTGCAACTGTTGCCTAAAGGGAACTGATTATAAATTCTCTAATCATTCTCTATACTGTAAGATGCCAACCATTCGGGCAGTTGTGTATCAACTACAATATGGACAGAATGGATCTGATATATTTAGGACTACTTTCTTTTGCTAGCTCTGAAAAGAATGAGTGCCATGGTGCCATATTAACTCAACTAAGACTTGGGAGGGGATTTGGAGGGTGAGAGAGAGGTAGCTTGCCAAATGAAATGTCTTAGAAACACCAATTTAATGACTTACATATAAATTAATCATAAACATGTGGATTAAATTTCCTCAGAAAAGGCATGTTTTGGCTCTCTGTGGACCACAAATGATTGAAAAATGATTGGAGATATTTCCTGAGCCCAAAAATGAAGAGAGCGCAGGTCTATTAGACTTTTTAACTATGAATATTAGTGCAATAGATAAATTATCCAGGGGGTCTGGGGAAGCTAGAAATATGCACAGGAAATAAGAAAATGAGATTCAGCTTGAAAGTATGCTCCAGGTACATCTGGGGCAAAATAATCGGAAACAGAGAGATTTTGTTTGAGGGAGAACCCAATAAAGTTATAGAGACTACCAGACATTCAGGATAATTTCTACTTGGCATGACCCATGTGATAGAAAGTAGGTCATTCTTATTCCTGAAGATGTAAGACAAAAGGCCCTGGACTATGGGATATGAAACAGCACTCATTGCCCACAGAATGTAAATAAGTCTTTGCTTTTGGTTACATCAAGATTTACCTGGAAGAAGAAAGATTTGGCTAAAATTGGACTAACTTTTACAAATAACTCAAGGAAATAAATGATCAAAATCAAAACTAATCTTTTGAGCATAGAGTCCAGAGGCAAGATGGAGTCTGAGATCCAGAGCAATAGAAACTGAAGCTCAAGTTCAAGTGAGATATCTTCACAAGGATAAGATGTAATCTTTGTTTGATGCCATGAACACTTTATGGACCATCAACAGGAGACCTTCCTAGAAGTGTTTATCCTTATCATTTGAAAACACTTTTGGAGAGAGTAGACATCTAAATAGGCCATACTAAAGTCCAGTCATTATAGGCAAGTTCTGACCTTGGAAACTGGGCCATGCAGTTTTATATAGGAACATTGAAGTGAAAACCAAATGCTCTAATGACAAGGAAATACAAAGAGGTTTTCTTCAAGTCTGGAAAAGAGAGTTGAATAATCTGTTGCCTTCCAGCAGGCAGGATATCTTGATCTTATAAAAGTCTCTGATCAATGATAATTATAATCTACATTTGTACTATGTGTTGCTATTTACCTCGTGTTTCTTATACATTGTCCCATAATCTTCTCAATAACCATCAGACAATATGACTATTTCATTTTTACAGATAAGAAACTGAAGCACAGAAATGACAATTTGTTAGCTAAAGGCAGTGTCAGGGACTCAAGACTGGTTCTTCTCAGCCTTAATCCAGTATTCTTTCTGTACCTAGGTAATTCTTTACTGTATCAGTATAACTCTATTTGGAAGATTACTACAGCTTGTTCAAAGTTTCTTTACATAGTTTAAATTTCTTGGTGGAATTGATTGGATAGTCTAAGTGTTTTACTGTACTAACTCATTTAATACTCTCATACTTTGAGGTAGTCCCTATTATTACCCTTATTTTAAAGATAGAGAAACAGGTGCAGAGAAATTAAGCAACTTGTCCACTCTTTAGTAAGTGGAGCAGCTGAAATTCAAATCTAGACAGTCTGACACAAGGACTTACTCTCTTACCATTCTCATTTTCCCTGGTGAGGAGAAATCCATAACAAAATGAAGTCGGCATCTAACTCTGGGTATATCAATCCTGAAGTACAGATTTCAATTAACTGCATGGTTCTGTACTGGAGAAAAGCTAATGTGATGTGTCTATCAGCAGATGACATTGTGACCCCAGCCAGACATGTAACTCTAGTCTCAGCTACTATTGTAACTGCTAAATCCTAGCAGAGAGAGAATTCCACAGTATAACAATAAGGAATGACATTTAAGTAGTACAATATTTAAATGATATGACCCTGGAAGTATAATCAGAGATTCCCATTGCAGGATGGTGCTTTTTCCTTCTTGGTGGGGAGCAGAGAGAATGGAGTTCCCTTTTGTGATTAGGAGAAAAGGGGACAGGCTTTGGGGTTTGATGTTGGGGTGCACAAATACCCTTGCCTTACTCTCTTATTTTTCTTTTCTTGTTCTATAGAGAAGTAGTGACCAGGGGACTTGAACCCAATGGCTGACCCACTAATTCAGCTCCTCTTTGTTTAAATATGCAAGCTTAATGGAGACAAGGCAAGGAAAATCACGAACATCTGGATAGCTGACTCACAGCTGCCAGGAGGCGTTTTCCTAACAGGCTGACTAAAGTCTGCAGTAATTCTATAAGGGGTTCAAGTCAAAGATGAGGATTCAAAGGGAATGAGAAGACCCATTCCAATCAAGGCTGAGAATAAAAGTGTAGTATTATCAAGCAGTGACGTGCAGCAGTGTGGAATGAGTGTGAAGGGAATATAGGCAACTTGCAACAGCTTGTAGGCAGACTTATCTGGATGACTCCAGGTCATATGATATGAGTGTGGGTTGAAAGTCTTGAGGAAAGTAGGTGAAAGAAGGGCAGTTACAGGTGATATGCCGACTGTCTTCTGACATTTGAAAGGCTGTCACGTAGGAGAGTTTAGATTTCTTCTATAAGACATAGATTTCCTGCAATGCACAGAACTGCACCCCTGTGTGGAAACTAAAAGGAGGGTTTCAACTCCTGCCAGAAGTGATGAACCAGGATCTGAAGCCCAAGTCTGACCCCAGAGCACTTCACCTTTTCTCTTACTTAATTTTTATTTTATCTTGGAGCAAAGAGTCAGACACACTAGGCAACTAAACAACAACAATAGTTGGTTTACAATGTTGTTTGTTACAGGTGTACAGGAAAGTGATTCAGTTACACATACACATGTATCTATTCTTTTTCAGATTCTTTTCCCATGTAGTCTATTACAGGATACTGAGTAGCATTCCCTGTGCTATACAGTAGGTCCTTGTTGATTATTTTATATACAGTAGTAGTGTCTATATGTTAATCCCAAACTCCTTTCTGGCCTGAGAACTAGGGGATGAACTCAGGGTCTCTTTTCTGTGATCTAAGCAGCTTCCTAACACAGATCTCTTTGCCACCAAACCTTCTCTATCATATTCTCAGTCCTCTCTACAGTAAGAGCTCCCATGAAACTTTTTATATTCAGACTTCTGAATTTTGCTATGTTAAGACTAGTTTTAAAAATTTAGGGGGGAAAGAAATTAACGGAATCTGTTTTCCAAAACTTTGCCTCATGAAGCTTTCTTAGGCTAATTTGAAACTTGGAGCTGAGTACCGCCCCTGTTGTTTTAAGTGGTTTCTGAACTTCTAAAGAACCGTGAATGTCTTTGATTCAATATATAAAGAGCTGAATCAATATATTAAGATTTACAGGGAATAAAAGCTTAAATTGGTTATAGAGAATGAAAACTAAATTGGTTATTTTATATATTCTTTGTTTCAAGAAATATTTTGTAATAAAAATTTTAAATACATTGGTTTAATCTTAAAATATCATTCTCATTATACTTTACTGCCTTCTGTAGTAAAGAAAATCAACCCAACAGCCTGTTAACATGTCTTTTTCCAAAGTGCCAGGACAGAAAAGGTTCCAAAGGAGCTTTCTGACTTAAGGAAGCCAGGCAGAAGTTTTCAATAGGGCTTTAGCAAGAGGGGTTAGCCGAAGTTCAGCTAGTTTCGGGAACAGTTGGATCAAGACAGTTCTCAGAAGAGCAGAGAATTGCACTTGTGAGTTAGCAGCCATTGTTTGGGCAATTTGAATTTTATTAAGAGTAGAGAGGAACAGCTGGTGGAAGACAAGGACACGCTGGGGCCATTGTGGAAAATCCTCTGGACTTAAGTGTCTCTTAATTTACAAAATGGACAAATATACCAGTTGTCTGTTCAGCATATAAAAGGCTGTTTTCTAATGATGTTACCCTAACCTACTGTGAGTCCTCTGTCTTTCCATAACCAAATTTGTGAACTTTTTTTCAAATAATGGTTTGGTTCAAAAAGCTTTGAACACAGTAGGTTTTCAATCAATGTCCGCTTTTTAAAAAAATTAATTAATATTTTTAATTGAAAGATAATTGTTTTACAGAACTTTGTTTTCTGTGAAACCTCAACATGAATCAGCCATGGGTATACATATATCCCCTCCCTTTTCAATGTCTGCTTTGTCTAAGAAAAGGCCCTACCTTTGAAGAACTCACCAAACAACAAATGAGACAGATATAAACAAATTATTCTATCAAAATGAAAGAATATTCAGAGTTTTGTGATTTCAGGGAAGAAATTGGCATGTTTGCCAAGGGAATGACATTTGATTTATACCTTAAAGGATGATAATGGTGATGATAAAGACAATAATATTCATATAAACTCCTGTTCATTCAGACCAATCATGTGCTACTCATTCTGTGTACACATGATCTCAAATCTTCAAAATATTCAGCTCTCTTCGTCCATTTTCACTGCTATAACAAAAATCCCATAAACTGGCTAGCTTATGAACAGTATAAGTTAATTTTTCACAGTTCTGAAGGGTCCGAAGTACAAGATCAAGGTACCAACTGATTCCATATCTGGTGAGGCCTGCTTTCTGGTTCATAGATGGCTGCATTTTCTCTGTGTCATCTCATAGAGGAAGAGGAGAGGGATGTCCCAAGGGTCTCTTTTATAAGGACCCTGATCCCAATCAAAGTGCTGCACTCAATATGCCAGCAAATTTGGAAACTCAGCAGTGGCCACAAGACTGGAAAAGGTCAGTTTTTTTTTCCCAATTCCAAAGAAAGGCAATGCCAAAGAATGTCCAAACTACCACACAATTGCATTCATTTCACACACTAGCAAAGCAATGCTCGAAATTCTCCAAGCTAGGCTTCAAGTGTATGTGAACCAAGAACTTTCAGATGTTCAAGCTGGATTTAGAAAAGGCAGAGGAGCCAGAGATCAAGTTGTCAACATTCACTGGATCATAGAAAAAACAAAAGAATTACAGAAAAACATCTACTTCTCATTTATTGACTACACCAAAGCCTTTGACTGTATAGATCACAACAAACTGGAAAATTCTTACAGAGATGGAAATACCAGACTACCTTACCTGCCTCCTGAGGAATCTATATTCAGATCAAGAAGCAACAGTTAGAACTAGATGTGGAACAATGGACTGGTTCCAAATTGGGAAAGAAGTATATGAAGGCTGTATATTTTCACCCTGTTTATTTAACTTCTATACAGAGTACATGATGTAAAATTCCAGGCTGAATGAAGCACAAGCTGGAGTCAAGACTGCAGGGAGAAATATCAATAACCTCAGATATACAGAAGAGGCAGAAAGTGGAGAACTCAAGAACCTCATGATGAAAGTGAAAGAAGAGAGTGAAAAAGCTGGCTTAAAACTCAGCACTCAAAAAATGAAGATCATGGCATCTGGTCCCATCACTTCATGGCAAATAGATGGGGAAACAATGGAAACAGTGACAGACTATATTCTTGGGCTCCAATCACTGCAGATGGGGACTGCAGCCATGAAATTAAAAGACACTTGCTCCTTGGAAGAAAAGCTATGACCAACTGAGACTGCATATTAAAAAGCAGAGACATTACTTTGCCAACAAAAGTCCATCTAGTCAAAGCTATGGTTTTTCCAGTAGTCATGTATGGATGTGAAAGTTGGACTATAAAGAAAGCTGAGTGCTGAAGAATTGATGATTTTGGACTGTGGTGTTAGAGAAGACTCTTGAGAGTCCCTTGGACTGCAAGGAAACCAAATCAGTCAATCCTAAAGGAAATCAGTCCTGAATATTCATGGGACAGACTGATGCTGAAGCTGAAACTCCAATCCTTTGGCCACCTGATAAAAAGAACTGACTCATTTGAAAAGACCCTGATTCTGGGAAAGATTGAAGGCAAGAGGAGAAGGGGACAACAGAGGATGAGATGGTTGGATGGCCTCATTGACTCAATGGACATGAGTTTGAGCAAGCTCCTGGAGTTGGTGATGGACAGGGAAGTTTGGCGTGCTGCTGTCCATGGGGTCACAGAGAGTCGAGATGACTGAGCAACTGAACTGAACTGAACTGACCCCAATCATGAGGGTGGAACCTCCCAAAGGCCCCACAGCCAAATATCATCACATTTGGGGATTAGGATTTCAACACATGAATTTTGAGACGAGGAGCTCATTCAGTCTATAGGCCCCAAATGAGGTAGATCTTATACGGTACTTAAGAAGAAGTAGAAAGTACAGCTCACAGAGGTTAAGTGTTTTGCCTAAAGCTAAATATATTAATGACAGAGCTCAGATTCCAGCCCAGAACAATCTGGCTCCAAAGCCTACCATTGTTCTCAATGTACCAGTGTTTGCAAAGTGGGGGACAGACGTGCTGTGAACAAGCTTAAGAGAAACAAGGCATAGCATTACGTAACACTGAATTCCATAGTGGGGGAATTATTCCCATTTAATTGTTCTGTTAACATCTGGGAGGAAGTTTCAGTTTGATAAACTATGTCCTTAAAGCTCTTTATTCCTGCCAACCTCTCATTTTACAAAGAGCCTCGGGCTCACAGCATTTGGTAACTTTCTGGCTAGAATTTAATAATGTGTTTTTTCAGAGTACTTATTTTTTTGGTTACCTTCTAATCATAGAAAATGATGCTTTTTAAAAATTTACATAACTCTATGTGAAGTTTCCAATTTATGCACTTAAGTAAGAAGTAAGTAGTTTTTTTAAATATTGAGAAATTGCTGGTGGAGATGGATGTTGAAATTGTGATAGTGGCCTGTGTGAATGACACTGGGGACCCTGAGGCACTGCACCTCACTCAGTGAGACTTTATCAGTAAGCAGTGATTGTGGGGAATGGCTGCTAGTGGTAAAGGGAAAAGAGCACCCCAAGAAGAGATAATGAGTCATAAAATGAGAAGCATATTAAGATATGATGTATTTGTAAATGGTGAACAGCTTGGGAAGCTAAAATATATATGGTGCGGGTTGAGGCATGAAACTGGCAGTGTTACTGTTGCATAATAATTTCACAATAGAACTGTGATTGATATTAAATACCATCTTTGTGTTTCTGGCTTTCTATTGTGAAATTTCCTTTCCTTTTTTGTAAGAAGATGCCATAACCTTGATTAAAAACTTGAAAAGCTTCATTCTGCATAAGCAGGTAAGAGGTGAAGATGAAAGGAATCAAAATATACCATCCCAATATATACCACTTTAGCTATATTGTTTTAGGCTATAGGCAGTTGGAAAGCAGCAAATGCAGGAAGTACTATCTGCCTCCCTTCATTGGCCTATTATGAAGGTCTTCCCCCTTCCATCTCTCATACCATAAGCAAGATAAGCAGTGACGATCACTGAAGACAGAACATCCGCACAAATAAACCTTCCCAAAATAACCATTATCTTCTGTTATATATAGTTTCCCCCATATATTTACCTTCCCATAGTCTACCACTCCTAGAAGCCCAATATCTTTTCTTAGTCTTACCCCTTCTCTATAAATCCAGCACTTTTTGCTAAAATAGTGTATACCCTCTGAGACTAACTGCTTCTGTGGGTTTTCACTTCACTTCTATGAAGACCTCCATCACATGTAAAAATTAAAATATTAACATTATATAAAATCTGTACGCCTTTTCTCCTGTTAATCTAGCATTTGTCAGTCTAATTCACAGACCCCAGATGCAGAACCTCACAGGGTAGAGGAAAAAAATTTTTTCCTCATATATAAAGCCCTTTTAAAAAAATTAGCCATATCACAAACTCCTCAGAAAGGAATGCTGGGGGAATAATTAGGCTGTTTTTAGTTTGAAAAATATGCCCCCAGAGTGAGGTATACCTGTCTCCTTGAAGAAATGTATTTTAGGACAATTCATGATATTTTCCAATCCTCTACCTCCAGTTGCTTCAGGTAAAATAATAGTAAAAGAAGTATGCGGTAACTTATACACAAGGTAGGTTATATTCATTTCCAACTAATAATAAATAAGTTAATTTTCTGAGAAAGGCCAAAGACAAGTGGTTTGGTTACAGTTAAATATTCTCATGTAGAAAGCAAAGACTGAGAGACCATTAGGCTCGCTGGAGTATAGGGCCCTCTTTCTCTGTTTCTTCTCTCTTCTGTGACTCATACAGAGGAAAAGGAGTACCTTTGAGAGAGAGGATGTGGGAAAGTGAATTGAAGCTTTCTTATGATTTAATTCGAACACCTTACTGCTACTGCTACTGCTAAATCACTTCAGTCGTGTCCGACTCTGTGCAACCCCAGAGACGGCAGTCCACCAGGCTCCCCCGTCCCTGGGATTCTCCAGGCAAGAACACTGGAGTGGGTTGCCATTTCCTTCTCCAATGCATGAAAGGGAAAAGTGAAAGTGAAGTCACTCAGTCGTGTCTGACTCTTTGCGACCCCATGGACTGCAGCCTACCAGGCTCCTCCGTCCATGGGATTTTCCAGGCAAGAGCACTGGAGTGGGGTGCCATTAGGTGAGGTAAATAAAGAAATACAGTAAAAGCCATAAATAACAGTATCTCTGTGCTGTGATACTGGTCCTCAAGATGAAGACAGAAAGGACAAGTCAAGCTTAAGGCATACGTGTGTCTTTATCCCAGGGTGGTGGCAACTTTTATCCTCCTCATTTAATCATTGTTGATTAACTAAGTTAATCACTTACCAAAAATACGCCTCTGTTTGAAATTTACTTTTTATTGAAGGATAATTGCTTTACAGAATTTTGTTGTTTTCTGTCAAACCTCAACATGAATCAGCCGTAGGTATACATACATCCCCTCCCTTTTGAACCTCCCTCCCATCTCCCTCCCCATCCACCCCTCTAGGATGATACAGAGCCCCTGTTTGAGTTTCCTGAGCCATGCAGCAAATTCCCGTTGGCTATCTATTTTGCATATGGTAATGGAAGTTTCCATGTTACTCTTTCCATACATCTCACCCTCTCCTCCCCTCTCCCCATGTCCATAAGTCTATTCTGTTTCTCCATTGTTGCCCTGTAAATAAATTCTTCAGTACCGTTTTTCTAGATTCTGTATATATGTTAGAATATGATATCTCTCTTTCTCTTTCTAACTTACTTCACGTTGTATAATAGGTTCTAGGTTCATCCAATATGCCTCTTTAATACAAAACATGAAGCCTCAGATTAACATCAGGCAATCATTTCCTTTAAAAGACACTAACTTAAGAGCAACTTTTAAAGCAAAGAAATACTTATGGTATAATTTGGCACCTTTTTTACTTATGATAAATTATCATGTAGCAACTAACCCAAAATTCAGGGCAAACTATATTACTTAAGGCATTCTGGTCAAGGCTTACTACCACCACCTGCAGTAACAGACCGAACTGAGGGGTGTTGGGGGGCAATGATTAATTTATTAAATTATTGGAAATCTCTAACAGAACTTGTAGATTTAATATAGTTTAAATTTTGTTTTCTATGTTTGCTTTTATCATTTCACACTGTTTGGTTTTTTTTTACTATCACAGTATTTTATGACTTTAAAAATTTTATCCATATTAATACAGGAAGCTTTTACTAAGGAACCTTCATTCCTAAGCAGGTCTGGCCTTTCAGATAGGAAGACAAGACACTGTCTCCATATGTATTGGGTTGATCAAAAAGTTCCTTCTGGTTTTTCCATAGGATGTTACAGAAGAATCCAATGAACTTTTTGGCCAACCCAGTACTTGGGTTTGTTGGCTTCTTTTCACAAATATCTACTGTTGAATGCTAGCTTTCCAGAATTTCTCCAAAGCATTCTCTTGGTAAGTTTGTTTTAGCTGGTAAGGAAGATACGACCTAAACTGAACCTTGGTATAGCAGTAAGGAAAGCATTATCTAAAGAGTCTTGGTAGCATCTCAGAGCAGGAAGGGCAAAATTAGGGTATTTATGAGACTTTGGAAGTCTGGCTTAGGATGGGTGCTTCATTGTGGGAGCTTAGGACTGGGAAAGGATCATGATGTATTAGTTCAGTATTGGTGGAGAGCCAGGTGAAGATTTTGACTTGAGGAGTTCAAAGGAGTCTTGAGGAATAAACTGTTGTTTGCTACTTTCTGTTGAGGGGTTGATGAGTCTTCCAGGAAGTTCCTGGAGTGCACAATTAAATGATTTCCAACTTCTATCATTTATTCTTGGGCAAGAATTTCCTGCTGTAGTAATGTTATATTGATAACTGATGAAGTGGAATAGTTAAGTCAGGTTACTGTGGATGGTAAGCTGTGTAGATATAGTTTCAATTCATGCCACCCAACTCCCCATTTCTGCCCTTACACTGCTGAAGATTCATTCAGGTTTTTTGGTCCTCATGGTAGCACACTGAGAATTGTGATTAGGATCAGGAGTTAATATATTTTGTATAGCCCAGTGCTTAGCAAGTGTTCATTTCCTCTGCTTTCAAAGGCTTCTGTTAAGATGTGGAGCAACTGGAATGCTCTCATACGTTGCTCATGAAAATGAAAAATGGTGCAGTGACTTTGGAAAACAGTTTTGCAGTTTATTTAAAAGATAAACATAAACTTACAGTACAATCCAACAAATCTACTCCTAGGAATCTACCCAAGAGAATTAAAGACATGTGTCCAAACAAAAGCTTGTGCATGGATGTCCATAGCAGTGTTATTCACAATAGCTAACAAGTAGAAACAACTCCAATGCCCATCAGCATTTGAATGGATAAATAAAATGTGATGTGTCCATGCAGTGGAGTATTATTTGGCAATAAAAGGAATTAATTATTGTATATGCTGCAACATGGATGAAACTTGAAAACATTATGCTGAGTAAAAGAAGCCAGTCACATAAGACCACATATTTTATCATTGCACTTCCATGAAATGTCCAGAATAGGTAAATTTATAGACACAGAAAGTAGTGATTGCCTGGGGCTAGCAGGTGAGAAGAAGAAGATGAATTGGGAGGAATGAGGACTGACTACCAATGGTCATGGGGTTTCTTATTTGGGGTGATGAAAATGTTCTAAAATTGTAGTGATGATTGCAAAACTCTGTGAATATACTAAAACTAGGATGGTATGTTTTCAGTGGGTGAATTTTGTCATGTGTGAATTACATCTCAATAAAGCTATTTTTTTTAAGTGTTCCCATAAAATGTAAGTGTTCATTAGAGAGAGTAATGCTGTAAAAGAATATGTTAACTGAGTGCTGAGAGTGAAATTTCAGGAAAGGAATCTTGGATTCGGTAAAAATTGGGACAAGGAGTGGAAAGGAACAGAGTCTGGAAAAGGACATGCCTGTGGAGCTAGTGAACTGGCACCACCGACCTCTCTTGGTTCAAACACTGTCTGGGCTTGCGCTTGCAGTGGCCAGATCACACAGGGGTGCACTCTCTGTGCTTTGACTCCTAGAGGAGGGCCATTTTTCAGAATACTCATTGCTCAATATGACAGCTATTTGTAGTGATAATCAGTAATAGCATTATTTTCTTGATGCTTTTTTTAGTATTAAAACAGCTGACCCTGTAGAAGAGTGAATATGTTTTTATTTTAAAGACACTTCTATTTATATAGATTTTTCAAATTCAGAAAAGATTTTAGTGTAAATTAAAATTTGCATTTATCAAACAGGGAGAGTACACCTTACAGCTTGTATTCTGTTTCACTGTTTAAATTTTAAACAAAAATCTCCAAGTGGTCATATAAAATAACAGTACTGAAATAATTCTAGCTCTGTTTTCTCATCTTTAAGATCACTGTGCAATCACTGTTTATTTAGAATCCCCAGTTTAAGTGTAGGAATATGTAGCCTCACAGGGTTGGAGATGTGAAGTGCTGGCTGAAAGAGAGTTAACACAATTCCGAGCAGCTCACACTGTTCTAAGCTCATTTTCAAAAGGAACATGTGTAGCCAACTGCATGTGTGTAGGAGACCCGCTGAATAACTGAGAGCCCTCAGAATAACTTCCATGTAGAATACAATGTTTACTAACAGTTAAATTATTAAATTGTGCCAACTTGAAGCTTACACATACATTATTACAACTCAGGGGTAACTTTGAGACAACCATTGTGGTTGTCTCAAAGTTAGGCCAACAAAAGACTTTTTCAGGGAGGAGTACTTTATCACTGGCAGTGTTTAGAATTGTTGGCACATGGTGATAATAAAAAGCAGACCAACCTTTAGTCGGTTTTATTACTGTGTTTGAGATCTCTACACGTAATGTACCCCACTCCGTGCCTGTACCAGGGCAGACTGCTCCCTCTACCCTACACTGGAATGCCCCTGATGTTGCTGCCTAAGTCTGAGCAGATGTAATTGTATTCATGGTAAGTGATGGCTTATGTATTCTATTAATAACAACTATAGTTACTGCGAATAAAATATGTAAATCTGAGAGTAAAAAATTGTATCCCTTAAGTTTAAATGTGCTATAAATGTGTTAAATAAGCCTAGCACTGAAATTAAACAGTTAACTTTTGGCAAACTTCTAAGCTCACAGAGATTCTAAAGCCCACATTAAGTTGTAAGAGTTAAAATGGGTTTTCCAAGGTAAAAATTGGTTTTGTTCATTAAGAAGAAAAGACTGACTTTTTAAATTTTAGTTTTTATCAAAGTGTAGTTGATTTATAGTGTTATGCCAATTTCTGCTGTATAGCAGAATAACTCACTTATGCACATATAGACATTTTGAATATTCTTTTCTATTATGTTTTATCACAAGATATTGAATATAGTTCCATGTGCTATATAATAGGACCTTGTTTATCCATCCTATATATAATAGTTTACATCGCTAATCACAAACTGCCAGTCCTTCCCTCCCTCACCTCACTCCCCCTTGGCAACCGTAAGTCTGTCCTCTATGCGTGAGTCTGTTTCTATTTCATAGATAGGTTCATTTGTAGCATATTTTAGATTCCATGTATAAGTGACATCGTATGGTATCTGTCTTTCTCTTTCTGACTTCGCTTAGTATGATAATCTAGTTGCATCCATGTTGCTGCAGATGGCATTATTTCATTCTTTTCTATGGCTGAGTGACATTTCATTGTATATATGTATTCCATCTTTTTCCGTTCATCTGTGAATGGACATTTCCATGTTTTGGCTGTTGTGAACTGTGCTGGTATGAACATAGAGGTGCATGTATCTTTTTGAATTATAGTTTTGTCTGAGTATATTCTCAGGAGTGATATTGCTGGATTATTGTTGTTGTTTAGTTGCTAAGTCATATCAGACTATTTGCGACCCCATGAACTGCAGCATGTCAGGCTTCCTTGTCCCTCACCATCTCCCTGAGTTTGCTCTAACTCATGTCCATTGAGTCGGTGATGCCATCCAACCATCTCATCCTCTGTCACCCTCTTCTCCTCTTGCCCTCAGTCTTTCCCAGGATCAGGGTCTTTTCCAATGAATTGGCTCTTCGCATCAGGTGGCCAAAGTATTGGAGCTTCAGCATCAGTCCTTCCAATGAATATTCAAAGTCGATTTCCTTTAGGATTGACTGGTTTGATCTTCTTGGTATCCAAGGGACAAGAGTCTTCTCCAACACCACAGTTCAAAAGCATCAGTTCTTCAGCACTCAGCCTTCTTTCTGGTCCAGCTCTCACATCCGTACATGACTATTGGAAAAACCATAGCTTTGATTATACAGACCTTTGTTGGCAAAGTGATATCTCTGCTTTTTAATATGCTGTCTAGGTTTGTCATAGCTTTTCTTCCAAGGAGCAAGTATCTTTTAATTTCATGGCTGCAGTCACTGTCTGCAGTGATTTTGGAGCCCCCCCCCCAAAAAAATCTGCCACTGTTTCCACTTTTTCCCCATCTCTTTGCCATGAAGTGATGGGACTGGATGCTGGATTATATGGTAATTCTATTTTTAGTACACTGAGGAACCCCCATACTGTTTTCCATAGTGACTGTACCAACTTACATTCACACCAACACTGTAGAAGAGTTCCTTTTTCTCCACATCCTCTCCATCATCTATTATTTTTAGACTTTTTAGTGATGGTCATTCTGACCAGTGTGAGATGTTGCTGTGTTTGTGCTGTGCTTAGTCGCTCAGTTGTGTCCACCTCTTTGTGACCCTATGGACTGCAGCCAGCCAGGCTCTTCTGTCCTTGGGAATTCTCTGGGCAAGAATACTGGAGTGGGTTGCCATGCTGTCCTCCAGAGGATCTTCCAACCCAGGGATCGAACCCAGGTTTCCCACATTGCAGGCAGATTCTTTACCAACTGAGCCACCAAGGAAGCCCAAGAATACTGGAGTGGACAGCCTATCCCTTCTCCAGGGTATCTTCCTGACCCAGGAATCGAACCAGGTCTCCTGTATTACAGGTGGATTCTTTATCAGCTGAGCTACCAGGGGAGCCCTGTGAGATGATACCTCACTGTAATTTTATTTTGCATTTCTTAATAGTTAGTGAGATCTTTCCTGGTGGCTCAGCAGTAAAGAATTCACCTGCAATGCAGGAGACACAGCTGTATCCCTGGGTGAAGAAGATCCCCTGGAGAAGGAAATGGCAGCCCACTCCAGTATTCTTGTCTGGGAAATCCCATGGACAGAGGAGTCTGGCAGGCTACAGTCCATGAGGTCACAAGAGTTGGACACTGCTTAGTAACTAAATCACCACCACCACAATAATTAGTGATGTTGAATATCTTTTCATATGCCTACTGGCTGTCTGTGTGACAAGAGACAAACTCTCACAAACTACTTAGAACCAGATGTTGGGCTCTTTGGGCACCTGACACACATTTTATTTTTAAATGTTGAAAATATTTTAGTATAAAAAATAGCTAGAACATGAAAGGAGAAAATAATAAACAAACAATTGTAACAATTCTGTATAACAGCATTTGACATAGTAAAGGCATATTGTCTGGGTTTACCTATTTTTCATTGGAAAGGTGTATGAAATATAAGATAAATATATACAAGGAAAAGCAAAACCAATTGACCCAAGACCCTGAACATTAAGAATTCTAGAGATGTCTTATAATGTACTCATATGTTAGAGATCTAAAGTTTGTTTGAACAACTAAAATATCCCATCAACCCACCCATCCATTCTCTTTCTTACCTGCCTACCTTTCTGCCCTTTCTACTTTTCTTGTTTAAAAAATTCTTCATTCATTCAGTTCCCCTTATATTCCAAGCACTATGCTAAGTAGTAGATCACAAAGATGAATGTTATCATTTCTTCCCACAAAAATCTTTCAGTCTGATGGCAAAGACAGACACACAGACAACTTATTATAATTCAGTATGGTTAGTGCTGCAATGTAAGAATGTACAGAGAGCTGCAGGAGCATCAGGGAAGGGGTGACTAGCCTTTTATGGGCAGAGAGGAACTCGATAGGAGGTGACATCACACTGGTTGGGAACTTCACAGGTGGCTAAGTACGGTGGGGTGGGAGGTGGTAGATGAGCAGAAAGAAGATATTCTCCCATGACAGTTCAAGACCTGTTTTGCTTTCTTCTTATGTTCTTCAATTTGGTATGGAAGTAATTTTTAAACTAATTTATCTTCAGTGGGCAACATTCAGTTAATGGGAAATCCCTGGATTATTGACAGCTTACATTAATTGATTTTGTATTTTTTTTGTAAATTAATTTATTTATTTTAATTGGAGGCTAATTACTTTACAATATTGTAGTGGTTTTTGCCATACATTCACATGAATCAGCCGTGGGTGTACATGTGTCCCCCAAGATTTTGTAGAACAGGTTGTCAAGCTCGCTTAAACAGGACCTTCATAAACTTGAATTCTTACTCAAACATTTTCTTTCTGCTCAGCTCTATACACAAGAATGATTTGGGGTAAGTGGTACTTTATAATTTTTCCCATCTCCATCTTTCAGGTTTAAGGGGTCCTATTAATTCTAATTGTCTATAACTTGACACACAAAACTTTTTACACTGCTTAATTCCTTTGAGAACAGGGTTCAGTTCAGTTTGGTCACTCAGTCGTGTCCAACTCTTTGTGACCCCATGAATTGCAGCGTGCCAGGACTCCCTGTCCATCACCAACTCCTGGAGTTCACTCAAACTCACGTCCATAAAGTCGGTGATGCCATCCAGCCATCTCATCCTCTGTCGTCCCCTTCTCCTCCTGCCCCCAATCCCTCCCAGCATCAGAGTCTTTTCCAATGAGTCAACTCTTCGCATGAGGTGGCCAAAGTACTGGAGTTTCAGCTTCAGTATCAGTCCTTCCAATGAATATTCAGGATTGAATTCCTTTAGAATGGACTGGTTGGATCTCCTTGCAGTCCAAGGGACTCTCAAAAGTCTTCTCCAACACCACATTTCAAAAGCATCAATTCGTTGGCACTCAGCTTTCTTCACAGTTCAACTCTCACATCCATACATGACTACTGGAAAAACCATAGCCTTGACTAGACAGACCTTTGTTAGCAAAGTAATATCTCTACTGTTGAATATGCTATCTGAAGTGAAGTGAAGTGAAGTCGCTCAGTTGTGTCTGACTCTTTGGGACCCCATGGACTGTAGCCTACCAGGCTCCTTATTCCACGAAATTTTCCAGGCAAGAGTACTGGAGCGGGTTGCCATTTCCTTCTCCAGGGGATCTTCCCAACCCAGGGATGGAACCCAGGTCTCCCACACTACAGGCAGATGCTTTACCATCTGAGCCACCAGGGATATCTCTGCTTTTGAATATGCTATTTAGGTTGGTCATAACTTTCCTTCCAAGGAGTGTCTTTTAATTTCATGGCTGCAGTCACCATCTGCAGTGATTTTGGAGCCCAGAAAACTAAAGTCAGCCACTGTTTCCAGTGTTTCCCATCTATTTGCCATGAAGTGATGGGACCGGATGCCATGATCTTAGTTTATGAATGTTGAGCTTTAAGCCAAGTTTTTCACTCTCCTCTTTCACCTTCATCAAGAGGCTTTTAAATTCTTCACTTTCTACTATAAGGGTGTGTCATCTGCATATCTGAGGTTATTGATACTTCTCCCGGCAATCTTGATTCCAGCTTGTGCTTCCTCCAGCCAGTGTTTCTCATGATGTATTCTGAATATAAGTTAAATAAGCCAGGGTAACAATATACAGCCTTGATGTACTCCTTTTCCTATTTGGAACCAGTCTGTTGTTCCATGTCCAGTTCTAACTGTTGCTTCCTGACCTGCATACAGATTTCTCAAGAGGCAGGTCAGGTGGTCTGGTATTCCCATTTCTTTCAGAATTTTCCACAGTTTATTGTGATCCACACAGTCAAAGGCTTTGGCATAGTCAATAAAGCAGAAATAGATGTTTTTCTGGAACTCTTTTGCTTCTTCCATGATCCAGCAAATGTTGGCAATTTGATCTCTTGTTCCTCTGCCTTTTCTAAAACCAGCTTGAACATCTAGAAGTTCACGGTTCATGTATTGCTGAAGCCCAGCTTGGAGAATTTTGAGCATTACTTTACTAGCGTGTGAGATGAATGCAATTGTGCAGTAGTTTGAGCATTCTTTGGCATTGCCTTTCTTTGGGATTGGAATGAAAACTGACCTTTTCCAGTTCTGTGGCCACTGCTGAGTTTTCCAAATTTGCTGGCATATTGAGTGCAGCACTTTCACAGCATCATCTTTTAGGATTTTAAATAGTTTTGTTCACTAGCTATTGTTCATAGCTAGCTTTGTTCATCACCTCCACTAGCTTTGTTCATAGTGATGCTTCCTAAGGCCACTTGACTTCACATTCCAGGATGTCTGGCTCTAGGTGAGTGATCACACCATCGTGATTATCTGGGTCGTAAAGATCTTTTTTGTACAGTTCTTCTGTGTATTCTTGGCACCTCTTCTTAATATTTTCTGCTTCTGTTAAGTCCATACCATTTCTGTCCTTTATTGAGCCCATTTTCATGAAATATTCCCTTGGTATCTCTAATTTTCTTAAAGAGATCTCTAGTCTTTCCCTTTCTATTGTTTTCCTCCATTTCTTTGCATTGATCACTGAGGAAGGCTTTCTTATCTCTCCTTGCTATTCTTTGGAACTCTGCATTCAAATGGGTATATCTTTCCTTTTCTCCTTTGCTTCTCGCTTCCCTTCTTTTCACAGCTATTTGTAAGGCCTCCTCAGACAGCCATTTTGCTTTTTTGCGTTTATTTTTCTTGGGGATGGTCTTGATTCCTGTATCCTGTACAGTGTCACAAACCTCCATCCATAGTTCATCAGGCACTCTGTCTGTCAGATCTAGTCCCTTATTTGTAATTCTGTTTATATAACATTCTTAAAATAACAAAATTATAGAGATGGAGAAGAGTTTCATAGCTGCTGGAGATCAGAGATGGTGGGGGTTGTGGAGTGTGTGTGAAAGGAAGGGGTGGCGTGAGGGAGATCTTTATGGTGGAATAATTCTATCTCTTGATTTTGGTAGTGGTTGCACTAGTGTACACTGGGATAGAATGACATATAGCCATACACTTTACATTATGTCAAATTCTTGGTTTTGATGTTGTATTATCATTACATTAAGATGTAACCATTAAGGGAAATTTGGTGCAGGTTACATGAGACTGAACAACAGCAACATGAGACCTAGCAAACTCCAAAAACTCCAAGAAATAGTGAAGAGGGAAGCCTGGCCTGCTACAATCCATGGGGTTGCAAAGAGTCAGAAATAAGTAGGCGAATCAACAGCAACAACAATGTGAGACCAGTCTGCATACTATCTCTGCAACTTCCTAAGATCTTTGTTCAGTCACTAAGTCATGTCCAACTCTTTGCAATCCCATGGACTGCAGCAATCCAGGCTTCCCTGTCCTTCACTATATTTTGGAGTTGCCAAAGCTCATGTCCATTGAGTCAATGATGCCATCCAACCATCTCATTCTCTGTCACCCTCTTCTTCTCCTGTCCTCAATCTTTCCCAGCACCAGGGTCTTTTCCAATGAGTCAGTTCTTCACATCAGGTGGCCAAAGTACTGGAGCTTCAGCTTTACCATCTGTCCTTCTACAAATATTCAGGGTTAATTTCCTTCAGGATTAACTGGTTTAATCTCCTTGCAGTCCAAGGGACTCTCCAAAGTCTTCTCCAGCACCACAGTTCAAAAGCATCAATTCTTCTGTACTGAGCCTTCTTCTTTTTTTTTTTTAATTTTATTTTATTTTTAAACTTTACATAATTGTATTAGTTTTGCCAAATATCAAAATGAATCCGCCACAGGTATACATGTGTTCCCCATCCTGAACCCTCCTCCCTCCTCCCTCCCCATACCATCCCTCTGGGTCGTCCCAGTGCACTAGCCCCAAGCATCCAGTATCATGCATCGAACCTGGACTGGCAATTCGTTTCTTACATGATATTTTACATGTTTCAATGCCATTCTCCCAAATCTTCCCACCCTCTCCCTCTCCCACAGAGTCCATAAGACTGTTCTATACATCAGTGTCTCTTTTGCTGTCTCGTACACAGGGTTATTGTTACCATCTTTCTAAATTCCATATATATGCGTTAGTATACTGTATTTATGTTTTTCCTTCTGGCTTACTTCACTCTGTATAATAGGCTCCAGTTTCATCCACCTCATTAGAACTGATTCAAATGTATTCTTTTTAATGGCTGAGTAATACTCCATTGTGTATATGTACCATAGCTTTCTTATCCATTCATCTACTGATGGACATCTAGGTTGCTTCCATGTCCTGGCTATTATAAACAGTGCTGCGATGAACATTGGAGTACACATGTCTCTTTCCCTTCTGGTTTCCTCAGTGTGTATGCCCAGCAGTGGGATTGCTGGATCATAAGGCAGTTCTATTTCCAGTTTTTTAAGGAATCTCCACACTGTTCTCCATAGTGGCTGTACTAGTTTGCATTCCCACCAACAGTGTAAGAGGGTTCCCTTTTCTCCACACCCTCGTACTGAGCCTTCTTTATGGTCCAAGTCTCACATCCATACACCACTACTGGAAAACCATAGCTTTGACTATACAAACCTTCGTTAGTAAAGTGATGTCTCTGCTTTTTAATATGCTGTCTAGGTTTGTCGTAGCTTTTCTTCCAAGGAGCAAGCATCTGTTAATTTCATGGCTGCAATCACCATCTGCAGTGATTGCGGAGCCTAAGTAAATAAACTCTGTCACTGTTTCCACTGTTTCCCCATCTATTTGCCATAAAGTGATAGGACTGGATGCCATGATCTCAGTTTTATGAATATTGAATTTAAGCCAGTTTTTTCACTCTTTTCTTTCATCCTCATCAAGAGGCTTTTTAGTTCCTCTTTACTTTCTGATAATTTCAAAATAAATTTGAACTGAGTTTGAACTCAGTTATTTGAACTGGGTTTTTGTCTCACTCTCTTAAAATCCTTTCAGACATGTAGGGATTTGATCTTTATCTCTGTTTAAAAATGAAGAAACTGAGTCTCAGAAAGGTTTTGACTTTCCTAAAGCCACATGGCTAAGATGATTCTGGAACTGGGTCTCTGATTCCAGTTCCAGTGTTCTTTCATTCAGGTTTTAGTAGCTTAGCTTAGCTTAGCTCAGCTCTGAGGATCAGAAGCTTAAGGTTTCTGTTCTTCACAAATGCTAAATTAGGTGAACTTTTCATGTTGTATTCAATAGAAAGTTTTAACTATCTGAATTTATTAGATAGTGTATCATTTTATGAAATAGCCATTTGTATCTCTGTAAAATTAATCCCTTATTTGTATGACTGGAAATGTTATATAACCAAAAGAGCATGAATTATCTATTTGAGTGCTAAGCTTGAGTTCAAGATCTTTTTTAAAAACCTATACAATATTTGGAGCTTCAGGGCCTAAAAAATTGAAAGTCTCAAGATATTTGGAGGTTTCTGTCTGCAGAATGGCAGGTCAAAGTACATTTTTTTTTTTTTATCATTTTTGTAGTTTCAGTATTTATACAGCTGAAAAAAGAATATAAAACTGCTAATCCAAAATGTGTATCAGTTCAGTTCAGTTTAGTCGTTCAGTCATGTCCGACTCTTTGCGACCCCATGAATCACAGCATGCCAGGCCTCCCTGTCCATCACCAACTCCCGGAGTTCACTCAAACTCATGTCCATTGAGTTGGTGATGCCATCCAGCCATCTCATCCTCTGTCGTCCCCTTCTCCTCCTGCCCCCAATTCCTCCCAGCATCAGAGTCTTTTCCAATGAGTCAACTCTTTGCATGAGGTGGCCAAAGTACTGGAGTTTCAGCTTTAGCATCATTCCTTCCAAAGAACACCCAGGGCTGATCTCCTTTAGAATGGACTGGTTGGATCTCCTTTCAGTCCAAGGGACTCTCATAACTTCATACAAAATTTAGGATTATTTGTTATACTTCAGTGAAACATGCTATGGGTATTTTGATAGGGATTGCACTATATCTGTAGATTGCTTTGGGTAGTATGAACAGTTTGACAATATTAGTTCTTCCTGTTTATGAAGCATTTAATTGTGTCATCTTCATTTTCTTTCTTCAGTGTCTTATAGTTTTTTCAGTGCAAGTCTTTTGCCTCCTTAGTTAAATTTATTCTGAGATAATTTATTCTTTTTGATGTAATTGTAAATGTGATTATTATCTTCATTTTTCTTTCTGATAGTTTATTAGTATATAGAAATGCAACAGAATCTGTATATTAATTTTGTATCTGAAACTTTACTGGATTTATTAGTTCTAATCATGAATGAGGTTTTTTTAGTGATATCTTTAGGACTCTGTATATAGTATCTTGTCATCTGCCAATAGCGATAGTTTTACTTTTTCCCATCTGATTTGGATGCCTTTTATTTCTTTTGTCTGATTGCTGTGGCTAGGACTTTCAGTACAATGATGAATAAAAGTGGTGAGAGTGGGCATCCTTATCTTATTCTTGATTTTAGAGGAAAAGCTTTCAGGTTTTCACTGTTGAGCATGATGTTAGCTTGGGTTTGTCATATGCTGCTGCTGCTAAGTCACTTCAGTCGTGTCCGACTCTGTGCGACCCCATAGACGGCAGCCCACCAGGCTCCCCCGTCCCTGGGATTCTCCAGGCAAGAACACTGGAGTGGGTTGCCATTTCCTTCTTCAATGCATGAAAGTGAAAAGGGAAAGTGAAGTCGCTCAGTCATGTCCGACTCTTAGCGACCCCATGGACTGCAGCCTACCAGGCTCCTCCGTCCATGGGATTTTCCAGGCAAGAGTACTGGAGTGGGGTGCCATTGCCTTCTCCGTTTTGTCATATACCTACAGCCTTTATTATGTTGAGGTATGTTCCTTCTATACCCAGTTTGTTGAAGTTTTGATGTTGACTTTTGTCAAAGGCTTTTTCAGACAAGAAAATCCAAAAAGCACCAGCTATGTAGCAAATTTACAGAGCAGATGGTCCAGATTGGAGCCATTGGAAGATGAAGACTCCAAGAGGAGGGTTTCAGGGGAGAAAATGGCAATTTGACGAAACAGGCAGTATGTTGGAGATTTTTGGAAAAACTGAAGAAAGGCCTTTTAGAAACTCTGAGTTAGAGAGGAAGAGTGAGAATAAGGAGAAAACCATATGAGAAAGCCATATTCAAATATGAGCAAACTAAAAGTTGATATAACTTTCAGCAGGTGATTTTCTAATTTTTAGTAATATAAAAAGATATTCATGGTTATAGAAAAGACCATTAATATCGTCAGCCTTGGGAAAATGTGTAAAACCAAGGCATGACCAATAAAAGTTGAAAAGTGGAAGGTGAGAGGAGAGATGGAGAGAAAGATGAGAGAACTAATGACCTTCTCTTACAAAGTAGAGTTGCTGCTGCTGCTAAGTCACTTTAGTCGTGTCCGACTCTGTGTGACCCCATAGACGGCAGCCCATCCAGGCTCCCCGTCCCTGGGATTCTCCAGGCAAGAACACTGGAGTGGGTTGCCATTTCCTTCTTCAATACAAAGTAGAGTTGAGTGTCCTGCAAATACCACTGAAATAACCTGTTAATGTGGCAAAGATGAGTGAATTGCTTACTGTAGTAATGGAGATAATAGAGTATATTACCTTGGCAAATCTTACTGTATTTTTGTTCTCAGACTCTTTTAATACACAGTGAAGTATTAATGATCTGGCAACAGGACTCTTTCCCATTCTAGATTTTGCTTGTGTATATATTAAATCCCCTATTTCTGGCTTAAGGCCATTCACAAAAAGTGAAAAGAGAGCTAGAGTCACCCTCTGCTTCGGGATCAACTCCTGAATGTTGTGTAAAGGTGTGGGAAAGTTTATCCTGGAAGTTTCAGATGGACTCATCCTTTCTTTACTTACAGGACTGAATCTGAGCTTCTAGTGCAGTTCTAGATCTTTTCAGTCACCCTCAGGGTCTTCCCATTCTGCCTTCTCCATCTGATTGTTTGCAACTGAGGTCTCCACTGACGAATTAAATAGTGGGTGTGGATTTGGGAACTCTGTATTATGTACAACCAAAACTACTCTATAAATTCCTCTGCAAATTTCACTAGATCTTGTCTAGACTTTGAAAAGTGTTATTTCACTGGGTGCTCAGCTAGGGAAACTAAAAGTTTCTTTTAGCAGAAACTAAAAGCTAGGGATTTTCTCTGTTCTGAAAGGGGTTTAATGTTAAGGAGCTTTGAGGATTTCTGGCTGGCCAGGAGAGTAGTAGAGTGGGTGAAGAAGAGACAGAAGCAGAGTAAAATGGAAGAAATTCTGGTGAAATTATGCCATTTACAAAATAAGCTCAAGAAGCAGGAATATAGCCCGGAAGGTTGAACCATTACATTTAGACTGAGACAAACTCATGAGAGGTTGGAAACGGTTGTTAAGTGTCATCGTGCTCCTCATGACCTGCGTCCCCATCCAAATGGCTGGGCCATTGCCATTGGAAAACTTGATGGATTTCCAGTTCCCATGGAACAGAAAGTTTGAAGACAAGATCTCTCCCTGAATCAAAGTCTCACAGACAAAATAGCAAGAGTGAGAAATTCTCTTACAAGGTTTTGAAAACTTACAGGAAGCATAGTTTACCCAAAGCATACTGGTCAAGAAGAAACAGTTGGGGTTCAGAATACAGTATCCCCAAATATGGCCCCTAGGTATGTTGAATATGATAAGGTGAAGGAGTTGGAGACAACAGCAGAAGCATAAAGGTCACGCTGACCTCTCTCCCACTCTCCTTGGCAGGGAAGCCAAGAAAACTTCAACAAGCCTTGCTAAACTCCCCTTCTTTACTGCACTTATCTCATACTCTTTGACCAATCACATTTCTCAGTGATTATCCACTCGTCATCAAACCTCACATAAAAATACTCATGTTTTAAACATTTCCTTGGGTCTTCATTTCTTTATGAAGGCTCCTGTGTCATGCAAAAACTTACATTAATATATTCATTTGCTTTTTTCCTATTATTCTGTATTTGTCAGTTTAACTTTCAGACTCAGCCAGGGACCCTAAGAGGGCTGAAAATTTTTCCTAACAAAACCTCCTGAACTTCTTAGTCCTTGGGGCCAGTTTGAGGAACAGACTCTGAGTCTTTGTCCTGTTCTCTTTGAACTTTCATCTTAAAGATGCACAGTAAAAAAATGAGAAGGGCATTCAGAAACAAATAGTAGTGTTTTTACTAATAAGGCAAATTTTCATCAAGGATAAAAGTTTTTCCAATCTGATCAGATAATCAAAGGATTCTTAAAATGGCTTTCATATTCTTAGGACACAAAGTAAACTCAACATTTGAGGGGCTCAAAGAAGTGAAATAAAAAAGCAATCAGAATCGGGCCAAATGCAGGACTTTTAAACTTAAGTGTTAGTATCAAAGAGACCCCAGCAGGAGGCTGAGGGTGTCTGAGAAGCGCTGTTTTTGAATTGAGAGCCTTGAGTCCTAATGGTGAAGAATTCTCAATTGGATTTCAGTGGGAGTACCAAAATTAATGAATGCTGACTCCAAAATACCAACCAACCTATTGGTAAGGCAAAACTGAGTTTATTGTGATGAGAGAAATACCTTTACAAAGTCTCAGCACCATCTCAGGGGGTGAGAACAAAGTCAGGATGTTTATGAAGATGTTGAAGTCTGATTTAAAATAGGTCTTTTGATGTGTGGGCTCGCTGAGGTTTGGGTAAGTATCATGACATAATAGTTTAGCACTAGTGGATACAGCAAAGCAAGGGTTTTGAGGGGAGTGTTTCATAGTGTCTTGGAGAGTAAACAATTAATTGATAATTTCCTGGGTGGCCCAGTGGTAAATAATCCACCTGCCAAAGCAGGAGCCACAGGAGACACTTGTAGGATCTCTGGGTCAGGAAGATCCCCTGGAGGAGGAAATGGCAACCCACTCCAGTATTCTTTCCAGGATAATCCCAAGGATGGAGGAGCCTGGTGGGCTACAGTCCATGGGGTCGCAAAGAGTGAGACACAACTGAATATGCACACATTGAAATTTTGAGCAGTCTGATGTTCCTTTAAATGGGTTTTCATAGATACTGAAACAAACAATAAACTTATTTTCAAGTTGTATCTTCCTGGGCAAGAGCTTGAAATAGTAAAGTCATGTTGATGAATACAGTGAAATAATGAAGACAGTGGGGTATCAACAGGTAACTGTGTGTGTGTGCATGGTAAGTCAATTCAGTCATGTCCAACTCTTTGTGACCCTATGGACTATAGCCCACCAGGCTCCTCTATCCATGGGATTCTCCAGGCAAAAATACTGGAGTGAGTTGCCATGCCCTCCTCCAGAGGATTTTCCCCACCCAGGGATCGAACCGTGTCTCTTATTTCTCAGGCACTGGCAGGCAGTTTCTTTCCCTCTAGCCCACCTGGGAAGCATTGTTGTTGTTCTTGCTCAGCTGCTGTCCACTCTTTTCCTCCTGCCCTAATCTTTCCCAGCATCAGGATCTTTTCCAATGAGTCAGCTCTTCGAATCATGTGGCCAAAGTATTGGAGCTTCAGCTTCAGCATCAGTCCTTCCAATGAATATTCAGGACTGATTTCCTTTCGGATTGACTGGTTTGATCTCCTTGCACTCCAAGGGACACTCAAGAGTCTTCTCCAACACCACAGTTTGAAAGCATCAATTATTCGGTGCATGGCTGCTAACTAAAGAATTTATCTGTTTAAATGTCCTGTTGAAAATTACAGAGATGAACAGTAGAGGAAGTGAAAACACAATTTAACCCTATCGGAAGAAGGGAAAAGAGGGTGGGGCTTTAAAGAACTAAACACTTATACAAGAAAATCAGGGATAATTTTCAAATTTGATAATTAAAAAATGGTAGTATATTTGGCAAGAGAGACAGTACTCTTCATTATGAACATTTGTTTTTTTTTATATAACTTTGTGAATGTATGTTACTCTAATAATTAAAAAATAATAATAAGTTTAGTTGCTTGGTCATGTCTGACTCTTTGGGACCCTATGAACCATAGTTTGCCAGGCTCTTATGTCCATGGGATTCTCCAGGCAAGAATACTAGAGTGAGTAGCCAATCCCTTCTCCAGGAGAGCTTCCTGACCTGGAGATTGAACCCAGGTCTCCTGTATTGCAGGCAGATTCTTTACCATCTGAGCCACCAGAGAAGCCACAATAATAATAAAGGAAGGGCTAATCACTGCAGATGGTGATTGCAGCCATGAAATTAAAAGACACTTACTCCTTGGAAGGAAAGTTATGACCAACCTAGACAGAATATTAAAAAGCAGAGACATTACTTTGTCAAGAAAGGTCCGTCTAGTCAAGGCTATGGTTTTTCCAGTAGTCATGTATGTATGTGAGAGTTGGACTATAAAGAAAGCTGAGTGCCGAAGAATTGATGCTTTTGGACTGTGGTGTTAGAGAAGACTCTTGAGAGTCCCTTGGACTGCAAGGAGATCCAACCAGTCCATCCTAAAGGAGATCGGTTCTAGGTGTTCATTGGAAGGTCTGGTGTTGAAGCTGAAACTCCAATATTTTGGCCACCTGATGTGAAGAGTTGACTCATTTGAAAAGACCCTGAAGCTGGGAAAGATTGAAGGTGGGAGGAGAAGAGGACGACAGAGGATGAGATGGTTGCATGGTATCACTGACTCGATGGACAGGAGTTTGGGTAAACTCTGGGAGTTGGTGATGGACAGGGAGGCCTGGCATGCTGCGGTTCATGGGGTCACAAAGAGTCAGACACAACTGAGCGACTGAACTGAACTGAACTGAATTAGCGATTGATTGTTCAGTAGAAAGACTCTAGACAGTGAGGGCTTTGGTTAGACAAAGAGTCGTTGAATATCTTCTCCAAGTTTAGTGAGGGGGAGGGTTAAGGAGAGCATGGGGAAAGGGAAGAAGGGGAAGCAAAGTGAGAGCGTGAGCAGTTAGGCAGCAAGGAAACAGAGCACTAGGACAGTCTGAGGAGGGCACTCGGGGGAAGGTCTGCTGGTGACAGACGCAGGGGTGGCCGGGCCAACCGAGAGTCCGCTTTTCTGCCCCTGCATTCCCTCCCTCTTTGCTTCTCCTTTTCCTCTTTCACTGGCTGTACCATGGGCCTGAAATAGATTTTATTACAATTTTTGGTGTACTTATTGACTATAGTTTTATGTTTCCTGTTCATAATTGAAAAAGCAGATGAGTTAAACGTTTTCTGTTTCTCACACACAAAAAATACTAAACTAAATTGAGTTGCTTTTTATTTCTCTGTGGTCTTCAGTTGACTTCCTTCTGTGGGTGAGTCGTCTTCAAAGACTTAACCCCCCCACCCCCCAACCTACACTATTTCTTTTGGTAAATGTAATCTGCCTTCTCATATGCCAGGATTTTATTGTTTCCCAGGTGATTTGTGCTCTTTTATGACACTTTTCATTATTTTAACCAACTCTAAGTTTATCTATGAGGTCATAAGTTGGTCACTTTGTAGCTTAGGATATAATATTCAGATTATTTCTAAACTCATTTTTCACCTTTACCTATATTTTTCCAGTAGAAAAGTGAAGCAGGAGTTTTATTCCACTTAGTAAATCAAGAGTAAATTTCAAGTTTTAGTTAAATACTGAAAACAAACACCTAAATTATAAGTGTCAGCATATAAAAATACCAACAGGAAGTTTACAAAGTTTGAGCAGAATTCTAGCAGAATATTATTTATTAAAATAACCTTTTGTCTTTATCATATAAATTTAGCTCAAATATACAGTTAGAAATTATAATAAAAGATTAAGTTACCTGTATTCAGTTTGAAAACTTATTAGGAGTTAAAGGCTCCAGTGTAGGAAGCCTAGGGCAAGAAAAGTCAAGAATTGGCATCATGGCCATAGCATGGCAGGAATATTAGACTGGAATCAGAAGACATGAGGTATAGTTCTAGCCTCTTACTAGCTCTGCGACCTTACTAGCTATCAAATTACTTAATCTCTCTGAGAATCTATTTCTTTATCCATGAAATGGGGATAATAATAGCCTCTATATCATAAAGCAATTGTGAGAACTAATTGAAATAATGAGTATGAAATGCTTGACATAGCGCTTTGGCGCATAGTAAATATTTAATAAATATTAACTTTCATTTATATATTATATATTTATAATATTTATGACTTGTTATGTGTAATATATATATTATATATACATAACAACCTTTGAGCAACATAGGTTTGAACCATGTGGATCCACTTATATATGGTTTTTCAATGATAAGTACGACAGCTGTTGTTTAGTCCCTAAATCATGTCTGTTTTGTGAACCCATGGACTGTAGCCCGCCAGGCTCCTCTGTCCATAGAATTTCCCAAGCAGCACTGGAGTGGGGTTGCCATCTCCTTCTCCAGGGTATCTTCCCGACCTGACCCAAGGATCGAACCTACATCTCCTACACTGGCAGGTGGATTCTTTTCCACTGAGCCATCAGGGAAGCCCAAGTACAACAGTCCCACACGCATGATACAAAGTTGGTTAAATCTGTGGATGCAGAATCACACATGGACAAACGGCATATAAGGCAGGCCAGCCATGTTGTTAGACGTGCATTTTTGACTGCATGAAGGGTTGGTGCCCCAACCCCTGCATTGTTCAGAGGTCAACTGATTGTATACCATATTTAATATACTATAATATTTTATTGAAATATTAAAATTGTTCTATAAGGATAATTAATAATTTGCCATCAATGTTACTATGACTGCTGCTGCTGCAAATTCACCATTTCGCTTCAGGTAAATGATTTTACCTATTTGGGTGTCGGTTAGGATATGAGTTCTCGCATCTCTGTTTTAATGTGATACTCCAACTCGGCTCTCTTTTGCTTAAGACTTACCGTGGACCACCCCAGTTAGGTAGTGGTCTGTGTTCTGTCCACACATATGGCGATAGCGGACATTCTTTTCCTTCTAAGGTTATTACGTAAGCAAATTCAGTGATACTTAGGCCTTAAGCAACAGGAGAGTTTATTGACAATGAACCTGAATCCTTTTCATGATCTATAATTATTTGCCTAAGCCCAGGGTTCTATCTGATGTCTTTTCCTTGTCAAGGCTGCTCAGCCTGTTTTCTTAGGGGTCCTCCCCTACAACTAGCTGCAGATCTAACTCACCCAGATTCTTTCTTCCCTATCCCAGAAAATAGTTTAAAAGAAAAAAGTTCCTTTTCTCTTTTGGTTTTGAGAGTTATTCCACTAATCTCTGGAGACTTCTGAGGTCGAGGTAGTTCCCAAGGTTCTAGAAATTGGATCCTGGTTTCTGTGTAATCATCCTGGGCAATGAGTTCCTGCCGCCCTTTCATTTCCTGGTAATTTCTCTCAATGCTCACAGGCCCCAGACTACCACTTCCATTTAAATTATAGAAAACTGAGGACAACTTGGGAATGTCCTGAAGTTGAAGCAGATCTTGTTCCTTACTCCCATGCTCAGAGGAGAGCATCTCTTTCTGGGCTTTCCTCTGGGTCTGAATCTTATCCACACATTGGGTCAATTGAGCAGGTCCGGGTTGTCAGAATGGTTCCAAGTTCTTCAGGATGCATCAGGGCACCTATGACTTTCTGTTCAGATTCCTTCCAGGTCTGTCCAAGGAAAACTTCCACTTATCTTTCTGTCTCTCTCTCTCTCATTTCTAACATTCTCTTTTTCAGTTTCTATTCTCTTTGCTTTTCTATTTTTGAAGATTCTATTGACATATCCTCTAGCTCAGAGATTCTTTCCTCGGCTGGGTCCAGTCTATCAGCAAGCCCATCAGTGGCATTCTTCATTTTTTGTTACAGTATTTTTGATCCTTATCATTTCTTTCTGGTTCTTTTTTAGGACTTCTTGGAAAATCTCTCTACTTACATTGCTGTCTATGCTTGCATGCTGTCTTCTTTATCCATTAGAGCCCTCCTTACTTTATCTATTGATCATAGTTGTTTGAAATTCCTGGTCTAATAATTTCTAGCATCCCTGCCAGGTCTTATTTTGATGCTTACTCAGTCTCTTCAAATTGTGTTTTTTGCTTTTTGGTATGCCTTGTAATTTTTACTGATAGCTGGGCATGGTGTACCGAGTGAAAGGAACTGCTATATATAGGCCTTTAGCAATGTGGTGGGAGATGTCGGGGAGGGGAAATGTTCTATAGTCTCATGATTAGGTCTCACCCTTTCAGTGAGTATGTGCTTCTGGACTGCAAACTTCAAGGTATTTCTCAATTTTTTTCCCCCTCCCCTTAGGTGGGACAGGATGTCCAGAATATTTTGACGTTGGGTATTTCCCTTCCCAACCTTTAGGTCATTTAGGCTCTGATTATACCTCAGTAGATAAGGCTCTGGTTAACTAGTTTCCCCTGAGGGTAGACCTTGTTAAGAACAAGAGTACTCTGCTGTATTTCAATATGCTTCCTTTTCTCCACTTCCTGCTGAAAACCTGAGGGATTTTTCTCTAGCATTTACTGTGGGAACCTGGTTGAGATCCTGGTGGTATATCTCAGTATTGGAGCCAGTGGGCATGACTGGGTCCCTCTGGAGTTTTTAACTCAGAGTCAATGACAGTTCGGGTTTCCCTGCCTGGCCTCTGGTTCCCAAGATGGTTTCCACTCCCAGGTCTCCTCTCTGGTTAATGACATGTATTTGCCATCTGACTCTCTAGTCTTGGAAGCAGCAGTGTGCCCTGTGTCCTTCCCTCCCTTATAGACCCAAGAAGAATTGTTGATTTCTCAGCCTGCTCAGCTTTTTACTTATTGTTAGGATGGGATGGCAATTTCCCAGCTCCTTACATGTGGAACCAGAAACTAAAAATCTAATGTTCTCTTTTCTAATTAACTCTTAATTATGAAAGTAATACATGAATAAGCTATTCTTGAAAAAAAATATATTCCAGATAAGAGAAGCTTTCTTTTTATTGCATCCCCAGTCTTATTCCCATCTCCTTCTCCTTAGAGGTTTCCACTTTTACCATTTGGTTGTATATTTTTACAAATTTCATACGTATGTTCATATTTGGAGACCTTTATAATATAATGGGGGGCTTCCTCAATGGCTCAGATGGTAAAGAATCCACCTGCAATGCAAGAGACACAGGAGACGCAGGTCCGATCCCTGGGTCAGGAAGACCCCCTGGAAAAGGAAATGGCAACCCATTCCGGTATTCTTGTCTGAAAAGTCCCATGGACAAAAGAACCTGGTGGGCTACAGTCTGTGGGGACCATGGGGTCGCAAAGAGCGAGAGACAACTGAGCACACAAGCACAAAACATTAATATGATAGACCTGTCTAATGCTTTAAAGCACTGCAGTCATCTACAGTATGGCTGCACTCTGCTTTATTTAGCAATTTCCCTTTTGACAAACTTTGGCAGTATCTCTGACTTCAAGAAATAAAGTAGTGCTCAATGAAAGAAGCCAATCACAAAAGACCATATATTGTATGACTCTGTTTATATGAAATATCCAGAATAGGCAAATCTAGAGACAGAAAGTAGATTAGTGGTTTCCCGGGCTGGGGTGAGAGGGAGAACAGTGTTGGGAGTGAGGGATACAAGATTTCTTTTTAGGGTAGTGAAAATATTCTAAAATTGATGGTGTTGATGGACAGATGATTCTGTGAATATACTAAAAGCCATTGAATTGTACACATTATCAATGACTTGTATGGTATGTGCATTATATCTCTATGCTGTTGCTGCTGCTAAGTCGCTTCAGTCGTGTCCGACTCTGTGCGACCCCATAGGCGGCAGCCCACCAGGCTCCCCCGTCCCTGGGATTCTCCAGGCAAGAACACTGGAGTGGGTTGCCATTTCCTTCTCCGATGCAGGAAAGTGAAAAGTGAAAGTGAAGTCGCTCAGTTGTGTCTGACTCTTAGCGACCCCATGGCCTGCAGCCCACCAGGCTCCTCAGTCCATGGGATTTTCCAGGCAAGAGTACTGGAGTGAGGTGCCATTGCCTTCTCCATTATATCTCTATAATGCTGTATAAAAGAAAAAGAAATATATTAATAATATCATTAGATATGCTTCTTCAGGGCTGGTTAAATCAGAGACTATCTCCAAGGTCTGTCTACTGGTGCTGGTGGGTTTTACCCTCAGCTCCTCATCTATACAGGCAGCATGTTCTGTGATAAGCCTAATCTCTTTAGCAGTTAAAGTTATTTTAAGTTTAGGCCATGAGCTATGCGACCATAACCTTTGTAAAGAAGTGAGGAAAGGGATAGACAGGGGCTGAGCGGTGTAGACCCCTTGTGGTTTCCATCATCTATCCTAAGAGCTGGAGTCAAGTGGGAAACTTGCTCTCACCCCACTTCACTTGTGACTCTAGAATGGAACGCAGCAAACTCAATGTCCCCCTTTTATCCCTGTGGGCCTGAACAACAGACTACACTTCCCAGAGTGGGTCTCCAAAGAGTGCTTCATCACCTCCTGGTAAAAATGGGCCCTTTCCTTAGGAGTACAAAGATGTTCTATATGCCTGGCCCAGAAGTCAGGCTTACCAAAGAGGCTGGAGCAGTTTCTGTCTCCTTTGAACTAGAGGCCTCTCTGTGAAGGCTTTTCTACAACAGAAGTGGTTTCAGATTTTGTATTGCTGACTCTGAGGCCCTAATAGTAAACACTGCTATTATATTAGGAAACAATAAATAATCAATCACCATATGTTGAATGCCTAGTATATACCACTCATACTAGTAAATTCTCATAAGAACCCCTATGACAAAGGTATCATCTCCTTCCACAACTGGGAAAAAATGAGGTTAAGTAGCTGATCTGAAGTCTTATATATCTAGTGCCCCAAAGCCTACACCCCTTTGGCTACATTATGCTGTCTTCCGTGTATTTTAGCCTTGAAAATCATGCTAAGGACTTGAGGACAAGAGGTCAGAGGCCTTACGCAACTAATCCCTGTCTCATTCACCACCTCTTGCAAGCTGCTCAGCACACAGTTGTTCCTGGTACATGTCAGTGGAAATGTACTCTTAGAATCTCCTGCCTTACTTCATCTGTGCAGGCCACGTCTGAGCGTGGCCATGTACTACTTGAGGCATGAGTTCCCTATTGGGCTCACACAGGAGGCCAGGTGGAGCCTTTGACTAACTCCGAGAAAGGGATTTTCTTTTTAAAAAGAGTATGTTAAGAAGAGTCTAAAAGGAAATGTTAGAAAATTAAAATCTGTGGAATCAGCATGAAGGCTGCTTATGGATTGCATTAGTCATGGAAGGTAAATTCACTCTGAAGAAAGCAGAAAAGTGGAGAGATGGGGAGGATTCAATTCAGTTCAGTCAGTTCAGTCGCCCAGTCATGTCCGACTCTTTGTGACCCCATGGACTGCAGCATGCCAGTCCTCCTTGTCCATCACCAACAACTGGAGTTTACCCAAATTCACGTCCGTTGAGTTGGTGATGCTGTCCAACCATCTCATCCTCAGTCGTCCCCTTCTCCTCCTACGTTCAATCTTTCCCAGCATCAGGGTCTTTTCAAATGAGTCAGTTCTTTGCATCAGGTGACCAAAGGATTTGAGTTTCAGCTTCAGCATCAGTCCTTCCAATGAATATTCAGGAGTGCTTTCCTTTAGGATTGACTGATTTGGTCTCCTGCAGTCCAAGGGACTCTCAAGAGTCTTCTCCAACACCACAGTTCAAAAGCATCGATTCTTCGGTGCTTTCTTTATGGTCCAACTCTCACATACATACATGAATACTGGAAAAACCATAGCCTTGACTAGCTGGACCTTTGTTGGCAAAGTGATGTCTCTGCTTTTTAATATGCTGTTTGCTAGGATGCAAATGACAGGTATAGGAGTTAACAAAGACTCTTCAGAAGGAAGAAACCCAACCACAGTCATCCCTAGTGCACATGAGCATGTGTGTATCAGATTAGGAAGGAGAGAAAATTAAAGGATGGCCAAAGCAGAATGATGCACATTGAAAAATGGTTACATGTTCATAGAAACCAATAAAACTGTCCTCTGAAACACACAGATTCTATATCCAGACAAAAACCAAATCATCAACTATAGCATCTTGCCTTGATGGAAGGTAGAGACTACTCTATTTGGAAAGTAGTTTTGTTCTGAAATTAGAAGTAAGGCCAGATAAGCACAGAAAAGGATTAAAGGAATCCTCTTCCTCTGGATTAGAACTTCAGGTCTTGGAGCCCAGAATAGATAAAAGTCCTCCTGAGAGAGATAGCTTTGAAAATGAGCCTGGCCTAACTGTCAGGGCCAGAAATGAATAGGGCTGGACTTGAGGACCCTTCCTTGCCTACCAATTATTTTGTGTGAGTTTTTTTTTTTCAATGTGACTTTTTTAAAAAGGGATTTTTGGATGCCCTCTATTCTGCTTGTAATTTCTTCATCTCATGAAATAAGCCAGTGGTCCATGAACATTGTGACTTCAAAATTGGAGTCTGATCTCTGGAGTAAGTAAATCTTGAATTCAGTCCTAGATCTGCTATGGACACATTATGAGACACTAGTCAGTTCCTCAATTTTTTCTCAACATCTCCTTTTGTAACAGAGATAATGTAGTTTTATTGGTCAGTGACCTCAGGATAAATGCTTTTAAAAATATAAAATTATTTTGCTCCTTTGAAACCCATTCAACAATGATTCATTAAATATGGGTCTCCTTTGTGCAAGGTATAGGGCTAGAGTCTCTGCAACATGATCCCATGCTTAATCCACAGGATTATTGTACCAGGCAGCAAGTGGACCAAGCACTGACATGCATTAGGTCTCTTCTACTTTCTGTTCTAGAAATATCTCTCCTGGAATCCGCCTCTGGTATTTCCTGAGTTTTCCAAGTTTAGATAATAAATCTTCCATTGCACTAGGATAACTTAATACCTTTATTTGCCTGAATTATATTCTAAAAAGAGTTATATAGTCCTGCTGCCCTCAATGAGGCCACAGTAAGCATATTTCATTAGATTTATACACTTAGATTTTACACTGTACAGTACCAAGAACTTTAAACATTCAGTAATTAACACTATACAATTGGAAACAGAATCTGCAAAGGAATAGTATTTTAAAAATTGTGCAGGATGGATTATTTTGAGCCTCAAACTTCGAGTCAGAAAATCCAAGGTGCAGTTTGGTCACCACCCAGTTGACCTATACTTGTTAGTTGTCTTGCCCCTGAGCCCCTCGTCTCTGGCCACAGGGTCACATTATACAAAGGGCCACTTCTGCGGTGACCATCAGATGGCTCTGTTTAATGAAAAAATTAAGGGAATGGGTAGATTGGGGCTGAGCAGACAAAACAGTGAATTTAACTACGAGGCTACCACTAACTGCTGGTTTCTAGTTCTTAGCACATGGACAGTTAATTAACAGCTTATTTTAAAAAGAAAAACAAGCTTTCTCATAGTTCAGAGGGAGAGCTCTGAAGTAACCAGGGCATATTTCTTAAAGAAGAAAAGTCAAGTCAGTAAACATTCATTTGAACACCTACTGAGTACAGCATATCATACTATGTGGTGAGGGCACAAAAGCAAAGGAAGCTGTGCCACATATTATCAGTGAGGGCAACATAAGGGACCATGACGAATGAAGAAAGATCAGGTAAGTGTGGAGTAAGGCTCCTTAGGGGAAGACTTCCTGCAAGGAGAAAGAACTTTCAGACCTGGCTTTGGAAAGAAGTGAGGGTCAAGGAAGGGGCAGCTTGGAGAGAGGATTCCAGCTGCCAGGAAAAACCCTTTGAGACAACAAGTGGGTATATTGGGAAGTGGCCAGAGATGCCAGTGAGATATAAAACAGCTGGTCTAGGGAAGTTCTCTTAGATGGACTCAGTTAGCAAGTGGGACTATGTTGGATTCTCAATTCCGAGAGGAACGTCAATGGAAGTGGTGTTTGATAAAGCTTATTTTGCACATTGAGAAATGGTTACAGGGACTCTCCAGGGTCTGGGAGTCAGTGGGGTAGGAGAGTCCAGGAGGCAGGACAGTCTTGTGGGCATCAGCCGTGGTCTAATTCTGAGATTGGAGCTTTCCTGGAAGAAGTGAATGGGAGAGACTTCTGGGTGGAGGAGTCCCCAGTAGTGTCCTATTAATATCCTCCTTCACCTCCTCATCTCTACACCCTGAAGCCTGGTCCCATGCAGAATAGACAGAAGTAACTAAGCACTGGTTTTATACATGATTAGAGAGAGGATATTTGCTGGTGGAGACCAGGAAAGGCTTTGTGAGATAAATCTGGAAAGATGAATTGAATTTTGACAGGTACAATGATACTTGATGAGGAGGAGAGAGAGTGTGAGAAGGGATATAGATTTTCAAGATAGAGATGATATTTAATCTTGGTTCAAAATGCTATATGGTATGTTATGGCCCTTTATAATTTAATTAAATTTATATTTTATCATTTAAATTTTTAATTTAATTTTATAATTAGATTATAATTTATATTTCAATTAAAATTAGAGAAAGAAGAATGGAAAGCTAACTTGATAATCTCAACTATTTTATAACAGATTTATTGAGATATAACTCATATAACATGAAATTCACTTTAAAGTGTACAGTTCAGTGGTTTTTAGTATATCCATAGAGTTGTGCAACCATGCAACTCTCCAATTGTCGGACATTTCATTACCCTAAAAGGAAACCCCACACCTATGAGCAGTAAACTGAACTATTTTATTTTAACTCACAAACAATGAGAGTAGAGGCTTCAATTGCCAGGAATTCTCTGTCTTCCTTTATCGTTGTTGTTCAATCACTAAGTTGAGTCCGACTCTGCTTCCCCATTGACTGTAGCACACTAGGCTTCCCTGTCCGTCACCAACTCCCAGAGCTTGCTCAAACTCATGTCCTTTGAGTCAGTGATGCCAACCAATCATCTCATCTTCTGTCATCCCCTTTTCCTCCTGCCTTCAGTCTTTCCCAGCAACAGGGTTTTTTTTCCAGTGAGTCAGTTCTTCACAACAGGTGGCCAAAGGACTGGAGTTTCAGCTTTAGCATCAGTCCTTCCAATGAACACTCAGAACTGATCTCCTTTAGGATGGACTGGTTGGATCTCCTTGCAGTCCAAGGGTCTCTCAAGAGTCTTCTCCAACACCACAGTTCAAAAGCATCAATTCTTCAGTGCTCAGCTTTCTTTATGGTCCAAATCTCACATCCATACATGACTACTGGAAAAACCATAGCCCTGACTAGATGGACCTTTGTTGGCAAAGTAATGTCTCTGTTTTTTAATATTCTATCTAGGTTGGTCATAACTTTTCTTCCAAGGAGCAAGTGTCTCTTAATTTCATGGCTGCAGTCACCATCTGCAGTGATTTTGGAGCCCCCCCAAAATAAAGTCTGTCACTGTTTCCATTGTTTCCCCATCTATTTGCCATGAAGTGATGGGACTGAATGCCATGATCTTCGTTTTTTGAATGTTGAGTGGTAAGCCAGCTTTTTCACTCTCCTCTTTCACTTTCATCTAGAGACTCTTAAGTTCCTCTTTGCTTTCTGCCATAAGGGTGATGTCATATGCATATCTGAGATTATTAATATTTCTCTGGGCAATCTTTATTCCAGCTTGTGCTTCATCCAGCCTGGCATTTTGCATGATGTACTCTGTATAGATGTTAAATAAGCAAGGTGACAATATACAGGTTTGACATACTCCTTTCCCGATTTGCAACTAGTCTGTTGTTCCATGTCCAGTCTAACTGTTGCTTCATGACCTGCAAACAGATTTCTCAGGAGGCAGGTAAGGTGGTCTGGTATTCCCATCTCCTTAAGAATTTTCCACAGTTTATTGTGATCCACACAGTCAAAGGCTTTAGCATAGTCAATGAAGCAGAAGTAGATGCTTTTCTGGAATTCTCTTGCTTTTTCTATGATCCAACAGATTTTGGCAATTTGATCTCTGGTTCCTCTGCCTTTTCTAAATCCAACTTGAACATCTGGAAGTTCACGGTTCAAGTACTGCTGAAGCCTCGCTTGGAGAATTTTGAGCATTACTTTGCTAGCATGTAAGATGAGTACAATTGTGCAGTAGTTTGAGCATTGTTTGGCATTGCCTTTCTTTGGGATTGGAATGAAAACTGACCTTTTCCAGTCCTATGGCCACTGTCTAGTTTTCCAAATTTGTTGGCATATTGAGTCCAGCAGTTTCACAACATCATCTTTTAGGATTTGAAATAGCTCATCTGGAATTCCATCACTTCCACTAGCTTTTTTGTTGTGATGCTTCCTAAGGCCCACTTGACTTCACACTCCAGGAGCTCTGGCTCTAGGAGAGTGATCACACCATCATGGTCATGTGGGTCATTAAGATTTTTTGTATAGTTCTGTGTATTCTTGCCACTTCTTCTTGGAGCTTCAGCTTCAGGGTCTGTCTTTCTTAGATGGATAGAAACTTTGAATGACTCTCCTTGATCTTTGAGTCCATGTCACTGCTTCTCTAGGGAGAAACATTCTGATGTGAGCAGATTGCAAGCATGGAGAGGAAAGGGCCTGGAACACTGGAGCCTGGAAAGGAGGGACAGGTGAGAAAGCTTCGTGGACCCTGAGGGAGGGAGAAGGAGAAGCCAACTATGGTTAAAGTTGTGGAGCAGAGAGCAAGGCAGCACTTCCACAGCAGCCCCAGTAATGCAGGGATCTTATAGGACAATTGCACAACTGTTCTTGCCCCACAGACCTTCCGGGGCTCTCCTGAACAGGAAGTCATTTCCCTATTTCTGTAACCCCATCCTGGAGCAGTTGGGCATGCTCATCTCTCCCTTTCTGCCTTGGTGCCAGGCCTGAGCCAGGAACTGTCTCTGAGTTATCGCCCAGAGGTAATTAATCCCTACAACAACCTTATGAAGCTGAGATGGCTATCCCACTTTTGGAGAGATTAACAAACTAAAGCTCATAGAGTTAAAAAAAAATTGCTCAGAATCACACACTAGATAAGTGCCAGCATGTATTTCAAACCCAGGACTCCAACAAGGACTCATCTAGTTTCTGGGTGTTTACTGTCACTAATTCCATGGGGGTCGGTGTCCTTATGCAACCCTCTTGACTCCCCAGGACAGAGAACCAAGGCATAAGAAAAAGTCTACTACCCAAGCCTGATAAAAGCACTGTGGTGACTAAGGTTAGAAAAATCTTTGAACCCCTCACTAATGCTTTTGAGAGCGATGTGATCTTCCCAGCAGTGTCTTTTCTGTTAGCCCTTTGCACATCTGGCATGCTAGATCCCAGATGTGTGATTTTCATCCCATGTGGTGGGGCCACAGCACTGGGGATCCTGCCGGTTCAGCTGTGCTCAAGAAGGCCTGTTTCTTTGACAGGGCCTGAAGGAGGTGGCTAGTGGTGGTTTTGTAGCCCCTGATTTATTACTGTCTCCAACCAGAGACAAGTGCTACATGATTTTGTACACAGACACACATGTGTGCATGCTCATACACCAACCCACACACACTCACACACACACACACTCCATCCATTTGGAGAGGAACATGAAGAAGAAAACATTCACAAGGCATCACCATTGATTTCTCTTTTCTCCCAGATCAACTGGTCTGACTTCTCCCTGTTGCCTCCTTTGCCTGTGGTCTGTCAGCTGGAGGTGATGACAAGGAATATTTCAGACTCTTTCCCCATCTGCTCCAAACACCAGGAAGCTGCAGGCCTGCTTCCCTCCAGGCCAGCTTAGAAATCCTGGTGTCAGGATAGAGCAGCCTTCCAAAAGCCAACCACAGAACATTTAATACCTGTGCAAACCCCACATAGAATTCATATGCCATAGGGTCATGGCTTTATGAGTGTTTCCATGACATGGTATTATTACACCCCAGATCTCTCACCTCATATGTCACTCAAGCATTCTCTGTCAGGAAACCAAGGAATAAACATCCAAAAAGAAGATTAATATTAGAGAGACTAAAAGAGTAAAGTTCACCCAAACCATATGGTGCAGCTCAGAAGGGATGTGCGTCAGCCCTACTCTCTCCCCTCACCCCTGCCTTCCACCTCATCTCCTCTCACACTCCAAACAGAAACCCCTTTACAGTAATGTTGCTTGGTTACTTGTGTCAGAATCAGCGAGGAAACTTGTTAAAGATGCAGATTCCTGGGAATCAGCATTCTGGGGGCGTGGCCTAGGAAGCTGTGTTTCACAAGCTTTCTTCCTTTGTGACTCCACACACATCCACCCCTGTTTCAGTGTGCACTGTCACTACTTCCTTGGGCTGCTGTCTAGTCTAAGATAATTGTAATGAGGGGAAAGACCTCTTTCATTGGGCTTTTACTCCTATGTTTCCTCTTCCCTCTGGAGCCAGAGGGATTGTCACCTCACTTCCATTGGAGAGCATCTAGCTTAGACCCTTCTGAGTCCCAACTCAAGAAAGAGAGAACTGAATTCACTCACAGGACTGGTATAGCCAGTCAGGGCACAGCACTGAAGCAAAAACTCTGACCATCTGGGGTCTTGCAGAGGCCTGGAGCTGAGTGTCTTTGTTTAAAGCCCACTCTCTGGACTTCTGTTACTGGCAGATCCTGTATGCATACCCTTAGGTAAGATGTTCCCACTCTCTGTGACCTGTTTCTTCACCTGCAAAAACAAGGATGATGATGATAATGATATTATAAATTTTGTGAAGACTAAACAAAATAATACTTATAAAGCTCTCACGAGAATGTGTGGTATATATTAAGTGCTCTATAGGTATCATCATCATCGTCATCATTGAGTGTGTAGACAAGGAAAAAAAATTCTTCAAGCTTTGCCTACTTAGGCTTTCTGCTTGCTATTTTCCGATTCCACAAATTGACAAAAAAGGAAAAGCTTAAGAATAAAAGGTTGTTACATGGACCACGAGAACGAGTTGTTCTTCTCCAGTGAGTATCAAGTAAAATGACGTGGGCAGCACTCATCACGGGAGGGACTGCCATTAGTGCGGTGACTGGATGTCCCAGCAGTTTGCCCAGAATTGCCTCACTTTGTTCCTGTTATAACTATTAATACCTTTAAAATGTCCCAGTTTAGATGATATTTGTCAAGTCACCCCAGACATTAGATTTTCAAAAGACATTCAGTGTGGATTGGAAACATTAAGACAGGTTACTAAGAAAGCTTGTGGAATCTCTTCCTTGGAAATATTTAAAACATGACCATCTGGCTGGGATGATTTAGAATAACTGCAAATAAGTACTCATTTATAAACCCCTAAAATGCTTTGTTTGGTTTGGTTTAACTAAACTGCCTTGCCCTGCCTCCAGGAGGTATGTAGGTAGTAAAATTAATGGAAACAACATTCTTAACTACTCAATTTGCCAAACAAAAATTGCTTTGTGCTGTGGGCTAGTGGATGTGAAGGAGCAACCATTTTGAGTGTAGAGCCAATGACACTCTGCCCCAGATTGTGGAAAAGAAATGCTGTAGGTTTTAACAAATTCTTAGACAACTAAACATTTGAAATAAGAAGGCAGACAACTACTTGGGTAAGAATATTGTAAGGATAATTAACAATGGGCCAGGTACTGTATAGATATTAATACATTTCATGCTCAAACTGCTGCTACTGCTAAGTCGCTTCAGTCGTGTCCAACTCTGTGCGACCCCATAGACGGCAGCCCACCAGGCTCCCCCGTCCCCGGGATTCTCCAGGCAAGAACACTGGAGTGGGTTGCCATTTCCTTCTCCAATGCATGAAAGTGAAAAGTGAAAGGGCAGTCACTCAGTTGTGTCCAACTCTGCACGACCCCATGGACTGCAGCCCACCAGGCTCCTCCATCCATGGGATTTTCCAGGCAAGAATACTGGAGTGGGATGCCATTGTCTTCTCCTTCATGCTCAAAAAACCCATAAATTTAGTCCTACTATTATGCATAGTTATAGATAAGAAAATTGAGGCACAGAGAGATAAGTAAGTTGCTCAAGTTAACAACAGAGGCACAATTTGTCCCAGGAGGTTTGGATCTAGAGCTTGTGCTCTTCACCACTATACTTACTGCAAGTTTCCTGGAGACAGAACTGTTCTGTTTAAATGAAGTAGGGACAATAGTACCAGTTAGCTTCTAGTGTATCTGAACTGGTTACTGGTGACAGCAGACTGCCTTGCAACCGAGGGAAACAAATTGGTCTTCACTGAGGTATAATTGAAGAAAAATTCTATTTAATCCTCATGGCATTTAATTCTCATGACATCCATGGAAAGTAGGTATCAGCATTTACATGTCACAGTTAAGGAAAGTGAGGGCTTGAAGAGGTTAAGGAGTTTTCCCAGGCCCCTTAGCAAGTTAGAGACAGAAGCAAGATTCTTGACTCAGGAAGCCTACCTGAGTCCAGAGCCCCTGCTCTTAGCATCTGTAGAAAGTGCCTTTGACCACTATCACTCCAAACACACAGCCTGCAAACTTGAACTTAGAAAGTTACCCTAACCATGTGTGTGTGTGTTTGGGTGTGTGTGTGTGTACACACATAAAAGAGGTAAGAAGAAAGTACAACAATAATGTCCATGGTGGTTTATCTGTGGATAGTAGAATGATGGGTAATTTGTTTCTTCAGAATATATTTTCTAAGTTTTGCTTAATGAACATGTATTTTATATAATAGCTTGACAATTTACATGCCATATACTTCACTCATTTAAAATGTACAATTCACCTATGTTCTCCTCTAGGAGTTTTATAGTTTCTGGTCTTACGTTTAGATCTTTTTATTGCTAAATAATCATGCATTAAATGGAGGTATCACATTTTACTCATCTACTCATCAGTTGAATGTTTATGTCCAATTTTTGCCTGTTATGAACATTTATGTACAAGTTTTTGTATCCACCTATGTTTTTATGTTTCTCTTAGCCATATAGGTAGGAATTGGAATCATTGGGCCATATGGTAATTCTCTATGTAAATTTTTGAGGAACACATGTATCCTTTTGAAAGCAATATTTAAAAAAAAAGCCAGGACCCTCAGAGCCACTTATATGATATTTGGAGCACAGAAGATCATCTTAAAATCAGATGTTCCATGTCAAGCCTCATATAAAATCAAATAAAGAAAAGAGAAAAATGAATAAAAAATAAGACACTCATCCTCAACAGAGATTGAAATGTACATCAAATCATTTGTCTGTTCATGTTACAAATATTTTTGGTATCTATTATATACCAGAAAAGACCAATGGATTTGAAGTCAAAAGATCTAATCGTTGCCTTTCTGGGGCCTCTTGAAAGGTGTCTGTGAGGCTCCGGGAAGACTGAATGCTTAGTATACTATAAATGGCTGTTCAGCTGTGAAGGGGTTATAGTAGGAGTGTTCTCAGGAAGGTGACATTTTCCTGAGGTAGAACAAGAAAATACACTCAATGGAGAAGAAAAGGCTTGAGAGGCAAAGAGAAGATGGGCCCTACATGGGAACAGGACTAGGCTTTGGTCTCAGGCTGCTCAGGGATTATCAAGAGGCCCCAAAGAAAGGATCCAGGCCCAGGACCACCCATGAAGTGCATCTCAGGGCAGAGACAGGCCTGTGTGGCTTCATCTCTTCCCCTGCCTGCCTGCCTGCTCTTTATCCCACTAAAAACTGGTTGGGAGAAGAAGGCACACATCGCCTGATACTTCAGGAGATTGCAATTTTATTAACAAAGGACTAGGGAGAAAGAAGCAAGTTGTGACCATCATTCCCAGTTCCTAGGACTGCTGTCTGTCTGGGGGAGAAGATTTTCAAGGAGATTTAGGGATGCAATCAGTAGTAGTGATAGGTAGAGCTTCCGAGGTGACCTCGGGATTTAGAGAGTGAGAAAAGAGATCATGGATGAAACAGAATCTTTATAGCCCCAGCTCTGCACTCTTTTCAAAACCTTCCAATAGTCTGTACTACCTATAAAACAAAATAAGTCCTTAGTGGCACGATGACCCTTCAAGATCTGACCCCAACTTTATTTTCCAGCCTTACTTCCCCTTGCTCCCCTTTAGTACCTCCAGCCACACTGAAGTATTTACTCTCTCCCAAATAAGGACAGAATCTAAGCTTTGTCTCAAATTAGTCTCAAACTTTCCAGGAAACATATAACGCTTTCTCTGAATAGTGATACTCACAGGTTGTCTTTATTTCTTATCAGAGTGTAGGTCTCTCAGGGGCAAAGACTGTCCCTTAATTCACCTGTCCCTGATAAGAGTCTGGCATGTAATAGCTATTCAGTAAATGTTTGTTGAATCAGTGGATGGATGACAGTGAAATAGAGATATGGATAAGGGGAGTGAGAAGAGGGTTGGGGAATGGGAGGTTGAACATAAGCAGATAAATGCCAGTGCAGGCCATGAGAGGAGGCTTCAAGGTGTGAGACACGGAGGCATGCTGAACTTTAGTCACCTGGGAGTGGAGATTGGTGGTGGGGTGCACAATTGGACAGAGGAGAAAGGAGCATTCAGGACAAGACGGGGATCTATCCTGGGACTCAGACCTGAGCTAAAGAACCAATTGACAGAACGGCTTTCATCTCAGGGATGAATTCAGATGCCTACAGAGACTGAACAGGGAACATGGATGAGTAAGGTGAGGGTAACAATGTGAGCCTCCTCTGATGGGCACCGCCTCTGCACAGCCACAGAGGGTTCCTCAGGTGAACCACCATGGATAGATCTTAAAATGTTTTCAAGAGAAATCAGAAATATATATTTTAGTGAAATCTCCCATTCGTGAAATATTAGAAACTGAGTAGGATTCTTTAAAAGCATTTTATTGAAACATATATACAAAAATGTACATATATCTAAGCAAATTTTCAATTAATTTTCACAAACCAAACACATCCATGTAACTAGTAGTACTCTGATCAAGTATCAGAATATTATCAGCAATTCAGGAGCATTACTCAAATGCTCCCTTCCAGTCCTTACTGTCTCAGCAGTAACCACTATCTTGACTTCTAATATCACAGAATAATTTTGCCACTTCTGTATACTATATACATGGAATCATGTAGTATTTTGTTTTGTGTGTGTCTAGGTTCTTTCATTCAACATTATGTTTGAGGATGTGGTTGTGGATTGCTCCTTCTCAGCTGTATAATATCCCACTATGTGAATGTAGCACAATTTATGTCTATTCTACTGCGTTAAGATATTTAGTTTCAGTTTTTTAACTGTTACACATATAGTACTACTAGGAACATCTAGTAGATGTCTTTTGTGAACATATGTGCACACTTTCTACTGAGTATATATCTAGGAATGAAGTAGCAGTCATAAAATAGGTATATGCTCAGCTTTAATAGAAACTTCTAGAGTGTACAGATTTATATTCCCACCAGCAATGTATGAATATTCCAGTTTCTCCACAACCTTGTCAACCATGATTTTTATTTTTCATTTTAGCCATTCTCATGGATGTGTAGTGGTATTAACATTATGGTTTTGATGTATATCACCCTGATGAATATTGAAGTTGAAAACCTTTTCCTATATTCATTGGCCATTTAGCCTATTTTATGAGGTTCAAGTTTTTCTCTCATTTTTCTACCAAATTGTCTATCCTTTGTTTTCTATATTCTGGATGTGAATTCCTTTGAGAGATAAATGTACTCTGTGTATCTTCTCCCACTCAGTCACATGTCTTTTCACTCCTTGAGTGTACCTTTTGATAAACACAAGCTCTTAACTTTAACATCATCCAATTTGTCAACTTCCTTTTTATGATCAGAATTATTTGTGTCTTGTTTAAGAAATATTTGCAAACTTCACTGTCGCAAAGATGTTATCCTATGTTTCCTCTAAAAGCTTTATTGTTCTACCCTTCATATTTAGCTCTGCAATCCATCTGGAATTGTTTTATTGTATGATATAAGGTAGGGTCAGTAAATATTTTTCCAGATGGATGTTGGATTGTCTCAACACCATTTACTGAGAAAAATCATCCTTTCCCCAATACTCTACAATGTTGCCTTTGTAGTAAATCAGGTTATTGTTTATGTGAGGATCTGTTTCTGGACTCTGAATAGCCTTTCATTCGTTACTTGGTCTATTCTTGCCCCCAGAGCTCAGTGTCTTAATTACTATAACTTTATAGTAAGCCTTCATAGCTAATGGTAAGTCTCTTCCAGCCTTGTTTTTCTTCTTCAAGGTTGCTTTGGATATTTTCGGCCCTTGGCATTTGACTTCTGCATGTGAACTTTAAAACCAACTTGTTGCTTTCTTTTTCCAGTAAGCAGCCTGCAATGACCTCTAAAAATGAGGCGCTATTCACTAAACCCAGAAAACCCCCACAAAATCATGCAAATCAAGAGGTTCGAATCTTCATGTTCACTTTAAGAACACTAGTGAAACCACCCAGGCCTTTAGGGATATGCATATCCAAAAAGCCATCAAGGATCTGAAGGATGTCACCTAAAGAAACGATGCGTGCCATTCCATCATTGCAGTGATCAAGTTGGTAGGTGAGCACAGGCCAAACCCTGGGACTGGACGCAGGATAGGTGGCCCAGAAAGAGTGCTCAATTTATACTGCACGTGCTCAGAAATGCAGAGAGCAATGCTGAACTTAAGGACTTAGATTCTCTGAAGGAGGGAATGGCAACCCACTCCAGTATTCTTGCCTGGAAAATCCCATAGACAGAGGAGCCTGGTGGGCTACCGTCCATAGGGTTACAAAGAGTCAGGTACGACTGAAGCGACTGAGCACACAGAGTTGATTAGCAATGTTGTGCTGGTTTCAGGTGTACAGCAAAGTGATGCAGTTATACCTGCTGAAGTTTTGATAGAAGTCACTTTATGACTGTAGTTTAATTTAGGGAGAATTAGCATTTTCTCATGGTATGTCTTCCATACCATCACTCTGATAAATCTCTTCATTTATCTAGGTTTCTTAGTTTCTCTCAACAATATTTTATAGCTTTTCAGGGTAGAGGGCATACCCACTCTTCATTAGATATATTCCTAGGTATTTGATATTTGTTTATGTTATAGCTTTTATTGTTTTATTTTCTATGTAGCTGTTGCTAATATATAGCAATCAAATTGATTTTTATATGGTGGCCTTATATCTAGTGATCTTGCTAAATTCACTTAATTCTAATAGTTTGTAGATTCTTTTGGATTTTCTACATACATGATAATATTATCAGCAAATAATGAGAGTTTTATTTTTCCTTTTCTGATTATTACTCATCTTTGATCAGGGCCTTCTCTTTGCTGAAGAAATATGCTTGTGGGGGTGATCTATAATTGCTATTGAGAGTCTTTGTTCATACCTCCTTCCACCAAATTCATATTTCCTTTGCTCTGAAAGTATGCTCCTTCCTCTGTTCTCTGTGTCCCAGGGGTCAGTGTAGCTCACAGTAAATCCCTTTAGATCTAGACTCTTTTAAAATCTAATAAGCTCACCCTCTGCATTATTATCACCAGTCTCTTTTGGCTAGAGGCACATGTGGTAAACAATAAAAGTGAGAAGTCAGCATGATTTATTATTCACTCAGTCTTTTCTGGATCGGGAGCTAAGTCTCTGGTAGGGACAGTCTCCACTTCTCTGGTGGCCTACCTGTGCCCTTAGGTTTCTTAGTGCTAACAAGAATATAGTTTCAAGACTGGCTTTATTCTACCTCAAGTGAAACAGCTTAATGCTTGTAAAGATGGTAATTATGGTGTATGGTGCTAATGATGGCATACTGTGGTTGTTTCCTGGTTTCGTGGATTATGGCCCTTCTTCTTAATGCTGTTTTTCACTCTTTCTGTTTTTGTCAGTGGGTTTTGAAGGAGGGGAATAAAGTTTAAATTCCGTTATTACATCATCTGTAACCAGATGTCCCCTTCACTTTTTCCCTGTTCACATTTCTGAAAAATAAAATTTATAGTTTTTTATTATAAGCTTTATACAAACTCATTGTAGAAAGTATAGAAAATAAATGGAGATGCACAGAAGAATCGTTAAGAATGGAATAATAAGGACTTATTTGCCTGAGGAGAGAGCAGCAAAGACTTCGGTTTAACTACAAGACAAGAGGTGTTAATGGACAAAAGAATCCCTTAGAGAGCCAGACAGTGCCAAAATATACAGCCCTCAAAGGGGAGTTTAGTTAGACAAGTCCACAGGACAAGCTGGGTGTGCAAACATAAACAGCCCTCAAAGGGGAAATCTGGGCAGGCAAACACAGAGGGCCCTGCAGGAAAGGGGAGGTTGCAGAAAAGGCAGAAGGTGCAAACAGCCCCGCTCAGAGGGGAGGCATAAAGAGGGTGGAATCCCAGGCGTTAGAGGTGCTGGAAGGCTTATTAAGTTACATTCCGTTCCCTGGGGCTAACGCTCACTTCTTTCCAAAGAAGCATTTAACGCACTTTGCTAAATGGCTTAAGGGGGGCATGATGTCCCCAGAGAAGACAGAACTGTTTTTGCTGGGAGGGACCTCAAGAAGGACCTAGGCCAAAACCTCGTAAATAATGGTCCATGTGCCACTGCTGGCATAAGGAGTTATTTTAATGGTACACGGATTTTTTTTTTTTACTTTCACAGTTATATTTATTTTAGTTTATGTTGGAAAAAAATTATAGCTAACACAATGAAACCACAGTTTCACAGATAGCCTTATTTAGGATGAGGCTGAAGTTGTTAGTCATGTTAGGCCTGGGTTGATTGAAAAATTAAAAAAAAAACTTAAGCAAATAAAGCACAGGTATTGTGCAAACATTGCAAAAATCAAGACGCTTTGGGAAATACTGAACTAGAGCAACCCGTCATCCAGCTATGAGGAAACTAAGCCAGAGAAGAGACAAAGCAGAACCAAGACAAACACTCATGTTTCTTAATTCCCAAACCAGTGTGCTTTCTTTTGTAACTGACTAGATTTCCTAGTCGGAGAAGGCAATGGCACCCCACTCCAGTGCTCTTGCCTGGAAAATCCCATGGACGGAGGAGCCTGGTAGGCTGCAGTCCATGGGGTCGCTAGGAGTCGGACACGACTGAGCGACTTCACTTTCCCTTTTCACTTTCATTCATTGGAGAAGGAAATGGCAACCCACTCCAGTGTTCTTGCCTGGAGAATCCCAGGGACGGGGGAGCCTGGTGGGCTGCCGTCTCTGGGGTCACACAGAGTCGGACACGACTGAAGTGACTTAGCAGCAGCAGCAGCAGATTTCCTAGTTAATGTAAGATAAATCAAAATTGGAAGAGTTTCTAGATATTCAACTTACCCTTCTGTTGATTTAGCCTTGTAATACTTGTTTAGCTATAAACAAACTCTCTGCCTTTGTGTAGTCATTCATTGAATAAACATTACAAAGCATTGTAGGGAGAAATATAAGGAATAGTAAGGTAAGATCATGGAGTTCCTGATCACAAAGAATGTAATTTTATGGGGCATTAGATGGTTAAGTGAAAATAATTATTCAGGACACAGTAAAATAAATGTAGATATAGCAATACAAGAGTAGAAGGACAGAGGAAGAGGCAGTTCTTTCCAGGTGGAAACTGAGAGACTTCATGAAGTAGGTGCTGCTTAAATTAGGCTTGGGTGAATGAATAGGATTTCAGTGGGCAAAAAGGAGGGAGAGGATTTAAATAGATGTTTGTACAGCCATTCATGTTCATAGCCACATTGTTTGTAACAGCTAAAATGTGGAGGCAACCCAAGTGTGCACTGACAAATGAATGGATAAACAAAATGTGGTATATGCATGCTATGGATTATGTTTCAGCCTTCAAAAGGAAGGAAATTCTGACACATACTACATCATTGATGTTGAGGATATGATTCTAAGTGAAATAAGCCAGTCACAAAAAAGACAAACACTGTATTAATCCACTCATGAAGAAGTACTTTAAGAAGTCAAAATCATAGAGGTAGAAAGTAGATGGTGGTTGCCAGGAGCTGGGGTAGGAGGCAAATGGGGAGTTGGGTGTAAGGGTATAATATTTCCATTTTACAAAATAAAAAGTATTCTACAGATAGACAGTGGTAATGACTGCCCCATTTGAATGTACGTAGTACCACTGATGGAGAAGGCGATGGCACCCCACTCCAGTACTCTTGCCTGGAAAATCCCACGGACGGAGGAGCCTGGTAGGCTGCAGTCCGTGGGGTCGCTAAGAGTCGGACACAACTGAGCGACTTCACTTTCACTTTTCACTTTCATGCATTGGAGAAGGAAATGGCAACCCACTCCAGTGTTCTTGCCTGGAGAATCCCAGGGACTGGGGAGCCTGGTGGGCTGCCGTCTATGGGGTTGCACCGAGTCGGACATGACTGAAGTGACTTAGTAGTAGTAGTAGTAGTACCACTGAATTACACATTTGAAAGTAGTTAAGATAGTAAGTTTTATGTTATATGCATATTACCACAACAAAAAAAAGAATTAGAGGTAAAAAAGAAAGGAAGGAAGGAAGAAAACCCCAGACTTAAGTAAACAACAGGAACAAAGATTGAGAGGTGCCTGCGTATATGGTGAGTTTGGGAAATAGTGATTAGTCTGATCAGCTGGAGGCCTATGTAGAGGAGTCAGTGTGTAATGTTCTGAGATATAAGAATTGTAGGACAGGATGAGTCTGAGTTTTGGTGGCCAATGGATGCAGTGCCAAGAAATTTGACTTCTACTCTGTAGATGATGAGACAATGTAAATGGGACTGAGGAGTCACATAGTGACAATTACATGCCTATATCCCCACTTACTTAACACTAAGAGTACCTGAAGTACTCTTTGGTGTAAATCTTTGGTGAGTTCTGAGGAGGACAGAGTACTAATGAACAAGGTCATGAAGCCAGATCATATTATAAAAAGAAACAGGGGCTAGAGGACTGATCAGGCAGAGACACGGTTGGCTGTCCACCTGGACAAAAAGAGTTCCAGAGGGATGGAAAAGCAACTCTTCAACTAGCACAGGAAGAGCCACAGAGAAAAACACAATAGCAGTCATTGTGAGGACAAGTACATTCTCTTTTCTGTTGTGACACTAGAGAGGCCTCAGCAGCTTAAGGCCTCGGAAAAGAAGGAAGGGTAATGACTGCGTGTGATCTGAGGATCCAAAAGGAAAGAGGTGAAATCAGGGCTTGTCCAGTGGGATGGCAGGGCTTGAAGTGGTAGAGAGGAGGCTGGTAAGAAAAGTGAGCTGGAATAGACCATGAGAATTCACCCAGCCATTGCCAAATTTGAAGTTTGCTTCTGCAAAGAGTAGGCTTAAGGGAGAGATAAGCCCTTTATTTCACTTAAGGAAGCATGTCTGGGAATGTAATTGACCCCTGGGGATCCTGGAAGACTGGAAACACAGATAAGCCACCCAAAGTCACACATGTCAAAAAGAAAGGAATACAGCTTCCAAAACAGGCAGAAAGAACAGACAATGCAAATTGAGATCACTCAGGAAGAATAAGCATCTACCACAATTTGCATAATTAATCATTAATATATGTGTGAACATTGTTCTCTGTTCTCAGTATAACTTTATGGTAAGATTTCTGGTCCTATCTTTTAAATTCCTAGGAATGACAGGAATATGTTTTCTTGAAGTAGTTCAGATAATCAGCTATCTGTGGAATTCATGTGACAGATGCTTTGAATCATGTATAATGTTAGTAATCTGCAAATAAGTGTGTTTATACATGTCAGATTAACTAAGGGGTGGGAATAGTGATGAGGCTAATTGCAAAATATCGGAAATTCTACAAATAATTGGTATCCTGCTTTTTAATCCAATTTAATTCAGGCAGTTTTTATTATTTTCCTTCTACAGGCAGAGTCATTTAATGTGTCCTTGGAGAAACTAAAAGGAAAATCAGGGGCTTTCATGATCCTTGGGGGCCTCACAGTCTCGTAGTTGACAGACATCTCTAATATAGGAAGACTGGAATAAACGTGATGGGGAAGCTCATCTAGTGTGTCTTGAAGGTTCAAAGAAGAGAGATCACACTTCTATAGCTCCTAAAATCTAGCTACTGTCAATTGAGAGATACACCACTATTTTATTCCCCACTCAGAAAAAAAAGAATTCTGATAATTAAATTATGACATATCATTGAGTTTAAGAGGCATTCCTTTTCAGGAGATGTTAAATCACTTTAGAATTGATGAAATGTGGTAATTGAAGAATTTTGGCAGTTTGAAATAAGAGAGAAGGCCCACCAAGCAGGGGCTCTTCTGTTTTTTATATACTACATACTTTCTTTGATCATTCACATGACTTCAATCACTCCCTCTAGGATCGTAACTCACAAATCTTCATTTCCTGCCAGAATTTCTCCCCTTAAATGCATATCCTTATATCTAATTTCATTTCTTTCATTTAGCACTCGTGTAGTAGTGCCTATCATGCACCAAGCAGCATTCTGTTTTATATTGTGTCATAAAAGCCTCTGAATAAGTTATTATTATTCCCATTATAGAGATTAAGTAACTTGCCCAAAGTCGTACAGCTAGTAAGTGGCAGAACTAGAAAAAAAAATGGATCTGAGAGACATTGCAAATCCACAGGATTCAAATCTAAAATACTTGTCAACTGAGTGGGGATGGAAGCTGAGAAAGGACAGTTAACAGGAAAAATCATGGCTTTAGTCAATTCAAGCTGCTGTAACAAAATGCCATACACTAGGTGGCTTAAACAACCTGAATTTGTCTCTCAGGGATCCAGAGCCTGAGAAGTCCAATACCAAGATACCAGTAGAGTCAGTTCCTGGTGAGAGCCCTTTTCTTGACCTGTAGATGGCTGCCCTCTCGCTGTGTTCTCACAGGATGGAGAGAGAACAAGCTCTGCTCTCTCTTCCTCTTCTTTTAAGGACATTAATTTCATCATGGGGCCACACACTCATGACTTCATCTAAATCTAATTACCTTCCATTGGCCCTATCTCCAAAGACCATCACACAGCGGGGTTAGGACTTCAACATATTCATCCAAGTAGGACATAAACATTCAGTTCACAGCAATCATCAATAGGGATAAGGAGGTAAAATAAGAAAATTTCCTTTGGAAGGAAAAGATTTAAACTGGACAAGTCCAGTTCTTAGTGCTACAAGAAGTGCAGGTGCAAATATCCTCTACTCAGGTGGAAACACAAGTGTGTAGATTTTGGTAGATACTGGGCTGGGACATTGATTTGGGAGTCAGATGCAGAGCTGAACTTTTTGGGAACAGATGATACGGCTGGTAGAAACGAGCTAAGGACAACTTGAGAAAACTCTACATCTAAGAGAGATAGAAGAGAGGCTCAGTCTGAAGTAGGAACCGTGGAAGGTTTCAGAAGGCAAAGAAGAGAGTTTGAAGAAGGAGGCAGTTTGACCAACGTTAAATGCAGAGGTGGAGAAGAATGACTCAGTAAAACCCTAATGTAAGGTGATGAGAATCTCACTGGTGATGAGAAAGAACTCTTGCATCAGACTGATTCGATGGGGACCAGAGGGTAGTACTATAGTACGAGTGAGGAAACAGGTTCTTAAAATGGAATTTTGATGTGGTGAGGGAACTGGCTTAATGGAAATGTCAAAATATAAGATGCAGATAATCAGAGGAGTTGACTTCTGAAGGAGGCTGGAATAAAGGGGCATCTTAACAAGTAGGAAACTTCATTCTCTGCAATGGAGGGATAATAACAACAGTATTATTATTTTCAACTTTTGCTAAGTATCAAGAATTATTCTAAGTAGTTTATGTGTGTAATCTTATCTAAAATCCTATGGAGTAAACACTATCGTTTTCCTCATTTTACAGATGAAAAATTTTTTTTATTTTTATTTTATTTTTAAACTTTACAATATTGTATTAGTTTTGCCAAATATCAAAATGAATCCACCACAGGTATACCTGTGTTCCCCATCCTGAACCCTCCTCCCTTCTCCCTCCCCATACCCTCCCTCTGGGTCGTCCCAGTGCACCAGCCCCAAGCATCCAGTATCGTGCATCGAACCTGGATTGGCGACTCATTTCACACATGATATTATACATGTTTCAATGCCATTCTCCCAAATCTCCCCACCCTCTCCCTCTCCCAGCAGAAGAGACACTGGTGTATAGATCAGCCTTACAGATGAAAAATTTGAGGCTTAGAGTTTTAAACAACTTTTCTGAGGTTTCAAGTATTATACACAAGATTTCATTCTCAGTCACTTGATTCCAGAATCTCCAGTCTAGACCAGCACACTGTAAGATAATAAAGATTTTGACATGGCTTTTGGGGGGTTTCCCTGGTGGCTCAGCTGGTAAAGAATCTGTCTGCAATGCAGGAGACCCTGGTTTGATTCCTGGATCAGGAAGGTCTGCTGGAGAAGGGATAGGTTACCCACTCTAGTATTCTTGGGCTTGCCTGGTGGCTCAGCTGGTAAAGAATCTGCCTGGAATGCAGGAGACCTGGGTTTGAACCCTGGATTGGGAAGATCCCCCAGAGAAGGAAATGGCAACCCTCTCCAGTATTCTATTATTCTGGCCTGGAGAATTCTATGGACTATGTAGTCCATGGGGTCACAGAGTTGGACACAACTGAGTGACTTTCACTTTCAGAATGGAAGTTTAGGATACGTGTGTCAGATAGCCTAAAACTATGCAGTAAAATGGGACTTCCCAGGTGGTGCTAGTGGTAAAGGACCCGCCAGCCAATGCAGGAGACGTAAGAGACGTGTGTTCGATCTCTGGGTCAGGAATATCCCCTGGAGGAGGGCATGGCAACCCACTCCAGTATTCTTGCCTGGAGAATCCCATAGACAGAGGACCCTGCTGGGCTATAGGGTCGTGAACAGTCCAACTGAAACAATTTAGCATACACATATGCAGTAAAATAGAATTTGAGGCCATCTGTGGCACATAGGCGAAGGTAAGATTGGAGGCCTCTGTGGGAACAGGGAAAATAGGGACTCTACTGTAAGGAACTCAATAGAGAGCTGTCACGGGGTGAATCAAAAGAGTCATGTCCTTCTTACCTACCATAGTGAGAAAAATGATTGTTAAAGGACAATTAATGTGTTTGTTTTTCTTGATACTTCTAAGATGTATCCAGATGCTAGAATACTTGATTGTAGAATTAAGGGTGGGGGAATGGGCCTGTTTTCTCAGCTTCTCAATGTGCTAAATAGGATTCTGACCATGGTAGGCCCATATCAGTGTGCAAAGGAGCTCTTGCACCTCTTTACTTAAAGGTTAAAAATTGTATCCATCTCTGAATTTCTGCAGGAAGATAGAGGGGAAAGGAGTTTGCCCACCCAATGTTAATAGTATATTGTTTACTGACATTCTTCACTAAGTCAGAAAATCAAGATGATGGCAAAAGTTTTATAAGAGCTATTAGACATGACCATTATATCTACTACTGCAGGCAGGAATTCCTCAGAAGAAATGTAGTAGCCATCATGGTCAACAAAAGAGTCCGAAATGCAGTACTTGGATGCAATCTCAAAAACAACAGAATGATCTCTGTTTCCAAGGCAAACCATTCAATATCACAGTAATCCAAGTATATGCCCCAACCAGTAACGCTGAAGAAGCTGAAGTTGAACGGTTCTATGAAGACCTATGAGACCTTTTGGAACTAACACCCAAAAAAGATGTCCTTTTCATTATAGGGGACTGGAATGCAAAAGTAGGACGTCAAGAAATACCTAGAGTAACAGGCAAATTTGGCCTTGGAGTATGGAATTAAGCAGGGCAAGACTAATAGAGTTTTGCCAAGAAAATGCACTGGTCATAACAAACACCCTCTTCCAACAACACAAGAGAAGACTCTACACATGGACATCACCAGATGGTCAACACCGAAATCAGATTGATTATATTCTTTGCAGCCAAAGATGGAGAAGCTCCTCTATACAGTCAGCAAAAACAAGACCAGAAGCTGACTGTGGCTCAGATCATGAACTCCTTATTGCCAAATTCAGACTTAAATTGAAGAAAGTAGGGAAAACCACTAGACCATTCAGGTATGACCTAAATCAAATCCTTTATGATTATACAATGGAAGTGAGAAATAGATTTAAGGGTCTAGATCTGATAGATAGAGTGCCTGATGAACTATGGACTGAGGTTCATGACATTGTACAGGAGACAGGGATCAAAACCATCCCCATGGAAAAGAAATGCAAAAAAGCAAAATGGCTGTCTGGGGAGGCCTTACAAATAGCTGTGAAAAGAAGAGAAGCAAAAAGCAAAGGAGAAAAGGAAAGATATAAACATATGAATGCAGAGTTCCAAAGAATAGCAAGGAGAGATAAGAAAGCCTTCTTCAGCGATCAATGCAAAGAAATAGAGGAAAACAACAGAATGGGAAAGACTAGAGATCTCTTCAAGAAAATTAGAGATACCAAGGGAACATTTTATGCAAAGATGGGCTCGATAAAGGACAGAAATGGTATGGACCTAACAGAAGCAGAAGATATTAAGAAGAGATGGCAAGAATACACAGAAGAACTGTACAAAAAAGATCTTCATGACCCAGATAATTACGATGGTGTGATCACTGACCTAGAGCCAGACATCCTGGAATGTGAAGTCAAGTGGGCCTTAGAAAGCATCACTACGAACAAAGCTAGTGGAGGTGATAGAATTCCAGTTGAGCTGTTTCAAATCCTGAAAGATGATGCTGTGAAAGTGCTGCACTCAATATGCCAGCAAATTTGGAAAACTCAGCAGTGGCCACAGCACTGGAAAAGGTCAGTTTTCATTCCAATCCCAAAGAAAGGCAATGCCAAAGAATGCTCAAACTACTGCACAACTGCACTCATCTCACACGCTAGTAAAGGAATGCTCAAAATTCTCCAAGCCAGGCTTCAGCAATATGTGAACTGTGAACTTCCTGATGTTCAAGCTGGTTTTAGAAAAGGCAGAGGAACCAGAGATCAAATTGCCAACATCCGCTGGATCATCGAAAAAGCAAGAGAGTTCCAGAAAAACATCTATTTCTGTTTTATTGACTATGCCAAAGCCTTTGACTGTGTGGATCACAATAAACTGTGGAAAATTCTTCAAGAGATGGGAATACCAGACCACCTGATCTGCCTCTTGAGAAATCTGTATGCAGGGCAGGAAGCAACAGTTAGAACTGGACATGGAACAACAGACTGGTTCCAAATAGGAAAAGGAGTACGTCAAGGCTGTATATTGTCACCCTGTTTATTTAATTTATATGCAGAGTACATCATGAGAAACGCTGGACTGGAAGAAACACAGGCTGGAATCAAGATTGCTGGGAGAAATATCAATAACCTCAGATATGCAGATGACACCACCCATATGGCAGAAAGTGAAGAGGAACTCAAAAGCCTCTTGATGAAAGTGAAAGAGGAGAGCGAAAAAGTTGGCTTAAAGCTCAACATTGAGTAAACGAAGATCATGGCATCCGATCCCATCACTTCATGGGATATAGATCGGGAAACAGTGGAAACAGTGTCAGATTTTATTTTTTGGGGCTCCAAAATCACTGCAGATGGTGACTGCAGCCATGAAATTAAAAGACTCTTACTCCTTGGAAGGAAAGTTATGACCAACCTAGATAGCATATTCAAAAGCAGAGACATTACTTTGCCAACAAAAGTTCGTCTAGTCAAGGCTATGGTTTTTCCAGTGGTCATGTATGGATGTGAGAGTTGGACTGTGAAGAAGGCTGAGCGCCGAAGAATTGATGCTTTTGAACTGTGGTGTTGGAGAAGACTCTTGAGAATCCCTTGGACTGCAAGGAGATCCAATCAGTCCATTCTGAAGGAGATCAGCCCTGGGTGTCCTTTGGAAGGAATGATGCTAAAGCTGAAACTCCAGTACTTTGGCCACCTCATGCGAAGAGTTGACTCATTGGAAAAGACTCTGATGCTGGGAGGGATTGGGGGCAGGAGGAGAAGGGGACGACAGAGGATGAGATAGCTGGATGGCATCACTGACTCGATGGACATGAGTCTGGGTGAACTCCGGGAGTTGGTGATGGACAGGGAGGCTGGCGTGCTGCAATTCATGGGGTCACAAAGAGTCGGACACGACTGAGTGACTGAACTGAACTCAACTGAATATATCCTTCTCTGTGGCCTTAGTGCTTTGGCCTTTTATGGAATATATAACTTTCATTATATTATGCTTTTTGTGGGAATTTTTTGTCCCTCTATGAGACCATCTGCTTTGGAAAGCAGGGGTTATGTAGTGTCCATATCTGTATTTCCAATGCCTAGATTCTCATAAGTGCATAGTAAGTCTTTAAATTGAGTTACTATAGAGGAGAAAGACTTCTTACCCTACTTCTTGGAAATTATGTCTAGTTCAAATAATTCTGAACTTAAATGAATTCTTGGACATGGACATGTCAGTTTCAATACTGTCACTTTAGATATTATTTAAGTAATCTGCAGAGACAGTTGCAATGTTTCAATAAATATGCTTCTCTATGGTTCCGAACTTGACATATGCAGCATATTTCAGGGGAGTAAAGTTCAACTTTGAAAAATTAAATTTTAGCAATTAAACCCTGACTTAGCAGTTTAGGACTTCCCTGGTGACTCAGTGGTAAAACATCTGCCTGCAATACAGGAGGCTTGGGTTCAACCCCTGGGTCAGGAAGATCTCCTAAAGAAGGAAATGGCTACCCACCAAGTACTCATATCTGGAGAATTCCATGGACAAAGGAGCCTGATGGGCTATCATCTGTGGGATCACAAAGAGTCCGACATGACTGAGAGATTAACACTTTAACTTTCAACACTTCAGCAGTAGAAGGATATTCTAGTGTTAAAGTCTTTAAAATTATGAAAAGTAGAAAACCATTTTCCAACTGTAGTGACTATAAACATTTATGCCACACTAAATTATCACACTGAAACCCCATTTTTTAAATTATATGAAGAGAATTAATAAAAAGTTCTTTAAGTATTCATCTGATACTAAATAAGGATTATTTCTAAAGAATAGCTATTCTTCTTCTTCACATTGTTCTTGCTTTGCCTTTATAATTTGATACAGTTTATATGACAGTCCTTAAGTCTATACAATCTTAAATTTAATTATCCTGATATTTCCTTTCTAAATCTAGAATCCAATTATATCATGGTGGATACACTTGAAACTATGCACTTTAAACTTGCTGTTTCCTAACTGGATTATAAGTCTTAATGTGCTATGGTTTAGTTGCTTTTGTTTACTTAATTTTCTTACTGTTTAACTTTTGCTTCATCTTGCAAACTATATTTTCAGAGAGCAAACATTATCCATTTAAGTTATTTACATGCTTTTGAGGGAGTTTGTTTTATATCATTGGTTTACTGCTACAAGATCCTTTGGACTCTCTTCTCTATGCATGTAGTCTAGAAAGATTCTTTTGCTTTCTTCATATGCTCTTGATTTCCTCAAAAATGTGTTTAAGACACACTTATAAATGGTTTTAGGGAATGGTCAAGCCAACCATAATTGCTTTTGGCCCACTCCATCTTCTTCATGGTCCAGCAATGGTCGAGGTCACACACCCTTTACCACATGGGCCAGTTTATGTCACACCATTTACAGATCACAGTCCTTGCTCATGACCTTGTTCAAAATTCACACAAATGTATGTTTTTAAGCACAAGAGAAACTAGAGTAAAACATATGTATGAATAAATCTGAATCCAACCCATGGCTTAAAAATGATTCAATTATGTGCTCTACCATTGATGGCTTATTCAAGCAACAAAGTTATTCATTTATTCAACAAGTTATTAACTTCTTCCTATACTCCATGTACTCTTTTAGCTACTGGATATACAGGAAACAAAAGAAACTACTCTAGTTCTCATGGAATTTTTATAGCCCCCACCCTCACAATATATAATAAACATGGTAACTAAGTAAGATATATAGCATGTAACATAAAGATAAATGAGAATAATTTCTTAAAAATAGTAAGAGAGATGGTTAGAAAGTATTAGTGAGAAAAGTGAAATTTTACATAGAGTGAGATCTCTGTGAATATCTTTCGGGCACCTGCTCTGTTCCATGCGTTTGGTCAAGAGGCAGACACAGTTCCTGCCTTCAGGGAGCTAACAGTCCAATAGAATCAACAGATATTGAACAAAAAATTACAGTCTGATAAGTGGCCTAAAAGGGGAGAGTATAACTAGGTACTATTAATATAAGGGATGCCAACCTAGGATTCAGGGGAAATTTACTTAAAGAAATGATATTTAAAAAGAGACCTATTGGATGAAGGTTTAGCTATGTGATAATGAAGAACAACATTCCAGGTGAATCAGTATAGTCACTCTGAAATGCCCAGTTAAAGTTCTAGAATCATAGAACTCAGGGGACCTTTAGATATACTCTCTCCAAATTCTTCATTTCATGTATGGGAAAACTAAACCCCCAGAAGATCCAGTTATTTACCCGAGTTATACAAGGAGTTTATTTTTGGGGGTTCCAAAATCACTACAGATGGTGACTGCAGCCATGAAATTAAAAGACACTTACTCCTTGGAAGAAAAGTTATGACCAACCTAGACAGCATATTAATTAGCAGAGACATTACTTTGCCAACAAAGGTCCATCTAGTCAAGGCTATGGTTTTTCCAGTAGTCATGTATGGATGTGAGAGTTGGACTATGAAGAAAGCTAAACACCAAAGAATTAATGCTTTTGAACTGTGGTGTTGGAAAAGACTCTTGAAAGTCCCTTGGACAGCATGGAGATCCAACTACTCCATCCTAAAGGAGATCAGTCCTGGGTGTTCATTGGAAGTACTGATGCTGAAGTTGAAACTCCAATCCTTTGGCCACCTGATGTGAAGAACTGACTCATCTGAAAAGACCCTGATGCTGGGAAAGACTGAGGGCAGGAAGAGAAGGGGACGACAGAGGACGAGATGGTTGGATGGCATCACTGACTCAGTGGACATGAGTTTGAGTAAGCTCTGGGAGTTGGTGATAGACAGGGAGGCCTGGCATGCTGCAGTCTATGGGGTTGCAAAGAGTCGGACACGGCTGATCGACTGAATTGAACTGAACTGAACTGATAAAAGGAGTTAGGATCAGGATTAGGACTAAAACCCAAATTTCTGAGGAAAGCTCCATAGAAAAGGGATTCTCATCTGTTTTTTTCACTGCTACATTCCTAGAACAGTACCTAGAACAGTAATAAATATCTCATTGAATTAAAGAACAAATGAACGGCCTGATTGGTTTGTCAGTGTTGTTTTCTTTTCCATTCTATCATAAAGCTCATACATAATGCTGTGCTAGGGCCATAAGGCCGAGTGTGATGCATGAAGCTAAACACATACATTTCCTGTCCTCCAATAGCTTGTCATATGAAACAGCAGGTCTCAAACTTCTTAATCTCAAGCTCCCTGTACACTCTTAAAAATAACTGAAGAACCCAAAGATATGTGGATTAAATCTATCAATATTTACTTTATAGAAATTAAAACTGAGAAAAATGTAAGTATTTATGTATTAATTCATTCAAAAATAATAATAAATTCCATTATATGTTAATATAAGTAACACTGGGCTTCCCTGGTAGTTCAGATGGCCGAAGAATCTGCCTGAAATGCAGGAGACCAGGGTTCAATCCCTGGGTCAGGAGGATCCCCTGGAAAGGGGAATGGTTACCCACTCCAGTATTTTTGCCTGGAGAATTCCATGGACAGAGGAGCCTAGCAGGCTACAGTCCATGGGCTTGCAAAAAGTCAGACATGTTTGAGTGACTAACACACACACACATAAATAAAATAGCTGTATTTTCAAAAACAAAAAATGTATTAATGAGAGGCGTGGCACTGTCCTACATTGTTTTTCAAATCTGTTTCATGTCTGCTTTAACAGAAGATAGCTGAATTTTCATCTGCTTCTGCATTCAGTTTTCTGCAATATATTGTTTCTGTTGAACCATATGAAGAAAATTTGTACTTTTACAGACATGTAGTTGTAAAAGGGAGTTATTCAATAGGATTTTCAGATGATTCAGATATTGTTATTTGATACTATGTCAATTAGCAGTGATTTTTCAAAGGGTAATTGCAATGTGGAATCCAGACCTCTACCAATGAACTTTTTATACTTTGTTGCATTAAAATCCATCCATCTGTCTTGTTATTTGAATGGCTCTTTTAATCATGCATGATTGTGTATTTAACATCATTCATTGGTCATTTGGAAAATATTGGTTCACTGGGCTATATGGATCCTCCAAATATTTTATTATTGAATTACATAATATGAAAAAATCTCTTTGTTGACATCTCTACCAATCTCATCAAGAAGTTTTTAATTAGTGGGAAACTATCATACTCACAGAGGTAGCTCAAAGTTTTCTAAAATTCTCATCTTCACTTGAAAGTCATTTTCCTTGAGGTGAGAGACTCATTTCATTGATTTTGAAGAAAATGTCTGTTAAAATGCCCAAGGCTGAATATTCATAGTTTGTCTGTTAATCATTCATTCAAGCAAAAATTATATTCCATGGGAAAAAAAGCAGTTAGTTTAGCTAGAAGTCAGTCGCATAAGCTCTTCTTGAGCTTTTCTTGTGCTTTGTTGCATAGCAGGAGTCCATTTTGCATACTTATTTTATCACAGGGAATATTTTTAAAAGAATTCAAGGGTCAAGAATCAATAAACATTTTTTCTACTGTTTCATCAAGAACATCCTTAAGTGAAACTGGTTTTGTTGCTGTTGCTCACTGCAAGTGTGTGTTGGTGAATACAACTGCTAGTACGCTTTGGTGGCTCTGCTTGGATGTGTGCCAAGGCTCTATTTTTACCCTCTGTTGCTTTTCCACCATCAGGCTAAATGCAGCCCAGTAATGAGGCAAATGTGCATGCATGCATGCTAAGTCGCTTCAGTTGTGTCCAACTCTTCGTGACCCTATGGACTGTATCCCTCCAGACTCCTCTGTCCATGAGATTCTCTAGGCAAGAAAACTGGAGCAGGTTTCCATGCCCTTTTCCAGGGGATCTTCCTGACCCAAGGATCGAACTTTATGTCTCTTATGTCTCCTGCATTGGCAGGCAGGTGCTTTACCACTAGCGCTACCTGGGAATGAGGCAAATAATGACAGTATTGGAGAAATAGCTTTGACTTCACAGACCCCATGAAAGTCTCAGATCCCCTGGAGTTTGCAGACCAGCCTTTGAAACCTGCTGAATTAGACCATCCCTAACAGTTCTTCTAGTGTCTCAGTATCAGTAGTTCTATAAAATTGATTTTTTTCCCCAACATTTTAAACTTCTTATTCATGTTAACATTTCTGATTGGCACTTAAATTAGGGCTTTACCCGCTCACTGAAGTTTTCCATGAATTCATCTTATTCCTTTTCCATGCTCCTCATTACATGAATGGATCTTTTACTCATTCATGTAACACTTGCTTCATACAAGTCATTACTGACATGGTTGAAGTAAATATGCCTTCCGGCCTGTCCTTCCAGACTCCTTTTTAATTGCATCCTTAGTGCTATTCGCTCATCCCTATTTGTCTTCTCTCAGCCTTGAAAACCTAGAACCTTGGAACTATGAAATTGGAAAGCGTCTCCAAAGCAGAGCTGGAAGTGATATAGGCAAAAGAAGATGGGACAGAATTTGGGGGTTCCGAGAGCAATCTTCTTATATCTCTTTAGGCAGAGGAAAGTGGAACTGGCAGTGGTTTCATCAGCACATATTCTGATTTCACTGATCTGGAATGTGACCCTGACATTGGAATTTTTTAAAAAGCTTTCCAGATGATTCTACCATATGCAGTCAAGATTATGAACAGATAAGGAAACTGCAGCTTATCAGTGTTAAAGTGGCTTATTCCAGTTAATACAACTGTCAGGGTGGAGCTTGAATTCCAGATTTCATACTCCTCCAATCAAGGACTTTGCTGCCATAATGCCTCCTCTTAAAGTTGAAGTGAGACTTCAAGGTTCAGGGAGAATTGTGGATGACAGAGCTAAGAAATATGTACTTAATAGTGTGTAAAACCAGGAGTGAATATGGAAATTAAAAGAAGAGGCAAAGAGCTTAGGGCAAAGTGCCAAGTAACTGAAAGAAGCATATGTGTGGGAGACAGAGAAAAAAAGAGAAGGAAGTGGAGGGAAAGAGTGAAGAAGGGAGGTATGGAACAGTGAGAGCCAGGATCAAAGAAAGAAAGAGAAGCAGACATGACAAGGAAAAGGTGGAAACATTGCTGAGGTAGAATGACACCCACACTCTTCTAATAATATGAAAAAAATGTTAAAAATAGCATCACACAAACAGCCTTCTTAAAATGCCTTTCAAGGATGGATAAGCATCATGCCTTGCAGTGTTACATGTCATGGCATTGATTTGTTGATAAAATGATTCAACAAGAGAGGGCCATCAATTCCCTGAGCCTAATATTTAGCAATCACCTATTGCTTTCCCTATGTGATGAGTCAGTAATTCTAGAGAATGATACTCTTATCAATAATTTTCTATTTGGTGCTGCTACTGGAGAACCAGCCTATGTCCAACAATGGACAGTTAAGACAACACATGTCAGAATACTTGGCAGTACATGAGAAACCATCTGCTGCAGTCCCACCAACATCTTCGCTACCCCAACAAATGGGTATGCTCGCTCCATTCACTTGCATTCCTCAAAAGCCTGCTCAAACGTTTCACTTCTTCAATTAAGCTAAACCAAGCAGTTATCTAGAGATGACTGCATGTCCTTTATTGGGAAACTGATGCAAGATCAGAACCCATCTTAATTAAGGTCAATTGTTCTTAGTCTTGGCTACACATTTAGGATCACCTGGGGAGCTTTTAAAAATTCCAATTGCTATGCAACATTCCTAGGCAAGAGGTAAGACCCATTTATCAGTATTTTTTTAAACTCCCCAGATAATGATTGTGTACAGCCAGGGTTCAGAATCTGGGCCTTCTTAATGATATATACTGGACGACTTTATGGAGACCTAAAGAATGAACAATCTGCCTTGTTTACTCCCAGCTGCCCCAAGAAAAAAATGTAAAATTATAATAAATACATTCCCAAATCTACTAGTGATATTAGGCAAATCAAGTTTCAGGAAGTTTCATGACTATCAGGACCCACAGGAAGATGAAGAAAGCCCCATGGAGGAGGAGACTGATGGTAGATGCTTAACTTTGAGACACCCTTCTTTCCTGGCTCCTTGCCTGTCTCTCTGGCAACATTTCATTTCCCTTTACAAGCTCTTCGTCCTCTATTTATCCCATAAATGTTAATAGCCTTTAGGGTTCTTTCTTAGTCTTTCTTTTTTCTTATCCTACATATACCTTATATAAGCTCATCCACTCACATAGCTCGTTATTGATATCATCCATAATTGCGTTTGTCTAGCCCGTTTCTCTCTTCTGTCTTTGAGCTTTCTACTGAATACATCTGATTGGATACTTTACGGGTATGTCTGTATACAAACTCAACATCTCAATATCCCTACCTCTCTACTCCCTAAGTCCTCCTGTGCTACATCTAAAGGAATGGCACCAACAGCCAAACTCACCCAATTGCCTGAGTTAGAAATCTTGACTTCTCCCTTCATCTCACTCCCCACGTCTTCTTAATTTGCTCTATCTTTCTGCTATACCTCTCTTCAGTCTATTTTCTATACTGCGATCAAAGGTATTATCTAAAACCCAATGTCTATTAACACTTGCTTAAAAGCCCTTTAATTCATTGCCTCTTGAATAAAATTCAGATTCATTAAAATGGTGACCAGGGACTCACATGAGGTGGTGTCTACCCACACCTCTAATCCCATTCCTGCTACTCTTTTTCTTACACTCTGTGCTCCAACTACATTGAATGTCTTTTAGTTCCTTGAATGTGATACTTCCTTCTCATCTCTGGGTAAGCTCTGTTATGTTCATTGTGGCAATTTCAGGGCCTCCCACAGTACTTGGTACAAAGTAATCACCAAGGAGCACTTGGGGCTTGTGTGTGTGTGTGCATGAGAAACTGAAGCCTTAGAATGTTCTCCTTCCTGACAATGTGCTAACTCATTAGCACTAATATATTGATTCGCTTTCTGACCCTTATGGCAGAAAGCAAAGAAGAAGTAAAGAGCCTCTTGGTGAAAGTGAAAGAGGAGAGTGAAAAAGTTGACTTAAAACTCAACATTCAGAAAACTAAGATCATGGCATCTGGTCCCATCACTTCATGGCAAGTAGATGGGGAAACAGTGACACACTTTATTTTGGGGGGCTCCAAAATCACTGCAGATGGTGATTGCAGCCAGGAAATTAAAAGACGCTTACTCCTTGGAAGAAAAGTTATGACCAACCTAGATAGCATATTCAAAAGCAGAGACATTACTTTGGCAACAAAGGTCCGTCTAGTCAAGGCTATGGTTTTTCCTGTGGTCATGTATGGATGTGAGAGTTGGACTGTGAAGAAAGCTGAGCGCTGAAGAATTGGTGCTTTTGAAGTGTGGTGTTGAAAAAGACTCTTGAAAGTCCTTTGGACTGCAAGGAGATCCAATTAGTCCATCCTAAAGGAAATCAGTCCTGAATATTCATTGGAAGGACTGATGTTGAAGCTGAAACTCCAATTCTTTGGCCACCTGATGCAAAGAACTGACTCATTTGAAAAGACCCTGATGCTGGGAAAGGTTGAAGGCAGGAGGAGAAGAGGATGACAGAGGGTGAGATGGTTGGATGGCATCACCAACTCAATGGACATGAGTTTGAGTAAACTCCTGGAGTTGGTGATGGACAGGGAGGCCTGGCATGCTGCAGTCCATGGGGTCACAAATAGTCGGACATGACTGAGCGAGTGGACTGAACTGAACTGAATCTACTGATTCAGAATAATAATGCTCCTCTTACCCTACTTGATTCTAATCTCTGTTTTTTTTAACCTTGGCTGAGCAAACCTCGCTCTGGCCTCTTATCCTATTGACCTCATTTCTTGATGGTTTACCACCAACCCTGACCTTTTTATTTCTTCCCCATCTCTGACAACCAGGTGCATCACTGCTTAATTCTGCCTTAATAGTTTAGAAGGAAGGACATTAATATCCACTGTTCACATCAGAAACACTCTGTCTCTTTCTAGGATCACCTCAAAGTCCCCTATCAGAGCTATGCTTTTAGTAGTTTTGTCCAGGTTCTCTATTAATGCAAAATAAAGCATTTCAGCTATGTCTGAAATAATTTTCCTAATCATAAACTGAGTATATTGTTTCAGCTGTGCCTTGGTTCTGATTCTCATTGTACATTTGCTTTTGAAACAAAGGGACTCTTTTGTTGTCCATGTCAACTGAGGCCCCAGCCCCAAAGTTGAGGTCAGCTCCTTAACAGCTTAGAAGTCGGGACAGAAAGAAAGTTCTTCCTCTCATCCCCAAGCCAAGTGAGAGGACTCCTCAGCCGCAGATATGTTCTAGAAGGACTTGATGCGTGTTCTCAGAAGCTTGGTTCACACAGAGTCCAGTGCCGTGTCCTCACCTGGAAAGGTCTAATGAAGAGACTGGCTAGAGCCATCTGACAGCTGAATGAGGTGAGACAGCTTGGGCTACAGTGGACACTATGGAAGGCAATCACACCAGTTGTCTTTAAAGAATCACGTGCAGCAGAAAGAGTTTGTGAGAGATACGTCATAAGGGTAGATGTAGAGGAGTTTTAGAGGGTCAGTCATAAGGCCTATTGCCTGTGTAAGCAAGCAGTACCATATGCAGGGTCTCAGCAGGAAAACGCTGGAAGAACCTACTAAAGTGTCCCCCAAGAGAAGGATCCATTACTTGGACGTCTCCCTCAGGGGGTACAGCAACGCCAGAGTACTATAGCACTAGTCAGAGGGTTTTTGCCCCGTTTACCTTTCTTCCATACCTCTACTCCTTCAGGAACTGCTGGAGAAGCGGATTAAAAGCAAACAGACAAAACTATGTATCCCCCTGCTCCATTACAGTTTCTGATTTATGTCAAGCCTGTACTGGTCAGGATATGAATAGAATTGGATGAAAAACTAAACTTTTGATACAATTTTGAGCTGGTATTTTTATTACCTGAAAACTGAGATTAATATCCAAAATCTAAGAACTAAGTTTCAAGAGGCGATTCAGGGATAGGAAACTGGCTTTGAAAGACAGGGGTTAAAAAAAGCATGAAGTTGTTTGCTGTGGGTATCCCACCAAGTTGAGCCCTTTCAGGAAACTATTACTCTAGTACTGCTAGTTTTTAATGGGGCAGGAAAAAAGGGCATATGACGTAAGATTAGTAGATAGTGTGCTAACTTTTTATCAAACATGCCAGAACTAATATACCCAAATGGAGTTCTCTTCAAGAGGATTCACTTCAGAAGGTTCTGCAGTTCTTTTACTAATACTGCCTTTGCTCAAAATATGTCTTAAACATCTCTTTAGGAATTGCTTCCTGGGTTTATAGCATATTATTTTGCAACTTATCTATGGATAATCTTCATCCTGCAAATGTGGGCTGGATTATTTGAAATACTTAAATGTTTTTTGGAGCCAAGTCTAATGAGTAGAGTGAATAAGTTAGCTGAGAAATTCCACTTGGGGTGAAAAAAATCCCAGGTTATGACTATGAAGTGGATTTCTTCCATGACTTTTACTGGCTGAAAAGGCAATTAAAATTTAAATATCCAAATGGTTGTGAGTCACGGCAGTGTTATTTGAAGCACAAAGTGACCAAGTTGGTGTCCAACTTTAAGAATTGAATTGTCCTCAGTCTCTTGGTAGGACAAAAGCAGGTGGGAGTTGTCAGATCTTTAGAGAAGATACCATCAATCCTTCAGGATCATGGTTTTTGTCAGTTCTTCTAATTGTGATGTCCTGGCATTTAAAGCTTTATGTCTGACCCTTATCTGTTACTTTTTAAACCATAAATTTCTTCTTCTCCTGAAAAGCTAAGTCATCTCCCAGCCTCCTTTTCTTTAGACAAAACAACAAGCACAGTTGTTGAACAGCAACGAAAAATCTGGTTAATTGCTCTCTGAGGACTGAGTGAAACTGTTTCACATCATTAGAAAAAAATGAAAATGGTCATTTTGAAATTCAGAATGACTATTAATGACCAATAAAATCAGTATGCTCTCCATCTGCAGTTAAAGTCCCCATGAAAGGATTCACACATTGGCTTTCACTGTTCTGTCCAATTTTGAAATTTCCAGAACCTACCAAAGTCTGCCGGATAGCTTCCTAACTCCCTCCATCCTCAGAGTGAGTAATCTTCACTGAGCTATCCCAGGCCTTCATGCTTTGCTTCCGGAGGCACCTTTTGCAGTTCCAATGCTGACCCTGTTGCTGGAGTGATCTGAGGAGTTCTCCCCATCTTGAATACCAATCAGAACCACCTCTGAAAAATCAGCTCCTAACTTCATCGAAGAGTTAACTGCTGTTTGGAACCATCCAGGTCTATTCAATATAAAAAACATATGTTTAAAATTGACATTTGGACCAATTTTTGCATTCATTAGATCCCAGATTTAGAAGAATTGCATGTGATTAACATTACGAAACATAAACACTGTGTTCCAGTGATTCAAAAGAAAGCCAGGAAATTTTGTATTATGGTGTTTTTATATCTTCAGAACGTCCCATGTGACTCCCATAAATATCTCCCTCAAATATACCTTATTCTGTAAAATTCTACTTTATACTGTTTGAGCCTCAAATTTTAGTGATGCTTTTTGACATCACAGCTACTTCATTTAGAGTCTAGCCCATTGGCTGAAATCTTTTTTGCCCACACTGCCTTTGAACCATCTGGCTTTGTGGTGGTCATAGCTAAATCTCCACTGGAAAACGGTACCAGTGGAGACTTGCAAACTTACAAAACAATGAAATTAGAGGAGACCTTAGAGATCATCCAATCCCTAAAACTGAGACTGCTGAGGATGCAAGAAGGGGAATATCTGGTCCTAGGTCCTCAATAAATATCGAGATACCAAGGGATCAGAGTAAATTCAGAGCACCTGAAAAAATGAAAACAGACCCAGAGCCAGGAAGGGAAAGAAACCAGCTTAGCCTTTGGCCCTGAGAACCAGTAAGGCCAGAAGCAATAAAGGTCAAAGTAGACAAACAAAAGGAAACTTTTCCAGGGTCTGCAGTCTATTCTCTGAACACCAGAGAGAGAGAGAAGGCTATTTTTCCACCCTCTGAAAGGTAAGATGATAGGCTAAAATCAGCTGATTCAGATGTGGGAAGAATCTTTTGAGATCATCCTTGCCTAATCCTTTATTTTATTTTAAAAGAGGAAACCAAGGCCCCAGGAGGTTGTCTAATATAAAGATGGCTAGTGGCGCACCTGGACTAAGAATCTGTTACCTCAGCTTCCAGTGTAACCTTTCCGTTACGCTACAGCGCAGTCCTGCTCAGTGCTTGCCACGTGCCAAGCGCATACTAACGCTGCTTGACCCAAAATATATCATTTAATCTTCCTGACAACCTCTTGATGGTCAGTACTTTTATCATCTCCATTTTTTCAGCTAAGTAAAGTTGTACAAAGAGAGGTTAAGGTACGTGTCCAGGATCACAAAACAGAGGCAGGATCCAGACCCACACTGACTCAAGAGTCAGAGAGCTTGCCATTCCGTATTCCCTACAGAAAGAGGCCTTTCAAGACTTCTGTGCTCATCATTGTGTTGTAAATTATCCCTTAGGACCTGATGTACCTTCTCTATTTTTTCTAACTTTGTACCTTATAAACCATTTGGAAGAAGTGTTAAAGATATACTAGAGACAACATATCAGGAAGAGGAGAGTTTTCTTCCCCCGAGCTCTTAAATATCTAAAGAAGTCCTCAGTAACAGAACGTAATTAGGGCCCTCAAGTTGAAAAGGCAAACACTGTGCATGGCGTGTCTAGGAAGGGCCCTTATGAAATCCAGATAGAGTTCTGAATTAAAAATATTGGGGGGGGGAGTAGAAATTAGCCCTAGAAGGCTAATTTGCTTAGGTCAAGTGTTAATAGAAAAAGAAAAGAAAAACAACTAATAGTTACTAAGTGCTTACACTTATTAATTCATTTAATTCTCACAACATCCCTATGAGTTTAGGTATTATTGTGATCCCCACTTACGGATGAGGAAAATTGAGGTACAGAGAGAGAAAGCGACTTGCTAAAGGTTAGACAATTAGGAATTAGGTAACAGAGTGGAAGTTCAGAATTCACTAGATGGTTTTCTGTGTTGTATTTTCAGTTAAATATTCATTAAAATAACTGTTCCATTTCCTATGTCATGGGATCTAGGTAAAGAAAGCCCACATATCTAGTAAGGCCACATCTTACTAGTGTGGGTACATGTTTGAAAGTGAGATGTGTAAGACAACTTGCTGTCCTACATTTGGAGAACTGGTCATCTTTCCCTAGGAAGACCCCCTTTGAGGTTTTAAACTATGCATATTGGTCATGAGCTCCCCCCACACACATTTTTAGCATATGTACGTGCTAAAATTGTTAGGCCCAAAGTAAAACCGATCTCGACAGCAGCTGCAAACTTAGGAAACTGACAAATATCCCTGGAGGGCAGAGCTGCAGCTGGAAAGATCTGATGCTTTGATGGCACCAAGGAAAAGCTCAGAAACACACTGTTCCCCATCTTCTGTTTGCCAAAGCAGGCTCCTTGCTTCTCCCATACGCCTCCTGTGGCCTGCTGAAATGGCAACCTCTTTTTGAAGTCTTACTTATATCTCCAGTTAGAAATGATTGTTCCTACTTCCATCTCCCTGTTCTGCCATAGGTTTACATTTTAGCACTTACTGCTTTTGATCTTCTGTGGTTAACGACTTAGATGTCTGTTTCCTCCACTGGGGTATAAACTATTAGAGGGTGGGGACCAGAACATCAGTATCACCTGGGAGCTTATGGGAAATGCAGTTTCTTGGGCCCACCCCAGTCTCACTGAATCAGAATCTCTGGGGATGGGGCCCAGGAATCTGGGTTTTAGCAACTCAGGTAATTCATTATGCACCCTAAAATTTGAGAACTACTAGAGCACCAATCCCCAACCTTTTTGGCACCAGGGGCCAGTTTCATGGAAGACAATTTTTCCAAGGACAGGATGGGGGATGTATGATTCAGGCAGTAATGCAGGTGTTGGGGAGTGATGGGAGGGGCAAATGAAGCTCCGCTCGCTCAGCCACTGCTCACCTCCAGCTGTGCAGCCCAGTTCCTAACAGGCCATGGACCAGAGCCAGCCCACAGTCTAGGGATGGGGGACCCCTGCACAAGAGGATTTAAAGCCGTGCAAGTGGACAGGCGATGGAGCACAAGTGAACTGCAGTCAGCTGGCTGGGCTTAGTACCTTTGAGTGGAAGAGACCACATAGCTCACCCTTCCCTATCCCCATCTATTATACATACACCCCTCCGTTATGTCTGTCTATAAATACAAGTGAAGCAGCCAGAAGGAAAGAAGCCAATGGGCACAAATGAGGTCTGCAAGTTTTCGAATGAGACAAAGCCCAGGCAACTGGTGAAGATCACAAGACCTGGCCCAGAGGCATCAAGGATGATTCTAATCATTTCAGCAACTTACAACTAAAGGCACCTCCATGTTATCACTGTTAGCAGAGGAACAATGGGAGAGTTACCTGGTCTGTGGTTTTTAAATCATAAAATGTTACAAAGAGGTTAAATTTGCTCTGATAATCTTCCTGGCTGCCCAGATTAAATTTTTTAAAGCTCAAAGTCTTCTGTGATCCTCGAGCTCCCATCCAGTTAATGCACGCCACTTGCTCTGCATACAGGGTCCTCCCTGACCTGGTTACAATGCCACCTTTCCTACCCGTCACACAGAACACAGTTATTTGTAGTCACATCGAGTGAACATTCTGGAACAAGGCAGAGCAAGTCTCCATCAATTAATGAAAATGATTACTTACACATGTGTCTTTTACCCCTGTAGTTTCTATCAAATAGGAATTAGTACCCCCTTGGAGCAGGAACACAATACATAGCTAAGTTTTTGTTAATTAATATACGTTTATATTTTTATTTTAAAAGGTTTTTCAAATTATAAAAGTAACACATAATCTTGATAGGATATTCAAGTTGTATGTGAGGACACAAATGATTCCTTTAAACAGAAGTATCAGCTGTTAATAGTTTCTCATTTTGGTTTCAGAAACTTTGCACGTACATGCAATAATATATTTGTTGTAGTGTAAGCCTTTTTAAATACCATGTTCTACAGTTCACTCTTTTCACTTAATTTATCCTGGATGGCTTTCTACCTCAACAATTAGTTCCACCTCTTACTATTATAAAGATATGCCATCATTTATATAACTATTATTCAGTTCAGTCGTTCAGTCGTGTCTGACTCTATGTGACCCCATGGACTGCAGCATGCCAGGCCTCCTTGTCCATAACCAACTCCCAGAGTTTACTCAAACTCATGACCATTGAGTTGGTGATGCCATCCAACCATCTCATCCTCTGTCGTCCCCTTCTCTTCTTGCCCTCAATCTTTCCCAGCATCACGGTCTTTTCAAATGAGTCAGCTCTTTGCATCAGGTAGCCAAAGTATTGGAGTTTCAGCTTCAGCATCAGTCCTTCCAATGAATATTGAGCACTGATTTCCTTTGCCTGAGTGCTCAGTCGTGTCCAACTCTTTGACCCCATGGACTGTAGCCCACCAGGCTTCTCTGTCCATGGGATTCTCCAGGCAAGAATACTGAAGTGGGTTGCCATTTCCTTCTCCAGGGGATGATTTCCTTTAGGATGGACTGAGTTGGATCTCCTTGCAGTCCAAGGGACTCTCTCTTCTCCAACACCACAGTTCAAAAGCATTAATTCTTTGGTGCTTAGCTTTCTTCATAGTCCAACTTTCACATCCATACATGACTACTGGAAAAACCATAGCCTTGACTAGAGGGACCTTTGTTGGCAAAGTAATGTCTCTGCTTTTTAATATGCTGTCTAGGTTGTTCATAACTTTTCTTCCAAGGAGTAAGCGTCTTTTAATTTCATGACTGCAGTCACCATCTGCAGTGATTTTGGAGCCCCCAAAAATAAAGTCTGTCACTGTTTCCATTGTTTCCCCATCTATTTGCCATGAAATGAGGGGACCAGATGCCATGATCTTAGTTTTCTGAATGTTAAGAGACATTTAAATTGTTTACATTTTTGCTGTTATCATAATGTTCTAATTAACACTCTTGTATTCATTTACTCAAATATTCATCAATAGTTATTGGTCTCTTTATGTGTGACATAAAGTGGGAAGGACTAGGTATATGTATCCGAATAATATTCCTTGCCTTGTGGAACTTACAATCTAGTAGCAGAAATATGTAGCATAAATGAAGATAATATAATCACAAATTAGGGAAGTGTACTAATGTAGAGTTGGCTAGGAACACTTACCTGAATACAGAGCCAGAGAAGGACTTTTTGAGAAGCTGACATTTAAATTAGGGTCCCAAAAGTGGAAGCGCGTTCCAGGATAAGGAACACCACTCGCAAAGCCCGAGGCGCAAAGGAGCTTAACATTTTCCAGGAATGCAAAAGAGTCCAGTGTGGCCAAAAAACGGTGGATGAGAGAGTGTGGCATGAAATAACACTGGAAAGGTAGGCAGAGACCAACTGTAAAGTATCTTGTAAGCCTTGGTTTGAAGTTTGGGTTTTACCTGAAGTGTTATGGGAAGCCAGTGAAGAAATTCATTCAGGTCAGTAATATGATCAAATATATTAAAAAATACAGATATGAATACAGATAGAGGTGTATAAAAGACTACTCAGATACTCTGTGGAGAACAAATTATAATGAGACAAAGGTGAAGCCAAGAAGGAACCAATTCCAGTACTAGAGGCAAGATAGCCTGGTTTGGGCCAGGCTAGTGGCAATAGAGATAGACATATTTAAGATCTATTTACAAGGCAGAATTGACATGAATAACAGGAAGGGATGAGGGGATTAAAGAAGAGAAACCTAGACAATTAAGGAGTCGTGGAGATATTCACTGCATGGGGAAGATTAGGAGAGAATCTGTTTTGGGGGAAGGATGGATGAATCAAGGGCCCATTTTGAGCATGTTAAGTCTGAGATGCTTGGGAGACATCCAAATGTAGCATTGAGTATGCAGATTAATCACAAGTTTGGAGCGCAAAGGAGATGTTTGGACTGAAGATATAAATTTATCAGTGTATTTAAAGTCAGGTGAAAGTATGAGGACTGATGACACATGCGAGAAACAGGATGAGAGATGTAGACCAACCTTCTTTAGGAGAAACAGTGCTCTGACTTGTATCGGAAGAATAGGATCCAGAGACAATCGTACATGAATTGAGTGATGGGAGGAAAGGAGCTCTCAAATCATGATTTCTTATATTGCTTAAAGTATAGGCGAGGTCGTGGACTGAGAGGAAGGGAAGTGAGTAGAGAAGAGGATTTTAATAGAGGGGAAATGTACAAAATCTTGGAATTCCCTGGTGGCTCAGATAGTAAAGAGTCTGCCTGCAATACAGGAGACCTGGGTTCCTGATCCCTGAGTCAGGAAGATCCCCTGGAGAAGGAAATGTCAACCTGATAAAGAGGCTAGAGAAATATCGTAGGATTACTGATAGCACCAAGAACACATATGAGGTGTGGAATCATATGACCATATTTAAGGTGAAACCTGTCTGCCTGATTATATGCTTTTATCCAGCTACATTCAGCTGCTTGGGTACAAAAATGGGGAAGGCAGGTGGTTAAGGATGTCTTAGTGTATTTGTGAAGTCAAGTGGGCCTTAGAAAGCATCACTATGAACAAAGCTAGTGGAGGTGATAGAATTCCAGTTGAGCTATTCCAAATCCTGAAAGATGATGCTGTGAAAGTGCTGCACTCAATATGCCAGCAAATTTGGAAAACTCAGCAGTGGCCACAGCACTGGAAAAGGTCAGTTTTCATTCCAATCCCAAAGAAAGGCAATGCCAAAGAATGCTCAAACTACCGCACAATTGCACTCATCTCACGCGCTAGTAAAGTAATGTTCAAAATTCTCCAAGCCAGGCTTCAGCAATATATGAACTGTGAACTTCCTGATGTTCAAGCTGGTTTTAGAAAAGGCAGAGGAACCAGAGATCAAATTGCCAACATCCGCTGGATCATAGAAAAAGCAAGAGAGTTCCAGAAAAACATCTATTTCTGTTTTATTGACTATGCCAAAGCCTTTGACTGTGTGGATCACAATAAACTGTGGAAAATTCTTCAAGAGATGGGAATACCAGACCACCTGATCTGCCTCTTGAGAAATTTGTATGCAGGTCAGGAAGCAACAGTTAGAACTGGACATGGAACGACAGACTGGTTCCAAATAGGAAAAGGAATACGTCAAGGCTGTATATTGTCACTCTGTTTATTTAACTTATATGCAGAGTACATCATGAGAAACGCTGGACTGGAAGAAACACAAGCTGGAATCAAGATTGCCGGGAGAAATATCATAACCTCAGATATGCAGATGACTTCACCCTTATGGCAGAAAGTGAAGAGGAACTCAAAAGCCTCTTGATGAAAGTGAAAGTGGAGAGTGAAAAAGTTGGCTTAAAGCTCAACATTCAGAAAATGAAGATCACGGCATCCAGTCCCATCACTTCATGGGAAATAGATGGGGAAACAGTGGAAACAGTGTCAGACTTTATTTTTCTGGGCTCCAAAATCACTGCAGATGGTGACTGCAGCCATGAAATTAAAAGACACTTACTCCTTGGAAGGAAAGTTATGACCAATCTAGACAGCATATTAAAAAGCAGAGACATTACTTTGCCAACAAAGTTTCGTCTAGTCAAGGCTATGGTTTTTCCTGTGGTCATGTATGGATGTGAGAGTTGGACTGTGAAGAAGGCTGAGCGCCGAAGAATTGATGCTTTTGAACTGTGGTGTTGGAGAAGACTCTTGAGAGTCCCTTGGACTGCAAGGAGATCCAACCAGTCCATTCTGAAGGAGATCAGCCCTGGGATTTCTTTGGAAGGAATGATGCTAAAGCTGAAACTCCAGTACTTTGGCCACCTCATGCGAAGAGTTGACTCATTGGAAAAGACTCTGATGCTGGGAGGGATTGGGGGCAGTAGGAGAAGGGGATGACAGAGAATGAGATGGCTGGATGGCATCACTGACTCGATGGACGTGAGTCTGAGTGAACTCCGGGAGTTGGTGATGGACAGGGAGGCCTGGTGTGCTGCGATTCATGGGGTCGCAAAGAGTCGGACACGACTGAGCAACTGATCTGATCTGAGTGTATTGCTATAGGTCTATAGTAAAAATACTTGGAAATAAAATTACTTAATCAAAGGGTATGTGTTTAGTCACTAAGTTGTGTCCAACTCTTTGCAACCCCATGGACTATAGTCCACCAGGCTCCTCTGTCCATGGGATTCTCCAGGCAAGAGTACTGGAGTGGGTTGCCATTTCCTCCTCCAAGGGATCTTCCTGACCCAGTGATTGAATCCTGGGTCTCCTACGTCTCATGCATTGCAGGCAGATTCTTTATGCTGAGTCATCAGGGAAGCATCTGCATCAATACATTTGCAATTTAAGTGGACAGTTTTTTTTAAAAAAATACTATTTTCATCTCTGTCTCTTTCAATGCAACAAAAACAAAACAGTAGCTCAGCTGGTAAAGAATCTGCCTGCAGGAGACCCTAGTTCAATTGCTGGGTTGGGAAGATCTGCTGGAGAAGGGATAGGCTACCCACTCCAGTATTCTTGGGCTTCCCTGGTGGCTCAGCTGGTAAAGAATCTGCCTGCAATGCGGGAGATCTGGGTTTGATCCCTGAGTTGGGAAGATCCCCTGGAGAAGGGAAAGGCTACCCACTCCAGTATTCTGGCCTGGAGAATTCCATGGACTATACAGAGTTGCAAAGAGTCACAAAGAGTTGGACACAACTGAGAGACTTTCACTTTCAACTGGATAACAGTATTATCTAAGACCAATAACTTAGAAATTTCAAAACAGAAAAGCTTAATATGATTTAAGGAGAAAAGCAACTTCCTTGTATAATTTATCCAGTGTATATGAAGTTTTTACTGCAGGTTAGTTGACTGAGTAAGGGTTCGGGGTGTTTGTGTGTGTGTGTGGTTGAAAATGCAAGGTGACCTACCTTGCCCTGAACAGATCCAAAGATACCCTGATTGAGCCCAGAGTGTACTCATAGCGGTTTGCGGTTATTTCCACTGATTTTTCACAGTGCTTTCCCACTGTGCATGTCTGTGTCAGCAAAATAGAGTGGTTTGGCGAGATATGATTGGGATTTGCTATGAGTGGGGTGGAGCTGTCAGATTTATATGGATTTTTCTGTTAAAAATATATGGCCTTCCTCTTTCACTCGCAGTAACTGTGAAGCTCATTTGGGGCTGCTGCTTCCCAATCACTTGGCTCCCCATGTTCTAATGAATTACAGTACAATTCTCAGAGGGGCTACACTTCCGGCTGACACACCAGACCAGAAACTCAGAGCGGTTTCTTCTCCAAATTTCTTTCCGGGGGTCCACAGTTTCATAGGTCTCTCCTGTCACTTAGCAGTCAGAGGTTATTGTAACTAACTGGGTGTCTGTCCTCCACTGGCTCTCACAGTTTGATTTGCACACACTTAGCCCCACTGATGGAATCACCATGTGGCCTAAAGTGATGATCCTCTTGTTCTCCAACTCTTTTTAAAAATAATTCCAGCTCTGCCTCCGGAAATGCCCTCTTAAAACTCACATCACATGTTTTTCGATAAAATGACATGACTCAGAGAATATAAGCATCTAGAATTGTATCTCATAAAGCTCAGCTTTCAAAACTTAAGTGTGTTGAATTGAAGCCAGTCAAATGAACTACAAGCTGGCTGGAGGAAGACAAACAAAGAAGAGTGATGAGTGACTTTGGGCTGAACAGAGGGATGCCTGCTGTGAGGCTGTCAGGGATGAGGAACCATTTAATTGTTGTCTCTCTCATCATCATTCATAATCTAGAAGGCAGATGTTAAAGCCACCTTCATGAGAATGTAGGTGACACTGAATTTAAAGGCATTCTCCAAGGCATAGAACATGTTGGTGGAAAGTTCACAAAAGAAAAGGATATTTTCTCCAAAGTGGTCACTGCTGTAATAAAAGGTTCAGAGGTTATCTGACCATGCATGGTATCTACCTGTCCCAGATCTGAAGGGCCTCAGATAAGCAAATTGGGAGCTTGAAAACAGGGTTAATTTTACTGTTCACGTGCATGCATCAACTCTGTGACTGTAGACCACAGGATACAGAGATCTATTTTTAAAATATGGTGGGCACTGCAGTGGCCTTGTGCTAGGAACTGAGTTTAAAGTAATGCTCAAAATCTCCAAGCCAGGCTTCAGCAATACATGAACCGTGAACTTCCAGATGTTCAAGCTGGTTTTAGAAAAGGCAGAGGAACCAGAGATCAAATTGCCAACATCTGCTGGATCATGGAAAAAGCAAGAGAGTTCCAGAAAAACATCTATTTCTGCTTTATTGACTATGCCAAAGCCTTTGACTGTGTGGATCACAATAAACTGTGAAAAATTCTGAAAGAGATGGGAATACCAGACCACCTGACCTGACTCTTGAGAAAACTATATGCAGGTCAGGAAGCAACAGTTAGAACTAGACATGGAACAACAGACTGGTTCCAAATAGGAAAAGGAGCACGTCAAGGCTGTATATTGTCACCCTGCTGATTTAACTTATATGCAGAGTACATCATGAGAAACGCCGGGCTGGAAGAAGCACAAGGTGGAATCAAGATTGCCGGGAGAAATATCAATAACCTCAGATATGTACATGATACCACCCTTATGGCAGAAAGTGCAGAGGAACTAAAAAGCCTCTTGATGAAAGTGAAAGAGAGTGAAAAAGTTTGCTTAAAGCTCAACATTCAGAAAACGAAGATCATGGTATCTGGTCCCACCACTTTATGGGAAATAGATGGGGAAAAAGCGGAAACAGTGGCTGACTTTATTTTTGGGGGCTCCAAAATCACTGCAGATGGTGACTGCAGCCATGAAATTAAAAGACTCTTACTCCTTGGAGGGAAAGTTATGACCAACCTAGATAGCATATTCAAAAGCAGAGACATTACTTTGCCAACAAAGGTTCTTCTAGTCAAGGCTATGGTTTTTCCAGTGGTCATGTATGGATGTGAGAGTTGGACTGTGAAGAAGGCTGAGCGCCAAAGAATTGATGCTTTTGAACTGTGGTGCTGGAGAAGACTCTTGAGAATCCCTTGGACTGCAAGGATATCCAACCAGTCCATTCTAAAGGAGATCAGTCCTGGGTGTTCTTTGGAAGGAATGATGCTAAAGCTGAAACTCCAGTACTTTGGCCACCTCATGCGAAGAGTTGACTCATTGGAAAAGACTCTGATGCTGGGAGGGATTTGGGGCAGGAGGAGAAGGGACGACAGAGGATGAGATGGCTGGATGGCATCACTGACTTGACGGACGTGAGTTTGAGTGAACTCTGAGAGTTGGTGATGGACAGGGAAGCCTGGCGTGCTGCAGTTCATGGGGTCACAAAGAGTCGGACACGACTGAGCGACTGAACTGAACTGAACTGAACTTAGCTATTCAACACATACTTACTGAGTACCAACCAGCCTTGTGCTAACACCGTGCTACTTTCTGGGACTATAGCTATGAAAGAAACAGATATGAACTCTTGCTGTCAAGCTCAGAGTCTATCTAGGGAAGAGACATAATAAATAAGTGACCAGATAAATAAAATAATTACTACAGATAATGAGAAATGCAATGAAGGTTTAGAGAAATCTAGTGAAGGGGCTATTTTGGATAAAGTCATGAAAGATAGATCCCTGAAGATGGACACTTAAGCAGAGACCTGAAGGATGAAAATGAGGTAGTTTCAATAAGAGCTAAAGGAAGCACTTTTGTGCTGGGGCCTTATAAGGGAGGAAGCCCAGAGGATTCATAGAACAAAGAGGAAGCAAGATGTAGCGAAGCAGGAGAAGAGTGACAAGACATGGGGTTGGACAGCTAAGCAGGAACCAGCTGGTAAAGGGAGAAAGATCACCATAAAGAGATCACAGCATCATCTTTTAGCTATTTCAAATCCTGAAAGATGATGCTGTGAAAGTGCTGCACTCAATATGCCAGCAAATTTGGAAAACTCAGCAGTGGCCACAGGACTGCAAAGGGTCAGTTTTCATTCCAGTCCCAAAGAAAAGCAATCCCAAAGAATGCTCAAACTGCCTCACAATTGCACTCATCTCACACGCTAGTAAAGTAATGCTCAAAATTCTCCAAGCCAGGCTTCAGCAATACATGAACCATCAACTTCCAGATGCTCAAGCTGGTTTTAGAAAAGGCAGAGGAACCAGAGATCAAATTGCCAACATCCGCTGGATCATGGAAAAAGCAAGAGAGTTCCAGAAAAATATCTATTTCTGCTTTATTGACTATGCCAAAGCCTTTGACTGTGTGGATCACAATAAACTGTGGAAAATTCTGAAAGAGATGGGAATACCAGACCACCTGACCTGCCTCTTGAGAAAGCTGTATGCAGGTCAGGAAGCAACAGTTAGAACTGGACATGGAACAACAGACTGGTTCCAAATAGGAAAAGGAGTACGTCAAGGCTGTATATTGTCACCCTGCTTATTTATATGCAAAGTATATCATGAGAAACGCTGGGCTGGAAGAAGCACAAGCTGGAATCAAGATTGCCAGGAGAAATATCAATAACCTGAGATATGCAGATGACACTACCCTTACGGCAGAAAATGAAGAACTAAAGAGCCTCTTGATGAAAGTGAAAGAGGAGAGTGAAAAATTTGGCTTAAAGCTCAACATTCAGAAAACTAAGATCACGGCATCCAGCCCCATCACGTCACAGCAAATAGATGGGGAAACAGTGTCAGACTTTATTTTTCTGGGCTCCAAAATCACTGTAGATGGTGACTGCAGCCATGAAATTAAAAGACGCTTACTCCTTGAAAGAAAAGTTATGACAACCTAGACAGCATATTAAAAAGCAGAGACATTACTTTGCCAACAAAGGTCCATCTAGTCAAGGCTATGGTTTTTCCAGGAGTCACGTATGGATGTGAGAGTTGGACTATAAAGAAAGCTGAGCACTGAAGAATTAATGCTTTTGAACTGTGGTGTTGGAGAAGACTCTTGAGAGTTCCTTGGACTGAAAGGAGATCCAACCAATCCATCGTAAAGGAAATCAATCCTGGATATTCATTGGAAGGACTGATATTAAAGCTGAAACTCCAATGCTTTGGTCATCTGCTGTGAAGAACTGACTTATTGGAAAAGACCCTGGTGCTGGAAAAGACTGAAGGCAGGAGGAGAAGAGGATGACAGAGGATGAGATGGTTGGATGGCATCACTGACACAATGGACATGAGTTTGAGTAAACTCCTGGAGTTGGTGATGGACAGGGAGGCCTGGCGTGCTGCAGTCCATGGGGTTGCAAAGGGTCAGACATGAACTGAACTGAACTGAAGAGCTTGGATTTTAGTCTAAGAGCGATTAGCAGCCTCTGATGGAATTTTACAAGGAACCCATCTGATCTAAGTTTGAGGCGGATTACTTTAGCTGCTCTGTGGAGAATGGATTGTAAACAGTCAAGAGTAGAGGCAGAGAAGTCTAGAGAGAAGGCTGTTGCAGACCAGATGGAAACTGATGACTCGGACTAGGGTAATGGAAATGAAGAGGGCTGAAGTGGGCAGATGAGAGCTGGAGTAGGAGGTAGAAATGAACTGGATGGGAATTAGTAAGGATAAGAAAAGAAACATTTTTTTATATTCTGCCTCCTTTTATGCAAACCTCTGAATAGTATCATCTTAAACCACAACAGTGCTGTACAAACCCCAGAATGGGTTTGAGTCTCCTGAAAATATTTCCACCCTCCCCAAGCAAGGCTGAAACTTCTTGCAAGGGAGTTGAGTTGGTGTTAGCACAGTTGGACACTGGCCCCTGTTGCAGAGTGGTAGGCCCCAGAAATTTATACCAGCGTCATCTCCCTCAAGCCCAGTGAGCACTGATCCTAATCTAGTCATGACCATACAAAGGCAGTCCTTTACCATCATTCACTTTTATGGTTGAGATTTTCTCTCCAGGCCTCTACCCTGCATTTATTTCTATGTGAATTCCTAACCCACCCTTCTTCCCATTAGTGTCATCTGTAAACTTAATGATGACCACATTCTGTATTTTAGCCTCCAGGTCGTTTAGAAACAATGTTCTCTGTATTTATTTTTGAAGTCATGAGCAGATGGCTGTGCTATATGAACACAGACACTGAAATCTGAATCAAGGAATGAGACTCGTTCCCCACAACTAGAGCTAAACTTTATACTATAGAGTTTAATTTAATATTGGAGTTAGTGTTATAACCAAAATAAAACTTACATCAGAGTTGATCTGAAACATCTAATAATGTGATTGTTATAATGCCACGAGAAATGATGCTTGTGTAAATGACTTATATACATTTCTATTCCACAGTTATACCAAAGCTATAAAGCTGTATAGTTTTCTTATAAGAATTGTTGGTTATTGTCTCTATCACCCACCTGAACACAGCTCATCGTAAAAGACAATTGTAATCACTGTAGTTACAGGGATGTGATTCCCTTGCTGCACCCAGTCCTCTCCTATACCTTCCCCCTACACCAGGTCCTCAAGTAGCACGCTACTTAAAAAGCACACTTCCAGATCCTTAAGGAGCACGCTTCTACATCTAACCACACTGGAAAGAGAGAGATAGCAGAAACTCCAGCTTCTGAGGCTGTGGACTTTTTGCCTGAAACAGTCATAATATCCCTTTTCTGTGGCATGACTAAGGAGTTTATAATGTTGGGAAATTACATCTTAGACAATACATTCTTAGACAACCCTTGATATAATTTTGCCTTGCTACTGTGGGAGCATCTAACCTACAAGAGAGGTATTCTTACTGGAGAGTTACATCAAAAATTTTAGGTTGAAACCTTATTTATATGGACGTTAAAAGCTGCCAAATGCTACTTCCCTCATGCTGCCAAATTCTCATATTCCTTTATGGAAGTGAAATATTGAAGAATTTTTCTACCAGTCTCGCCCTTCTGGGGTTTCCCAGGTGACAATAGTGGTAAAGAAATAGCCTGCCAATGCAGCAGACATCAAAGACACAGGTTCGATCCCTGGGTTGGGAAGATCCCCTGGAGGAGAGCATGGCAACCCACTCCAGTATTCTTCTCTAGAGAATCCCATGGACAGCGGAGCCTGGTGTGCTGCGGTTTAAAGAATCACAAAGAGTCAGACACAACTAAAGCGACTTAGCACACATGCACACACATGCCCTGCTGAGCTCACAGGCTCCTCAGCCCACCCTACTCCTAATTTTTCATTTCCTGTTCTTCTGAAACCTGAAGGCCACAGAAGTAGATGTATGTCACGATAGCAGCCCATGGGTCTGCTTTGCTTTCTCTGAAACTTGTGGGCTTCACTTATCAGACCCAAGTTTCACCAGAGAAGAATCCTTCTATTTCCCTTATTAGCAGCTGCTATCTTTTCTTCTACTACCTTGGCTTTTCCTTTTATAGTCAAAAGCCCACTTAGGATCGCCCTTAGGCCTGTCTTCCCAGAAAGCAGCCCATCATTCTTTCTTGTGTTTTTTGGACTCCCACCCTATTTTACGGTATCTGCCTATGAAACATACAAGAAGAAGAGCTATTACAATGCCATAGCATTGTTAAGAAAAGTGAAGACCTATCAGGCCACCTACATAATCTGCAGGACCCCATGCAAAATGAAGATGTGGGACCTCAACTTTTAAAAAATGCCATTAAAGGCACTAGAATGCAAAGCTTTTTTGCTTTCTGCCAGTCTCTTGACTCTGACATCTTTCACTTGCTATTTAATGTTTTTCTACGTAAAGAAATAAAATTTTAAATAATTAGCATGAATTTTGCCTTTCATCTTGATATTGTGCACGTGAGACTTAATTGTTAATAGAGCATTTAGGTTGTATGTGAATTACCAAAATTATACAATTTATATTTTATAGCCTATATATATGCATATGTATTTTGTTCTTACCATAACAGTGGGATCACTGCACAAAATTAACTCAACTATTTTTACTTCACTTCTTGACGTGTGGACATTCTACCAATGTTCCCTACCTTCAGATTACTGATAAGTAAGAAAGGACTGATAGAAATAGGAACTGTGGGTTGCTCTAGCTTTCCCTTTACTTCTGTTTTCATCTTCAGCAAAGTGATCGGCTAATACAGAGAAGCAATATGAGTAAGAAAGAACTTGATAGGATTCTTTTATGTTTCATAGAAAGCCTCTGCCTTCTTCCTGTGTTTGAAATGAGTTCTGGTGTGACCAGAAAGTGTAGCCTCTTGAGGCTCTCAGCCCCTCTGCTTCTCACTTGCACACACTCGTCTTGCACTCCCACAGGTTATGGATTCACCAGAATTCTGTCCTTGTGGAGCTCATCACAAACACTCTATGTTAATTGGAGAGCAGAGAACTATAAACACACATATTGGTACATCTTCTCTGCTCACATGCATGCTTCCTTGTCTCATTAGATTTCATTTACAAAACACAAAATGAAAGACAAAGTTATCAAGAATTTCAAGACAGCAACAGGAGAGCATTAAGCCAAATGCAGGGCTCTTTCGAGCACAGGGCCCTTCTGAGTATGAGGACGAACTCTTATAGGATTGGGGAGTTGGGAAAATAGGTGGAACAGAACCTTGACTTCGCCAAAGGAAATCTCATTACGAAAATCCCCTAACCTATTGGACTTTCTGCTCCAGTTTCTATCAAGAACATCTGAAAATTTTGTTTATATCTTCAGCTAAGGAAGTAGAGAAGATAGGTGGGAACTCTGCCAATTTTTTCATTCCAATTTACAAGGAAACTTCACGGAGGTCAAAGTGAGAGACCAGGTAGTGAACCTATATAACACAGACTACTTCTTAATTATAAGGGAAATTTTAAATGCATTTTCAGTGTCCCACTTATACTTTTAAAACAACTGCTGTCACTTAAAACTAAGAAATGGTGATCAGAGAAAAATTAGAATAAAATTTTCCATCCAGCTTCTTTTGTAGGGAGAATTTGACTTGTGCAATTCAAGACTTATGTCAGTGCTTTTGCAAATGTCAGAATTATCAAATTATGTAATGAGGTTTATAATAATGTCTTCATCAGGGTTCAATAAGCTGTTCTCCAGCTGGCAGTTTCCTGGAACTGGACTTTCTTTTGAACTTCGGAAATTTTGCACATTTAAAAGAGTTCATATTTTATTTCACACTGGGTTTCTGTGCCAAGGTTGCTGTTCTTTCCAGCTTCCCCATCAATTAATATTTCTTTGCACAAAGTCTGTAAAGCCCCATAAATGAAGCTCTTACGGTTTGTAATGATTGATTTCCAATATGTGGGGAATATTAAAGGTAATTACTGAGTTCGTACTTTGACTTCCCATTTGTACTTATTAAGAATAATAATATATATTGGCAAAGTACTTGTTCCAAAGTGTTCCTGTCACTAACCTTCAATCCCTCCCTGAATAGTAAGGATGAGGTAATGGCTGGAAATAAAAACCTCTTCCAATGGTTCTGTGCTATGTCCAACCAGGAGGACAGGTTATTGTCTCTGTTCAGAGGGCAGCATCATTAAAGAAAAAAATCAAGCCCCAATCCAGAAAAAAATTGCCATACAAAGGACTACTTTGGTTAATCTCATTTCTAGTGTATTTTCTGCTAGGGATGATCCAGGTTGGCAAGATGGCTTTGCCAGTTAGCTACCAGTCCTTCTCTTCACTTGATGTTGACAAAAGTGGTCACCATGCCTAGACTCAAGGCACAGGATAGACGCAGTCTCTGTTGCCTCTGTCTCCTCCTCTCAAGATTCCCTGATGGAGGTGGCTTTTTCCCACAAGACCTACTTACTCCCATCCCAGAACTACCTCGAAACCCTACACATTTCTTTGGTTTTCATAAAAAGGAACAAAGTGCCTATCAGCATCAATTATAGGAAATGAAGGGGAACAAAGGTTCTCTGTCCATCCCCAGCTTGATTCTTCATCTTTTCCATATTTCTACACACATGCCCTGGCTTTGGAGTAGTAAATATACTTTGGTGACTGAAAAGTTAATTATTATTTTAAAATCACAGAATGTCTGATAACAATGAAAATATCCTAAAAGCCATTAGATACACAGTGTCTCCTTAAATGACAGATCTTTTCTTGCACCTTGAAGTCTGATATACTGCCAGGCCTGGATCCACTCAAGATGGGCCTTGTAGAGCCGAGTCTGGAATCGAGACAACCTTAATGAACCCCATTCAAGCACAGACAGCATATCCTACACTTAAAACAGTAAAATGTGAAGTTATTTGGGACAATTTCCTGACAACTGGTTTTTAAATCTCTCTTCAGATGATCCTAGGGTCTATCAGTTGTGACCTTCCCCAGCAATTGAACTTCTGCCCAGGAGCAAGGGGAGAGGTGGGGAGACTAATCTAGTTATCTGCAGCCAGCATTTCTTTTCCCCAGGAAAGATCTTGACCTTAGAAGTGACTGAAGCATTGAAAGCCCCTTTCCAGTGTTCAGAAAAAGTAAAGGGAGCTAACCCCTTCTGCTAACCCCAGCTGAGTGTGAGGTGTATTTGTCCTGTGGAGGACGGATTGATAGACAGAGCTGCAAGTTGGTCATGCTTTCCCACCAGTTACACATTGTAGCCATTTTAGCTTCAGCCACGCACGCCAAATTGAATTAAATGCTTTTTAAAGTCTCCAAAGCAGGAAAACATCTTTCTCCAACTGGGTTTTTTTTTGTTTTGTTTTGTTAATGAGTGTCTGCACAATAAAGATGTGGTCTGTAGCTTGTTTTCCAAGGAGAAATCCAATTTGGCTCTCGGGGATGTTGCTGCTACTCAGATACAGTTTAATTCTTTAATTGAAACAGCTGCAAAATAGCTTGTGGACAACGGAATGTTCCACGGGCTTTCCTAGAGCTGTCTGGGTGGAGACCACCTTCACTTTGGGGTTCTGAATCCCCTGAGCTCATCAGATTTGTCAAGAAAATATCTCCTCTGGGATTGGTTGACCCTGACTTTGGCCTCTTGGAGCTGTGGTTAAGTCTGTGGCCGACTTCAATGGGCTTAACTTGACTCTTTCTTATTCAGAAAGGTGCTAGCATTCTGCTGCCCTGAACAAAGGCATGAACCAGCTCCTCTCTAGACGCTTCCAGGAATCTCTGTCTTCTGTAGCCTGTCCAGAAGGCAGCCTGTTATTATGAAGCCTCTTCTCTAAGCACCTCACATGCACTTCCCTGATTTGTTCAAATACTTTGGGGACAAAAAAGGTTTGGTATAAATGAGGAGATCTGCTCAAGGTCACACACTTGTACCCTCTGTCTACCAACACCCAAAGGATAAGTCAGTTAGAGAGATGGGACCTCAGAGTTTACTCAGAATCTTCTTAAAGACATCACTGGCTTTCACCAAGTTAAATTCTTGAGCTCTTCAAGGTGTGAAACTGTGTCCTAGTTATTTCTGTTTGTACAGTGTATCACAGGTGCTCAGCAAATGTAGAATGATGATGATATCTAGGCCAAAAAAATCTACTCCCTATTTCTTCATTTCTGTTGTTCAGTCGCTCAGTCGGGTCCAACTCTTTGTGACCCCATGGACTGCAGCAACCTCACGGACTGCAGCACATCAGGCTTCCCTGTCCTTCACTATTTCCTGGAGTTTGTTCAAACTAATGTCCAATGAGTAGATGATCCAATCATCTCATCCTCTGTCTCCCCCTTCTCCATTTCTAGTGACTGATGATAATGATGATGATATGTAGACCAAAACCATCCACTACCTATTTATTCATTTCTAGGAAAAACTTGTCCAAGAGTGTGATCACACAAGTAACTGGCCGCCAGCTTTTTGTTAACTATTCACTTTTAACCTTTATCCTTTATGGCCCACTTTTTCTTTCTATCTTGTTCCTGTGTTTTTCGCCCATATATACTTAATCCTCTGTTTTCTTTTGATTGGCTAGTTGCTTGAATTATATTTTGTCTACCCTGGGCCTTACTTTTCCCATCACTCATCCTTTCTAAAATATATTGAGAAACAATACATATTGTTATTTAGTTGCTAAGTCATGTCCAACTCTTTTGCAACACCATGGACTATAGCCTCCCAGGAAATCCATGGGATTTCCCAGGCAAGAATACTGAAGCGTGTTTCCATTTCTTTATCCAAGGATTTTCCCAACCCAGGGATTGAACCCACGTCTCTCATATTGCAGGCAGATTCTTTACCACTGAGCCACTAAGGAAGCCTCAGTTCAGTTCAGTTCACTCGCTCAGTTGTGTGTGTGTGACTCTTTGTGACCACATGAATCGCAGCACGTCAGGCCTCCCTGTCCATCACCAACTCCCAGAGTTCACCCAAACTCATGTGCATCGAGTCGGTGATGCCATCCAGCCATCTCATCCTCTGTTGTCCCTTTCTCCTCCTGCCCCGAATCCCTCCCAGCATCAGGGTCTTTTCCAAGGAGTTAACTCTTTGCATGAGGTGGCCAAAGTACTGGAGTTTCAGCTTTAGCATCATTCCTTCCAAAGAACACCCAGGATTGATCTCCTTTAGGATGGACTGGTTGGATCTCCTTGCAGTCCAAGGGACTCTCAAGAGTCTTCTCCAACACCAGAGTTCAAAAGCATCAATTCTTCGGCGCTCAGTTTTCTTCACAGTCCAACTCTCACATCCATTCATGACCACTGGAAAAATCATAGCCTTGACTAGATGGACTTTTGTTGGCAAAGTAATATTTCTGCTTTTGAATATGCTGTCTAGGTTGGTCATAACTTTCCTTCCAAGGAGTAAGTGTCTTTTAATTTCATGGCTGCAATCACCATCTGCAGTGATTTTGGAGCCCAGAAAAATAAAGTCTCACACTGTTTCCACTCTTTCCCCATCTATTCCCCATGAAGTGATGGGACCAGATGCCATGATCTTAGTTTTCTGAATGTTGAGCTTTAAGCCAACTTTTTCACTCTCCTCTATCACTTTCATCAAGAGGCTTTTTAGTTCCTCTTCACTTTCTGCCATAAGGGTGGTATCATCTGCATATCTGAGATTATTGATATTTCTCCCAGCAATCTTGATTCCAGCTTGTGCTTCTTCTAGCCCGGCGTTTCTCATGATGTACTCTGCATATAAGTTAAATCAGCAGGGTGACAATATACAGCCTTTACGTACTCCTTTTCCTATTTGGAACCAGTCTGTCGTTCCATGTCCAGTTCTAACTGTTGCTTCCTGATCTGCATATGGGTTTCTCAAGAGTCAGGTCGGGTGGTTTGGTATTCCCATCTCTTGAAGAATTTTCCACAGTTTATTGTGATCCACATAGTCAAAGGCTTTGGCATAGTCAATAAAGCAGAAATAGATGTTTTTCTGGAACTCTCTTGCTTTTTCAATGATCCAGTGGATGTTGGCAATTTGATCTGTGGTTCCTCTGCCTTTTCCAAAACCAGCTTGAACATCTGGAAGTTCATAGTTCACGCATTGCTGAAGCCTGGCTTGGAGAATTTTGAGCATTACTTTACTAGCGTGTGAGATGAGTGCAATTGTGCGGTAGTTTGAGCATTCTTTGGTATCGTCTTTCTTTGGGATTGGAATGAAAACTGACCTTTTCCAGTCCTGTGGCCACTGCTGAGTTTTCCAAATTTGCTGGCATATTGAGTGCAGCACTTTCACAGCATCATCTTTCAGGATTTGAAATAACTCAACTGGAATTCCATCACCTCCACTAGCTTTGTTCATAGTAATGCTTTCTAAGGCCCACTTGACTTCACATTTCAGGATGTCTGGCTCTAGGTGAGTGATCATACCATCATGATTATGTTGGTCGTGAAGATCTTTTTTGTACAGTTCTTCTGTGTATTCTTGCCACCTCTTCTTAATATCTTCTGCTTCTGTTAGGTCCATACCATTTCTGTCCTTTATCGAGCCCATCTTTGCATGAAATGTTCCCTTGGTATCTCTAATTTTCTTGAAGAGATCTCTAGTCTTTCCCATTCTGTAGCACAGCATTTATAGAAGATAATTATTAATAGTAATATCAGCTGGTATTTTTCAGTGTCTGTTACTCACTAGGCACTGGGCCTTTGCTTGCATTTTTATGTTAATCTTCACAACATCTTCAGAGGTAGGCACAAGTGTTATCCTGTTTTACAGATGACAGTCCTGAGGCTTGGAGGGGAGAGGAACTTGCCCAAGGTAGTAGTCACACCCAGCAAGTACTGAGGTTGGACTCAAATCCAAGTCTGACTTCAGTTAGGTCTGTTCCATTATAGATCACAAAAATGATGTCAGAGAGGTCTCCTGAGTGAAACGAAACCGCTGTACCAGCCGCCCCTCACTTTGTGAGGACATTCTCCTTGTCAAAGCCCTACCCACTCAAGCCCAGTCTTCACTTACCGCCTCTCAACTTCTTACCCACTTGAGGTGAAAGCTGTTAGTCACACTCAAGAGGCCTCCTTGATTTTCCCAGCATGACTTTGCCACCTGCTCTATCTGTTTCAAGAAGCTGAAAGAATATTCTGGGGCACTAGCCACTGGGATGAGAGTTTCCCCTTACTCCTGCTTCCTGAGTGAAAAGCACCAAAAGAAAGAAAACATTAATCGATAGGAACTGCTTCTACCTTCCAGAACTGGGCCAAACGTTTTCCCAAACCTTGTCTCATTTAAAGTTCATCATGATCAAGCAAGAAAGGTCCTCATGGTTGAGGAACTTGTGGCTTAAAGCAGCTGAGTTATTTGCAATGATCACAGATAAATGAAATGTATATAACTGGAATTTCAATCCCAGTGTGCTTAACTCCAAAGCTCCTGCTTCTCTGCCTCTGCTAGGATCATACACAAGTGTCTGGAAATCCAAAGAGATCCAGGGAACTAACTCCATTGCAAAAGCAAAGAGCATAGTACAAGTTTTCCATGCTTGAAAATAGTAAACTGGGGTGATTAGGAGGAATATTCCTAAATCATTCTTAAGAACTTAGACATTCATCAAACATAAAATGTTAGGTTTAATGGGATACTGTTTACTTCCACTGCACACTGCTGGTAAAGAATCCGCCTGTGATGTGGGAGACCTGGGTTTGATGTCTGGGTTGGGAAGATCTCCTGGAGAAGGGAAAAGCTATCCACTCCATAAATAAACAAGTATGAGTGCATCCACATATATTTATGACACACTCTATGAAGTGTGGGATGCACCAGTATTTTCTACTTTCCGCTTTTTAGGTCAGAGGTTTGCCAAATAAGGACCCCCAGGGGAGACTTGGCAGTATCTGAAGACACTTTTGGTTGTCACAACTAGAGGAAGGGTATGCTACCGGCATCTAGAAGTTGTAGGCTGGGGATGCTGCTAATTATCCTGCAGTGTGCAGGACAACCTGCCACAACAGAGAATCATCAGACCCAAGCTACCAAGAGTGTTGAGGCTGAAAGACCGTGCTCTGTGTTTTAAGATCAAGGAAATGATATACTTTCTCCCAGGGTTCTGGCATTCTAGAGAAGGGATTATTCCTAGCATATTCCCCTGCATCCTGGATAAAAAATAACTGCCTGGAACCAGGTATGTTTAGGGGAAACTCACTATTTTTTCATTTACTCTCACACTGCTGCCATACTCATAGCAATTCTAGCACAGCATGTGGATTTTTTTTTTTTTGTACCAACCAATTATCTGACACCAGCTGGGTGCCCTACAATTCAGTGCGGTTCTGGCACCATCTATCTGGCGTTAGTGTCACATCCCACAACTTAAGGACTCTGTCTTACAAGACTGCCCCAAATTCAGATGCCAATCGCAAGTCCCAGGTTGTCCCTGGTACTTTTGACCAACACCATCTCTAAATCAGCATTCCTTTGACTTTCTTCCTCAGATTTGATAACTTGCTAGATCAGCTCACAGAACTCAGGGAAACACTTAAATTAATCAGCATATTATATGATGAAGGATATAGATGAATAGCCAGTTGAAGACATACATAGGGTGAGGTCCAGAAGAGTCTTGTATATAGGAGCCTCCAACACATGGATGTGTTCACCAAACCAGAAGCTCGCCAAACCTCATATTTTAGGGATTTTATGAGGGCTACATCATGTAGATATTATCCATTATTAACTCCATTTATAGTTCCTCTCCCCTCTCCAGAGAATGGGGGAGTAGAGCTGAAAGTTACAAACTTCTAAATATACTTGGTCTTTCGTGACCAGCCCCATCCAGGAGCCCAGTAAGAGTAACCTCATTAGAACAAAAGATGTTCCTGCTGTTGCTGCTGCTAAGTCACATCAGTCGTGTCTGACTCTGTGTGACCCCATAGACGGCAGCCCAACAGGCTTCTCCGTCCCTGGGATTCTCCAGGCAAGAATACTGGAGTGGGTTGCCATTTCCTTCTCCAATGCAAGAAAGTGAAAAGTGAAAGTGAAGTCGCTGAGTCATTTCCGACTCTTAGCAACCCCATGGACTATAGCCTACCAGGCTACTCCGTCCATGGGATTCTCCAGGCAAGAGTACTGGAGTTCCTATCACCTAGGAAATTTAAGGTATTTAGGAGCTCTGTGTCAGAATACAGGTTCAAAGAACCAGGAACTGAGGGTAGATAATAATAATGTATAACTTATTACTTCAGAGAATCCCACAGAGAATCAAGAAGAACCCAGTGAATTTTGGAAATTTGACAATCCTTGTGAAAAGCAGATTTATTATTATCACTGACTTTTCTGTTTGCTGAACCCCAACTTAAATTGAGATTCTGGCAGCCTGCACTCTTTATCTTCCCTGCAGTGCTCAGTTGATTATCACTTTTGTCCCAGGTCAGTTCTTCATATTTTGAAGAACTATGAATTCTTCATATTCTTCATAGCCCAGGCCTATTCTGGGCTCTGCTCATGTCTTCAGAGTGCAGCCAACAGGGTTACAGGGCATCTTAGGGGGTAGATCAGCAAGGAGGAGGGTGTTTACCTCTTGCTTTTCCCTGTATCTAATTCAGCCAGTGAACTATGGCCTGCCTCTATTTTACTAATTCATAGCATTCGGAAGGGGGAGTGAAGATGGGACTGATTTTTATCTCCTGGCAGCACTTGCTCTGAATTTTTAAGGGAGCTTCAGACTGAATTCTGGAGAAGGCAATGGCACCCCACTCCAGTACTCTTGCCTGGAAAACCCCATGGACGGAGGAGCCTGGTAGGCTGCAGTCCATAGGGTCACGAAGAGTTAGACACAACTGAGCGACTTCACTTTCACTTTTCATTTTCATGCATTGAAGAAGGAAATGGCAACCCACTCCAGTGTTCTTGCCTGGAGAATCCCAGGGATGGGGGAGCCTGGTGGGCTGCCATCTATGGGGTCACACAGAATCGACACGACTGAAGCGACTTAGCAGCAGCAGCAGACTGAATTCACTAATCAGTGAGACAAGATGTTTGGCTGCATACTGACATCTTACCCATTTGATCAGGCCAGTATATTTAATTCTAGCAACACTTTTTAATCATAAATTCAGAGAACTGCAGTGGTGAAATTTATCTAAGTAATTTTAGTATTTTCATCCATTAATTCAAAAAATATTTATTCAACACTGAGGTTAGAGCTATAATTCTGCCACCTCAGTACCTTGCTTTATATCCATGTCTAAGCCTCAATATCCTCACCTGTAAAAAGAAAAATAACAGTGCTTCCTCAGGATTTATTGGTGAAGTCAATGAGATAATACATGTGAAGCACATATTAATCACTCAAGAAATGTTCGTTGACATTGTTAAAACAAATATGGACCCTGGTGTCACTGAGGGTCTAGTGGAGAATGCACTAGTAAATGGGCAATTAACAAGCACTATGAAAATCGCTATGAGGGGGAAATGTCTGGTTTCCCAGGATCACATACAAGAGAAGCCCAAACCTGGACATAGGCTTCAGAGAGGCCGCTAGAGGAAATCCCACTTAGGTAGAAACCCCCAAAATGAGACGGAGTTAGCTAGGTAGGGCATGGGGGAAAGAAGTACTCTAGACTAAGGGAGTGGCATTTCTGAAGACCCAGAAGTGTGGGAGGATAGGCCTTTCAAGGAACTGGAAGAAGGAAAGGAGAACTGCTCAGAGACAACTGTTTTCATTCGAGTGTATATCCTTCAAGTTTAATTGCAGAGACACTTTTTTACCCCTCAAAAATAGAATCACTCTATTTTAGCGTCTCCTTTTTCTGCATGCTATACTGAACATCTTTTGACGTTGTTAAATATTCTTCTAAAATAGAATTTCTAGTGACTAGTCTAATTTCTAGTCACTAAGGGTCTTATGGTCATGCATTGTAGACAAGCCAGGCTACAAACCCAAACCCTGATCACATCTCCATCAGCAGCTGCCCCTTGCCACCTTTCCAGCATAGTGGTGCACACTCCAAAGCTCCAGTCTGCTCCCAGGAAGCCAGACCCCAGGTTGAGGTCCAGACTGGTTCTGGCAACAAAACTTCTTCCCTGGCCGTACCCCTCCACCCCATACTGGGCCACACCTTCTATGATACGGTATGGTCTCTTAGATTTCTCATTGCCATTAGCTCTAACGAAATTCACCACCTAACTCACCGGCTTAAGGACTATTTTTCTTGCTAATATTATAAACTTCATGTTGGCAGGAACTGAATTTGTCTTATCCACCACTATATTCCTACTGCCTAGTATGGAGCCTTAAACATAGTACCCAGTCCATAACTGAATTCAAGCACCTCCTGTAAGTCAGGCATTCTACTAGGCATGGGCTTTAGGAATGGGTAAGTAGTCTTAGACCTCAAGGAACACATGGTTCAGTGATTAATCCAGTAAATTCTGCAGCCTTCCGTCAGTTTCTTTCTCTTTTCCCATTTATTTTGGTTCAACTTACTCTATATACTGCATTTTCTAGCTCTCAGACCACAATTGACTTTTTGACAAATACTGAAGAAAAAGAAAAGATTTAAAACCTCTGTCGTTCTAGTGTCATCTGTTATTTGTTTTCCCCCTCAAACTAATAAATGGCCACTGTTTTCCTTCAACCTCTCCTCATGCCTGATGCACTTAAAGACTGTCTGTCCCGTCTCTCTTTGTCCCTTGAAAACTGCAATGCAGTCCTTGCTTTGGATCTTCTTTCTTGTTGACGTGAAAATCTCATATATTTGCTTTCCTTCTTTATGATTCTTATTGTTTGAAAAGTTCTCTTTATATTCCATCTTTCATGCAGTGTCTTTTTGTTGTTTTTGTTATTAGATATATATGTGTGTGTGTGTGTGTGTGTGTGTGCGCACCCTATGCATAAAGATTTTTTCTTCACTTTTCATGTCATTTCCTTTAGAGATATTCAGGAATTACTCCATTTGTTTAATTTTATTTGTGATTATATAAATGACACATTTGTAGCAAAATAAAAGAAAGAAGAGAAAGGGAGGAAGGAAGGAAGTACAATTTGATTCTGCTGGTTTACATGAGGGAGAAATAAGGACAGTGAGAGAGGGAAAGGGAAGTTTTTTTTAAAAAAGGTTGGATAGATAGGGACCTGAGAGTAGAATGAGGGTGAGAAAGAAGTCTGCAAACAGTGCAGAGAGCTAAGAAAAGGTGCAAATTTGATGTTCACTTTGGCTTTTAACCTACTATCAACTGACTTACCAGCCCAAATCCTAGATTCCCCCCAGGAATCTAGACTGATTAAAGACTTCACCATGAAAGAAGAAACTCTAAAAGTTTTAAAAGAAAACGTAAAATATCTTTATGAACTAGACATGAATAAGGATTTCTTAAACAACATACAAAAAGAAATGGATATTTTATGCCCACTGGATTGGTAAAAATAAAGGTCTGAAAATAACAGGTGTTAGCAAGGCTGTGGATCACAGGGAACTCACACAGACACTGCTGGAGGACGTGTAAGTTGGAATAATTGGAATCACTTTGGAAAATAACTTGGCATTATCCTGTAAGCCTGAATATTTGTATACCTGCATGTAATCCAGCAATTCCTCTCTTCGGTTTGTACTGTAGAACAGTGCTTCTCTAACCTTATCAAGCATCTGAATCACCTAGAAGGCTACACAACTTGGGGGCCTCACCCCTGGACATTCTGATTCGGTACATCCATGATAAAGTCCATGGATTTCATTTCTAAGAAGCACCCAGGTGATGAGGCTGCTGCTGCTTTACAAGCACAGTTGGAGTAAGTAAAGCTTCTCCAGATTTCTTCACCTGGGTCTTTTGGAAACAGAAACAATAATGTTCAAATAGAAAAGGCAGAACACAACTCAAATATCTATTGGAAGAATGGATAAATAAACTGTAGTATTTTTACACAGTAGAGTATCATACAATATTGAAAAGGAATACTAAGTGGGCTTCCCGGGTGATGCTAGTGGTGAAGAATCTGCCTACCAATGCAGGAGACATAAGAAGCACAAGATTGATCCCTGCGTGGGCAAGACCCCCTGGAGGAGGGCATGGCAACTCACTCCAGTATTCTTGCCTGGAGAATCCCATGGACAGAGGAGCCTGTTGGGATATTGTCCATAGGGTCACAAAGAGTTGGACACCACGGAAGCTACTTAGCGTGCACAAACTCTTAGTATGGGTACTACCTGAATGAATCAGGGCCTAATGTTACATCACAAAAGTAAGTCACAGAAAATCACATATCATGTGATACCATTTTTATAAAACTAACAAATTAAATAATATATTGCTCAGGTGCAAATAGAGAGATTAAACTATGAGGCAAGACAGCAAAAAACAAAAATGAGAAAAGGAAGACTCACATAACTAGATGCAAGAGTGTGGGTATTCTGGTAGCTTTTAAGAAGGGTGATGGGTTCTCATGTGCTTCAGAATTGTCATTAAGTTACATATATGCTCTTGTATATGGAAAGCAGATACATAAGAATTTGAAGCTATATTTAAAGAAAATTCTCACAGATTGAAGAAAGGTCTTGTCTTTCCAATTAAAAGTAGTCCCCAAATACAGGCAAATTAATGCAGAAACTCACATTGGCACATTCCTGGTAAAAGTTCCAATGTCAAGAATAAAACGTGACTCCTATAAGCATCCTGACGGGACACAAGAGATAGAAAACAAGGAGGCTAACCAAACACAGAATAAAATTTGTGCTCACTTCAAACTTCTCTGCAACAATAACCACTACAAACAAAAAACTTTCAGAATTTACTTAAGGAACGTTTGAAAGAAAAGGAAAAATTATAATGCAGTAAACTTGAATCTGCAGATTAAAATGCTAATTATTATGAAAATGATATGAAACTGATATTTTTTAAATGGAGAGTTCAGTGGAAGAAAAAATAGAAAAATCCATGTAAAATGGATTTATTATATAATATATATAATAGTTCTCATCAATATAGGTATCATGATATACATATCATAAAATATATTATATCTGCATGTATTTATGTATATATTTGTGTGTGTGTGCTCAGTCACTCAGTCGTGTCTGACTCTTTGCAACCCCATGAACTATAGCCAGTCAGGCTCCTCTGCCCATGGGATTTTCCAGGCAAGAATACTGAAGTCAGTTGCCATTTCTTCTCCCAAGGGATCTTCCCAACCCAGGGATCAAACCGCATCTCCTGCATCTCCTGCATTGGCAGGTGGATTCTTTACCCCTGAGACCTGGGAAGTCCTTATATATATTTATATATGTATTCTATATAGCATGAGATTTTATAATGTGTTATATAATACACATATTATATTTGTATCATTTATATTATATATCATAATGTATTGTATATTAGTATGTGTATCATGTATCTGTATATACTATATATATACTACGATATGCAATATTATAACAGTGTGTGTAATAATCAGGGGTCGTGAAGAGTTGGACACGACTGAGCGACTTCACTTTCACTTTTCACTTTCATGCATTGGAGGAAGAAATGGCAACCCACTCCAGTGTTCTTGCCTGGAGAATCCCAGGGATGGGGGAGCCTGGTGGGCTGCCATCTATGGGGTCGCACAGAGTCTGACACGACTGAAGCGACTCAGCAGCAGCAGCATATAGCATAATGTATCTATAATATACATTAAAATATAGTATATATGGCATATTATAACAAATATGGTAATGTATATTATATAATACACATACATATTTCATGCATATAAAATTTAGTTTGTGGTAAAGGTGAGTTTAGGGATAGATTATTTACTATATGATGCTACAACTAGTAAATTATTTAGTCAATAATAGTCATGCCCAACTTTTTGCAACCCCGTGGACTGTAGCCTACCAGGTTCCTACATCCATGGGATTCTCCAGGCAAGAATACTGGAGTGGGTTGCCATTTCCTTCTCCAGGGGATCTTCCCAACCCAGGGATCGAACCCAGGTCTCCCGCATTGCAGGCAGACGCTTTAACCTCTGAGCCACCAGGGAAGCCCAATAGAGTCATTACCATGCACCAAAGTATTTTCTCAGTGAGTTAAAAGGTTAAATTTTTAAATGGTAATATAAAAAGAACTAGAAAAAGTGTCAGTGAAGATTGATCTGATCCTTGTGTGAGGAAGGACTTTCTAAGAATAAAAGAAAAGGAAAAAATCAAAAGAAAAAGATTGATATGTTTTTCTATAATTTGTTTTAATTCTCCATGTCCTAAACATCATAAAAAGTGATAAAAAGCAAACTACAAACTTGTACAGAATATTTGTTTTATAAATATTCCAAAGGATTCTTCCACTAATATTTAAAGTTGTGTTACAAATCATTGAGAAAAACATAGACATCCCATTGGAAATATTGTGACTATGATAATAACTTCACAAAGCTTGCTTCAAACCAAATTATAGTCAAGTAAGAGCAAATTGGACCAATGAGCTTTTCTTTTCATCTGCATGATTGACAATGATGACGTATTTGCCATTTTAAATATAAGGAAACCATATCTAACTGCCATCCTAAGGGCACTTAAAGTGAAATAAGGTAAATATTTGGGCAGGGGTTAGTGCTCAGGGAAAATCTGGAGCTATTCTGGTGACAAAGGAGATTTGAGACTTTATTCAGATTTATGCAGTTCACCAGAACTTTTTAAACACCTGATGTTATAAATGACTACAAAAGTTGGAGGGGGGGAGATTATTAAGAGGCTTCTGACTGAAAAGATGAAGGCTCAGAAAACAAAGTTGATGTCTTTAAGATCTTGAATAGCATGCCTGCACTCAATAGGATGTCCACTGAACTCCAGAATTGGCGGGGAAGGAGGAAGCTCCTAAACAAACTAGGAGGCCCTGTTTATGTGATGAGTTATAAACACTTAAGTCATTACCCCATAGTAGGATTTAAAAGCAAATACAAAACAAATACAAAATATGTTGTGTGTCAAATATAACAATAAAACATGATAATAGCAACAGTAGAAATTAAGGTGGCAGTAAATAGGCTTTTGTAAGTTCAAATACATGTGTGGATTGCAGATTCAGTATTTATTAATCAGTTACAAATGGACCCTGGAGTGGTTAAAAGAACTAAACTTTTTAGTTTAGATTTATTTAGGATGACCAAGAATTAGCACCATGGTTTGCATTCTTCTGTTTGCATTTTTGACTCTGGAATTAGGACTCTGGGCTTTCCTGATAGCTCAGTTGGTAAAGAATCCACCTGCAGTGCAGGAGACCCCAGTTCAATTCCTGGGTCAGGAAGATCTGCTGGAGAAGGGATAGGCTACCCACTCCAGTATTCTTGGGCTTCCCTTGTGGCTCAGCTGGTAAAGAATCCACCTGCAATGTGGGAGACCTGGGTTCGATCCCTGGATTGGGAAGATCCCCTGGAGAAGGGAAAGGCTACCCACTCCAGTATTCTGGCCTGGAGAACTCCATGGACTGTATAGCCCATGGGATCGCAAAAAGTCAGATATGACTGAGCAACTTTCACTTCGCTTCACTTCAGGACTCTGGTCTCCTGTCTGATGGAGCTTCATCCTCCTCCCACCACAGAAAAGTCTTTAGTGACAATATTTGGAAGATGACATTTTGGATTCTCATATTGGTGACAATCCTAAAAGATTGGAAACCTTACATTCTATAATTAAACAGAAGTCATAAACCAGTATGAAAGTAACATTTGTGTGTTAGTTGCTCAGTAGTCTTGTCTGACTCTTTGTGACCCCATGGACTGTAGCCCATCAGGCTCCTCTGTCCATGGGATTCTCTAGGCAGGAATACTGGAGTGGGTTGCCATTCCCTTCTTTAGGGGATCTTCCCGATCCAGGAATCAAACCCGGGTCTCCTGCGTGGCAGGCAGATTCTTTATCGTCTGTGCCAAAGGTAAAAGTCATAGGGAAAGAAAGTTGAAAATTCAAGGCCCTAGCTGGTTGTTCTTTTCTATGTGAAAAACTGATTCATTTGCTTTGTGTGCCACTCTGGGTTTGCCCTATGGGCATTTCCTCATTTGGTCGGTTCCAAAGGCCTCTTTAGATAGTGCCCATTTCATATGAACTGAAGCCGAGTGCTTCGTTGTGCTGACCTTGCTTACAGGGTTAGAGCCTTCCCGTCCTGATTCCCTGTACTCCTGGTATGAAGTGCTTTCTGGCCTTTGTGTTTGTATGTTTACTCAGAACACCTGAGTATATGTCGCTCTCTGACTCTGTTTCTCTGTTCCCTTCAGGACTACTGGCTCTCTCTCCTTTACAAGCGCCTGATCGGCCCCAAAGTCCTGGCCGTGCATGTGGCTGGGCTCCAGCGGAAGCCCCGGCCAGGCCGAGTGATCCGGGACAAACTAAGGATTTATGCTCACTGCACGAACCACCACAAGTAAGTGTTCAGAGAGACGGCACAAAGACCACCCCTGAGAATTTTTAGGCCCGTCTGAGAACTTTGTACTACACTGGACCCCTTCAGGACACTGAAAACTGCTTCTGATTTCACTAGACCCACTCTTTGCAAGTTTCAAATGATTTCTGATAAACAGTTTTTTCTCCAAGTAAAACCCCTTTCTCACACTTAGAGGAATTATTCATAAAATGTTCATAAAGATACATGCCATTGTTATTTACTTCTTCATCCAACAAATTTTTATTGAGCATTTTCTCTCAGCCAGTTGATGTAATGCCCAGGAGGCTTATTTGTGTGCCTACGCCTGAACCAAAAGTAGAGATCTAAAATCTGTTCCTAAGATATACCAGCAGAGCTAGAGGAAATAAGCCTAGTTTTCTAAGATGCATGTTGGAGAGCTGTACCACTAGAAACCTAACCATGTACCAGTACATCCCAAGCTGGGAGTGCCCAAAGCTAGACATGTCAGCTTTACAGCCATTTCAGTATTTTGAAAACCATTTCAGCTATTTTAAAGGTTAGACGGTTAAATAAAATAAATCTAGGCTTCCTTTTTTTAGGGGGCCAAACCTTGAATGATCAGCACAGTAACGGGGATGGTTATCCTCTTTTTCATCTGAAGCTGAGGTTATTGGGGTTGTCTTTTAAGAAGTAGGAAACATAATTAGTACATAAAGTTTAGCAGATAAAATATTTTAAAACATGAGGATCATAAGGTAGAAACTTAAAACAGAGCCTGAAGCAAAACCCACCTGACCAAATATGGCTTTCTTACATCGCTTCCAATTTAAGGAGCAGAGTAGGCAGCCCTGGAAATAAGAACCCTTTCTCTTAAGGCAGAGAAACCTTGTGTGGACTGGGAGTGAGGAAGAAGGAAGCAAGTGCCTCCAGCCAGACCTTCATTCCAGGAGCCTATCAGGGCCGATCACCGGCAGTGGTGAGCACAAAGAGTCCCCGCGGTCAGGTTACAACAGATACCCCTTCCCTTCCCTGATGACAGAGGAGCCATGCCAATTAATTTATCCTGATAAGATTTTTCAAAGAATCACTCTGAGCACAAGGGGGCCAGGGGCCAGTTGTCTTGTCTACAGATACAAGTGCCTATTGTGGATGAGAAGAGGCTGGATTGGGCAGAGGCCAGAGGCTTTCAACGTCCCTTTTGCTCAACAGGAAGCTCAATCCAATAGCTGACAGAGAGTGACTGCTTTATGGCCTTGGTTGGAGTTATCTGATCAACATACAAGGAAACGTTGTGTTCCTTGTCTCCACCCTGGCCTTGAGGTAACCACCCAAAAAGTGGACTCCCAGCTTCAAGAGAGGAAAAGTTCTCTTGGTACCTTTTGTCTCTTTTGGGAAGCATATCAGTCGGTGCCCTTTATACTATGGCTCTGCGGACTCAGGAGAAAATGTCAGTAGCCAAGCCATGGGCTTAGCAGAATTTCAGGGGTCCTCAGAGAGGTCTCCTCACTTGGCTTCATCCCAGTGTTCATCCTGATGCTCTCTGACATTCTTGTGGGAAGTTGTCACTGATATTCTGAATATACCATGCACTCAGGGCCAGTGCTTCATGCATTTTTGTATTATTGGCGTCCCACAGAGTGACTGGTCTGAGGAAGGTGTCAGTGAATGTTTTATGAATGAATGCAGAAACAGGGCGTCAGGGCATCGCTGATGCTTTATACTTCTAGCTCTCTTTCCCTTTGCGGTCACCACATTGGCCAGAAGAAAGGGATTTGGTGGAGTGCTTAAGAATTTTGCATTCACCAGCATAAAATCATTCATTGTATTCAATATCCTTTCTCCATCACCAGATCTCCTGTACTTTCTGTGGGAAGTCATTCCAGAATCTCTCGGGGGAAACTGTGCTTCTGCCAGTTCCATCCCTCCTCCCTATTAAAAAAGAAAAACAAAAGAAACAACTTTACTAATCTGTGTCACCGATGACCTTAGATTACTGGGGTGAAGGTCTTTTTGTTCTTATTAGAGAAGAAAGCCCCCAGTAGACACACTGCGCTAGCTAAGGATGAGCTGGCTGAGTCTGCAGATCTCCTCCATGTCAGCGGGTGTCCAGAGCCTTAGACAGATGCGCACAAGGATGAAGTGTCTCTGCCCTTCTCTGTAGGAAGCCATATTCCCTATCTGAGCCCCCTCACCCTCCACAGTAGTATCAGGAAGCACTCCTGATCCACTTGGTTTATTTGTAGCCAAAGAGACCAAGGTCACAAAAACATCCCAGAGTGGGCATGTTAGCTTCATGCTGTTCAGTCTTGACCAGTCAAAAAGTACATATCCTTGGTCAAAACGGGGGATTGATGAGAAAGTATAAGTTTATTGATAGTATAACCCAAAAAAAGGTCTTTTAAAATAGCTCCTGCACTAAAGTATATGTTGAACATTTGCTATGTGCCAAGCCTCTTGCCAATTATTTGCATTAGTGTAATCGTATTAAATTTTAAAGGTTCTACAGTATCACATGTATATACAAATAGCAACATTAATAATATAAAGAATTTTATATTTGGAAAGAACCCTTAGAGATCTTTGGCCTGTTGTCCTGTATAACATAGAAATTCCCTTAATAGTCTCCCTGACAGTCATGAACCTCTGCTTGAATACCTCACTGCTTCTCATGGCATCTCGTACATTGTGGGTCGTTTCTGACCTAGTAAAGCACTGTCTTTTATGACTGATTTAGGATAACTGAGTCAGATACTCATAGCCACACTAGCAGGTGCTTTTCTGCTTTCTGTTCTAGAGCCAACAAATTAGGACCTGGCAGCACAGCAGTTCTCACCCTAAGGCTTCTTATTCAGAGAACAAACAGGTTTTGACTAGGAAACAGTCTTTTTATAAACCATTCTGCTTACACAATGTATGTATCTGGGGAGGAGCTGAGATCCTCAGCCAAGTTTAGAACCAGTTGGAGCCTGGTGGACACTGAAGAAAAATTGAGTCTTTTGGGGTTCAAGTTTGTTTATTGTTGGCAAAGCACAACTTCCTGTTTTTTCAGAAGAAGTTTTTTTAAAGACTCATAAAAAGGTTCCTGAGGCTTCTTGGACATCAAATGGCTCTTACAAAACAATATTTTGATGAGTTAAGTGTAAATGAATCAAAAACATGTGGATTAAATTTCCCTTAAAATACACAGGGGCTTTGAAATTGGGAAAAAGATGTTTGGCAAAACATGGCCTGACTGTTACCGAACCCAAAAACTTTGAATTAGATTTGGAGAAAATGGACCAACCCAGTTTTCAAATACGTAGACTTTCACTGGAAATGGACATGGATTTCAAAGCATCGTCCTCCCTTCCCTTTCCTAGTCTCCCAGCTTCACTGGAAGTATTTCTAGAATAGGGACTGCTTTTCGTCTATAAGTCAAGAGGCACCTCCCAGTATGACACCCCTCACCTCTAATATCCATGACATTCCAATTCCAGCCCCCATCCTGACTCACTTCCTCCTCCTCCCATGGCAACACAGAGATGTCAGCCCGCAAAAGAACAGCCGGAAAGATGAACTCCAGATACAGGCCTTTTCTGCTAGTGAAAAAGTCTCACTGTGAGTGAGACAATGGAGCAAGATAGATGTTCTACCAGATAGAAAGGGGCATTAACTAGGAGAACCAAAAGCCACCTGGACTTGACGACATCAGAAGGTCAGCAGTTGCCTCCAGGCCACACCTTCGATAAGACCCCATTGTCTTAGCGAGCAGACACTCCTTCAAGATTATTTTTCTGTCAGCAGAGAATGGACATTCTTCAGGAATCTGGATTCTCAACATAGTACTTTCAGGTTGGTGCTGCATTCCCCAGCCAAGAATGTGTCTTCACAGCCAAAAGGCCTCTGCTTAACGTCCTTGCCCACCAGCCAAGCAGCAAAAGGACTGACAGGGGGGTCTTCAGTGTCAGGCCCTCCCTGAGGAGGCTCCATGAGCCCTATGGGAGCCTCCGCAAGTTGGTGTCTGAGCTGGCTTTCAGTGCTGGTTTGTCTCCCCCAGGGAACTATGGAAATGGAAATCAGACCACTGCCAAGCAGCTTGAAAAGATAGCTTTCCCTGAAGCAATGCTGTGATTTCAGGTCTCCCTCCCACCCACCACTTCCCCACATCCTGCCCTTCTCCTCTGCGGTCTCCAAAGGCTCATTCTGCCCTAACTCTGCAGAGGAGAAACTCATAAACGCAAGCACGCAGCTCTCTCCTCCTGGGCTGCTGGCCTTTGAGAAGGCTGTCTGATGATAGTTAGCAGAAGAGTTTACCACAGTCTGTGAAAATTGGTACCCTCGCTTGCCTATTTTTGCTCACACTTTGAAGCCTAGAGTACCTGTAGTTAATGGTGTCTTCTTCAGTTTTGCACACAACTTAAAGCCCACCAATGGAAATAGTTGGTGTTTTTTTAATGATGATGGTACCGGCTTCCCTGATAGTTCAGTTGGTAAAGAACCCACCTGCAATTCAGGAGACCCTGGTTCAATTCCTGGGTCAGAAGATCCGCTGGCGAAGGGATAGGCTACGCACTCCAGTGTTCTTGGGCTTCCCTCGTGGCTCAGCTGGTAAAGAATCTGCCTGCAATGTGGGAGACCTGGGTTTGATTCCTGGGTTGGGAAGATCCCCTGGAGAAGGGAAAGGCTACCCACTCCAGTATTCTGGCCTGGAGAATTCCATGGACTGTGTAGTCCATGGGGTCCCAAAGAGTTGGATACAATGTGACTTTCACTTTCAATAATGGTAAATGCTGACATCAGCTAGCAGCATCTTTCTTCAGATCTCTGATGACACAAGTCCACTCAAAATAAATTGGCATTGTCTTCTGATTGAACTAATTTAGCTCCAAAAGTTGGTTCACATGCTTCAGGGGTTTGAGAAGAAGGACCAGAGGAGAAAGGACTAAATAGAAGGGTCATTTAATAATTTATCACTTAATAATTTTTCAGAATATCAGTGCAGGCATCCAAAAAGCCTTGAATGCAATAACGTACCCTCCTACAGATGCGAGAAAAATCATCAGACACACAGCCAAAAGGATATACACTGGGAATTAATCACATAATCTTAACAGATTACCCTAGGCAAGTAGTTCCCAAACCAAACTCATCTGCCAAATATACTGAGATTTTTTTAAAATATCAAGTCTCAGACACAATCACAAATGGATTAAATAACGGAATGAGCCCTGGAAACCGTATTTTTTAAAATCTAAGTTATTGTGTTAACCTGCTGTTGGTCAGGAGAAGGCAATGGCAACCCACTCCAGTACTCTTGCCTGGAAAATTCCCATGGACGGAGGAGCCTGGTGGGCTGCAGTCCATGGTGTCACTAAGAGTCAGACATGACTGAGCGACTTCACTTTCACTTTTCACTTTCATGCATTGGAGAAGGAAATGGCAACCCACTCCAGTGTTCTTGCCTGGTGAATCTCGGGGACGGGGGAGCCTGGTGGGCTGCCGTCTCTGGGGTCGCACAGAGTCGGACACGACTGAAGCGACTTAGCAGCAGCAGTAGCAGCTGTTGGTCACTCAACTCTTAATTAGCACCTTTAGAGGCATACATGAGTGACTCAGAGGCTGAGGTGTGCTCTTTCTGCAGAGGATGATATTTTCCTCTGGGCTCAGTTGACTTCGAGTTTCTTGGAACTCGTCCTTTTAAGGCAGGATAAGGCCATTTTTTCTACTTTCTCTCATTAACCCATCCAGAGGGGGCCCTAAGGGACCCCTTAGAAACAAAGTCCTTTTTCCTACAAGAGAGAAGGAAATCATTGCAATCTTGTTGACAATGCTAAAGGCTGTTGCGTACAAGCATGTTGTTCTCTCAGGTTTCTGAATGTCCTGTACTGGTTTAGAAGGATTCCGAAACAGTGAATAGTTTTATAATCATGGAGTAGATACAACAGCAAAAGTAGAAATCAAAAAGGTTAATAAATTTGACTACCTAAACGTTTTTAATTTTTGTACATCAGAGTACAATGTAAACAGACGGAATTAGTCAAAGAAAACTGGGGGAAATTTTGCAATATACCTGAAAACAAAGGATCACTATCTTTAATAAATAAATAGTTTTAAAAAATCAATAGAAAAACAGGTAAAGGGCATGAACAGTCAGTTCACAAAGGAAGAAATGAAATGGCAAAGAGGCCAATAAGAAAAATACTGTGCCTCAGTGTGAATTTTTTAAAAATACAAATTAATACAACATTGAAATCCAATTATCACCTCTTGGGTTTGGGAAGTGATAGTTTAAACCTTAAACTGTAACCTTTTAAAAGGTTATTATTAATATCTGATGTTCTTAGGGATATGTGGAAATGGGTGCTCTCACGCATAGGTGATCAGAGCAAATTGATGCAAGCTTTCTAGATAATATCAGTATTATCAAAATGTATTAGTCAGGATAGGCGAGGTTATACTGTGATAACGAAGGAACTGCAAATCTCCATGGCTTTCACTAAGAAAATGTATTTCTCTTTCACACTACTCATCTGTCACGGCTCAGCTGTAGCTATGTTCCATATCATTCTCATTCCAGATCAATAGAGCAGCCTTAATCAAGAACATTGTCAGACTTCTGGCAGAGGGGAAAGAGACGTGGCAAAATATGGACTGCTTACTAAAGCCTCGGCCCAGAGGTTTTAACATGTCCACCCACATTGCGTTGACCAACACCAGCCATGTGATCACTCTAGGCTCAACAGAGCAGGGACAAAAAAATCTTCCCACAGGGAGGAGCCCCACTGAGAATGAAGCAGCAGATTTGATGAGGAATCATGCACTGCATCCCCTGTGACCTAGTGTTTACAACTTTCGGCACTTTATCTGAAATAATCATGATGTCCAAAAAGTTTATGTAAATAAAGTCCTTCATCACATAATTTATAATAGCAAAAAAATTAAAAACAACTATGTCCCCAAAGGAGGAGGCTAGTTAAATAAATTTCTACGAATGAAGAACTTAGCATTCTTGTATAAGTAGAAGAATATATAATACAATAACATGGCAGCATGTTGAAGATGTTCATGAACTTAAAAAAAAAATGCTAACAATGTGATCCCAATTATGTAAAAACTGAGAAATATATATGTATGTGTCAAAGAACTCAGTAAATATTTGTCAAATTATTAAACTAAAAATACTGGAAGGTTGTCAACCAAAATGTTATCATATCTTAAAACACTTGGATTATGGGGGACTTTTCTTTTCCTTCTCTGTGTTTCTCTGTATTTTGCCTTTTTTTTCCCCAGTCAGCCTTCCATATTCAGAAAAAGATACTTTGTTTTCTAAAATCATTGTAATATATTTAAGCAAAAACAAAAGGCATATGGTGGGAAGTGGGTATCTTCTTTGCAGGAAACCACAGTAAGAAGGCCTTTCTGTCTTTCAAAGTCCAGGATGGCCAAGAACCATGAAGTAAATGCCCTTTCCTGGGGTGCTCCTGTTCTGTGCAGCCCATAAATGATTTAGAAGCGTCTAACAGACCACTTTCCGTCTTTCCCTCTCTCTCTGGATACCAGCCACAACTATGTGCGAGGGTCCATTACACTTTTTATCATCAACTTGCACCGATCAAGAAAGAAAATCAAACTGGCCGGGACTCTCAGGGACAAGCTCGTGCACCAGTATCTGCTGCAGCCCTATGGACAGGAGGGCCTGAAGTCCAAGTAAGTGCCAGCCCAGAAACAGCTTAGGAGGGAGTGCAGTAGGAACTGGGTGTGGAGGGAGTTGGATGGCCGCTTTGCTGAGGGCACCAAGGTTGCTGCTCATTCATTCACTCAGGGACGGCTTACTCCCTTTAGCACCCTAGACAAGCCCTTCCCAGCCCCTCTAGGCTTGAGGTCCCCAACAATAAACTCAAATGATGGACTAAATATATCTCAACAAGGGCATTCTTGGTATCGGGACTAGAGGACTCTGCATTATGCCAGATGATCACATTTCAAGCTATTTAGAATCCTTGGTCCCTACCCACTAGATGCTAATAGTGCCCCCAGTCATCTAACAACCAGAAACGTGGTAGTTAAGAACCACGTCCCTTCCAGGGGAGCGTTCTATTCTACCGTAACAATTTGTCAACATCTACAAACCTTGTGAGGTAGAGCACCTCTAAAGGACAGAGCACTGGACAAAAATCAGAAGTTCAGAGATCAAGAGTCAGTTCTAATAAATTGAAAATTTGGATTTAACTAAAAGATTTAATTTGGGATTAATTTGGATTAATTTTTAATTTAATAAAAAATAAATGTGAATAAAAACCTGGAGAAAGAAATAAAATACTGTAAGAAAAAATAAAAGTCAGTTCTGCCCCAACTTTATAACTCTGGGCACTTCTCCTCTCTGGAACTATTTCCTTATCTATTCTGGGAGCTCTGTAGTCTCTTCAAACTCTGTAATTATATGATTCTGTGACACTCGCTACTGCCCTCAGTCTCATCTAGAGACTCTGGCAGCACTGACCTCTACCAACAGAAGGCAGCTCTGGGCCACCCCATCCTGGAGGGAGGCCTCCCAGGAAGGACATGAGTGCTGTACAGACCGGGAGCGCTCCCATTCCACTTTTAATGTTTACCAAGTTTAACAAAGCTGTAAACTTGGAGCAGGTGGCTTGAACTCCCACAGCTGCCCACAACTATTTGCGCTGTAATTGTTCACCATTTCACTGCAACCTTGGTGGCTTGCATTTGGTTTCCAACTGTATGCGATGGGAACAAAACACAATCTGGGAAGTCACTTACTGGGTCTCTTTAGCCCACCCTGCGTTTGTTATTTGCAGTCTCGGTTCACAGACTGGCTCTTTTTTCTGGCTGCATGTCCATTACTCTCAAGCCTACCTATCCCAGCAGAACTCTCGAGTATTTCATGCCCTCTCTCCATTTCTCAGTAGTTCACGATTGGCGTGCTGAGTTTCTGGTCTTCATTCTAGGCCCAAGACGCTGTTCTGGTTCACTAAATAACCTGGGCAAATCCTTTAGTCCTAATCCTCAGGCCTCAGTTTTCTCATCTGCAAAATTCATTATATATATGGTGAAGTCCCTTCCAGCTCTAAAGTGCTCGTCCTGGTCTGATCTTCTGAGGCCTGTGTGCTTAAGTATTGCACTGCCATTCAGTCATGATCTGCAAAGTCACATCCGGCAGAGAGGTGACTCCAAACAGTGATTGTGATAGTTCAGGGTCCTTTAGAACCCAAGATGACTGGGAGCTGAGCCTGCCCTGTGTCCAGAAGACCACATGTACCGCATGGAAGAAACTAACCAAAGGCCTTAGTCTAACAGGCTAAGGGGTCAATCCCTGCTCTACCAAGGACATACATGCTAGCTGTATGTCCTGAGACAAGTTACTTGATCTCTGTGAGCCTCAGTTTCTTGAGCTGTGAAATTTTTTCTGTGGAGAGGAGCAAATGAATTCTTCTATATAAATTTCGTGACACATAGTAAATGCTCAGTAAATACTCACTGCCTTCCTTTTCCTCACCTCAGACCTCTAGCCAGTTGGGGATGAAGAGAAGAAGAACTGCTCTAAGGATGTTCTTCAAAAGCGGCATCTTCTTAGATTTTTAAGATAATATGTGGATAAGACATTTGTTAAGATTATGATAAAAAGAAATGATAAGACTTGCATCAGTGCAAAACCATGAAACATGCAGAAATGGTGGCAGGCAGCATCATTTTATGAGCTTGTTTCTCCATCACCCAAGGGCACAAACCTCTAACCCTGTTTGCCCAACTCTACATTCCTGCCTCCAGGATTACAGCTCTGATGTTTGAACTGCCCACATCCTGGCTTCTGTCCTGCTTCTGTCTTTAAAGTGACTGAAGTGACTCTCAGTGGCTACTGATATGCTGCATTCCCAGTTACACTGTCTTGTACCTCACCTTGCCATCATATTGTTGAGGAGCTATGTAATGGCTTTATTAGATTGTCAGAGAGGGACAGGAAAAAGAGAATTTCATTCCACAAGGGTCCTGAAGAGGAATTTGGTAACACCAACTGAAATTAAATAGCAATGTCACACAGTTGGAAGAAGAGGGAGCTGGAACCAGGAAGTCTGGCTATAAATCCAGCTGCTACCATTTACCTGTGTGACCTCAGTTTGCTCACCTGTCAGACAAGGTTATTGTGAGAATCAAGTTAGAGCATATGGGTGAAATGAAGCCTTCTACAAATAAAAATTTCACACATCCATGCATACAGATATATATATACCCACAGACACTCACATATGATTTTACCTATATTGTATTAAAGAGAGTTTGAAATTGAAAGTCTACAGAACTGGAATCCAGCCCTAATCTTGCCACTGCTTCACTATGGAACTTTGGGCCCTTCACTCCTCCAAGCAGGTTCCTCTTCCTGTGAGCTACTGCTCATTTAATGCCTCTCTCATTCTTGAGAGAACATGCTGCGCCATCTCTGACTGCAGGCTGCCAGACAGGGACTGCCGTGTACCCGCTCAGTGCCCACGTCCCACTGTCCCGCTCAGTAACTGCTCGTAAGAGCGGGAGCCCTCAGTGGTTCTGGGATGCGGGTCTCACAGGAAAGGTGCCGTTTCAGTGCAGTGAACTCTGCAGGAAAGGATGAAAGAAAATGCTAGGAAGTGACTTCAGCCTTTGGTGTCTCCTTCTCTGTTTTATAAGCCTCTGGGGCCAGATTCTGTGTTCTTCGCCTGCTAATTCCTGCTGTCGCCTGAAGCCATGTTAGTTCAGAGCAGGGATGGAAAGCTCTGGGAACCTGTAGCTGCTCCTGTCAGTAGCAACCAGGAAGAGGATATAAAGCAAATCAGTGTGCCAGTTAGGCTACCAGTGGGGCCTTTTGGCCTGGGGCTTTAGGAGCAGGGAGATACTGGCAAACTTTTTCAATTAGTAGAGAACATGGGGTAATTCTCCTTCTCTTGGAATTGCCATCAAGGCTGGAAATAGTTCAGGTCTTTAAAGGGTAGTGGCATGTGAACTTGGGGCACTGGGTTGTCAGGTATTCTATAGGTAACAGCCTGAGGCCACTCAAAAGGCCTAGTCCAGGCATCCAGGTCCTCAGCGAAGGTTCCTGTTTCTCATCTCAGTGAGCAAACTAGTCAAGAGACCCACCACTCAAATCTCAACTCTTTAGGTAAGAGATTGTTCTCACTCGAGGGACCAGACAAAAAGTGAGTGCCCTGTACCCTATGGGATAGAAGCAGGGAAACTTAGAAAACTGCAATGTGGATCAGAGAAGGGTGTTCTGTGTCTGGAGTATATATTCTTCAGGGATGGCTGAAGAAAATGGGGAGATTTGATTTAGACAAGAAAAATAAGGTAACTTGTGAGGACTTTCTTTGGATATTCAAAGGACTTCTAAGTGAAAGGAAACAGATTTGGCCTAGGATCCTCTAAAATGACAGAAAACCAGGGACTACAATTTAAAAGAGAAAGAGCTCACCACAAAATGAGCTCATTTTTCAAAGGCTTGCCTGGTTTAACTGGGGACAGGACAGGCTTCCTTAGGAGGTAGACTATTAATCAAAGAATGAGCAACATGGCCATCTCAGGGGTGCTTTAAGATTCCTTACTCAGTGGGAGGTTGAGGTGAAAGATCACTGCTTCCCATCAAACTCTAAGATTCTATTATTCTCTTCCATCCCCTCCCCTCAACTCCCACTTCACTTTTGGAGCCTATAGTCTCTACGGTCACCAGGAGAGTAGCTTCTTCAAGCCATCAGAAGGCCACACAAAGAAACGATGCTATAAGAGAAAGTGGTGGTAATACCAGACCAGTTCCTGTCCAAAAAATCTCCAGCTGCAGGTCCTTCCCCTGCCATTTTCACTGCTTTCTCATCTTTCTGAAAGAAGGACTAGCCATTCACACCTAAGACGGTAATAGTTCCCCCTCTAGGTGAGTCTAACAGCAACTTTGGTGCAGCTCTCCCATCCACTAGGGAATCTGCCCAATGCCTCATGTGACCACAAATCAATGAACATCATCCTCTAGGGAATCATCTCTCCCAAGACATAAATATCTCTAATGTCTTTCAACAAACAGGAAGGCAACATAAAGTTGGGCCAAAGAAGGCAAGTTGTATCAAAAAACAGGAGGACTCAAACCAGGACTCTGTAACAACCTAGGGGAAGTAGGATGGGGTGGGAGGTGGGAGGGAATTTCAAGAGGGAGGGAACATATGTATACCTATCGCTGATTCATGTTGATGTTTGGCAGAAACCAACACAATTCTGTAAAGCAATTATCCTTCAATTAAAAAGTAAATTAATTAAAAAACAAAACAAAACAGGAGGACTCACTTTGTAGGGGAAAGTCAAACCAGGAGCAGGTTTGGTCAGATCCCAGCATTTTTCCCTGTGTGTCATATTCAGTTCCATTTGGAGGGAGAATGATCCAAAAACTGGAAAAGAAGGAAACAACTTTCATCATGCTGGCTCTTTTATTCTGACACACTGATGCTAAGAAACCTGTGGTGGGCTAACATTTTGAGGCGGTCTGGTTCACTCCCCTGCCCCCTGTCTGTGACTAGGACATCTGGACCAGAAGATGCCCTATGTCTAAAGACCCCTAGGAAAGGAGTGCCCACAGTTTCAATCCTGTCTGAACATTTAATTTTATAAGAACACTGGGGCCAGCTGTGCCTGTGACTGGGACTTTATAGATAATAAACAGCATCAAGAAGCATTTTAGGGTTGAAGAAATGGAATTTTAGGGCCCTAAGTGACTTACTGAAGAGTGACACAGCTAGTAACTGATAGAGCTAGAAAGTGCCTAGTGTCCAGTTCTCCTGCGTCAACTGTACTTTATTCAATGCTGCACTACCCCAAAAGTCAGGTAGTATAAAATTATAATGATATTGCAAACATACACTATTTACAAATATATATATTTGTATATAAATATACAAATATATATACATATACATTGATAGCCAATCTCTGTCATGACACTGAGGTCATTCCATCTTAGAATTACGAATATAATATGTATTCATGATACATTATGAGTTGATTAGAAAAGTGTTTGGTGAGCCATCAGTTTTCTCTCCTTTAGGCTAACTCATCCCAGTTCCATTAACTTTTCTTCAAAAATCCTAACTTCAGATCCTCATCAAAAGTTCTTCTCTGAGCTGTTTTTAAGATTCCATTTCCAAGTCACAAAATTTTAGTGAAAACTATTTTTTTCTCAACTAGATGGAAGAATTCCCTTCTGTTTCTTCTATGCTCTTCTCAAACAAAGATTACTGAATACCAGGAGTGACTGTAAGTTGGTTTGATTTGAGGTCTCTAAAAATCACTCTCAGCATATTATATTCTGACCCAGAGCACACAGACACTGCCAGCTCCCTAAACCTAATGGACCCCCTCCTCAGAGGGAAAGAAGCTGTCAGAGGAGGCTTCCCAGGGAAATGAGGGTACCTATCCTCATCCACTCATCAACTTGATTGAGATCCTACTTGTGCCACACAAAACTGTTTCTCTTCAGCACTCTAACTTGCAGTGGCAACTAATCTGGCTAAATTCTTAATGAATGTGGTCCCATAACTAATAAGAACTAAGGAAACCCGAGTAGATAAATTAGAGGGAAAGTCTGAATGTAAAGTTTAATGTGATATTTCTTGATTGTCTTAATGCCAGGCCACGTCATCACCTGACCTTCAAGAGCTGTTTAATAGGTTCATTTGAGGGGAAGGGATTAAAGTTCAGCTCTATTATTAGAAACAAAAAACTAACAGGAAGTAGACTGTGGGTGGTGCCATGAGAGAGGTGCAGAATATTTCTGCTTTGAGGCTAATAATTTTCATATTAAATGATCAAATTTCATACCTGCATGAGCCTCTCCTTCAGCTGCCATAATTTTTAACTGAAAGAATTTCAAGCCTCCTATTATGAACCAAGAATCTTTTTGCCTATTCTGCAAAGAAATGAACATACTTTTTTCCTTTTTCTACATACTGCTATTTTTTTCATCTCTCTGGGATATAACTTTTGCTTTGATTTCACCCTCATTAAATCCTGTATCAAAGGAAAACATTGGCATCTAACTGCATGCCTTTAGAGAGGTGTCATTTGATGTTAGCCAAACATAGTGGTTCTGAAAATACTGAAGTAACTCCCAGGTGCTAAGACGTTAAAAATATCCTCATGTCCCTGCTGGAACAGACCACATTAAGATACTTCATCTCCAAACTCAGAGTTTGGCTAGTAATAAAAGTCCTAAGGGCTGAACTGGCCACTGCCGGACCCACCACAGTTAACAGGAAGCATCACATTTATTTTGGGACGTGGACAGATATGGCAAAAGGAGCTTTGGGGAAAACCTTACCTTTTAGAATTCTCACTCAGAAACAAAACATAAAGACCTGTTTTCTGGGACTGAAGGGCCATTACTCCATACATCTCAGCAGACTCATGATGTCTAAGTGTTTAAGTACTAGACTGCAGATATTAGTTGGTGGAAATTTTGAACACTGGTCAACCAAATGTACTCCCTGCAGGTTTCCATTATCTTCATTTGTCTGGGATCATTTAGTCTCTTCTTGAAATAAACCATTCTATGAAAGTTCTGCTGTTATTAAAAGATGACTTTAGAAAAGGGAATTCTGAAAGTACTGAGAGTACTTCTATAGCATCCCTGACAAAAAGCCTGTCAGTTTGTGCTTGATGAGACTCTTCATCTCATGAATTGAGTTGAAAATGAGTTGGCCCACTTTAGAACTAGTCAAGTCTGATTATAGGAAAGATCCTCCTTACTTGTGGCCAAAGTGCATTTTCTTTCCATTTCTACCCTTGCTTTAGAAAAATTAAGAAATCTATGTCATCCTTATAACAATTTTCCAATATGTCTGCCCTCAGGCTTCAAGTCTCTCAGCTTTTTAACCATTCCTACTCTTGCCTGGAAAATCCCATGGACAGAGGAGCCTGGTAGGCTGCAGTCCATGGGGTCGTGAAGAGTCGGACATGACTGAGCGACTTCACTTTCACTTTTCACTTTCATGCATTGGAGGAGGAAATGGCAACCCACTCCAGTGTTCTTGCCTGGAGAATCCCAGGGACGGTGGAGCCTGGTGGGCTGCCGTCTCTGGGGTCGCACAGAGTCAGACACGACTGAAGCGACTTAGCAGCAGCAGCAGCAGCATAGAACCTTATCTCTTATAATTAACCGTTCAATTTTCTTACCTCATACAAGCTTAGTTGTAGAGGTCTGAAAAGTAGGAAATATGAATATTTTGTTATTACAATTTACCTCAGCAATGCAGAACAGTAATATTCTAAAATCTTTTCTAACTTCATAATGAATAGTACTATTTTAAGTTGTATTCTTTAAGTATTAGTGAAGTTAAAATTTTTGTGTCTATTAGTATTTTATTGCTCTTGTGAATTTTCTACATCCCCTTTATTTATTTTTCTATTGGGCTGTTATCCATTTTATTAATGATTTGCACATTTTTTCTAATCATGTTTACCATGTGTTAAAATATTTTCTTCAGCGTTTTGTTATTTTTCCAACTCTTTCATTTTTAAGGTATTATCTTGACATGCAGAAGTGTTCCCTCTTTATATAGTTAAATTTATCTTTTGCTTTGTGGTTCCTTCTGTTCCATTTATATGTTTATTTATATTCCTGAAATCAGAAAAATACATAGCTTTACTTTCTGTAGTTTCTTTTTTGCTTCATTTGTTATATTCATCTCTTCAATGCATTTGGAATTTGCTTTGATGTTCTGTAAGATGTGAGGAACAATAGTGCTGTTGAAGCTGAGAGTGTGTGAGGAAATCTGTTAACCTCTGCAGGGCTTCAGGTGTCAGTTTTAAAATGTCAGGGGGGAAAAAAAGAGGATAGAGACTGCTGTTTCCTGGAGGAAAAGGCCCTGCTGTTACAGATGGAAGCATGTTACCTGTAGCTCTTCTGAAAGGCCACTCAGAGGCCCTCGGGAGAACAGACTCAGAGACTGGGAGCACAGAGTGGGAAGAGAGATGCCTGGGACTGGGGAGATCCATGAAATGGTTATGAGTGAACAGAAAGGTAATACTTCTAACCAGCAAAGTCCAAGCAGTGTTCCAGTTCAGAAGGTCTGAAATAGATGCTGCGAAAGTATAAATATAAATACATATGATATACGTAAGCCTCAGGGTCAGTCTGTAGGAAAAATAAAGAGAAGTAAATATATAGAGAAATACGCCTTCCAAATTTTACTTAGTGAAAGCTTACTCATCAAAACTTAGAGGAGTTTGGATTCTTTTCACCCTTGTGCTCATTTGAGGGTGTTTGGTGGCTCCTAAAGAGTTAGCAACTATAGCCAACATACACAGAATTACCTAAGTAAATAATTATATACATATCTGGAAAATACAGTGAGGGTACTGACGGATATATTTAACCCCTTAGTTCCTTCTGCCTGAAGAGAGCTTGAGCCACTCCTGGTCTGTGTGGAGCTCTCTGTGACACAGCCCAAGACCGGAGAGAAATCTACATGACTTTAGAGACTTTGTCCTTCAAGCAGAGCAGTTTTTCTTTTCAGTGCTGAAGAAACGCAGAGTTTGTTATCTGTGCAAATGCTCCATCGGCTTTGGTCCTGAATTCCTGCTGTAAAGTCACACACACACACGTCCCTGGTCCATGCTGAGGAGCACGTTCATCCCACCAGAGAACTCACTACAGGGAAGGCATGCAATGAGGCAGTTCTGCAGAAATAGCAAAAGTGCCCACTTTTGACTATTCAACAAGAAATTCGCCTTTGAAAAGTTCACATCTTTGTTTTAGTTTTTAAAATGTGGCCTCTTACATGGTACTCCAAAAGAGTAAGAAAAGATCTGTTTATTCAAAATAAATTCAGAATGTAATGGTTAGAAAGCTATTTGATTCCCTGCCCCCCCGCCAACCCCTGCCCCAGCTGCAAACATATTCCCACTGTTTCTTCATCAGCTCCTGCTGCTCAGCCATGGCTGCACTTTGAATTACCTGGGGAGTTTTAAAAACCCCAGTGCCCAAGCCGTCCCCAAGACCAATTAAACCTAAGTCTCTGGGCTGGGACCCAGACACCAGTATTTTTTTAAAGCTCCCAAGTTAATTCAAATATGTGGCCAAAGTTGAGAACTATTGTCCCTTTAAAAATGCTGGAACAAGATTCCAGCTGATTTGCATCTTTGATTTCACCCAGATTCTATTCTTCATGCAGGCACAAAGCCATTTTACCAAAGGTGTGAACATGCCAGGAGCCCCTGGGAGCTCTCTCTATGACTAAGTGGAAAGATGTGTACGGCTCCCAAACGTTTTACTGTTTGTTTGTTTTAACTCCCAGATTAGTAGTGTACAGATCACTGTACAGATTAGAGGATTATAAAACACTTTTATATTTTACAGTGACTTGACATCTTAAACCAAGATGCTTAGGAATCCAACGTCTTCACTGTTATTTTCTGAGAGATTTCATTTGTTCTCAGCTCCAGAACACATTTTCTTCCAGATCATTCCTAGCAGCTGGAATCTCTCTGCATAGCTGAGCATCAATACTGTGGTGTCCCCACCCCAGCTCCACTCACATGGGCACCCTCGTTGCAGGCAGAGATTTCCACTCTGTTCCGGATGACCCAGATGAAATTCTGGTGAAGGAGCACTTCAGAGCAAAGCTAACATGTTTCCGAGCAGTTGATTCTACACTGAGGGGCAGGGAAGCTGAATACATAGGCAGTTCTGGTGGGCAGAAAAGTAAAGGTCCCTGTCTTCTCCTTTCTCCTCATCTTCCAGAGGCTCTGGTTTAGGTGACAGACCAAGATAAGCCTCAAGGAACTGAAAAGTCCTAAGCTACCTCATCCCTATAGCAGGGCCAGGGCCTTGAGTCAGCATTTCTTTGGCTGCCAAGCATCAGGAGTCCACAACAGGATCTGGTTCATTCCAGACAAGGGGCTGGAGCACCAAGCTGTGGACCAGTTACCAAACCCCAGCAAACACTTGGCAGCCTACATCTTCCCCAGTGACCTCAAGAATGACTCAGAATCACCACACTCCTTGCACGCTGACATCTATGGGCCCTGGAGCAGAACCTGTGCCACCTGAGACATCTTATTTTTCCCTTTTAAGAGTATGCCAGTGCTCCTCATGTGCACTGAGGGAACACTGTCAAAATCTGATAAAACCGAGGTATTTATCCCGTTGGCTTAATGTATTTGAATAGGTATCCGAGAAGCCGAGCCTTTACAGTGTTGCTGTTGTTGTTGTCTAGTCACTAAGTTGTGTCCGACTCTCTGTGACTCCATGAGCTATAGCCTGCCAGGCTCCTCTGTCCATGGGATTTCCCAGGCAAGAATACTGGAGTGGGTTGGCATTTCCTTCTCCAAGCGATCTTCCCAACCCAGTGATTGAACCCACATCTCCTTCAAGTGTTTGTGGCCCAGATGGTAAGCGTCTGCCTGCAATGCAGGAGACCCAGGTTCGATCCCTGGGTCAGGAAGATACCCTGCAGAAGGAAATGGAAACCCACTCCAGTACTCTTGCCTGGAAAATTCCATGGACGGAGGAGCCTGGTGGGCTACAGTCCATAGGGTCGCGGGACACAACTGAGCAACTTCACTTTCACTCTCCTGCTTGGAAAGCAGATTCTTTACCCCTATGCCACCTGGGAAGCCCCCATGGTTTTTGTAGCTGGTTTCTCTCGTGGTTTGAGTGTGATATACCTAAGATGTGGAGCTCCGAGATGGTCACAAAATCAAACTTTCTTCCCAAAGTGCCCCCAGATGACTCCCTCTCATCTGATGGAAATGAACACTATCAGTATAAATCCAGATTCCTTAGCTAAGCTCTCATCTTCTCTGCCAAGTGTGCTAAGTTATTTTGAACCACTAGAAGCAGATGGTAGGATCCCATGATGGTTTAGACCATTATCACACAGACTTGGATAGAACACAGTTCAAATCATGACTCCCAAACCTAACTGCCAACAGGAAAAGCTTATATCCCTGACAACCTGCCTATAAAATCCTCAGCTCTGCTTGCATAAAGGAATCCGAGTGTTTTCCCTGTTGAGCGATATAAGAAGTTAGATCAACACTCCTCATTTCAATATGCTCTCAAAGAGTAGGACTTAGGGAAAGTGATCGTATCCACCTTAAACTGTTCAAGTGGCCAGGAACTTCATATATGATGAGGGCTTTTTGAGGGGTAAGGGGAACAGGAAGCATTCACCCCCATTTTTCAGTCTCCTCTCTTTAACAACATCAGAGGAAGGGACTGGAGTGTCCAAGCAGCCACATGAGAATAGAGACTGACTGAGTGGAACTCGACAAGAATTCATTTAAACTACTATCCTGGGCAATAAGGCACTGAGCCACGTGCCACTGAAAATTTTAAAAAAGAGAACAATTAGTTTAGCAGGTGAAATGACTGCAGCACAGAGAATAAATCTGAGATGTCGCATGCTGAAAAGAAGCTGCCAAAAACGTGCCCCTCTTCCAGCTGGGGCTCTCAGATAAGGTTGGGGTGGAGGAGGCCACATTCAAAGGGGCCTGGAAGACACATCAGGCTTTTTGACAGTCTACCAGATTTCAGGCAGAGCAAAAAGCTCATAGGTCACCCTTGGGAGGAAATCATCTTCCCTGTGACCCCTGAGGAGTAGCAGCTCTCTCAGAGGGTCATGAACATCCTACCGCCTTTGCTCCAGCTGGGCAAGTGGGGACCAGGAGACACGAGGCTGCTTGCAGCCACTTGTGAGCAGTCCTCCTCAGCGGGTAGTCTCTCACGGCCATTTCAAAGGAACCTCCCTCCTGTCTAAGCTACTCCAGATGCACAGCCTCTCCCGGAGAAGCAGGGGAACGGAGCGGAGCAAGGCTCCTCTGTCCTCAAACCCGGCCGGGCTCCCTCCCGGCTCTAACCTGCCCCTGACCTGGAAAAGGGCAGGGCAGCTGCACACACCAGCTTCCTAACTCAGCGAGGGGGCCTCCAGGGGCAGCGGGACCTCGGGGGGCCTGTAAAGCGCACACAGGTGCTGCCGGCGGGAGGGCGGGGCGCCAGGACCGGGGTTGGAGAGCGGGGCGCCGGGAGCCCCGCACGAGCGCGGGCCCCTCCCTGCACGCCGGCGAGGAAGCCGCTCCCCCAGCAGGAATCGCTGCGGATTTTGCATGGTTCCTTAATATTAGCCACATGGAGGCGGTGGGGGGGGGAGGGCGGGGTGGGAGGCGGTTAATGGACCGCAACGAAGTTTTTGCCGGGATTGGACTGATCCTGAGGTTTGTAGCTCCAAGAGGCCAAGCGCCGGGCCCGTCTCCGGGGCTCCCCGGGACTGGAGAGCGGGCTGGAAGGGCAGAGGCAGGAGCTCCGCTGCCTGGGAGCCGCCGCGCGGGCTCTCGGCACCGTTGTGAAGAGCAAGAGTGCCCTCTAGTGGCAGGCGGGCGAGCCCGCTGGCGCTAGAACTAGGAGGTTGTAAGGGTTATGCCCTCCAGTGTCCCCACCACCACTCAGATTCTTACACCTTCTGCTTTCTCTTCTCCTTCCTCCCTCTCTTCTGCTCCCTACTCCATCTTTCCCTCCTTCTCTCCCTGAACAATCTAGAAACCCCAAACCAGAGCCAACTGTGACATTGCTAGACCTTCACGTGTCATGCTCAGAATGTGAACTGTAACTCAAGTCTCTGTCCTCCCACCCTAGTGTCTTTTCCTTCCAGATTGTGATTTATCTACCCACATATTTACATCCAGGCCTTCTTTTACTGAGCACCTGCTGTGTGAGTTGGTGGACGGGAGAGCGCAGGATGAGCAGGACCGACACAGGGTCTTCCTAACTAGGGGAGAGGCTGACAGGCAGTCAGCAAGCCGGATACTGTGATGAGCGCAGAGACAGAGAAGTGCTAGGTGATCGGGAGTACTTTGCGGGCACCTGACCTGAAAGACAGGTAGGAATTAGTAAAGAAAAGGAAGCCGGAAGCAGGGAGGGAGTACAGAGAAAGTTCCAGGCAAAATGACATGTACAAAAGCCCTGAGAGTAGAGAGTTTGTGACTGGAGGAAGCTTAACACAGAATGAAAGGAGGTAGTGGGTAGTGGGGAGCTTCAGTGGGCAGGAGCTCGGGGAGCCTCTAAGGCCTTGCTTATGGGGTCTCCCAAGGCCCTTGGAGAATGTTCTAAGACCAGCAGGAAGTTACTGAACATTTAGACAGGTGAACGTCATAATCAGATTTCTACCTGTGCAGGATCACTGAATTTGGCTTTAAACTCTGCTTCAAGCTAGCTATTAGACTGTGGGCAACCCACCTGAAAAGTATGGGAACCAGAAAGAATCTTAGGGTTCACCTAGTCTGTCTTACAGACAGAGAAACCTAAGTTCACAGAAGGCAGATCACTTTCTCAAAGTGGTGGAGATGGAACTAGTTATCTCTGAGACCTTTCACCTCCCATTCAAGGCCCCAGATATGCCAGCAGAAACCTGTCACTAGCTCCCCAGGCTGCTCCCAATAATACACAGGCTTCCCTTGCCTCTGTCCCCACAAAAATCCACCCAGAGCCAGACCAACAAATTATCTTCAAGACTGGCAAAGAGCATGCTCACTAGAGTTGCTTCCCTGAGACATCAGAAGAGCTGAAAGCTTACTTCAGTGTCCACAGCTAGCAAGAACCTTAATGAGACCAGAGATTGTAGACAGGTGGTGGGGGGTGGATGGTGACCTAGCCAGGGGGATCCCACAGAGACCCAGGGAGCAGAGGGCTTGACTCCAAATTGAGACCTGGAATCCCATTTCAAATAGCATGCAGTGTAAAGAAAACAAGTTTAGGAATTGCAAAGCAGCTCAGACTTTGAAAAAACAGATGGTGATTTAAGAAAAAAAACAGCACAGTTGTCCTAATATTTGGATAATTTAAAAGCCCTCAGCAGCTAGGGAATTAAGAAAAATAGCTCCACGTAGGCTGGATCATTTAGCATCTGGTTTGAAAAGTCACAGGCTGGGAAAGAGGTCCCAGAATGTGATGAAAATATGATAAGAAAGGTTTTAAAAGAAAGAAACATGATCCTAGTGAGTGCCATGTGGAATTGGGGAACAACACAAATAATAGAAACAGGTGTCAAGAGGCCTGAACCCAAGACTAAGCTTAGCCAGCTATTAGCTGTGTGACCTTGCCCAGGCCACCTAACCTGTCTGACCTCATCTCAATAGTGAAGTTAAAATAATAATAATAATACTTGCCTATGTACCTCACCGGGCTCTTTAGCAGTCACAAGGGAGGTATAATGCTGCAGGCACGTCTCAGCTCCACCGCTGAACGGCTGCACGACTTGGGTGAGTCTTAGATCCCTCTAAACGTCAATGTCTCCGTCTGCAGGGGTGCTAACACCTGCCTCGGCTGGTAGTTGTGAGGACTTCACGCAATAGAGTAAATCACAGCATCTCACCTTTGGCATAGACAGTGCTCAATAATCAGTGGTTTTTATCATTCACGTGATATGTTTGCAAACTGTTCAGTGCATAGAAGTGAAAGATAATTGCGATATTTAGTGTGATATGACTTAACTGGGTAATAGGATAAATATTACAATAAAAACATAAACAGGAAAAATAGAATGGAGGTGGTATAGCATACTGTCCATCATTATAATGAAGGAACTTTGTAGATAAGGACATGTGAGGACTTAAAGTCTCACAAAATCAGCTCATGTTGGCTTAGCTAAGAGATGGTCATATAGATCTTTTTTAAGATGAAAAACTCTAGCGATGATCAATGGTCTGTGTCTGATTGGGATAAGGTACCTAGTGAGTGACTGTGAAAATCAGCGATAATTCAGGTCTTATCTAACATCTCCAGGGCCACTGAGAGCAAGAGTAATTGGTACATTAATGAAATCTGTAAAGACAGCGAATGTCCAGGGAGCCTCTTTAGAATTGGAGAAACTCAGCCCGGGAATACCAGAAATAATGTGAAAGGGCCTCAAAAGTCCATTCGCTCGTTCAGAAAATATTTCACCCCAATTCTATGCCAAGAACCTGAGTATTCAGGGTGAAGGCACCATTCCTTTCCTCACCAAGCTCGCAGCCCAGTGAGGGGCACAGGGCAAGTCCTACCATTCAGTGTGGTTAGAGGGAAGTTTGGGGAAAAAGAGAGCCCATAGTCGGGGCTGCTGACCCAGGGCTCAGAGAAGATTCCCCAGAGGGGACAACAAAAGAGCAGGCTCGGCAGGGACCCAGAACAGTTGTCCCACGGAGGAGGAAGATTGACTGTGCTCCAGGTGGAGGGAGTACCACACACGATGACCCGGATCACGCAGGGGCAAAATGCACCCTCGAGTTCTGGGAATCCTTTGTGATGTCAACAGATGTCGATGGCCCTCCCACATTATAGTAATTGTCCCTTTAAAAATCTTTAGCTTGATAAAAGCACATGATGCCCCCTTCTTCCCAAAATACCTATTAGGAATTTTACAACAGTTTTAAATGAACTCATCTCTTATCCCAGCAGTGTCTACAGGTATTTGCATTTGAAAAATATTTACTGTTCTTTTAAATGAACTCATGTATTTTATTCCCAACAGGATCTACTGACCTTTTCATTTGAGAAAGATCTACCTCATTTATGTACAAAGCTTAACTGTTTTTCATCAGGAACAGTCTGTTCATTCATACACTGATGATGTCCTTACAGTGACTGCCAGCTCACCCCAAACCCACCTCCAGAGGTCTGTGATCTACAGTTAGCCCTGGAGTAAGGGGCAGGGGCAGCATCTGAGACTGGGGAGGTGCCCAGAGCTTGGCTTCATCATCCGGATTAAGGGAAGGGATGGCGTTGTTGGAGAGTTTGAAGCATGGACAGCCACAGATGGCTCTCTCAGCAATGTGGCTGGCATGGGGGATGAAGGCGAGGCCAGGGGCCAGAAACAGGTCATGGGTTCGTTCTGAACTAAATAATAGCAATGAAGAAAGAGGAAGAAGCAGATTTGAAAAATATTAAAAGGTAGAATTGGTTGGATTTAGCAACTTCCCAGGTGGCTCAGTGGTAAAGAATCCTCCTGCAGTGCTAGAGACACAGGTGACATGGATTTGATCCCTGGGTTGGGAAGATCCCCTGGAGGAGGAGATGGCAACAGGCTCCAGTGTTCTTGCCTGGAAAATTCCATGGACAGAGGAACCTGGTGGGTTATAGTTCATAAGGCTGCAAAGAGTCAAACACAACTTAGCAACTGAGCATGCGTGCAGCAACTCCATACCTGGGACCTGGAGGAGAAGACCCAGATGACTCCCAGGTTTATGGCTTAGGTAATCCGACAGATGGTAGAACCAGCCCAGAGATTAAAAAGTCAGAGATTCGAGGAGATCTTGATTTTGGACACAATGACTTTTGAAGTTCCTTTGGGACAGTTAAGCAGAGGTATGTAAATCAGAAGAAAGATGCAGGCTTCAGATACAGATTTGGGGAGCAGCAGCATGCAGATAGTAATCCAAGTCCTGTGTGTGGGTAACAGCATCCAGTGGGAGTGTGTCGTATGGAAAGCAGAGAGGTCCAAGGACCAAGCACCAGGAGTCCCAGCATCTGAGAGGCAGGTGTAAGGGAATAGTCCCCCTGAAAAGGAAATGGCATGCAAAAATGAAGGAGAGAAACAGGAAGAGGGAGACACGCAGACAGACAGACCGCTACCATGAGAGCCAAAGGAAGACAGTTTCAGGAGAGGAGCCGTGAAACTCGCCGTGTCACAGTACAAGGACCAAAAAGTTCACCTACCCGGCATGACCATGAATAACGACAGAAAACACTGTCTCCCACGTAATGGCTCACTATGCTTTCAAAGCACTTTGACATTTATATTTCATTTCAATTCGTTCTACAGCCCATATCGCCTGTCTTCTCACAGATGCAAAACCGCAGGAAGTGTGATGAAGAGCTTTGCAACCGCCATCTAGGAAGTCAGTGGCCGGCTCCTGGAGTTAGAGATCAGTCCAGAATCTTGGTCATGCTCCCTGGTTCTGCTTACACCTGAGTCACCTTTTTAACCAACCAATATCCCTGGTGGCTCAGACAGTGAAGAATATGCTGTCTCCACCAGAGACGGTTATAAAAAGTTCTCGAATTCTGAGGAGGTCAACACTGCTCTTTAGATCCCGATTCTTATACCTCTGCATCTTCCAGAGGCAGGCCTGGCTCTCCATGCAGGAGACCCTTGCTTGTTCATGCATTCCTCAGTCATACCAACAAGAGAGGGGGGCTGCCCCAGGCCCTTCAGATTTGGACCAGGCCGGAACTGGTCCATGTCGGGCTGGGCCTGGAGCTGCCACTCTGCCCCGCTCTCCCTGGAGCAATTTATATTTCATGTACCTCAAGGAGTTCACGGCTCTGCTGAGCAGGGGGTCTGATCATGAATCTCTAAACCCATCTGTCATTCAGAGCACAGAAGGGATGCGAAACCAAGACCTCTTATCAGTTTCTAACAGTTTTATTCTCTTGGCAGCTCAGATGATACCACTGCAGTGTCACCCCACTGGAGGCTGGGCGAGGCCCAAAGACAGTCGACACTGTCATGCGGATTTTCCAAAAGTCCCTTGCAGCCGTTATTTACAGCTAGTGGCCTGGTTCTGGCCTTTTCTACTTACCCAAAGAGCTGAGCTTCATTCTGGGTGCGTGGCTTCCCAAGTCACATCAGAAACAGCTGGGAGCTTGTCTGGATTCTGTACCACAGACCCCAGACGGGTGATGAGCCATTTCCCTTTGCTGTCTAAGTCCTTCTCAGGGCTGAAGCTGGCTGGTACACAGGAGGGATAAAAGCAAACAGGATAGGTGAACTGGGGTCACAGGTGCCTGCTTTGTCACTTACTTCATGGTGTCCCTAAAATGGAAACATCCTTTAAATATTAGACATGGAAACTCGTGCTCAGATTAGAGGAAGGTAGGTGGTTACGTAGTCACTGTCCTCCTTTAGAACTGCCGGGGACAAGTGACACGATGTCAGTTCTCTCATCTCTCAAATAAACTAATGAAGATGCAGTTATATAGGAACTTCTGGAGCCGTCTTCAGCCTGTGTGTTATTCCACTCTTCAGGTACAAGAGTCCAGTTCAGTTCAGTTCAGTTGCTCAGTTGTGTCTGACTTTTTGTGACCCCGTGTACTGCATGCAGCATGCCAGGCTCCCCTGTCCATCACCAACTCCCGGAGTTTATTCAAACTCACGTCCATTGAGTCGGTGATGCCATCCAACCATCTCATACTCTGTCGTCCCCTTCTCCTCCCGCCTTCAATCTTTCCCAGCATCAGGGTTGCTTCAAATGAGTCAGTTCTTCGCATCAGGTGGCCAAAGTATTGGAGTTTCAGCATCAGCATCAGTCCTTCCAATGAATATTCAGGACTGATTTCTTTTAGGATGGACTGGTTGGATCTCCTTGCAGTCCAAGGAACTCTCAAGAGTCTTCTTCAACACCACCAACTGGACTGCTATTATGGTTTTAAAACAATAGGCATCAGACACTTCTGCTTCTGCCTCAGAGACTTTTTATTTGTCTGAATAAATGATGCGTCTCTGGAACCGGACTGCTGCTGCTGCTGCTAAGTCGCTTCAGTCGTGTCCAACTCTGTGCAACCCCAGAGACGGCAGCCCACCAGGCTCCCCGGTCCCTGGGATTCTCCAGGCAAGAACACTGGAGTAGGTTGCCATTTCCTTCTCCAATGCATGAAAGTGAAACGTGAAAGTGAAGTCGCTCAGTCGTGTCCGACCCTCAGCGACCCCATGGACTGCAGCCCACCAGGCTCCCCCATCCCTGGGATTCTCCAGGCAAGAACACTGGAGTGGGTTGCCATTTACCTGTGTTTAAATCCTGGCTCCCAGGACTACAAGATGTATAGCCTTGGGCAAGTCACTTAACCACACTAGGGAGAATGGGACCAGGACCATTTCTTCCTCAGAGCATTGCTGGGATGTTCACGTGCATTGTTTGAGTGAAGCACCAGCTGAAAGGCTGGGCAGAGCTGGTGTCAGTGAGTGGTCACTGTCTGGGCACGGTCAGTGGACAGGGGCAAGCTGAGGCTGCCCAGGCTCTGCTGCCATGGCTTCCTTTCAAGGCAATAACAAGTCCCATGCTGTTTCTTCTCACTGTAGGTCAGTGCAGCTGAACGGCCAGCCCCTAGTGATGGTGGACGATGGGACCCTCCCAGAACTGAAGCCCCGCCCCCTGCGGGCCGGCCGGACATTGGTCATGCCTCCAGTCACCATGGGCTTTTATGTGGTCAAGAACGTCAACGCTTTGGCCTGCCGCTACCGATAAATCCCCTTACACTCACGAGTCACCAGCAGGCCTGCCAGACTACTTTCCACTCTTCTGCCCTAATGGTATCAGTATTTTTTCAGGCATCTTCTGAGCAACCAACCAGTCTCTGCCAGCCCATCCTGCTGGAATCAACACTGACATGCTCTCCAAAGAGACAAATACCCTAGCATGAGCTTAGCCTAAGTAGGTCACTCCCACCCTAAGGGAAGAAGTGGACGTCCCCCGCACCTGTGTTAGCACGAATGCATGTGTGTGAAGCTGTCTGCAGCCTTGTCCACGCACCATGAGAACGAGCTGACGGTGCGTGCCCAGGACAGATACAACTCCCCACAATCCTGCTCGCGTAGCAGAGTAACTACAGACCTTGGCCTGTGGCTGCTGCCCTCGGCAGAAGATGAGGAAGGAAAAAACCCTGTGGACCTTTGAGAGCCCAGTCCCGCCTAACTCCTTTCCTTTGTCTGTTCCCTGCTGTTGCCTTGGGTTTCATATCACCTCTCCTCCCATAGGGGAGCAAGTGGGTGAGTCAGTGCTGGCCTGCTGGGCGAGCTGTTTATGTAATTTCCTGGCTGATGTATGAGTGTGTGCATCTGGGTTTCTGACAGTGGCATCAATCACTAGCTATTCCTCTGGGAAGCGGGTACTTCTAAAGTAAAATTGCAATCATACTCCAGATTTTGTAAGAAGGTTCTATTCCTTTGTGAATCCAGATTCCCCCAGGGTTGGGACGGGAGTCAGGTAACAGTATTCATTGAGTGGAGAGCAATGTATTAGGCACCAGAGAAAGCAATCATCATCTGTCACGTGGCTGCAAGGGAGAGTTTTAGAGAAAGCACACCCAACCACCAAACACAGACACACAGACACACACACACACATACACACCCCAACTGAACCAAGAAAATAGACCTATCTCAACTTTGAGAGAATATTAAGGGCTTGATAGGGTAAGCCCTTAATGGTTTGGTTGACCAAAACCATCTTTAAAAAAGGTACAAATCAAAGGTCATCAGAGCTGTAAGACACAACTGAATCTAACAACTTTCTGCTGCTTCCCAAGTAGCTGAGTGCTTTCAATAGCTTATATTAGGCAGAAGACTAATGTGCTCATAAAAGATGACCAGATCCATGCTCTCCCAGACCAGCTTATTTGAGCACAGAAAAACACTCAGTTCACCACGTTGGGGAAGGGCGATCTGGAGGCTGAGGTCTCGTGGGGAAACTGTTGAAGAACAGGAGATGGAAGACCCTCTGGGTTGGGCAGTGGGGAGTGGAGTGGTTTAAATTTCACGACGAAGACCTTCTGTATGATTCAAGAAGTTTGTGTGGGTCTTTGCAAACAAGTTACAACTGAAATGACTTTCTTTTCTGTGGATGTGATTTTCTTTTGCAGGATAAATGACACAGGATTTCTTTTTTTAAAGAGGAGGTATTAGACAATGTCATAGGATTCCAATAGAGAGAGACACAATTTCTGCTGATGTGGAAGGATAGCAATTAAGGAGGGGGCACGGTGGCTGAGGCCAGAGGCCGCAGAGACTGCCTGAAAAAGAGTTAAGGAGCAGGGCCAAGCCTTCAGAGTGAATGATAAGGAAGATTAGACAAGAAAGGAGGGAGCAGACTCTCAGTGTGGAAAGCTGGAAATTGGTAGAAGGAATGGAGTCAGTTTTAACAAGCTTATTATTAGGTAAGGAGCAACAGCACCAGGAGGTGTGAAGTGGGAAAGGGGAGACCGAGGACCAGGTTGGACCCGGTCAGTGGTGGCTCAGTGCAGCCCACTGATGCTTCAGGTCAGTGGTAGCTCAGTGCAGCCCACTGATGATTCAGATGTGGGAGCAGGAGAGAGAGAAGTGCCAACACTTGGGGTAGAAAGGCAGGGAAGAAGCAGCCAAGAAAAGAGAAGAAGAAAAAGGAAAAGAGGAGTAAGAGACAAAGAGGTTGTTTCCCCCAATTTAAAAAACTCAGTGCAAATATCAAAGTCTTTTCTGTAATACATACTGGCGCAGGTGCAGCTGCAAGCCCTCATGATAACAGGAGTGACCAGAGGTCCCTGCGGGCCAGCCCTGAGCTAGTTTGCTTTCCTAACATAGCAGCCCTTCAGGGAGATACTATTCATATCTCCATTTTTCCTGTGAGACCTGGAGTGGGCCTGTAGCTGCCCAGGGTCACCCAGGGAATGGGTTGCTGAGCTCAGAACAGTCCAGAGCCTGTTCATTTAAGCACCCAGCTCAGTGGCTGCCTGATTCACAGACTTACCTCTTTCCTTTTTCATAGGTTCCGCTAAATCAGTACAGCCAGAACCTCTGAAGCTCCACTCAGACACACCTTCTGTAAATAAGTGTTGACTTTTCACTAAGACTCTAAATGTTGCAGGATATAGGCAGTCTCTGCTTCTTTTGTCTTTATATATTAAATATTGCTCCTAAATTTTGGTTTGGGTTTTTTTCTTCTTTTTTAATTAATAAAAAGGGAGAGGGAATCAACAGAGTTTATCTTTGGAGTCCTGCAATTCTAACTTTGCAACTGCCTCCTGGAAGAAGTATTTTCATATTTCAAAATATACCAAGAAACTCATTATGACATCACATTCCATAGGGATTTTAGTGTGGGGCATCTGTCCTGGCTTTCTCATCTGGGAGTGAGGGGTAATTACTAAATCACTGGGGATCCTCCTAACAAGGGATTTTCCTACTACACTCACTGCAAAAGACGGATTGTGGCAGAACTCAGCATCACCCTGCACGTGACAGCTTGCACCCAGCTTGCCAGGCTGGGCCCGAGGACAAAAGAGCTCATCTACCAACTTCCTCCCATCATTTTTATCCTCCCCAAACAAGACATGGCCAAGATAGTCTTTTAAGACTTAAGACCCATTTTATTTTAAACCAAAGAATGGGCTTGCACAAATGCTTATTTGAAAGCATAATAATGTATAATGAGAAGTTTGTGCCTTTTGCTGAGATGATTTTCCACCCCTCTCCTGCCTCTAGGAATGATTTTCTTTCTCCTTTCTTATCACAAAGGCTCAGAACAAATTCTCATTGTTCCTTGAAGAGAAAGTCTCAATTCTTCTAGTGCCCTGAAAAAGCTGCAAGTGTGCGATATTAATGTTATCTCCAACTGGAGACAAGCTGGAGAACACCAGACCTGCTCTCCAGTGAGCATGTGCCCAGGACCCCCAGAACCACCATTCCCAAGGCGCACTCGCCATCTGTAGCCCTAGCCCCTCCCCAGTGAAAGCAGTCCCTGGGCAGATGAGCCCCAGCCCTGCACCCTCCAACATGGCAGAGGGTGTCAGCAGGTTCTGCCTGAGAGGCCTCTCCAACTCTAGCTCTCAATAGCAAGGACCCTCAGCAGTGGGGAGGACCCCGCAGGCCTGTGAACTGCTGAGCGGCCATGGGGGCCGGGCCAGCCCAGCAGCTGCAGGTTCACCCTGCTACCTGCACCCAAGGCCCCTGTATGTGGGGTGGATGCCTCTGCAGGATTCACTTTGGAGACGCAGTGAGAGCAGCTTCACATCTGAAAACCAAACCGGAAGTGTTTCATCTCCGCAAAAGCCAAGGTGAACCAGGTGGGTCACTCAGACCATAGACACACTGGGACACAGAAAGACTCTAAAATTTTGAATCATCAACAGAGCAAGCAAAAATAATAGAGCTGTGTCTTGGAGAAGGTAAGGGAAGAAGAGGCATAAACACGTCCCTTTCTCCAACCTCAGCACCACTGCCCACTGCTCTTTTCCACTACCTTCTATCCAGTTCCACAGCCTCACCTCTGCCAGCCACTCTATCCCCTGTCCAGAGCCCAGGGAAATCCATTGTACTGAAAGGGAATTACGTTTTGATTGTAGAATAGTTCACACCATCTTAAGAAGTACCAGAATTACAAGATGGTAAGGAATACTCAAAGAGAGACAGTTATTATAATGCCCAAGAGTGTTAAAACCCCTCCTCTGAGTTCCACGAGCAGTTTCCGTAACTGCTCTGCCCCCTCCTGGTGGTGGGGACTAGCTGGCGTGTTTGGAAGGACCTGAGTGGCGTAACTAGGACTTGAACCCAGATCGGTCAGAGCCCCAATTCTGCTCTCATGGTACTCTGCTCACTCTTGCTGGACTGGCTGTGGCCAGCTTCCTCTCAAAAGGAAGTTTTTTGTTTTTTTTTCTCTGCTGCCCACAGCTAGCTCTCTTAAGGTCCTTTGTGTGTCCACACAGAACACTGGTGGTGCCTTCACCCAGGAGAGTCGATCTCGGGGCCTGGAGGACCTGACCAGCAGCTCTGCTGAGTGGTGAGTTGAGGTGTGACCAACCTTGGATGTAGAATTTTGAATCCAGGCTCACCTTGGCCCTCCCGATGTGCTCCTCTCTGTCTTTTCTGGAGAGCAATTTAAAGGGCCACTTCTGCCACTTCTACCCACGGCAGGTGATGACTTGGTATCCTGAAGTCGTGGAGGTAAGTGGCAGAGCTAGTCAGCACCTACACAGGTACTGCCCCTGAGCACTGCTCCTCCTCTCCTACCACCCAGAGCTTTGGAAGTCTCTCTTCACCTTCCCAGACTAAATAATAAATCCAGTAACTATGGCCCTCGGGGTAGTATTTGCAAATATCACTGTAAAACAAAACAAAAAAAGCCAAAATACACCAAACCAGCTGCTTTGGCATCCACTTTCTTTTAACATCAGAGTAGCCCCAGGAGCCCAGGAAGCATTAGGGAGGAGCTGACCAAGTTCCACAGGACTGGCTTGAGAGTACATCCCACTGTCCTGCGCATCCAGCAGAGAAAAGGGCCTTCTGTACAGACCATGTCATGCTCATTATTTTCCAATTACTAGTCATGAATATATTCTCAGGTGCTTTTCTACTTGTAAATGTTATATAGTAAATTATACTTTTGGAAGAAGCAAAAAGAAGTCTTAGTTTTATTCATCTGGAAGTAACAAAATAAGTGCATTAACACCTCCCAGGGAAATGTTCTCTGTGCAGGGGATTTGAAGAGGGGTTAATATTTTCTTCCAGGGAACAGATTATATTAAGGTTTATATGAGCCTAGTAATGGCAGAGAGTTTGATTCCACAAGGCAGTTTATATTTTGAGGTAATGTTTGTAAGTAACAAAATGTGACTACTCTAACTTTCTTCACAGGGTGTTCTGTGGGGAAAGGGAGGCCACCATTGTCCACACCACACCTTGACCTGAAGCCTGATTGCTGATGAACTCAGATATGCTGGGGATCTTTGGTTTCATGGCGTGCTACCTTCTTCCTCTACTTTCTCCCCCATAAGTATTGCTTCAAGCACTCCAAGTGGAAATTCAATTTTATTATTTAAATTAGATGTCATTGACTATGTTAAAGTAACTGTTAGCTGCACACAGGTAAACCCTAACCTGTCAGAGGCCTAACACAATTAAAGTTTATTTCTTGCTAATAGATCACATAAAGTTTAGTTGGTGGTGATGGATAAAGTGGACAGTGTTTCTCTTCTCTGTAGTCCTTTAGGGATCCAGACCGATGTAGGCTCTCTGTCATCTTCAGCACTTGGCCTCCAAGGTCGCTATGGCATCAGTATGCAGTTGGAAGTCAGGGAAAGAGAGTATGCAGATCATATGAGAGCATTATGGGGGGTCTCACCTGGCATAAATTCCTCCCCCTCGGTTCTTTAGGTCATAAGTCAGTCACATAGTCCCACTGAATGGGGGTCTAGAAAATGAAGTCCCTAGCTGGGCAGCCACTTCCCCACAACAATTATGTTTTGTTCCTATAGACTGGTTGAATGTCAATGTCCCTCTAGAATTTACAGGCTGAAATCTAATCCCCAACATGATAGTACTTGGAGGAAGGGCCTCTGGGAAGTGATTAGCTCATAAGGATGGAGCCCTCATGAATAAAAGAGACCCCAGAGGGCCCCTCTGCCCCTTCCACCAAGTGAGGACATATCCAAAGAACACAGCCTATGAACCAGGAAGTAGGCTCTCACAGACACTGAATCTGCCAGAACCTTGGGCTTGGACTCCCCAGCCTCCAGAATTATGAGGAATAAACTTCTGTTGTTTACACGCCACCCAACCTATGGTATTTTTGTCATAGCACTCTGAATGGACTAAAACATTCGTGAAAAAAGAGCACAAAACTTTGATGGACAGCTAGGCGGCCAGAGAATGAATCAACGATACTGGGTCCTTCCAGGGGATTTGCCATCGAGTGAGTGTTATACACTGTGCAGTGCTATCTAAATTCAAAGGACCTTTTTTTAACATACTTCATAATGACCTCAAGGAGCTTTCTTTTCCATCTCCCCCGGTCCTTAAATCCCTTTTCTAGTATTTGGCTTGGAGAAGGAAATGGCACCCCACTCCAGTACTCTTGCCTGGAAAATCCCATGGACGGAGGAGCCTGGTAGGCTGCAGTCCATGGGGTTGGGAAGAGTCGGACATGACTGAGCAACTTCACTTTCACTTTTCACTTTCATGCATTGGAGAAGGAAATGGCAACCCACTCCAGTGTTCTTGCCTGGAGAATCCCAGGGACGGGGGAGCCTGGTGGGCTGCCGTCTATGGGGTTGTACAGAGTCAGACACAACGGAAGCAACTTAGCAGCAGCAGCAGCAACAGCAGTATTTGGCTGATTTTTAGCAGAAAATGCTCTGTGTTGTCCCACTGCCATCCAGTTAGGCTACTGGATACTGTGCCCAGTATCTACTGCTGCTGCTGCTGCTGCTGCTAAGTCGCTTCAGTCGTGTCCGACCCTGTGCGACCCCATAGACGGCAGCCCAACAGGCTCCCCATCTCTGGGATTCTCCAGGCAAGAACACTGGAGTGGGTTGCCATTTCCTTCTCCAATGCATGAAAGTGAAAAGTGAAAGTGAAGTTGCTCAGTCGTGTCCAACTCTTCGCGGCCCCATGGACTTCAGCCTATCAGGCTCCTCCGTCCATGGAATTCTCCAGGCAAAATTACTGGAGTGGGGTGCCATTGCCTTCTCCACCAGTATTTACTAGACACATCAAAAATACCATTTAAAGCCTCAAGTAGCAAAGTGGTTAATGGTTCACTGGCAAGTCATAGAGGCCTCAGCTGTAGCCAAGATGGGTACCCATACCTGGAGATCCCACTGATTGAATCCATCTGAGGCAAGCAGGAACTCGAAGAAGGCTGCTCTGACAGAGACCTTGATTCTAGTCCCAGCTCTCTAGCAACTGACTGTGAGATGTCAGACAAGTGACTCAGCCTCTCTGAACTCAAGTGTCCTTCTCTGTAAAATTAGGACTTTGGATTAAGTGAACCCTAGGGTCACCTGAAACTCTCCGTTTCCAAGCCTAAGTCAGATGGTCCCTGTTCCAGCTGCTATTGTCTTCCTGTATAATTTCATACATATTGCATATGAGAAGAAAACAGTAAAATATGCATATATATATATATATACACACTCAATTCATATATTAACTATGTCTTTCTGAGAGTTTTCAAAACTAGCCTTAAAACTTTTGACAGTATTTCTACATATATGCAAAGTGCATGTGAAGTTCAACACAACACATTTTGATGGTGGTTTCTTTTTTTCTGGAGATATTGTCATGATTTTTCTTTGAGTTAATTATGTGACTTCTTCCAACCAGTTTCTTCCAAGCAGTGATTTACTGCAAATTTAATGTAGATGAAGCATGCCCCAAGGTACACTCACTTTGTTACTAGTTTTTAAAAGAAAAAGATTGACCTCACTTTTAGAAATTAGTTAAACTTTAAGACACATGCATGGAATGACTACAGCAGCACCTAACGTAGTATAGTAGACTTTTATCATGGTGTGAGCCTCATGTTCTGAAATTCAGCTAATTACAGCTGGTGCAGGCAGGAGGTGGGAAATTGGAGGGACAATGAAAGGAAAGATTCCGGGGAAGCAAAAGAATGAATAATCACAAAAATGCTAAGGGAGATGCAGGAAAGAATGAAGAGCAACATAAAGGGCAAATATGTGGGGAAATCTAAATATAAAACAGTAGCAATGTCTCATGAGACTTAATATAGAGAATTAAAAATGCATTACAGTAGTAGCATACATATTGAAAGCAGGTAAATGGAAAGTATTCTAATATTTTTTCCATTTTTGAGGAAGAGGTAAAAGTACCAATTTATATTAAACTTTGATAAGTCAAGGATGCATATTTTAATCTCCAGGGTAACCACTAAAAGAATATTAAAATAGGAATTACTTCTAAGTGAATGGTTGGGGAAGTGGAATCATAATTAAAAATACTTGATCTAAAATCAAGAAAGAAGAAAAAGACAACAAAGAACTGGTGGAACTAATAGAAAGCAAACTGTAAAATGATGAATTTAAACACAAAATTATTTGTAATGTTATTGTCAATAGGACAAATGCTTCAATTAAAAGACAAAAATTTTCAGATAAGAAGAAATGAAGTTCAACTAAATGCTGTTTGAAGAAAAATCTAAAATATAAAAAGGTAAAAGAATTAAGGAAAAGCTATATCATGCAACGAAAGGTATCGGCTACATTGATATGAAACAACAAATGCTTTTGGAAAACAAAAAGCAGTGCTAATAATAGAAAGGGACATTTTATAAAGAATGAAATTTGATTTAACAGTAAAAATTCTAAATTTGCATGCACCTAATCCCCTGGAGAAGGAAATAGCAACCCACTCCAGTATTCTTGCCTGGAAAATCCCATGGACAGAGGAGGCTGATGGGCTACAGCCCATTAGAGTTGCAAAGAGTCAGACACAAGCAAGCAACTAAGCACAGTGAAGTACTCAATGTAAAGTAAAACCTCACAGAAATAATAGGAGAAATAGACAAATCCACAATTATGATAGATTCTTCTACATATTATACCTCTCAGAAAATACAATGAACAAATTTCACCTAAGTAATATATATAGAACAGTAGAGCTAACAAATGAATACAAAATATTTTTTTCAAGAGTACATGGAAACATTTACAAAACGTTACATGCTGTGACACAAAGTTTCAAAAAAATTCAGAGAATGGTAACATATAAAGTATTTCTCTGATAACAGTGAGTTACAGGTGGAAAACTTTTTAAAAGATAACTGGAATACCTACCTGTGCTCGTGATTTAAGAAACAAATCTATAAATAATCCATGAATCAAAAAAAAATCAGAAATCACAATAAAAAAGAAAATATTTCAAACTCAATGGAAAATACTACATATCGAACTTTGCGAGAAGTTCCAACTTCTGGTATTAACATTAACATTTTATCAGACTGATCCTTTTGCCAACAGCAATTCTAAACTCTTGACAAGATACAAAAAAAAAAAAAAGCCAGAAAACCACACACACACACACACAGCTCTTTGAAGGCAATGGGGAACAGCTGAACGTCTAAAAGCAGGCATAAACTGCAGGAGCCAAGACCCTTGAATGACAGAAATCACACAGAGTAAGAACCAGATTCATCTGGCTTTTCCTCTAAAGGAATTCCCCCACTTCACAACAAAAAGGGAATTGAGGTTAAGCAGAAAGCAGCTGTGTATTAGACTGTGAAGTAAGAAACTGGTTTTCAGGAATGACTGAGCAGCTGAAAATGGAAGGGAGTAGAAAAAGGAAAAACAATGAAAATGAAAGTCGCTCAGTCATGTCTGACTCTTTGCGACCCCATGGACTGTAGGAATTCTCCAGTCCAGAATACTGGAGTGGGTAGCCTTTCCCTTCTCCAGGGGATCTTCCCAACCCAGGGATCAAACCCAGGTCTGACACTGCAGGCAGATTCTTTACCAGCTGAGCCACCAGGGAAGCCCAAGAATACCGGAGTGGGTAGCCTAGCCCTTCTTCAGTGGATCTTCCCAAACCAGGAGTCGAACCAGGATCTCCTACATTGCAGGTGGATTATTTACCAGCTGAGCTACCAGGGAAGTCCTGGAGAAGCAATGGGAGAAGCCCACAAAAGCTGGTGCCAACTGCCCTCAAATATTTGACTGACTTCTGAACTGTGTATGTGCAGAGTGAGACTCCAAAACTCTAGCAAGAAAAAGAGCCAGAAGACTGAGAGAGCGGCAGAGACAGAAATTGCTGCTCAGTGCTGGGGAGAGGGCTTGAGTTCAAGTCCTACCAAGTTAGAGGAGCTTGGTAAACACTTCAGACTTCCCACTGAAACCCCCAAAAGGCCACACCTTAAGAGTAAGGATCACACCCTCTTAGGATTAAGGAAGAAAATGAAATACGCCATTCTAACAAAGCCTAAGATCAAGCCTGTACAATCAAAATGAACTGCCATTGATTCAACTGCCTTGTAGAACAAAACTCAACACTTCAGTGGAAGATAGAATTCAGAGTCTTTTCAATGCATCCCTTACAATGTCTGGTATAAAAGATAAAATTAATAGACACACAAGGAGCAGGAATATGTGACTCACAGTCAGTAATAGTGTTGTGTTGAGCTATATTGGAGACTGAGGCAACAGGAAAAACCATAAATAATGATCATGTTTATGTTTGAAATTTTGATATTTTATTCATCATGTATTTTCTATTAATTTTGACTTTTAAAAACATTAATTCATATGTATCTTGATTACCAACTTTTTGACATCCCTTTAAATTTTGCATTCATGATGAGTATCACATTCTCACCTCAGTCCTAGTCCTGAAGCCAACAAAGGAGAGAATACAGAACCATAAAAATACCAATAGATTTCTTGAAAAAGGCATAAAAAGATGAAAGAAGGAACAAAGAACAGACAGGACAAGTAGAAAACAAATAACAAGATAACAGACTCATAGACTTAAACCATGTTAGTAATGAAAGTAGACTGGCTTAACATATAATCTGACAATTTAGTCTGGCAGAGATTGTCAGTCTGGATAAAAAATTAGATCTAACTATATGCTGGCTACCAAAATACACACTTAAGATATGAAAACAGAAGTATGTTAAATGTGAAGGGATGGAAAATTACATATGTAGGAGAGGTAAAGGGGCTTCTCTGGTGACTCAGCAGTAAAAAATATGCCTGCAAAGCAGGAGACCTGATTTTGATCCCTGAGTCGGGAAGATCCCCTGGAGGAGGGCATGGCAACTCACTCCAGTATTCTTGCCTGGAGAATCCCACAGACAGAGCCTGATGTGCTACAGTCCACAGGGTCACCCAGAGTCGCAACTGAAGCAACTGAGCAGAGCACAGGGGAGGTGAAATTTCTCCTCAACCCTCTGAAGATTTCTGGCTGGGACTGACACAAGCAGATTAACAGGAGAAAGGCATACTGCTTTTATTTAGTAATTTTTTCACATGCAGGTGGAAACTCCCACAAGGAAAACGAAGACCCAGAGGAGTGGCAGGGTTGACGTGCTTATATACTGGGTTCAACAAAGTGTGGCAATTGTGGAAAAGTAACTAAACTATTTGGGGAGACTAAAAAAGCTAAGAATTTTTTTTAACAAAGTCTGTTTGTACAGATTTCTCTCCGCCTGGACTCCTCATTCCTGGAGACAAGGATGTCTCTTTTCTCCTGATATGAGGAGGGTGTCTTTCACACAGGAATTTAGTTTCGTGCCCTGCTTTCAGGAAGAAAAGTGAAGTACATCTGCTGTTTTTTTTTTCGAGTGCCTTTAGCTCAAAATAATCAATATACTAAAGTGACATGTCCTGAACTTCTTCACGGGCCATGTTAACACTAATCAAAAGAAGGCTGTGATAGCTATACTATTCTCAGACAAAGTAGATTTAGTGCAACAAAGATTGCCAGAGATTAAGAGATAATTTCATAATAGTATAGGAGTTAGTACATTGATAATAATATACTACCATAGTTATTATAATTATTATAACATAATAATTATAAAGTGAAAGTTGCTCAGTCATGTCTGACTCTTTGTGACCCCAGGGCCTGTACAGTCCGTGGAATTCTCTAGACCAAAATACTGGAGTGGGTAGCCTCTCCCTTTCAGGCAGATTCTTTACCAGCTGAGCCACAAGGGAAGCCCAAGAATACTGGAGTGGATAGCCTATCCCTTCTCCGGTGGATCTTCCTGACCCAGGAATTGAACCAGGGTCTCCTGCATTGCAGGCGGTTTCTTTACCAACTAAGCCATCATAATGCTCTCATAAATATAATAATAATAATCATAAATGCTTATGCATCAAATAACAGAGTTTCAAAATAATATGAAACAAAAATGACATGACTACAGGGAGAAATAGACAAATCCACAATTACGATTAGAGTTCAAAACTCACTCAATATTTGATAGAGTAAGATCACAGAACACCATCAAGGATATAGAAACGTTGAATACTGCTATCAGTCAACTTAACCTATTTAACATTTATAGATCCCTCAACCCAGCAAAACAAGAAACCATACGCTTTTCAAGTATACATGGAACATTCACCAAGACAGACCATACGCTAGACCATCAATAAACGTCTTGATCAGATCAGATCAGATCAATCGCTCAGTTGTGTCCAACTCTTTGCGACCCCATGAATCGCAGCACGCCAGGCCTCCCTGTCCATCACCAACTCCCGGAGTTCACCCAGACTCATGTCCATCGAGTCAGTGATGCCATCCAGCCATCTCATCCTCTGTCATCCCCTTCTCCTCCTGCCCCCAATCCATCCCAGCATCAGAGTCTTTTCTAATGAGTCAACTCTTCACATGAGGTGGCCAAAGTACTGGAGTTTCAGCTTTAGCATCATTCCTTCCAAAGAAATCCCAGGGCTGATCTCCTTCACAATGGACTGGTTGGATCTCCTTGCAGTCCAAGGGACTCTCAAGAGTCTTCTCCAACACCAAAGTTCAAAAGCATCAATTCTTCGGCGCTCAGCCTTCTTCACAGTCCAACTCTCACATCCATAAATGACCACAGGAAAAACCATAGCCTTGACTAGACGAACCTTTGTTGGCAAAGTAATGTTTCTGCTTTTGAATATGCTATCTAGGTTGGTCATAACTTTCCTTCCAAGGAGTAAGCATCTTTTAATTTCATGGCTGCAGTCACCATCTGCAGTGATTTTGGAGCCCAAAAAAATAAAGTCTGACACTGTTTCCCCATCTATTTCCCATGAAGTGGTGGGATCGGATGCCATGATCTTCGTTTTCTGAATGTTGAGTTTTAAGCCAACTTTTTCACTCTCCACTTTCACTTTCATCAAGAGGCTTTTGAGTTCCTCTTCACTTTCTGCCATAAGGGTGGTGTCATCTGCATATCTGAGGTTATTGATATTTCTCCCGGCAATCTTGATTCCAGCTTGTGTTTCTTCCAGTCCAGCGTTTCTCATGATGTACTCTGCATATAAGTTAAATAAACAGGGTGACAATAAACATCTTGATAAAAGTATTCAAATCACACAGAGCATATTATCTGACAAAAGGGAATTGAAATAGAAACCAGTAACAGAAAGATACATGGAAAACCTCCCAATATTTGGAAATTAATAACACTTTCAAATAACTCATGGGTGAAAAAATCAAAACAAAAATTAGAAAGCATTTTGAACTAATGAGAAATGAAAAGACAACATATCAAAATTTGTGGATGCTGAGAAAGCAGTAGATCGGGGAAAATTTATAGCAGTAAAATCTTTACTTATAAAAAATAAAACTTCTCAGATCATTGGGTCAGTTTCTACCTTAATAAACTATTTTTTAAAATAGTAAATTAAATCCAAAGTAAACAGAAGAAAGAGTAAATATCAGCACAGAAATTGGTGAAATAAAAACCAGACAACCAATGAAAGCTGATGAAACCAATAGCTGTTTTCTTCGAGAAAAATCAGTCAAATCCTTAGTGTGACCTGAATCCTTCTAAATTTATTGAACAGAATACAGTCCACAAATATATCCACACATGTATAGTCATCTGATTTGAGACAAATGTGTCAAAGTTAATTCAGTGATGAAAAGATATTTTTTCAGCAAACGATGCTAGAAAAACTGCCTATTTGCAAAAACAAAAAACCCAAACCCTTCCTTTACACCACCTACAAAAATCAATTCAAAATGGATCACTGACCTAAATGCAAATCCTAAAACTAAAATACTTCTGGAAGAAAACAAAGGATAAAATCTCTGTGACCCTAGCTTCAGTTCAGTTGCTCAATCATGTTCGACTCTTTGCAACCCCATGGACTGCAGCATGCCAGGCCTCCCTGTCCATCACCAACTCCCAGAGTCTACTCAAACTCGTGTCCATTGAGTCAGTGATGCCATCCAACCATCTCATCCTCGTCGTCCCCTTCTCCTCCTGCCTTCAATCTTTCCCAGCATCAGGGTCTTTTCAAATGAGTCAGTTCTTTGCATCAGGTGGCCAAAGGATTGGAGTTTCAGCAAAGAAAACTCAGGACTGATTTCCTTTAGGATGGACTGGTTGGATCTCCTTGCTGTCCATGGGACTGTCAAGAGTCTTCTCCAACACCACAGTTCAAAAGCATCAATTCTTCAGTGCTCAGCTTTATTTATAGTCCAACTCTCAAATCCATACATGACTACTGGAAAAACCATAGCTTTGACCAGATGGACCTTTGTTGGCAAAGTAATGTCTCTGCTTTTTAATAAGCTGTCTAGCTTGGTCATAACTTTTCTTCAAAGGATCTAGCGTCTTTTAATTTTATGGCTGAAGTTCATCACCTGCAGTGATTTTCAGTTCAGTTCAGTTGCTCAGTTGTGTCCGACTCTTTGCGACCCCATGAATCGCAGCACGCCAGGCCTCCCTGTCCATCACCAACTCCTGGAGTTCACCCAGACTCACGTCCATCAAGTCAGTGATGCCATCCAGCCATCTCATCTTCTGTCATCCCCTTCTCCTCCTGCCCCCAATCCATCCCAGCATCAGAGTCTTTTCCAATGAGTCAACTCTTCACATGAGGTGGCCAAAGTACTGGAGTTTCAGCTTTAGCATCAGTCCTTCCAAAGAAATCCCAGGGCTGATCTCCTTCACAATGGACTGGTTGGATCTCCTTGCAGTCCAAGGGACTCTCAAGAGTCTTCTCCAACACCACAGTTCAAAAGCATCAATTCTTTGGCGCTCAGCCTTCACAGTCCAACTCTCACATCCATAAATGACCACAGGAAAAACCATAGCCTTGACTAGACAAACCTTTGTTGGCAAAGTAATGTTTCTGCTTTTGAATATGCTATCTAGGTTGGTCATAACTTTCCTTCCAAGGAGTAAGCATCTTTTAATTTCATGGCTGCAGTCACCATCTACAGTGATTTTGGAGCCCAGAAAAATAAAGTCTGACACTGTTTCCACTGTTTCCCCATCTATTTCCCATGAAGTGATGGGACCGGATGCCATGATCTTCGTTTTCTGAATGTTGAGTTTTAAGCCAACTTTTTCACTCTCCACTTTCACTTTCATCAAGAGGCTTTTTAGTTCCTCTTCACTTTCTGCCATAAGGGTGGTGTCATCTGCATATCTGAGGTTATTGATATTTCTCCCGGCAATCTTGATTCCAGTTTGTGTTTCTTCCAGTCCAGCGTTTCTCATGATGTACTCTGCATATAAGTTAAATAAGCAGGGCGACACTATACAGCCTTGATGTACTCCTTTTCCGATTTGGAACCAGTCTGTTGTTCCTTGTCCAGTCCTAACTGTTGCTTCCTGACCTGCATACAAATTTCTCAAGAGGCAGATCAGGTGGTCTGGTATTCCCATCTCTTTCAGAATTTTCCACAGTTTATTGTGATCCACACAGTCAAAGGCTTTGGCATAGTCAATAAAGCTGAAATAGATTTGGAGCCCCCCAGAATAAAATCTGTCACTGTTTCCACTGTTTCCCCATCTATTTGCCATGAAGTGATGGGACCAGATGCCATGATCTTAGTTTTCTGAATGCTGAGTTTTAAGCCAACTTTTTCCACTCTCCTCTTTCACTTTCATCAAGAGGCTCTTAAGTTCTTCTTCGCTTTCTGCCGTAAGGGTGGTGTCATCTGCATATCTGAGGTTATTGATATTTCTCCCGGCAATCTTGATTCCAGCTTGTGCTTCATCCAGTCCAGCATCTCTCATGATGTATTCTGCATGTAAGTTGAATAAGTAGGGTGACAATATACAGCCTTGACGTACTCCTTTCCCGATTTGGAAACAGTCTGTTGTTCCATGTCCAGTTCTTTTTTTTTTTTTCCATGTCCAGTTCTAACTATTGCTTCTTAACCTAAATACAGATTTCTCAGGAGGCAGATCAGGTGGTCTGGTATGCCCATCTCTTTAAGAATTTCCCCCAGTTTGTTGTGATCCACACAGTCAAAGGCTTTGGCGTAGTCAATAAAGCAGTAGATGCTTTTCTGGACCCTAGCTTAGGTGAAGACTTTTTAAATAGGACACAAAAAAGCACAAAAATTTCTGTTCCTCAAAAGTCACCATAAAGAGAACAAAAAGACAAAGTCACAGATTGGCTAAAATAAGTAATTAAATAATGATAATAATGCAAAACAGATACCTGATAGTTTGTATCTAAAAAAAGAGATCATAGAAATAATAACAAAAACAATCCAATTTAAAAATGAGCAAATGATTTGAACGCTTCACCAGAGAAGATATACAGATGGCATATAAGCACATGAAAAGGTCAATGTTATTAGTCTATTTTCGAGGAAAATGGAAATCAAAACCACTATGAGATACCACTGTATACCTATTTGAATGACTAAAGTTAGAAAAGGGCAATATCAAGTGCTAAGGAGGCTACAGAACAACTAAACTCTAAGTCTTGCTAGAGGGAATGTAAAACGGTGCACGCACTTTTGGAAACAGTTCAGCAGGATAATATACACTTACTATACAGCCCAGCCACCCCACTCCTAGGTATTTACCCATGTAAAATAGAAATTTATGTTGACACCAAAACCTGGACAAAATACAAATATTAGTAGATAAACTGAGTTACAACAAAATTGAAAATTTTTGTGCCACAAGTGATAACATTAGACATACCACATAACGAGAGGACATTTTTGCAAATCTTATATCTAAAAAAAGGTATTTGAGTGCAGAATATATAAAGGACAATTAAGACTAGATAATAAATGAACAATATCAAAACAGGCAAAGAATTTGCATAAACATTTCCCCAAGAAAATAGCCAAAAATTGAATGAAAATATGCTAAACATCATTAGTCTCAGCATCAAATCTCAATCACAATGAACTATAACTTCACACCCACTGAGAAGTTAAAGCGAAAGTCACTCAGTCCTGTGTCTGACTCTTTGGGACACCATGGACTGTAGCCTGCCAGACTGCATGGAATTCTCCAGGCCAGAATACAGGAGCAGGTAGCTGCTCCCTTCTCCAGGGGATCAAACCCAGGAATCAAACAGGGATCTCCTGCATTGCAGGTGGATTCTTAACCAGCTGAGCTACCAGAGACGGCTAAATTAAAATAGACAATAACAGGTGTTGGTGAAGATGTGGACAAACTAGGTTGCTGATATGTGGCTGGCGGGAATGAAAACTACCCGTAGCAGAAGTAAGTAAACAGCAGCACATTCATTTGATGGAATTTATTCAGCCATTGAAATTCATGCTCAGGAAACGTCTGACAGAGAGAAACATGAGTGAAATGAGCAGGATATAGAGGGTGCAGCCAGAATGACCCCAACTGTGGGCTGCAGAGAGCGATGCCTGAGCGGGGCTACGTGCTGTAAATGGAGAGCTGCAAGGTCTGGGGCTTACGGTGGGCTGGGAGGGGCGGGCGCCGTGGAGTGGAGAGCGATACTCCCTTTGCGTGCAGGTGGTGGAGGCATTAATTCTTGGCCCCGGCTTTGTCCCAAGTGGTGCTCAAGCTGCTGTACCCCAGCCAGTCCTCACAACTCATTGCTGGGCTGTGCTTAAAGCTCCCAGGGGGCACCGGGGCATTAACAGGTGATTTGGGTGGGACTTTCTACCCTGCCGTGATCTTCATCACTCTTCCCAACCTTCAACCATTAAAAACATACGCAATTGTAAGAGACTCTAGCAAACACAGGTTCAAAACAAAGACCCTAATGTGCACCCCACCCCCAAAATGAACTGAGAACCCTTATAAAGAAAGTCTAGTGTTGGAACTCTGGGGATAACTGGGTCCTTCTGCAGATTGTGTCTTTTCCAAGGAACCCAGGAAAGCAATCACAGAGGAGCAGCTCTCACCCTAGAACTGTGGTTCAGCAAAAAAAAAAAAAAAAAAGAGGGTGAGGAAAAGACGGGGAGCCAGGAGACCTGCATTCTGATGCTAACTCTGTCCTCAACAAGTGATTTCTTCTCTCTGGGCCTCAGTTTTCGCTTCTGTAAAATAGGGACGTTCCCAGAACCTAGGTGGGGAGTGGCCTGCGCTTAGGCAGGTGGCGGGGCCCAGCGCAGTGGCCGATGCAGCAGGGGCCTCTGACGGCTGCCGGGGAAGCCCGCACACTGTGGGCCTCGGCGCCCTCCTCGTTGACCGGAGGGCGGTAGCCACTGTCCCGCAGGAAGTGAGGGTCGCAGCCAGGGCTCGACGGTCCCTGTTACCTAGCCGGAGCAAAGTGCACGGCGGCGGGCAGAAGCCTAAGCCAGCTAGAGGCGGAGCGAGCTTCCAATCCGGCCCCAGGCGGTCACGTGGGCGGTCACGTGACCACACCCGGAAGCGCGGCGCGGACTCCTGGCAGGCTGGTAGGTGTTTGGCTACGACTAGGTACGCACAGCCCGAGGGCCTCGGTAGGCGGCGGGGCCCCCTCCGGGACCCCGGCACGGCCCTCCCGGAAGTAGAGGGGTCCCCACCGCCAGCTTCACCCACCCGGCGTGGGAACGTGGCGGGTCACTTCACTTCTGGTAATCAAAGTTTCTGCTGCCACGAAATGGGGCGGTTGCCACTCTGAGGTTCGGGGAATTGGGGGGTGAAACTGCTGCATAAACTGTGAAGTGCCAGGCAAACAAGCAGGCTGCCAGTGGACAGGTCCTACTCCTGCGTCCTCCGGCCCTTCAGGGGCGGCGGTCATAGGGGCAGTTTACAGGGAGAATGGTGAAAATGAGTCGGGGGGCGGGCGGAGAGAAGGGGCAGAGAGGTTCCCCAAGTTGCCCCTGCTCCATCTAAAGCTTCACTGAGTCCTGTGTTCCCTCCTTAGAGCAGAGAGCAGGGAAGCCACAAAATAACACCAGTGAGGTTCTCTTTCCAACAGACCTTTTGAAATAAAAGTAGAACTTAATGTCCACTAAAGAGGATTTCCATGTTAATGGGAAGACGGCGTTAAGGTCAGTCATGCCAGTGACGTAGTAGTGAAGTCTCATGTTGCACAAGATGCTGAGCCCTTAACAGCCCTTTCTTGCCTTCTGTTTGCTTGCAATGTTTGGCTTCCTGATTAAGCTAAAGCTTTATATTGTTCCTGCTTTTTATCATCGAAATATGAGTGGTTCTGGAACTAGTTTAGTTCACCCTGTTTTTGAGGAGGGGAGCTGGGACATAAGAATAGTGACACCCCCACCTCACCTCTCTGTGTAAGAAGAGCTTTCCAGGTGGCCCAGTGGTTAAGACTCTGCCTGCCAGTGCAGGAGACACAGGAGATGTGGGTTCAATCCCTGGGTGGGAAAGATCCCTCGGAGAAGGAAATGGCAATCCATTCCAGTATTCCTGCATGGGAAATAGCATGGACAGAGGAGCCTGGTGGGCTACAGTCCATAGGGTTGCAAAGTGTAGGACATGATTGAGCACACACCTTGTAAGAAAGTGGTTTGCTAAGGATGTGACTGCCTGGTTGCTCCCTGACTCACTAGAACCCTGGAGGGAGATGGAGCCAGAGGTTGAGCCCAGAGAGGTGTAAGTGCCTTGGCAAAGCCAAGGAGAACCAGGTCTCCTGTGCCTGTTGTGTTGGTTTACTGCCATTCACTGCATCATCTTGGGATATCTCCTGTCTTCCAGGACTGCATCTCTGTCTCCCTGGGATGTGCTGTGCTATTGCCTAATATTAGTCACTCATAGCAGGCTCCCTGGGGGTGCTCAGGGTAGGCTTGCTGACCACACCATGGTTCAGAGTGACCCACAGGGAAGTGAGAGTGCTCAGGAGGAAACAGTAGGTGAGAATTACCATTTGTGGCCACCGGCTATGTCCAAAGGACTGTGCCTGCTGGGTCCATGTTCTCCATTGTGGGAAGGCAGGGGTGAGCAGTATGTGGAGCACAGGGACGCCTGGCAGTGGGGAGTGTGTTCTGAGCAGGCTGCCCAAGAGCCAGAGAGAGGCCTTTGACCACTCAGCCCTCCACCATCTTGTCCACTCCCCGGAACGGGCAACAGTTGAAATGAGAGCCTCTGCTTACTCTTAGCCCCCCTCCCCCTCCCCCCCGTTTTAACCAGGTCGTGGAATGCTGTGCTGTTCTCCATGAGCTGGTCACCGAGGCTGTCTCCTGCAGCCCTTTCTGAGCCTTCAGCTGTCAGGAAGCTCTGCTGTGCTCCTTGCCACGGTAGGTGATCCTGCCTGAGATGCAGGTAGGCGGCACCCGCCCTGGGGCTCCTCGGACTATGGGAGGTGGACAGGGTGAGGCAGGCAGAGGACTGAGCTCTCTCAGGCTCTGCAGAGCTGTCAGCCCCGCCCCCTGCCTGCCCCAGCCCCGCCCCCTGCCTGCCCCAGCCTGCATCCTCATGTCACCTTTGCCTGTTCTGCTCTCCCTCCCTGACATCTAGGTGATCATCACAGCCCGTTGCTGTTGTTTAGTTGCTAAGTCATGTCCGACTCTTTTGCGACCTCATGGACTGTAGCTCACCAGGCTCCTCTGTCCATGGGATTTCCCAGGCAAGAATACTGGCGTGGGTTGCCTTTTCTATCTCTAGGGGATCTTCCTGACCCAGGGATCAAACCCACCTCTCCTCCATTGGCAGGTGGATTCTTTACCACTATTCCACCTGGGAAACCCCATCACTGCCTACCAAACCTCTAAGCTACACCTCCTGAATCAGCCCCTTCCTCCTCTCAGTTCAGTTCAGTTCAGTCGCTCAGTCGTGTCCGACTCTTTGCGACCCCATGAATTGCAGCACACCAGGCCTCCCTGTCCATCACGAACTCCCGGAGTTCACTTAGACTCATGTCCATCAAGTCGGTGATGCCATCCAGCCATCTCATCCTCTGTTGTCCCCTTCTCCTCCTGCCCCCAATCCCTCCCAGCTTCCTGCTTTGGCCTTCAGCAAAGAGTGGACCCACATTAGCCCACACCAGGACAACTGGCCTCCATAACCTTGGCCCCACCCATCCACGACACATACCCTTACCAGCCTACAAGGACTCTCTGTTGTTCATAGACTTCATTCTACAGCCCACTGTTCTCCAGTGCACGCACTCCCTTCCCACCAGGCCAGCCCCTCAAGTCCTGAACCTTGCCAGGCTCACCTGGGAGTCCCAGGGCAGCCTCTTCCGGGCCCACCTGCCCTCATGCAGCAACCTTCCCTTTCACGCTCCATTGCTGTCCTGGTCTCTGCTTTGTGTGTAGCAATTCCATGGGAGTAGGCTACATTCTCTTTTTTTCACTGTGCTAGAAACACTATGAAGCTAGGTGCTCTGAGTTAAAGTTGATAATCCAACTGGTGATTAGGGAGGTACTCAGTAGGAACCTGGAGAAGGCATTGGCAACCCACTCCAATACTCTTGCCTGGAAAATCCCATGGGTGGAGGAGCCTGGTAGGCTGCAGTCCATGTGGTCACTAAGAGTCGGACACGACTGAGCGACTTCACTTTTCACTTTTCACTTTCATGCATCGGAGAAGGAAATGGCAACCCACTCCAGTGTTCTTGCCTGGAGAGTCCCAGGGACGGGGAGCCTGGTGGGCTGCCGTCTATGGAGTCACACAGAGTCGGACATGACTGAAGTGACTTAGCAGCAGCAGCAGCAAGTACCACCAAGCTGGTCACCTAGGGGATCCTGAAGAGCGTAACTGAGTCTGAGACCTCGAGATATAATGGTCCTTCTGAGGAAACTGGATGTCCATCCGTGGAAGAGTTAAGAGTGGGGCTTCCTCATCACTGTCATGTCTTACCACGCGTGTAATGTGCTCGTGTCCGTGTGACATGCTGAGGTACAGGAGAAGGTCTGAAGCCCCTGCCTGGGGCAAGCAGCTGGCCCGAGAGCTCCGGCTTCACCAGACGTGGTCAGGCTGCCCCAGGAGTTGAGAAGGTCAATGTCTTGCTGTACTTCAGGGGGCCAAGGCCCAGAGTAGGAAGCTGTGGATTAAAAATCTACCATGGTGAATAAGAAAACACATTTTACATAATCAAGCATTGTGTGTTGCAGAGAGGGAACATGTGTGGGTGATGGGGAACGAGGTCTGAAAGGGCAGAGGATACTGGTGGAGGTGGCTGAGGAAGCAGCAGCTAAGCAGGGGTGAGAAGAACTGTGGCCAAGGTCACGCAGCCTCTGTGTCCCCCAGGGCAGGAGGAACTTGTGACTGAGACTCCCGTAATGCTGAGCCCACTGCCTGTGGGCTTTGGAGCTGGTACTCTGGAGCTGTTTTTGACTTGAGTGGAAGTACTGGGCTGCCCAGAGCGAGGTGCACTAGCTGCCCAGTGTTCCAGACCAGGCCTTGACTGCCTGCCTCCCTCGTGCAGTCGACCCCATGTCCAGATCACAAGCTGGGTCCTTCTTTACGCTTGATCCCAGTGGGCTGGTAGTGTGTCTGATGCTGTGTTTAGAGAGCCAGGATAACACAGGAAAGAGCTCAGCCTTGGTTTTCAGTTCAGTTCAGTTACTCAGTCGTGTCTGACTCTTTGCGACCCCATGAACCTCAGCACGCCAGGCCTCCCTGTCCATCACCAACTCCGGGAGTCTACTCAAACTCATGTCCATTGAGTCAGTGGTGCCATCCAACCATCTCATCCTCTGTCATCCCCTTCTCCTCCTGCCTTCAATCTTTCCCAGCACCAGGGTCTTTTCAAATGAGTCAGCTCTTCGCATCAGGTGGCCAAAGTATTGGAGTTTCAGCTTCAACATCAGTCCTTCCAATGAACACCCAGGACTGATCTCCTTTAGGATGGACCGGTTGGATCTCCTTGCAGTCCAAGGGATCTCAAGAGTCTTCTCCAAGACCACAGTTCAAAAGCATCAGTTCTTTGGTGCTCAGCTTTCTTTATAGTCCAGTTCTCACATCCATACATGACTACTGGAAAAACCATAGCCTTGACTAGACTGAGATTTGCTGACAAAGTAATGTCTTTGCTTTTTAATATGCTGTCTAGGTTGGTCATAACTTTGCTTCCAAGGAGTAAGCGTCTTTTAATTTCATGGCTGCATTCACCATCTGCAGTGAATTTGGAGCCCCAAAAAATAAAGTCAGCCACTGTTTCCACTGTTTCCCCGTCTATTTGCCATGAAGTGATGCGACCAGATGCCATGATCTTAGTTTCTGATTGAATGTTGAGCTTTAAGCCAAGTTTTTCACTCTCCACTTTCACTTTCATCAAGAGGCTCCTTAGTTCTTCACTTTCTGCCATAAGGGTGGTGTCATCTGCATATCTGAGGTTACTGGTATTTCTCCTGGCAATCTTGATTCCAGCTTGTGCTTCTTCCAGCCCAGCGTTTCTCATGACGTACTCTGCATATAAGTTAAATAAACAGGGTAACAATATACAGCCTTGACGTACTCCTTTTCCTATTTGGAGCCAGTCTGTTGTTCCATGTCCATTTCTAACCATTGCTTCCTGACCTGCATACAGGTTTCTCAAGAGGCAGGTCAGGTGGTCTGGTGTTCCCATCTCTTTCAGAATTTCCCACAGTTTATTGTGATCCACACAGTCAAAGGCTTTGGCATAGTCAATAAAGCAGAAATAGATGTTTTTCTGGAACTCTCTTGCTTTTTAGATGATCCAGCGGATGTTGGCAATTTGATCTCTGGTTCCTCTGCCTTTTCTAAAACTAGCTTGAACATCTGGAAGTTCACAGTTCATGTATTGCTAAAGCCTGGCTTGGAGAATTTTGAGCATTACTTTCCTAGCGTGTGAGATGAGTGCAATTATGCGGTAGTTTGAGCATTCTTTGGCATTGCCTTTCTTTGGGATTGGAATGAAAACTGAGCTTTTCCAGTCCTGTGGCCACTGCTGAGTTAAAAATAGGAGTAACTGAAGACTCCTGCTTTGTTGTGAGGGTGCTGCGAGGTAACACCAGGAAGGCCCTCGTGGTAGTGCCCGCACACAGTAAAATCCAGTAGGCATTTGCTGGGATTATAATTTTTTTCATTCCTCAGGCTGAGTCTGTGGGTGTGGGGCTGGAGGTGACCTTGACCTCACTTCTCCTTGGCAGATGAAGTGCGTCTTGGTGGCCACAGAGAGTGCGGAGGTCCTCTTCTACTGGACAGATGAGGAGTTTGAAGAGAGTCTGCACCTGAAGTTTGGACAGACAGAGAATGAGGGCGAGAAGGTGAGTGCAGGGCAGGAGGGTCGGACGGGGGGCTAGCGCAGCACTGTCAGGAGTCAGGGAGCCTGACCACTGGCCCTGGCGGCCGGAACGGCGAACAAGGCCGCATGTGTCTGCACCTCTCGCACCCACATGTCCTCAGAGGTTAGCCCTTGGTGCTCTGGAGGGCTGTGCCCCACCCTCACCCCATGAGATTTTGAGCACCTTGTCATGTGCTTATTTTCCATCTTTATATCTTCATTAATGAAGTGTCTCTTCGGGTCCTTGGCCTATTTTTTATTGCATTGATTGTTTCTTATTATTCTTACCAAGTTTTGAAAGTTAGTGGATACGTGTTGTGCAGATATTTTCTTCCAGTCTGTGTCTTGTCTTCATATCTACTGCACAATATCTTTCAAAACAGATATTTTTAATATGATAACTCCATGTTATCCACTTGTTGCTTTTATGGATCATACTCTTGGTGTCATATCTAAGAAGCCTTTGCCCAATCCAAGATCACAAAGAATTTTCCCCATATTTTCTCCTGGAAGTTTTCTAGTTTTAGGTTGTTTGTTTTTTTTTTCAGTTTTAGGTTTTATATTAGGTCTGACGATGCACTTTGAATTTTTGTATGTAGTGTATAGATTGAAGTTTATTTCTTTGCATATAGATATCTAGTTTAACACTTTAATGTGACGACTCGAAGATAGTTGTCCTTTTCACTTAGATAAGTTCTACTGTACATTCTAAAGGAATAATTCATTTTGAAATTTTTTTCCAGATTAATTTTGGATTGAACACTTTTTTACTGAGGATCCAGCAGAGAGTCCTTGCATTTCTGCGGCCACACAGGCTGGTTGCCTCTCAGTGTCCTTCCTGGTCCAGTGGGCCTGGTCATCAGCTCAACTAGTGCCGTGTCAGCAAGTTAACTGACCTCAGCATCGCTGATGCTCTTTAGGAGTAATACAGCGTATCAGAGATCATAGACATTTAAGTGATTTTATTTAAGCTAAAAACAGGTCTATCTGTTAGGCGCCTTTATTTTTTAGTAGTCAATATACATAATTTTTAAATTAAGAATTTCTAAGTATATTAGTTCTTAAACCATTGCATCAATATGGTCTAAAAATGGCATCACCGACTCGATGGACGTGAGCTTGAGTGAACTCCGGGAGTTGGTGATGGACAGGGGGAGGCCTGGCGTGCTGCAGTTCATGGGGTCGCAAAGAGTCGGACACAACTGAGCGACTGAACTGAACTGAACTGAACTGAAAAATTTAAGAGGCAAACGATTTGATAGTGTTTCTCTGCCTCTTTATTAAAAACCTCAGAAAGGGACAAATTCCGATTTTTCAGTTCCTAAATGACTGGCATAAAGAAAAAAGGTCTTCAAAGTTTTATTTCTCTTGGATACAACACTTTTTCCCCTGGTCCTGTAAATAACATGACTTAATTGTAGGAAATTTGGGAAGTAACAGAGAAATAGTTTTTAAATGACCCATAATTCTTCTACCTCGAGCTATTAGCTCTTCAATATATTTTCTTTGGGTCTGTATCTTTTACAAATAGTTGAGCTCATACCACAGTTACAGTTTTAATTCCTGGGTTTTTTTTCAGTTGCCATTATAGCAAAAGCATTATTCCATTTTGTTAAATATTGTCAAAAGCATAAATCTTAATGGAAACATTATATTCAGTGTATGAATAAATATAGCATCATTTATTTAGCCATTTCTCCAGTACTTGACATGTATATTGCTTCTAGTTTGCTATAGCTATTACTGTTGGGAACATTTGTGCTTGAATTTTATCCCACATCTCATTATTTCCTTAGGATAAATTCCTAAAAAAGAATCATTGATTCAAAAGCCATTCAAAGATATTGTACCACTTTATAACCACACCACATATCAATAATACAGGAGAATTCTCTTTACACCCTAGCTACACCAAAGATTATCATTCCCCCCGCCACCCCACCAAAACAATTCTTGTCACACCTGTACACCTAGTGAAAGCTACTGCTTTTAAAATGAGTTTCTGTACACCATCTAGGTTTTTAAGTCACATTTCTATTAATGTAATTGATTCATGACAGTTCCAGAAAATTATGGTACATGAATAATTCAACCAGCATTTGCCCATGTGAAGGGATATTTATTCAACAAATACTAATCAAGAATCCACTATTTGCCAGCCTCTTGGGGCCAAAGCAGTGAATGTAGCAACATGACCCTGCACTCACAGAATTTAGAGGATAAAGATGAACCAGATGGCAAAAAAACACCGTGGGTTTTTTTTTAACCAGAGTGTGGGACGGGGCAGGCTGGGGTGGGGTGGGTCTAGGGATGGTCAGGAGAGGAGCCACCTGAGCTGGGACCTACTGAAGGTGACTGGCAGCCCCTACAATGGTGGACACAGGCCTGGGTTCCTGAATGTCAAGTCTGTGGGAGGAAATTACGCCCCACGTGCCGTAGTCCCCTCATATTTCAAGTGCCGCACAGTACCCCTGGCTGCTTGCCTGTTTTTCTTTTCAAGGCCAGGTCTTACTCAGCGCCTTGTATCCAAGTGAAAACTAGGACTCTGCTTCCTCCCTGTTTCGGTCAAGGCTCCTGAGATCAGCATGGGGAAAGTCAGCTGTGCCCTTGTACCTGTTCATTCTTGTGTCAAGAACTTGACTTATTACCATTCGCCCTGACCTTATCCCATTTTCACTCACAGATCTTCAGCACATCCGTCCAGTTTCTTTTTGGTTTTGTCTGTTTGTTCTGTTCTTTATTTGGAAGGCAGGGAGAATGGATGAGGGAAGAGATTATAAAAGAAAAGGCATGCTTGCCACCAAACTAGGAAAGTACAGAAAGATATAAAAACTAGGGGGCGAAATCATTCCTGATCCTCCTGTTCAGAAGCAATCACTTTAATGATGTTGAATTTTTAAATGTTTTTCAATAATTAGTTTTTCCTGTGTACTTGAATGTACAGAGCGTTCACACCCTTCTTTTAAAAACATTACTCTGTATCGTAGGAATTCTCCACCTCACTGAAGTGCTCTGATGTCTTAAGTGCTTTGTATCTTCCCTTCGTTCAGATGTACTGCTGTATATTTAACTCTTCCCTGGTACTGGACATTGACATTCTCTCCAGTTTCTTCTGCTATAAATGATGCGGCGGGGAGCATTTTGCTCCTGTATCGCTGCCCCGTTTCTGATTGTTTTCCTTAGGATACTTTCCCTAAAGGAGACTTACTGTGACAGGGGGCCCGGACTTTGGTGCACATGTCAAACTTTCTTAGAGTCGGCTTCCTCTGTGGAGGCGTGGCCTAATTCCTTACCTTTCCTTCCAGAATTCAGGCCTGAACAATGCAATTAGGTGCCTGACCTTTCCCAGTCTTCCTGACCCAAGATTTGGGGTCTCCCTGTCAGGACAGTGACAGCCTCCTGGGTGTGCCTAGAACTGCGGAGCCCTTGACGCCAAGTTCTGGGTCTTGTCCATTCCTTCGGCCCCTGTGTCTGGCCCCCTGAGCAGTGTTGTTCTCTGCCCCCGCTTGCAGCCTCCCGCCCTGGAGGACCAGCTTAGCACCCTCCTGGCCCCGGTCATCATCTCCTCTATGACCATGCTGGAGAAGCTCTCGGACACATACACCTGCTTCTCGACGGAAAATGGCAACTACCTGTATGTCCTTCACCTGGTGAGTGTGCCTCCCTGGGGCCCACGTTCCTCTGCCCCTTGGTTCCTTGGACGGTCCACACGCCTCTTCCTCATCTTGAACCTCAGACTCCTTTAGAAGGCAGATGCTGCATCTTAGCAAAATCCCCTGGGATCTGACCGCCCCCCGCCCCCTCTCCCATCTCTGTCCCGGGGGCTGGCTGACATCAGCTGATTTCTGTGCCTGCAGTTTGGAGAATGCCTATTCATCGCCATCAACGGAGACCGCACAGAGGGCGAAGGGGACCTGCGGCAGAAGCTGTGCGTGCTCAAGTACCTGTTCGAGGTGCACTTTGGGCTGGTGACTGTGGATGGACAGCTCATCCGAAAGGAGTGAGTCCTGGGGTACTGTGCTGAGCCCCTCTCGAGGCCTTGGTGAAGCTGCTGGTCCCACTCTGCCCCTGCTGCTTCCTGGCACCTCCCTGGGTCTCTCTCGCTGGCATTTGTCATGTATGTGTGAGCGAGAGGCTGAGAAGTGAGGTGAGTTGCTCAGGCACCCGCCTCCCGGTTCCACCCCCGTCCCACTCTGCTCCATGGCAAGAGCACAGCCAGATGCACCCCAACTGTGTGTGGGTCCCCCAGTTGTGGTGTGGCTCCCCCATGTGTGTTGTGTGGGTCCCCCAGGTATATTATGTGACTTCCCCCCAAGGTGTGCTGTGTGGCCCCCCAGGTGTGCTGTGTGGCCCCCCAGGTATATTGTGTGACTTGCCCCCCGGAGGTGTGCTGTGTGGCCCCCCAGGTGTACTGTGACTCCCCCAGGTGTGCTGTGTGGCCCCCCCAGGTGTACTGTGTGGCCCCCCAGGTGTGCTGTGTGGCCCCCCAGGTGTACTGTGACTCCCCCAGGTGTGCTGTGTGGCCCCCCAGGTGTACTGTGACTCCCCCAGGTGTGCTGTGTGGCCCCCCAGGTGTACTGTGACTCCCCCAGGTGTGCTGTGTGGCCCCCCAGGTGTACTGTGACTCCCCCAGGTGTGCTGTGTGGCTCCCCCAGGTGTGCTGTGTGGCCCCCCCAGGTGTATTGTGTGACTTGCCCCCCCCCCAGGTGTGCTGTGTGACTCCCCCAGGTGTGCTGTGTGGCTCCCCCCAGGGTGCTGTGTGACTCCCCCCGGGTGTGCTGTGTGACTACCCCCGGGTGTGCTGTGTGACTCCCCCCGGGTGTGCTGTTTGGCTCCCCCAGGTGCGCTGTGTGACTCCCCCAGGTGTGCTGTGTGGCTCCCCCAGGTGTGCTGTGTGACTCCCCCAGGTGTGCAGTGTGACTCCCCCAGGTGTACTGTGTGACTCCCCCAGGTGTGCTGTGTGGCTCCCCCAGGTGTGCTGTGTGGCTCCCCCAGGTGTGCTGTGTGGCCCCCCCAGGTATATTGTGACTTGCCCCCCCCAGGTGTGCTGTGTGGCCCCCCAGGTGTACTTTGCGACTCCCCCAGGTGTACTGTGTGACTCCCCCAGGTGTGCAGTGTGACTCCCCCAGGTGTGCAGTGTGACTCCCCCAGGTGTGCAGTGTGGCCCCCCAGGTGTGCTGTGTGACTCCCCAGGTGTGCAGTGTGGCCCCCAGGTGTGCTGTGTGACTCCCCCAGGTGTGCAGTGTGACTCCCCCAGGTGTGCAGTGTGGCCCCCAGGTGTGCTGTGTGACTCCCCCAGGTGTGCAGTGTGACTCCCCCAGGTGTGCTGTGTGGCCCCCCAGGTGTGCTGTGTGGCCCCCAGGTGTACTGTGTGACTCCCCCAGGTGTGCAGTGTGACTCCCCCAGGTGTGCAGTGTGGCCCCCCAGGTGTGCAGTGTGACTCCCCCAGGTGTGCTGTGTGGCCCCCAGGTGTGCTGTGTGACTCCCCAGGTGTGCAGTGTGGCCCCCCAGGTGTGCTGTGTGACTCCCCCAGGTGTGCAGTGTGACTCCCCCAGGTGTGCAGTGTGGCCCCCAGGTGTGCTGTGTGACTCCCCCAGGTGTGCAGTGTGGCCCCCCAGGTGTGCTGTGTGACTCCCCCAGGTGTGCAGTGTGACTCCCCCAGGTGTGCAGTGTGGCCCCCCAGGTGTGCTGTGTGACTCCCCCAGGTGTGCAGTGTGACTCCCCAGGTGTGCTGTGTGGCCCCCAGGTGTGCTGTGTGGCCCCAGGTGTACTGTGTGACTCCCCAGGTGTGCAGTGTGACTCCCCAGGTGTGCAGTGTGGCCCCCAGGTGTGCAGTGTGACTCCCCAGGTGTGCTGTGTGGCCCCCCAGGTGTGCTGTGTGACTCCCCCAGGTGTGCAGTGTGGCCCCCAGGTGTGCTGTGTGACTCCCCCAGGTGTGCAGTGTGACTCCCCCAGGTGTGCAGTGTGGCCCCCCAGGTGTGCAGTGTGACTCCCCCAGGTGTGCAGTGTGACTCCCCCAGGTGTGCAATGTGGCCCCCCAGGTGTGCTGTGTGACTCCCCCAGGTATGCTGTGTGGCCCCCCAGGTGTGCAGTGTGGCCCCCCAGGTGTGCAGTGTGACTCCCCCAGGTGTGCAGTGTGACTCCCCCAGGTGTGCTGTGTGGCCCTCCCAGGTGTGCTGTGTGGCTCCCCCAGGTGTGGTATGGGGCTTCCCCCAGGTGTTTGTCACAGGAGCTTGCCCAGCTCTAACAGTGAGCTCAGACTGCTCCTTTGGTTGAAGCTGGGGATGCCACTTTTCTGTGGGTCTCCCTTGCTCTGTCCCAGGCTGCGGCCCCCGGACTTGGAGCAGCGTGTGGAGGTGTGGGAGCGCTTCCAGAGCCTGCTGTGGACCTACAGCCGCCTGCGGGACCAAGAGCAGTGCTTTGCCGTAGAGGTGACGCTGGGTGCGGGAGTCCTGGGGCCACGGAAGTGTCAGGCCGCGGGGGCTGGGCAGCACTGAGACCATGCTTTGACGTCTGTCCCCCAGCCCAGTGAGTGAGGGCACCAGCAGTCCCCAGGCTCATGCATTTCAGAGGGTTGCTCTTTCTGGCTTTGTGGTGCGTTAGGCACTCTGATGGGCCTCCCTATAATAACATGGCTAGACTTTGGGTAAAACAGATTTCTTAGTGCAGTTTTTGGGCTCTCAGTAAATTATGGAAATTTCTGAAGTTAGCTCCCTCGCCTCTGATCCCTTCCCCAAAATTATACTGAGCTGAAACTAGAGTAGAAAATAGTAAAAAGTAAGCAGCACTAAAGATTGCCTGAGTGCAAATGATGGTACCAACCTACAACCAGCAAACTACATCTCGGGCCAGCAGTGACAGGTGCGCTGAGCCTCGGCTCCTACTTAAGCACAGATCTGAGGAGTAGGCTGGTCGTCAGTACCACCCCCCTTGCTCCCTGTTGTAGACAGATGCTCTGTAGGTCAGTGGTTCTCCTCTTTGTATGCATCAGAATCATCTAGAGGACTTATTAGGTTCCTGGGCTTCACTTTTCTCAGTCACTGTAGGCATTGAGGGTGGGAGGCTCTATAATTTGCATTTTGAACAAGTTCCCAGGTGACGCTGGTTATGCTGGTTTGGGAACTACAAGTTGAAAGTCACTGAGTTAGAGGACAAATGAAGAGCAAACAAGTATGAGCTCACCATTAACAGCCAGGTGCACAGGAGAGTGAGCCATGAGTGTGTGTCAGGGGCATCCGCCCCCGGCAGATGTAGACCCCGCAGGAGCCTGTTACACCGGTACAGACTGAGCCCCTCAAGAGCACAGCCTATGTTGGTCTGAGCCTCCCTGCTCCCAAGCGTCTGGCACATGGTGTGCGCTCACTGTGGCCCAAGTGAATGTATCACTAGACTTTGGCTGGGACGGGAGGAATTGGGGTGACATGGCTTCCATCCCCCTGTCTGCGTGCCCAGGCTGTGGAGCGGCTGATCCACCCTCAGCTCTGTGAGCTGTGCATTGAGGCACTGGAGCGGCACGTCGTCCAGGCCATCAACTCCAGCCCCGGGCGGGCTGGCGAGGAGGCCCTGCATGCCTTCCTGCTCGTGCACTCCAAGTTGCTGGCTTTCTACTCCAGGTGAGCCCCAGGACCCCTCACATTCACCCTTTCTTGCGACCCCTTCCTGAAAAGCACCACCTCCTGGACCAGGGAAACCTTCCAGACCCATCACTTCTAGGAAGTGTTGATTCTTAGATTCTCAGTTCTTCATCCCCCTCGGCTCACTCCCCTCTCTGAATTACTCCTTCCTGGAATACTGTCTCAGGGTCTGAACTTAGGGTTTCCTGATATGCCGTTCCTGGTCCCTGGTGGTTTTCCACTGGTCATGGGTTTTTTTTTTTTTCAGCACAACCAAGTTTTATTTTTAAAAATGAATGAGTTCGTTAATTTTGTATATTCCATGTCTTTCTCAGAAGAGGATAAAGTCAGCTGGCACCTTTATAAACTATGGAGGGCAGGGACCCTCTCCAGACCCCCTTACTTGCCTGCTCCCATCCACTGTTACCTGCGGGCAGGGGCAGTGGAGACGTGCTGACCGGCTTCCTGTCCTCTCCACAGCCACAACGCCAGCTCCCTGCGCCCAGCCGACCTCCTGGCCCTCATCCTCCTGGTGCAGGATCTCTACCCCAGCGAGAGCACGGCAGAGGACAGTGACCCCCAGGTCTCTCTCGGGGCAGCTCTCTGGGCAGTGGGAGGCCACCAGAAAGGCAACTCAGATGGCCAGTCTGGAGAGCGCTGGGCAGGCAGCTGGGGAGACTGGTTTCTGAGTCTCAGTCCTGAATGTGTGGTTAGGCATGACTTTTCTACCTGCTTTCAGGTGTAAGGGGAATTCTAGAAGGCAGGTGGATTAGAGGGTTAAAAGTATAGGTTTCTGGAGTCACGTAGTCCCCGCTCCGCCACTTAGCTGTTTGCTGTGCAAGTACTCACCCATGGGAGCCTCAATTCCCTCATCTGTGCAATGGGACAACCATGGCATCTACTTCTCAGGGTTACTTGGAGCCCAGCAGTGCCTAGGGCATAGTGAAACACTTAGAAAGTGCTGGCCAGCCTGGTTGCCACACCACCCTCCTCATCAGTGGCAGAGTGGCAGTGATTGGGATGCCAGTTTGTTGGACTTTGTAGAATTTCTGTGGTTCTGGAGAAAGACTAGACCTGAAACATCCCTGGGAAGCAATGGCGCACACTCGGGGCTGTGCAGTGGAGTGGGCGCAGGGGCCGGCAAGCCCCCCCGAGGGCTGTGCCATGAAGCGCTGGCAGGAAGAGAAGCCAGTCAGCAGCTTTAACCAGCATCCGCGGGCCTGTCCTGTCACAGCCTTCCCCACGGAGGCTCCGCCGCAGCCAGAGCATCCCCGTGCAGCAGGCCTGGAGCTCCTGTTCTGCAGACCCGACCAGGGATTCTGCGGGGACCGTATGTGCTTTGTACCACGGGGGGGACCAGGAGGGAAGAGGAGGGGAAGGTCTGCCTCTCCTGGGAGAGCAGGGTCCAGGGCTGAGCCCCCGGGAGAACCTCCCTGAGCCCTCAGCCCAGGTGCCCCTTCTCCCTCCCAGGAGACAGACAGCTTCTCCCCGACTGAGGAGTACTTCACACCAGCTCCTTCCCCTGGGGAGCAGAGTTCAGGTGAGACCTAGAGTGGAGGAGGGACCCTGGATGGTGAGGGGGAGGAGCTGGGTGCCAACTGGTAGCCCTGGGAGTCTATCTTAGGGGTCAGTGGATCCCAATGCCCTGTAAGAGGCCAGGCACAGACACCCACATTCCTAGAGCCCAGGACGCTGTCTGCTGCAGCCCCTCTGTCTGTCTTGCCAGCTCCAGCTTGAATTCAAGGACTACTGAGGCCACTTCACTGATCCATAAAACTTTTTATGAAAGTTGATTTCATTTAAAAATTCAGCTCGCATGTGTGTACTCTCCTGCCTTCTGTTTCTTTTTTGTAGTTAATAAGTAATCAGCTAATTAAGTAAGTTTCTTTCCAGCACAGTGGTTTAAAATATCAATATTCAATCTGTATAGTTTATATTTTACTTCCAAAGTAAGTGGATAAACAATAAAAAAAAAAACACCAAAATGTTTGAAATATTATTAACAAAACAAAAAAGGAGCCTGGGACCTCTGAGACCACGTGGCAGCTCATCTCTGCTTGTCCACTTCTCCAGGGCCAAGGTCGCAGCTCTCCTGGGCTCTGTAAGCTTGCCACGAGCCCAGGCACATCAGAAAGCGCTACTTTGGGGTGACAGCTGAAGTGGTTTTCTTCCCACTGCTTCCTCCCCTTGTTCCTCGTCCCGACCCCTTTCTCTCAGTGGTTAGTTTTTTCATGCCTCAAAGCTGTAAGCAATTCCTGTTCCACAGCGCACAGAACTCAGCTTACAAACAGCTTGAGTTGCTTTCATCCATTTTAAGACGGGTGTTTGAAACACGGATACAGGCTTTCCCCAAGAAACGTGATTATAAATGGTGGTTATTTGCAGTGAAATATACAAGAGAACACTGTTAGTACAAAGCTATAATATTTCAAATACGTACTTGGTTCAGTAGTTTTTCAGTAGTTTTTGTGAGCTGTCCTAGGAAAAGAAGTCTAGTTCAGTTCCCAGCACACAGTAGGTGCTTCAGTAAAAGTTTGCTGATTGACTAAATGAATGGGGAACTATAGACGGTTTCTGCTGCCTCCGAGCAAAGAGTGAAAAGGCACTGTTACAGCCAGGGAGGGGCTCGAAGGGGTAGAAAAGACAGAAGCAAGGAGGGGATTGGGGGGCTGAGGAGGGGTCTGAGGGACCTGCCCCCCCACTGCGAGGTACAGGGAGAGGAACTCGTGCCTGGCAGCCAGCTTGGGCAGGGGGGAGCGGGCAGGGGTGCCTCTCTTCCCCAGCCCAGGCTGCCCTAGCTGTGGTACCACAGAGGGAGCTTGCCCTGCACTCACCAGCTTGGGGTAGAATGAGAAGGGGAAGGCTCTCCTGTTCACACTGAGGTGCTGTGCCCAGCGAGGTGCTTTGAGCTGCCAGTGGGGAAGGGCCTCTTTTCCATCGTCCCCTGCTGGCAGGCTGTTGGGCCAGTGTTCACATTTTCCCACTGTTTCTGTCGTTCTGTTATTACCTACGGTCTGTCTGCAGGTAGCACCATCTGGCTGGATGGGGGCACCCCACCTACTGACTCTCCCCACATTCAGGTGAGTTTTTCCTGGGGGCCCAGGGCGCTTGGCCAGGGTACCAGCTGATCAGAGATGCTGCAGTGGGCCCTGGTGGCTCTGGGGGCTTCCCCTGGGGTGACGCTCCAGCCATGCCGGTCTTCCTGGTGCTGTCTCACGGCTGTCCGGCCAGCGCAGGGAACGGAGCTCAGCCCAGAGGTGGAGGCCGGGGTAGGGTGAGGCGTGGTGAGTGAGGGTGGCCTTCTCCCTCCCACCTCCCCCTCCCCCAGACACACAGCCTCCACTCCTGAGAAATCCCCACTCTCACTGTTCTTGGGAGTGAAAGTCTAACTTAATTTTTAATTTTTTTTTTAATAAGAGAGTAAATATGTTCACTGTAGAAAAATTGGGGAAAACAGAATTAAAATATGGAAAAGGAATAAAAACCACTCAGTCCCAACCCCAGATGTTAGCTACTGTTAAACACTTTTGGAGTGTTTCCTTCTAGGCTTTCCTATGACTTTATAAGTGTATTTATACACACACACAACATATATATTTTTTCTTTTACCTGATTTGAATCCTAATGCTCTGCATTATTTTTTGTTTTGAGCATTTCCCATTGATGAGGCAGTCCTTGGCAATGTGGTTTTTAACGAGACTGTTCAGAGTGCATCGCCTGCATTATGTTATTATTTATTTAGCAAATTCTTGGAGCAACCAGTGTGTTGCGTCCAGTCCTTTGCTGTCGTCATAAGACTACCATGACTTCCTTACAAAGAAGCTTTTGTGGCATCCCTAATGATTCCCTTAATTTTCCACTTTTGCCCACTGAAGACTCTTACCCAGAGCCCTCATGAGGCTAGAGTTTTCTCATTTAGTCCAGGAAGCCCTCACTTGCACCCTTAGAATGACTTTCGGAGGTCCGGAAGGTGGTCAAATGATCAGTTGTTAACAGGCTTTAAACCCTTTGTGTACATGAAGTTGGGGAGGAGCCTCCCCCCCAGCTCATGCCACCCCGTCTGCCTTTCCCACTTTCCTTTCTTCCTCTTCCCCTTTTTTACTACCCACCACCCCTGTGTGGCATCCAGTCCTGGTGCTGTGCAGAAGGGCTCTGAGGATCCTGAGAGAGAGAGACAGACAGCAGGACGGGAGCTGCCAGGGGAGCCTCAGCAGAGGGCCAGCATTTAGGAACTGGGACTTTGGGGGCTAGAATAGTTTGTCCCTCGAGGTTCTGAGGGAGACAGCAAGTGGGCAGCTGCGGGGGGACCCAGCCTGGGGAGGACCCCCAACGACTGCCCCTCCCCTCCCCTTGACAGCTCCTCTTCCTCTTCAGATGGCTGAAGACACCCTCCAGACGCTGATCGCTCACTCCCCAGGACCCTCTGGCCCCAGAAGGATTTTCCTGGACGCCAGTGTGAAAGACAGCTACTGCCCCCTGGTGCCCCACACCATGTACTGCCTGCCCCTGTGGCCGGGCATCAGCATGGTGCTCCTGACCAAGGTATCAGCGCCCCCGCCTGCCCTGGGGCCATCCCGGCCTGCACACCTGCCCCCTGGCCACCCCTGTCCACCCCGCCCTGCTCTTCTCCCCTCAGTGCCCCAGCACGGCCCTGGCCCTGGCCCTGTACCAGCTCCTGGATGGGTTTTCTCAATTGGAGAAGAAGCTGAAGGAGGGGCAAGAGGCTGGGAGTGCCTTGCGGTCCCACCCCATCATGGCGGACCTCCGCCAGAGGATGGACAAGTTTGTCAAGAATCGAGGTGGGCAAGAACTTCAGGTGAGACGCAGGCCCCGGACGTCCCACCTTGGGGAGGGGAGGCCTGTTCTCATCACACCTGAGGGGCCAAGGCTCAAGGGGAGGGGGCTGGCCTCTGCCCCACCCCACCAGAGGACTGTGCTCTGATCCCCCGCAACTCAGCAGTGCACTTTATATTTCCTAAACGTTCTTGTGTAACTTCGGCAGAACACAGGTTCCAGCTCCCATGTTTCAGGTGAGGAAACCAGGGAGGGACTCAGATAGATGGTGATTTGGCCAAAGTTACTGGACGGGTGAGCAGTGGAGGCAGAGCCCAACTCGAGGGCTCAGGAATGGCCAGTGGCCTGCCCACTGTGCCCCTCACCACGTGGCTGGTCTCACAGGCTGCAGGACACAGGGAGGCCGTCCCACCCACGGGGGGCTTAGAGCCCAGATAGGGTCGTGAGGCCCAGACACAGGGACAGTACATGGACAGAGGAGGAGACCAGGTGCAATCCAGGCAGGAGCCTAGGAGGGAACTCGCCAGACGAGAACCCTAGGCTGAGATCTGAGGCCGTTCAGGAAGCTGGCAGGGCTTGGGTCTGTTTGAGGAACTGAGATTCATTGTGGCTGAAGTTTGCACTGGTTTGAAACTAAGCAGGGGATTAGACGAGGCAGAGCAGGTGACTGAAGCCCAGTCAGTCCACAGCGCCCCATGTCTCTTGGTGCCCGGCAGCCCCAGTGAGGTGTCAGGAGGCAAAGACCCCTGAAGGGGATCAGCACCCCCGCCCTCGGCTGCATCCAGCCCGCCCTCGAGGCACTGACCTGCCGCTGGACAGCACTGGCTTACGTGTCTGCCAGTGAGGCCGAGAGCCTGGGGCTCAAACCCAGAAGTTGCTTTTTAAGGAAAAGCCTGCTGAGTGACTAGACCGCGGTGTACAGTGGGCTGCAGCGTGCTGGGGGCCCTGCCAGAGACCCAGCCTGGCTGTGGACAGCAGCTATGTGCTGTGCATGGAGATGGGGAGCCTTCTAGAGCCCAATGTCAGAGCCCCCCTGGACCTCACTGTGGGAACATTGTCAGGAAGCCGCCTGTCACTTGTCTGCTTACAGAAAACCTGGCTGGAGTTCAAGACCAAGGCCTTCTCCAAAAGTGAGCCCGGCTCATCCTTGGAGTGAGTGGTGGGCCCTGAGGTCAAGGAGGGCATCGTTTGGACGAGACGGCAGGTTTCCTCCAAGCCCAGGAGGGAGGCGCTTCTGAGGACAGAGGGGGTCCTGGGAGGGCGGGTCCAACCCCCACGATGCTGAGGGGAGGCTGGGGGCAGAGAAAACAGAGGTTGAGGAGCAGGGCCTGAGGACCGGACACCACTAGCAGAGACCCAGCTTCCACACAGACCCAGCGTGACCTTGGGCAAGTCACTGCGCCTTGTTTTTCCATAAAATAAACCAGGAGGTTGGAGGAGATTTGAGTTTCTCGGAGCCCCATGTCAGGGGAACGTGGAAGCTGACTCCCAGCTCAGTGAGGGCCAGGGTGTAGTTCATCAGCCGTGTCCATCAGTCCAGGAGGAGGGTGACCACAGGGACGGGGTGCCGTCCTGGCTGTGCCCTCCAGGATCCTTCCCTCTGTGACAGTTCATCTCTGGCCCCCAGGCTGCTCCAGGCGTGCAGGAAGGTGAAGCGGCAGCTATGCGCCATCTATCGGTTCAGCTTCCTAACCGTGGCCCCAGGCCAGGGGGGCCCCCACCTGCCCCAACACCTGCAAGACCAAGTCCAGACACTCATGCAGTAAGTGGCGGTGTGACCCCTTGGCAGCCAGGGCGGGAGCCGGGCACGCCTCACCCTCCTGCTCCCCTGCTCCCTCGACAGAGAAAAGCTGGCGGACTGGAAGGACTTCCTGCTAGTGAAGAGCAGGAGGAACGTCACCATGGTGTCATATCCTGATGCCCGGCCCTGGGCTGGCCGTGAAGGCCCCTTGGGCTGCTGCCTCCTCTGCCCCTCACTTGAATGACAGCAGCTTTAGGGAAAGAGCACATAGTTCGCACCTCAGCTTCCTTTTGCTGAAGAAAGTGAGGAGACTTTAGTGTCCTGTTGGTGTCCTATCAGTAGGAATGCTCCGAGGCTGGAATTTCAGAAATCCCTGGTGTCCCAGGATTACTTCATAGAGATCATCTGTGTAGATGTCCAGCCAGCAAAGTGGCAGTGGGTCTCCAGGAGGGGCAGGGGCCTGGGCTCAGGTAGGTTTGAGGGGCCGTGTCCCCCTCCTTAGATGCTACAGTACAGAGGAATATGAAGGCTCGGAGAAGGCCTGCGGTAAGGGTGTTAATTGGTCCCTGTTTAAAAAACCATCTCTAAGACGTATCCTTTTATTAGAGAACTAGTTTTATCAATTACTGATCTTCCCTGAAACTTTATATGAAGCAGTTTTTTCAGTATTGAAATTTCCTGAGACTTGAGTCCTCAGCGTGCAGGTGGAAGCGGTGACAGAGGGCCTTGCCAGCCACCTGCTGCTGCCTGTCCTCTCAAATGGAGCCTTCCAGCCCAAGATGAGGCGTAGAGATGAAGAGGACTATGGCGAGGCATGTGGGTGGCGGCCAGTGAGGCTCACTCCTCAGCTCCGTAGCTCTGCTCCCACCCTGGCCTCACCACGTGTGTCATTTAAACTCATCCTGCATGAAGATGGTAAAACATAAACATGCTGTGTTCCTTGGGAGCAGAACTCCCGGCGTTAAATGTGCCAGAACCAGAGATCCATTGTACTTGCACCTTAGACCTTCTTGGGATTGGGAGTTCAAAGGGAAAGCGAGACCTGGGAAAGAGAGTGTCCTGGGAGGGTAGGGTGGCTGAAAAGGAAACCTATGGGGCAGGGGAGGGGGACGCTTGAAGGAAGCCTCGGTGGATGGAGGAGCTCCTTCCCTGGTTCTGGCTTCAAAAGCACCTTAACTCAGCCCCTCACCTTCCTGGAAGACTTCCCAGGCCTGGTGCATTTCATCTTCGTGGACCGCACCACTGGTCAGATGGTGGCCCCTTCCCTCAGTAGCAGTGAGAGGACTTCATCGGAGCTGGGCCGGGGGCCCCTGGCCACCTTCGTCAAAACCAAGGTAACCTGGCCCAGCCCAGGCACGCTCCCCGCATGTCAGACGAGGCGTGCCTGACCCTGCCTGGGAGGGCTAGTCCCCGCGCTTGGGCCCCCGCCCAGGAAACTCCGAGCACCCCCATGGGAACTCTTCCTGCATTCTTCCTACCTCCACACCCAGCTTTGTAGGCTCCTAAGAGAACGGTCCTGTCTTTGTCACCCTAGGGCCCCAGCCAGCATGTGGGGCCACCTCCCCAGATGTGTTAAAGTTCCTGGAGCAACACTGGGTAGTGAGGCCAGGGAGGGAATGGCCGGGGCCCAGGAAGGGTTTGTTGAGTTCACTAAGACAGAAAGGGGACACACAGGTTAATGGGTTTGAGTATCAGAATGTAAAAGTAGGAGGTTTCTACAGAGGAAACAGTCTCCAGGGCTCCTTTTATTTTCTTTGATTCATCTTCATGGCAAACTAGTATTTTTGGTGGGGAGGCCTCTGCCAGTTTATAAAAAGCTGTATTTTATACGTATATTATACATATTATGTTACTATATATTATACGTGTTACATATATTTTACATTATTATATATGTGTATTTTATATATCTAAGTAAAATGTATCATAATGGTGCAAACAAGGTCGCTGACAGCCCACTGGAGACCCAGCTCTGCCCCTCGCTAGCTTTGTGGCCCGGGGCGGTAGGGAGTCTTAAGTTTCAGTTGCCTCTTCTATAAAGGAGAACGGGAACACCAGTAACGTCGTGGAGTTACCGCGTAGGTTACAGATGCACACACACGGTGATGCACAGCAGTGGCCCCGGAGGTAGCTGGGCTTGGTCGAGCATTTCCTGGGACCGTCCACACCAGCGTCTCGTCTCCGTCCGGGGTAGTTGGGCTCGTCTTGGTGCCTTTCTCTCCGCCGTTTTCCTGTGCGGTTTGTTGTGGTTGAGGTCATCCTGCATATGCATGTGTTTCCCGCATTTTTACTTCACTGTGTATCTGGTGCATTTCCTCATGTCATTAATTCTTTATCAACATGATTCTCACCGGCTCCACGGCAGTCCATCATGGGAACGCAGCACCATGTACTTAGCCGTTTCCCCAGCGTTGAACACTGAGACTGTTCGCAGACTCTGTCATAAATAATGCTGGTGCACACACCTCTACGTATTTATCCTTGTCCTCATCTCGGATCATTTTCTCAATATGGATTCCCAGAAATGGAATTATGAAGTCAAGTGGGAGGAATTGTTTTTAAGGTTACTGATATACGTTGTCTAATTGCTTTCCTGAAAAACAGAGCAAGTCCATGTTATTTGTTTGCATTTAATTAGATGCTGTGTGTGATCAGCTTGGGAGGGGCTCATGTACACCTGTCACTAAGCGTCTTGGTTGGAGTGCAGAAGGCCTTTGCCAGCCCTGGGAGGTGGGGGGTGGGGGCAGAGGTGCCCTCTGCTGCCAGCTCCCTTCGGGCAGCTCACAGGCAGCAGCGGAAGTCCTTGAATCAGGGAGGAGAGCCTCGCAGAGAGGACCTGAGGCACGTTGACCCTCAGTCACTGTTCCCATCAGTGCCCTTGGTGAGCCCTCGTTCAGACTTCACCTCAGAGCAGAGGGTGTGCCAGGGCCAGGGCACTGTGCATTCAAACACTTTTCTAGCACCTTCTTGGCATAGAGCCGTGCCAGAGATCCTCAGCCCTGAGGGGTCCATGTGAGCCCTCAACATCAGGAGAGTTCCAGGGGGCTACCCTCTCATCTCTGCTTGTGTCCCTGGCTCTGTTCTGGCCTGAAAGATGAATTTGCTACTTTATAGCTTGTGTATATAGTAAAGATTCATAAAGTGTTGATACATATATTTTGTCCTTGCAGTAATGAGAGGGATAGGTAGTCCATCCATCCATCCATCATCTGTTTATTACTAAGCTCCTGCTCTGAGCCAAAGCTGGGCCCAGGCACCAAAGAGGAAGAGGAACAGGAGAGGCCCCTGGCCCTCCAGGAGCTCCTCCTCTGAGTGCTTTTCTTCACTGGGATTTGAGAGCCCGAGCCCAGCCCCCGACGTGGGGTAAGGGCCACCCTCGGGCTGCAGAGACAAGCACTGTCCCCTCTCCCCAGGTCTGGTCTCTCATCCGGCTGGCGCGCAGATACCTGCAGAAGGGCTACACCACGCTGCTGTTCCGCGAGGGGGACTTCTGCTGCTCCTACTTCCTGTGGTTCGAGAACGACATGGTGGGTGTGACTGGCCCGGGCAGGGCAGTCCTGAAATTCTCCCTTTCTCCTGGATTCTGTTCAATCTGTCTCTCCAACTCTTCTTGACACCAGTGGGACTGACAGCGAAGCCCAGCTGGCTGGGACCCAGAGCTCAGGTCCGCCTTTGCGCTCAGGCTCTGTGACCCCTGCCCCCAGTTCTCTGAAAAACTCACACTGTTGTTCAAGAGGCATCCTGGTGACACATGAACAGACCTCCATGCCCCGCGCAAGCAAGGATGCTCAGCCCACACTTTGTGTGATACAAGGCCTCGCTTCCTGCTCCCATTGCTGAGACAGATAAATGGAGGCTGAGAGCAGTTAACCAACCTGCCCTGAGCAAAGCTGCTCACACCTTGCATGCCCTGTCTCTGCTCCTGGCAGCATGCCCTCCTTCCCCTCAGCCTGAGGTCGTGGCGAACCTTTCCATGGTGCAGTGTGGCTATTGGGATCTTGCTGCTCTCACAGCCTCACACACCTGCACAGCCCATGTGTTGGTTGGGACAAGTGTCACTGATCCCATTTTGCAGGTGGAGGAACTGATGCCCTGAGATCAAACACCACGGCCAGGGCACCGAGGTCCTAAGTGATGACGTCAGAACCCAGGCTTGGCTTCCTGGCCTGCAGGCTCCCATCTTTGCCCTGTGCCCTCCTCAGAGGTGCCCAGGACGTGGAGCTGAGCGTCACCTCAGCCTCTAGGGAGAGACAGGCTCTCTGTGTGTGTGTTTGGCTCCATGGGGTAATGGGCGGGCCTCACCATCCCAGTGGGCACAGGACTGCAGGAACCCCATGACGATGCCTGGCACATGGTGGGAGCCCAGCCGAGCCTGAGTCGCTTCCCTGGCATGTCCTTCCCTGGGATTCCCAGTCCTTTCAGAGAGAGACTTGGCCTTTGGTCACACTTTGCTTTTACTGACACCTCCCCAATCACCATCCTTCACACTGAGCCAGGTCCACTGGTTGGTGGGAATGAGAGCTACCAGCATGGTGCCCGGCATGACCCCAGGAACTTTATGTTCATCACATCTAATGTTCTTGGGAGTTTATTCTTATCCCCAGTTCACAGGTGAGAAGACAGGGTAGAAAGAGGTCAGTGCATTTTGCCAGCGCTAAGCACTTGCTAAACAGGGCTGAGCTGGGCCTCGGACCCGCTGTGTCTGACTCAGGCCCATGGTCTTCCCGCCGTGCCCACCGCCTCCCCACTCAAGAAGCTCTCCTCCTCCCCCAGGGTCACAAACTCCAGATCATGGAGGTGCCTGTGCTGTCTGATGACTCAGCGCCCGTCGGCATGCTGGGAGGGGACTACTACAGGTGAGGCCGAGCCGGAGGGCCGCTGGGGACAGGGGGACAGGTGACAGGTGATACGCGCCTGTCTCAGCAGAGGCAGCAGCCCTCCTTCAGGAGTGTTTCCTTGGCCCCCCGCCCCGAGCCCAGCCCCCCTTGTTAGAAGCTCCTCACGGCCGGGCAGTCAGAGGAAGAGAGAGGGGTGCTCTTGGGGTTCCTCCCCTCCTGTTGCACCCTGAGACAGCATTTGCAGCTGTCTCTGCTGGGCTCCTGGGACCTTCCCTAGCTGGCTCTGTGGCCCCATAGCTGGGGCCCTGCCATCCAGGGTTGGGATTCCAGAGGGTGGGCCCTGACGGCCTGGGGCTGAGCCTCAAAAATGGGGAGTCAGCAAGGAGCAAGGAAGTCCTTTCCAGCCTGGTGCTAGAGTCCAGTGAGGGGACCTCATGGCCATGTCTCCCTCGTGAATCCTGTCCTCCTTCCCCCTCTCTCCCCCAGGAAGCTCCTGCGGTATTACAGCAAGGGCCACCCGGCCGAGGCTGTCAGGTGCCACGAGCTGCTGGCCCTCCACCTGTCGGTTGTGCCCACGGATGTGCTGGTGCAGCAGGCCGGCGAGCTGGCCCAGCGCCTGGGCGAGGCCTCCCGTGTCCACCTGCTGTAGGACCAGGAGGGCTGCCCCGTGCATCCGCCTGTGCCCCTGGTTCTCCAGGCCTACCTGGCTCACAGACATCACCACGGCAAGAGCCTCCTCTTGTCCACAGTGGCCCTGGGGATGGTACTGTCTCCAGGGCAGCCCCAGGATTTCTTAAAGAAACTCATTTAGAGCCACCTCCATTGCGGGTAACAAGCAAACCCCCAAACCCTTCCTTCTGGAGAAAGAAGAAGGCCAGTCTCCTTAGCTAGAGCAGCTGTGGATGTGACCTTAGACCCAGGGCCACCCCACTTTGGGAACTGCCTCTCCGTTTACCCCAGGAGACCGACAGGAAGTGCCCAGCTCTTCTTGGAGTGGGGAGAGCACCTCAGGAAGCCGTCTCCTCCTCGCGTGAAAGGTGCTCCCCTGGCTGGGTTGAGCTCTGGCTCTGCCGTGTGCTCGCTGTGGCTCTGGACGCTGTGGCTCTCTCCCCCACCTCTGAGCCTGTCTCCCCACAGTCAGTGTGACTGCGCCCCCGTCAGGACAGTCGTGGGGCTGCAGGATGGCGGCAGGCACGAATAAATTCTGGTCACGGTTATTGTGGTTCCAGCCCCGGCCTTTCTCGGTGGCCTCTTTGTTCCCTTCTTGGTTCTCGGCTCCTGCCCCAGCCCTGCCCCAGAGGTTCGTGTCACTCAGTCCCACAGATCCCAGGCTGTGAGGTTTCTCAGAGCCTCCTGGGGAGGGGGCGGGCGGGGCAGGGGGTGGTCTTGGCGTGCCCTGGATTGAGAGCACTGCCCCGGGTACAGCCCCTGCTCTAAAGTCCCCCCGGCCCCCACCAGAAAACAGGCCCAAGGACAAGGGGCAGGCAGAGCCTGGGACCTGGGCGCGCCCGCTGCCAGGGCTGAGAGGCCACGGCTGGGACGGAGGGAAGCGAGCCAAAAGCGAGCATGACGCAGTAGAGCCGAGGGCTCACGTATGACGCCAGAGCTGAAATGGCGTGAGAGCTGAAACTCATGCAAGGACTGTTCTTTCCCTGTAAGTGAGCAGCGTGTGGGGTCGTGGGTACTGGAAAAACTGGAACCGCACCTTGGGCTAAAGGCCTCAGAAGGTGGCCGTGAGGGACAGTCAGGAGGCAATGGGGACTGCCTTCCTCCTCAATGTCCTGATTTCACCGATGGGGATTACCACATGATTGTGGACAATACAAGAGCAAAAGGGGAAGGACTAAAGCCTCGATCCCACCACTGTTTAGGATCCTCCGTCTTGTCACCTGCTGTTTTCCCTTACCTTTTAACCACTGTGTGATGTGGCATGTCCAGTTTAACCAGTCTTCTTAGTTTTTCGGTATTATAAATAACACTGAGGAGGAGGTCCTGACTTGTGTTTTAGCAGAGACACACGGAGTGTAAATTTTCCCTGGCGTGTGGAGGGGTGTCTGAGTTGAGAGTAGAAATGTCCCCAGAAGTCCCTCTTACCCAGAGGCAATTTTCCATATTTTCTCCTAATTGTGAAATGCACTTCCAATAGCAGGTTTCTGGAAGGCTGACAGATGTCAGAGGTGTACAGAGACTCCCAGCCCCTAAGGTGTTTTTATCCTGCATGGGGAATGGTCTAACCAGTGGGCAGGGAGCAGAGGGGCCCCTAATTCAGGACAGGCCACAGGAGAGTGAGCATTTAGCTGAACCTTTTTACAGATGTGCTCTTTAAATCCTTGAGGATTCTTGGGAAATGAGAAAGGTACCAAAACACACAAGAGAAATGTTCAGACCTTCAAAAGAAAAAGGCAAACTCCAGAATCACAGAGAACTGAACTAGCCCCCCAAACCTTGCCAGCTTTGTGAAAGCCTGTGAAGCGGATGGCGCTAAAGCATTTGGGCAAGGACGCGGGGCTCTCTGGGTGTCCCGGGGCAGATGGCCCCCCTCCCCCTGCAGTGTTGCCGAGGCCCTGGTCCTGCAGGCAGCGGATCCCTGAGCCTGCCGCAGGCATAGAGCATCTACCCTCTTACAAGCCGCAAGGACAGGAAGTTGGACCTGAGTCCCTCTCTTTACTTGGATTCCCACCCCCAGCTCATCCTGGACATTGAATTCCTTAATGAGAAGCAGGACAGCACAGGGTAGGGGACAGCCCTTTGGAACACACATGCACAGACGCGCACACACACACACACTTGTCTGAGCCTCAGTGCTCCCCGTCTGGGGCCCACGTGAGGGGTTGCATGACTGGTCGGCACAGCGCCTGGCACAGCGGAGCCCTAGAGAATGAGCAGCACAGTGATCACTCTGGAGGTCTGCAGGCGCAGGACCTCTGCCGGGTTAACAGGTGACTGCCCATGACTCTGCCCGGGTGGAAGGCCGGGCCGCGGGCAACTCAAGTGTCCCCATTTAGTCGTGGCCCAGGGCCAAGTACGGCAGCTGGGCTGCAGCTCCTCCTCTTCCTCCTTCTCCCTGCTCCTCCCCCTGCCTGGAGAGGCACAAAAGGCTGCTTGCAAGCAAGTTCCCAGCCTGGTCCTGGGCAGAAATGACCACATGTGGCCGAGGGCTCAGGAGGGCCGTAGGCGCCTCTCCCCGCCCCACATGGAGACGAGCTCTCTCGGACACCAGGGGACGCCTGAAGCCTGAGTACGATGCAGTGGTGGTAGGCGCAGGTAAAGTGGGCTGGGCTGGAGTTGAGGGGCCAGAGGGCAGCCTGCCCAGAATCCTGGGGTGGGGGTGGGGGGGTGCCCATCCACGCCCCTGCCCTCTCACTGCTTTGGCACAGGCTGGCCAGGATTTGGGGTGAGAGCAAGTTGCTAGGGTGAAAACTCCACCCGTCTGCGAGCAGATGCCAGGATTCTGGAGCTGGCTCTGCCATCGACTTGCTGTGTGGCCTGGAGCAGATTTTTGCCCTCTCTGGGCTTGAGTCTACCCATCTAAAATGACCAGGGAGGACTAAGTGAGTTCAGGAGTTTCCATGAATCTCCTGTGAAATTAGCTAGTTGCTGCCACATCCTTGGAAAGCATATGGTAGATAAGGGTTGCAAGGAAGGAGCCCTGGTACAACAGACCTGTGAAATCCTGCCGCCCCAAGTGTTCTAGGGCTTCCCTGGTGGCTCATATGGTAAAGAACCTGCCTGCAGTGCAGACCTGGATTTAATCCCTGGGTTGGGAAGATCCCCTGGAGAAGGAAATGGCAACCCAGTCCAGTGTTCTTGCCTAGAGAATCCCATGGATAGAGGAACCTGGCAGGCTACAGTCCACGGGGTCACAAAGAGTCAGACACGACTGACTAGTGTGAGCAATTAACACAAGTGACTTGAGTTCTGGTCACCAGTACCTGACCACTGAGACCATCCTGAGGACACTACAGTCATTCCGTCAAGGGGAGTTAGGGGAAAATAGACACGAGTCCCAGAGGTCCTCTCGCCTGTCTGCAGAAGTGACAGCCCTCACTGCCTTGCCCACCTGGGCTGTACAGGACCTGCTGCGGTGACCCCACTGCGCTTTGCTGAGCCCCAGGGTGCAGGGCACTGGTTCCACCTTGAGCCTGTGAGGCACCAGGCCAGGACCAGGCTCCTTTTCTCGGGGCCTTCCACTCACAGCCTCAAATTCTACTTCTGACATTATTTCCAGCTGGGTTTATACAGAAAGAGGATGACAGGCCTGGAAAGACCTGCTCATCACATGGCTTTAAAGCTGCATCCCTATTTGGGCCTTTCTTCATTTTCATCCCTACGGAGAGCTGTCCTATGCTGCTAAGTGCTTACCAGTAACCTCTCCAGGGGAGAATGTGTGCATACATATTCATACATAAGTTTATTGTAAATACTGAAGTCAAAGAAGTGTAGCACAGTTTTGCAGGTGAGATATACAATACTCTAAATTCCAGGTGGCCAGTCCACTCAGCAAGTGCTCGTGACTTTTGCTGAACTCAGTGACCAACCTACGGCTGCAATTTGACAAATGAAAATAGTTTTGAAGGAAACATTGTATGATATTTTTATTTTCTTTAAAGAGCAGAAAGATAGTGAAACAAAGATTTATGTCAGAACTTCTCTCCTCCTTCAACAATTGGAATGATCTTGCTCAGTCAAATAATATTTTGCGAACAGGAGAAGAACAGTTCCTCAATTGTTTGCTCTGTTTCACAAGGTAACTGCTGTGGGCACAACTGCCAGTTAAGTTTAATTTGCATTATTAGCATTTTCTCCATCACTTTCTTAAGTCTGCTGCTGCTGCTAAGTCACTTCAGTCATGTCCAACTCTGTGTGACCCCATAGACGGCAGCCCACCAGGCTCCCGTCCCTGGGATTCTCCAGGCAAGAATACTGGAGTGGGTTGCCATTTCCTTCTTCAGTACATGAAAGTGAAAAGTGAAAATGAAGTTGCTCAGTTGTGTTCGACTCTTTGCGACCCCATGGACTGCAGCCCACCAGGCTCCTCCGTCCATGGGATTTCCCAGGCAAGAGTACTAACAACCAACAAAATAACAACCCAGGCCCTGGTGTGTAGTGTTCGTGGATTTCCATGGTGTGACTACTCCCACTGCAGCCTTTTTCTAAGTTACCAACGTGATGTCTCTGTGAATTTGGGGGAGAGATGCAGCCAGGCATCATCAGGCAGCATGGCCCCTGTATGTGTCCATGGATGTAAGTAACCATGAAGACATAGACAACAGGAAAATATAGTAAAACAGTTAGGAAATGACAAGCTTTGAGTATTTATTACCTTTGTCTTTAATATCATTATTTCATTGTAAGTTTATATAATTTTTATCAGGGGCTGTTTGACAACTGTCTCACCAACTTCCAGGGCTGGGGGACTCCAGCTCCAGTGCCCACTGACTGGGCTCAGTAAACGGAAGTTCCTCCCACCTTTTCTGCCCTTGGAGACAACCCACCCCTGCTGTCTCTTGGCAGAGAGAGTTGATCCTAGGTCCCCAGGTACCTGGGTGAATGGCTCACAAGTGTGTTTCTCAGGTGTGAATTTTTCTTCAACGTTGCTTCTCTGATTGCCAAGCAAGGCAGGAAACCTGGTTTGAAGACTTATCCAACCTGAGTGAGGAGCACAGCGGTATCTTCTGAGATACAGATCATCTCTGCTCCCTGAAGTCACACCAGTAACCTGGCCATCATCCTGATTCAGTTATTTGACCAAATTTGCCTAAAGGATGACCCAAGGAGCTTGTTAAAATGCAGTTCAAGGGCTCCCTACCTGGTGATTAGAGTTCTGAGGGGATCATCACACCTAACCAGCTCTTGGAGTGGATCTGATGTGGCACCTGCAGCCCACACATTCGGGAACCCACGTTCAGCACACCCCTCCCCCCGAATCCCTCTGTGCCTGCTGCCTAAGGAACTCTGCAGTCAGGCCTGGAGATTAGCTGAGCCTGCAGCTTAAGACTCCTTGCAGGGGAAGGGAGAGGTCACCAGAAGCCGCAGGACAAAGTTTCAGCCACAGCTAGAGTGGGGGAGTGGTGGAGGGAGGAGGAACTTGGGCTCTTGGATCCCTGCCCTTTGCCATTTGAGGTCTATTTGTGCATTTGTGGGCTTACACGTGATGACTGAACTGGACCCTGTTGCCTGGAAGCCTTTATTAGTTTTCCAGGATTTATGATCAGCACTAATTATGGGTCTGCTAAGGCACAAGTGCTTTACGTATATTACTGGTCATCCTCCCTGCGACACTGCAAGCCCAGCAGGCCCTCTGTTTACATGTGAAAAAGACACCAGACAGCAGGGCGAGCCCAGGACAGTCTGCCTTTAATCTGTTGTATGTGTTTGAGAGCACGGCTTTTCAGACTTCAGGTTGCAATTCATTCATAATTCCCATCCATCACACTTTTTTAACTTTTTTAAGAAAATTATCAAAAGCAGGTTAAAAACAGTAGTCTATCAACTAGCATTTTTAAATGAAATATAATCAAATAGATCATGACGTGCTTATCACATGATGATTCGATATTAGTTCATGAAACACGTGGGTCTGAGACCACCTGCATCTGAATGACCAGGGAGCTTCTATGAAGTCCGTCCTAGTCCCTGCCCCCAGCCTGCCCAGTAGATTCTGGGGAGGGCTCCGGGAATCGGTGATGACGCACGTTCTTAAGTGACCCTGAAGCTTCTCAGAGCTGGAGAAGCACTTGCTAACCATGGACGTGGTGTGGGATGTGGGACCCCAAACCAAGTTCAGGGCTTGCACCCCAGGGGCTGCCTGCCTAAAATTTTTGGAAAGAAACTTTATACCAGACAAATCTACCCAATCGTCTAGCACCCTGAAGCACACTCAGCAATTCTAGCGAACGTTGACGCTGTATGTGTTGAGTTCATTTTGAGCTGTTCTATCTCAGGAACACTGGAAACTGACAAAGATTCCCCTTCTGGAGCCCTGTTGTGCGGCATGCTTGGGCAAAGCAAGCCCTGCTTGGCGGCAACTGTCCACATGACCAGCACTTACCTGGATGACCAGGGACACCAGCATCAGAGCACGATCAGGCCTCCCTCTCTTCCTCTAAGTCAACTCTGACGCTTCCTCCGACAGTCATCTGCTCAACCTCCCTTGCTGGAAGCCCAGCAAGGCTTTGTGGGGTCACTTTCATCTGATGCCTGCGGGTTCCCCTTGTCCCCACTCCAGCATGAGCCATTGGCCAAGCCAAGGTGACAGGATTTTTTTCAATTTGGGGCAAGAACCAGGGTTTTGTGATTCCCCAAAGACCAGGTGTCTTACAGTATCAAGCTAGATGCTGTTCCAACATCCAGGTTCAGGGGAGGGGGTCCCCCAGGTTCTGCTACCTTGCCAGGATCTTCATGGGCATGGGGACAGGGGTGGGGGGCCACACTCCTCAAGGAATGTATCTGCCCACTGACCACGGTCACTTTCCTCCCCTCTCCTCTGTCTCGTTGCAGGACACAACGGGCTGGTGGCTGTGAGTCCCTCCCCCTCCGCCCCACTTCACTGGCCCCTGGGTGTGTGACTCCCAGCAGGAGTGTAAGGAAGCCAGCAGGATGAGGGTCGCTGGGGGGAAGCAAAGGCCGGCTGGTCCCCTCACCCCGGTGCTGACCAGTGACAGGCTCAAGAGGACATCCACAGCCCTTAAAGACGATATGGGATTGCTGGCCTCTCCTTAATGCTCATAGGTTTCCCCCTTGACCTTTCAAAAGCAAGGTGATAAACGGCTGGGAAAGTGTGTAATGGACATAACACAGGAGGCAGGTTGGAACTTTAGGGAGCAAGTAACTGGGGCCGGGGGCCCTTTGACTCCAGATGGTGGGCTGTCCTTGTATACAGAGCCAGTGTTCCCCAGCAGGTCTAGGCCAGGCACCACCTTGGGGAACATGCAGCTGCACATGGTCCAAGGTCCACCCTGGAGGCAGTAAGGGAGCCAATCCAGCAGAGAAGGCAGGGCCCTGCCCCGGCACAGCTGGCGTCTGGGTCCCAGGCTGACCGCAGGCCAGGGTGACCCTGAGGCTGTGCTTCTCAAACCAGAGTCCATGTACCCCTAGGAGGCCATAGTGTGTGATCAAGGTTCAGGCCTCAAGATTCACACAGAGCATTCTGAGCAGCGTCTGCTCCAGAATATCAGTGCAGGGGATTCAGCAATGTGGGGAGCCAGGAGACCTGTGTTACGTCTTAATACTTTCCCCAGTATAGCAGTTTTATTCGAACATGTTACAGCAGACATTATTTAACTCAAGTGAAAGTGAAAGTCGCCCAGTTGTGTCCAACTCTTTGCGACCCCATGGACTGTATAGTCCATGGAATTCTCCAGGCCAGAATACTGGAGTGGGTAGCCTTTCCCTTCTCCAGGGGATTGTCCCAACCCCAGGATCAAACCCAGGTCTCCCACATTGCAGGTGGATTCTTTACCAGCTGAGCTGCAAGGGAAGCCTAAGGATACTGGAATAGGTAGCCTATCCCTTCACCAGCTTATCTTCCTGACCCAGGAATCAAACCAGGGAGTCCTGCATTGCAGGCAGATTCTTTACTAACTGGGCTATCAGGGAAGCCCCCTATTTAACTCAACTGATCAGTAATTTAAAACACTGATTTTTGTATTAATATGAACATGGGTTTGTCTCCCAGCTCAGCCACTTTCCACCTGTGAAGGTTAAGGCCAGTCAGCTAATCTCTCTGACCCATGATAAAATGAGAATTAAAATGCCCACCCTCACTGAATTGAGGGGAAGGGAAATAGATGATGTGCCCTGAGGCCTCAGCTCAAGAAGCCTTGCTCAAAAGGTAACCTTGGGGCATCCCAGGATGAGAGGATATAGGAAGAACTTAACTCTAGGTCGTGCACTTTGCTGGATGATTTGAGGCCAGCTTGAGAAAGTAGGCAGTTGGTCCTAGATTGATTACTGTTGGAGAGTTGGGGGCATCTCTGAACCGTGTCTGCAGGGAGGGGAGGCTAGCATGCAGAGTGGTCGCCACACACACACAGCATCACACATCTTGGCCACGAGAGCCAGTGATTGGGATCTTGAGGTGACCCACAGACCTCGTCTCGTCTTTGCTAAGACACAGCTGTGAAGTGGCCCTGCCCTGTCACCTGTATCGTGGTCTCAGACCACCTCTGTCTGCCGTCATCACTGTGGGACTGTTGACGTCTAACGGGAGAAACACGGCTCACCTCTGAGGCCAGTTTCCAGATGTTGACACCGAGGCTCCTCTTTCTCCTTTCTCGTTAGGATATGTCAGGAGCATAGATTCTGTGTACAGACCGGGTGCAGTTTCCACACCTCTACTCATCAGTTCTGGGAACTTGAGCTGTTAGCCTCACTGAGCCTCACTTCCTCCTCTGCAAAATGGGGAGAATCATGGTGCCTACCTCTAAGATGGATCATATGAGACGATGCTCGCACAGCATCTGGCATAGTAGTCACCAGAAGTCTACCTTCTGAGCTACACCATCCGTGTGGTCACCTTGGTTGTGGTGATGGTGGGAGAGCCAGCATTTTAGGTCAGTAGATGGAGGGCTAGTTTGGTTCAACAAATATTTATTGATTTTCCACCAAGTGCTAGAGAAAGATGAATACTCTCCCCTGAAACATTTGTTCCCCAAAATGACGCCATATTATAATCATAGCTTCATTGACCGAACACATCCCCATGTGCCAGGGACCCATGTCTAAGTTCCTTCTAGGGACCAACTCAGAGAATTCTCACAGCAGCCCTGTGAGGCAGGAAAAGTGGGTGTTGCTATCATCAGCCCCATTTTTGCACAGGAGGAAATTGAGGCCAGATGGATCAGGTACTGAGGTCGCCCCAGCAGGAGAAGAGGGGAGTGGAAAGGTGTGCTCTGTGTTCACACGACACGCCCCCCATGCTGCCTGCTGCAGGCTAGGGAGGAGGGCGAGGCTTGCCGCCACCCTGCCCAGGAGATGGGCACGAGCTCACAGAGGCTCCAGACCTTGCAGGAGGGAAGGTCACCTGGGGCTGGGAAGCGGAGGGGCACGAGCAGTCATGTCAGGCCTCAGAGGACATCTGAGGAGGTGGGCATTTATGAAAGGGTGGGGGAAGGGCATCTCAGAGGCAGGGACAGCTCGAGCCAGCCCTGTGGTGAGGTCCCTGAGACTGCGGGTGGACCCCAGGAATAAAGGGAAGGTCTGTGTGCCTCGTCCCAGGCGGCATACCTGCAGAGATTTGGAGTGAACACGGCGGTCTTCGAGAGACGCCACGTGATCGGGGGTGCGGCTGTCACAGAGGAGATAGTCCCAGGTGAGCCAAAAAGGTGGGTGAGGGGTATGGGGGTGACCACTGCTGATCCCTGTGACTGTCTTCATCCAATTCATCTTCAGGGTTTAAGTTCTCCCGAGCATCCTACCTCCTCAGCCTGCTACGACCGCAGATTTACTCCGAATTGGAGCTGAAGGTAGAGTGTGTGTGTACATGTGTGTGTCCATCCACCTGCTCCATGGTCTGGGGGCTGGGGAAGTGGGCAGCTGCTACTCTTCCCTCTGAGGGTACGTCTATCTCCCATGCTCTCCTTGATGCCTGCCCACAGATGGGCTTTGTCTGGCCCACCTGGTGTCTTAAAGATCGAGAAATTTCATACATAAATCAAATGTCTCAAAGCCCATGTTCCTAGATGCCGCACCAGCTGACCCCTTACATGAATGCCATCTTGGCAGTGCTTTGTCCATCACTCCCTGGGGCCCTGTCCAGCCCCCATAGGAACCCTTGGGCACCTGGGCACCTGAGTTTGCAAAGCTGCCTTAGGTCCTGGGCCCACCTGCTGCCCTCCTTACACTTGAGAGCCAGTCACCATCCTCGGCAACTTGAGCAATCAGACTTTCAGCTCTTCAGGCTCCTGAGCCGTTGTAGGGCATCCTGGGAACTCCCAGTCTGCCCCTGTAGACTCCTTTTAGCCTTGCCTTAGTCTACAGTCTTGCCCCCGCCCTTTCAGATTCCTTTTACCCCCAGCTGCCTTTTTGACAAACACAGTCATGCATTCCTGGAGCCACTTAGCTGCTTGGTGCCTCTGTCACCCACCACTCAGAGAGGGTCCTGGGTGCCATCTGCATATGATGCTGACAGCACTTCAGCACCAACTCTGTGCTGAGTTCGAAATTAATAAGACATTAAGCCATGGTCACCATGAGAGAAATTACTCTTTGAGTCCCTGAGACCGCTAGCACACCTGTCGCCAGCCAGGATCAGGTGGAATCCTGCCAAGGCCTGGGGACGGGTCTCTGTCCCCAGACAAACCAGCCTATCACTGAAGGCAATTTTCAGACACACTAGCTATGCACCGTGGCAAGTGCATGAGTAGGAGTCCCCATTTTATGAGGGAACTCAGGGGATTAAGCTCACACACAAGGAAATGACTGAGGAGCCAAGTCTAACCAACCCCTCCCCCTTGTTCTGAGCTCTGATGTGCCACCGCCAAGGGCGTCTTGATGGCCACCCTGCTCAGCCTCGTGCACTCTGCCGGTGGCCATGGGCCAGGTCTCAAATGTGAGCTCTCAGGACGGACCTCTGTCGTGGGTAGAGCACAAGGCTGCGATTTCAGCCTCTGGACCCTACCTGCTCAGTTTTGAATATCTGCTCTGCCGTTAGCAGCTGTGTGACTTAGCCTTGCGGTGCCTTGTCTTCCTTATCTGTAAGATGGGGATGTAATCTTACCAGCCTCAGAAGGCTCTTGTAGTAGTTGGTGTTCGCGCATCATTAGCACGGTGCCTGGGGCAGCCGGCTGGGGCTCCAGTACTTTGGCCACCTGATGTGAAAAGCCGACTCTTTGGAAAAGACTCTAATGCTGGGAAAGAGTGAGGGCAGGAGGAGAAGAGGGCGGCAGAGGATGAGATGGTTGGATGGTATCATCGACTCAATGGACATGAGTTTGAGCAGGAGATAGTGAAGGACAGGGAAGCCTGGCATGCTGCAGTCCATGGGGTCACAAGGAGTCAGACAGGACAGTCACTCTCTTTATGGGAAAAAGTCCTGGAATCAGACAAATAAATGAATCGTGTTCAATTACTTAGACCTGAAGCAAACTCTGGGTTCTTCTTGGATACCTTTTTGGGGGGTTATTGATTCATTCATTCAGCAAATGTTGCTGAGTACCTGTCCTGTGCCGGGCCCGGGGAGAAACATGTGTACTGAAGGTGGTGAGGGAGGGTGGCAAGGCTGAGCGCTTAGTGAGAGAACCTCAGGTGGAGGTAAGCACACCTACAGAAAGGAAGCTAAGGCAGCATGACAGTGAGGGCCTGGACGCCCGGCCTGGACTGGTGACCAGGAAACCCTCCCTTGGAGGCGGGGGGAACATCTGAGCTGACATTCAAATGCCAAGCAGTCACCAGCACTGTGGACATCTGAGGGGAGGATATTCCAGGCAGAAGGAAGTGGAAGTGGACAGGCCTCAGGGAAAGGAAGGTCAAGCGGCCAGAGCAGAAGTGCCAGGCAGAGGGGCAGCAGGCAGTAGGGGAGGTGGGCAGGGCCAGAGGAGACTGGGCCTTGTGGGCTGGGAGGAAGGGCCTGCGTTTTATCTGAGCACAGCAGGGAGACAGTAGAGGTGCTGAATCGGGAAGTGAGGTGATGGGATTTATGACTTTATGAAAGATCAGTCCTCTTGGTGGATGGCGTGGATTGTGGTGGAAGCGGTTGCAGGGCAGCTCAGAAGGTGGCAGCTGGGCTGAGGCAGGGCAGGGAGTTGGGGAGATGTGGATGAGGTCTGGAGGCTGAGATCTGAGACTTGGTGATGGATGGGAGGCCAAGGGTGAGAGGCTCAGAGGAACTGAGGGTGCCTCCTGCGTGTTAGAGGGTTCACTGTATCAAGAGGAACCAAGCTGGAAATTCCTCCAGTTTGTAATCAAAGAAATTTCCCATCTCAGCATTAGGAAGGATCCTGTGGGTCTCCCAGCCCCACCCCTTCCAACACTTGGATGCACCTCCACAATGCTCAGTCATGGAGATCCTGCCATCTGGAATGCCCATGGTTGGGGGGAGACTTCTGCTGTAATATTGGAAAGGTCTCTTTGGGTTTCTGTGTGTTTTCCTAAAACTTCTGCTCACAGATCTCGTTTCTGTCCTCTGGGGTGGTGCCCTGTCTGCAGCAGTACATTTAGTTAGTCAATAGACTACGTATTGATCACATGGTGTCTAGATGCTGCAGATACAGCACTGAGAAAAAGAGACTCAGCCCCTGAGTTCAGAGAGCTCACATTCTACCTGTGTAGACAGAGGAAAACTAAGTGTGTCATTGACCAGGTGGTGATCAGAGCCAAAGAGTCAGGGGGAGCTGAGCATGCTACTCAGGTAACATCTGAGCAAAGACCTCAAAGAGGTGGGAGCAGACCAAAGTGTATCTGGGGGAAGAAGTCTCTAGAGGCCAAATCTTTCAAGCTGCGTACTTTAAATACATACAGCTCCTTGTATGTCAATCACTCATCCAAAAAGTGGTTTAGGAAAAAAGTCTCTAGAAGGAACAGGATGTCTTTTATTTGTAGGGGTTGCACAGGCCCCTTTTGTTTTATCTCCAACTTCTTTGAAGAAGTAAATGTGCTCTTGGAAAGTTCTGTGTACTAATCAAATATTTGTAAATCAACTATTTTAAATGCATCAAGGGAACTTCCATTTAAAGTGACCATGGAGTAAATGAGTCTGCAAAGTAAATAAAAGGGTTTTTTTATGTGAATAATTTATCTATCTAGTAAGTATGGATTTTCACATAACTGTGGCTTTATTGTGTCTTTCTCAGTCTTAATTATTACTGAAATGGGGGCATTTAAAGACTACTGCTGAGAGCCAGGGCTTTGGAGTCACAGGGATGTGGTTTGAAACCTAGATCCACCTCCCAGTGTGACCTTGAACACGTTTTTCACTTCTCTGAGCCTCTGCTATTGCATTTGACAATGAGGATGATATACTTACAGAACCACTGTGATGGTTCTGTAACCATTGTAACCACTGTAAGCCCCAGTACAGTCCCCGGCACTGGGTAGTGTGGCATGGTGCGATGTGGCATAGCATGGCATGTACGTGTGGCGTCGCATGGTGTGGTATGGTCTGCCACAGTGTGCCTGGGCAAGAAGGATTTTTATACACTTATATCTAAGATAGGAACCAGGACCACATGCCTTGGGAAACTACATGTATATGTTCATGCTAAGTCGCTTCAGTCATGTCCAACTCTCTGTTACCCCATGGACTGTGTAGCCTGCCAGGCTCCCTGGTACATGGGATTCTCCAGGCAAGAATAATGGAATAGGTTGCCATTCCCTTCTCCAGGGGATCTTCCTGACCCAAGGATTGAACCCGCATCTCATGTCTCCTGCATTGGCAGGCGGGTTCTTTACTACTAGCGCCACCTGGGAATCCCCTGGGAACCTGCATACAGGTACCTAAATACATACAGGTCAGTTCAGTTCAGTTCAGTCACTCAGTCGAGTCCGACTCTTCGTGACCCCATGGACCACAGCATGCCAGGCCTCCCTGTCCATCACCAACTCCCAGAGTCTACTCAAACTCATCTCCATTGAGTTGGTGATACCATCCAACCATCTCATCCTCTGTCATCACCTTCTCCTCCTGCCTTCAGTCTTTCCCAGCATCAGGGTCTTTTCAAATGAGTCAGCTCTTCGCATCAGGTGGCCAAAGTACTGGAGTTTCAGCTTTAGCATCATTCCTTCCAAAGAACACCCAGGGCTGATCTCCTTTAGAATGGACTGGTTAGATCTCCTTGCAGTCCAAGGGACTCTCAAGAGTCTTCTCCAACACCACAGTTCAAAAGCATCAATTCTTCAGCATTCAGCTTTCTTTATAGTCCAACTCTCACATCCATACATGACTACTGGAAAAACCATAGCTTTGATGAGACTTTTGTTGGCAAAGTAAAGTCTCTGCTTTTCAATATGCTGTCTAGTTTGGTTATAACTTTCCTTCCAAGGAGTAAGCGTCTTTTAATTTCATGGCTACAGTCACCATCTGCAGTGATTTTGGAGCAAAAATAATACAGGTCACCTAAGCACAATCAGAGAAGGGTCATGGGCAGAGCCCTTCAAATGTTACCTGTGCTGTCTGTGTTCTGCAGAAACATGGGCTGAGGCTTCATCTTCGAAACCCCTACTCCTTCACCCCCATGCTGGAAGAGGGCACAGGGGGCAAGGTGCCCCGGTCTCTTCTGCTGGGCACAGATATGGTGGAAAATCAGAAGCAGATCGCCCAGTTCTCAAAGAAGGATGCCCAGGTAGGGAAAGTGACCAGCGATGGATCTTCTCCTCCATCTCAGCCTGGAGGCTGCTCTTTTTTCTTTTTAAACATTATTTTCTGAGAGATGGGCTGTCTTAAAAAAAAAAATTATTTGACTGCCCTAGGTCGTATAGTTGCGGTATGTGGGATATTTAGTTGCAACATGTGAAAACTAGATCCCTGACCAGGGATTGAACCTGGGGCCCCTGCATTGGAAGTACAGAAACTTAGCCACTGAAAGGGGAGTCCTTTGGAGGCCACTGTTGAAAGGAAATGGGCCTGGTTGGAATTCTCCCAGAGCAAGTTGTCCAAGGCCACAGGGGTGTGGACAGGCCACCCCATCTGCCCTACAAGGGCTCCAGTCTGTGCCAGCCTTTGATCTTGGGCACTGCAAAGAGAAGGGGTGGAGAACAGTGGCTAAGACCGGTGGACACGGGAGACCCTCAAACCAGTGTGTGTTCAGCATGAAGCCACTGTTCAAGTTTCAAAAGGGAGTCCACTGATATGTCCTTATATTGTATGTGCTTTCTACCTCTCCTTTCAGACAGAATTCCAGGTGGTTTTCCATATTAAAGCACATGAAGATCAAAAAGAAAAAGGGGGGATCAGAGACAGTTAAAGATAGAACAAACTGGATCAGGAATTTAGGACAAGAGAGTTATAATAAATATTCATCTATTTTGGCATCATTCCCTGGCAGCCCAAGGCAAGAATGTGCCCAGGATGATGAGCAGGTCTGATGGAGAAGGCACAGTTTTCCCTTGGGACTGAACTGCGAGGAGTTTCTTGGGTAGCTTTGTCTAGATGAGTCATTGAATGTAATGGGCCTGGTGTGATTGGTTTTACAGACAGAAAAAGATTCTCTGAGTGGCCATTTGTTGTACCAACCTAGATACAAGCTGACGGCATAGCATTAACTCATATCTTGGTGGAGACATTTTTCTAAGAAGAACCTGGGTTAAGCAATCCATGGGGGATGATTTTTGTTCTGTTAATCTACTATTGGGTAAAACCAAGAAAACCACATATCCAGCCTCTCTCTTTAACCAGTGGTTTCCTAACCTGGTGGACAATCAGGTCACTAGGGGAGCTTTGCTTTTTTTTTTTAAGTGCTTTGCACATGATTCTTTTGTACAGTTGCACTCTGTAGGTTGCACTCCCTACACTCTCCTCCAAGTCCTACCCATCTCAGATACACTGGAGAGGATTCAGGACAAGACTGGGTCCCTGAGCTAGAAGACAGTGGCCGTGGCCATGGCTGGTGACCACAGGAACAGGAGGCAGAGGCCACATCTCAGTGTGGAAAGTCAGGAGCAGAATTCTGGTTTTGTCTTTGCATGTTGTCACATTGAAGACCTGTTGCAGAGGAAGCTATTTACCTTCATTTTAATCAAGAGTCTCCAGTGCAATTCAACACAGAGCTTTTCTTAATGTAACAGGTGTTAAAATTCCATGGATATATCCAAGAGTTCTAGAACGAAAAATTAAAAGCTCTGAGCTAAAAAGTAAGATAGGGCCTCGGGTGGCATAGATGTCCATCCCTGCTCCTGTCACCCATCCGGGAAGGGGGATCATAACCAGGCTGTCATATGCATTCTGTTGTAGGAGATTGCGGGGTAAAGGGAGGCAGGGTTCTGTTCCTGCTGATGATGAAAGGATGTGGGGGGTGGGGTTTGCAGACCAGGAAGGAACAGTCAACATGCTGGGGTACAGAGCAAGAGATCTTACTTCTACCAGTGAGATATAGAAAGACAGGAGAGAGAGAAGAAACTTGTAAGTGGTCTTTGGTTTATCACAGAGACCATGTCCTAGGGTACTTGAGTTTTCCATGGCCAACAGCTGGCCAGCCTTAGGCTCTTGTGCCTGCCACCTCTGGTGACCTCCTACTATTACTATGCAGACCCTCTGTCACCTGCCCTAGTGCTGACACCAGTGCACAGACCTAGAACTGGGAGCAACCCTGCACAGTCAAGCAGAATCATGCTTGGCAGGGCGTGGGGCCTGACGAATCATCAAGGCTTGGCTGGGAGGCACAGGCCAGGTGGTCTGGAGGGCAGATCATGGGGACAGGGTCCTGTGGAATTCTAGGCAGTGGGACCTTGACTCAGAGCTCTGTTCCAGGCCTTTCCCAAATATGAGGCATTCATGGATCGCTTGGCATTAGCCATTGACCCTCTGCTGGACTCAGCCCCCGTGGACCTGGAGGCCTTCCAGCGGGGTTCCCTGCTACAAAGGCTCAAGTCGCTGTCCACCCTCAAGCCCCTGTGGCAGGCAGGTAAGTCCAAGGGCAGGTATCAGGGCATGATGAATGCCTTCATGTGGCTGAGCCCAGTTTCTCCATGATTGGACATAAGCCTGAACCTCCGAGGCAGCCTGCCAACTTCTGTCAATTAATAGGGGCCGCCTGGAGCACTGTGAGTGAGATGATCTTATCTTAGGCTGGCATGCTCTAAAAATGGAGCCTGAACCAAGGGCTTATGTTCAAGTAGTTCATTTTGAAGGAGGATCCTAGGGAAAGGAGGAGGAACGGGAAAGAGGGAGAGTCAGCACCAGGGTGTGTTACTGAACTGGCCACCACTGTGCGTGATAATGTCCTGCCTGGACCTTCTGAGGAGCCTTAGGGAATCCACGTGACAACGTGCTCAGGGGAAGAGAGGGGAAACATTTGCCCACTGGGTTCTCTTCCCCAGTGTTCAGAGGTTGCCCCCATGGGTATTAACTCCCACATGAGGCATTAACTTCTGGGTTGTGCATCCATGGGTGCCAAGTGAGTCCCATGGGTACCCTGTCCTGGTGTCAGAGAGGCCCCAGGGAAGACATGAAGAAGAAGCGCATCTTACAGGCCTGAGGTGAGATGCGGTCAGGTTGCACTGCGTGCAGCTGGCTGGAGCCTGCATGGAGCTCGGCACCATAGCCATGGCTGGGGGAGGCTGAGAGAGATGGGGCCGAGAGAGTTTGAAGAGATGCCCCCATACAAGAAGGATGCTGGATGACTGGACTCAGCAAGAAAAATATCTGTGGCCAATTAGTGATGTCTGCCTTGGGTATGAGAAGGGAAGTCTCACCAAGCCTGCTATTATTTTCCACCACTCGTCTAGGGTACAAAGTGTACCCAAACTGTGGTGCTGGAGAAGACTCTTGAGAGTCCCTTGGACAACAAGGAAATCAAAGCAGTCCATCCTAAAGGAAATCAACCCTGAATATTCATTGGAAGGTCTGATGCTGAAGCTAAAGCTCCAGTAATTTGGCCACCTGATGTGAAGAGCCGACTTACTGGAAAAGACCCTGATGCTGGGAAAGATCGAAGGTGGGAGGAGAAGGGGATGACAGAGGATGAGATGGTTGGATGGCATCACCGACTCAATGGACATGAGTTTGAGCAGACTCTGGGAGATAGTGAAGGACAGGGAGGCCTGGTGTGCTGCAGTTCATGGGGTCACAAAGGGTTGGCTACGACTGAGGAACTGAACAACAAACAAGGATACAAAGACCAGTTAAGCGTCTACATTCTACAAAAATACTGAACCAGTTAGCTGTGGTCACAAAGTTGCCACATAACAAACTACAACATTCCAGTGGCATGTAAAAATGAACATTTATTTCTCATGTGTCTGCATGGTTCAGCTGGTCCCAACTGGGCTGAGCTGGTCTGAGCTGGTCTCATGCGTGCATCCGTGGCTGGAGCAGCCCTGCTCCAGGTGCCTCTCATCCTCTTCTTGGAAAATGCTGGCTCGTCCAGGCATGACCTTCTTATATCCATGACAAAAGTGCAGAGGGCAAGCCCCGATGTGCAGGCCAGTTCCAAGCCTCTGGTTGCATCATGTTGGCAAACACTCCAATGGCCAAGCAAATCGTGTGAGCCCAGAAGCAAGAAGTAAGGCAGGTCCACTCAGCTAGGGCGGGAGGCAGTGCAGTTACAGGGCAAAGTGTGTGGACCCGGGGAGGGTGACGGAGCCAAGCTGGTAGAATCTATCACAAATGTCAAGAGCAGACATTGCCTCCCACATCACCAGTCCAAGGAACCTCATGCAATAAACATGCATTAAGCATTCATGTAGTCAACATTTATTGAGCAACTGCTCTGTGCCAGACGGCAAGCTCAGCACTGGGGCAAAATGCCTAGAGTTCATGACCTCTACCTTCAAGGTTCTAGTGCCCAGTTACTCTCTGAGCTAGTTTAAATCAGTGTCAGAGAAATGGGTTAGCCAAACCACTGCCTCCCAGGGTACAGCCTTAGAGAATTCAAAGAGAGTAAGATACAAATTAAAAATGGCCCCCAAATAATTCTAACAGTTAAAATGTACTAAGTGCCTATAGATTTAGAAATGCTTTACCTACCTCATTTAATCCTCACAATAGCTTTTAAGGGTAGAAAATATGACTCCCGTTTTATAGATAAAGAAGCAGGTGCAGAGCCATTAGGATCAAAGTGTTCCCTTCTTGCCTGTCTCGGTTTGCATTTTATGAATCTCGTCTTTCAGGTTGCATCCTGGGAGCCCAGCTGCCCCAGTATTACCAGGTCCTCACAGCTCCAGCCGCCAAGGTGAGTGCTGACCCAGCCTCAGGCTGGACCTCGCCGGGACAGGGCCTCTGCTCCCAGGTAAGCCCTTCTCCATGCCGCTCTGCTTTCCCAGGTGCTGAATCAGTGGTTTGAGTCTGAGCCTCTAAAAGCCACTCTAGCAACGGATGCAGTGATTGGAGCTATGACAAATCCCTACATTCCGGGAAGTGGGTGAGTGTGGCAGGTGAGGGGGGGCAGCGGGAGGGGCGCAGTCACCCCCACAAGAGCGAAAACTATCACTCACTGAACTCACCCGATGAACCAGGCAGGTGCCAGCTACTTCACACAGGATTCATTTAACCCTCAAGGCAACACTGGGGGGCTGTGGTTCAGAGAAGGGAGATAACCTTCCCAAAGTCACCCAGCTAGTAAGGGCAGAGCTGGTTCCCAGCCCGACTTGTCCGAACCCCGCATCCCTGCCAAGTCTTCCTTCTTAGCCACTGCTCCCCACTGCTGCAGTAGAAGAGCCTTGGTCCTGCCTCCCGCTGTGATGTCTCAACATGAGTATCTTCTCTATCTATCTATGCATCATCTATCCATCTACGTATCTATCTAGGCTCTCTTCCCTTCCCACGAAGCCCCGTTGCCTGCCGCTCTCCCGCAGGCCCTTTCCCTGGGTTCCAGGATGCGCACACACACAGACACCTCCACATGGATGGGAAGCTGCCTCTCCTTGTGAGTGGGAGGTGTGCTGACAGCCTCATCCGAGAGGGGGCAGTCAGACACAATGAAGTGTGCAGTTGTGGTATGCCTTAATGAGCCCTGAAGGAGCAGGAATGGAGGGTGTGTGTGTGTGTGTGTGTGTAGGGGTAGAGGATGCTGCCAAGTCTTGGGCCGTTTCCAGGGCACCAGAAGATGCAACTAGAAGCTGTCAGTGTGGCTTATCTCTCAAGGGATAAGAGCACCCCTCAGAGGTGGTTTTTCAACACACACTAAGCCAGCCCCAAATTTCCCAGGGCCATGGAAAAGGGGGGTGTGCGTTGGCAAGTGCTTGCAACACCTTGACCAAGATCAACCAGCCAATTAGGAATTTCCAGCTGGGGCCTGCAAGTCCTTTTCTCTGTGGGTGTCCAGGAGGCTTCGCCACTGCCCAGTTTATGAAATGGGCCTTTAAGACATTTTTTTTCCCATTAATTCTTTCAATAAATATGAATGGAGCAGTTGCCTGCACTAGGTGCTGAGGACACCGTAGTGAATGGAGCTCAAATCCCCATGGGAGAGGCAGATACAGAATGTGGAGTGGAGGACTATTTACTGTGGGCGTTGTGATGGGAAAACGAGGCAGCGGGCAATGTGATCCAGGCTCAGAGGAGCCCCCATGCGGAAAAGATATTTCATCTGAAACTCTAGGGACAGGAGGAATTAGCCAAACAAAAGAAGAGGGAGAAAGGGGGTTCTAGATTCCAGAACAGCGTGTGCAGATGTAGAACTGCAAGTGGATTATGTGGTCCATTCAAGGCACTGAGAGAGAAAGAATATTTGCACCTAGAATTCTGGGGAGATTATACCCCATCTCCAGCCGCTGATTCTGATTATCTGTCCTCAGGTATGTGCTACTCCATCATGTGATGGGGAGTCTGGAGGGGGTTCGGGGGGCCTGGGGCTATGTCCAGGGTGGCATGGGTGCCCTCTCTGACGCCATCGCAAGCTCCGCCACCGCTCACGGAGTCAGCATCTTCACCGAAAAGGTGAACACCCCTTGACGCCCACCCCGATTTTTGGCAAGTATCTTAGAATGGAACACAGTCGCAGATTCAGAGGGTCCTCAGTTTACTGATGGACAAGGCTGGGTTTGGGCTCTGCAGACTGTCGCTGGCTGAGCAGCTGTGACCCAGGCCTGTCCCCTTTGAATTTGCACTACCATCGCATATTTGGGGTGAGCCTTTGCATTGGGGAGTGGGCTGACGCCTCACCAGGATCTGCAGGAAATCGGCAAGGGATGAGAAAGCTGTAGGTCCTAGGAGCAGCACAAACAGCAGAAATCCCCTAAAGCCAACCCTTGTTTCTCCTCCCGGGGGTCCTGGGACTCCTACTGGCGGCCATAGACAGTGGCTAAAGTACAGGTGAGCAGTGGAGGGCGCGTTCAAGGAGTCGTGCTGCAAGATGGCTCGGAGGTGAGGAGCAAAGTGGTGCTGTCCAACGCGTCGCCACAGATCACCTTCCTGAAGTTAACGCCACAGGTGAGGCTGGGGAGGTGAGGCGTCTCCCAGCACGGGACGGCAGTTTGGAACCTGGGGGCTTCAGGGGGCTGCATCAGGGTGGGAGATGTGAATGCCAAGTCTCCCCACATTTGGGGAAGCCCGTCCTTCTCCGCTTACCTGACAGGCAGGTAGCAGCAAGCCTCACAGGTGAGGGAAAGGTCCAGGGAGGTAAGGTGACCGAGCCCAGGCATTTGGTGATTGGCAGAGCCACAGCTAGAACCCAAGTCTGACTTTCAACCCAGAGTTGTTTCTACAGCTTTCTGCTATCCTGATTTTTCCCCTCTAGCCAGCTCTGATTCCACTGTTTATGTCAATAACCCATCATCACATGAACGTTGCATAACAACCCCACAACTGCCGGACGTATCACAAGAGTTACGGATTAGTACACGGAGCAGGAGCAATCAGTTGATATTGACTGAGTTCAGCTGATCTGGGCTCACCCACACATATTCCAGCAGCTGAGGGGCACTCGTGGGCCCTGCTGACGGCTGTGGCTAGTCCAGGGGTCTCAGTCAGAATGTCCGGGATGACTCAGCCCTGCTCCATGTGTTTCTTATCCCCCAGCGCAATAGTCCAGACATGTCCTCAGGGTCTGGCACAAGGCAAAATGAAGCAAACTCAATCACACAAGTGCTTCTGTTTGCTCCCTATTTAACATTAGCCTTGTCTCAGAACCAAGCTCAGAGTCATGCTGCTGCTGCTGCTAAGTCGCTTCAGTCATGTCCAACTCTGTGTGACCCCAGAGACAGCAGCCCACGAGGCTCCCCCGTCCTTGGGTCTCTCCAGGCAAGAACACTGGAGTGGGTTGCCATTTCCTTCTCCAATTCATGAAAGTGAAAAGTGGAAGTGAAGTCGCTCAGCCGTGTCCGACTCTTAGCGACCCCATGGACTGCAACCTACCAGGCTCCTCTGTCCATGGGCTTTTCCAGGCAACAGTACTGGAGTCATAGTGGAGGGCAATAGAAAGGGGTGTCCGTATAGGGAGGGGTGGGGACTTGGAATAGCTTTTGCAATTGACCACATGTGCCCTGTCCCCCAAAGATGTGCTAATATGTGTATGAACATGGAGCTCCCAATGACGTGGGGTTTATTCTTGGGGACAAGGCATCATTTTTCTGAGTGATTCCACTAATAAAATTCAACAAACACCAGTTTCAAAAGCATCTTAAGACAATTTTGAGAGCATCAAGACTTCCAAGAGCTTAGAGGCCAGAGGAGAAAGAGGCTGCAGCTCTTGGGCCACATCCATACCAGGAGCTGGTCTGGGCCACTTACCACCAGGACGCTGGCAAAGTACACAGGAAAAAGTGGTTAACACTGAGTGGGAGGAGCCCAGGAGGGCTTCACAGAGGAGGTGTTTTGGCTCACTCTGAGGCGGGGAGAGGATCTCCTGCAGTAGAGATTGAGGGACCAGTCTGAGTAAAGGAGGAAGGCAGCTCCTCTGGGGCCTCAGCCCCCACTAGGGTGGAACCTTCTCTTTTCAGGAGTGGCTTCCTGAGGAGTTCGTGGCGAGAATCGCCCAGCTGGACACCAAGTCGCCTGTTACCAAGATCAATGGTAAGAGGCACAGTGGACAGCAGAACTGTCTTTTCTGAGGTTTTCTGAGCGGGAAATCTCCATGTCTGGGAAAGACTGACCTGTCTCTATTCCCTGCCCCCCAGCCTACCCCCTGTTTGAAGATGAAACACTTTTTCATGCTTCTTGTTTCCAGCCCACCATGTCGGGGAGCAGGCGATGGGTAGAGAAGGAGGGCCCTGGAGGGGCTGAGGACCCAGGCCCCTGGGCCCTGACCCTCCCCTTTGGTCTCTCAGTGGCTGTCAACAGGCTGCCTGACTTCCTGGCAGCCCCCAACACTCCCGGGGGCCAGCCATTGCCCCATCACCAGTGCTCCATCCACCTGAACTGTGAGGACACCCTCCTTGTCCACCAGGCCTTTGAAGACGCCCTGGATGGCCTGCCTTCCAAGAGGTGGGGGACCTGGAGACGCTTGAGCCCCTGGTTAGAGCACAGGGTGTGTGTGGGCGGTGGGGTGCAGAGCCCACTGCACATTTACCTCCCTGGGCCGGCTGGGACCCGAGAGCCTGGAGCCTGGAGATCTGATTGAGTCAGGGACCTGGGGATGAGAGAGCTCCCCGTGGGTGGTCTGGACTGTCCTACTGGTCACCAAGCCTGCGCAGACAAACACCACCATAACCTTACGGAGATGATCCATCCGGCCCCAGCATCCCCAGCTCAGGTCTTCATTTTGTCCCATCATCTCAGAATGGCTCCACGGCCCCTTCTCTCAGGCAGGCGTTGCTCTTCAGGCCCTGCCCTCTCTCCTCCCCTGTCGTACACAGACCTCTGATCGAACTCTGCATCCCTTCCTCGCTGGACCCCACCCTGGCTCCCCCCGGCTGCCACGTCGTCTCCCTCTTCACTCAGTACACGCCCTACACGCTGGCTGGAGGCAAGGCCTGGGATGAGCAGCAGAGAAACGCCTACGCAGACAGAGGTAAGGCGAGCTAGACCGTCAGGTCACCACAGTGACAGCTGGCTGAGTGGCCTCAATGGGCCCCTCTCCTCCTGATGGCCCCACTCCGGATTAATACCTGCAAGGCCTGTGCCAAGGAGAGAGGAATACCCAGGGAAACCAAAATCAACACAGTGAGTGCCTGCTGGGGTCAGGCTGTGGGCTAAGAAAGGCAAAAAGACATGGTTCTTGCCCTCAGGATGCTCGCAGTCCAGTGGGGGAGAGTAATAAACCAACCTTACAGTCAACAGACTGTGTGAACCAAAGGAGGAGCCACGAGCCAGAGTGGCAGGAAAGCCTTCCAGAGAAAGGGACATTTGAGCTGGGTTTTAAAGGGTGAATAGGAGTTGACCAGACAGCACAGGGCATTCCAAGCAAAAGAAATAACTTGAGTGGAGCCATGAGGTGAGGAAATCTTTGCATATTCAAGGGGAGACAGAGTTTAGGGCTGGAGTGTAAAGATGGGAAGAAGTGGGAGGCTGGGGTGATCTGAGACCCACAGGCCTTCGTAAAAAATTGTTTATTTGCTGGTGGACTCTGTCGTTTTGTTGTTGTTGTTGTTTTGCTTATTGAGGTATAATTTGCATATGAAAATATTCATTTTAAGTGTAGCGTTTAACGAATTTAGTAAGTTTGCCAAATTGTATAATCATAAGCCTCTTCTCTTCCGTAACGCTGTCTCATTCCCCTGTGTTTGGCACCTAGTGTTTGATTGCATCGAGGCCTATGCACCCGGCTTCAAGGGCTCCGTGGTGGGCAGAGACATCCTCACACCCCCTGACTTGGAGAGAGTCTTTGGGCTTCCTGGGGGGGTGAGTTCGTATAGGACGGGAGGCTCTCGTCACACTCTGCCTTCACTCTCTTTGCACCTCCACTCCCTGACATGCCCACTTGGCTTTATCTTGGCCCTCCACACCCAGCCTTAGGCAGGAAGGGAGGACAGGGGCAGAGACCACAGCGGAGAGAGGACAGAGACAGGGTCAGTTGCAGGCAGTGGGGGAGGAGAGAAGAGATGTAGACGGGAGAGGCAGCGCCCACTGGAGAGATCACCTTACTGTGGGATTTCCGCCCAGACGTCCACATCAGCATCTCCCATCTGCCTTTCTTCAGAGGGGCCTCCCCTCCCCTGAGCAGCTTGATCTCACACTTCTCTTCAATTTATCAACAACTCACTGAGCCTGGAGGCAGGGAGTGGGTAGGCCACCAGAGCCAGTATGGCAGCGACTAGCTCCGATTGGCCATTGCATACGTAGACGTGGCCAGGCCAACATGAGATGTGTTTCAATATAAAATGCACCCCAGATAGCAAAGACAAAAAAAATGCAGCAAGTCTCATCAATAATTTTAATATCGACCACATGTTGAAATGATATTTTGGATCTGTGGGGTTAAATTAAACATATTATTTAATTGGGTTAAATTAAATGTATTATTAACACTAATTTCACCAGTTTCTTTTTAAGTGTTCATGTGGCTAATGGAAAATCTAAAAGTACATGTGTAGCTCCAATTATATTTTTATCAGACAGCATAGGCTGGCTAGAGAGTGAAGGAGGCCAGGCAGTGGAGAGGGAAGGGAAAGGGTTGAGGTGGAAGGCTTGGGGCAGGTGGATTGAGACATCTTGATAAACGCACGTGTAGAGAGAGGGCTGGAGGGGATGTAAAGGGTCCACCTGGAGGCCGAGGAGGGGGCGGTGGTGCTGTCCGTCCATCCGTCGAGGAGGAAACTCCAGGGAAGAAAACGAGCTCAGCTGGGGACACACTGAAGGGGCAGGTGACGGTCACCCTCACCATGACGTCCAACAGATGTTGGTCTTGTCAGACCTACCCCTCGGGTGTGACCTTCCCCTGCCCCCACACCCCCCTCCTCGTCTGGTCTGACCCAGGCCACTGGAGTAGAACCATACTCGGCCCCAGCACCCTTGTCTGCCACTCACTGTGACCTTGGCCCCCGGGGCCCAGGCTCAGATGGGTGTCTTGGCCAAAGAAACACACATCAGCAGTCAAAATAAATCAAATTCCTCTACTTTTCAAACAGAGTGGGGGGGGGTTCATAGTCCACAACACAATCTTTCAAGTCTCCCTTTTCTCTCCCATTCAGTTTCCTCACCCTCTGAAGATACACCCAACCCTTCCTCCTTCTTGAAAAATGCCTCTAGGAAAATTGCCCCCCAGCCCTGGGACATGTGCCTGTTCCCTCTCTTCCTCTTCTCATTCTGCATCATGAGAGCCCAAAAACACCCTGGAAGGAGAAGAACCTTCCTTGGAGAACAGGGGTGGGGAAGGGGGTGGAGACTGTAAGACTCCTATGTTAATGACTACAGCCCTGCCTCTGCAGAACGTATTCCACTGTGCCATGAGCCTGGACCAGCTGTACTTCGCGCGTCCTGTGCCCCTCCACTCCAGCTACTGCAGCCCGCTCCGGGGCCTGTATCTCTGTGGAAGCGGGGCCCATCCTGGTGAGTGAGCCTCGGTCCCACTACCCCTGGTGGCTGGCGAGGGCTGGCCAGATATCAGAAGCTTGCAGACTGTGGGACAGGATGAATAAGGCGGGAGATGAGAGGGAGGGGAGCGGGGAACTCCCCGGAGAACAAGCCCTCCCCTGCATTGAGAATTCTCCAGCCAGACCCCTCGGGTTCGCTCAGCCCTCTTCGTGAGGCCTGGGGACACGTCCTAGTGGAGGTATCTCTCCAGTTCCCGCTGGGGGTTGTGAGGGACCCATGTCTCTAAATTCAGCGTCCATATTTGAGACCAGTAAGGATCAGCACAGTGCAGTTTCTCAATTTTAAAATTCTTCCCTGCTCACATCGCAGGCCTAATTGACCCCGTGGAGGCTCATCTCATACGGGTGCTTCCTCTGAGCTATTGGGCCTCGGCCTCCCAGACAGGCCCATACCGCCAGGTCTTCCCCTCAACCCCTAGTCCCACATTCTACTTCATGTGCTGGGAGTCTTGCCCCTCAGCTCTCAGGCTGGGAAGGCAAGGGGGACACTTGCTTGGACCAGACACTGGCCCTTCCTGCATGGATTCAGGAAGCCTGGAGGGGAGTCCAGGATCTGTTTTGATCATCGTCCCAGGTGGTTCTGTTACCCATACCCCAGTACCACCCTTCAGTCCTCCCTGTTCTGCTTTGTGGCTGGTGCCTTGGCAATCCCACAGAGGGGATAGAGGGGTGGGAGGGGGGTGAGCACAGCTTTGGCTCATGGGAGGCTCCCTTCCAGGAGGAGGTGTCATGGGAGCCGCTGGACGCAATGCAGCCCACGTGGTCTTCAGGGACCTCAGGAGCATGTGACCTCGAACTAACTCTGACCCAGGAAGATGAATTCACCCTTGAGACGTCAGTTTCCCAGGATATGGCCTGAGGCAAGCAAGTCCTCAAGGCCCAGGCCACTGTTCTGGAAGAAGCGTACAAGTCACATGGGGTCCTGGTTAACCTCTCATCCACAGCTTCATGAATAAACTGGTTTTGCTTTATATAGATAGCTTGCATTTTTTCTGTGTATTAGTGGAATAGGTAATATGTAATAACCACATGGGGTAGACTTGTCTGGGAGACTCAGTAATCTCACAGCATCAGCTCCAAACAATCCATTTGACCAACAAGCATCCTCTTCTCACTGCCAGGCCCCCACTACCAGCTGATCAGAGGCCTGCCCTGGGGAGGCCCAGTCTACTGCTGTCGCACTTCTGGCAAACTGTATAAGAAAGGACCCAATTCCCCAAGTGCCCCACAAAGTTACCCACAGGAGCCACTGCCTGGAGCCATGCGTGGCCTCTCCGGCCATCAAAACCTCCAGAATCAGGCAAACAGCAGGTGGGGTGAGTGCAAAGTGGGTGCAACTGAGGGTCGTCTGGGGGCCCACGCTCCCAGTCTAGAGACGCAGCCTCTCACTTTCCATGAGCAAACCGCGCCTGTCACATTACCGAAATCTTTCCTTACAAACTTGCATTATTCTAAAGTGAGTTGGCTTGTCACTCTCGGTCTGAAAGAGTCCCGCAGATGTCCCCATAGAAACGCACCTCTCCTAGCCAGCCCCTTCCATCCTAACAGCCAAGGCCGTGATGCAGAGGCCCCAGAGCAGAGCAGGTGGGAGATTCCCCGGGGCATCTCCTCCCACCATGAAATTTATACAGAGTAACATAGACCTGCCTTACTACCAGGAGAAATATCAACAACCTCAGATGTGCAGATGATACCACTCAAATGGCAGAAAGGGAAGAGGAACTAAAGAGCCTCTTGATGAGAATGAAAGAAGAGAGTGAAAAAGCTGACTTGAAACTCAACATTCAAAAAAAATAAGATCATGGTATCTGGTCCCATCCCTTCCTGGCAAATATAAGGGGAAAAGTGGAAGCAGGGGCAGACTTTATTTTCTTGGGCTCCAAAATTACTGCAGATGGTGATTGCAGCCATGAAATTTTAAAAATGCCTGATCCATTGAAGGAAAGCTATGACAAACCTAGACAGTGTATTAAAAAACAGAGACATCACTTTGCTGGCAAAAGTTCGTATAAGCAAAGCTATGATTTTTCCAGTAGCCGTGTGTACATACACAAGAGTTGGACCATAAAGAAGGCTGAACGCCAAAGAATTGGTGCTTTTGAATCATGGTGGTGGAGAAGACTCTTGAGAGTCCCCTGGACTGCAAGGAGATCAAACCAGTCAATCCTAAAGGAAATCAACCCTGAATATTCATTGAAAGGACTGATCCTGAAGCTGAAGCTCCAGTATTTTGACCGTGTGATGTGAAGAGCCAACTCATTGGAAAAGACCATGATGCTGGGAAAGATTGAAGGCAAAAGAAGAGCATGGCAGAGGATGAGATGGTTAGATAGCATCACCAACTCAGTGAACATGAAGTTAAGCAAACTCCAGGAGACAGTGGAGGACAAGGAAGCCTGTCATGCTGCAGTCCATGGGGTGGCAAAGTGTCAGACACAACTTAGCAACTGAACAACAACAAGCCTTATTACATAACTTCAATAAACCCAGATTTCTCACCTGTAAAGAGTTATTTTAAAGATCAAATAAAACAATAGATCACTATCTGTCATAGGATAAGTATTTGGTTCATGGTGGCGCTCTTGCTGCTAATATTGTGGCTGGAGATATTATTGTCATTTCTAGATTCTGCAGAAAGCAGTCTTTTCGACATCCTTTTTAAACCTGGCACCAGATTGAAGCCAGCCAGCTAGAAGCACTGTGACCAGAGAAGAGCAGAGCAATCTTTGGGTCCACTGAGATTTTCCCACAAGAAGGGCTGTCAACCTTGTCCTGTCCCCTTGCTCCATGCAGTATTGGAATAGCTAAAATTTTGAGCTTGTTAAAAATTTGGTTTTAGCCTGGGTTCCAAGATTTGCTTTCCTCAAAAGACTTGCCAGGGCACAAGGGGGAGGGAGAAGGAAGAAAGAAAGAAGGAAGGGAGGGAGGGAGGCCTCGGGGGGAGGGTAAGCACTTCCTCTTAACACTTAGGTAAAGAGAGCAGAACTGAATAACAAATAGGAACTTGTCAGATCCCAGGGGCCTGGGGCAGATCACATCAGACTTGATCTTTCAAAATACTATTTTCTTGTAAATAAAAGTTACAGATGCTTATTGTAGGAAAATTTTTAAATATAATAAGAAAGAACATAAAACTCAAACCTAATCTTACCTGCAGAAATCATCACAGTCACCATTTTACAATGGTAATTTCCAGCAATTTTACATAACTGGGATCATATTTTATATTCTATAGGTGGGTTTTGCACCTTTCTTTCCTTCATTTTACTTCATGTCATGAGCATTTTTCAGTCTCATAAAAATTTTTGGAAAACATTATTTTTAATGGCTGCTTGATATTATCTTGTAAGGATTATGCAGGACTTATTTTAGGACATTGAGGGTAGCCTTGGCCTTGACTGCTAATTAACCTCCCTTTTATCATGTCCACTCTGACTTATATGACTCGCTCTCACCCCTAAGAGGGTGCTGCTGCTGTCCTGGCATACATTTCATCTGAAGGAGGAAGAACTTGGAGGAGGGGCCGGGGTAAGCCAAAGAGCAGCGTTAGCAGAGAGAGGAAGAATTTCCCACTGTTCGGTGACTTCCTGTCTCTGTCTCACATCTCTGGAAGATAACATTTGGTTTCCACTGAGATATGTGATCAGGGCCCGGCCCTGTGGGGTGCCTGGATTTCTGCAGGCCCCAGCATGCCGCCAGCTGAGCAAAGGGGATTGCGCTTTCCCAAGATAATGACTGCAAATTGGCCGTGGATCGGCCAATGGGTCCCTTGCTGACTTCAGAATATAAAACTCTTATAAGGATAAATAAGTCAGTGCCACGCTGTTCCCTGATTTACAGTTGCCTATTTCCCCCGAGCAGTAGGAAACACTTCCTCTGAGGCACAGCGGAGCACATGTGAACCTCACCTGGTTAAGTCATCAGGTGCCGTGGCCGGCCCCTCCTGCTCTGAAGGTCCCTGGGTGATGATCCAGAGTCTGAGTGAGATGGAAGGTTTGCAGCTCTGGGAGGGATTTGGGCATCCTAGCTGGAGGAATGACAGATGTGGCTGGCCAAGCCACCTGCGGCCCTTGTGAGTGTGCATTTTTCTGACACACGTTCTGTTTGCACAGTGCTTGACTGTGCTGAGTTCTGTGGGACACTGAGAAGACTCCTGTGGTCAAGGCAGGAGCACAGCAGGGAAGAGGCTGGCCCGAGCACACGGCATTCTGAGAGAGTGGGGGACACGTGGCAGAGCACAAAATGCAAAAGAGGGAGAAACGTGAATGGACAGCAAGTCTGACAAAATGTATAACCTCACCAGGAATCAAAGTCAAGCAACTGTGTTTTACTATAAAATTGAGAAAGATCATTTATAATAGAAAATTACCAGGGTGTTCAGAAAAGACACTCTTTTATGCACTGGCAGCAGCATAAATTTGATTTTGATAATGAGATTCAAAAGCCAACATTCAAAAGCCAACCCATTTGGTAGGTTATTCAGCATCTTGTCATTTAGCCTGAGGAAAATATCAGAGATGTCCCCCAGGAGTTAGGTACAATCATATTCATGCAGTGTTATTGACAAATGGCAAAATATTGGAAAGAGTTTAACTATCCTGAAATACAGAATTAATTAAATTAATCATGGTGACTGCATTGATGGAATATCAAAGTGCAATATTTTCATTTATTTGTTTATTTTTGGCTGCACTGTTTCTCCACTGCTGCTCATGGACTACTCTCTGGTTGCTTTACACAGGCTTCTCATTGCAGTGGCTTCTCTTGTTCCAGAACATGGGCTCTTGGGCACATGGGCCTCAGTAGCTGTGGCTCACAGGTTTTGAACCTCGTGGCACATGGGATCTTCCTGGACCAGGGATCAAACCCATGTTCCCTGCATTAGCAGGCAGATTCTTAACCACTTGACCACCAGGGAATCCCAAACAGCAATATTTTAAAAATCATGCTTTTGAAGTAACTTTTTCAGTCACATTGAAAAAATGCTACTTCCCTGGTGCTCTAATGGCTAAGGCTCTGTGCCCCCAGTGCAGGGGCCTAGGTTAAATCCCTGGTCAGGTAACTAGATCCCACATGCTGCAACTAATACCCAGCACAGCCAAATAAATGAAAATAATTTTTTTTAAAGTAAGATACAGTGGAATCCCAATTTTTTCATATTATAAAGATATAAAGATAGACATCTTTCTGTCACTCTCTAATATATAGGAAAGTGAAAGTGTTGGTTGCTGAGTTGTATCCAACTCTTTGTGCACCATAGCCCACCAGGCTACTCTGTCCATGGAATTCTCCAGGCAAGAATACTGGAGTGAGTAGCCAATCCCTTCTCCAAGGGGTCTTCCCCACCCAGGGATCAAACCAGAGTCTCCTGCATTGCAGGCAGGTTCTTTACCATCTAAGCCACCATATATTTATCTATGAGATATATGTATATGGGAGATGTATGAATGGTATGTATATCATACATACACATATAGTTAGAGAGATAGAGAAAGAGAGACAGAGATGGAGAAAAATAGAAGCAGACAAAGGGGAAAGACCTGAGACACTCATATGTCAGCAATAGCCTGAAGTCTTTCTGGCCACATGGTGGCAGCTTAGAAAGTTCCTTTCTACTTACATGTGACCTATCTTCAGTTCGATTCAGTTCAGTTGCTCAGTCATGTCCGACTCTTTGTGACCCCATGGACTGCAGCACACCAGGCCTCCCTGTCCATCACCAACTCCCAGAGTCTACCCAAACTCATGTCCATTGAGTTGGTGATGCCATCCAACCATCTCATCCTCTGTCATCCCCTTCTCCTCCCGCCTTCAATCTTTCCCAGCATCAGGGTCTTTTCAAATGAGTCAGTTCTTTGCATCAGATGGCCAAAGTATTGGAGTTTCAGCTTCAACATCAGTCCTTCCAGTGAACACCCAGGACTGATCTCCTTTAGGATGGACTGGTTGGATCTCCTTGCAGTCCAAGGGACTCTCAAGAGTCTTCTCCAACACCACAGTTCAAAAGCATCAGTTCTTCGGCACTCAGCTTTCTTTATAGTCCAACTCTCACATCCATATGTGACTACTGGCAAAACCATAGCCTTGACCAGATGGACCTTTGTTGGCAAAGTAATGTCTCTGCTTCTTAATATGCTGTCTAGGTTGGTTATAACTTTCCTTCCAAGGAATAAGTGTCTTTTAATTTCATGGCTACAGTCACCATCTGCAGTGATTTTGGAGCCCCCCAAAATAAAGTCAGCCACTGTTTCCCCATCTATTTGCCATGAAGTGATGAGGCTGGATGCCATGATCTTAGTTTTCTGAATATTGAGCTTTAAGCCAACTTTTTCACTCTCCTCTTTCACTTTCATCAAGAAGCTCTTTAGTTCTTCTTCACTTTCTGCCATAAGGGTGGTGTCATCTGCATATCTGAGGTTATTGATATTTCTCCTGGCAATCTTGATTCCAGCTTGTGTTTCTTCCAGCCCAGCGTTTCTCATGATGTACTCTGCATATAGTTAAATAAGCAGGGTGACAATATACAGCCTTGATGTACTCCTTTCTCAATTTAGAACCAGTCTGTTGTTCCAGCTCCAGTTCTAACTATTGCTTCCTGACCTGCATACAGGTTTCTCAAGAGGCAGGTCAGGTGATCTGGTATCCCCATCTCTTAAAGAATTTTCCACAGTTTATTGTGATCCACACAGTCAAAGGCTTTGGCATAGTCAATAAAGCAGAAATAGATGTTTTCCTGGAACTCTCTTACTTTTTTGATGATCCAATGGATGTTGGCAATTTGATCTCTGGTTCCAGATCAGATAGTGAGCAAGTGACAGTCACTTGGTAGCTTGCTGTGTAGAAATCTTCCAAAATAACGAGTCTCTTAAGAAAAAGTAATAAAGAGGGTTGTCAATAGTGAAAAAGCATTAGAACCAGACCTACACTTCCTCCACTGGGCCTTTGCTTCTGCCTGATCTCTCAGGAGCTCTGGAGGAAGTGCAGGTCTGGCTCAAAGGCTGGCATGCGTAAAGGGGCTGACAATGCCTTCCTCACAGAGGGGATGTGAAGATTCTATATATAAACACAGCCCATAGAAACACACCCACCCTACAACCCAACAGTGACACTCCCAAGTATGTATCAGACAAAAGTGCTTACAAGCGTTCACCGAAAGATACATAATACACTGCTCATAGCAGCACTATTTGTGATACCTCCAAACTGGTGGCAACTCAGTGCCCATTAACATGTAAGCAAGTTATAGCATATTCATTCAAGGGAATCCTGTTCAGCACTGAGAATGAACAATCTAGAGCCACATGCCACAGCTCTAAAGCAATAACAACTGGTCATCTGTTTGCCGCAGGGCTAAGCCTGGAGTCTGCCGTCACTGAGGTCATTTCTCAGAAACGCCGGGGGTATGGACGCTGGTTCTACTACCAGCTGACCTTGGGAAAACTCCTTAACTCCTCTGAGTCTCAGTTTCTTTTGACTAATGGGGATAATGATCTTTTCCCTGGTGTAAGGCACACAGCAGAGACTAGATTTCTTCCTGCCTTGCAAAATGACATGTTACTGCACTCAGAAGGTTCAGACAGACTGAGAGGCACTCTGGAACATTCTGGACCCACAAGAGGAATGAAATTAAAGCCACTACATGAAGAAATGGAGTAGGAGAACTTCTAGTGTCAGGTTTGAAAATCGCCCAGACAGAGGGCCCCCAAGCCAGGACCTTCCATCCTGGGACAGCACACACACACCCCCCTCAACAATAAAGCACCAACTCACACACGCAGATCAATTTATCAGGGCAAGAGAGAAAGAAATAGGCAGGGCAGTTTGCCAAAGATGGAGTCTCTGTGTGGGCTGTTGAGCTGTATTTCAGGTCCAATGAATCAATCTGCCTTGAAAGAGCTCTTCCAAGTCCATGACTGTAATCAGAGCTACCTTCCTCGGGGTTTGTTTGTTACTTTCAAGGTCAGGTGACAAATACAGATCTTCAGAGTCACATACAGTCACTCTTCACCTGCCTCTGGAAAAACACTGCAATATCTGGAGAATCAGCTAAGAACTAGTCTGACTGCAGGCGGTTGAGAAATAGGTTTACCTCTAATTTCTCTCCTTATTGGATCTCCAAGCCTCACTTCAATGTTGCCTCTACAATGCCTCCCCTAAAACCAAGATCACCATTAATTCACTATTTGTTGAGTCTTACTGTAGCAGGGATACCTGGGCACCAGACCAAAAAAGAACCAGGTAATAATAATGGCTGCTGTTTATTGAGACCTGATTCGGTGCCAGCCAACGCACCGGCCATGCCTTTCACATGTGTTCAGTTCAGTTCAGTCGCTCAGTCGTGTCCGACTCTTTGCGACCCCATGAATCGCACCACGCCAGGCCTCCTTGTCCATCACCAACTCCCGGAGTTCACTCAGACACACGTCCATCATGTCAGTGATGCCATCCAGCCATCTCACGTGTTACTTTGTTTAAATTCACAACAAACCAAGAAGCCAATTACCCTGGGTGTCTGTTTTCACAGGTGAGAAATAGCCCAATGAAGTTAAATAGCTTGCCAAAGGTCATAAAGCTCAAGAGTTGACACAGTCAAAATTAGAAGTGAGGTCTTTAAGACACCAAAACTCACTTTCAAAACAAGAAGCTACACTCTGGATGCAACTAGTAGATAACTGGTTGTGTTATCCTCAAGTCCCACTCATTACTGGCCTTCTGCTGTGAAGGGTTCTGCATGAATGTGAGGTCCCTCGTCTCACAGCATCCACAGGATAGTTGGGGGAGGCAGAGAACACTTATGTCAGGATTAACATCTCCAGGGCCAGACGAATCTGTACAGAGCATACTCATAGAACCTGATGGAGACACAAACTGCCTGTGAGTACATAGGGTCACAGAGTATTTCTTCCAGCAGAGGCTTCCTGAGCTAGAGTCAGATCACTCCAGACTTACCGGGTGAAAAGGATGAAGAGGGCTTTCTAGTTCCTCCAGGGCACCATGCAGCAAAGGCAGGGAGTTAGCAATGGGCAGAGAGCTCAGGATAATTTTGAATGTGCTTTTAAATTGGTGTGTGTACTAAAATATATGGCTTTCCTGATGGCTCAGCGCCAAAGAATCTGCTTGCAGGAGATACAAGAGACACAGGTTCAATCCCTGGGTTGGGAAAATCACCTGGAATCAGAAATGGCAACCTACTCCTGTATTCTTGCCTGGGAAATCCCATGGACAGAGGGAGCCTGGTGGGCTACAGTCCATGGGGTCACAAAATGTTGGACACAACTGAACAACTGAGAACACACACACACACACACACACACATACACACAAGGATGGGAAGTAGGCAGGACAAAAGGCTCAAACCTGGCTGAAGGTTGGCTTCATTCCACAGCCAACATAGAGTTAATCCGAGAGGACACTGGGGATTGTATACGAGTTGGAAGGTCACAAACTCTTCATTTGTTTAAGGCACCACATTCACAGTGTTGGCAGAAACCCTCCAAGGCTAGCTTATAGGCTGCCTTCTCTTGGCTTCTTCAAAGCCACCCAACTGAAATGGAAGTGAGTTAGGAATAGGACAGTGTCTCCAGAAGGTTAGAATCAGAGCTTCAGACCACTACCCCGGCTGTCTGCTCAGAGCAGGAGCTCAATGTGGGGGTGTCCACAGGAGGCCAGCAGGGATCCTTCTGGTCTGGATAGAAGAGACCTGTCACCAGTAGCCTCAATGCCAATGCTTCCTTGCTCACCCCTGCCACAAGAAAAGGGAGAGACCCTGGCCTTTATGGGAATCCCCTACTTTGTAGAGATGTTTGTAAAACCTGGTAAGCAGTGGGCCATAAGCCCTTTATTCCAGAAGCAGCCCAGACGCATCAGTCATTGAGCACCTGTTTTGGGACGGTGCAACCAACTTGCATTTCAAGGATGGAGGTGGGTGAGAACCCAGGGGCTGGGTTTGTCCTAGAGAAGGCGGAGAGTCATCTGCACACTGTCTAAACTGGAGCAGCCTGTATTTGGAGTTGGGAAGTTTAATAATAGTAAACAAACTTCCTTGGAAAGGGGTGACCTAAAGGGGAACCGTTTATTAGGAGAAAAAAAACCCAACACCACTAACCCTCCTCAGTCTATAATGAGGAAACCTCTCTCCTGTATAAACCACCTCCTAACATGAGTCACCCCAAGACCCAGCTCCCAAGCCTCAGCCCAGGAAGTAGGGCACAGAGAAGCAGTCAGGTATAAATTACAGGAGCCCTTCAAGGCAGGAAGCAAGGTGAGTTATAATGGTAGAGTAAATTAATTTCACATAAGTGGGATTAGCAGTTAAATAAATAGCAGTCCCACCACTAGCCCTGTCTGGAATGCTGAATATCTGTCCCCTGGCAGGAGACAGAAAAACCTTACAGCTGAGCAGGAATCAGGTCACAACACAGTCACCTACCCGCACTTAAGGACACGTCCTCCAGAAATGTAGGGCAGAGAAATATTTGTATTTGAAAAGACATTCCAAACTGAGAAGAGATGTATGTTGGGGGTGGGGGAAGCAGCCACCTTTTATGGTGGCCATGATGCCCCAGGAGCCAAGGGAGCCCTAAATGCAACCAAAACAGTAAGGGAGGAGCCACCCAGTACTTGGGGTGAAGCGAGCGTAGGCAGTGAGTTATAAGGATGGGCCCCTCAGCAGCTTTCATGCCAGGCTGAGTACGTGTTGGTTTTATTTCATATTGTCAACCTGTTTGTTTGGGCTTTTTAAGTCTTCTGCTCCTTTCACAGTTTGAGAGCAATCTCTGCTCAAGCAAGTGGAGCCCTGGGTTCTTTGTGACCCCAGGGTTTGAGGTACATCGGGCCAAGACAGTAGATTCCTCATCTACAAAGTCAGGTCAATCACACTTCATAGAGCTGCTGTGAGGATGAACGTAAATTAAGTCAGAAGCAAAAAGTCCCTTATCTGAGCTCTGCCGTGCTGAAAGTGACATATCAACAAATAGCAGCTCTCTCCCCGCGCCCCGCTTCCCATAAAACAGAGGATGGGTGCTGGATACTCTCCAAGGAGGCTAAGCTTTAAAATCTTCCTAAGGGGGCAAGAATTACCCTTGCTTTGGGTAACTCTCGGTCACACCTGCAGGGAAGCTTCACAAGGCCGTGGTCCTCCCTCTGCATCTGTCGAGAACCTTGAGCTAAGTCAAGGTGGATCTGCAACCCGAGGCTGCGGTGGAGTGGCAGCAGGAGGAGCATTACTCTGCGTCCCTTACCCAGGGGGTCCTAAACTTTTTTGACTGTACGCCCTTGGGCGACTCCAAAGAACTCCCAGTTCACGCCTATTTGTTCCATGCCTCTCTTGCATAATTGGGGCAATGAGCTTCTAGGGAGGACAGTGAGAGTCATAGAGGAGCCCACTGAATTTGCTGCACTGAACTTGCTGAACATGGGACATTGGACTCACTTCCCGTCTGTGTTAAAGAAGAGCCTGGCGTACACTGGGCTTCACGTGGTGAGTGCTCTCCAGTCTCAAAAATAACCCTACTCCATTTTATTACACTAACCTCAACTGTGAGATGCAAGTTACTAGAGCAGCATAAAACCACAGGCAAGCAAGCCACTAAGCCAGTGTCCCTACATGAGAGTGTGACCAGTGGTGCCAGGTTGCCCGGATTTTCCCAATGTTAGTGTTGGAAGTTCCACATCCTGGCAACTTTCTCAGTCCTGGGCTGACTGGAATGGCTCGTCACTCTACAATCCAAGCAAGCTGTAAGGGACTGTACATCCATCTCGTCAAGCAATTGGGATCTGTATGGGATTACTTCCTTAATTACATTCATTTATACCCACATCTGAATGATGAACAATTTATAGGACCAAAATACTCACCACAGGACAAACCCAAAGCCTCTTATCAGACTAAAATGGATGATGAAGGCATAAAACTATAGCAATTTATAAATACAATGTATGAATAACAGCTATTGGAAACCACAACAACTCAAAACAAATGCCAAGCAACTAACCAAAAAGTCTCCTTCCAAAATCTGGAGGAATCCTGCCTGTATATAGCATGGAATGACAAATTTGAATCCTTGGTGAACCCTGTGGACACTAATTTTGGCTTATGAATACCAAATTTTTTTAGAATTCCTGGCAAGTAGCCTTTAACTGTACCTGAGAAGCAACACGTGTGAGTCACCTGCAGAAGTTAGGAGAAAGACTGGCATTCCTGGGTCATTCATAGTCATCAAAACAACACTTAGTTCCCACCAGTGTCAAGGCTGACACCTTCAAAGGCTCATTAAATGGTAGCTCAGCTGGCAAAGGGGAGAAGGCAATGGCACCCCACTCCAGTACTCTTGCCTGGAAAATCCCATGGATGGAGGAGCCTGGTAGGCTGCAGTCCATGGGGTCGATAAGAGTCGGACACGACTGAGCGACTTCACTTTCACTTTTTACTTTCATGCTTTGGAGAAGGAAATGGCAACCCACTCCAGTGTTCTTGCCTGGAGAATCCCAGAGACAGGGGAGCCTGGTGGGCTGCCGTCTATGGGGTTGCACAGAGTTGGACACAACTGAAGTGACTTAGCAGCAGCAGCTGGCAAAGAATCTGCCTGCAATGCAGGAGACCCCAGTTCAATTCCTGGGTTGGGAAGTTCCCCTGGAGAAGGGATAAGCTACCCACTCCAGTATCCTTGCCTGGAGAATCCCCAGGGACAGAGGAGCCTGGAGGGCTACAGTCCATGGGATCTCAAAGAATCAGACACAACTGAGGGACTAAGCACAGCACAAGGCCCAGAGGAGTTGAATGACCTTTCTAAAGCTATAATTGTCATAAAGACACCAAAAAGATTTTGAGTAAGAGGTGTGTTAGGAAGCAGAGTTGTAGGAATGTTAGATACTCAACCTGTCCTATTTATTTAATAACTCACTCCAGGTATACGCTGGACTGGAAGAAACACAAGCTGGAATCAAGATTGCCAGGAGAAATATCAATAACCTCAGATATGCAGATGACACCACCCTTATGGCAGAAAGTGAAGAGGAACTCAAAAGCCTCTTGATGAAAGTGCAAGAGGAGAGTGAAAAAGTTGGCTTAAAGCTCAACATTCAGAAAATGAAGATCATGGCATCTGGTCCCGTCACTTCATGGGAAATAGATGGGGAAACAGTGGAAACAGTGTCAGACTTTATTTTTCTGGGCTCCAAAATCACTACAGATGGTGACTGCAGCCATGAAATTAAAAGACGCTTACTCCTTGGAAGGAAAGTTATGACCAACCTAGATAGCATATTCAAAAGCAGAGACATTACTTTGCCAACAAAGTTTCGTCTAGTCAAGGCTATCATTTTTCCTGTGGTCATGTATGGATGTAAGAGTTGGACTGTGAAGAAGGCTGAGCACCAAAGAATTGATGCTTTTGAACTGTGGTGTTGGAGAAGACTCTTGAGAGTCCCTTGGACTGCAAGGAGATCCAACCAGTCCATTCTGAAGATCAGCCCTGGGGTTTCTTTGGAAGGAATGATGCTAAAGCTGAAACTCCAGTACTTTGGCCACCTCATGCGAAGAGCTGACTCATTGGAAAAGACTCTGATGCCAGGAGGGATTGGGGGCAGGAGGAGAAGGGGACGACAGAGGATGAGATGGCTGGATGGCATCACTGACTCGATGGATGTGAGTCTGAGTGAACTCCGGGAGTTGGTGATGGACAGGGAGGCCTGGCGTGCTTCGATTCATGGGGTCTCAAAGAGTCAGACACGACTGAGCGACTGATCTGATCTGATACCTAAATAGTGAAAGAGGATGGTGGTCCCTAAAAAAGAAATGTCATGGTTCTAAACCCCAGTCTCTTTATTGGTGTTGCAGGAAAAAGTCAATTTTGACTTCATGTTGAAACTGTTTCTTTGACTTACTTTTTATGGCTTTTGTTATATTGTTGGTGTTCTACTGTTCAATTGCTCAGTTATGTCTGACTCTTTGTGACCCCATGGACTGCAGCACACCAGGCTTCCCTATCCTTCACCATCTCTGGGAGTTTGCTCAAACTCATGTCCATTGAGTCAACGATGCCATTCAACCATCTCATCCTGTCACCCCCTTCTCCTTCTGCCTGCAATCTTTCCCAGCATCAGGGTCTTTTCCAGTGAATCAACTCTTCACATCAGGTAGCCAAAGTATTGGAACTTCAGCTTCAGCATCAGACCTTCTAATGAATATTCAGTGTTGGTTACCTTTAGGATTGACTGGTTTGATCTCCTTGCTGTCCAAGGGACCCTCAAGAGTCTTCTCCAGCACCACAGTTTGAAAGCATCAATTCTTTGGCGCTCAGCCTTCTTTAAGTCAGTACATAACTACCAAAAAACCCATACCTTTGACAATATGACCTTTGTCAGCACATAATGGCCTGCCTCAGAGAATCTTGCCCCTCTGCCTGACTGTTAAACTGAAGAGCCTTTGTTCAGGACCCTGTCCACCTGTAGCTGACAGGAAGAAGTTAAAACATCCCCTGCCTTAGACTATTCTAGGAGATATATGCAAGACGAATGGCCTTTTTACATTGTTTCCTCACCTCCCCCCATCTCTGATCTATAAAAGAACCTGGCACCCAGACCCTGATCATATGGTTAGTTTGGGACATTAGACTGCCACTGGTCGTATTCTTTGCACCAGCGCCTCGTCCCTCGGTGTCCTGCAGTGAGCAGAGCGAGCTTGGACTCTAACATTGGGAAATAGGGTCTGCGCAGACATAAACAGGTTAAGATGCAGTCATTAGGATGCATCCTGGTGCAGTATGACAGATGTCCTTACAGCAAGAGAGAGACTGAGAGGCGCACTCTGGAGAACATCCTGTGAAGACAGACAGAGGGAAGACAGCCACGTGAAGACAGGGGCAGAGCTCTGAGTTATGCTGCCATAAGCCAAGGGACGGCTGGGGCTTCCAAAAGCAGGAGGCAAGGAAGGATCCTCCCCTAGAAGCTTCACACCTGGCCTTCCAACTTCTAGTCTCCAGAATAGTGAGACAAGAAATTCCTGTTTTTGTTGGTTTGTGGTACTTAACTTGCGGCTGCTCCAGGAAACTAATGGCTTCCCAGGTGGCTCAGTGGAAAAGAATCTGCCTACAATGCAAGAGACAGGGGTTTGATCCCTGAGGTAGGAAGATCCTCTGGAGAAGGAAATGGCAACCCACTCCAGTAGGATTGCCTGGGAAATCCCACGAACAGAGGAGCCTGGTGGGCTATAGTTCATGGGGTCGCAAAAGAGTAGGATCTGATTTAGCAAGTAAACAACAACATGAACAGGAAGAGGCCTCTAGTAGCTCACAGCCCCAGAGACTGGATGCCTTGCAAACACAGGGGGAGTGGCAGCTCCTCACCAGAGTCTTCACTGTGTCTTTCCCTTTTCTGTGACAGCAGCATCCAAGAGCTTTGGAGCCTCCCTCCCCTCTGTGAGGGGCACACAGCCCAGGCATGGAGAGGGTGGATGATGTCTGGGCACCAGGAGGTTGGGGGGACCTGGCAGGCACCCCCTCCTCCTCCCCGGGGGTGCCATTCTTGGTCGGGTGCCTCTAGCAGGACCACTTGACATTTTCTTGTCCACACACCATTTGGCAAGGGCATGGGATTCGATGAGCCATTCTGCCCTTTGCTGTTTTTTTCTAGGACAAAAGCAAATTGTGCATCAGATTATCAGGGGAGGGGCTACGTCTGTGGAAAATGAGAAGATTACACATTATTTCAGTTTCAGGTTTAACATTTTGTAAAGCACCATGCAGGACTTGATTGGGTTACAAACTACTCTGTGATCTGACTGCCCATGAACTTCCACCCAGAGGAGGGAGGAGGCTTCCCCATTGCGACAACAGTACCAGCCAGTGTGAGGTCAGTGGTTATAGATGTTCACCAGATGTAGAGTATGACTCTAATTTTATACAATAAATGTACTTATGAATCTATCTGTATATGAAAATGCCTAGAAAGGAAACACCAAAGTGTTCTCTCTCCAGGGTAGAATTATAAATGTTTTTATTTTACTTTTATCACTTTTCTAATATTGCTGCAATAAACTAGGAGGAATGATGTAATAAAACTAACAAAAGGAAAACCACCCATGTTACAGCTCTTGAGCACAAATATTGTAATTATTTTGATGCTTGATGGACAGATGAAAACAGGAGAGAGCTATAATAATGTATGCAACTACACATAATCTGTAACATTAACCCTTTCTTACTCTATAAAGGCATAAAGAGGACTTTTTCCAGTGAACCACTTTTCTTCCTAGTTGTAAACACATTTCCCAAGTTTAAAAATTTGTGGTTTCACTTGAAGTCATCACAAGCATTTCCTGTGGTTCTTCATTCTTAATAATCATGATATTTAACAGGTGCGTAACAGTCATTAAGTACACAATCCTTTATTTACCCAGTCTCTATAGTTGAACATTCTAATTTTAGGTTTGGAATTTTAAACTTTCGAATTTTGTGTTTCACTTCTAGCATCAAAAATCCAGAGCACCAGACAATTTGCAGGTTGTACTATCCCCTTTGTAATCCCATTGGTTTATTTTTGTTGCTGCTGCTGCTAAGTCGCGTCAGTCGTGTCCGACTCTGTGCGGCCCCATAGACGGCAGCCCACCAGGCTCCCCCGTCCCTGGGATTCTCCAGGCAAGAACACTGGAGTGGGTTGCCATTTCCTTCTCCAATGCATGAAAGTGAAAAGTGAAAGTGAAGTCGCTCAGCCGTGTCCGCCTCCTCTAGACCCCATGGACTGCAGCCCTCCAGGCTCATTTATAACTCTCTGCGGCTCATATGCATGTGTTTGTTACTATCTCATCAAAGTGTTATCCCCTTTTCTTTAAATTACAACTTTTTTTTTCAACTTCACAGCATTTTGTGTCCCCAGATGCAAGTTGACTTGCTCTCCCTCATGGGATGGCAACTTACCTTCTCCTGAAGCTGAGAGAGGCCTGCAGAAATCAGTTTAGAGCTGAGATTCTCCTGACACGTCTGCTCCATGAAGTTGGATGTACCTGGTCCAAGGGACGAGGGTCTTCGCTGCTCCGCCATTGCCTCATGCTCCCGCCAACACTCATGAGCTGAAAACCAGCTGAGCTGCTGCTGTAGCTGTTTGACGGAAGTTTGGATTTGAGACTGTTTTGCTCCCTACCAGCCAGGTGGCATTCATGCCACTATTTTTCACTGTGCTACTAGTCTTGCTGGAATGAAAGTGATTTGAACGTCATTTGATACTGAATAAAAGGATACTATTTCTGCCACCGTGTCTCCACTTTCCTGAAACACCAGGGCTATTTTTGAATCCCGCCCTCCCTTCACCCACATGACTCCCCTCACTTTCTGCAAGGAGCCAGATATGTGACAATGTCACTCTCATCCTGTGCCTGTGGTCAGATCACCAAATGGTCACTGCGTTCTTTCTGGCAAAGCCTGGACACAGCACTGGTTGGCAGGACACCTGAGGAAGAAAACCGTATGATCCTTGGACTCAGTGATGCTGTGTGTCTCTTTCAGTGATGGTATTCCGTGAACCTCTATCCAAATCTTTCCACTTTCCCCTTTTTAATTTAAAATCTGGATTGTGTAGGATTTCAAGCAGAATATAAGAAGTCTCTGCAGTGACACAAGTCCTGATCCTGCTGCAGGGAGTGGAACTTCCCTAGACCACACAGTGAGGGGGCAGAAGCAGCCTGGAAGCTGGAGGGAGAGGCTCCGTGAGTGGTGCACAGACAATAAACCCAGACCAGCTGAAAACAGGGACATGTCCTTAATGGTTTTTCCCCAATCCTTGGTGAGGAGTGATCGGAAAGTAACGTCAGAATCCCACAGTATCGCTGTATAGTTCACAACATGTAATTAGGCTTAAGTTTATTTTACAGTCAGCTGTCAGTGATTCTCATTTCAGAGTGAAGTTTCAAATGGTCTCAATTCCTTTGCCCTCTTTAGAAGTTCTACAGTAAAAATGCTATTGGATGTCATTATAATTATATATCTGTAATAGAGGGTCCCCTAGTGACATCCAAGGGAGAAGGCAACGGTACCCCACTCCAGTACTCTTGCCTGGAAAATCCCATGGACAGAGGAGCCTGGTAGGCTGCAGTCCATGGGGTCGCTGCGAGTCGGACACAACTGAGCGACTTCACTTTCACTTTTCACTTTCATGCATTGGAGAAGGAAATGGCAACCCACTCAGTACTCTTGTGTGGAAAATCCCATGGACGGAGGAGCCTGGTGGGCTGCAGTCCATGCGGTCGCTAAGAGTCGGACACAACTGAGCGACTGAGCGACTTCACTTTTCACTTTCCTGCACTGGAGAAGGTAATGGCAACCCACTCCAGTGTTCTTGCCTGGAGAATCCCAGGGACGGGGGAGCCTGGTGGGCTGCCGTCTATGGGGTCGCACAGAGTCGGACATGACTGAAGTGACTTAGCAGCAGCTGCAGCAGTGATGTCCAAACAGGAGAACCCTTATCAGAATTCTGCTTTCACGATGCTTAGTTTCTACCGGAGATACTGCTTGTCACAGCAGTGTCAGACGGCTTATCCATGCAGGCGGGCCCTCACTTCACAAGCATGTATTGAGCACTTCTGATGGGGCAGGTACTGCGCTGGGTGTTAGGGATACAGCCAAAAATAAAACAGTCCGTAAACCTCAGGAAGCCTCTCGGAATTAAGTAAGCAATAAAGACATGAATGAGAATAGGATTTTAAGAAGGGATCTGGAATACTCACTAAGGGACAAGGATTTGGAAATCAATGAGAAAATAGTAAAAAAAAAAAAAAAAAAAGTCTGATGTTTGACCAAGCCAATCTTGTGACAGACCAGGTCCCTAGAATCTGTATGGAACATTTAAGATGAGATGAGAGGGCTGCTTTCTGTCTCATGCTCTGAGGGCATACACAGCACAAGCAGTGAGATTTTGAAGGATTTGGATAGCTTTGAACATCAAGATGTCAGGTGGCAAGTATCCTGTAGTGTGTGCAGATGGCTTGAAGTGGGGCATGTGAGCGAGGGGAGGAATTCACGTCCCCCTGGAGTAGGGAGAGATGAAGCGATTAGGGAGCGATGACTGAAATGCTGATCTTGGAGCACAGCTGCAGGAAGCCTGGCCAGCGAGATCCAGGCAGGCGATGAGAAAGGGATCATTTTATCAGGTTTCAGCCTTGCCCAATGCCAAGGGGAGGAAGGGAGGATGAGAGGCAAGGAAGGGAGTCTGGAGGCAACCCAGCTTTGTTAATGCTCAACCTCAAGAAGTTTAATTGCCATGAAGGCTTTAGCACTTGGGTTCTCAACAAAGGAGAGAGAGCTTAAATCAGAGCTTCTAAAATGACTGTTGGAATTTGTAAGTCTGCCCTCAGGCCATTTGGCCTTGGGATGTGTGATGGAGTCTAGCGAAACCTCACCTATTTGAAGCACTTGACCTTGAGAAGAATCTGACAGTCTAGATGACTGCCCTCCAGGCTCCCACCCTCCACTCCTCAAAACCTCCCCTCAGTTATTGTGGTTTCTAGCTGCATTTCCTGCCTCTGTCCACTTATCCGAATGGCCTGGCTTCTCTTGATAATAATGAAAATTATAGAAATGCCTCTTTGTATCTGTATATAGCTCACAGCTTACAAATTCCGACAGTTTTTACTTCATTTGCTAGAACGACATGTAGACTGAAGCAGAGTACATGTTATATCTCCCCATTTTACAGCTGAACAAACTGAGGCTCAGAGAGTAGATGGGTATTTTCTCAGAGTATCATAGCTGGTAAGTGGTGTTAGATGTCCAACTCAAGTTGTTTGATGATAAAGACCACTGCATTGTGACTGAGTGGTATTTATAAGACAGTTGTGTCTACACCGTCAACTGTGAGCAGCTGATTGGTCTTCAGTCTTAGCTCTGGATCTTAAGTTTTCGAATGAGGACTAATTCCTGAGAGAAGAAACACTCCCTCCCAGCAGCCAGGTTTGGAGGATAGAAAGGAGATGGTGGTAATTATGGTGGCCACCCCAATGGCAAGAGTGAGACTCAATGGGCAGGACCCTGCCCCAGCCCTAATCCAGTTTGGAGTGGCCAGGATCTTAGTCCCCAACACCTGGAAATTTTGGCATAGTAGTTTATTTGTTGTTTGGGCACTCAGCATCCATTTGACTTCATTTGCTAACAGCACATAGAGAGCTAGATGTTTATCTGTGCCCGCCCCGCCACAGCCCCTCCACTGGTACCATCTTGGGGCTCTTCTCAATCCTGGCTTCAGTTCAGTTCAGTTCAGTTCATTTCAGTCGCTCAGTCGTGTCCAACTCTTTGTGACCCCATGAATCACAGCACGCCAGGCCTCCCTGTCCATCACCAGCTCCCAGAGTTCACCCAGACTCACGTCCATCGAGTCAGTGATGCCATCCAGCCATCTCATCCTCTGTCATCCCCTTCTCCTCCTGCCCCCAATCCCTCCCAGCATCCGAGTCTTTTCCAATGAGTCAACTCTTCGCATGAGGTGGCCAAAGTACTGGAGTTTCAGCTTTAGCATCATTCCTTCCAAAGAAATCCCAGGGCTGATCTCCTTCACAATGGACTGGTTGGATCTCCTTGCAGTTCAAGGGACTCTCAAGAGTCTTCTCCAACACCACAGTTGAAAAGCATCAATTCTTCGGCGCTCAGCCTTCTTCACAATCCAACTCTCACATCCATACATGACCATGGGAAAAACCATAACCTTGACTAGACGAAACTTTGTTGGCAAAGTAATGTCTCGGCTTTTGAATATGCTATCTAGGTTGGTCATAACTTTCCTTCCAAGGAGTAAGCATCTTTTAATTTCATGGCTGCAGTCACCATCTGCAGTGATTATGGAGCCCAGAAAAATAAAGTCTGACACTGTTTCCCCATCTATTTCCCATGAAGTGATGGGACCGGATGCCATGATCTTCGTTTTCTGAATGTTGAGCTTTAAGCCAACTTTTTCACTCTCCACTTTCACTTTCATCAAGAGGCTTTTTAGTTCCTCTTCACTTTCTGCCATAAGGGTGGTGTCATCTGCATATCTGAGGTTATTGATATTTCTCCCAGCAATCTTGATTCCAGCCTGTGTTTCTTCCAGTCCAGCGTTTCTCATGATGTACTCTGCATATAAGTTAAATAAGCAGGGTAACAATCTACAGCCTTGATGGACTCCTTTTCCTATTTGGAACCAGTCTGTTGTTCCATGTCCAGTTCTAACTGTTGCTTCCTGACCTGTATACAAATTTCTCAAGAGGCAGGTCAGGTGGTCTGGTATGCCCATTTCTTTCAGAATTTTCCACAGTTTATTGTGATCCACACAGTCAAAGGCTTTGGCATAGTCAATAAAGCAGAAATAGATGTTTTTTTGGAACTCTCTTGCTTTTTCCATGATCCAGCAGATGTTGGCAATTTGATCTCTTGTTCCTCTGCTTCAATCCTGGCTTAGGACACACAAATGGTCCTGATAAAACCAGTCAGGCTGTATCCTGGGACTCTGACAATTCCTCAAAGTGAGACAGAAATTGATAGAGCAAATTTATCCCAGGGCAGTGCCCCAAGGCAGTTATTAATTAGTTTCTCCTGCACAGGCCACAGACAGACTCTAGTTCATGCCCCTTTCAAAGCCCTGTTCTTGGACATGTCACTGGATTCTGAAAGCCACGTTGTGCCCCTCTAAAAGATTCCCTTAGATGTCAGTTTCTGTCGCTTGCAACCAGAGACCACCTCTGCCTCCCTTCCCTTCCCCACATCCTTCTTCTCCTCTATCTCCCTCTTAGGGGAAGCAGAATAGCATAAAGGAAAGAGCCATAGAATATAAGTAAAAATCTGAGTTTGAATCTAATCTCTGCCAAGGCCTAGATTTAACATCAAATTAACCGTGATTTACACGCGCCTGGGACACTTTTAGTGGTGCTTTTATCAATAGATCATGAGACATCAGGTCAATTTAAAACAGTTTCTAAGATAAGTAAGACTAAGGAAGTAATTCATAAAGCTGAGGGGAGAACTGTTTATCCTGGGACAAGGCGCGGAACCGGAACAGGATCCACAGGCCTCTCTCCATCTGTGAGGGGATCTTTGTCCTAGATACTGTGGGAAAGAGGACAGGCTTGAAATATCCTCTACAAAGAAGAGTAAATATGCCGGGGAGCCAGGGCACCAAGCGATACAACCGTCCCTTTCACTTGGGATAAAGAGGGCACTGAGCCGGGGATGGCGCCAGTGAGAGTCGGAAATTGTGTGTGGCGACGTCAGGCTAGTACCGGCTCAGGAGGCGTGTCTGGGGGCCTGGACAACCCTTTCCTGTTGTGCCTGGTCTCCTGTTTCACGCCACATGTGGCAAGGTGGGGTGGGGAGGGGGTGTCACCGGGGCTGCGTGCATTACCCAGAGGAACATGTGGGTCCCCAGGCTGTAATTAGGCTTCAGGAAGTCAACAGACAGCTAAAACATCAGGGTCTGACTCACGACTTTGAAATGTGGAGCGAAGTCCAGGGCTACTGTGCTTCTGTCCCTCCCGTTTCGGTTGCCATGAGCCGTTCCTGCTCTGTACTCATCACTCTGAGTCTCTTTCTGTCCAACTTAAAAGCAGCATTTTTGGGTGTTTGTTTAAATTTGGTTCCACCAGCCCTGGAGGCTGAAGCATTTCCTGCAGGAACAGCAAAAGTCCCTCTGGGCTGCCCACTGGCCCCTCCTCTGTTTGGAACCAGAATTCAGTTCAGTTCCCTCAAGTGCTGTGTGTGCCTGGTGGATGATCGTGCCCAAGTAAGCGCTCCAGGGTGGGCCTCCTGGGAGTTCCTATCAGATGAGGGCTATGGGAATTAAGCTTCCTCATCCCTAAAGGGAGATACTAGTGCTTAGAGAATGGTGGTGATTAAATAAGATAAAGTGGGAAGCATTTGGCACAGTCCCTGCCATATAGTAAGGGTCTGTAAATGTTAGTTCCCTTTCTGTGGTTGCTTGATGGTAGTAATGACCACCATCTGTTCCCTGGGGTCAAGACAGGTCAGTATGAAAGAACACCCTGATTGATTAGTGAGGTCTGCATGAGCATTGGAGTGGCAGCCTCCTGCAGGTATTTATCATCTCTGGGCTGCTACTGCTGCTGTGCTGCGTTTAATCATGTCCAACTCTTAGTGACCCCAAGGACTGCAGCCTGCCAGGCTCCTCTGTCCATTTTTTCCAGACAAGAAGAGTGGAGTGGGTTGACATTTCTTCCTCCAGGCAATCTTTCCAACCCAGAAATCGAACCCACATCTCCTGTGACTCCTGCATCGCAGGTGGATTCTTTACCACTGAGCCATCGGGGAAGCCCACCATCTTCAGGCTAGATAACATTTAAAGTCTCTTTGGTTTTTAATGGTCCATGACTAACAACATTTATTTTAAGACACAGCCATGCCACCCAGAGTCCAAGTTGCTTAGGGTGGTCATGGGAGAAGGAATATGGGTATTAAAATTTTCTTGTCTGGGTTTTTCACCCAGAAAACGGAAAATTGGTTAGTCTGGTCTAAAGTCCTGCCCACTGCAAACATGTTGGCCATCATGTCCCAAACAAGCAAACAACCAGAAACCTTAGAAAACAATAGATGGAAAGAAAAGTGGAGGAAGGATTAACATAAAATTCAGTTGCCTTTGGGAGGAGAGAAGGCAATTCCACTGGGGTGAGTAATATTCTTGGTAATATTCTATTTTTTAAGCTGGCTATTAAGTACTTGGGTGTGTAGTATGTGAATATTTTGGGGATATTCACAAAGTTGTGCAACCATCACCATGATCAATTTTAGAAAATTTCCATCACCCCCAGAAGAAACCCCATAACCATCTCTCTCTAAGCCTCCCAGCTCTAAACAACAAGTAATCTACTTTCTCTCTGTAGGAATTTACCTATTCTGAACTTTTCATATGAGTGTGGTCATACAGTGCAATATTTCATGATTGGCTTCCTTCTCTTAGCACGTTTTCAAAGATCCTCCTTTTGGTAGCATATATCAGTACTTCACTTCTTTCTAGTGCTGAATAATATTCCATTATGTGGACAGACCACATTTTATTTATCCGTTTATCAATTGATAGACATTTGGGTTGTTTCCACTTTCTGGCTGTTACAAATAATACTACTATGAATATTCATGTACAAGTATTTGTGTTCACATGTGTTTTTACTTCTCTTGGGCATATACCTAGGAATAGAATTGCGGTTATATGATAAGTCAATGTTTAACATTTTGAGAAACTGCTAAACTGCTTATCAAAGTAACTGTACTGTTTTACATTCTCAATGTATACAACAACGGATAAAGGGCTGTATTTCTTCACATCCATGGCAACACTTGTTATTGTCTTTTTTAATACAGCCATCCTAGTCAGGATAGAGTGGTATTTCATTGTGTTTTTGATTTGCATTTCCCTCATGGCCAGTGATATTGATCATCTTTGCATGTGTTTAGTGGCTGTGTGTGTGTCTTCTTTGGAGAAAGGCCTGTTCAGATCCTTTGTACATTTATTTGTCTTTTTATTATTGAGCTATATGTGTTCTTTATATATTCTAGATACAAGACCCTTTTCAAATACAATTTGCAAAATTTTTCTCCCATTTTGTGGGAGAAAATTTTTTTCTTTTCCATTTCTTGATCAAGACTTTGGTCTTTTTTAAAAAAAATGTATTTATTTATTTATTTGGATACGCTGAGTCTTAGTTGAGGCACACGGGATTGTCAGCCTTCATTGTGTCATGAGGGATCTTTTTTCTTTTTTAAGTTGTGGCATACGGGACCTAGTTCCCTGACCAGGGGTTGAGCCTGGGCACCCTGCATTGGAATCTTGGAGTCTCAGCCACTGGACCACCAGGGAAATCCCAAGACTTTGGTCTTGAAACACAAAAATTTTTGGTTTTGATGGTGTCCAGTTTATCCACTTTTTTCTTTTTGTGTGTGTGTGTGTTTTTAAGAAACCATTGCCTAATCCAAATTCATAAAGATTTTCCTGTGTTTTTCCTGAGAGTTTTATAGTTCTAGTTCTTACACTCAGGTATTTGATCCATTTTTTACTAAATTCTTTGCATATGGTATGAGATAAAGATCCAACCTCATTCATTTGCATATGGATACAATGTATTTATGACCTAATCTCAAAAGTGACTTCCATTATTTCTGCCATATTCTATAAACCACACAGGCCAGTCCTCTTACAGTATGGAGAGACTACACATCCCCCTCTAGTCACGAAGACTATGAGTCACAGGACATAATCTTGGAAGCTGGTTATCATACCACAGACTTTCAATATTCATAAATTAGAGAAATCCCTTGATATTACTTTTGCTGCTGCTGCTGCTGCTAAGTCACTTCAGTCGTGTCCGACTCTGTGCGACCCCATAGACGGCAGCCCACCAGGCTCCCCGTCCCTGGGATTCTCCAGGCAAGCACACTGGAGTGGGTTGCCATTTCCTTCTCCAATGCATGAAAGTGAAAAGTGAAAGTGAAGTCGCTCAGTCGTGTCCGACTCTTCCTGACCCCATGGACTGCAGCCTACCAGGCTCCTCCGACCACGGGATTTTCTAAACAAGAGTACTGGATTGGGGTACCATTGCCTTCTCCACTGATGTTACCTTTACTGAATAACAAAAACGAGATTACAGAATACTCTCTCAGCTAAGAAAAGTGAAAGTGAAGTTGCTCAGTCATGTCCGACTCTTTGTGATCCCATGGACTGTAGCCTACTAGGCTCCTCCGTCCATGGGATTTTCCAGGCAAGAGTGCTGGAGTGGGTTGCCATTTCCTTCTCCAGGGGATCTTCCCGACCCAGGAATCGAACCCGGGTCTCCCGCATTGCAGGCAGACACTGTACCGTCTGAACCACCAGGGAAGCCCTCAGCTGTAAATGACAGCTAACCTCTTCCTTTATTATTGATTTACTTTCTTGTGTATCCTGGTAATATTAACATTTATCATTTCTTGGTCAACTATTTGGTTCCAGTCAATATTCCTAACCATTATTTCTAGTCCCCACCTATTACTGGTTACTACAAGCAAAGAATTTTTTAAAATAGACTTTTAAAATAATTAATCTTATTTTTGGCTGTGCTGGGTCTTCATTGCTGCATGCAGGTTGCTCTAGTTGTAGGGAAAGGAGCTACTTTCTAATTGTATTGTGCGGGCTTCTCATTGTGGTGGATTCTCTTATTGCAGAGCACAGACTTCAGGAGTGGTGGCACACAGGCTTTGTTGCCCTGTGGCATGTGGAAACTTCCAAGACCAGGGATCAAACCCATGTCCCATGCATTAGCAGGTGGATTCTTATCCACTGTACCACCAGGAATGTCTTTTATATCCATTAATTGAGAAAGGAAATGAAGAAGGGATTAAATGACTTGTCCAAGATCACCCACCCAGCCAGGAAGTGGTAGTCAAGTTCTAAAACCTTGACTTAAGAGGCTTCAGAGTCCTTCCTTCCACCTTCCCCAGCTGCTGCCCAAAATGTTCCTCTGAGGGCGTATCAGATCTGCTTCTGTCTGCTTCTCTGCTCCCTCCATGCCACTTCAAGCTGCTCATTCTTACAATCAGCATCCTCAGAATGCTCAGACGTAGATGCTGAGGTGTCCTCGGCATTAGTTTGCATTAGATCAAGCTGCAAGGTCTGGAGAGTGGGTGCAGTGTCGGTGCTGGGTCCCGGGGGGCCTGCTCAGTTCAGCTGCCATTCTTGTTGGCACAGCAGATTTCTAAGGTGTGTGCCAAAGCTCAAACAGACTCCAAGTACATTTTTATTTGCATTTTATAGTTTATTTTGAATAGCCAAGCTCCTGAATAGTTATCCAAAGTGTATTATTTTCCTTTAAAAGCACACTTTAAAATGTTTCACAGCATCAAATACAATTTTATTACATCTTAGAATCAAAGTGTTTTCTAAAACTAATGTCTGATTTTATGACTCAAGACTATGGGAAAATAAGCTGAGTTACACATTCAAAAATTACATTACTGGATACTTCTGTGTGTAGTGGGTGTGATATGCTCCCCGCTTTCTCTCCTTCATTTCAGGGAGGGTCAGAGACTAGCCGATGGACATAGAGACTACAGGACTATTTTTGACTCCCAAAGAAACTGAAAGCCATTTTCAAACATTAAATTCCTTGTACCTTTTTGAAAAGATGAGACATCGCAATCTGGATCTTTTTCACTGTAAGTATTTGCCAATAAAACAAAAACAAAAAACAAACAAACAAAAAAAAACAGCTGATGTTTCTCTCCTTTAAAACACACACAGCAAACCACACAGGCAGGGATTCTCGTTGTGCTCCAGTTCTTCCCAGCTTACCTTCTAACCCCTGGGGATTTTATGTTTCCAGGGAGGGGCAGTATATTACAGATCTGATTCACCCAACAAACTTCAGAAAAAAAACAAAAGTGGGTTTTTTAATAGCCATAAAATGGCTCATTCATTTTGCTGTATTTAGTTGCTTCATGGCCCTCAGGTGACTCCCAAGTCCCTCCAGGTCACAAAAACAAGCCTGTGGTTTCAGAGGGATGCCTGCAGCTGCAGAGGGCGTTCTGAACAAAGGCACCCCTCGTTTGTCATTGTTGTTGTTGTTCAGTCACTCAGTTGTGTCCTGCTCTTTGTGATCCCATGGACTGCAGCACGCCAGGCTTCCCTGTCCTTCACCATCTCCTAGAGTTTGCTCAGACTCATGTCCGTTGAGTCGGTGATGCCATCCAACCATCTCATCCTCTGCTGCCCCCTTTACAAGAGATCCTGGATGAGGCTGGAGGGCAGCAGCTTGCTGAGATCACTGCAGAAGCCTCCCAGCTGGCCTTCCTGCTTCGCAATCTCCCTAACTCTGCCCAGATTCCACTTTACAGAGAGCCCTTTGGGAAAATCCCAGTGTTTCTCTTCCCAGCACAAAATCATACTGATGCCAAGAAGGGAGACAACCGGGCATTACTGAAACTGATTGGTGTCATTTCCAGGGCTCCGAAGAGCTCTGGCACCATAGTTCTTTATGTCTTCATGCAGAGAAGAATTCAGGAAGAGCAAAGTGGTAGATAAGTGATTTATTATAATAAGACACTTGGGAGGTTTACAAGCAAGCGAGTGAGAAATGTTGCACCCCCAAGAACTTAGTGGCTACACTTTTATAATCAAAGGAAAAATGGGGAAGGAGAGAAGACCTTCTTTGTCTGTCTTGAGAAGACGTCACGTTTCCATCACCAGTTCCTCCCCATATAGAGCAGGGAAGTTTATTTGTCCCTCCCTATATGGTCAGGCCAGGACTGTCATAACACTTTGGAAAAATATTTTCAAGTCTCAGTACAATGAGAGTCTTTCATTTTGAAAAGTTACCTTCCCATAAATGATTGTTTTTTGTGTGCACAGAGCCTGTTTTGATGGTCATTACCCTGATGACATCATTGGGCAGGTTGTATTATTTTCTCCAACTGTTTTATTGTTTGGGGGCATTGTGCAAAGAACATGTCTTAGGGGATAAACAACATGTTTTGGGGGTTACTAACTCACTGAACTCACTGGGCGGGATGTAGGTCTCATGTTCAGTTCAGTTCAGTCACTCAGTTGTGTCCGACTCTTTGCAACCCCATAGACTGCAGCACGCCAGGCCTCCTGTCCATCACCAATTCCCAGAGTTTACCCAAACTCATGTCTATTGAGTTGGTGAATCCATCCAACCATCTCATCCTCTGTTATCCCCTTCTCCTCCTACCCTTAATCTTTCCCAGCATCATGGTCTTTTCAAATGAGTCAGATCTTTGCATCAGGAGGCCAAAGTATTGGAGTTTCAGCTTCAACATCAGTCCTTCCAATGAACACCCAGGACTGATCTCCTTTAGGATGGACTGGTTGGATCTCCTTGCAGTCCAGGGGACTCGAAAGAGTCTTCTTCAACACCACAGTTCAAAAGCATCAGTTCTTTGGCGCTCATCTCTCTTTATAGTCCAACTCTCACATCCATACACGACCACTGGAAAAACCATAGCCTTGACTAGACAGACCTGTGTTGGCAAAGTAATGTCTCTGCTTTTGAATATGCTATCTAGGTTGGTCATAACTTTCCTTCCAAGGAGTAAGTGTCTTTTAATTTCATGGCTACAGTCACCATCTGCAGTGATTTTGGAGCCCAGAAAAATAAAGTCTGTCACTGTTTTCACTGTTTCCCCATCTATTTCCCATGAAGTGGTGGGACCAGATGCCATGATCTTCGTTTTCTGAATGTTGAGCTTTAAGCCAACTTTTTCACTCTCCTCTTTCACTTTCATCAAGAGGCTTTTGAGTTCCTCTTCACTTTCTGCCATAAGGGTGGTGTCATCTGCATATCTGAGGTTATTGATATTTCTCCCGGCAATCTTGATTCCAGCTTGTGCTTCATCCATCCCAGCATTTCTCATGATGTACTCTGCATATAAGTTAAATAAGCAAGGTGACAATATACAGCCTTGACATACTCCTTTTCCTATTTGGAACCAGTCTGTCTCATGTTACCATTGTTTTATTGTTTTGGGTCATGGCTTGTGTTTCTGTTGCATGGTTTTGTTGTTAAACAAAGCCTGTTTGGTTTTGTGGTTAAGCAAACCTGCTTTCTCGAGTAATTATTAACTTACAAGGGTCTTCCATATATTTCTACTTTAAATCCCCTAGTGGGATTAACTATTTAATCATCTATTTAGTCTCTTTATTCTGTCCCTATCATTATGGCCCTCCTGAAGTAGTCTGGGGGGTGAGGGCAGAATCAAACCCGAATCTGATGACAATTCTAGCTCTAGCTCCTAATTTACAGGAGACACAGATAGAAGCACACGTTAAATGACACCGGGGACATGCAAAATTCAGACTGTAGAACTCTATAGGGCAAATGACCAGTGTGAAATGAAATATTTCCTGCCATGTTGGTGGGCAAAAATATGTCACAGCTATCCATGATTCTAGCCCTTCAAATGTGAATTTCTGAGCCATGCAGTGCCGCTTTCTGCATGAAGAACTTAAGGATGTCACAATCATCAGCAGTTACAGCCCTTCAGTGTGAGCCAGAAGGCCCTAAGAAAATTCAAGAAAGAGAAAAATATGCAAGATGCTAGCCCCAAAGAGCTGAGATACATATGAAAGGGAAAACTTCAATAATCCCAGACTCTTGTATGTCCCTATGCATAAAAGAATACTAAATTCTTTAACTTGATATCTGGTTTTCCTTAATTAGCAATAATCTTTGATGTTCAGACTGCCTGCTCCCTTGTTTACAGCCTGACTCCCTTTCCCACCTCCTTGGAACAGTATCTCAGGGCTACTGAGATGCTGTCTCCCAGGCCTGGAGTCCTTAACATTCCCACCAAATGAAATAACTCTCTAATTTTAGATTGTGGCTAATTTTTTAGTTGACACCAGGTTTCTTCAACAAAAATTGGAAGAGAATGAAAAAAAGAGAAAGAAATGAAAGGGGAGCCTATGATTTAAAAGAGACTATAATGACCAACTTACGAACTGTATATAGATCCCTAATCAAAGAAGCAAACTGTTAATAAACGTAGGCAAATGTGAGCACTTGACTGTATAGTTGATATTAAGGAAACATTTTAGAGGACTTAAGTTTGTGAGTTTGTTTTTTCCCCAAGAATCCTTATCTTTTAGAGACACATACTGAATGTTTACAGTTGAAACAATATAATGTCTGGAATTTGTGTTGATTTAATTCAAGAGAGTGGGAAGGGATGGAGGAATAGCTGAAATAAGACTGGCCGTGAGTTGGTCATCACTGAAGGAGGGCATTTTGAGTGTGTTATATTGTGTCCATTATTTTTGGTATATTTGGGAAATCTCTATAATAAATAATTTTTTAAATGACATGATGGGTCCCTTTTGGTCTAAATCAGCAGTGAGGGACCTCACTGAGACTCTGATTAAAATATAGGGAGTCTCCCTTTAAAACAATGTGTGTACAATCAGCTATTTCCATACAATCTGGGAGATCAGATTCCTGTTTCCCCTACACTGGATGTCAAGTTTGAGTATTAACCACTGCTCTTTGCCGTCTGGTCCCAACTACTTCTCCAGCTTCTCTCCACCACCTGCCGCAGGCTACCCACACCTGGTCCTGCACACTTCTGTCTGAAAACTCTCCTAAGAAGGCCCTCGTCAAATCGCCCTCCTTTCTCTGGTTCTCTTTCGCCAGCAGCCACCCACTGGGTGCCCAGAATTCTCCAGCACCCTGCCCTCCCGTGGGTGGCTCATTGCCTAGTTCCCACCAGCCCTGGACTAGAAGCCTGGGCTAGCAGGTTTGTTCCTGTTATTCCACGAGCTCTCCCAGGGCCAGTTCACTGTTTGCTTTTCTGTGCTGAGCCCAGAGCTTTGCACAGAGCCAATAAATGTTGGTTAAAATGAATTCAGTGGAAAATGTAAAGCCCCAGGGTCAGGGGAGAGCTAATGAGATCTCACAGCTCAAATACTACTTGTCAGAGCAGGAGAATAAAACGCTGAGCTCACTGAGAGCTGGTGAGCCAGTCTCAGTGGCATTTGTCAAGTGCGAAGTCTGTGTCCCAGGGTAGCAGGGGTGGAGGTGGGGACCGCAAGGCCTCAGCCTACAGGGATTCTGCTCTTGACCTCAGCCAAAAGGTGAAGACAGAAAGAGATTCACTCAGTCATGACCAATTCTTTGTGACCCCACAGACTGTAGCCTACCAGGTTCCTCTGTCCACGGATTTCTCCAGGCAAGAATACTGGAGTGGGTTGCCATTCTTTTCTCCAGGGGATCTTCCCAACCCAGCCAAAAGGTGAAGGCTGTCTAAGTCTGGGAGCCAATTCAAGTCCCATGGCCAGTGTTTCATTCTCCCCCTTGAGTCCAGGGAGAATGTGTCTGTGGATGAGGAAGGGGTCCTTGGGCAGGGGGCAGTCACGCTGCTCCTTAAGGTGTGTGCTGGCCTGCAAACCTGGCGACCACACACCAAGTCGTGCACACCCACTCCCACAGCTCTCACCTCTCCCGTCTTCCTGAGCTGCAAATACATGCATGAGCTCAGCCTCATTTGCCCCTCCGTGTAAATCAGTGCAATTTACTGGGCTGAGGTGAGATGGAGGACTGAATGAAACACATTCAGGAGACAGCCTGAGACCCAAGGCTTCTGGGACTGCAGAAGCAGGATGTCAAAGAAGAGTTCAGAGAACTGAGGAAGGTTTCATCTAGGGCAGACAGAGTGGCTGAAACTCAGAAAGAAGCCACCAGGCCTCAGGGGAGTGAGCACAGGGCTCCATGATAAAGAGACCCGGCCGATGACAGGGCCCAAATGTGGCTCTCAGGGGCTCAGATCCCCACCCACTCATTATGGCATTTGCCTGGCACTTGGTATTTCTTTTAAACAGTTTACCTTTCCTGATTTTCAAAGGTACATCTAGGCTTGAAAAAGATGGGAGTGGGCCAAAGGAAACTACGGTGACTTCTCTGAGCTTGTCTCAATGGCTAAATCACAGTGTTAGGCTACTACTACTACAGTCTGGGCTACTGCAAACAAAGATTCCCTTAACCTTGGTTTCCCTGAATGCACTGGAAAGGGAACCATTTTCTTGAGCACAGTACTGAAGTGTAGCTCTGGGCTCTACACCTGTTATCTTCAGAAATCTTCTTGATCATCCTCTGGGGGACACAATGTCATTCCCCCTTTGTGGCTGAGAACACTGAATCTCAGCGAGTAAACTAAGTAGTTAAGTCCCTTTCCAAGGAGACAAGGTTAGCAGGTAGAGGCACCAGGATCAGAAGTCAGGTCTGACATGCTTAGACACCCAGGGCCAGTCACACCATCATTTTCTAAATGTGGTTGTTGCCTTTCAGGCAACGCAACTCCAACCTTCTTCAGGGAACTTTCTATGCCTTGAGAATCACTCCCTCAGCTCTCACCACAGTAATGTAGCTCAAACACCAGCTGGTATTAAATACCAGTTCTCACAAATGTAGCTTAGTAAGGATAGGGAACTGTCCATCCAAGCTAGAAGAGGAGCCAAAAGGGAAGCTGACCCCAGGAGCTGAGTGGGGTCACGCTTACCACTACAGGCTTGGCCAGGGTTTGCTCTCTGTGAGCAATGAGGCGAGAATTGCTGGGACGCAGTTCTTTGATATCTGTTCCAGAACTGGATCTTCCCCTCCACGGCCTCTCAGTCCCTAGGCAAGGTTTCTGATCCCCAAATCCCTCCCTTCCCCTTCTGTCACTAGCGTCTTAGGAGGGACACCCAAACTGTGTTCCAGTCTCAGTCACACTCACATTCTCTGACAGATCTGGAAATCGCCCTTATTAATCTCTCATTATCTCATCAGCCACGTGGTCTCAACTTGCCCCACTTTGTCCTTCAAAGCTGTGCACCGCCCCGCCCTCCTCCCCAGGGCGCAAGAAAGGATGTCATGAAGAATGTACTCAGGAGGAGGGCTGGGGTCGTTTCCTGCCCTCCTGTTCTTGTCTGCAGAACTTTAATTCTCGTTATTCATTCTCACATTTTTTCTTTAATCATAGATCTCCGTAGCCTGACATGCATACTTACCTTTTTTTTTTTTTTCTTTTCTCTTTGAAGACTTTCATGGTCACTTCCCAAGTCTCCTGAGCCTGTTCCGCCCAGAGCTCATCCTGTGTGTATTTTCTATGATTTCCTTTGTTGCAATTTTAACTCTTCTATAGCAATTCCAACATATGGAGCAGAGCCCACCTTTCTAGTCTCTGTACCTGGTCCTTCTCCCTGGAAAATGGCCCCAAACTCCAAAACCGCTGCTTCTTCATGTGTCTTAATAGCAATGCCACCTGCCATTGCACAGTTGTGTTACAATTTTCAAAGCCTGTTTGCTGTCCCAGGTAATCCTCACAGTAACCCCATGACTGTTTCACAGAAGGGAAACTGAGCTTCAGCGACCATGGAAGGTTGCACAGCTGTAGTAAGAGGTGACCCTTCAGGGTGAAACCAGTAAGACCTGGGAGAGCCCAGTTCCCACAGCCAGATATCCCTCCCTGGAGCGAGATTCCCCCAGCACAGTCTGTCCTCTTGTCCTGGAACTTGCCTGAGCAGTTGAACACATGAAGTGCGTGTCTTGTTAGGGGAAGGGCAGGACTGGGAGACCTTCCTGTGCGTGCGACACACCCAGGAGAGCCCAGGGGAATGTGGCTCCAAGACAGTCTCCAGCAGAGGCGGGGTGAAGGATGAAGCTGTGGGTCTAAGAGGTAGTGACGTGTCTTAAAGGGCTGTGGTGAAGGGCAAAGGGGAACTGGCAGAAGGGTCAGCAGACAGCTTTGGATTTAAAAGCAGGGCATTTAAGGAAATGAAATCTCCAAACAATAGCCATCCTAGTCATAGCTTTTCCCACCTATCCCCCTTTTTTTCCTTTCTGGTCTGGCGCTGTTTATCTTGAATTAACTACAGATGCAGAGGAAGTTTCAAAGATAGTACAAAGATGTATCAAGCTTTGTTTTGTAGATTTCATACCAAAAGATAGTGCAAAATGTCACCCAGTTTCCCCCAGTGGCTGTGCAACTATAGGACAATATTGAAACCGGGAAACTGACACTGGGACGATGTGTGTCTACAGTCTGTGCCATTTTCTCACATGTGTAGATTTATGTAACCACCACCGCAATCAAGATACAAAACTATCCCATCATTACAAAGAATACAGCTTCTCTTTTGTTTCAATTGCTGTGCTAAGTATCATCTCCTGTACTTCCTGTAACACCCACCCTACCAGACAGGGACAATAATTATCTCCATTTCTCACATCAGAAGACTGAGGTTCAGGATGGTCAAGTTGCTCACCCAGGAGCAAGCAGCAAAGAGAGAGAACTCGAGTGGGGTCTCTGTGTCCCCATCACATGGCCAACCATGTGGTCATATCTCTGGGCACAGGTCACGAGGCCCCTTTAGTCTAAGTCAGCCGGGAGTCAAGTGAGCTTGGACTTGACTTGGAACTCAGAGACCAAGCAGAACATCATCTGGGTCTGCCTTGTCTGTGATTCATCCCCAGAACTTGATGTTCTTCTGGTTCACATTAACAAAACTCCAGTGAGGAAAGTGATTGGTGGAAGATAGTGGAAGAACTATACACTTTAAGAAGTCTGTACTATCAACTCTAAATCAGAGAAGGAATTTGTAAGGGACCGAATTTCTCCTGGAGAATAAGGAAGGGCAAGCATTGGAAGAGGTGTGAGCCACAGGCTGTGATGAAAGAAGGATGGGCCGAGCAGCATTGAAGTTGGGAGGGGGCATTGCCAGAAGTCTCTAGGGGCAGGACAGGAGAGCTGGAGCTCCTATAGTGCTTGTTCAGGAAGGGGCCATTGACACACAAGTTCCTGCAAATCTCAATCTCTTTCCTACCATGGCAGCAGTGGTCCTGCTCAGAGCAGACTCTTGGAGTACTTGCCCCAATTTCTGCCTCAACAACTTTATTTTGTAAAAGAAGGACTTTTCCACTTGCATCATCAACTGACTTGGAGGTATCAAAACTTGATGCCACATTTCACCACTACTGGGTCTAGCCAGGCAAAACAGACAAAGGACCAGGAACTGTGAGCAATTCCAGTGTGCTGGGCCTAAAGGAAGACTCTCCTGAATGGTAAAAAGTGCGATTTAAGTCATCACGTGTGGACTTATGGATTCATCATATATTTCATAGTATACACTCGTGGGTTCATATAATAACATGGATATGGATTCACTCATATGGACTTACGGATTTATTCCACCCTACCCAAGCTGCGGGGCTTCCCAGGTGGCTCAGGGTGAAGAATCCACCTGAAATGCAGGAGACATGGGTTCGATCCCTAGCTCAGGAAGATCCCCTAGAAAAGAGAAATGGCAACCCACTCCAGTATTCTTGCCTGGGAAATCCCATGGACAGAGGAGCTTGGTGGGCTACAGTCCAGGGGTTGGGAAAGAGTCAGACATGACTTAGCAACTAAAACAATAACCACAACCCAAGTTATAAGCTTTAGTCCTTAATTAGCACAACCAGAATGTAACTCCTTTTTCTAGAACATAAAATCCCCAGGCCATTAGCCATCCTAGACCCATTTGATGAACTTCCTCCCTTGTGTGAGTTCCCTCACAAGGCAAGCAGATTTTCTCTCATTTCAGTTGATCCCTGTTGTGGCCTTCATTTCCCCTTTAATAACTTCTTTCTCTCTCCCTCCAGGAAATCAGTACAAAATATAAGTGAAATGATGAGAAATCTCAGATATATTTTGTCTTTTTTCTTCCCAGCATGAATTCTTTACTTTTGAAACAAATGAGTTGTAACATGTCACACCTAATTATGACAATGCAGTTTGAGAACCAACCAACCTCCATTATTTTTCCTGCAGTATGAGTCACTATTTTCTAACATCAAATGCAAGGGTATCAGAGACTCTACTATGCTGACCGTGATCAGAATCTCTGTGTAGTTAGCGTGGCTGCTGGCAGAACATCACTAATTTTGAGATGCCTTTAAGGCAGTTTCTACCTTACGCTTCCCTGGTGGCTCAGATGGTAAAGAATCTGCCTGCAATGTGGGGGACATGGATTCAATTCCTGGGTTAGGAAGATCCCCTGGAGGAGGGCATGGCAACCCACTTCAGTATTCTTGCCTGGAGAATCCCCATGGACAGAGGAGTCTGGCAGGCTACAGCCCATGGGGTAGCAAAGAGTTGGACACGACTGAGCGACTAAGCACAGCACAAATAGGATGATGCTGTTTGGTGAGACAGAGCTTGTGGAAGTGGCTCGATGTGGCCGTTCACACAGCCATTACTTACACATAATTTTTTTCCCTTCTCTTTTTATGGCTGCAACATTTTATAGTTACATGTTAATCACATTTTCTACTTCCTTCTCCACTAAGCTCAGCCCAGGCAGTGATCTGTTTAAGAGCTTCCTGTCAGCATGAAGCAAGGATGCCTGAATTCTTGGTTGACAGCAGTTTGTAGACTTGGACGCTTTCCCTCTGTTATCTTGGAGAATGTGGGCTTGTTTGAGGTCAGGATGCGGGAAGTGTCTGTGTTGGCTAGACCTGCTGGGTCCCTGGGGAGCCATACTTCAACAGCAAGAAAAATGTACAGCTCTCGCTCTTACTAGCACGTCCAGATGTGCACACTCTGATGAGACAGCCTGCTGAGAAATGTTCAAGGCCAGCACTCCGGGCAGCTGCTCTTCAGAAGCGAGGTCTACAATTTGGCACCAGGCACACTCTCCTGCCGTTTGTCTGGAATTGACATTGTCGTTCATTATGTTTTGAAATAAACAGTAAATCTCTCCCTGCCTCTGATTTGATCTAACAAGCTGCTGATGCTTATGGGTCGAGCGGGTAGGTTGCCTCCGCAGTGGGGGACCTCCAGCTGTCCTTCAGGGGGTGGCCTCAGGGAATGAATTATAGCCTCCGGGCCATGAGCGTTACCTGGAAATTGTGCACATGGAATCATGACCTATGTCTGCAGGTCTCAGGAGGGCCGGAGAATGTGAACGTCCTCGGCAGACTGGTTGATTGACTTAGCTGTGATTCCAAAATTCTACGGAGAGGTGCACACAAAGGCTTCTTGGACATGGATGTCAGGAGAGGCTGGCATTGGGAGACAATGCACAGGCTTCCTCCAACCCAAAGGGTAGCTGATAAACAAGTGGGAACTTCAAGTTCAATGTCCAGAGGGAGTGGTCTTGATAGGGGCAGGTGGTTTATATCATGGCTGTTGTTTTTTCTTCTAAGTAATCTCACCAAGAAATGCTCTTGCCTCAAAATGAAGGTATTTTCCTTTAAATCTAACATTTTCTAAGGTAAAGTTTTACTATGTCCCACATACCCTATGTATGACTTCTCCCTCCTCACAAGAGATTTCCATGGTAGGTGTTGAGATCACTGAGAGTCAGAGAGAAAAAAACAATGCGCCCAAGGTCCTCCCAGTAGCAAGTGGCAGAACTGAGGTTCAAATAATGCTTTATTCTTGAAGTTACTTTACCTCTAAGAGGGCGTATTCATCTGCTTGGTCTGCTGTAGCAAAATACCACAGTGGCTTAAACAACACAAACTTTCTCAGAATTCTAGAAGGTGGGAAGTGCAAGATCAAGGTGCTTATCTGATTCAGTTGCTAGTGAGGGCTATCTTCCTGGCTTGCAGATACCTGCCTTCTTGCTGCTGTGTCTTCACATGGAAGAGAGAAAGAGCAAACTTCAGTGTCTCTTCTCATAAGGACACTAATACTCTTGGATCAGGGCTCCACACTAATGACCTCATTTAACCTTAACCACTGTTTTTTAAGAGGTCCCTTTTCCAAATATAGCCGCACTGGAAGTTAGGGTTTCAACACATGAATTTTGGTGGAGTACAAACATGTAATCCATGAGGAATACCATATCCCACTTGGTATGAATATTTTGAAGTTAAATGCATGAAAAGCCTTCTTATGAAGTAAACAGCTCTCTTGCTTATACTAGAGGAGACCAAGTGGGGAGCTGCACCTAGGAAGGTCTGATGGGAGGGAGTGACTGAGGATTGGGATGACCAGAGTGGAGGACTAGACTTAGGCTGTGTGACCCAGCGAGAGGCATAGATCTGCCTGGAGAAGGAGCATGTGAACCACAGGTTGTTCTGAGTTGGGTGTGGGTGGTGTCTGAGGTTCCCCAAGGGGGACCAAGGATTGTGGATAAAAAAGATTCTCAACAAAGCAAAACCGCAGAGGTCCCCATATCTTCCCCTTCTTCCCCTGAGCCCCTTTCCTTTCCCTATGATTTTATATTATTTATTTATATTGGGCTTTGCCTCTGGAGCCTTATAGGCAGAATTAAATGGGCCATGGATGCCATTTTATATCCTATCCAGTATCATAGTAATCCACCTACAACATTAGTGCCACAGATTCATCCAGCTTCTTCTTAAATATCTCCTCTGGCGAGAAACTCATGCCTCCTGGGCCAGCTCATTTTCAAATACCTTAACTAAAACATGCTCCATCTCTCTGCAGGTCCCCATCTACCTTCTGGGGCACCCCAGAAAGGGTCAGTCCTCTAGGAGACATTTAGTACAAATCTTTCCCATCTCAAAATTCACCTGTTCCTCAGGCTCAGTCTGTCCACACATTTTTCCGTCTCTAAGATGATCTGGTCACTTTCTAAGACATATTTTTGCTTCTACACCAGCAGCAGGCTCTAGTTAGATCAGCATGCATTCACAGGAATTAAGCCCATTTTAACTACTCCCTCCACTGCTTCCCCTTGAGCCAGAAAGCTGTCATTCTGCCACTCCAAGACTACTTAATGACATTATCGATGTAGCAAGACCACCCAAGGCGTGAGAGCTACAGCTCTGAGATACAACAGTCAGAATTTCTGCTCTCATTGAGATTTGAGGCTAATGGAGGAAAGAGGTAATAAACAGGCAAACAAGAATGTCAGGTACAAAATGCCATGAAATAATAGCATTTCCTTTTGCAATCAAACTGCAGTTCTAAAGTCTAGTGAGCACTTATTTTAAGCAAGGTACTTTGCTCATTATAGAGCTAATAATCTTGTATGCAAGGATTTTTTTAAAAATAAGCTTCATCGAATTTTACACTCTTCGATCCTCACAATAATCTCATAAGGTAAGTAGACTGGGTATTGTTTTTGATTATTAAGCCCATTTTGCTGACAAGGAAACAGACTTATTCCAGCAACAACTCAGTCAGTGGGTGCATGAAAACTTGAAGGCCTTAACACTGTTGCTGGCCAAAATCTTGGCCTTATCTGCGTACAGAGCAAAAAAAAAAAAAAGATATGGAAGCAGGGTTTGGAGGAAATAGAAAGGTGGCTTTAATTCTCAGCTGGCAGAGAGGGGAACACAGGAGGCTTATGCCTCAGGAACTGTTCCCCGCCTCCATGAGTAGTCTGCTGCTGCTGCTGCTGCTAAGTTGCTTCAGTCGTGTCTGACTCTATGCAACCGCATAGACAGCAGCCCACCAGGCTCCCCCGTCCCTGGGATTCTCCAGGCAAGAACACTGGAGTGGGTTGCCATTTCCTTCTCCAATGCATGAAAGTGAAAAGTGAAAGTGAAGTCGTTCAGTCATGTCCGACTCTTAGCGACCCCATGGACTGCAGCCCACCAGGCTCCTCTGTCCATGGGATTTTCCAGGCAAGAGTACTGGAGTGGGGTGCCATTGCCTTCTCTCATGAGTAGTCTAGGGACTTACATACGCAAGGGCTCCAAGTCAGGAGTTGGTGATGAGGAACAAAGGTGACAGGATCTTGATTTCTTCCTCTTGCATTGTTTCAGATCGTCATAAACTGGCATCAGTAACCCAGTAATTGAGTCTGGCAGTTCGGTGGTGGTGGCTCTGCAGTTTTTCTTTAACTAGGCTCTGCAGCCTAGATATGTAACTACAAGCGGAAGGGTGTTGTAAGGGAAAACACCAGATGGGGTCATATTTAGCATACAGTCAAAGGAGAAATTGTGAACTGTAGCTCCTGGAGAGTTAGGGGGCAGAAAAGCAAACTTAGTAACAGACATGCAGAGTTCAGTTCAGTTCAGTTCAGTCGCTCAGTCATGTCCGACTCTTTTCGACCCCATGAATCGCAGCACATCAGGCCTCCCTGTCCATCACCAACTCCTGGAGTTCACTCAAACTCACGCCCATCGAGTCAGTGATGCCATCCAGCCATCTCATCCTCTGTCGTCCCCTTCTCCTCCTGCCCCCAATCCCCCCAGCATCGGAGTCTTTTCCAATGAGTCAACTCTTCTCATGAGGTGGCCAAAGTACTGGAGTTTCAGCTTTAGCATCATTCCTTCCATAGAAATCCCAGGGCTGATCTCCTTTAAAATGGACCGGTTGGATCTCCTTGCAGTCCAAGGGACTCTCAAGAGTGAGGAGCAGTTAAAGTAAAAAAAAAAAAAAAAAAAAACAACAAAACAAAACTAGGAATGTTCAGGCCTGCTCACTGTTCTCTTTATCTTCTTTGTTCTCAGGAAAAAGGAAAGAAAAACTCATTCCTCTCTTTTACTTTTCACTGCAACAACACTAGCACTCTCTTCATGGTGTCTGTCTGCCACAAATTAACAGGTTTGCTGGTCGCTTACCTGGTTTTCCCCAGCCCGCTCTGATTCAGTCATTAGCAGTATTGTGTGCCCGTTCTTGACAAACGTATGCATTCATATACTTGTGTAGTGCCTTTGGTGGTTTGAAAATGTATCTTGCATCTCCCTGTCACAATCAGCCTTTGTAGGGAGGACCCTGATGTAGAGAGTTGGGAACAGGCTTGCCAGGATCAAGAGACACCACTGCAGAGCAAGGAGGCTGGTTTCTGAATCAGGAAGTTCAGCCTGAGACATGTGGGGAGGTCAAGCAGCCACTCGTTCAATAGGCAGGATTCTGGGGCAGGTGGAGAGCCCCAGGCAGGCAGGTCACAGCTGCGGGGGAATAGCCGAGCTGGGTCTGCAGATTGCTGGGGCCATGGGGATGAGCGTCTCCCAACACTGAGGAGGTGGCTGCCTTTGGAAGTCTGTTAAATGAGGTGGCAAAAAGCACTCTGGCTCCCATTCTGAGTGCTCGGCTTTTCTGGGACCTAGCATTTCCTCCTTCTTTTTGCTCGCTCAAAAAAGGACAACCCAAAACAATGTGCCCATCTTTCTTTGGTTTTCTCGTTTGAAAAAAAAAAACAACACACAGGACATGTTTTATTCATTCTCGGATTGGTTCTGTAATCATTTTGCCGTGTAGCCTCTCCATGACATACACACACACAGAGCTATCTATCAGTCCCTCGTATTTGCAGGTACAGATCAGTTAGCTGAGCCAGTACCCAATGGGGAAACTTAGGTAGATTTGCCATTAAGATGGGGCCAAGCTCTGTCAAAGACAGGAAGCATGCTCCATGCAGGAAACCAGGCAGAATGGAAAGACTTGCCCTTGGGCAAGGGAGAGCAAGTTGATGCTGCAGAAATGGGGGAGCAGAGACTTTTCATTTTTTCCCTGCTGACTTGGCCAGTTGGATGCAGACCCTGCAGAAGATCATCTTTGCCAAAGTAGCCGGGTCAGAGCATCAGAGAGTCAAGGGGTCTGAGCTACAGTAATTAGCATTATACTAAGGCAATGGCACCCCACTCCAGTACTCTTGCCTGGAAAATCCCGTGGACAGAGGAGCCTGGAAGGCTGCAGTCCATGGGGTCACTAAGAGTCAGACACGACTGAGCGACTTCACTTTTGCTTTTCACTTTCATGCATTGGAGAAGGAAATGGCAACCCACTCCAGTGTTCTTGCCTGGAGAATCCCAGGGATGGGAGAGCCTGGCGGGCTGCCCCAGAGCTCTATGGGGTCGCACAGAGTCGGACACAACTGAAGCGACTTAGCAGCAGCAGCAGCAGCAGGGCTTCCCTGGTGTCTTAGTGGTAAAGACTCTGCCTGCAAAGCAGAGGACCTGGGTTCCATTCCTGGATTGGGAAGATCACTTGGAGGAGGGCATGGCTGCCCACTTCAGTAGTCTCATCTGGAGAATCCCATGGACAGAGGAGTCTAGCAGGCTACAGTCCGTGGGATCACAAAAATGTCGGATACACCTGAGCATGCACAGCAGCAGCAGGAAGATAAGAGGCCTGGGAGCTGCTGAGTGAGCTTTCAGCCATGCATTCAGCAAATGGTTAGACTCTGCTTTTCTAAAGCAATCAGGATGTCCCGAAACTGACACATGGAATAAAAGTAAAATGTAAACTAAGGGAGTAAAGAACAAAGCAAACCATTAATTTAGAAGAGTCTAGTGCTGACAACCTTTGATCAGTTTGATGCCATTTGATAAGTTGTTTAATTAGCCGCGGGAGTCTCTTGAGCCCACTTCTTAGCCTAGAACAGTACAGGAAGGAGTCAGAGGAACTCCAAGATCCCTCCATCTCAGAGATACTGGGTTCTTGGGAATAAAACTGCAGGATAAATGAGGGGGGCAGAAGAAAACTCATAAAGAATTCTTCAAGGACACCAGATGCATTCAAATCTTGCTAATTTGCCTTCTCTCTGCATCGTCGCATTTCACCGTGTACAGTGTTTTCACATATATTAACTCCCTCATTAAATCCTCACATTGACTGGAGGCCTCCTTGTTTCACTGATGATCGCTCAGTGGGTGGAAGTAACTCAGTTACCCAAAGGGGCGTGTGTCACAGACCAGTGCACACACAAACCCAGGGAGTCTGACTTGGTCGCCCTTATTCAGTGAACCCATCAAATGATCCTACTTTGCTCTCCATGCCTTCATCTGTTCTTCACCTTATGCACTCTCAGATTCTTACCCTGACTCCCGCCTACAGCTCATATTCCTGCCCGCTCCCCGCCGTCCATTCCCGTCCTTGGGGTGCATTTGTTCTTGTCGATCCAGGCAATCCTCAGTTCAGACCCTGAGGCTTACCCTGGTTACCTGCATAAAGCAAGAGGGTCTTTCTGCCACATCTCTGAACAAGAAAATCAATTCAACAAATATTTATTGAGCACTTACTCTGTGCAAGGCACGGTCTGTATATTAAAAAGAAAAATGGTATGGCTTTGAGGTGGTGGGAAAAATAAAAACAGGGTTCAACTAATTTATAAATGTCTGGGACAATACAGGGAGCAAGGGTGGCTCTATAAAGTGCTTGTCCAATCAGACTGATATCTCGATTTGTTCCAGAATACGAATAATGACATCTTGAAGGATATGTCATTCCTTTGGCTGGCAGTATGACTTCTGTTCCAGACACCAAACAAGGAGCTACATCAGGGAGTGTTCTGTGCCTGAGCTGAGTGGGGGTTCAAAACACAAGGGGCCCGAAGGCAAAGGGAGTGGAGTTATAACCAAGTGGCCTCTAGTGTTGAAGGCAATATTAACAGGGAATGTTGTACTGTTTGCATCTCCTTACCCACTTTCCCACCATCCCTGGTGCCTCAGAGAGTAAAGAATCTGCATGCAGCACAGGAGACCCGGGTTTGATCCCCGGGTTGGGAAGATCCCCTGGAGAAGGGAATGGCTACCCACTTCAGAATTCTTGCCTGGAGAATTCCATGGATGGAGGAGCCTGGCAGACTATAGTCCATGGTGTCGCAAAAAGCTGGACACAGCTGAGCGACTTCCACTTTTTTTCTTAGCCACTTTTCCAGAATCTTCCCTTCTTTCCAATTTAGTACTCAATTTGGCTCTATGTGCATCTTATACATCCTTTTTTTTCCTCACAGAGGGATCATCATCCATAAACTTCTTGGCACATGAAACTAAGAGATTAATTCAAGGCTTCTAGGAATGTGTTTGACTAATAGAAATTGGAAGTAGAAATAAAAGAAAGCAGACGGTGACTAAGACCCCTGGAGAATATCCTCTTAGCAGTCAGCCTTAAAAAAAAACAACAAAAAAACCCCCACAAAATCCTGCCTTCTGATGCACCATGTGGAATCACAGAACTGCAGGGACATTGAGGGCATGTGACTCAAGTCCCTGACATCACTTCCAGCAGAGGGCCCCCAGCCTCAATCCAAACACCTGCCCTGGCCATCAACACGCTTGCTGGCCAACCGGACAATCCTCCGGCAGCTCTGCTTATGCAAACTCCCTCTTGCAACTCACTTCCTCAATCACTTCCACTCTGTGATCACAGCTTCTGCCCCTTAAGGCCATAACGAACAAGCATAATTGCTCGACTTTTCAGTGTCTAGGACTCTAACACAAGATGAAGAGCCCCTAGTGTGTAGGTACCAATTTAAACATTTGAGATCTTTTCAAAATCATGAAAGAAATACAGCTCACTGTAGAAAATTCCAACCACACCGTAAAAAACATTCAGGTCTCCCCGCACCCCTTCCCCGGAAATACCCACTATGGGCAGTTTGATAGGTATGCTTCCAGACTTTTGTTAGCGTTTCTATTCACCAAGAGTGTGACTTGGTCCAGTTTCCACTTTTGAAAAGCTCTCTCTGGCTGCAGGATGGAAAATGGATAACTGGAGGAGCCTCCAGTGAAAACAGGAAGTCCACTTAGAGGAGGTGAAAAATAATGACTTCCTGAACAAATATGGCAGCAAAGGAGATGGAGTCAAGTGGGCAGATCCAAAGTATTTTAGAACCAGTAAATAATTGTTGAGTGACTCACTGAACAAATGTTTGAGGTGACCTTCCTTTGCTGTGCTCCTCTTTTGTCCACCTTCTCCCTGGCAACAGTCAAAAAACCAGAGATCTTTAAAAATAGACCTGAGTTTCCCCTCACCTGCCATCCAAACCAGATCCCTGGATAGCGGGGTAAACACCAGCACAGGGAATTGTCACCCCTGGACACGGAGGAAACTTTCCGTCTAAATCTCTATTTTTATAAACGCTGAATGCTTACTAGAAAGTGACCCTCCAATGAGCACATGTATTTGGTTCATGACAGTTTCTGACCCAAGAGCGGAATTTGAAGAGGTCAGATACTTGGGGAAATAACCAACTCACGCCACCTTTCGAATTGCCCGCCCACCCCCACCCCCACCCCCACCCCAGGGTTATCCCTGGCGTATGAGCCTATTTGCAGATTTCTTTTTGTCTTCCCACTTGTTTTCAAGTTGCTGAGTCGTCCCTATACATAGCTAAGGAAGAGGCGGCTTAGCCATGAAAATAGCTGCTTAGAGAAACAGAGCAATTTGGAATGAGCAAAAATAGCTCTTTGTGGTCACTTGAGTGTCTCATTTTCGATACTGATTTCCGTGCCCTCTCCAGTGTGGTTTTTTGGACTCTCATGTGAAGGCAGGTGATGGCACCACCCTTGTTTATTTCCTGGTCCACACAACACTTGGGAGCTCTCTGGTTTGAATGTTTTGAATGCTGAAATAAACCCAGGGAGCAGACTTATTTTCATGGGTGGTCATAAGGTAGGTACCACATTTGTGATGCTCCATGGATGTCTTATAATGTGGTTCAGACACTGCAGAGCATCTCATTTTTTTCTGTGAAATATGATTCTCACCACCAGGTTCTGCTGAATTCCTTCCTTTTTGCTTTAGTGTTCACTGCCCAGGTGACTTTTGGAAATTCGTGGCATTCCTCGAGAACAGTGATCTTCAACCACACCACACCTCAGACCTATGAGCCCCTGGGAATGAGGTCTAGGTGCTTTGCATGTGCAAAGGCTGCCTGGTTTGTGCCCTTGAAATCCTGCTGCTTTTGAGCCATCTGTACTTGTATGCTACTGTGACACAGGGAGCATCTAAGTGCTCAGAATGCAAGCGTTAGAAACCCCAGCAGTTGTGAGTGTACACTTAGAAACCCAGCCCAGACATTAAGGAGGCACTCCACTGGCCCACATCTCTCACCTGGAAATACTTTGTCCATCATGTGTGGAGAAAGGGATGAAACACCCCAAACAAGTCAATAATAAACAGGATGGATGAATCTCAAAATAATTATGCTGAGTAAAAGAAGCCAGACCGAAAAAAGCAAGTGCATATGGCAGGATTCCATTTATAAGAATTCTAGAAAATGCAAATGTCTCTAGTGACAGTGATCAGTGTTTGCTGGGCAACAAGGAAGGAGTAGGAGGGGTGGATTATAAAAGGGCACAAGGAAACTTTTGGGGTGACGGGTATGTTCATTGTCTTGATTGTGTTGATGGTTCCATGGACATATACATATGTCAAAACTTATCAAATTGTACACGTTCAAGTATGTGCAATTATACTTCAAAAAATTGAAGGAAAAACAAAAGACTGCTTCAGAAGAATGAGATTGGGAGTGCTTTTTTCTGAGCCATAGGAAGTGCATTAGACTACAGTAACATTTCATCCCCAATACCACTCCAGACCAGTGCTAAGCCTTCACATGCATTATCTCATTTAATCCTCATAACAGACCCAGGAGGAAAGGGAGGTGTAGAAACAATGAGTTGTTTGCTCAAACTCCCCCAGTGAGTGAGTGATAGAGTTGGGATTGGACCCACATCCAACAATTCCACAGCCCAAACCCCAAAGTCCAAAGAAGTACTTAGTCCTGGCTCTGCCAATAAACAGCCATGGGAATGAGCTGAGAGGGTCCCTGGCAAGTATCCTTTTGGGGGCCTGAACATCCTCCAAGTGATATCTCTTTATAATAAAGATTTTCCTTTCTTGGTGGGGTCCCCAATTGTCCTCCAAGTTAGTCAAAGCCTGTGGGTCTTAAGTAAAAAACTAGCTGATGCCATTTTACTATCATGTGGCCGTCTGAATGTAGGAGACACTATATGTTTGAGATGTAAAAGTGCATCTTACTTGCAGCTTGATCCTTTTAAAGCATGGTGGGTTCCTCATGCCTGGGCAGCCCAGCCATCCAGTGGGAGTCCCTGAGGGCCATGTTTCTGGGGGAGCCCCACAGACGGAAGGGCTGCTCCCCTCCTCACTAGAGGAGGAAGAACAAGAATCTCAGAGCCCTTTGGCCCTTCTCTACACCCTAGTCCTCCAACCTGTTGGAGAAGGGATTCAAAACTTTTCTTTCTCTCCTATTGGGTCTCATACTTGTTTTGCCCACACTTATAAATCTCCAGTGTTCTCCAAGTCACCGCTTTCTCCATTTATTGGGGAAAGAGCCTGCTGATAATTTTCCTTCAAAACTAAAACACTATCCCTTCCTCAGACTAATGCTGGACCAGTGTCTTCAGATGCAATAAAAATAAGAATTAAGGAAATGACCCGGGGCAAATCTTCTAACCTCTATGCGCCTTATTTTCCTCATCTGTAAAATGGGAATAAAAATATTTGCCCTCATATGGTTAGACATGTGATTGTTATAAAGATTAAATGAAATAATGGAAGTGCTCGGAACAGAGCAGAACACATAACTATTCATCGTGGTTGAAATGCGGTTTACTTTGCCTTTTACAGAGAGCTTTAAGCGTTGATTTTACACCCACTTTATAGAAAAGGGACCCTAATGGTCAGGGAAGTTAGTGAGTGAGTACAGTTAGAATTTGAGCCAGGAATTGCCTAGATAGTGAGAAAGTTCCCTCCTGCTCTAGCGCTGGGTGGTTTTTCTTCTTTTTTTGACATCAGTGATGTTAACTTTGCAATATCCTTCCTAAATGGTATCCCAAGTCACTAACAGTTCTTGGGTGGTATGGGAGAGGGTGGGATGGAGGAAGAGGAGAGTGAGCAGGGGCCCACTGGCATCTGTTGGCAAGTCAGCTAACCCTGAGGAGTTTCCTTAGTTAGCAGTCGGCTTCTGCTTGCTTGGAGTCCACTGCTTCCTGTAAAGGGGATAATTTTTACCTCTGAAATTATCTTCTGCTAGTGAGTTTGCAAACTTTTTCTCATGTGAACTCTGAAGTTATTTGGAACTGGATGTAAGGCACCCCCGGCAATCTTGAATCAACAGTAATCCCGAAGGACACGCAGACCCTTGATTTAGAAGGCATCTTCATGAAGCAGAGTACAAATCGAGAGTAGTAATGCCAGAACTGTAACTTCTGATTCTTCTTTATTTACTGCCGCAAAACCCCAAACCTTATCTGGCAATTCAGTGGTCTAGTTAAGAGGAACATTTTTCAGGAACAAAAGTGGTGAGCTGAGTTGGCCTTCAAAATTGAAAGGAAAAAAAAAACAAACGTGTCTGCTCGTTGTCAATGCTTTCACACTCAGCGTTCCGGCTTCCGGGTGCAAGAAGCAGAAAGCCATTTGGGTAATTTAATTTAAACAGTAATGGAAAGAGCAAGGAATATCTAAAGGCCACAAGTTTATATACTCACATCCATATCCTTTTTCTTAAAGAGGACTCCCAAGTTGTAAGAGCCTCAGGCTCCACACAAGCCATTCCTGTGCTCTTCAGCTCTCTCTGCAGACTGCTCTCGTCTGCTGGCCCACCCACCCATGTGTAGTGGCTGTCACGTCATTCAGCACAAGCCCCAGGTTTGTCGTCTAGAGTCTACCACCTTCAGCCAATTCCTTGATAGAAAGAACTCAACAATCTCCACCAGGTGACGGCCAACCAGTGCCTTGACTCCCCCCATCCCCCACCCCACCCACCTATCACTTGGAAAAGTGGAGGGGATGGGAGTCCTTTAGTATAAAAATAAGCCCATCCCTTTAGCACAGTCTAGGAGTGAGGGTGATATCCAAAGAGCGTGGCCTCAGATTTGGATAACTACAGAGGGAAGCAAGATAGAATGATCCTGAAGAAAATGACCAAGTTCTTAAAGTCCTATTCCTCCTCTTCTTCATCTGCCTTTCTCCTTCCTTCCCTTGGAGGTGGCAGTCTAGCTGAGGGCTGAGAGGCAGCAGGGCCAAGGAGGTGATGTAAGGCCCTAGACCCAAGAAGCTGCCATGGGCTGAGATGGTTGTGGCTGGGATGGAAACTCAGAGACTGCAGGGTACAGAAGGGGGAGGGAGTAAAGAAGCAAATATCTTGAGGCTAATTGGGACCAAGTTTTTCACTGTGGGAGAAGAGATTTACAAACATGGACAAAGGGAAGGATAGGAAAAGGTGATAGACTATAGCTGGAAGTGATGATGTAAACTTGAGGTCAGATAAACAATTGGATGGATAGATGACTAGATGGGTGGATAGGTAGTGGATATAGATAGATGATTAGACAGATGGATAGATAAATAGGTGATTAGATGAGTGAATTGATAGATTGGGCTTCCCCAGTGGCTCAGACAGTAAAGAATCTGCCTGCAATGCAGAAGACACTGGTTTGATCCCTGAGTCAGAAAGATCTCCCAGAGAAGAGAACTCTCCAATACACTCCAGTATTCTTGCCTTGGAAATCCCATGGACAGAGGAGCCTGGCAAGGCTATAGCCTACAGGGTCTCAAAGAGTTGGACACAACTGAGCAACTAACGCTATGCTATAGATAGATAGATATAGATAGATAATTAGATAGATGATGGATGGATAGATAAATCAATAGATGGTAGATAGATAGATGATAGACATGCATAGACAAATAAACCAGAAAATTTAATTCTTCTTTACCATAAGATGTCAACAAGCAAATGTGGAAGGAATGATGGAAATTGATTATCACTATAATGATAGTGATAATGGTTTGGTTTGATAATGGTTTGGCAACCATCTTAGAGGTTGTTGGTACAGGCATCCGCAGGTGCTAAGGCTGAGTAGACATTTGATGGGGAATAAGATATGGCATAGGCTTAGACTATCTCCCCACAAAAAACATGTCAACCACAAATGGGGACTGGTGAGCTTATAGCAGAGGAGTCTGGCAGACACCACCTTGACCAGACGATGGAGAGTCCATCCCAGTGGAGCAAAGGGTCAACATTATGAGCCCCTGAGGAAATGCACCAAGAAGATCTCAGCCTCATTTTTGTGTCTTTCCTGTCAAAATGCATGGCCTGAGTCTACACATGAGGAAATGCTGGAAAAACCCAGGGAGAGATCTGTACTCCTTATAAATTGCCATGGTCAAGAAAAATAGGGAAAGATGGAGGAACTGATTCATATGGAAAGGAAATGAAGACACATGACAGCCAGAAGGAACATGTGCTTCTGGACTGGTCTTGAACCAGAAAAGAAGAAGAAACATCGTTGGGACGTTTTGCAAATTCTGAGTGAGATATGTGAATTGGAAGGTCCTGTCATAGCGACATCATCTCCTGGTTTGGAGGACTTGTGGCTGTTATGTAGAAGAGTGGCCTTGACTTGGGAAGTCACACACTGAAGTATTTGAGTGTGTGGGGGATCACATCTGTAACTTGTTCTCAGATACCTCAAAAAAAGAATAATGATAATGGGTATATACACACACACAGAGAGAAAAGAATGGAGCAAGTGAAACAATGTGTTAACAAATGGGGAATCGGCGTGAGAGGGTGATGGGAATTCTTGGTATTGTTCTTGCAATATCCCTGTCTGAATGTACTTCAAAATCAATTATAAAAATCTGTTTATTAAATTACCAAGACCTGCGATTGCCATCCACACTCCCAAACCTTTGATAAAGGGAAGGGAGGGCTTCACCATGATGAAGCAGAGCCTCTTAAAAAGGTCTAGCCATTATCCACTCCAGTGAAGCAAGTCCAGCCCTCTCTTCTGCTGACCAGTGCAAAATGCCAAAGCAAAATAGAATAAATTTTAAATCTCTCACAAGAGTAAATAGGAATCAGAAACTCGTCCTGCTTTGGTAAGATACTCTGAAATGACCCTTTGTTTACAATATCAAAAGCAAACAACTGATGCATGCCAGAAATAGAAAGCCTTTAAAGTTTTAAAAACAAGTGCTTCTAGCAAACAATTGGAGCTGATCAGTGCCAAGACAAAGGCATTGCCCTAAATATTTTCATCTACTTTTGTCATATTATAAATACTGGCACCGAAGGAGATTTCATGGCAGAGCATAAAGACTCAGGCTTGGGAGTCAGACATATGTGGGTTAAAATTCTGACTCCTCTGCTTTTTAGCTGTGTGTCTTTAGGCAAGTTACTTAACTATTCTGAACTTTAATCGCTGCATCTATCAGGTGTGGGTAATAACAGTTCCTTCCTCTGGTTGGGGGTGAGGTTTGATGAAATATATGCAAAACATCCTGCATCTGGGAGACTCTCAATAATACCTGTTTCCTTGTTTCATGAGAAAGCTTTCAGGCCCAGACGGATCCTACTTTAAGAACCATCTCAGCAATGAGGCACTTGGCTGGCTTCATTTGTGTCTTGCCAAGCCCAAAACTCCTGTAGTCTGTGATTTCTTGCTTTTCCCCCAATGACATTTTTCTTGCCTGTCTTTATTTCAACCAACCCATCCCTTCATCTCATGGCCCCAACTCCAGACAACACTTTTGACATGGCCAAATTTATTCTTTTCCCTTGAAGACATTTCCTTTCACTCCTCATGGCTTATAAGCTAGGGAAACCAAAAGGAAAAATGTTTGTCTGTCTCAGCTGGTCTGCAAAGAGGAGCCACATGGTAAGAAATTGGACTGAGACGAATTTTCAAAAGGCTGAACTTAATAGCAAAAAGTCAAGTAAATCTCTAGGAGTGTATACACAAGACACCAGAGCACTGCTTTGGGTCCTCGTCTCTTAGAAGCCGGTTGATCCTGAGAAGAACATGTCATCTTTTAAAAGCCAGCCTGATGTCAGGGTCAGAAATTGTTCTTGGTCTTTCTTCCCATCATTTCTCATGCACAGTATATAATAGGGCACTTCACCCAGAAGCCACTGTTTCAGGACAAGCTTCAGAAATCAACTCCTACCGAATCCTTTACCATCATGTCCATTGGAATGAGAAGGGAGGAGAGAAGGATGGATTTGCTGGGCTTTCAGGCTCTCATACGAATTGCTTCAAGCCCAGGGAGGACAAAAAGGAAACAGCAGAGGAGATAAATGGCCAAGATCCTCTGATTCTATTCAGCTCCAACTTCCTGTCCTGAAGCCTGCAAGCCTGTTCCAAATATGCTTCTTACAGAGCATCTCAACACGAGGGATGTTCCTTAGGTTTTCAGAAGACAGAACTATGAAATAGTGCTGCTTTGGAAAAAAAAGAAGCTTCCTTCTGCTTCTTTCTTCTTACCAAAGAAATGCATAGTCATACTAGTTTTCATTTAACAAAGAACTGCAGAGCATTGTTCCTTGTCATTAAGAATCCTTCCAAGCTATTCTTTGTGTTCCTTAGGACCAGAGTTGAATTAATTAAATCTCTAATGGTGAGGATTTAGGTTGTTCCCCATATTTTACTATTGTGATAATGTTGTAAGGGTTATTTTTACAGCACAGTCTTCACATGTGGCCATGATTATTTCCTGAGAATTAAGTTGTTTGTTGTTTAGTCGTTAAGTTGTGTCTGACTCTGCAACCCCAGGGGCTGTAGCCCACCTGTTTTCTCTGTCCATGAGATTTCCCAGACAAGAATACTGGGGTGGGTTGCCATTCCTTTTCCAGGAGATCTTCCTGACCCAAGGATCGAACCCATGTCTCCTGCATTAGCAGGAGAATTCTTTAGCACTGAGACACCAGGGAAGCTGAGAATTAAGTACCCACAGGTAAACAACAGTGTGCACATTTTTGAGACTCCTGCCACATACTGCCAGCTCTCCTGCCAGAGAAGTTGTCCCAATGAAATAACACGTTCTTATTTTCAGGAGATCACAGCTGCCAAGCTCTTCCATCATTTTCTTTATCCCACTGTGAAACGAACACATGTGACTTATTTACACAATTTGGAAAGGCGGGTTAGGTTTGGTAGCTTGTGGAGAAGCACAAAAAGAAAGAAGAGAGTGCTTTAAGCATCTGTTCAAGAAAACACGGGCTGTTGCTGGTGATAGTTCTCCACCACTTAGAAATATCAAAAACCAGCATTTAGAAATCTTTTTTTTTTTCTTTTTAAAAAAGTTACACAAGGTCAATCTAGAAGATTTGAAAAGTAAAGAAAACCACTAAACATCCTCCAAAGGTCCACAACCCAAAGGTTAGCACTATGAACATCTTGGCAGATTTCCTTTCAGTCTTTTTTTCTTTACATACATGTCTTGTTTGTATAAATGACTAATACATTCCATTCTGTACTGATTTGTATTGCTTTGTCCGAGGGCTTTCTTGATCTTCCCCTGCCTTGCTTATCTCCAATGCCTTTGGGGGACATGGGCAAGAGGAATGCATTCTTAGCCTGGCCTCCAGGAGGAAAGCCACACTTCTCTCCAAGCCTCTGACCTCTGGCTCCAGCCTTTGAAACACTCCTAACTGATCCTGCCTCTACAACAATCTATAAGCCATTAGCTGGGGCTATATTGAATCCAGAAGGGTTCATCCCTAAGACCTCAGCTTTTATCCAGGGTCGATATAATAAACGACCAGCCGAAGAACATTTTTGCATCTTCTGCAGAAGTCTCTGGAGGGAACGTCTATTATGTGCCTCACCGTCCTTATATTGAGATTCTCACGATAAATTTGTGCTCACGTTGAATGTCAGGGAAAAGTTTGCCTCTCCTGATGAATGGCTATGCTTCCTTTTATCCAATAACTCATCACATTTCCCCTTTCGCTTTAGCTCAATTTAATGCACAATTGCAGTAACTATCCTCTGCCGGGTTTCTGGTTTAATCATTTCCTCCCTTCATCCATATGACTTTGGAGATTTCATCTTTAATCTCACTGTCCTAGGGCCTCGATTTTTAGGTGTCAATCATCTCAGATTTGTTGGAAGTTAGCAACAATGCAAATTAGAAATAAATAAACAGCAATCTTGACCCCTAGGCCATCTCTTTAGAGTCATAGCTGCCTTAGTAATTAATAATTGCCTTCATTAATGCCAAGTTCCTTCCTGGTATTTCCAGGCAACTGTGCCCAGAGAGCTATTATAAGATGCAATTGAGCATGTTAGGCCTGAATGAGAAGAGTGGAATTTTTTAGGAATGAATTACTTAGTCTTTTTCCTATATAACTAAAGTCCTAGTAAATCCCTCTGGTGGAAAACACCTCTTACTGATACTGCTGCGTTTAGTTGCTAAGTCATGCCCGACTCTTTGTGTCATGAACTACAGACCCCAGACTCCTCTGTCTATGGGATTTCCCAGGCAAGAGTACTGGAGTGGGTTGCCATTTCCTTCTTCAAGAGATCTTCCAGACGTAGGGATAAACCTGTGTCTCCTGCTTGGCAGTTGGATTCTTTATCACTGAGCCACCAGGGAAGCCCCTTCTTACTGATGTAACAGTAGATTACTTCCCTGCAAGGATGATAGCCACACGAGTTCCACGCCAGCCCACTTGACAACTGATGAAGTGGAATGGAGAGAGGGGCCTCTTGGCAGTACCCAGGGGCCATGAGAGGGACCACTGTTGTCTCTCCCTGAGCCTGATCTGTCATTCACATTTCCTCTCTCGTAAAGCCTTGACTGTCCTTGGTGTGTGTCTCTCTACTTCGATGATCTCTCTGGCTCTCATAGCCACTCCCCTAGCCCCATCAGGGCCCACTGTTTACATGGTAGATTAAATTAGAGACCACAGTTCCTCACCCCTCTCTGCAACCCCTGCCATGGTCTCAACATGGAACAGAGTGGATTTTTCCCTCTCCTTGACTTTAAGCTTGGCTCCATGACTTGCTTTAGTCAGCAGAATGGGGCAGAAGTAACAGCGGACCAGTTTTAAGCCTAGGCCTTAAGAGGCCTGGTGAGTTTCCGCTAGCTCCCTGTGCCATGAGACGAGCATGGGCAGAGCTTCCCCAGATGACTTGTAGATCCATGAGCAAATTAAATGCTTGTTGTTGTATGCCACTGAGATGTTGTAGCACTCCTATGTGCAGTGTCCCAGCTCAGATCAGAGTCCTGGGCCTCCCGCTTGTCCCCTGGGGGCTGGAACCTCTCAGACATCCTAATCACAAGTAGGAGTAGAATGCATGCATCTTCATCTCTGGAATTTGGGTTCCTGACACCAGACAGTTAACACTTACTGAACATACAATTATATACCGTAACATGCCAGCCCTGCACTAAGGGCCTGTGTGTGTTATTCCAGTTACTCCCCTAGAGTTTTGTGGTTTATTACATCTTTGCTGTACTCACAAGGAGACTGATGCACTAAAAAGTAAGTAATTGCCCATGACTCACAGTCATATGGAGGGAGAACTTGAACTCACTGATGTCTAGCTCCAGAGTCCACACCAACACCACGCTGCTGCCCTTTTGTTTACCTAGATTGTATGTCTCACTCTGTGCCCCAGCAACTAGACTGGCAGACAAAGCAATCTCCATCATGCTGGGCTCTCTACCCATCTCTGTGCCCTGGGCCAGAAAGCCTGGTAAGGGCCCAGGTCCTGGGTCTGATAAGTGGCCGTCCCTATGTGGCTCCTTCCCCCCACCCGCCCCCCACCCCCATTGCAGGCAGCCTCCTAGACACAAATTGTGACAGGAGCCTGTATAGGTCTCATCTAGCCCCTTCCCACCCCCTGTGCCGCATCCTGCTGAGTAGTAGTGAGGCCTTGGGGAGCCACCCTGTGGCCAGTGGAGGCTGAAGAATCAGAAGTGAAGAATGATAGATAGTCAGGAAGGCCTTCCAGAAGCTTCGGGGAGGAGTTTCATGTGGCTTATGGAAAGTTTGTATCATACTTCCTCTTCCAGGGCAATGCCTGAGCCCCCCGCTACTGCCAAAACCCACGGAAAAACAGTAAGGCACCACTGGATATGGTCCTCAAGAACTTCAGTGGCAGATGGGAAAACCGAGGCCCATTTCTCTACATGCAGGGTCCCATGCTTCACTTCTCAGCAAGGCCAGGAAGAATTACACTGCTGAGGCAGCACACTGGTCCCCTTACTGAGGCTTTTACCAGCCTTTGTCTTTAACTTGAGATTATATTCTTTAATCCTAATGCCGCATCTTGTGCACTCCTTACTGAAAATGAAAGTGTTAGTTGTTCATTCGTATCTGACTCTTTGCAGCCCCACGGACCTGCCAGGCTCCTCTGTCCGTGGAATTCTCCAGGCAAGAAACACTGGAGTGGATAGCGAATCCCTTTTCCAGGGGATCTTCTCGACCTGGGGATGGAACCCAGGTCTTCTTCATTGCAGACAGATTCTTTACCATCTGAGCCACCAGGGAAGCGCTCATTACTGTCAATGCACTAATTCATCCACCTGAGACTGAGTGTGTCAGTCCCTCTCTGGGCCCTGGGCCACTGAAGGTGGCATGTGTTTCTTTAGAGGCTCTGATCAAGCTGGTGTTTTGTGAAAACCAGGGGCCCAGATGACTGCTCCTCCCAGGGACTGTGTTTCTGAGCAGACACAGGCCAATGTCATCCCGAAGAGAAGGAGCTCCTCCTCTTTCTTCATTTCCCTCATCCTCACAAGTCTGCCACCTACCTGGTGATGAGGGGTCTCACCTGAGAGATGGTGTTCATTGCCTAAGAGACTTCCTCCCCACAGTGGAGACCAAAGGTAAGCTCTGTTTCTGGTAGAGAAAGTTCCAGGTCTCTCTTAGAGAGGAAGGCTGAGATCTTCTCAGGAAAGTCCCCAGAGGTCACCGCCCAGCTATCCCTCAGCAGGGATCTGTGTCCTCACTGCCTTTTGACAGGTCTCAGGAGGTGACAGCCTCCCAGAGGTCCTCTGTCTTTCAGAGCTGCCCCTTGCCTCTCTCAGTCTCCTCTGATGGGTGTAAATTGGTTCACAAATCCTGCAGTTCTTTTAGCTCATGCTCCACTGAGTTTCCTCGGCGATTTTCTGGTTTATTGCCCACTGCCTGGTTGCTAAGATTCCTTGTAAATTGCGTTGCCCTCTGCTCTGCGCTGCCATTCGTCCAGACTCGACGTGGAAGCCGTGGTCCTGGCATTTGCCGTGAGCTGGCCATGAATCGCTCTAGAGCAACGGCTGTGCTGCCGGCAGGTCCTCCACCTGCACAGCACGGAGGCCGCACAGTGGACAAAGCCCCAAGGGCACAGAGCTAATTTATGCCACCAGGCAGAACTCATCTTTCTTGCCTGTCTCATTCTGGAGGAGGAATCAATATATTGAGGTAGTGGAATCACTCAGCGCACTCGAAATGTTTCTTGACACCACCCCATTACACCCTGGGGACTGCAAGTAACTGAAAGACAGATAGATGGCCCTCCTCTTGCACTACAAAGACAGATAGGGAAGATGCAAATGGTGAAAAAGAAGAGGTGAAAAGTGCAAGTTCTAGTCAGACAATCTCGGTTCAAATGCAAACTCTCCCACTTCCTGGCTGTGTGATCTTGAAGAAGTTACCTAAGCTCTCTGTGCTTCAATTGCTAGTCTACAAAATAGAAGTAACAAGAGCACCTGGATTGTTGTGAGGTTTAAATGAGATCGGGCATAAACTAAGTACTCAGTAAATGTTAACTATTTTCACAATGATCATCATCAACATCATCATCCCAAAGTAGCATGCGTGAAGCCAGTGAACACCGCACCCTCTGCAGCCCTTCACCCAGCTGATCCATCTCCCTGTGTCAGCACTATTATTCTGACTGCTCCTTTGGCTTGGTGTTGCTTGCTACTTCCCTCCCTTGTCCGTCTTTCTCTCCCCCTCCCTCTGGTTAACACAGTTTCTTCATATTTCCTTGCACCCTTTAATTGGGAGAGGCAAGTCACTCATCATAACAAAAAGAGGGGCCCAGGCTTTTACTCCCACCTCTTCAGAGCAGGACTGTAAATTACACATCACATTTCTATAGATGCCATATAGTTATATAAATTATAGGCAATGCTCTTAAAACATACACATATGAACCTTTATATAGATAAAATATTTATGTGCATCCCTATAGAAAGGTTGATATACCTTCTCCTGACATAGACCATTTCTCAAATGTTCTCAGCAGTCACCAGCAGCCAATGTGCAGATGAAAGCATTGTTCCCCATTGACCTTCCTCTTACCTCTTTATCAAAGAGCTTTTAGAAGCTGGGCTTCCCTGGTGGCGCAGTGGGTAAAGAATTTGCCTGCAATGCAGGAGACCCTGGTTCAACCCCTGGGTCTGGAAGTTCCCCTAGAAAGGAAATGGTTACCCACCCCAGTATTCTTGCCTGGAGAATTCCATGTACAGAGGAGCCTGGAGAATTCCATGTACAGAGGAGCCTGGCGGGTCCATGGGGTCATGAAGAGTCGGACACGACTGACTGACTAACACTTTCACTTTCGACACTTTGCAGAACCTTGAGGGCTTAGAAGTCTCTACTTTTGCAGAGCCCTTCATGGGCATTCAGAGGTGAAAGAAACCTGAGTGGGCATTGAATCCAAACTCCTACCACACCTAGAAATGCTTTTCCAGTAACCATTAGTCAAGTGATATTATAAATCTACAGAGGAAGAGCCTGTTCCATCAATGGGAGGGCAGGTCAAGATGTTAGTTATTTTTCAAGTTGAACCAAAATGTCCCTTCACCATTCCTCACCCTGCACCTCTTGGACAATGATGGAAAATATCTGACCTTTTAAACACAACTGGTGTTTCAACCATTTGACTCTGCCATCCCATCTTTCCTTAGCCTTCTTTTCTCCAGGCTTTAGCCCACAGTCCCTCAAACATTCCAGGTGTGGCTTCCTGCCTCTTCTCCATCGTGGTCATTTTCCTCGGGCCACACCCTGGTGTATTAATATGTTCCTTAGAGTGGAGAGACCAGCGTGGGATGCCTTCTTCTACCTGTGGTCTGACCAGCCCAGTGGTGCTCCCCTCCCTCGTGATACCATCATGAATTTAGAATCCTTCTGTAATCCAACATTTGAATTGGCTTTTCAGTTGTAGCTTTGACAACTAAAGCCTCTTTAGAGCTTCCTTGCTGGTACCTGATACCCAGTCATGACTCCCCTAACCTGTGCTTGCAACATTGATTTTTTTCTGATGGTAAAAGTGGAACTTTACATTTTTTCCTTGTGATCTTTAGCTCAGCATCTCCATTTCTTCAAGCAATGAGGACTTCACGCAAAAAGGGGGTGGACTCAACCACTCCAGCACTTCAAGAAGTTTGAATCTTTACAGTGACCCCGGGCCATTTGTTTCTCTTTCACCAGTGTCTCTCGTGGTGCTATGTACACAGTAGGCACTCAGTAACAGTTGAATCAGCATCCATCCTGCTGTGTCACCCCTCACAGCATGAGCTCACGTACGTGCTACCTGTGAAAGTGCTTTGAATATCCTCAGATACTATGCGGATGTCAGTTATCGTGAATATTGCTATTCATGTGGCTGTGTGCTCGGTCGCTGTCATGTCCAACTCTTTGTGACCCAATGGACTGTAGCCCACCAGCCTCCTCTGTCCATGGAATTTTCCACACAGGAATACTGGAGTGGGTTGCCATTTCCTACTCGAATTCATATGGCTGTTAGAAGTTTATTGAAGGCAAGAGGTATGGATTGTTTTTCTCCATTTCCGTAGTAGCTGGAACGATGTCTTTTATACAGTGGGTGCTCCACAAAAGCTGTTGGCTGAACTGAATTGAAGGAGTTGGCCCAGCATCCCAGACACAGACTTAGAAAGACCAAGCATGGAATAGAAGGTTCTGGCTAGGCTACAACTGGAGGTGACTTCATGGCACAAAAGGGGAAAGAAAGGTGGGAAGTGGGGGCTATGCTGAACGTAAAGGGCATCATTTCCCTGGGTATCTATACTACATCAGATATGACTCCATAACTAGCCACTCCATGGCAAATGGCTTAAAAACAACAAGCATTTATAACTGATTGTTGGACCTTGGGTCAGCTGGGCCTATCTAAACCAGGCTTGGCTGACCTTGACTGGGCTCAATCTTGCATCTGTGACCAGCTGGTGGGTCAGCTGGAGGCCCCTGACACACATACTGGTGGGTGGTTGGCTGTAGGCTGTGATGGGGTGACTGGACCATGTGTCTCGCATCACCCAGAAAGCCATATCATGCTTATTTACTCAGCGTTTCAACAGAGTTCCAAGAGAAAAAGCAGAAATGCACCAGATGTCTTGAGGTCTTGACTTGTTACTTCCACTGCATTCCATTGATCAAAGCCAGTAACAAAACCAGCCCAGGTTTGAGGGAAGGAGGAAGAAAAACCTCTACCTCTCATATGAGGAGCTGAAAGTCACACAGCAAAAAGAGTGAATGTAGAAGAGTATGAAGAACTGGAGGCATTTAAATCATCAGTTAATCTCATCCTCACTTCTTTCCCTGCTTCAATCCATTCTTCCCCTCCCTCCCTCTCTCCATCCATCAAATACACACTGACTGGACACCTACTACAGGACAGGACCATGCAGGTTTTGGAAGCGTGGCTGGAGAATGTTTCTTCCAAACTCTAGACTTTGGAAGAAAACCACCGCTGTCTCAGATTAGGAGGAGGGCGACTGGTAGCCATTGAATTGCTTCCAACAGGCATGAGTAGCCTCCATACTGCTGGGGTCACAGTGCGATGGTCCCTGGGCACCTGACCTGTCCATGTGCGTTTGCATCTGTGACCAGGCTGAACTCTGACACCCACCCAGCATTGCTGCTGCTGCTCCTGCCAGAATCCTGAAAAATTTATGAAATCAGCCAGTCACTGTGCACCCTGCCACGCCACGTGTCAATCCAGCCCCAGTGAGGATATAAACAACCTGATGGGTCCTTTGAGGACTCGAGAAGCTTGGCAGCTTTCATCGGCCACAGAACTCCCCCCGAGTGACTGGGGACAAGGCTGGGACCGCCGGGTCGGGTGCAGCGCAGGATGGAGAGCCCCGTGCAGAGCTGTTGGCAGCATACTGTTATAGCTCAGTTTTATGAGCTCTTAAATCTCAACATTTACTAAAATGAGGGAGCCAGGCAGGAAGATTAAGCATGGCTGGGCCCTTTAAATCATCAGCACCAGCCATCCTGGGGGCTAGATTTGCTTTAGGCCCTGGCATGATCTCTGTGTCCAGGACCAAGGGGAAGGAGCAGTGGCTAAGAGCTCGGGTTCCTGGCCAAGTTCTGCCATTTACCAGCTGTGTGATATTGAGCAAATGACAGAACATCTCTGTGCCTCAATATCCTCTTCTATAAATGGGGCTGTAAGCATTTGAAAGAGAATGCCTCTTGTAGTTCAAGTATGCTCTTATAGAATCCAATGACTCTGGGGGCTCTTAGTGGCTTCCAGCTTCAGGAAGAGCCCCTCCTCTCCCAGCTCACCCTGCAATGACTTGGAGCTACGAGAGGCCTGGAACTCATGTTTCCATAGGAACCGTCAACTCTTAATCAGCCAGAGTCAGAAAGAGATGCTCTCCTCCAAATGTAGATGACCCCAGTTCTGGAATATTGTCACTCAGAATTGCTGGGTAACTCTGGACAAGTCACTTAACCTCTCTGAGCCTCTAAGAGGTATCATAATGCTCCCCAGGGCTTTGGTGAAACAAACAGTGCATTAGGGATGAAAACCCTTCAGCACTTGTAAATCTCTGTGTAATTTATTCATTTGGTCAACAAACTTACTGAACACTATGCACCAAGCACTCGGCAGGCCCCGGGGATAGAAAGATGAGTGAGCCTCCCTCCCAGCAGGTGCTCACAGCCATGTGGGGAAACAGGCGGTCTCCAAGCTCCTCATAGGCACAGGGCCAGGGGAGCTGAAGGAGAGGTAGCTGATGAGCCTGGGTGTCAGAGAGGCTTCACAGGGGAGGCAAGAGCAGTTCAAGTGTGATGACCCAAAGGGGGAAGCCAGCCCAGAGGCGAGTATTCCCCCAGAGAGAGCAGTGGGGAAGGACAAAGAGGGCAGGTGACAGCATGGCTGATGGGGACGTGATGGGCAACTGCAAGCTGTCTGGCTGGGACCTTATCAGCAGTGAGGAGGTCAGGGTGGGAGAGGAGAGGGCGAGCTCACAGAGGGCCTTGCGGGCCATGTTGAGGGGGCTGGAGTCTAACCTGAAGGTCACAGGTGTCCATTAGCAGCCACAGCAGCTGTTCCTGTGGAGTCTGTCTTGTGCTCACCAGGAGGGAGTCCCTCCTGAGCACTTACTCTGCACTGTGCTGTGCCACAGGCTCACCGTCCCCTGCAAACTCACCTGGAAGGGAGGGTGGTGATTAACTGGGTTTTGCCCATGAAGCGACCTTGTATTTTGCCTGAGGCCACGCAGTGAGTCAGAAGCAGTGCTGGCTCTGCCAAGATGCTTTACCGCCTCTCTGGGAGCCTGGATGAAATACAGCCTCCCCCACCTTCCCAGGACCCCAGGACAGGTCTCTGTCTCCTCAGTCCCATGGTTTCACACTCCCAGCCTGCCCATCTCCCTCACCTAAAGAAGTCACCATCCAATCTGAATTTAACCGCCCTGCCAGGGACGAGACTGGACCTGCCAGGAAACCCCGTCCTTGAAGAGCGCACTTTGAAATCCTCTTCATTAGACTCCTAATGTGGGAAATTAAAACTGCGAGCTTGAAGCTTTTCAGGGCAGCCAAGAATATTTACGGTAATACCATTTTAGAAGATCAAATATTTATAATAGAGTAGACTCCATTGTGCTACCCATTGTCTCAGCCTCTGGGGCTGCGGCAGCTACAGCATGATGGGCTCGGTCATTAAAATGCTTTCAAAACCATATGTGCTTGGTAGCTCCTCTCTGAGAGGCACGGCGTGGCCCTGCACAAGGAATTTCACCACGTGACCATGAAGATGTGCCCCTCTACCCTTATCCCCCTGCCTGGGAGATGCCCCTCCACCCTTATCCCCCCGCCTGGGAGATGCCCCTCCACCCTTATCCCCCCGCCTGGGAGATGCCCCTCTAACCTTATCCCCCCACCTGGGAGATGCCCCTCCACCCTTATCCCCCCGCCTGGGAGATGCCCCTCTAACCTTATCCCCCCACCTGGGAGATGCCCCTCTACCCTTATCCCCCCGCCTGGGAGATGCCCCTGCCTTGTGCAGATGCTGGGTTTCCCATCAGGACCCTTCCCATCAATGCACCTGATGCTGTAATCACCACCTCCTTCCTGGATGCCCACCAAGGAGCTCGTTTCTTAAAGGGCAGATAGTATCTGTCTTCCCCAGGACCCAGCACAGGGTCTGACACATGGTAGGGATGGACGAGACCATTACTGAATGAACAACAGGCCCCAAACTCATAATTTTCTTTAAGAGCTGATTGTGAACCCGTTGAAGACGGGTTTTGCTGAATCTTTTTTTTCCTTTAGCCGTTTGCTGTGTAGGCTTTCTTGTAATCCACTCCAAGTTGCAAGAGTACTTTTTTGTTTGTTTGATTTCAAGTCATCCTTTCTAGGTCAAAAGTGGATCTCTTACTTGCTTTTTCTAAACCATCTTCTTCTTTCTCATCATCATCTGATATTAATCAAATAAGAATTTAATTCTTTGTATGGTCTAATTATTCTATTGATTTTTCTGCCATTTGCATCCCAAATTACCACCCCATTTGTCCTCTGGAAACTTTCTGTTTGAACTGACTCTGATGTGGGGATGTCCTGTGACCAAGCTGCATACCATACTCCCCTGTGGCTGGTCCACTCTAGGTTCGGAAGGAGAATAATGTTTTTCTGGCAGACGGTCAATCAATGTTCAGGTTTCTTGGCCTTTACAGAATGTCTTCTTAACAATAACTGAAAGGCTTCTATGTCCTTTTCCAGGGTTTTATCTGATAGCTCAGTTCAGTTCAGTCTCTTAATCGTGTCCAACTCTTTGCGACCTCATGAACCACAGCACACCAGGCCTCCCTGTCCATCACCAACTCCCGGAGTCCACCCAAATCCATGTCTATTAAGTCGGTGATGCCATCCAACCATCTCATCCTCTGTCATCCCCTTCTCCTCCTGCCTTCAATCTTTACCAGCATCAGGGTCTTTTCCAAGGAGTCAGCGCTTCACATCAGGTGGCCAAAGTATTGGAGTTTCAGCTTCAACATCAGTCCTTCCAATGAACACCCTGGACTGATTCCTTTAGGATGGACTGGTTGGATCTCCTTGCAGTCCAAGGGACTTGCAAGAGTCTTCTCCAACACCACAGTTCAAAAGCATCAATTCTTCAGCGCTCAGCTTTCTTTATAGTCCAACTCTCACATCCATACATGACCACTGGAAAAACCATAGCCTTGACTAGACGGACCTTTGTTGGCAAAGTAATGTCTCTGCTTTTTAATATGCTGTCTAGGTTGGTCATAATAGCTCAGTAGAATACAACTCAGGTCCAGGAGACAACAGCCCTAATCCCAGGAGAGTCACTTCTCTGGATGGTGCTTCCTGAATCAAGGATGAGAAGTGGAGTGTGTGTGGACTGTGGGGCTGGGGACCAGCATCTGTGTGTGGATTTTACACATGCAGCATCTATTTGCATGGACAGGCTGACAAGGACACATCAGAGTGTGGCCAGGAAGTCATGAGGCTATGCTTGGCTCGTGAAATATTGAGACTGATTTCTGGCTTAGCTCTGAAGGCCAAAAGAGGGCTTTGAGAGGGTTTCACATCAATTCTATTAGACAAGAAGTCTAATCACATACTCTTTGAAATATTTAAATAATTTAAATTTATTAGTTTGTCTGTACCCATATTCAGTTTCCACCTCCCAGAATGCTGATGGGTTAGTGACAAATGGCTTCTTTCGAACAACCCGCTTGCTTGTGTGTTCAATGATTTTACCCTTTATTATAGATCAGTGGTTCTCAAACTTGTCCCTGTGGCTGAGCACCTGGAAGTTATGGGGCTCTTTGCGGAACACCATGAAATACTGACATATTTAATCCCATTATATGAGCCAGCAGCAATTTTACTAGCAGAAAATATGACTATATTAATTTGTGCAGTATAATATGCAACCACAAACACACGTGTCCTAGAAGAAGAAAAAAAAGGCTGTCAAGCTGAGATTGGCTGTGTGTGTGATTTATCTTTTGTATTTGTTTGCTGCTTGTTCATTCATGCTGTTGTCTCCTGAAGCTGCCCAGCAGTCAGGGAGCAGTAGGTACCAAAGCTTTAAGAAAAAAAAAAAAAAAATCTGGATGAGAATACTGAGCATTTGTGAGCAGCAATCTGGGCCATGAAGGTCAGAAAGCCCCTTCCAGCTGCCCAGACATGGAGCTCTGATCTCAGCAGTCTCCAGGAACTCAGGCAGCCCCCAGCACTGTCCGGAAGCCCTATAGCTACTGACATATCTGGTTGAAGCACTAGATTCTGGTGTGAGTCAGCTCCCACGGAGATGACATCGCTGCTACTCTATATTCTCCAGCATTCTTAAGTCTGTTGGGCAAATCTCTTCCTCCTGAGCACAACAAGGCAGGTAGATATAGCTAGAAGGATGGAGAAAGCAGGAGTCAAATGTAAGTCACCATCTGACCACCCATGTTGCCCCGGAGAGGCCCTATCCACGTAATGCAGGACCTCTCACCTTTGGCCTGAGCTTGTGCTGCCCGAGGAAGAGGACAAGAGGCTCTTCATCTCTAACCCCTTGTTTCCTATAACAACCCTGCCTGGGCCCACTGCCTCAAAAGATCCTACCTATTTGAACCCACAGTCTTTACAGGTTCCAGTCTTCAACCAATGTTTCCACCACTTCTTTCTGTACCCACTGTGTCAGTTTCTTAAGGGTCTCACAACAAATTACCATACACTCAGGGCCTTAAAACAGCAGAAATTTATTCTCTCACAGTTCTAGGAGCCAGAATTCCAAAAATCAGTATCCTGGCTCAAAATCAAGATATCAGCAGGGCTGTACTCCCTCCAAATCTCTGGGGGAGAATCCTTGCCTCTTCCAGTTTCTGGTTCCCAGTATTCCCAGGTTTCATGATTCTAATCTCTGCTTCTGTCTTCACATGGCTTTTTGGTTCTTATAAGGATTTAGGTTTCAGTGTGTCTGCCCTATGATGCCCTCTTGCAACACCTACCATCTTACTTGGGTTTCTCTTACCTTGGGCATGGGGTATCTCTTCACAGCTGCTCCACCAAAGCGCAGCCGCTGCTCCTTGGATGAGGGGTATCTCCTCACCACCGCCCCTTCTGACCTTGAACGTGGAATAGCTAATCACACTAGGACCACAGCCTTGTCTAACTCAATGAAACTAAGACATGCCCGTGGGGCCACCCAAGACAGGTGGGTCATGGTGGAGAGGTCTGACAGAATGTGGTCCACTGGAGAAGGGAATGGCAAACCACTTCAGTATTCTTGCCTTGAGAACCCCATGAACAGTATGAAAAGGCAAAATGATAGGATACTGAAAGAGGAACTCCCCAGGTCAGTAGGTGCCCAATATGCTACTGGAGATCAGTGGAGAAATAACTCCAGAAAGAATGAAGGGATGGAGCCAAAGCAAAAAGAATACCCAGCTGTGGATGTGACTGGTGATAGAAGCAAGGTCCGATACTGTAAAGAGCAATATTGCATAGGAACCTGGAATGTCAGGTCCATGAATCAAGGCAAATTGGAAGTGGTCAAACAAGAGATGGCAAGAGTGATCGTCATCATTCTAGGAATCAGTGAACTAAAATGGATTGGAATGGGTGAATTTAACTCAGATGACCATTATATCTACTATTGAAGCAGGAATCCCTCAGAAGAAATGGAGTTGCCATCGTGGTCAGTGAAAGAGTTTGAAATGCAGTACTTGCGTGCAATCTCAAAAATGACAGAATGATCTCTGTTCATTTCCAAGGCAAACCATTCAATATCACAGTAATCCAAGTCTATGCCCCAACCAGTAACACTGAAGAAGCTGAAGTTGAATGGTTCTATGAAGACCTACAAGATCTTTTAGAACTAACACCCCCAAAAGATGTCCTTTTCAGTATAGGGGACTGGAATGCAAAAGTAGGAAGTCAAGAAACACCTGGAGTAACAGGCAAATTTGGCCTTGGAATATGGAATGAAGCAGGGCAAAGACTAATAGAGTTTTGCCAAGAAAATGCACTGGTCATAGCAAACACCCTCTTCCAACAACACAAGAGAAGACTCTACACATGGACATCACAAGATGGTCAACACTGAAATCAGATTGATTATATTCTTTGCAGCCAAAGATGGAGAAGCTCTCTACAGTCAGCAAAAACAAGACCAGGAATGGACTGTGGCTCAGATCATGAACTCCTTATTGCCAAATTCAGACTGAAATGGAAGAAAGTAGGGAAAACCACTAGACCATTCAGGTATGACCTAAATCAAATCCCTTATGATTATACAGTGGAAGTGAGAAATAGATTTAAGGAACTAGATCTAATAGATAGAGTGCCTGATGAACTATGGACTGAGGTTTGTGACATTGTACAGGAGACAGGGATCAAGACCATCCCTATGGAAAAGAAATGCCAAAAAGCAAAATGGCTGTCTGGGGAGGCCTTACAAATAGCTGTGAAAAAAAGAGAAGCAAAAAGCAAAGGAGAAAAGGAAAGATATAAGCATCTGAATGCAGAGTTCCAAAGAATAGCAAGAAGAGATAAAAAAGCCTTCTTCAGTGATCAATGCAAAGAAATAGAGGAAAACAACAGAATGGGAAAGACTAGACATCTCTTCAAGAAAATTAGAGATACCAAGGGACCATTTCATGTAAAGATGGGCTCGATAAAGGACAGAAATGGTATGGACCTAACAGAAGCAGAAGATATTAAGAAGAGGTGGCAAGAATACACAGAAGAACTGCACAAAAAAGATCTTCACGACCCAGATAATCACGATGGTGTGATCACAGAGCCAGACATCCTGGAATGTGAAGTCAAGTGGGTTTTAGAAAGCATCACTACGAACAAAGCTAGTGGAGGTGATGGAATTCCAGTTGAGCTATTTCAAATCCTGGAAGATGATGCTGTGAAAGTGCTGCACTCAATATGCCAGCAAATTTGGAAGACTCAGCAGTGGCCACAGCACTGGAAAAGGTCCGTTTTCATTCCAATCCCAAAGAAAGGCAATGCCAAAGAATGCTCAAACGACCACACAATTACACTCATCTCACATGCTAGTAAAGTGATGCTCAAAATTCTCCAAGCCAGGCTTCAGCAAAATGTGAACCGTGAACTTCCAGTTGTTCAAGCTGGTTTTAGAAAAGGCAGAGGAACCAGAGACAAATTGCCAGCATCCGCTGGATCATCGAAAAAGCAAGAGAGTTCCAGAAAAACATCTATTTCTGCTTTGTTGACTATGACAAAGCCTTTGACTGTGTGGATCACAATAAACTGTGGAAAATCCTGAAAGAGATGGGAATACCAGACCACCTGACCTGCCTCTGAGAAATCTGTATGCAGGTCAGGAAGCAACAGTTAGAACTGGACATGGAACAACAGACTGGTTCCAAATAGGAAAAGGAGTAGGTCAAGGCTGTATATTGTCACCCTGCTTATTTAACTTACATGCAGAGTACATCATGAGAAACGCTGGGCTGGAAGAAGCACAAGCTGGAATCAAGATTGCTGGGAGAAATATCAATAACCTCAGATATGCAGATGACACCACCCTTATGGCAGAAAGTGAAGAGGAACTAAAAAGCCTCTTGATGAAGGTGAAAGAGGAGACTGAAAAAGTTGGCTTAAAACTCAACATTCAGAAAACGAAGATCATGGCATCTGGTCCCACCACTTCATGGGAAATAATCAGGAAACAGTGGAAACAGTGTCAGAATTCATTTGGGGGGGCTCCAAAATCACTGCAGATGGTGACTGCAGCCATGAATTTAAAAGACGCTTACTCCTTGGAAGAAAAATTATGACCAACCTGGATAACATATTGAAAAGCAGAGACATTACTTTGCCAACAAAGGTCCGTCTAGTCAAGGCTATGGTTTTTCTAGTGGTCATGTATGGATGTGAGAGTTGGACTGTGAAGAAAGCTGAGCGCCGGAGAATTGATGCTTTTAAACTGTGGTGTTGGAGAAGACTCTTGAGAGTCCCTTGGACTGCAAGGAGATCCAATCAGTCCATTCTGAAGGAGATCAGCCCTGGGATTTCTTTGGAAGGAATGATGCTAAAGCTGAAACTCCAGTACTTTGGCCACCTCATGAGAAGAGCTGACTCATTGGAAAAGACTCTGATGCTGGGAGGGATTGGGGGCAGGAGGAGAAAGGGACGACAGGGGATGAGATGGCTGGATGGCATCACTGACTCGATGGACGTGAGTCTGAGTGAACTCCAGGAGTTGGTGATGGACAGGGAGGCCTGGCGTGCTGCGATTCATGGGGTTGCAAAGAGTCAGACACGACTGAGCGACTGAACTGAACTGAACTGCACTGAAGGATTTAGGACCCACACAGATAATCTAGGATGATCTTTAGTTTGATCACATCAGCCAAGACTTTTTCCAAATAAGGCCACATTCGTGGGTTCTGTGGAGAAAGAAATGGCAAATCACTCCAGGCGGGCTACAGTCCATGGGTCACAAGAGTCGGATATGACTTAGCAACTAAACCACCACCACATGGGTTCTGGGAATGAAGATGTGGACATCTTCATGTCCACATCCCCCCTCTTTAGAAAGAGGGGCACCATTCAATCCGCACCCCCCCAAGACAAGGTCACCCCAGCAGGAAATCTCAAACCAGGTATGATGCTAGTTCCCCCAACATCGCTGCTGGGTTCCCTTTCCCTCAATCTGCTCTTCATCCTCCTCTTGCCAACGGGGTCTCAGCTTAACCATATTGTTAGGGTCTAGATCACACATGGACAGGGCAGCAGCCACCTCGGTGAACCAACCATCCAGCAGGCAAACCTAACAGTTACATTTACCTTCATTCCCATCTCACCCTAAGGTCAGCACCTCATCCTGACCTCCTAGAAGGACATAGATTTTCCATACAGACTGTGATGTATCCCCAAATGATAATTTTTTAATTAAAATTTTAAACTTAGCTCCTAAAGATGATCTTTTGGGTACAAGGTTGATAATACTAAAGAAAAAAAGTATTATCGTTTCTTTTCTACCATTAGGATCAGAGACTGAAATTCTCGCAAGGTTAATTAAAGCTGAGAATTTCTGGGGGTCATTGGAAAGTCTTGTCTCCTCTGCTGCCAGAGAAATACTGTCCTTAAGATCGTGACAATTATAAAGCAGGTGATACTTAAGAACAGAGTTCCACCTCTGGGTGATTCCTTCAGGTGCAGCAAAACGGAAAGGTGAGCCCCTACCAAGCCCAGCCGGCTGACCAGACCTCCACCCCAGTGCCAGAGGAATTCTGCTAGGCCCAGGAATGAGGGTTCCCAACTTCACCCCACTAATCCTCTTCTGCTTTATCGCTTCCAGACTGCTCATCATTGCCAGAGAATTATCCTTTCTTGTGCTACTTGTCATCAGGCTGTTAAACTTCTTGCTCTTATGTATTCATTTCAGCCATTTGGATTTTCCATCTCATTGTCTCCTGTCTGCAGTACAGAATCAAAAAGGATCCTCTGCAACTCTTTCCAGTCCCAACGCGGTTCTTCTCTCCTTTCAGAAGGTGAAACTGTTCACCCCATGGGATCGGGATGGTCAGAGCATTTGCAGACGGTCCCACCTCCGGAGCAAATATGACCTCAGTGCATCTTGTAGGGTGCAGGGAGGCAGGAAATTCAGACACCGCTACTTGGTAAAACTCAGCATCACTTCCTAGCCGAGTCATTAGGAAATTATCTGTTTCTTTTAATGTCTGTGTCTCACCAGACTGTGAACTCCCAAGGACAGAGATAATAATAGCTCTAATAGCCACCACTTATTCAGCTCTTACCTGTGTGCCATGCAGTCTTCTAAACAGTGTAATGTACCTAATCTCATCTAATCCTCCACTGCAGCTCGGAGAGCTGGGTGCTGCCACTGTCTTCAGTTTGGGGATGAGGATGCTGATTGCAGAGAGGTTAAATGACTGGACTGGGGATGGACCTGGAATTTGAATTCAGTCCAATGTGCTCCAGAGCCTCAGCCTCTTAACCCCAGCACCAACCACAGCGCCTGCCACAGAGCAGGGGGTTCATGCAGTGTGATGAAAGGAGCAAGTAGGTGAATGAATGAATGTGCTCCCAGCTTCCCCTGTTCTTCCCAGGCTCAGCCTGTACAAGCATCTCCCCACCCCACTCCATCCTGTTTCATCAGCCCTGCCCTGCGGGGCAACTCTGCAGCCTAGCCCTTCCAACTGTGTCCAAGGTCTGCACCCTGATCTCTGCTGCAAAGACCTGAGCCTGATGCCTTCTGCATTGCCAATGAGGCACCAGAACAAGTGGGTGATTCTAAGGAAGAGGAACTTATCACGACTGCACAGTGAAATGTCCAGAGGATCCAAGAAAAAGAAATCTAAATTCCCTGCTGGCACTCTAGTGAGTCTGGCATCACAGATGGAAGGTAGGTGACTCAGTTCACCCCATCATCACATGTCTCCCTGTCATGAGTACGCTTTGTTTTTTTTTAAACTATTTAGCCTTGGGTCTGGGATGCCAAGGAAAGAGGCAGAAAGTAGGTGTGAGCAGACGCCTGGTCCTCTGAGTGTCCCACTGAGTTGGACACGATGCTCCTGGGGCTTCCATGGACTCAGAACCTCAGAGTGCAGAGGGCTCCTAAGGGTGCCAAGGAGCACAGGGACACAGGTGGGCTTTGGAGGCAGGCAGGTCCAGGGCTCCCTCCTAGCTGGGTGGCCTTGGACAAGTCTTTAAACCCTCATCTGCAAAGCAGGACAGTAAGGCCTGTCTTAGTCATGAAGATTAATAAAACATCAATATGTAAAGGGCCCCCCTAGTTCTCTAGAGGCCTGGTTAGGGATGGGCTGTGTTTCGCACTTTGGCCCTGCAGTGAGTCTGAAACCACAGCATTGTGTGGAACGCTGGTTAGATGCCCACGCCCTAGAGTGGGCATCCTGGGGCAGGTCTCAGCTCTGAAGCTCACCAGCTGCGTGGTAGCAGTTTTCCTCAGTGCTTCAGTGTCCCCAGCAATAAATAAGGAATCAGCTGCCCTTCCTGGCAGTTGCTGTGAGGATTAAATGAGACAAAAGTCTCGATCAATGTTCCTGTAACCAGTACCTCCCAGCAGAGTTCATGGCAGTGCTTTCATTACAAACCTCTCCTCATCACCAGGAAATACGGGAGTACTGTCACCTGGAGGGCCAGAGCCAGAAGACTCCTCCTCCCTCCCCAGTCCCCCCACTGGGACACCTGGTCAAAAAGCCCCAGGAAACCACCGGAGCCCTCAGAAGCCTGTGCCCACCTAGAACGTTCAGATCCCTGCCCCCAACCCCCAGAGATGTCCCAGCAATGATTCAGAGCTGAGGTCTGGGGTTCTGCACAGACCCACCTGGGTAGGAATCCCAGCTCCTCTACATGTGACCTGAAGCTAGGGACATAACCTGTCTGGGTCTCAATTTCCTCATCTGTAAAGTGGGGAGAATCATAGGATCCTATATCATGGGGTTGTGGTGAGGCTTAAACGAGATAATGGAAGTAATTCATTTAGAACAGACCTTGGCAAATAATGAACACTCAATAAAGTTTAGCTATAACCCTTTCTACTGTGCAGCCCTTTACACTGTATAAAACATTTTCACGTGCATTCTCTCTTCTTGACAATCCAGTCATAACAGCAGACCCAGGATGGGGGACCCTTCAAATTCATCAAGTCCTAGACATATACCAAGGCAGGAATTACCCTCTTTGGCAGAAAAACCCCAGGCTCAGAAAGATCACATGACAGTCCTGAGCCAAGCCTGCATAACACCAGAGAACATCCTTTTAATCACTGTGCCAGAGTATTTCCCCACCAAGGAAGAATGTCACCACACCCGTGAAGGCATTTAATTTTGTTACAGCCCTACGCATCTAGGTCACTTCTCTACACTGGCTCTGCTGGGTAAACAGCTCTGCTACGTGTCACTCCAAGAAGAAGCCACTGTTACAAGCCAAAGGGTGTTGACATGCTGGAAACAATTGCCACCTATTTTCATTCTGCAAATAAACGCCATGGTTCTGGCCAGGGGCAGAGTGACCTCAGTATAGATGAGAGCCAAGCCCTGTTGACGAACCCCTCCAGGCTGAGATGATGGCCCCTGCTTGGCTGGTTTCCAGTATGTTCTCCCTATTAATATGCAGGCTGTCAATTTCTTATTGGAAATTGTGTTCTTGCATACATCATGAAAGCCGTGACCATATTCACATCCCTCAAACACTTGGCTGTCTACCCAAGAGATCCCCTTATCTAAAAGGCTCAAGGCCTGAGTAATCCCTCAAGTTCACAAGACACCCTTTTAAGAAAGCAGCTAAGGCTAAGCCCAAGCAGCAGACACATCTTCTGCCCAAGAGAGGAAAGAGTGGGAGAGATGAATAGCCCCCAAAGGTAGAACCTTCTAATTTACTTTAAAAAATGAGAATGTATTCATTCTTCAGCCTTGTAGTCCCATCATGGAGCTGCCCCAGGCCACACAGCATGTCCAAAATACGTTCTATGGAATACTCTGAGGATGTTAATAAATAATTCACTGGGGACAAAAGGGCAGTGGTGGTGAGGGGGACTCTTTGCCAGTTAAGTTTGGGGGGACTAGAGAAAATTATGCCAATGTCCTTCCTTCTCAAGCTTTTGCGAAGGCTGGTGTGGATGAGCTACTAGAGAAGGGCCCAGCATGTGATGCTCGCAAACTTGTTTGAAGACCCTCACTCGAGGATGCCATTCAATACGGTGATGCCAGAAGCACCTCTGCCCCACTCCGGAGAACTCTGTAGAGATAGAGACCTGCCTCGTCCATCTCTGCTTCCCCAAAGCACCTGAGCCTATAATAAAAGTTTGTTGAATTGAGCAGAATTCTAAGCCCCTTAATTCTAAAGCTGTTTGTCAGCAGCTTTCCAAGGACTCTGTCCTTGGAATTCTCGAAACAGATTTTAAACGCTCTCAAGTGTCTCTGATTTCTTGGAATAATTTCTACTTTTGCCTCGATTAAATACAGCTTAGGTTCCTGCCCAGGATGTTACTGGTTTCTAAGAACTCCCCGCTAGGATACTGGGCCCTTATCCTTAGAAACAAGAGAAAGGCAACCAGCCCAACACAAGTTCAAGACTGAGCTCCTGTCTTCCCTGGTGTGGGGCCCTGGGTGATTCTCTGCTTCTCATCTGGAACCTGGGCTTGATTACTTCTCAGGCTCATGCGGAGGCTTTAATAAGAGAGTGCAAGTGACATACCTGGCAAGTGGCAGGCCCTTCCTCAATATCAGACCGTTCCCTGTCATACTTCCAAAGGCCTGAATCACAGAGACAGGCTCAGCCTAACGGCTGGGAGGTCCCTGGTGGAGGGGAAAATGCAAACCTTTACCTGACAGTTATGACCGACGCCATGGAAGAGCTCGGAAACATGAACTCCACCAATAGCAAAGTTATGCACATCTTAGAACCCAGACCTGGATTCCCAGCCAAGAAAGCCCAGCTTACAGAGGCCTTCTCCTCAAGGGAAGGCGTTTACACTTTGTCAAAACCACAGAATGCCTAGTACTTAGCCTGAGGTTTTAGCAAATAGTTCATAAGCCTCATCACCAAACTTGGCTTCCCATTCGGAGCACTTCCGTTTACACTGTGCAGTCAGCAGCTCCTGGCCAGCAAAACTGGGGTGGGGGCCCACACCTGGCCCAGGGTCCCCACCTAGCCACTGAGTAACTGTGTGATTTGAGACAAGCTACCAACTGAATGGACATGAGCTTGAGCAAACTCCTGGAGACCGTGAAGGACAGGGAAGGCTGGCATGCTGCAGTCCATGGGGTCGCAAACAGTCGGACACTATTTAGAGACTGAACAACAACAAATGTCTTTAAGCCTCAGTTTCCTCACCTATAAAATGAGAATCCTAATATCTATGAGAAAGTCATCACAAAGGTGCATGAAAGGACTTTGTACACTGCATAGTGTTCAAAGAGAGGTGGTCTTGGCCCCGACGACAGACTAACTCAGCACCTTTGCTGTTCCCTGATCCGCTGGGCGATTCTGAACGTGATCTTCTCGCCCATCCAACCTGGCACATGGAGCAACCTTCCCTTTCACGTTCAATTCCACCAGAGCTACAAGAGCACCTACTGTGTGCTGGGTGCCTGGCCAGACTTGGGGATGACCAGGACCCAGCCCTTGGCTCTCAGGAGACTGTTTCATGCGCAGAGCCAAGGCACATGCCCTCTCTGGAGGACCGCAATGCCAAGCAGAAAAAATAATGCCGAGGAAATAATTTTAAAAGAAGAACGGTCTACATGCACAAAACCATCCTTTAAAATGACACATTTGGATAGATACATAGTTGTTAATTTACCTCTGTAATTTTTAATTGCTTTAAAGCACAAATTTTCTTCCAAATAAAATCTCTCCCAGAGCTCCAATGTATTGCAATGACAACAAGAACGACAAAGAGGCTGTGGAAAACATATAAGCAGAGCTCCTGGGGTTGAATGAGCAGTCGGATGTCACCCCTTGCCCAGATTGAGAACTCCCAGTCTACCTGACAAAAAATCACAGAGCCACTAAAAATTATTGTTCTAAGGAATAGGTACCAGCAGAAGAAAATGATCATATAATGATAAAAAATCAAGAAGAAAATACCAGGTGCACCTGGGCTCCTACTGATGGGCTGCACATCGAGGTGTGAGTCGTGGGGTTTCAGGTTGATTTTAAAAGTAACTGTGTCTTGCCAGGGGAAGACAGGGAGCATGCATCCGCTGGGGGCATGCAGTGGAGGAGGAAGTAGGATTTTCCAGGTGGGATTGAAGGTGCTTCAGGGCAGGAACCTGCATTTGTAGATAAAGGGACTAACTGAGCAGAGATCTGGGGACTGCGAAGTCTGGAGGTTAAATGGAGCACAAAGTCAGAGGAGAGAAATTGGGAGGAATGAGGCAGAGGAACCTGTCGTTGGTGTTTTTCTTTGACTTCCAGGCAGCAGAGAGCTGTGTTGGGGGGTGGGGTGGGAACATGGAGCTGTCTCTGTTCTCTTGTGGAAAGAGGATCCAAGGGTGCTTCCTGACATGGTCCCTGGGGGAAAGAGCTCCCCAGCTTCCCTCTCTGTCTCTCCTAGGAGCCAGGGCCCTGGGCATCCTTGCCAAGGTCACTGGTGAACCCCAGGGAGCTCTGTAGCAGAGGCTGGCTCAGGGGCGGCCATAAGAGGGCAGGAGAGGGCTGGGAATGGGTCGGCAGGCAGCCCCAGCTGGTGTCCCAGCCAGGCCTGCAGCTGGAGGCCCTGGCAGCCTGCTCTGGCCCGGAGTCTGTGTGTAGGCGGGGTGTAGGGAGGAGAGAGAGAAGGGAGGAGGAACAAGACTAACACTACTCTTTGAGGACAAAGGCCGGGACAAGAAGGGGACAACGTCAGCCAGACTTGGGCTGGATTCCCAACTGAACCACTTCCTGGCCATGTGAGATCAGATGAGTTAACTGTCTTCTCTGTGCCTCATGTCCTCTTTGGCAAGTTGGGAGATGCTAGTAGCAAAGTTATGGAGGTGTTAGTCTTAATGTACTGGCCAGCGCCAGTCCTATATACACGGGCATAGACCGAGGGCTGTGTGTGGTCAGGGCCGGAGCTTCTCTCACCTTTACTGGAAGAAAGTCCCCTGGGGGCCCATGGGCAGCCTCCCCAGAGCCTTTCTCTGCTGGACCACACACACCCCTCTTACCCACTTCCTCTCACTCCACCCCCATCACTTTCTCAGTCAACACCAGGAAACCACTTACCCACCCAATGCCCTGACTGCTAGGAACCCAGCCTCCAACCTGCTGGAATGTGCTCCCAGGTGTGGGGTCCCATCCAGGGTTCCCTCCAGACCTAGGGCCCCATCTGCATGGTTCGCTTCCCCAGAATGAGTGAGACCAGAGTGCACACACAAACACACACAGGCTCTCTGAGTGCAGACACCAGAAGGAGGCCTCTCCAGTGAGTGGCCTGAGACAATCAAGGTCCCAGTCCCTTCCTCTTCTGCACCCTACCCTCCCTCACTTTGTCCCTTTTAGGACTTTGCTCCCCAAAACTACAGGTTAGTGATATGTGCAATGGATCCCCCTTCACTGACTCCCCCAGGGCATGGAGATGAGGATCACCCTGTGTCTCTCTCTCCTTTGGGTTCCTAGCCCCTAACAGAGGGCCTGCTTATTGGTTCACACTTGATATATGTTTGTGGGCCAGAGGTCACTGGATTATGTTCCTGTCACCTGGGACAACCAGGGGCCACTAACTTCCTTGCATCTCACACAGATGCGCCAGCTGCTCTGTCCTCCTCCCCTGCCCTCACCCCAGATCCTGCAAACAGGAGCAGGAAGCCCCAGGTCCTCTCTAGGTCCTTATAATCAGGCGGTCACAGAAACCTTTGAGAACCTGACGAAAGCAATAGAACTTCTTCCCAGAAAAAGTCACCTGTGCATTCTTTTCTACACACATTTTTAGAAAACCTAATGGATGCCCCCACCCTCCCACCCCTGCCAAGGCCACTCCTGAGCCCTCCTGGGCAAGAGGCCCTGCACCAGTTCCTAGCATAGCTCTCCTCACCCTTAGTGTCAGATCAGGACTAGAACCAACTCTGCAACCAGAAGCAATTTAGTTTGCCTCTGTGGGCCTCAGTTTCTGCATCTGTAACTGGTAGTGAGGATAAACACAGAGCTGGCTTTACAAAGTCATTTAAGGAGCAGACGTGCTCATGTGCAGAAGCGCTCTGGCTTATCTGGAGGGCAGCCTCCCTTCCAGGCTCTGAGGAGGGTGCATAGCCCCTACCCTTGGAGAGCTATTGTTAGAGGTCCAAGCTTCATATCTAGGACATAAAAGGAAGGACTGTGTTCTTGGCCCCAATCCCCCGTCCCTCAGTTTTCTGTCTCTATCAGTGCCCAGGCTAGAAGCTTAGGCTCTTTTTCTCCCCAGTGCCCTGCAGCCTCTCCTTCACAGACGTGCGTGTTTTATCCCTTTGTTTTTGCTGTTTCATCACTCAGTCATGTCCAGTTCTTTTTGTGACCCCATGGACTATAGGCCACCAGGCTCCTCTGTCCATGGGATTTCCCAGGCAAGAATACTGGAGTGGGTTGCCATCTTAGATATCTCTTAATTCTGTCCTGCTCTCTCCCTCTCATTCTCTTATCTGGAGGGCTCCAACAGTCCCTTGTCCATAGACCTGCCTCTTCAATTTATTCTCAGAAGAATATCAGGGAGGTGTCCCTAAAACACCAATATGAGCATGTCAGTTCCTTTCTTAGCACTCCTCAGTGGCTCCCCACCCACCCACCCCTCCGAGGAAAAATCACACACATGGCCCCTGATTACTCACTCATGGCCCCTGATTCATGAGGCCTTGCTGACCCCATCTCCCCATGGTCCCTAAGGACTTGAAGCTCATGAGTGTTTGCTGCTCTCTCTGGCCCCTGGACCTTTTGCACATGCCATTGCCCTTTCTAGCACACTCATCCCTAGCCTTCCTTCTCTTCCCCATCTCCTCCCACCTTCTCCAGCCAGCTGCTAGGTGTCCATCATCTCTCCACTTAAACCTCACAGGCCCTGGGAAGCCCTCCTGTCCCTTTTCCCCAGGTCTGGATTAGTAGCCCTTGCCCTGTGCCCCTCTGCCAAAGCACCAACTTCTCTGGTTTAGGTCAACCATCATCCTGTTCAGGCACAAGCTCCACAAGGGTGGGGACCAAGCCAGAACTATGGCAGCCTCAACCCCTAGCAGTGCCTAGCCTGTGGTTGAAGGATGTTCCAGAAGAGTGAGCTGAATAAACGGATGATCAAACGTACACGTGGGGTGAGAGGAGGCACATGAAACCGAAGCCATGGCGTTGGAGGACTACCTTCACATGCTCAGGACTACTGGCATGCTCAGGGACAGTACGGTTCCCCATCTCCTCTGCTGTCCTCTGTGACACATTCCTTATCCTATAGAAAACCCCTATCCCAACAGTAAACTGCAAAGAAGCTTGGAACCCAATTAACTGGTGGAATAAAAATAACCAGAGCCAACATTTAGCTGCCCTGGGCATTGTGCTGAGCTCTCTACAGGGGGCACTCTATTTAATCCTCAACAAAAGCTGTATGAGGCTGCTGTCCCATTTCACAGATTAAAAAACCAAGGCATGGAGAAGGTAAGGGGTTTTCCAGGAACCCTCAGTGGGCTCTCACAGCCTAGCTGTCTCATCTGAGGGCCCAGTATTTATCCCTCCCTTCACTCCCTGTTCTTACCCAACTGAGAACTAGCCCCACCAAGGCCATACAGCAGATTCACAGAGATCTGGACCATACTCTGGGTCTAGGACTCTCACCCTCGCCACCCTGCCTGCTCTGGGCAGCCCCCAGGTCCAGAGGCTGCCACCCATTTCCTTCTAATGGACTATTACCTGGACACCCTGAGGTGCTCCCGGAAAGCTGAACTCCTCTCCGGACCAGCAAGCGTATGCGCATGAGGTCATGCATATTACCCCGGGTTCCTGCCCCCAACTGGCCATATAAGGAGCTCAGTTCTTCAGGAGGCTTGATGGTGACTGCATCACAGCTGCCAGGATCTCATCCCAAACCCCTCTTGGCCCAGCAACCCTGTTTGGAGCTGCATCCCATCCCCGTTTTTGTATCCCCCTCCCTGGTTCCTGCCTGGACACTGTCACTCCCTCATATGGGATTCAGGTTTTCCAGCTAAGCCCAGGAAGCCTGGGGAGGTGCCTGCGGCGGGGATGGGGTGGCAGAAAAGGGCCCAGACCCTCCTCCACGTCATTCAAGAGGCTCCCTGCTGGAGCTGTTCGTGGAACAGAATTCCACGTATGCTTTTGTTTGAACAAAGGATTTCTTCTGACTGTGAGAAAAAGCCTTCAAGCCTCTAAAGCCAGCTCCAACCCTGAGCAGCTTCTGCCCTCCCTCCAAGCCTCCAACCTCCAGCAAAGACGGATTCCAGCCTCTCTCCCTTGTTGTCAACTTGCAGATATTTATAGCATCACCATGTCCACCAGAGAGCGTAATGGGCTTTTTAGGCTAAACCAATTAAACTCTCCTCCCGTAAGTCATGTCTCCTGGATCGCTTCTGCTGCCCTTCTCTGAACTTGTTCTGTCTTCATTATCTCGGCTCTTCGTGCGGGGAGGACAGGACCTGGGAGTACACACTGGTTGCTGGGGAGTGTCTGCCTCTCTTTCCAGCCCTGCCAGCATCTCTCTGCCACTTCTCATTCCTTGGTGGTGCGGACACGCTCCAGATCTGCTCTATGCAGTCAACCCCCTTGAAAACTGGGAAACAGAATATTCTCAAAGAGGGGTCATTGATCTTTCCCTCCTTTTTATCCTTGCTCGCCCCAATCCACAACAACGCAGCCTCTCAACCTACAGGAAACGTGCTGGGCCGGCACCATGAAGGGTGCCACGTGCAAAGATGATTGAGTTCTGGGATGTGCCCCCAGCCCCACAGTTTGATGGAAGTTGCTGCAAAGCACTTCCCAATGGTTGGTTGTGATCCCAAGGGCCCCTGAAGTTAATGCAAGGAATTCATCTGCTTAAAGGCAATGATACTATGTTCCCCTTTCTTTTCTAAATTAGTAAAATAATTACTTTTTTAAATGGGATGGTATAAGTGCTCAGAAGGCATGCCCATGAAAGGGTACCTACCTTGAGTCCACTGAGGTCAGATCAGCCTGCTAACATGGGCTCATCACTCAGCCGATGGTTGAGAACCATCCTGGTGGCTTTCACTATCATGCAGTATTAAATTCTCTTTATGTTTAGTGATACTCTGTTTAATTTACACTCAGTATGGACCATTGATTTAAGACAAGAAGCATAAGGAACTCTGAGATGGAAATACAATATCAAGTTAATGAGGAACATAAAAAACAGAATAATTTTGAAATTTTCCCTAGAACTCCATAAACCAATGCTAAAAAGAGAAAACATACAGTGGCAATTATAGTCAACTTGGCTTTTTTATTTATTAAGAATGAAGATGCTCCACTTCTGTAATATGTTTTTGAAAAGTGTCTACAAATAGCACTTTCAAACTTTCTCTTTCATCTCAATATTGAATGGAACAAAACTCTACATTTAAAAAAAAAAAACTGATTTTTCAAAACACAAAAATTTCAATAACTCCAAACAAGAGATCCCAAGAACAGTTTTTATGGTACAACTATAATTACAACCTGAATTTCAAAATATATTTGCTCCCCAAATGAAACATAATGTATCAAATTAAAATTTGTCAACAAATCACCTTTTTATATAATTAAACAGCATTTATCTCTTATTCAATGGGGAAAATGCCCAAATTCAGCTTTAAACATAATGGATATGTTTACTCTTTAAAGAGTAAGTAAAGAGTAAATAAACTTTATAATATAACCTTTAATAATACACTGAACTAAAATTACATTATTACATTTTAAATTCCTGTCTTATATACCAAAGAAAAATTACAAAATAATTTTAAAATATTCATTAGTGTTGTTCCAAGTGGGAATATATGAGATTACCTATCTCTTTATTCCTAGATAATCTCTACCACTAGGAATAATAATGCAGTGGGTCAAGCTTGGGCCTTGGGGGAAAACACACCTGTGTCTGAGGCCTGGCCTAGCTACTTACTAGCCACGTGGCTTTAGTAAGTCACTTAACTTCTCTGAACTTTGTTTCCACATCTTTTAAAATAAGATGTACCATACCCAACAAATAAGATGTACCTTTTATTGGTTCTTAAAAGGATTAGAAACAGCGTGTGGAAAAGATCTTGCATCAAGTCTAACAGAGACGTGATAGAAATAGAAGACATTATAAGGTATTTTAGTAAGCTTCTTTTATCTGCCTAGCACCCCTTTTCCATGTCTCTTTCTTTGGCAAACTACTCCTTCCTCTGTCTAATCATGTGATCCTAGTGAGGCTGCCAATATCCCTGGCCTGTGCCTGGCTGAAAGGATGTGTGTGTAACCAAGGCCACATCAATCCTCCTCCCCGTTCATAGTGATTGGTCAAAGGGCTAAGAATGTGACTCAAGAGGGCCCAATCAGAACACTCTGGTGGGATTGGATATAAGGATAATGGGAGAGAGATTCATCCTCCATGGACAGTGATCAGTGATGCAATAAGCTGGAGCTGACAGTGGTCAGATTCTCTACCACATAGAAAAGGTTCTTCCGTGGAAAAGAATGAGGTCTCTGTATAGAGAGAAGAGCAAAGAGACGGAATAATGAGAGAGGGGTGGGGAGGAAACGAGAGATGTAGGAAAGGAGAGTGAGAGAGACAGAGAGACAGGAGAGAAAGGAGCTCCCATCACAGCTACCCTGTATCCATCCAGCCATGTCCGATGCTAGTACCCCCTCTTTATTCCTAGTTATGTGAGTCAATACATTCCATTTGGGTTATGCTGATTTGTGCCGAGTTTCTGTTGGTTACCATCAAAAGCATCCTGATGAATTCAGACATGTACATGTAACACATAAGACGTGCACACAAATGTAGCACAATTCAGGCAGAATGGTAAGCACCATAGAAGACATACCAAAGGTGAGCAAAAGTACAGGAAATGGAGCAGTCACATCTGACTGGCTCAGGTAGGTGGCAATCAGGAAGGACTTCCAGTTGGGGGAAGGCATTTCCAGCAAAGCCTTGAAGAAGAGCAAGCAATCAATGGATGTTGTATTTATTATTTCATGTTTTAAGGGGCAGTGAAAGCATACTTCCTCTCATCCAACCTCATCGCTTTCAGACCCGCACAATAAAACCAGAAGGTGATGTGACCTTCTCCTATTTCACCACAACGAAAGATTAGTGTTAAAGAAAATGTTTCAGAAAAGTTCCCAGAGAGATTTTTCCTGAGCTTTGCAGCTTACCCACATCCCCCCCAACCCTAAATACTAATTAGGTGCCAACAAGGTGGGAGTGTGAAGGATACGCAGAGAAACCAGATTCACCTGCCAGCCTCATGGACAGACAGCCCCCTGGGAGTGGCTGAGGGCATCACATCACATCACTGGGGAGAGCCGTGAAAGAAAGCAATGAGAAGAGAGACGGGAAGTAGCTGTAGGGTGGAGCGTGCAGGGAGCCATCTCAGATAGGTGGGCCAATGCTTCGTTCAGGACTGGATAGAGAGAAGGAGACCATCACTGGCTCATCAGGGCAAAGGACCAGTGTGTTCAGAGGCTCAGAGGTGGGGAGGAGCATCTATTAGGGGAATTGAAAGAGAAATATGGATACAACAGGACAAGAGCAAGGAGGTTGGAAGGGAATGAGGCCTGAGAGACAGCCAAGGGCTCAATCACACAGAGTCATGACGGCCACGGAAGGAGTCTGGGTTTATTTTGTAGAAATAGGAAGCCCTGTTTTCTTGGGATCCAAAGTCACTGCACATGGTGACTGCAGACATGAAATTAAAAGACGCTTGCTCCTTGGAAGAAAATCTATGACAAACCTAGACAGTGTATTAAAGCAGAGACATCTCTTTGCTGACAAAGGTCTGTCTTGTCAAAGCTATGGTTTGTCCAGTAGTCATGTATGGATGTGAAAGCTGGATCATAGAGAAGGCTGAGCACCAAAGAATTGATGCGTTTAAACTGTGGTATTGGAGAAGACTCTTGGAAGCCCCTTGGACTGCAAGGAGATCAAATAAGTCAATCCAAAAGGAAATCAACCCTGAATATTCATTGGAAGGACTGATGCTGAAGCTGAAGCTCCAATACTTTGGCCACCTGATGTGAAGAACCGACTCACTGGAAAGGACACTGATGCTGGGAAAGACTGAGGACAGGAGGCAAAGGGGGCGACAGAGGATGAGATGGTTGGATGGCATCACCGACTCAATGGACATGAGTTTGAGCAAACTCCAGGAGATAGTGAAGGACAGGGAAGCCTGGTATGCTGCAGTCCATGGGGTTTCAAAGAGCTGGACATGACTTTGTGACTGAACAAAACCAGGGAAGCCCCTATAAAGATTTAAGTGAGGAGATGACAAGATCTCTCCCACCCCCATTGCTTCAAGCCCGAATCCTAAATTTTGCCCCATCAGCCCCACATGGAGAGACCTGATGGGGGGCCCAATGCCACTCACCTGGGGGGAGGCACCTCTGGGAGCCCCGTGCCACTGTCCTGATGGCCAGCACTCGTCTCGTGTCTGTTGCTCAAGCTCCAGCCTTACTTGTCCTGAAGTCCGTTTTCTCTGAGATTTGGGCCTTCCCAGCTCTCATCACTTCTCCTGGACTGGAGCTTCCAGAAGTATCACGCCCCACACACAAATACACATACACACACAAGCATCTGAATCAGAATCACCCAAAGACCTTGTGTAAAACCCACTCCAGAAGCCCCTCTCCAGAGAGGCTGGTTGGGCAGGCCTGGTGTTCTTAGTTTGTTGAAGCTTCTGAAGGCTTCAGAGGAATCTCCGAATGTGAGGTAGGGCTCGTCACCTGGCCTCCCTCCCCAGGGCCGACCCCTACATGCTGGCTCACCTGTTTGCCCTCTTGCTGGACGTGCACACATGAATAACCTTCCCAGAGCACCCCCACCTCTCCAGATTCCAGGTAGCCAAGCTTGTCTGCCAGCCCCACACCCCCGGGTATTTCCTGCACGACACCCACCACCACCACCACCCAAGTGCTGGACATCTGAGCCACCAACACCTGTCGTCACTCTGTCCTCCTCCCCATGGGTTCTGGCTGCTCAAACTTCCCCTCCCTGCAGCATGGGCTCCACAAGCCCCACAGGCAGGTCTGCTCCCTCATACTGCATGTCTGAGCATGTGGGCTTTATGACTGCACAGCCCTGACTTGGAATCCTGGCATTGTTACTGACCAGCTGGGCAGCTACAGACAAGTTACTCTCTCTGAGCTTCCATCTCTTGTCTGGGGAATGGAGCTAATAGAGTTTTTGCTCTGAAGATTAAATGAAATAATACATTTAGCAGTTTCCAGCACATAGCCAGTACTCACTAAATGTTAGCAACTATTGCTACTATTACCATGATTACTATTATTATTTCTGGCCAGGGGAGATGTGCTTGACAACCATTCTCATGAATAGTGACAGGAGCCCTCCCTCCCTGAGTGAGGAAACTGGTCCACACACTGTCACAGGCGATTCGGGAAACGGGAGATGGCAGGAAGTTATTGCTCCAGGAACCAGTTGTCCTGTCCTCTAGGGTGGGGGTAGCATATACCTGGTGCTGAATTTTCAGGAAGGAAAGGGTCTGAGTTCCCTGTTCCTTCCTCCCACTTCTGCTGCTCTGGCTAAAGTCTATTTTTATCAGCTTTGTATTCCCCTAAGCTGAGATGTTTGGCTGCAGGGAACAGCTTCTCCAGGGCTGGGGGGGGGGGGGTGCGGAGCGGGGGGGGAACTCATAACCTCCAAGCCTCTCTCTAAAATCAATTGCATGAGCGGTTCTGCTGCCCTGGCACCTCCGTGTGCTCCAGCTGGGGGACCAGCTGTCTAGGAGTGGGGGCTGCCAAGCTGGGCTGAGGCATGCCCAGCCCCGGATGGGAGAGGAATGCATTTCCTTCCAACCCAACTGCCTGAGGGTGGCCTGAACACTCCAGGGCCAGAGCCAACATGGACACAAACCCACATGTGAGCCATCTCCTTACCTGGCACCTATAGGCTGTGTCAGGAAGTGAGCTGCCCAGAACCACACCCATTAGAGTTGGCAAGGACCTCAGAGATCATCCCTTCCAATCCCTCCATTGACTTCTGGGGATCTGCATCCTCACTGAGGCAAAGCCACAGCTCCTGGCCTCACAGTGACCTCCCTGGAGACTCGCTGGCTGTGCTGCTCGGCCAGGTCATCTGTTGACTAGAGTAACAGCTCCATACCTGGCTCGAGCAGCACCCCTTTCCAGACATATGGTTGGCCCTTGGTCCCTCTCTGTTTACTGCCAGTATCGCCTCTCTGTTTTTTTTCCCTTACGGGAAGAGCCAAAGGGGCCAGACAGGGCCACAGCTACTGAATGGCTCTTCTGAAAAGCAGACTGTTACTCCAGCAGCTCTGGAATGTCTAGAAGGATGAAATGGGACTGCTGTGTGCAGAGGTGGGGAGTGCCCTGGTCCCTGCTTCAGCTCTGTGTGTTTAGGGTTACGGTGCTTAAACAATGCCAAACCCCAGATTCCAAAGCATGTGGGCATCATTTTCACACTCGCACCTCCCAACATCCCTGGGAGGGTAAGGTCAGGGGCTTTACAGCAACCACAGTCTGTAGATCAGCATCTGAGTTTTGCTTAGTCGAGTGAGCAGCCCAGTCCATGGCTCCCATACTTCCTACACTGAATTGAGAGGTTGGAAACCAGTTTAGTGCCACATTCCCAGGGCCAGGCACAATTGGTGGCGTGAGATGTACTCTATGCATGGTGCATCAAGTCCCTCAAAATTTATGGGGTTTCCAAACAGGTGTTGGCCCTTTCTACACCGCATCCTTGGATGAAATAGAAAATGGTTCCCCTTCCACAATTCTGCTGAGAAATTGTTATAATATACTGATTTTGTTAGTACAAGACACCTGAGTGCCAGGAAACTGTCACAATTCATTTATAAGTCCACAATGTATACAACATGAACAAGGCCCCCGTGACTGTGGATCTGTCCCCTGCACAGTGGTATGGGGTGACCTGAGCTGACAGCTCTGCTCTTTCTCTTATCTCAGATTCTTCCAAAACGGCCCCATCGAGACCTCTGATTGTCTCCTTCCATTGCCTGAACAGTTGGCTCGGCCTGGGATGGTCAACCTGTGGTTCCCCATAAATTCAGAGAGCAGATTGATGGGTCCCTAAGTGCCTCCTCTGCTCTCCCCAACCAGAGGCCCCCGGGTAGAGGGAGGAGCACAAGCCAACATCTGCTTGGAACAGGAAGCGGGCAGGAGGCTGGAAGCTGCCTCTGGCCATGTAAGTAAAGGATGCTGATGGAGGCCATAGGTACAGAGAGTCAGGACAGCATGGGAGAGAAATAAATAGAGACGCAAAGCCAAATGCATCCAAAAAGCACTGAGACTCTCTTTCCAAGGTCTCTCTCTAAGCCGGGGAAGGAAAATTCTAGCTAACTTCCTCCCCAGAGGGGAACATGAGAGGAGAGGGCCAGGAAAGCTGACTCCTGGGCCTCAGGCTCCTACAGAGGCTGGGAAAGAACATTAAACTCCTGGATACACTCCACCAGCATCTCTCCGAATGCGGGGAGAAGAGAAAAGTCAGGCAGTGGGTTAGTTAATTTTCTGTTTCCTTTAGGAGCGAGGAAGACAGCTTTGCTCCCACTTCCCCTCACTCACCCCACCCCCTTCCCTCCATCTGGGCCCTCACCCTGGTCACTGCCTGTGGGCTCATTATCTGCCCACTGATATTCAGAAGGATTTCATTACATCGCAGATGCAGTCATGGAGAACTTATTAAGGAAGTTTGAACTAGCCAACACTTCCCACAAAAAGCCAACTTAAATACCATGCAAAGGCTCCATTTATGGTGTCAAGGAAAACACCCAATGCATAGGGTCAAAGAAATGCTGTTGCTCTTGTTTGATGCAGAGGGTGCTGCCAGAAAACCGAGGGAATATTGCTAATATCTATTTGGGGAAAACATGGATTAAAAATAAACAGACTGAGCTGAGGGCAGACATGTGATGATGGAGCAAATGTAAAAAGCAAGTGTAAAGATGCTCAGTCACAGATTTTGAGCCTGAATGATCAGCTTTATTTGTTCCCTATACAGCTCATAATTTTAACCTTTTATTATGCAAATCAGCCAGTTTGGCTTTACACTGCCAAAGGAGGCTTGGCATGATTAACAGATCACATTTGCCAGTCACTTCATCTATGAAAAGGTGGGTTAGCTTGAAAGAAATTATTTAAGTTATTTTCAACGATTTGAACATGGAGACATGGACAGCCTGAGTCAGCATTCTTTCCCAAAAGCTGATGCAGAGAAACACCTAGGTAGGGTGTGGGAGTGCATGGGACGACCCGGATAATTTCTGGGGTCCAGAGGAATAACCCTCTCCCCCTCCCACTCCCATATATGCCAGTGAACAGCCTTCAGCCTCCTGAGGTTCATGACAGAGGCCAAGCTACCCAGGTAGGAGGGTTTAGGCTTTGTTGTCCTTGGGAGCTCTCCAGGGTCCTGAACAGCTTCTGCTAAAACTCTTTCTGACCTAGTAGACCCTCAGGCCTGGAGCTGGGCCCACCACCTCTGTCTTCCAGGCTTTGCCCTCCGGATACCAGCTACACCAAATATAAACAGCTTGCCAGTGTCTGCATCCTCCTCAGTTTTACACCACATGAAGAAGCAGTGAAGTGTAGTTGAAAGAAGCTGGACTTTCAAGTCAGATAGACCTGGGTTTGAATCTCAATTCTATACTCATTTTGTGAATTGGGCATGTTGTCCCTTCCCTTTGAGCCTCAGCTCTCATTTCTAGAAAATGAAATAATAACATTCGTTGTTTAAGGTCATTGAAAAGATTCTAATAGTTGGTGACTATGAAACACTCATCTTGTGTCTGACATACAGTAGGTGCTCAGTAACAAATGCCTAACATTATTATCCAGTTAGCTTCAATACTATGCCTAGGCTGCTCTAGCAACCTGTCAGTCCCTGGACTGGTGACTCCTTTCCCTGCTCATAAGTTAGGATTCAGTGGTGACAAGGAAAAGAAAATGGGTTTTGGTTTATGTTTTTTGGGTTTTTTTTTAATGGGCATCACATTACAAGGACATGGGAGTGTCTGATGGAAGCCAAGACCCCAGTGCACCAACCTCCCCAGGACCCGCCACCATCTCCCATCTCTGCTTCTCTCTGACATCTCCTTACTCAATCTGCAAGTGGCTGTCTCTGTTCTTCCAACCATTTGGCAGAATATGCCGTCCATTGTTCATGTGTATTCATTTTTGGTTGAAAATAAAGACTGGGTAAGACTGGCTCCACTTTCTCAGTCCCAACTGCAGTTTACTAGAGGGGAAAAAATCTGACTGGGCCAGTTTGGAAGGACCCCTGATCCAAACAAGCCAAACTAGAGGCAGCTCACCCAACAGGAAAATGACCACTGGGCAGGGAGGGCCATCCCCAGGGGAGATAACCATTCCCATTCCCACAGACAGTAGCATCCTTGGATTTCCAATACAAACTACTTTCAGATGCTGGTTGATGCATAAAAGCTGTTAAATTGTTGTCCCATAGGTAGATAGATAATAAATGACAGATAGGATTTTAGGAGTGATAGAATCAAAAGTACTTTAGTCACATACATTTTACATGTGTTTTTCTTATCATCAGATTCATGCAAAATAAAAAGCTAATGGTCTTGTCAAAGTGGGACTTACCAATGCCACCTGATAATTTTCACTGTGTCGGGGCTGTGGTGGAAAACATTGCAACCTTGTATTGAATACTTTCACAGAAGTTCCTTGTACTTTCACAGAGCTCCCTGTCTCCCTGGCAGGGAGGATGTCAGAGTGGCTGGGCCTCTGTCTGTGGACTAGGTGCAGTGTGACCCCAAAAGAGACGCTCCTGACCAAGAAGGGCTGACCATACCTAGAGAGACCTGAATCTAGCGTCTGTCCCCACACAGCATGCTTTGGGAGAAATATTCAGCCTGAAAGGGCCTAACTGCACAGTCTCATCCTCCAGGTTCTTCAAACCTTTCTCTGCATCCTTTTTTCCTACCAATGTATTCCATCTGTCTAGGCAGTGCTTCCCAATTTGTATGAGCATCAGAATCATTTAGAGAGTCTTTAAAAGAACAGAGATCCTAAGACAACCTCCTGCTTCCCAGGGACTGTTTTGAAGCTCAGTAGTGCTGGGGGGTGAGGAACAGAAATTTACTTTTAAACAGCTTCCCTGGTGATTTGGATTTACATCAGACTCGAAAGTCCTGAACTAGGGTAAACAGTCTCACTCTGCCAACGTCAGTTGAGCCTAACTGTGCTATGCCGGGGGTAAAAGCGTTAGATGTGATTTCTAAGAACTGCCTCTGCTTCACTCCTCAAAGGAGATGATGGCTTTCCTTTTTCTGCACTAGCAAGCTTGCCAGAAAGCAGTGCCTTGGGGAGCACCTTAGGCTAAGCCACAGGATGATGACTTGTGTACTTTTGAGGGTGGCACCCCATCTTCCCAAAAATCCTCAGAAGAATGATAGCCACAAGCCTGCAATTATAGGGGGAAAAAAAAAAACAGTCTTTTAGGGAAAGACAGCTTAATCAATGCCCATGGAGCAGCGAGGCAGGGACTTGCTATGATTACAGGGTTATACGCTGGGCTGAGCCACTGTTTACATAACCCAAGAGCCAAGACTAATTGCTAAGGGTTACCTGCAAATGGGGAAGTGAAAGCCCCTACCCCTGTAAGAGAGATAGAGAGACCTAGGGCTGGGTGGGAGAGGGCAGTTAGGACCAGCAGAGAATCGGGCAGTAGGGGGAGCAGGGTGGACCAGAAGTACAGAATAAGAAGCTCAGAGGAAGCTCAGGGCTAAATCAGAGGAAGCAGAGAACTAGATAGAAAATGCTAACTTGTAAGGAAGTCTAGGAGAGAAGGGTACTGCACAGAAACAGGCTGACCTCAGCTGGCCTGCAGAGGCTTTCAGGAAGGGTAATTTCAGTGTAGCTCATGGAAAGACCTTGGAACTCCCCCCACTGAGACACAGAATTTGGCCCTAGCCCATGTTAGGGCTTGCCTCTAACAAGCTGTGTGACCTTGGGCAAGCTGCCTAACCTCTCTGTGTCATGGTTTCTCCATGGGTGGGAGCCGTTGATCTCTAGGTTCTCTTCCAGCCCCAAGATTGTGGATGCCCCAGTCTGGGCCCTGTGGGGACCTTTCCACCACACCGAGAGGACCTTCCCTAATGACTGACTAGGAGGAGGGAAGGTGGCAACCTGGGAGGGAGCCATGGGAGTCTCAAACCTGAACAGGTGTGAGCCATCTGGGGAGCAGAGAGGTCTGCAAGAATTAGGAGACCTGAGGCCAAATCAGTGCTCCCATCATGATCTCCACCCAACCGCACCCCAAGGATCTCGAGGGACCCAAGAAGCCTCACTACTTCTAAAGACAGAAGGGAACACCTCCTCTGCTCATGATCAGGTTACAAAGGCTGACCAAGGCATCAGGGTTTTTTTTTCGCTTTGGGCTGGAACAGCCTCATGGCAGTGTGGTAACTGGGTTAGCTGGCAGCCTTTGATGACGAAAAACAGATGGTGAATTACAGCTTCCTCATGTAGTCTGTTGGCAGCCATGGGGTCAGTGTCTGATCCAGAAAACAGAAACCACAGCAGTTATTTTAACAGAGAGAATTTGATCTAGAGAATTGCTTAAACAGATATTGGATGACTCAAAAAGAGGAGAAAAAAGGAGGGGAGACACATGGAGAAAACAGAATGAACACAGGCAAGAGCTGCCACCACCCCAGGACAGGAACAAGGAAAGGTTGGAGATGTTGGGATGTAGAAGCGTAAAAGAAGGGCTCAGGGGGAGGCACTGGGCCCTGGGCTTCTGAGGGTGGGTGCTGCTGGCTGGCTGGGCATCTGAGTGGGCACAGGAGGCTGATTCTAGAAGTGAGACAGAAGAGCTAGAGACTGGACCTGACTCTGCTGCCAGGATGAAGAACCACTGTCAGGGTGAGGATGACAGGAACAAGAAGCAAATCCTGTCCAGGGGGAGCAAGTCCCAGCTCCCTCCACCTCCTGCCTCTTACCTCTTCTGGCCTCCTCATCAGCAGAACCTACCAGGGCTGCCTGGTTTGCAGGGACCCAGCCAGGGCACCCCAAAGCCCCTTCTAGAATAGGGGCAGCCGTGGGGGCCAGGTGGGGAGGATTAAAAAGACCTGGGGTGCAATGTGACAATGAAGCTAAAGTCTGCTTTGATGGGATGCTCGAGGCCTATGTAACATCAAGGCCCTGGTAGCTGGTTTATGTAGTGAGATCTAGGCTCGGCATGGCCGTGGGCTGCTGGCTGGTGCTCCCAGAACTCAGGGCTGGACAATCCTACTTTGGAGAGAGGAAACTAAAGAGAGGCTGGCTTGCAGGCTCCTTACTTTCACCCTCAGTACGTCCTCTTCTTCCTTCCTGTGTAGGCACTCATTCGTGTCCAACTCTTTGTGACTCCATGGACTGTAGCCCACCAGGCTCCTCTGTCCACAGAACTCTCCAGGAAAGAGTACTGGAGAGGGTTGCCATTTCCTCCTCCAGGGGATCTTCCCAACCCAAGGATCTAACTCGCGTCTCCTGTGTCTCCTGCATTGGCAAGCGGATTCTTTACCTGCTGAACCATCGGGAAAGCCACCTTCCCTATGGGAGACAGGAATGAACTGTGAGGAACTAACTCCTTGATGTGGATGCAGGCAGAAAGGAGTGATCCTACTCTAGGAAAATCACCCCCTGAACTGCCTGCCCCAGGGTGGAGGGTTGGGCACTGCCTTTGCCTCCATCAGCCATTCTCCTTGCTGGGCCAAACCCTCTCTCCCAGATGGAAGGAGAGAGGACAGGTACTCTCTTTCCTGTTAGAGAAGCCTGGGACACATCCAGGGGTGTTGGCCATCTTTACTAGCTGCAGCGCCTAGGAGTGTTGAGTCTAGGAAGCAGCCACCTGCATGGGCCAGACATGGAAGTGCAGCCACTGTCCCTCAGCCTTTACCACCTCCGAGCTGGTGGCCCAATTTCCTTCTCTCTCCCTGCTCCCCCGACCCCCCTTAGCACTGCAGCCTGCTCTGCTGTGGAATGATGGAACTGGCAGTCCCTAATCAATGCCCAACAGAGTATAAATACCCCAGTTCCCTTTCTCCCAGATGGGCTAACTCTGAGTTGCTGGTCTGGGCTATTTCCCAGCAGAATTCAACCCCTGATGCCCACAGTAGTAACTCACTCAGTCATCTTCTCCTTCCTCCCATGCGGCCTTCCAGCTCCAGCAGGAGTGTTTCCTAGGATCACCTCCAAGGGTCTCAGCATCCAGGTCTGGGGGAATGAAAATGGGAAAAAGGGAGAGAGGCTCTGTGTCCAGATAGAAGCCAGGCCCAGGAGAGGACCTGGCCATGGACGGTGGGGTGGGCTGAAGCCTCACCCTCCTCAGGGGCCCCAGAGGCCCACAGGAAGTGCCTGCAGCCGGGCTGCCCTCTGGAGTCTGGCCCAGCCCTCCGGGCTTGAGGTTTCTCTGAGCGAGGCTGCTGCTGTGCTTGGATGGTGTGTTTGCCCCAAGACTCTGTCCTGCCCATGTATCTACATGACAGCCGGGTCTTTGAGCTCTGAGCATACTTTTGAAAAGGGAAAATCTGGGTCACACAATCACCATCCAAGTGAGGTTTCAAAGACTTTCCATCCCTCAAGCTTTTCCCTTTGAACTTGGCCAAAACTTTCCTCCCAGACTGATGTTTCTTCCACAGAATGGTAGCCCAAAGGTGAAAAATGCAGGGCAGTGTTCACCACAAGTGGGTGGAGTTGTTTTTTGAGTCTGATGAGCAAGTGGGGGAAAGTACTGGCAGCCGATGCCGGCAGCCCTGGCCCCCTTGGGGTCACCCCCCTCAGTGCCGAGGCCTGGCCTGTCACTCATGACACAAGCTGCCACTCAGAGAGCCCCCTTCTGGGAATCACCGCTGGTTAAAACCACCAGCTCGGTCTTTTCTCCTCCTGCCTCCCATACGGCCCTGTGGTATGTGGGTCACCCACAGAGCTCCAGCTCACACAGGGCCGGAGGGCACTCACTGCCAACATCAGTGTCACTGCCCTGGGGGCTCTTCCCTCATGGGTCATCTGTGCCCACAGTGCTCTAAGCTCCCAGCTCAGTTGGCCAATTCAGGTGCTGTGGGAACTGTTCTCAGACCTAGGGGCAGGAGACACATGTGATGCAGAGGAAGGGACCCATTCTGGCACAGGCGGCAAAGACATCTGTGGTTGTATCTGGACTTTCTCTCTGGACCACCCAGTGCCTCTTCCCTTCCTCGTCTCCCTAGGTCTGGATCTCGAGAATCAAAGCCTCCACACGCCTCACCCCTCAACAATAAGCCCCCAGAGCAGAGGGCTGAGAGTTCAGGCTCGGAACCAGGGGGACCTCACTCAGTGCTGAGCCCCTCTCTGGCTGGGTGACCATGGACAAATCACTCACCTTCTCTGGCTTCACTTTTCTTGGCTGTAAATGGGGAAATAACAGTGCCTCCGACATAGGGCTGTTCCAAGGGTCAAACGAGGCCATGCCTGGGCAGCCCTCAGGGTGGGCCTGGCACAGCAAGTTTTCAGAAAAGGTCAGTTTTGTTTGTTGCCTGCTTGTTGTTACTGTTGTTTTTTAAACTTCAAAGAAGGATGTTGGGCCTCAGATCTCTGTCTTCTGGTTCTTGAGTTCATTAAAAAAGACTGGGGCCTACTTCAGCCACTGTAGAAATTTAAAGTTATGCCAAATTGATTTACTGACCCCAGGAGCTGCTCCGGAAGAAGGGCTAGCTCTGGCCCGGTTTTAACTACTGAACCCAAACTGACTCAGCAACAGTTTTGTTGGCTATTGAAAGACTAGGAATTCTCCAGCTCCTCCACCTTCCTCTTGCAGGTGGAAAGAGTCACTGTTGAGAGGTCAGAGGCCCAGGTCAAGCATTTCTGAAGGCTGAATGAAAGAGCAAGAGGGGATCTGTGTGCTCCTATCGCCATACCCCGTCCCCCACACGCATCTATCACCCACAACCCACCCTGTTCTTCAGTGGATCTCCAAACTTATGTTTTAAGTCATGGAAATTTGCTTCTGGACTTTGTTTCAGCCACATGAGATGAGGGAACATTTAACCACCCTGATCTTGTAAATATGCAAACAGACTTCATTTTGTTTCAACAGGTGCCCCAAAACTGCATAATAAAAGGGATTGTAGTAAAGCAGCCCAAACTTTTCCAGAGGTCCAGAGTTGTAATTGGTGGTTACTGGTCTGATCAGCGGTGACTTAACAGAGAATTTATACCACCACCAACGTCATAAAAGCAAATACTGTATGTCTCCATAATCGCTTGCAATACTTCAGTTATGCTCCGAGTCCTATAAAATGGGCATAAATATACCCAACACTTTATTACATGAGAGGAACCAATGGCCTATATGCAATATATGTGCAGCTATAAAAAATACAGCCATGTCATAAATTTGAACTAAAGCCAGTATTCCAGCCTTAACGGGCATCAATTAAATATTTAATTAATGCCAGTTTCTAACCACTTGCTTTGAATTCCAAATGAATTTGAGTAGCTCAGATCTCTTTTAAAAACTGCCCAGGGAAGTTTGAGTGGTTACTTTTGCTTCTTAATATGTATGAAGGTCCCAGAGGTGGCAGAAGATGGAGCTCAATGCATTGGACTCTGAGCTAAGTGACTTGGTTGTTAAGAATGGCATTTATCTCACAGAAGAGGACGTGCCCCACACAATACTCCCCTGGCCTCTCCATCTCTGAAGGGGAAGCTGCCTTCCCTAATGAGGCTGGCAGTTGAGCACCTGAGTTATAGGAGGGAGGGAGGGCGTTTGCCCCAGGGGTGTTGCTAGGGACCACTGGCATGAGAATCATGGGAAGCTAGTTAAAATGCAGATGTCTAGGCCTCCCCCTGACATCCTACTCTGTATGGCTGGGATGGGGCCTAGGAACCTGCATTAAACCAGCCCCTTGGTAACTCTGGTGCACAGCAGGGTTTGAGAATCCCTGAAATTGGGGTCATTCCCATCTTACCCTCTCCTGGCCAGACATTACAGGCCACCACTATTTCCCAGCTCTACAAAAAAATCAGTTCAGTCACTCAGTCGTGTCCAACTCTTTGTGACCCCATGGACTGCAGCACGCCAGGCTTTCCTGTCCATCACCAACTCCCAGAGTTTGCTCAAACTCATGTCCATCAAGTCGGTGATGCCATCCAACCATCTCATCCTCTGATGTCCCCTTCTCCTCCCGCCTTCAATCTTTCCCAGCATCAGGGTCTCTTCAAATGAGTCAGTTCTTCACATCAGGTGGGCAAAGAATTGGAGCTTCAGCTTCAGCATCAGTCCTTCCAATGAATATTCAGGACTGATTTCCTTAAGGATTGACTGGTTTGATCTCCTTGCAGTCCAAGGGACTCTCAAGAGTCTTCTCCAACACCACAGTTCAAAAGCATTAATTCTTTGGTGCTTTGCTTTCTTTATGCTCCAACTCTCACATCCATACATGACTACTGGAAAAACCATAGCTTCGACTAGATGGACCCTTGTCCGCAAATAATGTCTCTGCTTTTTAATATGCTGTCTAGGTTGGTCATAGCTTTTCTTCCAAGGAGCAACTGTCTTTTAATTTGGTGCCTGCAGTCACCATCTGCAGTGATTCTGGAGCCCAAGAAAATAAAGTCTGTCACTGTTTCCATTGTTTTCCTGTCTATTTGCCATGAAGTGATGGGACCGGATGCCATGATCTTTGTTTTTTGAATGTTGAGTTTTGGGGCAGCACAAAAAATTTGGGGGACCAGGGTCCTGATCACACCATGCTACAGCTACTCTCCCTTCCCTACAGGTAACCCTGTCAACTGTTGTGCATCTTTCCAGACCTTTTAAAAATGTATGGATCTCCCTGGTGGTCCAGTAAACACTGAAATCTGCCTGCCAGCGCAGGAGATAGGAGTTTGACCCCTGGTTGGGGAGGATCTCACATGCCATGGAGCATGCCCGTGCATCACATGCCCTAGAACCCATGCTCCACAACAAGAGAGACGTCACTGCAATGAGAAGCCTGTGCATTGCAACTAGAGAGAGCCCCCACTCACCGCAACCACAGCCTGCACACAGCACCAAAGACCCAGCACAGCCGAAGACAAATAGACAAATACGTAAGTAAATACAATTAAACAACCAAAAAGTGCATCTGCATAGTCACATATGAACCACATATAATGAGTTCTTACCAGGCACACCGGTGGCGTCATTCCACAGGCATGGTTACGGAACTTTCGCTTTTTCACTCTGTATAAAGTGTGCGAAAACCACTCTGCCGGTGTGCGGAGACTGCCTCATTCTTTATCTCTTGCACCATATCCTACTCCAGGGCTGTACCATCTCCCCTCCCGCCTTCTCCTGGTTACCGACCATATTTCTCTGTGCAGACCTTTGGGATCATTCACAATCTGTCACTTCCCAGGCCTGAGCCCTGGGCTGGGAATAGGAGGAGGGAGCAATGGCCTGGGTTGTTGATGCTCCACACCTCAATGAAAAGCCTTTAAACAGTCACCAGGCCCTTAGCTCAAAGATTAGCTTCTCTTACCAACTTGCCACCTCCTTAACTGAGAGTCCTTATCATTTCACCCTGGGGTCACCTCCCAGCTATTTCTCCACACAGCGGTCTCCAGCCTGTGCTGCCGAATTGCTCTTCCTAACCCCGCCCGTGACTGTCTCATCACCTGCTTCCTCTGCAGCAAGAGATAGGGCCCTGACTCCACACCAGGCTGTTCTCGCTCAGCCCAGCCCTGGACCCCCTTTCTAGACTTACCTCCTTTTGGTCCCCTGCACTGATCTGATTCTCTGTCAGGCTGAGAGTCTCCGTGCTCTCAGGCCCATGTATGAGGCTGTGGGCATGCCTACCCACCCAGCGTGTACCCCTGTTGGTACCAGCCCACTCCTCAGGCCCCATGCACAGCACACTCCCCCACGGGACTGCTCGCAGTGCAAGCTTCCCCTCCATCCTTCTTGCTCCCCAGACACTCACGTCCCCTCCTCTGCTGAAGGTCTCCCCTCCAAGCAGGGCTGTTCGCTGGGTGCAGGTCTCCTCTTCCAGCCAGGGGCAGCCCTCGAAGGCTGGGAGGGCCCTTGCCCTGCACAAATCAGGGCTAATTCAGTGCAGTGCAGACACTCTGGACCCGGTGAATGGGTTCTGAAGGGCTCAGATTCTGCACTCATCTCCTTCACCCCTTCCCGTTTCCTACTCAGGATCTAAACCTACCTGCTGAGGAGTAACTGCAGCCCCAGCCCTGTATCTCCCAAAGACATGATGTCAAGACATCCAAATGCATGTCGTAGCTGGCCACTATGACTATCTACACAGGGGTCTCTGTTTGCCTGGAACAAAATAGGGAACCTACCACCTCCCCAGCCTCTGTGGTCTCAGATGCAGCAAAAGAGCATGGGCACCCAACCCTCCTCCCACCCAGGACAGGCCTCAGAAGCATTTTCACTCTCAGCCTCCACTGTGCCTGTCTCAGGGAGGGTAAGCAGGGCTCTCAACCTGCTGAATCAGGCTTACCTCCGGCACTTAGCTCCCCCTAAACAAATCTATCATCAAGTGAGGAGGAGATGCTCATTCTCCATGGCAGTAGTTCTCAGCTATCACGTGCATGCGGTTCATCCAGAGGATTCGTTAAGACACACATTGCTGGGACTTCCCTAGTGATACAGTGGACGAGAATCCGCCTGACAGTGCAGGGGATGCAGGTTCAATTCCTAGTCTGGGGACGATTCCACATGCCTCAGAACAACTAAGCCAACGTGCTACAACTACTGAAGCCTGGCACCTATAGCCCGTGCCCCATGACAGAAGAAGCCATCGCAATAAGAAGCCTGTGCACCACAGAGATGAGCAGCCCCCGTTCACCACAACTAGAGAAAGCCCGCACACAGCAGTGAAGATCCAGCACAGCCAAAAAAAGACAGATTGCTGGGCCTTGCCAGAGTTTCTGATTCAGAATGTCTAGGGTGGGGCCTGACCACTGGCATTCCCACTAAGTGCTCAGGTGATGCTGAGACTGCTGATCTGGAAACTGCTTTTTGAGAACAACCACTTTAAAGGGTTTGGAACTGGCTCCTGCTGCCCTAATTTTGGGTCAGGAAAGTCTGAGGCAGATGCCTAGGTATTTCCCGTGTGTGCTAAGTCACTTCAGTTGTGTCTGACTCTTTGTGACCTTATGAACTGTAGCCCACCAGGCTCTTCTGTCCATGGGATTCTCCAGGCTAGAATACTGGAGGGGGTTGCCATGCCCTCCTCCAGGGAATCTTCCCGACCCAGGGATGGAAACTGCATCTCCTGTGGCTCCTGCATTGTAGGCAGATACTTTACCACTGAGCCACCTGGGAAGCCCTAGTTACTTCACACCTGCCTCCAAATCTTGTTCTTCTCTTCTCTCAGCGGGTTTCAAGCAGCTGATAGAGGATACCCAGCAGGGCTGGTGGCCAGGCTACCCAGCTGCTGAGCTAAGGATGGAAGGGCAGTTTTGTGGGGTTGTAACAGAAATGCTACAAGAGACTTCTGGTATCAGAATCACCATAGCTTGAATCCCCATGCCCACTTCCCTGGCTCAGACCTTCTGTCTCCGTTATGTCCATGCTTTGTGTCCCCTGGAAGGTCACAAGTCACTATGAGAATCTGATGAACGCAATGGACTCCTCTGCCTAGAAAAGTTTACATGCAGATAATTTTGCACGCATTTTCAGGAGACATCAAAGATACCCGCAAGGCCCACCACAGATCTCAGGTTGAGGGCCATACTAACTCAGTGATCCTTAACCTTCACCATGCAATAGAGTGTCACCTGGGAACTTCAAAAATACAGATGCTCTGAAAACCAACCCCCATCTCCCAACCCCCTTCTGCCATGAGTGTGGGGTGGGACCACGGCAGAGGTTGATCCAGGGGATTTGTTAAGACACAAGTTGCTGGGCATGGGTCCTCTTCAGGACCCATGGGTCCTTTTAGTGCAGGTTGAAATGCTGCACTTGCCTTCTTGCTCTGACCTAGCCCTTCCTCCCCTTTCCACGCTCCTGCACCTGAGGCATCTCTAGGTCCTCCAATCAGTGGGGTCACTGGACAGTTCTGAGCCCCTGTTGCTGCCATGATGATTACAAATGGATGGCGTGACTTGGTCACTTGGTGACTCTGTCCAAGGTCACCTCTTCTCAATTATCATCCTCACCAGGGTTCACGGCCAGTCTCCAGGCTGCATCCTGTAATGTTTCTGCAAGGGCCTTTGGAGCAGCCAATCCCATCCTTCCCACCTGGGAACAGCTGTATGCACCATTAACCCGGCCGCTCCTTCCCACTTAGATTCAGATTAGCAAGAGAAGGAGCTGCGATTCTGTCCTGTCATCAGATACAATTAAGATGAGAAACTATCCCAAGCAACCACATGGAAAGGTCAGCTCCTGCACCGGGTGCTCACATGCCTATGAGACCCCTAGTGTCAGTGACAGCATCATGGGGGAATGTGCTAAGATTTCCAGAAGGTAGGACCCTATAATCAATACCTGGAGACAGCATAGGCCATTGTCATTGATTAAGTGAGGTTCTTAAATAGACCAATCACAGTCTAATTATCGCTCATCGCTGACTCAAGGCATCCTGTGAAGTTATAAAAAACAATCCGTGGCTTCTCCTTACTCCTTCCGAGGAACTGAGCAGGAAGGAGTAGAGATCGGGGGTGGGGAATCATGGTGGGAAGAGAAACAGGAAGCCGGCTGTTGCTCCTTGCTCGGGCAGCTGGGGGTCCTGTCTACCCAGTGTCCCCTCCCCTTTGTGGTATCATCACTGCAGTTTCCTTTTGAGGAACTACCCTCCCCCATTCCAATTTGCCTTGGTAGCACTGTCAAAGCACCCCCTTCCCACCCCACTCCCTTGTCCCTGAGCAAGCTCTGATCATCAGCCCCAACAAGAGCCTTTCCAGTCAAATTGGAACTTGAGTGAGATGACCTGGCGTCCTAGGTGTCTCAGTGGGAAAGAATCCGCCTGCCAATGCAGGAGATGCAGGTTCAATCCCTGGGTCAGGAAGATCCCCTGGAGAAGGAAATGGCAACCCATTGCAGTATTCTTGCCTGGAGAATCCCATGGACAGAGGAGCCTGGCAGGCCAGAGTTCATAGAGTCGAAAGAGTCGGACATGACTGATCAACTGAGCATGAACACATGAGATGGCCTGAGGACATTCCACAGGCAGCAACTTGAATCAACTGCCCTTTAATTCTTGCTCATAATCAAGTTCCCTGGAGCTGTTAGCCTGTCTTATGCCAGCCTACACTATTTAGCTTTTCCAGTTTCTTTTCAATAAATCCCTTCTTTATTTAAATTAGCTGAAATCGGTGCCTAGATTTTCCAATCCCTACTAGGAAAGGTCAGAGGGATGACAGATAAGAGGTTGTTTCTCAAGTCTCTATCAGAATAGGGCCTGGGTGACTAAGCTTCAGGGTTATACAAGAGGAGTCGCCATGCAGAATCAAGGCCATATTGAGTAGGTACGAAGACCACAGACGTGTCGAAGTTCAGTCACATTAGAGATGAGGTTCCGGAGGCCAGCAGACTACTGAGAGGATATTTCCCGGCATCCAGAGGAGACAGAGCCATGGGGCAGCTGCTCCGTCTTTGAAGTACTTGGTCCCCTCACAGCAAAAGTTTTAGTTCGTGGTCAGTGTGCCAGCTTCCTATGGCTGCCATGACAAGTGACTACAAGCCAGGTGATTGTAACAACAGGAATGTGTTCTCTCGCCGTCTAGAGGCCAGGTGTCTGAAATCAACGTGTCAGCAGGGCTACGCCCCCTCTGAAGGCTCCAGGGGAGGGTCCTTCTTGCCTCTTCCAGTTTCTGACCACTCTACTTCTCTGACTTGGGAGCATAACTCCAGTCTTTGACTTCATTTTCACATGACTTTCTTCCCTTTCTGTGTCTCAAATCTCCCTTTCTTTTCTCTTGTAGACATTAGTCACTGGATTTAGGACTCACCCTAAATCCGGAATGATCTCAATCTCTAGATCTTTAACTTAATTGCATCTGCAAAGATCTTCTTCCCAAATAAGGTCACTTTCATAGATTCAGGAAGTTAGGACTTGGATATATCATATTTGGGGCCAATTTCATAGGATTAAAAAGTCAATGTTCAAAAACTGATGATACTTTTATATGCCAGTGAGGATCAAGTAGAAATTTTTTTAAAAAATTAAGTGCTGTGTACAATAGTACCAAAATGTGGAATACCAAAGCGTAAATCTAACATGTGTATGTTATGTGTGGGATCTTTATGCTAAAAACTACAAATCACTGATTAAATAAATAAAAGGAGAAAAATATATATGGAGACTTAACCCATGTTCATGGATCAGAAGGCCCAATTTCCTTAAAATATTACTTCTCCTCACTGATTTATAAATTCAGCACAATCCCAATCAAACTTCTGGCAGGCTTTTTTGGTAGAAATTGACAAGCTGATGCTAAAATGTATATGGAAAGGTAAAGGATCTAGAATAACTAAAACAATTTTGAAAAAACAAAGTTGAAAGACTCACTATGTGATGTAAGACTTACTGTACAGTGACAATGATCAACAGAGTGAGGCATTGGTTTTAAAAAAGCCATAAGCCAGGGGAACAGGCTAGAGTAAGAGGCCACAGAACAACACCATCTGGGAGAGGCATTTTCCTCACTTTGTGCCTTGAGAATCTTTAGAAGTGTCGATAACTAGTCCCACTGGCTTGGATATCAGCATTTTCAGCTTGTGAGCATGAGCCACAAATACTTGAAAAGTTTTTCAAGAAGCTTCTCAGGAAACAGACATCAGTTGTGGTGGGGCAGCAGAGAGTTGCAAACTGGGTGGAAGATTATGGAAGATGCTGCAATCTAACTGCAGCTTACAGTCTGTTTTATGAGTGCATGTTGACCACTCCCTGAAAACTCCTAGATGTAAACTGAGTGAGGCTTGATTGGGGGCGGGGGTGGGGGGGGTCCTGAATACGCTACCAGAATACTATAGAGAAGAACCTAGAAAATATGGCCTTTACCATTAGTATGACCCCAGTAATACCCTGGAGTCTGGGAAACTTGGGTTAAATTTACTTTTCTAGATTTCCCAAAGCAGTTCCATAAATACTAGTTGCTCAGTAACTATCATTGAGCAAATAAGTAAATGAACAATCTCATCCATACATACAGGCAGATTGCACTGGCTGATGTAATTCATATAATTCATATGATATAAACAATTCATGACTTCTGTGGTTACTATTGAGGACAGGAACTGGGTCTTTATGTCTCTGAGTCGGCCTTGTGCCTGCCTATGCCTTGCAAAGTGTTCTCTGTTATAAATATGGCAGATCAACGCCCAATATTTAGTAGAGGATGATGCCCCAATTTGAACAAGGAACATTCGCCTATTAGCTCCGGTTTACAGAGCCTTGCCAAAAGCATAAGGCGTTAACACGAAGTTCCCATCACCCTACCTCACCAGTAATTCAGCTGGTGGGCAGAGGCTTATGTTCATTAATTGGTAATGAGGAGAGGAAATTATTTCCCCTAAGAAGTGAAGTTTCTGCTGATACCTTGATGGAATTCCTTCTCTCCTGCCTTGTTTACTAGTACTCGATGCTAAAAGGAGACATCATGTATTTATATTTTTTCTGGATAGTTCGGTCAACACTTTAGGGGTCAAGCTGTCCTAAGAAAAGTGGTTTTCAATTTAATGGCTAGGAAATGAAGTTTTTCTTGTCTTTTCTGGGCAGTTTCCTTTGTGAACAAATCAACAACCCTGTAACTGTTTACCTCTTCTTTGGCCACCAGTATATCCAGAAGGGTCCAGGGCTAAGAATCGTTCCTGCAATTCAGGACTCACTGCAGGTTATGAAAGGCAGGACCAGCTGTGAGTGGAAGGAGAGGGCATTCGGAACAGGTGCCAGGCCCCTTCTGCCTGCCCAGAGCTGGCAGGCATCAATGACTCCTGTCGCCCAACCTCAGACACTCAGTTATGTTCACCACAGCATAGATGTTTGCGGTGTTGGATAGATGTCGAACTTCCGATCATGGAGGAAGATTCTGCCAGAATCTAGATGCTGGCCTGACCTCCTACTCCTGGCCCAGCACAGGTAGGGCCTTCTGAGGACAGTAATGAGGAATCCCCCACGACCACCACCCAGTGATGAACTCCTTGGGGACATGAGCTCTCTGTAGAATTCTACATGACGATATGGCCCTACCACCCCACATGAAAGGACTAATACCCCTTTGCGACTAACTGCCGTATAGAAGACTGTGATCCCAGAAGATCAGCCCATCATCCATAGAGGGGGGCCTTCATGATGGAAGACAGCCACTGAGAGGCGTTGAGCCCACCAGACAGGTCTGAGACTCCTAGGAAAATGGCATCCACAGGGCTCCAGACTCTGTCAGGGCAAACATTTCCTGAGGGGGTGGACTTGAGAGGTGGTTCCCACATTTAGCCGGCGTTAGAATTCCCTGAAGGACTTGTTAAAACATAGATGTTAGGCCCCTTCCAGGGAGTACCTCATTGAGTGGCTCTGGGGTGGGGACTGAAACTGGCATTTCTAACAGGTACCCAGGTGATGCTGACGCTGCTCGTCTGGGCCACACTGGGAGAACTCCTGGGCCACCATGTGCGACTGCCTGCCTGCCTCTTGCCCCGTCTGCTGTGGTCTGAACAGGCCCATCATTAGCCCCACAAGTCCCACCCATTAGTCCTACCTTCTGGTGGGGCTCGTCTCCCACCCCTGCACCCCAGACTCCCTCCTGGTTTGGCCTTTGATTGGCCTGATGCCAATGGCACCCCATCTCACCTCTGGCTCTCGGCCTCTGTCTTGGCTCGGCTCCTGCTTCATCCAGGGATTTCCCTTGACCTCTATCCTGGCAGGTCCTGCCCTCTGCCTGTGGCAGGCCTGGTAGGGAATTCCCCATGGGACAGCTCCTTGCTGCCCCCTCCTGGTTCTCAGGACATTGACTGGTTGCATGGAAAATTAACCCTTTGTAGTCTGTCAGTCCCGCCCTTAATCTTACATTCTAGCTGGGGAGATAAAACCAATTCTTCACGAAAAGCCTTAAAAATTTTTTTTGCAAATCTCTAGATCAACAAACTCAAATTAGTCAATTAATTCTAGAGACAATTCACAAACGGCCGATCTGGGGCTGTGAATGGCTCCTAATACTTTAGTGTTCAGTTTGGCTCTGTTCCCAAGCAGTCAGCGATCTTCCCAAATGGGCCAAGCCAAGGTGAGACCTGGGTAAGGGAGTGTTGTGCAAACTGCGCGGTCCCCAGGCTAGCCCATTAAGGCCGACTGACCTCATCTGCCACAGGAAACCTGCAGAAGCAATGCGGTTATTCTATTAGTCATTTTAAGAGATCCAGGAAAACAGCATGGAATAAGAAATGTTTTTTGTCTGGTGCTGCTTGAGGAAAAAAAGAGTTCAATTCCTGACGGGTGAGACGGTTAGCACAGACTTGTGTGAGATTCTGAAGGGATCTCGGGGGCTTCGGGGCTGTGGCACTGAGTCTTCAGTGTGTCTCTTTTCCTCCAGGAGTTACAACTTGTATTTACCTGAGCAGGAGCGTGTCCAGGCACTGTGCCTACATTCAGCTGCTGAGACAGGAAATCTGGCATTTGCGGGTGGACCTGGGTGGGGCATGAGGGAGAGTGGGAGGGGGACCTGAAGAAGAGCTGGGGGAGAGATTAGAGAGGGGCGTGGTCTTCTCCAGTGACTCAGATGGTGAAGAAGCCGCCTGCCAATGCAGGAGACCCGGGTTTGATCACTAGGTCAGACGATCCCCTGGAGGAGGGCATGGCTACCCCTTCCAAGATTCTTGCCTGGAGAATCCCATGGACAGAGGAGCCTGGTGGGCTACAGTCCATGGAGTCAGACATGACTGAGCGACTCAACACTTAACACTTGGAGTGGTGTGTGGCTGAAAGCAAGAGGCAGAAAGAGAAAAGGAAAGTGGGGATCAGGGCCTGGGAAGGGGTCTAGAGGGAGAGGGAGGGAATGGTAATGGGGAGGATGGTGACACCCTTCCTCACCCAGGACTTACACCTGAGAAATGGGGTAATGCACTAAAAGCGTGTACCTTCTTCAGGGGGCTGCACAGAAAAAAGACTGTGGGGCAAAGATGAGGTAAAACCACTGGGATCAAATCACACTGCACATCCAAACAGCTGTGGAAACTCAGCGCCTCTGTGCTGGAGGTCCAGAGGTGGAAGTGGAAACAGGGGGGTCTCAGTTGGATTTTCTGCCTTTAGCAGCTCACAGGTTACTAAGATCCTCCCTGTCCTCCCCGCAGATAACCCCCTTTCCCAGACTCTGCACCCTCCCACCAAAAGGTATAAATCTGTGGAATTAAATTCCAGCTCAAGACAGTACCAGGAAGAAGTAAGGCTCCTACGGCCCAGTTCTAATCAAACCCACACCCTGCTGCTGCTACTGCTAAGTCGCTTCAGTTGTGTCCGACTCTGTGCAACCCCATAGATGGCAGCCCACCAGGCTCCCCCGTTCCTGGGATTCTCCAGGCAAGAACACTGGAGTGGGTTGCCATTTCCTTCTCCAATGCATGAAAGTGAAAAGTGAAAGTGAAGTCGCTCAGTCGTGTCTGACTCTTCACGACCCCATGGACTGCAGCCCACCAGGCTCCTCGGTCCATGGGATTTTCCAGGCAAGAGTACTGGAGTGGGGTGCCATCGCCTTCTCCAAAAACCCACACCCTACCCTCTTCCAAAAGCTTCTGTGGCTCCCCTGTCTGCCGAGGTAGTATGAGGGCCCCCACCTGACTCTGGGGGCTGCACAGCCCATGGACTTCTAAACTTGACTGATTTGATTCCCCACCCAGCCCCAGGGCCCACCTCTAAGCCACATTCCCACCTCCTCGTGGCTCTTCCTCCCCAAGACTGTCCTTAGACTGGGCAAGGACTCCCTGCTTCAGGGGCCAGCACTCCAGCCTCATCCAGTCATGCCTTCTCCATAGGGCATGGTTTTCACAGAGTCAAGGGAATGTGCCCACTGGAACTCCCATCCCACTTCTAAACCCGTGCTCCACTGCTATTCTTGCCCATGAGGCCCGAGCCAATTCCCAGCCCTTACTCCTGAGGGCAGACTGTACCCCCAAGCTGCGCACCCAGGCTCAGGGCACGAAAGGGCCACTGTTGCAGAAGTCTGGACAAAGCCTGCTGAGCTGGTGTTCCAGACACAGAAGGCCCCTCGCTGTGTGGGATGCAGGAGAGGGTGGGCGAGGGGGGCCACACTGGGGCCCAGGGCCAGCAGTAGATACTTCTTGTAATAACATGTTTGACGCAGAACTTCAAGAAGTAGAAAAGTTCCGGATTCACACCTGGCCTTCCAGGGCTTTCTGAAGGTTTATTTGTCAAGGCAGGAGGACAGACTGTGTTTTGTATGACAGTGAGTTAGCTGATGTTTAACTCTTGAATATGTAAGCATACGATATAAGGCCCCCTTTGACTCCTGCCCAAGCCCTGCAAATGCTGAGCGGGCCTGTCCAACTCCAAACGTTTTTTGTCAGAGAGATTTTTCTGAAGCTTTCAGAGGAACAGGGGTAAGATGACATTACATACCACAAAGCACAACTTGCTGACATTTCCATTGAATCAGGGGCTTCCCTGGTAGCTCAGGTGGTAAAGAATCTGCCTGTAATGCAGGAGACCTGGGTTCGATCCTTGGGCCAGAAAGATCCCCTGAAGAAGGGAATGGCAACCCACTCCAGTATTCTTGCCTGAAAAATTCCATGGAGAGAGGAGCCTGGTGGGAGTCAGTAGCGTTGCAAAGAGTCGGACATGACTGAGCGACTAACACACACAGCTCTTCCCGCACATGTCCTCCCCTTAACTCAGCCAGCTCATCTCTCCTTTCTCCCTAGGGCCCATCTCCTTGGCTAGCCTCTCCAGCTTGACCAGATCCACCTCCTCACTGCCCATCACCTAGATTTCTCAAGGTCCCCTCACCTCCCACTCCCCCAACTCTGATCAAAATCCCTGTGCCTGACAAATAGTTTTCAGGAAAGAGAAAATCTGTCCTCTGTTGAAACAGTCTCATCTCCCCCATTTGTCCACTTCGTGTTATCACAATCTACTCTCCACCACAGCTGTGTCTTTGAGTCATCTCTCCCACTAGACAGTGAGCAACTCGAGGCCAGAGATCGTGTCTGGTCCAGCACCATGACTCGATCAGCACCTTATATTTTGAGAGCATTTATTCAAGCTTTCATAGATGAATTTACAGAGGAGTTTAGAATCAGGGTGAGGCCTGAAGGGCAGATAGAAGGTGAAAAATGAAGTCAGGAGAGGAAAGGAGTAGAGGGAACAGGAGGAGCAGTGGATTCTTCATATCCTCTGGGCAACAGTGAGCCACTGGAGATTCTTGAACGAGGGCATGACAACATGTTAGGAGGATCCATCTGCACAGGATTTACTGAAGCCAGGGTCTGCAGAGATTCAGGGAAGAGAAAATTTTGGCTCTGGGATGCCAGAGGGCAGGAGTGCGAAGGCAGGACAAGGGGATGCAGGAAGCCATACACTGGGCTCAGCAAAACAGCTCACGGAGGCCACACAGCTCAGCCAGAACTAGAATTCAGGACCCTATTTCCAAACTGTACAATTTCCTCCATACTGAGTCTCAGAGAAGATGGGGCCAAGTCCCAAAGGCCGCTGAGAGGGAAGGTTTGCCCAGCGGGCATGGCACGAGGTACTCTAGCCAGGTGCTCCCCAGGGCTGCTGGCAACGTCCAATGTCACAGATTTGTGCGGGAGATATGGGCCTTTCCACTTGGGAGGGAGGCACAGGCCCGGCTCAGGCAAGGATGAGGGATACCCCATGTGGAAGGGATTCCTGTTAGCTACTGATTAAGCTCGCAGTGCCTCACTCTAAGGGGGTGGGCAGATGGTGATGCTTCCACCCAGCCCCCTGGAGGACTGGGTGGGGGCTGAAGGGAGACAGGAAACTCCTGACATCTGTACAGTGCTCCATGACTTCCAAAGCTTTATTCATGACCACCTCCCTTTCCGCTCTCTCTACGTAGTGAATCATATCCATCCTTCAAGGCTCTTCTTCCATGAAGACTTCAATCCTCAGATTTCCCTCCTCTGTAACCTTACAGCCCTGTGATTAGGCTCCACTTGCTTACCCTCTGCCAATAACAGCTGTGTGACTTCGACCAACTCACTTAAATTCTCTGTGCCCCAAGTTCGTCATTTGTAAAAGGAGGGTGATGAAAGAACTGTCCATAGGGATTTTTTAAAGATTTATTCATTCATTTATTGGCTGTGGTGGAGTCTTTGTTGTTACACACGGGCTTTCTCTAGTTGTGGTGCAATGGGTTTCTCATTGCCATGGCTTCTCCTGTTGCAGATTACAGGCTCTAGGCATGCAGGCTTCAGTATTTATGGCACATGGACTCCGTAGTTGAAGTACACAGGCTTAGCTGCTTCGCAGCATGTGGGATCTTCCCAGACAAGGGATTAAACCAGTGCCCCCTGCATTGCAAGGCAGAAGATTCTCAGCCCCTGGACCACCAGGGAAGCTGTGTCCATAGGAATTGTAAGATTAAATAAGATGATACACGGAAAAACTGCTCCACACCTGCTGGCTGTTATGATGACACTGATGATGCCTCATCTGTTGAGTGTGTGTCTGTCTCTACCATCCCTCTGCAAATTCCTTGAGGACAGGGACCTCACATCCAGCTTGTCTGCCTCTCCCCAGCTCTGGCTCAAGAACCAGCCCAAAGCCAGCCTATTTATCCAGTCCACCAGGACTTATTGAGCCCTTGCTATGGATGCCAAGCCCTGTGATAGAAGCTGGGTTTATAGATAAATAAGAGACTCGAGGGAGCCCCAGAGTCGAGGGGGACACAGACCTGTATACCAAGAGTGCAGTAGAGGGTCTCGGCTGAGGCTGTGAGCACAGTTAGGTACAAAGGAGGGAGCGGGCTGTCTCCATCAAGTCAAAGCTTACTGAGATGAACTGAACTGTCCCATTGACCCCCAGAGCAATAGCATTTAAGGACAAGGAGACGGCCACTCAGCTGAGACAATCTCACCACTAGTAAGTAATGGAGCTGGGCCAGGGACCCAAGTCCCTTGCTTCTCAAGGAGGGGGCTCACAGTGATCCCTGGGAAGTCCTTCCTTCCCCTGCTCCCCAACCTCAGCCTCTGCCCAGAGACTTGTAGGTTAAGGGACTTCCGGGAAACATCCATTCATTCTCTGGGCTCCAGACCAGGCCAGCCTCTGGCCTCCAGGGTATTTTTAGTTCTGGGCGGCCAGGTCTGGAGGGTGATTGGCAGCACATGGAGCCCATGTTTTCTGAGCTTTCCGTGTTGTTCCTGGCTCCGCATGAGAGGTGGCTAGGCATGGGGAGGGGGCCAGGGCATACCTGGCACTCCAGCCCACAGCTGCCTCATTGTCCCTGGGGGAGGGGTTGGCCCGCTACTGCTGCCACTGACCCAAGACTGGGAACATTCTTTCCTGTTGATTCATCACAGGGAATTCTTTGGGCCCAGTTGGGGTGGGGCAGGGCCATTGGGGGGACATCTGGGGCTGGGGTAGCCAGGGGTGAACAGTAGTCCTCCAGTGGCCAGGTTGGTGTGACCTGGATGTCACCCAGAAATCAAATAAGTCTACCTCCCCAACCTAGCCCTTATCACAATCTGCCTTATAGCAGTGTTTGTTTACACATCTGCCTCCCAGACCAGACTGGAAAGCCCCTCCCATCCACCCCCAGCAATGTCTAACACTCTGGCCCCATGTCTAGAAAGTAGGAGAAAATCAATAAAGATTTGCTGAATGAATGAGCCTTTGGAAGATAGTCAGGCAAAGTTGTAGGGTGGGGAGTTGCAGGATCAGGCTGTACTGATCTGGCCTTGGGAGGAAGCTGGGAGGTTGGAACTCTGCCTGTTTTACAGACGGGGCGACAGGGGAGGACAGACGAGGCACGGGGAGGAACCAGAACTGGGGGAAAGAAATTGGGACGAAAGGGCCTATGAGTCAGGTATCTGGGTACCCAAGGAGGCTTATGGGACTCCCCTCTGTTGACCTCTCCTACTTTTGTCTTATTTCACAGACTCCCCCGACCCCACCCTCCACACACGCTCCCCCCGTTCCCCAAGGGCCAGAACATCCTCATTCAACTCTGTAAGGGGTTGTAATGGAGAACTGAAGTTTTCTCCATTACAGTTTACTATGCTAGGGAGCAAGTCCTATCTCTTGGGGCTCAGTATTCCCAACTGTACAATGGGGAGAACAGAGGCCTCATGCCCCGGTAGTACTCAATAAACTCAGAGGGTGCAGGGCAATGAAGAGGACCGCCTGTTACTCCAAAGACAGCATACCTGCACCACACCATCCCGGACCTAATTAGCACTGAGTCGCCTGGGCCCCTTGCTGGTCCCTGCAGAAGGGAATCTGCGTTGTCCTAAGTAACCAAGCTGGCAGGACTCGGCCCTTCGAAATCCACTGAACATAATTCCCAGGTCAGCCCTGGGGTTGTGTGTACCACCCGGTTTGCAGAGAAGGAAGCTGTGAGTCCTCCGACGGGGACTCACGAGGCCACAGCGGGATTCGGCCGCCCGCTGGCGCTGCGCCACCGTCCTTCCCCGGGAACTCCGATCCTCCCACAGTCTCTCCTGCTGCAGCGTGCCAGTTCCCTCCACGGAAAACAGCTGCCCCTCGACCCCCTCAACTTTCGCGACCCCGGGCTTTCCCAGGCCAGCGGGCGCCGGGCCGCCCTGGATCGCGTCCGGGGTCGGGACTCGCCGAGCCCTCGGAGGGGCCGACCGGCCGGGCGGGGCTCCCGCAGAGCCCAGGTCCGCCCGGGGGCGGGGCCTGCGGGCCTCCTCCGCGGCGGGCGGGGTGGGGGCGCCGCGGGCCGCAGCCGGATAAAAGGGCCCCCAGGCGCCCAGGAGGCGGGTTAGCGCTGCTTGGCCGCGGAGTCCAGGTCCCAGCCCCACAACTTCGCGCTCCAGCCGGTGAGCCCCTGCCTGGTGCCTGGCCAGGTCTGTCTCTAGCTGTCCTGTCTGCCTGACTTCTGTCTCTCTGGGGGGTCTGCAAGTCTCTGAGGGTTCCTGAAAGCTGGGAATGGGAGGAATGGGGGTCCCCTGGACAGTGAGCCTAGCCCCCTAGTCGCTCACCAACCTGTTGTCAGTGGAAGTGTCCAAGTTGGGGAGCTTGGCCCAAGGCCCTCCCTGGGTGGTGCATTGCGGCCTCGGGTGCCTGCGTGTCTTGTTTGTGGACACGCTGCGTGTAGTCCAAGCATTTCTCTGGCCTTCTCTCCCCGGTTTGGGGGCGGGGCAGGAGAAGGGGCAGGTGGGCTCAGATGTCTCTCCTGTGACTTAGGGGACACAGAGGCAGAGTGCAGCCGGACTCTGGGAGGAAACAGACCAAAACTGAGTGTGCTGGGGTGGCCCAGGGGTTTGCCCAGGGCTGGAGATTGGAAGGGAGAGGTGAAAGGTAGCAGAGGGCTTCAAACTCACAGGCCCTATGCCGGAACACGTGGACATTCCTCTGCACTGTGTCAGGCTGCCACAGCCAGTGGTCCCAGGGAGGATATCAGGGCTGGGGCAGGGGAGTGGGGAGGGGGGCTCACCCCCTCCCCAGAGAGCTAGAGAAGAAGCTTCTAGTGATTCCCAAGGCTGGTTCCCACCAGGATACCACCCCAGTGCTCTCTCCTCAATACCCTCGGACACTTTCAGTCCCCCTAGCAGGGCCAGGTCAAGCCAGGTGCCAGGGGTCCCTGGCAGCACCTGGTTCAGGTGCCTGTCTCCTTCAAGCTGGCAGGATCCTGGATCTGTCACTTGGTTGCACTCAGCACTGGCAACCAGCCCAGTGCCCTCACACCACGGCTGGATCATAAATCAACCAGCAGCCGGGTGGAATTTCATTCATCTCCCTGCCTCCTTTCCCTCCTCTGCCTCCTTCCATGTTCATCCTTCTCTGAGAGCCCAGCTCTGGAACCATGATGCCTGGGTTTGAATCCTGCCTGAGCAAGTTACTTAGCATCCCAGGGTCTCATCTTCTCATCTGTCAAGTGGAGATGTGTTCAATAAATACTTTTTAATGTATAATAATCATGATAGCTTATTGTTAACCTCCTCTCCTTCTCAGCCTTCCTTCTCCTCCTTCTGACCCTCTCTCTCCTTCACTTGGGAAAAGCACTGCCACTTTGGAGGCTGCTTCCTTCTCTGAAGAGGCTTCTCAGCCTGGTCCTCTTCTCTGTGCTCAGCGCTGGGGGAACAGCTGTGGGGAGACAGTCCCTCTGGGTTGTGGGGACAGGAAGCAAAGACACCGAGTGCTAGGAAGTTTTGGGGTCTGGGCAGGGTGGGGCGCTTAATGGAGGGGTAGCCTTTGAACCGGGTATGGAAAGATGTGTAGGAATTTAACAATCGAGCTAGAGGGAAAGGGTACTCCAGGGAGAAGGAACAATGAGAGCAAAAGCTTGGAGACTGGGAAACAGAGGATGTGTTTCGGGGAACGTGAGTAGACAAGTGTGATGTGAGCAAAAGCTGCAGAGGCAACTGCAGTGGGCAGGAAGGCTGGACTCTCCCTTTTTTGACTCAGTTCCTGCTACTGCCCATCCACCTCCTGGGGGGCTTTCATGGGAGGGAGCTGCTCTAGCACCCAGGGTCCTTCAGCAGAGGCCCACCCCTTTTCCCGCAGAGGCTCCTTGGAGGGGAGGGAGCCTGTTGGCCCAGGGCTGCCCACAGCCTTTCATTCGGCCTCTAGTACTCTAGGGATGTCAGTCACACAACAGGCCTGCCCAGCCCACCGCTGGCCCACAGCATGTCCAGTGCCTCCCTGTCATTTTAGAGGGGCTGCACCTGCATCTCAGAGAGAAGAGAGCCTCTGATTCGTGTCACATGATTTGGTGGCAAAATGAGGCAATCCTGACTCCTGCTGTCGGGGAGCATGGTCATCTTTTAGGCCAGACCCAGTGTGACCTCTGGGACGTAACAGCTGGAGGGCCCGGAGCTCAATTCTCCCATGGTGATTTTGGTTTGGCTCAGTCCCTAGCTGGCCACCTCCTCCTTAGGGGTACACGGACGAGGGAGTGGGGCATCCCAGGCAGCAGAGAGCACTCTGCATGTGGTGACAGCCAATGGGGACCCCCCCCTGCTCCTGAGTGAAGAAAAAGGTGCTCAAGTCTGTGTCGGAAGACGTATGGAAAAGAAGGGTATCGGTACTGGGGACTCGCTGTGGAGTTGGGGCCACCCCCTCCAGTCCTTCTTTGTCCAGGGAGGGGCTGGGACCAACCTGGACAAGGGTTCTATAGTATAGCTGTTTCAGTTGCTGTTAATAATAGCTAACTAACCATTGAGAGTTGCTCTTCTAAGGGTTTGACATGTACTCATGCATTTGATCTTCACAAGAATCCCATCCCCATTTTACAGAGGGGGAAGTTGTGGCATGGAGGAACTAAATAATTTGCCCAGGACCACCCAGAAACCAGCCAGTGGAGGTGGGATGTGAACACAGGCACCTCACCCCCAGTCTGCTTACCTAAGCACTGTGCTATGCCGCCTACTGCTGCTGCTAAGTCGCTTCAGTCGTGTCCGACTCTGTGCAACCCCATAGACGGCAGCCCACCAGCCTCCCCCATCCCTGGGATTCTCCAGGCAAGAACACTGGAGTGGGTTGCCATTTCCTTCTCCAATGTATGAAAGTGAAAAGTGAAAGGGAAGTTGCTTAGTCGTGTCCAACTCTTAGCGATCCCATGGGCTGCAGCCTACCAGGCTCCTCTGTCCATGAGATTTTCCAGGCTAGAGTACTGGAGTGGGGTGCCATTGCCTTCTCCTTGCTATGCCACCTTGCATCCTCAAATCTGCAGATACTTACAGGGTGCCAGCTACATACCTGGCACTATTCTGGGCCCTGGGGGTGCAACACAAAGTCCCCGTTCCTGTGGAGCTTCATTCTTGAGCTCTTTTGTGCATTTCTAGGTGCCTACTGCCCCCGACACTGGGCTGGCCAAAGCAGGAGGCTTGGTGGCTAAAGGAGATGGGGCTGGGTGCAGGAAGGAATAAGGACTGATTCTCAGCCAGAAACTAGCTTGTGGGGAAGGAAGGGGCAGGAGGCCCCGTAAGACCCTCCCTACTGAGAATTCCCAGCTATGGAATTCCACCCCCAAGAAGAGCAGTGGCCATGGAAGAAGGGGGACTCTCCCCAGAAAGAGCCCCTTTAAGACTCAAGCACTAAAGAAGTGGCCAAGGACCCAAACTTTGTCCATCCGCTCCTCTGGGCCGGCCTTGGCTGCCCATCAGCGATAGAGCTGGCCGTGCAGGAGCTTCAACACTGGTGGCTGCAGACTGTGACAGCTGCAGCTGGGCATAACTGTTCTCTGTGCTCCTCCCAACCTTGCTACTAGGACCGAGGCTGCTAACATATGAGGCGGGGAGGACCAGCCCCCGATTCCTCCCCTGTGGGGACCCAAAGAACATCTGACCATAGCCTCCTGGGCATGGGGGCCCTCTCCCATGTCTGCTCACTGCCTCAAATGCTCCCATGACCCCTCACTTCCTACTGGATGAAGGGCAGATGCTCCACATGGTGCACACAGCCCTTGATCTTCTGGCCCCAGCATGTCCCTCCACCTTGGTCCCCTCCAAGTCACTGATACTGCAGTACAGGATTAAGAAAGGTCACTCCCTGCTCTTGCACAGACTCACCTCTTTCCCTCTTTCTTCCCTATTCTTTCCCCTTTCCCATGGAGGAGAACTCTTATTCATCCAGCAAGGCCCTGTTTAAATGTCCCTTCTCTGAAAGCCTTCCCTGACTCCTCATCTCTGAGCTTCATTAGGGCAGAGAGTAGTGTTTGACACGACTTCTTTGTCCCAGCACCTGGCCTGATCATTGGCCTGAAGCAAATATTCCAAAAATGTTTGTTGACTCAGTGTACAAATCATGCGCCTCCTAGAGGTGGAGCTTGCTGTGTGGTTTGGGCAAGTCTCTTAAACTCTCTAGGTCCTAATTCCTTATTTCTGGAGTCAGGAGGTTGAACCAAATATCCTATACCTCCTCCAGCTTGAATAGTCTAGCCCTTACGGACCCCCCTTGCTACATGCATATGCTCAGTCGCTCAATTGTGTCCAAGTCTTTGTGGCCCCGTGGACTGAAGCCTGCCAGGCTCCTCTGTCCCTGGGATTCTCCAGGCAAGAATACTGGAGTGGGTAGCCATTCCTTTCTCCAGGGGATCTTACCGACCCAGGGACTGAACCCACATCTCTTACATCTCCTGCACTGGTAGGCTTTACCACTAGTGCCATCTGGGAAGCCCCTTCCTCCATAGGAGACTACATCAAAAACAGCTCTTTTTTGAGTACTTACCATGTGGTAGGCTCATGATAAGCCCTTTATCAGTGTTTTATTCAACACTCAAAACAACACTGGGAGGTAAGGATTACTACCCTCACCTTACAGATGAGGAGACTGAGATTCAGGAAAACTAAATTTACAGCCAAGGAATGCTGGGTTTGAGCCAGATGGACTAATCTCAGAGCCCAGACTCAATCTGTGCCACCACACACACACACACCCCAACACCCCAACACACACACACACACACACACACACACACACATACACACACTTGGAAGGGCCCAGGCTGTCCTTTGTCTCTGCCAGCAGAAGAGGCCTGAGGTCAGAGGTGATGACTGTCATGTTTACTTGTCCCCCAGGTGCCGTGACTCCAGCTGCCCTTGAAGTCACCATAATGTGGTTCCTACCAGCCGCCCTCCCCCTGCTCCCTTTGCTCCTGCTGCTGGGCCAGGCCCCTCCCAGCAGGCCACAGTCACTGGGCACCGTGAAGCTACGGCTGGTGGGTCCTGGCAGCGGGCCGGAGGAGGGCCGCCTGGAGGTGCTGCACCAGGGCCAGTGGGGCACCGTGTGTGATGACGACTTCGCGCTTCAGGAGGCCACAGTGGCCTGCCGCCAGCTAGGCTTTGAGGGTGCCTTGACCTGGGCCCACAGCGCCAAGTATGGCTCAGGGGAGGGTGAGTAACTGCTGCTGCCCTGCAGAATGACAGGGGGATGGCCATGGGCTTCTCTCGGGGGTGGGCTCCCTTAGACTCCAACAGAGCAGATGAGACCCCCACTTATCCTTTAGTACCCAGCTCACACGACCTGCCCTACCCTGGCATTCTCATTTGCAGCGAGGCCACCACCACTGCCACCATCACTAGCACTCAACTCTAAGCTCTTTGAACATAGCGATTACATGTGTGCATGCATTCATTCCAGTCATGTTTATTGAGCACTTACCATGCGGTAGACTCATGATAAAATGTGTGCGGTCATTTCAGTCGTGTCCGACTCTCTGTGACCCTATGGACTGTAGCCCCCCAGGCCCCTCTATCCATGGGGATTCTCCAGGTAAGAATACTGAAGTGGGTTGCTATGCCCTCCTCCAGGGGATCTTCCTGACCCAGGGATGGAACCCACGTCTCCTGCGTCTCTTGCATTACAAGCAGATTCTTTACTGCTGAGCCACCAAGGAAGCCAATCACACACAATAGGTGCTCAGCAAATGCTGATGGGTGAAGACTAGATAGATGAATGAGGGAACAGATAGACCTAATTGCTAGACCTCTACCTGGCATTTTCCTAAAGCAGATTCATTGGGATCTGATTCTGAGAGGAGGCAGTAGGCAGGGTTGTAGATACCAAGCTCCCAGGAGAACTAACTCCTCTCTCCCACCCCCATTTCCCACTCAGATTTTGGGAGAGGAAAGTGGGGTCCTATCCAGGAGGCAGAGCCCATGACTTAGCTCTCTGTGCCAGTCCCCAAGCATCACTCATCCTCCCCCCACAGGACCCATCTGGCTGGACAATGTGCACTGTGTGGGCACCGAGAGCTCCCTGGACCAGTGCGGGTCTAACGGCTGGGGTGTCAGTGACTGCACTCACTCAGAGGACGTTGGGGTGGTATGCAATCCCCAGCGCCACCGTGGCTACGTTTCTGAGAGGGTCTCCAATGCCCTCGGGCCCCAGGTGAGGAGGCTGTTCAGGCCCTTGCCTGAGCTGAGGGCGTGGTCAGGGAATGGAGGGCCTCCAGGTGATGAGCCGGGAGGAGGAGGGAGAGGAAAGGGAGCAGAGGGCAGGCTGGGAAGTGCCCCTGGGGCCCCGACACCTGCTTGTGGCTTGGAGCAGGTGCACGGACAGGGCCCCAGCCTGAGGCGGGCGGGCAGGGACTCGAGGCTGGGCCTGCCGGGAATCACTGAAGCTGCTCCCCATGAGAGGGTAGGGGGTTGCCTCACCCACAAGGCCCGGCCACAATTGCTGTGTCTTCCGGGCACAAACAAACCGGAGCTAAAAACAGCTCAAGCCAAACAACAGGGGCAGGCAGGGCAGGTCTCTGACTCTTACCCTCTGCTGCCGGGTAGACTCAGCTTGAGGACAGCTGGCCCAGGCCCACTGACTGGGGCAGCCATGACAGGCGGCTCCGCACTGGTCTAAGTCATTCAGGGCTAGGGTGGGGGGGCTCAAGGACCAAAGGATCCTGCTGTGGTCTCAAGCAGCCAGTCGGTGTCCATCCTCTGTCCTCCCTAGGGTGCTATGAAGAAGGTCCCCCTGTGCCCGATGGAAGCCTCCCAAACTCCAAAGGCTCCCATCCTGAGCCCAGGGAGGGTGTGGATCTGCTTGGTCCTCTCTGGGGTTCAGGAAAGGACCCTAAACAAACCGAGCTTCTGCCTCAAACCCACTGTGTGGCCCTCGGCCCCTGCCTCCCCATCTCTGAGCCTCCGTTTCCAGCCCGTCCAATGAGGGTGCTGGGTGGCATGATCTCTAAGTGCTCCGAGCCCCAGCTTTCCCATGTGAAGACCTGCAGCAGGCTCAGCAGGAGCAGGACTCCTGGGGCCCATGGAGACTGCACATCCCACAGGACCGGCGGCTGGAGGAGGTGCGGCTCAAGCCCATCCTCGCCAGCACCAAGCGGCAGAGCCCGGTGACCGAGGGAGCCGTGGAGGTGAAGTACGAGGGCCACTGGCGGCAGGTGTGTGACCAGGGCTGGACCAGGAACAACAGCAGGGTGGTGTGCGGCATGCTGGGCTTCCCCAGCGAGGCACCTGTCGACAGCCACCACTACAGGTAGGAGGCACCACCACAGGTAGGAGGGCTGTGCAGGAGGCGGGGTTGTGGGGCAGGGGCTGAGTGTGTGTGCACATGCATGCGCATGTATGTGTATGTGCGCCCGCGTATTTCTGTGCACGTGTGTACATGCGTGTGTGTGCACATGCATGTGTGTGTGTGTGTGTGCATATGTTTGGGACCTTGCAGACTGCAGTGAGACTGGCAGGAGTGGGGTCTATAGGAGGACATTCAGTGGGTGTTGGGATTGGGAGGGAAAGAGGCCCAGCCAAGGAATGTCCCTGGATTTCTGGGATTATAGATCTCTCAATAATTAAGAGTGAAGATGAATTTTCAGCCCCTGGGAAACTCCTAGAAAAAGTCAGAAAATAAACATTGTACTTGCGAATCAGATAGAAAGAATTGACTGTAGCACAGAATACTCCCAAAATGAAATGTGCTGCTGCTGCTGCTAAGTCGCGTCAGTCGTGTCCGACTCTGTGCGACCCCATAGACGGCAGCCCACCAGGCTCCCCCGTCCCTGGGATTCTCCAGGCAAGAACACTGGAGTGGGTTGCCATTTCCTTCTCCAATGCATGAAAGTGAAAAGTGAAAGTGAAGTCACTCAGTCGTGTCCGACCCTCAGCGACCCCATGGACTGCAATCTATCAGGCTTCTCGGTCCATGGGATTCTCCAGGCAAGAGTACTGGAGTGGGGTATGTAAAACCGTGTTCCTGATTAGAAAATTAGACCTGAGTAATGGCACCCCACTCCAGTAGTCTTGCCTGGAAAATCCCATGGGTGGAGGAGCCTGGTAGGCTGCAGTCCATGGGGTCGCTAAGAGTCAGACACGACTGAGCGACTTCACTTTCACTTTTCACTTTCATGCATTGGAGAAGGAAATGGCAACCCACTCCAGTGTTCTTGCCTGGAGAATCCCAGGGACAGTGGAGCCTGGTGGGCTGCCGTCTATGGGGTTGCACAGAGTCGGACACGACTGAAGCGACTTAGCAGCAGTAAAGATACAGTGCTGCCCACAAGGACAGATGGTGCGGGTTCCAGTCTAAGCTTTGCTGATAACAGGCTTCAGGTCCTTGGTAGGGCATCCAGGCCTCAGTCATCCAATCCGCAGGGAATTCTCTGAACCCTGACCCAGCGAATTTCCTCAATTCGGATCTAAGCCAGGTTCTGATTGGGTTGCGTGTAAGCCAGGCATGGGGTGGGGAGGCATTTGGGAGAGGAGACATAAAAAAATTCTGTCAGAAATGTGACAGAGCTGTCACAAGATTGCATCAGCCTGTAAATGATTACCAGTCAGGGTTCTACCCGCTCTGATCAGTGAGCGCTTCGTATGTTTCTCATCTCCCACAGGACATGAGTCATCTACCCTTACCCATCCCCAGTCAGTTGTTCTTCTCTGTGTCTCTGGCTTAGCTGACCCTAGTTTCCAAGACCAGCCACGTGGCTCTATCCTTGGGCATGACTGGGGTCTGGGTCCCTGACTCCCTGCTGCCTGATAATTGCACATCTGGGCCTGGCTGACTTGCCTACCACCCATGAAGAAGGCAGCCCTGATTATAGCCTCAGTATCTCTGGGTGGGCAGCCCCCAGCAGAAAGGCCTTCAACTTCCACTTGTCCCCAGAGGACTATTGCCTGGGCCCCTTATCGTGGGGTTGCTCCCTAAAGGCTGCCCTTCAAATAGACTGGGGAAAGGGCAAGCTTGGAGCCTCCTGCCCTGGGCAGCCCAGTGCAGAGAGGACCCAACTTTGGGTTTAGTCAAGGGACCTTGCTGGGCCCTGCTTTCCCTCGCTAAGAAGTGGAGATTGTCTTTATCTGTGGAGCAGCCACCCTCTCAGACTGTGGCGAAGCTCAGCATTGAAATAAGATTTGTGAACAAGTGTGCCAACTGGGAAGTCTAGTGCAAAGTCAAGCACAGCTCTGAGGAGCCAGGGTGACAGGGCTGGGACTTCTGCACTCACTCCACTCCCCACCTGTTTGCTCCCCTCCAGGAAAGTCTGGGATTCAAAGATGAAGGACCCCAACTCTAGGTAAGGAGTAGTGCCCTCATGGGAGGGTGCAAACGAGGTGGCATGAAGGGCCTCCTTCCTCCCCCTTCCCCTCCTCCAGGCCCCTCTCCCCTCCCCGGTGCCTTGCCTCCCAGAGTCCTGAGCACCCCTTCTCCGCCCTCAGTCTAGCTTGTCTTCCAGACTGAAGAGCCTAACGAAGAAGAATTCCTTCTGGATCCACCGTGTCAACTGCCTGGGCACAGAGCCCCACATGGCCAACTGCCAGGTGCAGGTGGCGCCAGCCCAGGGCAAGCTGCGGCCGGCCTGCCCGGGTGGCATGCATGCTGTGGTCAGCTGTGTGGCAGGGCCCCGCTTCCGTCCTCTGAAGGCGAAGCCAGGGCGCAAGGAGTCCAGGGCAGAGGTGGGTCCCCAGGGCCCTGCCCGCAGGCCTGGAGGCCCAGGCCCCACTCACAGGACCCTGCTCCATGGGGAGGGACTGACTGGTGGGAGGGGACTCTCCAGGAGAGTCAGGGGAGAAGGGGGGTGAACCCCTCATCAAGGGGACATTGGTTCAGACCAGGAGGAGAGCAAGTCCCAGAATGGTTGAACTTTGGGATTTATTTAAAAGGGCCCATTTATAACCCTACCATAAATGGAAAGCTGACATCACTGGCCAGGAATAGAAGGTAACTATAAAAAGTGTAATTACACTGTAGCTGCATCCCATTGAGGGTCTAAGGTATTGAGCCCGAGCCTGGCCCTCGTTATAAAAAGCAAAGACCAAGAGCTCGGGAGGCGTTGCAGGCCGACGTCTGCACGTGAGAGGGTCTCCTCACGGTGCAGGAAGGGATGGGAGAGAATTAACGGAAATGACTTCCCCACCAAGCGTTTCATTAACACCACGCGCCTGCAGGTCTCTAAAATCATTTCACAGATCTGCTGGGGAAGTGTTGCTGTAGGTTCAGCCCCGAAGGACAGAGCATCAGTGAGGCTGGGTGAGAGGAAGGGACTTGTCTAGTGATTAGGTGGCAGGTTGTGAAGCCCAGGAACCCCAACTCCCGAGGCTGGAATTTGTTATTACATTTATTGTTACTGTTATTACGTAACAATTTATGAATTTGTTATTACTATTATTATTGTGGTGGTTCTTTGTTACTGAGGAAGGGGGAGAGCATTGAGGAGAACGACTTATTCAAGGCAATGGCTGCAGGAGTCAGAGATGAGACTAGGACGCCAGTCCTCGGCCTTGCCTGAACTGAAGGGGCGCAGCCCCTATGCCCGCCTCCTCCTCACCCTCCCTGAAGCCGGGTGTTCTCCCAGCAGGAGATGAAGGTGCGCCTCCGCTCGGGGGCCCAGGTGGGCGAGGGCCGGGTGGAGGTGCTCATGAACCGCCAGTGGGGCACCGTCTGTGACCACGGATGGAACCTCATCTCCGCCAGCGTCGTGTGCCGCCAACTCGGCTTCGGCTCTGCTCGGGAGGCCCTCTTTGGGGCCCAGCTGGGCCAGGGTGAGTGAGGAGGCCTGGGGTGGGGTGGGAGAGCCTGGGTGTGCCGCTGGTCCATGCCCTGGAGGTCCCAGGGTGCTGGGGGCCAGGGCAGCTGCCGTAGGGGTGAGGCTGCCAAGATGGAGCCTCACACGGCCTTTCTCCCTGCTTGTAGCGCTGGGGCCCATCCACCTGAGTGAAGTACGCTGTAGGGGATATGAGCGGACCCTCAGCGATTGCCCTTCCCTGGAAGGCTCCCAGAATGGTTGCCAACATGACAATGATGCTGCCGTGAGATGCAACATCCCTAACATGGGCTTCCAGGACCAGGTGAGCCCAGGGCTGGGCAGCCCTGAGATAGCCCCGGACACTGCATTCAGCCGGTGGGGAGGGTTTGTGAGAGGCCACTAGAGCTCTGGGCCCCAGAGCCTGCCTGGAGCCAGCCTGGACCTCCCTCTCCTCTGTGAGTCTCCCCTGGCCTGGCCTGCTTCCCCTTAGGGCCAGGCTTTGGCCTTCAGAGATGGCAGAGGCTCAAGGGGACTGACTCTTCAGGCAGATGGGCTCGCCTGCCCCACCCCCTCAGGTCCCCCATGAAGTTGAGAGAGAAGCGGCCCATGGGCAGAGGGCCGCAGGGTGTCAGCACCAGGGAGTGGTCAGAGTTCAAGCATCATGCTAACGTGGATTGCGGGCAAGTCTCTCTTGTCTCTGACCTTGTTGTCTTCTGTAAAATGGGGTCAGCTGTCCCGGAGGGTCACTGTGAATGTGACGACAGATATGAAAGCGCTTGGCAGTTGGTGAGTCGTCATCAGTGGCAGGATTGCAGGTGGATGGAAGGCAAGGCCTGGGTGCAGGCGCTCTGAGTCCACTTTCTCAAGCGGGCAGGGACTTTAGGGACTATCCAGTAAAATGTCCTCACTTTACAGAGGAGAGCAATCCAGAGAAGGGGAGTGTCATGTCCAGGGCTGCGTGGCGAGCTGGCCTGGACAGGTCTCCCAGCCAGCAGCCCCACGCTCTCCCCCTCCTAAACTGGCCCTGCTCCTCACACACCCCTGACCATTGCAGGTGCGTCTGGCTGGTGGGCGCAGCCCCGAGGAGGGGGTGGTGGAGGTGCAGGTGGAGGTGAACGGCGTCCAGCGCTGGGGGGCCGTGTGCAGTGACCACTGGGGCCTCAGCGAAGCCATGGTGGCCTGTCGACAGCTTGGCCTGGGCTTTGCCAGCCATGCCATCAAGGTAGGTCTCTGCCATGCTAAAGCTGCTGACCCTTCATTCATTCATTCAACAGTTAGTTATGAGTGGAACTATGCACCAGTGAATGCTGGGTGCTGGCGATCCTGTGGTGAACAAGACACAGTTCCTGCCTCGTGGAGCAATCCGTCCCCACACAGTCACGTGGGGGAGGCGGTTTTTCCTGAAGTGTTCATACAACGGGCACACAGCTGTATCTGCAGGAGAGATGAGCAGACATAAGCCAGATGAGGTGGGGGAGGAGTAAAGAGCCCATGTGAAGACCCTGTGGCCAGAGGACAGTTGACTTGGTTGAGGAAATCAGGGGTGGAGTGCGGCTTCTAGAGTGATCGATCGGTGTGAAGTGCGAGGGTGGAAGAGGAGGCAGGAGCAAGACCATTCAAAGCCCGCAAGGCAGATTTTTTTTAAAGATTTCTTCTTGCTATTTGGCAAACTGTTGGGGTGGGGATTACTGTGAATACAGAGGAGCACACTATTGCAGGTGCCCAGCTGAGAATGTTGCTGGCTTGGACGGGGCTAGTGGCAGTCCTGGGGGAGACAGGTGGATAGATTCAAAAGATATCAAGGAAACGAAATCAAGAGGCCTGGGGCAAGGCTGCTACGGAGAAACTGCTTCAGCTTCGCCCACAGTGGCCTGCCTGGCAGTACTGGGCACCCTTCACCTGGAGAACTGGGCTCAACCCTGAGCACAACCGGCCATGTAGGGTTGTATGAAGAACAGCTAAGGAAATGGGACAGGTCTGAGCGGACAGGCATGGACCAGCACCATCGTCTTCAAACAGCTGAGGGCTGCAGTCAGGGAGAGTGATGGGAACAAGGCCAGTGGTGGAAGCCACAGCAGTGGATTTTGCCCTCATACATGGAAGGCGTTTCTAATACCAGGGGGGTCCAAAGTGGCACCACTAAAGATTTTCAGGCCGAGGCTGAGCACAGCTGGGTGAGCGTGGTTGGCCGGGGTCCAAGCCTCAAATGGAGTCAGGTGACTCTAAGAGCACGTCTCAGCCCTGACTGGGGGATGCTGGCTGTTTTCTTAGGACACCTGGTACTGGCAGGGGACGCCGGGAGCCAGAGAAGTGGTCATGAGCGGGGTGCGTTGCTCAGGCACAGAGCTGGCCCTGCAGCAGTGTCAGAGGCACGGGCCAGTGCACTGCTCCCACGGCACGGGGCGCTTCTCAGCCGGAGTCTCCTGCACAGACAGTGAGTCACGGGAGGGGCCCGTGGATGGGTGGACGTGGCTTCTCTGGGTTGCCAAGCCTGCAACTCCCATCCCATCTCAGGGAGGGCCCTGAGAGCTGGTTCCAGTTCCAAGGCCCCAGGGTTGGGAGTGGAGGGAGGGCTGGATGTGGAGCACCAGCTCTGTCATTGCCACGTGTGGCCAGGTCACCTGCCACGTGGGGAAACAAGCTGTGCCCCGCTCATGGAGTTAATGTAAGAATTAAGACAGTACCTGCAATGTGAGGATACACAACGGTGTTTTTCAGTGTTTGTGTCATGACCAAACAACAGCAACAACATGTTACATTTAGTAAGGATAGTATTTTTCTCTTGATATTATGTCTGTGTGTCACAACCTAGGGCTTCCCAGGTGGCTCAGTGGTAAAGAATCCACCTGCCAGTACAGTGGGAGACTCGAGTCCAGTCCCTGGGTCAGGAAGATCCAGCAAGGATCTTTCTTCCTAGAGAAGGGCATGGCAACTCACCCCAGTATTTTTGCCTGGGAAATCTCATGGACAGAGGAGCCTGGCGGGCTACAGTCCAGGGGTTTCAAAGAGTCAGATGCAACTGAGCGACTAAGCATGCATGCACATCACAACATAAAATATTAACATGTTTCTTACTGTAGTTTGTAGTAAGAAAATAATTTGAAAGCTGTTGTAGAGAGTATAGAAATGTGAGGACACGTGGGCCTTACAATGAGCTGTGGGATTTACCCAAAAGGCTTTATTTTAGGTCAAGACCGTTTTGAGGCATCCATCTACCCACACCCCCAGATTCTTATGGTAGCAGCCTTTGTGTGACATATGCCAACCAGGTCTGGGCCAAGAACTCTATCCAGTCCAGAGGCTGCAGGCTGCCACCAACCCAAGTGGCCGCATGACCTTCTTCCCAGCCAGGCTGCAATGCCAAGACATCCTTCAGCTCTGTCAGCAAGCTTAGGGCTTTCACTCTGATCAGCGCCCATTGGAAGAGCACCAGCCTTTACAGCACATCCTCCCCTGCAGGGTGATGGGGTTTCCAAGTGGGCCTCCAGCCACAGCTCCCAGCATACTGGGGGCCGGCTCCCCCCTCTCTCCTCTCCTGGGACCCTGTGCCCCTCGATGGAGGGGCAGCTTTCCTTCTGAATTCACTTGATACTTCACAACGGCTGAGCACAAGCAGCCAATGCACCATCCCTGTGGTCATCCCCATCTCTCCTCTGTGATTTTTCTCATTTCTTTCTTGCCTTTACCGTCTCTTCTTCTCTCTGAAAGCACTCCTTTCCCTCAGAAATTCTAGGGTGTGCCCATGGGCATACCCTTGTCCGTCTCCAAAATATACCTCAGGCATTCCAAGAGCATTTAGTGATAGTGCAGACATCATCCAGCAAACCAGCTCCCACCCTGATGCCCATTCACTGAAAATAAACCCGTGTTCCTGTCTCACCATTGTCAGCGATGGCTCTGCCCCAAATCTAAACTGTAACCCAGTTTTTGCATGAACGAGCATTGAGAATTGGCAGTTTTCTCTCTCGATGGTACAAGGCAAAAGCTGTGGATCTCCACATTTCTGCACTCACACACAAGGGACCGCGGTGACGGCACAGTGGCTTCCCTGTGACAGGAAGGGAACTGGAGAGGCTCTGAGCAGCCTGTGGAGACGCAGGCTCCAGCACGGTGGACTCCACGCACCAGGGCATGCAGTGTCCCGGTGTGAACACCCACGGTGGCCATCAGGGTAGAAGAGGAGCCCTGGAGGAAGTACGGTCTCAGAAAATGTAGTAGAATGGCCCAGAACACCAGAGCCCAGGAGCAGGTTCAGAGATGAACTCTTGCAATCTCCAGCCCTCTCCCTCTCACACTGCAAGAACTGAGGCTCAGAAAAAGAACTGAGGTGACAAGCCTGGCATCCGCAGAGCTTCTGAGAGGTTATATGAGCCAGGCTTATAGGCAAAGGTATACTCTACAAAAGTAATGCTAGCTTACATCACTGTGTGCTTGCCACGGCCACACCATGATCTCAGCATGTTACAGGTACTATCACACTCATATTATTCATTATTTGCATCTTACACATGCGGAAAATGATAGACGAAAGGATAAGCAATTCCCCTTAGTGGTGCAGACAGAAATTAAGCCAAGACAGGAACCCAGGTAGTCTAGCTATGAAGCCAGCAAGCTCCACTGTGACGCTAGCAGCCTCCCAGCTTAACGTGATAGATCTCTCCTGTTAGGAGAACTCACATCTCCTGACTCCTAATGCGTGCTTCGTGCTAAGTCGCTTCAGTTGTGCCCAACTCTTCGAGACCCCATGAACTGTAGCCCACCAGGCTTCTCTGTCTGTGAAATTTCCCAAGCAAGAATACCACATAGGTTGCCATTCCCTTCTCCAGGGGATCTACCCAGGGATCAAACTCAGGTCTTCTGCATTGCAGACAGACACTTTACCGTCTGAGTCACCAGGGAAATCTTCTGACTCCTAAACCGCCCTACTCTCCTGGTTCCTCCAAAAGCACTCAATCTGGAGGCAAGCCTGTCCCCTAGGCCGGAGAGCAAAACCGGCTACCTCCCTCACCTTGGTGTCTCCACGGTGCCCAGGTGCCCCAGACCTCGTGATGAACGCCCAGCTGGTACAGGAGACGGCCTACCTGGAGGACCGCCCGCTCAGCCTGCTGTACTGCGCCCACGAAGAGAACTGCCTGTCTCAGTCCGCTGACCGCATGGACTGGCCCTACGGACACCGGCGTCTGCTGCGCTTCTCCTCACAGATCCACAACCTGGGCCGGGCCGACTTCCGTCCCAAGATGGGGCGCCACGGCTGGATTTGGCACCAGTGCCACAGGTGAGCGCCTGCTCGGGCCTCCGCCCTTAGGGGGCCAAAACCAGGGTGCGGAGACCCAACCAGTCTGGCCCTTCCTGGGAGGGGTGGGTGTGAGCTCAGGGAAAGAGCCTTCCTTCCTAGACACGCTGCCAGCCCTGCCTCCAGGAGGCAGTGAGGAATCCTGAGCATCACCTGGCCTTTCCATTGCTCTCTTACCTGCCCTGTGGTATCCTATGGAGTGGTCCTCACCAGCAGAGCTGGTCTCTGTTAGAAGGATATTTCTCTGGGGGCCTTAAGCCTTGTCTTTAACGGCCAGGTGAAATGGGGACTCCTAGAAACGTGGAGACCCAAAATAACCATCCCGTCCAGGATGCTAGCTCTGCAGAAAAAGCTGGTTGATTTCTGCAGCAGCAAAGCGAGGCCCCCAAGGAGGAGCAAGGAAACGCCTCTGGTGCTGGAAGGGGACAATGAGCATTCTTTCCTATCAGCAGCTTCCAGCCCGGACAGGAGAAACGTTGTCTACAACAAAGGCAGAATGGAAAAGGGTGTTTTTGTTTTTTTTTTTTCTTCATATAGCCGTGGGTGGGGAAAGCTGAGAGGAGCGGGCAGTGACTTTGGGACTCGACTTCGCTGAGATAATAAGCATCTTTCCCTGTAGCATGGACGGAGTTGTCATTAGAACTGGACTGGAAACAATGGTAGCCATCTGGGCCCAGGCTGGCAGGGAGCAGCATTAGCGTCCCTCCACGCTCCGCAGCTCCGCTCCTGGGCTAGTCTCTGGTCGTGTCCCTTCCTTCCACCTGCAGGACTCTGGCCTCGTAGTCAGGCAGCATCTCCTGGAGCTTTGACCTCTCCTCACCTGGCTGAGACCCTGCGGGATGGGGGCGCTGTGTCTGGGTGCCTGGCAGGAGTGCCAGGAGAGTAGGGTCATACTAATCTTGGGTTTGGGAGGGAGAAGGGCACTGCCCTGCTGTTATAACGCTCCTCTCTGGGTAATGATGGGGCCTGGTGCCTCCGTCCTCCCTGCCGGCTCCTCTCCTGCTGCTGCCATGCTGACAGCCCTGCCTCTTCCGCAGGCACTACCACAGCATTGAGGTCTTCACCCACTACGACCTCCTCACTCTCAACGGCTCCAAGGTGGCCGAGGGGCACAAGGCCAGCTTCTGCCTAGAGGACACAAATTGCCCCACAGGTACGTGGTCCCCTGTCTGCATATCCTCCCCTGGCCCCCCTGGGGTCAGGACCCCTCTGTCCTGCTCAACAGCCTTAGGCATCTGGAGGCTGGGGCTTGGCAACAGTCAGCACTCGAGGCAATTCAAAAAGACAAATTTCCAGGAATTCCCAAGGTGTCCAGTGGTTAGGACTCTGTACTTTCATTCCTGGCTTCAGTCCCTGGTTGGGGAACTAAGATCCTACAAGCTGCGTTGCACAGCCAAAAAACAAATAAAGATGAATTTCTTACCTTCTCTACTTCCTCTGCATTCCCAGCATATTGTATATTATTGTTTAGTCATGAAGTGGTGTCAGACTATTTCCATGGACTGTAGCCCACCAGCCTCCTCTGTCCATAGGATTTCCCAGGCAAGAATACTGGAGTGGGTTGCTGTTTCCTTCTCCAGGGGATCTTCTCCAGCCAGGAATCAAACTCACATCTTCTGTATTGGAAGGCAGATTCTTTACTACCGAGCCGCCTGGGAAGCCCAGTGTACTATGTACCACTTTTAAAATACTTAACGCTTTTTTTGGATAATAGTTGCTGACCTGTTTCACTTCAGCTGATCCTTTGAGGAGATGGATTGTTTGATTCCTATTTGCATATCCATAGTTCATAGCCCTTAGAAAGGGCATGGTGAAACACCAGGTTGGATGGACAAGTGAATTAGCATAGAGGGCTGCAATCTTCCATTCACATTTCCTAGGCCAACAGGAATTTTCACTAGAGCATCCAAATAAATGATCTCTGTCACAGATGGACTTTGGTACAGTGCTGGATTCGTGGTTAGTAGGACTCCTGGCTCTGATAGGCAGGATCTTTAGGAAGCTCAGGTCCCTAGTCTGACTGCAGTCAATTGGCAAGGCTGGTATGAGGATTAAACGTTGAAGGGTGTGAAAGACCTAACAGGTACTTTGTCCCGAGCGCCTATTGAGAGCCTCAGTCACCACCAGTACCCTCCCTTACAGGACTGCAAAGGCGCTATGCGTGTGCCAACTTTGGGGAACAGGGAGTGACCGTTGGCTGCTGGGACACCTACCGACATGACATTGATTGCCAGTGGGTGGATATCACCGATGTGGGCCCTGGGGATTACATCTTCCAGGTAAGGGGGCTTCTCCATTTCTTTCGGATGTTCTGAAAGCTCTCTGAGGTCAAATAAAGGAAGAGCTTTATAAATAGAATCTCTGACATGTCTGGCACTTGAAGGGGCTACGCTGTAGAGGAAAAAAAATCAGGATCCAGGACCTAGGTTTGAGTCCTGAGTCAAGGAACAATGGGCAAGTCAAAACTCAGTCCCCATCTGTAAAAAAAAAAAAAAAAAGACATTAATGCCTACTTCCTGGAGTGATTATAAGGATTAATGAGGAATACCAACACACCTCGCCAAGACTGCATGAAATGTAAAGGTTATCATCACAGAAGCCAAATTGCCTGTTTTTAGCCCATGCTTCTCTCACTCCAGGTGGTCGTGAACCCCAAGTTCGAGGTGGCAGAGTCAGATTTCTCAAACAACATGATGCGGTGCCGCTGCAAGTACGACGGGCAACGGGTCTGGCTGCACAACTGCCACACAGGTACCTGCGGGCCACTGTGTGGCCATCCCCACAAGAGCCTGGGGTGCTGGAACACCCTCAGCATCCCTGCGTGCAAGCAGAGTGTGCGTGTATGTGGCCATCCCCACTCGAGCCTGGGTGCTGGAACACCCTCAGCATCCCTGCGTGCAAGCAGAGTGTGCATGTACAGGTTGGGGATGGAACAGAGATGAATGTCCTTTGATAGCTTCATAGAAGGTAGATTTCCAGAACAGACTTCACCCACCTCACCCACTAACTACTTCCACGACCCTCTTTATCCTAAAGGTTGTTCAGATTGAAAATGCAGTCTCCCGTCTGTTCTGGAATCTCGTTACTTCAAGCCGAGTCAGGATTTCCCTTTTCCAGTCTGTTACTATTCCCTTTCCTTTCATAGGATCTTAGTTGTCTCCATCACAGGCTGGCTGCCTCACAGGCAAATGTAAAAGTCCCCTAGATCTGTGCTGCTACCTCCAGCTGTGATCCCTGCTTACATGGACAATAGGGCTCTGGACGCTTGCAGAACTGGTAGTTTCAGACAAAGATGCAATGATCCAGTGGGGGCAGATACACCCCAGAGCAAGGAGGTGGTTGCCCCGCTTGCCCATAAAGAAAGGTAGCAGTTCCTCTGTCTTCAACCTTTAAATGCTTGCATTTGCTGTGGGGCTGTGCATTCACACCCACATTTTGCACACAGGGGGAGGAGCAGACTCATTCATTTAGTCGACAAACGTGGGTTAAGACCTATCTCTGTGTCGAACACTGTGCCAGGCTCTGGGAAATTAAATAGGAGTAAAATGCAGAGCTGAGTGTCAAGTAGGGTAAGCAAACATGCAGATGGATACCCCAGTCCTACTGAGCACCCCAAACCACTGTGAACTGAGGCTGAGCAAGCAGAGAGCTTTCTGAGTAGCAGCCTGGGGGCCAGTCAGGATTCCCCAGTGCTAAGTTGTTTCAGTCGTGTCTGACTCTTTGCAAGCCTATGGACAATAACCTGCCAGGCTCCTCTGTCCATAGGATTCTCCAGGGAAGAATACTGGAATGAGTTGTCATTTCCTCCTCCAGGGGATCTTCCCAACCCAGGGATCGAACCCACATCTCTTACGTCTCCTGCATTGGCAGGCGGGTTCTTGACCACTAGCTCCACCTGGGAAGCCCAAGGTTCCCCAGAGGAAGGGACATTTGTGCTGATATCAGAGAGGAGACTGAAGTCAGAGGGGAGGAGCAGGAGAAAGAGCATAGCATTTGGCCTCAGGTTTCACTGGGCACCAAATCCAGTTCCACCACATTCCAGCTTTAAGACGGTGAAGAAATTTCCACTCAGAAGTCCTCTCTATTGTAAAATAGGGCTGTGTACCCAAGCCCACTAGTGTTCTTTGCAGGGAGGGTTATGATGGTTCCTGCTAAGAGAATGGACTTTATCCTGTGGACTTCTGGAAACCAATAACAAATTTCAGTCAAGGATGCAAGAAAATCAGATTTATGTTTTCAAAAGATAACTCTGACAGTGGATGAAGACAGTGAGGAGTAAGGATTTGAAAACTGTGGCTGGAATAGATTCTGCTGCCATTAAGCAAGACAGGAACAGGAGAGGAATTAGGAGTTGGAGCCCAGAGACCTAAGGCTGCCGGCGTGCAGGCAGAGGCTCCGTAACACTGGTGGCAGGCTGCACAGGGTCCAGGGGAGCGAGGAAGGAAGGAAACAACGTAGCTCCGACCCCCCAGGGTCCTTGCTGGGAAACAGAGGACGCACTCAAGTGCAAGTGTGAGGTTACTTAATGAGAGGACTATCCAAAGGTGTGAGCAGGACTAGGGAGAGGAGGATGTTGAGATATCCAGGGATAAGGAAGACGGAAATGTTGCTATCACTTTGGGCTTAAGTGGGCAAAGGCTGCCCTGGAGCCAGGTGAACCCTTGTGCTGAGGAGGGAGGAGCTGGTGGGGCTGGAGTCGCAGGAGACCATTGCTGCAGGACAGGGGAGGAAATGGCCCAACCTCTCCCTCCTTCCATCCTCTAGTCTCTTGTTGCTTCCCACTGAGCTAAACCAACCAGAAGCCAGAAGAGGAGGGAGCCAGGGTGAGGCAGTCTCCAGGGCTCTGGTCTCCAGGGCTCCTAGAGAACAAAGGAGGATAGAGAATGAATGTGGGGAGGGAGCAAGGAGAGTGACCAGCACAACCCTTCCCACTCGATAGCCTCTTCTTTCCCATGTTCCTGCAGCTAGGCACCTGTCGGCATCTATTTCTCTAAAACGGGTCGTTGTCCGTGCCCATGATTAACCCAATGGAAAGGCCAAGCCAGACAGGATGTATTGGTGTTTGTGAAGTTGTCAGTGAGGGGATGGGACTCTGGTGAGGTCAGCTACTTACCTGTCGTCCTTCGGTCCACAGGGGACTCATACCGAGCTAACACAGAGCTGTCCCAGGAGCAGGAACAGCGTCTCAGGAACAACCTCATCTGAAGCCGTCACCGCACGCTCCCAGCTGCTGCCCACACACCAGATACCTCAGCTTACTGGAGCCATGCCCTTCACCGAGCCCTGACACAGAGGGAAAGGGGCCAGCGCCAAGAAGCACCGGGAACCCGCTCAGGAAGCCTTTAGATGGCAAGATCACCAAACCAGAATGGCACCGCTCCCTCAGGATGGCTCTGGGTCTGATCCCTGGGGGCCTCTGGTCTCTAGACTATGGCCTCCAGGCTTTGTTCAGCTGAGCTCCTCTCCTCTAAGGAGACCTGGTCTTCCCGGGATCTTGCCCCTGAGCTCCTGGTTCAGGAGGTACCAGTTCCTTAGGAATGGACTATGGCCTGGCTCCCCATCTAAATGGTGCTTTGCAGATGTCTCAGAGGAGGGCCAAAATACAGGAGGAGTCAGCTCTCTGCTAGGAGCTCTGAGTGACACAGCTTGTGTCAAAGTCACACCTGGCAGAGAATCTGGTGAACTGAGTGCCTTGCTTGATCTGTCCACACTTAGAACTCAGCTGCTCTTCAAGTCTGTTCTTCAGTGTCCTTACCTTTATCCTCCTGCTCTTCAAGTCTGTTCTTCAGTGTCCTTACCTTTATCCTCCTGCACATATGGGCTGTTTCTAATGTCCTTGGAGGCTTAGGCCTTAGGCATCCCCTTATCTCCTGATGGGCCCAAACCACCAGTTCCTGAGTGCTTGAGACAGGGCAGGATTCACAGAAGTGGCCAGATACAGCCTTCCTGCAGAGCAGCAAGAGAAGGCCCAAAAGAAAGGTGACTGGGGCAATGTAGACCCCAGCTGCTGCCAGGGTCTCTGCCAGGGAAAAATACTTGTCATAAATCCAGCAGGCGAGATCACTGTGCATCTCAGGACTGGCCTAAATGTCGAGTCCCCCAGGTTTCTGGACTGAACTTTCCATTGAATAAATTTTTGAAGTGGAAAGAGCATCAGTCCAACAGGCCACTCATCTCTGCAGGAAAAAGAAGACAGGTCTAGTAGAGTGAAGACTAGGCTATGGAGAAGTCAGAAGGGGGAAGATTTAATTTAGTTAAGGATTAAACCTAGGAAAGGCCACCATCTCTGCTCGATGTGGCTGTGATATGCTCTTGCTCAGGTGAGGTTAAGATCTATGATCTTCTTGGACGTGATTCTTAATCCTGTCTCCACTTGGACACACTGCAGAGATGATCTTCACAGGTCTGACGCTCTCATGCCAATAAAGGTTGCTCACTATGGACTGCTACAAAGCAAGGCTGGCTGTGATTCTTGGCAGTTCTCAGCACATGAACTCTACCCCTTTTCACTCCCAGTGACCTGGTTTCTTAAGACGTGTGGGGCGCACATGCTACTCACGCATCCCCTGGAGGAGGGCATGGCAACCCACCCCAGCATTCGTGCCTGGAGAGTCCCACGGATAGAGGAGCCTGGAGGGCTACAGTCCCTAGGGTCGCAAGGAGTCAGACATGATTGAGCGACTTAGCACACACTGCTTCCCAATTCCCTCCCTAGCCTCCATGGTAAATCGTGGGCTGGAAAGGTTAACGGATGAGCAGGAGGAGGAAAGAAGGAAAAGCCCAAAGATGGTAAACTTCTACAACCAAGGCTGCAAGGCTGAAGTGAATGGTGGTAGATGGGGCAGAATTACTATAGTAACCCCAACCCCACAAGAGAGCTGCCCCTCCTCAGGGAGTAGAAAAGGATATCTGCCCTGGGGTATCCTCTGTGAATACAAAGAAGAGCTTTCTTCCTTCTTTTCCTTTACCTCCCCTCTTCTTAACTTCCTCATCTCCTTCCTTAGGCAGAGGGAGCGTGATACTTTAGCATGGCAGTTTAGGTAAACAACGGAAGGACTGATTTCCTGTTGGATCCAGCAAACATCTCCCAAACAGTAACAACATTATAGTCACACATGCAGCTAATGGTCTGTCAAAGAATGTGTGGCTGGTGGGGGAGCGTGTGGTGACTGATGACTAGATTCCAGCACGGAGGTTACCCACAGCTTCTGGCTGGATCCGGTTTCCAAGAAGGCCAGAAAAAAGCAGGCCAGGCGGCCAGCCACTGGCTCTGCTCTGTCTCAGTGCCCACATCACACGTGTGATCGGTGCAGCCAGTTCTAATTCTTGGAAAAAGCTATATAAGGGTTGTGCTGTTATGCCTCTGAGTTGAAAGGGAAGGACATGGGAAGATGTAGCTGGCATGAGTTGTAACTAAATGAGGAATGTTAACAGAATACCAACCACCAAATTCCAGACAGCACCAAAAATGTCTGAAGATTTTTCACCTTGGCATTCTTCAGTCTTACAGAAATTCAAGTATTAGGAACTCAGCTTACCGTGCAGATGCCTAATTTATTCCTATTCCATAAAGACTTCTATTCTATGAGGAGTATACTGGAAATCAAAGGGGAATGTATCTTTCTACTATAAATTCCAGGTAGTACTGGGATTCACAAATTCAACATATCGGAAGCAATATACATGCATAGCAGAGTGCATTAGCTATCTATCTTATCGAATCTCTAATAGAGTCAGTGGCAGTTATAAGGAGCTCTCCAGTTAGCTCTGTGTGTGAAGGCATGGTGTGGATACAGCCAAAGATTTGGTCCCCTCTGGACAAGCTCACCATAGTCTGTGCTGGGCCTGGACAGGCCCTCTTATCTCCAGCCAATGTATATTAATTTCCTCTACTGGAGAAACTACAACTAAAACACACATTTTCTACTAATGGTAGAAACAAGGGCACCGCCATACCTTGCAGTATTAGTTAACAAAATCCTTTCTCTGGATCTACTTATAAGGATAAATCAAAGTTAGAGGTGGCTGATTATTTGGAAAAAACGTTTAAGTTACGGGCCACCAAGTACATAGCATTAGAATGAGGATAAAAGTAATGTCTTGAAATTATGAGTTCTGTAAGAAAACTGAGTAATAAATATGGGACTATACGTTACCATTAACAATGCCCTTAAAAGCCAAAATGCTGCCAGAAAGGGGAAGCACCTCAAAGGCAAGTGGCAGGAATGATCACTTTTTTTTTTAACCATCCAAGGTCACCCTCAGCCTTGAAGGATCAAAACAGAGCAAAGACATACCTTAGAGGTACACTGTCTCAGTATAAACCTGGCTAGTTCCCTGCATCTTCTTTCAAATGCAGCCATAGTGTTCAAATAGACATGCCTCTGTTCTCTGAAGACAGAAAGCACAAGCTGTATGGCCACACCAAAGAGAAGGGCCCTGGCCTAAGCAGTACTGGGGCAGAGGGTCAGGAGAAGCACGTAATGACTCCCCCAAACTTGGAATGGAGGTACTGAATGTGAACAAGGGGCAGGTTCAGAACAGACCACGAATGAGAAAAACAATGCTGAGGAACTGTAAGAGGGCTCTCAGACCGGAATAGCAGCAGGATCGAGACCCCAAGGCCAGTGTCATTTGAGGAACGTCTGGACAGAGCTCCAGTCCACCATCTTCGAGGCAATGCTAATAATCCATCATTGTCACAGGCACTGAATCATACAAAAATGAGGCTGCTGCCCTCATTGAAAGCACAATGAGACACTGTTTCTTGCTCCCTCAGCATCTTACCCTTTAGCACTACCGTCTCTTCAGTGTAGAACTACTTTCCTAAAACACTGAGGATGCAGATATGAGAAGGATAAAGCCTGAGCTGACTTGTCCGTGTCTTTTAGGAAATCTCTCAGTGCCCAGAGGTGTGTGTTTGATTCTGGCTGCTCTTCACTGTAATGCACGGTCTGGTGTGGCTTGCCAAATGCCTCTGGCATGGGCAGAGAAGACCATACCAGAAACACACTGTGTGCCAGATGGCTTCTGCAGGATGTCAGACTGGACGAAATGGCAAAGGGTGGGGTGGGGATGTGTGAAGAGGACAGGAAGGGGAGAGAAGCTGCCATAAACCAATCCCAGGGGAGTATTTTTGTAGTGTACTCTCGGGCACCAGATGATCAACAGTCTACTCAGCAGGGTTCAGTTAAACCAACAGGCCCACCGAATCCCCTACACAGCGTTATCGGGGTGAAAATAAGGGGAGAACTGCTCTCCCATTTCTTTGTGGGAACGACAAAACCGACCAACAGCTGAGTGATGTATACCACAAAATGGGCTTTAATGTCTCCCTCTTATAACATGATAGTGCTGTTTAAACCGGAACTGGCACCCAGCTCCCAAGACTAGCTTCCTATGAGGAATGAAGCTGGCAAGCCCCTGGCTGCCATGCAGCTGGAGCAGCCCCAGGCACTCGGCTCAGTACAAGATCTGGAGTCCAAATGCCTACACCTGCTGCAGTTCACCCACTTTGGGGTTCTGGAACCGGCAGTGTAGATTCTGTGAATACCAACTACACCAGATACCGGTCCACCTCTTTGTACTAGCAGCTCCCTCCCCTCTGTCCCCCACCTGCCTCATCTGCCCCTCACAATATTGCTGGTCTCAGCTTTGTGAGGTAGTAAGAACACCCTGCCTTTGCAGGGCCTAAATCTCCCATCGTCACAGGTTTGAATCCTCTGTTTTGCTTTCACTTAAAACATCTTGGAAGCATGGCTTGCCCTGTCCAGAGGATTCCTGGAAGTCACATCCTCCAAGTTTCTCCCAAGCTGACGGCTTCCTTCCACATGCAACACAGTAAGGCGATTCCAAAGAACTGCACGTAGGAGTGAAGACAAACAGGAGTTGCTCTTCTTCTTATACCCAGTCAGCCCTTGTCTTGATCGCTTTATCTCTTTCTTTCATTAACACGCACATCTGCATGTACACAGAGGTCTGGAAAAATCCTCTGAAAACTGGAAGTACTTTCTGAATTCCTGGAATTATCCCTTTCATCAAGTGATGTTCAAACTGCAGACTGGTCTCTGCCTTCCCAGATGGCTTCCCGTTGCCTGGCTTCCAATCGTTTTCTCTCTGTAAATAAAAGCAGTGTTAAAAATAGTAGTATAAGTTCACATAACCAGTAGCTTTCCCTTAATCTGAATTACACAGCTAATTTTAATCATGAAATGGGTGGATTCTCTGGTTTTCTCTTACCTGATTCCAAGAGTTAATATTTTTCACTTTCCAAGTGCTTTGTAAGTTGAAACAGTGTTAGCATTACTATACAACAAAAAGAGAAAGGGCTGGGCTAACAGAAATTAAAAGCATATGGAATAAAAGTCAGAACCAAGGAGGATCCAGATTCTTATCTTGCTATTAAGGTATTTATTTTAGTTCTCTTTCTCAACTGCATTAGTGCTTCAGTGAAACTGGCCGTTATTCCCAGTCTACTGATTTTTAATAAACTGTGGAAAATTCTGAAAGAGATGGGAATACCAGACCACCTGACCTGCCTCTTGAGAAACCTGTATACAGGTCAGGAAGCAACAGTTAGAACTGGACATAGAACAACAGACTGGTTCCAAATAGGAAAAGGAGTACGTCAAGGCTGTATATTGTCACCCTGCTGATTTAACTTATATGCAGAGTACATCATGAGAAACGCTGGGCTGGAAGAAGCACAAGCTGGAATCAAGACTGCCGGGAGAAATATCAATAATCTCAGTTATGCAGATGACACCACCCTTATGGCAGAAAGTGAAGAGAAACTAAAAAGCCTCTTGATGAAAGTGAAAGAGGAGAGTGAAAAAGTTGGCTTAAAGCTCAACATTCAGAAAACGAAGATCATGGAATCCGGTCCCATCACTTCATGGCAAATAGATGGGGAAACAGTGGAAACAGTGTCAGACTTTATTTTTCTGGGCTACAAAATCACTGCAGATGGTGACTGCAGCCATGAAATTAAAAGACATTTACTCCTTAGAAGGAAAGTTATAACCAACCTAGATAGCATATTAAAAAGCAGATACATTACTTTGTCAACAAAGGTCCATCTAGTCAAGGCTATGGTTTTTCCAGTGGTCATGTATGGATGTTAGAGTTGGACTATAAAGAAAGCTGAGCGCAGAAGAACTGATGTTTTTGAACTGTGGTGTTGGAAAAGACTCTTGAGAGTCCCTTGGACTGCAAGGAGATCCAACCAGTCCATCCTAAAGGAAATCAGTCCTGGGTGTTCACTGGAAGAACTGATGTTGAAGCTGAAACTCCAATCCTTTGGTCACCTGATGCAAAGAGCTAACTCATTTGAAAAGACCCTGACGCTGGGAAAGATTGAGGGTAGGAGGAGAAGGGAACGACAGAGGATGAGACGGTTGGATGGCATCACCGACTCGATGGACATGGGTTTGGGTGAACTCTGGGAGTTGGTGGTGGACAGGGAGGCCTGGTGTGCTGCGGTTCATGGGGTTGCAAAGAGTCGGACATGACTGAGCAACTGAACTGACTGACTGATCTTTATAAATATTTCAAAAGGGATCAAGAATATGTTTTAATATTTTTCTTCTACTTTCTTGCTCAAATGGAAATAGTAGCCACTGGGCTTTAGTAATACCTCTCTACTACAATCCTACAAAAAAAAATACTTCACAGGAAAATCAAATTTTAGTATTTTCAGAGTACTTTCAGGAGCCAGAAATCTTCTGGAATGTCAATTCCAACATGGAAAAAAGACCACATATAATGAAGGGAAAATAAAAACTATTTCTAAAAACAAAAAAATGCACAAATCTGGGCAAACCATCTTCAAATTTTAACACATAAGCTTGGTTTCCATTTAACACTTTCATCAAGACCTGAGACAGCACATACCATACACGGTTTGGTGACCCGAGTGCTTCACTAGGTGCCACAATACCAGTTCTAATTTCATGGCTAGTCAGTCATTGATCCTGACACTATAAAATGTAGATAATTAAGCCTAAGTGCTTCCTTCCAAGGGCAATTATTTCAGATAATGTCTGTAAAAGATTTTGCAAGTCATGAACCAAGGGGAATTATAGAAATCAAAGTGAGTTTAGAGTTAATATCAATACTTGCTATTTTGATGTTATCTTTCCAAATTAACAGAATATCTTACAAAAATTCTTATATTTGACTCAACTTTAAAGGCAAAGAACTTGATAAGGAAGCTGACTGGCACTTGGAAATGTGAGAAAGAGAAATTTGCTGCTATCTGGGCACCCTCTGGTGGCACTATCTGAAAATAGCAGCAAAGTTACAAGAGGCAAACAACGAGGGTAGGCAACTTCCCAGCTGAAGGCTAGTTCGAATTCAGAGCCTGGACTCAGCTTCAAGGCAGGCTTAAACTGGGTTGGGATTCTCCAGGGAGACAGTACTAAGGATAACTGGCCGATGCTGGTTCTGATCCTTAAAAACAGGGAAAAGTTAGGAGAGGATCTAAAGGCAAAGGCAACCTTGGACAAAAACAAAAACTGGTCTGGGTTCCAAGAAAAAGTGAAGAAACCAGACAAGTGAATTATTAGAACTTAGATATTTTAATAAGCTCAGAGAGGTAAACCAGACAATGTGGGATGTTTTAAGAAAGGAAATCCAGGAGCAGTAGAAAAACAGAATTTTGGCCCATAATTCACAATTTCAAAATCAAAGTAGCACTGAAAAAAAAATTGTTTTTTAAAAAGCTTGAGACCAAAGTTCCTTTAACTACAGTATAACCTGAAAGGTCATGAGGCTGCTTTATAGCCTTTATATGCCATTTAATGTGACTAGTGAGTCTGTTACAGAAATATTAATGCTAGTGGATTTGATTTTGGTGTTAGGAAAGAGATATTAAGATAAACATACTATCTTTCTAAAATTAGAATAGTTTAGATTTCTGAAACATTTCCTATCCTAACACTTTCTAACAAAAGACCGTACATCTGTTTACCAAATATATGTAAATATAAGAGGAAATTCTGGTGGTAAACCATATGATAAAATCAGCAAGAATAGAGAGACAAATTGAGAAGCACAAAGAAACAGTGAAAATGTGAGGCTTAAATTTAGAAATACAGAACATGAACAGAATACATAAATACAGGTTAGGATAAGACCTAAATATATTTTCTTCATTTTAAAGAAATGGAAGCTTGGAGGAGTCAAGTGACTTGCCTAAGGTTATATAATCAGTGAAAACCTGAAGCTGGAACCCATGTCCTTAGTTCTTAAATCAGAAAACTTTCCACTACCCTGACATCTGAAGACAAGATCTGAAAATATTTACACAGAAAAGGAAAATATGTAGGAAAAAAAAATATGGTCAGAATAGTAAAGAATAAACATGTTGCCTTTTACTAAAGAAAAGAGGTAATAGCTGATAGACAGCATTTTTTTAAAAAGCTCCTATTAACTCCACCAATTAAAAAAGTAAACTAAGAGAAAGCCCAACAGCAGCCATGAGGGCATGGAACCAAAGAAGAAGAGAATATTAGTATGAAATGATTAACCTAAAGCCCTGAAGACTTTTATTTCTCAGTATAATAAATAAATTGGCAGAAACAATTATATTAAATGAGTTGAGTTCTCACTGAGGAAATGGAAAGTGCTGAAGATGAAAAAGAGGCCAGTTTGGTGTCATGTTTAAAACAATAAAGAAAAGAGATGGAAACTAAAACCTTCAAAATGTACTTCTACACCTAAGAAAACAATGAAAAATCATCACAAAATCTACTTGTAGCCACCTACAGAGCAAAAATCAACATCAAGACTTGAAATACAAGTCTAGTCAAACTAATCTAATTGCCTTCTTTTATGGATTGACAGACCTGGGAGATCAAGGAGGGCTGATATAAGTAACCTCTGCATTTTAGCAAGTTTTAGATTTCAGGCTTACCAAGTATGTGTATGATCATTAATACATGGGGAAATGGAGTCTACCTCACATAAATGTTAAGTGAGCATTTAACTCTAGAGGGTGGAATGGTTATCAATGCATTAAGTATATACATGCTATTTACTTGGCAATAATTGGTAAACCAGTCTGCTGCTGCTGCTGCTGCTGATGCTAAATCGCTTCAGTCGTGTCCGACTCTGTGCGACCCCACAGACGGCAGCCCACCAGGCTCCCCCGTCCCTGGGATTCTCCAGGCAAGAACACTGGAGTGGGTTGCCATTTCCTTCTCCAACCCATGAAAGTGAAAAAATAAAGTGAAGTCGCTCAGTTGTGTCCGACTCCCAGCGACCCCATGGACTGCAGCCCACCAGGCCCCTCCATCCATGGGATTTTCCATGCAAGAGTACTGGAGTGGGTCAGTCAGTCTGTAAACATTTTCATCTCTGATCAGGGCCACAGACGTAAGTTTATTAAAAGGCAGGTGACTCCAAAAATATGGGTAAATGCTGCATCCCAAAGAAAAAGACAGGAAATGAAGGGAACTTTACAAAGAGGAGAAAGGACACCAAGAAAATGCCATAAGACCTAGCCTACGAGTCAGCAATGCAGTGCTGTCCTTGAAGGCAGAATAACGGAATTCCTAAAAAGGATTTCAGAAGGCAGCGACTGTGATTAGATTTTTATTACAGTTGACTAGGTATCCTACAGAGATGATTTTACTTTTAAGTTCTTAGTGATTTCATTAATCAAACTAAGGGATCAAATTATTGTTTACTTACTCTGCCTCTCCGGCCTGTGCCCCAAAAGATGGCCTTTCAGAACCAGCCAATTAATCATCCTCCCCCAAGAGTAAAATGACACACAGTTATGAAACAAAATTATAGCCAGCTTTTAAAATGAGAGTAGCTTATTCTGAGAACTCTGATTCCAACTTTACGTGGAAATTAAGTGTTCTGACAGGTGGAACATGGGGAAATTTTACATATATTCCTGAGTTTGGACTTTAAAATGTGGTTTAATCACTTACTGTCAATGATAAAAGATCACTGACAGAGATCATTCTGTCGTTTTTGAGATTGCATCCAAATACTGCATTTCGGACTCTTTTGTTGACTATGATGGCTACTTCATTTCTTCTAAGGGATTCTTGCCCACAGAAGTAGATATAATGGTCATCTGAGTTAAATTCACCCATTGCAGTCCATTTTAGTTCACCAATTCCTAAAATGTCGATGTTCACTCTTGCCATCTCCTGTTTGATCACTTCCAATTTGCCTTGATTCATGGACCTAACATTCCAGGTTCCTATGCAATATTGCTCTTTAGAACATCGGACTTAACTTCCATCACCAGTCACATCCACAACTGGATGCTGTTTTTGCTTTGGCTCTGTCTCTTCATTCTTTCTGGAGTTATTTCTCCACTGATCTCTAGTAGCATATTGGGCACCTACTGACCTGGGGAGTTCATCTTTCATTGTCCTAACTTTTTGCCTTTTCATACTGTTCATGGGGTTCTCAAGGCAAGAATACTGAAGTGGTTTGCCGTTCCCTTTCTCCAAGATTACTTTCTTAATCTCTTTTTTAAGGATTAAGACAAAGACTCCTCAATAAAATGGTAAGAAGACCAAAGTAGGGTAAAGGAAATTATCAGGAAAGTATTTATACTTCAAAATTCCAAATTCCAAACTCATTAATTAGAAAAGTTCCATATGCAATGTTTAACTCTGGGTTTTATAAAGAAAATCATGGAGGACTTGAAAGGGTTCAGAGTAGAATCATGAGTGAAATAATATTTAACGAAGAAAAACTAAAGTAACCAATGTCATTCATGTTAATGAGTATGTAGCTGAGTATCTCTTTACAAACTAAGCGCTGTGCCAGACAGCAGAACTCTTGAAGTGGGAAAAAGAGAGGCTATGGGATTTTTTCCATAGTATCATTAATGTGTGTGTGTGTGTGCACACACACACGCACATGCACGCATGCACTCAGTCATGTCTGACTCTTTGCAACACCATGGACTGTAGCTGGTTCCTCTGTCCACGGAAGTTTTCAGGCAAGAATACTGGAGTAGGTTGTCATTTCCTGCTCTAGGGGATCTTCCCAACCCAGAGACTGAACCCTCGTCTTGTGTCTGCTGCACTGGCAGGCCGAGTCTTTACCACGGCACCACCACCTGGGAAGCCCCAGTATTAATAACAGAAGTACCTGTATCAGGATGGCACACAGATTTCCATTTCATACTGATTCTGATCGACTAGCAAATGGTCAAGTCCAAAGTCACCAAGAAGGAGTATCATGACTGATGAGCACTGTCTGTCAAGGATAACGAATGGGGCAATAGCACACAGTACATATTCGTCATTACTGGCATGTGTTATTATAATGAATATTAACTTCCCAAGAGTCACACAAACAATAGTATTCTAAATACATAAAGCACCTTTCTAAACGTGTTTATATATGTTAACTTATGTTGCTCAAAGAATTCTCCAAGGTTGGTCAAGTCAAGCATTGCTTTCACTGTGTTGGAAACTGGGGCACAGGGAGGTATAAGAGACCTGCCACAGCTACCTAGCTAGTTAACGGCAAAAACTCTATTAGTACTCCAGATCCTCTCATTCCTAATTGATCTGCCCTTGATCTTTATAGTTAAAAGCTGTTAGAACAGAATGGTGTCCAGATGCTTCTGATTTCCAGTAAATACCTACGAAAAAACTTTTAAACTATTGTATAGATTTCAGTTAGACCTAAGGAAGAATTTTCTGATAGTAAAAGCTCTTAACCACTGGAACAGATAACTAAAAAGAAGCTTGTCATATTTTATTTTCTGAAGACCTTAAAAATTTTTTTTACTGGGAAAAAAAAATGTTAATTACCCCCAAAACTCCTTCAAAAGGGAATACAGTGTTGTAGAAGGAACATGGGTTTTAATTAGAGAGGCCTAGGTTCCAATACCACCTCTCAGTTTACCAGTTGGGTAACCTTAGTCCAGTTATTGATACTTTACCTCTAAAATGGAGATAATATCATTCCCATCAAGAGTTAGCATACTGCCAGGAACTTCCTTCAATCCTTTTAATTGCAAAAACCTTTTCGTGGCTTTTAATCTTAAAATCTTCGGAAGTGAAGAGAAGAAAAAACTGCTTAAAATATCAGGTTCATATTTTCTTTCTTACTCAAGGCAGATATCTCTACCAGATTGTACATCTTAAAAAGAGGAACAAAATCCTGCTCTCTCGCTAGTCTTCCTAATTAGGGAGCACAATGCTGTGCACAGGGGCAACGCCAAACGTAGTTGATAAGAGTATCAGAGGCAACTGAAAACAAAAAGATTAGTGACAAGAAAAAAATATGTACTGGAATCTGTGCTGGACTCACTATAAAGTGATATTGCTACTATTACTAAAAAAGGAAGCAGCTAACATTTATCTATCATGGGCCTGTTTCTCTGTACCTGTTATGGGCCTAGAGAAACAGGAAGGAGAGCGTTCCTATGGGTTTTGAAAACGACTAAGTACATTTTGTGGATTGTCTCACTTGATTTCCATTTTATGGATGAGGAAACAGAGGCCTCCAGAGAGCAAGTAATTTGCCCAAGGTGACACCGCCAGTAAATGGAAGAGATTAGATACAGACCCAGGCAGTCTGATTCCATAGCTTATAATGTTATTTCTTGTGCTGTACTGACCCCCTTCCCTCCAGTGGGAGATCTGGAACAAAAATATCTGTTCTATTTAATATCTAAACAGTACTTTTCATTTTCACAGAAAAAAAAATCTTTTAAGTGAGCAGTTTTAGGTTCCATGCAGGCAATTATTAGAGTATATGCTTAATGCCTAAGCAGCCAGAAAGCTATATTGGAATTTTCCATAGGCATCTTCTCAGATATAAAGAATGAGAGAGTTCTGAGACACAATAAAGGAAGAGCCCTCTATAACCTGTATAGTTTTAGCACCAATGGATAGGAGAAATTTATCACAGTGGCCTCTATTCACAACTAAAAGGCTTCTTCAAAAACGTATGTACCAGGGTACCCACTTAGCCAAGAGCCTCATTTTTAACTGCATCACTGAAATGTCCTTGTACAGCTGGGCACTTAAATTCAAGTGCACCTGTATGATGATGGCCCTACAGAGAAACAGTGGGGTACTCAGGTGATATCCACACAAAACTATTGTTGCAATACCTGTTGAAATACAGGTGACATTACACTCATAGGGAGGCATGATACACTGCAAAAAGAATCACATCTCCTTTTATACATACCACAGTTATTACCTGCCACTGACTTTCTGAGATGACTGTGGTTATGACAGAGAAATTATTTTCCTCAGAGATAACCAATTAATAAAGGGTTAAGGACACTGAACGTTCCACTTTATCTAGTTCTGACAGTGCCACATATAAAAACCAGAGGGATCCTCCCCTGTTTCTATAATCTCAAGGAACCCTTTGAGTCAAGAAAGCATGAGAAAAATCAAAACTGCCTCATTATAATCATTAAGGTTTCAAAAAATTAGTTGGTTCAACTCTGAAACTCTAGCACCTGCCATGACACACTCTGTCACTGGTTATCTGGCCAGTGCAGCTGAGAGTCTGCAAGCTGCCTGCTATCACCAAAGCAGAGTGGACAGGAAGTATTAATGGCCTTGTTAGACCGGTAATAAACAAGGAGTTTGAAACTTCAATTCGTTTAATGGAAAAATGAAGCTACTTTTCAGTAAGTGGAATTTTCAGAATAAACTGCCTTCAGATTCCAAAGATCGTGGACTAAGGCAATCAGACTGTTTATAGTCTGAAGTTTGATAAAAAGTACTGAAGTGCAATCGGAGTCCCAAGCCTTTACATACAAGTCAATAGCCTATAAAGAGGAGAGAAACATTTAACCTCAACTACAAACTATAGGGAAAGAAAAACCCTGCTTGTGGATCAGTTGAAATATTTTCTGAGAAGTCTTAAGTCCTGGAAAATAATAAGATTAGGCTAACCTAGATGTGCTCTAATGGAGCCACTCCGGACTGTCTTTAAAGAAAAAAATTACATCCTAGAGTTATCATCACCAATGTCAATTGCTGGCTTTTCCTTAATTTTTCTTCTACCTAAGATCTAAACCATTTGATAAAATCATGGCAATCATGGCCCAGTAAAACCACAGCAAATACCATTTTCTGCCTGGGAGATTACTATGTCTTCATAGGAAAATTTTTCTGAGTCAGGAGCAAGAACTATAGAAACAGCCATGGATGAGCTAAAAAGACGGAACCTATCTTTTGAAAAACAACAAAGGAGCATGGATTAGGATACCTTGGTGTGTGGAACAGGCAGACATATTCCAACATGTCTTCCTCCTAAATATAAGTCATGAACACAATTTCAATATATGTGGGAGGCTTCTAGGAAATGGAGATGACAATATGGAATGAGCTTCATTTTTTTTTTTTTAAACACATGCTTTATAGTGAGCTCTAAAGGAACTAAAGAAGAATGCCATCAGCTTCAACTCACCTCGGGCTTCTCGCAGTTTTTTAAGCTCTGCTTCCCGTTCAGTTTTGCTCTGCTTACTTCGAACCCCAAGGGCACTGATGACTAGCCTTCTGGCTAGGGCTGCTGAAGTCTCAGGACGCTCCTTTGCTGGCTGGAGAAACTCTGAATGGGAGAAAAGGAGGGAGCAGGAGGGAGTAAGGAAGAGAAAGCATTCTAGCTCCAAGAGATTTAACTCAGTAATTAACATACAAAATAGACTAACAAGGGCTGCATCAGCAGTAATTAATACAAGCCTGATAGATGAAGATCAGAGGAAATTAACATGGCAAAGCACAAACAACCCTGCCTTCATTATCTGTATTAACACAATTTCCTACAGTGACTATCAAACTGCTAACCACAGAGGTAAACTGGATAAGGCTGCCATCAGAAAATGGTGACTGCAGCGCCTGCAGTTCGCATCTCCCACTCTCTCCAAGTGGCTTCTCCAACGCTGTATTTCCAACAGAGCCTTTTCTCTTTTCCTTTTTCCTTAAAAATATTTCTTTTAACACTAAAAATAAAAGTGTTATGTCTTTAGAACTCTGAATGCTATACAAGTGCTAGGAAAAAAAACGAGAACACGACTATCAGTAAGAAAAAGCTCCTGAGGTTACAGGCTTACCAGCATAAGCTCTAGCTTTGGCCTTGGCTGCTCTTGTGGCCTGTGACAAGGGCCGGATCTTCACCATGGTATGTTTACTACCAAGAGCATCACGAGCTGTAAAGAGAATAAATATATATAAAGAGGTAGAAGACATGAAGATGAGTGATGCAAAATATATATATAGTTAAGGCTAGTTCTCAGAAAGTATTTCCTAGATGTTGTGCTTTATTTTTTCATCACCGGCAAAAGAAATGGTAAGCTCTAGAAAATCCATAAGGAACAACTCAGCAGTGATTATTTTAAAATGGGGATTAGAAAACTATGGCTTTGGGACCCAATCCAGCCAACCACCGTGTTTTTGTAAAGTTTTACCGCAACAGAGCCGTGCTTCTTCATTTGCACAATGTCGAGGGATGCTGTCTTTCCTCAATAGCAGAGTTAGGTAACAACAGAAACCTTATATCCTGAAATATCCACTATATGGCTTTTTATAGAATAAGTTTGCAGACCCTTATTTTAGAAGAATTGGACAGGAATCAACATCTCTAATTTGTCTGAAAGTCTCTGCATTAGATCTATCCTGATGCCGATGAAGAGGCCAAATCATACACTCAGAAAGTATGTATTAAAAATGATCACTGGACAGGTTAAAAGGCTACTGCAAATTCATCTGTCAGTGGGGCTGGGGGCGGAATCACAAACATATTAACATTTACTCACACTGGCTTCTTAAATCTCTACCTGTTTATGCACTATCATAACTGCCAGTTACGCAGCAAATAACCTTGAAAAGCTGACTATCTCCCCAGATACCACTGGATTAGGGTAAAAAGGGAGGGGGGGGAGCACATGGGTACCAAAGTAACTTGCCTCAAAAACCTCTACCTGTCATTTATCTATAGTGACTGAATAAAATGCCAGGTGGCTGGAACAGAAAGCAAATAAGGAAAAGAAGCAGAAGAAAATGGACAATAAACACAGTGAAATCCACTGGGTGAATACCTGTAATCGGACTGGAGAATACTCCTAGGGCATGTGTATCGTCCACCCATTTAATATCAAATCCTTTCTTTCTGCAACAAAATAAAAGAATTTTATTCCTTAAAATAAAACTTACTTTTAAAAAACATCTTTCAAATAGTATCTTGTAAGGCATTCCATGATGAGAGAAACACTCAACAAGTGCATGGGGGGAGTGGGGATAATGACACACAGAGCGGCCTGGAGAGCAGAAGCCATTAAAAGCAATCACCCATCATAACGAACTACCTGGGCGGATTTTACCTTGTCAGCCACTTTATAGACATCAACTAATTAACCCACACATGTTCCCTGGGGAGGTAAAGTATTTATCACACTATTTACAAGAGATGTTTTTAGGGGACTGGAGAAAGGAAGCATAAGAAGAAAACAAGAACCAGAGGAGGAGGAGGTAGGCAGGGAAGGTCACTGGGATTTAATGTAAATGTAGGCTCAAGGGCAGAGACAAGAGACAGAGAGGGACAGGGAGATGGGTCATTCAAAACAAAATCAATCAAATAAGAGAAAAAAAGAGACACCTATAATCAGGGAGGCTGACCTATTCTTTCTTCCCAGTTGTAGAAGGGAAGTAAGAAAGTAAAATTCAGGTTCTGCCACCTTGAGGCCATGGGCTGGTTTAATCTCTCTGTAAACCAGGTTTGCTCATCTGTAAAAAATGGGTTGAATTCCTTCCTAACAGAGTTGCTGTGAAAATGGAAATGAGATAATCCACGACAAGGCAAAGGGCACGATGTTGAGCATTTAGTGGACATTTAATAAATCAATGGTGCCCATTATTTTTTATTAATAACAATATTCATCAGGAAGATGATTAATATTAATGAAGACGTGATTAAAATATGAAGTTGACTCTGGTGTTTGACTCACAGGCTTTTGCACCATGACCTTTTTTTTTTTTTTTTCTTAAATAAAGCACTATAAAGAACAAAAAAAAAGACAACTGCTAAAGTATCTTTTCCTTTTAACAACTAGTCAAGAAAAAATTTCCTTTGAAGGAAAAAGGAATAAAGAGGCTTTGAAGGTTAGTTAGACAATTTCCTGATGTAAAACTAAGCTCAATCATGGTATAAAATGACCACAGGAGTTGAAGACTATGAGAAAGTTCCACAGTAGAAGTCTATGTTATACAATAGTTGACAAAAGATGGTAAAAAACTTAGATGGGCTCTAGAGAACCTTTTAGACTTCAGAATTTTATAACCCTTTAAAATGCTTCTCCCCTTTTGAAAATATTTTTGGGTTTAATAGAAAAAATGGTCTTGCAGGTAAAATTAGGAAGAAATAGAGCAAAAGGACGGAGAAGGCAATGGCACCCTACTCCCGTACTCTTGCCTGGAAAATCCCATGGACGGAGGAGCCTGGTAGGCTCCAGTCCATGGGGTCACTAAGAGTCGGACACAACTGAGCGACTTCACTTTCACTTTTCACTTTCATGCATTGGAGAAGGAAATGGCAACCCACTCCAGTGTTCCTGCCTGGAGAATCCCAGGACGGGGGAGCCTGGTGGGCTGCCGTCTATGGGGTTGCACAGAGTCGGACATGACTGAAGCGACTTAGCAGCAGCAGCAGCAGAGCAAAAGGAAGTTAATAGTTCTTAACAGTTAACTAATGTTCAGAAAATTCCAGACATCAAGAAAATTAATCCTTGGTTTTAAAAATCATCATTATTAGTGACAACTTCAGGTAGTTCTAATTTTGGATTTAATCTCACCAACTGCTTTTTAAAATCTACTATGCACTTCACCTGGTACAGACCTGATACTGGGTCTTATCATAACTGTAATGAATTAGACTGACTGACCCAGACTACGTGTTTAGAGTAAGATCTATGGCAGACTGTTAACTGTCCTCCAGGACCCAGTCACTACTCCTTTCTTTTAGTTACATAACTGATAAGTGAGGTACCTAGCTGCTAGTTTTGCCTGTTCTAGAACTTTACAGAAAAACGGGGTTCTTGTTTTTGTACACAGAATTTCAAGGAATACAGTCACACTCATTCATTTACCTATTGTTACTATTTATGTACAATGATGGCAGGAAAATTGGAGAAGGCAATGGCACCCCACTCCAGTACTCTTGCCTGGAAAATCCCATGGATGGAGGAGCCTAGTAGGCTCCAGTCCATGGGGTCACTAAGAGTCGGGCACGACTGAGTGACTTCACTTTCACTTTTCACTTTCATGCACTGGAGAAGGAAATGGCAACCCACTCCAGTGTTCTTGCCTGAAGAATCCCAGGGATGGGGGAGCCTGGTGGGCTGCCGTCTACGGGATCGCACAGAGTCGGACATGACTGAAGCGACTTAGCAGCAGCAGCATGGCAGGAAAATACCATCTGACCCTAAAGGAAAAGTTGGGAGCTATACCCTAATTCAAGATGTACATGAACTGAATTTTAAGTTTAAATCTGTATATCAGACAATAGACCTGGTTTATTGTTAACTGCAGGATTACAGCATTAAAGCATTAATCCCTTCTTGGTAATGACTTTCTTGAAGATCCTGAAAAATGTTTTTCTTAATAACTTACTTTTGGGATTATTTCTTTTATTCCCAAAGCTTATGTTTCCTTATAAGCTAAAGATACAGAGATATACTTCTGACTCCACGTATGTATGAAGTATATACATATATAAAAGGTAGTGCAACTATTCTCAAACCCATTTACATCAGTTTTAATTTATGTGTACTACATAATTTATTAAATAAAATTGAAACAATGAACTATGAGTATGAAACATAAGAGTTGTGTCTATAAAAACTTAAAGCTTTGAAAGACTTGAGAAAGATAAAGTCACTAAAAAACCCAAAAAACTATCATCAATTATGTTTGGGCAAAACAGTTTTTTAAAAAAAGGGCGAGGGGATGGGGAATTCCCTGGTGGTCCAGTGGATAAGGACTCAGCACTTTCACTGCTGTCACCTGGGTTCAATCCCTGGTCAAGGAACTAAGGCCCTGCACTCAGACCCTGCAAGCTATGTGGTGCAGCCAAAAAATATATATATTTTAAAAGACAGAAAACATTTTTATCTATAAGGAATTTGCACTCAGGTGACTTTGAATGGATATTAGTTGTTGCTGGAAGTTGTAGGTGATATCAGGGTGACATTAAGAACTCTTCTATCAACAGACTAGTAATTTAAAAACAACAAAAAAAGGCCTTGGCACCACATTAAACTCAATGGACACGAGTTTGAGCAAACTCCAGGAGACAGTGAAGGACAGGGAAGTCTGGTGTGCTGTAGTCCATGGGGTTGCAGAGAGTCAGCCACAACTGATAACCAAACAACAACCACGCCAAAGACTGGCAAGTAAATGGACGTCTCAGCCACAGCTGAGCGCCTGAACCACCGCCACACTGAAGAGTGGCAAGTAAGCGGCCATGCATATGTACTGTTAAAATAAGCTGGTTGAGATGTAACAATCACATTTTATCATTCTCTACTTTATCTCAGTGGTCAGAATAACCTCAAATAAATAATTTAATTTACAGCCTTTTGGACTGTTAGGACCCTTGGTGCCTGGCAGAAGAAAACACATATCTTCTCAGAAGATAGTCTCTTCTTTTATTGCAGACCTCAATTCTCATAAATAAAATTCCAAAGGAAATGGCCAGCTTTACAGTTAAAATAAATAAATAAATAAACCTCCAAAAAAAACCAAGGCACTATGAGTGAGAATTTGTTAAGAACAGAATTAAAAGGACTTCATGTAAAGGAATAACTAGACATAGACTATAAAAGGTCTATGTTCACTATACTTATAAAGAAATTTTTTTAATCTTGAAAATAGAGGGAAAAAATGCAGATTTGAAAATTAGAGAACTTTGAAATATAAGAAACATAAAATGAAATTTAAAAATTCAATGGATAAATTTAAAAGCAAATTAACCAAAGTTGAAGAGATTAGAACTAAAGAAATTACTCAGCATATAAAGTAGACAAAGAAATGGAAAATATGATAGAGATAACATGAGGATTAAGTTAGGTCTAATCCACTTTCAACTGGCAGCATCATAGAGAATATAAAAGAGACTAGTACAGAGGCAACATCTGAAGAAATAATGTCTAGTGTTCTCTAAAACCAATGAAAAATATTTAGGAAGCCCAAATAATCTCAATAATGATAACAAAAGAAACACAAAGTCACATCATGCTGAAAATGTACAATACCAAAGACAGAAAACATTAAGAGCACCCAAAGAGAAAAGACAGATTACACTCAGAAGCAATAGTCAGACTTTCAGTGGGCTTCTCATCCTACCCTAAGAAAGCCATGAGAAAGCAGAATAAAATCTTCAAGTTGCTGAGAAAAATAATTGTCAACCTAGGATTCTATACCCAGCAAAAATGTCTTTCAAGAATGAAGTTGAAATAAAGCCATTAAGAAACAACAGCGACAATGACAACAAAATCCAACTGAGTGTGTTACCAGCAGACTGTTATTAATTAAATTCTAAAGAACCTGTTCCATGCAGGAGGAAAAAGATTTCAAATGAAAGATATGAGACACAAAAAGAATACAGAAAGCAGATGAATCTGAATGCTGACTATATAAAAAAAATGCAACATCAAATGGAGTTTAAAAAGAAAAAAATTAAATCAAAAAGACTCAAACTAGTAAATCTCAATAGTGTATTAGTTGGAGGTTAGGGAGACACTGGAATGGAATTGGGGAATGGAGTTTAAAACCCTTAAGTGTTTGGAAACAGTGTAAAAGTATTAACCTTAGTCACTGGTAAATTAAGCATGCATTTTATAATTTCTAAAGTAACTACCAAATAACAGAAACAGTATCATTCCCCAAAAATATGGAGTGAGAAAAAAATACCTCATCAATCCAAAAGAAGGCAAGATAGAAGAGAAAAAGATGGGACAAGTAAACACACAAAAAAAGATGGCAGGCAATACATCCAAATATATCAATAATTACAATAAATATAAATGGACTAAATGTACCGTGGAGACAGACTTCAAAGTCATTATTGATGATATTCTTCTTAAATGCTAAATTGGGATCTAGGAAGACTTAAGCATTTTTTAAAGGAACTTAGAAGAAGAGTGGTTTGATACAGATTTCCAATGGGCTTGGAAAACACAATAAACAAACTTGATGCTAAAGTAAATGACAGGGAATAGGAAAGCAAAAGAGGTGATTTTTAAAGGACATTTTAAGAAAATTTCATCCCACCTTCCCTAACATCCCCAATCAATTGCAAATACTTACTGGTAAGTGCAGAAAATCCGTAGGAGATCTTCAGTACGAAATTCTTGGGGGAAGTCATAAATTTCAATGACATGTGGGAACTCACAATCACTGAGGTCAATATCAGGAACTTCATGGTTGTAATAATCAAATCTAGGTTCTTGGATACTTTCTCTGTTCTTCATATTCCCTGATAACTAGAGAGGAGGAAGCATACATGTGACTGTTATACCAAGCCAGAGCATAAAATATCCTCCCATATATAAACAATTCTCCCTTTTATCTCCATGTTCCTATTCCTTAACCTTTACCATTTGTCTCTGTTCCAAACACAGTAATATCACCCAGTTTATATTATACAGGTGGAATACTTGAAAAAGTGCTGAAATTCCAGAAAAGACAAGCAATGAATGAAACTTAGCTTGCATCTATCAACAAGGTGTGAGAAAATGTAGAATGATCAATGCAGTGAGTTACAAACAACACATCTTAGAAACTGAACTGCAGAAAATAGTTCAAGAGATGAATTAATAACATTTGTTTTATTTGAGCTTATTGATCAGACCCCTAGTTTCCTTTCTGAAAGTGAGCAAAAACAAAACAAAATGTTGAAGAATGAAAACACTTTGCTAGTCTACCTATTGTTGATGGTAGCTTACAAAGAAATTTGTTATGACAAACGTTAAGTGGCACAGGTAATTAAAGCTCCCCAGCCTTAGAGCTACCTAAAGGAATTCCCACACAGGTTAATAAAGAAAGTAACAGTAATGAAGAACACTTAAAATTTTACTCTATGATTAAAAACTGAATGCTGTTAACTATTTCACACTGGAAGCAGGAGAACGGAAAGGGAAAAATAAAAAGTGACAGCAAAGTAGCCATGACAGTCATTTTGTCATTCACCTAGACACTAGTACTCAACACCCAGAACCTTCAGGCTCAAAAGTGTGTTCTGTTAATCAAAAGTCCAACCAGAGACCTTCAAGCACTCCTTCTTTCACACTGTACCTCCTTTCCCATCAAATGAGAAAGTAAGAATCTGCAATGCCAAGGATGCATCTCCTTTCCTCAGAGAAGTGAAAAATGGATTTAAGAATTTTATTTGGGAGGCAGGAAAGGAAAAAGGTGATTTAGGTAAAAATCGATGAAAATGTTTATCTATTGCTGTGTCTCTAGTTCCTTTTCTCCACTAAGCTTCAGTTTTACATCTTAAAAAAGGATATAATAATAGCACCAACACCTTACAAGTAAGGGTGCAGACTAAATGAGATGATGCAGTAAGTATTTAGCACACTACTTAGCATCTACGTATGAATTCAACCCAATTTCAACAAATTTTAATGAGGTGTTGAATCTATTGAGCTTCCCTGGTGGCTCAGACAGCAAAGAATCTGCCTACAATGCAGGAGACCTGGGTTTGATCCCTGGGTTGGGAAGATCTCCTAGAGGAGGGCATGGCAACCCACTCCAGTATTCTTGCCTGAATCTATTATAGGCCAAGTACCATGTTATTTCCACCCTGTTTAGGATACACAAAGCAGGAAAAGAATATCCCTCACACCATAACAATGAGGAAAGACCAAGTGATTATATATATCATAGCTTTTCTTGAGTTTAGCATAGAGCTGACTGAGTATGCAAGGAAACTGAAGTCCACATGATGACATGTCCCCCCTAGAGAGAGAGAATACCTAAACTTTTTTCCCTCTGGCAGATCATGAGAAGAAGTGGCCACCAAACAAGTGGGCAAGAAGATATCAGCTAAATGTTTAACAAGTTCTTAAAAGCCTAGAGTTGACAGTTTAGAATAACTCAGAGCCCCAGAAAGGGGGCTCCAGAAAGGAGGGGAGCCTGCAATTACTTGCAAGACCATCCTTATGCTAATGCCACACTGTCTTGATTACCACTGTTTCATAAGTTCTGAAATTAGGAGGCTTCAGTCTTTCTACTTTGATCATTTTCAAAATCATTTTGGCTGTTTTGAGTCCCTTGCATTTCCATATGATTTTGAGGATCAGTTGGCAGACAGAAGTGGGCCACAAGCCAAGGAAGGAGGACAGAAGTATCTAAGAGAAGCTGAAAAGGGCAAGAAAACGGATTCTACTCTAGTCTCAAGAAAGGACACAATCCTACCAATATCCTAATTTTAGTCCAGTGAGACCCATTTTGGAATTCTGACCATAAGAACTGTAAGGCAATAAATCTGTGCTAAGACACTAGTTTGTGGTAATTGAAAACATCAGTAATAGTGTGTGTGTGTGTGTATATATACACACACACACACATTATATATATACACACACACATATATATACACACACACATATATATATACACACACACACATATATATATAAAACCTTTCTAGCTTTATGTCATGTCATCCCTTAAAATATGCTACATTCCAACCAAAAAGTAATACTATGCCTGCTGCTGCTGCTGCTAAGTCACTTCAGTCGTGTCTGACACTGTGCAACCCCATAGACGCAGCCCATCAGGCTCCCCCATCCCTGGGATTCTCCAGGCAAGAATACTGGAGTGGGTTGCCATTTCCTTCTCCAATGTGTGAAAGTGAAGTCGCTCAGTCGTGTCCGACTCTTAGCAACCCCATGGACTGCAGCCTGCAGCCTACCAGGCTCCCCCATCCCTGGGATTCTCCAGGCAAGAACACTGGAGTGGGTTGCCATTTCCTTCTCCAATGTATGAAAGTGAAAAGTGAAAGTGAAGTCGCTCAGTCATGTCCGACTCTTAGCAACCCCATGGACTGCAGCCTGCAGCCTACCAGGCTCCTCCGTCCATGGGATTCTCCAGGCAAGAGTACTGGAGTGGGGTGCCATTGCCTTCCTACACAGGCATAAATACTATGCCTATGAGTGCACAACTGCACTCATTTCACACGCTAGCAAAGTAATGCTCAAAATTTTCCAAGCTACACTTCAACAGTATGTGAACTAAGAACTTCCAGATGTTCAAGCTGGATTTAAAAAAGGCAGAGGAACCAGAGATCAAATTGCCAACATCCTCTGGATCATAGAAAAAGCAAGAGAATTCCAGAAAAACATCTATTTCTGCTTCATTGACTACACTAAAGCTTTTGACTGTGTGGATCACAACAAACTGTGGAAAATTCTGAAAGAGACTGGGAATACCAGACCACCTTACCTACCTCCTGAGAAACCTGGATACAGGTCAAGGAGCAACAGTTAGAACCACCCATGGAACAACAAACTGGTTCAAAATTGGGAAAGAAGTATGTCAAGGCTGTGTATTGTCACCCTGCTTATTTAACTGATATGCAGAGTACATCATGCGAAATGCCAGGCTGAATGAAGCACAAGCCAGAATCAAGACTGCTGGGAGAAATATCAATAACCTGAGATACGCAGATGACACCACCCTTATGGCAGAAAGCAAAGAGGAACTAAAGAGACTCTTGAAAAACTGAAAGAGGAGAGTAAAAAGGCTGGCTTCAAACTCAACATTCAAAAAACGAAGATATGGCATCTGGTCCCATCACTTCATGGCAAAGAGATGGGAAACACTGGAAACAGTGACAGACTTTATTTTCTTGGGCTCCAAAATCACTGCAGATGGTGACTGCAGCCATGAAAGTAAAAGATGCCTGCTCCTTGGAAGAAAAGACATGAGAAACCTACATGGCATACTAAAGAGCAGAGACACTGCTTTGCCAACAAAGGTCCTATCGTCAAAGCTATTGTTTTTAAAGTAGTCATGTGTGGATGTGAGAGTTGGACCATAAAGAAGGCTAAGTGCCAAAGAATTGATGCTTTTGAATTGTGGTGTTGGAGAAGACTCTTAAGAGTCCCTTGGACTGCAAGATCAAACAGTCAACCCTAAAGGAAATCAACCCTGAATGTTCACTGGAAGGACTGATGCTAAAGCTAAAGCTCCAATATTTTGGCCACCTGATGTGAAGAACTGACTCACTGGAAAAGACCCTGATGCTGGGAAAGATTGAAGGCAGGAGAAGGGGACGACAGAGGATGAGATGGCTGGATGGCATCACTGACTCAATAGACATGAGTTTGAGCAAGCTCCAGGAGATGGTAAAGGACAAGGAAGCCTGGCGTGCTGCAGTCCATGGGGTTGCAAAGAACTGGACATGACTGAGCGACTGAACAACAATATGCCTAAACACATGTTGCTTCTTTCTGCCTGTGGATTTGATCACATTATTTTTGATCACATGAATAATCTGACTCTTCCTCTATACTTCTATAGCATTTACCTCATCTACACTTTTTTTTTTTGCTGTGCCATGCAGCATGTGGGATCTTAGCTTCCCAACCAGGGACTGAACCTGTGCCCCCTTAATCACTAGACCATCAGGGAAGTCCCACCCTCTGCACTACTTTTATAGTACTCACTGCATAACACCTAATATTAATTAGACCTCTCTCTTCCTCTAGCTTTAACCTCACTACCTAACCACCTATCCAACAAACATTTAATGTATGTTTAACATCACATTAGAGAAAGAAACTGGACAAAGAATGTTAATATGTAATAAAGAAGGTATTACCAGTGGGTAGAGGAGAATGAACTTTACTTACTCTTGTTCACTACCCAAGTAAAGAAATTATACAGAGAAAAGTATCATAGACAGAAGTGTGCAAAGGCATGCAAGGAGCGTTAGCATTCACTAAACAGTTTGGTGTGGCCACGGTGAATAATGTGAGGACTTCAGAGAGTGCTATGGGCTTCACTGTGTTCTCCCAAAATTCATGAGTTAAAATCATAAATCCTAATATCAGACTACAACTGTATTTAGAGATCATGTCTTTAAAATGGTATTAAGTTAAAATAAGGTAGATCCTAATCTGAGTGATGTCCTTATGAAAGGAAATGTGGACACAGATGGAAGATCATGTAAACACAGCCATCTACAAACCAAGGAGGGGCCTCAGAAGGATCCAACCCATGCTGACACCTTGATCTTAGACTTCTAGCCTCTAGAATTGTGAGAGAACAAATTTCTATGGTACTCTGTCACAGGCTCCATTCCTTCATTCTTTCTGGAGTTATTTCTCCACCTATCTCCAGTAGCATATTGGGCACCTACTGACCTGGGGAGTTCATCTCTCAATGTCGTATCTTTTTGCCTTTTCATACTGTTCATGGGGTTCTCGAGGCAAGAATACTGAAGTGGTTTGCCATTCCCTTCTCCAGTGGACCACATTCTGTCAGACCTCTCCACTATGACCCATCCATCTTGGGTGGCCCCACACAGCATGGCTTAGTTTCACTGAGTTAGACAAGGCTGTGGTCTGTGTGATCAGATTGGCTAGTTGTCTGTTGGTGTAAAGAGCAATATTGCATAGGAATCTGGAATGTTAAGTCCATGAATCAAGGCAAATTGGAAGTGGTCAAACAGGAGATGGCAAGAGTGAACATCGACATTCTAGGAATCAGCAAACTAAGATGGACTAGCATGGGTGAGTTTAACTCAGATGACCATTGTATCGACTACTGTGGGCAGGAATCCCTTAGGAGAAATGGAGTGCCCATCATGGTCAACAGAAGAGTCCAAAATGCAGTACCTGGATGCAATCTCAAAAATGACAGAATGATCTCTGTTTGTTTCCAAGGCAAACCATTCAATATCACGGTAATCCAAGCCTATGCCCCAACCAGTAGCGCTAAAGAAGCTGAAGTTGAACGGTTCTATGAAGACCTACAAGACCTGTTAGAACACCCAAAAAAGATGTCCTTTTCATTATAGGGGACTGGAATGCAAAAGTAGGAAGTCAAGAAACACCTGGAGTAACAGGAAAATTTGGCCTTGGAGTACAGAATGAAGCAGGGCAAAGGTTAACAGAGTTCTGCCAAGAGAACGCACTGGTCATAGCAAATACCCTCTACCAACAACACAGGAGGAGACTCTACACATGGACATCACCAGATGGTCAACAGCGAAATCAGATTGATTATATTCTTTGCAGCCAAAGATGGAGAAGTTCTACACAGTCAGCAAAAACAAGACTGGGAATGGACGGTGGCTCAGATCATGAACTCCTTATTGTCAAATTCAGACTTAAATTGAAGAAAGTGGGGAAAACACTATTCAGGTATGACCTAAATCAAATCACTTATGACTATACAGTGGAAGTGAGAAATAGATTTAAGGGACTAGATCTGATAGACAGAGTGCCTGATGAACTATGGACGGAGGTTCGTGACATCGTACAGGAGACCTTCCCCAAGAAAAAGAAATGCAAAAAAGCAAAATGGCTGTCTGAGGAGGCCTTACAAATAGCTGTGAAAAGAAGAGAAGTGAAAAGCAAAGGAGAAAAGGAAAGATATAAGCATCTGAATGCAGAGTTCCAAAGAATAGCAAGGAGAGATAAGAGAGAGCCTTCCTCAGCAATCAATGCAAAGAAACAGAGGAAAACAACAGAATAGGAAAGACTAGAGATCTCTTCAAGAAAATCAAGATACCAAGGGAACATTTCATGCAAAGATGGCCTCAATAAAGGACAGAAATGGTATGGACCTAATAGAAGCAGAAGATATTAAGAAGAGGTGGCAAGAATACACAGAAGAACTGCATAAAAAAGATCTTCACGACCCAGATAATCACAAAGGTATGATCACTCCCACTTACCTCAAGCCAGACATCCTGGAATGTGAAGTCAGGTGGGCCTTAGGAAGTATCACTACGAACAAAGCTAGTGGAGGTGATGGAATTCCAGTTGAGCTATTGCAAATTCTAAAAGATGATGCTGTGAAAGTGCTGCACTCAATATGTCGGCAAATTTGGAAAACTCAGCAGTGGCCACAGGACTGGAAAAGGTCCGTTTTCATTTCAATCCCAAAGAAAGGCAATCTCAAAGAATGCTCAAACTATTGCATAATTGCACTCATCTCACACGCTAGTAAAGTAATGCTCAAAATTCTCCAAGCCAGGCTTCAGCAATACGTGAACCGTGAATTTCCAGATGCTCAAGCTGGTTTTAGAAAAGGCAGAAGAACCAGAGGTCAAATTGCCAACATCCGCTGGATCATGGAAAAGGCAAGAGAGTTCCAGAAAAACATCTATTTTTGCTTTATTGACTATGCCAAAGCCCTTGACTGTGTGGATCACAATAAACTGTGGAAAATTCTGAAAGAGATGGGAATACCAGACCACCTGACCTGCCTCTTGAGAAACCTGTATACAGGTCAGGAAGCAACAGTTAGAACTGGACATGGACCAACAGACTGGTTCCAAATAGGAAAAGGAGTACGTCAAGGCTACATATTGTCACCCTGCTTATTTAACTTATATGCAGAGTACATCATGAGAAATGCTGGGCTGGAGGAAGCACAAGCTGGAATCAAGACTGCTGGGAGAAATATCAATAACCTCAGATATGCAGATGACACCACCCTTATGGCAGAAAGTGAAGAGGAACTAAAAAGCCTCTCGATGAAAGTGAAAGAAGAAAGTGAAAAAGTTGGCTTAAAGCTCAACATTCAGAAAACTAAGATCATGGCATCCAGTCCCATCACTTCATGGGAAATAAATGGGGAAATAGTGGAAACGGAGGCTGACTTTATTTTTCTGGGTTCCAAAATCACTGCAGATGGTGATTGCAGCCATGAAATTAAAAGACGCTTGCTCCTTGGAAGGAAAGTTACGACCAACCTAGATAGCATATTCAAAAGCAGAGACATTACTTTGTCAACAAAGGTCCGTCTAGTCAAGGCTATGGTTTTTCCAGTAGTCATGTATGGATGTGAGAGTTGGACTATAAAGAAAGCTGAGTGCCGAAGAACTGATGCTTTTGAACTGTGGTGTTGGAGAAGACTCTTGCGAGTCCCTTGGACTGCAAGGAGAGCCAACCAGTCCATGCTAAGGGAGATCAATCCTGGATGTTCATTGGAGGGACTGATGTTGAAGCTGAAACTCCAGTCCTTTGGCCACCTGATGCAAAAAGCTGACTCATTTGAAAAGACCCTGACACTGGGAAAGATTGAGGGCAGGAGGAGAAGGGGACAATAGAGGATGAGATGGTTGGATGGCATCACCAACACAATGGACATGGATTTGAGTAGACTCCGGGAATTGGTGATGGACAGGGAGACCTGGTTACTGCTGTTCATGGGGTCTCAAAGAGTCGGACATGACTAAGCGACTGAACTGAACTTGTCACAGCCAGTCTAGGGTTCTGTGCTCTGGCAGCCTTAACAAATTAATACAGGGAGTAAAGCTGGAGTTTCAGCTTCCTCATCAATATTCTGATTCTATAATACAACTACAAGGGATATGTCATATTCACCTCTATATATTCCCACAGCACACATTAACTTGCACAAACTAGGCATTCAAAAAATACTTGGGGAATGAATACTCGAGGCACATGCCTCAAATTAATTACTTTGTCCAAATGCCTGCTTATCGAGACTGATTTTACATGGAGCCCTCATCAATAAGAATTTGATTTATGCAACATATATTTTTTAAATGATTTTGGATGGCATTTTTAAATTTGGGATAAAATGGTACTTTTTTTCCTTCCCTTTACCAATAAACTTTAAATGTTCTGGTTATATAAATCATGCAAACAATTCAACAAATTATAAAAGGAAGGCAACAACAACATTTCTAAATAGATCTAAATTTCTGATAGTGACAAACTGAGGACCTAAATCTGGGAACATGCCATATTTTTTTATAAGCTGCTCCCACAGCCTGGAATGCCTTATCTGCTTCTGATCCTTCTTCTTCTAAGACCCAGCTTCAGTCTTTATCTCCTCTTGAAGCTGTTCCCATTGACCCCATTTTGATGGTTTCTCCACTCTTTATACTACTGTATCATTACACTTAGAAGCTGGATATATATCATATTTCATCAATTCTAGGATGCACATTTTTACATCTCCAATATCAGTATGCATCTTAATCATACATGTTGTCACTGCTTGCCTGCATATGCATGAGACCCAAAAGCACCAGTACCAAAATCTGCAGGCATTCCACACAGGTCCAGCCGTGTGGAAGAAAATCTCAATGTAAGAATACTTCTATGTAAATGCAAAGATGGCTTAGGAATCCAGCAACAATGATTTTTGCTTTTTTTATGTATTCTTATAAGAAATGCTGTATCATCGATTCTTGTCGGCACAGAAAATGAAGAGGATGGAAAGGCATCAATATCAATGACTAAGTCAAGAAATTATTAGAAAGAGTTGGGCTATAACACAAAGTTTTAGGAAACTAACCAATTTATTTCACCTACATTTCACCTACAAGATATTTCACATATCTATAAGATACAATACATGATAAAAATTTATGTCTAAGTCTGTGTGCGACTATGCTGTGCTCAGTCATATCTGACTCTTTGTAACCCCATGAGCTGTAGCCCGCCAGGTTCCTTTGTTCATGGGATTTCCCAGGCAAGAATACTGGAGTGGATTGCCATTTCCTACTCCAAGGGATCTTCCCGATCCAGCGATTGAACTTGCATCTCATGCATTAGGAGGCAGATTCTTTATTACTGCACCACAAGGTACACCCTCTATTAATAATTAAGCCTAAAGAAGCTTTTTTGATAGATATAAAATAAAATTCCAAAGGGTAAGCAATGTGATTTCTTTCTTAGTGATACATAAAATAATGATATATTTCACAATCAATAGCATTTTCAATTTAATCAAATAGAATATTTTTTCCAGACATCTCTGAAAGTCTCATCAGCTCTACAAGACTATAAACTCCTTAACACTGTTATCCTTCTCTTTCACAGCTCACATCACCAGTATCCGAGCTGGGCACAGAATAGCTGTACAGTGTCTGTTGACTGGCTGAGACCTTTAGGTAGAGGCAAAGGCTGACTGTCATGGAAAGAGCCCAGAGTTAGAAAATCAGGAGACTGGACCAACTCTGGCAGTAACCTTAGCTAGGTCAGTAATAACCTTTCTGGGGCTTAGCTGCCTTACCTATAAAGCAAGAGGTAAACATAAAATATTATGTTACAGGTCCCTTTCAATGCTAACATTCCACTTAAAAAAAAAAAAAAAAAAAAAGACACATACAGTTCTCTTAGGTGAAAGTTCCAGTTCCTAGATCTTATTTTTCAAGGCCTATATTGTAATACTGCCTCTGATACTAGAAGGTAGGAAAAAAAAAATTTCTGTAGATACCTGTAATCACAATTAAACATAATACACCACTTTAAACTATAGTTGCAGCTGTAACAAATTTAAATATTGGGCATATCAGGAGATTACAGGGACATGGACAACAGAGACTTGACCAGGAGTTGATGGTATAACATTACTGCAGTTGCTTCAATGTCACTGTATCTATTTTCATAATTATTCACAGAATTAAACCATGCAGTCAATTCTTATTATTTAGGTTACGTTATTCAAGCCCTTTGTTTCTATTTTTCTCTTCTACTCTTACCCTGTAGCTAATTAACTGCTTATTAACTCACTTTCTACTGAAGAAAATAAAATTTACAATTTATTATTTACTATAAACTTTGACAAATTAAAAGGTTTTGGATTTGGCTGAAGAACAGGCTTAAGCTATATACAAAAAATAACATCTTTGGATTATCTGGATTTGATTCTATCGCTGGTATTCCATTACCACGGAAAATTGAGAGTAACAGCCAAGAATTTTTCATGTTGGTCCACAGCAATGTGAACAAATCAAAAGCTAGAATTAAAATGTTTTATCCATTTAACTTCCCGTATTTGGCAAACAGGGAAATAACACTATTTTTAAAGTATTTTCAAACATTTTGTAAAATTTCTCATGACCTACAGTCCAAACACATCCAAAACGAGTTCCCTAAAAAGATAATAAAACTACAATGTATAATATACAGCATAAGTTATGGCTTCCATCCCTTTTCTATACTGCTTTGGGCATAAATCCTTTACAACAGTAGAAGGATAAATTTAGACTTTTAAACTTTTTAACATTTTACACATTAAGAGTAGCTAATGTTTTCAGTGGTGTTCTCCACCTGCAAATAAAATTATATAATATATCTAGGGCTATGCCTCCAATGACCTTATCAAGAAACCAAGACTAGAAATACAAACTTTGACCTCATAAAATGTATAACAGAATAGGCAGAATGGCATTCAAGGTGCCATCTAAAGATTTCTCTAGAATAGGCATCAGCAACATTTCAGTATAACTGATAATCATCAGTGAGAGAAAGCCATGGCTATCGCCTTGGATTAAGGCATAGTAAGAGAGAAGAAAGGGTGAAAGTGAGTAAGAATACAGAAAAGAAGAACAAAAGGAAATAAAAAAGAAAGCTACAATAATAGGCATGTCAGATGAATACTTACTGATCCAGTGCCAGAGGACAAATGTGAGAGCTCTAGTTGCCTCTAATGAACAGTAATATGTGGCACATAAATATTGGCCGGGACCAAGTCAATACACTGAACCAACAGGGACCTGGATCCTATTCAGACAGTACAGAAAGGTTAATATGGCAAACCGATGCTGGCATTCTTGGGAAGATGCTATCCAAACCCACTGGACAGTGAAAACACTGTAGTAGATTAAACTTACAGTCAAGAGGAAGACTGAGAAAATAGGGAGACATCTCTGGATTCCCTCATCTTCCCAGCATGACTGGAACAACTAGATGGAAAGGTACCACTGATGAAGTATGAACATGAGTAGGCACACACAGAAAGATGATTTGGAAATGAATGGCGTTCCTTTTCTCTTTTCCATGGTTATACATTGTTAGTAACTGTATATAACAAAAGGAAACTCCTACCTAAATATTTACCCCTATCTAAAAACATACCTCAAACCAGAAATGGCCAGTGAAGGGACCAGGTGCTAGCATCTAGCAATATCAATGTTATGCAGCTGACATCTCACTAACCCTCCTACTAATAAGTCTGCTGATTGATACTGGAGGCAGAAAAGGAAATTTTATCTACACAATAATTCCTATGTTCTGGTACCAAGATCTTAAAGGTTAAAAGAAGTCATGTCAATATCCTTTTCTTTATCAGTTAAAAATCTCAATTTCTGGGTATCCCATACCATGGCTTTAGGAGATCATGTAATCTTTAGAGACTCATCAAGAGCTGAAGTTCTGGGAGCTAATGACTCAGGCAGATTTAGAAGTTCAAAAGGTCAGGAAATTGCTTTACATGCCAATGATGACCACACCCTGCTTCGGAGCATACTTCCCTGCCTACCAGAAGTATTAGGCACACCTCTATGGCTAGCCATTGTCATCAAAGAAAACAGGCCAGGTGGGAAAAGAGCCAAAAATCTTTGGTTGGAAAGTTTTCAAGGTAAGCAGACACTTACTTTAATAAAGTACATTTGGAACAATGTAAATAATAAATGAGGAGTAATAGTCACCAAAAGGCTATTAATTTTCTTGGGTTTGTGACATCTTTTAATAACATTATCATTATTACACGTTTTAAAACTCAAAGCACAGGAGACAACAGCTGGGAGTTGGATCCACTACTTGCACTCTCAATCCAACTTCTTTCCTGCTCTCATCTATCTTCGTGCCTCAACAGAGATCCCAAATGTTACCAAGCACCTCAAAAGATACCCAAACACAATGCCCAGGCACTGGCTATCTTCAGCTTAAAACACCACCAGCTCTGATTTCCAGCTGTTCCCAACTTTAGTTCAAGCCAGTGTTTTCTTTGGCAATATTACTATGCCCCTCTAGAGACTTGGCTGCCTAAATTCTTTCTCACCTGAACAGTGTTAAGATCTAACACCAGAGTTGCACACCTGAACCTCCCTCCTCCCAACACAGAAGCCATAGCCCTAAGCTACCACACAGAATCAAAGTTCAAGCAGCTGTGATGTCTGAAAGCTCCTGGAGGCTACCCAGAAAGGCAGAGACAACTCTGCCCTACTGACTCACATTCATTCAGTAAATATTTATGGAGTCCTACCATGTATAAACAAGGTCTGTGTTCTATGCCCTCCTTTTACAAGAAGCTTTGTTTTGTTCTCACCTACGCACACCTGTGGTCCCTCACCTCCTTAAGCAGTCCCTTTGCCAACTAAGAACACTGCTTCCTTCCCAAGACTAAGGCCTTCTCCCAATGCTTGGGTCCTTAATAACTTCTCTATAATCACCTAACTCACCATATTATTAGTATATTTTAACCTGATTTGGGTCTAAAATCTCTGCCTGACCAGTGTTTTTCTTTTTCATTATGAGCTGACAGCCCGCTTATGTTACCACACTCACATCTTGATATAATTTAAGCTTGCGTGTTGCCTGTGAGCAGTGGTTCTCACTTGATGTGCATGTGATCTCGCTACAGAGTTTGCATGTCTAGTAAGTTCCCTAGTGATGCTTATGCTGCTGGTCCAGGGACCATACTTTGGAAATGATCACCTTGGAGAATCTGATGAAAGTTATCAAAGACTGCACTCACGTACAAAATTTTGCATGCAATTTCAAAGGGTTCGTGAACATTAATATGTAGATTCCCTTCTGCTCTATATTCTAAGAAATGTTTAAGATCTACTGTTTCCTGACTTCACAATAACAAGTATTAATTGGTACAAATGTGTATGCAAACACCTCCCAAGAGCAAGGAGGAAGTGCTTGATATTGGAAACTCAATTCTGTCCAATGGGTTGCCCTCTTCAGTTTCACGTGTCTCTTTTATACGGGCTTGTAAACATTTTTCTGTACTTCTGGTTCAACTATCGGAAACAACAGACTCATCACTTAGCATTTAAAACGCTCTGTGGAGTCACTCATACAAAACTATCTTATACTTGAGGAAGTGGTCTGGTAGAAAGAACGTAAATACAGGATTAAGACAGTAGACTGAAATCCTGAATCTTCCTTTCTTAAAAATACAACCATTAACCTTCAATTTTCCCATGTATAAAACTGGAGATTTTATAAGGAAATGATTTTTTTCCCCTTCTGGGCAAAGGTAATATGAACTCACTATAAGGAATAAAAGGGGAAATGATTCTACTATTCAAAACCAACGATTCTTATTCATGGTAAGGAATTTAAATGCTGGATAGAGAGGGAATGTCTAAATCAAGAAAATGAAAAGACTGAACTAAATAATTTCTAAAATGCCTTCAAATCCAACATTTTGCATTTATGAACTCTACCTCAGTTCAGTTCAGTTCAGTCGCTCAGTCGTGTCCGACTCTTTGCGATGATATTCAACAATCACTTACTCTTTAACTCAGCACAAACTTCTTAAAAAAACCACCATACATTCCTTTATCACACCCTTCCTTCCCTCCAGAGTGTCTAACAACATTCCAACATCTGTTGGAAGAATAAAATAAGTATGAATAATAAATTATTCTTCTCTTCAAATAGGCTGGTGTAAAATACATCTTGTCAACACAGAAAAGCCTTTTCAAACAAGTTTCCCTATGTATTTTCTCAACAGTTAGCCAGAAGCCATTAAACTCATCTTTAATCTATTCAGTAAGCTCTCTCAGGATTCCACTATTAGAGATATAGTTTACCAGGAGACGTTTTGTTTCTTAAAGGTCAGACATTCTTTCTGCAATCTACAATCCTATTAGTTTGTTACATTGGATGTAATATGAGTGAATGTGTGACTGTACAAAAATGTCTGCTAAAATTATTCTCCAAATCCTAGGTTCTACGAATTGATAAACTACCTAAGTGGCAAGCAATTTCTACTAAAACATACCTCTTGTAGAAGACGCGGGTCCAGGCACTCACCATCGTCATTGAACATAGACTCCCAGCTCTCCTCAGTAGCAGCACTTCTTTCTGTGTGAGATATATCTGTTGCTTTAGGCTCCACGGATGTTTCATTAGATACTGATTCTATATCAGGAAAGGATACACCAAATTCCACATTCTCTGAGTCGCCATCTTCTTTTGTTTTGAACTCTTCAGCAGTCTTAAGTTCATGCAATGCCTCTGTTATATCACCAGTACCATCAAGATCACTGCCCAAGGCACCATCTGAAAACACGTTTGTCCCATTTAACATACTGGGTTCAGAGTCCAAAAAAGTGTTACAATTACTACCAGTTATCTTCTTTATAGGTAAGGAGGAAGCACAATCTGACAAGCTCTCTATCAACTTTCCTGTTGACTCTGTGAAACTAGATGAAATACTCTCAGCATAGACATCTGAGCAAGCAGTCAGGTCACTGAAATTTTCAGTGTCATTCCCACTTTTAGCTGCATGAAGAAGGGCTGTATCTGCATTCATTTCTAAACAGTCTGAGAAACTCCCTGTGTTGCTACAAGCCTCATCAGCTACTCTAACTACACAAGGGCTGCCTACAGTTATCTGATCAGATATGGTATGTGTAATGTCCATTGTACATGTCTTACTGGTAATGTCACATACACTCTCGGACTCATTATCTGTACATGTTTCATGAGCAAGGGCAGCTGTGTCAGAAGATTCGTGCTTTACACATAACTCATCGGCAGTGTTGTCATTCTCCTCACACTCTCTAATCGTTGTTGGATCAGAAATGTCATTTGCGCTCTCTAATTTGCTGCTCATAGTCATTTGATGAGAGAGGTGACCCACAGTCTCAGGAATGGAATCCATACCTTTCTGACTAGAGACGGAATCTGTCCTGTTGGCTGTATCACCAACATTCTCAGCATCCAAGTCTATGTGAGTCTGACCAATGATACCATCTGAACTTCCAGGAACAGAATCAGTAGTGATGGCACCATTGCTGTGCTTCAGCATTCCACCTAAGGTTTGCATGCCTCGTTGTACAATTCCAGAATCAGAGTTTTGTTTTACTGGTGAGATCACACTCTCAGGTTTCACCACAGAATTAAAATCTCCAGGAAACTGGGACAGTATCTTCATAATCTTGGCATCAGTTTCCATTCTGTTTTCCAAATTTGTATCTTCAAATATTTCCCCATTTAGTTCATTTCTCTTGATATCAGAGATTTCCACGTTTGTGGATGGCTTGTTTGGAACCCAAGCCTTACTGATTTCTGAACAAGACTGAGACAGAAGCAACCCATCGTGTCCTACCACATCTCTGGTTTCAACCTCCAAACACTCTACCTTCTTTGGTTTAAAATGTCTTTGTAAAGGTATGCTAGGTACAACCCCAGTGTTCAAGACTCTTTGCTGATGTCCTTGGGACAATACTTCTTTGGATTCTGCAGTTGCCCTCTTAGTACAAACCCTATCTTTCTTTCTTTCTTGAAGGCATGTATCTTTTTTAAATTTTGTTGAAGATTTCTTTCCTTCTCTACGACTGTGCTCCTTTTTATCAGAATTAATACTTAGTCTTGGAGTCTCGCATTTGTCTCGAAAGATCTCCTTTTGGGAGAGAGAATCTTCCCTTTGTTCTCCTTTCGCCACGGAGTTAGGTGGACCACAGCTTCTTCCCTCATCACCTGATGTGAGGAGTACTATACCCCTTCGAGCTTTGGGTACATAAAGTGCCATGTCAGGCCTCCTGGCTCGAACTCTGCATCTCTCTGCTTCTTGCTGCATGGCACCACCTCAATCTGAAAGAGAAAAAGACAAAATGATTCAATTACCAAAAACTAATTACAATGTATTGAACCGAGAGATTTTAAAGACAGGGCCTACTAATCCATCCTATAGAAATTCTCAAGTTCAAAGAGAGTAAAACCTGCCATAAACTAATTAATGCAATCAGGTGAGCAACTAAGGAAAGTAAATTCCAAAATAACTCAGGAACCCATGGATTTTATCTTTATAGCCTCTTTCCTCTATCTTGCTGATTTTAAGAGTAACATATGAATAAGAGTAGCCTGAATGTGGGCTAGAAAATGAGACAACTAATCAGACTGTTTTCTAGATGCTGCTTGTAAACTATGATTTTTAGGAAAGAAATAGGTTGTGGGAAAGAGAAAGTCATCATTCTATTAACACTATTTAACCAAGTGACCTACTATATATTTTTCTTCCTTCCAGTAGCAAATAAATCGGTCTGGGTACAATAAAGGAAGGTGGAGGTCAAGGAATATGATGAGACAACCTACTGGTTAACTCCTTGACAAGCTCTACTATGGCTGGCCAATGGAATTTAACAAGCGGAAAAATTTAACAAAGGTTAAATATAACTTTATCTACTATCTACAAAATACAGAGGAATGTACTAGACAATTTCACAGTGAGTTATTCTTTCAATCCTCAAAATAATACTCTGAAGTATGTACTAGTTTGTCCAGAGCAAAGAGAATAAGAAGATCCTACACATAGCAAAGAAACACCCATACACACTCAGAAAAGTGAAAGTGAAAGTCACTCAGTTGCATCCAGCTCTTTTGCAACCCCATGGACTGTACAGTCCATGGAATTCTGCAGGCCAATCTACTGGAATAGGTAGCCTTTTCCTTCTCCAGGGGATCTTCCCAACCCAGGGATTGAACCCAGGTCTCCTGCATTGCAGGTGGATTCTTAGAAGCACCATGTTAATATTTTACCACATACCTTTCAAAGGAAAAAGGTAATAGGAGGGAAAGACTAACAAATCCTGTTGACTCTATTAGAGATCCCTACCATTTCACCCAATCAGAATACTTCCTCACTGAATAAGCTCCACTTTCATGGCTCAGGCTATTTTCTTTTTTAGCCCAGTGACCCACCTGTCCCTTTTCTCTTCTAATGTCTTAACTATCTAGCTCATCATTCTCCATGGATTTTCTATCTTTCCATTTGTGGAAGAATGTGACTTCAACATTTAACCATGCCAGGATCTTTTGAAAATGCCTACTTTTCAAAAACAGAAGTACTGAAGTATATTTCACTGGAGAGGACACCAGAGACATAGTGTGGTAACCCAGTCTCAGTTGAGCCAAGCATCTGACAAACACATCATGATGGACTGTAAGACAGTGAAATACGGGTGACTAAGAACTGGTAGGTAGACTCATAGCAAAAAGTAATGGTAAGACAGAAGTAAATTCAGAGAGGGCTATTTAATGGAGAACTGTACTACTGATACCTTTTAAAGTTCAACATTTTAAACAAAAATTTCAATGCAAACAATAAACACTGTGTTTATCAAATGTGCAACTGATACAAAATTGACAGGATTAATAAATACCAAAAATGATAAAATTATAATTTAATATCATTTCTATAATTGGGAATGCTGTGTTGAAAACAATATTAAGACTAAGAATGAATAAATACAAAGACTTGCTTTGGGTTAAAAAAAATTCAAGCAACATAGAATAAAATGTATTAACAGGCACACACACAAAAAAGGTCTAAAGGCTTTTACTTCATCTACAAAGTTAATAAAAGTCAAAAGACAGTGACGTGGATGTTTAGAAAGGCAACATGGTCTAAAATACAGAGTCCAGAAAATACATGACACAAGCGGTTGCAGAAACTAAAGGTATACTCTGCCCAAGAAGGTCTAAACGGAGACAGTCCAGCTACCTTCATACCTGAAGGATTGTTGCTTTACACGGCTGGTTGGTCTACAAGGTTGGCTACTTCTGTGTTTCTCCAGAAGTCAATTACCAGAACTAGCTGGAAAAAATTAAAAGAAAACAAAGTATACCTCAAGATAAAAAAGAACTCTACTTTTAGAATTCTCCAGCACTATTATCAGGTAAATGGGCTCTGCCTCTAGAATAATTTAAATACAACCTAGACAATGGATTAACATTAGAGAAAGAATTTCTATCTGTAAGGCAGATTCGCCTGTATTAATTTTAAGTGTTCTTCAAACTCTAAATATGATTCTATTTGTCATCCACAATAGACATATATCAAAGGCTTCAAATTTTAAATTATTTTATGCTACAGCAAATGGCTTTTGAAACTTAACCTTTTTTTTCTTAGTTAATGCCTATATGTTACCATGATGATTCTGAAAGCTGAATAACAGTATAATAAATTTACAATATTGTCTATTTTCTACCAAAGCACTGAATTTGATTATGCCCTGACCAGCACTGTGCTGGTAAATGTTTAGCAACCGGCTTTCCAAGTGTAGTTTGGGGTACTGGGTAATATGATTTACATCAATGATGTCACCAACGTAAGTGGTGTGACTTCTTTGCTGAAGTGGATAATCATTTTTGAATGAAAGAATATATTCCCAGTTTTCTGAATTATGCACAATACAATAAATAGCTAAAGACACAGCACTTTTGTAAGTCAGCATTATCAGCACTGCTCCATCATTTTAAGCCTAGATAATCAATAAGCAATAAATCAAACCCTGATTTAGGGCATTTGCTGATCTCTGTGGTGTAAATATGCCTATCGTGGTTAATTTCAAGCTACCAATGTGTTATCAGTGAACACTGTTTTTGTTTTCCTATCTTGCCATTCATTTCTTAAAGAAAGTGGGTTAGATGTTCTTTTAGAATTTACCACATTCTGGAGTTTGCTGCTTGTACTCTTTAGCACTAATAAGTTCTTATATATAATCTCTAAACTTCCTAAAAAATGGTGGCTGACCTACTGACTTGATAGAATTGGGATTTAATCCTTGTTTAGCAAGTATATGGCATACATGGTGTTATGAACTTCCTACTGCATCACATCAGAGAGCAATAATGTCTGATTATCTCCTTTCCCGTAATGTTGCACATTGATCATTATTGTATGTCTCTGAGACAACTGTATGAAGCTTTTATTTTACAACATATTTATTGTCTGAAGATATCTTTACATTGCTCCCATGCTGTAATGTATTCTGACTTCTACTGTTACTGTTCAGAAGTCTGTCATCAGTCTGTCACTGCTTTTAAGGATCTCTCCTTCCTCTCCGATGATTCTCAATCTCTTACTCGTTGTGCTTTCTCAGGTGTCCACTCAGTGTTCTGGTTGTATTTACAATTGCTTTTCTACTGGGATAACACTATGCTTTTGAATTCTACCAGTTCTATTTATTCAGGGCAGTACCTATGCACCCGTCTTCTGTATCACTAGTTTTCTCTTCACATTCTCTATTAACATTACATGCTATCCAATCAGCTTTTTTTTAATGACTAAAGTTTTATTGTGAAGTGCTATTTATCACACACCCTGGCCCTGATCTCCATGGCCTTTATGGTTTTTAATAGTTTTGTTTTTCTTCTTCTATCTTTAATCATTTTTAATATTTCTATTTTATTAATGTTAAGGGCTTCCCTAGTAGCTCAGCTGGTAAAGAATCCGCCTGCAATGTGGGAGACCTGGGTTCGATCCCTGAGTTGGGACGATCCCCTGGCGAAGGGAACAGCTACGCATTCCAGTATTCTGGCCGAGAATTCCATGTACTTTATAGTCCATGGGGTCACAACAGTCAGACATGACTGAGTGATGTTCACTTTCACTATAATTGTAGTATTTACTTTTAAATGAACTGTGCAAGTAATTTCAATTATTTAATAGTTCTACTTTGTGAAATTCCTGAGGATTTAATTCTGTTGTCTCTGTGTCTCTGCCTTTTGTCTAAAGTATTGCTTTCTTTTGTTGTTGTTGTAATTTTGAGCTCAACATCAGGGGGGCTTTACCAATGGGAACTCCAAACAGCCAGACTATATGCATTTCTCTATTATAGAATGGTTCTACATTAATGTTAATTTTTAAGTTTGAAGTGTTCTTAATGATGCAGTAAACACAAATATAAAACACAAACCCAGATGAGAATAAAATAGTAGGTACACAATCTTAGGAAACTTTCCCCCCTCACTCAGAACCCAGGTGAAAACAGGCAAGCATCCTTACTTTCTTTCTGTAACCCTAAGTAAATTTTTTTTTTCCTAGTCTACCCTTTGAGTGAGGGTTAACACTTTGAGAAATCAAGGCTTTAGGAGGTGAGCTCAGTTCCACCTCATCTCTCCCAGGCCCAATACCTCCACTCATTTCTCACAGGGCTATTAAAATCTAAGCCCCTTAGTTACCAAGGACATCAACATTACTAAAATGAAAAATAAACAAAAACTGTACGCAAAATCTAAACAGGGAAGTTTTCTTAAAATTACAGCCTATTCACAGCCCAAATGAAACATATTTGGATATGTTTTCATATCCAAAACATAATACTAAGTGAAACAAGAAAATTACAATCCTTTTTTTTTTTCTTTTTTCGTACAGAAGTGTGTGCGTGTACACATTAGTACAATCAAGTATAGACTGTGGTTCCCAGCCCCATGCTTGACTAGCCCTTATATCAGACAAATTACTTAGCTTCATTGTGGCAAAAGTTACTACTTTAAGCCTTTGTTTACTCAAAGTATAAAATGAAGAAAACAGAAGACTTATTCTCAGACACACTGAACAAATTACATGATGCATATATGGAAATTTGCCAGTCATGTTAAAAGTCTCAATAAAAATTAGCTATTATTTAAATAGGCAGTTGAGTTCTTTAAGTTACAAGTTTACACAAGAATCAAAAGTGCCTTGATCACTTATAAAATCCATTTCTAAAGTCTCAATAAAAATTAGCTATTATTTAAATAGGCAGTTGAGTTCTTCAAGTTACAAGTTTACACAGGAATCAAAAGTGCCTTGACCACTTATAAAACCCACTCTATGTGGCACTAACATCTATTGCAGCTGGGTGCTCTGGCTCTGCCCCACCACTCACTCACTCACTCACTAATGGCCTCATGTTGCAAGCATCCAATAAGACAGAGTAAACACAACGCAATTCAATTGTAAAGTGAAAATACAAACACTGAAAACAATGCAGGATTTCATGAAGTCTATAAAATAATATTGAAGGAGTACTCATCTCAGAGCAAAACCCTTGGGGAATGAAGATGCAGCAAAATCAAACCAGTGAACAACTGAAGAAGAGAAAAATCTAACAAGGATGATGACAGGACAGAAATCAAGAAAAGAAATGTCAAGGGCTTAAGAAAAATCTCTTGAGAAATTGCTAACACTCTCAACAGTTTTGGTAAAACTGAAGCTCGTCTAATCTATAGGATTGTTGCTGTTGTTTAGTTGCTAAGTTGTATACGACTCTGTGGAGAAGGAAATGGCAACCCACTCCAGTGTTCTTGCCTGGAGAATCCCATGGACGGAGGAGCCTGCTGGGCTGCAGTCCATGGGGCTGCGAAGAGTCGGACACGACTTCGTGACTTCACTTTCCCTTTTCACTTTCATGCATTGGAGAAGGAAATGGCAACCCACTCCAGTGTTCTTGCCTGGAGAGTCCCAGGGACGGGGGAGCCTGGTGGGCTGCCATCTATGGGGTCGCACAGAGTCAGACATGACTGAAGCGACTTAGCAGTAGCAGCAGCATACGACTCTGAGACCCAAGGGACTGCAGCCTGCCAGTATCCTCTGTCCATGGGATTTCCCAGACAAAAATACTAGAGTGTGCTGCCATTTCCTTCTCCCAGGGGATGTTCCTGACACAGGGATCGAACCGCATCTCCTGCACTGCAGGTGGACTCTTTACCACTGAGACACTGGGGAAGCCCAAATCTATTTGATAAATACCAAGAAAATCAAAGTAAAAGGATGCTATCAGACTATCACACAATTTCAGCGAAAAAAATTGTAACAACAAAGTACTAATACTTATTCTTTGTTAATTCTAAGAATAGCACAGCTGCAATTATAACTTAAATTTTATTAAATACATGGTAAAATGTTTTCATGCCAGAAAATTGCCCCTAGCAATTATTTTCATTAATAATTATGAACTTTAGTCACCATTTTAAACAGGTCCACTTTAAGATATATTTTCAAAGTACCGATTTTCTCATTTAACAAAGTTTTCTCAAAAATATACATTCCTTATAAGGGGAGAAAGGCTATTATCTAAACTGTTAACAGTGGTTACATCTGGGAGAGCAGAACATGAGGAGAAAGGAATTAAGAATTTCTCTTTATACATTTAGCACAGAATTGGTCAAATTTGTTACAATAAATGTAGTTATCTTTATAATTAAAAACAAAATTACTAAAACTTAAAGATATTCTGTTGCTTTAGTATAACAGGCCATTACCATAAATTGGTGTAGGAGAAAGCAAAGGCAATGAAAATTTTTTTGTTTGTTTTTGGCAATGAAAATTGACAAACAGATTTTTATTGGACAAAATAAGTAGGAAAATGATGAATGGAGAAAAGGGCAACCTCTTCAATATATGTCACAGGATAATAAGACAGCACAGAAAATATTTGATGTTGGGAAGATAACTTCACCAATGTTGCAGAATGCTGAGAAACCTCTATTTTTTGGCCTAAGAAGAACCTAGGGCTACATTGTCCAATACACTAGCCAATAGCCAAATGTTACTGAGCACTTGAAAAGTGGCCAGTCTAAGATGTGTTGTGCTTATAAAATGTCTCTGGATTTCAAAGACTTAGTACAGAAAATAAAAGTAAAATGTCTCATTAATATTCTTATATTGATTATATGTTTGATACTATTTTGTATATAACTGGTTAAATAAAAGACATTAAAGTGATTCTGTTTATTTTTGTATTTTTTAATGTAACTACTAGAGAATTTAAAGTTGCACTTGTGGCTCACTTTTGTGGTCTGTATTTTATTTCTAATGGGACCTTAATGCCAGAAGAACAAACAGGGTCTTGCTTTTCCTCTTGTGTCTTGTCTATTTCAGATTTTTTTTCACTTTCAGCAAGGGAATATAATAAACCAAGGAGTCAACTAACCCATGAATCTACAGATAAGTTAATCTCTGCACAATTTAATTTCCCAAATTTCATAATGATCAAAAAATAGAGCCTCAAAAGAAGTAAAGTCTACTTATTATTCATAAATTAAGACTGAATGGACAACAGTCCTATGTGGTGAAATTTACCCTCAACACATTTGGGAGCATTTTTTCATATATGTCTAAAACTATGAAGGGCCTAGATTTAGAATCACTTCTTTGCTTATTAATAAAACAACTGCCTTTGTTTTACTGGACTATCAAGAGCATTCTTATTCTCACTGGTCTACTTAGAAGCAGACAAAACTAAGAAATGCCAGTATCCTTCAGCTCAGTAGCATATATGTGTATCTTGTAAAGGAATAAAAGAATCCTAAGAGTAGATTTAGAACGTTTATAATTAAACGTAATATACAAAATATATTAAGTGACACAAGTAAACAAACAGATTTCTGAGTAGTAAAATATAATTACATACTTTTAACTCCTAGCCATCCCCTCTGAAAGATTCACTGTCTTTCTCGCTCTAATTTAATAGTTTGGTGAATGGTATCGCTCTCAATCTAGTAGTTCAGGCCAGAAATCTGGAAGTCGTTATCTCTGATATTTCAATTACCTACTTCTATACTGTTCATTCTATTTCTATACTGCTTCCTGTGATTTTCTAAAATACAAGTCAGATTTGGTTATTTCTTTGTTCAAACCCTTCAGTGGCTCTTTATCATGCACATCCTTTGAAGTACCGTGCACAGCAGACATGGCCCTACATGATCTGGCTCCACTGCCACCCTAAAACTGCCCAGCTGCCCAGGGCCATCTGCAGCCACTCCTAACATCAGACTTACAGTCCATCAATTGAGTCAACTCTGGTAGGACTAGAAACATGCCCAGCTGCATTCTCACACCTCTGTGATTTAAGATGCATTATTTTCTCAGTCAGATGACAGCCTGATAATCTCCTACATGTCCTTCACATCTCACCTAAAAGGTTAACTCCTTTATAATTACATCACTGACTCCTTGATATGCTACAGCCCTACCCATAAGTTCTCACTATAATACAAATACTTTCATTAAAACAGTTATCATATTGCTTTAGAGTTACGTATTTGCATGTCTGGCTCTCTTCTAAACAGTAATTAAGTTCCTTCAGTGTAGGGTTAGTGTCTTTTTGTCTCATAGCACTGTATCTGGCACCAAATAAATACTACCTGTTAAATCATGGCAAGTGAAATTTCTCAATAGGTGATGTTCTCCCAACCCCTAGGTGAGACTTAGGGCCCCATTCACTTCACAAACATTTACTGAACATGTAGTATGTGCTAAGTCCCATCTTAGACACTGGGAACACAGCAATAAGCAAAACAAAGTCTGGCCTCAAGGAGCTTATACGGTAATGGTAGAGAGAAAAAATAAACATTTAAATATATAATATTTGACCGTGGTAAATGTGATGGAAGAGGGACAGGAATACAGAGTGATGGGGGTGTGGCTATTTTAGAAGGCAAGACCATATAGTAAAGTGGGGAAGAACACTTTGAGGATTTAATACCTGAGCTGATACTTGAGTTGAGTTACAGAGTCACAAAAATTACCTAGAAAAGAGAATTCCAGGAAAAAAAGAAAAGCAAGTGCAAACGTTATGAGGCAGGCCCAATTTGAAAAACAGGAATAACAGGAACCAAGTGTGGCAACAGCAGAGTGAAAGGAGGCACACGAGTCAGTAAGACAGTGAAGGGCCGGAACAGAGAGACCTGCAGGCCAAGACAAGGTGTTTAGACTTTATTTTGAATGTGTTGGGAAATCACGGGAAGGTTTCAGCAAGAGAATGACATGATCTGACTTACCTTTGCTAAAGATTATTCTAGCAAAAATGTGAGGAACTGACAATAGGAGACAGGAATTGGGGAAGAAAATCTCTATGTCTAAAAATAGACATGCAGCATAGGTTACTAACAGAGGAGGTCACAAGAAAAGGTTATTAATGATATATTCTCAAGGCAAAGCCAACAAAAACTTGATGATATGGTTGTATGGGATGTGATGGGAAGAGAGGAGCCACTAAAGAGTTTTGGTCTGATCAACCTGGATGATGACAGTTAAATTTACTAAGATAGGAAGGAAATAAGAAAAGAGGAATCAAGAGCTGTGATTTGGATACTTTAAATGTGAATGCCTGCTGGACACTGTATAGCTATTAAGGAAGCAACTGGAAATATAAGTCTGATGCTCAGAAGGGGCATAAGAATTGAAGATAAAAATTTGGAAATCATCATCATCAAGATTCAAGCCAAGAACAGGAATAAGACTGCTCAGGGAGTGACAGAGATAGTAGACCAGGGGAACTGAACCATGGGGGACCTACAACTTTAGAGGTCAGGAGGAAGAGATGCAGCCAAGCTTAGGACGTGGAGGAAAAAAAACAGAAGCGTGCAATTCTCTAAAAAGGAAGAGTAATCATTTGCATTAAATGTTGAAAAGTCAAGTAGTAAGAACTGAGAATTTTCCACTGGATTTGGCAGGATAGAGATTGGTGGTGACACTGGAATAGTTTCAGTGGAGGTGGAGAGATAAATACCTAACTGGAATGAGGTGAGGAAGAATGATCCAATAGGAAAGGAGAAACAAATGATACAAATAGGGAATAGGGAGTTTAAGGTAATAAAGGCATATTTATAATAGTTTTTAAATCCTCTAACAAAAAAGTTAGCAATCATAAGATTAGAAATTCTATCAATACCTGCTTTGTTATACTATTAAAAACATAAGTAGAACATGATATTCTGAATTGCTCAAATATTTACCTCAGGACAGATAAGGTATCTTGAGCCTCACTATTTCATATATAAATTAAACTTACATAATCAACAGCTTTTTTTAGTTATTTTTGCCTTAGAAAGGTTTAGGATTCATTAAAGCCTATGCCAGTTCCTCAGTCACTTCAATTTAACCTACGGAACACAAACAAATGAATTCTACTTCTTTAGCAATGGCCAGTATACACATACATCCATTTTTGGAGTTATTTCATAATCTTGTGAATGTAGCAGTAAATTGTCATTTACAAACTTTTAATGAAGTGCTGCCTTTGTAGCTGTTTTAGTCGCTAAGCCATGTCCGACTCTTCTGTGCCCCCATGGACTGTATGTAGCCTGCCAGGCCTCTCTGTCCACGGGGGTTTCCCAGGCAAGAAAACTGGAGCGGGTTGACATTTCCTACTCCAGAAGATCTTGACCCAGGCATCAAACCTGTATCTCCTGCATTGGCAGGCAGATTCCTTATCACTGCACCACTAGGGAAGCCCCAAGAAGTCTAAAGTTAACCAAAAAAGAAATTTTTTCCCTAAACACAAAAGCATTATGCAATAAACCTAAAAAAAGGTTTTTTTTTTAATCTGTGTTCTCACCTTACAGAGATAAGTACTCTAAATATCACTTGAATGACTGAAAAACCATTCCAAAACAGCATATTCAATGTCAGAAATTTTCACAGCAGGGATAGAAAACATACTCTGTTTCAACTGATTTGGAATTTTGTTTGTGGAGCAAAAGAAAAAGTAAAACATGAGTAAAAAATTAGAAGATTATATCACCTGGCCAGAAGTCTTTAGTAAAATAATAAAATAAGGGATATACCCAATCTTTCCTCACTTTCAAGTTCCTTCACTTCCAGTGTCAAGCACATTTTTACAAACAAGAAACCAAGAAATGTTCTCCCTCTGCGAACAAGCTTCATTTAAAAAAACCCAAAAAACCTTGATCCAAACACAACAAAGAGGCACTTGCTCATAATATAATAACATGAAAAATTATACTTGGACAGCAAAGAAATGGTTTCATACTTTAAAAACTATGAAGTCTGTTAATGAACCACAACTGATTCTGCTGTAATTTTCTTAATGCATCCTTCTATAAACGCACTTGCACTAGTTAAAACAGGGACATATTTCACACTTGAAAACAAAATAATTTCTATATTCACTTGGAGGTTTATTCTTACTTCTATTCAAATCAGGTTTACAAAATGTATGCTGGAATTTAAATTAAGAGAATAAAGACGATAATTTGTGACATTAGTGAATCATGGCCTGCTCTTTTAACATACCTGAACTGAAGAGAAAAAAAAGGTTTTAAACCAAGTAGACACTCATTTCAGAGAAGGCAGTGGCAACCCACTCCAGTACTCTTGCCTGGAAAATCCCATGGGCGGAGGAGCCTGGTAGGCTGCAGTCCATGGGGTCACTAGGAGTCAGACACAACTGAGCCACTTCACTTTCACTTTCCTGCATTGGAGAAGGAAATGGCAACCCACTCCAGTGTTCTTGCCTGGAGAATCCCAGGGACGGGGGAGCCTGGTGGGCTGCCATCTATGGGGTCGCACAGAGTCGGACACAACTGAAGTGACTTAGCAGCAGAAGCAGCAGACACTCATTTAGAGGCCCTTACTCAGAAGGTAAACAGATTCATGAACTGGAAGCAAACGAGGAGTCAAACAGCTCTATTCAAACGGCTACACTGGCCACTTGCTGAGTGATACATCTTTTCATTGTGAAAGAATGTGGATTCTTTATTGGATTTTTATTGTTCCAAAAACAGTAATTTTTTACAGGATTTTTATTGTTCCTATCTCTTCCCCACCTGTCACTTCTTGCCACTCTAAGCATTTTTATTTCTTTGAGTCTAATGGATACTGTAAATTTCAGCATGCTCAAATTATATACGGAATAAGAATAAAAAGGCTTGTAAGTAAGGGTCTGAGATGCTTCATATTTGAGCAAAGTTTATGAACTTTAATATATGAACTTTATGATATCTATTTTGGCCACTTATCAGATCTTATGTAGCTTACTTGATCATGTTCAAAACAGTGACACCCTCATTAAAAGCTTCCCAACAACCCTACAATGTGAAATCATTACCAAATTCTACAGATGAGAAAATGAAGCTCAGGATGTTAAACAATATTATCGAAGGCCAAGGACCTAGAACGTGCCAGATTCTAATCTAGATAATATAGCTCCAGTGTTTGTGCTCTTAACTGCCTTATGGCAAAATGAATATACCAGTGTTAAATGCCCTCCAATTTAATATCTTATAATCCTCTGGGGAAGAAAAATATTAGGAATAACTACATCCATTAGTTGATGTCGTAGAAATTAGAGGCCTTAACCATTCTCCTTTCTTTTCAAAAGCTGCTCCAAAAGATATAATGGGGCCCTGGAACTGAAAAGCCAGAGGAACACCAGTGGGTCAGCAAAACTGACCAGGAAGCTTTCAGAGGTCTAACTGGTCTAACCGTGTCTAGGATGACCCTATGCCTGTCCTGTAGTGAATCCAAACCCAAGACAGTCCATTGCCATTTGAAGACCTACTTGCCAAGGATGGCTTCAGACTGTTCCTTCTGAGACCCAGCCCTAAAGGATTTCTGAACGCCTGCTGCATGTTGTACATTTCAATGAATACTTTCTGAGAAAAGTTAGGTATTTTCAACCCCTGCTGCCATATCAAACTATTAGTTTGTCTGACTCCAATTATACCTTGAGTTCCTTGAAAGTAAGAAACACCTTACCATTTTTAAATCCTCAAAGCACAACACCATAACTGGCATATGGATGGCATTCAGTAAATGTCTGGTAAGAAATCAGAATTAAAAACCAACGTTCCTAACATGAAGTACTATCAATTCAAAATTTCTGCTTAACTTGAGACTGTGAATAGAGGAAAAGCATGTGTATTCTTGGTCAAAATTAAGAATTCTTTACCAATGTGCTTTTTAATTCAATTCATTCGCTATTTTCCTACTAACATAGACTCTTCTTAACTTGTATATATGACACATGATATAAATATATTTACAGAAAGAGGCCTTATGTGCAAACTAATGGTGAGACCAAAATCAAACTACAGCCAGATTAAAGGCCTGTCCCCTGTACTTGGTTCATTCTTAAAAACCACAATGTCCTTCCACCATTAAAGAAATGATGCTCTATGTTTTTAAGTATTATCTATTTTTACAGATATATACATATATATATACACACACACATACATCCCAATCACAAGAAATACTGAAAAGCACTAAGACTATGAATATTTCTGAGATTATAAAAACCTTACAATATGTTGGATTTTTAAAACCACTGAGCAGCATCTGTCCTGCACTAAAGAAGTCAGTGAGTGGAAAGCACTGTGCTAAGTGCTCATATACTAACTATCTCATTTAACAGCACCGTGAGGTATATATAGTTATTATTACCATTTCACAGATAAGGTAACTAAATCTCTAGGTCACACAGCTAGCTGCTAAGTAGAGGAGCCGTAACTGAAACCAAGTTTTGACTGCTTACAACTGTCTCCCATTGTATATCCTCAACAAAACAACTCTGAATTTTCTGAATCATAGATGCCTAACTTTAATATTGTGCTAACATGCCATGTTTATTGTTAACTTCATCACTTCAAGAAGTAAAATTACCAATATGACTCCATACATATCTGCCCACCTAACCCCTGAAATCTCAACATAGCGTGGGCTGTTTACCACTAACTTCCCCTTTTCTGGAAATCAGACTTCACCCCTCCTAATACCAGGAAAACCCTGTTGGCACCCACCACTCTGTTCTGTATAAAACTTACCACAGCTATCAGGGATAGTGGTTACTGCCTTAGGTAACTCTGGAGTCTTAAAAGACTTGAACTCTCTAACAGAGTTCTAAAATATCCACCACACTAAATGCTGAGTAAAACCACCTGGGGAATACAAGGGAAGTATGTGAGTAAATACAGTAAGTTTCTCTCTACAAGGACTAGCTCTTTGAGAAGAGCTGCTAAGTCACTTCGTGTCCGACTCTGTGCGACCCCATAGCCGGCAGCCCACCAGGCTCCGCCGTCCCTGGGATTCTCCAGGCAAGAACACTGGAGTGGGGTGCCATTTCCTTCTCCAATGCATGAAGGTGAAAAGTGAAAGTGAAGTTGCTCAGTTGTGTCCGACTCTTTGCGACCCCACGGACTGCAGCCTACCAGGCTCCTCCGCCCATGGGATTTTCCAGGCAAGAGTACTGGAGTGGGGTGCCACTGCCTCCTCCTTAAGAAGATCAATTGTATGCTATTTTTTGTTTCCAAAGAAACAAAGCCAGTTTGCAGATTTTATTTATACACAACAGGTTAAACATCAAAATTGAAGGTATCAAACTTTGCTCCCTAAGATCTGCTGCTATACCACATTCATCTTCATATTTCCAGAGTTAAATACAATGTCTGACCCATGGAAAACACTGAAATATTGAACTAAATTTTACTTTCAAAGACTAAAAAATAGAAAATTGTAAGAAATAGAAACTTGAAGCGGTCCATTTTCAAGGCAAACTAAGTAGCTCTGAGTGGAAAAATTACTAGCAGTTGAACTTGCAAACAGGACAAAGGCTGAGGCCTGAACTCTTCAGATAAAGTCGGGGTTGGGGGAGGGAGGTCAGACTGGATCCTAAAGAGACAGGACTCCACCCATTACCTGTGCCCCAGCTCTAACCACGCCTAAGGATTTGTGGACGTGACATAGTTCATCAACCTGGAGGGTCCCTAAGCAAACGGGATGTTGGGGGAAGGGATAAACTAACAAGAAAGTCTTTGTTGAAAAATGCGGATGTAAATTGGGAAGGGAGAAAGGATAGCCTAATAAGGAAATAACGAAACTTAGGTGACATCCAGAAAGATTGTACATCTCACAATACTGGGCCAGTCAGGAACAGGGAGAAGGGACCTGCATGTCAGGGAACAAACTGCTTGAAATGGCCCTGGGTTTGCCTGCCCACAGGACACCAGATCTTGCAAGACTGTCGTTAACAGCCTCGCTTTCCTTGCGCTTTGTGTCTCTGAGTCCATCCCTTGGTTTTGGGCTGGTGAGCGTGATTCTCACAGAAATGGAACCCTAGAGTTCTATCCCAATCCTCTCAAGATTATACTAGTGCCACGAAATGTTCTCTAATTTCTCATATGTCTTCAGATTCTCCCTGGACAGACTACAGATACTGAAAAGACAACTGCTTTCTCTACTCTTTAAAGCTTGCAGAGCGATTACCACAGTGTTCAGGACATGCACAGTAGGTAGGCAGTATTTCCATCAGATTTCTTAAAAAGTAACAGAAAGGCACCTTATATATACTTCTCTGCCCCATGAGAAAACATACTAGTTACTCTTCCTACTAGGAAGATTTATTTTTCATCATCTTTGGCACAAATTCTAGAATGCTATCTGCCAGGTCCCATGCCCCAGTAAATATGCATCCTCAAGCAATTATGGAGATAGATAGCTTATGGGGAGGGGGCACTCTCTGGTCAGGTCCCAGTGCTGGCCTGTGGTTAGGGGGAAGGCTAAGTGGGGGGAGGGTGTGGTCCTGTGATAAATCACTGCCCACTCTGCTTACGGGTATTTATCACAGCCCGCTGTCAGGTAAATCACTGGAAAAACACCTCTTCAGTAATTAATGTGAAGTGACGGATGGACAGCCCCTGGGCCCATTAATCAGGAACATCAGCAACCTACTGAGATTATGAATGTCAGGATGCATAAACTGCCGGTGGATCAATAGGCCCAGGAATTCATCCAAGGCTCTCATTTCCGAGGTATCTCCGGTACATTAGGCTCCCTCGACCCTTCCCCCAATCTAAAATGAAGAGCTAAGGCTTCAGAACAAAGAGCAGGAGCAGAGGTCTGAACTGACCACTGCAAGAAAACAGTCAAGAAATCTGGCCACGGCTAGGGAAGCACCAGGACAGGCAAAGTGAGCACAGAGCCATACTGAGCAAGAGGCTCTCAGAAGGCTCGGTGCCCTGGAAAAGCAGGAGAACCAGGAAGACAACAGGTAACAGTCAATACTCAGAGCCTCATAATCCACTTCAGGGGTAGTCCCCTTCTTGCTTCTTATCTTTGACCCATTTTCCTGCCCACATTTACTTTCCTTCCATGTTGGCACCACTAATACAGAGTAGAGAGAAATAAGCAATTTCTGCTCTATAACAACCTAGGTTAAAAAATGCCAATTTTAGAGAAAAAAGAATCTAGATAAAATAAAATCACTGAATTATCCTTGAATTTAATTTAGCCTCATCCTTCACTGCCATGACAAATGGGGACTTGCCAGCAGAAGTTCCCACAGTGTTTGCTGCCAAGTCGCTTCAGTCATGCCCAACTCTGTGCGACCCCATAGACGGCAGCCCACCAGGCTCCTCCGTCCCTGGGATTCTCCAGGCAAGAACACTGCAGTGGGGTGCCATTTCCTTCTCCAATGCAGGAAAGTGAAAAGTGAAAGTGAAGTCGCTCAGTTGTGTCTGATTCTTAGCGACCCCGTGGACTGCAGCCCACCAGGCTCCTCCGCCCATGGGAGTTTCCAGGCAAGAGCACTGGAGTGGGGTGCCGTTGCCTCCTCCGCCCACAGTGTTTACAACTGAGAAAAAGGTGGTCCTCCTGATTCATTGGCATTTACAAAGCCTTCTGCCAACATACAATATGGGTTAAAGACTAAACTGTGTGGTCAGATTCTAGAGTAATTAAATCAGCTCCTAATTCTATTTCTTCTCCAAGTCAAACAAAAAATTCTCCATCAAAAGAGTCTGCTCAACTTGTAAAACAATACTGGACCTGAAAGAGAATTACTGCTTGCTCATCACCCGAAGTTTAGCCGAATTATGTACAAGAGATTCGGCTGGGCTTCAGCCTCATATTGAATACACTCTAGGCTGGTACTGACGGGAATGAGACTGCTGTGCTTGCCGCCACATCCCGCCAAACCCCAGTGCTGTGCTTTGTGGTCAGACTAAGGCCAGGGCTGCAATTGTTGGTTAGAAAGTGTCTCAGAGTTACAGCTGCCTGTTCCGCTAAATCTCATTTCATCCTACTGATGGATGGATGGACAGATGGCTGCTTGGTGAAAGCAGCATTATCAGGCAGCTTCTATGGAGCCTCTGAATGATGGATAGCCCTCCTTCTACTTTCTCCAAACCACCATCGATCCAAGCCATATTTCAGCGGTCAGAAGCCCAGTAATATTAAGACACACAATCAGGTTAAGTTACTTGCAGTGTAAACCTCTAGAACAGAAATTCTAACACCTTTGCTTTGCTGTCAGGAACCAGGCTGAAAATGTTACAGTCCATTCTTTCTAGCTGCTAACTCAATGAATTCCAACACTGCAAAGCCCAAAGGGAACAGCTGGGCTCCGTTCCTAGGAGCACTTGAAAAGCTAGCTTGCCTGCCAAATTTTTTACTAGCCAGTTCTGTGAAATGAACTCTGCAGTTATAGTGAGCAGATCTGTGGATTTGTGTATCCAGTGGAATGTGAAGTTATTAGAATCATATAAACTATATAGAGTGTGTCAGTGATATCCTCACTAGACTCAAGTATGGGCACCTTGGATATGCCAGGGAGACATGACTACCAACATCAAGGACAGTGATTAAAACCAGGATGGACTGAAATTTTGTATTTGCACATAATCCTAAAATGCTGTTTCTATCTGGTTTTCCTGGCTGGCTTCTACTCTCTTGTATACATATCAAATCATAAGTACTAATCCTTGCCTGTTTTCACAAGCACACTTCTGCATCCACTTGTCTGTCACCTTCTAGGCACTCATTTCTGCTTGTTTATTTGGACTACATGCCCCCTTTGTTATTTCCATGTTATCATGTGCTCTCAGACTCATACAACTGGACTCTATCAAAGTTATTTCCACTTGTGTGATTAAAGAAATGGACTCTGAATCCAGCTTTATAATACAGATTCCTAGATCCCACGTGCCCTCTATTCTAAGCTCACGTGTTCCCAGATGACTTCTCTAAATGCTTTACTATCAACTATACCCCAAATCAGCTTGGCCTGGCTCCTGGTCCCACCTCTTTTGACTGACTCGCTGCTGCTGTGAGCCAATGCTCAGAGAATTTGTTTGTATTTGTTTTGGGGGTTAGAAAAATGTCTCAATGGAAAGGCAACTGTCATTCTTCTTGCCATAATGGTAGTTTACTTTAAAATTTTAATATTTATGCCTTAACAACACCTATAATTCTATTTCAAGCAAAAAATAGGAAAAATTCTGTGCTATTTTTATAAAAATTAATGTCTTATCAAGAATAGCACTGCCCTTCACATAAACATTGAATAATTTTTACATAATTTTAGAATTACATTATTGAAAGAGACTGTATAGGTAATAATTCAATATCCTAATTTTTCAAATACAGAAACTGAGGATCTGAGGTTGTAATGTACCTGGTTAGATAGATATTAAGCAGTAAAGCAAGGCTGAAACCTAGACTTCAATTAAAAGTATTGTGCTTATTACATTTCTCAGATATCCCACTTTCATCCTTGGGATTTCAGAAGAAATGAGAGAAATGAGGATTGACTGTTATTTGTATGTATGCCTATGTGTTTGCCTATGTGTTTGGGGAGGAAGGAAGCCACAAGTAATTTAAATTTAGCCACTAATACTATTGTGCTCCCCATCAAAGTTGCCAATGGGTCACCTGAGAGTCATTTGCTATCTTAGAGAACAAAATTTGATGAATCCCTGACAATAAGAAACCTCTATCCTTCTCTTCTCCCTTCTTTATCTAGAAGTTTGAAAAGAAAAAAGCAGAAAGATGTCTAATGCAAGTAGAATCAGAAAAGTCAGAGGCTCCATAACTTAAATTAAATGGACAGAGGAGCAATGCGTCCTCTTCATTTCCAAGGACACCACATTCTGGTCAAATACAGAGCACTAGCTAACTGATTGGACTCCACCCTCTGGTGGTCAAAATGGGTCACTGTTGCATTTCCTGATTGTCAAGTTACCTCCATACAAACCTTACAGCCTTACAGATAGCTGAAAAAGACCTTGGAAAATCATGTCATATAAACTCATTTTTAAAATGAGCAAACTGAGGAATTTACTTAAGACTTGGAACTATTTGAGTGGTAACTGAGACAACAACCCCAGATCTCCCATCAACTAAACTAAACTAGTTAGTTAAGCTAACCATCATACCTGCCTTTAACCAATTTTCTACCCAGTATATATATGCAGGATATACTAGCTGAGTAAAGTTTAATCAGGAAGTTAATTGTGCTGCAAAAATAACCACATAATACACATCAAAACCAAACATATTATCCACCCTAAGGCATATCTCCATTAGTGTAAATGATCAGGATGACTTTTCCATCCCATTCCCACAAAAATGTCCTCATACATTAGATGAGAATTCTGCTACAACTACTCTTAGGACCAGACAAAACATTTCTCCTAGGAATTAAAAATAAGGTACCTCCTAAGAAAAAATTATCAGTACTAGGTGAATAATAAGGAATGACAGTGCTTTAAACTCTTTCTTATTTCTATATACTCCTTAAGTTCATAGAAAAGCTGTTTTATTTGCATTAAACAAATACATTTTAGAATAATCAATTTTTTTACAAGGCAATCTCAAGTCAACACAAAGATCCTTTCCTTTCGCTAAAAAGTCTTTTTATGGTGTTTCTATTTGGTTAAGAAAGATCTATTAAGAAATAGATGAAGCCAGGGAACAATGACATATTTTTCAAAATCTGCTGCAATGAACCATGTCTAATTATGTTTTCTGTTCCATTAAGGTTTAGGCCCCACAAGCAAAACTGAAGTAGTAGCAGAGCAGTAGAGGAAGAGAAAGAAAAAAATAAACAGCTAACCACTTGATGAGTGCTCATGATGTGACAGGGACTGTGCTCAATATTTTATGTATCGTATTTTCTCATTTGATTCCAGCTACAGTACTATGAGATAGGTATTATGACCTCAGTTTTACCGATAAGAAATCAGAAGCAACTCAAGGTCACATAGCTGTTAAGTGCTGGTTAGGATTTCAAAGTCCCTGCATTTAACCAGTACACTAGACTGCCTGATGATACTCAGCAAGATGGTCTCTCACAATCATCTATTAATTTCATAAATATTAGCAATTTGCTTAGAATCTGTATAAATGCAAAGCAACCAAAAGAGAGTTCAAAGACTGCTGCAGTAAAACAAGAAAATCAACTAGGGTAAGAATGAAAGATTAATGCTTTCATGGCATGACTATTTCCAATAACCTTCCAGACTTAAAAGTGCTGACAATAATAATCTACTACTATCTCTGAAACTTCCTCATTCACCTTGCCTCACCCTCAAAGCCATATGGTTGAAGAACCTAACCAGGTGTCAGGAGAGGAACTCCCTCTCTTCTATTCCCCATAAGAATAATCTCTGTACTTCTTCCTATCTACTCCCACGACCATTTGAAAACATTATCCTTCCCCACCTTTCTCCAGAGGCACATGGGAACAACGAGCAGTGAAACTGATGGCACAGCTCCTAGACTAGAGGAACCTTCAAAGCAGAATGAAGAGCGCACTTTCAAATCTGAATCTAAAGAGAGAAGAAACTTGTACAATAAATACCTCCTGCAAATGGCATTTTCAGATGTAATCTTAAACAGAATATAACAGTCAGTATTTTAATATTAGTCTGCTCCAGACATTTATAGCCTTTGCTTCTGTGCATGCAGCTGAACAAAGATTATAGGCTGCAGAACTGGAAGAAATATTTCATAAAAAAATCTGAGTATCCAGACGATGAAAGATACAGGAGAGATGATTCCAGCAGGGGTCTTGAGGGCCCCAAAATATGCAAACAAACTATGGCATGAAAAGGTTTTTCTCATAACATAACACAATTCACGCTCCCAACTTATTTTATACTCCACTGGCTACAGCCGCCATGCATCGGCACCAACTGATTTCACGCTTTAGAGGCTGGGAAACAGTCCGCAGCTTAGTCTCTTTCACACTCCACTGATGTGGTAACCCCATCGTTCACCAACTTAGCTGTTCCGAGTCTAATATTTGCACCTACAACTGACCACCGCAGATCAAAGCTTTAATATAACTGAACAATAGCAATATGTAACATAAAGGTATAGCAAGCAGTCTGCTTCCTACTCTGTGTATCTATCTGGTGGTAGAGAGGAGAGAAGAAAACACCTTCCTAAAATTTCTTTCCCTCATTACACATCTGGAGGTTGGTCTGTGTTTCTACACTTCTTTGAAATTAGTTCCTTTCCTGGGTCTATCCTGGGTTGCACTGATATCCTATTGAGAATAAGAGTCAGAACGAATAAGGCTTTCAGGGCTGTGCCTTAAATCTGACATGCATTAAGCTTGATCATTTTTCCCCTTTGAAAGTCACTCAGTCGTGTCTGACTCTCTGTGACCCCATGGACTGTAGCCCTCCAGGCTCCTCTATCCATGGAGTCCTCCAGGCAAGAATACTAGAGTGGGTTGCCATTCCCTTCTCCAGGAGATCCTCCTGACTCAGGGATCAAACCCAGGTCTCTTGCATTGCGGGCGGATTCTTTACCATCTAAGCCACCACAGAAACCCAAGATTCACAAACTAAAGCTAATAAACCACTGAGTAAGTTTTGAAAGCAGAGGCTAATGGGCTTAATCTGTGTCTTATTCATATTGTCTCATTTGACCCCAAGTACATACCAAGAGGTAGGTGCTATTATCTCAATTTTACAGATGAGAAATCTAAAACCAAGTTACTGAAGATCACACAGCTTCCAAGTGTTGGTTAGGATTCCAAAGTCCCTACACTTCACTACTACAGTAGACCAGAATACATGCGTTCTAAAAAAATGGGGTAAACAAAGCATAGTATACTTTCAAAAAAGCAAAAATACCAAAGTGCAATAATAACCAAAGAGAATAATTGTAAAGGTATGTTACAGATATAGTTACAACTCTTATCTCCTTCCTCCTTGTAGCTGTACTAGCGAGTGTGAAGACCAAATGTGGCTGATCAGAAACTGAGACATCAAAAGAAGCAAGCTTCACTTTAAAACAGGCAAAGAAAAAACATCAGATAATTAATAAATAAAAGACTCTCTTATATGCAGACTGAAAGTTTACTAATTAAGTTTCAAGAACAGCAAACAATTACCTTACAATACATAAACATCTTCAGAGAACTGCTCCTTTAAGGATCAGGAAACCTGTCGAGAGTGTTACAAAAGGCTTTCAAAGCAGAATAATCTACTGAACAAACATGGTTTGGGTACTAAACTGTATTTTAATCTAATATTTTTATGATAAAAAAAGCAAGACAAATGTTAAAGGTTAGTAATAGCTAGCAATAGGTAATGGCATTTTCTTGTAGCCAAACATTTTTTAAGTGCACATATTGTACTGAGATTTACGCTGGGACAGTGGAAACCATAAAGCTGGACCACAGGTAAGGACACAGTTTGAAGCCCATGAATAACACAGCCTCCTCTTTAAGTTGTCTCTACCTAATTGGGAAGGTAAGAAGTTTTTTTAAAAGGTGTTTTAAGGTAATATAAAATTGACAAATAAAAAGTTGTAAATATTAAAAATCAGAAAAGAGAGCTACCACTTAGGTCTTGGAACAGTTGAAGAAGATAGCATCAAAGGGGAATTGGAAGCTAGTATGTAGACCAGGGACTGAAGGGAGATATTCCAAGTAGAAGGAATGGTCTGAACAATCTGAAGAGGCAGTAATTCAAAAAACCTTATTTTGGAGACAGCTATAGAAACTACTAGAGCCAAAGGGTCAATATAGCAAAGTGTGGAATATTCTGCCAGAAAGAATATTCTGTTTTCAGCCTGGAGGGCCCTCAACACTAGGTTCAGGCATTCAATACCATAAGCAATGGAGAGTCAAGTCTAGACCCTCTAGGCAATTGCTGAGAAGTGATACTATTACTGTTGTGTCTAGGTCTCCAAACTCCCTTACACCATCTGTTCTTTCATTTACCCTGGCTTTTTTTATTATTACTATTATGTACCATCAGGTAAAGGTGTTGCAATAGCACACAATCTTAATACTGACATTGCTCAACATTACACTTGCTTAACCCAATGGCATCAATGAGCAAGCAATAACATTTAACCAAAACCCAGAAACAGGATCAACAGGAGGAATGGGCTCCATAACAGTGTGTCCCAAGTCTAATCCCATACTCATAAACAGACATTACATCTAGGGGAGCAATCAGATACACTTACTTTGTATAACCATTCTCACGATCAGAGAAAGAACTGAACCAAAGTTTGCCCCACGTCACATTCCACTCCACAGTCCAAATATCCAGAAACTTGTGCCTTGCTACCTGGTGAAGATTCCCATAGTTGGCCAAGTGTTTCTGAAACAAATAGCTGGTGATACCTTAGTATGTTGTTTAGTCGCTAAGTCATGTCCAACTCTTCTGCAACCTCATGGGCTGTAGCTTACCAGCCTCCTCTGTCCATGGGATTCCCCAGGCAAGAATACAGGAATGGGTTGCCATTTCCTTCTCCAGGGGATCTTCCCAATCCAGGGATTGAACCAGTGTCTCCTGCACTGCAGGTGGATTCTTTACCACTGAGCCACCAGAGGTATCTAATAAACTAACAAATATCAGGATATACATTTGTCTGAGATAAGAGCCCAATTGTTTTGGATCTAGATATGGTAACTGGCCTTACTACCATTGCAACAGTCTCTGGAAAAGGCAAGACCCATCCCCATTCCTTTGATTTTTATAGTTTCATTTCCTAGTATGAAGTGATATTTCTAGTCTCTTCGAAACTTTCCAATCTATCCAACTTCTGCTTTTCTCAACAGAACATCTAACCTTACAGTTTTTAAGACAAAATGAAACCATAACTCCTTGAAAGGAAAAGTGAAACACATTTCTACCCCACCGAAACCAATTCCAGCTGTTCATTTCAGTGGTATCAGCAGAGCTCACAAGGAGAATAGCTACTGTTCAAACTGCCCACAGAACCTGAGCTGCTCTGCTCTTCTCTCATTTCTCCCCCTCCCCATCTCCTCTGTAACTTATACACAACTGCCTCACTCCGCTGTCCATCCTCCCAAAATGCTGCCCAACAATTCGCAGGCTGTCACAGATTGTCAGCACTGTGTTTGGGGACCTGAGAAGTGCCCCCGTGGGACAGCGCAGTGTTAGTACAGCATTTTCCAGGACACAATGTCAGTCTTTATAGCCAGTCGCAAATTAGTTTCTTCTTAAAAAAAAATAATACTCCTAATAAGACAGGTACAAGGAGATTTTAAATAACCAAGATTAAAACTCACTTGGTTTACTCTCAGACGTGGCCCTTTCAATCAAGCACAATGAAATCCCATGTCTCTCTCTACTGACACGAGACGTGCACATCATCTAGGAACACCTGAAGTCACCTTTCTGATGCTAACAGAAGCCAAGAGGCTACCAAAAAAAACATATCAAAGGAGGATCTTCCTTCCCCTTTTTCCTGTGCCCATGGCTCCTCATTCTTAAATTTTATTTGATAGTACTCTGTTGTGAACTCAGTTCTCAACATCAACATTTGCTTCTATGTCTTGCTGTGCAAACCCATTTAAAAGGAAATTCTGCAAATCAGCAATATCATTTCTTTAAAGCTTTAATCCAATTCTTTGCATGTGCTTCAGCAGCACACAAGTACAATTATCTCCTGACAGTGCTATGAGTGACCCTCTGAACAAGCCTTCATCCTATATATCCGTCATCCTCTATATCCGTTTCCTGGTTGCCAATGGCTACACATGAGCGTCAGAAGCTGGAACAGACTGAAAAGATTATCACAGGATGTGGGGAAGAGAAACCTCTCACAAAACAGCAGGTCATAGCAACTTAAGTCTTCTTAGAAAAAAAATTTAATTAACAATAAACATCTATAGAGTAACATTTTAAAAATTAAAATCAGTTTCACTAGCTATCAATTAGTTTTCATCCATAATTTCTTTGATAGCCTTATTCATTCTGCTTTATTATGGTTTCCTGAGGATTTCACTAATCATATAGTCTTCCCAGTTCATCAAACTCCTCCCCTAACACTGCATCTTTGCTGCTCCCTATGTGAACTACAGGGAAGCTAGAGCTGGACAGGAAGGATGTTAATTCTCAGTTCTATAGTAGAAAGAGACTGAAAAGAGCAAAGCTAGTAATCCAACTTTGAGAATTAATTCCAATATTTAACAAGCCCCTATTCTCTCTACAACAAACACCAAAATTTAAGAAAGACACATGAACAGAAGCAAGAAGATCCTCAAAAGACCCTGCAAGTCTTTCAGGATACTGCCACTTTCAAACCTGTTACCTAGGAGAGTTACCAAGTAAAATGGCACTAAGAACATACAAAACATAAGCAAACAGAGTAAACAGTATTTCTAGTTAACTGACTTACCAAATACGTGGCATTTAATAAAACTCTAGAACATGCAGACAGGCTGCATCTGAGGCAAATGGTACAAAAGTTCCCTCTGATAGACAGCAGCCTCTCCTGGAAAATAATAATGATGAAAGTTAGTTTTACAAAAATCAGTACTTATCACTTCTTTGATACCTGTTTGTGCCTTTAACTTTTATGATCTCATTTCATGAACACTCTAAGAGTTTCACACAGTGATTTGCCACAGAATGGGCAATAAAAATAAACACACACACAAAAATACTTTTTAGAAGTTCAACAACAGAACAGAATAAGGAAATGTCATTTTCTCTCATTCTCAGTCCTCTGAGAACTAGTCTGAGGAGACAAAACATCTATTAAATGCCATTAAAAACAGAAAGAGAGATGGAGATAAGAAACAAAATAATACAAATGACTGAAACACAAAAAGATGTTCAACTTCTGGTCATTACTATAGTTCTAACTTTTAGGATGGTACATGGTGGCTGTTCAGTAAGAATATGTTGAATGGACAGCTAGCTGGACAAATAAAAAATAAACATCATCAGTTAACAAAGAAAAAATAAATCACATCAGTTAGCAAAGAAATCCACAATAAATCTACTATTTTATCCATCAGACAAGCAAAGATTAAAAAAGTAAGGTCTGTTTTGGTCAGTAAAGACTGAATAGGGCTCCACATTGTTAATGGAGATACATATTTTATTAATATAGAAAGCATTTTAACAATATTTCAAAATCTTTTATATATCAAAGGACCTTTAGATCCAGCAATTCTCCTTCAAAGAATTTATCATAAGGAAATAACTGGACTTCTACAGGACTCTTAAAAACTGAGGGAGAAAAAAAAAGTCTGATAGAAAAATGAACTTAAAAATATAATTCACACAGAAAGATATTAAAATGACTTTTATATATTCTATGAAAAGATTATTAACTGCAAAGTGACTATTAAAACTACATTGAGATACTTTGTTTCTAACTACAAATAGGATAGGAAAAACTAAAAAGCATACCAACATACTCGGATAATTAGTTTATGGGAAAAACTCTCATACATTGCTGGTGCAAATTCAAACTTGTACAACCTCTCACAGAAAGGGACTGAGAAATATTTAAGAAAACTTATATTTGCTTTTGGAGAAGGCAATGGCAACCCACTCCAGTAAACTTTTGACCTAACTATCCTATTTTAGGTATTTACCCAAACATACACTTCCAACATACAAAAATATATATCAACAAGGTTAGTTACTGCAGCACTGCTTATAAATTCAAAACACTGGAAATGCCATGAGAGAATGGTTAAGGTTACCACAACAGAGTAACCAAAAGAGGGAGGAAAAGACAAAGGGAGGATGGGACAGTGAGTGCTATGAATTGATATGGAATGGAGTCCAAAACATATTGAAGTGAAATGTTTAATTTAAAAAAGCAAAGAACAAAAGAGTATCTACAGTATGCTAAATTTTGTGTAAAAAGTTAAGAAATAAGAAAAAAATAAATGTGTTATCTCCTCATACCTGGGGGGAAAAAACCACCAAAAGGGTAATCCAGAGACTGATGGGATTGATTACCTATAAAGGCTGGGTGAAAACAGGGTGAAAAGGAAAGAAGAAATGGGTGACACTGCTTTGAGTGTATATATATATATTTAATATAATTCTGACTTTTGGAACCATATTAATGCTTCACATGCTCAAAGATAAGTAAGATCAATTAGGATGGGGAGAAAAACTTAGAATACAACAGAAGTGAATTGTATTGCAAATGACTAACATAACTATGCTACAGAAAGAAAGTTGGGGAGAAAACTAACCCAAGTAACTTTTGAATGTGGTTTCTTGCTCAGTGATATCCAACAGAAAGATAATGGATGCCACATATGTAATTTAAAATCTTCTAGCAGCCATGTTAAAATGGTTAAAATTAACTTTATTTACTTTATCTAATATATCTAAAATATTTCAACATATTATTTAAATATCATTGGGATATTTCACATTTCTTATTTCATATTAAGTTTACAAAATCAAGTACATCTCAATTCATGCAGTTAGTGGCTACTTTATTGACCAGTGGATATTTAGACTATATGGCCATAGGATAAGGAAAACAAATATTGAACTCTACTTCAGTTCAGTTCAGTTCAGTCGCTCAGTCGTGTCCGACTCTTTGCAACCCCATGAATCACAGCACGCCAGGCCTCCCTGTCCATAGGAGATGTCTTTTAAGCAGTGGTATGAAACTATTCTCTGGTATTCTAAGACTAGGCCAATAAGTAAAAACGCAAACCATAGGGACAAGTTTCTCACTTTTGGAAGAGGGGGTTATAAATACAGAATGAATAAACCCTGTAGTGTTGGACTGGAATCAGAAGTATCAATATAAACTCATTGCTTTCAGAAGACAAAAAAAGATGTATATGAATGTGTATATGAGTGACAAGGGCAAGGCAATAGGAAACAGCAATCAGCTTGAATGGGCTCCCACTGACCAAATCAGTAACAGCATCAAAATAAATAATGAAATAAAGTATTATAAGTAAGTATAATAGACATGACAGAATTAGAAAATCACCATTTAGGAACCATCATGAAAATGATTCAGGCAGATATACAAAAGTTAGTAAAGGTTCGAGGAGAAGTAGGAAATTTATAAAATCTCAAAGTACCTTTTCAAAGATACCTCAAAATTAAAAACATAATGTCAATGTACTTAATCACTTAACTATACACTTTGGTTAAAATGGTTAAAATGATAAATTTTATGTATATTTTACCACCAAAGTAATTATAAAAGGAAAAACAGTAACTTTGCACTGGAAAACCTGGCAAATACTACCTTTAAAGGAGTTATCCAAGACCACATTACTAATATTTCAATATCCTGTGCCTCCTGACACAATGCCCTGAGAAGCATAACATTACTTCTGCGGTATTCCTGCCAGAAATGGGTAATCTGAAGCCAGTAATGAGAAAACAGCAGATAAACCCAATTTATAAGCATTCTACAAAAGAACTGATGCCTTTGAATTGTGGTGCTGGAGAAGACTCTTGAGAGTCCCCTGGACTTCAATGAGATCAAACCAGTCAATTCTAAAGGAAATTAACCCTGAATATTCATTGGAAGGACTGATGCTAAAGCTGAAGCGCCAATACTTTAGCCACTTGATGTGAAAAGCTGACTCATGGAAAAGACCCTGATACTGGGAAAGATCGAAGGCAAAAGGAGAAGAGGACCACAGAGGATGAGATGGTTAGACAGTATCACTGACTCAATGGACATGAAACTGACCAAACTCCAGGAGACAGTGAAGGACAGGGATGCCTGGCAAGCTGCAGTCCATGGGATGGCAGAGTTGGACACGACTTGGCGACTCAACAATAATAACAGCAAAACAACTGGCCTGGACTCTTCAAAAATGTTAATGTCCTGCAAAAGCAAAGACCGAGGAAACGCTCCAGATTAAAGGAAACTAAAGAGACATGACAATTGAATACACTCCAAGAGCCAGAATTTTCTTTTGCTACAAAACAGTACATTATTGGGATAATGAGTGAAATCTGAATAAGTCTGTGGACTACAGTGTAATATTAAATCAATGTTAATTTCTTGATTTTGATAACTGTAGTATGCTTTCATAAAAGAACGTCCTTGCCTTTAGAAAATATACTCTCAAGTATTTAGGTAAATAGGGATAGGTCTGTATCTTACTCTCAAACAGGGAAAACACTCTCCCTTTATTGTTAGAAGACCTTCATATTTCCAACATTAAAAGAACATAAACATACAAAATATGGAAGCTTTAAGAATAAAAAACTCTAAAGCAAATACTTCTCCATTTAGTGGACAGAGAAAATTCAGTCATTATAATACCAGGAAGATTGTAGGCCTGACCTTACATACAAACTCATTAATGATCAGGAGAGTGCAAATAACACATTTAATTAAATTTGCTCATTTATCTATTTTGGGAAGTACTATTAACAGCATTAACAGCACTGAGAGAGAGTAGTAATATAAAAGGACAGAGATTAAAAACAATGGCCCAAAACAACCAAACTGGAGAGTGAATAGAAGGCTAGGTAAAATTAGAAGCTTAAAAGAATGAAAGAAAGATATCAGACACTTAAATACTATCAATTTTAAGGCAGACTGTTGCTATATGAAGCAATTTTGGCAAACACCAATGCTAAATGAGGAAATATATATATATATATAAATGTGTATTATGTATCTATACACATAGCACATACATGCATACATATACATACATACCCATCACCTTTTTCCCTGTAAGAGACTGGTAATCCTAACTAAGTAAGGATTCATGAAGGGAGAACACCCTAAAAACAGAGGACTACTGATGCAGTTTGATAAGAGTAGTTTCATACTCATAGTTTCACAAATACAGAAACTCGATCAAGGATCACCAATGAAGAATTAAACTATCCTAAGCATGGCAACCCACTCCAGTATTTTTGCCTGGAAAATTCATTCCATGGACAAAGAAGCCTGGAGAGCTGCAGTCCATGGGTCGCAGAATCGAACATGACTGAAGCAGCCTGGCACACACACACAGACTATTAGTTCTGTTATCTACCCTAGATTCTTCAACTAGCTACCCTTGGGTTATCCTTATTTTCCCTCATTTTTCTCTCCAGGCACTGAGCGTTCAAAATAGTCTACATTTCCCAACCTCTCCTGCAGGAAGATGTGGCTCTGTGACCAACAGAACATGAGCAAAAGTGGCACATCTAACTTTCAGGAAGTACCCTCAAAGGGAAGAAGATGTGTCCTCTCCCTCCTTTCTGCTGGTTCATATGTGGATGAAGAGGCTGGAACTCCAACAGCCACCTCAGACCAGCAGGCAACTTTGGAAAAGAACAGAATCCACGCACAGTGGTGCAACGCCGTGACGCCGTGCCAACCACGACTGTCCCAGGCTGCTTCTGGAAGTCGTGACAGTGACAGAAATGAACTTTCATCACGCTGAAGTCTCTATTATTTGACTGCAACCAAATCTTATCCTAATTAATATAACCTCTATACTAATGTACACTCCAGAGTTTTTCTTTCTCTAAACAGTCTTCCACTGGTCCTTTGCTGGTTTCCTTTTCTGCTTCACACTCTCTTACCATGAATATTCCCCAATATTCTATCCTTGGTCAAACTTCACAGTGAGGAAAATTTGTCTTTTCTGCTCTTCTCCCACTAAATTCACACATTCTAAAAAGCTTCATTCCTACGTGTCTGATCATTTATTTGAGCTCTAATTTTAACTCTAGCTGTCCATTGTTCCATTTGTACAAGATGTAATTAAACAGGAACATAAGTGATTTTTAAAACTAAAAAGATAAATAGACAAAACGGTGATGGCAGCAATAGTAGTTGCTGTGATGGTAATAAACAGCTAACACCGAGCTTTTAAAATATGCCAGGCACCGTTCTAGTAGCTAATCCTCATGATAATCCTATGAAGCAGGAAGTATTATCACCATCCTCCTTTTAAAAATGAGGAAATGGAGGCAAGTTAAGGCAAGTTAAGAAACTTATTCAAGATACAGAATTAATGTACTAAAGAGATCATTCAAACCTAGTCTTCCAGAACCCACCCTCTTAACCAGCATGCACTAGCATCTCTTCTCGGAATGTTATCACAGCTTAAGGTTGTTCTCAGCAGTGATGACAGTTATTTAAATATCCAGCACGGTAATAAATTTAAGGCCTCTGCAGATTAACTTTTAGGGACCGTCAAATATCACTTAGAAATAAATATGGTAAATAAGATGAGTGATCAAGCAAGATAATATTCTTGGGCACAAAAGATATGACCATAAAGTAATGAGACTGGTTTTCTTGTATGGCTCTATTGGTTCTGAAAGCAGTTCCAAAAGACAAATCCAAAGAATATTTATTTGCTAGAATAAATGCATAGTCTTAAGAATGATGACTTTAAAAGGGACAGTATTCATTTATAATAAATTTAATAATGAAGATCTTTACTTTTAAAGTACCAGATTTTTCAACTACCACTCAAACCTACAACTTGTAAAAGCACCTGAACTCAGTATCTTTCTCCCTAGACCTCTCGCAGATCCTTCCTCAATGTCACTATCAAAATACAATACACCTATCTGTCAAACTCAAAACTTTGAGGTATTCCAACTTTCAGCTTTTCTAACCCTACACTTCTTGCTCTTCCTCCACAAGAGCTTTACACCTTCTATGTCTACATTATTCCATGACTGTCCTATTGCCTACCCTAAAGCCACTCCCTACTTGGGGTTACCCCTCTAAGCCACCACAACAATCTTTCTCAAATACTGTTTTCATCATCACTTTCAACAAAAATATCATCTTTAAGGATCAAATCTAAGTTCTTAAGCCCAGCCTTCAGAGCTTTCCATTAATTCTTCATTATCCTTATACACATGTAAACCTAGCAAATCATATCTCTTTACTATGCATCATCTTGCATTTGTGAAATATTAAAATACCCCTTCTGTCTCATACAGTTCACACACTGCACTTCTTGCTTCTAGCTTCTCATCACTCTATGTGGAATTTTCCTCTGTCCTCTCAATTTGTCATTCTATCACTTCCTTCAAGATCCTCCTCTTCCATGGAGTCCTAATAACCTCAAATAGATACTGCTCTATTTTACATTTAGTAGAATGGGGTGAACTGCAAAGACTGACCAGACTACGTAAGAAAACAGGCATCCCAGAAATAAACCCACACTTAGAGGGTCCGTTAATCCACAATGCTGGAGGCGAGACTACGCAGTGGGGAAAGCGGTCTCTTCAATACATGGTGGTGGGAAAACTGGACACCCACGTGTAAAAGAATATAACTACACCACTTTCTTACACCAAGTAAAAAATAAACTCAAAATGGATGAAAGACTTAAACGTAAGACCTAAAACCATAAAACTGCTAGAAGAAAACACAGGCAGCGCACTCTTTGTCATCAGTCTCAGCAATATTTTTTGGAATCTGTTTCCTTGGGAAGGGGAACAAAACCAAAAATAAACAAATGGAACTACATCAAGCTCAAAAACTGCTGCAAAGCAAAGGAAACCATCAACAAAATGAAAGGGCAGGCCTCGTTATGTACTGCTTAGGTTGTGAGATTATGGGTTTTGTTGTTCTTTAAACTTTTCTGTATTTTCCAAGTTTTCCACAGTAAGCATGTATTTGATTTTTTTTTTTTAAGAAAAAGTATTTCTAAAAAAGAAACTAATCATTTTATTTAATTTTTTAAAATGAGTTTACCTATGAGGGCTTCCCTGGTGGCTCAGCAGTAAAGAATCCGCCTGCAAAGCAGGAGACACGCAGAAGCCGCAGGTTCAATCCCTGAGGCAGGAAGATCCCCTGGAAGAGAAATGGCAACCCACTCCAGGATTTTTGCCTGGGAAATCTCATGGACAGAGAAGCCTGGCAGGCTACAGGCCACAGGGTTGCAAAAGTGTTGGACACGACTTAGCGACTGAACAACCACCATAGGAAGGCAGTTAACAGGCCTGCGGCAAAAGCTGGCTTGGTGTTTGTATTCTGAATATGCAAAATAAAACGAGTGCTTAAGGGAAAATTTTAGTGTAATAAAAACTGTATAAACATGTTACTTGATTTACTACTAATATCTGCAGTTCTTCCCTCTCGGCTAATTACAAACGTCTACAAGAACTCCCCAAATAACAGACAAAAACTCAAAAAACTCACTCAACAAGCTCTTGGCCATGCCCTCCTGGTTCCCTCCTGCAGTCTTTCGCAGTTCCCTCCCTGAATCCACCTGGCATTTCTAAGTCAGCCCTTTGCTCTGCATCTGTTTACCCCTCTTTCTAACTGCCTCAGTCTGACTGTCCCTCCTAAGGGTTTCTGATGTCCCCTCTCTGTCTCTGACTAACCCTCACTCTCTGCTTTTTGTTGGGTACCCTCTTTCTGTCTCAGGGACAAGTTACGCACCCCAGTGTGAGACTTTTCCTCTCTGTCTCTGCCCTTCCGTCAGCCTTTCCCCTAGTCACCTCATTTCCAAGACATTCTTGTTAACTTTTCCCTCTGCTCTTTATAAACAAACAGGGTTGGTATTATTAACCCTATTTTACAGATGATAAGAAAAAAACAAACAGGGCTACTGGTATAAACTTCAGAGGGGAATGTTTAAATCCAAGGGCTTCCCTTCTCTAATACTCATCTGGCATTCCATGGCAAAGAACCTGAAACAGCCCATATGCAAGCCAGTATTAACACTACACCTATTTTTTCCTAAGAGGCAAATCTCATAATAAGAATACCACACACCATTTGCCCATATTTTTGCCTTAGCACCAAGTTAAACAGTCATGAATTTGTCCATTCTAGAAATTCATATTACCGTATGTACAGGTTAACTCGTGTTATTTGGGAACCTCAGAATATTAGACACCAGAATCTGCCGTTTCTAACACTGCTTCTCTGTTGTTATCCCTAGTCTAAACCAGCCATGTTTGACATAAAAATAAATAATAACAAAAAATTTTTTAAAAGGGCACAAGGGACAATAGATTAAATAAAACCGAAGAACAAATTTGAAGAATTAAAAAACTAGACCGAAGGCTAGCATGAGACTGCGAAAAGGCACAGCACAGACTGTGAGCAATGGGTCCATGTTCTACTGAGAGGAAATATTCTCTCAACACGCAGGTTTTCTGCTGCACAGCAACAGCCTGTAACTGCTCTTCTATCGAAACCTCTGACAACTGGAATCCCCTGTAATTCAATAAACTCTCAGGAGCTCAGGAGTTACCCAGGCTTCATTCATCCTACCGGGCTCATTAACAGAAAACTCTTCATGTTTCCCCCACTAGCTAAGAGCACATTTTCTGGTGGGTGGCATAGTAGAAGTAGGTTCTCTTTTAAGACATGAACATCCTCGTTCCATTTCTTCTCACTTCTCCTGTGGGTGGGATGCCTGCAACCAATACAATTCAACCAAGAGAAACGTCTAAAATATAGTTCAGGTTCAGTTCAGTTCAGTCGCTCAGTCGTGTCCGACTCTTTGCGACCCCATGAATCGCAGCACGCCAGGCCTCCCTGTCCATCACCGACTCCCGGAGTTCACTCAGACTCACGTCCATCGAGTCAGTGATGCCATCCAGCCATCTCATCCTCTGTCGTCCCCTTCTCCTCCTGCCCACAATCCCTCCCAGCATCAGAGTCTTTTCCAATGAGTCAACTCTTCACATGAGGTGGCCAAAGTACTGGAGTTTCAGCTTTAGCACAGGTCACCAGCTTTATACACAGTGTGAGTGCTAGTCTTGTACTGCAGGTTATATAATTAAAGATCTACACTTTTACTTTTGGCACCAGTTCATTTACTTCTGTCATGTCTAAAGAGTGCACAAGTTCCAAATCAACAATACACTAGTCTTATCGCTCATTCTGGTGAGAAATTTTGTAAATGGTGAGCTAATAAGGACAGGGTCACAGACTGAAACACATTAGACAATTAGTTTTGCTATTTTTCAGGGCTCAGTGGGCACAGTCAACAAACTTAACCTTGGCTAAAAAAATTACAGTGATCATGTGAAGCTTTATGAGAGTGAATATATATGTATCACCTAAATTCATGACTATAAGAAAATATAATAACTAAACACAGTAACAATAATACTGTCTTTCACTAACCCTGAAAATGGGTCTATCTTCCAAAAATTTCTTTTAAAGAAAAAAGAACAAAAATGTTTAAAACATAAAGGAAAAAAATAATATGTTACAGCACACAAATCAGATTTTAATGGAAATGACTATTGTTATAGTTTATACACAAGTCTGTAGTAAAAAAAAATAATAATTGTCATCTTGCTGATTCTTAACTACAGGTCAGGGTGAAACTGGTAAAGTGGAGCCAGGGGAAAACACATCAAAAAAGAGAGTAAAGGAAACAGTTCCTAGACATTTGCATCTTCAGACATCAGTCAACACAGCATGTGAAGGAATGAAAAGTAAACATTTCAATTCTTAACTCTAAGACTCTGCTTGGACCAACAAATCGGTTTTCTCTACTAGACATTCCCTCTTGGTTTCTCTAAACTCTCACTCCTTGTAGATACACACACCCCAGTGCCCCCATAAGCACCTGTCACTAAGTTACCACTTTCAGAAACTGAGAGTCACCAAATCTTCTGGCCCCTACCCACTACATGGAACTTTTAGAGTCAAATAGTCTGGCTTAAAAAAAAAAAAAAAAAAAAGGCAGGGAGGGTGGGAAGCCAATAAAAAATTCTCTATAAAACTCTATCCTAGTCAATAGTCTATATCTAAGTCATTAACATAGATAACTGTTCTGCTACAAGCTATAATGTGCAGAAAGACACAAAACTAAATTCTTACTATGGGTTATCAATGAAGCACTAGCCCAATAACACACCCCAACAACAAGAGCATTCTGGAAATTTCTAAACATAAAAAATAGCCTAATATAATCTTTATATAAAATGCAACTGCTTTAAAAAAAAAAAGCCTGCAATCTGAGCACTTCTTACTGCTTCTTTAAGTTTATGGGTTAAGGATAACTATCCTCACTTACCAACAACAACAAAAAAATTGAATCTTAAGAAAATACGTTACCTAAAATTTCATGACTTTTTACCATCATCATAGTCATCAATTAGAATAGCAACAAAATAATGAGCAAATACTCACTCCAGCACTACTTTATATTCACATCTCATTTAATCCGTATAGACACCTTATCAGGTAAATGCTATCATCTTCATTTCAGAAATTAGTAGACAAGCTTAAAGAGGTGAAATAATTCGCCACAACTCATGAACTGGAAGTCACAGCACCAGGATTTCAACTCAAATTTGTTCAGCTTTATACATTCAACAATTGTACTGCCATCCTTTGGTTTTAGAACCACATTCAAGTATTTTCCAAACAATGATTTCAGAAATAATACAAGACTACCTACTTACTATACTGCCAAACCCACAAAAAGTTGACTGTAAAATCCTCACTCTTTACAAGGGGAAAGAGAAACAAAGTCACCTGCGGAGTCTCAGACTTACTATACTGCCAAACCCACAAAAAGCTGACTGTAAAATCCTCACTCTTTACAAGGGGAAAGAGAAACAAAGTCACCTGCGGAGTCTCAGACTGAACTGCCGGAATAAAAACTACACAAGAATCCTGGCTGTTTATATTCTGAATTCTAACTATAAGGTAACACAGACTCCTAACACATGTAGCAGGACAGGTAAAAATAACGCCAATATTTCTCATTTCAGCTAGTATACATTCAAGTTAGTGACACTGTGATACAATCAGAGCTAGGTTTAGAACAAGTAGTACCTCAAAAGGGCCAACCAGCTGGAGACAAGCTTAGCACTACACATGAGGAGCATGAAGTACTTTCTGGGATTCTTGTACACTGTGTAGCACTGAAGAAAGGATGGCTGTAACAAAGCAAGACGCGAGCAAGGCTGCTCCTAAGTGCGTGCACGCAGCGCTGGTGGGACAGAACAAGCCAAATTCTGGTGGACCTTAAAATCCAGACGAAGTTTAAAACTGACTCCACAGGTGATAGGGCCCTAATGTTACCTCTTCCCCAGGAACACGACATAAGAACATCTGTATGGTTCACACTCGTTTCCAAAGACATTTTTCCCCTATGTATTTATTAACTCATTTGATCTTCATAGGGTTCACGATCACGTTTATGATCAAGTTCATAAACACATAAACACGATTTGAAAATTCAACTGACCTGGGCTGGAGACAGAGAGACCGTGAGATTGTTATATGTGAAACATGCTTTCTCACACATGTCACTTCTAATAAACTGCTCGACACTGGAAGGCAGGAAGGCCAAAGACGATCACCCCCATTTTTCAGATTGGGAAACCCGGGAGGCAATAAACGGGCTACAAAAGATAATAGATCCAGCAAGTGGCAGACCCGAGGCTCTACCCAGGACATCAGATTCCAAATCCTGTGCTTCTTCCCTGCTCAACTCTGAGAAGAGGCTTTTATTGATAAAGAAAACTTTAAAAAGCGGACTTGGAGTTTTCCGAGGGTGGCCCAAGAAAACCAGGAAGTATACCCTCCCTGGCGAACAGACAGTTCACTCCCAGCTCATAGCCCGGGGGCTCCCAGCCAGCCCAGCGGACTCGCTCCAGAGGCTCAGGGCTCGCGCCCCGAAATCGACCGAAGCCCCGGGTGGCCCCCACTGTCCACAGCCTCCTAACCACTGGGGAGAAAAAGGGGTGTCCAAGTCCCCACTCAGTACCTGTTGAAACACAGGAAAGGAACTGCCCCTTCGCAGAGAGTATCTGAGGAGAGCACCCAAAGCAAGCACGGAGCCCAGAGAAGGAAAAAGGGTTCTGAGACCGTCCCCCGCAACCCAGGGCCCGCAAGGGTCGAAGGGCGGGAGCCGGCCACGCGTCACGTGAGAAGAAAAATACCGGTAACGAAAGGGGAAAGCAAGCTTGTCCCAAGACTTGAGGGAGACGTGGAAGCCACGAGCCCCAGGCTGGAGTGCGGAGGGAGGGAGGGACAGGTACGCGAAGCAACTCGTTACCCGGGGCGCCTTAGCTGTCCGCATCCGCCGCCTCCTCCAAGCTCTAGCTCTTCCGCTCGAGCCTCCGAGACGTGCGCCAGGCCTCGGCTCCGCCCCCCCAGCGCAGCGCGGCCTTCTGGGGACTGTAGTCTCCTTGAGGCCGGCCTGCGTAGGCGGCCTCCGGGTCACGTGGCGGGGAAGGGTAGGCAGAAGAGCGCAGCCCCCGCGATGTGTGGGGTGCTGTCCGCTCACTCTTCCCCTTCCCTCTCAGCTATAAAGGGGTCAGAGCTCCTAACGTCCCTCACAGACGTACCATCCCTCCTCTTCACAGCAAAGCTTCTTGAAAAAGGTAGTCTGAACTCGCTGTCGCCACTTCCTCCTTCTCCTCTGCCCGGCGGCTTCTGCCCCGAAAGAAAGTGCCCTTGTCACCATCATTCACTGAAGGTAGTTTCAAGTTACTGCTGCTAAGTCGCTTCAGTCGTGTCCGACTCTGTGAGACCCCATAGACTGCAGCCCACCAGGCCCCCCCGTCCCTGGGATTCTCCAGGCAAGAACACTGGAGTGGGTTGCCATTTCCTTCTCCAGTGCATGAAAGTGAAAAGTGAAAGTGAAGTCGCTCAGTCATGTCTGACTCTTCGCGACCCCATGGACTGCAGCCTACCAGGCTCCTCCATCCATGGGATTTTCCAGGCAAGAGTACTGGAGTGGGGTGCCATTGCCTTCTAGCTTTAAGCACCATTTGATGCTGTTGGACATTATCACTTATTTTATAACTATCTTCAGGTTTTCCTTCTTCCTCTCTGGTCATTCTTCTCCGTCTCCTTCAAGAATTCTTTTTCTAACCTGCTTCTTAAATATCAGAGTTCTTGGAGAACACTAATATTTAAGTCTCCCTTTGGGCTTCCCTGGTGACTCAGATGGTAGAGCCTGCCTGCAATACAGAAGACTGAGGTGCAATCCCTGGGTTGAGAAGATCCGCCGGAGAAGGAAATGGCCACCCACTCCAGTATTCTTGACCTGGGAAATCCCGCGGACAGAAAAGCTTGGCGGGCTCCATTGGGTCGCAAAGAGTTGGACACAATTGAGCAACTAATATTTTCACGTCCAACAAGCACCTCAAATGTAGCAACTTTAAAAGTGACTCTTCCTCCTCCCTGTTCACTAACACTCACTTCAACCTTCAACTTAGATTCCTCTGTCTCACTTCTTCCACTGGGTCCAAATGGGCACCAGATTGTGTAGATTCTATGTCCTGAGCATCTCTTGAATCTGTTTCCTCTTCACACCCACCGCCAGAGATTTAAATCAGACCCGTCTCATTTTTTACCTGGTTACAGCGTGGGCTTCCTTACTGGGCCCAGCACTTCAGCACCTCTGCAAATTCCTCCCAACTGCCATCAGCACCTCTGTGGGTTCCTCCCCACTGCCATCAGGCCTATTTATATAACCAGAAAAATGTAATCACATCACACTTTTGGTTAAACCAATTAAAGGATCCACTTGATTGGCTTTGAGAAGAGAAAAGGAAGGGTATCTCTTGAGTGATTTTTACAAAACATGGAGGCCAGGCCCACTAAGTCTCTATCCTTATACCAGTAAAATTAAATCATGTCACACTTGGGAGCTTCCTTGGTGGCTTAGATGGTAAAGCGTCTGCCTACAACGCGGGAGACCCGGGTTCAATCCCTGGGTTGGGAAGATCCTCTGGAGAAGGAAATGGCAACGCACTCCAGTATTCTTGCCTGGAGAATCCCATGGACGGAGGAGCCTGATAGGCTACAGTCCATGGGGTCACAAAGAGTGACGCGACTGAGCGACTTCACTTTCACTTCCACACTTGGTTAAACCATTTAAAGGATCCACTTGATTGGTTTTGGAAGGAGAAATGGAAGTGAATTTCTTGAGTGGTTTTTACAAAACATGGACACCTGCCTTACTACTTTCTCTACATCCTTGTGGTTCAGAGGTTCAGGGAAGAGAGACTTATAGATCTTATTTCAGGGTAAGTGGACATAAGCATGTTTTAAACGTTCCCCAGGTGATGCAGTCTTTCAACAAGATTGTATTTTGTTGACTGCTCTGTAGGAGGCTTTGTGCCGGATACTAAGAAAATAATAGTAAACAAGATAGTCCCTGCCCTTGTGGAGTTTACAGTCTCTAGGAAGAGACAGACGTTAATCAAATGATTCCATACCAGAAAAAAATGAAACCCACAAAAACAAAACCCCACAATTACTGGTTGTGAATTATGCAGGAATTATTATTCAGGGAAAGTGATCAATTCCTTTCTCTTTCCCTCTGCCCCCTATTCTATGCTGTGAATCAGCGTAGCTCCTCAGCCTATCAAACACGGCCTGGCAGAAGCTAATCTTCCTCCACGCCCTCCTACATACTTTTAGACTTATGGAACTGCTGAGTTGCATAAATTGTTCCTCTGTTTGCAAAACTCTTACCTTTCTCCCTTGACTAACTTCTACCCAGTCTTACTCTACTTCGCTGCATTCAAAGCAAACCCAGTAGAATTCTGGCCACAAGGAAACCCTTTCTGAGGCTTGAACTAATCAAGTGGTAACTCCTGGACAACCAGAAATGAGCTGAGTTAGAGAAACCAGGAACAGTTGAACATGGGCTACTGGGAACAGGGCTCTGTTAGCTATTTTTGGAGTTAAAAGGCCTGAACCAACATACCCAGCCTTCAATATACAAATCAAGTGTCACCTCCTCCGGAAGCCTTTGCTGAGCTCCCCAGCATGAACTAATGGGTTCTCGTTGCACCCATGCAGACCTCTCGACCAGTGACAGGCTAGAGGCAGCTCATAACAGCTTTCATATCCGACTCTTTGCGACCCAATGGACTGTAGCCTGCCAGGCTCCTCTGTCCTTGTAATTTTCCGGGCAAGAATATTGGAGTAGGTATCTGATCTCTTCTCCAGGGGATCTTCCCAACACAGGGATCAAATCCAGGTCTCCCACATTGAAGGTAGATTCTTTACCGTCTGAGCCGCCAGGGAAGCCCTTTGAAAAACTGTTTTACGAGTCAGTTTTTAAACCATTGGTAACTTGAAATCAGCTCAGATGGGAGTATTTACACCACCATGGAAATCAACAAATGACAAATCACGTTCTTTTTTTGAAAGTCAGTTTACCAGCATATCACTACCTTTGTCACAAAATGTATCTCTACATTATGTTGTGATGATTACTCTCCTTTGAGAGACAAATTCTCTGTAACAACTTCATTTAGCAAATATTTGGTATTTATTACTGTGCACCAGAGACTAGCAAAATTCTGAAGGGATTTATAGTGGAGAACAAACATGTTACAAGGCTCACAATCTAGCAGATATGACAGATTGTAAACAAAGAACTGTGTACTTACAAATTGAGCTGGGATGCTTTGTTGTGGAACATCCTAGCAAAGAGTGGTTGGTGGGCATAGAATACTACGCTACTTTAACAAGGTGGTCCAGATCGCCTCTCTGAGGTTCAGAGTGACCTTTCCCCTGAGCACTGAAGGATGAGAAAGAGATGGTCAAGGGGAGAACCAGGGAATTGATGTTCCAGCCAAAGGGATGAGACCACACAGAGAACAAGCTAGGTTGTGTGAAGGACAGAATGGTGAGGTTTGTGGAATAGTATGAAAGGTAATTGTGTGTCGCCTTGACTGTGTCACTGAGTAACCAGATCAGACATAATTTGTGGGTGTGTCTGTGAGGATGTTTCCAGATGAGACTAGCATTTGAGTGGGTGGACTGAGATAAGTAGCTCATTTTCCCTCCCTTATGTGGGTGCCTGCTTGCTAGGTCACTTCAGTCTTGTCTCACTCTTTGTGACCCTATGGACTGCAGCCCACCAGGCTCCTCTGTCCATAGAACTCTCCAGGCAAGAATACGGGAGCGGATTGCCATTTCCTTCTCTAGGGGATCTTCCCAAACCAGGGATCAAACACCCGTCTCTTATGTCTCCTACGTTGACAGGCAGGTTCTTTACCACTGGGAAGCGGGCATCACTCAATTTGCTGAGGGTGTGAACAAAAGAAAAAATTGGGAAAGCGGGGAGTCATTCTGGTCCTCTATCCTTCTACTCTCTCTGGTTCTCAGGCCAGGACTGGAATTACACCACTGGCTTTCTTGGGTCCACAACTTGCAGACAGCAATTGTGGGACTTCTCAGCCACAATAAAATCACACAAACTAATTCTTCACAATAAACCTTGTTTTATATATGCATATATACATGTGTGTGTTCAGTTGCTTCAGTTGTGTCCACCTCTTTGCAACCCTGTGGACTTCAGCCCACCAGGCTCCTCTGTCCATGGGATTCTCCAGGCAAGAATACTGGAGTAGGTTGCCATGCCCTCCTCCAGAGGATCTTCCCGACCCAGGGATCCAACTCGGGTCTCCGGCATTGCAGGTGGATTCTTTACTGCTAAGACACCAGGGAAGCCCCACATATATACACACACATACATATACATAGGATATAAATATATATATATATATATATACACATACACCTATACATACAGGAGATACACATATATCCTATTGGTTCCTATTTCTGTGAAGAACCTCTTCTCATACAGATGGGGAGAAGTGGGGGTTGAGTGATTCAGATGACATGACAAGATGATTGGAATCATGTGTGCACAGCCTTGAGGCCATGGTGAGGACCCTGGACTAAATTATAGCCACTGAAAAGCTATAATTAACAAGGGGTTAATGTTATCGGATTGACTTTTTTTTTTTTTGCCTTGTCTTGGGGCATGTGGGACCTTAATTCCCCAACCAGGGACTGAACCATACCCGCTGCAGTGAAAGTGTGGTGTCTTAACTACTGGACCCAGGGAAATCCCCTGATGCTGCTGCTGCTGCTGCTGCTAAGTCGCTTCAGTCGTGTCCGACTCTGTGCGACCCCATAGACAGCAGCCCACCAGGCTCCCCCATCCCTGGGATTCTCCAGGCAAGAACACTGGAGTGGGGTGCCATTTCCTTCTCCAATGCATGAAAGTGAAAAGTGAAAGTGAAGTCGCTCAGTCATGTCCGACTCTTAGTGACCCCATGGACTGCAGCCCACCAGGTTCCTCCATCCATGGGATTTTCCAGGCAAGAGTACTGGAGTGGGGTGCCACTGCCTTCTCTGGGGAAGTCCCCTGATTGACATTTTTATATAGTCAGTCTTGTTTCTGTTTGGAGGACGGGAGTAGAAGTAGCAGCCCATTTGCTGCAGTAATCTAGGAAAGAAATAATAAAAACAAAGTGCTGGCAGTGAAACAAGGTGGGTGCACCTGACGTATATTTTGCATCTCGAGTCTACAGGACTTGCTGACGACTGAACGTTAGGGGAGGATGGGCTGGTGACGGAAAGAGGACCCAAGGGCAGAAATTATTTACACTCCTCTCCATATCCTCAGTCCCTAGATCAGGGTCTGGCACATAGTAGGTGTTCAAGAACTGTGTGCTGAAAAAATGTATCCACTCTAAGTGCTAAGCTCTGTGACTCATGGCTATCACCGTTGCTTCACACAGGGCCTCTACTAGCCCATATACTACTTTTATGCAAATTAGAAAGAAGGGTCCCTTCCCCCATGTGGACCAGGGAGCATAGGTTGATGAGTATGAGCTATGTTTCAGCTCCCACTTACCCCCTCAGCTGGCACCCGTGTGCAGTACACAGCCTGTACAACCACATATGGCAGTCCTGGCTTCACATCCCTGGGAGACTGTTCTGTGGCATTAATCCTAGTATTGATGGGGAGAATTTGAGGTCTGCGGGGGAAGAAGCTGACTGCCTGGGGTCACCATAACTGCTGCCGTGACTGCGCCTCAAGCCTTTGCCCTCTGAATCCCTGGGGGCTCTTTAACTTTGGAGCCACATTGTCGCTCCCAAATCACTCAGCCCATCAATAAAGAGCTGAGCTTAAAATGGTGACTTTGCTTCCTTGAGTTTCTCATCTGTCTCAGTTACTATTGTTAGAGTATTTCGCATTTACATAGTATCCAATATGTGCCTTACAAAATACAATAAAGGAACATGAAACCAAAGGACCTTGATTTTTTTTTAACCGAATAAATAAGGAATGGCTGGTTTAAAGGGCCCTTAGCTCTTGGATTAAAATGAACTGTGTATATTGGTTTGAGGTGATGCTATAAGTAATACAGAAGAAAGTACTCCCATGCACAAGCTGTTTTTTCTTTGTATCCCTGACCAAAAGAGGAGGGGATATTTAAGCAGCTGGCTTTAGAAATATAAACCAGAGGGTAGGGGGTCAAGGACATAAGGAAGGAAAGAAACACCCTAGAACAGGAAAAGAATTCTCCCTTTAATAAATAATAGCGTTTAACATTTAACAAATGCATATTGTGTGCAGGAGCTGTGCTAAGCCCTTGATGTACCTGATCTAAGTCAGTCGTCACACAACCCTACAAGGTACAATCTATTGTTACCATCATTTCACAGTGGAGGGAGCCCAAGGCTGTGCAGCTAATAACTGACAAACCTGAGATTTGAGCCAAGGCAATCTGACTCTCGAGTCTGGACTAAGTTACACTGCCTCTAACTCAAATGTTCCTGATGCCAGCTCCCCTCTTTCAGACCCTTCAGAGTCCTCGGGTAACTATTAATAGAGGATATCTGGTCCTCAGACTTTTAGAGATTCCATGTTGCCTCGCTGTTCAATGATTTGGGCTTGATCATCTCCAGCCTAGTTTCAAAACGGACAATTTGAACAAGGCATATATAAGAGAACTCTGGTGGGGGACATTTCACAACTCCTTGGAATTTCAATATCCTCCTAATATAATACCATAATTACCTAGATGACATGGAAGATGGAGGAGGAAAAGTTATCAGGAGAGAGGGACTAAATGAACCTGCCCCTTGGAAATGTGAGCCCTTATTGGTGCCACCTAACTTAAGAATTCTTTCCTTTAGTGACCTTCATCAATAAATGCAGAAAGATCCAGATTTTATTGGGCTTTTGGGTACTTGGATCCTTCCCTCATGACTAGCATCAGTAAGTGTTATTATCTAGAATTTTATCTGTCTTAGGTATCAACTGGAGGAAAAATAAGACTTTTTAGGACAATAGGAGGGCAAAATATCAACTGGAAGAACTCCTATTTAATTCATGAGGAAAATAGGATCGAGGACTCTGATGAGCAGCAATGACCTCAGACTCCACACCTAAGATAGGAGCCCAGAAAACTCTCCCAACTCTAATTGAAACCACCTTTAAAAGGGCATGGCAGTAACTATTGTTTTGGTTGACTCTCTGGACAGTGAGGTCACACATCTGATGCTCTTATCCAACTGTGAGCTGTGCTGGTACCTCCAACACACACACACACACACACACACACACACACACACACACTCAATCTCTCTCTGTCTCTCTCTCTCTCTCTCTCACACACACACACGTATACACAATTAGCTTTCCTGCACCAAGTCTAATCTATCCACCTCTTGACCTCAAGGCTTGTCTGGCTAAAATATCCAACACCACAAAGCTTCTTAGAGGAAAGGGCTAGGTGATATTATGTCCATATTCATCTTGATCTGAGGACAACTTGACTCCTTCGAGCTATAACTGAGAAAATATTCTAATAACGTCTACCACTTAGAATTTCCTGGCTCAGCTCCGACTGAGTCAACTATTTAGAGCTGGGCTTTGAGTTCCAATACAGCAGCATCCATGCCTTGGTTTTAACATTCTCAATACCTACCTCCAGATGTGCAGCAAGACACCTCCCACCCCAGGGGGCCACTGGGAGCCCCTGGTGCACATAGCACAGAAGCTGTAGTTAAGCACTGATTTAGAAGGCAAGGCAGTGTGCGTAATGGGACAAATTTGAGACCACTGTGGGGAAACTTTCTATTGCTATAAAACATAATCTTGACTATTCACTAAACCTCAGTTTCATCATCTGTAAAATGGAGACCCACCAAGGCCACCTGTTTCACTGGGTTATCATGAGGATTAAGTCATACAGTGGATGGGAAATGGTTTGGTAAATTATAAAGTGACAACAAGGAAAGGGGGCGTATACATGACACAGGGTTTTGCTCTTAAGGGACAGGGATGACTAAGGAATAAACAGATTTTTTAAATTGCAACATTAATTCTTTTCCCTTAGAAGAGTAGTAGGGGCACTTTTACCAAGTTTCCTTCCCGGCACACAATCCCCAGTCCCAGACTCTTTCCCATGGCTCCACAGCGCTCAGTTACGATTCCTTATCCACAGCACCCAGCACCGTGCCTTGCACACAGCAGAACTTGCTAAATTTAAACAATCATCTTTTTTCCTCAGCAATAGAATATCAAGAATTTGGCTCAACATGTCACAAGGGGTTACATTCTCAGGGATAGTCTAGAATTGGTAACCCAGCCCCTTATCTAGGGCAGTGGCCCCTCACTGAACTCAAGAATGCAAGCAGCCTGTTTCCACATAAACAGAACTTGTTACGCTCCACACTGCCATGTTATTTCACAACTCCTTTCCTTTCTACGTGCTATTCCCTTTGCCTGGAATGCCCTTGCTCTCCTTCCTCCATCTCCACCAGGACTTAACTCATGGCACCGCCGAGAAATTTCCCCAACTTCCCCAGGCTAGCAAGTCACTTCCGCCTCCTCCTTCCCGTGAGCTCTCATACTCTATGGTTATAGTGCTCCCGACCAAGTCATAATGACTTTTGTGTGTCTCAGCCCCACCAGAACACAACGCACGGCACGTGGGCCCCACACTTGTTTATTGGATAAACTAGTCCTCTCTCTGTTCTTTTAAGCAGGGCTGGGAATGAGGAGCCAAGAGTAAAAGCCAGAGGAAATCAAGTAACCACCAACTTTTGTTTACACTCTCATTTCTCAAGAACCCTTTCGCAGACAGCCCCTCACCCCTACCTAATTCCTTTACCTCCAGAAAGAATCTTGCAAGGCATATGATGAATTGCCTGGAAGTAGGCAGAACTTCAAGAGTAATTCCACTTGACTTGGTACCTCTATCCACCTTTAACCTGGTTCAAAATGGTTCAAAGTCTCTGAAGCTGAGTAGCTTGGGTTTAAATCCTGGCTCTAACCAATTCCTGTTCAACTTTAAGTAAGTTACTTTATCTTTCAGTGCCTGTTTTCTGGTGTACAAAATAATAGTAGTAACAACATTGCAGAGGTGGGCAAGGGTTATAAGAACTAAATGATACATTCTATGTCAAGCACCCAGCTCTTGGCACAAAGTAAGCACTCTCTAAACAATAGCTGGTTTGTAACAGTCCAACTGTCTGTAACAGACCAATCTTAAGGATGACAAGCTCATTCTATTTAAAACTTCAGAAGGCTGGATTTGTTCCAATATGTCCTGGTCAGGGAGGGGGCACTGGGCCCACTCTGGAGTTCTGTCTGGAGGCTCATACAACGGGTCTCATCGACCTTTGGTTCTAATCTGGATCCATCCCTTCCCAGCTGTGGCCCTCGCCTAAGTAGCTTATCTTCGCAAAGCCTGATGTCCCCAGTAGGGCTAGCAGTACTGAACTATCTCACAAGGGGGTGCCGAAAAGATCAATTCGTGTTAGTAAAGTGCTTTGGAAATATAACATGCTAAATATTAATGGGTCTCTCTGAGTGTCGGGAAATGTGCAATCTGAACTCTGCTCAGGGCAACTGAAGGTGGGGAGAGCAATTCTGGGCAGCCCGATTGCCACATCCTTGGTCTAATCGGGAGGTGGTGCTGATGAAGGAGTGAGTACAGCGAGCATCTGGGGGCTGGGCACAGCGCGGGGTGACCGCTCTGGGAGGATGTTCTGAGGAAGCACCTAATCCACAAATAGACAGAAACCCAGGGTAGGTTTGGGGCAAACCCAGAAACGTCCGCAGGCTCTCTTTACAGAGCAGACACAGGCTCACTGCTTGCTGTTCTGACTCTCCTGACTCAGTTCTGAAAAGGACAGCACTATGAGGGGGTCAGCCATCTGAGTTCTTGCCCTGCTCTCAACCTCCCAAACCCCACAAGCAGAATGATAAGCAGCACTTTTGTCCATCTTAGCCAGACATCTCAGTGCAAAATCTTTAGTGTGACCAGACAGCAAGGACTCTGCCCCAGACACTGCTGAATAGCTCTGGAGTAAGGCTTCTTTAGGGCACTGCTCAACTGTCACCTCTTCCAGGAAGACTTCTTATATCTCACCAGATTGAGCTGGAAGCTCCTCCCTGGGGCGTCTGTGGGGGGTTCTGGGCTGGTTCCTATAAATGCATGCAGCAGACACGGTCAGTGCTCTGCCCACACAGACTTGGCGCCATCATTTCTACACACACATGGCTTTCTGCCGATAGCCAAGCATGTACCTAATCAGAGGCCAGGGCAGACGAGAGGGCGGGAGTCGGTGGGCCAATACATCAGATCCTCACCCTCAGAGGGGGCAACACTGAGACAGTTTCTGCACTAGCTCTGAGACATCCCCCCTGGAACTGAGCCCCTGTTACCCACAGCAGAAACCTGTTCATTAACACACCTGGTATTGGCTTCCTTTTCTTCCCTGTTTCAGCTTCAACTCCTCCATGGGTGTTTCCTGAGATTGCTGCCTGGGATGGTTTGGGTGGCAGCTGACCTGACACACTGCACTCACCCTGCGTAAGGACATTATGTTAGTGCTTCTCTTTCTCACTAGATATAACCTGAGGGAAGAGACTGTGTCTACTTCATTTTTCACCCTCAATGTTTTGCTTCATGCCTGGTACATAAGTACTCAGTAAGTATTTGTTGAATGAGTGAATGAGTCAAGCTCTGGGCCACAGGATGATATTAATAATAATATCTGGCCCTCATGAGTTTCCTTGTTATTCTCAGGACCAGCCCAGGACCAAGGAATCCTGTCCCAGGGCTTGGAAGGAAAGAAAATACCTGTAATAACTGAGGACGAGATGGTGGGATGGCATCACTGACTCAAGGGACATGAGTTTGAGCAAATTCCAGGAAATAATGAAGGACAGGGAAGCCTGGCATACTGCAGTCCATGGGGTCATAAAGAGTCTAAAGAGACTTAGCCACTGAACAACAGTAATAACTGAACTTTCCAGATATGGTCAAAACTTGCTTGCATGCCTGGTAGGAGTGCCCCAAGAGCCTTGCATGATCCTGCGGCTCTGGCCTCAAGGGGTCCATCACACGCCGAACAGCACCTTCTGTGTATGCAGCAGCAAATGGTTCTTTCTCCTCATGCCAGCTCCTCAGGCTACTCTCTTTTCTGTTCTTCACATTAAAAACAAAAACAAAAATGGAAAACCAAAAAAAAAAAAGACAGGCTTGCTATTTTTAATGAATTTTCTGCAGTGGTGTTTCTGATTTTTTTTTTTACTTTCTCAATGCTAAAAGAAAGGGAGACACATGAATCTGTGAGAATAATGTCCAAAAACTAAAGCTAGAGAAGGATCCCAATGCTCTAGGAAAAGCTAAAAGCAGCCAAAGGGACTCAGTAGCCATGCTGGCAAGAGAACATTAAGAGAATGAAGGCCACTGTTGGCAGAAAGTGTGGGAATATTCAGGTGATAGAGACAAGGAGGTCAAACTAGTCCACATTTGTTTTTTCTCACCTTCTCCAGTCTTTACAAAGGTGTTCAAACTAGAACGGTACGATGATCAATCTAAAAATATAGAATTCCCGCAGAAGGAAAGTGCCTAAGCAATTTACAGCGAGGGCACATCATAGAAATTCAATTATTGGCATTTGTGGAAAGAGAGAAACAGAGACAAAGAAAGTGAGAGAGAACTAGCAAGAGTGCAATTTAGTCTAGCACATTCTGCTTGCCTTTCCACCTACTAAGCACATGCCCCAGTATGAACATGAGATGGGAGATAATAAAATAATCACTAACATCGATTGTAGTACTATGTGCCAGGTGCTCATCTAAAGACCTCATATGCGTTAATGTATCTGGTCCTCAATGTAACCCTATGAGGCAGGTATGCACTGTTATTACCCCCACTTTGCAGATAAAGAAACTGGTGCATAGACAGGTTGAGTAACTTGCCTGTGGTCACATAGCAAGTGGTGGGGCCAGGATTCAAAATTAGACAGTCTGGCTCCAACACTCACTAGACTCAGTTCCCAAATACCTCTTATAAGAAAAGCATCCAAGGGGCTGAGAGAGATTCAGGTAGTCAGAGATCCATGTTTTTCATACTACTGGGCTTTTAATGCAAACAAGCCAGTTCCTTGGGTGCACAGCTACAGAATCAGTGATTTGTTGCAGTGCTAACGATATTCAAGGAAAGTTCCAATATGTCACTTTTCGCTTTCTATGCTAACTTGAGAATGTAACCTTCATGCTAGATGTGCATTCTTTGTGCATGCAATTTGTCTAGGTCCCTAAGCCTGGGAGAAAAATCTCCCAGACAGCTGAAAGAATTTGCAAATCTGAGAACCACCGTCTAAATCTTTGAGAAATCTTAAAAACTAGGAAATGCCACAGAATTTCAAGTGAGAAACCTTTTGGGCCCCTTTCAAAAATATGGGACTTGTTTTGAGAATCAATAGGCAAGAACACTGGCTGTTACTAAGAATGACTGCTAAAATAGGTCTTCAGGATTAACTCGTTCGCTCACTTCATACATATTTACCTGGTACCTGTTGTGTGCCAGGCCCTATTCTTGGCACTGAGAAGATAACAGGAACAAAACAGATAAAATCCACGCCTTTGTAGAGTTTATGTTCTACTGGGAGACTGTCGGTAATAAATATAAAGATAATTTCAGGTAGTTATAAATGTCATTAAGTAAAGACGGCAGGAGAGGAGAATGGAAAGGTCTTGCTGTGCAAGTGACGATGGGGCTGAGACTGTGTAAGTGAGGGATCAAGCCATGGGGAGACCCATGAGGAGACCCATGAGAGGGAACACCCAGTATTGAAGCCCTAAGATAGCAACTAGCAAGTTCAAGTACAGCAAGATGGCCTGTGTGACCAAAGTGGAAAAGTATGTGTTTATGTGGGCGAAGAGAGGTGGCCAGTGCCAGGCCACACACAATTCCATAGGCCACTGTGAGGACCTCGGGTCCATTTCTAGGTGTGTTGGGAAACTTGGAGGGTTTTGAGCAGGTTTTGAGCACATTACTTAACGTGATCTGATTTTGTTCTATAGAGAGAACTGGCTGCCATATAGACACAGAATAATCTGCATTCTCCTCACTGGAAGTAACTACCTTTCCCTCTGTATTTGCATACCATTTAACTATTTAGCCCATGTCCCAATGATAGTATTTGTTTTACTCTTTAGGGTGTTTCCCCACCAGACTATAATTTCCCAGGAGACAAAAATCGGAGGTTATTTGTCCTTGTCCTTCCACCTCAATTACCCCTGTGGAGTGCTCATGTTCCCCGGCACACATGTGGCCCTGCACACACAATGCCTAGGACTGTGTTGAGCAAATGAAATGCTCAATAACCCTGAAAAATGACTAGCATTACAATCAGGAAGGTTTCACTGAAAAGGAGGAACTTTTGAACAGGGAAGTCATAAAACTGAAAGGTCTGCCTTCAAAAATAAAATTCCCCATTAGAGAAGATGCTCAAGACCTTCCATCTTTTGCAGGGAATGTGGTAGCCTGGTGATTTCATCATAAGATGGGTGATTGTGACTTTTAAGAATTTGTGGAGCTCTGAGCTTTTGTAATTCTAACAATGATGGTTAAGTCATAAAAAATAAAGGATTTGGTCCAAGAGTTTGCATGATCTACCCCAAATAAGTCGTGGTCACACTTTCACAGGGGTTCTTGCCTTGATAAGCCTTGTCAATTGGTGAACCCCTTTTCACCCATCCATGTTGGCTTGTGCTCTGATTTAGTTAGATGACAAATGAAGTGCTATGTGTATCTGGACACCACAATTTAAGAGGAATATAGGCAAATTGGAGCATGACCGTGGGAGGCTAACCAGAGAGTGAGGGATCTGAAAAACCAAATGCTGTAAGAAATGACTAGAAGCACTTAGAAGATTTCCTCTAGTAAAAATAAAGACTAAGGTGGGATGGGGACAGTAGGATGGAGGCATGACAGCCTCTTCAAATAGTGAAAGAAATGTCATAGGATGTGGGGACAGCCTTACTGGGGTTGTCCAGAAGGCAGGTATAGGACCAAGTGACAAAATTAGAGCGAGGCAGACTTCTGTCCTTCTAAACACTCTCCCAGCACCCAGCCCCAGGCCTTTCCTGTAGAAGCAACACAATGTGTTTTAATTGGATTGGAGTTCAACAACTAAACAGGCTGAAAAGCCTCTGAAGCAGCCGTCTAGAAAGCCATGCAAAGGAGTCCTACTGGAATGATGTTAGATTGGATTAGATTGGAAAAGGCAAAAAACATTCACATTAAGTCCCAGCCATGAACTGTTGGCAGTAGCTGCCTGAAACACTGGTGAGAACATTTTGAGGCTGCATCTCTGCCTGGCAAACAAGTGTGTGGATGCCAATGGCAATGTCTGTTGTGGGTAGAGGAGTAGGGAACAGAGCGAGAATGCCAGCCCCAGCGTTGAAGGACACTTTCAACCCTTCGATCGTGTGTTCCTCTGTTGCTGTCACTTTATATATTGGGCTTTTGGTGACCTGGGATACAATCACAGGTGTGAAATTCAATATAGTGTCGTTCAGTCTGCCAAATGGGTACACGCTGTCGTAGTCTGCAAGACCAGCATGGAGCCTCCATCCGTGGGCTCTGTGGCTTTCAGATCTGCTCAGAGACCTGGGGCAGCCAGCACTGATCCTGTTTGTTTCCCTAGAAGGAACAGTATTGATCTATTGCACCATGAAACCTGGGCCTAGTTCCAACAAGCAATTCCCTTGTCTTCAGTGGCCATTTCAAAGTCCCCTAGACCCTCTACTTCTATTCGGCTCAGCCTCCAGCTAACAGTCCACTGACGCTGGGCATCACTGAGCAAACCCCATTTAATCAATGTGACCCTCCTTTTTCACCTTCAAACAAAGCCAGATTGAACACCTACTTCTTAAGTGCCAGGAACAGAACTGGGCACTTGGTACCAGGCTGGCTTCAAATCTCAGTTTGGTATAGACAGCTGAAACATGGACAAATTACCATGTTTGATATAGCCAATACTGGCAAAGAAAAGTGAAGTTGGGGCTAGGTGATGGCAGAGGAGGGGGGCCGAACTCTTCTGGTGAGCTGCTCGTAGCTGCTGGGGGTGCCTTGAGAGAAGGCTCGGTGAAGGTGAGTCTTGAAGAATGAGTAAAGACCACTCCTAAAGCAATTTGTACAATGTTGTAGTTTGTAAGTCACCTCCAGTGACCTAATAAGAGTTCCAAAGTTTGATCAACAAAGTGTACAATCAGGGTCTGGGCTGGACAAAGCATGAGGAAGATAAAGTCTGGCATTTCCCTTCCTTCTGGACCCTCTCTTTCAAACATGGACACACCACCTCAGGCCCAGGAGACTGTCCCTTCCTCTCACCCCAGCCCACCCCAGAAGAGGGCACTCTGAATGCTCACACTGCCCCTTCAAACGCAGGGCTCGTCCATGTAGGGTTCTTGGGCCCTACCTTTACTAAGCTCCAGAACACTTGGGCTCCTGCCGTCAAAACTGATCTTCCCCACCATGTCTGTAGATGCATTATTTACAAAAGGTGGAAGCACCGCAGTGTTCATCGATGGATGAAGGGATAAACAAAATGTGTAGATGTACAACCTGGTATTATTCAGCCTTAGAAAGGGATAAAAACTGGATACGTGATACAGCATGGGTGAGCCTTGAGGACATAGTGCTAAGTGAAATAAGCCAGTCGCAAAAGGACAAAAGCTGTATGATTCCATTTCACGAGGTACTTAGAGTGGTTAGGGCCTCCCTGATAGCTCAGTTGGTAAAGAATCTGCCTGCAATGCAGGGGACCCCAGTTCAATTCCTGAGCCAGGAAGATCCGCTGGAGAAGGAATAGGCTGCCCACTCCAGTACTGTTGGGCTTCCCTGGTGGCTCAGCTGGTAAAGAGTCCACCTGCAATGCAGGAGGCCTGGCTTCGATCCCTGGGTTGGGAAGATCTCCTGGAGAAGGGAACAGCTACCCACTCCAGTATTCTGGCCTAGAGACCAGTACTCTTGCCTGGAAAACCCCATGTACAGAGGAGCCTGGTAGGCTACAGTCCATGGGGTCGCAACGAGTCGGACATGACTGAGTGACTTCACTTTTCACTCACTTAGACTGGTTAAATTCACAAAGACAAAGTAGAATGGTGGCTGCCTAGGGCTGGGGGAGGGGACAATGCAGAGTTGTTGTTTAATGAGTACAGGGTTTCAGTTTTGCAAGAAAAAAAGTTCTGGATATTGGTTTCACAAGAATATGTGTGCTTATAGATGAAAGTGAAAGTGTAAATCTCTCAGTCGTGTCCGATTCTTTGCGACCCCATGGACTCTAGTCCATGGAATTCTCCAGGCCAGAATACTGAAGTGGGTAGCCTTTCCCTTCTTCAGGAGATCTTCCCAACCCAGGGATTGAACCCAGGTCTCTTGGACTGCAGGCAGATTCTTTACTAGCTGAGACACGAGGGAAGCCCAAGAATACTGGGGTGGGTAGCCTATCCCTTCTAGCTGAAATTTATACTTAAAAATAGTTAAGATGATAAAGTTTATGCTTATATATTTTGTATGGGCAAGCATGCTCTCAAGTCCGACTCTGCAACCCTATGGACTGTAGCCCACCAGGTTCCTCTGTCCAAGGGATTTCCCAGGCAAGAATACTGGAGTGGGTTGCCATTTCCTCCTCCAGGGGGTCTTCCTGACTCAGGGATCAAACCCATGTCTCTCATAGCTCCTGTACTGGCAGGCAGATTCTTTACCACTGAGCCACTGGGGAAGCTTATATATTTTACCACAATTAAAAAACTTTTTATTACAAAAACAGGGCCTTCCCTGGTGGTCCAATGGTTAAGAATCTGTGCTCCCAATGCAGGTTTAATCCTTGGTCAGAGAAGTAAGATTCTACATGCCTCACAGTGCAGCTAAAAAAATAAAAACAAAAACAAACTGTATAGTACAAAAACAAACAGAAAGAAAACAAACAAAAAAGCCTGCTCTTCGGAACTGAGTACACGTTCTTTCATCCTTCATCCTAGAGCCTCTCATTCCATGACCTCTGCCAAGAGAGGCCGGTCCAGCCAGCAAACTGACTGTGCTAAGAGGGTGATAACCGGATAAAGCAATTCCCCTCCCAGTTAAAACACTGTAACCCAGTTCTGAAAATCAGAACTGGAACCCAAGGGTCACAGTTAGCAGAGAAGCTTGAGGAACTGTGACAGCCCACTCAGGGAGAGGTTCAAAGCTCCATCCAAGGAAACCCGTGTTTGCCTTCATCCCTGCTTTACCTCTACCCTTGGCACTGAGCCTGGGGATTAGGACACTCTCAAAATGATTATGTTTTCCTCAATAACAGTGAATGAATAAATTAATGAGTAAATGAAGCCAGGTCCTTTAAATGACACAAAGTAGGCGGTCTTGAGCACAAGGCATCCTGTGGGAAAATGGTGTATTTTCTACTTGTGTGCTGAACGAGTTGGCCTTGTCTGCTGACAGCCCCTCTTTTGGAGGCGTGACCTCTCCCTCATTCCTGTGGTCCGAGGGACTGTCAATCACTGCGTCCTCCCCCATGGACCACAGGAGTTGGCGTGTGACCCAGGCTGAGCCAACCATTATCCTGAAGCTTTGAACTCACTGACTAGTCCAGATGTGGAAATAGGACCCAACCAGAGTGAGTGAGAATCCTTCCAGGAGATCTGTAAGCTTCACGCAGATAAAAAGGGCCTCTCTCCCTTTCAGCTTTGCAAGCCAGTAGTCATCCTTCCCACCAACTGCAGAGATCCTGCCTGAGAATGAAGCCATCGAAGCAGGGTCCGAAGCTGAAGAAAAAGACAGAATCCCGATTTCAGTATTTTAACCCCTGGATACAGCTATGCTTAACGTCAGATGCCCTTCGGAACTTCCTAATTATGGGAGTCAATAAAAAAATTTTTTTTCCCTTAAGATTGTTTGAGTTGGGCTTACAGACCTCGCAACAAAAAATCTTGACAATACAGTCTGCTCATTTCTAGTTTGAGTGCTTTCCATATGTGACATTGACTATTTTTAAGAGTTCACAAAATTTATTCTGCACATCTTTGTATGCAGCACACCAAGACACAGAATACAAACGCAGAGAGAAAGAATTAGAAAAGCCAGTGTTTGTCCTAAGAGACATTCTAATGGACGAAAAGGGTTGGGGAAGGGAAGAAATTCATTTAACTAGCATTTTTAAATTATCTGCCATGTGCCATGATTGTGGCACGTACTTATTTCACAAGTAATTGCAGCTCATCATCACCAACCCTGAATATAAGGCATTATTCTACTTTACAGATAAAATCAGGGTTCAGGAGGTTAAACAATTGTCCAAGACTACCCAACTATTAAGCGATAGAACAAGGTTTCAGCCTCAAGCTTCTTACTCCAAGGTCAATGACCTTGTCACTGTGCAAACCTGCCTCTTGGACAGGAGATAAGACAAGCTCAAGAAAAGGGTAAGGAAAGTAGAGGCGTTTGTTCATTGGTCCATTCAGTAAATATCCATTCAGGGTCTGCCATTGGTTAGTGTCTGTGCAAATACTTATTAAACTAATGTACACCACATAAGTGTAAAGTATCATCAACATGTGCAAGGCGCCGGGCTGGGTGTAGTAGAAGGGGCGGTGTGTGTATAAAACAGCCTTTTCCCTAATAGAGTACACCTAGAGATATTGCATGGCAAAACATGATTAATGGCTTAAGATTGGTTCAAAGTGCTGTGAGGTTCTGAGCAGGAAGTGCTCATACCTGATTGAGGGAGCCGGAAAGACTTCATCACAAAAAGTATATTGATTAAGTGCAAATAAATGTATTGCTAATGATGTGTTTACCCAGGTGCTGGTGGGATTTTAGAAGAAATGAAAAAGAAAAGGAAAGAAGAAGGAAGAAAGGGAGGGGAGATGGAGAAGCAAGAAGAGAGGAGGAAAGAGAAGAAAGGAAAGAATGAAAAAGAAGACAAGAAAGGGAGAGAGAGAGGGAGAGATAAGAAAGGAGGCAGGTGGGCAGACGGGCATCAGCTGCAGCATATTCCCAGGGCTGTGGCCTGGCTGGCATGTCAGAGAATAGGGGTTTTCTAAGCTTTCTTTCATAGACACTGTGAGGGCAAGATGCCTTCTTGATTATTCACTCGGCCATTCTACTGATCTCTGAAAAAAAACTCAGATTATTACTTAATTCAGTAACCCCCACATTTTATTTTCTATTTTTTTAACTTTTTTTTTTTTGATGTGGACAATTTTTAAAGTTTTTATTGAGTTTGGTACAATAGTGCTTTTATGTTTTGATTTTTTGACCACAAGGCATGCAGGATCTTAGTTCCCAGACCAGGGATCGAACTCATAACCCCTGCATTGGAAGATGAAGTCTTAACCACTGGACAACCAGGGAAGTCCCATCCCCACATTTTAGAATAGGAGGAACCTTGTAATTCAAAAATTCTGGAGGTGCTTAACTTGAGTTGAATGAGAATCACCTGGCAGCTTGTTCCAGTGCAGACCCCTAGGCCTTGACCCCAAAGATTTAGTTTCAACATGCTGGTTTGAGTCCAGGGATTTGCATTTTTAAAAGCCATTCACTTGGGTGAATCTGAAGAAAGTGTTCTGAGGGCCACACTTTGAGAAACACTGCAGCTTAACCCTATTGTTTCACAGGTAAAGAAGTCTTAAAGTCCCAGAGAGGTTTAGAAGACTAGTGCAAGATGACACAGCTAATTATCGAAAGATCCAGCCCCAGATCAGGTCTATGGACTCTTGGTCCATTGTTTTTTTTCCCATTAACCTTAATAGTTCTCCAGCTCAGAATCTGTCCTAACTATTGATACTGTAGGAGGGTTTATCAGCCCTCAGTTGCCAGGAATGTCCATATGGACTATACTCTGAGAATCACAGCTCGAGTCATCCCAGGGTACAAGATTTCAAAGCTAGCTTCTCTCAGATTCCAGCGTTAACTTGCACATCAGATCAGATCAGATCAGTCGCTCAGTCGTGTCCGACTCTTTGCGACCCCATGAATCGCAGCATGCCAGGCCTCCCTGTCCATCACCAACTCCCGGAGTTCACTCAGACTCACGTCCATCGAGTCAGTGATGCCATCCAGCCATCTCATCCTCTGTCGTCCCCTTCTCCTCTTGCCCCCAATCCCTTCCAGCATCAGAGTCTTTTCCAACGAGTCAACTCTTCACATGAGGTGGCCAAAGTACTGGAGTTTCAGCTTTAGCATCATTCCTTCCAAAGAAATCCCAGGGCTGATCTCCTTCAGAATGGACTGGTTGGATCTCCTTGCAGTCCAAGGGACTCTCAAGAGTCTTCTCCAACACCACAGCTCAAAAGCATCAATTCTTTGGCGCTCAGCCTTCTTCACAGTCCAACTCTCACATCCATACATGACCACAGGAAAAACCATAGCCTTGACTAGACGAACCTTTGTTGGCAAAGTAATGTCTCTGCTTTTGAATATGCTATCTAGGTTGGTCATAACTTTCCTTTAGCACTAAATGAGTATTTGTTGACTTGATAAATCCCTAGCTGGAATACAAAAAAGGAAAAAGAGGTTCTAATGCAGGTAAAGACTCCTTCTCAATCACCCTACTGTGGTTTCTTGTTCTCACAGGGATGCCCTTGATTCAAGTTAATTTAACAAGTATTTATTGAGCACCTATTATTTTTAAGGTCCCGTGCCTAGGGGAAACAAAAATAAAGGTCAGTTTTTCTATTCTGATGTGTGGCACAAAAGAGATGGGTTGGAGGGGTTCAAAAAAGGAGATACCTATTTAGGAAAATCAGAGTATACTTTATTGAGATTTCTTTCAAGAGGAATCTTAAAGGATGAGTAGGATTTCCATAGATGAAATATGAAGGGAAGATGGTCCTGGTGGGATTCATCTCATTGGCAGCAAGATATGGAGAAAATCGAAAACAACCGATTTTAGCTGTAGCTTGGGCACCAATGAGACAGTAAAGAGATTATAAGACCGAAAAGATAATGGAAAGATCCTGAAGTGGATGAATTAGATTTTGGTCAAAAAAAAAGGTGGACTAAATCCAAAACATATTGGGAAATCATTGAAAATATTTGATTGCTTTGAAGTTTAAGATGTTTTTGATAAAGGTATGTAGGGTGATCAGAAGCTGGGGTATGCAGGAAGTAAGGAGACCAACCGGGAAGAGAGTCAGTTTGAGAGTGAGGTAATAATGAATGTCAGGAAGCAGCCAGAGCCAAAAGTGCCAAGTCATGGCAGCTGACTGCCTATTATGGGGTGTAAAGGAGAGAACTCTATGGATGACGCTAAAGTCTTAAGCTTAGCCAGTCGAATAATCAGATATCGGGAAGTGAGGTTGGGTGATGAATTTGGTGTTAATGTGTTAAGATTAAAGCTTCACATACAGCCATCTAGCAAAAAGCTGGTGCTGGAATCAGAGGTGAGGAGACAGGTGTTAGGTAGGGGTGTAGAGGAATCATCCACATAGATGTGATCATAGAAGGTACCGGAATGGATGAGAAAAATGAGATATAAAGTATAAAGGGAGAATAGTGAAAAGGGATATAATGGCTGTATCTTTCAATTAACAGAAAGCCTTACACTTTTTGATATAAATAATACAAAGCGTTTATTGACTTATAGAACTGAAAAATCCAGTGGAGTGGGATTCAGACATGGTTCAGTCAAGGATCTGGATCTGTTATGCTTTGGTTTTCTACATCCTGCTCTATTCTGTGTTTTGGCTTCACCTTTACACAAGATTCTCTCCAGGTTGTAAGTTGGTGGCCAACAGCAATTAGGCTTAATGCATCTATCACTTATACCCAAGAGGAGAGAAAGAACTGGCTTTCCTCAACTGTGAAACTGAAGTCTTGGGCTTTGTTCTAGTTGAATCCACCATAGGTCACGTGTAAATCTCACATGTTGATTGCTCTGGTTTTCTTTTCCCTGAGCAGTCACTGTGGAAAGAAGAACAGGGGCTTCCCTGGTGGCTCAGTGGTAGAGAATCGACCTGCCAATGCAGGAGACACAGGTTCTATCCTTGATTCAGAAAGACCCCACGTGCTGCAAAGTGACTAAGCCTGTGGGCCGGGACAACTGGGCCTGTGCTCTAGAGCCCTGCTCCACTTCAAGAGAAACTGCTGCAGTGAGAAGCCCATCCAAGGCAACTAGATAGTCGCTCCCGCTCACTACAACTACAGCAAAGCTCAGGCAGCAACGAAGACCTAGCACAGCCAAAAATAAATTGATAAATAAAATTATTTTTAAAAGTAAACAAACAAAAAAACTTAAAAAAATAAAAAGGAATGGGTTTATACTAAAAGGTTTAGATCTGTCATAGCTCACCACAAGAGCTGGGAATGAAAGCAATTCTACCCCATTCTCCTGGCAATGGTACAATGGGAGGTAGGCATAAAATAATTTAAAGTTCACTAAAAGGTCCCAGAACCGATCCTTCTAGAGTTATGACATTGGTAAGATCCAAGGAGCACTAAGGAAATTTCTCTGCCATGCAACCCCAGACAGGAGAAAGTCTCAGTGAGGAGGCAATAGCCAACAAGGTAGTGGGGACAATGACTGATAAAAGGTCATCTGTTTGGGTGATTAAGAAAATGAATGATGGCCTTGAGATGGCTGCTTTGGTTGAGGGTTGGGCATCAGTTCAAAAGAACAAGCGGCTGAGAAGGAACTGGAAGATGAGAAGGTGACTCGCAGACTCTTCTTTCAGCCAGGTGGATGGTGATGGAAGAGAGCCGTTCAGGGGGAGGAGGGAAAAGCTTATCGCTTTTAGGCAAAGGGAGACTTGAGGACACATGAAAGGAGCATGAGAAGGGGGAGGGATGAATGAGTGAGAAGAGCAGAGTAACTAATGAGGCACGGTTTTTAAGAGACAAGAGGTGATGATGGTGGTTTAGTTGCTAAGTTGTGTCCAACTCTTGCGACTGCAGGGACTAGAGAGGAGGGAATGAGGTCAAATATGTAGACAGGGAGGTTTATTTGAAGAGGAAATTGGAAACCTCTTCCTCGGAGATCAGCCCAGGCAGGGAAGCCAGTGTAAAAATAGAAATGTTGCTCTGCAAGGAAGTTGAGGAAACTTGGGGACACATGCCTGTAACTTTCTCAGTACTAACCACCTCTGGAGGGTGAGGGTAGCTGAATGCCCCAGGCAGGCCCTGAAGATTTGAAACAACCCCTGGACGAATACAGCAGGAGGCTACAAAACAAGAATAAAAAGACTGGAGAATTGCAAATTAGTACAGTCTTTCTGGAGAACAGTCTGGCCCCTTGGAACAAAAGTCATTTAAGTGTTCCCAGCCTTTGACCCCATAATACCTCTTCTGGGAATATACACCAAGAAAACAACCGGAAAGGAAATGGATGCTATTTGCAAAAAGATGTTTATTGCTGCCCTTTTCATCACTGGAAAACCTTGGAAAACACCCAAATGCTCCACAACTGGGGAATGGTTAAGCAAACTATGAAACATTAATATGATGGAATATTATATAACAATTTCAAATGATAAATACGAGTTCTCTGTCAATATGTGAGAAAGCGTATACAGAAAAACGTTAGGTGAATAAGGCAGAGTACGAAACACGATGCATAAGTTGATTTCTATCCTGGAAAATGATGCTTATACAATGATGGCTCATAAAAGGTCACTGAATTATGCAAACAGTTGGTGTGTGGAGGCGAAGAGATTTTTTTTTCCCCTTTAGAAAATCGTTTAAATACACATTTTTAAAAGAGTTGCCAAGCAATTGAAGCTAGTCAGCATGCCTTTGCAGTGATGCTGATCTGCAGGGCTCGCTGGCAATCTCCCTTCACAGGGAAAGGAAGTGAGCATGGGGGACATTCGGAGTGCTTGGAGGCGAGGTCCTCGGGGCTGCTCACCTGCCCGGAGCAGCCAGAGAGCTGCTGTCCTAGGAGGTGGGCACAGTAGAGAGGGGGTCAGATCTGGAGAGGAGAGGAGACATCATCTGTTCTAGAACCAGAGGGAGTGATGAGATGATTGATGCAGGGATGGGCTATTTCACTATGAAGAGTATATTCATGGGATGTTCTTGGTGTTCTCTGTGGAGTCACTCACTCACCGTTTACCGGGCTTCACCTGGTTGCACAGCCTTGGACTATGGATGGTGGCACCTGCAGAGATGAAAACAATTCTGCTATTCTCAGAAAGCTTGTGTTTGCATGTGTGTGTGTGTGTTGTGTGTGTGTGTGTGCACACGCACTTAGTCATGTCTGACTCTCTGCGGCCCCATGGATTGTGACCTACCAGGCTTGTCTGTCCATGCGGTTTCCCAGACAAGAATACTGGAGTGGGTTGCTATTTCCTCCTTCAGGGGATCTTCCTGACCCAGTGATCAAATTCACGTCTCCTGCATTGGCAGGAGGATTCTTTACCACTAACGCCACTTGGGAAGCTCAGAGAGCTTTGTTGTCGTTCAGCAGCTCAGTCGTGTCCGACTCTGCAAACCCATGCCAGGCTTCCCTGTCCTTCACCCTCTCCCGGAGTTTGCTCAAATTCATGTCCATTGTGTCACTGATGCCATCCAACCATCTCATCCTCTGTTGCCGCCATCTCCTCCTACCCTCAATCTTTCAAGCATCAGGGTCTTTTTCCAATGAGTCGGCTCTTTGCATCAGATAGCCAAAGTACTGGAGCTTCAGCCTCAGTCCTTCCAATGAATATTCAGGGTTGATTTCCTTTAGGACTGACTGGTTTGATCTCCTTGCTGTCCAAGGGACTCCCAATGAGCTTACAAGTTGTAAAATCAGAGCTTGTCCTAAAAACTGCGGCCAAAGAAGAGAGGCACTCCTCCTGAATCCCCCAGTGAAAGAAGAAGCTGTGAGATGGCTAGGCTCTATCCCCTCCACAAGTACCTGAAATCTGGGGCAGAAACCAGAACACCAGCCTGGGCAGGTTTTCCAGGGCTTAGCCTAAGGTCAGAGGAGCACTGGGGCCTGGGATACAGGAAAGAGAAGCTGAAATACTGACTGAGGAGCTGGGGATGGGGAGAGTGAGAGTGGTGGGGTGATGGGGGATCCTTCAGGGGAGATGACAGAACTTTCTCTAGAGCCCTACCCTGTCCAGGGGAAAATGGATAGAAGACTTCAGAGCAAGTGGTAGGATGCCCTGGAGGCAGAGAAGCCTGAGCTCACAGAGATAAGGAAGTGGATGGATGGATGGTCTCTGACTTGGGACCTGGACACGACCACAGGTCCCTCTGCCAGTCTACCTAAGGGGCTACTGGCACCAGAGGTGGGGAGAGGGAAGGAGGGGTCATTCAGTCAACAAACATTTGTTGAGATCAGGCGGTCCTGGTTTTTAATCCCTGTTCTGCCACAAACTAGTCATGTGTCCTTGGACAGGTCTCTTTACATCTCTAAGCCTCAGTTTCCTCATCTGTGAAATGGGTTTAATAAGCCAAAGTATCACATGAAATAGTGTATATGAAGGACCTTCAGAGTGCTGAATAAGCCATCAGTAGATGCCAGCTAATGCATGTTTTTATTAAGAATTACAGCTTGTTCCGTGGGAGGGACAAAGAGAAGCAGGATACAGTCCTCCTCTCCTTGGTTCGGGAACTCCCTGTAAGGAGAGACAGATATAAACAAGGGATTACAGCCACCTAGAATACAGTGGGATCATTGTTAAAACAATAGCGTGCCTGCAGTGGGAATCTGGAGGAGGAAATCATTAGTTCTGCCCAGAGAGGTCAGGGAGGACTTCCCAGAGGAGGGGACATTTGAGCTGGGTCATTAAGCAGATCACCTAGTAGAGAAGAAGGAGAAGGGCATTACAGGCAAAGCAACTGCCTTGAGCAAAAGCAGGGAAGCAGCAAAAGCAGCATGGGCTGGGGGAAGAGCCTGTGGCCCAGCAGGGGAGATGGGTAGAGGGCTGGAGGGTCATTTGAGGCCAGTCTAGAAAGAGCCTTCTGGAGCTCAGGCTCTGGGCTACAGTGCGTGGATGAGTTCCTGCCGCAGTGGGCTACTGCTGAGCATTTGTCAGCAAAGGAGTGACTGCTCAGGAGAGACGCCCCCAGGGGGATGGGGCACTGGAGGAGGGAGGTGAGAGCAGGGGCAGGGACTCGAGCCAGGAGGCTGCGGCTCAGATCCCGCCCTGCCCCCAGGCCGCGCAGCAGAGCGCCTCCAGGTTTAGGGATCCAGGGCCCCTCTGCAGCAGTGTCATCCCTGGCGCCACAGCCTCCAGGTGCTGCAGACACTGCCACCCACGTGTTCCCTGCAGCAGGGGAGCCATCCTCCTCGTGAACACAGAGGTCCCGAGCCCTCTCCTGCCGTGCTGGGGGTGCCCTGGGAGCCCCCACACCAGTTTTGAGGCTGCCAGGAGGCAGCCTTGGACTCTTTTGCAGGAGGAGTGAAAAGACAGTCCCCACCTGTTAAGTTGATTTTCCTTTACAAAAAAAGAGCGTGTTGCTGATGAAGAGCGATAAGTGTCTTTCACTGGGGAGGAGAGGATTTTAATAACGGCGGCTGATGAGTTCTGCCCTGCTCCGCTGAGATACAGAGGCTCATTCTTCTTCCCTTTAATAACCCAGCACGACTGCACCGGGGAGGGAGCCAGAGCTGGCCGCTTCTCGCCCCGGTGGTGCCCGCCCTCCACCGCCAGCCCAGGTACCTCCCTCCGTCTCCCACTCTTCCCTGCTCCTTTCTTCTCCCTTGCCTCTCACTTTTCTCAGGGGGTCATGAGGCTGGGAAGGACCTTATGAACAAGACCCTCACTCCAGTGAGATGGATGGGCTGGCCTGTGGGGAAGTGAGCGCCCCGTCCCCTTGGTGTCACAGAGGCCAGAGATCTTGCCAAGGAGATTCACAACAGTAAATAGTATGTGGTTATTAAAAACATAGCTCCTGCCCTGCCCCAGAGCCTCAGCTTCTCAGATCTGCAAAGGGCCAGGGAATTGCTCTTTCCCTTAGCCTCTCGGGAGACCCAAGCAGGAGGCAGTCAGCCACTCTTCAAGAAACTCAGGGGTGAGCTTTGACAGCTTGCCACCTCGGACTCTCCTGCTAACCCCAGCCAATAGCTTTTTTTTTTTTTTTTTTCCAATTCCACTTTTTTCTCATTATCTCCATATTTAAGCCCTGAGCCATTTTGTGGTTTGGGAACTTGAACCGTATGATATGTGAAAGTTGGTCTTATCCTTACAGTGAAGTGAAAGTAGCTTAGTCCTGTCCGACTTTTTACAACTCCCTGGACTATGCAGTCCATGGAATTCTCCAGGCCAGAATACTGGAGTGGGTAGCCGTTCCCTTCTCCAGGGGATCTTCCCAACACAGGGGTCAAACCCAGGCCTCCCGCATTGCAGGCGGATTCTTTACCAACTGAGCCACCAGGGAAGCCCAGTGACTCACATATATTGAGCAAGTGTGGAAGGGATCAGGCAAGCACTTGGTAAGCCTATCATGAATCCCCAGCCTAACGTCTGCAGTGACAGTGTTAATCGGTCAGTTGTGTCCGACTCTTTGCAACCCCATGAACCAACCAGATTCCCCTGTTCATAGAATTCTCCAGGCAAGAACACTGGAGTGGGTGCCATTCCCTTCTCCAGGGGATCTTCCAGACCCAAGGATCAAACCTGGGTCTCTTAGAGCACTGCAGGTGGATTCTTTACCACCTGAGCCACCAGGGAAGCCTGCCTACTCTTTGAGGTGGGTCTTCTTCCTTCACTGCTGTTATGTAACTGGTCCAGGGCTCCAGGTCAGTCAAAGCAGAGCAGGGGCCAGGCCTAAACTGACAGTCTCCCTATCTCAGGCCCCAAACTCAGCTCCACAAGCTCCACTTGGGAAGTTTCTTTTATGGAAGCTTCTTTTCCCATAAGCGGTTCAAAGGCCCACTTTCCCAGTTGTTTCCCTTCCCCTAGGTCTTCCTGCGCTTGGCCCAAGAGCCCTCATCCCAAATAACTCTCTCCTTTCTGCACCCTACACCCCGGACTCAATTCCAAAGCTACCCAGTTTGCCCCCATCCTCCAGGCCTGTACACGGATTCCAGTTGATGCCCTCCTTCCTTTGGCCCTCACACCAAACCCTGGTGCCCCCTTCACCACAGCCCTCTCTGGCCTTCATCCCTTAATTATTTTCTGGCCTCCACACCAGCCCCCACTCCCACCACCACTCCGTGTCTGGAAAGACTGCCTTTGTTTCTTCCTCTCTAGAATTCAGCCCTCCAGACTTCCAACATTCCTGGATGGCTGGCATCATATCTTCCTAAACCCATTGCTGTATTTTGCATTATACCTTACTTAACCGTCTACCTTGGCTCTGCATTGCTTTCCACACTGAGACTAAAATCCCTTGCCACTCCAGTTCACATCTCTTGACTTCAACAGTATGACTTCTGTTTCCTATAGGTCCGACATATTACACCACGTTCTTTCCACCCACCAGGCCTTTGCCTCTATGGTTTCTGCCATCAATCAAGACCTCCCTCTTGTTTTCTCTAATCTCAAACCTTCCTTCCTTTAACTATCCGGTTCCAAGCTCCTCACCTCTACAAAGCCTCCTCTTTTACTCTTAATTCCCTGATGCTCAGTGTGCACAGTCGGCATCGCGCACTCTCACATTCATCTGTCGTTTTAGAACTGGTCTAAGGTCGTTTCAGGTCTGCGTGTTTTTCTCTCCCCAGGCAGATGTGACAGCTGTTGAAGAACAATATCCAGATCCCTTGCTCTGAGCACCTCCTCCCCGAGAATGCAGTGAGGGGCTTTAGGAACTTTGCCCTGAATGGAAATAATTCCGAAATGACCATCCCTTTAATTACAATGAATGACTCTGAAGTCCAAAGCCAGTGGACTGTGTGCTTTGTGGATGGAAATGATCAGATGATATAATGGGGACAAAGAACACGGATCTAAAAGGTGGGACACCTGCTTTGTAATTGCACATTTTCTGCTGAGTAGCTCTGTGAATCAGGGTAAGTCACTGGACTTCTCTGTCCTGAGGGGTCGGTCCAGATGTCCTGTGGGACCCTTTTTAGCTGTCACATCCTAGGATCTGTGCTGATCCCCCCACTTCCTGCCCAGCAGATGATCAAGGGCACATGTGTCTCTCTGGACCTTACTTTACTTACATATGGAATGGAAACTACAGCGATAGTAGCTAATTTATAGAGTTGTTGTAAGGATTAAATGCAACAATTCAGAAAGCTCTTAGCCTCGAGCCTTGGCCCATAGAAAGTGATCAATAAATGGTAGCTATTATTAAGTCACTTGGCCAGGGTGAAGAGAGCAGGGTGTGCCCATTGGAGAGAAGGTCATCCCCCAGTGTTCTGATCCAAGTGGGAAGTCCCAGAGTCCAGGAAGCCATCTGAGCCCTGAAGAGGTCAGGCCAGGGCCCTGGTTCTGGGCCTTGCCCAGCAGCCTTGCAGTGGCTGGAGCACCAACTATCCCATTAATGACAGCACTGCTGGCAGTTGGGGTGACCCTGTTGTATAGTCCCATCGATTTTCCCATTACCCTTTAATGCTGTGTATTAAAGGCTTTGCAGATCCACTCTGTTACCTTCTTTCTTTATTATCTCCAGGGCCTGCCCAGCTGCTTGGGAGGATTAAATTGCCTGAATGCAGTAAACCTCTCCTCCAGTTAAGACACCTCTTCCTGGGCAGAGCGTGGAAGCCATGAGCCTTGGAGTCCCTCCTGGCCCTCCCCTCATGTCACATGCACTGACAAGGACCGCGCAGAGAACACCGGCTGTGCCCCTGGAGCGACACACAACCCACAGTCAGCCGGAGGAAGAGATGCCAACAGAGCCAGATCCTCAACCCTCTGCTGGGTGTCTCCCTTGCTCTTACTTGGCCTCAGCCTGTTTCTGATGAGTCATTGCCATTGCTTGATCCTCCCCACCCATATCCATCATCCTGCTTCCTGTTAGCCCCACCTGTCCCTGCTCAGAACCCAAGATTCATCTTCTGGCCCTGCCTCATGGAGATTCCATTTAGTGTTCTGAATACTAATACATCCATGGTTTCACCTCATTCTGAACTGAAGTTCGCCTTCATTTTCTTATGCATGAATGGGACTGTAAGTCCTCTCATCAGGACAAGGGCAAGATGGAAACCATGTGGTTCTCAGAGAAGAGAGGTCAGGGAAACAAGCACTGTTCTTATTTTGAGGTATGACCAAAGATAATGAGGTTGATATTTCAGACAACAATGCATGTACACAAATTAATCTTCCCCCATTCACCTTGAAAAGCAAAACACCAATTCAAAGATGTACTTCCAACACATTTTCAGCTGGCATCCTAGTCAGCAAGTCTCATCTGAGGGTAGATTTGGTGGCTCAGAGGTTAAAGTGTCTGCCTCTAATGCGGGAGGCCTGGGTTCGAACCCTGGGTCAGGAAGATCCCCTGGAGAAGGAAATGGCACCCACTCCAGTATTCTTGCCTGGAGAATCCCATGGACGGAGGAGCCTGGTGGGCTACAGTCCATGGGGTCGCAAAGAGTTGGACACGACTGAGCGACTTAACTAACTAACTAATCAGAATTAAGTTTGGTGAACAAACTAAGTGATCAAACAGACAACTTTTCTCCTCTCTCACAATGATATAAAGTAAGATGACTTTATTGTCATATTGATACAAGGGTTGTCTCAATGAGAAGTTCTAAAAGATACTTTGGAATAAGTGTTGCTTCTCAAGGTGACAGCTTTGAAAGGAAATTCACTTAACATAATTAAGCTTTGATCTACTTATATATTAATCAGGACTTTTTGGTGGCAGGTGAAAGAAATCCTTGAGGGGGAAGAAATAATTTATTGTCTCAGTGATTGAAAGATCTATGGTTAGGTCTTGTTTCAGGCATAGCTGGATCCAGGGACTGAAATAATATCTTCAGAATTTGATCTTTCTTGATCTCTCAGGCCTTTTCCTGTGCTTTCTCTTCATTCTTGAGAAGGTCTTCCAAATTTGGTGGCCCCCAGCCACTCAATCTTCAAATCCAGTGGAAAAGAGAGCTTCACTTTCCCATCAGTTTCAACAAAAGGCCCTGGACTGTCACTGGCCTATTTGTGTGATACCCTTCCCTAAACCATCACCATGGTCAAGGGGCTGGAACTCCTGAGTGACCAGTTCTGGGTCATATGTGCATTCTTGGACTCAGATTTATCCCACAAAAACCATGAATGGTAAAGAAATGGTTCCACCAAGGGAAAAATGAGATTCTGGTACCAGAAGAGGAGTAAATGCTTTCTTGTCAGATGAAAACAGCAGATACTCACTATGTTCTTAAATGAATTTCATAGCTGCCATATTAAAGTGATAGCATCTTAAAGGCTTTTCTTTTAAAATTTGACTTGATTCTTATATCACAGCTCATAAAATAAATAGGTATGTAGATATCCCTTGAAAGTAATTTATACTTGAGCAAAATAAAAATGAAACTGCTCTGTTCACTTCTGGGGCATCTTTTGGTGTTTTTGAACTGAGATGTAGTACATTTGTCTGGACAGGTTTTCGGGAAGGTCTAACCAATTAGCATGGCTAGGTTCCCATTTGTTCTCCCATGTATACAACATCTGGCTGGCATGATGGGCAGTGCTCCGGGCTATAGAAGATGATAGTGGTTTTCAAACTTTCTTTAGAAGCAGAACATAGTTTGCAAATGCTATCCCCCAACTTACCAAACAGATGAGGGCAGAGCTGCTCTGATTGACCTGGGGTAGAAAACCCCAACCCCATCTGCTGAGCTTCCTCCCTGCCCTGTTCTCCTCCTCCTTACCCTCAGCCTCTGATTCATGACCGCAGAGTGCTGAGGCTCCAAGAAATGCGATTTGAAAACCACTGGAACGTAGCAAAGAACCCCACTCTCTATAACAGTCTGAACAGGCTTCTGAGCAGGCTTCAGAACCACAGCTGGGAGGAGCACAAACTGGACCTTAATTGGGCACTTACTGTTCAGGTTCCACACCTTCTCTACCTCAGTTAATGACTATGACAACTCTGTGAGGAAGCAACTATTATCCCTTTTGACAGACGGAAAAACTGAGGCTCAGAATGTCACAAAGCTGGCAAGGTATGGAGCTGGTTTCCAAGCCAAGTCTTTCGGATTCAAACCATCTCATCTCCTTGGATATTCATGAAGTCCTTGATATCTGTTGGTAAAGAATCTGCCTGCAATGCAGGAGACCCCAGTTTGATTCCTGGATCAGGAAGATCCACTAAAGAAGGGATAAGCTACCCACTCTAGTATTCTTGGGCTTCCCTTGTGGCTCAGCTGATAAAGAATCTGCCTGCAGTACAGGAGACCTGGGTTCGATCCCTGGGTTGGGAAGATCCCCTGGAGAAGGGAAAGGCTATCCACTCCAGTATTCTGGCCCAGGGAATTCTAAGTCACAAAGAGTTGGACACGTCTGAGCAACTTCCACTTTCACTTTTCACAAGATGCCATGTACCATCCTAGGCACTTAGATATGGACTGTTTCATTTGATTCTTACAAGATGCTTTCCACAAGGGAAAGAATCTAGACACCAAAGAGCACATGTTGTATGATTTTATGCAAATTTTAAAAATATATCTACCTAACCTATGATGGAACTTCCCACAGTGGCTCAGCAGTAAAGAATCCACCAGCAATGCTGGAGATTCATGAGCTGTGGGTTCGATCCCTAGGTTGGGAAGAATCCCTGGGGGAGGGTGTGGCAACCCACTCCAGTATTCTTGCCTGAAGAATCCCATGGACAGAGGAGCCTGGCGGGCTACAGCCTATAGGGTCCCACAGAGTCGGACACGACTGAAGTGACTTAAGCAGGCAACCTATGATGACAGAAATCAGAAATAGTGGTTCCCCTTGGTGGAGCAGAGGGGCCTGGGTGAGTGGCAACGACTGGGAAGGAGCTGGAGGGAGCCCTGTGGAGTGCTGGCAATGTTCTGTGTCTTGATCTAGGTAATAGTTACATGAGTGTGTGCATATATAAAAACTCGTCCATTGTACACTCAAGATTTGTGTGATTTATTATATATGAGTTACACTTCAGTTGCTTTTTTTTTTTAAATCAAAACCCTACTATTTAAAAAATTATCATTGTACACATGAGGAAACTATGGTTCAGGAAGACAACTTGTCTAGAATCATGTTGTAGAACTTCTCAATAGAAACCTTTCAATAGAACTCAAGGCCTTTGTGGTTCATCCCTTCTGGTCCAGGGCCTATCTAGGTATGGCATTTTCAGTGAACTGTGGTGAAAGCAGTGATCTCCTTAGATCGTCATCCAGAAAGAGCTGTGTGCTGCTTGAGACGGTGGTCGGTCAGACTTCAGACACCCAGGGCCATGTCTTCATCCCACCCTCCTTTGCCCACCCCATCCTCTCGTCCCCTGCTTGGCTTGCATTTGGTGGCTCCTTAGCTCGCCCTGATGTCCGTATGTTGGTCTGATGGCTATGCGAGCCCTCCCTGAGGATGAGAATAGAGCACTGGGCAAGGCCCGGGCTCAGAGCCAGGAGAAGCGAAGGGAGGGGGTTATGAGCAGGTGAGGGAAAGGAAGCCAGGCCTGCCCACATGCCACCAGGGACACTGCATCTCCTGCCAGAAGGCCTGGCCTCTGCTCCCTCTTTCACTCAGCACCTCCAGGGCTACATCCCCATGTTCCCCAGAGAGCCCTGGAGGGGTCATGTCTATCTATTCACGTCCTGCCTGGTCCTTTGCCTCTTCCCTTATGCTATAGAAGCGGCTTCTATTTTTAGGTTCCGTTGTAAGGGAGACCCTGGGATTCAGGCCAGGGATCCAGGGAGCTGGGAAACCACAGTCCCAGGGGCTGGATCAGCAGTATAACTGAGTGGATAGAATGGCAGCAGCCTTGGCATCAACTGAGTATAAATCTAAGTCTGGTAATGAATCACTGTAAGGCCCTTAGCAGGCCCCTGGCTCCCTGGATCTGAGGTGCTTGGCTAGGGTCAGGATCAGAGTGAAAGGCTTGCCTCCCTTCGGTCCCCTCTGCTTAGATCCATCCCCTGTGAAGCTTTTGGAACAATCAACCCCAAACTCAGATCTGCCCACATCTCTCTTCCACTTAAAACTCGATTCCTCCCCTCCCATCCAGTAGCAAAGTGAAGCTTTTAAGCAAAGAAACAAGTGCCAAACTAGTGTTGGCATCTGAGCCAAGTCATGAAGGATGAGTGTATTTCAGGAAGTGAACAGAGAGCCCACTGAGAGGACTCACGAGACAGGAAGCTGGAATGACCAAGGAGGACAGGTTGCTGCCATCAGGGCCAGGCTGGGATATTTGGACGTCACACACAGGCGCTGGCAATGGGTGAGAATTCCTGAACAGAAAAATCTGGCCATAATGCTCACACACAAAAAATTATTCTATTTAGGATGATCCAGAGAGGAAATAGGCTAGAGGCAGGAATATCATTTATTCATTCAACAAGCTTTTACTCAAGTGCCTCCTATGTGCCACGAACTAGTCTACATCCTGAGGAAACGGTGGCAAACAGAGAAAATGTGGATCTTGGTCTCATGAACTTGATCACCAACAGAAAAGAAACATATTGAACAAGTTTCCAATGTCACAGGTGGCATGAAGGAGATGTGCCAGGGATGAAGGCAGGGGTGCTCATCGGGGACCTCTTACCCAGGCTGAGGCAAGCATGATATTTCAGCAGGGACCTAAAGGATGGGAGAGGAGGTGCAGGAGTGGGGAGCAAAAGAGCACTCCAGAGGGCACCCATGGAAAAGGTCTGAGGCTACAAAGAGGAACACGCCACCCCTGGAGGTTTTTTACAAGATGACTCTAGTGTGAGCTCAGAGAGGAAAGAGTCCTGGTAGACGAGGCTGGAGAGGCTGGGGGTGGAGGGCCTGTGGGAAGCCCACCCATCATGTTAAAGATGGCTCTAGCCACAGGAGAATGGATGGAGGCAGGGGGCAAGGGGATGGAGGGCAGCCATTGAGGAGGTCACTGTGATGCCAGGAGAAAGATGGCAGAGCCCTGACTGAGGCTGTAGTGGGGAAAGGCCGGGAGCAGTTGGATTCCAGGGCCCACTGGGGAGGAAGAGGGAGCCAGATACTTGTGGAGGACTCCAGGGTTCCTGGCTTGGAGATGATCACAACAGAACTCTTTTCCCTGAATTCAGTCCCTCCTGAACACCAAATTATGTTCTGTGCTTTGCCCTTTAACCCAATTATAACCTCCTTGAAGCCAAATACCAGGTCTTGCTTCGCCCTGAACAACACCTGCCCAGGACTGTCTGGATAACAGATATTCAGTATGTTGCTAGTAAATGAATAGCCATTGAGGAAACGCTTGATTTGATCCTGTCTATGGTCAGTCATGGCCAGACCTGGCCTTCCCTCCCCCCCTGGCCCTCTCCCCCTTCTTCCACTCCCTGCTAGTGACAGGTAGAACCCAGGGGCAAGGGTCAGAAGTGGCTTGTGGGCCTGGTGCCACCTGGAATACTTAAAACATGAATTGCGAGTCAAGTGGCCCCTCTCACAGTTAATCGATGGCAGCATATCCTGATCGCTTTCATTATTATTATTTTCTTATGCATGTGTGATCGGGAGATTTATTGTTGAGGCTACAGAGGCAAAATCAATTATTCATGTTATAAATTAGAAAATGATTTATGTCTACAGGAGACGGGGCCTCAGCGAGCCGAGCCCATTACAGATAAGCTTTGCTGAAAGGACTAAGATTTATCTGTAAACTTCACAAATTGCAGCTCACCAATTCAGTCCTGTTCCCAACCCCTCCCCAGGGCACCCATCCCTCTTCCTCAGTCATTCTGTCTCTCTCTGTTGTCCACCACCTCCTTGACTCCGGTTTCCTCTTCCTCCTTCCCACTGACTTCTCCTTGTTCTTCTCTCCTTTTTTCCCTTTGACAAATGCCCCATTGCTTGCTCCTATCTCTTTGAGGGGCAGACACTCTTAAGATTCTAAATAAACTTTCTGGTCTCTGGGTACAGCCTGCCCTGTATAGGAAGAGACAGGTAACAGCTAGGCAAAGATCCTCCTCATTCAGTTCATCTGCAAATCTGTCGAGGGGATCTGAAGGGTCAAGTCACATCTCTCAGAGCAGCTGACTCCTGCCTCTGGTAAAAGACCACTGGCACGCAACATCTGCACCCCGTCTTTTTTGGAGATGCAAAGTGAGGGTGTGGAAAGCCCATGGGCTTTGGAGTCCAACGGACAGGGAACTGAATCCTAGCTATGCTATGGATAGTGTGACCTTGGATAAGTTACGCACTGTCTCTGATCCTCAATTTTCTCCTCTGCAAAATTGTTTCCCAGCATTTCCCCTACCTCACGGGATTGTTGAAGGAGAAACAAAATGCAGACAGGAAGAAATACAAGGATGGCAGCGGCAGCGTTGTGCCTGACACACAAGATGTTAGTTTCATTTGGGTGGACAAAAAAATTGCAAATAGAATATCCCTCTCCTTTCTCTCTTCTGTCAAACAACATCTGCTCTGGATTCAAAGAGGAATTGAGCTGGGAGCCCGAGGACTGGGAGAGGTATGTCCTGATGATGACTACCTCCAAGGAAAGCATCATGGGCTCTGTCCCAGGAGTCAGAAGACCAAGGTTCCAGCCCTGCTCTCTGATATGAACCTGTGACCAGGGCAAGTCACATCACTGTCTGAGTCTCATTTTCCCCTCCTGTCAAATGGGGATGAAATACTTGCCCTTCCGACCTCATAGATCTTTGTATCGAATACAAGGAAGGCTCTAGAGTTGTTTGGAAAACTCTGAACTTCTCAATAATCTTGATAATAATCACAGCAGGATCTTAAAGCATTCTTATTGGATGATGTTACAGGAGAAAATTGGCAAAAAAAGAGATTTTGGTTGATTGGAGAGCAACTGTGGCAGAAATGTGCTTAAGAAGAATTAGTCTCTTAAGTGATTGCGTAACCGCACCTAGAATGCTCTGAACTGGCCCCAAAGCCCTTCTGAGGGATCTTCACACTTCATTAGGGGCTGTGGTAGCCCTGCTGACCCACTGATGCCTGAGCCCCTGGCCCCATCAGACTCCCAGGTCCAAGGCTAGTAAATACGATGAGGCAGTGCAGTCTCGTAGCTGACTTAGTGCAATGGCAGGGAGCGCCGACCCCAGAGAGCACCACACTTCTGAGTGCCCGTATGTGCCAGGCACAGAGGATAGTAGAGAGCACACCAGGCCCAGCAGCTGCCCTCAGGAAGCCTGTAGTCCAGAAGCAGAGGAGAGAGGCATGATATAAAACCACACAAACATCATATACATAAACCTGTAAACTGCAGACTGTGAGAAGGTGCTATGATACGGACATACAAAGTGCCATGAGATCCAGGCAGGGGGCCTAGCGCCAGTCTGGAGAGTCAAACAATTTCCCATGAAAAAGCAGGTCTAAGCCAAGACCCAGATGATCACAAACAAGTAGGAGTAATGAGAGAAAAGGGACAGGTAGGGGAGACTGTGTGAACACCCCTGAAGGAAGGGGAACAGGAAGGAAAGCAGCGGTTGTGGCCAGAGGGAGTGAGCCAGGAGGCAGTGATTGGAGGCGGGGTGGGGAGGAGGTATGGGGTAACTTTTAGAGAGAATCCAAAACTGCCTCCAGCTCCCCAGCCAGGAAGCTGCCTGCATTTGGGTAACTGTCTAACTGAAACCCAGGAGCCTAAGCCCAGGCACGTCATCCTGGCCTGAGAGACTCAGCCACATTCTCTTCCAAGGGGCTAGAACCCTGGGATCTGTTGAGAATTCTCCTACAAGGGATCTCATGGTGAAAGACAGAGCTCCTCCTCCTGTTCCTCAGAAGGTCACAGGATACCAGGCCCTAGGCTTCCAGGGGAGGTTCCATAGAGTCCATTCAGCACTGCCCCAGAGCCTCAGACCCTGTCCCCAAATCCATGGGTGCCTGCCCCATGGGACCTTTTGCCTGAACGTAATTTCTCTCACCCCTATGACTCTTTCCTGAAGTCCTAACACCTGGTCTTTCAACTGATGGGAACCCAGAGAACCCATCTTCTCCCTTATTGCGTGAGACAGCCCCTAAGCTTCCTGCCCCCAGCCCAGGGAACAACCACATCCCCATTGACCAAGAAGCCTCAGACTGATCCTAGCTACAGTGATATTCTCATGGACAAAACCACTAGATTCAACGGTAGGTCTTTCATCTGATTCTCTAGGGACTGGTGCCAGCTGTGTTCTTGGAGTGTCGGCTATTTCCCCCAGAAATTCTATCTACCTGAAAGCCCAGATCAGATGATTCTACTCCCCACTTTCAAATTCCAGTGGCTCCCCATTGGCCATATCTGTAATGAGGTTCAAAGTCATTAATATGGTAGGAAAGACCCTCAGAGTGGATGTTCCCATAGCCCTCGCCCTGTCTGTCCTCCATGTGTGCTGGCCATGCACTGTCCCACCTTCATGCCTTTCACACACACAACCTCACCATCAAAATCCTTTTGTGGCCCAGTTAAATGTTACCCACCCCCCAGGGGAAGAGGCCTGCAGACATGGAGGGAGCACCCCAGGCTTGCCTCTTGGCTTCTCTAATAGCTGTGTACCCTCACTCAAGACACAATCTCTTTAGGCCTAAGTCTCTCTGTATCTTAAACACAGGTCATACCATTTCCCTCCCACATAATAGGCTCTATGTACTTTGGGGCAGGAGCTAAGATATGGGATTCAAACCTGGCTAAGGAGACAGAGGAAGACTTGAATCCAGGCAAAGAGATGGGGAACAGCATTTCAGAATGTAGCCTACGCCTTTCGGGCTCCCCTGTTAGCTCAGCTGGTAAAGAATCCACCTGCAATGCAGGAAACCCCTGTTTGATTCATGGGTCAGGAAGAACCCCTGGAGAAGGGATAGGCTACCTATTCCAATATTCTTGGAATATCTTGGTGTTTCAGATGGTAAAGAATCTGCCTGCAATGTGGGAGACCTGGGTTCGATCCCTGGGTTGGGAAGATCCTCTGGAGGAGGGCATGGCAACCCATTCCAGTACTCTTGCCCGGAGAATCCCCATGGACAGAGGAGCCTGGTGGGCTACAGTCCATGGAGTCGCAAAGAGTCGGACACAACTAAGTGACTAAGCACACAGGCACAAGGCCCTTCGGGGGTCACAAAGCACTCCTGGAACAGGGCCTTGTTACCGAGGTGGAGACGAGATGATGCCTGGGAAAATGCATCCTGAGTGTTAGATGGCTGTGCATACTGTAGTTATCATCATCTCCAATTATCAAACAAGGAAATCGAGAGCTTTAGAGGGAGAGGAGGCCGTAGCCTCAAGACAGGAGCCAGCAGCTGCCCCTGGGATGCCAACCAGCTCAGATCAGGATGGAAGCTTCACCTCCTGCCGGAGAGGAAAGTGCGGGAGCTTGATGAACTAGCTTTGGCAACGCTTTGGTTACCTTGTCCTGCCAATAAAGTCACCAGGATTGAAAAATGGAACCAACTCCCTCCCTTGCCCTTGTCCTCGGGTGTTCTATGTGTCTGAGCTCTGTCCTTTTGCTGCCAAATTACCTTTGTTCCCCTCACTCTGAAAAACTAGTGGTGAAATGACCACCCCACCCCCCACCCCGTGTAGATGGTACCGATACGCTGGATGCACCAGGGTGCGGACGGTGCCGGAACTAAAGATGCCTGACTCATAGGGGAGGGGAGCTGGGTCTTAAGGCAAGGGGCCAGGGGTGCTCTCTCATCCCAGGTGAGACACAAAGCCTATGAGGCTTTGTTTACAGATTAAAGGGGTAGGCCTAAAGTGGGATTTCTTAGCATAGGTTCAGAATCAGGTCAACCTGGAATGGAATATGAACTCTACCACTGAGTAGCTGTGTGACCTTGAACAAGTTAACTTAACCTCTCTGAGCCTTGGTGTGCTCGTCTGAAAAATGGGGGGAATGATATCTCCCTTACCAACTTGCTGTAAAGATTAAATATAATTACTTGTTTAACTTAATGCCTGACTTTATTATAACTGTTATTATTATTAATAAGCCTCCCAGGTGAACCCTCCAGCTTTCTCTGAGAACTATGTGAGAAGGCCAGAAAGTAAAGAGCCTGGGAGAAAAAAGGTAAGATTGGTATTAGGGAGATAATTATGGCTGAGAAGATAACATGTTTGTGGAGAAGATTTTGCCCAAGAACTTGAGAGCCCTACCTAGAATCCCCTCTGGCATGCTGTCAACTGAGGGAGTGGGCAGAAGAATAGAGCAGCCAACAGGGTTTGCCCTGCCCCGCTATGCAGGGTACAGGCAGGGTCTTTCAGAGACTCTGGGCTGGGAGCCAGGCTAGTGTAAGTATAACTGAGTCTGGGGGGTTCCTCTTTAAAAGGATCGCTAAGCCTCCATGCAGAAAAAAGCTTAGTGCAAATGTAATAAATGCTTAATAAATTTTTGTTGAAAGGAAGGGAGGTGATGGGGAGGATGAGAGGGAGGAATAAGGGAGGAGAGGAGGAAAGAGAAGACAGGCTGTAAGGGAGGAAGCCAGGAACCGTACGGAGGCTGGGCTTGCACCTGTTCCCTGTCTGCAATACCTGCCAGGTAAGCAGTCTGCATCTGGTCGGCCGCATTGCCTCAGAAGCTCAGCTGTGCGTCTACAGTCTAATCACTCCTCATGCTGCTCAGAGGCCTAGAGCTGGCCCACAGCCCCTCTACGCGGGTCCTGGCAAGCCTGCACCCCCTCACCTCCAGCCCCAGGCTCAGGCAGGGCAGCGTCAGTAAGAACTAAGATCCAGGCTGCTGGTCGCCTCCCTCCTTTTCTGACCTCATGGATCTTTTCAGCTGCCATCCCAGCTTCTTTCCTTGCTTCACTGACCAAGCAGCTCATCAGCTCACTGTCCCTCTGGCTCTGGAGCCTTCCACGCCTTTGCGGCACTGGCCTGCTTCACCCTTCTGAAAGAGCAGTATTGTCTAAAACCTCCCACATCCTCCTGCTGGCTTGTAACTGCCTCTTGCCTCACCTCCCCCGTCACTGACTCTCCCCACCTCTCCCCACAATAGCTTCTCCCATCCTCTGCCTGGAAACCCCACTTAGTTTTGAATTAAATCAATGTATCTGATTATGCTCCATACAGGTGCTTATACATCCAGAGTCCTCCCCCATCCCCCCCTCACCCTTGAGCCACCTCCAAATTTACTACATCCTTGGTCTAGAGCATTCTCCACTCCCCAATCCACCCTCAACCTTTCTCCTGCCAAAGGTTGAAGATGATGCCTCCGTAAGTCCCAACATTTAGCTCACTTCATCCAGTGCAGGTTGTAAATCAGGCCCAGCTCAAATATCACCTCCTCCATGAGGCCTTCCCAGAGCTGAGCCGTCAGAATTCATCACCAGCACTTTGCTAACAATGGTGTTTTAAGCGCAAGTCACAGGATGCTTGCAATAGGCTCAGTCATGTGTCTGCCTCCCTACTTACCTCTAATTTTTTAAACAGGAAGCTTCACTTATGCATTTCTGCATCCTTGGCACCTAGCTTGTTGCCTGGAACATGAAAGGGACTACAATAAGGCTTATTGAGTTGACTAAACAGTAGGCACTATGATTTGGCTGGTTTACCAAGCACTCAGCTCACTCGGAAGATGAAAAAAAAAAAGTGTGTTGTTTAGAAGGATGTAACTTCAGTCTCACAATTCCCTAGGGATGGAGCAGCGGCCTGGCAATTTTCCTCTCCAGGCCTGCGGCCCTCCAGTGCACATAGAGAAAGACCCCTTTATGTTCAATTCCCATCTGTCACTGAGCCACCAAACTGTGATTGCTTCCTTCAGCAGTGCTGATTTCTGTTTGGAGTCTGCTTATTTTCTACTAGGACCTCCGGATCTTATTCATCCATATGAATAGAGAGTCACTGGGTACTTCCCCCACCTCCCCCACACACCTTTTCATTCTTGTAGTTTATTCTTCCCTCCTTGGAGAAAAAAATGAAGTTTTGATATATTTGCCTGTCTAAATAAAAATACAGAAAATAGTCTAATTTGGGCCAGCAATCATCTTCGTTCTTTTCCCAACTTCCATTTTCTTTGTGGATAACACCTTCAGGTTAAAAACCTCAGACATCTTTGCCCCTTCGGTTTCACTCCTTCCCCATAGCCAAAGAACCGATTTATTCTTAGAAATGTTTCTGGGTTCATCCCTCCCTTCCCATTTTTAGAGATTTCAGTCCTCAACATCTCAAATCCAAGGAACAGCCCTTAAGGGATGTTCAAGCGGGAAAGAACAGGAGGAATCACAGTCTAGACTTCTTGTTTTAGAGAGGGGAAATTGAGGCTCCAGTGTGAACAAACCGTCCAGTGTCAAGATGAAAAAGAGTGGAGACACCCAGGAGGGCAAGATCTGGGTCTGCCATATTCAAGTCTGTACTCCCAGCACCTGGCAGAGTGGCACACAGCCTCATACTCAATAAGCACAAGGCTTGACTGACAGAAGCAGATTCAGAACTGAGTCATCTGACTGTCAGTCTGGGGCTCTGTCCTCCCCGCCATTGTTGTGGTGACCTGGGTCTCTCCCAGCTGCCAGCCTATCCCTTGCCATCTAAGCTGTGGCTCAATGGATAAGGAAGTCGTGGTACATATACACAATGGAATATTACTCAGCTATAAAAAGGAACACATGTGAGTCCATTCTAATGAGGTAGGTGAACCTAGAGCCTATTATACAGAGTAAAGTAAGTCAGAAAGAGAAAAACAAATACTGTGTATTAACACATATATATGGCATTTAGAAAGATGGTACCAACAATCCTGCGTGCAGGGCAGCAAAGGAGACAGAGATGTAAAGAACAGACTTTTGGTCTCAGTGGGAGAATGAGAGGGTGGGATGATTTGAGAGAATAGCATTGAAACATATACATTACCATATGTAAAATAGATGACCAGTGCAAGTTCAATACATGAAGAAGGGCACCCAAAGCCAGTGCTTTGGGACAACCTAGGTGAGGGTGATGGGGGAGATGGGAAGAGGGTTCAGGATGGAGGGGACACGAGTTTACCTATGGTTGGTTCATACTGATATATGGCAAAAAACATCACAATATTGTAGAGTAATTATCCTTCAATTAAAATAAAGTTAATTAATTAAAAAATAAACCATGTCTCAATATCCAGTCAAAGCTCTCTTTGACAGGCTATGCTCCTGCCTCAGAATATAACACAAGTCCTTATTCTCTTATTAAACTTAGAATGAGTCCTATTTCCCTCCTTCCTCAAATTATAGGGGCAAGAATATTTTTCTTTCTGAAAAAAATATGGAAATATATATTATTGAGGGTGATGCCTGCCTGCTGCCTGCTAAGTTACTCCAGTCGTGTCCAACTCTCTGTGACCCTACGGACCACAGCCCACCAGGCTCTACTGTCCACAGGATTCTTCAGGCAAGAAAACTGGAGTGGGTTGCCATTTCCCTCTCCAACTGAGGGTGGTAGAAGAAAGAGAATGTGCTTTGACATTCTAGATTTCTGAAACCCAGATCTGATCTCCCAGCAATAGGATCCCATGAAGAGCTGCTTGGACTGGTCTGATGCGGATGAGGAAAGGAGGGACAGAAGTGGGTGCAGGACCAGGTAGGAGAAGGCAGAGGGGTCAGAACCAAGGAAACCGTAGCCTTGGCTGGGGATATCTGAGGTCAGCTGTGGTGCAGCCATAGGCTCTGATCAGGGGCTCATCAAGTCAGGCAGTCAGGACATGCAGCGTCTTCAGAAAGAAAACCAGGAGGCAGTCTCCCACGGAATGGTGTTTCCACTGAGTCCTTCCCTGTCTTGGGGCCTGGAGCTACCATAGTAGCTGGGAGTAGCAAGGGAGGGCTGTCTCCCCGCATCCTGGTGTGTGTGCTCAGCCTCTCGGTCGTGTCTGACTCTTTACGACCCCATGGACTGTAGTCTGCCAGGCTCAGGAGCCCATGGAATTTCCAGGCAAGAATACTGAAGTGGACTGCATTTCCTATTCCTGGGGATCTTCCTGACCCAGGGATCAAACCCACATCGTGTGTCTCCTGCGTTGGCAGGCAGATCCTTTACCACTATTGCCACCTGGGAAGCCCCAAGCATCCTGGTGTCTTTAGTCAAACATCCAAGACTGAATTCCTGTCTCCATATTAGTTTATTTGGACTACAATAACAAACTCGGTGGCTTAAACAACGGAAATCTACATATTTTCTCAGTCTTGGAGCCAGAAGTCTAAGAACAAGGTGTTGGCAGGGTTGGTTTTTTTTCTGAGGGCTCTCTCTTTGGCTTGTAAATGGCCATCTTCTCCCTATGCCCTGTTATGGGCTTTCCTCCATCTGGTATGTCTGTGTCTTAATCCCTTTTTACAAGGACCCAAGTCATTTTAGATTAATGACTTCATTTTAACTTAGCCACTTGTTTAAAGGCTCTGTCTCCAATTACGGTCATATTGTGAGGTACTGGGGGTTAGGACTTCAACACGTGAGTTTGAGGGCACGAGAATTCAGCCCATAACATCCTCTCAGAGGAAAGAGTCCAGGGTGGGATGAACAGAGTGTTAAGGCTGCAGAGGACCTACCTGGCTTCTCCTTGACATGTGTCCATGGGCAAGGGAGGTTTGGAGGTAACAGCAGCTGATGAATACCCATCAGCTGGGTTGAGGGGTTTAGGGGTTCCCAGTGAAAGATTTTTTTAGAGGGTGTTACTTCTGATACTGGCAGCAGCAGGCAGATTCTGGCATGCAGTGTCTCCATCACTACCCTAGGAAAAGCAAACAGCCCATATGGAAGACATCTCAAAGCCTACCTGGGCAGTGGAGAACTCTCAGCCATCAGAATTGAGAGCCAGAGAAGCAGCTCACTTAGCAGGACCAAAATGGTGAGAAGTAAAATAAGGCAACAGAGCAAAGACCCGAGAATGGAGGCCTGGTGGTAGGTTGATTGTGCTAATAGCTCCAGTTAATGGCCATGCTGAATTATACCCTCTACCCTTTAATTTTGCAGTTCTGCCCACTCTGACTCTGGACTTGGCCATGTAATTTGCTTTGGCCAACAAAATGTTAGCAAATGTTTGCAAACAGAAACTTGATAATTGGCTGTGTGTTTCCATTCCTTGGGTGATCAGGCTTGTGGACGTGTCACTCTGCCATGCCATGAGAATGTGTCTGGGCTTGGCATACTCTATGTGGACACTTGACAGAGAGCTGAGTCACTTCATTCATCACAGTCATCCAAGCCATCCCGTCACTGCCATCCTAGATCAGCCAAAATAACAAGCCAACCACCCCACAAATGTGGAAGAATTCAGAATAAGAAAACCTTCCAGGGGCTCCCCTGGTGGCTCAGTGGTCAAGAATCTGCCTTCCAATGCAGGAGACAAGGGTTTGATCCCTGGTCCGGGAAGATCCCACATGTCATGGAGCAACAAAGCTTGTGAGCCACAACCATTGTGCCTGTGTTCTAGGGTCTGGGAGCTGCAACCACTGAGCCCATGCGCCACAACTGCTGAAGCCTATACACCCTAAAGCCCGTGCTCTGCAACAAGAGACACCCTCACTTGCCACAACTAGAGAAAGGCCCATGTAGCACTAAGGATCCAGCACAGCCAAAAATAAATAAATATTGTTTAAAATTTAAAAATATTAAGAAAACCTTCCCGCTGAGCCCAGTCTCAGTCATTAATCCATAAAGAGCTAAACACATGCTTACTGTTTGAAGCCTCTGAATACTTGGATAGTTTGTTAGCATTATTGTAGCCATAGAAAGCTGATGCAAGAGACAAAGCAAGACAGTGAACATCTGAGCACCAAACAGTCAGTGAACCAGGGACCCTCCAGAAGACTAGGGGCCAGAGCAATAGCCAGACTTGAACCCTGATGTCAAGGCAGCTTCCTCCTCACCTTGTATCTCTGACCCCCCACCACCCCCCCAAGTCCTGCCTTTCACTTTCCTTCAATCAAGGTTACTTGTGCATTTGTCTAATTTTCATACTAGATTCTATGTCTTGGTTTGTCTGTCACTGTCCCTCCCCTTCTCTCCATATCCCAAGAGTGCTAGAAAATTCCAGTGAACCAAGAGCCAGAGTCTGGCTCTTCTAATACCAACTGGGTAACCTTGGGCAGTTCAGTTCAGTTCAGTTCAGTCGCTCAGTTGTGTCCGACTCTTTGCGACCCCATGAATCACAGCATGCCAGGCCTCCTTGTCCATTACCAACTCCCAGAGTCCACCCAAACCCATGTCCATTGAGTCCATGATGCCATCCAACCATCTCATCCTCTGTCGTCCCCTTCTCCTCCAGCCCTCAATCTTTCCCAGCATCAGGGTCTTTTCAAATGAGTCAGCTCTCCGCGTCAGGTGGCCAAATTACTGGAGTTTCAGCTTCAACATTCAACCTTGGGCAGACCACTCCCCAGTCACTGATTTTCGGTTGAATTGTTTGTAAAGTGAGGGGTGGGGCCAAATGACCCTTGAGCTTTGATGTTCTAAGTTGCTTGTCGTCGTGATCCCAGATCTTTGGGTACACGTGGGCTCTTTCCCTTCAGTTTTTACTCCCCAATTGTTTTTTCTTAGCCTTCTAGTCTGTATGCAGTCTGTTGCAGCTACCCGAGGAATAAAGCATTAAAACCCTATGCATTTCTGGTGTCATCTATTATCAGCTTTCGCTCATCATCTATTAGGAAGAAACATTCTCCCTTATCTTCCTCTTGTTCCTAGAGTATTTTAAAGAATGTTTTTCTGTTTCCTTTTATGTGTTTTGCAGGTTCCATCTCATTCCTTTATTTGATTTTTCTCTTCTCACACCTATAAATTCTGGCTATTTCTTTGTTCTTTTCTTGGGTGATCGGACTAAGCTTCCTGTTTTTGCCTTTCCAACTGGCAGATCTGTTCCCTCTGCAGCTTTGTGCCTGGCCAATGAGATTTCTCCTCATTCCTTACCAATCTTGTTCATGGAGTTTTGTTTCTTTTTTTTCCAAAGGACTTTAATTAATTCTGTATGCTGGGGAGCTGGTTGACAGTCACAGCTCTGCAACTTAACTGAGTGACCTTGGACAGATTCACTTAGCATCACAGAGTCTCAGTTTCCTTGCCTGTAAAATAGGGAAATAACACGTGTCCTTACTGCCTACCAGAGTTGCTATGAGGTTCTGAGGAGACTGTAAGATAGATTTTGGTAAACTGCAGAGAATTGAATAAAGATTGCGGTTATTATTTTTGTGGATAGGCTTTATCTTCTGCCTTATAAAGATGAGCTCTGCAAGTGAAAACAGAGGTTTGTTTGTTTGTTTTGGAACCAGAGTTGCTTTTTGTCCCAAAGAGCTAATTGAGTAGGGCTGTTCTCCTTTCCTGAGCCTACTTCCCACAGCCTCCCCACATCCCACTCAGGAGATAAGAGCCCCTGACCTAACTGCCTAGGGCCATGTGTTTCTACTTGATATTTTTATTATCCAGTCTGATTCCCCATCATTCTTCTTCTGGTTCTTTAGGAAGGTGCTCCCTCACTTCTAATGACATCTTTTGAGCCATCATTCTCTTGCCCTGTCTGCCCTCCTACTCTCAACAGGTGAAGCCATGAGACTCGGGCTATCAACAAGATCATGTGCACGTGACCCAAGTAGAGCCAATCTGAATCTGCCCTGGGAAAGAGAAGGTACTTTACTGCTGGTGCTGCAAATCAGAGACGGTTTGATCTGGGGGCTCCTGGCAGCCATCTTGTCATCAAATGAGAGCCTGTCTTCAGAAAAAAGCAAAGTGGAGAAAGAGGGCTGGAGGAAGGGGCAGAGTCATGATGACATCATGCAGTAAACATCCCTTCCTCTTCCTCTCCCCTCCTCACCACTGAGTCAGTGTATCTGAAGTTGGATCTATGCCTATACCTAAATTTCTTCATCTTGTGAGTTAACTACCTACCTTTTTGATTAAGCTTATTTGAGTTGAGAAACTATTATCCTATTGAAAGATCTCCATCCAATACACCTCACACATCTCAAATAATTCTGGGAACTCTCTGCTCCCTCTCACCACCAATTGGTGCTGTTCCAGGGTCAAGATGGCAAGGAGATCCTTAGAGGAGGAAGAGGAGCAGAGGAGCTGGCCTTTCCCTCATAATCTCGAGTAAGCTGTGTGCATGCAGATTGAAATGTTCCTTCCTCCATAGTGGCCTAACAGAGGGAGTCATGAGAATTTAGAAAGACCACAAGCTTTAGAGGAAAACAGGTATGGTTCTTGATCCTGCTCCTATTTAGAAGCCATGTGACTTGGGACCCATACCCTCTTTGGGCTCCTGTCTTACAAAGGTATTTCGAAAGAAAGTATGTATGGTTTATAGTAGGCACTCAATAAATGGTCTCTATTATGGAAAGTCTCCTAGTCTTTTTGAATTCAACTTTATAAACTGAAACTGTCTTTTTTTGTGTTATCTTTCCTCTTTTTCTTGGGAACCTATGTTGTAATAGTTTTCATTGTTTCCCCTAAGATTATCTTCAGCTTTAAAATATTCAAAGATTTCTTCTTCCCTATTGTACCTAGATGCTGCCTGAACAAAATAGGCCTTCAGTATATGTTTGTGGGGTGAATGAGTCAGTGAACCCTGATCTAGAAAGTGCATTCACCTCATTATAGTCCTACCTTCAGCACCATGGAGCTGTCTGCAGTACCCTAGAAGTGGGGAGTAGAGTCAGACTAGAAGTTGAATGGATTGCCTAGCAGACTTTAACTATTTCAGGTGTATTACCTGGCCCCTCCAACCTAGTAGTAGGTTCCCTGGTAAGGTGGAACTTTTCATATGTTTTATTTTTTGCCTCATTCATTCATCCTTCATTCATCCAATACAACTTTATGCAAGTTCCTAGAAAGATACCTATTGTTCTCAAAGAGCCTATAGACACCCCTACAAAGTAAATTAAAAAAAAAAAAAGCACCTCTCCTCTACACATTTCTAGGCACATAAGCACAATGGAGATAAAACAGAATCACATGTTGTTAAAGGTGGAAAAACCATTAGAAATCATTAAATTCCACTTTCAGCATCCCAACCCATCTTCCCCATCACAGCTTATGTATTTATAAATGTATACTGATGCCCCATGACTTTCCCAAGGCTACACTTACAGTTTGCTGCTTGTTTTTCAACAAATTCCATGCACCTCTATTAAAGTATTAAAGGTTTCCATCTTTGGATTTCTGGAGAGCAGCCCCAAGTTCTTAATAATTTCCCTCCTGATTAGCAACTCTCTGGCACTCCTCGTCATGGATCTACCTTGCTCCTTCCCCCTCCATCTTCTCCATGAGATTGCCCATGCTTTGTGTTCAAGGCCACATCACTGCTCTTTCCCTTTTTCATGTATTCCTTGCTCTTGTATTAGCCTGGCTGCAGAACTGGCCCAGAATGTCAATCATCCACATCACATCATGTTCACCAACACCAGGAACCCCTCTGGGGAGGATGTGTTTTGCAAATTGCCTCTGGTAAGCCAGCATCTCTGTCTGAATATTCTGTCCTCCTCCCCATCACCTTTGGGTGTAGAATGTATTCACCATTCTCCCCCCCCCCCCACCACCCCCGGCATAGAGCAGGAAAACTCCTCCATCCTCCTATAGTTCATGTCATTCAGTGAGGGATGTTATTCAGGCATGAGACACTTATCTGACCCTCAAAAGCAGAGATAGGAAGTGGTTGATAGGGTCAGAAAAAATGGGGACCCAGGTAAGATTTTTAAGACCTTTCTAGACTGCCTCTTATACATAGCGATCATTCATTTTGCTCCCACTCTACTGGCACCAGGCTGGTACACTTAGAGTCTTTTTATGCAGATATATCACCCCCACCCTTCTCTACCCACTTCTGGAAAGAGGCTTCCAGGGGGAGACCTGTGCATGGAGGAGAGAAGGACAGAGGAGAAAAGAAGTATCTGTGTGCTTGTTAGTTGCTGGTTGTCAGCCCCACCAGACTATAAGCTCCATGAGAACAAAAACCAAGTCAGTTTTGTTCACATTGTTTACCTAGGACTTGACACATAACAAGTATTCAATAAATACTTGTTGGATGAGGAAATAAACAAAAACAAAGAAGAGAAACGGAAGAGGCAAGCAGAAGAAAGGCACTTCCCTGTGCACATGTCTCTGTCTTGCAGCTAATGGAATGGGATGGATGAGAGGGCATCCCGTCCTCAGAGGCTTGTCCGAAGGGCTCTCATCCTCCCTCCCCTCACCCAAAGGCCAGGGTTGCTTCCCGTGATTTCTGATCCAGGGCTGACATTAGTTCTCGGGGGAAGACACAATGGGCAGCTGACTCTCTCTCCTTATCCTTGTCCAATCATCTGTAACTGTGACAGATGGCAGCCAGGGAGGGCTGCGTGTGGAAAGGGGCAGAGGCAGTGAAAAGACGAGGACGGAGAGAAAGGAGCTGCCTCCAGGTTTCAGATTCAGGTCACTTCTGAGTTCTGAATAAGCGAAATGAACAAGCCTTTCTTTGGCCTTCTAACACAGGCCGGGATCTCTCTCCAGCCCATAGTATGGGCTCTGGGAACATGGGTATTCTGGCTAGTCTATGGCAATCTATGTGCAAAACTTGGCAGATAAGGCTCTTAGGGAAGGGACCAGGATGCCAGAAGTTAGCTCAGCTTCTTTAGAAATGCCCAGAAGTGCTGTGGGCCCTGTATGTCTTGGCTTGACAATCTAAGCCTCCATTATTTGACCTCCAAACTACTTTACCAACCTCATGGCCCATTACACTCCCTCTATGCCTCTTGGCATTCCCTTTATGCCCCCTATGATTTCTCAGGAAATTTATTTAGCAAGTTCTAAACAAGAATCCATACAGAGAAGTCATGGTGCAAGAATAGCCATAACTGTTTCAAAGAAAAAAAAAGACAGGGGTTTGTCCTACCAGATGTCAAGACATAAATAGTGTGCTACTGGTTCAGGTATAGAGAAAAAGGACAATGAAATGGAACAGAATCCAGAATGAGGCCCAAGAATTTAAGGGAATTTGTTATAAGAATAAGATGTTATTTTGAATTATTGAGGAAAGAATTGGTGATTAATTAAATTGCCTTGGGGCAATTAACAATTTATGTGGAGAAAAACAAAGTCAGATCCCTACCTCACACCACATAAAGCATATTCCATGTAGGTTACCACTTTTAAACTACCTTAATTCTACTTCTTACATTTCTTTAAACATGGATTTTTTTTTTTTTTTCAAAAACTGCACTCCAACATCTCTCTGCCTTTGTTGTTCCCTTTGTCTAGAATTTTCCAAGTCCAAACTCTGCTCCTTCTTTCCTCTAAACTCTCTCCTGAAGGCCCAGGCTACTTATACCTTCACACTGACATTTTCCTTGATTTCCCCATTGGATTAGAAGCTCCTCAAGGATAGGACCTATATTATGCCTCTATATATCTATCCCCAGAATATAGAAAAGTTTCTTGTAAGAATAATGAGCTCTGTTAATATACACTAGCGATAATGTTTATGGTGATATTAATGGCAGAGATGATGATAAAGATGAAACTTAGCTGAATGCCCTGGGAAATAGGACTGATGACTCATGGTTTGTAAACAAAATAATCTTCATCAAGCTGCCTAATTACATCGAGAGTCAGATATCCCTGTAGCCGATTTATGTTGATGTATGGCAAAAACCATCTCAATATTGTAAAGTAATTATCCTCCAATTAAAATAAATACATTAATATTTTTGAAAAGTACTGAAAAAAAGTCAGGTATCCAAGTTCAGTTCATTCTCTGACATCTATCTATTAATTCTTGATTTGGAATCCAAAACTTACAATGATACTTGGCTTTTACAATCAAGGCCATCCAAAATCTTCCTTCAATAGAGGTTAAAATGTCACTATTTGGAAAGAAGTAGTAAAATATAGGAAAGAAAAAAAATTTTTAAACCCTCACCACCAATCAATTAATTATAAAGCATTTATTTAGCTTTCTCTATGTGCCAGGATCTACAGAACATACAAAAAGCTAAACTCAAAGTAGCCAGTTATGAAGAATATAAACAGTATATTGCCAAATTCTACTTCTGTGATTAAGCATGTGGATTTGAAATCAGAAACATGTGAATCTAAATCCTGACTCTGCCACTTGCTATCCGTGTGGGCTTATCTGTATGAGTGAATTATTTTACCTCTCTAAGTCTATGTTCCCTCATCTATAAAATTGAAGACTATAAGTAACTATTTTATAAGGTTGACATGAGAATGAAATGGAATGTGCATAAAGCACTTAGCACTTAGCATAGTGACAGACATGTATGAGCCACTCGGTATACACTGTCAATCCTTTCTTATTGTTGTTCTAGAATAGCCATTTCCAATCTGCAGGCAAGAGGTCTTAGTAGAGCCCCAGAATTATTCTCAGGGAACCCCAAGTCCTGCATGACAACCGAGAAAAAGCCATAGAATGAATAAATACTATGCCTCTCATGTACGTCTATTTTTCAGATGCTGCTATAATGGAAATAAAAAAAACTGATCAAAGATAAGAAAGGAATATCATTGCTCACTTTATCTCTTGATATTTTCCCAACTTCTAAGCTACCTTACCCCCCAAATTAATCCAGACAGTAAGAAAGTTTTGCTTCCCTTTTGGTATGTGGTGAGGGGTAAGCAAAGGGTTCTAAACGCCCACTCCCTGCATAAGAAATGTGAGAGAAGATCCCAGAGTTTGGGATATGAGCTAGAGGTTTTGCATTCTTCTCACTATCTTTCCTCCCATCTGTAATCGCTCACAGATGGGAACCAAATAACCAGTTTCCTTCCTGATAACCATGCTTAGTGCAGGGTGGTAGTACCATCACTTAATCCTCCAGTTTTCCCATAATTGTCACTACAGAGAAGAAGACAAGCCCCAAGCAGCAGTGGGTTGGGTTGACTTGGGGAGGGTGCCGGTGAAGAGAGACTCAAGGAGAGGTTAAAGGGCCACTTCTTAATAGAGCATAAGGGATTTGGAATTGTGAGAGGCAACATTAAGATTGATTTCCCAGCAAAGTGCCTTTTTCATAAATGCTATCTTTGGGTGTTTAAGTGGATAATCTTTATTTTCAGGAACTTTTCGGAGGGAATTGGACTTGAATCTTTTAAATGCTTAAGTTTCATTTATTGAAACCCCTATTGGTCCCTGGTGGCCCAATATTTTGATCTCTTCTAATATTATTGCCAACTTTGGATTTCCCAACTAAAAACTCCAGGCATCTACAGGAAGGTGTGGCCAAGAGGGTGCATATACAGAGCAGGGGTTAGAGCAGGGGTCAGCCCAAAGAGGTGGAAGCAGCCCACAAGGCAAGTTCCAGACACGGAGGCCAAGTGCTCAGCTTTCTCAGCTCAGAGAGAGAGATTCGCTTTATCAGTTTCCAGAATCATGTAATCAACAAGCCACTGAAGCTCAGAAAGAAGACTCTTTCCCGAGGCCAAGGATTGAAGGTCTGAAAATGCTGTAATTAGAACCTAAGTCTGCTGGCTCATCAATGACACCCTTTGAATCTGTCACATAGCCTTTCCCCATGGTGGCACTACAGAGAGGGGGACCAAGGTGCCAGGAATCCCGAGAGTTGCAAGTAGGAAAGGAAGACTTTGCTGACATACCATGTGCTACACAGCTTCTGATTGGTGCCAGAGTAAGGATTTGGGGGAGTCACAGGACAGAGAAGGAAGGAGACTGAAAAGCCTTTCCTAGGGAATGTAGTTCAGAGAAGGTGATGGCACCCCACTTCAGTACTTTTGCCTGGAAAATCCCATGGACGGAGGGGTCTGGTGGGCTGCAGTCCATGGGGTCTCTAGGAGTCGGACACAACTGAGCGACTTCACTTTCACTTTTCACTTTCATGCATTGGAGAAGGAAATGGCAACCCACTCCAGTGTTCTTGCCTGGAGAATCCCAGGGACGGGGGAGCCTGGTGGGCTGCCGTCTATGGGGTCGCACAGAGTGAGACACGACTGAAGCGACTTAGCAGCAGTAGCAGCAGCAGGGAATGTAGTTAAGACTTCTAAACGGGACAGTCATGGACTGCTGGTCATGGACTGCTGGTCTCTGTTCCAGCAGCACTAAAGGCTCAGACTTGCTCAGTGTCCAGCTTACCTCAACCATGGGGACACCTTCCCAGCCCCTGTTCTGGAGCACTGCATCCAGAGACGGAGACCTGAGAACAGGTTCAAGGAGTCTGACAATGAAAGAGTAAGCTGGCTCCTGGCTCAGCAGTGTTTGGGTATCCGGAGTCCTGCACTCCTTTGCAAGGTGACACGGTGTCTTCTGGTTGGTGGATAAGAAAGACGACCAGTTGGACTTGCTTTGGAAGAGAGGGCAGCTGGACAGGGGCTGCTGTCTGAGGCTTTGTGTAATTATGAGATAATCCAAGATATGCCGAAGTGCCTCTAAAGCCCATCCTAGCCTCTCCCACCCTAATTAATTCATCTCTGTAAAAGGCAGAGTTGGAAGAGAGGCACCCACAACTTGTGTCACCAGATTAAAGTATTTCTGAAGAAATGGGGAATGTTGTCTCTGTTACCTGTTCTGGGTCCAGGCTTCCCAGAAGGCACCCGGTGTTCTTGTAACAGGGCCAAGGCAAGTGCGGGACCGTTAGCACTTGGGATTAGAGGTCCGGCTCTGCCGACAGTTAGCCTAGCAGTGGTCTGGGAGCAGCGACTGTGGTGAGAGGGGATCCCAGCCTTCTCCTCGGGGCTCTCCAGGCCCTCTGACCTCTGCTGGTGGGTGAACTGGGGGCCGGGGACAGCCTGAGGAGCCCTCGCCACGGCCGCCCACTGGTCGGGCCTAGGCCCTGAAGCAGCAAACCTCTCCCCCATCCCCATCTCAAGACCTAATGGCAGCAGAAGTCTCCACGAATGGTGGTCCAAGGGACCAGGCCCCTGTTTGGGCTGCCTGAGGAACCTGAGAGCCAGCTGGGTCCTGGGCGCCTGGCTCCCTCAGTGATGATGACTGGGCGGGGTGTGGGGACCTGGCCCTGAGGGCACGGGCCACCAGCTGAGATTGCCTCTTCACCTGGGCCTGGGCACTGGTAAGAGGATCCAGACTGGGTGCTGGACAAATGCTCCTAAGCCTTTAGACCTGGTCCTTTCTTGTCAGAACAGAGAATTACATTTCTTTCAGTGGAGGTTTACAGAAACATGATGACTTGACTGTGACCTGACCTCAAGAAAAAAGGATGTGATGTGACACCAGAGGAAGTTTGCAACCATTAACCATGCCCTTCCCTCACTTTTCCCAGAAAAGGGCTTCATTGAAAGCTTTTGGAGGATTTGGGATTTTTAAGGCATGAGCCTTGCTGGGCTCTGCAGTAAAGCTTTCTCTGCTCCAAACTCCCATGTTCTGGTATTATTTGACCTCATTGTGTGTTAGGCGAATGGACTTGAGCTTGAAAGCAGTTTCATCCCTACCCATTCCCCTTTGCCCACTTTGAATGAAGCTGACCTCTATGTGTGCATGTTGGTTGTTCAGTCGTGTCTGACTCTGTGACCCCATGGACTGTAGCCCACCAGGGTCCTCTGTCCGTGGAATTCTCAGCAAGAATACTGGAGTAGGTACCCATTCTCTTCTCCAGGGGATCTTCTTGACTCATGGTTCAAACCCACCTCTCCTGCATTGCAGGCAGGTTCTTTACCATCTGACTCATCAGGGAGACCCAGCTACCTTCTATATCAAAAGACAAACCATGGATATTGACTCCTGTCTCGAAAATTCATCTAGTCACCACCCCCTTATTTGCCAGCTTTGACTTCTGTGTGTGAATTTTTGCTTTTTCTGGCTTTCCAACCCCCTTTCGATTCCTCATTTCATCTCTGGATGGTAACGTTAGCACCCACCCACTCCTTGTTGACAATCATTGTGGATCTTTCTTGGATCAACTTCCATTCTCTTCTTCATGTGTCATTTGTATATTTTCCTCCAATCCCCTTGCACAATGACACATGTCTTTGCAGAGAAGAGACACATGTCTTCAGCCTGCCTCGCAGAATAGACCATCTTCTTGTTCAGAACCAGCTTGCTCAAAGTGCACTATCTTGGCACCTCCTTCCTTTGTCTGCTACAGTTCAGTACTGAAGTTCTACTCTGCTAGACACTGAAGGTACAAAGATGAGTAAGACAACAATCCCTGCTTTGGGGGGAAACTTGCAGTATGGTGGAAGAGAAAGAACAGCAAACAAGCAAAATATATCAGTAAAGATTCAGTTTGGGTGACCAACTTAGGCAAGAAAGTAGGGGAGTTAGAGGCAATGAGTTTTTCAGTTTGTTGCATCATATAACTTAAAAAGTTGAAGAGTAAACTGGCTTCAGGCATGATGTCATCCAGGACCTCAAATGAAGTCCTGAGGAAAGTATCATTCTCTCCATTCTACTATGCTCTGTCTTTATTCTCAGATAGCCTCTCTCTATATTATTATGTCCTCCACTCCCATCCAGATGCTGCAATCCTATTACACCATTGAGGGTAGCTTATAACCCCCAAGAATATAACTCTGTGCCAATAGCTCTAGTACAAGTCTAGGATGGGCCTCCTATTGGCTTGATTCAACTTACATGCCTGTTTTTGAACCAGTTACAGTGGTCAAGTGCATTGCTCTGACTGGTTAAGCCTAGGTCACCTGCCCACTGAAATTCCATGGATAAAGATTAAAGGTGGGACGGTTTCCCAAATGTTAATAAAAATCCAGATCTAGGAAAAAGACATTGGGCAGGCACAACCAAATTTACCTTCTTCTTACCTGTATTCTCCCAGCTTTTCCAGGTTATCAACCGGCTGGCTTGACATCTAAAATGACTGATGTGTTATTGTGCACCAGTGTGTTAATAACTCATTGCTGTCTCATCACTTATTTATACACTTTGTCTTTATTGGGAGGCCCAGTGCCACACCCTCTACAAGTGACCAATGATGAAAAATCACAGCCGTCAAAGTAGGACAAGGTAGGGGAACTCTGAGAAAGAATAGCCTTTGAAGTACCTCCCAAACACTGTATCCCATCATAGCAACTTTCCCCCTGATTCTCAGAGCTGACCCTCACTATGGAACACCTTATGTACATGTAATACTGTTTTAATTGTCTCATTTACAAGCAAACACAGCTGTTTGTACAATAAAGTTTTTCGTCACAGAGTGTTTGTGTATTTGTGTGCATGCTTGAGTCTTATTTCAAGCACAAACCACCCAGCTTGAATTGTTAAAAAAACTTTATCATTTGCAAATATGCAAACATACCCCCCTCTGTCTTCCAACTACCTCCTCCCACCCTCGAGACTTGGAAAGCATTCTGCCAGATTAAAGAACCACCACCCCTCTTTCTAGACTGCCTAGAAGAGGGTTAAACTCTGTGCTGTGTTGAAAGAAAACCTATAGGTTAGTTAACTAAGCCATGTGGCCCACATCAACTGTCCCAACTGCCACAACATTGGCAATGTCCTGCCAAGGAATGACTCAACATTGTCAAGAATTCAAAAGAAGCTAAAAAAATCTGAAGAGAGGTCTACCTGCCAGGCAAGGATGATTCATTCAACCTGGAAAATGACATGTTGGCAATGAAACTCAATGGGTTGGAGCACGATGCTCATGAGGCCACGCTGTCCCCCAGTGCTGACACTTCTTATAAACACGAATGCCCTGAGACTCCCTATAAACAGGGGGCTGGAGGAGTCCTGAGGCCATCATGAGTCTGTGCCTGCAACCTGGGCTCTTCCCCGGGGGATTATGTAAAAGAACCATCTTCTTCAGGCAGCACCATAGAACTGAAAACTCTCAGATTTGGAGATCACACATGCCTGGGTTTAAGTCCTGGCTCTACCACTTACTTGCTCTGTGGCCACGAGTGAGCCTCTGTCTCCACATTTGTATAGTAGGGATAATAATAGTAACCATCCAGTTGGTGTGATCATTTAACAAATACTCACTGAGTACCTACTCAGTGCCAGACCTGGAGGGCACAGCAGGGAACAGATATGCGGTCCCTGTCATCAAAGAGTTCTAATTAATTAAGTCATGTCATACTGTATGCAAAACAATTGCCTCATAGAAAATGGTAGCTATTTGTATGATGGAGACCCAGGAATTCCCAAACTTTACCTCCTTTTGGGGAGAGGGAAGTGACCGAGGGTGAGAGCATGGGAAACAGCCTCAAAGGGTTTGGGGAAATGGGCTGAGCTGAAATCCTTCCTCAACTGAAGGAAGAGTTTGTTGACAAACCACTGGGGAGTGCTGACTTTTAAACAGAAAAATCTTTTTCAAGCCCTGCTTAGATGTAATCAGAACCTTCTCAGCCTTAAAACCATCCTAACAGTGGTAGGCCATTGTCCTCATTTCACCCAAGAAGGAGCTACAGCTCAGAGAGGTTAAGTGCCTTGCTCAAGGTCATGCAGCTGGTAGATGATGGCACTGGGACCAATACCTGCGTTTGTCCAGTGTTCACCTCCATGCTCATCCCTGACGCACAGTGCCTTTCTATCCACCCTGGAAAGTGATGTGCAGACCCCAGGCTCTAAAGAAGACAGCCCTTTTCCTGTGTCTACCCAGCTGCTGGAGACACTGAGCCCAGAGTTTACTCTGAAGAGTAGCCATTCTTGCATTCATTCATTCATTCAAATATTTATTAAGTACCAGACACTGTTTTGATCTTAAGGCTACAACACTGAAAAAGATAGGCAAAATTCCCTGCCCTCATGAAACGTTCTTGTAGGGATGAGAGAAAATAAACACAACAAAGGAGAAGAAAGTATGGGAGGCTAGACATCAATAACAACTTGGGGGAAAAACGAAGCAGGGAACGAGGCAAGGGGGTGTTGGATGGAAAGTTGCAGTTCCAGCTGGAAGCCAGGGAGGGTCTAGTGGAGAAGCCCTGTAGAGGAAGGACGCCGTGTGGATACCAGAGGAAGCCTAGAGAAAGAGTCCATTGAAGTGTAGAATCAGGCTGTGACTTGGCTTTAGGCATGCCAAACTGCAGAGTCATGGGGCTATGAGTATGTGCCAAAGCAGACCTCTAGCTACAGAGGCAGGATTGACCAAGTCTCCCAGGGTTAGGCTCTGAAACCCACTGCCCAGTTCACAGCAAGACCCTGCTTTCCACAGCTGCTCCCAGTCCGTGACAGACCACAGCACGGATGTAATGGCAGGCCTCTTCTAGAGACATCAGACTCCTCCAGTGGCCAACCCAGACTCGAGGATGTCCCGACAGCCTGGCTGAACCTTCCCTAGGTGGCAGGGCAGTCGAGCTTGCTTCTGCCCAACCTTCCCCTCTGCACTCCAGGTCAGACTTGCATTGCTCCTTCCAACCTTTCTTTAAAATCCCTCCCCATGTTCTTTCCCACAGGTAATGCTCCCAATAGAACTGATCCCCCTTTAATCCCATCTTGACATCTGCTTCTTGGAAGACCTGGACTAACACAGGGTGGAGATAAAAAAAAAAAAAGAAGGAAAGACTGTAAGAAGGGAAAAAAGAAAGGGAGGAAAGGAGGGAGAAAAGAAAGAGAAGAGAAGACGTAGTAAGGGAAGGGAAAAGAGGAGAGGACAAGAGAAAAGAGGAGAAAAGGAAAAGAAAAGAGGCCTGCATTTTCAACCCTGTGCTCACTGGGCTGGTCTAGAGTCACCTTGGGTTGAAAAGTCCCTGCTCTGCAAACTCATCCATTTTCACTTTCTTTTCCTTTGTACTTTCTTTTCCTGGTTTGTTTTGGTAATTTACCAGGAGTTCCTTTTATGTAACCGGCAAGGATAACAATAAAAGCTCCAGCACTGTCTCACCTGACCTAGGATGGGACGGTGCTCAGTCACATTTCAACCTACACACAGCGGAAGCCTTGATGACAGTGGCAAGAAGGGATCATAGGTCAGATGTGGTGTGGTAGCAGCCAGCCCAGCGGGACGCTGAGGAAGATGTTAACGCTGGTGGCCATTCGAGGATAAGAGTGGCGAGGACTGAGCAGGGGAGGTGGGAGAGTTCCAATCCTGCATCTCTCATGCCAAGGTTTCCCATGATGTTCTGGTGCATTGATTGATGTGTGGGTATTTCCGGGAGGGAGGGGAGAAGGGCAGGGTTCAATCAGGTCTATCCTAGGCTCACTGACTTCAGTTTCCCTATTGGTTTTGCAGGCAAGTAAGTCATTTCCGGCTGTTCTGCAAACATCAGCTCCGATCGAGAGCATCAGAACCGTTTCTTTGCCCCATTTGTTTTCAACAGCCTGCCACTGGCGGTCCCCCACGCTGACTTTCTCCAGCAGCAGCTGTGCTCTCTGCGCTCTCCCGGCTCCCTGTGGGTGAATGGCAGAGGTCCCCAGCCGAGCAGCAATCACAAGTTCAGGCCTTTAATCTCCTGCTCAGAGGGATAAGACCCCAGTTCCCCTCCCTGAGCAGATTATATAGGCACTTACTGTGCAAGCAACAGTCTTCCTTTCCCTTGTTCTGTCTTTGCTCTTGAGCAGTGCATCTCGGGGTAGGCAGGACCTACCCTTACCCACAGACACTCCCCGGGACTTTGTAAAACTCAGCAGCTGCGGGGAAGGCTAACAGCTAGGTTTCCTAGGAGGAGAGCCTCCACAAGAGGAAAAAGGGCTCATGCCTCATCCACCCGCGTAGACGATTAGGTCTGTTCTAGACCTGCTCGCCAGACATCCTGCACCAAAGCAGAGGCCTAGAGTACCTGGTCCCGTCCTCACCCATCTGCCCATCTACCCACATTTCTTCAGCAAATCTTCCTGAGCCTCTGCTGTATGTGCCCAGCACTGGGTTACCCTGGAGCGCAAGAAGCCTGCTCCCACCAATTCTCCAGAACAACGGAAGAGAGAGCCGTGTGGACAGCTCATTTAGCTGAACTGAAATGGTCTTCCAGGCCTGGAAGACAGCATGGTAGGACTTGCGGAGGAGGTTACCCGCTTTGTTGCTTAGTCTGTTTCCCTTTTTGTGTTGTTTTATAACCAAGCCTGGCTATACCAGGTAACGGATGGCAGTCATGGTGGGCACTGTTCTTTATGGAAGACCACAGAGACACACACACACACACAAAATCGGTCAAGGAAGAAAAGTGGTAAAAATAGAAACAAAATACATCAAGTGATTAGTGTGGGTAGAGGTGGGCAATCACCCTTGTAGAAATAAGTTCTATGTGAGCAGGGAATTTAAACTATTTTTTTCACTGCTATAACCCCAGCTCCTGGTATAATGAAATTGGAAAAAAAAAAAGTGAAAGTTGCTCAGCTGTGTCCGACTCTTTGCAATCCCAGTTCATGGAATTCTCCAGGCCAGAATACTGGAGAGGGTAGCCTTTCCCTTCTCCAGGAGATCATCCCAACCCAGGGACTGAATTCAGGTCTCCCACATTGCAGGCGGATCCTTTACCAACTGAGCTATCAGGGAAGCCCAAAAGGAAAGATGTTTCCACCCGGTTTTGAATCAAGGACCTTTCGCATGAGAGGTGAACATGATAACCACTACACTATATGCTCAATAAATACTTACTGGATGAGCACTGAGTTAAATTGACAAAGAGAGAGCTGTGATTCTAAAATCAAGAATAATTGATTCATTTTAAGAAACAAAATCATTAAAAACAAAATAATGATGAACGTACTTCTTTTGATGGCTAAGTGCATGCTAAGTCATTTCAGTCATGTCCAACTCTTTGAGACCCTATGGGATGTAACCCACCAGGCTCCTCTGTCCAAGGGATTTTTCCAGGCAAAAATATTGAAATGAGCTGCATTTCCTACTCCAGGGGATCTTTCCGACCCAGGGATTGAACCCATATCTTCTAAGTCTCCTCCATTGGCAGGCAGGTTCTTTACCACTAACAGCACCTGGGCAGCCTGATGGTTAAGTTAAGAGTCATCATAGAAGGAGATGCAAGAAAGAACATCCTCAAAGTGGTGACCAGAGAGAAGCAGCAAAAGGCAAGGAGAATAGCAGAACCAGTGAATGGGAAGGTCCACATTTCCCTGTTACATTTCTGACCCATCTGTATTCCTTGTTGTATCTGTTACCCAGATACTCACCAAAATTCAAAATGACCCAGATTATGAATACTTTAAGCCTCTGGACCCCTCAGATGTCAAGTTTGCCCAGCCTGGATGCGTGTGCAGCAGAAAAGACAAGGATGATCTCATTTAGGCCTCAAAACAGCCCTGCAGGGTCGACTCTATCATCCCACTTTACTGATGGGGAAAATTGAGGCTTGGAAGGTTAAGTAAGGTGTTCAAGGTCACACAATTAATAAGCATCAGTATTGGGAGTTACTTCCAGGTCAAACTTGAAACCCAGTTGTAGTTTTAGCTCTGCAATTCCGCATGAGACCTTGGTCAAATCACTTCACCTATTTGGGACTCAGTCTCCCCGACTGTATAACAAGGAGCTCAGGGACACCTACGTGGTGCAGTCCCATTCCCAGAGCTGTCTTTGCATCAAGGGAGCCCCTCCCACCCTCACCAGTCCTCTTGGCGCTGCCTGGATACCCCCCATCTCTGCAGCTGGACCCATCCAGCAAACACTGAGCCCAGCAATTCCACCCTTCACCTCCCCCATCAGATGCCCTCCCCCAGCCTGACTCCTAGAGCTACTGCCCCAACATCAGTTTCCTTGCTTCTGTAGCCACACCTGCCCTGAAACTACTCCCTCTCCCCATCCTTTAAACCTCAACCAACCAGGAACCACTTCCCCCTCAAGAATCCTTCCAGCTCAGAGAGAGAGAAAGGGAATATGGGAGACCCTCTTCCTTGATGTTGCCATTAGAACTGTTGGCCAAACAGGCAGATGCTCGACTGAAACTGCTGCTGTAAACAGTGGGAACTGGGCAAGGAAAGACGATAGAAACATGACATAGACCCCCCCATTCTTCTCTCTTTTTCACTCCTTTGCCCTGTGCCCCATGTCCCGGGACCTGGAGTTTGGTCTTCTCAGAAGTGGAACACAACACCTGCTTATGACCCACATGGGTATTATGGGGTAGAGTGCAAATGAGAACAAAGAGATTATAGCTGCAGCAAGTGGCTAGTGGAAGTTGGCAATGGTTCATTGCCAGCACTGGGAGCTGGCCAGGGCACCTGGGAGAAAGCATTGGCAAAACAGATCAGTGCCTTGGCACGTCTTCTCCTCCTGGGATTTGGGTTGAGTTCTGAGCTAGAGGACAAAATGCCTCCTCTGATTTCCTCTGAGGGAAAATGGGGTTGTAGCGAGGGAGGAGACTGGGCCTTAGAAGATCAGGTGGAGAGGTCTCCAGCCACCAGCTCCAGCAGAATCACAGGCTGCCGTCACCCCAGGCAGCTGGGACACTCAGAGCCATTCAAACAATAATGCTGATGGTGATGTCTTTTATTGGGTAATGCTCAGTGTTTACAAAGCCTTTGCATGTACAAAGGCCAGGATCATTTGATGCATAAAATAATTCTGTAAGAGAGTAGGGCATAAACAGGCCTTACTTCACAAGTGAGGAAACTGAGGCCAGATACAACATTCAAACCAGGAATTCATAAATTCTGCCTAGGCCCAGGCACTCCTCCCAGCAATGACCCTGACATGGATAGATGCACGAATGAGGCAGGGCCAGAGATGCTTTCCTCTTAGAGAGAGAATATGGTGCAGTGTTTAAGGGAATGGATTATGGAACCAGACTTACTAGATTTGAATCCTGGCACCACCACTTTGGCTTCCTTGATGGCTTACACAGTAAAGAATCTGCCTGCAAGTCAGGAGACCCAGGTTCAATCCCAGGGACAGGAAGATCCTTAGGGAACAAAATGGCAACCCACCCCAGTATTCTTGCCTGGAAAATCCTATGGAAAGAGGGGCCTGGCGGACTACGGTCCATGGGGTTGCAAAGAGTCGGACACGACTGAGTGCGTGATGGATGGATGGACCACCCACTTTACTAGCTGTGTGACAGGCAGGTCTTTCACTTCCCCTCCTCATGCCTCAGTTTCCTTGTCTCTTAGAAAAGGAGGTGGCCAGGACCAGCTACATCATCTGACAAAGGGCTTAACCCCCACCGTGCTCTGTCTCTTCACCACTCTGTGCTCTGTAGTAGCTGAACAGAGACCTTGAATTAACTGTCCCATCAGTCACATAGAGGCAGAACTTGGTGTATAATTCATATTCTCTGACTCTCGTCTTGACTGCTCACAGTGCTAATTTCACTCTAATCTGTTGGCCACTCTCCTGAGCATCCCTGAACCCTTTCACCACTGACAACATGAGGGTCATGATTCTAAATGACCTCGTTGGCTTGTTTGGAATTACTCTGGGATCAGCATGAGAGGCCTTTGTAAATAGGCAGGACTATTTAGACGTAATGAATACCTAGCTCAGGCTCATGGTGCAGTGCTTCTAGAAACAAGCAGGTCTGAAAAAGTAAGACTTTGGGTTCCTTGGGTGCTAGAGAGAGATACAAGGAAAGAGACCCATATCTGAAATTGTTCCAGCTGTCCACAGTGCTGACTCGATTCTCTCTCCACACTCTAAGGAACTCCACACATCTAGAGTTAACAGCAATATTGAGAAACTATAGTTTTCCCAAAGTTTCATGTTCCCAGGGCAGTATTTCTTAACTGTTTGGAGACTATAGCCCCCTTTGAAAATACAATTAAAGCCAAGGGCTCTCTCCCCTGCAGGACACGTTGTCTGAGGATGCTCACATTTTGCAAACAGTTTTGAAGGCATCATAGTCCTCTCTGAAGACTGTCCCTGGATCCCTGACTCATGACACATCCTTGGGTTTGGTAGGTATAAGGAATAAGTCTTTTCTAAGGCAATGGCAACCCACTCCAGTACTCTTGCCTGGAAAATCCCATGGACGGAGGGGCCTGGTGGGCTATAGTCCATGGGGTTGCTAGGAGTCGGACACGACTCAGCAAATTCACTTTCACTTTTCGCTTTCATGCATTGGAGAAGGAAATAGCAACCCACTCCAGTGTTCTTGCCTGGAGAATCCCAGGGACGGGGGGAGCCTGGTGGGCTGCTGTCTATGGGGTCGCACCGAGTCAGACACGACTGAAGCAACTTAGCTGCAGCAAGCTATCTAAGCATCCTGTAAGTAATAAGAATTTTTACATTTATCAAATATATCACACATTTAAAAACAGCTTCCATTCCACATCCTCACAGTTCTTACAACTTTTATGTTCATGATGAAAATGAGGCTCAGAGGACTTAGGAGCATTTTGCCCAGTGTCACAGTACTGATAACTTCAGTTTACTACAGGTTATCTGCCAGGCATTTTAGATATGCTAAATTTAACTTCCCAACAGTACCATACGGTAGACATTATTATTATACCCAGTTTGCAGGTTTGGAAACTGAGGCTTAGAGAAACCAAGTGGCTGAAGATCACACAGCTACAGGAGGCAGAGCTAGGATGTGAACCCAGGACTTCCTGAGTGTTTAAAAGGGAGCACTTGAGCAATGTATATGTACAAGTGTTTCTCCAGTACAGAGCAGGAAAAAATGTGTATGCTGATACATTTAACCGTCATAGCAGCCTGCCCAGATCTGGATCTTTCAACCAGGCCAAAACATCCCAGACCCCATGCAGCTGGCTCCAATCACAGAGAGCTCTGGGCTTACCAGGCCCATTTGCCATAAAAGCCCTGGACCCTCTCAGAGCACGCCCACTTTTTCTCTTTGATTTTCCTAGCACTTACTTGGCATCTGCCCTCTTGGCTTGTCTCTCAAGCCCAGCTTCATCCTGCCCCTTAAACCTGATAACCAACTGAGCTTTACTTCTCCTGGAGCCCTGACCTCTCTCACAGATGCTGTCTGCGATCATCACCAGTCCTTGCCCTTGCGCTCTCTGGGGTTCTCTGTCCCACTCCCGCCCCCTAACACAAACACTTAATAAGCCTATTTGGTCAACATCCTCCAGCCACGCGTGGACCTCTTCCGTTCAGGTGGGATCAGACAGTAGTTCTCAGAGTAAAATAATATGCTGCACTCTGGTTTAACAATCAGCCTCTTGTCAAGTTGCTTTGGTTGATATGAATCAGACATGCACTGATTAGTCTGTCACTCTGTCAGTGTGAATACCAGGAAGATATGAGATAGCTACTCAGGCAGGTGTGTATCCATCCACACATTCATTGAGTACTCCCTGAGTGTAAGGCCCTGAGCTATGTGCTGTGGACACACAAAAGGAACTCATATGTTTTGAGTGCCTACCTTGGGTGGAGCTCTGGGCTGGGTGCTTTTCATACATTCTTATTCAATGATGAAAACACGGACCCTGACCTAAGGCATGTACTTTTGAAAACATTTGGTAACAAGAGATATAAAAATGGCTTGAGCAAAAGCAAAAAAATTCAGAGGTTCATGGGGGAGATAAAAATACATGCAATTACTACCATATATGATAGACTATTATAACAAAGCAGTGTGAACATTTACAAGAGCAAGATGATACTCGATAGTAGGAGAGGTGAACGTACTAACCCTTCGACTTTAAAGGGGCTTCTCCATATTTTCCACAGTGAATCCTCATATTCTCAGTCATTCATACACTTATTTTTCTTTTCCACCCCCCAGATCTTGTCCATCACATGTCAGCAGTAATTCCAATTGTTCACAGAGCAGATCAAGGCGATGATATGAACCCAATGCATCTTGATTTCAGCATGGCATTTGACAAATGCTTTGCCTGGTGCCCTTGAGGATGTGATGGGGAAATGAGAATTGGGTCAGAGGACAGGAAGTGGAGTCATAGCTGGATGAGCAACCACAGTCAAGAATGTTGATTAGTTTTTCTGTGTCAACCCCATGGAGGTCTCTAGTGGCCTGCCATAGAGCTCTGTCCTTGGCGCTGACCTCACTGGCATTGTTACCTGTGACTCAGAAGACAATGTACAAGGTGTTCTAATCAAGTTTGCAGCAGGCGCAAAGCTAGAAAGCATAGTTACCACTTAAGATGACAGACGGAAATAAGAAATGACCTCAACTAGTTACCGCTACAGATGTCAGAATGGAAATAAGAAATGACCTCAACAGGAAGGAACACGGGGCTAAAACCAACATGATAGAATGAAAAGAGAGAAATGCAAAGTCCTGCATTTAGCTTAAAAATTAATTGCACAAGTACCGGATGGGGTAGACCTGGTTTGGCAGCGGTCCATGAGAAAATGACCCATTTGTTTGTTATTCTGTAAATTGGCCACTAGCTCAGCCTGGTCCAACTGTGTTATGCAGTTGATACACGAGCCACAAAGGGTACGCAATCTTGGCTACATCAAGGGAAGTACAGTGTCTCTGGTGTAAATCATAACATGACCGCGATGTGCTCAGAATTGGTCAGTCCTGTCTGGAGCACAATACTCAGCCCTGGGCATTACAGGGTAAGAAGAACACTGAGAAACTGGAGCACTTCCTGAGAGCGGCAGCCAGATGGTGCAGGAGCTGAAAGTCATGTCCATCAAGAAGGTTTGAGGGAACTGAAATCATGGGTCCAGAAAGGGGCATGAGAGTGCTGTTTCCAACAAGTGACAGGTTGTTACGTGGAAGCTATGGACTTCCTCGGTGGACACCTCTGGACTCACCATTCCCAACACTATTTGTCTGCTGGGACCCACGGGACAGATAAAAAGTTCACATGCCCAACACATTCCCCTGGCAGATCCTCATTTTCAGCTCCCCCAATTCTTGCAGGAAAGTAGAGAACTCAACAATACCTTGTCATTGTCACAACAAAGTTCATTAGTTGTGATGATTTGTCAACCTCCAGCAGGAGTCCAGTGGTCAGGAAAATGTCTCAGCTTCTCTTCCTGTTTCCTCATCCCCCAGAAAAGAGTGTGTTTAACAGACCAACTGGTCTGAAGGTGCTGACTGGGGCATCCTGCTGGGATGGAGCTTGAGTAGGGCAAGGAATAAATAAATCCACCATGTGCCAAGATGCTCTTGGTCTCTTGGACTCTCATCTACTTCTCACTGGCAAGTATGGCCTTTCCTTGAGCTGAAATGTTAAAAGCCAAGAATTGGGTAACATTTTGGCATGCAAGTTGGTAGAGTGGGCCTTGCAGCTGGCTTTGGTTCCAGGCTATCCTCCGTGAGGGAAAAGCATTCTCGACAGGGTCCAGCATGGCTCAGTGACACCTCACAATGACAGCTGGGGCCACAGTCCCAAGTCCCAGGAGGAATAACCTATTCCTTCACTTTGCCTTGTTCCCTGCATTCTATAATTCTAAGAATCACTCATGGAGAAGTGGCAGGATCCACTGACTTCGGTTCCTGGACAAGGATTATAGAGTCTCCCCAGCCCTCATGGGGCAGTAGTCATGGGACAGTTAGAGGCTATGGAAATAGACAGACCTACCTACCTGTTCAAGATCTTGTTCTGATTTGTTTGTTTGTCAGCTGGGTGACCTCAAGCAAGTGACCTAACCTCTCTTCTCAGTTTCCTCATTGGTAAAATGAAGCCAGTAATGGTTCTTAACTCTCCAAGGAGTCATGTGAATGTTCATAACACCACATTCCTCTCCTCTAACCAAGAAAGTGTCCAGAAAGCCAGGAGTAAAGGCAACACTATTACAGGAGTAATCTTGAATCTGCACAATTCAATTTAAGAAGTCAATAATTTGCGAAATTTCCCCTACTATATTTTTAGGAAAAATTACTGGCAGCATATGTTACAAGAGGTCACATCCTTGGACACTGTGATACCAAGGTGAGAGTCCCTGCTTGTGAGTCTGGTTCTTACAGCACCGTGTGTGTATGGGTTTGTGTGCACAAGAGAAAGAAAGAGGGATAGAGAAGGAGAAGGGAGAGGAAGCGGAAGATGGAGTAGAAATAGAGAGAAAGAGAGAAAAGGTGGAAAGAGAGAAAGAGACAGACAGACAGAGATGCAAATTCCTGAGTCCTACCCCTTGAAGATCTTGATTCAATGGGTCTTAGGGGGCACTGAGCTCCATGCCATATTTTCTGGAATACTGAGAAGTACAATTCCAGAAAACAGGACCAGGAGCTATTCATGGAATTGAAGCATCATGTAAAGGGAGGATCAATAAAAAGAAGAGTTTTCTGAAAAATAAAAGCTTCCACTGGTGGGCAGACAGGAGCCCTGGGTTCCCTGTCCCTGGAGCTACACACGTAAGGACCGGCCAGAAAACCCACAGGCATTAGGTCAGAGGTGAGCTCAAGGAGAAGGGCACCAGCCAAGCCTGTCTTCCTCCCACTCCCACCACTGGGGTCTCTAAGCAGCTGGTTGGGATGTTGTGGAACTAGGTGTGAATCTCCACCCCACACCAGGAGAACCAAGAAGCAAAACTGGCCTTGGATAAGCTCTTTTCTTTCACTGCTCCCTCCAGATTGGGCAGTAAGGAGGTGAGTAAAGATTCAAGATCAAAGACTCAGTCTGCTAGACTGCTCCTGGACTGGAGTGTGTCAGGGGTGAGGGGTGGAGGACCCCTTCTCTCAGAGGTGCCCACACCTTAATAAAGGGACTCCTGATATTGACAAAACCCTATGAACCTGCACTGAGGACCAGGTGGTGTCTATTCGATTAGTCAGAATCTAGCACTTCAGCATTTCGCATATTCACGGTTGGAGACATACAGTGGGTGGCTATGAGTGCGGGTCTTAGGCCACACAGCCCCAGAGAAATACAATGTGAGCCACTATGGCATTTAGAATTGTCTAGTAATCACACTGAAAATGGGAAAAAGCATCCAGTAAAGATAATTTTAATAATTATTAGATTATATATATCTAAAATTCTACCATTTTAACATATAATCAATATAAAAATTATTAATGGACTGTCTTACATTGTCTTTCTCTTGTCTTATTGTCTTTGAAATTGGGGTTATAATTTACAGTCAAAGTACATCTCAGTTCAGACTAGCCACATAGCAAGAGCCCAGATAACCGTATCTGGCAAATGGCAGCATTATAATTGGACAACACAGCTCTAGTCCCTAAACACCTAAAAACTTCCAAGCTTTTTTACTTACTAGCACATGACCTCAGGTAAGTTACTTAGCTTTTCTTAACCTGACTTACCTCCTTCATAACTAAGAATAATAATAGTGTCCGTGTCATGGAGCTGTTGTCAGGAGTAAATGAATTAATATGTATAAAGCATTTATAGAATAGTGACTGGCACAGAGCAAATGCTCAGAAATTCAATCCTCCCAGCTCTGTCACATAAGCAGGGCAGGAATGTTCATCTCTTTTTTATACATAAGACATGAACATTTATTAAGCCCCTCAGTATGTCAGGCTCGCAGCTAGAGGTCATGATCTCATTAAATTCACCAATAACTCAGCGAGGGAGAGACGATCGCCATGTTTTAACAATGAGGCTCAGAGAGGTCATGTAACTTGTCCAAGGCCGCACAGCAAGCACAAGCAGAGCAGGGATACAAACCCAAGTCTGCTGACTCCAAAATGCTATTCTTTTCACTGACCTTTGTGGCCTGAGATGCAAAGAGCTGACTCAAGCCCTCAGAGCAGGTAGCGGCAACTCTGAGTCCCTCAGTGTTCCTCCCTTCACGCAGCTGCCTGCCCAAAAGTACACGTGTGGCCCCAGAACAGGATGCTGGAGACATTGCTGGTGGAGTGATCCTTCCAGGGATTCCTTCAAATTACATCTTTTTAAGTGGCTCCCTCAGTGTGTCAGGAAAACTGGGCCTTAGCACCTGAGTTGAAGTATAGAGAAAGTGGAAAGAATGAGAGTTTCTTGGCTTCACTAAACACACGTCACAACATCAGAACCCAGTTCTTGCCCATGTTCTGCCCAGTTTCTATGTCCTTGAATCCTCAGTGCTTTGAGAGAAGGAAGTGGGTGCTCTGACTAGAATGATACAGCAAAAGGATGTGTCCAGCTGCCTTTTCTGGGGTGCCCCTGCCCCCAGACACCCCAACTCTGCAGCCTGCAGGTGAGAGGCTCTTAGAAAAAAGATTTTAAAATGACAGGAGACCCAGGAACCAGGATCCAGTTACAGAGCGAAACGGGAGGAAAGAGAGCTAGAGAGAGTGATGGAGAACAGCAATGCAGCAAAAAGAGCTTTTAGTGATAATTAATAATTAACATTTCTAATGATGTCCCGGCGACAGGAAGAGGCCAGCACAGGGCTCAGGGGCACAACTCGGGGTGACGGCAACCTCCAGGAGGACCAGCAGCCTGAGCCTCATTAACCTGCGTGAGCCCCCCTCCCATTCAGCCCTTCACGCAGCCAGTGGGCTGCCTACTGCTCAGATGGCCAGTGTCATGACGATCTCAAGAACAGGGAGGCTGTGAGTGTGTATAAAGGGGGATAGGCTGCTGCTATGAGATGGTTCTAGGAAGTTCCTCTTCTGGGCTCACAGATCCAGCTCCTACAAAAGCCAGATTTCCCTTGGCCAAGGCAAGCAGACAAGGAAAAGCATGTTCAAAGACAGAGCATTTTTCAGGAGTAGCAAAGGAAGGAGGTAAAGGCAGGGGAATGCCTGGAGTGAGGAGCTGTCCCAAGAAGGGGCAGGCATGGCCAAAGCCAAGAGCGGAAGGGACTGGCCTACAGAGTTATAGCTGTGAGGGTAATGGTCAGACTGGATGGTGGATGGTCTCCGCCAAAATGCCTGTGTTGAAGCCCTAAACTCACTGTGACTGCATTTGGAGATAGAGCCTTTACAGAAGAAATTAAGGTTAAATGAGGTCGTAAGAGTGGGACTCCAGCCTGACGGGTTTGATGTCCTTATAAAAGGACATTCCAGAGAGCTCCCCTTCTTACCATGCACGCACAGGAGAAAGGCCAGGTGAGAACACAGCTACAAGGTGGCCCTTTGCAAGCCAGGAAAAGAGCTCTCACCAGAAACCGAGTCAGCCAGAACCTTGATCTTGGACTTCCTAGCCTCCAGAACTAATAGAAATAAATTTCTGTTGTCTAAGCCTCTCCATCTATGGAATTTCCTTAGTGCAGCCTGAGTAGATTAACACGGTGATGGTTAAAGGGACTGTGGCAATCAGAAAACTAGTAACAGACTCTCAGGTGAACAACCACCTTGGTTTGCCCGGAACTCAGGGGCTTCCTGGGATAGAGGGCTTTCAGTGCTTAAACTGGGACAGCCTCACAAGGGTGGATGGCCATCCTAGCTAGCAGTCATCCTAGTAGCAGCAGTAACAGCAGCAGTAAAAGTAGTATTTGTGTAATAATAGTAGCATCTCAGGTGGTCTAGTAATTAGCCGATGCTTTATATTACATTTCTATCATATTTATGTTTATTCACTTTTCAGCTGCCTCATTCCTAAAGGATGTGGATGCTTTGAGCCCTCATACGTAAACAGAGATCTATGGATACAAAAATTTTTGCACACACGTTGGCCCTGCCAATTTAAGCCAGCTCTTTGTTTCCCAGATTCAAACACAGCTCGTTTTACCCAAAAGGCCACTGTGGCCTCAGCCAGCTGGGGGACACTCTCCTGCCAAGGTCCTATGACCCTGAGGAGCCCTGGCCCCTTCACTAGGTGCCAGGCAGATGCAAAAAGCCACCCCTTGGAATTTTGACCCCCTTCCAGCTGTGTGGGGCCTGGGATTGGGCAGGCTTAGTGAACCTCCTGGAGCTTCTGAGAAAGAGCAGTGCTCCCAGGACACCATAATACCTGTGTTTACTGCTATGTATGTTGAGTTATAATATCAAATTTATAGAACAATTTCAAGAGGTGCATAAAAAAACTGTCATATTTCCTTGACTCAGATTCACTAATTATTCATATTTTATCCACTTTTGTAATAATTCCTCCTATTTTTGAAATCTAAAAATAACACAGAAACTAAGCTTTTCTAGTGTGCATGATACAGATTAACAACAGGACACATATAATATATTAGTAAACACATCTATACATTGGGAAACATAAATACATTTTGGCAGCTCGATACCCACTCACTGATAGAAATGTGCCATCATATTCTTTGGTGGTTAAGCTCACAGTGATCTGGGGCTGGGGGAGGGGGCTGACTAGGATGAGGGACAAGGAAGCCTTGGGGTTGATGGAGACACTGTATCCTGATCATGATGGTAAATGCACAAATATAGAAACCCATCTAAATGTACACCTACAACAGGTGTATTTATTGTAGACAATTTATACTTCAATAAAGTTGATTTTTTAAATGTAACTTTTTTTAAGTTTAGTGCTCTCTGTTCTGAAGGACCCAGCAGAGGAAAACTGATGCCCAAAGAAGTATGGATTTTACGCCCTTAATGATCATACATTTACCTGGCCCTTCTTATAGGTCAGGCTCTGTTCTAAGCACTTTACAAAAATTAACTCATTTGAGTGTCACAACAAGCCTGTGGTATTAAGGCAATTGTGGTCTGCATTTTACAGATCAGAAATAGAAGTTAGCTAGTGGACAAGACAGCACAGATAAAGTAGCCAGACATGACTCTGCACCCAGGCAGACTGGCACCAGAGCCCCTCTCCTCAATATTATGAGAAGCAGCTCTTCTACATGATCGTGAGAAACCAGTTCCCGTCTAAATGTGGATGGTCCACTCCACAGAGGTGCCCCCGAGTGCCTGGGATCAGCTGGTGGGTCAAGGGAAGCTGACTGTCCCTAGGGCTTCCGCTGCTATCTACCCACATCACCAGACTTTCCTCCACACTCCTCCATCCTAGACACTCCCTGGGGCTGTCAGTCCCCTCTCTAAGGATTTCCAATTGCCGAATTTTAGGAAGGACCCACTGATGCATTTTAGTCTAGTGCTAGAGACAGAGTTGGCTATTTAAGCCACTCTGTCTGTCCCCAAGAGATACTAACAGAAAATAAATATGTGCGTGTGTGTGATTTCCTGAAGGTCTGTGTTTTAGAGGCTGGAATTGGTTTCCTCACTCCCTGTGTGCTTCCTGTAAGTCGGGGGTCTATGGCAGAGGAAAGCTGGACAAGGTTTCAGGACACCTGGTTCAAGTACAGACTTTGCTACTGAATTGCTGGGTGATGTGGGGCAAGTTACTTCCCTTCTCTGGGTCTCAGTTTTCTCACCGAAAATGGCAGGAGATTAGATCAGATCAGAGGTCCTTGGTCTATGGATCCCTAGGAAGTCCATGGATGAGCTTCAAATGTTCTAGGAATTCCCCAAATTTTACATGCAGAGTGTTTTACACATGAGGTTAAAGGGGCCCCTAGATTCTTCTGATTTTCAAAGGAGTCCACTATCACTTGAAAACTTCAGCATCACTCACCTGCCAAAATCCTTTCTAGTTCTAAAATTCTAAGGTTCTGTGTGTTAATCTAAGACTCCGTATTGCACACCAGCCCGAAACCGTCTTTTACAAAGAGTGACAGTGAAGACCCAGGACATTCCTGGCAAAGTGCAGACGAGCACATGGGTCTCCTGACTGGATCCAGCCTTATTCGGTCATTCAACACACATCCATTACAATAATTATGCGTTACTCAAATGATGACTTTTGATATAAGCCCAGAGTCTCCACTATATCCCAGGGCCTAACACAGACCTAGCACATAGCAAATATTTGGTGAATGAAACAGTGAACAGGAAGTCTGACTAGGTGCCAGGAATGGAATATGGAAAGAAAAGGAGGAACCCCTAAACAGAAGAGTTTTAACCCTGAAGGCTCCACACAAAGCCTCTTCGATGCTGGGCTCTCTTTCTTCCATCTGTAAAAGGAGGGAACCAAACAACTAATCTCTGAGGTCCCTTCTGGATTTAAGATTCCAGGATGTCACAAGTACCTCTGGCTACCCAGATGGGGTTCAGGGAAAGATCAATGCCTAAGAGCCCCCATCCCAGGGAAGTCTCTATCTATTGCTGAGTACCAAATTAGCCTAAACTTCTGTAACGAATATTTATTATCTCACACAATTTTGAAGGGTCAGAAATCTGGGCAGTTGGCTCAGGCTCGCTCATAAGGTGCAGTCAAGATGTAGGCCACACTCAGCCATAAAAAAGAATGCATTTGAGTGCATTCTAACAAGGTGGATGAACCTAGAACTTATTATACAGAATGAAGTAAGTCAGAAAGAAAACAGCAAATATCATATATTAACATATATATGTGAAATCTAGAAAGATGGTACTGATGAACATTTTGCAGGGCAGCAAGGATATGAAGACATAGAGAACAGACTTATGGACACGGGCGGGGGAGAAGAAGGAGAGGGTGAGATGAACGGAGAGAGTAGCAAGGAAGCATGTACACTACCATATGTAAAACAGATAGCCCATGGGAATCTGCTATATGAATCAGGGAACTCAAACCAGGGTTCTATAACCATCTAGATGGGTGAGAAAGGGTAGGAGCTGGGAGGGAGGTTCAAGAGGGAAGGGACATATGTATCAGTTCAATTCAGTTCAGTCGCTCAGTCGTGTCTGACTCTTTGTGATCCCATGAATCGCAGCACACCAGGCCTCCCTGTCCATCACCAACTCCTGGAGTTTACCCAAACTCATGTCCATCAAGTCAGTGATGCCATCCAAACATCTCATCCCCTGTCGTCCCCTTCTCCTCCTGCCCCCAATCCCTCCCAGCATCAGGGTCTTTTCCAATGAGTCAACTCTTTGCATGAGTTTGCCAAAGTATTGGAGTTTCAGCTTTAACATGAGTCCTTCCAATGAACTCCCAGGACTGATATCCTTTAGAATGGACTGGTTGGATCTCCTTGCAGTCCAAGGGACTCTCAAGAGTCTTCTCCAACACCACAGTTCAAAAGCATCAATTCTTTGGTGCTCAGCTTTCTTCTCAGTCCAACTCTCACATCCATACATGACCACTGGAAAAACCATAGCCTTGACTAGACGGACCTTTGTTGGCAAAGTAATGTGTCTGCTTTTTAATATGCTATCTAGGTTGGTCATAGGAGAAGGAAATGGCAACCCACTCCAGTGTTCTTGCCTGGAGAATCCCAGGCACGGGGGAGCCTGGTGGGCTGCCGTCTACAGGGTCGCAGAGTCGGACACGACTGAAGCGACTTAGCAGCAGCAGCAGGTTGGTCATAACTTTCTATGGCTAATTCATGTTGTTGCATGGCAAAAACCAAAGCAATATTGCAAAGCAATTATCCTTCAATTAAAAATAAATTAATTAAAAACAAAAGTTGTTGGCCAGGGCGGCAGTCCTCTGAAGGCTTGACTGCAGTTGGAGTCTCTGCCCCCAGACTCACTCACATGGCTGTTGGCTGGAGGTCTCAGTTCATGGACCTCTCCCTAGTGATGCTCATGCCGTGGCATCTGGCTTCCTCCAGAGCAAGCAAATTAAGAGAAAAAGAGGGTCATCAAGATGAAAACTGCAATGCCTTTTTGTAACCTAACCAGGAAGTGACATGCTATCAATTATGCTGTATTTTAGTGGTTACGCAGATCAATCCTGGTGTTATGTAGGAGGGTGCTACACAGGGCATGAATATCAAGAGGTGGGGATCATTGAGAGGCATCTGGGAGGCTGGTGACCAACCCAGGCTGGAGCCAAATCCCACAGGGCCCCCATTTAGATAAGGCCATTGCTCATACTTTTCCAGGAGTTACCAGTGGGGAGAGTTTGGGCATGAGCCAGGCAGTATTATCAATGGAATGTCCTGCTGCTCCTTTCCAAAGCAAGCATGGGAAGTCTGTGCAACTCCTCTCGGAAACCCTGCTGCCTGGCACAGCCCTGCAAGGGTGAGGACAGAGCTGCATAGGAGGATCAGCAGGAATCACCTTAAATAACGTAGCAAAACCTCTATGATCCAGAGCAAAGTAAGCCAGGACACTCACCCAATCAGATGTTTTCTGATAAAGAAATCTAAATACTATGTTTAATGATAAAGAGACAAATGACAGGCAAATACACTGCTGCTAAATATTTTTTAAAAATCCTCCAAGGATCTATATCTATAATCCTGTATGCTGTCTACATCTAAAGCATTGTGAGATCCTGCAAGACCCAGGATTATCAGTGGATGATTTGCTGACTTTACTTGCTAAGGCAGAAAAGTGAAAGAAAAACTTTAGGAAATTTTCAAAAAGCAAAATTTCTAACAATACAGCCTTTCTATTGGACTTCCATCTAATTAGGAAATGAAATTAGCCAGACCATTTCACTTCCTCAGTAAATGAGACTGAATTTCTTGTGACTGAGACCCAGCTCCGTTCTCCATCCCCTGATGTGGCTGGCACTTCCTCACCCGGCTTTCATTCCTCTCTCAGCCTGGAATGCTTGGCGATCTTGGAGTTGGAATGAAATGATATGGGTTCCAGTCTCTGTTCCACCTTTTATATCCGGGACATCTGGACTCTCTGAGCTCCTTTTTCCTCTCATAAAACGAGAGGATCATAGTCCACGATTCTTTGGGTATCTTTCACGCCTAACTTCTAGGACTCCATACGTTGACCTTCTCTCCCTCTCACTTTCTGAAATCCCAGTGCTTTTTCAGGATGCAAGCAAAATGCTAACACCACCATGAAGCCTCCTTTATATCTGTGGACAGAGTAATTTCTCCCTTCTCTATGACCCTGCAATTAACAGATGCTAACACGTTTTCTGTGTTAGGTATATATGCACATTTTGTCTCTCTGCCCAGACTCCAAGCTCTTTGAGAACAAGGGCCTCATCCTTCTCCGTTTTAAAAAAATATTTATTTATTTTGGCAGTACTGGGCCTTCGTTGCTGCACGTGGGCTTTCTCTAGTTGTGGCTAGCAGCGTCTACTCTCTAGTTGCCATATGCAGGCTTCTCATTGTGGTGGCTTCTCCTGTTGCAAAGCATGGCTCGAGGGCATGTGGGCTTCAGTGGTTGCAGCATGTGGGCTCAGAAGTTTCAGCTCAAGGGCGCTGGAATACAGCCTCAGTAGTGGCGCACGGGCTTAGCTGCCCCATGGCATGTGGGATCTTCCCTGGCCAGGGATCAAACTCGTGTCCCCTGCATTGCAAGGAGGATTCTTAATCCCTGGACTACCAGGGAAGCCAGGGTGCTTCTCATCTTAATATCCCTTAGCGCTGCATGTAATATGAACACAGTAAGTGTTCATATTTTATTTTGAAGGACGTCCAAAAAATGTTGTGATTTTGCAGCATACTCATGTACTGGCTGCCCTCAACCAGCAGGGGGAGAACGCTTGCTCCTTAAAAGAAGCTGCCAATTCTGAAAACCTTTCCTCTGGAGAGCTGTCGGATGGATTTACCTCTGAGGATGAGAGAAGCCCGTGGGACTGGGATGAAGGCAGAAATGAAGGAGAGCCTGTTATTTCTGACTACGAAACCACCATTTATTTTGCCACTTGGTAAACAAAATAACATCTCAAGAACAGAGAGCAACCTTCGTGATAAATTCAGAGCACTTCATATCTCTAAGGCCTGCAGAGAGTTACAGTGGGGATACATTCTTGATTAAACACTGTGTAACGTGGGGCATTAAGTCTGTGATAAATTGAGAGATAGGGACCTGCAACCTCATTTCTTTTAAGGATATTTAATTATAAAATTCTGTAACGAAATTACAGCCTTATTAAAATGGTTTCTCATTGAAGAAAGGGTCTCAAAAGGTGAGGCATGCCGATAATACAGGTGCTGTGCCTTTAGGGTTTTCCAAGAGCTCTCCCTGTGTCGATGCACGCGGTCTGAAGTCAGAAAGAGGGGATAAAGCCCCTATCTCCTCTCAGGAAATAGTCCCTTAGGGAGGGCGATCTCTCTCCCCACTAGCCTGCCCCTGAAGAACCTATAGTGTCACACAGCTAGAATCCTGTCAGGGAGAGCTGTCTGGTGAATAACCAGGTTCTCTTTAAAAGATGTTCACCAGCCAGTAATGGGCAGATTGGTAGTCACTCACAACTTAGCGTAAATTACATCAATCTTCTTATTCCAGTTCCCCTCCTCCAACGACAGGGAAATGTTTAGCCTGAAAACGTTGGCTGTATGTTTAAAGCAGTCATAGTTTTGGAGCATAAGGTACTGTGGGGCAAGGAGGCCAGAGCGATGAGCCTGTGAGGGAGGCGTTGGGGCCGGAGAATGGTGCGGGGGACACGGAACAGAGGGGCCACTGAGAGGTAGGTGATTGTGCTGATACCAACTGCCCCTGGAGTTTTCAGAGCCTGCTCCATCACTAATCAGTACATCAGAGCATGTGCCCCGTGTTTCGTTCAGAAAACACATATTCACAGCCTTCCCGGTGACTTAACACCTTCCACACCATCTAGAAACAGGAAGATAACAATTCTGATGGTCCAGGGTTGGGGTACTTGTTTCATTTCTCAGGGGGCACACGTTCCATCCTGCTTGTCAAGTCGTGTAGCCGAAAAGGAAAAAAAGAGGAGTTCACTTACTCCTCTCACAGCAAACGTGCTGCTAAGTACATTACCCTGCCTGTGCATCATGAGCCCTCCGCTGCTGCTGCTGCTACTGCTGCTGCGGCTGTTGTTACTGTTGGTAGTGCTGTTTTTATTGTTGTTGCTGTGACTGTTGTTTTCAGACCCGACACACAAGAGACCCTTGGTAAACACTGGCTGGCATAATTACAGAATCACTCTGTCCTGCATCCGGGGTCGGCCTGTGACACCAGGTCTCCTGCTCATTACTTACATCCACGTTAGCTTTTCACCCCTGAGCTGCCTAATTAAGAGCTGGAGAACAGTATTGAAATAAACCCAGAAAGCCGGCAATGGCAGCTGCACTCTGCCTTTCCCCAGTCACCATGCAGACCAGAGCAGAGCTCCTTAGGAGACAAGTGCTACTTCTAGGAATTAGATGTCCTGGAGGATTGGGTGGAGACAGTTTGTAAGTGCCAGATGCCTTGTGGCAAAGCCCCATCACCTTCCAGCTATGTGGTTTGGGGCATTTCACTCAACCTCTTCTTTTTTTCCTTTTCATCCACAAAACAGTTACCATCCTCATGGGGTTGCTGGTGTCACCGTGCCCCGTTTGGTGCCCGATGTACAACAGGAGTTCAATCAACATCAGCTTCCTTTCCTCCAGTCCTTTCTTCTGCCCCACTCCACCCCACGAAGCACCTAGAACATCAGAGCTGCAGGATCTGAAAGCCCGGCTCTCAGAATAAACAGAATAAAAAGCTCTGTTTTACTCTTCCAGATGAAGGAAGGATGTACAGAGAGACACAGGCAGGCCCAGAGGAGGGTCAGTCTGCCCTCTCCTAGTCCATACCCACCCCCAGCATCGCCCTGTCCCCAGTCACCATCGCAGGGCTGTCAACTCAGAGCTCAATCCTCCGGGTTTCACTTAATTGGAATTGTGGCTCTCCTCATTCTCTGAAATTATATCAGTGAAACTCTGATGTAATGTGAAGCTCTGATCCACCTGGTTTTTCCTTTCTGAGGTCCCTCATGCCTCTGGCCATAAGCTCATCTGTATAAGCCCTTGTACTCCACTCATGTTTTTGATGGACCCTGAGAACTGGGCCTGGATCTGGGCAAATGCAGGAGTCTAAATTCAAGTTCACAAACTGGAGTCTGTTTTCTGGAGCACATCCAAGTGTGGGTGAGTGAGAGCCGGCAGTTTATAATCCCGAGATGCTAATCTACCTTTCCACGTTGTGAATGTGGTGGAGGAAGTAATAAAGTTGGAAAACAGAATAGGTTCCAGGCCTGAATGAACAATTAAGCCTCTTTTTAAATGACCAAGAGCAATATCTATAAGGTGCAAGCTAATTAACAAGAATTAACAACAACTACTACCAAAAAAAAAAATACAGACACTTTAACTATATCAAATGCTGAGGACTAGAAAAGCAAGCCATCTTATTTTTACTGCATCTAATATTTTACCACCTATCTGTCAAATTAAGCCAAGTCCTAGCTCCAGCCTCAGTTCGCTTCTGGTCCTGGTTGCATGGGGCAGGGATTCAATAAAAGAAGGGGCAAGGATGACAGAAAGCCATAGGAGGGATAAGAAAACCTCTGTGTGAAATGCATAAAAGACCATTCTCTCCCCTGCTTCCTTCCAATCATTCATCCAGTGAATATTTATGGAGCAATTACTTCCCAAGCACCACACTAGGCACTGGGGATGCAGTGGTTCCTGCCACTGCAGAACTGACATTCTTGGTGGCAGATATAGACACAAACGGGCACTTGAACCGAAAAATAGGATAATCTCAGTGGCACGAAGCCCTAAGAAGGCAAGGCAGTAAGTCAATGAAACATTGAGGAACTGGGCTTGAGTAGGGGCACCTCGGCTGGGTGGCTGGAATAGCATCTTCCAGAAGGTGACTTCTATAAGCCCAGACCTGTATGATGAGTAGCCTGTGATGGGTAAACCTGAGAGAGCATTCCAGGCAAACAGGCACACAAGTGCAAACGCCCTGTGTGAGGATGAGCTCAAAAAACAGACAAGGTCAGAGTAGCTACAGCCCAAGGAGCCAGGGCTGTGGGTTGAGATAAGAGAGGTGGCAGTGGCCTGAAGGCATAGGCATGGGGAGGCAGGGTAAGGAGTGAGTAGGTAGGCATGGCTCCTGGGGGGCAGACAAATGGGACCTTGAATCTCAGCTTTGAGATTTACCAGCAGTGTGACCTTGAGCAGATGACTTAACTAACCTCTGAGCCTCAGCTTCCTCATCTTTGTAATGGGGATGATAATAGGGCCAACCTCACACGGTTAATGTGAGGAATAAACGAGAGGCGCCATTAAAAGGGCCTAGCAGAGCACCTGGCATCCATAGTGGTCAGTAAGTTCCAACTTCTTATCATGGACGTCCAAGGTCATGGCTCACCGGCCATGGGCCCAGATTCAGCCGCCACCACTGAGAAAGCCACCAGGTGGCAGTATTTCAAGCCTTTCTAGCGGCACCAGTGCCTGGTCATGACTTTCTTATTTTCACCCAATACAGAAGTGCAAGACACAATCCTCCAAAAACTTGTGGGGTACACAGTTACTGGAAATGCACAAGGAATATTTTCTGATTTCAGCAACAAAATGAGATAAAAACCTGGTTAAGACCTCAATTCTAGTCTCTTCCTACAGAGCAATCAAGATTGGCAATGCGTTGATCCTTCTGGGCCTCAAATTTCCCCATCTACCTACCGCACAGTGTCATTGTGAGGCCCAAGGGAGGTATTGTGTGTGGAGTGGCTAGAGGCTATCTAAAGTGTGCTTGAGTGACAGTCCCAGTAAAACTTGCTGTTTACTTATCCTCGGCTTTTGATCTATAAAATGGGCCTAGTAATAGAATCACAGACGTGTTAGGATGATTAAAACAATCAGAGCACATGAACAGTGCCCAGCGCGTGTAAGCACAGCCTCAGTGTGAACTATTATCATTTGTAAAGCACTGTCTAGGCAGACCAGCTTATGAACACACAGGCCGAAGTGGCTTTGGTTGTGGTAACTGCTGGGGACTGCAGAGAAAGAGGAGTATCTGTCAGAGAAAGATGAGTTACCAGAGGACCATGAGGAAGCAGAGAGAGGGGCGAACTCTACCTGGAGATGGGGAGAGAAGGTGCTAGTGACCAAGCCAGGGAACTATCTCCTGCCCACAGTTCCCAGGCAGAAGGCGGACCTTGCAGGATGCAGGAGGAGGGGCATGTCTCCAGGCACAGTTCCTGTTCCCTGTCTCTTTCTGCACCAACTGGGCAGCAGTCCCCTGTGTACTATAAGCTCCTTGAAGGCAGAGAAGCTCTTATTCATCTTTGTTCCTTCCCTGGCCTAACCCAGAGCCCACACCTAACAAGCTCTGGATAAATGCTTGCTGGTGGTCCATCCATCCTGTGCCACATGGGGAACTGATCACATCCCAGACCCCCCTGGGCTACACACTGAGCCTGAACTCCTCCAACCCACCCTGGAAATTGTATGCTCTGCCTGTGACCTGGGGACACTGGTGACTCTGTGCTAATGTCCTCATCTGTAAATGCGTGAGCAATGTGTCAGACCCTTGCCTGCCTGGAAGGCTCTTAGGAGGGGGCACGTGGTGGTGAGCGCTGTGCAACTGTTTAATGGCAGGGAATGGGTGTGAGGAGGAATGAGAGTCCCAGGGAAGGCTCGGGCACGTGGGACAGGCATGGCCGCCCCAAAGGAGCAGCCACATTCCCAGCCCTGCTTTACTGCAGAATTGTTGGGGGGTGGGGAGGGATCATTCCGTCTTTCCTGTTTCCTCAAGTCCACTACAAATAAAATATAAACACCCACTTCTTTGTCGTAAAGGGCATAATGCCTGGCCCCCAGAAAGTGCTTAAATGCTTGTTGAATATCCTGATGAGATAGTGTCTGAGACACTGCAAATACTAGAGCAGCCCCGGTCAAACTGTTCTACTGAGAAACTGTAAAAGCAGAGGCCAGGGTTATCACACACCCTACCCCAGGGCTCGGGGACCTCACCCTACCAAAAGCCTGAAAGGTCTTTTGTATAAAATGTGCATGTAGTTTTGCATTGGACTCCATGATATACCCAAATGTATCAAAAAGGAAAAGTATATTTTCAATTTCTTACCGGTGAAATTACCTACCTTTCTTCCTCTTGTCCCTGCCCCTTAGTACATCTTCTAGCAAAAATGGATAGTCCAGGACGATGAGGTGCTTTTATCTGGGGTAACTTGTGGTTCTGAAATACTCCCCAAACAGCCCTGTTTAAGAAGCACAGTAAAAGAGCACAGTTTTATTTGTATTTAATATTTTGGTGGGCCAGCCTCTGCACCCTGCTTTACTTAGATAGAACCCATGATCTTTGCCTCTGTGGGGTCCAGTGGGTCCCTCAAAGTCCAGGGGGAGCCAGTTCCCCGCAGGCTGCCCTGCTCACCAGCCCCAGCCAGCAGGCAGTAATTCGGCAGATCAGACAACAAACAGCCTGTGGGCTCTCCCTCAGATCTCTACCTCCTGTTACCGCAGTTCCCGCTGCCTGACCTTCTGACCTGGCCTCCACGGAGCCTGCCCTCCCCTCCCTGGCCCAGCCACTCGTCGTGGCTTTGAGCTCTTGCCTGCCTCCCAAGAGAGACGTCCTAAACCCTCCTCTGGCAGCCTGGGGCCCAGCCCTACCCTCGCAGCTGTCATATCCACCTCTCGCTGGAAAGCGAATTGTGTTCCAGCTCTTAAAGACCTCCAGGGGAGCAGTTTCTACAACCTCTGCAGGAATCTCGTTCTAACATCTCACAACTCTCGCAGAGAAGAAGCCTTCTTTTCATGAAATCTCAATTCCTTCCTCTTGCAATGAGCCTGGAGTTGCTTTTATTCTCTACTGATCTGAGCTACACTTAAACAACCCTAATTCCTCCTGATTTTCTCATTGCTCGCCAGAGCGTGGAATGTGGGCTTTGCTCTGGTCAGCCCTCATCTGCCGTGTGGTCAGCCCTGGGTCAGGCCTGGGGCCCTGGCTCTGAGATGGGAGCAGAGTGGCGCAGAAGCAGCGTGCACCCTGCTACCGATGAGGCAGGGCTGAGCCGAGAGTGGCCATGTACTGCTGTGGAGCCTTAGAGGAAAGAAATCAGCTGATTATGGTCGAAAGCCTCTTGTGGGCCAGAACCTAGAGATGTTTACAGGAAATATAAAACCAGGTCTTTATTCTAAGAATAACACCATGAAAGAAGCAATTACTTACTTGACTCTGTGGACAGTGGGCCATGCTCAAGAGATTTAAATTCGCATCCCAGCTCTGCCTTTCATTAGCTGCGCCATGTTGGGCAACCACTTCACCTCTCCGAGCCTTTGCTTACGTGTCTACCTCAGGGGTAGATGTTGTGCATGTGCTCAGTCACGTCTGACTCTTTGCAACCCCATGGACTCTAGCCCAGCAGGCTCCTCTGTCCATGGGGGTTCTCCAAGCATGAATACTGGCGTGAGTTGCCATGCCCTCCCTCCAGGGGATCTTTCTGACCCAGGGATCACATCCATATCTTTTGTGACTCCTGCATTGACGGGCGGGTTCTTTTCCACTAGCACCACCTTTTTTTGCTTCTGTGAAGTGCTACACAAATGAAACTCTTACTATAGCTTGGGTGAGAAGAAAATGAAGGTTAGGAAGACCTACAGATCTGCCATTATAGGAGTACAAATGCAAGATGCTAAAGGTCTGGGAGTGAAGTGAGAGAGATGAAAGCGAGTGGCATTTCAAAGGAAGGACAGGCAGGTGGAAGTGACAGGTTGGGCACAGAGATTGGAGGAAAGAGAAGAGAAGGATGACAGGAGCATCGTTTATGGAGCGCTCACTACACACAGGCCCTCTGCTAAGTGCTGTGCATACATTATCTCCTGTGTTCCTTATGAAAGCCTATAACGAGTTTTATTATCCTTATTTTACCTTTGCATCTGGCAGGTCATAACAATAGCTCTGGACTCTGAAGCTGAACCTGTGAGAAGTCCATTCTATCTTCAATGGAATTTGGTGTCAAGATGAGGGTGGAGTTTTAGGACAAATTGGGGAAGAACCAAGACGTGCAGAGATAGGGGGTGATGGAGGGGAGTTCTCAACAAACCCTGGTTAATTAAATCAGGGTGGAGTAATCACCACCAAGTAATGGACCCTGCAGTTTCCAAACAGGGATTCTGTCTCCTAATGGGAAGAGTTGCTAGCCCTGGTTTCCCTGTGACCTTCACGGATCCACTTGGCTGTCTTCTCACTCTCCAGATGGTGAGGAAAGGCCAGGGAACCTCGGCTCTTAAACATGCTCCTGTTCCAACAGATCTTATCTGTTGAAGCCACAGGTGCTTGAGAATTCAGAAAGTTACCAAATATGCTGAACACGCCATGCCCCGTGAGGTTGTGGGCAGCATCTTATAATCAGCCACATTGCTATTTCTGCAGTAAAATATATGAATGATCATACTAAGTGGGTGTGAAGATAAAACGGCTTCTCATCAGTTTGTCCGGTTTTGTTGCCAAATGAAATTCGGCATCAAACCCGTGGAAAACCGAAAAACCCCAAAACCCATGTTTTGATTTTCAGAGATTTGGAAATTCGGAATTGCAGGTAGGGGACTGTGGAATGGTATTTTAGGCTCGATTGTCCCCAAAGAAATGAATGCGTTGGGAGAGGCTGGGAAAGCAGCACCAGTAGCAGAAGAGAAACCATGAACCAGGAAAGAAGTGAGAGATTTAAGGGAGTGTGAGGAAATGACCCCTCCTTAAACCAAGCCATATTGGGTTGTGGTCCGTTTTCTCTAAGGACTACATGTTTATTGGTGGCTGGTGAGTTTCAGACAGACTTGTGTTAACAGTGGCGTATAAATGGCAGAGGTACAGAAGGAACGTTTGAAGGGAAGCAAGTAGGGGTGAGGATGACGGAAGCTCCAGAAGACAAACCACAAACCATGATGGACTTCCAGAAGGCCAGAGAACTAGCTCAGAGCAGCTTAAAATGGCAGCACATGCTACAGGCAAACTTCTCCAGGTAGAGACGGTAGACCTGGGAAAGAGAGACTAAATAACAGAGGGTGTTATGAAATTCTAGAAAAGTTTAGTGAGGAAAGTCAGAGCCCCTTAGGATCAGGGGGAGCCTGGGAGCGATGATGGATATAGATGACCATTCATAATGTTAATCTGTACCCAGGCAGCCTGGGCACTTTGAGACTTTGCCGCACTGTAGTGGAGTGGCTTTGTAGTCAGAGGGGCTGGCTTAGAGTACGATGCAGAGAGGAGCACAATAAAGGGGAAGGCTGTGGTGGACCCCTGACTGCACAGCTCTCTAACTTATAACTTGTGTGACCCTCTGATCCTGAACCAGAGGAAAGAGTTGGTTCATGACAGCCCCTGCTCCAATGGTCTCTCAAGATGACTGAGAAGACACACCCCAGATGTCTTGAGCTTTCAGAAAACGAAGTGCTGTGAAACTTTTCTAGCATTTTTTTTTTGAAACGCTGTTGTTGTTCAGTCACTCGGTTTTGTCTGACTCTTTGCCACCCCATGGACTGCAGCACGCCAGGCTTCCCTGTCCTTCACCATCTCCTGGAGCTTGATCAAACTCATATCCATCAAGTCGGTGATGCCATCCAACCATCTCACCCTCTGCCATCCCCTTCTCCTCCTGCCTTCAATCTTTCCCAGCATCAGGATCTTTTCCAGTGAGTCAGCCTTTTGCATCAGGTGGCCAAAGTATTCGAGCTTCAGCTTCAGCATCACTCCTTCCAGTGATATCCAGGGTTGATTTCCTTTAAGATTGACTGGTTCGATCTCCTTGCATTCCAAAGGATTCTCAAGAGTCTTCTCCAACACCACAGTTTAAAAGCATCAATTCGTCAGTGCTCAGACTTCTTTATGGTCCAGCTCTCATATCCATACATGACTACTGGAAAAACAATAGCTTTGATTAGACGGACCTTTGTTGGAAAAGTAATATCTCTGCTTTTTAATATGCTGTCGGTCTAGGTTTTTGAAACATAAACATGTTTCATTAGAATAAATTAATCAACAAACTGTGTGTTCACTCTATGCCCAGTTTCACACTGGGTTCTATGTGGTAGCCGAGCACAAAGTACAAACTTTGGACTTAAAGGAGTTTCCATTCTGAGAGGAAGGCTAAGCTTTCTGGGTAAGAAGCAGTTAGAGAGAACACAGGACAATGTGCACAATAGAGTGCTAAGACGTTGCAGACCTGCAGGAGGGCTGAAAAGGCAAAGCTCCAACATAGGCCAGAGCACTTTTGGAAGGTGGTGTGGGAGGTGAGACTTAATTTGGGTGCCAAAAGATGAGAAAACATTTTAGGCAAGTGTCCCAGGTAAGCAAGGGCAAAATCTAAAGGGACAGTACAGAGAGAGTCGACGTGTTGGGAGGAGACTGAAAAAGCTGGATAGGCGTAAGGAGCATGTTGAAGACATGTGTGTATGTGTTTGTCTGCTCAGGCTGCCATAACAATAAACCACAGATCAGGTGGCTTAAACAACTGAATTTCATTTTCTTGCAGTAGGAGGCTGGAAGTCCCAGATTGAGGCACCAGCAGGTCTGGTTTCTTCTCAGACCTCCCTCCTTAGCTTGCAAATAGCCACCTTGGTCTGTGTCCTAAAATGACCTTTCTTCTGTGCATGCCCCGAGGGTAGTGTCTTTCTTTTCTTTTAAGGCCACCAATCCTAAGGATTAGGGTCCCACCCTTTGGACCTCATTTAACCTTAACTATCTCTTTAGAGGCCCTATCTCCAAACACAGTCACAGTGGAAGTTAAGTCTTCAACAGATGAATTTGAAGGGGACACAATTCAGTCCGTAAACGTGCATGTGCCCTGAGAAAGCAGGATGTGTCTGGGAAATTTGTGAGGGCAAGATGTCTACAGTGAGTCAGGCAGGGCAGGGCTGAAGCTTCAAGTGGACAGAGACATGAAATGACTGAATAGACAAGGAGGACATTAGCAGAATTAGAAATGAAAGGAGCAGAATGGCCCACTGGTTGAACCTTCACAGGTTTAAGTGCAGAAACGAAATGCATCACCTAGAGAACTTCCTGGAGAGACTGTCTCGGTCATTTCCTGCATTTCTCTGTCCCTCCCCTGCACTTCTGGTCCACTGAACCCTTATGTGGCTAGCTGCAGGAAAGCATGAGGTAGAGCTGTTTTGTGCACAAAGCCTATTCACATCTGGATGGCTAATATCTGATAATTACTGCATTGGTTACAAAATCTGGTGGGTTTAGGCGAGGGGAGGCTCCACATCTGGGGCTGCTGTTCACAGCTTCACCAGCAAAGAGAGAGGTGAGAACAAAACCCAGCAAAGGTGTGTTCAGAAGCTTGGGATTGAGTGAAACTGGTTAATTACCAGTCACTTGCTGTCTCCCAGAGTTGCAGTTTCTGGCTAAGGAAGGCTCACAGATCAGACAGAACATGACAACCTGCAACTTATTTCTACACTGAAAGGGTGGCGGGGACCGAGATGCAGAGACAAGTGTGGAGCCGGGGCCATAACCACGTGACTCAGATGCCCTCAAAATAGGGTGGTGGCATGAGGCAGCAGGGCACAGAGTTCCCAACACTCCTTGTGGAGAGGACTGGGGATCACGGGTACCCACGGGGCAAAAGTCTATTTGCTCTTTGGCGAAGGTTCCGAATCTGCTTTTAAGGATCCATGAACGCCCTAGCATTGCATGTTAACATGTATGTATGTGATCGAGCATTTTTCTGAGACACAGACTCATTCCATTAATCATACTCTTGAAAGATTCAAGAGTTCTGTGATTCCCCAAGAGGAAGGTGATTATAAACCACTATCCTAGACCCCTAGAGAAACAGGATGTTGACACTGGGCAGAGCCCCAAGAGAGTCCCTAATGATCCTGAAATTATACTTAAGGTGTGTGTGTGTAAATGTGTATGCTTTTCTAGAGAAAGGATTCAATGGTTTTCATCAGATTCTCAAAAGCACCCACCACCCTCAACAAGTTAAGAAACTGAGCTAGATCCGGGACCCTCAGAGCTAGAAAGATTGCCTATCCTTTGCTATTTCTTTCCACAGGAGGGTCACAGCCTCCTGAAAGCAGGGCCCAAAGTAGCCTCTGAAGGTTCTGCTCAAAATCTGGGGACACCTGGGTCTGGGGCTGGGGGGACCTTCTAGGAAAGAAGACATTTGGAGTCAAGGGCCCAGAAGGCAGGGTGATGGTCATAAAGTCATCAATAGACGAGAAAACAGTCCTAGCTCCCTCCTCCTCAGATGGCTTATTTCCAGGTCTTTCTCTTCCCAAGTCTGGTCCCCCAGCTCTCAGAAACCCAAAGTCCATATTCGGTTCAAGGTGCATTCAGTAAATCCTTACTAGGTAAATCCTTCCTGGCACCTATTAGGTGTCAGGCTCTATTCTAGGCGCCTGACTTCAGGTCTCTTTCCAGTCCCGCACGCGAGGACTTTGCGCACTGCCGATCAAGGGCGTTCTTCCCAAGCTTAGCCCCCACTACACCCGGTCCTGAGAGGCTCAGACTACCCTGCCCACCGAAGTGGGCTGGGGTTTGATGAGTGGGGAAGCAGTACCTGTGAGCAAAGCGGTGAGGGAAGCTGGAAGAACGCACTTGACCAGAGCAGGTGGGCCGGGCGCAGCCCTGGCCCGGGGGTGGGGGCGGGGGCTAGGCGGGATGGGATGGGGACACCGCCAGCGGGGCCAGCGGGAAGGCGGAGAACTGAGGAGGAGGGGCGAGATGCTCCCCACGGCCGCCTCCGCCGCGCCTCATCTCGGGGCTGTGCTCGCCCGCTCCCCGCCTTCTGAGGCCGTCGCGAAGCTCCGCTCTCCATACTGAGCAGTCCCTGGGAGGCGCTCGGACACGTCCCCAGGCCGGATAAAGATCGGCTCGGCGTTCGCTCCGCAGCGCAAAATCTCGCCATCAGCGCTGCTCGCGCTGCCGCTCCGGCCCGGCCCGGCGACGCCAGATCGCTATCTGGGGAATCGGGAAGGCACGCCACTGCCCCTGCCGCCACCCTCGACCCTGCGCACAGGGGTGGCCGCGGGGCCCTGGGACTCACTGCCCTCCCCTCCCCCCTGCCTTCCTTCCCGGCGCTTCCTCCCTGGGGACCCCTGCTTCCCGCCGGCCCCGGGCCCCCAGCGCCCCCCCAGACGCCCTCGCCCCCATCGCCAGGCCCGGCTGCCTCCTGAAGGTTACGCGACGCAGAGGCGAGGCGCGGGGGGCACCCGCCCTAGCCGCCGCCTGCGCCGCCGCCCACCCCAGCGCCCGCCGCGCCGCGCCCGGCCGGCCCGGCTGCCGGCGGCTGCCACCGCAATCCTGGCTCCTAAATCAGCGCGGGGAGGCGCCCCCTCCCCCTACCCGGCTCCCGGGGCTTTCCGGACCGCGATTGGCCGCGCCACCCCCGGCCCCCAGTTCCAACTGCAGCGCCATTGGCTGCGGGTCTCCGCCAGCCTTTACATAAGCCCCGGCGCGCTCGAGTGGAGTTGTATAAAGCGAGCGAGCGGCGTCGGGGCGGGAGGCTCGAGGCCAGCCCGGGACCGGGGCTCCGAGCTGGAAGGCAGCGGCGGCAGAGGCGGCAGCGAGCTCCGGCTCTCCGACGCCCCCAGGCGGCGGGGCTGAGAGAGCCCGAGGATGGCTGCGAGCGCGGACCCCGGGGTGAGTACCCGCTTCAGTGACCCCAACCCCTCAGGCAGAGAAAGTTTCTCCCGCCCTTTGCTCCCTCCCGATCCTCCCGCAGGGTTGGCGGGGATGGTGGCTGAGAACACCGAGACCGCTAAGGCGGCGGCGGCGGCGGCGGCTTGGTTTCCAACTTGCCAAGAGGCTCAGGACTCGACTGGCGCGCAGAGCCTCCCGCGGGCTGTGGGGAGAGGCGGGCGCCGGGCCGGAGGTGGAGGAGAGGTGGGAGCGGAGGTGTGGGGGCTACAGCTCTCACAGCTGGCAGAGAAAGTGTTGGGGGCGCCCTGGAGGTCAGCTGTTTGGGGAGGGGGCGGTGGAGCTGGGAGGGGGCGGAGCAGGTGAGGAGGGATGTACGTGGGGTATTGGGGAGTCACCCAGCGAACCAGGCTCAGCTCTGGGCCGGGGAAGCTGCTGGCCTCGGCCAGCTGCCTATGCTTCCAGGGTGGGGAAAAGCCCTGGGGAAAGCTAGCGCTTTTCACCCCCGGGAAACCGAGCTCCTGGGCACAGCGCTGGGTGGCAGAGAGCTCCGAGAGCCAGCTCCGCGCGGCTTAGCTGTCAGCTGCTTTTGCTGGACCGAGGTGTGGTCTGCTTGCTTTCATCCAATCTTAGACAAACCAGCTTCAGGCATTCCAGGGGGACCGGGGGTCCTCCTCGGCCCAGGGAGGGGGTGGGGGGGGAGGCACATGGAGGCTTTGATGGGGCAGGAGGCCGAGCTTGGGGGCATGCCCAGCAATGCAGCGCGCTTTTTCGCAGCATAGTAGTTGAGAGTCTTGGTTAGTCCCGTTTCTGCAGAAACCAACTCAAGAATCCAAAGTCATCCCAGCCCTGGATAGGAGCCTACCAGAGTGGCGGTGAAATGTGCCTGGGGTTGGTGTGGGAGGGTCACTTTTTTCCCTCGGGGAATGACTAATGAATATTGCTGCTGGTGGTGCTATGGGGGTACACCTAGTGTGGCTATTCTGTGTCCCAGGAGGTGCTTCAGCTCTCTAGGCAAGACATTTTCTTCAGTCACACTTGGAGTGTCTTCTGGGATGGGTGCAGGACTTCCCAAGTGAAGCCAGGTGAAAAAGGAAAGGAAGCAGGTTCCAGCGATAGGGAATAAGTCTGTAGTGCTGTCTTGAATCAGGGGAGAACTCTAGTGGGAAGAGAACGCTACAGGAGGGAGATTTTTTTGACCCTGATGACTTGGGCTGCAGCTACCCAAGACTGAATTGGAGCAAATTCAGAGTCACCCTGTACCTCTCTCTCAGCCACAAGGGAGGGGAGATGGAGAATGGAAAAGTGGGAATATGGCGGTTGTTCCAATATGGCCCTTGAGGAAGCATTTGCTCTCCATCTGACTTAAGAACATGTTATTGGCAGCAGGTCCTAAAGTCCATTTAAGAGGCAACAAAGGGAGTTTAAGGTCTAGATGCTGGCACAGTGGGCCACAAATAGAATATTCTGGTTTACATTTGGTACTAATGGTCTCTGGAGAAGGTCAAAAGTAGGTGGTCAGCCTGGAGATCTTTTAGCAGGGCTCTGGATTCATACCCCCAAACCTAGCTCCGTCCTCTGCCCACAGTCAACATTTTTCTTCTGCATTTCCCCAGACCTTCTCGCCACTGGGGATTTGTACAGCGAAATACCTGCTTGTTGCTCTTTCTTCTCTTTTCTCCATCTGGGCTGCACCTGCTATTCCGAACCCTGATGTTTATTACTCTGCACCTTGATGTTTGGTTAACATGTACTATCACAGCACAGTAGTGCCCTATGAATGTGTGGGCCAACGGTCTATGTAATTCTAGAAAGTGAAATATATTCTTAAGCGAGCAGGACTGCAGACCAGGAAGGCAGGCCTATTAAACAGCTTGTGACAGACCTGTTCTCAATCTTGCAGCCTGCTTAGGCAATGGAAGCTGCCCAGCAAGCTCCTTGGCGCCCAGTAGGGGGCGCCAAAGGCACCCAGCTCAGGACCACTGACTTACTCACTTCTTGCCCTTCACTGGCCATAGTAACTTAATGCTTTAAGCAAGCTCAGGCCTTTAACCGTCACCTTCTTGATTGGAACCCTTCTACCACGTACTTCCTGGACTTCAGGTGGTCCTGTGATCTCAGGTGCAAGGAGATAGATACAAGTGCAGCATTCCAAGGAAATAGAGCCGGTACCCAGCCCCACCTGCTCTCTGAAATTATCCTTTGTGCTTGGTGCTGGTGCGGTCTTTGAGCTTGTTCAGTATTCATAGAGCCCCAGAATATTAGAGCTAGAAGAAAGGGACCTTGAAGAGCACCTACTCCAAAGCCATCCCATGCGCACACAACTTACAGATGGGAAAACTGAAGCCCAGTCAAGGCAAGCATCTTGCCCAGAGTCACATGGCTGGTGGAAGAGATAGGACTGGGTCCTAGGATTTCCACTCTGCTACTGAGAACTCTCTCTGCTCCCATGACCTGCTTCCTCTTTACTATGGAGATTGATGTGTGTTCTGCACAGTTGTTGATATTGTGTAGTCGCTAAGTTGTCTCCAGCTTTTTTGCAGCCTCGCAGACTGCATATAGCCTGCCAGCCTCTCCTGTCCATGGGATTTCCCAGGGAAAAATACGTGTTCATAATTGCTGACTGAACCGACATTGGTAAATTAATACATCTAATAGCTTGGGGAAAATTTCCTCTGAATCTGTTATACAGACTGAGGAGGCAAGGAATAGATAAAGCTCTTGTAATGTACATGTACGGGTAATAGAAATTTCTAGTTATTCTTTCCCCTTCCTCCATTATCTTGTCTTGTTATTCCAAGTGGTCATGTAGGGAAAAACAATGCAACTCCAGGTTTCTCTCCATGCACTTAGGAATCAGAAGTGCCCAGCCCCTCGAGATGATCTTGGAACCCAAGCCTAGGGCTCTTCCTTCTGCTCAGGAATGCTGGAGTAGGGTCTCTGTCCCATAGTCACACCACTGCCTATGGGACTTCCAACCAGTATTTGCCCATTTCCCCATCCTTGCGGCTCCCAGCTCAAGGTCAGAGTGCTGGGATGTTCTATTTTTGCAAAATCCTCATGTGAGGGTTTCTTGGGTGACCTGGAAGATACTACCATTTCCATTGCCCTTTTTCTGTTCTGAGTCTGGCTGTCGACATCTGAGCTGGGCCCTGGGAAGGAGGTTTGCTGAGTGGCCTACGGGCTGGCCCCCTCCTCCGGTGTCCTCTCCTCACCCTGCTCCTTTGCACTGTGCTTGGAGTTTCCCCCAGAGTGTCTGCAGACTTGGCAGTGACCCTCAGGAGGAACCAGTGCTGCCGAGCCAGAACTCCGAGAGGCAGATCCGCTTCTGTCCCTAAGGCTCACCCAAGGGATGCTTGTTGCCAGGGAAGGTGCTTGAGTTTTCTCATCTCCTTCAGGCTCTCAGACAAGTTGTGTCTTTGTCTTCAGGTGGGGGAGGCGGGTGGTAGGATAATGTGGACCACAGAGCCACAGTCCCTTCCTTGAAAGCAGGGTTCTGAGAGCCTGGACTAGGGATTTGTGCCTGCTCCCAGCTCTGTCTGAAGAGTTGTGCCTGCATTCCCAAGGCTTGGATTTTTCTTGGATAAAGCCAGAGGAGTATAATTACATAAAACACAGTGATAGCATGGGATCTCTAGATTTTTGTTTGAATGTGGAAGCGGCGTCAGACATTGAGGAAACAAGAAGTTGCCTCTTACATGAGTCCCACTATAACCTGCTATAACCTGACCCTTATAACCTGCTCTTGCTGGGAAGGCAGCTCAGTAGTGGGAAGGATGCAGGCTTAGAATGTGACTCACCGCTTCCTGTTTAGGAACCTTGGACAAACTGCTTAACCTCTGCATACCTCAGTTTCCTCCTCTGCAAAATGGTGAGGCTGGAAGGCCGTGATGAGGGTAAGATAGTGAGCATCAAGGAAGATAGTCTTTAACATGGCTCTGCCTTTGGTGAGATGTAAAGAAGAATAGATGGGAGGGGATAATATTACGGGGTCACTGGGGACTGCGCTGGGTCTTCCTTTTCCCTGTGAAAGAGACCAAACGTCCAGGTCTGCCCGTCAGCCTCTGCTCGCAGCAACATCTGGGCTGTGGACAAGACCTTCTTGACAGAGCTGCTATCTTCCTTCACCCACACTGGGGCTTTCATTTGGGGGTTCTGCCATGCTTGGGGAAAAGAAATTTTACAGGTCCCAGGATAATTCTGAGTGTGATGGAAGGCCCTGAGCTATTGATTCTAGGAAGGATCTTTGTGCTAGGAGAAGGCTTCCTCGGAGCTCAGTGATTTAGGAGTGCTGACAAGCCCGTGCTCACCGGGCCTCCTGCAGGCTGCAGATGCAGGCTTCTGGGCCAGCCAGGGTTCTACGAGGGATTTCTGGGGAGCCTGACTGGTTGCTTAGGGGACATAAACCTGTGAACTCTCCTTAGGAGAAAGCATGAAGTCAATTGGTTCATTATCACACTAGACACCCCCGGACCATGGAGGGCACTTAAGAAATGAGAAGCTAGCAAAGGACAAGGAGGTTGTGTTTGAAAAGTCTATGGAAAGGTGTGAAGGGGTTGGAGAAAAAGACCTTTCTCCACTGAACCACATGATCTTGACCTTACTGATGTCCTTGGGCAGTGAGCAGAGGGATTACTGTGCCCATGTGGCAATGTCTGTAGACATTTTTGATTGTGACGGCTGGATCGGGGGTACTGTTGGCATCTAGGGGATGGAGGCCAGGGATGATGTCAACCATCTTACAGTGCACAGGACAGGCCCCGACAAAGAACTGTCTGGCCTAAAAAAGTCACTAGTGCCAAGTGGAGAAACCCTGGACCACAGCATCACAGCATGGACTCAGAGCGTGTTAGAGGTGGAGGGATTTTAGCAGTATTCTCACCCAGCCCTCCCACTTCACCGCTGAGGACCCTGAGGTCCAGAAGTGAAGAGACCAACCAGAATCATGCAGCAAGTGAGTGGCAAAGCTCCTCTGCACCCCAGATCTGCTGTCTCCTAAGAGTGACTTACCCAGACTCTCCCCAGAGTTGTTGTGAAGGTTTAGTGTGAGCTGTGAAAACACTTAGAAAATTCTAAAGAGGTTATTATTAATATTGCTATTATTAAGAACTGGGGAGTTTGGAAAGCTCTATTTCTGGCTATGCCACTGACTCATGGTACGAGTTTGGTGCATCATTCCCCTGCCCCCTAGGCCTCTTGTGTGAGGGCCTGTGGGGTTGGGGGGGGCGGGCGATGGTCTCAGCAAATGACAATTTCATCATGATCAATATCTTCAAAGAAAAGTCCAAAGATCTGCCCCTCAAAAAGCCTAGACACTTTAAAAGAAGATAAAAATTTTCCTTGAAAGAAATCATGTTGACTTCGTAAGAAGAAAAACGTTTGCTTCTTGGAAAAACTCCAGTCCCCGGGCCCTGTGAATTGGTTCCAGCCCAGGAAATCTGATCAACATCCGGAGGAGAAGCTGAGAGCTCCCCAACTGACAAGCGGGCTGGATTTGTCCCCACTCCCTCCAAGACTTCGCCACCCTTTCCTGCTCAGCCCTCTTGGCACAGGGAAGCTCTGCAAGGAACTTGAAGGAGGGGTGGGCAGGTATGTCATTAATTAGTAAAACCTCGTTTACTTAACAGACATATTCTTAAAGATCTCTTCCAAGGGACATTTTGACATATTACTTTAATTAGCCATAGAAGAATTGAGAGTGCCGAGAGTATAAAATGACCCTTCCTGTGGTTTCCAGTTACTCTTATCTTTGTTTGCACCCAACAAGTACAGTGACAAGGTCACGGGAGTCATTGCAGAGCTAAGAGGTCCTGTTGACTGAGGAAGGGACTGCAGGGACTTCTTCCCTCCTTTACTGCCGCTCCATCTACCTGGAGAGCCTCCCCACTTCGGGAGACTTTCATTGGCATCCCTACCCTCCTTGGGGATAGGCAACATGCCCAGGAACCTGATTCCCTGCCTGGATGGACAGAGGAGCCTTGCAGGGTTCCTGGGAGCAGCCTCAGCTGGTGTTTCTCACAGAAGGCCTGGCCCTGCCCTTGCCTTCCCTGCACTCACGATTGGAGGTAGGAAGTCCCTAGAGGCTCTCCTTAGAGTAGGGTTCTCCAAACATGGAGCCACGGACTGGTACAGTCTGCAGCCTGTTAGGAACCGGGCTGCACAGCTGGAGATGAACGACAGGCATTCGAGTGAAGCTTCATCTGCGGCTCCCCATTGCTCCCATTACTGCTTGAACCTTCTCTCCCTCCACCACTTGTCCATGGAAGAACTGTCTTCCACAAAACCTGTCACTGGTACCAAGAAGGTTGGGAACCTCTGCCTTAGAGGACCAAAGCTACACCATTCCCTGGCCAAATTGGGAGGGTGGACACACACACAGACCTCACCCAGTTCCTGCAGTGAACGTGGTGTGCGTCCTGCAAGTCCAGGGCAGGCCAGCCTCCGGAGGTCAGTCCATGTAATGAGACTTGGTGAGCACAAGGGCCCTTTCTCTCACTTTGCCCCAGGGATGTCATGTTCCCTTGTGCCCTGGTCTCTAAGAACAGACTTTCTTGGAATGGCAATCATGTACCAGTCATCTGAGAAGCTATGTATATCCAAAGAGCCTTTTGCAGGCAGGGAAAGGAGAGTCCCGGAGAAGGAGAAAAGCTGCCTTGCAAGCAGCGGGGGCTGAGACACCATGTCTTTTGTTCTCAAATGCAAATCTAGTGCCTAGCATAGCATTTTGGAGAAGGCAATGGCACCCCACTCCAGTACTCTTGCCTGGAAAATCCCATGGATGGAGGAGCCTGGTAGGCTGCAGTCCATGGGGTCAAGAAGAGTCGGACACAACTGAGTGACTTCACTTTCACTTTTCATTTTCATGCATTGGAGAAGGAAATGGCAACCCACTCCAGTGTTCTTGCCTGGAGAATCCCAGAGATGGGGGAGCCTGGTGGGCTGCCGTCTATGGGGTCGCACAGAGTCAGACACGACTGAAGCAACGCAGCAGCAGCAGCAGCATAGCATTTGGCAGGGGGAGGGGCTCCACAGGTGCTCGGTGGGTGAACTAATGAATGTGTGGATGTAGGAGGCCAGTCTGGAGTAGAGTTGGCCCTTGGTATTAAAGTGAATCTCCAGTCCAGCTTTCTGTCTGGCTCCTTCTTCCCAGAGCTGGCATTTGCCCCAGGGCTCTGTAAACCCACAAAGGTCCTACTGATCAAGCAAGGTCTGAAAGTGAAAGTTGAAGTCATAGCCCTATGGCCTATAGCTTGCCATGCCCCTCTATCCATGGAATTCTCCAGGCAAAAATGCTGGAGTGGGTTGCCATTTCCTCCTCCAGGGATCTTCCCAACCCAGGGACCGAACCTGGGTGTTCTGCATTGCAGGCAGATTCTTCAATGTCTGAGCCACCAGGGAAGCCCCCTCAGGAGCCCACATAGGACCCACACATGACATGGTACCAGCTCTGAGCCTGGACGGGCTGTTTCTCTTCCTCTTCATCTCCTCCAGGTGCTCACCCCCGCCCCCCCCCACCCTGCCCCCCACCCCCCAGCAACCAGGCTGCTCCAGGGAAGCCCAGCGCGGATCTATCTCGGTAGCAGCAAGCTGATAGAATAGATGATCACTTGGATTTCCACCAAAGACAGACTAGGGAATGAATCATTGCTTCACGGCAACATTCCCAGGAGGAAGCTTTTAAATAGCAAGGTCCACTAATGCATTTTAAATGATTTAGGGAAAAAACCTGACCCATAGACACTTAGGCCCAGGAAAGAACTTTGGAGGTCATCCAGGATGTCCAGTCCCCTCTGTGATACTCTCACTCACTGTTTGGAAACATGGCCAGCCTAGCGGCCCTGCACACTGCTGCCCCAAATCTAAAATGCCATTTCTAAACCTGTCTGATCATGACTTCAAACCTCCCGCTCCTCACTCTGAGACAGGCAGGCTCTACAGGCTCCAACTGCTGCCTCCACGTGAGCAAAGAATTATCTGGCCCAGCACATCAGTAATGCTGAGACTGAGAACCCCGGGACCAGTGCACCATTCCTGCCCTCCCTCCTTTCCCCACTGCCCCCTCCTAAGGGCTGGAGCAAGGACTCCTCAGATGGGTCAGTTTGGGAGAACTGGGCATCAAGAGCCCTTTCTGGACTTACCTCCCTGCACATGCTACTCTCTGCCATATGCTGAGCTTAGCCAGGCAGGCTCAGGCCCGCCCCTCCCCACAGGGAGGGCTGCAGGAGGGTACAAGTACATCAGCAAGCACCAGGGACCCCACTCCAAAGCCTGGCCTTCCAAACAGCTGTATGTGTAATGATGGTGGCTTTTTAATCTCTATCTGTCTGAGCCCCACCTGTCTCCTCCCCTCCCCACCTTTCTTCCCCTTCACTAATCCTGAATATGAACAGGGAGGGAAGTGGGATGCTGTTCACTGGACCCTTTCAAACCCCAACAATCAATCTGGAAATCTGGCGTCATATTTGGTTCTTGCTTCCTCCTCATTTTTCACAACTTCTGGATCACTGAGTCAATCTGCTTCACGAATCTCTCTCAAAGCTGCCCAGTCTTTCCATCCACACTGTCAAGGTTCTGCCCCCCTTATCCTTCAGCTAACTAGTGGTAATACTTGTTAACTGCTCCCTGCTTACTCTCATCTTGCCCTGCTTGTAAGTCTCGGAGCTGATCATCACTCTTCAGGCTAATTCAGGGGACCCTGTACACAAGCAAACAGAGATATTTTTTTAATAGCAATTCTTATAACAAGTACTATATGAGGAATGAGTAGTATTAATAGTAACACCTACCTACCATTGGCTACGTACCAGGCACTGCTCCAGCCCCTTATGCGGATAATCTCCTTTAATCCTCATAGTAACCTTAGAAGGTAGGCACTGCTCTTGTCACTCTTTTACAGATGAGGAAACAAAGGCACAGAGAAGTTAAGTAACTTGCCCAAAGTCACACAGCCAGAATGTGGCAGAGCCAGGATCTATGTCCAAGCCAACTGGCTCCAGAATTGATGTCTTTGGACACTACACTAAATAATCTCTTTCACTAAACGGTCTTTCTCACTTGATCTTAAACCAAGTGAGATGGGAACACACAGTGGAAGGAGCAAGCATCTGCCTGGGGCTGCCAAGGAAGGCCTAGGAGAGAGGCACTGAAGGACTGGCCAGAGGGACAAGGTGAAGAAAGCATTCCAGGCAGAGGAGCCAGCGTGTGCATGGCGGCCGAGCAGGGTCATGCAGCCCAGGAGGCTCGGTGTGGCTGGGGTGGGACAGGTGCTGAGAAAGGGTACAGCTAGGAGGTCACTGCAGACGGTGCCTGCAGCCATGAAATTAAAAGACGCTTACTCCTTGGAAGGAAAGTTATGACCAACCTAGATAGCATATTCAAAAGCAGAGACATTACTTTGCCAACAAAGGTCCGTCTAGTCAAGGCTATGGTTTTTCCTGTGATCATGTATGGATATGAGAGTTGGACTGTGAAGAAGGCTGAGCGCCGAAGAATTGATGCTTTTGAACTGTGATGTTGGAGAAGACTCTTGAGAGTCCCTTGGACTGCAAGGAGATCCAACCAGTCCATTCTGAAGGAGATCAGCCCTGGGATTTCTTTGGAGGGAATGATGCTGAAGCTGAAACTCCAGTACTCTGGCCACCTCATGAGAAGAGTTGACTCATTGGAAAAGACTCTGCTGCTGGGAGGGATTAGGGGCAGGAGGAGAAGGGGACGACAGAAGATGAGATGGCTGGATGGCATCACTGACTCAATGGATGTGAGTCTGGGTGAACTCCGGGAGTTGGTGATGGACAGGGAGGTCTGGCGTGCTGCGATTCATGGGGTCTCAAAGAGTCGGACACGACTGAGCGACTGAACTGAACTGCGGAGGTTGGAAAAGGCTGTGGATGCCTCATGTACAGCAAAAGGGTTAGGGATGACCTTGCTGGAGAGACATATTGGAAAGATGGCCTCAGTGGAGGGAAAGGCAGGGGCTGCCATTCAGTCACTCACTCAGTTATTCACTTCCTGGTCTCGTGTACCTCTGCCAAGCACTGTCCGAGCATTGAGAAAACAGCTGAGAACAAAGTAAAGTTCTTGCCCCAGCGGAGCATACATTCTAATGCCTCAGTCATTGGCATTTCTCCACACTGTCCCCTGTCCCCTCTTCTGCCTTGCCAGCCTGGAAGACAAAAGACAGCCCTTCTGCACCTCTATGTCCTATGCATCTTCCCTAGCACCATGAAAATATAAGGCTTCCTCTTCCTTCCCTCTACCTGGGGAGAGCTCCCGATGCTGCCTGAGGCTGCACTTACAGGAAAGAGACTTGGTCCTAGTCCAGAACGAGGCAGATGAAAACTCAGGGGACCCAGGCTGGGAGGCGCCAGAGAGACCAGCAGGCTAATGAAATGGTGTTTCTGCAAGTGCGAAGACAAGTGGAGTCTCCCAGCCTCACGCACAAGGCGCCATAGGTCCTTAATGAGTATTATTAACTGCTTGGACTTCCGGGTCTCTAAAATGGGAAATGAAATGAGATAATGCATGCCCAGTGCCTGGCAAACAAAGTCAGTACTTGGAAGGTAATGGCGACAGCAAGGATGCTATTGCTACTGATAAGTGTTTTTCGAATGAATGAACGCCTCTCAGGAGATGGAGTCCAGGCCCACCAGGTGCTCCCGTCCTGTGGTGGCTGCCAAACGTTCAGTGGAACTCACAGGGCTGTCAGACTTTGAGGCGTAGACTGGCTTCTATTGCTGATTTGTCTAGGGACCCTGATAGAGTTCTTTGACTTTTTAAACACTGCTTTCCAAACGCAAAACCTCTCAGTTTATAGTCATATACACATCCAATCTTCAAGCATTTTGCAGATGTTAAGGGCCAGGTTAGAGATGATGCCTGAGGCATGGCTTCTGACCTCAAGGAGCTTACGGTCCACTAGGGACGAGACATGATACAGGGGTAGGTATTCAGAGTAGCAACAGGTAGAAAGAGCAGAGAGCCCATAGGAAGGAGGGTATTGAGGTGGTGGGGAGTGGGAAGAGCAGGCAGGAAAGGCCCCCTGGAAAAGAGGAATGATGCACTGGTCCAGGAGCTTTCAATCTCAGCGTTACTGACATGCTGGGCCAGATAATTCTTTGCTGTAGAGGGCTATCCTATCCACTGCCAGCCGCATCCCTGGCCTCTCCCCACTAGGTGCCAATAGCACCCCCCTTCCCTGGTTGGGGCAACCAAAAATGTATCCAGGCATTGCCAGATACTGAGGGCAAGGGAGGCAAATTGCCCTTGGTTGAGAACCGGTGCCCTTGGCCAATGGAAGGTCCTCTGGATGGGAACCCAAAGAAGGAAAAATGAGTGCTCCCTCTAACTCATGACCCAGAGTGTGGGACCTCTAAATAGGCAGTGCTAGGAGGGCAGGTTGGGGTGACATCTGGTTCTCCAGACTTTGAGGAATCTGATGTCTTCTTTCTCGTCTCCTCCTGCTTCTCCTGATTCAGCTAACTTAGCATCGTTTACCGCTCAGCTACACCACCCCACCTACCTGCGTGGAAATGTTCTTCTTCTCCTCCACGTGGCTAATCTAGATATCTTTGTTCCCCTTCCTCCACAGCACCCCTCCCCTTGTACTGCAAATGTTGACCAGCTTTCTCCCTGGAACCTGGGCACGGAGCACAGTCCCCAGCTCATGGAGCAGGGCAGCTGGGGCGGGGGGGGGCACACAGAAAGTGTCACTGTGGGTCAGTGAGCTCCCCAAGCTCTCCTCCGAGGAGCCTCAGTCCCAGGCACTCCTTAGCGAGTCTCTGTGGGTCCCTGGTGGCCCAGTGCATGCAGGGTGGAGTGCTCCACGGCTGCTTCTCTTCCTCTAGCCTCTGCTCTCCTGCAGCTTCTGGAAAGGGCCTGTGCTCCCCGCTGGTTCCCACATCTGAAGCATTCGGGGCTCTTGCTTTTGTAAGAGTTCAGGGCGGTGTCCTTGGCGCTTGCGATCATTGCTAAAAAACTGCTTGCCCTAAAAATTGCCCTGGAAGCCTCTCCCCACAGCTGGCTGACCCCACATCAGAGATCTAGGTTGCTTGGTTACCAGTTTTCAGACCCAATTCAGGAAAGTCCCGAGGCCGCAGAAAACTGAGTTTGGCTGCATGTGACCTGCAGCCAATGTCTAAAGACTGCCTAACTTAAAGCTATCTGTGTGAACGGCGAGAAAAGAAGCAGTGAGCCTGGCCTCCGAGAGGCACTCCCTAGCTCACTTAACCCTTAAACCCACAGCACGTCATAGGATTCCCATGTTACAGACGAGGATATTTGAGATCAGAAAGGTGAAGGAACATGCTCAAGGTCGCCTGCTACTTTCTGGTGGGTCCAAGTCCAGCCCCCTGACTCTGCTCTTTATTTATTTATTTTTCTCTATCTCACTGAGGATTATTCAAGACATCTGCTTATGGAACATTTTTAAGAGATTATTACAAAGCAATTCTTCCCACTTCCTGAAACACAAGTCCTACCGCCTCTCACCCTTGTTAAGACCCCTCTCTGCTCCCTCCTTCCACCTCCCCTGCAGGAACAGCCTGGGTGCTCACGCCCTGCGTCCTCTGCCCAAACTCTACCCTTGGTATTTATCCTCACCTTCCCTGGGCTATGCTGCCCCTGGATCCTCCCATGGCACTTACATCAGTTACTACTTAACGCCACTCCTGCCTGTAGATACATAGAAGGTGCTTGATATACAGCATTCAAGAAAGCAAAAAACATTCAGTTCAACCCGCTTTTTAAAATTCTATTTTTAGCTTTTCTCCACGTTCTTCTAGAAGATTGAGATGTTCACAGTCGTGTGACAGGAGGTTTCTGAGCCAGCCCTGTAAAATGTAGGGTCACCCTGCACCTGCTGGCCTTCTGCTCCAGGCAGTACCATCCTGCTCTGCTTTCTTCCCCAAACTCCATATCCTGCCTCCTCCTATGATACTCTCTGGCTAAATAGATTTTCCTGATAGACCTCAACAAGCTGGTGATGAATTCTGGTAGCAGAAACATTTTTCACTTCAACTCCAATTGCAGCTTACACTCCCATCTGGGGACCACGAATCTGGGGTAGTGGTTCTCAGTTCAGGCTGAGAATCTGGGTGCAGAACCATTAACATAATCAGGGGAGCTTCTAAAAATACAGTATGTGGCACCCGAGTCCTGCCCCAGACCAGTTATATCAGAAACTGGGGTAAAGGATCTGGGCAGCAACCTATCTCTAAAAACTCCCCATGTGAGTTGACTGGGCAGCTGGGGTTCCAACTCATCAGTCTAGAACCTTACTTCTGAAAATGGAGTCTTGGGACCAGCAGCCTCAGCATCACCTGAAGGCTTGTTAGAATGCAGAATCTCAGGCCCCGCCCCAGACCCACCAAATCAGAATCTGCGTTTTACCTTGACCCTCAGGTGATTTGTAAGCATGTTACAGTTTAAGAAGCACTGCTTTGGAGAAAGAACAGTTTCAAAATAACTGTGTAACAAGTTGCAAGCAATTTCTGCTGATTCGCATTATCATTTGGACAGTCCTTCCTTCTTCCGTTTAACAAACGTTAAGTGCCTCCGAGTGCTCTATACCAGGATGGTTTGGGTTTGGGGAAACACACCGGCATGCTTATTCATCTTGGCTTGCAAATTCCTGCCCATACCCCATTTCCTCTAGGCTCTGGCCATTAATAATAGCTGTCTATTGCCTACTAGGGAGAAGGCAATGGCAACCCACTCCAGTACTCTTGCCTGGAAAATCCCATGGATGGAGGAGCCTGGTAGGCTGCAGTCCATGGGGTTGATAGGAGTTGGACATGACTGAGCAGCTTCACTTTCACTTTTCAGTTTCATGTGTTGGAGAAGGCAATGGCAACCCACTCCAGTGTTCTTGCCTGGAGAATCCCAGGGACGGGGGGAGCCTGGTGGGCTGCTGTCTATGGGGCTGTACAGAGTTGGACATGACTGAAGTGACTTAGCAGCAGCAGCAGCAGCATTGCCTACTAGACCTGATGACATCCCCTGCCCCTGCCACCACTCCAGTTCCAACCTTTTCCTTCTTCTCAATTCTTTATCAAAATTAAAGTCAGAATCTCTCTTTGTCACTCACTATCAATTGTGGTAATTTGACTTTGAGCTGAAGACACCTAGTACTTCGAATATCTAATGATCAATGAGCTTGCAGCCCTAGGATTGGTTTCAGAGTCTTAGATCTAGAAGCAGAGAAGTTTCTTAAACTAATCACTATAGTATATATGTATGGCTTATGGACCATAAATGTGTAGTTTATGGACCAGGACCGTCAGAATCACGTGGGAGCTTATTCAAAATATAGATTCTTGGGCCCTCCTGCAGATTAATTGAATCAGAAACTGCATTTCAGCAAGACTCGCAGGTGATTCATATAGTACATATTAAAGTTTGAGACCTCTTTCAAAAGGACTTGTGCCCACTGTATACTGTTGTATTCAGTGCCCCTGACCCCGCAGCAGGCCACTGTTGACCCACGCCTCCACCATAGACTCCTGGACACAGACAGGCACGTCTGGCTCAGTCTCTTGTGGGGACACTGCTCCTTTCTCCTGGGTCCTGGTGCACACAGGGTTTTGTTTGTGCCCTCCAAGAGTCTGTTTCCCTATTCCTGTGGAAGTCCTATAATCAATACCTCTGGCCTCCAGAGTCAAAGCTGGGGGTTCTCAGTCCCTTTGCCAGATCCCCAGGTTGGGAAATCTGTTGTGGGTCCTAGAACTTTCTTAACAGTGTGAGAATTTCTTTGGTATAATTGTTCTGTGGTTTGTGGGTCGTCTGCTCGGCAGGTCTATGGTGGGGCTAATGGTGACCTCCTCCAAGAGCTTCCTAAGTGATCAATGCAAAGAAATAGAGGAAAACAATAGAATGGGAAAGACTGGAGATCTCTTCAAGAAAATTAGAGATACCAAGGGAATATTTCATGCAAAGATGGGCACAATAAAGGACAGAAACTGTACAGACCTAACAGAAGCAGAAGATATTAAGAAGAGGTGGCAAGAATAAACAGAACTACACAAAAAAAAGATCTTAATGACCCAGATAACCATGATGGTGTGATCACTCACCTAGAGCCAGACATCCTGGAGTGTGAAGAAAAGTGGACCTTGGAAAGCATCACTACAAACAAAGCTAGTGGAGGTGGTGGAATTCCAGTTGAGCTATTTCAAATCCTAAAAGATGATGCTGTGAAAGTGCTGCACTCAATATGCCAGCAAATTTGGAAAACTCAGCAGTGGCCACAGGACTGGAAAAGGTCGGTTTTCTTCCAATCCCAAAGAAAGGCAATGCCAAAAAATGTTCAAACTGCCTCACAGTTGCACTCATCTCACACGCTGGCAAAGTAATGCTCAAAATTCTCCAAACTAGGCTTCAATAGTTCATGAACTGAGAACTCCCAGATGTTCAAGCTGTATTTAGAAAAGGCAGAGGAACCAGAGATCAAATTGCCGACATCTGTTGGACCATCAAAAAAGCAAGAGAGTTCCAGAAAAACATCTACTCCTGCTTTATTGACTACACCAAAGCCTTTGACTGTGTGGATCACAACAATATGGAAAATTCTTAGAGAGATGGGAATACCAGACCACCTTACCTGCCTCCTGAGAAATGTGTATGCAGGTCAAGAAGCAACAGTTAGAACTGGACATGGAACAACAGACTGGTTCCAAATTGAGAAAGGAGTACATCAAGGCTGTATATTGTCACCCTGCTTATTTAACTTATATCTGGAGTACATGATGCAAAATGCCAGGCTGGATGAAGCACAAGCTGGAATCAAGATTGCTGGGAGAAATATCAATAACCTCAAATATGCAGATGACACCACCCTTATGGCAGAAAGCAAAGAGGAACTAAAGAGTTTCTTGAGGAAGGTGAAAGAGGAGAGTAAAAAGGCTGGCTTAAAACTCAACATTCAGAAAACTAAGATCATGGCATCTGGTCCCATCACTTCATGGCAAAGATATGGGGAAACAATGGAAACAGTGAGAGACCTTATTTTCTGGGGCTCCAAAATTACTGCAGATGGTGACTGCAGCCATGAAATTAAAAGGCACTTGTTCCTTGGAAGAAAAGCTATGACCAACCTAGACAGCATATTAAAAAGCAGAGACATTACTTTGCCGACAAAGGTCCGTCTAGTCAAAGCTATGGTTTTTCCAGTAGTCATGTATGTATGTGGGAGTTGGAGCATAAAGAAAGCTGAGTGCCAAAGAATAGATGCATTTTTGAACTGCAGTGTTGGAAAAGACTTGAGAGTCCCTTGGACTGCAAGGAGATCAAACCAGTCAATCCTAAAGGAAGTCAGTCCTGAATATTTTGGCCACCTGATGCAAAGAACTGACTCCTTAGAAAAGACCCCAGTGCTGGGAAAGATTGAAGGAAGGAGGAGAAGAGAACCAGATGGTTGGATATCATCACTGACTCGATGGACATGAGTTTAAGCAAGCTCTGGGAGTTGGTGAAGGACAAGGAAGCCTGGCGTGCTGCAGTCCATGGGGTTGCAAAGAGTCAGACACAACTGAGCAACTGAACTGAAAGTTTGAGAAGCACTTAAGCCCTGGTATAGAACTGTGTTTCTTAAATTTTGCAAATTAGAACCATATAGGGAGCTTCTAAAGTTCTGATGCCCCCACTGCATCTTATGCCAAGTAAGTGAGAATACCTTGGGTTGAAGCCCAGGCATAAGTATTTTTTTATTATGGTAAAATATACATAACATAAAATTTACTGTTTTGGTCATTTGTAAGTATTTGATTCAGCGATATTAAATACACTCTTGTTGTCATACAAACATCACTCCCATCCATCTCCAGAGCTTTTCATCTTCCCAAACTGAAACTCTATAACCATTCAACACTAACTTCCCATTCCCCTCTCCTCCCAGCCCCTGGTAACCACCATCTACTTTCTGCCTCAATGAATTTGAGTATTCCATGTACTCCATATAAGTGGAATCATACGGTATTTGTCTTTTGTGACTGGCTTCTTTCACTCAGCATGATGTCTTCTAGGTTCATTCATGTTGTAGCATGTGTCAGAATTTCCTTCCTTGTTAAGGCATGTCATATTCCATTGTAGGTATTTGCCACACTTGGGACATGTAGATTGATGCACACTTGGGCTCCTGTAACTTGCTTGTGGCTATGGTGAATAATACAGTTACAAACTGGGGTATACAATTATCTGTTCAAGTCCCTTCTTTCGATTCTTTTGGGTATATACCCAGAAATGGAATTGCTAGATCACTTGGTAATTGTTTTTTGGACTTTTTTGAAGAACTGCTGCTGTACAGCAGTTTTCCACAGCAGCTGCACCATTTTACAGTCCCATCAGCAATGCATATGGGTCCCAATTTCTCCACATCCTCACCAACAATTGTTATTTTCTGGTTTTTTGATTATAGCTATTCTAATGGATGCAATGCTATGCTAAGTCACTTCAGTCGTGTCCAACTCTGTGCGACCCCATAGACGGCAGCCCACCAGGCTCCCCTGTGCCTGGGATTCTCCAGGCAAGAACACTGGAGTGGCTTGCCATTTGTGTTATCTTATTGTGGGTTTGAGTTGCATTTCCCTAATGATTAGTGACATTGAGCATCTTCTTTTATACTTATTGACCAGTTGTGTATTTTCCTTGAAGAAATCTTTATTCAGGTCTTTTGAATTGGGATCTTTTGTTGTTGTTGAGTTACAGGAGTTCTTTATATATTCTGGATATTAATCCTTTATCACATATATGATTTGCAAATATTTTCTCCCATTCCATGGGTTGCCTTTTCACTCTATTGATAGCATCCTGTGATGCACAAAAGTTTTAAATTTGATGTAGTCCATTTAATCTGTTTTCTTCTGTTGCCTGTGCTTTTGGTGTCATAGCCAAGAAATTATTTTCAGACATGGGTATTTTTTAAAGCTCCTCAAGTGATTTCATTATACAGCTAAGGTTGAGCAGTGTGTCTCAAACTTTAATATGCATTTAGACCACCTGAAATCTTGTTAAAATGCACATTTTGATTTATTAAGTCTGGGGTAGGGCCCATGACTCTGCATATCTAAGAAACTCCTAGCTGATGCTTATGCTACTGGTCTGGGGACCACTGAGCAGCCAGGGTATAGAGGAGCATTTCAGTGATTTCCTTCATCTGAGGCCTGAGATAGAGGGGGAATATTTGCCAGGCTTTTTCCTAAGTTTCCCACTATACCTCTTCCCCAACAGGCCCTCAGCTGACCCTCTAACTTTCAACTGGTGCTGAGCAGCCCTGGTGGGTACACTAAGCGCCTTTGGCATAGCAGAAAAATTAAAAATAAAGGACCTGTTCCCCCCACTCCACTCTCAGCCCACCCCCTAGGGAGACCATCCACTGGTCTGCCTCTGCTCAATGCATTCACTTCCACGCTAATGATGGCCAGTTCCTGTCTGGCCTTGGCCCCTGTAAGGAAACCGCTATAGAGCTCTGCTGAAAAGCTGTTTGGCTCAAAATATATTTATTAATAATATGCTCAGAAAGGAAAACCACACAGGTTGGTCTGAAGTTTATGGAAAAAGCTGGGGAGAAAAACTGCCAAAGGCCTGCTTCTAAAAAAAATTAATTAATCCATCATAGAATTTTAGAGCCAGAAAGGACCTTTAGAGATCTACTCCCAAACCCTCATTCTGGAGAAGGAAGCTGGCACCCAGTGAGGCTATGACTTGCTCAAGGCCATCAAGCAAAATAGAGGTCAGCCCATAGGTGTGTTATTTCTTTTCAGTCTAGCTTTAGGTTGCGTGTGTGCTAAGGCACTTCAGTTGTGTCCGACTCTTTGCAATCTCATGGCCTGTAGCCCGCCAGGCTCCTCTGTCCATGAGGATTCTCCGGGCAAGAATACTGGAGTGGGTTGCCATTCCCTTCTACAGGGGATCTTCCTGACCCAGGGATCGAACCTGGTTCTCTTATGTCTCCTGCATTGGCAGTTGAGTTCTTTACCCACTGAACCACCTGGAAAGCCCAGGTTTAGGTTATTTATATGGAAACGGATAACACAGAGTAGCTACTTCTTTCAGATGGCTCCTTTAATTAAAGCTTTTACTTTTCAAAAAAAGATAAATCAAGAGGCTGGATTTTTGCCCTTCATGGCCTTCATTAGAAAATCTCTACCTGATGTTTATATGACCCTAATAGGACCCTTATACGACCTACCACTCCCTGGTGGCAGTGACCCAAATTTCAGGCACAGTGCTAGGAGGAACTTAAGATCTTCTAGAAGGCATGCTCAGTACTGCTTTTCCTTCCATGTCCATTGCAAATGTTGTAAGCTGTTCACAGTACTCTTTCAAGCCACTGCCAATCAGTTTGGCTGTCAAGCTGAAATTCATTTGCCACCCCTACACTAGAGTTCATACCTTGAAAAGCCCTGTGACCTTCAGATCCACCCTACATTTCAACATGTTTATACTGGTTATTAAATACTCTTTAGCTTCTCATTACCCCACCCCACCCCAGCTGCTCATTAATCCAATTATGAGTTCCCTTTATCCAACCAAACTTCTTGCCAAGATGGGGTCTCTCGGAGTGATGTGTTTGTCTTTGGTGATTAGACAGCGCAGTAGATGATGCTGTCATGTTCAGACATCTCTGTAATTGGGACTGACCTCACTCTGATAGTGCAACACCCAGCATGTGCCCTCTGAACACGGTTCAAGAACTTCCTTCCCAGGAAGGCTCACCGAGGTTAGTTTCTACGCTGCAGTTGGAGCCCTGCCCCTGTGTCTCTCTTCAGCCTCTCCAGTGAGGCATTAGAGGGGCTTCTGAATCACGTTTAGCTCTGAAGACAGTGCCTGGGCCTTTCCTTTTGATCTCTTGGTTCCGAACTGGAGAAAGCTCCTATGCTGGCAGGAGTGTCTGTCTCCATCTGGGGAGTCAGTCTTCAGATCCTCTCTTCATTAAGACATCAGCCTCACTCAGCCTTGCTCTTGGCTGCCAGACACACTGACAAGCCAGCAGGAAAAGCTCCATCAGGAAGAGGTGTGCCGCCCTCTGAAGGCTTTGCCTGGGGGACTGGACCTGGGCAGACTTCGTAGGACTTGTCCCAGGGGAGCCTTTGGAACACTCTGTGAGCTCTGACTCTAAGCCTGCAGGCAGCATCTCAGGGTGGTGCCGTCTCTAGTGTTCTAAGTGTCTTCATTGCTCACGAAAGGAGAGGGTGGAGTCCTTCCACTTCCTTGGCCATTCTCATTCGTCTCCTGGGTGGCTGCCGCCAGCTCCCATAGCCCCAGGCTGTTTGGCAAAACCCTGAGTTATGTTAGAAATATAATAATGAATTATACAATGGATTATACATAATTAATTTATAATAAAACACACACAATGGTTTAATTTCTCCGAGTGAATGATGTGCCGCCCGCCAGTTCCTGCTGGGATGCATTCCATAACTGACTGCTTCCTGGTCTGGAGGCGACGGCCAGTGGCCCTAGGGAGGGACCTTGGCAGGGGAACCTTTCAAGTCACAGATTCTGTCTGGGCTACCTCTGGGTCAGTCCCACACAAGGATAATCCTTTACTTTCTCTGCTATTGTGGATGTGGACCCTCACGGGGGTCTTACCTGTCCCTGGATCATCTGAGATCTGTTATTTTCTTCTTTCTCCCAGAGCATGAAAGATGCATGTGTATTTCTCCTTCCCTTCCTTCCTTCCCTCCCGAATATGTGTTGAGTGTCTCTTATGTGCCAGACACTGTCCTTGGCTTGATGTGCATCCATGAACAAAACAGACCACGATCCTTGCCCTGGTGGAGCTTATGTTCTAGCTGAGGGAAACAGACACTAAATAATAAAACATGATGAATGAGGAACTCATCTGGCATGTTATAAAGTGACAGATGCTGTAGAAAACAAAAAGGCAGAGGAGCATAAGGGTGACCTCAGTGATGGGGGCAGCTCACAGTTTGAAAGAGCATAGCCAGGATGGGTCTTGTGGAGAAGTGGTAGCCTAGGGTTTACCAAGCCCTCCAGGAAGCGGGAAGAAAGGCACTTCCATGCCAACCTGGGATTCGATTTTCCTGGGCCGCTTTCCGTCAGTAACATTTGTAACTTCTGGTTTCAGATGTTCCAGGTGTTTCTATTCCTGCTGCTGCTGTGGTTTCTGCCCCTGACTGAGGGGTCCCAGGGGGCTGAACCCATGTTCACGGCAGTCACCAACTCAGTCCTGCCTCCTGACTATGACAGCAACCCCACCCAGCTCAACTACGGAGTGGCAGTGACTGATGTGGATCGTGATGGGGACTTTGAGATCGTTGTGGCTGGGTAAGTGCCTCTTACCTTGAGTTTGACAGATATATCAGTCAGCTTTTGCTACAATAGGGCCGGATAACAAATAACGCCAAGAACCCAATGGCTGGCAAGAACACACATTCTCACTCACATCGGTCTTGGCTGGGCTCAGCTGGGGTCTGGTAGGCTGCATCCTTGCCCTTTTGCTGTAGCAGTGAATTGGGATGGAGGGTAGACTGGAAGAAAGCGATTTGATCCACAGGCTTTCCAGAGAGAAGATTTGAATGCTGTGCTTCAAGGCATTCTGTTCATATTTCAACTGCCTTAATTATACCAGTGTTACTTCCTTACCAATGAGACTGTAGAATCTCTATATGGGAGGGGCTTGAGGGTAGCAGTTATGATAGAGGGGGATGCTCAAAGCTGCCTTTGCATGGCATTTTACACAAGATTAAGAAATCATTAATTGCCTGTTTCAGAGAAGGGAGAAATATGGGGGTGAAGAGGGATGGCTAAAATCCCTCTAAACCATGCCTTGGTACCTCTGCTCCCTTCTCTCCTGAGAAGCAACATTGTGTAGCAAGAAAAGATTTGTGTTCATGCCCTAGATCTACAGCTTTCTAGTTGCATGACCTTGAGTGAGCACCTTGTGCCCTGAGATTCAGATGTATCATCTGCAAAAATGGGGATAGCAATGCGCTTCCTTGTCCTGTTAAAAGCTTTAACAGGCTATTGCACCTGACAGTTCATTGTAAGTTCTGCCAGTTGCCATTAATAATCATTATTTATGGAGCACAGATATGTGCCAGACACCGTGCTAAGCCTTTCACATACACTGTCTTATCCTCCTGACAACACTATGAAGTGAATAGACAAGAAGAGGAAATTACGGTTCAGAGACAGGGAGTGACTTGCCCTCCATCAGGTAAATAGTAAGAGGATGAGTCAGGATTTGAACCCCAAGGCTCCGTAACTATAGAGCTGCTTAAGTACATTGTACAAAGTTTAGTTATCACTGCAAAAATCAGCCAATCAATAAAAACACAACAGGGGCCTGTCAACCTCATTCTGGAAGGCCCGAGTTTTTATGGCCGCACTGAACAAAGTAAATGGCAAGTAACATTATTTGTAGCCATTGCATGTAACAGTAGAAAGTATTGACTTTGGAACCAGAAAACCTGGTTTTAATCCTGTCCCATCCAATAATTGTGTTCCATGTGCAAATTACTTAAAGTGGGGAAAGCTCCACCTTCCACATCTGTAAAATGGGTATGTTGAAATCTACCCCCGCCTACCACACATGGTGAGGATCAGTGGTAATGACGTATAGACAAGATACTTTGTAAGTGCATTTCTTCCTTTTTTTATTCTACCCCCAAAAGAGTAGAAATTCCTAGATTCTAGGTTCTCCTGGAAGTCTAGATTAGTGGCTGACAAACAGAACTTTCTATGATGATGTAGAAGTTCTATGTTGGTTCTGTCCAATATAGTGTCCACGGGCATGAGACTGTTGAGCACTTGAAATGTGGCTACTGTGACCAAGGAACTGGACTTTATTTCATTGTAACAGCACAGCTCTGGGACATCAGAAGGAAAAACTAGAGAGCAGAATGTGATAGAAAAAACGGAAACGGTTGTAATGATCCCCTTATTACCAGATCCCCTTATTACCTGTGCAGGTTTGGGGCCAGGCAGCTTGTCTGTGTTCAGGTCTGTGGCTGTCCAGTGACTGTCTAAATCCAAAAAAAGTCTTCTTGGCCAAATCCCGCCAACTGGAGCCTGTGCCCACTGCACCAGGGTCTCTGGGTGAGGGGCTGTGAGGCACTCCTGAGATGTTCTGGTTGGTCCTGCCTCCTGCCAGGTGACACCAGCCTCCCTCTGTAGGCACTGGGAGCCAACAGAGGACAAAGAACAGTGAGGCAACTTCCCTGCTTCCCATCCTTCCCTCCTCTGGGGCCCCTACAAGTTACTGTGATGAGTAGGCTCTCCTTTCATCTTGGACGGTGGGCCACCACCTCAGATTTCCATCCCATCCAACCCTTTGAGTTGCAGGGGATGGTTACTGCATCTCCTGAGCATCCTGCTTTTTGCTTTCCCAGTGCTGGGCATTCGCTTCATCTTCTCTTTCTTTTATTTTTTTAAAATAATTTTTAAAATTTATTTATGTGTTTGTTTTTTATTTTGCTGGGACTTCACTGCTGTGAGGGCTTCTCCGTAGTTGTGATAAGTAGGGCCTACTCTAGTTGCAGGGCATGGACTCCTCATTGCTGTGGCTTCTCTTGTTGCAGACCATGGACTTCAGGGTGTGCAAGCTTCAGTGGCTGCAGCATGTGAGCTCAATGGTTGCAGCTCCCAGACCCTAGAACAGGGGCTCAATAGTTGTGGTACACAGGCTTAGCTGCTTCTCAGTATGTGGTATCTTCCTGCACTAGGGATTGAACCCTTCATGTCTCCTGCACTGGCAGGCAGATTCTTTACCACTGAGCCACCAGGGAAGCCCTCCCCTTTCCTTTATACTTATTTGTCTGGTCTCAGTTGTGGCATGCAGGACCTTAAGTGAGGCACTTGGGCTTCTCTCCAAGTGTGACACGTGGGCTTTGTTGCCCTGCAGAATGTGGGATCTTAGTTCCCTGACCAGGGATCAAACCCACATCCCCTGCACTGGACGAAGGATTCTTAACCACTGGACCACCAGGGAAGTCCCTCATCCTCCTTTCCAATGAAGCTTTTTCACTTTCTGTTCCAAGGAACTCAATAAATTTACTTTTGTGTCTTCTCCGGTAGAGAAGCTAGATCATCTTTCATAGGCAGTTTAGAGTAGATGTCCAAACATCTACACAGGAAGCTTGCTGCTTCCTGTGGGGCCTGCAGCACTTTGGAGTCAAACTCCAGAAAAGCAACCCAGACCATCCTGAATCAATCATAATTCAGGGAAAGATTGAGCCAGGCGGCTCCTAACTGAGAAAGTTTGGATTGCTGGGTGTTCTAAAAGATGATATTGGCTCACCCCTAGCAAAGGGCTTCCCAGGTGGCATTAGTGGTAAAGAACCCGCCTGCCAATGAGAATCCACATAAGAAATGCAGATTCAATCCCTAGGTCGGGAAGATCCCTTAGAGTAGGGCCTGGCAACCCACTCCAGTATTCTTGCCTGGAGAATCCCATGGACAGAGGTGGCTGAAGGGCTATAATCCATAGGGTTGCAAAGAGTCAGACAAGACTGAAGCAACTTAGCACGCATGCATGCACCCCCAGCAAAAAAGAAGAGTTGCACAGAGGGCAGGATGGTGAAATTGGGCAGCCTCCCAGCTCTAGGTCAGGCCTTCTTTGTGGCTGTTATGAAGCACTGTGAATTCTCAGAGCGTCAGAAAGACACGTTCTAATTTAAGTACCAAAATACATTCCAAAGGCAAATTATAACTTTTTATTATCTTCAGCTCAGGATGATTTGTCACTGTCTTTCTTCTTTGGGCTGGATAACCAGGAGTTGACTATACAGACATATTTAAATCAGAACCTTGGGAGGTCATTCGGTCCACCCCTTGCCTTCCAGTAAGGTCACACCTATGGGTTTTGGAGGCTCCATTTATTTAAAGCCTTTCAAGGGAATGTGTGCAAACTTTTCATAATCCAGCTGAATAACTTATGTTAAAAAATCTTTCTGATTAATCTCAACCCGTCATATTTGAGCTTAGTAAGCCATTTCTTTTAACTTTTGCCTTGCTATTATTACCTTTGAAGATATAAACCAAGTAAGTGGTCACTACCCTTTCAGATAATGACAGCTAGGATCATTGCTCGGCCTTTCATGCCCTGTGGACTCCTTGGCAGTATTTCTGATTTTGACTTTTATTCAGTTCCATCCACCCTACACCCATATTTGGAGTTTCCCTGGTGACTCAGGCAGTAAAGAATCTGCCTGTAATGTGGGAGACCTGGGTTCATCCCTGGGTCATTTGGGAAGATACCCTGGGTCGTTTGGGAAGATACCCTGGGGAAGGGAATGGCTACCAACTCCAGTATTCTTGCCTGGAGAATTCCATGGACAGAGAAGCCTGGTGTGCTACAGTCCATAGGGTCAGAAAGAGTCAGACACGACTGAGCGACTAACACATACCAGTATTTAACTCTGTTTCCTTCTCTGTTTGATGGTAGAGGCTGTTTAGGAATCACATAGAGGGAATTGAAACTTTAAAAAATGGAATGTGAATGCCTTTACGTGGGCACCTGGGGTCCAGCTCCTGAGAGGCACACTCTCTATTATCGTATAGACCTTTCCATTAGCTGGCCCCTGAAGGCATCTGCGTTTCAACCCCTGGGATAATGGCCAGCTCTTCAGTTTATAAGACGCGCTGTACTTGAACTTGTCTTGGATTTGTTGACCTTGTAGCGTGTCTGATTCCAGCCCTGTTGCTTTGAGTATTTACTCTTTGAATAGGTTTGTTTTGTTTTGCTTTCTTGGTATCCTCATTCTGAGTATTGATGGCATTGATTTTGAACATGTTGCGGGTGAGTTTGTGTTGTACTTCAGAGTCCTACGTTAATTGTGATGGAAGGCGTGTGCTTTCATCCGACCCCGGGAGGAGCAGACAGTGACCGCCCTTTGTTCTGCGGGGATGGGGGAGGGAGAGGGACGGCTCTGCTCCTCCGCCACAGCTGGGCGAGTGCCTCCGCATGTGGAGGGCTTATCTGTTAACCGGCAGGTGCGTGATTGCGGGTCTGCCTACAGTCTCTTCCCTGCGGGGTGAGGGGAGGATTTGATCACCCCCGGAGACGTTGGTGCACGAACAGACCATTGAAGATCTTCGAGATGAGTTCCCTGGGTAAATAAAAAACCCGGTGGCTCCTCCTTTTCTCAGTGGAACTAAACACCCAATCTACAGTCTCATGCAGTCTGGAACAGAATCCCTGTTGGTGTCAATCTTGCACAATTCCTTCAGAGGAGCTTTTGCTTCCTGGGATATCCCCAGAGGTCTGAGATAAACCCTCTACACTGTCAGTTTCCAAGAAGTTTTCCCCAAATGGAAAGATTGCAGTGGTTGTAAAATTTAAATTACGATTTAGATCAGTTTTTATACACAAAGAGCATCCACTTGATAAAACCTTAGTGCATTCCTCACACTCGGAAGGGTTTCATTTAAAGGGATGCTACATATTGTAAACCAGCGTTTCATTTTTTCTTAATTTTGTAACTATGTCAGAAGACTTTTAAAATTTACTAAAATTAATTGAATTACTTAAAAGGCAAACTGATTCAATTACCAAATTAGTCATAATAATATGAGAGATATTTTTGCCATTATAAGTAATAAGAACAATGATAAAGAATGATATATTTATCTATGATTTAACCAAAGCAGCATTTATGGATTTTATTACAAGCATCTATAGATATATGTGGTATCTATAGGTGGCGTCATCGACTCAATGGACATGCTACTGCTGCTACTGCTAAGTCACTTCAGTCGTGTCCGACTCTGTGCGACCCCATAGATGGCAGCCCACCAGGCTCCCCCGTCCCTGGGATTCTCCAGGCAAGAACACTGGAGTGGGTTGCCATTTCCTTCTCCAATGCATGAAAGTGAAAAGTGAAAGTGAACTTGCTGAGTTGTGTCCGACTCTTAGCGACCTCATGGACTGCAGCCTACCAGGCTCCTCCATCCATGGGATTTTCCAGGCAAGAGTACTGGAGTGGGGTGCCATTGCTTTCTCCACAATGGACATGAGTTTGGGCAAATTTGAGGAGTGACAGACAGGGAAGCCTGCTGTTCTGCAGTCCATGGGGTCACAAAGAGTTGGATACAACTTAGTGACTGAACAACAACAGCAACAACAGATGTATATAGTATGTGCAGATAGATATAATAGATAGATGTCGTATTCATATACATATATTAGATGTATGTAATAAGTATAAATATATATTGTACATATACATATATATATACACACATACTTTTAACAAAATAGGAAAAATACTTTTGAAATTTTAACCTTAACTTTTATGAAATATAATGTAATAGATTTGATCATCAGTTTTGACAACCTGAAGTTTAGATTATTTCAGTTTCTTTTTAAGTTTAAGATACATTTTACATTTTGATAGCATGAATATATTTTCTTGCAAAAGAATCCATGCAATGTAGATAAAGAAAAATTCCATCTTTATCAACCTCCCATCCCTATTCCAAGCTCATCCCAGTTCTCTTCCAGAATAGCAATTGTTTCCAGGTTGATGCTTATGGAAATTTCTGTTACATATATATTTTTTAAAAATATATAATTTTGAAGGGTATCAAACTTTTGTTTCAAAACTTGCTTTTCTTCAGTGTGTAAATATTCTTTGTTCTAATATGTGGATCTAACTTAATTTTTTTAACTTACTTTGTGGGGATGTACCACATTTGTTTTGCCACTCCTGAAGTGATATTTAAGCTGTCTGTAATCTGTGACCATTGCAGACAATGCTGTACTGCACATCCTTGCACACATATGCAGATATTTCTCTGGGATAGATACCAAGAAGTGGAAATGCTGGGAGTAATATGTACATTTTAAATCTTAATGAATATTGTTTCCAATCTCAATCTTTTCCTGTGTATTCATAGCCTAGAAATAAAAGGTGATTTGGGGGATTGTGATTTCAATAGCTGTTCAAACACCTACTATGTGGACTGCCACATAGGTTCCAGGGTCTGAACTTTATCAATTTAGATGTAATAAAGAAGGGGGGGAAGTCCTATTCTACATCTTTAAAAGAAGCTGCTGCTGTTAAAAATTGGATTGAGGAACTTCAATATTCTGATTCAAACTGCTAAAAAGACTCCTCTAAAACTTTCTCTGCAAAAATATATTTCTTAAATGGGTCACTCTTAACCCTAAGATTCATTGTCATCAGTATCATGGAAGAATGATTGCAGGGTGCCAGCTCTTCTGCTATGGTTAAGCATGGACTGCCCTTGATTTTTAATACTAACAAGGCATAAGCTGGAGCAGGAGCCAGGACTTTAAAACCCACTCTTAAAACTTCTATGAAAAGGTTACTCAGCAGTGCATGGCAGGTTTTCCAGAGATGTCTCAGTGCTATAAATGAACTTCCTTCTCCTCAGCCCTGGGTGGCCAGAAGCAATGGGCAAAAATTCCACTCTCTACTCCAAGCACAGACTCTCCTGACAGCTTAGAGGACTGAGGCCCTTACTGTGTTACAGTGGCCACACACACACACAGAGTAAGGTGTCAGAAGGTGTGGTAGACAGAATAATGACCTTCCAAAGATACCCATGGCTTAAACCCCAGAACCAATGAACATGCACAGCAAAAGGGACTCTGCAGAGGTGATCAAGTTAAGGACCTTGAGATAGGGACATTATTCTGGATTATCTGAGTGGGCCCAATGTAACCACAGTCCTTAACGTGAAAAAAGGAAGGCAGAAGAAGAGGTCCTAGTGATCCGATGTGAGAGAGACTCAACCCACCATTTCTGGCTTTGAGAGAGGGGCCTGGAGTCAAGGAATGTGAGTGGCCTCTGGAAGCTGGGAAAAGTAAGGAAAGAGATTTACCCCTAGAGCTTCTTGAGGGGAATGCAGTTCTGCCAACACTCTCATTGCAGCACAGACCAGTGTTGGAACATAGGCAAGTGTCAGATAATCAGTTTGTATTGTTTTATGCCACTACATTTGTGGGGGGTTGTTACAGCAACAAAGAGAAACTAACATTAGTACATTAGGTAAAGGTCAGGTGCGTGTGTGCTCAGTCGTGTCTGCCTCTTTGCAACCCCATGGACTGTAGCCTGCCAGGCTCCTCTGTCCATAGCATTCTCCAGGCAAGAATACTGGAGTGGATTGCAATTTCCGGCTCTGGGGGATCTTCCCAACTCAGGGATTGAACTCGAATCTCTTGTGTGTCCTGCATTGGAAAGTGGATTCTTTACCACTGCTGCACCTGCGAAGTCAAAGGTCAGGGGCTTGGTGATATTTCTCAGAGAGGTAATGGCCATCACCTATGAACATTTTAATAGTATTGTTTTACTAATTTCACAGCAATAAGAGAAGTATACCACCCACAAACATATTATTTAGAAGAATAAGAGAACATACTTAAAGAGCTATATCACCAACAAAAGTATTATTTCTATTCAGTGACAGTTCCCTAAGAACAGGTCCCTAAAACCACACTTGGTTCCTGGGTGACCCTCCACCCACCACATTAACTCAACCTGCACCTCACCATTTGACTCCCAGTCGCATGAGTGGTTGGAAGTTGAGAGAGGGATTCAGAGCTTTTAAAGATCTCACTGTCCTTGGAGACAGACACACTCACTTCAGTGAGTCATAGGTGACTTGTATCCCCAGGGAAATGCAAACGTTCCAGGAGGTTGGAGCAGGTGGAGAGTCCTTCCCAATGCGAATCACAGAGATGGCATTTGGATGGTGGCAAGAAGGATAGGTTAGGTCTGTCTAACAAGGGTGCAAAGGCCTCTCTGGGTCTAAGAGAACCTCAGGCTTATTTGGGTTTTGTTGTTTATTTGTTTTCAACTTTTTTTTTTTTTGAAGCATTCTGACAAAAAAAACTGATTTTCACAGAGTATTGAAGAGTATTTATAAAAAGCTGCTCCAAAATAGTAATATAATTAAGACACTAAAACTGCCTCTGCTGAAAACGGCAAAGCTACTTTTAGTCTGAATTTTTCATCCATTCAGAAAGTGGATATATGCCCTGTCTCCAGTCACTTTCCTTTAATTTCTCTTCTAGTCTTTTTTTTAAAGTGGTAGGGTGGTTGGAAGGTCTTCCTTGCCCCCTGGGTCCCACACCAGACTCCCCAAGGTGCAGGCCCATAGTAGGCTAGAGCCCAGACCAACCCTCCTCCCCACCCTTTCAGCCCTTAGGCCTTTTCCCCCAGCTCCCTAGGCTCCCCCATCTCCCTCCTCCCCAAAACTCAACTCACACCTCTCTCTGGAACAAGTGCCCTTTGCACTCCCAGAATCACTTCCGCTCAGGGGGTCCGATCTGACCCCTGCCTCCCTCTCTTGTGTTTTTCCTCACGCACCCCTTCTCACCAGTCCTACTGACCTGGTGAGTCATTTTCTTTCAAGAATGATGTGGTTATGACTTCATTTTCCTTGTGAGGAATCAGTTGCTTTTCAAAACATGCAAGGATGTGAAGAAGCTAAAAGCAGACATTCCCTGCTTCCGATTTTTACATGTGCTCCCCTTGTTTGCAGACTAAAGTTGTCAAGGGGCGGAGGGAGGAAGCAACTTATGTCTTGTATTTTACTTACATCATCTCGTTTTAAACCATCACAGCAGCCCCTATGATATGTAGCATTTAATTGAGTCTAACTCACATATTTTTTCACACTTTTTATTGAGGTATAGTTGATATACAATGTTATGTTAGTTTTGGGTCTACAACACAGTGATTCAAAATTTTTATAGATTATACTGTTGATAGTTATTATAAAGTACTGGCTGCATTCCCTGTGCTATACAACATATCCTTGTAGCTTATTTATTTTATATATAGTAGTCTTTGCCTCTTAATCCCCTACCCCTAGTGACTTTTACATCTCTAAAATTGGGATGCGACCTAAAATTGGCAGCTTGCATTTAATGGGCAGGGTTTTTTTTTTTTCCTAGAGATACATAAAAAAATAATGTCTTATCGTTGATGATATTTTAGATTTCATGAAAGCACTGTAGACAGTGTCATCCCCACTTTGCAGATGAGGAAACTGAGACCCAGAGATTTGCTGAGAGTCACAGAGACAGTGAAAGGTGGGAATTGTTATTCTATTGGGTTGGCCAAAAATTTCATTCAGGTTTTTCCATACAAATGAACTTTTTGGCCAACCCAATATATGTGCCTGTTAAATTGTTTGTTAATTGTGTTATTCAGATCATAATGGTAGTTTATTTCTTTCTGTAGTTCTTTGTTGGTATGTATATGTTGGGGCTACTTTAGTAGATGCAGTTTTTTATTTTTTTTAATTGAGATATAATTGACATATCTCATTATATTAGTTTCAGGTTTACAAATCAAATGTAATGATTTGATATTCATATATATTGCAACGTCTTAAGAATTCTTATATTTTCCTGATGATAGAAGCCATTATCATTATGAAGACCTCACCCATCACTTCCCTGGTGGCTCAGTCGGTAAAGAATCTGCCTGCAATGTGAGAGACCTGGGTTTGATCCCTGGGTTGGGAAGATCCCCTGGAGGAGGGCATGAAAACCTACTCCAGTATTCTTGCTTGGAGAATCCCCAAGGACAGAGGAGCTTGGCTGGCTGCAGTCCATGGGGTCGCAAAGAGTTGGCCACAAGCAAGCGACTAAGCACAGCACACAGCAGCACCCATCACGAATTGTGCTTTTTGGCCTGATGTTATTGTAGCCTGATATTATATCTTTATTTTGCTAGTATTTGCCAGGGATATATTTTTTCATAGTTATACTTTGAACTGTCCAAAGTCCTTATGTTTTATATGTTTCTTATATGCAACATAAGTGTAAGTTATGTTTTTTCCAACCGTTGAACCATGTGTGACCTGTTGCCAATGAGATTAGTCCGTTCCATTTAATGACAACATTAATGTGTTTAAACTTGTTTTTATTATTTTTTTAACTTTCAAGTTTTGAAGGCTTCTTTCTTTTCTTTTCCTTTGTTGCTTTTTAAAAATTGATTGATTTAGGAGTTTTTGGTTTTTTTTTTATTGGTTGTGAGGTAGAGATTCTTGTTGAAATCTGATTTTCTGCCTCTACTGATTTGAGATTTATACCCTCTACTTCTGTCCTTCTAGTGGTTCCCTTTGAGATTTTATGGTACATTTTTTAACTTAATGAACTCTAAAATTATCAATGCCTTTCTGTAACAATACATAGATTTTATTTTAGTACACTTTGACTCTGAACACCCTTTCCTGGTATACATATGGTACTTTAGTCTTGTCCTTTGCAAACCCTATAAGTTATAATTATTGTTATTTTTTTATCTAAAGGCAATGTTTTTTTATTCTTATCCAATTTTACTACTTTGCTTGCTAATTTTTTTTCTTGTATCTCAGAAAGACCTTCCAATCATTTTTCTTTTTCCCAATATATCTCTTTTAGCTGTTCCTTACTGAATGCCAGTTGCTGGTAGAATCTCTCAGTTTTTGTTTAATCTAAAAATATGTTTTTTGTATCTCCATTCTTGAAAGATAATTTTTCTGCATTCAACAGTTTTAGGCTGACAGTTATTATTCCTCTGTCACTTGTTGCTGAGACCCCATTACTGATCTTTCCTTTGTAGGTGGTCTGTCTCTTGTTCCTCTTTTTTGTCTTTAAGATTTTGCGGTTTAACTATGTGTATTGATACGGGTTTTGTTTCATTTTGTTTTTAAATCCAGCATGTGCTTCCTGAATCTGAGAATTCATATCTCTCATCAGCTCTTAATGGTTCTCAGCCATCATCTTTTAAAAAGTCGATCCCTTCTCTCTACTCCCTCCTTCTAGGACTCCACTCAGACATGTCATGTTTTCTCATTTTAGCCTCTAAATATTTTAGCCTTATTTTTTATTATTCATCTCCTGTCTCTCTGTGATGCTGGTGGGTAACTTTTTGGATATAACGTCCAGTTCACTAATTCTTCCTTCAGTTGCATCTAAATTGTTGCATTTTCATTTTTAAAACTGTTTTTCATATCTAGGGGCTTCACATCCTTTTTAAAATCTCCCTAGCCATTTCTCATAGTGCCTTGTTGCTTACTCATTTATTTCATCGGTTGTCCCATTAAACATTTCTTACATAGATATATTCTTTTTTGACAATTTTGATATCTACAGTCCTTGGCAGTTTAATATGTTCTTATTTCGTTTTTTTGGTCTGATTATTTGGAGTGCCTTTCCTTCTTAGTATATTTACTTGATCTTAAAATGTGGGAGCTCTGTGGGCCTAAAGTGGAAATTTTTTTTTTTTACCAGAGAGGGTTTATAGTTACCTCTGCTGGGGGTTTGGGAGTCCAGTTGACCTAGGAACACTCTGGGTCTCTCCAGCAGTTAATTCAGGATTCAGTGTAGGATTCTAGGGCTCAGCATCTTCACCATGCTGTCAGCCCAAACCCATTTGTTTGCCACTTATTGCTGACAGACCTAGTTTGGCTCACTTTTCTGTGGGATGGGGTAATTTTTGGAGATTTCTCATTAGTTTGTGCCCAACAATACATTAAAAATAAGTTTTATCTAGAACCTACATGTTTTGTAGTGATAAGGTCCTTCAGCAATCTATCATATGGATGGAAACAGAAGTCTGGAGTTGTCGATAGGTTTAGAATCTCCAGAGCTTATTTTTCTATTACCAAGAAGTTTGGGGAGGGTTTGTACTGCTGAAAGAAGTACTATTTAAGAGATTCTCTTCCTTAGCTCTTCAGAGATGCTTTAATTTACTCCTTGCAAAGTAGAAACTTCTCTGTAACATGGGATACTTTCATGTGAAATGGAGAAGTATAGGGATGTGTGCTTGTGGGCAGAGAAGCAAGTACAATAAGCCACGTGCTCTCAAGTAGCCAGGCCAAACCCTTGGACTGTGCCTCAAAGGAGGGGCATGGGAGAGTGAAGACCAAAGTCCATTGCCAGTGTAAGTGATACCACGTAAGGTCACTGGTGCTTGGTTATGTCAACCAAGGAAATGTGTGACTATACACATCAAAAAGGACCCATTCTCCCTCAGCAGCCATCTTTCCATATTGTTTATAGAATTACAGCCATAAGAAGTCATGGGCAGGATATTCCTGGTGGTTCAGTGGTTAAGAATCTGCCTGCCAATGCAGGGGACACAGGTTCGATCCCTGGTCCGGGAAGATTCCACATGCCATAGGGCAATCAAGCCCATGTACCACAACTACTGAAGCCTGTGTGCCTTTGAGCCTGTGCTCCACAGCAAGAGAAGCAGCCACAAGGATGAGCCCATACCCCACAACTGGAGACTAGCCCCAGCTCGCCACAGCTAGAGAAAGCCCACACGTAGCAATGAAGACCCAGCACAGCCAAAAATAAAAATTTTTTTTTTAAAGGAAGTCATGGGCAACTACCCGGTGTCCTTTGACATGCCCCAGTGTTGTGGTCACTTTATATACTGGCCACGAGTGGGCGGTGGAAAGATGAGCAGGCTAATGAGGGGTCCACCTGGGGCTCTACCCTGAAGAGCAGCACTGGATGGGCAAGGTCATCAGAATAGAGTAGCGGCATCTTTTCTTTGAACCTCCACACTGTCTTTACTGTTTCTCTTGGGAAGAACATTCCTTCTCCTTTTGGAGAACTGTTCTAATCACAGGATCCTTTGGGGCTGCCAAGTACCTTTTCTATCACTAGGGATTATTAGTCTGGGGTTCTCTGTAACCTAAGATGGTCCAATCAGCTTCCTTTTTAAAATAATTTTATTTGTTTATGACTGTGCTGGGTTACTGTGCGGGCTTTTTTCAGGTTGCAGCACACAGGCTTCTCATTGTGGTGACTTCTCTTGTTTGGGGAGCATGGGTTTTAGCATACATGAGCTCGGTAGTTGCAGCTCCTGGCTCTAGAGCACTTGTGCTGAGTTGCGCCACAGCTTGTGGGGTCTTCCCAGATCAGGAATCTAACCTGTGTCTCCTACATTAGTAGGCAGATGCTTTACCACTGAGCCACCAGGGAAGCACCAATCAGCTTCTTGATCTGAGATTTTCCATCCAGAGTCTAAGAAGGAAAGCTCTACCTTTGCTCTTGGATCATGACTTGTGAGACTGTATCCCAGAATTACCATGGATATATCCCCATCCCCCATACCCATGGAAGAAACGAAGAAATAAAAGTTACACCAAGAAAGAAGAAGAGAGGATTCCAGGGACATCAAGGCCATGATCCTGTCCCTGAGGTCCCCTATGGACCTCTTGCACCTCTCCAGTTCTGGGAACACCTTGCATACCTTCAACAAAGACTCACTTTTCTCATCAAATACCAAAACAGTGATTTGTACATTTAGGCCAAGGCAGCCTCGTTGCCTGCTAGAGCAAGCACCCTCTCTGGTTCTGTGTTGCAGACCAGAGCATAACCATCCTAGCCCCAAAGGAGATCCTATGGTTGCCTAGACAGAGGGAAGAGTCTCAAGAATATATAAGAGCAGTTGATGATCTGTGATTAGTGTTAAGCTGTGTTTCTGAAGGATTTTTGCTAGCTCGATCATATTGAAGAGGAAACTCAAGCCAAAGAAATATCATAATGGTATTTAATTAAACAGTAGACATTTTATATATACACTTTGATCAAGAATTCTCTTTAATATTTGCCCTCGCACATTAGATTGCAGACTCCTAAAGGCAAGAACTTTCTCTTTTTTATCTGTGCATCTATAGGACCTAAATCATACTCAGTGTTCAGTTAATGAATGAAGTGGAATAGGCAGGGGTCTCAGGGATGGATAGAGGGTCTTAGGTAAGAAGGTTCAGTTCAGTTCAGTTCAGTTGCTCAGACATGTCCAATTCTTTGTGACCCCATGGACAGCAGCCCACCAGGCCTCCCTGTCCATCACCAACTCCCGGAGTTTACTCAAATGCATGTCCATTGAGTTGGTGATGTCATCCAACCATCTCATCCTCTGTTGTCCCCTTCTCCTCCTGCCTTTAATCTTTCCCAGCATCACCGTCTTTTCCAATGAGTCAGTTCTTTGCATCAGATGGCCAAAGTATTGGAGTTTCAGCTTCAGTATCAGCTCTTCTAATGAATATTCATGACTGATTTCCTTTAGGATGGATTGGTTGGATCTCCTTGAAGTCTAAGGGACTCTCAAGAGTTTTCTCCAACACCAGAGTTCAAAAGTGTCAATTCTTCGGTGCTCAGCTTTCTTTATAGTCCAACTCTCACATCCATACATGACCACTGGAAAAACCATAGCTTTGACTAAGCTTTGTCGGCAAAGTAATGTCTCTGCTTTTTAATATGCTGTCTAGGTTGGTCATAGCTTTTCTTCCAAGGAGCAAGCATCTTAATTTCATGGCTGCAGTCACCATCTGCAGTGGTTTTGGAGCCCCAGAAAATAAAGTCTCTCACTGTTTCCATTGTTTCTCCATCTATCTGCCATGAAGTGATGGGACTGGATGCCATGATCTTAGTTTCTGAATGCTGAGTTTTAAGCCAGCTTTTTCACTCTCCTCTTTCACTTTCATCAAGAGGCTCTTTAGTTCCTCTTTGCTTTCTGCCATAAGGGTGGTGTCATCTGCATATGATAGGTTATTGGTGTTTCTCCTGGCGATCTTGATTCCAGCTTGCACTTCATTTAGCCCCACATTTCACATGATGTACTCTGCATATAAGTTAAATAAGCAGGGTGGCAATATACAGCCTTGATGTACTCCTTTTTCAATTTGGAACCAGTCTGTTGTTCCATGTCCAGTTCTAACTGTTGCTTCTTGACCTGCATACAGATTTCTCAGGAGGCAGGTAAGTGGTCTGGTATTCCCATCCCTTTCATTAAACCACAATAATTGTTTGTTGACCAAGAAGTCCCATGGAACTGACAAAATCATTGAGCCTCCAGCCCTGGTTCTTCCCGGTTCCTATCTAACACCTCACAGAAATGCACCACTAACTACAAGTGCCGGCAGCCCTATTTTGCTTTTGTTTTTTTTAACATACACTTTTCCATCAATAATCTGTTTCCCATATTCTTCCCTCCAAGCCAAAGCAAAGTATGGAAGGAGGCAGAAGGAAGCCAGCCATTTTCCCCAACTCCCTCCAAAAGAGATCTTAATTCTAGTACTCCCAGTATCTTTTCAAGTTGTCTCCCTTTTCTGGGAAGCTATGGGTACACCAGGCTATATGGTCAAGGCTGTATTCCTCTATCCCCCATCATTCATTGTTCCACCTAGCTGGGCTAGGAAGGCCTTGGTTTAAGCCATTTCAGCACCTGATTCCTGGACAGCACCAGAGTCTTGGAACAGATCTGAGGCTGAACCCTGTCCTTCCCTCACTGCAACTCCCACCCACACACAAAGTATTTGTTTGCCTCCACAAATTAGGAAAACTTTGAAACATGCAGCAAATCTTACTGTAAAAGTTTCCTTTCCATAAAATTCATTAATGTCAAAAGGGCAAAACTAGTGAAATAACATATCTCAAAGTATCTAGAAATCGAAATCAGTCTTTGGAATATATCATGGAGAAATAAATTTTTAATTTAAAACTAGGAAATAAAAAAAGGACAACTTCATTCTTGGCTCAGAGAGCTAGAGAGCTAAGGAAATTTTCAAAGGACACTCTTAACTTTCTGATGGTTTTCAGACAATAATACTTCCTGGGTTGTGAAGACAAATGAGATAAGACATAAAAATTGCTTATAACAGCACCTGGCACATTCTAAATGCTCAGTTTTTAGTGTGTTGAGGGTGATTATGTTTATTTAATGCCTAATATAATAGAACCAACCCTCATCTTAGAAACCTCAGTGTTTCTCTAGATCCTTTCTTCCATCAATGAAAAAAGATAGTACTGTGGAACATTTTCTGTTTTTAAATTAGAACTATATATCTTCTGTTGTTAATTTTTAAAACAGTCATATAGACATTTTTATACTGTGCTGTCTGCAGACATGCTGTCTTAAAATAAGTTACCTTGTATTTTACTTAGTTTCCTATAAATCATTACCCCACCTAGAAAAAAGTTTATTTACCCCTACTATATTACTCAGATTTTATTCATTCATTTCACAATTTTTTTTCATTAAGCTACCATGTGCCAGACACCTTGCTGAGCCCTGGAAACTAGTAGTGAGCCAGAGCAACCCCTGCCTTCACAGAGCTCAGAGAGAGTCAATATGCCTGATGAATTAAAGAAATCTGTACTTTGGGAAAGAATTTCAAATTCTTTCAGTGAACTCTTGCATCAGAATTCATAGTTTGAAACCAGAGACATTTCTCACTCCCACTGTCCATTCTTGCTAAAAGATGCTAATAAGAAATAAAATGATAAAACAAATGGTTATAGAAAAAAAGACATGACTTGGGCAATCCATGAATTAATCAGTTCCTGAATAATCAAGAGGTGATATATAAAATGTAAGTATCATAGTTCATGCCTCCTTAAATAATTAAACCTATTAAAGAAGGAACCAAAAGACCACATTTCAGAAGAAATTAGTAGCCCGAAGGCAGAGAGTGAGCAAAAAGGATCTCTATAGTAGCATGTATAAGCCTCTACTATATTATAATAAACCAAGCCATAAGAGGGATGGTTATATGGATTCTTCCATATATTTTAAAGTAGTAGGTGCCAACCCAGAGGTCGCAGAGTTATTACAAGGTATCTGAGAATCCATCTATGCATGGGCACTTTATCAATAGATGCTAAAGTACAGCAACTATTATACAGAGATTTTTTTTAACATTAAAAAGGTATCTTCATACTTGAAAAAGAGTTGAAAGCCACGGTCTTAAAATATGTGCTCACATACTGTCAAAAGAATGGGATTAAAAGGAGCCAGAGAAGCATCAGTGAAGGCAGAAAAAAAGAGTGAAGGACATCAGACAAGAGACGGAGAGAGGATGAGAGAAAGGAGCAGTGGGAGAAGGAGAAGAGAAGGTGAGAGGGGAAACGTGCACAAGGTATGGAAGGGAGATGCGGGGTCCTTCAAACCTGCATTAATAGCCCCGCTCTCAACAAACATGTGGCTGCCGAGGGGGAGGAGAGGTGGGAAGGGATGGACTGAGAGTCTGGGGCTGGCAGAGGCAAAATTGTATATATAGAATGGACACTGCTGTATGGCACTGGGAACTATATTCAATATCCAGTGATAAACCATAATGGAAATGAGTATTTAAGAAAGAATATATATATATATATGTATATATAACTTAATCACTTTGCTGTACAGAAGAAATTAACACAACATTGTAAGTCAGCTATATTTCTTTTTTTTTTTTTTTTTTTTTTTTTTTTTTTGGCTATGTAAGATCTTTGTTGCTGCACCTGGGCATTCTCTAGTTGCGGCGGGCAGGGGCTCTTCTCTAGTTGCGGTGCACGGGCTTCTCGCTGCAGTGGCTTCTTTTAGGCAGGTAGGCTCAGTAGCTGTGGTGCACGGGCCCGGTTGCCCCATGGCATGTGGAATCTCCCTGGACCAGGGATTGAACCCATGTCCCCTGCATTGGCGAGCAGATACTCAACCCCTGGACCACTAGGGAAATTCTTAACTATATTTTAGTTTTTAAAAGTCTGGCTCTTTCTCTTTTCAGCTGTGGGACTTTGGAACAAGTTGCCTGACCTCTCAGAAAATTGAGTTCTCTCCTCTAAAAAGTAGATGGGAATACCTAATAACCTACTTCATAGCACTTACAGTTACAGTGGACACAAAACTGTGGACACAAGACTTTGGGTCTTGTGTCTGACTCAGGGAAAGCACCACCACCATCGTCATCATCCTTTCTTACTGTCCCACCTCTCATCTGCCCATGAGACCTTCCAGAGACTGACCTGTCAGCAAACACCTGGGTGTGCCTCCTGGTCAGTACCTTTAACAAACTGGGCTAGTCAGAACTCTTTTGATTGCAATAACAAGTAACCCTGGCTAACTTATTCTTCCTCACCCCAAACAAAAGAGGATATATAGTGGAGGCATATGGAAAGGAAATCTGGCCACCTGATCCTCAAGAAAGCAGACACAGGGGCAGGGGGTGGGGACGTCAGGATTGATAAGAGCCAAAGTCCAAAGATGGCTAGGATCACTCTCCCTGGCCTTCTGCCTCTCATCCCGGCCTCTGCATCTTGGCCTGTCAGCCTAATTACTTCAGAGCATCTTTCTCCCTGAGTCTGGAACCAAAACCACCAGCAGCTCCTGCCTAGATGTCTTCATCTTCCCAGCTTGACCACCAGAGAGAAAGTTCCAGTTATAAAAAGGAGGTCCTGAGTAGCTGTGTACTGGTCCCTGTGGCTCAGGAAAACCATCTGGTTAGAAAACCCCTTCAAGTAGAAGGGGTTCTGTTCCCAGATTCAAGAGGGCAGAGTGCTGAGCACACAGACAACCATAATAGTCATTTACTGAGCAAACGTTCTTTAAACACCTACTATGTGCCAGTGCCTGTGTTCAGTACTATAGACACAGAGGGAGCCAAGACATTTGTGGCCCTGCACTCATACAGCTGACTTGCTCAACACAGAGGCAGCAATAAACAACGAAACAAGAAATCTGAATTTCTATAGAGAAAGAAGGTGCACACACGCGTGCATGTGCACACACGCACACACGCACACCTCTTGGGAGGATCCTACACAGCCGTGTGCTGACACCCCTTCGTCACTGCCCCTGGGGGCCTCGGGCACAGACCCCTTCCCCTTTCCAGGCTGCCCTAGAATCCCTCAGTTAAATCATCCACTTCAGCACCCATTTATCTTCCCTTCTAACCCTCAATTTTAATCCTTTTGAAACCTATTGAGATCCAGTGATGCAAAAAAGACACCAGCTAGATTTCCAAGAAAATTTGCATGCTCAGAATTGTGAACTAAAGGTAGGGAGGTCTGGAGAAATGTTCCACGTGAACTCCAGTCAGGGAGAAAGAACGAAAGAGCAGAGAGTAAAATGGGTGTGTGCTCGGAGTGTGTCATCCACGGGAACCATGGCTTAGGAAGGAGTTAAGCAGGGCCTGTCACAGCGGCCCAGGGGCTGCAGCAACCCCACCACATTCTCACACATGTTAGATGCGTGGATTTGTATTGGGTGCATTAGATATGTATTTGTGTGTGGATGTGTTCCAAATATTTTTTCTAATATGAGTATTTTTTAAGCTATGTGAATGATTTTGGCAACCCTGTCTTAGGGGGCCTTCATTTTTAAAATATATTAAGACTTTCAAAAACTGGAAGTGATCCAGTCTTCTTAAATTTGAAGAGGGTCTGATATTAGCATGATTTTAAAATATATCTTTATTTGTTTATTTGGCTGCATTAGTGTCATAGTTGTGGCACTCAGGACCTTCACTGCATCACCTGAGGTCTTTTGTTGTGGCCCACAGACTCTCTAGTTGTGGAGCATGAGCTTAGTTTCTCCGTGGCATGTGAGATCTTAGTTCCCTGATGAGGGATTCAATCCATGTCCCCTGCATTGCAAGGTGGATTCTTACCATTGGACTACCAGGGAAGTCCCTGGTTAAAAGCATTTAATGAGCATCTATTATGTACCATGTACCAAGGGGGCTTCCCAGATGATGCTAGTGGCAAAGAACCCACCTGCCAATGCAAGAGACATAAGAGATGCAGGTTTGATCCCTGGGTGCAGAAGATCCCCCAGAGGAGGACATGGCAACCCACTCCAGTATTCTTGCCTGGAGAATCCCATGGACTGAGGAGCCTGGTGGGCTGCAATCCATGGGGTCACAAGGAATCGGATGTGACTGAGCGTGCACACACGCCCTATACCAAACTCTCTGTTTTGCCCTTCACACGCATTCTCGTTTAAGGAGGTGGTCCTGTTTCCCACTTGTAAAGGAGGACACTGAGACTCAGGGGGCGAGTCTCTTGCTAAAGGTCATGCAGGCGTGAAGCCGAGACCCACTGGGCTCCAGCGTTCAGGCTTTTTCCTCCCTACCACTGGTTCCAGAGCCAGGCAGGTCAGGAAGGAAGTTGTTTTCACTTGGTACCAAAAGAAACTAAATAAGGATGATGCAATTTTTTCATAAAGCCAAAAATATTTCATCTAAAGGACTGATGTTTTCAATTCTAAGATTCCATGCTTTCTGCTTTTTTTGGTATTAAAAATATTTTTATGGTTATGACATCATAGATGGTAGTTGTTTTTTCATTGTCCTTAGCTGGCAAAATAAAACATCGGCAATCCCATGTGAGTGCTGCAAATCTGTGTTTTGAAGTTTTACTGTGCCATGAAATCTCCAAGTCTGGAAAGGACTGCTCTATATAACACTGGCATCTCAGAAATACAGAGCTGCTCTTCATTGAGTGCCTGCCATGTGCGGGCACCCGGCTGGATGGTTTTCATACATTATCTCAGGTCAAAATATGAAAGGGAGGCATTGCCTAGGGTTGATACGTTAGGAAACTGAGGCTTAGAGAGGTGAGGGTCCTTGCTGAAGTTCTCGGGCTCCAGCCACACACACTCACTCTCCCAGGTAAGGATGCAGACTGCTCATGAGCCCAGCATCTCCCTGTGCATCTCACCCTACTCAACGCCCCCCACCTCAACGCCTGGGGAGATACTAGTGCTCCCAGCTGACGTTACTGCATCGTCTTCCCTTCATACTTCCTCTCACAGAGCCTGCCCCTTCCCCCACACACTGAAGCTTTGACAGTTTTCAGAACCTCCATATACAGCATTCTGGAAGACCAAGGCCAGTGTCTGCGATTCTGTTCCGGTGCTCTGTTCGGAAGAACCTCTCGAGAGACTCAGCAGTGAGGTGGTGCTTTGTGTGATTCTGTCCCTCACTGGCCGGGGCCATGAAGGTCCAGTGAGTTCCCCAGAGCTCTTGGCAGTTCGCAAGGAGATCTCTTATTTCAGTCAATGCAGGCCAGGCGGGGGTGGGCAGGCTAGCGGCCGCCCTGAGGGCCTCGGAACCTGCCTTGCTTGCTCACAATGGCCTGGGTGCATGCACCCAGCCTTACTTCTGTGAGCAGTGTGTGCACAGGCTGGGACTGGTCATCTTGGCATCGTGCACATTCGGTCTGCGCTGGGGGACCTTGGCACCTTGCAGCGGCAAGTGCACCTTTGAGCTGGGTCTCACTCGTGCCCCAGCTGATCCACAGCCCCAGCCTCCTGGTGTATCCTCACGTGACTGCCAGCTGCGGTGGTGACAGCTATTCATGCAGACAGGAAGAGTGCCCGCTGTCTTCATCAGGAGAGGAGAAAACTGAGCTTGTGCCCTGGACTTGTGAGTCTCTGGGGCAGAGAGGGTCTGGCTCTGCCTAGAGAAAATGGACCAGACTGGAGACCTAGGTATTTTTCAGGTGATGATAGATAAAAGGGAAACATTCTGTCAACTTATGGAGCTGGAGATGACCAATGAGGCAGATGTATTTAATTTACAAAGTGAGAAAATGTTAATGAGTATTATACATAACGTGCAGGAGGAGGAGTAATAATAGCAAAACTGAGCTGTGGTTCATTTTTTGTCATTTTTTTGGTGCCTCATCTTTAGTCCTTCTTCCGAAACACACCCTCCCTTTCTTCCTCGTGGAAAATTGCTTCTCCCCTTTGGTGGGCAGTTTTGGAGAATGGTAATCAAGAAATACTGCCTGCACTCTGCAGAAGCCACAAACTCCCTGAAGATTCTTCCATCAGATGCCAAGAGGAAGAGCCAAGAGGTGGGCACGAGCTCTAAGCACATCCAATTGGATTCTACCCTGACACTGTCATTTGGGGGTAGAGCAATGTAAGGAGGGAAGAAACATTTGAAATTGAGTTGTTTTTGCTACAGCATCTGAGCTAGCCTATCAGAGGGTTCCAGCTCTTCTGGAGTTGTCTGTTCTAACCTGGTCCATCCGCCTTTTCCTTGAACCAACCAGCTCCCCCGTAGCCTGCCAACCAGTTTCCTTTCCACATAAGTTGAGTCAGTTTCAGTCGTTTTTAACCAAAGAACCCCCACCAAGTCTCACCCACCTTAAATTAGTGGGGTCCTCTTCTCGGTGGCCCGCTGGAAGGTCCTACACCTGGTTCAGAGGGACACCCCCTCCTCTGAACTGGCCTTAGGGGGCTGTTTCCTTGCAGCACAAGAACACGTGACCTTATAACTATGCCTCAATTTGGACCCCAAACAACATTACCAGCTCAATCAGCTGGTTATTCACCAGACTTGGCTACAAATGCCAAAAGCCCTTTTGACTGTTTCCAAAAATAAAATTCAGCCTCATGGGATGAGGCTCTGCCACCATTGTGTCTGTTCCAAATAATGTGGCATTGATCTTGAAGAAAATCCTCCAGGGAGTCCCCAGAGTATCTGGAACAATGGCAGCGGCCTTGGGATAAATATCTGGTGTCTCTGGATGATGGCTCAGCAGCGGGAGGGAATACCAGTTTGGATGGATATATTCTGATATTTGTATTAAATAGCTCATGTCATTATCTCATGAGCTCAAAGTCATACTGCACGGTGGAGACATGTTTCTAAACCTAAAAATTAGATTTTGTTTTAAAGATCCTTTGGAAAATCCCCTGCATACAACCTGAGAACACCAACAACTCCCCCCACCACTGCCATGCCCCCAGCCTAACTCATTCTCCAGGCCTGGCCAGGTAAGGATTTTCCCCTTCACGGTGGAAGCATGCATGCATGCTAAGTTTCTTCAGTCATGTCCAACTCTTTGCGACCCTATGAACTGTAGCTCCCCAGGCTCCTCTGTCCATGGGATTCACCAGGCAAGAATACTGGAATGGGTTGCCATGCCCTACTCCAGAGGGTCTTCCCGACCGAGAGATCAAACCTGCATCTGTCTCCTGCCTGGCAAGCAGGTTCTTTACCACTAGCGCCACCTGGAGGCCCAAGTGGAAGCAGTCGTTATTATCCGTTGTTCTTAAGCAGGACGAGTGTCCTCTGCTTAGGGACCGGCTGCGGATTAAAACAAGAGAACATGTGACATCCATGAGCTCCCTTAGATCCTCTTATGTAGGCATCATCCTTTCTAGCTTTTGAAGTTTTTCTTAGTTTGGGGAAAGGCTTGCCTCTAAGTTTCCCAAAGTAAGAATGTGTGTGTTTGAGTTGTATGTGCATAATGTTTAGATGATGCTAAAGCTGAAACTCCAGTACTTTGTCCACCTCATGCGAAGAGTTGACTCATTGGAAAAGACTGATGCTGGGAGGGATTGGGGGCAGGAGGAGAAGGAGACGACAGAGGATGAGACGGCTGGATGGCATCACTGACTCGATGGACATGAGTTTGAGTGAACTCCGGGGGATAGTGATGGACAGGGAGGCCTGGCGTGCTCGATTCATGGGGTCGCAAAGAGTCAGACACGACTGAGCGACCGAACTGAACTGAACTGAATGTTTAGATGACACTCTGGGCACCAAGTTGAAACAGGAGAGTGGACAGTACCCACCCTCCCCACTGTCACTCCCAGGCTGATGTGATCACCTGGCTGTGTCCAGTCAAACAAGGAGAACAACACCTCCACCCTTATCCACTCCCATGTCACTGCCAGGTTCAGAGTCCTGGAGCACCCTGACAACTGAAGAATCCCACTTTCAGGCCACAGGCAGGAGAAATGCAGTCATTCTTGATGTTTCTTTTGATAGGGAAAAGAAAAAGGAAGAGTGCAGCTTTCAGAATTGACTTCTGTCTTTTGGTGTCTTGCAGTTTCCATCTCTTTGTGAACCAAAGATCGCAGCCCAGTAAGGGGAGGGAAAGAAGAATCTCTGCTCTTGGCAGGCTCTAAGACAGTCTTGGATTATTTATTTGTTCTGTAACTCATTTCTGTCAAACATTCTTTTTCTATCACTTGTCATAAAAAATTGAAATGCTAGTTTCTCAGTGAATGTCTTGGCTTTAACTATCTGTCTGACCTTGGACAAATTATTTAACCTCTCCAAACCTGTTTTCTTGAGCATAAGCACAGCGCCAGACACAATGTAGATGCTCAGTAAGTATGTGTGTGAGTAAATGAGATGATTTCTTAGGTCCTTTCAGTTCTAACACTCTGTGGCTTTCCTGGTCATTGGGGGGAATCTTAACAGTGGGTTCCCTCCCAGTGGTAGGCACCTCCATTGCCCGTGGGCATGTTTCATATTCATTTGAGGGTGTTTATTCTCAAAAGCATTGCTCTGCTATTCTCCTGAGCATGCTCAGTACCACACTAGGCATATAAGGTTTGTCTTGGGAGTCTAGAATTCAAGGCCCACATGGTTTTTAACCAGAATTGACATTGACGACCATTGCTCAGTGGGCCTGGCTTTTGCTTGTCAAACGTCGTTTGCTCATTTACTCTGTGTTTTGAAAAAACTTTTTGTAGACAACACCCTCCCCACATCGTTCAACTCTTATTAGTTGCCTTTGTTATTTCACCCAGAACAGGCGAAGCCATAAACTTTGTTCAAATGTCGAGTCACTCTTGCCATTCTTCAGTTGACCTGTGCCTGGAGTTGCACAGTTGAGGCGCTTATAGGGTTAATGTTGCTCTCTTGTGAAGTTGGCTTACAAAAGGTGTCCCCTGGAGGCTCACCCCTAATCTGGATTGTCAACTGGGGACCTGCCAGAGATTGATGACGGGGATTATAATTGTCTTCGTGTTGTGCTTTCATCCAATTTTCTGATGTGTTTTGGTAATGATGTTGACAGTTGTGTGAAGATCTGTTACTGAAATTAAAGCAGCAGCAGCAGCATTTTTAAGCTTGATGATTAGATTTGATTAGACCAGAGTGGGTTTTACTTCTCCCTCAGAGTCAGCGGAGATTTACTGTCCACCGACTGATTTAACTTTGTGCCAGAAGATGGTTAGTGACATAACTTACCATCAGAAAAAGAAATGTCAAGGAACATTGAAACAAACACCTAACCTTGTTTGACTTTTGTGATGACCTTGAAGGGGCTGGAAATGTACACATTATCAAAGGTTTCTGCCCGTAGAGCATCACAGAGACAACAAATGTTGACACAATTTGGTGGACATTTGTATTGATGAGTGCCTTCGAATAGTAGCTATCATTTGAGTGAGTCAGAGGCTTTCATGAAATCAGATAAGGTAAAAAAAAAAAAAGAATAGGATTATAGTTTCTGATTTTTCTTGCCACTGGCAGGTGGTAAAAGTAACCATTTATGAGTCCGAGTCTACATGACTTAAAGCCATAGTGAGAAGCTAGGACAAAGCTCATGAGTGGTCAAATGTGAGAATTTCCTGTAAGGTAATATATGGAATTTCACTCTGTATGTGAATTCTTAAAATAATCGTAACCAATAATTCACAAAAGAAGAGATGCAAATGGATAATAGACAGGAAAGTAATATATAACTTCACTAACAATTTTCGAGATGCAGTGTAAAATCTGACAATAGTTTTCAGTAATAAAACTGGCAAAAATGTAGGCAGATTATTCTACTCTGTGTTGGTAAAGATGTAGTGAGGTGGGTATTTTCATAAACTCCTAGTGGCAGTTCAGTACTCTGGAGAGAAATTTGTCAAAAGCTACTGAGAGCCTTAAAAATATGCAGACCCGTTGACTCTGTAATTCTACCTTTATAACTCTGTCCTAGGGAAATAATCAGAAATATATGGTCAAAAATTTATGTGCAAAGCTATTTATTGCACCTTTTTTATAATAGCAAAAAAAAAAAAACAGAAGCAACTTTATTATCCATTAGTACCAAAATGGTTAAGAAAATTATGGAACACCAACATGATGAAATATTATGTGATCATTAAAAATTCTTTTTAAAGAATATTTAAAGGTATGAGGGAAATATTCATGATATTATAACTAAGGGAAAGAAGCAGAATGTTAAACTGGATACAATGTGGTCTTCACTTTGTAAAACATTTAACTATGAACAGAAAAAGACTAGAAGGAAATACACCATTATATTAATAGTTATTCTAGGTGGTTGATTGAAAGATTATTTAAATTTCCTTCTTTGTGACTTCATATTTTTTTTCCAATTTTTGTAAAATTGGCACGAAATATATTTTTATAATCAGGAAAAACTTTTTAATCTGAACTTCTATTTATTGTTATTATTTTTATTTATCAGAGTATAGTTGCTTTGCAATGTTGTATTAATTTCTGCTGTTCACCAAAGTGAGTCAGCTATATATATACATATATCCCCTCTTTCTTGGATCTCCCTGCCCCCCTGTCCCACCCATCTAGGTCAGTTCAGTTCAGTTCAGTTCAGTCGCTCAGTCATGTCCGACTCTTCGCGACCCCATGAATCGCAGCACGCCAGGCCTCCCTGTCCATCACCAACTCCCAGAGTTCACTCAAACTCACGTCCATCAAGTCAGTGATGCCATCCAGCGATCTCATCCTCTGTCGTCCCCTTCTCCTCCTGCCCCCAATCCCCCCAGCATCGGAGTCTTTTCCAATGAGTCAACTCTTCGCATCTAGGTCACCGCAGAGCAAAAAAAAACTTTTAGTGATCATAATCACAGCATCCATAGGGTCACCCAAGAATTTTTTTCAGCATTTCAGATCCTCATGAGATCAGGGAGAGCAATTATATGTTTCTTTCACCTAATTTTGAAAGTTTTAGCAGAAATTCCTTGGGCTCCAGATGCCTTGTTCTTACAGCCACTTGATGATTTTCTGCACCTTGTCAAGAATCAGAGGGGTTCTGTGAATTCTTTTGTCTGATATCACAGGACAGAGATAAAAATGTGTTCCTCAATAATTGTCTTAACTGGGAAGGTCTCTGAAATGCTCTTTCCGGAGCTCAGGGACAGCTTCATTCTTATTTAACAACTCTCCGTCCAGGAATAACAAGTAGGCTGGAGGCTACTATTTTGTGTGTGTGTGTGCACACACACGCATAACACTTAAATACACACATGTTATAAAATGTTGGCGGAATGCCAGATGCTTTCATGAGGGTTACTTTTCCATGTCTTCTTTGTGTCAAATTGCTTTGAGCCTCTGCCCTAGTTTATAGTTGCCTTGGTTTCTCTCCCTCTGAGTGGGCATCAGTAGCTGGAAATTAAAAACCTCTACTTCCCAGCCATGGTGTGAGGAGGCTGGACTTCATGATCTCAGGTGTGGTTTAGAGCTGGTCACTACCTCTATCCCCTCACTCTTCTGAAGAACCCAATTGTGATGTTTTGTGGGAATGGATCCCAGAACTTCCACAGACATTACTAATGGTAAATTAAAACCCACTCTTCAGTCGGCAAGAATGGAACTCTTGGAGTATAGAATATAGTACTGGAGGTTCAAGAGGCTTAGAAGCAAATGATAGACATGATCTCTGATTTAAAAGGGAGGCAGGACCCAGACATTTGCCCATAACGGAAATGGATTGCACTGAAGTTAAGTGCATTGCTAGCTAGAGCTTCCCCAAACCCACCTTACTGGGGGCGGGGGTGGGGGGGGCGGTAGGGGGACAAGTAGCATTCACGGGCACCTGCAGTGTGCCTGGCATTGTGCTGAGTACTTTGCATCAATCTTCTCCTGTACTCCTCAGCCATCCTCTGAGATAGATACGATTGTCCCAACCCCACCCCCATGATAAGCATGAGGAAACAACGGAGGTTTAAGAAACCTTCCTGAGGTTAAGTTGCAAAGCTAGATAGACATCAGCCCTAGAGCTCACGCAGGCCGAGTGACCAGTGTCTCCCAAGCTTGCTCAGAAGGATCACCCAGACAGTATGTTAAAAAGACAGCACCCAGGCCCTCAGAGCTTCTCTGCAGGGTAGTCTGGGGAGGGACTTGGAAATTGGTAGTTTTAACAAGTGCCTCTGGTTTGATCCCTGGGTGGGGAAGCTCTCCTGAAGAAGGGAATGGCTACCCACTCCAGTATTCTTGCCGGGAGAATCCCATGGACAGAGGAGCCTGGCAAGCTACAGTCTGTAGGGTCACAAAGAGTTGGACACGACTGAGCGATAACACTTTCACTTTTTTCTGGTGATTTTTAGCATCAGGAAATCTTGGGAGCGCCCATGTTAACTCTGTGATGGTTTTCAAGCCTAGCTGAAAGTTAGAGTCATCTGGGGAGCTTTTTTAAAAAATGCTGGTGCCCAGCTCCACCCCAAGTCATTGTGATTTAATCGGACTCGGGTGGGACCCAGGCATTGGTATCTTAAGACACTCCAGGTGATTCTAAAGTGCAGTCAAGCCTGAGACTACGCTGCTGCCTCGGCTGATTAAAATTAAATCAGCCTGACTCACTCTAAAAAAACACTGATAAAAGAAGAATCACTCCATGTCGACCAACTGTCTCCTGCTTTCAGCCCCGCAATCAAAGGAAGACATGTAAAGGCTGAAGGAAGAAAAGTGAAATACCCAGCAGGGTGTGACATGACATTGCCCATTGGCTCCCCGGCTCCTGACCGAACACCAGGTCGGTCTGAAACCCCAGAGGCGCTTCCTAGCCAGAGCTTGCACCCTGAGGGGGCCTCTCTCACTTCTTTACTTCAGTGGTCCACGAACGACAGCATGCAGCGGAATTCAGGGGAGAGGCGGGGCTTATTAACACAGATCGCAGAACCCTGTGTCCATAGTTTCTGATGTAGTTGGTCAGGGGTGGGGCTGAGGCTGCTGGTCAGGAGACCACTCTTTTCAGACCACTGCTCTGGCGTCTTGGCTGTCACGGAACTCACGTGCCATATGAACACAAGGATGGCCCAGCCCTGCTTCCTGACCATTGAAAAACTGTGCTTTGGAAGAAGAGTTTCTCTGAAGGAACTTTCAGTTGGGTCTTAGACCCTTTGCCTGTGACTTCTGCAGGAGTTACCACTGAGGCATCTGAATGGATGTCATGGACGAGTCCCATTCCCCCAGCACGCGATCCCTGCCCTCAGTCACAGGTTATCACACACATACCTCCAGAAACAAGTGTTCATTTGCCCAGTCATTCAATAAAGGTATGCAATGTCTCCTCGGTGCCAGCCAGTGTTCTAAGAAAGAGGTAGAAGAGTCAGACCTGAGTCTTTCCTTCATGGAGCTCTTATAGGAAACTAGCAAACATATTTAAAAAAAATGAGTGAATGGTAAGTGATATGAAACAAGCAAATCTGAAGGGAGGACATTTGAGCTGCAACTTGAATGACAAAAGGAGCTAATCTTCCAAGGACCGGATTAAAGAACCCCTATATCAAGAATGTCACAAGTGGGTTCTTAAGAATGATGAGGGCACAGAGGAAGTGACCAGCTCCAAGTGTCACAGGCAGAGGGGACCGTTTGTACAAAGATTCCTGAGGCAGGAAGAACTTGGTGCCTGTGAAGAGCAGAGAGCAGGAAAGCGAGCCAAGGTTGATGGGTGTGTGACCACCATGTGAGTTTCCTAGTGCTATAAGGGTCTTCACATCTGTTCTTAATGGGGGCCTCATGACAGCCCTGTGATGTAGAGGAAAGAGAGTGTATGTACCCATTTTTTTTTTTTGTATGAAAACACTGAGGTGGAGGGAGGTAAAGGGTCCCTGCCAAGGTGTCAGGGTAGGAAGAAATGGAGCTGAAGGCAGAGCTTCTCAAACTTTCATGTGCGGGGCTTCTGTGGTCCAGTGTTTCAGAACCGGCCTGCCAACGCAGGGGACGTGAGTTTGATCCCTGGTCTGGGAACTTAGGTCCCACATGCCACAGGGCAGCTAAGCCCGTGAGCCACAACTACTGAGCATGTGCTGCAACTCCTGAAGCCCACTCACTCTAGAGCCTGTGCCCCACAACGAAAGAAGCCGGCGCACGGAAACTAGAGAGTAGCCCCCACTCCCTGCAACTAGAGAAAGCCCACGCACTGCAGTGAAGACCCAGCGCAACCATAAATAAATAAATAAAACTTTCATAGACAACAAGTCCCTGCGAACCTTGTTAAAATGCAGATCCTTACTTTGTAGGTCTGGGGTGGGGCCTCAGAGTGTGCTTTTCTGACAAGCTCCCAGATGAGGTCAACCTGAGGTCACTATTTCATCAACTGGTTCTTTGATCAGGTGGACTACATCCTTGGAATTGACCTCCTCCCCACCTACCCAGGGGCCCAGTGTCAGAGGTTGCAGTCCTCCCAGACACTGATGTAACACACAGGAAGAGGCTGTGGGGACTACCCCATCTCCTCAGGGGCACCAGAAAGGCTGGCGGAGTCCCAGCTGGTGTGAGATCCTTCCTTTGTCTGGGGCGCAGCCTCCAGGTCAGGCTGTCCATACTGATGGCCCAGCGTATCGGCTCCCTGCCACTCTGATTTACGCTCCTGAAGTGCTCATCAATTCCAATAGGCAACCTCTTGAGTTATTTTAGGTTTTCAGTTTTGATAGCGAAAACCAGCTCCACGAAGCCAACATATCTCTTCTTGGCTTCGTTTCCAGATATGGCATAGCTGCCTCCCAGCTCTCTGGTTGCCTTGCTAACCACATCTTGCTTTTCTTGGGGCCTCAGAGCTAACGTCTCCCCCCCCCCACAAGCCTCTCCAGTCTCAAATTTGGATGGGGACCCTGGAGAGTCGCCGTTAAGACTGTCCCAGGGAAAAGTTAGCATAGACTGCAAGTAGCTGGCTTTCTTTTTAACAGCAAGACCATCATTGCACTCACCACCATTAGAGAGAGGAAAAAACTGACAGCATATGATTTGGGGGACCATTCACCATGCCCTGCTCCCAGAAACCATGGCAGGGAAATCACAGCTCCCACCGTGCTCAGGTGCCAGACAGTGTTCCTGGAACTCAGCTCTCCTCCCCAACCCTGGTATTTCAGACTTCACAGTTCAGCCCCTGGCACAGTGAGCAGCCCGCCAAAGGACTTCTAGAACCTGCCACAGAAGATGCTGGTGCAGAGGCCCCTTTATCCATTACCTGGGCCCTCTTAGCTGTCAGGGGCCCCCCTAGCCCAGCTGTTCAGGATGTAACCATAAATTCAAGGAGACCCAATACTAATTTGGCCGTCAACTGCCAGCGAATACCAACCGCATAGAAATGCTCAGTGAATACTTTGCCTGTGACATCCTGAAAGTCCAGCAAAGATTCTTGACTTGCTCAGGGAATCATCTACTTCACACCTTTCGCCGAAATGATCCATGGACCTCAAATAACAAAAATGACTGAGCTGACCTGTGTTTGTCTACATTGTATTCAGTTCAACAAATGCTTCTTTAGGTGTGTGAAGGAAGCTTGCTAATGACTTGAGAAGAAACAGAGATGTAAAAGGCGCAGTCTTTTTTGTCAAGAAGATTATCATCTGTTAGCACTGGGCCATAGATACATCCACAAATATCTGGTACACAAAGTAGAATGTGACAAAGTCAGGATTCAAAGCAGGAACAGAGCGTGGCTAGCGGCTGGTGGCAGAGGGGTTTATTCTAACTGGAGAAGTCTGGAAGGATTTTGTGGAAGGGGTGGCAATGAATCTGGTTTGCCCATGGGATAGAATTTCAACTTGGGGATGAGCACTTTTAGTGAAATGAACAATATTTACCATGTATTAAGCTCTCACCAGGTACCAGAGGCTGTTCAAAGCGCTTTACATGTTAGCCCATTTGCCATCTCATTAGCTCCATAAGATGAGTGCCTATGTTATCATGCCCATATTACAGGTGAGACAGGAAGCCCAGCCAGGTCAGGTAACTGCCCCGGGCTAAGTACTGGTCCAGGCAGAGCTGAGATTTGAATCCAGGTAGCCTGGAGTCGGAGAAGGCAATGGCAACCCACTCCAGTACTCTTGCCTGGAAAATCCCATTGACAGAGGAGCCTGGAGGCTGCAGTCCATGGGGTCACTAAGAGTGGGACACAACTGAGCGACTTCACTTTCACTTTTCACTTTCATGCATTGGAGAAGGAAATGGCAACCCACTCCAGTGTTCTTGCCTGGAGAATCTCAGGGACGGGGGAGCCTGGTGGGCTGCCGTCTGTGGGGTCGCATAGACTCAGACACGACTGAAGTGACTTAGCAGCAGCAGCAGCAGCAGCCTGGAGTCAGTGGCCAGGCTGATGACTCCAAAACTCTATTGCCCCTATGTATAAGACATTTGGTTTTCTTTTTTCTTACCTTCATTTTCAAAATCACTAATCAACTCTGTTGAGGAGGCACGATAGGCACTGAGGACCTCCTGAAGATGTTTGTTTATTCCCTCACTACAGGCTGGTGAGCCTCCTAATCAGCCAGGCCCCCAAGGAGAACAGCCTGCTGCAGCCTGGCTATCTGAGCTCTAGAAGCCGAGAGTGGGCTCTCCAGGCCAGCTACTCTCCTACCCTGGAGAGTCTTTCCAGTCCTCAGAGGCCAGCTCAGCCTGTCTCTCTGCCTTTGGGGCTTTGAGCTTAGCTTCCATGGTCCCTTTAGAGCCCTGAGATGTAAGATGTGGTTGTGGGATGGGGAACACACCCCTAGGGAGGAGGAGATGCTTCTGTCTTCCATGGCTTTACGGCTTGGGGCTGTTCATGGCCCCCAGGAGGCAGAGCCCAGGAACAAGCTCTGCCTGGTGGTCCTTCCCAGAGGCTCTTGGCACAGAGGAGAAGGTGGCATTTAGGCAGGGCCTCTACCTACCGGTGAGCTGAGGGCTTGGAAATCCCCCCAGCCCTCCCCTCAATGGGAGGCTGTGCTGGCCTACAGGAAAGGGCACCTTGGTGTCATCTGTGCAAAGGGCCCACTAGCACCCTGTGAAGGAGATGTGGCTGCCAGGCTGAACAGAAATGGTGCCGCCTGACAACAACCCCGTGTCCTTAAAGAAGGCTGGGTCCTGACCTGGGCCAAAGTACCGACAGGGTTAATCCTCTTTCTTCTCTCTGATGCCAAGTGATGTTGAATCTTTCAGCTACTTCTTCCCTGAAGAAAAGGAAAAAAAGAGAGGTCTGCAGGACCCCACCCCCATCCCTCCATTCTCCTGCCTCCCCCAGCGACATCTCTTTCTGTACTCAGGAGCTGGGAGGTCTGAAGTCTTTTGAACCTTCCTGCCAGGAGGCAGGTGAGGAACAGGAGCTGCCTGCCTCCGCACCCAGGGATCTCTGAGAGGTGAGCGAGGGCCAGCCAAATCAGCGAGCCAGGCCCCAGATCCCTCTCCGCCCTGGGATTGGTCCGGGAGCGTTTTGTGTTAAACGCCAACATATAAATTTGTAGACGTTGCTTGTGAGCAAATTGGATTCCTTCACGGGGCTCTCAAGTGCTGCCGTTTAGCCAGATTTAACGGAGGCTCAGGCCACCGCCACTCCCCACTGCCCCCACTCCCCACACTGACCCCTCCAGAGTCACGCAGGAATCAATCCCCAGCCAGTCCAGAAACAGCCAGGGGCCTGAGCACACTCTAGCCTGTCTCTGCACTGCTTTGCATCCTCTTGGCTTCCTCCCACTGCTCCCCGTTCTCCCTCCGTCCCTCCCCAGCCTCCTGCTCCCTTCCTCTGAACAGCTCCCCCCGCCTGCCTTCCCCTCTTCCCTCCAGTCTCTCCCTCCTCCTGTCTGCGCCGTGGCAGCTGCTTCCAATGCAGTGAGATGCACCAATTCATTCAGCCTCACAGACTCTTTAAGGTCGTTACTAAATATATCAAGCAGAAGAAAGGGTCTTTTTTCCTATCTCTGAGCAGGGAGCATAAATGCTGGCCTTAGGATCCAAGCTGGTCTTCCCTGATCCTGAACAGCAGGCAGTCCAGAGCCAGCCAGCCGGGTCACTGGAGTCCTGGGTGACCCCCGAGGGGAGGGGCCAAGGTGAAGCAGAGAGGGGTGCAGGGGATTCTGGGGAGACAGTGAGCATAAGAGACGCAATTCATTTTATATTTTCAAGAGTTAAACAGCTCTGGAGACCATTTCTGCCAAAGCTACTTCTCCCCACTCTAGATTAAATTTTTTTTTATTTTTAAAGAAATTGTGAAGCATTGAAGGAGGCTGACTCACCAGTCCTGGAGAAAGACTTCTATCTGAATGCCCTAAGCAGTGTTGTCTCTGGTATTTTTCTAAGTTAGAAGCTGATGACCTTGCTGCTCAAGCAGTAATGGGTAGTGAAGCTCCAGACTTCAGTGTTGTGATTAGATGAAATGTACAACGAAGTTAGTCCGCATGTTACACGCCAGGGCGGATGCCTGGCCGGCTCCCGCCTCTGGGGTCATAGTTGCCCAGCAGCTCCTCACTCCATCCAATCCTCCCTGCTACACACAGACACAAGCCCTCCCTAGGAGTCTCTGAGTCTCCATCCCCTCCTCCGTGTGTGTGTGTGTGTGTGTGTGTGTGTGTGTGTGTGTGTAGGCAGAGCAGGCTGAGTTGTGATTTTAGAGAAACGCCTCCTCCCCATGCAAAAATATCTCCTGCACACAGCACGCAGCACCCATCGTTCAGAAGTTCTTGGAGGGGAGATAAAAATATAAGTGGTATTTTATCTTCAAATCAAAAGTAGATGAGGTCACTGGAGAACGTGTCGGGCAATCATTTGTAACCTTCTTTTCTTTTATGAGACAAAGAATACTGTGGCTGTGTCCCCAGGTGCTGTCACATCACAGAACTCTGCATAACAGTGTAGGAGATGCCTGAAGCTCTAGGGCCTGTCCGCAGACTTGCTGGACCTCCAAGGAGGAGCCATGGGTGTAGAGAAGGGAGGCTGGGGACACTGGCAGTACACTGACAATCCAGTGGTCAGGGAGGAGAAGTTCAGTGGAGGAGAACATTCCAGAAACCTGAGATGTCACTGACGCCCCTGGTGGTAATGGGCTCAGATTGGAGGAAGTGGTGTCCACCAGGTGCCTCAGCGGGCTCAGAGACCCGGGAGAGGAGTTCCAGTAGGGAAAAGGGGCTGAGTCAGCTTTTCCAAGTGTGGCCCCCGGGCAGGAGGGGAGTGGGGACATTTAATGTAGAGCCTTCTTCAGAATCTTGGCCCAGAGCAGGAAGAGGCAGCAAGTGCTTAGGAAACGTAGAGGAGGAAACTGATTTTCTTTCTGGGCGGGAAGTTAACAGGAGGACTTCAGAGGAAAGGAGTTTTGAGATGGGTCATTGAAAAATAAATAGGAATTCACCAAGCAGAAGAGGGGGGCCACGGAGGGCGTTTCAGGCAGGAAGAGGAGCATTTTCGTGGAGGCAGAGGCATGAAAGACCACGCCGTGTGTAGAGATCCAGGAATAATGTGTCGGCGTGTGGAGTCTGTGAGGAGAAGAGTGGGAGGGAGGTATCACTGAAAGGCAGACAGAAGCCAGAGGGCACAGGGGCTGAGGCGCTTGTGCTGAATCCTGTCAGGCAATCAGCAGTCATGGAAGAGATATTTTTAACGTACTTTTTTCCCCCTATGATTCTAAAAGCAATATGAGCTCATTATAAGATTTTTTAATGTGGAAAAGTTACAAAGAAACATACACATAATTACTGTTAACATTTTGGCATGTTGCTTTTAGTCTCCTCATCACTGGGAAGTACATCATTACTTTTTGTGCAGTTACACTTTCACAATGCTTCTTTGCAGAAGGAGTGAGATGCATCCTTTTTCAGAGGAGTTAAAATATTGGGTGGGGGGAAATCTGTGCCTTGACGTTGATGAAATAGGGTGTTTTTTTTTTTCCAGCTTAAGTTCTCATTGTATTTCAAATTTGGTATCTTGTTTCTTGACTCAGAATTGCAGCACAAGAATTCTCTCAGGTTATAAAAGTATTTATAAAAATCATTTTTAACAACTGCATAATATTCCACAACACAGATATTTCACAGTTTATATAGCTGTTTTCCTATCAGTAGGCATTTTGTTGATTTCTACAGCCATACATAGTTTTTAAATTCTGTTTTGTGTTTTTAGTATTCTTCTCATAGATAAATGTATATACTCTAAGCTAAACATTGATACTGTATAATAAGACTTATCTTTGAAAAACATGTTACACTTTCTATCTCTCTGAGGGATATAAATAAACTATTAGTGAACTTAGCTATTTTTAGAAACTTAACTAAGTCCTCTTTTTTTAATTCAGTAATTAGAAAAATTCGGATTTTTTTTCTAACCGCAGTAAAATGCATATAACACAAAGCTTACATCTTAATCATCTTTAAGTGTAAAATTCAGTGACATTAGGACATTCACAATGGCACCCCACTCCAGTACTCTTGCCTGGAAAATCCCATGGGCAGAGGAGCCTGGTAGGCTGCAGTCCATGGGGTCGATAAGAGTCAGACAAGACTGAGAGACTTCACTTTCACTTTTCACTTTCATGCATTGGAGAAGGAAATGGCAACCCACTCCAGCGTTCTTGCCTGGAGAATCCACAAGGACGGGGGAGCCTGGTGGGCTGCCTTCTATGGGGTCGCACAGAGTCAGACACGACTGAAGCGACTTAGTAGCAGCAGCAGCAGCAGGACACTGTTGCACTACCATCACCCCCAACCAACCATAGAACTTTTTTCTTCTTATCAAACTAAAACTCTACATCTGTTGGACAATAACTTCCCATTGCCCTCTCCCTACGTCCTAGAAACCACCCATTCTGCTTTCTATATTTTTTTAATGTAACTGCTCTGGGTACTTCTTATAAGGGGAGCCATGCAACACTTATCCTTTCATGACTGGCTTCTTTGACTCAGCATGTCTTCAAGGTTCATCCGTGTTATAGCACATGTCAGAATTTCCTTCCTTTTTAAGACAGAATAATATTCCTGGAAATACATGTTTTTAAGGTGTGTGTCTGCACCACATTTTGTTTACCCATTCATCCATCTGTGTGCATAAGCTTTTATCTGAATTTTGGACTCTCTCTACAATAGACTCTGTCATCAATCAAGAGATTTTTTTTTAATTAACCTGATATATATGCAAAATTGCTTTCCAAAACCTTTATATAAGTCTACATACTATCAGTGTATAAGTATGAATATCAGCATTGGATATTATTTTTTGGTTTATTTTTATTACTTTGATACTAGAATAATAACATGTCATTTTTTAAATATGCATTTCTTTGAGCATTCCTAATGAAGGAGAACTTTTTCTTATATCTTCATTAGCCAGATGTATTCCCTCTTCGTAAATTATTTTTGTGTCCTCTGATCATTTTTCTGTTAAAGATGTAGTGTTTTGCTTATTACTTTACATGCTATGCCTACAGATTAAAGGTTCCTTCATACAATCACCCGTGTCCTTGGAGTGCCTCCTATCATGGGTCAGGCACTATCTGGACACTGGAGATACTTCTGTGAACCATCAGACAAAATCCCTGCCCTTGTGGAATTTACATCTAGTGAGGGAGATGTTAAACAAGACAATAAGCAAACCATGTAATATGTTAGATGGTGTAAGTGCTAAGGAGAAAGGATTAATTGGGAAAGAGAGGTAGAGTTTGGGGGCTGGGTGTCAAGGGAGCCTCACCCAGACTGAGACCAACCCTGTAGGAGGTGAGGAAACTCCATGGTCATCAGGCAAAGGGTCCAGCCTGTGCAATGGCCTTGAGGCAGGAACACAGGGGTCATGGGATCTGGCACAGAGTTAGGAAGGGGAGGGGGTGAAAAATTAGGTCTAGATGTGGCCAGAGCAGCAGACCATATCGGCCCTGAGGACTGCTTGCTCAGCCTTTGGCTTCTTTCTCTGAGTGAGAAGACCATTAGGAGACGGATTTTGAACAGAGGGGTAACGTGCTGTGACCTGCTCTTTAAAGGACAACCATTTCCACATTGAGAATAGACTGACGGAAGAAAAGGAGGAAAGCGGAGACAAGTGTTGGGGAGTTCTTAGAGTAATTCGCCTGAAAGGTGGTGGGGCTTGGGGTGGAGGTCAGCAGCAGAAGTGTGAGAAATAAGCCAGACACCGTGTATATTGAAGGTGGAGGCAGCAGGATTTGCTAATGTCTTGGGTGCAGGTTGAGAGAGGAGTCAAGTAAGACTTTGAGCTGTGAGCCAAGTACCTGGAAGTCAGCAGTACAGAAAGGAAAGACAGCAGGAATCTAAGGGGGCCGATCAGGAACTCCATTTTTGACAAGTTACATTTGAAATGTCTATTAAACATTCAAGAGCAATGTTGAGTAGGCAGTGGGATATATGAGTCTGGAGTTCAGGGAAGAGGTCCAGGGTGGAGAGATAAATTTGGGAGTTGTCAGCGTAGAGATGGTATTTAAAGCCCTGATACTGTGTGAGGTCACCAAGGAGGAGGAAACGGATCGCGGAGAGGGGGAAAACCCCGGGACTGAGCCTGCAGCCTCCCACATCAGGAGAGATTTGCACCCTGCAGCTTGGTTTTGGCACCCTGAGGGTTAGCAGACTGAGCGTGGGCAGGGGTGGGGGCGGAGACGTGATTGGATCTGTCTCAGATCAGTGGCTCTGCAGGGTCACCCGTGGTTTTTCCCATCTTTCCTGAGCGTGGAGGGAATTTGAGAGCTCCCATTAGAGGTCCCCAGTAGGCAATGGTGAATGTCTCAGATTTCCATGGTTACTTTTGACCAAAGATGAGCTAACTCTTTAATCTCAAGAGCCATCATCAGCAGGACGAAGCACACTGACAGCCCTTTGATATTGACACTGGAAATGCAGGCTTAGGAGACACAAGGAGGAGGAAGAGAGGGGGCGCACGGGGTCCAAAGGGAGGCTCAGGGCGAGAAAAGCAGCGCTGTCTTCATATCCTCCAGCTCCTTCCTTAAAGTGGTGATTCTTAAGGGGCTGGGGAAGGGGAGGAGCATCAGAACACTAGGGAGCTTTCTTAATCTATTTTCCCCTGCCCCCATACTCCTGACCCCAGGAGATTCTAGAACCCTCCCCAGCTACAACATGAACCTCTCCTCATCCCCAGTAGAGAGACCTCACTCTCAAGGGCAAATACACTCTCACATCAGAGCTGGGGTGAAATAGCTTGGCCAAAAGGATGCCTTGCAAATTTACAAGTCTTTCCTGTGTGGCTCAGAAACATATCAGTATTAAGAAGCATGAGCATATAATTTGTCACCCAAACCGGGGCACTTTTGATATAATGCTCAGATACCTAATATTAATAATTTTCCAGAACAAGAAACGAACTGAGACTATCCTGTGTTAAGACCACTAGCGTAGCTCCAAATATGGTTCAGAAATTCCAAGATCAGCATCACCTAAAAGAGATTACTTTAAAAATAAATCTCTGAATCCGTCTCCAGATCTACTGGCTCAAAACATTTGGGGATGGGACTCACCCTTGGTAGAGGAAGTCTCTCTTTATCCCGTCATCTCTTTTCTTTCCTCCAGAGGTGTTTTACAGTCTTTGGGGACAGGGCATTAGCAGGAAGGAAGAACTTTTTCCTGCAGTGGAGTGTCAGTTCAGTACCTAACTTATGCAAAAACTGTGGCAGTTCTCCTTCCTGGGAAACCCATGTTTTGCTACTGCTACTGCTAAGTCACGTCAGTCGTGTCCGATTATGTGCCACCCCATAGACGGCAGCCCACCAGGTTCCCCTGTCCTGGGATTCTCCAGGCAAGAACACTGGAGTGGGTTGCCATTTCCTTCTCCAATGCATGAAAGTGAAAAGTGAAAGTGAAGTCGCTCAGTCGTGTCCGACTCTTAGCGACCCCATGGACTGCAGCCCACCAGGCTCCTCCATCCATGGGAATTGTGTTCAGGATGGTCAATTCCTCGTCTCCTCTTGAACTCTGCACTGCTGCGTGTTCCCTGACCAGCCCCTGGTCTGCGGTACTAGAACAAAGAATTGTCCCTCTGACTATGCACGCTCAGGACTCTTAAAAGGGCAACAGGATTGACTCCTTGGATGTCAATCCCCTGGCATGTGTCCCACCCATAGGCCAACATCACTTCCATTTCATAATCATTCTGGCTCTGTCATCTGTGAATTTAAAACCTTTTGCGTTTCATTTATATTTTAAGCCTGTTTTCTCTTCTTTGACTTACAAAAGCCATAAATTTCCTACCTGTTGAAGAGTGTTCCTTTATGTGTTCTAAATACTGGCTCTTTCTCCTGGCCCAGCTCCTGATAGGTAGAAGACGATGAATCTTTAGGAGAAGCCATATAGACCCTTTCCTTATAAGGCACAACTGTTTCAACAATCATAGGGCTGGAAGGGACCTCAAACATAGTCAGGTTGAACTGACTTTTCCAATTCCACCCACCAGATCTCCCCTTTCTTTGTAGTTGCCCTGTTTGCTGGAACATATTCAATAACAGAGTACTCACTACCTCCATTAGCAATCAGCTCCAACTTTGCGGAGTGTCTTTTTAATGGTATTCCCTCCCTAGTTTATTGAGATATAATTGACATATAACATTGAATAACTTTGGTATACAATCAGATGATTTTTTACACACATGTATTAAAATGATTGCCATAATAGGGTTAGTTAATACACCCACCACCTCACAAAATGTTTGTTGTTGTTGTTGTTGCTGCTTAAAAATCAGCCTCCTCAGGGTTTTCTGGTGTCTCGGGTAAAGAATCACCTGCCAACGCAGGAGACACGGGTTCAGTCCCTGAGCTGGGAAGATTCCACATGCTGCAGCGCAGCTAAGCCCGTGCACCACAGCTATTGAGACGGTGCTCCAGAGTCCGGGAGCCGCAATTACCGAGCCCCCATGCAGCAGCTAGTGAAGCCCACACACCTAGAGTCTGTGTTTTGCAGCAAGAGAAGCCCGAGCACCGCAACTAGATGCTGGCCCCTACTCGCTGCAACTAGAAAAAAGCCCGTGTAGCCACAAAGACCCAGCACAGCCAAAAGAAAAATTAATGTTTTAAAAAAACCAGCCTCCCCTAGGATAGGCTGATTCACATGGCAATGGATTAGAGTTGGAGAAATCACTGTGACCTCATGTTTGGCTTAATATAGATACAGATGGTCATATATAGAAATATTTGTAGATATGGACACATACATGGATTAGTATCCTTCCTTGCTCTGTCATCTGACAGCCTAGATGCAACGGACTATGCAGTAGCAATGAGTGCACCGAGTCCCCAGATCTTTGTTTCTAAAAACATTGTTTAACAAAAGGAACCAGGGCTTCCTGGAGAGATGGCTGATCCTAGGACTAGGGCAGGAAATATAGACGATGAACCTGGAGCATCTGGTGGAAAAGTGAAAGTGAAGTCGCTCAGTTGTGTCCGACTCTCTGCGACCCGTGGACTGTAGCCCACCAAGCTCCTCTGTCCGTGGGATTCTCCAGGCAAGAATACTGGAGTGGGGTGCCATTTCCTTCTCCTTCTGGTAGTGCTAGGATATAAGGAAATGGTCAAAAATCAACACTGATGGGTGTTAAAGAGGCCAGGAACCAGTAGAAGGAGCTCCCCGTGACCAAATATATGTGAGGGAGAATAAATAGGCAAATTTCCCATGTAGAAGAATTCCAAATAATTTACATGGATTCTCCGTCATCAGGGAGGTGAAGCACAGATCCCTACTCCTTAAGTGTGGGTCCTTCTTCCAAAGGGTGCAATATGTAAAGGAAGAGGAAGAGAGACAAACACAAGTGACCAAGGTCAGCATCAATGGGAATAAGTCCTGTTAATAGTGTATACCCTGGATGCCAGGTGATGAAAATGGCTCTTTACCTGTGTGGTCTTTCTTCGAAAAATGCATAACCCTGGTCTAACAATGAGAAAAACATCAGGAACATCCCAATTAATGTCCATTCAACACAATACCTAACCAGTACCCTGAAGCTGTCCACGTCATCAAAACTAAGGCAAAGAAAAGGTCCCTTTTCTATCCCAGATCCCATCCACACCACATTTAGTTGTCATGTCTCCTTAGGCTCCTCTTGGATGAGACACCTTCTCACTTTCCTTAGTTTTGATGACCTGGACAGCTTCAGAGCCAAGGTGAGCAAGGAGGAAGTATGGACTTTAATGCATCAATACTGATGCATTATCAACCTAGACAGCGTATTAAAAAGCAGAGACATTACTTTGCCAACAAAAGTCCGTCTAGTCAAGACTATGGTTTTTCCAGTAGATGTATGGATGTGAGAATTGGACTATAAAGAAAGCTGAGCATCAAAGAATTGATGCTTTTGAACTGTGGTGTTGGAGAAGTCTCTTGTGAGTCCCTTAAACTGCAAGGAGATCCAACCAGTCCATCCTAAAGGAGATGAGTCCTGAGTGTTCATTGGAAGGACTGATGTTGAAGCTGAAAACCTAATACTTTGACCACCTGATGAAAAGAACTGAGTCATTGGAAAAGACCATGACGCTGGGAAAAATTGGGGGTGGGAGGAGAAGGGGACAACAGAGGATGAGATGGTTGGATGGCATCACCAACTCAAAGGACATGAGTTTGAGTAAACTCCAGGAGTTGGTGATGGACAGGGAGGCCTGGTGTGCTGTGTAGTCCATGGAGTTGCAAAAGTCGGACATGACTGAGCGACTGAACTGAACTGAACTGATCAACTAAAGTCCATACAGTGATAGAGGAAACTGGGTATGGTATATATGGGCACTCTGTACTATACATTCAGTTTTTCTATGAATCTAAAACTATCCCAAACTTAAACATCTCTTTTTTAAACAATCAGTCTTCCTGCCTCCTTACTCACTTTGGCCCTGTCCTTGGCCTGAATTCACTCTAGCACCGCTATCAGACTCACCTCTCCCCTTCCCCAACCTGCCTTCTCATCTCCAAACCAGTGGTCTCTATCTCCATCATCCCATCCTCTGAGTCCTGTTTTCAGTTTCTCTCACTGGCCAGATCACCATTCTCCAGACTGCTCGGGTTAGCAACTGCCTCCCAAGTTAATTGACTTGCCCATAACTGAATATAGCCCTCTGAGTGTGGCTGCCCAGCCCAGGGAAGAGAGGACTCTGTTACCCTCTTCAATTTGTACACTCTATCTCTATTAGCATAATACACAGTGACTTCAGCAACTTTTATTTGGCGGGCTGCCACCTCATATTCATATCTCAACTACCCACTTTTTTTTTCTTCAAATAGATTCACTACAATCAACATAAGGAATAACTTCCTGCAAAGTTGAAGTTTACCCAAAAAATGCCTCTGGAGATAGTGAATGCTCCATCAATGGGAGTGTTCAAATACACTTGGCAACCTCAAAAAAAGGGGAGATTTGGTGGGTGAAACTGAAGAAGGAAGTCCAATAATGTTTGAAGTCCCCTGGACAAGTTACTTAACTGCTCCTGCCTCAGTTTCCACATCTTTAAAATGGGAATAACAGTGGAACATACCTTGTATGGTGTTGAGGATTAACTGCATGAATATGTAAAAAGGCACTTAGAACAGTTTCTAGCGCACAGTACTACATAAGCATTTGCTATCATTTTGTTTCTCTTTAATATTTGTCTCAAAGATGGAGACAGTGCAAGACCTCCCTATAAATCACTCCCGGCTCCCAGGTCCCTATCGAATCCTGGCTCCACCCCCACCCCCCAGCTTTATGTCACCTGTCCATTTGATCAGCAGGCTATCAGTGTCCCCTTCCCATCCATCCATGTGCATGTCAAATAGAAGGAGACAGAGGGCAGAGCCCAGTGGTAAGTGTCATGGGGTGATAAGGCCGGGTCCCCTACCAACCGGGCTGGGGTGACACCAGGAAGAATGAAATACCCTTCATCTCTGGGCGCCAGATTGGTCTTCCCACAAATCATTGCAAACGCCTCACACATGCTAATGACCAGCTTCCTTTGGTTTTAAAGACCAGTCATTTCAGGAGCATCAGGGTAAATGATGGGCTCAGTAGCCACCGAGAAAGAAGTTAGAGGTGCTGGCATCCGAACTTAATTAGACTCCTGTGCTCTTTATAAGGCCTGATAAGGTCAGGCAAATACATTCAGCGTTAATAACATTATCAGCACCACGTGGTCGGCAAGCCTTGCCAGAGTCGATATGTCAAGTTTTTGTGGCTTGAAACATGTGTCTTCTATTCACACTCGGGCTTGTTTCTTCTGTGCCAGCAGCTGGTGCCACATCTGGATAGCTTGTCTCTGCCGAGGCTTCTTTTCTCCTGTGAGTGTTTTATGGGACATCCTACCCCGTTTCAATCCTTTTAACAGAAAAGAGCTCATTTGTCCATTCATTCACTGACGGCCTATCAAGGGGTAGCCCTGGGCATTTGTTACAGACCTGCCTGGACAAGATGAACTCACGCCCCAGAGCAGTGGGCCTGGAGCATCAGTGTGCAGAATAACCCCAGGGGAGGAGGTGCTTAGGAAAGAGCCATTTTCAGACCCCTCTCCAAGCCCACTGGATTAGAACTGTGGGGCGGGGAGAGGGTTGGGTCACAGCCTGGGGCTCTGCATTTTGCATCTACTCCCCAGGTGACTCTGATGTAGGTGATCTGACGACCACACTTTAGGAAATGCTCACGGAAGGGTTGTCAGTCACCGATAAACCACCCACCATAATGCCTCGGATCATAAGGGTCATTAGCAAGTGGTTCATCCTCTGTTGAAAGAGGATCAAGCGAGACTTCACAGAGGCTTATAGCACAAGCCAAAGCCTGAGAGCTCATGTCCTTGGAAAGAGAGTAAAACGGTCATTGAGGTCTGATTTTGTAAGGAAATACATTTAAGGCGTGAGCCCTGGAGACAAACCTGGAATGAACTCCAGCTCTTCTCTTGGTGTCTGTATGTTCTTAGGCAAGTTATATCACCTCTTGGAGCTTCAACTTCTTCAGCTGTAAAGGACACCTCTGCCCCTAAAGGTTGACAGATTAAAAAGGGAAAAAAGAATAAATAGCACCATACAGGATATTTACCAAATTGTCAGTAGACTGCTCCACAAATAACTACTAATTAAAATAGTACTAATAAGAAATAACAGTCAGATATGAGTCTACCTTGCTGAGAATGTCTAGGTTGTTTTGTACAGGCCATGAGTAGCCATATAGGGTTAAAAGCAGGGGCTGTAGTTCAGTGTCAGCAAATAAAGATTTATTGTGCACCTACTATGTGCCAGGCTGTAATGAGCACTGGAGCTGATTAGTCTGTGTTTAAGAAGGCAGTCGTGGTGGCCAGACTGAAGGGTTGCTTGGAGGCAGGTGATCATTATAGACCATTGTGACAGTCCAAGCCAGTGATTCTCAAGCTTGAATGGGCATCAGAATCATCTGGAGGCCTATTTAAAAACACATTTTCCTGAGTTTCATCCTCAGAGTTTCTGATGTGGAAAGTCTGGATTTGGGGGTCTGAGAAATTTGCATTTTTAACTACCTCCCAGGTGATGCTGAAGCTGCCGGTCAGGAGACCACTCTTGGAGAACCGCTGGTCCAGGCAAAAGACAAGTACAGGAAAACATGAAGAAGACGCAGGCACTAACCAGGGTTGGTGGTGGGGGTTGGTTCCAAACAAGGTTTTAAGGGTGGATGGACAGGAAATGGTGATGACGGGGCTCAAGGGACACTGGAGCTGGGCAGCCTCTGAGTCTGGCTTCTGGGTTTGCTTGTCCCTGGATTCTGCAGACCCTTGGGGTCCTGCCGGCCCACCGGCTTCAGGGGTGAGGAGGAGGTGCCAGCCAGCGTGGACTAGCCATACCTGTTGGAACCTTCAGTCCAGTTGTCCTGGCAGGGTTTCCCAATGTGGTCTCTCTCTTTATCTCTGTGTATGTTCAAAAGAGAACTTTTTTTTTTTTAATGCCTTTCTATTCCTCCTGGGATGCTGGCCGCTGAGATGCGCGGGTACCGTTCCACAAGAGTGCCCGAGGTGTGTATTGAATTTCGGTCCCGGATCATTTAATGTGCGGTGATGGAGGCAGCGGCTGTTGTTTGGATTCATGGGGAACTCTCCGCCTTTTCTGTTTTCTGTACGGAAAGACCTCAGGGGCTTGCTCAGCAGCCGGCCCCTGAGTTCCCCGCCTGTTAAGATCCTCCTGGCATCAGGAGCCCCCCATCCCCACGGCATTGCCAGAGCTCTTGTGGAAGCCAGTGGAAAATTGGAACATTTGTGCAGGTCTTCAGAACATTCGTTTCATTTAAAGCTCTCCACAACTGGAGCTGTTACTGAATTAAACATCGAAACAAACATCAATAGCCTGATAATATTATGTTCTGAAATGTGTTCTTTAATAATGACCGTGAAGCTCTTTGAGGCCGGAATGAGTCTGTGTGCGCACGAAATGGTGATCTGCATTAATTCCTTTCCAGCTGCTAGTTTTGAAAAATGGTCCTGAGTGTTTCTTACTGATGCAGCGTGTCCTGTTTTCTGTGGATCAGAAACTTCTCCTGGCTGTGACCTGGCCCTCCTGGTCTTGTTTGGGAAGGCTGCTTCTGATCCTCTCAGCCTCTCCTTTCTTTCACCTGGATGGCGACTAAGAAACTAGACAGAGAGACCCAGCCCTGTGACCTGAGGCCCAACTACAGATGGGCACTGCATGAAGGGGAGGAACAGGCACAGAAGCTGCACGTCCAAGAATAGGGATCTGCTTGTTTTCGGAGCACAGTGAGGCTCCAGGGCTTTCTAAAGAGAGTTAAAGACGTGGAAACTGTCTTCTGGGATCTCGTGTTCTAAAATAGATATCACCGAAAAGGGTAGACACCAGCAATAAGTACATATGGAAATTAATCAGTTACCATTCAAATTAGATGCAAGCCTGGGGTAGGTGCTTATTGTAGGAAAAGGCATGAGACCAATGCATGTGAACGTCGGGGTGTTCCTGCTTAAGTGGATTCAGAATTCTCTTCCTTAGCCACCACCACCCTAAAGGGTGGAAGTACGAGAAGAAAGTGTGTTTGGGCTTTTGGTTTAGGATTGGAAGGCTCTAGAGAAGTGAATAATTTCCCCCAAGATCCTATACCGACATATTCTACTCCATGAACACATTTCCTCCTCTCCTTCTCCTCTGACTCAAGATCCAGACTGATAATTTATGTTTTCTGATGTCATTGAAATGATTTTTAGTGGTTTTTGAAAAAATTATACTGAAGAATTTAAAACACATACAAATGTAGACAGAATAGTGCAATGAATCTCCTATAATTGGGGTGGGGTTTTTTTTTTTCATTAAAAAAAATTTTTTTTATCTTTTGGCCACACCCCATATTAGTTCCCCTACCTGGAATCAAACTCGAGTTCCCTGAGTTGGAAGCACAGAGTCTTAACCACTTGACTGCCAGGGAAATCCCAGGATGGGTTTTTATGACTGTTTTTCCCAATCATTGATGTCCTGGAGTGAAGTGTTGGTATTTCTTGTTTGAAGTAACAAAAGATGAGAAAAAGAACAGGTTGTTGAGGTCTGGATGTGAGGAATACAGTGTTGCATGTGATAGAAAGAAAGTAGAAGTTGCAACTTGTGTTGACTTCCATCTTCTCCGTGAGTTGTCTTCAAACTGGACTGATGGAACCAGTAATCTACTAAAGGAATACAGCCTAAGGCAGGTGAGTTGCACAACTGAAATTAAATCACAACACAATGCACATCCCAGGGGCTGAGGAATCCGCTGTGCTCTTAAGGGTGCATGCTAAGTTGCTTCAGTTGCATCTCACTCTGTGCAACCCCACGAACAGTAGTCCACCAGGCTCTCTGTCCATTGCATTTTTCAGACAAGAATACTGGAGTGGGTTGCCATTTCCTTCTCCAGAGGATCTTCCTGACCCAGAGATCACACCGATGTCTCTTCTGTCTCCTGCTTTGGCAGGGCGGGTTCTTTACCACTAGCATGGTGATGCATGATGATGCTGGAAAAATGGTGCAGTCTGAGAAGAGGCAAATTGTTTCAAACTGGGGGGAAAAAAAAGAGAATACCTGTAAACTAACTGGGCTTCCATAGTGGCTCAGACAGTAAAGAATCCACCTACCAATGCAGGAGACCCAGGTTCAATCCATGGGTCAGGAAGTATCCCCTGGAGAAGGGAATGGCTACCTGCTGCAGTGTTCTTGCCTGGAAAATTCCATTGACAGAGGAGCCTGGTGGGCTGTAGCGCATGGGGTTGCAAAGAGTCGGACATGACTGAGCATGCACACATAAGCTAACTAACAGAAAGTTGGAAGAAATAGCATATACATTTTCAGGACACAGGGTGTGATCACTAGGAGCTAGCACTGGCTGCCTAAGAATAATCCATACACAGCTAACCTCGTTTCCTTACAAGGAGGCATTTGGCTGGTGGTTTAGCAGGATGCTCTAGACCTAGCTTAGTTTTATTTTGGTGAAATGGTTAACAGCCTCTCCACATATTATTATAACTAACATGTTGACCCATGAGCCAGATAGATGATCATTCTCTTAGCAGAATCATGTCCTGAAAGTTGATTCCAAAACCTGAAGGAAGGCTTTAAGTGGACTGCCTGGGGCTCTGTCCCAGGTCCTGCCTTGATGAACTCATTTTTTTTTTTAATCAATGACTCAGCTGAAGAAATGAAAAGCATACTAATCAGAACTGTAAATGGCAACTAAGACCAGAGATGAAAGAATCATGATTCGACATTTGAAGAGGAAAAGGTTTTCTATAAGCAGTTATTTTATCTTAGATACACACTTGCGTGTGTAGATGTGTGTGCACTTGTGTGCTCACGTGTTCTTTGTTTTCCAAGTAAGTACCTGATTTGACTCGAGCACACTTGTGGTGGTATGACGAGCTGTCCTTCCTGTAGAGAAAGGTGCAAACACATGACATCGCTGGTATTGATAGCTGCAGTGTATTGAACGTCCACTGTGTGCCAAACTTCAAAGCAGGCTGTGTGGAAAAGAGTTAACATAAGCCTGTTATCCTTAGAAAAAGCTGCTTGCAAGGTTGGCCTTTGGCTGGCATATGGGAACTTGAATTTGGGAAGGCTTCCCACTTCCCCCTGGAATAACAGTGTCTAGGCTGTGGTTTGTATCGTATACCTGCTTTCCTTCTGGGAGTTCAGATTTTGGGTATGTGCCGAGCAGAGGGTGCCTATGTGACTAGCTCCCAATACAAACCCCGAGTCTCTAATGAGCTTCCCTAGCAGACAACACTTCACACATATTGTCACAACCTGTTGCTGGGGGAATTCGATACGTTCTGTGTGAATCTGCTGGGAGAGGACTCTTGGATGCTTGTTCCTCCAGACGTCACCCGGGCATCTCTTTCCTCTGCTTGTTTCGCTTTTTACCCCTTCATTCTTATTAATCTTAGCCATGAGTACTATATGCTCAATTCTAAGAATCTTCCTGCAGAATCTTTGAACCTGGTGTGGACTCGGGGACCCCTGAGCCACAGGCTTAATTCTCATTACATCATAGAATTTTTATAGCAATTCTACACTTATAGCTGATAACTCACAGATCCAGGACTTGAATTAACTCCAAAGATTCGCTTGTTCTTTGGAATCACAGAGTAGCGTGATGCTCTGATAACAGGCCCGGAGACATTCACAGAGCGTCCTGCTGCTCTTGAATTTCCAGACAGTCTCCTGGCTCACTGCACTGTCTTCTGGGGTGAGAATGAATCACTGAATGGCCCACCTTGAAGCATCAGGGGTGAGGGGTGGTTCCTGTTTTTTTTTTTTTTTCCAAGCCCATGGAATTTATTCCTGTTAGTTTCATCTCTGTGGACTGTCTCCACCTCTCTTTCTTATCATCTGCCCCCCAGGAAATGAGCTGATTATATTTTCAGGCGAAGAAGCTGTGGTATGAGGGTAACCAAGGCTTAGGGGCTCGCATCAGATGAATTGCCCCACCATGTGACCATGAACCTGTCATACCTTCCTGTTCCTATCAGATAAAAAAAAAAAAAAAGGGACATGCTCCAAACCCATAGAAGGTACAACCAAGATGTAAGTTGTGGACTCTGGGTGCGACGTGTCCACGTTGGTTCATCGCTTGTAACGAGTGCACCGCTGCAGGGAAGGATGTCAATTATGGGGAATGTTACAGGCAGGTGGGGTCAGGTGCACATGGGAGCTCTCTATGCCTTTCACTTAATTTTGCTGTGAATCTAAAACTGCTCTAAAAGGTAAAACTTATTAACTAAAAAACAAAAAAGAACATGCTCTTGCTTTAGGGTATAGATTAGGGCAGCAAGTTGACGCTGCTTTCTTAAAAGCGTGACTAACTTCTAACAATGAGCACTGGTGGCTCAGATGGTAGAGAGTTTGCCTGCAAAGTAGGAAACTCGGGTTCAGTCCTTGGGTTGGGAAGATCCCCCGGAGAAGGGAATGGCAACCCGTTCCAGTATTCCTGCCTGGAGAATCCCATGGACAGGGGCACCTGTACCGTCCACGGGGTCACAAAGAGTTGGACATGACTGAACGACTAATACACAATGTCTAACACCCCTCGCTACTATCTCCATTAAATGCATTGAAATGTCTTTGAAAGAGAAGCAACTGTCCCTTTTCTTTTGTCAACTGGGATGTTATGTGCCCATCCTCTCTTGCAGCTGAGAAGGCACAGAATGCCCAGTTCTCTGACTTTAAACTGCATCCTTTCCCTGAGGTGCCGGGACTGAGTGAGCCAGAGGTTGAGCATGGAATGACCCTTTTTCATGAATGTCCCGTTTCCAGAGGGCGACCCCTCCTTGTCTGCTGCGGCTGCACTGGGACCCTCACAGGAGTTAAAGAAGGCAAAGAAGGAAGGGACTTACCCTATGTGGCCCGGAAAGTGATACAGGGATAGGAGGGAAGAGGGCTCACAGAACCTGCCCCAGTCCCCCCACATCCAAACCCTACTTCTCCTGATTGACACAGGAAGTGATGAGAGGTTACAGTCAGATCAGATCAGTCGCTCAGTCATGTCCGACTCTTTGCGACCCCATGAATCGCAGCACGCCAGGCCTCCCTGTCCATCACCCACTCCCGGAGTTCACTCAGACTCACGTCCATTGAGTCAGTGATGCCATCCAGCCATCTCATCCTCTGTCATCCCCTTCTCCTCTTGCCCCCAATCCCTCCCAGCATCAGAGTCTTTTCCAATGAGTCAACTCTTCGCATGAGGTGGCCAAAGGACTGGAGTTTCAGCTTTATGTGTTAACAAATGTCATGGCCACTTCTGGTTCCTAAGCCCCTCCCCAGCCCTCTCCATCACCACACTAATGTGTCTTTGAATCCTTTAAACCTAACTTTAAGGGTGTGAACAGTCCATCACACTCTAATACAACAGTTACCACCGATGCAGGGAGACAGCCCCCACTGCATAAAAAATGCACCACCTTCTGAGAGCGGGGAACCAGCAACATGAAAGACAAGAAGGTTATATAAGAACACAAGCTCTGGGATCCCATGAGCCTGGGTTTGAATTGGCTTCTGCCACTTTCCAGCTGTGCAGTTTCAGGCAAGTTGCTTAGCCTTGCGGAGCCTTAGTTTCCTCACCTGTAAAATAGGGGTAATAACCATTCTTTCGTTGTAGAGTTGTTGTGAAGGTTAAATGAGATCATTCGATAAAAGTGCACATCACTCACTCTAAGCGTTCAATGAGTGTCAGCGGCTGCTTCTGCTGTTGGCGGATACTGCTGATGCTGTTAGGCACAAGCCCACCTTCCGAGGACCACAGTGAAGATGTACTTTTTCTTATCACTCACTCCCCCTTTCCCCACCGCTCCATTCTGTCACCTCTCTCCTCAGTCTCAAAATCTGCCATTGCCCCTTGTAGGGAGCCTGTCAATGCCAGGCAAACCCTTGTGCCAATGCCTTTTTGGAGCATCTCCTACTCCACCCCAGAGCAGTGCCTCTTCTCTTAAAATAAGTGTTCTGCTGCTCAGAGTGCACTATGCAGAAAGTTCTCCCTGCCCTGGCACCTCCATCTGAGAGCATGTCTGTCACCCTGGCACACCAGCGTGCTTTAAGAGAAACAGTCTAGATCTGCGTTCATGTTCATTCCTTTTGTGAACCAATAGTTGTAGGTTTCTGGGATTTAGAGGAGAATCTGACCCCAAAGCAAAATTTTTGTTTGTTAGTGTGGGTTTTGTCGCTGGTAGCAGTTTGTTTTGTTTTGCTTAATTATCACTCTTACTGAATGTGACATTTGACAATCAGGGGAAGATCCTGTCCAAAGTGAAGATAGGAAAGAGCAGGCAGTGTGAATTCTTTCTCTGGAGCACTCCAGTTCTAGGTCGCAGTCCTGGGTGGAGTTGAAAGCACAGCCTCCAGAGGCTCCCATGGACCCAATCTGCACTGTGCACCCCAACTTCACAACTAAGTGACCTTTGGGGGGCTGCTTGACCTCCTGGGCCTCATCCGTAAAAAGGGATAATTGACTCATTGGGGGAACATGAGAACATGCAGATACACACATCTTTAGCCCAGAGCCTGGCAGGCAGTATGCAGTCAATAAACCCTGAGTTCTCATTATGATACCTTCTAAAATTCAATCAGAACCTGTGCTTAAAGCAGCTGTTTTTTAATACATTGAAGAGGTTGGTGTCAATCAGCCTGCTACCTGGAACTCACATGTTTCATTCAAGTGGAAGCAAATGCAATCGTAAGCCCTTCACAGAGGCAGGTAAGCTGCCCATTGCCGCTTACGTCTCACCTTACAGGGAGCTGTGCTTGGCCGTTGAGGCAGCAGCTGCTTTGCTGCAAGATCACCTGGAACCCCACAGACGTCAGCAAATAAACCTTTTCAGTTATCAAAGCTGTCGAGAAAGTCCCACACCTCCCTCCAAGGCCCAGCAAGCTTCACCATCACAGCCTCTTCTGGGACTCCTGTCCTGTCAAGGCAATGGCTGTGCCTTGAATTCATCACCAAGACTGGAACTCGGACCCTTTGGACATATGTGTGGATGACAGGCAGAGAAGGCGCAAGCCACTCCAGTGCTCTTGCCTGGAAAATCCCATGGGCAGAAGAGCCTGGTAGGCTGCAGTCCATGGAGTCGCTAAGGGTGGGATACGACTGAGCGACTTCACTTTCACTTTCCACTTTCCTGCATTGGAGAAGGAAATGGCAACCCACTCCAGTGTTCTTGCCTGGAGAATCCCAGGGACGGGGGAGCCTGGTGGGCTGCCGTCTATGGGGTCTCACAGGGTCGGACACGACTGAAGCGACTTAGCAGCAGCAGCAGCAGCAGCAGCAGCAGCAGTGGATGACGGGGTCCTCGTGCATGAGCCAGGAGGAATGACACTGCATGCCGTTGTCCTGGCCTGAGGCACCTCTGTCCTCTAGAAGCTCTAGTGAGGGAAAACAGCTGGACCCGTCAGTTCTGGAGAGTCATTTTCACTTTCAAGAGGTCCTAGATTGAATATCTAGGAAACTGATCAGTAGAGAAATGCACAAGTCAATGACAATAACGATGAAAACGACAGCTCTTCTTTACCGAGCACTTCTGAAGCATTATAGGTGCACTGTAAGCTCATCCAGTTCTCAGGCCAACTCTTTGAGGTGGACACTGTTACTATTTCCACTGCACAGATGAGAAATGTGGTGTTCAGACAGATTAGGTAACTTGTCCAAAGACACAGAACTCAGATGTGTCTGCCTCCAAAGGCGGGATTCCTGAACCTGGACCAATGCACAAACAATACCAAGTCAGTGGAATTCAGAACTGTGTTCGCAAACTTTATTTTCTCAGCCTAGACAGCATATTAAAAAGCAGAGACATTACTTTGCTGACAAAGGTCCGTCTAGTCAAGGCTATGGTTTTTCCAGTAGTCGTATATGGATGTGAGAGTTGGATTGTAAACAAAGCTGAGTGCCGACGAATTGATGCTTTTGAACTGTGGTGTTGGAGAAGACTCTTGAGAGTCCTTTGGACTGCAAGGAGATCAAACCAGTCAATCCTAAAGGAAATCAGTCCTGAATATTTATTGGAAGGACTGATGCTGAAGCTGAAGGACTGAAGCTGAAACTCCAATACTTTGTCCACCTGATGCAAATAACTGACTCATTGGAAAAGACCCTGATGCGGGGAAAGATTGAAGGCAGGAGGAGAAGGGGATGACAGAGAATAAGATGGTTGGATGGCATCACCGACTTGATGGACATGAGTTTGAGCAAGCTCCGGGAGTTAGTGATGGACAGGGAAGCCTGGCATGCTGCAGTCCATGGGGTCGCAAAGATCAGGACACGACTGAGCGACTGAACTGAACTGAGCCCTTTGGAGCAAAAGGAAATCTTCTGCAGCCTCCTAACATCTACATCAGACCCAGGTGGGGCTGCTGTGGTGGAAGAGGGTTCAGAGCCAGAGACCTTCTTGCCCTCTTTTCTTTTCCCCAGAATCCTTGAGGACCTTCTGGCCCTACTGGCCACAACCCACAACTACCTGGTGAAGCTGGAGTATGGATGTTAGAGCATCTGTTCTTCCCTTGCATTGGGTAATACAAGTATCCACCTTCCAGAGTTACTGAGAAGAATAACTGAGCTAATGCATACGAGGGACCTAGTAAGCCCCCCTGGCTACTATTAGTGTTATCCTAACTGGTATGTCTTATAGGAAGATAGTTTCAGTCACTCAGCCGTGTCCGACTTTGTGACCCCATGGACTGCAGCCCACCAGGCTCCTCCATCGCTGGGATTCTCCAGGCAAGAATACTGGAGTGGTAGCCATTCCCTTCTCCAGGGGATCTTCCCAACCCAGGGATCAAACGTGGGTCTCCCTCATTGCAGGCAGATTCTTTACAGTCTGTGCCACCAGGGAAGCCTTTAAAAGAAGTTAAGAGTTAATTCAGAAGATGCTATAATGGGTCAAATGATGATCCCCACAAAAGATACACCTATAGCCTAATGCCTGGATCTTGTGAGGATTGCCTTATAGGGCAAAATGTGTGATTAAGTTAAAGATTTTGAGAAGAGCATGTCCTGATTATCCAGGTGGGACCTCAATGCAATCACACATTTCCTTCTAAGAAGCAGAGGGGCCTGTGAAAGAGGAGGCGGTAACATATCGCAAAGGCCTAGGTAGAAGGCGGCCACAAGCCAAACTTCACCTGCAGCCACAGGAAGCTGGAAGATGCAAGGGACAGATTCTCTCCTGGAACTGAAAGGAGTGTGGCCCTGCTATACCTTGATTTTGGAATATCTGGTCTCCAGAACTGTGAGAGAATGCACTTCTGGTTTTGGGGGTTTTTGTGGGGGATTTTTTTGCCTGTTTTTTTGGGGGGTGTGGTGCTGTGCTGGGTGTTCATTGTATCAAGCAAGCTCTCTCTAGATGCTACATGCAGAGAAACTTAATTGCTGTGCAGCATGTGGGGTCTTAACTCCCTGACCAGGGATCGAACCCATGCTCCCTGCATTGGAAGGCAGGCTCTTCATCACTGGACCACCAGGGACGTCCATCCATTTCTGTTTTAAGCCACCCATGTGTTTATTACAGCAACCACAGGAAGTTAACGTAGGGCTCATTGCCTCCACTGGGCCCCAGCGCATGCTCTATGGACAGGTGCAAAGGGCACATGCTGGAATCCTTGGACTAAGGCATTACATTTAGGCCTGCATTTATCTGTTGAGGCCAGTGATTGTGGAGGCAGGAGCCTTATTTGTGCTATCACCTACGAGCCTCGTCTCCATCCACATCTGGGCCCAGAGAGGGCTCTTAGGACAAGTAACCCTTCCGGATGCCGCTCTCACCACAGCACCTTCTCTCTGGTTTCACTCAATCGTCAGCCTTGAACATTGAACATGGAGCCGAGCCGGGTCACATCAGTGCTGCCATGAGGGGCCACATTCCTCAGCTGCAAAGACGTTCCTCCCCCAGTGGATCCTCGGCAACCAGGCCATGGAAACTTCTCCGCAAGAGCCATCTGGCATTGATTTTTCACCTCCACCTTTGAGAATTCACCAAAGTCACAAAAAGAAAGAAGCAAGAGCTCTTCTTTGCCCTCCGCACCCGCTGAGGGGCTGTCACGGGCTACATCTGCACTTACTGGTGTAATTTGGAGAGAGCTTGCCAAAAGGAATCCCTGGTCTAGTTAAAATAATATGTTGGTTCAGGAACAGAAGAAAAATAAGGCCTTACAGTTGGGTACAAAGAAAGTCAAATTTGGAATCTGAGGAAGCATATTCAAGACCCAGCCCGCCCACTTTCCAGCTGTGTGATGGGTCCATGATTAATCCCTGACCTTAGTTTCATATTTAAAGGGGAGAGGAAATAACTAATGACCCCCACTGGATGGCTGAGAGGATTGAGTCATACCGGTGACTAAACCAGAAAGCACTAGATGACCAGACACACACCCTGCAAGGCCATGAAAAGTGAAAGTGGAAGTCGCTCAGTCGTGTTGGACTCTTTGTGACACCATGGACTACAGCCTGCCAGGCTCCTCTGTTCATGGAATTCTCCAGGCAAGAGTACTGGAGTGGTTAGCCATTCTCTTCCCAACCCAGTGATTGAACCCAGGTTCCCCGCATTGTAGGTGGATTCTTTACCGTCTGAGTCAAAGTTTGATTCCCAGGATCTGGGCCAGACACTGTTCCACTAAAGGATCGCTGTTGAGTGCCAGCCTCTTTGCCCACATTTATTGATGCTCCGAGTCAAGAAAGACCCCCACCTGGGGTCCCATCACACACTGGCCCTTTTCCACTTGTTGTACATTGAATTTCAAAAGAGGCTGGCTGGTTTTCTCTTATCTGTAAAAGAGAGTGTTATGGTTTGTGTCTCTCTCTTTCTGAAGGAACTGAAATGCAGACATCAAAAGGGAAAGAAGAAAGCTCACGCCATCCCCAAGGGCTGAGTGCTGGCAGATGCCTAGCCTTGATCTGACCTCTCCTGACCTGTGTTGGGGAAGCCACGTCGGCAGAGCTACAGAGTGCTGGACCCTACTGACCCTGAGAAGGGGTGGTGGACGCAAGAAGGAGAGGGGAGGATTTATAGGAAAAGGCTAATGAAATGAATCACCAGTTTCCTATCTCGGCTCAAGCAGCTGAGCCCTGGGCTGGTCTCTGCTTGGTAGCCCCAAAGAATGAATGGTCCCTGAAAGGAGGAGTCTATTCTGCTCCAGGAGAAAAGCTAGGAAGGATGAGGACCACAGGTCTGTTATCCTTCACCCTCAGGGAAGACACGTATCCACCAGTGTGGATGAGAGACTCAAATGCATTGTAAACTAGTCAGTAATAGAATCCTTCTAGTTATTTATGCCATAGCTTGCTCTCCACCTGCTCGGCTGTTAGAAGCCCCTACACGGCAGAGATCTCATCCATCCAAATCCTTTCATACTGGACTCAGAACACCTCCCATCAACTGGTCCTTCCTGGATCATGAAAAGATCAGAAGGACTAGGGGTGGTCTCACAGTTTGCTGAACAGGAAAGCCATCAGGGAGTTTGTTTCAAATGCTGATCCCTAGGCTTAGGAATTTGCATTTTTAACGAGCTCTCCAGGTGTCTCTGATGTATTTACATTTGGTCTACAGGCTACTCTTTGAGAAATACGAATTCAGACCAGCTAGCTCTTCTCAGACTTTAATGTGCAAGTGAATCACCTTGGCATCTTATTAAAAGGCAGATTCTGAGGCCCGAGATTTCACATTTTTAACACTCTCACATGTTGCCGGTGCCACCTATCCCCACCCCCACTTAGAGTAGCAGGGCTCTAAGTACCTGCAAGCTCCCCCCAACCCCCTGCAATGGGAAGGTACCAGCTCCAGCATGGTCTTTAATCTAGATGGATGGTTCAAACATAAAAAGCCTGTGTTACCTAATACCTTAGGTAATAGTCATGTACGTTTCATTAGTAATTAATATAACTATTTATTTTGAGTTGCCAGTCAGGTAGGTAGTTTTTGTACTGCAAGCACTTTAAAGAATAAATATCTAGGTACATTTGAATGCTTTCTCACCAATACTTAACACACAACATTTTCTGTCCCTAAAACTTTAAAGCACATTTGCTCCAGCAGCCAGATTCTGATTAGTGTTAATGCATTGCTCAGGGAATTCAAGTCAGCTTGGCAACAAAGACCCCTCTGAATGAACGCCTTTCATAGTTGGCAGCTTTATATTTTTTTTTAAAGCAAGCATCTCTTCTAGGACTATTTCCTTCAAATCAAAACGAAGAGTTTAATTCATCAGTTAACACTCCATAGCAACTGGCAGGCTTTTGCTGCTTCCTCCAACCATTATTTCTCAAGATACAACCAGGCATGCCCCCATTAGCTGCAGAGAGAGGGGAAACTGGCAGGAACTTGATTTTCCTGCTGGGCGGGGATAGCCAGGTGTGTAGGGAGTGGAGGCCAGCAAGCGGAAGGACACAGCCACAGGAACCAGTGAGAGCACGGGGAGGTCCCGGAGGGCAGAGGGGTCCCAGAGGGCAGAGGGGGAACAATAGGTCCCCTGTATCCTGGCCAGCGCAGGTGGGGGCTCCACAGTGACTTGTACTCACAATTCCAAGCAGACAGTTGTCATGGGGGGAAGCTCATCACCACGAAAAGGGGCCTGCACCCAGCTAGAGTCTGGACTGCGATTCTGGTTGGACAGAGCCCTGGACTAGAAGAACAGGCCTTTTCTAAGCTGAAGGTGGCCATTTCTGTTCCCCCTTGAGCTCCAACCACCAGGAGCCCACTGGTCCTTGTCTTCACATGACAGCCCTGCCTCTCACCAGCCAAGACCCATCTGTCCTCTGCCCTCACCAGGGTCTGTGACCTGTGTCTCATTGCTTGTCCAACCCGGGCATCAGGCCAGGCTGACTGAGAGCAGCCGCCTGCCTAGCTCATGTCCAGTCCAGTGCCCAGCTCCAGACTTCTTCCCTGCTGGAGAAAACCATAGCTGTCTCTGACCAGGCCCTCAGAAAATTCCTCCTGTCTCTATTTCACGAGGCGTTCCTGCAGCTCAATGGGCGTATCATTCAGCTCTTGTCGAAGAGAGTAGAAGAGTGAGGGCTCCCCGGGGGCTCAGGAAGCTGCCTCTGCTGAAGACAACAGTCATGTATCGTATGCACGTGTGGGTGTGTGCATGTGTGTGTGTGTACGTGCACATGCAAAACCCACAGCTGTATCGTGGCTTACACATGTCCTCTCCTCTGACCTCGAGGTAGAGCAAATATTAATAGCCCCACTTTATAGATGAGGAAACTGAATCCTCGAGAATGCATGTAAGCAGGTTCCTTTATCGAACACGGTGATGGTGGCTAGAAGAATAAAATACAGTCTGGGACTCCTTGGAGCTCACAGTCGTCTGTGCTCAAGGCTACACGGGTTATAATCATAATAACTCATTCTTTCAGAAATATTTATCAAGTTCGCATCATGTGTCGGGCACTGAGTGTAGATGGAGAAGACAGACTTTCTAACTAGTGTTTGTTGAGCATTTGATCTGCGCGCAGCACTGCGCTGACAACTTTACAGGCTTTATCTTCATCCTCAGCACCACCCATGGCAGAGGAGCCCGTATCAGGAAGCTGAGGCCTGGACCGACTGAGTGACTGGCTCGAAGTCACCCATACAACTGGAGAGTTGTGAGCAAGGACCTGACCTTGGGCAGTCTGGCTTGTGGTCCACACTCCTCACCAAGGAGCTGTGCTGCCTCTCAGCCTTTCTGTTCTCACTTCAGGTCCCTTGTGGTTTCTGCTGCCCCGTGTTGCCCCCACAGAACCCTCCTCACTCCCAAGAGAAGATGTTCCCACTGCCTTTTCCCAGCCACTGCAGACAGAGGCAGGCAGTTCCGATTCTGGATCCCAAACCTGAAATGCCTGTTCTCCTTGTCCCAAGCGTGAGCCAGCCCCGCCCGCCCTCCACCTCTGCCTGTGCCTCTCCCTAGGCTGCCTGTCAGCCCCCTGCCCAGTGTCCCTGCTCTGCTTGCTTCACTGCCAGTGTTGTGTCTGTGTCTTCTTTGCAACCTCAGAGACAAATCCTGTCCTGCCCCTGCCCTCTGCCTCTCACCACCCCTCACGTTGTCCAACTTCACCCTCTGAGGCGTTGCACCCTGCCTGCCCCATTTACTGTGGAAAATGGCAGTGTAGTGGCTCCTCAGCTAAGGACCTCACCTTTTATTTTTCCATGAGCAGATCAAGGTCTCTGGGCATCAGCTCTGTAGTCTTCCACCCATCCTATCTTCTTACCCTTCTACATTTCCTCTGTCTTTTCTGAATTCCAAACCCAGCCTACCTGCTGGTGCTTAGACTCTCCCTCTCAACCTTCCATGCTTCTTGCTCATGTCCCTCTAAACCCACTGCCCTCTTGCATCTTTTCTTCTTGCCCACAAACATGCATAGGTCTCAGAGCTGGGTGATCCCATCCCATCACTCCTCTCTCTGTGTTCTGGCCGGTATCCCAGGCCTCCCTGAGCCTTTCCACCCTCAGTGAGTCATGTGCGTGGCTACTCCTCCTCTCTCCTGTGCCCTGGATCTAGCTCCTCTCTCTTCTGTAATGAACGGCTTCCTTGACAGTTACCAGGAGCTTCCAAACTGCCCAATCCGCTCTCCACTCCAGCCCTTGGCCTTTTGGACCTCTCGGGAGCACTTAGTACTGTTGGCCATGCCTCACGTTTTAACCCTTGCTTTCCCCATTTCTGTGCCTTCTTGACCATGCTGTGCCTTCTTGACCATGCTCTGTCTTAGGAGTCATTTGCGGGCAAGGAACAGGAAGAAGTTTTTGGAATAATCCAGGCGAATTTCCATTTTCTGCACTGTTGTTACAGTTCTCTCCCCTGACCCATCCTTCACTCGCACGGCCACCAGACAACACTCTGCAAATCGGCACTCTGATGTAATGGTACCCCTTGTTCAGAATTCTTCAGTGGCTCCCCATTTCCTGCCAGATGAAACCTAAACTCTTGGTTTACATGTCACATCTTCCACTGTCTTCACTGCCAGATACTCTCCAGCTTGCTTCTGCTCTTTTCCATGATTGTCCAATACACACCTCTGTGTTATTCAGTTAGTCTACTTTCTATTCCCTAACCATGTTTTTCTCTTCTCTGATCTGCTTCATAATTCACACTATTTCTTTTGTAAATGCCTGAATCGTATGGGGCTCCCCTGGTAGCTCACGGGTAAAGAATCTGCCTGTCAATGCGAGAGACACAGGAAATGCAGGTTCAATCCCGGGGTCAGAAAGATCCCCTGGGCATGGCAACTCACTCCAGCATTCTTGCCTGAGGAGTCCCATGGATAGGGGAGCCTGGTGGGCTATAGTCCATAGGGTCGCAAAGAGTTGGGCATGACTGAAGTGACTGAGCACACAAATCCTGTATCTTCTATTAAAATTCTATATATCCTTCCAGTTCTAGATCAAATGAACCTTCTTTATGAAGACTATCCCAGTGGAAGTGACCTGTCTTCCTCTGAAAGCTTGGGCTTGAGATGACTCCTTATTTGGCATATTAAGTTGGAGGCTGTCTGAGCAGAGAATTCCTCATGTGCCATGCAATATGCCCAGTCTGAAAATAGGATCCCAGAAGGGGAAATGAACTCATTGAGAATGATTGGTTTATCTTTTTTTTTTTTTAACTCTTCGAGAAGAGTGAAGCATCTGTGAGCAACTTGCCCCACCATTCTGCCCCTGAACTGACCCATCTTAATCAAACAAGAGACAAAGACCAATAGCTTTTGAGCTAAATCTTCTAGTTATAGCAGGAAGGAGAGAAAGTTTGAGCAGACATTTAAAGTATTTGTAACCCAGCAGTTAAACATGATCTGTCTTAGTCCACAAGTTAATCACACAGTGGGGCCAGGGCTCCCCTTGTGTCCCTCCATGCCCCATGCTGGGCTGGCACTGCCAACTCTCAATGCCCTCCCACCTCCCACCGCCAGCATGCTGCCTGGAACAGAGGCCTGAGGAGGAAGCCAAGAACTGGACCCGTTTCTAGAACCTAGTGAGTCAATTGTTCCACTTTCTGTTTACCTCTTTCTGGGGCTCCTGAAGGGGAGTGGGGGGACCTTGAGATGTATCTGGGACTCAGTGGTGCCAGGGAACTGCTGCCTTCCATCAGTAGGCCTGGCAAGTCTGTCTCCAGAAGTACAGGCCCAGATGAGTCACCGTCTCTATAGAGACACGTAGCTCATCCTTCCTGGCCCTTCCCTTCCTGTAGGGACATGGCTCCTGAGCTGCTGCTTTCATGAGCACTGATCCCAGCTGAGGGCTGTCAACTGCAGGCTCCAGATCCTGGCTCAGAATGGACGTGTGACACAGCCTGGGCTAATCAGGATGCTTCCCTGGGGTCTTTCACATCCGAGCTGAGGAAAATAAGCCTCTACTCTATGCTGAAGGTGTCAGTCTGAGCATATACACAGGTCAGGCCTTGCAAGGAAAGATGGTGTGAGGGGATGAAGCTGACAGCAAACAGGGGAGAGGGCAGGGTAGAAGAAGTCCTGACACCCTCCTGGTCAGAACCCTGGTTCTAAGCACCCCAAGGCCTCGCTGTGCCATTGCTCTTGGCAGGTTGGACACCTGAGCCAATCCTTTTTCAGTTAGTTCAGGTGGAGTGTTTGCTACTTGCAAAAGAATCCTGATTAACCTAGCCTCCATCTATCACTTGAATCCCTCCTTTGATAATTCATAGAATTCCTGCCTCCCCATCTTCCTCTTTTCTTGAGAAATAAACCCGCCTCGAGGGATGGAGTCATAATCTTCACCATCACCACCGTCGTCATCATCATCACAGCAGCAGCAGCAGCAGCAGCATCAACACCATGACCTGTCTCTTCCCAGCATCAACCTAGGTATGGAGGGCATGGAGCTGCAAACAGTAGTCTTTGCCTTCTGGATGCCTCCATGCTCATCAAAATATAAGAAATTCCAAGGGCACAGAGCACATGCTGAGCACAGATCTTTTTTAGAACAAGGCATAAATCAATCAGTCTGCGTGGAGCTTTCACAGAACAGAGACACTCATCACTGCAGATTATTCTGACCTTTCAGTGCCAAACATCCCTTTCTGGAAAAACCAACCACCCCTTAGGACAAAAGGTTTTTATCCTCATCTTAAAGTTTCCCTCTTATTCTTTGCCCTGTATTTGTGGGGTCTTCTCTACCCTGGTTAGCTCCTAGTTCAGGATCAAATTTGTTTGTTTATTTCTGGAATGCCCTTTCCAGACTCATTCAATTTACCCCCATATAAAATCCCCAGCTCCAGATTTCTCATCATGGCTCAAAACCTCCCGTTAACAAAGTCTTCATTCCTTTAAACTGATACCTGGCCTCTGGATATGTCCTCTTCTGGGATACAATCTGTGAATCTCCTGTTGGAATGCCTTCCCAGATGTCTTCTGGTCCTATTTAACTTCAATGGGTTTCAAAGAATTAAGCTTGTAAAAAGGAAAAAAGTGCACTATACCCAATTCCAAAGAAATGATCCATGTTCAGGGTTGTGCTTTCCAAATGGGAAACAGATGTAGCTAGAAACGAAAGAAGAATTCAGAGGAGGAAAAAAATAGGGGTTTCTGGACTCCTTGTATTTCTCTTTACGCCTCCACCCTCAGGCTCTGCAGAGACCCTCAGATATTCTAAGTATCAACTCAACAGATCCAGGCCTCCCTTAGAAAGACCTGCCTACTGTGAATTCAAATGGCTATCTTAGAGAATTCTACTGATTAATAAGTAATGTTTATTCCTACTTTGCAAGGGAAATTCCTCTTCCCCTTAGGTCTGAAATGATTGGGCATTGTTATCTACTTTCTTGTCCGAAAATGTAGTTAAAAACAAGTTATCCTTTCTCACAATGCTGTGGGTGGGGAATTAGGGCAAGTTCAGCTGGGGCGGGGGCGGTTGGGCAGGCGTGAGGGGCGGCTCTTCTGCTCCATGTGACATCAGCTGGTATCACCTGCTCAGCTGCAGTCAACTGTCGGTGGCGCCAGGCTGGGCTGGAAGGCCCACAGAGTCTTTGCTCGTTTAGCTGGTGCCTCATGCTCTTCCACGTGGCCTCTTGCTGGGGCTAGATTGCCCTTCCCCAGAGCATGGAGGTCTCGAGGAAGTCAGACGTCTCAACTGGTGACTGGCTTCTCCCAGAGACAAAGTGGAAGCTGGTGGGCCTCTTTAAACCTAGACCCAGAACTTGCCCACATTCTGCCAATTGAGTCAGATCACAAAGCCTGAGTCAGGGGAGGCAAAACAGATTCCACCTCCTGATGGGTGGATTAACATGTGCATACAAAGAAGAAAGAAAATGATGACAGCCATCTCTGGAGATCAGCTGCCACATCTCTTTAACCACTTCACTCACTCAGAGGTCACATGCTTATTTCTCAACCTTAGATAAACCCCATGTATAGAATACTCTTCTGTCTCTTTTCCCCTACAGATTGTTTTGCCTCACAATCTCCATTCTAAAACCTAGTATCTTCCTTCCATTCAGCTTACTCTCTCCCTGAATACTTGTTTCAGAAAACTATATTCCCAAGCACACAGCTCAAATTAATTTTTATTAAAGCTTATTTTAATTTTATGTTCTGTTATGATAATGATCACTAGAACTTGTAATATACTCATATTATAAGTTGACAGCCCTTTAAAATCTCTTCTGCAAAGTGCCAGATGGCAAATATTCTTTACTTTGGGGCCATATAGTCTGTTACAACTACTCAGCTCTGTCATATAGGAAAATCAGCCATGGAAAACTTGTACATGAATGAGCAGGCTTCTGATCCAGTAAAACTTTATTTACAAATATAGGCAGCCGGCCAGACTCGGCACAAAGGCTTGGTTTTGTTGACACCTGCTTTAGAATAAGGGATCCATTTGTCTTTCAGTATATTTCGTCCAATGATTAGCTGTTTGACTTTCAGAAAGTCTAAAATTCACTTTCTTCCTCTATGAAATAAGGATATTGAAGTAACCTTCAAGAAGCAACAGTTAAAACCAGATATGGAACAACTGACTGTATCAAAATTGGGAAAGGAGTATGACAAGGCTATACATTGTCACTCTGCTTATTTAACTTCTATGCAGAGTACATCATGCAAAATGCTGGGCTGGATGAATCCCAAGCTGGAATCAAGATTGCCAGGAGAAATATCAACAACCTCAGATATGCAGATGATACCCTTCTAATGGCAGAAAGTTAAGAGGAACTAAAGAGCCTCTTGATGAGGGTGAAAGAGGAGAATGAAAAATCTGGCTTAAAGCTCAACATTCAAAACTAAGATCATGGCATCCAGACCCATCAGTTTATAGCAAATTGAAGGGGAAACCATGGACGCAGTGACAGATTTTCTTTTCTTGGGCTTCAAAATCACTGCAGATGGTGACTGCAGCCATGAAATTAAAGGACATTTGCTCCTCAGAAGGAAAGCTATGACAAACCTAGACAGAGTATTAAAAATCAGAGACATCATTTTGCTGACAAAACTATGGTTTTTCCAGTGGTCGTGTACAGATGTGGGAGTTGGACCACAAAGAAGGCTGAGCACCAAAGAATTGATGCTTTCAAATTGTGGTGTTGGAGAAGACTCTTGGGAGTCCTTTGGACTGCAAGGAGACCGAACCAGTCAATCCTAAAGGAAATCAATCCTGAAAATTCACTGGAAGGGCTGAAGCTGAAGCTCCAATACTTTGGCCACCTGATGCGAAGAGCTGACTCACTGGAAAAGACCCTGATGCTGGAAAAGATAGAAGGCAAGAGGAGAAGGAGATGGCAGAGATTGAGATGATTAGATAGCATCATCTATCTATAGATAGAGGAGCCTGGTGTGCTGCAGTCCACAGGGTACCAAAGAGTCAGACACGATTTAGTGACTGAACAACACTGAAGTAATCAACATTACTCTGAAATGTTGTTCTGAAAACACCACACATCTTTAAATAACCTTTGAAGGAAATTCCCAGAAAGGCCACAAGATGAGTTGTTTCCCTGTGACAATGTCTCAGAGCCCTGCTGATATTTCCACAACTTTGCATCTTTCCAGGGGTCTCTGTCTCCGTATGTCTGCGTACCCTCCCTTCTGTGGGTCTCTCTTTAAGAGCGAGTCTCTTTAGCTGTGTTTACAGTGTTTTTCTCTCTGTTCTCAGGGTTTTACTGCCCTTCAATTTCAATTTTGTATATTCTTGTGTATCTCTCTTGCATTCAGATTTTTCTCTACATCTATCTCATTTCTCTGCATCTCTTCCTGATTATGATGTTGGATAGCTCTATATTTTTTCATTATTTCCTTTTTAATGAAAAAAGTTCCCCTATTCTTAATTTTCAAAATAGTACATTTTTCAAATTTTAGAAAATTTTCTATTTACATACAATGAAATACGTGAAAACTATTTAGCATATCCAGTGTATAGCAGGTATCCAGTGTATAGCAGGTACCCAATAAGCATTACATCCTTTTATCTGGCTTCCCCTTTATGTAGCTGCCTAAGTTTATTTTTTTTTTTTTCATATGGGTCAACAATTTTCAACAGGAAAAAAGGTTGGTCCTCTGTCTTTATCTAGAAGACCTTGCTACTCTCTCAACCTTACCCAGGACACCCGCTCTTGACCTACTCCATGTCATTACCATGCTTGTACATATTTTGGGAACTAATGAAGGTAGAAGGTTGAAGTCCAGGCAATAGACTGGAGGCTCAGTTGGCTTTGCTCAGCCACCCAGTGTTGATCTGGTACTCCCACAGGCTCCTTCTCTTTCATTCGCACTATTAGTATTTTCTGAGCACTCGTTATGCCCTAGGTGATGGGGAGACCGAAGTGAACACAACTCACAGTTTCTTCCCTCCTAAAGCTCATGGTTCACAGGGAGAACTGGATGATAAGTAAGTAATCAAACCAGAGTAGGGCAGAGGATGCAGCGACTGGAATATAGATGAGGGGAGGGTCTCTTGGAGACGCCTTTCAAGGTGTGACCTAAAAAATGAGAAGCCAGCCCAGGAGGGAGAAGGAGGGAGAATGTTCTGGTCAGAGGGCTGAGACCGTGTCTGCTGGGCCGTTAGGAACTGAAAGGAAGCTGCTGTGTCTGGAGGAGGTCAGCGAGGCACGTGGCAGACCGAGTCGGCTCCCAGGCCAGGCATGATAAAGGGTCTGGGTTTCATTCCAACATAGTGGGAAACCAGCATAGAGTTTTAGGCTGGAGAATGGCTCATCTGATTTATGTGTTAAAACGATGACTCTGGCTAGGGTGTGGGGGAATTCGATTGGTGGGGGAAGTGGGGAAGCAGAGAAAGGAGGCTCTCCAGAGATGGTGGCCATGGAGGCAGAAAGAAGAGAAAGGATTTGAAATATTTTAAGAGGCAGAAATGACGGGATTGACTGATGAATCCGATGTGGAGACAAGAGGGTGGGAGAACCAAGACTGACACCAGCCTTCTGGCTTTGGTACTTGGAGGCCCACTGCAGGGAGGAGGGGGAAGGAGCGATCAATAGTTCCATTTTGGACGAGTTCCGTCGGAGATGACTGTGATGCGTGCAGGGGAAGATGTCAGGTAGGCAGTCGGATATGTGAGTCTGAGCTTGGACTAGGGGTTTGGGTTGGAGATATAAATTTGGGAGTTGTCAGTCATGGGAATGGATATTAAGCCCTGGGAAAAGGGGACAGAGAGAAGAGAAAGGAGCCCTGGACCAGACCTGGGAACTCCAACATTAAGAGGCCGAAAAAGGAGGAAACACCTATAAAGAGGAAAAAGGGAGAAACCAGAGAGAAAGAAGGAAAGCCGGAGGAGGATGGCATCCTTGGAGCCAAGAGAGCAGAGTATTTTTAAAAGGCAAGTGGCCGAGAGCGCAGGCCACTGTGCCAGGTACTGTTGAGAGTCCCCAGGAGAAGGGAGTGAAAATGCATCCTGTCTGTGGCCTCGTGAAAGCCGCAAATGGCCATAACAAGTTGAGATATAAATTTGACTGGAGTTAGATGAGTTGTATAAACATGACTGGAGTTGAGGTGGAAGGTGGATGGCGAGTGTGCTAAGTTGCTTCAATTGTGTCCAGCTCTGTGTGACCCTATGGACTGTAGCCCACCAAGGGTCCTCTGTCGATGGGATTTTCTAGGCAAGAATACTGGAGTTGGTTGCCATGCCCTCCTCCAGGGGATCTTCCCTACACAGGGATCGAAGCCCTGTCTCAGACATCTCCTGCACTGGCAGGTGGATTCTTTGCCACCAGCACCACCTGGGCAGCCCAGAATGTGGATTGGGGTGAGGCAAATGGGTGGCAAGAAAGTGGAGACCACTTGTGAAGACAACTATTTGAGTTGAGTGACAAAGGGGAATAAAGAAATGTGAGAGATCACGGGTGGGATGTTTGGGGAGGAGAAACATTATTGTGTGTTTGGAAACTCAAAGTGATCACTCTGGAGGGTGAGAGATGGTGCCTTGGCTTTGTTTTTTAATAACGATGAGAACTTACAATTATGTAACTCTTCACAGTTTACCAAGTGTTATCACACACACTGGCTTATCTTCACAGACTTGTAGATGAGGAAGCTGAAGCTTAGGGGAACAGAGTGACAAGCACAAGGTCTGAGCCAGGAAGTGGCAGGCCCAGGACCCCACGCCCAGGCTGCTTTTCTTGGCCTGACCCCCAGGCCCCTCCCTGTCCACGGCAGCGGACTGGCACGAAACTTGGCCAGCACACACGCAAGAATGGGTCGTGCCCCACTGATGTCTCGCAAGCAGATTTTTAAATTTCCACCAAGCCAATCACTTGTACCTGCTGGCCTAGCCTTTGATATTATAAAGTCACAGCTGCTTTTCAAGAACAGGGGACCCTGTCCCACTTCCTAAGCCTGTTCAATTGAGCTTCAAAGCCTCCTGAATTTCTAGAAGTGCCCAACAAGCTCAGGCAGGTGTTAGAGGAAACGTGAAACCCCATGTACCTCACATCCATCTCCCCACCCCTGTTGTGGGAACTGACACCCCAGAGGGACCGTGACTAACCTCTCACACCCCAGTCTCCAGATCTGTAAAATCCTAGGACTGTCATGAGGATGATATGAGGTAGGGGTTATAGAGTATTTGGAAGGATGCTCGGCACACGGTGACTACTCTAAGAGTGCCAGTCATGATGCTTTTCCTGTATTCGCTCACTCATTCACTCAGACACTTGCTGGGCACCTTCTCTCTGCCAAGCATGGCTCTAGGCGCAGCAAATGCAGAGATACACACACATTCTTCCTGGGCTCAAGAAGCATATGTTTTAATGAGGGGAGGCAATGTTGGAACACCAACAATTCTGCCTCGAGGGAATAAGTGAGGTGCAAAATGCTGTGGGTGTCCAAACAAGAGAAGATCATATCTAGGCCAGGCAGCTGGGGCAGGCTTCCTGGGAGGAGGGGAGGGCAGGGAGAACAACCCCCACCTGAAAGGCCGGGTGGTGAGGAACCAACTGGAGCATGAGCTCCATGGAGCAGAGCTGGAGGGGATGCGGCTGGCTGTCCTGGGGGTAGATTTTGAGAGGCTCTGGTGTCGGGGCAGCAGAGCCAGCCAAGGGAAGCCCTGGTGGAAGGAAGGAGTGGCAACTCCGTGCCCACCCGCAGCCTTCTCCCTGGGTTGCTGGGACGCCCTGTGTAGGAGCCATTGGTTTGGCTTTGTGTCTGTAGCCCCTAGGTGTAGTGGTGGACACAGAGGCCAAAGTGTCAGGTTTCATCCCAGGCTGCCGTGTAGGTTTGGGGAAGACGCTATGGCACCCTGAGCCAGCCTGGCACCTCCACCCCTCTACCCCTTAGAGAGTACTGGGACTAGCACCTCAAAGTGGTTCAAAGGAGAGATGATCCAGGGTCATCTGCTACCCCAGGGTCACCACCATGGGCGCTTGTGTGACCACCCACCACCCCACATTCAGGGTGAAAGGACTGGCCTCCAATAGGTGTGGAAGCCATGACCTCTCCCTCACTGGGAAGTGGCTCCTGGGGGTGGTAGAGACCTTCCAGGAGACCCAAGGGACAGGGGGTGCGAAGGAGGGGTGTCAGGGCTGGACTTTCTTTGGTAGCTCCTCAACCATAGCCTAGAGGGTGGGGCCCAGCCCACTCTGTCCCCTGAGGTGAGTTAGACTCAAGGCACTATTTTAAGAGCAACAGACCAAGAAGGGCTCTCACACAGGTTTTAGTCCAGTGCCTTTTAAATGCTGGCTCTGGAATCCCTTGTTTAAACTGCATTTTATGGAATGTGATGCATAAAATAAAATGCATGCATGTGTGTTTAGTGACTCAGTCGTGTTCAACTGTTTGTGACCCCATGGACTGGGATGTTTTCCGAGCAAAAATACTGAAGTGGGTTGCCATTTCCTCCTCCAGGGGATCCTCCCGACCCAGGGATTGAACTCGTGTCTCCTGCATCTCCTGCTGCATGGCAGGCAGATTCTTTACCGCTGAGCTATCGGGGAAGCCCCCAAAGTAAAATGCATCCGCATAGAAATGGCTCTGGATGAAACCTAGCAAAGAGGGCCCGAGGCCCACCCCCACGTGTGTCCACACATTTTGTGACCCTGTGATTTAGTCCAACTCTCGTTTTGCAGAAGAGAAACTCTCAACCTAGAGAGGTGAACTGACCAGCCTAAGGTCCCTAAACTACCTCTGAAAGAGTCAGGACCTGCAGAGAAGCAAATGAAATCAAGGATGAGAAAGTGTTTTATAAACTGTAAAGTGTAGGGTTATTATCTCCACTTTATGGCAAGTTCTTGGGCATTTTCCCGTGTCGCTACTTTGGGAGAGGTCACCAGAAAAAAAAAAAAAAAAAGGACAGAGAGTGTTGGCATCACAGGCAGTGTGGAAAAAGCACAGGATTGGACCTGAAGACAGTTATTTTAGAAGCCTTATGCTGCTACGTACAAGCTATGCAGCCTTGGACAGCTTACTTTGCCTCTCTGACCCTCCATTTCCTTTTCTAGTAAAACGCCTTCTTTACTATCTTTCTGGATTACCGGGGTTCAGGTGAAGCCATGCCTGGGAAAGTGCTTGTAGCCAGGCCTAGACAGAACTATACTGTCTCTTGAGGAGCAATAATGGTAGTAAATGGAAGACTTGAAGGCTTTGAGGACCAGCATTTAGTGCCTGGAAGGCACCTGCTGCCCCTGAGGGCTTGAGCCAGCTGCTGGCAGGGCGGGAACTCAAGTGTTCCGTCTCTGCTGCCTAGACACGTCCCATAGGTCATACAACACCCCGACATGCAGCCCTCAGACACTCTTTGTCAAGGCGTCGAAGGCACGACCTTCCATCACCGGGTGCTGACTCAGCCCCCAGTGAGCTCAGCTCCCCTTTCGCACGCTGTGGATGCCAGAAGGCGCCTGGCCAGTCACTCAGCACCCCTAAACTTCACTGGCTATGTGTCTTGGTGACGAAGGAGAGGGCCAAATTGGATGTGTTTCAGGAAAGCAAGAAGTGATTTCTCTCAAAGACCTTGGAGAGTTCTTTCCTCCCTCCCCGCAGTGAGCTCCGCAGGGGACGTCCAGCAGCTGGCAGCCAAACTCTGCTCAGGATGCACACGCTTGGGCTAAAACAAAGGCAGGAGCCCAGGGAATAATGGATGGGGGTTGGCGAGCCTGGCAGGTGTTCCAGGAGGAGGGAGGAGTCCTGAGACATTCCTGGTGGTGCTGCATGGGGGTGACCTTGGGCACACCACTTTCTCCAGGTGGAAAGGCGACGGGAAGAAATCAGCCATGGGACACCTAAGCCCTTCTGACTCAGCTATTGGGCTCTGAGGATCCACTCAGTCAATAAAGATTTACTGAGCACCTACTGTATACCAGGCACAGTCCTAGGCCTTGGGAATGAAGGAGACAAAAAGTTCTGCCTTCATGGAGCTGATATTCTAGGAGGAACAGAGAAAAGATAAAGAGGAAAATAGAAAATGATCAGCTAGTGGTAAAAGCCATGGGGAGGAGAAGGGGGGTGAGAGGTAAGGGATCCTGGGTGATGGTGATTGCAAGTTTCAGAAATGTGGGAAGGAAGGCCTCATCAAGAAGGGACAACTAGTGAAAGTCTGAAGGATGTGAAGGAGGGAGACAGCCATGTGGATCTCAAGGAAAAGTGTCCTGGGCAGAGGGAACAGCAAGTGCGAAGTCCTTGAGGCAGGAGCGTACAGCAGGGAGGCCAGTGTGGCTACAGGAGAGGCAGACAAGAGAGAGATGAGAACTGAGGAGCAATTTAATCTTTTGCTTTGTTCCTCAGGAAAAAAAAGATCCACCTGATGACTTTAGATGCATTCATAATGCTACTATTTAAGAGATTCATTCCAAACCTCAAGGACAAAGCCTTCTGCATTTCTAGGGCTCATTTACCACAGGGCCCTTGGGACAGCAGAGAGAGCCTGGGTTCAAGTCCCAGTACCTGACACTAGCTATGTTACCTTGGGAAGGGCCTTCAACCTCTCTGAGCCTCAGTTACACTGCTAAAGTTCATCAGTTGCCTCATCTGCAAAATAGGTTAATAATGCAGCCACCCATGCAGCCACCCATGCAGCCACCCATGCTACCTCTGGAGAAGGCAATGGCAATCACTCCAGTACTCTTGCCTGGAAAATCCCATGGATGGAGGAGCCTGATAGGCTGCAGTCCATGGCGTTGCTGAGAGTCAGACTTGACTGAGCGACTTCACTTTCACTTTTCACTTTCATGCATTGGAGAAGGAAATGGCAACCCACTCCAGCGTTCTTGCCTGGAGAATCCCAGGGACAGGGGAGCCTGGTGGGCTGCCGTCTATCGGGTCGCACAGGGTCGGACACAACTGAAGCGACTTAGCAGCAGCAGCAGCATGCCTACCTCACTTGACTATTGTTAAACTTAAAGTGAAAGTAAAGGTCTCTCAGTCGTGTCTGACTCTTTGTGACCCCATGGACTATACAGTCCATGGAATTCTCCAGGCCAGAATGCTGGAGTGGGTAGCCTTTCCTTCTCCAAGAGATCTTCCCAACCCAGGGATCGAACCCAGGTCTCAAGCACTGCAGGCAAATTCTTTACCAGCTGAGCCACGAGGGAAGCCCAAGAATACAGGAGTGGGTAGCCTATCCCTTCTCTAGGGGATCTTCCTGACCCAGGGATCGAACCAGGATCTCCTGCACTGCAGGCAGATTCTTTACCAACTGAGCTATGAGGGAAGCCCATTTGTTGTTAAATTTAATGAGATCATTAATATGAAAGTGACTTTTACGTTGAAATGGGTAAGATAATGTCACGTTGCTTTTTGTTTTCTTCAGCAAAGCCTCTGATAAGGGTTCATCACTGGCTGCCCACTCCCTTCCACCACCCTGCTCCCTATATTGCATCCCACGTGGGCCCTGTTGACTCTCACTTTGCTTAAGTCCACCTCTGATTCAGGAACGCTCATCAGATGCCTGGAGACCCCAAGACAAGGCTGCCAAAAGTTCCCGGGAATGTTCTGGGACTGATGTGTCCCCACCCTGGCCTGTCCAGGAGGGCTCTGAGCCCACTGCTCTGGTCGGGTGGAACCAGGTGGGCCCAGCCACTCCTCCCCAGCATTCCCCTCCGCCTTCTTGCAGGTACAACGGCCCCAACCTGGTTCTGAAGTACGACCGGGCCCAGAAGCGGCTGGTGAACATCGCGGTGGACGAGCGCAGCTCCCCGTACTACGCGCTGCGTGACCGGCAGGGCAACGCCATCGGGGTCACAGCCTGTGACATCGACGGGGACGGCCGTGAGGAGATCTACTTCCTCAACACCAACAATGCCTTCTCAGGTAAGGGCTGCGGGCCTTGGGCCTTCCCTGCTCCCACCTTCCTCCTCCCATCACCAGGTTACAGTCACCGGCTTCCCCAGGCCCAGGCCCTGCCACCTCCAGGACCTCGGTTTGTCCCAGCAATGACCCAACAGAGACACCCCCAGGAGGCCCTTTCTTCTCTTATGCATGAAGCTTTTTCTCACCTCCCAGCCCCTGGGCCTGGCGATAGATGCCTTGAGCAGAAGACCAGTCCCTCTCCCTCAGAATTTATGTCCTATTCACCCTCCAGTCTCAGCAGACTGCCCCCCCCACCATCCTCCTAAGTAACCCGTCCTCCCTTCTCCCCCAGCTCCTGTGCGACTCAGTCATTCAGGACTTCTCACACCATCACCCGCAGATGAACCCCACCCCCTGGCATAGACCTCCATGGTACTTTCAGGGGGCCTTTCCAAAATGCTCTGAAATCCTTCAGGGGTCCCCACAGTGTTCAGATGAGCTCATTCTTTCACCCCACATCCCTTCCAAGCACCTGCTCCCTGCCAGACAGGAGGCCCTCGGGGCTGGGGACACAACTTGGAGGAAGACAGACCTGGGGCCTGTCCTAGCCCAGAGCACCATCCCATGTCACTTGGGCTCTTGTGTAAATGTCAGAAGGCCTGGCTGGGGCCCGAGAGCCTGCCTTGCTAACAAACTCTCAGGCGATACTGCTGCTGCTGGTCTAAGACGTCCTACATCCCAAGGAATGGCTGAGGGAAATTGATGCTCAGAAGGCTACATAATAGTAACAATGATGATAACTAATATTTTAGTAGCACCTACTGGGCACCAGGGTGGGGGTCTAAGTGCTTCGTCTTGTTCAGTTCCTCAGTCATGTCTAACTCTTTGAAACCCCATGGACTGCAGCACACCAGGCTTCCATGTCCTTCACTATCTCCCAGAATCATCTCATTTAAGTCTCACAACAGCTCAAGTATGTAGGTCCTGGTATAGCCCAGTTTATAGTTGAGGAAACTGAGGCACAAAGAGGTCACGTGACTTGCCCAAGGCACACAACTTGTACACCCCAGGATTCAAACCCAAGTGTTTGACTCCAGATCCATCCTTTTAATTAGCACACTCTATGGCCTTACTCAATCTGAGGCCCTCGGGACCTAGTAGAGAGCCAGGCTCACAGTTGGTGTTCAGTATTCCATGAGTTGGGAGGCTGTATTCTTGGGGCTGCAGATAGAAGTCTGCTCCCATGGGGCCATACATCTGCAGGGAAGTCCCAGGCCACAGCTTCCTCCTGAAGGATGCAGGGTCTCATGTCCCTGTGGGGCCAGGTTGGACATGCCCTGGACTCTTCCAGATGGTGGCAGCCTCTTGGGTTGGTCTGGACCACGCTGTGCTGTTCAGACTTGTGCATTCACTGTCCTGCACCCTCCCAGCCTCCTGGAGTCAGGTGGTCACCTGACTTTGGGGACCACCCTCCCTGCTTACACACACACACACACGCACACACACAGTGGCTTTACCCTGGCCTATACTGTTGCCCCTCCTGGTGTCTGAGCCCAAGCCAGGATCCAGCCCCAGACTGCCCTTGCTGTTGAGCCCTGCCAGTTGCCTGAATGGGAGGGGATGGGGTTGGGGCCAGCGCCAGAGGGAGGGGCAGGGGCAGGCAGAGCTGACTGGCTGACAGCCAGCCTTGTGCAGCCAAGAAACAATGAGCCACAGCCCCGAGTGGTGTTTTATGGGTTTTCATCTCATCTTGCCACCAAGTGAGGCCTGAGAGATAGTAATTATCCCTACACAAATATCAAGGCATGATTACCCAGCTGGATTTACTGCCCTCTCTCCAACCAAGCCAAGATTGGATTAGGACACAATTAATTGATGGGCTGATCAACTCTTTAATGTGGGGCAAGGTCAGGAGGGGAGCAGCGGCAAGGGATGCTGTGGAAGGGGTGAGTCCCCGGCTGGAGGGAAGCCGAAGTGGGGAGGACTGTGGAAGAGGGTGTTTAACACTGGCTCAGCGGGCGCGATGCCAGAGGAAGGGGACAGACTCTTCCCAGTCACTGAACACAGAGCACCTGCGCTGGGACCTGTCAGGTGTCTCTGAAGCGGCAGCCCTCCCATGCTCTTCGAGCATTTCGTAGTGAAACCAAGAGCCACGGTGCTCAGCCCAGGCTGCACGTGAGACGTCCCTGAGGAGCTTTAACACTCCCAGTTCCCAGGGAGCATCCTGGTCAGTCCAATTGGAAAATCGGAAAGCTCTCCGGGTGATTCCCCCGTGCAGTCAAGGTTGACAGCAATACCCTAGGGTCATGTTGGTTCCATGCTCAGCCTAATCATCAGCCCATTCCCTCACTCACATATTCATTCACTGGATACATACTTACTGAGCACCCACCATATGCCAAGCACTGTTCTAGGCACTGATGATGCCCCAGTGAATGAACTGACAAAAATCCTTCCCTCTCTCTGCAGTGCAACCTTTTATTTCTCTAGAAACCTGATCCCCCTCTCCTGGCCCTGTGGACTCTTAAGTTCCTCGAGGGCAAAGTCCCTGTGTTTGTCATTTTGTGCCCCATTCTGGTCCAGCCAGAACTTGAACATCCTAAGAGTATAATTAAAACTTAATAAATAAATCCAGGAAGCAGAAAAAAGGCACACACCATTAGGCCTATGAGAAGGTTCTCCAACAGAGGAAATATGAGGAGAGGCAAACATATGGAGCCCCCAGAAGGTTCGCCTGGGAGAGGTTGGAGCTTGTCCCCCAGAGCTGGGGTGAGGATGACAGGGCCCTGCAGCCTTAGTCCCAGGCATGTACCTCCCAGTGGCCTTCTCTGGGTTTGAGTTAATTTTTCAGTTGAGTGATTCAGTTGATTCATCGACAGTGGGCGGGTTGTGGAGCCAGAACCTTTGTGCCAGGTCAGCACTTCCCTGGGTCCAGCTGGCATGAGGCTCAGCCAAGCCACTGCCACCCTGCCCACCATGAGGAACTTGAGATCCTCTCCAGGAGCCCCAGCCAGCCCACACCTGCCCATGGCTTATGACTGGGGCTCCCCTGGCCTGTGCCCAAGCATTGGAGGGACCTGGGGAACGGGGGCCCCTCCCTCTCCCTCAGCCAGCCTTAGGGAGTCAGCACTGGAGTCCCTGGAAGAGGGCTGGGACCCTGCATCCTGGCAGTGTCCTGTAGGAGTCAGCCTGTACAAACCTGGGATCTACCCCTCACTTCTGGGTCAGCTTGAGCACCCAGGGTGCTCGACACTTCTCTGTCTCAACCCCTCACCTGTAGAACAAGCAAAATTGTATCAACTTCATGAGTTTAACTCCTTCCATAGACTGTATCCAAAGTCTTACCATCACCCACCACACCCCTCCAGATGTGAGTCCCTTGCCTTTCTGACTCCTTCTCCTCCCCTCTTCCTCTTGCTCGCCTCATTCCCACCTGAGGCCTTTGCACTTGCCGTTCCCTCCACCTGAAATGCTTTTCCCACCATTGTTCTCAGGACTCAGTCCTTCCCTTCTTTCAGGCCTCTTCTTAGATGTGTCTTCCCTGTCATTCCCTATGCTCTTAACTTGCTTTATTTCTCTTTGGAGCACTTCCTACTGTCTGAGAGGAGGTTATATATTTGTTGTTCATCTTTCTACTCTTCTGCTAAACGCCATGGGGACAGAGACTTTGTCTTGTTTTCTGCTGTATCTCCATGACCAAAGAAATACTTATGCCACTTAGTAAACATTAATACATATATCTGACTGAACAGCTGAACTAGTGAATGAAAGTCACTTATTATGGTGTCTAGGATTTAATCCATGCTCTCTAAGCAACTGCTGTTATAATTCTGTGGGCTGAAGAAAGGCAGAGACTTTAAAAATGTCCTGGACAAAGGCACCATGGGCCTCCCTCCCAGCTGCTTGAAGGAAGAGACTCTAGGAGCAGAAAGAAGAAAGGATCATCATGTAAATAAGACACCACACAAATGAGGGTGTCAAGTGCGTGCAGCTCAAGGGTTAATAATTGGAAAGTAGGTAAGAGGGAGGGAGCAGAGGAGGACTGACCACAATCCCAAGAGGCCTGAGCAAGGAAAGCAGCCGATGGCTTAACTGACCTGGAAAAGTACTACCGTTTCAGGCAACACTTAAGCCAGTGTTTCAGGCAACACCATTCTGGAAAAATCAGGTAGGAGCCTATGCAGGACAAAGGGGGATAAGAGCCTGCTCCAGCACCCCATCCACAATCCAGGAACCCAGGACCCCCTGCAGCTCCTGTTCAGAGCCCATCCCTCCAGGGTCCTGCACTAACTACCCACGCTGTTGTTCAGCTTGGCCCTGAGCTCTCCTCCCCATGTGACCTGCCTGGGGTTACAGCAGTGTGGTAGTAGATGGGCCAGTGTGGACTGTGAGCCCCACAATTTCATTCATTCATTCATTTCAGCAGAATGGTCACTGCCCATCTGCCGTCTTCGGTCTACATACACCTCCCTCCTCTTCTACCCAAATAGTACTACTCACAGTACTGCCCCTTACTTTTTATTTAAGAACTGATTTTGGACATTATGTCACAGCCACACACAGACAGCTTTCTAATTCTTTTTATGGCTGTATAGTACTCTATTATATAGATTTGCCATTCCCTGAATTGGCCCTCTATTGAGGAATATTTAAATTGCTTGCAAACCACCGAATGAATAAGCTTGTACTGCATGCCATTCTCCACAGCTGCAGGTATGTCTGTAAGGTAAGTTCATAGAAATGCAATTGCTGCATCGAAGGAGTATACAGGGGCAGTTTTGATAGGCACAGCCAAATTGTCCTTTAAAGGGACAGTCCTAATCACACTCCCATCAGCCCGCATGCCAGTGAGCATCTCCCATACCAATACTCTCACCACCTCATGTCATCATTTTAAAAAATACTTGCTAATCTGATGGGAGGAAAACTGGCATCTATATTCAGTTTTAATTTTCATTTTTCTTAAAATGAGTGAGGCTGAACATATTTTTATATATTTGGGTCTCTTGTCTGCTCAGAGGCTTTGCCCATTTTTTTCTATTGATTATCGGCCTTCTTCATATTGATTTGTAACACCTCCTTATAAATTAGGAAAACCAAGCCTCTGTCTGTAATACCAGTTGCACATAGTTTCTTCTTGTTTGTCATTTTTCTTCTGTCTTTGTTCATGGTGGGTTTTGCAATGCGGAACGTTTTTGTTTTTATGAGCTTGGATTTATCACTCTTTTCTCTGATGGCTTCTGAGCTCCGTATTATATTTAGGCCTTCAGTGGGGCTTTTGTAACCTCTCAGAGAAGAGGCATCAGTCACTGTGCCAGAGAGAAGAAAGGGAATCAGGGGCGCCTTGCACTTTCAGCCTCTTTTGCCTCCACAGCAGATGAGCCGTCTGCATGGAGCACACCCATTGTCCACAGCTCTTCACCCAGGTCCTGTTCCCATGATATCTGAGGATGCTCTGCACTTTGCTTCTCAAAGCATGTTTTGCCACTGAGCAGCACTGGCAACAGCTGGAAGCTCATCAATTTGCAGGATCTTAGGCCCCATCCCAGACCTACTAGACCAGAATCTGCATTTTACCAGGGTGGCCAGGACTTCTTGTGCCTGGTAAAGCCTGAGATACACTGCTCTGAGGCTCCACTCTCTTTTCCTAGGATCCTCCAAAAAAGTGAAAGCATTAATCGCTCAGTCATGTCTGACTTTTTGCAACCCTATGGACTGTAACCTGCCAGGCTCCTCTGTCCATGGAATTCTGTAGACAAGAATACTGAGTGGGTTGCCATCCCTTCTCCAGGGGATCTTTCTGACCTAGGGATCGAACCCAGGTCTCCTATATTACAGGCAGATTCTTTGCTGCTGAACCATCAGGTACTCCCAGGGAACTCTACTCAGTGCTCTATGGTGACCTAAATGAGAAGGGAATTCAAAAAGAGTGAATATGTATGACTGATGGACTTTACTGTACAGCAGAAACTAAAAATAATAGTTTATAGGACCTAAAACGGATCCTAGGGTCTCCTGACCCCCAGCCATATTTCCCTTAGACATAAGCTCCAGATTTTCAGCTCACCCAGCATGACCCCATTTGGGGAAATGAGCTCATGAACTGCTCAGGCCCCCTGCCCCCCACCACCATATGCCTCAGTCCCATGTGGCCTCAGAAGAAGCAAGAATGGAATAAGGCTGTCAAAGTAGCACCATAATGCGTGTGAGCCCTGGGAGTTTTCTGGTGGTCCAGTGGCCAAGACTCCACACCCCCAGTGCAGGGGGCCCAGGTTTGATCCCTGGTCAGGGAACTAGATCCCACATGACACAGCAAGAAAAGATCCATCGGGCTGAACTTAAGACCCCATGCAGCCAGATGAGTAAATATATAAATAATTTTAAAAAATATATTGTATAGAGCCCTGAAGCCTATTTCCTCAGTCCTAACACAAAAAGAGGTTCCTCAGGGGCTGGGACAGCCTTCCACTGGCTCCTATCCAGCTATTTATTTACTTTTAGTTTCTGCTGTACATATATATCCACTCTTTTTAAATTTCTTTCCCATTTAGGTCACTACAGAGCATTGAGTAGAGTCCCCTGGGCTATACAGCAAGTTCTCATTAGTCATCTATTTTATATATAGCAGTGTATATATGTCGATCTCAATCTCCTAATCCATCCCACCAATCTCCCATTTCGCCCCTTCTTCCCTTCGTGGCAACAGTAGCTTTTTTTTTTCTACATCTGTGACTCTGTTCTGCTTTGCAAATAACTTCATCTGTACCATTTTTACAGATTCCATGTATAATCGATACTACATGGCATTTGTCTTTCCCTTTCTGACTTACTTCACTTTATATGACAATCTCTAGTTTCATTCAAAGCCACACCAAATGGCTTTATCTCATTTCTTTTTATGACTGAGTAATATTCCACTGTATATATGTACTCTATCTTCTTTATCCATTCCTCTGTCGATGGACATTCAGATTGCTTCCGAGTTCTGTCTACTGTAAATAGTGCTGCAGCGAACATCGGAGTGCAGGCATCCTTTCAAATTAGATTTTCTCCTATGCCCAGGAGTAGGATTGATGTAGGTTGCTCTGTTTTTAGTTTTTTAAGGAACCTCCATACTTTTTTACACAGTCCACCCAACTCTTTAATATGTGGGTGGGGGGGTACTTTGCAGTCAGACCACAATTTGAGGCTCAGCATTGCCACTTAACAGTCTTAGGTAAATGGCTTAAGCCCCTGAGCCCCAGTTTCTCTTTCAAAGAGTCTATCTTCCTTACATGACTATGGAAAGGACCAACTGAGCTAACGTGAAGGAAGCACTCGGCAGTTCTTTGGATTTCCCTCTTCTCCCTGGAATGGAGGAAGGAAGACTAAGGTCTGAAATTATCCTGGGGGTGGGGGTGGCGTGCAAGTGGGACACAGGGAAGCCTGGGTTCTTTCTTTTTTAAAATGTCCTTTGCCAGAGCCAGTTCTTTTTTCCCCTAGGGCCATCACTTCTTTGCTGGTTTTCCACTAAGTCTTATAAAGCATTTTATACTTAATGTCACAGTTGTCTTCTGGGGTGTGGCTTATTGAGGATTTGCAGTGGCCATGCCCTGTAATTACCTGGATGATGATGGTGGCGATCATGATGGTGGTGGTGAGGAGGAGGAGGAAGAAGATAGTGGTGGTGATGGTGGTGATGGCGATGGCAGTGTTTTTATTGTTCATTGAATTTATCATGAGCCAGGTATTGTTCTAAGTACTTTATTTACATTATCTAGTTTAATCCTCACAACAACCTGATAAATAGGCGGTCATTCTCATTATCCCATTTTATACACAAGAAAGACAAATTTATGACTTGCCTAAGTTCATCCCAGGCCCGGGATGTTGCTGGCTAGCTCCTGACCCTGCTGCTTGGCAGTAATCTCTTTGCCTTAAGAATGTAGCTGGAGGCTGAGCCCCCAGCCCTACCGTATGCACTGGCCCACGCTTCTCTTTGCCACCATTGTCAGACTCAAGTCAGGTCATCTCCCGGGGTGGGGGCAGCTCCTGAGGGAGGAGGCACTCAAGTTATCAGTCCTTAGCGAGAGCCCTTTGTAGCCCAAACTCACCCTCCCAGTGGCTCTAGGATGACTTCTGGGGGTAGAGTTGGGTGTGCAGATGACAAGATGGTGAATTGAAGACCGTTTGCTCTAGGGACACCAGTGCCCTTGATGAGGAACTGCTCTGTTTTCTATTTGTCTGTTGACTCCTCCACTGCTGCCCCTTCTTCTCTCTCCCATGCCCAAATGTGCCCCCTTCCTGGGACTGAGTCTGTGGCCCTGGGCTTTCCCTTTTACTCCAGCTCCAGCCTCCTTTCCCTGCAAACTGCCGTCTGTCATGTCCAGCGAGCTCTTGGGCATGCCTTCTTGGCCACCTTATGATCCCTGAAAATGCCAAGCTCCTGCTCCCACCCCAGCTGGCCCTGCCCCGCTTCCCTCACTCCCCCACACCGTGGACTTGCTCTGACCCACCACACCTGGCCACGCCCTCCTGCCCTAGCCTCTGGAACCCAGCACTTCTCCCCACTTTCCCTGTTACCTCTCGTGCCTGAGCTAGTACAGAAGTGGCCTCCCCACTTCACTATCTCCCTTGTGAGCCCACACCTCACCCCACTGCCAGGTGAATCTTCCAGAAACATTGTCTTCCCCAGATCAGAAACCACCCGTGACCCCTTCGGCCTCAGTGCTGAATTAGCGGCTCTCTCCTGGCCTGCCTGCTTCTCCTCCTGCCCCTGAACAAGCCCTCCCCTCGAGGCATATTCAGCGTCCCCTCCATGTCTTTGTCTGTTTCCCTTCCTGCCCTTAGCACCCTCCCTCCTCCTCTCTACCTGATGAGCCGTGGGTGCGGTGCTCAGAAGTGCAGGCTTCGGAGTCAGAAAGACCTGGGTTTGAATCTGTCTGCACCACACACTGGCTCTTGGGGAATTAACCTCTCTGCCCCTTGATTTTTCCATCTGTAAAATGGGGCTACACCACTTCTCAAGGCAGTGTGAGATTCAGGCAAGATGATGATTGTAAAAAAAAAAATGTGCTTCGTGCAGAGCCTGGCTGTACTGGGTGCTCAGCACGCTGGAGTTGTGCTATTGTTCCTCTGATGCTTCCCGACCCGGTTCAGGTGCCTCCTCTGTCGTGAAGCCCTCCCTGATCACTGTGACTGACTCCATAGCACCTCCGGATGTACTGTCCTATCGTCTCTGCGGGGCTCTGCTAGTTGTGGGATCATAGGCAAGTCCCCTTGCCTCTGGAGCCTCAGGTCCTTCATCTGTAAATTGATCTTGAAAATAGTACTTGCCTTGTAGGCTTGTGGCAAGTGTTAGTGAGTGAACGTATGTGAAGCTCATGGCATATAGAAGTCACCGTAGGAATGTTAAGTAGTTTTGTTTTTACTACAGTCCCATGGCATCTCCTTTTTTTAAACTTCCTGTCCGCTAAAGAACTGTAAGCGCCCCAAGTCAGGGACCAAGACTCCTACTTCCCTGGGGCCTCTCCAGCACAAGCAGGGAGTGGTGGGCCCTTGAGCCTCCTCCACTGGGCCTTCCCACTGTCTTGCCACCTGGCAGCAACTGCCTTTCCATCGGGCTGGCTTCCCAGGTGATGCTAGTGGTAAAGAACCCGCCTTCCAATGTAAAAGACATGAGAGACCAGGTTCAATACCTGGGTTGGGAAGACCCTCTGGAGGAGGGCATGGCAATGCACTCCAGTATTCTTGCCTGGAGAATCCCCATGGACGGCGGAGCCTGGCAGGCTACAGCCCATGGGGTCCCAAAGAATCAGACACAACTGAAGTGACAGCACACACACACTGAGGCCTTCTAAGCTCCCTTAGTGCCAACATGCCAGATTCTGGGTAGGATTGTGCCTCACAGGGGATGTGACCTCCAGAGCCCCCCACCCTGCCCTTGAACGCCCTCTGTTTCTCCCAGGCCTCTGCTTTCTAGGAATCTCCACCCAGGACCCAGGAGAGGCCCTCTGCCTTCTCCTTCCCGAGCTGCTGCCCCTGACTCGGTGAGGGACCCTAGGGCAGAGTGCAGCTACAAGGAGCCGGAAGGTGGGATTACTCGCTGACATGGGCCAGGGGCCAGTGCTGGGTGTTTATTGCCAGTGCCATCGACCCGCACAGCTCGCTGTTTATCTGTCTTCCTGACACACCTAATTACCCAGGTTGCAGCTGCCAGAGCGTTTGCTCTTCCTAAATCATAGGCTCCCATCCCTCCTGTCGCCCAGGCCTCCAGGCCTCTGCCTGCAGAAGGCCTGCCATTGATTTTGCCGTTCCCATTTATGATCTACAAGGCTCTGCATCACTGTTGCACATTTTACCTTAATTAGTTTATTCTTCGGGGCATCCCTGGTCAGCTCAGAAGCCAGGAGACTGGAACAAGGGAAGAGGCTAACGTGTCACCCTAACACCTCTGGCCACAAAGCCCAGCATCTGGCCCCATGTCAACACCCTAGGGCAGCAATTTGCACAGAACAGTGCTAGCTCTGCAGGATGCTAAGAGGTGAGCTGCAAAAAGGGGTGCCATGGCTGAGTATGTTTGGGAAAGGCTGGCTTACATGAAATTAAGCCTGTAATATACTGCAAGACTTTTCAAAGTTTTTTTTTTTTTCTTCAAAGTTTTGATAGACTGATGTCCACTGAGAATCTCCAAGTGGGGGATGAAAGGCGCAGTCTTTCCTGAGCTCAGATAATCATGAAATCTTTTCTCCAGGCAGCTCACAGAGACCAGGTTCCACTAAGCACACTTTGGGAAATGTGAGCAGGAAGAATCGGGGGTAATTAGGCAAATAGAGGGAGGATCAAGTCACCCTGGGTTCGTTTTTTTTCCTCTTGCCTAGCTAAGGCAGGGACTCAGAGGTTTGAGAAAATTTTCCTACTGTATGCAGAGGTGCCCATCAGAGGTCTGCAGAGCCCCCACTGCTGGAGCTGCTTTCTCATCCATCCCAAGCTTTGGTTGAGTTTAATCCTTGGTCAAATTTCAGGGGGAACTAGACAAGCTGCTGCTGCTGCTGCTAAGTCACTTCAGTCGTGTCCGACTCTGTGCGACCCCAGAGACAGCAGCCCACCAGGCTCCCCCGTCCCTGGGATTCTCCAGGCAAGAACACTGGAGTGGGTTGCCATTTCCTTCTCCAATGCATGAAAGTGAAAAGTGAAAGTGAAGTCGCTCAGTCGTGTCCGACTCCTAGCGACCCCATGGACTGCAACCTACCAGGCTCCTCTGTCCATGGGATTTTCCAGGCAAGAGTACTGGAGTGGGGTGCCATTGCCTTCTCCGAGACACGCTGAGGTGTAGTCTAAAGAGACCCTGGTTTGACAGAGAAGGGCAAGGGTCGCTCGCTATTGTGAAGGCTGGGCATCCGGAAGCTGCAGAACCATCCTCGGAGGCCCCCAGGCATTAGAAGGCGATGACAAGGCTGCCACTTGCCTGGGGAGCAGCCGTAAGTATGGCAGTCCACAGTTCCTCTCCCGCAGTCCTGAAACCCAGAACACTCTGAAAGCCTCAAGTGCTTTTTTTAAGTTTGTGGGAAAGTGAATTGATAGCAAAACCTGTCCTGAGCTGATGTGAGCTATTTATGGGCTTTATTTATCCCACTTGGTGTGATATTCATATATTTCACTGCAGAAATATTAATGTGTTTAATTACAGGGTGTTGCCCTGGTTCCTGCTGGGGGTGTTATATAATAAACAGGGTGTGCATTGTGTTACCTTTTCTGAAATGTGAAAGGGAAAATAATCTAAGTTTCTAAACATATCTGTTCCCCAGGGATTGTGACAAGGGCCTAGAGACCCAGGTGGTGCAGAGCAGCCAAGGGCCGTAGAGTTTTCCCCTGCAGTTCCCACACCATGCTGGGAGTGGGGAGGCCAGCTGTTACCCCCAACTCTCAGATGAAGAAACCAAGGCCCTAAGAGGATAAAGAACTGGCTTAGACAAATGGGAGTCAGAGCTAGACTTGGGCTCGGGCAGAGTCCACACCTGCGCTTCTGTCCTGATCGGGCTCCTCGGGAGTCCCAGTGAGCACCCACCCCCAGCCACGGCAGCTCTGGCAGACCCCCAGGAGCCCCAGTGGGCCCCCAGCAGCCACAACAGCTCTGTGCAGACCCTTGGGAGTCCCAATGGGCACTCCCCCACCAGCCACAGACACCTGCAGGACTCCTGGATCAGCCTCCCGTTTCACTCGGGAAGGGCCTTCCCCTTCATGGAAACCGGTCTTTGCACGCCCAGAAGGGTCAGGCCAGGTGGCATGGCTCAGTCCCCGGGCCAGCTTCCCAGAGTCCAGCAAGTGTCCCTGAGGTCAAGTCCAGGCCCTACAGAGAATGCACCTTCCCCTGTGGGTCCCCGTGGTCTTAGGAGGGCCCCATGGGAGGCCACTCAGAGGGCAGCCTTTGTCCCCCAGAGTCAGAGCCCCCTGAGGACCATTCCAAAAACAGCCCTCACCGGAACATGCTCACATTCATGCACTCACCCCTTCTCTGTCACGCGCATTCTCACACTCATTCAATCTCACACTTATACTCACTCATTTTTACTCACTCTTATTCTCATACACCCACTCACTCCTGCTTATTCCTACACACTTTCACACACTCTCTCACACACTCAGACACTCTCAACACACCCCTGCAGTGCAGGGCTGAAGTCCCTGAAGCACCTCAGAGGGTCTCCCGTCTATGAAACCAGAACAGTCATTTCTGTCGAGGACCACCCCCAACTCTGGGGGGTGCTGTGCGCAGCCTCTGACCTGAGTTATCTCATTTATCCCTCGAGTTAAAGTGGAATGTAGTTATTATCGTTATCCCCATTTCCAAATAAGGAAGCTGAGGCTCAAATTGCCCACAGTCAACAACTAAATCCTGAAAGAGTCTCTGTAGAACCGAGCCTGAGACTCAGGCCAATTTACTCAAAACCCCAAGTTTTAGCTGCCGCATCACCTGCTCCCCTCAGTCTGAGCCCGTTGCCTCTCCACTAACCCTTGCCCCATTAGTGCTGACCCCACTGCCATCCAGGTTTCTCGGGCTGTTGGTGATACCCCTGTCAGAGCTCAACTCCCAGCCCCACCCTCCATCTGGACTTTGAGACCCACCCACTGACCAGGACCATTTCTTCTGAGACCCACATCAGGCTCTGTGATTCAGCAGAGCATGCAGGGAGCAGCTCCTGGAGAAAGAGACATTCTTGGTTGAGTCTGGATGTGAAATACTGGCGATCCCAGGATGTCCCTCCTGGTGCCGCAGAAGCGTGGTGCAGACCATAAGATCCTGCTATTAAGGATCAGCTCTGACACACGCTAGCGGTCACACTTCTTCCGAAGTTCCTGAGGCCTGGGCTGGCGATCTTCATAAGCTTCAATGTCTTCCCTCAATTGAGAATAACTGGGTGTCCCCAGGAGAGGGGTCCCCACTGCCTGAGGGCTGTGAGGAGCGTTCACCGTGCAGCAGCTGACCCGTCCACCTGTGGCCCCAAGACCTGGGGCAGGCACCCCACCGACCACCAGCCTTCTCTTCCCTCCTGTCTCCAGGGGTGGCCACGTACACGGACAAGTTGTTCAAGTTCCGCAATAACCGCTGGGAAGACATCCTGAGTGACGAGGTCAATGTGGCCCGTGGCGTGGCCAGCCTCTTTGCCGGGCGCTCTGTGGCCTGCGTGGACAGGAAGGTGAGTCCAGGGGAACATGGGGGCCTGGGGAGAAGGGAGGCAGCGTGATGGCCAGGAGGAAGCGCCAGCAGACATCCCCAGACAGAGCACGGCTCCCAAGGGCAGAGCTCAAGGCCGCTCCCAGGGCCTTGCACAAAGTAGATGCTAACATCCTTTCACATCCTTTCTCCCCTGAGGCCCTCCCGGCAACCAGGGGCTGTCATCATTGTGTCTGCTGGACAGAGGACACTGAGCCCCAGCGTGGGGCAGGGGCCTGCCTGAGGACCCAGAATGGATTGGTGGTGTGGCTCAGATGTGACTCAGAATCAGTCAGCTCGTAACCTTGTGTTCGTTCATTCAACTCAACTCATTTATGAAGTGCCAACTATATGCCAGGCACTGAGCCATCAGGCCCCCTCCCCCATAAATATTTATGGAACAAATGAAGGCATAGCAAAGGGGCTCGTGAGCGGGTGAGTGGAGGGTTGCCTGAATGTACAGTGCCATTCAAAGCACCATCGATACCTTTCTGCCCTGCTGGTCCACCCGGCATACAACTGCTAACTCAAAGTGTCGGGGAGAAAGGCCAAGTGAGGAGGGAAGCAGCAGCTGCAACCATCCGTCCTGTGAGGGGGCCCCGCCCGGGCATCCCAGCCAAGCCAGCCAGAGCCAGAGCGTGGCGTGGCGCTGATTCATCCCTCCTGTCACCTGCTCCCCTGCCGCCCCTCCTTGGCTTTTACAAAACATCATCACTAAATCAGGGACCCAGCTGCTGCCCAGCTTCCAGGGGAGCGTCTCTGGTCCCCATTGTGGGAGTTGGGGCGAGGGGGCCAACTCATTCGGGATTTGAGATGGCACCAAGGGGATTGGGGATTCAGAGTGAATCTTCACAGCAGGGGCCTCCAGGCCTTGGGAAAAGGCAGGTGCCAGGTATAAATATTTATTTCTTAACAAGCTGGTGCTAGGAAGAGCAGCCAAGCTGGGCTGTGAAGCCACATTTAGCCCTGACCTGAATCTGTGCCACCTGGACTCCCGCCTGGTGGGAGGAAAGGGGAGGAGGCTCCATGAGAGCCCCAGGGAGTGGGGAGGATCTGGGGGGCGGGGAGGGGCACCAGGCCTGGCCTCTGAGAGGCCTCTTCCGTCTCCTCCTGGCTTCCAGTCTCCTTAGCCCCTTCAGGACCAGGGTGCCCCACACCCAGCTAAGGCAGGAACCTTCTCAGCACCAGTAGGAGGGTCTGAAGGTTAATCACAGAGAGACGCACTCTGTCCTAACAAGGTCACCTACACACCCACGCACTTAACCACAGGACAGAGGCACCATGTGAAGTGCAAAAAGAAAAAAGGGGGAAAAAAGACACTTTGGCATGAAGCACAGTAGGCAGGCACTTAGCAGCTCGCTCACTCCCTACTCAGACCCAGCCTCAGGGAACTAGAAAGCACCGGTCTGTCTGCCATCAGAAGAGGGGCTTCTGTTTGTGTTCAACCACCACCTTGGCAACCCCCGAGGCCCGAGAACCGTGGAGAGGTCAAGGCTGAGTGGAAGCTGAGAGACAGGGATGCAGTGTGGTGCAGGAAAACAGGAGAGCAATCGCAACAGTAGGAATATAATATTAACAGAACACTAATAATAATAGCTATTATGCTTATTAAACTAACCCCGTGCCAAGCTCTGTGCTAAGTGATTCCCATTCACCATCTTACTGAATTTTCAAAAAAGCCAATGAGGTAAATGCTGTCATTATCCCCATTTTACAGATAGGGAAACTGAGGCTTCTGGCACTTAAGCAACTGACCTTGTTACCATATAGCAAGTGACAGGCAAAGCCAGAAATTGAGTCCTGCCTAGCTGAAAATAGTCAGACACCTTTTTACCTCCCTGCTACCCTGCCTTTGGGTAAACCTGTACCAAATACACATTTCTAACCACAGGTTCTGTTACAGCCTTTGACCTACACCTCCCTCAGCCCCACAGCCCCTAGCTGGGGCCTGTTAGTGTACCTGATCGGTGGTCTCTGGACCAGCAGCATCAGTGTTGTTAGAAATGCAGATTCTCAGGCCCCACCCTCCAGACCTACCCATCAGAACCACTGGGGGTGGGGCCCAGCAGCCTGGGTTTCAACTAGGCCCAAAGGTGACTCTGACGTATGCTAAGCTTGGGAGCTTTGCACCAGGTAAAAGTCTCAACCCCTACAGTGTGCTGTTCTCTCCCTCTCCCCTCGCAGCCCTCATCCATTCTCTGCCCCTAACCTGGAACACCGCTGCCCTTCGTCTTCAGCTGCCTCATCACTCATCCACCTTTCTGGATCCAGCCCAAAGCCGATCTCTTACAAGAAGCGTTCCCTGATCGATAATGATTATGCCTCATGTTTATATAGCATTTTTATCTTTTCAAAGTCCTTTCACATGCGTTGTCTCATTTCATCTTCTCAACGACCCTGCCAGGAAGCAGGGGGGCTACGATTCGCATGTAACACATGAGGAGGTGCAGCCAAAGTGGGTGAGGAACCTGCCCAAGGACGTAGAGCCAGTTAGGGGCAGAGCTTGGACTGGGATCACAGCCCTAGACCAGTGGTTTTCAGGGTGCGGTTCCTGAAACAGCTGCACCAGCTTTACCTGGGAACTTGTTAGAAATGCGGATTTGAGGGTGCCCTCCAGACCTCCTGAATCAGAAACTCTGGGGATAGGACCCAGCATCCAGGTTGCTTTCACAACCACCACCCCCCTGCCCCTGCCTGCTGCCAGTTGATTCTGAGGTAGACTAAAGGATGGGTAACACTGCCCTGGACCCAAAGCTGCAGGAACATCTTCCTTCCCCTGGAATCAGCTCCCCCACCCACAATTACCGTGGTCAAGTTCACATGTGACTTTCTGCAGTCTTCTAGAACTGTAACACATCTCCAATTTTTCTATTTTGTCAACCCAATACACTGATGTAAGGAACTAGGTATAACCACATTTTATAAATATCCTGATTTCTAGCAGAGTGCATTTCAGTTCATTTGGGCTTAATTGCCCATTTGCCGATGCGATTGCTAACAGCTGGTAGGGTCAGGCAGCATCACGGTAAAGGCGCACTTTCCCCTTTGGCCCCATCCGTTCGCTCTTCATCCAGTCATTCCACACACGTACACCAAGCTCCTGGGATGGGCAAGAATCTTTCAAAGTTCTCCCTAACCACAAATGATGTTGTAAAGCAGTGCGACTCAGACTTCAGTTTTGCTTAGGGATCATATGGGGATCTTGTGGAAATGCAGATTCTGATTCGGCAGGTCTGGGCTGGAGCCTGAGAGTCCGTATTTCTAACATGCTTGCAGGTGACACGGATGCTGTTGGCCCAGGGACGGTCTTGAGTAACAAGACTCAGGTAGCCGAATCAGAATCTGCATTTTCACCAGATCCCCAAATGATCCCCACATGATCCCCACGCAAAACTGAATTCTGAGTCGCACCGCTTTACAACACCATTCAGGTAGCAGGCTAGAGACCCAGAGAACCAGAAATGAAGAGGCAGAAAAGTCTTTATGGAGCTGGAAACTGGAACAGCTCCAGTTTCCTCCCCCGACATGCCACACCTTGCGTCTTATATTCCGGGAACATTGAACAAACTGTTTGCAGCTTCCCAACACACGGTATACATCACTCTTTGTCTCATCTCTGTCTGGAAGGTTCTTTCCCCTCCACTTCACCCGGCCGAGACTCCTCTTAGAAAACCTTTTCTGAACTTTCTGTGGCCAGGCGCCCTTCCTCTGGGTTAGGAGCCCTTCTTCTGTGTACCCGGGAAACCCTGTACCCACTCTTAATCAGACCTGTAATTGCTGACATGTCTGATTCCCCCAGGAGAACCTGAGCACCTTCCTTGCTTCACCTACCTGTTAGCCCCAGGTGGCTCTTAATCAACTTCCCCAAAGAAAATGGTTCCAAAGGGATAAAGTGACCAGTTAGGTGAGAGAGGGCTCTCATGGGACCACTGGGGAAGAAATAAAAGAAAGTAAAGAAGGCTGAAAAGAGGGCAGAGACAGAGCGCGCCGTGCTGTCTTAAATTCAGCTATTTCTCCCAGGTTGTTTTGTGCTCATGGCTTCCTTTGTTGTTGTTGTTTTTAATTTTATTTTTTATTGAAGTATAGTTGATTTACAATGTTGTGTTGGTTTCAGGATACAGCAAAGTGATTCATCTATACATACATACATACATATATATATATATTAGATTCTTTTCTCTTACAGGCTATTACAAAATACTGAGTATAGTTCCCAGTGCTATACAGCAGCTTGTCAGCTTCCTTAAAGCCAGACTATAAGCAACCTAAGGACAAAGACTTTGTCTGAAGTACATTTATAACCCAGGACCTTGCACACCGTTGGAGCTCAAGAAATATGTACTGTCTGATTAATTGGAGGGAAATGCTGCAAGGGATAAGAGGAAAGCTAGAAAACTGATTGAGAAATTGTGTGGATCTCTTGGGGGAAAGAAAGCATCCATTGAAGAAATAACACCATTATAATAACAGGCAGGAAAGAATCTTTCATCAGCCGTGTTTTGGACTAGAGAGGAGAATGAATACAGTAACAAGGAACTGGTGCCCAGGGCTTCTCCTGGATGCAAAGGGGGAAATATATATATATATTTGAGACACTGTTATAAAGGCAGAAGCAATATACAATTTCTTTCTGGTACAGGAAAAGCAAGGGGTAGAAGTGGGAAGGAGGAGCCTGGTGTGGCTGAACCTCTTGTGCCATCCAAATTAAGGAGTGAAGAAGTATGGGGTGGGGATGGGGGAGGGAGATGGCTCAGGAATTTGCTTGTCATCTTGGCTGGAGCAAGCTTGAATGGGAGAGAGACTGAGAATAATGGGAATTGGTAGATCAATCAATCAGCAAATATTTATTGAGCAGCTACCCTGGCTGGCAGCTGGAGAGAGCTCAGCTGGAGGGAGGCACATTAGAAAATTGTCTATAAAAAGGTGGTTGTGGGGGAGAAGGAGGGATGTTCTTCTGGAACAGGAGAGAAGGGGAAGCACTGTGCTGTAGGACTCTGGGGGCATCCCACACTTCGTAGCCTCTGTGAAAAAGCACCTCTGGAGCCGTGTCGTGTAAGGTCATGCACGCCAGACCCCAGGAGCAGAGTCAGACCCCAGGAGCAGAGCCCGAACCCCGAGAAAGAGCTATGGTCCTGTGAGTGGAGGGGGGATCTGCTTCCGGGCCCCCAGATGGTCCTGCTCACTGACCCTCCTTCCCTTCCTGCTCAGGGCTCCGGACGCTACTCCATCTACATCGCCAACTATGCCTATGGTAACGTGGGCCCTGACGCCCTCATCGAAATGGACCCCGAGGCCACTGACCTCTCCCGGGGCATTCTGGCGCTCAGAGACGTGGCAGCTGAGGCTGGGGTCAGCAAATACACAGGTAGGCAGAGTGGAACAGGGGGACCTATGAGCTGGAGGGGCTGGGGGCTAGGTCTAGGCTTCAGGCCCCGCAAGGCTGAGTCTAATTCATCAGAGCCCACAGGAGAGGGTGGGTCTGTGCCCTGGGGAGGGAAGGTGAAGGTTTTATTCTATCCCACCACCCACAGACGGCTTCCTCAAAGGCCGCCTCTCCAGATGATGGGACATCTGGTGGGGTGGGCTTTGGCGGGCACAGTGGGTGACGTCGGACATAGCCCAGAAGATCACCGCATCTTTCTCTCTTTGGAACCCCTTGCCCCATTCTCTGCTGTAACCCAAGCGATTGGGTGAACAGGTTCTGTAGGAGAAAACTGACAAATCACAGAGGCCAAGATTTAAAGCATTTTTTATTGCCAAACAGCAGATGAAATTATTTACTTACACATAAGCAGCCAGGAATTGAGTGCTAAATCCCTAAGCTTCAGCTGGGTCCCGTCTCAGTAAACTGAGCTCAAAGAATTGTGTTCTTATTCCCAAACCTCTCCAGCACTTTTTTTTTTAAGGCACACTCCCCCCACATCTTTCAGAATGGGGGACCTATTGTCAGAGTCTCTGACAGGAGATCTTTCTAGGGAAGGCTGTTTTTCTAATTCCAGCACGGCTGCTGACTAAACTCTGATAATCTGCCAATAGACTGCTGATGGCAGAGCAATCTAGTTCCTGTTTAGGATGCCAAAAATCAGGAAGCCAGAGCTGTACACAACTTCTCACGTGTACTCTGGCCTCATTGACACCCTACCTGCACCTTGAATGTAGAAATTCTCTGAGCAGTTGACCTTCCTGATATGTCCGTCCCAACTGGCACTACAGAATTCCAAGTGGCAGCCTACCTGGTTCCAAATCTGGGGGCTGGAAGGATCCTTGATGGGTCATTTGGGCCACTCCCCTGCCTTCAGCCACCTGGGTAATGGCATAATCTCAAAGTCCTCCCCAGAAACGATTGTCACGGCCTCCCCTGAGTTTACGATGCCTTTCTCTAGCCAGCCCTCCACCTCAGTGAAAGGGGGAGATTGATGTTAACCTGTCTGACAAAGTTTGTGGGAACAAATGACTAGACAATAAAATAGTTTACACAGCTCAAGCCCCATCAAAGAGTGCAAGAGCTCTGCATGGGAGCGAGCAGCAAAGAGGCTGAGTGTCAGCAGTAAACCATGTTTTCCTGGGAAAAGGAATAAACATGCAGGAGCTTCAGCCTCGACTTGTACAGTCAATTTTTCTGAATAGTTCCCAGTTTTGCGCACTGGGCTGGCTTGGCAATTAAGTGCCTTGATCTGCAGAAGGAGGGTGGGCTGGGGAGATGAAGCACTTGAAAATGATGAGCTGGAAGGCAAGCAAGGTCTGGGAGCGAGGGCTGTACACAGAATCAAAGAATTCATAAGGTTGTAGCAGGGTGTGAGCAAGAGGGGACATTGTTCATGCCGGCAGGCTGGCAGGGGGGCTGGCAGAACCAGGGGTGGGGAAGGAAGGCTGGCGGAACCAGGGGTGTCTCCAAGACAAGACAGCTGAGGAGCACGGGTGGGGATGGGGGCACCGGGCAGCTGTGCCAGGCTGTGCTGGAAGGACCGGACAGCTCAAGGAAGGGACAGGGGGCACCGGGCAGCTGTGCCAGGCTGTGCTGGAAGGACCGGACAGCTCAAGGAAGGGACAGGGGGCACCGGGCAGCTGTGCCAGGCTGTGCTGGAAGGACCGGACAGCTCAAGGAAGGGACAGCAGTTTCTATGGAGCATGCAGGCAAGCCGGGGCAGCTGGCATGCCCAGAGGACACGTTAGAGCAGCTCTGCAGATTTCCAAGAGCCATTTGGCTGACAAGAACCTATTTGGCCCACCAAGTTACTATTCTGTCTACCCGCCTTCCCCAGCCCACCCTTTCCCTGCCTGCCAAGCCCCCCAACGCTACCCTGCAGCCCCCATAGTCACTCTGTTCACAACACATGGACATCTGGCTGGAAAACTAGCCCAGATGCCCCCTCAGGAATGGACCCCAAAGGTAACAGCCACCACCAGAGCCCAGCCTGATTGCCAAGGCTCTGACACATGGCCAAGGCTCAGCTCCAGGAGGGTGCCCTGGGCCCTGGGAGAGATGTAGACAGTGAGGAGCAGGGCCGGAACAGGCTGGGAGGGAAGCAAGCCTCGGCCAGCTGTGCAGTCAGAGAGCCGCATGTCCCTGGAGCCAAGGCACACAACACCCATCTGCCCGATGGACCACAGAGAACTACCCGTTTGCAAAAGAACAGATCAAGGTCCAGAGAGGAGAAAGGACTTGCCCAAGGTCACACAGGAGGTTTACAGAGACACTAGCACTTAGAGCCCCAGCCGCTGATACCTAAACTACCAGAATCAGCTGACCTTTCAAACGACCTCCAGCTTGAGAATCCTGCTCCAGCATGCAAGACAGGAGGGGCTGGTGAAGAAGGAAGAGGTGCACCCACCAGAAACGCAGCCCCAGGGATTGGCCCTCTGGACTTTAATTGCGACTCCCGGTTTTTCTGATTGAAACAGCTGCCTGGCCTGGTCTACTCAGGGAAGCAGGGGAGTTGGCCCGAGCATCCCGGGCTGCAGGGCGGGCAATGGCGAAGCCCACACCCGGCTGTCGGGCTCCGCGGGAGGGGGAGGGGAGGCATCCTCTCTAGACGCCCGACTCCGCGGCCGGCCGCCGCTCTGCTGGGTCACAGTGCCATCTAGCGGCCGACGCGCCCGCTCTCGGGGGACTCGAGGGTCCCTGGAGGCGGCGCAGCCCGAGCCTCGCATGCAGAGTTGAGCAGCGGGAAGATCACTCCCTGGTGGTTCCTGGTTCTCCTAGCCCCGGCTTCCCCAGCTGCCCGCAGCCTCTTATAGCCTGAACTGCCCTGCATGGGAATCCTAAGAACTAGTTCTCCCAATGGCCGAGAGCCTGTCAGGAACTCGAGGGGACCAAGAGTTTTGCAGCCGCCTCTATGGCCCCCCCAGTGATCTCAGACATGTCCCCAGGCCCCTCTGAGCACCTTAAATTAGCCCTCTAGCAGAGCTGCTACATAGCCAGGATCTGGAGCCAGAGTGCTGGGTGCAGATTTTGCTTCCACCACGTCCTCCTGCCCAGGCAATAGAGAGCAACTTATTAACCCCTCTGAGCCTCAGTTTTCTTGCCTGCAAAATGGGAATATTAAAAGAGGTAAACATAGGGCATGCCTGGCACAGGGCCTGGCACACAGACAGTACACACAAGTGTAGTGGACATCAGCACCCTGCTCTGAGGTTCTGACAGAGGGATGCTGGTCATTTCCTGAGTGTAGGGAGCACAGCCACGTGCTTTGTTGCTTAGTTGTATCTGATGCTTTGGGACCCCATGGGCTGTAGCCCCCCCAGGCTTCTCTCTCCATGGGGATTCTCCAGGCAAGAATACTGGAGTGGTTGCCATGCCTTCCTCCAGTGGATCTTCCCAACCCATGGATCGAACCCAGGTCTCCCACACTGCAGGTGAATTCTCTACTGTCTGAACACAGAGGGAAGCACAAAGCAAGCAGGACCGGCCCCTGCCCTAGAGGTATTCTCCATGTGTCTACCCTGGCGTGTCCTCCAGGGCACTGGCGTGGGCATTTTAGCCCTATTCCCGCTGGAATCCATCTATTTTTCCCTTCTTCCCTCTGAACCCTGCCTCTCCCCAGCCTCTACTTCTTCTGAGGACCTATGCGATTTGGCCTCACCCTTTTAGGGAGCATCTGTCCAGGCTGCAAGGTGGTGATTAAAGAAGCCTTAAAAGAAATTTGGAAAGAAAATGAAGGTGGATTTACAATGTTGGGTGGAGAGTTTTGCTGTTGGCTGGGAGCAGTGTAGAACAAAGCAGCGGGCAGATCTGATTTATAGAAAGTCATTATTGGAGGAGACAGAGATGCCTAAAGCCCAGCTGAGGCCTTCTGGCGGATCCCCACTAGCCAGCTCCAGAGAAGGGGCGGTAGCCTGGGGACCTCAGAGCCTCCCGGGTTCCCAGGCGGGTGCTAGCCTTTCAGTGAGTGTGCAGCCAAATGTGTCAGCTGGGGACAGGCAAGGCAAGAGCGACAGACCCCTCAGCCAGGGCCTGGGACCCCCGGGGAGTGCAACCACAGGCCTGCCGAGAGTACCCAAAGCCCCAGTCAACACACAGTGTCAGATGCGTTAGATGACTGACAAGAAGGGACATCGTTTTTTATTTAGAGCAAGCACAGATGTATTACAGAATGCAAATGCAATCTTGGTATGCATTTTCTTCAGCGAAAACAACTGAGTTTTATTTTAATGTCGAGCGTATTATGGCTGGCCATTCTGGGGCCTTATCAAGAGTACAGACCCCTCTTCTAGGGAGAGGGAAATCGAGTAGAAATGTTTGAGAGCACCCTGTGGGGAGAGAGTGGCTCTGGAGTCACTCGGGCATGGGTTTCAGCTATGATCCATTGCCCCCTAGCTGAGATTACGCCTCTGTGAGCTTTGGTTTCCTCACCTAGAAAATGGTGAGGTGATGTGAATCACACAAAACCTAGGATACGAGACTGAACCACAGAGCATCTCTTCCTGCCCCTCCTTTTCCAGCCCTCTCTTATGAAATAGCTTCTTCCAGCCCTGCCTGGGGGCAGGGCAGGGGAGCACATAGAGAAGGACTTCGCTCCTGCACCCACCAGGCGCCCAAGGTTTGGAAATCCCCACCCAGCAGACAAGTGATGGGGGTTGTCCTCCCGCCCCCCCCCCACCCCCTCAATCTTCTGCAGGGACAGGCTGGAGGGATTAGAGACAAGTGGGAATATCCTTGTCTAACACCCTCCATCCTTGCACGCTTGGAACCATTCCCAGCGCCTGGACGGCTCTCACAGGGTCGGGGGTAGCAATACCAGCACCAACACCGTATTATTGTGTTAGAAGCTTCAGGAAATGTGGGCTGTTACCATCCTGCCCTTCTCACACCCCCTTCTCCAACACACACACACACACACACACACACACACACACACACACTGTTCATTCCTCCACCCCTTCATGCCACTGCTTTGCTACTCTTTTAATATCTTGGACGTTCTTGGCAGCCTGCAGGCCTTAGCATCCACTGGAATCATTAATCAGCAGAATAATCCCACAGGTCCCAAGTTCCTTGTCTAACAGCCTCACTGCAGAGCCTCCATGGTGCGGACTGTGAATAGGCCCAGGAATCCACTCCCAGCCACACTTATCCTGAGGTCCGGCTTGGAGGATGCCCTGAAAAGTAGAGCTGGAAGGAGCCTTGGAGACCTTCTCACCCCACCCCCACACCATTTCACAGGGAGGGAGACCAATGCCTGGAGGGCACACTCCCCAAGTTCTTGCCACTCTAGGCAGTCCCTGGAGGCTCTTCCTTAGCACAGTGAATCCCCCGCCTCTTCATCCCAGCCCCTCTGCTGTACTGTTTGGGGTGGTGCAGCAGCATGCCCCCAACTTCCTACAACCCTCTTTCCCTTCCCCACCCTCAACCATGAGGGCTGCCCTCATGTGGTTTGAGAGATGGATTGTTGTTTTTCAGTCACCCAGTCTTGTCCAACTTTTTGCGACCCCGTGGACTGGAGTATGCCAGACCTCCCTGTCCCTCACCATCTTCTAGAATTTGCCCAAGTTCACGTCCATTGAGGTGGTGATGCCATCCAGCCATCTCATCCTCTGATTCCCTCTGCACCTAAATTGGATTTGGGTCTGCATCTCCCTCCCAAGAGGTTTAGGGGTGCAGTTCTTAAGGGTGAGCAAGGTTTGCCCCCTGGGCTCAGAGCCATGGAGCTGGTCATCAAGGGGTGCCAGGAACCGACCGGAGAAAGAGGGGTCCACAGGAAAGCATTTTCCCCATGACCCTCTCTCCCACCCAGTCTGGTGGGCAAAGTGAAAAGCCTTCAGGGAGGGGTGGGGAGGGAGCCGCATTCATACTCAGCAGCAGAACAAGGAGGTCTTTGAAGCTTGAGAGTATTAGCAAAATAAAGTGATATTATTCTCCCAGCAGGTGGGAAATACTGGCACTAATGAGTCTGTGGCACTTGACGTTTTTCCAAGGTACCTTCCAAATACCAGCTCATTTAATAATTATGACAGCCCAAGAAGGGGTTATTATTATCAGTCTCAAGTTATAGGTGAGAAACCAGATGCCTGGAAAGGCTCAGTGACGTGCCCAAGGCCACACAACTCGAACTTCCTGACCACCCCCCCATCTTTCCCACCACCAGTGCGCCTCTCTAGCCCCAACTGCGGAGCTGCGTGCCCCCAAGAGAATATTCTGGCCTCAAGTATAAAGGAATTAATTGATGTAAAGTGGAGTTTAACTCCCTATTGGGACATCATTTTCCAAGGCTGAATAAAGATGTTCCTAACTGCCCTGGGGTTGTCCCATAGGGTGTGTGCTAAACCTCAGAGGCCATGAAACAGGGTGGGTATGACAGAAGACAGGGCGAAGTCAGGAAAAGAGCTACGGGAGAGGGCAAGGTCTAGGCAAAAGATCCTTCCTAGATAACAGGCCTCTGTCATTGACCGGGCATGGAGTGGGATGGTCAGGCTACACTTAAGATGAATGGATTTTATTGGTCTGAAGAGCCCTTACACGATGGACCTGGGAGTAGTGTTCCCCTTTTGGCCTCAGAGAGGGGTGCAGGTACCTGGCTGCCCCTGCTTCAGATCCCCTTAGACCCTCCATCCTGAGTCTGCTACAGCTGGTGCCCAGGAGGCTAGCTCCCTGACTGTCGACTCACCTGCTCCCCAACTGTGTGGTGAACTTGCCAAGAAGGAGTTGTGGGTAACATCTCTGTTATGGTCCAGTTGCCATGGCAATAAATTGTCACTAATTAGTAGTGTGGTTACCATGGCAATTTTCTAGTAATTACAGGTTACAAATGGTGCAAGGCTTCAACCCAACCCAATTAGTTAATTAGAAAGATTTAGAAATTTGTCCAAGAGGGAAATAACCTGCTTTGGAGAAAATGAAGGGAATGTGTCACAGCTTGGGAGTCAGAGGCAGAGAGGAAATTGGAGGATGCTGGAGCGGGGGAAGAAGGATGGAGTTGCAGGGCAGCAAGTCCTGGAGCCCCACCTGGAATTGTTGGGGGTCCAGACAAAATGGAGGATTTCTCACCGAAGCCTGCTCCTGGCCTGGAGTCTGGCAAGACAAGGGCAGGACCAGCAACCACTTAGCGGCAACTCCTTGAATGGGCAGAAGAGGTGCCCAGGTAGTATAGTAGCCCGGCACCCTCCCTGCTGACTTAGGAAAAGAAAAGCATCTGAAAGCCCCATGCATGGCTCTCCTAATGAAAATGCCTGGCCTGTGCAACTTGGATGACGCTCCCTGGAAGCATTGTGGATTCAGGGGCTCTGTTTTCATGAGGCTTGGGCTCGCCTTGAGAGTTAATTAGATTCCCTGGGGGGAATCGGGAGACACAGGGCCCAGAATGTGTTAACAAGGAGCCCCACAAGGACCCCCATAGCAATGCCTTTTGCCCCAGTCTGTTCCCCTGCCCCCAAAGCTGGCCCCTGGTGGGCAGGCTCCACAGGTGAGAAAGGTCCCATGATTTCCTCCAAGGAGAAATCTCAGAGAAGAAAAGGGCCTGGGGACCAAGAAAACCTCCATCCCAAATTCAGTTCAGTTTAATCACTCAGTCGTGTCCAACTCTTTGCGGCCTCATGGACTGCAGCATGCCAGGCTTCCCTGGCCATCACCAACTCCTGGAGCTTACTCAAACTCATGCCCATCAAGTCGGTGATGCCATCCAACCATCTCATCCTCTGTCGTCCCCTTCTCCTCCCACCTTCAATCTTTCCTAGCATCAGGGTCTTTTCAAACGAGTCAGTTCTTCACATTATCCATAGTAGAAACCTCTGCCTTGTCTGGAGGTGGGCTAATGAGGGAGCTTGGCTCAGCATCACTCAGGTCCACTGAGCTCTCATTTATTTATTTTTAAAAATCACATTCTTCTGAGTGCCCTAGTAAACTGCTTTATTGTACTGAACAGCTCTTCAGAGCGGTACTTTCCAGACTTTTCCATGCAGGTAAACCCCCCAGGATCCTGTTAGAATGCAGGTCCTGGTCGGGTGAATAGGCGCCTGAGATTTTGCATCTCTGACGAGCTCACAGGTGGCACACCAGCAGCTGGTCCACGGACCTGACTGAGTAGCAAGGCTGTAGGGCTCACAGAGACCTTTCACATCATTTGGTCCTCTAAGTTTTCTCACCTCATTTGATCCTCTCAAAAGGCCTGAAAGAGAAAAGGCAGGGCACATTATCTGCATTTTATAGATGAGAATACTGAGGCTAACCAGGTAACATGAATTGCCCGAGGTCAAAAAAGCCAAGCTGGGACTAGAACCCACATCCTGGTCGTGGTCAAGCTATTTCCCCCCCTGAACTTGGGGTGGGGATGGGGCAGAGGGAAGGCTTTCAGGGCTTTATTTGAAACTCATTGGTTGGGGGTGGTTTGTTCAAAACATCTTAAGATTGAACTTGGTGACATGTCCACATCGATCTTGGGCACTTCAAACCCTAACATAGAGCTGGCTTTCTTTCTTTTTTTCCTTAAAAAATATACACCTTATTGGATTTTTTCCTTTCAAACTGCAGAAGCAATTCTTGTTGCAATAAGCCAAACAATACAGACATTCCCCAAAAAAGGTAGCCAGTGTGAACAGCTCAGGGTGTGGCCTTCCCGGCTTTTCCCAAAACTCAAGAATAAGTTTGCACAAATATATATTCAGGAATATCATTTGTTTTCCTTTAAAAAAATAAAAACAGGATCATAGACCATTACTTGGCAAATTGCTTTTTCATTTAAGAATATGTCATGGGCATTCCTCCAAGTCAATATTATGGATCTACACAGTCTTTTTAGCAGCTGCAGACTAGGCCATCATATGGATGCATTGTAATCCATTCAGCATCCCTGTTGATGGACAGACAGGCAGGTGCTCACATTTGTTTCCTACACCAGTCAAACCAAAGGAGGCCTCCTTGTACCTGTGCCTGGAACCCATTTCTCTAGGTCCTTAGAGTGGGAACACACCCAGTATCGTGACCAGCATACGTGCAATCAGGGTAAGGCGGGGGGCTGTCAGGGAATCTGTGACTTAATCAAAATGTTGTTGGCAGAGGTGCGTTTAGGAGTAGAATTCAGTCACCGAAGGGAAGGGAAAGCTCTGTGTGGTGGCCTGTGTTCCTCAACGCAGGGACTCATTCCTTGGGCACTAAGTGACTGTCTTGCTCCTCACTTGCCTCACCAGCAGTGCGGCCACCCACCGCATCGGTTTATGGAACCGTGAGCCCACATCTGGGCTCCAGGAAGCATCAGAAATATCAGAATCCCCCTTCCCCAGGCTCCTTGTGGCATCACCATCGCAGCTTCTCTAGGGCCCCCCCCCCCCGCCTGCCTCCAAGGCCTCCCCTCCTCTGCATGGGCCTGGGGCTTTGATTCTTCCACTTAGTGAAGGTCAATGTCCTCCCCAGGGGGCCGGGGCGTCAGCGTGGGCCCCATCCTCAGCAGCAGTGCCTCGGATATCTTCTGCGACAATGAGAACGGGCCCAACTTCCTCTTCCACAACCGGGGTGACGGCACGTTCGTGGATGCTGCGGCCAGCGCTGGTGAGTGCAGTCTCTGCCCTGTGCCCCCCACCCCCACCCCACAGGGGACTCTGGGCTGCCCTGCTCCCTCCGGCCCCACAGGCCCCAGGGAGAGAGGGACAAGTCACCGTCTGCACAGCTAGTGGTGCGTGTCACCTCTAATCCCCCATCCATCTTAAACATTCAGTTCAATCCAGTGACCATTAATTGAGCCCCTGCTAAGTGCCAGGCTGGTGCTAAGAGCTGGGGACCCTGACTTGAATAAGATCACCCTACCCCACTCTCACCCCCCATAAACAAGGCACTGACGATCTAGAGGGGGAAACAGACAAATAAATGAATAGCTATAATAAGAAGCAGAGTTAAATCCACCCAAAATAGTATTCCAGGCTCCCAGCTCTGCTCCCCTTCCTCCTGTTGTGCTCCTCTGTCCTCTGCCTCAGGGCCTTTGCACCTGCCAGTTCTCTCTACGTGAAATGCCCTCTCCCCCTTCTCTACCTGCAGAACTTCTATTGGTCCCTCAATATTCATTCAGATATTGTCTGTGAAGCCTTTCCAGCCTCCCTGTGTGCTGCCTGGCTGAGACTGGAACCCCCCTCCTCTGTGTTCCCACTGCCCTTGCGGGTACCACTCACTCAGGCTCCTACACCACTAAGACCATCTGTCTGTGTCTGCAAGGCCTGGGACACATAATAAAAGCTTGTGGACATAATCAGTCTGCCCTTCAACTACTTCTCCCCACCTGGTACCTCCCCCCACTCACCTTGCCCAGGAACGGGAGGTTTGATTTCTCCTCCTCTTAGCAGTGGAGCGACAAGCTCCAGTCTCCAGGAGAAGAGGTGAGCGGGGATGCAGACACACAGATCAAAGGTCCTACAAGCTCCAGCTCGTGCTGACAGCTAACATCCAATCCCTGAGCAGGTACCAATCCATTCTCTGTGACTTAACTGCCCTTCCAGCGCTCTGCTCCAGAGTTCCCATCTCGAACACTCCGCCAACGCATCCTTGCAGCGGATCAACTCCCCTTATCTCCTTCTCCGGGCAAAGCTAAAGGTGGAGGCAGCTCCCCAGCCTGTCTTCCCACCCAGCTCACCTGCTGTACACTCCAGCAGCAAATTTTCTCATTGCTGAGAAATCATAAAATGAAGGGGAGGTGGTGGTGGAGAAAACCGAGAGGACTTGATAAGGTGTTAAAGAGATGGAAGCAGAGGTGAGCGAACAAGTTGGAGGGGGGGAAGGTATCAGGCGGGAAGAGAGGAAAGGTGCTAGGCCCGTAATTGAAAGTCAGAGTGATTGCAGGGGTTTAACAAGACATGTCAAGAGGGCATTCATCACCCAAACAGATGCTGCTGTGAAGTGCAGCCTGGCACCGATTATTCCCGTGAAAAGGAACCAACTCCTTGTCAAGGTGCCTTGTAGATAGGAGAGAAATGGGCCAACGCAGAAGGCCACCAACATTAGGGCTGGGGCGTTTTGTGGAGAATTAATGGGGTATTAATCCTAGAGGTTGGGGGTTGCCCCCATTCTTTTGAAAGCCCTCTTTCTCAAACCTGGGTCTCCCTGCCTCTTCTGCCCAACCCCCACCCATTCTCCAAATCCTTCCCTCTCCCAAGAGGATGATCAGCCTCTAAGGCTCCCAAGGCGGACCCCACCTTGCCTTCTCCTAGCCCCCATCTCAGGATCGCCATGTTCACAGCTGGCAAGAGCTACCTGTGTCCTGGGTCTGTGATCCCCACCCCCCGTCATACTGTCATTTCACCTGCCAATGGCAGTTTGTCCTCCAAAAGACTCAGCATGGGTGTTTAGAGCTGGCCTCCACTGCCTCTCAGCTGTGCCCTTGGCCTGAGGGATCATGTCTGCCAGGGGCAGCCAGGAGGTCAGGCCACCCCTCTGGGCAAAGCTAGCCTCTGTCCTCCCCGAGGATCAGCTCAGTCCCACTGGCCCCTGGCAGATGCAGGCACAATGCAAACAGGTGACCCTGAACACACAAGTTCCCCCCACAGATCTCACAAGGCAAACTGGTTTTCTCAGTCACGAAGCAGTTATTTCCTCTGCTGTCACCAAAGTCCCCGGGTGCTTTCTGTCAAAGTATTTATGTCTCTTCATTCAGTAAGTATTTACAGAAAACTGCCAGGTCACCACAGACACTGAGATAGATGCTGTGGGAACACAGATGAGCAAGAAGACAGACCCTGACCTCATGGAGCAGACGGTCTAGTAGAAAAACTGGACCCTGCCATGGAGCATGATTGCACCTGTGATCTGCACAACGGAGGAGAATGGGAGGCTGTTGGGATGAACAGCCCACCCCTCGGTGGGAGGGGCTGTTTTTATGGGAGTGATCAGGGAAGGCTTCCCTGAGGAGGTGACATTATAGCTGAGAGCAGAAGAGAAACAAGGAGCCAGGTAACCATAAGCTGGGGAAAGAGCATTCTAGGAGAAGAGACCGGCTTAGGCAAAGGCCCAGAAGCTGAAAAGAGCTTGGTTCATTTGTGGAATGAAAGGAACCCTGTATGAATGGTGCATGCGAGGAAGGCAAGATAAAGACAGATAAGGTGGGCAGGAATTTGAACTTGACTTAAGAGCACTGGGGAATCACTGAGATTTAAGCAAAAGAGTGCTGATCAACTCAATGTATCCCCATGTCAGGGGTGGCTGGGGAAGGCTTTAAGTCCTCCAGGATCTCCACAAGTTTCCTTCCCCAAAGTCATGCTACCCCAAAACCAAGTAAAAAATAGTACTTTCTGGGCAAAGGCATCCTGAAAACAAGTCTCTGGTTCTCTCTGCAACCAGACGGCTTCCCCCTCTTCTACCCCTGTGGAGGAATCAGAACACAATGAGGTTCATCCTTCCTGGTTGCTCTCCAGGCCGCCCCCCTCACCCTCAACCCCGGACAAGGCAAGTGTCTGTGGAGCCTACAGGGCTGCCCTGAGGGCTCCTGCCCTTCCTCCTAGGTGTGGACGACCCCCACCAGCACGGGCGCGGAGTCGCCCTGGCAGACTTCAACCGTGATGGCAAAGTGGACATCGTCTATGGCAACTGGAACGGCCCCCACCGCCTCTACCTGCAAATGAGTGCCCACGGGAAGGTCCGCTTTCGGGTAAGAAGGGGCCTCTCTCCTACTTCCCCACCCTCTATCCGCCTATGACTCCCACCAGGGTGAGCAGACTCTGCAGAGCCTGGGGGCAGGGTGGCCACAGCGAAGGTGACATCCAGCCAGCCCGGGCTGCTGTGCTGTCTGTAGTGTCCAGAGCATGGTCATTAGCAGAGGAGAGAGAGCAGCCCCCAAGGTGGGAGTCAGGGCAAAGGCCCCATGAGAGGGGTTTCATTGTCTGAACTGGGAGTGCTTCTCCCATAGCCCGGGCCTGAGCATTTCAAATTGACGCTCAGGCCAAGGGTACAGTGGGAGTGGGGGTCAGGGTAGGTTGAGGTCACAGAGCTCCCAACAGCTGCCCCCTCTGGCCAAACAGCAGGTGGTGGGCAAGGTGACATCAGACCCCTCTCTGTGCCCCCTCCCTGAGCTATCAATGGTCTGTGATGCCAAGAATTCTTCAGAAAGACTGTTCGGTGGCAGAAAGGAAGGTGCCACCAGGCTAATGAGCTTGAGGCTGGGCCTTTCTCCGAGAAGGTGATGCAGGGCACGGGACAGTTAGAGATGCTTTCCAGGAGTCAGGATGGCTCTGGAGGTATGTAGTCTTGCCAAAAGCCCCCAAGGGAGCAAGAAACTTGATGATCCCAAGGAAGTCTCCAGGGACCTTCTCTCTGCGGGACCACCACAAGCCGCCTCTCTGAAGGTAGCCACCACGGCGTGCTCGGGCCCAGCCACTCTCTCCCTGCAGAGGCGTGAGACCCAGGCTGTCCGGGTGGGGAGGAGGCACACCCTGAACTCGGGACAGCTGATCCTAGGATCCTGGGTGACTTTCATCTCTGTTCAGCTTTTTATTCCAACCCAGGTTCACAATCAGGGGTGGTTTTGTCCCCACCCCAGGACACTTGACGATGTCCGGGGACGTGATCAGTTGTCACAGGTGGGATCGAGTGCTACTGGCATCTCATGTGCAGAGGACTGGGTGCTGCTAAACATCCTACGAGGCACCTGCGAGTCCGCAACAAAGGGTGATCCAGCCCCAAATGTCAACCAGCCCTCTCGACAGCCCAGCCCAGGGCTCACAGGAGCAATAATAATAATAATAGAGGCCCCATTTATCAAGCGCCTTCCGTGTGCCAGGAGCTGTGCTAAGCATCTTACATACATTATCTTGGAAGCCCGGGCATCCAGCTGGGGCAACCCCAAGGGGCCTATGTAGGTTTCCATTTTTACAGAATCAATAGAATAACGACTTCAAGGTCCTGAGGTCTCTTTGTTACCAGTTCTCGTGGCCCTGTTCAGCCCACCTTTGACAGCTGGCCAGGCTCTCAATCAGCCTTGTGGTTGCATTGATGGGGACAGCCTCCCTCCCTGGGCAACCCAGAGCAGGCAGCTCATTCCTGCCACCAGGGAAGAGGGCCTGAAGCAGGAAGCCTGGGGCCAAGGGGCAGGGAGCCACCCCCAGAAGCCCCCATGTGTCCTTCCCAGTCTCCCCACATGGGCCCTGGAATTTAGACAGGTTTCTAAGTCTTTAAGGGACAAACCCACCTGGAATGGATAGTCTGCTCAAAAAAAAAAAAAAAAAAAAGGTCTCCCTATACGGCTCTTCTTCTATTTAAAAGTCAAGCCCCTTACATGGGACCCTTTGCCAGGCCCACCAAGGCCCTGTCAGCACTTGGAGGTCCCTGCTGGGCTGTCCTGGGTCTGGGGTCTCCTCATGAGCCCTGGGCAGAGGTATCTGATACTGCAAGTCCCAAAGTGGATGTCTCAAGAAAAAAAAAAAATCAAGAGTCCAAGAAAAAAGATAATAGAGGCAGCAATACCCAGCTGAAGGCCACCTCTGCCACTTTCCATGAGGCTGACAGCAGGGGCAAGGCCAAGATAGACCCCTCGGAATTCATCTTGAGCCCACTCTGCCAAGCTCTTTACATGCAGTCCTCACAGCCTGAGCAGCTGTTACTTATCCCTGTGTTACTAAGGAGGAAGATGAGATCTGAGGGGTTGAGTAGCTTGCCTGAGATCACAGCGAGTCAGCAGCGAGGCCTGGATTCAATACACAGGATTTCCCAGGTTCCACCCAGCCTGTGCCTCTGGCTGTGGAGGAGGAAGGGCACACACTAGAAAGGGCCTCTAGCATCTGGTGTCGGAGCGAGGCGGTGGCCCAGCTCATCAGCTACAACAATGGGCAGTTTCCCTCCTCTCCCGGACTCAGTTACCTTGCCTGTGAAATGGGAACGCTCATGTCAGCCCTGCCTCGAGTGGCTGATGGAAGGGCCGCGTGTGGTCCCCACCAGAGAACAGCAAGGCGCCTCCCTGGTGTGAATTTGGACTGTTCCTCTTACCTCCTTGATCTCCTGCAAGCAGCCTGGGGTTCATGTGGTCCCAAACACAGCACCCTGGAGCCCTCACGGGAAAGATGATAGAGGATGTGCTAGCGTGGGTTTTTATTTTTGCACACAAACAGGCACGCACACACATGCACACACAGGGGTGGTGGGAGTCGGCCCCTGGCCCACTCTGTCCACTGACCTGCAGCCCTCTCTCCCCCAGGACATCGCCTCACCCAAGTTCTCCATGCCCTCCCCTGTCCGCACAGTCATCGCCGCCGACTTCGACAATGACCAGGAGCTGGAGGTCTTCTTCAACAACTTCGCCCACCGCAGCTCCTCAGCCAACCGCCTCTTCCGGTAGATGCTTCAGCCCGGCTCGTGGCTACTCAGCCTTCGCAGTGGGGTCAGGGAGGAAGGTTTAGGACTCAGAAGAGGAGCTCCAAGGGAAGGGAGGAGGCAGGTCCCCTGATGAAGGAGCAGAGAAGGGGGGAGGACAGGAATTGATTGAAAAGTTGAGAGAATGGCAGGAAGCTGGCCTCCTGCTGTTAGCAGAGGGTGGAAATGGGTGGGGGAGGGGGGAACCTGGGCTAAGTGTACACAGAAGCCAGGTTCCACTCTACCATCCAAAGGAGTCCCAGAGCCAAATCTATCTGGGTGCACCTGGATGAAGCCAAGACAGGTGTATTGACTACAGGACTTCTCATAACCTTAACATGACTCTGAGTATCTTACGCTCTGAGAGGTGGATGGAGTATTTCGAATAGATTTGACCACAGGGCACTGCTTTCAGACATTCTGCTTTTGGGATTGGTGCTCTGCAAAATATCCTTTGGGAAATGCTGGATGAGACAATTAGTGGTGGACAAGAGTGAAAGCATCTGAGCATTGCATGTAAGAAGGAGGGGTTAGATTTTCCAAGGCAGCACTTCTCTAATCAGGGTCCAGAGACCACTGGTGTCAGAATCACCTGGAGTGCTTCTTTAAAATACAGAATCTCTAGGCCCAGCCCAGATCTCCCGGATCTGAATCTCCAGGGTTGAGGCCCAGACATCTGTCTTTTTTAACACATATGCTAGGCATGAGGTGATTCTTAGCACATTGAGGTTGGAGAGCTGCTGTTGGGGGACAAACCTCAGGACCCATGTGGCCAGAGATGGCCCTGTTCCTGGCCTGAAACATGCTAATGGGCCTCAGGACCAGGTGGGGAGAGGAGGGTGGCCCAGGGCCTTGGATGCAGGAAATGGGCCACATCATCTGCTCGGTTCCCCAAGACCCCACCCCCTCCCCCAGGAGGGCCCCCGACTATTTATAAAAGGCAAGGGCTGTGACTAAGTGTGTTTTAAAATATAATTATTAACAAAGCATCAATCCTGACCAGCTGTAATCACCCCCCGAAGGCCCCAGATTTACTAATTAGGTGCCTCGCAAAAAGCTTATTCACAACTTCCAGATTAATTGTGGAAGATCAATTGCTCATTAACAGAGACACTGCTTTCCTTCTCTGGCTAATAAACTGTCCCTCACCAGGTCCCCTGAGCACCGGAGAGTCTCTGTAGCCCAAGAACCCAGGCATCTCCCCTGCCCGCATGGCCTCCATCAAATCCCCGTCCTCCCTCTGGCTATCCCGAGGGCAGGCTGGCCGGGGCTGTCCACAGACGTGGTCACCACATGGTCACCCCACCACATGGTCACCCCAAGGGTCAGTGTGTCTACCTCCATGCAGCAGCAGGAAAGCCATTTCCCAGATACGTGGTTGTGCCCTGAGTCCCTGTGGCAGTTGGCTGGGGCCACCACTCAGCTGGCAGCTCTGGAAGCTGAGCCCCCACCTACCCCACACCAAGCGGGCTTGTCACCTGTTGCTGAAATGAACATGGTGGGCTCCTTGTAGGAGTCACTGGAGATGCAAAACCTCGCTGTGCTTGAGTCCACAAGTCCTTCAGTGATGCCTGGGAAACCGGGGAACTCATTGCCCACACCAGGTGCTAAACAAGCATGCAGGGACCCTGTTAATAATGGCAGGACCACGGGCAGGAGCGAGGACTCTCCCCGGCCAGGCGGGATGTGTATAGTGGCACCACTGACAGCCTACCGTGCTGCTCTGTTCCCATGGCTCCACCCCTGCACATTCCCGCTCCTTAGCCGCCTTTCTGCGCCCAGTTCCACAGAGCAAGCTGTTGAAAATGCAATTCTGGCCACACCCCTCTTCCACATAAACCCCTTAGAAGCCCCCACCGCCACCACCTTCTCGTTGACACATCCCGCAGGCTGGCTTTGTCCCCAGCCTTGTCACTCTCCATTTCCCGATTTACCCTTAGGGCCAGACACCCTGAGCTTCCTTCAGTTCTGGGCGGGGCCGGGCCTGGACTCTCAGGCTGCCCACACCCTCTGCCCCTCTTTCTCTTCTGAGTGACATGGACATCGTTCTGGTTTCAGCTTTGTTGACCCTTCCTCTGAGAAGCCTGCCCTGTTTGCCCAAATCTGGGTGAGTTTGCCCAGCTCTGCACTGGCACTTCTGGGCTTTCTCCCCCAGGAACCCTTAACTGCATTGTCACCTGAACTCCAGGGTGTCTCTGCCCAGTGGTGACAGAGGTTACAGGACGTGAATGGCCAAAGGGACCGTGGGGGCTAGCCGGCTGAGGCATGTACACCTGCAGCAGACCGGCACACCCGCCAAGCGCGCTGCCAGGCCTGCTGCTCCCTGGCCAGGCTGCACACGAGCGTGTGCTCGTGCAGCTGCCGCATGTGGACAGAGGACACGTCCCAGGGTACGTGCTCTAGCCTACACCCACCCTGCAGTTCTGCCAGCCCCCTCTGCCGTCCAGCCCCCAGAAGCTCCGGCTCAGGGAACCCTGACCTGCTCCTAAAAGAAAGCACTGGCCACAGCACAGCCCTCTGGTGACCCTGTGATTTGAGCAACAAGCTGCACCTGCAATGTGTGGGGAGAGTGATAAAGATCCCTCCTGGTTCTTCCCTGACCCTGACCCCAAAACTGCTCCACACAGCCAGGGCAGAGCCCCCAAGGCTTCAAGACCCTAACGAGGGAGAAAAATTGGAGAGGAAGCTTAAGGCCGTCATCAACATTCAGCTCAAAGTGCAAGAAGAGCAGCACTTTCACAGTGGACTTGTCTACAGCAAATGTTACCACGATTCAGAGTGCAAAATAGAACCCCAGCAACCCAAAGGGACCCCTCCCTCCCTTTTGCCTCCGAAATTCCTCCCTGCAGGCCAGACATGCACTTGGAGCTTCCTGAGAACCAGGCATCGTTAGATGCTGCAGGAGATTCAAAGAAGAAGAATACGTGGTCCCAGCCTGCAAAGAACTCAGTCTAACTGAGGAGATGCATTCATGCAGAGCTTCAACCCGAAGCAGAAAGTGATAAAGGCCAGGAAAGTGACAGAGGCAGAGCAGGAAGGCACTGCTTCTAGCTGGACGATCAGGGAGGGTGTGGAGGAAGTGGCATTGAATTGGGGTGGGACCCTACGTAGCATCCAGAACTCGAAAACCCAGGGCCACATGAAGGAAAGTGAAGGTCAGCTGAAGGTAGCTGCGTCCCTGCCCCTTCTCCATCCATCACCTGCCCTTCCCCAGGCTGTCTATAATTCATCCATTAGAGAAGGAAAAATCGATATTTACCAACATAAATTAAAACCCGAGAAAGGCACAGCCAGGGTGTAGACAGGGTCTGTGAGCAGTGGCTCTGTCGATGCGCAGGTGGCAGGGTCTCAGGGTGCTCAGAGCATGGAGAATGGAGTTAGTGGATTCCCACGTCCAGAGGGCCCACTGGGGCTTCGCCACGTGTGGTCATCCATGAACTGCCTGTCTCCCCTCCTGCAGCGTCATCCACAGGGAGCACGGCGACCCCCTCATCGAGGAACTCAACCCTGGCGATGCCTTGGAGCCCGAGGGCCGGGGCACAGGTGAGGACATCTGAGGGCTCCAGCCTGCTCTCCCCCAGCTCAGTGCTGCCCTTAGCAGGGATGCTGCAGCAAGCCCCAGAGCCTGGCTTGTCCTGTCCCCACCCACCCTGAAGGCTGAGGTCCCTGGGGTGGGAGCGGGGAGGGGTCTGGGAGTGCCAGGCGGGAAGCAGAGGAGAGAAAGGTCCATTCTCCCAGCCCCAGGGCTGTGGGGTCACAGGCGTGGGGAGACATGGGCAGTAGAGTCTCTGCTGATGCTGTGCCGGGAGGGGAGGGAAAGGAGAGGCTGGGGGTCCTGCAGTCTGACCCCTCCTGGCATTCAGACTGGTGGCAGAGAAAGAGCACTGGATCAGGAGGCCTAAGACCCGGCCCTGCCATTGCCATTGTCTTGGAGAAGGTGCTCCATCTTCTGGGTCTTGTTCTCCACACCCATGAAGTGGGGATAACTGCATGTGCCTTCTTCGTGTCTCTGGGTTGTAGTGAGGACGAAAAGGAGACTAATATGTGCAAACATGTGATAGATTGATAAAAACTGTGCACATGTCTGTATTATGTATAACAGACCAGACAGAAGCCCTCATCTTCCAAATTGTTTGCACCCACACTCTCCTTGCAAAAGTCCAGGGGAAGGAAAGGGACCCCCGCCCGACTTCCACAAATTCCTATCACGAGCAGCTGTGAGAAGGAGAGCAGCTTCATGGTCCAGGCTTCATGCCCCAGTGCTGTGCTCTTTCCTTCACACTCAGGGCGTGGGCTGGCCCAGGTTAGGAGCCCTTCTCCTGTTGGTCTCCTGGCCGATGGCCAGACTGAAACCTGTGCTGTTGCAGGAGGCGTGGTGACCGACTTCGATGGAGACGGGATGCTGGATCTCATCTTGTCCCACGGAGAGTCCATGGCTCAGCCGCTGTCCGTCTTCCGGGGGAATCAGGTGTGCCTGGACCTTGGGACCCACAGAACCCTGCCTGGCATGCTCCCCAGGGCCTGGGATGAACGAGAACAGAGGAGCCCGGGGTGCTTGTTTGACCAGAGTGGCAGGAAATGGACATCCCAGGGAGGAAGCAGATGAGTTCCCAGACAGTCAGTAAGCCCCCGAGAAGGGCTGCTTCTCAGAGAAGTCTTCTGCCCCTCTCCTTCCTTTGGCACATCTCCAAAAACTGTTTTCAGGAAGATCCCCCTGGAGAAGGAAACGTGACCCCACTCCAGTATCCTCGCCTGGGAAATCCCATGGACAGAGGAGCCTGGCGGGCTACAGTCCACAGAGTCGCAAAGAGACAGACACGACTGAGTGACTAAACAATAAGACACAAAATTGGCTTTCCCTGCTCTTTCCAGAGCTGCTCCCGGCAAACTTCAATCAGTCGGTCTGCCTCATTCAGCCTCCCTGCCTGGCTCCCTCCTCCTCTCTTTCCTCTGCCCCTTCTCTTCTCCCCTCTTCCTCCTCTCTGATCCTTCCATCCACCCGGCTGATGCCCAGACCTGTGTTCCTCCCCTGCTACAGGGCTTCAGCAACAACTGGCTGAGGGTGGTGCCACGAACCCGGTTTGGGGCCTTCGCCAGGGGTGCCAAGGTCGTGCTCTACACCAAGAAGAGCGGGGCACACCTGAGGATCATTGACGGGGGCTCAGGCTACCTGTGCGAGATGGAGCCTGTGGCTCACTTTGGCTTGGGTGAGTCAGGGCTCAGGGGTAAGGGGGTTTGGGGAGTGCCATGGGCTCTTGTCAGGGCAGTGGGATGCAGGGCTCTGCAGAGCCCGCTGAAATGCAGGGCTCACAGCCTGAGCATCTTTCAGGTACCACCAGCTACTGGAGGCAACCCTGCTTTGAGATGAACCTGAACTCAGAAGGGAGGTTCTTTATGGCCTACTTCTTGCTGGGGTCCCCATCCCAGTGCCTCTGAGGAAGCAGTTCACCTTGGGGTCAGAGTATTTAATTCTCCATTTGTTCAAGGCTATGGCCTTGTTCTTCAAACAATGGCTACACCAAACCTGTCCACACCAGCTACTTCTCCAGATACCTGGGTATTGGTTCAGTAATTAAAGTGTCTCAGCAAACCCTGGGTGCCTTCTCTTAGCTAGAAGGCTCGGGAGAAGCATGGCGGTGATGCCATCCCCAAGAAGGTAAAAATAGGTTCTTGACTGGGAGAGGGGGATTGAAAAAACGTCTACTCTTTTATGTATATATATATATATGTATGTATGGGATCCCCAGGTGGCTCAGTGGTAAGGAATCTGCCTGCCAGTGCAAGAGACGCAGGAGACATGGGTTCAATCCCTGAGTCAGGAAGATCCCCTGAAGAAGGAAATGGCAACACACTCCTGTATTCTTGCCTGGAGAATCCCATGGACAGAAGAGCCTGGCGGGCTACAGTCCATGAGGTCCCAAAGAGTCAGACACAACTGAGCGACTGAGCACTCACACATTATGTATGTATAAATATGTGTAGTGTATCTGTGTGTATACACATATTAACATCAACAGATACACAGTATACCTGTGGTATTAATAAAATATCACTATACATCTATTAGCATAGCTAAAGTAACAAAAGTTACGAGGCCAAATGCTGGCAAGGATGTGGAGAAGCTGGATCTCTCATTCATTGCTGGTACATCTACTCTGGAAAATAGTTTGGCAGTTTCTTTTATGACAAAAAAAAATCTATACTGTACAACTACTATGAAAGTCGCTCAGTCTGTAAGATCCAGCAATTGCACTGCTGGGCATTTATCCCAGGTAAATGAAAACTTATGTCCACATAAAAATCTATGCATGATTGTTCATAGTAACTTTGTCTCTAATAGCCCAAACTGGAAACAGCCTCAATGTCCATCAGTGGGTTAATGGGTCAACAAACTGCCATCCATTCACACCATGGAATATTGAAACGTGAAAGTCACTCAATCGTGTCCCCATGGACTTTACAGTCCATGGAATTCTCCAGGCCAGAATACTGGAGTGGGTAGCCACTCCCTTCTCCAGGGGATCGTCCCAACCCAAGGATCGAACCCAGGTCTCCCATATTGCAGGTGGATTCTTTACCAGCTAAGCCACTAGGGAAGCTTACTCAGCAATAAAAAGGAATGAACCATTGATACATGCAGCAATTTGGATAGCTTTCATGTGTATTATGATGAGTGGCAGGGGTGGGGGGGTGAAGTCAGTCTCAGAAAGTCACATACTATTGATTCCATATATATAATATTCTCAAAGTGACAAAATTATAGAGATGGAAAATAGATCAGTAGTTGCTGGGGGTTAGAAGTGGTGAAAAGGGGAGGGGTGGGTATGACTTTAAAGGGAGAACCCCAAGGAGGTCTTCGTGTGATGGAGCAGTTCTGTGTTTTGATCGTGGTGGGAGCTGCATGATTCAACAGGTGATAAAAAAACAAAGAACGGATACACACACACTGTGCCAATGTCAACTTCCTGGTTTTGATGTTGTATTATAGTTACATAAGGTATATGTAACATAAGGTATATGGGGGTTTTGATTATAGTTAGATAAGGTATATGTAACATAAGGTATATGGGGGCAACTGGGTGAAAGACATACCGAACCACTTTGTACTATCTTTTACAACTTCATATGAATCAATAATTCTTTCAAAATAAAGCATTTTTAAAGAAATGCACTACGGAAGGGAATTAGAGGGGAAAAGTCATAAAAGGCCTTCTTGGGGAGGAAGCACAGTAATGGAAAAAGTGTCGAGAAACACTATGGGGTGGGACATGGGGGCAACAGTGTCTTTACTAAAACACAACGATTAAGAAAACATTTAAGGAACTTCCCTTGGCAGTCCAGAGTTAAGAGTCCGTGCTTCCCGTGCAGGAGGTGCAGCTTCAATCCCTGGCTGAGGAACTAAGATCCCACATGCCATGCGGCATGGACAAAAATGGAAAATAAAATAAGTATTAAAAAAAAAAGAAGGGAAACCATTTGAGTCAAATATACCTAGGTTCAAAATCAGATACCCTCCCCCTTATGTTAGCACCTCATGATATTAACATAAAAAGAACAGGCAATACGGTCTCAAATTAACAAACATATATGTGTATGTTAATATTATATATACATCATATGGGCATAGAAAAAAACTAAAAGAAAATGCAAAAAGTGTGAACAGTGGTTCTCCTTGAGTGGCTGGATCCGTATGGTAATTCTTTCTTGTTCTAGGTGTGGTGACATTTTACTCTTATTATTTTACATCATCCTCGTGATTACCCTTTGATGTGGGCATGATTTATCCCCACTTTACAAATGGGCAACCTGAGGATCAGAACCGTTAAACATTCCCCAGTCACATAAATGGCAGCGCTGAGATTCAAATCCAGACCTAACTGGGCAGGTGATTTTTATCTTATTCCATACTTTGTCTTCAGTATTTCGGGCTTCCCTGGTGGCTCAGACGGTAAGGAGTCCGCCTGCAATACAGGAGACTCAGATTCAGTTCCTGGGTCAGGAAGATCCCCTGGAGAAGGGAATGGCTACCCACTCCATATTGTTGCATGGAGAATTCCATGGACAGAGGAGCCTGGCAGGCTACAACCCATGGGGTTGTAAAGAGTTGGACACGACTGAGTGATTAACACTTCACTTTCATATTTTGTGTATGTGTGTATGTGTTTTCCAATTTTTATAGGCAGCACATAATATTTATGTCATCTGAAAAAGAAGCATAAATATTTAGGGGACCCAGGGCCTGGTTATATGAGCATTTTCTCAGGCTATTTCACCCTGGGTGGGTCAGCCCGGAGTTGGAAGTCTATCACTTTTAAGGCAGCCGTTTACTTTGCTGGCCCTGATGGTACAAGATGACTTTTATTTTATTTTTAAATATGTATCTATTTATTTATTTGGCTGCATCAGGTCTTACTTGCTACATGCAGGCTCGTTCCCCAACCAGGGATCAAACCTGGTCTCCCTACACAGAACACAGAGTTTCAGCCACCAGACCACCAGGGAAGTCCTAGGTGACTTTTAAATACATAGTCCTCTCTTACGATATAGTAGTAGTCAACGTTAATCAAGTGCTTAGTGTATGCCTGACCCTGGTCTAAATGCTTTACGAAGATACCTTATTCCACTCTCGGCACCACAGGATGAACTAAGAATCATAACCCCATTTTACAGGTCCAGAAACTGAGACTGAGGTTAAGTCACACCTCCAGAAGATAGGGAGGACTGGATTTGGACCCCATCTCCTTGAACACCCCAGTCTGGCGTCTTAACCACTATGACTTGGCTGCCGGACTCCCATAGCTGTTCTGTGCGCAGCCAGCCAGGGTCCTGCTCTGCCCCTTTCTCACTGGACATCCACGACCCCTCAGTTACCAAATGACCCAAGTGAGCCCATCCACACCACGGTGGCAGCCACGGTCTCACAGGTGGGATGTTTATCCAGACATCTGGCTTGGCTCTCAACCCACACCCCATTGTACAGATAAAGAAACTGAGGCTCACAAAGCAAATCAATGTTGAGGCCAGGACTGGGGCTGGGTTCTCCTTCCCCTCTCCCCTTGAGCTGCCTCTGCTATTTTGAGGTATGTCTTATGGGTCTTATTGGGCCTCTTCTCTGGCCAGTGTCAGTCCCTGCCAGAATGGACCTGCTTCTTCAGCTGGGAAGCCTTGGCAGGATCATTTGATGGTATCACAGGGTCCCAAGAGCCTCCATGACTCTTCCCAACTGTCTGCCTCCACAGCTCAGGGTTATGGAGGCTGCTCCTGCTTGGGACTCCCTGACAGCCCAGACTGCCAATCCTTGCTCTTCTACATCGCCATGGGGTTTGTTCTGGGTCTGAACTCTGGTTCAGACTGCTCCACAGGTCCCCTGCAGCCTCCCCTGCCAATGGATCCACTCCCAGAGAGGCGTAGAAGGAAGACTACACTTGGAGACCGACCCCAGTGGATCAGCTGTGGGCCTTGCAGTGAGAGTCTCTAAGGCCGCTCAGCAGGCAGCAGGGCCAACAGCCAGGGACACAGCGAGGGGCAGGAGGCTCCACCCCTGCAGCTTCGAGAGCCCCACATCCAGAAGGATCTTCATGGATCCAGCACAGCACAGGCCTTCCTGACTGATAGAGGGGCCAGCAGTGGGGCAGGAGGAGAGGGAACCAGTGGGAAAGCCAGATGGGAAGGAAGGATTGCAGAAAGAGAGAAGAATAAGGAGACAGAAATGGGACGCAGGGGAAACCAAGAGATGTGGCCAAGAGACAGATGAAACAAGGAAATGCTCCCTGCCCTCCAGGCTCGCAGTCCCATGAGAGAGGCCGATGGACACAGGAGCTCTGGTCGCAAGCAGATTTGGGTGCTCCATCACACTGGCCCAGAGGCTGTGAGAGGACTGAGACAGGAGAAACCCACTCTGCTCTGAGCGAGGAAGTGGGCCTTGAACTAGGTCTAGAAGGATGGTAGGAATTTGTAAGGCGTGGATGAGGGCCAAAGCGGGTCATCCGGGGGCTGTCCTGGCTTGAACAAAGGCCAAAGGTGAGAGTGTTCACGATGTCCACAGGACAGGAAGGGTCTGGTGGGAGCAGAATCTGAAAAGGGAGGCCAGGGCCAATGTTTCAGGAGCTCCCAGAGCCACGCAGAGAGGGTGAGCAGAGTGGAGGGGGTCGCTGAGCCGGGAAAGCCACAGCCAGGCTCAGCTTTCAGTGGGAGGGGCGTTGCTGGGGAGGAAGACCAGGAGGAGGAGCCCAGGAGCCTCTCCAGGGGCACAAGACTGGCACCTAGAGCCCTGCAGGGAGAGGCGCGTTTGCAATTTTTTTAGAAAGCTTTAGTTTTGTTTTTTTTGTTTTTTTTTTCTGACTGCAAGAATAATGCATATTGATTATAGAAAAATTAGAAAATATAACACCATAAAAAAAGAAAGTAAAAATAACCTACAATCTCACCGCTACGTGTGGAATATTAAGCAAAAAGGAAATGTTCTCTCTTCACCCTCCCCCAGGGTCCTGTGACCCATTTAGTTGCTGCTTACTGAGCACCTACTATGTGCCAAACACTAACCGAAGGACGATCCTTGCTGTGGGTGACCTTACATTCTAGTGGAACGAGGAGTCACATGTGATACCTCATAAACATAACGACTAGGTAAATATATAAAAGGTTAGAAGACGGTAAGTGCTATGAAAAAAGAAAATGCAGAACAGGGTAAAGGAATTAGGAACGCAGAAGGGAACAAGCCGGGAGCGGTTTCAGTAGGTAGTCTGGGGCAGCCTCTTCCCAATTCCACACTTTTCGATAAGATTTTATTGCATGTAAAATACACAGGAGCACGTTTATAAATAAATATGCCTCAGAAGCTTTTTTAACGGAAATTATTAGACTCTCCCTATCATTCCCAAACTTGCTTTTTTCCCCCTCTCTCTTAACAGTAAGTATATCCTGGACATCTTTCCAAGCCTGTGCATGTCTGCTTTGTTTTCCTTTAGTGCTGCACAGTATTTTGCTGTGTGGCTGCATTCATAATTTATTTAGCAAGGCTGCTGCTGACGGACAGTAGGGCGGTCTCCGGGCCGAAGTAGTTTGTTTTGTGGTGTTTGCAGTGAGCAGGGGAAGGTCCAGAATGGGAATGCAGAAAGGGCTGTCCTGATGTCAGTAGGACTAGGAAGAAGATGTGGGGCCCCCCGAGGCTGTGCAGGAGGGCAGAGGGCTGCAGGAAGCCTCCTCCACCACCCATAATGCTCCTGCTCATCCCCTCTGACCCTGTTCCTTCCTGCCTCCAAAACCACCCCTGCCTCCTCCGGATTTTGCAGCAAAGTGTGGTGATGGGCTTGTCCATGGACACGTGTGGGTGCACACATGTGCCCCTCCGCAGCCAGCCCCCTCCCTGGGGCACTTCTCTCCTCCACATACCTGGCTAGCTCCTCTCAGCTCCTGAGCCACTGGCTGGGGAACCAGTGCTTTCCCATGCTGTGGGCCTTTGCTTGGTCAGCACTGAGCTGTGCTTAGAGGACTCAGCTTCTCAGACCCTCACGTGCATGCCTAAGGGTCCAGACTGCATCACATCACACAGTAAAACTCAGGGACCTTGCTGCGTTTCATGCTTCAAGGGGCAGGGGGTTCTCAGCGGGCCACTCTGTTGTGCATTGCAGCTTCATCCTGTAAAACCATCCCACGCACCCCTGCTCAGGGAGCCCCCTGGCCTCATTCCACCATCCCCTACCCTGTCCTGCCCTTCCCCTGCTCCTCCCAATGCAGACGGCCAGCCAACCTCATAAACGAGCATTTCTGCTCACAGTCCCTGTTGAGTGCCCTGCTGGACTCGGGTTGCTCTGAACCCCAACATCTCAACCCCCGCATACCCACCCCATGTAGCCCACACCCACCCCGTGCAGCCCACACCCAGGCTCTCTGGTTCTGAGCTAGCAGGGAGCTAAGGCAGCTCTACCAAAGCTAATACATGAAAACAAACGCCAGTAATCTCCTTTCTCCGCCAGCCTCCCACTTGGGCTCACTCCCTGGGCCAACCCACCCCAGGCTTTGTTGGCACCCCCATCCCCTACACATACACCCCTCCTTCCTTCAGCTGATTGTTCGCAAGTGACTCAGAGCTGCCTCCCAGCCGGCTGGTGCTCTTTTAGGAAAGGAAAATTCAGTGGCCCACATAAAAACGGCTTTAATAAAGTGCAAAAATATTCCACCAACTGTATTCCCACCATCTGTTTTGCTTGTGATTCTTCTGAAAAGCGCAATTCTCTGTGCCTCTTTGGCCTTTGTCCTTTAAAAGCTGCCGGAGGCGACTCCCTGCTGCTCTTAATGGGGCCTCCTCTGCTCCCAGACATACAGGCCCGGCAGTCTGGCCAACTTAAAGTCTGTCCTTGTGTAGTGTCTGGTGGCCGGGCCCCCTGGCTTCTGCAGCTGCAGGAAGACTTGAAATTTCTGGGGCAAAGGGAACGGCCCGGCCTGGGGGCAGGAGCCTGGGTTCCAGTCCGAACTCAAACACCTGCAGTTCCCTGCACCTTGCCAAGCCTCAGTGTCTCCATCGGGGGAGTGGGTATAAATTCTCCCTCGTGGAGTAGTTGAGAGGCTTCAATCAGTCACACCTTCGAGAGTTCCAAGTCCCTCCCCATCTCCTCTCCCACCCACCCCACTTAACGCACAAGCTCACACCCTGCTTCGCCCACTCTGATCTGCTCCCTGATCTTCAACACGCATGTCCTTTTCATATCTCTATACCTCTGCCTGTTCTGTACCCTGTGCCTGGAACGTCCTTCCCTTCCCTTCCTTTCTGTGCCTCCCAAGCTCTTATTCCTCCTGCGTCCTCCAACAAAATGACTTTTAACACCCGCCTCTCTCACCAAGTGGTACCCATACTATATGTGCACTTTCCCAGTTTATTTTAACATAATCACTGTGTTCATTGCCCCCACAGGGCTCAGCTCCTCCAGGATGGGTCCTAGGTCTGTCTCCTTCCTGCTGAATCCCAGCTCCCTGCATGATGCTTGGTCCATGGTGGTTTGGTCATGGGCGGGGAGGTGGGCAATAGAACAAGGGTTTCGCAGGTGCGGGCTTCAGGATCAGACATTCCCTCTCTGGGTAGCTGTGAGCAATTCCCTTCACCTCTCTGAGTCTCATCCCCTTCGACTCTAAGATGGAAATTATAAAACTAGTATTTTCTCAGGGGGCTGCTATGAGGATCCAGTGCCCTGACTGAGAATCACTGCCTGCAGTTTGGAGTGCATACCCTGTAACGTTACTGGCATCAAGGGGAAGCCCTTTGGGAACTGCAGGGTGCCCCCCATGTCTAAGAGATGATGGGGATGCTGAGGGTCAAAATTGGCTGGGGCAGCGCTCACATCCAAAAGACTGTCCTTCCTGGATAGGCTAGAGCTCCCATCTTACAGATGAGGAAACTGAGGCCCCCAAATAATCAGTAACAAAAGAGTGAGTCCTACTGAGACGTGCCCTCCCCATGGCTGATTTCTATCCTAGTCCTGCCAATCCCTGGGTCTGGAGGAAGAGAGGAAGCAGGATTCAGAGGCAGGATGTAAATTTGTGATTGTCTATGAATATTCGGCAGCTCTTGAGTTATTTGCGGCACTTCTGTCAGGCTGGAAAATGTATTTGTGTAGCTGCTCTGTTGGCTTAGGCGAGAAACATTTGTTCTTCTTTGTCTCCTTTTTTTTTTTTTTAATAGAAAAATGTTTACTTTTTACATCTGCCACTTAGTTTGGGCGCTGAACACCCTGAACATGCCAAATCTCTTGAACCTCAAGAGACTACTTCCAAACAGAAAAAGAGTGGGCAGTTGACATCCCCAATCCCATTTTCACCCCCTTCCCCAAAATAAATTATTGTGGTAGGAGGGAACAGGGAAGGAAGGGGTTATGAGAAATGTTTTCTGGCTTAATAGAGCCAATCCCAGAACCAGCAAACCCCCAGCCTGGAAGGGGAGAACCTCCATGGGGAGAGAAGCTGCATCCTGTCTGGGGGCTCTGGGTCATGTGGGGGTCTCTGCTCAGGGGACCTCTATCTGGTGCTGCTGCCCCATTGCAGGCACAGGGGCAGGGGGCTGCTCACCTTTGACACTTCCGGAGGGTGGTGGCTGGTCCCTGCCCTTATTAATTCATGATGGCCAGAGGAGAGACTTCTCTGGAGGCCTTGGGTTGGAGGGAGCAGAAGAGAAGCAAGCCCAGGGAGGCTCAGAAAGTAGACAGTGTGGCTCTCAAGATGCACCTTTCTCTGGAAGCTCCAGACTGACGCACTGGGACTTGGGGAGAAAGCTGCAGTGGGGTCCTTCCACACCGTGCTGTCTTAGCTCCGACCCCAGGGGGGCCTCAGAGGTAGAGATAGATCCCAATACTGGAATCTCTATATTGATTCCCCTAAAGTCTAGGCATGCAGCTTCTCTCCCCATGGAGACTCACCCCTTCCAGGCCCATGGCTTACTGGTTCTGAGGTTGGCTCTATTAAACCAGAAAACATTTCTCATAACCCCCTTCTCCCCCTGCTCCCTTTTCTAAAATACAGGAACCCCGTTCATACGCAAAATATTTCACAGACCACCCTCCGCCCCCATCGCAGTGATCATTGTAGAAAATCCATTGGTGGGCAGTAATGACCAAAAGCTGCTATAAATTCGATGGCACTTTTCAGTTTCCCTTGTTTTGTGACAGTCTCTGTACGCATTGAGGAGAACGTGGCACGCAAATGTGGGTGACTTTATTCTCAGCCCTCGATTGATGCTTGGGGGAGTGTGCAAGTCTGTGGAGCCCCGAGCACCAAGCCCATGTCTAGGCAGCCCAGGTGGGTGTCAATGAGGGGCTGCAGCATCCCTCCCACCTGTACTGAGCGCTGCCCTCTTTCCCAGGTGACTGACTGGAGAAAGGCTTCTCCCAGCAGGTGAGGCCCAGCTCCCGCTCTTCTCACCCCAATCCATCACCATTAGCCTGACCTTGTCTCAGTGACAGGCCTGTTGCTTTAAGCAGGAAGCCGGGGCCGGCTGTGAAGACGCCTAAACACCTGATAAATCTTTCCAACCTGCTTTCTGCCAGTGATGTAACACGTTGCTTTAAGGATGTGTGCAGATGGATTCACAATGAATATTCCCTGAGTTTCACCACCATTATTTTCTGTAAACATCTCGGCTTTGTTGTTGTCGTTCAGCTGCTAAGCTGTGTCCGATTCTTTGTGACCCCATGCTGCAGCACAAGAGGGCTCCCCTGTCCTTCACTATCTCCTGGAGTTGGCTCAGATTCATGTCCATTGAATCGATGATGCTATCTATCCATCTCATCCTCTGCCACCCTCTTCTCCTACCTTCAATCTTTCCCAGCATCAGGGTCTTTTCCCAGTGAGCTGGTTCTTCATATCAGGTGGCCAAAGAATTGGAACTTCAGCTTCAGCATCAGTCCTTCCAATGAATATTCAGGGTTGATTTCCTTTAGGATTGACTGGTTTGATCTCCTTGTAGTCCAAGGGACTGTCAAGAGTCTTCTCCAACACCACAATTTGAAAGCATCAATTCTTCAGTGCTCAGCATCCTCTATGGTCCAGCTGTCACATCCAGACATGACTACTGCAAAAACCATAGCTTTTACTGTGTAGACCTTTGTCTGCAGGGTGCTGTCTCTGCTTTTTAATACACTTTCTAGGTTTGTCATAGCTTTTCTTCCAAGGAGCAAGTGTCTTTTAATGTCATGGCTGCAGTCACTGTCCGCAGTGATTTTGGAGCCCAAAAAGAGAAAAATCTGTCACTGCTTCCATTTTTTCCCCTGCTATTTGCCATGAAGTGATGGGTCTGGATGCCGTGATCTTAGTTTTCTGAATGTTGGGTTTTAAGCCACTTTTTTCACTCTCCTCTTTTGCCCTCATCAAAAGACTCTTTAGTTCCTCTTCACTTTCTGCCATTAGAATGACATCATCTGCATATTTGAGGTTATTGATATTTCTCCCGGCAATCTTGATTCCAGCTTGTGATTCATCCAGCCCAGCATTTCATATGAGGTACTCTGCATATAAGTTAGATAAGCAGGGTGACAATATACAGCATTGCCATATTCCTTTCCCAATTTTTAACCAGTCAGCTGTTCCATGTCCAGTTCTCACTGTTGCTTCTCAGATTGGTCTTTCTCCTGTGCTTTTGTCACCTCAGCTTTTATATGGAGCTCAACTCAAATACCTTATCCCCAAGAACCTGTCCCTCATCACCTTGACTAGACAAGGCCCCCAGTAACTCTTACTTCCTCTTTATCTCATCACCCGATTTTTGTTTTCTTCACAGAGCTTGTCAATATCTGGCATTGTTTATCGGTTCATCTGTGTGCCTATCTATCCCCACTAGAGTAGAAGCTCCCTGAAAACAGGGACTTTCCCAGTGACGGCCCCTTGCAGACTTTAGCTATCAGTTTAGATACAAATCAATGGAATACACCCAATATTAAAAAGCAAATCAGCTGTAAAGCTGATCATTGTCCCCAGGTCTCCCAGATGCCCCACCCCCACTCTTTCTTTCCCAACATGCTAGGTAAATGGTACAGCCAAGATTTGAACCCAGGACTCCAAAGTCAATCTGTTTACCACCAGGTTTAACCCTCTTCCCCAAAATAGCCTCCTGCCCATTGGCCTAGCCACTAGGATGTAAGTTCTAGAACTGCGCTGTCTGGTATGGTAGCCACTAGGTGAGTGGTTAAATAATTCTATTTTAAATAGAATTTAAAATCCAGTCCCTTATCACGCCAGTGCCACACCGGAGCTCAGCATACACCTATGGCTAGCCGCTACCGTAGCTGACAGATGAACATCACCGTTACCACGCAAGTTCTCTTGGACGGCGTTGTCCTAAAGGAGCAGGATCTTGTCGGCCTTGTTCACTATTTTCCCAGCACTTAGAACAGTATTCAGATCATGTTTTTTATCAGATGAACGAATGAATGATGACACCCTTGAAGAGAATCCCTCCCCAGCCCCCACTCTCCTCTGCAGCTGATCATTTCACCTTTCTTCCCACAGGGAAGGATGAAGCCAGCAGCGTGGAGGTGACATGGCCAGATGGCAAGATGGCCAGCAGGAACGTGGCCAGCTCGGAGATGAACTCAGTGCTGGAGATTCCCTATCCCCGGGATGATGACAGACCTCAGGACCCAGCCAGCCTGGAGGTGAGCAGAGGCATCTGGACCTTAGAGCCAAACAAGCAGGCCCCTCCCACAACCCTGGGGGCTGAAGCTGGATTCCCAGGAATTGTAGACTTTGTTTCTAGAATGATGGAAATCTTCTTAGCAAAGGGCAGGCTTCGTAGTGACCCCTCCAATTGTAGTTTCCACACCACTATCACACCCACAGCTCTTCTGCTCCTCAAAGAAATCCTAGCATGTTGGAAGGGTAAGCATTTTTTTTCACCCATTTTACAGAGAAGGTAAACTGAGACCAAGAAAGAGAACCCACCAAAACTGCACAGCCATTTGTGAGCAGAGTTAAGGATTGGCCTCAGGTCTCCTGCTTCATCTCTGATTCTTTCCAAGGCTCTGACAGCCTCCCGTTACCTCTGCAGACTCCTAGGAAGAGCTCTGGGCCCCTGTCCAGAGAGGATCACGCCATTGCAAATAATAGGAGCCACTTAAACTCATACAGACAAGGGGACTTACAGGGAGGTTCCAGGGAAGCTCACAAAACTCAAGGGACACTCGGGATGAGCTAGAGCCATGGCAGTTTGGTGGCCCCAGGAGCTCATGGACCTCTGTTTTTAGTGCATTGGCTCTGTGGGGAGAGCATTATCCTTCCCCAGTAATCTTCACCAGCACCCCATCATTCGTCAGTTCCAACAGTCGACATTTTCTGTCTTGTGTAGTGTTCTGAGTCCCAACCACCGTCCCCAGCCACCAGGCTGCTGAGACCTCCACAGAAACCTAGCAAAGCCCCTACAGCCTGGAGTGACCAGGCTCCCCAATCTCTGTCTCCGCCTCACTTAGATCAAATTCCAGCTGCAAAGCCTTTGAGTCACTCCTCTGGATGGGATATCCACCTCTTGTGCAGCCCTGCCCAAGGTGGGGTGATGGCCTGGCTCACAGGCACCCCAGCCCCAGGAGTGGGGAAGGTTCTCAGAGAAAGGGGTGTGGGGAGTGAGCTTATCCAGTCCTCTTTACACTTTACCTTCCTGAGACCCAAGTTGTCTCAGGTAATGCCATAGGAGGGACAGACTCTGTTGGGGGTCACGGGGCAGGCCTGTGGATCCCACATGAGGGAAATGAGCAGGAGTTTGTACAGGCTCTGTTCTTGGCCTTCCCCCTGAGTCTCCTCTGATCAGTGCAAAGGAATCCTGGCAGGAGGGGCTCTCCCTGATTCAGAGCTGCGAGCAGTCCTTTACTGTGGGGTCAGGGTGACAGCTGCTCTGTGGCTGTGACTGGGAGGGGACCTAAGATGGGATCTTCTCAACTCACTAGTGTTTCTGCTTCTGCCCATCTTGCAGTGCGGCCAAGGATTCTCCCAGCAGGAAAATGGCCATTGTGCGGGTAAGTTGCCTTCAGGTGCCAGAGGACAAGGCAGAGGCCGCTGGGGAGGGTCAGCCTGGGCCTTGGAAGACTCAGGTTGCAGACAAGGGGCGGTGGGAGCGGTGAGAAGGGGAATGTGTTGTTTGTCCCTGGGGCTCCTGATGCCAAGACAACCGCCAGGTAACTCGGCAAGGTGGGAATGATGGTAGCAACCTGCAGGCTGAATCACTACAGCTCTGGGAATTGGCAGCACTTCCCTGCTGTGAATACAGAGAGAACAATCACCGGGAGGAGACACACTGCCTAGACAGAGCGCACAGGGAGGCCTCGCTCCTGGAAGCCATGGTGGGTGGGCATGCACCCTGCATCCAGCACAGCAGCCAGCAAAGGGGCTGGCATGCAAGAGTGGGCATGGCTAGCCAGGGGGCATTGGCGCAAACTAGGATGTGGCATGTTGTCACAGCTCAGAAGGGAGATTGCAGCCTTTTGCAGTACTGGGGGGCAGGTAACTGCAGCACAGCCAGGCTCTGTGAGGATCCAGGGACCTCCTAAGACCTCTCAAAGGCCTGGAATGGGCAAGGTAGCCAAGAGGCTCAGCACCGAGACTTTCAACCCCATGTCTTCCATCCTAAGGACCAGCAGGGGGTCTGGCCAAGGACTCCACCTGCCCTTACATGCTCAGGCGGCATTCTTCCCAAGTCCCCCTCCGCAGCCACTCATCAGCCCCAGGTGAATGGTTTGCTATTGAGATGCCAGAGTGAATGAGATAATCCCTGCCCTCTTGGAGCTTAGACCCAGTGGGAGGGGTGCACAGAGAAACAGATTGACCACACAACCTGGGCAGGGCTTGTGGGGGGGTGGGTGCTATGGGAGCACAAAGGTGGGGGGGGGTGCTAAGCCAGTCTAGTGAGGGTCCAAGAAAGTGCCCCAGAGATAGTTTAGGTCTGAGCTGAGACCTGAGGGGTGATGAGGAGTCCACCAGACAGTAGGGAGAAAGTGTTCCAATGGAGGGCGCTGCCTGGGCAAAGGACCACAGGTCAGAAGTGAAGAGGATGGCTGGAAGGGTGGCTTGAGGAAGAAATTAGTTCCCTCCGCTCCTCATGTCCCCACCATGGCCACTCTAACAGATGATGCCCAGACCCAGAAATTCCAGCATCTCCCCCATGTGCTGGGAAGATTCCATGACCTCCACAGTGCAGCCGCCTCTTCATTTCATCACCCAGTAGACATTTGGGTGCCTCCTGCACAGCACCCTACATGGGGAGCTGGGGGTGCAGGTCAGGCACCTTCCCTGGAAGGGTGTTCATTCTAGTCGGGCAGACTGACCACAAACCACGTGGCCCAAGAGCTGGATGAGATGAGTTAAGAACCCTTTAAGCAAGGTGCTCTCTGAAGACTCTTCTAGAAGATGTGGGCAGGAAGAGGACCTTTGAGCTGAGACCTAAAGGACAGGAAGGGTCCAGCCATAGAAAGAGCAGAGAGAGGAGCTTGCCCAGCAGAGGGGAGAGTGGGAGCACAGACCATGCAGCAGGAGAAAGGCTTATTGTGTCAAATGGACAAGAACGAGGCCAGAGTGCTGGGAGAAGATGAACAAGCCGGATGCCACAACAGGGAGGATCTTGAGTCCCCAGAAGGGAGTCTGGACTTTGTTCTCAGGGCCCTTTGCAGTTAAGCAAGAGCATGTCATGGTATGGTTCATATTTTCAGCAATCACCTGGCTGCTGAATTGCAGATAGGATTGGAGGAAGCAGGGAAGCCAGGAGGCCTGGGGAGTGGATGGAGGTGTGGTGGCAGGACAGGGGAAGGGGAGAATGCAGCAGCAGAAATCCAAGTAAGAGCTGCTGGTGGCTGGGGACAGGCTGGTGGCAGAGGAGTGAGAGGAAGGTGGTCAGAACGGAGAGGTACAATGGGGCAGAATTCACAGGATCTGTTGTTAAATCACCTGCAAATTAAGGAAACTGGAAGCATCAGGAATCTCTCCAATGTCTGCTTAAGCAGCCAAGAGGCTGATGGTGGCCTTGATTGAGCTGGGGAGGATGGGAACAGGGGACAAAAGAGGCTTGAAGGCCGGGGGATCTAGAGTTCCATTTCAACCTAGTAAGTCTGAGATGCAGGGTAGAATTCATGAGTCTGGAGCCTCAGGGAGAGGTCATGGCTTGAGATAGGATGCCTGGAACCATCTGTATGTGAAGGGACCACCTAGAGAAACTTGGGAGATAGAAAAGAAGACCCAGGAAAGCATGAGTGCCCTCAAGGTGTAAAGGTCAAGTATAGGAGGAGCCAGCCAAGAAGACTGAGCAAGCTGAGGCCCAGGAAGAAGGGCCATGCCCAAGGTCATGGCGGGAGTGGGGAAGCAGAGCCAGAGCAAGTCCCCCAGTGAGCGGCTCCCCTTGCCTTTCAGACACCAACGAATGCATCCAGTTCCCGTTCGTGTGCCCTCGAGACAAGCCCGTGTGCGTCAACACGTACGGAAGCTACAGGTGCCGGACCAACAAGAGATGCAGTCGGGGCTATGAACCCAACGAGGACGGCACAGCCTGTGTGGGTGAGTGGGGCCCTGGCCACCGTCCAGTAGCAAAGGGAACTTGCCATCCACTGGGGAGCTCTATGCTATGCTATGCTAAGTCACTTCAGTCGTGTCTGACTCTGTGCGACCCCATAGACGGCAGCCCACCAGGCTCCCCCATCCCTGGGATTCTCCAGGCAAGAACACTGCAGTGGGCTGCCATTTCCTTCTCCAATGCATGAAAGTCTGAGAGGCCCCAGATTGAGGTTCTCAGCCCCTGCCTTCTCCTGGCTGGAGGACATCTCCCTAGACCTTTGTGGGGTCTCCAAGGAAGACCATGGCAGGCTTGGAGAAGCCCCACCACTACTGCCATCAAGTGAAGGGCCCCTGGGGTGCTGTGTCCTGGCCAGAAGCCATTGCTCTTCCTGTTGCTCCCTTTCCTGAAACTAATGTTCCAACCTTAGGGTCAGCCCACGTTTTCTTACCTGGGGATATAGACTAGCTCCTGCTCACCTTTGTCTGAATTTCTGAACTGGTGTTTGTCTTCTTCCTCCCAAATGCTTTCCCCCACCCCAACCCCACCCCCATTCCCCTTCTCTTTTCCCTATTTTCTGTCTCCCACTCCATCCTTTTTGCAGCTCAAGTGGCCTTTTTAGGTGGGTATCCTTCTGCCGCCTTTAGAATCTCTGAGCCTCTCTCTTGGGCCTCATCTCTTTCTCTAGGCCTTGGACTTTTCCTTCAGTTATATGCACTTTAAATTCCATCAATAAAGGAAAAAAAAAAAAAACTAATGATCTTTGTGGAAAACTAAATCTCTCCCGCTGCCTGTCTTTCTCCATGCCCAGTAGATTCTGCTGCGTGCTCCTTCTGAATGGACAGCGGGGGTGGCCATCTTTGAAAAGGGAAGTTTGGGAGATACTGATATTTGTGTCACCTTCAGTTGCTTGTGAAGTCTTTCTTTGCATGTCTTCTGAGAACATGTTTTTTACCCCATCCAGCCTCCCTCACTCCTTCAGAAGAATCAAGATAGTCCTGTCTTTTCTGTATCCTCCAGTGTCATGAGCGGCTTATTTTGCCCTTAACAAAGATGGCTTCCAGCGGTTGCTTGCTCAGTTGATTTGACAGTATGCCCCGTGCCTGCTGGTTTGGCCTGTGCTGTTTCTGCTCTGCAGGCCCTGAGTGCCTGTGGTAGAGAAAGCCATATTGGGGTTGGTGATGATGGGGGGCGGGGGAAAGGGTGGCCATTTGGGACTCTTGATAAAAAATGTTAAAGTTTGAACTTGCTAAGTCTTCCAGTCTCTTTCTGAACAAATTATACCAATAAACTCTCTGCTGGATATTAGTGTCTAGCTGGTGAAAAAAAAAAAGTGTCTGAGGCAAGCAGAGCTGGTTGGAATGCTGAATTAGCAGCAGCCCTTCCATCACGTGGCCCTTGGAAAGCAACTCCTGATACCGAGAAAGTGTCTGCCCCAGGCATGAGCAATGGTTGGGTTTGTGCACCAGTGTTCACTTGGGGGACACTGGGGTTTGGCCAGGTGAGGCGTGTGTAATGAGCAAGGGACAGACACGGAGGGAATGTTCTGGGGCAGTTACTTCTCCAGAAGTCTGGGCCTCAGTATCCCGCATCTAAACAGCAGCAGAGTTGGGCTGGTGTATCCCTAAGAGCCTTTTCCTTTCTAAGACCCCTGAAAATGTGGCTGGACATAGGCATGCCTAGTGTCAGATTACCCTAATTTCTAGAAAGAACTTTATGGTTTGGTCTCTCCTGCAATATGCTTGGAAACCTGGAAGTTCCTGAAAGCCTCACTTTTAGTAATGATGTAACACCTTAGAATACTTTCATGACTAGCTTCAGTAGTGCAGGAGCCTTATAAATCACAGATCTATTCTTTATGTGATTGGGAAAAAAGGCACACCTCAAGATATAATAAAATCACCCTTATGAAAGCCACCAACCCTTTAAAAAAATATATCTAACAAAAAACTACCATATTCTGATATAATAATTATATGCCCCATAAATCACAAAATATTAATTCCTCATTGCTAGTGTTGTTTTTACACTTGGAACAGGAGCTAAAATGAAAAGTTTTAAAATAAAAACAGCTACAATCTCACAGAAAAGCATACACCCACTTAAAAATCGTTCCACTTCTGGGAAGCACTCTCCTGTGTGTCGACACAGAATTAAAGATCTGAACAGGCCCTAGACATGAGACTCAGGGAGATGAAAAGATCAGCCCAAGGTCGTGAGCCAGCTGGTCCCCAAGCCAGGGCTGGAGCCCTCTGCCACCACCCTGTCTTGTTAAGGGGCTAACAGACAGCGCTGTCACCATTCAGACGATTCCCTCGTCATTCTGGAAGATGCTGCCTTTTTAGAGACGAACAAGGGGATCTATGATAGGGAGATAAGTAAAACCCAAAACCCACAGAGACTACGGTTTCAAATGCAATGGTAAATAACAAGATAATGGTGTTCATTGACTTCCTGCACACACAGCACGAGAAATAAGGGCTAAGACAGCTAGTGTGACAGCCTGACAAGGACATCAGGAGAGCTGAGGTGACAGCAGACTTCAGAGGGTGACTTATAAGTAATAACCGTGAATTCCTGCACATTGAGTTTCATATAACCGGGTGTATTTGTGTGGTTTTTACCCTACTAGGTGGATGGGGCCAGATGAGTTACAAAGAGGAGCTCAAAATCTCTCCAGCTATTAAGAGCACAACTATAATATCCTGACTCCAGGGTATTAGATTCATACCCTGATTTAGATTCGTTCTTCTGTTCATTCAGTCTTTCAACACATATTGGTTGAGCACCTATTATGTGCCGGGTACTGCGCTAGGCTCTGCGAGTGCAGTGGGGACAAAAGGTGACGTGGTTGCTGTCCCCATATTGCCTCCCACCAGCCAGATGGAGGAGCCCAGTACACAGGATGGCAATGGGACTCAGACTCAGAGGGGCTTTCTAAAAAGTCTAACTAAATTCTTGGATCACTGTACCAGAAAGCTAACTCTCTGCATTCACTCCTGTATTTATTGAACAATCATTTATTGAAGGAGAAGAAAACGGCAAACCACTCCAGTATCCTTGCCTGGAAAATCCCACGCACCAAGGAGCCTGGTGGGCTGCAGTCCATGGGGTCACAAAGAGTTGGGCACAACTGAGTGACTAACAGAATCATTTACTGAAAACCTCCTGTGTGACGAGCACTAGGTCCCTCCCATGAATACTGTGACAAGGTCCCTCCTCTGAGGGTGTCAAGTTCCCTGCCCCCAAGATGCTTGGGTTAGAAGAAACAGGAGGCGAAAAGATACAGAAGACAGGCAGGTACTGAACCGACTCAGCCTCACCTTCCTCCAAATAACAACACCCCCGCAGTGGGCCAGCAGGGTGCCTTCCAAGCCCAGGGCCTCAGTGTAGGACTTTTCTGATCTGTGCTGAACCGGCCAGGCTCAGAGTCCCTCTTCCTTCTAATTCCTCTTGCTCTGAGGCCCTTGGGCACCCAAATCCTTCTGAAAGTGTTAGTCACGTATGGACTGTGGCCCACCAGGCTCCTTTGTCCATGGGATTCTCCAGGCAAGAATACTGGAGTGGGTAGCCATTCCTTCCACAGGGGATCTTCCCAACCCAGGGATCAAACCCACATCTCCTGCATTGCAGGCAGATTCTTTACCATCTGAGCCACCAGGGAAGCCCTTTGCCTTCTGAGCATGAACAGTTCAGTCTCTCTTTTTTTTTGGATGATAGCACCACGCAGGCTTCTGACATTTTTGTTGGCTTCTCCTGGGCCTGAGTTTATAACAAAAATAGCAGATGCCTTCAGGAGCTGACAAATAATGGCAGGGGCTAAAAAGGATTATGCAAAAAGAGAGCTGAAGCACTGAAGGGGCTCATCCAGCAGAGCAGGAAGAGGGGCCAGCTCAGCCAGAACTTCCCATTTTTCAAGAAAAACCCAATAATGATAATAATACCATTTTTACTCTGCCCAAGGATGTTCCTCTTCCCAGGAAGAATCTCTCTTAGTCGCTCAGTCATGTCCAACTCTTTGCAACCCGCTGGACTGTAACCCGTCAGGCTCCTCTGTCCATGGGATTTCCCAGGCAAGAATACTGGAGTGGGTTGCCATTTCCTTCTCCAGGAGATCTTCCCCATCTAGGGATTGAACCCCCATCTCCTGTGCCTCCTGCATTGCAGGCAGATTCTTTACCTGCTGAGCCATCAGGGAAGCTGATCTTTCCAGGAATGTACCACCCAAAATGACGATTCTAGCCTCATTTAGTGAGTGCTTGGTATTTCTGGGTCAGACCTGAACTCTTTACAAGAATCAGCTTGTTGAATCTGCAAACAGTCCCCAGAGGAAGGTGCTGTAGTCGTCCCAGTCTTACAGAGATGCTGAGTGCTGTGTCCAGGGCCACTCGATTGGGGCAGGCAGAGGCAGGACTACATCGGGGTGGTATGGCCTCAGCTCGCACTCTTCCTTCTCCATTCGAGCTGGCCGACTGGTTACTAAAAAGCACGATCTCTCCTGCTGCCCAGGGTCAAGGGAGCGTTTGGAAAGAAGGTATGGAAAGGATTCCGTAGGGGTGGCCCAGGATCTGAGACAATGTCCTTACAGTCTCGTTCAACCTGCAAGAAGAAATGCCATTCCCTGTGTGGAGTTCCCTCACCGGGCACACAATCAGCCATGTGACCTCTTCAAGCATCTGCTCAGCCACCAGCCCTGCTCTGGGGAGGTGCCATTCTGAGGGCCAGGAGTTTGATTATGAGTCACTCTGGCTGCTATGGCCCCCTCCCAGGGTCTGGGCATCGCACCTTGACCAGCACTGGACTGCAGCTTAAGCAGGGGTTCCACTCCCGCCGGCAAACAGGGCCCTTGGTCATCATTCCAGAGTCACATGAGACAGGAGGACAAGTGCGTATCTTTCTCAGGGAGCCAGCTGGTTTTTTCCAGCAGATTCCCAAATGACACCTCACCCAGACTCTCAGCCCTTGAGGCAAGCCACGTTCCTCCCTTTCCCTCCCTCCCCAGGGTCAGCCACAGTCTCACTCCTTCAGTGTGGACCAGACCCCAGCCACATCCTGTCAGGAGCTGATGTTGCGTCTCCTTAGCAACGAGCACATCCTAGAAGGAGGAGGGATGAAGGTGAGAGAACAGGGGCCAGTTAACTCCATAGGTAATGTCAACCCCTCCTTCAGCACTTGTCCTCTGAAGAAACCACTGTTGAACAGCAGAGTGGTCAAAGGGTAGGCCATCAGAGAACAATGAGAAGCAAGAAGAAATAACCCTCCTCGGGGAAGAGAGCTAACATTTACAGAATGCCTGCTCTGTGCTGAGAACTGTACATCTGCGTCTCCGTTCATCCCCACACCCATCCTATGGGATAGATGATTTTATTCTATTTTACGACCAAAGGAACTGAGGATCGGAAACAAGATATCCAAGGTCATATGGCTAGTTAAGTAACTGACACCTGGGAAAATTATTTAACCAGTTGTCACTCAGCAAATACTGATCAGACACCTACTATGTGCCGGGTGGTGGTTCTAGTGGCTTGGGATGTACATCAGTGAACATCACCGGGCAAGATTCCTGAATGCCCTGGTGACATACAGCAGGCACTAAATAATATAATAAGGTATATAATATGTTAGAGGTTAGGGGAACAAGGAAGCAGCATTAAGGCAAGTTGGGAGTGCTGAGATAGACAGACTGCCATTCTAAATAGGGTGGGTTAGTTGGGCTTCACTGAGAAAAAGGCATTTGAAGTTGGTAAACTGTTTTTGAGCCTAAGTTTTCTCATCTGTAAAATGGGGATAATACATACCACACAAAGTTATTACATTAAACAAGAGGATATAAAATATTTGACATAGGGCTTGGCACCTATTAATAGTAAGCCCCCAGTAAATTAGAAGTGTTATCAATATTACTAAGTAGCAAAGCTCAGGATACATCCTGGATCTATTCAATACCAAATCTCACGTGGCTCCTGGCATAGCCTGCCTTGGCCCAGGTCACTGGGAGCCTGCAGTATGGGAGATTTGAAGGACATCTTCCCCAGGGAGCTGACAGCTTAGGGAAGAGATCTCAAGGACTGAAAATGTCCGTGAGGGAGCAAGCAGAGCAAACCTTCCCGGAGTCTGGGCTGTGCTGAGAAGTTCAACTTAGTTCTCACACGGTGCCATTCCCCAAGAGAATGGTCATAAACTATGGTGAACTAAGCAGTGTCCAACTCTGAGACCCCGTGGACTGTAGACCACCAGGCTCCCCTGTTCATGGGATTCTCCAGGGAAAAATACTGAAGCAGGTTGCCATTTCCTCCCCCAGGGGATCTTCCTGACCCAGGAATCTTTTCCTGCGTCTCCTGCATTGCAGGCGGACTCTACCACTGAGCCACCTGGGAAGGTTGTGATGTTCAGATGTGTAAATGGAGTCCCAAAAAGGAGCAGTGACTTTCCCGAGGACCACAGCCTAGCCAGGAATCTGACTCCTGCCTGGGGCTCCTCTGCCTCTCTCTGCCTCCTTCTCCAGAAAAGGTGAACTATTTCAGAAGCAAAATTGTATCAAGCATTTTCAGAAATGTGGGTGCCAGAGCTTGTCCTTCCTATGATGCTGACACAGAATCAGAGTTGGGGGAAGCGCCCACCAAGTTAACCCAGGCACTGTGATTGGGCGGTGGAACACAGCTGGGATGCGGGAACTGCGGGATTAGCTGCAGAGTCCTACTCAGCTGAGACAAGAGAAGCTGGAGACAGCATCAGGAGCGTAAGAGATGAGGGTGGGGACAGAAGTCCTGCCAGCATGTCTGCCCAGAATCTCATGACCCCTGCCTGCCTGCCTGCCTTCCAGAAGGGGCCCAGAATAATTCCTATAAAGGTAGCTCATTATCCTTCTTCCTGGCCAGACCCAGAGCAGCCATGCAGGGTCTCTCCCCTAGAATCATTCAGCGCATCCCCTCAAAAGATCCAGGGGCTCACTCTCCTTCCCCAGCCCAGACCTGAGTGCCGAGCTCCCAGGGAGGGAGAAAAGCACAGCCAACGTTTCCCAACTGCTCCTGGGGACAAGCAGAGGAACACACTTAGGCTGAAGGCAGGAAGGCAAATCCCGCATATACCTCCCCTGCCTATCTGTCCCCCGGGCTCACGATGTACAGGCCTTGAAGGCAGACATAGGGAGGATGGCGGGAGAAGGAAGCTGGGAGGACTCAAAGCCTCACCCAAAGCGGAAGGTGTCCTGTTTGCAAAGGCCACATTCTTTCCTACAGAGCTCATTCCAAACTCCTGCAGCCCTCCGTCCCTCCCTCCTTCTTTCCATCTATCCTTTTTTTAACACATAATTTTTTTAAATTTATTATGGAATATAGCTGATTTGGGCTTCCCTGGTGGCTCGGACAATAAAGAATTTGCCTGGGTTCGATTCCTGGGTTGGGAAGATCTCCTGGAGGAGAGCATGGCAATCCACTCCAGTATTCTTGCCTGGAAAATCCCCATGGACAGAGGAGCCTGGCGGGCTGCAGATCGTGGGGTCGCAAAGAATCAGACACGACTGGGCAACTAAGCACCACACGCAGCCCATCGCTGATGTAGTGTTTCAGGCCCAGCAAATTGATTCCATTATACACGTTTCAGATTCTTTTCAACTACTGGTTAATACAAGATATCGAATATAGTTCCTTGTCTCAGCCCACATTTAAATTTCTTTTTAAATTTACTTATTTTTAATTGAAGGATAATTGTTTTACAGTATTGCATTGGTTGCTGCCATTACATCAAAATGAATCAGTCATAGGTCCATATGTGTCCCCTCCCTCCTGAACCTCCTTCCCACCTCCCACCCCTTCCCACCCCTCTAGGTTGTCACAGAGCCCTGATTTGAGTTCCCTGAGTCTTACAGCAAATTCCCACTATCTGCTTTACATATGGTAGTGTATATGTTTCAACGCTTCTATCTCCACTCGTCCCACTCTCTCCTTCCTCTCCCCTTCCTGGGTCCGTAATCTGTTCTCTGTGTCTGCATCTCCATTGCTGCCCTGCGGTTCATCAGTACCGTCTTTCTAGATTCCATATGTATCCATTAATATACAGTATCTGTTTTTCTCTTACTGACTTACTTCACTCATCTATCCTTAAAATTCTCTATTTACCCTGAGACTCTGGGATCAGATGGACTCTGGCTTGAATCTGCAACTCAGTTTCTTCATCTGCTGAAAACGGAGATATAACAACCTCATAAAGCTTTTGTGAAGCTTCATCAAGATGGAGCATGTAAGGCACACACCGCCCAGGTTGATAAAATGCAGATATTATTATGAAATCTGTTCCAGGTCCTTTAACCTCCTGCCTTCACTCCTAGCAGTGCCTGATTTTACAACAATCCATAAGTCATTAACTGGGACGATGTTAGACCTATAAGACTCCTTCCCAACGAGACACAACCATCACTCATAGTTACAAATGCAGAGTTCATTTGGGGACTGGGTTACACAGCATCTTTCCTTCGAAGAGCTCTTGTCCTGTGTTTAGATCAGCACTGGGGAGCACAGGGCCGATCGGTACCCATCCATTCCGCCTGCCTCCCCACAGTCTGCGAGCATCCATCTCGAGCCAGACAGCCCTCTCCCTCACCTTTGATCCATCAGTCATCTCTCTGTCCATAACTTCTCTGTATCCTTCCACTTATCCATCCATCTATCCATCCACCCATGGTATTTCACCCTCTAGGGCCCCAGGGCCAGACTTTCCAGGCAGAGTAGTCAGCCCCACAAGGATTTGCCCACCTCAAAATAACAGCAGGAGCGCTGGGTAGGGGCTGAATGGGGTCGGGATGTATACTTCCTCCCCTCCCCCACTCCTCTCCTCCCCTCCCCGCCAGGTGGAGATCGTCAGGAGCAGAGCCACAAGATCACAGCCAGGGCAACATTACTGAAAGCTGCCCAGTGCAGGGGATGGCCTAGGGTCACCCTTTAACAGAGTGACCCCATACCTGCCTTTGTCTACATTGGCCTAAGCTGATTCTCAGTGGCATGTTGCCCCAGGAGCCCGAGGATTTCACGTCTTCATATTCTTGTCTCTTCCTGCAGCCCATGATGGGCAGCATTTCTCATTCACCTGCCAAGGGTGAGGCACTGCACCCCAGGCTCTTGGGGTCAGGGGAGAAAGTGGTGGAAATGAGTAAGACGACATTCCCACCCACCAAGAGTTGGCTGAGGAGCTGGGGCAGGAGGAAGGCCATCACCACACACACAAGGTCTTGTAAGCTGTGTATAACATTTCCCCTGCCGGGGCCTCGCTCGGCGCAGCTCTCAGGTGGTAGCCGGTCTCCAATCACTTTTCCATTACAAAAATCAATAACTTGAATTACTCCAAAATAACTAGCCCCTTCGCGCCCCTGCAAATCTAATTTTTCTGTGTCTGCATTTGCCCACATGCTGCTCTCTGAGTCTGGAATCTGTCTTCATGAGTCAATCCAGGCAGAATGAAGCCTTTCGCCTGACTGTGACGCACTATGTCAGGAGAGCCGGACTTGGGGTCGGAGACTCGGGTTCAAGCCTTCACTCTGACACTAACTGTGGGTGCTGGTGAAGCTACTTAACCATCTAATTTCCTCGTCTATAAAACGAGAATTCAAATCTAACCACCCACCAAGAGCGTTAGAGAGCAAAATGGAATAATAATGTACAGGAGTTCCTGGCATACACAAGGAAATCAATGAACCCTTGCCTTTTGTTTGTTCTATGCAAGAATCTGAAACCTGGCTATAAATCTACATCATGAGGCCACGGTGTACTGAGATCCTAGTGCAACTTCAACAATAACAATATCTTACATTGGAGAAACAGATTATCATTTACCAAAATTCCTTCTCACAATGCTCACAGTTTACAAAGGACAAGAGAGACTGGGTGTGGCCAAGTGATTGACTGGAGTGTGCCGACCGCTGCAGCCCTCTGACTCCCTCTGAATACTTCCACCTCCTCAGTCATCCCCATGGTAACCACGAGTCCCCAGCAGCTCGGGGACACTAAGTCCTGCTGTCCAGCAGCTGCTGAAATGACAGGTCTCTTAGGGAAGAGCTGTGAACACAGCACAGCCCGCCCTCAGCGCCACCAGGAGAATAAATCCCCCCAAAGTCGCCTGAGCAGGGTCCTGTGGAAACCTTGGAAGGCTGAGCTCTGAAAGGAGGGAAGGAAAGTGAAGTGAAGTGAAAAGTCGCTCAGTCGTGTCTGACTCTTTGCGACCCCATGAACTATACAGTCCATGGAATTCTCCAGGCCAGAATACTGGAGTGGGTAGCCTGTCCCTTCTCCAGGGGAACTTCCCAACCCAGGGGTCAAACCCAGGTCTCCCTCATTGCAGGCAGACTCTTTACCAGCTGAGCCACAAGGGAAGCCAAAGAATACTGGAGTGGGTAGCCTATCCCTTCCCCAGCGGATCTTTCCAACCCAGGAATTGAACTGCATTGCAGGCGGATTCTTTACCAACTGAGCTATAAGGGAAAGGACACCTATTTCATGCCAGGCACATCCATGGCCAGTTTCTCGCTGGCTCCTCAAAACCAGGTGTTCTTAGCATTTGGGGGATGGTTACATACCCACTTTGAGAATTTGCTAAAATCTGTGGGCTCTCTTCCCCAGTTAAAGGTACATCATTCTGCACACAGGGGCAGGGGGTCAAGCTTAAGAGCTCCTGGCATAAACCTGGGCTGTTTTAAGATTTTCTTAGGTACCAAGGACTTTCTCTTTTAAAGGCCCCACACCTCATCGTATCAAACATTTTCATGTACATCCACAACCCACACTAAATCATACGTACACACACATACACGCACACACATACACACACATACACACACACATGAGTTGAGTTAAATTGCAGTTGACTGTCTGACATAGTGTTACATTTTGTAGCTATGTAATAAAACATTAATTTCAATTTTGTGCTTTCTTTTCCTATTTTGGAGCCAATGAACTTCCTTTATAAATTTCATTCAACTATTTCATTTGTTTTTTAGTAGCCAAGTCATATCCAACCCTTTGCATCCCCACGGACAGCAGCATGCCAGGCTTCCCTGTCCATCACCATAGAAAATATGCAGATCTTAAGTATACAGTTCGTTGAACTCTCAAAGTGAGCACAACTGTGTAACTGCTGGGGAAAGCTCATCAGGATTCCCGAGAAGCCCCCCCCTCCACTCACTGCCCCCCACCCCAGAGCAGCCTCCCTGCTGACTGCTAACACCACAGACCAGTTTTGCCTGTATCAGAATGTGTTATAAGTACAATCATAGAGTTCATACTCATTTTGTGTCTGGCTGCATTCATGGAACCAACACACTTTTTCATTCAGGTCTCAGACATTTTCAGAGGCTTGCGAAAAGTTCGTAGGCTGTAAGTACCATCCAGGGATTCTCAGCCTTCACACTAGAAACTCCAGGGGAACTTTTAAAACCCCAGATGCCCAGTCTGCACCCCAGAACAATGAAATCAGAATCCCGGAGCATAGGACCAAGCATCAGCAGGTCTTCTTGCTTCCCAGGTGATTTCAATTACAATCAAGGATGAGCAGCACTGGTCTGGGAAATCCCGTAAAATATTAGTATTCTGATTTTACAACTGGGGAAACCAAGGCTTCAGGGGTCTCCCCTACAGGGAATTGTCAGGAAGCCAGAGTTCTGATTCAGGTCTAACTTGGGGTAGTCTGTGCATTGCATTCCTCCATGGTGAGCAATAAAGCCACAACTAGGTGTGGGCGCCTCCTGCCACACACCTCCTCAGTATAAGTCCTTCCAGATCTGGGAGGTGTGGTTTCCCAGGCTGCCGGACCCCCAGGAGAAAGGCAGCACCCCAGGGGTTGGCCACAGGGAGAAAGAGTCACCACCAACTGGATTCCATCTTTGCCCTGCACCTCTCTGGAAGTCACAGAAAAGTTCTTGCAGGTAGGAGCAGCTGCTGGTTTGGGGGTAAGGAGAAGTCTCCCAGCCGCTGAGATGCTCTGACCCAGGCGGCTCTGATCTGGGGGTGCAATGCAAGATGCCACCGCTCGGTGGCACCAGGAGCTTCTGTAAACCCTGCGGTTTTACATACCCCCTGCCTTTGGCTAAAAGAAGCCAGAAAGCGGGCTTAGGAGGCAGTGGAGGGGAGCAGCAGCCCAGAGCTGCCTGGGGGTTCCTGTGTTTTCTGGCAGCAGATGGGGCCTGTCTCTGGCTGGCAAGTGTTGCAGAGGAGATGTGGCTACCACCGAACCCAGGAGAGAGGCCACTTTCTCCATAACTGAGGCAGCAGAGACAAGCCAGTCTGAGAAGCCACATCTCAATCGACCTCTCCCCGCTACTACCCTCCACCAAGCTGCCCCGAGGCAGCTTCACGTGTGAGCCCGCAGGTCCGTGAGAAGCCCAACCACCCACACTCCCGTGATACCCTTGGCTTGGAGGTACCAGCCCTCCCTCTGAGCCTAGGATGGCCAAGGGGGTCTCCGAAGCTGGTATCGTCTTCCCCACAGTTTATGGAGTCAGACTGTCCGGATTCAAAGCCAGGCTCAGCCACATTCTAGTTGTGTGATCTGGGGCAAGTTACTTAACTTCTGTGAGCCTCAGTCTCTTTATCTGTAAAGTGGGAATAAGGTTGTTGTGAGGACTGAATGATGAATTATGTAGAGTCTTAATCTAGGTGCTGGCACATGCTGCTGCTGCTGCTGCTAAGTCGCTTCAGTTGTGTCCGACTCTGTGCAACCCCATAGACGGCAGCCCACCAGGCCCCGCCATCCCTGGGATTCTCCAGGCAAGAACACTGGAGTGGGTTGCCATTTCCTCCTCCAATGCATGAAAGTGAAAAGTGAAAGTGAAGTCGCTCAGTCGTGTCCCACTCTTAGCGACCCCGTGGACTGCAGCCTACCAGGCTCCTCTGTCCATGGGATTTTCCAGGCAAGAGTACTGGAGTGGGGTGCCATTGTCAGTGCTAAATAAATGTTAGCTACTATTGTTTATATTACTACCACTAATAAAGTTGCAAACAGGGCAAAATGAACCTACCCACATGTTAAAGAACAGACTCCATGGTGACAACCTGCACACACCCCAGATCTGAGCAGAGGCAGCGAGTCCAGCTGCCTCTTAGGAGCAGAAAATATAAGTGGGGAAGCCACACAGGGCGCTCCCCAAACCCCCACCCAGAGGTAGAACCATTGTCCCCACAATCTGGTGGGATCCTCTCTTGGCCCACAGACCTGAATGTGTGACCCCAGCCACCCTGCAGCTTCAGACAACTTCCATTTGGGTGTCATCCCCACGGGCTTGAAGTGAGCACCGGGTGAGACCTCGGATGGAAACCCGGTGCGATTCGCTATCGTCAACCAGCTGTGTGACCAGAGACAAGTCATTCACCCTCTCTGGACCTCCATTCTGCTTCATTCAGATGATCTTTAAATCGCCTCCCACACCTGTGCCCTACGGGTTTAGCAAAGTATCTGGCACACACTGAGTACTCATTACATGTTATTTAGTTTTATAAGAGCCAAGACACACCTCTGCTAGATTCCAACACCCACATACTTTTCTTTAGAACGGAGTGACCTGTATGATCCAACCCCTAACAGATATGAGCTCAAGACATAGATATTTATCTAATTAATTCATGACTTGATTTTGACCTGGTTTCAGTTCAACCTGTTCCCCCCACCTAAGGATCCGAGGGCCAAATAAAAGCTCCAGATTAGAGATGAGGAATGTCTGCCTCCCCACCAGACTACAAACTCAAAGAAGACATTGTCCATTCTTCCATGTCCGGGTGCTGCCTCTTCAGAAACACACTTGGCCCTGTCTCCTCAGCAGGAGGTGAGTGGGTCACTAAGCATCCCGTCGCCGTGATCCTGGGGCATAGATCTGGCCCCCCATTGCTGAGGGGGGAGAGAAGCAGCAGAGAGCCTCAAGCTGGGCAAGTCCTTTTATTGGAAAAAGAAATAATAAGATGAAAGGCCACCGCACGGCCAGCGCCCAGCCATCTCACGGGAGATGCATCATTCACCCCACAGGTCGGCCACAGCCATGCGGAGGGCCAGGGTGGGCACAGGCCGGGTTCAGAGGGAAGGGGACTGTGGTGGAGATCAGTGGGCTGCAGCTCACCCAGGGAACACTTGGACCAGGACCCACTGAGGCTCAGGGGCTGGGCCACCCTCATCAGCTCTCTGAACCCTTCCTATATACTCCTCCTGCATCCAAAGAAAGTCAGGCCCCTCTTTGGTTCCAGAAAGCTACCTGCAGTGACTGGTCTTCATATCCCTTGGACCTCCTGCCGGCCAAGACAGGCAGCCTGCTTCTGTCCATCTCCAGACACCAGGGAGGGGCTGCTGGGCCTCGGCAGTCAGGGCCTCACCGGCTGGACACCCCTCTTTCAAGAAAGAAATTTGCCTTTTCCCCTGCAGATTGGCAGCCTCTTTGGCCTTCCAAGGACGTCTCACACAGCCTTGGAGACCCCCTGAGTACGCAGTGCCCAGGGCCCTGTTGCCTTGTTATGGGGGACCTGAAGTGGGGCACAGAAGGCCCTGGAAGGTTGGCTCCACTCTCCTAGAACCCCAATGCTTTTGTTAGAATGTATACAGTACAGTCAGAAGGTGGGGAGAAACATGCCAGTGGGGGAGAGACCAAGAAGAAGAGCCTAGCTGGCAGCCAAGCAAGAGACAAGGGATGTTAGGACATTTATTTACAAGAGGACAGGCTGGACCCACCCAGGGAAGCAGCCAGACCATGGCGCACAAAGATAAGACAAGATGCAGAGAGGGGCAGACATCGGCCCAGTAGCCAAGGGCAACATACAAGTGCATTCACACACCTGTATGCACACGTGTGTACACACACACGAGGGCAGTCACACACAGGCACTCACAGTGCACTCATGCACACACCTGTCCTCACACATACCTACACACAGGTGCATTGGTGCACACAGGGCACACACATATGTGCACATACACATGTGCCTGCCCGCACACACACTCACTCTCACACACAGGCACGTTCTTATCTCAGGAAGTTGGCTCCCGTTTTGGAGGTTCAAGCCCCCCAAGGCTACATCTCTCCATGAAGCATCTCTCCGGACCCCCATACAACCTTCCAGAGGCCAGGCCATGTGCCCCACCTCCACCAGCACCTGGCCTGCCAAGTCGCAGTAGCTGGACACTTCTGAGAGAGTCCAAGATGACCTCCAGGCTCTGGGTGGAGGACAGGGATGCCAGGAGTCTAGAAGAGGTCAGGAGGGGCTGACCACTCCTGTCTCCCCAGACCTTGAATCAGTGGAGGCAGGATCACAGACAGGCAGAGGCCCTATGGTGGCGTCAGAAAGCATACACACTGGGAGACAGCCTCGGGGCGTGGGACCCCGAGGAAGGGAGTCCTGGTGGATGTGGGATTTGGAGTCAAGTACCATGCAGGATGGGAATTCTCTATTTGACGGGCTTGGATCCTTTTCAGGGGGTGTCGGGAGGGAAGCTGCGGAAGAAAGGGGTTTGTCCAATCAGTGTTGTCCCCACCCCCACCCCCACCCCGTGGAAGACCTGCCTCCGTGTGACCCAGACCAGCCCCGTCGGATAAAAGCCAAGTCAGGAAGTGGACCGTCCTGCCAGTGGGCAAGGGGCGCCAGCTGATGGCCCGCAGGCGACACTGGGCGGGTCACCCTCCATCCTGCCCTGGGCAGGAGATGGGCCCAGAGAATGATTCAGAAGCGGGTGCTCTGGTAGCGCAGCCGCCTCAGGTCTGCGAGGCCCTCAGTCCAGCCGTACACCTCCCTGCAGGGACTCTCGGCCAGTCACCGGCCCCCCGCCCCACCGCCCCCACCACTGCTGCTGCCGCTGCCGCTGCTGCTACCGCTGCTCGAGCTGCCGCTGCTGCACCGGTCCTCGTAGATGGAGATCTCGATCTGGGCGGGCGTTAAGGAAGGGTGCAAGCCGAAGGGAACCGGCTGATGGAGGTCAGCAGGGAAGCGCGAGGCCAGGCTGCTGCTGCTTACCAGACGGGCAGGACGCGGACGCCTGAGAGCCACACCCAAACCCCTCCTCTCACCTGCGCTGGCTCGGCTCAAAGGCGCCTGCGCACAGCCAGGACCCGGCGCTAAAATTCTAGCGAGTCTAATCTTTGTATCCCAGCACGTGATGTACCCAATTTAGTGGGTGTGATTGAACAGGTGTGAGGACTTGGCTGTCCTGAGTTCAAATGTCCCCATACCCAATCTCAGCTATGTGACTTTTGACCAATCACCTCACTTGTTACCATCTGTTATCTGATCTGTAAAATGGGGATAATGATAGAATCTTGGAGTTATTGAAAGAATTAAATGAAATAAGCATGTAAAGGACTAAACACAATACCTGGCACATAGTAAAGGCTCAATGACAGGAAGCGCCTCTCCTTGGGCTTTGTAAGCATGAGATTCCCTGGGATTTGTGTTTTCTTTACCAGTAAATGTTATTTTTAAGAATTCTACTATCTGCTGCTGACCGGGGGTGGGCGGGATGTATGTATACCTTGATCAGGAGGAGTGGGTAGACCTATAACACACTCGAGGGCCAGTCTCCCACCAAGACTTCCATCTTCTCATCTGTGAAAGGGGTACAAGGGGACCTACCACATAGGCTTCAATGAGGGTTAAATGCAAGGGCAGTGAAGAGTGGGCCTGGGCTCAGATCTTGGCTCTGGTGGTCGCTGGCTGGGCGGCTCTGAGTCAGGGTCCACTACAAAGGCAATAAGAAGAGTTACCCATTTTACAGGGGTCTTATGAGAAGTACAGGAATTCATATTTTCAAAGCACTTACTGTGACATCTGGCATGTATTGATATTAACCACTGGTTAAATGCAGGCTTCCCAGGTGGCACTAGTGGTAAAGAACCCGCCTGCCAATGCAGAAGATGTAAGAGATGCAGTTTCAATCCCTGGGTCGGGAAGACCCCTGTGAAAGGGCATGGCAACCCACTCCAGTATTCTTGCCTGGAGAATCCCCTGGACAGAGGAGCCTGGCAGGCTCCAGTACATAGAGTTGCAAAGAGTCGGACATGACTGAAGTGACTTAGCACGCACACACGCACTGATTAAATGCAGCTCAATAAAAGCAAAGCCTAAATTTACAAATAGCACTAACTTATGGTGGGAGAGGAAGGTCAATGATCAGGGATATGGGGAACCCCAAGAAATCCCTGAGCAGAGTCCCCTAGGGTGGTCCAGCTTCCTGGCAGCCTCCCCGGGGCTTCCGCTGGCTGCAGCTGGGTGCCTTCGAATGAAACAGCCAGAAAGGATACAACTCTCATCCCACGCTCCACGGGGTCTGTAAGTAGGAGGCCTCGGGGGGCAAAGACCTTCTCATTCTGCTCCTGAATGTAGCGGGAGATCTTCTTGAGAACCTGTGAGGAGAGGGGCCCATTGAGGCTGAGGCTGAGGCACCGGAGCCCCAGGGGGGAGGGAATGTGGGGCCGTGGGGGAATAGCCACCTTCTCATAGTGGGTCTCCATGCAGAGGAAGATGAAGTAGGCCGTGGCACAGGCCAGGCAGCCCTCGAGGTAAGAGCTGCCCCCAATCTTCTCGGCCTCCGCGTAGAAGCTGTTGAGGGTCTTCACGGTCTCCTCAAAGAGCTGCCGCTCAATCTGGAGGGAGAGAGAGACAGGGAGCAGGACCCAGGTCAGCCTCCCTGGAGTGTGGTTGCCGTGGTGGGGCCTCACCAATGTGGGGGGTTGGGGGCACACAGGCAAGACCAGAGAGATGCCCATAAGCACTTGACAGGAAGTCAGGAGCCTGGGGGTCCAGTCCAGACTTGGCTATCAACTAACTGCATGACCTTGAGCTAATGATTTAACTACTCTAGCCTCAGTTTCCACATCTATAAAATGGAAACAAAAATGACGACTTGTCCTCACTTGAAAACAGAAAACTCTCATGAAATCCAAGAGGTGAACATTTTCTGCAGTGGATCAGCTCTCTATGCTCTCCCTGCCAGGACTCTGACCAACCTGAGCACCCAGTTCTATCTATATCCACTATGGATGCATAAGGAAACAAGAGTCCTGTGGAAACGCAGAGTCGGACATCAAGGCCTTTCTGGCGCTCAGTCAGTTTGGTACCTCACTTCCTCTTCCTGTCCCTGAGCTTTCTCTCTTAAAGGAGAGGATGAACTAGAGCAATGCTTCTCCAACTTTAATGCATGTATGAATAACCTCGGGATCTTAAAATGCAGATTATGAATCAGTAGAGCCAGGGTGGAGCCTGAGATGCTGTTTCCAGGAGACAGGGTGTTGCCTGTGCACAGGCCACAGTTTTGGTTCAAGGGCTTAGCGGTTCTCAATTCTGGTGCACACTAAAATCTCCCGAAGAGATTTTAAAATGTAGGCACACCCAGGTCTTGCCTCCAAGAGATTCTGATTCAAATGGTCTGGGAAGGGGGAGGGTGGTTCAGAGCAGCAAAGACCACCACTATCTTAGTCTACCAAAGCTGACACCTGCAATTTTTTTCAAAAGCTCCCAGGTGGTTCTAATGGGCAGCCAATCATGAGAAGCACCGCATTAGGAGAGCAGAGATTCTAAGTGGGATCCATATTCACCCGGTGCCATATCGCCTGGGGCTTTCTCATTAAAAATTAAGATCCTCAGCCCAGCTGCACATTGGAACCATCTGGGAAAATTTAAAGCAATGCTGATACCTGGGCCCCAGCCCCAGACACTCTGATTTGATTGATGTTGGGTGTGGTCTGAGCATCAGAATTCTTTTAAGCTCCCCAGGAAATTCTAATGCACAGCTGGAGTTGAGAAGTGCTTCTAAAAAGAGATTCCTGAACCTAATCCTGCAGCTGAGTCAGCATCTCTGATGACATCTGATATTATCCAATAAGACTCAGGAATTCGTGTTTGTTTGACAAGCTCCCTAGGTGATTCTCTGAAATTTGAGAACCACTGAACTAGAAAATCTCTGAATTTTTTTTTTTCAGCTCCAACTTTCTAGGAGGCAACAGTGAGGCAAAATGCTTTAGTTCTTCCACATGAAGCAGCTGAGCAAGTTGTTTCCTATACTATTTTTATCCTAGAAAAAGATAAATATTCTAATAAGCCCCTCAGTTCCATTATGTTCTGTGTCCCAAATTTAGGGAAAGACATCCTTACCCGACTGTCCAGCTCTGGGGGGAACTTGGTCTGGAACTGGCAGATGGTCCCATCGCTGTAGTCTCTCTGGATAAAGACCTTGGTGGCCAGCGAGGCACTTCGCCGGAGCTCCTGCAGATTGTGGACCTTGGGAATTGATCAGGAGACATGAACTCAAGGTGATCTTCCTTCTAGGTTTGTCCAAGGCTGAGTGGTTTATTAGGGTGTGGGCCTTTCATAGCTAAAACCAGGAAAGTTTTCAGGAAACCAGGACAAGTTGTCCATCCTACAAGTGTTCAAGGAAGGCCATGGGAAGCAAGTCTATCAAGATTACCCAGAGGATGCCTCCAGCTATCCCAGAAACATCCTGGAAAAGCCTGAAGCAGGGCCAAAGTTGAGCCAAAATAAGAGGTTCTAGAACCACCCACCAAGCCAGGAACAAATTGTAATGAAAGGAAAACATTTCCTGATGGCTCACCCAGATCCTCTTCTCTCTCGGTCTCTCTCTTTCACACACACACACACACGTGCACACATGCCCATGGAAGGGCCTTTCACTCTCTCATTCATTCAGCAAGTTTCAAACATTCACAACTTGTCAGGCCTTGGCTTGGAGACCCCAGCACTGAATAAGACTGACGCCTCAAGTGGGGCTGACAGCACTTTACTGGGGAAGGGGAGCACATGGGGCAGAGGAAGACAGGATGTACCCATGAACTCAGAGGGAGACTGGGGTTCAGGCCAAGTTATGACCAAGGTCAGAAACACCACAGATCATTTCCATGTCCAGCACTTCTCATCACAGGAATGAAGGGGGCCCACAGACACCGAAATTCCCCAGAGAAATCTGTGGATGAAGTGGGCCAAGGCCAGAAACTGAAGAAGTCTCCTGCCCAGGCAGGAAGGAGTGGAGGGACTTTGGTCCCTTGTCCACACCTGAGGACTTGGCATTGACACAGACTGTAGAGTCTGGGGGTGGGGCGGGGAGTGGGCTCAATTCCACAGAAGAACAGAGCCTCTTTTTTGCACTTCTAGCCTCTATCACCCACATTTGAGACAAGCAACCCATTGGGTGAAATATGTCAGACATTAGAACTATGTGGAGCCCAAGCCCCAAAGGCAGACTGAACACAGCCAGTTCATCCTGTGTAATTAAGGTGAATCCATTCAGTCACTCGGCTTTCATTTATTGAGTCCCTACTATTGCCAGGCTCTGGGGATGCTGAGCAAAAGACAGTCATGAGCTCCAGGGAGGAAGACAAGTAAATATATAGTGAATCAGACTGTGATAAATGCTACAGAGAAGTAGCATCTTATCCAGAAATGCTTGCTCAGAAAAGGCTTCCTGAGGTCTGTGCGGAGTCATAAAGGAGCTACCAGTAGTAGAGGGTTGGCAGGGGGTGGGGGGGCAGGTGGAGAAAAGGCAACCCAGAGGGAGAAGCCTGTGCAAAGTGAGAGAGACAGCGGAGAACAAGTTCTGCTGCAATGACTGGAAGCAGATTTCAGCAAGAATGGACTGGTTTGCAGATCAGATAAAAGCTGTAGATGAAGAGAGTATAGAGGAGTCAAGGGGTAGATCACAAAGGGTTTGACAAGTTTCTACTGGAGGGGATGATTTCTGATAGAAGATACACTTGCTTAAGAACTGGGGAAGAATAAGTAACAAGAAAAAGGTTGTCAGTATGGTAGTAGGAGCAGCAGATCCAGGGCCTGGGATGGTACAAAAGCAGAGACTGCAAATGAGATTTTCCTAAATCCAAGTGGATTTTGCTCTATTTAAGAGTGTGATCCCAAAGTATTGTGATCAGATGAAATAATGTACAAGGGCTCCTATAGTCTTAATAGTCCTTGATGCTCCTAATCAAGGTTTTAATTGAGAGTCTCTTGACTTTTAGCAGGATCCTATGATAACTTTGAAAAATAAAGAATGCTTTGGTAACATAAATAAGTTCATCAGTGCTTCTGCTCTGTTTAGTTAAGGTTTCACATGATTGTGTTTTCAAAAGAAAAGGGCCTGTGACCTTCCTCCACCCTTCTCAACCAACTACATGAGCCTGTCAACCTTGAAGATGGAGTCCCCTGGCCCCAGAAGGGTCATTCTGGCAGCTTCGTGAGTGGTGCACTGAAGCAGGCATAACTGGGTTAGGGGGCCAGTTGGAGGGATGACTATCTTTGTAGTAGTTCAGGGGAAAACTAAAGTGGGTCTAAGTTAAGAAAAATTATGGTGAGAATAGAAAGGGAAAGAACAGTGCTTCAGTCATTCTGAGATGGGCTCGGCTTCCTCCCTTCCAATATCCCCCTTTGTCTGTGCCCAAACACACCGTGTACCACCATGAAGGTGTGTATGTCTTAGTGACTGGTGAGCTGTTGACTCTAGACAAGGAGCTGTTGACTCCTTCCTCTTAGGCACACAGCTAGATTAGTTCTCAGCCTCCTTTTCAGTTAAGTGTGGCCACATGACTGAATAGAATGTGAGTGGGAATGATGGACGTCATGTATAGGCTTGGCTCATAAAGACCACCCCTCCTCTGTGATCTTGCCCTGTCCACAGAAACCAAGGGAGCCATGTGTTGAAGATACTGGAACCACAGGCTGTAGAGAACCTGGGTCCCTGAATCACTGCTTGGAGGAGAGCCACCGACTGATCAGGAACACAGGCCTGAGCAAGAAAAAAACCTCTATTTTATTACAGCATTTAAGATTTTAGGGCACTACCTGGCATAATATATTCCCATTTCTTTTTGGCATTTATCCACAGGTTCTCAAGTAGCCAGAGCAGGAAGGGTCAATACCCTTTCCAAACCCAACAATATCCTGAGCCTGAGAACACTATCCTGGCTTTGGGTGACTAGGGATCTTCTTCCCTACCTGGAGAGTGCTTGTGGGGTCTTGAGAAGTTACTAGAAGATGGTATCAGACACACTTTATATGCCAGAGCCCTAGTTCCCCAGATCTACTTAGAGCACACATATCATAAAATCATCTACAGTTGGTAAAGAGTAGGATCAAAGGTAAGGCAGAGTCTCCTGTCTCTCCATCCATGGTGGCTTGGTTGTGAAGTGCCATAAAGCCCTGGTGGGTAGATAACCCACTGACCAAGGAGCAGGAAACTGGCCTGCCAGTCCTGGCCACATGATTCTGGGAAAGTCTCCCCTTCTCTGGGCTTCTGTTTCTTCAACTTGAAACTGAGAAGTTGGAACTACATCATCACTAAAGCTGTTGCCAGCTCTGACATTCTAAGGCCTTATAAGGGATTAGGAATGCAAAGGTTTTCAGGGACTAAGCATGTAAGTGAGTCAGCTGGTTGTTGTCCAGTTGCTCCGTCTTGTCCAGCTCTTTGCGGCCCCATGAACTGCAGCACGCCAAGCTTTCCTGTCCTTCACCATCTCCCGGAGCTTGCTCAAACCCATGTCCATTGAGTCAGTGATACCATCCAACCATCTGGTCCTCTGTCACCCCCTTCTCCTCCTGCTTTCAATCTTTCCCAGCATCAGGGTTTTCTAATGAGTCGGCTCTTCACATCAGGTAGCAAAAGTATTGGGTTTTGTGACTAATTAGAGAACTCATGTGCTATCTCAAGAAAGCAGCTGATCATTGCCATGTGAGAATATGTGCCCAGGTTGCCACAATTCTGATTTTTTAAGAGAAGCCATAAATTCAGATTTCCTTAATATCAGATATCCAGATTTTTAAATGTTTCCAATGAATTTTTTAAATTTATAAGCATTGAGCAGACCAAATAAGGCACATCTATAAACTAGATTCATTCCTAAAGCTGCCAGCTTAGGACCTCTGAACTAAAATCCCAGGGTGGGGCCCCTTGGGCCAGAGCTAGAGCCAGAGACCAAGCCACTTGCCAGCTACTTAGCTTTCAGAAAGCTGACAGGAGTTTTCAGTCAAGATCCATAGATCCATGATGCTCTCCATCCCTGGGCAGCACTCCTCGGGTTTCCTAAATGATGCAGAAACGTGGGCTTCTCATGTGCCTTTCCCCTTCCTGAACTCTCCCCTCTCTCTCCTCACCATCCCCCTGCTGCTGGCACCTGAGTAAAGACAGGACCAAGAGGCATTGCACGAAGAAGAAAGAAAATCAGCAGTAAGATCTGCGGACACCAATTTTCAAACTATAGTGTGGCAGGAAGAGGAGACTGCCAGGAGAGTAGGTACCCCCAGCCTCACATCTAGGGTCTGTACACCTGATGGAGTCAACGTGGAGGACTCCAAGGAGCAAAGGAGCAAGCACCGCAGTGCAGGTGAGCACTCCCAGGCGGAGGCCCCATCTGGCCCACATCTCCAGCCTCATTAAAAACCAGCTAATTCCTGAGGACACATCTGAGACTCAACTCAAGAATCAGAAGACTCAGATGATGAGCCAACACCACGCTCCCTGGCTGGGGTGTGGAGGAGGAGTGAGGATGGTGAATCACAGGCAGCAGGTTGGGCCTCAGGATGGAAACCTGGGCACAGGGCCTCCTTCCTTCTCAGACTGCACCAGAGCCCCGGCCCATTGTCTGCTGCTGCTGCTAAGTCACGTCAGTGCGTCCGACTCTGTGCGACCCCATTGTCTGCTGCTTGTTGATCCCATACGTCAGAGATCAAACCTTCAATGCCCCTCTTGGATAATCTACTTTGTTGTCATTGGTTAGTCTCTAAGTTGTGTCGGATTCTTAGCAACCCCATGGACTGTAGCCCACCAGATTCCTCTGTTCATGGGGATTTCCCAAGAAAGTATTCTGGAGTGGGTTGCCATTTCCTTCTTCAGGGGGTCTTCCCAACCCAGGGATCAAACTCACGTCTCCTCCATTGGCAGGTGGATTCTTTACCCCTGAGCCACCAGGGAAGACCCTAATGCTACTTGGGTGCATTTTAAAATCTCTTAGGGGCCAAACTTCACCACTTGGAGAAGTTCCTCCCAGCCAGGCATTTCCCAGTTGTCCTTGGCCATTTGGACTGGTTTCCAGGGCAGACCCTGATCCCATGACACACATTCACAGAGGTTTGTCATGAAGGAAATGGGCTTATTACAGTTTTCTAAATGAGGTCAGTGTACAGCTCAGAAGGCTTTATCCCTCCTCTGGGGTCCTCACACATACACCCTTCCCCTAATGTTCACTCCTAAACAGAAATTAGGGAGTATAAAAGATCCAGTCTCCATGCCTTCCATCCAGGGATCCAAAGATATCCAACCTTTCTCAGTTCTCTCCTTCTGTTTCTTCTTCCCTCTCCATCCCACTCTCCCTGCCTCCTCCTCCCTCCCTTTCTCCCCCTTCTCTTCTCAAAACATCTTCCACTGGAGCTGAGGACTTCCCATTCAGAAGCCTAAGGGAATGGCCCTGGGAGCTTGGCATGAGGTTTTCTTTCTCCCAACAGGTTTTTCCTGGTAATCTTAACTCAATCCTAACAGTAAAAACAGCCTGGGGAAAATGACTCACTCTGCAGCCCAGATAATGTGGACGTCCTGTGCCTTGGCAGAACTAAGGCTTCCTCCCTCCAAGCCGTCATCAGAGTATAGCCAAGGCCCAGCCGGGAAATGGGCAATGTTTGTCCTCAGCCCCTCTCCCCTCTGGGCATGCCTCCATTCCTCTGCCCTCAAGCTGAGCCAGCCAGGCCATTCAGGGTACCTGAGTCCCCATGCTCCAGCCCTTCCCGAACTCCTTTGCATCCTTCACCATCAAAAGACCCCTAGTCCTCTTCTGTCTATTGGGCAACACAGCTGACTAATTGAATACACTGGATGCAACAAAAAAATCACTGGCCATGGAGACAGAAGGCTCAAGTTCTTCTCCTGGCTCCGCCACTTTTTAAGCCATATTTTCTTGGATAAGCCTCAGCACTTCAGTTGCATCATCTGTAAAATGGGATAATGATGCTTTCCTTGGCTCCTTCACAGGGATTAGGCAATCTTCTGAGCCTCAGTTGTCTCATCTGTTAATTGGGGATAATGACACCACCTTCGCCCACTTCACAGCGTTGCTTTAAAGCTCAAAGGAGATCATGCATGTGATAGCACTTTGTACACAAGAAAATGCTATGTTCACAGAAGCGTTATGAGCAGAGCCTCTCCCAGGCTAACAGCAGCCACCTGGAAACACTGGCTCCACTGAGAGATGTAAGCTTGCTGGTTGGAATCTGTGAACCATAGCAGAATGGAGAGGGAGATTTGCTGGGACAAATGGGCCTCTTGGAATCTGTCAGATCTCATCACAGATGTGGACACCTTCTATGCCCACACTGCTGGCCCAACTGTGCCTGAGTGGCTGAACTCTCCCCTTCCTGCCCAACAGCAGCAGCCTCTTTACTGCAGTCTGGCAGCCTTGTCTGGAAGGTGACCAGCTCCTTAGCCATCTCCCCTTTGTTTTCCACCCCCCACCCCTTCTCAGTATCTTTGGCACTCTCTGAACACTCTGCATACCTCCACCCTAGAAACCAAGCTCCATGAGTCTGCTCAGGACTTGCCCCTCACTGGGCCCTAGGTGACGAGCTCTCCTACTTAACCCTGTGCCTTGTCAGAAAGCTGCGTGATGTCAAGCAACTGCATCTCATTCCGTGGTGGCAACAACAGAAGAATAACAACAGCAACACTTGGCAGTGATGTTGCACTGATCAGCAGGATGCCCAGAGGCACTGCCTTGCATCATTCAAAAGCCTTTGCTGTCCCCCGGGCTTCTGTTCCAGCTGGGCTGGAAATGGGGAAACACCACCAAAAAAGTCAACATCAGAACAGGGGAAATCTGGTGTCCTGGGTTCCACTCCCAAATTTAAAGAAGAAACTTCCAGCTCTGGTGCTGACAAGCTGTGACTATTAAATAGATCCTCTTCTTCATGTATTAGCTCTACCACTTATAAAAGTGGGAATATAAAGAGCCCCATTTCCCTTGTGAAATGAGGGGTAGAGAAGGTAATTCCTAATCTCGTAAGCACTAGACATAGATCCTGCCCTCAGTCCATAGGTCCTTGGTTCAGCTTTCAAGCCCCTTGAAAGTGACACACCTATAGGCACACCCTGAAGAAGGCGGCTCCTCCCACCAGACACGAGAAATGTGATCTTCTGGTACAGGGAACTCAAAAGGGGTGAAGAAGCGAGAAAGGGTCATATGCAAAATTGAACTGGTGCAGGCAGATCATTGAAACCAACTATTTGGGGTTTTGACCTGAGGATTCTTTGTCTCCTCCTGTCCCCCACGCCCCGCCTCCGTGGAGGAAATGCGGATGTGAAGGTAGCTCTGTCATCTCTCTGCCAGACTTTTGGGATCAGAAGCTAGATGGCTGCATCGCATAGCAACAGCAGCCAGCCGCCTTCCCTCCCTAAAACAGGCTCAGGCTCGTCTCCAGCCCTCTAGGGAAGTGGTTTCAGGACTTGCAGTCCGTGAGAAGGGGAAACCCCAGCTGAAGCCCCGGAACAACCCTGGCGCTAGTGCCAACAAGTGGTGCAGACAGCTTCGGGACTCAGATGAGGAAGATTGACACGCCAGGGGTCAAAGGAGCTCCAATGAGGAGCCCCTTTCTTCCACCCTGCCATTCCACCTCCCCGCTACGCCCTCCCTGCGCACCTGATCGGGGAAAGCCACCCCATCCCATCTTACCCCAGCCCCCTCATCCAACCCCATTCCACCCTTTCCCGCCCCTAGAAGCGATCTCTTCCCACAGCAGTCAGGCATTGACTGCGGGCCGGTGCTCGCCGCCTACCTCAGTGGCCATGTTCCGGGGGCGCTGACTGCTCCGAGCCCGCTGCGGGCCCCGTCGAGGAGAGATGTTGGCGCTGCTGACTCCGGGAGCAGGTGGGTTGACGGCGACAAGACCCGGGCCCGGGCGCTGTCCGCGGTGCTGATGCGAACGTCGCGGACCCGAGCGCCTATGGGCGGGTGGGCCGGCGGGCGCTTAGGTCCTGGAGACGATCACTGTGCTGTCCGCGGTGCTGATAAGAGCTCCGGGCCGGAGAGGCGAGGCCGCACCCGAGGCTCTTCAGGGCCCGATCGCTAGTTGCCGCTGCTCCTGCAGGCAACGGCCTGGTTATCTTTGACAGCGGCGGCGGGCTTGGGGGCGGCGGGGAGGGGGTAGGAGGGGCCAGGCGCCTCCGCAGATCGGGAGCGGGAAGCGGAGGCCCCCAGACTCCGGCGCCCGCCCGCCGGAGAGGAGCCCCGCCCGCGGCCAGAGGCTCCGCTCCCGCCGGGCCTGGAGGCCCCGCCTCTCCTGCCTGTCCTTCCCCCTAATAAGAGCGCCAGGAGCTCTGCGCTCACTGCCGAGGCCTCCCAGGGCTTCCAGACTAGGAGGAAAGAGAGGTAGGACCATTCTGGGACAAGACATTCCAGCTTGCCAAGGCTGACGGTCCTAGACTCGTTCGCAGGCCCCCAGGTGCGGCTGCCTTTACCGTTCCAACACCCCTCTTCCCAACCCCTCCCCCACCATGGCCCAGGCTGCCTCTTATGTTTTTGTTTTTCTCTTTTTTCTCTTACGTTTCTTCTCTGTGGCCCCCTCTCGAGGCCTGCATGTACATTCCTTCCTCTCCCCTCTGTCCTTTTCACTGCCATGAAACCTATCAGCTAGAGGAGGATGCTGCAGACCACAGATAATCGTTTCCTTTCTTTAAATATGTGCCCTTGTTTCATCCCCAGAAATACCCTGGGGTCCCTGCTTTCAGGGAGCGCCAGACTGAAGCCAGGCTCTCCTTGCTGCTTTTCCTGGCTCTGACCCCAACCCTAGTCTTCCCTCTCTCCTCTGAAATCCCAGAGTTTACACACACACACCATCACCACACTTAAAAACCACAAGCAGATGGTGCCAAACTGGTATGCCCACCCTTTAAGGATGGCAGGTCTGGCTCTGGCGCCTCTTTCACATTTTTCAACATCACACCTTCCAACCAGATAACCTATCTATTTGCATAATAAACAAAAATGAAGCACCAACACAGGTGCCCTTTTATACACCCATATACTTCCCTTGGTCTCTGAGAGAAAGCTGGGAATACTCCTCTGCAACTCACAGTTGCCTGAGGGTTAACACACACAGTTAGCCAGGAGACCTGGGTCCTGGCTCAGGCAGTATGACCTTAAGTAAGCACTTCACATCTGGTCTTCTTTCTGTAAACTGAGTATTGAACTTCACTAGATTATTTCTAGGGCTCTTTCTTTTTCCTCAACCTTTTATTTTAAAAATTTCAAACATACAGAAACTTTGAAAGGTTAGTACAATGAACTGTACTATCCACCTAGCTTCACCAATCGTTAGCATTTTGTCACATTTGCTTGATAGATACAGAAACATAGAGATATAATTGGCTAGATTATTAGAAAGTAAGTGAGGGTTTATTCTTAAGTACTTCACCATGTATCTCCTACAAATAAGGGCATTCTCCTATCTAATCACAATATTATTATCACACTTTAAAAAGTTCCATATCATCTTATATTCTAGGATACCTTATTGCCCCTAAAAGACATTAATAGCAATGACCCCTCAGAGCATCTCATGTTTAATAGCTAACATTTGTTAAGCACTTATGATGTGCCAGACCATATTCTACATACTCTACATGTATTATCTTATATAATCCTCATAATTATTCTTTGAATTAAATGCCTTTTATTATTTCTACTTTACAAATGAGGAAACTGAGTAAGTTACTGGAGGTCACATGGCCTGTGAGGAACAGAGGCAAGATTCAAACAAGGCAGTCAAGCTCCAGGGCTCGTGTGGTTGATCCCCTTATCTGTACTGTCTCCTTCCAGCATTGTGTAGCCTATAAATTAGCAAAACAGTAACCACATCTCCAATTGCCTATTTCACAGATAAAAACACTGAGTCCCCAAGGATAAGGACATTGCCAAAGAAATTAAAGGCAGATGTTTCATTTCACCTATAGCTTTGCAAATGATTTGGCATTGAACAACAACCTGAAAATATCTGTGAATCCCATGGTGGTCTCTGGTAATAAACAAACACACATCTGATGATCTCCATGTATACCTCTCCCAGTTCCTTACACTTGGTTTTGATCATATTAATTAGACAGCCATCTGAAAACCACTCTCTTCCCTTGAAGATAACACACCTGGATGAGTGCATTCTATGTATATTTGTTGAACACCTACTATGTACCAGGCATTTTTCTAGGAGATTGGGATACAGGGATGACTAAATGCACGAAGATTTTGTACTTACTGAAACTTATATTAATAGGGGAATGATCAATAATGGATTAGCAAAGAGCATCAAATATCTCAAGTTGTAATCAACAATAGGAAGAAAAGTAAAGCACGGTAATGAGATAGAGATGGGGGTAGAGGGTATTTTAGAAAAAATAGGGCAAATAGAACAAAAAGGGCACCTTTTTGTTAAGGTGACATTTGGGCAGAGGCCTGAAGGAAGTGAGAGAATTTAGCATGCAGTTATCTGAGAAAGTTGACAAAGCTTAGAGGACAGAGTATGAGGGCTCTGAGGCAGGAGTGGGCTTGGCATGTTCAAATAGCAGGGAGACCAGTGTAGCTAGACTGGAGGGGGCAAAGGAAAGAGAGACAGAAGCTGAAACCAGAAAGGGAGCAGGAGCCAGGTTTTATATGACTTGTCGGCCCTCATGAGGATTTTGGATTCCATTCAGAAAGTGGGATGGCAATCCTTAAAGATTTAGAGTAGAGGCGTGGTATTATCTAATTGCAGTTTTTAATAGATTGCTCTAGATGCTAGGGTTGGCAGAGATGCAAGAACAGAAGCAATGAGGCCAATTAGGAGGCTGTTAGAGTTATCCAGGCAAGATATGGTGGTGGCTGAGATTAGGGGAGTAACAGTGGAGATGGTGAGAAGTGACCAGACTCTAGATATTTATAACTTGGAGGTAATGCTGAAAGGACCTGTGGATAGACTGAGGTTGCAACATGAAATAAGTTAAAGATGATTCCAAGTTTTGAAGTCTCAGCCCCTGAAACAAAGGAGTTGTTATTTACTGAGGGAGGAAGACTAAGGGCTGAGCAAGGATGGGGAATACAGAGTTTGGATGTGTTTAGTTGATTCAGGGTATTTTTAATATTTATTATTTGGCTGCATTAGGTCTTAGGTGCAGCTTGAGGGATCTTCATTGCATAACCTGAGACCTTTCGTTGTGGTGCATGGATTCCCTAGTTGTGGCACACTGGCTTAGATGCTCTGTGGCATGTCAGACCCCAGTTCTCTGACCAGGGACTGAACTCGCATCTCCTGCATTGCAAGGTGGACTCTCAACCACTGGACTCACCAGGGAAGTCCCCTTGGTTTAGGTTTGAAGTCTGTATGCATGTTATACATCTTAGTAAAATACGCAGTTGGCATTCAGGGAAGAGGTAGAGGGTTCGAAATAAAAATTTCAGGAATCATCAATATGTGAATGGTATTTAAAACCATGGGTCTAGATGAAATTATCTAAGAAATGGGTAAGGCTAGAAAAAAATTAAGAATCAGTCCTGGTACTTTATTACTTACAGGTTGGGAAGACAAAGGATTCTAAGAGTGGCCAGTGAAGTAGAAGGAGACCTGAAGGAGAGTGGTATCCTGGAGCCAAGTAAGAAACCTGGTAACAGAGTCTTACCTGCTGCATTGAGTGCTGCTCGCATATGGAATAACATTAGAATAACATGAAGACTGAGAAATAACCATTGGACCTGGCGGCAAGAAGGTCACTGGTAATCTTGATAAGGGCTGTTTCAGTGGAGCATGGAGATGAGATTCTGATTAAAATGGGTTTGAGAGTCAGAATGGAGGAGAGGAAGCAGAGATACTGGGAGTGTGGACAACTCCTTTAGTCATTCTGCTGTAAAGGAGAGTGACAAGTAGTATGGTGGCTTGAGGGAGAGGAAGGAGCAAAGGAGGTTCTTTTAAATTGGAGACGTTAGAGTCTGGGGTTTGCTGACAGGAATAATCTACCAGAGAGGAAACACTGATGGCTCTGAAAAAAGAGGGTTAATAGCAGAAGCAAGCCCTTAAGAGGTCAGCAGAGAATGGGCAAACACGGAGGGGGTGGCTTTGGAAAGGAGCACAGACAATTTCCCATCACAAATACGATGGAAGAATCACAGTACAGGCTACCGGTATAAGTAGACTAGGAGGTTTTGTGGTGCAAGTTAAGACCTGAGCTCTACACCTTATTCCTCTTCTACTAGCTGAGACCCGCATGCATCACAACATTTCTAAACAAGTACATTCAACCATTATGTATGAAGAGTTTGCTGTGTGCCAAGCGCGGTGCTGGCACTCTCCTGTAGAGCCCAAGGAGAGTTCTCCTTACCAGTGAAATTACAGGACTAGGACTCTGTACAGAACCTTGAATTCATCCATGCAAGGATGAATGATCCCTTCTAATATCCAGCTCCTCTGACTAGAAAAAGACAGTAACAGCCTCAGCCTTTTATTACTACATTGCCTCCAGGGTTGTTATCACAGTCTTGACAGACCTCAGGCTTAGAGGCATCAAAGTGGAAGCTATGGAGAGAGACCCATTTTCGGAGTGAGCAGAGCTTCCTATAGTACTGACTCGAGGCTGCAATGGAATCCTACAGAATGGGATGTTCCCACACTCCAGTCACTTGGACTTTAACTCTGGAGGAAGGAGAAGATGCTGAGATTTAATCTGACTGATCATTATTACCCAGCTGCCTGGGGACAAACCAGCCCCTATGCAAGAGCCTAGCTCTTTGATGTTTTTTGTCATAAATTAATGAGTTTGCCCACAAAATAACATCAAAGGAGATCCACTAACTAATTCAGTGTTATCATCCTCTAATCTTCGGCTGCATTGGAAAGTCTCCCCCAAAAGGACCACAGCCAGAAAAAGAAACCAGCGGAAAAATTTGGAAATCATGCTACCTGGAAAGAGATGAGAGGAAGACGAAGTCCTGCAGACTGCAGAAGAGACAGAGAAAGAGCTGCCTAATCTCAGGGCAAGGAAGAAAAAGCAGGAGGGGGATGGAGATTCTCAGCACTTAGGTCTGGAAAGAAGACAACTGCATGCAGGCTTGAGGGGAAATTGTGGTCTGTGAAGTCTTAAATGGTGTCATTTCAGAGCACACTGTGGAGACTACAAGGAAGTGTGTGGTAGGAAACCATGTCCCTGGAGTCAGATGACATGGGTTTCAACCTCCGGCTTCTGCTGTTCACTGTATGATCACCAGCAAGTCTCAGTCTCTCTGGGCCTCTGTTCTCTGATGTGTAAATTGGTGGCAACAATTTTCTTCCCCAGACAAAATCCCTCCAAGTATAGGAGGCTATCTCTTGATACCACCTACTCTTTCAAATCTGGTCTTTCAAGAGGACAACAGGAAAAGATTTATGGAGATGCTTGCTAAAGATCCTCCCACAGTAACGTTTCTTCCAGGCCAAGCAAGTTTTCCTAAAGCACAGAAAAAAATAGCCAGCATGCTTTATTTAATTCACTGAACAGATGCTAAAAAAAAAAAAAAAACAACCCACTGTATACCAGACAGAAAGATGACCATGGGATGTTTTCAACCCCACAAGGACCCCAAACTCTAATCAAGTGATGACAAGTCTCCATGATAAGTATTGAGGCAGAGATGGTTTCTTTAGAAACTGAGGTCCAGAAAAAGTTTCCCAACTACATGACATTTGGGCTTGGACTTCAAAGATTACTATCATATCCCCAGACAGTGGATGAAGGAACACCGTGTGAAAAGGCATGAAGGCATGAAAGGTTCCTAGAAACACAGAACCTTTGGAACTTCAGACTCAGGAAAGCAGCTGCAAGGTAGTATCAAGGATGACTGCAAAGGCCCTGGAAACATGAATGAAAGGGACCTACTCTAAAAATAGTACCAGAGCAGGCAGACAGTGACACTTGTCTGGAAGTGGAGTCACTAGGAGGTGACTAAGCAAATGGGAGGTTGCCACCGTTTCTTCATTCATAGTCTCCATGTCTCTCTCTCTCTCTTTTTCTCTCTTCCTTTTTCTTTTACAGGAAGTGGAGTGGGAGGCAAGTTTCCATAAGAATTCACAGCTACCCCAAGAGAAACTGCTGATACTGGGATTCTTAGCTGCAGTGCATTCCTGTCATGATGACAGCCACCAAGCTGGAAGCCCGGCAGAATTCCCAAAGAACCCCTGTTCTGAGAATGGTTCCAAAGGCCCTCTGCAGGAGCAATTATCGAAGGACTGACTGCAGGGTCTCACCTCCACACTGGCAACAAATTCACCAATTACTTCCAACTGTAGCCAACTGGGGGGAAGACTGCAAGGCTTCTAAGTGATGGAAGTTCTTTAGAGAAGTAAATAGGCAGGAGCATAAAGGGTAATGGGTGCTTATAAAGCATCATTAATCATGAGAGCCAAAAGGAGTTCAATCCAATTTCACTGGCAGAAACCTTTGTTCAAAAGAAACCTTGCATAAAAGTCAGAGACATAAAACAAATCAGAGAAAGTGGATTTGCATGAATGGGGGGAAGACTTACCTACTTTCCCACCCTCTCACTCCCTACAAAAACCCCCAACACACCCCTCTCCAGACCTCCCAGGACTCAGTAGAATATGGGGTCTATTTTTAATCGTGAAAGTAACACATGCCTATGATTTTAAAAATCCAAACATACAGCTGCTAAGTCGCTTCAGTTGTGTCCAACTCTGTGCAACCCCATAGATGGCAGGCTACCAGGCTCCCCCATCCCTGGGATTCTCCAGACAAGAACACTGGAGTGGGTTGCCATTTCCTTCTCCAATGCATGAAAGTGAAAAGTGAAAGTGAAGTCGCTCAGTCGTGTCTGACTCTTCGCAACCCCATGGACTGCAGCCCACCAGGCTTCTCCGTCCATGGGATTTTCCAAACATACAGAAAGGCATACGATAAAAAGCAAGAGTCCCCTATCTACTGTATTCTACATGTTCCTACCTTCAAGTCATTTCTCCCCTGGAAGAAATGACTTTTCACTCTTTAGCTGTTTCTGCTTTGAATTCTGATTTTTTAGAAGTTTTCTTTACATTGCTAAATGATATGCCTGTAGTTCTATTTCTTGTTTTATTAACTTTAGAAACCTTTTTCCTGTTTTCTGCTGTGGCAACAGAGAACTTAACTCACCCTGCCACCCTCACATACCAATATAATTACAGCACTATTTGAATTTAACTTTTATTTTTATCAAACTAATACACATGTAGTTAGTTTAAAATTCCAGCCAGGGACAAGGGTTTATCATGAAAAACAGAAGCCCTGTCCTGCAACCACTATGTAAAGCTGTATGGAGATTCCACAAAAGACTAAAAATAGAACTACTGTATAATTCAGCAATCACACTCCTGGGTATACATCTGAAGAAAACAAAACACTAATTTGAAAGTATACATGCACTCCAATGTTCATAGCAGCATTATTTAGAAGATCCAAGATACGGAACCAACCTAAGTGCCCATCAACAGATGAATGGATAAAAAAGATGTGGCTTATATACACAATGAAATAGGAATACTGCTCAGCCATAAAAAAGAAAGGAAGTTTTGCCATGGCTAGAACTAGAGGGTACTGCTGCTGCTAAGTCACTTCAGTCGTGTCCAACTCTGTGCGAACCCATAGACGGCAGCCTACCAGCCTCCCCGGTCCCTGGGATTCTCCAGGCAAGAACGCTGGAGTGGGCTGCCATTTCCTTCTCCAATGCATGAAAGTGAAAAGTGAAAGTGAAGTCACTCAGTCGTGTCCGACCCTCAGCGACCCCATGGACTTCAGCCTTCCAGGCTCCTCTGTCCATGGGATTTTCCAGGCAAGAGTACTGGAGTGGGGTCTCATTGCCTTCTCCGAGAGGATACTATGCTTAGTGAAATAAGTCAGACAGAGAAAGACAAATACTGTGTGTTATCATCTAAAAACTAAAATAAATGACTGAATATAACAAAACAGAAATCAACTTACAGATATAGAGAACAAACCAGTGGTTATCAATGGGGAGAGGAAAGGGGTAAGGGCATAATAAACAGAGAGGATTAAGAGTTTTTCTATACAAACTACTACGTATAAAATAAGAAAGCTACAAGGATATATTGTATAGCACAAGGAAGGAATATAGTCGATATTTTATAAGAAATATAAGTGGAGTGTAATCTATACAGTTTTTGAATCACTGTTGTTCACCTGAAACTATATTATTAATCAACTAGACCTCAATTAAAAAAGTTGTCTTCTTGTAAAAAAATGAAATAAATAAGCTACAAGGATATATTGTACAACACAAGGAATTAGCCAATATTTCATAAAAATTTTAAATGGGGTATAATCTAAAATTTTTTGAATCACTATGTTATACGCCTGAAATCAGTGTAAGATTATAAATCAACCTCATATACCTCAATAGAAAAAAAAAATACTTACATCCATATTTTTTAAAAACAGGAAAAAAAACAGAAGCCCTGCTCCTTGTCTCCCTTGCTTCTCATTCTATCTATCCTCCTGCCCACTAAGTTAAATTGACTTGTGAGAATAAAAAACCTCTGTTTGGTTCCCCTTCTTGTTCTTTGTCTGTAGCATTCATCACCTTTGCTAGCAAACAATGTAACTTACTCATTATGTCTTCCGTTTGTCTTGTCTGCTAAATTGTAAGCTTGAGCAGAGTCTTTACCCTGGCTCCTATTTCACTGATGTATCCCAAATGTGTGTTATAATGTCTTACAACAAATTCGAATTAATTAAACAAAATCCTCTATAAGGGGAAGAGAAAGAAGCAGAGTTTCTGTGAGATGGTGTTAGAACCAATCATTTTACATCTGCTTTCTTCTTTGGGAAGCAATAAATATAAATGAAAATTTATTTTGTAGATTATAACAAAATTATTTTGGATGGTGGGAAAGGTGCTACAGTAGACAAAGACCTCAATTCAGACCCACTTATTGGCTACGCATGTTTGGACAAGTTGGTCCAACTGCCTTGGAGAGAAAGTAGCTATTTGCGGAGGTTGGTAGAGCCTGGGTAGGAAATAAATGTCGAGGATGTGGTCTTTGCCCTCCCAGTTCTCCCAAGGAGCGGTCCTGCTATAGAAGGGGTACTTCCTCCAGAAACAACGGCCACCATGGGCCCCAGAGCCAGAGGCCATTAGATCATGGGTTGAGCACTGGACGCTGGCAAGAAAGAGAATACTGTCCTGAGCCCACCCACCCAGCACTAGGAGTCCCCTTCCAAAGCCCATCAGACCCAGGAAGCCTTTCTTGAACCACCTCGCTCCAACACAGGGCTTTATACACACCTCTCTCATGGCTTTTATCATGCCATGCTTGGCCTGGTAGACTCTACAGAGCTTTCGGAATTCCTGACCACCAGCTAGGTCACAGGGCAGGTTCCAGTGATTGGAACGCTTCCGTGGTCTTCCGAGTTCTGCCAGCCAGTTCACCATTCCCTGCCTGTCATCTAGTCCTCTTTCCATGCCCCCTGATATGGCCCTGTATGTGTAGCTTCCTCCCCTAACAAATCTCACCCTCTCTTCACCAAGGCCACACCATCCATCCCAGCTCCTCTGGGGTCCAACCCACGTGGCCCTGCTTATCCCTCCCAGCCCTTCCCCCGACCTGTCTCCTTTACACTCTCCATGCCAACCAGAGCCATGTGTGACTTTTATCTTCAAATAAAAGTCCTTTAAATGTGCTACATTCTGTGTCACTTCTGAGCCTTCATATGTACTCTGCCTGGTATGTTCTTTCCCTCCTCTTCACCTGGATAAATCTCTTCAGGCCCCAGACTAACATTTACTTCCTTAGGTAATATAGTTTTTATTTTCTTTTCCCCTACATTTTGTTTGTTCTGATTATATTTATTGAAATGTTATTTTTTGTTGATTCTAGGATTCTTTACCAACTATGCCACCTGGGAAACCCCCAATAATAAAAAATTGAGACTTGTAAAAACTAAAGTAAAAAATAAAATTTACTGTCTCAGAGAAGCCTTCCCTGGCATTTCAGCCACAGTTGTGGTGGCAGTGGTTTAGTTAATAAGTCCTGTCCCACTCTTTTGTGACTCTGCGGACTGTAGTCTGCCAGGCTCCTCTGGTCATGGGATTTCCCAGACAAGAACACTGGAGTGGGTTGCCATTTCCTTCTCCAGGGGATCTTCCTGACCCAGGGATCAAACCAGTGTCACCTGAATTGGCAGGTGGATTCATTACCACTTGAGCCAACTGGGAAACCCTTAGCCATGGTAAGGTGCCCCTATTAAGAGCACCTTATACTTGCCCTACAAAACACTCATACTTTCTAAAATGTATTTATCTGTTTTCTTATTAGACCGTAAGTTCCTTGAGGGCAAGAACCTGTCTCCTCAGATGCACTCTTAGTGTTCAGAATAGTACCTAGAACATAGTAGATGCTCAATTAATGTTTGTACAGGAGATGGGCTGATTTACAAGAAAGGGCATGGCTCCATTCAGTTCCCCAACCTTGAGCCTCAGCAAGGAGAAGCATGCTTCCAGTCACAACGGACTTTACCGTCTTGATTTTGGGAAACCCAGCTTAGGCACCATGACACAGTGGGCAACTGTCAGGTGCCCTGGTGACATATTCAGACAATGAGTGTTTTGGGAAATCTCACAGGAGGGAGGGAGAGATCCCAGGGTCTGGTGACTGAAGTCTTACCCTGCCCCAAGGGATGGAGGTGGTTTTGGAAAGATGTGGCATTTGACACTTACAAGAGGAGGTCAGGCAGGGTTGGACAAATGTGCTGCTGGAAGTTAAGGAAGGGGGAGGTACATGTGAAAGAGCAAACCACTCTGGCTGATTTGAACTACTCTGCAGAGAAACAAGACTGGAGCCAGACAGTGAAGAGCCATGAAAGCGAGGCAGTGGGGGCTCAACGAGGGATCCAGAACAGTGAGGGACACAAGGAAAGCAACGTACCGGATGGGTCATCTGGGAGCATCCTGGGGACGGGTGAGACGGGAGGGGCTGAAGCAGGAAGAGCAAGGAGGAGACTTGTGCTAGACCAGGTGGGCATGGGCCACTGCCCAGGGATGAGGGCCAAGGGACAGATTCAAGAAACATTTTAAATGCAGTCATTATCAGCTGCTGCTTCTGGCTGAATACATGAGATGAGGAAGGGAAGAGACAAAGAGGATGCAAGACATCCGTCCATCTCCGTGGCTGGGATATGCCATGGTCGGATATTCACAAAGGCAGATTAGGTAACTCTATACATGCCAGATGTAAAGGATAGGAGAAGCTTCAGTGATTTTTTAGAAAAAAGGAGATAGTACAAGCCTATAGGACTTCAGTCACTCAACCATGTCGACTCTGTGCAACCCCATGGACTGTAGCCCACCAGGCTCTTCTGTCCATGGAGATCTCCAGGCAAGAGTACTGAAGTGGGTTGCCATTCCCTTCTTCAGGGGATTTTCCCGACCCAGGGATCAAACCTGGGTCTCCCACATTGCAGGCAGAATCTTTACCATCTGAGCCACCAAGGAAGAGGTCTCTCTATAAAAGTACAGTTGATGCTATAAGAATGGGTCACTTTACCTTGGGAGAGGAAATACAGAGAGCTTTGAGAAAGGGACTGTCTGTCTAGCCTTGGGCAAGATGGTACAATTAAAGTAGAAGATAATGTCATCTACTAACTGGATAGCCTTGTGCTTAGTCACTCAGTCGTGTCCAACTCTTTGCAACCCCATAGATTTTGGCCCTCCAGGCTCCTCGGTCCATGGGGATCTGCAGGCAGGAATGCTGGAGTGGGTTGCCATGCCCTCCTCCAGGAGATCTTCCCAACCCAAGGATCGAACCTAGGTCTCTTGCATCACAGGTGGATTCTTTACTCTCTGAGCCACCAGGAAAGCCCCAAAATTCTGGAGTGGGTAGTCTATCCTTTCTCCTGGGAATGTTCCCAACCCAGGAATCGAACCAGGGTCTCCTGCATTGCAGGTGGATTCTTTACCGGCTGAGCTACTCGGGATAGCCTTGGGCAAGTTAATTAACCTCTCAAATCCTAGGTTCCATATATGTGATGTGGGGATAATAATAACTAAGCAGTAAATAAAATGACCACTGGAAAGAGCCAAATTTGGCTCCTATCATGGCATCCGGTCCCACCACTTCATGGGAAATAGATGGGGAAACAGTGGAAACAGTGTCAGACTTTCTTTTTCTGGGCTCCAAAATCACTACAGATGGTGACTGCAGCCATGAAATTAAAAGACACTTACTCCTTGGAAGGAAAGTTATGACCAACCTAGATAGTATATTCAAAAGCAGAGACATTACTTTGCCAACAAAGGTTCATCTAGTCAAGGCTATGGTTTTTCCTGTGGTCATGTATGGATGTGAGAGTTGGACTGTGAAGAAGGCTGAGCGCCGAAGAATTGATGCTTTTGAACTGTGGTGTTGGAGAAGGCTCTTGAGAGTCCCTTGGACTGCAAGGAGATCCAACCAGTCCATTCTGAAGGAGATCAGCCCTGGGATTTCTTTGGAAGGAATGATGCTAAAGCTGAAACTCCAGTACTTTGGCCACCTCATGTGAAGAGTTGATTCATTGGAAAAGACCCTGATGCTGGGAGGGATTGAGGGCAGGAGGAGAAGGGGACGACAGAGGATGAGATGGCTGGATGGCACCGCTGACTCGATGGACGTGAGTCTGAGTGAACTCCGGGAGTTGGTGATGGACAGGGAGGCCTGGCGTGCTGCAATTCATGGGGTCGCAAAGAGTTGGACACGACTGAGCGACTGATCTGATCTGATCTGATGTAGCAAGTGTTCAATAGGGGCAGTTCATGGTGAGCAGTCAGTGCAAGAGGAAGAGAAGGAAGGCAAGAATCCCAGTGGGACCTCCAGGAAAAAAAGAAAGAGAGGAAGGTAGATAGAGACCCCAGACTCTGAAGCATCACAGAAGCCCAAGGAGGCAAAGTTCTCCAAAGGGTAGATGAACAGTGTCAAGTATTATAGGAAGTTCAAGAGCAACTGGAGTGTTAGGAATTACATTCCTGAATCTTCAGAATGTAATCTGGAGGAGCACAAAAGAAGTTAGTCAACAAAATAGAAAAAAAAAAGGCAAGAGAAGACATCCATACAAAGACAACCCTGTCAGTCAGAATGTTTGAGCTGCAAAAAGATGATTTTACTAACATAGTTTGATCAAAAAAAAAAAAAAAACACTAAATTAACATAACAAGAAGTTTGGAGTATGGGAGCACCAGGATTAGCTCAGAGGTCCAGCCAAGTCCCTAAGAACCCCGGCTTTGTCCATCCTGTCTCAACAACATCCTAAGCACACTGGTTTCTCATCCTCAGACTTATTGCCTTCTAGTTGCAAGATGGCTGCCTCAGCCCCAAACATCATGTTCTTATATATAAACATCCATGGCAAGAAAGAAGGTAGAGAGCCTACTTCCTTTTCCCAGAGAAATAAATGTTCAAAAAATATTTCCCATAAGCCTCCTACCAGAAGTCCCCTTATGTCTCATTGGCCAGACTGAGTCATATAGCCATTTGTAGCTGCAAGGGAAGCCAGGAAAGTTTCTGGCATTTTCAGACTCTATAGGAGGAGGAAGGCTTGAAGAAGAGGTAGAAAATCATGAGGAACTTGGGTCTGTGACCAACATGTCTGCCACACTACTAATTTTTAAAATCTGGAAATCATAAATAGAGGGATGCTGAAGATAAGAGGAAAGACAGAAGGAGTGGGATCATAAAGGAGACAGAAAAGGACCAAGTTTGAGAGAGTAGAAAGCTCGTGTCCTCTGCTATAGGCAAGAAGAATATAGGTGGGCATAGAAACAGATTCTGATGAGGAAAGCCAATATAGCCGCATTGGTGAAGACACCAGAAAATGAAGAAGGAACACAGAGAGATTCTACCCTCTAGATGAGCGAACATTACAACGATAATGAAGCAGGCAGAATAGCTGTGGAGTAACAAGAACACTTCTGTATTATGTTCTACCTAATGGGAAAATAATTTAGTGTGATCCCATATAATTCCAGCAAACCCACTCCTAGATGTATACCTTGTGGGTGTGTATTCAGTTATGAACAGGAGCATTTATAACAGCCCTGGTTATGAAATTAAAAAAAAGAAAAGACCTTAAAACAACCCAACTATCTTTAGGCCAGAAAATGAATAATCAAGTCATGCTCTATTCCTACAATGCGATCCTATCTAGTAGTAACAGCATGCACGAATTTTAGGAAAATAGTGTGGAATTAAAAAGGCACATGGCAGAAGAATACACAGTGTCGTTCCATTTATATAAAGTTTCAAAACATGCAAAAACTAAAACATTACTCAGGTCTATAAACATAAGCTGAAAACTATTAAGAAGAGAAAAGAAAAAATATGTATACACAAAATTCCAGAAGGTGGGTTAGCTCCAGGGAAAAGAAGGGAACTGCACACGGATTCCATATGGGAAGGCAGCACTCTCATTCTTAAACTGAGTGGCATTCACTGTGCTCTTATGCTTTATGCGTGCATGCTGACTCACCTCAGTCGCGCCTGACTCTTTGCGACCCTATGGACCGTAGCCCGCCAGGCTCCTCTGTCCATGGGATTCTCCAGGCAAGAATACTGGAGGGGGTTGTCATTTCCTTCTCCAGGGGAATCTTCTCCAACCAGGGATCGAACCCGCATCTCTATGTCTCCTGCACTGGCAGGCGAGTTCTTTACCCCTCGCATCTCCTGGGAAGCCTCTTATTCTTTATACTTTATACATACTCCAGAAATATTCTCTTTGTACCTGCTGACTAATTAAAACAATCTAAAGATGAGAAAGAAGAGAGAATCAGGGGGAAATGAAGGCATGCGTGCCAGCCCACAGTGAGGGCAGAAGTCCCTCTCACCAGATTACCGTTTAGAACACACAGAGCTCAGACCACTGGGTTTGTTACCACGCAAGTCTGACGAGTTCTGTCTGAGTGTCAGCTGGAATGGGGAAAGCCCCACATTTAAGGAGAGATGGGATTGAGGACAGGGGTTGGATGGGAAAAGAGCCAAGGGGTTCAAATGTTTTTCCTTGAGGAAGTAGGGGTGGAAAGAGGAATAAGAATTGCTCCCCATGTGGAAGGCCGGCCTGTGCTGGGCCCTGGGGTTTTCCATGGTCTCATTGAGGCCTCCAAGAGGCTTGTACAGGGGAGTTACTAGTTCCATCCCATCCAAGAGGAGCAGAGGTTTAACTAAGCTAAGTTACATGCTCAGGACACACAGGGAGTCCGTGAGAAAGCCAGACACCTGTGACAATGAACAGACCCCTCCAGATCTGGGCCGCCTCCAACCTTAGCTCACACTACACGGACCATCCATCCATCCCTCCTCTCAGCTGAGTCTCTTGCACATCCTGTCCCCTCTCCCAGAAACACCTTACCACATCTTTCCCTAGGAGAGTCCTTCCCACCTTTGGGTCTCAGCTTTAATGACACTGCTCAGAAGCCTCCTAGGCCACCCACTCCAGATGGCCCCTCGTACTCTCCTCCCCTGGACTCTGTGCTTGGCCTCCTTGCACTTCACCTGTTCACAGGTGTATTGCTTTGCTTGTTTACCGTCACTCCCGAGCCCTAGAAGATGGGCTTCTCGAGGGTAGGGACGATATGCCTCTCTTTTACCATAGTATTCCCAGTGCCTAGCCCTAGGCCTGGTATGCGGCAGGGACTTAATAAATGCCTATTGAATGAATAAAAAGTTGGACCAGGGTGATGAAAGGAGGCCATGAGAGAAGACATGGAGACAGAGTCACATGGATGGCTCTGTCCATCCTCTGTGCCCAGGAGGGCATTTGGGGAATCCCCTCTGCCTTCAGACTGGTACCTGGGCAGCCCTGAGTTTCCAGGAAGGAAGGAGAGAGGACCTTCCAGATGGCCAGGTTACTGGAAGCTTGAGCACAATTCTGCCCAGTGGGGACCCTCCCTTCCTCTATCTGTTTCTAAGGAGATCTTTCCCGATTGTGGCCTTGGGTTCTTGGCATCCACCATTCCGGAAAGATATGCTGAAATTGGAAAATGTTCAGAGATGAAGTATCTGAAACAATGCAGAAACAGAGGAAATGGATTGATTATAACATGAAAAGACCCACATTCTGGGTTTTGCCAAACTAACAGGGACAGGATCACTGCCTGTGAGACTCTAAGGCTGTGAAGCCCTAGAAGGGAGAAGAAGGGATGCTGGTGACATGAGAGAGTGTGGTTATGTGAAATGGAATCAAAGGAATCCCTGGGGATTTTAGGCTCAGTGGCAGGAACCCTTTCCTCCCAGTGAAATCTCTGCAGTTGGGCAGTATTTTCTCAATGAAAGGCATGGGGTGCCACCCGAACAGCCTAAGCCCATCTTAAGCCAAGCCCAGGAGCCTCTGCAAGCATGACAGCCTCATTATAGAAGGCTGGGGCCAGGTGTCAGAGAGGGAAGAGGCCATCTGATGGCAGTGTGGAGTCCTGGTTACTTGCACAGGCTCTGTGGTCAGAGACTGGATTCCAGCCCCAGTGTCCTGGCTGGTGGGGTGCAGTGGAGAGAGCATTGGATGAGGAGTCAGGAAGCCCAGCTTTGAGTCCCAGCTCCATGTCTTACCAGCTGCTTGACTTCTGACAGCTCAGAGTCCTCTGGACCTCAGGCTCTTCATCATTTAAAGAGGAGGGTGGGCCTCGTGACCCTAAGGGCTCGCCTAGGCCTGACACCTGAGATATGTAAATTCTCCTGTCTTACAGCTGCTCGAATATGTCTAGATTTTTCTCCCTCATTAGAGTCATTTTACATACAACACAGCAGGAAATTGGAATCCTCCAGACATTTCCGTGAACTTGAAGTCACTGTCAGAAGAATCTCCCCAATACCTGAGCAGGGATTCCCTCAGGGGTACCTCCTCAGGGGCCCTGTGGTCGGGCAGAAAGAGAAAGCTGGAAGGACCAGGCAGAAGTGTTCCACTCCGCCCTCGTGACCCCAGTTCTGCATCCAGATCCAAAGCTGGATAGAATCCAGGTCTCAGGGGGGTAGGGGGTGGGCGGGGAGCCCTCACCTCGGGGAAGCCCTCGCCTCGTGCCCAGGACAGGTTCCAGGAGACCAACTGACTCCCACAGTGCTTCGGACAGGCCTAGGATGGCTGGGCACTGCCGGAGGCTCAGCATTCTGCAGGAGAAACACAGAGCCAGCATCCTGGAGCAGCAGCAGCCTCCCATTGTTGAGGCCTCATTCAGCCTGAGCCAAGGGCCTTCTGTACATCATCCGGCTCAGTCCTCACAGCTGCCCAATGAGGAAGTGGTACCTTTACTGCAGTCATTTTCCTGATTGGCCAGCAACTTGCCCAAAGTGACACAGCTAATGAACAGTCCGGATTCCAACCCGTCTGTCCTCTTTCCAGAGTCTCCACTCCCCTAGTGGGAATTCAGAGACTAAAAGCCAGCCTATTCCAGAATCCCGCCCCTGCCAGCCTGCGATTCCATTAGCCACACTGGGAATTAAAGTATCGTATCTCCCCAAAGTCTCAGCGGAGACATGATAATATGATAAAACGGAAATGTCAGCTGTTCCAACAGGCCATGAGCAAATGGGACATAGGCTGTAGGAAGGGGAGGGGTCTTAGAGACCCACGGGGTGGCTCCAGCCAGTGCTCCTAAAGGAAAGGAGCCGAGCCCAGTGGAGTGACGGAGTGACCATGGTACCTTCCTCCCAGGCTTGGACTCAGGCCAGTAGTCTAGAAGAAGGGGGAATGCACCAGGGCGGAAAGTTTGCAGACACCTCCAAATGCGGTTCCAGCTGAATGGGAGGGCTGCAGCTGGAGCCCTGCTCCCAGGATCTAAATCAGGCCACACAGGCTCCTGGGCTCCCAGGCACTAGGCTGTTTGGGGAACCAGGGAAATTCCTCTGAAATGAGCCATCTACCCACCCCCATGCTCATTGAGTTTCCTGGCAGAGAGGGAGCCCCAGAGCAAGTGGAGGGGGCTGTGTTTTAAAATAAGCAGGGAAGCCTGCAGAGAGGATGAGCCTGTCAGTTAGAAGCCTGCAGTTCTGTGGCTCCTGTTGAAGAGATAGGAAGGCCTGGAGGAAACATCTTTCCAAAGAAGCAAGGTGAGCTTGGAGGTTCCAGTCAGGGGCTGGCCACATCCAGCAGGGGGAGGTTGCCCCAACCCACTCTCCATGCTCCAGAGATGATAATATAAAAATAACACATATGAACAAGTACCATTTCCAGGCTAGACACTGGGCACAAAACAGACAAAAAGCCCTGCCCTCATGGGCCATATTTTCTAAGTGAAATCAAAGTGAAGCTATTAGTCACTCAGTTGTGTCCAACTTTTTGCAACCCCATGGGCTGTAGCCTGCCAGGCCCCTCTGTCCACGGGGTTTTCCAGGCAAGAATACTGAAGTGGGTAGCCATTCCCTTCTCCAGGGGATCTTCCCAACCCAGGGATTGAACCCAGGTCTCCTGCATTTCAGGCGGATTCTTTACCGTCTAAGCCACCAGGGAAGCCCATGTATTCTAATGAGAGTGACGAACAAGAAATACAAATGCACAGTATGTTAGAAGGCGATAAACACAGAGATGGGATATGAGGGAGGGAAGGGAGATGAGGCATGCCAGCGTGGGTGAGGGGAGGCAGTTTGTGACTTCAGACAGCTTAGCCAAAGACCTCACTAAGGCGGTGACACTTGAGCAAAGACCTGGAGGAGGCGAGGGAGTGAGCCCCGTGGGGATCTGAGGAGGAAGATTCTAGTGAAAAGGAAGCAGCAAATGCAAAGGCCCTGGGACAGGAGTAACCTGGCATGTTCAAGGCATATCAAAGAGGCCAGTGTGGTTCAAATAAGCGATGGACACATGGAGAGGTTAGGGGGAGGTTAGATCATGTAGGGGCTGGAAGACCAGTACAAGGACTGTGGCTTTGAGGGAGCCCCTGAGTCTTGTGAGCAGAGGAGGGACAAGATCTGCCACATTTTAACAGAATTACTCTTGCCACTGTGTTAAGAATAGACCAAAGGGGAACTAGTAAAGCCAGCTGTTATTATTATTACCACCAGCAGCAGCAACAACCACCACAATAGTAACACCACTTATTGAACCTGTGTCTGGCCCAGTACCACCATTTTATTTTCATTGTGTCTGACTCTTTGCGAACCCATGGACTATATGGTCCATGGAATTCTCCAGGCCAGAATACGGGAGTGGGTAGCCCTTCCCTTCTCCAGGGGATCTTCCCAACCCAGGGATCGAACGCAGGTCTCCCATATTGCAGGCAGATTCTTTACCAGCTGAGCCACAAGGGAAGCCCTTATTTTCATTATCCAGCTTAAATCTCATGACAGCCCTGTACAAAGAAAAGGCCTTAATTTTCCCATTTTATATCTGAGGAGACTGGTTCAGCCAAAGTCAGAAAGTCAGACATATGCCCTCCCCAGACTGGCCCTGCTCATCTGTCCAACCCTGTCTCTCATACCCTTCGCTGCTTACCTACCCCCATCTCCAACCCCATAGAGTTGTTCCCAGTTTCCCCAACTCCAGACACCCTCCCAGGCCTCTGAGCGTCTTTCACATGCTCTTCCAGCTGCCTAGAACTCTCTTCTCCCACTTCTAATTGCATAAATTCCAGCTCCTCCTCTGACAGACGACTCCAGCACTGCCTCCCTGATTAACTGCAGCACAGCCGTTATACCCTCCTCTCCAGAAGCACAGGTGTTGTAACAGCCTTGCAGCTGGCTTCCCGGGCAACATGTGAGCTCATTGCCAGGGGCCAGCGCTCCTTTGCCTCCACAACCCCGACAATCCATCCTGCAACCAGGTAGGCCTCAACTTCAAAAGTTACAGACACTGTATTGGGTGATCCTAGGATATTTCGGATTTCTCCCGGGCAATTTTATTCTAACTCACATTTCCTTCATAGCAGCTCACTTGCATGTACTCCCGACCTTGGGGAGATACAGGCATGATCTTGGGCTTTAGGAGAACAACACTCCTTACAGAGGAGGAGGTACACAAGGTGGAGGGAGCCCTGTGTGCTTTAGACTCAGCCAGACCCGAGTTCAAAGCCTTCTCTGCCTCTCACCTCTCAGATGTGCATCTGAGAGCACATCTAAGCTGGGCCTTGCTATTGTACCTGTAAGCCATGGCAAATGATACTTTCTCAGACGGGTTGTGTGAGAGCTGGATACAGAGTGATGCAATGCCAGGTGTGTCCTCTGGTGATGAATGAATGTCCCCTTGCCACCGCATCCCTAACTCAGGTCTGTCTTCAGAAGCCTCCTATACATTAATACTTGGTCACTGTACTCTTAGGAGGTCTCAAACTCTTTGGGGCTTTCATAGTAATGAATTAGGAATCCCCCTTCTGGCTGCAACTTGAGCTCTGAGGTGGAGTATTTGGCTTCCTGGTGGCTTCCCTAGCCCTGATCCCTCATCTCAGAGCCCCTACCAGGCTTGGTCCCCAAGTTGGTCCTCACTGCCTGAGCACACCGACCTGTTCACCCCTTTCCTCCACATCAACTTTCCTGCTCTGTTCCTGCAAGGCCTTCCTACCTGGTCAGCCAAACCAGCCACACTTCCAGCAGAGCCTGGGAAATTAACAAGGAGAGGGCAGGAATCATTTGGGAAGTCAGAAGGAGGGATTCCACAGCAACAAAACTGGTCATAATAATGGTTGACACCAAAAGTTAACAAATAGCCAGCTCCTAGTCTTTGGAGGAGACATCAAGTTGGGGAGGACTTGAAAGTCCAAGCCCCTCACTTTACAAATGAGAGGCCTAGAGAGGATAATGGACAAGCTCAAAGTCACACAGCAAGTGAGGAGGAGTAAGGAGTCTGATCAGGGCTGTGGACTTGCCTGTCGCCACGTGCTCCCTGACGCACCAGGCTCCGTCTGGTCAGGACTGGGCTTAACCTGAAGCCGCGGACAGTGCAGAGTGTCCTGTTGAAGGCCCCCTGTTCTGTTTCCCTCAAAAGGCCCCAGAACCCCTTTTGGCACTTTAATCCCCCAAAGCATGATTTTTGACATTTGTTTCTTCAAGGCCATTTGTGCAGGTTCTGCAGTGCGGCCAAGTCCATTGATTGAGATCACATTCATGGTCTCCTGAGATTGCTCTTGACCTTCACCTATTGTCACTATGTCGGTGGTTGGATAGTGCTCCAAACCTATGCGGCATGATACATTTAGGGTAGGGGGCTGGGATATATTTAGCTTCAACCTTCTGAGGTCAGCACCATAGCATCACAGAACGGTAGGGTGGACGTGGGGACCACATGGCTGAGACCCCTGGGAGTCCCACTGAGTGTGGGTGGTGCGGTGGGGTGGAGACCGGGGGAATGTATTACTAACAGACTCTTCATGGATCCAGCTTCCTGGCCACGTGGGGAACTACTGAACTACAGCCCTTCACTCCATATGGAATCCCTTCCTCCGCATCCTTACAGAAGAGCCTTCATTCAGGGACAGGGAGCTCACCACCTCACAAGTCAGAAAGGTTCTAGCAGGAAGAGCACAGGATACATAGAGCTGAAATCAGCCTCCCAGGTCCTAGTCAGCCTTCTGTGGTGACACAAGTCAAATGTCTCTTCTCCCTCAGGGACAATAATCAGGCTCTGTCTGAACACACCTTTCAGAGCTCTCCCCCTGGCCCCAGAGGCTCCCAGTGTCCACCCACCCAGAATAGTGAGAGTCTCCTTGTCCAGCACATGGGGCTCCAGGTGGGGTCACTGCCACTCCTCCTGTCTCCCAGGTCCCCACACACACATCTTGTGATACAGGAATGTCTAACCACCCATTCACACCTACAACATGTCAGACATGGAATCAAAAGTGTAACTGCTGCCATAGAGAAGAGACTTGTGGACACAGCTTGGGAAGGAGAGACTGCGACAACCGAGGGAGTAGCGCTGAGACATGCACATTACCGTAATGTATAAAAGAGATCGCCAGTGGGAATTTGCTGTATGACTCAGGGAGCTCAACTTGGTGCTCCGTGACAGCCTAGAGAAGTGGGATGGGGTGGGAGGTGGGAAGGAGGTTCAAGAGGGAGGGGACATATGTATACTTACGGCTGATCCACATTGTCATATGGCAGAAACCACCACAACATTATAAAGCAGTTATCTTCCAATTTACCAAAAAAAAAAATTTTTTTAATGCACTTAGGACCTTAGCACTCATCTAGCTCAACCCTCTCATTTTACCAGAGGGTTCTGAGACTCACGGAGGGGAGTGACCCGTCCTGAGTTTAGCCCATATTAGCTCCCTTTGCCCAGCCAGAACCTCCCCCAATGCACCTCACAGAAGACGGGGGTGCTAACATCATGGCTGAGCAGAAAGCCCTCTGGGGCCCCAGAATCATCTCCAGAGGTTGACAACCCCGTCTCCCAGCACCCCTGACCCTGGCTCCTGACTATAGTGGGGGCTTCTCTACCCGGACATGTAGGAAGCCTGGCCCCTCAGTGCCTGCCACCTGCTCACAGAGTGTGGGGGGCATGGGGGTGGACACCCACCTCCCTCCTCCCCTCCAGGTTATTTATAAAGTGTTTTGGGATGAGTCAGGCACAGAGCTGCCCAGCACCAGCAGAGAACCGCTCCCCCGGAACTGCTATAAACATCCCGGGCTCTGGAATCCCACCCAGAACCTTAACAACTCCTCACAGGAAGGCTGGGGCTGGAAGCTGGGGCCAGCAGGGATCTGTCATGACGCCCCTGCTAGTGGTCTGAGCCCCCAGCAGGAACATGAACCCAGATAGGCTAGTCTTATGGGGACAGATGGGGAACCCTAGGTGGGGGGAGGAGGGCCTCAGCCAGGGACCCTCCTGGCACAGACCACATGCCCCTGTCCAGCCAGTGAGACACCCTCTGCCCCTTCCCAAACCAGACTAACAGACAGACAAGCCCACAAAGACAGCTCCCACCCGCGCGGCCCCAGGCGCTAGCTGTCCCACCTCCATTCCTGTGTGTAAGTCTCTCCACCTCCGCCAACAGACCGGCTATTTATAACTCTGGAAAGGGAGCCCGAGCCGCCAACCCTCTCCCTGGTTCCTGCGCCTGGCAGCACTCTAATTACTTCCTCAGTTGGGTGCTGCCTGCCATGGGTACCCTGGCCGGGGCTGCCATAAATAACTGCCCCTGCCTTACACCCAGCTTCCCGTGAGGCTGGCCCACGTACCCCCGCAGAGAGCGTGATCAGCCAGGGCCTGACCCCCGAGAATGCATGACCTTTATGACCCTGAGCTGAGGACACAGAGGGTCTTTGGAACCCACCCTCTTCTCTGCGGCCTCAGCCACAACCCTGGAGGGGCCACTTGTGTGCCTGGCACACTCTGAGGGAAAGGGGATGGCAACAGATGAATAAGCGCTGTCCGCCCTCAAGGGAGGCGAACACATAAACAACTCATTATGCAAGAGAGAGGAATGAAATAAGTGCTAAATTAAGATACAAGCTGTGCCCAGGGCCTTCAGGCCCTCCATCTTTCTTCCCTACTTTATTTTTCTTATTATAAAAGCAATTCATATTCCTTTAAAAAAAATTGTAAATGGAGTTAGCAAAAGGAAATGTATAATATATTCATCATCCAGCCACCCAAGGACAGCTTTGCACACCTGAGGCCCAGACTTTTTTAAAACAGGACAAGGTGTGTCTCAGGGACCCTCAGCCTGGCACCAAGACAGTCGCTGGAGCAATCAAAATTTACAAGAAACTAATAGAAAGATTTCAAAGCAGGAGCATACAGACAGTATGACATGTTTATATAAAAAAGAAAATTCAAAGTCTATATAAATGCCTTGAAAACATTTGGAAGGATACAAACCAAAGGGTTAACCGTGGTCAGCCAGAGGGAAAGGAGTAAGATGGGGGTGAACAGAAAAAACTTTTTTTTTCTTCTGGAAATTATTTGAATTATAATAAGGATATATTTTTCTTAAAATTTTTTTTATAATTTGAATTACTTAAAAACATCTTTAAATTGCTCAATAAATAACTTCCAAATTCTCTATAGTGTTGTATCACTTTTGCATTTAGAATAATATAATCTTAAAGCCAAAGAGACGTGCAGCTGCTATGAAAAGTTCGGCAGTTTCTCAAAAGTTAAACATAGAGTTACCATAAAACCCAGTGATTCCACTCCTTGGTATGTGCTCAAAATAATGTAAAACAGGTATTCAAGAAAATACTTGCTCACCAATGTTCGTGACAGTACTATCCACAACAGCCAAAAGGTGGGAAGAATGCAAACATGTCATCAATGGACAAACTTCCATCCGTACAATGGAACACCGTTGCTGTTCAGTTGCTAGGTTGTATCCAGCTCTTTGTGACCCCATGGACTGCAGCACATCAGGCTTCCCTGTCCTTCACTGTCTCAAAAAGTTTTCTCAAATTCATGTCCATTGAGTCAGTGATGCTATCTAGCCCTCTCATCCTCTGTCATCCCCTTCTCCTCCTGCCTTCTATCTTCACCAGCATCGGGGTCTTTTCCCAATGAGTCGGCTCTTCGTATCCGGTGGCCAGAGTACTGGAGCTTCCGCTTCAACATCAGTCCTTCCAATGATTATTCAGAGTTGATTTCCATTAGGATTGACTGGTATCATCTCCTTGCAGTCCAAAAGACTGTCAAGAGTCTTCTCCAGCACCACAATTCAAAAGCAACAATGGGATATTATTCAGCCATAAAAAGGGGTTAAGTACTGATTCACTCCACAACTTTATGTTGTAATGTTAAAACGTTATGTTGGACCTGCCTGGTGGAGCAGTAGATGGTAATCTGCCTGCCAATGCAAGAGACACAGGTTTGATCCCTGGTCTGGGAGGATTCCACATGCCCCGGAGCAACTAAGCCCGTGCACCACAGCTACTGAGCCCAAGCTCTAGGGCCCGAGAACTGCAACTTCTGAGCCCGAATGCTACACCTACTGAAGCCCGAACACCTAGAGCCAGTGCTCTGCAACAAGAGAAACCGCTGCACTGAGAAGTCCACGCACGGCAATGAAGAGTAGCCTTCACTCACCACAACTAGAGAAAGCCCATGCAGAGCAATGAAGACCCAGCAGAGCCAAAAAAAAAAAGACTGTTAAGTGAACGCAGCCACACACTAAGGAATGAAATAACTAGAGCGTGCAAATCCAGAGAAACAGAGCGCAGATTTGTGGTTGACACGGGATGCGGGAGGGAGGAGATGGGAGGTGTTTACGTAAGGCGCAAGAGCGCTTCCAGGGTGAGGAACAAGTTGTGAAACTAGAGAAAGATGGCGGCTGCACAACTCTGCGATGCACTAAACGCCCCTGAACTGTATGCTTTAAATTGGTTGTGTTATGAATTTCCCCTCACTTAAAAAAACAAAGACCAATGAAACACTAAAAATACTAGGTCTCACTCAGCCCTGATATCTTCCCCACCCCAGTCCCTGCCCCTCACCACCAGCAGCACCTTTGAAGATCTGAAGGAGAATGCTTCTTTCTGCCCCACGGCAGGGCAGAGCCACAGGCTCTAAGGCCAGGAAGAGACTGAGAGGGTCTAAGGGGAGAACAGGTATCGCTGAGTGAAAGAGGGGAGAGCAGGGTCCGGGTGATGTGGCAGGGGGAGAGAAGAGACAAGCAGCAACTCTGTGTCTCAGGGCAGCACCTTCCTCAGCGCTGCCTCACTCTCACAGAGCCTCCTGACAATCACAATGTCAATACTTTTATCCCATTCTTTAGATAAGGAGACCAAGATTCTGTGTGACTTGGGAGCAGGACTGAAACCCCTTGAGTTCAAAGACTGGGCACTGAGGAGGCAGTTAGTGAAGCCTAGAGTAGCTCCCCAGGGAGCCCCTCACCACTGCTGCCGAGAGCTGCTCCCTCCTGCTGGCTAGTTCCCACTCCTCACTGCTGACCCAGGGGAGGAGAATGGGAAGGTGGAAGAGAGAGGATGAGGGAGGTGCAGGATGCCCTGCCTGGAGTGGAAGGTGGAGGGGCTTGTCCTACCTCTACGCCCTCCTTCTATTCCTCAAAGTCTAGAAGAACCCTCTGGCCGACTTAGGCCTTCCCCAAGCCTCACCTCATGGCTTCAGTTCAGTTCAGTTCTATTGCTCAGTCGTGTCCAACTCTTTGTGACCCCATAAACCACAGCACACCAGGCCTCCCTGTCTATCACCAACTCCCAGAGTCCACCCAAACCCATGTATATCGAGTCGGTGATGCCATCCAACCATCTCATCCTCTGTCGTCCCCTTCTGCTCCTGCCCTCAATCTTTCCCAGCATCAGGGTCTTTTCAAATGAGTCAGTTCTTTGCATCAAAAAATTGAAGTTTCAGCTTCAACATCAGTCCTTCCAATGAACACCCAGGACTGATCTTTAGGATGGACTGGTTGGATCTCCTTGCAGTCCAAGGGACTTTCAAGAGTCTACTCCAACACCACAGTTCAAAAGCATCAATTCTTTGGCGCTCAACTTTCTTTGTAGTCCAAGTCTCACATGCATACATGACTACTGGAAAAACCATAGCCTTGATGAGATGGACCTTTGTTGGCAAAGTAATGTCTCTGCTTTTTAATATGCTGTCTAGGTTGGTCATAACTTTCCTTCCAAGGAGTGAGCATCTTTTAATTTCATGGCTGCAATCACCACATGGCTAGGGTCATGTTTGAGACTTGGGCTCTGGTCTAGCCTGCATGGGTCCAAACTTTGATCCGTGGTTTAACAGCCCTGCGATGTTGTGCTTCCACTTCCTTAAATGTTAAATGGAGATGATGATATCGGGGTCAACCAAAGAAGAGTCACAAATGAGAAAAGGCTTAAAAAGGATTTAGCACAGCAGCTGCTCGACATCTTGCTTTTCTTTTTAGCCAAGCGTCTGTTGGCGTTACCAAAGCTCTGGGGTTGGTGGGACTGAGGCTTAGTCTGGGTCTGCCTCTCCTGCAGCTGAAGAAAGCCCCTTGTTACCATGGGCTCCAGTAGCTGCCGCAGACTCAGGTCTAAGAAGTGCTGGTCCAGGCACCACTGCACTGATGTTTCTGCCCCCAGCTGCTCCTGCTCCCACTGCACTGCCCGCCTCGGAGCCGCTGTGTGGTATTTCCTTTTTCCCCTTGAGAATCAAATAGTTTCAGCACATCCGCTGTGCTCTTTATGAGGATTCAGATAGTCCAATTTCTAATAATTAAGGTCCAGTGATACCTGCATGTTTTACCGTGCACAACGCATTTTGCCAGATATCACCCCACTTGGTTCTTACCAGAAACAGTGAGGCAAGGATCACAGTTTCCTGTATTATCAATGTAGATTTTCGTTTGTTTAGTCATTATAAGATACCGATCACCCAGGTAATACTCTTCATTCTGAAATCTACTTTGATATTAACATAGCCAGCCATTCCTGCTTTCTTTCCACTAGTGTCAGCATGGTACATCTTTCTCCATCCTTTTCCATTGAGCATATTTATGTCTTTATATTTAAAGTGTGTTTATTGGAAATAATCAGCAAAATGAAAATGCAGCCCATGGGTTAGGAGAATATATTTGTAAATCATGTATCTGGTAAGAGATTAATATCCAAAATAAACAACAATCTCTAAACAATGTTTAGATCGTTTGCATTTAATGTGATTATTCATACGGTTAGACTTGAGTCTATCATCTTGCTATTTGTTCTTTATTGGTTTCATCTATTTTTCACTCCCTTTGTCCATCTTCTTTCAGATTGGATATTTTTGATGATTCTATTTTAACTCCTCTGCTAGCTTACTAACTCTAAGCCCTTGCTATTTGAGTGGCTGCTTTATCGTTTATAGGATACATCTTGACCTTACCACAGCCTACCTTCAAGTGATCTCATACCACTGCACAAGGAGTTAGAATAGTATATTTCCATCTCTCCCCTCCTGACATCCTTCCCCTACCCTGGGCTGTGACACAGAAACTCTCACAAGCCGGTAAACTGAGAATCACTGAGCTCACTGGGGTCACTGGACGTTGTGGCTTAATGTCCAGTATCTTGAAAACCATCATTTCATGTATTGGGTCTGTTTGTTCTTTGTTTCAGACAAAAGGGCAAATTCAATCCCTGTTACTCCATCTCAGATGGAAAAAAGTCCTCAGTGTGTCTATGAAGACACCAGGACTCAGGTGCTAAGCCTCTGTCCAAGGTGAAGCAGCCACTAAGGGGCCCAGTGGGGATCCAGTCAGATCTCTGGCCACCCAGCCTGGCATTCTCCACCCCGCTTTCCTGCTCCTGAGAAAGCAGGAAGAGCTGGCAGGAGAGGAGAGCAGAGGACAGCAGAGTTTGCCACCGCTGCAGAAAAGCTGCTCACAGCACTGCCACCAGCTTTAGAAGCCAACGTGATGATTATTTTGCATAGAGTTACCCATTAAATAGCAACTTTCAGCATCTTCCAAGCTTCACCTTAAATGCTCCCTCTGCATCTTCAGAGGCCTCCAGGCCCTGTTCCTGTGTGTTTACCATCTGTCTGCCAAGGATGCTGGGACTGGCTCCCCACAGTCACTCAGTGATCCACAATACAATGTGACTGGCTGAACAGTCCCCCATTATCCTTCCATATTTTCTGTTGAGCCCAAAGACCTAATTGGTGGAATTACAGCAACTCTTATATGTGTATGTGTTAGTGTGTGTGTGTGTGTGTGTGTGTATGTTGATCTGGAGACAAGAAGGGGGGGCTGATCCCCTCTTTTTATCACCCTGTTGACTTTAGCTCCAGGGATCTATTTGGCTTAAAGAAGAGGGACTGGGAGAGAGGAATCTTCCTTTAAAATCACATGGAATGCCTGGCTCTGACCAGACTCTGCTCAGACTCTGATGGGAGAGAAGAAACCAGAAGAGCCAGCACTCCTCCGCTGAGACAGAGAAGAGCTGGGGAATCAGTCCTTTCCCAAGCCCTCGCCTCACCCCACCTCAAGCCAACCCCAGAAATGCTTTGAGAAACGAGTCTGAAAGCAGCAACACTGCCTTCCCTTCCTGCCAGCTGCCTGTCACATATCCATTCCATTCATGGTACTGCCAGCCCACAGCAGTGGGACCCGGGCAAGTGGTTAACACAGCCGAGACTCGGGTTCCTCATTTGTAAACTGAGCCTGAGAATATCGACCTCCCAGGGTTGATTGTTAAATACAAACATGATGTATCTGGCATGGACTGGGAACTGGGTTTTCTTTCTAGTCTCCTCATATTCCATCCGCTTTGTTCTAAATGTTCTTGTATTACCCTTAGAGGTCTGTGTCAAGACTGGTGGTCTGTTACTCACAAAGAAAACCCATGAAAGGAAAACCAGTAAACAGCACCCACCCTGTACCATCTAGATTAGAGCTTCTCGCACTTCACTGCACATGAGATTCCCCTGGGGAGACTTTAAAAACCTTAAGAGCAGGCTGCACCCAAAATCAATTATATCAGAATCTCTGAGGACCAGACATCAGGATTCTATAAAGATAACAGGGGTTTGCAATGTACAGTCAACATTGAGAATGGGTACCCTTGTCCGAGAGACAAGAACGCTCTTGATGCTGTACTCTCCCTCCCTCTCCCGTGATTCAGGCACGTCTCAGGGGCTTCCTGGGGTGCAGTGAGCAAGACTGGAGGACAGGGGCCAGGGGAAGGTGCGTGAGACAACATTTAAGGAGCTCCCATTCTCAGGCTCCTGCAAGAGCAGGGTGGCCTCTTCTTACATGTTGTTCCCTAGACACCTCACTCTTAGGGAGGCACTCACTCTTGGGGGCACCACCCTCCACTTGTGAGACCCAAGAACAAGGTCTCCTTACTCCCTCCCCGCAGCCTAGCCCCACCCCAGCCACCCCAGCCTACACCTCCCACCCCTACAGCTGAAGGCTCCAAAGGGAAAGGTAGTCCAGGGACCCCTCCTACCCTCCCCCAACTCAAGGAAGCATCTCTCTTTGAACACATCGCCAAATCCTTCTCCTTTCCTGCACAGAGCTATGGTTCCAGCCCCCTGGCCAGAGCCCAGCACCTGTCAGGCCACCTGGCTGAGAAGATGAAGGGGAAACAAGGTGTCCTTTACCTGCCAACCAGCCACTGTCCCTCTCCCTAGAGCCGGCCCCCTGCCCAGCTGACAGTTCAAAGAGTCAGGGAAATGACAAGGCACAGCAAAAGCCAGCATGACCTTTCTTCCAGGTGTAGGGGCAGAGGCAGGAAAGCTGGAGATGTTCCTCATGCCTTTAGCCTGGTGGGGGCCTCAGCTGTGCCAAGAAGGAGTGAGGGTGTTCAGAATAAACTCCATCGGAGCTGGACGGTGAAGTGGGGTTCCCAGCTGTGCCCTAGAAAACACAATTTGTCTGACCCTGCTACTCTCTAAGCCACAGCCTCCTCTTCCTTGCAGTTCTCAAATTTGAGCAACCTCAACAATTACCTGGGGTGGGTGGGGCACGGTTCCCAGGTGGCACTAGTGGTAAAGAACTCTCCCTCCAACGCAGGGTATGTAAGATACGTGGGTTCAACCCCTGGGTCGAGAAGATCCCCTGGAGAAGGGCACAGCAATCCACTGTAGTATTCTTGCCTGGAGAATGCCATGGACAGAGGAACCTGGCGGGCTACAGTCCATACAGTTGCAAAGAGTTGGACATGACTGATGCGACTTAGCATGCACAACAATCACCTGGAGAATTTTCCTCCAGCTTCTGCTCAGTAGGTCCACGTTTTGAAGCAGCACCCCTTGGTAATTCTGATACAGATGGTCCATCCTTTAGAACCACGTACGTGGGTCTTAGTGCCAACACCTCAGCATCTCATCTCCCTCTCATGTCCCCACCCCCTAACACACGCTACACATCCTTTCCCAGAAAGTATCTGATGAACTCACTCACCCTGAGGAGTAGGAGAAAAAGAAGACTTAGAGGGGGATACACTCTAACAGGAGATCAAGACCCACTGCCTCCTCTAGGAGGCCTGCACTAATTCTCCCCATCGAAATCAGCCTAATGTCTATGGGACCAGGCAGGGAAGTCCTGAGCAGAGGACCAGGCGCAGTGCTGTAGGGAGAGGTGGTGCAGGGAACAGGCACGAGTGTGCCACCTGGAAGGGCGCGTGGGGAGCAGCCACTTAGCACACTCGCTGCAGGAAGGCGAGCCATGGTTATCAGGCCTTCTGGCTTGTCAAAAGAAGCCAGAAATCCAATTGTTATGGACAGTTTCCAATTTTCAAACCATGGGGGCCAAAGCAAGCACATCTGAGGGCCAAATCTGGATGCAAAGGGGCCATCCATTTGCAGCTGGTCTGGACAGTGAGCTCCTTGGGTTGAGAGACTTTCTGTTCATCCTTATGCCCTTGGTGCCAGCTCACTGCCTGGCACACCCAGGGTGTTCCAGCAGATGCTGTTACATGGGAAAATAAGTGAAGGCATGATGGGGCCAGCAGGTGCAAGGGGACTGCTTGCCCTACCACACCTAAGGCCAGGCTTGCCAAGCAACAGTAGCAGGGCCTTCTGAGAGCCCCACCCCCACTCCCTTGCAGAGGAGGCCAAAGCTGATGTCTAACTCACGCACGCCTGGTAGTGGCCACTTCCAGCATCCCCGATGTCCCATGCACATCCCCTGTAGTGTAGACCTGTCTTGGGTCCCCCCCTAAAGCCCCCAGCCTCTCCTGCCTCCTGCCAATACGTGGACCCAGCCCTCCAGGCCCTACTTCACAGAGCCCCCAGCTTGTCCCCACTTTGGGCCATTGCTCAGAAATCTTTGCCCAGGGCCCATGCCCAGCTCCTCTGAGAGCAAAGGCAAGAGTGGGCACAGCCTCACAGCTGCCCCTGGGGAAAAGGAAGAGGGAGGAAAGGTCCATCAGGAGGCCCCTGGAGGTATCCATGTGTCCTGGACAGCCCCTGACCAAGGAGGCACATCTGAGGGCTCTCAAGAGATGAAACCACATTGTCACGGGTGATGTGCCAAAAGGGAAGCGCTCTGCCCATCAGGAAGAGTGGCTGACAGCTGCCTAAAACTGATTAGAAAAAGGAAAACAGAAGTGAAGTTATCGTAGGAACTATGTGGGGTCCAGGGTACACAATGCCACTTCATAGGAAGTTCAAGAACAGTTACTCAGTGATGTGAGGATCAGCTGGGTTGCTGGAGCAGCAGGTGGGGAGCAGGTAGGGTGGATACTGACGGGGAGGGGGTGGGAAGTGTTCGGTATCTTGATCTGGATGGTGCTGACACCAAGGTGCGCATACAGAAAAGCACATGCACTACACAGTACATTGAAAGATTTGTGGACTTTGTATAAATTTCACTCCAACAACAAAGTTTAAAAATAGCAATGGAAGCAAAGAAGGGAAAGACCTCTCACAGACACCCATAAATCAAGAAGCTAGAGGCCTGACACTAGTTCTTTGGGATAGCTTAAAAAGAGACAAGAAGGCAAATGAGGTGTGAGAACCTTGCTCCCAAATGAGCCATGGAACTGATTTCTAACAAACTTAGTCAGCCAGCAGGTGGCCAAGTTCAAGTGCAAATACATAATTGAAAATGTGCTCATGGAAGAAGCCTTGAAGGCAAGAACTGCAGCTTTAGAGCATCACAGCCTTCTCCCTTTCACGTCCTTTGGCTTCAGTTGGCCCAGTTCATCCTCACCACAAACCTGGGGGTGGCTGTTAGGCCTCTCACTTCAAGTGGAATAAACACAGGCCCAGGGAAGTTCAAGGACTTGCCCAAGGCCCTTGGCAAGGCCAAGTCAAGGCCAGGCCAAGACTCAAATCTCAGCAGGAGTCGTCAGGTCTGTGACCTTGCTTCTGCACATGCCTCTCCTAGACCATCCAGCATTTGAAAGCAGTGCAGACGTGTGGATTTCTTGTCTGTGTGCATGCCTGTTCAGTCGCTCCAGTTGTGTCTACTCTTTGCAACCCTGTGCACCGTAGCAAGCCAGGCTCCTCTGTTCCTGGGGCTCTCCAGACAAGAATGCTGGAGTGGGTTGCCATTCCCTCCTCCAGGGGATCTTCCCGACCCATGGATCAAACCCAGGTCTCCTACGTTGCAGGCAGAATCTTTACTGCTGAACCACTAGGGAAGCCCATCCTTTGTCTGTCCAGTCCAGTTCAGTCACTTAGTCGTGTCTGACTCTTTGTGACCCCATGAATCACAGCACACCAGGCCTTCCTGTCCATCAACTCCCAGAGTCTACCCAAACCCATGTTCATTGAGCCAGTGATACCGTCCAACCATTTCATCCTCTGTTGTCCCCTTCTCCTCCTGCCCTCAATCTTTCCCAGCATCAGAGTCTTTTCACATGAGTCAGCTCTTCGCATCAGGTGGCCAAAGGATTGGAGTTTCAGCTTCAACATCAGTCCTTCCAATGAACACCCAGGACTGGTCTCCTTTAGGATGGACTGGTTGGATCTCCTTGCAGTCCAAGGGACTCTCAACAGTCTTCTCCAACACCACAGTTCAAAAGCATCAATTCTTCAGCGCTCAGCTTTCTTTATAGTCCAACTTTCACATCCATACATGACTACTGGAAAAACCATAGCCTTGACTAGATGGACTTTTGTTGACAAAGTAATGTCTCTGCTTTTTAATATGCCATCTAGGTTGGTCATAACTTCCCTTCCAAGGAGTAAGTGCCTTTTAATTTCATGGCTGCAATCACCATCTGCAGTGATTTTGGAGCCCCTCCCCAAAAAAAGTCTGACACTGTTTCCACTCTTTCCCCATCTATTTCCCATGAATTGACAGGACCAGATGCCATGATCTTAGTTTTCTGAATGTTGAGCTTTAAGCCAACTTTTTCACTCTCCTCTTTCACTTTCATCAAGAGGCTCTTTAGTTTTTCACTTTCTGCCATAAGGGTGGTGTCATCTGCATATCTGAGGTTATTGATATTTCTCCCGGCAATCTTGATTCCAGCTTGTGCTTCCTCCAGACCAGCGTTTCTCATGATGTACTCTGCATATAAGTTAAATAAGCAGGGTGACAATATACAGTCTTGACGTACTCCTTTTCCTATTTGGAACCAGTCTGTTGTTCCATGTCCAGTGCTAACTCTTGCTTCCTGACCTGCATACACGTTTCTCAAGAGGCAGGTCAAGTGGTCTGGTATTCCCATCTCTTGAAGAATTTTCCACAGTTTATTGTGATCCTCACAGTCAAAGACTTTGGCATAGTCAATAAAGCAGACATAGATGTTTTTTTGGAACTCTCTTGCTTTTTTGATAATCCAGCAGATGTTGGCAATTTGATCTCTGGTTCCTCTGCCTTTTCTAAAACCAGCTTGAACATCTGGAAGTTCATGATTCATGTATTGCTGAAGCCTGGCTTGGAGAATTTTGAGCATTACTTTACTAGCGTGTGAGATGAGTGCAATTGTGCGGTAGTTTGAGCATTCTTTGAGATTGCCTTTCTTTGGGATTGGAATGAAAACTGACCTTTTCCAGTCCTGTGGCCACTGCTGAGTTTTCCAAATTTGCTGGCATATTGAGTGCAGCACTTTCACAGCATCATCTTTCAGGATTTGAAATAGCTCCACTGGAACTCTATCACCTCCACTAGCTTTGTTCGTGTGATGCTTCCTAAGGCCCACTTGACTTTACATTCCAGGATGTCTGGCTCAAGGTAAGTGCTCACACCATTGTGATTATCTTGGTCGTGAAAATCTTTTTTGTACAGTTCTTTGTATTCTTGCCATCTCTTCTTAATATCTTCTGCTTCTGTTAAGTCCCTACCATTTCTGTCCTTTATTGAGCCCATCTTTGCATGAAATGTTCCCTTGGTATCTCTAATATTCTTGAAGAGATCTCTAGTCTTTCCCATTCTGTTGTTTTCCTCTATTTCTTTGCATTGATCACTGAGGAAGGCTTTCTTATCTATCCTTGCTATACTTTGGAACTCTGCATTCAGATGGGAATATATTTCCTTTTCTCTTTTGCTTTTCACTTCTCTTCTTTTCACAGCTATTTGTAAGGCCTCCTCAGACAGCCATTTTGCTTTTTTGCATTTCTTTTTCTTGGGGATGGTCTTGATCCCTGTCTCCTGTACAATGTCACGAACCTCTGTCCATAGTTCATCAGGCACTCTGTCTATCAGATCTAGTCCCTTAAATCTATCTCTCACTTCCACTGTATAATCATAAGGGATTTGATTTAGGTCATACCTGAATGGTCTAGTGGTTTTCCCCACTTTCTTCAATTTAAGTTTGAATTTGGCAATAAGGAGTTCATGATCTGAGCCACAGTCAGCTCCCAGTCTTGTTTTTGCTGATTTTATACAATAGCCAATTAGAGACCGTCATTTTACCCAAATTTGGTTTGGGGAATAATTGCATGGGGGCATTAATTAACCATCAGCCTTTTCTCTAGAAAAATCTCTGTTCTCAAGAGCCAACAGTCTCGAGATGCATCAAGGTGAGAGTTGGCCCTGCCTTGCTCAGGCCTGGCAAAGAGTACAACTCAATGAGATTTGTTGAAAGGGGATATCTTTTCCCTTTGACAGATTTTATAGTAAACCCCAAAGAGGGTATCAACAGCTACACAAGAAGGTGTGACAATACAGGGGGCGTTCCATCTTTATCCAGAAACTAAGGACTCCTCAGACAGGCAAGGTGGGTGGACCAGACAGCTTACGCCCGTAGACTGATGGTGACACAGGAAATTAGAAAGATTGCGGGGGGGATACTGTTAGTGCTACCCTAAAGCCATCTCCCCCTCCTCCTCACCACAGACTTTGGTTTTGTTCTAGCTCCAGAAGATGAATCATGATAAGGCTAAAACCAACACAGTAACTTCATTTGCTTTTCCTAAATTTTAAAATTAGTTTCCTTTGTAGTCAGGATACAGTTCTAACCAACATGACATAAAGACAAGTTTGCTGAAAGGACTTTTGCTTCCTGACAAAAGAGATAGAAATTCCCCTTAATAGAAGAAACTACCCCTTCCTCCTCCTTCCTGCCTTGAATGTGCTTGTGTGAGGATATGATGGCTGGAGTTGTGGCAGCCATCTTGCCTTCAAAAGGTAATAAGCTTAAGAAAAGCTGGCACAGCAAATACGGCTGAGCAGAGAGAGATCAATAGAGTTTGGGTCCTTGTTGACATTTTTGAGCTGCTCATCAATTCAGGATCAAACTTCATATGGAGATAATTCAGTGTCATAATGGTTTAAGCCACAGTCTATTTGGGTCTTTTGTTACATATATCCTATCTGACACAAAGGGCAGAGGCAGATAGACACCACCTGCAGAATTCAAATTATATGGATGAAACCAGATAAGAAGCAGGAGCAGACCAGTTAAAGACCTGGAGGGCAGCAAGAAGCAGAGCTCAATGGCATCACCCGGCCAAGGAATGATTTCTCGGTATTTCCTGGGCAATCAGGCCTATCATCAAAAGGAGTCTGAGCCTGCTACACGGGCCCACGGCTTTGATGGTATTCCAGGTGTCTCTCATCAGTGATTACCCAAAGCTAGTGCACAAAGAACTGTTGCCTTTCACAGCCACAGAGTTACAGGGATCTGGGGTTTTGACATATTGTAACCTTGGACAGAGGAAAGGGGCTGACCTTCTCTCTTTTTAATTCAGTCCAATAACTAAAAAAGAGCTAGACTCATTGCAACTGTAGTCTATGCATTAACTAATAGGGCTATGGACATTCTTTGTATTCTTTCCTAGTGGTAAGTTATTGTAAACTTTTTCTCCTATATTGACCTGTTAAAGTGAGCAAGTAAGTTGCAAAATCCACATGAATTAAAGATCAGACATGAAGCTTCAGATCCATTTCTCACTGTGGCAGCCTCAAACAGTGTTCACACGCCTCTGTTGTCAGGGGTGCTCTGGGGGAGAAGTTGGAGGCTCATGGCAACTGTGAGCCAGTTCATCAGCAGAGGGTCTTTATCCTCAGAGCAGTCGAGTGGAACGGGTCAGAAGGGGTACCCCATAATCTGCCAGAAAAAGGAGTCCAAATTCATGGCCAGAAAAAAGCCATGGACCTGGAGACCAGTTCAGGATCTGTGTGAAGGGGAAAAGTCCAGGCGCAGGGGTAGAGCTGAACCAGAATCTTGGAGAACAAAGCCATCGTACGAGCAAAAAGAAACAGAAGCAGCCCTGAAGAAAGAGCCACTTTGCTGGCAAGTTTCTTCTTTGTGCCCACCTGCAGCAGGGGAGTTAGACCTGTGCTTGAGGACAGGTGGAAGGAGCAAGGCTGCGACCAGGGTTCTGACCAGTGACTCATCACCGTGGCTTTCGTTTGGGAGTGTGCCACACACCCTGCTAAGTGTTTTTTCAAATCCTCACAAAGCCCCATGATTTAGGCCTAGAATCATCCCCTCGAACAGGTGAGGAACTAAGGCCGAGAGAGGCCAAGTCTTTCCTGGTCTCCAAAGTCCCCCTGCTGGTGAGTGGCAAAGGCAAGTTTCAAAGCCCAAGTTCAGAATCACTTCTGTAACCTCAAATCTACCCACTCACCACCTCCCGCCTCCTTCTGCCTGAATTCCTCCCGTACCTGACGACTCCCACTGATCCCACCCTGCCCTCCTACCTTGTAGGGCCTCTAACAGCCTGCTTGCTGCTGAGTTACTTATCGCTGCCATGTGGTGAGCGAATGACCCCTGAGCATGCTCCCTATTACCCCAGGAGCCCGGTAAGCTCTTTAGGGACCATAACAACTGGGAATGCTGCTAGCTACAAGTAACAGAATGTTCAACTAAATTAGCTCCCATAATAAGGTCACTTATGGTCTCATTGGAGAAGGCAATGGCACCCCACTCCAGTACTCTTGCCTGGAAAATCCCATGGACGGAGGAGCCTGGTAGGCTGCAGTCCATGGGGTTGCAAAGAGTTGGACACGACTGAGCGACTTCCCTTTCACTTTTCACTTTCATGCATTGGAGAAGGAAATGGCAACCCACTCCATTGTTCTTGCCTGGAGAATCCCAGGGACGGGAGAGCCTGGTGGGCTGCCGTCTCTGGGGTCACACAGAGTCGGACACGACTGAAGCGACTTAGCAGCAGTAGTATGATCTCATACAAAGTTAGCCTGGTAGTCCAGTGGTTAGCCAATGAAAGAGACACAGCTTTCAATCTCTTGTCCAGAAAGATTCCACCTGCGTGCCACAACTACCGCAGTCTGTACTCTAGAGTCCACAGGCCACAACTGCTGAAGCCCACATGTTCTAAGCACCCTTGCTCTGCAACAAGAGAAGCCACCATCGTGAGAAACCTGCACAGGCAGCTAAAGAATAGCCCCCGCTCGCCACAACTAAAGAACACCCTTGCACAGCTATGAAGATCCAGCACAGCCAAAGTAAATAATAATATTAATTATTTTTAATAATTACTAATAATTAATATCTAAATAATAATATTGATTATTTTTTAAGTGTTAACCTGGGGACTTCTCTGGTGGTCCAGTGGTTAAGACTCGGAACTTCCAATACAGGGCTCACAGGTTCAACCCCTGGTCTGGGAACTAAGATCCTACATGCTACGTGGCCAAAAAAAAAATTATTGAACTGAATAAAAATGAAAATACACTGTTAGGTAGTTAGAATAGGAAACAGAAGTCCAAAATGGCGGTGGCTAAAAGACAAGGAAGGGAAAAGCCCGCAAAAATAGAACAAAGGAAGGTCAAAGGAAGGTCCGAGGACTGGAATGAGGACCTCAGGTAGAACAAACAGCACTCCTGGCTAGCCCAATTTACATAGGGCAGGCCCAGGGGGAGGAAAAACATAAAAGAGGAGCCAAAGCTCTTGCTCTCTCTCTCTCTCTCTCTCTCTCTCTCTCTCCCCCCCCCTCCCCCCCACATGCTGGCATGCTCCCCCACTCTCTTCTCTTCGTGTTTTTGGGTTGGCATGCCCTCACGCCTCGAGGATGGATTTTCCTGCTATTTTCTAAATAAAATAGAGCTGTAACACGGAGCTGTAACACTGATTTGTCTAAGAGCTATAACACGGTCTGTCCAAGACCCGAGAGCAGTGACGTGCCGAGGGCTTTAATGTCCATCACTCCAAATCTTTATTGTGATGAGACAGAACCGAGGAGAATACACTCGCCGGACAACACCATATCAACTTTAAAAAATATTTTGAAACATGTACATTATCATATGTGAAACGAATCACCAGTCTAGGTTTAATGCATGATACAGGATGCTCGGGGTTGGTGCACTGGGATGACCCAGAGGGATGGGATGGGGAGGGAGATGGGAGGGGGGTTCAGGATGGGGAACACATGTATACCTGTGGTGGATTCATGTCAATGTATGGCAAAACCAATACACTGTAAAGTAATTGGCCTCCAATTAAAATAAATAAATTTATATATAAAAAAAAGAGTTAGCCTAGAGGCAAGTGTCTTCCAGATCACGTTAATTTAGTATCTCAACAAAATCAGGGCTTTGGGTCAGATTCCCTGGAATTCTCTTGACTTTACCCACATGATCATAAGAGGCCTGCAACAGTGACAGACAGCTTATGCTCACACCATACCAACCAAAGACAGGAAGGGATCCTTGTACCCTTGTCTGGAGAACCATCAACATGTTCCCTGGTGCTCCCCTGTGATACTGTGACTTACAGCAAGAAAGAGGTATTTGTTCTTCACCCCTGTCCCTAGCACAGAGCTCCTGATACCCTTGGAATTTCCTAAGTGATAAGAGCCATAAAGATGAAAGGAGATTCTTTTGTTATTCATAACAAGGCCCTTTCAACCACACCTGAATTTATGTTAAAATGTGGAAAATCCCTGGATAACCAGCCACAGGATGGGGCTAGTTGCCAAGGGGAAGCAATCATGTGATTAGAGCAGTGGAACGTTCAGCCTCTCAACTTAGCTTCCTAGGAGGGGAAGGGCTGAGGATTGAGTTCAAGCAGTGGCTGATGATGTAATCAATCATGTCTATGTGATGAAGCCTCCATAAAAAAAAAAAAGGAGGCCCTAATTCAAGAGGCTCAGAGAACTTCTAGGGGCTCAGTGAACATGTAGCGGTGCTGGGAGGGAGGCACACCAGGAGGGGGTCCCTTCCCCCACACCTTGCTCTATTTTCTCTTCCAGCTGACTGTTCCTGAGTTGTGTCCTTTTTATAATAAACTGGCTATATCGTAAGTAAACTTTTCCTGAGTTCTGTGAGCCATTCTAGGTGATTCATTGAAGGCAAGGAGAGATCATGGGGATCTTCAATTTATAGCCAGTAGCTTACAAGTGTAACAGGAGAGAAGGGCAGGACACAACTTTTGAAAGAATGACGTAGCCCAAGGACACAACATAAACTGATTAGCATCAAACGGGCCCAAGATGGCAGACAAGACTAAACTTTGATCCTGAATCAGCAAGTGAAATGACACAGCCAGAGGTGCCATGACAGTTCCAGTTCAGTTCAGCCGCTCAGTCGTGTCCGACTCTTTGTGACCCCACGAACTGCAGCACGCCAGGCCTCCCTGTCCATCACCAACTCCCAGGGTCTACCCAAACCCATGTTCATTGAGTCAGTGATGCCATCCAACCATCTCATCCTCTGTCGTCCCCTTCTCCTCCTGCCCTCAATCTTTCCCAGCATCAGGGTCTTTTCAAATGAGTCAGCTCTTCACATCAGGTGGCCAAAGGATTGGAATTTCAGCTTCAACATCAGTCCTTCCAATGAACACCCAGGGCCAATCTCCTTCAGAATGGACTGGTTGGATCTCCTTGCAGTCCAAGAGACTCTCAAGAGTCTTCTCCAACTGCTACTGCTACTGCTGCTAAGTCGCTTCAGTCGTGTCCGACTCTGTGCGACCCCATAGACGGCAGCCCACGAGGCGCCCCCGTCCCTGGGATTCTCCAGGCAAGAACAATGGAGTGGGTTGCCATTTCCTTCTCCAAAGCATGAAAGTGAAAAGTGAAAGGGAAGTTGCTGAGTCTCGTCCGACTCTTGGTGACCCCATGGACTGCAGCCCACCAGGCTCCTCTGTCCATGGGATTTTCCAGGCAAGAGTGCTGGAGTGGGGTGCCATTGCACCACAGTTCAAAAGCATCAATTCTTCGGCGCTCAGCTTTCTTTACAGTTCAACTCTCACATTCATACATGACCACTGGAAAAACCATAGCCTTGACTAGACGGACCTTTGTTGACAAAGTAATGTCTCTGCTCTTTAATATGCTGTCTAGTTTGGTCATAACTTTCCTTCCAAGGAGTAAGCGTCTTTTAATTTCATGGCTGCAATCACCATCTGCAGTGATTTTGGAGCCCCCCAAAATAAAGTCAGCCACTGTTTCCACCCTTTCCCCATCTATTTGCCATGAAGTGACGGGACCAGATGCCATGATCTTAGTTTTCTGAATGTTGAGCTTTAAGCCAACTTTTTCACTCTCCTCTTTCACTTTCATCAAGAGGCTTTTTAGTTCTTCACTTTCTGCCATAAGGGTGGCGTCATCTGCATATCTGAGGTTATTGATATTTCTCCCGGCAATCTTGATTCCAGCTTGTGCTTCCTCCAGAATGCAGAGTTCCAAAGAATAGCAAGGAGAGATAAGAAAGCCTTCCTCAGCCATCAGTGCAAAGAAATAGAGGAAAACAATAGACGGGAAAGACTAGAGATCTCTTCAAGAAAATCAGAGATACCAAGGGAACATTTCATGCAAAGATGGGCTCAATAAAGGACAGAAATGGTAGGGCCTTAACAGAAGCAGAAGATATTAAGAAGAGGTGGAAAGAATACACAGAAGAACTATACAAAAAAAGATCTTCACAACCCAGATAATCATGATGGTGTGATCACTCACACTCACCTAGAGCCAGACATCCTGGAATGTGAAGTCAAGTGGGCCTTAGGAAGCATCACTACAAACAAAGCTAGTGGAGGTGATGGAATCCCAGTTGAGCTATTTCAAATCCTAAAAGATGATGCTGTGAAAGTGCCACACTCAACATGCCAGCAAATTTGGAAAACTCAGCAGTGGCCACAGGACTGGAAAAGGTCAGTTTTCATTCCAATCCCAAAGAAAGGCAATGCCAAAGAATGCTCAAACTACTGCACAATTGCACTCATCTCACATGCTAGTAAAGTAATGCTCAAAATTCTCCAAGCCAGGCTTCAGCAATACATGAATCATGAACTTCCAGATGTTCAAGCTGGTTTTAAAAAAGGCAGAGGAACCAGAGATCAAATTGCCAACATCTGCTGGATTATCAAAAAAGCAAGAGAGTTCCAGAAAAACATCTATTTCTGCTTTATTGACTATGCCAAAGCCTTTGACTGTGTGGATCACAATAAACTGTGGAAAATTCTTCAAGAGATGGGAATACCAGACCACCTGACCTGCCTCTTGAGAAACCTATATGCAGGTCAGGAATTAACAGTTAGAACTGGACATGGAACAACAGACTGGTTCCAAATAGGAAGAGGAGTACGTCAAGGCTGTATATTGTCACCCTGTTTATTTAACTTATATGCAGAGTACATCATGAGAAACGCTGGTCTGGAGGAAGCACAAGCTGGAATCAAGATTGCCGGAAGAAATATCAATAACCTCAGATATGCAGATGACACCACCCTTATGACAGTTCCAAGGCACTGTTAAAAGACCAAGGAGTGGGCGGTGGCCCAAATCCTGGAAATCTCCACCCCTTCCCCAAACTAGTTGGAATAGTCCTCCCACTCATAAGCATATGAAATTACCCAGCCTATAAAATCTAACCATGCCAAATTTCAGAATGGCATTTGCCCTCTGCAATGGCCTGCACTCTGTGGAGTGTGCTTCTCTCTGTATCTGAATAAATCCAATTCTTACCTATCACTTCATCTCTCACTGAATTCTTTCTGCAATGAGACATCAAGAATCTGAGTTTCATTTGGTCCTGAAACCAGGTACTGTGGATTTTGGCTGGGTTTGAGTCTCAGCCATGTGGGTCAAGTCCCAAGCAGGATTTTGGCTGGTTTCGAGTCCCAACAGGTGGGTTCAAGTCCCACCCTGAGGTAAATGGTTTCAGAAGTACAGGTAATAACTGGACAAGAAGTTGATGTCTGAAGTTGGGGTATCAGGGGAGAGGGATGGTCTCATGGGACTGAGCCCTTAACCTGTGGAATCTGCCACTCACTCCAAGTAGATAGTATCAGAACTGGACTGAACTGGACGACACCCAGCTGGTGTCACAGCATCACTTGTTGTAGGAGAAGCCCTCGCTTGTTGAGTGACCAGAAGCATCGGAAGTGTTAAGAGAGTTTCTCCCTTTACATTCCCCTCCACACACTTTCAGCTTCCCACGTGGCACAGTGGTAAAGAATCCACCTGCCAACACAGGAGATATAAGAGATGTGGGTTCGATCCCTGAGTTGGGAAGATATCCTGGAGGAGGGCATGGCAACCCACTCCAGTATTCTTGCCTGGAGAATCCCATGGACAGAAGAGCCTGGCAGGCTACAGCCCATGGGGTTGCAAAGACACAACTGAAATGACTCAGCAAGGATACACACACACACCTCCTGATGTCTTAGTGGCCAGAATTGTATCCCACACCCACACCTAAGACAACCACTAGCATTAATAATTTATTGGGTTGGCCAAAAAGTTCATTCAGGTTTTTCATAAGATGGTACAGGAAAATCCGAACAAACTTTATGGCTACCTTAATATACTAACCAACATTTCTCTGGGCTGCTTCCTGGGTGCCTGGCATCCCGTGTGTTCAGCACCAGAGGTTCTGATACAGGCATGATGAATACCTGGCAAGACAGTCCTCAGCATAATGAAGAATGCAGGCTCTAGGGTCATAGCCTGGCTCTACCACTTGCTGTTGTATAAGTTAGGGAGATCCCTCGGTTTCCCCTTCTGTAAAACGGGGATCGTAATAGAGCTCCGGCTTTGGTGTTCTAGTTGCTCTTGGATTCAAATCCAGCTTCTGCCACAAACTAGTCATGCAACCTTAGAAAAGTTTCTTGGCCTCTCTGGACCTATACTTCCCCTTCTGTGAAATTGGATAAATAGACAGCCTTATCAGGATATTAGGAAGAAAAAATGCAGATAAAATTCAGAGCACACCATCATTCAAGAGAGCATGTAGGAAAACAGAGCATTTAGAGATCACAGTAAAGACTGGCCCGAAACTCCAAGGATCTAGATATGATGGCAGCCCTCATATGTCTGAAAAGATATGTCTGGGAGAGGCATCCAGCTTGATTGGTGTGATCCAGAGGGTAGAAATCCCAGGGAAGGAGACAAAGCTTCAAGGGAGAAAACTTCACCCTCTCTACCAGGAATATCAGCCTTGAGGGTATTGACTTGAGCCTGGCAGCACCAGGCAGAGGCCAGCTGAGCCAAGGTCCCAATATCTCTGGGTGCTAAATGCATGAGGTCCAATAAAGGAAATCTAGCCCCAGCTCCCCAAAATGTTACGGAGATCTCCTCCAACAGAGTAGTCCTCAAACTTCTACAAGCCTAAGAACCTGGCAGTCCAATGGTTAAGATTCTGAGCTGCCACTGCAGGGGATGCAGATTTAATCCCTGGTCCAGGAACTAAGCTCCTACATGGTCTTAGTCAAAAGCATAGCATGGTCCAAAAAAAACCCAAAGAATCCTTTGGGGAAGCATGTCAATAAAACTGACCCCAGGCTCCACCCAGAGATTCAAATTTAAATTTAGTAGTTTTGAGGAGATTCCACATTTTTGGCAAAATGATGAGAGCTCCAAGGACCAGACTTGAGGACTCCTGGTCTAAACTCCCACTGCTGCTGTCTCAGAGTCCCAAGGTTGGGGCTGAGCCCGCAGGTAAAAGTCACCATACATAAAGAGCCACTTTGTGCTGAGAAAGACGGGCACAGGGAATCTGGCACCTTGATGGTGCTCAGAGAGAAAACAAAACAAGTGTTAATGGATTCTGGTCCTAATTCCGGAGGTGTGGCACGCCGGCACCTCAGAGGAGAGAAGTTATTCAATGTGATCACTAGAAAGGTAGGGATGAGACGGTGTGTCAAATGCTCTCCAAAAGGCACCCAGCCATCAGCCCTTGGCTGGAGACTTGAGGGACACCATGACCAAGGAACAGCTTCCTAGGTGTCTCAGTGGTAAAGAATCCACCTGCCAACGCAGGACACACAGGTCTAATCCCTGGGTTGGGGAAGATCCCCTGGAGGAGGAAATGGCAACCTGCTCCAGTATTCTTGGCTGGAAACCCATGGACAGAGGAGGCTGGTGGGCTACAGTCCATGGGGTTGCCAAGAGTCAGACATGACTGAGCACGCACATGCACACCATGACCAATGAAGAGTGGCAGGGCCCAGCTTCGGGGGGCACCACTCATCTTCAAGTCTTTGTGAATGGCTCCCCTGGAGTTGCTCACTGGGGGCAGAGGGGGCCTGAAAACAAGGCTACAAATGCACAGTCCAAACCCTTTGGCACAGGGTTCAAAGTCCTTCAGTCGCCCCAACCCAACCTGCAGGTGCCTTTTCCTCTGAGTGACTTCTTCTGGAATTGCTTTATTTGTAAAAAACAAAACACTGGGGATTCTGTTCTCTAGTCCTGCCCCTGTGTGCTCTGGCAAATCCCACTCGCATTCAAGACCCCAGCCAGTATCTTTTCTCATGTGAAACCTTTCCCAGTGCCACAGACACAGCAGTCTCTCCTCCCACATCTGGGCCCCCCTGCACACTCTGTATTCTACAGCAGAGCTGAATACGTGCCCATGTAGCCTCACAAGGGCAGGGGCTCTGTCTGTTTTGCTCCCTGGTGCTTCCCAAATGCCTAGGACGGTGCTCGGCATGTACAAGATGCAGTGTAAATATTTGTTGAATGAATGAATGAACTTTGCAAGACAGAAGCTGCCAACCACTTGCACCACGTGAGCCAGCCAATGGCACCTGCACCAGTGTTCATGGAGGACACAGAGCCCCAGGAGCCCCTCTGTGTTATGCAAAGGTGAGGCACACAGACAGGCATTGCCCAGAACTTCCCACAGCCAGACAAAGACCACTGCTCCCAGTCTCCCTTGGAATGCAGAGTGAGTATTGAGGAGCAGGGGGCTACATTTTCAAAGGGCCCCAAAAGTCTCCTGCTCAAGCCCTGCACCCTCAAAGGTGGCTGTTTGAGAAATTCTCCAGTGAAGAGGTTTGATGGTAGCTGAGAGCAACTTAATGGAAATCACACCACAGTCTCCAAAGGGTAGGGGCCTGTCCAAGCCCTGTATCTGGTCCTAATCCTGGCTCCTGAAGTCAAAAAAAGAGGACATAGCCTGCGGCTGAAGCTGACCCCCTCTTAGCACCCAGCCTCTCAGGCACTGAGTGAACGTGAACTGAAAGAATCAGAACTTCAGGAGCTCAGGACCTCCCTGGCAGTCCAGTGGCTGAGACTCTGAGCTCGCAGTACACAGGGCTCAGGTTCAAGTCCTGGTCAGGGAACGAAACCCCACATACTGCAACTGAGGATTCAACGCCACAACTAAAGATCCCGCATGCTGCAATGAAGACAAATAAATAACTTTTTTTAAAAAGAAAAAGAACTTTTGGAGGTCAAGAATGAGCCGCAGTCTGCCTGAGAAGCAGGTCACAGCATCCCTGAGCAGTCAGGTGAGGACTCACAGGACCGTCTGGAACTGGAGCCAACAGTTAAAACCCTTAGAGCCGGGGCCTGCGAGTGGATGGCTCACCCTCTCCGTCCATCTTCCATGAAGCACTTCAAGGCACAATGGAGCCCACTGGACTGAGCAGCACCACGGAATCTTGGATACTTTGGAAGGCCTCACTAGGGACATGCCAGAAAATGGATTTTTTCCCATGATTAATTGAAAAAATAAGAGCTGTGATTGCATTTTGTGAAGCTGATAATTTAGGACCCATTCAAACCATTGTTTTGAATTATTTAGGTACACAACATGTATTTAGTTAAAATGAGAAGAAACTGACTCTCTCTTATAAAACTTGAATACCTTTCTTTAGGTTCAAAACAATGAATTTATTACATGCATTTATTAGAGGCAATTTTCTAAACCAGACAGCTTCCTGGGAAGCATAGACACCATTTAAAATTTAGATGCTAAAATAAATCACTTGTTCCTGATAAACAGCACTGTGCAGACATTAATCAGCTTCAGGGTCGCAACTGATGGGGGCTGGTTACTCCAGTGACCTGCAGAGGCCAGAACTCAGGGTAGGGGGGTGACTTGCTGGGGGTACCACTGGGACAAACTTCTGGGGGGAAAAAATGCAGAAGTAGGTCAGCAGGAGTAAGGGGGGATTTGATTTTGTTTTATTTCCACTGAGCACATCTCTTCAGTCTGAACCAAACCAGTTAATTTAGGCCAGGGGTCAGCAAACTTTTTCTGGAAAGGGCCAGACAGTAAATATTTTAGGCTGTGCGAGCCAGAAAGCAAAACTGAACAACTGCCAGCTAAAGGGCTACACGGTCTTTTTCACATTTACATTTAAAACTGTGAAGTCTATTCTTAGCTCTCGGATTGTGTAAGACCAGGTGGTGGGCTAGATTTGGTCTGTGGGCCACCGTCTGCCAAGTCCCAATTTAAATCAGGCAGTTACTGAAGTGTGGTAACTGGAATTCCCAGGCCCTAGATGTATGACTTACAAAAGTGATGTTTTGGTGCCTTTAGTGACAATTTCATAGCTAACTCCTTAGAACAATTCTAAATAAGATAATGATACTACCTGATGTTTGCAGAGCACTTTACAATGTCTTCCCCATCTATGTAAATGCCACCATCACCAGGAATCATTCCTAATTCTAACCCTGCCTTTCCTTCCTACAATCAGCAAGTTCTGATGATTCCTAAACATATCTCAAAACCAACCACTGAACTCCAACAGATGCTTACACACCATGTTCATAGAAGCATCCTTCACAATGGACAAAATGTGGAAATAACCTACATACTTATCAACAGATGAATGAATGAACAAAACACATAATATCCATAGAATGGAGCATTATTTAATTGTAAAAAGGAACGAGGTTCTAATACAAGCTACAATGTGGATGAACCTTGAAGGCATTCGAACTGAAATAAGCCAGAAGCAATATGACAAATACTGTATGATTCTACTTCTATGAATTATCCCAGAATAGTCACATGCATAGAGACAGAAGGTGGAACAGAGATTACCAGAGACTGGGTGGAGGAGGAATGAGGAGTTATTATTTAATGGGTACAGAGTTTCTGTTTGGGATGAGAAAGTTATGGAAATGGATGGTGATGATGGCTGCACAACATTGGGAATGAATATAATGCCACAGAATTGTACTTGAAAATGATTAAAATAATAAAAATTTGTTAAGAATATTTTACCACAATTTTCTAAATTAAAAAAAAAACAAAACCATAAACACCCACCAGTGTCATAGCCTCTGCCACCACCTTAACCCAAACGACCATGATTTCTGGCTTCTTGACTAGCCTCCCAATGTCCCCTCTTGTCCCCTACGCGGCCTTCTCCACAGAACCACAGAAATCAGGTCACCACTCTTACGTAAAACTCTTCAGTGATGTCTACCCATGCTCTTGGACGTGTGGGTAACAGACAAGCCACGTCAGCACCTCTGGAGTGCTCGTGTGAGATACAGAATCTCAGGCCTGGCCCAGACCATCCTATGCTGGTGGGTGATGGTGCCTGATGCAGAAGCACTGGGGCAGCCAACCATGCCCCACCCCAAGCCCCAGCTCTCCTTCCTGCCTCCTCTCTCCAGCCAGAGAAACTTCTTCCTCTACCTGACTCCCTTGTTTAGCCTCCCTTGCAGCTAGCACCATTCTGATTCATCAGAGGAAGCAGAATCTGCCTTGTATAGATAGATGTGTTTGCCTGGAGTGGCTGCAGACACCTACACCCCGTGGGGGCAGTTTGCAGAACATCAGCCCAACACCATCAGGCAATCACTGAACTAGGGTTAACAGCCAACTGGGTTCCCATTACCTTGAGAGTAAAACTCAGGCTCCCTGCCAGTGCCCACAGCGGCCCTCCCCTAGCGGCTCCTGCCTGACCCTCAGCTCCATCTCATACCTCTCTCCCCTCTGCTTATGATGGTCCAGCCACCAGCCAGACCTCCGTGGTGACTCCTCATGGGGAATGTTCTTTATATGGTTGGCTCTTTACATCAACAGGCTCCAGCTGCTCAGATGGTCCCTCTTTACCAACCCATCTGAGGTCAAGTGAGTCCCATCACCTGTCTTATTCATGGCACCACGCACTATGAGAAATCACCATATTTGTTCATTCATTGACAGGTTTATTGGGTATTTCCTTACCCTCCCCGCCTACCCTATTTAGATCCCATGAGTGGGACCGAGGAAGGACCTCAACTGTTCTTACTGGTTCCTAGAGGATCTCTGGTCCCTAGAAAAGTGACCAGCTCCAGATAGGGGCTTGATAAATCATTGCTGATTGAATAAGGGATGAACATACAAATACTGGTCACATGCCTTATCCAATTAGTTCTGACCACTCACTACTCTATGACATAATCAGGATAAAAGTATCTAAAAAAAAATCCATCTTGCTGGTGAGCAAAAGGAAATCCCAAGTGGCAAAGTGGTTCCCAGCTAATAAGCAGCAGCAGGTCCAGTGTGTAACCCACGGAGGGGACACAGCGGGATCCAGTCCCAGCCTCTGCCTCACCTGCTGTGTGACCTTGAACTGACCACTGAGGCCCTCACCCTGTGGTTTCCTCTTTGAAAACAAAACCGACAGCACTTCCATCCTAAGAGCAGAGGATTAAAGGAAACAGTTCAGATAGCGCCTGGCCTGATGCCTGGCACACAGGAAGCACTAACAACACTAAAGCACTAAAAATAGTTATACTCCTTGCTAGTTCATATTCATTATTCATGGCCATCTATAACGATAGTGCCGGAATTATTATGTTAGCTCACGGATACTGAACGCCACAATCAGGACCGCGCTGGCTCGAGTCCTGACCTCATACCCCGCTCGTTGGTCTCCAGCCCCCATGGCCCCCAGCACAGTCCTCACCCCCTCTCCACACCCCAGGAGCAGGAGCTTTGGAGGGGTGAGAGGTGTCCGAGCCACGGCTCTGTTGGCCTCCCCTGTCTGCCTTCAGAACCCAGCCCGGCCTGCCCGCTCCCTTCAACCCCACACCTTCCCCTGCAACAAGCAACTGGGGCCCTGAGTTGCTGGCAACTCATAGGAGCCCTTCATGAGCCCTTCCCTGCCAGTGGCCTGGGTGGCTCCGACTCCCAGCACAGATTCTGAGATGAGGCTGCAGGTGACACCCTAAGGCTGCATACAGGCCTGTGTCTCCATCTCTGTCTGCCCAGGGGCAGGTGGTTCTCTGAGCTCCAGACCGGCAATGGGCACAGCTGGGGGTTCTGCCTGCTGTGTGGCCTCAGCTGGTCCACTCCCCACTCCCTCCAGGGAGCGTCTCTCTTCACCATGGGGTGATGGAGCACATGAGGTTTGGCTGACTCTGGAACCTCAGACAAGCTGCTTAAAATCCAGAAGCTGTATTGTGTGCACCAGAATCTCCTGCGAGGAACAAAGACAGAGGCAGGGCTCCACCCAGAAGAACAAGGGCCACCACTTACTGAGTGCCCAAAGTATGCCAGGCACGCTTCTCCACGTTCTATCCACATTGTCTCATTTAAGCCTGATGGCAACCTTGTGAGGCATGAACTATTATTATTTCCATTGCGCAGATGAGGACCAAACAAGGCAAAGAGGTCTCAGGCATAGTCACACAGTTAAGTAAGTGTGAGACTCTGGTTTGAATCCAGGCAGTGTGACCCTGGAGCCCACAGTTCCTCCCCCTAGCTCCATCAGAACCCACTGGGCTGAGTACCCCATGACCCACCTGGCTGCCACCCCTGGAGGGACCCCAAGCAGTCAGGGACAGAGAGCCCGAGGGAGAAGAGGCAGCACCCCTGGGCTTGATCAGGCCTGCCAGACGCAGCATCTGCTGCCCCAAAGGCCAGACAGGCCCCCTTATGAGGTCCCGCCAATGGATACGGGGGCCATTAATGAGGCCATCATGACAGACGGAGGCCAGCATGCCAGCTTCTCCGGAGATGGCTCTCCCTCCAGAGGCGCAGTGAAGGGCCATGGGAGGGGCAGTGGGCCCCACTGGGACCAGGTGTTCTGGGCTCCTGCCATGCCTTGGAAGGTTCTGTCCTGGCTCCTTCCTTCCTCTGTCCTTTCTCCTCCTCTGCCCACCTGGAGGCCAGTGACCTTGGCTCTAGCTATGTAAGGATTCCTTCTTGTCCCAACACTGGGAGAATGAAAAGAGCAGCTATTTTCATCCCCATCCTCTCCTTTCCACTTGCTTGTGTGACACATGAAGTTACTGAGGCCCAAGCATCATAGAATCACTGGCTCACAGGTGTCACTCTCTTAGAATCGTCTCGTCCAAGGGTTTTCAACAGGGAGTAGCATTGATCCTAACAGGCAGTTAGAAAGAGTGGGGTTGTTTTGGTCATCACAATGCCTGGGGCTACTACTGGCACTTAACAGGCATGGCCCAGAGAGGTTCAATGTCCTGCATCGCATTAAAACAGTTCTGCACAGTGAAGAATCGCGCCACCCGAAAAGCCAATAGTGCCCAGACCATCGCCACCAATTTCTATAGAAGAGGACACTGAAGTTCAAGAAGGAAAAGTGATTCATTCACAGTCACTGTGGGAGAAACTGCCAGTTGCCTACCAGATCTGCTTTTCCTTATTTCCTTAGAAAAAGAAACTTACAAGTAGCCAAGAGAATCTCACCCAGCTCAGAGATTCCATGTCCTCACTTCCCCAGCAGCTCTGTGTGAGCCACATGCAAGGTTTTGTCCAAAGGATTAAGCAGGTGTGTTATACAGGACCCCCAAGAAGCCCCTTTGAATGTGTGCCCTTTCCTGCCCTTCCTTCTCCTGCCGCCTGAGATGCAGATGGAGCCTCAGCAGCATCCTTGCCCCACAAGGGGATGTAGTAAGAATCAAGGAGCAGTAGCATGAACCGTGTCTGAGGCCTGGACAAATGTGAAGTCTCCACCCTGGCCCTGAACCACCTGCCTTCAGATGTCTGATACATGAGAGAGAGAGATAAATTCTTTTTAAAGCTATTGTTATTTGGGTGATTTTTCTAGTAGTTGCCACTAAATCGATACAGTCACGTAACTGGTTCAGATTAACATTCATCAAACATTTTTCGAGCATCTACATGTGACAAGCAGCAAGTTGGGCATCTTCACAGACATTATCTTCCAAAATAATCTTAGGGGATCTGATTCTTAATCCCAGGTTGCAAATAAGCATTTAAAAAAAAAAAAGCAAAGACCTAAAAGAGGAAGTAACTTCCTTATCTGTGGCAAAGAATGAGCAAGTGGCAAAGCCAAGACTGAAACCAAATCTCCTGACTCCTCAACTACTGAGACTTCTGCTTGTGATGAGAGGAAAACTGTAACTTCATGGCAATGGCATCACCCATCCTTCATGACTAGGACAGCTGTGTGTCTGGCCGGCGTAGGGCTCTTTGTGACGAAAATAAGCCCAGGAAGGCCGTAAAGTCTCCTGCCATGAATAAGGCCGCCGTTGCTCTTTCTCACATAGCAAGGTCACAGTCACTCATTCTTCATGTGAACTCCTGGTCAGGGTGGACAAGGCAATTCAGGCCAGTTCTCTACTGAGGATAGTGAAAAGAAGGTGAGCCAAAAAAAACTGGAAAAACATCTTCTTGAAAACAACAAAGATGACAAAGTACTGAGGAATTGCTGGGCTACGATCTGGGAGAAGACAAGAATCCAGGGACAAGCCCAGCCCACGAAGCTGCTCAAATGTCCAGAGAACATTTGCTTACTCGGGAGAAACGGGTCCTGGAGTGGGAGCTGGGGTCTGAGTGTCCACACAGGGCTGGAGAAAAAGAAGAGAAAACCCCGAGCATGTCACAGGTGGGAACGCTGAGACCCACACCCTCACAGCAGTGGAACTACACACCCTGGGTAGGGTGCAGAGAAGACATAAACCAGCCCTCACACAGACTTGTACCCTGGTTTCTTACCAAAAATATCAAGCCTTGAAATTGAATTATGGTGATCCCAGTATAGTAGCATCCCCAAGCATTCACGCAAAGCAAACAAAAATACTTTCTACATTTTGAATCCAAGGTGTCTAGATAGTATTCAAACATCCATGAGAAAAACCGAGGAAACAATAGACAGAAACGAGCCCTTCAAGGACGTTTTCATGTATTGGTTGGTCTGTTTCAGAGAAGGCTGGACTCTTCTGTGTTCCAGGCGACACCTGTCAGTCACTTGTGGTAATTCGATTGCCAGGGGCTGCCTTAGAAAGGAGCATGTGACACAAAAGGATAAATAAATTGTGGTACATATTCATACAGCGGAATAGTATTAAGTGAGAAAAAGAAATGAGTTATCAAACCACAAAAAGACACAGTGGAAACAAATGCCTTATCACTAAGTGAAAGAAATCAATTTGAAAATGCTGTATAACTCCATGACTTTCTGGAAAAGCAAAACTATGAATAAAAAGATCGGTGGTAGCCAGGGATTACAAAGGAGGGAAGGATAAACAGGAAAAGGATTTTAGGTCAAACTCTTCACCTGAATGGTGGATACATGTTGTTATACATTTGTCCAAACCCAGAGAACCACAACTCCAAGGGTGAACTCTAAACTATGGACTTTTGAGCAACCGTGTCAATGCAGCTTCATCAACTATTAAAAAAAAAAGTACCACTGTGCTGTGGGTTGTCCATAGTTGAGGAGACTGTGCATGCGTGGGGCAGGGGTATACAGGAACTTTCTACTCTGCTCAAATTTGCTGTAAACCTAAAACTGCTCTAAAAAATAAACCCTATCGAAAATCAAATGTTTTAAAATGATACACCAGAAGAAAGAGCTCCTTTCTCTTCTCAACAAGACCTTGTGAGATGTGAAGCAGCATTCAGTGATATGCTGTGCAGAGAAGAACACTTGGCTTGCTGCAGCGGTGCACCAAGGGCGGGGCAGGCGTGGTCCACCGCAGTGCAGGCAAAACGTGAGTGCAATGGCAGAGGCTCAAAACCAGTGAAACAAACCAAAAGTCAGTCTCCACTTTGTTATCATTAAGCAGCAGTCTTAAACTGTATCAGCGATAAAATATCCTTCCCTCAAAAAAATCACTTGTTGATCTAATTTCTAAACTAGTGTCATGGTTACTGTTGGTCTTTAATACACGTTAACTTCCAATTAGCACATTTTCATTCCTTATCCTTTAATAAACATCGTATTCCATGTGGCAGTTAATTAAAATATCCAATTATCTGGACAGCCTTTGATACACACAGACTTATCTACACATGTGGTATTTTTTTTAATTAATAGACTTTATTTTTCAGAGTGGTTTTAGGCTTACAGAAAAATTGAGTGCACAGAGTTACCCCTAGTATTAACATCTTGCATAAGTGTGGTACATTTGTTATAACTGACAAACCAGTATTAATAGACTATTAGTAACTAAAATCCACCATTTACATTAGGGTTCACTCTTTGCATTGTACTTTCTATGGATTTTGACAAAAATACAATGTATCCACCATTTCACATTATATAAAATGGATTCACTGTCCTAAAAAATCCACTGTGCTCTGTCTATTCATCTGTCCCTAAAGCCCTGAAAACTCCTGATCTTTTTTCTGTCTCCATAGTTTTCCTTTTCCAGAATGTCATAATGTTGGAATCATACAGTAGGTAGCCTTCTTAAATCAGCTCCTTTCCCTTGTCAATCTGCATTTAAAGTTCCTCCATGTCTTTTCATGGCTTGATAGCTCATTTCTTTTTCTTATTGAATAACATTCCATTGAGACATCACTTTGCCAGCAAAGGTCTGTATAATCAAAACTATAGCTTTTCCAGTAGTCATGTATGGAATGTGAGAGTTGGACCATAAAGACAGCTGAGAGTCGAAGAATTGATGCTTTTGAGCCCTGGTGCTAAAGAAGACTCTTGAGAGTCCCTTGGACTGCAAGGAGATCAAACCAGTCGATTCTAAAGGAAATCAACCCTGAATATTCATTGGAAAGACTGATGCTGAAGCTGAAACTCTAATACTCTGGCCACCTGAAGAGCTGTCTCATTGGAAAAGACCCTGATGCTAGGAAAGATTGAAGGCAAAAGGAGAAGGGGGTGGCAGAGTATGAGATGGTTCAATAACTCAATGCACATGAATTTGAGCAAACTGCAGGGGATAGTGGAGGACAGAGATGCCTGGCGTGCTGCAGTTCACGGGATTATATAGAGTTGGACACAACTGAGCGAATGAACAGCAACAAATATTCCATTGCATGGATATACCACCATGTGTCCATTCACTTTATTTGCTTCCTGCTTGTTTGTTTCTGGGGTAAGTTCCTAACTGTTCCAATTCATTCAAGCACACTTCAGGTGCAATTTGTGTCCCCAAGCCCCAAGATACGGCACATTCCTACATTTAAACAGTAAATTCAGAATAAAAAATGATAGCCCACTGGGTGTGAAAACAAACAAACAAAAAAAAATGCAGGACTTGAGTTCCTTCAGTTCTGTCATTCTATGGGACCACTTGGAGGCTTGTTTTGTGTTTAAAATCAAAAACTGTGTTGCAGTGTGAAGTAACAAGTAGAAAGCTTTTGTTTGGTGAGCAATTTTTGTTTATATGTGAAATATTTTACTGAATTTGAATACCCTCAAAACTGAAATTTCTTCTCTGTTTGCTTGTTTCAAAACTAAAGAACAAATTAAGAAATAATCATCACTGATCATTGCATGATTACTAATCAAAATAATTTCAGCACATTAATAATTCTAAATAAAGATGGCCTTGGAAGTCTAAGATTTCCGCCACCTAGTTCACATGGCCTGAATAGTATCCTCACCTTGAATGTGGGTGGAACAAGTGAATATAATGGAATATTATAGTCAGTTGACTTTAAGTTAATCAAAAGTGATATTATCTTGGGTGGGTGTGACCTAATCAGGTGAGTCCCTTTAAAGAAGGTGATACAGCAGAAAGGTCTCTCCTACAGGCCTTGACGATGTGGCCTCGATGAATTCCACAGCTACAAGAAAACTAGTTCTGCCAAAAGCCACATGTGTTTGGAAGAGGATCCCAAGCCTCAGATGACCCCACTCCCAGCAGACACTGTGACTGCAGCTTTGTGAGACCCTGGGCAGAGGATCCCACTAATCCACGCCTGGACTCCTGACCCATAGAAACTGAGATGATGAATGGGTGTAAGTTGTTTTAAGCAGCTAAGTTTGTGGATATTTATCACCACAGCAACAGAAAACTAATACACGTGCCTAAGGCCCCCAGTTGGCCAGAGACAGAGTTGGATGAACACAGCCCAGTCCGCATGCTTTGTAGGAATCCCCTTCAGTCCTCGGAGACGCCAAAACAGAGACGTTATGTGTCTCAGTCAAGGTCACACAGTCGGCAAGTGACCAAGTCTGGCTGGATGCCAGGCCTGACCAACTCCAGGGCATCTAAGGACCGGCTCCGTGGATAAGTCTGCAGGTGGTCAGCTCCTATGGTGACATGTGGTGCTTTCTGGTGATGATGGGACCCCAAAGCTAGAAAGCGCCTGTAAAAGAAGCAGTTCCCACTCCCAGACTCTGCTGTACCTCAACCCCACCTGGTCACCTAGCTAAGTCATGGAGCCAGGCCCCAGGCATGGCCTCTCCCGTGCTCAGTCTCTCAGTCGTGTCCGACTCTTTGCGACACCATGGACTATAGCCCGCCAGGCTCCTCTGTCCATGGAATTCTCCAGGCAAGATTACTGGAGTGGGTAGCCATTCCCTTCTCCAGGGGATCTTCCTGATCCAGGGATCGAACCTGGTTCTCCTGCATTGTGGGCAGATTCTTTACCATCTAAGTCACCAGCCCTCTGTTTATGTCCTTTATATCACGTTTGTGATTACTCCACTTGCACATCTGCCTGTCTCAGCCTCCCTACTCGAACGTCAGCCCAGTGAGGATCCCCATGTGACAAGGGCTCCCAGTGCACAGAGTAGGCACTGAACGACGTTCACCAAACAGATTATGGAGTGAGAAATGATGACTTCTGTTTCTCCTCTGGATCCCTTTCTCTTCCTTTCACATGGCCCCATCCAGAGCCCTAGGTCTTCACAGACAGCTCCCTTCAGAAGGGATGAAGCCCCAACCCTTGCCAGTTCCACTCCAAGTCACCCACTCCACCCCACGTGGAGCTTCTGGGACGAACACCCCCTGCTAGGCAGCCTGGGGTCTCCCAGTTTCCCAGACACAGCACTTGCTCCCTCTGCTGGCTAAAGTGAGCAAGTGCATGGCGGTCCCTCCACACTGGAGATGCTGGAAGGCAGGAGTAAGAGGCTCAGGTGGGCTCCCAGCCAGGAGGGGTGGGGGAGTTGAGGGGAATCAGTAGCCTGGCCTAAGTCTTGCCACAGTGAGAGGGCACTGCCCTGAGGCTTGCAGCTCTGGAGCACACTCTGGCCTTAGCCTTACCCACAGGGCTGGCAAAGCCTCAAACGCCTCAGATGCTCTGTCTCCGCCAAGCAAGGCCAGGATAGGGACCCCAGACCAGCAAGCAGGACAGGCTTCCACCAGGAGAGCACATTATTCAGAGGGAAGGCAGCCCTCTAGCAGTCCAGCCCCGAGAGCTACCGAGTCCTACCCCATGACAATAACAGCTAGCAAGGCACACCTGCTGCGTCACACACCTCATCTATCCTTGCTGGCTGGGTACTCGCCACATAGACTGGAGGTGTAGTGGAGGTGGTGCAGTCAGAATCTGAACCCAGGTCAGTGTGACTCTAAAAGGCCCTGCTTGTTACATGCCCTGTCTAGGTGCCTCGTGTTGTTCAGTTGCTCAGTCGCGTCCGACTCTTTGTGACCCCATGGACTGCAGGACGCCAGGCTTCCCTGTCCATCACCAACTCCAGGAACTTGCTCAAACCCTTGTCCATTGAATCAATCCATTGATGGTTAGATGCCACCCAACCGTCTCGTCCTCTGCCATCCCCTTCTCCTCCTGCCTTCAATCTTTCCCAGCATCAGGGTCTTTTCCAATGAGCCAGCTATTCGCATCAGGTGGCCAAAGTATTAGAGCTTCAGCTTCAGTATCAAGTCCTTCCAATGAATATTCAGGGTTTTTTCCTTTAGGATTGATTGGTTTGATCTCCTTGCAGTCCAAGGAACTCTCAAGAGTTTTCTCCAACACCACAGTTCAAAAGCATCAATTCTACATCCAAGGAGGACTTCTTACCTAAGATGGGTCACATGTGGCTTCAAAGCTAAGGCTGGCTTGGGTGTGGCTGAAGCTGGGAGGTGCCTGGGATGGGAAATGTCCTCCTAGGACCAGATAGCACCATGGACACCTCCTGGCTGGGTAACCTTACACAAATCACTTAACCTCTCAGAACCACTGTATTCTCATCCATGAAAGATGCAGAATTCCTATGGTTGTGGGGATTAGAGACCATGTGTGTCAAGTTCCCAGCACAAAGCACCCAAGAATAAAAGAGCTGTTATTGCTTGTCTCTCTCTGATATTCCTCCCTTCCCTTGAGCATGGGCTGGCCTTCGTGACTTGCCTCTAACAAATGGAATAAAAGGGGAATGATGATGCAACTGCAGAGAGCAGGTGATGAAAAGCACTCCATTTCCTCCATGTTTGCTTCTGGATCTCTCAATCCAGAGAAGCCAGATGCCAGGTCCTAAGGACACTCAAGCCACCCACGTGGCCTCCAGCCAGCAGCCACATGAGTGAACATGGAAGCAAGTCCTCCAGCCCCAGTCAAGCCTTCAGATAACGGCAGGCAGGCCTGGTCAACGTCTTGACTGCAACCTCATGAGACATCCTGAGTCAGAGCTACTCAGCTGAGCGGCTAAATTTCCCACCCACAGAAACTGTGGAGATAATGCTTGCTGTTTTAAGTTTGATATTTATTAGAATAAAAACACAACTAAGACCCTTTGTAATCAGCATCCTTGGACCAGCATTTGCTTTGGGGTTGAGTTGCCCTGGTCTCCTCCCCATCACTGTAGTCACAATCTGCATTGAGGAGGGTCCAAACCCTGTGGAACTGGCCGTGGAAGAAAGAATAATAACTAATATTTATTGAGCATTTACCATCTGCCAGGCATTGGGCTAATAAGCACTTCACATTTATCTTCCTAACAAAAGTCCCAAGAGGGAAACACCGTCATCCTTGTCTTACAGATGGGAAAACAGACGTGCCAAAAGGTTGAGCACCCACCCAAGATTACACAGAGAGCAGCAGAGCCGGGGTGCGAATCCAGCGCCACGATTCCAGCCCCCGGAAGCAGTGCTTGGCCACCTGAAGGGCGCGGTGGCTCCAAGGCCCATTTCCCTCTCCCGTCTCACCCCCAGCCCCCACCACCGCCACCGCCCACGCGCTTTCCTGTGAGCGTGACTAACATGGCTTCCGGACAAATCCCACCCAAATCCCGCCAGGGTTCTGGGACAAACCCCACCGAGCCTGTTGTCCCTTCACCAAGGCAGTGCCTCTTCCCACTCCCACCCTTCAGCTGCCCCAGCGCAAGTCACCCAGCACATTCATGGTGAAAGGTCCCTCCCTCCAGGTCATCCAGTCCAGCCCCCTAGCATTCGTTCAGATGCAGAGACAGTCCCAGAGAGATGCGATGGCTTATCTAAAGACAGACGCAGCCGAGGGAGCACAGAGGCCGGAGCCCAATCTCCTGGCTCCTCTCAACCCAGGTGCACCCTCAGGCTGGCTTTCAGGGCCACCGCCCCCCACCGCCTACCCAGGTACCCAGTGTAGGCTCCACCCACCCACCCAGATACTGGGGATTGAAACTCGATGCCAAACTTCCCAGCATCCTCCACTAGCCCCAGCCCCAGAGGAAGACAGGAGGAGGGGGCTTATCTCCACCTGTGAGGTTGTGGTGTTCACCCCACCCCCACCCTCCCTGCCAGGCAGCCTTGATTAATGGGCTGGTGCTATCTTATCTCCCAGCTGCAGCAGTTAGGGATTAATGGGTGATGGCAGGGCCCTGAGAGGACACGTCCTGCCCCCAGATCAACCCAAGAGTTCTGCAGGAGGGCGGGGAGCGGAAGGAAAGGGGACCGCCATCTTGCTCGTCCACCCAAACTGGCTGGGTCCCTGGGCAATGTGCAGAGCACCCAGGACAGGGCCTGGCAATCAATAGGGACTTAATCAATGGTAGCCCCTGTTACATCCTGCTGTTGTAAACTCTTGGGGGCCATGCCTGCCCTGGGGTTGAGCTGCCAAAGTCTCCACCAACGTTGGCACAGCCTATGGATTAATGAGAAACTCACCTCCCCACTCCAGCCTCAGGTGTCTTATCTGTAAAATGGGAACAGGTTTGGGGTTAGAAACCAGGTTATAGGTCCGACATTATTTAGAATGACCGGGAGTGGGTTGAGGGATTTATTTATCCATCTGTAAGGCTTCAGAAAACCCCTTCAAACTCAGCCTCAATTTTCTCATTTGTAAAAGGGGTATGATAATATCTGCATTGCCCACCATGTGGTGTTGTTAACATGTAACAACTTATGGAAAACACTGCCAGGACTGTTGCATGTCACAATGAGTGCAGGTTTCCAGAGGCAGTCAGACACCAAACTCTGACCAAGAGGTTCATGCTGATACCGGTTGCTACTGACAGACTCAACCCCAAATCCAGGCTCAGCTTTGGGAGAGAAAGGTTGTTTGGAGTCACAGGCCCTCCAACTAGGACTAAGGGAGGTGGACCAGATGTTCTGCTAGCCCAGGTCGGTTTGGGGTTACTTAGTCTGTTGCCCAAGTGCAACTGTTAGCAGCACCCCCTTTCACTCTCCAAGCATCCCCCCTTGCAGAATCAGTCATGTGGTCCCTAGGCTGAAGGAAGGAGATTCTCCCCTCCCTCAAGGAAAGACAGACCCCATCTAACACTCAGCTGTGGCCAGCATAACTCCACTGGTTACGCTGAAGTCAGGCAGCTGACTCCACCAGGGCCACGCAGGGGCAAACTCAGAAGTCCTGGGGCTCAAAGGACTGCCCCCAACCTCCTCCCTAGATTTCTCAAGAAACACATGATCACTTCCTAGGGAGAAGGAAGTATATGAAGATGAGTGAGGGATGGGGGTGGGAAGAAGGGACTTTCAGATGAACAGACATAATAAGGGAAGAATGGATGAATGAAATGAGAGAAAGGAAAGAAAAACAGATGGATGGATAACGGGGAGAGTGGATGAATGAAGAAAGGAAGGATGGAAAGATATTGAAAGAGAGGGATAAAAAAAATGGATGGACGGACAAGGGGAGAGATGAAAAGAGATGAACATCAGAGCCCTTTGATGGCCCCCAGCCCTTTGACAGAGTACAGCAAACAGGGAGCCCAGCAGAAGGTTTTCTTTCCAGAAGGACATACAGATTGATCCTTTGGGGTCCCAAGAAAATAATCTTCCCTCCCCGACTCCAAAGACATTCCTAGGACAATTCCTTCCAATTCACTCCCTGCCTCTTCCCACTGCCCCTGCCACAAAGGGCAAAGGGCAGCACAGCCAGAAAGCTATCTGCTATCAGCCCCGTTCACCCCAACCCTGTTTACTCTGGGTCTGCAATTAACAGAGTCGCCTTCCGAGATCAATTAATAGTGGGGGGCTTGAAAAGGCACTGGGAGCCCCGACAGGTCTGGTTACCCATTGATAAGCGATGGGGAGCTGATGGCAGCTACTCCTCCTTAATCCTTTTCTGAGGTGTCCCATTGGCCACCCTGCCCTGACTCCCACACCCAGGTCCCAGGCAGCTCTTAGCTCAGGAAGGCTGATGTGGGATGATGGCACTGAAAGCCCTGCCTCAAGGTACGCAGGGGCAGCTGGGGTCCTGGATCTGCCTTCACCTGGGCAGCAGCCCCCAGGATCAGGGTCAAAACACTGGGTGGTCTAGGGGTGAAGATCACGGGTGCTGGGAAGGGACCAGACCCAAGTTTATAGACCAGCCTCTTCTCACTTACCAGCTGTGTGGCTTTTGGCAATGATTTAATCCCTCTGAGTCCCAGTCTTGCCCTCCTAAAAATAGGGACGATGGCAAGTCAGACCCACGTCAAATGATGCTGTGAGGATGGAACAAGTTAACTTACAAAACACACCAAGCATGTCAGGCATCAGCCACAGCTTTGGGCTCCTTTAGGGAACCTGGGGCACCTTCTCAGCCTCTTCATCCTCCAGGCTCCTTCCCCTCTCCCCTAGGGTCCGCTTAGATGCCAGCAGACAATAGGAGGTTCTGTTTCTTCACTGGCCCAGAGAGGGTGCAGAGGTTCCTGGATGTCCAGTACAGAAGCCACCAGCCACACAGGGCTATTTACATTTAAATTAACTAAAATTAATATTATTCAACCAATGGTGGCTCGGTGGTAAAGAATCCATTTGCCAGTGCAGGAGACGTGCGTTTGATCCTTGAGTCAGGAGGATCCCCTGGAGAAGGAAATGGCAACCCACTCCAATATTCTTGCCTGGAGAATCCCACGGACAGAGGAACCTGGCAGGCTACAATCCATGGGGTCTCACAACAGTCAGACACAACTGAGCAACTAAGCAACAGTAGAAAGGACTACAGTACTGAGTCATGCTGCTGCTGCTGCTAAGTCACTTCAGTCGCTACAACATGGATAAACCTCAAAAACATTTTGCTCAGTGAAAGAAGCCAGGCAAGAAAGTGCATATACTGCATGACCAGATTCCTGTGAGATGTCCAGAACACGCAAATCCATAGAGATATAAGCAGCTTGATAGTTTCCAGGAGCTGTGGGCAGGTGGGAGAATGGGGAGAAACTGCTTAATGTGGACCTAAGAGTTGCCTTTTGGGGTGACAAACATTTTTAGAACTAGATAGAAATGGTGGTGTCTAACATCATGAATGGACTCAATGCCACTGAAGTATTCACTTTGAAATGGTTAATTTCATGCTATGTGATTTCATCTCACTAAAAATAATAATGATGATTTAGAATTCAGTCCCTTAGTAGCAGGAGCCGCATTTTAAGTGCCCAGTAACCACATGTGGATTGTTGTCAGCCGCTAAGTCACGTCCAACTCCTTGGACTGCAGTACACCAGGCCTCCTGTTCTTCACCACCTCCCAGAGTTTGCTCAAACTCACGTCCATTGAGTCAGTGATGCCGCAGCTCCCAAATTAGAGGACCCAGATACAGAACGTGTCCATAACCGCAGAGAGTTTTTAAAACAAGCTTGACCTTCAGGTAATCAAATAAAATTAGTGGTAAAACCTCTTCCATACATTATCTCATCTGACTCTCACCAGGATGGCATTTTCGTTTACAACATGGGGAAGCTGAGACCCAGGAAAGAGGGAATTTGCCCAGGAGAGGCGGGCCAAGGACCTGTGCTGAGGTCTGTTAGCCTCTGAGGTCCTTTCCGCCCTCCAGAGTCAGCCCCGGGAAGTGACAATCAGACTCCCTGGCCGTCTGGCTGTCCTGCTAACCTTCCTGCTTTCTGCTGAAGGGCCTTGGCACCTGTTTAAAGCAGGCAAGGGTGTGAAAGTGTACAGTCTGGAAGCTGAAGGGTGTCTGGTTCCTGCTTGCAAAAGCTGTGGGGAAGAGGACATTGCCAAGTGATTTGGAATTCTAACAAAAATTCCAGGAAGCTAGAGGCTGAGTGAGTGGAGGGGAAAGAATGCACCTTCCCATGACCCCAGGTTGCCTGGCCACGTAACTAGGTCCAGAGGTCACTGGCCACTTTGTCTCTAGTGGACCTTCAGCTGTCTTCAGAGCCCTTCAGGGTGGGCTGAAAAGGCCTGAAAGTTTTCCTGCCTTAATCTGGCATAATCCAGATTGTGTGTGTTAGTCGCTCAGTTGTGTCCAACTCTTTGCGACCCCATGGATTGTAGCCCGCCAGGCTCCTTTGTCCATGGGATTCTCCAGGCAAGAATACTGGAGTGGGTTGCCATTTCCTTCATCCAGATTGGGGCAGTGGAAAAGCATGGAAGGCTGGAGAGTCAGAACTTTGTTCAATTCTAGCTCTATCGCTTACTGCCTGGATGACCTTGAGTAAAATGCTTAACCTCTCAGAGCCTCAGTTTCTTTATCTGCAAAATGACTAACTGTTCTGAAGATGTGATTTGTTATCTCAAGATGACAGATGTGACTCCCAAACACCCTCTAAAGATGAATTATCTTCACCAGGACCCAAGCGGTTCTCAACCACTATCGTTTTAAGGATCTCACCTGAAGTATGAAGCTCAGGGAAGTCTTAAGATTAAAATCCTCATCAGTAATATTACTAATAATAGCAATGGTGCTGGCATGAGCCAGACTCACTGAAGGGTGATTATGAAATCGCAGACAGAGGGATGGGCTGGCTGCCCTGCCTGTACTCAAAATATGTGTTAGAGTCAGATCATCTGGAATCCTCCCAGCTGTGCGACCCTGGGCAAGTTCCTCAGTCATCTCTGACTTCTCATCTGTAAACCTGAATGATAATAACATCTACCTCTCAGCCTTATTGAGAGGTTTAAATGAGATGAGAAAGCACTTAGCAACATTCCTGGACATACAAAAGTCTGCAAACACCATTTATTAATCAGACCTGGGTGCTGCAGAAGGTAAGAAGGTATGCATACTTGGCGTTCTCTGTCATGTCTGACTCTCTGTGACTCTATGGACTGTAGCCCACCAGGCTCCTTTGTCCATGGGATTGCCATGCCCTCCTGAAGAGGATCTTCCTGACCCAGGGATCAAACCCATGTCTCCTGGATCTCTTTCATTGCAGGCAAATTCTTTACCACTGAGCCACCAGGGAAGCCCAAGAAGGACATGAACCCAACTAATTACATCCCCAAGCAGAGAAGGCAGATTGTGTGGAGCTTCCAGAAGGGAAGAGTTCTCATTTTAGCCTCAAGGAGGCCCATGAGCCTTGGAAAGTGGCTAGTCCATGAACAGGAAGAGGAATGGAAGTGATGAGCCGGCATGACCTCCTCCACGGCCAGTATTTCCCATCTGGGTCCCCACATCACTGCATCAGAACCACGTGGGAGTGACACGTGATGAACTAGAGTCTGCAGGTGGCCCAGCAGTCTGAATAGGTATTTTAACCAGCTTCACACTGCAAATTTGGGAACCTCTCTGCCCTCCTGGCTGTGGGGTGTGCCCTGTGACAGCCCACGTCAGCCAGCCTAGTCAAGGTAGATCCAGGGGGCACCGACAATTCATAGGCATGGGAAGTTAACCCCAGACCTCATCTGCCCATCAAAATACTTCTAACAACTAAACAGAAACAAAAACCGTGGGACAAATGTAGGGGTGAGGAGTAATGTGTGGCACAGTGCAGACACTGACCGACGTCAGGAGATGACCAATGGATCAGGGTAGTGAAAGTGTTAGTCACTCAGTCGTATCTGACTCTTTGTGAGCCCATGGACAGTAGCCCACCAGGCTCCTCTGCCCATGAAATTCTCCAGGCAAGATTACTGGAATGCATTGCCATTTCCTTCTCCAGGGGATCTTCCTGACCCAGGGATCAAACCTGAGTCTCCTGTGTTGCAGGCAGATTCTTTACCATCTGAGCCACCAGAGATTCATTTTTGACCAATGATTCAGGGTAACCACCGACCAATCAGAACAGAAGTGTGAGCAATCAGAACACTCAGAACAGCCAAATAGGGCCCGACTGGCTGCACATGGCCCTGGAGAGAGTCCACACTGGTCAGGGGCCACTGTGGGAGACAGGAATGCTTGGGGCAGGGCTCTGGGCCCCACCACAGCCCTCACCACACAAGCCCCCCTTCTCACCTGTCTTATCTGCTGAGTTCCCACAAGCCACATCATTTGAAAATAGGATCGCCTTACTTTAAAAACACCACTGGCGAAAAGCACTGATCTATGAGTGCTTCTTCACAGGGGCCCTGTTGGCCTTTGGGGCAGAACAAGTCCTGGTCCCACAGGGCTGGACTGGATGAGGCATGCTTGGTCCCTGCCCAGTAAACGCTAGCAGCAGCCCCTAGTGGTCCTGATGACCAAATGAGGTGCAGGGAGTGGGGGGCAGGGGCTGGCCTATCCATCCAACTGAGAAGCACTTCTCCAACAACTGAGAGTCAAGACGTGGAGCAACCAGCCTAAAGCCATGGCACAGCAGGTGAGGCCAAGCCAAATCTCAGACAAACCTCATCAGGGCCTCAATTTCCCAGCAGTGGGCAGGAGGGAAGTAAGGGCCCTTTTCAGAGAGCCTTTTGTGGGGCACCCATGCCTTGAACCCCTGATAGCTGGAAGAACAAGCACCAGGTAGCCCCACTGTGGCCTGAACCCTCAGCGTCCGAGCACAGAAGACCCATTCTGGGGCCAGGCAAAGAAGCTGCGACCACCTCGGTGGCCCTCGGGGCAAGTGCCCAGCAGTTCCCAGGCCAGGGCCCCAGCTCCCTCCCAGCCAAGGACAATCACTCCATTGGCTAGGGTGGGGGAGAGGAGATTCACTGGCCCTGCCCAGCTTCTCCCCACCCGAACCCTCTCCTTAATGAGGCCATTGTCTGCCCAGGGTTCCCCCAACAGCTGGCTCCCACCCCTACCACTTCTGCCCTGGGTTTCCCCTCCACGGCCTGCCCTCCAGGACCTTCTAAGGGCTTCCTGACTTCCTTCCCTGCACCAACAGCACAAAGGTCCCTGGGGCCTCTCTGACCCATAGTTCCCCTTACAGGGCCGCACTTCCCTCTCCCAGCCTCTGTTTTTTAAATAATCAAAGATGCATGGACTGCCAATTCTTCTGTTTGGCGTGAGAGAGGGAGTTCCATCCTGTGAGTGTGCGATTCCAGCCAAAAGCAAAGAAATCTGCTCTTATATTCACGGGCAAATGAACCATCCTATGTTGATTTGTGGAAACATGGAGAATAACTTATGGAGCTTTAATAGCACCTTCCCAGACCCTGGGTGGTCAGGAGCCAGCGGAATAGAGAATAGCTATCAGCTGAAACATTTTGTAAATCTAGGGTTCCCAGGGCCCCCTGCAGCCACAGCCGGGGCTGAGAGAGTAGGGGCCCTGCACTGACTGCCTCCTGTGATTGCACAAAACTCTTTCAGCACTTACACTAGAGCACTTTTAAGAATCTTCAGGTACTTCTCGTTTAATCTTACCAGCCAATCTGCAAAAGGAAAGTCCCCATTTTGCAGATGGGGAAACTGAGGCATGAGGAGTTGTATCTTACCCAAGTTCCCAAATAAGCAGTTGAGACAAAAGCCTAATTGTAGGTGCCTTTGATTCTGTGTCCACTGCTCATTTTCTCCCCCACAGAGCAGCTTTGGGGCACCTCTCCACCCTGCACCAGGAACCCACTCTAGCTGTGATTAGAGGCTATCAGCTGGCTGTCCCTCTAGACCTCACACTTCCTGAGGGCAGTGGCCCAGCCAACGGGGCCAAACCACTGAAGCCCCGTTACTTGAGTCCCACCGAAGTATCTGCTCCAGCTCCAGGGCCCCCCTCCCCTGTAAAGCTGTTTGGGTCAGGGCTGGACAGGGTAGACCTGCTCCCAGCCCTTCTCAGATGCAAGCCACAAGTCACAGAGGAAATTCCTGGGTTCAAGTCCTGGCTTTGCTCTTTGGCTATGTGACTCTGGGCAAGTTGCTGAACTTCTCTAGGTCTCAAATTTCTCGTATTATATGGGGAAGATAATGTCTCCCTCCCAGTGCGGGTGGAATAATTAAATGAGGCAATGGATGGGAAAGCACAGAATATAATGCCAGGGACCTAGGATGCACTAAACAAGTGTTCAAGAGAGTAGGGGGAAGGGGGAGGTCTGCACAAGCTTAAAGGACTTGTCCATCACCCCCAGTCCCGTAGCAAGCATCTGATACCTCTCAGCTTACTCACTCAGTCCTCAATGGCTCTCCCCACAGTCACCCTACAGCCCTCCTGATCATTGCTGGGCCTCCCAAGAATTCCAAAAGAGCCCAAGAAAGGTTAAAGGAAGGTGGCTCCCACCTGAACCCACTTGGCTCCAAAGACTCCTTTCTTCTACTTCCTTCCACCAAGTATTCATTCATCCAATCAGTCATTCATTCATGCAGCATGTATCGAGCATCTCTTACATGATTAGCAGTGGGCTGGGAGCCAGAGAAATGGAGATGGACAAGACAAGTCTTGCCCTTGTGGAACCCTCAGCCTGCTGGGAAGCCAGAAACTGAAAAAAAAAAAAAAAAAAACCGACCTAGAGAGATGATGGCCAGGAGATGAGGATCGCATAAGGAGGTCTGGGGTTCTGTGAGTTCTCCCAGCCAAGAGGCCTGGACTACCTGGAGCCTTGACAGGGATCCTATAAGGCACTAGAGTTGTCATCTTCATTGTATAGATGAGGAAACTGAAGCACAGACAGGTTAAATAACTTGCCCAAGGTCAAGGAGCATTGCTGAAATTAGAATCCAGTCCCGCTCCAGAGTTCATGGTCTTTTTTTATTATTATTTAATATTTGGCTGTGCCTCCCAGCATGCAGGATCTTAGTTCCCTGATCAGGGACCTAACCTGTGCCCGTTGCAGTGGAAGCATGGAGTCTTAACCATTGGACCACCAGGGACGTCCCCAGAGTTCGTGGTCTTAACCCAAACATGTGGGTGCCTCTCTGAGATGCTTCTAGCTGAGTTGCCCACTAGCCACAGCCTCAGGGCTCCCAGGTGTGCTGGGGACCCAGGGTGAAGAGGGGACTGTTACTTGTCCTTCTCTCCATCCCAGCCCTGTCCAAAGAATATCAGCCATGCCCACCTTCCACCTTACTTCCTGCTGTACCTCAGACAGGCATTCTTAGAGCTAGACCAAGACCCAGGCCGGGGACAAGTCTGGCCTCTCCTATTTTTGCAGAACCACATGAGATCCAGGACAAATGGAAAACCTGTTGGTGTCCAAGCTCCTGGCAGGGAAGACTAGGTCACCTCCCTGGCCTCTCTACTCAGTGGCAGTAAACCCAGGCCCTCCAAGACAAGGCCCCCACTGCCCCGAGATCCTGAGCAGGCCTTCCTGAACTGCTGCCCAGAGACAGGTTGTGCAGCAGGAAGGGGGGCGCGGCTACGGGCCTGTGGGATATATGTTGACTTTGAAGTTGACAAAACTAAAATGCTGGAAAGAAAAACAGTGCTGTCAGTGTGATAGGAGAGCACTGGACTGGGAGTCAGGAAGGTCAAGTTCTAGTTTCCTCTTACAGAAAGTGGTGGGGGGTGGGAGGATGCTGGGGGACAGTAGTCATGGGTTCCCCCTGGCACTAACAGTTCTCTTCATTTCACAGACCACTCACCCTGGGCTTTTTGCTGAGCACTCAGCAGCAGTTGCTGTGAAGACAGGTATCCCAGCAGGGGAACGCTGAGACTGCAAAAGGCAGGTAATTCCAGGAGGCTCTGGAATAAAGACGAGATTCAGTCTCACATCCTCAGGCATCACATTCCCCCAGGGGGGAAGGCAAGCTTGTGCTGGCAAGACCTCCACACAGCCAGGGACAGGGACTTCCCTGGTGGTGTAGCAGCTAAGACGCTGCACTCCCAATACAGGGGGCCCGGGTTTTGTCCTAGGTCAGGGAACTAGATCCCATATGCCCCAACTAAGACCTAAGCAGCCAAATAAATAAATAAAAATAAATATTAAAAAAAAAAAGCTGGGGACAGAAGAGGTCCCACCTTGGGCCAAGAACAAAGTCAGCCTCATCTCCATCATCATCCCAAAGCCCTTCGTTTTCATTATTCTCAAGATGGCCCCGTGGAGAATGCAGGACAGAGACTGCATTCCTCACTTCACAGATGAGGAAACTGAGATTCAGGGTGTGGGAGGACTTGCTATTAAGCTGAAAACACACAACTGAGATCTCCCAGCTCCACGCATGGCGCACTCCCCCACTGGGACACGCTGCCACCCCCAGAGCCCTTGTAGGGGCATGAACGTGGCAGATCTCTCGCTGTGGCTCTGTTCTAGGGCTCATCACACAACTACTATACGCCGGGCGCTCTGCTACGTGCTTCTCTCATCTGGTATCCAGTACATCTTCACCACCACCCAGTAAATAAATGTTACTAACCACATTTTGCAAATAAACAAATTCAGGTCCAAAGTCCAACAGACATATGTCCAAAGACACACAGCTAGGATGTGGCTGGAATTCACCACCAGTCAGTCTGACTCAAAGCCCTGACTCCTCCCACTACGCTTCACTGCTTTCACGAGTCCACATTCTCCACATGGGCCAGGATAGACACTCTTTCCATGTACACCTGGCCCACAGCAGGTGCTAGCTAAATGTTAGTTCATGAAATCATTTTTCCCATGACTAAAGATTAAAAGGAACAAAGGAGGCTATTTCAAACAGATAAAAATTACAGTCCAACCAGAACACATAATAATCACAAAACTTTATGCTGCTAACAATGCAGCTTCAAAGTGTAAAAAGCAAAACTGAATCAAATGAGACAAAAAAGAAAAATTAACAAACCCACAAAGTAGATTTTATACACCTCTATCAGAAATGAACAGAGGAAATAAGCCAGTGGTTCTTAAATTTTTTGATCTCAGGACCTCTTTACACCCTTAAAAATTGAAATTTTAAATTAAAGAACTTTTGTTTATATAGATTTATACCTATTAGTATCTACCATGGTTAAAATGAAAACTGAAAAAAAATAATTCATTTCAAACAACCATAGTACATCCATTATGTTAACAGAAATAGCAAATTATGTGAAAAATAATTATATTTTACAAAACAAAAAAAATAGTGAAAAGACTGGCACTGTTTTGCACTTTCGCAGTCTCATTCATGTCTAGGTTAATAGAAGACAGTCATATATCACCTGTATTCAATCTGTTGTTACATGTTGTTTGGGTTGACATATGGAGAAAATCTAGCTTTACATAGAAATGTAAAAAAGAGAGTATTTTAATAGCCTTTGAGATATTATGGCTATCAAATTGATACTGCCAAAATATTGACATGTGGCAATTCTTTCAATGTTGGTTGTAATGTAGAATCTGAATCCACATCAATAAACTTTTCTTACTCAACAAAATAAAATCCTTAAAATTCATTGGTCTGTCTTGCACTTTGAGTAGATCTTCAAATTACGTACAATTTTGGCCTTGTAGACTCCCTAAAAGGCACTTGGGGACCCTCAAGGGAACCCTGACCACAAGGAGAACCACTGAAGTAGGCACTGAAAAGGCAGGAAAATAGGGACTTCCCTGGCGGTCCAGTGGTTAAGAATCTATGATCCCAATCCCAGGGATCCTGGGTCCGGGGAATAAGCTCTTGAACAAGCTCCCACATGCTGCAACTAAGACCCCATGCAGCCAAAAAGAAAAGAAGAAAAAATGTAGGTTTTGATAACATTAACTAGCCAGGTGTTTGTTGGCCCCACAGCTTGAGGGATCTTAGCAAGGAGTCCTAACCATTGGACCACCAGAGAATTCCCCATAATTAGCAAGTCCAATCGAAGAGTTATCTGTGTAGAACTTTGCTCACAACAAACCATGAGTACACATTGTTTTGAACAAGCAGGTTCCTCCATCAGCTGGGGGAAACGTGTGCCTGGACAGACAGCAGACGCTCCCGGATGGACAGATGTCCAGCATGCCAAGTGTTTCGCCCAGCTGCCCTGGCCCTGGAGCAGGCTTATCAAGAAGGGAGACCATGTCAGAGCACAGCCCCCTTCTTTCTCTGGCACCAGGGCCAGAGTAATCCGCCGGCCTGGCCAAAGAGGGAGAGCTTCCCTGAATGGCTGCCCCAGGGTCAGCCCCCACCCGGGTTTGGTTCTTATGAAGGGCTTCCCACCTCAGTTTCATCACGGGCCCCATATCCAGAAGCCTCAGGGGCCCTCAAGGCAGAATTGTCAGGTAAAGCCTACCCATCTTCCTCTTCCAGGAGGTTTCCAGCCTCGCCCCTCTGCCCTTCAGAGGCCCTGGAGCTGCCAGGTACAGACGCCCCCGGCTCTCAGACCATGTGTAGTTCTTATGTAAGCAACCCAGAAACAATGCTTCACTCTGTCCAGGCCAGGCACTGGGATGCCAACAAACAGCACAGGAGACCAGCTGCCCAGGGAGCCAGCACCTTGTTCAACCACCTGGGAGCCCCAACACTCTTGCCAGTGCCCAAAACCAGACTTTCCCCAGAGTAGAGAAGCTCTGCCAAGCCCAGAGCAGGGGGTGAGTGGTAAGCTGGAGTGCAGGGAGCAGAACTACTGCTCAGAATCCCAAGCCGGAGCCAGGGCCAAGGTGTCCGAGGGAGCTTTCAGAGCACACACCACAGTTATATCCTAAAATCACACATCCCTTGGCGAGCTAACATTCCTGGATGCCTGTTATGTGCTGGCATTGTGCAGGAGGCTTTCTTTCCATGCACCACTTTGTTTGCCCCTCACAACATCTGCTGAAGAGGTTCTATTTCAAAACAAGGAAATGAAGGGTCAGAATAGCTAAGTATGTGCCCAAGGTCGTCACTCATAGAGTGTGCACTCAGATGGGAACCTGGCTCTTTCTGTCTGCAGAGTCCAAGACCTTGCACCACTACTCCACTACACTGTCTGACCCTGCAGGGAACGGCCCTTCACCTTCTGAGTGGTCATCCCAGAACCTCTCATGCCGGAGTTGGGAGAGGGAGAAATGGGAGGAAAGTGTGTTCCTGGACATCAAAACAACAGAGGGCTGTTCCACCCGAGGGCTGTTCCACCCGAGGGATCTGCCTAATTTTCCTTTGCCTCCTCAGCCATGTCTTGTGTCTTTTTCTCAAAACTAGATCAGATGAGGCAGGCCCGATGTCTTTTGTATCTCTGTATCCCCGTCTGTGGGATACACATCTCAAGCTTTGCACACAGTAAGTGGTGTGTGAGTGTCATCTGACTATTAAGAGAAGTGGTCCTTACTGCTCTCCACTAGCACTGCAAGGATAGATCCGTGGGAAGATGGGAGCCTTGGAGACATTCAGGAGAATGGGGTGGGAGGATTTGAGGGCAAGAGTGTAGGGAGCAAGTGCCCCAGAACTTTTTCCCCTAGCTCAGAGCACCCCAAACCCTGCTACAAGACTCCTCCCCAGGGTACCCTCCCCAACAAAGGCTGGGGAGTCAGGTTTTCAGTTAGGTTCTCAGGAAGGAGCCTACCATCCCACCCCACCTCTGAGCCTCTTAACCAAAGCTCCTCCCACAGAAAGCCAATGGAAGGCAGGATCCAGATGGACCGTTAACATTGGGTCCCTGAAACCCTGCCCCTTCTCTGATGCCTCCCTGGATATCCTCCTCAATTCCTTCCTTCTCTAGGCTCCCAGAGGAGATACACTCTCCTCCCTCAGCATTTCCTACTCTAGGCTGAAATTTATCTTAGAGCTGAATAGTTCCCTGGTCTTTGGAACCAAACATCTGGATTCAAATCATGGCTCCTTCATCTGTTAGCAAGGTGACCAAGGGCCAGTTACTTCACTTCTCTGAGTCTCCCTCCCCACCCCACTCCCACCCCTCTACAGACACACAGATTCACTAAGCCTACAGACTCAGAATCCAGAACCCCTGGTCATGACCTGGCTCTGACTCTTGGAATCAGATCTGGATTCAGGTCCTGGCTCCAATCCCTACTTAATCTTTTTAGGTCAGTGCCTTTATCTGTAAAGCACAGATAGTAGTAGTACCTACCCATCTTATGCCATTATTGTGAGAATTAAATGAGGTAGTTTATGTAATGTGGTCAGAAAGACTTGACACATGGGAAGCACCCAATAAGTATTAGCCATCACTGGAAATAGTTGATAAGGTTATGAAGTGCTGTGCAGTGTCTGAGGCACTAAGTAAGTGCTCACTAAACAGCAGGTATGGTTATCTTGGCCCCCACTAAGCTGGGATGTCCGGGAGGTGGGCTCTGGATCACATCCACCTCTGATTCCCCAGCAGTCAGCACAGCTGCCCGGAGCCAGGCAGGAACTCCACAAATGCGTGAGCCCTGGGGGTGAAGCACTCGCCCGGCTGGACCAGGAGGGTGTGAGCAGCCAGAAGACTCCTGCCGGGAAAGGGGAGAACCCAGGTGTCAGGAAAGAGAAAACAGAGCAGAGGGGTACAGGCCGAGACGGAGAGATAACCAAGTGAAGTGAGTGAGAAAAGGAACAGGAGAGGCTGTGTCGGAGAGAGATAAGGAGACGGCTAGAGACGAGGAAAAAGCCTAGGGAGGTGAAGGAGTCCTGGCGAGAGGCGCAAGGCGAGGCTGGAGCACTGGCGGGGGAGCAGGCGAGCGGGAGAGGGGCGCACGAGCGGGCGGGACTCTGGGCGGGACGCGCGGGCCCCAGGGCAGGAGGGGCCGAGGGGGCGCCACTCTGCCTCCCCGCCTTGGGGCGGGGGCCGGGCGGCCGGAGATTGGCTGCGGCGCGCGGCGAGGCCGGGGCTGGAGCCCCAAGGTGGGAGGCGCCAGGATCACTCGGTGCGCCCGGGAGCGGAGCGAGGCTGCCGTCCACTTGGGCGACCTCAGCGGCAACGGAGTGTCGGGGGCCTGCGCAGCCATGCGGGCGGCGGCCGGGGGCGCGCGGGCGGCCGTGCTGGCTCTGCTGCTGGGGGCGCTGCACGGGGCGCCGGCGCGGGGCGAGGAGTACGACTACTACGGCTGGCAGACCGAGCCGTTGCACGGGCGCTCGTACTCCAAGCCGCCCCAGTGCCTCGACATCCCCGCCGACCTGCCGCTCTGCCACACGGTGGGCTACAAGCGCATGCGGCTGCCCAACCTGCTGGAGCACGAGAGCCTGGCCGAGGTGAAGCAGCAGGCGAGCAGCTGGCTGCCGCTGCTGGCCAAGCGCTGCCACTCGGACACGCAGGTCTTCCTCTGCTCGCTCTTCGCGCCCGTCTGCCTCGACCGGCCCATCTACCCTTGCCGCTCGCTGTGCGAGGCTGTGCGCGCCGGCTGCGCGCCGCTCATGGAGGCCTATGGCTTCCCCTGGCCCGAGATGCTGCACTGTCACAAGTTCCCCCTGGACAACGACCTCTGCATCGCTGTGCAGTTCGGGCACCTGCCCGCCACCGCGCCTCCAGGTAGCGCTCCCGCCCCCGCCCCCTGCGCTCCGACTGCCCCTGGGTACCCGTGAGCCGGACCCCAATGGATGCCACAGCCCTCTAGAGGTGCCACCTCCTCTAGACACACACACACTCAGAGTCTTTGCTCAGCCCTGCATGTCCCCCCGAAGCCTTCCAGCCTTCCCCTCCCGCCATGGCCTGCCAGAGTAGTGCCTCCTTGCGGCTCTGGACGTTCAAACTGGTTCTCTCCCATTCCAACTGCCCCTGAAACCTCTCCTGGCTTTCCCTCGCAGCTTCCACCTTCCTAAGCTTCTGGAATCCCAGGGGTGTGGGGGCAGTGCTGTCACTTCATCCTGAGGCCTCCAATAAATGCCTTATCACCCCTCTCAGCCCACAGATACCCAGGGTTGCTAAAGATGCCTTTGGCCTCAGCAGCCCTGGACCCCTACCTGTGTTGGGATTTGGGGAGGGGCGGAGGCTAGGGGAAATGATGTAGCCAAAGACTGGGGGCCAAACGCAACTCTGGGCTATGGTTTCCACCCTGCCCCTATTTTCTGCACCTGGGAACCCTATATTCTCCCACTCTTTCCCCAGTGCCCCAGGCAGTCAGACCCCTGGGTAAGGCTCAGAGCAGAATGGTGAGCAGGGTGCCAGGCTCTGCCCCTAACAAGGAGACCTTGGGCGAGTTGAGCCTCTGTCTCCTCATTGTTAAATAGGAAGCAATCTCAGGTTCCCCAAACTTCTAGACTCTTAAGTGCCACCTTCCTCCCCACCCCCATCCCATTACCCCTCATTCCTCTCTGGTCTCAGCCTCCCCTTCACTGTGCACCCCCCTCATTCTTCTCCCCACTGTCTGCTAACCTCCTTTCAGACAGAGTAAGCCCCTGTTGGACACCAGATAGGAGAATAAACAGTGGCACCAGGAAAGGAAGCTTCGCCTGGGTGGCTGATATGAGAATCCAGGAAGCCCCTGGCTCTGGGACTCTCCCAAGGGGCAGCACTGCCCCAGTTTTCACCTGACCCGGCCCCCCAAAAGCAACTGAACCCCACCACACCCCACCCACCGCTCAGAGCTAACCTCACCCATGCTATCCCAATCCTATGCACCCACATGGGACCTGAGAGTCGAGGTTGGGTGGGGGTCTTGTGACCAGAGAGTGGTGAGAGAAGGCAAACTCCCTATTCTTGGGTTAGAAATGGGACCAGGAAAGGAGAGACACCGCTCAAGAAGAAACAGCACAGTCCCCAGCAGGGATCCTGGCAGGGCTCTTTTATTCTGGTTTTCTTGGAGCTCAAACTTGGAAGGCAGGGAAATCCCATTCTTAGAGTCCCACCTGGCTCTGCCCTCCCACTCCCACCCTCTTTGAGCCCCTCGCCCTGCCATGATGGGGCGGCCTGCCAGGAGGCAGACACACAGAGACAGGCCAGGCGCACATGATGGCCGCAGCTGCCAGGGTCATGGGGCAGCCGTGCCTACCTGGTCAGTTTCGTCCCTTCACAACCTCGTCTCTGGAATCTCACAACCACTCAGTGAGCATGATCATTACCATCATCCTGATTCCTGATGGGGAAGTGGAGGCTTGGGAGGCGGAGGTGGCTGGTCAGTGGGGGAGCCTGAACCCTAAGTTTGGCTCTTTGGCCTCTGATCCCCTCACTCTATCCCTGCTTCTCTCTTCAGTGACCAAGATCTGTGCCCAGTGTGAGATGGAGCACAGTGCTGACGGACTCATGGAGCAGATGTGTTCCAGCGACTTCGGTGAGTGTAGAGCCCATGTGGCCACTGCCCTCTCCCCAGAGAAATACACTTTTTTTCTTTTTGGCATCCCAGGGACTTCAGAAGCCACTCCCCAAGGCCATGGTCCATCCCTAGCCAGGGCTCTTGCAGCCTTTCCTTGACACTGCCTACAGAAGGGCCTCCAGGGCTGGATTCTCTTTGTGGGAGGCAGGCTTGGTCCAGAGATGGATGGGGGCAGCAGAGGGGAGAGATGGGCTCCAGGGCGGAAGTGCAGCCCCCTGGCCCCCGGGCACCTCTGCCTAGTACCTGATGCATCTCTGGCTGGGGGTGCTGTGGTCCCCGGCCCCACAGCTTCATCCTGGAGCCTCCTCATTCCTGGGGCAGTCAGGACCTGGCTCCCATGCAGACCACACAGCCCGGCCTGTGGTCTTTGCCCGGTTGGTTCCCGTTTTGTGCCTTAACCTCATTGTCTCTAAAAAAGAGAAAGCAACAAAACCCTTCCTGTAGCAGGTCTTTTATGTTGTTAGTCTGTTTGGGAAGAGAACATTATTACTGCAAGGTGTGTGTATGTCCAAGAGAGAAAAAGAGCGGGTGGGAGAGAAAGAAGATTTTTATAACAATGTCTCTCCCTGGGTGGCCAAAGCTACTCTCTGGCTTCTCCCAGAGATGGGGATCCAGAGGCCCAAAGAAGGAGGATGCTACCCTACGTGACCACGCCCTGCTCTATTAGGCTCTTTAATCACCTCGCCCACTAGCCACACACTCCACAAACATCCTACAAACTCCTACACATACCGCAGACATCCTCTTATACACAAAAACGTGCAGCAGCACCACACTACACGGTCACACACACACATAGAGGTGACTGCAGCGCTTCCCGACCCTGCATGTCACACTGGGGAAAGCAGCACGTGCTGCAGAGCAGCCCCTCCCCGGAGCTGGCATTTACCAGCCCACCACTGCTCCAAACACCCTCCACACACATGCACACACACACAGCCAGAAATCCTATTTGGAAGCATCCATCCCCAGAGATCACGAAGTCCAGCCTTCCTGCATCACAAGGACCCCCTCCACCAAACGCTCCCTCCAAGTGGTTATCTCCACCCCCAATATTTTCCCTTCCCTGGGGAGCCCACGCCCAAGTTCACTCCCCAAGGAGAGCTCTCCACCCTGCACCTGGTATCATGGAAAGGCACAGCCCAGATCTCAGTTCAAGCCAGGCTCTAGAATTCAGGCCCATCACCACCTCTCCAAACCTCATTTCCCCACCACACCCATTCATGTCAGGATGAAAGCCGATAATGTCTGCACAAGTCCAGCACCTGGTGGGAGCTTCGTAAGTATACATGCGGAAGCTCCATGTCTCCAAGGCCCAGGCCTGGAGCTTCAGGCAGAGCACCAAGCATGGGGTCACCAGCATCCTAAGCAAGCCTGATGGCTCTCATGGCTGACCCCCTGTCCACCCCCCACACACAGTGGTCAAAATGCGCATCAAGGAGATCAAGATAGAGAATGGGGACCGGAAGTTGATTGGAGCCCAGAAAAAGAAGAAGCTGCTCAAGTCGGGCCCCCTGAAGCGCAAGGACACCAAGAGGCTCGTGCTGCACATGAAGAACAGTGCTGGCTGCCCCTGCCCACAGCTGGACAGCCTGGCTGGCAGCTTCCTGGTCATGGGCCGCAAAGTAGACGGACAGCTGCTGCTCATGGCCGTCTACCGCTGGGACAAGAAGAACAAGGAGATGAAGTTCGCAGTCAAGTTCATGTTCTCCTACCCCTGCTCCCTTTACTACCCCTTCTTCTATGGGGCAGCAGAGCCCCACTGAAGGGCTCTTCTCTGCCCCACCCAGCCATGCCCTGTCCTCGGTCCCCATCCCTGGGGCACTCTCTCCTCTGCCCACCTGGCCTCCCCCTCCCCAGGCTGACCTAGCCCTTGCCACAGGGTGGTTCACGCAGAGCTGTGCAGGTACAGGCACTAAGGGATGGACACGGAGCCAGGCTGTCCTTGACTGAGGGGTTCTGGGGTTCTTGGAGGTTTGCTCCCAGAGAACCAGGCCTTTCTCAGTTCAGGGGAAGCCCCAGGCTCTCAGAAAGTAAGCAGAGAGAAGAAAGCAAGGGAACGGCGCAGGGGCTCGGAGCAGCCTGAGGTGGCGGCTTCCAGGGGAGCCCGTAGTGTCAGCCCGTCTGTTGCAGTGGGGCCTCACCCGGGAGAGGGAAGTCTTGACATTGGGCTACTTGGGGGACAGTTCCCGGACCCCATGCCCCTTCATGTGTCCTCATCATAGCCCCCAGAGGAAAGAGTCATGGTGCCCTCCAGCCACACTTTCCCACCTCCCCCATCTCTGCCTGTCTCCTTCCCCACTGGACTGGGGAGAAGCCCAGCCCAGCCCCCTCCCAGAAGCTCGCTCCTCAGCCTCCGCGTGTCCCTATATCCTGATGACCATAAATTATTGCTTCTGCTGCGAGGCCATAGGTACTAGACTGATGCAGGTAGGATTTGATTTTCTATTTTTTTTTAAGTTTTTAATTAAATCAAAGAAAACAAACAGTTGATTTTGAGCAGGTGATTTCTTTGTCAGCCAGTTCCAGGAGGGAGGGCGAGGGGCCATTCAGAAGGGACTTTGAGAAAGAGGCCTTTTTGTAACCCACGGTCTGTCCACACAGACATACTTGGAATGCCTAAAAAGAGCAATTCCCATGTTTTTGCAGGATCCACTGAGAACACACAGCAAGGGTCACCCTTCTTATCCCCACAATGAGCCTAAGCGAGCGATGGGGATGACTATCCTTTTGTCTCAGAGGAAGGACAGAGATGCCAAGTTCCCCAGCCTTCTCCCACACTCAGAAGGTTCCCGTGGTCCTGCAGCACCTCCCTGACATGGGCAGTGCCCGCTCCAAGGAGCCCCCAAGAGGCTGGGCCACAGGGAACTACTATGAAGGGCCAGAGGCCTAAACTTGTCACTCCCACCCCTTAAGAGCTCAGACACCCCTGGACACTGGACGTGTAGCAGATGGTGGCGTGAACAGGTGCTACTCCAAGCTGGTCCTTGGAGCATCAGTGTTGCCTGAGCTGGTGAGAACTGCAGCAGCTCAGGCCTTTAACACTTTGAAGCATTTGGGGAGCTTTTACAAAATACTAGGCCCTAAGCTAAAGCAATTAAACCTGAACCTCTGGAGGGTGCTCCAAAATCAGCATTTCCAGGTGCCCCCTGGGTGGTGTGCAGCCAGGGCTGAGAACTTCCATCCAGATAAGCCAACAGCTGAGGCTGGAGGAGGGCAAAGGGCTGAGCTTCTTCAGGCTGGAGCAGTCCTGTTCCTGCTTGCAGGGAGAGGACCAGCTCTAACGCTTCCAGGGGCTTCTTCGGTGAGCTCAGGGCAAAGGGAGGCTGCTACCTTGAGCTGGATGAAGCAGCAAGGGGAGAAGCCTTGAAATGGAGGCGACAGGCTACTGTCACTCAAATGTCCAGAACATGGGAGGGATGATGCCAGGAAAGCATCCTGGGGTACCATCAGCAGATGCTGAGGGACAGGGCAGATGTACCGAGCAGGGGGGCCGCAGACACCCCTAGACTGCTTTCCCCACCAACTGGGGTTCAGCTGGGATGCCAAGTCCAATCAAGACCTGCTGCTCCTCCTAAACAATGGAGCCACGTTCTCTCTCGAGATGAGGAAAAACCCTGGCTTGCTCCCGCAGCTCTCAGAGAAGCGAGAAACGAAGAGGCCAGTGCCAGCTAACAGGTGGTCTGACAGCCGGCCATAAATCACCTCCCTGGCAGTCAGGTGGCCCCACCACAGGTCAGGAGCGGCAGAGGCCCGCTTGTTTCTCCTTCCTCTGAGGACACCGCTGCCACCCACCCTCGCCCAAAGCCTGCCCAGCCCACCTGGCTCCCTGAATCCACCCCTTGTCTCCCAGCCTCCTACCCCAACCAAATATTTATGGACACTTCTATGGTCAACCAGGACCAGGAATTATTTTTCCACTGAATACACAGGGCTTGGGCTGCCTCTGGCCGGAGCACAATACTGACCTCTGTCAGGTGCTGGCAGCCCGTGAGAGGGAGCGGGCGAGGAGGGGCTCCCTGAGCCCATCCTGGGAGGCCCCAGTAAGGCGCTCCTCACCCTACAAAGGCAGCAGGCTCCGCTCTACCTCACCTCTGTCCCCAACACCTGCTGTCAGAGCCCCCAGGACTCTCTTTCCTGGGACCAGACACCCAAGAGGCCCAGCAAGGCCTGAGCCCTTGCTCATTCTGTCCAGCCACAGAACACTCCCTCCTGGCCAGCCTGAGACAGGCGGCAGGGCCGCCCCGCGAGCATCTGCACTGCGTGTCAGTGACTGGGGGGAGCAGAAACCCCCAGAGACAGCGGGGCTTCCCCATGCAAGGGGGTCTGGAGCTGGGAGGTCCACATCCCAGGCTCGTTCTGTCTTCCTGCTCTGCCTGGGGTGGGGGGGATGGGAGGGGTACCTCCTCCTCCCAACTTCTCAGCCACATTCCAGGGAGCAAGGCAGGGAAGGGCTAAGAGCAAAAGCTGCCCGTGAGCTGCCTCTGGCCCTTTTGATCAGGAAAACAGTAATTTCCCAACAAGTCCCACCTGGTAGTTTTCCACTTCTTGCTCACCAGCCAACATTCAAGTCACATGGCGAGCCCCAGTTGCAAGGGAGCAAGGAAGTCAAGTGTTTCAGTTGAGGACAAAAGGAGCGTTCTGATAGTGAACAGAAGGGATTCAGGGAAGGCCTCCAACACTCAGGATCGGGTGAGAGAGGCGGCAGAGCCCAGTCTGGGTTCCAATGCTGTGACCTAACGACCGTGTGACACTGGGACCACCGCCCAGCCGGAAAATGGAGTCATCGTGTCTACTTCACAGGGTGGCTGAGCGTTAAGTGGAGAAATGCGTGAAAAAATACCTGGAAACAAGGCCCAGCATTTAGAAAATGTTCATTAAATAGTCATTAGTATTTTTATTAACCAAAGGCTTTGACCTAGCACAGTGCTTACGCAAAATAAGTGCTTATTAAAGTTCTAATTGATTTGTTAACCAACTAAGAAATGCTTCTGGCAGGAAGGCAGGAAAGGCAGGAACATCTAAAGGCCATAACTGTTACTTCTAGAAGGGGGAGAGTCTACATTTGGGGTTTTGTATCCCAGAAAACACATACCCAGGTATGTAGGGCAGTAGAGGGGAGAGACATATAATACCACAGTAGCACTCAATATATCAAGCCCATTAATATATAAATAACCAAGTACTTAGGCATTCTTACTTAAACGTCCCAGTGTAGGTACTATTATCATCCCTATTTGTTATTTTTTAATTAATTGTTTAATTTGGCTGCACTGAGCAGCATGCAAAATCTCTAGTTCCTTGACGAGGCACTGAACGTGTGCCCTCTGTGGTGGGCAAGTGCAGATCCTAACCACTGGACTGCCAGGGAATTCCCCGTCCCCACATTCATGATGAGGCTCGGTGGCAAAGGACCCACTTGCAACGCAGGAGACCTGGGTTCGATCACTGGGTCGGGAAGATCCCCTGGAGGAAGAAACGGCAACCCACTCCAGTATTCTTGTCTGGGAAATCCCATGGACAGAGGAGCCTGGTGGGCCACAGTCCACAGGGTCACAAAGGAGTCAGACGCGACTTAGCAACTAAACAACAACAATTTTAATGATGAGGAGGCTGAGGTTCAGTGAAGTTAATGAACTTACTGATGGACACACAGCTGTACTTAGCAGTGTGATGAGGATTTGACCCCCACGCTCTAACCCTGGGAACTACTGCCTACAAGGGGCAAAGCTGAAGACAGGTGGGCATGATCGGTGTGGAGGCAGCTGTGCTTCTGCCACCCTGCCTCACAGGAAGATTTCGGGGGGCCCCTGCTCAGATCCCACCCCAAGGGCCCTGCGAGCAGCAGAGAAGCCAGTCTTGAACACCCCCCTCACTCCTCCTCCCCTCTCAACCCCGTCAGCATCCAGCCTCTTGGGTCCCACAAAGGAAGCTCTCATCCCACAAGTGTTCAGTTGGCTGTAATCCTGGCTAAAGTTCACTCCTTGGGAAATCCAATGTGGGGGGTGGTTGTTGCTGGAATGTGTGTGGCTGGGACCCAGTGTCCCAGCCCAGACAGCAGGCTCTGCTGGGGCCAGGGGGATCCGGAGTCCCCAGCCCCCAGCTGTGCCCGAGAATGGAATGTGCTGCTCTGGGTGTTGAAAACGACTCAGCCAGGGAGGTGGGGCAGTGCTGGGAGCTGGGGGAGCTCCTGCCACAAGACTGCCTCTGTTCCCCTGGAGGCTGAGCCCACTTCGCTAGGGCTGGTGGTGGGCAGGCCCCTTCCATTAGCTCAGCGTCTCAGAAACTCCTGGAGTGTGTGGGGGCAAGGCAGAACAGAGGGTAGGTGACAGCCAGGACTGCTATGGTGACCCAGTTTTTCTCTGGTGCCTAGAAGCACCTGTGACACAGTTCACACCAGGGCTCCATGGTTCACTAGCTATGTGACCTTGGGCAGGTTATTTCACTCCACTTACTCACTGGTTAAGTTAATAACAGAACCTAGCTTTGGGGACTCTCATGAGGTTTAAATGAGATGACACACTCCACACACTGCCCACTACAAGTGCTCAATAAACACAGGTACTATGATCGTAGAGCCACCAGCTGCAGGAGAGATGCTGGAGCCAGGGCCCCTTGATGCCTCGAAGGGTCCATGGAGACAAAGCGATGATACTGGTGCTTCTCTTGGCTTCAGCTCTGAGGGCCAAGTGACCAATGACCACAAATCCGGAAGACCCCAGAAACCAGGGCCAGTTCAAGGTCTGCCAAGGATCACTGGAGACTGCTCCCCACCATGAGCAGCCCACAAAAAATGATGGACAGAATCCTCAACCCAAGTCAGGCTGTGGGAGCTGGCTGTCCATCCAGGTCTGCCCAGCAGGCCCCAGGGCCATCCTAGACCTGGCTCCCGTCCCCTCACTGGGTCCCCGAGAACAAACCAGAAGACATCTTTAAAGCCAGGCATCCAGGTCTACAACAGACAATCTGCCTTCTAGGCTATGCCGCCTTCGGTGCTGTCTACGCTGCAGACCCCAGAGAGCTGGAAGGCGCCACCCACTCCTCGTAAAGCCCTCCACGGCTCCATCCCCCATTTCCCAGTGGCACCCGCACTCTAAAGCTGTCCACTGCTGGCCTGCTCTGAGGCCCTCACATGCACCTCAAGGGGACAAGAAGGTACCCTCCCTTCTTCACTGACCCCAGATGAAAACCTTGTTTCTCACGCCCCTGAATCCTACGTCCTGAGAGCTCCTCAAGCTATAGTCTGTACTCCACCAACATTAGACTTGTTTTCATTTTCCCAACATAAAATATTGACTCTGCTTTTTCAAACTACAGTCTAGCCTCATTCTTTCCTGAATAATAATCTATAATTATTCTCTGGTTTTAAAAAAATCGCTGTTCTAAGCCATGCGGGGCAGAGTTGTTTTGCTATTCCTGAAGACTGCCAGGAAGAGAGAAATAAGTTAGCGTTTATTGAGCATTTACTATGTGCCAGGCACCTAACTTCCCACCTAAAGTGGACTGTCTTATTTAATCCTCACAGCAACCATATGAGATAAGACCACTCTCCACCCACTTTACAGATGAGGAAAGCAGCACAGACAGGCTTGGGGCAAGCCCCTCCCTGTAGCAACTCACTCCAGCGTGGGTGCAGTCAATGTAGAATAGGCCAAGTGTGGAGCTGGCCCATCACAGCACCTGCCTTTACTGCCGCTGGGATGCTCCCTGGCTAGTGCACACTGCTCCGGCTCTGAGCAAAGCCCTCTGGCTTCATCCTCCAATGTGGTGGGAACCGCATGCTCATGCGGATGCAGTGTGGCTCCCGCAGTGAGGGGCTGGACTGGATTAACTCCAAGTATCCCTCCAAGTGACCAACCGGGCCACATGCCCTCCACGAGAAGAACTTCCTTCCTGGGCCTGTGCTACCACTCTGTGCTCTTTTGCTCAAAGACCCTATTTTCCACTCCTCCAGCATTTCCTCTGGACTACCAAGCTGCTGAAGCCACTTTGGTACTAAGTACTGTGAACATGCTCTTCTGTAAAAACTGCCAGAGCAAGGTTCTGGCTGCTTCCCTGCCTCCTGGGGCTCCTTGGGAGCTGCTGGGGCTCTGCCATACCAGGGGGAGGGCCCAGACCGAGGCCTCAGTGCAAGGACTCCCCAGGCATCGCCATCCAAGGTGCACGTGCACGGGGTCATGAGGATGTGGCTGCAACCTGACCTCGACCCCAAGGCAGAGTCCCTCTGCCCCCTCCTTTACTGCCTCAGGCCTACGGTCTGAAGACACCACTCTGCAAGATTCCACGCCAAACCTTTTGCAGCCACCACTTAACTTCCCTGGGCCTCAATTTCTTCCTCTGTAAAATGGGAAGAAAAACAGAACCTACCTCATAGGGCCATCTTAAGGATTAAATGAAATAATGTGTATGAAGTGCCTCTCGTGGTGCCTGGTGCCCAGCAAACAAACACCCCCCTACCAACCCCCTACCCCTAGAGCACTGCTCCCACTTCCCATCTCACAGCCAATCCTCTTTCTGGCTGGTTCTCAGCCTCCCCCAGAGCTGATCCTTTCCTGCTTTCTCAGAGGGATTAGCTAAAATCTTTCCATTCTAAAGCCTGTGTGGCTTAGCATTTACTGAGTCCTGGTCCTAACCCCAAGCCCTGGCCCTCACAATGTGGTCACAAGACGGCACCTCAAGTCAATCCGACAGGCATCTCGCTGAGCACCTCCTGCGCAAGGCACAGCTTTCCTCCAACCCCAGCTCACACACGACCTCAGCCTCCGTGGCCCCTCCGCCCCGTCCTGAAGACACAGCCCAGGCCTGCAAACCTGGCCAGCACTGGGGGGCACCTGGCTCTCTAGCCTCAGGGAGAGGGGGCAGGCAAGGACCAGAACGAAAACATAGGAAGCTTGAGGCCTTTTTATTGACAATTCTCCATATACAAAGACATCCTTGTAGTTCCTCTCCAGTGTAAATAAAGCATGAGCACTTAACTCATATCTCAACAGGACCAAGGAGCTTGAGGAAGGGGGTCTACCAAGGCCTGCCTGGCTCCCCAGGGATTTGCCCCTCTGGGCATGGGGCAGGCCCCTGGCTCCTAGACTGGCTGGCCGGGAAAGAAAGCTGGCCTAGGATGAGCCCTGACTCCCAGCCTGCCTCCTCACATCCCAGCTGAGAGTATAGAAACGTCTCCACCTCCCAGGCTCTGAGTCCCAGGCAGCCCATGAGTCCAGGGGAGAACCCTAGGGCAGGAGAGGGCCCCCATCTTCCTGATCCCATTCCCTGTGCCCCATGTTCCCGGGAATCATGCAATAAATAAATAAATACTTCAAAAAGGCAAGGAAGCTCCTGGGGAAGGAAGGGGTGCCTGAGCCCGCTCATGGCTTAGGGAGAGACACTGAGCCCTTAAGAGTCCAGGGTGAAGACAAAACTGTTGCAGACGGGATGGGCACTCCAGGTGGCCTTATCCCGTAACTGAGGCTGCCCTACTACAGATCAGCCCTGGAATCTGAGACCAGCCTAGCGAGACCCCACACTTCCCAGGCCCCCAGAGGTCAAGGGCTTCAGGACCTCTGCTGAGCTTACCTGGCCTCACACTCACTCCAAGGGACGAGGGGCCAGTGAGGGAAGCGGTAGCTCTAGGCCAGAGGAGGGTGGCCAAGGCTCTGAAAATGGGGAGCAGGAATGACTGAGTGCCCAGCATCTTCCCGGCAGAGCTGAAAACACTAGGATAACATGTGGGCTGAGACTGTAAGCCAGGGTCTCTGCGAGGTGGGGCTGAGGCCTCTGAGCTGCTGCGGCTCCCCGTGTTTTGCTCTGCTTAACACTGAAGGGTTCTGCCAGGCCCTCCTCTGAGAGAATCTGGGAACTCTGACCTTGCTTCTAGAAGTACTTTTGGTCTTGACAGCCCTGGCCATGCCCTCTGGCGGGGAAACGAAGAGCTCCTGAGGCCTGCAGGAATACTCCAACAGCAGAACTGGGACACGGTGCACGCCCTTCTGCAGGCTCTGGGCAGGCAAGGGCCTGGCCTAGCACCCAGCGGGGCAAGAAGCGCTTTTCCCAACCTCTGACCTCCAGCCTCAGAGAACTCCAGGCATGCAGGGATGCCAGAAGACCAGTCCAGATCAGGCCTGGCTCACTGCTGCCCTCTAACTTCTATTTCCCACCCAGCCCTGAGTTCCCTAACACCCAGAACAGAGCAGGGCAAACATGCCAGTCCTGGTGGAGGAGCAACCACTACTGGCCATCCGCAGGAGTGAAGGACTGCTCCAGAACCCGGATGCAGACAGCGGGGGCAGGGAGGCAAGGCCTACCTAGCATTCAGACCACATATGCCCAAGGCTAAGGGTGGGGAGAGCGGGGTCTACTGCTGGCCCCGGGGACAGGCGGCCTCTTGGACCCTGGCCCCTCTTCTCACTTGCTCAAGGTCTGGTTACACGAGGCACACACAAACACAGTCTCTCTCTGGGCTTCAGGGGCTGAAAAGGAGGAAGAACTTGGTGAGATGCTTCCTCATGCCCTCTGGCTCATTGCCCCTCCAACTGGAACCACCTCCCCATCCCACTCCACCCCACCCCAAGCCCCACACAGACCACCCTCCCCCCGCCTACAAGCTCACTGTCCCAGCTCACGCACTCGCCCTCAGAAACTTCTCTTTCCACGGGACCTGGGGGTTCCGAGAGTGACCATGCCAACAGCAAGCCTCTCCCAGATATTCTATGCGTTAGACATTATTTTGGCACCAAAAGAATAACTTTTAAAATGCTTTTTAAAATAAAATACCAGGATAAAATTTTCCAAAATGTTTTAACAGTGGTTATTATCTCTGGGTGGTAAGATTACAAGATTATTTTTCTCTTCCTTCTTCTTCTGTATAGTAATTTCCAAATCTTCTAGAATAAGCATATGTTACTAGCATGACCAGAAGAATGAAAAAATAAACACATTCAATTTAACATTGTAACATATTACAAAGCAGTCTGTAATACATGCTCCCTTTTTTTTAAGCACATGCATATGAATTTATCCCATGTGTGATGGCATTAATGACCCAGACGGGTCCACACCTAACAATTCTTTCTGAAATAGATTAGGAATGTCTTCCTTTCTTTGGTTTTTTCTTTTGTTTACAATGAGTATGTATGGCTTTTATAGAAGGAAAAGAAATTAGTCTCTTTCTCATTGCCTTGATAATGTTTTTAATAAAATAAAAAGCATGAGACTGAGGACTGTGGTCTCCCTGGGGAAGGCAGGCGTGGAGCTGGGGAGCCGGGTGAGGCTGATCACGTTCTATCTTCTAATTGCAGTGAAGTGGTCACTGGTATTCACTACTGGACTTCATAATTCAGATACATTATATACATATGCTCTTGTCCATGCAGCAAATATTTCCATTTTTCCTTCCTTAATGGGAGATGGAGGAAACCCCGAGTTCCCTGGACCTCTCACTGACCCTGGCTCCTTCCCACATGCAGCACCCCTCTTAGAAGAGGGAGGCAGACCTCGACCCCCAGCCTGCACCACTCACCTGTGGCCCCCATGGAGGACCTGGGCACCTTGAAGGAGCAGCACCGAGAGCAGAAGATGTTTCCACAGTTACTGCAGTTCCGCTGCGGATGAGAGCCAAGGTCAGTCTCCGATCCCCACCCCCAGACACTGGGGACAACTCTACGAGTAGGGCAGTGCCTGAGCAGGGCAGGACTAAGACCAGAAGGGACATCCCACAGGAAGGCTGGTGAAGGCGTGGACACAAGGGAGGGGAAACCTGCTCCTTCGAGTAACCGTCCGACCAGACCCCAGGCCTAACGTGGCCCAACGAGTCAGACTTCATCTGTGACACGGCACTACTCCCCTACAACTCATCCCGAGTCCCCAGCAAAAGCACCCTCGAGGAGACTTACCCTCTTCTTCAGCACTGAGAAGGTGGCCGAGCAGCCTGTACAGCTCCCTGAGAAACAGAGGCAGCAGCTCAGCTCTGACCCAGTCCAAACGTCTCAACTCTCACCTGCTCCTGGGTCTTCTTCACGGGGACACTACGGGCACCAACCCAGCCCAGCTCCTTGGCTGGCAGCAAAGAGCAAAGTCCACAGCCAGAGGAGAGGTTCAAACCACGCAGGAAAAACCAATGTCCCAGACTACACACAGCTGCCGCCCCTGCTCCCACCCGGGGTTTAGAGACCTCCACCCCCACCTGCAGGTCCAGCCCAAATAGAAGAGCATCCAGCAGAACCTCCCCCTGAAATGACACCAAGGTGGGAGGGACCTGACAACAGGCATCGCTCCGATGATCTCAGATGAAACCCGCCTGACACGATCCCTTCCAAAGTATCTTCTTACAAACACTCTGCCCACAGCTAGAGGGAGAAACACCTCCTGAACACCAGACTCCTGCTTCCTGTCATCTGAAGATTCTAGGACAGAAGTTCAGAACCAAGTGCCAACCAAGACTTGCAGGGCAAGAGGTAAAGTTCAGAACCAGGTGCCAACCAAGAAGCCTTGCAGGACAAGAGGTGAAGTTCAGAACCAGGTGCCAACCAAGAAGACTCACAGGGCAAGAGGTGCAGGCACGTGTGTGGTGGGCAGGCCAGGGTGGATACCACCAGGGGAAGAGATCCTGCCTAAGCGACCAGATACAACAGGACCACAAGGTTTCAGATCAGGTTTTAAGCAGAAGAAGCAACAGCAACTTAGAAAACAGCTGGGAGGAGGCAACGGGGGTGCAAGAAGAGATGAAGATGGGGAAGAGAGGACTGCCCTTTCTTTTCCCCTTTCCTGGCCATATCGCACAGTATGCAGGATCCTAGCTCCCTGTTTAGGAACTGAACCCGTGCGCCGCAGTGGAAGTGTGGAGGCCTAACCACTGGACCGCCAGGGAACTCCCCCAATCATGCCTTCAGATACTACATCAGGGCAAAGGGACTTAACAGAAGCTGTGCTCGCTGCCCACCCATGCTTGCAGGAAAATTAAAGAAGGGAAAGGTGGGCTGCGACAATGACACAGTCTGATGAAGGGCATACACGCAGCCAAAAGAAAAAACCCAAAAGGATGGAGGGGAGGAAAGGCCACGCTGGGCCATTATGACTTCCAACAAGCTCCTGAAGCAGAAACTGATGAGAACAAGCTCCTGATGAGAACAAGGAAGTCCCAAGGGCGCCGCCAGAAATACTGACCACAATTCAGCACAGAAATCTCCATGCAGATGGGGGTCACTGAGCCAGGGGAGAAAAGGCTGGGGTCCAGATGAGGCAGGAGGGTGTTCACAACAGGGGACCAGAGAGCCCAGCCAAAGGCTGTGGGAGGGAAGGGAGCTGGGCTGGGTCCTGGAAAAACCCGGAAGGAGACAAGACTACTGAAGGACATTTCTACAACTTGGGGCCTGCAGGCCTCCGATGATCCGATCAAAGCAATTACTAGGTTCAGGGTACATGGCCAGGCCTCCAGGACCACCTGTCTGGCCAGGCACAGAGCACCAGGCCTCATCCTCACACAAAGGCCCAAAGAGATTCGGGCTGTCCAGCCAGAGTCCCCCATAGCTCTCACTAAATGGGGACACACTGCCTGCATTGGAGGACAGGGACCTAGCTCGAGCAGGGAGAAAGCTGACACCAGTGGGTGTAAGGCAGATGCTGTTGCTGTCAGTCAGCCCACGACCCAGGCAGAGCAAAGGACACAGAAGAGCTCGGCACACCGCCAGCGGGTGGCGCCACCCCAGCAAACAGGCTGCTCTGGGACTCTGCTCCCAACACTAAAAATCAGGGCAAGGCAGCCCACCTCTGCCTCCCCTCAGCAAGCAGCGTGGGCTGGGAGGAAAGAGTTGGGTCACAGACTGGCACTCTGGCCCCTCTCAACTGTAAGGAGTACCAGGGCCAAGCACCCCAAGGCAGTCACGTGGGCTAACAAAACAGCCACGCACCACACAGGGCTGGGGCCAGGGCCAGTTCTGCATGCTGACACCAGCTCAGGCAGGCATGTGGAGAGCACCCCTATTCCTTGCCAAGACCTACCAATTCTTCCTGCCTGTTTTTAGCAGAGGTCCTGATTCATCATGTGAGATGCCCCAGGGGCAGAGAGAGCAGAGGAGCCTGAGACCATTGCCAGGGCGACGGGCACAGAGCCTCCAGGACAGAGTGGGCTCTTCCCAGTAGGACTCCCCCACTTGGAGGCCACGGAGAGGCTCATGAGCAGCCTGCCCTCCTCACTCCTCCCGTGGACCCCCCTCCCTCCACTGGCAGCCAAAACAGAACGGCCCCCAGAGCAGCTCACTCACCCAGCCCTTCAGGACACAGACCCCAGAACAGAGCTGCTATACCTGCCCTCACAGCCAAGAGCCCGACGATGCCTCAAGGGAGGGACAGCAAGCAGTCCTAAGAGTGGAGGGCTAAGTGGGGCTTAGGAGAATAACTGTCTTCTGGCTTCGCCATCCTCGTGGGAACCTGACAACACTTCACCCATCTCGGTAGGGATTATCTGAACCAAAAGCCAAATACAGAAATGGGATAGGCATAAAACTGGGGCACTTCAGACACCAGGGCAAAGGGAAGATGGTGAGCTAGAAAGAAGTGAGTGAGATCAGATAAGGTGGATCTGAGTTACAGCTCAACCGCGTGCTGGCTGAAGACTGGCCAAGTCACTCTTTTCAACCTCAGGTTCCTCACCTGTAAAATGGGAGCATCTAAGGGGCTTTATTTAAAACTCACAGATATAAAAGTATGGTTTGCCAGAACAAGAGCATTAAGTCTGGTGTAATGTCATCTGGGACTTCTGAAGCCTGGCTGCTTCTAAGGACTAAGTGAGACGGCGTATGTGAAAGTGCACTGGACACAGAGCGATCGGCAGCAGTCAGCAACCATCACAAATGAAAGGAAGGGATCCTGAATGCCTGGAGGCATTCGCAGAGCAGAAAGAAACAGGGTGTCCCAGGATGTCTAACGCTCAGGAGTCAACTGCCCTGGTCGCTGCAGGAGCAGGAAGGCAGGCCCTGGAGCGCCCAGGTCAAATACCTCACGATAAACCCCACGGGCTTCCTCGGAACTCTCTCCCACCAGACCTCATGGCACAGCCAGCCCATCCTCCTCCCTGTCTGCTGACAACAGGCAGAAGCAAGGCTCTGCTTCAGGACCAGGGAGACCCGAGTCTCCAGTCGTCCAGGCTCCAGCTATAACTTCATCTGGCTTGGCTCACGCTCTTCTGATCAGAGCCAGGCTTCCAAGCTTGTTAGTCAGCTCAGTGTGTCTGACTCTTTGCAACTTCATGGACCAGAGCCCTCTGGGCTCCTCTGTCCATAGGATTTCCCAGGCAAGAATCTTGGAGTGGGTTGCCACTTCCTTCTCCAGGGGACTCTCCTGATCCAGGGATCAAATCTGGGTCTCCTGCATCGCAGGCAGATTCTTTACCATCTGAGCCATCAGAGAAGTCCCTCCAAGCTTCGAGGACAATCAAGTCCACCTTTCTCCAAGGTCACATTCTTGGATCCACCCCTCAGTCAGTATAATGAGGACTGGCCAATCTATGGACTTGGCTGGGGAGAAGGGAAGCCGGGGCTCTATCATCCCCAGAAGACAGTGTTTCCTTCCATTTGCTTCCAATCAGACTGGAAAGATCCAGACAAGTGCCTAGGCACCTGAGGGAAAGACCAGGGCCTCCCGTGATAAAAGCAGCCCTTATGAAGCACTCACTATGAACCAGCCAGCAATGTGCCAGCACTTCATAAGCATTATCTCTCTTGAGACCCACAGCAACCCTGTGAGATAAGAACTTGTACTATTTCCTTTTGTCATTGTTTAGTCGTTCAGTCGCGTCTTCAGTCACGTCCGACTCTTTGCGACCCTATGGACTACAGCACGCCAGACTTCCCCATCCTTCACCATCTCCCAGAGTTTGCTAACATTCGTGTCCACTGAGTTGGTGATGCCATCCAACCATCTCATTCTCTGCCGCCCCCTTCTTTTGCCTTCAACCTTTTCCAGCATCAGGGTCTTTTCTAATAAGTCAGCTCTTTTCATCAGGTGGTCAAAGTATTGGAGCTTCAGCAACAGTCCCCTTTTACAGAAGGAAAACTGAGGCACGGGGAAGTGAAATAATTTGCTTAAGGTCACCTGGCAGCAATGGGGTTACCTAGACACTCAGACCCCTCACTCAGCCGCACGCTCCACCGCCTGCCATGGCTCCACCTGCCTCAGGACCACACTGCCCCGTGGTCCCAGAGGAGCGCTTCCAGAACTGAACTCATCTTCCCACAAGAAGTAATGAGGAGAGACGCCAGAAGGAACCCGTGCTCCCTCCCTCGCAGCCCCGCTGTGCCTGTGCTACCTCCCTAGGGTGCCATGGACACAGCTCTCCTCCTCAGAACGCCGCACCTCTGCCCCATGGCCAGGACACCTCCAACCCGCCCTCCCCCGGCATACCATAGTTGTTGGTCGGGTACCGCTTGCGGAGCCGCTCAGTGAGCCGCGACACCTTGCTGCGCAGCACCTCGTTCTTGCTCAGGAAGCCGTTGTCCTGCAGGACCAGCTCGTCCTCTGCCGGGCACGGGGCCCCCTCGTCATCCTCCTGCGGGAACAGCTCCTTCCAGTCCTGTCCCCTCCTGACAGAGCTCTGGGACCTGCATGCGTGGCGAACCCCACGAGGCGTGGCGAGCTCGGCTCAGCCACCCTTCCTCAACCCCCTCAGCCCCTGCCCACCTCACCAAGGCTCCTACTTACCAGCACCACCAAGTGGGTCTCCTGCCTCCCAAGGTGCGGGGGAGAAGAAAAGAAAACAGAGAGAAGATAGCAAGAAGGAAGGTGCCGGGAGGGGTTCCCCAAGCGAAAGGAAGCACGGGAGTGCTACCACACTGACTCTGAGCACGTACTGAAGGGCGAAGTTAACAGAGACCCCGTTAAGGATCCCAACATCAATCAGCCGGGGAGAAGCTGTGTACTCAAGAGTCACAACTTAAGAGTCCACAGTCGTACATTCAGGTTTTGGAGAAATCTCAGCAGTGGAAAATGGAAACGCCCATGCGGATGAGGCTACAGTAACAGCCAGCTGGGTGAAAACCGTAGGCCTGGAGGAAACGTCCAAGACCTCCATTTCCTGCATCCCCCACTTCACAAGAGTCATAAAGAGTGAATTCCTCCTATTTAAAAAAAGCCATAGAGCAAACATGACAATAAATGGCGAATGCCACCAGGACTCCGTGACCAGGGATGACAGGAATCGGTGCGGATTATGTGACTTCTCTGAAGCAGACAGTCTCTCCTCAGCTACACTGACCACTGCAGACTCAGGGCTCCCAGAGCTGCTGAGTTTTTAGAAAAACTGAAAAATTCAGAGTTTTTACTATAGTCTCTCCAATTTTTAAATATCGGCTAAAAAATTAAAGCTTTGCGTGCCAAATAAAACACTTCTGCAAACTACCAGTGTGAACCATTGTCCTAAAACCAGGCAGACTGTTGAACTTTCTCCAACCCAGCACTTGGCCATGCAACTGCTTTCTTCAGCCTCCCATTCTCACCCCTCAAAGGGACATCTGACGGACCTCATCCTTCAGAAGAGACCGGGGCAATGCCCTCCTCCAACTCTGCCTGCCCCACATCAAAGGCGCCAGGCCCACAGTCTCCAGCCAAGGCAGTAAACGGCCCACCTCCCCTAGCAGGGCGCTTCCCAGAGGCCTGCAGAGCCACCCCCGCCCTGGGCACCCAGGACAGACGCCAAGGTCAGCAAGAGGACGGGCAGACGTTCGGTGGCAGCCTTTCAACCAGTGGGTCTGAGCGCAGGGCACATTTCACCTTCTCACTTGGACGTAAGAGAACTCTCAAAGCCCAGACTTGGAATGTGAGAAGCCACACGGCGCCAGGACCACCCAACTTCTGAGCTGGTCAGCTGGGGGTGCCGGGGAAGACCACCCACCTCAATTGCATCCTTAAACTCCTCGTCAGGCTCGGCCTCCTCCGCCTCCTCCACACTGCCCGGCGTGAGGTCCTGGGAAGAGACACCCTTCAACAGTCAGAGCAGTGACAGCCCTGCCCCCGGGGAGAGGCCACCTCCCCAGAGCCAGCATCTAGGTTTCTCAAAACAGCGGTTCACGCCTCAGAGGAAATGGCACAGCTGCCGGCAAGAAGGAAGTCAGGGGAAAGAGAGCAGTCTCCAACCGAGCAGGACAGAGAGAGGCACCAAGGCCACGAAAGGACCGACAGTGGCTGCAGAACATGGTGCTTGAGAGCAGAGCTCTGGAACCATAGGGCGGGGTCTGGCTCCCGACCCCGCCGACTGCGGACAACCACTCTGTGCCTCAGCCTTCTCTTCTACGAGGAGAATAATCTCATTCTCAGAAATATCCTGCACCTCATGGGTCTATAAAGTACTTGAACAGCAGAGTAAACACTCAATAAAGCATAGCATAGCCCTTATTACCACAGTTATTACTATTAAGCACTTCAGAGGAGGCGGGCCTGGGAAGGAAGAGGCCAGCCCAGGAGCTATACAGTATGAACAGGCTGGTAATAGGGAGGCCAGGCAGCCTGCCCACACCAGACTCTGCCCGGGCAGTTAGGGGTGCTCACCTCTGTGGGCGTGGGTGCAGGAGTGCAGTCCACCAGAGCGCCCTTCCCCCCAGCATCTGATGGTGGCGGGCTCTCAAAGGCACTCTCTTCCTGCTTGGGGTTCATCCGCCGCTGCAGAGATGCCCTATATTCAGACACCACTGCCCAGGGTGAGGAGAATGGGGCGGAAGACAGAAACAGGATGGAATGAGTGGTGTTCTGGGGATACCCACCACTGCACCTGGCTGCCTCCTCCAGCACCCACGCTCTGCTGCAGGAAACGGTCACCATCCTAAGCCTGAACAAGTTACCTAACCTAAGCCTCATAAACAAGACAGATATACCAACACCTACCCCAGGAGATTGTTAAAGAGAGATTAAATGCAGTTAAGTGCCCGATAAATCATGGCTTCTATAATTAATTTCCAACCACAGGGAAGAAAACAAGCATAGCAATCACCCAAACATATGTACAGGCCCAGGCATCTGCGACTCAAGGCCTCTCCAGACCACCTCACTGCTTCGGAAACCAGACGGCAGACGGGTACTCTGGGATTACACAGAGACAAGGCAGTGATTCCTGGGGGACTGCACCCTGGAGGTGGGTGGCAACACTGGGAAAATCTCCCTCCCTCGTCTCCCAGAAGCCACCGTATCACGTGGGCAGCGATTCATCTGCCTGGGGAAGGGAAAGGGACCCCTAGTAGCAGCCTCCCCTGGGTCCCACCTCCCTCTCCAAGGCAGGACTCTGGGGTGGTGCTGCCCCCTGGTGGCAGGCACAGCAAACACATGATCAGCCCGGACCCCATCTCTGCCCGGTTCTCCTGGGCTTACCTCGGAAGAACTCCACATTCCCCAGAAAGAGTGTGCTGTTTAAAAGGGCAAGGACCCAGCACAGAGGCAGAAGATACAGCATGCAAACCGTGCCCAGGAGAGCCCCATAGAACCTGGACCGACAGAGAGGAACCACAGGATCAGAAATTCATAAGATCAGAAGCAAACTGGTTTAGGGCATACCCACAGGAGAGTCTGGGCAAAAAGTAGCTCTGGGAACAGTTAATATGCTGACAAGATCTGCTAATCAAACAAGGGGAACATAAAGTGGGGAGAAAGGGTTTACAACCACCAACAGGTCACAAGTGACACCTAGAGGCCGCAGTGGTGGCTGAGGATAGGGCCACCTAAGTGGGTTTAACACACATCACTCCTCAGGATCTAGACTCTGAAGTCTGGAACAAGACAGATTTGGAGCCGGTACCATGGAGAGCACTGAGCACAGTGTCTGGCACCAGGAGAGGCTAAACAAGCACGAGTCGCTGTGAGTATCACACACGAATGTGAGTATCACACACGAAGAGCCTCAAAAACATTCATTTCACTTGATCCAATAGTTCCATCCTAGAATTTATTTTAAGGAAAAAAGTTTCAAAAGACTAAAGTTAAACCCATAAAATGTGCACTACAGGGTTAGTAATTAAAAGTAGAAACTGACTAAATACACAACAGGATGTATAATATATAATTTCATAAATTACAGTATAATCACTATCTATATTGGTGTGGTATTACAAGTAATTCCTAAAGCTATGTAGCAACATGGAAAACCAATTATATAGTACAATAAGTGTGAAAAAAAAAAAGGAGTCTCACCTACACTCTGAGCTATAGACACCACGTGCCTATGACAAACTCTAGCAGGCAATCCAAACATGAGATCGGCTGCTATACCAGGGTGGGAGATTACATGGTGAGTTATTTTTCTATTATTAAAATATTTTGAGCATAGTGCGCAAAGAAGGTGTTAAACCAAAGCAGGGCGTTAAAGCCCACAAGCCTACGTGCTGATCTGCACACAAGAGCCTAGAGGGCTCTTTTCCCCTGAGCTAGGGCGACAGGGGGCTCTTAGGCAGCTGTCTTTGCCTGGGGCCCTCAGGGCAGGGGCGGTGGGAACAGAGGGGCACTCACTGTGAGGACACAGCGGGGTTCTCCCAGTGCAGCACGCGGTAGGCGGCTTCGCAGGTGCCGCACAGGCGGCTCAGGAGGGCCTCCAGCTGGATCAAGCTGCAGACACAACACAGGGGCTTGTGCACGCTGTGTACCCTGCCTCACCCGCCTATGTGGCCTAACAGAGCTCCAGGGCAGCAGGGCCCAGGACTTCGCAGGCACAGCTACCTAGGTTCAGCCAGTCCCTTCAAACCCCTTGGAAGGGTCAGGGAATTCGGGGAAACTTCATACATCTCAGGCCCCTTCTTGGAAAACTTGCTGAGGTTCCGGCTTTGGTCTCTTCCTAGCTGTTGGTGTTGGGCCAGTTACTTAACTTTTTCAAGGATGCAGTTTTCCTCTATACCATGAGGAGCAGGGTGCCACCTCCCAGATGCACTGGAGCTGTGAAGACGGATGCCAGGATGCACAGCAATGTGTTTCCACCCAGGGTTTCAGGTAGACTGACCTGAAGAGTGTTTTGAAATGGATCCCCCACCCCATCAAAAGCAAAGAGAGCATGTTTGTGCAATGAGCACCCAGATCTTGGTTTCTGAAGGGCTCCTTGGAGAAATGGCTGATTCTAGAGCAAGGCAGGGAATGTGGAAGATGAATTTGAACATTCTACTGTATCACAGGGTTTCCCTCATACCTCAGTTGGTAAAAAATCTGCCTGCAACACAGGAAACCCAGGTTCGATCCCTGGGTCGGGAAGACCCTGTAGAAGGAAATGGCAACCCACTCCAGTATTCTTACCTGGAGAATCCTAGAGACAGAGGAGCCTGGCAGGCTACAGTTTATGGGGTCGCAAGAGTAGGACATTACTTAGCAACTAAACCACCACTGTATCATAAAATATAAAAAGTGAAAGTTGCTCAGTCATATCCGACTCTTATCAACCCCATAGACTATACAGTCCATGGAATTCTCCTGGATAGAATACTGGAATGGGTAGCCTTTCCCTTCTCCAGGGGATCTTCCCAACACAGGAATCGAACCCAGGTCTCCCTCATTGCAGGCAGATTCTTTACCAGCTGAGCCACAAGGGAAGCCCAAGAATACTGGAGTGGGTAGTCTATCCCTTCTCCAACAGATCTTCCCGACCCAGGAATCGAACCAGGGTCTCCTACATTACAGGTGGATTCTTTACCAATTGAGCTATCAGGAAAGCCCAAACTGAGGACAAAATGAGATCAAAATTAATAATCACAGTAAGGGATTATAACCCATTGAATAAAATTTTAAAATCCTGCATTCATATAGATAATCAGAAGGAAAAGCTCTTTCTTACAGAATGTCAGGTAATAATGACACTTAGGAGATCACCTGTGCAGCCATCACAGTGATAAACTGATAAAAGCAAGACCCAACATGGGTTTCAATGCAGTGGGTGAGTGTCTGACGAGGAACAAGTTACCCAAAGAAGTCTCAAAGTACCCCACTCAGATTACTAACTCTAGAGGCTAAAATAAATAGTCACTTTACAGTGGAGAAACTTTCACCAAACTAATCAAAGTTAGTATCCCCCATAACAGTGACATCATGTACCTCTTGATATGATACAATGACAACGTCACATTTCTGCCAAAGATGCAAAACCTGAATCCAATCGTGAAGAACCAAACTACCCAAAGAGAAGGCAAGTTCTACAAAATAATAAACTTGTTCTATTTTAAAATGTCAAGGTCATGAGAAACAAAGACTAAGGAACTATTCCAGGTCACAGGAGACTAAAATCTAAATGTCACGTAAGAGTCTGGACTGGAGCCCAGATCAGGAGAAATTTATATAAAAGACCTTATTAGTACAACTGGCAAAATTTGATCATGAACAGTTATTAGATAATGGCACTAATGCTAATGTTATCAATGTTAAATTCCCAAAATCTGATTACAGGACTGTGGAGATAGAAGAGAATGTCCTTGTTCTTAGAAAATATATACTGAAGTGTTTGGGGCAAACAGACAAGATGTCTGTGATTTACTTTCAAATGGTTCAGGAAGAAAAAAATTACGTCTTAGTGTAGGGAGACAGATGAAGCCAATGTGGCAGAACATTAATAAGTGATCTACTGGGTAAAGGTCGATGAGAGCTCTTTGCACCATTCCTAGGACTCTTCCGTAAGTTTAAAATCATTTCAAAGGAAAAAGGTTTTTTGAAAAACTGCAGATATGCAGCACCCCCGCCCCCACAGGTAACTGACTCAGAATTTCTTCAGAGGAGCCCAGCCCTCCACTTGTTTATAATTTTTTTTGAGCTCCACAGATGTCTCTGCTGCCCAGGAAGAGATGAGAACCCCTGCTGTGTGTCACGGGAGCCACTGAAGCTGCTACAGCTGTTGTCTGCCAACAGTCTGAAGGTGCTTCCTCAGGAGCTCCAGCTCTGTCACATTTAGGAAGTTCCTCCTAAATGTGTAAACCACAGTGCAGTGACGATGACTAATATTTAACTGAACACTTGCTGGGTACCAGACGCCCAGTTAGTCTTCACAACCACCTAGGACGTAGGCCTATACTTATCTCATTTAACAGACAACAAACCTGAGTGACCTGCCCAGAGTCACACTGGAGGAGCTGGGATTTGAACCCGGGCAGTGGCTCATGCGTGCATGTGCTCAGTCAAGACCCTAAACTGTGGAATCAGCTAGATCTGGCTTCCCATCCCAGCTTGGTCACTTGCCTTTTTCCTCCTTCATCAATGGAGGTCAACCATAGTAGCCATCTCCCAGAACTCTGACAAAGACCAAAGGAAATAACATCCACGTTTTGCCTTAAACAATGTCCGGTGCCCAGCAAACACTCAGTGTGGTGGGACTGGTACTGTCACCATCCCTTACCTCCCGGCCCCTTCCATACTCACAAGCTCTTCACCTCAGCTACGGCCTCGGGGCGAGACAGGCGAACTCTCTGCAGGTCCTCCTGCCTCACGCTGTGGTACTTCCTCCTCATCAGCTCAGACTCGGACAGCCGTGCCCGGCAGCCCTCCTGAAGGTAGCCCAGTAGGGCAGGCACTGAAATCATCAGGGCGCCCACTGAGTACCAGGCACCTGTGGGAGCAACAACACTGCAGATAAGCAAACAGCAGTGCCAGGAGCCGCCACCCACCCAGATGTCCACGTGCTCGCTCCCTCACCTCCTCCAGGCCTCTCCCCAAAAGAGCCCGCCCCAGATCACCTGGTATGAAACAGCATCTCCCCACTCACCCCCCAGCCTCTTAACCCAGCTTTAGTTTTCCTCACAGAACTAACCACCACAAGGCAGACTACAGGCATGGCTGTTGGCCTCTCTGTGAAGGTAGGCCCCAAGGGCTAGGACTTTCCCCATCTGGTCACTGCCGTAGCCCCAGACCCTTTCAAAAATATTAAAAACCCCTCTACTAGTACACAGCACACAGCAGGTAGCTCGTGCCCGGGATCTGGCCATGGGGAGCTCCCGATGTCTGACATTCTGACCTTTGGGTCACAGGGGCTGACTGGAAGCCTTCCACTGGCATTTAGGACACCACTGACCACTTTGGATCGAGAAATGTTGAGGCAAAAATAAAATCCAAGGAAGAAACTTCTTCCATGTTAACATGGAAGCAAGCTAACAGAGCAGTGGGTACAAAGTAATTAAGTATCTGTCACCTGAACTAATTTTTCTGTGGAAATATATTCAGAAAAATCTAACAGCTTAAGAAGGATATCTGAGTTTCAGTGAGGTGGAAAAGCGTCCTACTAAGACGCTTAAGACACAGAAGATGAGGTCTTATGTGAAATGGGTTTATTCTTCAGCTCACTGAAACCACAGGAAGCAAAGGAGACACTTGAGAAATGGGAATTCAATAGAACAAAGGCATGAAGATAGGACCCAGCTCCTCAGAACATTCCATCCCAGGCCCTTTACTCACTTCCCTTGATGGGCTTGGCTTTTTCTGCAGCCATCTGCCAGTTCTAACCAAAAGGGCTGGGTCACAGCATGCCTTTTCATAAAAGGTCCCCAGGAGACATCACTACCCAGGACCCCTCCAGCTACCTACCTGTCCACACACCGACCTCAAAGGCTGCAGGCTACAAACCCCTCACTGCTGTTGGCTGCCTGGCAGACCCCACCAGGCTCACTTGCTGAGCCAGAGAAAATCAACAGGCAAAAATGCCTCATCAGTTCACCTTCCTAGTACCTTCACCCCAGGTCATGTCCTCAGCTGACCCCGGAAACCAAACTGGGAAAAGGTCAATGCATTTAGTCCAGAGGAAACAATAATAATAGCTATAATGTACTGGCTGCTTATTTTAACTGTGTTAAGTGTTACACATAGATTATCTCGTACTTCACAACTACCCTCTGAGGAAAGCACTTCTATTATCCCCCTTCAGAGAAAATGAAATTTCATCCCTCAGTCATGTCCGACTCTTTGTGACCCCATGGACTATAGCCTGCCAGGCTCCTCCGTTCATGAAATTCACCAGGCAAGAATAATACTGGAATGGGTTGCCATTTCCTTCTCCAGGGACTGAATCCAGGTCTCCTGCATTGCAGGCAGATTCTTTACTATTTGAGCCACAGGGAAACCCCATTCAGAGATGAGGATGATTAGGCCTTAAGAGACAGATTAAAGAACTTCTGATGTCACACCAGTGGCCCAGTCAGGATTCTAGCCCCAGGTGGGTCTCTCAGGAGCCTGTGTCCTGACACTGAGCAGACACGGAGAGAGGCTGATCCCACAGTGGAACAAGGAGCTCCCTCATACAGGGCCAATTCTCAGAATTCCTCTCCACCTTCATTCACAAAAAGCCCTGGAAGCAGTTCTTACCCTCGTTCAAGGTGAGGAACAAGACGTTGAGGCCCAGGCAGGTCAGCAAGGAACACAATGGCGTCTGCCACCTGCAACACAAGGCTGTATATTGTCACCCTGTTTATTTAACTTATGTGCAGAGTACATCATGCAAAATGCCAGGCTGGATGAAGCACAAGCTGGAATCAAGATTGCTGGGAGAAATATCAATAACCTCAGATACGCAGATGACACCACCCTTATGGCAAAAAGCGGAGAAGAACTAAAGAGCCTCTTGATGAAAGTGAAAGAAGAGAGTGAAAAAGCTGGATTAAAACTCAACATTCAAAAAACTAAGATCAGGGCACCCGGTCCCCATTACTTCATGGCAAATAGATGGGGAAACAATGAAAACAGTGACAGACTTTATTTTCTTGGGCTCCAAAATCACTGCAGATGGTGACTGCAGCCATGAAATTAAAAGACGCTTGCTCCTTGGAAGAAAAGCTATGACCAACCTAGACAGCATATTAATAAGCAGAGACATTACTTTGCTGACAAAGGACGGTCTACTCAAACCTATGGTTTTTTCCAGTAGTCATGTATGGATGTGAGAGTTGGACCATAAAGAAGGCTGAGCGCTGAAGAATTGATGCTTCTGAACCATGGTGTTGGAGAAGACTCTTGAGAGTTCCTTGGACTGCAAGATCAAACCAGTCCATCCTAAAGGAAATCAGTCCTGGATATTCATTGGAAGGACTGATGCTGAAGCTCCAATCCTTTGGTCACCTAATGCAAAGAACTGACTCCTTAGAAAAGACCCTGATGCTGGGAAAGATTGAAGGCAGGAGGAGAAGGGGATGATAGAAAATGAGATGGTTGGATGGCATCACCGACTTTATGGACATGAGCAAGCTCTGGGAGTTGGCGATGGACAGGGAAGCCTGGCGTGCTGCAATCCATGGGGTTGCAAAGAGTCAGACACGACTGAACTGAACTGAACCTGCAATACAGAGAGTCCTGGTCACTGAAGGCAGCTGCCCCTCCAGCCAGGTCTTCCCAACCAGGAGCAAGAGGAGGCCCGGGAGCTCAGAGGTAACTCAGACAGTCAGGAAGAAATGAAAAGTGGGCCTCTCACTTGGACAGGCGACCGGGAGAGAGACCTGAGGTCACACCCCAGGCCCCAGGGTGAGAAAAGGTAGCCTCTGGAAACCGAAAGAGGAGGAAGAATTTATAAAATTATCTCTTAATGTTATAACTCTGTTTAACCTGTGTTGTGTAAGGTTTTATTCTCTTTAAGAGGTGTCAATGACATTCTTCTTTAAAGGTTTCCTTTATTCTTTGTATTTACTGAGATAGAGTTGGTATGCAATATATTCTTTTTTTAATTTTAAAGGAACATACACCTCCTGCATAAGATTCATCTAACATGAAAATTGAGTGAACAAATGTGAAGGATTTCTTTGACCTTATCTGCCATTTTCTCTTCTTTCTGTGAGTTTTAAACATACATTAATTCCAAAGGAATGAAAATTATAAAGATTTCAATATATAAAAAATGAAGACAAACTAGGATTAGCATTCTCTCAGCAAACATGCCCGAAGTGAACTGGAACTCTCAGAACCAAACACAGACCCGGCTTCCACCACCACCAAACGGCAACACAGAAGCCCCCAAAGACAGAGGAAAGAAAATCAGAGTGAGGGTACTGAGTTCAAGCAAATGCCGCTGGCTTAGTCCTTGATAAAGCACATTTAATAGGATAAAGGGAGCACAGATGTAATAACAAAGCCACTGACACCTACATTCTAAAGAGCAGTATCAGTGTATATAAGGTGAGCCCTCAGAGGAGAAAGGCAAATATAAGAATCAACAGCTAAGTTGCAATGTATTCAGAACTTCAATGCATGTTCTTTTGCTCTAATTGGGGTATTTCACAGTTACAAAATGAGGTTAACTAATTTATGAGCTGCTTTTATTTTTTAATGAGAGTTATGAGTAAGGGAGTGAAATAACCTTTCTCTTCGTCTTAAAATTGCAAACACTCCAACTTACACCACCCTAATTAGACCTCAGACCCATCTACTTGCTCTACCAGAGCAAAAGCAAATTAAAAGTCAGGTCTAAGGCCAATCCCATCTCAGAAATAAAAACATTACACAGCCACTGAGGTCACTTTCATTTAAAGCCTTTTTTTTTTTTTAATTAAAAAACAAAAAAGATTTCTTTTGGCCACGCCCGAGCAACACGTGATTTCTTAATTCCTCCACCCCCAGGGATTGAACCCATGCCTTCTGCAGAAGTGCAGAGTCTTAACCACTGGACCACGAGGGAATTCCCCGCTTCTTCCATTCTATCTGATGTCTTTATTGACACTCTGTTCATGGAGACCCACTTACTGGAGTAGCCGATCCCAGAAGAGAGAAGTCTTAAAAATCAACTGCGGCTCCAGGCTTCAGACCTCAAAGAAGCTCAAGATTAGGTCCTTCTTCAAAGTCAAATCCTCTTTACTGAGAAAGAACAACCAAACACACAAACGAACCTGACAGCCACTTTCACAGACCAGTGCTCCATCTCCCAGCGGCTCGGAGGCCACAGCTCCTGGGGGCTTTTTAGGCCCAGTGCTCCTCCCCCAGCCAACTTTTTCAATCCCACCACATCCTCAGATTTCTAACTTCATAAAATGGAAAAATCCTAACACATTAGTGCCAAGAAGTGCTGATAGACCTGTGCCAGAATAGGAAAAGGGCAGGAGATATATATATAGATATATAGATATTTTTTTAAGGATATATTTAACTTTTGCACTTTGCCACAAAAAGGCAAAACACACATACACATACATGCAGGTATATACATACCCATGCTTGTGTGCACAGGTGCACGCACATATACACAGTAGAAAACACAAGACAGCATAGCCCTGTGAAGCCCACACACTCCCCTGAGGAAGACCACAGTTCATCGCAGCTAGCTGGTCATGATGGAATTACAAAGCCGGCCCCTTCTGACACCACCTCCCTACCCCTTACGTTGACAGCACAGTCATCTAAAAGTAGAGAATGTTGCTCTGGAACCCTGACAGCTCATCTCTAGGGATAATGCCATAAATTAAAGGAGTTCTGGGGCAAACAAGAGAAACGGGGGGCCTTGGACAGAGTTAAAAATAAAGTTCCAATTATTTCCAGACTGAGGTTAAGAATGAATACTCTGTAGCACCTCGAGAAATTAACCCAACTCTACTCGCCCTGTCTCCAACCTGTCTCTCTCAGGCATCTGAGCTGGTTGAAGGTCTTTACTAGAATCTGATGACCTTCTCCCTAGAAATACACACATGTGCCTGCACAACTTTACAGGCAGGTTCAGGAGAGTCAATAACCCCTACAGCGCCACGCACAGGCTCTAGATGAAGAACGACTGCTCTTTAGGACAAGCTGGTTTTATGTGACTCCCATTACCATGCAATATTAAGAACACAAGACCTTTGCAAAAAAAAAAAAAAACTTTATTTTTTTTTCACTTGAATCTACTCCAACTTTTAAATTTAACCTCCAGTCTGCACCAGGAAGAAACATCAACCAGACAAATCTAGGTAGGAAATTCTCCAGCACACTCAGCTGAGCCTCCAGCACATCAGTGTCATGAAGACCATTTCAACAAGAAAGATCTAAGGGACATAATAACTGCACAGAATGCATGGCCCTGGTTTGGAGCCTGATTGGGCCAAAACAATGGTAGATGACATTCTTGGGGCAACTGAGGAAATGTGAATATGAACTGGGTATAGGGTGATATCAAGGAATCATATTGTTAATTTTGTTCGGTATGATGTTATTTTTTTTTAAGCATTATTATTTAGAGACAAGCAGAAGTGTTTTGGGAGCAGAATTGCATGTATTTGTAATTTTAAACACTTTAACAAAAGAAATAAAGTGAGCTGAAAGGAGAAAAAACTTACCGAGGATGAAAATCAAAGCAGAATAGGAACAAAAAATTTTGAGAGCCATAAGCCTAAAGGATTAGTGAAAATAGTACCTGTTTATTCATAGATACTTGTTTGCATCCTAATTTTAATATAAATTATGCTAATATTGGGAGAGAAGGAAAAAGAAAAAAGCATGCTTCAGCTAGAAGGCCCAATGGTCAAGGCTAGGTAGCAGTCCTGGGATACGAGCTTATCCAGCCACAAAGAAGAAACTCTGGTGAAAGACCAGATGGTTCCCAGTGCCTGCCTCTCCTGGGTTGGGTCTGAGATACGGGGTGGACCAAGAATAAGCCCAGAGGCCCAGTAGACCTCCCAGAACTGCTCCTCAGCAGGGCAGAAAGGACAGCCCAGCCACTGCCTAAGTGGCCAGTGCAACTAAAAGCAGGAAGGCAAAAGGCCCAGCAGGTTAGAGTAACTCTAAATAAAATCTGTACCTGAGCAAATACCGGACCCCATCGCCGGCGTCCTTCAGGGGTTCCAGGTAGACCTCAAGCCGCTTGTAGGACAGAACCAAGTTGAACAGATCAAATGCCGGCAACTTGGTAGGAACAGGTAGAGACTCCAGGGTAGCCTCGGGGACCGTGCTGGGGCTCACCTCCGGTCCACAGCCCTCTCGCTCTGAGGTCTGCATCCTGTAATCATAAGAATTCCTGACATTTGCACTGCACTTCCAATGCTCAACACATTTCTACCTGCATTATTTCATGTGGTGCCATAACAAACCTATAAGATAGGCAGGGCTACAGGGGGAAAGCCCATTTCACAGAGAAAGACATTCAGCAAGGCGAAGTGAGTTACCCAGAGACAGCTGACCCCTGAAAACATGGGTTTGAACTGCACGGATCCACTTATATACAGATTTTTTTTTAATAGTAAATACTACAGTTCTAAATGATCTGCAGTTGGTTGAATGGTGGATACGGAGGAATGGCAGGAGGGCCTACTGTAAGTCATACTCTGGTTTTTGACTTCGCAGTCAGCACCCAACCCCTGCATTGTTCACGGGTCAACTGTATAAAATCCTGCTCTTCTGACTCTCCATCTACTGTTCTTTTCCTCCACAGATCAATCAAGAGTATAAGCAATAAAGACCAAACACACATGGCTACCGGTGGGAGGCAGCCTGGGGTCTCAAGAGAAACGATGTCCTGAAATGTTCTTCCACTTTTTCCCTAGTTAATTCCTATTCATCCTTCAGGTATCAGCTGAAGCATCACTCTTTGGCTCTGAGAAGACTTTGCCAACATCCCCAGTCTGGACTGGGAGACCCTACCATGCTCACAAAAGACCATGTACTCACCCCTAACGGCACTTATCACACCAAAGCAAAACTCCGTGCTTTCTTGCCAGTCATCCCTCTTAACCTTGACTTCCACCAGGTTAGAGACTGTCTTCCACTGTTTATGCACACAGTGGGCATGCAATAAATGCTCGCGGAATGAAGGAATCAACTGCTCATCCTCCAGGAACCCAGAGCTTTCTTCTGCCCGGATCCAACCTCTAACCTTTCCCCCGCTCCCTTCAGTTACCAACAACTTCCTGAACCAACCCTGCCCGTTACCCTCCTCCCCTTTTCTCCTCCTGCACCCCACGCGGCCGTCATTACCTTCCACAACACTCCATTCCCTTCCTTCTCGGATGCGGAGAGCCACAGGCGCTCTCATTCTCTTTCCTAATCTCAAACTCTACCGAAACGCTAAGTTTAAGTAAACAAGGAGGCAGAGCCTTGGCGCACAGCAACAATAGGGAGTCCAAGGGTAGGGGCTTCGATCTGGGACGGCGGGGGGGAAGCGGGTGTTTGAAGGGGAGGGTGACAAAGGGGCCATCAGGAACCTGAAGTCCCCGCAGGCGGAGCTAGGACCCAGGGCGGGCGCGAGGAGCACGGGAGGAGGTGAAGCAAGTCTGCCCCGGCAGGGGCCGGGCCATCATCTCTGCAGGTCAGGGAGGCTGACGCGGCCCAGAGGACCAAACCAGAGAAGGCCACACCCAAGGTCCCTGGGCCAGCAGGTGGTGGCCCCCGTGGCGTTCTGGCGCCCAACTCCGCACAGTTGGCAGACGCACCAGGGTGGGGAGGGGGTGGCACCTCACCTACCCGGTCGCTGCGTTGATGGGGAGGGGGCGGGGACGGCCAGGAGGCACTTGATAGGGCCACTGGACCCCGGAGCGTTTCCTCAGGCCCGCCCCACCCCGACGACGAACCTCTTCCCAAGGCCGCTCTGAAGTCGTAAGACTGAGACCCTCCTCCGCCTTCCCCTCCGCCGCCACTTCCGGGACGCGATTGCTCTCCGGCGCCGAGCCCTGACGTCATCGCGCCCGCCCGGCCTCCGGCTCCGCTCCCGGTTTAGCTCCGCCCACTCTGGGACAGGTGAGCCCCGGCAGCCGCACTGCGCCTGCGTAATTTTTCTTCTCCGCCCGGGGTCCTGGCTTAACTCTAGTCTTACCCGCGGTTCGCTAAACCCTGGGAGCTTCTGCGAGGGGATTCTGCCCCTCGTGGCCCCCGCGTCGCTTCTGGCAGGGAACAGTTGAAGTGAAGATAATCTGAAGAATTTATGTCTGCATCCTCTCCCCACCAACTTTGGTACTTACCTGACTCCCTGTGGACCATGAGCTTACAAACGGCAGAAACCATACCCCTGCATGCCCGATGCCTAGCAGAGAATGCAATTCTGTTCAGTGTTTCCTGAGTAGCTACTGTGTACAAGGTCCTGGGCAAGTCCTTCCCAATTCAACCCACTTCTCACTGTGTTGCCCAGTTAATCGCCCTTAAAGCTGCCTTTGCATTAATAATAACATTAGCCTTTATTTACGGAGGACTAACCAGGCGCCGGGTACTGGACTAAGCTCTTTGTGTGCGTGCTTGCTAAGTCACTTCAGTCGTATCGGACTCTATGCGACCCTATGGTCTTTAGCACGCTAGGCTCCTCTGTTTATAGGATTCTCCAGGCAAGAATACTGGAGTGCCTTGCTGTTTCCTTCTGCGGGGGATCTTCCCAACCCAGGGACTGAACCCGCATCTCCTGCATTACTGCTGCTGCTGCTGCTAAATTGCTTCAGTCGTGTCTGACACTGTGAGACCCCATAGACAGCAGCCCACCAGGCTCCTCTGTCCCTGGAATTCTCCAGGCAAGAATATTGGAGCGGGTTGCCATTTCCTTCTCCAATGCATGCATGCATGCTAAGTCACTGTGAGACCCTATGCACAGCAGCCCACCAGGGGGTTGCCATTTCCTTCTCCACTCCTGCATTACAGGCGGATTCTTTACCACTGAAGCATCAGGGAAGGCCCAATCTTATCTAGTTCTCTTCCAACAACCCAATTATTAGGGTTATTGCCATTTCATAGATGAGGAATCTGAGATTTGTCAAGGAACTTCAGTGTCTCTCAGCTAGTATGCTACTGTGAGCTGGAATTTTAACCTCACGGGTCATCTGATCCTGCCCACCCCCCAACTATACCATCACCTCCTTAGTCTGTATTCACTGGCCTTATCCCCTGCTACTCCCCTTCCCAGGCCTCTTCACTTCATCAGACTGAACTCCTCCACTGTTACCTTCAAGCACCCCTTGCACTCTGATCTTACATTGCTTGTGCTGTGAGCTCAGGGAGGAATGCCTTTCTCCCACTTGTACTTGGGTCCAAATCCAACCCATTCATCTAAGTGAAAAGTGAAAGTGTTCATCACTAAGTCAGTGTCCGACTCTTCCTCATCCTGTGCATGGTAGCCCGCCAGGCTCCTCTGTCCATGGAATTCACCAGGCAAGAATACTGGAGTGGGTAGCCATTCACTTCTCCAGGGAGATCTTCCAGACCAAGGGACAGAACCTTCGTCTCCTGGATTGGCAGATGGATTCTTTACCATCTGAGACATCAGAGAAGCCCATTCATCTAAGCAGGAGTCAGATGCTGCACTCCTTCCCTGATTGCCCCAGTCGGAAGTAATCACTTCCCTCTCCAAACAGCCAGAAGGTAGACAGATCCAAATCCCCCACTGACCACTAAGCTGTATTTAGAAATCTCTCTGCTCCTGCTTCTTAGAGGAATGGGCCAGGCTTTGTGGCTGGGCCAGGCTTTTCTGCTGGACTCTGCTTGTCCTTCTTTAGAATGAGGCTAGGAAAAGCAGAGAAAAGAATATTTTTTATACAGTAACTGAAATTCCACCATCAGTAATTTACTCCAAAGGTAGATTTCAGTTTCTTTACAATCCCTCCTCCTTGGGTCTGTCTGGACCACTGGCCTGAAGCTGACTGTAGCTAGTAGTTTTATTGGTTTTCTCTCTTGGCAGCTATGAAATTGAGGGGTATCAACTCCCAGACATTATTTGAGGAAAACATTGGAGGATAAAAAAAGGCTCTAGAGATCAAAAAGGGAAAACAGCCACAGCCAACATCAGCGATCAAAGACTTCCCCTGGTCAACTGGATTCTGCTTTGGGAGCCTGATTCTCATTTTTCATAATCAAGTTCTCCAGGTTCCTTCTTTGCTTTCACCAGCATTCTGAGTCTTCACTTTTTGCCTCAAATCCTGGTGCCATTGGTGTTTTCCCCTGGATAGCTGATAGGTGGAAGAGACCAAAGGAGAAAATAAAATAGAAAAAGAGGTTAATCAATACCTTGTGTGCGTGCTAAGTTGCCTCAGTCATGTCCGACTCTTTGCAACCCCGTGGACCATAGCCCGCCAGGCTTCTCTGTCCGTGGGATTTCCCAGGCAAGCATACTGGAGTGGGTTGCCATGTCCTCCTCCAGGGAATCTTCCTGACCCAGGGATTGAACCCAGGGATTGTCTCTTACATCTCCTACATTGGCAACATTGGCAGGTGGGTTCTTTACCACTAACGCCACCTGGGAAGCCCAATTAATACTTAACATGACATTTTTTTAAAGGTTAGTCCTTTCCAGTTTGTTGTGATCCACACAAAAAAAATAAATAAATAAAAATAAAGATTAGTCTTTGCATCTATAAGCAAAGGTGTATGTGACCCACATAATCGCGGACTTCACTGTGGCTCTTGGGCTTCCCTGATAGCTCAGCTGGTAAAGAATTCACCTGCAATGCAGGAGGTCCCAGTTTGATTCCTAGGTAGAGAAGATCTCCTGGAGAAGGGATAGGCTACCCACTCCAGTATTCTTGGGCTTCCCTGGTGGCTCAGATGATAAAGAATCCACCTGCAATACAGGAGACCTGGGTTCAACCACTGGGTTGGGAAGATCCCCTGGAGGAGGGCATGGCAACCCATTCCAGTATTGCCTGGAGAATCTTCATGGACAGAGGAGCCTGGCGGGCTGCAGTCCATGGGATCACAAAGAGTGGGACACAGCTGAGCGACTAAGCACGCACGCCCATGGCCCTTGGAGAAATGTCAGGTAGAACTATTAATTGCTAGAAAAATAGATGCTGAAAGAAAGGAATGGCTAAGCACAGCTTTCTCCACCAGATGGCGCTCTCACCCACTCTTACACAGACGTTTCAGAAGCCTTTCTAAATGGGGTTTCTGGCGGTGGTCTCTCATGCCACCATTTCTACATATACCAGATCTTCTCATGCTCTTAGCTTCATTCGTTATCTCTTGTTGTGTCACAGATTATTTCAAAACTTAGTGGCTTAAAACAATAATAGGAAAGGAAAGAAAGGAAATTGAAGTCGCTCAGTCGTGTCCAACACTTTGCTACCCCATGGACTGTAGCCTACCAGGCTCCTCTGTCCATGGGATTTTCCAGGCAGTAGTACTGGAGTGGATTGCCATTTCCTTCTCCAGGGGATCTTCCCGAGCCAGGGATCGAAACCAGGTCTCCCGCATTGTAGGCAGACGCTTTACCGTCTGAGCCACCAGGGAAGTCCCAAAACAATAATAAATATATATTATTTGGCTTTGGGGTGGTTTTGGTCTGGAAATTACCAGCATGTTAGTGAGTGGTTTTGGCTGAGGGGCTTTGTGAGACTGTAGTCAGATGTTGGCCAGGGCTGCTGCTATCTGATGGCACTGCGGGATTTACTTTCCCACGTAGTGCTGACAGGCTTATGCTGACAGGCTGGCAGGGGGTTTCCGTTCCTCTTCACTTGGGACTCTACAGGAGGCATCTTGAGCATCCCCACCACATGACAGCTGACTTCCCCTAGAGCAGGAGATCGAAGAGGGAGCAAGGCAGGAAGCCACAAGGTCTCCTGTGCCATATCCTCAGAAGTCACACACTGTAATTTTCACAGCATCCCATTGGCTTTGCGGGTCAGAACTAGTCAACGTCCAGTGCCTAATGGGAGGAGTATATGAAAGCATAACCACCAGGAAGGGAGGCTACTTGGGGCCGTCCTCGCTGCCATCTTGGAGGCTGGCTAATATGTGCTGCTCCGCTGGCTTCAATTACACTCCCTTCCGCCTCAACTCCTCAGGCTCACCTTTTAACAATCCAGCTTGAGTATCAGGTTCTTTGTAGAGACTTGCCGGTATCATTTCTCACTTCCTCCTCTGTGTTTGCACAGACTCTTTCATCTCTATAGAGCCGTTATCATCTTACATTTCTTTTTTCTTTTCTTCTTCTTTTTTTTTTTCTGGCCACACAGCTTGTGGTAACTTCTTTCCCCGACCAGGGATCAAACCCAAGCCCCTGCAGTGGAAAGGCAGAGTCTTAACCACTGGACAGCCCGTAGGAAGTCCTTTCAGCTTGCATTTCAATATTTCTCTTGAACATGACTATCTATCTCCCTCCTTGTGCCCTGAGATCCTGAGAGCAAGGAAGACTATGACTTAACATCTTGCCAGTCCCACTTTCTGCCAAGTATAGAGCAGAGCCTTGGCGTAACAGGTACTCAACAAATACTTGTTTTAAAATAAATGAGTAACACAGAAAACAACAAGTGTTCATGAGGATGTGGAGAAAGCAGAAGCCTGTGTGCTGTTGGCGGGAATGTAAATGGTGCAGACTGTATGGAAAACAGTTTATGGCAGTTCATAAGAAATTAAGCATAGCATCACCGTATGATCCGACAATGCCACTTTCGTGTATACACACAGGAGAGGAGGAAGCAGGGTCTCAAAGAGATATGTGTACTCCCATGTTCATAACAGTTTCAATCGCAAAAGCTAAAATGTGGAAGCAACCCAAGTGTCCCTTAAGGGAGAGATAGATAAACAAAGTGCAGTGTATCTGTATACAATGGACTATTTCTCTTTAAAAAGTTAGGAAATTCTGACACAGGCTACAATGAATGGACCTTGAAGATATTAATGCTGAGTGAAATCAGCCAGTCACTATATGATTACACTTACACGAGGTACCTAGAGCAGTCAAATTTATAGAGACAGAAGGTATTGAATAGTGGTTTTCAGGGGCTGGAGGAAGGAGGAAAAAGGATTTATTATTTAATGAGCATGGACTTTCAGTTTTTTTTTAATTTTATTTTATTTTTAAACTTTACCTAATTGTATTAGTTTTGCCAAACATCAAAAGGACTTTCAGTTTTGAAAGATAAGAAGAGTTCTGGAGATGGTTGCCCAATAGTATGAACATACTCAAAACCAGTGAATTGTACATTTAAAAAGTGATTAAGATGGTATGTGTATTTCGCCACAATTTAAAAAAAAAATTAAATGAAAGAATGATAAAGTGTGACATACCCATTAGTGGACTATTATTTATATTTATCATAAAAAGTAACAAAATATTGATATGTGCTACAACATAGATGAACCTTGAAAACATTATGCTATGTACACACAAAAGATCACATATTCTTTAATTCCATTTATATGGAATATCTAGAATAGGAGAATCCATAGAGACAGGAAGTAGATTGATTAGAGGCTGCCAGTGACTGGGTGGAAGAAGGAATTGGGTGGAAGGAATTGGTGGAGGAAGGAACTGGTACAGTGTTTCTTTTTGGGGGGATTGGGATGGAAATGTTTTGAAACTGGATAGTGGTAACAGTTGCACATCTTAGTGAGTATACTAAAACCACTGAATTGTACGCTCTAATATGGACAATTTCTTTGTGACATTTTATCTTAAAGGAACTGTTTCAACTTTTTAAATAAACAAATGAAAGAAATATTTGACTGGTATGTATTTTTAGATTCTCTTTACTATTTGGATTTTCTCTAGTATTTAAACTTATTATTTGGGTATATTTTTGGATTAATAGCTCACTGCCATTACTCTGAAAACTGTTCAATAAATATATCTTTATGTTCTTGTACCTGGGAAAGAAGTCCTCATGAGTAATGAGTTTTCCAGCTGTGACACAGTGAGTTGTCGGACAAACACAGCAAGGAAATGAATGTCTGCTGTTACACTCTTACTCAACAGCTCTTGGCAGCCATGAAAACAACCATTCATCAAACACGGGCACAAAAAAAGTCTCACAGAGCAAGGCAGTGAAACCCTCAGCAATAAAACCTGTGGACTGTCCACCCGAAAGTTCCTTTCCCTCTTCCAGGGTATAGAGCTGGAGCTGAGCAGCTGATGCCCCACGAGGGACTACATTTCCAACCCCCTTACATATAGATTAGGTCATGTGACTCCCCAAAAGAAGAGTGTAGTGATAAATGCCACTTCTAGTAAATTCAGAAATCTCCCAAATGCCAGCTCAATGCAGAAGTGATGGCTGGGCCACAAGATGGAAGGAGCCTTAGTCCCTGAATCATTGCATGGTGGAAGCCTCCTACTGGCCTGGAATATCCACAATGGACAGCTAGGTGAGGAAGAAATAGAATTATATGTGAACAATAAATAGGCTTTTATTATAGTTTCAGTTCAGTTCAGTTCAGTTCAGTCACTCAGTCCTGTCCGACTCTTTGCGACCCCATGAATCGCAGCACGCCAGGCCTCCTTGTCCATCACCAACTCCCAGAGTTCACTCAGACTCACGTCCATCGAGTCAGTGATGCCATCCAGCCATCTCATCCTCTGTCGTCCCCTTCTCCTCCTGCCCCCAATCCCTCCCAGCATCAGAGTCTTTTCCACTGAGTCAACTCTTCGCATGAGACACTGAAATGTTGAGGTGTGTTTGTTACAGCAACTTAAAACCAATATTCATTCATTCTACCAAACGACCACTTATTATGTGCCTTTCATGGGAATATAGAGAAGAATAGCGTAGAGTTCTTCCCTCAAGTTCTCGTCTTACCAGTAAATTGGAAAATTAGGTGAGAGAATTAGCGGGAGAGGTGACCTAAAGTGCTGCCAGTGGAAGAGCGATAGATAACCCACGAAATACCTGCGAAGACCGGCTACCATTAAGGCACTGAGAAAGTAACCGAGAACTTCCTTAAAGGGATCTCTCTGGTTCCCTAGCGATTAGAATTCCAGGCTTTCAGTCCCCAGTTGGAGAACTGAGATCCTGCAAGCCATGCACCTCAGGCAAAATTAAACAACAAAAAAACCCCAAAGCTTTCTAAAAGGCATCAGGTTCAGGTTAATGTGTAGACAATTTTATTAAACCCATCAGTAAAATTATATAAACTATTCTGGAAAACAGAACAAGACAGAAAACTTTCCGATTTCTTCTGAGTCTAGAATGACCATCCCTGATACAAATGTCAGGCAAGAGCACATACACACAAATAGACAAATTACACCTGGAACAAGGCCAATAAAAGTAACAACAACAACAAAAATACGCCTACCGCACAGCTGAGCCATTCCACCACTAGGTATCTACCAAAGACAAATGTCCACACAAATATTTGTGCATGAATGTTCACAGTAGCTTTATCTGCAAAAACCGAAAACTTGAAACAATGTAAATATCCATCAGCAGGTGAATGGATAAGCAAATTATAGTATATCCATACAATGGAATAATACTCAGAGGTAGCTAAAAATAGATGAACTATTATTACAACAGTAACATGAATGAATCTCAAAATGAGGGAGTATAAGAGGTCAGACTGCCCCCTCCACCGGAAAAGAAAAGGCACATATTGTACATTCCATTTAGATAAACTAATCTACCATCACGGGACAGAGATGAGTAGGTGTGTGGGGTGGGGAGATGGGAAAGGGAAAAAGATATTACAAGGTACAAGGGGACACAAAAAAGCTTTGGGGAACTATGGATATGTTCATAGCCTTAATTGTGAAGGCTTCACAAGAATACACATGTCAAAACTCACCAGAATGTACATTTAAACCATGTACAGTTTAATGTATGAGTATACCCTAATAAATCTGTGTGCATATGTGTATATATATATACATATATGTGTGTGTGTGTGCACGCGTGCGTGCTCATGTGCACGCAAAGTCGCTTCAATCATGTCCCACTCTTTTGTGACTACATGGATTGCAGCCTGCCAGGCTCCTCTGTCCATGGAATTCTCCAGGTAAGAATACTGGAGTGGGTTGCCATGCCCTTCTCCAGGGGATCTTTCCCATCCAGGGATCAAACTCGCATCTCTTATATCTCCCACACTGGCAGGTGGGTTCTTTACCACTAGCACCACCTGGAAAGCCATATATATATACATATAGGCAAGCACTTTACCTCTCCGAGCATCTTTGCGAACTGTGAAGAAATTGGGACATGTGTCGTCTTTATTGCTATTAATGCCATTATCAGTAACAATATCATCATTTTTATTATCCCTATCACAGTCACTACAAAAAAAGACCCCATCACCTCAGTCTTCCGGCCCACTATCTTAAGATCATTGATGGAGTTCATCAGGTTTAACTTAAAAGGAAAAACAAACTCAGCAAGTTCACTAGTTCCTAGGGATGGCTGGGAGGAGATAGAAACAAGCTGAAAAATACAACAGAGTTTACCAGGATGTGAGGAAATGTTGTGAAATGCCCAGATATGCAATGGCTAGGGAAGTCAAGCAAGTAATTGTTGCTGGAAACGCCCCGTGTTCCTGGGCTAATTTTGACTTGAATGCAATCATTGAAGATCCTGCAGACATGTAATGAGGAGAGTTTGTGAATGTCCCACTGCTGACACCTGAAAACTCATGGTCAGTTTGTCTCTCCAGAGGGACTGGAACCCCAGAAAACAAGATGAAAATAGAGAGTCCTTTCAAGCTGAAGAGTCAGAACTGCTTGCAGCACAGGGGCTCAGCCAGGAGACTGACAAAAGGAATTAAAAGGAGAGCAAGAAGGATCTCAGATTCCATAGGAAAGAAGGCAGTCCTGAACTTCAGGAAAGTAGCAATAATTTTTTAACACTTCAATGCCATCTTTTCAAGAAAACTTAAATCTGGATACAAGAAAAAACAGGTAGAGGATTCAATCTATGGCTGGTGAGATTGGGAATTCCAACCCAAAATATAGGACAAGATTGTAAAAGACGGAGTTCAGTATACAAAAGTTCAGGGTCGGGTCAGACAATCAGACCTATGGCACGGGGTTTTGAGAGGGAGAAGGGCTGGGTGGAGGAGCAGTTTTATAAATGCTTCTGACATCTGTCCGGCAGACAGAGGGACTGTCTCCAGGGCCTTAGGAGAGTGACCTCAGCCCAGTGAGCTGATCAAACCTGAAGGCCATTATCCAACTTCATTTTAAAGCAGGAAGAGAGAAGTTGAGATAATTCAGGCCTGTAATAACATAGCTTTCCTTCCTGCCTTAGCTTAAGACAGAACTATTACAAAAGCTAGTGCCGCTCTGGGTGAAGTCTGGATGGCCAGGAGAAACGGTCTGCTGGGAAATCCTCACAGCAGAGCGTGGTAGCTTAGATCTGACTTTGCATCTTGTTTCTGTTACTTGGTCAAGTGCCCTGGGGAAATCAGTTTACCCTTCTGAGCTTGTCTCCATGTCTGTTAAATGGGAGCTTTTAATACCACATGGGCTGGTGAGAATGATAAGGATGTTACATGAGGCATCCAACATGTTCTTGAAAAGTGAAAGTGAAAGGCACTCAGTCCTGTCCGACTCTTTGTGACCCCATGGTCTATTCCATGGAATTCTCCAGGTCAGAATACTGGAGTGGGTAGCCTTTCCCTTCTCCAGGGGATCTTCCCAACCCAGGGATCGAACCCAGGACACCCACATTGCATGCAGATTCTTTACCAGCTGAGCCACAAGGGCTGTCCAAGAATACTGGAGTGGGAAGCCTATGCCTTCTCCAGCATGTTCTCGGCTCATTGCGAACACTTGGTAAAGTTAGTTCACTTTCTTCCCCCTTCTCATCTTTCTCAGAAGTGCTTTACCTGGGGCATCAGAGAGCCCCCTTCTGGACTCCTGGAGATGACAGCAAGAACAGGCTGCACACCCATCCCTCCGCTCTGTCCCACCATGCTGGCATCTAGGAGCAGAGGGACTGCCTCTGGGAGCTGGCCCTTACCACAGTGCTGGGGAAGGAACATCACAGCCTTGGTGCCTACAAGATCCCAAAACCCCCCCAGTTCAAAAAGAATTGGGGTCATGGAACAGGGAGGGCAAAAGGGCTTACTGGAATTTCCTCAGGCAGATGAAGTTGGTGTGGAGGCCCACACCATCCTGCGGGCTGTTCCCAGAGTGCTCCCGAGGTTCTGGCCACGTCCCCAGCATACCTCCCCTTTGCCATGTACGGTCCAGAGGGGGTCAGGCCCTGCTCGCCTCTCTTCAGCTGCCCCTACTCATCCCAATCCCTGGTGCTCTTCTCCCCAGGTCTGGCCGTGAAGTGGAATATGCCCACCCCTCTGCTCCCTCCCCTCCTTGCTACTCTTGGCACTCTGGGCACAAGGAACACAGAGCTGGGCAAGTCACGTCCCTCCCAAGTTTCTAACTTTTCATCAGTTTGAAAAAAAAACAAAAGGACCAGTTTATACTATGATATCCATGGAAAGCAGCCTAGGGAGTAACAGTTAGCCAATATTAGATACTACACTTGACCTTAGACAAAAGGCTGAGAAGCAATAGCCAATATTAGAATGTTACAAATGATCCTGAAAGCCCCCCAAATTCTTGCAGTTTCTGACTATTTATGTAGACATTTAAAAAGGGCTAGCAATGACACCCCACTCCAGTACTCTTGCCTGGAAAATCCCATGGATGCAGGAGCCTGGTAGGCTGCAGTCCATGAGGTTGCTAAGAGTCGGAGATGACTGAGTGACTTCACTTTCACTTTTCACTTTCATGCATTGGAGAGGGAAATGGCAACCCACTCCAGTGTTCTTGCCTGGAGAATCCCAGGGAAAGAGGAGCCTGGTAGGAGGCCGTCTATGGGGTCACACAGAGTCGGACACGACTGAAGTGACTTAGCAGCAGCAGGGCTTCTCAGGCCGCACTAGTGGTAAAGAACCCGCTTGCCGATGGAGTTCTAAGAGACGCAGGTTCAATCCCTGGGTCGGGAAGATCCCCTGAAGGAGGGCAGGGCAACCCACTCCTGTATTTGCCTGGAGAATCCCATGGACAGAGGAGCCTGGTGGGATACAGTCCATGGTGTCAGAAAGAGTCAGACATGACTGAAGCGACTTAGCACATGCACAGAGCTATATTATTATATTTATAGAACATGTAGAAAGGGTTAGAACTTTATTATTGTGTAATTTTTAAAGCAAGCTGTGGAAGAGTGTAAATGTGTGTGTGTGTATGTATGTATGTGAGTAAGCATCCATATGTTTAATTAGTTATAAAAATTAAGGAAGAAGGCTTAATAGTGAACAATAGCTTATCTCAGATATGAGATTAGGATGATCGAATGACTTCATTTACTTTATATACTTTAAAAAAATTAATAGGTATATATTGCTATTTTATTCTACAAATAGCAATTGTAACAAACAAAAACAATAAAAATACAAATACTGCTAACAAGACTTTTCTCTCATATCCCTGCTCTTTCCTTTTATGTCTGGAAAGAAATTCTTTTTTTTTTTTGGAAAGAAGTTCTTAATTCTTACTCACCACTGGCCATCCCACTCCCTATCCCTAGAAAAGCAGGAAAAATAATAGAAATGAACAAATCCCTCAGATTCCCCAGACCCAAATAGTCTCAATTAAGTCCCCTAGGAGCAGTGTCTTATTTAAAAGTGCCCCTGGCATTAAACAGGAAATATCAGATTAGGCCATTCCTGCACACCTGGTCTCCACAATCGAAAACCAAACTCCCCTTCCACCTCGGAGCCTGCCAGAGGCCCATGGGGCTTAGCAACTGGCTGCCTGCAGAGGGTAGTAAAACAACATCTACCTTCCAGGCTCAGTCTTGCCATTTGCCAGCTGTGTGGCCATAGATCGGAGAAGGCAATGGCAACCCACTCCAGTACTCTTGCCTGGAAAATCCCATGGTCAGAGGAGCCTGGTGGGCTGCCGTCTATGGGGTTGCACAGAGTCGGACACGACTGAAGCGACTTAGCAGCAGCAGCAGCAGTGGCCATAGATAAGGCCCTTCTCTCTGGGACTCTATTGCTTCTATTGAACAGGCAGTGCCAACCTCTAGACTGGTGACAAGATCAAATAAGATAATGCAAGTAAAAGCACATTTTCAATAGCAAATGCTCCACCAAGCTAAAGTAGAGCAGGGGCTTACCTGCCTTTGCATAAAGGCTACTTTTTATTTTCATGATATTCATGAATTGACACAGAGGGAAGAGGGGAGAAAAGGAAGATCCTGGGCAACTGGTAGCATTTTCCTCCATCTGGAAATCCAAACCATGGAGAGGAGGAGGAAAGAGAGAGAGAATCAGAAAGAGTCAGACTATGCTGTATATTGAGGTGGGTGCTTCGGAAGAGAGTGGGTGTGGAGCACACACAGTATCCAGTCTCTGCCTGGAGCTGTTCTAGGTGGTTCTGCCAATAGAACTCTATGTCCAGGCTACAGACTTCAAGCCCAGGTCACAGGAGGAAGGTGCCAACAAGGAAGTCTGTTAACTACCCTCCAGCCCTTTCCAGGGCACCTCAGTCGGCAGGCTGTGGCTGGAAGGCAGAGACTGGGGACCAGATTGGGTGTGTCCAGGAGGCAACACCAGACCAGGCACAGTGGCCTGCAGGAAACACCCAGAGCCTGGGCTCTAAGAGACCCCACTGTGGCCCCAGTCAGCTCTGTAATGCTAGGCAAGGTTCCACTCCACCTGGAGTTCATTTCCCCCTTCTGTAAAATGATGGGTTTGCACCAGAACAGGGTCCTCTGGCTCTGTCACCATAGTCATTCTGTGCCAGTCCATCAGGCAGTGGAGCTCCCCAAACAGAGGGCCCATTGACAGCCAGGGCAGGAGCTTCTGGAATTCCCTCCAGCCTCAATCAGGGACAGACATAGTTTTATTCCTCTGATTCTTGTGTCCTGCCTTAACTGGAAACCTATGACCTCATTTTTCTTTCCCTCCCAGAAAGAAGGGGAAGCCAGGAAAGCAGAAAGGAGGCAGACAAGTGTGGCAAAATGTGATGATGGAAGGAGGCTGGGGGACCTGGCACAGAGTGGGCAGGAGAAAAGACACATACACTCAGATCAGACAAACCAGTTTATTCAGAAAAGCGTATCCGTCATCATCACTAAACTACTGAATGAGGCACTTCGGTCCCCACTCCCTACCCTTCCTCACCCACCCTCTCTTTTGGCCTTCGCAGAACACCAGAGAAATCCTCTCCTGGGCCTGCAAGTGGTCCCAGACTTTTGGGCTGGGGACAGCCCACAGCAATCTCAGGTTGGATAGAGTCCTGGAGTCCAGAGAGGGAGGCCAAGGAGGCTGCCTCCAGAACTCAAAGTTCCAGACCAACTTCAGATGGCCTTGCCCACGGCCCGGGTCCTGGAAGGGAGCAGAAGATGGTGTGGGGCCGTCTTCAGGTCCTTCCCACATCTTGGAGAAGCAGTGGGAGGCCAAGCAGGAAGGCACAGCTAGCAGAGCCGGTGAGCTCTGGAATGTTTCAGGCACGTGTGGCTGGATAAGGTACCATGAAGGCCAGGGAGACGTCTGCTCCTGAGTAAGGTCATCTGATCACAGACAGAGCACCATGGGCTTGAGGCTAAGAAGAGGTCCTCAGCGGGCCGGATCTGAGCTGCAGATGAGCTGTGATGATCTAAAATAGAGAAAAGCAGCATGTGCTGGAGCTTAAAAGCCATTGTTTAGGGTTCAGGGGTGCATGGCTCAGTTCCAGGTGTCTGGAAGCTTGTGCCAAGTCACAGACACAAGCAGAAGGGGGATTTCTCTATGTCAAGGCAAAATGAACCTTCACCATCTTGGCTGTTCCACTGAATACGTCATACCCCAGGAAACGGAGCTGCTGAGCAAAGACTGTTCCCCCTTCCCTCATCCCTCCATGGCCAGTGAAGACACTGAAACCTTCTGCTGGCCCAGGGAAGTGGGCCCTAGGAGACACCGGCATGACCTGCTCTGGGAGTCTCCATGGCCTCAGCAACATGGAAACTTGAAACAGAAGAAACAAAGTCGCTGGGCTTCCAGACACCCCCAGCACTCCAGCAGAGCCCACCCCCCGGCCCTGGCTGGCACCAGCGGTGGGATCTGAGGAAACAGGCGGGGGTGGGGTGGGGGTGGGGGTGCGGACAGCACGGCAGGCCTGGCAGCAGGACTCCAGCCTGAGACGCTGAAGGGCTCAGGATTTCCCAGAATTTCCCAGAGGACAGAAAACAACGGCAACAATCACATGAACAATCACAATTGTAATGGGTATAGAGTTTTAGTTTTGCAAGATGAAAAAGTTCTGGAGATGGGTGGTGCTGATGGTCGTACAACAATGTGGATGTATTTAACGCCATTGAACTGTTCGCTTCAAAGATGGTTTCAACGATCAATTGCATGTTAGAAATATTTTACCACAATTACAAAAACTTTTTTTCTCAAGATAACCATGGGGAATTCCCTGGCAGTCCATGGCTAGGACTCAGCGCTTTCACTGCCAAGGGCACAGCACAGGTTCGACCCCTGTTCAGGGAACAAAGACCCTGCAAGCCACGTGGGTTGGTCAAAAATTTTAAAAATAAGTAAATCAAAAATCAAGATAACCATGTTAATGGTATCTAACATGCATTGACACCCTATTGAAATACAGTACAGCCTGGTTCTGGAAAGGTCAGGCTGCCAGGTTTCAAATCTGAGCTTCACCACTCACCAGCTGGGAGACTCTAGGTAAGTTACTTAACCTCTCTGAGACTCATATTCCTCATATAGAATATGGAAATAAGAATAGAACGCAGCTCAAGAGGCTTAGTGAGAGAATGAAATAAATACACTGAGTCCTTTGAGTAGTGCCAGGCACACAGTAGGGCTGGAAAGATGCAAAGTGGTGACTCTGTAAAACTTACAAAAGCACTCCACACCCTCACTTAGATCTCAGCACAGAGAAACCTAAGACATCTCCACTAAGCTTTACAAACATGCTCACAAAAACATATTCTGACCTCCTCTATTCTAGTTTCTAATCCAGAGAGGGTCAAAACTTTTCCAAAGAGCAGACTTCTGAGGACTTGGCAAAAAAGTTGAATTGTCACAACTCTGGACATTGTGGTTATTACTGACATCCCTTCAACTTGCTCTCTGAATGAAAACCCTTTAGCTGTTAGAAAAGGAGGGGTCTCTGAGCTTTTTTATTCAAAGGTCTATGATCTCTCCAGAAAGCCAAGAAGCATCTTACCTTACAGCTGGCCAGCTGTTCATCCCAGATCCAGAGTGTTCTCTGTTTGGTGTGACCCACTGCTGCCAGTTGCTTATGGTCAATGTCAGCATCTCTTAGGGGTGATATTTCTTTTGACTGGGAAACCGGGAAACCATCTGGATAAACTTGGCTTCATTCCCCCAAAAAAACGTAAAGTGGAAGTCACTCAGTAGTGTCCACCTCTTTGTGACCCCACAGACTATGGAATTCTCCAGGCCAGAATACTGGAGTGGGTAGCGTTTCCCTTAGTAAAGGAATGTTCAAATCCACTGTCCCCCAGGCTACCGTTGGCCTGGCAGGGGTGGCTATCTTATCTTTTACACAGGGAGTCTCGGGTTCTCTCTGCTATAGAAATTCCCTGGGAAGAGAGGGAGTGCCCCACCTCTTCAAACAGACCACAGCCAATGGGCTGGGCCCCTTGCTGATAAATGAGAGTCAGGACTACATGGAATATAAGGTGGGAGAAACTGATCCCAGTCCAGAGGCACTTAACACTGTAAATTCCATTACTCAGGGGCCTCTTTCAGTGCAGGACTTCTCAGAGCCTTTGATATGCTAATGAGCATTGTGAATCTTCAAAAAAAGGGAGAAAGCACCTTTGACAACCCCCCCTGGCCTTGAAACCATCCATTAACTAGCTCCAGAGCCAGGATTCCCGGAAGCATCCAAGACTTTAAAGTAAACACTGCTAGACAACTCTTGACTTGGGGTGGGAAGATGGGGTTCTAATCTTTTTCTGGCTGTTCCCAAGGGCATTATCTTAGTCTCCATCTGCAAAAAAGGGTGGGGCTCGCCTAACATTCCTTGACGGTGACGTGGGATCCCTAACGCAAAAAGATACAGGGAGGTGGGGATGGAACAGAAGCCGGTGAGAAGAAGGCTGGGAAGGTGAGGCCAGGAAATCAAGTGGGCGGTACGGCCAGACCTCCTTGAACCCCGACGACAAAGGCGGAACAGGCAGAGGAAAAGGTCACAATCCACGGGCACTTCCTATCCATCTTCACCGTTGCAGATGGGCCCCAACGCAAGACATCAAAGCACCGAGGGACGGCCCCAAAGGGCTGCGCAGAGTACCCGCGCAATCCCAGACTAAAACCACACCCGTCGCTCAAGTTGAGACCAGCGGAGGCCAGTCCCCCGCTCCGCCCGCGGCGGCGTGCCTGCTTTTTTCAGCACTCGGGGCTGTAAGGAGGGCCGGGGCGAGGGGGCGCTCTGCCCAAAGCGGGGCGGAAGGGAGGGGGCAGCGGCGCCGCCAGTATACAGATTCCACTTTGGGAGCCTCGCCCGGATCTACGCGGCGCCTGTCCACGTCTTGCTCGCGGCCGGGAAGGGGAAGAGGAACCGCGAGGCTTCGCCTCAGGGCGGCCCATCTGCGAGTGTGTGTCCGCCCCCTCGGATGTAGCCCATGGGGTCCCAGGAGACCGCGCAGCTGTCCCGGCTCTGGGCCACGGCGATGCCTTGGGGGCGGGAACTGCGATCGGGGCTCTGGGGTACGGGAGGCGACGGGAACGCGGGGCGAAGGGAGGGTGCCAGGGCGCCCGAGAGCGGGGCGGCGGCAGCTGGAAGGACGGGTGCCCAGCCCCGCGGCGCGGCGGCCTCACGCCACCTCCCGTTCGCCTTGGCAGTGGCGGCAGCCTCCGTAGAGCGCCGAGAGCAGGTAGAGGCCGAGGCAGAGACCGCCGCAAACCGCTGCCGCCAGGAAAGCGTGGTAGGCGCAGGACATCTGGTAATCCTTGAGGTTGCAGTAGCTGTGACTCTGCGTCTGCCCGATCATGATGCCCATCGCTGCGCCGTAGAGCGCGGCCGCCAGCAGGTCGTGCGCCACGTTGACCACCAGCCAGCGCGAGCCCAGCACCGGCACCAGCTCCTGCTTGCCCAGCAGCGTGAGGAAGTAGAGGGCCAGGGTCAGCAGCCAGAAGAGCACGGACACGAAGAGCGCGAAGTGCACGGGGCCTTGGTACCGGCTGGTGGCGATGGTGATCCAGAAGGCGGCGCCCGCCAGCAGCTGCAGAAGCCGCAGCACGCCCAGCGGGCCGCGCAGAAAGGCCCGCTGCAGGCTCACCGCGCCGCGGGCCGCGCGCGCCTGGGGCGGTGGCTGGCGCGGGGGCGGCGGGAGCATGGCCCCCGGGCGCGGCGGCGGCGGCGGCGGCGGCGGGGCCCCGAGCAGCGGAATGGCGGCGTCTGGCTCGCGGGGATGGCCCGGCGGACGTGCCCCTGAGCTCGCTGCGGCCTCCTCGCTCCTCTCCGAGTCCTCCTCTCTTCCTCTCCCCTTCTCCCCTCCCTTCCTCCCCGCTCTCCTCCCCGCAGCCCTCTCTTTCTCCCTTACTCTCTCTCCACCCCTCCTGCCCGCCCTCTCTCTTCCCCACTTCGTCTCCACCCCCACGCGCTCCTCCCGGCTTCCTGCCTTCTCTCTTTTTGGGCCTCGTCCACCAGTCGCCAAACTCCCAACTCGGATTCCTTTCTCCTCGGGGCAGGGCGGAGCGCACCCGCAGCCCCAGCAGGACGCAAGTCTTCCTTTCCGTCCGACTGGGAAAAGTTTATACCACATCTGCCCGCCCTGCCTCTCTGCCTCCCTGGCTCCGGTCCAGCCTCGGAGCAGAGAGCTGTCTTCTGGAGCTGGAGCGTCCACCCCCAACCCCCCAACCCCGCCCCCACTCCCAACCTTAGGCTGGGCCCTTTTCTTTCTCCTCTCTCCTGTCCTGCAGCCCGCTGGGGCCTCCCGGCCCTTCCTTGGCGAGGGAGCAGAGCAGTGCTGGGCTTAAGCTGCCACCTATTCTCACCTGGACATCGGAGTATCATACCCTGCTAGTGCTCACCTCAAACTTATTCTTTCTAAAGCTGGGCTCAGACTTGGACTCAGCCATCTGAGTCCTTCTGTCATTGAAAGGGACCATCACCCACTCCAGGCCTCCACTTTGCTTCCCATTGCACAAAGCAAAGTCCGAGTTAGTCCAGTCTCTTTTCCAGCCTTCTTTGCCATCAAGTGTCTAAAAGTAGACTTCCCAGCACGACCAAGACACAAACCCAGCTCTAAGAGATAGCAAAGCCCAACAATGCTTTACATTATTGCTATTACGGTGCTTTGCAGAAATTCTCATTTATGAAGTCTCATTTGACAGCCCCCAAAGATACATACAGGGGTTTCCCAGGTGGCGCTGGTGGTAAAGAACCCAATTCAGGAGACATAAGAGACATGGGTTCCATCCCTAGGTCAGGAAGATCCTTTGGAAGAGGGCATGGCATCCCACTCCAGTATGCTTCCCTGGAGAATCCCAAGGACAGAGGAGCCTGGTGGGTTACAGTCCATAGGGTCACAAAGAGTCAGACACGACTGAAGCAACTTAGCACTCATGCACATAAGATACATACCATTATTTTTCTCATCTTGCTGAGGAGAAAAAGGAAGCCTAGAGGGGTTAAGACTACGAAGCTGGTAATTACTGCTGGTCTTTCTTCCCTCCTCTTATGAACTAACCTTCATGCACTGTGGCATCTTTCTAAAATACAGACCTGGTTGTGTATATACACTGCTTCCTGCTGACCACAGGATATAGGGTTCTATCTCTTCTATGGACATGTTCCACATGTTTCATCTGGCCCCAACGGACTCCCAATTTCCTGGTTTCCCTCTTCCTTTTCTTACCCATGCTCACATTCAGTATGCCAACCGCATCAAACCTCTTAAGGTTCCAGAATAGGCTCTTCAATCCCAGGCTTCCTTGGTAGCTCAGCTGGTAAAGAGTCCATGTGCAATGCAGGAGGCCCCAGTTCAATTCCTGGGTCAGGAAAATCCCCTGGAGAAGGGACAGGCTACCCATGCCAGTATTCTTAGGCTTCCCTGGTGGCTCAGATGGTAAAGAATCCACCCGCAATGCAGGAGACCTGGGTTGGGAAGATCCCCTGGAGGAGGGCATGGCAACCCACTCTAGTATTCTTGCCTGGAGAATCCCCATGGACAGAGGAGCCTGATGGGCTGCAGTTCATGGAGTCGCGAAGAGTGGGACATGGATGAGCGACTAAGCAGCAGCGCTTCAATCCCAGACCCCGTTTGGCTGACAAACTCCTATTTAACCTTCAATGCCCAGTTTAAATGTTTTTCCTTTGGTTTGTTGGCTCTTCTAGGCACCTCATTGGAGGGTCCCTCAGCATAGTTCTAAGTCAGCTCCATCTTATCCATCTTTGCCTGTGCCTGGCACATAGGAGATTCAGTAAATATCCATGGAGTGGATGACTGGGTGGCTGCAGACACGGCAGTGGAAGTGAGAAGACACCTGTTGTCCTGGGAAGTGTGCCTGGATAAGACCTCCAGCTTATCTACCCTGCAGAGCTTGTCCCTCATCTCAGTCATGGGATGAGATTGCTGGTCCCTGGCTCCCCTTGAGGGAAAAGCTACATGGTTTTCAGGGAGCTAATGCCTCCCACTGCCAACTCAGCCCCACCTACAGGTACCTGAGAAAACTCCAAATGTAAATTTTAAATTAAAAAATGGTGTGTATACCACTCACATTTTTGTAAGATAGTGTGGCATAGACCCTCGGTGCAAGCCTGAGAGGCAGACTGCCGGGCTACTTCTCACTGCCTCACCACTCCCTAGTGCTGGGAGGTGGTGTGTGTGTGTATGTGTGTGATTTAACCTCTTTGTGCCTCAGTTTCCTCATCTGTGAAATCCTTTTATTCAGCAGATGGGTGTTAGCACTTAGTAATGCTTGGCACTATTTGAGGGGTTAGAGATACATAATATATATGTGATTGTTATGAATTGAATGCTTACTATACGCTAAGCATTACTGTGCTTAGTAATAAATTACATCATATTTATTGTGCTATCTAATCCTTATACCAACTCTTTATTTTTATTTTTTTAATTTTATTTATTTTATTTGACTGTACTGGGTCTTAGTGGTGTCATGTGGGATCTAGTTCCTTGACCAGGGATTGAACCCAGGCCCCCTGCACTGGCAGCGTGAAGTCTTAGCCGCTGGACCACCAGGGAAGTCCCGTATACCAACTCTTTAAATAACTGGTATTGGGACCTCCCTGGGGGTCCAGGGGCTAAAACTCCTAGCACCCAATGCAGGGGGCCCAGGTTCAATTCCCGGTCAGAGAATTAGATCCTTCACATCTCAACTAAGAGTTAGCATGCCTCAACCACAGCTCCTACCTGCTGCAACAAAGATCGAAGACCCCACGTGCCACATCTAAGACCCAATGCAGCCAAATAAACATACTTTATAAAATAAGTAAAATAACTGGTGTTAACTCTGATTCACTGATGGGGCAACCAAAGCTTAGAGGGATAAGGAAGAGGACCATGGTCACAGAACTAATGGGTGAAGGTTTAAACAGCAGCCCAGGTGTGGCTGACCCCAGGTCCACATTCAGTGTGCTTTTATAGTTTCTCATATTTAATTCTCAGCTACTCTCACAGGGACTGAGAAAGGTTACAGGACTTGCCCAAAGAAACACAGCTACTCAGTGTGGGGACTCAAACCTAGGTCTTCTAGCCCCGATTTTGGGTCTTTTCCATCAACATCCCTGAGCAACCCTTGGAGAGACATCCTTCAGTTTCTTCAGGGTGCCAGTCTTGAGTGGGGCTGGGACTAGAATGCGCAGCTGAACGCTGAATCTTTGTGCTGGACCAATGACAGGGAATTACGCTACAAAACTATCTCTGTAAGTGGGGGACCTAAGCCAACAAACATTTAGAGGCAGACAAGAGAATCCCTTCCCTCTAAAAAAGGCATCTGGAGATTTGGGGGTGGGGCGCCACCTGGTGGACATAAACTTTGGGCTTCACAAGGCAAATCCTACTCCTTACAAGGAAACATCTTTGACAGCTTTGAGGAGGTATTTTTAGCCTCTGGAATGTTGAAAATATTCCAAAAGGCAGTCCATCAGACTTCGCAGAAGCATAACCATGCCCAAAGATCTAGATACCTCCAACACAACAAATACAGTCTAAGCACCCAATGGATGCAAACGAGCTGGGTGTGGAATACAGGAATGAAGAGGACCAAGGCCTGCCCTCCAAGTGTTTGCACTCTGTTGGTAGGAGGGGGACAGTTGTGGACACAACAAAGAGACGTAGACGAGAATTATAAGGCAAATACAAAAGGGAAAGTGTTGGTGGTGGGAGGGCTGGAGAAAGATTCAAAAACAAAGTGTCATTTGAGGATGGATGGGATTTTGACAAGCAGAGGTGGAGGGTAGGTGTCTTGGACGAGGCAGTTCCCCATCAGGCAGGTCCTGAGCCTCTTTGAGTTGTTATCACCAGGCATGTATGCTGAGAATGCAAGGCCATGACTGCTCTTTCCCCCATCATTTCTCAGTGCTGTGTTTGCAGTCAGGAATTTCGAGGGATGAAGGAACATTTTCTCCCAGACACAGAGCAGACTTGCTTATTGCTTATGATAAAAGTGGTGAGGTAGGAGGGGACAGTGGTGGGTTTTCCCAGCTCAGTGCTCCTCAGCTATGATACAAACCTGTTGCATGTGTAACATCCACCTGGGCCCCTCCGTGGTGCCCCCGTGAAACTTGAAAACCAGAGAAAGATGTGTGACAACCGTGCGAATGTTGCTTGCTATGCCAACAGCAGTCAATCCTTTGTCTCTGACCCAGGAATCCTGTGTCTTCTGCCGGTATATATGAAACAACAGCAGATTAGCTTATTAGCTTATAAATTGGGTATATAAGTCCTGACAGGTGTTCCAGGCAAAAGGAGCACTGTGAGCCAAAGTAAGGCCAGATTGTTTAGGGAACAAGCAGTGACACTTGACAGTTGCTCTGAGCCCCGATGCAATGAGGCGACCTGTAACAAGAAGGACCACAGAGCCCACCCTGACATCCTAGGACTAGCTCTTGCTGCTCACAGTCAGATTCTGTTTTGTCTTCAGTCTCTGGGCGACTGTAAACATACCGTATATATAGACTCAACTCACACCTATTGTGTCCCAAGCCCTAAGCTGGCACTTGACCCAAATCAGCTAACAGCAGAGGCAAAAAGCATAGTAAGAAAGTACATGGGTGCAGGCACCTAGAGAATCCTGCCTTAAATCCAGTTAAATTACTAGATAAACATTTCCTGAACATGTACTGTGTACTGGCATTATGCTATAAGAGCATGCCTGAGCTGGAAGAGACCTTAAAGAATATTTGCTCCAGGCTTGTCATTTTTTTTGGAGGGGGTAATTGAGACTCAGAGAGAGTGAGTGACTTGCCTTAGGTCACACAATTGGTTGATGAAATGAGTACCAAATTTAGAACTTAGGTCTCCTGATTCATAATCCAGCCTGTTGCACCACTGGGATGGTACCAAAACAGGAAGTCCCCTACAGCTGCAGGACAGGGGGCTCTACTGGAGCTCTGTGAGCCAGGCCAGAACCCACATTCTCACCTGTGGGTCTCTAGGCTTGTTCTCCACATGGCTCCCACCAGCCTGCAGGAACAAGGGCCATGGGGTGATGGGTGGGGGGGTCTCCTTTGAATGGAGCTAGGTGGGATTCTGGAGGTTCTCAAACCTGTTAATCTAGCTTTCAAGGAGTGCCTAGGCCTTTGCAGGAGACGTGAGGTATCTTTGAGCAGAAGCAAGGGGCCATGGACTAGGCCTGGGCCAGCAGTGAAGGCGTTTGGCAAAGCTCAGCCTTCCTCCCCAGGGGAGGCTGGCCAGTACCAGACCTGGAACCAGATGTACCCCCTGAGGCTGGTCTTTGTGTGAAGCCACCCAGGACACTGGCTCAAAAGGCTGCTTCCCCAGGGCTAAGTGACTGTGGGCTGCCAAGGTGGGTGGCCCTGAGACCACACCCTTGAGGGGCTGCCCCCTCCTCTGGGATCTGTGATGCAATGTGCAGACCCCAGGGAACCCTGTTTCTGGGGGAAAGGAGAGGCCTCACCTGTGAGGATGGACCCCTGAGCCAGGATGGCCCAAGTCAACCCCAACACTGCCCTTTAGTCTTGGATAAAATTGGAAATGGCCCAACAGGAATCAACAGCTGCAGAGCATTATCTGGCAGCCACGCACCACTTGTCTCAATACTTCCCCTAACAACCCTGTGAGGCAGGGGCTGTTAAGCTACTTCTGCTTGAAAATGAGGAAATGGAGGTCCAGGGAGGTAATGTGACTTATCGAATATCATGCAGCTTTGAAAGAACCAGCATCAGGGGAACTCTCCATGATTCACCATAACCTTAAGAGGCCCCAGTGGTAATGGGAAGCTGGCAACCCAAACAGTAGTGGAGGAGAAACCAGATTTGCTTTTTTTTTTTTTTTTTTGGCTGTGTGGTTTGAGTGGGTCATGTCTTATAAAGAGTCTTCTGTAAGACTGGGGAAAGTTCACAGTTAAGGTAGATTCAGGGACTTTAAGATAGCTGTAGCATTTCTAGTGGCCAGGAAATCTAAATTTGGTTCCTAGCTTAGTCTGTCATTTTCCTCAGTTGTCAAATGGAGATAACCTTGACCTGTCTCTCAAGGTTGTGGGAGATGCAAGAGACGTGGGTTTGGGAAGATCCCCTGGAGGAGGGAATGGCCACCCACTCCAGTATTCTTGCCTGGAGAATCTCCATGGACAGAGGAGGCTGGCAGACTACAATCCATGGGGTCGCAGGGAGTCAAACACGACTGAGGCAACTTAGCACACACAAGGGAATGGCAGAAATGACATTGTGACTTCTTCAGTTCAGTCGCTCAGTCGTGTCCCACTCTGCGACCCCATGGACTGCAGCATGCCAGGCTTCCCTGTCCATCACCAACTCCTGGAGTTTACTCAAACTCATGTCCACTGAGTTGGTGATGCCATCCAATCATCTCATCCTCTGCCGTCCCCTTCTCCTCCTGCCTTCAGTCTTTCTCAACATCAGGGTCTTCTGCTGCTAAGTCTGCTGCTAAGTCGCTTCAGTCATGTCCAACTCTGTGCGACCCCATAGACGGCAGCCCACCAGGCTCCCCCGTCCCTGGGATTCTCCACTGTAAACTGGAGTGGGTTGCCATTTCCTTCTTCAATGCATGAAAGTGAAAAGTGAAAGTGAAGTCTCTCAGTCGTGTCCAACCCTCAGGGTCTTCTAATTTATGACAAATCTCTTGTAGCTTAGTCAGTAAAGAAACTGCCTGCAATGCAGGAGACCCAGTTTCAATTCCTGGGTCAGGAAGATCCCCTGGAGAAGGAAATGGCAACCCACTCCACTATTCTTGCCTGGGAAATCCCATGGACAGAGGAGCCTGGTGGGCTACAGTCCATGGGGTCACAAGAGTCAGACATGACTGAGAGACTAAACCACTAAACCACCAAAAATTTATGTCAACAAAAACAAGGCAGTTTCTTCCTTGCTCACCAAAACTCAGGTAGCCCTGAGCCATCAGGAAAGAAGGAAGACTTCCAACCCTCAGCTATCTGGTCAACCTTTGCATTCAATACTTCCAGATGAAGTCCTAACAGTGCCACTCTCACTGGACTCTGAATTCCTGTGTGTCTATCATGTTTTATTATTTGCTGTATTGTTTTGTTTCTGTGATGTTTTGACATTTGGGACCTTGCAAACCTAGGGAGGGATTGCCCACTTCACGCACACCACCCAGAGTTAGCTAATTTCTAGAGATAGCAGGCATCTTGTCTGTGAGTACCTCTTTAATATGCAAACCAACGCATCCTGGCAGAACCTGCTGGAAATCTGCCATCTGTGGTACTGGGGGAAGTTCTTCACAAGGAGCTGCTGCACTTCAAAACTCACTGCAGAGCCTCTCAACTGGGGGCCAAGGGAAGCTGCTGGCCACTGTGCACTGCTGGCTGCCATGTGCTGTGGGATACAAGTGATAAGAAGCCCCCCACGCGGCAGGAGCCCCTGAGCGGGACCTGGCCCTGAAGAGTCCACATGTGCTCCACCTGTGCGGCGCTGGAGAAGACTCAACCTGAAGGAGCCGGTTGTGAAAAGCGCTCCACAACCAAGGAGAGGCCTTCCTCCTGGAGGTCTTGCCGGCTCCCTCTACCAGCAAAGCTGAGCACTGCAGCAGCCGGAAAAGGAGAAATATCTAATGGACTCACTTATCGCAGAGGTAACTGGCGCAATACATAGGCAGTTACGTATGTATTTAGGGACTCAACTTCCATTTGCAACCTTCTGTCTACATCTGGAGTTCCATACAATGATAAAACAGTTCCATATGTCCACCTAATGAATTACAGCTATCTTTCTTACAAATGAGCAATTCTCATCTCTCTCCAAAACCAATCTAAATACTTCTCAGATTTTGTAATAATTTGGAAAATATAGTGTTACATAAGGACTAAATTGTAACCTTAACTCCCAACAACTTACTTGTGAAATGAAAACATAAAGAGGAAGAAAAAATGTCAGTATATACAAAGATACCATGTATATAAGAGGGAAAATACCCAAAACTACTGTAGTCCTTGTTTTTGTAATTGGCCACATGGCTGTTTTAGAAAGCATTAGTGATTTCCCAACTGCACTGCTCCCTCTACATTTATTAGCTGGCATCCTACTATAAGCTTTCTCTTCTCCTCTGTTTACTTATTTAATAGTTATATTACTATAAACATATAATCTTATTTTTGCTCATTGGGTTATAATCTTACTGTCCTATTTTATCCTGATGTTCCCGGTTTGGCTAATGGGAGCCCTTACAATCTGACTCCTAGTCCTTTTGACACATACCCATTATTCTGTGAATACTTCCTTATTTTCTTGCACAAGATGGTGTAGGGTCATCTTGAACTCTCTCAATCCCAGAAGTAGAATTAATCATTTATCCAAGGAACCCTTTGTGGAGAATGATATTGAGAAATCAATAACTGGTGCTAAGTGTGCTTATTCCTCTTCGAGTGTCATTGCTTCTAGGCCCTTTCAGCAGACAGATGGGAAATGTGTATGTTTGTGTATGTTCATGGTTATATATGTGTACACATATACACATGCATACACGTACACATATAAACACATTTATAGCTGTATTTATTCTGTATCTACTTATCTATATTTTTATTTATTTATTATTATTTCTTTATGTGGCTGTCTTAATTGTGGCACATAGGATCTTTGGTCTTTAGTTGTGGCACACGGGATCTAGTTCCCTGATCAGGGATTGAACCTGGGCCCCCTACATGGGAGTGTGAAGTCTCAGCCACTGAACTACCAGGGAAGTCCTGGATGACATGAGTTTGAGCAAGCTCTGGATGCTGGTAATGGACAGGGAGGCCTGATGTGCTGCAGTCCATGGGGTCACAAAGAGCTGGACACAACTGAGCGACTGAACTGAACTGATGGACTGACTTGTGTCCCAAATTCATATGCTGAAGCTCTAACCTGTGACTGTTTAGAGTAATGAATTCATTAAGGTTACCTGGGAACATCCATAAGAGCAGAGTCTGATCTGATAAGATTAGTGTCCTTATAAGAAGAAACATCCGGAGAAGGCAATGGCACCCCACTCCAGTACTCTTGCCTGGAAAATCCATGGACGGAGGAGCCTGGTGGGCTGTAGTCCACGGGGTCGCGAAAAGTTGGACACAATTGAGCGACTTCACTTTCACTTTTCTCTTTCATGCATTGGAGAAGGAAATGGCAACCCACTCCAGTGTTCTTGCCTGGAGAATCCCAGGGACGGGGAAGCCTGGTGGGCTGCCGTCTCTGGGGTCGCACAGAGTCAGACACGACCGAAGCGACTTAGCAGCAGCAAGAAGAAACATCAGAGAGGCATCTTTCTCTTTCTCACCACCACGTGAGGGCACAGTGAGCAGGCACTGTCTGCATGTCAGGAAGAGAGATCTCACCAGAAACTGAGTCAGTCAGAACCTTGATCCTGGACTTCTCAGCCTCCAGAATTGTGAGAAAATAAACTTTTGTTGTTAAGTCACCCAGACACTGTGGTATTTTGTTTTTGCCTCCCAAGCAGACTAATACAATATTGACCTTGAATGTTAGATTAACATGAGTGGTGTATTTTTAAAAAGATGTTTCTATAATGCACCATTTGCCTATAGGACTTTGTTATTTTCAGTCTCTTCAGACTGTTAGTTCAGAGAAGAAAGTTGTAATAAGTTGCTTCGTGTAATGCCCTAAGCAGAAGGGCATTTTTTAAAAAGTTTAAAACGACCAGATTATTTATCAATAAAAATGGAGTTGACTCAAGAGTCATTGTTGCTTGTCAGCTGAGTGTGGAAATTCTCTCTGCTCTCCCCAGAACAGAACATTCAGCAACAACAAACCCATGGGAATAAGCCTCAACCCCACTGGGGGACCATTTGTGACTGTACAGCTGCTGGAACAATTCCTGCAGGATAGAGAGGGTAGACACTGAATGCCGCTCTAGTATCTGTAGCAAGGTTTATATTAAGCACTGTGCCTATAGCACTCACCTCATCCTTACAGCATTGCTCAGAGGTGGTAATATAATGATTTCCATTTTATAGATGAGAAAATAGAGAAGCAGAGAGGTTAAGTCATTTGCCTAAGGTTGAGCAGCTAGAATCCCTTTCCTAGGCTCTGTTCCCCTAAAAATGAGCACCTTGCTGAGCCATACTGGAGCTCAGGGCTAAAGGAAAAACGTGCATCCCTAGATACAATTGTCAAAACATCTTTCCATATTTTGAACCAAATGAAAAAAGTGGATTAAAGCTCTATGATTAAAAAACACAAGCATATATAAATCTCCATGTTGCCAATCTATTCCTACACTATTGTCAACACTCATAAATCCAATTGGCAGGGGACACAGTGGTGACCTGCCTGGGAACCATGGGCTGATTGGAAATGACTGTTCTCGATGAAAAATGAGGCAGGGTCATAAAACAAGCAACAACCTGTCTTTAGGTTGTGCTGTGCTAAGTAGCTTCAGTCGTGTCCGACTCTTTGTTACCACATGGACTGTGGCCCACCAGGCTCCTCTGTCCATGGGATTCTCCAGGCAAAAGTACTGGTGTGGGTTGCCATCAAATGTCGATATTTTATTCATCATAGATATTTTGCATTAATTTTTAAAGATATTGCATTAAAATATTTATCTCAATTATGGCGTTTCTTGGTGCCCCTCAAATATTTCTCCCAAGGAGATTCTACCCAATTAAGATTGTCTCAGTTTAATTTGATCCCTGGTAAAACCAGATGTTGGTCTGAATTACCCAAGACTCCATTCCCCAGAGTAGTAGTCCTTCTTTCCCTCTTTAAACAGAGCCGTGTTGGGGAGTGGATTCCAGAGGCATTCTGTGGATCCCAGATGCCCCACTCTTGCATGCCCACACGATTATGGAAGCGCCTCATCTTCTCATCAGAAATACTGAATCATAAAGCTGCAATAATGGAAACTGTTGCATTGTATGGTAAGCACACAATGGTCACACGCCTGCAAAGATGTTTGGAGACACCAGATATTCTCCACCCAGCCTTAGTCACATCTGACCCAGAAACCACAAGCTCCTAATTCCTATCCGGGTACGCTCATCAGAGTTCATGGCATCAGAGTTCCTAAGCTCTTCAAGCACAAATATGCCAAGAGTTTGGCCTTCCTATTGCTGAGAATGAGGTAGAAGGAGCTCCTGGTTCAGAAGCCCAGCCTCTTGGTTTAAATGTCTGCATGGTACCCTCCTTAGCCAAGCAGTTGACTGAAAGGTTTTGCAATACTTTGTATTGAAGATGAACATTGCTGATTTCTTTATTCTTTGCAATACTTCCACAGGGCTTCAGGAACAACAGAGAAACCACTGTTAAAACCCTTTTAAACTACAACAAAGCAATTGCCAATGTTTTTGTGCAGGACACAAGAATTGGAGACCTCGGGATGAGGAAGAACAGCTCCCAAATATACCCTCCACCTAGCCAAAAGGGACCCACAGTCCCATGTGCTGGCTCTTATTCTTCCCCCCTTGCAACTCTTACAGAAGAGAACTCAAATGACTACAAAGGTCAGCTCTGAAGTGAAAAAGAAGTCAGGGAGACCCAGCTGCCTACTCCCAGGCTCCCTTTGTGACCATTTTTAAACCAGTGCACAAATAACTTGTCTTTCAATGAAGCAAACAAGTACTGATCAAGGGCCTACTGGACACCCTACATCCACTCCTGCCCTTCCAACCCAAGTTTCAAGCTGTAGTCAAAGTGAATTTCTATAAACACAAATTTGTCATGAGGATGAAATGAGTTAATATTTGTAAAGTCTGACTGGCATTACTGGTACAATGTAAGTGCTATAAAGTGTCTATTAAATAAACACATACAGTGCTATTCCCCACCTCTCTCTTTCGCTGACCTAACTCCAGGCCTCCATTCAAGACTTTCTCAATCAAGTTACCTCCTGACCTTAGCCTTATTTAGCATGTGCCCTCCTCTGTTCCCAGATCCAGGCCTCTTCATCTGTTCAATCTCAACACCTCCTTCACAGAAAAATATTACTCTGCCTCTAGGACCTCCCCAAGGGAGCTTAGGTTCCTTCCTAATGTTTATCACAACTGTAATAAACAATTAAATGTTTTTAGTTTTTCAATATTTTGCTAAACTGTAAATTCCCCGATTTCAAGATTAGAACCCAGGACATTCTGGCTTTGAAACCAAAGGTCTGACTACCGCACTAACTGTCCCTTCTCCTCCCTCAAAGCTGGAGCCAGAAGACAAGTGGAGTAGAGTTCAAAGAGCTGCAAGTCTGTTTGCAGAGGGCCACACGCAGCAGCAAGGAACACGGCGCCGCGCGCACAGGCCTCGGGTCCAGAGCAGGGGGGCATCCGTCACGTGTACCCGGCAGGGCCAGCCGTCGCCGCACCCCGGGGCAGGAATGCGGCCCCGCCCCCACTCCGGAGCCAGCAAAACCGCGCTCTCCTGGAGGACTGACGTCAATGAAAGGGGCACCTCCGGGCGCAGTGCGAGGGTGGCAGTGGGCGGAGGGAAAGTGCTGGGAGGGCACGCCCTTCGCTGCTGCTCCGCCGCTAATTGGACCTGGGGCCCTTTCGCACTCTGATTTCCAGGCCAGTGGAGAGAAGGGGGCGGAGCCGGGACACGCCCCTCGCCTCTTTACGGCCGCCGATTGGCTCACCGTGTCTCCGCGTTCGATTTTGGAAGGCTCGCCGGGAGCTCTCACCTAGGCTCGGCTGAGGATTGGCTGTTCCGGGGCTGGGGAGCGCCTTCTCCGGGGAGCCGCGGCTGCGACCGAGGTGGCCCTCCTCGGGAGGCCAGGTACGTAGGTCGGCAGCCAAGCTTTTGCTGCGGTGGAGGCGGGTGGGAGGGCTGTCAGAGCAGAGGCGTCGCTGAGACCCGAACTCCCAGGTCCAGTTAGGGCCCGTCATACGGAGCGGCCGCGTCTAAGACTTAGGGGCAGACCCGTTCTGGTGGTGTCGTCGTGTGACCTCGGCCAGGATACCCCCTCCCAAGGTCTTGTCCTGTTGATGAACGCCGTCTGGACCTTGTGAGCACCATCACGGCAGGAAGCTCAGAGCTGCGCTCGCCCTTTCGAAAACGTTGAAAGGGGTTGGAGTGGGCGCATCTTAGCTGGCCCTATCCCGATTTGAGGTCTATTGGCTCTGCGCTCCTGCGTGGTGAGTAATCGCTCTAACTCCCCACGGGACCATGGAGTGCTGAGGGCACAGACACACAGTATTGGGAGACCTGCCTTTGATCCCTGCACCTTCCAAACCCTGGAGAAGCAGATAGCAGATTTCAAAGCCTCCTGGGTCCTTCCTCCCCATGAAGACTTCCTCAGCCATCTGGCAGGAACAAAAATAGCAGTGGTTGAGAGTGGGCGCTGGGATCAGACTAGGGTTCCCATCCCAGTCTCATCACCTACCCATCTGTGTGACTTTGGGAAGTTACCAAACCTTTCTGAGCTCAGATTTCTCGTCTGTAAAATGGGTGTAACAAGGATAGTGCCTCCTCATAGGGAGGCACCTCATAGGGGTGTTGTGAGGATTAAAGATACTACTTCTCAGGAAGTGCTGTTCTGCATTTGACAGGGAGCAAGCTTGACAGGGAGCCTCTACTGCAGGTATGATTTAAAAGTCCACAGATGAACCTATCTCCCTTTACTCTCTTCTCCAAAGAGTGAAGGCCCTTTCTGAGGGAGTTTCATGACAGTAGTGAGAATGAAAATGGCAGAGATTCTGTAATCCCTGGAGGCTAAATAGCCTGTCTCCCTCCTGTCAGCTTCCCTGGTAGGTCAGTGGTAAAAGAATCTGCCTGCCAATGCAGGAGATACAGGTTCGGTCCCTGGGTTAGGGAGATCCCCTGGAGAAGGAAATGGCAACCCACTCCACTATTCTTTCCTGGGAAATCCCATGGACAGACAAGCCTGGAGGACTACAGTCCATGGGGTCACAAAAGAGTTGTACACGACTTAGCGACTAAACAACAGCAATAACAACTCCCTTCCATCATTCATTCATGATGTAATGTGCTGGGATAGATCCTTGGCATACTAAAGTATTAATCTTCCTATCCCCTAAGGGTTATCTATTCTCACCATTTTGATGAAGAGCAAATTGAGGCAGGGGAAAACCAAGACCTGCCAATGTATTCAGTTATCAATGGCAGAACCAGAATTCAGGGTTCTTGGACTCTACAAAAGAGTTATTCCTAGATCTAGCAGGAGTTTGTTTTCAGGTCATATCTGAGAATTGACCTGGGAAAAGGGTCCATTTCCTTTCTCTACCTTCTGGGACACAGAATTGTAGACCAACCTGTGTCTAGTTCTCTACTGCCTGAGCTAGGCCCTGTGGGAGGCAGGACCCACATAGCCATTTGGACTGAGCCTCCTGCTTGAAGGAGCCACAGATTTTGGCTGCTGTCCAGTGGACAGGGAAACAGGCCAAGGCCACAAATGTTGATATGGGCCTTGGGCCAGAGCCTCCAGGTTTTTTTTTTCTTTTCCTAAGAGGCCCTTGGCCTCTGGTTACAGATTATCATCATCACCAGTGCTATCTGAAGGGGGTGAGCTGAGTGAGTGAGGGCTCAGTTGCCGCCCAGGTCACACGAGTGTGTTGTGCCTGCCATAGCTCCCTTCACGTCCCCGAGACCACAGTGTGAAAAGCTCTCTGAACTGAGCTTCATACATTACAAAAAACGCTCGGTTGGACACCATATTTGTGTACTGCAAATTCAGTGCATGGTGAGTCACTTTTAAATATATTTCTTTGTCAGAGCTTAGCAGTTCCTTTATTGCCTGTTGCAAAACAAGTTGAACTTCAATTTCAACATTTGATATTTACTTTGGGAGTTCATTTTTAAGCTAGTTTAGATCAAATTGAAGGATTTTGCAATTAGTCTTTACTCATTAGCTCACAGATCCATGCCTATCTTTTATGCCAGCTCTGAAATGAAAGATCCATTTATAATCTTTTAATATAATAGCCCATGGTTTCATTTCCCAGTTTAAACAAGGGCCATTGTTCAAGTACACACTAACTTCCCTGGATTCAGGTCTTGTCCAGGAAATCAGTGGGAAAGTAACACATTGAATGAGACAGGAAATTTTCTCCTGATAGTAAATTTTCTCCTGAATCTTCTGATTCAGCTTTCTCAAAGTTTACCATCTAATCCTACTTGGAATCCACTGATTTTTATTCCCAGCCTCACTCTGCTGTCTAAATTCCAAGGTGGGAGGCCAAGCCAGGAGTGAGGGACCTCAAAATCTGGAGTTGCCAAGGCCTCCCCGAGGTTCACGAGGATATGGTTGAGGCTTGGGGGCTCAGACTGGCCCACACGGTTCCTTGTTGGTTTGTTTGTAACTCTGTAACTGACTGCTGGAGGCAGGGCCTTGCAGCCCTGGTAGAGGTGGGTGGCTGGACCATCTGGAAAGTCAGGCTCTGAGCCATTTCCTCCCTAAGACAGCTGCTGCTATTTGATCCTATGACCCATCTCTCTGAAGGGCGGGTAAGACTGCCTGAGTCCCAGAGCAGGACTATCAGCTCTTCTCCCACCACCCCGACCAGCCTAGGAGTCTACTCTGGGCTTGGCCACAGCCAGTCTGGGTCACTAGAATGCTTTCGAGCAGTGAGTTCTTTCTTCTACCAGACCCTAACCCCACAGCAGCCCAACAGTGTCTGGCCTCTAAGGAAGACTAAGGAGGGCAGAAAAGGGGAGTCCCCTGGCACCTAACTATACAGACGTGTCCACACATGTAGCTCCTGGGCCCTGGCAGAGAAGCTAACTCATCTCCACTTCTGTGTGGACCCAGCCTTGTCATGGAATTATTGACTCTCAACACCAGCACACGCCCCGGAGACTATAAGAATAAACCCTTCCTTTCAACTGTAAGAGGAAGGGCCCACAGAGGCCATGTGAAGTGCCTGAGGTGTCTTAGCCAGTGAGTGGCAGGCAGCACTAGGGCTCGAAGCTAGTCCTCTGACTCAAGCCAGAGCTCTGTGCACTGGGCCGCGTAGCAGCTCCTGGTTCCTTCTGTGGAGGCTGGGGCTCTTCCCCGTCAGAGTGCCATGGGTTCACGGCTTCAAGGCTGGGGGCGGCCTGTCACCCTGTAAACAGCTTTGGCGCTAGTGAAGATTAAAACAAATTCCATGCCCTGACTCTTACCTGGGGTGTGGGACATTCATCCTTCTTCCCTTTCTACTGGCGAGTTTTCCCCTACATGAATTGGAAAAGAATAGTGAAACAGTCTTCACAGATATAATGGGAAGAAATGTGCTTTGAGCTGCCAGGCTGTGAGGGCAACTTGGTGATTCAAAAGCTCCGGCTGCAGTCACTTAGACTAGGGCTCACCTGAGGATAGGGTGAGCTCAGGCTCAGGGCTATGTATTTCAGCTCCTCTTTAGTCCTCTATGAATGGCAATGAGGTTAACAGTGCCTGATTCCTAACAATGGTTTTGAGGATGAAATGGTATCATGCATGTTGCTGATTCAGAATAAATACCCCCAGCGTGCGTGTTTAGTCGCTTCAGTCGTGTCTGACTCTTTGCCACCCTTTGGACTTGTAGCCCACCAGGCTCCTCTGTCCATGGGATTCTCCAGGCAAGAATACTGGCGTGGGTTTCCATGCCCTCCTCCAGGGGATCTCCCTGACCCAAGGATCGAACCAGCGTCTCTTATGTCTCCTGCACTGGCAGGTGGTTTCTTTACCACTAGCGCCACCTGGCAAGACAAACACCCCATAGTAGTTAGCTTTTACTTCTCTTTATCAGCCTGGAAGTGTGACTTGGTGACTGTTGTTTTCTGGTCACAGGATATCATCCAGCTCTGGAGGTTTAATTACCACACATATTAGGTCTTAACTGGATTCCCATAATTGTGCCTACAGAGAGGCAGATTTTAAAATCCCCATTTTCCAGATAAAAAGCACAATTTTTTAAAAATTAATTTATCTGAAAGTCTTCTGCAGGTTTATTTTAGCTACTAAATCTTTTCAAAAGAGAGAGTGGGTTATGATAGAAACAGGGTGAGTGTAGAAATTATTAGAAGGAGGGTGGCTACTGAGGTGAGGAAGAGGGAAGGCCAGGGCAAGGGCAGGTGGGGAACAGTCATATCTGAGGAGTCTGAATGGGAGGGAGAGACGGCTCAAATTCTCAAGAGCATCAAAGGCAGGTGAGAGTCAGGGTTACGTCTGCAGGTGGGTAGGTTGAGGACAGGAAGCTGGTAATGCTCTTATTTCTATGATTCTGATCCTTTGTACTTTTTACAGTTGAGTATGTACATTTTTTATTTAAATTTATTTCAAATTTGATTTCTTTCTTTTTTAAGCTGGCTGCTGGCTGACAGATCTCTCTGTAATTAGCTGCATAGTGGGATCTGACTTAGCAACCAGGCCTTCCTCATTAGGCTCAGGACTGTGCAGGGAGAAGGGAGCACAGGCAAGGCCTTCAGCTGGCTCAGGCCAGACTGTTCAGAGGAAAAGGAGGGTCCACATTACACCCCTGCTGTAAGTGAAAAAGTCCTGAAGGCCAAGAAGAGGGGCATTTGTATTTCTTTAGCTCCCACTGGGGACCTGATACACACTAGACCCATTTAATCCTTACAATAATCCTGAGAAGTGTTATTAGCCCCATTTTCTAGTTGAGCAAGCAGGCCCAGAGAGATTGAATAACTTGCCTAAGGTCACAGCCAGGAAGAGCTTGGGTGTGTTAGCTGCTCAGTCGTGTCCTACTCTTTGCAACCCATGGACTGTAGCCTGCCAGGCTCCTCTGTCCATGGAATTCTCCAGGCAAGAATACTGGAGTGGGTTGCCGTTACCTTCACCAGGGGATCTTCCTGACCCAGGGATTGAACCCTGGTCTCCCACATTGAGGGCAGATTCTTTACCATCTGAGCTAACTGGAAAGCCCGGGAGTTCTGTATAATGCCAAGTCTTTGGTCTTCTGGTCTCCAGTCTGTTTTCCAATCCCATAGCCATTTCAGGCTGTAGTGAAGACAAGGATAAGGTGGGTACGCCTCTTATCCCTTTACCATTCACCAAAAACTACGTAGAACTGAGATAATTCTGTTTTCATTTCTTGCATATGGGGGTGGGGTGTGGCACTGGCCCGAGCCTAACTTTTATTGAACTTATCATAGATTTCAGCCTCTTGCACTGAGAGGATACTTCAATCCCGTAGCCCTTTCTTCTGCCCCTACCTTTCTCTCTGTGGTTCTTTGGACTGTGGTTAGATCTGATTGGTCTATTTCATCCTGTTTAAATTATATGGACTTGGCTCATCCCTTCTCCCCCCCAGGAGCTTGAAAATAGAAGACAGGATGCTCTTCTGTGTTACAGATGGAAAAGCAGACTGGTGGGACATCTTGCATGGTCTTAATGCTTTGTGTCTTCACTCAGTCCTCACAGCGACTCTAAGAAGTAGGTACTTGTATTGCTGATTAAGTTTACACAGGAAGCAGTGGAGGCGAGGAAGATCACCTAGCCAGTAAGTGGTAGAGGCGGCCGGAAGCCGGATTCCTGCCTGTGGAGCCCAAGGCCACAGCCCCTCACTTGCCTCTGTGCCACAGAGCTTGGGTCTCAGCATCAGAGTATTGTTCTTCAGTTTCCTCATCTGTGACATGAGGAGGTTAAAAAGTATCTACCTCCTAGGACAGTTGTGCTCGTTCATGATTCAACGATGTTATGTGAGTACAGCTGTTATGGGGGTACCTGCAACCTGAGTGCTTAAAACATTTCAGCTGCTATGGGTGTTATCACTCGGGCCTGGGCTCTGCGTGGACTCTGGAGCCAGAGAGACTTGGCCTCTGCTTCTGGCTATGCACTTACACATGGCTTTGTGTCCATGAGAAAGTCATTTAACATCTGAGGTGTGCATCTTCATCTCTAAAGTGGAGATGCACAATCCTTACCTTCTGTGACCCTTAATACCTAGGTCAGGCTTGTAAACACTGTAAAGTCTGACTATCGTTATTATCTCCCCAAGGTGCCCCAGGAAATCAGTGATTTCAAGTCAAGACTTACTCTATTTTAGCTACTGGAGAACAGAAACACCAGAAGCCCTTGTGTTGGTCAAGACCCCCAGGCTTGGGAAGGGCCCACTGAGCTGCTGACATCCCTCCCTGCTCCTTCCTCAGCACCCAGGATGGGCACCCCTGCATCTGTGGTCAGCGAGCCACCCCCCTGGCGGGCCCCCCCGGAGGTCCGGGGCCGCAAGCAGGCCGCAGCCAACATCTTCCAGGACACTGAGCTGCTGCAGATCCAGGGTCTGTTTCAGCGCAGCGGGGACCAGCTGGCTGAGGAACGGGCACAGATCGTCTGGGAGTGTGCAGGGGACCATCGTGTGGCTGAGGCCTTGAAGAGGCTGCGCAGGAAGAGGCCCCCTCGGCAGAAGCCCCTAGGCCCCTCGGTACACCACTGCAGCAGGCTCAGGTAGGCCATGGAGCACGACAGGCCCGCTCCTCCATTTCCCGGCTGGTGTGGCCTGAAGCCACTCACCTGGCCTCCCTGTCAAGTACCTGCCATTGGGGTTGTTGCCAGGTCTACACAGTGCCTACCGTGTGGTTGGCACTTAAGAGACTGTTACTGCTGGGGTCACCTATGACCCTGTGAACTCCCATGGGAAGGGGTGCCTGGGTCCACTCAGGGCCACCTCATTTCACAGAGGTTCTGAACCAGCAGCGAGGGAGGGACTATGGTTTGGACGGGGGAAAAAAAAATCCTATTTACCTGTTGTTGAACAGGTAACATTCAAAAATAAGCTGGGTGATCATCTGAGCTGTGGGACTACTGAGAAAATAGCATAGGGGAGTACCATAGAGGCATCAAGGGTTAAAAACTGTTGAGAAACTTCACCTGAAATTTCCCCCAGTCCTTCGCCTCTTTGCTTAGGTCGCTGCCCACTCAGGAACAGCAAGCCCCCAAGAGACCAAGCTGAACCATCTAGGTGGCCTAAGCAGTCACTCTGGGTTATGCTCTGTGCCCACAGTCAGAACACGAGATCTGAACAGGCCTTCAGAGGTCATCAGGGCCAGGGCAGCAGATCAGCTTTGTTGCTCCTATGAATTTCAGTTGATCAGTAATCCCTGCCGGAATCATCTTAAGAAGGCTACTTGCCCTCTGGTCTTGTACAGGACAGGATGAGGAGGGTGGAGAAACACAAGAGTGTCACACCCCCTGATCTAGTCCAACTCCCCTTACAGAAAAGCAGTCTGAAAGCTATGCCTTGTCATGCAGCTCTCTAGGGGCAGAGATGAGACCAGAGCCCTGGTCTCATTTGGCTCTGAACAGTGTGCTTTAATAGTTCATTAGGACCAGAATCTCTTCAGTCCCTGTTCTTTCCTTCCTACTGATGTTGGCTTAACATGACTGTTCCCTGCAGAACTGCAGAGCCCTGCGCTCCGCAGAGCAGAGCCACGGAGACGGCTTCCAGTGAGCAGCATGTGAACTCTAGGAGGGCCAGCGCCCGGATCCGCCGGAACTGGAGGAAGCCAGGACCCACAAGCTACCTCCATCAGATCAGACACTGAGCCGGGGAAGGGGCCGGGGCCGGCTGTATCCTCCCCAGGATTCACAGAGACTTTTGCCAAAGGGCTGGGGAAGGCAAAGAAGAGACAGCCTCACAACAGCCTCACTGCTGCCACTGGCCTGCGTGGGCCAGAACAGGCCCAGAGGCTTCCACTGAGCTGTCACAGCGGACCCGTTCCTCACCAGACTGAGGAAAAGCAGTGCCCGTTTCTGCCTCAGCCCTTCTCAGTTTAACACTATGCCTGGGCTGCAGGATAGTTTTCCTGGGAGTCGAGTGACAGGCACTCTGACGCAGCATCCCACTACTCCTGCTACAACTGTGGCCCACGGTCCAGTAGCTCGTCCCACACCCCTGCCCCTCAGGCCAGCACAGGAAAAACGTAGTTCACGTGGCAAAATAAACCATGTGCACCGAGAGCTATGTGAGTCTGTCACGCAAGGGGAAGATCTGGAAATGGACACTCTGGAGCCGGGGGTGAGGCTCGGGCCCACTGCAAGGAGAGGGCAATTCCCAGGAAGGAGAAAATAGAGCTGGCCTCCTGGTCCAAGGAGAGGAGAAGGGTCTTTGGCCCCTCCACCAGCTCCTATTACAGTCAGAGCTGCGTAGTGGGCAACGGGCCCAGGGTGGGATGAGTGCAGTCAATGCAGTGGGTACTTGCTCCTCAACTGCCCTCTTCACCCCTGTGGGCAAACCAGTCTGAGGCGGCTCCGCAGCTGCACAAACCATGCCTTTTGCATTACTGAAGTTTCCTGAAAACCCCTGAGGTGAGGATTTCTGACTGCTATTCTGGCTTTGGCTCAAAAGAAGCCATTAGCATTTAGCTTCCCTCTCGCCCCTCCTATCTGCTTGATTATCCTCACTTAGAGGAACCAGGGTTCAAATCGCTTCAGGTGGACAGGGATGCAGGGCTGCCCTCTTGTGGCCAAGAAGAAAAGCCAGTCCACATTCCTTATCCCAACCCCTTGGGGAAAGATGATTTTGGAATTTAGAATTATTTCAGCTTTTAGAAAGCAGACATTGCAAAAACTGTAAAATCCCTATCAGAGGAACATCTCAAAACAAAACACTAATATTTCTGCAAGAAATATTCACGGTAAGAAAGATACATGATGATTATAAACAGCTTTGCATCAATCAATGTAGGTTCAGGTCAGGTGTTGGTGTCAAATGGGTTAAAACAATATTTTGGGAAATGAGAACCTGTACCTTCCTCTACTAGAGGAAAACAGATTCAAGAGCCATATCTCGGCAACTCCATGGCAACACAGGGTTCTCTGTCCTTAAAAAGGCATCCTACCTTGTCTTCTTTCCACCAAAGAAAGCTAGACAAAAAAGGTCGGAATTGGACTTGTTATTCATACATTTGCATTGATTTAAATACATTACATATACAATTTCTACAGTGCATTAGAAGAACAATACAGAGGCAGCCGAACTCTCACAGCCCAGCCTCCACTCCCTGACACTGGGAGATGGGCCGATGGCTGGCAGAGGGCTGGGCCGGGCAGCTTCGTGAGGGCCACCCAAAAGCCTGCCCTGGCACTCAGGGCCCGGGCTCTCCCAAAGTCCACATTCAAGGCAACCTGAGTACAGGCTTCAAGGAGAACGGATGTGGGCCAGGAAAGGATGCCCCGTACTTTCACCTGCCAGGACTGGGACCAGCTCCCTCTTACATTGGACCCAATTTCCTTTGCATCCCAGAGCTGGTCTGGCTGAGGGCAACGTGAAGATCTGCTCGGTGGGGGAAGCAACCAGCCCTTTAGACGGCTCAGGCCCTCTCCACCCCAGGTGGAGCAATTCAACAACACATTTATAAACACATGTCTGTGGAGAGCTAAATATACCCTGGTCCCCTCCGGCCTCTGGGAGCCCTGCTGCTCCCAAGTTCTCACAAACATGGTCCCCAAGGCCAAAGTCCAGGTCAGCTCAATGGGATTGTCAGGGCTGGGGCTGGCGGAGAGCAGCGCCTCTGTCCACAGGGCATGCACACCCAGCTCCAGAGACTTCTGTTGGCGGGGTGGAAGCCCAGGGTAAGCTGGCTCCTGGGGGCTGTACTGGAAGGGGACCAGCCCAGCAGACAAGAGGGCTGCACACCTCCACTCCGCTTCCTGCAATAGCGGGAGCTAGGCAAGCAGAGGGCACACGGCAACAGTCCCCACTCTTTTTCTTTGGTTGGTTTTCAAACCTTCAAGATAGTTTCTTTCCAAGGCTGACTGACCAATCGCAGGGTGCCAGAAACTTGAACCATCCAGGGCTGCCCCATAGCCATGGGTGGCACCTCTGTACTCCCCACTGAGGCCATTCTTTGCTTTGGTGTAGAAAGGGCTCGGACAGCTGGTAAGGGGGACAGCTGAGCGGAAAGAGACATGGAAGCAAGAGGTGCACACTGGGCTGGGCGGGCACTGGGGACAGTGGGAACGCCTCTCTCCTTAGGGCCCCACCTTTCTCGAGAAGCCATAGGAAAACTGGCCTGGAACAGGAAGTCAGGGAGCAAAGGGACACTGCTAATTAGGAGGCAGAATACGAGTCTCACTGCCTCCACCCAGCAGCAGTGGTATCACACAAAGAAACCCAAGGACTTAATATCCTGTCCTCTCATGAACTAGACCCACCCTAGAACCCTCATCGAGAGCCACTCCAGAACCCAGAACTGAACCTATCGAGTCAAAAGAGTTGAGAAAAAACATCAAAAACAACAGGAATAAATCAGCAGACTGGAAAAGTCTGTTGTCTCTGGCCAAGGCCAAGGACTAGGGGAGCAAGGCAGGGGTAAGCCCACCCACAGAACATCACAGCTTCCAGCATATACTTAGTGGTATGGATCATGTTCCCATGCTGGGGAGGTAACTTCCTCCCTCCTGTCTTTGCCTGAGTGATAAGCAACCTGCAGTCCTGGCCTAGAGGGGCTGGGTCCCCAGCGGGGAAGGAGCAGAGGTGATGTAGACAATCGCTGTAAACTGCTGGGAGTTCCAGAGCAGATGTCCCCCCACTGTGAAAATCGTGTCTGGAGTCAACCTATTGCACTGGTGGGAGGAAGACAGAAAGAAGACTTGGCAAGACACAAAAGGGAAGTGTGGCTTCTGTCTGTCCTGGCACTGCGAGTCACCCAGCTGCCTTGGTCCGCACAGTAAGAACTGTGAGACACCTGGATGTTTGGGTCCATGCACATTTAGGTCTGGATCAGAGGTTTTGCCATGAGAGGGTCTGGGATTCTACCTGGGTTTTGCTACTAGTACTGAAATTTGTATTTGTATTTTTTCTGATGCAGAATATAACAAGGAATAGCAACAGAGCAGGGTGTCCAGGAGGGAAGGGACTTTCCCAGCCTGCCCCCAGGAGATGCTCCTTTCCCCGCATCCGGACGGCTTGCATGGAGCGCCAGCCCTCCCCCGCGCTCAGGAGGGTCCACAGCACCTCTGTCCCTCTGCTCATGCTTCTCCCGGGGCCTGGGAAAGCTCGGAGGGAGTGGTGAGCAGACAGGGAGGGCTCTTAAGAGCACTGATCTCCACCGGCTTCTCTGGCTTTCTTGCAACCGGCTCCCCAGGCTTCCTCCCAGCCCAAGTCTCAGACAATATGCCTTTGTCTGTCTCTGGGGCTACCACCAGGAGAAGAAGGGCTTCCGACTCTGAAAGCTCTGTGTGTAGGACTCGCTAGAAGATCGCTGGTGGGAACGGGCCGTCTCAACAATCACAGGTGGCATCTGGACGAGGTGCAGGGGACACTTGTTGTCTTTCAGGGCCTGGGTCAAATTTAGGATCTGCAGAGGGGGAAAGGAGATCAGTAAGAGCAGTGCCTAGGCATCCTGGTCTGCCTCCGAAGGGAGACCTGCAGGCAGACTGCTCCTGTAAATCAATACAAAAATAAACCAGACACTAATGGAAAACTACCAATAGGCTATCTACTAAAGTAAGAATGTAAGAGGGCAATCACAGAAAATGGAAACCTCTCTACCTTTTTAAAAAATACAAATGAAAAAAAAAATACAAATGAAAACAAATACCTCCTCTTTCGCCTGTCTAGTTAGTAAAGATACAGAAGATACCGACTCAGAGTTGGGGAGTGTTCAGATCATGGAACAGTTTTTCAGAAAGGCAAGTGGACCATAAAGGCTTAGAAGTGGACAAGCCCTCTGACTCAGCAACTTCATTTTTAAGGATTAAGGGAACGATCACTGACATGCACAAAACACTTAAGTTTCAATCTATACAGTGCAGTATGGTTTACAACTGAAAATTATATAAATGCCCGAGAGTACGGGATCAGTTAATAATTTAAGGGATTAGAAACAAGCAATTAAAAAACATATTCTTCGGGCATGGAAAACTGATCACAATGTCTTGGACAGAAAAGAAAGGAGATAAGGAACCAGTATTAGTGTGATCCCCACCTTTATTTTCTAAAATCCAATTTTCTTATCTACAGAGGAAAAAAAGTCTTAAAGGTTGGCAGTGATTATTTTTGGGTCAAGAAAGGTGACCTAGAGATAGAGTGATTTTAGTTTATCCTTATTTTCTGATTTTCCTACAAAGACTATGTATTTCAAAAATAAAAGCCATTTCAGTTGAACTCTACCTCTCATGCTGTCTTTTTTAAATAAATTTTTACTTTAGAATAATTTTATACCTACAGAAAAGTTACAAAGATATGTACCATTTACCCAAGTTCTCCTAATTTGATCATCTTCTATAACCATGGTGCCTTTACTAACACTAAGAAATCAACATTGGAACATGAGTGTTAACCACACTCCAGACTTGACTTGGATTTCACTAGCTTTTCCAGTACTGTTCTTTTTCTGTTCCAGGATACCACAGTATGTTTGGCTCCTCACAAATTTTTGTCTGTATTTTACAGATATTTCAGACATGTGAACAGAGGAACACATTTCTTTCCCCTGTCACAATCACAGTCACCACCATGTATCTTCTCTGATAGGAAAGAACAAAAGCTGAAGTGGTCCTCCCACAGCCTTTAAACCGTTGGATGCTGAAGATTTTCACAGCCAGGCCGGAGACACACGAGAGGGGTGGCTGGGCGGCTGCCCCCAGTCACATAGACACACAGGCCTTGAGCCATAACGATCCTTGGCCTATAAATGCTACCCTCAAAGAGGCAGAGTTCACCTGGATCAGAGGTCAGAAGTAGATCCTACCAGTAATGAGTTCCTTTTTAAATTCATTGTCTTGGTATTTGTGAGCACCCTACACTGCTTCAAAGAGCCTTGAGTACAAGATCAGGGCAGAGAACTAAGAGGAGGTTCAAATGGAATTAGAGTAGACCATGCAGGAGACCATCCAGCTTATGACAGGATTTTACTACCTCTCTGGCTGGGTCTTCAGGTTAGAAGCCACCTTTCAAGTACATTTACATCTTTGGGGTAAAACGTCAAACTGTTTACAACTTACTTCCAAAAGATTTGGCCAGATGCAAACAAACAAAATCTACCTATCTAGGGAGAGAGACAAATTATAAAAGAGATAAAATTATACAGATATATAGATAATATTCAGATAGATAACATTTCGAGATATGAGATAAAGCAAACGTGGCTACATCTACCTATCTAGGGAGAGAGACAAATTATAAAAGAGATAAAATTATACAGATGTATAGATAATATTCAGATAGATAACATTTCGAGATATGAGATAAAGCAAACGTGGCTACATCTACCTATCTAGGGAGAGAGACAAATTATAAAAGAGATAAAATTATACAGATGTATAGATAATATTCAGATAGATAACATTTCGAGATATGAGATAAAGCAAACGTGGCTACATCTATCTATCTAGGGAGAGAGACAAATTATAAAAGAGATAAAATTATACAGATGTATAGATAATATTCAGATAGATAACATTTCGAGATATGAGATAAAGCAAACGTGGCTAATTAAATGTAATGACTGGTGAGTCTAGATGACTCCCCTCTTTCAATTTTACTGAGGTTTGAAATGTTCCTAATTTAAAAGTTGAAAAAAATTTATAGCAGGTACATAATGCCAAAAAAGAAATACTGTCTTTGAAGATGTTATCTAAAGAAGCTTTCCCTCAGACCCTGCATTCTTTATCTCACGTCTGGTTAGAAGCCTTTATGGTGAGTAACAACTCTATCACCCGAATCCATCTCTCCAGGGTTCCCCATTCTTCCCCTTTGGCTCCAGGCCCCTGTACAGTCCACTCCATGACTGCGGCTCAGGCAGATAGAAGGTGGTGCGTTCCTTTTACCCATGTGCTAGGAGGAGGAGCTAGACACTCATCCATGACTCATCCTGACAGTTTCAGAGGTAGGCACTCTAGGTTGTAAAATGCCACCCGCTCTCAAAGGACATTAAGAGCACATGATGGAAAGAAAGCTAAAATGTCTCTCTCTCAACCCCCGCCCCTCTGCCTTTTGCCACTCTAGATAATGGCCTTAACTAAATATAATGAGAGGAAAGTTGCTATGTTTGCAAGAGACTGGGAAGGGGTTAGAGAAGACAGTACAATAGGGACAGAGGTACAATCTACATAAACTAGAATAGTTTGCTCCTTTATGCTGAGTTTCACAATACCGGAGTACGTCACGTGGCTTTTAAGATTTCCAACAATTCTGCCAGCCTAACTGGGCCTTTACATTATTGGGGAAATGTAGGAAGACCACATTATGGTCTTCAGGCAGCTCTAATAACTACAGCTATTACATCCTCTGTCTGTCCCATTTCTAGAGAAAACGGGTTTGGTAAGCTCAAGAGTTGCCCTCAACAGAAGCCTTTTGCTAAATGGAGGAAAGAGGTTAACTGGATAATTATGACTGAGAAAAGCTTCCTGTCCCTCAAAGATGTGAGACTGCTGCTGCTGCTAAGTCGCTTCAGTCGTGTCCAACTCTGTGTGACCCCAGAGACGGCAGCCCACCAGGCTCTCCCGTCCCTGGAATTCTCCAGGCAAGAACATTGGAGTGGGTTGCCATTTCCTTCTCCAATGCATGAAAGTGAAAAGTGAAAGTGAAGTCGCTCAGTCATGTCCGACTCCTAGCGACCCCATGGACTGCAGCCCACCAGGCTCCTCCATCCATGGAATTTTCCAGGCAAGAGTACTGGAGTGGGTGCCATTGCCTTCTCCAAAAGATGTGAGGAGCTGTAGACAAAACCCTAGTAAAATAGCTAACCCATATTGAGTACTTCAATATACCAGCACTACTCCAACTGTTTTCGATCACTGATCTCGTAATAACCTTATGAGATAGGTGCTGTTATTAATCCCATGTTACAGGTGGAGAAATTAAGAGGAGGAGAGATTAAGTAACTCAGTGAGACCTCACAGCTAATAAATGGCAGAGTCAGGCTTCAAATCACACACCCTGACCAGTTTGTGCCCTAACTGCTAGGCTATTCCAGCTGTCTTTAAGACTTCAAAGTGATATGCAGAATGTCAGTGTCCTCGCGCTTTTAGCGATTTTCAAGCTGTTCTTTGCTCTGCTATGGAAGATCAACAATGCCTTGGTGGTTTCCTTGGTTCCCTTTGAAGACGAAGGGGAGAAAGAAGAAATAATGTGCTTGTAACTGTAACAACAAAAATTATAACCATGCCAGCACCTGAGTGCTTACCATGTGCCAGGCATGGTTTTTACTAAACACTTGGTACACATAATCTTATGTGATTCTCTGACCAACTCTGCAAAGTAGGGTAACTGTCCTACTTTATAAAAAGGAAGCAGAAGCTCCTGCCTAAGGCCATGGTGCTGGGGAGTGGTGAAGCAGCAGTCTGACTCCAGAGCCTAGCTCTTAACCACCAGGGGTTACAGCTACCTTGAGCAACCTGAGGACCCAGACCACCAGCTAAATCCACCAATGAACTATCAAGCAAGTGGCACAGAACCAAGCACATAGTAGGTACTTCACCAAATGCCTGATACCATGGAAGAGGTGGGAGATCTGGGACGGCTATCTTTCCTCTTAGGTGTTAAGACAGAGTCACAAGCGTGGATGGCACGGACTAAAATGGGTGTGAGATATGGCCTTTACACACTCACTCAACATGAGCATATGACCCTCTCACAGAAACCCTGGGGATGACACCAGGAGGATGTCCCAGGCTTACCTGCCCCCGCATGACAGCAATCTGCTTATGGAACTGGCCCCTATCGAAACCAGGATCTTTCTGCAAAAGAAGGGCAGAAGGAGATATAACCTGCATGAATGCCTCAGAAGAACCCATTTTCCTCCCCCAACTAGAAAACCCTCAGGAGGCTTAGGCGGCTTAGTGATGTTCACCCCAACCCCGATGACTCCCTATTTCACAGACAGCAAAATAGAGAACAAGTAACCATCTTGTCCTCAGTTTCATGGTTGTCTCTGAAGAACTCCAGGCTCTGGGGCTCCACCTGAGGATGAGAGCTCTGTAGACACACTGCAGCCGCGTGACACACAGGACACGAACCAGTGTGACTCCACCCAGCTGCCGACTGTCCACACCAACCCAAACTAGGTCTCGCTGTCCTCAGGGAGGAAACCTTGCTCTCCACTGGCTAACACAAGCCAGAGGATGTTTCCATTCTATCTTGGCTTGTATCAGGACAAATTAGGAAAACTGCTGGAATTCTTTCTTCCATATGGTTTTAAGGCTAAGGTTCCCAGGGCTAACCTTGAAGAGTTCATACAGATCCTCCTCCAAGTCCTTGACGAAGTTAGGGTCTGATATCTTTGGAAGAATCAGATCTTTAATCTCCTGAGAGAACGGGACTTTTGCCTGGGGCAACCAGGCCCAGTAAAAAGGATCTGAAAAGAGGAAAAGTCAAAATCAAAGCTAGTGTTGAAAAAGTCCCTGTCCATCTATGTCCTCCACCTATCAGAGCACGGGTAAAGTTGGATATCCCTCTTATTTGAAATACAACAGAAAATTAAAGTTACAGGGGTTGCTAACCCTAAAGGTTAAACAGTTAAGTGGAGAAACTGGGATTCAAACCCAGGTTTGTCTAATCCCTGAGCCTGTGCTCTTACCCTGACATTATATGACTTTTCAAGATGCAAGCCTATCTAGAAGCAGTTATCAGTACTTGCCACTGAAACATTGAGACGCTCCTTCTCAAAAGACAGACAAGTACTGCAAAGGGACTAGTAACCCCCTACTTGTATCTCTCTCTTTTTAAAGGTTTCTCAGTTATAATGGGGCCAGGGGTTGGTTTCCAGGATGTCGACAAGGAAGACAGAACAGGAACAGCAGCTTATATTTAGAAACACAAATCGAATAAATTACGATAAGACAGTCTTCAGAAAGACTAAGAAAAATGCAACATAGAGATGTGAAAACTCAGCTCTGTGCTTCTGATGGGAATAATGTATGGGGAAAAGGATACTAAGTTTACACTGTGGAGTAGTTGCCGTGTGCCAGCCACTGTGCTCAGGGGCTGAGCGGCATTATTGCATTAGTCCTTAGAACAATCCTGTGATAGAGGTATTATTCTCTTCACTGCACAGATAAGAACACTGAGAAAGAGCAGGAAAAGAGCCAGACCACAGTGGTCTTGAGACTTACATGCCCTCCAGGAGTCAGGATGCTTCAAAGGGAAAGCCAGCCCATTATCTATGGCCGCCACCTTGATAACAGGCTCCTTCACCACCACCCAGTCTGTGTCCTGCAGAGCAAGGGAAGACTAAATATTTAGGGAGTCCCACCTTCCTCCAGAGCTTTAAAGTAGCAGCAAAGGCTCCCATCTCCACCTGCTCAGGCACCGGTCCTTACTCAATCTCTGAACTGGTTTCCAAATTGTTACCTGGACTTACTATATTTATGACACTTTGATTTGGCTAATTCAAGGTTCTCAGAGTCCCTTTCTCTTAGAAAAGGTTCCTCAAAAGTTGTCACAATCCTTGGTAACACAGGAAATGACAATAACAAAAGAGAACTATAAGCCATTCCTCACAGGGAAAGGCAGTGAGAACCCTAAGAGTCTAAAAAAATGACAAAAAGTTGTGTCTGACTCTTTGCGATCCTATGGACTATAGTCCACCAGGCTCCTCTGTCCATGGGATCTTGTAGGCAAGAATACTGGAGTGGGTTGCCATGCCCTCCTCCAGGGAATCTTCCCAACCCAGGGACTGAACCCAGGTCTTCCACATTGCAAGTGGATTCTTTACTGTCTGAGCCACCAGGGAAAACCAAAAATACTGGAGTGGGTAGCCCATCCCTTCTCCAGGGGAACTCCCCAACCCAGGAATTGAAGCAGGGTCTCTTCCTGCATTGCAGGTGGATTCTTTACCAGCTGAGCTACCTAGGAAGCCCATTAAAAAAAAGGAAGAAAAATCAGTTAAAAGTCAGTCAAGGTCCTTTCATGTGGACCTTTGACTCAGTGGCCACTTCACTGGTGGTGACATTTTCCAGCAAGATACTAGAACCGTGGATGATAACAGCCGGTTGCATTTGCACAATGGACTCTGTTCCTCTGCTTCACAGAAGCATTAAGAGGAAAAGGACGAGAGCTAAGTGCAGAGAGAGTGCAAGAGGCTGCCTGGGACAGCGCGTGTCAGACCCTCCCATGACTGTGTACTTGGCTCCACGCTCAGGCTAACTAGTGCCACCACAGAACAGGGCAGGTGGGCTCAGGATACCTGTATCAGAATCCTCTGGGATACCTTACTAAAAGTGTGAGATCCTCAATGTTACCCGAGATCTAATGGAGGAAAGGCTTGTAGAATCTATACTGTTTTTAATAAGTTCGTCAGATGATTCTGATGTACAGAATTTGAGAAGCACTGACCTTACTGTGGGAAACATTTTGCAGTATATATGGGCATCAAATCATCACAATGCACATGTTAGACTTGCACAGAGTTATATATCAGTTATATCTCAATAAAACTGGAAGGGGAAGACACTAAAAAGAATAAAAGTCCATCTTCCTCTCCTTCTCCAGGCAGCCTTCCTGCTAAGTTTTTAAAATGCACAGGGGAAGCGTGGTGGAATAGAAAAGCAATGAGAACGTAGAAAAAGTTGTAGGAAGCAGCTTTTTATAAACTGATATTTTGTGGAACTGTAGTCTTGTGAGAAAAGTATTCCATGGTCAAAGTTTAGAAATCACCAGGCCAAATGAAATCACCAGGTGCACTGAGGCATTATTTCTCAGACCTTTACTATGCTCCCATACAATGTGAATCTCCAAAGAAGGTCAGAGTATGCAACAGGTTCCAAATTTATTTGAACTTTTCTTCCTTCTGTCTCTCTTAAAATCAATCAGCAGGATATTCCTTTAAAAAACATATTGAGGTGACAGAGGATGAGATGGTTGGATGGCATCATGGACTCAATGGACACGAGTTTGAGCAAACTCCAGGAGACAGTGAAGGGCAGGGAAGCCTGGCTGGCTACAGTCCACAGGGTCGCAGAGTCAGACATGACTTAGCAACTGAACAACGACTACCAAATATTAACCTCAGTTTTAAAGACGTGTGCTATCCTGATTCCTCTGAACTTACGTGACCTAAATATCACACTATTCTGTGCTTCCATATTATGCATATATCCCACCTCATCCTCTCCCTAAAAGGATACAGAGTAACCACTTACCCGAGAGTTAGAACTATCCATTGGACAATCGTATTTGATCAGCCAGTTGTCATTGCCTCGATCTGTGAACAAAAATATGAAGTTAATAGACAAAACTGGGGTGATTTCCACATTCAGTAGTGGTGAATTAGACATTCTGACACATGGAAACCAATCATACTGTTATAGACAAAATGTTTTAAAATTTCTTGAAGGCACTGGAGATTTTCTAAGACCCTTTAGACTGTCATGATCTGGGAGAAAAAGACTCAAGAGAGGGGAGTCCACCGTTTGTGGCTTCTTTTTTCTTACAGCACCTGCTGCTGATTTGGGAAGAGGTGGTTATGAGGCTGAGAGGTAGAACAGTATGCTAACAGCCCCAGGGAGCTAGGGAGACAAAACTATGGCCTGGTGACTGGCAAGGAAGAGGAAACCCTGGTAGATCATCCATGCTCTGCGTTGAAACCTAAAGGGCTAACACCTTGGAAGTAAGCAGAATTTCTTCTCAATACCTAAAATTAATGTGATCCTAGGTTTCTGATGACCCCAGCAGCTTGCCAGAGGCAAACATCTTCTTCCAGACGGGACTGATATCAACATCCTTGACCTCCAAATAATTCTACAGTTTTTGATATACAATATCTGACACTGAAAAACAACAAGGTATACAAAGAGACAAGATGACACGAAAACAACAGAAAATTCAAATAAATCTACAGGAGCCCCAAATAAAGATAAAAGTTCTGAAATGTCCAAGATAAAATCCTTAATATGTTTAAGAAATAAGAGTATCAGCAGAAAATAATAATCTACAAAAAAGAATCAAAATAGAAATTCAGGAAATGAAAAATACAGCTACCATATAGACAACTTCCTTCTCCACAGAAGCCATGGGAGCAAGAAGATTAATGAAATGTTTTTTAAATACTGCTGAAAGAAAATAATTGCTAATCTCAAATTCTATGTACAGTAAAAATATCCTTCAAAAACGAAGCTGAAGTAAAGACAATTTCAGACAAACAAAACAGAAAATTTGTCACCACCAGACTAGTACCTCAAAATAATAAAAGTCATATATGAAAAATCCAGACCAAACATCATATTCAATACTGAAAGACTAAAAGTTCTTCCTCTAAGATCTAGTGCAAAGGGAAAATGCCCAATATTACCACTTCTACTCAACACAGTACTGAAAGAACAGAGCAATTATGCAAGAAAAGAAATAAAAAGCATCCACACTGGAAATGAAAAGGTAAAATTATCTCTATAGATGATACGTTCTTATGCAGAAAACCCTAAAGATTCTACAAAAAACTATAAACTCAGCAAAAGTCAGGATCAGGATACCAACTCAACCTCAGAAATCAGCTGCATTTCTATTCAATAACAATGAACAATTCAAAATGGAAATTAAGAAACAAACCCATTTATAATATCATCAAAAAGAATAAAACACTTAGGAACTAGTTTACTAAGGAGGTGAAAGACTTGTATAATGAATACTATACAATATTGCTAAAAGAAATTAAAGAGACATAAATACATGGTAAGATACCTCATGTTCACAGATTGGAAGATTTAATACTGTTAAGACAGCAATACTACTAAAGATGAACTAATCTAGAGATTAAATGCAGTTGTATAAAAATCCAATGATGTTTTTTGCAAAAACAGAAAAACCTATCCTAAAATTCATATGAAATCTCAAGGGACCGCCAAAGAACCAAAACAATCCAGAAAAAGAGTAAAGCTGGAGGAATCACATTTCCCCCAAAACTTACAAACTTATTACAAAACTTACTACAAAACTATAGTAATCAAACAGTGTAGTACTGACACAGAGATAGACCAATGGACTAGATTACAGAGTTCAGAAATAAACCTTTGCATATATAATCAAAGTTGGACAAGGATGGAACGACCATCAGCAGGCTACGGTCCATACAGTCTCAGAGAGTTGGACACAATTGAAGCGACTTAGCACGTATGGGAAAAGCACACGGAAAGATGTTCAACATCACTAGTCATTCAGTTCATTTCAGTTCAGTCGCTCAGTCATGTCCGACTCTTTATGACCCCATGAACCACAGCACGCCAGGCCTCCCTGTCTATCACCAACTCCTGGAGTCCACCCAAACCCATGTCCATCGAGTCGGTGATGCCATCCAACCATCTCATCCTCTGTCGTCCTCTTCTCCTCCTGCCCTCAATCCTTCCCAGCATCAGGGTCTTTTCAAATGAGTCAGCTCTTAGCATCAGGTGGTCAAAGTATTGGAGTTTCAGCTTCAACATCAGTCCTTCCAAAGAACACCCAGGACTGATCTCCTTTAGGATGGACTGGTTGGATCTCGCACTAGTCGTTAGTGAAATGCAAATCAAAACTACAATGAGATACTACCTCATACCTATTAGCATTAGGATGGCTACTATACATATATATTTATATATAGACCCAGAATATAACAAATGATGGTGAAAATGTGGAAAAACAGGAACTGTCATGCACTGCTCTTGGGAATGTAAAACGATGCAGCTGTAAAATGTTTTCCATACTATGGAAAACAGTATAGCGGTTCCTCAAAGTTCTAAACACAGAATTACCATATGATATAGCAATTCTACTTCTGGGTACACACCCAAAAGAACTGAAAGCAGGGTTTCAAAGATATTTGTACACTCATGTTCACAGCAGAATTATTCACAATAGATAAAACGTGGAAGCAACCCAAGTGTCTGTCTACAGATGAATGGATGAGTGAAATGAGGCATATACATACAATAGACTATTATTCAACCTTAAAAAGGAAAGAAATTCTGACACATCCTACAATATGAAAGAACTCTGAGGATATTATGCTAAGTGACTAAGCCAGTCACAGAATGAAAATACTGTATAAGTCCACTTGAATGCATGCATGCTAAGTTGCTTCTGTCGTGTTCGACTCTTTGAGACCCCGTATGGACTGTAGCCTGACAGGCTTCTCTGTCCATGGGATTCTCCAGGCAAGGGTATTGGAGTGGGTTGCCATGCCTTCCTCCAGGGGATCTTCCTGACCCAGGGATCTAACTAGGGCCTCTCACATCTCCTCCACTGGCAGGTAGGCTCTTTACCACTAGCGCCACCTGGGAAGATATGAGTCCACTTATATGTGGTATTTAAAGACAAAACTGTCCTGTACTAGGCTAGGCTACCACGAATGACTAGGGATCAAGGATGAGAGCACTCTTTGTGCTGCTTTAGAAGAGCCAAAGTGTCTTCTGTACGAGACTGGGAGAGAGGCGAAGATGAAACATAAGTACTCACCGCCTCTGATAATTACACATGATGTGCCTAGACAAAGCTGGTCTAGAAAAAAGTATTTTCAGCACCCTCTCCAATGTGTATAACCCTTCTGTCTTATTAAAAACTCATCCTGACAGGGTACTCTGATACCAAGCTCTGCAAGCAATCTCCATGTCTGCCCTGTGGCTCCTCACAGCCAGGCACAGGGCACAGGACCACCCACAGCTGCTCACCAGTGTTGCGGATGATGTAGTCCAGGACCACCAACCGCTCGAACTGCAGGAGCAGTTGCCTGTTAGTGTTCTCCGGAAGGGGTTCCGCTTCAAAACGCCGTAGCCAGTAGTCTGCATCTTTGTAGCTTTCAACAAAGAGCTGGAATGAACCAACCTGCAACCAAAGAGGAAGAACAGAAGAAGTATTTCCCTACAGCCCAAGTCCAAAGATCCCAGGAGTAAGCCAGGTACCCACTAAGGCCCTATAGAGTTTATATTAGAAAAGGGTGGTGACAGTAATTGCTCATCCAAATTCAAAAGGCACAGTTAAATGGTCCAGAGGAGTAAAGTAAGGAAGCTATAGTCTCTATTCTCTGGAGAATTACTCCTCAAACCTTAGGCCCTCAACGAAATGAATAAGACTGGTGCCTCAGGGCAGGCTATTCAAGTGTCCAAAGGCGAGCCTGCAGACACCTTACTTCACCTCTTGGATGGTTATGCCATTATAATCACCACCTTTGATGTGCCACCTAGGTGCAGTCTATACCTTTGGTGGTAGCCCAATGCGATTAAACCGCTGTCCAACTTTTGGCACTTTCTCCAACGCAAGCCGCTTGCCCCTGGACTTCACTCGGTCAATGGCACTATAGTTGAAGGTCTCACTGGCCAGGTATACTACCTACAATGGAAACAGAAGAGACACCAAGGTTAGAATGAAGTTTAAGGAACTATACCAGTATGGCAAAGAATAACAGCTAGATGCTCACCAGTACTGTTCCTCTTCAGCATATGGAAAGGATACATTTCTCAGCACTTCTAACTGGTAGGAGACAGTTTGTGACTAGTTCAGGCCAATGCAATGTTGACAAAGTGATGTATGCACATTACTTTCAGGCCTGGCCCCTAAAATTTCCCATGATCCTTAGTTCACATTTCCCAATCTGTGCAGCTGGAAGAAATGAAGGGCTCAGAGATGGTAAAACCACATCACAGAAGGATCCAAGATCTCTTGTGGCTATATAAAGTGACGTGGATCTAGGAGAGCTGCCTAACTAACATGGATCTTGATGTAAGCAAGAGATAAACTCCTATCGTGTTAACCACTGCAATTCAGGGGTTGTTATAGCATCTAAAATGAATTATGCTGACACTACAGCTAGCTTCTGGGTTAGGAGAAGATGGTCCAGGATCTATTTTCTCTCCAGATAAAAATAAATTGTACTTTATTCCATACCTTTTTACTTCCTGTTGAATTCTATACTGTGTGCAATAATTTACATTTAAAAATTAAAGAAATGTTAAAATTGGTTTTAATTTTTAATGCATTGCTATGTATTTACATAGACTATATCTGGAATACTAAGCAAGAAACTAGTAATAACATCTGCCTCTGAGGAAGGAAATCAAGTGGCTAGAAGACAGGGGTGGGAGAGAAGCTGGATTACTCTTCTTTGTTTAGGTATGTGGGTGTGCTCAGCCGTGTCCAGCTCTTTGTCCCACCAGGCTCTTCTGTCTATGGGATTTCCCAGGCAAGATTACTGGAGTGAGTTGCCATTTCCTTCTCCAGGGGAGCTTCCTGACCCAGGGATCAAACCCAAGTCTCCTGCGTCTCCGGCACTGCAGGCCAATGCCTAACTGCTGAGCCATGAGAGTGGGCGGTTTGTTTAATCTCTTGTGCCTTCTAATTTTTGCACTAGATGCATGCATTACCTTTTAAAATTTTTTAATGGAACACCAATATTACACTTGATTGTCAAACTGCAGAAATACCACGATAATCCATAATCCATTTGGACATCCGTTATCACACTTAACCACTGTCTCGTGATTATCCATTTTTTAAAACTAATGAAATGTGGGGTGGATGAGAACCATCTTATTTACATTAGCATCCCGAGTACAAAACAGTCCCCGGCATATGCCTATTCACTAAGTGAATGAATGAATGAGTTACAAGCTTCTTTTAGATAGCACTGAGTTTTAGTATATAAATACCAAAAATAAAATTTATAAGAAAATTCTTTCTTTTCCTAAGCCTTGTAAAATTCATTACAAGTAACTAATTTTGCCCTTGAACCTTAGAGATAGCATAAAGTAATTCCCTTGCTCCCATCCATCCATCCATCCACCCAGTTTTAATATGGTACCGAAAACAGATGTGCCAAGATGTATTATAGGTTAGCACTTTCTACCTTACAAATATGGAAACATCAGCACAAGAACAAACGGGGAAAAAGGCTTTCTTAAGACTATCTTGCCAGTTTCTATGATGAAAACCCTGTTCTCAAGACATATACCACACTTTCCCTCATCAGATTTATTTTGATCAATTTTTGTAACTAACCACTCTTTCCCTATGACTAATGAAACTCTCATAACCTGAAACCTTGTAGGAACAGAGAGCAGAGATAGTGATCAAGTGAGAATTAGAGCCTTATTATTTGAAGCTCTAGCACAACTGTAAGCCCCGTTTCCATAGTGACAGATACTGTGATCAACTGGATAGAATCCTGTCACAAGGGTGGGGAGGCAGGAAAGACTGAGATCTCCTCTTACTATTCTCCAGCAGCTGTTATGTTAAGCTTGCAAATGTATGTTAAGCTTGCAAAGTTCTGTCTCATCTCAGTCTCACGGAAGACAAGATTTTTTGTTGCTGACTTTTTGATCCAAAAGACCCTCAGGCCTCATTAAGGTTCTCTAACAGGGAAAGAGGAAGACTAGAGATGGGGGAGAACAGGATTGTGGGGCATGGCATTAATGATTAGAATGGTCATAAAAATACCACAGGTTAAAACGTATGGAGTGTTTACACTGTGCCAGGCGCTGGGCTACATATTCCACATGGATTATCTTGTGTAATATTAATGGCCACCCTATCAAGTAGGAACTCTTTTTTTTTTTTTAACTTATTATTTTGGTTGCACTGAGTCTTCGCCGCCGAGCTTGGGCTTTCTCCAGTTGTAGTGAGTAAGGACGACTCTTCCTCGCAGTGCTCGGGCTTCTTATCGCAGTGGCTTCTCTTGTTGCAAAGCACAGGCTCTAGGGTGCATGGGCTTCAGCAGTTGTGGCATACAGGTTCAGGAGTGCTGGCTTACAGGCTCTAGAATGCAGGCTCATGGACTTAATTGCTCCGCAGTATGTGGAGTATTCCCAGACCAAGGATTAAACCCATGTCCCCCGCACTGCCAGGTGGATTCCCATCCACTGCGCCACCAGGGAAGTCCAAGGAGAAACTCTTTATATCCCTATTTTTATAGTGAGGAAACTGAAAGGGAGAGAATGCGGGAGTGTCTTAACTCACTCGCCCAGGGATCACTCAATAAAGAGGTGCAGCACCAGAATTTGAACTTGATCCCTGATTCTTAGGCACTGCCCTGAGAAGCACAGGCAAAACAGACAGGCATGGGGCCTGGGTGGTCTGCTACTTACTCAGCAAAGCAGGGAGATTACAGCGTGATGAGCAAGGAGTACTTAGGATTTCTAGAGTCTAGGAGGGGCCTGGTGGGAGGATTTCAGGTTAGGCAGGAGATCTTAGGAGCATTCATCATCATATAAGATGTTCAGGGTGCTGCTTCACTCTATGCACACAGAGAGAATGAAAGCTCAAAGGGAAGGAGTGCACTACACAAGGGCAGGGTGACTTAGATGTCAGATGGGAGCTACGAGCCGGGAACTACAATCAAATATATCTAACATTCACTCCATTGGCCTGAGGTTGGGGGATCTCTGTTACTGTTCTTTTTTCATGGTTTGATATCTATTCACTGATTCAGCTGGTATTTAAGGAACACTTACTAGAAGTATAGTATTTTGCTAGGTGCTGAGAATGAGAGAAGGAAATTTCAAGAAGTTTTCCCTGATTTCTACTTCCTTACAAACTAGTTGGCTTATTTGAAGTTTTTTGGCAAAGGAGCAAACATAGTTAAACATCCACAACTATCACATTTTCTTGTAACATACCCTGGGAAAACAGGAAAAAACGATTTGAAGGGAAGCTCTTGTCTGCTGATTAGGCTCTTTGCCCACAGTCTGCCATCTAAACCTGCAAAGAAAACCTCAGCCAGGGGTTTTTAATCTAGTTCCTGTGGGTCAAAGGGTAGATTTCAACTGGCCCATGAACCATCCTCTTGAAATTATATACGGTAATTGCAAATATGTATATTTTTTATGGGAACAAAATTTATAGCTTTTATCCAATTTTCAAAGAAGATTAAGACCCAGAGAGAGATACAAAGATGGCCCTGCAGCCATAGGGCATCAGACCAGAGTTCCACCTTAAGTTGTTACTAAATCTCAGGGAGTCGTATATTAAATGAGTGATGACGTATCCTTAGATGTTCATATGCTGACCAGAAGATTTCTTCGCCTTGGAACCCTTGGAAGGTTTCATGAGACATCCTGTAGCAGAGTGGTTCTTAACCCAGTATCAGTAAACTTTCTGAAACTGTTACAATCAATTTTATTTAAGCCTGTTTTTGAAAGAGGGTGGGAGGTATGGTCCAGATCCTGCATTAGAACTTCAGCTAAGTCTGCAACACATATAAGGTATGTACAAATCCATTCTAAGTGTGGATCCGGGAACCCAATTTTGCCTAGATCCGGGAACCCAATTTTGTAATGTTCAGACAAGCACCAGAATTCCATAGCATAAAGATGGGTGATGAGAATTCCTTGTCAGTTTCCTGTAGGTGTTCAGGCCAGACCTTTACACTAACCCTCAGCCAACCCTAGAGTCCTGCTTGCCAGACCTTGCATTAGTGCTTAGCTGACAATCAGCTAGTCCATTGTAGACTGTGTCTAAATCCTGGAATGGCTCAGAAATCTCAGAGTGAGCTACAAAAGTAGGTAGGTTTCTAACCAGCTTGGGGTTACCTGGGATCCAAAGCCCCAGGGAGCCCATACATGTGTATCAGAAGGGAACCTCCTGAAATTGTATGCAAAAAATTTATGTGTATCCTTCTCAGGACAGCTTTCATCAGATGATCAAACCATAAGCATGCACATACTACTCCCCACCAAAAAAAAAAGGCCGAGAACCCTAGACTCAGGGTAAAAATAGCCCTTCACTGGATCTAGCAGTCCCACTAACCTGGGCTTAGGCCCAGGAAAACTCTGGCCAGGCAGAAAGGCATCCGGAAGACAGGTCACTGACCTTTGTGCGGGGTACGATGTTGAGTTCCAGTTTTTGGTCCACCAGGCTGGCCCCCGCCTCCGAGAGGTAGCCCTGGTTGAGGACAAGGCAGTCACGGCCAAAGCAGCAGGGGCAGCACAGCTTCTGCAGCCACTTGGTCCACTTAGGATTAAGTTGCCCGTATGGCTCTTCATTCTTGGGTTTGAACACAGCGATGATCTTCTACAGAGACCAAAGGAAAAGGGTGTTAAAGGCAAGTTCATGCCAGTGGCTCACAGACCAGGTCAGCAAGACTCTAGAAGGAAATGAGAGGGCATAGGCAGACAATCCCTATGTACAGTTAGACACATCCCCCTGAAGGGAAGACACCAGCGCACATGCGCAGCTGAGAATAACGCTACCAGAAAGAGCTGTGGCCAAAGAAGATGCCAATCTGGTATCGATGGTACAACAGAACACCATCAAACCCCAACTTCTAAGGTACATTAATACTCACTGTTGCTCCGCATCAGTTAAGGAAAGTATCAACTGAAAGGAAATCAGTAAGGTATTATGGAATGAGGTTAAGAAAATTCTTTTATCAATGGCTGACTTCCTCTATCAGCCTTACTACCCCCACCCATCTTAAAATAACAAGTTTAGGAATGACAAATTAAGTAAGCAATGGAAGAGAAAAATCACAGCAGGAAAAAGAGTCTGCTGGCGGGTTAGTATGGGTTCTTTTAAGTAATTCTGATAAGCAAGAGACCAGGACATGAGAGGCCATAAAGATTAAGATCCATCTTCTCTAGCAGACAATAACTTAATCCCCAAAGATCCTCATACATATGGGATGCTGCTGCAATCTAGAAACTAAGGCCTTCCCTCCTGAAGGCTTTCTTCCCCAAGCCAGTCAGTCCCCTTAGGTTGTTTTATATTTATCTCATTCCCTCCAGTCCCCAAACTGGTACTTTCAAAGGAAGAAAAGTAAAGTAAATATTCTATTCAAGTGATTCATCTTAATATCATATGACTCTCCCTCTCCCCTCAGCCCACAGCCAACTCAAGCTAATCTGGGTCATAAGACATTTTCCTGTGGGTGTCATTTCCTGAATGGCCAGTCACAGCAAAAACCATACATTCATCTGCCTGCAATATGTAAGTACTCATATTAGGAACTAGCTAGGCATATGTCTAAAACAATAACTGGTCAATCTTGAGGCCAGTCCCTTCAAGAAGCCTTGCAAGAAGGCAAGAGAAAAGAAGTACAAAAGAAATCAATTGATTCTTAAAGATAAACTTATTCACGGGAAAAAGTCAAATGCATATGTTCATTCAGAATTACATTATTATCCAAAGTGGCTAGGAAGAGGCCTGTTTTGGCAATCTTCCTCTCTGTCTCCACAACCCTGGGCTCTGAATCACATAGCAGCAGTAGTAGTAACTGGTTCAGCTCGCAGAGAATGGCTTTTGACTCTACCGGAACTCTCTGGAACCTGGGCAGTGAAACCATGGGACAACTTGAGGCCCATCCCAGAACCCACCAGCCGGTTCACTGAAGTACAACGTGGAGTTCAGCAAGCTGGTCCCCAGTGAAAGGGAAACCAAGACTACTAGCGGGGCTGAAAAATACCAGGACTGAGGCTTAAATACTTCCACTTAAAGAAAGCAGAACTTGGGAATTCCCTGATGGTCCAGTGGTTAGGACTCCAAACTTCCACTGCAGGAAGCACAGGTTTGATTCCTGTTCCTAAGATCCCTCAAGCCACATGATCCCTCAGCCAAAAAAAGAGCAGAACTTAAAGGCCAAGATTGCAGCCAAGCATCATTTATAGACCAACCTCTCTAACTTCTCAATTTCCTTCCAGCATAAGGAGAATCCAAAAGCATTTCATCGACTCTAAAAGCATTAGTCATCATGATTCTCTCAGTGTAACAAGGGTTTCATTAAATAATAATGTCTGGCATGCACAAATAGGGGGGTAGTGGGGGGCGGGAAGGATGGAGGAACAGAAGGACATTCAGACAGAAGGGGGACAAGTCCCTTTCAGGGCGAAGTTGCTTCAGTTCACCTAGTTGGCGCAATATAGTGTATCGGCACTCTGTGGGTTTCCTAGAGACACATAAAGCAGCGTCTGGCCTAATTTCTAAAGCTAATGTTAACATCACATAATCAACTGTGTTACCGAAGACTCAAGAATATTCTCCTAATTCATAGAAAACAAACTCTAAAACCACCCACCATTATTTGGTTGAGAAAGAAAAAAATACTGCCTAATTCATTTCACCATATTATCTCTCTTTTTTAATAAACTTTCAATTTCTTTTTACACGTAGGAGAAAGCTTCAGTTTGATGTCAGTATTTTAAAAAACACCCTCCCTTAACACTCACTTACTAAAATCCCTTTTAAGGAACGGGTTAACATGCAGGTAGCCGGAGGAGCAGAAATGCATGAAGTTCAGGATAAAAAGAACAGCGCACAGGGCAGTGACGACGGGGCTTGGCTGGGCCAGCCCCACGACTACTGAAACCTGAAACCCAAGGGTTTTCTGTGTCCATCCAGCAGCTCCAAGGAGCAGTGTACGAGGCTAGGCTATACTACAATCTAAGACAACTCAAGCACATCATGCATACTATACAGTGAAATATGCAGAAATAACATAAAATAAAAGTTTGGTGTTTTTTTTTTAAGTTTGGTAAATACAAAGTGGATGGTTCTCAAACTTTCTGGTTTCAGGATTCCTTTAAACTTTTAAAAACTATTAAAGACCCCCAAAGCTTTTGTTTACATGGGCAAAATCTATATTTGCTGTTATTAGAACTTAAAATTAAAATGTCAAAACTATTTATTTAATTCACCTAATCATAAAAACAGACCAATTACATGTTAATATATGTGACATGTTTTTTTGAAAAATAACTATATTTTAAAAAACAATTTTTAGTGAGAAGACTGGTATTATTTTACATTTTTGCAAATCTCGAATCTTTAGCTCAGTAGAAGAAAACTGTATTCTCACATCTTCTTTAATATTCAATCTGTTTCGATATCACACATCATGCAGCCTCTTGAAATCTCTGCTATACACTCATAAGGAAATGAGAGTGAAAAAGGTAAGTCTGTATTCTGTAGAGGCTAGATGGAAACAGCACTTTTTGACTGAACTATTGAGGTAGAGAAGCCTGATTTACATGTTAACTCTTACAAAAGACAGGGATGGACTACTCCAAATATGTGAGATCCTGAAAGAAGATGGGATCCAAATAGAATGTAATAAAAGAGATTCAGCCTGTATTTATTTTCCTGTTCACTGCTATCAACCCAACCTGCCTCATCGATTATAACCTGTGGCTTGGGACAGCTCCCTATCACAGATAGTGTGTTGATGATGCTTAAAAGTCTCCAAACTACACCTATGTATCGTATATAAACATGACTGTATCTTCACATTTAAGTAATAAAAAAAGTTACTCTGGGGGCTTCCCTGGTAGCTCAGTGGTAGAGAATCTGCCTGCCAATGCAGGAAACAATGGATTCGATCCCTGGTCTGGGAAGATCCCACCTGCTTTGGGGCAACTAAGCCCAGGCACCACAACCACTAAGCCTGTGCTCTAGAACCCACGTGCTCCAACCACGGAAGCCCTAGCCCTAGAACCCGTACTCTGCAACGAGAAGCCTCAGCCCCCACTCAGCACAACTAGAGAAAAGCCTGTGCAGCAGCAAAGACCTAGCACAGCCAAATAAACAAATAAAATGATTTAAAGAAAAGTTACTCTGAGATCCTTATTCTTTATTTGGCTATTAGTGGCATTCTCAACCAAATGTAAGGACATCAAAATTTCCTGGAAGACACAGGTGGCTACAAGAAACACATTCAATATTACAATATAAATTTATATTTGAAAAATGGAAAATAATACTGTACTATTTTCAAGACAAACTCTTGGTGAAGAAAGTATTTTTAAAAGGCTGAAAATTACTGATATAAGGCCAAGCTCCTAGGACATGTGAGAGGTATCTATAAAACTGTTTTGCAAATACCACTTACAATTGTCTAATGAATTACTATCCTAAATAGGAATGGATCCTTTTAGAATTACACTACTTTTTGCTTTATTCAATGCCATGTATCCAAGAAAGCTTAATCCAGGGGTCAGTCAGCATGTGACTTAAAAAATAAGCAAAACACTCTGAACTCCTGCTAAGCACCAGGAATTAGGCCAGGGGCTTTCACATGTGGTATCTCATTTATTTGTCCTAATAAACTAGTCAGTCATATGCTGTTCTACGATTTGGCAATATGAATGCTTAGTATTACCAGCCACTCAAAACAGAAAATGCTCAAAAACTACTTTCGTGAGCAGCCTGAGACCTGAAACACAAGGATGTAGGTGAGGAGGGTGACCTGAGCATTCTACCATGACTTCTGATCCAGCATTTTCCATCTTACTGTTTCAGGTCCGTACTTGCTCATTCTGAGGAAGAAACCACTCTCAACCGGGAAATGAAATCAGGGCTGTTATCTTCAAGAACCTTTCAGACTGTCCAGCTCCAAAAGTACCTGTGGCAGAAACTGCTGGTTCGCCCAATCTCTGTTCCCTCTTATTCCTTGGGCACAGGTACCTGATTTTTAGCTGGACAAAATAAAGACTCCAGTTCCCAGTCACTACTGAAGCTCAGTTCTGGACAATGGGATGTAAGGAGAACAGTCTAGTGCCAACTTCTAGGAAGTGTCTTCCAGGGAGAGGGCATTCTCTTCCTCCTCCTCCTCTCCTTCTTCCAACTGGCTGAAAAGCAGACAAGATATCTGTAGTCTGAGCATCCATCTTGGCTCATGAAGTGGAAGCCCCATGCTAGGGATGGCTGACCAGCTGGACCTATGGATGCATACTGTTCATACTGTCTCCCCGATAAAGAAAAATGCCATGCCAGCTCCAAGCAGTCTGGAGACTTCTTTCATGAGAGTCAAATGTACTTTTATTCAAGTTATTATTATTTAAAAATGTCTGTCACACACAGCCAAATTTAGTCCTAACCAATATGGGAGCTGAAAAGAGAAACCAGAGATTCAGATGACTAACTCTGAGGTAGCAGGACCTGGTAGTTAGAAGCATGAACTCTGGCGCCAGTCTGCCTGGGTCTGAAACCTGCCTTCCATTTAATAGCTTTAAGACTCTGGGCAAATTAGCTGTACTGTGTGTCTCAGTGTTATCATCTGTGGGGACAACGATAGTACCTACCTCAGAAGGTGTTACGAGTATTAAGTGAATTATTATTTGTAAAGCACTTTATTTTTTTTAATGCATTATTTTTATCTGTGTATGTGTGCTCAGTCACTCAGTAGTGTCTGACTCTTTGCGGCCACATGGACGGTAGCCTGTCAAGCTTCTCTATCCATGGGACATTGCAGGCAAGGATACTGGAGTGGGTTGCCATTTCCTTCTCCAGGGAATCTTCCCGGCCCAGGGATCAAACCCGAGTCTCCTGCATTGCAGGCGGATTCTTTACCGCTGAGCCATCGGGGAAGCCCTGTAAAGCACATTAAGAGTACCTGGCATACAGTAAATACTATCTAAGTATTTCTAAACAAAATAAATAAACACATTTGGAGCAGGGCTAAAGATGACAAAACTAACTACAGTTAGTTTGTGGTCTAGTGTAACCCACCACAGCATTTAGGAAGTGATCCTCTGCTCTGAACCACATTTTCATCAGTGGGAACAGAATGGTTACACTAATAAGTTTTGTTTGGTCATATGTATTTTGACTTCCCATCTAAGAAAGGACAGTGGCCAGGAAATCTGGGAGACTGAGATCCTGCAAGTCACCAAGAAACATATCCATAGTCTACTACTCTCCATGGGCTAGGTACTAAGGTGACAGTACTTTACCTGCCAGGTGGAGCTGAGAGACCGCATTACTCCCACCTGTCAGAGCATCAGATCACTTCTCTGCTGACCTAACACACTTCCAGTGTTGCAGTGCAGCTGTAACAGTGTCATGAAAGAAAAACAAAAATCTTCCACCTGCTCTTAGCCCCTTCAGCCAACAAGCTAGCAACAAAATAAAAACCATTCATATCTTAGATTTCAGTCTGGTTCCTAAATAAAAAATGATGAACATCTTCCTGACATTTAAACCCAAGGACCCCCTATCTTTCTTTTCTTCTAGAAGCGATGGTTCCTGTTTGAGCTTTCGATTTAACTCACTACTCCCTTATCTGAGAGATTTGGAAAAACTTTACTCTCAAACCTTTTTCCCATCTCGTTTGTGGTAACTGAGTTGATTGTGGAAATGCTCTCTGGTTCTTGGTGATAATTCCAGGATAACATCTGGGAGAATAACTGGATCCAATATGATCCTAACCAAGAACTACAAGTCACAGTGCATCCTGGCCATTCAGCACTCCTGTCAAAAGAGCACACCACCAATCTCAAGAGTTCACATAAGAGAGATGTAGGGAAAATGTGAGGGAACTCTGATCTCCATCAGTTTAATAACAATAGTATATTTTTCCAGTAAGTCATTCTGGCCCACCTGAGAACATGAACATAGAAGACTTGAAATTTTTTTGACTCATTGATATTTCAAAGACACCTCTAGTTTGATCTGTTGGTGGGCTGTTCAGTCGCTAAGTTGTGTCTGATTCTTTTGCAACTCTGTGGACTGTAGCCCATCAGGCTCCTCTGTCCACCGGACTCTCCAGGCAAGAATACTGAAGTGGCTTGCCATTTCCTTCTCCAGGGGATCTTCCTGGAACTCAGGGATGGAACTGCGTCCCCTACATTGGCAGGCAGATTCTCTACCACTGAGACACCACGGAAACCCTAATCAAAAGAATAAATGTCACTTTTCAGTTGCCTTCCTCACTCCATGTCCCATCCCATCCTCATCCCCCTTTAAACACATACAAGGGACAAAATAAAAGTGAGAAAAACACTAGTCCTGGATGAGAAATGAAAGTAAAAGGTAACTGACAGTCCCATGTTTCTCAAACTTTACACTCTAAACTGAGCAACAATAAAAAAGGATTTGAACAATATCTCAGAAGTGAGCAATAACCAGACAGATGAAACTGATGAGTCCACTCAATCAGCAACGTCTGTCAATAGGAGACCTGGATCGGTGGCAGAAGACATCCCCACAACAGAGAAGGCTGGAAGGGACCCATCAGAGCCCCTGATGGGTCACCGGTGCGCCTGGATGAACAGTGACAACACTGATTCGGTCCAAAAAGAAAGGACGGGCTCAAAGCTCAAATCAGTAAGTAAGTAGCTGAACAAATGTCTGTAGTTTAAAGCTAAGGAACCTACTAGAAAGCAGCATCTCCCTGCACGTCTCTGTCCAGAGGCCAACTGCCCCACCACACCGCAGGGCTCCTCGCCTCTATCTGGTCAATTTCCTCTTTTCATTTTCCGCTTACTCCTCCCCTACCAAACAAGTTCTGATTTATTTCTTCATTCCGCAGAGCTTCTCCATCTCCAGTTCCCAGGGGCATTCCAAAATCCTGCCCACGAAGCTCCGCACGGTAGTTTTCTCCTTTCGCAGCCTTTCAAAACCCCTTCTCCCTCTGACTGTGCAAAGCCTCAAACTCCCCGGGACAGGTCCACCCTCCCCGAAGCTGGCGGCCGCAGTCCCCAGCCCGATCTCACCCCCTGAGGGTCCTTGACGAAGTAGCTTCCGCTGGAGCCCTGATAGATGCGCTCGGGGAAGATGCCACGCTCGATGGCCAACTCGGCCTGCCGCACCACCGCCTCGAACTCCGGGTCCTCCGGAAACTCGTTCCGCTCGCGGTGGGCCTGCGCAGCGTGCGCCGCCGCCGCGGCCTGGGCCGCCAGGGCTTGGGCCTGCGCCGCCACGGTTTGGGTTTGACCCTGGGCCGCCGCGCCCCGGGCCCGATCCAGCAGTGGCTGCCGCTCCCGGTCGTGGCCTGGCGAGCCCGGCGGAGAGGAGACCGGGCCGGCCGCCGCCGCCACGCGGACCGCGCCCCCCGGCACCTGCGGAAAGTGAGCGCTCGGGCCGGACGGGAAGGTATAGTCCGGAGGTTGCGCCCGCTCGGGGGACACGAGTGGGCTCGTCTCGTCCATCCCTGAGGCCGCGGGCTCCGGGACCCGGTGCGCTCCACACAGCTGAGTTCCTGCCCCGGACCAATCCGTGAAACCCTCAACCCTCTCTCGGCCAACCAGGTCCCAGTGCTTCCTTGGCCCCGCCCCTACCTTCCCTGTTTACTTGGCGACGAGTAGGCACGACCCCTAGCGCGCAGACTGTATCCAATCAAAAACAACGCCTACACAATCCCGTCCTCCGCATTTTATGCCCGTCACCTTCTCTGAAGATTGCGCATGCTCCAGGAGCAAGCTCCGGTCAGACACGCCCCCTTTCTCTTCCAGCCCGGCACCGCCCTTAGCTTCGCACTGCTGGCTCTTATTTGTCAGCGAACAAATCAAGGAGCCTACCTCAACAGTCTTTGGGGATTTGATTTAGGTCATACCTGAATGGTCTAGTGGTTTTCCCCCACTTTCTTCAATTTAAGTCTGAATTTGGCAATAAGGAGTTCATGATCTGAGCCACAGTCAGCTCCCGGTCTTGTTTTTGCTGACTGTATAGACTGTCTCCATCTTTGGCTGCAAAGAATATAATCAATCTGATTTCTGTGTTGACCATCTGGTGATGTCCACGTGTAGAGTCTTCTCTTGTGTAGTTGGAAGAGGGTGTTTGCTGTGACTTGGCAAAACTCCATTAGCCTTTGCCCTGCTTCATTCTGTACTCCAAGGCCAAATTTGCCTGTTACTCCAGGTGTTTCTTGACTTCCTACTTTTGCATTCCAGTACTCTATAATGAAAAGGACATCTTTTTTGGATGTTAGTTCTAGGTCTTGTAGGTCTTCATAGAACCGTTCAACTTCAGTTTCTTCAGCTTTACTGGTCGAGGCATGGACTTGGATTACTGTGATATTGAATGATTTGCCTTGGAAAGGAACAGAGATCATTCTGTCGTTTTTGAGACTGCATCCAAGTACTGCATTTCAGACTCTCTTGTTGACCATGATGGCTACTCCATTTCTTCTAAGGGATTCCTGCCTACAGTAGTAGATATAATGGTCATCTGAGTTAAATTCACCCATTCCAGTCCATTTTAGTTCGCTAATTCCTAAAATGTTGATGTTCACTCTTGCCATCTCCTGTTTGACCACTTCCAATTTGCCTTGATTCATGGACCTAACATTCCAGGTTCCTATGCAATATTGCTCTTTACAGCATCGGACCTTGCTTCCATCAACAGTCACATCCACAACTGGGTGTTGTTTTTGCAACACCCTAAATCAAATCCCTAATGATTATACAGTGGAAGTGGGAAATAGATTTAAGGGACTAGATCTGATAGACAGAGTGCCTGATGAACTATGGACAGAGGTTCGTGACACTGTACAGGAGACAGGGAGCAAGACCATCCCCAAGAAAAAGAAATGCAAAAAAGCAAAATGGCTGTCTGAGGAGGACTTACAAATAGCTGTGAAAAGAAGAGAAGCAAAAAGCAAAGGAGAAAAGGAAAGATATACCCATTTGAATGCAGAGTTCCAAAGAATACCAAGGAGAGATAAGAAAGCCTTCCTCAGTGATCACTGCAAAGAAATAGATGAAAAGAATAGAATGGGAAAGACTAGACATCTCTTCAAGAAAATTAAAGATACTAAGGGAACAGTTCATGCAAAGATGGGCTCAATCAAGGACAGAAATGGTAGGGACCTAACAGAAGCAGAAGATATTAAGAAGAGATGGCAAAAATACACAGAAGAATTGTACAAAAAAGATCTTCATGACCCAGATAATCATGATGGTGTGATTACTCACCTAGAGCCAGACATCCTGGAATGTGAAGTCAAGAGGGCCCTAGGAAGCATCACTACAAACAAAGCTAGTGGAGGTGATGGAATTCCAGTTGAGCTAATTCAAATCCTGAAAGATGACGCTGTGAAAGTGCTGCACTCAACATGCCAGCAAATTTGGAAAACTCAGCAGTGGCCACAGGACTGGAAAAGGTCAGTTTTCATTCCAATCCCAAAGAAAGCCAATGCTAAAGAATGCTCAGACTACCACACAATAGCACTCATCTCACATGCTAGTAAAGTAGTGCTCAAAATTCTCCAAGCCAGGCTTCAGCAATACATGAATCATGAACTTCCAGATGTTCAAGCTGGTTTTAGAAAAGGCAGAGGAACCAGAGATCAAATTGCCAACATCTGCTGGATCATTGAAAAAGCAAGAGAATTCCAGAAAAACATCTATTTCTGCTTTATCGACTATGCCAAAACCTTTGACTGTGTGGATCACAATAAACTGTAGAAAATTCTGAAAGAGATGGGAATACAAGACCACTGACCTGCCTCTTGAGAAACCTGTATGCAGGTCAGGAAGCAACAGTTAGAACTGGAGATGGAACACAGTCTGGTTCCAAATGGGGAAAGGAATACATCAAGGATGTATATTTTCACCGTGCTTATTTAACTTATATGCAGAGTACATCATGAGAAACGTTGGGCTGGGAGGAAGCACAAGCTGGAATCAAGATTGCCGGGAGAAATGTCAATAATCTCAGATATGCAGATGACACCACCCTTATGGCAGAAAGTGAAGAAGAACTAAAGAGCTTCTTGATGAAAGTGAAAGAGGAGAGTGAAAAACTTGGCTTAAAGCTCGACACTCAGAAAACAAAGATCATGTCATCCGGTCCCATCACTTCATGGCAAATAGATGGAGAAACAGTGGAAACAGTGGCAGACTTTATTTTTCTGGGCTCCAAAATCACTGCAGATGGTGACTGCAGTCATGAAATTAAAAGACGCTTGCTCCTTGGAAGAAAAGTTATGGCCAACCTAGACAGCATATTAAAAAGCAGAGACATTACTTTACCAACAAAGGTCCATCTAGTCAAAGCTATGGCTTTTCCAGTAGTCATGTATGGATGTGAGAGTTGGACTATAAAGAAAGCTGAGCACCGAAGAATTGATGCTTTTGAACTGTGGTGTTGGAGAAGACTCTTGAGAGTCCCTTGGACTGCAAGAAGATCCAACCAGTCCATCCTAAAGGAAATCAGTCTTGAATATTCATTGGAAGGACTGATGCTGCAGCAGAAACTCCAATCCTTTGGCCACCTGATGCGAAGAGCTGACTCATTTGAAAAGACCCTGATGCTGGGAAAGATTGAAGCGGGGAGGAGAAGGGGACAACAGAGGATGAGATGGTTGGATGGCATCACCGACTCAATGGACATGAGTTTGAGTAAACTCCAGGAGTTGGTAATGGACAGGGAGGCCTGGCGTGCCTCAGTCCATGGGATCACAAAAAGTCAGACACGACTGAATGACTGAACTGAACTGAAGTGACTTCATCAGTCAGTCACTCATTTCTTGAATACCTACTATGAGCCAGCTGTGAGATCAGGGAACTGTGGTCTTTATGTCTGAGTCATTCCATCCTGCGCTTATTCATTAAATATTTATTGAGCACCTACTGTTTTCGAGAGAGCCAGGAGTGAAGCAAAGAAACAAAATCCCTGCTCTAAGTAAAAAAGTTTTTAAAAATTCCAGTCCTCATGCAGTTTACACAATGCGTGACTCAAATCTCAGTGCTTGTTAATTGAAGAAAAATACAGTACCATTAGCCTAAAAAATTATGAGATCCGAGAAGTCAGAGTCCATGACTTCTTTTGTTCATCACTGTGAGACCTCAGTGTCTAGACTTGGTAGGTGCTCAGTATATTTTTATTAGTGGAAAAGAGAAGGACGATATAGCCCCTGCCCACAAGCTGAAGACCACAGCTCTCTGAGGCAGTAGAAGAAAAAGAGCCAATAATGAGAGCTGGAAACTCCATAATAGGAGTTCAGCAATTTCAGGGTTGACTGGAGAGTCAGCAAAGGCTTTAAGTTCAGCATGTGCTATGAGCTAAGTCTTAAAGGAAGACTGGAATTAGATCACTGGGAGGAGTGGGGGCGGGCACTGTGGGAGTAATCAGTAGTCAATTTACAAAAGAAATGGAAAATTTTATTTCATCCAGCCTGAAGATTATAATCTTGGAGAGCATCTCTCAGACAACTATGAACACAGTTCTGAAGAGGGGAGGGGAAGCATGATTTTGAGGTATAGGTACTGCAGTTAAGCACACATCTTGGTAGAGGTTTACTGCTATTCACAAGGAACAGATATCTTACTTAATGTTTGATGAGGGTGAAAGAGGAGAGTGAAAAAGCTGGCTTAAAAATCAACATTCAAAAAACTAAAATCATGTCATCCGGTCCCATCACATCATGGCAAATATTGTAGGTCAGTGACTGCCGAGCCTAATGACTTGATTCTTGTAGAACTGAATGGTGGGTAACGTTCTTTATTTTACAGTCCCTTCTCTTTCGGTCTTAATTTCAGCCAGGGCTTGGGAAGCATTTTGTGACCAATTTGTCCCATGGTGTGTGGATTCCAAGCTCAGGTCAGAACTTCATTCATAGGCCATTCCATGTGCTATTACTGGACTAGGCTCTGTTAACAGTATCCCAGAGCCTCTTGACCACCTGTCCTACTTGTCTGTTGTGGTCCAGAAAATAGTTCCTTTTTGTTGTTTCTTCCCATATCTAGAGTTACAATATTACATCATTGATCTATAGGACTATGTATCTGGTCAGTCATTTCAAGTCAACTAATCATCATTAATTTTACTGGAGACTCAGTTTCACATTTGGTAATGCGAGAAACAATAATTCCATAAAATAGGCAGAATACAAGTAACATACCTAGTAACATTAATAAAGTCATAAGTAAGTATTTCAGCTAAGAACTTCTATTAAACGGAGTCTAGTATCTCCCCAGGTGGTTGAATCAGTCTGTTCTTCACTAATTGCTATCGTTAAGGGAAATGATATACTGGAATTGTACATATGTTAATAGTTCACCAAATATGTCTGTACACACAAGGATTGAGAAATGAACATTATTTTCTAAGGAGTTATATGGCTGGAGCCAGAAGAAGAAAATTTTATCTTTATAGCTGAGCAGGTATTTCGCCATTGAGGAGGTCTGATTAATGCATAAGGCAGATGCACAGTCCACACTAGAGAGGAAGAAGGAAGTCCAAACCGGCAGACAAAATGTTTAAGTTCAAGTTCTTCTCTTGTCTTAAAATGTGAATATTTATTTCATCATTGGGAAAAGAATGAATCAGAGACATCTGAGTTTCAACTCCAGCTCCACACATTATTTTGTACGTTACTAAACTCTCTAAGCCTCAGCGTCCTCCTCTATAAAATGAGAGTAATCATCCCTTCCTCAATTGGTTAAGTAGGAATCAAGATAAGTACATAAAACACTAAGCATAGTGCTTAGCACATGAAAAAGCATTCAACGAATGGTAACTTTTAATTTTGTTAATATTGTTGATGTTGTTTTTGTTTTTATGTTTAAAGTAACCAACAGACTAAAAGCATAGGTTTTCACAAAAGATGACCAGCCACATTGTAACCAATATTTAAAAATCATTCTTTCTTGAATCAAATTATTGCCCCAACTAACTAGAAGTAGGGAACTAAAAGAACTATTGTTTAATTGTATGTATGAAGACCTACAAGACCTTTTAGAACTAACGCCCCAAAAAGATGTCCTTTTCATTATAGGGGACTGGAATGCAAAAGTAGGAAGTCAAGAAACACCTGGAGTAACGGGCAACTTTGGCCTTGGAATATAGGATGAAGCAGGGCAAAGACTAATAGAGTTTTGCCAAGAGAACGCACTGGTCATAGCAAACACCCTCTTCCAACACAAGAGAAGACTCTACACATGGACATCACAGATTGATTATATTCTTTACAGCCAAAGATGGAGAAGCTCTATACAGTCAGCAAAAACAAGACCTGGAGCTGACTGTGGCTCAGATCATGAACTCCTTATTGCCAAATTCAGACTTAAATTGAAGACAGTAGGGGAGATCAGTCCTGGGTGTTCATTGGAAGGACTGATGCTGAAGCTGAAAATCCAATACTTTGATACGAAGAGTTGACTCCTTGGAAAAGACCCTGATGCTGGGAGGGATTGGGGGCAGAAGGAGAAGGGGATGACAGAGGATGAGATGGCTGGATGGCATCACCGACTTGATGGACATGAGTTTGCATAAACTCTGGGAGTTGGTGATGGACAGGGAGGCCTGGTGTGCTGCAGTTTATGGGTCGCAAAGAGTCGGACACAACTGAGCAACTGAACTGAACTGAACTGAACTGATGGTGTTACAGAACAAAATTCAACTGAATAAATTTTAAAGAACTTACTGGCTTTCTTAAATGATTCATGAATTGTGCAGCACCCCATCTAGCAGATAGAAAAGAGCTCTGAGGAGCTACACAAAATGAAAGACCTATATAGGCAGAGGGCAAAGAGCCAAGGAAGTTACAGCGAAAGCAGATTGGTTGTGGCAAGATTCCCCTCCTTTAAGAGCCAGGATGACAGGATCTATTAGAAAGATTACCTCACTAGTGCTGACCAGGTAATTCCAGATTGCCTAGTTTAAGATTCCATGTCTGGGAGAGGCTGAAACAGTAATTAAGAAAGGTATTAGGTTTAGGTTTGGTGACATAGAGCTTAGCCTAAGTGATTCTATTTGCGGCCTGTGTCTTATTTTTAACAAAAGGAATGTCTTAAACACTTTTTTTTGCCAAGTAAACCTAGGCAAAGGTCCATACAGACGGTTCAGTTTTCCTTTTCAGTTATAAGACATGTATTTCCTTTTCCTAACTAGACATCAAATAATTATGTAATACTAGCCTCTTATGTCCCAGGGGCCATAGCCACAGAGGTGACCTCTTAGTACTATTCATCTCATTTAGCCTTTAAGCTTCAAATTATGGTCAAGGAGAGCTCCAAGATTCAGAGTTCTCCTTTGAATTCTGAGTTTTATCTATAGAAACCCCCCAGAAATTATTTCTGTATTTACCTCTAAGAGCTTGATTTTCCTTTTACTGAAAAGTGTCAGTACATTCCCTAGACATTTTAAGAGCTTGTGCTGAATCCATGCTTAGTTGCCCAGTCATGTCCAACTCTTTGCGACCCCATGGACTGTAGCCCACCAGGCTGCTCTGTCCATGGGATTCTTTAGGCGAGATCACGGGAGTAAGTTGCCACTTACTCCCCCAGGGGATTTTCCCGCTCAAAGATCAAACCCCTGTCTTCTGTGGCTCCAGCATTGTTAGGCAGATTCTTTACCCACTGAGCCATCTACCACTTACCAAAATGCTAAGCATGTGGTTTTACATGCATTACTGGGATTAAGCCATGTAACTAGCATTACAGCCTTATGATGTTGGAAACCAAGGAAACTAACCTGCCAACGGTCACGCAGCTGATAAATGGCAGAGCTGGACCCAAATCCAGTCAGACTACCTCCATGCCTTCAACACTACATTGCTTCTTATTAGTTATTTCTATGAAATGTGTTTCATATTTACCCCTTTCTGTCCATCCTCACTGATCCCTCCATAGTTTTGGTACTCTCAGGATGTCTTAGCTACATTGTTGCAATAGTTTCTTTCTTTCTTTCTTTCTTTCTTTTTTAATAAAGTGTCAGTTCAGTTCAGTTCAGTCCTCAGTCCTGTACAACTCTTTGAGACCCCATGGACTGCAGCATGCCAGGCTTCCTTGTCCATCACCAACTCCCAGAGCTTGTTCAAACTCATGTCCATCAAGTTGGTGATGCCATCCAAACATCTCATCCTCTGTTGCCCCTTTCTCCTCCTGCCTTCAATCTTTCCAGCATCAGGGTCTTTCCCAATGAGTTAGTTCTTCACATCAGGTGGCCAAAGTACTGGAGCTTCACTTCAGCATCAGTCCTTCCAATGAATATTCAGAGCGGATTTCCTTTAGGATTCACTGGTTTGATCTCCTTGCTGTCCAAGGTACTCTCAAGAGTCTCCAACACCACAGTTCAAAAGCATCAGCATCAATTATTAGGCACTCAGTTTTCTTTATGGCCCAACTCTCACATTCATACATGACTACTGGAAAAACCATAGCTTTGACTAGATGGACCTTTATTGGTAAAGTAATGTCTCTGCTTTTTAATATGCTGTCTAGGTTGGTCACAGCTTTTCTTCCAAGGAGGAAACATCTTTTAATTTCATGGCTGCAGTCACCATCTGCAGTGATTTTGGAGCCCAGAAAAATAAAGTCTGTCACTGTTTTCATTGTTTCCCCATTTATTTGCCATGAAGTGATAGGACCAGATGCCATGATCTTAATTTTTTTTAATGTTGAGTTTTAAGGTAACTTTATCACTCTCCTCTATAACTTTCATCAAGAGGCTCTTTAGCTCCTCTTCACTTTCTGCCATAAGGTTGGTGTCATCTACATATCTGAGGTTACTGATATTTCTCCCAGCAATCTTGATTCCAGCTTGTGCTTCATCCAGTCTGGCATTTCACATGATGTACTCTGCATATAAGTTAAATAAGCAAAGTGACAATATAAAGTATAATTAAAAAAAAAAGGATGAGGAGAATGGGGAGAGAATATGCACAAAACAACTGTTTTTGGCAATACCATGATGGTAATATTAGCATTGTCAATTGCGTATAATTTACCAATTGTGTGGAATGTACCAAATAAGTAATTGTGAGATATTTTAACATCATTTGTACCCTTGAGAATCAGGGTAGAAGAAAAGTAGAGACATAGAGTGGAAGAAATTAAGTAAAAGATTTGCAGTCCCATATTTGAATTGGACTTACCAGTATGAACTTATTAGATATTTTAATCTTTATATATATATTTTAACTTAGTTTTAATGGAAGGATAATTGCTTTACAGAATTTTGTTGTTTTCTGTCAAACCTCAACATGAATCAGCCATAGGTATACATATATCCCCTCCCTCTTGAACCTCCCTCCCATCTCCCTCCCCATTTCACCCCTCTAGGTTGATACAGAGCCCCTGTTGGAGTTTCCTGAGACATGTAGCAAATTCCCATTGGCTATCTATTTTACATATAGTGGACACAGGAGATGGGGGAGGAAAGGACAGGACAAATCAAGAGAGCAGCACTGACACATACACACCATCATGTGCAAAACAGACCAGTTCAGTCCAGCCTCTCAGTCGTGTCCGACGCTTTGCGACCCCACGGACTGCAGCAAAACAGATAGCCAGCAGTTAACTGCTGTATTGCACTGGACATTCAGCCCGGCACCCCGCAACTGTCAGAGCTTCTGAGTGTGCTTCTCTGCTTTCACTCTCTCTCTGATCATCTTTGGTGTCAGTGCCAGATTAATTTTCTTAAAACACTGGTTTGATTGTGTCACCACTCTGATCAAGAAACCATATTTTTTTTACTGTGGCAAAATATATGTAATATTTATCATTTTAACTGTCCACATGTGTCTAATTCAGTGACAGTAAATACATTCACAATGTTGTGTAACTATCACCACTATCTATACCCAAAGCTTTTTTTCATCCCAACAAAAACTCTGTACCTGTTAAACAATACTTTCCTCTTCCCCTGGCTCTTGGTAACCTCTATTTTACTTTCTGTGTCTACAAATTTGCAGATTTGAGAAACCACATTTTGCAAAACATATCTTCTAATTTTTCAAGTCTTTCCATAATTTGACCAGTCTATTTAACTTTATTTCTTCATATTTTCTAATTACACATTCTCCAATCTAATATCTGTTTTATTAACACTATGTTCTCTCAACTACTGTACTTATATCCATAGCTAACACCACGTAGTTCAGCTTCTTGAACCAGTGAGTTGGAGCTGGACCAAATCTTATAGGTTTGCTAGTGTAAACTCATTTCACAGGCTAGAGAGCTTACCAACTTGCTTGAAGGCACACACAATTGGTAGCAAAGATGGGATCTGAAGACTGAATCCCAATCATTTAAACCTACAGTTTACTGAAGACTTACAGTGTCAGACTCCTACAAGGTCAGACACAGTACTGAGAATTTTATATTGTATTTTCGTACAAGTTCTGGGGAGACTTTATCATTATTGCTGCTGCTGCTGCTGCTAAGTCGCTTCAGTCGTGTCTGACTCTGCGCGATCTCATAGACAGCAGCCCACCAGGCTCCACCGTCCCTGGGATTCTCCAGGCAAGAACACTGGAGTGGGTAGCCATTTCCTTCTCCAATGCATGAAAGTGAAAAGTGAAAATGAAGTCGCTCAGTCGTATCTGACCCTTAGCGACCCCATGGACTGCAGCCTACCAGGCTCCTCCGTCCACGGGAGTCTCCAGGCAAGAGTACCGGAGTGGGGTGCCATTGCCTTCTCCTTGCTATTACCACCCTAGTCTACAGATTAGGAAATCCAAATTCAGAGGAAAAATCTACTTACTCTGTTCACGTGCTTGCCTTCTCTTAATAATTAAATAGTCTTGGATTTTTGCACTTGCACGAATCTTTTCTTCTCCACGTGGAGTCAGTAAATCCTATGAGAGCGGTGATCATGTCTATTCTAACCTGGCAAAACCTAGCATCATGCAGCTTTCACATTGTTCAGTAAATAAATATGGGTAAGTTGGTTGGTGTGCATATTTGAAAGGATTTGTTCCAATCTTGACACTATATTTTAAATATAAATGGTATGAGTGATTACAACGACAACACAAATCCGTATAGTGAATGTAAAAGTGCCCTGATATCACAATGCTGGCACAGGGCAGATACTTATGAAACTGCAGTTGTCCTGTCTTGCTCTTTACAATTTACAAAGTCGCAATCTCAAAAGTCAGTTTTGGGTTCTGTCCTTTAGCTCCTCATTGGTGCCTTTGACAACTGCGGAGATCTAAGCAGGATAGGAGACGCTGGTGTAGGTGATCATTGCTGTTTCTGTCTCAGATTTGGTTTGGTTTGGTTTGGCTAATTAGGTAGGCTACCCCTGGTAGATGAGTTCTGAGTTCTCCCGGTGGCTAAGACGTGACTGTGGTTCAGCCCCACCCCTCTTTCGGGTATTTAGCGCAGGGAGCCTGAGACACTGCCCCGCACAAAGATGGCGCAGAGCCCGGGGCTGGCCCAATGGGGAGTGGCGTTGCTACCGGTTGCCTAGGTAACAGCCAATGGGCTGCGGGAATTGGTCCCAGTGTGGCTACCCGGGATGGCGGCGTCAAGTAGGGCAGGCACTGGAGGTAGCCGCGGAGAGGCAGGTGGCAAGGGCGAGCCGGGCGGAACGGAGGTCCGGGCCGCTGCAGCCCGGCGTCGGGGTGAGACGATCATCCTTGAAGCCCCGGCCCAGGTTGACTGGCAGCACGGGTGGGAGGGGGCCGGGAGAGTGTGATCGGGCAAAAGGGACTGGGGACCCCAGCCCGAAATGACAGGGGCTGGGGAGCGCGGGTCCATCCGGGGCGGTGGCACCCGCGGGGGTCCCAAAACCCGGGCTTCCGTCTCTGCTGCGGGGTCTGAGGCCGGAGGGAGCCCATGGCGCCCGGGATAGCGAGAGGGGTGGGTGGGGGCTTTGTGAAGAGCGGACGGCAGACCTGTGTGAGCGAAAGACCCCGCCCCCGTGGAAGAGCTGACCCCGGGTGGAGGGAAGGAGCTGTGCTGAAAGGCCAGGACCGGTGGGAGAAGAAATGGGGAGGTCGACGAGAAGAGTTGCCTTCTTGCGGTCTAGGGCTTTGTTTGCTCAGGGTTAGCCTGTCACACTTTGGTGGAGAGGCGTCCCGCACACACTCAGTGAGTCTTGGGAAAGGGGATGCTTAAATTAGCTGATGGTGGCATCCCTACGTCTAGCATCTCCAAACTGCTTAGGTACCAGCGGAAGTCACTCGACTATGTTAGAACCCAGCCCAGGCATTTTACTTTCTCATTGACTAGAATAGTATCCTGGCAGTCCCATCGCCCCAAGGCCTCTGGTTTTTTGTTTTGACCTTCTTTCTGGCGTCAGGATTTTCTTTCCACTTTCAGCAATCTTAACTGTCTCACAGTCTTCCTAAATAAGACCTTTATCTAATAGTGATACATTTGTTTAATTTTCCTGTGGAAGGAAGAATTGTTATAGTGAAAGAGATTTACCGACTTAAAAGAGACAATTATTTTAAGCTCACTTAAAATACTTTAAAAAGAACATTTGACTTCTTGTTCTAGGTCTCTTACAAGCCTGATCTTTGTTCATCAAAGCCTTCATTTTCTTCTTTTTGGAATTCTAAAAGCCTAAAAACTGCTTTCCTTAGAGCTTAAAGAACTTTGACAAGACTGTCATACCCTGGGGAGGGTGGCTTTAGGGGAACCATGTGACGCTTATTAATATGTGTGGGTAGTTAAAGTGGATGCCTCAAAAAATATTCTTAAACTGAAAATCTGCTTTCTTTTAGTTTTTTTTTTTTAATCCTCTGGATTTGGATATATGTTAATTACAGTGGATCCATAAATGTTTTTGACCAGTTTGATTTCTGAAATTTTATAAAAAGACAAATGAAATGGAAACAACAGTTTTCATCCCTGCCTTCTAGTTCTATTTGGAAATGTCTGGGGCAGGAGAAAATAAAGATCGTGAGGATATAGTGGATTGTGTAGACTAACAGTATGTTGGTTTATGGGGACAAAATAGTCATTTTCTTTTAGATAAATGCTTGGTTTGATCCTTTGCAACCTATCTATCAAGAGAGAAAGGGTGGGCATCTGTTAAGAAGGATGACTTATCTTGACTTTCTAGCTAGATTCCACATATGTATCTGAACCCTAAACTCCTAGGTCATCTATTCTCTTTAAAAAGATTTTTTGAATAGCTGATACAAATACTGATTTGCATCCTTTATTAAAGTATTGGTGGTTTTTGTAGTCTATATTAGCACTGGCTATACTTCATTAAACTAGATTTATCTCAATAACTATGATTACTGATAAAGTTCCTTTTTGGGTCAGTGGCTATACAGCTATTAATTAGCATGGCTAATTACAGAAGTCATAAATGAAAACCCTGACACTGTCTCAGGCAGTGACAATATCAATTATTTGGACACTTGTAGAAGTTTCTATTCGAGTGTGTTCAACCATGGCCTGAGAGGAATGGAGTGTACATCTGGTTCCTTTAATTAGCACTTCTCATTGTGTTCTTGGGAACTGACATCATTTTGACAAGCAACTATTGAAGTTTGCTCTATATCCCTAGAACAAAAAGGAATGAGAATTTGTAGTACCTGTAGACATACTACATTAAAAACAAATGGAAAAGGACAGTGGCAGGGTTAGGTTGAGAGATGATGTTTCAGTTACAATTGCTGTATAACCAATTACCCCAAAATTAGCTGCTTAAAACCTGCCATATGATGCTCACAGATCCTGTGAGTCAGGAATTTGGAGAGGGCATCATGGCAATGACCTCACTCTGTTCCATGATACTTCAGCTGAGATGCAGGTTCAGTGGCTGGGAGCTGGAATCATTCTGAAAGCTCCTTTACTCACTCCTGGTGCCTAGGCTAGGGTGGTTCAGTGATGAGGACTGCTAACTGAAAGCACCAACGCATGTGACTTTATATGTGGCCCAGCCTCTGAGCATGGTAGCCTCAGGATAATCAAACTACTTATGTGGTGTCTCAGGTCTCAGAGCTCAAGTTTACCAGTGAGCAAGATGGAAACTGCATCACCTTTTATGATCTAACCTCAGAACACATCATCACTTCCATCACCTTCTATTGGTTGGAGCAATCACAAGCCTGGCCAGATTCATAGGTGAGTTAGACACAAGTTTTTGATGGGACAGTGGCGAGGTCAAATTGTAGAAGAACGTGTAAGACAGGAAATATGGTCGCAAATATCTTCAGAAAATACAGTCCACTCTATTTGGTAATGAGAAGCTAATCTTTCATTTCTTTCACTTCTTTGAAATGTTTAGGATATATTGCCCAAAAGCTAACAGCATACCGAAACGTTTACAATTGGAGGGGCTGGCTAGTACTTGGTCCCTAGATAATCCTCAAATTTTAGAGAAGCATTATTCCCTTTCAGATTCCTTCTACTGGTGGGATGCCACTGTTTGGAAATTTCATACAAGAAAAAGTAAACATACAAGAGACTGAGCCCCTTTATCATCAGTCTGATTCCTCAATGTGCACTGCAATAACTCCTTCCAAAACTTTGAAGACAAATTAGCTGCTTCTGAACATTTAAAGGGAATGTCCTTAACATCATCTTCCTGTGGAAATAATGATTTTGTGTTTATGTATCAGAACAGTTGTTTAGTTTCAATATTTAGTAGAAGATGCAACCATTCATATTCTGATTTGTTTTGAAGGAATGAAATAGTACCATACCATTTATACCACAGCTGACAGTTTTGTTCTCGGATGTAATTATTTCTGGGAAGAGCCAATGGTAGGCTCTAGCTGTCAACATGTCTGTCTGTACTGGAAAGAGTTTTCCTCTTTAGTTTTGACGGCAAACTGCGTCTCTTCCTCTCATTAATGTTGTATTTTCCATGGAGTCATGTTGACCTCTACCCCAGGCATACTCTGCTGCTGGGTTGATTATAAGAAGCTTGTGAGCCTGAAATTAGATGCTGACCTTGTGGAACATTGATGCGACAGAGATGGCATACCAGAGGCCAGCATCACCTCACTGAGAAATAGACCCTAGAGGTATTGAGGGGCATTAAGACAAGAAACCGATCCTTGTCTTGGGATGTCTTCTACTATTTAAGGGACCCTGGATATGGAGCTCCTGAGTAACTGGAAAATTGAGAAAAATCCCTGGTGAATCTATGGGAATGACTCTGCAGTGAAGTGAAAGTCACTCAGTCGTGTCCAGCTCTTTGCTACCCCATGGGCTGTAGCCCACCAGGCTCCTCTGTCCATGGGATTCTCCAGGCAAGAATCCTGGAGTGGGTTGCCATGCCCTCCTGCAGGGGATCTTCCCAACCCAGGGATCGAAGCCGGGTCTTCTGCATCGCAGGCAGATTCTTTATGGTCTGAGCCACCCAACTTCCACAAAGCTGGCCTTCATTATAGAGGTAGAAATTAATATCCCTGTGTATTTGGTGAGAGCACAGGGCTTCTGCTCTGTTCAGGTCAGGCTGTCTTCACATCAGATCACTTATGAGCTTTTAACATCTGTATCAAAATCATTATGACATAGGCCAAACTTAGAATACCCCATAAGGCACTGATAAAGAATAGATGAGTGGCTTTAATTTACTTTTCCTCTACTCAGCACTTACCTCATTAGTCAAAATTGTTGATATTTTTCCAAAATGTTATTTGAATTTGTAAGGAAACACAAAAGATTCTGAATAGCCAAAGTAACCTTAAGAAAGACAACAAAGCTGAAAGTATCATGCTTCCTGATTTCAAACTGTACTACAAAGCTGCTGCTGCTGCTGCTGCTGCTGCTAAATCGCTTCAGTTGTGTCCGACTCTGTGCAGCCCCATAGACGGCAGCCCACCAGGCTCCCCGGTTCCTGGGATTCTCCAAGCAAGAACATTGGGTTCTTCAAGAACAAATGGGGTGCCATTTCGTTTTCCAATGCGTGAAAGTGAAGTCGCTCAGTCGTGTCTGACTCTTAGCGACTCCATGGACTGCAGCCTACCAGGCTCGTCTTGTCAGCTAGAGTGATCAAAATAATATGTACAGGCACAAAAACAGGCACACAGATATAGAATAGAGAGCAGAGAAATGAACCCACACTTATATGGGCAACTAGTCTACCACAAAAGAGGCAAGAATATACAATGGTGAAAAGATAGCCCCTTCAGTAAATTGTGTTGTGAATACTGGGCAGCTACATGCAAAGGAATCAAATTGGACTACTCTGTCATACCATGTACAAATGAACAAACCCTCAAAATGGAATAAAGACTTAAATATAAGTTGTGACACCACAAAACTCCTAGAAGAAAAGATAGGCAGCGTGCTCTTTGACATCAGTCTTAGCAATATTTTTTGGATATGTTTGCTCAGGCAAGAGAAACAAAAGCAAAAATTAACAAATGGGACTTAAACTAAAAAGCTTTTGCACAGTGAAGGAACCTATCAACAAAGTGAAAAGGCCACCTACTAAATAGGAGAAGATATTTGCAAATAATGTATTTGATAAGGGGTTAATATCCAAAATATACAAAGAACTCATAAAACTCAATTTCAGAAAAGCAGACAACCTGATTAAAAAATGAGCAGAGAACCTGAATAGATTTTTTTCCAAAGACGTACGGATGGCCAACATCACTAACCATCAGGCAAATGCAAGTCAAAACCACAGTGAGAAGACTTGCCTGGTGGTCCAGTGGTTAAGAATCTGCCTGCCAGTGCTGGGGACATGGGTTTAATCCCTGGTCCAGGAAGATTCCACATGTTGAGGGACATCTAAGCCCATGGGCCACAACTGCTGAAGCCCACACACTCTAGAGCCTGTGCTCTGCAACAAGAGAAGCCACTGCAATGAGAAGTCTGTGCAGCGCAACCAGGGGATAGCCCCAACTAGCTGCAACCAGAGAAAGCCCGTGCACAGCAATTAAGACCCAGCACTGCCATAAATAAAATTTTTAAAAATATTTTTAAAAACCCACAGTGAGCTATTACTTCACATCTGTTAGAATGACTGTTATCAAAAAGACAACAAATTATAGGTATTGGCAAGGATGTGAGAAAAGGGAAACCTTGTGTACTATTGATGGGAGTGTAAATAGGTACAGCCACTATGGAAAACAGTATGGTAGTGCCTCAAAAAATTAAAAACAGAGCTACCGTATGATCCAGTACTACCATTCCTGGGTATTTATCTGAAGAAAATGAAAACACTAATTGGAAAAGATATGCATCCCTATGTTCATTGCAGCATTGTTTACAATAGCCAAAATATGGACACAATCTAAGTGCCCATCAATAGATGAATGGGTAAAGAAGATGTGGTACATATTAATGTGTATGTATATATATGGTAGAGTACTACTCAGCCATAATAAAGAATGAAACCTTGCCATTTGTGACAATATGGATGGACCTAGAGGGTTTTATGCTAAAATGAAATAAGTCAGATAAAGACAAATGCCATGTGATTTCACTTATACATGGTATTTATAAAACAAAAATAGATGAATGAACATAACAAAACAGAAACAGCTACAGAGAATAAGCAAGATAGTTGCCAGAGGAGAGGGCATAAGAAGAAGAGAAAGAAAGAAAGAGAAATAGGGATTGTATGCTAAAAAATATATCAAATCATTCTATTTATCTCTGTTTATATTTAATTATGTTTTGAGTATCTTAACCCCTTCTTATAGAATATCCTTGAAGGTAAACATTCTTTTACCACTTGTATGAAGCTATACCTAGCCAGTCTCCAAATGTTATCGGTTGTTTTCATTTATCCTGTGACATATCTAATAATAATTCCTGCTCCCATTACCCTGGGCTTTACTTGTGGCTCAACTGCTAAAGAATCCTCCTGCAATGCGGGAGACCTGGGTTTGATACCTAGGTTGGAAAGAACCCCTGGAGAAGGGAACAGCTACCCACTCCAGTATTCTGGCCTGGAGAATTCCATGAACTGTATATAAGTTCGCAAAGAGTCAGACATGACTGAGTGACTTTCACTTTCACTTTACCCTATTATCTCCCTAGTTCAGGCCTTAGGAGCTCAAACCTGGGCATATCGGTTAGCTTTTGCTAGGTGTGTTATTACACACCATCCTCAAATTATAGTGGCTAAAACAACCACCATTTATTTAGTCTGTGATTCTGTGGGTGTGTAATTCAGGGCTGAGCTCAGGAGGGCAGCTCTTCCAGTCCTGCCTGAGCTCACCCAGGCATCTGCAGTCTGCAAGTCAGATAACCCACCCAGATCTAATGGGCAGAGAAATAAATAACCTGCCTCTTAGTGGAGGATCTGCCATGTCACGTTGCAAAGACGTGGATGGAGGAAGAGTATGTCATGTGCATTTTTACAGTTGACTAAACGATCACATCTTTTGTAGCTTTTCTGGCTGTAGGCTTTTGCTGTTCCAACCCATCCTGCTTCCTTCTGCCACGTTCATTTTCCTTAGACTCTGCTTTCATAGTTTGTGTTGTAACCCCCAGAGGTTTCTTCTTTCCCCCTACCTTATCAGCCATCAACCCTTCTGCCTAGCTTCCAAAGGTCTCATTAAGCTGGCCTGACCCTAAAAGCAGAGACATGGTACAGGGGAAAAGAGCTAGTGGCAGTCAGGGAGGCATGGGCACCATCATCGTCACTGCTCACTAAACTGGTTCTTAACCTCTTTGGGCTTGTTTTCTCCAAATGGTTCTCCCTCCAAAATGAGGGGGTTTGGATTCTTGTCAGATTTAAGATTTAGGCTGGGTGTACATAAATGAATTTACTTCCCATTACTCTGTAAATAAACCTTCAGGACCTGGCTTCTTATTTCCCACTGCACATGTCATGTTTATGTTGCTCTTGGTGCTTTCATCCCTGTGTTTTTTCAGTCTGGAATTGCCCTTTGCATTCTTCACTGCTTGTTTTTAAATTCTGCCCATCCCTTGTCTTTGTAATCTCTGCCATCCAGTTTGACATTTAATTATATCATCTCTCGTATTACTCAGTGTTTCAGTTGTTACTTTTATCAACTAGACTACAAACTCATCAAGGGACAAGACTATATTTTATGCATTGACTAAGCACATAGTAGGTATCAAGCAAATGCTTAAAGATTAATCCTAAATTTCCATCCCAGGGCTTAGAAAATTACAACTGGCTGAAACTTGTTGAGACAAGTAAGAGGATAAGACTGGGCAGAGGTGGTGATGATGGTGGTGGTGGTGGTGGTTTGGGGTGGGGATTTTTGTTAAATGTACTCATGCTTACCAGGCTGGTAGCCTTTAGAAGGTATCTATAAAATTGCTCTCCAGGCCTTTCCTCCAGCCAAGAGACACTGGTTCTCTTCTGTTGTTTCTTGCAGATTTCATCCTTTTTGTGAGCTGTCACCATGACCCTGACAAAAGGTTCCTTCACTTACTCCAGTGGAGAGGAGTATCGTGGCGAGTGGAAGGAGGGTGAGAGGACCCATGGGGGACATCCAGTGATGTACCCTTCATTTGGCTGAAGGCGAAATACATCAGGACATATAAGCAAGCTTTATGAGACTTCATTTCTGTATCCAGGATTTAATCCAAATAGTGCCTTTCCTTTTATTCAATTTTAGGATTATAAATAAAGGAATTGGAAAATGCTACTACTATGCCAACCTCCAAAAATAAGTTAAATGTTCCCACTTCTAAATTTAAAGTGTTTTAGCACTCGTTTATTGTTTATTTTTTGCCATGCCTCATGGCTTGCAGAATCTTAGTTCCCTGACCAGGGGTGGAACTTGGGCCCTCAGCAGTGAAAGCGCTGGATCCTAAGCACTGGACGACCAGGGGACCCCCACCCCCAGAACTCTTTTTCTCCTTTCGTGGCATTATTTGGGAACTGTTTTTATAACTGCTCATGTACTCAGCAGAGCAAAATGAGTGATTTTTAGTGCCTGTAAGTTAGAAAGTGTAAATTCATTGCAATGACTTGTCATTGCACTTGCAGTGATTCTAGGGAATCTTAAGAAGTTGAGGAGGGGTACTCTTTCTGCCCCCTTCTGATGCCTATGTCAGAAGCTTTCTCTATCTCCTTTATACTTTAATAAAACTTTATTACACACACACACACAAAAAAAGAAGTTGAGGAAATTAGGGCAGACACTCAAGAGAAGATGACATCCATGGCCTTGAGTTTCCTGTGACAGCTCATTATACTTGGAAGTATCTATTCATAGGCATGGCAGAATTCCTCAGAGCCTGAGACTGTACAGGAAGCAGGTTAATAATGTTCAGCTTGGAAACAGTCTGGCCACTTAAAAGTCTCATGGGTCCAATCCTAGCAAGCCAGGAACTGCCCTGAGGAGACTAGACTTTATAGTTGTGCCAGCGAAGAGCAGTTCACACCGTTTCCAGACACCTCACTTTTTTCATGGTAGATCCCTGCGGCTGATGAATTCTTGAGATTTGAGAGGAGAAATTGTGCATGTGGGATGTGACCTTACCTCCATACATCCCAGCCTTTTCTCCTGCCTCCCAAACTGCTCTCACCTTCAACGTGACATTTTCGAAGAGAGTCTTCCTGAGGCTCTGCTGGGCAGTCTCTATCCACCAAAAGAACTCCCTGGTACCCTGAAAGGCATTGCTGTTTCTCTAGTATCTTACTCTGTTCTCTGGTCAGTCCAGTGGGTAAACACAGCCCTACTGATGGGGCAAAGCTCAAACCAGTCTTGCCAGTCCGGCTGTTAGGTTTGCCCCACAGCTTCATAGTCTCAGAGGGTACTTTAATTTTTTCTTAGACTGGCAAGGTAGTTAAGTGTTGAGGGCTCCCGAGTCAGGGTGCCGACTGCATTTGCTGTCTAGCTCTGCCTCTTGGTTGCTCTATGACCTTGAGTACCTTTTTTTTTAGCTTCCCCTTGCCTTGGTTTCTGCATCTGTTAATGGGAAAAAGAGGGGTTTTCCCTGGCAATCCAGTAGTAGAGACTCTGCACTTCCATTGCAGGGGATTTGGGTTTGATCCCTGGTCAGGGAGCTAAGATCCCATATGCTGCATGGTGTGGCAAAAAAAAAAAAAAGTGGAAATAATATTGTTATTTATTTTTAATTCAGTTCAGTTCAGTTCAGTCGCTCAGTCGTGTCCGACTCTTTGCGACCCCATGAATCGCAGCACGCCAGGCCTCCCTGTCCATCACCAACTCCCGGAGTTCACTCAGACTCACGTCCATCGAGTCAGTGATGCCATCCAGCCATCTCATCCTTTGTCGTCCCCTTCTCCTCCTGCCCCCAATCCCTCCCAGCATCAGAGTCTTTTCCAATGAGTCAACTCTTATAAATAAAAATAAATAGTATTTAAGTATTAAGTATTAAATACTATTATATTAAATAATATTTAAGAAATAGTATTGTGCCTACCTCCTAAAGTTGTTGTAGTGATCAAATTAGATGATAAATACAAAGTGTTTGAAAGAGTCCCTGGCATATAGTGAAGGCCCTGTAAACATTAGCTATTGTGATTTTTGTTTAAAAAAAATTGTTTTTTAGCTATTGTGATTTTTAAGTGCTGTCTTACCTTCATACTTAGATCTGCTCCAAATCTGATGGCTGTTGCTGGCCAAAATCTTGGCTTTCTCTGCCCACCCAATCCAAATAAAAAAATGTGGAGACAGAGTTTGGAGAAAATAGAAAGGTGGCTTTAATTCTCGGCAGGCAGAGAGGGAAATACAGTAGGCTCATGCCTCAAGAACTGTGCGCCCTCTGCTTCATAAGGAGTCTATGGGCTTATATAAGATGAGTGCTTGCAGTCAGGGGTCTGTGATGAGGAGCGAAGGTGTAAGAATCTTGTATTCTTCCTCTTGCATGGTTTCAAAACCAGTCACAGGCTGGTGTCAGTATCCCAGTAATTCAGTCTGGCAGTCCTGTGGCCCTGCCCCTTCTTTCTGATATGTAAAAAGAGAAAAACTACACGAGGTGGTTTGCAGAGAGAGTGCTATAAAGGTAAGCACCAGACACAGGATGTAAGTAGCAGAGTCAAGGGCTTCCCAGGTGCTGCTAATGATAAAGAACCTGCCTGCCAATGCAGGAGACGTGAGAGACGTGGGTTCAGTCCTCTGGAGGAGGGCATGGCCACCCACTCCAGTATTCTTGCCTGGAGAATCCCATGGACAGAGGAGCCTGGCGGGCTGTGGTCCATAGGGTCACAAAGAGTTGGACACGACTGAGGTGACTTAGCCCACACGCATGCAAAGGGTAATAGGTGCAAAATGTAGCTCACGCAGAGTTAGGGGGCAGAAAAGCAATTTCAGTTACAGACTACAGATTAGGAAAAGTTAAAGTAAAAACTGGGAATGTCCAGACCTGTTCACTGTTCTCTTTATCTTCTTTGATCTCAGGAAAGGGAAAGAAAAACTCACTGCTCTTTTTCCCTTTTCACCGCAACAATCCTTGGAGCCAAGTTATTACTCTGGGCAATGGTTCTCTGCCCTGCTAATGTCACTGTCTTCTTTCCTTTGTTGGGGGGTGATGCAAGGCAAAGGATGTTAGACAGTGACAGAGGGCCCTGAAGCTGCCCCATCCCAACCTGACACCCGTCTTCTCTTTGCTCAGGCCGCAGACATGGTTTTGGTCAACTGATGTTTGCAGATGGTGGCACCTACCTGGGCCATTTTGAGAATGGGCTCTTTAATGGCTTCGGGGTGCTGACCTTCTCAGATGGCTCAAGGTGGGTACCTGGTCATTCTTTTCCCAGCCTTAGACTAAGGAAGGGAAGCTCTGATCTAAAAATGATAGCGAGAAACACCTGGTCAAATCTGAGCTTGTCCCTGACTCTCTGAAAACAGGCAAAGAGTAGCATTCATTCTTTTATTGGTTACTTTATAAATACATCTAAAATTTGAGACGGCAAGGAGGTCAGTGACCTCTCAGCCCACCACTGTGCTCTTTGGTTGTTTCCTTGAGATTAGAGCCTCATATCATTTGGGCTCTCTGACTCCTCTCTGCTGGGTGAGATGGGTGAGTGGGGTTGGGGGAGCTCTGGAAGAGTGGAATCAGCTTTGCTCCTTAGCGTTAATAAACCACATGTTTGGTGTTGGTAGCTGCCTGACTCAGTTATCCTAAAGGCTCACATCTCACGTTTCCCCAGGTATGAGGGGGAGTTTGCCCAGGGCAAGTTCAACGGCGTCGGAGTCTTCATTCGACATGACAACATGACCTTTGAGGGAGAATTTAAAAACGGCAGAGTGGATGGTTTAGGTAAGTTGCCAACCAGCAGGACAGGTGACTGAGGCGAGTAAATGGGTGGCAGCACACCTTTGCAGCTTTAATCCTTCTGTGGACACCCAGCAATACAGAGTGCTGGGTCCATGGACTGAGCACCCAAGAGCTGCAAATTTTCTCTCCCTCAGCTTCAACGTAGCAAGCTGGCCTCCGAGCCACAAATGCCATTGTCACACCCTTATTTTCTCTGTCCCCGTCAAAGGCCTGCTGACTTTCCCTGATGGTTCTCATGGAATACCCCGCAATGAAGGTCTGTTCGAGAACAACAAGCTTTTGCGGCGTGAGAAGTGCTCGGCGGTGGTCCAGCGGGCCCAGAGCGCCTCCAAGTCAGCCCGGAGCCTCACTGCCTGACGGGGGCTGTGCCTGGCTGACAGCAATGCCCACCACCCGTTCAGGGTGGACAAATGAACCCAACGTGAGAGGAGACGAAAATGACCATGGAGCAGAAGCCCCGGGAGGGGCCGGTCACCTGCAAGGCAGGGCTTTGGTCACAGGTCTGAGGCTAGGGCCACTGCAGCAGTGGTCACCCAGCATGTCCTTCCCTTCTCTTACTCGTTGGTACTTCTGTCCCTAACACCATAGATCACCCGGTGCAGACCGGCTGCTGCCTTTCTACTTCATTTTCTGCCAAGTGATGCAGAATATTTTCCTTCTGCCTCTATTTGGTTCAGATGATCCCAGCCCCAGATGAGGGCCAAGTGCTCAGTGCTCTGTGAGAAATGAAGGAAACAGTAGGGGTGGCCTTGACAGTATAGCAGTCCCGTGAAAGTCAAGACCAGAGCTTCTCTGTGTGTTGTCCTGCATTCCCGGTTGGCACCATGGCCCCAGGCCTTCCGCTTTGTCCGACCAGCCTGGTCCTGTGTCTGCTTGTTGCCCCTGTGAAGGGTTCAGTGAAGTGCTGTTTTCCTCTCCCTTGACTTTACAAGCTGTCTTCCTACCCTGAGTTCCAGCAGGTAATCTGTGCCCCTCTCTCCTTCCTTAGACATGGGAAAGGATCCTTTTAGTCAGAAAGAAACTGATGTAAATAATCATCTTATAGCTTGTAATTATTACTTACTCCAGGTCAAGGGCAGACATCTCTGGGTCACATCAGGCCTTGTCATGGAGTGAACTGAATCCTCAAGGACGGCTTGGGCTGACACAGCTCATTCTCAGTGGACCAGTAGGTCAGACCCACCTCAACCCTTTGGGGTTCAGGTAGAATTTGACCCATCTTGGGAAGGCAATGAACTCAAAGAGCATTTGGTTCACTGTGACTCTTCCACCAAGAGCTTTGGCCATCAGGCCTAGGGATCAGATCTGGATTGATTGCACTCCTGCACAATTCATCACAGAGGCCTCCACTTACCCTGGGATCCCAAGACGCCCCACCTGATCCCCAGCCCCTTATCCTCACACTGAATGTCTCCTCAACAGCAGACTGTGGTGGAAGTGATAGTTGTGTGCCTCTATTTATTCTCTGTGTTATACTGTGGAAACAAGTGCTTATGAGGAATAAAGAAATCGCCAGAACTACCTATACTTGGTTTTCCTGACTCTCTTGCTCTACATCTGTATAGATATTGGCTCATTTGCTGTTTCTAAAAGTTAGTCATAGATGAGGGTTGGAAACTGAGGGTTGCACACTTTACTATGAAATATCATCTAATTCTGCAAGGTAGGCACATGCAGAATTTAAAAAAAAAGAACACAACAACAGCAGACAGGCTGAGGTTGCCCTAACTAGTGAGTAGCAGAGCTGGGTAGGATTTGTATCTGGGACTTTTTGGCTCCAAAGCACTTTCCCCACTGTACTCATCTTGAACGTCAGGGTGCCCAAGTCCTGAAACAGGTTATCGTTATACCCAGCAGGTATCTCGGGCAACTCTTTGCACAGTCACCTGCCGCACTAACCCTTTCATATGCACAATCTTATAAGTCCTGAGAGGAAGGTACCATTATTATCCTGCTATCACCGATGAGGTTCAGGGCATGTACATAGTGTTCCAGGATCTTGCTGACACTAAGGCCTCTACAGATCCAAGAATTTAAGCTCAAAGGCTGAGCTCTTCCCCAGTACACCAGCCTGCCTCCCTAGCCCTGACTTTTTGCCCCATTCCTGAACCTGATTCTCCTCAGCCCAGATCCTCTAGAAGTCAACTGTGAGAAGAGCCCAGATACTAAGCCCCAAGCTTCTAAGTGTCAGTCAGATGCCCAGTTTCTGTTGAAGATTGATACCTTTTATATTCTGTCCTCTAGTCCTTGCCCTAAACAAGGATTTGTTTACCTTTCTTTTTAACCAGAGTAGTTTTTGAAAAAAATCATCTCAGGTTTCCTGCCACTAGTCAGATTATCACTGAATAAGGTTAAACATTTTAGAGAAAAGTGAAAGTGAAGTCGCTCAGTTGTGTCTGACTCTTTGCGACCCCATGAACTGTAGCCCACCAGGTTTCTCCATCCATGGGATTTTCCAGGCAAGAGTACTGGAGTGGGTTGCCATGTCCTTCTCCATAAAAGCAGCCTTTTAAATTAATATGCTAGGTGTTTCTAAATATCTCACTTGAAATGTTTTGCCTCTTACCTCTCCCATGGAAAACTTCAACAAGCTTTTTCCCTAGGACACCAATAATCGAATGCTTATGTTTGTTCAGTATTCTTAAAGCCTCTCTCAGAGCAGGGAAAAAGCAGACCTTGGGAGCTAAATTGCCTCTAGAAAGGTCTTGATATCTGAGCAGGAAACCTAAGATGTGTGTAACAGTGGAGTGTTAGTCTGTACATAAGCATGCCAACTTAACTTATTAAACTTTATTGCAATAACAAAGTAACTGTTCTTAACAATAAAAGCAGAGTGTGTATAGGCAAGAAGATGGTCTTTTCTCAGGTCAAGCCCCCTTTCTTAATGTTTCAGACCTGGGTTGGCTAGCGTAGCCTTCTAGAATGTAACATTTATCCACCAGGTGTCATTATTTACTAGTTCTGGTTAAGTCACTGGGCTGTCTCACTGGTACACTTGATGGCTGGGATCAAGGCTAGAGACAATACGAGATGAATCAAAATAGATTTAGGAAAGGACTACAGTGTAGCTCAGGGGACTTTCAAAGACCAGTGACAGCTTTCTGATTAGATTTTCCAACCTACCGCTTCTCCTGGAAGGAGTCAGAACTAGGGCTCTCAGAATTACCCCAGCTTCCTGCTGCACTGTGCTGGACACAGGTTTGTACCCTCACGCCTGAGCAGTCTTCCTTCCATTAAAACATGGCCATTCTGTGCCCAACTCCCCCCGCAAACCGCTCCCCCCCGCCACCACCACCACATACACACACCCTTCCAGTCTGACTCCTGGTTCAAGGACAGAAAAGCACAGTAGAGAGAGAAGTAAGTCATGTTCCTTCCTATATTGAAGGTCCCCAAAGACCCAGACTTCGGGATACAAATAACCAGAGATCATGGGGCTGGGAGAACAGGAAATAAGCATGCCTGGTAGTGCCTGGAGAAAGTCTACCGGGAGGACTGAAGTAAGAAGAGGAGCCTCGAACCCTGAGCCCTTGTCTCCCCCACGCTTTCTTCGGCCGCCACCACCCGGCAGGAGGCTGAGGTGGGCGTGGTCCGGCAGGCCCCGGCCGGCGCTCAGAGCCACCCGTTGCTGGCGAAGTCCAGGCGCAGCGCCTCCTCCTGGGCAGGGCTCAGCTCCTGCAAGGGGGAGCGGCAGGGGCCTCCGTAGTAGCCAAACCAGTCCATGGTTTTCTTCAGCCCTGGGATCCCGAAGCGCTGGGTCACCTAAGGAGCAGCACCTGTTAGAAGAGACTGGGGAGTCCCCTTCACACACACACACACACACACACACACACACACACACACACTTATAGAACCCAGGCATTTCACTTTCAGAAGGTTAGGGTTCCCACCCTCCTTCCCTAGTAAAGTAACCCTGCCGAATCTATGACACCCAGGGTAGACTGGGAATCCAGAAGGCAGGTGGGTGGGAGAGAACACAGGCCAAAATCTAGAATGAAGGAAGGCGCTTCCTTTGGTTTTAGAGAAATCCACCCCACTGGGGAGGAGACCAGCATTCAGTCCTCAAGCTGAGAAGGGAGAAGGCAGCTGTGCTGTGAGTCTGGGGGCTAGAGCATCTCCGGTCTACAGCCCAATTCCCGGGTACCTGACCTGGGCACACGGGTTGCGGGAAATCAGCATGGTCCAGACCTCTCCTGTTCCCACAGCAGGGTCCTCCCATCCACCCATAACTCTTCCCTGATCCCCAATTCCAAATGCTTTCACAGGGAAAACAATACATCTGTTGTCCAAAGAATAACCTTGTATCATTAACTTATCTCTGAGCAAGTTCACTTGCCTAAAAAAGGAGGGGTCTGCACAACATGATCTCTAAACTTTTCCATTGTAGTGGAAGACCTAATTTAAAATCAGGCATCTTGTTTCTTTGCTTCTAGCATAGCAACTGGCTGTTTCAGGCTGATCAGAAGTGTTAGATTGGTCTTTGATTACTTAAAAAGAAGTAATTATTACTTAATGAGATTTCACTTTGAGGGAAGTAAAACCTGAGAAATACAGGCATCCTGAAGGGTAAAAATAGAAAAAAGGTTGTTTGGGGTAAAAATAATTGGGAACCACTGATGAATGACTGACATTTAGTAACTCTTCACCACTAGAGGCCAGTAGACTTTAGCAAGCTTCCTCCCAGGCCTGCTTCCAGCCATGATATTCTAATAACCGGCATGTGTGTGAGTGTGTGTGCTCAGTCGCTCAGTCCTGTCTGACTCTTTTGGATCCTATGGACTGTAGCCCACCAGGCTCCTCTGTCCATGGGGTTCTCCAGGCAAGAATACTGAGTGGATTGCCATTTCCTCCTCCAGGGGATCTTCCTGACCCAAGGATCAAACCTGCACCTCTTGCATCTCTGGCATTGGCTAGAGGATTTTTTACCACTGAGCCACTTCGGAAGGCCCAATAACTTGGGCATTTCACCCAAAACCTGAGCAGGGTGGGAAAGACGATGGAAACAAGAAGTACCTAGAAAAAGCCTTCTTCCACAGTTGGTGTCTGAAGATCTCTGATTTGTCCCTCTTTAGACCCTGAGAAAGGGTGGAATGGTTTGGAGGTAAAAACTACGGAAAGTCCTAAATATAGCCAGGGCAAGAGGTTGGCTGGGTGGGAGGGCAGAGGAAGCACATTGTGTTCAAGCAGGGCAGGGCAATAAGGTGACATCAAGCTGCTCTTGGGGTGGCTGAGCCTACAGCCCAGGCAGCAGAAAGGTGTTCCAGGCATTCCTGAGTGTGTGCCCAGAGCTGGCACAGGATGGGGCACAAACTGAAGGGTAAGACAAGATGGCACGCCAAGGCAGTAAGCATCCTCTCTTCCCAAGGGGCAGCCCGAGCTGCTTCATCTGTAATATTAGGAGATAAAGAAAGCTACCCCATGTCACAAGAACTGGATGAGAAAAATACCACTATTATAAGCAACAAGGTTCTACTCTGTAGCACAGGGAATTATATTTAATATCTTGTGATTAAACCATAATAGAAAAGAATATGAAAAAGAATATATATGTGTGTATAACTGAGTCACTTTGCTGTATAGCAATAATTAACAATGTAATTCAACCATGCTTGGATAAAAAATAAATTTAAAAGATTCTACTATTAGCCCAGACCCCAAGGGGCCTGGAAGCTCCTCCTCTTCCTGTCTGGTGGTGTGCAGGCTCTGGGACTTTCTCTCTCACAGGGAGGGGAGTAGGAGAGCAGAGGTCCTGCCCCAGTGGAATGTTGGTATGTATAGTACAGCCTGGGGCCGGATGGGGCTCAGCCTAAAGGACTTTATTCCTGCAGTTATTACGACCTATCTATAGGGCGTCCTATGCCAGGGGAGTTTCACAGCCAGGAAAACTCAAGCTTACCTGCTCAGCTGTCCTTTCTCTACATCTGAATTAATCTGTCCCTTTGAGGTAAAGATGTAAACCGTGAGAGACATCTCGAGCCCGCCCACCACTCTACCTGCCTCACAGGCAAAACTTGACGGAGCACCAAAATACTCAGTCATGAGACGAATATTTAATGCAATATTTTTTAAAACGTAAAAATCAATGCAAAAAAAAGCCCACGATGAGCAAAGAGTCAAAGTTTTAAATAAAGGCAAGATTAACAGAACCGTGCCCAGAATCTTGTAGCCTGAGGCCATTAATTACATGTGCCCCCTATACATGTTTTGCATATTTTTAATGGTAACTTTTTTTTCTAGAAGTAGATTTAGGCCTTCTATGGGGTCGCACAGAGTCGGACACGACTGAAGCGACGTAGCAGCAGCAGCAGTAGCAGCAGATTTAGGGAAAAAAGTTGGTTTGATGTGTTTGCTTCCATTCAAGCCAGGGAAGTAAAATTCTAATAAGTTATGTTTTTGGAATTAAATGGAAAAAGTGTTGCAAATGTTAATGTACCTACTTTAAAATTTTTCAGTGTTTTTTCCCAACTACTCTAATATCCTGGGAGGGAAAAATCACCGTTTAGAAAACTACCTGAAGAACTTCCCTGCTGGTCCAGTGACTAGGACGCTGGTCTCCCAATACAGGGAGCCTGGATTCAAGCCCTGGTCAGGGACTGGATCCCACACGCCACAACTAAGAGTTGGCATGCTGCAGCTAAGATTTGGTACAGCCAAATAAATAAAGAAAACTGCTTAGAGCTTTCACTTCCAGGAAGATGGAATAGGTGTACTTTTCTTTATTCCCCTCAAAAAGCAGAACTAAAAAAAAAAATGCAAAGCCCAGGACATGATATAAAAACCAACATAAAAGTCTGAAAGGCAGAGAGAAGGAAGACTGACTAGCAACCTCGGGACCCAAGAAACAGCACAGTGCCAAGCTCCTCGGTCTAGACTTGGAGCCAGAGGAGCAGTGACCCTGAAATGCCAGTAAGCAGAGACAAGAAAAGCCCCACAAAAGGCTGTTCCCTCTGGTCGAAGACAAGGAAGGGGCAGCTGAGCAAGATGGAGAACTTGTGAACAATAGTCACTCTACTCCAGCCAGATCCCGCAGGAGAGTCAGAACTTTGACCACTGCCCACCCTTAAGGAGGCCACCCTGTCAAACACACTCGAGATGTCAGAGGAGGCCACATGGGAGCAGTAAAGAAGCACTTCTACCCCTTCCAGCCAGTGAGGTATCAGCAGAGCCTAGTATGGAATTATTATTATTTTTAAACTCCCAAAATAGAAATCTCCAGGCCCAGATGGTTTCATTGAAGAATTCTAAAAAATGTTCAAAGATATAATATCAATTTTCATAATCTTTTCCAGAAAACAGAAGAGAAGGGAACATTTCCCAATCAATGAATGAAGCTATTTTTATCCCAATACCAAAATCAAAGACAGTACAGAAGAAAAGAAGCAAAGAAAGAAAGACGGTATACCAATATCTGTCATGAATATAGACAGGGAAATCCCTTGATAAAATATTAGCAAATGGAATTCAGCAATATATAAAAAGATTTATACATCGTGCGCCAGTGGAGTTTATTCCACTCGGATACAAGTCTGGTTCAGTATTTAAAAATTATTAATGTAACTCACCATATTAACAGGCTAAAGAGGAAATAAAACACATGATCATATGAATCAATAAAGAAAAACATTTGACAAAAGTTCAACATCCATTTATGATTTTTAAAAACTTTCTGAAAGCTAGAATAGAGGGAGAACTTCCTCAACTTGAAAAAGAGCATCTACAGAAACCTACCTCCCATTGTGCTTAACAGTGAAAGACTGAACACTTTTCCTTAAGATCAGAAACAAGTCAAGATGTCTACTCTCACTACTCTTGTTCATCTTAGTGCAGGAAATTCTAGCCAGTGCACTAAGGCAAGAAAGGAAATAAAAGGCATGCAGATCAGAAAGGAAGAGATTAAAACATGCCCTATTTATAGGTGATATGATTGTCTATGTAGAAAATCCCAAGGAATATAGAAAAAAATCTCTTAGAACGCATAAGTGAGTTTAGCAAAGTCATATATAATATGAGATAAACAAGCAAAAATCAGTTGGTTCCTATACATACTAGATATAAACATTTTATAGTGAAATTAAAAATACAATATCATTTATAGTCACTCAAAAATATGAGCCACTTAGGTGTAAATCTTTCAAAACTTGTAGAGGACTTGTGTGCCAAAAGCTACAAAATGCTGACGAAGTAAATCACAGAAGGTTTACGTAAATGGAGACATAGCCTATTCAAGGATTTGAAGACAACAAAGCAAAAATGTCAGTTGTTCCCAAATTGGTGTACAAATTTAAGACAATTCCTACTGAAATCCTAGCAAAAGTATTCATAGATATAGATAGTATTTTTCTAAAATGTATATGGCAAGACAAAAGATTTAGATTAGTTAAAACAGTTTTGGGGAAGAAAAGAACAAAGTAGGAAGAGTCAGTCTAGCTGATTTCAGGATTTATTATACACCTACAACAATCAAGTCTGTGTGGTACTGCAGAGGGATAGATCAATGAGAGAATAGAGAATCCAGAAATAGACACACACAAATACACCCAGCTGATTTTTGACAAAGGTGCAAAAGTAATTCAATAAAGGAAAGATCATCTTTTCAACAGATGGTGCTGGAGCAAGTGGATATCTACAGGCCAAAAAAGAGAAAAAAAATGAACCTTGATCTAAGTCTCATACGTTTTACAAAAATTAACTCAAAATGGGTCACAGGCTTGTAAAACATAAAACTTTTAGGAAAAAGAAAAGAAAAACTTCACAATCTTGTGCTAAGCAGAGAGCTCTTAGACTTGCACCAGAAGCATAAATATAAAAGTAAATATTGATAATTAGACTTCGTCAAAATTAAAAAACTTTTGCTCTGCAAAACATCTGTTAAGAGGATGAGAAGATAAACTACAGACTGGGAGAAGTATTTGCAGATGACATTTTTGACAAAGGATTAGTATCTAGAAGGTATAAAGAACTTCTAAAACTCAACAGTGGAAAAAAAAAATCCAATTGGAAACTGGGTAAGAGACAAAAATAGACATTTCATATAAATGTCAAATAAATACATTATAAAAGGTTCAATAGCATTAGCCATCAGGAAAATGTAAATTAAAGCCACAATGAGATGTCACAACATGCCTATCAGAATGAAAAAAAAGTCACAACACCAAATGCTGTTGAGGATACAGAGAAACTGGGTCACTCATACATTTACACTGATGTAAATACAAAATTGGAGAAGGAAATGACAACCCACTCCAATATTCTTTCCTGTGAAATCCCACAGACATAGGAGCCTAGCATGTTGCAGTCCATAGGGTCACAAAAGAGTTGGACACAACTTAGCAACTAACAACAGCAAAAATACAAAATGGTACACTTACTCTGGAAAAAAGTTGGTCAGTTTCTTAAAATGATAAGCATGCAAAAATTATACAACCCACTAGTTGTGTATTTATCCCAGAAAAAATGAAAACTTATAGTCATACTAAAATCTGTTCATGAATGTTCACAGCAGCTTTTAATAGCCCCAAACTGGGAACAACCAGCTATCCTTCAACAGATAAATGGTTAAACAAAGCTGCTTCTGGCCACATTCAATAATAAAAAAGAACTGCTACTTGTGTTTGAATGAATCTCCAGGAAATTATGCTGAGTGAAAAAAAAGCAAATTTCGAAAGGTTCTAGATGATCTTATTCCATTTACATAACTGTCTTGAACTGATAAAATTATAGAAATGAAACGTATTTGTGGCTGCCAGGGGTTAAGGAGGGGGTGGGGGCAGGAGGTGAGTAGGTATGACTACAAAAGACTAGCATAAGAGATCCTTATGGTAATGGAAATATTCTATATCTCGACTATATGTTAGTTAAAATCCTGGTTTTGATATTGTGCTATAGTTTTGTAAGATGTTACCATTGGGATACACAGGGTGATGGGTAGATGGAATCTCCCTGTATTGTTTCTTATCATTTCATGTGAATCCACAGTGATACTAGAGTAAGAAGTTTAATTTAAAGTATAAATGAAAACATGTCTCCAGGGACACATGTGTTTCTTTTTGCCTGAGACTCCAGTGTGGCTCAGCACAGCACTGCCTGCACTTGACCGGCATTCCACCTTGCCTCTTCTCCTTGATTTGCCCAACACAGACTCGGGGTACACGGTGTGACTGCAGAATGGATTATTTGAGGACAAGACTCTCCTGGGAAAGCTGGGCTCTGAATACCTCCAGGCTTCCCACGCCTTTATTAACCTGTCGTTCCATTTTTCAGGATCTGGCCCCTTATAAAGCTGACATAAAGGCCCATGTTTCCCTCTCTCTAGGCAGTGTATCTCTAAGTACGGTTCCAGGATTCCCTATGTCACAATCACCCAGGACGTTTGTCTCAGTGATTATTCCTGGGCCTAAAGGAGCAGAATTTTAACCAGCTCCCTGAATGAATTCTAATGCACACTTAAGTTTGAGAACCAACAGGGCTCGACTTTGTCTGAAGTCAAGATTTTCTGGGGAGGCACAAAGAGTTTCCCACACCGGGATGTTCTCTAAAAGGCCTTTCTGAAAGAGGAGAGACCAAGGAGGGACCCCTGTGCCAGCACTGGCTCCTGTTCCAACAAGGACACAGACCACCCCCACGCTGGGCCCACGGGCTGGGAGCTCACCGCAGTGTTTGGCTCGATGAGGCGGTGCTGCAGTTTCTGGGCATCTTCCCATTGCCCTGTGAGGCAGAGTCTCTCCAGCTGGCACACCTGAGACCCCAGGACATTGGCCAGGGCACACACGCCTCCCACAGCTCCTGCCACAGGGTAAAAGGCAGAATATCAGCTAGAGGCTCCTCTCGAAGAGAATTCCAAATCCTGGTCCCCAGCACCTCTTTGTTCTGGGAGTTAGGCTGTGGATTTTTAGGCCACCAGTGAGCCACATCTGAGACACAGTCTGTGAGTTTACGGAGTACAGATTTCCAGAGAGACCCTTGCCAGCATATTCAAAATAGAATCCCACAGGCTGAGGGACAAGGAACAGAACCTGAAGGCTGACTCAAGGATGGTTCCTTTCCCTCATACCCCTCTCCCCCACGGTAAAGTCCCACCTGCCAGTTGGCACCTCCACACTCCTGCAATTGCCCCCTGACTCATCAGCCCTGGAAGGAGATAGCATGAATGGCAAGCCTCTGCTCTATGGAAACTGTATTCCCCCCAGTGAATTCAGCCTGGGACAGTCGTGGGGGAGGAGAATGAGCACTAGACTTAGTCAGGAGACCCAGCGTTTCCTCCCATTGGCTGTGTGAACTTGGACAAGTCATCTAACACTTGCCGGTCCTCTTTGCTCTCATCTGGGCAATGGAAACGGGCTGGCTGTGATCTCGGAAGTTCTGCCAGCCTGTTTAGTGTGATTGCAAAGCTAGTTAGGAGTGACTCAAAGCAGAGTGGCCTCAAGACTGGAGACAGAGTGGGCATTTCTCATGAGTGAATGTAACTGCTGTTTATCAAAAACCTACTGTGTCAAGGGCTATGACAGACCCAGGGCCAATGCTCTCTAATCTTCACATTTCCCTGCTTTGCCGAGTAAGAACTCAGGCCCAGAGAGGTCGTTTACCTTGCCCGGTGGTACTCAGTGAATAAATGGCAAAGCTCAGATTCCAGCTTAGATCTCCAGCCTGCAGAGCCAGTGCTATTTCCACCTACCACTCAGGAAGGAAGCATAAATGTGTCTCCTGTAACTCTCCCCTTTAGAGATTGTGACAGGGCAGAGGGGAGTTATGCAGAACCTATATCACAAGCCAAAATCTGCAGAGACCAGAGAGAACGTGAAGCAGCATTGTCCCCTGCATCGCTGGAAAAGTAACTCAAATCTCAAATCACTGGGGCTTCAGCTGATGGGAGCAGGTGCTCCCCTCCCCTCCGGGGCCCAAATCCAGTCTGAACTCAGGGACCTTGACCCCAAGCAGACAAGAGCACTTGGTCTAAATGGTAACATTCCTAGGATCCTAGACTGCAACAGAGTCTGATCAGTCAGCTGAAGATCCCCAGGCCAACCCTGCAGGCCTAACAATTAATTCTGGCCTGGGCCCTGGGAGAGAGGAAAATGCACTCCCAGACTGGTGGGAAGCGCCCCAAGGCCTCTGCCCTTAGAGGATAATTTACAAGGTGAGATTAAAGGAGCTAAATTTGTCACCTAAGCAGGGAGCTTGGGACTTAGAACAAACTGCAGGCATCCCCACTACAGGCCAGGGGATTGTTCACGGCCACCCTCCTCCGCCTAACAAGGTCACTTAGAAGCATCCACTATTCAAATAAGTAAGTGGTGAGACATATCTCTGAGGTTTCCCAGCAGGCAGGCTGGCAAAAGCCCCCTGTCCACACAGTCCTGGCCTTCAGCATCTTTCCCAGCAGAACCCAGCTGCCTGTATCATGACCACTCGTCACAGTCTGAGAGGAGTGGGAGGCCTACCTATGGCATAGCTGGCCAGTAGGAAGCCAGCTGATCCAGCCAACACCTGGAAATCCTGACTCCTGGTCTTGTGAACAATCAGCCCAATCCTGGTCACCTGTAATAACGGCCAAGCTAGTGTGAGAGCTGGGCCCACAGGCTCTGCTGCCGGCCTGGCTGGGGGCTGGGGGCTGGGCAAGTGTGGGAGAATGAGAGTCGAGGGCTCAGAGAGATGCTCCCCTTGATTCAGATGAACCCCAGAGAGCCCAGAGGACAGAGGGAACCCACACCAGAGCCCAGGACTGAAGCAGGTCCTAGAGCTGCCCTGAAGTCGGTATCAAAGGAGAAGAGAAGGAGGAGTCCCCAGCCGAGGGCCACCGCCACTCACATCACCCCCGCTGTCTTTGATGCCCACAATATTGGGGTGCTGGGAAAGCGTGACCACTGCATCCACTGGCAGGTCCAGCCCCGTGTTGGCTGGGACGCTGTACAGCACCACAGGAACTGGAGACAGGTCAGCCACCTGAGGGGTGCAGAGAAGAGAGGGGAGGCCAGCTGCCCCAGGCCTGAGGCGGTCGGAGCCTGGGTCTGTGCAGGACTGCCTGGACCGGCCCACTTCCTGGATGAGAAGTCACAGAGCTGGGCACCCTGATTGCAAGCGCTGATCCTGGATGATACTTATGAGTGCTTTCTGTGTGCCAGGCACAGCTCCAAGTCCTTTTCGTTTTGATTGATCCAATCCTCCCTGGAGGAAGATTCATTATTCCTCCCATTTGAGGGGGCGGGAAGAGGGACACAGCAGGGTTAGGTCAGTTGCCCACAGTCACACAGCTGGTACCTGGTGGTGTCCCTCCCCTCCCCCAAGCTGCCATTCATGGGAAGTCAGCTCACCACTCTGCTCCTAGCTTCTCTCCTCCCCTCCCTGGGCAGAATCTCTGCTCTACCCAGCTTCCTCTGGGCCCAGGCCTCAAACCCACACCCCTACCTTAACCCACCTTGGTGTAGTGGTGAATGAGGGCGGCGCTGCTCATGCGGCCACGATAGTAGCAAGGGGTCACCACCATGGCGGCGTCAGCCCCGACCTGGGCCATGCTCACCGTCATCTCCACCGTGGCCTGCGTAGCTACAGGAGGAAGAAAGAAGTCTTCCCTACAGGCCATGGTGGGCGAGGGCAGGAGGGAGTGGACCAGACTAGGACCGAGGCAAGCAAGGGATGCAGAAGAGACAGAGCAAGATCTAGACTGAACCCAGCTCCAGGCCAGGGAGCCAGCCCCCACACCCAGCCACCGCCAGGCCCGGGCATTCAGGCCTCACACTCGCAGCCGGAGCCGGCCAGCAGGAGCTTGTCCTTGGGCAGGGCCTGGCGTGCGCGGCTCACCACCTCCAGGCGCTCACTGCTGGTCAGGAAGGGGAACTCGCCATTGGAGCCCTGGACCACGAAGCCTGCAAGAGAAGCAACACCTTACCATCTGCTTGTGAAAAACTGGCCGTTGGTCTTAACTCACCCAGGTTCCTATCTCCCCATCACCACTGTTTTTCGTAATTTCCTTCCCATCTTTGTCCTGAGACAGGCAGAGTGTTGTACCCTGTTGCAGTGACAGTGTTCACACCATTTTTTTTTTGTTTTAATGAGATATTTCAGCATACCAAAAAGAATAGATAATAATATAATCCACATCAGTGTACCCAGTACCCTGACAACCTCCCCCCATCTCTTCCTCATCTCTGGCCTGTCTCAAGTGTTCATGGTTCCCATTTGTGTCTCTTTACCCTTGAAACACAAATCTGGAGCCATAAACAATATATAATAAGTTTCTTGCCTATTAAGACTATAGAAATGGAATCACATAATCTTCTGCTCTTTGCCATTTTTGCTCACCATTAAGTTTTGAGCTTTGTCCACAGCAGTACAGAGAGCCCTGATTCATTCGTTTTCATTGCTATATAATACTCTCTTGTGAAGTTAGACCACAACTTACTTTTCATTCTCCTTTTGACATTTAGACTATTTCCTATTTTTCTATTATAAACAATGCTGAAACCAACAGTTTAAGAGTTTCTCTCAGTTTAGAGACTCAGGTGTGTAATGGCTGAGTCACAAGTAAATGCACTCTCACGTGCCAGACTTCTAGTCAGCCAGTCCATATGCAGCAGCACACGGAAAAAACTGTGAGTGCTCGTTCACATCCATCCTGAGTACTGTCAGAGCAAATTCTTGCCAATTTTCTGGATGAAAAGTGGCATCTCATTATTTTATTTTGCATTTCCTGTTTTATCCAATTTGTGAGGTTTCTAACATTAGAGGTGTCAATCATTTCATATCCACAAGAGACCAGTAGAACTGATGCTCTTTAACTCAATCTAAAGGGAATGCAAAGCCATTTTCCTCTCAGCTTTTTTCATTCAACTTTCTCTTTCCTCTTCTTTCTCCTCTCCATCCCATCCCAAATTTTTTCCCTTAAATGTAGCATACAATACACGAAGATTGTTAATAAATAGAAGACTATTGGGGAGAAAGGAAAGAAGGTGGGGGCTATATTAATATACAAAATCACTGCCATATAGTTCTGACAGATATCTGATTTGGAGGTTCCTGACAGTCAAAGCTAAAAGGGAAATGTAGTCAGCTGACAGATATGTAGAAATCAAGATAAAGCAAAGCAGCTGCCCTGGAGAAACACAGATTTTCCTGGCACTGGGACCGAGAAAGATTGTTCCTGTGAGTCATCCTTAAGGGGACACAGTGCTGGTGGGGAGTCAGCTTTACACCACAAGGCTTTCTCTGTGCTGTTCACTATCCCATCAAGTCCACTGAGCGGGCTGCCAGGAGAACTTCCTGGATACTTAGCATTTCTCCCCCAGTTTCGTGTCTTGGTAACATTGCAGAGAACATCTGGAGGCAAATAGCTTTCTGCTTCTGTCAGATGATCGCCTCAGCATCAGTTCCTCCATGTCAGGCTAGGAGCCCATGGTAGAAGTCTCAGTGATTTCTGTGGATCATCCCACTCACAAGAGTTACCAACCCCAGAGAGGGCTCCAGTCCAGCCGTGACAGGACCAGTAACCTCTGGCTAAGGATTTAGAGGTCAAGCTTCTGCTCCTGCCTCCCCAAGCCCTCTTGAAGGGGGCTTCTTGATTCAGACATGTCTCCAGCCATGGTCACTCACTCCCAAGTCCCCTTTCATTCTGGTGGCCAAGTCCAGAAACCTCCATGTCCCACAGGTGGACTTGGCCTAAACAGACAGCTGTTTAGGACAGCTGGGTCTTGAGCTTGGCCAGGGGTGGGCGAAGCAGGCCCTGTGCTCCAGACTCCTAGTGGCCTCTCCTCGTTTTACTTAAGGGAGCATCCAACCCAGACCTGACTCTCAAGAAGGCAGGGAGTCCAGGCTGGGGAAGAGGAAGTGTGGTAGACCCAGGCAAGCGCTGGCCTCAGGCCCCTCTGGCTGTTGGGCAAGTTCCATCCCTCTCTGAGACTCCAGACAATAAGGGCACTAATCCTACCTTATAGAGCTGTCTTAAAGGCTCAAATGAGAAAATGTATGAGAAAAAACCACTCTGAAGTCTGTGAAGTGATACTGCAAAGAACCCCCTCCTTTTCCTTGACCAGATGTCCAGGTTCAGGCCCAATGTGCTGCTGGGTGTGGAGGCGGGGCTAAAGCAGAGGAAAGGCCAGAACTCTGGATGGGTGGCGAATGAGGAAAGTGAGCGCTTGGGGAAGCAGGGAGCAGCAGAGTTGGCAGCCAGAGCCCAAGTTTAACTCCCAGTGTGGCCCCTCGCCAGCTCGGAACTCTTGAGCAAATAGCTTAATCAAACTTCAGCTTCCTCAACTGAAAAATGGGGGTAATTTTAGTGCCCTTTTAAAGTTATGTGAAGTTTAAGTGAGATCCTATTTACAAATGCCTACAATAGACAGAACCCAGCACTCAAGTAGCTATAGTCATTATGGAGTCAGAGGAAGTGCTCAAGCCTTAAAACTGGAAAAAGGCAACTTTCAGTCTGAGGAGGGGGACGGTGGTTGGTATGGGGGGGAGGCTGCATTCAGGGATCTCTCAGCCCCTCCAGCTCTAGAGGAAAGAGGCTCATGTCAGAAGCCTCTCTCCCTTGCCGCATGGTTACTCTGGGTGCTCTAGGAGCCAGTGTGGCCTGATGAGGGGAGTTGGGTGGAGGCTGAAGACACACAAGCAACAGGGTGACTTACTGTGGCCAAGAGGAAGCACAATCTCTTGTATGTAAGGAGCTTCCCCAGTCAGTATTACACACCTTGGCCCATCATCATTGCCACCTCCTCCGAGAAGTCTTCCTGGAATCCAGTCTTCCCTGAGCGTGTTTCCTCTGAACTTCTCTTGCCTGTTGTAGTCCTTCTCTGCTGTCTATTCAAAAATGCACGGAGATCCTCAGAATCCTTCAACCTCCCTTACCCCCACCTGTTGGGACTAGGAAAAATTTCTCCAACTGGCCTCTGCTGTGAAATGAGGAAATTGAACAGATATTTTCCTAAGTCCTCCTTGGCTTGAGGCTTTGGAGTCACTTTTCAGGCTTTTCCTCCTCCCCTTTGCTGATCTCCAAACACTCCCTTCCAGCCAAACTGACTGTCAGAGCCCCCAGACACACAACCATCTTCCTGCGGTACGCCTTTGCCCCTGCTCTTCCCTCTGCCCAGAACACCTCCTTAGTTGCAGCCCCCCACATGCTGCAAGGACCTTGAAGCCTTCCTCAAGCCCCCTCCCCACTGGACTCCACGGTGTTTTGTCCTTGCTCAGCACTAGTCTAGAAGAATCTAGGTCAAGGATGGCAGCTGCCTCACTTTGGCCTCCTCTGTGACACCTAGCACACTGCCTGTTGACCTATGCGTTAACAATTGGTAGTATAAAAGAAAAATCATCCCAAACCTGGTCTGGGGCAGAACTTTTTTGCATGATGTAATTCATAACCTCCCACTAGGAAGAAAGGAAAGTTCCTGATGAAATGGTGAAGCAATTTCCTAATGAGTTTTAATGGAATTAAGCCTTAATCTGGGAAACCAGCCACCCCCCACCCCCCAGCAGACTCTCAGGCAAGAGGCTAGTGACTGTTAACTTTTCTTTGTATCTAGTCTAACAATGATTTAACCATTCTCCTTTCTTATAAAAAATATCCTCACCAAGAGTTTATACTTGAATTGGCTCCTTAGAAGCTATTTTCCTTGAAGTACAACTGTAGTAAAACTTTGACATGAGTTCATAACTGACTTGTCCAATAATTTTTTGACTTTTAACTTGAACTACCTTCAGATTTACAGGAAAGCTGCAAAAATGGTACAGAGGATTTCTGTACATCCCTCCGTCACCGTACCTAACTAGAGAAGAGTGATCAAAACCAGAGAGTGAACAGGAGTACAGTACTAACTGTGGACCTTATTTGAAATTTTTGCCAGTTTGAAACATTTTAAAAGCTAAGATTCCAAAGTCATAATTAGCTAATCTGAAATTTTAGGTATTAAGTTTTTAATAAGGGATTTAAGGTCTTTCAGATAAATGCACATATTTTAACGATCATTTTCAGAAGCCAAAACTCACTGCTTTTGGTTTCTGTCTAATTAGCATCTTCCAACATTTTCCAGAAGGATTGGCTCCATTTTTTTCCTAATTAATACTTTTATTATGAAGTACCTTTCCTTCTCCAATGAAGTACCTTACACACACACATATCAACATTTATATAGTCACTGATTAGTAGTGTCAGAAATATTCAAATACTCCTAACTGTGCTCCATAAAGTCACAATTGACAACATTTAGAGTGTTTATGGATTTATCCATTCTTTGCAATGATTCTAGGCACCTCCTTCCTGGAGTTTGAGGCCCACAGTTTGGAAACCACTGGTAAATCCATAATAGATACAAATGGTAAGAAATGTCTATGTAAAGGAGACACTGGGGGTTAGACAGTGCCCTGTAGCTGACTTTTCTCAAGTTTCCTGGGGAAGACAGCTGTCTCCCTTTAACAGCTTAACAGGGAGGTCACCATTTGCCCCAAAAATGGCTTCTTGGGATCCAGAAAGAAGTAGGGAGAGTCCCAGGCTTGCAGGTCTCTTGCACAGAGCATGTCAGGACATGTGGGAAGAGGACAGGGACAATTATGAGAGACAACAGTTCAGGGGACAGTGGGCATCAGACCAGGGAGCAGCACAGAGCAGGGATTAGGGATACAGGCTTTGGAGTCAGGGCACGCTGGGCTCTGACCCCAGCAACATCCACCTACTGTCTATGTCACCTCTGGGAAGATTACACCTCTGAGCCTCACCTGCAAAGTGGAGATAACGTAATACCTTCCTCTTGGGTCTGTGCCGTACATGACACAGAGCGTGGCATGTACTAAAAACTTAAAAAAAAAGGTGGTGGTTGGAGGGAGGGATTTCCCTGGTGGCCCAATGGCTAAGACTCCACACTCCTAATACAGGGGGCCCAGGTTTGATTCCTGATCAGAAACTAGAGCCCAGATGCCGCAGCTAAAGATCCCACATACTGCAACTAAGACCTGGCACAGCCTAAATAAATAAATATTAAATTTTTTTTTAAAGGCAGGGGAGCGATTGTAGTATGAGGAGCAAAGCAGCTACTTAGTAGTACTGCAGCAGTGGCAGCCCCAGCCCCAGCCACAGCAGCATAAACCAGGAGAGAGAGTACATAGCCCAATACCGTGGCTCTGACGGTAGCTGGTGGGGAGGCACCAGCACGATCCCAGTGGGGGAGGGGAGAGAGCAGCACCAAGAGGACTGTAGACCTACATCCCACCCCTACTTACTTCCAACTGCACCGTACTTCCCCGCACCTCCCAGCTCCTGGCTGCTTGCTCCTCCTCTGGCGGCCGCAGGTTAGCGGGATTTGAGCCCTGTGGAGACTTCCCATACCCAGAACCTAAGACCCCAGAAGCTGATTTAGGGATCCTTGAATCAGCCTACCAGAAGAGGACTTGGGAGGAGGAACACTCTCCCCAGAGGCTCGCCCAGACCCGGGGCTGGCCACAGAGCCTCCAGACTCAAGAGCAAGGGTATGCAAGGCTTTATTGGCTCAGCTCAGGCATTTGGCATCAGTGTGTTGCTCTCGGCTGCTCCTGGGATCTGCCTCTCCCATTTTCTCTCGGGCGTTCTTCAGGGGCCTGTGAGTCTGCCTCAGTTACCTCAATTCTCCCCAGCTCTCCCTTATCAGGGGCCATCAGGGGCAGACCCCACTCATGGAGCTAAAGGGGCCTGGGACCCCTTGTAGGGGGCCTGAGGAAAAAGGCACTTGGGCAGCAGCATCTTACTCTGGGCCACATAGGTTGCCCCATCAGAGAAATGGGCCACACAGGATGCCTGTGTTTGTGTGCCAGCCCTGCAGGGGGAAGGGGCATCTCCATCTGTGGTTAGGTGGCTTTAAAGGGGTGGTAGCCCTGGGGGCTGCGGTTGGGCAGGCTGTGGGACTGGTGGTTTGGATAACCCTGGTGGCCATGGTGGCAGTGGCTGTGGTAGGTGTGAGTGTGGTTGGCGCCAGCTACAGTGGATTCCCGCTGGGTGAGGAAATTCCCCTTCAGCTTCATCTCCACCTCCTCGAGGGCCTTCAGCTCCTCCTGGTTGATGTCCTTGGTCTCCAGGTGGCCCGAGTTCTGGCAGGCTGTGGCCCGTTGCAACATGGAGTTAGCCAGCTGCTGCCCCTTGGTGTCAATCTCCTTGGTACAGGCTGCCACAGCGGCCCACGTGGCCTCCTCCACGGACGAGGACTTCCCAGACTCCTTGTGGGTCTCTTTGGTCACGGAAGTCCCAGACATTCTCTGCTTGCTGGTGAAGGACTCCCGGTGAAGGGCCATGCCCTCGTCTCCTTGCCTCGTGGTGAAGGTCTCCACGCGAATCGTGGTGCTGGCCTCCCCGCTGCCACTGTCCGGCTGCGGAGCAGCGGCGGAGCTGCTGGGCCCGGCGGTGTTGAGGCAGGCAGTGTTGCTGGTGGCCAGCTTCTCCTCGGAAAGACGGCTAAAGTGCGATTTGATCCAACTCTCATCATTCAATTTTTCACTGTCTGTTGGCTCCTGCACCTCTTGTGAGGTCTCAGAATCTGTCTTCCTTTTCCTCTTCCTCTGCATCCACAACACGAGGCCTCCACCTCCCAGTAACAGGGCGGTCCCCAGCACCACCCTGCATGATGGTTGCTGGATGAGCTCCAAGAAGGGCTCCAGGACCCCACGCCAGGCGGGCAGAGCTAAGAGCACACTGGGAGTGGGGGAGCCCAGATGGTCTGGTTCATGCTTGAAAGGACAGGCTCTCTGAGGGTGTCTGGCAGGCAGGCCCCCCACTGCACCCTCCCTAGGATGCCCCTCCCGCCTCAGCAATGAACCTCATTGTGAGGAAGGTGGTTGAGGGGCGGGGTGGGGAGAGACCACACAATCCTTTATGTCCAACCTGACAGGAACGGCCTGAGGCCTGGGACCTTTCTCCCACTCTGCCAGTTGTTCCTCAAGTCAGTAAAAGAGTAACTTCCCCAATTCTGAGTCCCTTCTGCCTCCTGCTTGGGATCTATTCTGCAAACCAGGCCATCTTATCCTTTAGTCTTTGGTTTCTTTTCGTCCTCATCTGGTGGTCCCCAAGGGACAGAGGCTGCTGGGTCAAGCTGGCTAGGGTTGAAGGGCCTTCTTGACTGGGCTGGCATCCATTCCTTGTTGCCTAAGCCTCGTGTCTCCCCCCGTGCGGGGCCTACCGCGCTATTGGCTCAGAGCATTCCATCTCCACTTGCAGCCACTAGCCCCATTACAGAGAGGGCCCAGAAGAAAAAGGGAGGGGCTCATTCTGAAGTAACATGAGGTCACAATTGGGCTGAGAAGGCAGAAAACATAGAATAGGCGGCTTCACCCAGCCCCAGATCCCTGGGGCTCTTTCAGGATGGGGGCTGCTACCTCTTGCCTTAGTGATGCCCCTGCAAACCCAGACTTTGCCCCTACTCCTGAGTCCCCTGTAAATACGCACAGCTCAGGTGATGAATGGGTGGGCTGGCTGGCCAGGTTCTTGTAGTTACAGACAACCGAGAGTCTGGCCCTCAATCCCAAATTATACCCAGGGCCTCTCAGGGTAGACAGGCCTGGGTCACTCCCAGAGACATAGACACATTTTTTTTAATGCCAAAATACAGTTATAAAAATTCTGATATTTTAAACAAAATATTTTATCTAACAAATGAATGGCTTCAATATACACAAAAATATTAATATGACACATCACAAGAATCCATGGACTTGCCTACATAATAAGGGAATAAGACAGAAGCTTCAAGTTTTATGGGAAACATCATCTCTCTGCTCCTGCTGGAGTAGTTCTGGGGTAATCCACTAACCTCATTTGGAAATAACAATTCAAAGTTCATTTTTGAGGTTGTTTGTGGGTGTGAGTTCAGGGACAAACGGCCCTTCTGCAAAAACCCCTCCCTTTTTTCTTTGGTTATAAGTTTTATTTAAATGAATATTCTTTATTCAAATAATTAATGCAAATTAACAATGCTAAATAAATAATAAAAAGTTTCAGGGAATGTCTTCCAGAAGAATCTCTTAACTGTTCACTGATTCCTCAAAGACAGGTTCCCATCTCTTTATTTTTTTTTATTCTATCTATATTTGCTCAGTCATGACCAACTCTTTGTGACCCCATGGACTGTATCCTACCAGATTCCTCTGTCCATGGGATTCTCCAGGCAAAAATACTGGAGTGGGTTGCCATTTCCTTCTCCAGGGGATCTTCCTGACCCTGGGATCAAAGCCAGATCTCCAGCATTGCAGGCATTTCTTTACCATCTAAGCCACCCAGGCAGCCTATTGATCATCGCCTTTTTGGAGAACCTTTAATTCATTGCAGGACGCCGTGGCAATGGGATGTGTGATGGTTCCCTCCTCTGCCCCTGAAACCTGGCTGCAAAAAGAGGCAAAGATCCAGCAAGAGAGACACAGATTTTCGAGCTAAAGTGGCTCATTGCCCCTTTCCCAGGCATTCTGACTGCATCCTGGGAGCTGTGACAGGGCCATTATAGCCCAATATTCTCTGTGCCAGGGCCTCAGGTTTGGGCTCCTTAGAAGAACTGCATTGAACGCTGTGGCCCAGTTCTCATTCTAAAATGAGGAAACCGGATTAGAGAGTTTCAGTGGTTTTTCCAAGGTCGTAACAGGCAGAAACATACTCCTACAAGTCTTCTAACCCTGGATGTTGGGTTCTTCCACACAGCGCCCTGCTCCCACGTGTGTGGGGGTAAGAGAGAGCTGAGGTGAGAGCTGACGCCTGCGTAGGTTGTATGGGAAATGGACCAGTGGCTAGTCTGCCAGTCATGGCAGCCATGCTCCCAGGCACCCCAGTATCCCTTGCAGGAGTGAGTGGGGTAGGGGAGGGGAAGGAAGGGTGCAGAGAAGAGTCTGGGTTGCACACAGACCCGAGATCAAAGTCCACCCTCCCCACCCCTGCACTAGAGTGTCCTTGAACCTGGGAGGTGAGGCTCAGTCTTCTCTCAGAGATTCAAGGAGCTTCTTACTTTGTTTCAAGAGAATCAGGCCTCAGCTCAAACCTTCAGGCTCCAGTGAGCTGGGCCCCAGCAGAAATATCCTTTGTGTCACTGCTCAATGTGGGCATCCATAGGGCACTCACTGTGTCCTAGGGAAGGGTCACATCGCCTGAGCACAGAGATCTGAAAGGGGTCTCCGCTAGGCCACGGGTGCTGTCACAGTGCGTCTCTGCCCACAGTGGCGATCATACTGTTATTCTAATCAGCGCCATCGTTGGAGTCCATGCCTGCTAATGTATATCACCCTCCACAGTTTACAGCATGCTCTCACTTGCATCCTCTCAGATTCTTCTCCCAACCCTCCTATGATGTGGCCATTATTACTCCCACATGTCAGATGGGGCAACTGAGGTCTGGAGAGATTTATCTCACAGCTAAGTCAGTGGTCGAGCTGTGGTTTGAATCGAGAGTCCGTGTTCTGAACTGCTCCACTGTATCACCCCGGTCAGAACCACTCCATTCCCAAGTTGGTGCTGTGTGTGCTAAGTCACTTTAGTTGTGTCCAGCTCTTTGTGACTCCATGGACTGTAGCCGGCCAGGCTCCTCTGTCCATGGGATTCTCCGGGCAAGAATACTGGAGTGGATTGCCAGGCCCTCCTCCAGGGGATCAAACCTGTGTCTCTTGTGTCTCCTGCATTGGCAGGCAGGTTCTTTACCACTAGCGCCACCTGGAAGCCCTGGGAAGTTGGGGCTGACCAGGGTCTATCTGTTGGAATCTGGTCTAGGGGGTGAAATTCATGGGTCGGCAGTGGAGTAAGCCGAATGTGACCATGCAGCCTGACCTGAGTTCAAATCCCACCTCAGCCATTTATTAGCTGGAGTGACCTTGGGCAAGGGATTTCATCAGTGTGAGCTCCAGCTTCCTGGCTGTGAAATGGAGTGACTGACAGCACTGCCTTGGGGAACTGCCATGGGTGCCGGATAGGGGTGGGCGGGGCAGGATGATGGGCGGGACTTGCCCCTTCTATCTTCATTTATATGCCTGGGCTGCATTGCATGTTGAGTGTCACAAATGTGATCTGTCCCTGATCTCAGAGAGGGGAGGCCCCTGTGTAAAGGGGGAAACGAGTCAGAGGGTGCAGAACAGGAATTAATCTGGCCAAAGGAGGCTTTGCCCAGAAGAGGGTGCTGACAAGGCTTTGGGGGAGATGATCTTTATTCCAAGATCACAGGCCAGCAGTTAGCTTCCTGTCTGCCTCCTGACCCCAGACCAGTGCCCCCCCTGCTCCTCTCCTGTAATGGAATGACCCCCAGGGTACCCGACTGTCCGTGAACAGCTCCACAGAGCCTGTGTACCCTCCCCTGGTCGCTGGCTGAGGAGACCAGGGTCATTCACACCCCTCCAACTCCCCCAGTGGACAGATCCCACTTACCTCGGAAGGGAAGGGTGCCCAGTTTATGCAGATTCTCCTCCAGTTTCCCATAGTCCACCTCGGCCGTGGCAGTGAAAGGGGTGGTCACAGGCGGGTAGATGCCTGAGAGGTCCATCCCCCTGCCCTCCCCTGAGGGCCAGCCCCCCAGGGTCCTGGACAAGACCCTGCTCAGCCCTAGCCTCACAGAGGACCAGACTCGGGGGACCGGCATCTCTGCAGGAGGCTCGAGATCAAGCTGGTCTCTGCCCTCGGGAGATGCTGGGTTTGGACTCTTTCCTACCCCTGTTAATGATCAACGTTCTGAGTTAAAAATTTGCTGCCCCCTGCCCTGACTTGTTGGCCCTCAGCAGGCCCAGGCTGGGTGTTTCCAGGGTCAGAGCCTAGGCCTGTGGTTCCAGGGAGGTCCTCCCTCCCCCTAGAGAGCCGCTGGAGAAATGCCACAAGCCTGTGTCCCTCTGGCCAGACAGAGGACTGATTCCTGGGGTCTTGACACTAAAGGTTGCCTCCAGTGGGGCCTGGGCCCTCCTCCCACAGTTCCCAGCCCCAAAGCCAGGAGCCAGGCTGGCTTCCTGTCTTCTGCTTGGCAGTTGCAAGGTTGGCTGAGCTGACTGGCTGAGCCGGCCCGCCCCTGTGGGAGGTGCCGCCAGCGGGGTGAGAAGCTGCCTGGGATCTGCCGCCCCTTGACTGCCCCACACCCCTGCCAAGCTCCTCCTGCCGAGCCTGCCACATGACAGGCCTGCACTGGGCATACACAGCCCCACTGGAAAGCTGTCACCATGAGGGGGCCCCAGGAAGAGTGCATTTGCGCAGCTGATCCACGCTGGGTCTTAGGAAGTGGGGTGAGAGGGAAGAGGCAAGGAGAGGCCTCGGGTAGGAGGGTGGAAAGGCTCCAAGTTCCCCTCTCGCCTGTGCCCATCCTTGCTCCCAGTCTTCCTTCATTCCTAAATATTTCAGGCACAAGTAGAACAAATATCACACATAGCAAAAATGACTTTTTTTTTTTTTTATTGCAGTAGCTTGTGGGTGCTCCTGGGGTGTATGCAGAGGAATGGTGTCCTCAGCTCTGAGGGCCATTCTTATGACCCTCAGGCTGTACGCAGGGGACAGGCCAGGTGCCTGGTAGGCCGGGACAGGCATTTACTCGGCTGCCACAGGCTGGGGGGTCTCCCGCCCACTCTCGGTGGACCCCTCCAGTCCATTCTGCTCTGACCCCGGCTCAGGGTTCTCCAGAGCGTGCCGGGTGTCGGCTTGCCACAGCTGCACCAGGTCTGTGGGGGTCTTTCCTGCCTGGGGGAACCAAGAGGAGATCTGGTCATTGTTGAGAAGTCTGTCCCAGAAAGATGCCTCACCAGCTGGGAGCAACTGGCAATGTCTGGAGGCATCTTCAGTTATCACAACTTGGGGGTCAGGGGTACTTCTGGCATCTTGAGTAGAGGCCAGGGATGCTGCTCAAACATCCTATAACGTGCAGGACTCCCTCCACAACAGAAAATTTTCATTTCAAGATGTGAGCAATGCCCAGGTTAAGTCCTCATTTACACCTTCCCCTCATCTTTCTGATTTTCCCGCTATCCCCTCAACCTCCCTCTTTTTTTTCATACAGCTAGCTTCTTTTTTTAAAAAATTGAAGTATAGTTGACGTAAAATATTATATAAGTTACAGGTGTACAATATCATGATTCACAATTTTAAAGGTTATACCCCACTTATATTATTACAAAATATTGGTTATATTCCCTGTGTTGTAAATATATCCTTGTACCTTATTTTATACATAATAGTTTGTACCTCTTAATCTCCCACCCCTATGTTGCACTGTGCCCCCTCCTGCCAGCCTTTCTTGAGTCACGATGCCCCCTTACTCAATTCTCCTCCCTTTTGTGATTGCTCTAGGCCCCAGAGAAGAGCTTGGACGAGGGGATATAGGATCCTAAAGAAACTAGGGGACCACAGGAGCAAATGCAGGGTGCTAGGAATGAGTGTACCAAGTGCTTAGCTTCCTTTCAGCTCTGTTTCTCCACAACTCTGGCCTCCCTGAGCCTGGACTTTAGGACCCCCTGTGTTCTATTCGGGGGCCTTTGGGAAGTCCTCTTACCCTCCTGGCTGTTTTCTGCACTTAGATTTTCTGGATGTAGAAAAGCATAGAGAGTTGGGAAGCTGGTGGGCCCCAAATCCCCAGGGGCCCGGAGAAGCCTCCACTGTGACAGTGCCCCGCAGGCCGGCCAAGTCTTGCTCAGTTCTGTCTTTCCTCCGAGTGCCCGGGACAGGGCCTGGGAAACCAGTGCACCCTGTTTACTGAATCAGGGAAGGAGGGAACTTACCAGGTTCTTGCTCATCATGTCAGCCCCATGCAGGAGCAGCAGTTTGATGATTTTGTAGCGATTGAGCCTCACAGCATCATGCAGGGCGCTGTCCCCTTCCTAGAACCAGTGTGACACTCAGCATGGTCCATGGGAGCATGTGGGAGCCCTCAGGGGGCACAGGGAGCCCCCTGCGGCAGGGCTGGGCAGGAGGGAACCCAGACACTCACTCTGTCTTTGGCATTGATGTCCAGGCCCAGGGATAGAAAATGTTCCACGATCTCCACCTGCCCCGTCCGGACTGCCACATGCAGTGGGGTGCTCAGCAGCTGGGTGGGAGGAAGCAGAAAATGCTGGCTGAAGGGACCTGGGCTCTGGTGCCTCTGAGGGTGGGGGGGCTGTCAACTCCAGCCTTCTCCCAAGGAGGGGGAGGGAACTCTGTAATTTCCCATCATCCTCTCTGATGATCTAACTCTAAGGCATTACCTGCCACCTCCTCTGGGATGCCTTCTATGATTCCCCTCTCACTAGATGTGAACAACTGCTCACTCCTCTGCCCTTTTAAAATAATTATAATAGATGCCACGTATCAAGAGATGACTATGTGACATACACAGCAAAAGCTTACAAAACATCAGTCTTATGTTAAATAAATAATTACTTGACATACATTTCCCCATCCAATACATATAAGAACTCTACAAAGACGTTTCATAGATGAGCAACAGAGGCTCAGAGGTCATCATCTGTTCAAGGTTACATAGAAAGGATTGAGTGAATTCAAAATGGTGGATGGATAAAAAAGTGAACAGATGAATGAATCACTGGATGGATGGATGGATGGATAGATAAATAGAAGGATGATGAATGATTTCATGGGTGAACAAATCCTGCATCTTTTGGATGGTCCTAAAGTCACCAAGATAGTGGATTTCCTCTGCTCTTCCTGCTTCCATTCCCAGATGGTGGTCTCCAAGCATTTGCTGCTGATGGTAAGACTTATCCCCAGGCTCTGAGGCACCCCAGAAACCAAACTAGCTCGCTAGCCACCTGCTTTCTGCTTTTCCGCCCTCTGCTTCCCTCCCCTCCACTCTGCCATCCCAACATCTGTGAGCATTATTGCCTCACCTTATCCCTCACATTGGTGTCTGCTCCTCGGCTCTGCAGGAGTCTCACCACTTCCAAGTGGCCCCCACGACAGGCCCAGTGCATGGCTGTGCAGTCCAGCTAGGAAGGAAGGATGGAGCCTCATTGCAGAGCTTCAGGGAAGAGTGTGCCCTCGGGGAAAGGACCCCAGCCAAGAGGGCAGGGAGATATCCAGGGGAAGGGTCCAGGGAAGGACAGTGACACTCCAGTGGCTGGGTAGTGGGTGGAGTAGAGCCGGAGAACCCTTGGGGGGTCCATTAGTCCAGGCCAGATTTACAGACAAGGCTTGGGGAGGAGGTGGTGCCCACACGAGTTCACACAGCACACTAGCAGTGGGGCCTGGCCCCGAGGCAGTCTGTTCATGTCCCAGGTGGGAGGTCTGCAGGGACAGGGAGTCCATTAGTGCGGGACCTACCTCCTGCCCCTCACCCAACACCTGCCTCTTGCTCACCCGGTCCTGGAAATCCACAGTGGCCCCACTCTCCAGAAGCTTCTCAAGGATCTCCATGTGGCCCTCCAGGGAAGCTCGGTGCAGGGCAGTCCGGCGAAACTGTCCCCAGAGAAACAGTCAGGGCCCCAGCCTGTCCTCATCATCCACCCAGGTTGAGACCAGGGCTTATCCCAGCCTGATTCTGACCCCTGTGCTGGGTCCCCATATGGTCCACATTCTGCCAGCTCCTTCATGCTCTGTGGGACCCCTCGGAGGCCTCCTATGCACTGGGGACCTTCTCACTGCCCCCCAAGCACACAAGCTGAACCAAGACATGGTGCCGGTGGGATTCCAGCCCAGTTCTCCTGGTCTTCAACTCTGTATTTGATTCCTTCCTCTTTTCCCCCTAAATATCCAGGTATGTATTACTCTGGAGGTGGTTCAAGCTGGAGAGCGTCTCCTTAGAGACCTGTGTGGGGAAAGGAAGGGGGCATCCCAAATCTTCTGAGGGGCCCCCTGTCAAAGGACACCGATGCCTGTTCTCATTTCACAAGGTGCAGCTCTAAGAGGAGGCTGGCACAGGTGCCGGGCCCGGAAAGAACATCACCTGATCGCAGGTGTCAGGGGAACCCCCATCCGCCAGGAACTTCTCGATGACCTTCATCTTCCCCTCCACCGCAGCTTTCAGGAATGTCTCCTCGTCCACAGGGCCCGTCTGGAGGGCGTGAATGCAGTCATGGGGGGGCCGCCCCGAGGTGATCCGCGCCATCCTCCCCTCCCCCGGCTCCCCCTGCCCACACAAGTGTCCTCCCTAGAACACTTACAATCTCCTCTGGCTCTGGAGGTGGCTCCTGGGAGGCGGCCAGGGCTTCCCGTTTCTTCTGCTTGCGTTTTTTCCGCAGCTGGATGAGGTTCTGGATGCCGCCCACGTCGATGATCTCCCTCCGCAGGTCTAGAGATGTCTTCCGCACGCGCTCTTGGCCCTGCGTGGGGATAGCCCATCAACCCCACACTGGGACACGGAGTGTGGGGCTTGGGGACCTCTGAGCTGAGCCGGAGGTGGAGGACAGGGAGCTCCTCTCAAGGAAGAAAGAATCCAGGTCTAACTCTGCCGCCCAGGACTAGGTGAAGCCAGTGAAACTGACACAGATGCCTCAGATCGAGGGACCAGGCAGGCCTGAGGGGGCTGGCTGGGAGTTGCCCAGTTTCAAGGCTCCACATAGGTTGGGGGGAGTGATGAGGAAATCTCAAGGGCAGTTCTTAGCACAGGCCTCCAGAACCAGCTCCTGATTCTCATCTTCCCGTGCAATTCTCCGCCTCTCTCCCTCCCTCCATCCCTCTCTGTGTTCATAAAAATAATACAGAAACATGAAAGCCCTTCTCTCGCAGAGGTAACTTCTATCACAGCTCAGTTGATGCCCTTTCCATCCTCCATGTTGTGGTCTGGACACTGCTTTTCACTGACCAGCATGGAGATCTCTCCTGTCAGCACACACAGCCTCCCGGCATCCCATTACCACACGCCCTGTTGTATGGCTGCCTCATCACTGCCACTTCCAAAATGGGTCCCCTGGGATCTTAGACACCTGCAGATTCTGACTCAGCAGGTGTGCAGAGGAAAACTTTATCACCACCACCCCTCCCCCTTTTCACTTCTAAATTCTTTGGCTGGTTGAACAATTAAATTGATGTAAGACTGATTAATAGGAGAAACAAATTTAATTTCATGTGTATGGTAGTCCATAAAAATATGAGACTCGAAGAAGTGACTGAAGCAGGCAGCTTTTATACCTTTTAGGCAAGGAAACAATAAATTTGTGAAGTATTGAAAAGACAAAGGAGTTTGGATTTGGAGGAGCTAATTAGTGAAGAAAACAACAAGTTTTGTTTATACAGCCTTCTCAGCCCTGAATTCCTGATATTTGGTGATAAGGAAGCTCTCTGCTTTCCTGATGGAGGGTAACTTCACATGGGAGATTTATCTCCTGCTTTCTGGGGAGCAAAGGAGGGTCAGTGTATTCTTCTTACACTGGCTTTTTCTCAAATGACTTTTTAAAATAATCAGTATACCAAAGTGATATATTTGGGGGTGGCATATTCCCCTTCACAAGTGTGGGGTGGGGCCAGGAGGCTGCATCACTCACATGCCCCAGCGGTGCTGAGCTGCAGGTTCATGGACTATACTAGGAGGAGCAAGACTGTAACTGCTTCTCCTAGCACTTACCTTAACCTTTTGTAAGGACGGACTCTCAGGCCTATGGTGCTTCTCATCCTCCAACACCAGCATCTCCATGGGCAACTTCTGATGGGTGGTTCCTCGGAGTTTCTGGGGAACCAGGGAGAGGACAGGTTCCAGGATCTGCCTGCTGTGCCTAGGGGACCTGACAGCCTCCCCCACAACTAATTCAAGGACACCCCCAAAAGTCTTCCTCCTGTGTGACCTCACAGCACTTCACCTGCTCCACTCCTGTCTGGTCCAGGAGAGGCCCAGGTTAGAGCTGCGCTCCCCACCTCAGAGCTGGGTTCCCCAACTCAGCCTCAACCCCAACTCCAGTTCAAATACCTGCCTATTGACAGCCCTGGGTCTCCAGCAAAATAGGATTAAGGGCCAGCAGAATGAGTTTTAATGAAATTAAATATATTCAATATTTATAAGCACTGAGGTCTTTTGGGGGGTTAGGTTTAGGGACATTTAAAATTCACTTTGATAAAATAATTGTGATAAATGATGAGAATTTCTTAATGGGCTTATTTGACAATGTAAAACTTTGAGAACTCTGTCAGTTACCCACTTCTTTCCCTCAGGTTTTACTGATCTGTGAAATCCTAGGGCATGGAAACTGTTGCTCTCAGGATATCTGAGGGGTAGGACCTGCAGCTCTCCAGCTCTTAGCTTAAAGTGAACTCTAAGTATTAACCTTGGGTGTGTGTTAGTTGCTCAGTCATGTCTGACTCTTTGGGACCCCATGGACTGTAGCCTGCCAGGCTCCTTTGTCCATGGGATTCTCCAGGCAAGAATACTGAAGTGGATTGCCATTCACTTCTCCAGGGAATCTTCCTGACCCAGGCATCGAACCCCAGTCACCTGCATAGCAGGTGGATTCTTTACCATCTGAGCCACCAGGGAAGCCCCCAATATTAACCTTCTCATTGTAATAATACAGGGTGGAAACTCTGTCAAGGTCTTCTCCCCATTTGTAGCTCCTACTTGCCTGGACTGCTTCCTTGTCACCTCCTCCTCTCTTCTAAAGGAAAACACTCTTTATGAAGTGCAGCCCCCGCCCCCGCTATCTCTGAAGTCCCCACCTTGCCAGGATATTCACTCAGGCTGGAGGGTGCTGAGTCCAGATGGCAGCTGGGGAGGAATGACTCCCTCTTCTAGAGTTCTCAGCTGCCTTTTGCACTCCAAGGGTTATACTCTTCAACGGTCATTTGAGGGCTGATTTTCCAGGGCTTTTTTTCAGATGTTCCGTGGTCCACTGGCGCCTCCCTTCCATATGAAGTGTACATGGTTTGAGGTCGCCCAAGGGCTGGCCTGGCTTGAAACACTGCATCTTTACCAGGGGACGCCTAGGGCTTCAGCTACTACAGCATGTGGGATCTTGGCCAGCCCCTGAAGCATCTAGAGGATGGGTTGGTCTTAATCACCTTGGCAACCCCAGCACCTGTGACAGAGGCTAGCACATAGTAGGTGCTCAGCAAGTTTTTGGAGAGTAAATGAATGAATGAGTTCATGGATGATGGCAGGCAAGCTTATCAGCTCTGCACACCTCCAAGTCCTCAGTGATGACCTAGCCCAGTAAAGTCCCCATCGAAGAGCCCCAGTCCCTGGGCTGGTCTCCGAGGTCCTCCTTCCCCACCCACCCGAAGAAAGGGGTGCAGGCTGGATATGAGGCTCTCCTCTAAGAATGCTGCTGGGCTGGGGCCTGCTGGGAACAACCGGGTCTCTACTGCTCACCCGTGCCTTACTCAGACTCCATAGCCCCTCACTTCGGATTTGTCTCTGTGGACTGCCATGCAGCAGGTGCTTAAGAAATGTTTCCTGAATTGGGTTTTCGTTGATGAAACGCAACACAACAAAATCCACCTTACTTCATAGATGGTCGCATAGATGAAATGAGAGAATGCCTGTCCACTTGTAGCACAGTGCCTGGCACGAAGGAGGCACTGGCGGCAAGACTGGCTCTGTGGGCACGCAGAGTCCTGACAGCCTTGCCTCTATATTTACTGGATGAATGAATGGATGAGGACTGCTCCCTGTCCTCTTGCTGAAGATCTCTGTGTCCAGTGGCAGCATTCCAGAAATGGTCCAGCAGCGTGACTCACCCGCCTGGCCCTGGTGCTCATGCCCTTGGGGGAGTGAGAAATGGCATTCCTGGAGAGCTAGGGATGCCCTGACTGGGACTCAGTGGGCTCAGTCCAAGCTCTTCCGAGACAAACCTGCCCTCCCTTCCCTGGGCCTCGTGTCTTCTTCCACCGGAGTCCTGACCCTCCCGTCTTCCTCAATCCCATTCACCTTTTTCTTTTATGAATGAAGTCTATAGGAGACGGTGGAGACACAGGTTCAATTCCTGGCTTGGGAAGATCCCCTGGAGGAGGAAATGGCAACCCACTCTAGTATTCCTGCCTGGGAAATTCCATGGACAGAGAAGCCTGGTGGGCAACAGTCCATGGGGTCTCAAAGAGTCAGACATGACTGAGCAGCTGAGTGCGCACACACACACACACACAACCTCTAAACGAATTTATCTCCTCCCTCCCATTCCTGGTAGGGCTAGTCTCTCCCCCTCCAAGTTCTTCTCAAGGCTGTCAGAGATGCCTTCCTAAAACAGGTTAGATGGCACCACTGTGCCTCACTCAACAACATGCAGTGGCTTCCCACTGCCACAGAGTATCTTTCATGTGGCCCTTGCCTGTTGGTTTGTGCCCTGCCTGCCTTCCCAGCCTCAGCCCCTACTGCCAGACTCCCTCCTGACAGTCACATTTCCACACCTGGAAATTAGCACCTGCCATTTCCTTAGCCTGGAATACCCTCCCCATCCTGATCACCACTCGCCATCCCTGAAGGCCTGACACTGCCCTCCTGTGCACAGAGAAGTCCTCAAGAGGGTCCATGGTCAATGTGATCACCCCCATTCTGTGCTCCTTCATTCTGAGTTACACTTCTATTTCACCCTCTCTCCACTCTGCCTTGTTTCTGAGTCGACTGTGCGCCTGACAAATGTCAGCTAAAATGAACACAGGGTTGGTAAGGGAGAGGCAGGGGCTGACCTTACTGAGCCCCTCATTCCTCCCAGCATCAGGCACTTGGCAGAGAAACTCCAGGTCAAGTATTCGTTTCCATCAAATGAACAGTGGGACCAGCCCACACCTTCCTCCCTTGCTTCTTTATTCCACAGAAAATGCAACTGTTCAGAGGCCCGTGCTCAGAGGCCTCCCCTGGTGTGGCTGATGGTCCTAGAAAACCCATGTCTCCCTTGCCAGCATCCCTTCCTCACTCTGCTCCCAGTCTTTATCCTTCTTCAGGGACCAGACACTGGAGTTCCTTTTGTCCCAGCCTCCCACCCAGCAGCTGGGGGATCTCGGGGCCCCGCACTCCCAGGCCGCATCCTGGCTGTCCTGTTCTGTGTAGCTTAGCCCGTCTTCTCAAGGCCCAAGTGAGCAGACAGGGTCTCGGGGAACCCAGCTTGGCTCGCCACTTGTCTCTCAAGATCTGGGGGCTAAAGCCTTCATTTCCCACTACCAACAACCCCCTCTCAGGAGCACCCTGGAATAGCACCAACTGGGCTGTCTTCCTTCCTGCCAGGTACCCCAGCCGGGTTCTGCCTTCCTTTGACAGCAGAGCCGGGTGTCCCCGGAACCCCCTTGGGCCCCCACCCCAGCCCTACCTCATTCTCCTCCTCCTGTGCCAGCCGCTCCTCAATAAGTGCCGTGGCCCGCTGCACCTCCTCAGAGTCTGCCATTGTGCCGTCGCAACCCGCCTCAGCAGGCCCCGGGGGCTTTATATGCCAGGGCCCCCACCCCCGCCCCGCTAGGTGCTTTTGCCATGAGCTCACTGGCCCAATTCTCCACCTGCCTCCCCCACCTGTCACCTTCACCCCGGGCAGCCCCAGGGCGCAGGGGGAAGGATGGGACAGTGGCAACCCCTAGCCCCTGGCCTATTAAGCCGGAGGGCCCAGTGCCCTGAGAGCGGGGATTGCAAGAAGGAGCCTGCCAGGCGCCTGTCCTGAGTGCTCAGGCCCAGCTGGGCCTCAGCCAAGGCACCCAGGCTGCTCCAAGGACCCGCTGGCTGCTCTTAGCTCTGATGGCAGTGCCACCTGCTGGATGCCTCGAAATCCTGCCCAGCCAGTGCCAGTGTGGGGTCCCAAAAGCCAAATGTGGAAACCCAAGATAGGCCTACATTCCCAGGCTGTCCTGAGAACAGGCTCGCTGGCTCTGGGGAGGTGCAGACACTGTCTCCCCTGGGCTGCAGGGCTGGATGCGGGGTGGGGAGAAGGGCAGGTGCCTCCCTCTGCCTGTAGCTCTCGCAGATCTTTGCGTCTCTGGCGTCCCACAGTGCCCCCTAGTGAAGCATCGCTGCATTTGGCCGCAAGTCCATGTTAATGCTTGTGCTCAGTCGTGTCCAACTCTTTCTGACCCCATGGACTGTAGCCCGCCAGGTTCCTTTATCCATGAACTTTTCGCAGCAAGAATACTGCAGTGGGTTGCCATATCCTCCAAGGTATCTTCCCGACACAGGGATCGAACCCTCAACTTCTGTGTCTCCTGCATTGGTAGGCAGATTCTTCACCACTGCGCCGCCTGGGAAACCCATGAGTCCCCGACAAACCTCACCCGTCTGTCTGTCTCAGGGGACCTCTGGGGGACTTATACAGAGTCTTGCTTCAAAAGAGGCCACCAAAAGGGCCAGAATGCAGGGCTAAGCCTGGGTGACAAGGACACCAGGATGGAAGGATGATCTCCGGCTGATCATCCTTCCCTCTCTGGTTTCCCTGTCAGGCTGCCCTGACCGGTGGTCATGCTCACTGAGAAAAAAACTACTCCCAACTGGAGAAAGGGCAGACCTGCTTCGCTGAGTTCCACACCTGGATCTGTGGGAGCAAGTCCTGGGTCACCACAACCCAGGTTTAACCTGCCAGTGAACCAGACACCACAGCCCTGTGCTTCCGTGACACTCACGTGGCTTGCCCTAAGCCAAACAACCTTATCTAAGACGCCCCTCTCCGCTTACCTGCATGCTCCCCCTTAAGGAAACAGAAGACCCGGCTCCTTCTGCCCTCTGCTTCTCTTGGTGGCAAGCCAACACAGGCTCATCATCGGAATGCGTCAGAGATTTCACTGTAATGTCACCGAGGGTACTATCTCCAGGACACTGCACATCCCCCAGTCCCAAGGGCCTGGCTCAGGGACTGCAGAGGGAAGCCAGCACCCTTGAGCTGCAGGAGCAGAGCAGCAGGTTAACTAATACTGCCTGTGATGCCACCTTGGCTTTCAAAGTGAGTTCACGTCCATTATCCCATTGAATCCTGCCAGCAACGGAGGAAGGGGGCAGGGCAGGTGGCATCACCTCCATTTGAAAGATAATCAAAGCGGGCTCAGAGGTTAAGTGGGTTTTCCTGAGGACCCATGAGAATGCAGGCCTGAACACCAGCACTTTGCAGCTTGCTTCACCATACTCTCTGCCGTGCCTGGAGCTGCTGGGCAGGCTGCACACCCACCTGCTCCACCCCCCTGAACTGGCTCCAGGCTCCACAGAGCCGCAGGAGAACCCAGAGTCAAAGCCAGGCAAGCAAGAAGGAAGGAGCAAAAGGCTTTATTGATAAATATGCAGATATGTCTATACACAGGGACCTGCTGTGGGGCCACGACCAGGCTGCAGACCCCCCATCGCCAGGGTCACAGCCAGGAGATGGCCCTGTGCAGACCCCCAGCCACCACTGCCCAGCCACTGCCCCCTCTCTGCCAACTGTGCCGGGGGCTGGGAGAGGCAGAGGCCAGCCTCAGGCTCCTGGCCCCTGGGGGCTCACGTGTGATCCCCTCCCCTCCAGGGCACTGGCCCTGTGCCCAGAGCAGAGTCAGGGGAGGGAGACAGCAGCTGCTTCAGACCCTGAGCAGAAAACCGGAGTGAGCACAGCCATCAGCACCAGAGGACAGATCCGGGCTCCAGGAGCCTCTGGGCTGGCCCTCGTGGCTTGAACCTGCCTCGGGAGACAGAGACCAGGTGGAGGGCCCTGGTTGCCTTTTCTCTGACCAAGTTGGCAAGGCCGGTGTGCCGCGCACTGGTGGCCCGCGGTGTCCCCGGGAAACAGGGTCCTCTCAGGGCTTGCCCAGCAGCCATACACAAGAGGTGCCCCTGAAGGAAAGGACAGCTCTCAAAGGCAGCGGCAGGGTGGGGGGGCCTAGTGCTCCAGGCGGGAGGCCTCTCGGCCCTGCAGAGTGCCCCCTGGCCTCTCTGCCCAGGGGTCCATGGGCTCCTCAGTCCTGGGGCGGCGGGGGCTGGTTGATGATGACCTGGATGACAAAATCTTTCTGGATCTTGGTTTCCTGGAGCCGCGTGCGGTCTGTGAGCAGCTTTCCGGAGAAGAACCATCGTTGCCAGGATGGCTCGATGCCCTCCTGGGTGTGCAGCTGCCTCTTGAGCTGCCCCACCGTGTCGGGCAGGCTGGCACTGAGCCTCACGTCCTTGCCCGTGGAGAGGCGCACCTTCAGCGGGAACTCTCGGCGCACACTGGGGGTGGGCTCAGGGGGCTCCAGGCTCTCCTCTTCCGTGTGCTCCAGAAGCAGGTTCACGGGCGGCGACAGGCAGTAGATGGGGAGTTGGTAGCGATTGCCCAGCTCATCGTAGCATTCACAGAGGGTGCCTGTGGGAAAGGCAGGGCGGTCAGAGTTGGCTTGGGGACCCACTGATATGGATTAACTTGTGTCCCCTCCATCATATTCATACACTGAAGCCCTAACCCTCAGCACCACTGTACTTGGATGTTGGAGCCTATATGAGAGCAATTATGGTTAAGTGAGGTCATTTAGGTGGAGCCTTGATCCAGGGGGATTAGTGCCCTTATGAGAAGAGATACCAGAAAGCTCTCTCTCTGTTCTCCCACAATGAGGACTTAGTGAGCAGGTGGCATTTGCAAGCCAGGAAGACAGTTCTCACCAAAACCCAAATCAGCTGCCACTTTGATCTTGGGCTTCTCAGACTACATTTCTGTGGTGAGCCACCCAGTCTGCACTGTTTTGCTACAGCAGACTGAGCAGACAAATATATCTGTCATGGTCACCCCACAGTCCTCAAACCCACCCTACGGTCACGTCTTCCTTGTACAGCTGGCGGGGGCCCGAGGTAGAGTCAGGAAGACCTGGGCTGACATTCTGGCTCCACCAGGTCTGGCTCATTCAACCTTAGCAAATTACTTTTCATTTGTTCATTCAGCAACCCCTTCCTGAGCATATGTGATTGAAGTAGCATAAGCCCTGCTCTTCATGACTCATACCTAGGGGGGCTTCAATCTTTTTACTGGTACAATGTATTGCACGTAGTAATATATTTCCTGTATCTTAAGCACCTACTACATGCTGAGACTGGACTAAATGATGTTATCTGTATCTTGTTGAATCCTAACACCCATACTATGAGGGAAGTATCCCCACTTTATAACTGTTAAGTCACTTGGGTTTTAAATGTGAGAAGCTCAAGGTCACATAGTTAGGAAAGAGACACGGTTAAAACCCAGTTTCTGACTCTCTAGAGTTCCCACTGTTATTCTCTGCTTTGCACAGCCTCAGGGGCTGTTATGAACTTAAATGAAATGATGCAACAGAAGCTTCTAGCTTGGTGCCCATCATATAATAATACTCAACAGAAGGTTGGTACCTGAGGTGTGCTAGGATCCCAAAGGGCCCCAAGTAATCTTTAACTTGCTCTCATCACACTGCCCTGAGATGTGTTGTGTCTTTCCACACCCTCCTCAGGCAAGCAGGGGCTGTGTTCTCATTTTCTTGGTGTCCCACTCCTGGTCTATGCTCGTAACGGTTGCCTGAATGAACAAATGAGTAGCCACACTTGCCACCCACAGCCTGCATGGAAGCGCCTGACATGGGGCTGGCCACTGGCTCTCTTCCCCAACAGCCCCCTTGCTCTGGTGGAGATAGCCCCTGCCCTGCCCACTGACCATGGGGCAAGGTGATGCTGGCTCCATCCAGGATGGCCTGAGCCAGCTCGTGGTCGTTGGCCTCGGCCGCGTAGGCGGCAGCCTTGAGGGCATCCCAGATCTCCTTGCGGCCCTCGAAGGCGGGCGCCGTGTCCCAGAACTCATCCCTCTTGCTGCGCAGCTGCCCATCAGTCATTGGGTAGTCGCTCTTCCACTTCAGCCGCTCCTTCTTCAGGGGCTCGTTGCGTCCTGGGCAGGACAGAAGGGAGAAGCTCTGCATGTGGAAAGCGGACTGTGGTCCGCCCTCTCCCAGCCCAGCCTCCCTAGTCCTCACTGCTGTGGTCCCTGAGCATCTGGGTCTCTGGGTCCCTTCCTCGACTCAGGGAAGAGTCTGGAAACTGCGCAAACCCCACCTGGGGGTGAAAACCCCTTTTGTCAGCAAAGCATATACTGCCTTTATTGCTGCTGTTTAAGTCTTAATTTTATTCTCTTTCTTTGATTATAAAATTGCACGTGTTCAGTATTTTAAAAATCTGGAAAAAATGTAGTCGTGTCAAAAAACAAAAAAACAACTGCGACCATTTTCGGACCCAGCTTGTGCCAGATCACAGGCTAGGCATTTTAGACTCAAAACGACCCAGTAGATGGGGGAACTAAGACCCAGAGAGCTTGTCATTGGTCTAAAGCCCCACAGGTACCAATTTAACGCCAGGTTTTCTGAACCAGAAGGTCACTCTCTGACCACTGTCTGTACCGTGCTGCCACTGGAGAAAACTTACTCAAGAATTCCACCATTTAGAAGTGACCATTGCTGGGGCTTCCCTGGCAGCTCACTGGTAAAGAACCTGCCTGCCAACGCAGGGGACATGGGCTCAATTCCTGATCCAAGAAGATCCCACATGCTGTGGAGCAACTAAACCAACAGACTACAAGTAATGAGCCTATGCTCTAGAGGGTAGGAGCTGCAACGACTGAAGCCCAAGTGCCGTAGAGCCCGTGCTCTGCAGCGGGGACGCCACCGCAAAGAGAAGCCTGACCGCCACAAGCTAGAGCACTTCCCCTGCTCGCCGCAGCTACAGAAAGCCCACGCGGCAACGAAGACCCAGCACAGCCAAAAATAAATAAATATGATTTTTTAAAAAAAGAAGTAACCACTGCTGACACTCAGGCGCATTTCCCTTCAGCTCCCTTTCCTCACTTTTCTCAATAGAGCTGGAGTTCTAAATAGAGTTTTAAAAACAAAAAACAATTTATGTTAAAAATAATCCTTGCTATAGAAAAGGATTTAACTGTTTTTGTGCCAATACACAACCTGCTGTTTATTTCACACTTATATTATTGTCCAAGTATAGTCCCATGACTAAAAATAATTAACATTTATACGTCTTGTTACTAATATTCCACCATAAAGTTACAAAGAAGTTTTCTGAATGGTAACCAACCAACCAAAAAACCCCTGCAGCACTGGAAGAAGAAAGCAATTCTGTGAAATGTCACGATTCTTGTTACCCAGCCCCAAGTGACCCCCAAGACAACTCCGGACCCAGGTCAAGACTTGAGGGCAGAAGCATCCCTCAAAGGCTTTAGGAAGCTCAGTCATCTCAAAGCTGAAGGCAGAATGAGCCACACGGGCGAGGTCAAAAGCACTCAACTCCTGTTACGAGTCAGATCCTAGGAAGGATGGGGAACTAAAGCTGGGGCAGGAGCCCTGGGCTGGAGCAGAAGAGGGGCTCCTAAAGGGAAGAGGAAGACTTTCACTGTCTAACTGTGTGAAAGAAAACACACAAAGTGCTTCCAAACACTTCCAAAGTGCTTTTTGGAAGCACTTTACCTACATCATCCGGCTTCACCCTTCCAATGGCTTTAGGTGCTAGGTATTATTATTGCTATTTCACAGATAGTGGGCCAGGCAGAGAGACTGAATGACTTGGCCTGCAGTCACACGGTAAGTGACGACAGCGTGTGGGTCCCACCGCGGGTCACACTGAATCCACACACGGCCCTCCCGTGGGTGTGCCCTACCTGTGCAGACAGAAAACTCCAAAGCCAGATGTTTAATCTGAAGTGTTCCTGGGTTAGCACAAGGAAATGCAAATCCTCTTTGTAGGAAAACAACTTCAAACCAGGCCTCAAAGAATTCCCGAGATGAAGTTCCAAGAAAAATAAATAATAAGGTCATCGTTTTTTTTTTAATCACAACATACAAAGAAACAAGGCACTGTGAGCCCGAGCCAGCAAAAACAACAGGCAAGAGAATCAGACGCACAAAGACTTCAGATACGGGACTTACCAGACACAAGAGATGAAAACACCAAGTTTAAGAAACGAGAGCCTTAAAAATATGAACAGGGCACGGGAAAAACACCCACAAAACTATCGTCAGAAGTATTCTGTGAGAGCAGTAGAGGAGAAACACTGGACACTTTTCTTTACAACGGGCTATTGACAGACAGTGTTGGGACTACAGGTTCTCCATATACAAAAACATGAAACAGGATCCCTACCTCACACCCGCCGCAATAATCAAAGCCCAGGTGGATCAAAGGCTTAAGTGCGAACGCCAGAAAGGAGGCAGAAAGAAAGAGAGGATGACAGAACTGTTTACGTGTTTTGTTGTGGAGTTTTGGCCTGGAGGTGTTTCTGCCTGGATCAATCAAATCCCCTGCTTCACGATTTCTGATCCTTTTCTCTTTGGTCCTCTAGCATGGTGTCTCCCTAACAAGAGCTTTGGTCCCTCCAGATTCACAGGCTTTATGCAGTGACACCCTTGGGACCTCCAGCATGGTGTCTCCCTAACAAGAGCTTTGGTCCCTCCAGATTCACAGGCTTTATGCAGTGACACCCTTGGGACCTCCAGCATGGTGTCTCCCTAACAAGAGCTTTGGTCCCTCCAGATTCACAAGCTTTATGCAGTGACACCCTTGGGACCTCCAGCATATGGCACTTCTGCCCCTCCACCCAAGGACCCAGATGCCAGGACCTTTTAACTTCTTGAGCGCATTTCTATAGCTTTCCCGTCTCCTTCCTCTTTGCCAGATGTCACTGCCTCCTGGTCTCTATCTAACTGCTGCTCCTTCTGGGTAGAGGTCAGGCCCAGCTAATGGGCCACTCCTAATCTGCTGAGGGTTGAGAAAGCTTTGTCAGCACCGTCAAAATTGAGAGCATCTGGTTCTAAGACAGAGGTTTCCTAAAGAAGACAGAGACTAGGCTTTGTCTGGGACATCTGTTGTTTCTGCTCAGATCCTCTACCCCACCGCCACCCTTACTTACACGGTCAGGTTTTGATTTTGTCCCTGACAATTGAGGTTGTGACCTCAGGATATCTGAAGTGTAACTGTGTATGCATTCAGCTCACTCTAATATAAACACGCCCCCATGGTGTCACCTTTCAAAGTTGTCACCTGAGGAGGCCCCACGTGTCTGGAGGAGGCTTTGCTTGCATACCTGGCCCTCAGAGTCTCCTCCCCTCCACACAGAGAATAGCATGCTTTCCTGTCTGTGCTGTCAGAGACACACTTCTCATCCCAGGATGGACACGACGCCCGTGAGCCTCCCCAGGTATTAACTGCATCTGCATCACCCAAGACACAAAGGCTTAAAAATTCCTCACCCTGCACGCTGGTCCTTTTAGACTGAAAATACTAGAAAATATTAGAATAGGGCGCAGTGGTAGGAAGGGGGAGGGTTGAAAGGGCAGCAGGAGCCCAGCCTTCTCAGTCGGCACTGCACCTCTTCACCAGCAGGGGGCAGTCACAGCGCCTCTGGGCCAGGGGCTGGCTCCCTTTGCAGTCAATCAAACACAGCAACAAAGTACCCAGGAAAAGTTCGCCAGGTCCAAGGGAAGCACATGTAAGAGACATGACAAAATTGTCTGGATCCCTAAACACCAATGCTTACAATTTTAGACAAGATACAGACAAAACATAAAAGAAAGCTTTTACTCTAAACATACAAGCAAACTGATGATTAATATTTTAAATTTCATTTCCCTAATGTCTCATCATTAAAAATACTGGGCAGTGGAAAGGGTATGAACACTTTTATATGTGGTACAAATTGATACAAACTTTCTGGAGGGCATTCGCTATGTTACCAAAAGAACTTAAAAGTGTGCATTCCTTTGGCTCAGTAATCTGGTTTCTAAAATCAAAGTGGCTGTCCTGTCCGACTCTTTGCGACCCTGTGGACTATACAGTCCATGGAATTCTTTAGGCCAGAATACTAGAGTGGGTAGCCTTTCCCTTCTCCAGGGGATATTCCCAAACCAGGGATTGAACCCAGGTCTCCTGCACTGCAGGAGGATTCTTTACCAGCTGAGCCACAAGGGAAGCCCAAGAATACTGGAGTGAGGAATCTATCACTTCTCCAGTGGATCTTCTGGACCCAGGAATCGAATTGGGGTCTCCTGCATTGTAGGTGTATTCTTTACCAACTGAGCTATCAAGGAAGTCCTTAGTGTCTAAGAAAATATTCAAAGAAAATAATTACACGTGTGTGGTGGAAATTCATCTACAAAGCTATTTAGCTCAGACTGGTTTTCTAGAAATAAACTCAGTGCACAAGAGAGAGGCTACATCACATTTTTGCATCCCTGGCAGCCACTCTGATGGGGCAGGAGAAGGCTAAGTAGCATGGGGACAGGTCCTTGATATGGTGAGACACAGGTTAGAGAACAGCAAGTGCTCTGTGCTCCAGCTTTTATTTCTAAAAATATATGTAAAATTACATATATATATTAAAAAGACTGGAAGGATTTATACCAAAATGTTTGGTTATATCTGATTGGCGGTTACCAATGATTTTTCTTTTTTTTTGCTTCTATTTTCCAAGTTTCCAAAAATAAGCATTAATACTTTAGTAATAAGATAATGAAAATTATTAACAGTGAAAGCTGTTAACAAGGAAAAGGGGTACATAAAGTTCCGAGAAGAAGCCACAGAAAAGTAGGAAGAGTCTGGGACGCCAAGGGGTGGGGTTTGAGAGTGGTGGAGAACTGGAGAACCCAAGGCCCACGGCCTCTAGGATTTCAGTTCCTGGCAGCTCTGGGTGACTCTGTTCAGGGCCAGGCAGGCTCTGCTGGTTTCAGCAGCAGCAGCAGCATCTAGGGGCCTCTACTTGTGTCTCCACCTGTGCTAGTTAAGCTCCAGGTCAAAGACAGAGTAACAGAAATGGTCCTTATCCCCCGTGAAGTTGGCAAAAGAGATTAAGAAACATCACAAAATAAAAGATCAAGGTACCTGCTTGTCTGTGGAGGGACAAAATGCCCATGATAATCCTGGGTTTCTGTGATTGTGGTGGGCAGGGAACTGAGAAGAGAATGTAAGTTTCTCAGTAGAGGCAAAAGCTGGGGTCTTGCAGGGTAGCCTGAAACGCCACCGGTGTCAGGACCAGAGCTGGAGGGTGAGGCTGGGGTACACACTCAATTCTGATTGATGAATCCCACACCGAACACAGCAAAACAGAAGCGGAGCTGGCATGCTCATCCACACCCTAACATCAGCAAGTTCAACGGATTGCCTCCAGAGTCGCTGCTGAGAGCAGATTCAGAGGGTAAAGAAAGAAGAAAACAGAGGGCACGATGTCTGGGTCGGGGGAGGATAATGATGGTGGACGCTGTGGTTTGGCCAGATAATGAACGGTGTCTGGTGATATATCACCCCCAGGGGAGGGTACTGAAAGGAGAGTGGGAGAGAGAACATTAAAGGTCCTTTCCAATTTGCATAGAGCTGGAGTGCCTCTTGGAGAAGGCAATGGCAATGCACTCCAGTACTCTTGCCTGGAAAATCCCATGGACGGAGGAGCCTGGAAGGCTGCAGTCCATGGGATCACTAGGAGTCGGACACGACTGTAACTTTCAAGTAGACAACCTGAGCGACTTCACTTTCACTTTTCACTTTCATGCACTGGAGAAGGAAATGGCAACCCACTCCAGTGTTCTTGCCTGGAGAATCCCAGGGATGGCGGAGCCTGGTGTGCTGCCGTCTCCGGGGTCGCACAGAGTCGGACACAACTGAAGTGACTTAGCAGCAGCAGCAGCAGGAGTGCCTCTATGAGCGTGTGTGCACGCACGTGTGTGTGTGTGAGATTCACAGTGCTTAATTCAGAATAACTACACAAGAGGGGGTTCTCAAGAACCCATGGAAGGACAATGGGGCTGCTTCCTGGCTGCTTCCCTCTGAACCATCGTGGCCCAGCTTCTCAGCAAGGGTCTGACAAACGCGCAGTGAGCGGGGTGGGAGGCAGTGGAGGATCACAGCTGAGATCAGCAGAGGGCAGCGGGGGGACTGGGAGAAAGGCCTGCTGCGAGGCAAAATCAGGCAGTCCCTTCACTCGTTCATCTCAGACTCCAGGAGATCCTTATCGTGGCTTTGGGGATTGGCACCCCTGAGCCACTTGGGAGTGACACCAAGTCTGAGACCAGCCAAGGGAACCAGAGATTTCCCAGGACAGTCAGTCCACCCAAGCCGGGAAACAGCCCTATTTATACCTATGGCAATCCCCAAGCTCTATTTCCACACTCGTTTACCAAGCTCCAGCTCCAGGTCCCTGCTCCAAGGCTGGGGCCAGCAGTGTTTTCTCCAGAGGCACTGATTATGTGACAAGCCTGGGCGTGCTTGAGCTGGTGGGAGAGATGATGCTCCAGGCAGAAGGAGAAGGGACAAGGGCCTCCCCATCCCAACGGCCTGGGCTGCGATGGCCCTCTGACCAGGATGCAGACTCAAGTCTCTCCTCCCCTCCTCTTCCGCCCTGGCAGGCAGAGCAGGGCTGCAGGGGGCTGGAGAGACGTGGTTGAAGTGCTGCACCTGGCAGAGGGGATAAGAGGCCCAAAAGAACAGTGGGCCCAGAAAAGGATCAGCCTGGCCAGGAAGGGTGCAGGCAGGGGAAGCGCAGCCCAGGTAATCCCTTCAGGAAGCACGGTATTTATAGTCAGCCTTAACCTAGGATGACCCTCAGAGCCTGGGTAACCTTCGAAAGGAAAGTGCTGGCCCAGCTCTGCTCAGCTGGGGCCTCCCCACGTGGCCTCTTTACAGCCTGGGCCCATCTTCCCCATTCATTCCCTCAGGCCCAGCTCCAGGCTTCAGGGAGGGAATGGGATGGGGCCAGTTGCTAAGTGACACCCCAGGTTTCCTAAACTGCAACCCTTCCTAGGACACGTCTGGTCTCAGGGGTCCTGGGCAGGGTTGAAGGATTCAAGGCTCCTCTGGGAGCCCTGAACTCAGCTCTGTGATGGCACCCTGCCTGGGGCAACTGCAGTTCCCTGAGATGGTCCAGTCTTCTCCTATGAGGCTGGGACCACCTCAAATTCATCACTGGGATCCTGGGGGCAGGCACACTAGCAGGTCTCAGCCACTGTTTGCCCAATGCGTGAGTGAATGAAGTGAAAGAGCTGTTGAGGAAAAACGGGAGGAACTGGGGAGGCAGAGGCCAGATCAGAGATGGGGGAGCAGAAGGAATTTGCTAGAAGAAATCCCAGGAAGGGAGAGAGGTGAAAGACAGAGGGTGGCAGGCCAGGAGGGACAAAAACAGTTCCTGAGGTGTACAGCGAGAAAACCCGCTGGAGGATGGGGGCCTGGATGTCAGAAACTATGCCCAGTGAGGGCCTGGAGCCTGCGTGGCAATGGGAGAGACGCAAGTGCAGCCAAGGAAAATAAACTTACCCAGAGGCCCCCTGCTTGGGTGTGGACAAGGGGGCACACAGAATCGTGGAGACAGGGCATGCTTTCACTGCGCTTGCCCACAGCGCACACATTTACTGGGCTGTGCTCAGGGGAGCAGGCCCTGCGTCTGCTCTCCGCTCTGTGCCCCCAGCCCCAGGGCCCCTGGCAGCAGGGCCAGGCAAGGCAAAAAGAACCATCCCATGCTGAGCTGGGATCAACTCTCACCCTGACCTGAGCTGACTTCCCCCAGCTGCCCCCCATCCCATTTCCCGAGGGAAAAATTGGCCTTTCTGAGCTCTACAAACAGAACCCCCAAGTCCCTAGGGCCTACTCTGGGATCCAGGCTGCCATACAACCAACAGCTCCTTTTCTGGGGCTGGCTAGGGAAGAATGATGTATTTCATAAGCAGAGTTAGCACATCAGGTGTTTCAGAAATGAGAGTAGTTCTGCTTGTTTTAAGTTCATATGAATTAAAAAAGAAAAAACCAAAACCTCAAAACCCAGCCTGTTCCTTTCTTAGAGTTAATATATTCCCATCCTCATCACGTGCTGATTTCTACTCCCAGGTGTAACAAAGTCCTGGCCTGAATGTGAACAGCCCCAGGATTACTGGCTCTAGGAGGAACCTAATTACAGATGATTGTGAGTTATCAGACACTTTAGCAAAGACTCCCTCCCCAATCTGACTACTCACGTATGAATGGGGGCTTCAGAGATGGACAGTGTGGGTTATTGACCACCTGTGTGAGTGCAGGGACCCACCTCATCACTCTAAGCCTCAGTGTTCCCATCTGTGAAGAGGACGTAACTGCCACCTCATGGGATTGCTCTAAGGATTACAGAGACCACTCTGCCTAGTACTTAGTAAAAGACAGTAACTATTGTAATTAGTAATCAAGCCAAGTCAGTAATGCTCATCTCCTTTATGCAATGAACAGAATGAAACGTTATCATCTTTTTTTCCATAAAGTTGCTGTGATTTTGAAAAGTTTGAAAACTCCTGCTATAGGGAACTCCTGGTCTCTCTCGTCCTGTGCAGGAGGATGCAGGGGGTTAAATGAGGTTAAGCTTGACAGGGACAAAGAGAGGGTCTGATGGATGCTCGCTTCCCTGTGCAGGTGCACAGCATAGGGTCAGCACTTCTCCTGGGGCAGGAGAGTGAGGATGGCGGCTAATAAATAAAACAGGAACTCCCCAGAGGTTGCTGGAAAGGTCTCCGGTACCTGGCCAGCTCCCCTTGCTACTTCAGGACTCTAGAGAGGAGAGACAGGTCACCTCTGCCACCGCTTTCCACAGCCCCGTAGTCAGGGAGGGAGGGTCCCTGCAGCGAGGATCCACATCAGCGTCAGCTTGGCAGCCGGGTGCCTAGAGGCCTGACTTCTGACACCCAAGACTCGGTCGCCCTGGATGTCAGCTGCCACCGGTGCTTCACTCACACCTGTGCCACTCCATCAGGCTGGGCCCCCTGAGCCTGGCAGAATCCTGAAGCCAGGAGTGACCTTAAAGTCATTTACCCAAGATTCTTCATTCTACAGGTGAGGATGAGGCTCTGGGGGATCATGTGACCTGTTCCAGACCCCCCACAGCCTTTGCCTGTGTGCATGTCAAGGTGGGGGGTTCGAGGGGTAGGTAAACTGTTTCTAGCACACCACTCCACTGCCAGTGAAAGCTGAATTATAACTACAACATGAAAACATCGAGAGTGTGATCCAAAGATAATGAATACTCTGATAGGAAAAGCAGCGAGCAGAACACACTTCAGGAACAAGACTGGAGGAGCTAGGAGGCGGTCTGACCTTTCCTGTCCTCACCAGGAAAGAAAGGACTCTAAGAGCTGGGCCCTCCCAGGACACCAGGGCCTGACACGGCATCCACAGCTCCTGCGGGCTTGACAGAAACACAGACTTGGGCACTAGCCCAAGATTCTAAGTCCGCATGGTTGGTTGGGGCTCAGTGGTGCAGACTAGGGGCAATTCAGATTCTGCGGGCACTTCCGGACATGCTCACTGCCAGGAGGAAACCTATTCCAGTGTCGAATGGATCAAGCGGTTAGAAAGAAAGTGTTACAGTCACCCCTCACTGAGCACCAACTAAGGAGCGGGCAGGAGGACAGAGAAACACAGACTGAAGGTCAAGGTGCTAGAGGCAGAGAGACTGGGCTTTAAACATCAGCCCTGACATAAATCAGTGGCGTGACCTTGGGTAAATGCCTTAAACTTTCTAGCTTCCCCTTCTGAGAAGCAGGGAGTTAATTACAGCCCACTTCTTAGGGAGGTTGGGAAGACTGAAAATATATACATATGTATTCATTAGCTAATAGGCTCAAGAAGATTATATATAATAAATCAACTGACCTAAGCCTCCACACCCGAGGTGCAGTCTTCCTAGGACCATAGCTCTAGCTCCCTCCACCTGAAGACTAAGACACACACCAGCTCCACACTGGCTAGAGGAGGCTTTACTCCTGTCACTGTACTTGGTTTTGCCATTATTGTTATTAAGCCACCAGCTCTACTCTAGAATGGCACGGAATAAGTCACCACCCCATCACAGGGTGACACTTTGCTCTTCTCCAGACTCAAGAGTCCTCTTCCCTCTGCTGTTACTCCAGCTTCTTTTTCTTTCCGTCCACCCTCCACTCAGCTAGCCAGTCCACCTAACAGCCCATGGAGGTGTGCCCAGCGCCAGGTGCCCCCGGGGTCCTGGCTTCCTCCGCCAAGCACCAGTCCCTCCGCCTCCACGGCAAGCACAACGGCAAATCTGCCCAGCACTGCTGCGGCTACAGCTAGAAGAGACCCCACGACCCTTCCGCAGGCTGCGGCTCTATTCTCCCGTTCATTTACAGTCCACACCTGTCTTTCCTTCAGGCCTGTCTTAAGTGGGTGAACTTGGAGTCAGAAGGCCTAGGTCTGTTTCCACACTGGCCTGTGCCAGCCCTTCACTCTCTGCGCACACCTGCCCAATTCTGTGCACCTCAGAGATGCTGAGAGGCCCTGGGGAGCTTCGGTGAGAAGTGCCTGGGTCAAGTGTGAGGTGCACACAGATGCTGGACACCCCTGAGATCTGGAAATCCACCTTTTTCCAGCTCACCCACTTTCTCACACGGCGAAGTTCAGGGCCCACAACATTCTGCTTGTGGAGCAACAGAGGACTCCTCATCTGAGCACGTCCCTTCTCCTCCAGAGCCTGGCTCAGGCCTTGTAGGCAGATAGCCGGGCCTGACTCATTGTTTCCCCTTCCTCCTCTACTGCCTGTGAATCATGGACCGGGTCAGGCCAGCATCCTCCCTGGTTTCCTTCCCATGCTCTGCCTGCTCCTGACCTCCATCCAACAGGACAGAGCTTCCCTCCGGGCCCACACGCACCTCACCCCTGGCCCTGTGGGGTGTGAGCCTCCCACACCGGGCCCTGAGTCACAGGTTGCTTTCCTTGTGTGCATGTCACCTGCACACGGTTCTGTCCCCTTGCAACTTGGCCGTCAGCTCCTGGAGGGCAGCCTCTCGAGAGGCAACAACACAGCACGTCAAGTCCAAAACCTGGCTGCCTGGGCCTCAGGATTCTGGTTGAGTTGCCTGGGGTAGGGCCCAGCATCAGAGGGGTTTAAAGGCTCTCCAGGCGCTTCTCATATGTGACCAGGGCTGAGAAGCACTGATCTGGAACTAGGCCGACAGCCTGACTGGCTGCTTTGACTGTTTAATGAGGCCTCTGAGAGGGCCTGGCAGGGGGGTGCTCGGGGGAACCCCAGGCCTGCCTGAGCTGACCATCTGGACTGTCCTTTGAAGGCTCATAGCCAGAACTGGCCATAAGGCAAGGAGCAGAGGGCTCAGGGGACCCTGTGCCTTGGGAAATCCAGCTTCACAAGCCCCTCTTTGCAGAAAGGAGTGGGTAAGCCAAAATGAGAGGCCCAGGGTGGGGCTCTGGAGTCACATAGCCCTGGACTAGCTGCCTCACTCTCCTTACCAACAAGGAGGGCCCTTCCTCTCCACTCTGCTCAGCCCGAGGCCTGCTCTCTCATGCCTGTGTGACCAGCACCCAGATACCCGCTTCTGTAGGGACTCAGGCTGAGCCACAGACTTTTGGATAGAAAACGTGCAGCTCCAAGGCACTGGGGGACAGTGGGAGAGCAGAGGGAGGGAGGTCCTGTTTCCTAACAAAACCCCCCACCCTCTCCCCAGCTGCTCTGGGCAAGGAGGGAAAAACCTGACTCATCAATGCTGTGTGACTCACAGGCCGACAAAACTCACTCGCCAGATGGGCAGGGACAAGAGCTTGCTGCTCCCACCACCACTGGGGGCCGTGGGCAGGTAAAGCCCGTCCCTCTATCCCTGCCCACCGCCAGCTGCCAGGCCTGAGTGGCTGGCCTGGTAAGAGTACCTTGCTCGGCTTGGCCCCCTGACAGCCACACCCTCTCGTGGCTGGTTCGGTACTAGCAAGGGGCAAGGCCGGGAAGGGGAGAGAGCTCAGAAGGTCTGGAATATAGAGAGGTGGCTTGTGTGAGCCCAGGTAGTTGAGCCTCTGGACCAGTTTCCACAGCCATGAGATGGGAGCCATGACGTCCACCATAAAGAGCCAGTGTAAGGATTAGGCAGGCACTGTGTGTAATCTAGTGTTGTGTGAGGACCTAAAAAATGGCAGTGATTATTATTAGTCATGTTAAGTACTCGATTTAGGGTTATAAAGAGATTTTTTTTATAAAGAGTTTTTTTAAAACATCATTTTAATTAATCCTTACAATAACCTTGCCTGGCAAGTGTTATTACTCCCATCTTACAAATGAGAACACTGAGGTTCAGGGACTCTGGAAGAGTGGTAGGAATCCACCGAGTGGCTTCAGATCCCTTCACTTTCAGCCCAGTGCCTGTCCCAGACCCTGTCCTGTTCTACATGCGTGCCACGTCCCCAGGGCTGTGAGAAGGCCCTGGCTGGGGCTGGGAGGGGGAAGGGGAGATGACCCCCTCTTTCCTCTGACACGCACAGCTGACAGGCACAGAAGCCGCTCTGCCTCCAGCCAGGAGGGAAGGCCCAGCTGGTGGCACCACTGACCAGCCCTGTGTGCTGTGCGGCATCGCTGCCAGCCCTGCCCTGCCTCCCACTCCGCCTGGCTTGACTCTAATGCATGTGGTGCCTCCGGAAATTCAGTCGTTGATGACCATGTGTGTGTTGGCCTCCATGCCAGGCTGAGAACTCTTCAAGGCAGCACCTGGTCTCGTTAGTGCTGGCATCTGAATGCCCAGCCCGGAGCCGGCTAAGCAGCTCAGTCAGGTTGCCAAAAGCCTCAGACTCCAGGTCTGAGATGGGACCCCAGCTCTGCCACTTACTTGCTTGACTTGGGTATGTTATTCACCCTTTAAGAACCTCAGTTTCCTCATCTGGAAAATGGGGATAATAACAGCTACCCTTACAGCATTACAATGAGAGCTATGGTAAATACCAGGAGATTAATAACCATGGCTTACATGTACTAACTTTTTATCATATGTCAGACACTGTTCTAAGCCTTTACATGTGCTAAGTCACCTAATCCAAAGGTCACACAACTAGGTGGTGGGCCAACTCTGAAACCCCCGGAAGCTTCGACCTTCTCCTGAGTGTTGAGGGCTTGGGAGGTTGTGAAAGTTCATCATGGGAGCTACTCCAGCAGATGCTCAGAAAGTATTTCTGAGCCGAATCGATGAACAAACCTCCTTGGGTCTAATTTCGCTTCCACAAACATTTATCACTGAGTCCTATTCTGTGTACAGCCAAGCTGAGTTATTTGAAGTTCCTGTGAAACATAAAGTAAAAAAAGAAAAACAATTTTTTTTTTTTTTAAAGCAAGGAGCTGGTAATGGGATCCAGATTGCCAGAGTCAGAGGCAGGGGCCCAACCCGGGAAGTTCCCCCAGCCCCTCCCCTTCCTCAGAGAAGGTTCCAGTTGGAAGGCCCTGGCCCTTCAGGAGGAGAGAAGACGGAAATGGCTGAAGGTGCCGACTGCAGCGGCCTCCAGGGAGCCCCTGCGGGTGGCTGTGTGGAAGGGCCTCTGGGCACCCAGGCACCTCCGGCTGTTTGTTTGTTTTGGCAACGCCTGAGGAGGCAGTGGGTCGGGGGCAGGGAGCTCCCAGGGGCTGAGGGCCTCCAGGGGTGGGCCTGGCGCTTGTGCGGAGTGCAGGAGAGGCAGGGCCCATCCTCCCACACAGCACAGCCCGCCCTTGGCCAGGCCGCAAGGGCAGGCCCCCAAGTTAAACAAGGAGAGGGCGCCTCGACCAGCTCCAGGGAAGCTCTTCTCTAACCAGCAAAACCCTCATTTCAGAGAAAAGACTGAATGATTTTCAGAGAAGCTCACTTACCATGGGAGGCAGGTAAAGTGGAGCTGATGGGGGCGCGTCGGAGAGAACACGGATACAACAAATCGCACGCCCACCCTCCCCCGACAGCCCCCAGGAATCCCAGGCTGTAGTTCCTACCCTCACCGCCCATGGGCCCTCTTGGGGACAGACCCCCTTCACCTGCAGAGCAGCTCCTGACTCGGCTCTGAAGGCTGCACACCTTGGCCCCAAGACCACCTGGTTGGTTCAGCCGCTGTGGCCTGGGGCAGGTCATCTCCCTGCAGGCTCCCATCTGGAAAATGAGGCAGCTGGACCTCTGGATCTAAGATTCAACCCAATCCACTTGTGGACAGACCTGTGCGGGGCTCACAAGGGGCACAAAGACAGCTTACAGCAAGAGCCTGGCCCTCCAAAAACTCATGGCTCCCACCCAACACTGCAAAGCAGACCACACGTGCAATCGTGCACCCATGCACACAAGAGCTACAACAGTCGGTGCACAAAATGCTGCAAGACTGGCAGGGGAGACAGACTCTCAAACACCCACAGGACCCCCACTAAAGTGGAAATGGCTCAGTCTCACACATGGCTGACCGCCAGCGCCAGGCAGCGTGCAACCCCGGGGAGCGGGACTCGAGCTTCCATCGTCTCCTGGTCAGGGCTGAATCACACTAATGATGCACACTGAGCCTTCCTCGTTTGGGGACACATTATGTTCACATTCCTTATTTTGAAAACACTTGAATGCATAATTTAGGAAACTCTTGTAGTGTGTTACTCTGCAGCACATTTAAAAAATATAAACAAATACATGATAAATAACTGATCCACGCAACTTTTGTTCAAAGAAATCCTGACTCCCACATAAGGCAAACTGGTCCGTACTAGGGCAGAGAGAGGTGTATGGACAGTGTATACCAGAGCCCACACCCTGACAACCAGACCTTGTTTATGCATCTGTCAAAGGGGTGGGCAGGAGCCGGGTTAGAACATTTTCACATGCCAGCCGCTTCCATCTCTGACCCTGTGACAAGGACTCTGGAAATAAGCAGGCCCCAGTGGGCTGGGAGGTCAGCACAGGGGCACGTCTCACCCTCATCCTTGCATCTCAGACTTTCCATCTCTTCTCCCTGAATATACAGACCCCCTTTGAGCTCCACTGCTGCCAGGGAAAGAGGCAGCTTCCAAGCTCTGGGCCTCAGTTTCCCTCTGGGGTTACAGCAGTGGCGGTGCTTGCGAACCGTCCCTGAAGGAAGATCCAGATACAAGAGAACCGGCCACACGGACAGCCTCCAGGCTGTCTGGAGCTTGTCAGCCCCTGTTCGTGCTTGCTTTCTCCCCGGCCCCTGATGCGACAAGCCTGGCCTGGGAGCAGCCCAGCTGGCCCACACCCAAGTTCACAGGACCCTGCCACCCCACCCCCAAAAGTAACCCAATTCTTCCCGGTCAAGTGACAGCTGGAGGTGGGGCTAGGGAGCCCTAAAGCGGGAGAGGGCAACGGTTACTGGCTCCCAGGCCGCTGAGGCCCAGACTAAAGGGTCGTGGCCTAGATTCATTTCAACACGACTCTGCACACCCACCGTGTTCCAGATCCTACCCGACACTGAGGGGCCTGAGATTGTGAGGATGATATTTTCATGACCCTGAGGTTTAAACAGCACCTCCTAGGAGAGGCTTTCCCTGCTGCCCTAACTAGGGTGGGCTTCTCCCAACCCCCTGCCCCGTCCCAGTCTCTCCTCTCCTAAGTGGTGCGATCCCCGTTCTCTGGTGGTGAGTGTACTTCTCTGTCTGTCTGTCTCCCATCAGAACACCAGCCACTCACAGGCAGGGACCTGGCCTCTCCTTCACAGTGGCACCTGGCACCTCACACATATAGGTCCTCGGTACTAGCTGAATGAATGAATGAGTGAACAAATGAAGGAATGACTACACAGCCAGACAAGCCAGAAGCAACATAGACTCAGAAGGCGGTGGGGAAGCAAAGGAGACGATGAGCACATCCGAGAGGCTCCATGGAGGAGATACAATGCTGAGAACTTGGCCTTGAAGTGGGTGACAGAGGGGTCCAAGGGGAAGGTACAGAAGCAACAAAGGCCTGGAGTCATGCTGGAATAGCGAGTGCTGGGCAGCAAGACAGGCTGAAGTCCGATGAGTCCACCCACGCCCCGATGGGTACCCTCTCCCGGGCCCACTGTCCTCCCACCCAATACTGCTCTTCACTCTTTGTTGACAAGGTCAGCACTACAGAAATATCCGAACACCAGCTGCAGTGTGGTAAGCAGGGGTCATTTCTAAAACAAACTCTAGTTGTCTCCTGCTTTCTTTTCCAGTGCCCACCCCTGGCTAACTGGTTCCGGTTCTACACAGCCATGCCACCACTGGGGGACTGTGGAGCAACCCCCAACCTTGTCATGACAGAGACCTCTTATTACCCTCCCCCACAAGCCTCCAAAGAATTTCTCTCCAACTACATTTAGACTATATTTTTTCTAATGGAAATGCTAAGACATCTGTCAATTACAGCTTCTGATCTGTATATGTAAATGAGTGGCTCATGGAGCTGATAGAATTCCAGCCCAGAAAAGATGCTTTGCTCAATTCTAGAAGGTTGTGATGCTTTTGTGACTCAGTTATTTGAGGTCAAGAGATGGGCCAGGAACAGAAGAGGTGAGAGGCATGGTAAGAAAGAGGAAGCATGGGCAGAAAAACCACTGGCCCCACCTCTAGATCTAGATGGGACTTCTCCACTGCTCACACAGTTCTAGTCAAGGCAAGAGGAGCCTGGGGCACAAGCTGGGAGGGGAGGCTAGTAGGAAATTCTAGCCAATCCAAGGCTTTCAACACAGAGTTTTAGATCTTGGGCTGTGCTGTGCTTACTCGCTCAGTTGTGTCTGAGTCTTTGCAACCGTAGCCTGTCAGGCTTCTCTGTCCATGGGATTCTTCAGGCAAGAATACTAGAGTGGGTTGCCATGTCCTCCTCCAGAGGATCTTCCCAACCCAGGGATTGAACCCAGGTCTCCCGCATTGCAGGTGGATTCTTTATTGACTGAGCCACCAGGGAAGCCCTGACTTCTATGCAAATTGGTACAAATTGGTGTGTTATGGGGGGCGGGAATCAAGGAAGACTGTGAGCTTGACACCATTTTTCCGGGTAAAGGTCTAGAGTTGGAATAACTAACTGCTAGGGGTAGGTGGTGGTCCTCAGAGGCTGTGTGCTTCCCAAGATAACAGGCACCTTTAAATAAGCCCAAGTTTATAAAGATAGTACTAGCACGGGCAGGCAAAAAATATCTGGGGGATACACACCAATTTTTCTACCAGTGGGATGTGGTGATGGGCCTTTAACTTTCTAGAATATATATTTGTATATGCATTGACTTTAAAAAAAAAACAAGGTTCTTGTTGTGTGTCTATGTGTTTTAAGCTTTTAAGTGTGGTTTGGTAGAAAACTTTATAAGCCTTATGGGGAAAGGCAGTAAAAGATCCTTGTCACGACAAGGCAGAAACAGCTCAGTCAAGAGTTAGGGCGTCTTCTGCCCCAAGGCACCTCTAAGGAAAGAGTCTTTCTCTTTCTGTCCTGTATCGATAAAGCTCTTGTTTACACCACTTCATAGGAGTTGCACTACAAACAAACTCTAAGGGCAGGGCTGGGCCTTACCCATCTCAAGAGCTCCAGGGCCCAGGCCAGTGCCTGGCACACAACAGGAGCTCAATAAAGGCTGAGAGAAGGATGACATGGTGGGACACAGCTCAGGTCTTCTGGGAGGAGATGAGGGTGAGAGTGGAGAGGGGACAACAGAGAGGATCTGCCCAAAGGCAGAAAACACCCGACTTCCCAGTGGAGCCACCCTCAGGCCTTGGTCTTAGGTAAAGGCCGACAGCTGGGTGACCAGGAGGGCTGTAGCCGGCCCTGCCTGCAGGGTTTCCCAGAGGAGAAGGCTGCAGGGCCTGACCTATCTCTGGCAGCTGGGCCATGGCCCACAGCACCTGCCCTGCCTGAGACCAGTCTGACGAGGACTGCAGATCTGTGTCAAGCAAGAGCTGACTCAGACTTGAGGGGACAGGTTAGACCTCATTCCCTCAGGTGTGCTCCACTATCCCGAGGCTGGCCAGGAATAGCCTTCTCATCCCCTTCCCCACCTCCATCCACCCCCACCCACCACCCTCCAGGGCAGAGGAGAAAGGCAGGCTCCCAGGGGAGCTAAAACCCAGAAGAAAGCAGGCCCGTGGGAAGGCTCCCTGGCATACAGGATGCAGCTGGCAGCTGGGTGCTAGGAGACCACCTGTTTTGCCCCAAGCCTCCCCCCTGCCATGGATCATGCCGACAGGCTGTGGCAGTGGGGAGAGGAGGCAGCAAACCCGGGGCAGCGGGAGGTATCTGTTTTCAGCACAGTCACTAAAGGGACAGGGAGAGAGCCCTGTGGGCTGGACTCTCGGGTGCTGGAACAGGCATCCTCTCAGTTTCAACTCAGCTGGGGTCAAGAACTGCTGAGGCCGGCAGCCTTGTGCGGGGGATGCTATTTGCTTGCGGGTGAGCATCCTGTCGCCGTGGTGACCCAGGGAAGCACCAGGCAGGAGGCCAGCCACAAGGCCAGGAGCAGAGCCCTCCCTGCTGTAGCCTGGCCTTGACCTTTCCAGCTAGGAAAGCAGGTTCGAGGCACTTTTCCACCTTCCCTGGACCTGATCATGGCCTGTGTGGACTGTAAAGATGCATGAGACTTCATCCTTCCCTCAGGAGAGCACAAGACATGCCCAGAACAAGAGCACAAAGTCAGAGAGGGATCAAAACCATAAGAGGTACGGACAGGACCATCAGGGCTTTAAAGGAAAGAAAGAGCTCACCTTGATGGAGGACATACAGGGAAAAAGACTCAAAAAGGCTCTGGGAAGAAGATGGCATTAGATAACAAACAAGCAAAGACCACCCCTCACCCCCACCCCCACCCCCACCCCCGTGGACAACCCCAGCAGCTAGGTTAGCTCCAGAGTCAAGAGATTACAAACCAAGAGCTTCTTGGTTCAGGGTACTCCCTCCAGTTGGCTGCTTTCCTCGACCCAGTCTGCTTTCCTCGACCCAGTCGGTCCCCTGCTACCTGCTCCCCAACTGTCTCACCTTCCTAGCCCTCAGAGTCCCACCTGGCTGCCCCTCCCTGCCTCACACTTAGCAGGTGGCTCTCAACCCAGCCCCCAGTATCACCATGTCCCTACTGGCCTTGATCCCCAGGTCTGTGGCCTCACCTCTGGCCCAGCCCAGCTCAGCTTTTCTGTCCTGGACCTATTTGGAGACTACCTTGTGGTGGCCAATTCTTACCCCAAATCCCACTACGTTCCTCAACCTGGAGACCTGGGATGACAAGGCAGCCTGCTCCAGACCTAGGGAGTGTCTACAGCAGTTTCCAAGGTCCCCGGAGCGGGTGCTCAGAAAGGGTTAAAGCGTTGGGTTCTAGACCCAGAGTCAGAATTGGTCCCAGGAGCCCAGGGAATGCTGCAGCCCAGGACGGACCCCAGGACCTGCCATGGTGAGCACAACCAGGACTCCTTTGTCTAACCGCCCTTCTCACTCCTTATGTTGTTTAAAAGATGACATATGCAGAACTTCCCTGCAGGGAGGCGGGGAGGCGGTCCAGTGGTTAAAATCCTGCTTCCAATGCAGGGGACCCAGGTTCAACCCCTGGTTGGGGAACTGGGATCTCACAGGCCGCAGGGCAACTAAGCCTGGGCACTGTCACTCCCAAGCCCACAGCCACGGCCAGAGAGGAGCCCACGCGCTGCCGCACAAGACCCCTCACCTGAAGCAACAAATCAGTGAATGAAATGTAAAACATTTAAAAAGTAAATGACTTTAAATAAAAGTGACATATGCTACATAGAGAAAAAGTACACAATAAAACAAAAAGAAAAAAAATTAAAGTCACCCAGATCCTGACACCCAGCAATAACTGGCAATAACACATTGAGGAATTCTCTCCGCTCCTCTCAGTGCACACACGTATCGCAGGGACACGGAGCATGTACAACCCAAACTCACACCATTAGTACGTCCTTGGTCCTGTTTTTATTTTAAGCTAGAAAGCCAGTGATTTGCAGCCCCTGCTGCTCACCAGATTCACCTGTGGAAGCTCTATAAAAAGGCAGATGCCCTGGGGTCCACCCTATGAGATCAACTCAGGAAATAAAGGAAATCCAGAATTAATGAGACACTTCCCCAAAATCCCACTGTTTTTGTTTCACACAGAATCATTCAGTAAATATTTATGGGGTATTTGCTACACGTTTAGCACTGTACAGAATGTATTTCTTCATAACAAAAAACTTACATCATTCTCCATTCATTCATTCATTCACTCATTCAAGAAAATGTATCGAGCTTCTCCTATGTAGCAGACGCCACGCTGGGGAGCAGAGACATCAAGTCGATGAGACAGGCTCTCAAGGTCAGAGCTGGTGAGGGAGACAGAAATGCAAGGAGATAGGAGAAACCAACGTAGACACAAATGCAAGAACTGTGATCGCACAGGGTCACGGGAGCACGGGAGATGGGGTCTCTCAGTCAATGAGAGGTCCCGAAGTCCGGTCCAAGTCCAGGGATGGGTCAGCAGGGCTTGTGGGAGTGAGCCAGGCAGAGGAAGCAAGGGGAGCAAGGGGAGCAAGGGCCTGGAGGTGAGCAGGGTTTGGGGAAGCACAAGCAGTGCTGCCAGAGGGCGACATGCAAGGCGGGGGCGACATACAAGGCACAGCGGAGGTGAGGACAGGCCATGGAAGGTCTAAGGCCAGGGCAGGCATTATCTTCAAGAGCTACAAGAACCCAGAAGAGATGCTGGAGAAGAAGGACCTGCATTTTGGAATCCATGCATAGGGTGGGTCTGAGGGGAAGAAGGCCGCTGCATTAGCTCATGAGAGAAAACAAAGGCCTGGGCTCCAGCTTATGGAGGGTCTGTTTTGTGACAGGCAGAGTCTTGGTGAGATGGAGATGAGGGGTGGATTTCAGAGGTACTTAAGTCACACATACAGATAATTTCTTATTTTTCATATTGGCACGAGTCTTCATACATAAAGCTTTGCACATACTTTGGCTTCCTTTCCTATGATAAAACGTCCTTGTGGAATTTCTAGGTTAAACGTAGGGATATCTCTAAGGTACGTGGCTACCTTTTGCCAAATTGCTTTCCAGAAAGACTGCATCAATTTTCACTTCCACCAGTGAAGTGCACAAGAGTGCTTATTAGACCCTCTTTGGCCTTCAAAAAAGGAAAGCAGAGGTCAGCTCACATCCATTCCGCTACTAGGAATGAAGACTTGCCAGAGATTGAGTTTCTGCTCGGCTCTGAACAAAAATGACTGCACCCAGGCAAGGTTTCTGGGCTGCACCAATGGGGCACAGGCTGAAGGGTATACTGCCCTGGACCTGGGGCAGGACCAGGTAAGGGGCACTCTCTCCTTGCTCCAACCCTTCTTCCTGCTGCCAGAATCTCCAGTGGCTGTGTCACTCCCCTGCTCAGAACCTTTCCTTTGCTTTTCACCACCTCCAAAATAAAAGCCAAACTCTTCAGCATGGAAATCAAGGTTTCTCAGGAATCTGATCTTCAACACACATTTCTGTTCATTCATTTATTCATTCAACAAACATCTGAATACCTGCTATTTGCCAGGGACTAGACAAAACAAAATCCTTGCACTCATGGGGCTTACACTTTACTGGGAGAGACAGACAATGCACAGGTCAGTATAGATGTGCCCGGCATTTATACGTGTTATGCTCAAAATAAAGCAGAAGAATAAAATCAGGAGAAGAGGCACAACTGTAGAAAGGGTGGCCAGGGAAGGCAGGTGCAAGGAGCGGGTGCAGAGGCCAAAATGGAGCAAGGAGTGAGCCATGTGGACATCTGGACTCCCCGTCTCCCCAGTATGCTCATACCACCCCCAGGCTGGTGACCCTGCCCAGGTTTCCAAGTCTGCATGCCTTCTCTCTTGGACTTCACTCTTGAAGATCCCCTCCTCCTCCCCTCCCTTTCCTTCAGTTGAAACTGAAACCTCCTGTGCCTGGCTCCAACGTCACCCCTTCCGAGAAGTCCTCCTCATTCCCCAAGCCAGCCCTGATCCCAGCACTTCACTTCCATCTAGTCCACAAGACTGTGAGCATACGGAGGCCACGCCTAGTCCTTTAACTTTGCATCTGCAGCACCTTGCACACAAGAACAAGAGAACCTCTGTGTTGGCACTTACAGACTGGCTCCACACTTGCCCTCTCCAGGTGACACCAAGTTGCTAAAAGGCAGGAATCGCCTTACTCAGCTTCTGGTTCACCCAGTTTGTGCAGCACTGAGTCTGGTGCACAGATGTTTGCCAAGCAGGGAGGCATGTGTGCAAGTTATCAAAGAGATCTGGCACATTACAGGCAGGGAAAGTTCTTATTAGCACATGCAAATGAAAATACTCTCCATTGTCTGTGGTGAGGCTGGCAGCTGTCTACCCAAATCCATTCTCCCTTCCTTCTTGGCAAGGGGCAGTCCAGCTGGACTACATTTCCCAGCCTCCCTTGCAGTCAGGGCAGCCACAGAATGTGAGCTGTAGGGATGTGAGCTCTAGAGGACCTGGGTCTAAGGGCAGCAGGTCTGTCTCCTCCACCTCCTCTTTTCCCTTGCCCTGGTTGGCAACCAAGCTTCAACCACGTGGACAATGATGTCCTGTGATAAAGCAACACCTCTAAAGGAACTGGATCCCAGAATGACACAAGCAGCAGAGGCGCCCTCTCATGTGGTCTGTTCACATCAGGGAGAATCGGGGCCACTATGCTGCTGCTGCTGCTGCTGCTAAGTCGCTTCAGTCTTGTCCCACTCTGTGCGACCCCATAGACGGCAGCCCACCAGGCTCCTCTGACCCTGGGATTCTCCAGGCAAGAATACTGGAGTGGGTTGCCATTTCCTTCTCCAATGCATGAAAGTGAAAAGTGAAAGTGAAGTCGCTCAGTCGTGCCCGACTCTTAGCGACCCCATGGACTGGAGCCTACCAGGCTCCTCCATCCATGGGATTTTCCAGGCAAGAGTACTGGAGTGGGGTGCCATTGCCTTCTCCGGGAGCCACTATAAGAGACAAAAAAATAAACTTCACTCTTCAAGCCTTTGTATTTCAAGCCTTTGTATCATTAGGCCACTTTCATACAGCAGGGGAGCGCTACATAAATAAATACACTTCCCTTCACAGGGTGAGCCGAGCACCAGTGGGACCTAAGTCTTCATCATTGTCTACACCTTTCTCAGTTCCTGCTGGGAAAAGGGTGAGTCCTGACGCCCAGCCCAGCCCCTAAGATCAAAGCGCGTCAGGGGAGGAGGTGAGGTGAAAAGGGTGTACAAGTCAAAGCAAATGCTCCATGAGGAATCCATAAGGAGGCACGAACAGGGGTGACGAACACGGTGGTGAAAGCAGAGAAATGCAGCCTCAAAGGCAGTGGAGGTGACAAGAAAAACAAATCTGATGGTCTGAAGCCCCAACTCCCCCTGGAGAAAGCGCTAAGAGATGCAAAACCATACACACACCAACATTTATTCCAGCCCCTGGATGGTCTCCTCACACTCGGCCTGCAGGCTGTCATGGGGCAGAAGGTGGGGAGAACGAGAGAAATGGGGAAGACGGTGGCATAACCTCCCCAATACCACCTCCCACAGTGGTACCAGGAAGCTGGTCTGTCAGCCTGGGGAGCCTGCCAAGATCAAAGGTCCTGCCAGAACACAGGGTCTCTGTTACACCCAGCACCACCATGCCTCAGCCCACTTCTGGATGCTCTCAACTGCGAACCTGGTGCCAAGTCACACCCACACAGAAGGCCCAAGGACAGAGGACAGCCGCTGCCTTCCTCCAGCCCACAGGAGCCTCAGACGTCTGCCCAACCGTCCCAGGTCTACCCAGCTTGGCAGGTCCCTGTCTGACAGCCTGAGCCCAGCTTCTCCAACCGCCATGGTGATTGCTCATGCCAGGTGCTGGGCTCAGCGCTGGTGGGGAACAGTGAAGACGGAGGCACTGAGGAGAGGGAGCGCAGATGAGGCGAAGGAAGGAGCTTGGGCTCCGGAGTCAGCAGAAGGGGATTCACTCTGACCCCACTCATGAATTGGTTGTGTGACCCTCAGCAAGCTTGAGTTCTCAAATTGTAAAACAGAGATAAAGGTGCCACTTCCCAGGCCCACTGGAAAGAGAAGCTCGCTCTGTTCCTGACATGTGAAGATACTCCACAAATGACTAGTTTCCTTCTATTGCTCTTTGAGTCCTCTTGCTGACCTGCCACAACACATCAGATTCCGACCACTTGCCCTGTCCGTCATAATTATGGCAGTGTCGTGAAATGTCCCTGTGGAATAAGATGTCACCTGCAGGGCAATTAAATGCTCCAGGTAGGCTGGCAGCCAGGCATCCAGACTCTCCGGCAGAGGCTCAACATTAAAGCTCCCAGGTCTAGGAGTTGCTCTGAAGTGGCAGGTATGGCTGCCGAGCCCTCAAGGGGAAGAAGTTATAAAGAAATATGATGTGTCAAGGACACTATATCTTAAGCTCAGGAATCTCCAGGTGGACAGAAAAGAAGACACTAAAGAGCTAGAAAGCAGAACAGCTCAAGGCTGCCTTACAAGAAGAGAAAAAGGAGAAAAGCAGGAAGAAAAAGGAGGCAGGGAGGTGAAAGACCTCTGAAGGAGAAACAGGAGGGAGCTACCAGGATGGCCCCAGCCTCTCACACAGCAGCTCTTCTCTGAGACACTCAGTCCCCCTCCAGATCCCTCCTCCCACTGCTATGTCCTGTTCCTGGTACCACGTGGCTCTGACGTGTCCATCCCCACACTCACTCCACCAGCCAGGTGCACTCGAAAGAAAGAAGCTAAAAGCTTTTTCCTTGCTGTTTGGAAAGGGCTTTCTGAATCTTGCCCATAAAACACGCCAGAGATCAGGGAGGAGGCGGACTGTGGCTGAGCGGCAAAGGACAAGACTGAGCACCTCAGAGATTGTGTCTCTTGCCTGGTCACGTGTGGAATGATCTGGGCAAGGCCCATGCCTTATCTTTGATACTCGCCATGTGTAAGACAGGTCACCAATGCTTACCCTGGACTCCCATCCCAGGAGCGGTAACAGGAAAACTTCACCAAAGGGAAGCAGACTTGCTCGTGCAGAACCAGTGGGTGGGGGACACCAAGGAGGCCCACCCAGGGTCACCCAAGCTCACCGAGCACAGACGTTTCCCACCCGCAACAAGGCCACGGTGAGGGGCAGCAAGGCGGCGCCCAGGGACACACTCTGCAGAGGGCCGCACCCGTGTGAAGGACTTCCCTGCTTTAGAGGCACCCAAAGTTAGCCCTGTTGAAGGGAAGCCTGGCCGACTACCTGGCAGGGGTGCCGAGTGAAGCAACTCCCCACTGGATGGGCAGCTAGATAATATCGCCTTTAGTGCTTCCCCAACTGTAATTTCTGGCCATAATCTAAACTCTGGCTCTGGAGTTGAAAAGGCAATCTCACCCAGGCCTTGAAATTCCAATTGGTTGGCCCCTGCTCCTGCAGCCTCCTGGAGTTTACAAAAGGGCTCCCAGAGATATCAACTCACTCGATGACATGTGGCAGGGGCTTGAGAGCCACGCCACACCCTTCTCCATCCAAGGATTAGCCACATGGCCACCACAAGTCAATGAGGCAAAGCTAGAGTCAAAGGACAATCCGTGCATCCATGTAAACATCTGCAGCCCCAAGGAACCCAGAACACGTGTGCCTGACCAATCTGCCCTGCCCTGCAGCCTAAACAAGTGCCAGGGTCCGGAGACCTGCCCAGGTGGTTGTGGAGCCCATTCCAAAGGGGTCAGATATACACTACTGCCCAGCTCTTGCTGGAAGAAACCAGAATTCAGCCCTGGGGGGCTTCAGAGAGAAGAGACACCACAACACAGAGTCCAGGCTGGGACTCAGGAAGTCTGGGTACTGCTGCTCATGTTGGCTGTAGGTGGCCCTCACCGCGCAGCTCAGAAAAAGCCCCTACCAGGCTAGGGCAGGAGAGCTTCAGCTTTTGTGGAATCAGAGCCCAGTGGAGCTGGAGATCCTGGAGGTCTTTTGCAGTAGAAGCTCGGCTCTCAGAAGGCAGCCCAGTCTAATTTCAGGCTGTTTTCCTTTAGGAAGAGAAATCACCTTATGGGGAACAGAAAACTACCTTCCTGGAACTCCTACCCACAAGTGCCAGCTCCAGTTTCTGAAACCACATGACAGAATCTCTAGGCAGCACTGTGTGGTGGTTAAAATCTCTCAGCAACTATGCAGGGTCAGAGACCCATCCCAAATCCCAGAGAGATGATCTTGGGTGGGTCATTTAATCTAAGCCCCAGGTCCCTCCCTTATCAAATACAGATACTAATTCTCTTCTCTTTGGATTACTGTGAAAATTAAATAAGATTATATATATATGTATGAAGCCCCTAGCACAGGAGCCAGCACAGGAAGGGCTCAGCAAAAGGTAATAATATCACTTGACAACAGTTCTTAGAGGATTTAAAGACCACCTTCCTGATCTCCTTATGCCTTAGTGTTTTCTTGATAAGCACTCCCAGTTCCCCAAGGCATGATTTCAAGTTCCTCAAATATTCCTTAGTTGTTCTGTCACTAGGCAGCTGGCACAATGGCAGGCCTTGGGCAAAGAGACAGAAAACCTGGGTTTGAATTTGGAGAGTCTCCCTGAAGAGACACTGAATCTCCAAATGAATCTCTAAGCCAGACTGAGAACCTACATGAGCCAGGTGTCAACATTCAGCATTTCATATTCTCTCTCCTTCCAAGAGCTTAGAGTTTAGCCCCTCCATAAATTAATGGTCCATGGCATCAATGCTGAGGGCTTCCCAGGTGGAGCAGTGGTAAAGGATCCACCTGCCAATGCAGGAGACAAAGGAGACCTGGGTTCAATCCCTGGGTGGGGGAAGATATCCTGGAGAAGAAAATGAAGTTCCTCAGAAGAGGAACTGAGGGCTACAGTCCATGGGGTTGCAAAGAGTCGAACACAACTGAGCATGCACACGCATGCACACACGTGCATTAATGCACCTAGGACTGACTCAAATGCCACTTCCTCCAGCACTCCCTGCCACCTTCCCTAGGGCAAGCAGAGCCCTTCATGCAGCAGAGCCTCCCTGCACCAGCCATCATTCACATTTGAGTCCGTTATCCCTACTTGTGGAATGAAAGGTGGTGTGTCCCAGGTAAAATAAGAAAATGGTCAAAGGTTCATGACATTCCAAACTGGCACGATTAGCAAAGAATTTGGCACAAAGCACGCACTTGGCCTGGGGTGGCTGAATGGAAGCTGGCAGGGACAGGCCCCAGGCTTTGGTCTCTGTCCTGGCTTCCCTATAACACCCTCCTATGGGTCTTTCTCTCTTCCTAGAACCCTGTGGAAGGGACATCTGTTGTGGGAAGAAGGTCAGAGCAGACACTAACTATGGCCCCATGGAAACCAGACTCCACAGGCTTGTTGGACAGCATCACAGCTGTGGACAAGGCCCCCGACACAGCCTCTCTCCTTCCTCCTTGAAAGGGAAAATACCTCCTTATGGGGGGAGAAAAGCTGAGGTGGTGACTTGCTTCTTCTGATGCTTCTTCCCCTTCTTAGAAGGCCTCAAGCCCTTTGCTGTCCAAGGGCCTTCACCTGTGCAGTTCCTTCCATCTGGCTTGGGTAACCCTCCCCGCCCTCACCCACATTAGGTTGTATCAGCACATAAGGGCCAGGACCTGGGGCCAGCAGAGGCTGAAACCTAGTTCATGTTCAGGCATCAGCAGTGGGCTCTAGCAGGAAGGCTAGGGACAGAACAGGCATCTTTTTCTCATTCATCCAAAAGGTGTCTCACAGGCCAGCAAGTAGCCCTGGCCGGGAGTGGGGCCACATGAGACAAACACGGCTCCCTCAGACTCAGCCTTCAGGTGCTAGCTTAGGTATCTCTGTCAAGGAAGTGATTTTGACCCTCCACCCCCAAATAATCCACTCCCCTACCCCATGATTCTCTCCCAGTACCCTCTTCTTTCCTTTGCTGCTAAGTCGCTTCAGTCGTGTCCGACTCTGTGCGACCCATAGACGGCAGCCCACTAGGCTCCGCCATCCCTGGGATTCTCCAGGCAAGAACACTGGAGTGGGTTGCCATTGCCTTCTCCAATGCATGAAAGTGAAAAGTGAAAGTGAAGTCGCTTAGTCGTATCCAAACCTCAGCGACCCCATGGACTGCAGCCTTCCAGGCTCCTCCCTCCATGGGATTTTCCAGGCAAGAGTACTGGAGTGGGGTGCCATTGCCTTCTCTCCTTTGTAGTATGCATTTGGATGATTTGGGTATAAACTATCTCTCCGCTTCTCTGTGGGTTCTATGAGGACCATACCTGTTTTGTTCAGTTGCATATCCAGGACCAAGCCGGGGCCAGGCACACAAACAGTGCACATTTCAGGTATACATTTCAGATGAGCTTTGAACTCCAGGATGGGGCCTCTACCCTAGATATCACCTTCATATGGCACACGACAAAGCCGTGAGGTAGGCCACCCAGAGCCCCAAGAGAATTTGGTCCAGCTGAGACAAAGCAGGCAAGATGCCCCCACACAGTGTAAGGCATCCACAGGCCCCTCCAGGAAATACCTGTAGGGCCATAGGATAATACAGTCTCTTACTGGGAAACTGTGTTTCCCAGCCTTTTTAAGCACACACCTCTTTTGATAAATACAGACTTCACACACACACACACCCCCACAACTGTATCATGCCCCACTTGGGAATTACTGTAACATCAGGCAAGACTTTTTGGCCAAACTCTACCTTTGATAGTTTACATTTTAGAAACGACATATTTTTCCAAACCTAAGATGTGATTATGATACTGAAGACACTCTTTCAAACTTCCTATATGTCCCAGTCCCCAGAGATTTCGTTCCATCTCTCTCCCATTGACATTCAACACTCACAGATAAGAAACGAAGACAGAGGGCTGACCGCAAAGAGCAGACGTATTCCAAGTCAATACAGAATGTGTGGAAGAGGCAACCTCTGGGGCATACCTCTAGCACGTTCAGAGCAGAATGGCATCGTGACTCAGTGGGAAGGGTACCAGATGCCTGTGAAGAGATTAGACTATGATTTCAAGTTCTGGAGCTCCTTTGTCAGGATAACGTCAAACAAAGTTCTTAAGACTAGGAGGCACTTTCCCATCTGTAAAATGGAACGCTGGTACAGGGGGAGTCCACAGCAAAGAGAAAACTATGACCCCTGCCATCTGAAGGTCTCTGATTGTTTCGGGTACAGAGAAAAGAGAAGAAAGAAAGCACAGCTCTGAGAAGGACACCACGAGGGTTCCTTATCTGGGCAGTTATTAGTTCCAATGGGCAACTGGTAGAAAGGTGAACTTGAAGTTTTTGTGGGCTGAGGGGATGCTGGCCCTGTGGCAACTTCTCTTCCTCTGGGGCAGGCAGATACATCACCACAGTTACGAGACTGCTGTGGGAGTCAGACCCACGTGAGTTCCAATCTCATTCTGCCACTGACTCATAGGTAATGTCAGACAATTTACATAACCTCTCAAGCCTCAGTCACCCTCAACAGTGAGAGGATGACAATAAAACCTGTATCTCTGGGTTGTTACAAAGATTAACTGTAAATAATGCATGTAAAATATTTAGCACAGCATCTGGAAAACAATAAGTGAAAATGCAAAGGATTAATATAAGCATTAACCTTATTATTTTTGTTACTATTACTGTTTTCCCGGTAGGATTGCAGGAAGGGAGCTGGAAGGGCAGCCCAGAGGCACCAGGCCACCCTCTCATTCTCATTTTCTATTTACTGTAACAGATGACATGACCTCTGTGGTCAAGGACAAGAACAGCTGGGTAAGCCAGCAAAATGCACAGCTGCTGCGACTGAGGAAAGTAATACTCCTCGGGGCCCAGCAGGGAGCAGAGGCTCCGTGGGAGGGAAACAGACAGAAACGGCCGAAGGGGCTGGAGGGGGAAGAAGAGAAAGCACCGGGGGAAGACCCAAACCAAAGCCAGGTGGGCACAGGAAGCCGGCCTTCCCAGAGACAGGAAGCTGCAGGTGAACCGGCAGGAAGCCAGGACGTGGGCAGCCAGGGAAAGCCAGGCCACATCCTGAGGAAGGGGCGGCGGAGAGGACGGAGTAGGCTCCCAGGCTGCTGGATGCTACGACATGGAGTCAGCCGGGGACAGGATGGGAAGGAGGGCCACATACTCGTCTCTCCCTGACCCTGGGTCCCCTCCTCAAGTCTCTGTTCCCCCAGCTCTGCAGGCCCCAGGGTTTCGCCAGAACTTCTGTCCCTGCCACCATCTACTGTCCCCACCTGGGTCCTCTTCCCGAGGCCGGTGGCAAAACAGGATGTGGGTTTCATCATTTCCCCTTTTCCTGGGAACTTTGACACAAGTGCTCCATAGTTTTCTCTGTGGGGAACAGGCCAAGGAGGCCCATATGGGGGAAAAAAGCACCTTCCAGCTCCACTCTGAAATGCAGATGGGTAAGCCAGCGCACATCTGGTCCTTCCCCAACTGCCTCTTCACCTTCTCCTGGAGGGCCAGCTCAGCCTCAGTCCTGCCCACTGGGCTCCACATACCCAGCACCCATCAGGGGAACGCCTGTCGTCAATGAAGGGGACTGATCTTACACCTACTTGGCCCTCTGGGTACCCCCAGGCTCCGGTTCCAGAAGGGTGCTGATCTCAACATGACCCCAGGTGACAGGGCATCAGCAGCGAGGTCAGCCGAGAGTCGGGTGGCCTCGGGAAGGAAGGCTCCCTGACCCAGCAGAGGGGTCAGCATGCAGGCAGGCACACCAGCAGCCACAGTAACAAGGCTGCCTGCAGCTGCACAAGCTTTTCCGGTTACAAAGCACTGTCCTGTATGTGACCTTTGACCCTCCCTACACGGCTAGCAGGGGACTGGGCAGATACTGTTCCCATTTTGAAGATGAGGAAGCCAAGTGACTTGAGCAGGATCACAGTTTCTGAGAAGCAGAGCTGGTGGGCCCAGGACCCATTCTCCAGAAGTCTCCTTTAGCCTGGGACTTACTTCCCTTTCCACATTGACTCAGTTCTCCCAACTTAAAACAACAAGTGCTATAGCAGCCCTCTGCTCTGCAAGGCTGACGGTCTCTCTCCTTTGACGAACTTCCCCAAGTCCCCGGTGTCGCCAGGCCCTCCCTGATGCTCCCACCCGTCTCCCACACCTCTGGCCCTCGTTCTCCTTTGGTTAACCTGTCACACGACCTTGTGGATTCCTTCTTCAAAGGCGCTTCCACTCCCAAGACATCAGTGCAGACCTTTCCCCTCCCAGCCCTATCCAGCCTCACTGGCTTCGGCCTTGCCCCAGCTCTCTTCTCAGCCTTTGAGTCCAGAGTACCCTTTCAAGTCCCTGGCATCCACCTAGCCACATGCTCCCAGTGGCTCCTCATCACCTCCACACCCCTGGCCCGCAGCTTGGCTCGCAAGGTGCCTTTCAGGCCTTGCCTCTTATTGCCCCCTCCTTGAAGCACACACCTGCCTCCAGCCCCTCCGAGCACCCTTGCTTCAGCTCAGGCTGGTCCCCCTTCCCGAGCCCTTCTCTCTTCCATCTTCAGGCTCCCCTCACCTGTGTCCACAAGCACTCCCCTGACTGCAGGAGAGATGAAGAGACCCTTTCTCAGCACCTGCCCTGCCCAGAGTCCTGTAAGACGCAGCCACCCAGCCTGCAGAACCAGGTCCCCCAGCTGCTGCTGCCTGTACCTGGGCGGTCCCTGCACCCAGAAAAGTGGCTGCGAGAATTTGGCACTGGTGTGCTCGGTCGTGGAACAGCCAACAAGAAGAGAAAGCTGAGTCTATAGGGAGGGAGCCAGGAGCAGATGCTCAGACACAAGTCAAGAGGTCACTAGCTGCTCAAAGACAGAGCCGCCTCCATCCCTGACTACTCTCCGGTCCTGGCTCCCATGAGGCCAGCTGCTTCGCTGTAATCCTGCCAACAAACCCTTTGCCCCTAAGCTGACGCGGAGGGGCCCCAGCTCTGTGGGGGCCACTGCTGACACCAGCCTGGGAGCCCCATCACCTCCATCAGACAGCCCCAGCTGGAGGAGCCGTGTACAACATCCTCTGCCAAGGGTTGCTTCTTTTCTTGTCTCCCTGTGTGGCAAGTAGGTGTTCCATGTACACCTGTTCCCGCCCTGGGCCTGGAGCTCCTGGCTGAGGGCTTGGGAGTTGTCTGTGTGGCTCACCAATGCCCTTCTGCCGGAGCTGCCTCCAATCGGCACAGGGTCTGAAGTGGCCCCACTAGACGGGTTTTGTTGTATGTGAGCCCACCTCCTGGCTGGAGCTGAGTGGACCAAGTTGGGCCAATTAGACCCGCTTCCCTGTGAGTCTGGAATGAGGCTGGGAGAGCTGAGGCCCTCTGAGTGTGGCTGGAGCTGTAGTAGGAACGTTTGTGGCCGTGTGGGCTGAGGAAGGAGAACGCCTGGCTGCCGAGGTGAGGAGGAAGCCCAAGGGGCAGCAGAGTTGAGAGGAGGAGGGAGAATCTAACAAGGTTTTTCCAATCTCTGCTGAAGGCCAGGCTGCAACTGTGCTGTGTGGGCTCCTGCACACCCCTGAGACCCTGTAATTAATCACCTCTTGTGCTGAAGTTAGATTCAGCTGGTTTCTGTTACTCAAAATCGAGGGGTCCTAATAAAGCCGGGATCTCCCCTAATCTTCTCCAGGAATACAAAGCAGGTGCTTGACAAACAAACTTGCTCAATGAAGAAAATTGGCCCCAGATCCTGGCTTTCTGATTTCTGCCAGAGGCGCCACCATGCTCTACAAATACTCCACGTATCAAATATGTAACTTGGCCCCAGGCAACTTGAGTTAAATGCATTTTCCTTGCCTGAAGTGCATAATATCCTCACTTTTATCTCATCTTTGGGACAAACCAGCATTCAAAGGAAAGGCAAGCAGGAGCAGGCCGGAGAAAAACAGCCTGTGAGAGTGTGGGCCAGCACGTCCAATTGATCTGCAAACTGTGTTCCCCCGGGGAGTGGTGGCCCCCACTACAGAAACCTCTGTCCCGAGATTTCTGTCCCTGTGCCGTTCCTGCCCCTGTGAAGATGACCATCAAGGACTCCAAGAGGTCACAAAGTTTCTACCCCTACTGATGGGTCATTTATGCCACAGGCCATCATAAGGACAGACCCTTGAATCCTAAGGCTGGAAGAAACCTCACAGGGTCACTTCACCTAGTGGTTTTCAAACTGCACCTGCAGGACCCTGAGACTCCGATGGAGCCTCTTGGGGCTCCAGTCTCCCCAGCCTCTACCAGTGCACTGCCCATCTGGTTGTACGCATCAGGCTACCTTGTGAGTGTGCATCTGAAAGGGTTCCAGGGGCTTAACACAACAGCACAGAACTCCTGTTTCAGATCAATGCGTCTATCATTTGGATGAAGAGCCAGAGACTCAAAGGCATAAGACCACACAGGTGCCAAGTGGTTGAGCTGGCAGAGAACCCCGGGCCCGGACTCTCCCTGCTGCCCCTTCCCCTAGGCAACTCCTTTAAAGGTTCTCTTGGGCCTGGGCGGAGCCAAAACCCCAGTCCTGTGCAAGTGAGCCCCCGCTGGGGAACACAGAGAGAGAACTGAAGATTCAGGGCAGAGTCCAGGCGATGGGCGCCGAGTCCCAGGTGACCCTGTCTGTCGGCAGAAGGGCAATGCTAAACGGCCCGAACAATATGGAGTTGTCCTGATGCTTCTCCTCCGCTATATTTAGTTTCTCCCCTGAAATGACCTCAGGCAGCAGCAAAGCTTTGTGGTGTGGCAAAATCGGCCGTGTGTCCCCAACTCCAGGGGAGGAGAACTCTGCTGGAGACACCGGATAGTAAATAGGAAAGAGAGTCTGTGGGATGTGGGAGTGGGGGTGGGGGTGGGAGCAAGCTGTTGACACACCTAGAGACAAATTCTTTCCTTTGACCCCCTGGGCGGTAGCAGTGAGGAGTAAACTTGCGACTCAAGCACTGGGTGATGAAATTTGAGACACAGGTCCGGGGTGGAGGAGCCCCTGCTTCGCCCCAGGCTCTGGTCCCATCTGCTCGCGGTGTTGGGTGCCTCTTCCTGAACCACTTCATTCACTGCACCCCTGTGGAAGGAACCAGCAAAGGTTCTCTCTGCTTTAAACTCCCCATCTACTATTCGAGACCTTCCCCTGACCTTAGTGTACCCAGCCGATTTGATTCTACTGTCTGCAAAACAAAAAAGAAAGGCTAGAAAAATAAACACCAAACAGGAATGGGGACTCTCTGGGTGGTAGGAATAAGAAGGAGATTTTTTTCTTCTTTGGATTTTCTGATATTGTCCACATTTATTACCTAATCACATCCTACTTTTACAATAAAGAAAACTGTATTGCTTGCTTCTCTCTAACCTGAACCCCTTACTCAGATCACTAACCCTTCAGTAATCTCTCCTCAGTCACCCTTAATATCTGCCCTATCCAACCTCAACTCTTTCTAAAATGTCTACATGTTGCCTTTGTCTCTGTCTGTCTACACTGCATGATTTAGCACCTGTCTACGTATTACCCTGCCTGAAATTGTATCACACCTCTATTTGTCTTTGCTCTATTCCCCAGACTGTAAGCCATCATGGGTGACGAGACATACACATGTAACACGTGTACACAGGAATGAGGCAGGACGTACAGAATGGGTTTAGAGACAGTCAGACACGACTGAGCACACATGTACAGAAAAGACAAGAGGAAATAAGAGTCAGGTTGCCTGGGTCAGGTACTAGCTCCACCACTTCTGACTGGCAGGACAGGCCACAGCTCAGTGGCTTGACCTTCCTGAACCAGTTCCTCCAGCTGAATTCCCTATTAATGCCAATTCTCTTCTAAAAGGTAAGGGTGGATTCTGAGCAAGCCTGGCCACCCCACAGCTTTTGGATCATTTCACTTCTAAAACAGAGGCCCCAGACCCAGACTACAAAAGGGGTCCCCATCAATTCACATCCAAACCAGCATCAGGTGGTGAGCCAGACACCAGGGGAGCAGGGTTCGCAGGCCGAAGTCTCTCCTTGAATATTTCCCTGGGCCTCGGCCCCTGAATGTCCAAGGAGTGGTGCTGTCAAAGCAGCAGACTGAGCATCTGTGTCTGCGGCTTCAGGAAAATGTGCTTGAGGGCCAACAATGGATCAGATATCCAGGCCCTGGATCTTCCGTGGGGCATATGTCAAAACTAGGTTTCAGAGAGGAGGGGTCGGCCGCAGATTAAAGGGTGCAATGCAGCTTTCCTTCTGCCTGTGGACTCTGAAGACTAGCCCATTCTGTTCCTCAGGGAGCAGGACCAAATAACAGTGCATTCAGCATGTGGATGTTTCCCAAAAATCATTTGGGGCCTTATAAAAAGCCATAATAGCAGCAGGTTTCCAGTGAAATAAGGCCTCCCTTCTCCATGTCCGCCAGCCTAGCACTGGGCCACAAACAGGAATATCACAAGGGCCACAACCAGATGACCTCTGGGCTCTAAGAACTTGCTATGAGAGGCCAGAAGGAAGAAAGGCAAAGAGCAAACAGAGAAGTCAACCTGGGGTGTGAACATGGCTGTGAAGGGCATCGTCAGCTCCCGGGGGCTGTCCCCTCAGCTCGCCCTGCCTCCTTGGTGTGAGTGGCACGAATCTACCCACCCAGGTATGCCTGTGGAAATGGGCTTGGAATAAGTAAAAAAAAGATCACAGGAGCTCGACATTATTCAGCCCATCACACTGTGAACTCCTAGAAGAAAGGAACTCTTCGCACTACTTTCTATGCAAACACCATGGACAAGGCAGATGGGGTGACTCTTTAGAGGCAGTTTCCCACAGCAGTGATGATACGGTACCCAGGGTATAACTGCTAGGATTCAAAGAGAAGCTGCAGCACTTTTGTGGAAAGGGTCTTAACCTCCCTGAGGCTCAGCTTCCTCACCTGTAAAATGGAGGTAATTATGTCCACCTCCAGGGGCTGACAGGGAAACTGAAGACAGTGAGCTCAAACCCACAGTAGGGTGCCTCACACATGGAGATTACCACGCACAGTGCACTGACTCTGGGGAGGATGATGCCTGGAGCGGCCGAGCGCTCATGAAAGGAAGTGCTCTGGCCATGCAACAGTCTATTTGGGGGGCACAGAGCACACTGGCTAAGTGAAAAAACCAATGCCTTGTGCCATATCCCGTGGTACGGAGGCAGACACTGGGAGTATGGGGGGCAGGGAGAGATGGAAGGAGGGAAAAACCCATGAAGGCTGTTGCAAAGTGCTCTTCCTGACATACTCAGGATACGCAGTGCAAGCACTGGCAGAAGCAGACTATTTGAGAGTCATGGCTGGCAGTGACGTCAGTAAACCAGCTATACCTGTTTAGGGCCTCGTGAGCCCTCAGTTGAAACTGATGGTGAGGCAGGTGTCGCATGGAAGGAAGGCAGGGTTGAGCACTGAAAACAGAAGTCTGGCATCTGAATCCTTTCACGGTTCACCATGTGACCCTGGGCATGACAGTTAATATCATGGAGCCACTCCCCTAATACGAGGACAGTGTCACTCCCAGTGAATTACCGGGAGGATTGGAGATGTGTGCGAAGCACCTAGTGCAGTGCCTGCCGTGTGGTTGGTGCTCGATAAATAGCAGGATACAATAACTATAAAACAGCTCCTTTTGAAGCCAGTTGCAGGGGGTTGTGTATCAAATGTGGAAAAGTGGGCCTGCTGTGGATGCTTATCACCACTTTCTTGGAGATTCATGGAGGAGGTGCCAGGGTCCAGGAAGTAAGCCCCAGTGGACCCAGACAGGTTCTGCCAAGCTGAAGCTGGGTCACAGCACCTGAGGGCACTCCTGAGCCTTGACCCACCAGGCAACAAGTTTGTATCTGTTCCAGAGAGGCCAGAAAAGTAGCCACTGGTTGTTGCTGGAATTAGCAAGAGTATGTTGGACGCTGCAAGAGATCTGTAACAAGAGTTGAAGTCCTCCGGTTTTTGTGAATGCTTCCCATTTTAAAAAAATGAAGCTAGATTCAAGGCTGCCTCTATAATAATCACTCTTGTGCAACTTACTTCCAATTTTGCTTTCCTGAATGAGTGAGTGGAGTTATAAGAATGGTAAATAGGCAGGGTACACAGCAGAAGGTAGGTTTTGTATATGAACTTCACTGGCCATATATCTCAACTGGTGGAGGGAAAAGAAGGCTGGGAACAGCTGGCTTAAATACATCACCAAGCATGGTGATAGTAATAAAAAAATAACAACTACCATTAACAACTAACCATGAATATTTTAACATGTCCCAGCTACCACTCTGAGGGTTTTATGTGTTTTAACTCATTTGATCCTCATGACAGTCCTGTGGAATAGGTACTGTTATCTCCATTTGACAGATGAAAAAGGTGAGGCTCCCAAATCCAAAACAACTTGCCCAGGTTACACAGCTAATGAGCTGGAGGAGCTAGGATAATAGAATGCAAATGGATACAAAATGAATAAAATATTTGTCACAACTGTCATAATTACCTGTTATGGAAAGAAAATCTTCTTCTCATCAACGCCTTCTTTGAAAGAGCTCATTATTTTGCAAATCAAAAGAAATTCATGGGGTCTTCCCTGGTGGTCCAGTGGCTAAGACTCCACATTCCCAATGCAGGTGACTGGGGTTCAATTCTTGGTCAGGGAACTGGATCCCACATGCTGCAACTAAGACCCAGTACAGCCAAATAAATAGATATTTTAAAAAAAGAAAAGAAATTCATGGTCAGCACTTGCTGTACACTCAGTGCAGAGGAAGGGCCAGAGAGTGCACCAGAGTCAGACTTCCCATGTTGGGGTAGGAAGACTACACTCTGCTCTTCCCAACACTCTAAGCTGAACAAGAGTCAGCAGAATACAAGCCCCCAAAGGAACAATGAACTTGGCCTTGGTTACTGTCATTAATGACCCACTGCCATCATTGGCTAAGCATCTGCTATATGTAAGCACAGTGGTGATCACTTCATACATATCATCACCTTTAATCCCTGACTACGTAAGCAGTCTACTCTTGTCCCCATTTCACAGATGCAAAAAACGAGCCTCTGATCTCAGGCTTCCTCACCACAGTGAGAAAGCAGAGGAACCACTACCTCCCATGGCTTCTGCCTCTCTGCCACTTATTTGTCAACAACCTTGAATAGCTCTTAACATCCCAAGTCTCCGTATCCTCATCCATAAAGCTGGAAAAATGATTCCTGCTCTGACTACCTAACAGAATGGTTGTGAGGATCAAATGAGACATAATATTTGAGAAAGCACTTGGCAAACGGCAAACTGCTGAACATAGCAAGGGATCATTAGTCTTATTAATTACAAAGAGTAACACCTGATCCAGCTAAAGACACTCTCTGCTGCCTCTTTTCTCTTGGGAATTTGGGGATAAGTCAGAGCCTGCAGAGCCAGGGCACTCTTTTCTTCAAGTCCCTGGCATCTGGGTGCTGGGAAGTAGAGGTTCCTTCTGGGAGAAGAGGGAGGAAACAATGTTGTTTGAATTCTGCTAATGTTTTTCTCCAGGAACACTACAATGGTTGAGGTTCTACTGCTTCCACTGTCAAAAACATTCAACGCGTTTACTAGGCACCTACTGTGTGCCAAGTACCAGATCCAATGGATGCATGGGACCCCTAGATGTAGTCTAGGGGCCAGGAAATGAAAGACAGGAGGCAAAAGCCACGGGGAAGGAGCAGAGTGACCACAGTCCTTGGAGCTCTGCAGACTTCACAGTCCCCTCCTGGATTCACATCCTGGGGAGGGGGGGCAGGGTGGGGTGGGGGGTGGCAGTGCATGGAGTGAGCTCAGGGCACTGAAATTTTCAAGTCAAAGTACTTAAACTGAGTTCCAGTTCTGTGTCTGCTCAGCCTTGTGACCACCAGATATCAACCTACATTCCTGACTGTGGTGGCCTTCCTTTATGTTGGGTAGGAATGTTCCCATAGGCAAAATGAGAAGAATCAAATGCATGACTGACTGACCCGGGTAAGCAGGGTGCCTGAAGGGGCTCAATTAGAAGTTCTTATTTACAAAACGAAACAAAATCTTGCTCCCTCCCTCCCAATCTTGAACTATATAGGGGCTGAAGCTCAGGCTCTGAAATCAGGCCCTGCTGTTTACAAGTTGAATGGCCTTAGGGAGGGGACAGTACCTTTCTAAGGCTCAATTTCTTCCTCTGTAAAAAGGTGATAATAGTATCCACCCGTAGGAGGGTTGTAAGGATTAACCAACATACTGCTGAAGGATGCTCCTAGCACATGGTACACACCCAGCAAAGGTGAGCTGTTGCTAATCCCCCCTCTCTTTAAAACAACAGAATTTCAAGCCCACAGGCTCACCTCTAAGATCCAGGCTGCCTGGTAACAGGCTGGCTGCCTAGGCTTCAGCTCTAGTGCCAGCCTCCCAGAGGAAACAGGTACCAATGAGGCGCCATCCCCGCCACCTACTGCCTCCACACCACGCCCCACCCCTTTTCCTGACAGGTTCCCCTTTCCGAGGGCAACCAGGGCCACAAGTTGAGGGGCTGTGGCTGGTCAAAGGTGTGGGGACACAGTGAGTTCGGTTCCCCATTCCTGTGGGCTCAGAAAGCAGGGAGATCTTGCCCCCAACAGCTTACAGAAAAGCACATGGCCTGGAGCAGCTGACAAATGCACCAGAATGCCACGTCTCTGTAAGACCCTCTGCCTTTCACCCATCCCAAGCGCCCCCATCTGAACCACAGTCCTGCATCTCTGTGCAAAAGGGAACACGCCATGAGGAAGACAGCATCAACGTTCTTTGGGAGCCATGTGAATTGTAACAACCCAGAACTGCTTTGCTTAACTGGAAGACACTATTCACCTATCCCAGCCACTGACCACATTATTAGAAACCCAGAAGCAAGCGACATTCTGAGTGACCAAAAAAGATGTCACAAAAATCTACCCACCCAAGCTTCTGGACTTCCCTCTCTGGAGGGCCCTCAGGCTTCTCTTTAAGTCCGTCTACTATGGGGCTTCCCAGATGGCTCAGATGGTAAAGAATCTGCCAGGTTTGATCCCTGCGTTGGGAAGATTCCCCCAGAGAAAGGAAAGGCAACCCACTCCAGTATTCTTCCCTGGAGAATTCCATAGACAAAGAAGCCTGGTGGGCTACAGTCTGTGGGGTTGCAAAGAGTTGGACACAACTGAGTGACTGACACTAACTAACTCTCTACGTACAGTTCTAACCATCTCTGCCCTCTGTTTCCCCATGAAGTCAGAGGGGCTGCTATTTGAGCCTGGGAGACACTATCTCAAGAAGTGACCACTACGCGGAGATGCCACTGCACACCCACTGGGATGGTTACTATTAAAAAGATGGAAAATAACAAGTACTGGTGAGCATGAGGAGAACTTGCAATCTTTGTGCACTATTGGTGGGAATATAAAATGACGCAATGGCTCAGCAAAACAGGACAGCACTTCCTCAAAAAGCTAAACGTGGAATTAACATACAATCCAGCAATTCCACTTCTAGACACATACACGAGAAAACTGACAGGATCGAGCAGATACTTGTACACCCATGTTCACAGGAGCATTATTCCCAACAGTCAAAAGGCAGAAACAGCCCAAGCGTCCATCAGCAGACAATGGATAAGCAAAACGCGGCACAGACATACAGTGGGGTTCAGCCCTAAGAAGCAGTGGGAGTACAACGCGGGTAAACCCCTAAGGTCTAACGCGGAGTGAAATAAACCTGACACAAAAGGCCTGATAGTGAATGATTCCCCTTCTGAGTGGTACCCAGAGCTGTGACATTTCAGAGAGACACAAAGTACAATGGTGATTGCCAGGGGCTGGGGAAAGGGTGAATGGTGACTCTGTGTTTAATGGGTACAGATTTTCAGCTGGGGAAGATGAAGAAGTTGTGAAGATGGACGGTGGTGAAGGCTGTACCGTAACGCCAAGTGCTTAATGCTACAGAACTGTACACTTAAAAGTTGTTACGATGGGATATTTCATGTTGCGTATATTTAACCACAATCTATTTTACTGTGGGCGGGGTGGAGGAGGAGAAGTGACACTGATTACCAGGGAGAAGACAGAACAACAGTTTTGGGTGGAAACGTGAAGCACAGCAGCTGGGAACCATCATATCGTTTGGGGCCTACTGCCCTATCGTCTCAGAAACCTGGGGGCCTTGCACTGTCATGAACACAGTAACTGATCTGGCAGGACTCACTCTTCTCATTCAGAGCCCAGAACAGGATTCGAGAGCCTCCCCACACCGACAGTGCCTGGGCCCTTGAGGCAGACCACTGTGTAAGGGCTCTTCCTTGTCAATCCACCTTCCACCCGCCACCAGTTCACCCCTATCTTCTTTCAGAGATAAAGGATTTGCAGAGAAAGAGGCTTTTGTGGTCCCTCCCCTCCACCAAGCAGGTGCTTTGTACATACAGGTATGAACTCAACACCCCTGAGTTGCAAAGAGGAGGTTATTCATGCTCAGCATACTTTGCTTGGAAGGGTATCATCCGTTTCAGAAAGATTCCCATCCAAAAATAGTTTTTAAACATTTCTTTTATAGTTTTGCTCTTTAAAAAAGAGTAAGCTTCAATGATCTGGGGAAAATCACTGGCTATGGTTTTTGTGTGTAAAAATCCTACAGCTTTGAATAATATGAACTTCATAAGTTCACAAAGTCTCTTTTCATACAGGATCTCACCTGATTCTTACAATGTCTCTGGGAGCTGAGCAGGGCAGTAGTCATCCCACTGTACAAATGAGGAAACTGAGGCTCAAAGAGATCAAGAGGCCTGTCCAAAGCAGCACACACAGCTAGGAAGGAGCAGAGAACTAAGACCTCATTTCCCTTGGATGCCAGACGACACTCTGGATTAGAACCTCACATTTGAGCAGACCATTTAGCCATGAAAGTAATTTTAAAAACAATGTTTGATTGTTTTATCCCCACAACATCTTTGAAATAAACTGGAAATACCATCTTTTTTTTTTTTAAAGAGATGATCAACTGAGCAAAAAACAAATGACTTGCCCAAGAGCACCATTCAAGAAAGTGGCAAAGACACCATAGCCTCGCCCTTTGAATGCATTTGACCTTGACCACTCCCCTTACAAACTTAACCTTGCCCACAATTTCTTTTTATTTCTTTTTTGGCCATGCCACGCTTAGCATGTGGCATCTTAGTTTCCTGACCAGGGATCAAACCCACACCACCTGCAGTGGAAGCTCAGAGTCACCAGATGGCCAGGGAAGTCCCCTGTCCACAATTTCTTGACCTTAGCATACTCAAAACTTAAAGGAGCCCATGCAGTTTTTATATAGGTTGCACCATATTTCTGTGAACTTGGCAGGGAGTAGACATACCTTTATTCTCTTTTTAATGGCTGGGGAAAAGAAAAGAGGTTAAAGAAATTTTTAAGTTCCTTTTCAGCTCTAAAATTCTATGATTCTAAAAATTCCCCAGCAAGTCAATTCAATGTGTAAAGAGGCCTGGAATCTACTTCACCCGCCCTCCGGCCTCACACTCTATCAGACCTCCCCATGTCCACCCTTGAGTTAATGGCCACAAAAAACATGTGTGCCTGGGAGAAGAGCCCACTCCTACATAGATGCCCACACAAAATGACAGCAAAGTGCTGCTGCTTGGCTGGGACTCTGGTAAGAGGCTTCATCCTGTCCTCCTCCTTCAGCCCCAGTATCTCCTTGCAAGAGGCCCCCAAACAGTGGGGAATTATATCCTAGGTATCTGAGAGCTTCTCCAGGCCTGGGCCGAGACAGAAGCCAGTCCCAGGAACAGAATACCACTTTGAGGTTGCAGTTAAATCTGTTCATTAGGATGCACCCACCCACCTAACACCCACCTAAGATGAAAGAGCATTCAGGACTGCTCCCTCCTGCTCTTCCACAGACCTTACAACTCTGTTTAACACACTAACTTCATCCAATAAATATTTATTAGGTACCTACTCCATGACAGGCATGGATCTAGGTGCCATAGAACAAACAAATAAGAATCTCAGATTGCACAGAGTAGGGGAGATAGGCAATGTCAGATGGTGGGAAGTGACAGGGAGAAAAATAAAAGAGGGAAAAGGTGGAGATAATGCTGAGAGCAGGCAGTGGAGGGAAGGGGATCAATTTTAAAAAGGATGGCCTGGGAGGGCGTGACTGATGAGAGGTGGCGAGTCTTGGAGGGGGAGGGGGGAAACCCATTTAGCTATCAGAGGGTGGCGCAGGAATGAAGAGCCAGAGAAGGCTGAGGAAAAGCAAGGGGGTGAACATCCTGTCATGCCTTGCAGGCCAACACAAGGACCCAGGATGAGATGGGGAACAAAGGAGTAACAGAATCTGACTTACAGTTTGCAGCATCTCTCTGGCTGCTGTGATGAAAATAGTCTGTCGGGAGACAAGGGAGGAAGCAGGAAGGTCAGTTAAAAGGCCGATGGGTAGCTTAGATCAGGATGAAAGTAGTAATGATTGTGAGAGTCGAGTGCTGGATATATTTAAGGCGAAGTCAACAGGATTTATTGATTAAATGGATGTGGGATTGAGAGAAAGGGAGGAGCCAGGGATGATGATAGAATTTTGGGGGACCTGAGCAACTGGAAGAAGGAAATCATCATCAGCTGAGATGGTAAAGACTGGGAGAATGGTCGGGGGGCGGTGAGGGTGGGAGGGTTCATTCTGTTTTGGACACATTAAACTGAGAAGACTTTTAGACATAAGATGTGTTAAGTAGGCAGCAGAACATACATGGCTGGAGTTAGACCAAATGGGTTGAAATGATATATGTGGGAGTCACCAGCATATATAATGATACATAATTGTATGTATTATCATACAGGATCTCCATGTATGGTCAGATTGTTTACTGTCTGCCCTCGACCCCCACCCCAAACTATAAGCTCCATGAGGCCAAGGACCATGTCAGTTCACAGCCAGCAAGGTACCTAGCACTCGGTAAATATTTACTGAACAAATGGAGAAGTTGCCCAATTACTCCCTTAAGAATAGTCACAGCAGCCCACACAACGAGAAGTACACTCTCTTGCAACCACAGCGCCAAGCCCAGCCAGCCCAAAACAGGGCCTTGGGTCTGTCCACCCCAAGCTTGAGATTCCAGAATGTAAGTGGATATGCTTGGCACATCACAGATATCTGGGTTTCAGCCTTGCCACATTCTCAAAGGGTGGAGCTGGGCAAGAGACCTGCCTGTTCTACCACATCTACTTCTCCCTGGGATGGGCAGGGGAGGGGCTGCCTCACCCACTCACAGGCAGAGAGATTGCATCTATCCAGGACACAAGCACAGGTTGATGAGAGCCCCCAGAGGAGTCATTCCCCTCCTTCATGTATTCTCCGAAGTTTGAAAAGACCACTCAGCACCTGAAGGCAAGAACACAGACCTACTGGGAACCTATTGCAAGTAATAGATTGGAAAAAAAAAAAAAAAGTGACAACCACAAATCTTGATGAGATGAGACTACTGACTAATCCTTCTAGCTAAAGCAAGACTCCCTAACCAGTGGGCATCATGTCTCCACTTCACCCACCAAGTGACCAGGAAGACAGAACTACAGCCAATGAGTGACATAACCAGGCGTGAGATTTCAGCTCATTAACATCTCAGTTTAGAATCGCTACCTCTGTGGAGATGATAAAAACAGCTCTATAGTCCCCTCCCTTTCTGATATAACGCAAGCGCAACCCTAAGATGGTTGATGACTTGCTCAGGGTTACCCAGCTACAGGCCCAGGACTAGAAGTAGGGTTTCAGCATTCTGTTGAGGGCTTCTTCAGTGACAAAGGATGGGTAAGAGTTACAGTGGGAGTTTTAGGCATTAGTCTTGTAACATAAAATTATGTCCTAGTCAACAGGGACGGAGAAGGCAATGGCACCCCACGCCAGTACTCTTGCCTGGAAAATCCCATGGACGGAGGGGCCTGGTGGGCTGCAGTCCATGGGGTGGCTAGGAGTCGGACATGACTGAGCGACTTCACTTTCACTTTTCACTTTCATGCATTGGAGAAGGAAATGGCAACCCACTCCAGTGTTCTTGCCTGGAGACTCCCAGGGATGGGGGAGCCTGGTAGGCTGCGTCTATGGGGTCGTGCAGAGTTGGACATGCCTAAAGCGACTTAGCAGCAGCAGCAGTCAACAGGGAAACTACAGGTGTCATAGGAAACACCAGGTACACACTGTGAAGTTAAGAATGGTTCCTTCGCTTGTACCAAATTTGTCATCCTCCAGGGTTCTGCTTGGCTTTGGACTTCATGAATAAAGCTGTTTATAGCAGGACCCACAAAAGTAAAATATTTCACAAAAGTGAAATAAAGATACACTAGCAGATTTTCTTTTTTAATGCAGATATATACCTCAGTAAAATGTTAAGGTGAAAATTTTATTTATTTATATTTATTTATATCTAATTTTGGGGGACTGTGCTGTGAGGCTCATGGGATCTTAGTTCCCAGGGATTGAACCTGGGTCACAGCAGTGAACATGCTGAGTCCTTACCACCGGATCACCAGGGAATTCCTGTGTAAGCTTTTTAAAATCAACAAAAATTGAGTGCTTCCTCTGTACAAGTCACTGTGCTAAGTGCCTAGTATGTGTGTGTATGACAATATGAGTGAGTGAGAGAGGCAAACACACAAACACACAAGGTCCTGAAGGCTTATAGTGCCGTTGCTGATAGAAGACTACAACATCAAAGAACTGTCTAATAATATGGATTGGATCACTGTTACATAAGTGGCATAAGGCGACTCAGAAACAGCAATTCTATCTGCTGGGGGAGCTGGGGGATTTGTCAGGCAAGGTGCTTCTAGAAAGATAAGGGATTGGAGGTGGACCTTGAGGAGAAGAAACGCTCTTGATAAGAAAGGGGAAAGGGCATGAGCAAACACAGGTGACCTTAATGTCAAGGAAGAGAAAGAAATTGTGTCATAAAGGGAAGGACTGGACCAGACCTGAACAGCCTTGGAAGTTAAAGTTCTTGCAGGAGTGGGAGGTGCAGAAAGATTTCTGAACAGGGTTTGGAACAGGTGAATTAACAGATGTCTTCTGGGATACCAGCGTGTGTAGGCATTGGATGAATGACTGAAGATGTACTTGTCTCTGTTGGGAAACTAACTTCAGCCTGGGAGATGAGCTGGCTTCGAGGTAACAAGGAGCAGGTCTGTAAGACCTGCTGAATGAAGAACTAGCAGGCCCCAGAGAATGACTCCTCCAGGTCATAGAGGCAAAGAAAGTTAGCAGAGAGGGTTCCTCAAAGTATAAAGTTAGACAGCTGGAAGAATGGAAGCGTATAGGGAAGCTAGTTGAAGGCAGGGAGACACAGAGCTGGTTTAGAAGCATTTAGACTCTGAAGTTAGTTACATCAGTGTCCAGTACATGAGTCTGGGGTTGGAGAGGTAACAGCTGAAGATAGAGTGTAGGTGTCTTTCCAATGGACAAAGAGTTGTGGGTCTAAGATTTCTCTGGGAGGGAGATGAGAGAAAAAAAAAAAAGAATGTAAAACTGAACCATGGGGATTTCCCAGGTGGTGCAGTGGATAAGAATCTGCCTGCCAATGCAGGGGACATGGGTTCTATCCCTGGTCTGGGAAGATTCCACATACCTCAGAGCAACTAAGCTGGTGCACCACAATTACAGAGCCTGCGCTCTAGAGCCCGTGAGCTGCAACAACTGGAGCTCCTGAGCCCTAGAGCCTGTGCTCCGCAACAAGAGAATCCCCTGCAACGGGAAGCCCTCACATCACAAAAGAGTAGCCCCCTGCTCCCTGCAACCAGGAAAACCCAGCACAGCCAAAACTAAATAAATACATAAATAAATTTTGAAAAACAAACAGAACCACGGTGTCCCACACTAGGAGGTGTTGGTGGGCCTGAGTGATCAGAGAAAAACCAAAATGCTAAGGAAGGAAAAGTTTTTGCCAGGAGGGTAGTTTCAAAGGGGAGAGAGTTGTCAACAGTAAAAAAAAAAACAAACCAAAAAACCTACTAAACAATTACATACACTAAGCGCATAAATAATAAGTATTTGTTGAATAAATGAATGAAAGAAAGCCCTTGGATTTGAGAACCCCCTTTCCACGTCAGAAGAATGGCTTGTGTTGCCCTCAGACAAGTGGATTTCAATGCTAAATTTTATGTCGTCCTCCCTATAAAAAAAACATGTTGCTTCTTGCACAAGTCATCCTGTCCAACACACAGACATCCTCCCCTGCTTTCCCCTTGTTTCCCCTCATTTTCATTCCCAGTTTCCGAAACTCAAGCAACACAAACCTGTGGTGTCAAAGGAGACAGGAAACACCAACTAGAGTTTCTACTTCATTAATAACTCTGCCTGTGGCTCCTCTTACATAAAGGGATATGTGGCAACTGAGTAGGAGAATGAAAAGGAGACTGCGTTCTAATCCCAGCTGTACTACTAACTAGCTGTGTGGCTGAGGACAAGTTGCTCAAATTCTCTGGATCTAGACAAGAGGAGGTAGGTCTATCTGGAGTCTAGACAAGTTTCCAAGGTCTCCTTGAGCTCTAAAGTGTGTGATTTTATCATTCTCAGAAGGTCCTTGCAACACTCTCTAAGAAGGAAGTGAAGTGAGTACAAGACCCGGGGAAACGACCGCCAGACCTCTTACCCAGGCGGAGCGCCAGGATAGGAGGAGTGTACCCAGAAAGTGAGAAGGCGCTGCCGGCCCTCGCGGATCACCAGCGAGCAGATCCCATCCCCAAGGCTGGGAAGGATCCCAACAACATGAGCGCGATTCCCACCCCGCACCCCACCTTTCCTAGACTCCCAGACGGCCCGGAGGCTCTAAAAAGCCCTGCGGGAAAAAGATTTCTTTCCCAGAGTCCTGCGCTGCTTTTGCAAGTCGGATTCCAGCAGACATGATCTGCAGCCTGATAATGACACAGTCTTTGGAAGGAGCGACTGTGCTCGTCTCGCTTGCTCAGAGTTCTGAGGACGCCTGGCCGCCCGCGCCGCGCCCCGACGTGCGGGCTTCCTACCCCGGCCCCGCGGCCAGGCCAGCAGCGCCCCAGCCCGGGGCCCTCCTTCCCTCCGTCGGCCCCTCAGCGGTCTGCAAACATTTCCTGCCCCTGCCCCCACCCCCACCCGGAGCTTCCCAGTTGGAGAGAGTTAGGCTCGCAGCCGGGTCAGGGCTCGCGGTTGCCCCAACTCTGCTTCCCCGGCCACCGGGGCTGGGAAGGTGACGGGGGGGGGGGTGTCCCGCCTGGCTCGGGAGCAGCCATCGGGGAAACCCAGGCGCCAGGAGCTGCGGGAGGTCGCTCGGGAGAACCAGTTCTCCCGCAAGGAGGAAAACTAGCCGGGCGCCGACGACCCTGCTCCCTTCCACGTCTTACCTGCTCGCTTGCGGGGGTGTCCTGGGGCGGTCGGCCTCTCCCGGCGCTGTCTCCCCACGCAGTTGCCCATGCTGGCTCTTCAGCCGGGCCCCATGCACCGGAGGCGGCGGGCTGATCTGCTGCTCCGCGCTCCTGCCCCGGACGGCGGCGTCCCGGGTCAACGGCTCCTGCTGCCCAGCATCGGGCGCTCACCAATCTCCCCCGGGGCGCGCTCTACCCCGGCACCGGCTTCGCCACAAACTTTGCGGACGAGGGGAGAGAGGGAGGTGGCCGACTCCCCAGCACAGTCCCAGGTGGCCGGGCCAGGGGGGCCCGCGACGGTGCCCTGCCGAAGACCAGCTCCGCTGGAGGGGCGGAGAGAGGGGGCGGGCACCGCGGCAGCTACTCCCGGCTAGCTCGGGGCTCCCAACTGGGGCCGGCCCCCCGCAGCCTGTCACTCACCTGCCTAACCCCGCCCCAGCCCAGCCCCGCTGCCTGCCGCCGGCTCGCGGTGCCCGCGCCGCCGCCGCCGCCCGCCCCAGGTGCGCATGTGACCGACGGCACCGCCCCCTCGGGCCGGGCCTGGTTTTCTCATTGGTTTCCCCCAGGGTGCGGACCGCCCCCTCGGCCCCACCCAGCCAGGTGCCCGCCCCGCCGCCCGTCTCCCGGGGAGCTGGGCCGGGAATTATTCGCCCTCAATGGCCCCCGGCTGCGTGCCCGGCAGCAGCCTTCCCTTCCCTGAGCCACCGCCCCGACTCCAGGCCCCGCCCCTTGGGAGGGACCGTCCCCATCCCTCCCGGGAACTGCTTGGCCTGGAGCCGGCAGACACGTGATCCAGGGAGCGCCCCGCCCCTCAGCCTTCGCCAGGCGATTGGCTCGGGGAGGCGCGTGCGCTGAGAGACCCGGTCCGTGCCACCGCCCACTTCCCCTCCCACGGTCTCCAGTTCGCGTCATGGCCGCCGCCGCGGCTCTGGAGGCGGTGGCGCCTCTGGGTACCCTGTGGGGCCTCGTGCAAGACTTCGTCATGGGTCAGCAGGAGGGCCCCGCTGACCAAGTGGCTGCAGGTACGGCAGACGGCGCCGCACGGCTTCCGCTTTGGGACATCCAGGAGGGAGCGGCCTCAGCAGAGGCGCCTGGAGGGAAGGGAGTAAGGGACAGCGGTGACTTTGAGACATTGGTCCGGGGCTGGTTGTGAGCAACGCATGCTTGAGAGCCAAACAAATTGCGAGTCGCTTGCAGTCTTCCTTAAAACGCCCTTACGCCCCTCGTCTCGGTTTATTGCCACTCTGTGCGCCGGCCGGGGTTAGGAGAATCATTAAGGTTTCAGAGATGAGTAAATTGCTGCCCAGCGAGGGCATGAGACTTTCAGATGAGGCCGGTGGAGGAGCTGGGATTCGGACCCAGGTCCTCCAGTTTAGAACCAGGGGCTCGTGCTGCGAAAGCACGTTGTTTCTATGAAGTTGACGTAAGAAGAAGCATCTTCAGCGGCATCAGCTCGAGTCGCGTGGCATGTTGGGAGTGGTCGGGCGGCCGGATCTCTGACTGGCTGTAGTTGCAGAGAGGAGGAGAGAAACCTGTCTAGGGGGAGTTTGAGATGTTCTGCGTATCCTTCTTAAAGCTTACCCTCCGTTTCTTGTTAAAGTTCTTGATTAATTTGCTTTGTGACTTTTTAATGTGGTGCACGTGGTGCTTGTTTTTATCTTTTCTCCAGAACTCCTGTTTCCTACTTTTGATCAATTTAGGAATCTCTAAGTTCTGGCAGCTTATCTAAGAGTTGAATAAAACAAATTACAGATTTCCTTGGAATTCTGAGACTTTACTCTCTTAGGGAAAAAAAAAAAACCTAAGTAGTTATTGAATGTTAGAAGGCCTTCAGACCTGACATTTAAGTAATAGAATACAAAGTAATCTTGTCAGTACAGATGACTTTTATTTTTGGAAATTTTGCATGTTTTAGGGAGAAGTAAAGGATACATTTCTCTTGAAAACTGAACATAATCACTTTCAGGATGTGTGAACAATGAATGAAGTGAATTTGTCAGAAGCATAAACCATTGATCCTTAGTGATATCCCACTTTCACTCAATGCTTCCACAGTTACCTAACACATTTTTCAAACATGATGCAAAGTTATATATAAATACAAATTACACTAGATCTGTGACTCCCAGGGACCTACAATGTAGTGGGAGAGGCGATCATGCAAACAGTACAATGGACCATGGAAAGGACTGCAAGAGGTATTTGCAGGGTGACATGGAAACATCGAGGAGCAAATGAATGTCTGATGCAGTCATTCCACTGAGCTGAACTTCGTACAGCTTTGTGCACTGTAGTGTGTTCTCAGTGCTTGTGATTAACAACTGCACTGTGTTATCAGTGTCATTTTCCCCAATGTTTTATTATTAAAAATTTCAAACATCCAGCAGAGTCTCAATAATTTCTTCAAAGACACACACCCACTGCCTAGATTCTACCATTAACATTTTAATATAATTTGCTTTATCACGTATCTGTCCATCATTTAAATTGCAGCTATGAGTACACCTCCCTCTGACTGCTTTGGTATGCATGTCATTAACTAGGGTTTGTTTTAGTTTATTTTGGTATGAAGTTTGTGTTCAGTGAAGTGTACAACTCTCAAACATACATTCATTGATTTTGAAAAATCAAAATCATACATTTTGTAAGTGTATACAAAAAATCATGCTTTTGTAGGTGTATACAAAAGCATACACCTACCAGCTACCGAGATAAAGAACATTACTATAAAAAGTGTTATTTGTAACTCCCATTTATACATTATGAACAAAGTAATTTAGGGTTTTCAAATTCAGAACACATTTGAGAAGCCAGCACAAATAAGGACTGCCAAGTTCTTAAAATATTCTTGTAAAATTTGTATTTTTTATGCCTGAAAAAAAAGTGGCCTAAACTATTGTCTAGTTTAAATGTAACTCAGCTCAGCTAAGTCTGTAATACTAGCCCTGTTGTAATTTAACCCTCCTGATTAGGAAAGGAGGTTAGTAATAACAGATAACTAACCGAGGGGTTATAATAGATAAGGTTGAAAAGGTTTGGTGGGGTTGAGATGCCTAACCTTGGATTCTAAGCAGAGGGATTTGAATGACCTATTGTAGGTAATTGGAGTCAGTGTACATCCTAGAGTAAGAGAGTCATATAGTGAATTTGAGAAGGATTAAGTTGGTATTCTTAATCTTATATCACAGCTTTAGTTAGAGTTGTTGAAGGGTGACAGAGTTTTGAAGCATCCCCAGAGTAAGATCCCACTCCAGTACTCTTGCCTGGAAAATCCCATGGACGGAGGAGCCTGGTAGGCTGCAATCCATGGGGTCGCTAAGAGTTGGACACGACTGAGCAACTTCACTTTCAGTTTTCAGTTTCATGCATTGGAGAAGGAAATGGCAACCCACTCCAGTGTTCTTGCCTGGAGAATCCCAGGGAGGGGGGAGCCTGGTGGGCTGTCTGTGGGGTTGCACAGAGTCGGAGATGACTGAAGCGACTTAGCAGCAGCAGAATAAGATATGCTTTGTAATCCTCCAGCCTAAGTCAAGCTTTGTGATTGCTGAAAGGGACCAACTTTCTATTCAGCCACTCACAGCAGCAGCATCTCCTACAAATTGTAACTGCAGAAGGAACACCCTGTGATCACAAAGGTAGTTACCACCAACTTTGTTTCCATTTGAGTTCCTGATGAAAGTAGGTGTCAGAGGCAGAGGGTGCAAATGATGGAAGAGAAGTGACTTGGCAGCCTAAGGGTTAAAGACTTCTCAGCCAGGCATTCGGTGGCTGCCACTCCCCTCCTGGATCTTTAGTTTCAGGCAGCCACCTTGATTTGCTGTTCCCCTAAGTTCTTTCCTTCCCAAATCCCTCCACTGCTGCTGCTGCTGCTGCTGCTAAGTCGCTTCAGTCGTGTCCGACTCTTTGCGACCCCGTAGACCGCAGCCCACCAGGCTCCCCTGTCCCTGGGATTCTCCAGGCAGGAACAGTGGAGTAGGTTGCCATTTCCTTAGACCTGGGATTAAAGGCCCAGTCTGAGTGCTCAGTGTCTGCCCCCAGGTGTCTCCTGATCCTCTAGGCAGACATCATCTCACGCTTCAGAATCTTTGTGGAACTTATTTCTCAACCACTCATACTTTTTACTTGACTTTAGTAGCTACTTCTGTACACGTCTCCATAACATACCCTACTGTAGAGTCCCCTGGAGACTAGCATAAGTAGGTAGTATAAAAGATGAATAAGAGATGTTGAAGGAAGAATTTATGGAATTTGAGGCCTAACTAGTTACAGGGTGAGAGAGGACTCTTAAGATGACCTCAAGAATTTGAGCCTGAGGATGAGCAAAAGAAAAGTACTATGTCCAAAAACTGGGAAAGGAGATTTTGATCACGTTGGCCTTACAGGTGATGGATATAAAATTTCTTCCTCTTATTTGGATTTGCCTTCATTTCAGTCTTCATTGTATTTTCCCACATTTGTGATTCCATGAGGAGACCACTATTCTTGAAATCAGAAGGCTGTTAAAAGTAAATACATTTCTGAGAAAAGTGTGGCATCCTCAGCAGAAAGGGAATTTTGAGAACTTGATTGGAACTGAGTACCGACTGGGATTTCTCTCTCCTGTTCCTTCCATCCTCCCTCATGCCCCCTCGGCTGCTACTCAAGAGGCTGCGACTCCATCAGACAGAAGTGTGATTGTGCATTCTATGTCAGTGCTCATGTAAATACTCCTTTGACGACTCCTCAGCGCCCCACATGAACTGGTGTCCCGTTAAGGGAAGAGTAGGTAGTTAGCAGGTGCTAGTAGGTTCATTTTTAGAGAACAAATCTTGAATACATTGGAAAATCTTAGATCTACCTAAATAGGGAGAGAAACTTACATTTATTTTTCCTTATGCCTGTGAGACTGCTGTTAGGAAAATTAACTTATTGGCTTCTTTCATTCCTGGAGTTCAAGTGCATAATTAACTTCCAGGTATTCAGGTGTTTTTCATTTGGAAGAACTAATCACTTAAAGTTAGTGATGGGGGGTTCCATCCCTGGTCTTGGAAGACCCCACATGCCATGGAGCAACTAAGCCCACGCACCACAGCTATTGAGCCTGTCCTCCAGAGCCCAGGGGCCACAACTACTGAATCCTGCGTGCTCTAGACCCTGTGTTCCACAACAAGGGCGTTAGTCGCTGTTGTATCCAGCTCTTTGCAACCCCATGGACTGTAGCCTGCCAGGCTCTTCTGTCCATGGGATTCTCTAGGTGAGAATACTGCAGTGGGTTGCCATTTGCTTCTTCAGGGGATCTTCCCGACCCAAGTATGAACCTGGGTCTCCTGCTTACCGTCTGAGCCACCAGGGAAACCCACAACAGGAGAGGCCCCCGAAATGAGAAGCTCGTGCAGTGCAACAGGAGAGTAGCCGCCCGCCGTCTGCAACTAGAGAAAAGCCCATGCAGCAGTGAAGACACAGCACAGCCAAGTAAATAGAAGTACATTTAAAAAAATGTTTAAAAATAAATAAAGTTAGTGGTAGGTGGTCCCACATGGGCTTTCCTGGTGGCTCAGATGGCAGAGAATCTGCCAGCAATGCAAAAGATCTGGGTTTGATCTCTGGGTTGGGAAGATCCCCTGGAGAAGGGAATGGCTCCTACTCCAGTATACACTTAAGAAGTTTACTCCTTTCCTATGTTACCCCAGTCTGTGTGTATCACTATAGTAATGCTGAACTAGTTGTTTTTTAATTGTTTTAAATGTCTTTCTGCCCCCTAAAACTGGGTTCCTTAAAAGCTCCCTATCTATATTTCTTTCTCCAATCCTAACATGTTAATTAATTTACAATAATGAGTTCAATAAATATTGAATGAATAAATGAAAACAAACAAATGATAATCTGTTAAAGAATAGTTAAAGGAACATGAAAAAGGGAGTAATTTTGTTTTGGAAATCAAGGAAGCCTTCACAGGAAGAGTTGCAATTTGAGCTGAATCTTGAAGAGTTGAAGTTCCTCAGACTGACAAGGGCAAGAAAGAGGCATTCCAAACCAAGGGAGCATGTCTCCAGGCTTGAGGATATGGAAGAGCTGAGAACTCTTGTGACTGAATGATAGGAGCTATGATGAAAGATGAGGCTGGAGGAGAGTGAGGGCTAAATCATGAATGACATCAAGCCAAGGAGTCAGGTCTCAGGCAGTGAGGAGCAAATGGAGATTGCTGAGCAGATAATTAATTGTGCATTTTAGATTATTAGGAATGAATCAGAAGGCTTTTTAAAAAGTGAGATAGTGAGATAAAATTCACTGTAAAAAGTGAGATAAAAATGAGATAAGAGATAAAATTCACAGTAACCATTTTAAGAAAGAAGTGGCTTAGTATATCCACAATGTTCCACAACTATCACCACTCCATAAAAATTCCAGAACATTTTCATTCCACTAAAAGTGGAAGGCTATTTTGACAGCTGTCCCTGATAGTCTGGTCATAGGGATGAAAAGGAAAAAAAGATGAAACTTTGAGAGACATTTCTAACATAGGCTCAACAAAACTAGACTAAAATGTTAGTTTTAGTCAGCTTTTTGAAAACATCCTCAAAATACTGATTCTAGTTTTTTGCCACCTTACTTGCATTTTTCTTACTGTTATTTACTGTTGCAACAGCTTTACTGTCTCTTCATTTTTTTTCCTTATTTTTTTTTTCCTTTGGGCTGTACCACATGGCATGTGGGATCTTAGGTTCTCAGACCGGGGATCTAACCCGTACTCCCTGTCATGGAGACTCGGAGTCTTAACCACTGGACCGCCAGGGAAGTCCCCATTTTTTTTCCTAATTTTGTATGACTTTTGTACTTCTCTTTTATGTTGGTGCTGCATTGATTCAACATGAAATCTTTGTGAAAGGATGAAGACTGAAGGCTGTGCTAGGAGAATTTGCCCATATACTGAGATTCAAGAGATCACATGCAAATGGATGTTTCTTTGTAATTATTGATATAAAGCAGCCAGTTTTGTAATAATGTATACTGAATGCTGAAGAAGTCTTTTTCATTTATAAAATTCGAGGCAGGCTATAGGAGTGAGATTGACTATAGGGAGCATGAGGGGAACTTTGGTGATGGTAACATTCTGTGTCTTAGTTTGGGTGTTGGTTACTCTAGGTATACTTTTGTTAAAACTAATCAAATTATACATTTCACTGTATATAAAGTTTACCTCAATATTTTTTTAATGAAAAAATTAGAGGTGACTGAATGGGGCCTAGTAGTCAAGTCTTTGTCCTATAGCATTTGAGGTATTTCCAAAGAGAGACTCTGGCCGAGCATCCACAGGTATTAGATCAGACCCACAGCATCTGATGGTATTGCTGAAAAAGAGTGCTTCAGTTCCATGATAGTCTTTGCTAGGAACAGCTATCAGTCCCCTGTGGCTTCCGGTATGCTAACACCATTGTGGCTGCTACTGAAATTTGTTTTTAGATGGGTTTTTCAGCAGAGTTTCCTGGGTTCTGTCCAGGAGATTGCAGAGAAGTACCCTTTTCCACCCTCCCAAGTGATACAGTAATTTGTAACCCGGGGATGGGTCTGTCTCTTAAGTATTGCCATTACAGGATGGGTGTAGAACCTAATTCTCAGTGCCTTAGTTTGCCCTGTTAGTCTGGCTGCTGCCCCTTCCCCCACCCCACTGCTTGCAGATTTGTTCCCTTGGCTCTTTCTCAGGAGCAGGGGCAGCAGCTGGGCCTTCCACATCCTGGCACGAGTAAGGCTAAGAGTGCCTGATGTCTAAATTGGTGCCAGTCACGAGCTGTGAATCCCAGCTAGAGCACTCCCTTCCTCAGTCAGATTGGGCTTCTTACTCTAGTACCAGATTACGCCTCTGCCCAGCTCAGCTCACAGCTATTGTTCAGAGACCACAGACTTAAGGGGAACTGGAGTTTCGTTTTCTCAAGCCTCTTCTTCACTTAGCCAAAGTCTGGTCTTGGCGAGAGCTGACTAATTAGGTCTTGTATTTAAAGGTAGGTGGGTTGAGGACCCAGAATAGACTGTGGAAGTAATTCCCTGATTGCCACACCTTATTGAGCTAAAACTCCTTGACGTTAATCAAACACTTAGAAGATTGCTAACCTTTCACTCTTAGTTGCTCCTTTGAAAATTTCTATGATAATTCTGTTAGATCTAAGTGAATTACCATTGTGCTGTTAAAATTGCATTTTCAAAAATATACTCACATGGTACAACATTCAAAAGGTGCAAAAAGACCCACAGTGAGAAGTCTTCCTTTCATCCCAGGATGCCATGCAGATTGTGGCAGATGAATTAACTATATTACTCAGTTCAGTTCAGTTGCTCAGTCATGTCTGACTCTGTGACCCCATGGACTGCAGCACGCCAGGCTTCCCTGCCCATCGCCAACTCCCAGAGTTTACTCAAACTCATGTCCATTGAGTCTGTGATGCCAACCAACCGTCTCATCTTCTGTCGTCCCCTTCTCCTCCCACCTTCAATCTTTCCTAGCATCAGGATCTTTTCAAATAAGTCAGTTCTTTGCATCACGTGGCCAAAGTATTAGAGTTTCAGCTTCAACATGAGTCCTTCCAATGAACACCCAGGACTGATCTCCTTTAGGATGGACTGGTTGGATCTCCTTGCAGCCCAAGGGACTCTCAAGAGTCTTCTCCAGCACCACAGTTCAAAAGCATCAATTTTTCGGTGCTCAGCTTTCTTTACAGTCCAGCTCTCACATCCATACATGACTACTGGAAAAACCCCAGCTTCGATTAGACGGACCTTTGTTGGCAAAGTAATGTCTCTGCTTTTTAATATGCTGTCTAGGTTGGTCATAGTTTTTCTTCCAAGGAGCAAGTGTCTCTTAATTTCATGGCTGCAGTCACCATCTGCAGTGATTTTGGAGCCCAAAAAAATAAAGTCAGCCACTGTTTCCACTGTTTCCCCATCTATTTGCCATGAAGTGATAGGACCAGATGCCATGATCTTAATTTTCTGAATGTTGAGCTTTAAGCCAAGTTTTTCACTCTCCTCTTTCACTTTTGTGAAGAGGCTCTTTAGTTATTCATCTCTTTCTGCCGTAAGAGTGGTGTCATATGCATATCTGAGGTTATTGGTATTTCTCCCCACAATCTTGATTCCAGCTTGTGCTTCATCCAGTCCAGCATTTCTCATGATGTACTCCACATGTAAGTTAAATAAGCAGGGTGACTATACAGCCTTGACGTACTCCTTTCCCAATTTGGAACTAGTCTGTATTATTATATTACTCGTGTATGATATATCCTCACTAAAGGGAGCCTTTTGATGAAAGTGAAAGAGGAGAGTGAAAAAGTTGGCTTAAAGCTCAACATTCAGAAAACTAAGATCATGGTATCCAGTCCCATCTCTTCATGGCAAATAGATGGGGAAACAGTGGCTGACTTTATATTTTTGGGCTCTAAAATCACTGCAGATGGTGATTGCAGCCATGAAATTAAAAGACGCTTACTCCTTGGAAGGAAAGTTATGACCAACCTAGACAGCATATTAAAAAGCACAGATATTACTTTGTCAACAAAGGTCCATCTAGTCAAGACTATGTAGTAGTCAACTGTGGTGTTGGAGAAGACTCTTGAGAGTCCCTTGGACTGCAAGGAGATCCAACCAGTCCATCCTAAAGGAGATCAGTCCCGGGTGTTCATTGGAAGGACTGATGTTGAAGCTGAAACTCCAGTACTTTGGCCACCTGATGCGAAGAGCTGACTCATCTGAAAAGACCCTGATGCTGGGAAAGATTGAAGGTGGGAGGAGAAGGGGACGACAGAGGATGAGATGGTTGGACGGCATCACCGACTCAATGGACATGGGTTTGGGTAGACTCCGGGAGTTGGTGATGGACAGGGAGGCCTGACGTGCTGCAGTTCATGGGGTGGCAACGAGTCGGACACAACTGAGCGACTGGACTGAACTGAACTGAAAGGGGGCATGGACGGCACCGGATTAAGTGTTTGAAAAACAATATTTTGTCTGGAAACTGTTTAAGGCTGAAGGCAAAACTGCCCATAAATGCTGTGCTCTACTTATGAATTTGTTTCTCACAGAGGTTGACAATTCCAAAAGTAATTTATAGCTACACTAGGGTTGAAAAGAATAAAAAATGGTAGATAATGGGAACCAAGTTCCTCACTGTCCAAGAAACAAATTATAAATAAGCAAGGGGGAAGGCTAGAATGGACCCTGTGGTACTATATTAGAGTGGAGACTCTAGTATCATCTTATATTTAGTTTGATATATATGGATAGGTACAGAAATAATGATAATACGTGTATACACGTAAGTTAGAATACGTACATGTATTTCCCAGCTCTCTCTGCCGAGGAGGGCCTAGAAGCAGTGATAGCCCAATAGCAATGAGTGGAGCTACTTCCAAATGTTGGTTTTTAATACCATTCTCCAATAAAAGGAACCAGGACTTCTTGGGGCAAAGGCTGATTCAAGGGTTGGGGCAGGGAAATTGCAACATGAACCTTTAGTATTTTGTAGTGCCAAAAGGTAAGAAAGCACTTTAAAAAAATAAAAGGATAGGGTATGTCAAAGGGACGCTGGTGCCAACAAGTGTAAAGAAACTCCTGATGGCTAAAGATAGAAAATTGAGCAACAAAATAGCCTAGTATTGGGTTATAACCCAAGGCATAAAATATGCATGAGCCTATGCTGATATAAATAACTAAATAAATGAAGGGAAGAGATGAATCTTCCTTAGAATAACTCCAAACAACATAGATAAATAGTCCTCCTTCTAAGAAACGGAGCTGAATCTCCCCTTTGTCCTAACTCACTAAGTGTGGACTCTGGACTTAGTGACTCCCTTCCAAAGGAAAGAATCCGGAAAAGGAAAAATAATAACTGTATGCGTGGTGCAGAGACCTGCTGGCACTACCTTAACCAAGTGGTCAGAGTTACAAGCACCAGTGGTAAGTTGTGTTGATATATTGTACCTGTGATAGGATGCGACGAGAAAGGTACTTTGCCTCTATGCTATTATTCTTACCCCAAATCCATAACCACAGGACAGACATGAGAAAAACATTAAAAAAAAAATCATCAAAAGACATTTTATGAAAATATTGATACTTTTTTAAAATACCAAAGTCATGAAAAACAAGGAAGATTGAGGGATTCATTATGGCTAGTTGCAGTGTGATATCCTTAATTGGGTCCTGAAACAGAAAAATTACATTAGTGGAAAAATGGGTAAAATCTGATAAAGTCTAGAGTTTAGTTAAAAGTAATATACAAATGCTCATCTGTCTTAGTTTTGACAAATGTACTATGTAAGATGTTAGCATTCAGGGAAACTGGGCAAGGAGATATATAGGAACTCTGTACTACCTTTACAACCTTTTTTCTTTAAACCTAAAAGATTATTCCAAAGTAAAACCTTTTTTTAAGTCTACCTCTCAACCCCATTGGATTGCAAGCAAATCAAATCAGTCAGTCCTAAAGGAAATCAACCTTGAATATTCACTGTAAGGACTGATGCTGAAGCTGAAACCCCAGTACTTTGGCCACCTGATGCAAAGAGCTTATTCACTGGCAAAGACCCTAATGCTGGGAAAGATTGAAGGCAAAAGGAAAAGGGGGTGGCAGAGGATGAGATGGTTAGATAGTATCACCGACTCAATGGACATGAATTTGAGCAACTCTGGGAGATTGTGAAGGACAGGGAATCCTGGTGTGCTGTAGACTATGGGCTCATAAAGAGTTGTACAGGACTTAGTGACTGAACACACACACACTCATTCCCCTAGCTATCAGTCTCCTTCCCTGGAGACAATCAGTATTACTAACTCCTTTTATCTTCTAGAGATATAAATAAATACAAATAGAAATAATTCCCCCTCCCTTTAAAAACAATGCTATGCACATACTATATATTAATACTATTTATGTACACTCTCTGCATCTGGTCCCATCACTTCATGGGAAATAGATGGGGAAACAGTGGAAACAGTGTCAGACTTTATTTTGGGGGGCTCCAGAATCACTGCAGATGGTGATTGCAGCCATGAAATTAAAAGACGCTTACTCCTTGGAAGAAAAGTTATGACCAACCTAGATAGCATATTGAAAAGTAGAGACATTACGTTGCCAACAAAGGTCCGTCTAGTCAAGGCTATGGTTTTTCCAGTGGTCATGTATGGATGTGAGAGTTGGACTGTGAAGAAAGCTGAGCACCGAAGAATTGATGCTTTTGAACTGTGGTGTTGGAGAAGACTCTTGAGAGTCCCTTGGACTGCAAGGAGATCCAACCAGTCCATTCTAAAGGACATCAGCCCTGGGTGTTCTTTGGAAGGAATGATGCTAAAGCTGAAACTCCAGTACTTTGGCCACCTCATGCGAAGAGTTGACTAATTGGAAAAGACTCTGATGCTGGGAGGGATTGGGGGCAGGAGGAAAAGAGGACGACAGAGGATGAGATGGCTGGATGGCATCACCGACTTGATGGACAGGAGTTTTAGTGAACTCCGGGAGATGGTGATGGACAGGGAGGCCTGGCGTGCTTCGATTCATGGGGTCGCAAAGAGTCAGACACGACTGAGCGACTGAACTGACTGAACTGACACTCTATGTTCTGCTTTTAAATCTTGTTCCATTATTAGTGTAAATATATAGGTTCCTCAGCCTTTTTTCAGTTTCTTTTCCTAAGTTAGCTACAGAGAATTCCATTGTATGGGTGTACTATAACTAATTTAACTGATTTCTTATCATTGATGGCCATTTGTTATTTACAGTCATTTGCTATTATAAACTACTCTGAAGTGAGAAAATTTGTACATGCATTATTTTGCACTTTTTAAAGTACATAGGGTAAATTTTGAGAAGATTCCCTGGGTTAAAGCATATGTATTGACACACTTGTACCTTAAAAGATACTCTCAAATTGCTCTTCCTGGGGACTTCTCTGGTGGTCCAGTGGTTAAGACTCTGTGCTTCCAAAGCAGGGGGCATGGGTTCAAACCTTGGTCAGGGCATTAAGATCCCTCATGCCAAGTGGATGGGCCAAGGAAGAAAAAAATGCCCTCTATAAAAAGGCTGAACCAACTTATATGGCACCTGCAGTGTTTGAGTGCCGTATTTCTGCCTGCCATCACTGAACATAGGAGTTAGACAAAATGTTTGATCTTTGCCAGTTTGTTTGCATTCCTGTTGTTAATGTAGTTCAGCATCTTCTGGTCTTGCCCATTTTTTAAGTTGGTTGTTGGTCTTTTTCTCATTGATTTGTAGAAGCTCTTTTTATATTGGTAAAATAGCCTTTTGTTACAAGAATTGCGTATATATTTTCCTAGTTTGTCTTACGATTTTTTTTCTTGCCTTGCAGAAAATCCAGGTTTTTTTTTTTAATGTAGCTAATTTTAACTAATCTTTTCTTTTATGGTTAAAGTATAACTTTATATTATACTTAGAAATGGTCTCCTGTTTTTTTTCTTTAATCCATTTGAAATTTACTTTGGTGAAAAATTCAGAGCCATTGATTTTTTTGTTTTTGTTTTTTCCCCAAATAACCAGTCATTGCAACAGCATTTATTGAATAGTCTGTTTTTCTTTCATTGAAATAATGCTTTTTAAAATCATATTCTCATGTATTTGTGTCTCTTTCTGGATTTCCTGCTCCATTTTTGTACCATTGATTTCTTTGACTGTGAACTCATACTATACTGTTCTTTTTTGTTTATACTTTTATTATGGAGAATATAAAGTGTATTCAGAAGTATACAATATTTTAATTATTGTAAAATTTATTTATAAAAATCTTTTACTATCTGGAAGAACTGCCTTTCCACCCTCATTCCTCTTTTTTAGAATTTGCCTGATGATGTATTATTTTTGCACATCAACTTTCTCACTTGTGCTTTAAAGTTTTCACCATTCAGATATTCACATTTTTCTGTTACGTTTATATTGAGGTATTTTTCTCTCTCTTTAAAATTTTATTTGTTGCTATTATTACTTTTTTCCTTTATATAATTTTACAAGCTAGTGTTAATTTCATATTAATTTTGTACCTAGCCATCCTAACCGGAGAAGGCAGTGGCACCCCACTCCAGTACTCTTGCCTGGAAAATCCCATGGATGAAGGAGCCTGGTAGGCTGCAGTCCATGGGGTCGCTAAGAGTCGGACACGACTGAGTGACTTCACTTTCATGCACTGGAGAAGGAAATGGCAACCCACTCCAGTGTTCTTGCCTGGAGAATCCCAGGGACGGCGGAGCCTGGTAGGCTGCCGTCTATGGGGTCCCACAGAATCGGACACAACTGAAGCGACTTAGCAGCAGCAGCCATCCTAATGAGTTATTTTGTTTCCAATATTTTTTCATGTATTTCTCTTGAATTTTCCTAGGTAAACAATCAGGTTACCTTCAAATGATATATTTGCTTTCTTTTCAGTTTTTATACTTGGAGCTGCATATCTGAAGTATTACGAAATGCCTCTAGTGTGGAGGGACTCTTGGCAAGCACAGTGGACCCCAAGGTGTAAACCCAGGATAGGCAGAAACATTGGCAATATAGACATTAAACCCTAGGATGGACTTTTTTGTTGTTATTGTTGTTGTTTCATATTTCTTTTTTTGCTTTCCTCTAGATGTGAAATCTGGAAGCTATACAGTGTTACAAGTGGTGGAAGCCCTTGGGTAAGCGATCTGATCTGCTCTAGAACAACTCTCATCAGCCCTGGCAGTACACTCTGAAAACAGTTATTCTATCCTCAATTTCTTCCACTGCAGCCCAGTTCTCCCTCCCCCTTCCATATTAGTACCTCAGGCTAAGCCTATGTTTCTCTTGAAAAAAGTTTCATGCCAACTGATTGAGACCCTTGACGAGATGTTGAGAACACAGCCTGTGGGCCACAGTAGCTCTTGAGTCAACCTTTAGAGCCTCTAAAGTCAGTCTTTAGGTGAGGGTGGGTGGTGCTTCTCTAGCCCCACCCTCGCCTGTGGCATCCTAGTCAGCCTGCATCTGACTCAGACCCTGTGGGCCCTGCCTGGGAGGCCGACCTGGCACAGGATTCCCCACTGTAGGGAAAGGCTTGGGACAACAGCTGGAAGACCACTGTTCAAACCAGATACTCCAAGCTCCAGAGGAGGCATGTGCTTATAGTATAAAGCCTGCTCTTCTCATATTTTGTTCTTGGAAGACCATTTAAATTGGAAAGTCTTAGTAGCAAAGGTTGTTAAGTGTCATAGCTAGCGAGTCTTCTGAAACAGAGAGAAATAGAAAACTGGGGAGAAGATGGGAGGGTAGGTCACTATTATGCATTTCTCCCATATGTTGTTGTGGCCTTGGTTCATTTTTTTAAAGTAACAGCTTTATTGAGATATAATTTACCTATCATAAATTCACCATTTTAAAGTGTGTATTAAAAAAATAAATAATAAAGTGTGTATTCACAGATTTGTGCAACCGTTAGTAACCACAGTCAATTTTAGGACATTTTCATCACCCCAAAAAGAAACCCCACGCCTATTAACAGTCACTCCCCACTCCTTTCTCTTCCTTGCACCTGGTAACCACTAATCTACTTTGTTTCTGTGGATTTACCTATGCTGAAAATTTCAGATAAATGGAATCATACAATAATATATAATCTTTATGATTGTCTTCTTTCATTTGGAATAATGTTTTCAAGATGCATTCCTGTTGTAGCCTGTATCAGTGCTTCATTGCTTGCTGAATAATATTCTGTTACATGGATATACCACAGTTTGTTTACCCATTCCTCAGTTGAGGGATATCTGAGTTGTTGTCACATTTTGACTATTCCGAATAATGCTTCTGTGAGCATCTGTGTGCCTTGGTCCATTTTTAAAGGCACAGTTTTCTGCTTCTGAGTGGGGCCCTTTCTGTAAGTTCCTATCCCAGGTATCCTGTCAAGACTGATCTTTTTTGCCCCAGTTCCTCTAGCTATAGGTACTCTTGAGACTTCCCGGTGGCTCAGTGGTAGAGAATCCACCTGCAGTGCAGGAGATGAGGGTTCGATCCGTGGGTTGGGAAGATCCCCTGGAGGAGGGAATGAGGAAATGGCAACAGTAGTCTTGCCTGTGAAATTCCATGGACGGAGGAGCCTAGGGGCTACAGTCCGTGGGGTAGCAAAGAGTCAGACACTACCGGACGACTGAGCTCAGCGTAGGTACTCTTATCCTTGTTTCCTTAAGGTACCCTGGCCAGCTCTCCTTCAGAAGTCTTCTGCTTCCTTCTTTGCTTAGATTCCTTGTGGTATGTTTAAATGTAATCTCTGTGATTTGTTTTGAAGATAAATCACCTTGTTGCTTCAGCCTGGGTCCTCCCATATCAATAATCCTAAATAGTTAAAGTTTTTATTCTGACCATCTTACTTAGTACATTTCCAGTTGTAAAGACTATAATGGTTGCTTTAATAGTGATATATTTATTCTTCTCCTGTTTAGGTGAAAGTGAAAGTGAAGTTGCTCAGTCGTGTACGACTCTTTGCGACCCCATGGACTCCTCTCTTCCAGGCTCCTCTGTCCATGGGATTTTCCAGGCAGTAGTACTGGAGTGGATTGCCATTTCCTTCTCCAGGGGATCTTCCCAAACCAGGGATTGAACCCTGGTCTCCCGCATTGTAGATAGACACTTTACCGTCTGAGTCACCAGGGAAGTTTTGGTAGAAGCTGCCAATTATCTCTTGAGCCCTGTGGGTAACTGCTAAGCTCTCTTTCAGAGAAATGTCACAATTATATCACTGAGGAGAGAGTAAGCCCCACACCCAGTCAGTGCCTGGAGGCAGACACTTCTGTTGGTGTCACATATGCCCCTGATGACACCTCCAGGCCAATCTGGGGATTGGCCTTACTGTTGTTTGTAATGCCAAGCGCCTCCAGAGTACTTTCCTGGGCCAGCTTCCATGCCCGGGGTGAGTGTGACTAATTGCAAAATATTTACTTCCGAAGTTTGAACTGGGTAATATCAGGCTTTCTATCTTACTTTCCCCCAGGTCTTCTCTAGAGAATCCAGAACCCCGAACTCGGGCCCGTGGGATCCAGCTTTTGTCACAGGTGCTCCTCCAGTGTCACTCCTTGCTGCTGGAGAAGGAAGGTACTGGTAGGCGTGCTGAGCCAAAGCCTTCCGTGTCTATCAGGCCAGCTTACCGGGCGGGAGGGAGGGAGGGAGGGATGTAAGGTATCTTCGAACTCCTAACACAGGGTCGTCACACATCACTAGTGTATGTGGCAAAGAAGATAAGAATTGAGACACAAGACACATGGATTTCAAATGTAGCCTTGGACAGTTTTTTTTCCCCAGTATGTCTTCTGTCTGTAAAATGGACAAAGTAGTGTTTTGGAGTAGAAAAGTAGTGAAATATCAAAATGCTTTGAAGTCCTGAGGAAAAAAACCCACAACTTATTTATCTTCCATCGCAGGGGTAGGCAAACTGCAGCCTCTTCTTATAAATAAAACTGTATTAGCATATAGCCATGTCCATTTATGTACCTGCCGTTTATGCGGCTTTTATGTTACAGTGGCCCAGCTGAGTAGCTGTGACATACTGTGTTCTAGACACCTGAGATATTTACCATATGGCCCTGTGAGAAAACGTGCCAACCCAAGTTCTGTAGAAAGGCAGGTCTCGGGTTGAGAATGGGTTTGATTGTGACCTCTGTGCGAAGGGATAACCCAAGATGCTCACCTGTTTTCTTGACAGATAAGGAAGGAACCCCCCAGATGGGAGGGCTTGGGACATACCTAGGTGAAGGAGACAATTTATAGTGAAGCCCAAGCAGGAACAGCCCTTAGAAACTTTGGGAAGAAGCAATGCCAGCGGGCCCTTCTCCAGCCTGTGGAAACTAATGACTGAATTTCTGGTCTGTTCAGTGGTCCACCTGATCCTGTTCTATGAGAACCGGCTGAAGGACCATCATCTTGTGATCCCGTCTGTTCTGCAGGGTTTGAGGGCACTTGTGAGTTCTCCTTTTCTGTATTACATACCATGTTTACAGGAATCTATTTCCAGTGAATTCTCTCCTTCTGCTTAGTGGGTGAGACTTCAGATACTTCAAAGCAGATGCCTAGATATGGGGCTAAACTAGTCTCAGCCAGCTCCACTTCTGTTTTTAGTCTGGAGAGTAAAAGTGTCCTTTGGGGACTGGAATTCAGAGTCAACCTGGAAGGAGCTGCAGAGACCTAATCAGCTTGAGAAAAGGGACCATGTTTCTCCCCATCAGCATTTCTTCCCCAGCCTGGATGTTGTAATTCCCACTGTAGTTAGATAGGCCAGTTTTAGGCTTGAAGGCTACACTAAAATTTCCAGAATTCCCTCTGTGTTCACACTTCTCTTCTCCCCCAGAGCCTGTGTGTGACCCTGCCCCCAGGGCTGGCAGTCTCTGTGCTTAAAGCCATCTTTCAGGAGGTCCACGTACAGGTGAGTGATAATGGTCACTTCGGTATTTTCTATCTTCCAGCCCTTGACATAACTAGAATTACATGGCAAAAAATAAATTGCCTTCTAAGAGTTCTGAACTCTTACAGGCCTTTGGCCATATGTGCCTGCTGTCCCTTGCTACTGTATAAGGAGAGGGAGGCATGCAAGTACATCTGACCTGTGTCCTCTCACACCTAAAGAAAGTGAGGCACATAGCAGGCAGGTTTGGGTTATTGGTTCCACTGCTAGACTGCTGGACCATAGCCATACCTTTTCTCTGCATTTCCCTGAGGTTCATCTTATTCTGGTATAAAGAGAATTACCCAGTTAGAGACGATGAAGCAGGAAGTACTTTTGTCAGCTGAGGTATTCTCTGGGCACTTCCTTCACTTTCTTCTGTCTCTCCTACTAAGTCCCTGCCCCAGGTGGACCGGCACACAGTCTACAGTATCATCACCAACTTCATGCGAGCCCGGGAGGAAGGTGAGAGGCAGGGCTTTCGGAAACCTGAAAAGTGAACACAACTTTTCTTCCCCCTTTACCAGGACTGATTTTAGCCCAGGGTAATATGAAAGAGTCAGTACTCTGAGAGGAAGATGAAGGGAAACTGGGAGTCACTCACTCCCCAGTAAAGTAAAGGAAGGGTGGAGCTTGAGCTGAGGTGTTAAATTCCTACCTCCATAACCATTATATATTGTTGTACATCTTCTCTTCACTGAGGACTCTCTTGGAATAGGAAAACAGAAATGGTCGGCTCTGGGAGGCGTGAAGAGGGAGGCAGTGAGAGAGGGAAAACACAGGCCAGAAGAAAGCCCCGCTTTCTTATCTTGTGGGACAGTAGTGACCTTGTTCTCTCCTCCCCAGAGCTGAAGGGCCTAGGAGCTGATTTCACCTTTGGCTTCATCCAGGTGATGGATGGGGAAAAGGATCCCCGTAATCTTCTGGTGGCCTTCCACATTGTCTATGACCTCATCTCTAGAGACTACAGCCTGGGTACGTCCTTGTAGCTTTGGATTAGCTGGTTGGGGCTTGTCAGATGAAAGGCTTGTAAGTCCTCCTTCTTTCTCTGTTGCCTTTAGGACCTTTTGTGGAGGAGTTGTTTGAAGTGACATCTTGTTACTTCCCTATTGATTTTACTCCTGTAAGTAGTACCTTTCATTCATTCATTCAAATACTGAGTGTCTGTTGTGTGCCAGGCCCAGTTCTAGGCACTGAGGGTACAGCAGTGAACAAAAAGAAACGACCCCTGCCCTCAAGAATTTAGCACGTCAGTAAACCGGGAAGTGGAAAAACATACTTCCTAAAAATGTACTTAGTGCTTAGAACTACAGGATTGTAGAACATGATTCATGTCCTTGAAAGTTGAAACATTTAAGTAACAGTAAGAGATTATGGACCGAAACAAGTGGTGGTACAGTTGTTCAAAGACAGAGTTGAGTGTGAGCTAGAGTAGGCAGGAACTGACTCACAGATAAAATAGGATTTCATTTGGTTTCTGAAGGATATGTAGCATATGATCCTGGATTCTCAGGGCACATCTCAGGCAATAGAAACGAAGACACAGTTGAGCATAGCATGTACAGGAGGTGTTTTCTCGATGCCCTCAGACCTTCTCCCACTCTGCATCTTGATTCACCTTCTCTTTTTGAATACTCAGGGTCTCAGCACTTTATGGGTATGCATGGTATGTAGATGAAAGCATTAGTAATTTGGAAGAAATGAAAGGAATTATACCACACACATCAAATTTACATCAGAGCTCAGTTGGTAAAGAATCTACCTGCAATGCAGGAGACCCCAGTTCGATTCCTGGGTTGGGAAGATTCCACTGTGGCTCAGCTGGTAAAGAATCCACCTGCAATGCGGGAGACCTGGGTTCGATCCCTGGGTTGGGAAGATCCCCTGGAGAAGGGAAAGGCTACCCATTCCTGTATTCTGGCCTAGAGAATTCCATGGACTACATAGTACATGGGGTCTCCAAGAGTTGGATATGACTGAGTGACTTTCACTATTGACTTTCCCTGCCTTTAAGATAAAAAGCCATTTTTGCCATAGGGAATTTCTTAGCAGCTTATTTTAGCTGACATCATGTTGCTGGGACCACCTCTCTCCTAATATTCTTTTCATTGCTTTTGTAATCAGTATCACTATTTCTGCTCAGAAGTATTTAAGCCTTTGAACTCTTGAAAGCTCTTGGTTAGGCTGCCAGATTTTTCTGTTTTTACTTTCTTTATTTTGTGTTTGTTTTGAAAAGATAATATATTCACAGGATTCAAAATACAAAAGGTACAAATAGGTGAAAAATCTATATACCATCAAGTTTATTTCTCCGCTGTCAACCAGTTTTATCAGTTACGTCTGTATCTTACAGAGCTTTTTCATCCATGTATTAAAAAATGCTCTTCCCTTTTCCCATAAAAATGGTAGTGGATTTACACATTTTTCCTATCGTTTGGCGTTTTCACTTAGCAGTATATCTTGGAGAGGGTTCCATAGCAGTATATAAATTAGCTCTTTATTCTTTATGACTGTGATTTTCCTTTGCATGGAAATACCTAATTAATTTTCCTTGTCCTCCATGGGACAAAGGTTTTTGCTAATCTTCTCTGTTATAAGCAATGCTGCCACCTAACATACCCTGCCTGTACATGTATCATTTCACACATACGTGGGTTTATGTATGTAACAGTTGGATAAATTCCTAAAATTTAGGAATATGTGCACTTAAAATTTTAGGGTGGGCAAGAATTTTTTTTTTTTTTGAAAGATAGTACGGTGAACACCATGCAACATTTAGAGAATTAAGCCTCTTTACTGCCACCAACCATTTTCCTTTCAGAGATAATCATTGCTCCCAACTGCTTATATATTTTCTTGGAGATGTTCTAGGCAAAACAAGTTTATAGATAATAATTGGAAAATTTATTTGAGCAGAGTTGTGTGTTTTTTTCCCACAGTGTGGTCTATGGGAAGCAGAAAGCTCTTGTCAGTTAAAATAGGGACACCTGGCTTTCAGTGTTAAATTTGTGTTAAAAATATTCTTTACGGTCTTATTGATCTGTATAGGCCACTTGCCGTCATCATCATGGATCACAGCAGTAGAAGTTAGGGCGAGATAGCTGCTATTTTAGACTTTGTGGGCCTTATGTTCCCCATTGAAACTCTTCACCTGTGCTGTTCCAGCACAGAAATGGCCCTCGCCACTGGAATGTGATACAGGGTCTGTATTGCAATAAATACATTTATGGACTTGGGAATTCACATTTCATATAATTTTCATGTGCCACAAGATATTATTTGACTTGTTTTTCAACCATTTAAAAATGTAAAAACCAGTCTTAACTTAGCCATACAGTCTTAGCTGGTTGCTTCCTACTCTTAATGCAGAGTCAATACTGAATCTTTCTTTCCCATCATCTAAGGATCCCTTTATCTTTTCTCTTGGATCAAATCTCCATTTTTTGTATTTATGTATTCCTCATTTTATGGTTTATTCCTTCATTTTGGTGATGCTCGTCCCTTATGAGCTTCCCGTGGGTGTAAAAAGAGTATAAAATGTTTTCCTTTTCGTAAATCTAGAATCTCTTCATTCTTTGCTCACACTTATTGATAATATGGGTATAAAATTGAAGACATTGCTATATTTACTTCTAATTTTCAGTTGCTGTGAAGAAGTCTGAATTATTTCTGCTTTGCAAGACTTTTATGTTCACTTTTTTTCCCTCTTTTCAGGAAGCTTTTAAGCGTTGATTATTTCCCCCCAATATATTGAAAATTCACAGTGATGTACCTTAGTACAGGTCTGTTTTCATGCATTGTATTGGGTACTCGGTAGGTCCTGTCAGTCTGGAAGGTCATGTCCTTCCGGCCTGGGAAATTTTCTTGGCATTCTTTCATTGATGATTTTTTCCCTCTGTTAGTTCTCTGCTCCTTCCTTTGGGAACTCCTGTCAGTCTTTTACCTTTTCTTTCATATTTCCTTCCTTTACCTTTTTGTTATTTTATAAGAAAATTTTATTTTTATCTTTTCTATCAGTCAGAGTCCAGGCATGAAAAACAGAAACCACTTTGGTATTTAAAACAAATAATTTAATGCTGGAAATTGTTTGTACAAGTTATGGGAGAGCTGAGAAGCCAAACAAGGGATAGTGAGGCAACCTGTCAATAGCAGGAAACCATTACCACCCTGAGGCTGGAGGGACAAAGGGAAAAGTTGATGTTACTGGACCTCAGGGGCTGAAAGTATGACAAAACAGAGGCCTTCAGTGGGACCTGGAGCCAAGGAGGAGATGCTGCCAGTGGTGAACGTGCCCACTAAATAGAGATGGGAAGAAATGTCCTGGGTTTTCCTTTCCTTCTGACCTGCATTCATCTACAACTGCTTCCCATTGACTGAACCTCGGCCACTGTGGGAACCTGGAGAATGCAGCCTAGAGCCTGAGGAAGGGATCCGAGGGCAGAAAGGCCCAGGACCAGCGCGTCTCCCAGCGGTTGATTTTTCCATTTCTGCACTCATGCTTTGAATTTCCCAGGGCCTTTTATTGTCATTTTTGATGATTTTTTTTTTTTTTTAAATAGCATTCTATTCTTATTTAACCCATGAATGAATTACTTTCTTACCATTCTTGAAAACTCTCCCCACACCTGTGGTCTTTGTTTCGTCCAAGTTTTTTTTCAATTTATGTTGTTCTCTATTTCCAGGTTAGAGGCTTTCTTCAGATATCTAGTAATCCTTGGGAGTTTGCACATGTTTCAAAGTGAGGATTATAAAGCTGAGTGGGAGCTCTGAGCACATAGAATGGGCTGATTGAGGATGAACTTCCCTGTAGAGTGGCTTACATGGATAATTTGGGAACCCCCAGGTTGCAGGATCTTTATTCCCGGTCTAGGACTTTGGCAGTGAAAGCACTGAGTCCTAACCACTGGACATCCAGGGAATTCCCACTTAGACCTCTTTTGATTCAGCACCCTGGCCCTCAACTGCATTTTTGTCTCAGCTCTGTCTCACCCTCTCCAGGAATTAAACCCCCAGATTCTGCTGCAGCTAAGAAGGACTTGAGAAGCAATCTGGGAGGTCAGACTGCTTCTCTAACCCCACTCCCAGTTCCAAAGGCACCTGGTACTGCTGGTTGCAAAGCTTTGTGAGGAGACTGTGTGGTGTATATGGAGAGTTACTAAGCTTTCCCCAAGCCTACTGAGGATTCTGTTGTTTTGGCTCTAAGTCATTTTCTTCTTACCCATCTGCTTTTACAATTTTGTTCCTAATATCTCTTGTCCTCTTCACCCTTTAGCTTTATATCTTAAAAAAAAGAAAAGAAAATCCCCTTACTGCATTTTTGGTGGGGTTTCAAAGAAAAAAAGGAAAATCTGATCTATGTTTTCAGTCTGCCTTCTTGACATACACATGGCTAATAGGCACATGAAAAGATCCTTAACTTTGCTAATTATTCAAGAAATGCAAATTACAACTACAAAGAGGTATCACCTCACACCAGTCAGAATGAAGTGAAGTGAAGTGGAAGTCTCTCAGTCGTGTCCGACTCTTTGCAACCCCATGGACTATACAGTCCATGGAATTCTCCAGACCAGAATACTGGAGTGGGTAGCCTTTCCCTTCTTCAGGGGATCTTCCCAACCCAGGGATCAAACCCAGGTCTCCCACATTGCAGGCAGATTCTTTACCATCTGAACCACCAGGGAAGCCCCTAGTCAGAATGGCCATCATCAAGAAGTCTACAAATAATAAATGCTGGAGAGGGTGTGGAGAAAATGGAACACTCCTTCACTGTTGGTAGGGATGTAAATTGGGCAGCTGCTATGGAAAACAGAATGGAATTACCTTATGATCCAGCAGTCCCACTCCTCTGGTATATATCTGGAAATGATGAAAACTCTAATTTGAAAAGATACATGCAACAAAGTAGAGGACCTAGAGATTTTCATACTAAGTAAGACACAGACAATTATATGTTACCATTTATATGTGGACTCTAAAAAGTAATACAGATTAATTCATTTACAAAGCAGAAAGGGACTCACAGACATAGGAAACAAACTTTACGATTACCAAAGGGTTTTAAAAGAGATTGGGGAGGAATAAATCAGGAATACAGGATTAACAGGATATATAGGAGTACAGTCCATCCTAAAGGAAATCAGTCCTAAATATTCATTGGAAGGACTGATGCTGAAGCTGAAACTACTTTGGCCACCTGATGCGAAGAACAGTCACTGAAAAAGATCCTGATGCTGGGAAAGATTGAAGGCAGGAGGAGAAGGGGATGACAGAAGATGAGATGGTTGGATGGCATCACCGACTCTATGGACATGAGTTTGAGTAAACTCTGGGAGTTGGCGATGGACAGGGAAGCCTGGCATGCTGCAGTCCACGGGGTCGCAAAGAGCTGGACACGACTTAGCGACTGAAATGAACTGAACAGGATTAACAAATACATATCACTATATGTAAAACAGATAAACAACAAAGGTTTACTGTATAAAACAGGGAACTATAATACCTTATAATAACCTATAATGGAAAAGAATCTAAAAGATATATATAAATGTATATAACTGAACCACTTTGCTGTACACCTGAAACTAACACAGTATTATAAGTCAACTGTATACTTCAATTAAAAAGAATCTGCCTCTTTATACAGAAATCATCAATGCTTTTATATTGCCAGAATTACAGCTTTTTATAAGGGTGGAAAAATAGAATTGTCCATCAAAGGGAGATTATCCAAATAAATTGTCGCTCAACCACACAATGAAATAGTATCAGCCACTAAAACAAATGCTATGAAAGAATAATAACATGAAAAAAATGTACCTAATGTATGAAGTGAAAAAATAGACGGCAAACCATATGTTCAAAAGATGCATGGTTTCTAAAGCTATATATATTTTAAAGGGAAACAGTGTCTACCAATCACATAGTCATAATACCCTATATACAGAGAAGAAAGTTGCACCAAAAAGTTAAGGGTGTTTATCTCTGAGTGGTGAGATGATAGATCAGATGGAAACTGCGTGATCAGATAGAAAATAAAGGCCCGACAGAAATTTCCCAAGGAACAACACGAAAGAGCAAGCTGTCTTCCTTCTGGGGCCTTGTACCACTTTTCTGGCAATTTGGCTGTAAATCTCACCCTGTTCTGCAGGGTTGGTAGGTTCAGTCCTGTGTCCAGGCATGGTCTAAAAAGAGATACAAGGCCATGCCTCTTCTCCCTTTTGCAGCCACCTAATGATCCCCATGGCATCCAGAGAGAAGATCTCATCCTGAGTCTTCGAGCTGTGCTGGCTTCCACACCACGCTTTGCTGAGGTGGGTCTGGCCAGAGTTAGGGCATGTAGCCTCAGCCCTCAGAAGGGTCAGAAGAAAGAACAGTTAAAGGCACGGAGGAAAAGAAAGATCCAGTTTGCATTCTAGGGTATGGCATCCTGCAAGTGTCTTCAGACCTTCGAAGTAGAAAACTTTACCATCTCTTCATTTAAGATAGTATTCCAGTCCCTATGTGGTGCTATCTTTTGAGATCCTTTAGCTTTGCCAGCTAGCCCACTTTTCAGGTCACTTTTCAGGAGTCCGGCCATGGCTTGGGAGGGAGATTGGTTTACAGTCACAACTCCTGACTCAGTGCAACTCGGTGACGTAGTGCCTACCCCGGGGGCTGGTGGCAGCAAGGACATGGTGGGCTGGCCTCGTGCTCAGTTCTTCCTTCTCTCCCACAGTTCCTGCTGCCCCTGCTGATTGAGAAAGTGGACTCCGAGATTCTGAGTGCTAAGCTGGATTCTCTGCAGACTCTGGTGAGCGATTTCTCTCTTTTGAGGACCCAGCTGTCTTTAGACAATTTAGCAGTGCTACAGGATTATGGACTGATTCTTAGAGAGTCGGGGAGCTGTTCCCTGGGCCTCAGGAGAGGGATACCCAAGGTCTTGGCCTGTAGGTTGACGTACGGCCCGCAGCTGCGTTTTGTCCTGTTCTGTAGTAACAGAGTGGCAGCTGAGGAAAGGCTGACCGGGGCTCCCTCTTCAGGCTTGTTTCCATCAGTTGGGACGAAGTCCTGTTTTTCAGTGGTCTGGGTAGGATGGCTGTGAACCCCTGCTGGTCTTACTGCTGAGAGCCGCCTCTTTCAGGTGCAATTATGCTGAGGGGGCTGCACGTCCCAGGAAGTCTGAGAGTGTAGACGGCCGTTAACCTCTGCTCTCCCTGGCAGAATGCTTGCTGTGCCGTATACGGGCAGAAAGAACTAAAGGACTTCCTCCCCAGCCTCTGGGCTTCTATCCGCAGAGAGGTGAGTGTCACTTAGATAAACTGACTACTCTTAACTCCTAGTTGTCAGGTCAGGCATGAGGGGAGCTAACCTACCCTATCCTTTTCCCTCTGTTGCTGTGCCTGGTTATTCAGCAGGAGAGCCAAGGGGCATACTTTGGTTGAATGATATGGGTAGGGCCAGCTGCTTACTGATGACGTGATCAGTCTCCCATTGCCCGCTTCCTGTCCTTCCATGGTAAAGGGCATAGGTCACTCCGAGTAGAGGGGGAGAGGAAGAGACTTTGGGAAAGGGATCCCAACAACCACCGCTCAAGGTTGGTATTCAGTTTCTCAAAAAAGTATGTGGGGACGTCCCTGGCGATCCAGTGATTAGGACTCCATGCTTTCAGTGCAGGGGACGTGGGTTCATTCCCTCAGCGGGGAACTAAGATCCCACATGCTGTGCAGCACAATCAGAATTGAAAAGGAAAGAAAAGATGTGTATCAATATCCTAGTGGGACTAAGGACTTAGTGAGAATACATCAATTGAGATGAAACTCACGTGAGGGGTTAATTTCCACTGTTGTGCCCTAAAGGTTCTCACCGCCCTCTCCCAAGAAAGGAAATAGGCAGCAGGTGGGAAGGGTCTCACCTGGTGCAGGCTCACCTCAGTAGCCATGGGATCCCTCCCTGACAGGTGTTCCAGACGGCAAGTGAGCGGGTAGAGGCCGAGGGCCTGGCGGCCCTCAACTCCCTGACTGCGTGTTTGTCTCGCTCTGTGCTGAGGGCCGATGCTGAGGACCTCCTTGACTCCTTCCTTAGCAACATTCTACAGGGTAATGGGGCATGGCAGCTAGAAAGGGGAATGCACACAACAGAGGGAAATTCCTTAAGCCCAGTGACCTTTCAAGATCAGCCCCCAAGATCAGTGATTTGCGTATTGGAGCCCTGCTTTGAATTGAAAGATATTTATGTAATAACTGCTAGTCCTGGGGCTCAGCCTCCAGCTTCTGTGACCTGCAGGGGAACCGGGCAACGTTCAGCCTACTCCCCGGGTCTGTGATGTGCTGCCTCTCTAGACTGCAGGCACCATCTGTGTGAACCGGACATGAAATTGGTGTGGCCTAGCGCCAAACTGCTGCAGGCGGCTGCAGGCGCGTCTGCCCGGGCCTGCGACCACGTCACCAGCAACGTGCTGCCTCTGCTGCTGGAACAGTTCCACAAGCACAGTCAGGTAAGGAAGCAGAATCTTTTCAGGAAATGATGGGACCCTGGGCTAGGATGGCTCTCACAGAGAAAGCTGTGTTGCGCTGGGGCCTAGATGTAGTAGATCTTGGGTTTTGCTCCCATTAGCTCCCATTAGCTGCTTCTGGTTCCCTTGTTCACTCTTTTCCTCACACTCTTATGCACAACGATAATTCTCCCCACTTCCATAGTAGCAAGACTGAAATCCATTAAAAGGTAGTCTTTGACCCCATACCCCTTAAAACATTACAGAGCAACCAGCGGAGGACAATCCTTGAAATGATCCTGGGTTTTTTGAAGCTGCAGCAGAAATGGAGCTATGAAGACAAGGGTGAGGCCGTCTTCTAGGTGTGCTGGCCAGGGGGTGCTGAGCTCTGTAGCCCTGTAAAGGAGGGCAGGCCGGGAGTGCTACAGAGAAGTGGCCTGGAACAGCCAACCTGTTGTTCGCAAGTTGTAGCACAAGAGAACACTTAAGAAATGAGACCTGTTCATTTTTTTTCCTAGTGTACTTCCTGGGTATCCAATGGATTAAATTCTTTAAATCTGTCCCAGGAGTTCCCTGATCCAGTAGTTAGGACTCCATGCTTCCTCTGCAGGGGGCATTGGTTTGATGCCTGGTTGGGGAACTAAGATCCCACGTTCGATGCTACACAGCCAAAAAAAAAATCTGCCCCAAGTTATCTTTGCATCAGTGCTGAATGAGGTTTCCCTCTAACCTGGACTCTGTCTCTCCCTAGATGAAAGACCTCTGAGTGGCTTCAAGGACCAGCTGTGCTCACTGATGTTCATGGCCCTGACAGACCCCAACACCCAGCTTCAGCTTGTTGGCATTCGTACACTCACAGTGTTGGGTGCTCAACCAGGTACACTTAAGGGAAAGAAAAAAGATTGGAGTTTTTGGTCCCTTTGCTGTGGTTTTCTGTCTTAAAGAAAGAGCAGTCTTTATTCCCTGGTTCTCACAATTCTGTATGATTTGGGATTTCTATGATCCCAAATTGGGATTTGGGATTATGATTTGGGAAGGATGGTGGTGGCTGCTGGGGAAGAAAGATGAGGTTCATGTCTCCTTCTAATACAGATCTCCTGTCTTCTGGGGACTTGGAGCTAGCAGTGGGTCACCTGTACAGACTGAGCTTCCTGGAGGAGGATTCCCAGAGTTGGTGAGAACATAAGACAGCAAGATAGAGCCAGCTGTTCCAGGGCACTGTGCTCCTGACCCTTGGCTTTCCCAGAGGACACGGACTCTGTGCTTGGCTCTGGCTGCTAACTGGTTGGAGCAATTGTTGTAGGAATGTTCTCTTTTGGGGGGCATTAAGAAGCCCTTTCCAACTTAGTGGTATAGGTACTTGAATCCTGCATTTTTAGAAAGGTGGTCTCAGAAGCCCACGCTCCTGAATCTGCCTAATGGCAGGCCTAGGCAAGAGAGCCTTGGACCCAGCTGAGCTAATGCTCACCTGCCCTGTGCCCCAGCAGGGTGGCAGCACTGGAAGCATCAGGAACCCTGGCCACTCTCTACCCCATGGCCTTCAGCAGCCACTTAGTGCCCAGGCTTGCTGAGGATCTGTGTACAGGTACGTGTCTCTGATCTTCTGTGGCTTGGTCCTTCCCAGGGAAGTTGGTGGGGCGGGGGGGTTCCTTCATGCTTGCCATCACACAGTGAAACCTGATCTCCTGGGTTGCTTTTCAGAGGAGTCAGATTTGGCTAGAGGGGATGGGCCCACCAGGTGCTCCCGGCATCCACGCTGTCTGCAAGCCTTATCAGCTATATCCACACATCCCAGCATCGTCAAGGAGACGCTGCCTCTTCTGCTGCAGCATCTGTGCCAGATGAACAGAGGTGACTACAGGGAACAGTCACTGAGGAGCTGGGCTGGAGGGGGAGCTGCAGTCAGGTTTGGAGTTGATGTGTCTAAAACAGTGGTTCCAGTGATGGCTCTAGTAAGAGTCACATAGGAACTTGAAAAAATGCTGACTGCCTGGGCCTCATGCAGTCCAACTGATTCAGTCTCTAAGGAGCAACAATTATTAAGAATGCTTCGATGATTTCCGTGTGGAATCCATTGAAAAGCACCACTGTAAGGCTATGCTACTCAAAATAGAGTGCATCAGCCAGGAGCGTGGGCATGATCTGGGAGCTTATTAGAAATGCAGAATCTCATGCAAGTAGCACTCTGTAGCAGATAAAACTGTCTGACACAATTTGAGCTTGCTATAGAAAGAAAGTCTAACCTATTCCGGTATTCTCTTCTCTTCGAGACAAGGCGTTATATAGACTTAAACAGTGTTCCAGCTGAAAAAAAAAGAAATGCACAATCTCAGGCCCCACTGGTCAGAATCTGCATTTTAGCAGGATCTCCCGGTAAATTGTACACACCCTGGAGTTTGAGGAGCACTGCTCCTCACAAGTGACAACAGCTGTGGCTGTTACGAACCTGTGCATGCCCACCATGGGCCCTCACTAATTCCCTAAGCTCCGCACTCTGTACTGCCCTGTCCTTTGTGGTTGATCCAGTCAACAGAGGATGATCCAGCACCTGATACAGAATAGAAAGAACACTGGATTCAGAGCACGGCCTGGGTTTGATCCCTGACTTTTGCACTTACTGTGACCCTGGAAAAACCACTGCTAATTTATTGAGCTTTCACATCCTCCTCTACAAAATGGGGGAAATGATACTGCTGAGGGGGTTGTTTTGAAAACTAAAGGAGAATGTATGTTTGACCCTTAAACAAAGTTTGTACAGCACACACACTTTTTTTTCCACTGGGTAAAAACTATAGTACATGATCGCAGTTGGTTGAGTCCACAGATGCAGAACTGCAGATCCGGAAGAACCGCTTCGAAGAGAATGGTTATAACTGACACATAGATCTCCGACTGTGCAGGAGGGTAGCTCCCCACACCCCCACGCTGTGTATCAGTGCTTCTGTTGCAGAGCTGGCAGGGCAGATCTCTGCTCCTAGATAAAATGACTTGGCTCTTTATATTAATAAGATACTTACCTTTGATTAGTCTTCCTATGTCCCGTATCTGACAGACCGGGGAGTGCTTTTAAGAAAACCTTACGGAAAACTTTGTCGCCACACAGGGAGTGTGAGTCCAGGAACCAGTGAAGTTATTGCTGTCTGTCAGAGCCTCCAGCAAGTGGCCGAAAACTGCCAGCGCGACCCCGAGAGCTGCTGGTACTTCCATCAGACAGCTGTACCCTGCCTGCTTGCCTTGGTTGTGCAGGCTTCCACGCCAGGTAACTTGCCCCTTCTCACCCGTCCCTCTCACCCCAGCCTTTCCACTGTGGTGAACAGCCCTGCAACCTGCAGGGTTTCGCTGGTATTTTGCACCAGCAGAGGTGTCTTTTGAATTCTGTGTCCACATAATGAGATTTCACTTTAATCACAAGGTGCCAAGCTGACCGCTGGAGAGAACCAAAATCTACTAGTGTTAGCAACACTTCAAAGGACGCACACTTTCCCCCCTCCCCTTCAATTGCTGTGTAATTAGATTAGTTAGAATTAGGCTCTGGAGTTTAGACCTGGTTGGGTCTCATGGTCAACTCTACCACTTGCTCACTTAGGTGCTTAGTCACTCAATTGTGTCCGACTCTCTGCGACCCCATGGACTGCAGCCTGTCAGGCTCCTCTGTCCATGGGAATTCTCTAGGCAAGAATACTGGAGTGGCAAGAATTCTCAAGGCAAGAATTCATGCCCTTCCCCAGGGATCGAAACCCAGGTCTCCCACATTGCAGGCGGAGTCTTTCCCATCTGAGCCACTAGGGAAGCCACCACCTGCTAGCTTAGGTGAAATACCTAGGCTTTCTAAGCTCCGTTCCCTCACTTGTGCAAAGGAGATGGAGAGTAATACCTGTGTATCACAGGGTAGTTGGTAAGGATTAAGTAAGTTAATTCGTAATGCTTAACAACAGTGATGTATGTGTGTATGGTAGCTGCTGTGTAAAAGGAGCCACGAAGATAAATCCACGTTACCTTTAAGTTTTTGAAAAAACTAACAGTTCTGATGTTAAGAATATTCCTATTAGCTAGTCTTATTTCCCACTGTTGTCTAGTCAGAGGCAATTCTCAGGAGCTCTCTGTGGCCCACGTTAGACATTCCTGCTTCTGGTGCCCTGCTGGTTCCCAGGGCTACAGCATTACTAGAGGACAGGTTACAAACTGCTCCTGCTGTAACGAGAGTCACGGCCCAGTCACGAGGGGGACAGGACCTAATCGTGTGAGCCACAGTCATGGCCTGTGCCTGTGTGTGTTTTGATTTGGCAGAGAAGGAGCACTCAGTTCTGAAAAAAGTCCTGTTGGAGGATGAGGTCTTGGCCACTATGGCATCGGTCATTGCCACTGCCACCACCCACTTGAGCCCTGAGTGAGTATAATCATGCATTCGACTTGATCCCAGGGAGGCTAGCATTCTTGGGAAGTAGCAGATGATTTCCTTCTGAGCTGTCCTCTCACCCAGATGTAAATGTGAAGGTGGTTATTTGTTTTGTAAGTCTTATTGGCAAAGAAAGAAGGGGTCTTTTAGCCCCATGGACTGTGGATGAGGGTTTGGGGAGCCATGGACTAGTGGTTCTTAACTACAGATAGGTGTGCATGAGAGTCACCTGTGAAGCATTTTTGACATATACAGAGTCCTCTTGCTAGATGATAAGCTCCAAGGGAACAGGGATTTGATCTGGCTGGGTCACTACTGTAGCACCAAGGCCCAGGACAGGAATGGTTCCTGGCATGTAGTATGTGCTGAGTTAGTATTTGTTGAAGGTGTGAATGAGCATGCTCTGGTCCCTGGACTCAGTGAGTCCCGGGAACCCCAGGGCTGCTGTCGAACCCTGGCTCCTTGATGACACTGGGTGTACCCCCTAGCTTAGCCTCCCAGAGTGTCGCCCACATCGTGCCCCTCTTCTTGGACGGCAACATCTCCTTCCTGCCTGAAAACAGCTTCTCTGGCAGATTCCAGCCATTCCAGGTGAGGGTCCGATGGATCAGACCCAGATGGGGAACAGTCTTGGGACATCTGCCCTTCAGATCTTTCTGGGAAATCTGGGATGGGTGTCTTCAGGGGCACAAGTCTCTTGCTGGTGGGACAGGCTTGATAGGGCCCTTCTTCCTTACAGGATGGCTCCTCAGGGCAGAGGCGACTGGTCGCACTGCTTATGGCCTTTGTCTGCTCCCTGCCTCGAAACGTAAGTGACCACAACCTTTGGGGAAAACCCCAGTTTAATCCTGACCAAGGGAGCTGGAGCCCAGGTGACTTCTGGGCTGAAATTTGTCACAGCTAAGCTGATTTTCTGCTTTGCCCACTGGAGAATTCACTTCCCCTTCACCCTGGCCCCTGCTGCCACTCTCTTCTGGTTGTCTCTTGGAGTTCAAATGTTCTCTGGGTCCATGACATGACCAGGTTTTCTACAGGTGGAAATCCCACAGCTGAACCGACTCATGGGGGAGCTTTTAGAGCTGAGCTGCTGCCAAAGCTGCCCCTTCTCCTCTACTGCTGCCGCCAAGTGCTTTGCAGGACTCCTGAACAAGCACCCTGCAGGTACTGGAGGGAGAACCAACTTCTGATGCAATCTTGAAGTTTAGTAGTAACTCATTCTCTTTAAAGTGAAGTGAAAGTGAAGTCGCTCAGTCGTGTCCGACTTTTTGCGACCCCATGGACTATAGCCTGCACCAGGCTTCTCCGTCTGTGGGATTTTCCAGGCAAGAGTACTGGAGTGGCCATTTCCTTCTCCAGGGGATCTTTCTGACCCAGGGATAGAACCCAGGCCTCAGGGATCGAACCCAGTTCTTCCATCTTGCAGGCAGATGCTTTACCCTCTGAGCCACCAGGGAAGTGTCATTCTCTTTAAAAGGAGTTTGCTAATATAATCAGGCTTCCCATGGGACAGCCCTTGGGACAAGAGTCAAGACCAGAGCTGGGCAAAGCTTTTATAGGATGTAAGAAGATAAGGGCTTCAACCAGAGTGCTCTGTCTAGTTCTGTCCTCCTGTTCCCTACAGGGAGCTATCAGGGGTAATTATTAGAAGTGGACAGCTCTTTTCGAAAAAAAGACTTTTTATTAGTAGACTTTTCTAATGCCAACACCCCAACATTATGAGAATACCAGGCTCATGCTGGTGTCCTAGAGCTAAGTGGGCCGAGTCCACAGCCAAAATGACATTGTTCTTTTCTAATGGCTTCTGCATTTAAAGGATTTACAGCCTTTGTTGTCAAAACAGACACATGTGTCAGCATTTCCTACCTCCTTTTTAGGGCAACAGCTGGATGAATTTCTGCAGCTGGCTGTGGACAAAGTGGAGGCTGGGCTGAGCTCTGGGCCCTGTCGTAGTCAGGCCTTCACACTGCTTCTCTGGGTAAGGAGTCGGAAAGGAGTTTGTTAGAGCAGTTAATCTGGTTAAATGAAACCTCTCCCTTGAACCCTGCATGCTTCTCAGGGTTTGGGCATCTTGCCCTGACTTTTCTCTCTCTGGTGACAGGTCACAAAGGCCTTAGTGCTTAGATACCATCCTCTCAGTTCCTGTCTTACAGAGCGGGTAAGTCTTTGCTGAGCAAGCAGAACCTAGGATCTGAACAGGAACTTCGCTCTTGATCCGCTTCCTCCCCAAAATGACTGCCGTCCTCCTCTTGGTATTTAAGGTCTTTCCCCATTGATGTACCTCAAAAGCTCTCTTTCCTCCAGCTCATGGGCCTCCTGAGTGATCCAGAACTAGGCCCGGCAGCAGCTGATGGCTTCTCTCTGCTCATGTCCGACTGCACTGACGTGCTAACTCGTGCTGGCCATGCTGAAGTGCGGATCATGTTCCGCCAGCGGTTCTTCACAGATAACGTGCCCGCTTTGGTCCGGGGCTTCCATGCTGCTCCGCAAGGTGAGGAGAGGTTAGAGGGAGGCCCTTAAATATATAGACCTTTCCTTTGTTCAGGCCACAGTCTCTAAAAGAATTTAGGACCCGAGTGCTTCTTTAGAGCATAGTATGGCCTCTACCGGAAGGCTGAACATCTAGATTCTTGACCCACTCTTTTCCTTTGATGGATGTACCTTGCCTATTCTGAGCCCGAGGGGCTTTTTTTTTTTGTTTGTAAAAAAGAAAAAATAAAAATCTATAGGCTGATGTCCCAGCTTCACCAGAGATTGGAATTGAATTCCCACGCTCTGTCAGAGCCCAGTTTCCCCCTTAGCTTTTCCATTTTTTGCAGATGTGAAGCCAAACTACCTGAAGGGTCTGTCTCATGTACTTAACAGGCTGCCAAAGCCTGTGCTCCTGCCAGAGCTGCCCACAGTAAGCCTTGCCATCACAGCCTCTAAGCAGGGATGAAGCCATTGTCCCCCCCATGCTGGGGCTGGAAAGGGGAGGAGAAGCAGGCTTATCAAACATGTGGTCACCCCCTGCTTCCTGTGACCCCTTAGCTGCTCTCCCTGCTGCTGGAGGCCCTGTCCTGCCCCGACTCTGTGGTGCAGCTCTCAACCCTCAGCTGCCTTCAGCCTCTTCTACTGGAAGCACCCCAGGTCATGAGTCTTCACGTTGACACCCTCATCACCAAGTTCCTGAACCTCAGTGCCAGCCCTTCCATGGTGCGTTGAGCCCTGACAACTCTTTGGCCTGTACGCCTCCCCTTCGTGGGTTTCCCCTCACCTCCTTATGGTTGTGTTCTAGGCGGTCCGGATCGCTGCACTGCAGTGTATGCACGCTCTCACTCGCCTGCCCACCCCCGTGGTGAGTACCGCAGGTGTCCCTCTCTGGCCTGGAAACTTCCTAGAAGAGCCAGGGCCACCTTTCTGCCTTAAGCATGCAGGACTGGCCATCTGGCTGTGCTACTGAGGTATGCACTATGTAGTACAGATAGGCAAGGGTTTCCTGAGTCCTTGAAAACAGAACGGCCAGCCTGCCACACAGCACTGTCTGGAGTCAGTGAAGAATAGGAAGAGTATTAGATGTAGAGTCAGAGCAGCTTTTTTGGTTACCTTGGTTGAACAAGCTAAGATGAGATCCTCTAACTCCACAGCTGCTGCCATACAAACCACAGGTGATCCGGGCCTTAGCCAAACCCCTGGATGACAAGAAGAGGCTGGTGCGTAAGGAAGCAGTGTCAGCCAGGGGAGAATGGTGAGTTTCTAGGTCACAGGGAGAGACGAGACTGAAGTGAGCCTCACCACCAATGCTGTCAACATGCTTTTTGCCTACAGGTTTCTGCTGGGGAGCCCTGGCAGCTGAGCCCCCCATCCCTGGCCTACACTGACTGACATTCTAACCTGAAGTTACTAACCATCGAGCCGCCTTGCTCAGGCAGGGAGACCGCTGGCCCCTGCCTGCCTTTCCCACAGACACAACACAATGCGGGCCTCTGCCGCATGGCTGTACAAGAAATACAGGAACCCCGATTTCTAATGGATTTGGGAAGTAACTGCGTGTGAGACTACTTGTGTTTGAAGAACGATCCCTCGTCTTGGGGCTCTTCCATTTATATGTCAGAAAAAAGGAGCTGTGCTGCTGAGGGTGGGTGCAGCTGTGTGTGGCCCTGAGGACCAGGGAGGGTGGTGTGTACCTGCTGGAGAGTAAAGAATCTTTTGGTAACGGGGCTGTCAGTTATTTCCCTCTTGCACTTATGCCTCAGAAGCATCACTGCTTGACCTAGAACAGAAACGATAGGAATTGTTCAGGACATCCAGCCCCTCCAAGTGGGGCACGGGTGGTGGGACCAGAATATCTGCGCACTAGGCCCTGACCCTGATTTCCCCTTCCCTGTCCCACCGGAAAGGCAAAGAGTGAAAAGCTACAGTCTTTACAAAATCAAATACCTTTATTTTTGCTCCCTTCAGCAGCACATGAGAAGTGGCAGTGACCTCAGCAGTAGGCCTGATATCTTTGCCCTGTTGAGAAGCCAGAATCTCATCTCTACCATTCAGCTGTTTCCTCAGACGGCAAGTGGAAGAGGTGGCGGCCAACCCCAGTGCTGTAACCTGGAGGAGGTCGGGGTCAACCTGGCAAGGTTGCTAGCTGCCTGATCTCCAGTCTGGGGCTGGACTTACGTTTGCCTGAGTAAAGGGACATGAGTCCTAGGATTTCTCCACATTGTGCCTTGCTTCTGCAGCAGCCAGGAGATCAGTCCTTGAGTTGTCCCTGCATGGTACCCTGGGGCAGGCCCACTGGCTCTTTTGGCTCAAGGATCCCAAGAAGCTATCCTTGGAGGCCCTTGAGGCAACGCAGGAAGCAGGGTGGTGCCCAAGTTGTGGCTGACACACTCCAGCTTACACGCTCACACTGCCATCACAGAGGCTGAGTGAGCAGTCACCCAGGGCGGGGGATCCCAGCTCATTCCGTTCCCATGGGGCAAGTGACTGGAAGGTAACAACACCCGAGTAAGCCAGTGCCTGTAAGAGAAGACAAATACTCCTGAGGTCCAGGCCTTCCTAGTCTTCCTCCCTGATCCTCAAGCCTCAGCAAAGATAGCTCAAGGCAGTCTGAAGCTACCTTGGCATTCATCACAAAAGTAACAGAAGTTCCAATTTAGTCCAAGAAATACACTTTTCACTCTGGTGCCTTGAAGGCCTTTAGAGGTTTTGAGCTAACTTCTAATGGGCACTGCGAGCACAGTGACAGGCAGCAATAATGAGGACAGGAAAAGGGAGGGCAGGTACTCAGTGGTCACCTACTTACTATTGCCTCAGTAGCTGCAATCTAAAAAACGATTTACCTTTGTCTCTTGGGCTGAGGGAGCTAGCTTCATTTATTGTCTTAGACCTCTGTCACAAGTAACTTCAGTCCCACAAGTTATCTGCTTGAAATCCAACACTGCCATACAAATGAGAGCTCCCTTCCTGAGAACAGCTTTCAGGACTCTACTGTAGTCATCTGCTACTGTACCAATATAGTAGCCACTGGCCACATGTGCCTAATTAAACTGGTGAAAATGAAATTAAAATTCAATCCACTAACATATGAGGCACGTTTCGAGCACTCAGAAGCCATATGTGACTAGTGGCTAATGTCAGGCAACACGGGTGTAGGATGTTCTTCTCAACACAGCAAGTGCAACAGACAGCGCTGATCTAGATGTTTTACTTTACCTTCCTGTGTCCACACCCAGGAATACCTTCCAGTTGTCCAAGCAGCCGTAGTTGTAATGATTCCTAAAAACCTAGAGCAAAGAAAAACGTTTCTAAGAACTCTCTTCATTAAACCAATTTTGAGCCTAAATTGGCTAGGCAACTTCCGGGCTTCAGGCCTGCCCTAGTTGGCCCTGACCATGGGAGAAAAACCAACTCTACAGAACAGCAGGTTTGGTTACCACTCGCCCCAGCACCCCAAAACCAGCCCCACTCACTCTGCCCTTGGCCTGCAGCCGCTGGCGCTCCTTCTTGTTGATGTGCCTTTCGATGCTAGTCTCACCTCGACTGATAAGCACAGCGTGCCATATGGTTAGGGCACCCAGGGCAAGTGCCACAGAACTGAGAAAAGAAGGGCAAAGATTGGGGGGTAGCACGGAGAGGGTTAGAGGCCATGAGTAGGTCTGAAACTGCGCTGAGCAACAGTGACTGGTGAGGGACCTCTGCCTTCTCTCCCAGCTGATGGCTCCTAAGTGAACTTTTACTTCACTGCATCTACTGATAAAAACAGCATCCATGAAAAACCATCTATATGGGCCAAGAATAAATTATGTGGCAAGGAGAATGGGGAAATAAGTCTATTACTAATGAAAATGTTATACATTTCCTAAAATACCCATGCTTGGGAGACAAGAAAAGGGGACTAACAGCACCAAGGATCAAAATAAAACGGCACATCAGATTCCAGCTCTACCATCTCTACTTGGGTATCACGGAACAAATCACCTCACCCCCTCATATCTGCAGTTTTCCTCCTCTACAAAATGCATCTGCTCTTAAAAGGAGTTGAACTTCCCTTCGCACATACCAAACCCTCAGTGCCAAGTCCTTCGTGTTCCCTCCCCCAAAATGCTGAAGAAAATTAAGCTCTACTCTTGGCCAACCTAAGTGAGGCTAAGAACAGCAACAGTTCATACAGGGAGGGGTTCCTGCCTGTGTGGGCACTGTAAAAGGCTTTCTGAAGCTGCCCCTCCCTTCAACTGTCAAAAATGAGAGTTAAGATACCTGCACAGGAACCAGAGGTAGACAAGACTCTTGTGAGTCACTCTTTCTCGGAAGGAGAAGGTGGGTGGTGGGGTCTGATGGTAAGTCTAGAAAAAAAACAGCACAGTCTGGCTCCTTGACTCTGCTGGTCTCCACCAGAACCCAGCACCTGCAGGCAGGGAAGTGATCCAGGCCCAGGGGGAGAAGATAGGGGGTTCAGCCACAGAGGAGTCAGGGCAGCAGCCAGATGGGTGGACCAAGCCAGTGGCATCGTCATGTGGACATACACTGGGCAGAGCGGGTCTAGACAGGATAGTAAAGCACAGGAGGGACCAACCCTGGGCCTTTAGCTGTGACAACACAAACGGGGCTCCAGGGGAAGCCACTCCACTTCCCAGTCAGAACTGTGTGGCTGTAATCCCCTAGAGAGGGGACCAGATCACACCCAGAATAGAATGACTGGAGGGGGAGAACAGGGAGCCCCACTAAGGACCAAAATGGCAGCAGAGGCAAATCTCAAGCCGACAATCTGCTCAAAACAAGGAGTCCTAAAAGGCCTAGGGATCCTGATGGAGATGCAGACAGACCAGGAGCAAAGGATCATCAGACTGGCCCAGCCCGACCTCTGTCCCCTGGAACCCCATTACACAGACTAACATGGACTCTGTACTGCTCAGGCCATCACCAAGGCAGAGCCCTTGCTCAGCCCAAAGAAGGTGAAATGGGATAGAGAGCCAAAAACTCACATACCAGGGACTCCCAGCTGGTCCCCAGGCCACTTGGTCTGCTTGTGGCAGGCAGCCCCCAGAACACCCCGATCCAGTCTCGACTGGCCTGAGCCCAGTCTCTACAACTCGACTAACAGGTGGGCCCCAGTTGCCTCAGCAACTCTATACCCCTGGCCTGAGCAGCAGGAGGCAGTGGGGTGGGGAGAGCCCACCTGGTTGGCAACCGCCTGTAGTTTGTTCTTGTCGAGCTGTTTCATTTTCTAAGGGGATGGAAAACAGTGCTGGTTACACTCTCAAGCCTCTAGGAGAGGGGGGTGCTACCAGCCCCTTCTTAGGGACAAATTCCACACCCCAAAGTGCTCTCTACTGAGCTGCTCTTTTCCTAACTATGGGCTCACCTCGATGGCAGCATAAGCCTCCCGGAAAAGGTCCCAGCTTCCATAGCTGCAGTAGACACAGCCCAGGGTCATGAAAAAGCAGAAAGAGAAGAAGTACCGATGGTTATAGTGGCCCACACAGTTGTTTAGCCAGGCTGGTGGGGAAAGGATTAAGGACAAGACCAAACACACAACTTCAGGGGGTGTCCTGGCTTCTCTGGTTTCTCTGTGGTTCCTAACAATATCATCCAAGCCCAAGGATTCCATCACCAAAGGCAGGAAAATATGGGACTTCCCTGAAGTTGAGGGGAAAGTGTTAAAGCTTTTCAAAGCCCTCACGAGTCCCACCAGGAGATCATGAAAGCCGAAATCCTTTAGTAAAATGTGTCTGCCAATATTCAGACAAACAGGTTTACCAGACATCTGTGTGGGACAGCAGAAAGGGACCGATGGTTCTACCTGGACCCCCACTGGACAACCCACTGAACAAGACCTCTCTTTCCATCCGATGGATGTTAGCATGAAAGTCTACGAGAGAAAGAGCTGTTAGGGAGAGAGGCCTTGCTCCCAGAAGATCCGTCCCAGACAGCACATTATTCCCAGGAGATGATTGGTCCCCACAACTGCTCTTCTACTAACTTCTCCTGAGCCCAGTGTTCTCTGCAGGGTGAAGCTAGAAGCCTTGGGTCTGTGGCCCTTAAACCTGTGCAGTGCTCTGGAGCTAAAGGAGGAGGTTTCAGGCAGAGGAGATAGCAAAAGGATACGGCAGTGATGATCCATCTTCAGCACACACCTGTGAGGGAGGGACACAGGCTCTGTTACGGTGGCCAAGGTTCTCGAGATGTCAGTGCCAATCCTTTCCTACAAGGACCAGCATCCTGCTGAGGCGGAAAGGGCACAGACTTTGAGGACAGCCAGGCCTTGCTTCAAACCCTGCTTCACTGGCTACAAGACACTGGACAAGGTAACTCGGGTCTCTTGCCTACCTTGACCCCTCTCTCTGAACCTCACTTTCCCCAAGCGGTGATAACGCATAACTCACAGGCCATCCTGGGGCCCATGTCCTCAGGACATGTGGCCTGGCACATGACAGGGTACCCCATGAATGTCCAGGCAAATGCCAGGTCTAGGTTTTGCCCTGGGGCTACAGCAAAAGGGCCATGGCTGGGGTTCCCAGAGACCCACCTATTGCAGATGCTGCAGTGGTGTGTTCGGGCTGGCTTGGGGTTAATGCACTTCTTACAGATGGAGACTGTTGTCATATCATTCCTGCCCTGTGCAGAGGGAGAAAAGCAACGTGACGACTGCGGCAGCACCGGTCTCGTACCTCAGAAACACCAAGGGACTCTCCCCCCCATTCCTGGGACTGGCTCCCATGGCCTGAAGTTCTCTTCCACCCCCATGCCCCTGGAGGGGGGTACCCACCTGGGGTGGGTATCCAGGTGGGGTGGTGATAGCCTGGTAGTAATGGAAGACGATGAGAATCAGATTCCAGTGACTATAGAGGAAATGCCAGCAGAGCCGGGGCACGGAGTAGGTTTGGAGGATGAGGGGCAGGACACACAGGTAGGCGATGGCCACGATGGAGCTGGTCAGCACGATCACCAGCACCACGAACACCTGCCAACACCGGGGAGGTCAGGAGGATGCCATGAGAGAGCGCAGCAATGCCCAGAGAAGACTCAGGAGCTTCCCAAGGGTAGGAGGCCAGTGTGGGTCCTGACCCAGGGTAAGTTTGCCAGACACATGCGCTCCCCAAACAACCCTTTTCCTGCCCCCGGGCATCACTCACCACCCCACACCAGCGGATCACGTTGTCCACCAGCCAGTAGATAGGCTCAAAGGCAGCGTCCACGGCGGTGTCACTGCCCCCGAAGGAGTTGTAGAGCAGGGAGCGCAGGCAGACCTTGCCGTAGCGCCAGCGCTGCACCAGGCCTCGGAGCAGAGGTGGGCAGCGGCGCCTGTAGCCCAGGAGCAGAAGCAGGCGCAGGCAAAGGCGGGCAGGGCCCAGCAGTAGGCTCCACTGGCCCCGCATGGCTCCTAGGAGAGCACAGCACCGTGAGGGGCCAGCCTGGGTCCTGTCCCTCCCTGCCCCACCACTGGGCAGCTTAGAGGCGGAGACCTAAGGCTGAGGCCCGCCGGGCCAGTCACCAGCTGGGAAATAGGGAGGCAGCTCCAAGCTCAAGCAGGGTCTCTGGAATTGTCTATGTGGACAGACCACTGGGTAGAGCCCAACCAATGTGCACAAAGCTATCCGCGTGGCCCTGTGGGCCTGGCCACTGTAGCAGAGGTGTCCGGGGTCTCCTGCCTGCCCTGTGCTGTGCTTAGCTGCTCAGCTGTGTCTGACTCTTTGCGACCCCATGGACTGTAACCCGCCAAGCTCCTCTGTCCATGGGGATTCTCCAGGCAAGAATACTGGGGTGGGTTGCCATGCTCTCCTCCAAGGGATCTTCCCAATCCAGGGATTGAACCCAGGTCTCCTGCATTGCAAGCGGATTCTTTACCGTCTGAGCCACGAGGGAAGCCCCTACCTCCTAACAACCGTCTTCACCAGGAACAGCAGTGAGGGAGTGAGTTCACACCATGCGAATCCTGCACCTAGATCTTCCCTGGTGCTATCCAGGCAAAAGACACTTATCCGTCCTACTGCCATTACCGGCCTGGGGGCATGAGAGTCCCTGTCTCCTGTGGGGACAGCTCACCTCCCCCTTGCATGACATAAGATGCTCTGTCTCCAATTCTAGTCCCAGTCCCACTCCAAGCATGAACAAAACAACGGGTCCTGAGCAGATCACCACCAAGCAGGAGACATGGCGGTATGGAGGACGGCGGAAGAAGACCACAGGGCCCGCCCTCTGCGTAATGAGTTTCCCTTGCTCTGTTCTAGCTGGACACTTGAGAGCTTTCTCTGCAGCTGCTGCCCTGGCCCCAGGTGTCCCAACCAGCCTGTCCAGCTCTTTAGCGCTGTGCACGGCTCCTCTGAAAGTGCCTTAACCTCCTCCATGTGATTTTTACCTCAACTAACAGCCACGGGAGGTCAGCTACCCAGGCAATGCCCAGAACAGAACATACAGATCACTTTGATGATATTCTCATCAATTCTGCAGATAAAAGGTCTTATCAGAGAGGAAATTATCTGATTTTCCCCTATGGCTACTTTGTCCTCTGCAACTCCACTGACTTATTTAACAGGCAGCTCAAAGCCCAGCAGAAAGTGGAGGAGGCTGCTCCACTGTAGGGATGGTGTCATTTCAGTAACTGGAGCAAGGTACTCTCCTTACACCCTGACATCCCCACAAGAGGCCTTTCAAAGAAAACTTAATTACCTCCTTCCATAAGCCCTCTGAAGACTTAAGGCAAAAACAAAGCCAGCAGATAAGACCAGCAAGGAGAAGACAGACAATTCAGTAGGGACCTACTTCTGTAGCAGGATAAAGTAAGTTGGCCATTTCCATCATCTCCGAGAGGCTTAGAGAACAAAGGGACAGTGCAGAAAAGAGAAAAAGGAAAAGCTCAAACTTCCTACCTCCTTTGACTTGGACTCCTATTGTGTGGAATCCTGATTTGGCTCGAAGCATGAATTTTCAAATAGTGTACAGCTACAATCTAATGTAACAGTGGAATGAAACATTTTACCCCAAAACAAATCCAAGTGACTTAGGTTATCCACACCATCATTCATTCCCTTACTAAAGCTAATGGAGAGTTTTCTATTTACCAAAATAGTTTTAACAGCAACAGCAGGCAAATAAGATGTGTGCCTCATCTGTAATAAACAAAAATTATATACCATCTCTCCTGTTTAGAAGGAAAAAAACCTTCATTTTCTGATTCTCCACTTTTTAGATTGTCTCAGCTACTTCTGGAATTACTGAACTCTACAGGAAATGCCTCAAAGACCAGACTTATCAACTCTCAGCTGCCCCACAACTTGACTGCTTAGGATTCAATTCTGCCCTGAAGTAGATCTGTGACCTTGGGCAAAGCACCAAATTCTGCTGGGACTCAGTTTTCTTGTGTTCCCATTAACGAGAGAGTAGGATTAAATACTAAGGCACCCTTCTGCGCTACCCACTTTATGACTATCTGTACAGTTGGTAAGATACAAATGAAGTGTTCATAAAGTGCTTAGCGCCGATACCTGGATCATGGACGTACTCAATAAATACTTGTTGAATGAACGAACTGGAGGGATGCCGAAGTGGAAAGGCTGGTCAGATGTCCCTCTGTCCTACAAATAATAGCAAGGACACTCCTGCCAACGTGATAACACGAAATAAGTGTCAGCTGCTACATTCTTCATGATCAATACAGAGAGAAATGAAAACCACTGGTGGAATCATTGCACTTCAGAGGTAGAAGTCATTCTAGAAAACTATCCAACCAGTAATCAACACAAACATGTAAGCTGAAAACTTGTAGGTACAGAGCTTAAGACCAGATTATGTAAAAGAAGTCTGAGACCAAGGCCCCCTTCCCTTATTTTACTTAGTGAGGTTTGGTGGGGTATGGGAACGCCAGGGAATAAATACGTAGTCCATGGGACCACAACTGAACATAAGAATTTTTCATCTCAGGAAACTGAGATAAAGCAGAGCTCAAAAAACTGTGTGTTGGGGGTGAGGGGTGGTGATGGAAGTGAACAGGGCAGGAAATAGAGTTTCCCTATCACCCCAAACAGAGAAGGCAATGGCAACCCACTCCAGTACTCTTGCCTGGAAACTCCCATGGACGGAGGAGCCTGGTAGGCTGCAGTCCATGGGGTCGCTAAGAGTCGGACATAACTGAGCGACTTCACTTTCACTTTTCACTTTTCTGCATGGGAGAAGGAAGTGGCAACCCACTCCAGTGTTCTTGCCTGGAGAATCCCAGGGATGGGGGAGCCTGCTAGGCTGCTGTCTCTGGGGTGGCACAAAGTCGGACACAACTGAATCGACTTAGCAGCAGCAGCATCACCCCCAACACAAGCCTTGAACACTCTGATCCCTCAGTGCTAGCAACACAGTGACACGTGCCACCAGATCAGAGGGGAGTGCAGGTCACAGCACTCTCCTCTCCCCAAGGCTCTCAGTCACCAACTCTTTCCCAAGGGGAAACTGGACATGGGGGCTATTAGGGGTGGGAGTAAACACATAGATTCCAAAGACACCAAAGGGCAGAGGAAACAGAGTCGACATAACTCATTTGAACAAAGATGCTGTTTTGAGGGTATTTACAGTCTGAAGCAGCAAGTGTCAATCATCAGTAAGAGCAACACTAATTCATGCACAGACTTTCCTTCCAGACTAGCACGCTTCCGCAAGATTGGAGGCTGCAGTTACAGAAACTGACGAAACGTTTTATTTCTCAATAAGGCTGGCATGGTCAAAGAATGAAAGACTGAAAGTAAAAATTAACTTGAGTACCTGTTCGGTCTCTATCTTGAACTATCTTAGAGATACGGTACAATTAGAATCCTATCCTTGGGGATGAATTTCCAAATCTGTGAAATGGGCGAGTTGGCTGGGCTGACCTTCCAGCTCCACGCCTCAGGGCTGCCCGGAGGGTGCGCTCCGTCCGGTTCGATGGCACGGCCGTGCAAAGCAGGAACTCGGGCTCACAAGGCCCGGGAACAGGGCCCGACCCTATAAAAAGCGACAGGACTGGGCAGAAAAGGCCGCAGCTTCGCTCTTACCTGCCGCCGGCCGATTCTTCAATCAGCCAAGTCGAACTCCGCAGCCTCCGCCGCCGCTCACTGCCACCCCCTCCAGCTCGGCGTCTACCGGCCCGGCTCAATCCAATCAACCATGGCCCGCCGCCCACAGGTCCAGCCTGCAGACCCGGACCCACCGCCCGCCCATCCTTGACCACAGGCGCAAGCGCAGGAGTTCCGAAGCCCCGCCCCCGAACTCGTCCCGATGCAACCTGGGAAATGGAGTTTACGTCTTCTGGAAGCGCTTACGGAGATTACATATAGAGCACACCAATTAGCGCGTTTCTTACTGCGGAACTGCACCAGGATATTGGCCAATGAGAGGTCGGCCTCATTTTCCTCGGGATTTGGGACAGTGGCAGTCATGGCGCCACCCGTGAGGTACTGCATCCCCGGTAAGTCAGCGGTATCCAGAGCAAATCCTGGGCAGGGACAAGGGCAAGAAGGCCAGACGATCAACAACTTCAGCGGACCCATGGCTGATGCAGCGTTTTTTCCGCAGGCGAACGTCTGTGTAACTTGGAGGAGGGCAGCCCGGGCAGCGGCACCTACACACGGCACGGCTACATCTTTTCGTCGCTTGCTGGCTGCTTGACAAAGACCAGCGAGAACGGCGCGGTAAATGGGGCAGCTTCCCTTCTCTCTCCTCTGTCTGTCTTTGTCTTACGCTGCCTTTGATTTCGCTGTCTTTAGCCAGGGTCCTACGAGCGCGTCTTTAGTGCCTGGTTCAGGAGAAGGAGTTAGTCTCTTAAGTTTCTGACAGCTGGGATCCCCGCTGCTGGACACTTAGCCATCACAAATTAGTTGTGTTGTCTGGCTTGGCTGTGTTGCTGACACTCGGGGAAGCAAGCTGGGGAAAGAACGGAGGCGAGCTCAGCCGTGCTGTGAGCTGAATCCTGGCCAAATGTCGCCTACTTGTCCGGCTTCATCTCGCTCCGTTACCCGCGCCTCACTCTTTGCAGAAGTCCTACTGTCTTCTTTCAGTATCGCCAGTGGACCACAGAGTGTTTGTACACACGCCGTCTGTCTGGAACACGCTCCTCTCTTCCTTAGCCCGATTAAATCCTACCTACTCAGCGGAAGAGAATCCACCACCATTGCAGGAGACGCGGACTCGATCCCTGTGTCGGGAAGATTCCCCTGGCGAAGGAAATGGCAGCACATTCCAGTACTCTTGCCTGGAAAATCCCATGGACCTGGCGGGTTACAGTTCATGGGGTCGCAAGAGTCGGACACGACTGAGCGACTAAACCACCACCATCCTTTAGATAACCTCACTAGTATCACTTTCTCAGAGAAGCCCTAGTCAAAAAAGGGAGTTTTGTTTTTTGTTTGTTTTAATACTCAGAAAGAGCTGTTGGGGTCAGTTTGCTTGTTTGTTGTGCCACACAGCATGCAGGATCTTGGGTGAAACCCATGCCCCCTGCAGTGGAAGTTCAGAGTCTTAACCACTGGACCACCAGGGAGGTCCCAAGAGCTATTACTCCCTTTCTAAGCACTTAGTTCAGCATGCAATTAAACACTCAGTTATAAGTTCCCCATTAGACCCTTCCACTACTATGCACGTAGTGCAAAGTAAATGCTCAGGAGATGTTTATTGAACGTATGAATAATATTATTCTCCCTGGTTCCAGAAGCTGATCCATGATTAGCTTGGGATCAGATAAGCAGTTCTTGAAGGAGCGGCTTAAAGACTGGAGGTGGTGGTGGGGGGTGTTTAATCACTAACTTGTGTCCGACTCTTGTGACCTCATGGACTGTAGCCCGCCAGGCTCTTCTATACATGGGATTTTCCAGGCAAGAATACTGGAGTGGATTGCCATTTCCTTCTCCAGGGGATCTTCCCAACCCAGGAATTGAACCCAGGTTCATTGCAGGCAGATTCTTTACTGACTGAGCTATGAGGGAAGCCCATATCTCTATACAGTCTGTGGAATTCTCCAGGCCAGAATACTGGAGTGGGTAGCCATTCCCTTCTCTACGGGATCTTTCCAACCCAGGGATCGAACCCAGGTCTCTCACATTGCAGGCAGATTATTCTTTATCAGCTGAGCCACCAGGAAAGCCCTAAAGACTGGGATCATAGTAGAAAGAGAATTCAGTATTGACTAAACCTTAATTCTGCCTTAGGTAAAAAACTTAAACTCCCTTTATAGGTTCTTACCTATAAAATGAGAGACTTTGTATTTGATCACTTTTGGGAATTTCCCTAGGATTTGAAAGTTTGTTCATTTTATAGCTGTGGGATGTGATAATGAGCCAAATATACGTGGTCTCCGCTATCAAGGGGTACAGATAAAAACTGTAAGCAAATAAATGCTCAAATGAATGTGTGCTTACACGTATGATGGCTGCTCTGAAAAAATATTACAGAGTACCATGAGAACATGTAATAGGCAAATCCAACCTAGTCAGAAGTGATATTTAGTCTGAATCTAAAGGATAAATAAGAGTTGAGTGAGTGAGCAGAAAGAGCAGGTTGAAAAGAGATCCTGAGATGGGAAAAAATTTAGTGAATTGGTGAAACTGAAAAAAGACCAGGAGAGCTGAAGCATATTGAACAAGGGAAAGGTTAAGAAAAGATCAGGCTCAAAAGTATCTTTCCTACACCAATAGCCAGTACCATGCTCAAAGAGGAAACTCTACAAGTGTTAAATAGAAGTAAACAAATATGGCCACTGTTATATAACATTTATTTGAAAATTCTAGCCTGTTCAATAAAATGACAAATCAAAAGAAAGATACAACTTTGGAAGAAAGAGTCAGATTATCCGTGATTACAGGCAATGTAGTTGTATGCCGAAAAACTCTTAAGAAAATCACAAAAAAACTCTGGAACTCGTCTAAAGTGGTAAGATTGTATCTTCTTGCAGCTTTCTTTCTGTGGCCCCTTGGCCCTCCTGTATCCTAAAATTTCTAAGGCTTTCTGCTCTGGGCTACAAATGAATCTGTAGTCCACCTGCCCATGTGACGTCAACTGTGGCCCAAGGTATCCCATTTTACTGTCAAGCCACAAATACCTTTATCCAAGGCTTAGCCAGGATATTCAGGTTTTATTTTTCTCTCTGTAGCTTCCTGTCATATCTGTGATGAGAGAAACAGAGTCCCAATTACTGCCAGATGTAGGAGCTATTGTAACCTGTAAGGTAAGTTGGTCTTAACCTCCCTGCTTAGGATACCATCCAGTGTTGAAATCATGATCATTATAGAACTGCACTGTCCAGTATGGTAACCAGTAGTCACATGCTGCTGCTAAGTCACTTCAGTCGTGTCCGACTCTGTGAACCCCATAGACAGCAGCCCACCAGGCTTCCCCGTCCTTGGGATTCTCCAGGCAAGAACACTGGAGTGGGTTGCCATTTCCTTCTCCAATGCATGAAAATGAAAAGTGAAAGGGAAGTCGCTCAGTTGTGTCCGACTCTGTGTGACCCCATGGACTGTCGCCTACCAGGCTCCTCTGTCCATGGGATTGTCCAGGCAAGAGTACTGGAGTGGGGTGCCATTGCCTTCTCCCAATAGTCACATAAGATCATTTAAATTTAAATAAATTAATATTAAACAAAATTTAACATTTATTTCCTCAGTTCCACTAGCTCCATTTCAAGTAGTCAATAGCCACAGGTGAATGGTGGTTGCCATGTTGGTCAACACAATTTTTCTATCATCACAGAAAGTTTTACTGGACTCTGCTGGGTCTAGAGATTTCTAGGGTAATGATCAGTGTGGTCAAGTTCAAGCTTATGTAGTTCTTTCACAGAGCTGGTTTCCTCATTATATAATTTTTTACTTTTGTCTGGGAAACAGGAGTACCAGAAGGTCATAAGGAGGTGTATTTTTGAACATCTAAAGCGAAACTTTTTCTGCAGAGAAATGAAAGATTTTTATAAAGTCTTTGAGGGCAAGTGCAAATTAGTGCTCTACCAATTAGTAACTACAAGACATCAGTATTCCATGCCCATCCCCACCCTCTGCCAGTTAACTTGTAGCTCTTAGTTTTTCTCTATAAATAATTTCTCCAACAGAAAATCTATGTGGGGAATTCCTTGGCAGTCCAGTGGTTAGGACTCTGCACTTTCAGTGCCAAAGGTGCATGTCCAGTCCCTGATCAGGGAACTAAGATCCTGCAAGCCGCGCAGCGTGGCCACATTTAAAAAAGGGGAAAGGAAAAAAAGAGAAAATCTATGCATTATTTTGAAAATAACTGGATAGGCACAGTGATCCAAATATTACCCAGCAGCTGGAATGGAGACTTAAGTTCCATTCACACTACAGGCCTCTTGGTGAGATCTGCTAAAGGTCTAGTTAGATTTGCTATGCTTCCCTTGTGTATTTATGTTAGACCTGCACATTTTTGAAAATCTCTGCCATATTATTTCATTTGATTTCCCTCGGTAACTCTGTTTTAGGTGGCCAGAGTGGCTCTTACTCCACTTTATGAACATCACTTATGCAAGGATAAATACGAGTTAACTTATCTGAAATTCTATGCTTAGTAGGGATGCTTGGACTAAAATCCTAGTCTTTCCTAGTTGATTCCTGCCTCCTTCAGCTGACAATTGCTAATACTCTAATGCTGCCCTTTCCTCTGTTCTACAGGTCTCCAGCATCAATTCACGCTTTGCCAAAGTACACATCCTGTATGTGGGGTCCACACCACTTAAGAACTCTTTTCGAGGAACCATCCGGTAAGGAGTATTTTTGTCTTCATATTCGCCTCAGCGCCTGGAGTGAGATTAGGATAGGATGGGAAACTGGAATTTTTAAGAACAATTACAGTCTATTCCTGCCCTGTCTCACCTCTTTGTGCTTTGATTCTCCCCACGTAGTATCTAAAGAAAATATATCTAAATATCTAAATATATCTAAAAATATATCTAAAGAAAATAAAGACAGAAGGAAGATATTAATGAGATAGGACTTTAAATAAAACAAAAAAGAATTGAATAAGCTGGAGGTGCATTGTGGGTATCATTCATACCAAAGTAAAGAAGGCATTTTAGGAAGTACCTTTTTTTCTTGTGTTTAATATCGATTAACCCAAGCATTATAAGACAATAAAAAGGGTAGTGGGTGAAGTGGTATTTTTCCCCACTATGGGTTCTTTGAGAAGGGACAGACAGTTCTTATAAGCTAGATAATTTAACATATGAGGCTCTTTCCACCCTCAGGATTCTGTGTGGTTCTGTGATGCTGCCATTCAAGCTCTCCTAAGGCAGCAGAGTTCCTTATCCTTCTCTGCCAAATTGGATCCACTTTCCTCTAGTGGGAGATATTGATAATCCTGTTCTGTTTGATCCAAGAATGGGAACTGATTGTTCCCTCCGGGTTAGGACAGGAAACATTTCTCCACTTGCTCCTCTAGGTGGCAGCAGGGTCCTGATCAGGACTTGTCGTCTTTGCTCGTACAGCTCTTTGTCTGCTAGGAGTCTGCAGGATAATTCTTTCTCACAGATAATTAATCTTTCCGTTATTTCTTTTCTTTATAGCAAAGAAGACGTCCGAGCTACTGAAAAAGACAAGGTTGTTGGTTGGTTCTTATTTTTCTTCGTGGCTTTAGGAATCTCAGTCTTTTTAGATTATTCCAGTGAATTTCAAAAGTCAGTGGGAATGTGGAGTCCAAGGAATTTTAAGGTGTTCTCTACTGGAAGGTGTGGAACTCACCTCACTATTCCTTTCCTCTTCGTAGAATTTTTCTTCTTTTTGTTGACCAGAGAGGAGCTAGTTTACGCTTTGTCTTTGAAGCCAGGTGTTTATTCATGGCTGTTCTCTCAGACTTATTCTGGACCCTTTCAGAGCAGCCATAGTACCTTTTGTCTAAGTCAGATTCCTGATCAGGTTACTGAGTTCAGATCTTTCATTTATGTGATGATGCCACAGAAGCAATAAAAGTTGTTGATCTACTTGAGTAATGGTAGATCTACCACTGGGGTTCTACCCTCTGGAGTTAGAAGTAAACTAGCTCTACCCAGTGGGGTTAATAGTTTCATTATAGACCTGATCGGAGCTTTTACTTAACACTCCTTTCTTTACAGGTTGAAATTTATAAGAGTTTCCGCCCAGGGGACATCGTCTTGGCCAAAGTGGTATCCTTATTCCCTGCAGACTTGTGGTCCTTTGTCAAAGGAAGAAATGGAAGTAGAGAAACCACTAAGTAGCTATGAGAGGGAAGACGTGTAAGTCTTTGTTTTCCTTTACCAACGTGATGTGACTAGATCTCCCTAGGTGATGCACAGTCCAACTACCTGCTAACCACCGCGGAAAATGAGCTGGGAGTGGTGGTGGCCCACAGCGAATCCGGTGAGTTTGTCCATGCTTCCACACGCTTACCTTTTCCTGGGAGCTAGGGTTTGGGATTAGTCCACTGTTTTCCCTCGTTTTTTAATTATCTTAGAAGCAATGTGAGTGTAGATACTGACTACCGGGATTAGAATGATTCTCCTTATATAATCTAAGGAAAAGAGCCACTTACTCCATAAGTCAGTGGAATAAGCAAGGCTTTTTTCCGTATGAGGTGAGAGGTTCACTAGGCAGCTTGGTGACATCAGTTCACACCCACCTAAAAAGAGAAATGTTTCGAGCAAGTATCTGGGGTCCCAGCTCCTGCACCACCTTTTCCCTTGCAGGTGTCCAGATGGTCCCCATCAGCTGGTGTGAGATGCAGTGCCCGAAGACCCACACCAAGGAATTCCGGAAGGTGGCCCGAGTACAGCCCGAGTTCCTACAGACCTAAGAAGCCACTTTCCCATGCAGAGGGGAAGCTGTTTTCTAAGAGTACATGTGTGCGTGACATCAGGAGGCTGTTTTTATTCAGACACCAGGGGTTGGTCAGCAGCCACCTTTAGAAAAATCTTTTCTGTAGGTGGAACATTTTTCTTGTGAACCTTTCAGCGGATTTTATTCTCTGGAGTAATTTCTTTTGGAGGCACCAGCAAACAAACTGTATGATAGTAGATTATAGCCTGTTCTTTGAGTGTTACAAATGTGTATTTTTGCTATGACAAAGAAAACGTTTTTATGAAAAGAATTTTAGTTTCTGTTGTCTCAAGTAGGGTAAAGAATCTAAACTGACATGACATCTAGAGCAGAGTCTTTGTAGACAATGCCTAATCACCTTTTTCTGTATTTTTTATGTTCTCCATACTTTTGAGTACTTGCTATGTGTCAGGCATGGGTTGAGCACAAAATTACCGACTTTTGTTCTAAGATTCAGTACAAGCTAAGGAAACTAACATCCCATCAGGCTACTTTAGACTTAAAGTATTAAAAGTCTTCCTAGGATTACTGTGCACATCAGATAAAAAGCTAACTTGGAAAGCAAGCTGCTTAAATTTTAGAATAAGGGCAACATTCATACTGGGTCCCAGTACTCAGTAGTGTACCTTCTGGCAAGTTTCTGTTTTCAGCATGTTTCCTCTTCTGTAAACGAGATACTAGCCCTTTCAGAGGTTATCAGGATTGAAGATTATGTATATAACATGCCTCACCCAATGGCTAGCATAGAGCTTAAGAATTTTCTAGATGGTGTTACTTGTTCCTACTAGGACGGCATTATGGGCTTTCTCATATTCCAGTGATCTTCTCAAAGGCCTCAGAGAAAAGGTAAATGTGAGCAATGCCCCTTCCCAATTATGTAGATAATTACAGTCAGTCCTCCCTATTCATGGATGGGAAACCCATGAAGAGAGAGCCATCTGTACTATGCCATCTTATATTAGGCACTTTAGCATCTGTTAATTTTGAGATGTTTATTTTGGCTGTGCTGGGTCTTAGTTGCTCTTCACTGCAGCATGCAGACTCAGCTGCGTGCATGTGGGATCTAGTTCCCTGACCAGGGATCCAACCCTAGCCTCCTGCATTGGGAGCTGAGTCTTAGTCACTGGACCACCAAGGAAGTCCCTGCTGCTGCTGCTGCTGCTAAGTCGCTTCAGTTCGTGTCTGACTCTGTGCCACCCCCCGAGACGGCAGCCCACCAGGCTCCCCTGTCCCTGGGATAATCCAGGCAAGAACACTGGAGTGGATTGCCATTTCCTTCTCCGATGCATGAAAGTGAAAAGTAAAAGTGAAGTCGCTCAGTCCTGTCCGACTGCTAGCAACCCCATGGACTGCAGCCTAGCTTCTGTTAATTTTAGTATCCAGAAGAGTCCTGGAATCAAGTCTCCCCTCTGCAGATAAGGGATGACTGTATATTCATTTTCTCCTGCAAGTGTAATTTCTGAGGAAGTTAGGTAACTGACAGGGATAAAACTTTAGGAGCCAAAAGGAAAGGTGTGAATCAAGTTTACAGTTTAATAGAAAGGGACTGGCTTTTTTAAGTCTAGTAAACAAACTTTTACCTTTCTAAAGAAGGTATAATAGTTTCAGAATTTGATTTTAGTAACCAGTACCATTGGGCAAGAGCTGTAGAGAGGCAACAGGAAAAAGAGTTCAGCTCTTCAACCTGCAGTGGAGAACCCAGTGAGATACATGGTATTTGGAACCCCCCAGTGATGACCTCTCAACACTTCTGGATAAGTCTTCCCTTGGCTTGGACGAGGACCATGCCCCAGATGTGCCATTCTGACTAGACTGTATGAAGGGAGTGGGTCCAAGAGAGAAAATGGCTGTGTAAAGTTGTGACTGGCTGTCCTAAAGCCCTTAGTCATACACGAACTTGGGCAGTGAGAGACACTTCAAGTTGAATGTTCGAGTTGATTTCCTCAGGTAAGACATATCACACAGAAAATATTGCACGTCACTCCTTTATTTTATACTGATCTGGAAAAAAGACATTTTTAGTACAGTTATGCTCAAATGAGTACTGGGCCCAAGTGCTGGGCCAAGCAACTGGAACATGATTCAGAAGTCAGGCACAGTGAGAGACACACTTGGACATGATCGAGAGGCATTCCGCTGCCACAAAACAGTAAGGCAGGGGAGGGATTCTAAAACACACAGCAGGATGAACTCCTACACCTTAGACGCCAGGAGCTTATCCCATGATGGTGTAAGGAATGACTTATTTGCTGATGACCACATGTGGGAATATTTCAACCGCCACTAAAAACCCCAGAAGGGTTTTTGGTTTTTTTTTTTATATTTATATATATATATTTTTAAAGTAAATGCAACACAAAAACATTCAGGATTGATCCAGCCTTTTAGAGTCAGGGAGGAATATTTGATTGAGTCACCATGCAGGTTACATTCATCTTCCACTGGAATGACTAGAGCCCGGAGTCACCTAACAACTGTGCCCGGCTGGCCTCTGGGGACACGAACGGGCTCTTACTTCTCCTCATTGGTCACACCTCAGCATGGTTTTCTCCCTGTCCCCTACTCAAGCAGCTCCTTGGTAATAAACCACCATCAAACCCCCCAGTAACGACCTCTCAACACTTCTGGATAAGTCTTCCCTCGGCTTGGACTGAGGACCATGCCCCAGACGTGCCATTCTGACTAGACTGTATGAAGGGAGTGGGTGCAAGAGATAAAATGGCTAATGTGGAATTGGGAGCCGCTGGTCCCCACCTGCAGCTACAACTTACGATGCCTACAGATGTAATCAGTGGGACATGTGCCAGGGAGAGGTGCAGAGGAATAGGGTGGGCCAGGGCAGGGGAGGAGGGTAATCCTTGGGAAAGTAATCTGCTGCTTGCCCTCACTTCTTGGCCTTGCCCTGGGCAGCCACAGCCTCCATGGCTTTACGCACGGTCTCCTCATCCCCCAGGAACTGCATGGGCTTGATGGGCTTCAAGTTCTTGTCCAACTCATAGACCATAGGAATGCCAGTCGGCAGGTTCAGCTCCATGATAGCCTCTTCAGAGAGACCTGAAAATATACCTCCTCATGATCAGTCAAGCAAGATAAGAATCCACAGACCTCTCCAGCTTTACTATTCATCCTCCATGTGGGGAAATGGGTCCTCCAAGGACTCTGGCAGGAATTAAAACAAGACACCCTTTCTGATACTTGTCATGAAAGTAAGGATCTATATTAGGGCAGAGTGATCACCCAAGGAATGCCCCCAATATTCTTTCTCAGCCACTGAACAGCAAGAAAAAAGGGATGAAAGGTATCCCTCCCCAAGGGGGATCTGGAAGCCCACAGTGAAGCAGGACTATACATCTTAGTATCTCAAACGTCCTATGTTGTCCATACAGCTGCCAAAACGTGGCACATCTGGGCCTCTGCTAGGCCCCTAAGTGAAACAACTTAGGATGCAAATTGACACTCATGTGGGGAGTTGTAATCAGGCTGTGGTTAAGAAGGATTTTTATCAGCAATTTCAACTAGCAATCCTAGTCTAGAGGTAGGCATCTCCAACTTTCATGTGTATCTCCTTTGGGGAGAGATACTTTTCATCCTTTTTTCTTACTGTTCAGTGGCTAAGAAAGAATACTGGGGGCATTCCTTGGGTGATCACTCTACTGTAATAGAGCAATGATAGATGCACCTGGATGACAGACGCAGCTTCCAAATCAGGTCTGAAGTGGGACCTGAGGTTCTAACGTGTAACAAGCACCCGGTGGGGTGTGGCAGCCTCTGGTTCTGCAGATGATGCTTGGAGAAGCAAGGATCATGTTTCTACTAGGAGATACTCTGGACTGTCTCTAAGGCTCTCAGTACATCCAGCCCTTTCCTGAAGGTCTCCTTCATACTAAATCAGTCCAGAGTAGTGGCAGTTCTGCTTTACCCTTCCCTGAGGGCCCCTCTGAAAAGCATACATACCCTCCAGATGCTTGACGATGCCCCGGAGGCTGTTGCCATGGGCTGCAATTAGTACCCGTTTCCCCTCCTTGATCTGGGGGACAATTTCTTCATTCCAAAAGGGCAGAGCTCTGGCAATTGTGTCCTTCAGACTCTCACAGGAGGGCAGCTGGTCTTCAGTGAGGTCTGCGTACCTGCGATCCTAAACAAAAAATCCCAGCTTGCCAGTTATTACCAGCTGCATTTGTTCTGCCTATTCCTCATCCCCTAAGGGATCACAGTGATAAGTAAAAGTCTCTCACCAGGGCACTGAGGGCTTGGGAAGGGGGATTATTACTATCCTGCCCGCCCTCCCCTACTACCCACGACTGGGAAGACTGAATAGTCCAAAAGAAACACAACTTTGGAAAGGTGGGCCTCAAGGCTCTTCCCAAGTCACTTTACCTGTAGTGCAGTTTTTTAAAATATGGCAATACATGTAAAAAAAGATGGAAATTCTTTGTAGATAAACCACATAAACTCTTAACTAAATCTTTTAATGAGTAATGGTCATTCCTTGGAGAAGGCGGATTACAAAGGGGGATTTATCATAAATTAGAAACTCAGTGATCTAGGCAGATATTAATAAAAGCTAAAAGAGAGAAGTCCAGATTCTGATCCCCTGGTCCTGCGTGCAGCGAGCCAAGCTTCACTTTGTCCATACCTTACTGATGTTGCTGTAGAAGGGATGGTCGGGCTCCATGGGAGGTGGCGGGACATCATAGGAGCGCCTCCAGATCTTTACCTGGGCCTCACCATGCTTGGCAGCAGTTTCTGCCTTATTGAGGCCAGTCAGACCCCCATAGTGTCGCTCATTAAGGCGCCAAGTCCTCACCACTGGCAGCCACATTTGGTCAATGGCATCCAGCACTGTCCAGAGGGTCCGGATTGCTCTCTTCTGCACTGAGGTGAAGCAGATGTCAAACTCATAGCCAGCATCTGGAAATTTTAAGTTAAAAGTGATAAGCTAATGAGGTCCACTCTAGAGCCAGAATTTCTTCTTTTTTCTTTAGCCACACCACACGGCTTGTGGGATCTTAGTTCCCCAACCAGGGATTAAACCTGGGCCCTCAGCAGTGACAGCAAGGAGTTCTAACTACTAGACCGCCAGGAAATTCCCTAGAGCCAGAATTTTCTTACATATAAATCTCAGGTATAGACAACCTAAATGAAAATTATCTGGCTAAATATTTTGTATACCCTAAATATTTTATTTTGCATACAGGAAAAACAATATTCTGCCTTTGGGGAAGGTAACATTTGTTGATTTATGTTGCAGTTGACAATATACTTCCCAGCAGCTTCCCAATAATTCATCTAACCAAAGGCCCAAATGTATTATCAACGAGCTAACCTGAGATCTGCGCTACTAATCCCCAGAGTGCTGTGCTTAAGCACATTTTAATTTTTTATTTGCTTTAATTCTTTTAACCTAAGGACACTAAAAACTTGGAGTCACTTAATAAACTTTTTAGTTAATATTTATAGAAGGTTTACCATCTGTCAGGCACTGGACTAATAAGTACTTTGTATGTATTTTATTTAGTTTTCATAACAATCCAATGAGGTTACATCATTACAATCCATCTTACCGGGTAGGGGAAATATAAACTGCAGGAGTTAAGCAAATTATCTGAGATCACAGATATTACATGAAAGGTTAAAAACCCAGGTTGTATGACTCTAATCCAACTCATAACCACCATCTCTGGCTATCTCCATAGTTTCCTGACTTCTAAGGATTCTGATGTTTGTATTTTAGTTAGAACTGTCACTTCTGATTGACAATTACTAATATATTTCAGTCCTCTCTACTTTCTGGTCCAGGAGAAATGGGATTTTGAATTCAACAATTAGGATACAGCAAGAACTCAGAGGATGCTGATAAAACCAGTTTGTTGCATGAAACTGTATCCTCCCTAGAATATGGAAATCACAGTCTCTTCATCCACAGTTCCTTTCTGCTAGTCAAATTACTTGACTACCCTATATATCTACCTATCTACATTGTTAAACCAAGTTTAAGAGAAGCCACTCACTGGAGAAAGAGCAGACCTCTCCTCTACACACAGCAGTTATGAGGGGTGGTATCAAGAGTTATGTTGGCCCAACCAGTAAGTTACAACCATATGTATCTTCGTTTATGTTTCACAAACCATTATTCTCCCTCCCACTTTAATGGGGAGATGTCCCTTTCCAGGAATCTGTTTTCTTCCAGGAGGCTACAAGGCCCTCATTGAAATTCAGCACAAACTTTCCTGTGTGTTGCTTCGTACTGAGACCACCAACAGTAATTAAGGAAACGTGAATTTTCTGCCAGTCATTCAATTGAGAATAAGGCCAGTAGGAACTACACTGATGGGGGAAGGGAGGATTAGTCACCAGAGACTCACCAGCACCCACAAGGGAAAAGTCACATCTCATCGCTGAGCCTCAGGACAAGTCCTAGTAGACTCACTTAGCATCTGCTCCCTAACTTTATGGGGAAGAATGATTCCCCAGTAAAAGGCTGAGTCACTGGGAAGCAACATCCTCAGTGCAAGGCTCAGCTGCCATGCTGAAAAGCTGTGGTTGTTTCACTGAATTTTCTAATTGCTGTGGAGTGCTGCACATTAGATACACAAATAGATCCCAGAGGAAAAGAGCAGTTCCCCTTATAACTCTCAACAAACTCTAAAGCCTCTTCCTTTAACTTGGCCATCAAACAAAGCAGAGTTAGGACGCTCCCACGGATGGGCTTAGCTGGTGCCATGTGGCCTCCATCCTCCCTTAGTAAGACGGCGTGATGAAACTCAGTTCTTGCTAACTTGCTCCTGAAATCATGCAAGATTTTATAAGCCCTATAGTACTTAAAGCCCTGGTGAAATTAATACTTTATTTTGGGCCTTTTATATTATTAGATTATTCATATGGTCTTCATCATTCAGAATTTTTGCTTTTAGTCATTGACTTTTTATTTAATCATCTGTGATGCCCCTAAACAGTTATTTTAAAAATTTAATGGGCTTTCTTTTTAAACTAATGCTACTAACATTTACTTAAAAACTCAACTAGGGTCTGTTATTTTAAGAGATTACAAGTTAAGGCATTTGACCAGTCTTAGAGGACAGTTGCAATTTGCTTTGTCCTGGGTCAGTCATCAGCAAACCACCACAGACCCATTCAGTTCTTCCTGCAGACAGGAGAGAAAATGGCCTCCTCTACCAGCACTTTCCCCATCCTGGCCTCTCCTAACTGGTATGAGGTCACACTGGGCCATCCCAAATTACTCACACACATCCTCAGCAGGATTATATTTCCCAGATTTGTTTCCAAGCCTTTGCTTCATTTCTAAAAGATCTACAGTGGAGGCAAGAACCTAGGAAGAGCAAATTTGGGCCAAATACCTGATTCACATCAACCAGGCATCAATGACCCATTTCAATGGCTGCTACTTAGTCGAGGTTAAAAGGGAGCAGAGCAGGATCAATGGAAGTACCTCCTCAGTCCGGAGATTCTTTGAATTGCTGGCAGCAGGGAATGCTTCCTTATTAGCATTTCAAAATCACAGAGAACCGTCTGCCAGCGGGGGCCAGCCTGAGTAGGCAAGCTTATCTCACTGCCACTTCCACCTTTACCTACCAGTTCCCTCGCACCTACCTGTTACTCATCCCCAGAACAGAGGCCAGCGTGGTGGACTAGGAATAAGATGTAACTTTGGTCAAGTCCTCTTTCCAACTCTCACTTTCCCAACTATGAAAGAGGGCCAAGGAGAGTTGGGAAGGAAGGGAATGAAATCTGTATACTTTATGGGGTTGTGAAGAGGATTAACTCAAAGCCTTCATTCATGCAACCACTCATTTACATTTGTGGATGCACTCTGGACACGGTTTGTGGAATGCTGCTAAACAGCATCCTACAGGAGCACGTGGAGGTCTTTGGTCAACGCGGTGCCGCGTCACTCCCCCACGGCGGGGAGAAGCATGTGGCCTGCCACTTCATCAGCCTCCCTAGCCTAGAGTAGGTTTGGTTGTAGCTGGGCATCCAATTTAGTAACCCGTCCCCGAGTTACTAAATGCTCAGACTAAGACGAGAGCGATTTCGCAAGGCGGTGTGGTGAGCGCAATAAAACTGCGCGGTGAGCGCCCGGGTCCTCTTCTTGGCTGGGTGACCTTGAGCAAGTCGATCCCCCACCCCCGGCTCATTTTCTGAACTGCAAAATACACTGTTAGAAAGAAGAAGCCTAAGGTCTAGACGTTCTCCGGGAGGGCGCGGGTGAGGCCAGGCGGCCGTGACCCAGAGGCGCCAGCCCCGGCCTTCGCAGCCCACATCCACCGCCCCGGCCTGCTACGCACCTCTCAGCGCCTGCCCGCCTCGCTTCGCCTCCTCGTGCCCGGCTGGGCTCAGGTCCGCGTCGTACCAGCCGCTGAAACGGTTCTCCAGGTTCCATGTGCTCTCACCGTGCCGGATCAGCACCAGCTTGTAGGCGGCCATGGCTGCGGTTCGGGATGAGGCGCAGACTGGGGATCACCGAGATTCCGGAGTCGCTGCCCGGCCCCCGGCTGCGCCTGCGCGCTTGCGCCCCACCCGTCAGCTCCCTTTCACTTGCACGGCCAAATCTTTCCACTAGCTCGGGGCCACCCTCCTCCCGCCGGGTGTACGCATGCGCTCCGTGCGGGCGCTGCAGCCGCCGGGCGGAGGGGGCGCTCTCCCAGGAAGACAGGGCGCATGCGGTCTCCGCCGCCTACCCCGCGTCAGCCGTGGCGGTCACGGAGCGCACGTAAGCGCCCAAAGGCGGTGGAACATCTGGGCCGTGCCCAGAAGTGCATACCGCCCGGAGTGTCATCGAATTGAACTGCAGTTATTCACAAGCCCTTCGTTGTAATAAAATGTTATTATTCCAATCGCGCTTGGCTTGCCCAGATCACTTTCCCATCCGAACACATTGTGATTCACACGCCTGCGTTCCAGTCTTCACTCTTCCATTTTATTCTCTATGTGGACACCGCTTAATCTCGCTCACCCTCGTCTGTAAACGAACGTAGTAAATATTCAGCTGGTGGCTATCTACCAGGAAGGTTTCCCAGGTGGCCCAATGGGTAAAGAATCCGCCTGCAATACAGGAGACACAGGAAACGCGGGTTCTATCCCTGGGTTAGGAAGATCCCCTGGAGAAGGGCGTGGCAACCCACTCCAGTATTCCTGCCTGGAGAAGTCCATGGACAGAGGAGCCTGGCTGGCTACATACCCCAGTGCATGGGGTCGCAAAGAGTTGGACAGACTGAAGTGGCCGAGCGTGAGTATATCTACCTGGAAAGTGCTCAGTAAATGGTGGTTGTTTCTATCTCATTTCCACGGACAATGATCTGCATAAGGACACCGGTTCTGACTGCTGCTGCTGCTGCTAAGTCACTTCAGTCGTGTCCGACTCTGTGCGACCCCATAGATGGCAGCCCACCAGGCTCCCCCGTCCCTGGGATTCTCCAGGCAAGAACACTGGAGTGGGTTGCCATTTCCTTCTCCAATGCAGGAAAGTGAAAAGTGAAAGTGAAGTCTCTCAGTCGTGTCCGACCCTCAGCGACCCCATGGACTGCAGCCTTCCAGGCTCCTCCATCCATGGGATTTTCCAGGCAAGAGTACTGGAGTGGGGTGCCATTGCCTTCTCCGCTTATGACTGCTAGTTTGAAAGACTTGCTCTTCATTTAACACAGAGCTGTTTGTCCCAACTTTCCTAGTCTCTCACAGCCTCTGGTCAATGCCTCCTGGACCAGCAACAGTGAAGCAAACTCCAGAAAGAGAAGGATTACTGCTTGTCCCTCCCCTACACCCAATCAGCAGTTTAAGTAGACAGCTTATCTGCTGTTTTATCTAGACAGCTTTCCAGTGCCCATGCCACTGTGTCCTGGTTTATTTCAACCTTGCCACTTTATTGAGCACCATACATGAGTCAGGCAGTGGGCTAGGGTCAAAGATGGGTAGAATGTGTTTTCTGCGCTTCATAGCAGGTGAAGTGCAAATAAGGCCCATGTGTAAAACACCTAACAAAAAAGTTCTGTGTGTTATACTTTGACAAATTATACAAAAATTTTTAACACACACTCATAAAGCACCTACTATGTATCAGGCAGTGTTTTAAGTACTTTACAAACATTAACTCATTCACTCCTCATATCCTCATGATGGCCTTAAGAGCCTAGTACTATTGATTCCCTATTTTTTGAAGAGGAAACTGAGGGATGAAGCAATTTGCCCAAGGTTGCAGGAACCAGGATTCAAGCCTAGGCTCGCTGCCTCCCAAGTCCGTGTGTGTATGTCTCACCTAATAGTCTCTGTGGGCTCCACATAAATGTTGCATTTAGGGCACTTATTGACTTTAAAGAGTGGGAAGGGTTTGATAGGCAGAGAAAAGGCACTTTGTTAAAAACGTGAATCAAAGCACGTAAGACTGATTTTTAGATATGTCATCTACCGTCCGTGAAAGTGTTGCAGGGAAAAGTCAATTCTGACTCCATGTTGGAACTGTTTCTTTGACTTGCTTTCCATTGCTTTTTTATTATGATCATACATAATGGCCTGCCTCAGAGAATCCTGCCCCCCTGCCAGACTGTTAAACTCAAGTGCCTTGGTTCAGAACCCTGTCCATCTGCAGATGGCAGGAAAAAAGAAATGAACACATCCCCCTGTCCAAAGCTTGCTATTTTAGGAGATATTTGAAAATTAACGCCCTTTTTATTTTGCTTCCTCCCCTACCCCTCAATCTCTGATCCATAAGAGAAGCTGGCATCCAGACCCAGGGAAGATGATTATTTTGAGACATTAGTCTACCATCTTCTCGATCAGTCGGTTCTCCAAAGAAAGTCGTATTGCTTGCCTCAACACCTCGTCTCTTGGATTCACTGGCCTGTCATGAGACAAACAGACCTTACTTGGACTCGGTAACAAAAGTTACCATGTCCAGTGTTTTAATGTATTATCTCAACCTTCTCACAATTCATATAATGTAGGTTGTCCATTCTACAGATGAAAAAACTGAGGCCTGGGGATATAATTAGTCCAAAGTTACAACTGCAGGCAGAAGTGAAAAAGAACCCAGGACTCAAACCCAGACAGTCAGTGGCCAAGTGTGCACTCTAACCACAATGTTCCACTGCTTCCTTCCTCTGCAGCTGGGAGAAGATGGAACTCAGTGACCAGAGAGGTCACTGGAATGGGGTCCAGCACTGAAAGCTGCCCTTGGAGTTTATGGACTTCCAGGGCTGCAAAGCAAGACCTGCCCTGGAAGCTTTCCTTGTTCAAGCTCCTGGCATGGCCCATGTGGGGACCTTGGAAGACTCCCTCTTTAGAAATTCTCCCTCTGGCCATTCCTTCTGCTTCAGTACTGATGCGCATACACTCCCAGCCTTAACCTTGGCTTTTCAGACTAGCAAATAGTCATAAATAACAATAATGTATTATTAACATATTGATAACAAATGCTATTAGCCATGTGATCAAGACTGGGATTGGAACTGAGCATGTAACTAGGATACTTTGGGCAGGAGGCCAAGGGTGTCTGTACCACCAGCCTTGGGAAAGAGCCCGGGAATCCTAATTTTTTGCTTTCATCAATTTGCTCTGCTTCCAGAAGGAATCTTTCACCTCCTTGGAATTCTGAGGAACTCTAACTCACTCACAGGATATCTACCTTAGATTATCAAAGATTTTTTTATGTATCTATTTATATCAGATCTACTCAACTAGAAACTCCTTGAGGATGGGCACTGCATCTCTATTTCATATACCCATGGAGACTTTGCCCTTGGCCAACTCCCTGAGTGTCCCTGAGCTGGGAAAGATCTTGATAATCGTCCACCGCAAGTCCCCACCTCCAGTCCACATGCAACAGATGAGCAAAGTGAGGTGACCCTTTCAAAAGAGCAAGAGATGAGCAGGGGACCAGGTATATAAGTGAGAAGTCAGAGATGATCCAAGGAAAAAGGTCATAGAGTTGAGGCTTGCTGTGCCAGAAGAAGGCAGGAACCCAGAGAAATTGGGAAAAAAAAAAAAAAGGAGATAGAGCGGAGGGTAGGGAGGTGGACCGTGAGGACAGTGAAGGCTTTGCAGCAAAAAGCCAGAATTCCTGGGCAGAAATGGGGATTCATCCAGTGTCTGTCACAGCTTCACAAATCTGGGAAGAAGCTTCAGATCAGATCAGTCACTCAGTCATGTCCGACTCTTTGCGACCCCATGAATCGCAGCACGCCAGGCCTCCCTGTCCATCACCAACTCCCGGAGTTCACTCAGACTCATGTCCATCGAGTCAGTGATGCCATCCAGCCATCTCATCCTCTGTCGTCCCCTTCTCCTCTTGCCCCCAATCCCTCCCAGCATCAGAGTCTTTTCCAATGAGTCAACTCTTCGCATGAGGTAGCCAAAGTACTGGAGTTTCAGCTTTAGCATCATTCCTTCCAAAGAAATCCCAGGGCTGATCTCCTTCAGAATGGACTGGTTGGATCTCCTTGCAGTCCAAGGGACGCTCAAGAGTCTTCTCCAACACCACAGTTCAAAAGCATCAATTCTTCGGCTCTCAGCCTTCTTCACAGTGCAACTCTCACATCCATACATGACCACAGGAAAAACCATAGCCTTGACTAGACGAACTTTTGCCAGCAAAGTAATGTCTCTGCTTTTGAATATGCTATCTAGGTTGGTCATAACTTTCCTCCCAAGGAGTTAGTGTCTTTTAATTTCATGGCTGCAGTCACCATCTGCAGTGATTTTGGAGCCCAGAAAGATAAAGTCTGATACTGTTTCCACTGTTTCCCCATCTATTTTCCATGAAGTGGGAAGAAGCTTAGAGCCGTTCAAACCAAGATTTCTCAAATGACAGTAAAGGGTAGGGATAAACCAGTGTATGTTGCCCTCTAGTACTTTTTTTTTTTACATCTTGTTATCTCTATTGAACACAAGACACACAGACCTTTGTCAGGGGTGATTCCTCGGCCCTTCTAAAGAAGTGGGCAGATAAGGGAGAGCTTTCACATATCCTGAGAACAAAGCAGTATGAGGGTTCTGATCACAGCCAGGGGCCAGCTTGGCGAGCAGCCTGAGGGACCCACTGCAGAGCTCCCAACCTGATCACCACCTTCCCTCTCTGCCCTGCAGGGAGCAACTATGGCCAAATAAGTCCTCCTTCCTACATGGAGTGTGGGAATGGGCCCTGTGTTCCAGAGCCTTCTGAGCCTACTCTTATCTCCCAGTTCAGGCATTCATCAGTGACAGTTCTCATCTCTTCCTGGGCCCCTCACCCACCCAGTCCCTGAACTCTTAGGGCAGACAGCCTCCCTCCTAGCTCAGTGCTCTAATCCTTCAGTTCATCAGTTCAGTCGCTCAGTTCAGTCGCTCAGTCATGTCCGACTCTTTGAAACCCCATGGGCCACAGCACGCCAGGCTTCCCTGTCCATCACCAACTCCTGGAGTTTATCAAACTCATGTCCATTGAGTCGGTGATGCCATCCAACCATCTCATCCTCTGTTGTCCCCTTCTCCTCCCGCCTTCAATCTTTCCCAGGCCTCAGGGAAATCCTTCAGGCCTCAGGTAAATTCACAGGACTCTAACAGCTTCTAACCACCAACTTGTTGGTTGAAAGTGAAGTCGCTCAGTCGTGTCTGACTCTTTGCAACCCCATGGACTGTAGCCTACCAGGCTTCTCCGTCTATCGGATTTTCCAGGCAAGGGTACTGGAGTGGGTTGCCATTTCCTTCTCCAGGAGATCTTCCCAACCCAGGGATTGAACCCGGGTCTCCCGCACTGTAGGCAGACTTCTGAGCCACCAGGGAACTTGTTGGTTAAGCTGCTACAAAAACTCAGATAAGGATATCAGTGATTACATTCCTATTGCCCTTGTCCCTTAAAATAATAAAGGCCTCTCTCAGCCTTCCCTTCCCAAGTGTTTTTTTTTTTCTGCAGAAAGATAATTCCCTTATCAGGTACCAAACATTCAGCAAAGCCCGATTTAGAATCGCAACAAGGAGAAACATGTTTCCTGCTGGGTGGAAGGCAGGGAGGGGCGGCTGCCGTCTAGTCCACAGGACTCCCCTTCACAACCTTTTAAGCCTTTATGTGTGGAACATCAAGCAAACTCATCACAGGATGCTCAGATCTCCCCAGCTCAGCTGATGCCTGCGCAGGAAGGGATTCCTGCCTCCAGCATGAGCCCAAATGATTGTGGCTAAAGTCTTAAGACTCTGAGCATCCAGGAGAGGAAGCAGTGCTTCAGTGACCAGTAAAAGTCACACTCTACAGCATTCCACAGTCACCATCTGAAGATACAGAGCCGGAACTGGCTTCCAAGTGCTCCCCTGACAAAAGCCTTTCTTCTCCAACCTCAAAACCCAGCTTTGGACTTGAGTGGCCAGTGTGGCCATAGTATAAACTCTTTTTCTTGGGTTATGGAACTCTTTCAGTCTCTGAAAAGAAACCACAAGGGGTGCACCTGGTCCTTTGTTTCTAGGCCCTGCATGTAAGAACTATGATGATAAAAATGCTCAAACAGGGCCCTCTGTTCTCCTTCACATCAGATTGTTCTCCTAGTCTATATTTTTTGGATTCAATTCTAAGTATTATATATATATATATATAACCCATTAATTTGAGATGTCTGGGGTTTTTTTTTTGTGATTAGCAGTAATTTTTTGATGTTTGACTGTATGGGGGTTTTTTGTTTGTTTTTTTTCTGCTTCTTTTTGTGTTTTTTTTGTCTTTGCAGCAAACATGACTATGTATCCTGGATCCTCCCTTACCTTTCCAGGGCAGCTCCTCAGAGCTATCTGAGAGTCTGTCCTCCTGGCTGTAGTTTTCAGAAGGTCCCCCGATCAAACTTTCATTCACTCCTAGGTCCTGGTTTTGACTTGATACATGACTCCCAGCCCTGGCCCAGGACCTTTCCCTACTGTGCAGCTAATTTCCGTGATCCCTGTTTTAGGACCACCCCAGGTCCAGGATTTGGAAGGAAAGGACAGAAACTGGATCTTATTGCCACTGCCTGGACCAGGCAGGTGTCTGAGCCCCCAACAGGTCCTAAATCCCTCTGGAGATTTAACCCTTTGAGAAACATAGTCCACTGTTAAAGTAAAATGCTCCTGAGGGGAGGGAGGTGAACGGTTTAAGCTAGCTGTCTCGTGAAGAAAAAAAGTTCTCATACCCCAAAGACTGTCCTGTTGCCAAGGCAACAAGTAACAACCCCAAAGGGTTTTAAACCATATCAGCAATGACAACTCATCTCCCTTTAATGGAACAATGAGAGTTTGCCTTGGTGACTGCACTTCTGTAGGTCAGTCAGTCAGCAACAGTCAGTCAGCAACAGCCACACAGAAACAGTCACCAGCCAGTCCCTAAACTCTCCCTCCTGTAAGTGTGCCCATCCCAGACCTTCACACCTCCCAGCACCTCATGTATGATCACGTCCCTGCTCCACTCAATGAGACTGCCCCACAGGCAGTGCTGTGTACTCCCAAAGTAAATCAGAGATTCAACTTTTTGTTTCAGCTATTTAGAGGTGGTGTCTTCCATAGACACCCTCCACATCTAGTCTGGAACTGCTTGCCTCTCTGGGAGTAATTTTTCCTCCCTCTAGAGCTATTGCTAGTCTCTACAGTATCTTGGTTACTTAGAAAAAGACCAGTTCCAATGAGAGTGGGAGTTCAGATCCCTCCGGTGGGAAATTGGGCAGCCCACGGTCTACATAACTGCACATTGCAGTCTAGCTCATTCCTCATAACTGGTCAGTCAGTGAGTGCTACCCATTCCCCTCCTAAATACATTTTCCCATCTATCTTCTCCTTTTCGCTCCCACTGCCACAGCCTTGGTGTCAGACCATTGTTTCTTGCCTGTACTGGTGCGGCAGTCTTTAGCATCCTGCCTCTAGAGCAAACACGTTATGTTAGCTCTACCTCTGTGTCTTTGCAGCTGCTCTTCCCTAGGCCTGGCCACACCTCCACCTCTCCTTTCTGGTCAATTTCAATTCACCATGCAGCTCCAGTGTCGCTGCAATGGACCGAACGTTTATGTCCCCAAACGCATATGTTGAAATCTTAACCTTCAAAATGAAAAATACAAAAGAAATCATAACCAGATGAACCTAGAGCCTATTATACAGAGTGAAGTAAGTCAGAAAGAGAATAATAAATATCATCTATTAATGCACATTTATGGAATCTAGAAAGATGGTACTGATGAACGTATTTGCAGGGCAGCAATGGAGGCGCAGAGATAAAGAACAGACATCTGGGCACAGGTGGGTGGTGGGTGCACTACCATATGTAAAATAGATAGCCAGTGGGAATTTGCTGTATGGCTCAGGGAACTCAAACCAGGCTTCTGTAACAACCTAGAGGGGTGGGATGTGGGAGGTGAGAAGGAAGTTCAAGAGGGAGGGGACATATGTATACCTATGGCTGATTCATGTTGATGTATGACAGAAAGCAACACAATATTGTAAAGCAATTATCCCTCAATTAAAAATAAATAAATGTTTTTAAAATGCAAAAAAAAATCATAACCTTGACGTGATGGTATTAGGAGGTGCAGACTATAGGAGGTGCTTAGGCCATGAGGGCTCATGGGATTAGTATCTTATAAAAGAAAGCCCAAGGACTTCCCTGATGATCCAGTGGCTAAGACTCCATGCTTCCAATGCAGGTGGCTGGGGCTCAATTCCTGGTCGGGGAGCTGGATCACACATGCCACAATCAAAGATCCCGCATACTTCAACCAGGATCGAAGATACTGTGTGTCTAACTAAGACCAAGTGCAGCCAAACTGAAGAAAAAAGAAGAGAAATGAACACATTTATTTAAAAAAAGAGAGAGAGAGCTCACAGAGTTCTCTTGCCCTTTTTGCCATGTGGGGACGCAGCAAGTATACAGCAGTCTGTGGATCAGAAAGCATCCCTCACCTGACACTGAATCTGCCTCCTAGACCTGACCACACCCTGCCAAGCTCGAGGCTCTCTGACTCCTAGGCATACCTGGATGATGGCATGGATCATATCATCACCACCAGATTTCTTCGCCCCCACCCCAACCAGCCTGTGAGCACTGTACATGAGAACTAGGCCACTTTCATCTCTTTGTAATCAGCTGATCATAAGAAAAGGACTTGAGAGAAAAGTAAATTTAAAATGCCAACTCTATCATTTAATGCTGTTGGGAACTTAAGCAAGTACTCGACTTTCTCCAGCTTTGGTTTCTCCATGTGTATAATATGGATAATGATGTGAAAGGAAAATAAAAACTGGAGTCAATATTGCTAACAGAATGCTCTAAAATGAAGGTGGGAAAGATTTCCCTGGTGGTTCAGTGGCTGAAAACTCAGCAGTGGCCACAGGACTGGAAAAGGTCACTTTTCACTCCATCCCAAAGAAAGGCAATGCCAAAGAATGCTCAAACTACTGCACAATTGCACTCATATCACACGCTAGTAAAGTAATGCTCAAAATTCTCCAAGCCAGGCTTCACCAGTACGTGAACTTCCAGATGTTCAAGCTGGTTTTAGAAAAGGCAGAGGAACCAGAGGTCAAATCGCCAACATCTGCTGGATCATCAAAAAAGCAAGAGAGTTCCAGAAAAACATCTATTTCTGCTTTATTGACTATGCCAGAGCCTTTGACTGTGTGGGTCACAATAAACTGTGGAAAATTCTGAAAGAGATGGGAATACCAGACCACCTGACCTGCCTCTTGAGAAACCTGTATGCAGGTCAGGAAGCAACAATTAGAACTGGACATGGACCAACAGGCTGGTTCCAAATAGGAAAAGGAGTACATCAAGGCTGTATATTGTCACCCTGCTTATTTAACTTGTATGCAGAGTACATCATGAGAAACGCTGGGCTGGAAAAAGCACAAGCTGGAATCAAGATTGCTGGGATAAATATCAATAACCTCAGATATGCAGATGACACCACTCTTGTGGCAGAAAGTGAAGAGGAACTAAAAAGCCTGTTGATGAAAGCGAAAGAGGAGAGTGAAAAAGTTGGCTTAAAGCTCAACATTCAGAAAACGAAGATCATGGCATCTGGTCCCATCACTTCACGGGAAATAGATGAGGAAACAGTGGAAACAGTGTCAGACTTTATTTTTTTGGGCTCCAAAATCACTGCAGATGGTGACTGCAGCCATGAAATTAAAAGATGCAAAAAAAAATAAATAAAAGATGCTTACTCCTTGGCAGGAAAGTTATGACCAACCTAGATAGCATATTGAAAAGCAGAGACATTACTTTGCCAACAAAGGTCCATCTAGTCAAGGCTATGGTTTTTCCTGTGGTCATGTATGGATGTGAGAGTTGCACTGTGAAGAAGGCTGAGAGCCGAAGAATTGATTCTTTTGAACTGTGGTGGAGAAGACTCTTGAGCGCCCCTTGGACTGCAAGGAGATCCAACCAGTCCATCCTAAAGGGCATCAGTCCTGGGTGTTCTTTGGAAGGACTGATGCTGAAGCTGAAACTCCAATACTTTGGCCACCTCATGCGAAGAGTTGACTCATTGGAAAAGACCCTGATTTTGGGAGGGATTGGGGGCAGGAGGAGAAGGGGACGACATAGGATGAGATGGCTGGATGGCATCACCGACTCGATGGACATGAGTTTGAGTAAACTCTTGGAGTTGGTGATGGACAGGGTGATGGACAGGCCTGGCGTGCTGTGATTCATGGGGTCGCAAAGAGTTGGACACGACTGAGCAACTGAACTGAACTGAACTCAGTGGCTAAGACTCCATGCTCCCAGTGCAGGGAGCCCAGGTTCGATCCCTGGTCAAAAACTAGATCCCACCTGCTGCATCTAAGACCCAGGGCAGCCAAATAGATAAATAAAAATAAAAGTTTTAAAAATACAAATAAAAAATTAAATGGAGCTGGGAGGTCTTTAAGGAAGTGTAACTTATGTGGGTCTCCGCCTGGATGGAAATGTGACCTTTTGAGTACTTATTGCCTTAATGAAGGCATCCAGAGTATCTGCCCAGTCTTCCAGAAACTCAAGATATTTATCAGACTCTCACCCTAAAACACTTGTCACAGCCTGTCCCTTAAGGGCATAGATTTCCTTTCTCGCTCTAGAATGTATTCTGGTGGCTTTTGTCTTTATAACCCTCTGACTCTTCCCTGGAACACTCTTTAGTTTTCACCCAAATTTGTTTCTCCAGAATTACAATTCTTAAGAACAAAATAAACTCGTTTCTTATTTGCAGCCTTCTGTGTGTGTGAGTGCTTGTTGTTGTTTGGCTGATGATAATGACACCCACTGCACAGCACAGCTGTGAGGACTCAGTAGGAGCGTGAGTGCAATGTGCTTCCGAAAGTTCCTATTAGAATCCAGACCCCTTAGCCTGGCCCTCAAAGCCCATTAGAATATACTCCCAATCTACTTTGCCAGTTTCATTTTCAAAAAGCCACCTCGTGGAACTTCTTTGGCCATTCAGAGGTTAAGATACTGTGCTTCCACTGAAGGGGGCATGGGTTCGATCCTGGTCAGGGAGCTAAGATCTTGTATCCTTCATGGCAAAAAAAAAGGGGAGTGGGGTGGGTGGGGTGGGATTCAAAGTAGTAAGTGGCAAAGATTTCGTTTTGGAGTAAGACTGATTTGGGGGGAATCAGGATGCCAGATTATAGTGGCAATCACGCTCTCTCCTTACCCAGACTCCCTTCTGCTAGCCATGGACACCTACTGCCAGGTGGGAAGAAAGGGTGGACCCCACCTTGGAAGACAGTTCTCCTTTTGAGCAAGCTCACACCTGCCGTGCCCAGATACTGGTCCTCTCTGTCAGTTTTAGTACACCAGGCCATTCACTCAGCCCCCAGACTTACTCTAGGAAGTAAGCTCTTCTTCCTAAAAGCTCTTCTTTGCCAAATGAATGTCACAGCCCCAGAAGCCAGGTGCACCCAGCCTTCTGCAACAGTCGCGTGCCAGGTGCGGTGCTAAGCATTTGGCATGTGTTATCTCATTTCTGTCTCCAAAGAGCAGCTCCATTTTCAGATGATCAAACTGTGGCTTATAAAGTCCAGTCACCTGTCCCTGGTCATACCTAGGATGTGGCTCCAAATGCAAGCCTGCCTAAGCCCAAAGTCTGGTTGTTAACACAACTCCAGCAGCTAGGAAAACACTCTGGAGTTGCAACTCCACTGCTTGATCACAATGGGCTGCCCAGGGTGACAAAGCCCTTCTCCTACCCTCAGGGCTTGAGCCGCATTTCAAACATCCAAACCATCACTTCCTCTTTGTTTAGGGCAAGAGGCTAAACCTCAACTTCCCTTTCCTCCTGCTTAGCGTCATAAGAGATTACAACCCCACAAATCTAAAAACGGCTTTCCTGTGGCCCTGGGCTCAGTGCTTTGGATGCAGCAGCCCTGTTACTTCCACATAAGCCTTAAACAGAGTTTTAAGAGCAGTGACTACAGAGGGGGCTCCTCAGCTAAGAGTTGGATCTCCTGGCTTTTGCCCATTGACTGACTGTATGACCTTAGTGGTGTCACTCAACTCCTTGGAACCATATTTACCCGTCTGTGAAATGAGGACATGTGCTCTCTCTCTCCTCCTCACTTCGATAGTAGGTGAGAAGGTGCTTTGTAACTCAAGATTTTTTTTTTTTTGGATAATAGTAATGTTAAGTTGCTAAGTCATGGCCAGCTCTTTGTGACCCCATAGACTGCAGCATGCCAGGATTCTCTGTCCTTCACTATATACTGGAGTTAGTGATGGAGATAGCCATCAAAACTCGTATCCATGGAGTCAGGGATGCCATCCAACCATCTCACCTTCTGTCACCCCTTCTCCTGCCCTCAATTTTCCCCAGCATCAGGGTCTTTTCCAACGAATCAGCTCACAGTTGTTGCCTTCTCATTATCTGCCAGATAGTGTTAAGCACGTTTGTATGTGTTGTCTTATTTAGTTCTCAAAAATGCTATGGGTGGGCATTCTTATCTCCATTTTACAAATGAAGGAAAGAGGCTCAGAGAGTAAGGCGACTTGCTCAAGGTCAGACAGCAAGTGGTGGTACTTGAGTTCTAACCCTGAGGGTTCGACTAGAGAATCCATCCTACAAACGTGAGTGGTCCTTTGTTGCTGTTCAGTCACTCAGTCAGGTCCAAATCTTCACGACCCCATGGACTGCAGCACGCCAAGCTAACCTGTCCTTCGCTATCTCCTGGAGTTTGCTCAAACTCACATCCATTGAGTTGGTGATGCCATCCAACCATCTCATCCTCTGTCGCCCCTTTTTCTCCTGCCCTCAATCTTTCCTAGCATCAGGGTCTTTTCCAATGAGTCGGCTCATGCTGATGCTGAAGCTGAAGCTCCAGTACTTTGGCCACCTGATGTAAAGAGTCATCTTTATGAGCCATATATACGTGGCTAGTCTTGGAGACAGTTAATGCCTCTGGGTGGAAGGCGTTGGTGGAATTCAGGGTGGAGGAGGTTAGTCCTTGAGCAAAAAGGTGAGCCCTGGGGTGCAGGGTGGGGAAGAGTGTGCTAGAATGTGCTCAGGCCATCTGGATGTCTCTTTCCCCTCTCCTGGCACCACATGCCTTCCGGAGGAGACTCTGAGCAGATGCCTCAGGATGGAGGGCCAGCAGGGAGCCTGTGGCCCCTCCAATGCTTGCTCCAGACTGAGCATCCAGGGGCCGTATCCAGTCATGGTGCAGGCTCAGTTTGCCGGTCCACGGTGCCTGCTCTCTGGGAAAAGGATCTGAAGGCGGCCACTACCCTGGGCCTCTTCATCTCCCCATCTGATTTGCAAAACCCCAGGTGGCTTAGTCTTCGTTGCTGTCTCTGTAGGGCTTTGGCTTTAACAGTTTGTTTGCAGTGCTCCCTCTGGTGGCAAAAGGGCACCATAGCACCCTTCACATGGTACCACTAACAACACTTAAACCGTGTTGTAATCATTTTAACACAATCTTCAGAGTAGACCAGTGGGTTCAGTATTATTTTTACCACCTTATGAAATGCAGACTCAAAGAGGTTAAATTCTTGCTCTGTGTGATGCAGAAAGTAAGTCCAGACTTGAGCCCAACACTTTCTCTGTCTTTTCTCAAGTGACTGTCCCTACATCATGACTTCTGGTCATGAGCTGCTGCTGCTGCTAAGTTGCTTCAGTCTTGTCTGACTCTGTGCAACCCCATAGATGGCGGACCATCAGGCTCCCCCATCCCTGGGGTGCTCCAGGCAAGAACACTGGAATGGGTTGCCATTTCCTTCTCCAGTGCAAGAAAGTGAAAAGTGAAAGTGAAGTCGCTCAGTCGTGTCCGACTCTTCGCGACCCCCGGGACTGCAGCCTACCAGGCTCCTCCGTCCATGGGATTTTCCAGGCAAGAGAACTGGAGTGGGGTGCCATTTCCTTCTCCGCTGGTCATGAGCACTGGCTTGCTTATAGTAATTTCCAAGTTTGGTTCCCTTTTACTCCTCAGGCCACTAGTTCCTTTTTCTCAGACCTAAAACTCAGCCTCTGTGCCAGAAGTGGGCCTGACCAGAGGAGTTGGTGGTGATTCCTGCGGCTGGAGGCTCAGGGCCTGGAGTCAGCGCTCAGCTACCTTCACCGCCTTAACTGCAATGGTGCTTTGTCATGTCAACAGTCTTCATGCTCTCTCTGCCCTGTGTGCAAAGATGACTTCTGATTTTTAGTCAAACAATGAAGTGTAATATATACACAGAAAAGTGCACAAATTGTAAGTATATAGTTCAGTGAGTTAGCACACAGTGATAATATCCATGTAAACTCTTTACTCAGAAATAATTAGAATGTTACTATTCTCTTTGTGCCCACTCTCAGCTACTGCCACGGTGAACACTGCTATCCTGACTTCTAATACTGTAGATTAGTTACGTCTGGTTTAAACTTTGGAGGGTGGGGGAGGGGCAGTGTGGTTGGTGAGGGCCCTTCTCGCTTTGTGGAAACATGGTGGGAAAAGGTTGGGAAGCTCTGCCAGTTCCTTTCATGAGGGTCCATCCTTAGGAGTAAAACACCACCCAAAAGCCCCATCTCCTAATACCATGAGCTATGGGAATTAGGATTTTTAACATTTGAATGGGGGCAGAGGACACAGTTAGTTTGTAACACATGGCGGAAATTCACATTGTATCAAGTGAAGGAAGCAGGATGCAAAGTGGTTGTCAAGTTCTAGTACATTAAGATTGACTCATTGAAGGGTCTAACTTTAGTGGAAGCCAAAAAACAAAAGTTTAAAAAATGAATGTTTAAAGCCTAATCAGCCTAAAACCCTAGATCAAGCTTTAGTCTGACAAAATCAGATTTATTGATTTGAACTGAGGAAGGGAATTCTGGAGGAATCTTGGAATGCTGCTTTGCAAGAGAGGGGAGGGAAGCTCTTTTGCAAACTTTGGGTTCTGGCTAAAGGATTTTGGGGAGGGGCTCAGGGGAGTGGATTGCAATGGAATCCAATCAGTTCTGGATTGCAGGAGCTGGTGTAGTGGTATCACGCAAGATTCCCATTCTTGCGACCCGGGTTTTTTTCCCAGGCGGCGCATGCCATTTTGGGCTTCTCTGGTGGCTCAGAGGGTAAAGCATCTGCCTGCAATATGGGAGACCTGGGTTCAATTCCTGGGTTGGGAAGATCCCCTGGAGAAGGCAATGGTAACCCACTCCAGTACCCTGCTGGTAAAATCCCATGGACGGAGAAGCCTGGTAGGCTGCAATCCATGGGGTCACAAAGAGTCGGACATGACTGAGCAACTTCACTTTCATTTTCTGAAATGAAATTAGGAGAAGACGAGATTAAGTAAGTTGGAATTGAGTGCTATGATGAGATAAGAGGATGAGATGGTTGGATGGCATCACTGATTCAATGGCCATGAGTCTGAGCAAACTCCGAAAGATAGTGAAGGACAGGGAAGCCTGGGGTGTTGCAGTTCACGGGGTCAAAAAGAGTCAGACAAGACTTAGCAACTGAATAGTAACAATAACAATGAGGCAAGAGTGGTTTAGCAAGTGCATATCCCCAGTAATAAATGAAAATAGCTGAGCGGTTTGGAGCATCACTGGCTGCTTTTCTCTTTTTCCAGCTTGAACTGGTTTTCATTCAGGTCTGGCCAGGTTTTAACTCTTTCTTTTTTTCCCTCAATCGAAGTACAGTTGATTTACAATGCTGTGCAAATCTCCGCTGCACAGCAGTGACTCAGTTATACACACATATGCATTCTGTTTTATATATATATATTCTTTTCCATGTTTCTACTGTGGCTTATCTCAGGAGATGGATATAGTTCCTTGTGCTATATAGGACCCTGTGTGTGTGTGTGTGTGTGTGTGTGTGTGTGCGCGCTCAGTCGTGACAGACTCTTTGCATGCAACCCCCTGGACTGCAGTCCGCCAGGCTCCTCTGTCCATTGGATTCCCCGAGGAAGAATGCTGGAGTGGGTTGCCATTTCCTTCTCCAGGGGATTTTCCTAACCCAGGGATTGAACCCTTGTCTGCTGTGTCTTCTGCATTGGCAGGCAGATTCTTTACCACTGGCGCCACCTGGTTTCTATGCTTACCTTTTGAAATTAGATTTTTTTAAAAAATTATTTTTACTTATTTGGCTGCATAGGGTCTTAGTTGCGGCACGTGGGATCTAGTTCCCTGACCAGGGATCGAACTCAGGCCCCCTGTATAGGGAGTGCAGTCTTAGTCACTGGACCACCAGGGAATTCCCTGAAATTAGATTTTAAAAAATAATATAAATGTACGTTTGTGTTTTAACCTGTAAAGGAATTCCAGTCTAATAAGGTTCACTCTTGTGGCCAAGAAGCAGTAGCCGTGGGGTAACATCCCTAGCCAGAGCTTCCTTCCTAGGAATGGGGTCTCCCTCCAGCCTCTCCTTCAACCGAGTGTGGAGCCTGGAGACTACGTGAAACCGGATGTTGATTCTTTTGCCATGGAAACGGACGCGAATAAGGAAGTTACGTCAGAGGAAGAGGAAGTGGAGCGGCTGCGAACCCACGTGGGTCCTGCGTGTATTTTAGTTCCCCGAACCCAATCCTTTAACCTCTCTCCCTGCTTACTAGGCATGGGTCGCTCGGGGAAGTTGCCCTCCGGGGTCTCGGCCAAGTTGAAACGCTGGAAGAAAGGCCACAGCAGCGACAGCAACCCGGTCATCTGCCGCCACCGCCAGGCCGCCCGCAGCCGCTTCTTCAGCCGGCCTTCAGGTAGCTGGGTCGCGATCACGGCACAGCCGGGCGGCGGGGTTCTGGGTCGGCCTGAGTCTCGATGGATCTAAGCCGCTCTGGGGCCCAGCCACCAGACGCTTCATCTGTTAAAATGTCCAATCTCGAACCTGCTGTAAGGGCCCACCCTCCCCATTTAACAGATACGGAAATTGAGTTCACAGGAGGGAGATAACTTGGCTCGGGTACCACGAGTGTCTGCGTCTGTAATCTTGGCTCTTCACAGAGCGCTGTCGCCCTCTTCTCTTTCCCAGGCCCCTCACTGCAGCCCCCAGCCGACTCACACAAGCGAAACCATTAGCTGGAGGGTTCCCTTTCTGGGTCTGATAAGTACCGTGGGCTGCTGAGGCGGACTGCGTTCAGAATTTAGCTTCTCAGATTAGGAGCCCAGACTCTGTCGGTTTTGTTTCCTAGGGGTGATTCTTGTTTTCTTGGCCAAGGAGTTTCGAGTAGAAGTGGGGGCCTTACTGTTTATCGCTGGTTCTCAGGAAAGAGCGACTTGACAGTTGATGCGGTGAAGTTGCATAATGAGCTGCAGTCAGGGTCCCTGCGCCTGGGCAAAAGCGAAGCCCCTGAGACGGCCATGGAAGAAGAAGAAGAGGTGACGCCGGCTTTCACCGAGAAGTCTTCTGGCACCTTCCTGAGCGGCCTGTCTGACTGCACAAACGTCACCTTCAGCAAAGTGCAGCGCTTCTGGGAGTCCAACTCGGCTGCCCACAAGGAGGTAGGGGGGAGCTCAGGACAGCCTGAGGCTAGCTGGGGAGGGGGACACAACTGACTGCTATCTGCTGACAACAGGTGGAATCTCTGGGTGATGTGTCACCCTTCCTACTCTCTGTGTCCCTGACCTATTGAATCTCCTAGGGCAGGTTCCACTCTGCTTTTTCTAAGAGTATCTTCTCATCTTAAGTGTAAAGTCCCTCAGTGTATTTTCCAGACAATTTCCAAATGTCCAAAAAATATTTTGCAAACGGTTTTTCTCTTCAACTATACCTAACACAGGCCTTTTTATATAGAATGTTTTCAGAAAACATTTGTTAAATAAATTAACGCTGAATAACAGTGGTTAGAAAATGTTTTATCTAATAGGACCTAAATGTTACCTTTTTTGTTTATAATTTTAAATTATATATATTTATATTTTTCATTGTTTAAATGAGAAGTGTCAAAACTATAAATGATAACAAAGTGAGATGAGTAGAATAAAATATGGAAGTTGGCCTCCCAGCTTGCCTTCTTTATGGTGGTTACTGTTGACAAGTCACTGTACTTTTCTAGAACAGTGCTGTCCAACAGAAATGTAATGTGAGCCACACACAGGATTTTAAGTTTTCTAGCAGCTGTGTTAAATAAAAGTAAAAAAAAAAAGATGCAGGTGAAAGTAACCTTAATTATGTATCTCTCATGTAACCTGGTATACTTCAAATATTGTCATTTCAACTTATAATCAATATTTTTAAAAGTGCTGTATTTTTACATTATACTTACTGTACTGAGTTTTCAGAATCTAGTCTGACATCTCCATTTGGATGCTAACTTTTCATTGGCAGTACTTGATTAGTATTTAAAGTTCATGAAACTTACAATTGCAAAAGTAGATTCTTATACCCAAGTAGTTCTAAATCTGTTTCCCCATAAGTATTTGCTAAAGTATTTGTTTTTAAATATAAATAATTAAGATGTTTAAAGATGCAGTTTCTCAGTCATACTAGCCAGATCTCAAGTTCTCAACAGCCTCTTATCAAATTATTAATACTATTCTAGACTTTTTTACCCAGACTTTGTCTAGGTTACTGAAAGCACCATTATATTGTATATACACTATTTTGCAACTTTTCCCCCACTGATCAGCATTTCTAAATTCATCTGTATAATTGGTCATCATTCTTTTCAGTAGTTACATAGTATTCGAATCTGCCATTATTATATGATACTACATTATTAATCCCCTGTTGATGGCTGCTTTATTGTTCCAGTTGGTTGCTGCAGTGAACACACTTGTGCACAAATGTTTGCACATTTGTGCAGGTATTTCTGTAATGGGTAGAGCACTAGAGGTGGGTTTTGGGGCAAATGTCTTCCAGTTTGCTGGGCCCTGTGATGTGTTCCCCTGGCTCAGTGCGAGGGGAACTTGTCTGCTCTGGGCTTTGTCAGGAGATTAATTCGTGATGGAGGAAGAAGAAAAGGCTACCCTGGGGTGGGATTTGATTGGAAATAGATGTCACAGATGGCTTCTCCCTTATGTGCAGATCTGTGCTGTCTTGGCTGCTGTCACAGAGGTGATTCGCTCCCAGGGTGGGAAGGAGACTGAGACGGAGTATTTTGCTGCGCTGGTGAGTGAGTGCAACTTGCTGGTGGGCACTTGGGGGAGCAGGTTCTTGAGGCTGTAGAGAGAAGACAGGGACCCCTGCATGCAGGGATAGAGAAAGACAACCTGGAACAGGTGAAAGGGCTTCAGTTACTCTCAAATGGCTTGGTAAGGCTGGTGGGATTTCCTATATGATTCTCATAAAACAAAATCCAGTCGTCTCTTTTATTTCTTTCCTAGTTGATAAAACTGGGTTACACCCGGGGGATTCTCTAATAAAATTGTTTTTAGAGTGTAGTCTGGGGGTTACCAACACCCTTTCAGGGGATTTGCTGTCGTTTAGTCTCTAGTCATGTCCGATTCTTTTGCGACCCCATGGACTGTAGCCCGCCAGGCTCCTCTGTCCATGGGATTCTCCAGGCAAGAACACTGGAGTGGGTTGCCATTTCCTTCTCCAGGGCATCTTCCCAACCCAGGGATTGAACCCACATCTCCTGCATTGCAGGCAGATTCTTTACCTCAGAGCCACTGGGGACGCCCTTTGGGGGCTTGGCTAGGTCAAAATTATTCCATAGTACTACTAGACCATCATTTACCTTTTTCTGTGTCGTGATTGTACTTGAGAGTTTTCCAGAAGTTATGTAACGTCTGAAGACATTTTAACAGCTCATGGAATTGTGCTTGCATATTCTTATGTTTAAAAAAAAATTCTCCATTTTAATTTTTCATATGATAAATATCAATAGATATAATTTTCATAAACAGAATCTCTTTGGGGAAATCCTCAATAATTTTTAAGGGTTTAAAAGTCTGAAAACCACCACTGTGGAGAAGGGGCAAACTATAGCCCATGGGCATCATCTGACCCATGGCTTGTTTTTGTATAGCCTGAGGGCTAAGGATGGATTTTACATTTTTATAAGATAGTTAAAACACACAAAGAATATGCAGCAGAGATGACATGTGGCCTGCAAAGCCTGAAATATTTATTATCTGGCTGCTCTTTGCAGAAAATGCTTTTTAACCTCTGCTCTAGAATAATGAAGTAAATTAAATAGCGATATAATGGTTTTCATCACACATCAGGCAGTGTTCTAAGTGTGATGTGTATTAATTCAGTTAAACCTCACGACAACTTAATTATCCCTGTTTTCCAAATGAGGAAACCTGAGTCACAGAAAAGTTAAGTTGCTAGTCCAGAGTCACAGTGACAGAGCTGGGATTTCAGCTTCTGACACCAGGGTTCTTAGTCCTAACCATCCCCATGGGTGCACGGGGCCCCAGTACCCCATTTGCCCAGCATGACATGCTTCCCACATTCCCACCCCGTGGCCTGGTCAGATGACAACCATGGAAGCGGTGGAGTCCACGGAGTCTCTGGCTGCTGTTGCTTACCTGCTGAACCTTGTCCTCAAGCGGTGAGTCCTGGCTCCTTGTGAGGGAAGAAGGGAGAGGGGCTGGAGGGGACGGAGTAACACAGGAATTATTAAAAAGAACAAAAAAATGCTAAGTATCCAGTGGCAGTCTCCCGGCTCAGGCTCCGGGTAGCCTGGGATGGTAACAGGACAAGAGTGTGACTGGGGTGGCTGGGCGGGGACAGCCATGACGGCCAGCGGGGCAGGAGGGATGAGGTGGAATGTTGGGCCTGCTTGTCTGGGGACCTGCAACCAGGGGACACATTGGGAAAGGACTGAGGGGAGCTTATAAGGTCCCATTGGGTCGGTAGTGGTGGAGAATATGAGGGAGGCGGGGAGCTCAGGGGCCATTGAAACGCACTGAACTGGGTGTCACGACAGGGGAGCCAGCTGAGTGACGGAGCCCGCGCTGCCCCACTCTGTCCAGCTTCTCCTCCAGACCAGCAGCCCTCGGAGACCCCTCTGGGCTTCTCACTGTCTCTGTTCTCTCCCCCACAGCGTGCCCAGCCCTGTGCTCATTAAGAAGTTCTCCGATACCTCCAAGGCCTTCGTGGATATCATGTCAGTCCAGGCCATCAGTGGCTCCACCTCTGCCCTCCGATGGGTCAGTGTCTGGGTCTGGGTGTCCCTCTGCTATCTTCCAGAGCCCACCTGATTTGGCTAAAGCTTTCACGCTTCCTGGGAGGGGTGTAGGCACTCTGTGGACCCTCAGAAAGCCCTTTGGCATTTTCCGGAGTCCCGGAGAACCCGGGCTGTCTCCCACGTGGCTGAAGCGGGTGGAGCTGAGGGTCTCTGCCTCTCCTCTCAGGTCCTCTCCTGTCTGGCCACCCTTCTGCGGAAGCAGGACCTGGAGGCCTGGAGCTTCCCTGTGACCCTGCAGGTGTACCACGGGCTGCTGAGCTTCACCGTGCACACCAAGCCCAAGGTGAGCCTGTGGGACCCCGGGCGTGGGGGGGGCGGCCACTCCCATTCCAGGAAGCCCGCTGGTGCTGGGCTGCTGAGTTGGCCCAGGGAGGTCACCTGAGTGCTGGACTCCTATCCGGAGTTTCTGCTCCTGCCTGAAGCCCTGTCTGCTCACTCCTGCAGGAGGGATGGTCACAGTCAGGCCTGTTTGAGTTTCTGCTGCCTTACTGGTCAGTGATGTATTTAGTTACAGTGGAAGGAGAGGGGGCTGGAGGGGGCTTTGGAGTCACACAGAACTGAATTGAATACTTGACTCACTGTGCTGGGACTGTGGACAAGTTACCTAATCTCTCTGAGTCTTGGTTTTTTAAGCTGTAAATAGGGATAATAAAATCAACTTTGCTGCAAGGTCATGGCGACACTCGGGAGTTTTCCTCAGACCTGGTCCAGGTCCTGGCTTGTAGCCAGTGCCCAGTAAGTGGTGCTCGGTCACGTTGCTTCCTCCTGAAATTTATAATTGGGGGGAATGTATCAGTCATAACAGTCCTGAGTCACTCCTGATGCTGAGCACTCTGCTCCCAGGCAGGCCTGTGCCTCCTTCCCTGCGAATCCCTATGGCGGTTCTCTCACTTGCTTTAGGTCTTTGCTGGAACGTCACATCACTGGAGTGACACTTACCTGATCATTGCATAAAAAAGTAACAGCCCCTGTATTATTGTCTGCAAAGTACTTTTATCTTCCAGCATACATTTCTTTACTTCCTATCTCCTGATGAGTTGCTGGTTCACTGCTGAACTGGTGACCACTCTGTATTGTTGGATGATGGCATAAACAGAGAAATCTGTGTTGTAAAGATGAGACACTGAAGCTCAAAGACTAAGTAGTTTGGTTCGCTCAAGGTTGGTTGGTGAGTTAGTAGAAGAGCAGAACCTGAAACCCAGGTTTGTCTTACTTATCAGCCCGGGAGTCCATGCAAAGGATGCCCCCAGCATGGGTATGTGATCATTGCTCATTGCTGGTGGTCGTGACAACCACCCACATTGCTGGTTGAGTGCTGACCCGGCCCTGTCCCCTTTTCTTGCCCCTCAGATCCGGAAGGCTGCCCAACATGGGGTGTGCTCCATCCTCAAGGGCAGTGAGTTCATGTTTGGTGAAAAGGCCCCTGCCCATCACCCTGCTGCCATTTCTACTGCCAAATTCTGCATCCAGGAGATCGAGAAGTCCGGAGGTGGGGCAGCGCGGTGGAGTGGGTGGGGCAGGGCCGGGGGTAGCTGCAGAGAGTGGGCTGGAGTCTCAGCTGCCCCTCTGTCTGCCAGGCTCCAAGGAGGCCACCACCATGCTGCACATGCTGACCCTGCTGAAGGACCTACTGCCCTGCTTCCCAGAAGGCCTGGTGAAGAGCTGCAGCGAGACTCTCCTGCGGGTCATGACCTTGAACCATGTGGTGAGCTCATGTCCCAGTGCATGGGGGTGCACTGAGGAGGAGGGGGGCAGAGCTTCAGACCCCAGGCCTGTGTGCTGGCACTCGGGAAGCTCACTGTTCAGGCCAAAAGCGGGAGTTGGGGTCTCCTGGCCCCGACCCTGCTCTTGGCTACACCTGAGGACGCATCTCATCCCTGGAGTGGGGCAGACAGCGCCCCCAGAGCTGGGAGATGAGCTCAGGGAGGAGGTGGGATCGGGTGGGACTGGTGAGGTAGCACTTCTCCCCTGCTTGAGCTCCGCCCCACCCATGCGTATGGTTATATTTTTCTCTCTCACCTTCTTTTTTTGCTCACTTAGTAATTTAGTAAGATCAGTATGACACTCTAAAGACACATAAAAGCGATGCCATGCATTTCTGCTATCCTAGCACAATTCTGTTAATCTTTATATGTTCTCATACAGTGTTTGTTCACAAACGTATTTTAAAATATTTAATATATGAATAACTTGATCGTTGCTTAGAAAGAAAAAAAAACTCTGAAGTGTATAAAGTAAAAAATAGAGGTCTCTTTCCCGCCAAGTCTCATTTTCTAAGATAAATAGTACAGGCAGCTTGCTGTGTATCCTTTTAGACATTTTCTTTTTAGATAAGAAAACACATAAAGATACAGTTTTAATTATAGTACGCCAACCATTTGTAGCCTGTTTTTTTAGTCCATAATTTTAAAAACATGTTGTTCACATTTCTCTGATGTCGTTTAAATCATTAAAAAATTTCCCAGTGGCTGCCAAGACTTCCTAAAGCAACAGTTGTGTCTGAGTATCTAGGCGTCGGGTGCATGTTTGAGATTCAGGGGGCCCAGGTCTCCCCCCGCAACCCACCAGCTGGAGTGGGATGTGGAGGAGCCCAGGGCTGCCTTGGCCTCCGAAGTGAGTTTCCCACTAACCTCCACGTCCTTTGTAGCTGGTGACAGCCTGTGCCATGCAGGCCTTTCACAGCCTCTTCCATGCCAAGCCCCGTGCAAGTACCCTGCCGGCAGAGCTCAACGCCCAGATCATCACAGTGAGACCTAACAGAGGGATGGGGAAATGGGGGACATGGCTGTGCTGGGGGGAGCCCTGTTACTTGTCTGCAGAGCGAGGTTGAATAGGCCAGACTGGACTGTCCCAGCATAGGAGGCGGGTAGACAGCCAGGAGACCATCCACCAAAGCCACATTAGTGTCCACAGGTGGGGCCCTGACCCTTGACTTTGTGGTAGTTATAACATAGTAAACCATTCAGCATGGTCTCATGGTAGCAGGTACCTCAAACAGGGATCTCTAGGTGGATTTGGGGAAGGGAGCACAACCCTCCCCCCGGCCCCCCAGAAAAATTGTTTGTAAAAATGTGTGTGTGTGTGTATGTTCACATGCATTTTTCCAGAGAAGTGTTCTGGTCTTTGTCAGGTTCACAAAGGGTTGTGTTAACCAAGTTATTCTCGACTGCTCCTAAAGACTTTTCTCCCCTAGAAGCGGAAGCAGAAGGGCTTCATGGATCAGGGAAAGGAAAGCCAAGGGGGCTGTGAGTTCTAGGGCCCCGTGTGCAGGCTGTCGTGTAGTGATAGGAAGGGGTGTTGTCACTGGACTGCTGCTGAAACACTTTGCTGTCACCTGCTTGTTCCTGGTCCCTCTCCTAGGCCTTGTACGACTACGTTCCCAGCGAGAATGATTTACAGCCCCTGCTGGCCTGGCTGAAGGTCATGGAGAAAGCCCATATCAACCTGGTCAGGTAAGGTCACGGTAGAGGGCGGTCCTGGCTCCCCACCGTGCATTGCAGACAGGAGGGCCATGAGCTAGAAGTTGGAGGGGGTTCAGCTTTTTCTGGGGGTGGCGGTGGTTCTATGTTGAGTGTGTGCAGACCAGCTCTTGAGTTCATGAAGGCAGGGCTGGGGAGCACAGCCTGGGTTAGCCAGGGCTGCTGCCTCTCCTGCCAGAGCGATTACCAATCAGCTGTGAGGAGCAACAAGGCCTTCTGAGAGCATCTTCCCCACTGAAGGGTGGAGGCCAAGGGCCGTTCTTGTCACCCCCGGCTGTCGCCCTGTGCAGTCGTTTACTTCTCAGAGGGTATCATCTGCTTTCTGCAGCTCCACCCTACGTCCTACCTGGGTTAATGGTCTGCTTCTCTGGGATTCTCAGTCCTTCGAACCCAGTTTCTGTTTTGTGTCTCTGTCATAACACTTATGGGGCTTCCCAGGTGGTGCTAGTGGTAAAGAACTGGCCTGCCAATGCAGGAGACGTGAGTTTGATCCCTGGATTGGAAAGATCCCCTGGAGGACGGCATGGCAGCCCACTCCCGTATTCTTGCCTTGAGAATTCCATGAACCTGGCCCATAAGTTTGCAAAGAGTTGAACATGACTAAAGCGACTTAGCATGCACGCAAAACACTCACTCTTATAGTAGCCACTGGATAGCTTCACTTATCCCAAATAAGATTGAGAATAAAACAGAGTGTCAGTTGGTGATTGCATTTTGCCTGGAGCCAGGGTCGAGTCCCTGACAGCTCGACCCCTATGTCATCCTCTGTCCTCTGAAGGCTTCTGGTTGGCCCTCAGAAGACTGTTCTGGGTACTCTGCATCCGTGTTTCATTTCGCTGATCTTGCCACCCCACGAGGAAGGTCTCAGCCCATTTCATGAACCAGAAACTGAAGCGCTGTGTGTGAGCGTGTCACGCAGCTGTGGGGAAGCGGTGCCGCGTCTGCCAGGCTCATGTTCTTTTCCTGCACCAAACTGCTTTTTACCTGGAGGTGCCAGAAAGTGGCCGGATCATTTTGTTCTCCACTTTTCAGGGTTTATCCTACAGGAGGATTCCCCTAATTGTAGGATGTGCTAAGTCGCTTCAGTCATGTCCAACTCTTTGTGACCCTATGGCAGAAACACCTAGGAGCAACCTGGATGTGTCCCAGGGTGGGTACTGGTTAGGTGTGAACAGTGGAATACTACCCAGCTGTTGGAAATAACTGAGGTAGATGGGTGCATGCTGATATGGGGAGATCTCCAAGATACATTGAGAAAAAGCAAGGTGTGTCATGGTTTGCATTCTTGAGCCAAACTACCAGGGTGTGAATCTAGACCACCCCCACCCCCACCCCACTAGCTGGGTGGCCTCGGACAAGTTATTTGACTTCTCTGTGCCTCAGTTTCCTCATCTCTGAAATGGGAATTGTGATAGGGTTTAATCTCAGTTGTTGTTTTTATTTTTACGAAGTTTAAGTGAATTAATGTTTGTTGTTACACCAGAACTTGGCATGTGATAATTGTTCCATAAGCGTTGGCAGTTATTATTTTGTGTGTTTGTATATGTGTAAAATCTTCTGAAAGAGTATTGAGAAACTTAGCCTTGATTTTCCCCAGGGAAGTGCATCTGAGTCAGTCTGGGAGACGGTGTGGGGAGGTAGGCATGCTCTTGGTTTTGCACCCTGGAGACCTGTTTGAACCTTGTACCACGGGTAGCTGTTACCTGCCTGACAGCACTCTGTACAGTTGCCCACCGGAAGGGCCTTTTGGTGCCCCTTGGATCTGTGGCTGCTGTCAGACCTGGGCCATCTGAGTCCCCTAGGCCTCGGGCCGGGCACCACAGAAGCCTTTTGTCTTGACAGGCTGCATCGGGATCTGGGGCTGGGCCACCTCCCTCGGTTTTTTGGAACTGCCACGACCTGCCTCCTCTCCCCCCACTTGCCAGTGGTAACAGCTGCCACCCAGTGCCTCCAGGTACCGCTACCCCCAGCCCCAGCTTTAGTGAGCGGAACAGAGTCTGAGGGGGTCTCCTGCTGCCCTGTCTCCCCTAGAGCTCGCCCACGGTCTCTGGCTACATCCTGGGGAAGAGGTTCTCGGAGTGGAGGCAGACTTCCTGGAAGCTTCAGGGAGCAGTCACCTGGGAAGGCAGAGTGGCACTGGGGGGCTAGCTTAGGCCCAAATGGCTGTGGCCTCTTTTTTGCAGGAGATCCTGAAAGAATGTGTCGCTCCCCACATGGCCGACATTGGCTCTGTGACCTCCTCAGCCTCAGGCCCTTCCCAGTGCATTGCCAAGATGTTCAGGTGAGAAGGCAGCCTCTGCGTTAGGAGGGAGTAAGGTGTGCCTGTCGAAAGCTCCTCCTGATGACAAGCGTTCCTCTCGTCAGCGTGGCGGGCCTTGCGCACACGGCCAGAGCAGTGGCTGTCGTGTGCATGCTGGTCACAGCCCAGGTGCTGTAGTGTCACTGTGCTTGTGAGTGTGGGCTTGGGGGCCCGTCCTCCACCTCAGGGTCCTCATCAGGCTAACGGAGGTGAGCATAGATGAGGTTTTAAATGTAAAGTCCGCAGGATAGTGCCTGCTGTGTAGTTGAGCACCAATAAATAGAAACTAGTGGTAGTTCTGTGGTTCTAGGAGATAGGTGCTGACCCCGCTGACAGTTTGGGGAGGCTGAGCTGCTAAGTGGCAGCCTGACTGCAGAGTCCACTCTTACGTGCTGGGCTGCCCTCTACACCACTGTGAGAGGGGCTGTTCACAGATGGGGCCACCTCGCCCTCCCTGCCACCAGCGAGGAGCCTCGGAGCACCAAGGGGCCTGGATGCTTGGTGTCGCCTCTGGGTCTGTCTGCTCAGCTCTGGGGTGTGCTTTGGGCTCCGTTCCTTACGAAGACCTGGAATGAAGTTTCTGGAAGACTGAGTAGAGCTGTTATGCACTGCCACCTCACCCCCCAACTCACCTCTTTCCCCACACTGATCCCTGTTAGCCATTCTTGCCTAAAGCCTCTGAAGCTCAGCCTTGAGAGATGAACTGACCGCAGTGCGCACAGGCCAGAAAGGGCTAGCGCCCTGCCCACCCCCCACTGCTGTGGCTTTCCTCCCTCTTGTCCAGACCACCTGTTCCTACCCCAGCTTCCTACCTCTGGTCAGACCGAGAAAGCATGGGACAGTGACAGCATGCGCTTTGGAGGCTCAATGAAGGGTATTTAGTCTCTCTGAGCCTCAGTTTCCCCATCTGTTGTTGTTGTTCATTCGCTAAGTTGTGTCTGACTCTTTGTGACCCCATGGACTGCAGCATGCCAGGCTTCCCTGTCCTTCACTATCTCCCGGAGTTTGCTCAAAGTCAGGTCAATGAGGCCATCCAACCATCTCATCCTCTGTCAACCCCTTCCCCTGCCCTCAATCTTTCCCAGCATCTGAGGATGGAACAAATAACCTCACAGCCTTTTCTGGAAGTGTGAAGATTATATAAATGAGATTCTTAGCCCAGAGGGCACTTGATAAATACTGGTTCCCCTCCTTGGCCTTCCCTGGAGCCCTGCCCTGCTGTGGTCAGTAGTTCCTGGTGCCAGCCATGGACTTTCGTGACCCTGACTGCCCACTCCCTTGGCAGGGCGGTGGAGGAGGGCCTGACGTACAGATTCCACGCAGCATGGAGCTCTGTGCTGCAGCTGCTGTGTGTCTTCTTCGAAGCCTGTGGGAGGCAGGCCCATCCTGTGATGAAGAAGGTGAGTGGGCCAGGGCAGGAGGTGGCGCTGGGCTGTTAGACCTTGGCCTCTTGGAGGGGCATGTGTCTCTCTTACGTCTGCACTTCATCCACACTCCCACCCCGCCTTCACCCACGCCAAGGGCCCGCAGCAGGTGCTCAGTACTGTGTCCCCAGGAAGGTGACTGACTGGGCCAACATGGAAGGAATGAGAAGAGGGTCAGAACCACCCCCACCCGCACCCCCTAATGCCTGCTTGCTAGTCTTGGCTGGAGGTGATGGTTTTAAAACTCACAGGGAACTAGTGTGATTCTTCCTCACCTCTATCTGTTATGTTTTAATTCTTCAAATTTCCTAAAACAAGTGAGCATAGCATTTTAAGCAGCCCTAAGTCCCAGGGAGGTTACTAGGGCCCAGAGGAAACCATGTAAGGCTCAGGGATCACCCAGAGGTCCTCCTCAGCTCCAGGAGCAGGTAGGGGCCCGAGGACAGGCTGCAGACCCCTCTCCAGCAGTGGAGGCTCCAGGCCTCGTGGGGCCCTCACTGTCTCCCCCTGATGCTGGTGGGACAAAAGGAGCTACCTTGGGAGGGCGGGGGCTGCCTTGAGAGGCCTGGTCTGGGCGCTGCTAGGTTGGCAAATCAGACCCCTAGGAGAGGTCGCCAAGGAATGAGGCTCGCAGCGGGGCTCTGGGGGGCTATGGAGAGCCAGAGGGCGCAGCTCAGGGGCAGCCACTCCACAGCACCTATTAATTTACTAATAGTCCGTGTGGGTCTGCGCTTCCCAGATGTTCCCATTTTTCTAGATAAACTGGAACTCTACATTTGTATGTAAAATCACTTGATTTTTACACGTTACTAACAAATACAGAATTTTTTACAAAATCCTGAGGCATTGAGGAGGGGTCAAGGACAGGTTACTTTGGTCGTTGGCCCTTGACCTCCGAGGGAGCATAACCTGGGCCTGCGCTCCTGACCTCATCCTCTTGGAGCCTCTGGCCCAGACTCAGCTATGGTGCCTGTCCTGCATGCCCATCTCACGCCTGGTCCCTTGACTGTGCCCTAGTGTCTCCAGTCGCTGTGTGACCTGCGCCTCTCCCCCCACTTCCCCCACACGGCAGCTCTGGACCGCGCAGTGGGGGCTGCGGTGGCTAGCATGGGCCCCGAGGTGGTTTTAGAGGCCGTGCCTTTGGAAATCGATGGCTCTGAGTAAGTGCGGCCCTGCCTGGCTTCCATACCAGCCCCAGGAGAGCCTCACGGCTTGTTGTCCCCTGGGAGGGTGTCCACGCCCTGGGGTGACAGCTCTGTGTGCAGCGCTGGTCCATAGAAGAGGGCGGAAGAGGGCCTGTGCTGCCCCTCGGCTCCGTGGAAGACGGCTTCAGGCCGTCACCTCTCTCACCGGGCGTTCCCTCCCTCCTCCCAGAGAGACTCTGGATTTCCCCCGGAGCTGGCTGCTGCCCGTCATCCGAGACCACGTCCGGGAAACTCGACTTGGTTTCTTTACCGCTTACTTCCTGCCCCTGGCCACCACCCTGAAGAGGAAAGGTACCGTGGGCCCACTGCAGTCCTGGAGGGATCGGGAAGGGCTGCTCCAGCACCTCAGCCTTAGGATGTGCGGCAGCCTCCCCGGGCCAAGTGGGTGCTTGGCCAGTGCTAGGGCGCCATCATCAGTGGGGTCCAAGGCATGGCCAGGCTCCCCCATTACAGGACCCTGCCCTGAGACAGGCAGACAGGGGCCTCTTCTCCCACCAAGGGAGACAAGTACACACCGATATACACATGCAGAGCTATTCCCGGTACAAGTCCTGACAGCCCCCACATCCCTCAATGGGGCTCCAGTGAAGTCAGGCATGGTAAAGCCCCCCATGGGACACAGATTGCTCTCTGTAAAGAAAGACCTGATGTGGGAATGGACCTGTGTAGTTCATGGTGAGCTGAACCAGTTATATTCAGATCTCAGTTCAGCCACTCCACAGTTTGGTGATGTCAGGCAGGTTTATCCTCCCACCTTGGGTCTGCGCCTCATCTGTGAAATGAGGCCAGTAATCGAAATGGTGTGAGGATTAAATGAATAATCATGAAAGTGCACGGTATTCAGCCTGACTTGTAGAAGTTATTCAACAAATGTTGCCAACTTTATTGTCTAGTAAAACGAGGTTTCAGAACAGTATATGTATAGTACAATTCTTTTGTTTTTAAAAGTGTGCATGTGTTTGGAGAAATGTGACAAAAACGGAAGAGAGGAGGAAGATTGGCGGGGAAAGAGTGTGGGCAGATGTCGCTTTCTATTTTACATGGGTCTTTTTAGTTTTTTCAAACAAACAGGTGTTTGTTTAATAAGTGGAGCGGAGGAATCACCCAAATTCCTTCCTCATCAGTGGGCTTTTGGTTTGGGTAAAGATGAGGCCTGTTGGCCAGGAGTGTGCCCAGGGTCAGACCGTGTCCTGTGTCACTCTAGCAATGGACCTGGCCCAGGCAGGCAGCACAGTGGAGTCCAAGATCTATGACACGCTACAGTGGCAGGTAAGGGGGTTGTTGGGGGACTGGGGAGGACAGGTGGGCACGGGGTTGCTGGGCATCACCTTCCTCAGTCATCCCCTCCCTCTCCAGATCTGGACCCTCTTGCCTGGGTTCTGCACGAGGCCCACAGACGTGGCCACCGCCTTCAAAGGGCTGGCACGGACTCTGGGCACGGCCATCAGCGAGCGCCCAGACCTGAGGGTCACCGTGTGCCAGGCCCTGCGCAGCCTCGTCACCAAGGGCTGTGAGGCAGGTACGTGCAGGGTCAGGCCTGGTGGAAGGTGGCTGCGGGGGCCTGGGTTCCCTGACCCCCTCTGGCCTGCTCGTTGCCTGAGCTATCACCCATCCTTTGCGAGGGCCTGAGTGTCTGCTGGGGACTCGAGGAGTTGATGGGACGCTGAAAACTGCGCCCTTTCTCTCTTTACTCTCAACGTGCTGGCAGTTGTCCAGCCTTTATGTGGGGCTGGTCCTTCGCTGGCCCTATAGACTGGGGTGGCCCCATTCTCTGTGCTCTGCCTCAGCCTCTCCTGTCCCAGAGGACCCCAGACCTCTGGTCCCATCACAGGTGCCTCAAAAGAATGCCTCTGGGCTGCAGCTCCAGTGGCCGTTGAGGTGGGGGCATGTTCTGCCCCTTTGTGCAAACTGTGGTCTTCCTGCCAGAGGCTGATCGTGCCGAAGTGAGCCGCTTTGCCAAGAACTTTCTGCCCATCCTATTCAACCTGTACGGGCAGCCTGCTGCAGCTGGAGATACCCCAGCTCCTCGGCGGGCTGTGCTGGAAACCATCAAAACTTACCTCACCATTACTGAGCCTCAGGTGAGCTGGTGGACGAGGGGGAGGAGCAGTCTCCAGTAGGTGAGGGTTGGTTGGGGGTGTTGGCGAGGTCGAGACTCCACCCACCGTGGCTCACTGGGACCTCTGCCCCAAGAAGAACAGGGACTGATGTCAGCAGCGCACTGGGCTTGGGGCCCTAAATAGGGAGGAGAGGAGGAGAAAGAGACAAGGGAGTAGTCCTGTGACCTGCTGTCGTTTTGTATTTTCTCTTTTGTGTATGTGTGTTTTGTATTTTTTCTTGAACAACCATCTCCTTATCCCTTTGGGCTGTCAGCTGGTGAATGGTTTCCTGGAAAAAGCCAGTGAGAAGGTGCTGGACGCCTCTAGCTCTGACTTCACCAGGTGAGTACCCCACTTGGGCTGGGGCAACCCAGGGAACTAGAGGGTGTGCTGGCAGAAGCCCTGTGTTTCTCTCTGGAATTATTTATGAATGTCTTGAGGTGCTGAATGACCCAGCTCCTCCACGAGGCCTGACCGGCTGCTCCTTCCCGGAGTGGCATTGTAGTCTGCTAGGGAGGGGCCAGGACCGTGGAGACGTGCTGCATAGGTTCAAATCCCAGCTTTGCCACTTATGAGCTGTGACCTTGTACAAGTTATTTACTTACTCTGAGCCCTCATCTGTAAAATGGGCATAATGATAGTACTTGCAAGAGAGTTGCTATGAGCATTGAAGGTGTTGACACATGTCAAGGGTCAGGAACAGTAGCTGGCATCTTATGAGTGCTGAATTAGGTACAGGCAGTGATTATTCATGGGCTCCTTTGAGGCCTCTTGTCCTCCTGCCCCTGACCTTTTCCACTTCCTCTGTCCCCAGTAGACACGAGAACACAGATAGTCCACGCCCTTCCCCAGCCTCTGCTAAGCCCCTCCTTGGTCTCTTGTCCCCGAGCAGGTTGTCTGTCCTGGACCTGGTTGTGGCCTTGGCTCCGCATGCTGATGAAGCTGCCATCAGCAAGCTCTACTCCACCATCCGGCCCTATCTAGAGGTGAGCCACAGAGGCCGGGAGCCCGGCACGACCACTCCTGGGGCAAGTGGGGGCTCCTTGCGGTGTGTGTGTGTTAGGGGGATGTCTGTCTGTACGCCTTGCTGCCGCCCAAGACCGAGTCTTCATCTGCTTTTTTGTGGCGTGGCTGCCCTCTGTACCTATCTAGTCCTGGACTCTTGTCACGTGGATGCCATGTTGAGGCCTCAGCTGCTCAAAGATGCCTCTTGCAGACCTGAGACCTAACTCACTCACTGGGCCCATCCGCACCTGCCCTGACCTTCACCCCACCCACCCTCATCCCCCTGCTGCCACTCGGGCCTCATTAGGCAGCTTTAAGAGTTCCAGACACAGCAGCCCTTGTGGGCTTTAGCCCATCCCCTGCCTGCTGCAGCTAACCACCGGGCAAGAGTCAGGCCAACGTGACCTCCTGAAAACTGTCACCACCACAACGTGTAATAAGCAGTTACCCAGCAGCGTGAGCAGTGCCCTGGGTGGGACATGCGGGGTCACCCAACCTCCAGAGAGGTGGCCCTGGAAGAGCAGAAGGGAGGGAGGGGGGCTTCATTCCTCAGCGTCCCCTGCCTGGCCCAGAGTCAACCTCTCACCATCCGTGGTCTCCCTACCCTCTAGTCAGGTTTCGCAAGCTCCAGAGGGCAGGCTTCGCTGGGTCCCCTCCAGGGCTGGTCACAGCTCATGTGGCTGCTCTGTGGATGTTACTGGCCTGAGTGACGGTTGAGGCGGGTGGATGGATGGGTAGGCCTGCCCAGTCTCCTTTCTCACCCTGTCCATCATACCCCTTCCCAGAGCAAGACCCACGGGATACAGAAGAAGGCCTACCGTGTGCTGGAGGAGGTGTGTGCCAGCCCCCAGGGCCCTGGGGCCCGCTTCGTGCAGAGCCACCTAGATGACCTGAAGAAGACCCTGCTGGACTCGCTGCGGAGCACCTCCTCGCCTGCCAAGAGGGTGCGGACTCCAGGGGCCCCACTCCACCCGAGGGTGGACGGGCAGCACCGGGAGAGGACCTGCCTGGAGATGCTTTAGGGGCCTCCGGGGCGAAGGCGGCACTGAGGGTCCTGACTGTTGTCGCCCTGTCCCGCAGCCCCGTCTGAAGTGCCTCATACATGTTGTGAAGAAGCTCTCGGCCGAGCACGAGGAGTTCATCAGTGCCCTTGTCCCGGAGGTACGGGGGGTGGGGAGATGGGGCGCATGTGTGAATGTGGCTCCTGAAGGCAGATTTGGGAGTGGGGGTGGCCGGGGAGTGTGAGCGCCCTTACCTGGCCCCGCTGCCCCAGGCTGCCAGCCCTGGGGTGGCCAGCTTGGGGAACCCATGCTAACGGGCTGTCCCGGCAGGTGATCCTCTGTACCAAGGAGGTCTCGGTGGGAGCTCGGAAGAATGCTTTCGCGCTGCTGGTGGAGATGGGCCACGCTTTCCTTCGGTTTGGCCCAAACCAGGAAGGTGAGGCCTGGGTGACCTGGGGCTGGGATGGATGTTCTACTCCCAGCCTGGGAGGCCTGGGGCTGGGATGGATGCTTTGCTCCCAGCTGGGGGAGGAGGCACCCCTCAGCCACTAGTCAGAGAGATGAGGTAGTGTGAGCTGTCTGGCCCTGGCCCCGGGCAGGCTACTCCTCTGTGGCTGGAGTTCCCCCTTCCTGGTGGGCCCACGATGCAGCGCATGCAGGGGGCTCTGCCCCAGGCAACTCCTCCTGCTCTCTGCCCCACAGAGGCCCTGCAGCGTTACCTCATCCTCATTTACCCCGGCCTCGTGGGCGCAGTGACCATGGTCAGCTGCAGCATCCTGGCCCTGACCCACCTCCTCTTCGAGTTTAAAGGTAAGCGCTATTTCCTTGAAGGCTTGGCAAGCCCTCGGGGTAGGACAATGCCCAGGAGGTCAGGACAGGGTGGCTACCAGAATGAAGAGTGGTCCTGGGAGGGAGAATGAAGAGCTGGACCTGAGCCCAACTGCCTCCCACCTTCTCTGCTGCCTAGCTCGGCCTTCCTCCTTCCGCAGCTGCCAGAGTCCCGGAGGGTAGGGGTGGGGGGAGGTTAGATCCCTTGCCCAGATCTTAGTTAAGGTTCTGCTTCATATCAACCATTGTTTCTTAACAACCCTGAACAAACTCAGGATCCTCCTGGAACCTTACTCTCTTTCTCTAAAACGGGAGAAGCATAGCACCTGCTCATAGGGTGGCTGAGGGACTAGAGGAGAGATTCATGGAAAGGATCTAGTCCTTGGCCAGGTGCACAGAAGCCTCTCCGGGGTCACCTCCCACCTGGCCCAGCTGGGGTCTGGGTGGGGCTCCCGGTGTCCCTGACAGTGGCCCTCTGGCCGCCACAGGTCTGATGGGGACCAGCACGGTGGAGCAGCTGCTGGGGAACGTGTGTCTGCTCCTGGCCTCGCGCACCCGCGACGTGGTGAAGTCGGCGCTGGGCTTCATCAAGGTGGCAGTGGTCGTCATGGACGTGGCGCACATGGCCAAGCACGTGCAGCTGGTGGTGAGTGTCCCCTTCCCCTCGGCCGGTGGCAACACGGCCCGAGAGCTGCCGGCAGAGACCCAGTGGGGCCTTGAGGTCAGGCGGCTTCCAACACTTTCTTAGCCATGTGCTGTCTTCTGCGGCAGGAGGCCGTGCAGGAGCCCTGGAGGGGCCGGTGGTGGAGGTAAGGGGCACAGCGCCCGGGCCTCCTCTTGTCATCCCCCACGCCCTTCCATAGGAGCAGGGGCTCTGCAGGGCAGGGTCACCCCTTGTCTTATAGATGGCCAACCAAGGCCGGATTTCCCCTGTCCACAGCGCAGGTGAGAGTAGTCCTGGAACAGAGCTGAAGCCTGGGCTTGCCCTGGGCAGCTTGCAAAGCTCCCTTTGCATTTTCCCTCTTCATTGTGATCTTCTGGGTTTGAGAAGATTCCTTTGGATGCCCCTGCTGGTTTCAGGTCCCTGAAGAACCCGTCTGGTATTGGGTCCCTGGCCCCCTCCTGCTGGGCACAAGGCATGTGGCAAGCTGGGACTGTCTTCTGAGCCAAACATCCACAGCGCCCCCGCCTCACTTCCACATGCAGCTGGGTTGAGTCGCATCAGGGCTCTTGATTTCCTTTGCATCTGGCCTTGGGTTGGGTCAAGGCAAGACGGGCAGATGAGAGGCAGGACAGCCTACCCCCTCCCGCTAAAGCCTGCCATCTAACTGGGGCCATGGATGGGCAGAATGGCCTAGGCGGTGACTTGTCCCCGAGTGATGGGAGTCAGTACAAGCCTTCAGAGGAGCTCCACGGAGGGACAGCGCAGATGACACCTGCCGGCCACACGGTTCTCAGTCCAGGCCTCACGAAGGCTGGAGAGAGGTCCAGCCGTAGATTAATACAGGGAAACAGACAGGACGCGTGGAACCAGGGGAACGCCGTGGGGTGGGGGGCAGACAGGGCAGGGTGCCTCACCCTCAAGCCTGCACTCTTCCCTGCAGATGGGAGCCATCGGAAAGCTCTCGGATGACATGCGGCGGCACTTCCGCATGAAGCTTCGGAACCTGTTCACCAAGTTCATCCGCAAGTTTGGGTCTGTGCCCTGCCTGGGAGGGAGCAGGGGAGGAGTGGAGGGGCTTCCAGTCCCACCAGGACCGCTGCCAAGAAGGCCCTGGGCCGGGGCACTGGAAGGGCTCCAGCTGGACCCCTCACTCTGGACACACTGTCCGTCCCCGGCACCTCACTGCTCACCTGTGTGCCCCCTCACCCCCCAGGTTTGAGCTGGTGAAGAAACTGCTGCCGGAGGAGTACCACAAAGTCCTGGTAAACATCCGGAAAGCTGAGTCCCGGGCCAAGAAACACCGGGCCCTCAACCAAGCCGCCGTGGAAGAGGAAGAAGAGGAGGAGGAGGAACCTGTCCAGGGCAAAGGCGACAGGTGAGCCCCGTGGCCAGGTCCTGGGGACCTGGTCTCCCCCCACCTGAAACCTGCCCAGGCCATGCCCAGCCACCCTGCCTCTGCCAGAGCTCCCTGACTCGGGGCTTCTTTGTCTTTAGCATCGAGGAGATTTTGGCCGACTCAGAGGATGAGGAGGACGAAGAGGAGGAGCGGAGTCGGGGCAAGGAGCAGCGGAGACTGGCCCGCCAGAGGAGCCGGGCATGGCTGAAGGAGGGGGGCGGGGACGAGCCCCTCAACTTCCTGGACCCCAAGGTGGCCCAGCGAGTCCTGGGTGAGCAAGAAACGTCTGGCCCATGGGCACAGAGGACAGGCTTGCCTCGGGGCGAGTTCGGAAGTAGGATGGCCTCCAGGGAGGCCGGCAGGCACCCTCACCTCTCACATACACACATGGTTGTACTGCGGGTTCCCATCCAAGGCGCAGATCTGGGCCCCGAGGGTTATGATGAGGGTGTGAGCAGGTAAGGACTGGCCTGCCACCTCCTCACTGCCTGACTCTACCCCACTAGCCACACAGCCTGGGCCAGGCCGGGGCAAGAAGAAGGACCATGGCTTCAAGGTGAGCGCCGACGGCCGGCTGATCATCCGAGAGGAGGAGGATGCCAACACCAAAATGGAGGAAGAGGAAGGCGCCAAAGGTGGGGCCGCCTGCCGCCGCAGGAGGGCCAAGGCTGCATGCATTTGCTTACGCATCCATTCACCATCTGGTCATTCAGTCAGTGACCATCTTTGGGGAAGCATAGGTGAAAACAGATATAAGGAGCTTGTATCTCAGGCAACTTTTTTTTGAGTTTCTCAAACTTTGCTGACCACATTAAGAAATCTTTTTATGTTGTAACTCAGCTACTTATTCAATACTTCCATAAATTCAAACAAAACTTTCAAAAGGCAGTACTTCCTCTTACCCTGTGTCATACACTCTCTTGATCTCTCTTCTGTTCTGTTCTATTTGCTTCCCCTCCTTTAAAAAAAAAAACTTTTTTTTCTAATTCCAAATGTAAACTAGTCTGAGGTCTGGAAGCTCATTTAGAGCTTGGAAAGAGCCAGCCCCTCCCGACTACCCATACAGTCACTGCCTCCTGTTGTCCAGGGGCTGCTCAGGTGTAACACCTCCGAGTCCTGTTTCATCTTTCCTGTTCCCTCTCTGCACATATATCTCTCCGTGTCACGTAAGATCACAAAAGCCTCGGTCTTCTAAAATGTGCGTCTTCCTCTTTATTTTGGTTCTCACTGCCGGCACACTGCAGCCTCTCAGCCAGCTGGGCTGGTGCAGCTGGGCCAGCCAGCTCTGGGATGGTGGACAGTCTCTTAACCTCTCTGTGCCTCGGTTCCCTCGCCCCACAGTGGGTGTAACACCAGCACTGACCTCAGAGGGTGGTTGTAAAGATGAGATGGTAGACTTACTGGGGGTGGGTGTGACGACACTAATTCTCTCCTGCTCTGGCCTCTCACTGCCCCCTTCTCATCTCAGTGTATCCCATCTCCTTGCTCCCTTCTTGCATGGCATCCTGACACTGAGTGTGCCCCACCCTGGCCCCTCCTCCATCTTCCCAGACCCTCTCCACTCTAAGATGCAGTGCAGGCTTTAGTGTGGCCTTTCCACAGCCCCTCGGCCTTAGCTGTGTTCCCCCAGAACTCCCCACAAGCCCAGGGACCGCCCAGGTTCTGTACTTGGTCACACGCTTCCTGTGACATTGGGTTTACTTCGCTTTGTCTTTCCTCCAGTTGATCAGTTTCAAAGTTCTGTCTCTTGTGTTTTTCTTTTTTTCTCTTCCTGGCGGCACCACGTGGCATGCAGGATCTGAGTTACCCAATCAGAGATGGAACCCGTGTCCCTTGTGGTTGAAGCATGGAGTTCTAACCACTGGACCACCAGGGAATTCCCTGTCTAACCATTTTTTAAGTGTACCATTCACTCACATTGTTGTACAGCCCATCTCTAGAACTCTTCATCTCGCAAAACTGAAACTCTTGTTTGCATGAAATAGCAACTCCCCGCTTCCCCCTCCCCCAGCCCCTGACAGCCACCATTCTGGTTTTTGTCTGTATTAATATTTGTGCTTTTGTGCCTGGCTTATTTCACTTAGCATAATGTCCTCAAGGTTTGTCCATGTCACAGCGTGTGTCAGAATTTCATTCCTTTTTAAGTCTGACCTTGTTCTGTTGTTCTTCCCTGGTGGCTCAGACGGTAAAGCATCTGTCTACAATGCGGGAGACCCGGGTTTGATCCCTGGGTCGGGAAGATCCCCTGGAGAAGGAAATGGCACCCCACTCCAGTACTATGGAAAATCCCATGGACAGAGGAGCCTGGTAGCTACAGTCCATGGGGTCGCAAAGAGTCGGACACGACTGAGCGACTTCACTTCCCTTTCCTTTCCTTGTTCTGTTTTGCGTCTAGACCGCGTTTTGTTTGTTCATCATCCAATAGTGGACATAAGCAGTGCTTCCACTTTATATTGTAAATAGTGCTGCTATGGTCATAAATGTACAGATGGCCCTTCAGGAGCCTGCTTTCAGTTCTCTTGGATACATGCCCAGAAGTGGATCATGTGGTAGTTCTGTCTTTAATTTTTTGAGGAACTGCTGTACTGTTTTCTTCAACAACTGTACCGTTTTACATTCCTGCTAACAGTGCACAAGGGTTTCAATTTCTTCACATCCTCACCAACACTTGCTGTTTTGTATTTTGTTGATAGTATACATCCTGGAGTGTTTGAAGTGGTATCTCATGGTGGTTTTGATTCGTATTTCCTTAATGATTAATGATGTTTAGCGTCTTTTCATGTTTATTGTCCATTTATCTTTTCAGAGAAATGTCTACTCGAGTCCTTTGCCCATTTTTGAATTGGGTTGTTTGTTTCTTATTGAGTTATAAGAAGTTCTTTCTCTATCGTGGAGTTCAGTCCAGTTAGTTCAGTCGCTTAGTCATGTCCAACTCTTTGTGACCCCATGAACCACAGCCAGGCCTCCCTGTCCATCACCAACTCCCAGAGTTTACGCAAACTCATGTCCATTGAGTCAGTGATGCCATCTAACCATCTCATCCTCTGTCATCCCCTTCTCCTCCTGCCTTCAATCTTTCCCAACAGCAGGGTCTTTTCAAATGAGTCAGCTCTTTGGATCAGGTGGCCAAAATATTGGAGTTTCAGCTTCAACATCAGTCCTTCCAATGAACACCTAGGACTGATCTCCTTTAGGATGGACTGGTTGGATCTCCTTGCAGTTCAAGGGACTTTCAAGAGTCTTCTCCAACACCACAGTTCAAAAGTATCAATTCTTTGGCACTCAGCTTTCTTTATAGTCCAGCTCTCACATCCATACATGACTCCTGGAAAAACCATAGCCTTGACTAGACGGACCTTTGTTGACAAAGTAATGTCTCTGCTTTTGAATATGCTGTCTAGGTTGGTCATAACTTTCCTGCCAAGGAGTAAGTGTTAATTTCATGGCTGCAGTCACCATCTGCAGTGATTTTAGAACCCAAAAAAATAAAGTCAGCCACTGTTTCCACTGTTTCCCCATCTATTTCCCATGAAGTGATGGGACCAGATGCCATGATCTTAGTTTTCTGAATGTTGAGCTTTAAGCCAACTTTTTCACTCTCCTCTTTCGCTTTCATCAAGAGGCTCTTTAGTTCTTCTTCACTTTCTGCCATAAGGGTGGTGTCATCTGCATATCTGAGGTTATTGATATTTCTCCCGACAATCTTGATTCCAGCTTGTGTTTCTTCCAGCCCAGTGTTTCTCATGATGTACTCTGCATAGAAGTTAAATAAGCAGGGTGACAATATACAGCCTTGAGGTACTCCTTTTCCTATTTGGAACCAGCCTGTTGTTCCATGTCCAGTTCTAACTGTTGCTTCCTGACCTGCATACAGGTTTCTCAAGAGGCAGGTCAGGTGATCTGGTATTCCCATCTCTTTCAGATTTTTCCACAGTTTATTGTGATCCACACAGTCAAAGGCTTTGGCATAGTCAGTAAAGCAGAAATAGATGTTTTTCTGGAACTCTCTTGCTTTTTCCATGATCCAGCGGATATTGGCAATTTTATCTCTGGTTCCTCTGCCTTTTCTAAAACCAGCTTGAACATCAGGAAGTTCACGGTTCATGTATTGCTGAAGCCTGGCTTGGAGAATTTTGAGCATTACTTTACTAGCGTGTGAAATGAGTACAATTATGCAGTAGTTTGAGCATTCTTTGGCATTGCCTTTCTTTGGGATTGGAATGAAAACTGACCTTTTCCAGTTCTGTGGCCACTGCTGTGTTTTCCAAATTTGCTTACATATTGAGTGCAGCACTTTCACAGCATCATCTTTTAGGATTTGAAATAGCTCAACTGGAATTCCATCCCCTCCACTACCTTTGTTCATAGTGATACTTCCTAAGGCCTGCTTGATTTCACATTCCAGGATGTCTGGCTCTAGGTGAGTGATCACACCATTGTGATTATTTGGGTCATGAAGATCTTTTTTGTATAGTTCTTCTGTGTATTCTTGCCACCTCTTCTTAATATCTTCTGCTTCTGTTAGGTCCATACCATTTCTGTCCTTTATTGAGCCCATCTTTGCATGAAATGTTCCCTTGGTATCTCTGATTTTCTTGAAGAGATCTCTAGTCTTTCCCATTCTTTTGTCTTCCTCTATTTCTTTGCATTGATTGCTGAGGAAGGCTTTCTTATCTTTCCTTGCTGTTCTTTGGAACGCTGCATTCAAATGGGTATATCTTTCCTTTTGTCCTTTGCTTTTCGCTTCTCTTCTTTTCACAATCTTTTACTATCGTGGAGAGTAACCGTTTATCAGATGTATGATTTGTAAATACTTTCGTATCCTCCAGGCTGCCTTTTCATCCTGGGACATTCATCTTTGACACACACAAGTTTAACATTTTTAATGGAGTTTAATTTATTTTATTTTTGTTGCCTGCGCTTTTTGTTGGTTCATGCTTCTTTATGTCCCCACACGTGGGGAGGGGAAAGATTCTCAAGTAGGGGAACTGGCAGTCTTCCTCACAAAGTGGAGTGTATGCAGGAGTGCCCGGCTCCCCAGGAAACCTGGCACTTTCTTAGAGTATCCAAAACAAAAGCTGTATTTACTTTAGAAGTCGGGTCACCACTTCCTAGAGGGGCTCTTGTCCAGAGGGCCCAGGATAGGGAGGAGGAAGGGGCAGGAGTCAGGATCTTGTCCTCCACAGGACCAGTCTCCTGGGGCTGCAGTTGACAGACCCTGCAGCCTGACGAGCCGGGAGGAGGCAGGTTGAAATTTGTGGGCTTTGGGAAGATGGAGTAGGGAGGTCCCTGCATGTTCACAGACCTCTCTTTTTTTGGCTCCAGGCGAGGATGAGGAGATGGGTGACCTCATGGAAGACGTAGGCGTCAAGAGCGTGAGTAGTAATTCCTGCTGCTAGAGGGCCGGGGCCCTAAGACCTAAGCCTTGGGCCTCATAGCTTCTCGCCATCTCCCTGCTCCAGAGAGTCACCCGCCCTGCTTCCTGACTTCTCAGTGGAGCCTTGGGGGTGCACACAGCAGGCAGTCTGGAGCGTGCTATGGCACGGCCAACCCCTTTGCAGGGCATGGTGGGGGCTTGGGTCCCCCGAAGCACCCAGTGCTTCCTTCGGTGTTGGCTGCGCTGTCCAGCTGAAGGAAGAGAGATGGTCCTTTGTCTCTCCCCCGAGGGCATATGCTGTGCAGGCAGCAGGGGCAGTAGCCGGCCTCCATGCCGCCACGGGACAGCTCCACATGGGGTTGGGTACCTACCACTGGGGAATACTGAGAGCCCCACGTGTCGCCTCACTGATCCTCCCAGGAGGTGGGGCCTCTATCATTGCTATTTCCAGAGGGGGCTACAGTAGGTAAGCAGCCTGCCCAAGGTCACAGGGGTTGTTAAAAGTGTAACCCCACGTCAGCGCTGCCTAGCTGTGTGACCTTGCCTGGCTACTTGCCCTGTCTGAGCTTCAGTGTCCTCATCTGTAAGTGGGGGATCGAGTGCTTGGCAGGGAACCTTTTCTGCTAATGCAGGTTATGACTGCTTTTACTGCTGCCGTTAGCAAGTATGATCACGTCCCCTTGTTCATGAACTTTGCTTGTTGCTTCTTTATAGAAAAAGCACCAGAAGCTTAAGCAGAAAGAGGCTGACGACGAGGAGCTAGAGATGCCCCCTCAGTACCAAGGTGAGGCTTCCTCTCTTCTCTGTTGGAGCAGGTACCCTGTCACCTGCATGAGGCTGAGTGTGTTGCAGGCAGAGCCAAGAGATTGCAAGGCCTGGTTGCACTCAGGTGACACCAGCGAAGTTTGCCTGATACGTCGCCTAAGACTGGGCTGAGGACCAGGGGCCCTGGGGTTAGGAAGTCTGTGTACAGAACCCCCAGCCCTTCTGGGAAGCCCCTAAGCCCCATCTCTTCCCCACCCACCCAAGATTTTCTGAGACTTGCAGCCCACCCTACTCCTGGGGTGTCTCTTATATGGCCTTGGGTCGGCCAGGTTAGTCCTGTGCTGAAGGTGGCAGTTGAGAGGCCTGCCCAGGGGGTCGCTCTGTACAGTTGTTCCTGAGCTCCTGGAGTAGGTACTAGAGGTACCAGGGTGGCTGCCCAAAGCCAGGGAGGTCTCACCTCTGCCTCCTTCCCCCCAGGCAGCCCCTGCAGGGTCCCTGCTCCCAGCCCCTTGCTCTGCATCTGGAGGTCCAGGGGCTCGTGTAGGAAGTCCCCGATCCCAGTAGCAAGTGTTTGCTCACAGCCCCATGGCATCAACCAGTAGAAGAATGCCATGGCTGCTTCCACTTTTTGGCCCGACAGGCCACGTCCCAGCTCACCTGCTCTGCTCTAAGAAGGTGTGGTACAGAAGTCGCGGTACCATACAACGCAGCAGGAGCCTGGGTTCAGGACTGCTTGCCCAGCTGCTCTCAGCTGTGTGACCTTGGCCTGGCCACACTACCTCTCTGAGCTTCTGGCTTCTTAGCTGTAGAGGAGGATCATCTGGGTCATCTCAGAGAGCTGTCCTCAGCCAGCACTATGGGATTCCATCCATGACTGTGTGGGAGCCCAGACTGGAAATGACAGCGACCTTGGAGGCACTTCAGTCTTGAAGCCTCAGTTTTCACGTCTGTACCATGGGATGAGAGCTGCCTCTCTGTCTCACGGTGTTGATGTGAAGCTGATCTGAAATCCAGCCTTAGTGCCTCATTTTACAGATAAGCTTAAGAGGCTCCAGGAAGTTAAGAGTCTTGCCTGGAGTTGAAGCCCAGTCTGCCTGATTTCAAAGCCTGTGATCTTTCTTCTAGAACAAATGGAGAAGGTCCAGTTTGGAGAGAGTGTGCTATTTTATGTTAGTCGAGAATATATATATTTCCCAGAGGTCACTGGTAGGTTTATATGGATTCAAATCAGTCTGGGGAGCCCAGTGGTCTGATTGTCAAGTCACTGGACAGTCCTTTCTCGAGGAGGGTCTTCGTCCTTTGTTGCTAGGGGACAGCCATCCGGTCCTGGCTGTGATTCATCTCACCAGCAGTGTTCTGAGAAGTGCCCGTCGCCTTCTCCCAGGAGGAGGTGCCCTGGCCTTGCCTGACTCATGGCCTCTGTGTTCCCCCTTTAGCGGGAGGCTCTGGCATCCATCGCCCTGTGGCCAAGAAGACTATCCCTGGGGCTGAGTACAAGGCAAAGGTAAGAGCTGGGGGCAGGGGAAGGGCTCCCCTGGTGGGGGCTCGGGGGACGAATGCCCATCACCACCCCAAGAGGTACTTTTTGTGGAGCCAGCGTGAGGCCACACCGAGGGGCACACAGATGTCTTGTGGCCCAGGCCTTTGCTGGGTGGCCATCTCGGGGTGCAGGAGCTCTTGGGCACCACCTGAGGCAGAGAATGACAGGAAGGGAGGACACGGCCTGTCACATCAGGGGCAAGGGTGGAAAGGGAAACCCACACTCCCGATTGACTCTGTTTCTCTGGGTGAGCAGAAAGCAAAGGGTGACGTGAAGAAGAAGGGTCGGCTCGACCCCTACGCCTACATCCCCCTCAACAGAACCAAGCTCAACCACAGGTACGCTGTGTGCAGGCTGGGGTGGCACGTGCTCGTTGCACTGTCCACTCAATTGCTCAAGTCTCTTCCAGTTTTCTATTTTTACTTGTTCACGTGCACCTTCAAATATTATTGACACAAAGGGCATGGTCTGCCAATCACATGCTGCCCACCTCCTGGCAGCGCCCCTTCTCCCTGTTCAAGCTGGTGTCGGGGTCGGGCGCTATCTTTTGACATTAAGGGAAGGGAGACTGCCTGGTCTCAGGGAGACGTGACCCTTGTTCTTGCAGGAAGAAGATGAAGCTACAGGGGCAGTTCAAGGGCCTGGTGAGAGCTGCTCAGCGAGGCTCCCACGTGGGACACAAGCTCCGTAGGAAGGATCGTCGGCCCTGAGCCCCGGGGCCCCCCTCCTCCCCAGGCTGCTCTGTGGTCCAGCCTGAGGCCCTTTTCAGCCCCCAGGCTGCCTTGACACCAGCTCCAGATGCTCCCGTCAGCAGTGGAGCCTGGACTCAGAGTGACTTGTTGGAACCAGGCTTGGGTCCCAGAAGTGCCCTGGATTTTGGAAGCTCCAAATGAGAATGTCTTCCTTCAGAGATGCCCCTGGGGTCTGGAGATGGGAATGTGGCTTTGTCACCTCCGAGTGGCTAGTGGGGCATCTATGCTTTCCATCCAGAGTGTTTGCAAACAGAGTAGATAGATGGTCTTCCTTTGCCCCACCTGCTTGTAGCCCCGTGGCACTCAGCCTGGCTGCAGTTCTGAGCATGTGAGGTTTGCTGTGACCAGACATAGAATAAAGATGCAACACCATGTGTTGTCCCTAGAAACGCTGTGTTTTATCTCCTGCCTCCCTCAGGTATAAGAACAGTGCCTAGTCATTGGCACCAGTGGCTTGACTGCTTCCCTACCAGTTTCGGTATCCAGTCTGGGGCATAGCATGATGGCCCTGGGTCAGGCTTTAGATCTTGACCCACCTGTTAGAGAGGTCTTCCCAACGTCCAACTAACGTCCCATTTAGGTGACATTTGGAGCGTCCAGAGTGGCAGTGAACGCTCTGAACTTGGTCTGCAGAGCCGTGGCCGAGCACCAAGGACTCAGACTAACGGGGAGCTGCAGCACTGGCTGCCCCAGCCTGCCCCAGGGTACAGGTTGCTCCCAGCAGCTTTGTTCATTGATTCAGTAGGGTGTTTGCTGAGCCCTTCTGTGTGCCAAGCATAGTCTGATCACCAACCTTCCTCATCCTCACATTCTTTTTCCCAGACAAATGGATCAAGCTGTGGTATGAAGAGCAATGTGTTTCCCACTGTCCAGTTTTTGTTGGTCTGGAGCAGAGAAGGGAGTGGTGCAGGGCTCCCATTGCTCCTAAGATCGTTTATCCTGTCAGCCCAGGATACTCCTTGTGCTTTCCCAGTAGGAATCAAGATGCAAAGAACCACACGCTCTTTCCCACCCCCAAGTATAAAGAACTGTGCCTCTCAAAATCTCCACATTGGAAATGGCTCCCAGGAGACCCTGTGCACCATTCCTCTCATCCTCTCAGGGAACTCATGTCAGCTTGATCCATTGCCCCCAAATTAGGGCATTTCTTCCACTGATCTGGGGCTAGGAAGCTGAGAGGAGTCACATGCTGCCCAGAGGTGGCGCTGTTGACATATCTTGTTCACAGAAAGCCTGGAATTGGAGAGCAAGGAAGAAAGGTCAAAAGAGGTGGCTATTAGGTTTGCAAAGGTGGTCTAACCGTGATACCCTTTGTTACACTTTTGGACACAAGGTGGGTCAAATTAAGCCGGCCAGCCCTTTTCTGTTTCCATTCTCAGGAACGCAAGCACATGCAGCAGAAAGCCTAATGTGAAATAGGTATGGGTGGGATTGCCCAACTGCCCGGGATTGATGTCTTAAAATTTGAAGCAACTTGCTTATCATGGTGTATTTTCCTAGGAGCTTTGTTTCTTTCAAAAGTGGAAAGAATGGGTGACCTAGAAAGGTAGATGTTAATGATATGTTAAACTCCATATCCTTTGGGAAGTAGGCTTCAAATGCAAATTATCTTGATGCAGAGGCAAGAATTAATCTTGCTTCAGAAATTTCAGGTGCTTGAAACATCTGTTAGGAAAGTCAGTGCTGCTTTTTTCTGTCTACAGTGGGGAGAAGGAGAATTGGGCATATTCATTAGTGCAAGGTTCATTTGATTTCAGGGCAACTGGAACAGTGGAGGCCCTCCCCCCAAAATTCAGATTTACTACGTTAATTTTGTTCTGCTTTTGGCAGTGTCAGAATCTGAGACTTTGGGCTTTATTTTCTGGGGTCCATCCTCAGAAATGGAAGACAACTCTGACTTTAGACTATACTACAAAGCTACAGTAATTAAGACAGTATGGTACTGGCACAAAAACAGAAATATAGACCAATGGAACAGGATAGAAACCCCAGAGATATACCCAACACCTACGGTCACCGTGTCTTTGGCAAGGGAGACAAGAATGCACAGTGGAGAAAAGACAGCTTCTTCAATAAGTGGTGCTGGAAAAACTGGACAGCTATGTGTAAGAGAATAAAATTAGAACATTCCCTAACACCATACACTAAAATGAATTAAAGAACTAAATATAAGGCTAGTCGCTCTAAAACTCTTAGAAGAAAACAGGCAGAATACTCTGACATAAATCACAGCAAGACCCTTTTTGACCCACCTCCTAGAGTAATAAAAATAAATGAGACCTAGTAACTTAAAAGCTTTGGCACAGCAAAGGAAACCATAAAATGAAAAGACAACCCTCGGAATGGGAGAGAATATTTGCAAGTGAAGTAACTGACAAAAGATTAATCTCTATATAAGCAGCTCATGCAGTTCAGTATAAAACAAAACAGTCCAATCAAAAAAAATGGGTGGAAGATCTGAGTAGACATTTATCCAAAGAAAACATAACAGATGAAAAGATGCTCAACAAACACATGAAAAGATGTTCAATAATCATTAGAGAAATGCAAATCAAAACTACAATGAAGCATCACCGCACGCCAGTTAGAATGGCCATCATCAAAAAAATCTACAAACATGAGCTATCTCCCAACACAAAAAGTTAAAAAAAAAAAAATCTACAAACAAGTGCTGGAGAGACTGAAGAAGAGGGAACCCTCTTGCTCTGTTGGTGGGAATGTAACTTGATACAGCCACGATGGAGAACAGTATGGAGGTTCCTGAAAAAATAAAAATAGAACTCCCATATGGCCCAGCAATCCCACCACTGGGCATATACTCTGAGAAAACCATAATTCAAAGAGATACATGCACCCCAGTGTTCACTGCAGCACTAGCCAGGACATGGAAGCAAACTACCTACATGTCTATTGACAGATGAATGGATAAAGCTGTGATACGTGTAAATACAATGGAATCTTACTCAGCCTTAAACAAAATTAGCTCATTTGCAGTGATGTGGATGGACCTAGAGTCTGTCATACAGACTGAAATAAATCAGAAAAATAAATATGGTATGCGTGTTAGGTTGATTCAGTCATGTCCATCTGTTTGTGATCCTGTGGACTGTAGCCTACCAGGCTCCTCTGTCCATGGGACTCTCCAGACAAGAATACTGGAGTGGGTTACCATGCCCTTATCCAGGGGATCTTCCTGACCCAGGGATAGAACCCGCATCTCTTTTGTCTCCTGTGATGGCAGGCAAGTTCTTTACCACTAGTGCCACCTGGGAAGTGCAAGTACTGCATATTTATTTATGCATATATATGGAATCTAGAAAGATGGTACAGATGAACCTATTTGCAGGGCAGGATAGAAAAGCAGATTCAGAGAACAGACATCTGGACTAGTGGGGAAGGGGAGGGTGGGACAAATTGGGAGTGAAACATTGTTGTATATACACTACCATGAGTGAAATAGATAGCTAGCAGGAAGCTTCTGTTTAGCACAGGGAGCTCATCTCTGCTTTGTGATGACCTGGAGGGTAAAATGGGGATGGGGGGTTGGGAGGGAGGCTCAAGGCTGAAAAGATCTATGTATACAAGTAGCTCATTGGCTTTGTTGTACAGAAGAAACTATCACAACGTAGTAAAGCAATTATACTCCAATTTAAATTAAGGTATGAGACATACAAAAATAAGGAATGGAAGACAAAACATACCCAGCCTGACTGCACCAAAACAGTGATGCTTGTGCTGGCTGTGAATTTGGCATCATTCTGGCGATTCGCAAAAGCAGTCTGCTCGTACGCCCTATTAACACAACGCTCTGGACACAGGTGGGTCCGGTTAAAGCAACCATCCCCCTTCTTGGGAGATGATGTATCTCAAGACGGCCTCAGCAGCTGTGGTAGTGGCTGTGCCCACAGTTCATCCCTGGCATAGGCTATCTTATTAGGTCTTTGGCGCTTTTGCAAGCCCACATCTGTCCACATGCTTGAGCCTGTGTTTTCTCTGTTGCTTACAAGTGAGAAAATTACTTAAGAAATTAAAGTAGTCCCTGTTTTTATTTATCTTCGTTGCATATGTTTCTTCAAAAGGTAACTTAGAAAGTTGGAATGTGTTCTGTATTTCACTTAGAAGTATTAATAAAGATTTGGGAATTCCCCAGCAGTCCAGTGGTTAGGACTCCTCATTTTCAATGTTGAGGGCTCATAGTTGAGGAACAAAGATCCTCCAAGTTTTACAGCACAGCCAAAAAAAAAAGTAAAGAGTCACAGAAGTTATGAAAACAGTATGGAAAAAACAGAAAGGTGAAAAATGGGCTAGAATCCTTCCACCAAGTTCTCACTGTTAATCCTAGTATATTTCATTTGTTTCTATACACAGAGCTTTTTTGACAAAAATAGAGTTTTAAATTACAAGTTTATATTCTAAGCTTGCACTTGGCTATCACAAATTTTTTACCCTACGGATGTATAAACATTTCATAAGCATGTTTTCAGTGTCCTTAAATATCTGCCTGGTAGATGTAGCTCAGTTTACATAGAAATGGTCTTTGAGTCCATAAGTATGTTGTCCCTTGATGCCCTCACTGGACTTCCTGGGTAGCCCAGCTGGTAAAGAGTCTGCTTGCAATGTTAGGAGACCCTGGTTCAATCCCTGGGTTGGGAAGTTCCCCTGGAGAAGGGATAGGCTACCCACTCCAGTATTCTTGGGCTTCTCTGGTGGCTCAGATGGTAAAGAATCCAACTGCAATGTCAGAGACCTGGGTTCGATCCCTAGTTTGGGAAGATCCCCTGGGGAAGGGCATGGCAAACCACTCAGTATTCTTGCCTAGAGAAACCCCGTGGACAGAGGAGCCTGATCGCCTACAGCCCATAGGGTTGCAAAGAGCTGGACAGACTGAGCAGCTAAGCACACAGCACAAGGCCATCACCAGATGCTGGATCACGTGCAAAGCAATATTTAGAAAATGACACGATGACTGCTCCTTGTTCTATTTTTTGCTAGACATTATTATGAATGGATAGATGACTGTACTCCAGAAAATTACCCTGATTTGAGCTGGCTTGCCATTTCCTGAAATCAGGCTTAATGTCGCTGCTGCCATTAGAAATATTCACCAGGGTGTTAGAGCCTGGCCAAGTCATCCATGTCCAGCAGTGCTGGAAGGTTTTATCCCATTTATAGCTGTTGTCAGTGATGAGTAAATACTGATTAAGAAAGTGGGTGAGGGTGTAGTGGCTTGCCACTGCATACACAGGCTGCATGTTCATCCCCGTTGAGTTCTGGATATCAGCTTTGCAATCTAAAATCAGCCTTGGGACTTCCCTCGTGGTCCAGTGGTTGGGAATCTGCCTGCGTATTCAGGGCACACCAGTTAGATCCTTGCTCTGGGAAGATCCCACATGCCGCAGAGCAACGAAGTCCATGTGCCATGACTATTGAGCCTGTGTTCTACAGCCCTCGAGTCACAACTGCTGAAGCCCGAGAGCCCCAGAGCCTGTGCTCTACAACGAGAGAAGCCACGGCAGTGAGACGCCCGAGCACCACAAGGAAGAGGAGCTCCCTGCTCGCCACGACTAGGGAGAGCCCGCACACAGCAACAAAGACCCAGCGCAGCCAAAAGTGAAAACGTGGTTTCGTCACTAAGTTGTGTCTGACTCTCTGTGACTCCATGGACTGTAGCCCGCCAAGCTCCTCTGTCCATGGGATCTCCCAGGCAAGAGTACTGGAAATGGGTTGCCATTTCCTTCTGCAGGGGATCTTCCTGACCCAGGGATTGAAACCGCAACTCCTGCATTGCAGGCAGTCTCTTGTATTGCAGGTAGATTCTCTACCAACTGAATCACAAGGGAAGATCCGAATGTTTATTTATAAAAATAAATAAATTTAAAATCAGCGTTGATCAAAAGAAAAAATAAAGGAAGTAAAATCAGAGTTGATAAGTTCAGTGAAGTAAAAACAGACTCACAAGAGTCCTAGTCAGAATTACCATTTATTAACTCATAATGAGAACGATAACTGCTACCGGAGACTTGGTGTCATGGTGACTGCTCTGGACATACTGTCCCCTGAAAAAGGAGTCAAAATCGGAGGCTTCAGTGAGCATGAAGCAGGCAAAAGGAATCATGTGAGTGATATGTCACTAAGGTCATTGCTGTCAGACCACTGTCCTTGGTGTATGGGATATAAATACTGCCCATTGGGTGCCTCTTGGTTCTGTGTACCGCTGCACAACAGGCCCAATCCTTCCTCTCTGGTATCTTCTAGGCTCTTTGGACCCACTTACCTTCTGTCCAGAAGCTTTTCTGAAATTTAATTTGACTCCTGCCTTTTTCACTTCAGTGCAGACTGAAGGGTTTGAATTCTAGAGGGCAGCCTGATTTCCAGGTTCCAGGGATGTCACCCTGCAGACCCGCAGGTTCCAATTACAGAGCTGACACAATTTTTATCCAGACGTTCAGAGAGGGTCTGAGGCACTGTTTATAGGCAGATGGATTTGTGGACCATGCTAGAAACAGCTCACTCGGTCCAGTGGCTCCTCTGTAGGTCTTGCAAAACCTTGAAAAGTCTTGCTTTGCCCTAGAATGGTTGCTCTGTCATAGATCTCGGACCTGAGGCAATTGAACCTGAAGTCATCCATGGCCAATAACCCTCTGTTATAAAACACTCATAAAAATGACGAGGCGCAGTGTTACCCCAGCAGAGTTTTACACGGCTGCCTGTATGCATGTATTGATTGGGTCGCTGTGTGATAATACTTATCTAAAAATGGCCTTCCTTAATCATTCTGGCGGGTAGTTCAACTCCTTCCGAGTAGGTAGAGTATACCTCCAAGACAAATAATAATCAGCTAGCAAAGCTGACATCTAGTATTTATTCTGCAGAAATAATCACAGGGGTTATGTGAATCCCTTCCTTAGGACGCCACACGGGGCACAGTCACACCTGATCCAGTTACCTGCACAGGTGTACAGAGGCAACTACAACTCGAGCTGTACAGAGCCTCATTGTGGTAAGAGGCTCACCTTCATGATCATCCCTGGTGGCTCAGCTGGTAAAGAATCCGCCTGAAGTGCAGGAGACCTGGGTTCGATCCCCGGTTTGGGAAGATCCCCTGGAGAAGGGAACGGCTACCCACTCCAATATTCTGGCCTGGAGAATTCCGTGGACTGTATAGTCCAGGGGGTCGCAAAGAGTCAGACACGACTCAGCAACTTTCACTTTCGTGATCATCCCACTTTATAGCTGAGACCCCACAGGCAACTTAAGCAGGTGGCATTAGGGACGACCCAGGCCTCCGGAGTTCTAGTCCATGCTGCCTGCCACAGAAGTAACTTAGCTCCTGGGGGGACACGGGGTTGCAAAGAGGCTTGGCTGTGAATTTCAAAACGCCATGTGTGGCTGGGACACCAGAGTCTCATCAGAGTCTGTTCCCGTTCATCATCTTGAAGGCTCTTCACCCCCAAAGCCCAGCGACTCAGACTAAAACTAATTACTGAACAGGTTTCTGTACTTGGTGAGAGAAGGGTGGAGCTGGACCAGGACCGACTTTCTTGAGGACTGAGAGGGCCAGGAGGGGTGGGGTGGGGGCGCGTATTCTTTCTTCTTCCTCCTCCCCTTTCAAGGAGGGGGATGAAGTTGGCCTGCAAGTCTTTTCTTTTTTCAACATTTTCTTCACACACTGGCATTGTGCATTTATTCTGAAAAAAGGACTTCCTTCCACAAAAAGATTTTAGGAGGCATGGGAGATTCAGCAGTGTGCAAGGCAGACAGGAACTTTGCCTTCATGAAATTTTTAAGGCGGAGACAGACAAAATAAATTAAAAATAAGTCAACAAAGACATGATTGGACTAGCCATGAAGTCTAAGTGTGGCCATGAAGGGATGTGATTTGGACAAGGTGGGGAGTTGGACTTGATTTGGTGGGGGATGCCCCTTGAAGTGAACAACGTTTATCTAAGACCTGGGGTGGAGCAGGCTTTAGGTTAGATTGTTTTCGTATGAAGCGCTGTAGCAGACAAGGCCTTTTTTTTGCTTAGGTTATATGTTTGCGTGTGTGTGTGTGGTTGGGGTTTCGGGGCAGAGCTGCAGCAGCCCTTGTCACCCACTTTTGGGCCATGCTCCAAACTAAGCATGGCATGTGCAGAGGCCCTGGAATCAGGAGTATGGCCTCTTCAGGCTTCCTGGGTGGCGCTAGTGGTAAAGAACCTGCTTGCCAATACAGAAGACCTAAGAGACATAGGTTCGATCGCTGGGTTGGGAAGCTCCTCTGCAGAAGGCCATGACAACCCACTCCAGTATTCTTGCCTGGAGAATCCCCATGGACAGAGGAACCTGGCGGGCTACAGTCCATGGGGTGTCAAAGAGTCAGACATGACTGAAGCGACTTAGCAAACACTCACACACGCACGAATGGCCCCTTCTAAGAATGGACAAGAGGCCAAGGTTGCTGGGCCAGGGGGGCAACGTGGAGAGTGGGGCAGCTGAAGACTAGAGAAGCTGCTGGATGGGGGTGTTTTACAGGGCCTTGGATTAGCCCAACAAAAATAGGGTGCGGGTGGAGGATACACAGGGGCGACCTGATTTGACTTGCATTAAAAAAAAGAAAAAAAGGATTACTGGCTGTTGTGTGAGTCATAGATTAGAACAGGCTGGAGGAAATGAGCAGACCTGCTGGGAACCTGCTCTTAACAATCCAGACAAGAGGGTGATGGCACATTAGGCTGGGATGGGAAGCGGTACCTTCAGTGGTGGAGATGTTGAGAAGTGGCTGGAAGTGGTTCGGAAACTGCAACTTGAAGTCCAGTGCTGTTCATGGAGGGATCTTTAGCTTCAGTAGAGAGAAGGTGGGCCCCTTGGTTTTTCGACTATGAAGGCTAGATAGGATTTTTTTTTATCCTTGCTCCCCGCATGTCTGGCACTGCCCTAGGCACTAGGGATACATCAAGAACAAAGCAAACAAAACACCCAGCCTCCATGGGGTAATAAAACAAAATAAATATGGAATTCAATACATTAGCAAAAGATAAGTGTTACAGAGGATTGTAAAGCAGAAAAAGGGACAGGGAGTACTGGATGGGAGGGAGGGGTGGTTTCAACTTTAAATTGGCTAAAGATTTGAGGAACTGAGCCCTTAATAATTCCTGTAGCTGGACGAAGCAGCAAGTGCAAAGGCCCTGGGAGGGGCACGTGCTCAAGTTAGTCAAAGGAAAGTAGCTGGAGCTGAGAAAGTAAGAGGGAGATGAGTTGGCGTAGGGTTATAGGCCACTAGAAGGACTTCGACTTTTTCCTCCCAGTGGAAAGGGGGGCCGTTGGAAGACTGTGAATCTAGGGGTCACCTGATGCACAGTGACCATCAGTCAGGATGGGAAAACACTGCAGATGATGCATTTGGGAGCTGGAGAGTCTGGAGTTCGGTTTTAGACATATTGCGTTTGAGATGACCGTTAGACATCCAAATGAAGATTGAGCACCTAGAGCAACTGGATCTATGAATCTGGAACTCAGAGGAGAGCTTCCAGGGTAGGTGTATTTATTTGGGAGCCTATGTGTGTGTGCGTTTCAAGTAAATAGACTCAGATATCAACAAGTATGTGAGTGTAGATAGAGAAAACACATCTAAGACTAAGCCTGGGGCACTCCAACATTAAAGGCAGATAAGAACAGCCAGTGAGGAAGAAAAAAAATTGATAAAACACAGAACAGGAGAACATGGTATCCTGGAAACTAAGTAAAGGTAATATTTCAAGAAAATAGAGGTTATCTGCTGCATCAAATCTGCTTAAAGTTCAAGTAAGCTGAGGATTATCGAATTTAGTAATATGAAGGTCATTGGTGAGGAGTTCTGTGGCGATTCAGCTAAAAAAAAAGTTAGAATGCCTTGTAAAATGAATGAGCTAGGGTATCCCTGGTGGTCCAGTGGTTAAGAATCTGCCTGCCAACAGAGGGGACACAAGTTCGAGCCCTGGGCTGGGAAGATTGCACATGCCCTGGGGCAGCTAAGCCTGTGTACCACAACTATTAAAGGCCATTCGCTCTAGAGCCCTGGTCCACAACAAAGAAGCCGCTGCGATAAGAGGCCTGTGCACCACAGCGGAAAGTAGCCCCAACTTGCCACAACTAGAGAAAGCCCGAGTGTAGCAACAAAGACCCAGCAGAGCCAAAAATTAAAAAAAAAAGAAAAACTTTAAACAATAAAATACTTAAATATTCAGAAACATCCAACATTAAAAAAAAAAAAGAGCTACAAGGACATCTTGTGCAGCACAGGGAACATAGTCCATATTTCATAAAAACTTAAAATGGAGTATCATCTATAAAATTTTTGAATTGTAAAAAAAAAAATTCTGAGTAACCCTATAACTATTTAAAAAGTTGAACTTCAGAAAGAAAACTCCTGGCCCAAATAGTTTCACCAGCACATGTTTAAGAATAAAACCGCATCAATCTTGCACAAATTCCTTCATATTGTAGATAAAAGGGAACATTCCTACCCATTTTAGGAGGCTAGCACGACTCTGATTTCAAAATCTGTCAAAGACATTATAGGCATACCTTGGAGATATTGCAAGTTTGGTTTCAGACCACCACAATAAAGCAAATACTATTACAATAAAAGGAATTCCCTGGCAGTCCAGAGGTTAGGACTCCACACTCTCAATGCTGAGGGTCCAAGTTCAATCCCTGGTCAGGGAACTAAGATCCCACAAACTGTGGGTGCGGCCAAAAAACAAACGGGGTGGCAGGGGAGTAACATGAATGTTTTGGTTTCCACACACCTAAGAGTTATGTTTAAGTTATGCTATGTTTATGCTAAGTGTGCATTACTGTCATATCTAAAAAAAACACCAATGTCGAGGCATTTCCTTGGTGGTCCAGTGGTTAAAAACTCCATGTTCCCAATGCAGGGGGCCCAGGTTCAATCCCTGATCAGGGAATTAGATCCCACATGCTGCCAAACTTGGAAGAAAAGTTATGACCAACCTAGACAGCATATTAAAAAGCAGAGACATTACTTTGCCAACAAAGGTCTGTCTAGTCAAAGCTATGGTTTTTCCAGTGGTCATGTATGGATGTGAGAGTTGGACTATAAAGAAAGCTGAGCACCGAAGAATTGATGCTTTTGAATGTGGTGTTGGAGAAGACTCTTGAGAGTCCCTCGGACTGCAAGGAGATCCAACCAGTTCATCCTAAAGGAGATCAGTCCTGAATATTCATTGGAAGGACTGATGCTGAAGCTGAAACTTCAGTACTTTGGCCACCTGATGCGAAGAGCTGACTCATTTGAAAAGACCCTGATGCTGGGAAAGATTGAATGCGGGAGGGGAAGGGGACAACAGAGGATGAGATGGTTAGATGGCATCACCGACTGAATGGATGTGAATTTGAGTAAATTCTGGGAATTGGTGACGGACAGGGAGGCCTGGCATGCTGTGGTCCATGGGGTTGCAAAGAGTCAGACACAACTGAGTGACTGAACTGAACTGATGCCACAACTAAGAGTTCTCACACCACAGCTAGATTCTGCATGCCACAGTGAAGATCCTGCGTGATACAACTAAGATCTGGCACAGCCAAATAAATAAATGAATTTTTTAAGTTAAAAAAAAGTCTATACCTTAATTTAAAGTACTTTATTGCTAAAAATAAAAAAGGAAGTAGGATGAACCCTTTAAAAAGACAAACATAACTTTTTAAAAGCAACAAAGAGCTAACAGCATAGCAAGGAATTACCTGACCAAGCCTCAGGAGCAAATAGGACTCAGAGAGTCCAGCAAAAGGCAACCTTTTGTGTGAGTGGATGAGTGGGGTACAAACTGTGTGGCTGACATGCACTTTTAGGGGTCTTGTGAAGTTAAGGGGACAAAAGTTTGCGTTCAGGAATCTCTAAGAATGGAGACCCAAATAAATTACACACACATCTTCAGCTGGGACCTTAATGGATTACAATCTTGGTGTAAGGGTAAATCTATGGTGTATCACATACACTTGAAAATTACCATCAAGTAGTCTGGGTGGCCCAGGGAATCTTGAGGCTAGGACTTGGATTAAGGCGGTTTCAGACTGCTAGTGTCCTCATGAATTTGATAGAAAGAAGCAAAAATCTTATGTGGAGGATGACAACATCATCTTAGCTCCCAAATTATTTCTATTGTACAAAAAATTTTTCAAATGCAATGTCCAAGATTCTATCAACAATAACCCGGCATACAAGGAGAAAAATATGAGTAAGAGAAAGCAGAAACAACAGCAAGAACAGACCACAGGCAATCTTCACCCATCACACTGTGCTGTTATTATTTATCTTTCTTTCTCAATGGGGATATTTCCTGGTTTCTTCCCCAGCAATTATTCCATTCTTTTCCCTTCCCTACACTCTTGATTTCAGTTCTGATTATAATGTGATACTGGAGAGGTTGACCCTTTCACCAGCTGTAGGAGTAGGGCATATGAACTAACCATGGAATCTCTCTTGCTGTCCACAGGATTGACTCAGGGGTGAGCATATGAACTAAGACAGTCCAGTGGGTGAATCCCAGCCTGTCTGGGAGAGAATGCTGATATACAGACTCTCTACTCTTGAATAGAGAAGCATGTCCCTCTAAGAGCTGCTGGCTGCAACACTGAGAGTAGCTAGCTCCAGGTTGAAATCAATGCTGTGGAAGATCAAACTAGAAAGAAATCAGATCTTGAGTAACATTGTGAAGCTACTAGATCAAGGTTCACCTGTAGCTAGACCTGCTTCTAGAGCAGCATTGACCAACAGAAATATAATGCAAGTCAGCTGTGAAAATTTTCTAGTGGCCACATTTAAAAAGTAAGAAGACTTCCCTGGTGCTCTAGTGGTTAAGACTCTATGCTCTCAATGCAGGGGGTCCCAGTTTGATGCCTGGTTGGGGAACTAAAATCCTACAAGCCACATGGCACTGCCAAAAAAAAAGGTGAAATTCATTTTAGTAATATATTTTATTTAACTTAATATATCCAAATACTATCATTTAACATATGTAATAATTATGTTACATATTAACATATGTAATAATGTAAATAATTACTAATGACTAGCTTACATTTTGTTATTCATGCTAAATCCATGAAATCTAGTGTGTATTACACTAAACAGCACATCTCAGTTCAGACTAGGTATATTTCAAGTGCTGAATAGTCTTGTAGCTGGGGACCATCAAAGAGCTCTAAAATTTTCCTTTATTGAGTCAATATATATCCTTAGAGCAAGGTTTAACTGCTTTGTGCATGCATGCTTGCTAAAGTCTCTTCAGTAATCCAACTCTGTGACCCTTGGACTGTAGCCTGCCACGCTCCTCTGTCCATGGGACTCTCCAAGCAAGAATACTGGAGTGGGTAGTCATGCCCTCCTCCAGGGGATCTTCCCTCTTCCATGGGTTCAACTCACAGATTAAACCCATGTCTTTTATGTCTCCTGCATTGGCAGGCGGGTTCTTTACCGCTAGAACCACTTGGGAAGCCCTTAACTGCTTTACTGATGTATAATTTATATACCATTAAATTCACCCACTGTAAATGTACGGTTCTAGGCTTTTTAATAGAACAAAAGTTGTGCAACCACCACCAACCTCCAGTTTTAGAACATTGCCATCCACCACAAAATTTCCCTTGTGCCCCTTTGTTGTCACTCTCTACTCCCATCCACAGCCCCAGGCTGCTCTACTCTCTTTCTGTACATTTGCCTTTTCTGGAATTTCATATAAAGGGAATCAAGTAATATGTAGGATTTTGCCTCTGGCTTCTTTAACTTAATGTAGTTCGTGTTTTTGAGGTTCCTCCATGTATTAGCATAATTCAGTACATTTCTTTCTATTGCTCAATAATATTTTAATGTATGGACACCCATTGTGTTTATCCATTCACCAGTTGATGGACATTTGGAATGTTTCCACCTGTGGGTGATTATGACTAAAGCAGCTAGGAACATTCTCATCCAAATCTTTTTATGGATGTATTTCCGTTTCTCTTGATAGAGTCTTAGGAGTGGAATTCCTGGGTCATATGCTATGTTTATATTTAACCTCTTAAGAAACTGCCAGACTTCTTTCTTTCTGGCCTTGCCTGGTAGCTTACCCCAGGGTCTTATTTCCCCGACCAGGGATGGAACCAGGGCCCTCAGCATTAAGAGTATGGAGTCCTAACTACTGCACCACCACGGAATTCCCAAAACTCACCCTTTCAACGCACAGAATTCAATGTCTTACAACTATCACCACTAATTCCAGAGCATTTCCACCACTCTAAAAAGAAAATCTACACCCGTTAAGTGGTCATTCCTCATGCCTTACTTCCTTTCCCCAACTCCTTGGAAGTCCACTTTCTGTCTTTATGGATTTGCCTATTCTGGACATTTTATATAAATGGAATTATGTAACGTGGCATTTTGCATCTGGCTTCTTCCATTGAATGTAACATTTTCAAGTTTTATCCATGTTTAGCATGTATTAGTACTTCATTCCTTTTGTTTCTTGTTGTTTAGTGGCTCAGTTGTGTCTGACTCTTTGCAATCCCATGGACTGTAGGCCACCACGCTCTTCTGTCCATGGGATTTCCCAGGCAAGAATACCAGAGTAGGTAGCCATTTCCTCCTCAAGGGGATCTTCCTGAAACAAAAATCAAACTCACGTCTCCTGCAAGTCTCCTGCATCGCAGGTGGATTCTTTACCAGGAGCTCCTGGAGAAGCCAAGCCACTTCATTCCTTATCCACTGTTATTTAGAAGACTAAATAACACCCCCTGTGTAGAGGTTGTTGTTCAGTCACTAAGTTGTGTCTGAGTCTTTGTGGCCCCATGGACTGCAGCACTCCAGGCATCCCTGTCCTTCACTGTCTCCAGGAGTTTGCTCAGATTCATGTGCATTGAGTTGGTATACCACATTTCATTGATTCATCCATTAGTTGATGGACATTTGGGTCCTTTCTACTTTTTAGCCACTATGAATAATGTTGCTATGAATATTTTTGTACAAGTGTTTGCATGGACATATGCTTTTAGTTCTCTCAGGTATATGCCCAGGAGTGAAACTGCTGGGTTATAGGCTTCCCTGGTGGGTCAGATGGTAAAGAATCTGCCTTCAATGTAGGAGACCAGAATGGGTAGGGAAGATACTCTGGAGAAGCGAATGGCTACCCACTCCAGTATTTTTGCTTGGAGAATTCATGGACAGAGAAGCCTGGCGGGCTACAGTTCATAGGGTCACAAAGAGTGGGACACAACTGAGCAACTAACACTTTCACTTTTTTCATGCTAAGCCCATGTTTAACTTTTTGAGGAACTGCCAAAATGTTGCACTGTTTCACATTCCCATCAACAATGTATTGGGGCTCCAATTTCTCCATATCTTTGCCCAGACTTGTTAACATCTGTCTTTTTCCTTTTTACAGGCAACTGGTACTTCTTTTTTCATTGTGATAAAATAATAACATGACAAAATTTACCATTTTAGCAATTTCAAGTGTATAGTTCAGTAGCATAAAGTACATTCACATTCACATTGTTATGCAACATTTATCAGCACCATTCATCTCCAGAAATTTTTCATCATCTCAGTCTGGAACTCCATATCTGTTAACTCCCATTTCCCTTCTCCCCCCAGTCTCTGGAAGCCACCGTTATACTTTTTGTCCCTATGAATTTGGCTTCTTTAGATAGTTCATATGACTGGAATCATGAAATATTTATTCTTTTGTGACTTGTTTCACTTAGCATAATGTCCTCAAGTTTCATCCACATTGTCGTATGTGTCAGAATTCCCTTCCTTTTTAAGGAGGAATGATACATTGTATAGCTGTATCACTTTTGTTTATCTATTCATAAATCTGGATGGACATTTGGGTTGCTTCCATTTTTTGGCTGTTGAAAATACTGCTGTTATGAATGTGGTGCTTTCAATTCTTTCAGTTTAGGGTATATACCCAGAAATGGAATTGCTGGATCATATGGTATTTCTGTTTAACTTTTTGAGGCTTAGAGCCACTTCTATAGGACAGGGGCCACTACTTAAGGACCCCTGGCCCTTGAAGTTCCTGCCTTACGTTTGATTGGTCCGTTTACCTTTTAGAGGGTTTTCCCTTTGTGTGGAAACCATGACTCAACCATGTTTTGAAGCGATTTTATTTACAATGTACTTTCATTGTTCAGAAAAGAAAATAAGAAAGTCTCCTTTAAGGATTCACAAGGATTAATGGAGGGATGCACCAAATAGCAGCAACAGCTCAGAGGGAGGGGGAGGGGAAGGGGAGGGGGGGGAGGGGGACGGGGGAGGGGGTTACTCACCAATGCATTCGGCTGACTTTGCTCTTCTCTTCAGCCAAGCTTTTTCTCCTGATCGAAGGCTGCATAGGATGGGGCAGACTCAGAGCTCTCATCCAAGTTCTGGCTGAGCCAGAAAAGTGGGCTCTGGTTAAAAGCTGTAAAAAGAGTAAAAAAAAAAACAAAAATTAAAAGTACGTGCCTTTTACCTTGGGTACTCCCAATCAATGCCTTCCTCTTTCTGCAAGTATGGGAAGGGGTTTGGTGGAGTGGATAATACTGTACTTTTGTCAGGATATTGTGGTGGTAAGGAGAGGAAGGGTGAGAAGTTAAAAAATTATATGTGGTAGTAATAGTGATACAAATAATACTAATTACTATTAACATAACAGCCACTGCAGAATGTCTGTGAGGAGCAGTGTTGCCCCCCATGAGGACCACTGAGTTACCGCGACCAGCTGTCCTGGTTGGCATGAGATGAAGGTGGTTTCCTAGGACAGCAGATTTTCAGTGCTAAAACAGAGAGTCTCAGGCAAACTGGGGTGGTGGTTCACCCAAAGGCTAGGCCCCCACTTCCTAGTTGTGCAGCCCTGGGCTGTTTCCTTTACTTCTCTGGCCTGTTTCCCTAGAGATAATACCCTCAGAGATAATCATATCTAACTCACACATTAGTTCTGAGGATAAAATAAAGTCTATGCATAAAGCATTAAGCCCAGTATATGGCACAGTAATAGCTACAAATACATGTTAGGAATTATTACCTAAATTCTTTTCTTTTTTTTTTTTTGCTGCTGAAAGATCCAATAGCTTTACTTTTAATTGGAGCATAACTGCTTTACAACATTGTATTTGTTTCTGCTATACAACAATGTGAATCAGCAATTTGTGCACATATATCCCCTCCCTCTGAAGCCTCCCTTCCACTCCTAAATTCTTATCTAATTTAATCTTGTAAGGTTTGTTTGTTGTTTTGGGGAGCAATTTTTATTTGTTTAAATGTAGAGTCCATTTGCATTCACAAATTTATATAATAAAAGCCAAAGATACAGTGAGACTGCTAGAAAAGAAAATATTAAAACCACATAGTAGAAGAGAGAAAAAAATGAGCCCCTTCAAATCAAGGCCAATAGATTTCTAAAAGTGTGCATTCCTGGGGCCTGGGTTAAGAGGGTGGGGCCGGGGTTTACTTGGAGCTGGCAAGCTGAGCACTGGGTGCAGATGGCTCCTCCTTCCCTGTTTAGAGTAGCTCCTAAATTAGATGATTTTATTAAGTTCATTTTACACAACTGGAAACAGAGTAAAAAGCACGAAGTCTCCCAGCGCCCTTGTCAGCTTTTCCGGCACTAGCTGCTAGCCATCCTAATTTTGCTAGAGGACCATGAGGAGGGGTTAGAAATTACAAGCTTGGATATCATAGCCCAGCTGCTTGCCCAGCATCCCAGAACCAAGGGAGCTTTTAGGAATTGAGTCCAACCCCTGGCTTTACAAATGGAACCATGAGGCCCGGAGCTGGAACTGCTGTCCCCAGCATCCAGCTACTGAAGAAGAACCCAAGACACCCCACTCCCCACTAGGTGTCCCCTCTAACGTTGGTCAGGACCAGACAGACCGTGGTCCCTGGACAGCTCACTAGACCTAGGGACACAGGCCTGCAATGGGCAAGAATGAATTTAGACAACATCCTCAAGTCTGCATTTCCAAATGGGCTTGATTTCCCACACGAAGTTGTGCGGTTTTTCTGCGGAGACCAGCACTGACTCCGAGGCGGTCTGCTGTCTGCCTGCAGGAGTCTGAAACAGGAAAGAGAAGGCTTCAGCGCACCTGTGTGTCGAGGTCTACAGGTGAGTCCAGATGCTGAACTCACCAGTCTCTTCCCTCACCTCAAGATGCTAGATGTAAAGCTGCTCCGGCAGGAAAATCCAGAATGGCCTACTAGAAGTGAATTTCCCTCTATAGGACAAATTCTGTAAGATGGTGAAATGCTTGGCCTGGCCTGCAGGACAGGGATGGGAACCCAGCCTGGTTGTGGCTTGTCGGAAGCTCATCTGGGCTGTGCACGATCAGATCACAGAGTGCTTCCTTGAGCAGGGAGGCCTCCATTTCACCATCATCCCAAACTGGCATCTGGCTTTTATATTTACTTCTTTGGGGTTTACTTCCTCTGGGCCCTGGCACCTATAGGCAGATTGCTCCTTTTATTTCTTATTTTTACTTTTTGTATACGTGTATGCATTTATTTATTTAAGTTGTGCTGCATGGCATGGTTCCACCACCAGGGCCGCAGCAGTGCCGAGTGCTAACCTCTGAACTATGAGGGAATTTACCAGATTGCTCTTTTTAAAATGCAAATCAGGTCTCGTGGCCCACCTGTGCTCACAACCCACCCAGTACTTACCTCTGCAGCTCAAACTGCACCCCATCCTTCACATACCCCATTTTGTGCCTCCTCTAGACACTGGCCCAGCCATATTTGAGCTTTTTCAAGTTGCTTGGAGGTGCTACTCTCTTCTCTTCTCTCTTCCCTGTTAACCCTTCCCCATCCCTGTTACTTAGTGTTGTGCTGGATGCTGTCACAAATCTCAAACTTTTCAGCACTTAACACAAAAAGTGGTTTTCAAATTCTCATGAAAAGCTAAACATCTGGTGTTCCTATATGTTGGGTGATCAGGTTGGGGGCGGGGTTGCCATTTTCCACGTGTGGCTTCCAAGATTGCCCTGGGCATTGACACCACTGTGAGTACAGTGGGAAAGAGCATTGGATGAGCACCTGAAGAGGTTTTTATGGATCAGCACGCATTGTTTCTGCTCAGGTTTCACTGACTAGAACTCAGCCACGTGGCCACAGTTAGCTGCAAGCGAGTCTGGAAAACATATTCTAGCTGTATTCACAGGGAAGAAGGAATGGGTTTTTGTGAACATGTTGCAACAGCATCCTTGAGGCATCAGTCTGGGTCACTTTTGTAGAAAGTAATTCCTAACTCATTGAGTGGGTTGAGTGGCTCCTTGATTGAACCATCACACTTGGTACTCAATCCTTTTATGACCCATGTTTAAGGTAGGATACAATAATTGTTTATTTATACATTTTTCTGCATTAGACTGTGCATTGGTTTCCTATTGTTTCTTAACAAATTACCATAAATTTAGAAGCTTAAAACAACACACACTTATTATCTTACTGTCGAAAATCCCATGGATGGAGGAGCCTGGTAGCCTGCAGTCCATGGAGTCTCGAAGAGTCGGACATGACTGAGTGACTTCACTTTCACTTTTCACTTTCATGCATTGGAGAAGGAAATGGCAACCCACTCCAGTGTTCTTGTCTGGAGAATCCCAGGGACGGGGGAGCCTGGTGGGCTGCCGTCTATGGGGTCACACAGAGTCGGACATGACTGAAGCAACTTAGCAGCAGCAGCAGAGGTCAGGAGCCTGAAGTGGGTCTTACTGGGTTAAAGTCAAGGTGTCAGCAGGGCTGTGTTCTTTTCCGGAGGTTGTAGGGGAGGAACTGTCTCCTCTCCTTTTCCAGCTTCTAGGGGCTGCCTACATTCCTTGGCCCATGGCCCCTTCCATCTTCAAAGCAATCACAACATTCTACCTTTAATTCTACCATCACATCTTCTCTGACCCACCTGCTTCCCTCTTCTTTTAAAAAAATTCTTTTTCATTGATGGTAGCTGGGCATGGACATTCTCTAGTTGCAGTGAGCAGGGGCTACTCTCTAGTTGAAGTGCTCAGGCGTCACACGACAGCGGCTTCTCCTGTTATGGAGCACAAGCTCTAGGGCACTTGGGTTCAGTAGTTTTGGCTCACGGGCTTAGTTGCCCCATGACATGTAGAATCTTCCTGGACCAAAGATCAAACCCATGTGCCCTGCATTGGCAGGCAGATTCTTGGTCTAACCACTGGACCACCAGGGAAGTCCCGCCATCCTCTTGTGATTACATTGGGCCCGTCTGGACAATCCAGGATAAACTGCCCAATTCAAGAGTCCCTTAATCCCATCTGCAGAGTCCCTTTTGCCATGTAAGATAACATATTCACAAGCTCCAGAGCTCAGATCGTGGACATTTTTGAAGAGCCATTATTTTTCCCACCACAGAGTGTTAGGCTCTGTAAGGACACTATGCAGGTACCCTTCGATGTGCTGGGTGATGGAATGAAGGGAAGTCACAGCCTGCTGAGCTCCAGGCTGTGGTGACCCTGCCAGGATCTCCCTCACCCCACTCCCTGCTGGTCTGTCACGCAACCAGCAGCCCAACCATCATCTTTCCTACTTCCCCATATGTGATTTACAGAGAATGTACAGGGCATGTCTTTCATGTCCCAAGGCAAATTTTTGAAAATCAATTTTATTGTGGTATAATTGTGTGTGCGTACATGCTGTCGCTCAGTTGTGTCCAACTCTTTGTAATCCTAAGGACTGTATCCAGCCGGGCTCCTCTGTCTATGGGATTTTCCAGGCAAGAATACTGGAATGGGTTACCATTTCCTTCTCCAGGGGATTTTCCCAACCCAGGGATCAAACCTTGGCCTCCTGTGTCCCCTGCATTGTAGGTGGATTCTTTACTGCTGAGCCATCAGTGAAGCCCTATAATATAATTAATTCACTCATTTAAAAAGTCCACTGGGTTTCTTTTTTTTCCCCACACCACGGCATGTGGGAATCTTAGTTCCCCTACCAGGATTGAACCTGTGGCCCTTGCAGTGGAAACTCAGAGTCTTAATAACTGGATCACCAGGGAAGTCCCTGTCCATTGAATTTTGACAAGTATATATATACCCATGCAACCACCACCATAATTAATATATGGTATGTGTGTTTACAGTTTGTTTTGCTATTTTGGTGTACAGTTCTAAGATCTGTGCAGATTTGTGTAACCATTACTGCAATTAGGACATTGAGCAGTTCCATCGGCCCCCAAAATTCCCCCGTGCTCGCTTTTGTAGTCACAGCCTTCCCTCTACCAACTTAACCTTTGGCAATCACTGATCTGCTATCTGAGCCTATGGTTTTGCCCAAGGCAATTTCTAATCATGATTACCTAGGTAGACATTTTATTAAAAATAATTGCAACCTACACCAACCTATGCCCTTAGCACAGAGAAGACAGGATGGAAAAGATGACTGAAGATATTCATCAGGACTAGCGGGGTCCCCTGGCTGCCGCTGGACTAGTTTCTGCTTGCTTGCCAAAGGAAGTCAATGACCCTGTTTACCTCCGTCAGAAAATCACACAGCAGGAGTGAGGGAATCAGCTGATTTGGCATTTTCAATGGACTTCAAAGTTGAAAAAGATCTGTGGCCTGCACTGGAAGGATGGTGAAGACGCGATAACTTCACATCCGCTAGTAGGCTGCGGTTACAATTACAGAGAAAGAACTAGATCAAGTACCAGATACAACACAGACTTTGTCTTATTGAGGTGATGTGCACATAACATAAAATTAGCTATTTCGAAGTATACAATTCGGTGACGTTGAATATACCCACAGAGTTGTGCAACCTCTACTATCAAGTTCCAAAATCTTTTCAGCACTCCAAAAGGTAACCTCGCACCCTTTAGCAGTCTTGCCCCAGGCCTAAGCAGCCACCAACCTGCTTTCTGCCTCTGTGGGTTTACCTCTTCTGGATATTTCCTGTAAGTGGAATCCCAATATACCACCTTGTGTTTCTGGCTTCTCTCACTTCGCGTAATGTTTTTGAGCATAATATAGCACATCATCACTTCCTTTCTTCTTATGGCTGAGTAATATTCCATTGTGTGGCTACACTGTTTAACTAGTCATCCATTAATGGACCACAGCATAGAACTTGCTTTTTTTAGGCTTAAACATCTCTAAAACTATTTCTGCTTCTCAGAGCTTCATTCCAATATCACCCCCAGGGTCATGCGATGAATTTTCCCATACACATTCTTATGTAATATAACAATTTTGTAAAGAAGGGATCACCCTCCGTTTTACAGATTCACAATCTGAGGCACAGAAGGATGAAGTGGCTGGATGCAGGTGGGATTCCAAGCCTATAGTCCCTCTCTCTTCATCCCTGCTGGCGTCTCTGAGTGCAGACGACTGAAAACAAAGTCCATGTGGAAAGCAAACTCCTTGTGAAGAATTTCAATGCAGTCTAAACAAATGCAGAAAATCCTTGAATTCTGTGTCCTTCCACGGGTGATGCTGAATACCCTCCATGTCTCTTTCCAGGCAGACGGCCAGCGTGCCAGGCACACAGCTCTCATCGTTTCCCTTTCTGATACCCTCTCATTACTTTTAATTGCATCTGAGTCTCTCTAGCATCTTGTATTTTGATTCCTAATCCAGGGCATTTCTCTGCCTCCCACTGATCCAGCGCCGCACTTTCCTCTCTCAGAGCTCTCCAGAGAAGTGCCCCCAGGAAAATGGAGTTGGTCTCCAGTAATGAATTCCTCTCTATAATGAATAGTATAATATCCGAGTCCCGGCATATTTACATAGCAATCTCCACACAAAAGCAACATTACAAAGGGAAGATTTTTAAAAGAATGCCATCTCAGCTCTATTTCCTATAGTACTAAGAGCACTGTGGGAATTACCCTGACAAGAAGACAAAAACCGACTTCCAGGGATGCTGGGTTAGAGACAATAGCTACACCAGCCCCATTAATGTTTAAAGTCAATGGAGCATAAAGCTGCTTTTCTCTACTTACAGGCAGGCATCATCTTACAGAGAGGAAGGAAAAAAATTTACCATTTAACTCTGCTGAAATCCATAAGACCTCCCCTAATTTTCATTCCCCTTGAAATTCTCTCTAGTAAGTGTCATCAGAATGAAAATGAGACTCCTCTCTCTCTGGGGGCAACGGCTTTCAGTTTGCATCCATAAAGTATATGAAGAGCCCTCCACAGAGATGCAGGAGGAAGTCTGCACGTTGGGAAAGGATCTGTCACCAAAACCTGCAGAACTAGTTGTGGGGTCACAGCTTGGGATCTGGGAGGCTTTGGACTGACTTCAAGCAATCCTAGGTCCCATAAGCAGGAGGCAGAATTCAGGGACCAGTCAAGTTCAAGGAAGTAATGCCTTGGGGGTACATTTTACTTAGTGGGCTGCAAGGGGGGAAATTTTACGTGAATGTATTAGCTGTTACCCTGAGGGAATGGCTGGAGTTAAGCCAGACCTCTGTTAGTAAACCACTGGACCTAATCCCACATTACTTTGGTAATGCCTGACAAAGCCTGTTCCCATTATCTCATTTGATCCTGAAAGCAATCCTCAGGGGGAGGCAGGGCCAGGATTATTTTTTTCCATTTTACAAGTGTTTTCACTTGTAAACTGATTTGCCAGAAGCCACACATCCAGAGGTGGCAGGAATTTCAGGTCTTTTTTTCAACTGATCATAATATTCCCAGTCACACCCAGACCTTGCAGCCTTCAGCTTACCCAGCAGCTGGGAGCTTATCAGGGAAGAGCTTGTATCTATAGTACCCAAACACCTCTGGCCCAGTGAAGAAATATAGCCCTGCCTGTATTCAGCTGTGCCTGCAGCCTCAGGGTGGGAGGGTGTGGCATCATATTATCTCCCCACACTAGTAACCAAAATTAATCCAGATGGATTTGAAAAAAATCAAGACACTAGGAAAATCTCAGGAAAATAGAACTGAATATTTAATAACTTTCTGGAGGCCAGACTCTAAATTTAGCATTGTAGTAAAAGTTTCAAAGGAAGGGACTTTATATAGATATGACTATTTTAAAAGTTTAAGTTTTAGTGAAAAGTAAAAAACTGCACAGGGCCAACAAAAACGGAAGAAAGAGTCACAGCAAAATATGAAAGAGAAGAGTTAGTTTCTGGTACGTAGAGGAGTTATGCAAATACAAAAAAAAAAAAAAAACTCAATAGGAAAAACTTATGAGACAACTATTCCCCCCAAAAAGAAGTACGTTGGTTAACATTTAGAAAACTCCTCTACCTGAGTAAGATCAAATACAGAAATGAGTTATCCATATCACTTACAAAACCAGAAAAAAAGTAACTATAATACTCGTGAAGGCACGGTGAATACCATATGCTTACAACATGAATGACGGGAGAATAAATTTACCCAACTGTTGGAAGGAAAGCAATTTGGTACATTTATCAGAAACCTTAAAATATCCATATCCTTTGACCTGAATTTCCATTCCTGGCAATATGTTCTTAGGAGAGAACCAACACACAAAAAATTTCTGCGCACAAAAATGTTAATCACATACTTATTTACAACAGTGAAAGAAGGTAAACAGCAAACGTTAAAAGAGTTGTTTAATAATTCATGGCACAGTCATTTAATAGAAACTTACGTAATCATTAAATGTTCTCAAAGCGCAAGCAATAACACGAACACCATTTATGGTGTAATGCTAGTGGGAAAGTGAATAACGTATACGAATGGCTGTTTGCATAACACTTTTAATAGAAAAAGGCTGGAAAAGAAAAATTCTAATATGTAAACCATGTTTGAGTTCTATGATTAGAGTTTTTTTTTTTCTATTGCCCTATATTTCTATTTAAATCTTTTTTTTTTTTTTTTAATGAACAAAGTCAGTTCTTCTTTAGCCATACGGTGGTGCGTCTTTCTCTAGCGCTGTGCCTGAGGGCCGGAAGCCTGGGCGGAGGGGGTAAGCTCATAGACCCCACCTCAGTTCGATTAGGCCCGCCAATGCGACGTCGCCCTCCCTAGCCCCAATTTCCCCAGCCCCACCCTTTCCGAGCCGGCTGATCGCAGGGCCCGCCCCTCCCCCACCACTCCGGGTTCGGGTGACTGCGGGAGCGCGGGGGTGGAGCAGGGCCGGCCCTAGCCGTGCTGACACGTGGGGAGGGAGGAAGCGTCCGAGGAGGAGGGCTTGGGTGTGTGTGTAGGTGTGTCCGTGAGTGGGAGAATCCAATACAGGCCGCCTCAAGAGTCTTCATTTTCTTGTGCTGCTGATCGGGCCGGGGAAGTACGAAGTTCTCCCCACTCCCGGAATCCCCTCCTAGGCAGACACCGAGCGCAGACACAAGAAGGCTCCGGCTGCGTCCCTGCCCTTCCCGCGACTGCTCGCGCCGGGCCGCCTCCTCGCGTTTCCCCCCCTTCCCGGCGCGGTGGTAGGGCCCGGCGGCGACGTCACCCATTGTTTACAAATCAACCTGAGCCAGTAGGATTCCGGCTCGCGCGGCTGCAGGCGCGCGGCGCGAGTGCCTGGCGGGCTCCGGTTACCTCCTCGGCCTCGGCTTTGGCCTCAGCACCGCGCCCGGCTCCGCCACGGCACACCGAGCCCCCGGGACAGCCGAGCCGCCAGCGACTCCCGCACAGCTCCGGGTGCCGGCGCGGGGGGCCATGCCGTGCCGGAGGGAGGAGGAAGAGGAAGCCGGAGAGGAAGAGGAGGAGGAGGAGGACAGCATCCTACTGCTGGAACAGTCGGTGACTGTGGGCGGCTCGGTTGAGGTAGACCGGCTGGTGGCCCAGATCGGCGAGACGCTGCAGCTGGACGCGGCGCAGGACCGCCCTGCCTCCGCGTGTGCGCCCCCGGGGCCGCCACTGCAGCCCCCGCGGCCCCCGGCGGCGGTGAGAGCGGACAAGGCCCGCGCCCCAGCGCAGCCGCTGCTTCTACCGGCCGTGTCGGTCGAGGCTGGGGGCCCGGCGCCCTCGGGGGCCTTGCGCTGCGCCCTCGGGGACCGCGGCCGCGTGCGGGGCCGGGCTGCGCCCTACTTTGTGGCGGAGCTCGCCACTGGAGCCAGTACATTACCCGGGCCGTGCCGGCGAGGATGGCTGCGGGGCGCTGTCACCTCCCGCCGCTTGCCACAGCGACGGTGGCCCCCAGCTGGGGCGCGCGCCAACGACGACGACCCGCACCGGCTTCTGCAGCAGTTGGTGCTCTCGGGGAACCTCATCAAGGAGGCCGTGCGGAGGCTCCAGCGAGCAGTCGCCGCGGTGGCAGCCACAGGCCCCGCGGGTCCCGCCGGACCGGGGGCCAGCCGCAGCCGACCAGATCCTGTCTCCCTTCAACCCTCCGGCGCTTTGCACTGACCCAGGGCCCCTGGAGGAAGGAAAAGAAGCTGCTGCGCGGACCCTACGGCGTCCTACTTACCCCAACCTTGAGCTGAAGCCGCCGTTGCCGTTCTTGGAGCGATCGCCTAGACTGCAAGGAGGCGCGTGGGGAGAGACCTCAAGCCGAGAAGTTAGTGGCCCCGGCGAGGCTGTCGGAGAAAACTTGAGCGTGGAGAAATACGCGGGCCTGGGCGCGTTCGTGTCGCGTGAGAATTAACCTCGGCCCCAGGGACCTGGGACAAAACTGGGAGACTATGGCAGCTATTTGCATCAACTTGTACCTGACTTAACCCTTGGGGATGTCGTGTGCTAGGATTGTTTAAAGATTCGGCTTCAAGGGGCGAGAATCATGAGGGCTTTATAACAATACTTGAAAACTGATGACTCGAATACATTTTCTTTATTTTCCGGTGGAGGAGCTTAGTGAAAATGGTGCTACAATCGCTGTGCAAAGAAATTCCAGAGAAAAGAATGTAAAAGCTTGGTGGTGGGTGGGTGGGTTGGGATGCCAGCCCCCTTACTCTCCCATCCTCATCCGGTGACTGACTGACGTGGGAGATGGGAACTCCAGTTGTCTGGGGCAGGGAGGTGGAGAATTTTGAAGGTGGGTCGACTTGGATGTGGACTTTTAAATGCCTTGACCTTGCCACCTGTGATTCAAGGTCATGGTGTGCTGTAGGTGGAAGACTGTGGGGTTCCTGGGAAAGCTAACTCACCCCTGTGTCTGTCTTTTCTTTTGTTCCAAGAAGAGTCCTGTTTATGCTTTGCTACCTCTTGGAGCGGACATACAGATGTAAGGAGAATTACTTGTTTTTTTCCGTGCTTTCTTTCTATCCAGAACTCCTCCTGCGAGGCCACTCTTAGCCATGCCCTGAGTTTTCTCAGAGACAGTCATAAACAATCCTTGAGTCTCTCCTGTCCTCCTGCTTGGCCTTTCTTCTTCCACCCTTTCTGATGTGCACTGCATGGATGAGACCCTGGCTGTTTGTCTGCTCTATTTTGGCCCTCCGTGGAGCCATGAGCCTGAGTCTCTGAGGGTCCTCGCCTCTCTGTTTCCTCTAGGCACCAGCTTTTTGTGAGTGACAGAAACCGTGTTTTAAATGTGACTCTCCAAGAGGAGAAACTGCTGGCTTTACCCATATGAAACTTAGGAAACTTGAGGGCGCTTTAAATAAGGTGCCACCTCCAAACTTTAAGGGAGCTAAACTAACTTTTTTAAAAAAGATTCAATGGCTTGCTCATCCTTCAGATGTAGCTGTTGACGTACACTTCGCACCGGAGTGTCTGAAATTGTGGTGGTCCTGATTTCTAGGATTTCTTGATTAAAATGTCTGCTGAATAAATTGGGTTTTTGTTTTGGAGCATGGTTTGGCTTTTTGGTGGAAGGCGGGGGGAAAGAAAAGCACATAGGTGACACCTTTCCTAATGAAGTTATAATGGAGAGGGCCCTTGGGGGGGTCGAGGTGGGAGGTGGAGACTGGTGGAGCTGCAGTCCAAGAGTGCTTCTGGGTCGATAATTCACAAGACACAAAAATTCAGTCCAGGTTTTAGAAAACATGCTAGGTGGGCTTTCAACTCCTTTTGTGGAATCAAAACATAGTCCAGAAACTTTCTAGGCTGGAGGGAGGACAGAGGCCAAGTGATTTGCTGTACCTGAAAGAGGGTGGAGGAAGGTGAGTTTTCTGAATTTTTTGTGTTTGAAGAATGGGGAGGGTATAGACAGAGCCTCACTATTTTCATCTTTGAGACTTGACTCAGTCTTGAGCTGTGACCTAGAGAATTCTGACAATAGGGTTTTATAGCAATGTCCTTGGTAGTTGGTGTGGTTTGAGCAGGCAGAGTTCAATTCATGAAAGTGGCCCTCCTGGATCCCCTGCTCTCCATCCCATCTTCCCCTGGCATGGGCCCCCTACCCCCAAGAAAGCCTTACTTGGTACAGCCCAGCTCTGCTAACTCGCCCCAGGGGCACCTGTCCTGCCCAGCATTTCCCACATGGGCTGCAGGGGAAGGCTAGTGCTCAGTGACTCAGTTTGACTCAGCCCTGCTGCTCGCCATGTGTGTCATACCAGGTAAGTGACAGCTCTGCATTTTTCTTCTCTCATTTATAAAACAGTACTGCTAAGTGTAATGAGGACCTGAGATGTCTGGAACACTTAAGGGCTGAAAAAATGATAACTGTTGATTCTTATCACCACTGCACCTTCTTCTTTCAGCAGGCCCCTGTTTGTCTCTTCAATGTCCTCCACATGTCCTAACACTTAAGACACCCCTTAAAAAAAAAAAAAAAAAAAAAAGACACCCCTTGATCTCCACTGTGATCATTGCCACCTCTTTTGCTTCCGTATTTTTTAAGTCCCTTTTCCTGAACGCCTTCTAGAAGGCCACCTCCACACACCTTCCAAATGATCTGTCTCTGCTATTATCATTACGGGGGTTGGGACTTGACACATGTGCCAGGTACTGTTCGTTACGTCACGGCTTTATTATTCGTTATGATGTAGGCACTATTTTCTCCATTTTATAAATGAAGACACTGAGGTCCAGGAGATTAAGTGATTTGCTGAAGTCACCACCTTTTAATAAGGAGCTGGGGTTTGAACCTAGGCACTCTGGCTCTAGGTTCTCCTGCTGTCCTTAATCAGGGCGTCCAGTCATGCGGTGTACTACCTCCACAAGATGTTTTTGACGGCATTTTCTCCCATGTTGGATTTATTAAATTCTTAAGAGCCTTGAGAATTTAAGCCTTAAGAACCTTGACCCAATAAATACCTCAACCCTGCAGCATCACCATTCTCACAGAGTTTTCTTGCAGGCCAGCCACATACATGCAAGGCGCTAGGGATCTGGGATGATGCAAGGTTTCAGACATCCTGGAAAAGCCTGCAAACAGGTTTGGGGCTGAGACCTTCACATAAGTTAATAGGAATTGCGTTAAGAGAGGCACAGATAACCAATGGTAAATGGCTGCTCTTTTTAGAACCTTCTGTCTTCTGTAAGATGAGGGCATAAGGCCAAGATGGTGAGGTCTCACCCAATGCAACTGTCTTCTGCATCTGCAGCATGGCCTGGAATGAAGTTAGACTGGTGACTGGACCAAAGGACCTGAACATCTGCAGGCCCTGACAAAGCAAGGTAGAGAAGGAAACCGCCCCATTCATGCAGAACTCTGCCAGGGACCTTTAACAAGATGGCCCTTCACTGTTGACACTGGGGAGAGGTAGGAATCGGGGGTGGTAGAACAGAATCTGAACTCATGGCTCTTAAGTCAAATCTCTTAACCTCCTTTCTGAGCCTACCCACACTTTTCCTCCTGAACCTCAGCCCCAGCTACTGATCAACCATTTGCAAAGGCTGTAGAGAGCTGAGTCCTGGCTCTGGGCCTGGGAAAGGGTCTCTGTGCAAAGGAGGCAATGGCCGTTTCACGTGTTGCAGCTTGGGCTAGCCCATTCCTAGTACTTGGCCCAGGGGTGATTGTGGCTGGCATATTCCCAGTCCCTAGGAATAGGTAGAACTAAGGACATGGACATGGGGCAGAGCTGAGACAATTCTATCTGCTCAAGGAGCCGAGGCCTAGGTTTCCCTGGTAACATTCTGCAAATCTTGAGTCCAGAAGGACAAGGGCAATAGGGAAGTTGTAAGAAGCTGGTTGTGTGAGTGTGTGGTGGGGGGTTGGGGTTGATTAGGTGTTTCATGTGGGAAGTTACAGCAACAGCAGCCCGCTGCCTCATCTATGATTAGGAGTTGGAAGAGCGATCAGGGCTGAAGATAAAAACTAGGTGCTTAGTGCTAGGATGGGTGGATGGAGCCTGGGAGACACTGTCGGTTGGGAAGGAAGAACACCAACCAGTATACATAGCACTTACCAAGTGCCAGACTCTGTTCTAAGCACTTTACAAAGATGAAGAGTAGAACCTAGAGGCCAAGGGAGGCTAAAGGGTGAACTGTAAGGGATAGTTGGGTGTGTGTTATCTGCATACATGCACAGGTGCACACACAGAAACACATGCAGAGCTATAGGTACGTGATCTCTATATACCTTCCATGGTCAGGTCCAGAGTATGTGGAATCAGATCTTGCTCAGTGGCCTTCACTATCTTTCTTTAATCCTGAAGTTATTCCACTTCTCCTTATCAGCACCATTAAGCAGTGTGTTTTGAACATCTACACTGTGAATCCTTGCCCTGCTTAACCCTGCTGAAGAGAAGTCCTATTTATGGTGAATTTGGAGAAAGGTGGTGATGTCTCTGGTGTCAGGGGAAGATTTTCAGGAAAACCTTGGAAACCGAATCTAATTCAGACAGTAAAACAGAAATGGGCAAAAGGTAGGGCAAAGGTAACAAGGTGATAACCAGCTTGTCATTCTTTTTTAACCCACCCAAATCAATAAGTCAAACAAACTCCCTGAACAGCCTATCAATGGGGGGTGGTGAATTTTACCTCCTGTGAGTCAGTTGAGGAGGGGGAGTAGTTAATAAGCTCCTTGATATCAGATTTAGATTTCATTCTGCTGTAGAGTATGGTACAGAGAAGAAAGACTCGTTCACACAAAAACATATCCAGTTTCAACAGCCAACTGGTCCCCAGCCTCTCTGTGGTAGGATAGTGTGTGACTTAGAGTGCTATCACAGGGGACATCCTCCTCTAAGGTCCCCTAAGCCCTGCTCTTCAAACCTATGCAGACTGAGCACCCCATCCCTTCCTATCTCCTTTAGAAGCCTCATCCTTTATAGCGTCTTCCCTTTAGTTCCTTCCTTTCCATGTCCTCTATCTGCATTTGGACGAGTGCAGGTCTTCCCTGCTTTAGCAAACCTTCCCTTGATTCTCATTTCCCTTTTTAGTTGCTGTCTGTCTTACTTCATCCTCTCCAAACTCCAGACACCACAATTCGTCGTCTGTGCTCCAAGCACTCTCTTAGCCTCCACAAGTCTGTTGAAATTGCCCATTTGTTTGCTTTGCAAATATTTACTGAATGCCAATACCCAGGTGTTGTTACTAAATGCAGCTATGTTTCAGGCAGTGGCCTAAACATTTTTACTATCATTAACTCAATGAATCCTCCCACCCCAATGAGGCAGGGACTTTATTATTATCAGACTTGGAGGTGAGAGAGGTGAAGTAATCTGCCCATGATCACAAGAAGGAGCTTTAAAAAAAACAAAACAAAACTAGGATTGTGACCCAGGCAGAGACTTCATTTTAACAGCTACCTGCTACTGTGCTGAAGGCTATGCGTTTTCTTTCTGAAATGTGTCCCTTCTTGTCTTTTCCTTTCTCTCTGAGCCCAGACCCTTATCTCTTGTTGCCTGGATGCTATATAGGCATCCAACCGACAGTAAAGGCTCCCTCTCCACCCCAGTCCTTCCCCCACATTGTGTCGCCTGATAATCTGCCTGAAACTTGTCAGTCCTGCTGTCAAAGAATAAAATAATCTCTTTGGAAAAAGAAGACATTCACATATGAGCCCCTGAGATAACCCTATAATGACAGTAAATAAAATGAAGAGTGAGAACAAGATGAACTTGAAGATCACCCCCTGTTGAAGACATTGCCTTTTTCTCAGTACAAATTGTAGGTGGGAGTGGACAGGGCAGGCACGAAGACCTTCAGCTGAGCGCTGAATTTGAATTAGAAGGGTTTCTGATAGGAATGGTTGGGAAGATCCTCTGAAGAAGGGAAGGGTTATCCACTCCAGTAGTCTTGCCATGGAGAGTCCCATGGACAGAGGAGCCTGGCAGGCTACAGTCCATGGGATCACAAAGATTTGGGCACAGCGGAGCGACTCACACTTTCACTGATGGGAATGGAGGATTTAAGCATCTGTGTCCTCCAGATGCTCTGCCCACAAACCCTTTCCTTTGTTAACATTCCCTACTGCCCCTACTGTACAGGTCTCAGTCCTGAGCTGTTTTCAAGTTTCCATTTGAAGAAGACCTCCACCCTCTTCCGATTAAATCTCTTCTAGGCAATGGCAACCCACTCCAGTACTCTCGCCTGGAAAATCCCATGGACGGAAGAGCCTGGTAGGCTGCAGTCCATGGGGTCGCTAAGAGTCAGACACGACTGAGTGACTTCACTTTCACTTTTCCTTCCATGCATTGAGTAGGAAATGGCAATCCACTCCAGTGTTCTTGCCTGGAGAATCCCAGGGACGGGGGAGGCTGGTGGGCTGCCATCTATGGGGTTGCACAGAGTCGGACATGACTGAAGTGACTTAGCAGCAGCAGCAGCAGCAGCAGCAGCAGACAAGTATTCCCTTCCTTACCCTGCCCCAGTTTCAATCCCTGGATTGGGAAGATCCCCTGGAGAAAGAAATGGCAACCCACTCCAGTCTTCTTGGCTGGGAAATCCCATGGACAGAGGAGCTTGGCAAGCTACTGTCCGCAGGGATGCAGAGTCAGACACAACTGAATGACTAAACCTACCCACCTACCTACCTACACTTCCTTTAGCACTTTATGCAACAGGAGTGCATGTTTAAGAAACGTCTTATCCTCGGATTAGATCAATGCCTTTGAAGAAACAGATTGAAGAAGTCACTGAGAGGCAAGATTTTTCCACAAAAGACTTAAAGTAGTAATCTTAATGGAGTAGCTTCCAGGAATGATGTTTTGCTATTAGAGTGAAATTAGAGATCTAATTTCAGTTCTTCAAGGCAGGGGCTATTTTTTTTTTTTTTTTTTTTTACTTTTATTTATTTGGCTGCACTGGGTCTTAGTTGCAGCACACCAGATCTTTTAGTTGCAGCACATGGGATCTAGTTCCCTGACCAGGGATCGAACTCAGGCTCCCTGCATTGGGAGTGTGGAGTCTTAGCCACTGGACCATCAGGGACATCCCAGTGTAGGTGCTCTTCTTACCCCATTATGCATATGAGTTAATGGAGATGACTGAGGTTAAGGATCCTGTCTGAAATCACACCCTAGCAATGCAGAGCTGCCTGCACAGCCCACACTCTTATCTATTACACCTCCTGGGAAACACTGTTATGGGCAGGTCATTTGTTCTGTCTTCAGTTATGGTCGGAAAACCAGGAGGAAGCGCTGCATGGGAGAGTTTTGCTGCTTTGCCTGCACCAGTGTCCTCAGTGTTCAAATGGAGTGTACCTCAGAGGGGAAACCTCTCTGTGCTTCCATCTCTAAATGAGGCTGTAGCACTAGACCACTGAACGCTGAGCTCTGCCGGGGCTGACATTCTGTGATTACTGAGCATTGTGGAAGGGTGTGTGTGGTGGGGAGCTAATTGAGTGAGTTAGTAATTTGGTTGCCAGGGTAACTCTTTCCTGATTGGAAGGAAGGGATCACAGGGTTTGACACAGACTTTGCTGGATAGGAAAGTGGTGTCTGATGTACTCTCCATGTTTCTGCTTCTGAGCTGGAAAAGGAAAGAGCAAAAAAATGGTAAAATTGAATTCAAATATTGTAGCATTTATACCTAATTTAGAATGAAATCTTGGGGTGGCAGACTTTGGAGTTATTTGTGAAGTATGGCTTTCTTTTCTCCAAGTCACTTATTTGTCAATTTCTGTGTTTTAGTTTATTTAGTATTTTTTTTTTCATTGAGTTTATAGCTTTGGTCTTTTATCTTACCCAGGCTGTTTTCTGTGGACAGCCGTCTTCATAGGATGCTGAACGTGAGAAAATGGTTACCGCATACCTAGCTTTCCCTAGCTCAGCCTAGGTATCTGGGGCATGGTTTTCCATGATTCCAATGGCAGGATCATCACGTTGGACAGCTGCAGGGGTGTCATCACATTATTGTATATGTAAGTAGTTGCGCAGTGAACAGTATCGGACTGTGTGTGATAGCATCAGGCTATTGGAAAGAGGACTGAACTGGGAACCCAAAGACCTGGTTTCTAGATTCTGTCAGATATTGGACTTTGTAAATGACTTTCTAGGTCATTCTGCCTTGCCCCCTTCCAACTATTTTTCCACCTATGCCACTCAGTCGTGTCTGACTCTTTGTGACCCCATGGACTGTAACCTGTCAGGCTCCTCTGTCCATGGGATTTCCTAGGCAAGAAGAATACTGGAGTGAGTTGCCAATTTCCTTCTCCAGCGGATCTTCCTGACCCAGAGATTGAACCCGAGTCTCTTGCATCTCCTGTATTGGCAGGCGGATTCTTTACCGCTGTGCCACCTGGGAAGCCCCTTTCTACGTATAAAATGGTCTAATTTTTTAAAATTATGTAAACCCTGACTTATCCCCAGAAAGGTCTTGGGGGTGACTAGTAAGACCTTGCAGCATTTTAAAAAATGGACAGTGACAGTTATAGGGTTGTAGTGCAGTTAAGGCTTCCCCAGTAGCTCAGCTGGTAAAGAATTCGCCTACAAAGTAAGAGACCCCAGTTCAATTCCTGGGTTGGGAAGATCCCCTGGAGAAGGGATAGGGCTACCCACTCCAGTATCCTTGGGCTTCTCTGGTGGTTCAGACAGTAAAGAATCTGCCTGCAATGCAGGAGACCTGGGTTCAATCCCTGGGTTGGGAAGATCCCCTGGAGGAGGGCATGGCAACCCACTCCAGTATTCTTGCCTAGAGAATCCCCATGGACCGAGGAGGCAGGCAGGCTACAGCCCATGGGGTCACAGAGACAGATAGACTGAGCCACTAAGCACAGTGCAGTTAAAGTACCTCATGGTAGGCATTAGTTTTCTCCAGTACTCCTTTTTGAAGAAGGGGATTGTATTACATGAACCCTATAGTTGAATCTAGCCTTAACCATCTTTACAAGAAGCCAGCATGGTTTGGGCAGTGGTATTGAATCATGGCCAACTTGACCCTGGATTGCTCCTAACTCTGACCTCCAAGAATACCACCCATGTTAAGAAGCAAGGACCTTAGGGCTTCTCCAATGCCAGGGGAAGTTGACCGATGATCAGTTTCCTCTTGCTCAGTGCCTGGAGGTGATAGCCCACTGCATTATTGGAGCCCGCCCCCCATCCCTCTTCAGTTTGTATTAGAGCCTCCAGAGTCACCATTCTCTTGCTGGGTAGCACAGGACTGACTCCCCCACAGCCCTTCCTGGGGAGGTTGAGGGAGATGGCTGCCTTGGTGTACTCTGCAGTTACCATTAGGGTCTGTGTGTGCATTTGGAGGGAGAGAATGAGGAGGTATAAACAATAGGCATTGAGTCCAAAAGGGAGTTAGGAAATCAGGGTTCTAAATCATGTAGCATTCTATCCAGAAAGCACTCTTCGGATCACAGCGTGCCCTTGTTTCATGACAAACCAAGGACGCAGTCGATTGGCTACCAAGGGACAGTCCTGGGAAGGAAGGGGTAGGGACTAGACTATTTTATCTCCAGGATGTGCCAGTCACAAGGAACTCGTTTTCTTATCATCTCATTTTTCATCTGTTATACAAATGGGGCAACTGAAGTCCATAGAGGTTAAGCAACTTGTCCAAGGTCCCCATTTAATAAGGGGACTTGAACTCTGGATGCCCTGTTGTCCAGCATGGCTTCTTCCCGGAGGAAACAGACTGAAGTAACTGAGAACGGGAGGGATAGAGATGGGCTGCTGGGGAGAAACTGTGAGTAAATGTGCCAAGGGCAAAGAGAGGAGTCCCTTCATACCCCTCCCCCCCCCCCCCCCCCCCCCCCCCCGCTCCCCCAGGCAGCTTTCCCACTACACCTTTGCACCCTGAGTACCCCCTAACCAAGAGCTGACCCCAGCTCTTAAAGGGCCACCTTGTGGAACAAGTCCACTTAATGACCACAGTAGAAAGAAAAAAGCGATAAGCTTTCCAATCTGCAGTGACTGACTGATCTGATGTCCTTTGCTAATACAGTCAGGGGCAGCTTCTCCAGCACTGACTAGTAATCCAGAAGCTCTAAGGTTTTAGTGAATGGGACTGGTCCAAATCCTGACCTCACTTTCATTTAATTTCATGCCAGCACCAATACACACCCAGCCGGCGCAGACCCTAACTAGGGAGCTGCTCAGACACAAAGGCACTCTAATTACCATCCACAAGCCAGGCCTGACAAGGATTTCAAGTGTTTTCATGTTTATGGAGATCAGAGAAATGTGTTCTGTGCATCTTTCCCACCGCCGCCAAGTATAAAATAAAACCAAACAAAAAACCCAACACATTTATTAAAAACAGATATTTCAGTTAAGTTAACATCCTATAATCAGGATAGCCACAATTCCAGACACTCCGGTGCGAAGTGTAGGTATGTCAATAGCCACATCTGGATGACGAACATGCCATTGAATCTTATAAAACTAAAACATCAATAATACCGTCTTAGAGCCTTTAGACTGCGTTAACATTATGTTACGAGCACTTCACCAGGTTCACAATGGCAAATTCTGCAGCTTCTCCATTCGGAGGGTCACATTTTTTTACTCGGTTTCCTTCACTTACAAAGGCAAGCTGGCATGGCTTGGGGGAGGGGCAGAGGGAGGAAATCAACTCCATCTATCCAGGGAATTGCAGCTGTTATTGCAAATGGCCCCGGAGAGCCCATTATAAGCTGCTGCGCTAGGCTGTGTGTCCCTGGAGTGCCCCATCACGTGGTGTCTCCCAGCCCCCAGCCTGGGCCCCCAGGAGCGGCAGCGCCACCAGCTAGAGTTGGACAGCAGAGCGGAGGGGAAGAGGAGGGACTCGAGGCCACTTCTCCGGGCAGTTTCCGTCAAAGCCCGGGGCGCGGCCGCCCGCAGGAGGCACCGGCGCCTAGCACGTCGCCACCTCCCTCAACCCGCGGTGGCAGCGGTGCCCGTGTCCTCAGGAGACTCCAGCACTTGCAAAACACCGCGTACTACTCCCAGTACAGGCAGAACCGGGTGACTCTGCCCTGCTAGAGCCCCGCAATCTCGTTTGCGCCCAGGAAATGGTGACCTTGAACCCGAGGAGGGGCGGACAGACTGTGAAAATACACATTTAAGAGGACCGCGGGTTCACTCCGCGCGCTCATCTTTCCCCAGGACCTCTCACCCCCACGTCCAATTAGCATCCCGGGCGCTCCGCCTTCCCCCGCTGCTCTGAGAAACGCAGACAGTTGCAAAGCTGGTGGGGGTGGGGGTGTGCAGAGAAAAGGTTACTTCTGTTCAGTTCTCCAAAATGTCCTTTCACGGTGCCGCGTGTTTTATACTAAGAACAAGCACCTCAAAACACACGAGATACGTTTGTTTTTTTTTTAAAGTGTCGTAAAATTTCAAGTCTGGCAGTTTGAGGTACTCCCTTAAATGATCTACAAATGTTCCCCTCTCTTAAAGTGAATCAGGAACCAGCCTTGGAAAGGTAAAGCAAGTAACTGGGATCATCCTTGTCCTTTGGGCGCTCCGCGATCCTGAGAAGCTTGGACTCCGGCCACATGGTTGCCAGGTTGGAGGACCCCAGAGGCTGCGTGGAACTGCACGCTGCGCCACCAGGGCTGGTCACACCAATGAGGAGTCCTACTGACTGCGAGCTTGGGGTACACTTTGTAATCTTCCTTCAGTGGGACCAACGAAGTCAACCACGTCGGGGCCCTAGACCTCAGTTCCCGCGAACACATTCTCAATTTTTCGATTCCTAATCTTCATATAAGGTATTTTCCCGTTTCCAGAAGTGCGACTTCACCAGTTTGAGTAGAGATATAGCCCTCAGGGGAACCCCTTGCCCTTCAGGCAGAGAGAGGCTCGCGCAGTGGCCACTCTCCAGGTGTTAGCTGCCGGGGACTAGAACGCTGTCGCCTGTTCTGAGCTGCGCCCTCCTCCCGGACGCGCCGGGGTCGCTGCAGGCCGCGCGAGGGCTGCGGGGCGAAGGGGGTTCATGCACTGGGGCCGACAGAGGGCCCAGGAGCTGGCGCTGGGGGAGCTTTGCGTGCAATTGCAGCCGTCGCGAATGGAGCCTCCGCACGGCCTCCTTGATGAGGTTCCCCGAGAGCACGAGCTGCTGCAGGAGCCGGTGCGGGTCGTCGTCGCCGTTGCGGGCTGGAGGCTGTAGCCCGCGTCGGTGCTGGAGGCGGCGGGAGGCAGCGGCGTCCCGCAGCCAACCTCGCCGGCAAGGGCCCGACAGGGGCTGCGGGGAACCCCGTTTGTCTGCTCCCAAAGGCCCATCAAGGCTGGGCTGAGGGGGCAATGGGGACAGCGCGGTGGGGCCTGCGGCGAGCTCCGCCACAAAGTAGGGCGCAGCCCGGCCCCGCACGCGGCCGCGGTCTCCAAGGGCGCAGCGCAAGGCCCCCAGGGGCGCCGGGCCCCCAGCCTCGATCGACGCGGCCGGTAGAAGCAGCGGCTGCGCTGGGGCGCGGGCCTTGTCCGCTCTCACCGCCGCCGGGGACCGCGGGGGCTGCAGTGGCGGCCCCGGGGGCGCACACGCGGAGGCAGGGCGGTCCTGCGCCGCGTCCAGCTGCAGCGTCTCGCCGATCTGGGCCACCAGCCGGTCCACCTCAACCGAGCCGCCCACAGTCACCGACTGTTCCAGCAGTAGGAAGCTGTCCTCCTCCTCCTCTTCCTCGCCGGCTTCCTCTTCCTCCTCTCTCCGGCACGGCATGGCCCCCCGCGCCGGCACCCGGAGCTGTGCGGGAGTCGCTGGCGGCTCGGCTGTCCCGGGGGCTCGGTGGGCCGCGGCGGAACCGGGCGCGGTGCCGAGGCCGAAGCCGGAGCCCGGGCGGACGCGGAAGCCGGAGCCCGCCAGGCACTCGCGCCGCGCGCCTGCAGCCGCGGGAGCCGGAATCCTACCGGCTCGGGTTGATTTGTAAACAATGGGTGACGTCGCCGCCGGGCCCTACCACTGCGCCGGGGAGGGGTGCTCCGTACATTTGGGGGCCGGGGCAACCTCTGGGCAAGAGTCCTGGGTGAAGCCTTGCTGCCTCTGAGCTTTACATCTCTGAATGCTGTCTGCGGTGGGAACTGGGGAGCCGATCTTCGCTCTCTGAGCCTGGCATGATTGACATTTCCAGAAGATGGACACCGGCGTGGCCTCTGTTGGTTTCTTCCACACACAAGCACAGACACTTACACCCACACACCCACACACTTCTCTAGGCGCGTCAACTTGTCTGGTTTTGGCATTTATGCTTTTGAGGTTAGGGATGCCGGCATTTGGGAAGTGATGGCAGCGTGAGTGAGGCAAGTAATGGAGAGAAGGCGTCAGGCTAGGGATCTGTCTGGAGATTAGGGAAACGAGGCTGACAGATGAAAAGGAAGAAGGGGACCCTGTGGTGCGATGGGGGTGGCGGATTGGAAATTGGCAAAGAAAAGCCACTGATTAATGTTGTTTTGATCGGGAGCGTGGGTATGTGGGGACCTGGACAGAGACTGTAGAGGAGGTTGCTCGTCTTGGGAGGAGCGGCGAGCTAGAAAGTTCTTTTAAGAGTGACTCAACCCAGTAGGGGAGTATCCTTTCTGAGGTGGGTAGCAGGAGAGGAAAATAGTCAGCTATTTGGATGGAAATGGAGACAGGGCCATGGTAACCCTCCAAGATATCCTGGTTGGTTTAATGATTAACCAAGACTTCATTTTTTAAAAGAGAGATAGAAAACGATTCTTTATCATCGTATTGTTTGGAGTTTTAAAACCTGTAAAAATCCCAAAACCCCTCAGGCCTAACTTCTGAACATTGGGGAGGGATAGTAACAGGGTGATTGAAATATTCCAAAAAGGGATTATGGTAATGGTTACACAATTCGGTAAATTTTCTAAAAATCATTTATTTTTAAAAATTTTATTTTTAATTTAATCATTGACTCAATGGACATGAGTTTGAGCAAATTCCAGGAGATAGTGAAGGACAGGGAACCCTGTCCTGGAGTTCATGGAGTGTTCTGGAGTTCATGGGGTTGCAACGAGTTGGACGTAACTTAGCGACTGAACAATATCTTATTGAAGAATAATTGCTCTACAATATTGTGTTGGTTTCTACTACACATCAACATGAGTCATCCATAGATATACATATGTCCCTTCCCTCTTGAACCTCCCTCCCACTTCCCACCCTATCTCACTGCTCTAGATTATCACAGAGTGATTTGAGTTCCTTGAGTCCTACAGCGAATTCCCAATGGCTGTTTTATATATGGTAATGTATATGTTTTCATGCTACTCTCTCCATTCGTCCCACTCTCTCCTTCCTCCATGTGTCCAAAGTCTGTTCTCTATGTATGCGTTTCCATTGCTGCCCTACAAATAGATTCATCAGTACTATTTTTCTAGATTCCATATGTATGTGTTAATATACAATATTTATTTTTCTCTTTCTGACTTACTTTACTTTTTATAATAGGCTTTAGGTTCGTGCACCTCATTAGAATGGACTCAAATGCATTCCTTTTTATAGGTGAGTAATATTCCATTGTGTGTATGTGCCACAACTTCATTCGTCTGTCAGTGGACATCTAGATTGCTTCTATGTTGCTTCTATGTCCTAGCTATTGTTAATAGTGCTGCAATGAATGTTGGGGTACATGTATGTTTTTCAGTTATGGTTTCCTCAGGATATATACCCAGTAGTGGGATTGCTGGGTCATCTGGTAGTTTTATTCCTAGTCTTTTAAGGAATCTCCGTACTGTTCTATTAGTGGCTGTATCAATTTTCACTCCCACCAAAAGTGCAAGAGGTTTCTGTTTTCTCCACACCCTCTTCAGCTTTTATGGTTTGTAGACTTTTAAATGATGGCCATTCTGACCGGCGTGAGGTGATACCTCATTGTGGTTTTGATTTGCATTTCTCTAATAATGAGTGATGCTGAGCATCTTTTCATGTGTTTATTAGCCATCTGTGTGTCTTTGGAGAAATGTCTGTTTAGGTCTTCTGCCCACTTTTTGAATAGGTTGTTTGTTTTTCTGGCATTGAGTTGCATGAGCTGCTTGTATATTTTGGAGATTAATCCTTTGTCAATTGTTTCCTTTGCTATTATTTTCTCCCATTCTGAGGGTAAAAACTCATTTAAATGAGAGAGTTTTTTGCATGTAAATTACATGTCAATAAAGCTGTTTTAACAATTAGCCACAAAGTACACACATACAAACACAGAAGCCAGGCAGTAGAGAACTACTTTAAAATATGGAGCAGGAGACTAGCATTATTTGGAAAAAAACTGGAGCCTGGGAATCCAGGTAAGTAGAAACAAGGGTCTTTGTGGGCAGTTCCAAGATGATAATAAAAGGAGCAAACCTTTAAGGAGGAGTGGGATGGAGGGAAGAGGTGGGAAGTTGTTAAAAAAGAGTTGGGCTTATTTTTGTCAAGTTTGGAGGGAAGAATGTGAGAATAAAGGAAGAGGCAGTATGAAGAAAGCAAATGAATTTTTAAATCTTGGAATTCTGGACTTCTACAGGACGTCTTAAAAATCATCACCTTATTTTAGTGGATTCCTTAGGATTTTCTGTATACAAGATCATATCATCTGCAGACAGATGAAGGTTTATTTCTTTCTAATCTGGATGGCTTTTGTTTTTCCTGCCTAATTCTCTGGCTGAAACCTCTAGAACAAGGTTGAAGAGAAGTGGTGAGGGCAGACATCCTTGTCTTGTCCCTGATCTTAAAGGAAAGTATTCAGTCTTTTACTATTAAATATGATGTTGGCTTTGCTGCTACTGCTAAGTCACTTCAGTCGTGTCCGACTCTGTGCGACCCCATAGACGGCAGCCCATCAGGCTCCCCCGTCCCTGGGATTCTCCAGGCAAGAACACTGGAGTGGGTTGCCATTTCCTTCTCCAATGCATGAAAGTGAAAAGTGAAAGTGAAGTCGCTTAGTCGTCTCTGACTCTTCGAGACCCCATGGACTGCAGCCTACCAGGCTCCTCCGTCCATGGGATTTTCCAGGCAAGAGTTCTAGAGTGGGGTGCCATCGCCTTCTCTGGATGTTGGCTCTAGGTTTTCATAAATGGCCTTTTGTCAGGTTGGGGATGTTCCCTTCTTTTTCTCATTTGTTGAGCGTTTTTTATTATGAATGGGTCATTTCTCTTTACTTGAGTTATAATTGACGTATACCTTATGTAAATTGAAGACATTACCTCATTTATAATCATTAGTCATTTGAGAGTGGTCAGCGCAGCCAGTTATTAGCTATAATATTCTGAACTTAATTAAAATTTTAAAATGAAAATAATTAGCAGCAGTTTAGAATTTTTGTTTTGATTTTTTTGGTTCAAAATATTGTGAGTCTCATGCATCGTTCTGTATGTGAAAATGGTACAACCACTTTGAGAAAAGGTCTGGCAGTTTCTTACAAAACTAAACATACCCCTGCCCTATGATATAACTCTAAAGCTAGATATTTACCTAAGAGAAATGAAATCATAGGTCCATGTCAAGGCCTATAGCCAGATGAATATAGCAGCTTTATTCATAAAAGCCATAAATTGGAAAGTGCATAAGTGATTTATCAACAGGCAAATGGATAAACCATAGCACATTCACATGATGATGGTGACAAAATAGTCTTCAGTAACAAAGAGGGCTGGAGTATCGCTACAGGCAGTAACATGAATGAACCTCAAAAACAGTATGGTAGTTGGACTTCCCTGGTGGTCCAGTGGCTAAGATGCCATGCTCCCAATGCAGGGGGTCCTGGGTTTGATCTTTGGTTAGGGAACTAGATTCCACATACCACAACTAAAGATTCTGCAAGCCACAGTGAAGACTGAAGATCCTGAGTGCTGCAACCAAGATCTGGTGCAGCCAAATAAATAAATGTTTAAAAAACAAAAACAGTATGTTAACTGAAAGAAGCCAGACAAAAAAGACCATATATGGCTTAATCCTCCTTATATGAAGTTCCAGAACAAGTAAAATTAATTTATGAAAACTGATTGCCTTTGGAGAGGTTGGGGCAGTAGCAGGGGCTGACTTGGAAGAGTCCTGAAGGAGATTCAGGGCATGGTGGGAATGTTCTGTATCTTGATATCTTGATTCCAGGTTTCCCAGGAAATTCATTGAATCCTACAGTTAGAATTTATTGTATGTAAATTTTACGTGAAAAGAAAAAACTGTTCACAAATATTGATTTCTAGTTAATAGACACACTTGAGTGAGGTATACTGATGTTTGCAGTTTATTCTCAAGTGCCCAAAACCGCGAGATGGATTGATACATAGATAGAAGGATGGTTAGGACAGGCAGGTATACGATAAAGCGTGTATAGTGACATGCTAATGTCACTGTGTAATCGAGCAATTCCACTCCTAGGTATATACGTGGGAAATTTGAAAACATAGTCATTCCAAAAGTTGTACCCAAGTGTTTACAGCAGCATTGTTCATAATAGCCTCAAAGTAGAACCACCTAAATGCTAAGTAGCTAATGAGTGGATGAATAAAATGTTATCTATTCATACAATGGAATGTAATTGATCATACAAGGTATGAAATACTGAATGTGCTACCGTATGGTGACCTATATACAGCATGGGTGAAAGAGTTGGACATGACTGAGCGACTGAACTGACTGATGGGTCAGCCTTGAAGACAAAAGCTAAAGAAACTAGACACAAAAGGCCACCTATTGTATGATTCCATTTATATGAAATTTCCAGAATAAACAAATCTGTACAGACAGAAAGTGGATTAGTAGCTGTCAGAGGTTGGGAAGAGAGGGGAATTAAGACTAATAATGGGCATGAGATTTCTTTTGAGGTGACAAAAATGTTCTGGAATTAGTGGTGATGTTTGTACTACATAGTGAATACACTTAAAACCACTAAAGCACACACTTCAAAAGTTTACACTTTACTTTATTTATTTACTTATTTTGCTGTGCAACTGTGGGATCTTAGTTTCCCGACCAGGGATCGAACCTCAGACCTTGCAGTGGAAGCATGGAGTCCTAACCACTGGACTACCAGAGAATGCCCCACAGTGTACACTTCAAAAGCCACTTTAAAGTGAGTTTTCTGTTATGTGAAGTATAGCTCAATTTTTTAAATGCTAAGAAATGTTAATGGTAGTATCTAGGTGCTGAGTAATAGGGTTGTTCACTATTAAATTCCTTCCAATTTATTGACAGTTTGGAACATTTTAGAGTAAAATGTTAGAGGAAAAAAAAATAAGCCACAGAAAGGGAGCAACTACTTTTGTGACTTCTTTTAGAATTGGCCAGGGCACAGGGGGCTCTGGGCTGACTGTTGCGAAGGAAGGCAGGAGGAAGTATTGTCTAATGTTGTCTAATGTTGTCTAATGCCTGACAGGGCAGTGGTGTAGATTCACAATCCAGTGTTAAAAAGATGTAGACAGCCTGCTGCGGGTTGACTACATTCTTGCCCACTGTGGAGGATTTCAAACTATATGGGAGGAGTAAGACTTGCGACTGTTTTTGAGGTCAACAGCATCCTTGAGCAATGGGCCTCGGAAACAGGAAAGCAGACACAGGCTTGCTCCTATACCCCTCCTTTCATTGCCCCCCAGACCAGAGGCTCTAGAAGCTGGGTTGGTCAGGGAGGAGGAATTTGTACAGAGAAAATTTAAGAGATTTAGGGGATTCACATTGAGATGCAAAAAGGTGCTAATGAGTTATTAAACACCTCTCTGTAGAGTAGCAGCTGAGAAAGCTGGAAACAAAGGGAAGGCAAAATTTGAAAATGTCTTAGAGGCTGCTTATAGGCTGGGAAAGATAACTGCCCACAGGCTAAACAGGGTGCTAGGAACAGTTAGGTCTGTAACTCAGTAGTTAAAATGGATTAAAGGATTGGGCTAACAGTGATGCAGTAATGTGGACTATTTTGCCATTTATAAAAGTAGAAAGGACTCAAGATTGGAAAAGTTTTGAGGGATGCGGCCCCGGGCGTGGAGACTTGAGTAGTGTACTGAGTTGAATAGGATCCCCTCCAAATTCATGGGGCTTCCCAGGTGGTGCTGTGTTAAAGAATTTGCCTGCCAATGCACGAGACACAAAAGATATGGGTCTGACCTGGGTCAGGAAGATCCCCTAGAGTAACAAATGGCAACCCACTCCAGTATTCTTGCCTGGAAAATTCCATGAACAGAAGTCTAATGGGTACAGTTGATGGAGGTCGAAAAAGAGTAGGATGTGACTTAGTGACTAAACAACAGCCACCACCAAATTTGTGTCCAATGACAATCTGTAAATGTGACTTTACTTGGAAACAGGGTCCTTGAAGATGTAATCAATTTAAGATGAGGTCAAATTGGATTAGGGTGGGCCCTCAACTAGTGACTAGTGTCCTTTTAAAAAAGGGAAGTTTGGGGACTTCCTTGATGGTACAGTGGCTAGGAATCCGCCTGCCAATGCAGGGGACATGGGTTCGATCCCAGGTCTGGGAAGATGCCACATGCTGCGGAGCACCTAAGCCCACACACCATATCTACGGAGCCCTTGCTCTAGAGCCAGTGAGCTGCAGCTACTGAAGCCCGAGCACCTAGAGCCTGTGCTCCGTCCACAGCAAGAGAAGCCATAGCAATGAGAAACTTGAACACCGCAACTAGAGACTAGCCCCCACTCACTGCAACTAGAGAAAGCCTTCCCGCAGCAATGAAGATCCAGCACAACCAAAAACAAATAAATAAATATTTTAAAAAGAGGGAAATCTGGACACAGAGACACACAGGAGGATGCCATGTATGGACAGAGGCAGAGGTTAGAGTGATGCTACCACAGGCGAAGGAACACCAAGGACTGCCAGCAACTACAGAAGCCAAGAGAAAGCTTCTCCCCGAGTCCCCAAGAAGGAACTGACCCTGCCAACGGACACCTTATTTATATCAGACTTTTGGCCTCCAAACCTGTGAGAAAACAAGTTTCTGTTGTCTTAAGTCACCAAGTTTGTGATAATTTATCACAACAGCCCTAGGAAACGAACGCATATAGTTTCGAGGAATTGTTTAGAATGTATAAGCTATGGAGAAGTTTACCGAAGATTGCTGGGGGTAGTTCTGAGACTCAGTGGAAAAAACTGAAGGACTGTGAGTGTCTCTGATGGATTTTGGGTTATGCTTGGCCCAGTCGGATCTGCCATCAGAACAGGAATAAAGAATGGAGAGATGTGGTCCTGGCTTATGCTTTCTCTGCTTCCCTGTGCTCAGTTTTAACAGGGGAGGCTGTCAGGATACACAGCAGTCTCCCTCTCAGTAGTTTAGGAGGGCTGTCCTAAGAATAGGGCTGCTGTGAGGGGACAGTTAAAAAAAAAGTCAGGGGTGGGGGACTTCTCTGGCAGTCCAGTGGTTGACTCTGTACTTCCAATGCAGGGCGCATGGGTTTGACCCCTCATCGGAGAGCTAAGATCCTACATGACGTGAGTTGTGCAATCTAAATACATTTTAAAAAATAGAAAGAATGAAGAGATGAAAAGACAAGGAGCCATTACACTCTCATTGTATTTTGATCATAGGTAAAAAGTGGCCATGTAGGAACACATCTCTACAGGGACTATTAGGGTGATCCTACATAGGCTGATGCAGTTAGTGCTCCTGTTTCTGGGACTGCAGAAAGGGCAGTACTGCCCTTGGCAAACCATGGCAGTGAGAATAGAAAAGTAGATGCTCGAACTTGCAGAATGACTGGCTGCAGGTATCAGAGGAAGGCAGTCTCAAGACCTGCAGAGGCTTTGTGTGTGTGTGTGTGTGTGTGTCTGGATGCCTGGGTGTCAACAACATTGAAAATCAGGAGACACAGGGTAGCATAGTTCGGTATTTCAAAAAAAGACGTTAGGACTTCTCTGCTGGTCCAGTGGTTAAGAAACTGCCTGCCAATGAAGGGTTCAATTCCTGGTCTGGGAGGCTTCCACGTGTGGTGGAACAACTAAGTCCGTGCACCACAACTGCTAAGTCTGTGCTCTAGAGCCTGCTTACAGCAACTACCGGAGCCCACGTGCCCTGCAGCCCGTGCTTCCCAGCAGGAGAAGCCACCGCCATGAGAAGCCTGTGCACTGCAACAAAGAGCAGGCCCGACTCACCACAACTAGAGGAAAGCCTGCACAGCAACGAAGACCCAGCACAGCCGAATATAAGTAAATAAATAAAATTTAAATAAAATCTGCAAGGGTGCTTTGGCGGGCAATTCCAGTCAGGCAAGGCCTATGAGATGTACTCAGATCAGGGTTCCTGCAAGTTGCTTCTGGGCCCTACCCTCTTTCCCTTTAATCCACTTTTCTGGCAGATCAACTTCCTAATGCCCAGTCTTGCTCAGGTTACCCACCACCCCAACTCTGAATAGGTCCACAGTACCTCCTGAATAAAACCCTTAGCTTCTTAACATAGTATCCAGCACTCAAAGGCTTGGTCCTGGTCCACTCTTCCAACCTTCTTTTGAAGCCCTTTGCTCCTCTCACTCTGGGCCCTTGCCAGCTTCCACATGTATCTAACATGATCCTGTCTCCCCGTATTTGGTCCTATTCTTTCTGCAGATAGTACCATTCCCCCAAATTTCTATCCGTCTAAATCTTACTTGGTCCAGCTACAAACCTCCTCCAACAGGGAATGGTTCCTCCTGCCCTCTGCCTTCCCGCCCCATTCAGCTCACCCAGTGGGGCTCTTACTACATACTTTCTGTATTAACTTGGGTTGGTCCGGACTGTAAAATCCAGAGAGTCCTTTGATTGCCCGACCAGAATAATTTGTCCACTCTCTTTAGAGACAGCATCAGTGCCACCCAAAACAGGGGAGCAGAGAACCCCTAAAGAGATCCTTGGTGCTTTGAAACAAAGACCTATGTCCAAGTATAGGTGGGATGTAGCTTTTCCATGTGGAGAAGGCAATGGCACCCCACTCCAGTATTCCTGCCTAGAAAATCCCATGGATGGAGGAGCCTGGTGGGCTGCCGTCTATGGGGTCGCACAGAGTCGGACACGACTGAAGTGACTTAGCAGCAGCAGCAGCTTTTCCATAAGACCTGTATAACCTCACTATTTTACTTAATACCTCTTTGATATATTTGGTTCACGTATTCCTTTATTCATTCAAAAATAGCTACATAAGCAAAAACCAAATATAGTCCTTAACTCATAGAACTTACAGTCTAGTGGGAGAAGCCAAAACTAATCAATAATAAAAACAAACCTAGAAATGCTGCAGAATGGTGACCTGAGACATAGTGATTGAATCTTGAGAAGGTTTTCAGGTTTTCTAATTCACACGATCCTGTAAATTATTTTAACTGGGTGACGAGCCTTTTATTTCACAATTAAACTGGTCCTTTACATGTTCCAGAAGAGGTACCTTTGGATGTAATTCACGCTGAAGTGTGAATGAGCAAGGCAGCCCTCTCTTCCTAAATCCTTGAAAGAAGATAGATCCTGTGGTTGAAGATGACTGCAGAGGCCTAAGGAGGCTAAAGAACAGTTTCCTTCACTTTCTGATTTTGACTGGGGGACACTTGGAAGCTGGCTCTGAAGGATCCTGTCTAGAGGACAAGAGAGGTGTGGAAGTCATAAGGCCTTTGCTGACCTTCACTCTTCTTAGTAGCTATAGAAGCATCATGTGCAAAATTTATCTGTGTACCAAAACAACCTGCACAAGAATAGGTTATAATGGCAGGAAAAAAGGATCCCTCCCAGCTTCAGCTCACATGACAGTGGAGATAACACCCAGCACGGAGAGTTCATAATGTACCGGCCCATTTCTGAACATCACATATGTTACTCCTTTGAAACTTACCATCAGCACCTGGGGCCTCCTTACGTGAGGTCTGGGGTGTTTTTGATTAGAGCACCAGAGAGATTCCAATTCAAAACGATTCATTCGGTTTGCAGGTTTTCCAACTCACCCTGCAAGACTGAGGACCACTGCCACCTCCCTCAACTCTGCCCCACACCAAGCCTGGCTGCTTGTGGTACTTTCAGGCTTTCAGAGAGTTTGGTCTTTGCCTTTGCTGTGGCCCAGACAGCCTGGCCCCCTTGCCCTCCAGCTACAGTCTGAGTTTTTGAAGTGTAGGATCCATGGCTTATTCAATACTGTAGCCCCAGATGGTGACTCCCAATGAGTAATGCTTCAGGACTGCGTGAGCTTCCAGTCTTCTGCTCTGCCAGCTTCTTAACTCTGACCTTGTGGTCCTGGCTAGGGAAAATGACCTAGCCAGAACTTTCACTCTGGGGTTCCAGCCCCGATCTAGTTTGTTTTTAGCTGTGTAGAACCGGTTCCTCTCATTCCCCTCACTGAGTTCCCTCCCCAGATTTCTGGCCCTGTGGCCAATTTTTGAAGAGGATTCCATAGCAAAGCTGGACAGTTTTTTTTTTTTTTCCCCCAACATGTGAAATATGTAGATGTTAGTCTTTAGTGTGTCTGAAGGAGACTGAAGGGTTAAGCTTTGCCCCAGCCCAGAGTAACCTAGTGCCCCAGGAAGTAAACTATTGGGAATGATTTGTAGCACACATTTGTCCTTTAATTTTTCCCCATTTTTGCCGGTGATCCCCCACTGGGTGAGCTTTGCTGGGAGACAGAGCCCTCCCCCAGGAAGAAGGGTAGAGGCAAATGACCTCGGCCAGGTCAATCGGATGTTCTTCTGATGACTCTGCCTCTCCAGGGGGGTGACTTGGAGACCCTTCAGCAGAGGGGTGACTGCTGAGAGTCAAGTGGCACTAAATGGACTGACCTTGGCTGGGTTTACTGTTCCTTAGCCCCCTTCCTTCTTGCCAGCTCTTCAACCTAGTTTAATTCCAGTGAATCCAGTTTCTGTTATGTTAGCCAAAGTTAGTTTCCAGAGCTTGCGATCCAGATTGACATAAATCTGAATGTACATCTGCAGGGGATGGTTTAAATAAACCAGGGAACGTCTATAAGATGGAATACTACATAGCAGTTCAAAAGATTAATGGCAGGGAATTCCCTGGCAGTCCAGAGGTTAGGACTCCAGGCTTTTACTTTAGAGGGTGTGGGTTTGATTCCTGGTCCAGGAACTAGGATCCCACAAGCTTCGAGGCTCAACCATAAGAAAAAGTTGAAAGAGTTATAGCAGATCTAGGTGTTCTGACATGGAAAAATCTCTAAGATGCAAGTCTAAGTACAATATGTACAGCATTATCTAAAACTTAAAATTATGTATTTCTCTGTGTATGTATGTGTTACCAGTAGAATGAGAAATCATGAGTGACGTTCTTTTGTTATGCTGTATTTTCAGGCCTAGAACAGTGACTGGCACGTTGTAGGCACTCAATAAATATTTGTTGAATAAACGTATTGCATAGAAAAAGATCTGAATGAACACACATCAAACAGAAAATAGGGGTTTCTTAAAGGAGGGACAAGAATTATTTGTATTTTTTTAAACAAGGACTGTGTCTTCATGTATTACTTGTATTATTAAACAATATAAAAATAAAAGAACTAAATATAAACAGGTGATTAAAAAGCCATTAAAATGTTGATTTCAAAGACTATCATAACAAACACAAGTTAGTTGGCAAGGAAAGGGGGAGAGAATGGGTATTCCAGATGAGTACATGATATTTTGGTGAAGTTGCTGGTCTGTTTGACAAGAGAACTAATCATTACATTTTTTAAGCCTTTTCCCTTTTTTTTTTTTCCCAAATGTTCAATAAGCAGCCTCATCCCATCCCTAACCAGGCTCAATATTGATGCAAGACTCAGAAAAGCTTATTGTACACATGATATTTTTATATTTTGACCTAGGCATCAAAATGTCCCACTTTAAGGAGAATGAACAGTAGGAGCAAAAGTGGAAAACAGAAAGCTGCATCTGGGAATTCCAAGTCATTTGCTTTGCTGGAGGGTGGGAGTGGAGAGGACGATGTTGGAACTGCTGGCACGGGCAGATCCTCCTCTTCTTTCTCTTCCACCTTGTTCCTTCTTTTATTTCTCCTTGTATTTCCTCCCCCTTTTTCTCCCCCTTCCCTTGAGGCGAGGGCCTGGAAACACAAAGATGATTCAAATACCCCCTCTGCCTTCAAACTCCAGATCTGTTGGGATAGGTAGATGGATTTGCAATCACATTTGCCGTGGACTCCAGTCCACGCCTCTGCTCTTCAACCATCTTTTAGATCCCTGGCCTTCTTCCCTTCTCCACATTTCTGAATTCCTGCCAATCTGTTCTCTACTTGGATATTTAGACCTTCATAATTCTAAACTGTGTTCTGTTGTTTGTGACTCATGTGTTCATTTGTCTCCCTGAGTTTACTGTAATCTCCTTGAGGGCTGGGGCCACTTTTCTGTGACCTTTTGTTCAGCCAAGCAGTTGGAAACAAGATGACTTTCTGAACTTTCATGAATGCCTGCTGTACAGCTGTGCTTATCATCACGCTGACAATCAATAACTCAACAGGGTAAGGATGATTTCAGGAAAGCCGTGACATCCTTGCAGAAACAGGGTGTGCAGGCTTGTCAGCTGCGGGCTACTTTTACAGCACTCAGTCAGCAATGATACTTGCTTTTAATCAGAAGTCACAGAATAACAGTTGGTTTTGAGGAGGAACCCTCCCTTTTTCAGGGTAACCGATTAAACTGTAACTACAAGTGCAATGTATGGTCCTTATCACACAGTAATGGAGATAGAAGGGCTATCTGAGAAGGGAGTTCAGCTATTTTTTTTTTGGCTGCATGATGCAGCATGCCAGATCTTAGTCCCCTGACCAGGAATTGAACCCATGCCCCCTGAAGTGGAAGCATAGAGACTTAACTACTGGATCACCAGGGAATTCCTGTGGAGTTTAGCATTCTTAATACTTACTGTCTCACCTTGAACATTTATCTAGACCTAGTGTGTGCTAGGCACTCTGCTGTGAAGCAGCTCTTCAGAGGTGATCTCATTTAATCTTCACAATACCCCTCTGAGAATTATTATTGTCCTCACTTTACAGAAAAGGAAACAGAATCAGAAAATCAAGTAACTTGTCTGGGGTCACACAGCTCGAAGTGATGGAGCCAAAAATTGAAAGTCGGCTCACTAACTTTACAGCTTAACTCTTAATTATAGTGCTGTAGTTCCCCAAATATTAATGACATTGCATGAAAAAAATATCATCAAAACAGATGAACCAGAGATACAGTTGTATGGTCTTCTTCTAGTTGTAGTGGTAATAGTTTAAAGTTTTGAACATTTCATTTGTGTGAAAGCATCAATTTAATTCAGTCAATTAATTGATGTCCTGGGTGTCATGAGACCAGGAAAAAACCTAAAAAACTTGTTCACACTTCAGGGAAATGGCAGGATTTGAGCCTTGGGTTCCCTTCTTTGTATATGCAGAAATTATACAACCTGGATTTTCCAAGGCTGCCTGGGGTTCAGTGAAAATTTTCACTGTTTGTTGAATTTTGCCTTTCTTTTCATGCATTTGCACAATAAGGACAATTTGTTCAACATAAAACTAAATGCAATTTTATTTAGACATTTTACCCAAAATTCATCAATTGAAATAATTAGAACACATGATTCAATTTTTGGTTTGGATAACAGAGTCTGAGTATTTGCTTATGCATTTGTCCAAAAAATATTTATCAAAAGGCCACTATGTGCCAGATGCCACGGGAGCAAAATAGATGTAGTCTCTACTCATGTGTGGTGGGAAGTCTAGTTGGGAACCCTCACATGAAATGAACGGTGACATCAACTATATAAGTTGTGGTGAGAGCTATGAAGGAAGAGTTCAAGTGCTATGTGGAAGTTTGGTAGGGGAACTGATTTATTCAGAGGGGGCCATGGAAGGCATCTGAATCAGTGACTTTTATTTATTTGTTTATTTTGGCTGCACCACTCAGCTTGTGGGGATCTTAGTTCCCTAACCAGAGATCAAACCAGGCCCCCCACAGTGGATATGCAGAGTCCTAACCACTAGACTGCCAGGGAATTCCCTGAACCAGTGACTTTTAAACTGATATGTGAAAAATAATAAGGCAGGCCACCCAGGAAAAGCAACAGAGCAAAGGCTTCTGAGAAACTGAAATGTATGTGGATAGAACTTAGGGAAAGAAAAGGAGAGTGCTGGATGATCCTCACGTGAAAGGTTGTCAGAGAGAACAACAGGAAAAATATCCATAGAAAAACCCAGCAGAGGAAACTAACACAGAGAAAGAAATTAATACTTTAAGTTTACAGTGTTCTAGCATCTATTGCCTCAGTTAATCCTCACCAGAAGCCTGTGAGGTAGGGAGGGAAAGCATAATTATGATTCTTTCTCTCTTTGAGGATTAAAGCTCAGCCAGGGACAAAATTATGCAGGTTTTGGCTCCATGATTCAGATCAGAGAGGTAAACTGTGGCTTCCCTGGGAAGCCAGAAGGGAGCGGGTGGAATGAAGAAGTGACCCACTGGTATGCTGTCTGAAGAAAGCAGGCTGTGAAACAAATTTAGTAAGTACTTCTTGTCTGCTGCTCTGTACCTCTGTATCAGGACAGAAAACTAATTTTGCCATTTTAGAGAGTGACTCTTGAAGTCACTTTCAAGTCCGACAATTCTGTAATTCTGAGACTTACACATCAGGACAGAATTTGAGCGTAAGCTGTATATTTCTGACTTGAAGCTAAAAGTCGGTGGAATCCGAAGAGTTAATCAAAATAAGAAACTACAACTACCCGCAGGCCAAGGGGCTGGGTTTCCCACCGCCCCCTGCGTGGCCCCTCACCCCTTTCTTTTCCGCCACGACAGGGGGCCACTAATGACGGTTAGTTATTTGAACAGACCAATAATGTCATGAAGTTATTCGGGTTGAGGAGGGGCGGGCAAGTTAGCCAATCGTATAAAAAAGGAAGGTAAGACTTTAGCCAATCGAAAGGCATGAGGGCGGGGCCAGAGTTGGGGGCGGTGAAAGAAGTTTGCTGACTAAGATGGCGACTGAGGCGCAGAGTGAAGGGGAGGTGCCAGCCCCGGAGCCTGGCCGGAGGTGAGCCCAGTTCTTGGTCCAGCTGCCTAGGAAACGAGGCCGTGGGCTGGTCGTACTGACGCCTTTCTCTTGGGTCACGGTGACCCAGGGGGCCAGGCTTTGTTCCTTTTTTCTGCGGCGTTTCTCATCTTTGCGCCTGCAGGGACTGAGGCTCGGTGGTCTGGCGCCGGCGCTGGGCACAGCCAGGACCCTGGTTGATCCTGCTGATGCTATTGGGAGGTCCACTAGCAGGGTTGGCTGCAAACCGACCTGTTTGTGGTGGCAACGCTGCGTGCCTTTGCGCTGAGACTCATCTCAATGGTGAGGAAACAAGCCCAGAGCTGTTAAGCGAATTCCCCAACGTCGCACAGCGCTGGGAGAGAACGCTGTCAGATCAGATCAGATCAGATCAGTCGCTCAGTCGTCTCCGACTCTTGGCGACCCCTGGTCTCCCGCATTGTAGACAGACGGTTTACCGTCTGAGCCACCAGGGAAGTAGGGGGAGAATGCTGTCAGTACTTTTTAATCTCTTCCGAGGCAGTTTATATGGTTAATTCGGAGCACAGATTTGAATGTCGTTTAGATATGGATTTGAGTCCTTGGATCAGTTAAACATTTGAAATTTTTTAATGTAATGAAAACATTTAGCATGAGATCTACCCTGTTGGTAAAATTTTAAGAGCACAGTGAGTGTTGTCGACTGTAGGTAGTGTTGTACAGTAAATCTCAAAAGCTTATTCATTTTGCTTAACTGAAACTTTAAGTAAATAGTAACTTCCCATTGCTCTTCTCCCAGCTGCTAGCAAGCCCCATTCCATTCTTTAATTCTGTGACTTTGACTATTTTAGACATCTCGTGTAAGCGTATATCTCATATAAGTGGAATCATTTGTCTTTCTGCAACTGGCTTATTTCAGTTAGCATAATGTCCTCAAGTTTCATCCATACTGTCACATACTGCAGAATTCTCTTTTGTAAAGGCGAGTAATATTCCGCTCTATGTATATACCATAGTTCGCCTGTATCTATTCATATGTCCATGGACATTTAGGTTGTTGCCACATCTTGGCTATTGTTAATTATGCCTCAGTGAACATGAGACTGCTAATAATTCTTTGAGATCCTAATTTCATACTTTTGGATAAATACAAAGAAGGAGATTGCTGGGTCCTAGGGTAGCTCTATTTAAAATTTTTTTTGTGAACTTCTAGGCTACTCGCTGCTGTTGTTTAGTCTCTAAGTTGTGTCTGACTCTTTTGCAACCCTATGTACTATAGCCTGCCAGGCTCCTCTGTCCATGGGATTTCCCAGGCAGGGATACTGGAGTGGGTTGCCAGGAGATCTAGGGATCAAACTGGTGTCTTCTGCATTGGTAGGTGAGTTCTTTACCACTGAGCTATGCACTGCCCTATTTTGTTTTCCTCCCAGCAGTGTACAAAGGTTCCAGATTCTCCAGGTCCTCACCAACACTTTTTTTTTTTTTAATCATAGCCATCCTGACAGATGTGCGATGATACCGACTGTGGTGAGGAACAAGGCAAGGCTGCCCACTCTTGCCACTTCTGCTCAACATAGTATTGGAAGTCCTAGCCAGAGCAATTAGGCAAGAAAAAAAAACAAGGAGGGATTGAAATAAGAAAAGGAAGAAGTAAAGTTATCCCTCTTTGAAGACATGATTTTGTATGTAGGAAATCCTTAAGATGCTAACAAAAAAAAAACTATTCGAATTTATAAACAGGTTCAAGTTGCAGGATACAAAATTAACATACAGAAATCAGTTATGATTCTATACGCTAAGAATGAACTATCTGAAAAGGAAATTAGGAAAAGAATCATAATTATAGGAGCACTAAAAACAATAAAATACTTGGGCCAATTTTTAAACTTCTCTCAGCTTCAGTTTCTTCATTTGTAAACGGACATAATGATGTCTACTCCAGAGAATGTCAGGATTAAACCAGACAATCCTTTTAAAGCTATCAGTGCTGAACCTAGTAGTTAATAACCACTCCATACTTAATAGTTTTTTGTTCTTCTAGTAGAAGAACTAAAGAACAGATCAGAGGAATCAGTTTAGGAAATCATTGCTTTATTTCTACAGAGTGTTTTCTCCCAAGTTAGCACACTCCCAAGATAGCTTTTCCTAGAAAGAATTTCTAGGTGGTTTTACCCCAGCTTTAAGAACTTAGTTGTCTTAATTGAGAAAATGCATATTGGAATTCAGCGAAAGAAAAAAGAAAGTGAGGTCGTTCAGTCGTGTTCGACTCTGCAACCCCATGGGCTGTAGACTACCACACCCCTCCATCCATGGAATGTTGTGAGTACTGGAGTGGGTTGTCATTTCCTTCTCCAGAGGATCTTCCCAGCCAAGGCATCTAACCTGGGTATCCCACAGTGTAGGCAGACGCTTTACTGTCTGAGCCACCAGGGAAGTATTAATTCAGTCTGGAATTCAGTAGAGTGAGCCTATTTACAGTGTTGTTTGTTGAGTCTCTAAGTCAAGTCTGACTCCTTTTTTAAAAAAAATTATTTTTTTATTGAAGGATAATTGCTTTACAAAATTTTGTTGTTTTCTGTCAAACCTCAACGTGAATCAGCCATCAGTTCAGTTCAGTCGCTCAGTCGTGTCTGACTCTTTGCGACCCCATGAATCCCAGCATGCCAGGCCTCCCTGTCCATCACCAACTCCTGGAGTTCACTCAGACTCACGTCCATCGAGTCAGTGATGCCATCCAGCCATCTCATCCTCTGTTGTCCCCTTTTCCTCCTGCCCCCAATCCCTCCCAGCACCAGAGTTTTTTCCAATGGGTCAACTCTTCAAATGAGGTGGCCAAAGTATTGGAGTTTCAGCTTTAGCATCATTCCTTCCAAAGAAATCCCAGGGCTGATCTCTTTCAGAATGGACTGGTTGGATCTCCTTGCAGTCCAAGGGACTCTCAAGAGTCTTCTCCAACACCACAGTTCAAAAGCATCAATTCTTCGCCGCTCAGCCTTCTTCACAGTCCAACCCTCACATCCATACATGACCACAGGAAAAACCATAGCCTTGACTAGACGGACCTTTGTTGGCAAAGTAATGTCTCTGCTTTTCAATATGCTATCTAGGTTGGTCATAACTTTCCTGCCAAGGAGTAAGTGTCTTTTAATTTCATGCTGCAGTCACCATCTGCAGTGATTTTGGAGCCCCCAAAAATAAAGTCTGACACTGTTTCCATTGTTTCCCCATCTATTTCCCATGAAGTGATGGGACCAGATGCCATGATCTTTGTTTTCTGAATGCTGAGTTTTAAGCCAACTTTTTCACTCTCCTCTTTCACCTTCATCAAGAGGCTTTTTAGTTCTTCTTCACTTTCTGCCATAAGGGTGGTGTCATCTGCATATCTGAGGTTATTGATATTTCTCCCGGCAATCTTGATTCCAGCTTGTGTTTCTTCCAGTCCAGCGTTTCTCATGATGTACTCTGCATATAAGTTAAATAAGCAGGGTGACAGTATACAGCCTTGACGTACTCCTTTTCCTATTTGGGACCAGTCTGTTGTTTCATGTCCAATTCTAACTGTTGCTTCCTGACCTGCATACAGATTTCTCAAGAGGCAGGTCAGGTGGTCTGGTATTCCCATCTCTTTTAGAATTTTCCACAGTTTATTGTGATCCACACAGTCAAAGGCTTTGGCATAGTCAATAAAGCAGAAATAGATGTTTTTCTGGAACTCTCTTGCTTTTTGCATGATCCAGCGGATGTTGGCAATTTGATCTCTGGTTCCTCTGCTTTTTCTGAAACCAGCTTGTACATCTGGAAGTTCATGGTTCACGTATTGCTGAAGCCTGGCTTGGAGAATTTTGAGCATTACTTTACTAGCATGTGAAATAAGTGCAATTGTGCAGTAGTATAGGTATACATATATCCCCTCCCTTCTGAACCTCCTTCCCATCTCCCTCCCCATCCCACCCCTCTAGGTTGATATAGAGCCCTTGTTTGAGTTTCCTGAGCCATACACAGCAAATTCTTGTTGGCTATCTATTTTACATATGGGAGTCTGACCTTTTTGCAACCCTCTGGGCTTTAGCCTGCCAGGCCTGTGTTGTATACATTGCCCCAGTGTAAATGAGTAAAACTTTTGGTTGGTATCTGTTGGTGCTGTTTGTATTGAATAGGAGAATGCACATCTCTGAAAGCTGGGTTTGTGGCTAGGACTTGGACTCCTTACTTAGCAGAGATGGGAGTGGTAGTATGTTATTTCATATTTTATAGGGAAGAATTTTCCCCTCTTGAAGCTGCCTGTAAATGGTTGGATCATTTCCCTCCCCAGAAACCGTAGAGGGAATTGATGAGTTTGATTAGATCATCCTTTAGCCTGCTCTAAAATCTTGAATTGTGATGAAAATCTGAAGACAAAATACCGTTCGACAGCAGGAATAGTTTGAATTTCTTTAAAGGATATTGCTATTTGAATTTAAATTTGGGGCAATAGTATTAGTTACATAATCAGTTGATATTCACAGACTGTTATCTGAACCTGAAGTAGTTCATAGAGAAGTTGAGTTTTCTAAGGGCTTTTTGAGGGCAGGTCATGTATATTTTTATTATGTATTCCCAACAATTAGGTTTGTGTAGGTGGTCTGCAGTTTACTGGCCAATACTTTGGCCACTTGATGCAAACAGCTGACTCACTGGAAAAGACCCTGATGGTTTTGAAAGATTGAGGACAAAAGGAAAGGAGGGGAGCAGAGAATGAGATGGTTGGATAGCATCACCAACTCAGTGGACATGAACTTGAGCAAACTACAGGAGATAGTGAGGGACAGGGAGGCCTGGTGTCCTGCAGTCCATGGGTTCGCAAAGAGTCGGACACGACTTACTGACTGAACAACAATAACAAGGTGGTCAGTAATGAATGAATAATAGTTTTTGGTATTTTTAAGACAAAAATATTACCTTGTGATAAATGCCATGCAAATTACTTTATGCTCTGCAGATATTAACCTTTCTAATCTTCTGTTGCTGATATGGTCGCTTGTAGTCCATAAAGAAGAGGAAAGAATTGTCTATTTGCACAAAGCAATATATATTTGCATGTTGAATGGAGAATATATGATCATCTGTTTAGAACTGTTTTGCTTTCTAGTTCTGTTTCTTCATTATTATTTTAAGCCTGCATCTAATAAGGGAAATCCACAAATTGAAGCTATCTACTCTACCAGTAGTAGTATAAAAATAATAGAAAAAAAAGTAGAGACTCTCAAGGGCCAAAGAGAGAAAAAACAAAAGCAGGAAAAGAATTATAGCCACCTACCCACATAATTGGCAGTAGGGAAATATGGCTCAGTATTTTTTGAGTTGAAAAGAGGCATAAAAAGAAAGTCCTAACTATTATTAGATGAAGAGGGGAAATTGATAACAGAGTCACAGGCTTTTTAACCTCAATATTCCCTGAAAAAAAGAAACCCACTGTGAACCAGAAAAGCAAACAAGAACATACAGGAGTGGAGAGAGGCAGAACAAGTCCTGGAAGTGATAGCATTTGTGAAAAGTTGGAGACAGTTAATATACCAGCAGTGTCTAAGTTTTGGAGCCCTGCCCATGGGACTTAGGAATAGCAGGAAGCTTTGGAACAGACTTTGGGATAGTTACATCCCAGTTTGGAAATGTTTTTGGAGGATAAGGAAGGTGTCTGAAGATGGGGAAAGTGCCCTGTATCCTGCTGAATCACTACAGTATAGACTTAGTAAAGTCCCTTTTTAAAATTACATTGTTCTTTTCTCTTAGAAGACAGCAGTGTGGCCCTTCAAGAAAAGTGATAGACAGAACCTGTTGATCTTAGGAAGAATTTTCTGTTCTCACTTGTAAAAAAAGTAGAAAACATGGTTTAAATGTCTGAATCCAGTTTTTTTGGCTGCTGAGCTGTGAGGCGTTGGAGATCTTAGTTTCCCGAACAGGGATTAATGGGCCCATAGCAGCAAGAGCACCGAGTCCTAACCACTTGACCACCAGAGAACTCCCTGAATCTAATTTTTTATTTGTACTGTCAAATTCTGTGAACTGAAATGAGGAATAGATTCTTTAGGGGTCTTTCTTGAATCAGAATCTTTTTATTTTGCATTTTTATCAGTTTATCTGGCTTAGAGAGTTTATTTACAGGCAAGGGCACTCTTGATGGAAGGAGAGGGGAAAAAGAAAATAGAATTTTAAAGTTAATCTTTATAAACTGGTCAATGGGCTACCTTTCTTTGCCTCTAACCTTTAGCTGTAGAGTTTGTAAGGTTAAACAGTGTTGAAGAAGGAGGTTTCTGGGTGGTTGTGGAGAAGGTCCTCAGAGAGCAGCAGTCTTTTTATTAATGCAAGTTCAAAAAACTGTTCTATTTGTTAAATGGACTTAAGGACTGATTCCATTCAGGTTCATAAGCCAATTGATAAGGCAATTTAGGTAATTTGCATAAAGTATATAAATGAACTTATTTGCACTCATCTCACACGCTAGTAGGAGAAGGCAATGGCACCCCACTCCAGTGCTCTTGCCTGGAAAATCCCATGGATGGAGGAGCCTGGTAGGCTGCACAGTCCATGGGGTCGCTAAGAGTCGGACACGACTGAGCAACTTCACTTTTACTTTTCACTTTCATGCACTGGAGAAGGAAATGGTAACCTACTCCAGTGTTCTTGCCTGGAGAATCCCAGGGACGGAGGAGCCTGGTGGGCTGCCGTCTATGGGGTCGCACGGAGTCGGACACGACTGAAGTGGCTTAGCAGCAGCAGCAGCAGCATACGGTAGTAAAGTAATGCTCAAAATTCTCCAAGCCAGGCTTCAGCAATACATGAACTGTGAACTTCCAGATGTTTAAGCTGATTTTAGAAAAGGCGGAGGAACCAGAGACCAAATTGCCAACATCCGCTGGATCATGGAAAAAGGAAGAGAGTTCCAGAAAAACATCTATTTCTGCTTTATTGACTATGCCAAAGCCTTTGACTATGTGGATCACAATAAACTGTGGAAAATTCTAAAAGAGATGGGAATACCAGACCACCTGACCTGCCTCTTGAGAAACCTATATGCAGATCAGGAAGCAACAGTTAGAACTGGACATGAAACAACAGACTGGTCCCAAATAGGAAAAGGAGTATGTCAAGGCTGTATATTGTCACCCTGCTTATTTAACTTATATGCAGAGTACATCATGAGAAACGCTGGACTGGAAGAAACACAAGCTGGAATCAAGATTGCCGGGAGAAATATCAATAACCTCAGATATGCAGATGATACCACCCTTATGGCAGAAAGTGAAGAAGAACTAAAAAGCCTCTTGATGAAGGTGAAAGAGGAGAGTGAAAAAGTTGACTTAAAGCTCAACATTCAGAAAACGAAGATCATGACATCTGGTCCCATCACTTCATGGGAAATAGATGGGGAAACAATGGAAACAGTGTTTATTTTTTTGGGCTCCAGAATCACTGCAGATGGTGACTGCAGCATGAAATTAAAAGACACTTACTCCTTGGCAGGAAAGTTATGACCAACCTAGATAGCATATTGAAAAGCAGAGACATTACTTTGCCAACAAAGGTCCGTCTAGTCAAGGCTATGGTTTTTCCTGTGGTCATGTATGGATGTGAGGGTTGGACTGTGAAGAAGGCTGAGTCGCGAAGAATTGATGCTTTTGAACTGTGGTGTTGGAGAAGACTCTTGAGAGTCCCTTGGACTGCAAGGAGATCCAACCAGTCCATTCTGAAAGAGATCAGCCCTGGGATTTCTTTGGAAGGAATGATGCTAAAGCTGAAACTCAAGTACTTTGGCCACCTCATTTGAAGAGTTGACTCATTGGAAAAGACTCTGATGCTGGGAAGGATTGGGGGCAGGAGGAGAAGGGGATGACAGAGGATGAGATGGCTGGATGGCATCACTGACTCAATGGACATGAGTCTGAGTGAACTCCAGGAGTTGGTGATGGACAGGGAGGCCTGGCGTGCTGCAATTCATGGGGTCGCAGAGTTGGACACAACTGAGCAACTAAACTGAGCTGAACTGAACAAACCAGAAGTAGATTCATAGATATAGAAAACAAGCTTATGTTTACCAAAGGAGAAAGAACACATACTATATGTAAAATAAACAACAAGGACCTATCTGTCAGTAGCACAGGGAACTATCTTCAATATCTTCTAATAATCTGTAGTGGAAAAGAATCTGAAAAAAGAATATGCATACACACATATATAACTGAATCACTTTGTCTGAAACATTGTAAATCAACTATGCTTCAGTAAAAAATGAAAAAAGAATATACCTGATCTGTTTGTCAGATTGTCCCATTTTATGTTTGAAAGAGACTTACTACAGTTGATTGATTAGATTATTACTTCCTTTTGTTTTTTAATCAGCACTTATCAGTACTTTCTTCCTGAAGATACCTTCTGGCTACCTTGAGTAAACCCTATTGATTACATTTTATTAACCATGTTTCTAGAAATGCCAGAGTCCATCTATTTTGTGCTGATGTTTTGCTAGTTTTACCTGATCAGGGTTCAACTAGGACACAGAAACTATATAGTAATTTGAACAAAGAAAGTTTAGTATAAAGAGTTATTGATTCTAACAGGGAATTGGAGTAACAGGGGATTGGCTAATAAATAAAGAGATCGCTAAAGAATTACAGATAGAAACCAGCATCAACTATGCCCTGCATATGTATATCAAGTCATCATGCTGTACACTTTATAAATACTATATCTTATCATTTTGTCTGCTAATTATACCTTGATAAAGCTGGATAAAAAGAATCCACTATAATTCTTAGGGCTGAGATAGAATGTGCTAAGAAGAGATAGATACCCTAGGGCAGATATCCCACGTTGGAGCCACAGAATGGCAGAGAAATAATGTGGTAGAACTTGTTGGAAATTCACCTTCAGGAACCTTCCTGAAACCCACCCCTTTAGGATACTTGGGAAAGCTGTGCATAGGGAGATGTCTCAGGGATGACGGGGTGTGTGGGTGGAAAGCAGCTGGCTTATGGGTGCTGCTGACTGCTATAACATGGAGCCTATCAATGGAGAAGCTGTGCAACCTGCAGGAGCTTCCCTAGAGGAGCAGCCTGAAAGCCTAAAGGGAAAGGCCCTGCCTCCTCCTCTATCTCTGCAGTGTTCTTTATCAGTAATGCTGAACATTGTACCAGCTAGAAAAGGAAGTATACTTAGAGGCTCTGGCTCCATTTTTGCAGAGTAGGCAGTGATGGATGAGAGGCAATAAGTTGGTGACTTGCACATGGAAAATCATCTTATCTCCAAGTTCCTGGTTTCCCTTGCTGCAACACTGCCTAGGTCTATTCTATAGAGAATTATGAGGTGGAAGCTTCCATAAGCCTCTTATCCTTATCCATCAGAGGGCAGATGGAATGAAAACCACAATCACAGAAAACTAATCAAACTGATCACATGGACCACAACTTTGTCTAACTCAGTGAGACTATGAGCCATGCCATGTAGGGCCATCCAAGATGGATGGGTCATGCTGGAGAGTTCTGATAAAATGTGGTCCACTAGAGAAGGGGATGGCAAATCACTTCAGTATTCTTGCCTTGAGAACCCCATGAACAGTATGAAAAGGCAAAAAGATAGGACACTGAAAGATGAATTCCCCAGGTCAGTAGGTGCCCAATATGCTACTGGAGAACAGTGGAAAAATAACTCCAGAAAGAATGAAGAGACGGAGCCAAAGCAAAAGCAACACTCAGTTGTGGATGTACTGGTGATGAAAGTAAAGTCCTATGCTGTAAAGAGCAATATTGCATAGGAACCTGGAATGTTAGGTCCATGAATCAAAGCAAATTGAAAGTTGTCAAACAGGACATGGCAAGAGTGAACGTCGACATTTTAGGAATCAGTGAACTAAAATGGACAGGAATGGGTGAATTTAACTCAGATGAACATTATATCTACTACTGTGGGCAGGAATCTCTTAGAAGAAATGGAGTAGCTATCATAGTCAACAAAAGAGTCCAAAATGCAGTACTTGGATGCAATCTCAAAAACGACAGAATGATCTCTGTTCGTTTCCAAGGCAAATCATTCAATATCACGGTAATCCAAGTCTATGCCCCAACCAGTAATGCTGAAGAAGCTGAAGTTGAATGGTTCTATGAAGACCTACAAGACCTTCTAGAACTAACAGCCAAAAAAGATGTCCTTTTTATTATAGGGGACTGGAATGCAAAAGGAGGAAGTCAAGAGATACCTGGAATAACAGGCAAATGTGGCCTTGGAGTACAGAATGAAGAAGGGCAAAGGCTAATAGAGTTTTGCCAAGAGAATGCACTGGTCATAGCAAACACCCTCTTCCAACAACACAAGCGAAGACTCTACATATGGACAGTGTTGACCAAGATGGTCAACACCGAAATCAGATTGATTATATTCTTTGCAGCCAAAGATGGAGAAGCCCTATGCAGTCAGCAAAAACAAGACCGGGAGCTGAGTGTGGCTCAGATCATGAACTCCTTATTGCCAAATTTAGACTTAAATGGAAGAAAATATGGAAAATCACTAGACCATTCAGGTATGATCTAAATCAAATCTCTTAGGATTATACAGTGGAAGTGACAAACAGATTCAAGGGATTAGATCTGAGAGACAGAGTGCCTGAAAACTATGAATGGAGGTTCATGACACTGTACAGGAGGCAATGATCAAGACCATCCTCAAGAAAAAGAAAGGCAAAATGGCTGTCTGAGGAGGACTTACAAATAGCTGAGAAGAGAAGAGAAGCGAAAAGCAAAGGAGAAAAGGAAAGATATACCCATTTGAATGCAGAGTTCCAAAGAATAGCAAGGAGAGATAAGAAAGCCTTCCTCAGTGATTAGTGCAAAAAAATAGAGGAAAACAATAGAATGGGAAAGACTAGAGATCTCTTCAAGAAAATTAGAGCTACCAAGGGAACGTTTCATGCAAAGATGGGCACAATAAAGGACAGAAAGGGTATGGACCTAACAAAAGCAGAAGATATTAAAAAGAGGGGGCAAGAATACACAGAAGAACTATACAAAAAAGATCTTCATGACCCAGATAATCATGATGGTGTGATCACTCACCTAGAGCCAGACATCCTGGAATGTGAAGTCAAGTGGGCCTTAGGAAGCATCACTACGAACAGAGCTAGTGGAGGTGATGGAATTCCATTTGAGCTATTTCAAATTCTAAAAGATGATGCTGTGAAAGTGCTGCACTCAGTATGTCAGCAAATTTGGAAAACTCAGCAGTGGCCACAGGACTGGAGAAGGTCGGTTTTCATTCCAATCCCAAACAAAGGCAATGCCAAAGAATGCTCAAACTACTGCACAGTTGCACTCATCTCACGTGCTAGTAAACTAATGCTCAAAATTCTCTAAGCCAGGCTTCAACAGTACGTGAACCATGAACTGTGAACTTCCAGATACTCAAGCTGGATTTAGAAAAGGCAGAGGAACTAGAGATCAAATTGCCAATATCCGTTGGATCATTGCAAAAGCAAGAGAGTTCCAGAAAAACTTCTGCTTTATTGACTGTGCCAAAGCCTTTGACTATGTGGATCACAACAAACTGTGGAAAACTCTGAAAGAGATGGGAATACCAGACCACCTTACCTGCCTCCTGAGAAATCTTGGCCTACCTATGCAAGCCAAGAAGAAACAGTTGGAACTGGACATGGATCAACAGACTTGTTCCAAATCCGGAAAGGAGTAAGTCAAGGTTGTATATTGTCACCCTGCTTATTTAACTTATATGCAGAGTACATCATGCAAAATGCTGGGCTGGATGAAGCACAGGCTGCAATGAAGATTGCCAGGAGAAATGTCAATAACCTCAGATATGCAGATGACACCACCCTTATGGCAGAAAGTGAAGAAGTACTAAAGAGCTGAAAGTGATAGTGAAATGAAAGTGAAAGCTGCTGCTGCTAAGTCACTTCAGTGGTGTCGGACTCTGTGCGACCCCATAGACGGCAGCCCACCAGGCTCCCCTGTCCCTGGGATTCTCCAGGCAAGAACACTGGAGTGGGTTGCCATTTCCTTCTCCAATGCATGAAAGTGCAAAGTGAAAGTGAAGTCGCTCAGTCGAGACTCTTCGAGACCCCATGGACTGCAGCCCACTAGGCTCCTCTGTCCATGGGATTTTCCAGGCAAGAGTACTGGAGTGGGGTGCCATTGCCTTCTCCAATAAAATATAATATTATATAATATAATAATATTAATATAAATATATAAAATCTATATAAAAATCTATATAATATATATAACCAATTCCCATATATATGAGAAAACAATGGAAAAAGTGAGAGACTATTTTTTGGGGCTCCAGAATCACTGTAGATGGTGACTGCAGTCATGAAATTAAAAGACACTCATTGGAAGAAAAGCCATGACCAACCTAGACAGCATATTAAAAAGCAGAGACATTACTTTGCCAACAAAGGTCCATCTAGTCAAAGCTATGGTTTTTCTAGTACTCATGTATGGATGTGAGAGTTCGACTATAAAGAAACTTGAGTGCTGAAGAATTGATGCTTTTGAACTGTGGTGTTGGAGAAGACTCTTGGGAGTCCCTTGGATTGCAAGGAGATCTAACCAGTCAATCCTAAAGGAAAGCGGTCCTGAATATTCATTGGAAGGACTGATGCTGAAGCTCTAATACTTTGGCAACCTGATGTGTAGAGCTGGCTCTCTGGAAAAGGCCCTGGTGCTGGGAAAGAAGGCAGGAGGAGAAGGGTGTGGCAGAGGATGAGATAGATAGCATCAGTGTTCCATGTACATGAGTTTGAGCAAACTCTGGGAGATAGTGAAGAACAGGGAAGCTTGATGTGCTGCAGTCCATGGGGTTGCAAAGAGTCGGACACGATACATTGACAGAACAGCAACAACAGCATGGATCTTTGCAGTTTCAAACTTGGGAAGATCCCAGCAGATATGTTGTTTACTGATAACTTTTCCCTCAGTTAAAACAGTATGTGTCTTTGAGCAAGCTACTTTAACATTTCTTGTCTTTTTGTTTGGGGTTACTGGTATATAGTTATATGAAGTTTTAAAAACTGATGTTTATAATGATCTGAAATATGTGTAATTAAAAAAATAATTTTATTTATTTAAGCCTATGCACAGTGAGCATGCATGCTTGCCAAGTCTCTTCAGTTGTGTCCAACTCTCTACGACCCCGTGGACTGTAGCCTGCTAGGCTTCTCTGTGGGATTCTCCAGACAAGAATACTGGAGTGGGTTGCCATTTCCTCCTACAGGGAATCTTCCCGATTCAGGGATCAAACCCACATCTCCTGCGGCGTCTGCATTGCAGGCAGATTCTTTACTGCTGAGCTTATGGTTGTGCTGAGTCTTTGTTGCTTCGTGGGCTTTCCTTTAGTCGTGGCGAGGGGGGAGTTACTCTCTAGGTGTGGTTCGTGGGCATCTCATTGTGGTGGCTTCTCTTTTTGCAGAGCATGGACTGTAGGGTTCACAGGCTTCAGCAGTTGCTGCACATGGACTCCAGAGAACAGGCTCAATAGTTGTGGCTTGTGAAAATCTAGGAAGCACTGGAAAAATGGTATGGAAGGGAGCAGAGCAAGAGAGTAGATGAAAATGAAAAAACGAAAATATGGGAACAAGAGGGTGACTTACTGTAGAGGCTGCCAGCCACAGCCACAGGGGCAGGCTTTGGAGGCAGCGCTGATGAGCCCTGTAGGACGGGGTCTTGGAGAATGGAAACTGTCTGAAGGAGGAGGATGGGAGTCAGAGTGCTCAAGGTGAGTACTGTCAAACTCTGTCAAACCCTTCTCATCTTTAAGACCTACTGCAAATCTCAACTCTCCTTGTATAAGAGTGAAAGAGTCTCTCCTGCCTCTGAATTCTTAGAGCTTCCATTGTCTGTACCGTGCATCCAGCAGTTAATGATCTTGTTATTGTCTTTTGTGTTACAGTCTTTAGTGCCTACTGTAGGAAAACTGTTGTCCTTTTCTGTAATTTTAAAATATTATGCTCAAAGAATGCTCAGACTTCCGCACAATTGCACTCATCTCACGCGCTGGTAAAGTAATGCTCAAAATTCTCCAAGCCAGGCTTCAGCAATACGTGAACCATGAACTTCCAGATGTTCAAGTTGGTTTTAGAAAAGGCAGAAGAACCAGAGATCAAATTGCCAACATCTGCTGGATCATTGAAAAAGCAAGAGAGTTCCAGAAAAACATCTATTTCTGCTTTATTGACTATGCCAAAGCCTTTGACTATGTGGATCACAATAAACTGTGGAAAATTCTGAAAGAGATGGGAATACCAGACCACCTGATCTGCCTCTTGAGAAATCTGTATGCAAGTCAGGAAGCAACAGTTAGAACTGGACATTAAACAACAGACTGGTCCCAAATAGGAAAAGGAGTATGTCAAGGCTGTATATTGTCACCCTGCTTATTTAACTTATATGCAGAGTACATCATGAGAAACGCTGGGCTGGAAGAAGCACGGAGCTGGAGTCAAGATTGCGGGAGAAATATCAATAACCTCAGATATGCAGATGACACCACCCTTATGGCAGAAAGTGAAGAGGAACTAAAAAGCCTCTTGATGAAAGTGAAAGTGGAGAGTGAAAAAATTGGCTTAAAGCTCAACATTCAGAAGATGAAGATCATGGCATCTGGTCCCATCACTTCATGGGAAATAGATGGGGAAACCGTGGAAACAGTGTCAGACTTTATTTTTGGGGGCTCCAGAATCACTGCAGATGGTGACTGCAGCCATGAAATTAAAAGATGCTTACTCCTTGGAAGGAAAGTTATGACCAACCTAGATAGCATATTGAAAAGCAGAGACATTACGTTGCCAACAAAGGTCCATCTAGTCAAGGCTATGGTTTTTCCAGTAGTCATGTATGGATGTGAGAGTTGGACTGTGAAGAAAGCTGAGTGCCAAAGAATTGATGCTTTTGAACTGTGGTGCTGGAGGAGACTCTTGAGAGTCCCTTGGACTGCAAGGAGATCCAAGCAGTCCATTCTGAAAGAGGTGAGCCCTGGGATTTCTTTGGAAGGAATGATGCTGAAGCTGAAACTCCAGTACTTTGGCCACCTTATGTGAAGAGTTGACTCACTGGAAAAAACTCTGGTGCTGGGAAGGATTGGGGGCAGGAGGAGGAGGGGACGACAGAGGATGAGATAGCTGGATGGCATCACTGACTCGATGGATGTGAGTCTGAGTGAACTCCGGGAGTTGGTGATGGACAGGGAGGCCTGGCGTGCTGTGATTTCATGGGGTCGCAAAGAGTTGGACAAGACTGAGTGACTGAACTGAACTGAACTGTAGGAAAACTGTTGTTCTTTTCTGTAATTTTAAAATATAGTGATAGATAAAAAAGGAACAGTTTTGTCAGAAGTTCACAAGTTTTGTGATCTACTTTATAAATAATTTTAAAAGTATAGAGTGAGTTAATGACAGTACATTTTATAATGGGAAATGTGTTAGTATCAAACTATAAAACTGTATAAAGCCATAGCTTCTAAGATAATCAGATGAAAAAATAACAATATCAGTTATGAAATTAAATACAGGTGATTTGTTAAGCTGAACTATGAGATTGAACAATTGCTGTATGTATGTGTCTTAATTATATCAATACATTTGGGAAGTGGCGAACTTCATTAATTTAGGAACTATAAAGAATGACATTGGGATTACATAATGTAGGAGTTCTTCACTTGTTTTATTTTTATGGTGAACACAATTACAAGGATAAAACCAAGAATGTTTTTTGAAAATGAAATTAAAAAATGAAATTAATGAAAATTAATGAAATTAAATGAAGCTGTAATGAAATTAAAAATGAAATTAAAAAAAACTCACCAAATAACTCACCAAATAACAGGAAACTAACAATTAGGAGAAGATGAGAAACCAAGAAAGTGTACAGCAATAGTATTTAGTAACATTCTTGACATTATCTTCAAACACTTCCTGCTCTCTAAGAAAGTCAAACTTTAATCAGAGAAAGCTACATGCACTGTAGTAAGCCCTTTGAAATCTGACTAGGTTTGGTTTTTTTTTTTAAATCTGACTAGCTTTTTTATTGGAGAAGGCAATGGCACCCCACTCCAGTACTCTTGCCCATGGGGTCTCAAAGAGTCGGAAACGACTGAGCGACTTCACTTTCACTTTTCACTTTCATGCATTGGAGAAGGAAATGGCAACCCACTCCAGTGTTCTTGCCTGGAGAATCCCAGGGACGGGAGAGCCTGGTGGGCTGCCATCTATGGGGTCGCACAGAGTCGGACACGACTGAAGCAACTTAGCAGCAGCAGCAGCAGCTTTTGTATGGTTAAGTCTATTTATCATTTTAAAGTTTTCTGATTTTTGGAATCCCTACAATCTGTCATTGGTTGCAATAATAGTTTTTTTTTCACTCAGATAACAAGGTCTACTTTATTTTTTTCCTTTTGATCAGGTCATTTTGTAGTAGCTGTCCTTATGACCAAGCTCTCCTTAATTAGATCTGCTATTCAATCTGCTGCTTTTGTTAGGATGACCCTAAGCAAGAGATCAGTCATTTTTCAATCTGGATTTTTCATCAAATATGGCTTTTAAATATTAAAAATAAGTACACCAGTATGAAGCATACACTTACATCATTGTGTTAAATTTTCATTAAAATTTAAATTGAGAGTATGGGTATTAAGGTGTGTACGGAGGATAAAGCCTACATTTTTCAAAGCATAACTATTTTAACTGACACAATAGTTTCTTTTTAGGAGTTAAGAAATAAAAAGTGGTCCAGCAGGTAGATCTCTGCTTTCACTGCCAAGGTCCCAGGTTCAATCCCTGGTTGGGGAACTAAGATCTCATAAGCCCCGAGATATGGTCAAAAAAAATAAAATAATTTTTTTAAAGTGTTGAAAAGAAATTGGGATATTTAAATTAAAAAAATTTCATGCAGCATAAAATTTCATATATTAGAATCCATCTTTTCAATATCACGTATCTCAACAGTTGGTGTCATTCAGAAAGTGTTGAGTGAGAAAGTGTATGATGTTTCCCCAAAGTGGTGGTTGCTTAAGGTTTACCATAGTGGAAAAAGCGTCATAATTACTTCCAATTTCAAAGGAGTTTTAGCAAATACCCAAAGATCTCTTTAAAATAATAACACTTAAAAGACTAGCATGTATGTGCAAATGCAGTAAAAGAAAAATTATTTGCAACCTAATTTTCAAAGACCTTTCACAGGAGCTTCTGGGTGCCTATGTGCTAATTGCACTTATAGCTGAGCATTTGTATTTTTGAAAATAGAGATAGTGGAAAACAAAATAGCATCTTATAGTATTCGGTGAAATTTAAACTTTTGGGCACCACAGACTTAGTTTAGTTTGTTTTAGTTTGTTCCTGTACCTTACAGCTTCTTAAAATTACAAAGTACTAGGTAGATCACAATTAGTTTGAATTTAAATGACATGTGAGTAACTTGATTTCTTGTTTGGCTAATATGTGCCTCAGAAAAGCAACTCACTTTCTTATGCTAGCTGATGAAGAGACTTACTATTAGGTTCATTGAGTACTGACTAAGATATTAAAACTCTTAAGAATTTTCAGTATGTGAAGTTGTATAGATACGAACAGTCATGTGCCAGAGCAAAAGCATTAGCAGTCTCTTGGATAGTATCATTCTGGACTTTGGAACAAGTGGATTTAGAAGTAGTCTTTTGAAATGTAATCTGATCATAGGTAGAAATCTATTGGTTTTAATTGCCTGAGACTCATGGCATTTAAAGTCTATAGGAAAAGAGTCTCCTGAAGCTTTGACTGTACTTTTTTGAGGGGTAAACAGTTTTTATGTAATAAGAGAGACAATCTTTTGTCAGTGAAGCATCCTATAGAACTTTCTCCAAATAAATAGGGAATTTTCATGTTACTTTTCCAATACAAGTAAACTTTCTTCCAATTGTTCACCAGCCTTGGTGAGAAAAAGTAAGCGAAGTGGCAGAAACAATTAATACCAATTCTTGTGACACCCAAAGGGATAAAAATTGACAAATTAAATATATGTTAATTAACTTGCATTATTGGTACTCAGAGGAAGACAAATTAGTCCTTTAGACTGAGAACTTTCCATTGTCATTTCATAGGGTTAAAATCTTGACCACATTTGCAGAATGCTTAGGTTAAGAGGGTAAACAATGAGGAATTCCTTCATCTGCCACTTTAATTCCGATAAAGTTGCTCTAGTAGTCTGAAATTAGTTCAAGTTGGGATCAAATAAAGGGGCCAAATAAATTTTTGTAGACTGCTGCTGCTAAGTCGCTTCAGTCATGTCCAACTCTGTGCGACCCCATAGACGGCAGCCCACCAGGCTCCCCCATCCCTGGGATTCTCCAGGCAAGAACACTGGAGTGGGTTGCCATTTCCTTCTCCAATGCAAGAAAGTGAAAAGTGAAAGTGAAGTCGCTCAGTCGTGTCCGACTCTTAGCGACCCCATGGACTGCAGCCTACCAGGCTCCTCCGTCCATGGGATTTTCCAGGCAAGAGTACTGGAGTGGGGTGCCATTGCCTGAAGTCTAAATTAGTGATAAGAGGTCCATATTACTAAACCTTGGGCAGCTACTCTTAAGGGCAGATCTTGGGATGTAAGTGTTTCAAAATTTTTGTTTAAGGAATTGGATATTATTTCCTGAAAAACTGTGGTACTACTTATCAGCCTTAACCTGTGTTATAAAAAACCTGCCAGCTTGAACACCTGGAGCCCACTTTATCCTTTTTGTTTATGTACAACTTTCATACCAGTTTAACTTTGGCTGGTATAGGTAGAAAAAGGGAGAAATAATAGCCTCTTGTTTAATACTTGTATGTATTCATATCTAACAGCTCTTCAATAAAGTGACACATTTAAAGCCATGTTTCACAGCTAAGGTTGAAAACATAGTAAGAGAGTACATACTTCTCTCAGGGTGGTAAGTCAGGTTTAGACAACTTTAAATATAGCTCCTATTTTGAAAGATGTTGCCAAGATTGTGGTTCTTGGAGAACAAATCAGGTTAAGTAGTTCACTAGGGAGGAAACATTTAGTTTTGTGGGCATGCATTTTTGGGAGTAGTCAGCCAAAAGATACATCTGTAGGATACAGGGTTGTTTTTTTTTTTTTCCCACTGCCTTGAATTTTACAGATTCATGGGTTCAAAATGCTTTAAAAGCACTTGCATTTCATTTTTATGTAATTGATTTTTCAGCTGTGGATTTTGTTTCCAGTCCTTCACTAAGCATATCACCTTACATGTAGAGTTCCATCTAGTGGTAAAAGTAATCACTGCAGACTATTGGTATTAAAAATACCCTTTTTAAGGGATAAGTCTTGCCTCTGTTACTCTTTGGGATGGTTGCTTAGTATATGCTTTTTTTTTCTTCTATTCTTATAGTCCTTTATTTTAATTTTTAACAAATTTATTTATTTTAATTGGAGGCTGATTCTTTACAATATTGTGGTGGTTTTTGCCATACATCGACATGGATCAGCCACAGGTGTACATGTGTACCCCCGTGCTAAACCCCCCTCCCACCTTCCTCCCCACCCCATCCCTCTGGGTTGTCCCAGAGCACCGGCTTTGAATGCCCTGGTATATGCTCTTAAATACTGAAGTCTTTGCTATCTCTGTTTGCCTTTATACCTAACTACTAATTCTCCTGGTACTAGCCATCTATGCAAAAACTTTTATGATGAGGAAATTAATCTTTAGTATATACTGTATTTTGATTTTCTGTGATATTTACATCAAATTGTACCAAGATTTAGGTCAAATCTATACTTGGTTTTTTAAAAAAAATTGTCATGAAAGATACTGATTATACATACAAGTAATAATCAATACTCTTTCTAATACCCAGCTTCAACAAATCTCAGCATTTTCCATATTTACTTCAAATGAATCACTCCGTTTCCCCACAGCCTAATGCTAATGCTAATGCTAAGTCGCTTCGGTCATGTCGGACTCTGTGCGACCCCATAGACAGCAGCCCACCAGGCTCCGCCATCCCTGGGATTCTCCAGACAAGAATACTGGAGTGGGTTGCCATTTCCTTCTCCAATGCATGAAAGAGAAAAGTGAAAGTGAAGTCGCTCAGTCTGGTCCGACTCTTAGCGACCCCATGGACTGCAGCCTACCAGGCTCCTCTGTCCATGGATTTTCCAGGCAAGAGTACTGGAGTGGGGTGCCATTACCTTCTCTGCCACAGCCTAATACTTTTTCCCAAAACAGTGCTAGCACCCTAGAAACTCTCCTTATGCCCTCTTGTCTTCTCATAATCACTAACCCCCAAACGTAACCATTATCCTGAATGGTAAATACATCTTTGCTTTTCTCTACAATTTGCTACTTAAGCAAGTACAATTCTTCCTTGCTTTACAATAGAGTTGAAAATTCATTTAATACACCCAACCTATTGAACATGATAGCTTAGCCTAGCCTAACTTAAACATGCTCAGACCACTCACATTAGCCTGTAGTTGGTCAGAATCATTTAAAACAAAGCCTATTTTATAATAAAGTATTGAATATCTCATGTACTATATTGAATACTGTATTAAAAGTCAAAAACCAGAATGGTTGTAAATGTTTTGGTTTACCCTCATGACCTCGTGGCTACCTGGGAGTTGTGGCTCGTTGCTGCTGCCCAGCATCACCAAACAGTATTGTACTACATATTGCTAGCCCAGGAAAAGATCAAAATTCAAAAATTTGAAGTAGAGTTTCTAGTGAATGCATATTGTTTTCACACCATCATAGAGTTGAACAATTGTAAGTTGAACCATTGTAAATTGGAGACTTATCTCTAAACACTATATTTTTTGTCTGTTTTTAAAATTTGATATGAAAATAGCATTATATAGTAAGTAGTTTGTGTGTGTGTATGTGTGTATGAGAGAGAGAGAAGGACATCTTTTGCTCAGTTATCTGTGAGATTCATTCATGATTGTGTATGTAACTGGACTTTGTCCTTTTTCATTGCTATAAAATCTCCCATTATTAAAGAATCTGCCTGCCAGCGCAGGAGACACGGGTTTGATCCCTGATCCAGGAGGATTTCACATGCTGCGGAGTAACTAAGCTCATGGGCCCAACTATTGAGCCTGTGCTCTAGAGACCGGGAGCGGCAACTACTGAGCCCTCGCGCTGCAACTACTGAAGCCGGTGAGCCTGTGCTCCGGAACAAGAGAGGAAATGGCAGTGAGAAGCCTGTGCACTGCAGTGAAGAGCAGCCCTTGCTCGCGACAACTAGAGAAAAGCCCAGTACACGGAGGACCCACCCAGGACAGCCAAAAATAAATCAATACATAAGTAGCATTAAAGAAAATTGCTATTATATATGCCACATTTTAAAAACCATTCTGCTGGACATTTTGCTTCCAGTTTTGGCTGCTTAGAAATTAATGTATCAGTGAACATTCTTGCTTGGGATTTTTGGTGCCCATGTTGCTGCATGCACATGCTAGACATGTTTTTAGAATTGTTGCTCATAGGGTATACTTGTTCATTCATATTGTAGATAAGATGAAGCAGTTATAGCCCCACTATCTGTATAAAATAGTTACTTTATAAAGTTAGAATTATTTTCTCTAATCCTTGGTATTGTCAATTTTAGCCATTCTGTTGGATGATAGTATGTCATTGATTTTTAATTTGCAGTTCTTTGATGTCTAGAGGTATTGAGTAGTTTTTAAAATGAGAGTTTCTTGAAATCTCATGCTTGTTTTTCTGTTGGTTATTTATTTTTTCATATTGATTGTACGACATCTGTATATATTCAGGGTATGAGCCTTTTTTAACCATATATATTGTAGATATATTTCCCCACCATATATATTGTAGATATATTTTTTACTTTCTTAATGGTGTCTTTTGATAACATAGTTCTTATTTTAATGAACTCAAAAGTATTGAGCTTTTTCTTTGTGGTTGCTATTTTTAATGTGTAATTTAAAAATTATTTCCCCACTCTGAGTTCAATAATATATTCTTCTATATTAACCTTCTAGTAGGGTTACTGTTTTGTTTTTCACCGTTAAATCAATAATTCACCCAAAATTGACCTTGTGTATAGTGACATTGGAGAAGGCAATGGCACCCCACTCGAGTACTCTTGCCTGGAAAATCCCATGGATGGAGGAGCCTGGTGGGCTGCAGTCTATGGGGTCGCTAAGAGTCGGACACGACTGAGCAACTTCACTTTCACTTTTCATTTTCATGCACTGGAGAAGGAAATGGCAACCCACTCCAGTGCTCTTGCCTGGAGAATCCCAGGGACGGGGGAGCCTGGTGGGCTGCCGTCTCTGGGGTCGCACAGAGTCGGACACGACTGAAGCGACTTAGCAGCAGCAGCATAGTGACATAGGTGTCAGTTTTCACTTTTTCCCCCTATAGTTGTCCACATGTCTCAGCACCATTCAGTGAAAAGGTCATTCATTCCCCATTGATTTGTAGCACCTTATCCTGAGTCCAGTAAAGAAGAAAGGAAGTAATAAAGATCAGAACAGATGTTAGTGAAATAAATACCAAACATGTAATAGAGGAATTCAGCAAACCCAAAAACTGGAACCTTGACAATGCTAATAAAAATCGATAAATCTCTAATAAGATTCATAAATTAAAGAAAAAAATTACCAGTATCAGGAACAAGGACGAGCAGATCACTATGGAACCTGGACACGTTAATAAGTTCCTCAGAGGATATTACGAACAAGTTTATGCCAATAAAGAAATATACAACTTATCAAAATTAATACAAGAAGAAATAGAAAATTTGAATAGTTCTGTAACACAAAATAAATTGAATATATATAATTAAAAACCTTACAAAGAAAACTCTAGGTTCAGATGACTTCATCAGCCAATTCCATCACTTAAGGAAGAAATGACAGTAGCACTTAAACTTTTTCAGAAAATAGAAAAATAGGACACACTCCCCAACTCACTTTGACAGGCCAGCACAACCTTGATATAAAACCTAATGAAGAAAAATATAAGAAAGGACAATTCTATGATAATCTCACTTGGGACATATATGGAGAAACCTAAACAAACAATTAGTAAACCAAACTCAGCAGCATATAAAAATGATAAAACATCACTACAATATTTGGTTTATTCTAGAAATACCCAGTTGGTTTAACATTAGTCAGTACCATTCACTACATAAACAAAGGAGAAAAATTACATGATTATCAAAAATTTTTGATAATACTAAGCAGATACTCATGTGAAATGCTGGGCTGGATGAAGCACAAGCTGGAATCAAGATTGTGGGGAGAAATATCAATAACCTCAGATATGCAGATGACACCACCCTCATAGCAGAAAGTGAAGAACTAAAGAGCCTCTTGATGAAAGCGAAAGATGAGAGTGAAAAAGTTGGCTTAAAACTCAACATTGAGAAAACTAAGATCATGGCATCTGGTCCCATCACTTCATGGCAAATAGATGGGGAAACAATGGAAACTGACAAACTTTATTTTTTGGGGCTCCAAAATCACTGCAGATGGTGATTGCAGCCATGAAATTAAAAGACGCTTACTCCCTGGCAGGAAAGCTATGACCAACCTAGACAGCATATTAAAAAGCAGAGATATTACTTAGCCAACAAAGGTCCATCTAGTCAAAGCTATGGTTTTTCCAGTAGTCATGTACGGATGTGAGAGTTGGAGTATAAAGAAAGCTGAGCACTGAAGAATTGATGCTTTTGGACTGTGGAGTTGGAGAAGACCCTTGAGAGTCCCTTGGCCTGCAAGGAGATCCAGCCAGTCAATCCTAAAGGAAATCAGTCCTGAATGTTCATTGGAAGGACCGATGCTGAAGCTACAACTCCAATTCTTTGGCCACCTGATGCAAAGAACAGACTCACTGGAAAAGACTGTGATGCTGGGAAAGATTCAAGGCAGGAGAAGGGGACAACAGGGGATGAGATGATTGGGTAGTGTCACTGACTCGATGGACATGAGTTTTGAGTAAACTCCGGGAGTTGGTGATGGACAGGGAAGCCTGATGTGCTGCAGTCCATGGGGTCGCAAAGAGTTGGACATGACAGAGCGACTGAACTGAAGCACAGACTCAGTATAATAAATAAATAACCCTTAGCAAACTAAGAATAAGAAGATATCACCCTAATCTGGTATCACCTGAATCTGATAGGCTTCCCTGGTAACTCAGCTGGTAAAGAATCTGCCTGTAAAGTGGGAGACCTGGGTTCGATCCCTGGGTTGGGAAGATCTCTAGGAGAGGGGAATGGCTACCCAGTCCAGTATTCTGGCCTGGAGAATTCCATGGACTGTTCAGTCCAGGGGGTTGCAAAGAGTCGGACATGAGTGAGCGACTTTCACTAAATCTGATAGTTTATGCCAAAATGATAGATGGCGGAAGATACCATTTTTGAATTTGCTTTACCTTTTTAACTTCTAAAGTTAGGATTATTTTCATATTTATTAGTTATTTAACCTCTCTTCTATGAATTGGTCATATCTTTTGACTAATTTTCTTTGAGTGTTTTTCTTATAAATTTTAGTCATATTGATAAATTCTGAATACTAATCCTTTTGTATGAATAAAAGTTTTTTTTCAGCTTATAGCTTATCTTTTATTAATACTTAAAAATTTTAAATTCATTTATTTATTATGAATGAGTAGTGTTAATATGTTCACTTGAATCGAAAATCCAGAAAATACAAAACATACAGTGAAAAGTTTCTCTCCCACTCCTGTTCTTTCATCCAGTTCCCCTCTCCAGAGGTACTGTGACTTCATTTTTTAAGAACTTTGTTTATAATGTCATTTGTTGAACAGACATTTAAAATTTTGATGTAGTTAAATGTTTCAGTCTTCTCTTTGTGGATTGTACATTTTATATTGTGTTTAAGAATGCTTTCCTCTGCCCCATTAATTTATTTTTTTTCCAAGTTTGACTTTTTATATTTAGACCTTTATTCTGTCTGGAATTTATTTTTTGTGTAGGGATTGCTCTTGCCTTTATATGCTTGTCCTTATACTCTTATATTGTGTGATTGTTTTGTCTAATGCAGTGTTCAATGTGATGGGAGACTGTTGAGCTTCATCTGCGTGTTGGCAAATATAATTAACTGGTCCAGTTTTAAATTTCTGTTTTGTTCCTACTTGCAGATGAATGCTTAAGAGTCCTAATAAGTACTGCCTTTCAGGCCACATAATGTGCCTTGTGTCCTCTAACATATCTGGAATTTGTGTAGGCTGTGATAGGGCAGGGAAAGGAGGGTTTCATTGTTACAACAAACAAGGAGAAAGTTTTTTTCCTGTCTCTTCGATTTACCAATGCCTCATCAGAAGCTTTCAGCACTTATGTAAGAAATTAATTTTTTTTCTTAAACTTGAACAAACTTACAGCTCATTTTAAAATTAGTTACTGTAGAGGGAGAAGGTGGTTTTGCTTAATAATAGTATTTTTTTTCTTTAGCTCTTCTTTTAAGTTCTTCACCATGTTCCTTGATATTCTTAGCTTTACATTGTGGTACTATGTATTCCATGGAAAGAGATTATTGGACTTTGTGATATGCGGATAATTTAAAAGCATTACCTACTGTATCTGTCTTTTCCTTCTCTTATCTTCCGTTTTACTTCTTTTTAACCATTTCTCTCCATTTTTGTCTTACCACATGCTCCACTCAGAAAAAATAAGGAAGAGGACAAAAAAGAATTAGGTTTAAGAAATTAAAGTGAGACAAAACAAAAGTGAATGATTATGGGAAGGAAAGGGAGAGAAAGTGGAAGGGGAAAAGAAACTGTGTTTGCTTACTGGTTACTTCTGTATTAGGACTCCTTAGGTATCTTTTTCTTGTATTCCTTGTAAATAGGTGGGGGCAGCCTTGAACTTACTTATTCTCCTGCCTGTTCTAACTATGAGGGAACAGAGTCAGAAAGGATCCTGTTGAGAAACAATGTAGGTAGGGTTTTGTGCTTCTAGCTCCTTTCTGCATGTGTATTTGATCCAGTTTAGTGCCTGAAGGTCAACTCTTATGTAAGTTTTGGAATCTCAACTGAGTCTTACTCTGGATATTAATAAACTGAAGATCTGGAGGTTATATGTATGTATGTATTTCTACTTTAGGAATATAATGGATGCTGTTCATGTACATTTATATGTTAGAATTAATTTGATCTGAATTGCTTTTCAGAATTAAAAGAGATGTGACAGTCATAAAAGCTTAGATTTGATAAATTATAAGACTCTTTTGCTGCTAATCCATTTCATGATTTTCTGGCTCTCTCAGTACAGTAGTAATTTCTCATTGGCAGTGATTATAAATAATAATCTATTGACTCATATCTTGACTGAAATAAGGCAACATTTAAAATAAAAAGAGGCTTTGTCAATGACTTAGGATGAAGATTCTTTTTGATTTTAATTGGCTCATATCATAATCATTGGCATCTTTAAATCATTGGCATCTTTAGCCTTAGTATGTAAAAAGGTTGAGGAAAGAGCATTTTTAGTTCTCTTTCTTAAGACTTTGGCTTGAGAACACATATTTATAATTTTTAAGTTTTATGTGAATTCTTATATTATCATTTTAGAGAAAAGAAAGAAATTTGGTAGTCACCAACTGAACACTTGGGCTGTTGATTAAAATTAGGTAATAACTTTTCAAGGACATAGAGATGAACGCTCAAGTTTACCCACACCTTGTTTTCATTATACCAAATTAAAGATGATCTTTGTAAAACTTCCCCAGCCGTCCCGCGGTTAAGACTGTGCTTCCACTGCAGGGAAACTAGGATCCCACAGGCTGTGGGCAAAAAAAAAAAAGAGATCCAGGTAGTAGTGGTAAAGTGTGTTAGAGATTAGTTATGTTTAATATGTAGAGGTATAATTTTTCCTGGAACAGAGGTTTGGTAGCTAGGGTGTTGTGGAAACTTGTAAGTTGTGATTGTTTTATTGTGGGACTGTTTGATCGAGTCAGGTAAATTTCAGCTTTGCCTGACAGATGTGAGTCAGTTGTTCTTTCTGGTTTGTGTTACATCTACTCATTGGTTGCATAATAGATGACTGTTTATATAATAAGAATTAGAACAAGCCATTAGAGATAATTGATAATAGATACAAACAGGCGGTGATGTGTCTGCTACAAGAGATGGAATAATACAGTTCTTATATGTACATGTTAAAAGTAAAAAGAATTTAGTAATTACGTATTAGAAAACAATAAGGAAGAAAGTATTTCTGAGAGTCAAAGGAGCTTTTCCAGTATAGCCCAGATAATGTAGGAGTGGAAAACCAGGTAAGATCAGGGGCCAACAGAACATATCTGCTGAGTATTACTCAGTGATGGAAGAGATAGAAGAAGCAAAATATGAATTTTTTTCCAAGTGCCTTAGAGAGGAAGGACCTTGAGCAAAGTTTGGACTTAGACGATGGGCCAGAGACATCCAGAACAAAGGATTTTAAAATAAAACCTATTTCTGAACCTGGGCAAGGCTGAATTAATATCTATTTTGTGTACCTGTAAGTGCCTTCCATTCTAGTTAAGGCTTTTTGGTTATGAGGAACAGAATCCAGGGATACTTGGCTCAACTGAAAGGGACTGATTATAAGGAAACACCTGTCTGTGTAGGGACCTAGGAACCAAAAGACCTTGAGTGTAGAGTAAATGTCTTCGAAATGTCTATTATACTAGATATAGTTTTGTCTCTTCAGTAGCCTCATGCTTACTGTCCTGTGGTTTCTGTGGCATTTGCGAGTAGCCTGACTGTGGTACTATCAGCAGTTGATCACCAGATGGGAAATACCATATGCTGGCTGTACTCCTGAGAGGGGGCTTCCCTGGTGGCTCAGTGGTAAAGAATCTGCCTGCAATGCAGGAGACGCAGGAGAGGCAATGCTGGAGACCCAGGAGACACAGTTGCAATACCTGGGTTGGGAAGATCTGGAGGAGGGCTTGACAACCCACTCCATTATTCTTGCCTGGAGAATCCCATGGAGAGAGGAGCCTGGCAGGCTACAGTCCCTAGGGTCACACAGAGTCAGACGTGACTGAGGTGACTGAACATGTGCACTCAAGAAGGCCTTAATTTAATGATTGCCCATTGCCATGTTAGGGGGAACAGTTGCAGGTCTAACGTTTTAAAAGTATTTAACAATGATGATGGTTTAGGGTTTAACTTTTAATAAGGAAATGTGGTCTCTGTGGCTGCCAATTCTAAACTACTGTTAGACTCAGGAGGCTGTAAGGGTCTTATCTTCTTGTAGACTGAATGTGTAAAATTAAGAGGCAAATTCAGGTCATACCATAGAGGCTATCTGATGTCTTTTCTTTAAACTAAATTTCTGAGTATCTATGTGGGTATAACCTAAACAGCAGCGAGTCCAGCTTGTCTCCTTTGTGCAGTCAACAGATTAAGTATTAGGTTTTCAAAAGACTGGTATATGTAGATGAGCCCACAGAAAGAATGAATAATTGTGTTGTTGAGAGGGAATGAAAAACGCATACAAAAATGATCCCCTCAAAGATTCTTCTGTTTCATTGTTTTCAGTGAAGCTATCTGCAACTTTGTCATCTGCAATGACTCTTCCCTTCAAAGTCAGCCCATTATCTTCAATCCTGACTTTTTTGTGGAGAAACTCCGACATGAGAAACCTGAGGTGTTCACTGAGTTGGTGGTCAGCAATATTACAAGACTTATTGATCTACCTGGAACTGAGTTGGCTCAGCTAATGGGAGAAGAGGACCTTAAGTTGCCTGGTGGGGCAGGCCCGGCATCAGGATTCTTCCGGTCTCTAATGTCTCTCAAGCGAAAGGGTAGGAATTGTGTCTGTGAAGGGGGCAGGTCTCAGTTGCTTCCTGGGCTCTACTCCAAACATTTGCACATTCGTGGAGGAGTTACTATTATTGTAAAGCATTTTTTTAGTCATTTTTTTCATTACATGAATAGTAAAACTTTAAGTAACATTGATAAAAATTATAAAAATTACCTAGATTAATTAAAGCATATATATCAGTCTCCAGAAAATAGCATGATTCGTTTACATAGTTATCAGGAGCACCTTGATTTTCATGCTCTATTAATACTATACTAAAAATATTAAAAGAACAAAGTTATACAGCTGGTGACTACAGTAAAGAAAGTTTGACCATTTTTTTATTGCAGTAGTTTTATTGCAGTAGTTCTCTAATGTTTTCATTCCATAGAATGCTTTGATAAGGTAAATATTAATACTTATGAATCAAAAAGCCTTCTCAGAAATAAGTTATTAGTTTTATATACTATAAATTATGATTATTAACACTGTTTTTGATAAGATGTGAAAGAGATTCCATTTTGTTTTATTAAATATAAGGAAATCCCAAGGGCAGCAAAAAAGTTTAAACATAACAGGTTAGACCCTATACCAACTCTAGTGGATAATCTATCATGTTCTAATAATCATGGGTATAAGTTCTATTTTTTGTTTGTTTTTAAATTAAATATCAATATTCCAAGTATTGTTAATTAAAGAAGAAGATGGTCTTTGCCTTCAGGGAACCTACTATGTAAGATTAAACTTGCAGAGAGTTGATTGAAAGATGTTCTGATTGCATTTTCTTTTTTCTTTTTTTAATTTTATTTTATTTTTAAACTTTACAATATTGTATTGGTTTTGCCAAATATCTAAGTGAATCCACCACAGGTATACACGTATTGCCCATCCCGAACCCTCCTCCCTCCTCCCTCCCCATACCATCCCTCTGGGTCGTCCCGGTGTACCAGCCCCAAGCATCCAGTATCATGCATCGAACCTGGACTGGTGACTCGTTTCCTATATGATATTATACGTATTTCAATGCCATTCTCCCAAATCATCCCACCCTCTCCCTCTCCCTGATTACATTTTCTGATGTACTTCCAACTCTAAAGTTTTTTTGTACTGACCATGTGAACATACTTGCTCAACTGTGACACAGGATGCTTGAGGGGTATGCTGATTTTAAATATGCTGATTTTGTACTGTTTATGGAAAATATAGCCTTGTTCTATTGTATGGCTTTTTTCAGAAAAAGGAGTAGTCTTTGGATCCCCACTGACAGAGGAAGGCATTGCCCAGATATACCAACTGATTGAATATCTACACAAGAGTAAGACTACTTGAAATTTTTTAATTCTTTGTTAATGAACAGTTGTCAGTTTTCTATTGGGAGCTTAATATCCTTGAGTTAGTAGGTGTCAGTTAACCATTAGCAAAGACGCTAATTAATCAATGATAATTTCAGGTGGCATGTTTCTCAATATATTTCCTTATAAATTTCATCTCATGTATTGATTTGCTTTATACTCTCAAACACACACACACACACTCACACATATACACACACACATTAGATAGTGTCTATGAAATCACATTTTGCCCTGGATTGAGAGAGGCGCATCTTCTGGAAAAAATACATTGCTTCTAAAGAGTCTCAACATTTATTCCAGGGATAATAATTTATCACCAAAGATACCTTTGAACTCTAGAATTCTCTGATTAAAACACACTCAACTTAATTCCCTTTTCACTTTTTTAGTAGTCATACTGGATATGTCATTGCTTTAAGTACTTGGCACAGCTGAGTGTATATAAAATGTGTGGCTTTATGTGATGCCATGATGAATTCAACACTAATGGTTATTTTTGGCTTGCTCTACCTGGGACACTGTGCTGGGAGCTAGAGCAGAGGTTACAAACTGACAGCCTAAGGGCTTAAGTTATCTATTTTCATGTTTTGTTTGGCTGATTAAGTTAAAAATAAAACTAGTTTCCAGTCTTTTAAAATGGGAAAAGTCCAGGTTTTCAGCTTTCTTTGGATAACAGGAAGATCTAGCATACTTGAGCCCTGTGGCCTCTTGGGACGCAGTCATCTGGAGCACAGGTGGGTGCTTATCAGTTTGTTAGGGTTCCTGTTCATTCATTTACTGTTGCCAGAGTGGCTGGTAGGCATTTCAACTTGGAAACCTGAATTAAGGAGCTATTCAGAAAAATACATACTTAAGCTGAAAACAGGACCTCTCATGCTTCTACCAGATCAAACTGAAACAATGTGTCTCATCTTTTTTAACCCTTAGATTAGTTTAGAATCTAGGTTGAAGGGAAGCATCCTTAAGTTGGAATGACTGAGCTTCTGGCAGTCTCTTAGATGGAAAGGTGATCTGACAGATTAGAGTTCTAATTCCTGGGGTAGTGCAGAGACCCTCGATTCATTTTAGGCTGGGAAACTGTTTATAGGAGCAATGTACCTCCACAGATAAACTCAGCCCCTCCAACAAAGTCTGGGATGGCTCATGGGAAGGGGACTTCAGGAAGACGTGGCTTTCCTTCCAACTTATTTTTCAAGCTCTATTATATATAAAATAGATAACCAACAAGGACCTACTGCATAGCACAGGGAACTATACTTAATATTTTGTAATAACCTATAATGCAAAATAATCTAATACATACATACATATATATATATGTATATATATATGGGTTTCCCTTGTGGTCAGCTGGTAAAGAATCTGCCTGCAATGTGGGAGACCTGGGTTTGATCACTGGGTTGGGAAGATCCCTTGGAGAAGGGAAAGGCTACCCACTCCAGTATCCTGGCCTGGAGAATTCCATGGACTGTGTAGTCCATGGGGTCGCAAAGAGTCGGACACGACTGAGCAACGTTCACATATATATATATCTCACTTTGCTGTATACCTGAAGCTAACACAACATTTTAAATCAACTATATTTCAATAGGAGTTAAAAAAAACCGGATAAAATTCAGTCTCCAGATGTGCCTCAGGAGGTTCAGTGACTCCTGGGTGGACCATCTCTCAGCCTGGAAGATCTCTGGGTGCTCAGGGATGTTCAGATAAGTTTCCCCAGGGGTCAGTAGGTCTCAGCTCCTCTGAGAAGAAAGGCAAAACCTCCTTCAGGGTTTTGTAAGGGTCTTTCAAATATAAAGTGGTCTTTTAGATGACTTATTTTAATCATAATTCTCTGTTTCTTTTTTCCTGTCCTGTGTTCTTCTTCCATGCTGAACAGACTTACGAGTAGAGGGTTTGTTTAGAGTACCAGGGAATAGTGTCCGACAGCAGATTTTAAGAGATGCTCTCAATAATGGAACTGATATTGACTTGGAATCAGGGGAGTTTCACTCAAATGATGTTGCTACCTTGCTGAAGATGTTTCTAGGAGAGTTACCTGAGCCCCTGCTGACACATAAACATTTTCACGCACACCTCAAAATTGCTGGTGAGTATTGGAGGTGAGAAGGGGCTGTAGGTACATTTATTTCAATTTAGTAAAGTCATCTGGAATATTTTTGTAACCCACAGAATATTCTGTTGTTTGTAAACAATAATATTGTGTTGTTTGTAACTTCTGCTAATATTGGTTAAGACTTCATGATAGTTCTGGGCTTTCTGAATACTCATAAGCATTGGCTAGTTACGTTTGATTTAGTCAAATTTTTTTGTCAAATAAACTTCTTTGAAGATACAGTCTGGGTTTTGTTTATTTTTGTGTTCCTGATGGATCCTAGCATTGTGCTTTGAACATTTTAGTTGTTTAATTAATGTATGCTTTTCACTGGATTGATTGACACACCCAAGTCAATGGTCACAGTTTTGATGTATTTGCCTTGGTTTGGAACTTTTGCTAAGTATTAATATGCCTCAGTTGAGATCATCTCTACTGTTGAAAATTTGCTCTTTAAAAAATAATTTTGCTTGTTTTCTAAATAGGCAATACATTCTTATGAATTAAAATTCAAAAGGTTCCAAGAGCATCCAGTGAAAAGCCTCTTTTCCATCTCTGTTCCCTGGTACTCAGTTTTTCTTCCAAGAGAGAACCAGTACTATTGATTTCTAATGTATCCTTACAGAGAGATTTTAGACACTTACAAATACCTGCATATATTTCTTTTCTCTCTTTTTATGTAATGGTAGGGTGTTATACACATGGTTCTGTGGTTTGCTTTTTTAATTTACTGTGTCTTGCAGAATGTTCCATTTTCAGCTCATAAACAGTTTCCTCTTTTCCTTTTATGCCTGTGTGGTAAGGAATTCATTCTTAAATTGCACAGCAGTTGTGCTACTATAGACTCTAAGTGCACACAGCATCAACGTCCATACTGTATTTACCTAGTTTTCTACCCTTGAGCCTTTCTCTCTCGCTTCTAATCTTAAGGAAAAGAAATAGGTTTTTTTCTTTTGAATAATTTTTACCGCTTAGAAAAAAATAGGTTTTGAATTTCTAAAGTAAGATTAGATTTTGTTAGCACTTCCAGGAACAATTTAGATGATACAAATGAGAAAATATTTCTAGAATATTATACAGCTTTATAGTTGTTTTGGCTTCCCTCGTAGCTCAGTCGGTAAAGAATCTGCCTGCAGTGCAGGAGATCCGGATTCCATCCCTGGGTCGGGAAGATCCCCTGGAGAAGGAAATGGCAACCCATTCCAGTATTCTTGCCTGGAAAATCCCATGGACAGAGGAGCCTGGTGGGCTGTGGTCCATGGGGTTGCAAAGAGTTGGGCACGCCGGAGCAACTAACACTCGATATCATCACAGTTTTTTGGGGGGAGAAATAAAAGTTTTTGGATCTTTGAAAAAGATATAGAAAATATTGATAAGTTCTTTTTATAAGGGTTAACATGAATAATGCCTGTTCTGTTTGCTTTCCTGTTGAGTTAATTTAGTACAGTATCTGAAACTTCCCCTCCACCACCCCATGATTCACTGGTCTTTGAGATCACGCTAAGGTGTGGCACAGGTGTAGCATTTGACATGCCTTACTGATAACAGGCAGGGATTTTTGTTTTCAATTTCGTATTAACAGGAAACAGTCTAGAGATATTATTTGCCTTTCCTAAACCTGGAATTATAATTGAAGTTAAACAGCTTCAATAACACACTGTAATCATTTTCAGGTCTACATGAATTATACCCAAATGTTTTTCAGTGTCTTTTGAAATTCTGATGATCTAGGGAGAAGGCGACGGCACCCCACTCCAGTACTCTTGCCTGGAAAATCCCATGGATGGAGGAGCCTGGTAGGCTGCAGTCCATGGGGTCGCTAAGAGTCGGACACGACTGAGCGACTTCACTTTCACTTTTCACTTTCATGCATTGGTGAAGGAAATGGCAACCCACTCCAGTGTTCTTGCCTGGAGAATCCCAGGGACGGGGGAGCCTGGAGGGCTGCCATCTATGGAGTCGCACAGAGTCGGACACGACTGAAGCGACTTAGCAGCAGCAGCAACAGGGACAGTTTTTAATTGATAACCTGTATAGCCTGTGAGAGAAGAAGCCATGATTCTGACTCTGTAAGGAGCCATGATTCTGACTCTGATACCTGGATCATCCTGGTATCAGGTCATGATTCACTCTCATAGTTTTTTAGCAGTAAAATATCTTGTTGAGGAAGTGTGAAGGGGGTGGCATTATCAGAGATATGTGTGGACTGTTTTCATTTCTCTTGAGTATATAACTGGGAATGGAATTACTACGTCATGTGATAACTCTATGTTTAACTTTTTGAGGAACTGCCAAGTTGTTTTCCACAGTAGCCATACCATTTTTTACATTCCCACCAGCAATGTAGGAGAGTGGTGGGGTTTTTTTTGGCTCCACTGTATGGCATGTGGAATCTTAGTTCCCCAACCAGTGATCAAACCTGCGCCCCCTACAGTGAAAGCGCAGAGGCTTAACCACTGGACTGCCAGGGAAGTCCCTGTAGAAGAGTTTAATTTTCTCAGCATTCTTGCCAGCACTTGTTATTGTCAGTCTTTTTGACTATAGCCACACCAGTGATTGGGGTCTGCCCTGGTGGCTCAGAGGTTAAGGCGTCTGCCTGCAATATGGGAGAACTGGGTTCAATCCCTGGGTCCGGAAGATCCCCTGGAGAAGGAAATGGCAACCCACTCCAGTGTTCTTGCCTGGAGAATCCCATGGACGAAGGAGCCTGGTGGGCTACAGTCCACGGGGTTGCAAAGAGTTGGACACGACTGAGTGACTTCACTCACACCACTGATTATGAAGTAGTATCTCATTGGGGTTTTAATTTACATTTCTCTGATAGCTAATGATACCGAGTATACAAATGCTTATTGGCCGCTTATATATCTTCTTTGAAGGAATGTTTAAGTCTTTTGCCTATTTTTAACTGGGTTTTTGTCTTTTTATTATTAAATTATATTGATATGATTTTGTTATTATATTTTGCTATAATCTCTGTTTATACTTGATTCTTTTTTTCCTTTCTCTTATTGGAGGATGATACATAGTAGGAACATTGATTTTTTTTTTTCTTGTATATTTTCCATCCCTTACAATCGTCTCTTTTATCCTCAAGATTTGATGCAGTTTGATGATAAAGGAAACAAGACCAGTGTACCAGATAAGGAACGGCAAATCGAGGCTCTTCAGTTGCTCTTCCTCATTCTCCCTCCACCCAATCGTAACTTGCTGAAGTTACTGCTTGATCTCCTGTACCAGACAGCAAAGAAACAAGACAAGAATAAGATGTCCGCCTATAACCTTGCCCTTATGTTTGCACCTCATGTCTTATGGCCCAAAAATGTAAGTGTCGGGGGAACAGAAAGACTCCTTGGTTTTCTTGAGCTGGGCCTCATCCTATAGCTGTACTTCGTGTGGTTATCAAGGGTCCAGGTTCTGGTCTTCAGCTTTATTAGGTTAGGAACTTACTTTGTTAGATCATTTAAGAGTTATCAAACCACCAATTCCTGTTAATCTCGCTTATAAATCAATCTGATAAACCTGAATTACAATTTCAGTGGAAACTCTTAGTGGAAGATTATAGCTACTAAATATACCAGAATACTCATGTTGGGTGGTCGATGTAAACTCCTTCGTAACATGAAAGCCTTCTTGGGAAATCAAATTGATTTCTGAAGATCAAATGGTGTGAATTTAAACCAGAGCTGTATGATCTCACAGGATGGCGTCCCTGAGCTTTTAGATAGAGCGATACTGCCTCGTCCTAACTTTCCTATGTCCTGTAGACGTACTCTCCTTAGAGAAAGCTGAATGTCCTTCTTTTTCTTTTTTTAACTTTCAGCTTTTTATTTTGTATTGAGATATAGCCGATTAACAATGTTCTGGTAGTTTCAGGCGAACAGTGAAGGGACTCAGCCGTAGATATGTATATATCCTGAATGTGCTTCTTTAACTGAGACCACGGCCTTCCTAGTGACTTACATGAGAAGTAAATTGTATAGTCTTTTGAACTAATTTTTTTTTTTTTTCCTCTGAGGCATTTTACTTGTATGTACTACATCCCTAGAAAAAGAATCCAAGGATTTTCCCTCCTGTATGTTTTTGTCTTGCTTCTTCATGTTCCATGAGGCCAGCTGAGGTTGTCAGTACAATGAAACCAAACTGACGGGATGGGAGCAGGTTCTTCCACCATTTTTCTAGATCTTTGAGTTGCACATCAAATCTGGGGCTGATCACTCCACACTTATTTAGCCTGCCTGTGAGGTTCACAACAGTTTTCCCAGCCCTGTGGTCATCAGTGATTTCAAATTCGCCAATGTAACCATGCTTCATCACTGTTAGAAACCTGACGATGACTTTGGAGCACGGCGTAATAAGGACCTGGCGTTTGCCTCTCTTCTCGGCATTGTTGATACTCTTGAGCGTGTCAGCCAGGACATTCATGCGCACCATTCTGGCGGCACGGAAAGATGGCGGAAAGACTGAACTAATTCTTGACCTGGAAGCCGTTAGTTTCATATTCCTGTCCATTCATAAAACAGAGCTTCTGCCCAGAGGAAGGTTGCTGTGGGGAGGGATATGAGAGGAAAAAGACATACCAAGATTTGTCCATGTTAAGGGCATAACACCTCATACCTAAAAGAGTTTTAGAACCAGCTCAATGAGACTGAAAATAAACAAGTGATATGACTATAAAGTTAAGAGGTCTTAGAACACACAAACATTAAGTAACAAAGATACATGTTGAGAATGCAGGCTTTGGGATAGTAGAGACGCTGAAGTGCTTAAAAAGAGGCAGGGGAAACAAGAGAAGGGACTCAGTGACCATTTGACTATTTTTAAGAAACGGATGTCACCTTTAACATCAATTCGTAGTGACAGTTCTCTTTTGTCTTTGGAGAAACTAGTTTCTCTGAAGAGCAATGTTCTCGGTGACTGGTATGGATTCTATTCTTCTTGTCCCTTTTCCCAGGAAAGATGATCTTCAGCATACATGTCTAATTCTCAGGCAGAATTAGAAAAGGAAAATTGGTTCTCTTGGATTTCCTGGTCACTTCAGGGACACATGGTTCTTCCTAGGTTGTATCGTTTCAAGTGGAAACCTGCTGAGCCAAAAAGTCTTTCCAGAATTAAACACTGTAGTAGAGTCAGCTTTCTTGGTGATAGATGCTATCATACATTTGAAAAAATTAGCTTATTAATAAGTAAATGGGAGTATCTGCCTTCCACTTCCCAGTTCTTCATCTCTTTTTTTTGCTTTCTTTTGCTCTAAATAGGCCACTGCAAATGACCTTCAAGAGAATATCACAAAATTAAATGATGGGATGGCTTTTATGATTAAACACTCTCAGAAACTTTTTAAGGTAGGTAATAAATGGGATTTGGATAGTGAGAAGATAAAGAGATGGAGCAAGGTGGGATCCTGAGAGGGCTGTAAAGATGGCTAAATAAGAAAGGCCCTGACTGGAACTGGGAACCAAACAGACAGTGGTAAAACTGAGAGGGAACGACCTGGGTAGGGAAGAATGTGAAGGTGCCTGAGAGCTGAGCAGGGCTCTACCTCCTGGCCTGTGGGCTCTACCCTTTGAGTCATCCTTCCTTTTTCATGAAAAACAGCAGATGCTGGAAGCAGAGCAGTAGTTTTATCCTGCCTGCTTCCTGCCAGTTGAGATTTGACAGCCTCCTTTCATCTTGTATTCATAGTCGTTTTTAGTACAAACTAGCAGTGTTTCTGCCAATGTAATTTTCTTAATAGCTTTGTGGGTCTCTGTGGATTTTAGTGAGATTCACTCAGAAGATAAATTTGAAGATAAACCCTTCTCTTCCATGGACTCCTGCTGAGAAGGCTGAGGGACAGTACCTTTCAGCTTCCGGGAGGCCCTCTGGTTGTATTGAGAGGCTCTGGGAGGCACGCCTTTATCCTTTTGAAAGGGCTCTTTGTGTAACTGAATATTTTTGACCTTTTGATGTTTCCAGTGTTTTAGCAAAAGGTTTTACAGTCACATCCTTGGTCTTTTCTTTAGAGTGTACTTTCCTGATGGTGAATTTCTTAATTTTAATGTCTTTTGCCATCTGGAAAAGCTGAGAATTTTTAAGACCACTCTGTTCTGGTTCCTTTTTTTGCCTTTCTTAAAAAAAAAAAATTGGTAAAATACATATGACAACATTTACTATATGTGTACAGGCCAGTGGTATTAATTACATTCATACTGTTGTGCAAACCATCACCACCATCCATCTCTTGAACTCCTTTCATCTTCCTAAACTAAAATGCCATTAAACAATAAAGTTAGTTTAGTTAAAAGACTAAAACTCATTAAACCATTACTCCCCCATTCACCCCTTCCCCTTGGCCCAGGCCACCACCATTCTGCTTTCTGTCTCTAATTTTGACCACTTTAAGTACGTCATGAAAGTGGAATCAACCATACAATATTTGTCTGTTAGTGACTGGCTTACTTCCTTTGGCGTGTCTTCAAGGTTCACCAGTGTTGTAACATGTGTCAGAATTTCCTTCCTTTTTAAGGCTGACGTTTCATTCATTGCATATACCACATTTTGCTTATCTGTTGAGGGCACTTGGGTTGCCTTCATGTTTAACTGTTGTGAATAATGCTTCTCTGAACCTGGGCATATCATTTACATTGTGTTTACAACTACATAGCATTTATATTGTATTAGGTATTCTGGAATGGGTGAATTTAACTCAGATGACCATTATATCTACTACTGCGGGCAGGAATCCCTCAGAAGAAATGGAGTGGCCATCATGGTCAACAAAAGAATCTGAAATGCTGTACTTGGATGCAATCTCAAAAACAACAGAATGATCTCTGTTCGTTTCCAAGGCAAACCATTCAATATCACAGTAATCCAAGTCTATGCCCCAACCAGTAACGCTGAAGAAGCTGAAGTTGAATGGTTCTATGAAGACCTACAAGACCTTTTAGAACTAACACCCAAAAAAGATGTCCTTTTCATTATAGGGGACTGGAATGCAAAAGTAGGAAGTCAAGAAACACCTGGAGTAACAGGCAAATTTGGCCTTGGAATACGGAATGAAGCAGGGCAAAGACTAATAGAGTTTTGCCAAGAAAATGCACTGGTCATAACAAACACCCTCTTCCAACAACACAAGAGAAGACTCTATACATGGACATCACCAGATGGTCAACACCGAAATCAGATTGATTATATTCTTTGCAGCCAAAGATGGAGAAGCTCTACACAGTCAGCAAAAATAAGACCAGGAGCTGACTGTGGCTCAGACCATGAACTCCTTATTGCGAAATTCAGACTAAAATTGAAGAAAGTAGGAAAAACCACTAGACCATTCAGGTATGACCTAAATCAAATCCTTTATGATTATACAGTGGAAGTGAGAAATAGATTTAAGGGCCTAGATCTGATTGAGTGCCTGATGAACTATGGAATGAGGTTCGTGACATTGTACAGGAGACAGGGATCAAGACCATCCCCATGGAAAAGAAATGCAAAAAAACAAAATGGCTGTCTGGGGAGGCCTTACAAATAGCTGTGAAAAGAAGAGAAGCGAAAAGCAAAGGAGAAAAGTAAAGATATAAACATCTGAATGCAGAGTTCCAAAGAATAGCAAGAAGAGATAAGAAAGCCTTCTTCAGCGATCAATGCAAAGAAATAGAGGAAAACAACAGAATGGGAAAGACTAGGGATCTCTTCAAGAAAATCAGAGATACCAAAGGAACATTTCATGCAAAGATGAGCTCGAAAAGGACAGAAATGGTATGGACCTAACAGAAGCAGAAGATATTAAGAAGAGATGGCAAGAATACACAGAAGAACTATACAAAAAAGATCTTCACGACCCAGATAATCACGATGGTGTGATCACTGACCTAGAGCCAGACATCCTGGAATGTGAAGTCAAGTGGGCCTTAGAAAGCATCACTATGAACAAAGCTAATGAGGTGATGGAATTCCAGTTGAACTATTCCAAATCCTGAAAGATGATGCTGTGAAAGTGCTGCACTCAATATGCCAGCAAATTTGGGAAACTCAGCAGTGGCCACAGCACTGGAAAAGGTCAGTTTTCATTCCAATCCCAAAGAAAGGCAATGCCAAAGAATGCTCAAACTACTGCACAATTGCACTCATCTCACACGCTAGTAAAGTAATGCTCAAAATTCTCCAAGCCAGGCTTCAGCAGTACGTGAACCATGAACTTCCAGATGTTCAAGCTGGTTTTAGAAAAGGCAGAGGAACCAGAGATCAAATTGCCAACATCCGCTGGATCATAGAAAAAGCAAGAGAGTTCCAGAAAAACATCTATTTCTGCTTTATTGACTATGCCAAAGCCTTTGACTGTGTGGATCACAATAAACTGTGGAAAATTCTGAAAGAGATGGGAATACCAGACCACCTGATCTGCCTCTTGCGAAATCTGTATGCAGGTCAGGAAGCAACAGTTTGAAGTGGACATGGAACAACAGACTGGTTCCAAATCGGAAAAGGAGTACGTCAAGGCTGTATATTGTTACCCTGTTTATTTAACTTATATGCAGAGTACATCATGAGAAACGCTGGACTGGAAGAAACACAAACTGGAATCAAGATTGCTGGGAGAAATATCAATAACCTCAGATATGCAGATGATACCACCCTTATGGCAGAAAGTGAAGAGGAACTCAAAAGCCTCTTGATGAAAGTGAAAGTGGAGAGTGAAAAAGTTGGCTTAAAACTCAACATTCAGAAAACGAAGATCATGGCATCCAGTCCTACCACTTCATGGGAAATAGATGGGGAAACAGTGGAAACAGTGTCAGACTTTATTTTTTTGGGCTCCAAAATCACTGCAGATGGTGACCGCAGCCATGAAATTAAAAGACGCTTACTCCTTGGAAGGAAAGTTATGACCTAGATAGCATATTCAAAAGCAGAGACGTTACTTTGCCAACAAAGGTTCATCTAGTCAAGGCTATGGTTTTTCCTGTGGTCATGTATGGATGTGAGGGTTGGACTGTGAAGAAGGCTGAGCGCCGAGGAATTGATGCTTTTGAACTGTGGTGTTGGAGAAGACTCTTGAGGGTCCTTTGGACTGCAAGGAGATCCAACCAGTCCATTCTGAAGGAGCTCAGCCCTGGGATTTCTTTGGAAGGAATGATGCTAAAGCTGAAACTCCAGTACTGTGGCCACCTCATGCGAAGAGTTGACTCATTGGAAAAGACCCTGATGCTGGGAGGGATTGGGGGCAGGAGGAGAAGGGGACGACGAGGATGAGATGGCTGGATGGCATCGCTGACTCAATGGACGTGAGTCTGAGTGAACTCCGGGAGTTGGTGATGGACAGGGAGGCCTGGAGTGCTGAGATTCATGGGGTCGCAAAGAGTTGGACACGACTGAGCGACTGATCTGATCTGATCTGATTATAAGTAATCTACAGATGACTTAAAGTATACAGGAAGATTATTTAGCTTATATGCAAATACTGTTAATACACCATTTTATATAAGGGACTTGAGTATCTATGGATTTTGGTATCTATGGGGAAATCCTAGAACCAATATTCTTTGGATTCTGAGGTACGACTCCGTACCCAGAAATGGAATTGTTGGATCGTATGCTTTAACAGAACTCCTGTACTGTTTTCCATAGTTGATGCACCATTTTACCTTCTTACCAACAGTACACAAGAATTCCCATTTCTTTGCTTCCTCAACAACACTTGTTATTTTGTTTTGGGGATTTTTTTTATTGTAACTGTGTTATTGGGTGTGAGATGGCAACTCATTGTAGTTTCGATTTGCATTTTCCTAATGATTAGTGATGTTGAACACCTTATCATGTCTTTATTGCTAATTTGCATATCTTCTTTGGGGAAATGTCTATTCAAGTCCTTTGCCCATTTCTTTTTTTCTTTTTTGGCCATGCTGCAAGGCTTGTGGGATTATTACCCTGACCAGGAATTGAACCCATGCCACAGGAGTGAAAGCATCAGTTCCTAACCATTGGACTACTGGAGAATTCCTGCCCATTTTTGAATTGGTTGTTATTTTTTGTTACTGAGTTGTAGGTATTCTTTATATATTCTAGATGTTAATCACTTATCAGACATATGATGTGAAAATATTTCTTCCCACTGGGTGGATTGCTTTTACTTTGTTAATAGTGTCTTGCTGCACAAAATTAAAAAAAATTTTTATGAAGTCCCATTTGTCCATTTTTTCTCTTGTTGCCTATGCCTTTAGTGACATATGCAAGAAATCCTTGCCAGATCCAATGCTCTGAAGCTTTTGCCCTATGCTTTAATAGTTTTATTGTTTTATGTCTTGTGTTTATCTATTTTTGGTAATTTTTGTATATGGTATTAGGTAGTGGTCCAGTTTCATCCTTTTGCGTGTGGATATCCAGTTTTCCCAGCATCATTTGTTAAAAAAAAACTGCCTTTCCCCATTGAATAGTCTTGTTTGTCACTCTTACTGAAAATCCGTACATCTGAGGGTTTATTTCTGGAGCCTCTTCTGTTCAGTTGGTCTGTATGTTTGTCTTTATGCCAATATCATACTGTTTTGATGACTGTAGCTTTGTAGTAAGTTTTGAAATAAGGAAATGTGAGTCCTCTAGCATTGTTCTTCTTTCTCAATATTGTTTTAGCTATTTGGGGTCCCTTTGACTCCGTATGAATTTTAGGATGGATTTTTCTATTTCTATAAAAACTATCATTGGAATCTTGATAGGGAGTGCAGTAGATTATTTTGGGTAGTATTGACATTTTAACAGTAATAAGTCTTCCAATCCATGAATCTGGGATGTCTTTCCATTAGTTATGTTGACTTTAATTTTTTTCAGCGAATTTTTGTAGTTTTTATTGTACCAATCTTTTACCTCCTTGGTTAATTTCTAAGTACTTTATTCTTTTTGATGCTATATGTAAATGAAGTTGTCTTCTTAATTTCCTTTGTGGATTGTTCATAGTTGGTGTATGGAAGTACAACTCATTTTTGTGTGTTGACTTTGTATCCTGCTACTTTGCTGAATTTATCAGTTCTAACAATTTTTCTATGAAATATTTAGGGTTTTCTACATATGAGGTCATATCATCTATGAATAGAGATAATTTTACTCCTTTCAAATTTGGCTGTCTTTGATTTCTTTTTCTTGCCTAGATGCTCTGGCTAGTTTTAGTTCCTTTTTATTTAACAGTTTTTCCTTCAGTTTGTCTCTCTTCTTACTTTATAGTCTGCAAGGCCAACAGGAGAGTCTCTCTAGAGTGTGCTAACAAGATGGAGATTGAGATGTATTTTATGCATATATATAAAATATATTACATATATCATGTATTATAAATATAATCTCATAATTTTATCACAATTGTTTAGCTATATCATGTAACCCAATCATCACAGGAGTAACACTCAAGTCACCAATATTTTATTGGTTAGCAACAAGTCACAAGTCCATTCACACTAGGAAGAGGGAGTTATGCAGAATGTAAACATGGAGGCCACCCTAGAATTTACCCATTCAGGGTGGTGTGATCCAAAGTTCGGAGATTAGGAAACACAGGTCAGAATCTTTGGCTTAGTAGCCTGGAAAACAAAGGGTCAGGGCTGTATTGGAGGCTTAGGTGCCCAAGTCAAAGATTATGATCAATTAGAAGTCAAGATTTAGATAAGTGAATTAGAGCAGTAGTCACAGGACAACTGGAGAAAGAATAGTTTTTAATGGTGAGCAAAGATCTCTCAAATCAGTTCTTATACTCCTCATTTAGAGGAAGAACTAGTTCCAAAGCATGATTTTATGGGAATAAGTTGGGAGGAGTTGTGAATATGAAGAGTAAGGCAGTAGTTGTGAATCAAAATGGGGAATTTCTAGGTGCACTTCCTAACAGAACTCTTTTCTCTTGCTACCATTGCCATGGGGTTAACTTTTTGTGGCCCACCACTCATAAGTTGCAAGAGAGATGGGATCACAGAGATCTCATTGCATCTCATAGTTTAGCTTTCCCACCTTCTGATCTGTTATCTGTTGGGCCCATTCTCTTGCCCTTGGTCCAGCATACACAATTCAAGTATACGATGAAGTTGCACTTCACTGTGAAGGATTTTTTTAAAGTGACTTAAAACAACACAGATTTGTTATCTTACATTTCTATAGGTCAGAAGTCTGGCAGGAGTCTCACTGGGCTAAAACTAAGGTGCTGGCAGGGATGCACTCCTTTCTGGATTTTCTAGCAGAGAATCTGTTTACTTGTCTTTTCCAGCTCCCAGAGAGTGCCCCTATTCCTTGGCTTGTAGTCCCCTTTCTCCATCTTCAAGGCTAGCAATGTTGTGTCTCTCTGATCCTTCTACTATAGTCATGTTTCCTTCTAACCACAGCTGGGAAAAGTTCTCTGCTTCTGAGAACCCTTGTGATTATGATTATAAGTGAACCTGCTTAGATAACCTGGGATACTCTCCCATTGCAAGGTCTTTAACTTAATCACACCAGCAAAGTCTCTTTTACTTTACTGTGTCAGGTAACATATCACTGTGGAGGATCATAAGAATACAGATTATACAAACCTTAGAGATAAAACATGAGTACAGTCTCCTAGATGTATTTGGCTTAGTTCAGTTCAGTTTAGTTCAGTCGCTCAGTCGTGTCCGACTCTTTGCGACCCTATGGACTGCAGCACGCCAGGCCTCCCTGTCCATCACCAGCTCCCAGAGTTTACCCAAACTCATGTCCATTGAGTCGGTGATGCCATCCATCCATCTAATCCTCTGTCGTCCCCTTCTCCTCTCACCTTCAGTCTTTACCAGTATCAGAGACTTTTCAAATGACTCAGTTCTTCGCATCAGGTGGCCAAAGGATTGGAGTTTCAGCTTCAGCATCCGTCCTTCCAGTGAATATTCAGGACTGATTTCCTTTAGGATTGTTCTTGCAGTCCAAGGGACCCTTAAGAGTCTTCTCTAACACTACAGTTCAAAAACATAAATTCTTCTGTGCTTAGCTTTCATTATAGTCCAACTCTCACATTCATACGTGACTACTGGAAAAACCATAGCTTTGACTAGACAGACCTTTGTTGGCAAAGTAATGTCTCTGCTTTTTAATATGGTATATTGGTCGGTCATAACTTTCCTGCCAAGGAGTAAGCATCTTTTAATTTCATGGCTGCAGTCACCATCTGCAGTGATTTTGGAGCCCCCCAAAATAAAGTCTGTCACTGTTTCCACGGTTTCCCCATCTATTTGCCATGAAGTGATGGGGCCTGATGCCTATGATCTTAGTTTTCTGAATGTTGAGCTTTAAGCCAACTTTTTCACTCTCCTCTTTCACTTTCATCAAGAGGCTCTTTCTGCCATAAGGGTGGTGTTGTCTGCATATCTGAGATTACTGATATTTCTCCCAGCAATCTTGATTCCAGTTTGTGTTTCTTCCAGCCCAGCATTTCTCATGATGTACTCTGAATATAAGTTAAATAACAGGGTGACAATATACAGCCTTGACGTACTCCTTTTCCGATTTGGAACCAGTCTGTTGTTCCATATCCAGTTCTAACTGTTGCTTCCTGACGTGCATACAGATTTCTCAAGAGGCAGGTCAGGTGGTCTGGTATTCCCATCTCTTTCAGATTTTTCCACAGTTTATTGTGATTCACACAGTCAAAGGCTTTGACATAGTCAATAAAGCAGAAATAGATGTTTTTCTGGAACTCTCTTGCTTTTTCCATGATCCAGCGGATGTTGGCAATTTGATCTCTAGTTCCTCTGCCTTTTCTAAAACCAGCTTGAACATCTGGAAGTTCACAGTTCACATATTGCTGAAGCCTGGCTTGGAGAATTTTGAGCATTACTTTACTAGCGTGTGAGATGAGTGCAATTGGGCGGTAGTTTGAGCATTCTTTGGCATTGCCTTTCTTTCGGATTGGAATGAAAACCGACCTTCTCCAGTCCTGTGGCCACTGCTGAGTTTCCCAAATTTGTTGACATATTGAGTATAGCACTTTCACAGCCTCATCTTTTAGGATTTGAAATAGCTCAACTGGAATTCCATCACTTCCATTAGCTTTTTTCATAGTGATGCTTCCTAAGGCCCACTTGACTTCACATTCCAGGATGTCTGGCTCTAGGTGAGTGATCACACAATTGTGATTTTGTATAGTTCTTCTGTGTATCCTTGCCGCCTCTTCTTAATATCTTCTGCTTCTGTTAAGTCCATACCATTTCTGTCCTTTATTGAGCCCATCTTTGCATGACATGTTCCCTTGGTATCTCTAATTTTCTTGAAGAGATCTCTAATCTTTCCCATTCTATTGTTTTCCTCTATTTCTTTGCACTGATCACTGAGAAAGGCTTTCTTATTCTCACCTTGCTATTCTTTGGAACTCTGCATTCAGATGTTTATATCTTTCCTTTTCTCCTTTGCTTTTCTCTTCTCTTCTTTTCACAGCTATTTGTAAGGCCTCCCCAGACAGACATTTTGTGTTTTTGCATTTCTTTTTCTTGGGGTCGTCTTGATCCCTGTCTCCTGTACAATGTCACGAACCTCTGTCCATAGTTCATCAGGTACTCTGTCTATCAGATCTAGTCCCTTAAATCTATTTCTCACTTCTACTCTATAAGGGATTTGATTAGGTCATACCTGAGTGGTCTAGTAGTTTTTCCTACTTTCTTCAATTTAAGTCTGAATTTGGCAATAAGGAGTTCATGATCTGAGCCACAGTCAGCTCCCGGTCTTGTTTTTGCTAACTCTATAGAGCTTCTCCATCTTTGGCTGCAAAGAATATGATCAGTCTAATTTCAGTGTTGACCATCTGGTGATGTCCATGTGTAGAGTCTTCTCTTGTGTTGTTGGAAGAGGGTGTTTGCTATGACCAGTGCGTTCTCTTGGCAAAACTCTGTTAGTTTTTGCCCCACTTCATTCTGTACTCCAAGGCCAAGTTTGCCTTTTACTCCAGGTGTTTCTTGACTTCCTACTTTTGCATTCCAGTCTCCTATAATGAAAAGGACATCTTTTTTGGGTGTTAGTTCTAAAAGGTCTTGTAGGTCTTCATAGAACCGTTCAACTTCAGCTTCTTCAGCGTTACTGGTTGGTGCATAGACTTGGATTGCCGTGATATTGAATGGTTTGCCTTAGAAATGAACAGAGATCATTCTGTCATTTTTGAGGTTGCATCCAAGTACTGCATTTCGGATTCTTCGGCTTGGTACAAGTTCTAATTATTTCATTCTTTCAAACATTGTCTAGTTTTGCTCTTCCGTTCTGTAGATCTCTCATTTAGCTCCTCATTCTTGGGATTTTGATTCTTATTTGCTATTTATCTTTGTTTCCAGGCTAGTGTGAGCACTCTTTGAGCCTCTTTTCATCTCTAAAGGAGACAGAGACTGTCTTTTCTTTCTTTCTTTTTTTTGGGGGTTTGTTTTGGTCTTAGAACTTTTATCTTTGGATTTGAGTCAGAACTGTTGTCCTTGTGGGCACCTGCTTCACTGCCTTGGCTCAGTAGGTTCTTCCCTAAGCTTCTCCCTGGATGAAAAGTGGTTGATTGTTCTGTGCGCTCTGTATTCTGAGAGGTCCTGCTTTACCCCCGATTGTTCGTCTTGTGCTTTTCTGTCTTTTTGTTCTCAGATTCCTTGGGTGGATCGTTTATCTCTTATCCTCAGATTCTATGTTGTTTCATTCTGTGTACTTTGTATTTTTTCCCCTAAAATTATTCCTAACTACTTGAAGTTCTGTCTTCTACTATTATAAGTCCATCTGACCCAATCTGGTTTTCTCTCTTCTCAGTAGGAGTCACCACATCTTTTCTTGGAAATTATGATATACACACACACACACACACACACACACACACACACACATATATATAGTTAAGGCCAATCCTCATTTTATGTGAACCGGCCCTTTGTTGTTTTCCTGTGAACTGTAAAATACCTCAGACCCTCAGATTTTCATTTAAACCCATCTACTTTTGATTACTTTTGATTTGCTTTCTGAGTATCCCTTCAGCTCATAGTATCTTTTTGGGGCAATGGTTTTTATGCTTCTTAAAATTTTTAAATTATCTGTTTATTTTTGGCCGTGCTGTATCTTGGTTGCTTTGTGTGGGTTTTTCTCTGGTTGTGGTGATCAGGGATTACTTTTTGTTGAGGTACACAGGCTTCTCATGGTGCTGGCTTCTCTCGTTGCAGAGCACAGGGTCAAGGGTGCTCGGGCTTCAGTAGTGGTGGCACACAGGCTCAGTAGTTGCAGCTTCCAGGCCCTAGAGTTCAGGTTCAATAGCTCTGGCACTCAGGCTTAGGTGTTCCATGGCATGCAGACTCTTCCTGGGGGCAGGGTTCAAACGGCCGTCCCCTGTGTTGGCAGTTGGATTCTTAACCACCAGGCCATCAGGGAAGTCCTGTTTTTTTTTTTTTTAATGAAGTTTTAAAATAGATGATGTGGGCTGTCATATTCTTGTTTGGAGGACATTTCCTTTGGCTCTCTTCTGTAGTTTACCAAGGGAAAAATTAAACTTTAGATAACGTAATGTCTTTGTCATGAGACTCATTTTTGGAAAACTTCATTATGAAGTTTTTCAAATATGGAGAAAAGTTGAAAGATTGAAATAAAACTCTCAGATTCAATGAATGTCACCATTTGGCATATTTGCTTTATCTCTCTACGTTCATGCTTTTTATTTACTTTTTTTGGCTGAACCACTGACATGGTATTTTGTCCTTTAAAACTGAAGCATGACTATATCCGTCTACTCTTCTGTCTATTCATTGTATTAATTTTTGAGCATTTGATATTGAAACTCCAACTGAGAATCTTAACTTATCTAACCCCCCCCAAATAATTGTAATATATAGTAGAACTATATATAACTTTGCTCTGTTTTCCAAGTATGTAAATGTATTATCATTTTTTCATAATTCAAAAAATAAAAAAACAAAGAAAAAAGAAGTCAAATAGTAATACAGAAGTACCAATTAAGAAAAGGCATGCATCTCCTAAGAATACGAATATTCTCCTAATATTCACAGTATCATTATCACATCTAAGAGAATTTATAACAATTTCATATCAGCTAATGTTCAATTCATATTCAAATTTCACCAGCTGTCCATTGAATGTATTTCATAGTTTCTTTTTTTAAAAACATAAACTGATCAAGGCTCATGTTTTGCTTTATTATGTCACTTTTAATCTAGAATAATTACTGCCCTTTTTCTTTATGTCATTGATTTGTTAAAGTATTCAGGCCTATTGTGTTCAGAATATTCCATTTTCTAAATTTGTCTTACTGTTTTCTCAGGGTTGTTTAGCTTGTTCCTTTATCCTTTATCCCTTTCTCCGTGGCTCCTATAAACCACAAGTTGGGTCTAGAGGCTTGATTAGATTCAGATTAAGCATTTTGGGCAAAGATTCATAGGTGATATTTGTGTACAACGTATTGCATCATATTGCATCACATTAGGAGGCACAGAATGTCAGATTGCCATAGTGATGCTGCTTTTGCTAATTGCTGCCTCATCTCTCAATTATCAAGGTGCATTTCCCCTTGGCAGTTAGTAGGTCACCTGCAGGGTGATCACTGAGTGTAATGGCTTTAGCATCCACTGATAATCCTGCTGGCATCTGTAACTATATTGGGTATTACAAAATAGTGATTTTCTAATTCTATTATTTAATCTTTATTAGCTGACTTTAGTCCTTGGACAAGAGCTTTTCTTCTTTCTCTCTTATTTAAAAAAAAATTTTTATTTTTTGGCCACAGCATGTGGCATGTGGGGTCTTAGTTCCCCAACTAGGGATTGAACCTGTGTCCCCTGCACTGGAAGCGCAGAGTCTTAACCACTGGACCTCCAGGGAAGTCCCCTCTTACTTTCTTTTTTTATGAGTCTCTGTAGACTCATGGATTTTTAGTTATTCAAAGTGTTAGTCAATTTCTGTTGTTAATTTTGATATTCAAATTGTACTGAATCTGGACCATAATAGCCCTTGCAAGCTGTTTCCTGCTGTGTCTTTTGACAGGACTCCATTAGTCTTTGAGTGTTTCCATTCTGGCATAAATGTCCCCAGCTTACTTTGTACTTGCTCTGCCCTGGGCCTGGAATCAATTATTTTCTTCAGGGAGTCCTAGATTATTCCACTGACACTGGGTGTACCTACTTATTGTTTCTTGAGTGATATTGCTCCTAGGCTCTTTGAAGGCAAGGAAGTAGATAAAAAAATTTTTTAAAAGGAAATCATCATTTCATAGTGAAAGTGAAGAAGCTCAGTTGTGTATGTCTCTTTGAGATCCCGTGGACTGCAGCCCACCAGGCTCCTCTCTCCATGGGATTCTCCAGGCAAGAATACTGGACTGGGGTGCCATTTCCTTCTCCAGGGAATCTTCCCAACCCAGGGATCGAACTCGGGTCTCTCGAATTGCAGGCAGACGCTTTAACCTCTGACCCACCAGGGAATCCCTAGATCATAGTAGTATTTCCAATTCAGATTTAACACTACAGAGCTTTCTTTTCCTTGACTTCTTTTGCTTTATACTTACATAAATTTTTACATTGCAAATTTTAGATTTTAATAGCATTTATATATGTTATTTGTTTTATCCTGCAATATAACAAATTAGTTTCAAAATAATGTAACTATTACTACTAATAATAAACTTGTGTATATCTGCTGATGGAAGTTTAATATTTCCTTACAGTTCCTTTTCCCTTGAATATATCTCACTAGGCTGTATACTGTATAGTCAGAATACAGTTTTTAAAAGTTGGTGGAATAATTCCTTTCTCTATGTTTACATTGTCAATTTGATATACAGATATGCTTATTTTGTTGTTGTTACTCAGTTTAGGGTTTGCTTTTTTTTCTTTTGGATTTATTTTTTTGAAACTGTGGTATGTTTACATCGTTCAAAAGTCAAAATTTCTTAGAAAAGTATACTTAGAGAAATTTGAGTTCTTTTCCAAACCATTTTCATTATTTTCTTAGTGTTTTGTTTTGTAAAAACATAAGTACTGTATCAGTTCAGTTCAGTCGCTCAGTGGTGTCTGACTCTACTGTATATATGTGTGTATACTCTTTGTTTCCTCTTCTTTCTCACTCAAGTACTTTATACACTGCTGTGTAACTTTTCCACTCAACAGCAGGTCCTGGAAAGACTCATATCAATTCATAAAGTGTTTCCCTTCTCTCCTTTTTAACTACTGCATAGCACTTCATTGTATGGATTATATTACTAAAAGCTTATTCAACCAACTTCCTATTAATAGACACCTGGTTGTATCTATTAGTTTTATCCAAGTATGTTTTGTATTTTTGGAGTTATATCTTCAGGATAGGTTTTCAGAAGTGAAATTTCTGGTTTAAAGGATAAATGAAAACGTAATTTTTTAAGATAGTGCCAGATTCTCTTCCATCGTGGTTATATTATTTATTCTTCTACTAGTATTGTTTCAGGGTACTTATCAGAGGATTCTCAGTAGTATATCAGTAAGCTAAATTATTCCTTTTCTGTTGTTACTCCACAGTAATTCAAAATGGTATTTTCTATACAGTGTTTCTAAAATGTGATTTAGGGACCACTTGAAATTTGTAAGGATTTGGGGGTAGTTTTTGTGAGTATAAACATTACTAGAGATGTATGTTTTGGTTCATTTGAAAAAAATTATATATACACACACATAGGTGCCACGTGTGATTTTTAAAACTATGGTCGTGTCTTCTCACAATGTTCCTGTTAGATTTCTTGAGCTATCTTTTTGGTGCAAGAGAAGTGACACTGTGAAATAAGGCATTTTGAGGATCTTTGGTTTTTCTAGAATAATCTGCCAGTCAGATCATTTTAAGAACCACTGTCCTCATGATCTGCAAGAATTTTAGATACTGCTAACCGTTTGTTCTTGATTTTCTTTTATGTCTTGCCCAGGCTCCTGCTTATATTCGGGAATGTGCCAGATTGCACTATTTGGGTTCCAGAACTCAAGCATCAAAGGTAAGAATAGAAAATTGCTCTTGGCCCAAACAAGGAGAGAGCTAATTTAGATTAGTGGAGATTTAAAACAAAGCATAGAATCAAAGTGAGACATAGGAAAATAAAATGTATAAGAAAAGTCTGTAAATAGCAACCTGGAATGTCAGGTCCATGAATCAAGGCAAATTGGAAGTGGTCAAACAAGAAATGGAAAGAGTGAATGTCGACATTCTAGGAATCAGCGAACTGAAATGGACTGGAATGGGTGAATTTTACTCAGATGACCATTATATCTACTATTGCGGGCAGGAATTCCTTAGAAGAAATGGAGTAGCCATCATGGTTAACAAGAGAGTCTGAAATGCAGTACTTGGATGCATTCTCAAAAACAACAGAATGATCTCTGTTCGTTTCCAAGGTAAACCATTCAGTATCACAGTAATCCAAGTCTATGCCCCAACCAGTAACGCTGAAGAAGCTGAAGTTGAACGGTTCTGTGAACTTTTAGAACTAACACCCAAAAAAGATGTCCTTCTTATTATAGGGGACTGGAATGCAAAAGTAGGAAGTCAAGAAACACCTGGAGTAACAGGCAAATTTGGCCTTGGAATACGGAATGAAGCAGGGCAAAGACTAATAGAGTTTTGCCAAGAAAATTGGTCATAGCAAACACCCTCTTCCAACAACATAAAGAGAAGACTCTATACATGGACATCACCAGATGGTCAACACTGAAATCAGATTGATTATATTCTTTGCAGCCAAAGATGGAGAAGCTCTATACAGTCAGCAAAAATAAGACCAGGAGCTGACTGTGGCTCAGACCATGAACTGCTTGTTGCCAAATTCAGACTGAAATTGAAGAAAGTAGGGAAAACCACTAGACCATTCAGGTATGACCTAAATCAAATCCCTTATGATTGTACAGTGGAAGTGAGAAATAGATTTAAGGGCCTAGATCTGATAGATAGAGTGCCTGATGAACTGTGGAATGAGGTTCATGACACTGTACAGGAGACAGGGATCAAGACCATCCCCATGGAAAAGAAATGCAAAAAAGCAAAATGGCTGTCTGGGGAGGCCTTACAAATAGCTGTGAAAAGAAGAGAAGCAAAAAGCAAAGGAGAAAAGGAAAGATATAAGCATCTGAATACAGAGTCCCAAAGAATAGCAAGAAGAGATAAGAAAGCCTTCTTCAGCAATCAATGCAAAGAAATAGAGGAAAACAACAGAATAGGAAAGACTAGAGAGCTCTTCAAGAAAATCAGAGATACCAAAGGAATATTTCATGCAAAGATGGGCTCGATAAAGGACAGAAATGGTATGAACCTAACAGAAGCAGAAGATATTAAGAAGAGATGGCAAGAATACACAGAAGAACTGTACAAAAAAGATGTTCACGACCAAGATAATCACAATGGTGTGATCACTGACCTAGAGCCAGACATCCTGGAATGTGAAGTCAAGTGGGCCTTAGAAAGCATCACTACGAACAAAGCTAGTGGAGGTGATGGAGTTCCAGTTGAGCTATTCTAAATCCTGAAAGATGATGCTGTGAAAGTGCTACACTCAATATGCCAGCAAATTTGGAAAACTCAGCAGTGGCCACAGCACTGGAAAAGGTCAGTTTTTATTCCAATCCCAAAGAAAGGCAATGCCAAAGAATGCTCAAACTACTGCACAATTGCACTCATCTCACACGCTAGTAAAGTAATGCTCAAAATTCTCCAAGCCAGGCTTCAGCAATATGTGAACCATGAACTTCCTGATGTTCAAGCTGGTTTTAGAAAAGGCAGAGGAACCAGAGATCAAATTGCCAGCATCCGCTGGATCATGGAAAAAGCAAGAGAGTTAGAGAAAAATATCTATTTCTGCTTTATTGACTATGTCAAAGCCTTTGACTGTGTGGATCACAATAAACTGTGGAAAATTCTGAAAGAGATGGGAATACCAGACCACCTGACCTGCCTCTTGAGAAATTTGTATGCAGGTCAGGAAGCAACAGTTTGAAGTGGACATGGAACAACAGACTGGTTCCAAATCGGAAAAGGAGTACGTCAAGACTGTATATTGTCACCCTGTTATTTAACTTCTATGCAGAGTACATCATGAGAAACGCTGGGCTGGAAAAAGCACAAGCTGGAATCAAGATTGCTGGGAGAAATATCAATAACCTCAGATATGCAGATGACACCACCCTTATGGCAGAAAGTGAAGAGGAACTAAAAAGCCTCTTGATGAAAGTGAAAGTGGAGAGTGAAAAAGTTGGCTTAAAGCTCAACATTCAGAAAATGAAGATCATGGCATCTGGTCCCATCACTTCATGGGAAATAGATGGGGAAACAGTGGAAACAGTGTCAGACTTTATTTTTCTGGGCTCCAAAATCACTACAGATGGTGACTGCAGCCATGAAATTAAAAGACGCTTACTCCTTGGAAGGAAAGTTATGACCTAGATAGCATATTGAAAAGCAGAGACATTACTTTGCCAACAAAGGTTCATCTAGTCAAGGCTATGGTTTTTCCAGTGGTCATGTATGGATGTGAGAGTTGGACTGTGAAGAAGGCTGAGCGGCGAAGAATTGATGCTTTTGAACTGTGGTGTTGGAGAAGACTCTTGAGAGTCCTTTGGACTGCAAGGAGATCCAACCAGTCCATTCTGAAGGAGCTCAGCCCTGGGATTTCTTTGGAAGGAATGATGCTAAAGCTGAAACTCCAGTACTGTGGCCACCTCATGCGAAGAGTTGACTCATTGTAAAAGACTCTAATGCTGGGAGAGATTGGGGGCAGGAGGAGAAGGGGACGCCAGAGGATGAGATGGCTGGATGGCATCACTGACTCGATGGACGTGAGTCTGAGTGAACTCCAGGAGTTGGTGATGGACAGGGAGGCCTGGCGTGCTGCGATTCATGGGGTCGCAAAGAGTCGGACATGACTGAGGGACTGATCTAAATATTTTTAGCTACGAAAGTACATTTTTATATAAGACATTCTTTGAAGTTCCTTGGTAAGGTAACACTGAAATGTCTAAAAGACCTAAGACTGTATGAGCTTAGAAAGCAATTGCTGCTGCTGCTGCTGCTAAGTCGCTTCGGTTGTGTCCAACTCTGTGTGACCCCATAGACGGCAGCCCACCAGGCTCCGCTGTCCCTGAGATTCTCCAGGCAAGAACACTGGAGTGGGTTGCCATTTCCTTCTCCAATGCATGAAAGTGAAAAGTGAAGTCGCTCAGTCGTTTCCGACTCTTCACGACCCCATGAGCTGCAGCCCACCAGGCTCCTCCATCCATGGGATTTTCCAGGCAAGAGTACTGGAGTGGGTGCCATTGCCTTCTCCTATTAACAAGATTACATATGGTTATTGAGCTTTAAAAGTGAGAAGTTAAAAAAATGTCACAAGCACTTTTTGATGATTTCTGTTTAGTCTGTCTTGATTAGAAACTTTAAGCTGTCATCTTATGCTTTTTTTCCTACTCCTGTTGGTTTTTACCTCTCATTCAGCAAATATTTGGTGTGACCAGGAAAACAGTATTTTATTTTAACTAGTTTAACTGGAGTGTGGTTTTTCTTAGAAAGTTGTTTTTATTTCTCTACTACTGCTGTGTAGTTATCACATATTGTCATGTGTGGGGAAGAGCACCAGCCAAGAACCAGTGAATCCGGTCTCCAAGATGGGTCTGTCACTTTAGTATCTAGATACAACTTAACTTCAGTTTTTACTTCAGTGAAATGGTAATAATGATACTTTCCCTGCTTAACCCATAGGATAACAGTGAGAAATATGAGATTAAAAGATGCTCTGAATAGTGGACTATTATATAAATATATTTTTTGATGGCAGTATTCTAAATGAATATAGGTTTTCTGGGCAGGTCATGGGAGTAGGCTATTGATACAGTCTTTAATTGTAGGCTTCTCTTTATCTGATGATAGTTTAGGTTTTACTTGTTCCTACTTCTGAGATGTACCCCACATCCCACCCTCCCTTTTTTTTTTCTTCCAGGGTTGGGGGAATCTGGAAACAAAGCTGGCAAGACGTATTAATTCACTTTTCTTTTAAATTTTCCATAGGATGATCTTGATCTGATAGCTTCATGTCAAACCAGGTCCTTCCAACTGGCAAAATCTCAAAAATGGAACCGGGTTGATTCCTGCTCTCATCAGGAGGAGACCCAGCAGCGTACGGAAGAGGCACTAAGAGAATTGTTCCAACACGTTCATAATATGCCAGAGTCGGCGAAGAAGAAACAGCTCATCAGACAGGTGCGGAAGGCAGGGAGGGTGACGGGCGTTAGGGTGTGATTTTTGCCTGTGGAATCACTAGGGAATAGTATGAACAATTTCATTTAGTTTTTGTCTTTTACTGGCCAAGCTTTGGTTTAGTCAAGAAAACAGACTTGTCTATGGACCCTCAGTGGTGACTTCTGTCTGCTGCCCGACTAGGGAAAGAGGTGGAGGCTCTTGGATTTCTTGAGTAAACAGAAGGATCCAGTGTGGTTAGTTTTTCTAAGTTGATCATGTACGACATTTAAGTCTGGCAAATAACCCAGTCTTTCTGAATCTCAGTCTTCTTGTTGGTAATTGTAATGCCCATGTTCCATGGTCGTAAAGATTAGAGAGAATCTATGTAAAGTGGCTGGCATAGCAGGACAGAAGTGGTAGCTCTCACCAGGAAGTTGTTTGCAGTCAGAAAACACGAAATCAAGAGCCTAGTCTGATGCTTATTCTAGTGGCTAAGTTTGTTTATTTTGGAGCTGTGGGAGCAAAATTGGGTCTCTTATTTGCCATCTTGAGACTCAGAGTGTAAATACTGATGACATGGTTAGTTTCTTTCTCAGGAAATTTATTTTGTCTCAACCCTTCTTGAATTTTAGCTAAACAGGCAAGGTCAGCCTCTTGACTTCTTATTCAACTGGGACCTTCTTGGGGGATGAGTCTGTGTCTTTATTTTTATTTTTTATAGTTTATCTCAAGCATGGGGCCAGACAAAAACAAGTGCTCCGAAAATGTTGAACTGAACTGTTCTTAACAGTTGACAAAGTCCTTTAAGAGAAATTTTTCTTTCACTCTCTTTGAAGTTACTTTGAGATCTAGCAAATTGTGCTGTGACTGGAATTTTATGGCTGAGTAATACTACAGATTTAAAGCAGTTTTATGGTTTAATTCTTGGTAGAAACTAAGCCAGTAATTCAGGTAGGACAAGTGTAAATGACTTATCTCATCAAGAAGACTGAGGTCAAAGATAATACAAAGGAAAAAACTAGCTTTAGTTTTGCTCTTCTTAGAAAACTGGAAAATTATAGAGAAGGATTAAAAGAAAATAAATCACTCATCCTACCAGGGTTTACATATTGGATATTCTTTCAGTCTGTTTCCTATGGATATATTTTGACATAGTTGTGATCGTATCATATACTTTCATTTCTCCCTTTTTCATTAACCATTACAGCATAAGTGTTTTCTCATGCATGCTTGTAAACTCCTTGCCTACATTTAAAATGTGGCCATTCATTTTTGAAAAAAAGCTATAACTTTACTATTCTCCATCATTATAAAAATAACGAATACTCACTGCAGAAACATTGGAGTCTCCAGAAGAGTGTCAAGACGAAGTTAAAAATCATCTATAATCTACTGGTCACATTTTGAAGTATTTCCTTCTTGTATTTCTTTCCATGAATATATATTTCATATTTTTTTTGCTTAATTGAGGTAAAAATATATATTCCATTTTTAAAATACCCTACCCTTTTCATATAACATTATAGCAGAATATTTTCCATGTCATTAAAAGTCTATAAGCATTTTTAATGCTTGTATATTTTATTGTATATAACCTGATATATATAGTTTGTCCTCTGCTGCACATATTGGGGAAATTAGGCATTTTTTTACTTTATACATTTTTGTTCATAAGTATTCTCTTTGCAGATTATTTCCTAGAAGTGGCATGACCAAAGGGTATGCATTCTCTGGGGGAAGCTGGTACAGCTACTAGGTTTCTTTTAATACATAGGTCCCTTCTCTCCCCTTCCTGTTTTTTTCTCCCTAAAAATTGCTGAAGCTTGTTTGTTTGACTAAACTTTTAAATTTGAAATGATTTAGATTTGGAGAAAAATTGCAAAGATAGTACAGAATTCCCACATACCTTTCACCTAGTTCCTTCTAATGTTAACTAGTGTTCCTCCTTAGTTGTCAAAACTAAGAAGTTAACATTAGTAATTACTATTAACATTGCAGACTTTATTTGGATTTTACCAGTTTTAACACTAGTATCCTTTTTCTGTTCTAGGGGCCAGTCCAGATACCACATTGCGTTTAAACACACACATACTCATCCTCCTGCTCTCTTTGCACTTGATTTGTGAAAGCAGGCAGATTGTTTGTCTCCTACAGTCAGGATTTTGCTGATTGCATTCCTGTGGTATTATTTAAGATGTTCCTTAGTCCTCTGTATTTGCTGTAAACTGGTGGTTAGATCTAATTCTAGAAGCTTGATCTGATTCCAATTTTATTGCTTTGGGGTATGTAGTATTTAACTTATCCTCAGGCTAATTTAATACAATTTGAGTTCTTGGTGGCATAATTTCTGCCTTTGTGATTTGCTTGCCAACCTACTAATCCATGTATGTACACATTGACTTATTCCTGGACGTCTCTGGGTATTTACATTTAGCTATTAATTGTCACAGAATGCTGTCTCTTGATGGGAGACTGTAACAAAATGTTCTGTATGTTTGCTTCTAGTTTAATAAGCATTCTGGGACCCAGACACCGGGACGTGAGCCTTCTACTCCCCCGGTGCGGAAAAGGGCTCGCTCACGGTCCTTCAGTGGCCTCATTAAGGTAGGCGTGCTGTGCTGTCATTTTCAGTGTTGATTGTGAGAAAACTTAACAATCTGGCTCTTCTTAGACATAAACAGTTTTGTTCCATTCTTTGGGGTTCTATAAAGGGTTCGCTTATAAAGAGAAAAGGATAGAATTTGGAAATGCTTTTAATTTTCAAAGCATTCTGCTGTGTTTCAAATCGGAAAAAGGGACTCTGTGATTGGAAAAGTAAGGGGTAAGAGAAATAAAGGTCCTTTGCTGTCGTCTGGGGCTAAGGACAGAGTCCTCATTCCTGATTTACTGTGCAGGTTACTGAAGTTACGGAGAAGTGAAAAAGTTGACAGACACTAGAAATAGATTTTCCAATAGCCTAGTGACTTTTAGGTAAACCCCAAATTTTGATCAGTTGTTTTCTTTTCTTCGTCTAAAACTTCATTAAAAATCTTGTTTTTAAAGCAAATGCAGCATATACTTCTGTGCTGTTGCTGCCATCATTGTTTGTATATTCAGTTTACCCCGGTCTTCTGGAAGATCTGAACTTGTAACTAAGGCATATTGCCAGCAGGTGGCAGTAGATAGCTGATGATAGGGATCAAATTTCCAGGCATAAAGAAACCAAGGAGAGTCTGTCGCTCTTCTTGGTCATAGAGATGATTGGTGATAAGGAAAGTAATAGTTAAATAAATGTTTCTCTGTGTTAGTCAAAGAAATGTTCCTTTAACTGAAGTTAGATGGCTGTAGTTTTTTCTTCATAGTGAGCTCTTCTGCTGTTGGTTCTAGAAGTATTGCTAAACGTTGCTTGAAAGGTAAGAATATAATATTCTCTTGGCATCTGCCCTCTTCTTTACTGAGAGAGAATTTAAAACTTTAGAATTATAAAAGAGCTTATAATTCTATCAGGAGAAAACATTTCAGAACAATAATTTAAACACAGTGTTAGCGAGTTTCATAGGACAGAAGGATTAAGTGTTTTCGTTGTAAATAAGGAGACTTTCAAGCTAATAATAGATGTAGGTTTCTGCTTGACAGCAAAGGAATCGTGAAAGGTCTGTTAAAAAACTCAGTGGAAGCTTTATAGCTAGTCCTATGACTCCTGGCATGCCCTATTCAGCTTACTATGTGGTGATATCTGACTTCTGAAAGGAAGATGGACTGGCCTTATTTTTCCAGCATTTCTGTGTTTTAGCTATTTGATTTCTTTCCTGCTTTGATACCTTTTTTTGGTTAGATTTTTTCCTCCAAAATTCCTCTTATGTAAATGATTTATTGCATCAGAATATTCCTACTGATGTTTATATTGTAAAGTTTAATGTTCTAGTTTTGATATGTTCTTTTTTTGGAATTCAAATTTATTCTCTAAGGAGAAGAAAGAGAGGATTTCTTCAAAGATGGTAGAATTGTCACTGTCAGCTGTTACAGTAGGTTACATCAGCTTCTAAGCTGTTCAGAGATGAAAGGGCTTTTAGTCTTGCAGTGAATGTCAGTATAATCACATGACCTTTTTAAGAAGGCCCGTATCCTCTTGTGGTTATAATAGGAGCTCTTAGAGAATTTTTCCAAATTTTCCAATCCTGTGGGAGGAAGACATGACAGGGAAGCAAAATCTTAGAGTGGACCTTGTGTTAAGTGTCTCTTAGTAGGGAGGGGAGGAGGGACTCTTAAAAGCTGCCAGAGACATGTCTTTAGGGAAAAAATTATACTGGTAGGTAACTGGCATTTCTTTTATGGCCTCAGAAACATTGTAATTGGCCCATATTAGTTGGTTTAAATCAACTATAAAGTTTCTTTTAATGTTTCAGTCCTTAGATAGTTTAAAGAAGAATAGTGATCATCTAAAGAAGGCAATGATCTTAGGTTTTTTAGTAACGTGCTTTGACCTCTCATGTAAGATGCCTGTGGGACTCTTTATCAGAGAGCTGAGATTTTTTAACTTAAGAAACTGTAGTTTTGAAGGCCAGTATAGATATATATAATACAGATATAGTAGCTGTTTATAAATCACATATTTTCTTTTCCTAAATCAGCGGAAGGTCCTGGGAAATCAGATGATGTCAGAAAAGAAAAACAAATACCCTACTCCGGATTCGGTAGCCATTGGTGAATTGAAGAGAGCCAGCAAAGAAAATATGAACTTGGTAAGATACTGTTCTTTGTACTTTTTCTTTGTGGGTGTTCATCTGTAGAAAAGAAGAAAATTAACATGCCATCATTTGTTTTACTCTGTTTCTTTGGGCCATTCAGCCTTTTTTCTCTATCTTTTCATTTATGCTGATTGTCTTCTTTCTGTAGGCTTTCGCTGATTCATTCAACAAACACATTTCAAGTTCAGGGAGGACGTAGCCAGACGTAGGCAGAAGTGACAAACGCAGTGAAATACCCACACACAAAGTGCTGGAGGCAGCAGTTCTGACTGGGAGACTCCACAGGCTGGGTAACATTTGAGCCAGGCCTGCCTGACACTGCATTAGCCACGGAATCATCCTTCCAGGAATGGTTACTTCATTAGGCCAGCAATAAAACAGTTAAGATTAGTGAGATATGAATATGTTGTTAAAACTCTCTATATTGAAATTGAACAAGTAAATAATTCCTCTGTTAGCAAAATCTGTTTATACGAATGACATTAGGACATTTAAGCCACTCTAAAATTTTCTTGTTGCAGTTATTTTCTGGCTCTCCAGCTGTCATGATGACACCAACAAGACTGAAATGGCCTGAGGGGAAGAAAGAGGGGAAAAAAGGTACTAATTGCACATATCCCGTATGTCTTAGTGAATGTCGTTCCTTTCTGCATCTAGTCAGTCAGCAGCAGGTTTTGAATTCCTAGTGCGGTATGGTGGTATTTGGAAGTGATGTAAAAATGACAGGGCTGGGTCCTTACCCTGGAGTTCATGTGGCAGATGGTTACTGAACATCAACTCAGAACTGTCCCAGGTGCTGAGGGCAGAGCTGTGAACACAGACCCACAGGGTCGCTGAATCCTCAGACAGACAGGACACGTGGGAAGGATGTTTTAAGAGTACTTGTTAAGCAAATTAAAAGCAAGTATAAACTAACTTGTGAAACCAAGTACAGGAGTGCTGAGAAGGTGCTCAGCAAACATGGAACAATTGTGTTATTTTTCTGTGTAGACTTTAGCTTTGTTTATTCAATTAGGCTTTCCAAATAAAGAGCTCATGCTAAAGGACTCTGGAAATCAGATCATACAACATGTTTTTAAGGATGTTTAGGGTAAAAAGGATAATTTAGTGCTGAGACTGCTGATTGCCCAAGGCTCAGCCGATGGAGGGCACCATCTGCTGCGCTTTTCTCTGAGGAAGCCCCATGGCTCACTGGAAAGCCCAGGGGGTCTGTGGTTAGGACCAGCCACTCCTTCTCAGCCCACTTTCTCCTCCGAAAATGGAGATAATATTAACAGTTGTATCTACTTCTTAGATTGCTAATGAGTCTCAATTAAAACAATGTTTTGAAAGCACATTGTGATTGTTAAAGCATTAACAGGCAGAAGTAATTGTTACTTGGAGAAGGCAATGGCACCCCACTCCAGTACTCTTGCCTGGAAAATCCCATGGACGGAGGAGCCTGGTAGGCTGCAGTCCATGGGATCGCGAAGAGTCGGACATGACTGAGCGACTTCACTTTCACTTTTCACTTTCATGTACTGGAGAAGGAAATGGCAACCCACTCCAATGTTCTTGCCTGGAGAATCCTAGGACGGGGGAGCCTTGTGGGCTGCTGTTTATGGGGTCGCACAGAGTCGGACACGACTGAAGTGACTTAGCAGCAGCAGCAGCAGCAGTAATTGTTACTAACGAAAACTGGGCAAGACTTGGTCTGGTTCTATAAGGCTTGCATGGCAGATGAAGTAATTTCTGGTTTGATATGCTCATTTTACCATTGAAATACAAGCATACTTACTGTTTGAGACATAAGCAATAGAATAAGAACAAAAGCCCAGTCCTTACAGATGAATCTTTATTCTTTTCTAGGAAATTAGATTTCAGTGTGGTCTTCTTGCTTATCCTTGAATGAACGATGTGAACTCTCTCTTCCTTCCATGCTGCCTCTGACTTGTAGGCTCAGTTGACTGACTGAGGCAAGTTCAGGGTTTGGAGTATGTGTGTCTAAAGATTTCTACTTGTATCATCTAAGTCCAAACCAAGCATAAGTTATTTTTGAAGGATACATTTGTTTGTAGTAGTTACACCTTTTATTGCTTTCATTTTTGAAGATAATCAAGAAATACTGTCTATGTCGACAGCTGTACTTTTAGAAGAAAGAAATGCATTAAAAAAATAAGCTAGTTTAATATTTTACCAAGAAGTTTTAGAGCAGGGATTCTTCCTGTTTACTGTGGACTTTCTAAGGGCTCTGATAAAGTTCCTGGTATTATTGTTGGAGTTTTATGTGTAGGTGCATATGAACATCTTTCTGGAAGAGAGAATATATAGTTTTTATAAGATTCTCAAAAATGTTAATGATTCAGAAAAGTGGAGGCCCACAGATAATGAATGACCTCCCACTGGCTTAGGCAGTGGTATTTTCACTTTACCTTCTCCCTGTTCACTTGCTCTGTCTGGGAACACCTGTGGGTGTCATGACTTCACGCTATTCTCCTTCTCTTCCTTCCTCTAATTTTTTTCCATCTCTGCAGTGCTTTACTGTCGTCTGCTTCCCCTTCCCTCTCTCCATGTTTTTTCAGTGCTCTGTCTTAAGGCTCTGCCTGTCCCTCCCCTCCCCGCCATGCCTGTCCTCTTAGCAGTTTGGTCTACTTCTGCAGCTCAGTTCTGTTCTCTGATACCCTTTCCCCAGCCTGCGGCTCCAGATCTGAACTCTGTCTAGTCTCCAGGTCCACAGATCCAAGTGCCTGCCATCCCTTTCTTTTACACAATGAATACAGTACTAGATTTTTTTTTTTTTTTGATGTTGATTTTATTAAAGGAACAAATTTTTTTTTGAAGAAGATATTGCAATTTTATTATCATCATCATAGTGTATACCCAAAGACATGCATTTAGCCTGGAGTTTCTCAGGTGGCACTATTGACATTTTAAATCAGATAATTCTTTGCTGTGGGGAGCTGTCCTGTGCACTGCGTGAGAGAGTTCGTAGCATTCCTGGTCTCTACTCGCTGGATGCCAGTACCCTTCTTCCCGTTGTAACCAGTGTCTGCCCCTTGACATTGCCAAATATCCCTTTCAAGGGAGGAGGCAGAATCACTCCCGGATGAGAACTGCTGATTTAGCACCTTTGTATTAATGGGTATTATTTTCAGCAGTCAGAATTCTAGCCATTGTTCAAAGCCCAGCCTAAACCCTACCTCCTGTGCGAAATCTTCTTTGGCTAACTCAGACAAATGTACTTTTTCCTTTGAACTCTTATTGACATTGCTAAAATGTTGACATTTAATGTGATTTATCTTAGTTATTTACTTCATATGTTTTGTCTTACTTCTTTAGCTAGTTTCTCTTTTGGAAGACAAAGGCCAAACTTAATGTATTTGTGACCCCCCGCCCTTCTCTTCTGCACAGTAATGACTACCTTGCATCCAGTAGGTATTTAGTAAACATTTGCTGGCGAGAGGTGTAGTGGTGGTAAAAATATGAGCTTTGAGTTCAGTTAAACTAGGTTTTAGTCTGCAGCCTTAATAGCTATATATCTTGGGGCAAGTTCATTTGTATAGGCTTCAGATTCTTTACCTATAATATGGCAAGAACATTACTTCATGCAGTTTTTTGTGAGAGTAAATGAGACAATGTACATAAAGAATTCAGCAACGCCTGGCACAAAATATGCACTCAGTAAAGCTAGTGTTATTGCCATTAAGATGATTTAATAAAGTGAGATTAGGGCAAGAGAACAAAATGATACTTACTTGGTAGAGACTAAACAATTCTCAATTAGACTCTCTAACCCACAGTTCCGTTCAGTTCAGTCGCTCAGTCGTGTCTGACTCTTTGCGACCCCATGGACTGCAGCACGCCAGGCCTCCCTGTCCATCACCAACTCCCGGAGTTTACTCAAACTCACATCCATTGAGTCAGTGATGCCATCCAACCATCTCATCTTCTGTCATGCCCTTCTCCTCCCACCTTCAATCTTTCCCAGCATCAGGGTCTTTTCAAATGAGTCAGCTCTTCACATCAGGTGGCCAAAATATTGGAGTTTCAGCTTCAACATCAGTCCTACCAATGAACATCCAGGACTGATCTCCTTTAGGATGGACTGGTTGGATCTCCTTGCAGTCCAAGGGACTCTCAAGAGTCTTCTCCAACACCACAGTTCAAAAGCATCAATTCTTCGGCATTCAGCTTTCTTTATAGTCCAACTTTCACATCCATACATGACCACTGAAAAACCATAGCCTTGACTAGATGGACCTTTGTTGGCAAAGTAATGTCTCTGCTTTTTAATATGCTGTCTAGGTTGGTCATCGGAGAATACGATGGCACCCCACTCCAGTACTCTTGCCTGGAAAATCCCATGGACGGAGGAGCCTGGTAGGCTGTAGTTCATGGGATCGCTAAGAGTCGGACACGACTGAGCGACTTCACTTTCACTTTTCACTTTCTTGCATTGGAGAAGGAAATGGCAACCCACTCCAGTATTCTTGCCTGGAGAATCCCAGGGACGGGGGAGCCTGGTGGGCTGCCGTCTATGGGGTCGCACAGAGTTGGACACGACTGAAGTGACTTAGCAGCAGCAGCAGCAGGTTGGTCATAACTTTTCTTCCGAGGAGTAAGTGTCTTCTAATTTCATGGCTGCAATCATCATTTGCAGTGATTTTGGAGCCCCCCAAAATAAAATCTGTCACTGTTTCCACTGTTTCCCCATCTATTTCCCAAGCATAAGTTATTTTTGAAGGATACATTGGTATCCCATCACATGAAGTGATGGGACCAGATGCCATGATCTTAGTTTTCTGAATGCTGAGTTTTAAGCCAACTTTTTCACTCTCCTCTTTCACTTTCATCAAGAGGCTCTTTAGTTCTTCTTTGCTTTCTGCCATAAGGGTGGTGTCATCTGCATATCTGAGGTTATTGATATATCTCCCAGCAATATTGATTCCAGCTTGTGCTTCATCCAGCTCAGCATTTCTCATGATGTACTCTGCAGGTAAGTTAAATAAGCAGGGTGACAATATACAGCCTTGACATACTCCTTTCCCTATTTGGAACCAGTCTGTTGTTCCACGTCCAGTTGTAACTGTTGCTTCCTGATCTGCATATAGATTTCTCAAGAAGCAGGTTTTCCCATCTCTTTAATTTTCCACAGTTGTGATCCACACAGTCAAAGGCTTTGGCATAGTCAATAAAACAGAAGTAGATGTTTTTCTCTGTTTCTCTTGCTTTTTCGATGATCCAACGGATCTCTAACCCTCAGGTTGTAGAAAATACTAAGTATAGATTTCTCTAGCTTTTAGGTGGGATATTTGCAGAAATAAATACTTACAAATGTGTTTAATGTTCCTTTTTCTGTTTCAGCCTAGGATTCTTCTGAAGGATCCAGAGTTTTCCTGTTGTCCACCCAGAATTCTTCCTTCTGTGGCCCAGTGGCCGTGACCACCCACAGAGAAGCTGGGACTTGCAGCGCGCTTGCTGCGTGTTGAATTGTGAAAGCCAACTAATCCTGTGACTCAACTGATACCTCTAACCTCACTCAGCGGAGATGTCTGCAGATTCTGCCTACTAAACTGGTGCTAGCGAGTCTCTCTTTAAAAAAAATGTTCTGGGGAAACCACTAAACAGCCACACCAGCTTACACACAGCACAGTCAATGAGCAGAACCAGGCAGACTCCTCTGCCTAGTCCATGTGTTTGTTTAGGCAGGTTCTGTTTTTTGAAAATTTGAAGTTTGTGCTCAGCTGCAGTGATTTTTTTTAAAAAGTGCAGACAATCCTAGTGGATCGATGTTATTCTTAACTGATAGTTTGGACTTTTCTCTGTTTTGATAGTATTGGGGATATGTTGGGTATTGTTTTTGTTTATTTGTTTTTTCTTATTTTTTAAAAAGCCATATTTTGGATAGGTAGTTGAAATGGGCTCTAAGCCAGATGTCTTTTCTCTTTTCACCTTAAGCTCTTTGTCTTATGAGGCTGTACTCCTCAGTACCTATTTGTGTCCAAAGAATTTATTGCTTTCCTGAGAATTTTTTTTTTTATGATTTCTTGGGCCTGAGATTATAGGTGTTTGGCCTGTAGGACTGAATAATTCAGAATGATGCAGTATCTTAACAAATGATATTAAACTGTGTCCTTTCCTCCCTCCTTCCTTTCTGTCTCCCTCCCTGTCTTCCTCTTTCCTCAGTGATGTCAGAATAGTCATATGGTTGCTGAACTCCTTCCTCCATTCAGATTCTTCTCACCTAAAACATCTCTGGTGCCAATGTGGTGCCTTCTCTGCCCAGTCGCTGTGACTCAAGGCATGTCACCAACAGTTTACTTGAGGTTTGCTGAAATACCTGTATGTAGGGGAAGCTCCGGCGTAGGATTAGGCTGGAGCTGGCTTTATGGCCAGGACGACTCTTATGGATGAGATTATACTGCATCTTTCTAAGGGATCAGGTGTGCAGGCTGGACCGTCTCCTGAGAGCAAGCTGGAGTCGGAGGACGGAAGCGAGCATGTTTCTCTGCAGGACTGAGAGATTTAAAGGGAAGAATGTTCTTGTTTGCAAGCAGTTGTGGTTTATCACCTGTGTTGAAGAGTGGCTGCTGGCCCGCCCTTTGCTTGTCACAGTGGGCACCGGGGGTAGTTGGGAGATGGGCTGGAGCTTTGACTGGGTTGGGGATGTGCTGGCCCGCCCCTTCCTTGTCACAGTGGGCACCGGGGGTAGTTGGGAGATGGGCTGGCGCTTTGACTGGGTTGGGGATGTGCTGGCCCGCCCCTTCCTTGTCACAGTGGGCACCGGGGGTAGTTGGGAGATGGGCTGGCGCTTTGACTGGGTTGGGGATGTTCACATGTGTTTGAGAGGAGTGGCAAGGCTCTGACCCAGGTGAGACGTCCCTGTCCAGGGAGAGCAGGGCAGGAGGGAGCTTCTGCCTGCTCTGTTAGACGCGTAACCACTCTTACCCCGTGTGCCGGAGCTGAGTCAGGCCTCGGGGGAGAGGCAGTTGCCCAGCAAACTGTGACTTCTGCCCTATTTTTAAACTGTTGAAATGGTGTGTTATTGCTGAAACAAAACATGATTCTGGGGAGCACAGTTTGCTTTTGTATCTGGAAGTCAGTCTTGTCTGCTGTATTTTCTGTTTCTTCTGCCGCTGTAACAAAGTAGTGGAGAAAAATGGGAAATTTGGCCATCCAACTTGATAGATTGTGAATAATAGATGGTTAGGAGTACAAAGCTGCTCAAAAGTCCCTTTCTCTACAGTAGTTTTATGTCATTCTTAAAAAATACTTATTAGCAAGTTCATACATGTAGGGTTCTATTTGACTTTTTTCCTTATAAAATTTCTTGCACCAGCTATCAGTGAGTTCAAACAGACCCCTTCTGGTACGGCCGGGTGAGAGTGGTGTCCTCCCGTAACTCGGTACTTGCTCTCTTAGTTTGTCTAAGCATCTCGTTCTGGAGTGGCGCGGTCTGGCACAGGTGGAGGGAGCGGAGCAGTGGCCTCATACCTCCTTGTCATCGAGGTGCTTCTGTGGTTCTGTTTGAGGGAGGCTCTATTTGAGGTTTAGTTGGTTGAGTGCAGTTAGTAATCCAGGCTGGTGCTCTGGGGCTGGGGTGGTGAGAGATCCTGTCACGTGTTTTTATATAGCTTGCCCCTTTGGGCAGTTTATGTGGGTATTTGGGTATGTGTGTTCCATTAAAGTATTTATTAAATATGATTTCCCTTGCTGTAAGGGTATGATAGGTCTTTTCTTGTTTGTTTTTTAACAGAAGCTGTGATGTAGTTGGAATCCAGATTTGAGAAATAAACAGCATAACCTCTTCTGCCTTATAATATGTAACTGTTCTAATCCTGTGGAATCTTACAGAGAATGAAAAAACAAAGACCTTTTAAGCATTTGCTACAGGAGGATACTATTGCCCTTCTGACTTGGTGGGCAGGCATTTTTGAGCCAGTATTCAACAATTTAAAAAATATGTAATATTTAAAAATTCTGTTTTATGTTTGTTTTTCATGTTGAAACAATTTCTTTGGAAATGCCTCTTGTTTTTAAATTTTCCTTTCTTTCTGGGGTCAGTTGCGGTGGATTTTGATGTAATATTAATGGGGGGCAGTATATCTTGTGTGGGCTCAAGCATAAAAAATGCAGACCACTTCCTTAATTCAGATCAGTTGGCACTGGGTGAGCTATCCTGGTTGAATCAGTGAAAACCTTGGGCACTGGACTCCTAACTTTCTAACTTGGTACAGTGGTGCAGTGTTCCTGCTTTGAAAGACTCCACTGCAGCAATGAAAGAGAATTAGATGGTACTGACTGTACCTGAGTGCCAAAACACAGTCAAGGAGGTGGTACCTCATGAATCGAAACTGAAACTCTAGTTGGCCCTCCACCAGCTCATTACCCCGAACGAATCTTCCGTAGTCAGGAATGACAGTGGGCTGCCTTGGGAAACAGAGCAATTTGGGGTTAACTGCGGTGATCACTGGGTGTCCAGCGGTGGCTGTTTTGTTGGCTTGTAAGAAAGCCAGTGGTTCCAGAGTGTCAGAGCAGAGCCATTCTCTCCTCTGGAACAGCAGTGTTTCTGTTCAGCTTTCCTCATAGAAACCTCTGTTAGGATACGGTTTAAAACACCGCCTTCCGGGAGATCCTGTGGTTGCAGAATGGTCTCTCGAGTTCATCTGCTTCCTTACTTCCTGCAGAGCCTCACACAGATGCCTGAAACTGGCTCTCATTCTGAAGTCTTTTCTGAGTAGAATTCCTTTCCCCAGGAGAGAGCTGTATCCATCTGGAAGCCTTGGTACCGAAGACAGGACCTGGATCCAAAGCTAGATACCAGCAGTTGGCAGGACTGCTGTAGAAACTGGGGAAGATTCAGGTTTATAAGATGCACAAGCTTTTCAGACCAGTGGTAATTAATCTGATCTAAAACTCACTGTGGGAAAGCTGGCTTTCCTCCGCAGGTCATGCTGAGCTGTTTCCACAGGTGGAGAGTGGATGGGAGGGCTGACGAGGAGGTGGAGTTAAGACTTACTAGCCTGAGTGCTTGGGTTACCATGGAAACTGGAGTGTGCGAGGCCACAGCAGATGCTAAAGAGCCATTGAGCACTCCCCCAGACATGTTTGGGGGCCAGCAGAACTGGTTGGGAAAAGCACCCCTGCCCCAGGGTCCTTTACTACATAGCAAGGCTTGCCTTTTCACTACCCCCAAGCTCGCTCAACAAGAGAAGCAAGGTTTCTTAACTGTCTAACCATTTTTAATTTTTTCATTCTTATTCAACTGTATCCTGTATATATATATATGTAACTGTAAAGAAACATGTATTGTTTTTCTTTTATATTCATGTAATATTCTGAAATTAAATTTCTTTTGTTTCATATCTATAGGCTTTGATCAGTCTCTTCATTTACATTTGACTGATGGATTAAAGAGAGGTTGCCTCTTAAAAACATTGTTTCAAGTTTGACTGAGTTGCTATGACAGAGGTGGCCTCTTGTTCTGAGGACTGTGACACTAAGAACTGGCGTGTCTTTGGCTTGCTCTCCAGCTGGGGGGTGGGTTCAGGGGGAGTAGGGCTTTTTTGGCTGATTGGAAATGGGATTGGAACCTCTGGGAATTTTGAGTTCCCTGATTTCCCTTGGCTGAGTCTAGAATGCTTTGCCCAGATTTCGGTTTCTCACATAATCTTTATTTCCTCATTTAAAATAAGGAGTGATGGTTATAGTAACAGTAAAAACCAAGTGACATTTTCATCTAGGCCAGCAAGCTGCAGTGTTTAGACAACTCTGCTTGAGATGTTGTTTCTGTCACTTACATATGTGGGCTTGGGCATGTTCCCCACTCTGTAAGGGAGTGGGTAACGATACCATCTCAATGATGCCATGCTCAAGAGGCACATGTAGGGGCTTAGCACAAAGGTTTTAATCTGGAGTTTGTGATTTCAGGAATTTTTTGCTCCTGTAATTCTATGTAAAATTTTGTGTGTGTTTGAATTTTTCTAAGGCAGAGATTTCAGAGCCTCCATGACTCCCAGAGGAGTCCTTGGCCACCAAATACTGAGCACCACTAGCCTTACATTGTGCCTGGCAGATGGCAGGTATTCATTCAATGCTAACTTTCTCTGTCTCTGCCAAGGACACATTTTATAATCAGCTGCTTACTGATGCTGACATGGTTATTTTTGATAACAAAAGAGTTACATCCAGAATAGAAATAAAAAACTCTTGTTTTTGCTCCATTACCTGCCTGTGTGTTCCTCTTGAGCTGTGTTAGCTCCCTAAGGTGCCACTCAGACCGTCTGTCACTCTCTCCTCATCCCCCAAGGACCAGTTCATATTATTTGCAATAGAAAAAGGAGCTAGTTCTGTTTCTTTAAAGTGTGGAGGGACTCTTAACAGCACATGGGAAACTCAGTAATGCAAAAGGAAAAGGGGTAGAGGGACAGGGAGTTGCTCTGAAAAATAGGAAGAGGCTCAAATGTCTAGTCCAGTGCTGAGCACATGACCATTAATCATTGAGTTACAGAATGGAGTGAAGAAGCAGACATGCATTACACAACGGGGAGAGGAGGTGGGAAAGAGAGAACTGGGAAGAGTCTTCCGGCTCTCTCCCCCTCCAGGGCCTTTGTGCCCCATGGCAGGTGGCCCATTTTTGCCCCGCCTTGATTCTAAATTAGAAGCACAGAGAGTGGGAATGGTGAGAAGCCTGAGACCTAGGCTACAGGGTTGTGGTGGGACCATCAGGTTTGTTTGGTGCTTCTTTTATGTCCTAGCCTCATAAATTCCCTATAAAAAGCAAAACCAAAAATCGGGGTTGAGTAGTGGCTGGGTCTTGATCCTAGTTGATCATTAATATCTTACCCTTTATTGGAAGCACCCAGTGCCCAGATCCCAGTCTTCGGCCTTGGAACCAGTATGCAGATTAGTAGGAGGGCCCTTGGTGTCATTGTTAGCTTTCTCCTTTTATCACTAGAAGTCAGTCTTTTAAAATTTTTGATGCCTTGGCCCCAAGGAATGCTTAATTCAGTAGAGCCATATCCGTGGGCAACAAAGAAGGGAAACAGATTGTCTTAAAATTGTAATTGCGGAAGCCATTCCTTGGCACCAAAGTCGGGGATGCTTTTAAGAGCTTCTCCTGCCCGTGTACTCGCCAGTTTTCCAGTATTGGAAGAGGAATATAATAGGGCCTCTAAGGAATTCACGTCTGAATGAAAAATTAATACCACAATTTTTTGAGTGCTTATGTACTCAGCTTTGTGCTGGCCAATTAATTCCTTCTCTCGTTAAAGTCATACATCTCTGTGAAGTATTCTTAACTCCAGTTTTATAGTAAAAGACATATGAAGAGTTTAATGTATCCATTGTCAACTAAAAAGCAGTAGAGTCAAGGTTAACATCCAGGGCTTTAAGAACTGTGGTCTGAAGCAGGGTCACACACCCAATGTCTGTAGGAGCCAGGAAGGAAGTGTAAAGTCATGAAAACAACAACTGCTTTGAGAGATTGAAAAACACCATGGGAGGGACTTCCCTGGTGGTTTAGTGGCAAAAACTCTGAGCTCCTAGTGCAGGGGGCCTGGATTCAATCCCTGGTCAGGAAACTAGATCCGACGTGCTGCAACTAAAGATCCAGCATGTTGCAACGAGAATTGAAGACCCTGTATGCTTCAACTAAGACCTGTAACCAAATACATAAATATTAAAAACAAATTGTAATACAAGTTCCTCCCACTGGCTGTCTTCAAATGAACAGCCAAACAGATGAGAATAAAGGGGAGCTATCACATGATGGAAAAACTCCTAATAAGTCCACAAAACGGGGAGGGGTGAATTGGGAAGAACAGGGCCAAGTATAAAGGAAAATAAAAATACGATGACACTTAAAAAAAAAAACCCAAAAATCATGGGAGCCAAACACAAGCCCTCCACAGTCTGGCTTTGGCCCTCAAGCCCCATGTGGCATCTTCTGCACAGTGCTGCGCTGCTCCTAGCTGGGACCCAGGTCTGCACAGGACTTTCTCCAACGATGCCCAGTGCTGGCTCTGGGGTGATAGCGTGGTGTGCCCTCCAGGAACGGTGTTCAGACCCAGGAGGGTTGGTGCCCACTGAAACACACCATGCCCCCACCGCAAAGTCTATCCTCATTTGTTGCTCTCCCACATGCATTGCCCCAGTATGGTAGCCTCTGGCCACATGTGGGTACTGAGCACTTGAAATGTGGCCAGTCTAAATTAAGATGTTCTGTTAAGTATGAAATACACCCCAGAATTCAAAGAATAAGAAAAAGAATATAAAAATGTCTCTAATTTTATATTGATTCCTTGATATTTTAGTATATTGTATTAATTATTAAAATTAATCTTACCTGTTTATTTTTATCTTTTTAACGTGATTGCTAGAAAATATTAAATTACCTATATGACTTATGTTGCTTTTCCCCCCACAACTCCTGGGGCTCTAATCCGAGACTATTCTTTCTTCCCCAGAACCTATTCCTCAACTCCATCAGTTCCTGTGGTCACATCACCTCTTTTCGTTTAGTCCTGAGACCACCATGGGGAGTGGAGGGGAGGGCAGAAAAAAGCAGTGACAGGTTTATCCTTTGGCTTCTCTGGGCTTGGCTCCTGCCATTCATGGTGGGCTCTGGGAATCCTCAGCGTGGTCCAGCTCACCAATACCTGTGGGCTGCAGCCCTGGGGCGGTAAGGTTCCTCCAAGAGGACTTTGCTCGGTGTGTGTCAAGCGCTGCCTGTCTCTCCCAGAGGGGGCGCTGCCCTTTAGGGTTTGTCTGTGTTGTGATCCATCAAGATATTTTTAAGTTAATGAACTCACAGTAGGTGGCGTGTGTCCTGTATTTTCCATGTGGATAAAAATGCTGCTATAAACTGTGGAGACTGAAATGTGTGTGTATTAAGAAGGCTCTTCCTATTCCTAGATGCAGACAACTACTGAAAGCGAGATGGAAGCTGTGCTGATCAGAGGAGAGGAAACATTAAAAATGTAACCTCCCTCCCCCATTCCCCATTGTCCTGGGCATAAGGACCCATTAGGCATACTGTACAGCTTGGCAGTCTAGGGCCAGGGCCTTCTGCCTCTTGCTGGTGAAAAGCCCTTGGGACTTAGTGGAAACCTCATGCCCCAATAATCCAGCCTTTATTAAGCACTTGAATGTAGCTGAAATTGACCATTGATGAGGGGTCTTGGATGGCAGCCTTGAACACTCGCTGTGTGTGCTGCATTGAATGAACTAGGGCGAAGAGGAGAGACATGGCCCTCCTCCTGGTCTCTGCTTCGCTTTCCCCAGCCTCCTCTTTCCAGACGAGTCTAGAAACCATCTGGTTTGGAGGGAAGGGAGGATATATTTAGTCTCAAGTAGAGATAGATGTAGAGTCAGAGCCAGTCAGAGCTGTCTGGGACTCAGCAGGAGTGGTGGCACCTTGGGGTCCTTGTGAACAGGGGAGGGGCTCTGAGGACACCAGCTTTCCCATGCCTGCTTCAGCCAGGGAGCTCCCCTGTCTCTGGCTTAGAGTAAGATTTTTACTCTTACTGGCAGAAACAGAGATTTGGAAAGATGGTGAGTTGGGGCTGAGATGAGCCAGCACGTGAGTGGCAGTGAGAGGCAGTGCGGACACTTGGGTTTGTGTCTCTCTTCAAATCAACTCTACCAAGTGTACCGTTTGATAGGCTTTGACAGATTTCTCCATCCCTGAAGCTCACACCCCAATTAAGATGTATGACATCCCTATCACTCCAGAAAGTTCTCTCCTGCCACTCAAGAGTCAATCCCCCACATGCCTGCCCCAGGCTGCCATCTCATTTCTGTCACTGGAGATTATTTATGTCACGAATCCCATCTCCTAATTTGTAGTGAGTGTGTTGACAGTATCTCCTTTCACTCCCTGGCTGACTGTACCTGTTTCGAGGTGGAGGAGGGAGGACCCTTGTTTCTGTATTTCTGGAACCCATGGCAGGAAAGGAGAGGACTGATTCTGGGCTTTTGGAGACCTGAGTTCCTTGAAGGCAGGAGCTCTTCACGTTCTGTTTCCACGATGCTTCATATAGTGCCTGGCACAGAGAAGGCTCTTAGTAAATGTACTGAACTGGATCAGACCTGTCCAGTAACAGAAGGATCATCTGTCGGGGAAGCTGGTTCCTTGCTGGATGGAAATGTGCTGAGGGTGCTGGTGTCTGTCACTGAGGAGGACTTGGGCTTTCTGGCACTGAGGGATAGGTGCCATGGCTGGAGCAATATCCAGTCTTCTGGTTCTGTCCCTGTGATGCAGTGCAGTGGGAGAGACAGTGGATTCTAATGTGACCCAGGAAGTAGCAACGTAGAGCTGAGTGCTGCCGAAGCAGAGACGGGGGCACAGAGTCTAACTGAGAGATCTGGGGAAGCTTTTCTGGAGGGCACATGCTAGACCAACTGTGCCTGTGACTTAATGGCTCTGAGTGGGAGGAGGGAGTTCACGTGGCCCCTGAAGTTGCTGTTATCATAAGATTCTGTAAGTAATAGGTTTGTTGATATGCAGATGACACCACCCTTATGGCAGAAAGCGAAGAACTAAAGAGCTTCTTGATGATAGTGAAAGAGGAGAGTGAAAAAGTTGGCTTAAAGCTCAACATTCAGAAAATTAAGATCATGGCATCTGGTCCCATCACTTCATGGCAGATAGATGGGGAAACAGTGGAAACAGTGACAGACTTTATCTTTTTGGGCTCCAAAATCACTGCAGATGGTGACTGCAGCCATGAAATTAAAAGACGCTTGCTCCTTGGAAGAAAAGTTATGGTCAACCTAGACAGCATATTAAAAAACAGAGATGTTACTTTACGAACAAAGGCCCGTCTAGTCAAAGCTATGGTTTTTCCAGTAGTCGTGTATGAATGTGAGAGTTGGACTATAAAGAAAGCTGAGCACCGAAGAATTGATGCTTTTGAACTGTGGTGTTGAAGAAGACTCTTGAAAGTCCCTTGGACTGCAAGGAGATCCAACCAGTCCATCCTAAAGGAAATCAGTCCTGAATATTCATTGGAAGGACTGATGCTGAGGCAGAAACTCCAATCCTTTGGCCACTTGATGCGAAGAACTGAGTCATTTGAAAAGACTCTGATACTGGTAAAGATTGAAGGCAGGAGGAGAAGGGGTCAACAGAGGATGAGATGGTTGGATGGCATCACCGACTCAATGGACATGAGTTTGAGTAAACTCTGGGAGTTGTTGATGGACAGGGAGGCCTGGCGTGCTGTGGTCCATGGGGTTGCAAAGAGTCGGACACGACTGAGCGAGTGAACTGAACTGAACTGAACTGAAAGTGTCCTAGGATAGCCACACAAATTCGTGATTTGGGTCAGAAAATGGCCTGATTTTGTCCAACTGTGTTTTGCTTTTTGGGAACAGCAGTGGAAATGAGTGGGTGGCTGGGTGAAACATTTTGGGCCCTGCAGACATGAAGGGAGGCATAGGCGCAAGGAAGCATCTGGTGTCCGTGAGAGCCACGGAAAACTCCAAGCGTTGCAACACAGAACACAAGGGGAGCGGAGGTCCTGCTGGTGTGCTGGTTTAGCGCTGTCGCTGAACACGGTGTCTGACTCTTGTGACACCATGGGGTGTAGCCCACCAGGCTCCTCTGTCTATGGGATTTCCTAGGCAAGAATACTGGAGTGGGTTGCCATTTCCTTCTCCAGGGCATCTTCCTGACCCAGGGATTGAACCCGGGTCTCTGGCACTGCAGGTCATCTCTTGCATTGCAGGTGGGTTCTTTACCAACTGAGCCATCATGTGGCTGGTGGGAGTGTTATATTTGCTCAGCCGTTTTAGGAAGAATCAGCAGACTTTGCAGAAGCTGACCACCTAACCTGTAGGTCGGTTGTTCCTGATTATTGTTGTTTAGTTTGTAGTCTGTCTCCTAGTGGCTCAGTCGTGCTTGACTCTTTGTGACCCTATGGACTTACAGCCCACCAGGCTCCTCAGTCCACGGGATTTTCCAGGCAAGGATATTGGAGTGGTTTGCCAAGTTGTGTCTAAATCTTTTGCAACCCCATGGACTGTAGCCTGCCAGCCTCCTTGTCCATGGGACTTCCCAGGCAAGAATAATGGAGTGGGTTGCCATTTCCTTCTGCAGAGGATCTTCCCAACCCAAGGATTGAACCTACATCTCCTGCATTGGCAGGTGGATTCTTGACCACTGAGCCATGTGAGGAGTCCCCTGATGCGTCTATACCCAACAGAAATATGCTCCCCAGCACTCTTGTCCTGGAACAACCTAAAGGCTCATCAGCAGTACAGTAGACAGGTGTGGTGGGTGTGGTAGGCAGAGTAGGGCAAACACTCAGATGTTCACATCATGTGAGTATGTTATCTTCCATAGCAAGGTGGAATAAAGTTGCAGATGGATTAAGAGTTTAATCATCTTAAAGAGATTATATTGGGTTACCAGGGTGTGCAAATGTCATAAGGTTCTGTAAGTGTGGAAGAGGGAGGCAGAAGTGTCAGAGTGGAGTATGTGACATGAATGTCAACCAGCCATTGCTGGCTTTGAGGATGGAGGGGCCAGAAGCCAAGGAGTATGGGGGCCTCTAGAAATGGGAGAAGACAAGGAAGTAGTTCTTCCCTCGAGCCTTCAGAAAAAAACGTAGCCTTGACAACACCTTGATTTTAGCCCAAGGAGATCTATTTCTGACCTCTGACCACCAGAACCGTAAGATAATAATGCTGTTGTTTTAAGCCACTGAATTTGTGGTAATTTGTCACAGCAGGAATAGGAAAGTAATACAGTGGACTTTTGAATAGTACGCAGCCATGAGAACATGTGATCTATATTGCATGTAAGAATATGGCTGAACATCAGACATAAACCTGCATACCGTTTGATCTCATTCAAGTACAAAAATGGGCAAAACGAATCTTTGCTGTTAGAAAAGAGAGTGCTTCCTCTTGGGCAGGGGTGCACAGTGGGCAGTAATTAATGGTGAGTAAGTGAGCAAGAGGAAGCTCTGAGGTGCTGCTTAAAGAGGTGTGTTCAGTGTTTGAAAAGTGATTGAACTGAGAACTTATATGTGTACTTTTCTCAATAGATATTATACCCCAACAGAAAGTCTGTGTGTGTATGTGTGTGTCTAGTCTGGATCAGCCTGGACTAGATTTTGAGGGGCATGAAGGAGCTTATTTTTAACTGGGTAATAACGATTTAAGGGTTTAGCTCTTGGAGAGAAAGTGCAAAGATTGGGGTAGGGAGGCCCAGGGACACTTTCTGGAGATACTGCGGAGAGCAGAGGGTGTAAGGAGGGAGTCTGGGGTACTGTGGCCACATCTTGGTGGCCCAGAGTTCAGTCATCCCATATGTACTTATTGGGCTGGTGACATTTCATGGGGAGTCCTCAGGGATATCAGAGTCACGGGCGGGTGAATGAAAGGGTAGTTAACTCAGTGGTCCAGGAAGGGTGTACTGATAGAAGCGCGAAGTGAGATGAGAGACGAAGGAGAAATTGAGGCTTTGGGGGATGGGCAGGGGGTGGCGTGTGCTCTGGGAGAGCCAGGCCACACTTAAGGCTCTGTTTCCCCCAAATGACTTTTAGGTGGTTCTTTGGATGAACTCCACATTTTAATAGGGTTTATTTTAATGTGCAATGGAAATATATAACTTGTATGTTGTCTGAATTTATAGGTTCTTTAGGGCCAGGCTAGCATGCATATTTGAACTAGTGACAGACTTAAAACTGTTGAGTAAGAAATAGAAAAGTGGCTGGCCTGTGTGACAGAAAATGCAGAGGTTTGCTATGACTGAGGTGTGGTCAGCATCACTGTGGGCGGTATGGGCAAGGGGGAGAGAACAGGATGGTGTCAGGTACCGGGGGTCACAGGACAGAGGAGGTGGCGGGGAGAAGGTGAGACCTGGCTATAGGAGCTGAGAAGAACAGGCCTGGTGGCTGAGCGAGGTTTTGCGGAGCCGTGGCTCTGACTTGACCATTAGAATCCCCTGGGGGACATGCTGCAGCCTTGTGGAGCTCTGCCCCCTGCGGTTTCTGATTCCAGTGGTCCGGGGCCCAGGAATCTGCCTTTCTAACAAGTTCCCAGGCGATACTGCTGTTGCTGGACCAGGGGCAACACTGAGAACTGCTGCTGTAGAGGTGGCAGTGGGTGAGCAGTGTGTGCCCAGTCGTGGGTGTGGATGCAGGGGCCGCGGGGGGAGGCGTGGCTCACTGCGGAAGGGGAGGAGCAGGTGTGTGGACTGGGAGACACCCAGGCAGAACGGCAGATTCAGCCTTGCCTGGCAGGGTGCAGAGCGAGCTGGTGCCTGGTGCTGGGTGCACAGTTGGTGCTGATGGTGGTGGGGGGCATCCAGGAGGGCCACAGCTGGAGCTGATCCTCCACAATGAGGGAACCCGATGACTCAGCTAAGGCACCTGCAACTTAGCAATAATGTGGGAGAAGAGAAGCTAATCAGGTGCCTCTGACGGTGCCTGGGGGAGGCCACCTCCTCTAGTGTTCCTGGCATTTTTATCAGCTCTGAGAGGAAGGAAACCAGATTCCATTGAACACCCACTCTGTCTGAGGAGTTTTTTATATGCCCTATCACATTTAATCATCAAAATCCCATGATAGTGGTATCATTAATCCATTTTAAGAAGGAGGAAACTAAGGCCCTGAGAAGTGCAGGAACATATGTGCACACTGCTGTCTAGACAGACAGCGGAGGCAGTCAGCCCTGGAGCTGGCTTTGTCTAATTAAGCTCCTTTGCTGCTCCCCCTGCTCCAGTACTACCATTTTAACATGCAATAAATATAAAACCAATATTTAATCATTATGCACAATTGTGAAATATTTTACCTTTTTTTTTTTACCTTGCTGCAGGTCATCTGGGATCTTAGTTCCGGGACCAGGGGTAGAACCTATGCCCCCTGCAGTGCAAGTGTAGAGTCTTAACCACTGGACCCCTAGGGAAGTTCTTTTACTTTTTTTTTTTTTTTGCATTAAGTCTTCAAGGTGTAGTTTACACCTACTGCTGCTGCTGCTGCTAAGTCGCTTCAGTCGTGTCCGACTCTGTGCGACCCCATAGACGGCAGCCCACCAGGCTCCCCCGTCGCTGGGATTCTCCAGGCAAGAACACTACGGCAGATCTCAATTCAGATAAACCACATTTCAAGAACTCAATAGCCTCCACATCTCACTACCCTATTCCATTGAGCAGCCTTCCGGGACGAGAAAGTCCAGCTACAAGTGCTGATAACACCATCTCGGCCACTAGATGGCGCAGGCGACCTACCCCCACCACCCTACTTAAAGCATTAAGAGTTAGCGATTGGGTGGATGGGGATCTCTCTTCAATCTCTCTTTAAATTTATCTAGAAGTAAGCTCAGAAGATGGAGAAGGAAATGGCAACCCACTCCAGTATTCTTGCCTGGAGAATTCCATGGACAGAGGAGCCTGGTGGGCTCCAGTCCATGGGGTCGCAGAGACAGACACGACTGAGCTGCTATCACTCACTCACTCAAGCTTATAAGAGGGCTTTCCTGGTGGCTCAGCGGTAAGAATCTGCCTGCAATGCAGAAGCTGCAGGAGACGCGGATTCAATCCTTGGGTCCGGAAGGTCCCATGGAGGAGGGCGTGGCAACCCATTCCAGTATCCTTGCCTGGAGAATCCCACGGACAGAGGAACATGGAAGGCTACAGTTCACGGGGCCACAAAGAGTTGGACATGACTGAAGTGACTTAGCACGCGTGCAAGCTTAAAAGATTCCATGATAAACCTACTCTAGAAGTAAACACTGTAGCTGGGTTCATGTGTGTCTGGGCCAATTGAATAACTGGGAGTTCTTCAAGTTAATATCCATATAAAATTTAATGTTTATTAAAGGATAAGTAGTAAAAGCATGTCAATTTAAAGCTTGCTTATGTTAGTAAAACAATAGTAACAGTAGCAATGGTTTAGAACTTAAAAGACTTTTTTGGTGAGGCATTTTCTCTCATTGACGTTCTTTAGAACTGAAGGTATATGGTGATAATAAAAAGCAGATCAACTATTCGTTGATTATAAAAATCCTCCATGGACAGCTGACTCCCTGTGCATCCACCCTTGCTCCACCAGTTGGTACGTGCTATCCTGGGGCTTCCATTCTGTTTCAAGCATGGGGGCTGGTTAGGCAACTTGCTTCCATTTGCATCCCATGGGTGTTGAGGGCCAACCTAGAGCTAGGAATCAGATGCTCTGGACTCCCAGTTCACTGCTCGTTTCAGCATGCCGCTCTGTGTGAGACACGGTGGCAGCTGCAGCCTTACCGTTTCTCATGTCCCTGTGTATAAAAGCCCCGAGCTAGATACAGTGGCCGAGAGCCCAGCCCCTGCAATGCCACATAAAGGCTGGGCCCAGGGGGCCTCAGAAAATTATTTAGTGAATGAAGAACAGAAGAAAATAAGTGCCCTCCAGACAGTTTAGAAGCTTACACTGCTGGAGGTGGGGGGACCAGTCAGTCTGCCGTTGGGGGGCAGATTGATTACACCGGACCTCTTCCATCCAGGCGGGGCATTGATTTGGTCCTCACTGGAATAGATACTTATTCTGGATATGAATTTGCTATCCCTTCCAGAAATTCTTCTGCCAGCCCAACCATCTGTGTGCTCACAGAAAACCTCATTACTGTCCCGGGATTCTTTCTACATAATATTGCTTCTGGCCAGGGAACTCATTTCAGAGCAATATGAGTACAGCAACAGATTTGTTCTCTTAGGAATTCACTAGTCCCAGCACTTGTCATGTAACCTGGAAGCAGTTGGCCTGATAGAACTATGGTCTACTGAAGTTTTGGTTATGTTACCAGTTGGCCTGAAGGTTTCTTTGGGGCTGATGAAAATATTCTAAAATTGACTGTGCTTATGGTTGCACAATTCTGCAAATACGCTAAAAGCCATGGAATTGTACTCTGAATGGGTGTCATGTATGGGATGTAAATTATATCTCAATAAAGCTGCTTCTTGGTCCCCCACTTCCACATTCCCTTCCCCAGCAGTATCCATTATTATCAGTTTATTGTGTGTGCTTCTGGAGATGATACGTAAACACACACATATATAGTATAGTTTTTACATAGGTTGGTAGCACAGGATACAAACTGTTTCTTTATTTGCTTTTCTTTTCCCCATTCTATGAGCTGCTCACAATCCCTTGAATTCATTGCTTTTCTCACTTAATTAAAAAAATTATTTAAATTTTATATAATTTAAATTATATAAATGTTAAAGCTTTGAATATACCTTGGGGTCCATTTCATATCAGTACAGATACCTCATTCTTTTTAATGTCTGCACAATATTCCCCCGAGTGGATGCATCCTGTGGTTGGCTGAATAATAGCTTCTGAGAAGATAGCCACATCTAACCCCTGGAACCTGTGAATGTTACCTTTATGGAAAAAAAGGGCTTTGCAGATGTGATTAAATTAAGGCTCTTGAGATGGGGGGATTGTCCTGGATTATCTGCATGGGCCCTAAATACAATCACATGTGTCCTCGTTAATGGAGAGGTTGAAGACTTGACACAGAGAAGAGGAGAAAGCAGTGTGATCACTGAGGCAAAGATCAGAGTGATATGGCCACAAGCCAAGGAATACCAGCAGCCACCCCACCAAAAACTAGAACAGGAGGAAAGAATTCTTAGAGCCTCTGGAGGGATCGCAACCCTGTCATTATGTTGATCTCAGCCCAGCGATACTAGTTTCAGAGCTCTGGCCTCCAGAACTACGGGAGAATCCATTTCTGTTGAGATAAGCCACCAAGTTTGTATTTTTTGTTACAGCAGCTACAGGAAGAAAATCTTCACACAGATGGATATTCAGATTATTTCTAATCTTTTGCTTTGCAAATCCTGCTGTAGTAAGTTTCCTGGAACATATGTCATTTCACATGTGAGTGAGTAAATCTATCAGATAAATTGTAGAGGTGCAATTGCAGGACCAAAGAAACGTAATGTTCTTTGTGTAATTCGGTTCTGTTGCTCGTGTCCAAAGAGCATGGATTCACTTTGGATCCATGGGGCAAGTCCCCCTCCCCGACTTTCCCCAGTGTCATTCAAGACCCAGCTCAGGGACTTCCCTGGTGGTCCAGTGGTCAAGACTTCATCTTCCAATGCAGGGGTTATGGGTTCGATCCCTGGCAGGGGAACTAAGGTCCCACATGCTGTGAGGTGTGGATCCCCCCAAAAAAGACCCAGCTTAAAAGATATGTCCCCCAAGACTCCTTGCTTTCACGGGTAGAGCTCCTTGTTCCATGGGCTGAATTCCTGCAGATTCTTGACTACATTCTCTCTCTCTCTCTGGTCCAATTGCACCGTGTTCATATGCCTGTCTCTCTCGGAGATAGTGAGCTCCTTCTGTGAAGGGCTCGAGTCTAATTCACCTTTGTGTCTCCCAGGCTTGGCGTAACGCACGGAGCACAGTAGGCTCTGCAAATGATGGAGGGCGTGGAAGAAGGGAAGCTGCCTCTTTCGAGGGCTGAGAATAGACGGCTGTATTAGGAGGTCCATCCTAACTGGGTAATGCCAGGGCTCACGCCTGCTCGGGGAACTAGAGGATTCTGGAACTGCGGATGCTGTCCTCTCACTGCAAAAGACAGGAACCGCTCTCTGAACCTGGAAACCTGAGGGTGCAGGTTGTATATTTGTGTGACCTGGAGGCCAGTGATTCCCTGTGAGGCAGGAGAACACACCTGAGGACCGGCAAGACAGGGAGTCCCCAGGTTTTAGCTCAAACAGGAAACACTTACAGGCCTAAGGGGGAAGGTTTTGGCGGGTAGACCTGACCATGGAAGGAAGCACCTGACCATCCTTCCCTCTCAGTTTCCTTTGGGTTGTTTCTGGAGCCTCTCACTTCCATGGAAGCCCTTTCTCCATCTGCCCCATTGACCCAGGGCCTGCCCGGGAAGCCAGCAGGGAGTGTGGGGGCCCACCTCCTCCTGTCCTGAGCACCCTGCTTGCTGGGCACATGGTATCACCTGGGGGTGTCCATTAGATTTCCACAGACTTAGTAATGTAGCTCAGAGAAGGCAATGGCAGCCCACTCCAGTACTCTTGCCTGGAAAATCCCATGGACGGAGGGGCCTGGTGGGCTGCAGTCCATGGGGTTGCTAGGAGTTGGACACTACTGAGCGACTTCATTTTCACTTTTCACTTTCATGCATTGGAGAAGGAAATGGCAACCCACTCCAGCATTCTTGCCTGGAGAATCCCAGGGACGGGGGAGCCTGGTGGGCTGCCGTCTATGGGGTCGCACAGAGTCAGACACAACTGAAGCGACTTAGCAGCAGCAGCAGCAGCAGCAGCATAATGTAGCTGCCTCCTTTCATGAAATGAACCTGCATTTAAGGTTTAGCTCTCTTTAATGTTTTAGGATGAGGCACTTGTAGAAATCTCTTTCTTCTAAGAAAGTGCTGGCATCGGTGCAAGGAAATAGTGAGAGGGATGACTTTTTTTGAGTGGTAGTTTGACTATAAGTAGGGCATCCCTTGCAGTTCAGTTAGTAAAGAATTTGCCTGCACAGCAGAGACCCAAGTTCGATCCCTGGGTTGGGAAGATCCCCTGGAGAAGGAAAGGACGACCCACTCCAGTATTCTTGCCTGGAGAATCCCATGGACAGAGGAGCCTGGCGGGCTACAGGTCGCAAGAGTTGGATATGACTGAGGAACTAAACCCACACCACATCAAGCCTTAAAAATTTCCCTTTGTATTTTCATTAATTGTTTTTAGATGGAACTTCACTAGTGGTCTTGTGGGTAAGACTCTGAGCTCCCAAAGCTGGGAGCCCAGATTTGATCCTAGTCAGGGAACTAGATCCCATAAGCTGAAGCTAAGAGTACACATGCTGCAACTAAAGATCCCTCAGTTCAGTCAGTTCAGTTCAGTTGCTCAGTCGTGTCTGACTCTTTGCAACCCCATGGACAGCAGCATGCCAGGGTTCCCTGTCCATCACCAGCTCCTGGAGCTTGCTCAAACCATGTCCATCAAGTCGGTGATGCCATCCAACCATCTCATCCTCTGTCATCCCCCTCTCCCGCCTTCAATCTTTCCCAGCATCACGGTTTTTTCCAGTGACTCAGTTCTTTGCATCAAGTGGCCAAAGGATTGGAGCTTCAGCTTCATCATCAGTCCTTCCAATGAATATTCAGAATTGATTTTCCTTAGGATAGACTGGTTGGATCTCCTTGCTGTCCAAGGAACTCTCAAGAGTCTTCTCCAACACCACAGTTCAAAAGCATCAATTCTTCGGTGCTCAGCTTTCTTTATAGTCCGACTCTCACATCCATACATGACTACTGGAAACACCATAGTTTTGACTAGACGGACCTTTGTTCGCAAAGTAATGTCTCTGCTTTTTAATATGTTGTCTAGGTTGGTCATAGCTTTTCTTCTAAGGAGCGAGTGTCTTTTAATATCATGGCTGCAGTCACCATCTGCAGTGATTTTGGAGCCCAAGAAAATAAATTCTCTCACTGTTTCCATTGTTTTCCCATCTATTTGCCATGACGTGATGGGACTGGATGCCATGATCTTTGTTTTTTTGAATGTTGAGTTTCAAGCCCGCTTTTTCAATCTGCTCTTTCACTTTCATCAAAAGGCTCTTTAGTTCCTCTTTGCTTTCTGCCATAAGGGTGGTGTCATCTCCTATCTGAGGTTACTGATGTTTCTCCCAGCAATCTTGATTCCAGCTTGTGCTTCATCAGCACTTCGCACTATGTACTCAGCATATAAATTAAATAAGCAGGGTGACAATAAAGATTCCTCATGCCTCAACTAAAAAAAAAGATCTCCCCACCAAAAATGTCCTTTTTTTTAGAGGTACATACTGAAATATTTATGGTGAAATATACAGCATCTGGGATTTGCTTCAATACAATCCAGTGGGGATGAGGAATGTGTGTGGGGTGTAGCTGAAGCAAGCTTGGGTTGATTATTGCTGAAGCGGCTGGATGAGGGCTTCAGGGCGGTTCATTATACTGTTATATCTACATTGATATATTTAAATTTTTTCCCATAATACAAAACTTAAAAAAAAAGTCCTCTTGAACCAGCATTTGTGTTGTGGCAATATCAGTCTAGCCTGTGTCATATCTCACCAAATTTTTCTGTTTTCTCCTGCTCAAATTTCTCCTGCTCAAGAGGGCTCAAGCCTTGTTTGAGCTCCTCTAAGCTCTCAGGGCTCCCTGGGCTCGCTGGGTCAAGAGCAATCTCCTGCCATACCTATCTGGCTGTAACCACTTCCTTCTCCAGCCTACCACTGCGCTTTCTGCCCACCCGCCACCCAGGTCCTCAGAGCCCAGAGGCTGCAGGTGGCCTCTGGCCTCAGGGCTTTTGTCTGTAAGCTCTCCCCCTCCCTCTGGTCCTCCCTTGCGTGGTGCCTACCCTTTATCCCATGTCAGGGTGAGCTTCATTTCTGACTCCCGACAGAGTCACGCTTTTCTGTTGATCTCTCAGCATCCACACGGTTCCTTCAGCTCTCACTACACTGGGTGATTACTATAAACTGGTGATTCTCGAGTTTTCAGTGATGTCTGCCTCCCTCACTGGGTCATGAACTCCTGGGGAGTGGCTGTGTGGCTCACTATCACATCCCTGGGCCCAGCAAAGGAGCCTGCATGTAGAAGGCTTTCATTATTTAATGGATAAATTAATGCATGATGGATAAGTTTATGCACGAGGAGGGCACATTTGGGGAAAATCTTGGATGAAAAGAGTGTATGACATTCTAGGCAAACCCTGCATGATACGCTTGACTTGCTGAGAACTCCCTGCTGGCTCCATCAAGGGGACTGGTTCAGATTATTCGGATCCAGACACCATCAAAGTGTGGCAAATGAAGGAGTGACGTGTGCTCCAGGCAGCCCCTTTGGCCATCTGTGGTGGACAAGGAGAGGAGGCCAGACTGGATGGGCTGCCCCTGGGGTCCTGATTAGGGTCCTGGGGCCTTGAGCCGAGATCAGGGCGGTGGTGACAGTGGTGCAGCAACAGACTCAGAGTCAGAGTCTGAGACAATTAATCCAACCCAGGGAATCTTGGCCCTTCTTCCCTGAAGAAACAGCATGTCTGCACAAGAGGGATGGGAAGACAGCCCCAGAGGAGCCTGGTCGGGGCACAGCATGTCCACAGACACATCTTGGATCATGAAGAGTTTTGCAAATGGTCCCTCCAGAGGCAGTCACCAGGAAACAATGAGACAGCCCCCGGCTTGGGGCCAGGCAGGGCCCTCGTCCCTCTGGCCAGGAGCTGCAATGACAGCAGAGCTTGGCACTGCTGAGTGGAAAGTTGGCTTGTTACGCAGAAAATCTCTCTCCAGCATGCCTTCATTTAGGGCTTGATTCGGGGCCAGGGGAAGGAGCTGGGGAGACCCTGGAGCCTGAGACGCCACTGGGGCCTCTGCAGACCTCCTGGTCGGGGCCTCCACTGGAGCCAGAAGGGGCTGCCGCTGCAGATGAAGTGGGTGAGTGCCACCCACCAGGAACGGCCGCCTGGGACCCGCCGCACTTCTGCTGTCCCAGCACAAGCGTCACGCTTTCTCTCCATTCCCTAGGAGACTCGTAATTGGTCGCAGAGATGGAGAGCAGGGCAGCCAAATCACCAGCTCTTCTCCTTGTGGGACGTCGCTGTGGGGAGGCCAGATGGTTGGGAGGATTCTGAACAAGAACCTGCGTTACCGCTACCAGAGACTGTTTATTCCACACCACGCCCAGCGCCAGGCTTGTTTAATCGGAGCTGGGTCCCCTTGCTTTCTCTCCCACAGAGCTCTGTTCTGGTCCTGTACAAGACTTGTACTAGAGACATTTGTCCATGCATTTGTCTATTTCACGTCTGTCTTTACTGCTAGACTATACACCCCATGAGGGCAGAGAGGGGTCTCTTTCTCCTCTGCAGTGGCTCCAGCACCTAAACATTGCCTAGCATGTAGTTGAAATGTGTTTTTGTTCTTAATGGATGATTCAGTCTCACAGCAGCCCAGTGAAGCAAGTACAATTATTTTCTTCATTTCAGAATGGGCAAACTGAGGCATAGAGCGGTTGGGTTACCCAAGCCACAGAACCAGGATTCAGACTCATACGAGGACCAACCCAAGGGTGAATTGTGGCCCAAGTTTTATTTGGCCAATAAAACTCAGGCTGGGGAAAATGAGACCTTTGTCCTTTTTGGCCTTTGGCTACTGGGATGTGAGACTAAGGCTGCTGGTGAGTCTAGCCCAGAGGGGCAGCTGGTCTGAGGGCAAGATGTCACAAAGAAGCAAAGAAGAGAGAGAGGAGAACCAGTACAGGCTGTCTGAAGTTGAGGCTGGCCCTGTTTACATCTCCTGTTCTTGTGATGGAGAGTTCCCATGAACACGATGGCCAGACTCTTCCACTCTGTAGGTGTAGAAGAAAGAGGGCTAAAGACTTGGGTTTCAGTTCTAAGTCTACCAGGCTCTTAGCGGGTGACAGAGCAAGTTCCTTTCCATCTCTGGCTCTCAGCTCCCTCCACTGTAAAATGAGCACAATCATTCCCAAATCTTAGGGTGAAGGTGGTGGTGCTGAAAGAGATTTAAGGCTTGGGATTTGGTGCCTGGTATCAGCATTTGCTTGCAAGTGTCAGCTGCTTGTCTAGTCTTTGTAGGTGGCTTTTAATATAACAGAAGACTCGTCCAGGGTCAGCTTAAGCAGTGTAAAACAGTACGGAGTTTCCTCAAAAAAATTAAAATAGAACTACTGTATGATTCTGAACATTTATCTGGAGGAAATGAAAACACTAACTTAAAAAGATAAATATACCCATGTACCTTTCAGCATTATTATTATTATTAACTTAAAAAAATTTTTTATTAATGTGTAGTTGAACTGTGGTGTTGGAGAAGACTCTTGAGAGTCCCTTGGACTCTAAGGAGATCCAACCAGTCAATCCTAAAGGAAATCAGTCCTGAATATTCATTGGAAGGAAGGAATATTCATGATATTCATTGACTGATGCTGAAGCTGAAACTCCAATACTTTGGCCACCTGATGTGAAGAACTGACTCATTTGACAAGACCCTGATGCTGGGGAAGATTGAAGGCTGCAGGAGAAGGGGACGACAGAGAATGAGATGGTTGGATGGCATCACCGACTTGATGGGCATGAATTTGAGCAAGCTCCGCGAGTTGGTGATGGACAGGGAAGCCTGGAGTGCTGCAGTCCATGGGGTTGCAAAGAGTCAGACACGACTGAGAGACTGAACTGAACTGAAGTTGATTTATAATGTTGTTAATTTCTGCTATTCAGCAAAGTGACTCAGTTATATACATAAACATTCTTTTTCACTTTCTTTTCCATTATAGTTTATCACACAATATTGAATGTAGTTCCTCTCTAGCTGTGGCATGTGGGCTCAGTGGTTGTGGTGTGTGGGCTCAGTTGCCCCGTCGCATGTGGGATCTTAGTTCCCCGACCAGGGATTGAACCTGTGTCCCCTGTGTGGCAAGGCAGATTCTTAACTACTGGGCCACCAGGGAAGTCCCTTATTATAGTTTTGATTTGTATTTCTCTAATAATCAGCAATGAGGAGATCTTTTCATGTGCCTATTGGTCATTTGTGTCTTCTTTGGAGAAATGTCTATTTAGGTCTTCTGTAGGGTTGCATCCTTTAAATGGAATAATAACTACTACCTCTACTACTAAGTACCGATTCCTTACCCTGAGCTGGGCTCTCTTTTTGAAGACTTGATGTGTTTTAGCTTATTGAGGCCCCATAACAACCTTATGAAATACTTACAAGCCCCACTTAATGTGTGGGGAGACAGAGGCCCTGAGACCATAAGCAGCTGTCACCTAAGCCAGATTTAAAGCTGGGCAGCCTGAGCCAGAGCTGTACTCTCAGCTACAACCCCCCGCAGCCTCCCGTGCATGCTGCAGGCTGTGTAAGCGTCAAGGACTCCGTGCTGGGACACTCATGGTGTAGACTGACAGAAAGCTGGTGCAGTCGTGACCCTGTGACGGCACATTATGGTGGCACAAGGATTTCAGCAGAATTCACATTAGAGAATTCGGGAACCAGAAAATGAAATTTGACAGCTGACAACAAAAGCGTCCGAGTCTTATTTTCTGCATTCATGTGGGTGAGACCCTGGCTTGTCACGCTGCCCAGTCCTGTTTCCCTCTGTGACCCCAGGCAGAGCTCAGCTGTTGTAACTCTGTGAGAATGTCCCTTGTGGGTGGACGGGGGCTGTGTGTGTGCAGGACCTGGGCTTCAAAGGCAGCGGGGAGACACAGGGCTTTGCAAAAGTACTCAGTGATGCGGAGGTGAGGTAGACCCAGTTTCCAGTCACCTCGCTCCCAAACTCTCCTCTTTCAGATGAAAGAGTTATTTGGCCAGAATATGCTGACAGGATGGCAGCAACTTTCTTTCTTTTCTTTTTTTTCTTCAGTATTTTTGTCTTGCTTTTTAATTACATTCAAAACAGATACAGAAAACTGCAGGAAACGCATGTTATACATAACATGATGATGATTATTGGGTGACCATTTTAGTCAGTTAGCACCTAGGTCAGGAGCTCCAGGAGCCTCTTCATGCCCTGTCCCCACATGCCACTCCTTTCCCCTCTCCCAGTGGCTCCATCCCGGCCTTTATGATGATCACCTCCTTCATTCCATCCCAGCCTTTATGATGATCACCTCCTTCATTCCATCCCAGCCTTTATGATGATCACTTCCCTCCATTTCTACATAATGTGATCAACCGTGGGCACCTTCTTCAATCTGCCATTTAGTCTTACCCACTTTTGAAAGTTAAATTTAAAAATTTAACATTGGTAAAAAGCATAACATAAAATTCACTATCTTAACTGTCTTTAGGTATACAGTTCACTTTTGTTAAGTGTAGTCACATTGTTCAGCAACAAGTCTCTAGAATATTTCATCTTGCAAAACTGAAACTCTGTACCCACTAGACAATAAGCTCCTATTCCACTTTCCCTTGGTAACCTCCAATTCTCTGAATTCTCTGAATCTGACTATTCTGGACACCTCATATAAGAGGAACCATACTGTGTTTGTCCTTTTGTGACTGTCCTATTTCATGTAGTATAAAGTTGCAACCCCGTGAATCGCAGCATGCCAGGCCTCCCTGTCCATCACCAACTCCCGGAGTTCACTCAAACTCATGTCCATCAAGTCGGTGATGCCATCCAGCCATCTCATCCTCTGTCATTCCCTTCTCCTCCTGCCCCCAATGCCTCCCAGCATCAGTCTTTTCCAATGAGTCAACTCTTCGCATCAGGTGGCCAAAGTACTGGAGTTTCAGCTTTAGCATCATTCCTTCCAAAGAAATCCCAGGGCTGATCTCCTTCACAATGGACTGGTTGGATCTCCTTGCAGTCCAAGGGACTCTCAAGTCTTCTCCAACACCACAGTTCAAAAGCACTGGCTCAGCTTTCTTCACAGTCCAGTCTTCACAGTCTCACATTCACACATGACCACTGGAAAAACCATAGCCTTGACTAGACAGACACGACTGAGCAACTGAACTGAATTGAACTGAAAGTCCTCAGGGTTCATCCATGTTGTAGCATGTGTTAGAACTTCCTTCCTTTTTAAGGCTGAATAACATTCTATTGTACTTCTACACCACATTTTATTTATCCATTCATCCCTTAATTGGTGAATACTGCTGCTATGAACATGGGTGTGCATTTACCCTCTTTCTGATTTGGTGTATCTTTTAAATCTCTTTTATTCCAAAGATTCTCCCTCTATCCCTCTTTCCTCCTCTTTTAATTTATATGTGGAGGAACAGTGGAGTTTGCCCAGTCTGGGTTTTGCAGACTGTGCACTGTTGACGCAGTTCAGCATGTCTTTCTGTCCTTCCAGTAAATTGATAGCTGGATCCAGACATTTCAGGTTTTGATTCTTTGGCACCTCCAGGTGGTAGCATGTTGTCTCGTCAAAAAGTACATATAATGTCCCATTCTCATTTTGTGTGTGTGCTGTAGGGGATGTAACAGCAGCGGATACTCAGTGCCTAGATCCATTAATTAATTTATGGGCACAAAATGGTGTTGTTCTAATCTGATCATTCCTTTCCCATTAAATAGCTGCAGCACCTTTCTTAACTGTTAGCCAATGGGGAGAAACTATGCTGCAAGAAGTGCAATATGTATGACCTTCGTGTGTCTTCGGTATTTGTCTTTTGCATAAGATTTTGTTTGAAGAAAATGTCCATGGCTTATGAAAATGAATAAAATCAGATAACTTCTGGGTAATGATAACTGATTGAGTTGGTCTGCTTTTTCTCCCTTAGAGTCCTATTAAACTGACAGAAAAAGGATTTTTTTAAAAGGTGTAAGACCTACAAGAATAGGGATAACAGAAAAGGGCTGATGGTAACAAAGTGCTGGGTGAGTTGGGAAGGATTGAGCGTCCTCTATGAACTTCTTGGGAAAAGGGATGGGAGAAGTCATATTTTGAGACCTTGAATATCTGAAAATGTCTTTATTTTACCCTCACAGTTGATTGATATTTTGGCTGTGTATAGAATTCTAAGTTGAGGATCATTTTCATTTAGAATTTTGAAGGTATTATTTCACTGCTTTCTGTGTTCCAGTGTTGCTGTTGATCAAGGCCATTAGAATTTCCAACTCTTTGTAGGTGACATTATTTCTACTCTTTCTGGAAGCTTGTAGCATCTTTTTTTTTTTTTTTTACTTATTTATTTATTTTTGGAGTTTCTTTTTTTAAATTAATTTATTATTATTATTATTATTTTTTACTTTACAATATTGTATTCGTTTTGCTGTACATCAACATGCATCTGCCACGGGTGTACACATGTTCCCCATCCTGAACCCCCCTCCTCCCACCTCCCTCCCCATACTATCCCTCTGGGTCATCCCAGTGCACCAGCCCCAAGCTTCCTGTATCCTGCATCGAACCTGGACTGGAGATTCATTTCTTACATGATATTATACATGTTTTAATGCCATTCTCCAAAATTATGCCCCCCCACTTTGTAGCATCTTCTTTGTGCTCTTAGTATGCTGAAACCCCACAGTGATTCAACTTGGTGTGGGTCTATTTTCTATATATGGTGGAGATAAATTATAAATTAATCAGTTTAAAGAGGTCAAAGTTGTTGACTCTGAGGAAAGCAAATGGGCTGGGGGTTGGGGGCCCTGTTATTTTTATAACAAATCTTATAGAACGATTTGGCCATTTTTCTGCATGTATAGCTTTGATGTAAACATAAAAACTCAAACTAAAGGAAAAGACAAAGAAGGAGGCTGTGTTGGGAGTAAAGCAAGTTTGGGCTTGAATCTTGAATTGTTAACTTAGTTAACAAAGTATCCATGAATTACATGATATCTCTAAGTTTCAGGGTTTTTTTTTTTTTTTTTGTCTTTACCATTGTTTTTTTAGTTAATTAATTAATTAAAAAAATTGAAGAATAGTTGATTTACAATGTTGTGTTAGCTTCTGGTGTACAGCAAAGTGATTTGGATATATGTATGATGAAAGTGAAAGTGGAGAGTGAAAAAATTGGCTTAAAGCTCAACATTCAGAAAACAAAGATCATGGCATCTGGTCCCATCACTTCATGGGAAATAGATGGGGAAACAGTGGAAACAGTGTCAGACTTTATTTTTTGGGGCTCCAAAATCACTGCAGATGGTGACTGCAGCCATGAAAGTAGAAGACGCTTACTCCTTGGAAGGAAAGTTATGACCAACCTTGATAGCATATTCAAAAGCAGAGACATTACTTTGCCAACAAAGGTCCATCTAGTCAAGGCTATGGTTTTTCCAGTGGTCATGTACGGATGTGAGAGTTGGACTGTGAAGAAAGCTGAGCGCTGAAGAATTGATGCTTTTGAACTGTGGTGTTGGAGAAGACTCTTGAGAGTCCCTTGGACTGCAAGGAGATCCAACCAGTCCATTGTGAAGGAGATCAGCCCTGGGATTTCTTTGGAAGGAGTGATGCTAAAGCTGAAACTCCAGTACTTTGGCCACCTAATGCAAAGAGTTGACTCACTGGAAAAGACTCTGATGCTGGGAGGGATGGGGGGCAGGAGGAGAAGGGGACAACAGGGGATGAGATGGCTGGATGGCATCACTGACTCGATGGACGTGAGTCTGAGTGAACTCCGAGAGTTGGTGATGGACAGGGAGGCCTGGCGTGCTGCGATTCATGGGGTCGAAAAGAGTCGGACACGACTGAGCGACTGAACTGAACTGATATATATATTTTTATATATATATATACATATATATATATAATATTTTCTTTTCTGTTATGATTTATTACAGGATATTAAATATAGTTCCCTGTGCTGTACTGTAGGATTTTGTTGTTTATCTATTTTATATATAGCAGTTTGTATCTGCTAATCCCAAACTCCTAATTTATCCCTCCCCTACCCTTCCTTTTTGGTAACTATATGTTTGTTTTCTATGTCTGTGAGTCTGTTTCTGTTACATAAATATTAGAATTTTCATAAATATTTTATTCCACACATGAGGAATATCATTTGATGTTTACCTTTCTCCTTCTGACTTACTTCACTTCATTTGATAATCTCTAGGTATATCCTTATTGCGGCAAATAGCTTTATTTCATTCTTTTTTATGGCTGAGTAATATTCCACTGTACACGTGTACCACATCTTCTTCCTCCATTTATCTGTTGATGGACATTTAAGTTATTTCCATGTCTTGGCTATTGTAAATAGTGCTGCTATGAATATTGGGGTGCCCATGTCTTTTCAAGTTACAGTTTTCCTCTGAATGTATGTACAAAAGTGAGATTGCTGGATCCAAACTCTATTTTTTAATTTAAAAAAATCCCCTCCCCCCCTTTTAAAAATTTTACAAACCCTTGGGTCAAGGGCTGACTTTCAATAGATCACAGTGAGGGAACTGCTCTGCTAGTTATGAAACCTGGACTCAGAAGCAGGTTCTTCTAAGAATCCAGGTGCCCCACACATGTGCTGTGCATGACAGGCATTGTTTAGTTTTTTTTAAGAACTTCCACACTGTTCATCATAGTGGCTAGACCAATTTACATTCCCACCAATAGTGTAAGAGGCTTCCTTTTTCTCCACACCTTTTCCAGCATTTTAAACTTCAGTTTTAAAATTTCAAATGGAGGAAAGGTATTTCCACTTTGTTCAGATCAAGTGGTTGTATGACAGAGAAGGTATTCATTAGAAGGTTTTGTAAGTTGTGAAGAACGAACAGGGAGAGTTAGCACCCCTGATAATACACCAGGAGCTGGGGTGACTGCTCACAGGGTGGCTGTTTCCAGCTGCCAGAGGACCTTGGGCAAATCAAGAGGTGTCATTTCCTGCAGTCCAGCCTTTCCCTCCCTCCTCTTCCTTCCCCATTCTCTGCTAGTAGAGAAAGATCAGTTTGTTTTGCACGGTGCTGTCAAATCTAGCCTATGCTGGGCCTCACTGTTATCTGTGGGGCTTCGTAGGTGGCTCAGTGGTAAAGAATCTGCCTGCCAATGCAGGAGACGTGGGTTCAGTCCTTGGGTGGGGAAGATACTCTGGAGGAGGGAATGGAAACCCACTCCAGTATTCGTACCTGTGAAATCCCATGGATGGAGGAGCCTGGCAGCCTACAGTCCATGGGGCCACAAGAATCAGACACAACTGAACGACTCAGCACACCCTGTTTTCTGTGATATTGAGTTACTTCCCCAGCCCTTGGTCAGGGGGCTCCCTCCCAGTGTGTGCCCCTCATGCCCTCATTCTCCAGCTTCCAAGTACACTCTTCCCAAGCCACTTTCTCCTGGGAAATGAACATACTATTCAGGGAGCCTGCCACCAGGCTTTCCCAAAGCATAGAGAAACAAATTGAAGATGATAGCATCAGAGTTTCTCTCTTAATTAAGATAGTTGTGTATACATGAAGGAACATCAATTGTTTTCTTCTCAAAGCAGACTGGTTGGAGTGCCGAATTGAGAATGGTTCTGATGCTGAACTCAACAAGAAGCAGTGGTGGTTAATTAATATTAATGGGCAATTAATGGGCAAGGGAGGGGGCCTTGGTAGCAAGCCCACCACATACGTGTCATCCCTGATAAAAATTATTTTTTTCTTTTTTCATTAGGATATTACCTTCATAAAGAGCACAATTTTAAGTGTACAACTTGGTATATTTTACACACACACACACACGCAACTATAACCTAGATAAAAATACAGAATATTTCTGGAAGCTCAGGGTCTCCATTATGCTCCTTTTCATCACTGTTCTCTCAAATGCAACCATTATTTTGATTTCTATCACCGTAGATTACTTTTGCTTATGTTGTACTTCATATAAGTTGAATTAAATGCTATGTATTTTCATATCTAGCTTCATTCACTCAGCATAATGCCTGTGTGATTCATTCATGTTGCTTGTGGTTTGTTCCTGCTCATTATTCAGTTATAATGATCCACCACAATATATTTATCCATTTCTGTTGCTTGAGTCATTTCCAAACTTGGGCTTTTATGAATGAGGCTGCTATAAATATTCTTGTACATGTTGTTTGGTGGGCTAAACCCCTCAGCTCTGCTAGGTACTGTTATGGACTGAATGTTTGCGTGTGTGCATGCTCAGTCGTGTCTGACTCTTTGCGACCCCATGGACGGTAGCTCTCTAGGCTCCTCAGTCCATGGGATTTTCCAGGCAAGAACACTGGAGTGGGTTGCCAATTCCTTCTCCAGGGGATCAGCAGAACCGACTTTGACTGCAGAAAGGAGTAGAGCTGCCTCGGTGCCCCTCCCCAGATGGCTGGGTTGGCTCTGTTTATCCACACTCTAGCCACTCTGGTGGGGAACAGCTTACTATTCCTGGATTTCTAAATTTTGTCTTTCCTCGAAGATTGAGGACCTGGGCTTCCTATCCCAGTTCATCTCTGTTTCACAAACATTCATTGAGTTATTTGCTAAGTTCCAGGTACTGGAGTGAGTGTTAGCCTGTAAACATGAATGGTGTGGAAGCTGATGTGATAGGCAGGCAGGCAGACACATAGTCTCAACGTACACATCATGGTGATGAGGTACACAGAGGGCATTCTGCTCTGTCCCCATGAGCTCCTGACCCTGGGTGTCTTACGTCTCCTCTAGGGGCTCTATCTCCTTATCTGTAAAATCTGGGCATTGCAGTACTTGTTTCTGGAGAAGCAAGAGCCTTATACTGTGCTTTGCTGGAGCACTATGTATCTGTCCCCACCGAGGGAAGATGAGGACAGAGTGGCTGGGCTTCTAGACTTATTCACAGAGCTGGACCTGTTCGCCTGGGTGTAAATCTGCCCTCAGCCCCATGCAGATGGTGCCTGAATCCTCCCAGAGGGGCTCTGTCCCGCCGGCCCCCACCCCTAATTGTCCACAGACGTTGTTCTGAGGATCCAACAAAAACTCCAAGCCCCTCTTAGCAGACGCAGACGGCAGGTCCAAATGGCTCCACCCTGCCCTCCGGGCACCCTTGCCCTGCTCTTTCTCCTGGGAACCCCCAGGTGCCCCATCTGCGACCAGCCAAGGGGAAGTCAGAAGGGGGCAAGTGTCTGTGAACAGACACTATCCCAGAACGCTAGGTTCCAGGCCGTTGCCCCAGCTAGCCCAGGCCAGTTGATGAATGTTCACTGAAGATGCTGAGAGACCCTCCAAGGAATCAAACTGGCTTGGCAGAAGCCCAAAGCAGCCTAACAATTGCTTTAAAAAAATTCTTCCTGCCCTCCCTGAAAACTCCTCCCCGGTCCTTCGACTCATTTTCAATACTGTGCAGATTGTTTCCAATCGCTATCGTTGACTGGGCTTTGCAGACACCAGCCCACCTTTCAGCCTGGGTCTGAGAATAAAGCTTTCCTGGATTCCCCACCTGGCTGGATGCACCGGCAGCCAGCTCATTCTCAGAGTCTGTCTGTGCCTAGGGATAACAGCACCTCCCTGCAGGTTACCTGCAGATGATTCATGTCTTGTAGAAAATCTATAGCGACAGCGCTGTCACGGTGGCGTGCAGTGAAGTGGTTACAGCTGTGACATCTGGAGTCAGACCGCGTGCATTCCCGTCCAAGTCCCCTGTCCCTGTTGGTGGTCCGTGGTGAGCAAGTTATTCTCCAGGCAGTGGTCCTCGTTTGTGATCACTATCGTTTTCACCACTGATCGAGCCCTTCCTGGGCAGCAGGAGACAAGGACCTGTGGGAGGAGAAGGTTTTTTAAGCCATATCTACTCCCTTAACTGAGCCATCACTTATTTTTTGTCGTGGTAATTATACATATGGGCTTCCCTTGTGGCTCAGCTGGTAAAGAATCTGCCTGCAACGCAGGAGACCTGGGTTCAATCCCTGGGTTGGGAGGATCCCCTGGAGAAGGAAAAGGCTACCCACTCCACTATTTTGGCCTGGAGAATTCCATGGGGTCGCAAAGAGTCAGACACAACTGAGCGAATTTCACTTTCAATTATACATATATTTACAAATGCCATTCAAAACATTTAAAATTTTATTTTATAATTATTTTTTTCTTTTTTTTGCCATACCATGTGGGATCTTAGTTCTCTGACCAGGGATCGAGCCTATGCCCCTTGCAGTGGAAGTGTGGTGTCTTAACCACTGGACCACCAGGGAAGTCCCTTAACCATTGTTTAAAACATATGATGCAGTGGCATTAAATACATTTACAGTGTTACACAACTGTCACCACTATTTCCAAAACTCCTATCACTCCAAATGGAAGCTTTGCCCAGTAGGTAGTAGCTTCCCCTCCCCTCTCCCTCTGGCCCCTGATAACCTCTAGTCTGCTCTCTGTTTCTGTGAATTTGTATGTTCTAGATTTTTCATACAAGTCATCACTTTTTTAAGCCCCCTTTGCAGATCTATAGCAGCCCTGACAGTGCAGGAATGTAAACCGTGTTACTTAGCACATTTATTTGCTCATAAAATCATTAGATTTGGTATATTAAATTTAATGGTAATTGTATTCAGGCAAGAATTACAGATTTAGTAACTACATTTTTATTTCTATAATAATGTTTAAATTTTTGGTTATAGCCTGTTTATTATAGAAAATATGGGAAATAGAGAAGAGTATAAAATAAGAGGCTAAAAATCACCCACAATTTCAATGATGTTATCATTTTGATGCTTTTTAAAAAATAAATTAGATTTACAATGAAATACATTCAATGTTTTTAGGCTATGAGCTGCTGAACTTAGGTTTTTGTTCGGTTTGAGAATGATTTCTACCTTTGAGGTTGGAAGACCCAGTATATGGTCCATGAAGACAAGGAAAGCTTGAAGAATATCTGGACTCTGTCAGTTACACTGCTAGGCAGACACAGAAAGCATCATTTGCAGAAGGAGCTGAAGAAAAAGGACAGAAGAAAGTGCTGCAAAATTAATAATACAGTGTTTGTCAGAAGAAATTATCTCTAGACAAACCTTTCCCCTAATCTAAAACTCTTACCAGTTTTGGGTGTTTTTGAAATGAACACATTTTCCACATGCCAGGACAGCATAAGGCACTTTCATATGTACTTTCCATTCAATCTCACACCCTCTTTAGGAGGTCGATCTTATCCCTATTTTACACCACACCTCTGCTACCTTTGTGTTGTGTGACCTTGGGGAAGTTACTGAACCTCTCTGTGCTTTGAACCTTCTCGTTTGTAAAAATAACATCCATCTCATAAGCTTATCGGGAGAATTAAGTGATTTGTGCAAAACTCTTGAAATAGTATAAGCCCTTAGAATTTACAGGCACGATGGAAATGTTAGCTGTCAGGATTATTCTTTACAGATGAAAACTTCAAGATACAAGGGAATTAACGAGCTCCCAGATGCCAGTTTTTGTCACTTTCTTGGACTTGGAGGCCTGCAGCCTGGCTCCCATACAGGGTTTCACCCTGCCCGCCAGTCCCTCAGCAGCCTGCTCTCTCTCACCCCGATTCAATCTCATTGTTCCCCAAGGAATTCTCTCTCTAGCCAAATGTGCCTCTTCATTGCTTCCACTCTGACTGGAGGCCTGCCTTTTCGGTGCCATTATTCTCAGGGTCCCTTCTCTCCAGAATGACTTCCCTGCAATTCAGTAAAATATACGTATTCCTCCACATCTCCCAAGTGCTGGGCCCTGAACAGGCAAAAGGGAACAAGAGAGCAGCAAACCTGTCGCTTCAGCTTAGAGGGGAAGAGAGATGGATAAACAAGTAATAACAAATGACAATTTCATGCTCTTGGGGAGGCATGGTGAGCCAGGAGATCACACCACAGGCCAGGAGGCTGACTTAACCCCTAAGTGGGTCAGAGAAGGCTGCCCTGAGAAGATGCTATTTAGGATGAGGATGATGGAAGGGGATCTGGCGTGAGGACTGTCACGCACAGAGAGTGGGAGGAGCTTCTTCAACTGAGAGAAGCGGTGGGGGGGGGGCGGATATCCCCCCCACCCTCCCCTCCGCCCCCAGCAAGGCTGAGGCACTTCCTCTCTGGCAAGTTCAGGATACTTGTCAGAATTATGTAGTTCTGTTTGCTTCTTTCTCCGTAGCACACTGCGAGTATTTTTAGGGTACAGAGGATTGCTAAAAAATCTCTCACAAACTTCTGTTTCTGGCCAGGAGGGAGCAATGGGCCAACTTTACCATCGTGTCTTAAACAACTAAAAAGCCAGAAAAAAAAAAGATATGAAATGATCATTTTTGGACATTGGACAACTGGTCATATGGGACGATGATTCCTTTAAGAGGGAAAACAAAGATGGTGAGAGCTGTAATTGCCTCCAGCTTGTAGCCCTGAGAGAGTTCCCAGGCCACAGAGCAAAAGGGGCACCCAGGCAGAATCTGGTGTGAAGCTGAGTTTCAGAGTTAAAGGTGAGAGTTTGGGAGGCTAAGGGGGCTAGTGGTCTCAGGGGAGAGAGGAGAAAAAATTGCTGCACACAGAGAGTGGCCAGGGATTTCCAAATAGTTCTTCCCTGTGGTGCCTCATCCCACTGCCAGTGCAGAATCATCACTGAAGCACCCACAGAGTTGGGAATAGTTGGTGTTCACATCAACTTCATCTGCCAGAATTGTTCTGGATGCAATGGTGGCTTCTATAAAGGCTAGTAATCTTAGGAGTGTGTTCCAGGCTTTGTCATTGACAGCCTCAAATGGACCAGCCTCCTTCAAACTTGAGTATACCAACGGGGTTAGAGATTAAAGCTAAAATATCCTGGGTTCTGCCTCCACAACCTTCCAGGGACTCCTGCTTCCTCAGTCCCAGTGAGGGTGACGGGGTCAGGAGGAGAGTCTGGGATGGTGTATTGATGCTGAGTTCTACCCAGGTGTGGAGAGTTCTACCCATCTAGTGCAGCAAGATGCAGCCTCGTCATGGCTCACCTCTGCAACTCCTTTGTGAGGTTCAGCTACTTCTCTTCTCTGGGCCGCCAACTGGTCAGTGCTGTTTGGATCTAATCATTTATGAATCCCTTTCCAGCTCTGATATCTTATGATCGAGCTACTCTGACCAGTGTCACAAGGCTCCTGCCCCTCCCCTCCCCTTCCACTCCCCCGTGACTATCTTTCTCTTTGATGTGTCTCACCCTGGCTAAAAGCGTGTGGAAACTGGAGAGGAGGGAGGCAGGCAGGCCTCAGACCCTTTGTTCCTGCCAGGCCCCCTTCCTTCAATGACTCCCCAGAGTTTTCAGGGCCAAGTTCAAACTCATTAACTCAGCACACTCGGCCTTGATTCTTAGATCACTGTCTCTGGAACCACCTGCGTCAGAATTGCACTTCTTCATGCTCCAGTTTACTAACAGTGAAGGTTCTGATTAAAGTCTTGGGTGGGTCCTAGGGGTAGGCATTTGTGATAAGCATCCCTGGGCCTGGGAATTTAAAAAAAATGTTTAGGTGGTAATAGAGGATGATGTCATACTACACAGGTAAACAAATCCAAACAGTGGAAAACGACAACAACATGTGCTCAAGTTGCCCCTGCCAACACTGAGTCCCCTCCCTGGAGGCCACCGTCACTGGTTCAAGGGACATTCCAAGCATACATTCATATAAGCATGTCTTGGGCACAGGGACAGGCCATGAGATTCTGAAAGCCCAGACCTCTGCCAGTACTCCCCACCTGAACCCCATGGCAGGTACCAGCCTAATGGAACTTGCCACAGCTCAGCCACTGAGGATGCTGCTGCTCTCTGTGTGCCTTACCTCATGCAGTTCTCTTTGGGCAGAAAGTCTTCCTTCCTCTTCTGCTGTTCACCAATGTAGCTCAGCTCATAAAGAATCTGCCTGCAAGGCAGGAGATCCTTTTTTGATTCCTGGGTCAGGAAGTTCCTCTGCAGAAGGGATAGGCTACCCACTCCAGTATTCTTGGGCTTCCCTGGTGGCTCAGGTGGTAAAGAATCTGCCTGCAATGTGGGAGACCTGGGTTCGATCCCTGGGTTGGGAAGATCCCCTGGAGATGGAAATGACAACCCGCTCTAATATGCTTGCCTAGAGAATCCCGTGGACAGAGGAGCCTGGTGGGCTACAGTCCACGGGGTTGCAAAGAGTTGGACACGACTGAGGGACTAAGCATAGTACAACAATTCTTAAGATCCACATATATATAGTTAATGCCTATTTATCCTTCAAGATTCGGCTCAATTGCCTCCTCTTCGAGGAAGTCTTCCAGCCTTACCCCAGGTCCCACACTCTAGCTTCTCTGCAATTCCACATTCCCTGAGTATGCCACCTATCACGCTGAGTGGGTTTTTCCTTCTATTTTCTTTCTATTCTCCTCCCTGAGGGCCAGGGCTATTCGTATTCCTTGTTGAATTGCTGACTTCCAGTACAATGCATGTAGTACACACGTAGTCAATAAATGGTGTCTAATCAATGCCTAAGTAGCAGGCTTTCCGTCTCATTCTTGCCTTTTGCATTTGGAAATCCAAACCACAGTGAGCCTCCTCCAGGCTCCCCGCCTTCTTGTGCTTCAGAGGGGCTGGTGGTGCAGAAAGCCAGAAGATGGCACTTTCTTCTGGAGTTACAGGCAGGAGGTGGCCCTCAAGTCCAGAGCACGTGAGGCTGAGGGATGCCCAGGAGGCTCACACCGCTGGATTACGAAGACCCAGCCCCAAGCATCCCCTGGGGGCTTGCCCTGCTGGTGGCCAGTGGACAGAGAGGGGCTTGGAGGAGCCTTCCTGGCAGGAGCAATGTGACAGGCCTGCCTCCTCCCCAGCCGTGCAGAGGGAGCAGGTGGCCCGACTGTAGGGAGGGGGTAGGGAGATCCAACAGAGGGAGGAGCATGGGAGAGGAAGCTGAAAAAGCAAACGGGTGGGGCAGGGGGTGTGCGCGGCTGGCCAGGCGGTTGTTTAACGAGTAAATGTGCTGGGAACATTAATGAGCTGCGTTCATTCATGGTGAGCTGCTTCCAGAATCGGGGAGCCAGCCAGGTTCTGGGGTGGAGGAACTGGGGATGGGAGCCAAGTTGGGGAGCTGCCTTGCCACTGGGGCAGGGCCTCCCATGATGGACTGGCAGGGGGAGTCTTTGTCCTGGGTCTGAGGGGCCCTCTTTCCTTCTCCCCTTTAAAGGAAAGACCAGGCCTTGCCAGGCAGTGACAATTTGGCTTACGGCCTGCTTGGGATTCACTGTCCAGGCTGGTCTGAAAGCTTCTAAGGCTGTGGCTGACTCTCAGGAGCCACTGGCAGGGCTAATGCTGCAGCCTCCTGCCTGCTCCCACCCCTCTGCCTGCTTCTCCCCCTTGCCACTCTGAAGCCCCCAGGGCATGTTGCCCATTAATCAACACTCTCATCCTCCTCACATGGGTCCTGGCTTCTGAGGAGCCTTCTGAAGTCAGAGGCCCAGGGAGGCACCGCTGGAGCAGAAGGTTGGAGACTAGATGTCTGTGAAAGGCCTACTAAGTGCCAGGTGCTGGGTTAAGTGCCAAAGCGAGGAAATGAGGAAGCTGCAAGGGGGCAGGGGAAGAGGGAGGGTGCCTCTGTCCCAGGACGGGTGTCAGAGAAGGAGCCACATGTGTAAACAGAGATCCAGCTGAGGGGATAAAACGGAGGAATGAGGATTTCTCTCTGCCTGAGGCAGCGGGGGAGGTCTGAGGAGAGGAAAGGGGCTGAGGGCCTGTGGAGAAGGAGAAGGAATTTGTGAAGGAGAAGGGAGAAAAGGCCCTTGCAGATAGCAAGCTCTGGCCTGACTTGTGGGAAGGTTCTCTAAGATCATACCACACAGGGACCCTCGAGAAAGAAGGCTTTCCTGGTGGCTCAGAAGGTAAAGAATCTACTTGTAATGCAGGAGACCCAGGTTCAATCCCTGGATTGGGACGATCCCCTGGAGAAAGTAATGGCAACCCACTCCAGTATCCTTGCCTGGAGAATTCCATGGACAGAGGAGCCTGGCGGGCTACAGCTCGTGGGGTCACGAAGAGTTGGACACAACTGAGCAACTAACACTTTCACTACTTTCTCTAAGATCACACCACACAGGGACCCGGAGAAAATTCCTTCCCCCTGAACTGTCACCGAATTGGTGCTCCAGGACCCATGGCCCAAGTTAGAGGTCACGGGCAGGACTGTGTGAAAACTCAAAAGAACTGTCGACAGCCCATAAAATCGGTCACAGTAGCTGTGACACACTGGTCCCAGTTCTGTCTATGATAGTAGAGATACTGGACATTTCTCATCAAGATAGAAAAGAAAAACTTTTCTTGAGCCTTGGTACACAGTGAGTGATGCGGTTTAATCTTGTGGAGTCTATCAATACACTCTGATAAACTGTATCCTGCTGTACCTACCCCTGGCACCTCTTGGATCAGTCACCTTTTCTTTCTCTCAAGCAGAGACGTGGGTAGCCAACTCCAATGAAGGGAGGTGATTCTTGACCTGCTTCTCAGCTGCTGCTTCTTCTTGGGCTCCAGGCAACCTTGAATCAGGGCCCCCAGCTCACAGACAAACAACTTCTGGGTTTTCTAGGGAGTACCAACAGCTCTCCTTGATTTGGGGGAGGTCCTTATCTTTTCTGAGTTGAGGTGAATTCTTTCTCCACTTGGATTTCCTGTTCATCCTGGGTCCACACTGGTCTTAACAGCGATCCTTCCGTGACGGGATCATTTTCATCTGTCTTTACAATGGAGGAACCTGGTGTGAACCCACTATGATATTTGCAGGATTTCCAACCCCTATTGATATTCTGGGAAGCCAGCATTGCCTAGTGGGCAGAAATAACATCTCCCAGTGGCAGTGGCAGTGCCACTGTCCAAATCAGGGTCACTCTCATTCTGGGGGTAGTTAACTTCTGCACTCCCCTTGGAGAAGTGGGGTTGCTGCCATCTTGTCAGAGAATGTGTTGAGGGAGGGGAGGAAACTTGCTTGGCCTTTGGCGTTTGTGCACTGACCGCCCCCATTTCCACCCCCCCCCCACACACACAGAGCCTGGTTCTCCTTTTCCACCCTTAAGGTCCCAGGCTAAGTGATGTAGGTGACTCAGAGAGGTCACCGGGGGCTCGGGAGCGTCCTGTCACCAAGAACTGAAAAAGCAAGTCTGGTGGGGCCCTAGAGCCGTTTCTGCCGTCGGGGAAAGCTCGGCTGTCGCCTGGGGAAGGGGGTCCAGGCTGCAAAAGAAGATCCCCTCCCCCCACTCTGGACCAGCAGCTGCGGTTGTTGGTGCCGTGCCGGGTGCCTGAGCCCAAGTGTGTGCATCCTCGGCGCGTGTGTGTGTATGTGTTTGTGTGTGTCTGTGTGTGTAAAGCTGGCGAAGGTCGGGACGTGACAGGTCGAACTGTGGGCCCCTCACTCCCCCGCAGTCCGTGCCCGCTCTTGGATGTTCCACCTTTGAAACTGTAAGCCCGCTCGCAGCCGCAGCGGCGGGCGAGTGGTCGTCGGGAGGCGGAGGCGGGGGCGGGGAGGGGGCGTGGGGGGAGGGCGGGGAGGAGTCTGGCTCTGGTTATGTGCTTTTCGATTGATGGATGACTGCTGGGTGGGAGCGAGCGTGCGGGTGTGAGTGTGTGTGTGTATGTGTGTGTGCGCGGGGTGCGTGCGCGCGCGGGGCCTGCCCATTTTCCTCCTCGCAGCAGTCAGTTGGGAGCTGGAGGGCGGGAGGGAGACGCAGGCAGCGAGAAACGGAGAGCAGCCGAGCGCCCTCCGCCCAAGGCGCGCTCCCTCTGTCCGCGCACAGGCGCCGGCGCTTGGAGGAGCAAGGTGCCACCCAGCCCGCAAGGGCGCAGCGTACAAGCTCACGGTCTCCTCAGTGGCTCTGCCACGGGACTGCACCTGGAGGCCACCCCGGACGGGGATGGTGAGCGGCTGCCGCCGTCTGGCACGGAAGCGGGACGCGGTGAGGGCACCATGGCGCTGACACCCCCGAGGGGGCCCTCGGCGTTGCTCGTCCGGCCCGCGCTCTGGCTGCTGCTGTGGGCAGCCGCGTGGCGCCTGGGTGCCACCGGGTGCCCCGCCCTCTGCACCTGCGCTGGCACCACGGTGGATTGCCACGGCACCGGGCTGCGGGCCGTTCCCAAGAACATCCCGCGGAACACGGAGCGCCTGTGAGTATGGCCCCCATCCTTAGCCCGCGGGGAGCGCGGAGGTTGCCTTCCCACCTCGACGCAATTCAGGGCCAAAGATGGGGGCAGGACCGTCGGGGCCTGGGCTCTGCAGCGAATAAAGGAGTCAGTGCCGGCCAGGGGCCAGGGGCCAGGAGCGCTGCCGTTTCCCTTTCTTGGGATTCGAAAGGCGCTTGTGGGGCTGTCAGCTCCCATCCTCACACCTGCACCCTGAGCTCAGTATCGCAGGCCTTCCCACTGCGCCAGCACTTGGTTTCTCCAGGGTGCCTGTGAATTGGTGCCAGAAAGCCTCGCTGGCCCCCGGAGGGACGTGCCTCCTGCTCACCATGCACCGTGCCTCCTTCTGGACACATGGGGCTCGGTCTGTGTTCTGAGTGGAAGGTGTGCCTTTGGGCTCTGAGGGCTTGCAGGTTGCTGATGGGCAGTAGGAGGGGATGGAGTTGAAGTTTCTAGTCCTCCTCCCCCCCACCCCCCCCCACGCCCGCACCTGCGTTGCTCCCCATTGTTTGCCCCAGAGCCTTTAGAATTTTTCCCTTGCAGATGGGAGGCATGGTCCCCCACCACACATCCAGCCATCCCCAACCGAGACAGACAATGGACTTGAGGAATTGGGGTTTGAGGCTTGGGATATTTATATTCAGCACCCAGAGAGGGGAAGATGTGACCTGGACCAGGAGTCCGTGAATAATGCTGAGAGGTCAGGAACTAGGAGTGGGAGACACGAGGTTAAAGACATTGACCGTGACAAGTCATAAAAAAACATAATTTCTCTTAGCCTGTTGTCTCCCACTTCTAAATTCTTGAGAAAACTCAGCCCGTTCTAGACTGGCTAAGCTTTGTAGTGTGTGAGTGGTTAGCATGTGTGTATGTGGTTAGCTTGCATGTGTGTTTATAGACCTATCTAATTTGTTTTCCCCAGTTATCTTGCAGAATGTGTGTGTGTGAACTCCTGGGATCTGTGGGGTCACCCCAGTCATTCGCACGAAGCTGGGAGAATCTCCATGTCCATGGGCAGTGTGTGTAGATTTTTGGCCTCATGCGGGGCCTTTGTGCTGCTTGTAGAGGTGGCTGCCTTGGGAGATTTTTGAACTGGCCTTGGGAGGAGGCTGCCAGCCCCTTTGAAACCCGCCTTCTTCTCACACTCCTGGGCCCCTGCAGTGGCTCTTGAGAACTTGGAGTGTATTTTCATGACTCTCAGCTGGTCAGAGGCAGAAATCTGACCCTGGGGAGAACAGTCTCCTGGATCAAACCCTGTACCAAGGTCAACAATGAGCACATTGGCTGAGACTGAAAAATTCCCGTGGAGGGTTCAGAGAATTTGCAATCTAGATGCAATCTAGATGGGAATCGATGCAAGTGTGTGTGTGTGTGTGTGTGTGTGTGTGTATGTGTGTGTGTTGTGATGCTGGGGAAAGATGCTGCATCAGGAGAGGCTAGAACAAACTGACGGATAATCCTTGGGGATTCTGTGTGGTCCTGGAGAGGAACAGAAGGTCCGAAGTCTGTCTAGAGGATCCCCAAGGCTGCAAGGTCACCTCCACACCCATTCCCTCTGGACCTCCTCTCTGTTCCTTTGCCTTGTCCTTTGGGCATTTCTCTTGTAGCTGTTACCCTGGTAGCAGCCTAGGTCTGAGAATTTTAGCCCCTCTCCTTTGCCTTTGGGTCTGACTCTTGAAGTCGTCTCCTTTCTTGCTCTCTCTCCACCTTTAGTTTTGAGGACAAGGTCTGTTCTAACTTTTATGAACTCTTGAATTCTTGCAAATCAGAATGAGATGTAAGTGAAATTTCCTGGTGTAAAGTCAGTCATTTGCTGTGTGACCTTGGGCAAATTACTTAACTTCTCTGAGCCTTTGTTGTTTTCTATCAGGAAAAGGAGGCTGTTGATACATAAGATCTCTGGTTCTTGTGAGGACTGAAGATAATGTGTGGGAAGTGCTTGGTACATTGTGAGGTCTGCTAAATGAGCGGCATCTTCATTATGATAGGATCAGGAGAAGAGTCTTGTTACTAAAGTCAGCAAACATTTAGGGAGCCAGTAGCTGCCCTGGGTGTAGAGGCTCCAGCTGGGAGTGAGCAAGCCCCTGCTCTCAAGGGATGTACCATAGAGAGGATGGGGCAGGGGACACGGAACTGTAAGCTCTGGCAGCAGAGTGGGGTCATGGGGGAGTTTTGGGATTAGAAGGCCTTTTCTCAGGTGAAGGAGGTTCTCAGAGCATAGACTGTTTTATGAGGGTACCTTGGGACCCAACAGTGATTGGGTCAGATTTTGCCAAGGGGAGGGGCAGGTGGCCCAGACAGGGAATGCATGAGCAAAAGGCCTACAAATGTGAGTGTGCCTGGCCTGCTGGGCAAACAAACCAGTTTTGCTCTGGGGCTGAAACATGCCGCGTCCAGGGGGATGTGATGGGACTTGAGGTTGGGAAGGGTCAGGAAGGCCTATCTCTATCTGGATTTTTCTTTTAGAAACTTCAGGGTTGGGACCCAGGAGTGAGTTGTCAGGTCTGAACCTTGCTATGTGCGTGACTTCTCAGAGTGGGAAAGGCTGTGAAAGCTGAGGGAGTCTGTGTTTTCAACACACAGGCCGCGAGAGAGCCATTTGAAGAGGAAAAGCACGTCCTGAAAAGAGGCCTTGGGCAGACTCAAAATAACTGTGGCAAATGCTCTGTCTAATCAATATGGGTGTCATGCAGTATCAGAGCCCGAAACAGCGGCTTCTTCCGAGGCTGTGAAATTTTTATAGACCGCAGCTGTGCATTCGTTTGTCTTTTGTCCTCCGGGCAGTTTCTCTCGCAGCCTGTGCAGCCCAGCAACTTTATGATCATGTATTCCATACCTCAGGGTCCAGCCTGTCTCCTCACGTGGGAAGAAATTGTCATTGGTTTGCTGCAGGGACTTCTGGGAAGAAGCTGAGCAGGCTCCAGAGCTGTTGAGGAAATGGGTTCAGCCAGAGGGTCTGTGGGCCGGTTGGGCTGGTGGGGAAGGGATGCTGAATAATTTACTGCAGAGGAACCAATTGAAATCCAGGGCAAGGCTGGGGGTGTGGTGGAGGAGGCCTGGGAGCTTGTCTCTTTGTAGGGCCCAGACTCAGAGGGACCCCGTCACGGCCACTATTGTTTTCTCTTCCACTCAAGGACCTTGGCTTTCATTTTTTATTAAAAAAATCTTTTGGACTAGAGTGTTTCAGACAGTGTGCAGTGCGCGTGGACCCCACTTCTCCCCTCGACCCTGGACACTTGTACTCCAGGCTTGCCACTGATGCTCCTTGTGGGTGTAGGAAGCAGAGAGGAGAGACGCTTGAGGATGGAGAGAGGGCCCTGGGAAGGCCTGCCGACTTCCGTTTTCCTCCAGGTCCAGCACTTTGGGCCCTGGGGATCTGCGTTCCTGCCTTCCTCGATGAGTTCCCTTGCCTCCTAGCCAGTCCATCCTCTGCCCTAGCTCCCTGCCAATTGCCAAGGCCTGGGAGGCCCTTGCCTTCTCCCAGTTTAGCCGCCTGTGTCTGGAGCCTCCTTCACTGGGGGTGGGTGGTTGTGACCAAGGAAGACTGCCTAGGGCACCCTCAGACTTATTGTCTGGGAGCCTGTTTGGAATTCCAAATAGTGATTGGGTGGTGGCTGCAGTGAGAGGGCTCAGAGGGCCAGGCAGGAGCCATGTCTGCCTCCGGGGCTTGGGCTATCTGGCAGGACTCTGGTCTCCTGCACTGGAGAGCCGCGGTGTGCAGAGGATGTCGGCTCCTGGTGAGGCTCGTGTCTCTAGTAGCAGGCGTGCTGGGCTTATTGCTGGGCTCCGAGGGACTGGTGGTGCTGCCCGGTGTTGCCACTCCATCAGACCCGAGACTCAGTTTCCCCATCTGTAGAAGGGGGTGACGGCTGTGGGTTGATGGTGAGGATTAAGTGAGAGCATGCGTGTAGAGGACCTGCAGGCTCCCTTGGCACATGTTGGGTGTCTTACGGTCCTTCTGCCTCTGGGGAAAGTGACACCTGCTAGCTCTGGGTTTTTACCAGACTTCGCTTACTCTATGTGTGTGAAAGTGCTCTGTAATTCAAACATTAGGCGAGCTGATTGTTATTACTGGAGAAGCTCAGGCTGAAGGCTTGAGGGTTCAGATGGGGCAGGAGGGAGTGTAGGAGGAGACAAACATTTGAGTGTTGGCCAGGCTGCATGCTGGATTCTGGCTCTGAGTGCTCCTTCTCTGGGCCACCCCACGCCCCTTAGGATTTGGGGTGCAGGTCAGTGTCCGGCAGGGCCTCTCTGCAGGGTGGACAGCTCTGAGGCCAGCTTGCTTAGCTGTTTAGCCCCTCTCTGCCATTCAGCAGCTGTGGGGACTGTGGGCAGGTTATGGGGTTTAATTCACTCACTCAACAGATAGCTGTCTCTTGAGTGTCTGCATGGTGCCGAATGAATAGTCCCGGCTGGAAATTGAAACCACCCCTCTCTCTCTGAATTTAGTCCAGCAGGGGAGATGGAGATGAATGACACAATATGAGAAGAATCACGTAATCACAAACTGGGATAAGTGTGACTTCTGAGACTCCCATTTCCTCGCCCATAAGATGAGGGTGATGACAGGACCTGCTTCTGAAGGTGGTCCTGAGGGTGAATGTGGTGATGCTGGGAGAAGCACTTTGCACTGGGCCTGGCAGATAGCAAGTGCCCAATAAATGGTAGTAGTATTATTGTTATTAGGGTGACAGAGAATTGCAGGGCTGTGAAAGGAACTTGAGCACCACTCGATGCTGGATCCCAGCACAGCCCTACTCTCTCATCAGGCATCCTCCGGGGGCTCTGGATCCCCAGGGAACACTGATGGACATGGAGACGGGGCTGCCCCTTCTGTGGTGTCCCCTCCCTGAGGCAGGAGGCTGGCTGTGGTGCCCCAGGCTGCCCGAGGCTGCCAGCAGGGGTGGCCATGCTCTTCGGGGGCTGGCTGACGGGCGGCAGGCGGGGACAGGCAGCCCCCACCTTATTGGGAGCAGACGGGAGCTTGGCGGAGTTGCCGCCTCCAGTTCTGTGCAGGCATTAGCAGCTCGGCAGGGCTCTTGCTTAATGGGATTTTCTTCCCAAATGCTGTAATTATCGCCATACAAATACTTATTACCCAGAGCAGATGACGGCCGGGCTTTGGGCAGTAGCCAGGGAGCTGGGATGTGCTCGGGGTGGAGAATTGGCTCCTCTTTTTGAGCTCGAGACCCCCCTCCTCTTCTTTCTGGATCCCAGCCTGCGGCGGACAAACAGCTGTTGGGCACCTGCCGTGTGTAGAGTGTCTGGAGAGGTCCAGGGTACAGACTCACTCCTCTGGGAGCTTGCAGCCTGGAGACTGGAGAAAGGTCTGTCTGTGAAAGAACAGATGTGTAAGGATGCTCACAGGGATGCAGAGCACAGCGGGCAACCAGGGCAGCCTTGGGTGTGAGAATGGTCTGGTTTGAATTTTGGCTTCATCAGCTACCACTTGAGAAAATGCAGCCGGTTCACGAGTGACTCAATTTCCTCATCCATAAAATGGGAGCATTTACCTTGTAGGGCTGTGACTTCAGATGAAATAGTGCAAGTAAGATGGTTAGAATAATGTTGGCATGTGGAAAGTACTCCATGGATGTTAGAGATGAGGGGAGTGAGACATAGAGGAGGAGATGAAGCCCTGCGGGAGGTGGGATTTGAACCGGGCCTTGAAGGTTGGGCAGGAATTAGGTGGGCGAGTGGTGAAGCCAGGGCAAGGGTGTCTGGGGGCATCCAGAGATGAGTGCCGTATGTTTGGGAAGGAGAGTGAGGAGCAGACCCAGCTGATGGGGTGAATGTTTGAGTTGGTGAGTTCTGAGAGGGGAGACTGAAGTAACAGGTGGGCACAGGCCACGGGAATGGGGAGCCATTGGAGGTTGTATGTGTGTAAAATTTTATATTATTATTATTATTTACTATTTAGTGATGTTTAATAAATCTACAGAGGTGTGCAGATATCACCATGGCCCAATTTTAAAATATTTCCATCACCCAAAAAGATTCCTTGGTTCATTGTAATTTTTAATTTTGTTATAATTTCAAACACCAAAGAGTTGCAACAAAAGAATATCCCTTATCCAGACTCAGTTGTTTGTATTTTGCCCACTTTGCTTTATCATATGTTACACACACAGACACACACACACACTTTGTTTTCCCTGAACCATTTAAGAGTAGATTGGAGGCATAACTTTTTTCCTCTAAATATTTCAGTGTGTATTTTTCTAAGGACAGTAAGGCTATGGAAATCAGAAAATTTAACATTGGTACAATATTATAATCTACTCCATGGTTCATGTTAGAATTTCATCAATTGTACTAATAATGTCTTTTGTAGCTTTTTTTTTTTTCAGTCTAGGTTCAGAATCCTGATCAGGATCACACAGGGCATCTGCTTGTCATGGTTCTTTAGTCTCTTTTAATTTGGACCAGTTCCTTAGCCTTTCTTTTTTTCGACCTTAACATTTTGGAAGAATACTAGCCAGTTATTTTGTAGAATGCCCCTCAGTTTGGCTTCATCTGCTCTTTTCTCATGATTGCATTCAGGTTACACATTTTTGCCGGAATGCTAAATAAGCAATGTTGTGCCCTTCTCAGTGGGTGATGTCAGAAGATACATGATGTCAATTTGTCCCAATATTGGTGATTTTAGCTTCAGATTACTTGGTAATTTGGTGTCTTCTTGGCTTCTCTGCTCAAAAGTTACTATTTCTCTCTTGTTATTAATAATTAATTTGCCAGCAGATACTTATACATGTAAATTTCCTGCTCATCAAACTTTCATTCACTAGTTTTAGTACCACTGATGAGAAATTTCTGACTCTGTCATTTTTTCTCTATGTATTACCTGGCATTCTACTGTAAGGAATAACTTCAACTTCTCCATCTGTTTGTTATTTATTTGTAATAGTGTGGACTGCAGATTATTATTTTATTCATTGGGTTATAATTTGTAATAATGTTAGATGTTCAGCTGCTGCTGCTAAGTCACTTCAGTCATGTCTGACTCTGTGCGACTCTGTAGACAGCAGCCCACCAGTTGGTTATGGTGACTGCGATTTCTGACAGTGGATATTCTATCACTGCTGTGTTTTTAATTCTTTTAAAAAACACTTCTATTTTTAAAACAATCTTAGGGACTTTCCTTGTGGTCCAGTGCTTAAGAGTCTGTGCTCTCAATGCAGGGAGCCTGGGTTCGATCCCTGGTCAGGGAACTAGACCTGAGCACTGCAGCTAAAGAGCCTGCCTGCCACAGCTAAGACCTGGCACATCCAAATAATAAAAGAAAACAAAAGAAGAAAACAAAACAATTTTAGACTGTTAGAAAATTTGCAAAAATAGTAGAGAGAATTCCCATACACCCTTTATCCAGCTTCCCGTGTTAACATCTTTCTTAATCATAATTCCCTGATCAAAACCAAGAAATTAACATTGGTACACTACGTTAGCTCAGACTTTATTTGCATTCCGTTAGTTTTCCCACCAATGTCTTTTTCTATTACAGGATCAATCCAGGATCCCACATTGCATTTAACTGTCATTTCTCCTTAGTCTCCTTCAATCTGTGATAATTTCTAAGTCTTTCATTGTTCTTTATGATCTTGACATTTATAAAAATAACTAGTTATTTATTTTGTAGACTGCTCTTCAGTTTGTGTTTGGTGTTTTCTGTTTTGTCAAGAATGCTACCAAGGTGATGTATTCTTCCCGGAGCATCCTATCAGAGGTGGGTGACATCGATCTGTGTCATTGCTGGTGATGTTAATCTGGATCTCTTGGTTAAGATGGTGTCTGCTGGGTTTAACCACTATAACATTATTTTTACATTTGCAATTATTAAATACTTGGAAGGAGATACTTTGAGAGTATGAAATACCCTTTTTGTCCTCAAATTCTCACCTACTAATTTTAGCATCCATTAATGGATGTTGCCTGCAACCATTACTATCCAATTTTGCTTTTCTATTTCCCTCATTCCTTCTACGTTTATTAATTGTAATTCTTCTGTAGGGAAGAAAAATCTTATTTCTTTTTAAGAAGGTGGTTTTCTTGATGGGTGCCTTGGGTTTTGAGTTTCCTGAGGGCAGGGACTGTGTCTCGTGTATCTTTGTATTTCCATCTCCTGGTGCATCATAGTTGTTTAAAAAAAATGTGTTTAATTTTTTTAAAACCTGTGGCAGGATATTTCATGATCCTGATCTTTGTTTTAGGAAATATGATCATTGTGGTAGGCTGAATAATGATCCTCTAAGATGTCCACATTCTAATCACTGGAACCTATGAATATGTTACCTTACTGGGCCAAAGGAACTGGGCAGATGTGATTAAGTTGAAGATCTTGAGATAAGAGATGATTTTAGATTATTTGGGAGGGCTCAACAAAATCATGGACTTCCCAGATGGCACAGTGGTTAAGAATCTGCCTGCCCATGCTGGAGACAAAAGAGATGTGCATTTGATCCCTGGGTTGGGAAGATCCCATGGAAGAGGATACTGGCAACCCACCCAGTATTCTTACCTGGAGAATCCTATGGACAGAGGAGCTTGGAGCGCTACAGTACATAGGGTCACAAAGGGTCAGACATGACTGAGCAACTGAGCATGCATGCAGCAAAATCGTAAGTGTTCCTAAAGAGAGGCAGGAGGGTCAGAGTCAGTAGTGGGAGAAATATAACGATGGAAGCTAGTGATTGGACTGATATGAAGAAGGGGCCGCGAGCCTAAGAATACAGGCGGCTTCTAGATGAAAAAGGAAAGGGGGTAGATTTTCCCCTAAAGCCTCCAGAAAGGATAACAGCCCTGGGAGCATCTTGACTTTAACCCAGCGAGATTGATTTTGGACTTCTAATCCCCAGAACTGTAAGATAATACATTGGTCTTGTGTTTAAGTGGACGTCCCTGGTGGCTCAGACGGTAAAGCGTCTGCCTACAATATGGGAGACCCAGGTTCAATCCCTGGGTTGGGAAGATCCCCTGGAGAAGGAAATGGCAACCCACTCCAGTATTCTTGCCTGGAAAATCCCACAGATGGAGAAGCCTGGTAGGCTACAATCCGTGGGGTCTCAAAGAGTCGGGCACGACTGAGCGACCTCACTTCACTTTGTTATAGCAGCAGCAGGCATCTACTGTAGTCCTCAAAGGGTTTGGAGGGTACCGTAGAGGCCAGGGAATGAGAGGAGGCAGACCTGGATTGAGGCTGAGAGTGCAGAAAGAGCAGATGCGACCATCATGAGTGACCCCATGGCCCAAGCCTGGGAGAATGATCTTGCAGAGTACAGTTGGCGAGGGTGACTGATCCTTGAGGAGAAGCAGTGAAATTGGCTTCTCTTCTTTCGTTTGAATTGCCAATAAAAACTACGTGAAAAAAATAACCCTAGAGGTAGGAACAGGGGAAGGTGCCTCTGTTGAGTGTTCAGACTGAAGAGACAGTTGGGAGGGTCTCCTGGGGAAGTGGAGGAATCCATGAGGGCAGTGGGAAAAAAGAATCTCCTGGGAAGCTGGTGTAAATGCAGATTCCCAGGCCTGTCCCAGAGTTGTTGAGTCAGCAGGTCTTAAAGGCAAAGGCCATTTTGGTGATTTGGCTGTGGGAGGAGCTGTGAAACACTAATTGGTGCTGGGGTTTCCTGGTAAAGAAAGTGCATCCGTTGAAGGCAGGAAGACTGCCCAAAGGGCAGCTGGAAGGGAGAGCCACCAGGGAGGAGCTGGGGAGGAGCAAGAAGCGCTTTCATCTGGATTTAATTCAGGGGTCCTGACTCAACGTTTGTGATTCCCACCTGGGCGGCGCAGTTACTGCCAAAGCTGAAGAAGGCGTTTGGAGATGGGGCGGGGGAGAGGGTTAACCGTGTGGAGAGCAGCCAGTCTGTCTGAGGACGAGGGCCAAGGAACGCTCTGGGGCTGTGACTGGGGGTCACTGGCAAAGATGGGCAGAACGGTTTCCCGGGAGAAGTGGAAGGCGGAAGCAGATGGTGGGGAGCGAGTAGGTGGTGAGGCAGGCTGCAGGAGGAGAGAACAAGCGCAGGAGCTCTGCGGGAAGCCGCTCAGAGATGTTTGCAGAGAGGCTGGTGGATGGGAGTCCCGTTGCAGGGAGAGGGAGCAGGAGGCGACTGTGGAAAGGAGGCCGAGCCCTGGGGCGAGGGGGCGGGATGGACCTATGCCAGGTCAAAGAGCAGAGGTGGAGAGCATCAGGGAGGGAGTTGTGGTGGTGTTGGTGGTCACCATCCACAGCCCTTATTTTGTGCGGAGGCTCCGACCCAGATGCTTTACTCAGCGTCCACTTTCTCCTCATAGTCGTCCTGGGAGGAAGGCATTACAATCTTCCCTCAGTATCCCGAGGGACTAGTTCCAGTACATACACCCACCCACCACCACCAAGGTACCAAAATCCCCCACACTCAAGTCCCTTGTGTAAAATGGTATACCATCTGCATATCACCTATTCACATCCTCTCCTGTAGTTTAAATCATCTCTAGATTACTTATCATTCCTAATATGAGATAAATACTATATAGTGAAGTCGCTCAGTCGTGTCCAACTCTTTGCGACCCCATGAACTGTAGCCTATCAGGTTCCTCCGTCCATGGGATTTTCCAGGCAAGAGTGCTAGAGGGGATTGCCATTTCCTTCTCCAGGGGATCTTCCCGACCCAGGAATCGAACCCGGGTCTCCTGCATTGCAGGCAGACGTTTTACCATCTGAGCCACCAGGGAAGCCCCTATTGTAAATACAATGTAAATAACATTGCTTTTTGGAACTTTCTGTAATTTTTTTTTTGAATATTTTTGATCTGTGGTTGGTTGATTTTGTGGAGTTGGAACCCCAAGAAAAGGGGGAGAAAAGCCAGCTGTACTTAACCACAGCTTCGTAGATGTGAAGGTTCAGAGAGGTGGAGCCATCTGTCCTCGGTCAAACAGCCAGCTGATAAGAGGTGCTCTGAGACTCGAGGCTCTGAGATGTGTTCGTTTTTGTTTTGAACTTATTTATTTTTTTGGTTGTGTTGGGTCTTCATTGCTGGGTGCAGGCTTTCTCTAGCTGTGGCGAGTGGGGATCCCTCTTCATTGTGGTGTGTGAGCTTCTCTTGTTGCGGAGCACTGGCTCTAGGTCCACGGGCTTCAGCTGTTGCAGCTCTTGGGCTCAGTGGTTGTGGCACACAGGCTTAGTTATTCCACTGCATGTGGAATCTTTCTGGATCAGACTTTGAACCTGTGTCTCTTGCACTGGCGTCGGATTCTTATCCACTGTGCCATAAGGGAAATCCTGTATTTAATTTTTAAATTTGACAATTCATCTTGATAAAGCCTGGCTTTATTCATTCATTCATCAGACATTCATTTAGCACCTACAAAACCTCTGTCAGGGCTCAGCCCTAGGGCGTAAAGGGGCCAAGATTGATTTTTGCTTGCACGTGTTTACTGGCTGGAGCCAAGTTGCAAGCTGGCATGGGGAGGGGTGTCCAGCTGAGGGGCTGGGGAATGCTGGCAGTTGGTGTTGCAGGTGAAGGTCAGGGTCAGGGAGTTAGCTGGTGGGTACCCTCTCAGGGGCCTGGGGTGGGCAATGAGTGGAGAGGGGGCTTGCAGGTGCTGGACATGGAGGCTTGGTGGCTGGAAGTGGGGCCTGGCTCTAGGGTTGTGGTTTCGGGGCAGGCCACAGACCTGAGAATGGCATTGGCAAGAAGAAAATTGGACCTCAATAGTGAAGGGACTGGGGTGCACTTTGGGCCTCAGAACAGAATACACCATGGAGTTGGGATTAGTTGCTGAGCCCTGATCACCTCCCACCCATTAGGGCAGCTACTATAAAAAACCAGGAAATGACAAGTGGCAGCGAGGATGTGGAGAAATTGGAGCCCTTTTGAGTTGTTTTTCGGAATGTAAAACAGGGCAATTGCTGTGGATAACAGTATGATGATTCCTAAGAAGTTAAACAAAGAATTACCATACAATCCAGCAAGTTCATGTCTGGGTATATACCCAAAAGAATTGAGAGCAGGGTCTCAAAGATATTTGTACACCCTTGTTCATAGCTGGATTATTCACAGTAGGGTGGAAGCAACCCAAGTATCCACTGATGGATGAATAGATAAACAAAACCTGTAGACATGCAATGGAATATTATTCAGCCTTAAAAAGGAAGGAAATTCTGACATATGCTATGCCATGGATGAACCCTGAGGACATTGTGAAATAAGCCAGGTCTTCTTATCTGAGATACCCAGAGTAGTCAAATTCTCAGACAAAAGTGGTTGTCAGGAGCAGGGAGTTCGTGTTTAACAGGTGTATAGTTTCAGTTTCACTGAATGAAAAAGTTCTGGAGGTCTGTCGTACAACAGTGCAAATGTACTTAACATTACTGAACTGTGCACTTAAAAATGGTTAAATGACAAATCTTGTTATATGTATTTTATAGCAATTAAAGTTTAAAAAAAAACCCCCAAAACCCGGACCCTGGAGTCAGACATTCTAGGGTTCAAAGTCTTATGTTCTCAACCTACTTACCAGCTGGCTGATCTTGAGCCATTACTTAAATGCTTTATGTCACAGCCAGGTGCTATTATGAGGCTTAAATGAGCCCCATGCTTGTGACAGCATAGATATCGCTAGTCCTCAAGCCAAGGAAACAAGATGGGAGTCCAGGAGTCTGGGCAGACCAGGATGTGTAGCAGATCAGCTCTGGTGCAGGGCCCCTGACTTCTCATCTTTGGGGTTTCTTGATTCGTTACATGGTGGAGAGCGGCCTCAGTCCTGGAGTTAGCGCCAGGCCCGTGGGCTCCACTGAGGGGGTGGAGGAGCCTCTGGGTCATGATCCACTGAGGCTTGAGGACTATGGGGAAGGCTGGGAGCTGATGGGAGTACATGCCAGGGCTTAGCTGCGATGTGTGGGCAGCAGCCAGGCTCCTTGGGCAGGATTGTTCTTCCGGCTTCTACTTAGTGAACACCTACTGTGTGCCAGGCACCCTCACAGGTGACGGCTTACAGATGTGGCCTCTGCCTCTCATAGCCTGTCAGGGGAGGCTGGCCGTTACCAAAAGACCTTGTATTAAACACACGTCTAGATCTGGAGGAGGAGCTAAGTGAGTGTCTTTGACATTTGAGTTGAGGCCTGTAGGACATGAGGGCTGAGCTAGCTGTGGGTGTTGGTGGGGAGAAGGAGAGCAAAGGCCCTGAGACAGAAGAGCTGGTTGTTGAAAGTGGAGGAGCAGGGCGGCTGAAGCCAGGGGGCTGGTATGTTTCTAACAAGTGGACTGAGGAAAAATCAGCCTTTTAACCTGTGGGCTATGGAATGGTTGTTGGTGAAACAGCAGTGTTCTCTGTGTGTAAAGCTTTCCTTGGTGGATGCCCATTTGGGGAGAGTATTTCATAATTAGTGTCAGTTTTCTTTTTTTTTTTTTTTTTTTTTGAGTCAAGGAGTTGAGAAACTTGGAAAACCCACCCAACCCAATGCTATTTGGAATATGTCAGTTTTAATGCAAATTTATTCTTGGATTCAAGAAATACTTACTGAGACATCTCTCAGGTATTGGGTGCATGTACTGTGTTAGGCCCTGGAGATACAATAAGGAGGAAAAACTGACCTCCTGTGTCCTCAGGGAGCTTATACCCTCATGGCAGGGGGGTAGAGACATCAGTCAAGGAACCCCCCAGATCCATGTAAAATTGCCCCTGATGGGGGCTGCAGAGCAGAGGGAGTGCCCTGTGGGCATGTGTGGGGAGCCTGGACCAATTGGGAGGATTTAGTTAGTCAATGAGGAAGGAGGGAGTGTGTAGGCAGAGGGAATGGCAAATTCAAAGGCCCTGCCATCCAAGGGCACCAATCGGAATACGGAACATGGGGGCAGCCACATGGGAGTTTGAAGTCCATGTTAAGGAGATTTTGTCTTGATTCCAAGAGCAATGGGGGTTCATTGAAGGGCTTAAGTGGGGAGTGACATGATCAGATTTGCATCTTGAAAAGGTCACTCTGGCTGTGGCCTGGAGAACAGATTGGAAGGGAGCCAGAGGGAATGAGGGGAGCCTGCTTGTGTGACCCTGGGCGCTCCTTGCAGCCCATCCACCCGCAGGTGGGGGTGGGGGGCCCCTCCGCTGCTGTGGGGGCAGCAGCTGGGCAGGGAAGTTCTTCCTTCTCTGGGTTCTCCCATTTGACTATACAGACACTCAGGGCTATGGATTTGGCCAGGGTAGGATTTCAAAGTAACTAAGGAATACAGTCCCCCAGCCTCGAGGCTTGTCTCATTCACAGAGTGTGTGTGTTCAGTTTTTGGAGACCTGGCAGGAAGGGAACTTAGAGGGCGCTGAGCCTCCTCATCACCACTGTAGATTTTGGCCCTTGATGGGGTAACCAGCGCCAGGAGTGGCGGTCCTCACCTCCACCCCCCATCCCCGGCGCCGTGAGAAATGCTTGTGAAGTTCGAGGAGCCCCCAGAATACCCCAACAGGGGCCCAGGGTGTTTACTTGTGCAGCTTTAGGAAATCCAAGGGTTTCTTTTGGTTTATCACAAACACCCAGACGCTGGGGATCAGATTCTTGTTTCCTGAGAGGATTCAAGAAATCCTGGTGTGTTTTTGTTTTTTCCTTGGTAATTTTGCTTTAGAGGATTTTCTCCAAAATCTTTTACCACCGAGGTTTTCCTTTCAGGTTGAGACCACACAGGAACAGATGGGAATCAGGGCCATTTGCCACTGGAGTGTCTTTCCTCCTGGTGAGAAGGATCGGGGAGGAGGATGGATGCAGACTCAACTTTTGGAAGAGGGAAGACCGTCTCGGCATCTGCAGCATCTGAGGGTCTGCAGGGCAGGAGCAGCTGGCTCTTCCCTGCTCAGCGTGGTCCAGCTAGGCCAGCACCAGCCTTCTAGTGGGGCTATGGTCCTTGTGGGAAACAAAACAGCACCAACAGTAGTAGTAAGAGTAATCACATCAGGCAATATTGATGTAGAGAGCATTTATGTTTGCCAGGCACTGCTCTTGGTGCTTAAGACGTAGTCAAGTCATTCATTTAAACCTCACCACATCTCTAAGAGGTGGGTGTTATCATTGTCTTCATTTTACAAATGGGGAACCTGAGGCACAGAGAAGTTGAACTTTGTGCCCAGGGTCACACAGCTAGAGATGGTAGAGCAGGAATTTGAAGCTGGATAATCTGGCTTTGAAGCCCGAGCTCTTAGCCACCTGACAGTGTGGCTTGGGTAGAGCCCATGGCCTTATCACAGGGCTCCAGGATGTCCTATCTAAGCTGTTCTCAGCTCTGTCCAAGGCACGGTTGCTCAAGGTGAGGGGTGGGATACACAAAATCCAGCAACGCAAGACCTTGTGATAAAGGGGAAAGAGCTGGACGTGCAGTGGCCTGGGTGTGGTTTGGTCCCAACCCCACTGCTTATGAGTTGCGTGGCACGGGGGAAATTTCGTCACCAATTTCTGCCTCAGTTTCCTTATCAACATGATTCATCTCGTAGGCTACTCTGTGTGGTGAGATGAAATGAAGTATGCTTAGAGGTGGCTCAGAGCCTGCACACAGAGGTGCCCAGTAGAGAGAAGTGCTGGATGTGGGCTCTGGTGGCAGGAACCTTGGGGAGCCCAGGGTAGCTCTGCGTCCTAACTTCTTCCTGAGAAGCGAGGCTGGGAATTGCCCTCGGAGAGGGCCCACCCCATTTGGCTACTCTGGATGCAAAGGTCTGAAGGTCACAGTAGTTACTCCGTTTTTTCCCAGGCGGCTTGCCGGGGAGGGGTCTCCATGGCAACACTCAAGACCACCTGTTATAGGAATCAGGCACTGGCGAAAAATGACCTCCTTGCCTCATTCCAGCAGCCTGTGCGGAGGGTTCCAGGGGAAGTGGCCTTGCCAGGTTGAAAACTCGATCCTGGTGGGCCGCCTGGTTGTGGGGAGAGAATGGGGACAGTGGAGGCCATTCTGTCAGGCTAAGTGGCCGTTATAACTTCTTAAGCTGCAGCCCGGGACCTGGAGCCCAATGAGAGCTGCGCCTGCCTCACAGGCTGTCTTCTTGAGGGCTCTCCCTTGAGAAGAGGCTCTCGGTTTAACTCTGGGTTAGAGAGCAAGGCTGATGGGGGAGGCCAGGAGCGGGTGGGCGGACCTCTGTCGACATTCTTGCCTGGAAGCTGCCAGCAGGGCCTCCAGAGAGAAGGGCTGCGTTTGCTCTGCTGTCTGCACCATTGTCCTCCTCTGTCTGCCTGTCCCAGGTCTTTTCTGGAATGGAGAAGGGGTGCAGGAAGTGAGGAGGAGAGGTTGGAGTCCATTGATGGCTGAGGAACGCACCCCAGAGTCTGCTCAGTGGAGCCTGGTGGCAAAGGCGAGGAGAGAGGCAGATAAATAAGAGCATCATCACCAGTCCCCTTCGACCCTCCTCCGCAGTCTGCCTGCATATGGGAGTTCCATCCTCAGGGATTCTAAGCTCCATTTGGGTTCTGCCTTGTTCAGACACGTCTTAACATCTGTCTTTGCTTCATTTTGCTGTCTGTGAATTGAATAATTATTGTAGTCAATTGCTTGATGAACCATGGTTGCCATGAGAAGGAATGAGTGAATGATTGTAAAATTCAACAGATTTCTCATGACCTTTGGCTGAGTAATTCCGTTTCCAGGAACATATTCCTCCCAAATGCCCACTGAACTTTATGTGGTATCATTTATTATTGAACAATATCAAAACAGTCCATGTGTTCCAGTAACAAGGAATCAGGGCATGCCCCTTTACTTGATATATCCAATGAAGGGGATCCTTCATTTCGATCAAAATCATAAGTGAAGATTGAGCAGGGGATGACATTGTAGAAGATGTGTATACCATTTACGTCTCACTGTTGTATCTTTAGAACCTTGCAAAATGCTTTGCGAATAGCAAGTCTTCAAAAAATATTTGTCAAATTATCTCCACAATATAAAACTTGTATCCAAAGGCTTGAGAGAAAATATTCCAGAATATTAACAGGGGGTTCTTTCTGGGTGATGAGCTTATGTATGATTTGAATTTTTTCTTTATTCTTCAGGAAATTGGAAAAATTCAATAAAGTACACATATTGCTCTTATTTTTCAGTGCCATAACTTGCCTATTTTGTTGGCTTAAAAAAATATAGATCTCTTAAAAATTCAAACAAAATAGAAAAAAGAAATGTGGCAAATCACCCCCAGCAAACTCATTCTGTGCATCGACCTCTACTTATAGCCTGTGAGTTTTTACATAAGGGGGCTCAGGGCATGCAAGCTGTATTGAAACCCTTTTCCCAAGTGCTGCATCAAGGAGTCTTCCCTGGTCAACACAAAGGAATCTCTACCATTTTCAATGGCTGCATGGCATTCAGTTTCACAGAGGCACTGAAACTTAACGAAGTGCTGCTCTGTCGCCCTCCACTTAAATTTCATATTTTTGTGCTTATAATCAACGCTAACGTAACTTTATAATCAACAACCTTGAGGTTTGGGGTTCAGGGATGAAAGTTTCAACAGGACAGCCCAAAGGAGGGGACCAGGTTTCAGGACTTCAAGAAGACATTCTCATTGTTTGAAGCAGGGTCATGTTACAGAAGGAGCAGCAAAGAGAGGCTCAGAGGTGGCTGTTTCAGGGGAGAGTGTTTAGTTCAACAAAAAGAGTCCTTTACTTTCAAAAGAACCTGTCTTGAGTGGAGAAGGCATCCCTAGCATTTACAGCAGGAAGGGCTCTGTTACCTTGGACAGGCCTCAAGCCCCTTAGAGAGATCCTGTTAGAAAAGAGGTAAGGAGCAGGGAACAAGTTTTTCCAGCTGCTCTGAAGGATCAGGAGCCAGGCTCAGGGGAAGGGCAGAGACAGTGATGGGTTGAATGAATTACCAGCTTGTCAACCTGGGGAGAGACCCTGGCCTGGTGGGAGGAAGAAGGCTGGGCTCCAGGATCCGATGACCACGGGTTGGGATCCCTGCTCTTTCATCACCGGATGTGACCTCGTGAAGGTGCTGCACCTGAGACTCTCTTCTCATCTGTAAGACACAGTAACTGCCTTTCAGCGTCTTGTGAGGGTGCACACAAAGCCCAGCTCCTAGAGTGTGTGGAAACCAATATCACCTTGTTTTTGGTGGAAGCAACTCTAGAACATCACACTTCCAAAACACTTTTAGGAAAGGGAACTTGGTGTTTTTCAAAGTAGCTTGGACTTGGCTTGGGACAGTGGCTACAGCAGGAACCTTTGACCAAAGTTGGTAAATGAGGAGACTGGGCTGCAGGGAACTCTGTGTGTGTGTGTGTGTGTGTGTGTGTGTGTGTTTGCGTGTGTTGGGGTGGGTGCTGTTGGGTTGTTGTTAAGTGTGTTGGGGACCATGATGATGGTGAGAAAGAGGAGGAGGCCGTGTGACTGGGAGCACGGGGCTGCACAGGAAGACAGGTCAGGTGTGAAGGTGACAGCTGGGTTTGGAGCTGGGCCTGAGTGAGAGTCCACTGTGTGTGGCTCCATGGACAAACTCTCTTAGGAGTGGAGTGCCTGATCCCTGGAGTGGCCTCCCTTTCCCAGGCTGGACCGGGTTCCCATGAAGAGGAATGGCCTGCAGAGGCTGAGTGAGCTTTCCTGGGAGGCTGGGTGAAAGGGGGAAGGAGGTGAGGCCAGTCGGCCTCTGGGGTGGGGTCCATGTCCAGGGTGCCCCGGGCGTGACTGGGAGGGCCGAGGGAGGAGCATGGCCTTGGGAGGGAGGAAGAGCTGGAGGCCAGGACGGCATGAGGGGAGGAGCCACTGAAGTCGTGGGATCGGGGCTCCCTGCCTGGGCCTTGTCCTCCTGTCCCCTCTGCAGGACTGGTCTCAAGCAGCTCCTGTCTGGAGTCACGCTGGCTCCCTGTCTGTCCTCTACTTGCTTTCTCAGGCCCGCTTCAATCAGAACCCACCTTCCCCCAATCCTGCTTCCCATGGCTCCCAACCTTCAGCGTCTCCTCCCCTGATAGCCACACGTTCCGGATTTTCTCCTTCCCTGGAACGTTCGCTCCATCTCTCTTGCGGTGGCTCTGCCTTGTCTTTGGGGCCTCAGCTTGAGTCCCACTTTCTCAGCTCCTTTAGTGTCACGGCCCCCTCTGCTGTCTCCCGCTCTGACTATGGATGACTCATGGGAGCCAGGGCGGCCAGGTGATGGCAGTGGTACCCCCAAAGGGGCGCTTTCCACGTGTGGGCCACGCTTTTTACTTGTTTATGCCTTATTTTAATCCTGTGAGATAAACAGTTATTATCCCCGGTTTACAGATGAGGAAACTGAGGCTCAGTGGTGATTCTGCCTGAAGAGCCTCTCTAACTAATTTCCAAGTTCTTTCCTGTGTGAATGTCTTGTCTTTTCAATGAGACTGAGCTATTTCAAGGCAAAAGCCATGATTTGGTGTTCTGGAGCACTCCCAGTAGTGAGCCTGGCCCCTAAGTGTTCCTGTTGGTTGAACATCTGCTGCAAAGAGGTCTTAGTTTATTTTAAAAAATTTTTTATTTATTTTTTATTTTTTGGCTGCACTACTCAGCATGAGGGACCTTAGTTCCCTGACCAGGGATTGAACCCATGCCCCCAGCAGTGGAAATGCAGACTCCTAGCCACTAGACCACCAGGGGAGCCCCCAGCTTGCTAGGACAACATAGACTTGGGGTCCTGGAGCTTGTCTGGAAGCACCCAGTCTCATTGGTGAGATGACTGAGCCACGTGGAGAGGCAGCCTGGAGCTAAGCGCCGGCCTGAGGCCCACCACGGGCAGCTCACCATCTCCCTCTCTCCTCTCCTCCACCAGGGAACTCAATGGCAACAACATCACTCGGATCCACAAGAACGACTTCGCGGGACTCAAGCAGCTGCGGGTGCTGTGAGTATGAGATGCCACCCCTTGTAACCTTCCTCCTGCCCTCCCCGCTCAGTAGTGGTCTCATGGTAGAGCCATGACTGTGGATCCTAGGGCTGTAGGCCAGCGGGGCCCCTACCCTGCGTAGTCAGTCTTGGGGTGACGTGAGCAGTAGGTCGAGGTGCTGCTAAGTCCTGACCCACAGTGGCCACTGCCTCACACATAACTGAGAAAACTGGGTGTGGAGCGGGTACCAGTGGCCCCTGCCTGGCAGAGCCTGGGCAGATGGGTCTGCCTTGTCCATTGGCTGGCTGCTGGGGTGAGGGAAGACCAGGTCTGCTCAAGCTGCCATAGCAAAAGGCCACAGACTGGGTGGTTAAACAACAAAAATTAATTTTCTCACAGTTCTGGGGGCTAGAAGTCTAAGGCCAGGATGCCATCGGGGTTGGTTTGGGGAGGCCTCTGCTCCTGGCCACCTTCTTGCTGTGTCCTCAAGTGGCCTTTCCTATGTGTGTGCACAGGGATATCCCTGTGTCTCTTCTTATGAAGATACCAGTCCTGTCAGACTAGGGCCCCACCCTTAAGACCTCATTTAGCCTTAATTCTGTACCTGAAGGCCTTACCTCTAAACAGAATCCCAAGAACTTTCGTGTATGAATTCTGGGGAGGAGAATAGCCTGATGCAGTCTATAACAGTCTCCACAGCTCTTTTGAACTTGTGCCCCAGAAAGACTTCCCAGCGAGGCCACAGACCCCTTGATTTGAGGAGGAAGTTATGGGGGGCAGTTGAGGACAGAGGTTACCCCTTCAGGTGCCTGGCAGTGGCAGACATTGGAGGTGGCAGGTATGGCTTTGTTGGGCTTGGCCACCAGCCAGCAAAGGAGTTACCCATGGCACCTGCCTTGTCAGGCTGGGCAGGGGTGAGGAGTGAGGGGAAGGGGTGGATCCCTTCATGTCTCCTGCTCTGAATGTCTCAGCCTACAAACTCAGGTGTGCAGGGAAGAACTGCAGTTCTCTATTTTCTCTACTTCAACTCAGTTTCTACTTTGAGCCAGTTTCAACACCCCACCTGGCTGGCAAGGAAATTCATTATGGTCCTAGGGTCCCTCATTCCCTACTCCCTGGGTAATTCAGGGTCCTGGGCCCTAGCTCTTTCAGAGCGATTGACTTTGTGGCTCGGAAGATCCTTGGAGGAGCTGATGAGCCTGTGGTTGATCCTCTCTGGGATCATAGCTGTCCATCACTGTGGAAGGGGTTTCTGATTCTCCAGAACCCCTGACTCTGACCCCTTCCCAGGTTCCAGGAAACTCCTCTGAGTCTGGGGAAGCCCCCTTTCCATCTTGGTGTTACCCCACCCCCCCCACCTGATCCCCAGACTCCAGCGTAACCTCCTCAACAGCCCAGGTGTTTGGACACAAAGCAGAGGAAGATAAGAGTTCAGTAGCAGTTTCTGCCCCCTGCCCTGCCCCAAACCTCATCTGAGGCCCTTGTGGGACCCCATAAGCCACCTGCTTGAGGGGAAGGAGGGGAAAACATGGGAGAAAGACATACTCAATGAGCTCAGAAATTACTGTGCAGCAAGTGATCTGCTGGTGAAAAATGCTGCCCTGTCAGCCAGATGCTCTGGGTTTCAGGGAGCGTTGGCGGTGAGGAGGGGCAGAGTTCCCCCGAGCCAGGTGGTTCAGTTGGCAGCAGATGTGGCCAGGCAGAGTGGGGGCGCTGGCAGAGGGGGTGTCGTCTGCCAACTGCAGAGTGTGTTTGTTGCATGTGTGGGCTGTGCCCAGTTGGCACAAGCTCCCTTCCCCCTACTACTGGTTGGTTCCCCTGCTCTGCCCCATGGATGTGTGCCCTCTGGGCCGGAGAAGGGTGTGTGCACCAGGAGTGCAGAGCTAGCCCCTGCTGTCTGGACGCCGGCTTCCCCGAGCTTGCCTTTGGAGCAATGGCCTAATGCTCTGTTCCCCATGGCCTTTTGCCATGCTAACAGCTTCAGAGGGTCAGTACTGGTCAGGGCTGGAAGCACAAATTGCTGTCGGGGCTGAGTGTGCTGAGGAGCCAGTGTTGGAAATTTGCGAAGCTGGGAAGAAGTGTTAACTCAGGTCAGGGCTCGGGAGTGTGTAGTCTCGGGCACTGCTCCTGTTTCACTCCCTCGTGCCAGCTGTTTCTAGGAGTCCTTGTCCACTATCCTGGAGCTGTCCTTGTCTCTTTGCTTCCCCAGGCAGCTGATGGAGAACCAGATTGGAGTGGTGGAACGGGGGGCTTTTGATGACATGAAGGAGCTGGAGCGGCTGTGAGTATCCATGGGTGCTGGCTCAGGAAGGCGGTGGAGGCTGGCAGAGGGGACTGAAGCAAGTTGAGCCTTCTGGGAGGAGCCACTGCTGCACACCCAGCCTGCTTCCTGCCTGCAGGGGGCTAGGGGCAGCGGCAGTGTGGAAGGGGTTGCAGCGTCATCATGAGATGATGGCAAAGACAAGCTGGAGAGGTCCCCACCCCACATTCTAAGCACAGCAATCTCTGCTGTTTTTCCCTGAAAATACATTATGGCAAAAAATCCACACAGTGCAGAGGAAGCGAAATTCCTTCCTATAATCTTATACCCAAGACGTAACCAGTCATTGATTTGTGTGGCTTTAAAGGAAGGACTGGTGCCCAAGGGACCAACTGCAGGGATGTCCCAGGAGCAGTGTCTGGGGTGCTTGGGGCTACAGCACAGAATTGAAGGTGGTATTCTCTGATTTGCATCCTTTGTTCCTTTGGGGACTTTTGAGTTTGAAAATAGTTCTTGATCAATTTTTGCATTTCAGATTGGCAATAATGAGAAAAAAAAGGAATGTGGTATGGGTGAGGTGGGGTTGGCCACTGGCCTCGTTTTTCTGCTTTGGTTTGGCTGCAGGTGTCAAGAGTTCATGCCTTTTGAATCAGAAAGTCCATTTTATTTTAAGGAAATAATCAGAAACAGAACTGAAAATATGTATATCAGGGTATTCACTGCACATTAGTTAAATATAATAAAAGTTGGAAACAGCCATTCTGGTGGAGATGTAAGGTATAAAACCACATTTTTGAAGAACTGTTAAGGCCATAGGAATGTGTCCACACTTAATATAATGTTAAGTGGGAAAGGGAGGAAGTGACTTTTGTTTAAATGAAATCAACTTGTATGTGTGCAGAATACAAGAGGAAGAAAACAATTGAGATTGTTAGCTCTCATTACTTTGAGTGGTGGAATAACAGCTAACTTTAATTTTATTCTTTGTGCTTTCTTTTTTTGTGGATTTTTTTCCCCCAGTGAGTTTATGATGATAATTATAGCTTTTATCGATTGCCTTACTCTATGCCAGGCACCAAGATAAATACTTTGTCCTCCAATATTTCATTTAATCCTTAAAACAACACTGTGGTCAGCGGTGTCATTCAGATGAGAAGCGGAGGTGCACAAAAGTTAAGGCACTTGCCTTATTAAATGATTATTAAGTGATTAAATGCAGAAGAGGGGATTAGAATCCAGATCATTTTGCCGCCAAAGCCTGAGCGCTTAATGGCTGTAATCTAACACCTCACTTTCCTCTTTTACTTCAAAGAAAATTAGGTATTAAGTAAATGGAAAGAAGATGATTGTCTCATTGCTTTCCTGTAGCCTGGAGAAAAACCAAGCTGAACTTTTTCTTATCCGGGTCTAAAACTGAGCCATAAGGAACCCAGAGCTACAACAGATATTTCGTCCCATGTTTATTTTCTTTCCAAGGCTCAGAGCAAAAGACATGCTCACGACCTCTCTGTGGGGTGATTTGGTCCTTACGCATTTCAGCTCTGGCTCCGGGGCTGCCATGGCCTGCGGGAAGAGAAGAGGTGGGCAGGAATGTAGCCAGGACTGGTGGCCCTCGCCACACCTGCTGCTGACACCCAAGCGTGGGCGGGATCCTCTTTTTTGAGTCATGACATGTAGCTGGAGACTTTTGTCCCTTCTCTCCTTTTCCTATTCTTTTTTCCTGGGTGAGTCACCAGCAGCTGCATGGCAGACTGTTCCTGTGGTATGTGACAGCTCTGTCCCCGGGGAGTCCAGTGCCGGCTGTGGATGGCCCACACCCTCTCCTCTGACTTGTTGGAGACCAGTGGTGGATCAGTTAATCATAAAAGCTGGATAAAGTAGGGAGTCATAGAAACTATCCATTTGATGTGAAAACTTATGTGCATTTGCTGACCTGGCTCCGTGTTTTTTTTCTTTCTTTCAATTTTTGCCAATGTCTTACTTTTTAGGTTCTTTAAGGCAGAGTGAGATTTTTAGAGGGCCCTTGGAAGCAATCTGGCTGGGAAATTGTGCATTTCTTTTATGACCTCCCCCTGCCACCCCCCAGTCTTTTACCCAACAACTCTTTAATTAGCATCTTTCGTTATAGTGATTCTTTCCAAGGCAGCCAACCAGCTTTTCTAGAGATGACTCTCTTTTCACACTAGTGTTTCATTCATCAATGTAATCATTATTCATTTATATAATTATAAGTATCTCTGGCATAAGCAGGTTTGGGAACAGACATGATTGGTTCTTTTAAGTAGTTACAGACTTGAGCCCAGAAGCAGACGCAGGTGGTACTGCCGGCCGTGAGGATGGTGGGTCACTGGGCTTGGTTGTTTGATGTTGAAGGGGGCAGAGCACTCAGTCACTCCGAGTGGGCTGAGGGGGAGGAGCACGTGTAATGTGGAGTGGGAGCCACGGAAACTTCTCCCACTCGGTGGTGACTTGGGGGAGTCATTCACATCCCACTCCCCTCAGCTATCAAAGAGACAGCTCAGCCAGGCCTACAAACATATCTTCAGAACCTGAGAGCCCAGCCACGTGGTGAGATGACGATGGTCAAACTTTCTCCGGGGTCATTTCGGGGAGGAGATGGGAGGTTATGTGCATGCTTTGTACTCAAAAGAGAGAAAGTCAGCTTTCCCTTCTGCCTCCCCTCCGATGCTGAGGTACTGCCTACAGTGCATTTATCCCAGTGCCAGGCACGAATGAGGCCAGTCGGGGCCTTACTACCCCTGCCATTTTTCTTAGCTTTCTGCAGGTCACTCCACATGCTGGCTCTCTCCTTTGGTGTCCTTTGATTTTCCACTTTAGCAGTTGAATGTCTTTTCCTTTTAAGTGTTTTTCAGAAACTGAAGCCAGGGAAGTGAGAAAGTCTTAGGGGAAAACAAAACAAAACCCAGTGATTACCATGCAGTGTAAATATAGGATTAATTTATTGGATGAGCTTAAGGAAATTGGAGCGATCTGGTATCTACTCCTGTTGCTTTAAGGATTACATTGGTGGTCCTTTATTCCCCCCAAGGCAATGATGTGTTTCCCGAGGAGCCTGACCTTTAAAGTAAACTTCTTCCAGCTGGTCTAAGATTGTAACTCTAACTGTCCTGTGTTGGAAAATGGTACCTTTCTCACATGTCAGATGAAAGGTGACCTCCTAGGAGGTAACCACAGACCAACGAGACTCAGCTCGTCAAATTATATTTCCTCCTCCCTCCCAGCAGAAGAAAGCTTTTGCCCAGTTACTTTATCATCCTCTAGAGCTGTTAAAGGAGATGGTTGTGGGAAATTCAAAATATATGGTAGACTAGGGGCTCCCTGGTGGCTCAGTGCTAAAGAATCCCCCTGCCAATGCAGGAGATGCAGGAGACTCTGGTTTGATCCCTGGGTCAGGAAGATCCCCTGGAAGAGGGAATGTCAACCCATTCCAGTATTCTTGCCTGGAAAATCCCATGGACAGAGGACCCTGGTGGGCTACAGTCCGTGGGGTTGAAGAGTCAGACATGACTGAGCACCCACACACAGTAGACTGCAGTGCTTCTCAGCCTTGATGTGCACTCAGAGCCCTTGGGGATCTGGTTGAGATGCAGAGCCCGAATCAACAGGTCTGGGGTAGCCTGGGACACGCCTCTCTCACCAGCTTCCTAGGTGATGCTCCTGCAAGGTGGTCCACAGACATGGTGTGAGTGCCAAGGTTTTGTACTTTGTAAGTGTCATTCCCCCCACCTCCCACAGGCCCTGCTGTTGGGTAGGAATCCTGCACTCCAGTGTCAGAGAATTGGTTACCGAAGGTGTCAAGATGAGTCAGGTTAAACTTCACTGCCTTCCTCAGACAAGTCTGAATTTTTTCTGCATTGTCTGTAAGGCCACATTCCAGAACCAAACTTCTTACTCCTGCCTATGTCTATAGTACTAAATAATCTTCCAGCTATAGAAGAATTAGAAATGATGGACATACTAAAAGTAACATAATTAAAAATAGATTTGTCATTCTCTATTGTCTGGCATGGAAAAGAAAGCGAAAGTGTGAAAGTGTTAGTCACTCAGTTGTGTCTAACTCGTCTCTTTGCGACCCCATGGACTATAGCCAGCCAGGCTCCTCTGTCCATGGAGTTCTCCAGGAATACTTGAGTGGGTAGCTGCTTCATTCTCCAAGGGATCTTCCTGACCAAGGAATCGAACCCGGGTCTCCTGTTTTGCAGGCAGATTCTTTTTTTTTTTAAATTAATTAATTTATTTTAATTGGAGACTAATTACTTTACAATACTGTAGTGGTTTTTGCCATACATTGACATGAATCAGCCATGGGTTTATATGTGTTCCCCATCCTGAACCCCCTCCCACCTCCCTCCCTATCCTATCCCTCAGGGTCATCCCAGTGCACCAGCCCTGAGCACCCTGTCTCATGTATTGAACCTGGACTGGTGATCTTTTTCACATGAATCAGCCATGGGTTTATATGTGTTCCCCATCCTGAACCCCCCCTTCCACCTCCTATCCCTCAGGGTCATCCCAGTGCACCAGCCCTGAGCACCCTGTCTCATGTATTGAACCTGGACTGGTGATCTTTTTCACATATGATAATAAACATGTTTCAATCCTATTCTCTCAAATCATCCCACCCTTGCCTTCTCCCACAGAGTCCAAAAGACTGTTCTATACATCTGTGTCTCTTTTGCTGTCTCTCATATAGGGTCATTGTTACCATCTTTCTAAATTCCATATATATGCATTAATATACTGTATTGGTGTTTTTCTTTCTGACTTACTTCACTCTGTATAATAGGCTTCAGTTTCATCCACTTCATTAGAACTGATTCAAATGCATTCTTTTTAATGGCTGAGTAATACTCCATTGTATATATGTACCACAGATTTCTTATCCATTTGTTTGCCGATGGATATCTAGGTTGCTTTCATGTCCTGGATATTATAAACAGTGCTGTGATGAACATTGGGGTACGCGTGTCTCTTTCAATTCTGGTTTCCTCAGTGTGTACGCCCAGGAGTGGGATTGCTGCATCGTATGGCAGTTCTATTTCCAGTTTTTAAAGGAATCTCCACACTGTTCTCCATAGTGGCTGTACTAGTTTGCATTCCCACCAACAGTGTAAGAGGGTTCCCTTTTCTCCACACCCTCTCCAGCATTTATTGCTTGTAGACTTTTGGATACCAGCCATTCTGACTGGCATGAAATGGTACCTCATTGTGGTTTTGATTTGCGTTTTTCTGATAATGAGTGATGTTGAGTATCTTTTCATATGTTTGTTAGCCATCTGTATGTCTTCTTTGGAGAAATGTCTGTTTAGTTCTTTGGACCATTTTTTGATTGGGTCGTTTAGTTTTCTGGAATTGAGCTGCAGGAGTTGCTTGTATATTTTTGAGGTTAATTCTTTGTCAGTTGCTTCATTTGCTATTATTTTCTCCCATTCTGAAGGCTGTTTTTTCACCTTGCTTATAGTTTCCTTCGTTGTGCAAAAGCTTTTAAATTTAATTAGGTCCCATTTTTTTTTTTTTCTTATTTCCATTACTCTAGAAGGTGGGTCATAGAGGATCCTGCTGTGATTTATGTCAGAGAGTGTTTTGCCTATGTTTTCCTCTAGGAGTTTTATAGTTTCTGATCTTACGTTTAGATCTTTAATCCATTTTGAGTTTATTTTTGTGTATGGTGTTAGAAAGTGTTCTAGTTTCATTCTTTTACAAGTGGTTGACCAATTTTCCCAGTACCACTTGTTAAAGAGTTGTCTTTTCTCCATTGTATACTCTTGTGCAGGCAGATTCTTTACAGTCTGAGCCACCAGGGAAGCCTGTCTGGCATGGAAAGACATCTGCAAATTGTTGAGTAAGAAAAATTCAGGTGGCTTAATGCTTTCTCTTCTACTATTTGAGGCTTTACAAAAATATTAAGCATGCATTTTCATAAATAATTTAAAAATCTATAATGATATTTTCAATTTGAAAAAAATACCTAAAGCAATAAAACTGTTGAATCATCCTTGGGCCAAATGTGAATGAAAGCAATAAAGAATCAGAACCCTGTGGTCAGTCCTATCCCATTAGGGTATATCTCACATTTCAAGAGTAGTCAGGTATGCAGTTCACAAACAGATAACATTTGAGTCAGTCCCTGATACAGGGACTCAGAAATCTAAAGTGCAGATAATGATGGGCATGGATGGAATAATGGAAGGAAAGACGCTCTTCTTACTGACTGCACAGGACATGGCAGGTCCTCCACTGAGGGGCTTTCAGATGTTCTCTTCTTATCCGCCCCAATGTTGGATGGTGAATTCCCACTTTACAGATGAAGAAACTGAGGCTCAGAGAAGGTGACTCCCTGGGGTTACACAGTGACACATTAGGATCTGAACGCTGGGCCCTCTGACTCTGAATCCTGTGCTTTTTGAAAAGTCGTTTGGGTTTCCTGGACAGCTTGGCCACTTCCAACCTCTCCTCTCTTCTCTTTTTTTAGACGACTCAACCGGAACCTGTTGCACACGTTACCAGAGCTGCTGTTCCAGAATAACCAGGCTCTGTCGAGGCTGTGAGTGACGCTCCATGGATGAAAGCTCTCTCTGTGGTCTTATCCCGTGCCCTGTTGGGGGTGGGGGAGCAGTGTGTGGTCAGTGGAGCCTGGACATTCCCATGACCGTGACCCCCACACTCCTCACCTGGCAGGCATCATCCGGGTGATCTAAGGCAATCTTTCTGCAGTGCTTTTAGGGACATTTCTCTGTGGCAAGCACTAGATAGAATTGGTAGTCTGTCCAGTTCTGTGTGCTGCCCCTGGCAGTGTGGTGTGGTGATGTTCTCAGGGTGGGCACACTTGCCAGTTGTGATGCCAGACTTTATAGAGAGGACAGTTCTCATGCATCTCTTGCTGCCTTTGATAACCTGCCTTGGGTGGAAGGTTTATTCATTCAAATAAGCCCTTCTTGGATCTATTTTCAACTCAGAGTAATGAGGTCTGCCAGCTTGTTAAAAGCATGAAGTCATGCTTTGATTTGTTGTAAATGTGTTTCTTTCAAGTTTAAAATGTAGTGGCCAATTCTGTGGCTCCATGACTTACCAGATATGTCTGTAATTGTTCTCCTGTACAACTGTGGGATCTTGGGTTGGACAGGACCTTAGAGATTGCCTAAGGAATCTCTTCTGCAGCCTCTTAGTGTATGTACAGTCTTTGAATCCTTGCTCGGCTGCCTCCAGTGGGGAGTTCACCACCTCCTTGGGCAGCCAATTCCACTGTTGGACACATCTGTGTATTAGAAACATTTTCTTAACTTTGAACCCTAAATAGGCTTTTAATAATTTTTGATTTTTCTAGCTTTGCTTTCTGTAAGTACCTAGAACAATCAAGGACAGTACTTTTGTTCAATTTTGAGGAGTTTTCAGGTTTTTTAATTTTGAGTTGGGAGGTTTAGTTATCATTAACAAACCTGAAAAACCATTGGTTTGGACCTTCTGTGTGCCCAGCAGAGCACTGTGTGAGATACTGGGCTGCTGGTTCTTCCCTGAAGAAGCTTATAGGACCCCATGTAGGTGGTGGTGCATGTAAGTCTGGAGATGCAATGGGTAAGACAAGGGGTGGAGGCTGGGTGGGGTCGGCACCATGGGGCTGCAGAGTGCTGAGAGGTGTGCCTGTGGAGCCTGGAGCTTGATCTCTCTTCTCTGATTAAATATGGCTAGTTCTTTCCACCTCTGTCCTGATTGCCGCTCCTTGGTAAGCCCGGTGGTCTGAAGGCAGCCACAGAATTTCTCATGGATCCTGCTTTCGAGGTTTTGTTTTAGGGTGGAGCTCTAACTTTCAGTTCTGTCCCTTTCAGTTCTGTCTCTCTGGTCACTTCCTGTTTCCTTCTTCTGACCTGGAGGTCTCTCCACAGAGGTGGAGACGATCTCTCAGTGAGGATCTCTTCTGCTGGCCTTTGCCAACCTTGGGCTTGAGCTAGGCCTTCTCTGTCAGCCCCCCTATAACTGGTAGGCTGGCCCTTTGGTGCCAGGCACATCCAGGGTGGTTTGACTTTTGTTTCCTTGATGGCTGAAGGCACAAGATCCTTCCCAGCAGCCTAGGCAACCCCTTAGCCTGGGGGCCAGCTCTTGCACACAAGGTCCATGCTGCTACTGGTCCCTGGTGGGCAGCTGGCCTTGTCCTGACTGAGCCCCAGCAGCTCTCGTTTTCTCTTGTTCTGTCCTTTCTCCAAGCTGCCTCTTATGGGAGTTATCACAACTTTCAGTTTAATTCAGTCGCTCAGTCGAGTCCGACTCTTTGCGACCCCATGAATTGCAGCACGCTAGACCTCCCTGTCATCACCAAACTCCCGGAGTTTACCCAAACTCATGTCCATCGAGTTGGTGATGCCATCCAGCCATCTCATCTTCTATCGTCCCCTTCTCCTCCTACCCCAATCCCTCCCAGCATCAGAGTCTTTTCCAATGAGTCAACTCTTTGCATGAGGTGGCCAAAGTATTGGAGTTTCAGCTTCAACATCAGTTGTTCCAATGAACACCCAGGACTGATCTCCTTTAGGATGGACTGGTTGGACCTCCTTGCAGTCCAAGGGACTCTCAAGAGTCTTCTCCAACACCACAGTTCAAAAGCATCAATTCTTCGGCACTCAGCTTTCTTCACAGTCCAACTCTCACATCCACACATGACCACTGGAAAAACCATAGCCTTGACTAGATGGACCTTTGTTGGCAAAGTAATGTCTCTGCTTTTCAATATGCTATCTAGGTTGCTCATAACTTTCCTTCCAAGGAGTAAGCGTCTTTTAATTTCATGGCTGCAATCACCATCTGCAGTGATTTTGGAGCCCAGAGAAATAAAGTCAGCCACTGTTTCCCCATCTATTTGCCATGAAGTGATGGGACCAGATGCCATGATCTTCGTTTTCTGAATGTTGAGCTTTAAGCCAACTTTTTCACTCTCCTCTTTAACTTTCATCAAGAGGATTTTTAGTTCCTCTTAACTTTCTGCCATAAAGGTGATGTCATCTGCATATCTGAGGTTATTGATATTTCTCCCGGCAATCTTGATTCCAGCTTGTGCTTCTTCCAGCCCAGCGTTTCTCATGATGTACTCTGCATATTAAGTTAAATAAGCAGGGTGACAATATACAGCCTTGATGTACTCCTTTTCCTGTTTGGAACCAGTCTGTTGTTCCGTGTCCAGTTCTAACTGTTGCTTCCTGACCTGCATACAGGTTTCTCAAGAGGCAGGTCAGGTAGTCTGGTATTCCCATCTCTTTCAGAATTTTCCAGTTTATTGTGATCCACATAGTCAAAGGCTTTGGCATAGTCAATAAAGCAGAAATAGATGTTTTCCTGGAACTCTCTTGCTTTTTCGATGATCCAGTGGATGTTGGCAATTTGATCTCTGGTTCCTCTGCCTTTTGTAAAACCAGCTTGAACATCTGGAAGTTCATGGTTCACGTATTGCTGAAGCCTGGCTTGGAGAATTTTGAGCATTACTTTACTAGCGTGTGAGATGAGTGCAATTGTGCGATAGTTTGAGCATTCTTTGGCATTGCCTTTCTTTGGGATTGGAATAAAAACTGACCTTTTCCAGTCCTGTGGCCACTGCTGAGTTTTCCAAATTTGCTGGCATATTGAGTGTAGCGCTTTCACAGAATCATCTTTTAGGATTTGAAATAGCTCAACTGGAATTCCGTCACCTCCACTAGCTTTGTTCGTAGTGATGCTTCCTAAGGCCCACTTGACTTCACATTCCAAGATGTCTGGCTCTAGGTGAGTAATCACACCATCGTGATTATCTGGGTCATGAAGATCTTTTTTGTACAGTTCTTCTGTGTATTCTTGCCACCTCTTCTTAATATCTTCTGCTTCTGTTAACTCTGCAAAAATTCATCCTGAACATCTTTTCTCCTGGTCTCCTTCTGTGCTTTTCTTTTCCCTTCTCTTAAGCCCTCTTAGCCCTTTGCACATTGGCCCCTACACTCCCAGCATTATTCACCTGCTTTGACTTTCTTCCCTTCGGTCACGTGGATGCCCTTCACCATCTAGGGTTTGGAGCAAGTCCCTTGTTGCTGTTAAGTTCTGGACACTGCTTTGATTCTCCGTCATTTACTTTATTTTTAAAAACTTTTAAATTTATTTTTAAATTTCAGCTTTGCTAAGGTATAATTAACAAAATTGAAATTACTTAAAGTGTGTCCTGTGATAATTTGATATACACATGCATGATGAAAGGGTCCCCTGCTTCCATCTAGTTCTTTAATGTATCCATTATCTCACATATTATTGAAGGGATTCAAGTTTTACTTTTTTGGTAAATTCCAATTATGTTAGGACTGTGTTTCAACAATAGTCATCATGTCATACATTAGATTGTACTCTGTTACCAGCCTCTCTCTATTTGTCCATCCCACAGCCTCTGGCAACCACTTTTCTACTCTGCTTCTATGAATTTGACTTTTTTTTTAGATTCCTCATGTAAGTGATAGCAGGCTTCCCTGGTGGCTCAGATGGCAGAGAATCTGCCTAGGAGACCCAGGTTCAATCCCTAGGTCGGGAAGATCCCCTGGAGAAGGAAATGGCACTCCAGTATTCTTGCCTGAGAAATCCCATGAACATAGAAGCCTGGTGGGCTACAGTCTGTGGGGTCGCAAAGACTCAGACACGACTGAGCAACTTATACACACACACATAAGTGATACCATGCAGTATTTGTCTTTGGCTTATTTCACTTAGCATAATCCCCTGGGGGCCACCCATGCTGTCACAAATGGAAGGGTTTCCTTCTTTCTCATGGCTGAATTATATTCTACTGTATATGTGGTTACTGTATATGTTGATCCATCTATCTATCTAGTCCCTAACTAAGCCAGTCCTTATGCAGAGCACTGTTGGCCTGGATGAAGGGAGACTATTTTCTCTAGCTCTCCTCTTCTTTTTAACCATTGAAAAATTGAAGTATAGTCAATTTACAATGTTACTTTCTACTGTATAGCCAAGTTATACCCATATATATATGTATATATATACATTCTTTTTCATAATGGTTTATCATAGGATATTTAATATAGAAGGTCCTTGTTGTTTATTTTTATATAGTAGTGTGTATATGTTAATTCCAAACCCCTAATTTATATCTCCTCCTGCCCCCTGCTATCCTCTTTAGTAATTAACCATAAGTTTGTTTTCTATGTCTGTGAGTCTGTTTTGTAAATAAGTTCATTTATATAATTTTCTTTGGATTTCACATATAAATGATATTATAGCATATTTGTCTTTCTCTTTCTGACTTACTTCACCTAATATGATAATCTCTGGGTCCATCCATGTTGCTGCAAAAGGCATTATTTCATTTCTTTTTTTAATAAGTGAGTAGTATTCTGTTGTATATCCTGGTGGCTCAGATGGTAAAGAATCTGCCTGCAGTACAGGAGACCTGAGTTCTTCCTGGGTCAGGAAGATTCCCTGGAGAAGGAAATGGCAACCCACTCCAGTGTTCTTGCCTAGAAAATCCCGTGGACAGAGAAGCCTGGCAGGCTACAGTCCATGGGGTCACAAAGAATCAGACTGAGCGACTAACACTAACTAACTATATATACACATCTTTATCCATTCATCTACTCATGGGCATTTTAGGTTGCTTCCATGTCTTGGCTATTGTATATACTGCTGCTATGAACATTGGGGTATACGTATCTTTTTGAATTAGAGTTTGCTCTGGATATATGCCCAGGGATTGCTGGATCATATGGTAACACTATTTTTAGTATGTTTTTTTAAGGAACCTCCATACTCTTCTCCATAGTGACTATACCAATTTACATTCCCACCAACAGGGTAGGAGGAGGGTTCCTTTTTCTCCACGTCCTCTCCAGCATTTATTATTTATAGACTCTTTAATGATGGCCATTCTAACTGTGTGAAGTGATACCGCACTGTAGTTTTGATTTGCATTTCTCTGATAATTAGCAATATTGAACATCTTTTCATGTGCCTGTTGGCCATCTGGATATCTTCTTTGGAAAAAAGTCTATTTAGGGCTTCTGCTCATTTTTTGATTGGACTTTTTTTTTTATATTAAGCTGGATGAACTGTTTGTATACCTTGGAAATTAATCTCTTTCAGTAGCATCATTTGCAAATATTTTCTCCCAGTCTGTAGACTGTCATTTTGTTTCCTCTTGATATTTCTTAAGCCCACCTGTGAGTACAGGTGTTCAGGCTGATGTGACTTTGGGGAGGACTGCTGTGCAGCACTCCCCATGTAGATCAGCCTAGAGCTTAAATTCATGACCAGGGACAGTACTTCCTGATGCCTCTCCAGTTCAGGTCATCTCAAAACGGGTACATGCTGAGCAGAAATGATTAAACAAGACTTTTTATTGATCTGGATGTTTATCCCTGGTGTCAGGACCCTGTATTTTTACCCCTGGTGATGGTTATAGGGAAGGATGCAGGAGCAAGTGCCTAAAGACTTACTTGCTAATATTCTTTTCTATCCTTCTCATCCCCAATCCACTGACTTCAGCATCTGGCATTCCAAACATCTCTGTTTACTCTCCCAGTGGTCTGGCTGAGGAGCATTTGGGCATTCCTGCTTCCAGAAACAGGACTTGCAGGTTGGTGGGGTGGGGTGGGCTGGGCTGGGGTATGGTAAGGGCATCAGCAGCAGACTCATGGGCTCCTCTTGACAGGAAACGAGGCACAGTGGGGACCAGAGGTGTGAGGGGTATTTCTAGTTCTTTCTGACCATCTGCTTTATTGTCCCACTTCTCCCGGCAGACCAGTGTCTTAGGTTTACCAGCAGCATCTCAGTTCCACTGTGACTTTGGTTGACGCCATGGTCACTCCTCTCTTACTTCCTGTGACTTTGGAGCTCAGATCCCCTTGTGTCTGTGGTCCCAGCCCAGATTTCTAGGGAAAGAATCCGATTGGCCCATCTTCGGCCAGGCATTCACCCCTGGGCCAAGGGGATGAGTTGTGGGCAGTGGGACTGTCTGGCGCAGTCACACTCTGGACCCCCCCATAGGAGGAGGGTAAGAGGGGAGGCAGGGCTTGGTGTTTCTGGTCTCTCATCTGGTGACGTTTCTTCTCCTTTGAGAGATCCGTTACTAATCCTTTTCAACTGGAACAAGTCACAGATTTTTTTCCCCCCACTGGGGTCATTATGCTATATCAGCATGACAATGAGAGACCAGGTGTGCAGGGTAAGGAGCTGACACAAAGCCTGTCAGGTGGAGTGTGGCCCACATGTCAACTGATTTTGTCTGTGAAGCTTCCAGCAGTTAAAATCCTGTGGCTGGTTATTCCTCACTAACATTTCTCCAGTTGGTGGATTAGTCAGCCCATTTCTTTCCACGTTCAGGATAAGAGAGATGATTGGTTTGGACCAAGAGCAGTTTGGTAATCGGGTTGGAAATAGACACCAGGCCTTGAAGGGACCATGAAAAGTCTGAAAATGGGCTTAAACCTTGATGTAGAAATCTAGCGTTTGGGGATTGACCCTAAGGTCAATAAAATATGATTACAAACATGTTCACTGCAGCATAATTTAGAATGTTGAAATATAGAATATTGAAAAGAATACAACAACCAAAATGTGCAACCTTGGGGGAACGATTAAGTAAACTTTGGTATATCTACTTGGTGGAATATTTATATCCTTGTCAGAAATGGCCTTTATGAAAGACGTAGAGTGATGCAGATAAATGTTTGTGATACCAAAGCCAGCATGCAAACTTGTTTTGACTAAGATCACTAAATAAATCACTCCAAAGGGTGCACAGGAAAATGACTACAAAATGCCAACAGGCGTTACCTCTGGGTGACTTTCTTCTTTATATTTCCCAGGTGTTCAATAAAAAGAGTACATATTTTAAAAAAATGTTTATTTATTTGGCTGCACTGGGTCCTAGCTGTGGTGTATGGGATCCTTTAGTTGAGGCAGTTTCCCGACCAGGGGTGGAATCTGGCCCCCTGCATCGTGAGCACCAAGTCCTAGCCACTGGATGCCCAGGGAAGTCCCAGAGTACATTATTTTATGACAGGAGATTTTCCCATTTTTGTATGCAGTGGAAAACCTCTGTTGTCTGAATTAAAGTCAACACTAGATAAATAATGTTGGGGCACTTCCTTGAACCCCGTTGAGCCTGAGGTTCTTCTACCAGATAATGTCTGCCTCACAGGCTGTTGTGGAGATTAAAGAGGGGTGTAACTTCCTCTCATATCAGGTGTAGGCTTGTAGCACATTGTAGGTGCTCAGAAAATCGGTGAATTTCCCTTTTATCGATGAAGCAGTGCAAGCTCAGAGGGTTTATGACTTGTTCAAGGAGTTGAGTCAAGTTTGAACCCTGCTGTGTCTGATGTCTAAGCTCATCCTTTCTCCTTATCCACCTACACCCTCTCTACCGCCTGCTATACTCACCCACCTGCTCATCCACCCATCCACCTGCTGATACCCCACCCACCTCTCATCTGATCATCTACCACAACCCTTCCAGCCTTCCTCTCTGTGCTCCCATTTACCCATCTACCAACCCATCTTCAATTCGACCATCTCTGCATCCTCTATCTCCTCCCACTGGTCCTCACATCTAACACCCTCCCACTCACCTATCCATCTGCCTGCCCATCCAGTCTTTCACTCATTTACCCACCAAACCCACCCATTCGCTCTGCACCTACCCATCTACCAACATAGCCATAAACCTACCACACACCCATCTATTCCCCCATGCCTCACCCACCCTCCCTTCTCCTCTCCTCACCACATCCAACTTCCCTCTCACCTTCCATCTACTGGCCCATCCACCCCCGACCCACCCACCCAACATTTACAGAGGACCTCTTATGGGCCAGGCACTGTGGTCAGTGCTGAGAACACTTGACGGCTGTGTGAGACAGCTGGGGTGGGGGAGGCTCTGTGCCTCCAGCGGTGAGGATTCCTCACTAGTGCTCTTTGAAAGTGGGCTGCATCCTCTGACCTGACAGCAGTTTGGTGTGTCATTGTGTGGTGGAGGGAGCAGATGCTTAACTGGCTGGACCTGTGTCTCCTGCCAGGAGTGGTTATACCCTGGTGGCAGGTTAACTAGATTTAAGATCAGCTTCCTCACCTGACAGCCACCATGCGAGTATGTGGCGATGTTGTTTCACAGATACACATAGGGGTTAAGGTTAGGGTTAGAGAGAGATTTGAACCTTCCTCCTTCTCTTATGGGGCTTCCCTGGTGTCTCAGTAGTAAAGCCTGCCAATACAGGAGACTCAGGTTCGATCCCTGGGTCAGGAAGATCCCCTGGAGAAGGAGATGGCAATCCCCTCCAGTATTCTTGCCTGGGAAATCTCATAGACAGAGGAGCCCCGTGGGCTACAGTCCATGGGGTTGCAAAGAGTTGGACAGGACTTAGCGACTAAACAACAATAACCTCTTAGAGCAGCAAAACCGAGTCTTCACCCACTTTGGATGGGGGAGCACCGTGTGTGTCAACTGCCTGTGAACTCCCAGATTTGGGATTTGGAGAGGAGTTGCTCCCGCTGCCTTGCCATCCCTCCTCTTGCGGGTTTCATCCCCATCCTCATTCAGAGGCCGCTCTGGAAACCCAGCTCCTCTGGGCTTCTTTTTAGCCTTGACAAGATTGACCTTTTGTGTCTCTGCTGGGCCCGGAGGGGGTGAGGGTGGGTGATTAAGGGCAGCCTTGGGTATTTATTTCCCCTTATTTATATCCCCGCCGTGAGGGCCAGGATAACTCATTACCAGGGCCGTGGTGGCTGGTGAGGCGCCTCTGTGATGTCCTGCCGGAGCCCTGTTGAAGAATGCCTGACCCCGCTGACCCCGTCTCGAGCTAGGTTTAATTAAACTGTCAGCACTGGTCAGAAGAACAAAGCCTCCCTCCCCGTCCTGGTCGCCAGCCCCCATCAGAGGCAGGGGGTATTCTCTGCTGAAATGAAGAACTGTTAAAAATGGATCTGTCTTGCCTCCGAGAGAAATTACCCGAAGCAGGAAGGTGACCTCGCTTTAGTGACACGCCCACTCCAGGCAGCAGATCTACAGGACTGAACCGGCCTCGGACCCTGAGCGTGAGGAACAGGGCTCCCTCCTGTCAGAGCTGCCTTAACACACCATCCCTCACCCCTAGACTCTCCCTTTCCCAGAAAGGAATTTCGTGAACTTTGTCTGTGAGATGTTAAGTCAGTGAGGTGTTTCTGGCACAGGTAGGAAGGTTTGGGGAAGTTCAGTTCAGTTCAGTCGCTCAGTCGTGTCCAACTCTTTGTGACCCCACGCCAGGCCTCCCTATCCATCACCAACTCCCAGAGTTGACTCAAACTCATGTCCATTGAGTAGGTGATGCCATCCAACCTTCTCATCCTCTGTTGTCCCCTTCTCCTCCCGCCTTCAATCATTCCTAGCATCAGGGTCTTTTCAAATGAGTCAGTTCTTTGCATCAGGTGGCCAAAGTATTGGAGTTTCAGCTTCAGCATCAGTCCTTCCAATAAATATTCAGGACTGATCTCCTTTAGGATGGACTGGTTGGATCTCCTTGCAGTCCAAGGGACTCTCAAGAGTCTTCTCCAACACCACAGTTCAAAAGCATCAATTCTTCGGTGGTCAGCTTTCTTTATAGCCCAACTCTCACATCCATACATGACTACTGGAAAAAACATAGCTTTAACTAGATGGACCTTTGTTGAAAGTGCTGCACTCAATATGCCAGCAAATTTGGAAAACTCAGCAGTGGCCACATGACTGGAAAAGGTCAGTTTTCATTCCAATCCCAATGAAAGACAATGCCAAAGAATGCTCAAACTACCATACAATTGCACTCATCTCACACACTATCAAAGTAATGCTCAAAATTCTCCAAGCCAGGCTTCAACAGTATGTGAACCGTGAACTTCCAGATGTTCAAGCTGGATTTGGAAAAGGCAGAGGAACCAGAGATCAAATTGCCAACATCCGTTGGGTCATCAAAAATGTTTGGGGAAGTTTGAGGTCAAATAAGGTTCTCTGGGAATTGCTTTCAGCCCCTTTAGTCCACTCATAGGGGACATGTAGGGTGTTGCTGAACTGATCTGATTGCAAAACTCTTCAAAGTTTTATTTTTAGGGAAAACCTAGATCTGTGAGTCTAGTGTCAGATAACTTGCTGAGGCCACAGTCAGTAAGGATCAGAGCTGAGATTTTTTTTAAATTTTTAATTGGAGGATAATTGTTGCACAATATTGTGTCGGCTTCTTCCCTACAACAGTGTGAATCAGCCATAAGTGTACTTATGTCCCCTCCGTCTTGAACCTCCCTTCAACTCCCACCCCTCCCGGCTGTCACAGAGCACCTCAGTTGAACTCCCTGTGTTACACAACAGCTTCCCAAGACCTATCTATTTTACATATGGTAATGTTTATGTTTCAGTGCTACTTTCTCAATTCATCTCCCTCTTCTCCTTTCCCTGCTGTATCCAAAGTTTGTTCTCTAGGTCTGCATCTCCATTCCTGCCCTGCAAATAGGGTCATCAGTACTATTTTTCTAGATTCCATATATATATATATATGTTAATATATGATTTTTGTTTTCCTCTTTCTGATTTACTTCATTCTGTATAACAGGCTCTAGGTTCATCCACCTCACTAGAACTGACTCAAATGTGTTCCTTTTTATGGCTGAGTAATATTCCATTGTATGTACCACAGCTTTATGCATTCATGTGTGTGTGGACATCTAGGTTGCTTCCATGTCCTAGCTATTGTAAACAGTGTTACAATGAACATTGACGTACAATGAGATATTGCCTCATACCATCATCAAAAAATCTACAAACAATAAATGCTGGAGATGGTGTGGAGAAAATGGAAACCTCTTGCACTGTTGGTGGGAATGTAAATTGATTCAGCCATGATGGAGAACAGTATGGAGATTCCTTTAAAAACTAGGAATAAAACTACCATATGACCCAGCAACCCACCACTGGGCATATATCCTGAGAAAACCATAATTGTAAAAGACAGAGCTGATGTTTGAAAACAGGTCCCCCTGATCCCAGACCCACATTCTTATCTCTAAAGCATCAGCACTTAAAATAGTGTGGGAATCAGCACTGCCATCAAAGACCCCAAGTTAATGGGTGTGGAAGGGCCCAAGGATCTGCATTATTGGTAAGTCTGGTCTCGTCCACACTTTGAGAAGCCTTGTTCCCCAGCATGCTTGCTGAGTCTTAGGTGGGGACCCCTTTTTGGGCAGAGCCCCTGTCTGCCTCTGCACGGGTTGGTTCTGGAGTGAGAGCCCCATGAACAAAGACCCTCCCAAGGGCAGATGCTTCACCTCTTGCTGCCATGCAGAGAGCGATTTGGGGATTATGAGTTGGCAATTAGGGAGCACTCTGGGCTCTCAAAGTGCTTTCCAATCATTAAATCTCTGCCTGCTGTCAAGGCTCAAGTGAAAATGCACACATCCCACTGGGCCGGCCCCGGAGCCTCTATCGAAGAGGGCGGCCAGCACGAGATTGGCGACCAGCACACCAGAGTGGCTGACACGGCCCAGCATGGATGTCCTCAGCACAGCCTCGGCCTCGGCCCCCAGCTCCCCTCACGGCCCCACCCACCCCCTACCCCCAACTGCCTCACAGCCATACTTCTGTGAGCCTTCACAAATAAGGATAGTCAGGGAATGCAGGGCCTGGGGCAGAGCTGGAGGCAAGAGCTGTGGATAGGTCGTCCTTAGGGATTACATCCTGCTGGGGACCTTTTAGAGGGGCTCAAAGGAATAAAAAGCAGCCAGTTCTCTCCTATAGCTTGATAAAATCGGTAAGGAATAAACAATTCATAAGCACTGAGAAGAGGGGAGTGCACACAGGAGGGGGCTCTTATGAATAACTTCTAGGGGTGTGGGGATTTTTAAAAAACCATCTCAAACATTATATAAATAATTCTGTGATATTGATCATTTGGAAAATAGAGAAAAGCAAAGAAAGATAAGAGATAAGAGATTTATTTTTTTTTCCAGTTAAACAAGGCATTTAAAAATGCTTGAGCCATCATTCCAATATTTTTTTTAAAGAGAGTTGAATACCATTGGTTAAGCACTTATGTGCCAAATTATTTCTGGGCATTTTCTCTTTTTCATTGTTGCAGTCCTAAGCGATGATTATCCCCATTTTACAGTTGAGAATTGAGGCATGGTTGAGTTAAGTAAATCGGTCACATAGCTAGTTGTTACCCACTATGCTGTACTGCCTTTTGTAATAGAAAATTTTAGAAAACAGAGGAACAGAAAGAAAAGAGAGATCACTCAGGAGTCTTTTGGGGAAGTAGGTTTAAAGTCAGGTGTTGAAGGCTGTGGCAGACATAGGTGGGTGGAGGGGGTGCAGTTGCCCCCCAGCAGGGACCCCGCAATTGTAGTGTGTTTTGTGGATGTCGGCCTGGGAGGAGGTTGCAGATGCGCTGTGTCTTTTAGAATGAGGAGTCTGGAATGAGTGAGAGCCAGAGGACCACAGAGGCTCTCCTCTCCTCCTCTACTGTCTGCACCGGAGCACAAGGGACAGATGGGCCCACATTGCTCCCTTAGTTTGTCTGAAATGCTACCTCCCTGTCACAGTGCTTCCCTCCCCAGGCAAAATTGACTGTTGCCTCTTAATGCCCCCTTTTTCCCCCTTTATAACATTTTTGGTTTTTTGCAGTGAAATATATACAACTTAATACTTACCATTTTGGTACTTCTCAGGCGGTGCCAGTGGTAAAGAATCTGCCTGTCAACACACCAGACGTGAGAGACTCGGGTTCAATCCCTGAGTTGGGAAGATCCCCTGGAGAAGGAAATGGCAATCCACTCCAGTATTCTTGCCTAGGAAATCCCATGGGCAGAGGAACCTGGCAGGCTATGGTCCACAGGGTTGCAGAGAATTGGACAAGACTGAGCACACTCACGCATACATATAGTACCTACAATTTTAACCATTTGCAAGTGTACAGTTTAGTGACACTAACTACATTCACAATGCTGGGTAACTACCACTATCTATACCCAAAGCTTCTCACCATCCCCAATAGAAACTCTGTACCTATTAAATAGTAGCTCCCCTTTTCTCCCTCTCCCCATAGTCCTGGTAACCTCTAGTCTACCTTCTGTCTCGTTGAATTTGCCTATTCTAATTTGCCTCATGTAAGTGAAGATATTACTTTGCCAACAAAGGTGCATCTAATCAAAGGTTTGGTTTTTCCAGTAGTCATGTATGGATGTGAGAGTTGGACAATAAAGAAAGCTGAGTGCTGAAGAATTGATGTTTTTGAACTGTGGTGTTGGAGAAGACTCCTGAGAGTCACTTGGAGTGCAAGGAGATCCAACCAGTCCATCCTAAAGGAGATCAGTCCTGAATATTCATTGGAAGGACTGATGCTGAAGCAGAAACTCCAATACTTTGGCCACCTGATGCGAAGAACTGACTCATCTGAAAAGACTCTGATGCTGGAAATGATTGAAGGCGGGAGGAGAAGGGGACGACAGAGGATGAGAAGGTTGGATGGCATCACTGACTCAATGGACATGAGTTTGAGTCAACTCTGGGAGTTGATGATGGACAGGGAGGTCTGGCATGCTGCTGTCCATGGGGTCACAAAGAGTCGGACACGACTGAGCGACTGAACTGAACTGAAGTGGAATCATACAGTATTTGCCATTGTGACTGGCTTATTTCACTTCAGTTCAGTTCAGTTCCTCAATCGTGTCCAACTCTTTGCGACCCCATGGACCGCAGCATGCCAGACCTCCCTGTCCGTCACCAACTCCCAGAGTCTACTCAAACTCATGTCCATTGAGTCGGTGATGCCATCCAGCCATCTCATCCTCTGTCGTCCCCTTCTCCTCCTGCCCCCAATCTCTCCCAGCATCAGAGTCTTTTCCAATGAGTCAACTCTTTGCATGAGGTGGCCAAAGTATTGGAGTTTCAGCTTTAGCGTCAGTCCTTCCAATGAACACCTAGGACTGATCTCCTTTAGGATGGACTGGTTGGACCTCCTTGCAGTCCAAGGGACTCTCAAGAGTCTTCTCCAACACCACAGTTCAAAAGCATCAATTCTTTGGCACTCAGCTTTCTTCACAGTCCATCTCTCATATCCATACATGACCACAGGAAAAACCATAGCCTTGACTAGACAGAACTTTGATGGCAAAGTAATGTCTCTGCTTTTGAATATGCTATCTAGGTTGCTCATAACTTAACTTCCAAGGAGTAAGCATCTTTTAATTTCATGGCTTCAGTTACCATCTGCAGTGATTTTGGAGCCCCAAAAAATAAAGTCTGACACTGTTTCCGTTGTTTTCCCATCTATTTGCCATGAAGTGATGGGACCAGATGCCATGATCTTCGTTTTCTGAATGTTGAGCTTTAAGCCAACTTTTTCACTCTCTACTTTCACTTTCATCAAGAGGCTGTTTAGTTCCTCTTCACTTTCTGCCGTAAGGGTGGTGTCATCTGCATATCTGAGGTTATTGATATTTCTCCCAGCAATCTTGATTCCAGCTTGTGCTTCTTCCAGTCCAGCGTTTCTCATGATGTACTCTGCATATAAGTTAAATAAGCAGGGTGACAATATACAGCCTTGACGTACTCCTTTTCCTATTTGGAACCAGTCTGTTGTTCCATGTCCAGTTCTAACTGTTGCTTCCTGACCTGCATACAGATTTCTCAAGAGGCAGGTCAGGTGGTCTGGTATTCCCATCTCTTTCAGCCACTATGAATATGGGTGTGCAAATATCTCCTTAAGAGCCTGCTTTCAGTTCTTTAGGCTATATGACCAGAAGTGGGATTGTTGGATCATATAGTAGTTCTAGTTTTAAATTTTTGAGGACTCAGCATACTCTTCCATGGTGGTTGCACCATCTCACCAACTCTTGCTATTTTCTGTTGTTTTTGATGACAGCCATCCTAATGGGTGTGAGGTGACATGGCACTGTGACTTTGATTGCATTTTCTGATGATTAGTGATGTCAGGCATCTTTTCATATGCTTTTTGGCCATTTATATATCGTCTTTGGAAAAATGCCCAAAGCTTTTGGGCAATTTCTTTTGTCCATTTTTAAATTAGGTTTTTTTTCCTTTTTTTTTTTTTTGGTTGTTGCTGTTATTGAGTTGTAGGAGTTCTTTAAACATTCTAAGTATTAACTGTTTATCAAATATATTATCTTGAATATTTTCTCCCATTCCACAGTTTGCCTTTTCATTCTATTGACTGTCTTTTTTTTTTTTTTGCTGCCTTACTCTGGCATGCAGGATCTTAGTTCCCCAGTCAGGGATCAGACCCGTGCCCCCTGCAGTGGAAGTGCAGAGTCTTAACCACTGGACCACCAGGGAAGTCCCTGATGTGTCTTTTGATGCTCAGACGTTTAAAAGTTTGGTATACTCCCATTTGTCTATTTTTGCTTTTCTTGCCTATGTCATACCCAAGAAATCATTGCCAAGCCCAATTTCATGAAGCTTTCTCCATATGTTTTCTTCCAGGACTTTTATAGTTTTGGTCTTATGTTAGGTCTTTGATCTATTTTGAGCTAATTTTAAAATATGGTGTGAGATGAGGGTTCAATATCATTCTTTTGCGTGTGGATGTCCCGTGTTCTGGACCTCAGTTGTTGAAGAGACTGTCCTTTTATTAATAACATTAGATGGTCTTGGCACCTTTGTCAAAGATCTTTTGACCACGTAAGGGTTTATTCTTGACCTTTCTGTTCTATTCTCTTGGTCCTTTTGTCTGTCTTTATCTTAGTACCACACTCTTTTGATTACTGTATCTTTTTTTTTTCTTCTAATTTTTGACTGTGCCTTGTGGCATGTGGGATCCTAGTTCCCCAACTAGGGATCGAACCCACATCCCCTACAGTGAAAGGGTGGTGTCTTGATCAGTGGACTTCAGTGTACTCACTGGACTCTTGATCACTGGAAGTGGTTACTTTATCTTTTAAATATGTTTTGAAATCAAGGCATGTAAGTCCTCTAACTTTGCTCTTCTTTTTCCAAATTGTTTTGGCTATTTGGGCCCAGTGATGGCTTGCTTGGAATCACAAGGAACTTGTCACAGAGAGGGTATGGGAGCTTCGAGCTTTAGATCCAGGTAGGGAGAAGGCAGTGGCACCCCACTTCAGTACTCTTGCCTGGAAAATCCCATGGATGGAGGAGCCTGGTGGGCTGCAGTCCACGGGGTCACGAAGAGTCAGGCACGACTGATCGACTTCACTTTCACTTTTCACTTTCATGCATTGGAGAAGGAAATGGCAACCCACTCCAGTGTTCTTGCCTGGAGAATCCCAGGGACGGGGGAGCCTGGTGGGCTGCCGTCTATGTGGTTGCACAGAGTCGGACACGACTGACGCGACTTAGCAGCAGCAGCAGCAGGGTAAAAGTAATCTACTCCAGCCTTTACTTAAACACATTGGTGAAGGGGAGTGCTCTATTTCACAAGACAGCTAGTCTTGGTGAATCATTAGGAATCCTTGTGCTCACCTTGACCTGTTTTCCTGGCACGTTTGCCCAGTGATCTTTCTGTGCTCTCTAGAGTTATACTCAGAGCAAAAATGCGAGCCAAGGGTCAGCTCTTTAATTGGCCATTATCTTGGCAGATTTTTCAAGGGAACAGTCATGTTTCTAGGACAGATCAATGAGAATTGTTTGTAAGAGGGCTGAAGCTTTCTGTAAGTGACTGTCATTGTACAGATTCTTTCCAAAGTTTGGAACTATCCCCAGAAACTCTGTGGTCTCCCTTGTTCTGTTTCATTTATGGGCATCTTTGTGAAGGAGTTCCCTGAGAGCTCCTTGCCTTTTCAGGTCTGTTGGTGGGGGAGAGGGGAGCCTACTCCTGAGGCTCCCTGGAGGAAGCTGCATGGTTTGACTAAGTAGGATCCTTCAGCCAGGGGACAGTTTTCCATCTTCTTTCTAGGAACCCAGCCTTTACCAGACTTTCCTGTCTATAAGCAGGATGGAGCAGTAAGGATGTAGGTATGGTGGATAGCCAGGGTGAGAGCTGTCTGAGGGGTCTCAGCTGGGGACTTTTTGGCAGAGTGTGATAGAAATGAGCACTGAACTGGGAGCCAGGAGGCTTGTGTTCTAGATCTGGCTCTGTCCCGTCCTTATCTGGCTCTGACACCTTAGACAAGTCATTAGTATCTCTGGACCCTGCTCTATCATTCTTATTAGTGGATTGGGTGAGCATACAAAAAAGATGCTCAATAGATTCACAAGTGGCTCAGAGCTGCAAGGGATGGCCGTTATACCCAAGATGATAGAAGTAAGACTGAAAAAGAGCTCCGTGAACTAGGTGGGAATCAATGAGGTGAAATGAAATGCTGATAAACATGAAGATGACTGTTAAAGCATTGAAGAGGGGTGAGGGGACCTGACTAAGCAGCCCTTGTTATGAAAAGGGGCTGTGATTTCAAGCTGAGCATCAGTCAGGAGTGCGGTAAGGTGGCTAAAAGAGTGAATGCAGTCTTAGGTTGAACTAATAGAGGCAAAACACCCTCTTCAGGGGAGGGGATAGGCCTGTTTTAATCTATGCTGATTTAAGTGCATCCAGAGAACAGCGTTCATAACTAAGATTTGGATTTTGTGTAAAATTGTGTATTTATTTATTTATTTGTGTTTTATTGTGGGAGGCTGCAGGGAGAACACGAGATATATTCTGGAGGAGGGGGCTGTCATCAAGGGTCATCCGGAAACTGTTACACATGAGATAGAGTCTAGGGACCGGGGCTGTTTGGTGTGATGAAGACAAATATAGATGAATCCTGAGAGTCATTTAAAAATCGACATGACAGACTGTCATGAGGACAAGGGACCGATTTGTTCCAGAAGCATGACTTTCAGAAGTGGTCACCTAGTAGGAAGAAGTGGGTTTTGTTCTGTATCGGGCAGCCTTCCTAAAGAGTGGGCTGCCAGGAGGTGGGCTGCTCGGCCTGTTGCCTCCTTCCCTGAGAGTTCCAGAAGGGGCTGAGTCCACGCCTGCCAGGACAGGACAGCATGCCTGAGACTCTGGGGCGCCCGGCTGTGAAGGCCTTGGGCTGCTTTTAGACGCAGAGCAGTCTAACCAGGGACACCTGAATGACTCGCGAGCAGGAGAGAGGCCTGGTTCTGATGGCGTTTGCTTGCAGACGCATGGAATTGGCAGATGGTGGGAGCCTGAGAGGCCCCTCACCTGAACCTCAGTGTTGGAAGCCATGCGTTATAGCTAAGTGCTTCCAGCGAATTGTGTAACGAAATGTTTACCAGACCCCAGATTCTGGCCCATGTTTTGGAATCAAATTTGGAACAATAAAAATCAATGAGTTAGCTATGGAGATGGTGTCGGGTCTATAAGAAGACACAAAAGGTTTGTCTTCAGGAAGAGTCTGCTTCCGGAGATGCTCAGAGGAACCGCTATCCTGGGTGCCCCCTGGATCCCTCGAGCAACGACTCATTTCCCCTTTGGAGTCCACACGACGTCTCTGGAACCCTGGTGTTTGCACCCCTCTGCTCCTTCAACAAAGGCCCTTCTGTCGGCAGATTTCAGAGGCCAAGCAGGGAAGGGTCAGGAAAGGAAAGTATTGACTGAATACCAATAAGGAGGGGAAGTGTGTTCGTGGAAGATGAGGGGCGCCAGGCAACTCAGGGGCCCACTCGTGCTGTGCAAACAGAGCAGAGAATGCCTTTTGGCGGGTTTGTTTTACTAAAGGCTCTGGGGCCTAGGGGAGGCCAGCGAGGGGGGACAGGAGAGAGGGAGGAACTATTTCACAATGTGGAGTTTAAGCTCAGCCCCTTGCTTGGGAAGGGGCTGCCTCAGCGCTGCGGGGTAACAAAGAGGCAGTGTGGGCTGGTGACAGTTAGGGGAAAGCACATGGCAACCAATGGGATAGTAATGGCTGGGGAGGTAACCTGGGAAAAGCTGGTGCAAGGAAAGCTGGCACATAAATTCCAGTGGCATGACATCCCCCTTGGCAGGGGGACAGCGGCCACTCCATCACCTCCCCAAAGCCAGCGCCAGAGATGTTCCCACTCTCAAGAAATGAGGCCGGGGTGAGGGATGGCTGGAAGGGTAAAAGCCACGCTGGGGTTCCGTTGCCCTGCAGGGCCCCGGAAAGGGTGGAGAGGAAGAGGAGAGCATTTCTCTGCAGAAGCCAGAGCCTGAGGCTGAGTGCCAGGAACGAGGGTAGAGAAGGTTCCCATCACTGCCACATAGTGGAGGACGCTGAGACCCGGGGTTGGTACCCTGGGGCCCTCACCTCTGAGAGACTTGGCACCCAGGCTGATTCCCGGGAGTCCTCAGCTGACCAGTGGGAGCCAAAGGCCTCATGCCCCATAAGTACACAGATACCGACTCACCATTCCAATGGGAACTCTGCCCACCTTTTCTCAGAGAATCCTTGAACATGTCAGCTCTCAAAGGAGACAGTGTTTATCACCTGGAGTCTTTTGGAGGAAGCCACTTAGCAGTTGGTATTTGGACTTTCATGACTTCTACAAGGTTCCCCCAAACAACCAGGGGTACCCCAGAGTCCAGAACAGTGGTTTGTGGGTAGAGATTTTAGTTTTCTGTCACAGACCAACTGTTTTTGATCATGTCAGTACTCTTGCCTTAGAAAACAGAACAGCCAAGTGACTTTTTATCTGTGTGTGTGTGGCCAGCTCTCCTCTTCATAATCTTTAGGGACCATTTAGGGAAGAAGAGGAAGGGGGCACATCTGTCCACAGTGGGAGGTCTGGAGCGTTACTAAAGGGCGCCTCGTCAGGTGGGGACACAGTGAGAGCATCTCCAGGGTCTGTACTATGGGGCCCTCACCTGTGAGAGGCTCTGCACCCAGGCTGTGGGTGAGAATCCTTAGTGTGATTCCTGGTTGATGTTTGGAAAGCAGCAGCTGGTCTCAGGCTCCCGAGGACTTGCAGGACACACAGTTCCGTGGTGAGTGTCCCTCCTGAAGGACATGGTGATTCTGGAGATGGCCCCTCACCTTGCTGCCTTGCTGATAGGCAGCCCCCTTTCCCAGCTTCCCTGATAGCTCAGTTGGTAAAGAATCCACCTGCAATGCAGGAGACCTGGGTTCAATCCCTGGGTTGGGAAGATCCCCTGGAGAAGGGAAAGGCAACCCACCCCAGCATCCTGGCCTGGAGAATTTCATGGACTGTATCGTCCATGGGATCGCAAAGAGTCAGACACGACTGAGCGACTTTCACTTTCCCAGCTTGGGTTTGGCTTCCCCCTCTGGATGAATGGATGGATAGATTCATTCACCTAACCAACTTATTACAAGCCTACCGTGATTTGGGGTGTGGGGAATATCGGATGAATTAGATTATGGTCTCGGGCTTGGCAGGACTGTTGACTGGTGTTCTTGTGGTTGCTGATTTTATAAGTACGTGGCGGGTATAAGCCATAAGAATTTGATGGATGGTGGGTAGCCTGGCTTTTCCCCTCATAGAGCCCCTCACAGTGAAATGAGAAAAAAAAGCTTCACAGGGATAAACACACATGTGTCAATTACAGTGTTCAAACAAGAAACTTCCATGCTTCTGTGTCAGATATATGGAAATGTGGTTGTCACACCTGGGCATCCAAATATCTTATTCTTCTGAGGCAACTGGAAAAAACAAACCCGTTTCCTATAAGTCATCAGCTCCATTGGTAGGAAAGAGAGGACCAAAAATCACTTTTGACAGGTCCTTACAGTAAACTGTGTGAGCAAAGGCTGGAGCACATGATTTTTAATAGCATCTTTCACAGCCAGCTGGAGATGGCATGAGACCTCACTTGTCCCTAAGGGAAAGCTGTGGACAACTGGTCATTTGAACATTGACCACAGACTGAAAATGGCTCTGTTCCCTGGGCTCCCAGCAGGAGTGCGTCGCTTGCTGATAAGCGCCATCTGTTGGTGGTGGAGGTACAAGCAGGTGCGGGAGTCCCAGAGATCGTGACTTGGGGAAGCCATGGGGCACTTTCCGTTTGAACTTTCTACATATAATCTGCTGCTGCCAAAATAACCAGAGTTGAGGATTAGGCATAACACGGAAGTTAAGAGTTTGGACTCAGGAATTCAACAGCTTTGCTGCTTATTACCTGGTTGACCCAGGCAAGTTGCTTCATCTTGCTTAGACTGTTTTCTCATCTGGAAAAAGAACATAATAAAGACCTAGCCAAGACTGTTGAGCAGGGATAAAATAAAGTGATGCCAGTGACAGGGTCTGGGATTCCAGCCCACATTCTGCATGTGGTAAATCAGCAAGGAATGCTAAGCCTGTGTTTTTCTTGATAGGTAAATCCTAGTCTTCCTAACAGTAGGAAATGAAGGACATAAGAAAACGGTTACATTTCCATTGTTATCAACCAGCATCTTATCCTCATTTCTCTGCTTAGAATGTATGAGAGCAAAATTTTCCAAAGGTGTTTTTTGATGATTTCTAGTTTTTTTCATTTGTTTTGAACAAAGATAATTGATTGAGATTCTCAACCAAATGTGGTTGAGATTCTGAAGATTATGTCTAGATTCTGGAAATTCTCTCTCGAGCAAGAAAGAAATGGGTCATGAAGATGACGCCTCTTTTCAAAGTGCATCCATTAACACCTACTGTTTTCTGATGGACAGGCTCTGTGGAGAATTTCCTCGATTATTCAGGAAGAGAAAAACATTATTTTTCAAGAAATAAAAATGCAATTTTTTTTAAGTGCTGACCAAGGGGCTGGCGCTAAATTGGCAGAAGGATTCCTTTGTCTCTTATTTGACTTTGCCGGGCATCCACTTGGTTCAGGTTAGAAGGATGCTGGCCTTCACAGTTCATTTAACTCCAAGAGCATCCGGCTTTGTTGAAGTGTAGGCATTGATAGTCATCTGTTTTGACTCTAACAGGGAGGACTTGGCCCTGTTCAATCTGTGCCCGTTCCCCATTATTAGTATCGGCTCACACTCAGAAAGGAGGGGGATGAGATGCCTCCCTGTGATGTAGCTGCTGCCCCCAGGCGTGTCACACCATGCCCTGAGGAGGTCATGTTGCCTCTTACACACCAAGAATAGGGCCCCTAGATCTTCCAAGCTCTCAGATTAGGGCTTCATTCACATGGGAGCATCACTTCTTTCCTTATGCTCTTTTCGAAGTTTTAGCAGCCCTTCAGGGTAAGCAAATCATGCCCGCCAGCACTCTGTAAAAAGCCTGGCAGAAATGGTTCTCATTTTCATTTAACTAGAAGGGTTGTTTATTCAAAATATGGTTTTATTGGTGTGTCTACATTCTTTACCACCATTGCCAAGTGCAGAAGCTGACACATTAGGATAGCCAGCCCTAGCATTGCAGTCCAATATTAAATTCCATAGTCACCCAAAGAACCCCAGAAATTCAGGACCTTACTTGGGTCTGGAGGGGCCTCGCCAGCCATCATCGCTTCTTGCCTCTTCCAGGGCATGGCATGTCAGCTCATGGTTGTTTTTCTTAAGGGCAGGCAAAATAGGATTCTATCTTATAATGCCCAAGGGAAACATTTTGAGCTGAAAAAATGGTCCCCACACCATTGCTATGTTTGGAAACAGGAGGCAGGGCGCATCAGTGGTATTTAAACACCTTCTGCAGTCTTCCCTTTGCTTGGACGATCAGCTGCTCTGGGGAGAGAGCCTGTCAATGTGAGACCTGGAGCACAGCATCCAGCGAGAGCTGCCAAGAGGCTGGAGACCCTCCTGAGCTAAGGTACTAATTGCATCCCACCTGGACTGAACTCTTCCTCAGGTTTCAGGTTTGCGGCCTCTGCCTCCCAAGGCCTTACTGCTGCCTAGCAAGAAACCACTGCCACCTGGGCATCCTCACTTGCTCCCGTTCCCGGGGCATAAACCTCACCCCATCCCCTTGCTGATTCCAGGTTGCCATGGGTTCTCAGCTTCTCTGTCTCCACCTCCTAAGGGAAGCCCATGTTTCAGCCTGGGCTTCCCAGGTGGCCCTAGTGGTAAAGAACCTGTCTGCCAGTGCAGAAAACAAAAGAAACCTGAGTTCGATCCCTGGATCGGGAAGATTCCCTGACATAGGAAATGGCAACCCACTCCAGTATTCTTGCCTGGGAAATCCCATGAACAGAGGAGCCTGGTGGGCTACAATCCATAGGGTCATAAAGAGGCGGACATGACTGAAGGGACTTAACACTAACACCAAATTTCTATGCCTACCTCAGTCCAGTTTGTGGGTGAGAAGAAAACGACGTGGTCTCAACTTCCATTGCTGGTAGGTCATGGTTGAGGGTGGGAGTCACCACGAGTTAGAGTTTTATTCAAAACTTCAGGCACCGACGGTGCATTGCCCTGTGTCATGAAGGGCAGTCAAAGCAGGAAGGGAAGGACGCGGCTCCGGGAGTCCAGCACAGGCCCTGGCGCCCGGTGGGGCAAGGCTGGAGGGAAGGTCAGGAAGCCACCAGTGCCGGGATGCTGGAGCCCAGCTCTCTGCCCTCCGGCTTGCCGGAGTGGCTCTGCCTGACTCGGTGCCCGTCCAGGCTCAGAAGGTCACAGCTGTGACACCTGAGGTCTTGTCCAACTTCACCAGCACTGCAGGTAGCCCGCAACCCTCCTGCTCTGCGACAGTCTGGGTTGTGGAGGCTTCAGCCCAGAGCATTTCTGTTGCTCCCTTCTGCCTGTGACCGTGATTTGGAGAGGGGCTCGCTTCTCTGGACCAGGCGCCCTCTGTCCCGCTAACCTGTGCTCTGGGCTCCTGCCTCTGCTCCTGGGACATGGTGGGCAACGTGATGGTTGAGCTCTGTGTTCCTGGCTGCCTCTGGGTTCCAGAGGAGACATTACCCCTTGGTGATGGTGTGACCTTGACTCTCCTGACTCCGGTATCCCATCTTTCAAATCGGAGTCACTCGTTTCCTCCCTTCCTCTCCTCCTGGGGATGGGAGACAACACGGAGTCCCCAGAGCTAAAGCAAAAAGGCTGGAGAAGAAGAGCCATTTCTTCACCTTTCTTCAAAATCCACTTGCTTGATGTTGCGGGAGATGCCTTGTGGTTTTAGCCAGAAGGAATTTTTTAGATGAGCAGGACCTGAGTGAATTATAAAAGAGCCATCCCCTTTCCCTAGCATGTAGACAAGAGTTATCTCAGAGAAGCAACCTTACAACAGGAGAATTCACTGTAGAGTTCCTGGTTTTGAGAGGTTTTTGAGATCCTCCTGGGAGCCTGCTGTGTCTGTGGGGAGCCAGAGGCAGTGATTCTGCACTCAGGAAGTTCAGGCCTCCTGAATGTCTGTGGTTTCAGGGTGTATGATGAAGGGCACAGGTCAGCCCAGGGACCTGCCTAGTCTCTTTCTGGTCCCTGAGCTTCTCTGCTTCCACTGGGAAATAGGTAACACTCTGTACCCCAGAACGTGGCCTTGATAACAGCTGCTGTGTATTGAGCACCTGCTGTGTACATCACATGAGCTCTAGCTAATCCTCCCAGTGTCCTTTGAGGGTGCTCAAAGGGGAAAGTGAATGTCACTTCTTCAGGCAGAAGTGACACTGGGGGCCATCAGAACAGAAGTCTGAACGCTGTAAGTCAGCATAGGGGACATAGAGTGAAGGGCTGCCGAGGGGAAGGAGGGGCAGCGGGTCTGCTTAAAGGGGGTTTTTGTTCTATTAAGAGGCGGCTCATAAAGCCCCAGGTTGGGGAGCTCCAGGCACTGGGAGACTTCCTGCAGCCTAGGGTATCGTGGGGAGCTGGGCACAGTAGGCTCCCGACGCCCTCACGGCTTGAATTTCCCTCCAGACGCTGCCTGTGGTGGAGGAGAGTTCCCCATCACACCCAGGGGCGCAGAGAAGAAAGGCTCCCCTTTCCCAAACTGTGTGTGCTTTTCCCAGGGGCCATTGTTCCTGGTTGCCAGGAAACTGAAGCCTTCAGGTGTCACCCGGGAGACTGGGGCCTGGGTATTCGGGTTTAGGTCAGGCACAATGACGCCTGCAGAATGAAATGGCAGCCCCAGGACCTCCTCAGTCGTTTGTCACGCAACTGTGGCTCCCAATGACAGTGGAGACGCAGGGCCTTGGAGGGAGGAGTTGGGTGGACAGGACAGGGCAAGGGGCATTCGATGGTGCCGGCTAATGGTCGCCCCACCAGAGCAGAGGCAACACACCCCTTTGGGGAGAGGAAGTGAGACTGCCACAGCCTCTTGGGGATGTCAGAAGGCCTGTGATGGGCCTGACCAAGGTTCAGGGCTGCCTTCTGGGAGCTGGGGGCCTCCCAGGCTTGATGGAGCTATGATGTTCCAGGAAGTACTCAACGAACTTGGAGGGACGTCTGCTTCGCTTCCAGACCAGACAGCCCAAGGGCATGGTCAGAGCAAAGAGACTGTCCACATTGAGCACAGCGAGGACACAAAGCTGTTCAAAGTGATGGCAAGTCAGAGTGACCCAGGGGACCCAGCAGCCAGGAAGCTTGAGGACAGAGTGGGGGTGTCACCGTGTAGTAGCTTTGTGATGTATCCAGATCTTTCCTTCCCCAAACCTTGAAGCACAGCTTCTCATAAACGCAATTTACTGAATAGAGATGAAATAGAGTGTGTGTAATCTACTTCAAAATCGTCCTCCCCCACTTTCAGTTGATTGTATTTTTTAGATTTTTAATTGTGGTACAATCTATATAAGACGCAACTTACCATCTGAACCATTTTTAAGCGAACAGTTCACTAATATTAAGTATAGTCACATTATTTTGCAGCGCATCTCCAGAATTTTTTCATTTCACAAGACAGAAACTCTGTACCCCTTAAGCAACTCCCCATTCTCTTCTGCCCCACTCCCTAGCAACTACCACTCTATTGTCTATCTTTATGAAATTGACTACCCTGAGTACCTATAAGTGGAATCACGCAGTATTTGTTCTTTTGTGACTGGCTTATTTCACTTGGTAGAATGTCCTCAAGGTTCATCCATGTTGTAGCTTGTGTCAGAATTTCCTTCCTTTTTAAGCAGAATAATACCCTATTGTGTGTCTGTACCCCCTTCTGTTTATCCATTCATCCTTGGATGGGTTGCTTCCACCTTTTGACTATTGTGAGTAATGCTGCTATGAACGTGCCTGTCCCCATTCCAATTTCCTGTGTGACCTGCAGACGTCAACTGGGGACTGTTTGTCTTGCTCCTCATCCAAACGCTCAAGGCCTTCCGGAAGTGGGACTGTCAGTGACTTATTTCATGCCCATTGTGGTGCTCATCTTTCCTGCTGCTTAACAATGTGGCCTTTCTCCCTCACGAGGAAGATCTTAATTCGGGCAGGGAAGGGGTGGGCTGGGAGCTGGGAGTACTGGCCCAGTCGATGCTGGGGATGTAGTTGGATTGACAAGGTACAGCATCTCAGAGGCACGGGCCTCTCCAGCATATTCTGGTGGGTTCTGGAGAGCCCAGTGGTAGCTGGACTCCCATTAAGTAGGGGAGTGCACAGTGAAAAGTTGGGGTGTGTGGCCCTTGGAAATACAATGAGTGGGCGTTTGTCATTTTAGGTTCTGTCCAGTTGTGGTTTGGAGTTTAAAGAGAGTACCCGGAACTGGGACAGGGGAGAGGGGTTGTGGCCTGGATTTGTAGCCTGGGGTTTGTAGCCAGGGGTGGGAGCCAAGGTGGAGTGGGTAGTCTTTCTCTTCTGCACGGGATCTTCCCAACCCAGGGATTGAACCCAGGTCTCCCACATTGCAGGGGGATTCTTCACCAGCTGAGCCACAAAGAAGGCCCAAGGTGGAGTTCTGATGGACAGAATTTGGGTCCAAGGTTTTGGCTATGGATCTGTGGCACGGGTGCCTATTATATGGCCTGAGGCTCAGGGAACCACGGGGACTCCCAGGGGTCTGGTCTGGGCTAGGAAATGTAGGGGTCAGTTCTGGGACTCCTCAGAGGGCAGCAAACCAAGGCATGCTATCACTGTAAATTCTTTCACCGTGAGGAGGAAGAGGGGGCTGATACTGCTGGGGCATCTCGGGTCAGCTTAGTCTGGGAACTGGGATCACCTGAGCCTGTAGAGGGCAGCGTCCGGGGAGCCAGAGGCAGCGGATGTGGTTGGCAGAGGGGTACTTCAGTTTTCAGCACCTGGAACCTGAACTTTGAAGAGTTTGGTTGCCTCAGGGGCCAAGTCAGTGAGCCAGTCTGGGCCTATAGTCGCAGGGCTACATGGGGCACTTGTCCTGGAGCTTCAGATTCACTTGAAGTTTGGGGGGAAATGGACAGTTAACTGTTTGAAAACAGTTTTGCATGTTGCATTTAGATGGTGTTAGTGGAGAGCAGTCGGGATTTCTGATCTCAGTCCTGCATTTATAGGATGTGTAACCTTGGGAATGTTGCTTGACCTCTCCTTGCCCTAGTTTAGGTACTAATCGGACCTATTGATGCCGCAGAGGCCTGTTACAACAAATGAAGCAATGAATATAAAGAGCTCGGAACAGTGCAGTTCTGAACATAGTGGCCGTCATCATGAGTGTTGGTCAAACCAAAACTGGGACGTTAAGGAGAATGCAAAATGTACCAGAATGTGTCAGATAAAACAGGAGACCTCCTAGTTCAGTACATGGCAGCTGCACTCTGCTTTTAGGGCACTTGGGTGGAACCCTTTGGGGCATGGCACAGGCTCCAGAGCACAGGACTAGCCTGTGTTGCTGGCGGGGTTCTGCAGGGCCTGGCACCTCTTGGGGTAGCGAGGAATGTGGTGATGGTATCATTGGCCCATGACCGGCAGGCTGGCCTGGGCCTGTGTGCCCAGAGCCACCACCCACCCCTCCAGCCAGCCTGGGGCTGGTGGGCACGGCCCGAAAGGGAGGCCTTGCGTGCAGCCAGCGCCCAGACGGAATTTGTTTGAATTAGCTGCTTGAGTGGGTCTGTTTGTGACGAGAGCGTGTGTGGTGAGAGAGGTTGGCAGGATTTGAAAAGGGCATTTGGAGGCTCCTCCTGGGCCCTGGATGGACAGCTGCACAGAGACTGAAAGGCTGTTTCTGGCTGGGTGTCCCTTGGGCAGGAGGGAGTGCCCGGCGCGGGTGCCGACTGCTGGCGAAGGTCACGATTGTCTGCCATGCCTCGCTGAGCCTGCTGCACGCTGCCTCCTCTCTCCTCGGGTCTGCCTGGGCCCCACAGACTCTGCTCAACGTCCCAGCTAACCATGATTTGAGCACAAGGTTTGTTCACATGGCCCAGGTCCCACCCACTCAGGGAACTTGGGCTTCTTGGGGGTCCAGACCATAGGGTGTGTTTCTTGAGCAAATCCGAGTAAGAGGAAAGGAAGGCAGACACCTCAGCTCAGGACAGAATGGCCACCATGGTACCGTCACCCCCAGTCGTAGCAGCAGTGCTGAAGTGCTGTTTCCACGTGCTGCGCGTTGTTCCGAATGCTTGAAAATGAGCCAAAGTGTCAGGTGCTCAGTCGTGTCCAACTCTTTTCAACTCCATGGACTTAGCCCGCCAGGCTCCTCTGTCCATGGGATTCTCCAGGCAAAAACACTGGAGCGGGTTGCTGTTCCCTTCTCCAGGGCATCTTCACGACCCAGGGATCGAACTGGGATCTCCCACACTGCAGGCAAATTCTTTATCGTCTGAGCCGCCTGACTTATATCAACTCATTTAATCCTCCCAAGCACCATCCAAAGTCAGTGCAGTTACACTTATTTCATAAGTGGGGAACCTGTCGTACAGAGACGTTAAGTAACTTGCCCAAGGTCATACAGCTAGAAACTAAAGGAGCCAGGATCTGAACCCAGGCAGTCTGGCTCCAGAGTTCATGCTCTTCTCCATTACATTGTGTGTTTTCTCTCCTTATTTCTTTAATCTTTTTAACACTTCTGTGGAGTTGAGAGCGTTAGCCCGAGTTTTTCTAATGGGAACACTGAACCCACGGGGTAGTTGATGTGTGCAGTCATCGACCGGGTGGAAGGTGAACCTCAGCACCGACTCCTTCTACAGGGCACTTGGGGCTCCGTCTGCATTAGACCTGATGGTGCCACCTGTGCCCCGGAGCCCAGTAAGTCTGCTTCCACATCTCACACTCGCCGATAGCCACGGTTGCAGGTTCCCTGGACTCAGCTGCTCTGGGGCATGTGGGTCTTGGGACTGGCGCTCTGTGCTGCTAAGTCACTTCAGTCGTGTCCGACTCTGTGTGACCCCATAGATGGCAGCCCACCAGGCTCCCCCGTCCCTGGGATTCACCAGGCAAGAACACTGGAGTGGGTTGCCATTTCCTTCTCCAATGCATGAAAGTGATAAAGGGAAAGTGAAGTCGCTCAGTCGTGTCCGACTCTAGTTACCCCATGGACTGCAGCCTACCGGGCTCCTCCGTCCATGGGATCTTCCAGGCAAGAGTACTGGAGTGGGGTGCCATTGCCTTCTCCAGGCGCTCTGTGAGCTTTATTCAAACGCTGTTTTCTGCAAGTTTCCGTCTCACAGGTGACAACTCACCCTCAGATTTTCTGTGTTGCTCCCAAATGTCCTGTTAGTTCAGTTTTTTTCAAGGAGGGTCTGTGCTAAGTGAGCTTCCTAGATGGCGCTAGTGGCAAAGAACCCGCCTGCCAACGCAGGAGACGCAAGAGACTCGGGTTTGACCCCTGGATCTGGAAGATCCCCTGGAGGAGGAAATGGCAACCCACTCCAGTATTCTTGCCTGGAGAATTCCCTGGACAGAGGAGCCTGGTGGGCTACAGTCAATAGGGTTGCACACAGTTGGACCAGACTGAAGTGACGTAGCACACACGCACGCACTGTGCTAAGTGTGCAACTAAATGTGATTATGTCGGACACCTGTGCGTCTGTGTGTATCAGGTAAATACATATAATATAAAACTTACCATTTTAATCATTTAAGCGTATGGTTTGGTGCATTAAATGCTTTCACATTGTTGTATAACTGTCACCACCATCCATCACCAGAGCTTTTTCTTTTTTCCAAATAGAAATTCTGTACCCATTAAAGAACAACTCCCTATTTCCCCCAGACCCCTAGCTTCTGGCAATCACTGGTCTCTTGTCTGTCTCCAAAATTTACCACCTCATATAAAGGGAATGATACAGTATTTATCTTTTTGTATTTGACTTATTTCACTTAGCATAACGTCCTCAAGATTCTGTGTTGTAGTACGTAATAGGATTTCCTTCCTTTTTAAGACTGAATAATATTTCCTTGCATGGATATGGCACATTTTGCTTACCCATTCATCTGTCAATGGACACCTGGGTTGTTTCTGCCTTTCGGCCATTGTGAAGAAAGCTGCTAAGAACATATCCAGACGTGGGGTTGTTGGATCAAATGGTAATTCTGTTTAATTTTTTTTTTCTGAGGAAACATCATATTTTTACACAAATAAATCCATGCATCAGAGCACACACCTGGCTTAGGATTTAGAAACTTTGCTCATCTACCCTCTGGGGATGATTTCCAAAACCTCTGTCTTTTTCCCCAAGTCCCCTTTCCCTGGACCTGCCTCCTGCCCTTCTGGGAGAGTTTGCTTTCCCTCTTCTTGTTGCCCTCACCCTCTTTGGGATCCAGAGGCCATGCCAGGGCCAGGCAAGGCATGGGGATCGGCCACAGGGTCCTGGTAAGGAGAAGAGGTTCTGGGGTTTTGAGGAGAGAAGGGCCTTAGTCCTAGTCAGGGACTCGGAGGGGTGCCTGGAAGGGGCTGAGTCCGCATCTGTTGGGGAGCAGGGTGTATCATGTTCTTTCAGGCGATGCTCAGGGCCCGACTGGGTTCTGCAGGTGGAGGCACTCAGGACCTGTGTGTTGAATGAAGGAAAGAAGACAGAGGAGTGGGCTGTAGTGACCGGGGCTCAGGGTCACCTTCTTGGGAGACTGGAGGGATGGGCTGCCACCTCTCCCAGGGGAGGGAAGAGAGGGATGGTGGAGTGGCAGTGAAATGACCCTCTCTTCCCTCACGGATTTGAGGCAGTCACAGGACTCCTGGTTTGACCATTCTGCACCTCAAATTCCTCATCTTGGAATAAGGAGCCATGGATGCTGTTGCTCTGGCAATCCACGTTTAGTAAACTCTGAACATCTTCGGGGCCTGAGAACAGGAATTGTGCCATGGGCTTTACATGGGTTCCTGGAGTTAGTCCTCACAATACATTATGAGGGACTTCTATTAACTCCATTCTATCTTTGTGAAAACTGAGGCACAGATGGGTTAAGCGATTTGTCCAAAGACACACAGCAGGGAAGCCAGGATTGAATGGAGACTGGCTGAGTCTACAGATTGAGGCTGAACTACTCTTTTTCAGCACTGTATCTTACAAAATAGAATGCCTCACTTTTACCCTCTCCTAGGATGTGTGTGTGTGTATATATATATATATATATATATAGGCTTAGTTTTTCAGGGCATATATTTAAGGAATGGGGCTTATAGCATTTTCTGCTGCCAGAAGCCTGGAGAGACAGAATGTCATTGGGTATAATCCTAAGTGAGATCTTTTTTTCCGTCTGGCAGGATCTGATAGAGGCTGAAATTCATCACAGCAAACACGTCCTCTCCTTCCCTTTTCATGTTGCTCTCGCATAAACAAGAAACCTCAGTCACGATTCCAGCTGGGCATCCTCTGTCTCTTAGCAACCGCCATCAGCCCCAGGCTCTGGGCTCCTGGCTCCAGGCGTGCCTTTCTTTGCTGCAATACTTTCTGTGGCTCCTACACACACAATGCAGGTTGTGGGCTTTGGGGAGGAGGGGTTGTGTTAACCTCCGGCTCCCCAGCTCCCTGAGTCAGGGGGAGGAGGGAGGGCCAGCTCTGGTGAGTTTGAGGGAAGAGCTTTAGGTGAGGTGAGCTGCTGAAGGGGAGCAGGGTTGGGCTGTGTGTGTGTGTGTGTGTGTGTGTGTGTAGTCACAGTGGGCCTGGGCTGCCTGAGGCAGGCATTGTGCCAGGTGAGAGATGAACACTCTTGCTTATCCTGCTGGGCTCATCTTTGCGGTTACACATGTTTATTCAAAAGGTTTGCACCTCAAACGCAGTGAAGAGCCCATGGGGACTCTGGCTCAGGCTTTGCGTGGAAGGGAAAGGATGGAGTCCCGAGACTAGAGATCTTCTGAGAGAAGGGGAGGATTGAAAGAACGGCGGAATCTGAGGCTGGCTTTTCTCGAGTGAGGTGGTGGAGCGGAGGGGCAGGGGGTCCTGAGCACACGGCTCTTTCTGACACGGTGTTGTGGCTTCCCAGGGCGTCTTTGTTCAGCTTGTCTAGGAGGTTGGTGTGGGAGCTGATCAGTCCGGGGCTTTTGCTTGTCAGTTCGTTGAAAACCATTGTCTTTGGGGTCTTTCCACCTCTCATCCCCAAGGAATCATTGCTTTAGCCTCATATGAACTGGAAAGAAGGTGAGAGAGGGGCTAAGGCACTTCCTGACTTAATAGATGAGGAAACTGAGGCCCAGAGAGGTGGCGGCAGTTCACTGCCCGGCCGGGGGCAGGGGGGAGCAGGTCCCCTTTGGTGACAGGCCCCCCTTCAGTGCATGGTTCTTTGTAGAGTGGAGCTTGAATACAGATGAGTGAGCTGGTGGAGCCCATGGAGCTTGTCTTCATACCCAGAGGCCATGGTTGCTGAGGAGGCCCTTGCAGAGTTGCTTCTATACATCTGGAATGCTCTGACCCCACTGGGGAGAGCCCTTGAGTCCCTGTTCTAAGGGGGCAGTGAGCTGCGCCCTCATGGCATCTTGTAGGGACAGTATAGACTATGCAGCATGTGGTAGGGACAGGCATTTCCTTTCCTGTTTTGAATTATACGGCTGACTTGATGGCTCTGGTCTGAATACTTTACAAAACTGTCAGGCTGTAGACCAACTTAAAAAACCTTTAAAGCCTGAGCATGGTGCCAGTGGAAGGAGTATGTGGCAGCCTGTTGGGCCCAGAGCAGTGTGGCTTCCACGCACACTCAGGGCAGGGCAGGAAGCGCCAAGTAAGCTCACAGGTGTTGGGTTTGAGTCTACCCCCATCTCTCCTTGCTGTGGGTCTTGGGCAAGCTCCATCTGTGCAGGAGGGGGGCTCGTGGGCTTCCAGAAAGTCCTTCCATGCCCAACAGTGTGTGAGCTCCTGGCAGGTTGCCTGTTCATGGACGTGCATTCATCCACCCCACTCCACACATGTTCTCTGAGTGGGTCCTGAGTGCCTGGCACCAAACGAGCTGTTAGGGAGACTGGGTATCAGGCTGGTTCCAGCTGTCAGGTGGCACTCACAGGCAGCCTGGTGTTGGCATTTGTCAAATGGTAAAATGAAGCGCTCATGGGCTTCCCTGGTGGCTGGTTCAGTAGTAAAGAATCTGCCTGCCAACATAGGAGACACGAGTTTGATCCCTGAGTCGGAAAGATCCCCTGAAGAAGGAAATGGCAATCCACTCTAATATTCTGGTCTGGAAAATCCCGTGGACAGAGGAGTCTGGCGAGCTACAGTCCATAGGGTTGCAAAAAGTCAGGTACAACTGAGTGACTATACAAGACGAAGCCCTCAGGCATCCCTTAGCCCTGGTCTTTGAGAGCCAGCCTCTGGCCTTGAAGTGGGTTCATCAGATGAAATAGGCCCACGAAGAGGTATTTGTCCTCACCCTTACCCTACCCTGAACCTGCTAGGTAAAGGCCATTTCAGACCCTGTTAAAACCTGGGGATGAATGTGATGTGACCCCAAGTAAGCAGTGAGCACTCCATCCCAATTCATTGCTCCCCTAGACCTAAAAGTGATTTACTTTTTAAAGAAATGCTCACGTTGCCTGTGGAAATTTGTACATGTGTGCAAACTAATAGCAGTTTGCATGTGTGTGATCTCCTACAGTTTACAAAATGCTGGTGTTCTCCATCTAAGCAAAACAAAACCCTAATGTCTTAAAGTTATTGAAAATTTTAGACCTTATTTGAAAAAATTAGGACAAAAGCATATAAAGTGAAAGGAAATCTATGTCCCATTCCAAGTCTCCTGGCCCCCTTGCCAGATGCAGCTACTGATACAGTTTCGTGTGATCCGGACTTACAGAAATATTTTCTGCACATGAATCGCAGGTGTATCTTCTGTTTCAGCCCTTAGGCCTGTAGGAGAAACTTCTAGAACTGGAAATGCTGAGTTGAGATGCTTTTTCTTTTCTGATGGCTTTTGCCAAATTGCTGTTCAAAAAGGTTATACCCGCTTTACAATATATAAAAATCTGTTTTTACACCTTTGTCAGTATTGGGCAATATTAATGTTTTTAATTTTTGCCAATTTAATGGGGTAAAAAAAGCATCTGGTTTTAACTTTTTTTTTGCTTCTTTCAAATTCATTTTTCTTCTTTTTCCATTTTAGTTTTTAAAAATAGTTTTCTTTATTTGTTTTGGCTGTGCTGGGTCTTCGTTGCTGGTTGGGCTTTTCTCTAGTTGTGGAAAGCAGGACAGGGAAGCCTGGCATGCTGCGGTCCATGGGGTCGCAAAGAACTGGACATAACTGAATGACTGAACAACAACAGATGCATTATCATTACGTCCTTAGTATTTACTTAACCGGAAGTTTGTACCTTTTGTTGTTGTTCAGTTGCTAAGTTATGTCCGACTCTTTGTGACCCCGTGAACTGCAGCATGTCAGGCTCACATGTCATCCATCATCTCTCAGAGTTTGCTCAAATTCATGTCCATGGAGTCAGTGATGCTATCTAACCCTCTCATCTTTTGCTGCCCTCTTCTCCTCCTGCCTTCAATCTTTCCCAGCCTCGGGGTCTTTTCCAATGAGTTGTCTCTTTGCTTTAGGTGGCTAAAGTATTGGAGCTTCAGCATCAGTCCTTCCAGTGAATATTCAGGGTTGATTTCCTTTAGGATTGGCTGGCTTTATCTCTTTGCAGTCCAAGGGACTCTGAAGAGTCTTCTCCAACACCACACTTCAAAAGCATCAATTCCTCGGTGCTCAGACTTCTTTGTGGTCCAACTCTCATATCCATACATGACTACTGGAAATAGCATAGCTTTGACAATACGAACCTTTGTGGGCAAAGTGATTTCTCTGCTTCTTAATATGCTATCTAGGTTTGTCATAGCTTTCCTTCCAAGGAGCAAGTATCTTTTAATTTCATGGCTGCAGTCACTGTCCACAGTGATTTTTGAAACCCAAGAAAGTAAAATCTGTCACTGTTTCCACTTTTTCCCCTTCTATCTGCCATGAAGTGATTGTCTACCTTCATCCAGGTCCCGCTCCCACTCCCCTACCACTTGATTCTGGTACACAGATTGACCTCTTTTTCTTTGAGTGTTTTGGCTTTTGAACAAGTATAATGGGTCAGACTTAATATTTCTTTAATTACGAGCGTGCTTGAGCACCCCTTTTTAAAGTTTATAAGGGTGTGTTTGTTTTGTTGTTGTTGTTAAACTACCTGTTAGAGTCCTTTGCCCATTTTTCTATTCCAGCTCTGTTTTGTTCAGGAGCATGTTGAAGCTCAGAGAGGTTAAGCCATTTACCTAAGGTCACACAGCAGGCACATAGCAGAGCTAGGACTAGAATCTACCCTTCTGATTCCTGGTCTAATGGTCCTTCTAGTGCCCATGCTGCCTCCCTGCCTGAGGGCTGGACTGGCCATGCCTAGTGTTCCTAGGCGGGGTAAACGGGCATCATGCTGGGTATTCCTGGGAATCCCACTGACTTCGAGAAGAATGTTGGGGTGGGGGGCTTTGAGAGTGTTTCCAAAGCTGTTTGCTTCTAGAGGGTTAGAGCTGTTTCCCACCAGCCTCCTCAGAGGCCCCTCTTCCACCCACCAAGGCTACCCAGCTGGCACTATTGTTTGTATGTGTAAATTATTGATAAGGCATGAAGTGGCCTCAGCCTTGGAACAGCAGGGCTCGAGGGAGGGCAGCACCATGTGAGGGGAGCTCAGGGCTGAAAGGCCCCCATCCCTGGGGCCTAACCTTCCCAAGGCCAGTGGTCGCTTCTGAATGTCAAAAGACGCCCTAGCCTCCCTCCACTGCCCTGCCGGGTCATTACTGGACTTTGGAACAGTTATCATTTCAGAAAATATACAGGGACATAGCTATCATGAATACAGTGCTGTTTTTACTTAGATTATTTAAGTTTTATAAAGGTTACGCATATTAGTTATACAGATTCAAATATCCTGGAACCGTATCACATACAAAGTGAAATCACGTGTGGCCTCAGCCCTGAGGCTTCCACTGCAGTCCTGCTTTTAAGAGCATTTGTTTTTCACTCATCCCCCTGAGTCTATAGACATGTGAGAGACATACTGTTTATTCAGGTGACAGTATCTGATGGTGGATTCTCAGGACTCCTTGGAAAAATACACCCTGTGCTGCCCAAAGGTAGGTAAGGCTCTGGCTGGGAACCCAGCTTTAGGGCTCTGCTTTGGCACTGAAGTGTGCCTTACATTTCCAATGCAAGCTCTTCACTCCTCATGACCTGGTTCACTCCAGGGACCTGCACTGGATTTCTGTTCTGTCTCCACACATGCCTGCCACTGGGCCTGGCACATGGTGGGTGCCTTTTCTGGATTATCCGGGCACAGTCCAGATGTTCCTGAGAAATCTAATTGTCCAGCCTCTCCCTGGGTTACATTCTTTGCCAAGTGAAAGGCAGTCATTCCCCTTCCCTTGTGCTGGTGGCTCACTCTGGCTCACTCTCTTATAGTCCATGGAACTTTTGAAGGAATCTATTTGTTTTGCTGAAATGTGGCATGCTGGTAAAAGATGCCAGGATTTTAGGGAGAACCTGCTTGACTTTAGGGAGATTTTCAGGAGAGTTGGTGAAGCACAGGCTAAAAGACTGTTCAAGAAACTGAGAAAACAAGGCAGCTCATTTTAGAAGGGCTGACTTCCAAAGCTGGCCCAAGTTTGCTGGCAAAGCAACTGCCAGACAAGGGAATCCCAGGGAGCGTGGCTGGCGGGCAGTAAATGTCCGTGGAAGGAATGAATCACCTGCTGCTTTCCAGGTGGTACCAGCCTCTGAGCATTCCTCGGACGTGCCATCCTCATGCTTGACTCTGGACTGGCACTTATTCTGTCCTCTTTACCTGGAACACGCCCCTCCCTGGAGAGGTGTGCGAACGTGTATACACAGGTGTGCGGGCATACTCACACTCGTGCTCATGTATACATCACTGGGACAATTTCTGCCATCCTCTGGGTCTCAGCTGGGACACTGCTTCCCTGGCAAAGCCTTCCCTCCTCACCTTGTGGACTGGATGGGGTTCCTCTGTCACATGCTCCCTTGATGCCTTTGACTTTACCTCTTTGTAACATGCATCTGGCCCTTGGATGTTGTAATGATCTGTGCAGGATCTTGGGAGGACTGGGTACACATTTATGGTGTTCTCAGCGTCCCCAACACCTGACGTGGCCCTTGCTGTCTAGTGGGTGTTTAGTAAACGTTGAATGAGTGTTCTAAGAATCGTCTTCTCTACTGATTGTTTACATGAAAATGGGCTTTAATTTGCCTAAGATGGAGTTGTGGGAGTCGCCTGCACTCGCCTGTGACACGCTACATCCGTCTTCCCTATGGTCAGCATCCTTCTGTGTGTAGCAGCCTCTCAGACATGTAATTGACTCTTTCCTTGGGAGGGAGATTGGTGTGATAGACTCTGAGGTCGGACTGCCTCGGTTCACATCTTGGTTCTGCAGATTATTAACTGGGCAACCAAGGGCACTGGCTTTATCTCTCTAGATCTAAGTTTATCTTCTGTAAAATGGGTATGATAACTCCTGTAGTTATTTGCCTGTAAGATTCTTGAGTGGGTTAAATGAGATAATCCAGGCATTTAATATTTTCATGTAGTGAGTGCTCAATAAGTAGAATCCGTTCTTGGTGTGGTTTCACATGCGTCCATCCTGTCAAGAATCTGGCATCTATAAAGCAGTGGAACTGAGCTGGGCCATAGCTGATCAGGCAGGAACGGGTGGACGAAATGGAAGTCAGGAAGGGCTGCACATTCTTGCCTGGAGAATCCCAGGGACGGGGGAGCCTGGTGGGTTGCCGTCTATGGGGTCGCACAGAGTCGGACACGACTGAAGCGATTTAGCAGCAGTAGCAGCAGCATAGTGGAAAGCAGGAGGGAAACTGGATTTGGCAAAAGGCAGGGGATGAGCTTGCAGGATCATGCTACAGTCATGGTTTTTCTGGTGTTTATTTAGGACTTGGGTTCAGGTCTTGGCAATGGCACCCCACTCCAGTACTCTTGCCTGGAAAATCCCATGGATGGAGGAGCCTGGAAGGCTGCAGTCCATGGGGTCGCTGAGGGTCGGACACGACTGAGTGACTTCACTTTCACTTTTCACTTTCATGCATTGGAGAAGGAAATGGCAACCCACTCCAGTGTTCTTGCCTGGAGAATCCCAGGGACAGGGAAGCCTGGTGGGCTGCCGTCTATGGGGTCACACAGAGTCGGACACGACTGAAGTGACTTAGCAAAAGCAAAAATCAGGTCTTGGCTCAACTACTTGAAAATTATGCTTTACTGTGAGCAAGTTGCTTCATCTGTCTGAGACTCTATTTCCTCGTCTGCTAATGGGTTAATGATGGCAACCTCAAACAGCACCTCCACTAGATCTGGGCCTCATGTGGGCTCAGTAAATGTTTAAGAAGAGGAAGATGGAGGGGGCCCTGCGTTTGAAGGGAAGGTGGCCCCAAGAGCAGGGCGGGCAGATCTGCTTGTCCTGGGGAGAGACTGTGTAAGTCTGGAGAGAGGAGGGGTGAGCTGAGCGTGTTCAGCATGGCTTCGCAGGGTGACACCGCTTATGTGTAATTACGGAACAACGTGCATAAAAAATGAATATGCGGGTCCAGATGGCAGGCCTTCCATGCTGTTGAGAGGCAGAGCTAATGAACTTAACAAATCACTGATAATTAATTTTCAAAAGCCAAAGGAAACAGGGGAGCGATGAAGAGGTCTACAGAAGGAGAGAATGCAGAGTAGTGCCAACTGTCAGCCGGGAGAAAGGTGTGAGATGCTGGCACTTTCAGGGCAGTGAAACGGGTCTTGATGTCTCATAAGTCATGGAGGGAGGGAGGGGAGGGAGAAGACTCATAGGTAATACAATAATGGTCACCACAATACTAACCAACCTTGATGGAGTTCTTCTACAGGCCAGGGACTGTATGAACGAAGCATTTTGTCTGAATCAGCTCTCATTTCAGATGGGCAACTGCCCCCACTGGGTGGGGATGGGAGGTGGGGAGGGAGGACCAGCATCCAGTGGCTGATGGGAGCCTTGATCTGAGCATCGTGGAGCAGTGAAGCAAAACGGTGATAATAGTTCACATTGATGGAGCACTTGCTGTGCGCCAAGCACTCTCTAGGTGCTGCTGCTTTCCAGTCGCAAGCACCCAGGCAGGAGGCACTTGCCTGTGCTCTTGGCAGGATGCAGAGCCCGAGAAAGCACAGTGCCAGGGAGGGACTGTACCTCCATTCAGAGCTGCCCGCTGGACAGTGTGAAGCAGGAAGTGCTGGGGTCTGGAAACCTGCGTTTTGGCTCCAGTCACAATACCTGCCTGGGTCTTTGTTGCTTTAACTATAGGATGTAGGTGGTGGATTTGAATCAGCAGGCCACAAAATTTACAGGTGACAGATTTTTTTAAAAAATTAAAGCCAAATCTCACAGAAAACTCTGTGATACAGAAAAGATCTTGTGGGGGGGGGGGGTCCCGTCCACTTGCTCACTGGCCCTTGGGCTCAGGCCTGCCTCCAAAGCCATGTGGATTCACATGGACCTCCACCAATGAGCTGGGGGCTTCCTCAGCCTTAATTTTCAGAGATTCTGTGTCTCCAACACTCCCTCCCTGCAAAAAAGTCACATTGACAATTGTAGGGATGGGGAGGGGAAAGAGGAGGGTGTGGAGAGCGACCTGTGCCAACAGGGGGCCTGGCACACGGTCCTCCTCTGCCCAAACCTAGGCTGGAGTCTGGCTTTGTACTTGCTTGCTGTGCAATCCTTGGCAACTAGCTTAACTTCTCTGGGCCTCACTCGGCTCAATTGTAAAGTGGAGATAAAGCTTTACCAGTTTGGTGTAGGGACTAAATGTCATAAAGTGTAAAGCTCTTAGCTTCATGCATGGTGCCTAGTGTGTGATCAGTTGATAAATGATTATGTATGTATTTCTATGTGTTCTCTCTCTATATATATACATTTACATATGTATACATATATGTGTGTGTGTGTATATATATATATCTTGTTTGTTTTTTTACTCTTAAGACTGTATGGGGAAGGTTTGAAGCTGAGAAGCTGTAACAGTGTGCCAGTTCTGGGCAGGGCCAACGCACGACTGCTCTGGCTGCTGGGGCTGAAATGTTTGGGTCCCTTTGTCTTTCTAGTTGGCTGCCAGCACAGAGACGGCGTCAGCTGTGCCCCTCCCAGCTGCCACTGGGCCACCTCCTGCCTGTCCTCTGGGGGTCAGATGACAAAGCCGGGAAGGAGGGGTGAACACCAGGCGCCATCTCTGAGTCCTCCTGGACACTCCCGATGACCTCGGTGCCGCCCGCCACGCACCACCTTCTGTTCACGGCCCGTCAGCCAGCTTTCTCCCTGACTGCGCTCGGATCTGAGCCTTTGTCAATTCATGTTTCCACATTAATTAGCGAGGCCCCATGTCAGATGCTAACTGAAACCCAGATGTCGGCTTGGTTCCTCTCATCAAATCATTTTGTACCAGTAATTGAAGAACACAGAAGCAGTGGTTAGGTTGGCCAGGAAGGCTCACTTTCCTTCTCCCTCTTCCATTAAAAGATAGACACCCCCGTCCCCTGCCTTCAAGGATCACGGAAATGGGATTTGCCTGCCGTCTGTGTAGTAATGTGATGAGCTGACACCCTGACCTTCACATTGAAGGTGGGGATCCCCGGAGAAATTTCCTACAGGCTTACAACAAGGTGGGAGAGGCAGTGAGGAAGGGGAACTCTTTTTAATCTTAACTTAGCCAGAAACACTTTCCCGGTGGAGGAGACTGGCCCTCTAGGACGGCAGATGGGGTCTAGCTCAAGGACCCTAAAGTCCTTGATGAATGCCACCCCTCCAGCCTCTGGGCAGGCCTGTGTCTGTCAGTGAGAAACAGGCAGGTCAGAGAAGAGAGTTATTTTTCTTTCTAAGTCATATGTTGTCAGTGTATCTAAATACCTTTTTCTAAACTATCATTTATGGAGGACTTACTATATCCCAGTCACCATGGTAACACCTTATATGTATTATTTCATTCGGCCTTCCCAGGTGGCTCAGTGGTAAAGAATCCACCTGCCAAGCAGGAGACTCAGGTTCAATCCCTGGGTCGGGAAGATCCCCTGGAGTAGGAAATGGCAACCCACTCCAGTATTCTTGCCTAGAAAATTCCATGAGCAGAGGAGCCTGGGGGGCTACAGTCCATGGGGTCACAAAGAGTTAGACACGAATGAGTGACCAAACAACGACAGATCCTCACAGCAACCCTATGAGGTAAGAATTTTTTTAATCCCCATTATTCAGATGAGGAAATGGGCTCAGAGAGGATAAGTAGTTTGTCAAGGTTACACAGCAGGTGTGTGACAGAGCTGGGGTTTGAATCATTGCTTCTTGTTTATTAAAGCTGTAGGAAAGACTAGCCAGCTTTTTCTCTTTAAGAAATGTGTGTTCTCCTGGGCAGACAAGATGAGCACATGTTGTGGCTACACCTTGTTTTTCTTGGTTGACTGTCAGAACCCACAATGACCACCTTGGAGCTACAGGAGCACGGTGATGGATGCCACGGATGCTGATCTTCTGTTAGCTTGAGCTGGAGTTTGAAGTGTATCCCACAAGGCTGAACAAAGCCCTTGAGAGCACCATTGCTAAGAGTTAGGAACACTCCAGGGTCTTTGAGATGCTGATGGACATTGCAAAACGGAAGGTTCAGACCCATCTCACACATCCTGTGATCGGGGGCTGTTTGTGTCATCTCTTTGAGCCTCCATTTCCCCATCAGCAAAATGGGCCTTAAAGCTTCTTGCACCACGAGGACCTTGTGAAGCTGCCTTGGGTATTATGTGATATTCAGGCCTTCAGTTAATGTTAGGGTACCACATGGGCCCAGACACCTCAAAACTTCTAGATGTAATAAAGCAACATCTTAAATATTGCATACAAGGACTGAGATAGCCATGCTCAAACTAGAGATGGAATTCTGTTTGTTCAAAATGTGGATTTTGAGCTTCGCTGGTGATCCACTGGTTAAGGCTCCATGTTTCCACTGCTGGGGGCACAGGTTCCATCCCTAGTTGAGGAACTAAGATCCCACATGCTGCTCAGCCAGGAAATAAATTAATTAATTTTTTTAAATGTGGATTTCAGAGCCCTTCCCCAGAACTCTGATTTAGAATCTGAGGCTGGAACCAGAAATCTGCACCTCGACAGACATCCTGGGGTTCTGAAATGTGTTCATAGAATTCTCAAATGTCAGTGTCAGCGGTGACTTCAGAGCACTTTTAGGCTCCCTACTTTCATTTTAAAGAGAAGGGAAAGGTTAGGTTGCAACTTGGAAATGAACTGCCTTCAAGGAGGGCTGAGAAGGGATCTCTGTTCTCTGAGTTTTAAAAACAGTGGCTGGTGACTGAGGAGTCAACTGCGTGTGGGTGATATGGCCAAAGACGCATGGCCCTTTTCAGCAACCAAAGAGATGAATATCCCTCCGATTTAAGTACCCTATAATGAAGTGGCAGGGGGGTGTCAGGGACCCTTAAGGGTTAAGTTACTAGAAATCCACAGCTTCATGGACTTACACCTTGAATAGTCACATCTTTTTTTTTTTTTTTAAAGCACAAAGGTAAATAGCTTTATCAAACTAGCTAAATGCAAGCAAACATCAATCAAAATTGAAGTGAATAATATGTTTGGAGCAAGTTTTATAAGCAAATAAATTATTAGAGGCAAGAAGCTATCTTTCCTTATGATTTTTAAGTAGATACTATCCCTAAGTTCTTTATTCCCAATATTTAGTTCTTTTTTTCTACTTGATTTTTTGTACACATCATTCATGTGTTTTATTCTCAGATCACCAGGGTACAGTTCCTCGATGTCGGAGCCTCTTTTAATTTTTTTCTTTTTTTCGCTTCAGGCATCTTTCTTCCAAGATTGTCTCTCAGAAGCACGCAAATAAAATTGCTTTTATGTGTGTGTTTCTGATTCCATCTTCTCTGTTTGTAAAGCAAGGTATTGGCATGTTTTTTGCTATCCACTCTAAATAGGAGTACGGAGAAGGCAATGGCACCCCACTCCAGTACTCTTGCCTGGAAAATCCCATGGACGGAGGAGCCTGGTGGGCTGCAGTCCATGCAGTCGCTAAGAGTTGGACATGACTGAGCAACTTCACTTTCACTTTTCACTTTCATGCATTGGAGAAGGAAATGGCAACCCATTCAAGTGTTCTTGCCTGGAGAATCCCAGGGATGGGGGAGCCTGGTGGGCTGCCGTCTATGGGGTCGCACAGAGTTGGACACGACTGAAACGACTTAGCAGCAGCAGCTAAATAGGAGTGGGAGGGCAAGAGAGAAAACCAGCATGTTATTGGGTTCCGACTGTGGATCCAGTTCCAGGCCACATGCTGTCATGCTACCTTGCGACAGTGTGGGGCAGAGCGTGTTGTCATTTTCCAGACAGGTAATAAGCTGGGGTGACCAGTGAGCCCCGGATCTCTGGTTCCAGAGGCCACCCTCCTCTTGGCAGAGGTCACAGAGCGGCCATGGGCTGCCAGCTGCTTCCCCCTACCCCTCTGCTGCAGAGAAAGCCCAGATGCTGTGGGGCGGGGCTTGGGCCTGGTGACAGGCCCTTGGCAGGCAGGCACCTGCCTCCCTGACTCTTTGCAGCTCCTGGGCCTCCCCTCTCCCCAAGCCTGCACCAAAGAGAAGGCAGGAACACCTGGGCCCCTCTCCCTGGGGAGTCTGGCTGCCACCACAGCTGCTCCACTGGCATTCTTGAGTGTTAATTGAGTAGACGCCCACCCCCCAGCTGCACTGTCTCCAGAAACAAGCCAGGACAGGGAGACTTCACTGCTCCCACTTACATAAGGCAGCAAGGACAGGCTCCTGGTCATCAGCACTGGGGAGGGTGAGGAGCCCAGGCCAGTCCTGTGGACTGGGGGTGCTCCACTGTTGATGGTTTCCACTCTCCCCGGGTCTGTAAAGTGGGACAGGGTTGTTGACCCCAGGCCTCAGGACCCCTCATAGGAAGGAGGAACCAGGAAGCTTGCAGTGGGTTTTCAACAGTTCAGGAAACAGTCCCCCTCTCTGGTGGAGGAGGGGAGGACGAGGTGGGGTGGGGTGGTGATGAATTAGTATTTCTTCTCCTCTCCCAATCCTTTTAGTTCATCATCAGCATCATCACTGAAGACTATTATTCAGTACCTGCCCTGACCCTGGCCAGCCAGGGATTCTCCATGCATTATTTCATTGTATTCTTACGACAGTCCTGTGAGATATGTCATATTGATTCTCCTTTCACATTAAAGCTCAGAGAGGTCAGGCAATTTTCCCAAGGTCACACAGCAGGTGAGTTGACACAGCCAATGCCTCCTGTACTCTGCCTGACAAGGACAGAGACCTCTGACCTTGTCGGAAAGCACCCTTTTCCCCAGTCCTTGTGGAAGGAATGTATGTTTTCTTAGTTTTCAGAAGACTTGGAATCCGACACAGGCTACTTTCTGAGCCTTGGTTCCTTAGGAAGGGCACTTGGTTTCTACAGTGCCCTGAGTAATAGGGACTGGATTTCTAGGGGAGAAGCATATCACGCCCAGGCTTGTTTCTTGACCCTTGCCTCAGCAATGACCTCCGCATCACAGAAGGATGGGGGAGACTCAGGGGTCAGGATTCCCAGGGTCTTCCCGGCCTGTGACTGGGAATTCAGGGGGCCAGCAGCAGGGCTGAGGGCTGCTGCGGAAACCTTCCCTGGAATGTGGTGCCAGGTTCCACACTGTTCACCTTGACAGCAAGTTTGCCAAACCCATGAGTACCCAGCATTGACCTGTGAGGGTCAGTGAAGGAACTGGAGAGGCTTCAGTCAGTGAAGAGAAGGCTGAGGCGATGGTGTTGCCAGAGCCCCTGAGAGCGTGTGCAGGAGCGGGTCTCCAGGAGTAGGATCAGTGTGGCCAGGCGGGTTTAGGTCACTTCTGAAGAAGGACTGGGAGCTGATGCTGGCCTCCAGCAATGGTGAGTGCTCTGGCCCTGGGAGTATTCAAGCAGAGCCTGGGTGGTCAGGGAAGGTGGAAAGGGGCTCCTGAGCTGGGCAGCACCACACTCTGTCATCCATCTCTTTCTGCCCAGCCAGAATGGCCTCTGATGCCTGGATGGTTCATGGTTCACTCAGTGAGCTGCTGTTGGCTGCGCACTTGCTTTGTGACTAGGCTCTGATGGAGACAAGACAGACACGGTTCCGGCTGCCGTGTAACACGAGGCTGAGTATTGCACACCGAGTGGCAAGAGATGTGTATGTCAGGTGCCTCTATGTGCTGAAGCGTTTGTTTAATCCTCTCAGCAGCCTTATGAGGTTGACATTATCAGCATCTCCATTTTATAGAGGAGAAAACTGAGGCTCAGAGTAGCCAGGGTTGATATAAAACCCATAGCTGATGAGAGCTCGGAGGAGGCTGGGGAGACGAGCCTCCTGGCCTCTGTCTGAGCTGCAGCCTGACTCCCGGTGTCCAGGAATAGTACTCTGAGGGCCTTCTACATCCTTATTGCAAAGAATTCAGAGTATACATTGTGACTCTCTTTCTGTTTCTGGGCTCACTTGGGCCCCTCTTTAGACTGGGTGGCCCTCCTTGGGCAGATCCCAGAATACCCCATCACCTCCTTGGCCCTAATGCACTCTGTGCCCAGTCTCATTCATTCTGTGGGGGACTTGAAGCCTCTTGGTTGCCCCCGTGTTAGCCCTGAGGGTTAGAGTAAATTGTTCTTGCCTGTGCCATGGGTCCCCTGGCTTATAATGCTGCTGCCATGTGGAGAAGTGGTCAGGAACCGGGCAGACGGTGCTCCTTTGGGGGTCACTCCTCTTCACCTGGTACCTTGCCAAGAAGGTTCCAGCGAGAGATGGCAGTGCTGAGGGCCTCCCTGCTGGTAGGGTCTTTATATCAGGTCATGATACCCTTGGGACCACCCATTAAACCCACCTTTAAAGTCCTCAAAGGAAATTTTCAGAAAAGCTGATTCATGGAAAATCCTCTGACATTACAACGGGCATTACAAAAATCTAAGGCGCTGTCACTAATGCGTCTTTGCAGATGATTAAAAATCTCTCGGGGCAGACAAATGACCACTAAAAGTTGTTACTGCTTCCCAAGATGCTTTTCAGGCCTACTGTCTTCTGATTTTTAGATTCTGAGGGCATTCAATTGCTTATTCAAAAAATTAAAGATCATGGGCTTTGGGGTCTAATAGGTACAGGTGACTGGCTGCATGATTTTGTTCCGGTCACTGTGAAATGGGTATAGGAGTGCCTCATGGTGTGGTTATGAGGATTAAATTGGGTAAGACTCAGCAAAGCTGGCACACACACATCAACATGGACCATCTATCAGTCCCTCGCCACCCACTGTTGTTTTATGTGGGCAGGAAATGCAGGTGACAACATGCATTTACGTAGAGTGAGCTCTGAATTCGTGTCTCCCCAGCCTACAGGTTACAGATGCAGAAAGAGGAACTCAGCGTCCTGGGGAGGACAGACCAGAAAAGTAAACAGAGCGCGTTTGTGTGGGAGTGATGAGAGCTAGCAGGGAGGCTCAGCCCATCTCCCTGGAGGAGGAGGCACCACCGCTGGGCTCTGAGTGGCCAGTGGGCATTAGCCAGGCCAGGAGGGAGGTGAAGAGGCAGAGGGGAGATGGGGAGAGTCTGTGAGCCTGTGCAGGGCAGGCAGCCATGGGAGCACGATGTCTTTGAGAACTGGCCCTGGAGCCCAACCTGCTGATCAGGGTGTGGAGGGCAGATGTGAGCTGGGAGGGTTCAGCCAGGACGTGCCATTCTGCCGAGGGGTTTGGATTTCATCCCGAAAGCAGTGGGGAGCCTCTGGCAGATTTTGGGCATCAGAAAGGCATGAATTCCCTCACAAACATAGTACCCTGTGGTCCCTGAGCACCGAGGCTTATTTTCACGGTGTGTTAAATTGATGACAATGAGTAATGGGATGGTGGGCCATCTGGGTGCGGATGTGAGCACAGACGGAAGTGTGTGTTCATGGAAACACGCGAATGTTCCCAGGTGAGCTGCAGACTGCTCCCACGGAAAAAGCCCTGTTTGTCTGACGCCAGGCACTTCAGAGAATAGGCCTTATCAAAGCAAAACATTTGGTTATAAATATTTATAAATATGTGTTGGATTGAATTGCGCTTTGGTTCATTCACCATTTATGTCTATAAATATTTGAGAGGCTGCTTGGCATCGTGGAAAGACGCAGTCTTTGCGAGCGCGGACAGACGGGCTGCGTTTGTTTTTGCACTCGGCTGCAGGACTCGTGAGGAGACCCTGGCCTTGTCCCTTCCCCACTCAGAGCCGCGCTTACTGTGGCCATTGTGACCCCCATCTTGCACAGATGAGATTTAGGATAATCTATGTCTAGAGCATTGCACGTGCCGATGGCACGATGGGCACCCAGTCAAAGCAGCTTTTATTCTTCTTCATTTGTCTCTGTGGTTTTTAATAACCCCAGTTCATAGCAGGCAGTACGTTGGTGGTTGTCTGGTTCACCTTCAGCATTCCTCAGAGTTCCAGCCACTATTTGCCTTCAGATATCCCTACCAATGTTTTTGCCAGCCCTCTTTTCGAAAATATTTTAAAGTGAATTTTTGACAATACAAAAGCATATTTACAATATATTCTGAATAATGTATATGTTAGTGGCAAAGCAAAATAATAAAAGGAGTATCCACAGAGTCACTAGTTTTAATTTAAGCCAAAAGCCTTGCAGTGCTACCGGAAGCGCCCCTGCTTCCACACGCCCAGCCCCCAGCCCCTGAGGGAGCCGCTGTGCTGCTTTTTGTTTTTAATTTCCTTGATTTTCTCATTGTATTGCTACATATGTATGTGTATATAAGCAGTAAAGTTTTGCTTACTCTTTAACTTTTTATAAAAGGAACCAAACTATATATATATCCTTCTGCAAAAAAAATGTTAAATTCAGCGTTGTGTTTCTGAAATTTGCCCATGATGACGTGGGTGGCTGTGGCTCATGCATTTTCACTATTGTGTGGAATTCCCTCAATGTCTCCATTTTCTTGTTTTGGATTTTGTTTTTTTAGATGTTTCCGCTGCAGACAGTTCTGCTGAGAACATCCTTATGCAAACTCCACGTTTGGGAGTGTTTTGTAGGTGAATTCTTAGGGGATACGGCGGCTAGGTCATGGATGTTTGTGTTGTCAGCTTTACTGGCTCTTAGCAAATTGCTGTTTGTGTTGGGGTGTAGTTGCTTTACAATGTTAGTTTCTGCTGTACAACAAATTGAATCAGCTGATATGTATACATATATCCGCTCCCTCCCCTATCCCATCCCTCAAGTGGTGGGATGAACTGGGAATTTGGGATTGACATATGTGCACTGCCACGTGTAAAACAGTTAGCAAATTGTTTTACAAAACGGTTGTACCGCTTTCCTGGGTGTCATTCTCGAGGCTCTCTGGATAATCTCTGTCACCGTGGCTGTTTGGACTGTGTGCTGAGCGAGGGGCTGCTGGTACCTTTGTGTGTTTCTGGGCCATGAGGCTGTCTCTGTGTCTACCCCCCTCTCCTACCCCACCCCCAGGGGTGATTCCCTGACAGGCAGAGAAAGAGCCAGAAAACACTTCACAAGTAAAATCTAATTTCAGCAGTGGATCGATGATAAGTGACTGGTGCCTTTCTGTGCTTCGTCTGGGAAGTGAGTAGCTGTCTGGCCTAATCACTGCTTAAATGGGTGTCTGAGTAAACCGGGCTGAATCCAGCATGCCCTTTCTGAATCTCAGATGCCCAGCCTGATGGGTTCTGATGGAGGAGGGGAGGCAAACGGCTTTTTCTGCCAGAGCAGAGAACGCAGGGCTGTGTTTGAACGCGGGCTCAGTGTGGCTGGGGCAGGTTGGTTGCTGTCGTTTCTTTCTCCTGTGCCACAGAAGGAAAATTCAAGATGACTAATCAGGCGGGGATCACAGCACCCGACTGCTGCCCGCCCTCCTCTGTGCAGGGTGGGGCGGGGGCGTCTCCAGTGCGACCACTCAGGGAGCTCAGGGCGGCCCTCGTCCAACACTGACTTTGAAATGTTAATTTGCAGACTCCATCCTTTCATGGTGTCCTCTCTCTGTGTGACTCGGCTGAGTGAGGAGGGAACCAGCAGAGCTGGAGAGAGGAGAGATGTGGAGAGTAGCAGGGGCATGCAGCTTCTCACTGGGAAGGGTCCCTGCCCGGAGGTTTCCAGAACCTTCTTCTGATCAGACCTATGAGTGGGAAGGCACTTCTCCTCCCCCAGCATCTCAGAAGCAGTCCCTCTGTTCTGCTTTCTTCCTTGAAGCATCTCTTGAGAGAGCGGCTGTGGCTGTAAACAGCCTCAGGGTACCCACTGTGCACTGTTGATAGTGAGGCCAGAACTGTTATTATGAAAAACAATAGAACCATTACATTTATTAAGGCTTATCATGGGCCAGGGACTGTGCTAAGCTCCTTAAATATATCTTCTCATTTCCTCTTTATAATAAGGAGTCATTTGTATCTTGGGTTTACAGATGGGGAAACAGAGGCTCAGATAAGTTAAGTGGCCTATCCTTTGACAACGGAGGGTGAGATGGTTGGATGGCATCTCCAGCTCCATGGACATAAGTTTGAGCACGCTCCGGGAGTTGGTGATGGACAGGGAAGCCTGGCCTGCTGCAGTCCATGGGGTCGCAAAGAGTTGGACATGACTGAGCGACTGAACTGAACTAATCTTTGTCACTGCACCCTGACCCTGGCCCCACCCTTGAACCCAGGACTGCTGGCTCCAGAGCACAGCTGCCAGCCTTCACCTGCATCCCTCACTCCATTTCAAACCCTCGGTGATGACCCCGAGGAATGACTGTTCCTGCTGCCACTGAGGAGATGCTGGGGACACAAACAGGGGTGAACAGAGCCTGGGCCCCTGAGAAGCTTTTGATTCTGTGGACAAAAAGGACAAGTTAGAGAGATGAAAATTCATATTTTTGCACGAGTAAGGTGCTGGCCAGGCCAGCTACTTTCCAAGAATTATTTAACCCTCAACAGTAATTTTCTTCCCATTTTACAGATGAGGAAATGGAGGTTAAGTGACTTGCTTAAAGTGACAAAGTGCCAGAGCCAGGATGTAAACCCAGGCAGCTATGGGTTTACATAGATATGGAGACCCACCCTCTTAACTTCACTTCCTCCACTGGAAGGAAGTAGGTACCTGCTTCACACAGGTACCTAAAGGTGCCGAGTAGTCCCAGGGGAGGGTGTGCCCAGGTTGGTCTGTGAAGGGGCACAGTAGGTGGAGAGAGGAGGAGGGGAGGAGTCACAAGGACTTCCTGAGGAGGAGTCTCCTGGGCAGATGAGGGGATGGCAGTGCCCCAGCCTGGAAAGACCCAGGTACACGTGTATATAGCTCAATAAGGACTTTTGTTTTCACCCAGACCGCAGTCTCACTCTTTGATCTCTCTTCACATCGTGGCCTCTGGCCTTCCCCTCATGCTACTGACCCTCCTCCTCTTTCCTGGGTGAAAGGGGCCAAGCTGGGGCACAGGCCCCCTCTGCAGTGCCCTGCCACCTCCCCGTCCCCAGTGGGCCCCGTGTCCTCCATCATCTCACCCTGCTCTTAGCTGAGATGTCTGCCCCTGGGGCGGGGCAGGGTCTTCCAGCCTTTGGCAGGGTCTCAGCAGGGTGGGTGGAGAAGGCAGTGGCACCCCACTCCAGTACTCTTGCCTGGAAAATCCCATGGATGGAGGAGCCTGGTAGGCTGGAGTCATGGGGTTGCTAAGAGTTGGGCACGACTGAGCGACTTCACTTTCACTTTTCACTTTCATGAATTGGAGAAGGAAATGGCAACCCACTCCAGCGTTCTTGCCTGGAGAATCCCAGGGACAGGGGAGCCTGGTGGGCTGCCGTCTATGGGGTCGCACAGAGTCGGACGCGACTGAAGCGACTTAGCAGCAGCAGCAGTAGCAGCAGCAGCAGCAGGGTGGGGAGTGGGGGGCACTGAGCTTTTCTAACCAGACCTTGGTGTGTTTCCTGGTTATTTCCAAAGAAGAAAACAAATTTCTTCTTTAGCATTTCCTGCCCTCTTCAGATATTCTTCTTTGGGCAGTGAAGAGTGACGTCTTGGAGGACAGGAGCTGGTTCGTGGCCAAACAGTCTGGAGCAATCATCAGACCTTTGAGGGCATGCGTGGTACAGTCAGGATACAGGTGCCCAAAAGAAGAGGGCCAGGGAGTGGAGCTGGTATCCTTGACAAGCTGCCCTGCCCTCTCTGGGGAAAGCCCAGGGCTTCATGTAACAAAGGAGAGCGAGTCTTCACAAAGTAGGCATGGAGCTAACACGCTGTTTTAGGACACCTTGTTCTTGCTGGACCTTGTGCAGCCTCAGAGCTCAGTGCCAGCTGGGGGACGGTACACGTGCCCCTGGAGCAGGGGGATGCTTTCTCCCCTCTGTAACCTGCCATGCCTTTTGTTTCTGACACCTTCCCGGTGATGTCACTGCATTGAGCCTTTTCTGGCTTTAGACCTGTGTCCTTGGCAGTCACTCTGGAGGACTCTCAGGGCTCCCCCTTGCGTGGTAACTGATGGCTCAGAGTCGCTGCTGCTTGGAAAGTTTAGATTCCTGCCACTCTGCACGGTTCCCCAGGATGGCTGCGTGCGCTGACATTTATCAGCTGCTCTTCTGCAGGTTTCCACAGCCCCGAGAGATCTTTCTGAGGCATATCCCAGCAAACCTGGCATTTCTCTCCCGGAGCGTTTGTCTGCCTGTTGTTAGCCCCTGGAGCAGACATTTCATTGGCAGCCTTATTCTGGCTCCGTTATCAAGATGTGAACTCCTGAGGGACTGCAGCCGCTTCTGAGCTCTGGCCTGTTTGCCCTGAGGCGGAGCCCAAAGCACAAAGCTTGAGGGGGTGCCCTCCGGTTTTGCTTCTTGTGAATTGGCTGACCTTGGCCAGTTTAAAAATCTCTTTACAAGTTTACTTGTTTACAAATAAAGAGGGAAATAAGGCTTACCTCACAGAGTTATTATGGATATTAAATGCAATAAAATTTGCACTGTGCCCAGCAATAAACACTCAATGCCTTTTTTTTTTTTAAGTGGTAAGTTTTCTTTTGAAAAGTTTGTTTATTTACTTGACTGCTGTGGATCTTTGTTGCGTCACGAGGGCTTTCTCTGGTTGTGACGCGTGGGATCTACTCTCTGGTTGCGGTGCATGGGGTTCTCGTTGTCGGGGCTTCTCTTATTGTGGAGCAGTCTCTAGAGCATGCAGGTTTCAGTAGCTGTGGCGCACAGGCTTCGTTGCCCCTTGGCATGTGGAATCTTCCTGGACTAAGGATGGAACCCTGCATTAGCAGGCAGATTCTTAACAACCGGACCCCCAGGGAGTCCCACTCAATACCTTTTAACTTCTTTGCCTCCTTTGGAGTCAAAAGACTTAAGTTTGAATCGGGGGCCCAAGTGCATTCTTCCGTTCATCCCTTCCTTCACTCTTTGTCTTTCTCCCTCCCTCGCCTAATCTCTTCCACATTAACCCCATTCTCAGCACTTTCTCATTCTCATTCATTCATGAACATTCTCATCATGTTCCGAGATGGCTGCAGAAGCTCCTGCCTTTAGTTCCAGGTCCACCAAGAAAGAATGATAGTCTCTGTCCCAGAAGTCTCATAGAATCTATCATATTGGCTGTGAAGTGTTCTACAGTCATCTCAAACTAGCCACCTTGGACAGAGAAGTAACAGGGAAACCCTGGAGCTGGGAGTGGGTTCATCTCTGGCTGACCGTGAAAGGTGGATCCCCAGGCAAAAGAATTGGGGTTATCACTGGGAAGCAGGGTGAGCTGATGCTGTGGACAAAGCCAGAGCAGAAGAAAACCCATTGGGTGTCCATTATAGGTGCCAATTACGGGACCTGGGAGCCATCTGAGTGTGCCCTTGTCTTGGATCAGATTTTGGGTGCTTGTTGCCTCCCTGGCTGGTTGTCTGTTGTGTTCTTGGCCCCCCGCAGGAACTAAGCTGGTGAAATGGCTTGAGAGAGAGGAGTGGGAGCCTCCCTGAGAGGCCTGGGTGACGACACTTCAGCAGTCCTGATCCTGTTCTCACCTTGAGTCCCTTAGTTCAGATCCTCCGGAGGCTGCTGTATGGCCTGTGATTTATCTGCCTCTGGGTAAGCAGTCATCTAGAAGACTCTGACCCCTGTTTAATCTGACATCTCTCCTGCCTGCTTCAGCAAACCCCGTAGGAGTTCAAGGCTCTTTAGTAAGTCTTTGATAAAGGCGGGGGAGGCAAGCCATGTCCCCCTCCTTCACACCCCTCAGTCACTGGAGGCCTCTGCTGGTGGCCAAAGGGCTCCCACTGCTGACCTTGCAAGGACAGCAGCGGGTTCTGACCTGCTCCTAGACCCCTGGATGTGAAGGAGGCCCTTTCTCCAGACACAAGAGCTTGAATGTGGCCACGTAGCTATGCTCGACTTCTGTGTGTGCGTGGTGTTGGGCAGGGTGTTTGATCTCCTCCTCTTTACTGTGGGTGTTTTTATCTTGTGACATACCTGCATCTGTGGTCACAGAGGGGCCAAAGCCTTCGGGCTTGACTGGCAAACAGAGCTGAGCAGTTGTTAGATTTGTCTATTGAGCGTTTGCGTGTTAAGAAAGAGGAATGCCCCCACCTGCCCCATTTCCATTTGAAATTACACGAGCCCCTTGGACAGGCCAGGAGAGGCCAACTCTGCTCCCCGCACAGCCTGGCTGAGTTTTGGACATGTCTCTGTCAGGGGGAGGGCAAATAGGGGCTGGGCTTTTGATGTATTACCCAATGACTTCTGTAATGGTATATTCAGGGCCTTGGTTGAACCCTGCAGAGAACTTAGTAGGTAACTTTCTCATGAGTGGTGGCAGGGGCTGGAGGTGGGGTTCAGTGGGAGGATGAGAGCAGAACCAAAGATGAGAAGGTCCATGAGTGGCTTGGTGTGCTTGGCTGATGCTGGGAACATGACATTCGTCTGGGAAGCCTTCATGGAGGAGGTGTCCTTTGAGATGGATGTGACATTGGGGAGGGTGTTAGGAGATGCCGAGAGGAGAGGGCCTCCTGGAGGAAGGAAATGGCATAGAAAGGTGAAAACAAAGACAGAGAAAGGTGTGCAGGTTTAGGGGGAGTGAGCTTGCAGCTGGGCAGGTGTGTTGGGGTGGTGGGTGGTATGCGCACTGGGCCTTATTGAAGACTGGAGTCCCAGACAGGAGGATCTGGGGCACATCAGTAGCCAGAGGGGTGATGCTGAAGGGCTTTAAGTGGTATATATGTTTGTAGATGTTGGGTGACCAGGTAGAAATTTAGAGGGTGATGCTTACTGAACTCTGTGCAGGGCACTGTTAGTACCTTAAGTGCATCACCTTCTAAATCAAAGTTGCTCTTTGGTCGAGAACCCCCTGAGGGCTTCCTACTTCCTTTAGCCTGATAGCCAAAGTCTTTACCCTCCGACCACCCTGCCCCTTTCCCACTTCTGCCACCCTCACCTCCTTGCTTTCCCTTGCACAGCAAGGGTGCTGCTGCCTCAGGGCCCTTGCACCAGCTGTTCCCTCTGCCTGGAATACTTACTCTCCCAGATTCACCCACAGCTTGCTCCTTTCCTTCCTTCAGCAGCCAGGAGTGGCTAGAGCCTGCCCCTCTCTGAGATGCCCATGTCACCCCCACTGTGCACACCCCTTAACTGGTTATGAGTGCGTGACAAACTCTTAGGGGCCGTGTGAGATTTTTTTCAGCTTTGTTTTTAATGGTGTCTTTGTTAGGAGGAACTTCATTCCCAGAGGGTTCATTAACCTAGGGCGTTGGTTGCACTTTGTGAGAAAATTGCTGTCTGACTTGGTTTGGAGATCACACTCTTCTGGTCAGATGCACTAAAATGAAGGTTTAGAGGAGAAAAGAAGAGCATAATTATTGTAAAAATGAAGCAGTTTGCAGGGGAGAGTTGGAAGCTTGTTAGAATGATTAGTGGGGGGCCTTGGAAGTGGTTCCTAAGGACACCCATGGTGTCTTCCTTCTTTGGTTACCTGGTGGGACCTCCTGGGAAGCTGCTGCTGGGGAGAGTTTTGGGGGCTGTCTTTATCATCTGAGCCACCAGGGGAGCCCCGAGGTCACCTCCTTTACAGTCCCCTGCTCCTGCAGGGCGGGCAGAACACACTCACAGGGCCAAGCCCAGCTCATGTCTGTCCATCCTCTAAACACGCAGCAGCACAGTCCTTTCTTCCCTCGAAACCAGTGGTCCCCTCTCCCCTCCCTGAGCAGCCCGGGGGCCCTGTGGCTTCCAGGCCACGTGGGCTCATGGTCCCTAAGGCCAAGTCAGCACGTGCAGAGGGGGTGGCGGCAGGAGCTTCCTTGGTGGGTAGAGGTCTGTTATCACTGACATTCTTTAGAACTGCAATTCTTTAGAATTGCAGAAATGAAAAGCAGACCATCTTTCATTATGATTTCTCTTATTATTGGGCTTCCCTGATAGCTCAGTTGGTAAAGAATCCGCCTGAGACCCCAGGTTGATTTCTGGGTCAGGAAGATCTGCTGGAGAAGGAAGAGGCTACCTACTCCAGTATTCTTGGGCTTCAGCTCAGCTGATAAAGAAATCTGCCTGCCATGCGGGAGACCTGAGTTCGATCCCTGGTTTGGGAAGATCCCCTGGAGAAGGGAAAGGCTACCTACTCCAGTATTTTGGCATGGAGAATTCCATGGACTGTATAGCCCATTGGGTCACAAAGAGTCGGACACGACTGAGCAACATTCACTTCACTTTCACTTTCTCTTATTATTTAAATACATACTTTATTATTTATAGAATTTTATTCTTGCTCTGCAGACCTTGTACACCTTCTGGCTCCATTCAGGGGAGCAGATCCCACTGCCCCTCCCCAGACCACCCCACTAGGCTGAGGGCTTCCTCCCCCAACTCCCTGCCCACCCTGCCCCAGATCAGTGACTTGTGAAGGGCTGTGGTCACATCATCTTATTCTTGAGTCGGGGTCTCTGTGATGCATCCAATCCAAGAACCTGGATGAAGAGTCCCCCTGATGCTGGAACACTCCCAATACAAATCGAGTGACATAATCTCACTTATCGTCAATGGGGGAGATGCCTGGATTCAAATATTGTGTCTTATAGGATGATGGAAGTGAGAAAATTGGTTCTCTGGCCATACTCTAAGTATACATTGTCAGAAGAGTTTAAATACAGATAAGGCATTTAATTATTAAATGGCTTTTCAACGCAAGACTCCAATAGAGCTTTCAAATTAGCTGTCAGTTCTGTCAGGGCCCTGACTGGGGTGCCCGGGGCTGCTCCTCTCCTGATTTTCATGTATAAATTCCATTTCCTGGCAACCAGAGGCTGCAGGGCCACCACCCGAGGTCTTGCTTCCTCCAGGCAAGGGGTTGCCAGAGTTCCCCTTGCCTTCTGAACTTGCCTTCCCCACTCTGGGATCAGGGCAGCAGCCCAAGGACTGTTCAAATTTGCTTGAAAAGGAGACGTTAAAGACGAGGCTGAAGTGCCCACTGCAAATACCTAACTTATGTGGCAATGCCTGCACTCTGCTTCCCTCCATGAGTCCTACTGGGAGATCTCATGGCCTCCCCTGACGTTTGCCTTTCCTTTCCCCCGGTCACCCCCAGATCAAGCCTGCTCACCCAGACTCCTCTCCTTAGCCTCGTTGCTTATACCCTGCTGCCTGGTGGAGGGGCAGTCACTGCGCTGCCAGGACCGCCTGCCAGCCTGTTTCTGGTAATGTGCGATGAGCCAGTGGTACTGCGAGCTAGGCGCTGGGCTCCGTGCTGCACACACAGGAGCTTATTCAGTCCCTTGGCAGCCCCTTCATGGGGTTGTAGCATGAGCCCTTGTCTCAGTGCTCAGGAAACCAGGGACGTGAACTGCTTGCCCAGGGCCACTCAGAGAAGCCAGTTCCAGAGCTCATGGCTGTGTTGATCTGCTGCCCAGATAGTTTTCACATCCAGGAGAAATCAGGTCCTCCAAGCTGGGATCCCCATCCTTGTGCTTTAAGGACTACTGTGGCTTCCCAAGTGGTCCCTCCACCTTGGGTCCTCTGCTACCCACAGCCATCCTTTCAAGGTATCACCTTCCAAAGGCATCATTCCCATCCAGTCACTCGTTTTTAGAACTCCCCAGTTTTCCTTGTTGCTGTTGGCTCGAGTCCACCTTCCCCGCACTGGCGTTCAAGAGGGCCCCTGGGTACCAGGCTTGCTCCTCATCACACACCAGCTCCATGGGACAGTCGTGGCATTGAATTGATTGTAGGGCTCTCCTGAGGATGTGACATGGTGATGTACGGCACCCGGGGAGCAATCTGGCATTCCTAGGTATTGGGAACATCACTGTTTTCTTGTGGAAGGCACTCTGGGAATAGTTGTTCTAGCTATGACAGTTCAGGGCTCTTGGCTTTGCCAGAGACTTGATAGCTGGCAGTGTGAACAGAGCTTTGCAAATTGAACTATAAACTGGGCTGCCTGATTCGCTTGAAATGGTAATATTAAAATGACAATTTAACAAAATTGTTAGGCTGGTGATCGCAGCTGTGTCTGGAAGTGGATGGAAGGCAGTGCTCTGAACAAGCCAAGTACAGCCTGCCAGCTCTCTTCAAGGGAATGACAGAGAAGGACAAGGCCAGTGGCTGCCCATGGATGGTGTCTGGCAAAGGCCCTCCTCAAATGCTAGAAACAATGAGAAGTTTAGTGTTTGGCTTGAGAGGCAGTGGATTCCAGGCCAGATCATACATACAGCAAAGTACTTCAAGATTGCAAAGTTATCTTGAATGCTCAGAGTGAGGTAAATCCAGGAAGACTTCCTGGAGGCAGCTCCTTGAGATGGACAGAAATTTTTTTGTATTTTAAGATATCCAGTATCAAAATCTTCCAGGTTTGCTTTTTTATTAGTATCCATAGGGGCAAGACATTATTGACAAAAAAACTAACTGAAAAGAAATCTAAGTGGTTTGTGTCCTTCCAGTGCTTTTAACAGTTAATTTCTCCTCCCAGTGAAAGCATCGGCATGATCCTGGTTCTCACCTCCTAACCCCTCCCCACCCCCACCATCTTAATCAACTGGCATTTTAGTGCATTGAGTTGGAAAGGCTTTCTCTGTAAAAATTATTGCCGCTATGACCCAGGAGTAAATTATTTAGTGGTGAGTCAGACACGTTTCCATGAACTCTGACCCTGCTGAGCAGACATAAAACACAACCATGAATTTCTTCAGAGACAAGGGAGAATCAAGGCACTCCACGCTCTGACATCTCTTCTTTCTGAGGCTCAACAGTTCAGTAGCTTGAAGGATAAGTTGTGGTTGTAGTGTTTGATGTCTGATATGTAGGGTGAGGGCGACTCCTCCGGGAGAGGACCGGCTGTGGGAGGTGGGATGCTGGGGTGGAGCCTGGCTGCGGCCACTGCTGCCTGTTCTCATTTAATCCTCCCAGGAACCCTATGAGCGGGAAGGATTATCCCCTTTTGGAGATGAGGAAATAGAGCTCGAGTATTCCAGGACTCAAGAGAGAAGCAGAGAGGCTGTAAGTTCAGCTTTTGTCTGAATGAGGATAAAACCACCCAGCTTGTTGGTGGCTCTCATTAAACACGCAACTAAATGGGATTTAATTTTTCTGCCTCTGTGCATCTTTTCATCTCTGTGCATTTCTAAGTCACACCACGTGGTCTGATTCTTGGAAGAGAAAATGTGGTCACCAGAACAAGAGATCTCTGGTGCCTTGCGCTGGGCTGGTGTGAGGCAGAGGCTCTCCGTCTCTCCACCCCACCGCCCCCCATCACGGTCAAACTGGGGAGAGTGGGCCGTGCAGTGGGCAGGTGGGGGACAGCTCCCCAAGAGGTTGTGGTGCCAGTGCAGAGCCGCTGACATTTCATTCCCAGCCCCTCCCGCTCCGCGCTCTGCGAAGCCTTTTTAGCTTTGGCTGCTGGAAGCTTGGAGCTGATAATGATGAGGGAGTGTAAATGTCAGCGGGATCCCAGCTTCAATCAGAGCTGTTAAAAATAAGCCTGGCAAGCTGGCTCCGCCAGAGGTGAGCTGGAGAGCAGTGGGGAGGGCACGGGGAGCTGGAGGGACTCTGTCAGCCTCTCGTGACAGGTGCGGGGGCTAGGGGAAAACGACAGGAAGACTTCAAGGCTAGTTTCTGGCAAGTGGTGAGTGGGAAGCAGAGATGGATATGAAGGAAATACTTCTTTTCTTTCTTTTCTGTTCTGTGACTTTAAAAAATACTGACGGATCAAATTTTGTTTGGAAAAGGAGAAGCAGAAGGCAGCTGGCTGGGTCCCTAGGTTTTGTCCACAGCTGGCTGTTCTGTCTGCTGGCTGAAATCTAATGGGCACCGGGGTAGTGACTGGAGAGGGGTCAGCGGCCAGCTTCACTCAGGGTGAGGGGTTCTTTCTGTGCTTGGCTCCCAGGTATGAGGCAGAAGCTCCAGGCCAGGTCCAGGAAAGATGTCTGAGCTTGTCAGCAATGCAGACTCTCATGCCCACCCCAGACCCACGGGGGCTGCCTGTGAACAAGACCCCAGGGAACTGTGTGTACTGTGCAGCCAGAGAAGCACTACCCACAGATGTCAGTCAGGATCCTCACTTTGCCAGTGGGGACACTGAGACCCAGAGCGGCAGAGGGACTCACCCCAGGTCACACAGCTAATGTGGTCTCTGTAGTAAAAAAGGCCTCTGAATCAGGGTCATTTCAGCTTCATGTCCAATGTTGTGCCTGGAACAAACGCAAGTTTGACAAGTACCGCTGTGGCTTCTCTTCCTGCCACAGGACAGTGTCTTGCCTCTGTCCTGGGTGCTGCTGTCAGGAGCCACTTAGTACTGTCTGGGGACACCCTGCTGCTTGTTACGAATCTCAGTGGCACTTGATTCGGTCCCGCCTCTCCTCCATCCCGGACATGCTAACCTCTCCTCTCTGGTCCCAGAGTTGGCATCTGAAGGTGAGGGCAACGGGGTATGGAGAGCAAGGGACTTGAGCAGAGGGACCTTCTGTGGGGAACAGTGGTTGGCGTGAGAACAGCGTTCAAGTGTGATAAGCTGGACCCTGGCTGGAAAGCCCAGTTGCAGTTTAATTTGGAGTTTTATTTTTTGGCAGTTGGGGCAGGGAATTAAGGTTCGAATAATTTATTTATGGAAATATATTTATTTGTTTATTTGTAGTAGTTCTATAAATTGTAAAAGTTCTTCCTTCCCTCCATGGGAAAAAATAAGCCAATAAAATGACACGAAGTAGCTTTAATTAATTATAATACAATTCTGAGGTAGTCACACCCCCATTTATCTTGTTATACATTGACTCAGCCCACAAATTCTTATTAGACTATGATTTCTGCCTAGGGCCTGTGCTTGGTCTTTATCATAGTCGTGGACAAGAAATATGATGATTTCTGGTTCTTAGTGTAGCTGTTTCCAGCTCCACACAGCTGTTTTCCTTATGAATGACATTTAACAAAGGCACCTGAATTTGGCATTATGCCTTTTTTTGGAGTGGGAATCTCTCCTGCTTTCTTAACTGGGCTCCACAGGGTCTCATGCAATCATCACTCAATAAGCCTGGGACATCTTTAGGAGCATAACATTCAGCAGGTCGATACAGGTGTAGTGGGACCAGATAGATATGTATGTAAAATCATTGTGTACAGTTATACAGGCTGTACACTGTTCAAGGGTGCCATCTCTAAGGGACACATTCACATCATAGATGTAAATTAGTATATTTATCTTGACAATTTCCAAGTAAATGCAAGTGTCTTGAAGAAGGAGCATCTTTTTCTAATTCTGGCCTGGCTGTAGTCCTGGAGATTCTGACTCCAGCACTAGCCCTAGAACTTTGCTGCTTGGAAATAGTCCCACAGGTCAACGTGCCTTGGGACCTTGGCCTTTCTTTCAGCTAGGAAGAAGAGGACCCTCTGGGGCATTGCGCCCCACCCAGCTGCCACTTCTGTGGAAGCACAGTGACTGACTGTCTCGGTGCTGGAACAATCTGCCCCGGGTGGTTTTTGTCACCTGAAAATCTTCGTCTCCGAGTCTCTGGCATCACTCTGGTTTCAACATCACTTTTTGTCCGTATGTTCCCACCCTCCCTTGTTCCCCACCCTGAGAGAGTCTGGGGTGGGAAGGAGGCATGTTCCCCTCATCTCAGGACTTGGCTTCTTTGCTGGGGTCAGCTCTGCAGACTCTCCATCTGATGTTTTCTGCAGATGTAATGCCGAGTGCTTCACACCTCTCCTGACCTCCTCAAAGTGGATTTCTGTACCAGTTGGAAGGATTGGGTTTGTCTCATCAGAACAGAAAAATTTTTTTAGAAAAAGAAAGAAAAGGAAAAAATGGATTAAATTAGATATAGGGGATTCTCACATAAAAGTATGGCGGCACAGAGTCAGCTAGGAGTCAAGGTCCAAGGATCCTTCTACCTTCTGCTCCAACATTCTTGGGCTTCGTCCTCCATCCTTAAGGTCACCTCATTGTTCAGTATGGCTGCTGAAGCTCTATTCGTCTCATGTGGGTTCTAGGCAGAGAAAAGGAGAAAAGAGGGGAAGCGAGGATACAAAGGCAACCTTTACCAAATGAGTCAGCCTTCTTTACAGAGATTTTCTGGAAGCTTTTTCATTAAACAACTTCTGCTTACCTCTTTTTGGCCATCCCTGCTTGCAGGGGAAGAAGGAAATGTGTGTTTTTTTCTTGGCACATTGATGCCAAAAAAAATCAGCTTTAACAGAAGGAAAAGGGGGAGAAGGGATTTTGGCTGAGGACCACAGCAGCCTCTGCCACATCTTGCTGCTAGTCCCCCCTTCCCTTTCTACTACTACCCTTCCGGGGTCTTGTAAACTGTGTCCCAGCGGAGCTTTGCAAAACAGATCATGTCTCCTGACCACTGTACCGCCCTCTCCTCACTCCACTTAACAGTTTTCTCTGTTTAATTGGGATCTTATGGTTCATATTGTTCTTCAAAAATATTTATGTTATTTATATGGCTGCTTTGGGTCTTAGTTGTGGCATGTGGGACCTTTGGTTGCAGCATACAGGGGCCAGTTCCCTGACTAGGGATCGAACCTAGACCCCCTGAATTAGGATCTCAGAGTCTTGGCCACTGGACCACCCCAGGGAAGCTTCCAATTAATGGTTTTCTTTCTCTCTGCTTTGGTTCTTTCCTCCGCCAGTTCTCCCATGAATCCAGGAAGGGCAGTGGTGTTTGTGTGTTGGTTAAGATCTGGATTAAGATACATCTGATCCCGGTTGTGGGTTGGGCTCCCCAACTACGTAACCTTGGGCAAATCACCAAACCTCTTTGAACCTTACTTCCCTCATGTGTGAAATAGAGCTCCCCATAGAACAGCAACCTTGGGGAGTCATTGTGGGAATGAGAGAGGGTAGGTAAAGCCTGAAAGATAGCAGAGGGCTCACTAAGTGTTAGTTGCTCTTAATCTTGCTATTTTGGTGTCTTGCACTTGGCTTGGCTTAATCTTGTAATTTTGGGGCCTTGCGCTAGGCCTGTTCAAATACGTATTGAACAATACGTATTTGGTGACAATATACCAGCTCTCTTCTAGATGCCAGGGTAACTGATCAACAAACAGACTAGAATCCCCACCTCAGGGAGCTGATGTCCCGTTGTGCTGGGTGAGACCCTCTGGGCCTTGGCTGCTCTTGAGCCACCAGAGTGGCATCCATGTGTCTCTAGGCCTGAGACTCTCACATGCAATTGTAGAGATTCTGAGCCTTTCAGGTGCTTGACCTATGAAATGCCCCAATTCAAAAATAACTTTTGAATTGCATTGTTCTTATGGCCACTAGGTCCATTTCAGCAGGCTAACACATGCATAGATGTTAATGTGTTTTTCTTCGGGTAGCTCTGTTGCTTCTAACAGGAACCTTCTGCTGCTGCTGCTAAGTCACTTCAGTCGTGTCTGACTCTGTGTGACCCCATAGACGGCAGCCCACCAGGCTGCCCCATCCCTGGGATTCTCCAGGCAAGAATGCTGGAGTGGGTTGCCATTTCCTTCTCCAATGCATGAAAGTGAAAAGTGAAAGGGAAGTCTCTCAGTCGTGTCTGACTCTTCGAGACCCCATGGACTGCAGCCTACCAGGCTCCTCCGTCCATGGGATTTTCCAGGCAAGAGTACTGGAGTGGGGTGCAATTGCCTTCTCCAACAGGGACCTTCTACAGATAGTCTTAAAGCAGGATTCGTAATCTGTTTGGAGCCCTATCCCTTCAAGAATCTGACGCACTGCGCACATAGGCGAAACTTGCTCTCAATTCCAAGGGTGCACAGACCTTGGCAGCCCCTCTCTGGTCCTCAGGGCCTTTATGGACTCGGGTCAGAGCCCTGCCTGACACTCTGAGGGCTGACTCTGTGCTGGAGATGCCTCACTGGTCCTGCAGCCGGGTCCATCGTGGGGCAGGCAGTTTTTCTTGCTCCCTGTGGGTGGCCAGGATGGAGCACACAAAAGAAGATGAGGCAGCAATTAAAGGAGAAACATCTTTTCAGCTGAAGGTGCCCTTTCTCCTTAGCAGTGCCTGATTGTGAGCAAGTCTTCTCTCTCCCCTTGGTTTCAGAGTCTCCTGTAAAATGCAGGGGTTTTATCAGATCATTCTAAGAAGGCACTTGTCAGCTCAGATGCCCTATGAGACCTGCAGGGGCTTTGGCGTCAGACCAAGGGGCATCTAAATCCTGCCTCCACACCTGCTGGCTCCGTGCACTGAGCTCGTTCACCGGCTCCTCTCAGCCCCAGGGATCTCATCTGCAAGATGAAGATAAAACTGCTGCCAAAGCATGACTGTAAAAAAGTTAGAAACATGCCTCTCATACAAATAAAAAGTGATTGTGATTATTTAACTCATTAATGAGAAAACCAGCAGGACGGTAAAGTTGCTCCAAGGAACATTTAAGGCGCTGAGAGCTTATAATCAGTGAAAGACAGAGAGCATTGGAATACAATGACAAAGTTAGATAGAAAATTGATTAACATCTCACAGGCGGTAACTAACCCCTGACGTTATCTTTTCTACCAGACAGCAGTAATTTGCTACTCTACCGCACAAAAATCCACAGGTTCCCGAGCTGCTTCACAGCGCATAGGCCCTAATCAGTGGTAACGACACAAACCAAGGTAAAGTCTCTGGGGGGCCTAGCCAACTTCATGGAGAGACATCAGGAAAGGCTCCCTTCCAGGGAGAAGACGGTGGAAACGATTCAGGGAACATGTCTGAACAGGCCTACAGTGATGGGTTTTCTCACACAGCTGCAAAGTTAATGTTAGGTAGAAAAAAAAACTCAAAGTTGTGCTTTGAATCTATAGTGCTTGCCTTCTGCAAGAGACAGATTCTGAGTTCTGGGGCTACGTGGTAGAATTATATCAAGCCAGAGTGAACTTCTGATAGGAGCACAATCTTCTCGACTTAGGTAAATGATCTAAACACACTATAAAGGTTTGCTGCCTCCGGCCCCACCTCTGACATTGGATGACCCTCCTCTCAACACAGTGGGGAGTTTCCAACTGTGAAGTAGACAGGCATCCTAGGGTTGGAGCAGGACAGAGCCCTGAGGGTGTGTTCAGAACCTGAGGCCCCCTCGAGGGTCTTCTCCCAAGCCCCAGCAACAGCAGAGGGCAACTTCAGGGGTCAAGGGCATGGGCTTTGGAGTCAGCCTGATCTGAGGGCCTAACCATGCTCCAAATACCATTTGTGTGGTCTCAGACTCCCAATTGAACCTCTTCTGTAAATGGCAACAGGGCAAGCACCTAGGCACAGAGCCTGCCAGATATAAGTACTCAATAAACGGTAGCCGCTTTGGTCCCTCTTTGTACCCCTTTCACCTTGCAGCAGCTGTTTGAGCCTCAGTTTCCTCACCATGAAGAATCTATTTCCCAGTTGTCAAGAGGGCCCAGTGCCTGCTTTCACTGCCTCTACCCAGCTCCTCCATAATTCAGTCACCTGGCAGCTAGCTCTCTTTGAAAAATGCTAATCAGATCTTACCCCTCTCCTGTCTGACCCTCTTACCTCATGCAGAGCCCAGCCCATCCCCCGGCCACGCCCTCAACACCCTCATCGCTGGTCCCTGCCTGCATTCCCAGCACGTCTCCTTGCTCCTGCTTGGCATGCCGGCTGCGCTGCCCTTCCTTGTGTTCCTGGACATTTCACACTCCTTCCCACCTCACGGTCTTCCCTCTACTGCTTCCTCTGCTTGGAGTGCTCTTCCCCAACACTCTGCCTGGCTCCCTCCTACTCACCATTTGACTTCTCCTTGGACAGACAGAGCAGCCCCCCACCCCGACCTGGACCACCCTGACCACAGACTGCTCCTTCTTTCTGTCACTCACCAGTGTGGGACCTTGCTCTGTTCCCTTAAAAACCCTCATCCAACTCTGAAGTCAGCTTGGTGGGTTTGGGGATGTACTACATATTTCCTCTCTCTCCCCCAGCAGAATGGAAACCCACAGAACCATGAACTTCTTTTGTCTCAGTCACTGTGGCCTGAGCCCCCAGCCCAGAGCCCAGCATCCGCAGCAGCTGCCTGAACATCAGTGGCAAGGGTGATGCCAGCTCACATACCCCGCACTTAACCATGTTCCAGAGGGACTGATCAGAACTCTCTACACGTATTTACTCATCGAGCCTTCACGACAGCCTGTGAGCTACATAGAACAGTTATTTATGATTCTCACTGTACAGAAGAAGAAAGCAAGGCATAGAGAGCTTGGGTAGCAAGCTCAGAGTCACCCAGTTGGTAAGAGGCAGAGCCAGGTTTCAAAGCCAAACGGTCTGGCTGCAGAGTTTCTACTCTTAAGTCACATGTGGAGTTTGCTGGGTTTGTGGTGTGTGTGCACACCACAAATGCACTCTCTACACCACCATTTGAACTATGCACCCTGTACACCACCATTCCCTGTGCCCCTGTCCCTCCATGGTGGCAGCCTGTACCTACAAATGTCTTGTCCCCTAGCCTGCAGCCATCCAAGTTGCAGGTCCGTCTCGCTCCAAAACCCTTCCCTTCCCAGCCATGAGTGAGGACAGCCCTTCCCTTCAGCCCTCCACTCAAGATCTGATTCTGCCAGGAAAGGGCTGCAGTGGCCAGGACTCCATTCCCACCTCTGCCTGGCGATTAGTCACGTGGGATGTGTCTCCATGGGCAGGTCACCTGCAGGCTTCACACTCATCATCCAAGCCTGACACCTCCAGCCATGGGCAAATTATCCCCGGGCTGCAGGTCTGCCTGAGAGAGGCCGGGTGGCAGAGCCCAGCACGCGCAAGGAGCCCCAGCAGGCTCTCATACTGAGCTCTTTTCATTTGCACCTTAGCTGGTTGTCAGGCGCAACGCAGACTCAATGCCACTTCTCGCTGTTCTGCAAAGCCGAGCACTGGCTCCGTCTCCACTTCAGAGCCTCGTCCCCAGCCTGGGGGTCTTGGCCTCTCTCTTTCCTTGTCTTTTTCTCTCATCTAGCTTCTTTCGCTTCTCTCTCTTCTTGCCCATTTTTCTTTATTAAACTCTCGTCTCTTTCTCTCTGTGTCTGGTGCCCTTGCTTTTCCACAGATGGCTTCGCATGGAACCTGAGCCTGGGAGTTGGTCACTGCTCTCCCAGAATTGCTACCCATGGCTTTCCTGCACTTTCTCCCTCCAGGATACAGCCCAAGGTGCACTGGCAGGCTGGGAGCCTGTGGGATTCCAGCTTCTGGTCTGGCTTCTTCCGCTCATCTGATAAATAAACTTGGTGCAGCCCCTCCCTCCCTGGGTGTCTAAACCTTTCCCGCGGCCTCTCATGAGATGACGGGAGTGTATTTGTGCAGGGACAAATACTAGAGCCACCTTGAAGCGTGAGGTATGGTACTTCTTTCCTCTCGTGGAGGTGCTCACCTTCGGATGCTCACCCCCAGCGTTGCCCCCAGTACCTGCTCCTGGCTTCTGAGATGCCCTCTTCCTCTCTCCCTCAAAAAAAAAAAAAAAAAAAAGTGTCTATTTTATATCAGAGTACAGTTTATTAACAATGTATAGCTTCAGGTGTAGAGCAAAGCAATTCAGTTTTACATATATCTATTCTTTTTCAGGTTCTTTTCTCATGTAGGTTATTACAGAATATTGAGCAGAGTTCCCTGTGCTATACAGTAGATCCTTGTTGATTATTCGTTTAAAATATAGCAAGGTACATGTCAGTCCCACACTGCTCAACTCTCTTCTCTCCATAACCCTCCTTTTCCCTTTTGTTCTTTCTCCTTCCAACCAAAAACGTCCTGAACAGCCCAGCATCAGAAGGAGATAGAAAATTGGATACATACACACAGATAAATACATACACAGGTAACTTTGCTCAACCAGCTGAATTTAGCAAAAAACTTTCACCCATGCTATAAATAGCTCTTTTCCTGAGTAGTAAGTTTGGCTGACTAGAAAAGGCTAATGATTTTAGGGTGACCAGGAAGGTTGTCTTTGTTCAAAGTGTTTCCTTTATGTTCCTCAAGCACAAAGCGTGCCACCACTGATGAAGGCTGAGTCAGGAACCTTCTTTTCGCTGATGAAGGCTGAGTCAGGAACCTTCTTTTCGCTGATGAAGGCTGAGTCAGGAACCTTCTTTTCGCTGATGAAGGCTGAGTCAGGAACCTTCTTAAAATGCGCGCACTTCGGGGATTGAGGCTGTCAGTCATTACCATCCAGTATAAACTGCTCTTTCAGGCTCACTTTCCTCAGTATCGATTAGCACCAGTCATCCAGTGGGACTGGAAATACTGGGGGAGAAAGGATTGGAGAAAGAGGTGGCATTGTAAGGGAGGGGTGTCCTGGGTCGGGGAGGCCAGGTGAGGGGCTTGACGGGCGGAGATGACAGTGTTGGAGGCCACCTGTGTAGAAAGGATTCTGCAACTGGCTGCATGTAAGAATCTCCTGGGGAGCTTTGGAATATTCTAGTGCCCATGCTCCACCCACAACTAATGAAATCAGAATCTCTGAGGGGTGGGGCCCAGGTATTAGGGTTTTTTTAAACCTCCCCAGATGGTTCCAGTAGGCAGCCAAATTTGAGAACCACGGCTCTATCCAGTGCTTTGCAGTTTGAATGTGTGAATAAATCACCTTGTTAAATGTAGGATCTTTTTCTGCAGGTCCGGTGTGGGACCTGAGATTCTGTATTTCTATCAATACCAACCCTACACCTCTCTGATCCCACTTTGAAAAGCAAGGCTCTCATTTCCATTGCTCTTTCTCCAAACTGGCTTTGTTCTCAAACAATAAAAGATGAAAAATGGGAAATATTGGCCAGGTTGACTCCCCACCCCCAGCCCGGTACAGAGCTCTGGTCATCTTGAGTTGGAGTACAGAGTTAGACCGCAGACCTTGGGCTCCCCAAGCCGAAATCAGACCTGGAATGCTTCTGCCGCTGGATGTGCAGGAGGTGAAAGCCACGAAAGGTGAACTCAGGCAGGTGTGTGGGGAGTGAGGAGGGGGTGTCTGTGTACCTGCTCTGTCGTGCTGTGGTTGTGCCCCTTGTTGATGTGGCCCAAGTGATAGCCTGTCCCCTCGCCTTGGCGAGCCTTTCTCCAGGAGGCAGGCAGAGGGCAGATGTATCCTTCTAGACATCTGTGCTGTCATTATTATTATCCGGAGGCGAGAGACTCGCAGACATGCAATGTGACAAGTGCAGTGATGGAAAGAGCAGAGGGTGTTGTGAGAGGTGGAGGAGTGGGTAAGTGGTGGGGGATGACAGAACGGCGAGGTGGACCGAGAGAGTGGACCATGGTCGGAGTCGGGGCTGCAGAGGCTGTTCAGCTGTCCTCCCTAGGGGCTGTGGCCCTTCCCACCTGAAGCTGTCGCAAAGGAGGTGTGAATCCACCTCAGAGCCTTTGCCCTTTGCTGGACAACAGGGTCCACAAAGGAACAATGGCCATGTGTGGGATCACAGCGGCGGGCCTCGGACCTCATCCTGGAGGGGACCTGTTTTTAATGTCACGATGTCATGGACCTCTCAAATGCTAGTCTGATCTTTTGAGTAGCCACAATCATCATCAAATATTTATTGAATCCCACCTTTCTGCTAGACAGGCAGTAAACAGACATGGCCCTTGCCTCATGGAATGCATGATTTAATTGAGATAAACATTAAATAATTCTATGAACAATCAATTGATTAAAACTATGCTAAGTGCTAACAAGAAAAACATGGATACGGTTAAGAGGTGACTGAGAAAACACATCGTGTCTTTGAAGAGGATCTTATGAATCCATCAGTTCTTTTAACTGGATATCTATCTTATTTATCACAACCTATGTGAGAGAAATAAGAAGAGCAATAACCATAGCTCCCATTTATTGAGTTTTAAGCTGCAAACTGACCTACCAAATCCTCGTGGCACTTCTCTGAGATAAGGACTCTTACTCTCTCCATTTTACAGTTGTGAAAAATAAGGCTCAGAGAGGTGGAACGCAGGGTCCTACGTAACTCTCATTCAGTCTGCAGGTGGTGCTGGGGTAAGTGAGGATGCCCAGATGCTGCAGCAAATGTAGGGCCCTTGAGGCTCTGTAGCCCCACACGTGGGGACTCCTGGTCTGGGGTGTGGAGTGGATGAGGCAGGACAGTAGGGTACCTGGCCACCCCAGCCATTCCCTGGGGGAGGGCAGGACTGCAGGAGCCTCCTAAAAGTTGGAGGGTATTTTCATCCCTCCTAGAGAACAGGGAATTGTGTAAACTGGGATGCTGAGATGATAGTTTCTGAGCCTAGATGTCAGTTTCTGGTGTTCATACTAGTGGTCAGAGCCGGCCACCCTCTGTCTGTCTCTCCTGGAAGCCGGCCACAGCCACTGCATCAGAAGGTCTTGATGAACCTCTGAGTTCCAGGTTTTGCAGTTAACCTAATTTCCCACACCTAGGTGAAGATGGGGGTGGGCAGGAGCCCTGGTCATCATTTATTCTGCCAGGGAGTGTGCCAGAGACTCTGTGAGAAGCCAGTGGCTGGTGGCCTTGGATCCTCCCTCCAGGCTTCCCTGCTCCAGATCTCTTTCCTTCTCAGAGGCCCAGGGAATGCTGCCTGTCTGTACTGACTTGTGATTGAAGCCCCTCACCAGAGGATTCCTAAGCTCGCCTCTTTGTCTTTCAAGCCTTCGGGGGTTTGAAAGAAATGACAGATTCTAGGATACTTGTAGGGATCTAGGTACAAAGAGAGGTCCCTGGGCAATGCTCATCCCAGCGGGGGCTGGCATCCTGCTCTCCCCAGGGCCTGGCTTCTCTGGGAAGATATGCTAACCTCGTGTCATTTTTGATGACTTGTATCTGAAATTTATTATATGATTATCTAAGTTCTAAAACAGAGGGTCCTGAACATAATTTAACCTTTTCTTGATTGCTCATTGTCAACATTATGAATGTTCATTATCATACTCTGCTTTCTAGGCTTTCACCTCTTCCCTCCAAGTTCATGTATCAAATGTCACTGCTGACATGTGTATGCTCCTAGATACTTTCCCACCCACCTGTCTGTCACTTTGATGATTCTAATGTGCTGAGCCAGTGTAGTATAGTGGGTTAGCTTGTGGGCTCTGCAGTCAGACAGCCTGGGAAAGTTACAACACCTCAATTATGCTGCCTGGAAAACAGATATGGTGAGAGGTTGTTTTTTTTTTTTTTTTAATAGACTATATTTTAGAGCAATTTTAGGTCCAGATAAAAATTGAGTAGAAAGCATGGAGTGTTCACATATCGTCTCTACCCACACTCCCCTATCCCATGCCCTAACCTCTCCCACCATTAATATCCACACCAGAGTGGTGAGAGTATTGATTTCAGAAAGCTGTTTTAAGGACTGAGATAATATATATAAAACATATAAAATACCTAATGCAGTGCCAGGCTTAATGCTTAGTATATGTAGCTATCATCATCAATAATAGTAAATGTGTGTTAACCACAAGAACCAGTGATGATCATTAAGGTTCTAGGGATTAAAATGAGTGGCTTTTGTGAGAGGATCTGGGGGAAGGTATTTGCAGCATGACCAGACAATTTCTCAGCCCTTCTCTGTGCTTCGCTGTATGTCCAGGAAGCGAGAGGTCTTACTTCTGGAGAAGTGGGGCAGGATCTGTACTTCTGGAGAAGTGGGGGTAGAAGCTTTACTTCTATCTAGAAGTTGCTTAGCGATGTGGACTGTGCTCAGCACATGCCTCTCCTGAGTCTAAGAATGGGTCCCTTGATCCTCATAACAGTGCTCTCCCGACCCTCTGTGTATATGCTACGAACCAGACTCTCTGTGGGCTTATGAAAAAAAACTTTCCTATACAAGGTTTGGTGTGTGGGCTAGGTAGAAGGTGCCTAGAAACCAAGATATGTCTTTAATCTTGATCAAAGGGCGGGCTGCTGAGAGGGTTCAGCACCATGGACAGCTCCCCAATCGGCCGCAGATCCTGGTTTTTCTGAGCTTTCTCCCTCTTGCCACTTGCAGAACACACTCAGCCAATTAGACCTCTTCCTTGCCCAGCAACATGGCAAAGCTCTGTCTTTTTGCCTGTCTTGGAGGTAGTTAAGGGTCTCCTGCCCTTGGGGCATGTGGAGGGTAGTGTATTGGAGTATATATGTGGAGAGGAAGTGAGGGGCTGCAAATATTCTGGGGAGGCTGACCTTGTGCCATTCCAGTCCCCCAAGCTCCCCTTTTCTTCTGAGAAACTCCTAAGGCCAAGACTCAGACAGAGCCTGGGCTTCTGTGAAGGGGATAGAGAGATAGTGGGTGAGGTCTTGGGTAAAAGAAATGGGCCCCGTTTTCTCCTTATGGACCAGGGGAGAGAAGACTGGAAATGTCCCAGGGCCTCGGTGATTCCCTGTTGGCCTCCTTGGTGGGCCACTGCTGCCATGGGCTTCAATCAAACATCTGTTCTGGCATTAGCTACCCTGCCGCATTGGCTGGGCCCCAAAGTTCTCCCTGGGGAAGCTCAGACTAGCAACTTGATCACTTGTCCTGAGTGGAGGCCCCTCCTTGAGCACAGCTTAGATTCTGCTTGCCCAGTTCTGTGGTCCCTGTGCTTGGTTCTCTTTCCCCAGACCGCATTGAGTCCTGCCTATACCTATCCCAGGTCCTTATGAGGGAACAACCCAAAGAATATGCCGTCAGAGTCTAGATAAACTTAACTGAGAAAAATGATATGAATGAAGGATGGCCTACACGCATGCATCCCTCAAAATATTCTAAAACCCACCCTGGCTCAAGGCAGGCCAGTGGAGGGCAGTGCATGCCATGGGGCTGACCTGTCTGCAGAATGACTTCTCCTGAGGTCTGGTTTCAGGCTGTGAGCCTGGACTGGCAGTCCATAACTAATTGCCCTGTGAAACACATTGCTGTGTCAGAAGCCGACCAATTTACCAAATGTCATTTTGCTAAAAGCCAATTTGCCCAAAGCCAATTCACTGAATGGCCAATTTGTCAAATGACCAATTCATCAAAATGACTTACTTTCTTTAACTACTTGGTGTGAGTTGACTGGCTTGTGTTTTGCATTTATGATGGTACTTTAAGGACTGATCCATTTGTCCCTGGCCACACTCCAGGTGTTTGAACTATGGTGAACGCCTCCTGAGTCTCTTCCTTTGACTGCAGGGAGCTGGGGCAGGGAAAACCCAATAGCCCCTGAAAGGCTTTTGTGAAGACAAATGGGAAACAACCCAACTATTTCCCATGAAATTGGTAAAGGAAACAAAGAAATTTAGCAAACTGCCTTTCGGAGAACTGGCTGATCTGTGACTTGGCTTCTAGGCAAGTGACTCAGAAGGGAGCAACTTAATGTCCTCGAGCCTCCTTTGGGGATGTTGTAAGTGTCCCAGTTTTTTTTTTAATATTCGGCTGCTTCTTTAGGGGACCCGTACGAGGCCTTTATGCTTGGTTTTAGAACCAGGAAAGGCCACACCTCTCCCAAGCTCACTTTCATCTCTGGACTTGGCAAACTGTATGCATAGCAATCTCCGTGTCCTCAGAGTCTGGAGAAAGTCCAGGCCCATGTATAACACATGCAAAGGCTTTTATAGGGTGTGCTTCTCCCTCTCATTTGACATGTTTACTCATTTTTTAAAATAACTTTATTTATCTTTTTGGCTGTGCCGGGTCTTCGTTGCTGCACAGGTGTCTCTTTAGTTGCGAGAGCGGGGGTCACTCTTCAGTTGTGCATGGGCATCTCATTGCGTGGCTTCTCTTGCTGTGGGGCACAGGCTCTCGGGCACACGGGTTTCAGTAGTTGCGGCTCCTGGGCTCTAGAGGGCAGGCTCAATAATTGTGGCGCATGAGCTGATTTGCTCCCGAGTTTCCACAAATTGATGGAGAAGGCAATGGCAACCCACTCCAGTACCCTTGCCTGGAAAATCCCATGGATGGAGGAGTGTGGTAGACTACAGTCCATGAGGTCGCAAAGAGTCGGACACAACTGAGCAACTTCACTTTCACATTCCACAAATTGAACACACTCACATAACCAACAGCACACAGATCAAGAAGGAAAATATCACGAGCACCCAGAAGCCTCTTGTACCTCCTTCCAGTCATTAATCCCCCCGCATGGGGTAACCATGATCCTGCTCCCACAGCATAGACTCATTTTGCCTATTTTTGTGCTTTATATGAAAGGCACATGTGGTATCTAATCCTCGCTATAACCCGACAAGAGGGAGCTGTGATGAACTCTCCTTTACACACCAACAACCAGATTCAGAGAGGTTGAGTAACTTTCCAAAGGTCCCACAGATAGTAAATTGTGAAACTTGGAATCAAACCCAGTTTTGGAATCTGGCTCCAAAGTCTGTATTCTTTCCCCTATGTCTTAAATCTTTCTCCTGTTGAAGCCCCACCCTGTCTCTTTCCTCCTTCCGCCTCACTGTCCCCTGTGCCCGGACTGGGAATCTGTGAAGTCATTGGTCCTAACTACTCAAAGATGTCTGGAACAGGAGTCTTATCTTCCCCAGTGCATCCCTGCTTAGGACTCAGCAGCATGCCTGGGGCTTCCTGGGGGCTTGGTGCGTAATGGTTGAGTACGGGGAAGAATTAACGCGGGCTTACATTATGCCGGCCGTCTTCATTTGCCTGATTGCCATTACTGTGTCTTTGCCATGGTGGCTGGGACCTATGCCCACTGGTCTGTTTCCTACTTGTCCTGGAGCTGCTCACTCCTGAATGGGACTCTAGCTTCTGAGCAGTTTTCCTTGTCAGGGCTCTGTGGTTGCTTTGTGGGGGTGTGTGCCTCTCCTCTGATATCTCTGTTGTGGGAATTGATTGCAATGATGCTTGGTAGCTGCATAACAAACAGCCCAGTTCACAGAATTGTTACCCAGGCTGGTTTTACAGCGTCATGATCCAGGGCTGTTTAATGTCTCTTCTTAATGAGTTTTCTGCAACATTAACTCAGCGGGGCTAGAGGGAGGGGGCAGCTGGCCACAGGAGGATGTGTGACTTCGGGGTGGTGTTGTGGGCATGAGAGGGAAAGTCTCTCTCCTGCCAACAGTGCCTGGCACGCACTGGTCACTCAGAGCTGCCCATTTCTTCTGCAAAGGTCCAGCCCCACAATCCATGGTGTCAGCCTCCAAATCCACCTACAGGAGTTTGGACATCAGGAGTTCCCTGGGAAAATATTGGGTGCTCGATGCTTTAACATATCTTAAGGCTTCACAGAGCATGTGTGAGCTTTAATTCCAGGTATGTTATCAGCATCTGAGGAGGAGGAGGGGTGGAGAATGAGAGGGGGTCAGAGCTGGACCACCCAGCAAGTAGTAGGGGTCATTTTGAAGCCTTATTGGCAACATGATTGTCTTTTACTGTGTGCCAGATAGTCTTCAGGATATGCTCATATGCCTTTGACTATTTATCTTATAAGCTTAGTTACAGATGAGGAAACAGGTGCAAAGGGGCAGTCAATTGATTCTGAGCTTGCTTTTGAATCCAGTTCGCCTGACTCTCCTCCCAGACCAGCTACTGCCTGGCCAGCACTTCATCCTCCTCCCAGTGAGGCTTTCTGGGGGGATATGAGTTCAGCTAACGGCCCAGCCATTTATTCCAGCTGGCCTGACTCAGGCCCTCAGGGGAGCAGAGGAGAGGGGATCTGGGGAGCACAGGGATTAGCTAGAGGAACTGGCCACTTAGTGCAGCCGGGACCCTTAGGAGGAGGCCCAGGTAGCTCCCAGGTGGGGTGGGGTGTCTTCCTTTGTTTTGACAACAGCAGAGAGGGTGGGGCCCAAGATCAAAGGAAACTAGAAGTGGTTGGCAGGCCGGTTCCACCTTCAGGCTACCAGCAGCAGCAGTGTGCCCTTTGATCCTACTCCCTGGTCTCTTCTGCATTCTCCCCCCTCCCTCAATCCAAACTTGACTTCTGGAGACAAAACAAATTCATCCATGTTGAGAATCAGGCCCTGATAAGCTTGCAGTTTGCTTTTCTAGGAGCACCTGAGATTTATGAATGATAAAGCTCCAGTCCCTGCCTTGAGGCTGGAGTCAGGCAAATGTCTCTCTACCTGTCTGTATCAGCAAATGTCTCTCAAGAACCTGCTTTGAATGTCACCTGGAGACAGGTGTGCACACATACCACATACCCACCAGGGGTAACTCTGGGGCACCTGAATGTTGTCCCTAGGCTGGGGAGACTGGGGAGGGAGGGATAATTGCAGAATTAATTTCCCTTCTGGGTAAGAAGGGCAGGATTTGAGGGGAGACTTGAAGGACAGGCAGAGACAAAGGAGGGATGGTCCTGCCAGGTCCCAGGCATGCCTTAGATGTGGTTGTGTACCTGCATCCCACAGGGGCACCATGAACCTTTCCCCGGGGTCCTCCTGCAGCAGGGACCTGGGGTGCTGAGCAGACCCCTGGGACTCTGTCTCCAGCCCCTTGCCTGAGCCCTGACCTGGAGCAGTGGCTCTTGACCTTCTCAAAGGAGCGGATTACTTCCTCCATGCCCACGCCCTCTTAGCAAGTGTTGCCCTGTCCCGACTTCGGCAGGGATGCAGGGAGGACAGTGGTGCTGATGTCGTGGCTGTCACTACCTTACCTCTGGTGAGCGTCTCCTCTGCTCCCTGCGAAGGTGGGCAGTGGCATGCCACAGGTGACAGGCCAGAGGCTGCTCTTCCCTCTTTCTACCCAGTGGAGGTGTTTGTTCCAAGCCTCTCCCAACCCGGCACCCCCAAAATAGGAGTTGTCACCTCTGTTCCTGGCTATGAAATGCTGGCAGGCACAGGGGCTATGATCCCTAGCCTTTAGCCTCAGCTGGGATAGGAACCTCTGGTGGCTCAGACAGTAAAGAATCTGCCTGCAATGCAGGAGACCTGGGTTCAGTCCCTGGGTTGGGAAGATCTCCTGGAGAAGGGCACGGCTACCCACTCCAGTATTCCCGCCTGGAAAATTCCATGGACAGAGGAGCCTGGCAGGTTCTGGGGTCGCACAGAGTTGGACACAATTGAGCATGCACGCACAGTACAGGGACAGCTTTAAACTTTTCCCTCATCAGAGGCAGCACGTTTCAAACTTTCATATTCATGTGAATCACTGGGGGTCTGGCTAACATGCAGATTCAGATTCAGTAGGTGGGGCCAGAAGGTCCATCTTTCTGAATCTCCCAGGTGGCTCAGCTGCTGCTGGTCCAGGTGCCAGAGATGTGGGTGCTGTCACCCGCCAAGGGGTCTTGGGTGGCACTTACAGCAGCAGCAGCGTGAGGGAAGCTGCTCTGAGCTGGGCCCACCCATGTGTCATTCCGCCCTCCTGACCTCTCGGGGAGGCTGGTACTTTTGGAAGTGGAGACCAAGGTGCTGGGAACTAACTGCAGGTCGTGCCCAAGGTCACGCGGCAGGCTGGTGGCAGAGCGAGCCTCCAGCCTCACTCCCGTCCCCGATTCCAAGTCCTAGAATTTTCAACCCTGACTCTCCCCACACCCCCAGCCCCAAGGCTCGTAAAGACAATTCGCAGTGGCAATCGACTGCCCACCCCAGTCAAAAGTACCATACACACACAGCCTCAGTTAAGCTCCATGGCCCCATGATTATTCCCACTTTATAGAGGAGGAGACAGAGGCTCTAGGGGTTTGGAAACTGGCATGAGGTCCCTCAGTGGGTAGGTGCTCAGCTGCCTTTGTCTGCTCCAAGGCTTAGATCCTTAATCTGATAAAAGAGCCCTGTGCTAGGTGGCTTGGAGTAGTCAGGCTGCCCTGGTTTCCTCCAGGCTCCATATTGGGTGAGCTCATGGTAACCAGTCAGACGAGAGGACAGGACAGTTTGCCCAGAGACTCCACATGTCTTGAGAGGCAGACTGAGCAGGCCCCGAGCTCTGCAATGGGGCTGTCGGGTGGGGGCAGGAACCCAGGCCAAGTCTGGCTTTGTCTGGGCCCCCCACTGATTCTCTCAGAGGCCAGGCTGCCGGCAGGACCCAATCTACTTAGAGCGTGAAGGGGGATTAGCAGTGAGAACATGGGGTCTCAACCTCGGCTTCCCAGCCCCCACCTCCCCAGCCCTGGCGGAGGCTGGAGGGATTGGCGGGAGGAGGGCAGCAGGAGCGAGGGCTTCTGGGAGGGTGCCTGAGCCAGGGTGTAGGCCTCCCTGAAGAGAAGGGACCCAGCTGGGTCTCTGGGCTCACTGGGGTGTCCCAGACTCCAGGAGGGTGCTATTAGCCGCAGCCTGCCTCTCAGGGCCCCTCATCTTTGGGGGTGGGGTTCAGGCAGGGGATTATTTGCACCCTGAGTTCGAGACCCCCTCCATGGACTCCAGGGGTCCAGTTCCCTCTCATCTTCTGGGTCCCACGAGAGTCACTCAGTCATCTTTGTCAGAGGCTCCTCATCCCCTTTGCTCATGCAGCTGGGACCACCTCAGAGCCATGGAGGGTGGTGACCGGAGTTATGTCAGGATGTGGGAAGGGCAAGTTGATTCTAACCCCAGTGGCCACAAATGCTTCTCTAGCGCAATGCCCCCCACCCACTCTTCAGACCTCTCTGTAGCTGGATGTCAGGCAGAGAAGGAACAACCGTACCCTGTGTCTGGGAAGAGGTTTGTTCCACAAAGTTGACACAGAACCAGCCATCCTGCCCCAGGTCCCTGCTTTCCCCTCTCAACCCCAAGGCCTGTCCTAACTCCTTGTTTAGTCAGGAAAATGCAGAGGGATTGCTGCAAGAGACTCATGAAGGTAACCACTTTATTCAGCTAAATGTTACTGAGCCCCTGCAGCGCACTCCATCTAGGGAGGGATACAACGGTCTGGAGCCATAGATTGGAGGCTAAATCAAAAAAACCAAAAATCAATATTTTATTACATTCATTACACAAATATTTCATTATAAGCCTGGATTTGTGCTGAGAAGGAAAATCACAGGGGCCTTGGGAACCTGTAGCAGAGGGAGCTGTGAAGGGAGATGTCTATAGACTGAGATATGAAGGATGAGCAGGAGTTACCAGGGGAAGAGTGGAGGGAGAATAGTTTTGGCAGAGGAAACGGAAGGGCAAAGGTCCTGTGGCAGAAGGGATTTGAGGGGACGGCAGCCTATGTGGCGAGCACCCAGTGCCTGTCGTATCAGATCCTACAAGGTAGGTGCCGCTTCTTACCCCCATTTTGCAGATGAGAAAACCGAGGCCAGAGAGGTTAGGTGACTCACCCAAGACAACATGATTTAAGTGAGTGAGACAGGGCTCCTTGACCCCAAGTCACCATGGTGACACTCGGTTGTGGCTCTCAGCCAGCGGCCTCTACTCCTTGGCCTCTCAGTGTGTGCTTCCTGGACCAGCAGCATCCGTATCTCTGTGAGCCTGTCAGAAATCTAGGACCTCATTCTTACCTGTAGGCCAGTCCCTGGTCTGGCTGCTGCATCCTTGCTCTGGTAACCTGATTCTTGCTGTCCGGCCTGAGGCTGCCTCTGAGCTGCTGTCTGCCCTGTGGCTGTGTGCCCTGGGCCTCCTTTGGCCAGGATCAGGTCACCAGCTGCTCCGGGTTTTGGTTTGTCCTTCCAGCTCCAGAGCACCCCTCTTCCAGGATGGCCCCTCTCAGTATATCGCATCCTGCTCTGACACACCCGGGGCCACGCATGCACCTCACTTCACTTCACCTCACTTCAGGGTCTCTGATAAGGTCACTGAGAGAGGAGCATGGGAGCAACAACCACCAAGTTTAGGGGAGACCTAGGAGGCTCTGGAGAAGGCAATGGCACCCCACTCCAGTACTCTTGAGTCAGACTTAAGAGTCAGACTGAGCGACTTCGCTTTCACTTTTCACTTTCATGCATTGGATAAGGAAATGGCAACCCACTCCAATGTTCTTGCCTGGAGAATCCCAGGGACAGGGGAGCCTGGTGGGCTGCCATCCATGGGGTCATACAGAGTCGGACACGACTAAAGCGACTTAGCCGGAGGCTCTGGACCTGGGGAAATATGATGAGGAAAGTCGTAGGTGGGACCTTTGGAGGTTGCGTGCCAACGTGGTGAAAATGGAGATGAGGAACTTTATTTCACAGAGGCTTGGAAAAGACAAGATAGTTGTTGACCAGGTAGGAGATCAGCTGGGGCAAAAAAGTGAAGAATAGTTTTGGGTTTGCCAAATGGCTGAGCAGGCATCCAGGTCCAGGGACGGCTTCTGGCGCCCCCTAGTGACTAGTGAGAAAATTGGAAACACCAGAACCTTAGCAAAGGGATCGGGGGACCTTGCTTCAGTTGGGACAAAGCCAGCGTTTCTTAAAAACTGCCAAATGGAGGGACTCGAACAGAACCGTAAATACATTAATCTTCTTCAAAGCCCTGTAGACTAGATAGTTTAACTCTCATACTACAAATAGGGAAACTGAAGTTCTCAACTGCGTAGCTTCCGGGGCCCACGGCTGTAAACGGCAGAAGCAGGAGCTGCGTTTAGATCCTTCCATTGCAGAGTCTGGGGTCTCTGCACCGCCCTTTCTGCTAGCACTCTGCATGTCCTGGACTTTCCAAAGCTCAGCTGTTTCCCTGTGGTCTAGACGTTGGCCTCTTCCAGGGTCTCAAATTCAGTTTCCTTTACTCTTTTTAACAGCAAGGGCACCATACCTATACCCAGCCTTGGACTCTCACCTCATTAAGTGGCACTTGGTTTCCATTGGGGGCAGAATCTTTTCTCTATAAGCTTTGGTGCCCCAGAGCCATGTCTAAAAGGCCATCAGATCACACCCCTCTCTGGTGTAACTGTCACCTCCTCTGCTTGGCAAGGCTTTTTCCTTTCAACACCCTCCACCCACCCGCCTCCTGCTCCCAGCTGTTCCTGGATCAAGCCAGGCTCATGCCTCCTGCCTCTGACAGACCATTCTTGCCCCTCCTCTCCCCACTTAGCTCCTGGTGTGCATCCTTACAGAATTGCTCTGCCCGAATCATACTTTGATGCGATGCTACTCTAAGAAACAGACACATGAAACCCATTTATTATATGGATCTAATGTTATTGATTAGGACACTCAGTCATTTTTTACAAAGACCCCTGGAGAAATTCTTGTCGCATCTTAGTGCCCAAAACAGCTATACTCCTGAGAAATAGGTTCTTTTGAGTTTATACATGTATCGAGGATGCAATTAACTGACCAGTTTTCCCTTTACGCATGGGCTCTCAGAAAGCTTGACACCCACCCTCAATCCTGGACCCGGCAGCTATATGGGTCATGTGATATTGCATGCTCGGTGTCCACCATTGATTTGTCTTCTCTTTGCCCTACTTTTTACTTCTGCACTCTTGCTGTTTTATAAATCCCTATAAGCCACCTGCAAGCCTTTCTGGAACAAGGTTGGCCTAAATCAATACACTGATCAATACAAATAAAAAACCTTCCTTGCAGGGCTGTAGTGAGGATTAAATGGAATAACGGTGGGGAGTTCAGCCCAGAGTTCCCTGCCAGGCTTGGCTGAAGGGCGAACTGCTTAGCTGGGACAGAGACAGGCTGGTTAGATGGAGCCAGACACAGCTGAAATGTAGTTATGGAGGAGAGAGAGGAGAGTCTATGTCGCAGGCTTGAGATGCCTTCTTTCAAGGAGAGAGCGAGCAGGGAACATGGGGTGTGATGGTGACAAAGCCCCTTGAGACCACAGGTGCTTGGGGCGGGTTAGGTGGCTGGGGGACAGGAGGGGCTGGGGTTTGGAGAGAAGGGAGCTCAGAGATGTCGGCTCACACTCTGTTTGAGGGGCAGGGTTTTAGGCGCAGCTGTTCCCCCACTTTGCACACAAGGAAACTAGGGCTCAGGAGGAAAAAGGGTAAACCCACAAATGCAAAGCCAGGAAGTGGGGAGAGGGGATTCGAACCAGCCTTTCTGAGGTCAGGGCCCTGTGCACTCTGCTTCGGCACTTCTGTTTCATTGTCTCAACCAGAAAAACTCAGGCCATGGGGGGTAGTTCCCACAGCTTAGGGAATTCCCAGTGGGGAGCCCCGTGGGCTGTGTTCTTGGGGCTCAAAGTAAACCCTGAGGCTCATGGGGTGAATGGCTGAGAGGAAGGAAATGGTGAAAGCCCCAAGGATCTAGCCCAGGAGGAGGGTCCGAGGTCTGCCGAACTGTCCGACATAGGTTCCTGAGTCGGGACCAGCAGCCCAGGCCATCAGAGATTGTCAGAGATCCGCTGCAGTGTATGGGGAGGCTCTGGGACCTGACTGCTAGGCTCAGCCTCTGGAGCACTCCCCCTACCCCCACCCCCACCTCCACCAGCTTTTTTCCCTTAAAGAAGCCGCCTCACTTCTCTGAGCCTCCCTTTCCCACTTCCTGCAGTGGGGATGGTGATAGTATTTGCCCCACACTGTGACGTGCTGGGCGGGGCAGGGGTTGGGGAGGTTGCTATCCCCACTGTGGGAAGCAAAGGGGCATTTATGAAGTCTGCAGTGAGGATTGAGAGAGGGAGGAGAGGCAAGTGGACAGGAGCCCGAGGCCCAGTCCTGCCAGGGAGGGGAGGCTGGTTTGCTAAGGCCGTGCAGTGCCTTCTCCCTCACTTCAGGATGTTAATAAGGGGGAGGTGACCAAGTCCCGGGTGGTCCCTGCCTTCCACGCCTCGGGGCTAGGATGCAGTCCTGTGTTCCTAGGTGGGCATGCTTAGTCCCCAGGTGGGCCCAGGCTTCGTAGCAGCCCTGATCCCCGCAGACCCCAAGACCACAGCACCTGGAGTCAGCTCCAGCCTGGAGTTCATGACCTAGGTGGGCTCCCTACTGCTGCGTTACCTGGGATCCAGCTGTGCCTTCTTCTGGCGCTTCTGTTCCTGCTCAGTAGAACACAGAGTGAGCTATCAGAAGACTCTCTACAGGTGTGGGGCAGCTGGGGGCTCTGTCGAGAAGCCCCTGCTCTTTCCTTTGCAGCCCTGGAGGATGCCTCGGGGCCGAGCTGACCCCCACGGATCTGGCGTAAAGGGTTGGGGGCTGGCAGAGCCAATATCTGACCACTGCCCCAGGCTGCACCCTCTAGCTGCAAACCCTCTGCCCAGAGAAGGGGCAGTGGTGGGGGCCTGAGCTCTGACTTGTTCACTCATTCATTCGATAAATGTTTGCCAGTGATCTTTGTGTGCTGAGCACTGTCCCAGGTGCCAGGACACAGCTCTGTCTGGTCAGGGTACTGTCTGGCTCGCTTGACCTCCCTGGCTCTTCAGGGTGCTCTGGAGAAATGTTTCTGATTATTTTTTTCTCCCTCTGGCTTTGTCTTCACAGGGACCTAAGTGAGAACACCATCCAGGCCATCCCCAGAAAGGCTTTCCGTGGAGCTACAGATCTCAAAAATTTGTGAGTATAAGCCTGAGAAGGAAGGGGGCTTCGGGCTGCAGGGCACCCCTGGCAGCATCCTGATGGGTCTTCCTGAGCCCTGTGGTCCAGGCAGCCAGGGAGCAGGTCTGGGCTGTGAGACGGCTCATGCCAGCATGGTCTTCTGGAACAATCTGGGGTGGGAGAAAGCACTTCATCAGCCTTGTGGGACTGGGTTGAAAGGAGTGTCATCAACAGTGGGATTCTTGTTCCATTGAAATGAACAGTCTCTGTACCCTTGCCCTTCAGTGGGTGGGGAGAGTTGGGTTTGACTGTTCCCCCTTTTTTTTTTGGCAGGTCCAAATTGTATAAGCTGTTGCAAGTCAGTTAATTTCAATGAGCCTCTATATATTGTTCTGCAAAACGGGGGTATCATATTTATGTCACAAGCTTGCTCTGAGTTTGAAATGAGACCTGGAAATGAATACACTCTGTTGAAAGCTGTGTAAATGTAATGGTTTATTTCTATTATTCATATTTATTCTAGTCCAAGCTTATAACTCCAACCCACCCCAGGTCTGACTGCCGTAGTGATGGCAAATGCCTGGCATGCTTGTCACCCTCCTCCTACTCCTGGTGCCTGTAGTAGACATTGGTAATCGATCACTGCATTCTTCCCCAAGGAGCCCAATCACAGCTTCAGTTTATTCTGGAAGCAGCAGTCCAGGTAGCTGCCTTGAGTCGGTCTCTCTTAGCCCTCAGGCTGAAATCTGTTTACCAGCTCTGGCTGCCACGGCTCCTATGATAGACTCTCATTTTACAGCTGCCAGCACCCTCTAGGTGGTCTCTAAAGTGGAGGTGGTACCTGCTCCCCAGGAAATGTGGAAGGTTGGGTAGAGGAAAATAATATAACTCTTGCTTATACTTACTGTTTTAAAAATAAGAAAGACTTTAAGCTTTTGTTAACGATTACCGATTGGATCGCTGTGTGTATACTGGGCAAATGATTGGGGTCAGGCCTCTGTGTTTGGAACTAGTGGAGCGCTGGGTGGAATGCTGGGTCATCCCTGCCATAGGTAACGTGCTGTCCTCTCTACCACGTTCCTTTGCTTCACAGACAGCTAGACAAGAACCAGATTGGCTGCATTGAGGAAGGAGCTTTCCGGGCTCTGCGGGGGTTAGAGGTGCTGTAAGTAAAGCCTAGGAAGGGTGGCAAAGGCAGGAGAGCCAAGCTGATACAGGCATCAGGGACCCAGCAGCCGCGCGAAAGGCGGGCGTACCTGGGAGGTGGGCTCTAGGCCAGGACTTGCTGCCCGAGGATAGAAGGGCTCGTGCTTGTGGGATCCTGCCTGTGGCAGCATGACCCAGGCTTAAACTGCTTGTGATGAAGCCCCAGCGTGAGTGGCTGTGTCTCTCCAGAGTTTCTAACACACGAGGCCTGAATGCCTCCTCTTCCTCCCTCTGTCTGTGTGAGCCCCATGCTTTCTTCCAAGCCAGCCAGAGTCTGCACCCATCCTCCCCTCCTGGCTCCCCGTCCCCTGTCCTACTAGCCTCAGAGTTTATGGCATAGTTGGCTCTTCGTCACTGTCCCAGCTCAGGGTTTTCCTCTGGGAAAACCTCAGGTGGCTCTCTGGCATAACCCCCAGGGTCCAGCCCAGTGCTGGTCCCTTGAGGGTGAACCGTGAGCGCAATGTGAGAGAGAAGTCAGGTCCCCCCCTTCCCGTGCAGCTTCCTGCTGGGAGCACAGTGTGAGAGGGAAGCCAGGTCCCCCCCTTCCCGCGCAGCTTCCTGCTGGGCCAATGCTAAGTGACCTTGGTTCCCCCCCACCCCACTTAGGACCCTGAACAACAACAACATCACCACCATCCCCGTGTCCAGCTTCAACCACATGCCCAAGCTGCGGACCTTGTGAGTCAGCCTGGGGTGCCTGAGAGCACAGCGCCCAGCTGGGAGGGTACTGGGGCTCGGAGTGGGGGTGGGGAGAGCTCGGCCTCCTCTGAGACCCCAGAGGTCACCCCAGGGAGGGGGCTGAGTCGAGCTGGGGGAGGGGGAGTGATCTAAAAGGGAAGGACGTTGAATGTCTTTTATGTTGGATGTTTCCCTTGGACAGCAGATAATTTGTTTTTGGGTTGGAAGGTGAGTTAAGTGATTTGAGGGGAGGGTGTCTGTGGGCTCAGTGAGTGTGTCTTCACGGGGCACACTCCAGCCAAAGGGCTGCCCCCAGTGCTGGGAGAGGAGGGAGGCTTCCCCCTGCTCAAATAATCTCCAGCTCTTGGGGCCTGAGCTGCGAAGCTGACTGGGTGTAGGCTGTGCCCCGACCGACCGAGTGGAGTGCCAGGGGCTCGACCCCCTACCCCTGCTGAGCGGAGGGGCTCTGCCCCAGTGTTTCCAGGGGCTGGGGACCCAGGTTGGTTGTGAGCCTCCCTGTCCTCGCCCATCCCCTGCAGCCGCCTGCACTCCAACCACCTGTTCTGTGACTGCCACCTGGCCTGGCTCTCCCAGTGGCTGAGGCAACGGCCAACCATCGGGCTCTTCACCCAGTGCTCGGGCCCCGCTGGCCTGCGCGGCCTCAACGTGGCTGAGGTCCAGAAGAGTGAGTTCAGCTGCTCAGGTGGGTGCCGGCCCTGCTGGGGCTCTCAGATCTCCATCGCCTGCCTCCTGCCCGCCTCCTGTTCCCGCCCAGGGCCTCCTGTCACTACGCATTCACATCGGGGTCACCCAAGACCCCCTGTCCTCATCCGTGGACGCTTCTTGGACCACACACCATCTACTACGCTCACTCACTCTCTCTTGTCCAGACTCACTGCCTCCTGTCCTCAGTCACCTCCTTCTCCTGCTTCAGCCACTACCTCCTGCTCTCAGGCATTGCCTTTGTCTACGCATCGCCTCCTGCCTCCACTGCATTTCCCCTCCGGTCCCCACCATCAGTCCTTTCCTGTTGCCTGCCCCTTGTCCCTCTGCCCCCATCCCTTCTACTCAATGCCTCGCTTTTGCTTCTACCCAGTGCTGCCAGCCCTTTCCTCCCTCCCCTCCCCTCCAGCCCGTCAACTCCCACCCTTCACTTCCTCCATTCCTTGCCCCTTCCTATTCCCGCCTCTCCCTTCCCTCATTGTGCTACTTTGAAAAGTCATTGAATTGGGCCTAAAGCCTTGGTTTGAGGCGAGACAGACTCCAGAGCCTGTACCTCCATCTTCCACCGGGGGTCCTGCAAGGGCCTCCTCTCCGGCCACCCCACCTCCTGTCTGGTCCTTCCAGTCTCCACTCTGCAGCCAGAAAAACGTAAAGGGACAGACAAATCTGGACTGGTTACTGTTGCTTAATCCTCACCAGGCCTCCCGGTGCTCCTGGTAGAGTCCAAATTGGCCTTGGGCTCCTCGAGGCTGGGCCAGGTCATCTCTGCCTCCTCCACCTAGTGGCCCCCTCAGTCTTCCGTCCCAGTGGGCTCTTCTCTGCCCTTCCCAGGAGCAGGTGCCTCCCACCTTGGCCTCCTGGCAGGCTGCTCCCCTGCTGGGTACACCCTCCCCGCCTTGCTGCCCCGCCTGGTCCTCACCCTGCAGAGACCCAGATGGGACTTCCCAGGGACTGGTTGCAAGGTCCATGAGCACATGGGCACATGTGACATATTCTCTGGTCATTTCTTAGCACTTTGCTCACACTCGACACAGAGATAGATGCTCAGGGAATGTTCGCTGAGTAAGTGACCAGCTCACAGATTCATGACAGAGGATCAGATGCTGCCCATTTCTACCGAGCCTGTGGACCCGAGCCCACCAGTCACACAGAGGTCGGCGTCCTCTCCTCAGCATGGAGCTGGGGATGGGGTGGGGTGGCTGTCTCCTCCTCCTCAGCGCCGGTGCCCCTGTGCTCAGGACTGCTGTGTGTGTGAGACACGACCCTGCAGCTCCGGGCTGGGGGTGTGCGTGTGTTATGCAAAACACAGGGCTGAGAATAGCCAAGCAGTTTCTTTCATGATATCCCAAAGTTGGAGATCACCCGCATGTCTACCAGCAAGAGAATGGATTAGCCAATGATGACAGAGCCATACAATAGACTATAACTCGGCAATGAAAAAGAAAAAACTGTGTACTCATACAGTACAATGGGCGAATCTCAAAAATTTTACCTTGAGTGAAAAGAAACCAGATGTAAGAGAGCCTGCGGTCTGGTTTTGCTCAGGTCCACAGACAAGCAGAACAAATCTTTGGTGAGAGATCTCAGAACACTGGCTACTTCGGGGAAGGAGCATGATGGAAACTTCTTGAGTGATAGAAATATTCCCTGTTGAGGGGGTGGTTCTGTGACTGTATCCATATGTGGGAATTGGATCAGCTCTACACCTAAGACTGTACACTCGGTATAAGTGATACATCAGTATTAAAAGACATGGGCCCTTACATCAGACACTGGGCTTCACCCTGAATGCACCGCTCATTAGCGGTGTCACTTCCACAGATTAATATCGAGGACTCCATTTTCTCACCTGGAAAGTGGCCACGATGATATCATGCTCTTTGCAGGGTTGTGCATTAGGAGTCACTGAGATGTTACACACACAACCCTTACCACAACATGTGGCGCAGAGTGTGCACTGGTAAATACGGTCCTTGTATTCAAGCCAGAAGTGTCCAGTGACTTGGACTAGAACCCAGAGCTTCAGAACTGAGGCTAGGATTTCTTAGTGTGCAATTCACACTCTCATGCAGCAGAGTTAGGTTCAGATTCAAGTTCAGCAAACATCGGGCTCTGTTTCCGCAGGCCAGGGGGAGGCGGGGCGCACGCCCTCCTGCACCCTCTCCTCCGGCTCCTGTCCGGCCATGTGCGCCTGCAGCAACGGCATCGTGGATTGTCGTGGCAAAGGCCTGACCGCCATCCCTGCCAACCTGCCCGAGGCCATGACAGAGATGTGAGTACAGGCAGGGCCGGCCAGGCTCTGGTGGTCCAGGGAGGAGCCAGAGCGGGCACTACCCCGAGGCCCCTCTACACTTTGCCTCAGTTGGGCTGAGCTCTCTGCCCAAGGCTGGCACTCTGGAAGGTTGGGGCAGGGTGTCCCTCTGTGGTTCATCTGTCCAGCCCAGCTGGGCCAGTCTGCTAGAATTGGTTTCTTAGTATTAACATTGTACATGAGCCCCTTTCAGCCACACCAGCTTGGGATAATGGCACTCAAAACCAGCTCCTTTTCTCTGCTGCAGCCCCCTTACTCCAGACGAGGATGGGAGCAGGGACTGATGGGTAAAGGGCCTGGTTTCAACAACAACTTGGGTGGGGCGACCTGCCCTTGTCCTTCTGTTTTCTCTCTGCAGCCGGCTGGAGCTCAACGGGATCAAGTCCATCCCCCCGGGGGCCTTCTCTCCCTACAGAAAGCTGCGGAGGATGTGAGTGTCTTCTGCTGTTTCCTGGGGGTCAGCATAGGGCAGAGCCCGGCCCAAGCATGCCACTGCCCCGGGGCAGGTGCTGACTCTGCCTGCATGGCTGTGCCTAGGGCCAGGTCATCACCGGCCTTCTTCCCAGGCTCATCTGTGATGTAGGGATGGTGGTGGTGCCACCTGCTTGAAGGGTAGTCATGAGGCCCAAAGGGGATGCTGAGTCTGAGTCTGGCACGTGACCAGAACTGACTGTCATCCTCCCATTTCAGCTTGGGCACCAATAGGAGCAGTTGAGGCTGTGAGGGGTGTGTGTAGGGGATAGCTGGGTTGCCCCCTGTGCATGGTCCTTGGATAGATAGGAGAACTGGCCCTTCTCTTTCCTAATTTCAAAGAAATATCTGCCCTCCCATAGTATCTGGGAGGCAGGGGGCAGGCAGGGCTCGGTGGCCGTTGAGGAATTCAGCCACCTTCTCTCCTCTGCTCACCTTGCAGAGACTTGAGCAACAACCAGATCTCGGAGATCGCGCCTGATGCCTTCCAGGGCCTCCGGTCCCTGAACTCACTGTGAGTAGCAGTGCCAAGGCTCTGCAGTGGTCCAGGGCATCGCCCCAGGGCACCTCTGGTGGGTGTGAGAGAAGGAACATGTCCTCACCCACCCAGCCTCAGTGGGTCTCTCTCTGGATGCAGTGCCCAGGGTTGTTGTGCTCAGATTTCCCTTCCTCTTGGTGGACCCTCTGCAGCTGGGAGGGGGAGGAGGGAATCAAGGGCTGAGTGCATGGAAAAGCTAGGCAGAGCTGTTGCCCCTGGCAACAGTGACGCTCTTCCTTTTGCAGTGGGGATTTTCCCAGCATTCCTTGTGGCAGTCATCTGGCTTAGTCCAGCCTTCATGTTGACCCTGCCTCCACACAGAAGCCCAGCACTCTGTTCTCCTAAGCATTCCCTGGGTTAGGGAATGGCAGCAACCACCAGCTCTAGTTGTGAAATCTGCTACAGCTTATAGCTTTTGTCCCAGACGTGCTCTGATCTCAGGCTGTGGTGGGTGATGGTGAAGACCGTGTTTCCTGCCTACCTGCTCCCTAACCCTGTCCAGTATTTCCCTTCCCTCAACAGTTTATTGGGGACCCATCGATCTACAAAGCACTGTGTGGCATCGAAAATTAGTCTAGGAGATGTTGCCGTGTCTCTTTTTCCAAGAACCCTTGCTTGCACTCCCCCGTTCACCGAGCCTCTCACTCCCTGAGGTCCCATGGTGCATTGTCTCCAGAGTGAACTCAGGGTGCCCTGTAGTGAAGCAAGCTCCCTGTTGATGGGGGCTGTTCATCACTCTTGGAAATGAGTATTTTAACCTGTTCCTTAGCAGCACTGGACACATGCTTGGCATTGATTTGGGGCCTGGGAAGTGGAATAGAATGGAACTCCCTCCAGGGTGCTACAGGAGGCTGTCGGCTCAGTGCCTTCCCTGTGCACCCTCTTCTCTTGGAATAGAATCCAAGGTAGTGGGTGGGGCCATTGTGAGTCGCACAAAGTTGTGCAATGTGCAACCTGCACAGCTGTACTTGACAGCCTGGTGATGGGTCACTTATCACTGGCTGAGGAGATCAGATCCTGAAGATGGCTGCTAAAATGCAGGGTCTTCTTCAGAAAAGTGAATAAATCTCCTCCTAAATTGGAACATGACATCTAACCCATCTAAGTGGGTTCCTGTCACGCCTCCTCACCATATAGGAACTTTCATGCTGAGGTCATGCAAAAAGATAATGCCCACCTTGCAGGCCCTGACCTGGTCTCCCTACCTCAATTCCCACCCATTCCATTCCCCACACAGCAGATGGAGGGATCTTTCCAAATCAGATCATGTCGCAGAGGCCTCCTGGTGCTGGCTGGCTGAGATTCAAGCTACTGTCCACTTTGTTTCCTCTACCCAAAACATACTGAAGCTGTCCACTCGGGCCAGCCTGGAACCTACTTAGCTCCCGCTGTGCCCTCCTCCAAGAGAGATCTCAAAGAGATAGTACGCTGTTTTTACTCAGATGGAGTGTTTCCAGGAGTGGCTGGAGGGGTGGGAGGGTGCAGCTTGTGAAACTGGAGTGGAATACACCCCCCCACTCCAGGTTTCCATGACACTTCCACCCTCTGTCTGACCCCATTCCTGCCTGCATGTCTTTTTTGAACATTTGCATTTTTTTCTGATTATGTGTGTAATTCATGTTCCATGAAGGAAACTGTAAATTCTAAAGCATAAAACAACCCACTTGTAATCCTGCCACCAGATCAAAGCCCAGCTAACACTTTGGTCTGTTTCCTTCTTGTGATAATATTTTATCAGTGCTGGAAAGTGTCACTTGACATGCTGGAGCTCATACCACATGTGCTGTATCGATCCCATTTTTGCCTGTAATTCTCTGAAAAGATGATTTTTCCTGCCCTTGGGATTTTCTTCTCTCTGAAAAATCTCCTTTCGGATCCCTAACCAGGTTAATTTCCCATGAGCTTCCCTGGAAGGGCCCTTTTGCAGGCTTCCATGGGATCTGTGCTTGAGGGCAGAGAGTGAGTGAGGGGGTGCTCTCAAAACAGTGGGGGTCACGGCTGCCTCTAGCCTATAGGTCACCTTTGCGCTGACTAGGGACCATGACCCCTTCCCAGTGCACTTTACTGCCATCTACTGGCCGCTCTTAGAACAAGCCTACACCCGTGGGCCCAGTAGTGTGAAAGGCTTAGGGATGGTACCGTCGTGTGGGCAGGGCTTGGAGAGCTGTGTGGGGCAGTCCTCTAACTCTCCCTTTCCACTGCCTTCTTTCCAGGGTCCTCTATGGGAACAAGATCACAGACCTCCCCCAGGGCGTGTTTGGAGGCCTGTTCACCCTACAGCTCCTGTAAGGACCTAAACGCGAGTGACCTTGGGTGGGGCCTATAGAGGGGGGCAGTGTTCCTCCGGCCTCTCAGCCTGGCCCTTTCGGCCTCTTTGGGATGTGGGACTCACTGGAGGCAAGGAGCTGGGGGATGGCAGACCTGGCAGGGCTGTGAGGGGCCAGAGAAGTGGATTCAGAGCTGATCGCAGGATGCCTCAGTGGAGAGGTCCCTGAGATGCAGCCTGCGTTCCTGAATGCTCACTGTTGCTAGGGATGGAGTTGTCTCCTGTGAGGGACACCCAGGCCCAGGCCAGGCTCTTTGAGCCATGAGCGTTCAGCCAAGGTTCTCTCCCAGGGCCCGAGACGCACAGAAGCCAGACACTCCCTCTCAGCTGCTTGGGAAACCCAGCAGAAGGGGAAGCGGAGGATCCCCCAAATGCCTTTGGGAGGTGGCCTGGCCACTATGCTCGCGGGTGTCCCAGAATCCCATGGGGCAGGCACCTCTTGCAGTTCCTTGAAAGAGAGACACGTGGGACTAAATGGTCCCTGTGCATAGAGAAGGCGGCCGGAGTTCTCAGCTCCTCTGGTTCTCAGCTCCTCTGCATGGAGTGCACATCCAGAGGGCCAGATCCCCTGCTCCTGCTCCCGTGGACTCCTTCCTGACATAACGCATGGTCGTTGCCTAGGAAGAAGCCCAAGAAATGATGTGTCCACTTCTGTGGCTCTCCCCTCACCACCTGCCTGGCTCTGCCCACAGGCTCCTGAATGCCAACAAGATCAACTGCATCCGGCTTGATGCCTTCCAGGATCTGCAGAATCTCTCACTGCTCTCCCTGTATGACAACAAGATCCAGAGTCTTGCTAAGGGCACCTTCACCTCCCTGCGGGCCATCCAGACCCTGTGAGTGCCCTCTTGCCCCTCCAGCACCCCAGCAGGTGGACCTCAGGGAGATAACAGCCTCTAGGTACAGGCAGGTGTTCAAATTCCAGCTATGCCTCTTAGGAGAAGGCAATGGCACCCCACTCCAGTACTCTTGCCTGGAAAATCCCATGGGCGGAGGAGCCTGGTAGGCTGCAGTTCTTATTGCCTGTGTGGCCCTAAGCAAGTTAGTTAGCTTCTCTGGGGCTCAGTTTACTCATTCATAAAATGCAAGCATCATCTTCACAGGGTTGTTATGAGATTAAAAGGGATGTTTGTACAGAGCTTAGCTCATTGCAAATGCTTCTTAAATGTTGGCTACAGTTTTTATTATTATTACTACCCATTGATTTTAAGACATGCGTTGTCTCCACAGTAACAGCTATGGAATTGGATTGCATATTATATTTGATGGCTTATTTAATTGGCAGAATTTTGTTCTTTCTTGATGATACGTAAAATATTAATATTAGTGCATCTTGCAATTGATAATGTCTTAAGTGAAAGACAGTGGCAGCAGTGATAATTATAAATTAAAATTAGAGAGCAGTAATTCTAGGAGTTTGCTTTAATCTTTTATTATACAAAATTATAAGCATTTAAAAGTAGCACAGCAGACCTCCCAGAGCTTGTCTCCCAGCTTCAACTCACAGCCAGTCAGCCTTGCTTCATCTCTATGTCCCTCCTTTCATGCCTCCCAGACATCATTTATCATCAACACAGAATTCATACATATTTATAAAAGGCAAGAACTCTGAAAACACACAACACTCTTGTTATATCTGAAAATACAACAATTCTTTAAAATCATCAACGATCTAATTAATGTTCAAATTTCCAAATGTCTCCTACATATTATACAATTTTAAAAATAATTTGAGTCAGGATGTAAATAAGGCCTATGCACGCCCTGTTGGTGGAAAGGTAAATTGGTATGTCCATGGTGGAGAAGAGTATGGAGGTTTCTCAAAAAGCTAAAAATAGAACTACCATATCACTCAGCAGTTCGACTCTGGATATATATCCGAAAGAACCCAAAACACTAATGCAATATGTTACACCCCGATGTTCATAGCAGCACTATTTATAATACCCAAGATATGGAAGCAACCTAAGTGTCCAAGAGGACATGAATGGCTAAAGAAGATATGCTGTAAACATGCAATGGAATACTCAGCCACAAAAAGGAATGAAAATTTACCCTTTGCAGCAACATAGGTGGATTTAAAGAGCATTATGCTAAGTGAAATAAGTCAGATAGAGAAAGACAAATATTCTATGATATCACTTACATGTGGAAACTAAAGAATACAACCAATTAGTGGTTATAATGAACAAGAAGCAGGCTCATAGATACAGAGAGCAAACTAATGGTTACCACTGCGGGAAGAGGGGAGGGGAAGCGCAGGGCCGGGGGAGAGGGCGGTACAGACTAAAGATGCCAACACGGGGAAGATAGCCAATATTTTGTAGTCACTATGGAAAGTAACATTTAAGAACTGTACAAAAATAAAATTTAAAATAAAGAGCATTTTAAAATCCCCTCCCTCATAAATAAATAAATGAGGTCTATGCGATATAACTGACTGATATTTGTTGGTGTGTCACTTAAATTGTTTTTAACCCATAGGTATCCTCTCCATCTCCTTTTCCCTTGCACTTGGTTTTTTGAAGACACTGCTTTTCTGGATTTGTGGAGTTCCCCACAGTCTGGATATGCTGACTTCATCCCCTATGGTATAGTTTCACATGTTCCTCTGTTCTATGTCCTGCAAATAGAAATTTTCATCTAGGAGCTTGCATCAGGCTCAGGTATTTTTTCTTTTTCTGGCAAGATGACCTCATAGTATTGTGTACTTTCATCAGGAGGCTCACGATATCTGATTTTCTTTCTTTTTTAATAAACACCATCACGGATTTCAGTGCCTGGACCCACTCCTTTATTAGGGGTCCTGAAGTGGTGATATGATAATTTTAACATTGCTTCTCCATTTGATAATGCTGGTGCAGTTATGCCTTTACAAAAAGTCCTTATCTTTTAGGTGGAATGGTTCTGTACAGGGAAACTTCTACTATTTGGTTAGATTCAGGCACTACATTCCGCATCTTTAGCTGTGAGCCTGCAGCTTGACTTGACGTGATGACCCATGGGTCCTTGATGTGTGCCTGATGGGCATTTATTAATATTACCATGGCCATTGTTGTCTTTCTCACCCCCACCACTGTTTACCCGCTGGGCAATGCTCTCCATCAGCTAAGATCTGCATGGAGGCTGGGAAATAGATCAAGTAGAAGACACAGCTCCTGATCCCTGGGAACCCTGCCTGTCAGCAGGGATGTCGGCCACAAAGACAAACTCATTAGAGCCAGGCACCCGCCTGTAGCCCACTCCTGCTAATTAACTTATGTATAGCCAGGGAGAGAGGGAAGAACACCATGAGGAAATCTTGCCAAGCATGTGAAATTAGAGGTCATGGAGAGACACGGGCAAGATGGGTTATTTTACAAAGCTGGCAAAACATCCGAGAGCAGTGCAGTAAGGAGATTTCAGGGCTAGGGACACACACAGGAAAGGCTTGCAGATAGGGAACAGGGCTGAGGATCTCCTGGGAAGTGCTGCCTCGCTTTCAAGGTGGAAGGGTTTCATCAAATAGATTGTGCTCACGGGGAATGGATTCTGTCTGTGTCCATTTACCTGGCTGGATTTCAAGAGTGCCTCTGCCCTCCTGGACGCTGTACCTTCTGAGATCTTGGCCACTGCCACGAAGGCACAGAGCTGGAGCAGGGTGTTAGAAGAGGAAGGTTTCCCATAGGTAGAGGTGATAGTAGTATTAATATTCATCACATGACTGATAATTAATCACCCCTGGCCACCCCAGGCCACTCTTCTTTGTGTGTATTATCTTAACACAATAACCTGTGGAGTAGGTGCTGTCATCCCTGCCTTACTTCTAAGAAACTGAGGCAGAGATAGACCGACCCAAGGTCACCTAACATCTAGTAGAGCAGGCATTTGTCTTGGGGTATCTCTTCACCAGCACTGAGAAATTAGGTAGCTTGCCCCAAAATTGTGCTTTTTCCCTAAGAATGTGTGTGTTAGTCGCTCCATCATGTCTGACTCTTTGTGACCCCATGGACTATAGCCCCCCAGGCTCCTCTGAGAACCATGGAGTTCTCTAGGCAAGAATACTGGAGTGGGTAGCCATTCTCTTCTCCAGAGGATCTTCCCAACCCAGAGATCCAACCCGCATCTCCTGCATTGTAGGCAGATTCTTTACTGCCTCATTATTAAAGGCTGTAAAACAAAACTGAACTTCCATGAACAACTAACACATAACCCAAGTACAGTTCAGAACAAGAGTAAAAGAAATGCAAACCCAAGGTACAATCAGATAGTCTTATTACAGCCTTGGGTAGTTAAACCCTTGGCAGAGTCTTATGTCAGAACCAAGCAGATTTAAACTCACCAAATCTTGCTTGATTTGTCCATAGCTTTGATATCTGTGGCTGAGGGCCCTGTGTCACAGTATTGATTTTGTAATTTTACTTGCCCCAAGAGATTAAAAAAAATTTTTTTTAAAGCTTGAATGAGGTATAACTTACATACCATATAATTGACCTGTTCTGGGTGTACAGTCCAATGATTTTTTAGTAAATTTACAGTTGTTCAACTATCACTACAATTCAATTTTAGAACATTTCCATTACCCTCCCAAAATCCCTTGTGCCCATTTGCAATCGATTCCTATTTCCAGCCCATCCACTAACCCAATCACTAATCTAATTTCTGTCTCGTAGATTTGCCTTTTCTGGATAGTTCACAAAAATGGACTCATATGATATACCATTTTTTGTGATTGAATTCTTTTGCTTAGCATAATGCTTTTGAGGTTCCTTCATATTCTAAGCATGTATGAGTATTTGTTCCTTTTTATTGCCAAATAATTTTCCATTTATGCACATTCTGTTTTTCCTTCCCAGTTGATGGACATCTGGGTCATTTCCACTTTGGGGCCATTATGAATAATGCTGCTGTGAATATTTGCTCACACATCTTTGTGAGGACAGAGGGTTTCATTTCCCTTGGAATTTCTGGATGACATGGGAAATTTATGTTTAACTTTTGAAGAAACTGCCACTGTTTTCCAAAGTGGCTATACATATTTTACATTTCCACCAGCAACGTTATGAAGGTTCCCATTTCTCTACCTCCTTGCCCACACTTGGTATTGCTTTTCTTTATGATTATAGCCATCCTAGTAGGTGTGAAATGGTAGTTCATTGTGGGTTTAATTTGACTAATGATATTGAGTGTCTGCCCCAAAGATTTTTAGTTGCGACATCTTAATGCATAATCCAAGAAAGAGACTGGGAATCAGTTTTCCCCTCTATCTTCTACTTTCAGAAATGTCCATGAAAAGAACGGTTGGGCAGCTTGTGCAACCTATTTCTGGGTGTGCCTTTAACAAGATGATTGTTTTTTCCCAAACGTGCTTTTATCCTCTTGAGCATTTTCTTTCCCCAGTTGCCCTCTCTTTACACCTGCTAAAAATTCGACTTTATGTCAGATACTTAGCTTTATACAGAAGTCACTTGCCTTGGTGGGTGGTTGCATTTTTATAGGCTGCCTTTGACACAAATAGCCTGTCTTTAAAAAACTCTGTATTCTACTCTGCACCCCTTGGACATTTTTAATACATGCCTGAATAACATAATTGAGTTGATTTTAAACAGAGTTTTCTGCCAAGATTGTGATAGAGGCAAGCAATTCTTTCAGGCAGAGGCTGGGTACTAAGGCACAGACAGATGTGACGGGCAGCAGGAGCAATCCCAGAGTAACCCCGGAATCCTAGTGTATTTCAGATTAACTACAAATTCTGCCCCGGGGAGGCAGCAAGCACATCTTCTCTGCGTAAACTGGCAGTTCAAATCGGGAAACAAACTATCCAGCAGAAGGCAGAAGGCGTGGGAGGGGTCTGGTGCACCTGGTGGAGCTGACAGGAGCCAAGACTCAGGCAGGAAAGGGGGGCTGGCACTGCAAAGAGGAGTGGAGGGACAACCTGGCAGGAAAGGCTGTCACCAGGCATCCTGACCAGTGACCAGAGGGTAGAGTCTGGGAAGGGATGGATGGAGACAGAGTCGCCAAGGTCTGAGCTGAGCTGGGTGCAGACTCTAGGCAAGGGCTCGTCTCTCTGCTTGGAAAGCTCTGCACCCCAGCAGGGACCAATACGCAGACGACTGGAACTGATAGCCATACATGGAGGGAGAGTGGCCGCAGCATGGCGCGTCCTCTGAGCTGGTCACTGCAGAGGCATTGGCTCTTGGGTACAGGAGCCAGGACAAGTGCTGGGTTCTTTCCCCCTGGCTGTCTTGGTGTAGATAGGAGGGCATGCACCTCTGCACTGGCCCCGACACAGGTGGGCAAGCCGGCTGCTGGGAGGTTCAGAAGTGGCTGATCTGAGCCTACAGGATGCGTGCTTAGTAGCTCAGTCATGTCTGATTCTTTGTAACACCATGGGCTGTCACCAACCAGGCTCCTCTGTCCATGGTGATTCTCCAAGCAAAAATACTGGAGAGAATTGCTGTGTCCTCCTCCAGGGGATCTTCCCACACAGGGATTGAACCCAGGTCTCCTGCATTGCAGGTGGGTTCTTTACCCTCTGAGCCACCAGAGTGGCTTCCCTTCTCTGCAGGGAAGCCCTGCAGAGTGGTTAGGGCCAAAGGGAAAGGCTCCCCTGTGGTCACTTACAGTGATCTGTGTGCCCTTAGCTGGTGTCACCTGTCAGCTGCCCCCTCCCCACATGTAGCCTGCTGGTAAAGCAGGGAGCTGGTGAGAAGATGTGAGTGGCTCCCCAGTAAGTAGCTACTCGACTATGCTTTCTGAGGTTCCTATGTCAAGAGACGTCCTGTAAAACAGTGAAGGGGAGGCAGCCCCATGGCCTGGGGTGGGAATGGAGATTCCACTGAAAGCTGAGGGACCTGCAGCAGGTACTTGGTTGGTACTTCCAACCCAGCTGCGGGCACAGCCTTGCCACCCCAGCCACCACCCCCTCCTGACCGAGGCTGTGGGGCAGACGCTGCTGCTGCCTGGGGCCACAGGGAGGGGATAGTCCAGGCGCATAGCGCCGGGGGCCCAAAGGCCCCTGGATGCTGACCGTCTTGGGTTCTAATGCCCATTCCATCATCTCGATCTTGGAAGGACAGGGGTACCCTGGCTGGTCTCTAGGTTACTCCTGCCTCCACTCCTGTCTGCCACAGGACAGAGGGAGAGACACGTGAGTAGAAGGAGAAGAGACAGAGTGAGGCTCGAAGGGACAGCTGGAAGGTCCAGGGGGATGGAGGTCTGGCCCCACTGTGAGGCTGTGGTAGAGGGTGGGCGCCCCCAGGTGGTGTCCTCAGGAGGTGCACTTCTCCGTCGGGGCCAGCAAGGCCCCATTCAGGTGGCCACCAACACAAGTGAGCAGCTTTGTCTTTCATCCCCAATCTGCCCCGTCTGGACAGGCATCTGGCCCAGAACCCCTTCATCTGTGACTGTAACCTCAAGTGGCTGGCAGACTTCCTGCGCTCCAACCCCATCGAGACCAGTGGGGCCCGCTGTGCCAGCCCCCGACGCCTTGCCAACAAGCGCATCGGCCAGATCAAAAGCAAGAAGTTCCGGTGCTCAGGTAGCCGCCCACCCGCCTTCAGTCTGCTCAGGGACCCTGAGGTGTTTCCTGGGTGGTTCCAACAAGGGTGGCTGGACCTCTCTGGACCCGTGCTGGAGGGTGTAGGACCCACACTGTAGACTTGGATCTTACTGAGGCCGCGGGAGGACTGGCTGCAGATCCCCCAGGGAGGACTGCCAAGAACCTAGGTTGCTCTACTCCCAGGACGGTGCTCTTTCAAGACTTAGGAGACACCCAGGAGGCCTGGGACCTCTCCTCAGAGAGATGGTTGCCTCCTCCAGGCTCTGGGGTGGCAGGGGGTCAGCCTCTGAAGCCCAAATGTTATCCATTTACACCTGTGAACATTGCCGTGGTTTTGGTGCTCCCTGGGGGCGGTTTACTTGGGGCGGTACCATCCCCACTCCCATCAGTCTGGGCAAGGAACATCTGTGCTCAGCAGCAAGACCTGCACACAGGAGCTGGGTGGGTGGGCTCCAGGGCTTTGACTCGCGACCCTAGCCTGGTTCCTGGGCTGGCTTCTGCTGGGCAGCAGGGTGGGGGCCTGGGCTGTTCCTGCATGTCCTGGACAATCCCAACATGGTAGTGTTTCTCCTTCTCTCCTCAGCCAAAGAGCAGTACTTCATTCCAGGTAGGAGGGGGAACCAAGGCCAGCCTGGCTGGGATGGTGCCAGTGGGTGGGCAGGGGGCTGGGGCGGGCAGGCCAGGGGCGCAGGGCAGGGCTGCTGGCAACCCCTCTGCCCCCGGCCTCTGCCCTCTCACCACAGGCGCTGAGGACTACCAGCTGAACAGCGAGTGCAACAGCGACGTGGTCTGTCCTCACAAGTGCCGCTGTGAGGCCAGCATGGTGGAATGCTCCAGCCTGAAGCTCACCAAGATCCCTGAGCGCGTGCCCCAGGCCACGGCCGAGCTGTGAGGGTCTTCAGCCGCCCCACACCCTCACCTGCCCCCCAGCTCCCACTGACCCTCCTGGGCCTTCTTTGGGTTTTCCTCTGCTGCAGCTTTCTTTGGGGACCACTGGAGACCCCACCCCAGAAGCATGCCAGCTGCTGGCTCCGGCAGGGAGTGGCCCCTGTGCCCTGACTCCCAGTCCTACACACTCCCCACCCCGCCCCAGGGCAGTCTCTGGGCCCCAGAGCAGGTCACCAGCCTGAACCAGGGCAGTTTCTCTCAATCATGCTTTTGCTTTCTTTGTGGGGACCTGGTTCCATTAGCTCAAGTTGTAGCCTAAGCCATTCTTTTATTGTTATTTCTCTAAAAATATAAATCTGTGCACATGTATATACATGTGTGTGGATACCTATACACACCTATTATTTACATAGGTACATTTCATGGCATTTTTCATGTTAAAATTATCCCCCTTTTACCCCCCTAGCACTTGGCCCAACCTTCCTTTGAAATAGGATCAATTCGCTCGGCCAGAGAAATTCTTCCAGGAGTCCCCTTTGTTTGAGTCCCAAATAATCTCAGTTTGGAAGATACTTTAATGTCTGTCCTTTATGGATGTATAAGTTCCCTTCGTTGCCTCTTACAGACGATTAAACAACAATGAGATTTCCATCCTGGAGGCCACCGGGATGTTTAAAAAACTCACCCATCTGAAGAAAATGTGAGTTACTCATTGGCGGGAAGGTGCAGTCAGGAGGCTGGGCAGGATGGGGAAGGGAAATCCTTAGACCTCATGGGGGTCAGGGCTCTGTGCGTGGGGCTGGGTGCAGGGAGGGCGTCCTGAACTCCACAGTCCTCCCCCAGAAACCTGAGCAACAACAAGGTGTCGGAGATTGAAGACGGGGCCTTCGAGGGCGCAGCCTCAGTGAGCGAGCTGCACCTGACCGCCAACCAACTGGAGTCCATCCGGAGCGGCATGTTCCGGGGCCTGGAAGGCCTGAGGACGCTGTGAGTGTGCAGCCAGGGGGCAGGGGGGCAGGGGCAGAGGCCAAGTCACAGCGTGGGCACCTGCGTTAAAGGGCAGGAGAGCGAGGGGGTGTCTCTACCCTAGCCCCCACTTGCAGCAGTTGAGGGGCTGTGGCCGAGGACCCTGGCTGAAGCGTACCAAGTCATCAGATGCTGGTCACTGTGGCACGAGACCTGTCTTCTTGTTCCCTGGGGTGTGGGGTTCATGGCAGGTGAGGGAATGGGGACATGGGCCCTTCTTGAGGTCTCCTGTCATTGCCCTGCGGTCAGGCTGCGACATCACAGCACATGTGTTTAGTTCAGGAGTGGCCGGTGCGACAGTGGCAGGGACATGGCACAGGGGTGACTCAAGTGGGTGTAGGTGGGAGTCTGGGACCCCACAACTCAGAGCCCAGGCAGAGCTCTCCAGACGTCGGGAACCAGCCACTCCTCCGTGAATCTGCAGGGAGCTCCTCTCTCGGTCCAGGCAGCACCAGCTCTTCAGGTGACCGTGTAGACCTTTAGAGCGTCCAAGAGGCAGTGCTGTCTTGTCAGACTTGCCACAGGGCCAGACATGTGCTATATCTGTGCTGTCCAGCCTGGTAGCCACGTGTGTAGGGGAGCACTTGACATGTGGACACGGCTATGGAGGCACTGACTTTTGAATTTCATTTCATTTTAATTAATTTAAATCTAAATGGCCGCACGTGGGTAGTGTCTACCATGTGGACAACACCTCTAGAAGCCACCTGCCTGGATTTAAATCTCAGACGGCAGTAAGGCTATAGATTTGTTTTCTGAGCACGTGTCATGGAATTTAGGTAAGGTAAACATATACACGAGAGGATTCCCTGTGGACTTTTGTCTGTTTTACAAAAGGTTTTATTCTGCACTGTTTTGCAGCTTTTTTTTTCCCACTGGTGTGGCAGGTTCTTCATAGAGGGCTGCCTCGTTCTTTTTTATATGTGCCTACAAATTCTTGAAGGGCCCACATGGCTCAGTGGTAAAGAATCTGCCTGCTAATGCAGGAGATGCAGGAGACACAGGTTCAATACATGGGTCAGGAATATCCCCTGGAGTAGGAAATGGCAACCACTCCAGTACTCTTGCCTGGGAAATCCTGTGGACAGAGGAGCCTGATGGGCTACAGTCCATGGGGTCGCAAAGAGTTGGACACGACTGAACAACTGAACACGCATGCAGTATTCCTTGAGAGAGGGTGCCGTGGGCATTCAACCACTCACTTGAGTTCTTTCCAAGGAAGACTTGGAGTAGACAGGAAAGAGGAGGGGCTGGTGCTGGGACAGAGCCTGCAGGAGTGGTGCAGGCACAGGAAAAGGAGTGCCCACAACCCCTCCGCTGGTCACGGTTAATTATTGACACACACACACACGTGTGTACCTACATGCTTACACACATACACCCACATACATGCATGCAAACATACAGACATATCTTAATGAAATCCTTGAATACATTTTATTTAGTAATCTTTTTTCCTTAAACATAACGTAAGCATCTTTATGATTTCTTTTGAATGATTATATATATTACATAGGGCTTCCCTGGTGGCTCAGACGGTAAAGACTCTGCCTGTAATGCGGGAGACCTGGGTTCAGTCCCTGGGTCTGGAAGATCCCCTGGAGAAAGGCATGGCAACCCACTCCAGTATTCTTTCCTGGAGAATCCCCATGGACAAAGGAGCTACATAATTATTAGAGATTAAGGCTAATTCTAATTTTATTACAAGCAATGCTGTGATTAATGTCTTCATCATGAAATTCTATGCCCATTAGGAATTATTACCTTAAAGATAAATCCCTAAAGGTAGACCTGCTGGGTGAAAGCACAGAGGGCCGGGTTAGGGTTCCTGGTACATCTCACCAGGCACACTTCCAGGAGGTCCCCAGTAGTTCTCCTGCCAGCTGTCATGAAGGTGCCCATCCTCTTACCCTCTTGCCAACCCTGAGCCTTATTGTTATTATTATTATGTTTTTAATGATTTTGTAATTTGGCAGGCACAGATGCAATATCAGTTAAATGTCCTTGATTACTAGTAAGTTTGAACATTTTTCAATGGATGTTCATAAACTTTATTTCTGTCCATTCATGCTCATGACTCATTTATTTTATAGCAGAAGTTTGTGCCTTTTAATCTCCCTCACCTAGTACATCCATTTTAATTTAAACCATTCAACTCCTTTTGTGAATTGCCTATTTTATGTCAGGCTTGATTTTAGTTTTTGTGTGGGAAAGAGAATAGAGTCAGATGTTCAAGGACAAACAGAGACTTTTGCAGCTATAAGTGAGGAAGAAGGTCGTTCTGGAAGGAGATCATAGCTGGGGAAAGGTGTGGGGATGCCGGCCTGGGCAGCAAGCCTGAAGGACAGAGAGGGGGAGAGTGTGATCATCCCTGGGAAGGTGGGTAGGTGCTGGTCTGGGGCTGGGTAGTAAAGAGTTTAAACAGGATTCTGTGCACAGTTTAAAGGCTGCTGTGGGCTTTAGGCTGGAGAGTGACGTGGCCAGGTTTAAGTTTTAGGCAAGTCTCAGGTGCTGACCGTGGTGCGTGGCCTGGAGGTTGGGGAGGCTGTGGGCACCCGGGGATGAAGGTGATGGTTGTCAGCATGGGCGGCCTGTGTGGGCAGGGTGGAGAGGCAGGCATCTCAGAGGCAGGCAGGGCAGGAGAGGAGCGCTGGTGGGTGCCGGGCTCCCCTCTCTGTGGCTCAGTGTCCCAGGAGGAGAACCTGTGAACTGGCCGCTGGTGGCCAAAGCACAGGGCAGGCGGATGGCCGTGCGGCACAGCCCCGGCTCCCCCTCCTCTCCCGGCCCCAGGATGCTGAGGAACAACCGTATCAGCTGCATCCACAACGACAGCTTCACGGGCCTGCGCAACGTGCGCCTCCTCTCGCTCTACGACAATCAGATCGCCACCATCTCCCCGGGAGCCTTCGACACGCTGCAGGCCCTCTCCACGCTGTAAGTGGGGCTCCGAGGGCGCAGGGCCGGCGCGGGCGGGGCTGAACCCCCGGAGCCCCGCCCGCTCGTCGCCCTGCAGGACGCGGCCGGTCTTCTGCGGTTACTGTGAAGGACTCCGGCGTTTGGGTCCTTGCGCGTTAACATGCCACCTCCTAGAAGCTGCTGGCGGTCCGGGAGTGGTGGGCGACCGTGTGGCCAGCAAGTGGCGGGCGGGAGCCGGCTTTGCGGGGACAACTGCGTCTGGCTGGGGGCGGTTTTCCTGGTCACACCACCCGCCTCTTCCAGAAACCTTCTGGCCAACCCTTTCAACTGCAACTGCCAGCTGGCGTGGCTGGGCGACTGGCTGCGCAAGAGGAAGATCGTGACGGGGAACCCGCGGTGCCAGAACCCAGACTTCTTGCGGCAGATTCCCCTGCAGGACGTGGCCTCCCCCGACTTCAGGTGTGAAGAAGGTAATGCGTGGGCACCCTCCGGGGGATGGGGGGATAGGGCGTGGTCGCGCCCCAGAGAGGAGGGGTCCCCTGGGGAGGGGAGAAGTGAGGAGCATGGACACTCAGGCAGTCCTGCCCCTGCCTCAGCCTGGTGGGGTCTCCGGTGGGCTTGCTGTTTTAAAAAATGGGGAAATACAGACAAAGGAAGGGCATAAATGTTACCTATTAGCTCATCACTCAGAGAAAACCATAGTTAACATCTTAGTGTGATGTCTTTAAGTATGTTTAACCCAGAGACCTACCTCCTAGCTGTTCCTAAGGGCTCCAGGCCATGGATTCAGCTTGTCTGCAACACACACCGGACTCTCTTAGGGGGCCCCATCCTCCATACTTGGGTCACTTCTTGGGTCAGTGTTCTCTTTTTCCTGAATCCTCCATCTCTCTCCTGGGGTCATGTCCTTCTTTCCCTGCACTCACAGAATCTAGCCTATCCCTCCATCCCCCGCCTCCCCCTCCAGAGCATCACACACACAGGCAACTGTAGGAAGCAGATTTTTACTAAAAGTGACAGAGTCTTGTCTTGGCCCAGCTGTCTGTGTTCAGGAGCCCCGGCACTGGGGATTTCTCCGCCTGCCTTCAGCTTCAGCCTCCTGGCTTCTCCCCACCTTCCTCAGCACCTCCTATCCTCTTTCCAGTCTGCTTCCTGGGACCCTGGTGTCCTTATCGTCCCTCTTACACTCAAGCAGAAGGAAGGAAGGAACACAGAGGGTGCTCAGTACTATTTATTGAATGCATGAATGAATCTGTGAAGGATGTTGGGATAGAAGGCGCTCAGATTCTGGGCCAGCCAGACCTGGGTACAGACTCCATGTTGCCTCTGATCAACCTCCAGACCTGAGCAAGCTATTTAACCTCTCCCAATCTCAGTAAGATAGAAAGTCCTTCATTCCTTCACTCAGCTGACCTGTTTGGAGGCTGGTATGGGCCGGGCCCTGCTGTCAGTGCTAGGCCCCTTCAGTGAACAGAAAAGAAGAAAGGAACACAGGTCTCCGTCCCCGTGATGCTCACATTCTAGGAGCAATGGCGGTCCCCGTTTACCGCATCATTAAAGAAATTACATTTGGTACAGTGTCTGGCACACAGTAGGTGCTCAAGAAATGATGTGGCCAGCATCCTCCTTCACTGCTGTACCCGGGTCCATCTCAGGTCTGAGGTGGAAGAGGTGAACCCAAGACTGATTCTAACCTCAAAACAGATCCAAGGGGCTTTGGCCGTGGTGGAGGAGGGCTGCAGCCAAGAGAGGACTGACTGGTATACAACGTAGCATCAGCAAGAGGCCTCTGTTCCGAGGCGCCCTGAAGCGGGGTGCTGGCTGCATGAGGCCCTGAGGAGGCCTGTCCCCTCACTGACGTGGCTTCTCACCTTCCTCCCCAGGCCAGGAGGAGGGGGGCTGCCTGCCCCGCCCGCAGTGCCCCCAGGAGTGCGCCTGCCTGGACACCGTGGTTCGATGCAGCAACAAGCACCTCCAGACCCTGCCCAAGGGCATCCCCAAGAATGTCACAGAGCTGTGAGTAGCCCCCGCCTGCTGGCAGGAGGAGAGGGTGACCAGGACCTCTGCAGGGTAGACAAGGCATCCTAAGGGCTGCTCTTGGTGGGGCTGCAGCTCTAGGAGCTCAGGTCAGCTTTTTGATGGCTGGTGGTCGTGGGGGTGGGAGGGCAGGTCACAGCATCTTGAATCCCAAGCTCTGCCCTGTAGACAAGGGGAGCCCTGGGAAACTTGACAAGGAGTTTAGCGGCTGGGCTTTAAGGACAGTGGTTGGGTGGTGGTGTATGTAGTAAGAAGCAGAATGGAGGCCCAGGTGCAGAGAACAGAACAAAGCTGCTGCAGGAGCCCAGGCCTGGGGGCTGGTGCAGTCGGGGAGGGGGATACGAAAATGGAACAAAAGGGAATGATGAGAGACCAGGGGGTGGGAGAAGCTCGGTCAGTCACAGAACCGGCTGCAGAGGGAGGTGGAGATTCCTGTCAGCGTCCTGCGCCTGGATGGTTTAGCAACATGCAGTGTGGGCTGATGGAGTCAGGGGAAGCCCATGTGGTTGTGAAAACACAGAACTCAGGTCTGGGAGTGTTGGGGTCTGGGACCAGCCTCAGGCACCTCACCAGCAGACAGAGGGATGGACCTGCGTGCTGCTGAGGGCTGGCAGGTGGGTATTAACATGCCAATCAGACCTATTTGGCCGGAAAGAAGGGCAGAGGGTCCTGGATTGAGCCTGTGGTGCCCGCTGACAGGGAGGATGCTGAGGGGCCAGACAGGGGCTCAGGAAGGAAGCCATAGGAGGCTTCACGTGTCTGTGGCTTTTACCAGGTTTTTTGGTGGCACCTTCCCAAATGGCCTAATGTCTGTATTTTCTCCTCCAGTTAATGATTCAGGGCCAATCGTGTAGTCCATAGGTAGGAAAGGACATGGGTAAGAAGGCCCTGGCTTCAGCGGAAGGTTCTTGCAGTGCTGGACTCTGCTTGAGGCTGAGGTGGCTGCACTAACTGCGGTCTTCTCTCCTGTAGCTACCTGGATGGGAACCAGTTCACGCTGGTTCCAGCACAGCTGTCCACCTTCAAGTACCTGCAGCTTGTGTGAGTATCCTGGCCCATCTCAGAGGACAGGAGGGCCGTTGCAATCTAGCTGTTATTGCTCCATCTTTCCTGGAATTCCCTACAGACCCCACTCTGGTTCACCCATTTTTTCTTTTTCTTTTTTTTTTAGTTGAAGTATAGTTTATGTATTCTTGACTTTCCTTGTGGCTCAGCTGGTAAAGAACCCGCCTGCAATGTGGGAGACCTGGGTTTGATCTCCCAAACCTGGGTTGGGAAGATCCCCTGGAGAAGGGAAAGCCTACCCACTCCAGTATTCTGGCCTGGAGAATTCCAGGGACTCTATAGGCCGTGGGGTTGCAAAGAGTCGAACACCACTGAGTGACTTTCACTTCACTTCACATAGTTTATGTACAATAGTAAATGTTACCGGAGAAGGCAATGGCACCCCACTCCAGTACTCTTGCCTGGAAAATCCCATGGATGGAGGAGCCTGGAAGGCTGCAGTCCATGGGGTCGTGAAGAGTCGGACACGACTGAGAGACTTCCCTTTCACTTTTCACTTTCTTGCATTGGAGAAGGAAATGGCAACCCACTCCAGTGTTCTTGCCTGGAGAATCCCAGGGACGGGGGAGCCTGGTGGGCTGCCGCCTATGGGGTCACACAGAGTCGGACACGACTGAAGTGACTTAGTAGTAGTAATAGTATATGTTACAGGTGTACAATATAGTGATTCACAATTTTTAAAGGATATACTCTATTTATAGTTATTATAAGTATTGGCTATGTTCCCTGTCTGGTACTGATCCGTTTTTTAATTTTACTGCATCCTGTTGGGAACATCTGTGCATAGAACTGTTTTGCCACCTAGTGGCCATTCTTGGGAATTGCATTGTTCCTGGCTGGGGTTGGACTGGGTCTGCTTCTGCCCACACCATCCCCGAAGTGCCCCTGGAGGCTGATAATTACTATTAATGAGGGTTATCCTTGCAAAGGTAGGAGCCAGAGCAGAAGTAGAGAGTTATGGAAAACTTCTTGATCCAACCTTGGCTTCCAAACCAAATATGAGATACGGCAGCCTCAAATACGCATCTGTAACTAACTTTTTCTTTAGGCTAACATCTACTATTCTGTTATTTCCACCTTTGACCTTTCTATTTCATGAAAATGTACAAAGTAAGCTTCAGAATAAGGTTAGCTCCTCTTAGCCTTCCAGCTTAATTAACAGCTCACTTCAATTTTCTTTGTCTGCCCATTGGCCAGATTCTGTCAAAAAGGAGCCCAGAGACTGTTTCATCTTAAGTGCCTTGGAACACTGCTACTCAAAGTGTGGTCTGTGGGTCAATGGCAGCTTAAGAACTATTTGTAATGTGCTGCAACTAGATAAAGGACTTGCATTGGAATTTTTATCAACACAGTTCCTTCCTTCATTGGGAAAGTATTGCTGTGGAAAAAATGTTAGCTAATCTAAGTTGCATGTTTAACATCATGTTGTTCTTAGTCGCGTCCAACTCTTTATGACCCCATGAACTGTGGCCCACCAGGCTTCTCTGTCCTTGGTGATTCTCCAGGCAAGAATACTGGAGTGGATTGCCATGCCCTCCTCCAGGGAATCTTCCCAACCCAGAGGTCGAACCCAGGTCTCCCACATCGCAAGTCAATTCTTTACCATGTGAGCCACCAGGGAAGCCCATAGGTGATTGCATTTTGGCACAGGTCCCTTGTTTGGGGACATTCAGTTCAAGTTCACATTGAGTAGCACTGGCTTAACAGAATTTTGACACTCCCGTTTTTCTGTCTTTGCTAATGACCTAGCCATTGTGTTTTGAGTGATTGTTCCATTGGCCAGGTGAAGATGGTAGGTAGAGTGCTTTGTGGCTGACAACGGAGAAGGCAGTGGCACCCCACTCCAGTGCTCTTGCCTGGAAAATCCCACGGACGGAGGATCCTGGTGGGCTGCTGTCCATGGGGTCGCTAAGAGTCGGACACAACTAAGCGACTTCACTTTCACTTTTCACTTTCATGTATTGGAGAAGGAAATGGCAACCCACTCCAGTGTTCTTGCCTGGAGAATCCCAGGGATGGGGGAGCCTGGTGGGCTTCCGTCTATGGGGTCACACAGAGTCGGACACGACTGAAGTGACTTAGCAGCACAGCAGCAGCAGTGGCTGACAAAGAGAGAGAGAGCACTTTTTGGTCTAATTTGAGGCAGCTTCACTAGTGATGTGGATATGCTTGAAGAGGAAGGGAGTGAGAGGGGACTGATGTCAAGGCAGTTAGTACTATGAAACTGCCTGTCAGGTCTGAAATACCAGCCCCTCCTTATCACGGGGAAAGAGAGGTCTGGCTGGGACCACAGAGGAGGACACCGTCTGCGCCGGATGCGGGGCGGGTGGGAATCCAGGAGCATCCGGGAGGGCTGAAGGACTAAAGGAAGAGAAAGAGCAAGAACAGGGCTTAGTGATGACCATCCCTTAGGGGTGGGTGAGAAAGAAGTGCAGCTGAGTGGTAAGGGGGAGTGCGTGAAGACTGGAGTCGGAGGAGAGATTTGAGAAGAGGGTCAGCACTGCAGGGTCACTCTGAGAGTGCATTTAGTGACCAGGGCCTTAGGGGCCAATGGACGAGAGTCTGGCTGAACCTCCTCCCAGCTGTGTGACCCTGGGTGGGTCACCTCATCACCCCGAGACCCTGCCCCTTCTTTTGTAGAATGGGTTCACTACCTCTCCCGCAGGATTATAGGGAAGGGGAGTGAACGAACCCACGTAAGATGCCAGTTAGAGAGAAAGGAAGAGAGCCCCTTACACCTGGCAGTTGAGAGACCCGGATGCCCTTGGTGGGAGTATTTCCATGGTGGGCAGGGGCGATGCCAGGGTGCAGGATGAGGAAATAGAAACCTGGAACCCTGGGGACAGAGAGGGAGTTCAGGGATCAGAGCTGGGGAGCTGTAACTGGTTGTGAACCAAATGCCTCTTCCATCAGCTCCCACCTGCCAGTGGTCAGAGCCACTTGCCCACCTGGCTGGGGGATGGCTGTGGCCAGAGTGGGGAAGGGGAGGAATCCTTTCTTTCTAAATGATGATACTTTTTTTTTTTCTTCTGTCTTTTCCAGGGACCTGAGTAACAACAAGATCAGTTCCTTAAGCAATTCGTCCTTTACCAACATGAGCCAGCTGACCACTCTGTGAGTCCCGCCGGGAGGAGGGAGGGCTCATGGTTACTGGGACTCTCCCCAAGCCTTGGTCGTGAGCAGGTGTCCCCACATAGCCTCCTCAGCCTCCAGGGAGGGTGCCAGGGCCTGCCAGCCAAAAAGACTTTTCAGAAACATTCTTTTTATTGTGAAATGCAGCATATATATGGAAAACTGCGAAAAACATAAACATATAGTTTAACAAATAGTCATAAAACTCGCACATGTATAAATACCTAAGGCAAAAACTAGAACACAGCTAGCACCCCAAGAATCCCCCTGTGCCTTCCTGAGGCAGTCCCTACTCAGACTTGTACAATGATCTCTTCCTTGGTCTTTATAGTGCCATCTACATATGTATTTCTACACAGTGAAGTTTAATTTTGCCCATTTTTGAGCCTTATATAAATTGAATCATATAGGATATATAGTCTTTTATGTCTGTCTTCTTTTATTTTCCATTGTGTCTCTGTGAAGCTGTGGTCTCTTCATTTTCGTTGCTATACAGTATTCCTTTGTAGGAATATGCCACATTTTGCTCATCCATTCTACTATTGATGGATATTTGGGTTGTTTCCAGTTTGGACTGTTGTGAATGGTGACTCTGAACATTTTGGTGCCTATGTTCTAAGATATTTTAATGATTGCTTTACTTATATTCCAAGCAATTGGTTGGAAAGTAGTAACAAGCATTGCTTTTATTTGCCTGCTTAAGAATTGTATTTTGTTCACCTTCCCAACACCTCATTTTACAGATGATGTGCCAAGAACTTAAGAACTTTCCCTTAGGTTCTACTGTGGTCAAATAGCAGAGCCAGTATCCCAAAAGACAGGTTCCTGACCCAGGCAGGCCCCCAGGAACAAAATGTGGGCCTGAGGCCATGGAACACTGCACTTTCCTGCCCTGGGTTCCCACTTCAAAGTCTTCATGAGCCTATTGACTGAAAGAAAAATACATAACATAAAAGTTGAGTTAAGCCTGGAGACAGCCTCTCAGATAGGTCTGAGGAACTGCTCTGAAGAGGTAAGGGAGGAGCCAGGATACAGAGGAACATTTTTATGAGAAAAACATGTAGTCACACATCAAAAGGTTACCGCTAATCACAAAGAACATATCTCAGGTGAATGACTTTAGTGCTTTTCTGCCTATGCGAGGATGCAAGAGTCTGGGGTCATTTGAATTTTTTTCCTTAGATTTGCATGTTAACTCTCTAAAGGCCAGTATATTCAATGCACAGAATATTTTCTTTCTCCTTTCTGAATTCCCCGGAGGGTGCACCGTCAGTAATGGCTTGATCCTTGTGGAACTGGATTAGCAGGCAATTTTTTTTCTTTATGAGCCTGTGTGTGAAGCTGCCATGGCCTGTGGCAGTGACTCTCAACCAGGGGCGGCTCTGCCCACCAGGGAGCACTTGGGAATAGTTGAGAACTTCTGGCTGTCACAGCTGGCGGAGGGCAGGGGGAACCCCTGGCATTTCATCGTCAGAGGCCAGAGATGCTGCTCAGCACCCCTACAGCACACACAGGGCAGCCCCCCTCCCACCCAACAAGGAATGGTCAACAGTGCTGAGGCTGAGAAATCCTGGGCTAGGCGATCCTGGCAGCTGTAAGGAGGAATAACCCTTTCCTGTGATAAAAATGTCTCATTTCTCTTGTTATTATTTTAAAAATAGCTCTAGTGAAGTATTATTAATATCTAATAGTGTATCCTTAAAGTGTAAAAGTTGACACATTTTGATTTATGTTCATGCCCATGGAATCATCACCACAGTCAAGATGGTGACCATCTGCGTCAGCACCGGAAGTGCACCCCTTAATAACTCTTCCCCCTTCCTCCCTCCCTTTCCCCCACCCTCCTCTCTCTTCCTTCCCCCAGGATCCTCAGCTACAACTCCCTGCAGTGTATCCCTCCTCTGGCCTTCCAGGGGCTTCGCTCCCTGCGCCTGCTGTGAGTCTTCCCGTTCTCCATTCCTCCGGGGAACTCTGCCCCACGAGGGGCCTCCTCATCCCCTGGTGGACAGGAATGTCCCCACATCCCTCTTCACCCCGCTGCTGGGCAGGAAGGTCCCCGTGTCCAGGGCCCCAGCAGGGCCAACTGTGCCCAAAGTGGAAGGCCAGTCCTCTCTCATTTGGGTCCCTAACGGAGGCCCAGGAATACATGGGAAACTTTGGGGAATGCTCATCCAAAGTTGCAGAGACAGTAGGGGCTTAGTCTTCTGTCTCAGAGAATCCAGCAACCAGGGGCTACTGCCGGCCCCAAGTTGTGTTTGGCATATACGTGTAGGGGCAAGTTCCTAGGCATTCAAGATAAGGTAGCCCCTCGCTGGCATGTGAGTCTCCTGTCAAACGGTGAATGTTGAACCTGCTCTAAAGAATTCCCACTGCGAGGTGTGGCCTGTGCTCACAGCACGCCTCTGGAGTATCCTTGCCCCAAGTCCTCTGGCAGCCACCTGGGGCAGGGGGGCATTCTATACCCTCAACTAGGGTCTCACCAGTAGCTTCCCTACCGGGAAGAAGCCTGTACCCCTCAGGCTCCCTGGCTGAGTTAGGGAGGGTGCATGTCCATTTGTCCTGTGAACAGGCATGGTGCGTGGGTTAGTTGTGATAGCACAAGCGGGGTCTGTGATAGTCACAGAGTCTGTGCTAGCCTCTCCTTGCTTGTGGCCATCCTAGCAGGATCTCTCACTCAGGGACCCTCTCCCTCAAACACGCCCCTCTCAGCAGAGAGCATATCTCCATCAGTTCCTGAGTCTGCCTCAGTCTGAGTCCTGACGGCCTCTTCTCTCTTCAGGTCCCTGCATGGCAATGACATCTCGACCCTCCAAGAGGGCATCTTTGCAGACGTGACTTCCCTGTCTCACCTGTAAGTAACTCTGACCCAGTCTCCTCAGCACCTCTTTGTATTTAAATGGAACTTGGATTCCAAGAAAGATGTCGCCTCTTGAGATTATTACTTTTAATTTAGCTCTTGAGCTTCAAATGCTTCCTGTTTCAGACTCTTACACATTCAGATGGGATTGAGAACAGTTCCTCACGAGCAATAATAAAAGTAGTCATGACCTTGTGTTGACTGCCGAGCACGGCACCTCCTTCAGCTAATGCAACCCCTCAGCACTCCTACAACACAGCTACCATTATTCCCATCTTCCACATGAGGAGGCAGGTCCAGAAATTTGACACGCTCACCCAACGTTGCGTAGGGCAACAGTAGGGGCTGAGTCTTCAGTCTCAAAGCCTGTTCTCTGAAGCACAATGCCAGTATTGTGCCTCTGACTTCACATGGTAGGTGAGAAGCTCTGGAAATTTAGTACCCCCAAGGAGTGTAATTGGTATAACTGGATGCTGAAATGAAATGTAAATGAAAGTGAAAGTCGCTCAGTCGTGTCCGACTCTTTGTGACCCCATGGACTATACAGTCCACGGAATTCTCCAGCCCAGAATACTGGAGTGGGTAGCTGTTCTCTACTCCAGGGATCTTCCCAACTGAGGGATCGAACCCAGGTCTCCCGCATTGCAGGCGGATCCAACTGAGCAACTTTCACTTTCATTGGATGCAGAAGGGCTTCTAAAACCATTTAGCTGGCAACACCAAGAGCATTCTTAAAAAGCAGTATGCTCAGTTCCTCAGAAGGCTGAATGTAGTACCATATAACCCAGCAATTCTACTCCTAAGTATGAATCCCAAAGAACTGAAAGCAAAGACTCAAACAGATACCTGTACACCCTGTTTAGCATTATTCACACAATAACTATACAGCAGAAACAACCCAAGTATCCACAGACGGATGAATGGATAAAAAAATATGGTACAGTGGGATATTATTCAGCCATAAAAAGGAATGAAGTTCTGACACGTGAGCAGACCTTTAAAATATGTGAAATAGCTAAGACATAAAAGGACAAATATTGTGTGATTCCACTGAAATGAGGGACCCAGACTAGTTAAATTTGTAGCTACAGAATGAAGAATGGTGGTTGCCAGGAGCTAGGAGGAAGAGGAAAAGGCAATTTGTGTTTAATGGGTAAAGAGTTTCTGTTCAAGGTGATAAAAAGGTTTTGGAACCAGATAGTGGTGCTGTGTACTCAGTCGTGTCCGACTCTTTGCGATCCCACGGACCGTAGCCCACCGGGCTCCCCTGTCCATGAATTCCTCCCTGTCCATGAAATCTTCCCTGTCCATGAAATCCCCCTGTCCATGAAATCCCCCCTGTCCATGAAATCCTCCCTGTCCATGAAATCTTCCCTGTCCATGAAATCCCCCCTGTCCATGAAATTCCCCCTGTCCATGAAATCGTCCCTGTTCATGAAATCCCCCTGTCCATGAAATACTGGAGTGGGTTGCCATTTCCTTCTCCAGATAGTGGTGATGGTTACACAATATTGTGAGTGTAATTGATGCCACTGAGATGTACACTTAAAATGGTCAAAATGGCAAATTTTATGTGATAGGTATTTTACTGTAATTTAAAAATGAGGGCGTATAAAAGCAGTGGGCCATGAATTACGATTAATTAGGGTCATCCTAATTCTGAAGGTGGGGCCAGGCACAGAGCAAATGCGTCCTTTCCTATCCTCTCATCTATAGGTCGAGATCATGTTCAGCCAGACGGATGCAGCTGGGACCCTGGGCATCACCACATGCTCATGCTCTCTGCCTCACAGCCAAGCAGCCAGGGCCCAAGTAGGCAGGCAAATCCAGATCAGAGAGCTTTTTGGGGTCCCCAGCATCTCTGCTTGAAGTTCATTCACTCAACAACCTCCCTGGATTTTCTCAGCTCTAAGACTCATCATTTCCACATTTCAGTCTCTGAGATCAGAGTGTATCTTACAGATGATCTGTGGGTACTTAGTGAACACCCAGGACTGATCTCCTTTAGGATGGACTGGTTGGATCTCCTTGCAGTCCAAGGGACTCTCAAGAGTCTTCTCCAACACCACAGTTCAAAAGCATCAATTCTTCGGCACTCAGCTTTCTTCACAGTCCAACTCTCACATCCATACATGACCATTGGAAAAACCATAGCCTTGACTAGACAGACCTTTGTTGGGAAAGTAATATCTCTGCTTTTGAATATACTGTCTAGGTTGGTCATAACTTTCCTGCCAAGGAGTAAGCGTCTTTTAATTTCATGGCTGCAATCACCATCTGCGGTGATTTTGGAGCCCCCAGAAATAAAGTCTGACACTGTTTCCACTGTTTCCCCATCTATTTCCCATGAAGTGATGGGACCAGATGCCATGATCTTAGTTTTCTGAATGTTGAGCTTTAAGCCAACTTTTTCACTCTCCTCTTTCACTTTCATCAAGAGGCTGTTTAGTTCCTCTTCACTTTCTGCCATAAGGGTGGTGTCATCTGCATATCTGAGGTTATTGATTTTTCTCCCGGCAATCTTGATTCCAGCTTGTGCTTCTTCCAGCCCAGTGTTTCTCATGATGTACTCTGCATATAAGTCAAATAAGCAGGGTGATAATATACAGCCTTGACGTACTCCTTTTCCTATTTGGAACCAGTCTGTTGTTCCATGTCCAGTTCTAACTGTTGCTTCCTGACCTGCATATAGGTTTCTCAAGAGGCAGGTCAGGTGGTCTGGTACTCCCAGCTCTTTCAGAATTTTCCACAATTTATTGGGATCCATACAGTCAAAGGCTTTGGCATAGTCAATAAAGCAGAAATAGATGTTTTTCTGGAACATTGCTTTTTGCATGATCCAGCGGATGTTGGCAATTTGATCTCTGGTTCCTCTGCCTTTTCTAAAACCAGCTTGAACATCTGGAACTTCACAGTTCACGTACTGCTGAAGCCTGGCTGGGAGAATTTGGGGTATTACTTTACTAGCGTGTGAGATGAGTGCAATTGTGCAGTAGTTTGAGCATTCTTTGAGATTGCCTTTCTTTGGGACTGGAATGAAAACTGACCTTTTCCAGTCCTGTGGCCACTGCTGAGTTTTCCAAATTTGCTGGCATATTGAGTGCAGCACTTTCACAGCATCATCTTTCAGGATTTGAAATAGCTCCACTGTAATTCCATCACCTCCACTAGCTTTGTTGGTAGTGATGCTTTCTAAGGCCCACTTGACTTCACATTCCAGGATGTCTGGCTCTAGGTGAGTGATCACACCATCGTGATTATCTGGGTCATGAAGATCTTTTTTGTACAGTTCTGTGTATTCTTGCCACTTCTTCTTAATATCTTCTGCTTCTGTTAGGTCCATACCATTTCTGTCCTTTATCGAGCCCATCTTTGCATGAAATGTTCCCGTGGTATCTCTACTTTTCTTGAAGAGATCTCTGGTCTTTCCCATTCTGTTGTTTTCCTCTATTTCTTTGCATTGATTGCTGAGGAAGGCTTTCTTATCTCTCCTTGCTATTCTTTGGAACTCTGCATTCAGATGCTTATATCCTTGCTTTTCTCCTTTGCTTTTCTTCTTTTCACAGCTATTTGTAAACCATCCCCAGACAGCCATTTTGCTTTTTTGCATTTCTTTTTCCATGGGGATGGTCTTGATCCCTGTCTCCTGTACAATGTCACGAACCTCCGCCCATAGTTCATCAGGCACTCTGTCTATCAGATCTAGTCCCTTAAATCTATTTCTCACTTCCACTGTATAATCATATGGGATTGATTTAGGTCATACCTGAATGGTCTAGTGGTTTTCCCTACTTTCTTCAATTTAAGTCTGAATTTGGCAATAAGAAGTTCATGATCTGAGCCACAGTCAGCTCCCGGTCTTGTTTTTGCTGACTGTGTAGAGCTTCTCCATCTTTGGCTGCAAAGAATATAATCAATCTGATTTCGGTGTTGACCATCTGGTGATGTCCATGTGTAGAGTCTTCTCTTGTGTTGTTGGAAGAGGGTGTTTGCTATGACCAGTGTGTTCTCTTGGCAAAACTCTATTAGTCTTTGCCCTGCTTCATTCTGTCCTCCAAAGCCAAATTTGCCTGTTACTCCTGGGTGTTCATTGGAAGGACTGATGCTGAAGCTGAAACTCCAATACTTTGGCCACCTCATGTGAAGAGTTGACTCACTGGAAAAGACCCTGATGCTGGGAGGGATTGGGGGCAGGAGGAGAAGAGGACGACAGAGGATGGGATAGCTGGATGGCATCACCGACTTGATGGACATGAGTTTGAGTGAACTCCGGGAGTTGGTGATGGACAGGGAGGCCTGGCGTGCTGTGATTCATGGGGTCTCAAAGAGTCGGACACGACTGAGTGACCAAACTGAACTGAACTGAATATGGTAACATTTCTCTACTTTTCCCATAGCAGGCATCTAACAATCTTAGACTTGAGGAAATAAAATAGTAATAAGTGCCACTCATTGTGAGTTTGGTTGGGACAAGGACTTTACTTCCACATGGGAAGTAGCTCTTGTGCCATGAGCCAGCTTCATAAATAAGACAGGGGCTGCCTTGAATCCACACTGAAGATTCTAGGACTTGGTGGGCAGAGTGCAGTGATTAATTAGTGATGTCTGCCATGGGAGTGGAATGGGTAAGAGGTTCTGTCCTCTGTGGCAGGGTTTATTATATCCATTTTATAGTCCCAGGTTCAGTCAAACAGATTCCCTAGGTCATAAAGCTAGGGAATGACAGAGACAGGATTTGAACGTAGGTGTGTCTGATTCCAAAGCTCTTTATTTATTCTTTATTGCCTCAATAAATATGTCCCGAGGAACCACAGTGAGTCAAATGCTGAAGAATTTACTAACAAAGGTTGCTGCCTTCTGTGACCATCTGGGATATTACAAAACAAATTCAAAGAAAGCAGTGACTAACTCTGGGCAAGTCAGATGACCTTCAGAGAGGAGGTGCTACCTTTACTGCCTTTGAAAAGACACTAGGAATTTGCCTTTTGGAGGCAAATTTGGAGAAGATAGGGAAGGACATTCTAGGAAGAGGGAATAGCTTGTGCAAAGGCATGGAGGCAAGAAAGTGAATGAAATATTCAAGGAGGCTATACTGTCCAGTGTGCTTCCCAGGTGGCTCAGTGGGGGTGAAGAATCCACCTGCAGTGTAGGAGATGCAGGTTCAGTTATTGGGTTGGGAAGATCCCCTGGAGGAGGGCATGGCAACCCACTCCAGTATTCTTGCCTGGAGAATCCCATGGACAGAGGAGCCTGGTGAGCTACAGTCCATAGAATCACCAAGAATCAGACATGACTGAATGAACACACACACACACGCTTACTGTGTGTGTAATATGTGGATATAGGGAGTTGTGTTAGGTAAGAAATTTGGGGTAGGAAGACAGGAGTGTAGAAACGGACACTGCCATTCTGTTGTAAAAGGTCTCTATGCTGAGGAGTTTGTTTTGTTCTGTAGATAGAAGCGAATCAAGGAAGAATTAAGTTGTGAAAACTCCTGGAACGCCATGGTGACATATGGAAGCTGGATGGGATGGGAAGAGTCAGGAGGGAGCCTGGCTGGAGACAGTGGCTCTGGACGAAGACCAGGCAGGGGTCGTGTTGTTCATTGTTCTTGATGACTGCCACTCACAGGGCCTTGATTGTATCTAAGTTTAGCAATTTTTGGTTGTGAGCTCATTGTTTGCTGATGTTAGGAATTCTGAGGGCCTACATAGGTAATGCTTCTCTCTAGAGAGTTCATGCGTGAGTCTTTGATGGGCCAGGCCTGCTGCTGCTCTGGGCCCCTGCTGCTGTCCTCTCCCTTGCTTACCCCTGGGCTGTGCTGACCGTCTGCTCCAGCTCTCCCCCTGGCTAGGAAAGGCCTTTTCAAGCATCTGGCCCACCTCTTCCACCTTCGTGTTTGTTGTCTGCTTGCGTGTGTGCGTGCTAAGTCGCTTTAGTCAAGTCCGACTCTGTGTGACTCTATGGACTGTAACCTGCCGAGCTCCTCTGTCCATGGGATTTTCCAGGCAAGAATAGTGGAGCGGGTTGCCATGCTGTCCTCCAAGGGATCTTCCGACCCAGGGATCAAACTGTATCTCTTGTCTCCTGCTTTGGCAGGCTGGTTCTTTACTGCTAGCATCACCTGGGAAGCCCATCTCTTTTGCTTGGGCTTTACCTCTCCTCCTTCGCTGTGAAAACTGAATCATGCCCAAGGATGTTCTGATCTTGCCCTCAGCTCAAAATCTAGAGGCTTTGCTTTTCCAAAGGGAAATAAACAACATTTTTTTCCCTCTTTAAAGGTTATTTATTTTAATTGGAGGGTAATTACTTTACAATACTGTGATGGGTTTTGCATTCATCAATATGAATCGGCTGTAGGTGTACATACATCCCCTCTCTCCTGTTGAAAAAGAACATTCAGACATTGTAACATATTTGTGGGTAGAGAAAGAACAAAATATGTATTTTGCAATGATATATCAAATTCTCAATTCCATTTTCAACTGAAATTTACTGATTCAAACAATCTTTGAGAGAATAGCATTGAAACATCAGTTCAGTTCAGTTCATTCGCTCAGTCGTGTCTGATTCTTTGCAACCCCATGGATTGCAGCACACCAGGCCTCCCTATCCATCATTGACTCCAGGAGTTTACCCAAACTCCTGTCCATTGAATTGGTGATGCCATCCAACCATCTCATCCTTTGTCATCCCCTCCTCCTCCCACCTTCAATCTTTCCCAGCATCAGGGTCTTTTCAGATGAGTCAGCTCTTCGCATGAGGTGGCCAAAGTATTGGAGTTTCAGCTTCAGCATCAGTCCTTCCAAAGAACACCTGGGACTGATTTCCTTTAGGATGGACTGGTTGGATCTCCTTGCAGTCCAAGGGACTCTCAAAACTCTTCTCCAACACCACAGTTCAAAAGCATCAATTCTTCAGTGCTCGGCTTTCTTTAGAGTTCAACTCTCACATCCATACATGACCTCTGGAAAAACCATAGCCTTGACTAGATAGACCTTTCTTTATTGGCAAAGTAATGTCTCTGCTTTGTAATACATACACATGACCATATGTAAAATAGATAGCCAGTGGGAGTTTGATATATGATGCAAGACACCCAATGCCAGTGCTTTGTGACAACTGGAGGGATGGGGTGAGGAGGGAGGTGGAAGGGGGATTCAAGAGGAAGGCAACATATGTTTTGTGTGAACAAAAACCTGAAGCTGCAAAGCCAGATTTTGAGCCCATGCCTATCTATAAATTCAGACATTAGGAAAACAGTGATATCAGGCTAGAAGCCAGATCCAGATCTAACTTGTTAGACAAAAAACACAAAACAGTAAGTAGAGCTCAGTGGAATTGGTAGAGCTCAGTGGAAGTGGTAATTGCAGAACAGGGTGTTAGCACTACCAATTAGATATGTTTGTTGGTTGCCTTATTTCTCCCTAAAATAGCATCTATGTGGAAGAAATTTTCCATTATTATGAAGCAACCTTGTCAGTACATTCTTCTCTCTATACCCAGGGTTTCAAATGGGACTCGGCAGCAGCCTGAGAAGTGTACGTATGTTTGTGTTCAGGTGTGTGCCCATCTAATGCTAGTGGAATATGTGTGCATGTGCACACATGTAGCTGTTATTTCTTCTGCATGAGAAGCTGCAAGTGAGCAAGTACAAGGGGTCAAGGAATGGGAAACGGATAGCACAGACTCACTGCATTCTTTCTGGGCTTCACAAAGACCACAGGCCGTGTGAAGGGAAGGAGGTGCCCATGGGTCTGTCCCAAGTCAGGGTTTGCCCAAGAGTTAGCATCCAGTGTTCCTGGCTCCCAGAGGTGCCCTCTGTTCTTAGTGTGACTCTGACCTGGGCCTCTCCTCTTCACTGGCAACACACAAGGCGGGTGGGTGGGCTGAGGGTGTGTGGGGGTGAGGTCCACCATAGTTAACCCCCTTGAACTTAGAGTAGGACCCAGGATGTGGTGTTAGGTGTTTGTCTTGCCATCAGCTTGCAGCAGGACCTCAGACAGTTCATTCAGCTCTTCGGGTTCTTTCCTTGCGTGTACACAGGTTATTTCTCATGTCCACGAGCGTTCTAACTACATACCATAATCAGGCTGTCATGGTTACGAGCGCTCGTCACTGCCCGCACATCTCTGCTGCTGTCCACTTGGATATTTACAGTTAACTCATCTTTCCTGCATTTGTCTATCCATCCATCCGTCCATCAGCCAATATTCGTTATGTGCCAAATCCTGTGGCAAGGCTCCCCAATGTCATCCTTCATGTCTATAATCTGGCATTTTGTTGCCCCTAATCTGATACTTGTGGGAACACTAGACTTCTGAGTTCATTAAAAATTCATTGTGGAAAGTGAATATGAAATGATTAGGTAAATCATGGGATGCCCATATGATAAAATAACAAGTAGTTAGTTATAGTATTTATGATACTGTACTTTATTATTTAATGAAAACACAGAATAAAGAAGATGGTATACTCTGATTTCAGTGATGTGTGTGTGTATATATAATATATATATATACACAAGAGCTAGAAAGGAATAGATGAAAATTAAATTAGTTACATTTATGGAGTGGTAGATGATTCCTTTATTTTTTAGTTTCTTTTGCTTTCATACTGAGGTTTGTGCTTTTCTCCCGCTTGTAGGCAGGGGTTCATTCGGCAAATGGGGGGGTTCTGCTGGTTCAGGTGCCATGTGGGGTTGGTGACACCTGCTCTCATGGAGCTTCTTCCCAGTAGAAGGAGGCAGGGATGCACATGAAGAAATTTCCTGGGAGGAGGACTAGCTCAGGTGAAGAGATTTTGAAGGTTTAGTCTATGCTAAACTCTATGGTTGGCACCTCTGTCATAGGAGGTCTATTTCTGTCTTGGTTATGTTAATAGAAGAAGCCCAGCGGGCCTTGGCACAAACAGATGAAATAGCTACTATTTCAACTATTTCCAAGTTAAACCAAAGATCAACAGCACAGGGTTGTTTATGCTTTTGTTGGGGGATGGACTTGACTCCACAGTCCTTTTGGATTGATGAGTGGCCTGGCTGTTCCCCCCACTGGTCTCAGCAGGGCCTGTGGCTGTCCACGCCCTGGGAGTTCACAGTCATTTTATTGGGAAAAATGGACTCCAGGTGAAAGTGAACTACTCGAACTAATAAAGTAGTCAGAAAAAAAAAATAGTGTTTGGAGAAATAAAAGCTTGAAATGTTGAAATCAGGAGTCGCTCACCATCTGCTCTGTATAGCAACAAGTAAAACGTGTTGGTCAAGCCAGAATGCCTAATTTTCAATAGCTTTGTATGTGACTTTGGTAGCTTTTATTATCTCTATATTGTGTATATATATATAAAATAGAGAATAATATATATAAATATAGAGAATAATATATATAAAAATAGAGAATAATATACATATATATTATATAATATATATGAAGAATTGAAAAGGGCATGACTTTGTTGCCATTTATGGGGAGGATTTATGCAGGAATTGGGAATTGTGACATCCTAAGATGTGTCAACGGCCTCCACATTCACAACAGCTTTAGATTTAGTCTTTTGGACTTTTTCTCTAAATGAGTTACAAGACTGAGAGAAGAAGCCCTTCAGAATAAACTCTCTACTTCCTCATGGCTCATTAGCAGAACACACTCCTGCAGTGTGGTGCAAAAATACTTTCAATAAATTCTATATTTATCTTTTGAATAGCATAATTACATTACCTCATACTATATTAAAAATATCAGTCTGGTGAATATAGATGTTTTAAATATACCACTGTTTTGTAGTCCTGTTATTTTTCTAAGTCTTTATTATTATTTTCTTAACGCAATGGAGCTTCAGAAAATCGAAGTGTCTGAACTTCCTCTACCTCTGAGAAGCCCTGGCAGTGTTCAGGGAAAAGAGGAAGGTGTTGCCTTGTCCTATTAGCCAGGATGGATGCTGTCAGCAAATCAGAACAGAAAAAGTGAAATACACGTCAAAGCTGAACTGGCTTTCTTTTTCCAAGCTGCATTATTCCCTCGGCACCCATTTCAGGCTCGATGTGCTTGTCTTTCTCCCCCTTCCAGATTGCAGGCTCTTTATCGAATCATAAAGTGAGCCCCAGAGATGTTAAGTGAGCCGCTCAAGGTCACCCGGGCAGTGAGCAGCTGCGCCAGGGGCCAGAGTCCAAGACTGTTGAGCCTGCTTTATAGGAAGGGCCGTCATCAGCTGTGCTATTTGGGGGAATTCCTGCTCAGAGTCACTGCTGCTTTTATCAGACCCCACGCATCGCCAGGGGAGCCGCTTCCTCTGTGTTGCCCAGACACGGGTGGAAAACGACAATGCATCCATTTGGTGCTTAATAGATGTGCTCATTCTCCTGAACAGTATATAGCCTTATGTTTTCACAATAATGTCGATATAAATGAGCTTCAGATACGAGGCTCTGGTTTTTCTGTTTGCTGGCTCAAAGACCACTGGCAACCTTTGTTCCCCCAAATCCATGTCTTGTTCATCTCTGAATCTCTCACTGTGGTTTAGTCAGAGGGTTATGAGCTTGCCCACCAGCCTGGCCAAAGCCTAAGAAGTTGGCAGTGCCCCGTGTCAGTATCAGTGTGGGGATGCGAGGGAGCGGGCACACCCCTCACCCTGCCGGCAAGTGTAAGTCGTTACAACCTTTTTTGGAGGCTGGCTGTGAACATTTTGGGCTTCCCTGTTAGCTCAGTTGGTAAAGAATCTGCCTGCAATGCAGGAGACCCTGGTTCAATTCCTGGGGTGGGAGGATCCCCTGGAGAAGGGATAAGCTACCCACTCCAGTATTCTTGGGCTTCCCTTATGGCTCAGCTGGTAAAAAATCTGCCTGCAATGCAGGAGACCTGGATTTGATTCCTGGGTTGGGAAGATGCCCTGGAGAAGGAAAAGGCCACCCACTCCAGTATTCTGGCCTGGAGAATTCCATGGACTGTGTAGTCCATGGGGTCCCGAGGAGTGGGACACGACTGAGCGACTTTCACTTTCACTTCACTGTGACCATTTTACGTGCCCTTCCTCTGCGACATGAACCCCCTTCTAGGCATCTGTTCTAGAGAAATGGCCTCTCCTTGCAGAGAGGCATGGACAAAGTGTTCACTGCTGCTGGAAACAACTGGAGTGTCTGGCAGTGAAAGCTATGAAGTGTCCGTTCTTTGGGATGCTCTTAAGCAGTTTGATAAAATGAGGTGGATCCATATAGCTGACCTGAAGAGGTCTCCAAGGCATGCTGTTTAGTGACAAGAAGCAGGCTGCTCAGTGACTGTGTGTACTGGATGGATATAATCTCTCTCTCATGAAGAACCGACCGTATGTGTAAATATGGGAAAGGATTGGAAGGCTACCCATGGAGTATGATGACCTTGTGACCATGGGTCCTGTGGTTGGCAGGGACAGTGGACTTTTTTGTAATGAGGATGTATTGTAGTTTATGTAACCACTCCCCCACTGACGAACACGGGAGGCTTCCCGTCTATTACAAACAATGCTGAGATCAATACTGTTGCACAGATGCCTTTACACACTTATGCAGGCACAGATCTGTGAGATGTGCCAGAAACAGAGTTACTGGGTCAAAAGGCAACTGTATTGCTAGCTAGCTAGGTATCAGGCAATACCCCTCTGTTGGAATTCTACCATCTTGCATTCCCATCAGTCACACAGGAATGTGCCTTTTAAAAAAATCAAGGTGAAATTCAAGGAATATAAAATTAACCATTTTAATGAATACAATTTAGTGGTATTGAGGACATTCACAATGCCGTTTAAAGTGAGACTGTTGTGCGCCATGTCTGAAAATGATTTACAATGAGAATATGCTTATGCACTTCTTGTTTAATTGAAAATGAAGAGAAAAATTAAAGAGGATAGGCTTATAAAAAAAAGAGGGGGCTTCCCTGGTGGTCCAGTGACTAACACTCTGCTCTCCATGCCGGGGGCCGGGGTTCCATCCCTTGTCAGGGATCTAGATTCCAAGTGCTGCAACTAAGACCTCATGCAGTCAAATAATTATTTAATTAATATTTTTAAAAATAACATAGGCTCTCAAGTCAGACAGCTCTAGGTCTGGATCAGGGGGCTGTGCTTCACTGATTGTGTGACTGCAGGAAAATGACTTATTCCATGTGAGGCTCAGTTCCCACATCTTTGAGATGGAGAAGAGAAAGCTTATACTGTGGGGCTGATGAGAGGACTAGATGCGCTAACGTGGGAGAAGCTGGTTCATCACAGCAGCAAATGCTGGTTCCTCTCTCCCTGGTACACCCTGGAGGCGGTGCCGACAGAGGCTCCGGCCTCAACAGCCTGAGTTCAGATCCTACCTCCCCCCTTTCTCTGTGCATCTTGGGCAAGTGTCTTCACCTTCTGAGTTTCAGTTTCAACATGTAAAACGGGGTTAGTAAGGTGTGATGAGGACTAAGCGAGATAACAGGTGCAAAGTACTTAAATCTGTCCTGGCTACATGGTTAGTGCTCACTGAATGGGGATTTTTAGGGTTTTGCCAGCTCCGGGCATAATGTCTGATACCTGGTACCCAATGGGTGAAGGACTCCATGAAGCTGTAATGTCTGCTCCTCTCTCCTCTCTAACCCAGGGCCATCGGTGCCAACCCCCTGTACTGTGACTGCCACCTGCGCTGGTTGTCCAGCTGGGTGAAGACAGGCTACAAGGAACCGGGCATTGCCCGCTGTGCCGGGCCCCCGGACATGGAAGGCAAACTGCTCCTCACCACGCCTGCCAAGAAGTTTGAATGCCAGGGTGAGCCCAGGAGTGCAAGAAGGGATGGCGGGTACGGGGTTGCATCCCCCCACTTCCTGCTTCCCCATCAACCTGGCAGGACCTTCCCGTCACTTCTGTGTCCCTGTGGTGACTGGCTGGGTGGGGGACAGATGGCAGGAATGTGGCCCCTGCTGCTTATTAGCATGACTGCCCTCTTGTCCTGACATACAACAAGCAAAAAAATAAAAAAAGCCAGGCGGAAGATCTCAGGCCGTAAGGGCTCTAATCCCTCCCTTGGGTTATGTAAGGAAAATAAAAATAGCAGCAGTGTTTCTGGAAGCTCCAAGCCTCCCAGCAGTACAGGCACTCAGGCCTCCCTTTGGTAGGAATTGTGCTCAGCAATTAGCTTAAACCCCTGGGCACTGAACCCAGCTGCTACCCTCCTGACATCTCTAGAAATCCAGGGCCTGGTGTGATTGGAGGCACCTCACCCTGGGCATTTGTAAACACGGGCTCGGGGATTGATTGACTGATTGACTGAAGGCCAAGGGAACCCTGCCGAGCAGAAGGCAGTGGCTGAGTGGCTGCCCCAGGCTTGGCTTGTATCAGGGGTACAGCTGCAGAAGGGCACTGGAGGCCGTGGGGCACGGCCCCTGCCCTCCACAAGCTCACAGACCACCAGTAGAAATGAAACTGACAGCCAGAGGTTAATGAGGAAGCCCCAGGCCACCCTGCATGCAGGATGCTATCACAGCAGCAACACTTCAGAAGGGTCCAGTCTGCGGCTTGGCTGGCAGCTGTGGGGAGCAGGCCAATTTATGTTGAAATATTTGCTCAGTATTTATTTAATGGTCTGGGACTGGTACTGATGAGAGGTTTGTGTGTGTGTGTCTGTTTAAATTTAACTGGGGGCTTCCCTGGTGGCTCAGCAGTAAACAATCCAGCTGCGAATGTAGGAGACACAGGTTTGATCCTTGATCTGGGAAGATCCCACGTGGCACGAAGCAGCTAAGCCCGCGCACCACAACCACTGAGCCTGTGCCCTAGGGCCACAAGCACGGAGCCCACGTGCCGCAGCTCCTGAAGCCTGCATGCCCGGGAGCCTGCGCCACAGCAAGAGAAGCCACTGCAGCGAGAAGCCTGAACACAGCAAGGAAGAGTAGCCCTCACTTGCCGCAATAAGAAAAAAACCCGTGTAGCAATGAAGACAAAACAGAGCCAAAAGTAAATAAATAATATATAAAAAGAAATCTCCTTTAAAAAATTTTTTATTGGAATACAACATGCATAACAGAAAATTACACAGATAGTTAATGAAAGGCTCAGTGAATTTTCACAAATTGAACCCATCCAGGTCAAGAAGTAAGAGTTAGAACTGGACATGGAACAACAGACTGGTTCCAAATCGGAAAAGGAGTATGTCAAGGCTGTATATTGTCACCCTGCTTATTTAACTTATATGCAGAGTACATCATGAGAAATGCTGGGCTGGATGAAGCACAGGCTGGAATCAAGATTGCTGAGAGAAATACCAACAACCTCAGATACACAGATGATACCACCCTTATGGCAGAAAGCAAAGAAGAACTAAAGAGCCTCTTGATGAAAGTGAAAGAGGAGAGTGAAAAAGTTGGCTTAAAACTCAACATTCAGAAAACTAAGATCATGGCATCCAGTCCCATCACTTCATGGCAAATAGATGGGGAAACAATGGAAACAGTGACAGACTTTATTTTTTGGGCTCCAGAACCACTGCAGATGGTGACTGCCGCCATGAAATTAAAAGATGCTTGCTCCTTGGAAGAAAAGCTATGACCAATCTAGACGGTATATTAAAAAGCAGAGACATTACTTTACCAACAAAGATCCGTATAGTCAAAGCTATGGTTTTTCCAGTAGTCACATATGGATGTGAGAGTTGGACTATAAAGAAAGCTGAGCGCCAAAGAATTGATGCTTTTGAACTGTGGTGTTGGAGAAGACTCTTCAGAGTCCCTTGGACTGCAAGGAGATCCAACCAGTCCATCCTAAAGGAAATCAGTCCTGAAAATTCATTGGAAGGATTGATGCCAAAGCTGAAACTCCAATACTTTGGCCACCTGATGCAAAGAACCAACTCATTGGAAAAGACCCTGATTCTGGGAAAGATTGAAGGCAGGAGGAGAAGGGGACGACAGAGGATAAGATGGTTGGATGGCATCACCGACATGATGGACATGAGTTTGAGTAGGCTCTGGGAATTGGTGATTGACAAGGAAGCCTGGTGTGCTGCAGTCCATGGGGTCACAAAGAGTCAGACACGATTGAGCGACTAAACTGACTGTCTAAGGTATCTAGCACCTGGATCAAGAAACAGAGCCCCACCTGTAACCCATGAGGATTCCCCTGTAGTTATTACCAGAAAGTGTTTCTCCTTCTAGTCAAACTCATGCATTTTCAGTGGAACTAATGTTTCTCTACTTCTAGAAAGAGTCTGAAATAGAGTGAGTGAGTGAATGAAAGTTGCTCAGTCGTGTCCAACTCTTTGCGACCCCTTTGAGTATACAGTCCATGGAATTCTCCAGGCCAGGATACTGGAGTGGGTAGCTTTTCCCTTCTCCAGGGGATCTTCCCAACCCAGGGATCGAACCCAGGTCTCCTGCATTGCAGGTGGATTCTTTACCAGCTGAGCCACAAGGGAAGCCCAACAATACTGGTGTAGGTAGCCTATCCCTTCTCCAGGGGATCTTCCCGACCCAGGGATCAAACCAGGGTCTCCTGCACTGCAGGCAGATTCTTTACCAATGGAGCTATGAGGGAAGCCCCTCTGAAGTGGAAACCTAACTTAACTGGCTGGTCTTACTATTTATTCTTGTGAGGTCCTCATGCTCTTCATAGGGGCCCAGCTCTGGCTGCTGGCTCCTCACCCACCTTCAAGCCCTTCACCACCAGTGAGTCCTGAAGGGGCTGGAGAAGGTCATGCCTGCGGCCAGAGAGGAGACAGGAAAGGGTCTTTCCCTGTTCAGCCTTGGAGAGAAACAAGTTCTAGGCGATGGACATTTTTCCTCCTAAGCGTGGCCTCCTCTCAGAGCCAGATCTCTTCTCTGCTGGAGTGGCCACCTTTGCTGTCCAGGCCAGCAAGTGACTGGGCTGAGGTGGTTGCTGTGGAAGGGTATGAGGGGATGGAGAAAACCTCAGCTGATTTCTATGATCGTGACCATGACATTCTCACACTGATGCCCCTGCTCTGCCCGCCACGTGGGAGCTCCTTACTATCCAACACCCGCCTGCGAAACACTTTTTTGGGATTATCTCATTTAGTCCTTCCAGCCCCATGAGGGGGGTTTTTAACTCTGTTTTTACAGAGGAGGGTCCGGAGTCTGGAGAGGTGGATGTGAGGGAGGGTGAGCGTGATCCAGAGGAAATACAGGGAGAGGCAAGAACCTTGGGGAGAGGGCTCCCACCATGCGTCCCTGCATGCCAGGATGCCGGGGCCGGGGCGTGGGGTTCTGCCCAGCCCTGTTCCCCTGCCTCCCCACTGCACTAACGCTCCCCTTTGCCTTAGGTCCCCCCACCCTGACTGTCCAGGCCAAGTGTGACCCCTGCTTGTCCAGCCCATGCCAGAACCAGGGTACCTGCCGCAATGACCCCCTTGTGGGGTACAGGTGTGCCTGCCCCAGCGGCTACAAGGTGCGTGCGGGCTGAAGTCGGAGGCTGGGGGTCTGCTCGAGGGCGCGGTATGGCAGGCTTGGGGCTGTCCTGTTGGTCAGCCCACAGGGGCCAGGGCGGCTCCTGGCTCAGAGCAGGAGCCCAAGTGAGTGTGTCATCATGACCTGACACGTGCATGAGTACACAAGTAACTCCCGGGACAGGAAGGCTGAGTTGCTGAGGGGGCTGGCTGGCTCTGCTGACTCATTGGCCCCTGGGTCTCCCTGGGGTGCCCCCCCTCAATCACTGTCTTCCTCCCCAGGGCCGAGACTGTGAGGTGTCCCTGGACAGCTGTTCCAGCAGCCCCTGTGGAAATGGTGGGACCTGCCGCTCACAGGAGGGCGAGGATGCTGGCTTCACGTGAGTTACTTGTCCGGGGCTAGACCCTGGTGGGCAGGGTGTTGATGGGTCCGACCTCGGAGCCTTCTTCCTCTGAATGGGATGGCCCAGGGCCCTTGCAGTCTGGGAGATGGGGGGACAGGCTCAGGGGGAGCAGTCATTCACTCCAGATCACAGCCAGAGGCCTCTCCACACACCATCCCCTCGCCCCCACAGGCCAAGCCCCCGACGCTCACAGACAGTGGAAGCACAGAGACTCTGGGGGATGACCAGGTCACCCAGCAGGCTGGGTCGGGGTTGGGCTTAGAGCTCCTGCTCCAGGCTTCCTGCTCTTGCCAGGTGCCAGGCAAGTCCTCCAATGGCACTGGGAACTGTTACCTAGGGCATATGCACTGGCAGTGCCAAGAGGCAGTTGGGGACGTTTTAAACTCCTATCGTTTCTATTAACCTCCAGCTGAAGCCAAACACCTGCTTGTTGGGCCAACGGTGTCTGAAGGGAGGGCCCTGAGCCAGCTCCTCAGGACCATACCTCCACCTGAGCCCCCCAGAAGGGCTGGGGAAGCCTGCCCACAGGTGGGAGCAAGTCCTGGTCCCACCCTCCGGGGTCTCCCCCACCAGCTCGTGGGTCACTCTGTGCGCACCATGGGCACAGGTTCCCCACTGCTCAGTGAAGGGCTGGACCTCACCCAGATCCTCCACAGCTCATCCTGCAAGTCCTCCCAGTGCTGACATCGCCACGCGAGCCCCCCACTCACCCTGCTCCTCCAGAGTCTCTCGAGCCCCCCATCTTCCCAGAGTTCTCCTGTACCCAGAGTTTTTCTAAGAAGCACACAGAATTTAGTTGCTGAAAGTAATTTGCCAGCTGAGCAAACTGACTCTTCAGAAAATGATGTCAAGTCCACTGGCAGGAATGGTCAGCCTGTCTCTGCAAACCCAAATTACCAGATGTAAAAATGAAAACACTAAATGACCTCGTGGCAGGTGTCGCCTTGGAAACAGCATCCTTACAATAGGCTCTGACCTCCTCTGGGCTTGGCAGAAGCTCCATCAAAGCCCCCACCTCATTGGCTAGGCTACTGGGGGCATGTCTATGGAGGAGGGGTGCAGCTGTGAGGGTAGCCCCTCACACTTGGCATTCCTACAGACTGTGGGGAGCTGTGGGAAGGGTTCTTTTGGTAGAAAGGGGGTGCCTCCCTGAGTTACCTCGCAACCCTGAGACTTACAAGGGTCTCCTCTGTTATCCATCCCCAGCCCTACTGGAGGGGACTTAGCTGAGATCCCCTTAACCCACTTCAGACCTCTCTGGTGTCCCGTGCAATCTTGCAGGGGGAATGAAATTCCAGGACACACCCTGAAACAGGCTTCACACCTTTTTGTTCACATACCTGCTCCCCCAAACAGATTTTTTTTAAATTACAAACTGCTTCACGCATTCTTAAGTGACAGCTAAAATTTTTCATGGTAAATTTAATTTTTCATTGCAAAGAAGGTCATTTCCAGGATACTGCACACATTATTAACACTTAAAAATAAAGCTATCATCCTTTAAATCACTCTTTTCTCATTCTTCAGTGAAAAATCACTTTATTTATTTATTTTTTTTGTATTCTGTGACTGCCTATCTCTTTTCTTTTTTTTTCTTTTAAATTTTATTTTATTTTTAAACTTTACATAATTGTATTAGTTTTGCCAAATATCAAAATGAATCCGCCACAGGCATACATGTGACTTTAAAATCACACGAAGGAGCTCCTCTTGAGCAAGCTGCAACGTCTCATGTCATTTGTGTTTCTTCTCAAACTAGTATTTCTATTTTATTCCCCTCACCGCCACCCTCCCTGACTTTTTCTTCTACTGTAATATGTTTTCATGTTAGAGAGGCTTTTCTTCAGCACCCTGTCATACCTTCCTGCCCCAACATGGGTATATAAGTTTAAATGGAAAATTTTTTCACTTCTTTCTTGTCCCCATAAACCTCTGATGAAAGTTTCTTTTGCATTATCATTATAATGATCAATAATATACAGTTGATTAGAACAACATAACTGTTTTCCAAAATTTGATTGATAATTATTACACATAAAAGTAACATTTTATTAGACTATATCTCTTAATGAGATAGATGGAGCTTTGTGTATGGATGGGCTTCCTTTTCTCCTCCTAATTGGTTCCTATGTCCAGACATGAATATTATGGAATATCAGAGGGCTTAGCAGCCAATCTACTCCTTTTTAAAATACATATATAGCACCCCCCGCTCTCTCTCTATATATATATATGGCTATAAATGCTGAGAATGTTCGTTCACATAAATAAACCAGTGGGATTAAGAGTTTTATTATAGTCATGTCTCTCAGTTACTTGAAACCCTTCCAAGTTAATACATCAAAAACCCAGAGTGATCGGTCATCAAAAATTATTTTTAATGCTCTATCTGCTCATAGTTCCATGAGGTCTTCCTTCAATTACTTTTTAATGCACAGAACTGGAAACCTCTTGACTTGCAAAAGCATTTGTTCCTTCATTTTGGAAACATCAGTATCCCTAACTGTCCCTTTATTTGGCACCAGAGGATCTTAGGCCCCAGGCATGGCCCACCTTGACTCAGGCCGGGATAGGTACCTGAGCACCTTTCAGGAGCTCTGGGGCAGGTCAGTTAAGGGAGGAGTTCGTGCAGAACTTGAAGCTGTGGAAATTAATTGCTCAGCCCTCTGTGACCCGCAAATCCTTTGGAAAATCACAGTTGCCCCAGGGGGGGAGTGTACCCCAGTTTGAAGATGACTGATATCCAGGACTCCTGCTTACCCCCCAGCCCTCTTCTTACCCCATCCCTGAAATATGTGCTCCTCAAGTCCTGAACTATATAGAGGAAACTGGGGGTGGACTGTAAGGCTCTCTCTCCCCAAGGCTTTTACCCCCACTGCCTTCCCTCTCCTTCCTGTTCTCCCTTGTCAGAGTCCTTAGCTAACTCACCACCTCCTCCAGGAAGCCTGCCCTGACCACTCCCCACAGGGAGGAGCTAGGTGACCTCTGCCCCTTTGTCCACCTTCTCCAGCATCAGTTTTGCACCATCCTGGTCCTCAGTCTCTCCTTTGGTCGCCAGTCTCCCTGTCATCACCCCCACTAGACTGAGTGATCTCATGAGCACAGGGCTGGTCTTGGTCACCTCTGACCCTCAGCACCTAACAAGGGCCTGATCCAGAGTAGGGACCGAAACTCTGGGTTGATACTCTTGACTACTGGCCACAGGCTTACACCAGTGCCTCAGGAAGGCTGTCACCCTGGCTGTGGGCCCACCCACCTCTCCCTGCTCCCCACAGGTGCTCCTGCCCCACCGGCTTTGAAGGGCCGACCTGCGGGGTAGACACGGACGACTGTGTGGAGCACTCCTGTGCCAATGGGGGCACCTGTGTGGACGGCGTGGGCAGCTACACCTGCCAGTGCCCCCTGCAGTACTCGGGTAAGCGTGGCAGGGCTCAGGGGTCAAGGGGAGCGGAGGCCCAGTGCCCTGAGTCCTGGTCCTATGGGCAGAAGGCTGGGGCCCTGCCTCAGTGCCTGCAGGAGCTTTCTGCTGGGCTGGCCGCCTGGTGGAACTCAGGGGGCAGCTTCTCTCCTGCTCCCCCCATCTTTTCCCCAGGAAGGGCCTGTGAGCTGCTGGTGGACTTCTGCGCTCCAGATTTGAACCCGTGTCAGCATGAGGCCCAGTGTGTGGGCACCCCCGATGGGCCCAGGTCAGTGTTGCCCATTTCTGGGGCCAGGGAAGGGCATGGGCCACCACGTCACCTCCCCTCTGCCCTCCCCAGCCTGTTTCCTTACCTGTCAGGTGGGTTGGTTTCGGCTGTACAGTCAGAGCCAGGGGCAGGGTGCTGGTATTTATGATCCGACAGACCTGAGTTTACATCACGGCCTGGAATGGGTGGCTTGACCACTCGGAGTCTCAGTTTTCTCATCTGCAAACTGGGTGCACCAGTAGCTTCCTCCTGGGATGGTTGGAAGGATTACATAAGCAAATGCATGGAAAGCACTTACCTCCATGTCTGACATTTGAAAAGTACTCAATAAAGAACTAGACAAGGTCCACAATTTCTCATTGCCAATTGCAAAATGCACAAAACTCTGAAAACCAAATGTCCATTTGATAGCAAAATTTGATCCAATCAATGTATTTGCTTTAAAACCTGCACTGATAGGAGGCTGCTTACAGTCACCATTCATCCCATGTAGAGGGAATATGTGTAGCATTTGCAGTAGAATGTGAGCATGTTTAATTAAGGGGCCACCCCAGATTCAACTGGCATGTTTCATAATACACGGTTATAGACACTGTACTGGGGCTTCCCTGGTGGCTCAGATGGTAAAAAGAAAAAAAAACCCGTCTGCAATGCAGGAGACCGGAGTTCAATTCCTGGGTCAGGAAGATCCCCTGGAGAAGGGAATGGCAACCCACTCTAGTGTTCTTGCCTGGAGAATTCCACAGACAGAGGAGCCTGGTGGGCTACAGTCCATGGGGTCACAAAGAGTCAGACACGACTGAGCGACTGACACTAATGAAACATTGTATTACCATTCCCAAATCCAAAAAGTCCCAAATTTCAAAACCTGTCTGGCCTCAGGAGGGTTGGATAGGGGTCCTTGCCTGTTGTCACCATCATCGTTACTGGCCTATGTAGAAGTACTTGTCACCGGCAGACTGCAATGTGAGGATCATGGGTTTTTCAGATGTTGCTCCCATCTGCAGTTTTGCAACAGGTCTCAATTCTGGGACCCTGTTCCACCTGTCAGGGCAGCATGGTGGTAGGGCTTCTTCAGGTCTGTGGCTGAGGGACCAAACCCCAGCCACTCGGGCCAGGGTAGGGGGTGGAGTCCCCCAGGGACTTAGCCAAGTAGGAGCTGCCAGAGCCTCATGGGCAGGAAGTGAGAGCTGTGGGACACTGAGGCCCAGATATTAGATCAAGGGGCTGCACAGGAGCCTCTATCCAGATAGTGGACAGATGCTGCACTCCTGGTGGAGCCAGCAGGTGGGCTTGGCAGAGCAGACCAAAAAGCAATGGCAGAGCAAGTGGCATGCCTGCTCCTCAGAGAGACTGGACCTCAGAGGGTGGACTGAAGCAGGACTGCACACTGTCAGTCAGATACTGCTGAGACAGTCCTTCACAACACAGAGACGGAGCACTCAGTTGGTATACAGTGCATATTTACTCAACCTCCTGTCTTGGAGGAAGGTGGGAACTGCCAGGCACTCAGCTATGCCTGGCGTTGTACCTGGAACCTACCAAGTATTCAGTATGCATTCATTCATCGAATTGGTTGTGTACATAGCTACCGTCACACTTTTCAGACTGCGGCTCAAGACCCACTCAGTAATAGACTATAATCAGTTGGGTGGACCAAGATTAACCTAAAAAAAAAATAGAAAATATCAGACATCATACCCTTTTATATAGTAAGGAGTGTATTGTGGCATAAAACTGGTTTCAGAGGAGTGTGTGTGTGTTTACTGGGTAAAAGGTATTTCTTACTGCTTGAAAAACACTGGAAATGAGATTTTTAAAAATCACACAGGCGCACTTACTTGCCAAGTTGTGCAGTTGAGCTGTGGAGTCTGTAGTTTGGAAGGGTTTCTGGCAAGGGTTGCTTACTGGTGGTTCCTGGAGGAGATGAGCTATTGGCCTGGCTGGATCGAGGCAGGGAGAGAGGGGAGGGTATTCCAGAGTCAACAGGCGTGAAGGCAGAGAAGTGTAGCAGGGTGCAGATTGCTGCCCGTGGAGACAGGTATGACCATGGAGCGACTTGTTATGGGGGAAGCAGGATGGGGAGCATCAGGCAAGGTCGTGTTTTAAGAGGGTGGAGGGCACACTCTCTATTTGATAGGCAAATAGTTGGCACATGTGAACTGACTCAGGAGAGGAGTGAGCCACAGTGTGAGCTGGGAAGCTGGGAACTGGCCTGGAGCCAGAAGGTCATGGGGAGGAGAGCACTAGCCCGACTGAGGCCCAGGAGGCTGGGCCTGTGCAGCTGGGAGGCTGGGGGAGGGGGATGGATGAGCCGTATGTGACTCAGAGCCGTGCACTGGGGGGCAGGAGACAGGCTGCTGGGCAGGTTGAGGAGGGGCTGAAGGTTGACCTTGGATGTGCTGTTGGTGCTGAGGGTGGGTGCTCCACACGTGTCTATCTCCTCCAGCCATGGGGTGTCCACTCTCCCAGCCCAGAGCACCCCCATCCTGCCTGCAGCCCCCTCAGGCTCTTATCCTGTACTAGTAAAGGGTCCCGTGATGGATGGTGGCATCTTGACATCTAGGGCTCTGTGTGGCCTGCTGGGGGACTCCACAGGCCCACAGGACCGTGAGGCTCTCTGTCATGTGTACAGCCCCGGGGCCCCAGACTCCCGGCTGAGGTCCGGGCTGCGTGTGGGCTGATGCCCGTCACCTGTGCCCACCCAGGTGCGAGTGTGCGCCAGGCTACGCAGGTGGCAACTGCACCGAGAAGCAGGATGACTGCAGGGACCACCGCTGCCAGAACGGGGCCCAGTGTGTGGACGAAGCCAACGGCTACTCCTGCCTCTGTACTCAGGGCTACAGGTGAGCGGCCTCTGGAGGCCAAGAGTGACTGACGTCTCCTAGCCGTCAGCTCGGGCGCTGGCAGGAGCCCCCAGGCAAGAGTAACGGCAGAGCCTGGGAGAGTTAACTGTCACTGTGCCAGTCACCATCTGTGTGGCCTGGGGAGAGTTACTGAGTGGCTCAGAGCACAGGCAGCGGGTGCCTGCCCTGACTGACGGAGGGAGCAGGAGGTGGGCACAGATGACTGGGCAGCGCTCCATCACTTACCTGCCCAGTGAATCCCTGAAGACATTAAAGGCCATTAAAGATCACTTACTTTTGCATCTTGGCCTCTCTGAGAGGTTGGGAGGGAAGGGCACCTGCCTTTCTTCTGGTCACCCACCTCCCATGTTCTGCTTGTATCTTCTTTTAAAAAACAGTTTTATTGAGATATAACTTATATACCATATAATTCACCCAGTTAAAGTGTAGAATTCAGTGGCTTTTTTGTGTAATCTCCGAGTTAGGCATCCATTGCCACAATCAATTTTAGGAGATTTTCATTACCCCAAAGAAACTCCACACTTATCTGTTACCACAACCCTCTTCCATCTCACCTTTAGGCAACCACCAACCTACTAATGTCTGTGTGCATAGATTTGTTTATTCCGAATATTTCATATAAATGGAATCAACAATCTGTGGTCCTTTGTGATTGACTTTCACTTAGCATCATGTTTTCGAGGTTCTCCATATGGAATCATGTATCAGAATGTCATTCCTTTTTATGGCTGAATACTATTCCACTGTATGGATATACCACATTCGTTTATCCATTCATTGTTGATAGACATTTGAGTTGTTTCTACTTTTATTTTTTTGCTATTGTGCATATTTGATGCTACAGAGTCTTCTCTCTTTTGTTTGTGTCTTAAGTCTCAGTTTTCTTTTCTGCAAAGTGGGTATAGTAAAACCTGCTACCAGAGTTTGCTAATGTGAGCACTGAGTGCTTCTTCAAGCCAATATGCACACAAGTCACCTGGGATCTTGTTGAAAGCCAGATGCAATAGGCTTTCCATCCCTGACAAGTGCTCAGGTGATGTTGATGCTGCTGGTCCAGGGGCCACACTTGTTTCTCCCCTCATTTCTCAGCATCCTCTTGGCTCTTAGTTCTCACGGGGAGTGTTCAATTAGGAGCGTCTTCCATCGCTTTAAAGCAAGTGTCCCAAGATGTTTAGTGAGTTTCTCTCCAGCACTGTGGGAAAGGAAGATGCCTCCTTGCTCCTGCCCTCTCTGACCTGAGTCCTTTCCCTCTCAGTGGTCAGCTCTGTGAGACCCCTCCCAGACCACCTGGCCCCAGGAGCCCCTGTGAAGGGACTGAGTGCCAGAATGGGGCCAACTGTGTGGACCAGGGCAACGGGCCCGTGTGCCAGTGCCTCCCAGGCTTTGGCGGCCCTGAATGTGAGAAGCTGCTCAGTGTTAACTTCGTGGATCGGGACACCTACCTGCAGTTCACAGACCTGCAGAACTGGCCACGGGCCAACATCACGCTGCAGGTGCGTGCCCAGGGCACCCGGTCATAGAGGGTGGTCAGAGAACAACAGGGGACCCTGGTCTCAGGTCAGAGCATCATCAAGACAGTGGGGAGGACTCTGTTAGCCAAAATTCTATGGATGTGGGTACCAAGATCTCAGCTTGAACTAGTTTAAGCACAGTTGGAAAGGTTATTGGGTCACAAAACCAGTCTTAGAGAAGGGCAGGGGTGGGGGTAGTCTCATGGGTGACTGGATCCAGAAAATCAAACTTAGGCGGATCCCCTCCCACCATCTCTTGTTTCAATGACTCCTCAGCTTCAGCCTCCAAGGCTGCAGACAGGCTTTCTCCATGTGGCTGGAATCTGGCCACAGCTAGCCCTGTGTTCCCTTATTTTGCCATTCCATGTCTTAAATTCCACTCAGAACATCATTATGTTGAGGGAAAGAAAAGCAAGTCCCACTTCCACAGCGTTGTTTGCTAAACATTTCTTGGGGCAGGGAGAGTATTGCATATCACATGATAAAAAAATTAAAGCCCTCTTTAGTCATCTCTTTCCCCCAGATTCCATTCCCTGTCCCTACTGCCATGCTACAGTCCATGGTGTCGCAGAGTTGGACACGACTGAGCGACTAAACATACACACACATCCCAACCTCCATGTCTTTCTTCTCTCTTTCATTTGTCCTCTTCGCTTTCCTTTTTCTCATAACCTTTTAGCCTCTCAAACATGCTCACTCTGCTCTCCATCCCATGATCTCCTCTGCAAAATCCTGTCCACTCGCATCGTCCACTAGCAAGACCACAGCTAACTTAACTGCTCAACAAAATAAAGCTCATGGAAACCCGGCCCAGCCATTGCCTCGGGCACATCCTTGGAGAGGCTTGGTTTAGCCTGCTGTCCCACTGCTGGCTCTCCTCTGCCAACTCGAGTTGGACCACAGTCAGCAACCTCAGGGAAGATCGCTGATTGGCCTGTCTCAGGCTACTTGCCCATCCCTGGACCAATCACTGAGTCCAGCGGGGACAGGGTACTATGATTGGACCAGACTGGCCCATGTGTCAGCTCTACAAACCAGGGGGACAGCATCTTTCCAAGAAGAGGGACAGAGCAGGAAAAATCCATCGTGGCTCCTACAGCATCATCACAGCAGAATCTCTCTCCCAAGGCACAACTCCAGCTTTTGCTTGCATGGCTCCAGTGATGAGTGCTTGCTTCCACGGTTGTTCTAGCTATTTGAGAGTCTTTCTGAATTTGTCCTTTCTATAGGTTCCATCCGGGTCCCAAGGCAGCTTCCTGAGGCACACAGAACAGGATACCCTAACTGTTCTCTCTGGGCAGGTGGTCCCAAGCTCTTATATACCCCCAGCGCAGAGTTTCCAGGCCTCAGCTGGCCCATCTGTCCTCCCCTGCCTGGCCATGGCCGACTGGCAGTGGATGGGGTTCTAGTGGGGTTGGGGGAACGGGGAGTGGGAGAGAGGACCCCAGCCTGGGTCAGCACCCGCTGAAGGCTATGTCACTCAGGCAGGGGAGGACAGTTCCGCCCGCATTTCTCTTTTAATGGTGGGTCCTCCTTCTGCCCCACCCGCCAGCCTGTGCTGCTGCTGTGTGGGGTGGGGTGGGAGAGAAAGTGCCATTGCCATAGGTCTCCACGGCAGAAGACAATGGAATCCTGCTGTACAATGGGGACAACGACCACATTGCGGTGGAGCTCTACCAGGGCCACGTGCGTGTCAGTTATGACCCGGGCAGCTACCCCAGCTCCGCCATCTACAGGTAGTGCTTCCTCCTGCCCACCAGCTGCCCTCAAGGGCTGGGGAGGCGGGGGTGTTGCTGCCACAGAGAGGTCTTCTGGGCCAAGAGCAGGTGCTTATCAGGATCCCCAGAGATCTGGGCTGCTCAAGTGGAAATGGCATTCAAACCACTGGGTCCAGTCCCACACTGGGTCTGAGGATCTGGGGCCTGAGCTGTGGTCCCAAGCTTCCCCATCTCACCACCACCTCACCGGGGGCTCCATAGTGGGGAGGGAAGGCTGATTAATTGGAAACCCCTGCCCCAAACTCCTCAGCTTTCCCAAGAGAGTCCCCCGAAGGGGAACATGAGGGACCAGGTCAGAGGCCACTGAGTTTCCACAGTCCTTCCTCTCAGAGATTTGGTTTCTTGGGAAGCAGGTGCTGGACCAGTGGCCTTTCTAGGGAAGTGACTGGGGAGGGATGGGTCAAACTGAAGGCCATTCCGTTGGGTGGGGACACCTCATCTTCTTCCAGCACTGAGACGATCAACGATGGGCAGTTCCACACAGTTGAGCTGGTCACCTTTGACCAGATGGTTAATCTCTCCATCGATGGCGGCAGCCCCATGACCATGGACAACTTCGGCAAACACTACACCCTGAACAGCGACGCCCCCCTCTATGTGGGAGGTGAGGACCTGCAGGCCTGGCTGGAGCTGCAGCCGGCCTTCCCTGGGCCTCCCCATTGTGTGGTGGTTATTCCAGGTGGGGCCTCTCTTGCCCTCTGGCCTGAGGCTTGCCAGGATCAGGACTGTCCTGTGGAGGACATTCCAAGGTGGCAGTGGGGGTGGGGAGATCCTAGTGAATGGCCAAGCTGCAGGTGGATTGTCCTCCTTGCCTGGAGCCCACTCTGCTCGCTGCCCACCCAGACTGACCAGAAGGATGGAAGTGTGGGTTGGACCTGAAGCCTGGCCTGGGAGGGGGCTTGGCCTTTCCCAGCCACCTTTTGCATGGCAGCCACCTTTCCTCTTGCTTTTAGGCCAGAAGGGGGCTTGTTGGTCATTCAGGGTCCATTCTCAGGGCCCTTGGGAGTTCCACGCGTAGACTCCTTGCATCAGCTGGGGACCTCCCAAAGGGGCTTACAGGCTTCGCGGGTAGATGACCCCACCCAGCACCTGAGAACGTTTCTAGGTCTAGACGAGACAGGTTTCTAGCTGCAGCGGGGCCATCTCAGTGCTGTGCAGGGCCTTGCTGAGACTCTGGACAGGTATGAGGGATGGGGTCTTGGATGCTAATCCCAGCTCTGCTGTTTACTAGTGGTGCAATTTCACTGAGCGTGGAAATCAAAGGGGTTTCAGCAGCTTTGAAGTCAGAGGGTTGCTGTGCAGTGATGACCACGAAAGTGGGTGACAAAGTGCTGTACACATGAGTTCGAGGCCCAAGTCCTTCGCTGCTGGGAGGTAAACGCTGAGCTTCTGGGCAGGAGCCTTGGATGAGGGTGGCCAGGCTCAGGCACCCAGAGCATCTCTTGTCAGCTGATCATAAGGAAAAGAGCTTTTCCATTTCTCCTGGGAAGGGAGTCTGGCCCCTCTAAGGTGGCAAAAGAAACATTGGCTCTGGGTTGCAGAGACTGGGGGACAGATGCTGAGGGCACTAGGGAACACTGTAGAGATGCCTAGCAGACCTCAGGGTGGGGTGCTGGGCATGGTCTGAGCCCAGCGCGGCCCAGCTCTGACCCCTCCCCTCCATCCCAGGGATGCCGGTGGATGTGAATTCGGCTGCCTTCCGCCTGTGGCAGATCCTGAATGGCACCAGCTTCCATGGCTGCATCCGAAACCTGTACATCAACAATGAGTTGCAGGACTTCACCAAGACACGGATGAAGCCAGGCGTGGTGCCAGGCTGCGAGCCCTGCCGGAAACTCTACTGCCTGCACGGCATCTGTCAGCCCAATGCCACCCCGGGGCCCGTGTGCCACTGCGAGGCCGGCTGGGGGGGCCTGCACTGTGACCAGCCAGCCGACGGCCCCTGCCATGGCCACAAGTGAGCCCTACCCACCTGTGGGTTCCCTTCCCTCCCCCGAAAGTTCCACTTCCCCATGGTGAGGAAGTGTTAGTTACTCACTTGTGTCCGACTCTTTGCGACCCCATGGACTGGGGCCCACCAGGCTCCTCTGTCCATGGAATTCTCCAGGCAAGAACACTGGAGTGGGTTGCCATTCCCTTCTCCAGGGGATCTTCCTGACCCCAGGGATCGAACCCAGGTCTCCTGCATTGCAGGCAGATTCTTTACTGTCTGAGCCACCAGGGAAGCCCCCATGGTAAGGAAGGACTATACATTTAAACCCCCAGATTGGAACATGTAGCCTAACACAGGGTTTTATTAATATTTCTTGGTTTTCAGTTTTTATTAACAGGCAAAGGACCCTAGGGACAAACACAGAAGGATATTTTGCTCCCTTTGTTTCAGTTTTGGGAACAGAATAACATCCCATGAAGCCCAGGGCTGCAGGGCTGGTGGGGCGTGGGGAGGGCTCCCCTGGGGCGGGCTTGGACTGGCTGCGGCCTATCCTCACAGCGCCTCTTCTCTGTCCCCCTAGGTGTGTCCACGGGAAGTGCGTGCCTCTGGATGCTCTTTCCTACAGCTGCCAGTGCCAGGATGGGTACTCGGGGGCCCTGTGCAACCAGGCCGGGGCACCTGCAGACCCCTGTGAGGGCCTGCGGTGCCTGCATGGCCACTGCCAGGCCTCAGCCACCAAGGGGACACACTGTGTGTGTGACCCCGGCTTTTCGGGCGAGCTGTGTGAGCAAGGTCAGGGGCCCCCCTCCTGACATGCCCTCTCCAGGGTCCCTCCCCACAGCTGGCTTTAGCGACTTGACTTTTCTTTTTCCCAACCTCAGTGGCCCCTCTGTGCCCCTCTCCCCTCCTTGTGGGCAGTAGTGCCCCCAACCTTCTGGGCTCTGAGCCCCACTCCCAGACGAGTGCTCTATCTCTCCCTGGCCCAACTTGCGTTGCAGCCCCTTTATCTGGGCTCAGTGCCCCTTCTGGCTGGGGTCTCTCCTTACCGAAGAGACCATCAGGGTAATAGCATCTTTGCCCCCAACCTTCTGGGCTCTGAGCCCTACTCCCAGACCAATGCTCTATCTCTCCCTGGCCCAGCTTGCATTGCAGCCCCTTTATCTGGGTTCGGTGCCCCTTCTGGCTGGGGTCTCTCCTTACCGAAGAGACCACCAGGGTAATAGCATCTTAGCCCATCACCTTGGGACCTAGAGAGCAGCAGGAGGTCTGAGAGTTGGGGACTCCTTCCCAGGCCTTTCTGGCCCACATGACCAAGATGGCCAAGGGGCTTCCACTGAAGTGGGTAGGGAGGAGCCTGAGAAATCCAGAACTCAGGCCCCTTTAGGTCCTCTATGCCAGACCCTCTGGCTCCAATTCCGTCTCTGACATCATTGCCTCCCAGGCTTCTAGCCCCTTCTTGAGCCCACCTTACTGGCGCAGCCCAATCTGTCCCGGAGGCTCTTGGCAGCTAGAATATTCTTCCTTTCCGCTGACCTCACTGTGGGCCCAGGAGGAGGCATGTGCATGTGCATGCCGGGCAGGGAGGATGTGGGGATGGAGGTGGGGTCTGAGAGCTGGAGGGCTGTGTCCAAGGATGCTGTCCCCAACTCCTGCTCGTTTTTCCTCCTCATCTTCCTTCTGCCTCCCCAGGGCAGAGCCGGCCCTCGGGTGTGCCCTGAGGCTTTCTCTTGGTGTCTGTCCCATCCAGAGTCCGAATGCCGGGGGGACCCTGTCCGGGACTTTCACCAGGTCCAGAGGGGCTATGCCATCTGCCGGACCACGCGCCCGCTGTCGTGGGTAGAGTGCCGGGGCTCATGTCCGGGCCAGGGCTGCTGCCAGGGCCTGCGGCTGAAGCGGAGGAAGTTCACCTTTGAGTGCAGCGACGGGACCTCTTTTGCCGAGGAGGTGGAGAAGCCCACCAAGTGTGGCTGTGCCCTCTGCGCGTAGCGCCTGGAGTGCACGGGGAGGGGAGAGGGCGGGAGAGGGGGCGCGGCCGCAGCAGAGACTGAGTGGCCTGTATCTGGGCCGGGGTGCTGGCCATCACCACGGAGACGCCTAGGCACCCCGCCTTCTGGTGGCGGGTCGGGCCAGAACCACCTTTCTAAAGCAGAGGGCGCCGCAACTGGCAGGGCAGGGCGGGGCGGGGCGGGGCGGGTGGGCGTGGCCGGGGCTTCAGTCCGCCCTCTCCGGAAGTGCCTTGCACAAATAGGCGCTTAATAAATATTTGTTGAATGAATGTGTGCGTGAGGTCAGGCCAAGAAGTGCAGAATGGTGACACCTCCTCTTTGCCTGCTTCCTGGGTCTCAGGAAGGGACTGCCCCTTCCCAAACCAGACGTCCCCTCTCGCCTGTGGCCCGGGCAGGCCCCAGAAGCCCTCTTGCCCACTGCAGATAACCCTGAAGTACTCCCAACCTCCCCTGGGGCAGCCGGCCTAGCTCTTAGCTTTTGCTGCGCGTCTACCGGTGGTAGGCCGGGGTGCGGAGGGGAAGAGCGCCCTCCTGCTGGCCAGGATGGGACCAACCCCTGCCCCCCGGGGCTGAATGGAAGCCACAGCTTGCTTGGGAACGGGCCTGGGGGTGGCGGTAGATCTTAGGACCAGACCTCTGAATCCTAAAGTTATGGAATGACTTAACAATTTCAAGGAGGGTGCTCGTGTGGAGGAAAATGACCGCTGGGATTGCTTAGGGTGGGGACCCCACCAAAGAGGACAGAGGGGTTCTTGGTTCCAGCTGAATAAACATCACCACCTCCAGACATTAGCCACCAAGGAGGCATTGGTCCTGGGCTTCCCCAGCCACCAGCTGCTGGCTAGCCCTTGGCAGGGGTCCCTGGGGGCATAGGGGTATTGGGCCAGGCTGCAGGTCCAGGGAGAGGTCTCCTCCCGTGTAAACTGGGCTCAGAGCTCCTTGTGCTGCTGACCTGTTGGGAGCAGTGGCTCAGACATCAGGAAACCTCTGTGGGCTCTGTCACTCCAGGCAAACTTCTTCCCCATGGGCCTCAGTCTGCTCAGCTGATGGGAAGGTGGGATGACTGAGCGACAAGGTAGACCCTTCCACTGTGGCTCCAGGAGAGAAACTGGAGGAGTTGGAAGATCTATTTTCATTAATCACATCAGCCAAGTATTTATGTGCCTACCCGGGGCTGGGGACCGTGGGTGTTCTGCCCTCACAGACGGACGTGAACTGAGCCTCATAGGAGTGACCAGGATGCCTGGGAAGAGAGCTGAGCAGAGTGAGGGCTCCAACCCACAGACCCCGGCCCCGGCCAGAGCTGCTCACTCTAGGTGTTTGCACGGAAGGACTCAGTATCTGAAGAGCCATCGAATAAATGGCCGTGTGACTACAAATGTTTCTCTTCCGTGCATAATGAAGATGAGGAAAGATGGTCTTTTCACCTCAACAGCAAGCTGGCTGGAAGGAGGATAGGTCATGCTCTCCCATCCCAGTGTCTCTCCAAGAGCGTGTGCCCCTGGGGGCCCCTGATGGGCAAGGAGGGGGAGCATGTCCCTTTCCTGGCTCCTTCTATCTGCAAACAGAATGCAGGGTTAGGGGGTTGTGTTGAGGTGGACCTTGTGCCCATGGGCAGTGGGCAAAGTCCTTGATATTGGGTATTCCAGGGCCTCCTACAACTGACTGAACTTGGCACATTCCACTCCCCTGGGACTCAGGCCAGTGAGTTTGTGTCCTGGGAGCCCTGCAATGGGAAAAGAACCCTGCCCACACTGCCTACCTGGGGAGGTGTCCTCATGGCTGGATCTGCCCCTCAAAAGGGGCCAGGCTCTATTTTCTCGAAATGCTGAACAAGGCCACAGTGCCCTTCACACCCATAGGCAGCAGCCTGGGCCTCTCCTAAGATTGCATAGTATCCCTGTCTTACCTAGACTTTCTGCGCCACTGTGGGACCCTGGACAGCAGCCAGCACCAGGCTGGGTCAGCATGAAAGCTCAAGAGTAGCTAACTTGCCCCTTTCCTTGGAACCCACCAACCCTGAGACACATACCTTCCCCTAGCCACCACCATTGCCTGCTGACTTGCAGAAGCCACTCCCTGGGCTTGAGGGGCACTGACAGGCAGGACCTCTTCACTCTGCAGAAGGTAGAAAGGACATCTGCAGATAGGTGCTGGCTGCCAGGAGTCCTGCAGTCCTGGGGTTGGGAGAGCAGAGGATGGAGTGTTAGGGAGCACTCTGTGAGCTGGCCACTGTCCCCATCCAACCCTCCACCACACCCCACACCCCAGCCCAGCTCCACTCTCACCCTCTGTTGAGCTGGAAGATTGGGATCCATCACAGAGTGAGTACAGCAAGGGGGCCCAAGAGACCTGTGTGCCCCAGGATCAACTTTTTATCAACTGAACCACCAACTCAAAAGTTGCTAAGAAGCTGGACCACCACGCATCTTGCCTATTTGCATTTGGGCCCACTGAGTCCTGGGAGAAAGCTCCTGCGAAATCACCTGAGAAATTGTTTCCAAGCCTTGTCACCCTTTTGGTAAAGATCTCCAATTCACTCTGATGTTGCCATCGGCTGATTCCACTGAAGAGACACAAGCAGGACCAGTCCCATGGGTGTTGCTGCTTTTGGTCAGTGATGTAGGCGGCAGTGGCCTGGGCTCCCCCTGCAGGTGTCAGAAACGGAAAAGGCTGGACTTTATCTCCTCTTTGCCTGCCGTTAGCCTAACCATGAAAGTATCTCTTTATACAGAATACTTAACAGATTCTAATATATATTTGTATTTCATTTTGTTACAGTATTTTTATATGTTAAAGTCAACATCCAGTGTCTTGTTTTGATTCTCAGATGCTATGTAGTTGTGATGTTCTGTTTTGGGGTGGGGGGTGTTTCTGTAGTCTTGTTTTGATCACTCTTTTAAGGAGACTGGTTTAGAACAAGCCCATGGGGAGCCACCTGCCCTTTCCTGAGAAGCTGTTTTAGAACATGTTGGATATTGTCTGTTGTCTTCATGTGAACATGACATGGATTCACACGGGTTCTGCCTTGTTGATGTCTTTTTCTGCATCACGGGTGAGGCCGGGGCTGCTGACACACACTCTCACACAGGCAAGAGTTTCTGGGCTGCCCACCCACCAGCCACAATGGAGGGATGGAGCCCAGAGGCAGCACACGTGGGGCATCTGCCCTTGTAACTCTGGTCTGCCTGAAGTGGCAGAGAAGGTCTGTCATGAAGAAGGAAGGGGAGGTCTGGGGGGTGGCTTGGTCACAGCTCCCTGGAGAACAGGGCCCAACACGACACAGCACGCGTGAATCTGGGGACACTATCCATCCTATCTTCTCTTCAAGTGTCACACCCACATTCTGTTAAGATTGTGTACTGAGTCACACCCATATTTAACCTGGCTCTGAAGGTTTCAGAGCATCAGGGCAACAGATTCGAGCAGTGTGACCTCTCAAACTGTCCCATAAGGCTGACCTGCCAGGCGCCAGAACAGTGGTTCTTAGGCATCGGTGGATAAAGGAGGCAAATGTTCTTCCACAGTGGTTCTACTATGATTTCAGACCACAGAATTGCACTATGTAGGATGTGTGACCTGCGTGTCTAGGGGAAGATAGGCCCTGCCAACTGGGCCTGCAGAGTCAGGCAGTCAGGCTGGACAAGGCCCCTCCCTTGTCCAGGGCCCCTCCCTCCCTCCGGCTGGCCCTCCCCTGATGCATAAACCAATCTCCTATTCATGGTGATGTTCATATAAGGCACACAGAAACAGCACACTGTCACCCTGGAAGTGGGTGGTGATGGTAGCTGCAGTACCTTCAAAGTAATCAAGGATTTCGAAGGAAATGAACCAGGTTCAGGGGATAAAGTGTGTTCAAATAGCATTGCCAGCTCCAGAGTTTGGAGAGGCCGGCAGGTTACCTGAGCCCCCGGCCCATCAACTGTACTGCCACTTCTGCTACAGCAGCAGGACAGGGACCTGGTTCCCTCCTATAAAGAGCAAGGGGCAAACGGTAACTGACGGAGATTGTAATGACCTGAAAGGCACGCTTTCCAAGCTACCCAGCTTCAGCGGATCCTACCATGCGCTCATTGTCATGTCTTCATGATCTTTTTTTAAAAAAGAGAAGCCAGGAATCAACTTTTATGTAAACACTAAGTTTTTAGATGTTGTTTTTTAAACACTGGGCTAAGTAAAACACAACTGTCAGTCACCAGTCCACAACCTCTGAGTTCCAGTGGCAGATTTCACAGCCCAGCTAGAGGAATGGGCACAATAGTGCTTGGTTGGAGCGTGGAGGCAGTCAAAGGAATGCCCAGGCTTTCAAGTCTGACTCTTTGCAACCCCATGGACAGTAGCCCACCAGGCTCCTCTGTCCATGGAATTCACCGGGCAAGAATACTGGAGTGGGTTGCCATTCCCTTCTCCAGGGGATCTTCCCAACCCAGGGACTGAACCTGGGTCTCCTGCATTGCAGGCAGATTCTTTACCAACTGAGCCACTAGGGAAGCCCCAGAGTTGCTGAGTTTCCCTGCTGTTGGTGATAATGAATCTCCCTATGTCCTGAGCCCTCAGAGTTAGAGATGACCCCTTATCCCAAGCCAGTCTGCACCTCTCAGGTCAGACTTCAGTTCTTCTACCACAGGATGAATACTGGAGGAAAAGAGAACTATTTTAACAACAGAAAGTTCTAATCTTGAACAAGGTAAGTCTCCAGGCTGACTGCCAGCTGCCGGATTATTTCTGCTGGGTTCTGCATGTCAATGGCCACTGTCAGATGAACCTGTTAATAAAATCATGGTTGATTCCATGAATCACTGGCCTACTGGATCCATCAATATGCCCATCTCCAGGAGAGTTGAAGGACTTCCCAGGTGGCCCTAGTGGTAAATAACCCACCTACCAATGCAGGAGATGGTAAGAGATGTGGGTTCAGTCTCTGGGTTGGGAAGATCCCCTGCAGGATGGCATCACAACCCACTCCAGTGTTCTTGCCTGGAGAATCCCACGGACAGAGGAACCTGGCAGGCCATGGTTCATAGGGTCGCACAGGGATGGACAAGACTGAAGCAACTTAGCATGCACGCAGGAGAGTTGAAAGAACATAATGGAACAGGTCATGAGGCGAGTAGATGGAAGGATTTCCTGCCACCTTTCTGCCACAACCCAGCATGGGCTAGGGAACTGGGATGCTGTGTACTTCACCCCTTAGATTCAGCAACGAGGTCAGGTGCTCCCTGGACCTCAAGATGAACCACTAGTGCCTTCCCAGTTCTGCCGTGGGAATTCCCAAGGGCCCTTCATTGGGTTTCCTATTCCTTGAAGTTGGGCAAAACTCACAAAATGGCCACAGATCTAGCAAACAGATTTAAGTCCCAATATCGGTGGCCCAATATCAGGCCAAAGTCATATTAAGTATTCTGGAGTTGTTTGTTTAAAGATTTTCTTAATGTGGATCATTTTTATAGTCTTTATTGAATTTGTTACAATATTGTTTCTACTCTATGTTTTGGTTTCTTGCTTGTGAGGCATGTGGGATCTCAGCTTCCCGACCAGGGATCAAATCTGCACTCCCTGCATTGGAAAGCAGAAGTCTTAACCACTGGACCATGAAAGATGTCCCAGGAAGTATTGCTTTTCAGTTCCCTCTGGCAACTTAACAAATTTGCCACAGACTACGAGTTGAACACTGGGTTTCCGTGTGTTCTGCACCCTCTCCAGGAACTACACAAACACATTTTAATATCAAAGAAGTTTAATACACTGCAATAAAATAAGCGCCTAGGAAAAGCTCATGGAATAGATGTCAATGTTAGAGAAATCCCTCCCACACAGCCTCCAGCTCCATACCCCATCCCTCAAAACCAAACAAGAAAATCTGAAACAACCTAGGAAATTCTTCCAAGCTTGGATTTCACTGAGGGCCCCTTTACCAGTAACAAGAACACAGTTTCCTACACAGTCTAAAAGGAAAGCAGAACACAGAAGCACAGAGTCCACAAGATTTCAATATTTGAGACTTGGTACATATTCAAAGTTAAAATAACTCCAACTTTTATAGCTATACATATTGTTTTTAAAGCAACTTAATATATTTTAAATTTCATATATACACTCTCAAAGGTTCTTCAGGTGAGGTATGTAAACATTGTCTAATGAAAAATTTTCAATGTTTCAAACCAACAAATTCACAGCATACATTGAATTTTCATCCATAACAGACACAGTATTTTCCTACACTCACTAACATAGTGGAAATCCAGGCCCAAGGGAAACATGCTGATCACCGGGTTACCATTTGCAGGATTTCTCATGTCACTACTTTTGACAAGACCATCTTCACACAGGTCAGGAGCACACACATGGTACCGGGAAGGAGCGAGGCCCTCTGGAGACTGTCCTTGGGCATCTGGATCGCTGGCTACAACTCACGAGACAGCACACCTGGACAGCTACGAGACTGACCTCGGCAAGGACAACACTGGGAAGAACCAGAAAGACCTTTACAGGAACGGCAGAGATTCATCTGAGAGCTCCCTGGATCCACAGCTGGATCAGCAGCCCTGCCCTAAACTCATTCTGAAGGTTGTGGCCTAAAAAGAAAAAAAACCCAACACGGCACCTGAGCTTCAGTTAAATTGCATGGGCCTCCTAAGACGCTCTGGCCTCGCAAAGGCATTAACTCTAGCCTGAAAGGAGGACCCTGGGCTGTGCTTTTCATACAGGTTGGGGTTGAATTTCATACTATCGTAATGCATATGGGAAAATAATGCCATGAGTTCACAAAGACGACCCGTGCCTGCACGCAGGCATTGGCCAATGACCTTGGAGGAGCTCAATTTTGAAAACTACTTGTTCCCTGAGGGTAAACAGCAGGCTTCTATTGAGATTAAGTGAGGCTAATAAAGGGATTATTTATTACAAGGTAATAAGACTCGGGGAGCCTCAGGCCGGAATTCTATTTTACCCCCACATAATCTACCATGCTCCCTCCCCCCTCCCCCCACCACAAGAAGTAGTCACCTTCCCAATGACACACATAGGTCCATTTCTTTCCTCTTGCTTGCTTTCAGGCGCAGCAATGGAAAGTTTTATCCTAATGCACCCACTTTGATCTAAAAAAACACTAGTGAAAAATTCCAAACACCATCATAAATACAAAAGAGAAGACATATTCCAAAAAGCCTAAAAAACTACATTATTCTATTCATGGTTATCTGGGTGTGGGGTATTTTTCATAAAGTTCAGGACGGTCACAAGGAGAGGTTGCTAAACAGCTTAGAAACCTGTTGGACTGGACACGCTGGGATACTTGGAGGAGCAACTGCCCTCTTTGCATGAACCTAAATGGGTTTAACCCCAGACATGCACTGGGGCTTTGGACATCTCAAACCCAGGCACAGAGGAATATAGGAAATGGGCTAGCTCTTAAAGGTAGGTCAGATATACAGTCAAGGGACTTTGTATTGACCATTTACATTTTTAATGCAAAAAGTTCTTACATTTATGCTATAACCAAACGAGCTTTGCCTCAACTAGATTCTGTAAACCCTAAAAATTCACGTAAAATTGGTAATTTTTCAGTCTCTACGTCCAATTTTTGAGGTGTCTGGTCCTGGCAGATTTCTCATCCATTGCTAGCAGTGTATAATGTGAAGGAGCGTGCAGACAAACAGAAGCAAAAATTCAAGTACAGCAACCTCTCCAGCAAAGGCAAGAGGTCTTAGCAAGAGCTGTTCTACCCCCCCACCCTATCCTCTGAGACAAGGGCTAACGCAGAGCCCGGAATAAATGTTATTACCTAGAGTCTTATTGCTTACGGGCAACACATCAGAAAGAACACCTGGAAATCTGCTCTGGGGACTGACCACTGACCAGTTTATCGTACATACATGTGTGTATATATATATATAATATATACCATAACCAGATGAGAAGAGGGGGCAATTAAAGCTTGGATTTGATGTCACATTACAGATCAAACGCCCCAAACAGCTCTCAACCTGCTCATTTTCGTTCTTTCTCCACGTGTGTACTGTGTTATGAAAGGAAGTCCACTGCTCAAAATATATTCTTCTACAATACTACAATGCAAACCAACATCACTCAGAACATGAATCTGTATACAGCACATGTAATAAATATCTTTTAAAAAACTATTTACAACATTATTTCTTGTGAACATTTAGATGAGAGCAAAGTTTACTTTTTCCTGCAAAGGTTAAAAAAGATTCAACTGTCTAGTTCAGTGCTAAATTCCCTGGCACCTAGTTACCCATTCACATTTCATCTTAAAATCAGATTTGCTTACAAACAGTATCTTAGAAAAAACATTCTCCAGCATTACTGTTCAAGTGTCTTCCTCATTTGTTTAGAAAAGACAAAGGGAGGCCATAAGGAAATAGGCAAATTATGGTTCAAATGGATGACACGAATCCCTGTGTGTCCAGTCCCAAGCTCTCTGCAGGCATGGAGCTACAGTTCTCAGGCCAGCCAGCCAGCTGGACAGAAAGAGAATTGTGGCTCAGACAGGGGTGCCCAGGAATGGGGCACAGGGAAGAGGAACACGATGGGAAAGCATCGGTTCTGTTACATCTACGGGGACTGAATTGCAGATCAGGACTCCTGAGAAGTAACGCTGCATACATCTTAGAGCAGACGGCCTCATCCTGTACCATCGGTTATAGGTGGGGCTGACCCACATCTGTGCGGAGGCTTGTGAGACAGATAGGGGGTGGGGGAGGAGGCGGCGACGGCTGTGAGCTAAGGTGCTCAGCGCTGTCAAGGTGCGGGAGGAAACAAGCTTAGCTCCCCTGGTTTAAGAGAGTGGGAACAGGTGTCTTTCCTGAAGGTGACAAAGACTAAAATACATCTTAATGCTTTCTTTAGGCAACCAGTGGTCTCTCCATATCCCACAGGCATAGGTTTGGATTTCCTTGGGGTTACAACGAAGGTTCGTCTCCCTGCACAGGCTGTTGAAATGTACAGTAGAATGGGCCAACTCCGTATATAAGGAGTGGGTGGCTTGAGACAAGTCCCGATGCCACGGCTGGCACAGCTGACCCCATCGTGGGAGACCCACTATGTTCTGGGATGGGGTGACAGTGGGGAATGTGCTCAGGTTCCCCATGCAGTTGTGTCTGCCCCAATACAGTGAGGGCTTCAAGGTTTCACCCTTTTGCCTTCATGATGTAGTTTGGGGGTTCAGTGGCTGAGCAAGGGAGCTGGGGAGGATGGGTTTTCTAGAAAGAACACTTTTTTGGAAAGCCCTTTTGACAGTTTTTGTTTGTTAAAATAAATACTTTCTATAGAAGCATTTGAACAGGAAAATACCACTATTTACACAGTGAAATAAATTTCACAGTGGTGTGTATAAATATGTATTATATATATGTATTTGAAATCAGTCACACACTCTCCTAGAGCTAAGAATGAAGAAATCACTGGTGAAACTAACAACCTTAAGCTATAGGGCTCTAACTCATCCCTACCTGTAGTATAAATATACAAAATTATGCAAATCTAGTTTGTACAGCATCTCTTCCACAAACTAGCTCCCAGATTCTACAGCGTTTGCTATAAGATGACATGAAGTGTAGATTACAGAAAACAACTTGAGTGAGAAAGTTGATAAGCTGAATAGCATTTGGACCCAATGGCTAAACATGAGAAGAAAAATAGTCATGAAATGCTTCTAATATGACATACACATGTTCAGCGAAGCACTCGAAAGGTAGGTGGCTTCCTAGAGAAGGTGCCTCCTGGAAGAGGGCTGGGGGCAGAAGGAGAGGGAAGAGGCAAGATGCCAAAGGTGGGGCCTTAAAATGAGGTGAGCTAGGCCTGACCAGGCAGGAGTGGGTTTCGCTGGCCGGGCTGGAGAGCCCTGAACTTCGGTCTAAAGCTGCTGGTGTGCTGACAAGGTGCCATTGACATGCTGGTATTTTTAAGATAGTTGAGAATGGGGAATCTGGAATGAGGTTCAAACAGGCAAAGACCAGCCATGTATGTCCACAAGTGACGACCGAAGCTTGGGAAGTGATGAACTCGCCAACATACTGTACACAAATGCACTGTATGGTTTCTGGGGTGGAACCAGCACGCCCCGTACCTGCGGGGAGGGGTGTGTTCTAGGCTCTGGAGTTCATAAGTAAATCCGTGTGTGCTGAGCACTGCTGTCGAGGAATGTCGTTCCATGAGAGTCAAGTTCACCTTAACTCATAAACATGAGGACAATCGTAGTACTTTTAGTTTAAGACTTTGTACTTTTCACTTTAAACTTGGTATTCTGGTAGATCAGATTGAATGTCCACAATTCAACAAATATTCAATCCACAAAGGGAGATGTGTTCTTTAATACACGAACATTATTTAGGAATAATGTGGGATAGCAGCTGCGTGCTAAGATCAACGGGCCAGGAACGGTAAAATCTAAAAGGAAAGGAATGCTGCAGTGCTGGACGCCATGAAAAACATGTATTTGTGCCTAACTGACCACACAATTTGATCCTGAATGACGCACTGCAAGGGTTGGGCAAGGATCCGTAAACCTTTTCTGCAAAGGGTCAGGTATTAAGTAGTTTATATTTTAGGCTATGTGGACCACTTGTAGTGGGTCTAAAAATGGGTCTTTTTTTCTTTAAAACATAACCCATTACAACCCACACAAAAAAATGGGTCTCTTTTTCTTTAAAACATAACCCATTATACCTTGTTTAATGCATTCCTCCAATCTCTGGCGGATTATACAACCATGGGCAAGTTGGATCTTTTTTAATGAGCCAAAAATGAGTAGCTTTTTAATGAGAAAAAAGCTACTTCCATGTGGCTTGCCTACAGAGCACTTCGTGTTAAATGGAATGGTCCCACGCAGGTGAAAGAGCCTCTGTCACCGAGCTTGCCGGCCCCTCTGAGCACTGACATAAACCACCGGGGCTCTGGGAAAAGGATCAAAGGGAAGGCATTGCAAGGAAGAGCCAGCTTTAGCTCAAACCAGAGGCAAAAAAGCATGAGCAAGGATGCCTGCGAAGTGCCCCAGGTGATTCCCTGGGTCCTCAGTACAGCATGGCGAGGCCTGAGCTGGGAGCAGCATCAGAGGGCTCTGGGGTTTTGCCTCCGCATGACTTAACATCTTTAAGGGAAGGAGGTCAGACCTTTTTGTCTTCCAGCCCATGCACTGTAGATGACAGCAGTTGGCTCTCATGTTTCAAGGGATGAGCTATATCAAAGGCTGTCTCAACAGGCTTCCCAAAATCCTGCTAGTTTTAACTACAGTAATCTTTTTGTTCTTTTTTCCCTGAAAAGGACTTGGGAGCAAGCCTGGGGCAAAGTACACAATGCTGGGATGTGAGGACTGCCTTGTGGATGCCTGACACAGACATGACTTCATACTTGGAAAAATTTCAGTATTTCAGTGGATATCAAGCCATAAGAAGATAAAAACTCATAGTAAACAATTCAAATGATAATTATCTGTTTCAAAACATACGAAACAGTCATTGTTTCAGAGCCACTGACAAAATTTTATCAATCCTTCATTTTGATAAAAAGCAGAGAAACGGATCCTTGAGTTTTGGGGAGGGAGAAGACAACTCCTTGGAAGTTAACTGGATTTAACCTAAAGATATCATCCATAACTTCTCAGTCACATTCAGGTTATAATATGCTCCAATTTTCTATTATTCTTTCTAAAGCACTTCAAGCTTCTGTTTTTCAGTTGTTGGCTTGCTTTTAATATAGTTATTTTGAAAGAAGAGTGTGTGACTGAAAAAAATATCAACGTCAATACATTTTCCTAGAAGCTGGCCAGAACTATAATAAACAACAATTTGGGTTTGTGATTGGACTTTTTTTTTCCCTTTGTGAAAAGGCTTTTCATACCTAAACGTAAGGTTCAGAAAACTGAACATCCACCTAACGAAGTCTGAACTAACTTTGAAAGAAAGAAAATCTTGGCTTACTTGATTAGTAATAAACAAGAAGTGAAGCCAGAGTCAAGTCTATGATAAAAAGCGGAATGAAAGGAGAGGCCCAGGCCACATGCTTTTACAACTCCAATTCCTATTTGCTCACGGATTCTGACTCTAGAGGCTAAAGGTGATGGGAGATTCTAACAGGATGTGAGGCTAAGGCAGTTCAGGTTTCAGGAGATGGTACTTGATGTGCAGTGGCAACATGTCTCTTTCGTAGCAAGAAAAAAAATAAAGATATAAAAGGAACAAAATTGAGGTAAGATAAGGAGGAAGGAGAAGAGGACAGAAAGAAGAGGCAGGAGAAAGGAGAAGATAAACCAGCGAAGTTCCCCTCCCCTCCCGCCCCCTGAAAAAAGATTCTTCTCTCAAGCATGGGTCAACAAACTTTTTCTCAAAGATCCAAGGAGTAACTATTTTAGGCTTTGTGGTCCATGTGGTCTCTGCTACAGACACTCAACTCTGCTGTAAATATATACAGCCATTGATAATACCTAAATGAATGGGTAGGGCTGTGTTCCAATACACTTTTACTTACAAAAGCATGACCAGCCCACAGTTTGCAGAGCAGTGAAGGATCATCTATAGGCCAAATGAGAGCCTGCATGGGCTGACCTGAAACCATAAGGAGCAGGCGGCTGGGGTACCCTTTGCCAGCACCTGGGGAAATTCCAGTTCTGTCCCAGGGAAAGTGACCAGATACCAGACTCACCGATGGTGACACTACAGCATCTCCAGCTTGCCTCACGTGGCACGTTGGCCTTTCCTTCTTGGCTCTTAGGCCCACTGCTCAACAGGCACGCTGCCCACAAATGACAGTGACAGCTCCAGTCTTCACTACAGAATTCATCCCAAGGGAGAAGAGTCCAAACTTCAAAATGACTGTCATGAAGTGATGTTTACTGATGACCTATCTGAACTGTGAGGAATTTACCTGCCCAGTCTCATGACGCACAGAGGACCCCATTAGAAGAACCACGTTTATGAAGTGATGACCAACTACACCTCTTCCATCTATACTACACAGGAACAAGGAGGCATGAAACCCATGGCCCAAGATTATTTTTAAAATAAGGCTTGTGTAGAAGTCTTTAATGAAATGCAGATACAACAGAACTGGCCTACCAAAGGGAGCCAAGGGACTAGCAACTTCAGGTTAATAGACGTGACTAACATTTGTCTATACGTAGCCTCACAAGCAGAACAAAGGTCCATGGCCTTCCTGCTGTGCTACAAGACCGTTAACATGTCTGCGCCAGTGCCAGGGGTGAGGTTCTGGACCCTGACCAAGGGCACAGATTCCAGGTGGTTCCTCCAAACTCGGGGAGCCTCAGAGGGTAGAAAATGGGAGATGGAAAAGGGCCTCCTAAAGAGGGCCAGCTCTGGGGAGCTATGGTGGAGCTTTAGTGACTGCTTTCCAGGCGTCTTCCAGCTCCCCCAGAAGCTCACAGCGAATACTGATGTTCTCTGATCATCAACGTCAGCTCCAAAAGTCACTTCTCTGAGTACAGGCCCAGGAGCTGAATTCCTTTTAAATTTGGAATCCAGAAGGTGGGACAGACTGCCTTTGCATCCGGTGCAAGCCACACTGGGACGATGGCTACAGGAAGGAGGTCTGGCAAGGAGGGGAGATCAAGGGGAGTCTTGAGTCAGAACCAAGTCTAGGCTTGGAAATGTCTGAGAGACAGGCTTGCCAGCATCTGCTGCAAGTGTAAATGGGCCTTCCAGAGTTGGACCTCAAGTCTACTTTTTTCCTTTCTTCTATTAGTAAAGTTAACTGAATCAGCAAAAGTGAGATTCAACAAATATAATTCTAAACTTTTAAGTGTCTTACTTATGTAGAATCCCAGTCTATTTAAATGTAGTCTGTTATAAAGTGTAAGTTGATTTTAAAGATGAGCCATTGCATTGGTAGGTATATAAAATAAATAGATGCACATTGATATCTTTTCTCCAATGCTGTCTAGAATGGGAGAGAAGGCTATGATCTTGAAGTGATAAGCTTTTAAAAATGAAGAAGAAATAAGAAAAGGAATGGAATGGATTATAACCTGCAACTGGAAAAGTGCCACCTACCTCCAGCCTGGCATCTCTCCCTAACCTAACCCACGCACCCTTACAAGGTAGTCTGTATGCAGCTACGGGGCACCCTGAACGTACGTACAGGGGTCAGCACACCTGATGTGGGCAAACCTCCACTGTTAAAGTCACCACAAAAACAATATCCAGTGACGGCTCTATGAAAAGATTTTCTAAAAAACTTTAAAACCACTTACATAGATTAAATGAACCTACTTAAAACACGTTAATGCTTCTGTGCAACTTAATGCTGAGGAAGGTTGCCAACACACACACACTCAGCAGTTTCATTAATATAGGTAGCTCTGGAATGGCCAAGGTCAAAGATACAAAAAAGAAAAAAAGACTCATGGGATAGAGGAGATACTGGGCGGGCGGGGGGGGGGGCGGGGCGCGGAAGGCTTCTTTGAAGATAGTAAGCTTCACTATCTGCAAAAATCAACACCATGCTCAGTTTCCCATGAATCAAACACTGCTTCCTAATCCTATCCCAGAAGTTTTCATTATATACAGCAAAACTTTAACAGAATGGGTAGAAAACTTGTTTTATCATGATCTGAATGAACTAATGCATGAAAACAGGTACATCTGGGTTTATCCAAACAGATTTCAAGCAATAGGGATGGAAAATCTTTTAATAAAAAGGACGGAATAGCAGCTGTCCATACGAGCCTATTTTGGGGACAGAGCATGTCAGAGAAGCTGGCTGAAGCTTTAGCGACCAAGACTTATTGGCAGAGCGGCCCAATGGAGACGCCGAGTACACACTGTGTTATAATGGAGCGATGCTATAGGCACCAAGGTAAAGCCAGTACACTCATTTCAGGTCTCAAACAACATCAGTCACAAATATTGCAGCTCTCGCTTCTGAGCCATGGAACAGAGCCCGACGTGATAGAGGCCATTGTGATTCTATAAGCATTAACTACTAGTATGATGTTAATCCATCAGAAAGGGCATCTACTCTAAACATGTACATTTCACACTGGAATACCAGTTGAGCATCAGCTCCGGGTACTGGGGTGTGTGTGGGCACACAATGAGATGTTGGTGCTACTTTCTCCAACTGAAAGGCTGCTCTGACCTTTTTATAATTCTGAGTCTGGTGCCATAGTAATTTGGGGGATGCTCATAGAGACCCTAGGCTACATTTAAGCCATCTGGCCTATGCTAATTACTCAGCTCATGAAGAGCCTATCACACTGCATGGAGAAGAATTTAACTGGGGGAATGGGAGACATTTGTGGCTTTACAACCACATGCAAATACCCCCAAACACACACACACTCTTTTAAACTTTCCTATTACTGAAAACAACATTTTGGCTTTCTTTGAATACAGAAGTACTCAAGACAAGAAAAATACTTAGAACGGTCACTCTTATCCCAATTGTCAAATTACAGCAAAAAGACATTAGCTTTTTTTTTTTTTTCTCCCAAAGTAGGATGAAAACCTCATTAGTGTGCTAGCAAGCGTGCAAGATCAAAAATGAAAAGGATGGGAAGAATCAGTAATGCAAACAGTTTGGGGGATGTGAGTAATTTTCAGACCTCATATATCAATATTAACACCTTGTGACAACCTTTTGTCCCATGGGCACAGAATTTAGAATATATTCCCTCAAATGACAAAACATCAGAGATGAGTGACCAACAACGAATACGAATTTTTAAAAAGGGGTAACAGAAGTGTTAATCTTTTATAATAATTATAAATTCCCTCTGCATTCTCCACATACTGTAAAAGTGATTTGGTTCAGCTTTCAAATATCGTTTAGACAAACAAGACAGAGGGAAGCTCACTGCGGGGGTTTGCAAAGAGGAGCATCTGTTCGTGTACTGACACTGCAGGGTGGCTGCTGAAAAGCTACGTTTATGTGCGTGATGGTGGTCTTCTTGGCTACAGTACAAGTGCTTGTGCGTCAAGTATAAAATACAAGCCTTTAATCACATAGATCAGCTTTTTAGCTTTTGTAAATTTAAAAACAAAAAGGATAAATAAGGCACTGTACTTTTAAAAACTAAAACTGCTTGGTTCCAAGTTTAAAACCCAAGGAACAACCAGAATATAATATATAACTTCCCTTACTCAGCCTCAGAGAAAGACTCTGCAAGTTCCCTTCTCCATCTGAGACGCACTTTCTGACATCTTAAATTGTGGTGTTCTCCATTAACTGCAGATTTGAAAGGCTTGATAAGCTTATAAAAGCAGATTTAGTTAATGCAAAATAAAGGTTGCTTCTAATAGAACAGTTTTAGCTCTGGCTCCTGCCCTGCGAATCACTTTGCATCCAACCGCCTTCGTTTGCTGTGCGAAGAGTCCAGCTTTGCCTTCCGCTTTCGCTTTCTCTGGGCCGCACTGTTCTCTGGGGTTTTTGTTGAGGGTCTGGCCCGAGTCTTTCCACTGCTCTGCTTTCTATTTGTGGTTTTCTGTGGCCTGGAAGAGGACTCACCTGCCCCTTTTTGCTTTGCAGATTTTGTCACGGGATCCGAGGCAGAGGACTGGGTAGGTCTTTTGTTTGCATTCTCTTTTTCTTTCCTGGAGGGCGGGCAGCTCTTCCCAGGTGATTTTTTAGGGATCTTCACTTTATTCTCTTTTGAAGATGTCTTTTTGGGCAGCTGGCTGCTTCTGTCCCTTGCGGCTGGCTTCTTGGCAGCGGAGATTCTGGTGGACCCATCAACATGCCTTTCTCTGCTGGCCCTCACCGCAGGCCCTTTGTCCTTCCTGTCCTGAGTGCTGCCGCCTTCTGTCCTCCTGCGTTTATTCTGAACCTCGGCTTTTGGCAAGACCTCAGGCACCTGCTTCCCTTTCCTTGCCTTCGTTGCATCGGGGCTCTTGGGTTTAATGGGAAACCCATCTGCACCGACTTGCAGGGCGAGCTTGGGGGACATCAGAGGGTTGATGCACACACTCTTGCAACTCTGTTTGCTTTCCACAGCCGGACCAACTGGGCTTTCGAGTTTCTCGTTCCTGATCAAACGCTGCTGGGCTCTGAGCTTTCCTCGAATGTTGGAGTACTTCCTAAGGATGCGGGTACTGGCTGGGGTCGGTGAGCTGGTGGGAGGATGGCTGCTTCTACCTTCCTTGGCCTCCTCTACACTCTCTTCAGGACTGGAGCTGAGGCTCACGTCACTGCCATCCTCTGGCTCCACCTGGTCGGGATTCTCTCGAAATTTAGCCCAGAGCTTCTGTGTTTTCCAATTGTTCTTGGCAGGAGTAGCTCCGGGAAATTTCTTCAAGTGTTTTTTCAAGCGTTCGGCCTGTAGTGAACTGGGGTACAGGCTGGAAGGAGGGTACTTCTGAAGAGGGTGCTTGACGGGTGGGATGTCACCTGGAAGACGAGTATTGACCTTCTTCACAATGACGAGAGACCGGGTTTCAGTTGTCTCTAAGAACCACTTACAAACATTAGACAATTTAAAGTTTGTCATAAACAGCATCTGAACAGGAGAAAACTTCTGAACCTCCAGTGAACCCCGACATTTCCGTGACCTTTTCTTGCTTTTCCAAATCTCCTTCAGCTTATCAGACTTGTTCCTTGCCCTTGGCGTTGGCTGGGCTTCTTTCTCCAGCTGGATCCAGCCCTTCTGAACTTTCATGTACTGGGCGTTGAAGTTGGCAATGAGCTCTTGGTTCTCCTCCTCAGCACACCATTCCACAAACTTGGGCTGCTCGTCCATCACGGTGTCCACATCACCCTCATCTACGGGATCTCCACTCTCGGAAGCTGCATTTTCCTTTGGGATTGGGCTTCCTTGTGCTGCTTCCTTTTCGGAAGTCACTTTTATAGTATCCAAAGAGTCCAAAGAATGAGTGTGTCTTAGGTTGTAGGTGGAGGAGGTCAGTCTTGTAAGCCGTGGGGCCCATTTTGGGGGCACTGCAGTGTCGTCATTTCCACTACTTGATGATCCCAGCGTGCTAGACGGCACGTCATCACTATCGCCATCTTTATGCTGGCTGTCGGCACTGTCTGTTTCATTCACGGCCTCCTCCGTCTCCTTTGCAGGAACAGGTCCTGGCTTCCCCTGTGATTGTTCTGGGAAAGTACAAGGAATGCTTTCAGAGGGCTCTTGAGTACTGTTCTCACCTAATTTAGACTGAACATAGATTTCCAGTTTCTCTCCAGGCAGGGTCTGGCCAACTGTGGCTAAGGGATCACTGCTGGGGAAAATACTTCCTTCTTCCCCCTTGACTTCTTTCACCAGCATGTTTTTCAAAGTCTGCCTGGTGATCACCCCACCCACTTCAACCTCCTGCTCAGCGTCTTTCTCAGGGGTCTTTTCGTTGACAACTGGGTTTTCAGTGTCTTCTAGAGCTTTTGTATGGCAGCCTTCAGTAGGGAAGCTCTCGGGTATTGTCCCAACAGGGTACCCTTCTTTTTTAGAGCGTTTTGTACCAGAACTTTTAGAAACCTTGACATCAGCACTAGGAGAGGAAGAATCTGAACTTTGATTTTTTAGGCACCTCTCGGCAGAGGAAGAATCTGCAAGTTGACTTCGCAGACACCTATCAGAGGCCTCCGGGAATTTTCTACCTTTTTTCTTCTTGTCCAGATTTTCTTCAGGTGACTCGGTGTTTTGATCGCATGCATCTTTCTCTGAAGGATGTTTTACATCACCGTCCTCTCCCTCTAGTTTTTCTGTACCACCTGCTGCCTCACTTTCCTCAATCTCACTGGGGTTTTCATTTGTCAAAGTGCTGCTTTCCTTTGAGAGTGGGTCGGTATCTAGCTCTTGAGCGTCTTCGGTCTCAGCCTCAGTAGCGACACTTGGCTCTTCCTCGGCCTTTCCTGGGCTCATGGGAGGATCCAAGCCCGCGGAGGCACTTTGACTTTCTGAACACAGAGGGCTTTCCTCTCTCTCTGCTGTTTCAGGAGGGGAAACAGGTCTGGGGGCAACATCGTCACTGCCTCCCTCAGAAATGCTGTCTGCGGAGGGAAGTAGGGGACAGTCTCGGGGTACACTCATCTCCTCTGTACTCAGCACTTCAGCTGGCTGCTGGTCTCGTTCAGGGGAAGACATCTCACTTCCTGTGGGAGCTGAGACCATGGAGCTGCCTTCTGGTGGGTCCTCTTCAGGAAGATGAGCAAGGAGGGGCCACACTGGGCTGGAGGCTGCTGTTTCTTTTGATGTGGGGGAGCCACTTGGGTTTGCATTATTCGTCACGAGGCAAACCTCTGGCTCTTGAGATTCCTTTTCAGGTGATGCATCTCTGTCTCCTTCCGTGAGAGGGGTTGTTTCTTTACTAGGTTCTTCAGGCTTGTCTTCTCTGGGATGCTCTACTTCTACTGTAGGTTGAGGTGCTGACGTGACAAGGGTCTGCTTGGGAGTGACCACTGCCTCTGATGCCACAGTTGAGCAGCTTGCTTTTTCTTGGGAGTGTAAATTCTTGGCCAGCGTGCGAACGGTTGGCAGCTCACAACAATCGCCATTGAAAAAGTATCCTCGAGTACTCTTCCTGGCTGTTTTCCGAGAAGATAATATCGATCTTTGATTCTCAAAGTGGCATTCTGTTATTGGCTGGCTGATATAAACGACATCACACTGGTTATCATAATCATTTATCCTCAACCCTGATGCTCTTTTACTTTTCCGAGCTGTCTTAATGGAGGTGGGTATCATCTTGGTTCGTGAGTGTCCATTTGATGCTTTGTGTACAGGTGGCATGGGGCTGGGGGCTAACCAACCATCTTTGGAATGATCAAACTGGCTCTTATCACTGGGCTGTAAATGGTAACCCATTTTATTTCTTCCTAGGGAGTGAAGATGGTTCTCTTGCTTTGGCCTTGAATCTTGTTCACATGCCTCTAAGTCCTGGCGTAAAGGTGTTTTTGAGCTACACTGTAAAGCATTCTCTTTGTCAGCAGTTCTAGGTGAATTCCCCATAAACCCTGAGTCCCAAGCCTCTTCTGATAAAGCTTTGAATGAATTTCTTTGAGAAACAATACAGCTGTTGCTCTCCTCATTATTTTCAGCTGCCGCTTTTACTGCAATTAGATTTTCTACTAAAGCTGCGCTCTGCACATGGTCTTTACCATCTTCACATATTTTCACATCTGTGTCTTGCTCCTGTTCAGTGGTCTGCCCCTCCAGGTTCTTAGAGATGCGGTGGAAGTTTAATGAGGAAGAATTCGGTGCAGTGAGGTATCCCAGAGTGGAATTATCCATTGAATTAGGTTTAGTGGTTGGAAGTTCAGAGGAATCTTTTTGGACAATAGTCAGAGTCTTCTCTCGTCCATCTACAGAATTTGTCTCAGGCAGAGGCTCCTTTAGGGCCTGCTCTGTCAAATGTGGAGGGCTATGAGAGCCTCCAGAGTCTATGGACAAGTCTACAGAAGTAGAAGACTTCATGTTGAGACACAGAGCATCCTTTTCTGCATGTCTGGTGCCTAGCTGGGCACAGCCAGCATCGCAGGTGGAAGCGTCCATGGCTCCAGAATCAGAAGACTGCAGGTCCTCAGAGCTGGGCTGAGACTCAGTGTACAGATCGTTCAGAACACGAATGAACTGCTTCTGATGATGTGTGCACAATTTGACCATAAACTTCTCCAGTGGGGACTTCGACTGATGATTAGAATGTACTGCTATTGCCTCTGCTGAGTTCTCACTAGACAGACAAAGAGAAAGAAGAAATCAGTATGATCATTCTCCAAAGAGCCATTTTTACATTATGAAATTCATCAATGTTACTTATGTTTTATTCTCTGTTCAAAACTGCTTCTCAGGGCCCATATGCTTTTTATTCAATAGTGTAGGAGCATCTACTCAATGAAAACATAAGCTCCTCTCTTCCTTTAGAGCAGGGGAGACACCTGTGACACCCTTGGGTAAGTGACTACAAAATCATTTTCAACTCTCAGACTCAATGAGATATACACGAGGACTTAACAAACTCCTCCTGCAAGCTGCAGACTTTGCAGCTCACGGGGAAGTCAGGAGGTCCCTGCTGAAGGACTCCCCAGGAGGTACCTGGTGTCCAGGTCCACCTAGTGCTACTAACTGCTGTTACTACGTGTTATAGGACACAGTCTGGGAGACACTGGACAGCAGTCTACCCGTTACCAGTTGTGTGACTTTGGCCAAAACGCTGAACCATTTTAGATCTTAGTAGAGCACCTGCCCCATCGACCACTTAAGACAGTTGCAAAAGAAAACCTACAAAGTTTATACAAATACCAGTTACCATTATTGTTAGCCAATCACATTAAACATGCTTCAGTGAAAATAACTCAGAGACCAGAAATGTACATTAATACTTTCTTACAACCCCACAAAGTGGATTTTCTAGACAATCAAAGTTTATCCTTCAAGCAAAAAACATTAAAAATTTTAAGTATTTTTGGTGGAAGTCTTTAAAAAATGGTCTCTTCCTCTGAACATAATTTATTCTTTCTTAATGACTCAAGGGTCATTACCATGTACACTAATATTGAAGCTTGGCTATTATTTTTATTATGCTGAACTGAAATATATTGATAGCTCTGGGAGCCACTCAAGCAGGTAAATCTACTGCTTAAATACAAAAAAAGTCAGGTGGCAGTCTGTATTTTATTAAAAATCTTTTTTCTGCCTGGCTTCCAAAGATCAGCTATGTTTAGCGTCTCGTTTTTACCTTTAGTTGAATACTTCTGCTCACTAGCTGAGAATCCAAATCTCAAGTGCTAGACTGGTACCTTACGTGAAAACAAACAAGCTCTGAATGAAGGCTAGAGGAAGAGTTTTGTAAGTAAACCACATAGATTTCTTGACAACTTCAACTGCTCAGAATCCTTTATTTCTGTTTTTGGCTCTTGGATGTGTTCCTGATATTTCTGAGACACGTAGCTACAAATAAGTGGGATATTAACAGCCTTTTCAATGCATCAAAGAATATATCCTAAGTACATTTTAGCAATACAAGAAAGGGGGGGAAAAGTTGACAAAGATCTATGAGAAGGATTAAGAAATATCTTGGCATCTTATTGTAGAAAAGAATGAGGAGATAAATGGTAAAGTCTGTGAAAATCTTCTGGAACTGTTTCAAGCCTGTGGCAGTGCTCTGGAAGCAGGATCTGTGTTCGGAGTTAACAACATGCCTTGAGATTCTTAAAATCAAGGAGTGTGTTCCCAATAAAAGAACAGAGTGCTCTCAAGAAAAACTGAGGAGGCACTTTCTTCTAAAGCGATGCTCAGAGAGAATAAAAAACTGAATAACGATTAATCTACAGATGATACTTAACTTCCTTTATGGTTGTGAAACTTGAATCTCCTGCTATCCCACATGTCTCAATAGTTTAACAGTGATTTAATATTTTATTTACCCCTGACTGATGTAAGATCTTCCAAATCAGCTCTGAAGCAATGACCATGGCAATGTGGCTAGTCCTCAGGGACAAAGTAGACAACCAGCCACCTGGTGGTGGTAGCTGTCTCAGCACTATGGCAGGTGGAAGTGGTGTCTTCACAACGAAGGCATACTGGAGACACATGGTTAGTACCCACTTAACTCTAACCTGGAACAATGCAGTACAGCATGTGGAGGCTGAAAAACAGCATCAGTGAGGTGGACACAGACCATCCCAACCCTAAAAGGCATTTACAACAGTGGTTTGGGATGCTCAGGAGATGAGCAAACATTAAAACTGTAAATGGCAACCTTGCTTGTGAGGAAGAGACATCAACAAAGGGTCATTTTGTGTGTGCCTTCCTGGTAAAAAGGATCAGGGACAATGTACTGGTAAACCACAGGTCACCAGAGGAAGCAGGAGGGATCCTTGGCCACCTCAAAACTATCATCCTAGAGTGACTGTATCCTTTCCTGAAATTTGAAGCTACAGTGGTTTGTAAAATTCTTTGGCAATGATAGGGGTCTTGTGCATTTACCCCACAATTTGTATCTGTTACTGACTTAGTCTTGTCTTTGTCTTAGCTTTCCAAGAAGATGTAAAGTACTTGCGTGTAGGTAGGGGTAACATTTCATGTTTTTCTGTTTTCTCTTAGCAAAAAAAGAAGGGGAGGGAAAGGGAGCATCAAGGATGCTTCCTGGGTTTTCATTGTGAGCAGCACCGTTTACTGAGATAGGAACACAGACAACAAAGCTGGCAACTGCTGACTGTAAGGCTTTATGTGTCTGAAGAGTTCTGTTCTGTACGCACTGAGCTGAAATGTTTGTAAGATTCTGAATCTGTCTGGTAGGCAACCAGGGACACACAGGTATGTGCCCACCAGGAGCTTCACCTGAATCTGAGAACCTTCACATTAATACCAACTTTTGTCCAAGTGTCATTGAATGGGCCCTGTTATAATACCTAACTTTACAACTATAGTAATAAAATTACTTTTGACTGTGCTGCTAAATTACCCAGCTTCCTACCTTATTTGACTTTCTCTGGAAACTTCTTCAATAAAATCTATGTTTAGTTTTCTTTTCATATCTCTCAACTATTTTGTTTTAAAAACTAACATCAACTTTCTGAAGTTTAATTCTATTATTCTTTTTTCATATTTTAAAGAAATGTATGCTGGCCAGCTTTGCCTGAATTTTAAATAGCTGGTCTCTACCTTTGCTTCTATTCAATTCTTCCCATAGTCTCAGGCCTTCAATAGAGCCTAAATACAGCATCTGCCCTGATTACTTTTTAAAGAGTAAATAAGGAAATCAGAGAGGGCTGAGTTTCTGTCCTACAGACTACTCATGCAAACCCGACCTAAGCAGAAGCACTATGTTTTATTATTAGTTCAGTGATTATAGCTGACATCATACTATGCCCATCACATCTGACTATATTATATTAGAGTTTTAAAATAACAGTAAGTCATCACAGATTTTGAAATCACTTGCTTGACTTCACATTTCTTCTGTTCAACAACAGGACACTAATAGTTAAATCAATTTTTCATCAGTCAGAAACACTTCACCACTACCACGAAAGAGCAGTGAGATCCTAGGGACTGGTAAATGGAAAGGAGGGCTATAGAAGAGCACAACTACCGGGATTAGCACTGAGTTTCTCTACTTACTGAGAAATGGCCTGTGTGACCTTGAACACTTTGTCTTTTTATGCCCAATTCAATGCCTAATTCTTAAGGGCGTGGCAGAAGGATAAGATAATATTCATAAAAACCTTGAAACGCACAGTTTAAGAATGATGTGTTGTTTCACAATCTTATCTTTAATGATTTACTCAATGATATTTTTCTAGATCAGAGATTAGACAGAGCTGAATTTGCCTACTTTGTCAATACCACCACACTTAAATTTACAAAGGATAACATTCCAGCGGTTAATATAAATGGTGGATGGTCCAGGCCTAGGTTCTCTTAGGGTAAAAGGTCAAATAAACAAGAGATGTGGCAGAGAGCTGAAATGACAATTTTAAGAGTCTAGAATGTGGAACTGAGGGATTCAGGTAGTCTCTCAGTATCTGCTCTAGAACTACCAATGGCAAAGGCAACATCATTGATGACCAAAATATGTCCTTTTTGACTGAAAAAAGACCAAAAGGGAGAATGAATGATGTCTGGATGAGAACTAATCTTAAAAGGAGAAAAAGATAATCCCAGGAAACCAGAAGGGGAGAGAAAGCTTGAGACAACAGTTTAGACTGAGTGACCAAACAGTCAAGAGCTGTAAATAAAGTTGGCTCGATTTTTCTTTAAATACAAGAGAACACCAAAATGCACTGCTAGCCCTGCTTAAAGAGTTGTAATTTTTGCCAGACCATAGTCTGAAATTATGTTTCCTAATTCTTTACTTTTAGTTCTTTAAGCACTGAAAATATAAGGATGTTCAAGGGCCTGGATAAGTCTGCTTACAAGTATTCATCCTTTACTGGGAAGTGCATCTACCTCTGGCTATTTCACACTGTGTATCTTCCATACCTGGATACGGGGATACACTAAGGTTTATGACAAAATTGTGTGTGCTTCTGTGTGTAGTGAAGATAAGCATGGAGTACGGAGGTGTTTTTCACTATTCAAAAGGCCATGTACAGTTGTATGTATAAACTACTGAACAATCAAATTTTCTTTCCCAGAACTGAACTACGAGAAAAAGTAAAAGGGTAATTAATAAGCCTGGTGTGCTGCAGTCCTTGGGGTTGCAAAGAGTCGGACATGACTAAGCGACTGAACTGAAGCAAGAAACAGTAAAAGTGGTAAGTGAGAAATAAAGTTCTTAAGGTCACAGAAAGTGGCCTCTTAAAATGAGGCAGCTTAATACCTGATTTCCAGGTGGGTGAAATCCTATGAAAGTAAAAGACATTTACTCCTTGGAAGGAAAGTTATGACCAGCCTAGACAGCATATTAAAAAGCAGAGACATTACTTAGCCAACGAAGGTCCGTCTAGTCAAGGTTATGGTTTTTCCAGTAATCACTTATGGATGTGAGAGTTGGACTATGAAGAAAGCTGAGCACCGAAGAATTGATGCTTTTGACCTGTGGTGTTGGAGAAGACTCTTGAGAGTCCCTTGGACTGCAAGGAGATCCAACCAGTCCATCCTAAAGGAGATCAGTCCTGAATATTCATTAGAAGGACTGATGTTGACGCTGAAACTCCAATACTTTAGCCACCTGATGAGAAGAGCTGACTCACTTGAAAAGACCCTGATGCTGGCAAAGATTGAAGGCGGGAGGAGACAGGGACGACAGAGGATGAGATGGTTGGATGGCATCACTGACTCAATGGACATGAGTTTGAGTGGACTCTGGGAGTTGGTGATGGACAGGGAGGCCTGGCGCCCTGCAGAGTCGGACACAACTGAGCGACTGAACTGAAATCCTAATTATCTAAATTTGGACTTAGAATTTAGATGGATTTAGACAGAAAATGATTTCAAAATTGGTGTTAAAGAGAGATCAGAATGGTGGGGGATGGTGTGTGTGTTGGGTGAGGGGTCAAATCCAAGATGTATCTGTGTCTCTTCACCCTGTAGGAGTACTCAGAGAGTCACTCTTGCTGATGGCAACACGGCATCTTGCTCAGGTGTGGAGTGGACGAATAGTTGAGAACTACTGATTTAAAACAAAACATGCAATCCCGTTCTGACAGCTAAGTTTACTGTGTTCTTAACCAAGTTTACTAAAAACAGGGCAGAACAGAGGCTCAAAACATTATGAATACTGTAAACTAGGGAAAAGAAGTGATTCAGAGAGTGGTTACTGGATAGTTTGCTAGTTTTTCTGTATCTCAGGGTTTAATAAAAGGCTATTATTTGGGGTACATATATGATATTAATAGGAACAGTTTAAGGCTTATATATCTTTTATGTCCTGTAAATTCAGCTAGACTGTCAACTTTATTACAATACAAAATATAATTATCAAGGAGATCCTCATGTTCACTCTTTAACATATTTCACCCTAGAGGCAAATGTACATGGGAAGCCAAAATATGATCAGAAAGTTACACTGGTGAGTCAGAAGCCAGAACAAGGTGTCATTAGCCGCAACAGTCCAATACCTCCGTCTCCTCTCTAGAAATGTAACAGGCTCACACAATAAACAGTTCTACCAAATTACTTACTTCTGAAAAATTTTTATCCGCCATCCCCCTCCACCATATTGATTTTTGTTTCTATAGTCCTAGTTAAGGCTCTGCATGCAAGACTAAATATATTACTAAATACACTACTTTTGTTAGTGAGTGAAGTGAAGTTGCTCAGTCGTGTCCGACTCTTTGCGACCCCGTGGACTGTAGCCCACCAGGCTCCTCCATCCATGGGATCCTCCAGGCAAGAATACTGGAGTGGGGTGCCATTTCCTTCTCCAATTTTTGTTAATTAATATAAACAAAAGAAGGGAGGGGTTCAGTGGCAGTGAAAGACAGGGGACTTTGGACTAGATGGCATTTTAAAAATGATAGTTTCTGGACATAGGGGAAGAAATATCCCTAAATGATATATCTAAATACTCATTTGATGAGAACACAAATCTAAATTATTAATGAGTATTGTAACTACAAATTCTTAGAAGACACTTTAAAATAGACTTCAGAAAATAATACAGTAATTACAGACGAAGAAGACAGATCTCTGCTCAGGGCTGATTTGAACTGAAAGTGTCTGTCCCTAGACTCACGGGGTTACTGAAACCAGATTAAAGAGAGATCTGATCTGAACGGCATACTTGACATTTTAGGTCAGGATACATGAGAGCTTATGACAAGTCAGCAAGTCTGGCCTATTGCTCTCTTTTTGTCTTTGTATCTGTCAGGTAGGGGATTACAATCTATGTTGTTCTGTGGGGGACATTGCTCTTCAACTCCCTTAAAATGACTAGGACGATGACAGACTAAAAAAATACCATTGTTTAGGCAGAATAGAGAGATGCTCACTCCCCGAGTGAGAGAAAAGGCACTGTGTCACGACGCTCTGTTCAAGGCGGGTGAGGGGAAAGATACATCTGTCAAGACCCAACAGTGACCGAGAACCCTGTACGGTTTCCCTGGAGTGGAACTGAGAGGAGTCAGTCTAGACAAGATTTCCAGTACTGTTGGAATGTATTTCTTTTTAACACCAATAACCTCTAACAAATCCCCAAACGATCACCTCGCAGGGCAGCGTGTATGCAGAGGGAAGACTAGAGGAGGCATGGGGAGCTGACACACACAGAAAGCAAAAGGACACGACAGAGTCCTGCCGCACAAACGCTTTTCCCTCTGAAGAAATAAAGTGCTAAGTTTTCAACATATATTCCCAGTTTCTTTTTGAGTGAAAGGAAGAGAGGAAGTAGCAGATTACATAAATATCCAAATAAGCAGGTATCTAGTATTTTTGTGATTTTTATGGGATCGTCTGTATCTTAACTTTTCTCATGTTCTCTTGCAGTTCTTTGTCTCCATGCCTGAAACCATATAAACCTGTGGTATAATCCTTAAAAGTGGCAAGTTCTACTTTTGGTGTCATACAATAAATCACTTAAAATTGACACAATGATGGCACTCCTAAGTATTAACCAATTATGTAAAGGATATAGACAACTTTGCAAAATGTAAAAGGATTTAAGATTTAAAATGATTCCTAAGGTATCTTATACAAACTTTAGTGTTATTTCTTATTTGTTCACTTCATGACTGCTAGAGGAGGTATATACATTTTAGAATTTAAAGTATAATAAGAAAACTATTCTCAGCTACCATTCTCTGGAGTGTGCTCTTGGAATAAATAGTGCTTTATAAATATCCCTTACCCCATGTTTCTCCAGAAACACTCAAGGCTACTGTTGGAGCTACACTGGAGTGAGGGGAACTATGCAGAATCATCTGTGTATTCAAGGTTTTGTTTAGGAAGGCTGGGAGACAAAATATAAGCAAACATATATGCACATGCACACACGTGTACTCAACTTAGGTACTTAACACTATCCCAATGTTTATCCCTAGTTTTGTTACTTCTCTTGCTTCCAATATACAATCCACTTCATCTATACTGATTCGACCTCCTTTGGAAAACTCTACACTGTAAGCTCCCTGCAACTAAATCTCCTCATTTTAGAGTTTGCTGTACATCACCCAGAACTGCTGTCTTCTTAAAGCCCAAATCTGATCCTGTCACCTTTTCTGCATAAAATTTCAGTCAACTTCCCACTGCTCACAGTCCATTCTCCTTTAGCACCTTCTCCCCGTGCTGTGTTATTTCTAACTCTACTCTCACAGTTTGTCTTTCATAAACAGCATTCATGTGGCACGGCAGCTGACATGGCCACATCTTCCAGCAGACTGTGGATCTGTCTACAGGTCCAGGACTTTGGCCTTTTAACATGGTGGTTTCACTGCCTACAAACTGGGGCTTAGCTCATCTCAGGCGTAAGTGATGAATAAACAAACTGAATAAATTACTATGTAGTGAAAATAGTTTTCCTAAGACCTTTTTCAAAGGCCTTTTTCCTTCCTTCCTTTTTCAAAGGAACTAAAAAGGGAAGAGGAAACATTTTGACAATCAGGAAGGAAAAGAAAAAGTTTTCAAAGAAAATGAGTTCAAATCTAATTGACAAGGCAGGGAATGGAAGGGAATTTTGAATGCCAGACAGCAAGAGGATAGGCTCCTACCTGGAGGCACAGAGATTGCTAGTACCAAAAGGAGAAAAAAAAAGGATGGAAAGGTACGGTTTACATAATGGCTTTAAGAAGAATTAGACTTTCTGATGGAGAAGGAAATGGCAACCCACTCCAGTGTTCTTGCCTGGAGAATCCCAGGGATGGCGGAGCCTGGTGGGCTGACATCTATGGGGTCGCACAGAGTCAGACACGAGTGAAGCGACTTAGCAGCAGACTTTCTGACTGAAGCCAAGAACAAGAAATAAATGACTCAATACATATGTTCTAGTTTGGATGTGTATGGTAACATATAAGATTCAACAAAACAGTATTTAATGTGTATTATGCTATGTTCTCTGATTGGCTTTTCTTCTTTTTAATGTATTTTTAAAATGTTTAGAACTCCCTGATCTTATAATTTACTAGTAAGCTATAACCAGTTGATTAAAGTTTGAAAAGCTGGTTTACACAGACTCACCAATTCCTAGCACCTCACAAGAATCTGCTATCCTGATTATTTTCTTCTTAGTCCATTTCTATCTAGCTAAAATTACACTACTAGGTTTCTCCTGGGGAAAACGTCTCAAGTCATTTTAACAGACACTGAAATGAACACTTCCAAACTGTGCTAGCTAGGATATGTTTGAAATGCACAGAACTCCCATTCAGCAAGAGTGTAATTAGAATCTCATTAAAAAGGCAGTATACTCCCCAAATTCTTTTATAGGAAAACTAAAGGTCTGATGATTAAACACACAAGCACACACACATCTTCACCATCCCACCTAGCTCTTACACTGTGTTTTTCAAACTACCACCACAAAAAAAGAAAAATCTGCAAATTCAAAGCATGTCAAATTTCAACCTTGAAAATAAAAAAAAAACTACATATAATGGAAAGGAAGATAAATTCTATGTAACTTTATACTTTTTAAACATCTACTTTCCAAACAACTTTTATTCTATTTAATCTTTGAAAACAAACAAAAAATCATTGGTAGTTTGATAACATTTCTCTGAAATAGGACAAAGCAATCAGAAAAGCAGCATTTCGTGTTTCAACTGTAGTTCTACCATTTCTATGTCTCTGATTAAAGTTAAAACAAGTTAAGAGTTAAAACAAGATTGGCTAGACAACGTCCTGGTCTAATACAAACTCACCTGCCTCACATTCAAAGTTTTAATTAATGTAAACAACTTCCTCCACAATTTTCAAACTGATTTTCTCACTCTTTTTACCCCTCACACTAAATTAACTACGAGGTGATTTCTCTAACTCTCATTTTTTGAGCACTTGCAAAAAGCCTGGCATAGTGCTAAGTATTGTACATACAGAATTTTATTTAAGCCTCAAAGCAGATCTCTGAGGTGGGTGGTATAAACCCCTATTACTCAAATGAAAACTGAGGTTCAGAAAGGCTCAGTAACTGTTCAAGACCATGTTCTAAGAAAGTACAAAGGCTAGGATTTTAAGCCAGGCTCATCAAATTCTCTCTCTTAAACTTGAAGTATTCTCCACTCTTCTATGCTCTACCTACTCTTCAAGATTCACCTCTTCCATCACAGAGTCAACAATGCTAATTTCTATTTAACAAAGAAGTTTTAAATACCTCACATTTCTTTACTGGCAATTTCATAATACAGATTAAATTCTCCTCATAAAAAGCAATGTAATTTATTTATTCAACAATGAAACTAAATTAATAGCTGATTTAATTAGTTAAAAGTGAATCTAAAAGGAAATTATAAAATCCTTCACTTTAATTCTAGGTTAAGGGTGCCAAAGTGGTATAAAGATAAGTATAATGGTTTGCAATCATGTTAAGGGCAACTCACTATATGTTAGGAGAGTGGACAAGTCCCCAAAAGACCCCAAGTTCCATGTTTTTCATTTTAAAAATAAAAGATTAGGGTGAAACCAACAGTGTTTAATCAGTGGGTTAATAAAATACCTCCTGTGGTCACAGCAATGTGAATATACACAACACTACTAAATTATACACTTAAAAATGGTTAAAACTAATTTTATGTCTTTTGACAGAATTAGGAAAAAAAAGATTTGCTGAATAAATGAACTTAAAAAATGCAACACCTCCCAAAAAAAACCTCCTGTGTTACAATTTGAAAATATATAACATGTTTGTCTCACTCTTATAAACGGATTCAGGCATCTGTACTGTTAAAAGACTGACTTTGATTGAAACAAATTGCATCCAATGAGCCAAAGAGCTCTTTGCACTCTAACATTCAAAGCAGAACTAGCCTGCACGCAATAGAAACAAAAATTATGAACATATCAATACTTTAAAATTAATCAGAATAAAAAGTAACTGCTTAAGTTAATTTTTGCAAAAAGATCATCACATTCATAGTTTATAACAAAAATGTAACAAAATGGACTTATTTTAAATAAAAGCCATCTAAAATGATATTCAGACCTATTCTTTTTTCCTTTTTGAAAATGCTGCAATTGCAAAGATAAGACCTAAGGTTTATAAGACCCTAGTATTCAATAAAGGGTTGCTACTGTATTACTCAATATTTGAACAGATACAATTGGTGTATCTGCCTCACATTCAACAGAAAATTGCAGTTTTAATGGGCACAGAGTTTTAAATAGGGCCTAAAAGGCATTCAGGACAGCATTCTCACTTTGCAGATGAAAAAGCAAGTGATCTTTCTAGTATACCAAATTGCAAGAATTTATATTACCAAATAATTCCATATCACTCCATACTGCTGATCAAATAAAACTGGCACGAACAGTGCAATTAATATTTTAAAACTACCAGTCAACAACATGCCTATAAAGATTTCATACCTATAGATTTTAATACACTTTCGCTTACTTTCCAAGCTGAACTCTAACCAAATTATGACTTAAAGCACTCATTACATATTCATGTATCTTTTAAAATGTTTCCAGGGGACTTCCCTGGTGGTCCAGTGGTTAAGACTCAGCTCCCACTGCAGGGGGGCAAGGGTTCGATCCCTGGTTGTGGAACTAAGATTCCACGTGCCATGTGCCCAATAAATAAGTAAACAAAGTATTTTTTGAGAAAAAAACAATAAACAAAATAAAAAATGTTTTGAGAACACTTCTTTTCCACTAACCTCTGAAAACAAGCCTGTCTACTCTAGTTACAAACACAGTTTGATACCAACACTACCATTTCTCCCTAAACAGCAAAACATCCAACTTAAAAGGTGAATATGATGAATAAAATTCTCTATTAAATGCTTACCACTTAGAAGCAAATAATGACAAAGTGATAATCGAGTATAAGAACAGCTATCTCTTATGTGACTTTATACATTGCCAAGAAAAGGATTTTCACTCATTTCAGATACAAAATCTAACATCTTATGACTTGGGTTATGTTTTTACATTTGAATACAAGTGTCTGGGGAGAGAAATTCACAGTCCTTGAGGAAAAAATAACTCCACAAGTCAGAGAGCAGAGACCATTTTGCACATCATTTCCCTCATGTGATTTCTGATTCCTAAGAGTTCTTGAATTAATTCCAAAGTATCAGCAAAATCAGAGGAGAAAATTTTGGGTTAGAAGAAATAAGTCCTTTTTAAAAATCAGGTCATAATTGAAGAGCTATCAACACGAAGATAGGATCACTAGGATAAGTTCACTGATGAGATGCCAGATTAAAATCCTACCACAACTGACCTGGTCACCAGTTAAAAATGGATAATGACAAGAAACATGTAGCCACAGTTTTGTACAAAGAAATAATACTTAGGTTTTCAGAAAACCATTCTACAGACACATGACGTAACTGAGTAAGTGGGCCACGTGAAGCCAACGAACAAGCCTGTAGTGCCAGCAAAGTTTCCAGTTTTATAAACATCAAGCCAGAAGGCAGAAAAGTGCTAGCGAGGCAGCCAAAGAAATGAGACAAATCTTAACTAAAAGATAACCTAGACCAACAGTAACAAAAAATATAAAATGCCATTAGAAGTGACTGAAAATCACTTCAACCAGCTTATACTACATGAGTATCACAAGCTTGAAAAAGCAGCTTTCTAAAACATTTGGTGTATCATTTCTATCTTTATCACTATAATTCAGCTGTTCTTTAACCATCTGACAATGGAAATCATTCTGTAATAAAAAACTTTTTTATATCCCTAGTTTCTAAAACCACAAAGTTAATGCTGAACAACATACATGCTGATAAAAGGAAATACCAGCATTCTCCCAAGAATCAGAACTGCTAAAATAACCTTAATTGACTGACAGTGCTTTCAGAGCAAACAAAAATGCGTCAATCATTATTCTTGGCAAGTAATCCCAGATTAGAGTTTTACTATAATAAAATTATGAAAAATTAAGTTCAGCAAGCAGGTATTATGAAAATTATCAATATACTTTGTTGAGCTGAAAACAGTGAATAATCCAATTCAGAGAACTGAGGTAGGGGAGTATCAAATTAGTAAAGACAGTTCCAAGGCAGTACCAAATCCAAATACTGAAGCAGCAATTTCTGGTTATCTAAGAGATTTCATGGAAATAAATTATCACCAAGGAAAAAAAAAAAAATACAAACTTTGATTACCACGTGCATTTATAGTGCACCTCGAAATCTTACCCCCTTTGTGGATTTTTTTAAGAGCATTATACCCTTAAGAAGTAGAAACCAAGCTTTTAAAACAGTTTTCACAACAAAATTTATTAGAAGAATAGTGGTTTTGAAAAGTCTAGCATCCAGTGAGAACTACCATACACAACATTACAGCTGGGAATGTTTCTCCAAAATGTCATGGTCAAATAATACAATGGAACCATTAACTCTTACACATGCACGGAAGAACTAGCGCGTCTGACATACAATGCAAAAAAAAAGGGGGGGACCACATGGATTAAAATTTTAAGTACTCATCACATACATTAAGACACAGCTTATTTTAGTCCAGTCAAAAATCAGAACTGCATTAAAAAAATTTAATGTAGTGCAATCAAACCAAAGAACTTAATTTGTGATCGTAAGTGCTCTACTACATAAACATTGATCATAGCAAGGAACAAAAAGTTCAAATCACACCGTACAAAAAAATCTGTAAATAAATATAAACTACAGTACAAGAGAAATATTAAATTATACAATTCCGTCAAACTGTAAACAGTATATTGAAATGAGGTCCATAAGAGTAAAGGGGGTTCCTGTTTTGTTGCATGACACTCAAACTTCTAGAAATCTGAAAGATGCCGTTTTCTGTATCTTCAAAGGTTTTAGATTTTATATATGGAGAATGCCTTTTAGATGTAAGATATCAAATATTAAAGCAGAGGAATAATCTGTTTTGTTAACCACAGATAGTACTGCAGAAAACAAAAGTAGTTTTAAAGAATAAAGATCTCTAGCAGACAAGTCTTAACATTAAAAGATGGAAAGGCTAAAGCTGAAATTAGAACTTCACATCAGAAACTTGTCATTGAGGGCTTCTAGGCTACAAAATATACTGACAAAATTGTCTGCTGATATATAGTCCTAGACCTCTGCTAATTTTTTGACATTTACATACTCATGTTACAACACCAACTTTGGCAGAATCACTACTAATAAACTCAGAGCACTCCTGGCCCAATGGTTCCATCACAGTGGCCAGTGCACAGAATTCTCTAAAGACATTGCATAAACTAGAATGTAGAGGTCAGACACCCAAGGACCAGTGCTTGAATTTAGTAGTAGTATGGTGAAGAAGCAAGAGCCACATTGAGGAAGAACTGCATCTGTCGTATTTTACAGAGGCAGCAAGGAATGTCCTTTAATTGTGCTGGCTATTAGTGGCATTTAAAAATATATAGTTGAACTGTGTATATGTGTGTTGCATGTGCTGGCTATACATTTATGCACGTTTTGTTTTTTTAAATACACTGTTAACAGGAACCCCCATATTATCTGCTCAGTAGTAATAACTGAATATATAGAATGCCACTATAAGAGTGTGAGGCACCGTGTGCTGGAGAGTTATATGCAGCTTTAAAATCTGTTTGGCTGAGTTATACCTGGATACCTGAACTGAGTTTTTTAAGTTGACATTCATCAAGGATGTGCTACCAGCACGTCAAAATAAAAGCAAAACAGAAAAATACAAGTCACTGTTAGGTTTAAGAATAGCATCAAAGTACCTGAATTGAGTGAGAATAGTGTGTAAACTGTCCCTGAGGGTTTTTAAACAGTGTGTACAAGTTGGATTCCTAAGAACATTAGCTTTATTTAACAGTGTGGACTGATAAAATACCAATGTCTGACAGTTTAAAGTGGAGGTTATAAAGAATTATATGCAAACACTCCAAATGTATAGTTTATACATTTCTTCTCAAAGCAGCAATAAGCTGCTGTAAAGTATACATCCCATCAGAACAAGCAACATGTGGGAGTCAGATAAAGGTTTCTATCTTAGTCTGGTTTTCTGACAGCACAGCATATCAATATCCAATGACTATATCTTTCCTAGATCAGAATGTAACTAATTTCGACTAGCAATATAGGATTAGACTTTTAATCAAACACTTTGCTATTACATACTAAAATTCCTTAAACTTACTAATGCTGGTATACTAACCTAGTTAATTATCCCCCCCTCATTTTAGAAATATACCCTTCCACAACTTAAAAACATTAAGATCCATTTTCAGTCCTCTGATGTAAAAAGCATGTCAGTGAATTAATATTAAAAATTTACACAGTAAAAAGGCTTGAATTTCAGCCAAAGATTCTAAATACTGCTCATTCCCTGAAGACTTAAAGGGAGAGAGAATCCCTACCCATTTTCCTAGTGATTTATTTTTCTAAAACTGTCTGACACAATTTTTCATTTTGGGGAATTTCCCCCTCACCTCCTCTCAAATTCCAAATTCTCAGCCTGAAATGCTTAATGAAATGGGGAAAATGAGGCAGTCACTTGGAATTGCTTGAAAGGTACAAAATGTTATTGTCTTTTTAAAAATTAAGACAAGAATTATTTGTGTAAATGTGATCTGATCCCATAGTATGTAATATGCTTTATATTTTTAAATAATCACCCTAAAACTTACAGTACCTAAGACTCTGAAGATAAATTAAGACTTTAGTGTTGTAACAGAAAAAGTGCTGAATTATCCCTTTTCTAGTACTTTAAACATTTCAGACAAGTGCTTTCCTAAGTGACAGTAAAGTTAACTATATACCCTTCCACCAAGCAGGGAAAAGTCACCTGGATTGAAAGAAAAGACTTTTAGGAGTGTAGCACCGAGTAGTCACCAAATAACAGAATGTTATTCAACTTCTTCTGAGGGGGTAAAATATTCCGGATTGAAATTCTATTTGGCGATTGTATGTTAAAAATCCCTGCTCTACTGTGTCAGTGTCCTGTGTCCAACCCTCCCGCCGCCCCCCCACCCCAGTCCCCTTACACACTATCCACTGAGAATCTAATCTCTAAAGAGATTATTTTAAAATTTATGTTTTCAGGACATACCTGAGAAAGGGTGCAATTATGCAGAACAAGGAACCCAAGACTGCACTAATACTGGTTACAGGTTCATAAATTCTTTCCCAAGACAAATCTAAAAAGTCTAAGAGGTATGGATCTTAAAATATGTCTTAACTGCTTTAGATTTTTTTGGTATGTGTGTAGGGTCATTTCCAGTGTTGAAAACACCATCTTGAACCTGCTCAGTGACAGTTCAAGATGGGGTAAAGAGTTTATTTTCATATTCAAACAGTAAAGATTAAATATTATGATTATAATATTTGCTACATCCGATAAATCTACGATTAACTAAAAGTGCTTGCTTTTCGGCTTTTGATATAGCTCTACGTGAACTGGAAACCTTAAAATTACCCCCCCAATAGTTGCAGAATTAACTCAAATTTTGTTATCTGTCAAGCCAACATTTATTTGTCTTGATTCTCACTTTTCAAATAATCTAGAAGATTTTTCTGACTATCAAATGAAGGCGGCCCAACTGTCCCATGTGCCCTATCCTGCGACTCAGTTTTAGTTAGTTATTTAGTTATAGGGCGGAATCCTTCCTTCAGCTTTACTTACTTCCCCCCACCCTACTTCCCAACTCCCTCTTCCAATCTCCTTCATAACACTTAGGGCACACAGCTACAGGGCCAATGTCTGCTTCTTTAAAAAGCAACTGCGAGTTTATTTGGGAATGAGAGACAGAGAATATGAAAAGAATTTCCTCTATTTTCCCTTCAGTCACCATGTTCACAAATCCTACTCAAGTCTCAAGGACAGAATGTATCCAGAAAAAAACTAAGACGACTTTGGAGGTCTGCATTCCTTGTACCACGATTATACTTTTTTCCTTTTCAGTAGTGCTTGAAAGCAATTAGATTAAAAAAAATCCTTATATAGCTTAATCAAGTTTCCAAATGGGCTGTTTGGTTAAAGCCATTAAGTTTGATAACACTGGCCTGACCATAGTATTAATGAAGACCTAATTATAATGGAAAGTAACAAGGAAAACAATCTTTGCTATCTTCATGAAGGTCAAAATTTAACCTATAACTTTTAATGTCTCCTATAAAAGACTAAGTAGAGCAATTCAGTCTATTGCCATATTCCATCACCAACGACAGCAACCTGAATACATAGAAAAGGGTGGGTCACATAAAAACAAACTCTGGCATTTAAACAAAGAATAATTACAAAAGAAAGATGTGTCGTTTCAAAACTAAACCTACAGAGATAACAGCTCTTAGAAAATGACACTGAGCTGTCATATCAGCTGTAACTACTCAAAATAATTTCAGGTTCTGACACTGGGCTGACTCAATAATTTGTTTTATAAAAATAACTGACTGAATCCAAGCGTCACTATTATGGGTCAATGAAATAATAAAGAGTCACAAAGGCTTAGCCAAGCCTCGCACCATGTGCTTACTTGGGGCAGGGGGAGAACACGCAGCTCACTAGCAGCTCCAAGGCTGCTACGTACTGCCTAATGATAAAAGGTAGTTATGGTATGAGCCTTTGCAGGTAGTCATTTTTAGTCTAATTTAGAGTTCTCTCCAGAAAATTCGGAACTAAACTTCTCATTGTGCCTTACTATTTTACTATCTGATCCCATATAGCTCATCTTATAAATAGCTCAGGTAAAATGCTGGGGAATGGAAATGCCAATTGATTGAGGTAATGGTTTATATAAGATAACCAGAGTTCTAAAAGCACTTCAATATTGTAAAGTAAAAGTGTACCAAATAAAGCTAATATACACTTTACACTTGTTGAGCTTGCTCACCAGAACTGAACAGTAATTAACTTCACATAAGGACCCCTATTATCACACAAAGCCTTACTCATATCCATGATCTGCTGCAGCAAAGGTTTGTCAAGCAACATCTAAACTTCAGAATAACAACAAACTTAACATTAAAAAGTATTATACACAAATATAAATTATTTTTCCTGAAAGAGAGACCTTGTCCTTCATGGTATTTGGGGAACAGAAAAAAAGTGTATAGCTCATCACAAACATAGTTCAGTCACTTGTAAGCCTTCTGAACAAGTGATAAACACATTACTGTCAAGCTTGATGACTCTGTTTCAGAAGTGAGAATGCTAATGATAAAAATACCACCTAGAAATCCTTCCACAGAATTAGTGTTTTTTGACTTTATAGTGCCATAGCTTATCTACTCTATATCTATGTTTTCTCATAAAAAATGTAGGAATTGATTTTAAATACACTCTCTCTTTCTAACATTAGTCTGAATAATATACAGTTGAAGTAATGCCATCATCTGCCTACTGGAAAATGAAAGGAGAAAAGGCTTTTGTGACAAAGATAGTTGTGAACTATACCTTCCCATACCATAAAAATGGTCAACTGTTGTTTGGGCCATGCAAAACTCTGATTAGCAGAAATTAAGCATGCGAATGGACCAATCGCTATTACACATTTATGAGGATGTCCCCAAACTAGAATATCTACACTGAAAGTGCCAATACAGAATAGTGGCAAATCAAGAGGGAAATCAAATATTACGGGATCACTGCGGCACCAAGACTGAGAGCCAGCCATGTGACGAGCCACATCCAAGGAACACGTGGTATAATGGAACTCTGAACACAAAATTTAACATTAAAAGTGCACCTGAATATTACAAACTAACTTTACAAAACCTACAATAAGGTAAAATATATATCTTTTGAAATATTCAGCAGCTTTCTGTATTTTTTTTAAAGTTTTTTTTTTTGAGAGGCTCATGAAATTTAAAAGGGACCACTATCTAATTTCAACCATGCTTCACAAAACAATAATGGCTATTTTATATTGCAGTTACCAATGTAATGCAATTAGTGCTTTAAAATAATCTACACTCAAAAGGAAAAAGAGAGAGAGACCAACCGACCTTTGGAGGAAATATGCTTATTCAAAAGCTTCTTGGAAAAGAAAATTTACCTGAATATCAAGTCATGACTGATCTCAAGTGTAATGTTTAAAAGCTTCACAGACATGAATATTACAATCTTCAGGTCTCAGGACTTTTAATCTGAGAAAGTTTAGAGTTTGGTTTGTTTTTTAAATTCACTTTCTAACCAAAACAAATAATAGAAGTACTCAAATTTTCACTATTTACAACTCTCAGCCTACAATCTGAAATGACACAATACAAGTTCTCTTATTTAAACTGCAGCATTAAAGGGTAGGCACACCATTCTTCTGCTGCTCGATTGTCATCCACTGAAACACACATAGAAAATATTTATGTTAGTAAAATGATCACTCCATTACACTACAATGACAAAATTTACATAACTCAACTCATACGTCACTTTAGAGACTACCACATGGGATTAAAACCTCTCTGAACAGTAAAACTCTACAAAAGTTGAACTTTTAGGGCCAGATTTTTTAATGGGCCTTATTGATGCCTTTCTGAGGGGATTAAAAAGAAGCACAAATTAATTGCTCAAAGGACCTTTCTGCAGCAATGCTGGGCTATAGAATGCCCCTAAACATCATGCAAAAAGGCACCATGGTTACAATTAATTGTGTGTGACAAATCGAGTGTGGAACAAAGGAGGCGTTCCTTCATAAGCTTAGTCCTTTGCTTTTAGCAAAACTTCTACTACTTCCTTCAACTGCAGATGAAAACCATATATTTCATTAAGTATTTTTATTGCAACTTCTAGCTAGGCTAGAAAATACTGCAGAGTCATACACTGCTCTGAACCCAAACTGCTTTTTCTGCTGAGAAGACTAGCAAACTAAGAGGAAACAGGCTCAGTCATCCACCGATCAAACTGCTACACATAATAACCAAACCAAAAGAGGAACCCAAGCCCAGGCTATGCCAAGAATGTGTGTATTTTAGTAACAGCAATGGTGTGCCTAACCTTTGAACACAAAGGGTGCCAAGGAAAAACTATCGTTAACCTAATTAACTGCTCCAAAGTTTCCAGGCAAGAATTTACGCCTTGGGAATGTCTGGACCTACTCCTCAAACTGTTAGTATCCATCAGAAATCATTAACCTCAACTTAACGCTCCCAGTTTGATTTTATTTCACCAAAAAAAATCCAATGACTTTTTGGGGTTTGTTTTTGGTTAAGCATTTAGAAGGGCCTGATCACCTTTTTCAGTAGGTAAGAATATAGGGTCATGTATGGTAGATTTTGTTTTGAAGAAAGAGTAATTTCAATTTGGTCATGATGCAAAATTAAATTTCATGGGCTTTATTTACCTGTTATTCTTGCAGAAGAAACTGTAGAAAATAAATGTCACAAGCCTTATCAGTGTGACTTTAAAAGCCCATCTCAAAAAAAAAAGCTTAGACGTTCTTTAAGGAGTGCTTATACAGAACATAATCTGAAAGGTCCTGTGCTAACGGTGTGCTAAACAACCATAAAAATTGGCTAAATAGCAGAAAAGTTGAGAAAGGGATAGTATGTAGGATGCCAAAAAAAAGTTCAAAACAACAAATTAAATTAAAAACTAAAAATCCCTGCCCACCTTGTACTAGTATTTGAATTAGTTAAAAAAGAATTGCTAAGGAGCTTGATTTCTGATTGAATTATTGTTAGAAGTGAAAGCAACCTAAATCACATTAGGTTACCTTGGGTTTGTGTTTTTTTTCTCTCACCACAAACACAGATTCTTCACTTGTGTGGATATTTGAGCAGATTACTGAGGCTGTAAAATCTAGATACCACTTTTGCATTATTATAATTACTCACACACATTTCCCCCCTATTTCTCCCATCCCCCCAACAAACAGATCTTAAAAATTTTAAAATAGTTGCTGCAACTGACATTCAGTCGTTAGTTAGCACATGATCAAATCTGTAAAAAGATTTAAGAATACAAAGAAACTTAGTTTGCTAAAATGAGGCATCCTCTATTGTTTTATGTACTGTACCCTGACTGCTCCTGAGTAAGAAGGGAGCTCGTCCTCCATGAGATAAGGCTATATCCTCACTTGTTGGGTGAGACCAAATCCTACCCTTAGAAAACCCCAACTGAAATCACAGCAAAGGTAGTGTTACACCGTAATTGACCGAAGCGCTTCTGAAGGCAGTGTGTGCACACTTTCCACCTCCTTCCCCTCTGGGTGAGCACTAAACAGACTGCTAATTTGTTAAGTAAACTTAACAGTGAGAAGGGAAACCATAAAAATGTTAATTGATCCAAAGAATTATTTATCATTGAACAGTCAAATTTCTTAAATTCAAAGGTTCATTGTCCTTAGTTTCTTTAGTTTAACCCTTACATTAGTTGAATCTCTGAAGAAAAAAATGTGAATAATTTTATAAGATGGCTTTCCAATTTGCAGTGATAAAGCTCCCAAAACGACAGGTGGTTTCTAAAAGGGGGCTTTTTTCTTTTCTTTTTAAATAAAGGCAAATATAACTTAAGGAAAAAAAAGAAAGAAAAGCATGCAGGCTCTACAGGCAAGGAGTCCACTTCCATGTATCTGTTCTCTGTGAGGTAACTCAATTCTCTTTTGTAGAGAAACATGCAAAAAGGCCAAACAATATCTCGAGCCATACTGCACATGAAAAATTTAAAATATGCAACATTCAGAATGCACCCTTCATCTCTGTACACACAGGTCAATGCAAAGTCTGCAAAGAAACAAGTGTCACAGAAATGAAGTTAGGCGCAGCCACGACAGCTGAACCACGCAGCAGTGCTCACCCAGTGTGTACAGTAATTGGCACTCTACAGTATTCCTACTCATTTTTTGATTCATTTGCACTTTGTGCTGCCTCTCCCTGGGGATCTAATTCAATCTTTACAGAAACATCTGGCCCCTCCGACCTCATTAACTTCATCTTTTTCTTTGGAGGGTTTTTCAAAGTGCCCAGCCTCTCCTTTACTTTGTACTCCAGTGTACTGTGGGGAATCCCATAAATACTCTGAGCTTTGGAAACACTCATTTTTCCACTCATAACCACTGAGATCGCTTCCTCCAGTATCTCACTGTTGTACTGTCTGTAACGCCCTCTTTTCTTCCGAGGCTGCTTGGAGCCAGGATCTCCTTCTTGATCCGATGTGGGATATGGCTGTCCAGAGGTAGACTGCTCAGCATCTGAGCCCCAAGAATCGGGTCCAGCATCTAACATGCTTTTTCTATTTTGTTTTGGAAGAATAGCCCTTAATTTCTTACTAAGCGCGCTCTCCGTTTGTGAACCCATTACCAAAGAGCTATAGCTGTACTGATCACCAGTGCGAGATTCCCAAGAAAGATCCATTCCTCGAACTTGTGGTATCTTTAAATCTACAGGAGATGAATGGCTCACATCCTTTTTCCCATCTTGTTTTGCTTGAAGTGCCATTTTTGGAAAGGCAGAGTTTTCTGCAAGAAAAGGAAGGTCACTGATGTTGTTGAGTGCACCATTTCCCCTGAACTTCATACGGCTGAGGTTGAACTCATAATGTGGTTTTGCCCAAGAGGCTTCCCTGGATAATATTAAGTGCTGTCCATGATTCTGTAATCCAGACGGCCCAAGGCTGGCAGCTGTGGACAATTGGTTTCTGCTCAGTAGTTCTTCACTAATCTGCAGGGATCGAGCCAGTGGAACTTTGAGTGATGTGGAGTGTCCAAAACCTTCCCTGGTTCCATCCTGTAAGCTTCTTGGAGGTACCCCATCACCACTCCGAAGTCCGTCTGGGCGGTACTGGCTGGGTCTCCCAGGTCGCCTAATTGGATGGAAGGAAACTGATGTGAGCAGGACTTGCACAGGTAGGGAGGGATGGGTGAGGGGACCACTCCTTTATTAGAACGCCTTGCTTGGGTAACATCACTTTGTGTTATTTATTTATTTTCTCTAAAATTAAAAAAAAAAAATGGTCTCAGCAGTTAGTTTTAAACTTGTTCACAAAAAACAAAAACAAAAGCAAAAAACAAAAAAAGAAAAAGAAAAAAAACCAGGAGCTTTTGGGCAAAGAAAAATTAAACCTGTCAGCTAGTCTCTGGTTGGGTTCACAAATATTCGGAGAAAAAGTTTCGCGCAACTGTCTGAAAATAGCACCTTAATTACTAATTACAAAGTAATCATCAAGTCTCCATACTACAAAGAATTGTGTTACCAACGTGACGTTACCACTAAACAAGTACAGTAATAAAAGAGTAAGCCAAATTATTTATTTTAATGCAACATATTCAACATTCATGACAATCAGCTATAAAATGAACAATTTACATTGGTGGAACCCACAGATAACTGCTCATTTATTCCCACAAACAAGTTGATGTTCTTATCAAAAATCAGGCAACTCCAAATGACATTTCTTATTTTGCTTGGGAAAAAAAAAATGGCTACCAGCCCCACGGTAGGGGGGGAACCCCAAACCAAGGCAATGAAATTTTTACCCATCAAATTATAACTTACCACATTTCTTCATTTAAAACACTATTTGTTGCAGATACACAAATACCACTCAGTTTTCCATTTGAAATAATCCAAGCTTTAAAGAAATTGCCCTTTATTTTCCCAAAAACTTTGTTCCTTAAGTTCTATTCAAAGTAATTATTGTCAGAGTTATAGAAACAATTTTTTAGCATTTTCTTTAGTTGAAGGAAACCTTCTTCTTAAAATACCAAGCATTGATCTTGAAATTTTAAGTGGGATACTTTCAAATAATGCTTTAAAAAAATCAACAACTGACATAAAGTTAATTCATAAGGTTTTCATTTTTACAGTAGAGAAGGATTTATCAGTGATAAAACTGGTAACTGCTAAAGCATGCCCAAGGGGAATAATTACATTAACTAGGCACAAAAGCAGAACTTTGCAGAAATAATGGTAAATCAGCTATGTTTTCCGAAAGTCTACAGGGACTCTGCTGTCACCAGTAAATAATATAATATGGATGACAATTCAACTAAAAGGTGGGTAGTACTGTTTGGTGCTTTCGTCTTCCAGAAAACTCTACCACAATGAGTGCATTTGCTTTCCATTCAGAGGGACAAACACAGCAATTTCAACCATACAGTACACAGATCTGGTGGCCAAGTTTAAAGAAAATCTTATACAAGGGATGTATTTATGCAAACAGCACTTAGGCTTCTACACGTGTCCTTGTTTACACAACTCAAGCTTTTTGATACATAAATGGAACCAAATGATTTGGGACCATGATGACTTATATATATAGTATGAACTATAGTGAAAAAAGGGCTTAAGAAAAAAAATGATTAGTAAACTATGCAAAATGAATTAAATTACTGTTACTTTTAGACTGAATAAAGGAGGAGAGAAAAAGGAAGATGATGGAATTTTAGAGAAAATAAAGGGAGCATTTTAGAAGTCAGTAAAGGAATCCTTCGATTTGAAGGTAATTAAGAGTAAGCTGGAGAAGGTTAGTCCATTTAGTGCCTACTTACTCCTTTGATATCTAAGTATCTTCCCCATGTTGACATTCTAAGAGTTAAATAAACCTAAATAATTAACTATGTTTCATATCTAGATGAAGCTCATTTTTGGTCACAACACAGTTTTATGAAATGCCGTCCCAATATGGCATCTAAGCATCTTAATATATGACTTTTAAAAATGGCTACTATGTACACATACAGAGAGAATTAGATAATTCTTACACTATAAAATTGGGTGGTTAGAAAATCCTCTTTAGTCTGGTAATAGTTCTCAAAACTGATCATGTAATAATGTCTTGGAAGCTTAAGATGGTTATCTATCAACACCGACAACCAGTCTTATCTAATCAAAAACAAAAAATACACACAATTATTTTCTGAACTGCCACACAAGAGTTAAAATTGCAGTTCAAATCAATAAACCAAACCAAACCAAACCAAGCAAGGAAAAAACGAATAGCCCCTATACTCCGTTAGCAACACCAAGTTAAAGACTGGAACCCAACTTTCATTCAACAACTTCAGCATACAAAACACTGCCTTTACATGTGAACTCTGGAATTATTTAGGTTGGGTTCATATTCCTCAACACTCAACAACAAAAAACCCAAAGACATTCTTGCCATATTCCTAATTATTTATTATTTGTACTAAACGGGCAAAATTGACTATACTTGCCAATTCTAGATTTCATAGATTGTGCCTTTACTTGATTGACAGACTAAAAGTAATTTTACTAACGGTCCACCTGTAAGTGTTAGTCGCTTAGTTGTGTCCGACTCTTTGTGACCCCATGGACTGTAACCCACCATAGGAGTGTTACTCTAATGGACTGTTTTAAAACATACAAGGGAGACTGGCATCAATCTTTGATAAACTGTCCCCTGTAAAACTGTGGAAGGCCACAAATATTTTCCCTTACCCGTTCCCTTGAGTACTGGAGCAGCCTGGAGAATGGCTCAGGGAAGTGCTGCCAGCACACGGACTTTTCTTAGTGGACAGATCAAGTACACCGTCTGCAGAGACACAAAGAAACACCTGAGAATATTAAAAACTGGGAGCAAGGTGAACTGAATAGGCTAAAAGTGTCAAAGCAGTAGGCTTACTCAACTAAACAGATAAAACTAGCCGTACGTTTTCAGTTACAAAACCAATTCATTAATAGAATCAGGATATTTTTTCTTCCAAAGAGACATAAGTTTATCAAAGTCTGTTGTGTCTACCATCTCCAAGAGTTAAACATTTTATTAATAGGACAAAAGAAAAGTTAAAGCATAACACTAAAGATGTTAAGATACAGTGAGATATTAGAAACAGCAGTTTACATCATATGAGGCTCTGTGATGGAACTATGAGATGTCATTTTTTTTAATTACCTTGATCTAAGTATATAAGATTAATGAGATAATGTCATACAAATTATAAAACCAAATTTCTCAAGAGCTAAGGCTACCTGAAGTATCAGGGGTACATAAAAGTTAGATTTAGAAAAAATTTAAATGCAAAACTCATTTTAAAAACAAATTTATATGGTTATAGTAAACATATATACTGTATAAGATAATATGTAAGATGAATCAGTTGTTAACTGTTTATAATTTGCATATATCCAAATTACTATTTGGACATATCTGCAAAAGTCTGTATATTTGGATTCAAACTTTCAGGGAAAATCAGCAGAGATTCAAAATTTACTTGCTCATATTTACAAAGGCAAGGTTTTTCAATTAATAAGCTACTATAAATTGATGGCAAAGTTTAAGGAAAGAAAGAAGAATGACACGGCCTTGATACTGATGGGAGCCTTGGGGGAATAATCATTTCTTTCTTTTACTATAAAAATCACAAATTCATGTTATTAGAACATAAAATAGAAAACTTTAACTCTATCCAAAAGCCATTTTTCCCCCTGTAGACATGTCTAGAAAAGAAAACTCATAGTCTGAATAACTTTTAAAGCTGCTGTTCTGTTCGAAATTGGAACACTCAATGCCTCTGATTTTCAGTTGGTAGGCAGAGAGGCCTGCTATCTGGTTATATTAAAGACCACGCCAATACAGAACCCTCTTGGGACTTCTGTCCGAGGACACTGTAACTCCCTATTTCAGGTAGTTAGAAATAAATATGCAACTCAGTTTATAAACTAAAAAAGCCCTCAACTCATACAAAGTAAGGACACTGTGTTGTCTCTTAGAGCCACTAATATTTCTAAAAACATAACTGAAATCTTGTAGAACCAAGTATTCCATTAGAGATCTAATCCAATTAGATTCCTAACAAGAAAATGCACTGCTTCAAAGACAGTATTATTTTCACAGTCTAATCATATTATAGGTAACATACTTCAAATCTATCACTGAAAAATTGTGATTTAAGTTGAAAATACATTAAAATTTGTTAGGAAAAATAATTTTAGAAATGTTTCATTTGAAGTTGATATACTATAATCCTATCATCTAGCTCGAATTTCTCTTGCTGTCAACACAACATACCTTTCAAGTATAACACTTGCCATAAGAAGTTAAATTAGACTAATGTGTATCTTTGCATGTTAATCTCCATTATTAATATTTTAGACACAACCTCTATGCCATCATTCTCCTATTATAAACCCGAAGTTTGAAATGCAACCTTTAGAGCAAATAGACTGTTAATGAAAACTACCAATCTGTGGTAAAGAAAACAATTCTCTATAAAACGGAAAAGAATAACTTTATAAACAACATGGTAACCAAAGGAGGTCTAGAAGGTCTCCTGCTGGGAAATCTTAAGAGATTTTGACTGCTGTTCACTCACAGAAAGAGAAAGAAGGCAAAGGAAAGCTATTCAAAAAAATATTCTTTAAGAAGCAACTAAAGCCAGCCCATTAAATGTCATTACTTCATAAATTACTTAAAATGAGCAAAATAAAGTTCTTTCAAAGAGATTCCTACATGAATTAAACTTACTTTTCAAAATAAATCTATTTCTCACCAATAAATTCACACTTTTATGAGACTTCTATGGCAATAAAATCTCAGTAATACAGATATCACTAATCTATAACTTGTAGCGGTTCAAATAGTGGCCAAATTGAAATGATTACTTCATCTTTGTGAAATTAAAGGTAAAATGAGATCACAAAGCAACAAAGATATAATATACTTAAGAGAGTACCTTTTCAAAGACTCAAGAAATAGCTGCTCTGCAAAACTGATACCCTCTCAATCTCTTAACTTAATTAGCACCCTCACCAATAGACACCTTTTGAAAATATTCTAACTAGTTCATAATACAGTGTATGTATGTGTATTTATAAAATGCTGAATATATTTTAACAACCCAAGTGTTTCCACTATCTTCTCAATATTTCTAATCCCCTGAGTTTTTTAAAAATGCAAGTAATATATATTTTTGCCTCATGATCTCACATGCAGAATGTAACTCCTACCTAACAAGATGTATTTATTTCTCAGGTAGGTGCTAATCCTAAACATTGATGGGAAGGGGGGGGAAGTTAATTTTTCAAAAGGATTTTAAAAACAATGGATATGACAATGCTTTGGAAAGTATGCAATACTCATATAAATATCAAGTAACAATATAAGCACTTAACTTTCCCAGGTGGTACATCAATCATGACTATGAACTACTGATGGGTAAGGTAGCCAATTTATACTTCTTCTCTATCACTGCAGAGTCCAGAATAATTTAAAAATCACATTAGTGATGCCCTACATGCCAATACCATTTTTTCTCCCCAAACTAAAAGTATTCTATTGGACAGAGGAGATCTTGACATCAAACCATACCTTGTTCGCTAGGTTCTGACTGAGACTTTCTGACAGTAAGGTCCAGAGGTGAGTCTTGGTCAGCCATGAGAAGTTTGCTGAGCACAGGGTTCTGAGCAGTTGCAGCCGTGGGAGAGGTGGTGACTGGAGATGCTTTCGGCAGGCTTTGGTTCTTTGTGCTATTGGGCTGGCTGGGGTCCTGAGTAGAGCTATTTTTTGAGGTATATTCAGCAGCAAATTGTTGGATCATTCGCTGCATGATCTCACGGGCCACTAGGGGAATATTGGGGTCGGAGACCCAGGGACTGTCTGTAAACAAAGATTTATTTACTTTTAAAGTGGGACAATGTACTAAAAAGAGACAGCTTTCAAGCAAACAAAATTTCATTTTATTTTTCTTTCTTAAAATGCAATATCCTAAAAATAGTATTCCCTCTTAGAGCTATATTTTTAATCTGCAGGCTTATAAAAGTTGATTTTTAAAAATAAAATTTTAATAAAATTATTTCTACATACCACCCCCACCCCCGAATATGAAGTCAAATAAAGGGATAACAAATAGTATATCATATGGGTAAGAATCACTTACCTGATATAGAAATCCCCAAACCCCTTTTCAATGAAATTACTCCCTTCTTTACCACCTATGGATCACATCTGGTTTCCCCTAGATCCTTCAACCATTATCTTCCTATATTACTGAAGAATGAACACTTTCTGCTTAAAGACTGCAGGCATATCAACATTATAAAAGGAGGTACTTAAGATTCATGATAGGCCAGGGCAACAGATGTCACATTTTAATACTCATCACAACCACTTTGAGGGTTTGTAAAAAGAGATTGCTGGGTCATTTCTCCAGAGTTACTGATTTAGCAGTTCTAGAGTAAGCTCAGGAATTGGTGTTTCTAACAAGTTTCTAGATGCTGCTGGCCTGGGGACTACACTTCTAGAATCTCTAGGCTAGGAGTTTAAATGCCAAACCTCAAAATTTTAAGACCAACTTACTTTCGATAAGTTCTTTATGCTCTACCAACCACTGAACACAGTAGAAGAGGAAGTAATAAACATCTAAGTTATCAATTTCTAATCAATGTTAATTTTAAAATAAAGACCATATGAATTCACCAACTTATAAAACCCTCAGGACTGGAAGGGACCCTGAAAGTAAAATAAAAGGGAAAACATTTTGCATAAATATATTATCATCACGTCTCTGTCATTAACACACTATCAGGGAGATTAAACGTTGTTTGAGAAAAGCAGAGATAATGTTTGTTTACTCCTGTACTCTCAGCACCTGATCTTGGTATAAAGTATGCATTTGTATTTAGTTGACTAATGAATGGATCACTATCAAATCAGTCAACAAACAGTTCTTAAAAAAAAAAGCAACAAATGAGATAAATGTGATCTAAAGAGTAAATGGCATGTTCAATTTTGTACAGATGGCTAGTGATAGACCCTTGATTAAAACATTCCACCCATATTTTATACTTCCTTCCTACACTTCCTAGGCTTTAGAAGATGGGTCTCAGAAAACCTGAGTTTCCTTACTCTTTTAAAGATTAACCACAGAAGGTCAGTTACTTTACCCATAGTTATTTTGGAGCTATAAGAAACCTTGATTAGTCAGAAAAACTGACTAATTGCTATTAATTTATCACTAAAATCTAAAAACCAAACACATCATTCAAATCAAACAGGACTCCCAAGAACAAATTTTTTTCCTGAAGGAGGACAATATTCAATATCAGAAGATAGTCATATCCTAAAGTCAGAATATTTAATTCTCTGGAGTTTAATAAGGTTTGTTCTATCAATAATAACATTTCTGTTCTACTATAAAGTATTTTCAATCTTAAGTTTCCTCTCTATAAAAGAGACTATGGGTATGCTAGATGGTTAAAGAATAAACGTATTCAACTAGGTAATTAAGTTCAGAAGTTATTACAATCACTGACAGGGGTTCCTTAAATGGTTTAATGACATTTTAGCCATGTATTGCTTTGTTCAACCTCTCTTCTCTGGGTTTTCTTATTAGGATTTCTTATTAAGTAGAGAGTCATTTAACTTTTTTTCTTTCCATATCATAAAATCCTCTGAATGTATATAATTTTAAGTTTTAAGATGTTACTGTATCTTTTTATCATCTGAAAAGCTGGAAAATAAAAGAAAGCTTCCAAACAGGAAGCAAAATGAATTTATGAGATATTTCTGTGTTTAACTAGATTAATAAATATTAAAGAGACTTGCAAAGAGTCAAAGATTTTAGGATAAAAACCATAAATAGCTACTTTTGATCTTTAAATGTCTGCAGCATATTTTGCCCCTCTGTTGAAGAACTACTATATTCATGAAACAGTTCGTGTTTATGATCAAAGATCATTTCCTGCTATGTCTCTTGAAAATTTCTTGAAGCATTTCATTCTTTAATTTACTTAAAACACAACATCTATAAACCTAGCCATCCTCAGGGAAACATGCACAACTGAGTCAAATAAAAACAACGTATCAGGTCAAAGTTAAAACTACAGAAAACACTGAATGCTACATCATAGCCACCTGTTATGTTTTTAAAATGCAAATCTAACTTTTAGGAAAGTGTCAAATTTTGAGAGACAAGTGACAAAGCCAGATGAAAAGAAATGATTATGACAGCTGTACCATCCTTAAATTGGAATTTATTACATAGAGTCCATACCACAAAAACCTACTTTTATTTGCAACTAATGTTCCTACCTAGCTACAGATAACCTGTTCATACTCAATTATTCAAACAATTTGTAATACTCTGGAAACAAATGACTAAATCCAAATATCTTATTTATTAAAAACAAAATATTCTCAGATTAAATTGCCTGTTACATCTCTGGAACATTTTTTGATATCAATTTGAAGCCTACTAATGCCCATCTTTAGACACACCCAAGAGGATTAATAAAAAATCTAAAAGTAACAATATTAGCACATAAAGGGGAAACTTCCAACTGCAAAGCAGTATTTTTTTCTAAGCATCATATGCCAGTATACAGACAAATATACAAACAATTCTACAATTTCAGAGGATTCTCATCTCTTAAGACCTATTCCAAGGTAAGAATTTCTCCTCTAAAGGGTATGTACCCCTAAATTTAATTTTTGGATAAAAACACTTACAAGAACTTTAACCTACATTATTCCTATACAACAAAGAGATGGGACTAGTAGAGAAGCAGGCTAGAAATCTCTTCAAGAATCTGCTTGTGATTAACCTCACTAACTCCCCCTAAGCAGAGTGGATTAAAAGTGGTTGGTTCCTCCATGTAAATTAGGAAGAGGAGTTCCTCTTTTCAGTTAATGACATTTCCTACAAGCATTAGACCCATGACCCAGTGCACTTCCTAAAGGAGAGGAACAGCAGAGAAGCTGGAAAGATATTTTATTTAGTTAAATAAACTCACAACTGATCTATCAGTCATTTATACTTTAAATGTGAGTTACTTTAATAAAACACTCAAATGTTCATAAAACTAACGTTTTGAACACAACTTTGGAATCAGGGTATTTTATGGAAATGAAATGGTGAGCACGGAGGCCTTTGGTTGGGAGCTTGAGGTCAGAGGGTACTAGAGGATATTAAAGGAAGTGAGGATGTAGTAAAAGATTTAATTTTATCTGGAGATCTGATGGAAAAAGAAGGGAAAAAAGTGCCTCTGAAAAACAAAACCCTTCTGTACTCCTTAATTTCGTATGTTGCTTTACTTCATACTCCCTTTTGAAAATATCAATCACATTAAACAGAAGCTCAGCTAGTCTCCAAGTGTATGTAACCAACCCGTTGGAATCTGCACTTATCAGACTTATAACCAGTGTATAGACAAACATTACTCCTCAAATTCTGGAAGAGAGAAGGCCACTTTTAAAGGAATGAGAGGTGTAAACCAGAGCACATGGAGAAATATTAAAGAAAATGGAATAATTGAGTCTGCTGAAGATTAAATAAAAAAAACTTTCAAGCCTATCATAGTAATCACCATTGTGGAACTAGAGAGATGGCATAAATAAGGAAAACAAATTCATCTAGAAAGAATTTCTTTCTTTAATTTTAGTACTTAAAATTTTTAGTAAAACAAGGCTGTATCAAGGAGAAAAAAAAGTTTGCAGATCTAATTTTAAGATAAAACTTTTTCCTCCAAATGAAATTTCAATGAGGAATTATTAAAATTCTATACAGTTTTATGGTTATCAGTGACTAAAATAGTGACTTCATTTTTTTTTTTTTTTGGCCATATTGTGAGCTTGTGGGATTCTTAGTTCTCTGACTAGGGAATGAACCTGGGCCACGGCAATGGAAGCCTGGAATCCTAACCACTAGACTATCAAGGAACTCCCAACAGTGACTGCTTAGGTAAGAAAATTTGTCTAACAAAATACAGAACTACTAAGACCTTACAATTTTCACACATTCATAATAATTTTAAGAATTATTTAACTACTAAATCTTACACGGTACCATCACTGCATAGCAAAAAGGAGGGAGAGGGCTGCATCACCCATTCCAATTTACCCTTGACCAAAGGAATATAGAAAATTATAAAGTATACTATCAATAAAGAAAAATGTGTTTAAATTAAACTCTTTTAAAAACTGACATTGAAATTAAGGAGACTAAAATAAGACAAGCAGATACTAAATGTCATTCTTCACTGGAACCAACCTTTTCTACAAAAGACTGCATTGAGGAACTCTTCTGCTTGTCTCTCGAATCGAATGATTTTTGCTTGCTCTTGTTTAAGCAGAGCTTCTTGCCCAGCTCCCGAAGCTGGCTCATCCAGACCGACTAAGTGTCCCTGCAAAAATATTTGATGAAATGTTTGCACAAAAATCCTTCCCCATTCAATATCAAAAGCAGAGATCCAAAATCAAACACAAATGTTAATAACAGATAAATCAGTTTAATACAATTAAAATATTTTAGAACTTCAAGTCAGGATAGTATTTATCGCCACAAAAGTATAAAAGCAAAATGAATATAAAAGATTATTTGGGGTGTTTTTTGAGTATGAATTTTGCTTAAATTTATAGGTTAACTCCAATTAAACTATAATTAAAAAAGAGAAAATTTCTTTGAGCATTCACATACATCGGTTCTTGTTATATTTTAGCAACAGTTTACAGACAACCCAACTCACACGAAAAGGTATCTTAAACACCAAATCTCATTTGAGAATCATGTTCGCCCTACCAGTATAACGGGTTTTCTCCAGACACAAAACATTTTTTTAAGGGCCATTAGGACAGAAACTCAAAAATAAAGTACTTGACTTAATAATTCTGTCCCTAGAGTACTATTTTACAAATGGTAGCTTTCAAATCGTTAGTGGGCTGTGAAATTAATGGGTCAAAACTAGCACTAGGAAAAAAAATTGAATGCATTGTATTATAAGAGTTAAATACTTCGCTATCTTAAGGGTAAACATTTCAACATTATATATATGTATATATATGCTTGAATATGTTTGTAATATAAAAATGTGGGTCCTGATCAAAGTTTCAAAATGCCATTCTAGATGACTCTCAGAATATGCTCTCAGATGGCAGAACTGGTCTAGGCTGACAGTGCTTTGCACTTACTTCCACCTTTGCAGTTAATAAATAAATAGTAAATTATGATGACAGAAAAACAGTATAAAGAAAAACAAAGTACATATTTTGAGTTCAAGTGCCTATAATTTACTTCACTGCAATGCATCAACACATGCACTTAGTTGTATCATGAAAAACTTTAAAGTGCTCTAAATACTAAAAGAAAATGTGACATACCTTGGCACAATGAAAAGGAAGTAAACGTTCAAGGCACACTACAATTCACAAGTGATTTCCTCAAAAATTTTAAACACACCCAATGATATATGCCATCTACTTTCCATGATTTCCCCGTGACTCAACTGTGTCAACAGTCCAATTCAAAATATGTTTTTTGGAAGGACATTATACATCGTAAGCAAATAGTTCACTATGAAGAACTCTCCTGCACACTCAAACTAAAACAATGATTCCTTAACATTTTCCGTAAGACACTGTATGTTTGCCATATTAGTTTAAAATTTCTTAAAATATTTTAAGTGTTACAAATCATTATAAAAACCTTTATTACAGTTCTCTTTGCCAACATTCTCTTCTATGGATGAAGGAAATTATTAAGACAGTAACTTTTAGAAATGAATCACAATCTAATTTTGATACAAATTTAACATTTAAAATGTATCAAGAACAGGTATTAGAGAGTTTGATAAAATCCTTATTTGCATTATTACACTTCAATGCCATTCACTGTTTATTGATTTTTAAAAATCAGACATTACATGGCATAACTATTTAAGTGTCCTTAGCCCTATATTTAGTCAGTAAAGTTGACTTTGAACAGAATTATCTACACTTTATGTTTAACGTAGCATTCAGGCTACTTTCTACCTAAATCAACACAGAGCAACTAATCTAGCATTCAGTAAGGCAACAGCTACATGTCCTTTCTTGAATCAAACATTTACAAATTTTATCAATTTGTACTCTGAAATATACTTTTTAGTTGGTTCATAATAATTGCAGTCATGTCTATTCATTTTGTTTTGTAAATAGTTTCATGGTTTGTAATTCACACACCATACAATTCACTCATTTAAAGTAAAATCCAATGTTTTAGTATATCCATAGAAATGCAGAACCATCACCATAATCTAACTTTAGAACATTTTTATACCCCCAAAGGAATCCCTATATCCAGTAAGAGTCACTCCCCATTTTCCCAACCTTAGTCAACCACTATATTATTTTCTATAAGACTTATCTGTTCTGGAAATTTCACACAATTAGACAATATTTGGGTTTTGGTGACTGACTTCTTTTTCCTAGAATAATGTTTTCAAGGTTCATTCAAGTTGTAGCAGGTATCAATATCTACTTCCTTTTACTGCCAAATAACATTCCACTGTAAGGTTAAACATTTTAACCATTCATCAGCTGATGAACTTTTATGTTGTTTCTACTTTTTGCCTACTGTGATATGAATAATGCTGCTTTTAATATCTGTGTACAAATTTTGTGTGGATATATATTTTAATTTCTCTTGGTAGGAGTGGAATTTCTGGATCACATGGTAACTATCAGGAAGTGTCAAACCATGTTCTGAAGTTGTGCACCACTTGACATTTCTAACAGTAATGAGGGTTTCCACTCCACATACTCATGGATATTTGTAATTTTTTGATTACACACATCCTAATACGTAACAAGTGATATCTCATGATTTAGACTTGCATTTATTTTCCTAATGACTATCGGTGTTAAACATCTTTTTGTTTGCTTGAATATGAAAGTGATAGTCACTTACTCGTCTCCGACTCTATGTGACTCCCAGAAGCCTCCCACCAGGCTTCAGTCTATGGAATTCTCCAGGCAAGAATACTGGAGTGCATTGCCACACCCTCTCCGAGGGATGTTCCCCATCCGGGGATGGAACCTGGGTCTCCGGCACTGCAGGTGGACTCTTTACTATCTGATGCACCAGGGAAGCCCACTGGCCATTCAAGTATCTCCTTCAGAGAAATATATACTCATACAGTTTGCTTGGTTTTCAATTGGGCTGTTTATCTTTTGGGGTTTCTCTGGTGGCTCAGGGGTAAAGAATCTGCCTGCAATGTAAAAGACACAGGTCTGTGGGTTTGATCCTTGGATCAGGAAGATCCCCTGGAGAAGGAAATGGCAACCCACTCCAGTATTCTTGCCTGGGAAATGCCATGGACAGAGGAGCCTGGAGGGTTACAGTCCACGGGATTGCAAAGAGTTGGACGTGACTTAGCAACTAAACCACCACCACATTTATCTTTTTATTGCTGAGCTGTAAGAATTCTTGATATTCTGGATACAAGTTCATTATCAGATACGTAATTTGCAAATATTTTCTCCCATCCGTGCACCTTCCTGACACTTCACTGATACTATTTTAGCAGTACAAAACTTTTTTAATTTTAATGAATCCCAATTTGTCTTCTTTCTTTTTGGCTATTTGTGCTTTTGCTATTGTATCTAAAAAAAACTAGTGATTAACCCAAGGCTGTGAAGATTTACTCCTATGTTTTCTTCTAAAAGGGCTTCCCTGGTGGCTCAGACAGTAAATAATCTGCCTGCAACGTGGGAGACACGGGTTCATTCCCTGGGTTGGGAAGATCCCTTGGAGAAGGGAATGGCTACCCACTCTAGTACTCTTGCCTGGAGAATTCCGTGGACGTTCTCCATAGAATGGAGGGGCCTGGCGGGCTACTCCATGGGGTCGCTTTACCATTTTAGGACTTACTTTTGGGTCTAAAATCCATTTCGACTAAATTTTTCTGTATGGTGTAAGGAAGGGGTCCAACTTCCTTTGTGAAAAATCACCAGCAATAAAGTTTACTTCTGCATCTCAATTCTGTACCATCAATCTCTATATATCTGTCCTTATGCCAGTACACACTATGTTTATCATTACAGTTTTGTAGTAAGCTTTCAAACTGGGAAGTGCAAGACCTGTCAATTGGTTCTAAGATCGTTTTGGCTATTCAGAGTGCCTTGGATCTTCATATGAATTTATCATTAACTTGGCAATTCCTGCAAAGAAACCAGCTAGGGTCTTGACAGGGAACATGCAGATCATTTGGGGCGAAATGCCATCTTCACAATATTGAGACTTCCTATCCATGAACATCATCTTCTTTAATTTCTTTCAACAATATTTTATCATTTAGAGTGTATGAGTCTTACACTTTTTGTTAAAATTTATTTCTAATATTTTATTTTTAATGCTATTGTAAATGGAATTTTCTTAATTTCATGTTTAGATTGTTCACTGATAATATATAGAAATTCAGCTATTAAAAAAAAAATGCTGTATTCTGCAACTCTGCTGATTCTGATTAAGTCTAATAGTGTTTTATAGATTCCTTAGGATTTTCTACATATAATATCATGTCATTTGCAAACACACTTTTATTTCCTCTTTAATAATCGGGATAATTTTCGTTTCTTTTTATCACTTAACTTCCAAAGCTAGAACCTGTTGTAAAACACCAAACAGAGAAGCGGTTACCTGATTTTAGGGGGAAACTGTTCAGTCTTTTACTATTAGGTATCATGTGAGCTGTGCTTCCCTGGTGGCTCGGTTGTAAAGAATTTGTCTGCCAATGAAAGAGATGTGGGTTCAATCCCTAGATCAGGAAGATCCTCTTGGAAAGGAAATGGCAACAACCCACTCCAGTATTCTTGCCTGGGAAATCATGGATAGAGGAGCCTGGCAGGCTACAGTCCATAGGGTTGCAAAAGTGTCAGATATGACCTAGTGACTAACCAACAACACAGATAAGATTAGCTGTACATTTCTGTAGGTCAGGCTGATGAAGTGCCCTGCTATTTCAGTTTGCAGGGCATTTTTATGATGAATAGGTATTGGATTTGGGAGGCATCTACTGAGATGACCATGTGATTCCTGTCACTTATTTTATTAACACACTGTATTACAAATTAATTGATTTCGTGGTGTTATACCAACCTTGCATTCCTAAGACAAATCTCACTTAATGGTGGTGTATAACAGTTTTTATACATTGTTAGGTTTGGTTTGCTAATATTTGGTTAAGGATTTTTTGTGATTATACTAGTGTGTAGTTTTACACACTAGTGATACTGGTCTGCAGTTTTCTTTTTGTGTGATGTCTTTGCCTGGTTTTGGTTTTCAAATAATACTGGCCTCACAGAATAAAGAAATGTTCCTTCTTTATATCTTAGACAAGTTTGCAAGAATTGGTATTCTTTAAAAAAACTATCTGGTAGAAATTATCAGTGAACTAACCATATGCTTTTTTTTCCTGAATATTTTAAAATCACTATTTCAATCTCTACTTGTTCTGGGTCATACTAATTTTCTAGGGCTACTATTAATATGGGCTTCCCTGGTAGCTCAGATGGTAAAGAATCTGCCTGCAATGCGGGAATCAATCCTTGGGTTGGGAAGATCCCCTGGAGAAGGGAATGGCAACCCACTCCAGTATTCTTACCTGAAGAATCCCACGGACAAAAGAGCCTAGAGGGCTAGGGGTTGCCAAGATTCAAACACGACCGAGCGACTAACACACATATTATTAATTATACACATTATTAATGTAACTACTATCACAAACTGGGTGGCCTAAAAACAGTAGAAAAGTACTTGTCTCAGAGTTCTGGAGTCTAGAAGTCTAAAATCAAGGTGTCTCCAGGGCCTGCTCCTTCTGAAGGCTCAAGAAGAGAGTCCTTTCTTGCCTCTTTCTAGCTTCTGTTAGTTTCTAGCAATCCTTGGTGTTTCCTGGCTTGTGACAGCATAACTCCAATTTCTTCCTCCATCTTTACATTGCCTTCTTCCCTATGTTATGTGCATCTGTCTTTCCAACTCTCTTTATAAGCATATCAGTCATTGGATTTATGGCCCAACTGAATCCACTAAAACTTCATCTTGACTTCATTACATCTGCAAAGACCTCATTTCCAAATGTGTTAAGGCTTCCCTGGTTGCTCAGATGGTAAAGGATCCACCTGCAATACAGGAAACCCAGGTTCACTCCATGGGTCAGGAAGATGCCTTGGAGAAGGGAATAGCTTCCCACTCCAGTATTTCTGCCTGGAGAATTTCATGGATAGAGGAGCCTGGTGGGCTATATACTCCATGGAGTCACAAAGAGTTGGACACGACTGAGCAACTAACACTCACAGGTACCAGGGATTAGAACTTCAACATTATCTTTTTTGGAGGAAGGCGGACACAATTCAATCTGCAACATATATCTGATCAGATTTTCTATTTCTTCTCGTGCCAGTTTTAGTAGTCTGTGTCTCTGTAAGCATGTACCTATTTTATCTAAATTATCTAATCTTTTGGCATACATATTATCAATTGTACTCCTCTTATAATCCTTTTTATTGCTCTAAGGTCAGTGGCGATTTCCCCTGTATCACTTGTGATTTAGTAATTTGAATCTTCTTTTTACTCTGATTGGCATTAAATAAGGGTTTTCTCAACTATTGACATTTTCATAGAACCAACTTTTAGTTATGACGATATTCTCTATTTTACTATTTATTTCTGCTCTACTCATGCCCTTATTTCTGCTTACTTACGGTTTAATTTGCTCTTCTTTTTCTAGTCCCAAAGTGGACAGTTAGAATAATGATTTGAAAGCTTTTTCATTTAACGTAGGCATTCGTAGCTATAAATTACCTTCTAAGTACTGACAGCTATATCTCATAAGTTTTGGTATGTTTTGGTTTTGCTTTTATTTATCTCAAACTATTCTCTACTCCTTTGTGATTTCTTCTGTGATCCACTGGTTACTTAGAAGTGCTTTAATTTCCACAGATTTGTGAATTCCTTACATTACTCTGTAACTGATTTCCAATTTCATTCCACTGTGACTGGAAAACATACTTTGTATAATTGCAATTCTTTAAAAAAATTTTTTTTTTATGGCCCAGCATATAGTCTCTCCTAGAGAATGTTTTGTGTGCACTTGAGAAGAATGAGTATTTTGCTCTTGTTTGGTGGAGTGTTCTGTAGATATCTACTAAATTTAGTTGATTCATAGTGTTGTTCAAGTCCTCCATGTTTGTTGATCTTCTGCCTACTCTATCCATTATTGAAAGTGGACTACTAATGTGTCCATCTATTACTGTTGAATTGTCTATTTCTCCCTTCAATTCCATAGCATTTTGCTTCATGCATTCTGGGGGTCTACTGTTAGGAGAGAATATAGTTATAGATTGACCCTTTTCTTGTTTTCTCAAAATGTCCATCTTTATCTTTAATTCCCCAGCAGTGTGTAGCCTCTGATACCACTTCTCAGAGGATGCTGTCTTGAGCATGCAGTCTCTGTCCACCAGGAATAACTATGGGTTTAGATTGGCTCCCTTTGGCAGTTTTTTTCTTGAATCTCTCCTTTGTAAGCTTCTGGTTGGTCTGCCTATAGTGGTTTCCCAACCCAGATAACAGTCTTTACTAACTGTCCTACTATTTTTGCCACACCCTGCAGAATAACTGCACCTCAGTCTGATCCAAGAAAAGTGGAGCCTTGTTGCAGGGGCAGGGTGTTGCCAGTCTTTGAGGCCTGTTCCAATCCCAGGAGGGCACTTTCTTGCTGTTTTTCTGGTTCTCTCTTTAAACTTCTAACTTGTTTGCCATTTCACTTGTTGCTATTAGCACAAGGAACTACCAGCCTCCTTTTAACTGTTCGCCACAAAGATCATAATTTTCAACATCTTGTTGCAAGCTCTGTTTCAAATAAAGTTAGTCTTCTTAGGAGAGCTACAGAGGTCTCTATTCTTAAGGCCCCCCTCTCCCTTAGGAATAACCTTTCTGACACTCTGCACAGGAACTGGGGGCTGGGAGAGTGACTCACTTCTCTCAGAGTGACATCTGTGCTCTGTGAGTGGGGGTGCCAGATAACTTGCCCTTCTTGGATGAGGCCTGGCCCAGCAACTGAGGCCTAGTATTCTTAGCCTGCTATGTTTACAGTAGACTTCCACTCACAATAAAGGCTGAGTGAGGAAAGGGGGCCCTGGGCCCTTTTACTTGATCTGTCTGGATGAAAGTTTCTGCAATAAGAATCCCGAATGAATAAAAAATGCCCACAGTTTTTCTCTCCTGTTCAGAGTACAGCTTCTCTCAAACTGAGGTCAGGGAAGTAAGTAGGAGTGGGTCATAGCTCAAATGTCTTAGACTCTTGTTCTTACAAAGATTAAATAGATTTTTTTTTGGAACAAATGATTCTCCATTTGCTTTATGCCCTTAAGATAACTATTTTCCAAGTTTATATGTCCTTTTAAAATAATTTTCACAAAATAGTTGTTTTAATTAAAACAATCTTAACCATATTACAACCAAAGATGAAAAATACAGCACAATATCATGTATTTTTTTCAAGTGCATCTGGCCATGAAGTTAAAAATTTACAGCAACGACGTATAAACAAAATGTAGTTCATCCTCCCTCATTGTAGCTAAGCATACCAAAATTAAATGAACCAATGAGAACAAAAATGTTTCTATGACACAGAGCTGAAAAAGCTAATACAATAGTCAGGAGATAGGAAGTTAATTCATGTGATGTCCCCTCCCTCATACATGAATTCTAAAAGGAAACATTATGTATTGTGTGGCAAAAACAATAAAATGATATGACATACTATAAACAAAAAAACCAGTGTTCTTTGCATTTATTATCATTCCTTACCAAACAAATTCTTGGCCCAGAACTAAATAGGAATAAAACGACATCAGAACTGGAATTTATATCACCTATGAGTTGCTTCCTTCAGAATTCAAGAATTAGTCTACGCAGACTGGTTGGTTCACAGTCAGAGGTAATTCTGTCCTACCAGAATCTACTACGAGCTTCTTGAAAGCATACATGCCTAGAACATACTCCCAGAGCTTTCGATTCTGTAACTCTGGGGTAGGGAGTAGTCACGTTTTTTAAAAGCTCTCTCCTTAATAAGGACCTGTAAAAAGGCATCATTAGTTCACACTTTAAAAACTATTACATATTTATAGTAAGTCTTTGTATTTGGGAAGGCAAATTCCATTTGTCACTTATATTTTCCGAAATGTCCTGGCTATTCAACCTTTATTCCATCAGACTGCATTTAAAATTACTCAGTCAATTCTGTTCCCACTACCACTTGTTCTCCAAAGAAGACGTTTTGATCTGATTAGCACTATATTTAGAAAGTAATTCAGGAAAAAGCAACATCCTTAAAGATATCCAGTCGTCTTTCTCAGGAACTGCTTTACATTTATCTTAAAATTTAATGGATCTCAAAATTCTACTGGACTACAGGAGATCAAACCAGTCAATCCTAAAGGAAATCAGTCCTGAATATTCACTGGACGGACTGACGCTGAAACTGAAGCTCCAATCCTTTGGTCACCTGATGCAAAGAACTGACTCCTTGGAAAAGACCCTGATGCTGGGAAGATTGAAAGCAGGAAAAGAAGGGGACGACAGAGGATGAGATGGTTGGATGGCATCACCAACTTGATGGACATGAATTTGAGCAAGCTCTGGGAGATGGTGAAGGAAAGGGAGGCCTGGTATGCTGCAGTCCATGGGGTCGCAAAGAGCAGACACGACTGAGCAACTGAACTGAACTGAAAATTCTGTTGTTAACTCATGTAGTTCCCACATATTTATTATTTTACATTTTAGTATTATGAAATGTTTATTTTCTAAGTGCTAGTGTTGGGAAAATGAACAACGTGTGTGTATGTGCATGTAAAACTTAATTTTGTATACAGCTTTCAGGGAAAACTATGTCATCAATTTCAGTTGCTATGTTCTCTGGTAGCCTCACCAGTTTATGTCACTTTTCCAGCATCCTTTTAAGGAAACTCCTTTTAAGGGAGCTGTGGCGAGCTGTCAGCACGTTGTGGTCTTATGACTCATCACCAAAAGCAGGAAAAAGATACACTGAATGGGCTGGGATCTTCTTCAACAGAAAAGCCCTCAAATTCTGTATTAAGCTTCTGGTTATCTAAAAATATGTAATCCATATAATTTATTTTTATCTTTATTACATTTGGGGGAATGACAAAGAAATAAACATCTAAAAGATGTTTCCAAATAGGTTTACTCTATAACATTTCTCTACAACTAAAAAGTACTATCTTTCTGTACTACTAGAAACGCTAAATAAATTTCTTCATGCTAAACTGACACTACAAAACACTGCTAAGGGAAATAACACATGATGTGCATAAAAATGAGATAAACCATAATCATAAATTGAAAGGTTTAATACTGCTAATTCTCTCCACACTGATCCACAGATTCGGCACAACCCTAATAAAATCTTAATAGGTCTTTTTTAAGAATTGGTAAGTTAAAAACATATAGGATCTAGAGCAAGTTTGAAAAAGAAAATAAATGGGATTCGTACTACTTGATTTCAAGATATAAAGATAGAGCAATAACGATACTGTAGTACTGGTGTAAGGACACACACATACAGTTCAATGGCACAGGACAGAGTTCAAAACATGCCTACATGGTGCATTATCAACTGACCTAAAGACGCCAAAATAATTCCGTCTGGAGCGGGGGAGGAAGTCTTTTCAACAAATGATGCTGGAACTGGATTACCTTACAGAATACAATACACCTCAATACTTACCTCATACAACATATACAAAAATTAACCAGAAATGAATAATAAATCCAAATGTAAGAGTTAACATCACTAAACTTTCAGAAGAAAACATGAAATTTCCTTGTGCTTGACAATGGATTAGGCAAACATTTCTTGAAAAGGACATAAAATCCTGAGTTTTAAGAGAAAAAACTGATGAGAGGTTTTACACAGGATATATAAAGAACTATTACAGCTTAGCAAGTATTTTTAAAAAGCAAGAAATTTATACTGTGTTTCACAGAGGTATGTACAAAGAAAGACGCTCAACACACTAGTCACCAGGGAAATGAAAATGAAAATCACAATGAGGTACCACTACAGACCTACCAGAATAGGTAAAGTTTAAAAGACCAATTATATAAAAATGTTGGCAAAATGTGCAACAGTGGAATTCCCATACACTGCTGATAGAAACACAGTCACTTTGGTGAAATACATGACAGTATAAGGTTAAATGTGCAATTACAATATTACCCAGCAATTCCAATTCTAGGTATTGAATCCCTGAGAAATGAAAATATATGCCCAAAGACTTACATGTGAATAAGCCTAATAGCCAACATCTGAAAACAATTCAAATTCTACTTAAAAAGAAAAAATGGATAAATAGTAGCATATTCACACCCACAGAGACTTACTTAGCAATAAAAAGAAACGAAACGTCATATACAAAATCAGGAATAAATATTTAAAAGTTATGCTAAATGAAAGAAGTAAAAAATAAAAGACTATATACCTATAATTCCTAAAACATAAAATTCTAGAAAAGATAAAATTATAAAGATTGCTGGGGTCTGTGGGTCCAATAAAGTGATTGATTACAAAAGGGCAGGAGGAAACATTTTAAGGTGAAGAAACTAAACTGTCTTGTACCTTGACTGTGATGGCAGTTATCAATTGTATACACATATTGAAATGCATTATCTGTACTCTAAAATGAATTTTTATTTCATTATGTATAAATATTACCTCAATAAAAATCATTCCAAATAGATTCAGGGTATTAAAAATGCTAGATACTGAATGTATCACTGAATTGTGACTCCTGAACTACCACATGAAATCAAAGAAATGACCTTTACTTACATTTTCAGAGTCATAAAGAAATGTGACACATTTCCAAAAACTCACGCATGTATCTTTCTCTTCAAGCAAGCATATTTGGAGGTTAAAAAAAAACAGTATCTTTTACTTGCCATCCACTTCTTTGCATAGTATTCTGACTGGGTATGTCAACGGCCACGAAATGGTGGCATTTTGATACTTTTTTCTATATCCTTAGATATAAATGAAGATAAGGCTGATTATTGCACAACATTTGGTCTTTGCCAATAAAGCTATATTATTTGGACTAAAAAGTAGGTATATGCATTAACAATTCCTCACCAAAGAAACCAGATTTCCCCTACAAAAACAGAAACCAGTTTTGGAACACAGAAAAGACCAAATATCCTGTACTAGACAGTAAATAAAAAAGATCAAAAAATGACGGGGACATGTCAAAAAGACATGGGAGGTTAGCTTGAAGAGGCCCTGACTAACCAGATTTAGGACACTACATGATAACCTACTCAATAGAGAGAGAATCTTGACTCCACACTGGCAGAGGGAAGAGAAAACTCTTCCTCAGTGCTGTCGTTCAGTCGCCAAGCAGTGTCCAACTCTTTGCAACCCTTGAACTGCAGCACACCAGGCTTCCCTGTCCAGCACTCTCTCCTGGAGTTTACTCAAATTCGTCCATTAAGTTGGTGATGCCATCCAACCATTTTATCCTCTGTTGCCATCTTTTCCTTCTGTCCTCAATCTTTCCCAGCGTCAGTGTTTTTACCAATGAGTTAGCTCTTTGCATCAAGTGGTCAAAGTATTGGAGCTTCTGCTTCAGCATCAATCCTTCCAATGAATATTCAAGGTTGATTTCCTTTAGGATTGACTGGTTTGATCTTGCAGTCCAAGGGACTCTCAAGAGTCTTCTCCAGCACCACAGTTTGAAAGCATCAATTTTTTGGCGCTCACATTGGTACTAGAAAAACCATAGCTTTGACTATAGAGACTTTTGTTGGCAAAGTGACATTTCTGCTTTTTTAATATGCTGTCTAGGTTTGTCATAGCTTCTCTTCTAAAGAGTAAGCATCTTAATTTCGTGGCTGCAGTCACCGTCTGTAGTGATTTTGGAGCCCAAGAAAATAAAATTTGTTACTGTTTCCACTTTTTCCATCTATGTGCCATGAGGTGACAGGACTGGATGCCACGATCTTAGTTTTTTGAATGTTGAGTTTTAAGCCAGCTTTTAAAGCCAATTAAACAATTTATTAATAGAAGAAATAATGGAGTCAGAAAGATCACTATTTTCAAATCACTGGAAAAATAACTTAATCCAGCAAAAAACTACCATCAATACTAAAACTGAAATGATGAAAGTTTGGTGAGGAAAAACTATTACAGTCACTCAAAGTATCTATGTACAAATTACTTATTAATTATAAGGGGGAAAACAGTTAACATTTCAGTGGAGAAACCCAATGGGCATAAACCTTGTCAAAGTTAAAATCACTTACTAAACTGACACTGTGTGTATTTCATGATGTGATGGACTCATAAGGATATCACTGGATATTCCTGATAAAAGATCATGACCTGAATTTAATAATGAAGGAACTATCGAAAACCTAAATTAAGAGACATTCTACAAAATGAATGACCTACACTCTTCAAAAACATAAATGTCATTAAAAATACAGAAATAAAAGGCTGAGGAACCATTCTAGATCAAAAGAGACTAAAGAGTAATGAATCTCAAATTCAATGAATAATCTTAAATTGGATTTTGGGTTAAAGGAGTGGGTAAAAAACTATTAAGTCACTGGGACAACTGGGAAAAATTAAATGAGATTCATAGATTAGACAATATATCTAAGCTAACTTTCCTGACTTTTGGTAACTGTACTGTGTAGTTAAGTAAGTGGATATCCTTAGTCTTAGGAAATAGAAAAATAAACATGAAAATACTTAGGAGGAAAGGGATATGAGGGATATGATGTCTACAACTTACTTTCACATGGTTCAGGAAGATGCGGGTGTGTGTGATATGCAATATTTGTGAAAGAGAAAGATGAACAATGAATTAACAAGGCAAATATGGCAAAGTAAGTGGCAATCTAGGTAAAGGGCACATGAAAATTTTCGTGCCATTCTTTTACCTTTTTTATAAATGTGCAATTATTGAAAGTTAAAAGTTTAAAAAAGTCAGGTGGACAAATGTTGAACTCTACTTTCCTTCCACAAGCCAAGTCTTCCTTGTTTCTCTCCTACTCTCTTCTCTATAATCCTAGCTCTCTTGCCATTAAATTATATTTGCTTGTGTTGTTGCTCTGATACACAGAGGAAGAAAAACACAGAGAGCAGTAAATAGGATACGGAAATTAATAAATTTCAGCATTCTCTTAATTCCAACAACCTGATGGAAGATACTCAAAATGGAATAAAATGTTTTGTCAAGGGCCAGAGAGTAAATACTTGAGGCTTTGCAAGTCACATACAGTCTCTGTAACACCTCATTCTTCCCCCTCCAAAACTACTTCCTTAAGCTTGTAGGCATTACAAAAACAGACTGTGGGCTGGATTTTCTGATCCCTGACAGAATATTAAAGTTCTCTAAGAACTATATAAAAGTAGCTCTACTGATCCCTGAAACAGCAAGGACATTACTGAATAAATGAAGCAACAAAATTGTATGAGCATGGTAGTTAGTTGTCAGGGCAATAAATAGTTAATAAAGTTAAACTTTAAACAAAAAATAAAGATTTAACATTTCTTAAAGTTTCTTTTCTAACTCTAAAGTTTGTCACCTTTGAGTTTGCCTGGGGGGAGTAAGAATGGGGGAGATCACTTACATAGCTGCTTATTTTCAAGACACAACATCTTAGGAAAAGTAATGAAAGAAAAAATAACAAGTTTCACTTGGGAAAGGTTAAGAAGGCCTAGACTTAAGAAGTGTGATACAAAACTGATGGGGTAACATTTTAGAGCTGTTCCTGTCAAAATTCAAGACCATTCCCATGCTGTAATGGGGTTCATTACAGCGTGGGAATTTCAGTTCAGTTCAGTCGCTCAGTCGTGTCCGACTCTTTGCAACCCCATGAATCGCAGCACGCCAGGCCTCCCTGTATATCACCAACTCCGGAGTTCACTCAAACTCACATCCATCGAGTTGGTGATGCCATCCAGCCATCTCATCCTCTGTTGTCCCCTTTTCCTCCTGCCCCCAATCCCCCTAGGATCAGAGTCTTTTCTAATGAGTCAACTTTTCGCATGAGGTGGCCAAAGTATTGGAGTTTCAGCTTTAGCATCAGTCCTTCCAAAGAACACCCAGGACTGATCTTCAGAATGGACTGGTTAGATCTCCTTGCAGTCCAAGGGACTCTCAAGAGTCTTCTCCAACACCACAGCTCAAAGGCATCTATACTTCGGCGCTCAGCTTTCTTCACAGTCCAACTCTCACATCCATACATGACCACAGGAAAAACCATAGCCTTGACTAGACGGACCTTTGTTGGCAAAGTAATGTCTCTGCTTTTGAATATGCTATCTATGTTGGTCATAACTTTTCTTCCAAGGAGTAAGCATCTTTTAATTTCATGGCTGCAGTCACCATCTGCAGTGATTCTGGAGCCCCAAAAAATAAAAGTCTGAGACTATTTCCACTGCTTCCCCATCTATTTGCCATGAAGTGATGGGGCCAGATGCCATGATCTTCGTTTACTGAATGTTGAGCTTTAAGCCAACTTTTTCAGTCTCCTCTTTCACTTTCATCAAGAGGCTTTTTAGTTCCTCTTCACTTTCTCCAAATTTAAATAGTGTTAAAAAAAAATCCATACCACATAGTAAATCTATGAATTAAAAGCATATGTATGCATGCAGGTTTTGTAATAATTATTTTTAAAAGACCTATGCAAGTAGAACATGGAGCTACAGCTACAGCCATGTCCACTACCAATGGCTTACTGACATTTCAAGCAATAAGCTGATAAGAGCTGACAAGATGCAACTCATTGATTCAAATGCCACTCTCCTATGCTTATTATTTTAAATGCCATCAAGTCTTAGGGAAAAGGACTCCACCATTTTACATGCCTATATTTTTTAAGGTCAGTTATCTAAAAAGAAAGCTTCTTATTTTGTGTAAATTACTGCTTTTTACATTAACTAAATATGAATTGTTGGGCTTAATACAATGTTTACTGTATGTCAATGTTATCTTCGGGCTTCTCTGGTGGCTCAGCTGCTTAAGAATCCACCGACAATGTGGGAGACCTGGGTTGGGAAGATCCCCTGGAGAAGGGAATGGCTACCCACTTCAGTATTCTGGCCAGGAGAATTTCATGGACTGAATAGAGCATGGAGCCACAAAGAGTTGGACACAACTGAGTGACTTTCACTTTCAACATTATTTTCAATTTTGTTAAGCAGACCAATAGGTTAAAGAATAGGAAAATGACGAAGTTTGAAGCCTGCCTACATATCAAGAGTTAAATACAGTATTAAAAATGTCCAATAAATGTACCACAAATGATTCTTATCAGTATATCTAATTGTTATTATTGTACATGGAAATTAAGCCTAAAGTGCAAGTAGTAGCAAATGACTATTCAGTTCAGTTCAGTCGCTCAGTCATGTCCGACTCTCTGCGACCCCATAAATCAAAGCACTCCAGGCCTCCCTGTCCATCACCAACTCCCGGAGTTCACTCAAACTCACGTCCATAGAGTCAGTGATGCCATCCAGCCATCTCATCCTCTGTCGTCCCCTTCTCCTCCTGCCCCCAATCCCTCCCAGCATCAGAGTCTTTTCCAATGAGTCAACTCTTCACATGAGGTGGCCAAAGTACTGGAGTTTCAGCTTTAGCATCATTCCTTCCAAAGAACACCCAGGACTGATCTCCTTTAGAATGGACTGGTTGGATCTCCTTGCAATCCAAGGGACTCTCAAGAGTCTTCTCTGACACCACAGTTCAAAAGCATCAATTCTTCGGCGCTCAGCTTTCTTCACAGTCCAACTCTCACATCCATACATGACCACTGGAAAAACCACAGCCTTGACTAGACGGACCTTTGTTGGCAAAGTAATGTCTCTGCTTTTGAATATGCCATCTAGGTTGGTCATAACTTTCCTTCCAAGGAGTAAGCATCTTTTACTACTATTTTATTTAATTCACCAGGATCTATAATCAGAACTTGCTGTTAGTTTTTCTTCCGTTAGACATGTATAGTTTTTAAAACTATTTTCTTTTGCTAACTACTACCTTTTAAACATTACATGAGAATGAAGCAGGGAACTTTACTCTCAATGACAGAGCTCTGGTTCTGGGCAAGCAGGTTGTCAGTATTCCCTGGTGTCTCAGTGGTAAAGAATCTGCCTGCAATGCAGGAGACCAGGGTTTGATCCCTGGGTTGGGAAGATCCCCTGGAGGAGGAAATGGCAACCCACTCCAGTATTCTTGCCTGGAAAATCCCATGGACAGAGAAGCCTGGCTGGGTACAATCCACAGGGTCACACAGAGTCGGACATGACTGAAGCGACTAAGCAACAGCAACAAAGCAGGTTGGAGGATTTAAATCTCCTTTAATTTCATTAGCCACCAATATTCCATATGCAAGGAGGGATCCATTTTTTACTTCTCTGGTATACTCTGGTTTACCAAGAATCAGACTTTTATCAAATTTGCCAAATAACTAGTGTATCTGCTTAATTCTGACCACATAATATTGGATAGAACTGATCTCCAATTAATGATTTCTCTGAATCTCTATGTTTGTCTTAGGGGAAAAAAGTCCACAGACTGGGAGTATATATTAAGAAAACACAACACACACACACACATGCATACACACAAATCACCCTCCTGCCCGCCAGAAAAAAAACTCTTTGATACTGAATCTTGGATGAGCATTGATTCACCGTGTCAAGTGGTTTTCCTTAATCTTTTAAAATAATATATATAAAAGCCTCTGGAAATACAACAAGGTTAGGTCTTGCAATTTAGATTTGTACACTTAACTTCATAAGTAATTAATCATGTACTAATGTCTGGTATTCATTCAACTTATCCTGTATTTATTTAAGTCTCCTACGTAAATAACTCTTAAACTTCTCAGATTTGCTTCTTCTTTCTCAGTCCTAACAGACAAGCACTATATTCATACATGTTTCTTCCACAGTTCCATTTACATAATAGGTACTGTGAATACTTATTGAGTTGTGGTTCTCTAGGACAAGATGACAGACAAGTCTTTATCAGCAGTGTTGAATATGCCCAAACTGATACATTCAGCATAAATACATGCTGTAGAATACAATCAGAAAATAATAACTTAGATTTAGCATCTGCTCTTACTATAAATTTCAATGTGCTAAAATTGAAATAAAAATTAAAATGTAAGAAGGATATCTCTAAAACTTCTAATTAGTGCATACTCACAAAAGAGGAAATGACGAAATGTTCAAAGTAAACACAACATGACAGGCTAATAATAGGCATGAAAAGTATCTAGTTACATGATTCCTGAGAACAGACGGGCACCGAAAGAGAGAGAATCTTGAAAGTGAAAAGTGAACGTGAAGTCGCTCAGTCTAGTCCGCCTCTTTGTGACCCCATGGACTGTAGCCCGCCAGCTTCCTCCATCCATAGGATTTTCCAGGCAAGAATACTGGAGTGGGTGCCATTTCCTTCTCCAGGGGATCTTCTTGACTTACTCCAATCTTATTGCTGGTTACTTACAAAAATAAATTCTATGCCTCTCCTGTGTCTGTCTATCCAGACCTATATATTCTTCAAAAATGTACCACAAGTCCTAACTTCTTAGAACATTCTCCTAACATGATTGTCAAATACTGAACTTACTAATAATAGCCTTATAATAAACTTAAAGAGCATAAACAATTCATATGTGTATACAAAATCCCATCTTGCATTATCCTTAGTTATTAAAACATCCATAACTCTTTACAACAGCTATCTCCATCTCAGCCAAGTACAAGAATATCCATTATCATACACTGATTCATCGCTTAAAATTAGTCCATTTTTAAGGATATGAAATACTGAAAGTAATTTTTAATTCTTTCCCTCTCTCCAGTACTCCTTCACTACTATTGGATCAGCTCTTCATGCTATCAACACAATCCTACAATTAATAACAGCATCACAAGATAGCTTCTGACATAGAAATACAGGTGTATGTGTACATATATTTAAGTATTAACACACATATTTTGTAGCTCAGACAACTAAGGAGGTCTAGAAGCAATGATGTTCTAGTACAATGAGTATACCTAGTGTTTTGCTATCTTATACAATTTTCCAAAGTAAAAAAACAAGGAAGAATGGATCAGTTCAGTTGCTCAGTCGTGTCCGACTCTTTGCGACCCCATGGACCGCATCACGCCAGGCCTCCCTGTCCATTACCAACTCCTGAAGTCTACCCAAACTCATGTCCATCAAGTCGGTGATGCCATCCAACCATCTCATCCTCTGTTGTCCCCTTCTCCTCCCGCCCCTAATCTTTCCCAGCATCAGGATACATGTATATTTATGGCTGAGTCTCTTCACTGGTCACCTGAAACTGTCAAAACACTGTTAATTGGCTATACCCCAAAGCAAAATGTTTTTGGTGTTTAAGAGAAAAAAAAAAAGAAATGAGGATTCCTTGGCAAAATCCAAGGTTCTGATAGAGAAAGCAAAGGTAAGTGTGGAACAGTTTTCGGGGCAAAAAGGTAAAGATTGATAGAAACATGATAAACAAAAAAAAAAAGATGAAAAGCCAACCAGAATGGGCTTTCAATGGACAAATGTAAAACAACTCAAACTACAAAATAAATAATGATTGCAATAAATTATAATCCAAAGAACAAAATAAAAATTCATGAGTCAATACTGACAGGTAAACAACAAAAACATAAATAGAGAAGGGAAACATCTTCCTTACAGTAAGATTTCAACAAACAGAGTTTGAAGAAATAATAGAACTAGGGAAGCATCATTTGGTAAACATCATGCTAGTATTTTTTTTCAGACAAGATTAATCAATTGATGCTAAAATTATGATGAGAAAAAAATATTTACAAAATCTCAAAGTATGTCTCCACAAGATACCTATCAAGCACAAAAGGGAAAAAAGCAGAAACCCTACAGTATAGGAAACTTGGCAGACACAGTCTTAACCAAGTGATCAAATTAAACATCACCAAGTGTTTCCTGATATGGTGCACTAAGGATGACACCCCGTCAATTCTGTGCAATTCTTGCATAACCTGAATTCAATTATAAGGACCATCAGACAAACTGAGGAACCATGAGACAAATCAATTTGCTAGCATTCTTCAAAAGTGTCAACATCATGAAAGGCAAAGAAAAACAGAACTATTAGACTAAAGGAGACAAAGCAGACATGACAGCCATATAACAAAGTGTGGTCCGAGATTGACTCCTGGACCAGAAACATGACTCTACTGGGGTAACTGGTGAATTCTGAAAGATATGCAGATTACAGTACTTTATCAGTGTTTATCTCCTGATTTTTATCATTGTATTGTGGTTACATAAGACATTATCATTTGGGAAACCTAGGTATAGAGGAATTTATTATTTTTGCAAGTGTTTTATATATCTAAAATTATTTCAAAAAGAAGCTAAGAAAAAGTATAAAAGCCTCATAAGTGTATAGTACACAGAAAGCTTTTCGTGTATATACTTGGTGTATGTAAGCAGTCAAAACAGTTAGCTATAATATTATAATTCTCCAACTTCATTATGTACACTGACTTCTTATTCATTTAGTACACATTTTAGAGTATATACTACATGCCCAACAAACAGGAAAGGAAGGAAAGAAGGGAGAAGCCAAGTAAGGCAGGCAGGTAGACACTCACTTGTTAATGGACTCCTAGCACAACTGAGACTGGCTATTTCAAATATACTCATGCCCCTTTACACTCTTATTCTCTTCCTCTTCCAAACTGAGTAATTTCAAATACCACTTAATTCTTACTCTACCATTTTCCATATTCATGTTTCTAGCTTTGTAATCAAAATCCACGTACTCTAAAAACATGGATCCAATCCCAGCTATGCGACTCTGCCCTAACTCAGACTGATCCTTGCCATTTCTTTATCTGTAAAACTGGGATGGCTTTAACCAGCTTTATAACTAACTTTATAGGGATGTTGCTGTGAGAATTAAATGGGAGCAAATCAAAGTAACTGGCACATAGTAGGTGCTCAAAAATAGTTACTTGTCTTTCCCATACAAAATATATTTTCTAACTACTGAAGTGTAGATGAACAATCATTTTACTAATTTCTAGGTAAGTTCCTGTTATATTTTCCAAAAAGGCAACTTCATATTTTTCACTAGATATTTTTAAAGTGTTAGTTGCTCAGTTGTGTCCGACTCTTTGCAACCTCATAGTCAGTACCCCACCATGTTCCTCTGTCCCTGGAATTCTCCAGGCAAGAACACTACAGTGGGTTGCCTTTCCCTTCTCCAGGGGATTTCCCTGACAGACCCAGGGATCAAACCCAGATCTCTTGCACTGCAGGCAGATAGATTCTTTGACCAACTGAGTCACCAAGAAAGGGCAGGTGTTTTTGAAAGTAAATGTAAATAATGTATTTATTTTATCCATTCTAATAGTATCCAATGAAAATCAAATTAACTAAAAACAATTAGGAATAACCTGCATCTCATTCTTAAATATGAGACTAGTATTTCTAACAGCTTTTTCAAATATTACCTGGCATCTCACCATGCCAACCTCAAATCAAAATTCCAATACTGTGCTCTATGCTGCCACCTCTTGGCTGTTAACCACTCTCTCCCGTACTTCTTTCATTTTTGGAATCTTTCGGGCTTCCCTCAAAGCTCAGTCGGTAAAGAATCTGCCTTCAATGCAGGAGACCTGGGTTCGATTCCTGAGTCGGGAAGATACTCCTGGAGAAGGAAATGGCAATCCATTCCAGTATTCTTGCATGGAAAATTCCATGGACAGAGGAGCCTGGCAGGCTACAGCCCATGGGGTTACAAGAGTCGGACACGACTTAGCGACTAAACCACCACCACCAAACTCAGCCAAGTCTCAACCCAACGTAGGTATAATTAACTTTCAGATCTACTCCTTCTCAGATAAGATGCACAAATGTCTGGAAGAGTTTCAACACAATCACTTTCAATCTAACACAACTAAAGCTATGTATCTGACAAGTTATGTTTTCTAGGCTCTATGTTCAAAGACACAGACACTATGGCTGTCTCTGATAAAAACAAATGCCAAAGACAGGTAGTGAAAAGTCTAATGGAGAAGACTACCTTTCCCAGATCTAGCTGGCCTTTCAAACAAATATTCTTTCTAACTAGAATACTAACTAAAAATTATAGAACTACAAACAGTAAGAATAGCTGCTACATGGTTAAATGCTACATGGTTCCATGCCTTGCTATTTCTGTATTTTCTTCTAAAAATATTCATGAAATATTTTATCCTCATATAGCAATGGGAAACTCAATCATATTACAAGAATATACTGTACTCTATTATTGACCACAGAAGAGCTTTCCTCCCATCCTCTTCTGAAAAAAAAGGTAATCAATCATTGGCTCCTTCTGTACTGCCAAAATGCCTATTAAATAACTTGCTCAATAATTGGTCACAACATATATGAATGTACACACAAAGACACACAGTTTAAAATGATGAACTTAAACTTCATTGGTAGCTGCTTAATTTTCCGGTCTTTTCCAAACTGCAATAAATTTCAAAACACTTTACTCATTAACTCAATAAAAACAGACCATCCTGGATAGTCACAGCAATAATTTTTTCATGTACTTAAGCAAGAAAAAGATGCCATAAAAGAAGAACATTAAAATGCTCTTAAATTAGCTTTGATTTAAAGCAACCTGCCAACAATAGTAAATAATGGTAGAATGGCTATATGCAAGGGTACAAAATAGCATAAGTCATGGTCCGTGGTCTTCACAAGTTGACAATGTAGTCAGGAACACAAGACTCAAACACAGAAAAGGATTAATAACAGAAAGCAGAATATTAATTGACAAATAATTGGTGTAATATTTACTACAACAGTGTGAAGTGTTGAAACAGCACTAAGAGCAGAGGTATACCATTTGTAAGAAAGGAGAGTTAAGGTAAGACTAAGAGCAAGCAGAATTTCAAGCTTTAAAGAACAAGTGCAATGGCCTAGTCCAAATGGTAAAAGTACGTCGTTTACTATAAATGATCAGACCAATTTTGCGTAGAAGACTAGTAGTATTGGTAAGAGAAGTGGACCAAACTGGGAGGGCACTGAGACTCTGAGCATTAGGCTAATGAATCCCAAAGACAACTGTAAAGTCACCAGAGACTGAGTGTGGGTTAACATTTCCATACTACTCGAAGAGTGAGGGTTACGGGAAGGCAGGGAGGAGAAGGGTTTAACCATGTACCAGTGTTTAACACACTGACAAAAACTGAGAGAGAAGAATCATTATTTCAGTAGCCCAGAAAAATGCTAATGGTCTGAACTACGGTGATGACTGTGAAAAGAGAAAAAGAATGATATTCAATACAAAGAAGAACTGATACAACTTCGTCAATGATTTGAAGTCAGAAGTGTACAAGGAAAAGGAAGGAATTAAAAATGTTTTAAACATTTCCATGGAACAGAAATACCATGAAAAGAAACATAAGACTGTAAAATTATAAATAATTTCCAACAACTTTAATGTCTAAACCAAAATTCTTTTTATGTTTAACACAAAGCAATAAAACAAGAGAAACCCTAAGGTACAGCCAGTTTCTACACCTGAATATAAACAGCATCCATGCTCAAGTATTATGAAGAAACATAAGACGGCATAAACCACAGTCCATCGTTAAGTCTACATGAATTAATAACTACTTGATCTAGGTGCTTGTTACTGTATAAATGACTCCCACTACATGAATTACATTTCATATTTAAAATAACACAACAGTTTGAGACCTAGTTAATTATTCTGTCTAGTGAACTACATAAATAGGGCATTGCATGTTGGGATATAGATTTCTCAACAGACTAAACAGAATAGAAACCGTCTAAATCGCTAAACCGAGTTATTATCAAATCCTTTATAAATGAACATGGAACCTGTACTCCTACAAATTCTCCAACAAAGTAACCAAGTTTTGGGAAAATAAAATCTACAAAATACCACTCTAGACAAGTTTCACAAGTTTCTTGGTTACCTTTACTTTATCTCTTCTCAAGCAACAGAACAGACAATTTTCATCAAAAGTCCAATCAGAAATGCTTTCAGGTTCACAGTCTGCAAAAACAGTAGGAATAACAAATTAATAGACACAAAAGAGGATTTTTCAGGAAACAAATGAGAACTAATTTCAAAAATATTATCTGGTTTAACTACACCAAAAATACAGGCTCCTTATCTGCAATAATTGTTCACTAGTTAATATACTTTATTCATAAGTATATTTGCATTATCACAGATAACTACATACAAAAAGATGCTTACATGGGTATAGCGTCATCCCACATAAAACTGTGAATAAAAAGGAGAAGGAGACTGGGGCTTAAGTCACCAAGATATCATTTATGTCACCAGGAAGAATTTGAAATACCAAAGAAAGATTTTGAATACCTTTAAATAAACTGAGATCTTTTAATAATGCAGGTCCAAACAGCCCTTCAAGAATACTTTCAAACCCTGAAAGGATGAAAAAAATTCATTATTACAATAATATTCCCTACAGTAATTTTAACCTAGTTGCATGAAAAAATGATGGTGCTTTCTTTCCATTCTCAGGACCTCCAGATTATTATTGAAAGGATGCTGAGGAGAGTGTCAATGACGAATCTAAAAGGAGTATTTGCATTTTCGTCAGTGATTAACACTCAATACAAATTCACAACCCATTCAAGGACAATACAAAACAACAGTAGAAATAACCAATGAAGGAATGTAAATTCATGAGGTCTCTTACCATCTTACAAAATTCCAAATACCTCTTTACATAAACTTTCAAACTTCATTTTAAGAGGCACCTTTCCAAATGAGTCAAACTGCTTCAAAATTTTCAGTGTTCTGGGTTAATCTAAACAGCGTTCTGAATCTGAACTGAGTTAATAGATTATTCAATCTAACAGTTTTTTAAGAAGGAAAAGCCTCACTGAAAACAACATTTGTATCACAAAAAGAAAAAGACTTTTGTCATTAGTTCACACTGCCACAGTAACTACTGGGTCTATTTATGAACCACTGATTATACACAAAAAGAGAGACAAAGAGAATTCAAAGATACCTATACACAGATGTTTAGAAAATGAAAACAAAAATAAACTTTTCTAATATATTACCTCAAATACCACTGATTAACTCAATGAAAAACAAGTTAAAAAATATCTTTGTCACCTTGCTGTCTTCTATATTAAGAGTAAGGAGGAAAATGCAAAAGAGAAGCCAACTGTACCTTCATACAACACAACAAATAATGGGTTAGTAAAGCAGTTTCCAAACTCTATGTATCATGACCTCATTTGGAGCTCAAGTTAAGTAAAACAAGAGGCCTATAAATAAATGTCCTTTAAGCATGACCTTAAGAAAGAAAGAAATGGTCTTGTGCATTCAATGTCCACATTTCAAATGTACAGAAATATTACTGTAATTAAAAAAATATGTAAGTTTGACTGAATTCCTTGTAGTTTGGGCCACTATGCATTTTGTCACATAATCTGATTATCACCTAAGGGTTTACAATTTTTTTTTAATTGTTAAAAAGTACCCCCATGTTCAAAAGTGAGGGAACCACTAATTTAAAATCCTATAGCCTGGTGGGCACATGAGGCCCACAAACAGGGACGTTTCCTAACCACAAATACAATCACCAGAAAGAGTTTGGAAAGTAAGCGGGTAAGAAAGATGGTCCCAAGAAACAGTATCTTATCTCCTTATAAGAGTAACACTGTACTGTAAAGGATTCCTCTGTCCTTAATATTAAGTCATCATATTCAATAGGGTAAACCCTAGAGTTTGTACCATCTACACTGTAGTTACTTGACTTTCCTATACTATTTTCATGATTTCTAGATTCTAGGTTTTTCATTTATTATTAACAATCAATTGTTTTTCAACTCTCTTTTGTTCTTCCCATCAAAATTATTCCAAGGACATTAACAAAACCAAACTACCCATTCAAACAAATGGAAAATATCTACCCGGTTTATTATTTGCCTACTATAATTAAAACTCTGTTCACTAAATTACTATGTCCTCTTTTCTCTACACTAGGGAGGATAAAGTGTTGGGCTAAGGTTTTTGAGGGTGGGAAGGTGGTGGTGAGGGAATGAGAAGGAAATGCTAAGTACTGCCTATCCTGGGTCTGCAAACTAGATATTTTCAACACTAGCTTACAAAGAAAAAAAAAAATCCTGTAGCCTGCCTCTAGAGCCCTCTTACTCCCAAAATGGATTTCTAACTTCACAAATATTAATGAAAGTGTTTCAATATCTGGCAAGTACCAAGTACACACTGCAAATAACTAAAGGGGATTATGGGTGGCTCTTATTCTGAAGAGCAAATCTAATATGCTTTCACCTGGATTTATATGAAATAATAACAAATTCCAAATGTGTATGCTTAGCATAAATTCTTCAAAGGGAAAATGTAAATATAGCAAAAAATAATACTAAGAAAGAAAAAAATCAAATAAAAGCCTTGGTAGGTAAAATTTTAAAAATTACAAAAGATAACAGAATTAGAAAGAATAGTAATAACATCAATAACACAAAAACACTAACAAAAACTGAATCACATTATCAAAGAACAGGAAAAGGGAAAGACCAAAAATAAACAAGAAAAAAAATCTGGTCATAAAAGCAAAGATTTAACCACAATTAATTTTGATCAAAACAGCAACTGTAAACAAGTCTTGATCTTGTCTGCAACAATACATTAAACCACACAGATACTGATCAGATACCGTTAAGTCATATTTTGCCTACTCTGCTTAACTGAATTTAATGCCACTCAGTTTTATTAATATTAAATATTCAATTTAGCAGTTGCATAGCAACAAGGAATGTCTCATGCGCTATGCTTGACATTAACAAAAGGCAAATAAGAAAAGAATAAATGTATTCAAAATTTATACCATGATCTCATAGAAAAGCCATGAAGATCAACAACAAAATGCCAAGGAAAATTAAATACATAATGAAAAAGACAGCTATGTCATTATGTTCAATCACCAGGACTTAAAACTCACCTGTATGTAACATATTACATGTAAAGAAATATTAATAATTTTATTGAGCATGACTACTGGCCAAAGAATCCCCATCCAACATTGCAACTGGAATGAAAGCTGGTCTCCAATCTCTTCTCACTGCAACCTCAAGACAATCACTGTGTCTTCAGATCGTCTTCCTAAAACACTGCTCTAACAATGTGACCAACAGTTCAGCAAAACCACACTTTGTTTTTAAAAACAAATCCCAAATTCCTAAGTCTAGCAATCAAAACCATTTATAATTAATAATTTGACCCTAACCTACCACTGACAGCCTTATTTCTCAAAACTTCCCTGCTCACTATCCCAGCTCCAACCAGGCTGGTATTCTAACGTGTTCAATCATCTACCATTTCTATGTCCTCATATTTTCTGAAGCCTTTTCATTTCACTTCTGCCCAAATATATTATCTCCGTCAAGGCATTCTTCAGCTTATTCAACAAATAGATATTTGCTTATCTAACATACATTAACCAAAAGCCTACCACCTATCAGGGACAGTGACAGGCACTGAATAGGTAGGCAATGATGAACAGACATGGTACCCGCCCTCAAGGAGACTGGGTTTCCAGTTTTCTCATCCTCAGAATTCACATTATCACTCCCTGTCTTTTAAATAAATGTTAATTGCCCTATGTTTTCTCTCTTCTATTAATATTACATGCAAAGCACTGTCTATGAAAGTATTCTGTAACATAAGAGTTGTCATAGGCTATCTAAACCCAGCTTCTGTTTTTCTTTCCATATGTTTAGGTCCTCAAGGAGATTTAATATGCCAAGAAGGCTAGGAAGGAAGGCCTTCCTGTTTCCCAGAATGTTCCTCTTATACTAGGGCTCTCTGGTTTTCAGTTTGATTTTAATAACCTACCTCTCAAAAACAAAAGACAGAAGATTAAAATTTCTCACATATTACCCTCTTCAATCTAAATCATATCTCTACTCTATTTCTAACCAAAATGGGAAAAGCAGATTATGAAAAGTAATGAGAGGAATGTATCAAATACACAGACAACTGAAGTAAGCAACAGCCTGTAGTTCTGAAATAAGAAAAATATCATAGATGGAATGAAAAAATGGTTCACGTGTCTTGGGAACCTTTCCTGAGAGAACAGTACAGTGATTATCAGTCTGAGAGACAATTTTCACATCAAGGTCTCCAAGCTCTTACAAAGCTTGGTGCCTGGTTAAAAAAAAAAAAAAAAAAAAAGAGCTCAATCTTCAATATGGTATCATTATTTTATAAAATATCAGTTCAAAGGTGCTTGTTGGTAACAATCATCAGCGAGTATCTTAAAACACACAAAAAAGAGACTGATAGTATCTGGAGTTTTTTGCTTAAAACTCAGGGTTTTAACTTGGGAATACCACACTTACCTTCTTTAAAAGTAAGCACCAAAATGAATAATTAAAAAGCACCAGATTACACAATCTTTTATACTCAATCCAAAGGAACAGAGGTAATTAAACCCTTTTTAATCAATGTTTCAGCTACTTTAAGGTATCTATCATACAACCAAAGCAGTCTGGATGAACTTCTACAGGTAAAGAGCCAAAACAAGGCTGTCTTCTCATTACTCTAGGCAATCCGCCCCTGCTGGACAATTACACGCATTAAGACTTCTTCCTCTTTCCCTGAGCACCTGCTCCCAGCCCACATCTGTGAGGAGCACATCTGCTGGCTCACTCACCATCCTGAGAATCACCCAGCACAAAAACTGATTAAAGAACCTGATAAGACACACACTAAAGACAAACAATAACCTAGTCAAGACTAACAGCCCAAACTGAAACAGAATTAACGAAGAAAAATACTAGAGGTTGAAAAAAATTAACAAATAGTGTTTCTATTGAAGCCAGGGAAAAACGGCATTTAAAACAAAAAGCAAGCTGCTCTAGAAAAGGAGTGCAGAATATGTATTTGGGGAAGAGAAAAAAAGAAAACCCAAACTGCCAAAATAATCAAATAAAGTATTAAATAGAAAAATATACAACCAATTAGCGATTTTAAAAAATTCAAGAAATGTCCTCATGCTGCTGCTGCTGCTGCTAAGTCACTTCAGTCGTGTCCGACTCTGTGCGACCCCATAGACAGAAGCCCACCAGGCTCCCCATAATGCATAGTAAATCTGAAGTCAAAGAAATCATGTGAAAAAGATTAGAGATGAGGAGGAGGCCAGGACATTCAGTATCTGTGAAAGAGGATTTCCAGAACAAGAAAGAGCAAATACTAAAAATTTTCAAAAATTAAATTTAAGAAATGGGGTGGGATGAAGGGGGAAGACAAGAACAAAAAGAAAACTTCCTGATGTTGAATACTGTTATGCATCTCCATAGTTAATGTGTTTTGAGAAGTCCTGGGCAGAATACTCAGGGGGAAAAAAGCATATTGATACATGTAACTCTCCCAGCAGAATATCTGAATTTCAAAAATAAAAGTAAAGCTCCAAAATTAGGGGAAATTTTTACTTAATTTACACAAAATAAGAGGAAAGAGATTCAGAATGACAGTCATTTCATCAGTAAAAGTAAATGCTAAAAGCCAATGGAGCTATGTTTACAAAATTCTGAAGGTTAAAAAAAAAATGTTTAAAGCCAATCTATTATTCACAGATATGGATAAAATAAAAATACTAGATATGCTCTGATTTAAAAAGTAAGACATCCATTTACTTGGGTACTAGTAACAGTTAAAGTAGTTGAGCTAAAATAAAAAAATTCAGAACAAAGACCTCCTAAAAATGACAAACACTTTATATAAAAAATAACAGTGTATGGCTGAGTTCCTTTGCTGTTCACCTGAAACTCGCAACACTGTTTGTTAATCGGCTATATCCCAATACAAAATAAAAAGTTAAAAACAAATAATGGCAAGCAATGTACCAGCAAAACTAACAGTTAAGTATAAACACTTGTTACTAATATGAGGCGATTCAGTTTAATACAAGAGATAAAGAATTCTTTAAATAAACACAATATAATTTTTAAAATTAATGATTTAGGAATAACATCCCAAACTATTTCAAAAAATCTTAGGTGAAGAAGAGTAAATAAAGTATGCTTAGATGAAGTGTGCATGCAGGATGAGGGAATAATTTATAATAGTCATTACTCTTTGATGTTAATAAGAAAATGTAGGTTTAACATAAATTTACTTTAGAATGTATGGATAAGGCTGAAGAATTTCCAATCACCGGAGGAAATAAACAACAACAAAAAACAATTACAAAAGGAAGTAAAATTTAAAACTAAACAAAAAGTAAGCATGCTAAACAAGAAACAAAAAAAACAATTTCAGGAAAAATATCAAACGTAAATATTACAATAAATATTAATCAATTAAATTAACTAAGCAAAAGAGAAAAAAGTGACAAGGCATAGCAGGAGCTTCCCTGTCTCTGGTAAAGAATCTGCCTTCCAATGCAGCAGACACAAGTTCGATCCCTGGGTTGGGAAGATCTGGAGAAGCGAATGGCAAGCCCCTCCAGTATTCTTGCCTGGGAAATCCCATAGACAGAGGAGCCTGGTGAACCATGGGGCTGCTGAAGAGTGGGACATGACTGAGTGACTGAACAACAGGGCCCGGTAGCATGCAGTTCGTAACAGACTCAGAGTGACACAGGTATGTTACCCCAAAGAGGGAGGCTCAGCTGTGAGAAAAGTGTAAGAAGATAAGAAGAAAGCAATAGAGATGGCAGTAACAATCAGGAAAAGAATTATTCAAGGATAAAAGAATAAAACATAGATAACTAGTAAGAATCTACTGTACAACAGGGAACTCTACTCAATACTCGGTAATGGCCTACATGGAAAAATAATTTTTAAAAAAGAGTGGATATATGGATACGTATAACTGATCTACTTTGCTGTACACGTGAAACTAACACAACAGTCCAGGAAGAATTTAAAAAAAGAAAAAAAAGCATATAACAAAAAAGTGAAGAATTTTTCTATTACTAAAGGGCTAATCTATTTCATGAGTGAAACTGACCTATGATTTTCTTTCTTATATGCCTGGTTTGACAAATATCCTTCTAGAAAGAACTGAGATATATTTCCTTTTTTCCTACTTTCTGGAGGAGGTGACAGAAAAGTTGGAAGCTTTCTTCCTTAAAAAAAGTAGGGGGGAACTCACATGTAAAGCATTCTGGGGTTATTCTCTTTGTTTTAACTATTAAGTTTATTTAATAGTTATAGAACTATTCAAGCTTTTTATTTCTTGAGTCAGTTTTTGGGAAGTTATATTTTTCTTTAATTTAAAAATTACTGGCATATGATTGATAGTATTTCCCCTTATCATTTTGAAAGCAGTGGCAAAATACACATAATATAAAATTTATAATTTTAATCATTTTTACATTTACTATTGCATAAACTCTTACACTGTTGGCACCATCACCCATCTCCAGGACTTCTTTCATTTTGCTGAAGAAGAGAACTGGAGCTGTGTACTACGTAGTGGAAGAGCAACTGCTTGCTTCTACTCCCAGTCTCGCCAGCCACCGTTCTACTTTGTCTGTACAAGCTCAATATATGTGATATTTTAAAATGATAACATCATCAGGGGAACACTGTAAAACAGGTATTATTGCTATTACCTAATATATGTAAGAAAATAGAAAATCAAAGCAGCTATTTTTTTTTTTTTTTTCATTTAACTACAAAGACACGGACCCTCGGTTTAAAACCAAGCCAGTGACTCTATGAAGTCCAGGCTTTTCACTTCTTCACCCAACATACTAATGACATCTCTTAATTTTTAGTTCATCTGACTACTTAAAACATTCCCTACATCACCAAATCTACCAAAAACCATCCTTCACACTGCCATCAAACCTCTCCCATCTTTTCTCAGTTTTAAAAATCTCTGATAGCTTTCCACTGACAATACTGAAGACTTCAAATTCCTGGCTGGCATGCAAGATCACTGAGGGTCTGTCTAGTTCCAAACCACTTTTCTGTCTGCCCTGCCACTTTCTTTCTACATATTCTATGCTCTGGCCAGACTGATTTATCAGTCATTACACACATGTCAGTGCTTCCATGCCTTTAAAGCACAGCAAGCCTTCTGCCCAGAATGTTCCCCTGCAACCCGTAATCTAGTTAGTTTTAAGGCATCCTTTATTTCAGTCCAAAATCTCAAGCAAAGTTAGGAACATATCCATCAGTGCTGAAGTCGCACTGCTAGAAAACTATACTTCAGTTAAAAAAAAAAAAAATTGGGGGGCAGGGTGGATTTTACCTACTAGATTTTTGAGCAAAGATCAGGAACCTATTCTTCTTTTTCTTAACATCAGCCTGCCTGTTCCCAAACTGCAGTCAGTAAGTGTTAGTTGGATAAATACAAATATACCCTTCTATTTACCTCATGGGTTTAATATTTTAAAATGACTCATTTTGTGAGTCTAGCATGTTGAAGACCTAAAGAAACAGAAATAAATGAAACAGAAGAGCAACCGATATCAAATGGAAAAAGGTTCCTATACCTATGAACTAAAACCAGACATTAATTAAGGCTTGCTTTGCCAGCCCATGAACAGAGATGACAGGCACACTTTTGTGTGCAAAGCTGTAATCACAGCAAAGACAGAAATAAATCGAGAGAGATGAAGTCCTGAAAAACAGTGGTATTAGTACATTAAGGAGGGAAAATACAACTCGAGTAAGCTGGAACATTACCCAAATAATTCCATATAATTATATTTACATATATTATGCCATAAATGAGACTCCATGATGTTAAGTAGCCAAAATTGCAAAGGTAGAAAGTAACTAGGTCAGTTGGATTTAGTTCTTTGGAAATTCAAGGGCAGTTTTGGTTCATTTTTTCTGTTATATCAAACTGTCTTGGGTACAGTAATTATGCTAAAAAGAAGCCATTTAAATGCAAATCTGAAGTTGATTAGGAATGAGTCAATTACATCAGGAGTTCACAATCTGTGGGCCACAATTCCTTAGAGGAACTCAGTCATTAGAAGGTCAGTACATCCACATGAGCACTGTCTGCAAATTAAATAAAAATGTGCTTGCACATACAGCCGCTACTTTTCTAAATGCATTTTTTGCTGTGAACAAAATGCATTATTTCTTTAAAAAGCATTACTGAATTCATAATAGCTCTGGCATTACATATTTTCTCAAAGATACTAAAACTATTGTTTGAGAGTTCAGTAATTTTTTTTTAAAGTTCTGTTGTTTCTGAGGCTCTTGTCCTTGTTGAACTATAGATATTTATTTACTTATATTTATTGAGCACATACTATGAGTCAGTCACTACTGATGCAGCTGTGAACACCACAGACAAAAGTTCCTATCTGGAACTCTAATTCTGGCAGAGGAGATAAAAATATATAAATAATGATGACAATGACAATGAATAATAATGAGGTAAAGATAAGTAAGAGAAGAACTGGTCGAAGGATATAGCAGACTGGTGGTGGGGGTGGGGGTGGGCAATAACTAAACTCTGAAAAACCATTACTGGTAACACTGAGAAATGCGGAGGAAAAACTGAGTAGGGTGGAGAATTCTTAGGTCCGGAAAAGACTCTTAAGAGGCTGAATTTTTGAGCACTGAATGAACTGAGTGAGCAAGTCATCTCGATATTCAAGACAAAGGAACGTTCTAGATAAGGGGAACAGCACTGAAGCAGTGAAGGGTACGAAGTATGGTATATCTGAGAAACAGCAAGAAAATTGGTGTGGTCTGAGCAAAGTAAGAAAGCAGGAGACAAGACAGATATCTAGAGGCAGGATCACAGAGGCTACGTGAGAGGATTGGGATCTGAATTTAACAGAAATTCACTAATTTTATATCTGGTAGTGACAGAAGTAATATGACCAGATTTATATTGTTTAAGTTCACCAGGTGGCTGCACAGATAACTGATAATGAGTAAAGTATTATAATGAGACTATTACAACAGCCTTCGCAAGAAATAATGGTGACAACCAGAGTGGCAGTGGTGGAGGCAGAAATCAGTGAAAGGATACAGAGTATAACCTGAGGATTAAACCAACTTGCTTTGATGATGCACTAGCAGAATGAGGGAGAGGACACTTAGGCTTTATTTGGTCTGAGAACTGGGTAAATGGTAATGTAACTTTCTAAGAGAAGACTGGAGGAGAAACAAGTGGAATAGAGAAATTTAGTTCAGTTTTGGACACGTTAAATCTAACTTGTCTCTTGGAAATCAAAGTGGGTGTGTGCAGGAAACAACTGGATGAGTGAGTTTGAAATAGGAGACAATGGGATCAGGATATAAAACTGGAAATCATCTAAGTACAGACAGAACTTAAAGCTTTAGAAATACATGAGATCATATCTGGGCTTCCCAGGTGGTGTAAGTGCTAAAGAACCCACCTGCCAATTAAGGAGACGTAAGAGATATAGGTTTGATCCCTGGGTTGGAATGATCTGGAGAAGGGCATGGCAACCCACTCCAGTATTCTTGCCTCGAGAATCCCATGGACAGAGCCTGGTGGGCTACAGTCCATAGCGCTGAAGAGTCAGACATGAGCAAAGTGACTTGGCATGCACGAACAAGATCTTATCCACTCAATGAGGGTATTTAAAAAGGAAAAGAAACCCAATCAAAAAATGGGCAGAAGACATAAACAGACATTTCTCCAGAAAAGACATACAGATGGCCAATAAGCACATGAAATGATGCTTACCATCACTATTTATTAGAGAAATGTAAATAAAACCTACAATGAAGCATCACCTCACCCTGATCAGAATGGCCATCATCAGAAAGTTCACAAGTAATAAATGCTGATGAGGTTGTGGAGAAAAGAGTATCCTCCTACAGTAGTTGATGGGAGTGTAAATTGATGCAGCCACTATGATAGGAAAACAGTATGGAGATTCCTGTAAAAACTCTAGTTGCCATATATCAAGCAATCGGACTCCTAACATCCATCTGGATAAAACGCTAATTCAAGATGATACATGCACTCCCCAATGTTCACAGCAGCGCTATTTACAACAGCCAAGACATGGGAGCAACCTAAATGTTCATTAAAAGATGAATGAACAAAGAAGATATACATATCAGATATATCTATCAGTTCAGTTCAGTTGCTCAGTGGTGCCTGCCCTTTGCAACCCCATGGACTGCAGCACGCCAGGCCTCCCTGTCCATCATCAACTCCCGGAGTTTACTCAAACTCATATCCACTGGGTCGGTGATGCCATCCAACCATCTCATCCTCTGTCGTCCTTTTCTCCTCCCGCCTTCAATCTTTCCCAGCATCAGGGTCTTTTCCAATGAGTCAGCTCTTCACATCAGGTGGACGAAGTATTGGAGTTTCAGCTTCAGCATCAGTCCTTCCAATGAATATTCAGGACTGATTTCCCTTAGGATGGACTGGTTGGATCTCCTTGCAGTCCAAGGGACTTTCAAGAGTCTTCTCCAACACCACAGTTCAAAAGCATCAATTCTTCATTGGTTTGCTTTCTTTAAAGTCCAACTCTCACATCCGTACGTGACTACTGGGGAACCATAGCTCTGACTAGATGGATCTACTCAGTCACAAAAAAGAATGAAATTTGGGGAATTCCCTTGTGGTCCAGTGGTTAGGACTTCGCACTTCCACTTCAGAGGGCACAGGTTTAATCCCTGGTCAGGGAACTAAAATCCCATACGCTGCAAACAATAAATAATACCGAGTTCTATTTGCTTTAGAAAAAAAAAACAACAATGAAACTTGCAGCAACATGGTTGGACCTAGAGATCATATTAAGTAAGACAAAGACAAGTACATGACATTGCTTATATGTGAAATCTAAAAGAAGAAAAACAAATGAACTTATTTACAGAACAGAAATAGGCTCATAGACACTGAAAACAAACTCATGATTACCAAAGTGGAAAGGGGGTGAGGGAGAGATAACTTAGGAGTTTGGGATTAGCAGATACATACTAATATATATAAAATAAACAAGGTCTTACTGTACAGCAAGGGAACTATATTCAATATCTTGTAATAAACTATAATGGTAAAGAATATAAACAAAAGAAAAAGGAAAGGAAGGAAGAAGAATGAGTACTAGAGCATTCCAATGTTCACCAGTTAGGAAGAAAAAGAGACTGAAAAATTATGATTAAGTCTTATTTATGGTTATACTTTCAGTACTTGGCAAACACACTGGTTTCAGAAGGACTCAAAAAACAGTGCTGACCTGAACGACTGTACATGGCATGTAATTAAATGCACATTACACCACCCCACCTCTCACACAAGAGATGATTCTGAAAGGAAGCATCTCCCTTTTGATATAATCAAACACATTTACTTAAACATATCTAATTTGCAAATTTAAAAAATCATCACTTTATAACACATCTCCAACACACTTTAATGTACAGCAGTACAAAAGATCAAACTTTACTCTGGACCCCACTGAAATAAGCTTCACCATATTTTAGAAATTTTAAAATGACACTAAATTTTGAGCTAGCCTTCAGATTCACATATATACGTACATGTAAAGTAAATTCTTAATAGTTTCTCTCTGCTCAAAAGTGTTCAGTGATTATCTAATGCATGTAGAGTAAATTTCAAACTCTGAAGTCTAGCTTTTAAATTCTTCCCAAAGTGGACCTTTTCAATATACTTTCCCAATGTTCTTCAAGCACACTCAACCCAAAAGTATTCTGTTTCTCAAATTCACCTTGCTTTTGCTTGTCTGATCCCTTGCCTCATCCTGCTCCTTTGCCTAAAGTGTCCTTCTCTCAAATTTCAAGTCGTGATCCTGCTTGGTTTTCAACGACATAGGTCTTCCTCCCAACTGACTCCCAGTACTCTTTGCTTTATCTATCCTGAATTTTCAACATGAGTGCATCTGTTTTATGTACCCAGTTGAATTTTACACTCCATGCTGTAATGTAATAGAAGGAATACTAGTACTCTAGGAAGTGAGAGACTGGTAGTTAAGAACATGGATTCTGGAGTCAGATTACCTGGGTTTAGATTTCTGACTATGTATTATAACGCTTCTATGGCCTTGGGAAATTTGTCTTCTTTATGCCTCATCTTCCTGGGCTATAAAATTGTTTTTACCTCAAAAAATTAAGATAATATCTGCAAACTATTTAGAATAGTATCTGAAAGCATAAACAAAGCACTTTATCATAAAATGAACTTCTCAGGTGGCACCAGTGGTAAAGAAACTGCCTGCCAATGCAGCAGACCTAAGAGATATGTGTTCGATCTCTGGGTCGGGATGATCCCCTGGCGAAGGACACGGCAACCCACTCCAGTGGGCTGGAGAATCCCATGGACAGAGGAGCCTGGTGGGCTACAGTCCACAGGGTCACAAAGAGTCGGACATGATGGAAGCAACTTAGCACATATAAAATGTTTGATAAAGGAAGGAAGGAAGAAGGTTGCGTTTTGGTTTGTAATTTCTTTTTAACCTTATGTGATTAAAAGATAGCTACATACAAAAATAATCGTAAGTTTATGTTGATGAGCATACAATGTATAAAGATGAAATTTTTGACAGTACAATAACAATCTAAAGTTGAGGGACACAGCTACATATGAGCCAAGTATTTTGTAATACTATTGAAACTAAGTCATTATTAAGATGTTAACTACATATCCCCAAGACAGACACTAAGAAAATAACTAAAAATTGCATAGTAAAAGTGGAAAAGGAATCAAAATAGTACACCAGAAAATAGTTATATGATATAAAAAGGCAGTAAGGAAGACCTAACAGTTCCGTAACATGGGATATGTGAGAAAACAAATAGCAAAATGGCAAAGATCCTTACTTATCAGTCATTACATCATATGTAAATGGATTATACTCTCCAATAAAAGGCAGAATGGATTAAAAAAAAAACCCATGATCCAACTATATGCTATGTATAAGAAACTCAACATTAGATTCAAAGACATGAAGAAGTTAAAAATGAAAGAAAAAGCCCATGAGAACAGCAAATGAAAGAAAAATGGGGTGAATGTACTAACATCAGACAAAATAGATGTTAAGATAAAACTTGTTACAGTAGACAAAGGACACTGTAAGTCAATCTACCAAGAAGATTTAACAGTAACTATAAATGAAATGTAACTTTTAAAAACTATGAATTACTATGTTGTACACCTTAACCTCTATTATATAATAAAGTGTATCGACTGTGTGGGTGCTTAGCCACTCAGCTGTCCAACTCTCTGTGATGCTATGGACTACAGCGCACCAGGCTCCTGTCTGTGGAATTTTCCAGGTAAGAATACTGTTCAAAATTCCAATACTCTGGCCACTAGGTGCAAAGAGCTGACTCACTGGAAAAGACCCTGATGCTGGGAAAGACTGAGGACAGGAAGAGAAGAGGGTGATAATGATATGGTTGGATGGCATCATCAACACAATGGACGTGAGTCCGAGCAAACTCCGGGAGATAGTGAAGGACAGGCAAGCCTGGCATGCTGCAGTCCATGGGGTTGCAAAGAGTCAGACACATCTTAGCCACTCCACAACAACAAGAATACTGGAGTGGGCTGCCATTTCCTCCTCCCAGGGATCTTCCTGACTCAGGGATTGAACCTGCATTTCCCACTCAGGGATGGTCTCCTACATTGGGAGGGTGGTTCTTTACCACTGGATCACCTAGGAAGTCCCTACATCAACTACACCACTATTAAAAAAAAAAAAAAAAAGACTCAATGATTAAAAATTTATAAGCACCTAACAACAGAGTCCCCCAAAATATGAAGTAAAACTGACAGAGTGGAAGGGAAGAAAAGTAATAGCTGTAGACTTCAACACTACTTTCAGTAATAGATGAAACAACTAAGAGAGGTAAGTTAGACATCCGTAAGGAATTCCCTGGTGGTCCAGTGGTTAGGACCCCACACTTTCCTTGCAGGGGGCATAGGTTTGATCCCTGGTCAAGGAACCAAGATCCTGCAACTCACACAGTGTGGCCAAAATAAAAAGAAAGAAAGAAAATTAGAAAATACTTTGAGAATAATAATAAGAAAATAAACCCAACATACGAAAATATATAAGATGCAGCAAAAGCAGTGTTCAGAGGAAATTTCATAGCTTACATTAAAAAAAGAATTATCACTAATCAATAACCTAACCTACTACCCTTAAGGAACTAGAAAAAGAAGAACCAAAATGATAATGAAGCAGAAGAAAGGAAAAAATAAAGATGTAGGTAAAGAGTTTTTGAAGCAAGAGAACAGAAAAATAGAGGAAAAAATCAGAGAAACTAAAACCTCTTTGAAAAGATTAACGATAACGACAAACATTTAGACAGACTGACCAAGAAGTCAAAGAAGACTCAATTTACCAAAACCAGAAATGAAAGCATCACTACTGACTTTACAGAAATAGAAAGTAGTACAAAAAAATAAAATGAACAAGAGTATGCCAGTAAGTAGATAACACAGATGAAATGGACAAATTCTTAGAAATAAACTACTCAAAAAAAAAAAAAAAGACTTAATAAAAGTAAGGATATAAAAAGTGATTTTTAATGATTTTTAAAACTTCTGACAAAGAAAAGTCAAGGGTCACATGGTTCCACTGATGAATTCTGCCAGACATTTAAAGAAAAAATAAAAATACCATCAGTTCTTCTCGAACTCTTCTAAAAAATAAAGGAATGAGTACTTCCCTGACTCATTACATGAGGCTGGTTTTACCCTGCCAAAGACAAAAACATCAAGACAACTACAGATCAATCTCCTTATGAATATAGATGCAAGAATCCTCAAAAAAAAATTAGCAAACCAAATTCAGGAGTGTATTAAGAGGACTATGCACCATGGATTTACCCCAGAAATGCAAGGGTGGTTCAACATAAAAAATCAAATCAACTGAAAAAAATCAAACACATATTAATAGAGTGAAATGGGAAAAAATAATACAATCATCTCAACTGACACAAAAAAGGCATTTGACCCCTTCCAACACCCTTTCATGATAAAAACACTCAAGAATCTAGGAACAGAAAGAAGCCTCTACAACCTGACTGTGAGCATCTATGAAAAATTCAGGACTAACATACTCAGTGGTGAAAGATTTAAAGCTTCCCACTAAGAAGAGGAACAAGATAAGGATATTCACTCTGTTGGACACTGGAAGTTCTAGCCAGGGCAACTGGTAAGAGAAAAAGAAATAAAAGGCATCCAGATTGAAAAGAAAGAACTACCTCTCCTCAGAGATATCATGATCTTATACATAGGAAATCCTAAAGAAAAACTATTAGACCTAATAAACAAATTCATCAAGGTTGCCAGATATAAGAACCATGCAAAATTTGTTTCTATTTCTATACTTTTGCAATGCACATCTATACACTGCTGCTGCTGCGTCTCTTCAGTTGTGTCCGACTCTGTGCAACCTCATAGATAGCAGCCAACCAGGCTTCCTGTCCCTGGGATTCTCCAGGCAAGAACACTGGAGTGGGTTGCCATTTCCTTCTCCAATGCATGAAAGTGAAAAGTGAAAGTGAAGTCGCTCAGTCGTGTCCGACTCTAGCGACCCCATGGACTGCAGCCTACCAGGCTCCTCCATCCATGGGATTTTCTAGGCAAAGGTACTGGAGTGGGGTGCCATTGCCTTCTCCACATCTATACACTAGCAATGGATAATCTGAAGTGAAGGAAACAATTCCATTTACAATAGTAACAAAGTGAGTAAAATACTTAGGAATAAATTTAACTAAGGAGGTGGCAGACCTGCATAGTAAAAAGTGCAAAACAATGCTGAAAGAAATTAAAGACCTAAATAAATGGGAAAACATCTTATGTTCCTAGATCAGAATACTTAATATTGTTAAGATGTCAATACTCCCCCAATTGAAGTACATGTTCAATGCAATCCCTAGCAAAATTTCTTTTTGGCAGAAATGAAAAGACTAACCCTAAAATTCATATGGAATTGCAAGGGAGCCCAAACAGCCAGAACAATCATGTTTTGAAGACAGCTGAACAAAGCTGAAGGAGTTCCATACCCTGATTTCAAAAATTATTACAAGCCACAATAATCAGAGGGCAGTACTAGACTTCCCTGGTGATGCAGTGGCTAAGACTCTGCCTGCTCATGCAGAGGACATGGGTACAGTCCCTGTCTGGGAAAATTTCATACGGTCAGAACGATTACGAAGCTTGTGTGCTGTGACTACTGAGGCCTGCACACCCTAGAAGTCTGTGCTCCACAACAGGAGAAGCCGCCACAATGAGAAGCCCACGCACCGCAACAAAGAGTGGCCTTCACTTGCCGCAACTAGGGGAAGCCTGCGCAACGAAGACCCAGCGCAGGTAAAAATAAATGAATATATAAATGAATTTCTAAAAAGAGTGTGGCACTGACACAAGGATAGGCATACAGGCCAACAGAACTGAGAATCCAGAAGTAAACCCATACATCAGTGGTCAACTGATTTTTATCAAGACTGTCAACACTATTCAGTGGGGAAAGAACTGCCTTTTCAACAAATGATACTGTTTGACAGAAAGCAACAAAACTCTGCAAAGCAATTATCCTTCAATTAAAAAATAAATAAATAAAAAATGATGCTGGGACAACTGAATAGCCACACGCAAAAGGTTAAGTTGGATTTCTGACCTCACGCCACATAAAAAAATTAACCCAAAATGTATCAAAGATCTAAACATAAGGGAAAAACAAACTCTTAAAAAAAAACAGGGGTAAAATGTTGTGACTTTAGATGTAGCAACGGATTCTTACACACCAACAGCACAAGCAACAAAACTTTCAAATACTAAACTTCATCAAAGTTAAAAGATTTCTATGAATCAAATAAAACAGATACACACTACGATACAGGGAGCTCAATCTAGTGTTCTGTGACAACCCAGAAGGGTGGGATGGGGTGGGAGATGGGAGCGGGGTTCAGGAGGGAGGGGACCTATGTATACCTGTGGCTGATTTGTGTTGATGTGTGGCAGAGGCCAACACAATATTGTAGAGCAATTATCTTCCAATAATTGTATTTTGTTCTATATTTCTCAATATTATACAATTATAATATTTAATAACTAAAAACATAAACCAAAGAAATAAACAAACCAGGATCTATTATGTAACACAGGGTATTACATATCTTGTAATAACCCAAATGGAAAAAGATCTGAAAAAAAATACATATACATATACACACACACATAATGAATCACTTTGCTGTATACCTGAAACAGTGTTAACTCAACTATACTTCAATCAAAAGAAAATAAAAATAAAGAAGAACAGATACCAGAGAGCGCTCCCCACTTTCATTTGAATAGAGAAAGGGCCATAGAAGACCACAGTGAGAAGCCAGGCCACGACAAGCCAGGAAGAGAGTACTCAGGGGCTGCAAAGACTGGGATGAAATGGGGGCAGGGGAGGATTAACATGCAGAACACAAGAGATTTTTAGGGCAGTGAAACTATTCTGCATGATACTGCAATGGTGGATACACGTGTCAAAACCCACAGAATGTACACCACCAAGAGTGGACACTAATGTAAACTATGGACTTTGGGCGGTAGTGATGGGTCAATGTAGGCTCATCAATTGTGATAAATGTACCACTGGGATTCCATATGTTGACAGTGGGGAGTTTATGCATACATGAGAACACAATACTTTTCACAGTTTGCTGTGAACCTAAAACTGCTCTAAAAAATAGTTTATTAATTAAAAGAAAAAAAGAAACATTACTCATGAAGTTTTGGTGCTGTATCCAAGAAAAATATCCAGTTATCTGAAAGACTATTAACATATTTCTCCCTTTTCTGATAATATTCCTGTGTGAGGCTAGACTTTCTTCAAAAACTTCAACCAAAATAACAAACACAGTAACTGAATGAAAAAGTAGATAAGGATCCAGTTATCTTCTATTAGCATAGACTTCAAAGAATTTTGCAATATGTAAAAACAATGCCCCTCTTCCCACTTAACTATTTTGTTTTGGAAAACTACAATTTTCACTAAAGTGTTAACATATAATAGGTTGATGATTGTTATTTTCAAACAAATTATTAACAGAATAGCTCTTCAAATAGCTCAATAATTTTTAAGGGGTCTCAAGACCAAAAAGGTTTGAGAACAGTTTCTAGGGTATTAAAACTCCCTTAAAAGGAAGCTATTATCAAATAAAAAATAACTAAATTAGTGCTCTCCAAAGAAGAGAGAAATATCTTGAGAAATACTGAATTACAAACACCAAAATGTGGTTAAGTTTAGCAGGCAACAGACTTAATCGTTTTTAAGAGGATAGTCCCACTATAAAAATCTATAAAATATCACAATACCAAAAATACTGGCTAATATTCTTAAATTACTATTGCTTCACATCCCAAAAGAGGAGCAGGCTTGATATTTGCTATATACCATGTTCATAAATGCAATATATAAACATCTTTATCATTTTATATCACATATTACAAAATTATAATGCCAGCTAACAGTAAGGCTGTATTCTAAAACTTGACACTCATTATTTTATGTAATCTTCCCAACAATTCTGAAACAGGTATTATTACTATTTTATACTTATTATGTGGTCCTTAGAGGAGCATTAACCTAAAAGGGCCAGTACCATCATCATCCCCTTGTAGAAACGGATGAACCCTCAAGGAAAAACAAATAATATAAACCACTTTGCAAAATTATATCATTTCAAACTGACAGCTGTAAAGGTCACTGTGACTATTAAAAAGAAATCTGAACTAAAAAGCTACACTGCCTTTTGGGGCAATGGAGGTCTGAGCCAAAAGGAGTAAACAAAGGAACTCCATGGTGGTCCAGTGGTTAGGACTCGGAGCTTTCACTTCAGGGGCCCAGGCTCAACCCCTGGTCAGGGAACTTAGATCCTGCAAGCCTCATGATGCAGCCAAAAAAGAAAAAAGGGGTAAAACCAATAACAGTGCAAATAGGCCAGCCAACTCCTTAAGGATTTTCACCATTAATCAGTCAAGCAACTGACGCAATATTAAATAGGAGAATATATGGAGCACACGGAATAACATCAGTTCACAAATCCCGAAACAAACTTGCAACATGCCAGAGGTGTCACGTAAACAAACCACAAAGATGCAGTACATTTTTCTTTTTTAAAAACTGAGGTGTAGCTGCTGCTGCTGCTAAGTCGCTTCAGTCGTGTCCGACTCTGTGTGACCCCATAGACGGCAGCCCACTAGGCTCTACCGTCCCTGGGATTCTCCAGGCAAGAACACTGGAGTGGGTTGCCATTTCCTTCTCCAATGCATGAAAGTGAAAAGTGAAAGGGAAGTTGCTCAGTCGTGTCTGACCCTCAGCAACCCCATGGACTGCAGCCCACCAGGCTCCTCCGTCCATGGGATTTTCCAGGCAAGAGTACTGGAGCGGGGTGTCATTGCCTTCTCCGAGGTGTAGTTAGTTGATGTATAATACTATATGTTTCAGGTGTATAAAATAGTGATTCATAATTTTTAAAGGTTACATTCTATTTGTATTTATTATAAAATTCTGACTATATTCCTTGCGCCATACTATACCTCCTTGTAGCTTTATTTTTATACATACTAGTTTGTTCTTAATTCCCTACCCCTATCTTGCCCCTGCCCCCTTCTCTCTTCCCACTTGTAACTACCAATTAGTTATTTTTGAGTGTTTCTTTTCTGTTAAATACATTAACAGATATAAGTGACATCATATGGTATTTGTATTTCTCTTACTTCACTTAGCATACCTTCTGAGTCCATCCATATTGTTGCAAATAGCAAAACTTGTTTTTTAATGGCTGATTAGTATTCCATTGTGTGTACACACATACACATATTTTCTATTCATTCATTTGTTGACGAACACAACTTAGGTTGCTTCCATATCTTGGCAACTGTAAATAATGCTACTATGAACATCAGAGTGAGTGTGTCTTTTTGAATTAGCATTTTCTTTTTTTCCAGATTAATACACCCAGGAGTGGAACTGCTTGGTCACATAGTAATTCCAGTCTTAGTTTTTTGAGAAACCTCCATATTGTTTTCCATAGTGGCTACACCAATTTATCTTCCCACCAATAGTGTATAAGGGTTCCCTTTTTTCAAATCTTTAGCAACATTTTTTATTTGTGGTCTTTTTGATGACAGCCATTCTGACAGTTGTGAGGTAATATTTCACTATGGCTTTGATTTACATTTCTCTAATGATTAACTGCATAATTGCACTCATCTCACATGCTAGTAAAGTGATGCTCAAAATTCTCCAAGCCAGGCTTCAGCAATACGTGAACTGTGAACTTCCTGATGTTCAAGCTGGTTTTAGAAAAGGCAGAGGAACCAAAGATCAAATTGCCAACATCCGCTGGATCATGCAAAAAGCAAGAGAGTTCCAGAAAAACATCTATTTCTGCGTTATTGACTATGCCAAAGCCTTTGACTGTGTGGATCACAATAAACTGTGGAAAATTCTGAAAGAGATGGGAATACCAGACCACCTGACCTGCCTCTTGAGAAATCTGTGTATAGGTCAGGAAGCAACAGTTAAAACTGGACATGGAACAACAGACTGGTTCCAAATAGGAAAAGGAGTACGTCAAGGCTGTATATTGTCACCCTGCTTATTTAACTTTTATGCAGAGTAAATCATGAGAAACGCTGGACTGGAAGAAGCACAAGCTGGAATCAAGACTGCCGGGAGAAGTATCAATAATCTCAGATATGCAGATGACACCACCCTTATGGCAGAAAGTGAAGAGGAACTAAAAAGCCTCTTGATGAAAGTGAAAGTGGAGAGTGAAAAAGTTGGCTTAAAGCTCAACATTCAGAAAACGAAGATCATGGCATTCAGTCCCATCACTTCATGGCAAATAGATGGGGGAACAGTGGAAACAGTATCAGACTTTATTTTTGGGTGCTCCAAAATCAGTGCAGATGGTGACTGCAGCCATGAAATTAAAAGACGCTTACTCCTTGGAAGGAAAGTTATGACCAACCTAGATAGCATATTCAAAAGCAGAGACATTACTTTGCCAACAAAGGTCCGTCTAGTCAAGGCTATGGTTTTTCTTGTGGTCATGTATGGATGTGAGAGTTGGACTGTGAAGAAGGCTGAGCGCCGAAGAATTGATGCTTTTGAACTGTGGTGCTGGAGAAGACTCTTGAGAGTCCCTTGGATTGCAAGGAGATCCAACCAGTCCATTCTGAAGGAGATCAGCCCTGGGATTTCTTTGGGAGGAATGATGCTAAAGCTGAAACTCCAGTACTTTGGCCACCTCATGAGAAGAGTTGACTCATTGGAAAAGACTCTGATGCTGGGAGGGATTGGGGGCAGGAGGAGAAGGGGACAAGAGGATGAGATGGCTGGATGGTATCACTGATTCAATGGACATGATTCTGAGTGAACTCCGGGAGATGGTGATGGACAGGGAGGCCTGGCATGCTGTGATTCATGGGGTCGCAGAGAGTCGGACATGACTGAGTGACTGAACTGAACTGAACTGAATGATTAACAATGTTGAACATCTTTTCATTGTCTTTTGGAAATAATCTGTATGTTTTCTTTGGAAAACTGTCTATTCTGGTCTTCTGCCCATTTTTAAATCACAATTTTTTTGATGTTGAGTTGTATGAGCTGTTTATATATTTTGGATATAAACCTTATTGGTTCATCATCTGCAAATATTTTCTCCCATTCAATAGGCTGTCTTTTTGTTTTGTCAATGGTCTTTTTGCCGTGGAAAAGAGCTTTCAAGTTTAATTAAGTCTCATTTGAAAGTGTTAGTTGTGTCCAACTTTGTGACCCCATAGGCTGTATAGCCTGCCAGGCTTCTCTGCCCACGGAATTCTCCAGGCAAGAATACTGGTGTGGGTAACCAAGCCCTTCTGCGTGGGATCTTCTCAACCCAGGAATCAAAACTGGGTCTCCAAGAGTGCAGGCAGATTCTTTACCACCTGAGCCACCAGGGAAATTTTTTATTTTTGCTTTTGTTTCCTTGACTTAGGAGACAAATCAGAATTATACACACACACACACATACTGCTATGAATTATGTCAAAGAAAGTTCTGCCTGTGTTTTCTTCTAGGAATGCTATGGTTTCCAGCCTTACATTTAGGTCTTTAATCCATTTGGGGTCTATGTATGGTTTAGAGACTATTCTAATTTCATTCTTTTTACACTGGAGCTGTCCAGCTTTCCCAGCACCACTTACTGAAGAGACTTTTTACACTGCATATTCTTGCTTCCACTGCCAATAGATTAACTGACTAAAGGTGCGTGGATTTATTTCTGGGCTCTCCATTTTGTTCCATAGGTCTACGTGTCCGTTTTTGTGTCGGACTGTTTATCATACTGTTTGATTACTGCAGCTTTGTAATACAGTCTGAAGTCAGGGAGCATGATTCCTTCGGTGTTGCTCTTCTTTCTCAAGATTGTTATATTTGCAATCTTTTCTGTTTCCATACAAAATTTTAAATTATTTTGTTTCATTTCTGTGAAAAATATCTTTGGTATTTTGATGGAGATTGCACTGAAACTGTAGACTGCCTTGGGTAGTACAGCCATTTTAACAACTCTAATTCTTCCAACCCATTAATATGGTGTATCCTTCCATCTGTCTCATCTTCAATTTCTTTCAACAGTGTCACTGTTTTTCAAGCACCTGTCTTTCACCTCTTTAGGGAGAGGTTTATTTTATTCTTTTTGATGTGACTGGTTAATAGGATTGTTTCATTAATTTCTCTTTCTGACATTTCATTGTTATTGTATAGGAATGCAACAGATTTCTGTATGTTAATTTTGTATCTTGCAACTTTCCAAATTCATAGATGAGCTCTAGTGCCTTTTTGGTGGCATCTTTAGGATTTTCTATGTATAGTACCATACCATCTGCAAACAGTGACAGTTTTACTTCTTTCCAACTTGAAGTTCTTTTCCTTTTCTCGTCTAACTGCTGTGGCAACAACTTCCAATACATACGGAATAAAAGTGGTGAGAATGCGCATCCCTGTCTTGTTTCTGATCTTAAAAGAAATGCTTCCAGCTTTTCCTTCGTGAGTATGATGTTAGCTGTGAGACTGTCATATACGGCCTTTATTATGTTAAGGAATGGATAAGAATGCAGTATTGATATTTTCCTACTTAGATAACCATTACATTCGAGAAGGTCTCACATAGGAATTTCCCTGGTGGTCCCGTGGTAAACAATCCACCTTGCAATGCAGGTGACACAGGTTTGATCCCTGGTTGAGGAACTAAGATCCCATATATCATGGAGCAACTAAGCCCTCATGCTACAACCACTGAGCCTGCAAGCCGCAACTAGAGTCCACATGCCACAACGAAAGATCCTGAATAATACAACAAAAGTCCTTAGGGCCACAACTAAGACCTGATGCAGCCAAATAAATAAATTTTTTTGATGTTAAAAGGATTCACGTAAAAGCCTGCCTCGGTTAAAAGCACCTTGAGACGTAATTTCTAGGGCTTTTTGTACCAGCATTTGCAGCCTCAAGTCGCTTCCCAGGTGGCACTGTGGTAAAGAATCTGCCTGCCAATGCAGGAAATGCAGGTTTGATCCCTGGGTCTGGATGATCCCTGGAGAAGGAAATGGCAAGACGCTGCAGTATTCTTGCCTGGAAAAATTCCATGGACATAGGACCCTGGCAGGCTGCGTCCACGGGGTCACGAAGAGTCAGACACAACTGAGCATGCATGCTTGTTTTGCAGCCTCACAGGCTCACTTTATTTGACTCACATTTACTCTGGAACCAAACCTAGGACTTAAGAGTATGAGATATAACTCTACCTTTTCTAGTTGTGTGACCTCTGGCAAGTTCCTTAATTTTTCAGTGCCTCATCTGTAAAACAAGCAATACAGTTACCTCACAAGGTTTTTATGAGAATTAAAAAAAAAAAATTAGTACTTGAGGAATTTGAGAGAATAGTACCTGGCACAAAGTAGGTTTTATATACATAAATTTTAAATGGAAAAACAAAACAAAAAAATACAGAAACAATATCAAGCTTATGAGTGAGAACTCACAGTTAAGGAGTAATGTGAAACTGACAATGAAAGGCCTTCTCACAGCAACTGTCTCACATTCTTGGTTCTTAATATTCGGCAGTACTATATTCACAATGAATAGTTATTAAGAGGAAGATACTCAAAACTGAATTCTTTATCTTCTCTTCCAAATCTGCTCTCACAGTCTTTCCCACCCTGGTTAAATGTCCAGTTCAGTTCAGTCACTCAGTCATGTCTGACTCTCTGCGACCCCATGGGCTGCAGCACACCAGGTTTCCCTGTCTATCACGAACTCCCAGAGCTTGCTCAAACTCATGTCCATTGCGTCTGTGATGCCATCCAACCATCTCATCCTCTGTCATCCCCTTCTAAAGGTAATAATGCACTTTGAATTGCTTGAACCAAAACCTCTATGGTCCTCCTTATCTTTCTCTCATGCCCCTCATTAAATCAGAAATCATGCCGTCTCTACTAATCCTAACCAATCTTCTGCCAACTTAATATATTTACAGTTATAAGCACTTCTCCCTTCCTCTACTAGTATGCAGTACAGGCAACCTTCACATCTCACCTGGACTAACACAAAATCTCGCAACTTGGCATCTGTGCTAATACTCCTGCTCCCCCTTCTCCCAGCCTACTTTCAACATAGCAGTCAGGTAGTTTGTTAAGACTAAGCCAGATCATTCTGCTCAAAAGCCTGAAATGCACCTGACTTTACTATTAATAGTAAAAGCCAAAGTTCTATCTTCCCCTCTATTTCACTGTGAACCTTAAACTGCTGTAAAAAATAAAGAAAATAAAATCAGGTTTGACTGTATAAAATGCAGCCAAACTTTACTCGAAGTACTAAGTGAGCTATGGGGGAAACTGGCTATTCGCACCATATCTCACCCCACGTGAGAAAGCCAAAGTCCTCACAACAACCTAATAAACCTTAGATGATCTGTTCTCTGTTACTTTGTATGATTAGATTCAGGTTAATTTTTTTAGGGTAGAATACTTCACAAGAAGTCCTGTGCCTTTCCAATATTATCTAATCAAGAGACATATAACGTCTTTCCTACTTTTAGTCATGCTAAGATTGATCAGTGACTTTAGAATATTACCTTGCACCCACCATTAGTTACCTAACACCTTTACCTATACTTTTAGCATCCACCAATAATCTGTCCAGACCTATTATTGTATTATGGGCACAAAATGGTGACTTTTCTAACACTTTCATACCATCCTCATTTATTAACTGAACTTATAAAGAGCTTTTCGCTATTGACTCTTTGGTTACTCTGAAATACACTTTGCAACAAAATACATGCTTCTTTCTATGTATAAATTTTCTTAATAATGAGTTGACACCTTTGAAATATCCAAACGTGATCAATAGTTATTTTTGCTTTTTTATTTTAAAAATATCATTATGAACTCCTGCAATTTTACTTATTTAATACGGTTCAATCTATTGCAGTCCTTACTTTTTCCTTATATTCAAGTTTTTCATCTTAGTCCAGTATGAGCTTTAAGATGGCTTTGTGAACTTTTGACACAACTTACCTCAACATGATAGTCAAAAGATTTTAATTTGCAATTCATGGGCTTCCCTGGTGGCTCAGTTGTAAAGAATCCACCTGCCAATGCAGGAGACGTGTTCCAGAAAGATTCTATATGTCACAGAGGAATTAAGTTTATGCGCCACAAACTATAGAGCTTGTACTCAAGAGCCCCAGAGCCACAACTACTGAAGCCCATGCATCCTAGAGCCCATGTGCCACAAGGGAAGCTACAGCAACGAGAAGCCCCCAACCAGAGAGGAGCGCCCGCGTGCCACAACCGGAGAGAAGCCTGTGCAGCAACAAAGACCCAGCACAGCCAAAAATAAATAAATAAATAAAATTATTTTTTAAATAAATTAATTTGCAATTCCACAATTAGAATTAATCTTGAACAATTTTCATGTTTACTGATGTCTCTGACTTCTCTGTGATATCATTTTCATTTTCTTCTCTATTCATTTTCTCATCCATTTTTCTAGTGGGTTGTTAATCCTTTTTGCTTTCTGAATGCTACAAGTTCATTTTAATATATGGCAGAGGTTAGAGGTTATGTATTAACAAAAGCTACAATCTTACTCTTCTATTTGCTTTATTTTATGGAATTTTTTTATCATGTAAAATACTTCATTTTTAAATAAAGCAATCATTTCCTTTATAGTTCACAGCTTAGATCCTTCAGCCTTTCCAAATTCAATGACAGAAAAAAGTTGCCTAGGCTTCTTCTAATTCTTTTATGGCTTTTTTTCTTTTAATGTTTAAATCTCTGATCTAGCTACATATAATTAGCCATTTGTAAGTCTGTCTATTCCCACTAGAATCTGGGATCTTCAAAGGCAAGGACTATCTTACTATATTATCAGACTAAGAATTTTGCCTCTGGACCCAGGTGTTTTCAAACACAGATTTTGAGAAGGTGATGTTGATTATGAATAGTCATAAATCTTGTTCTCTCTGACCTTAAACTAGGGCAAGTCACTCTTACCGAACCATACTCACTAAAAAGAAGATGTAGCACAGGGAGGAAAAACTGTGTTCTGCTCAATTCTAGATACTATACATGCATTGCCCAGGCATCTCAGAACAATTTTAAGAGGTGAGGAGTGGAGGTGGGATGAAGAAAATGAATTTTGGAATTGAGCTTCTAAGAAGTGACGTCTGAATGGAATGTGAAAGAACAAGTAGGCATTATTATACAGATGAAGACTGGAAAATAGTACTCCAGGGTACAGAGTGAGCAAAAGGTATGAAATGGGAGTATGTGATCTATTTGCAGAATTACAGATAGTTTATTATGATGGCCTAGGCCAGAGCTTGGCATATAAAGTAAGTACTATATAAATGTTAGCTATTACCATGTTGATTATTGGGATATGGAGATAAATCAGGTAAAATTGTAAGCAGTAGGTTAAAATGCTCCTGGAAAGCCACGTTATAAAAGTCTGGATTTTATCCTGAAGAAGATGGGGACCCACTGAAGGATTTCTGACAGGATAATGGCATGTTTCAGAAAAATTACATTGGCAGTGTGAGTCAAAGATTGGATGCAATACAGACAGGCAAGAATCAAAAAGATTCTTCAGTGATGGAGTATATAGAAGTGATAAAAACTTTTATAAAGTGAGGAAAATTGGCAAGCCTCTTGCAAGATTTGAGATGTCAGCATACTAATCGCTACTAAAAGGGACCAACTGCCTAACAGTTTTATCACATGGGAAATACAGATATGCTTAGCAACAAATATTCTATCTGGAAAGTTTTCCGTTTTAGTAAAGACTCACAACTCAGTAAATTTCCAACAAAATTCCTTCAGGGTCATGAAATGCCCCATGCTGTCTTTTCCACAAGCAAGAGAGGTTCACGAAAGCTCATGAACGTCTCCCAGTCAACCAAAAGGCTGGTTTTCTAAAGACTCCATGATGTAACAATACCTAAATTATGGCTGCTGATGCTGATGGTACACTGTCCCACTGTTTTTTAAATTTCTGCAGGTTTAACAAAACTTGTTCAGACAAGTTCAGTGTACTGACACTGAAGTTACGATGTAAGCCACATGTGTCTGAACAACAGCGTTCACACTGAATTCCAGCTATCTGGACTTTCAGACGCAGAATGTGAGTTAGCTACAGACTCTGAGACCACTTTTGGAGGGCAAATGACAGGACAAGTTTAGGGGAAGTTCTTATTTCACATGTGCCAACATCTGCTGGATCATAGAAAAAGGAAGAGAGTTCCAAAAAAAAACATCTATTTCTGCTTTACTGACTATGCCTAAGCCTTTGACTGTGTGGATCATAATAAACTGTGGAAAATTCTGAGAGAGATGGGAATACCAGACCACCTGATCTGCCTCTTGAGAAATCTATATGCAGGTCAGGAAGCAACAGTTAGAACTGGACAAGGAATAACAGACTGGTTCCAAATAGGAAAAGGAGTATGTCAAGGCTGTATATTGTCACCCTGCTTATTTAACTTTTATGCAGAGTACATCATGAGAAATGCTGGGCTGGAAGAAGCACAAGCTGGAATCAAGATTGCCAGGAGAAATATCAATAACCTCAGATATGCAGATGACACCACCCTTATGGCAGAAAGTGAAGAGGAACTAAAAAGCCTCTTGATGAAAGTGAAAGACGAGAGTGAAAAAGTTGGCTTAAAACTAAACATTCAGAAAACTAAGATTATGGCATCTGGTCCCATCACTTCATGGGGAATATATGGGGAAACAGTGGAAACAGTGACTGACTTTACTTTTTTGGAGGCTCCAAAATCACTGCAGATGGTGATTGCTGCCATGAAATTAAAAGATGCTTGCTCTTTGGAAGGAAAGTTATAACCAACCTAGATAGCATATTAAAAAGCAGAGACAGTACTTTGCCAACAAAGGTCCGTCTAGTCAAGGCTATGGTTTTTCCAGTAGTCATGTATGGATGTGAGAGTTGAACTGTGAAGAAAGCTGAGCGCCAAAGAATCGATGCTTTTGAATTGTGGTGTTGGAGAAGACTTGAGAGTCCCCTGGACTGCAAGGAGATCCAACCGGTCCATCCTAAAGGAGATCAGTCCTGGGTATTCACTGGAAGGACTGATGCTGAAGCTGAAACTCCAACACTTTGGCCACCTCATGTGAAGAGTTCATTGGAAAAGACGCTGATGCTGGGAGGGATTGGGGGCAGGAGGAGAAGGGGACGACAGAGGATGAGATGGCTGGATGGTATTATCGACTCGATGAATGTAAGTTTGGGTGAACTCCGAAAGTTGGTGATGGACAGGGAGGCCTGGCATGCTGTGATTCATGGGGTTGCAAAGAGTTGGACACGACTGAGCGACTGAACTGAACTGGTGAGAAGGTCGGATTCTGTGTGGCATAGACTACTTGGGTCCATTCAGTTCAGTTCAGTCGCTCAGTCATGTCTGACTCTTTGCGACCCCATGAATCACAGCATGCCAGGCCTCCCTGTCCATCACCAACTCCCAGAGTTTACTCAAACTCATGTCCATCGAGTCAGTGATGCCATCCAGCCATCTCATCCTCTGTCATCCCCTTCTCCTCCTGCCACCAATCCCTCCCAGCATCAGGGTCTTTTCCAATGAGTCAACTCTTCGCATGAGGTGACCAAAGTACTGGAGTTTCAGCTTTAGCATCAGTTCTTCCAATGAACACCCAGGACTGGTCTCCTTTAGGATTGACTGGTTGGATCTCCTTGCAGTCCAAGGGACTCTCAAGTGTCTTCTCCAGCACCACAGTTCAAAAGCATCAATTCTTCGGCACTCAGCTTTCTTGGGTCCATTAAAGACTATCAAAAGCGACAATAAAACCCCCTTCTTGGGGGAGGAAGTGACTTGAGAGAACCATGATTCTATCTTGAACTCTATGAAATGGCAGGTATTGTGACTTTTGAAAGTTATTGAATTTGGTTGCTGCTACTGTTGTTTTTTTAAGTTATATATCCTAAAAGCAGTTATTCTTCCCTGCCTATGCCTGCAGGGAGTCATTTCATAGTCCAGCAATGAACCAACTATCATGACAATCCCCTTAGAGATTCACTCAACAGAAACAAAAACACTTAAACAAAAGTGCTTATGGAGTAGCTTTATTTATAGTAACCCCAAACTGGAAATAAAACCCAAATGTCCATCAGCAATGAAACAGATAAATTTGGTAAGTCTATACAATGGAATACCACTTAGCAATAAAAAATGAACTAATAATGTCTGGAATACGCAAATCTACAGAGACACAGTAAATACGTAACAGTCTATGGCTGCAGGATTAAAAAGATAGGGGACAAGACAAGGAATGACTGCTAAATGCGTATGGGTTCTATTCTGTAAACTGAATATAATGATACCCCTTGCAGCGACAAAAATGCTCTAAAATCTGAATGTGATAATCGTTACACAACTCTATTAATACACTAAAAATCATTGACTTGTACACAGTAAACAGGTGAATTATTTGCTACATGAGTTATATCTCAATAAATTCACTTTAAAAAGGAATGACTATCACACACACAAATATCTGCTTAAGCAAAAGAAGCCAGACACAAAAGAATACATACTATATGATTCTTTTATATGAAATCTAGGATGTAGGCAAACTAATTAATGTGATAGGAATCAGTTATTATGGTGGTGAACAACTGGCCAGAAAAGGACAGAAGTAAACTTCTCAGGAAGTTCTTGGTCTTGTTTTGGAGGAGGTCACAGTGGGTATACACAACTGTCAAAACTTAGAACTGTGCATTTTAATTATCTCTCAATAAAAATGGTGGTTTAAAAAAAAATCACTCCTATTTGAACTTGGAAAGAGAAAACGGTAAGACAAGAATACGTGCCAAGTCAGTAATGCCTTCAAGCTTCTCTAAGGGAAGTGACTGTACAACTGTCCATTTACAGAAATATTCAGTGCCTGAGTACACAACATATTTTCCTCCTCACATCCAGTGCCCACCCCCCTTTCCAGTTTCTCTAAAATTATTTATTATTTATTTGGTGGGGGTGGGTCTCAGTTGCAGCACACAGGATCTTCCTGCGTCCAATGGGATCTCATCATTGCAGCACACACGCTCTCGGGCTGTGGCACACGGACTCAGTAGTAGCGGCGTGCAGGCTTAGTTACCCCTCAGCATGTGGAATCTTAGTTCCCCAAAAGGCACGGAACCTGTGTCCCCTGCACTGCAAGTGGATTCTTAACCACTGCACCACCAAGGAAGGCCCCAGTTTCTCTAATTAAAAAAAAAACAGTCAAAGAATACTCCACAACCAAAATTCAGCCTAGTTCATGCATGGGGTTGGGGTTCAATTCCTGAGTCAGGAAGATCTCCTGGAGAAGGGAATGGCTACCCAACTCCAGTATTCTTGCCTAGAGAATCCCATGAACAAAGCAGTCTGGTGGACTATAGTCCATGGGGTTGCAAAGAGTTAGACATCACTGAGCCATTAAGCCCACATACACACAAAGCACGTTTAAGTGTCACCAAGTGGTGAAAAGGAAATATGTTTATATAAATCAGAATCCTAACATGGAAACCATGGTCTATTTTCTTTTTGTCTTCTGAAAACATCCTCTGATACCCTGTCTGAAAGAATTCTCTCAACCTGCTACTCTTCTCCTCTTCCTTCCCCCAATTAGTTAACTCATTCATTTTTCACTTCTTAAATAAAAGTTTCTTGGAAATTCTTCTGAATTTCTATTTCTTCAATCTGTCCCCCTCCACGAACACAATTACACATACAGTGAGAACAGTGTCTCCTTGCAGAGCTCTTTTCTCACTGGGCAGTTAGTTACAGGTTTCTTATTGATTAACAGCTCTATTTCTGCCAACAGACTCTAAGTTACATGTGAACAAGAACAGTCTCCTATGTACACCACTGTATCCCTCCATCTAGCATTGTGCTTAGTAGTTAGCATAAATGTTCACAGAACATTTAACTCAATGAATAAATTAAAAATGCAATTCAACCATCTAAACAAAGACTGCTCCCAAAGCAAAGAGGTTGTCCTTACTTGAGAGGTCCATTGTAAGTCAATATACCTTTATTTGACAGACGACATTTTGAATCAGTATCTATGAATCACTGAGTATCTACTTTCTTATCAACTTGGTTCTTAGAATACAGGATTGTTTTGTGAGTCATCAGTTTCTACCCTTATTCTGCCTGTTGTTCCCTTCATAACTGAGCACATTTATTCATATTACCCTTAATCTGTTGTATGCTCTATTATATACTTCTCCTATAATTTGTTAGATATCAGATTTTAAGAAATTAAATAATAATATTCATAAACGAATGCCAAGACAGTATTTATTAGCTACAGAAACATAACTGCTTAGGGAAATGGGTTTCAGTTCAGAGTTCATCAGTGACATGATTACCAAAAAGCTCAAAACTGTTCTCCCGACATTCAGTAAACAGAATGCTGACTCTGAAAGAATGAAAGTGCCAAAAACAACAGATAAAATAGGCAAGCTGGAGACAAACAGCACCATAAAAGAAGGCATCTAGCATTCTGTAGAACTCACTAAATGAAAGCAAAAACATTTAGAGAAAGCAACTTACACCAACTAGATAAGAGTCTGCTTTGCAAACACCCAGAGTGAATACAAGTCCAGACCTCCAGCAAGATTTGAACAATTTTCTACAATCCTGTGAAGTAGGTTAAAGAGACTGCATGACAACAATCTATGTTTTCTTGAAAGCATACAAAAGGAATGCTCAGAAAAACCTGAATGGCTCTGATGTGCCAATCACACACTGTAGGCTTCCTAAAGCGGGAAGAGCAAAGCATTTGAACTTTCAGAACCAATCTTCAATTATATAAAAATTCATGAGTTGAAGGGAGAGGATCCAGAAGTCTTTTTTCTAATAACAATCATCACCTCCTTTTCCTCTCCTGTTAAAATATTATTACTACTTTCACCATGGCAATGTATCACAACCATCACTGCAAGAGGTGATTCAAGATCAAATATAAATGCAAATGCCTTAAAAATAAGAGGATCAGACAAGGCTAATGAAAACTACACTGAGAATATTTCTTAGCTATCAGATTTGCAAAAATCCACAAGTCAAATACAATACTATATTGGTACAGTTGTGGGGATACAGACATTCTCCTAACAGCACTCTCCTACAATGATGGATAGAATACAAAATTATATTACCTGTGTAGAGGGCAAGTTGGCAATATCTAGCAAAATTACAAATACATTTTACCTTTAACTCAGTAATACCATATCTGGGAGTGTATCCTACACAGTTCTTCTGTGTATTCTTGCCATCTCGTCTTAATATCTTCTGCTTCTGTTAGGTACATGCCAGTTTTTTAAATGGCTGAGTAATATTCCACTGTATGTATGTACCGCATATTCTTTATCCATTCACCCAGCCATGTCTTGGCCATTGTGAAGAGTTCCGCAGTGACAGTACACATTCAACATTCTTCACTGCAGCATAGTTAGTGAAAAGTGAAAATTCAAATGCTTAACCACCACCTAGTTTACTACATTATAGTACACATCCACACAATGGAATACAATGAAGCTGCGAAGAAGAATGAGAGTGCTCTTTAAATACTGATATGGAAAGACAGCCGAGACACATTACGTGAAAAAAGCAAGGTATCAAAGAAGGTATTCTGTATGTATCATTACAGCTAAGACAAGGGGAAAAAAGAAAAATACTAACATCTGTTTTCATTTTTACACAAAAACACTAAAAGAACACACCATAAAAATGGTTACAGAAAAAAGTAAACCTAGAAAACACGGGAAATGAGTGGAGGCAAAACTTCTCATTGTTACACTCTATTTGAGAAATTATTAACCTTAAAAATTTACACAACACTTCAAAAATATTCATAATGAAAACTGTACTGTGCTTATATATAATGTAAAATAGTACAATTTATTTATTACTTCTATTTTATTTTAGTGAATATAGGGAGGAATATACATTTAGAAGTGTTTAACCAGGTTCCTCCAACTATTTTTCCAATCAATTCCTTTATGTTCCTTAAAAATGAATTTTCATACCACAAAGGTTTTGAGTAAGAACTACAGTACCCAAAGAGAATATCCAACTTCCTTATATTAGAAGATAGGAGGATATTCATAAGGCCATATTTTTTTCAAAGTTTAACCAAACCCTGAAGGTACTGTCTCCGCAAAAATTGAATAAGAGCCCAGAAATACTGCAAAAGATACTCTTAAAGTTTGCTTAAGGTTACCACTTCAATAGGCAGTTGCCCTAGACATATTCTATCTTATTTAGGCTACTGGAACATATGGACACAGGAACATATGGACACAGGAACATATGGACACAGGAACATGGTTTTTCACTTTAATTATTTCTGCTACTGGTTGTCACATGGCATTGGGCTATTTGGGAGTCAAAAAGCACCAAAATAACCATTTAGTTATTCATCAACAAGGATCATGGCTTAAACCATATTATAACTAGACTCTGAAAAATGCAGAGTTCAATAAATACAATCAATCACAAAGTATCATGTCACAATAAAATTATTAATACATACTTTAAAATGCCAATCCCATAAATTCCAGGGATATCCCAAATCACCATAAAGTCCATTTTAATGTAAAAGACATTTACTGGGAAAACTATGATCAGCATTTTAAGAGGATGAGCTAAATAAAAAATTTTATATGTAGCAAATACAGTCTGTATTAGTTTTCCTAGAGTTGCTATAACATCACCACAAACTAGGTAGCTTAAACCAAGCCACTTTAAAGTGGCTTTAAAGTGAGGCTTTAAACCATTGGCTTAAACCAATGACCACAAAACAAGGAGCCGTGGCTGCCCGGGCACAGGAGGGCCTAGAGGAGCTATCCCACGTTGAAGGTCAGGAAGGGTGGCGGTGAGGAGATACCCCTCGTCCAAGGTAAGGAGCAGCGGCTGCGCTTTGCTGGAGCAGCCGTGAAGAGATACCCCACGCCCAAGGTAAGAGAAACCCAAGTAAGATGGTAGGTGTTGCAAGAGGGCATCAGAGGGCAAACACACTGAAACCACACTCACAGAAAACTAGTCAATCTAATCACACTAGGACCACAGCCTTGTCTAACTCAATGAAACTAAGCCATGCCTGTGGGGCAACCCAAGACGGGCGGGTCATGGTGGAGAGATCTGACAGAATGTGGTCCACTGGAGAAGGGAATGGCAAACCACTTCAGTATTCTTGCCTTGAGAACCCCATGAACAGTATGAAAAGGCAAAATGATAGGATACTGAAAGAGGAACTCCCCAGGTCAGTAGGTGCCCAATATGCTACTGAGATCAGTGGAGAAATAACTCCAGAAAGAATGAAGGGATGGAGCCAAAGCAAAAACAATACCCAGCTGTGGATGTGACTGGTGATAGAAGTAAGGTCTGATGCTGTAAAGAGCAATTTTGCATAGGAACCTGGAATGTCAGGTCCATGAATCAAGGCAAATTGGAAGTGGTCAAACAAGAGATGGCGCGAGTGAATGTTGACATTCTAGGAATCAGCGAACTGAAATGGACTGGAATGGGTGAATTTAACTCAGATGACCATTATATCTACTACTGCGGGCAGGAATCCCTCAGAAGAAATGGAGCGGCCATCATGGTCAACAAAAGAGTCCGAAATGCAGTACTTGGATGCAATCTCCAAAACGACAGAATGATCTCTGTTCGTTTTCAAGGCAAACCATTCAATATCACAGTAATCCAAGTCTATGCCCCAACCAGTAACGCGGAAGAAGCTGAAGTTGAATGGTTCTATGAAGACCTACACGACCTTTTAGAACTAACACCCAAAACAGATGTCCTTTTCATTATAGGGGACTGGAATGCAAAAGCAGAAGTCAAGAAACACCTGGAGTAACAGGCAAATTTGGCCTTGGAATACGGAATGAAGCAGGGCAAAGACTAATAGAGTTTTGCCAAGAAAATGCACTGGTCATAACAAACACCCTCTTCCAACAACACAAGAGAAGACTCTACACATGGACATCACCAGATGGTCAACACCGAAATCAGATTGATTATATTCTTTGCAGCCAAAGATGGAGAAGCTCTATACAGTCAGCAAAAACAAGACCAGGAGCTGACTGTGGCTCAGACCATGAACTCCTTATTGCCAAATTCAGACTTAAATTGAAGAAAGCAGGGAAAACCACTAGACCATTCAGGTATGACCTAAATCAAATCCCTTATGATTATACAGTGGAAGTGAGAAATAGATTTAAGGGCCTAGATCTGATAGATAGAGTGCCTGATGAACTATGGAATGAGGTTCGTGACACTGTACAGGAGACAGGGATCAAGACCATCCCCATGGAAAAGAAATGCAAAAAAGCAACATGGCTGTCTGGGGAGGCCTTACAAATAGCTGTGAAAAGAAGAGAAGCGAAAAGCAAAGGAGGAAAGGAAAGATATAAACATCTGAATGCAGAGTTCCAAAGAATAGCAAGAAGAGATAAGAAAGCCTTCTTCAGCGATCAGTGCAAAGAAATAGAGGAAAACAACAGAATGAGAAAGACCAGGGATCTCTTCAAGAAAATCAGAGATACGAAAGGAACATTTCATGCAAAGATGGGCTCAGTAAAGGACAGAAATGGTATGGACCTAACAGAAGCAGAAGATATTAAGAAGAGATGGCAAGAATACACAGAAGAACTGTACAAAAAAGATCTTCACGACCAAGATAATCACGATGGTGTGATCACTGACCTAGAGCCAGACATCCTGGAATGTGAAGTCAAGTGGGCCTTAGAAAGCATCACTACGAACAAAGCTAGTGGAAGTGATGGAATTCCAGTTGAGCTATTCCAAATCCTGAAAGATGATGCTGTCAAAGTGCTGCACTCAATATGCCAGCAAATTTGGAAAACTCAGCAGTGGCCACAGGACTGCAAAAGGTCAGTTTTCATTCCAATCCCAAAGAAAGGCAATGCCAAAGCATGCTCAAACTACCGCACAATTGCACTCATCTCACACGCTAGTAAAGTAATGCTCAAAATTCTCCAAGCCAGGCTTCAGCAATACGTGAACTGTGAACTTCCTGATGTTCAAGCTGGTTTTAGAAAAGGCAGAGGAACCAGAGATCAAATTGCCAACACCCGCTGGATCATGGAAAAAGCAAGAGAGTTCCAGAAAAACATCTATTTCTGCTTTACTGACTATGCCAAAGCTTTTGACTGTGTGGCTCACAATAAACTGTGGAAAATTCTGAAAGAGATAGGAATACCAGACCACCTGACCTGCCTCTTGAGAAATCTATATGCAGGTCAGGAAGCAACAGTTAGAATTGGACATGGAACAACAGACTGGTTCCAAATAGGAAAAGGAGTTTGTCAAGGCTGTATATTGTCACCCTGCTTATTTAACTTATATGCAGAGTACATCATGAGAAACGCTGGACTGGAAGAAACACAAGCTGGAATCAAGACTGCCGGGAGAAATATCAATAACCTCAGATATGCAGATGACACCACCCTTATGGCAGAAAGTGAAGAGGAACTAAACAGCCTCTTGATGAAAGTGAAAAAGGAGAGTGAAAAAGTTGGCTTAAAGCTCAACATTCAGAAAATGAAGATCATGGTGTCCAGTCCCATCACTTCATGGGAAATAGATGGGGAAACAGTGGAAACAGTGTCAGACCTTATTTTTCTGGGCTCCAAAATCAGTGCAGATGGTGACTGCAGCTATGAAAGTAAAAGATGCTTACTCCTCCGAAGGAAAGTTATGACCAACCTAGACAGCATATTCAAAAGCAGAGACATTATTTTGCCAACAAAGGTTCGTCTAGTGAAGGCTATGGTTTTTCCTGTGGTCATGTATGGATGTGAGAGTTGGACTGTGAAGAAGGCTGAGCGCCGAGGAATTGATGCTTTTGAACTGTGGTGTTGGAGAAGACTCTTGAGAGTCCCTTGGACTGCGAGGAGATCCAACCAGTCCATTCTGAAGGAGATCAGCCCTGGGATTTCTTTGGAAGGAATGATGCTAAAGCTGAAACCCCAGTACTTTGGCCACCACCTCATGCGAAGAGTTGACTCACTGGAAAAGACCCTGATGCTGCGAGGGATTGGGGGCAGGAGGAGAAGGGGACAACAGAGGATGAGATGGCTGGATGGCATCACTGACTCGATGGACGTGAGTCTGAGTGAACTCCGGGAGTTGGTGACGGACAGGGAGGCCTGGCGTGCTGCGATTCATGGGGTCCCAAAGAGTCCGACACGACTGAGCGACTGATCTGATCTGAGGTGGCTTAAAATAGTTGAAATGTACTCCCTCATAGTTCTGGAGACTAGAAGGTGTTGGCAGGTCTAAGTTCCCTCCAAAAGCTCTAAGGATGAATTCTTCCTTGCCTCTGCAGAGTCCGGTGGTTGCCAGAAATCCCATGGTGTTCCTTGGCTTGTAACTCCAACCTGTGCCTCTGTCTTCACGTGGTCAACTTCCCTGTCTGTATCCAAATTTCCCTCTTCCTACTAGAACACCAGTTACTGGATTAGGGCTCACCCTAATCTAGAATGAGCTCTTCTTAACTTGATTACAACTGCAAACACTGTTATTTCCAAATAAAGGCACATTCACAGACACTAGGAGTTAGGACTTATATCTTTCTGGGAGATACAATTCAACTCATAACATGGTCCAAATAAGTCAATTTCTTCAAAAGTAGACCACCTAGAATTATGTGTGGAATATTTACAGATTTTGCTTAATAACCAGTATCCATTTCCCTTTCTTAGATAATAGCATCCAAGTTTCTTTTAAGAGTCAATCTGCTCCTTCTTCAAGCCATGCTGCTGCTGCTGCTGCTAAGTCACTTCCATAGTGTCTGACTCTGTGCGACCCCATAGACGGCAGCCCACCAGGCTCCGCAATCCCTGGGATTCTCCAGGCAAGAACACTGGAGTGGGTTGCCATTTCCTTCTCCAATGTATGAAAGTCAAAAGTGAAAGTGAAGTCGCTCAGTCACATCCAACTCTTCGTGACCCCATGGACTGCAGCCTACCAGGCTCCTCCATCCATGGGACTTTCCAGGCAAGAGTACTAGAGTGGGCTGTCACTGTCTTCTCCTTCAAGCCGTAAGGCAGGGCTAAATTAAAGCCTCTTTCCAAAGTCAGGGATCTGTCACTGGTTGGGTCAGAGAATCACACTCCACGGCACGGGCCTCAGTGACTGGTTCAGGGATAGGCCACATAACCCAAGCCTGGCCATAAATCCTTCCATCCTCCCAATTTGGCTAGTGCTATACAGAAAGAGTGGAGAAGCCAATGGCACCCCACTCCAGTACTCTTGCCTGGAAACTCCCATGGACGGAGAAGCCTGGTGGGCTGCAGTCCATGGGGTCGCAAAGAGTCAGACAGGACTCAGTAACTTCCCTTTCACTTTTCCCTTTCATGCATTGGAGAAGGAAATGGCAACCCACTCCAGTGTTCTTGCCTGGAAAATCCCAAGGACGGTGGAGCCTGGTGGGCTGCAGTCAATGGGGTCACACAGAGTCGGACACGACTGAAGCGACTTAGCAGCAGCAGCATACAGAAAGAGACGATGCGGATTTTTGTAACTATTTAACTCTAAACTTGCCATTGATTATCTTTACCATACCTGCCCAAAAAGGAAGCCAAAGAAGAAAGAAATGCTTAGAGATGGAGACAAGGAGATATTTCTGATGATTTAAGACTTCTGGATCCAGTCATATCAGAACCTAGCTTTAGCTTTGCTCTGTTAATGTCCTGTTTATAATCCTAAAAAATGACTTTTTTTTTTTAATGACCTTTTTGACTTTGATTAATTTGAACTGGGTTTCTGAACTTGCAACAGAAACGAGCTCTGATAGTTACTGGCAAAATACTGCCATACAATTGAAAACAAGGCCTCACTTTTTTCAGTCATTTTCTCAAACTTGTCAAACAGACTGGAAGAGCCAGTAGACAAAGAATAGCTTATATTCATGTCCATTCTCTGTCCATCATACCATCTGCCATGAGGGTTTTTAAATCTAAATGTTATAAACAAATTCATTCATGCTTGTTAAAGTATGACTCTGTGAACTCCTCACAGCAAAATATAAACAATATTAAGGAACTCTCAGAGTTATAAAAACCTAAGTATCAATATTTAAAAATAAAGCATTCACAAAATCTTTTCCTATCCAAAGACACTCCCCATGTCCACCATCACTATATGCTGGCCAGAGTGGAACAAAGTCATACTGAAATATCTCTTTCTTGCCATATCACCACTTCGAGAACATTCATGATAGTCCTGCCTTTTAATATGGCTATCATTGTTCATGATTCATTTGTTTCTATCTCAAGCAAACTGTGTCAAACACACACATTATTAAAAAAAAAAAAATGTTTCTGGACTTTTTGAAAAAAAAAAAAAAAAAGAAAACAAGTATTTTTTACTCTAAATACTCTTCTAGTCTACCTGTTTGACACCTCCAACTTTTACCCATTTGTCTCTGGAAAATGCCCAGCCCTTTCCTATTACTTTTGCTGATACTTCAGAAAATTCAAATACATACATACATTCTGAATACAAAGGAAAAGATTACATTTTGAAGTGAAACAAGACAAAATACAGAAATAATGTTTCACCTGCTGGGTCGTACTTGTGTTGCCACAAAATTCACATGCACAGAAAATTAGTCTCTAGTAGGAGAAGGCAATGGCACCCCACTCCAGTACTCTTGCCTGGAAAATCCCATGGACGGAGGGCCTGGTGGGCTGTAGTCCATGGGGTCGCTGAGGGTCGGACACGACTGAGCGACTTCACTTTCACTTTTCACTTTCATGCATTGGGGAAGGAAATGCAACCCACTCCAGTGTTCTTGCCTGGAGAATCCCAGGGACGGGGGAGCCTCGTGGGCTGCCGTCTGTGGGGTCGCACAGAGTCAGACATGACTGAAGTGACTTAGCAGCAGCAGCAGCAGCTAGTAATAAAGTGGTTCTTGACCCATCCAACTACCCTTAGAAATCACTGTGTTAAAGCTATTGAAGGTACCATAAATTGTGTTCAAAATGTCTGCACTCCTTCTTTCTCAAACTAATTTTGTTTTTCCTTAAATAATTCGAGTCACTTCAAAAGAACACTATCTCCTCCTCAATTTCATTGTATTAATTCAAAGTAGTTTTCTACCTTTCCACAAATATTTACTGGGCATCCACTATGTGCCAGTCACTTGCCAAGTACTTAAAATACAAAGAGAAATGTGACATGGTTGCTGACTTCAAGAGTTTTGCAAGCCAGAAGAAGCAGAATTAGAGACAGAAAGATAAGAAGGTAAATAAAGTAGTACAGTGTTTGCACACTAGAAAAACAGTGGCCTGTATTTTATGGTCAGAGGACTTGAGAAATCAGAGAGCAAGGACTGGGTAGCATATACACAGAAAGGTTAAGCAGACTGGGATAATTAATAAGGATCTTACATGCTCCTTATAGTAACTTTATTCTAAATGCCCGTGGTTTTTCAACTCCAGTGAGTACAAGAAGACTCACTTGAGATACCTGTTAAAAATAGATTCCTATGCCCCATCTAAGAAGACTATGATTCAGCAAATCTGAGGCAGGACCCCACATTTTCAAATGCTATAGTTATCTCATTCAAAGTCAATATTTTGAAACAAAGCTTTAGATAGGTATTTTTCTCGAGTTTCCCGAGTAGTTCTAGGAGTGAGGAGAATGTTGGGGAAACATTCACATTCACAGCCTCAAACTTCATTGCTCTGTAGGTCACACTATCATTAGCTGAGTGAGAAACCAGAGTGCACAGGGGCTAAAAGAGAACCATGGTGATTCAACTACAGAAACTGACCGAGAACACACAAAACAATTCCCAGTGCTGAGTCCAGCTAAGGCTGGGCAGCGTAAATCTGTTGTAGCATCAACCTGCACAGTTGTTTTTCCACTTGTAAAATTAAAATAATACCCACCTATTGAAGTTATTATGAAGATTAAATTACATGTGATAACAGATGTAAAAACACGCAGGGATTATGGTATATTGGAATTTAAGATCTCAAAATTTTCAAATAAGGTATAGGAGATGGTGTTGGAAACAGATGTCTGTTCTTTTTATTTCAAGATTACTTAAGTCCTTCAGTCTACTTCAATCATGTTTGCGGGCTGACCTGGTATCATGAACCAATAATTATAATGCTGTTTCTTAGTGAAAAATATAAAATAGAAAAAGCCAAAAATGCAAAATAAAAGGAACTTTTTAACACCCAGATGGGCACTCTATATTAATACTGTACTTGGTACTCAAGAAGGTTACTAAAAGATTCACTAAGAAAGAATGAAAGGAGTGAACGCCTTATAGTAGTGAGTCTATTTTCTCAACTCACTAAATCCTCCCCATGCTAGATTTTGTTATGTTTCTTTCTGTACCGCATCTTCCCAGTCAAGTCATCTCTCCCCATTTCCATAGGGCCAGAGAATCTAGCTTTTAATTTGCTTACCCATAGCAAGCTACTAATATCTGTTCCCCTTAGAAAAATATAGTGTTTCTAGAACTTAAAAAAAAAAGTGTTACTTTAGTAAGGACTTTTTTGGATAAAAACCCAAACTAAATAGCTCTGAGCAAAAAAAGATAGTTATTAACTCTCAAGTAAGGTTTTTAGAACTCCCTTCATGAACAGTTGGATCCAAATGCAAATATGTATTTCTCTCCCCATCCATCGCTGTGTCTGTCTTGCACAGAAGCACACCATTTCACTTGCAGGCAGGATATCCCCTCATGGTAGCTGCTTCCTGCTCATAAGCTAGTAGCTTAGCTGCCCCAGAGAAAAAGAGATCTTTCCCAAGAATGCCACCAGCCAGTCTCAAGGCTGATCCCCCACTCACTGTGACCAACAGCCAGGCATAAGTCACAGAAGTGAGTGAATCAGATTCATCCAAACCTCACTGAACTCAAAAATATTTGTTAGAAGTGGCTCCCTAAAGGTAAGCCAAGGTACTGCTGCCAAAAGAGAAAGGAAAAGATTCTGAGAGGACAAAAAAAAGATATGCAATATAAAATACTTGATAAAACAAATACATCCTTATTCACCAAAATAAGGGAGAAAAAACTGAGGGGAAAAACTAAAAATCTAATTTACATGATTCAGTTCAGTTCAATTCAGTTCAGTCACTCAGTCGTGTCTGACTCTTTGTGACCCCGTGAATCGCAGCACGCCAGGCCTCCCTGTCCATCACCAACTCCCGGAGTTCACTCAGACTCACGTCCATCGAATCAGTGATGCCATCCAGCCATCTCATCCTCTGTCGTCCCCTTCTCCTCCTGCCCCCAATCCCTCCCAGCATCAGAGTCTTTTCCAGTGAGTCAACTCTTCGCATGAGGTGGTGGCCAAAGTACTGGAGTTTCAGCTTTAGCATCATTCCTTCCAAAGAAATCCCAGGGCTGATCTCCTTCAGAATGGACTGGTTGGACCTCCTTGCAGTCCAAGGGACTCTCAAGAGTCTTCTCCAACACCACAGTTCAAAAGCATCAATTCTTCGGCACTCAGCCTTCTTCACAGTCCAACTCTCACATCCATACATGACCACTCGAAAAACCAGAGCCTCGACTAGACAGACCTTTGTTGGCAAAGTAATGTCTCTGCTTTTCAATATGCTATCTAGGTTGGTCATAACTTTCCTTCCGAGGAGTAAGCGTCTTTTAATTTCATGGCTGCAGTCACCATCTGCAGTGATTTTCGAGCCCCCAAAAATAAGGTCTGACACTGTTTCCACTGTTTCCCCATCTATTTCCCATGAAGTGATGGGACCAGATGCCATGATCTTCGTTTTCTGAATGTTGAGCTTTAAGCCAACTTTTTCACTCTCCACTTTCACTTTCATCAAGAGGCTTTTCATGATTACAATTATCTAAAAGCCTACAGGCTCTGAAGTCAGATACTCCCAGATTCAAATTACCAGTTTCATCACATTTATTATTTAACCATTCTAATTCTCTGTTCTTCAAGGTTAAAAAAAAAAAAAAAGCTATCACACTATTTGCAGGTTGACTATACAGATTAAATGAAACATGTTAACTATATACTGTGTGCTTGATGAATATCTACCATCATGAACACTTACATGAAGAAGTCAAACTGATGTTTCCTAAGGTAGATTGCCAATGGACCCAATTATTCACCCCTTCATGTATCTAGGCCCTATGCTATGTACATTTATAATTCTCTTCTCCTATCTCCCTAGGCTCAATCACGTGATCTGTCTTAGCCCATGAATATACTAGCAGAAAGTACATCACCAGGGGCTTTTAAAATTGCTTCATTATTTCTGCCTGCTTTGTGTACTTCTGCCATGCCACAACAGATCCAAAGTGGCCTGCTAAAGACTAATAAGAAAGGTGAACAGTCTAGTTACTGTTGTCATCCTAACTTATGTCAACCTACATCGGTCAACTCATCCCCAGACATGAAACAAATTCAGTCAAGCTACCTAGACAATCCAGAGTTGATTATATGAAAAAAGAAGCTAAAATATGTATTAAAAAAAAAAACTTTAATGAATCAGAGATAAGTAATTTACCTGGTAAAAAATTAAGTTAATGGTCATAAAGATGTTCACTGAACTGGGAAGAATATATGAACACAGGGAGAACTTCAACAGAGATGAAAAATATAAGCATAACAAATAGAAGTCATGGAGCTGAAAAGCATAATAACGGAAGTGAAAAATATACTAGAAGAGTTCAAAAGCACATTAAATGAAGCAGAATAAAAGATCAGTTAACTCAAAGACAAGATAGTGGAATTCACCCAATCAGAGCAACAAAAAGAGAAAAGAATGAAAAAAAGTGAAAATAGCTTAAAGAATTTATGGGATAGCATTAAATGGACTAATATTCACATCATACAGACCCCAGAAAAAGAACAGAGATGGGTAAAAGCCTTATTTGAAAAAAATAAAGGCCGAAAACTTCCTTAACAGGGAAGGAAACAAACATCCAGATCTAGAAAGGCCAGAGACTTCCAAGCAAGGAGTCTAAAAAGACCCACACCAAGACACATTATAACTAAAATGCCAAGAGAGAGACTATTAAAAGCAGCAAGACAAAAACAACTTGTTACATAAAAGGAAACCTCGATAAGCCTATCAGCAGATGTTTCAGCAAAAACTTTACATGCCAGAAGGGAGTGGAACAATATATTCGAAGTGCTAAAAGAAAAAAACCTCCAATTAATAATACTCTACCCAGAAAAGTTATTATTCAGACTGAAGGAGAGAGAAAGAATTTTCCAGACAAGTAACAGTTAAATTCTTCATCACCACTAAACTGGCTCTAGAAGAAACGTTAAAGGGACTTTTTTAAGCTGAAAAGAAAGGCTGCTAATTAGTAACAAGAACACACATGAAAGAATAAACCTCACTGAAAAGGTAAATATACATTAGAAATAGTGGATTAATTACTTACAAAGTTATCAAGAAGGCTGAAAAACAAACAAAAAAATAAACACTAAGATTACAATGACTGGCTATAAAAGCAGTTTCAAGAGGGAAGTTCATAGCAATAAATGACAATGTCAAAAAACAAAACTCTCACGACATCCAACTTGACATGCAAGAACTAGAAAAAGAACAAAGCTCAAAACAAGCAGAAGAAAGGAAATAAGAAAGATTACAGGAGAAGTAAGTTAAATACAGACTAAAAAGACAACAAAAAAGATCAACAAAACCAACAGGTGGATCAAAAGGTAATCTTTCAAAATTGACAAACCTCTAGCTAGACACACCAAAAGAAAGAGAGGACTCAAATAAATAAAATTAGAAATCAAAGCGGAGATATTACAACTAATACTACAGAAATACAAAGGATTCTAAGAGACTACTATGAACTACTATATACCAACAAATTGGACAACCTATAAAAGACAGATAAATCCCAAGAAAAGTGTAACCTACCAACAATGAAACCGCAATGAAAAGTAAAATCTGCACAGACTGGATACTACAAGGTAACTGAATCAGTAATTAAAAAAAAAAAAAACTTTCAACAACAAAAGTTTAGGACCAGATACCTTCACAAGCAAATTCTACCAAACATTCAAAGAATAAGTAACAGTCCTTCTGAAATGTCAAAAACAGAAGAGGAGGGAACTCTGCCAAACTCATCTTGTAAAACTAGTATTCTGATATGAAAAGCAAACAAGAACTCCACAAGGAAAGAAATTACAGGCCAATATTTCTGATGAACAGGATGCAAAAATCCTCAATGAAATGTCAGAATGAATTCAACAATACATTAAAATACAACAATATATAAAAATACACACCATGATCAAGTGGGATTTATTCCAGGGATACAAAGATGGTTCATCATCTACCAATCAGTTAATGTGATACACCAGTATTAGCAAAATGAAGGATAAAAATCATATGATCATTTCAACTGTCCAACACCAGCTCTGGGAGTTGGTGTTGGACAGGGAAGCCCAGCGTGCATGGGGTCGCAAAGAGTTGGACACGTCTGAGCAACTGAACTGACTGAACTGATCGTCTCAACAAATGCAGAAAATATCATCTGACAAAATCTAACACCCATTTATAATAAAAAAACAAACAAACAAAAAAAAACAAGTATAGTTGAAATGTACTTCAACATAAAAGAGACCATATACGACAAGCCCAAAGGTAATATCATACTCAACAAGGGAAAGGTGAAAGCTTCTAAGATCAGAAACAAGACAAGGATGCCCACTCTCATCACTTTTATTCAACACAGAAGTTCTAGAGAAATTAGGCAAGAAAAAGCAATAAAAGGCATCCAAATAGCAAAGGAGGAAGTAAAACTGTCACCATTTGCAGATGACATGATACTGAAAACCCTAAAGACTCCTATCAAAAGACTGTTAGAATAAACAAATTCAGTAAAGTTGCAGGATACAAAATCAATACACAAAAATCTGCTGTTTATATACACTAATGATAAACTCTATGGAAGAGAAATCAGCAACATACAGATTCAATGCAATCCCTTGTAAAAGTTCCAATAGTATTTTTCACAGGCATAAAACAAACAATCCTAAATTTGAATCAAAAAAGACCCCGAAGAGCCATAGCAATCTTGAGGAAGAACAAAGCTGGAGGCATCACATTTCCTGATTTCTAGTTATAGTACAAAGCTAGAGCAATTAAAACAGTACGGTACTGGTATAAGAGTAGAAACATAGATCAACAGATGGGAGAAAATATTTTCAAATAATATATCTGATAAGAGCTAACAAGCAAAATTTATAAGGAATGCATACAACTCAAAAGCAAAAAAACCCAATAACAAATCCCCACAATTTGATTAAAGAATGGGCAGAAGATATGAATAGACATCTTTCCAAACGAGACATTACAGATGGCCAGCTGGACATCAAAAGATGTTCTATACCATTAAGCACCAGGGAAAGGCAAATCAAAATCACAATAAGATAGCACCCCCACATCTGTCAGAAGGGCTACTAGCAAAAAGACAAGAAAAAACAGACGTCAGTAAGGATGCTAAAAAAAAAAAAAAAAAAGGAGCCCTTCTGTACCACTGCTAAGAAAGTAAACTGGTGCAGCCACTGTGGAAAACAGTATGAAGGTTCCTCAAAAAATTTAAAAAGAGAATTACCATATGATCCAGCAATTCCACTTCTGGGTATTTTTCAAAGAAAATAAAAATGCTAATTCAAAAAGATGTATGTCAGAAATTCCCTGGTAGTCCAATGAGTAGGACTCTGTGCTTTCACAGCTGAGGACCCAGGTTCGATCCCTGGTCAGGGAACTAAGATCCCACAGCCACACAAAAAGGCAAAAAAATTATGCCCATGAGCTGCAACCATTGAACCCTCAAGCCGCAACTACTGAAGCCTGCATGCCCTAGAGCCTGTGCTCCACAGTAAGGGAAGCCTCTGCAAGAAGAGGCCCATGGCCCTCAACTAGAGAGCAGACCCTGCGCTCCACAGCTAGAGAAAGCCATGTGCAACCAAGACTTGGTGCAGCCAAAAATCAATTATAATAATAAAAAAAAGAATGAAATCTTGCCATTTGTGAAAACATGGATGGACTCATGGCATCATGCTACATGAAATAAGTCAAGAAAGAAAAATACCCTATAAGCTCTGTTAGATTTGAAATAATTGAACAAACAAGCAAACAGACAACTAACCAAGCTCGCAGAGAGAAAAGACTGGAGATTGTGAAGAGTGGAGGTGGAGTAGAGGGTAGGGTGGTGGGTGGGAGAAACGGGCAAAGTCTTAAAAAAATAAAACAATAAACAAAAGAAAATTCATTTACATTATTTTATATGAAATGCAGATTATAGCTATTATTAGCTAAATGAAGCCAAGTTTCTCTCACCTTGTGTTTAGCTAATATTCTTAGTACGAAAAGTTACCAATATTATTTTGCATGAGTTTTAGGAGCTATTGCCCATTCCTTACACATCTTGCTTTGTCCTTAAACAGTACAAAGACAAACATCTTTGAGTACATTATTTACCATTTCATAAGACAAACAGGTTTGAGTACATAATTTAGCTTAGCTCTCTTACCCTGCTATACACAATGTGAATATTCTATTTCCTAATGGATTTCATGTCAACTGTCTCCACACTATTCAACAGTAAAAATCAACACAGTAATTTTTCTTAAAATACTATAATTAGGTTCTCCAAGACCTTCTCATTTTACAAATAAGGAAACCAAGATACAGAGAGATTAAGTGATGCATTTGCTTAAAAATCATACAGTCGTAGTCATACTTATGCCAGAATCCAGTGCTCTTGACATGAGGTTTTACCCACTCCATTCCACTGACCAAGATGCAACTACTGTTTAACCTAATACAATATTTTGTGTTTTTTTAACTTAGGAAGAAAACATGTAGAGGCTCTCTTAGTTGGCAAAAACCAAAAACTGAAAATGTTTTTGCTATTCTATCCTGTAGGATATACCAATAGATGTAATGTTAATAACACACGTTACTACCATTACAGAGAAATTGTAAATATGCAAACGTTTTGGAGAGACCAAACACAGTGCAACTTAAAATCCAGAGAGATCAATCCAGAGAGATCACTGCTCTCTATTGCAAAAAATATTTAAAAGAAATTAAACTGTATTATTTTCAGAATATATCCAAAGCACAAATCTTATGGATCAGAAAGTTTATTTTAAGGCCATCTATTATTTATTAAGCAAAGACAAAGCTCTTTGCCTCCTTCTCAATCGTCGCAACCTTCCTACACAGTATTTACTACAGAAATAAACTGAAATTTCTCTCATCTCGTGGCTGGTAAAGTGTGAAGATAAATTTGTACCCAAGTCTGCCTGACTCTGACTCAAAGCCATGTTTTAGTATTGCTTTAATATATGTTTCCAAAATGGGCCTGTTATTCTTATTATATCCAAGTATTTTCAAAATGGGCCTGTGAATGTGGTTAACAGTTGGAGAACTGAGAGGAATTAAACTTCTGAATGAAGAGCACATTTAATTATCTCTTCTATTTATCAAGATACAATCTTTAAAGGGTTAACTAGATATGGATAATATTTGAAATGCATTTAAATTTATCCCCAAAGTTATTTTTTTAACATTATGTGTCTTATCTATTAAAAGTTCAAATAGTCTTCATATGCTGCTAAGTCGCTTCAGTCGTGTCCGACTCTGTGCGACCCCATAGACGGCAGCCCACCACGCTCCCCCGTCCCTGGGATTCTCCAGGCAAGAACACTGGAGTGGGTTGCCATTTCCTTCTCCAAGTAACCTGGTGTAAAAAAACAGTCCATCACCAAATAAATGGATAAAGAAGATGCAGTATACATCTACAAAAGAATATTACTCAGCCATAAAAAAGAATGATATGTCGTCATTTGCAGTAACACGGATGGACTTGGAGAGCATTATGCTAAGTGAAATAAGTCAGACAGAGAAATACAAATATCATATGATACCACTTATATGCGGAATCTAAAAATACAGCAAACTAAGAAATACAACAAGGTAGAAGCAGATTCACAGATAAAGAGAACAAACTAGCAGTTTTCAGTGGAGAGAGCAGAGAGAGAATATACGACTAGGGGAATTTTAAAAAGCTACCATGGGATTATATGAAATTATGTATGTGAAACTTTTGAAAATTGTAAAGCACTAAAGAATTTAAAGAATCATTCGACTTTTAAAATTCATAAATAGATAAAAGCCAGAGAAGACACAAAACTATTTCCTTGCAGTACCTCTAAATAAAATTTTTATGAACTTAATTAACAATGATGCAAATAGAAAATAGTCACTGAAAAAATAAAGCTCAATGAATATATTTATCACTAATCTCTGCCTAGTTAATTTCATTCCCTTAACTATGACCAACATTTTTCTACTTCTAAAGTCATTCTTATCTCCATGGGCTTCTGAAGATGTCTGTTTCCTGAGACTAAAATACACACACATATTTTTTTTTAATTAGTTCAGTTTACTTCTCATTTGATGTATTCCAAACATAAATAGATTTATGTTATGTGCACAAAAAGAAAGGAAAAAAATGTGTGTAAGAAAATGAAGATATATAGAGTAGGGAAGAAAACTGAATGAAAAGCTACATCATGCAAAAGCAAGTTACTCACTTCTAAAAGAACGTTCTTGGCAGAATCCTAGGCTACATTATTGTATCAAACACTTGAAATTCCTATTCTGTCATCTGAGAGCAACTATCCTTTTAACATCAAGTTTTATAGAATGCAGCTTATTTCATAATCCAATTATATATAACAGCAACAATATCATTACTATCACTGCTTATACTTCTCAAGTCACAGAAACTAGACATCAGTGGCAGCATGATTTAACAACAGATCCTTCTGTTTCTTCATATAGCCTTTACTTTTTATCTTTTCTGCTTCTAACTGGATACATACTCATATTCTTCAAATCAGCTGATTTTCTCTCGATAAAAAATCTCAGTTCATTTCAGTCCCTCAGTTGTGTCCGATTCTTTGTGACCCCATGGACTGCAGCATGCCAGGCTTCCCTGTCCATCACCAACTCCCAAAGCCTACTCAAACTCATGTCCATCAAGTCAGTGATGCCATCCAACCATCTAATCTGTTGTCCCCTTCTCCTCCCACCTTCAACCTTTCCCACCATCAGGGTCTTTTCCAATCAATATTGGAAGAGTCAGTTCTTTGCATCAGGTGGCCAAAGTATTGGAATTTCAGCCTCAGCATCAGTCCTTCCAATGAATATTCAGGACTGATTTCCTCTAGGATGGACTGGATGGAACTCCACGCAGTCCAAGGGACTCTCAAGAGTCTTCCCAACACCACAGTTCAAAAGCATCAATTCTTTGGCGCTCAGCTTTCTTTAGAGTCCAACTCTCACATCCATACATAACTACTGGAAAAACCATAGCCTTGACTAGATGGACCTTTGTTGGCAAAGTAATGTCTCTGCTTTTTAATCAGCTGTCTTGGTTGGTCATAACTTTCCTTCCAAGGAGTAAGCGTCTTTTAATTTCATGGCTGCAGTCACCATCTGCGGTGATTTTGGAGCCCAGAAAAATAAAGTCTGACACTGTTTCCACTGTTTCCCCCTCTATTTCCCATGAAGTGATGGGACCAGATGCCATGATCTTTGTTTTCTGAATGTTGAGCTTTAAGCCAACTTTTTCACTCTCCTCTTTCACTTTCATTGAGAGGCTCTTTAGTTCTTCATTTTCTGCCATACGGGTGGTGTCATCTGCATATCTGAGGTTATTGATATTTCTCCTGGCAATCTTGATTCCAGCTTATGCTTCATCCAGCCTAGCATTCTGCATGATGTACTCTGCATACAAGTTAAATAAGTAGGGTGACGATATACAGCCTTGACGTACTCCTTTCCAGATTTGGAACCAGTCTGCTGTTCCATGTCCAGTTCTAACTGTTGATTCTTGACCTGTATACAGATTTCTCATATCTAAAGAATATCTAACAAAATGTTAGATATTACTTGCATGCATGCATGCTCGGTCACTACAGTCGTGTTCAACTGTTTGCAATGCTATGAACTATAGCCCACCAGGACCCTCTGTCCATGGGATTCTCCAGGCAAGAATACTGGAGTGGGTTGCCATGCCCTCCTCCAGGGGATCTTCCTGATCCAGGGATCGAACCCACATCTCCTGCCTCTCCTACATTGCAGGCAGATTCTTTACTCACTGAGTTATCTGGGAAGCCCCAGACATTTCCATATAGTTTTAAGAAATAAGTCCTATCGAGTAGTTTCATAAATACATAAAATTTACTAATCAATTAACAAAAATGAACCTCTCACTTTTTCCTAAATAAAGTTTAAGTCCTCAGGAAAAGGAAAAAAAAAATAGCAAAAATTGTCTGGGTCATGAACATCTCTGGTTCCTTGTCTTTGCCACAATATCAGCTTACTTTTTATCAGTGTTATTATATCAGAATTCTCCATTAATTTACATTCTCTTGCTTTTAAAAAAAAATCAAAAGCTATGGATAATTCAATCTTCTTAATAGTTTAACAATCTTGTTCAAGTTGGACTGTCATTTATGTGGGCTAAGTATTTTTAGAAAAATGAAATCCCACACAGGTTTACAGCTACTGATAATTCCTACTTATTCTCACTTAATGTGGAAAATTCTAGTTGCTCTTATCTTTATTTATGAATTCACCCTTGTCTATCACCAATAAAATATAACAGTCTTTGATTTGTATATGTTATATAAAAATTAAACGGAAGTTCTTTGTCTAAGGAGAAGGGGTCAAAGGGAACTGTTATCTTTTAGATAAGAATGTATGTACACTGGTAGCCATAAGCCATGGGTCTTAAAACGGCTATCAAGAGGCTATATGGATCTGACTCTCTATATATCTCTATTTTAACATGCCAAAATCTATTTCAGTAAATACTGCACAGTAAAAAGCTATCCATAAAAAATATACGTATGTATACATAAACATTGATTGTACAAGTCTGACACGGAACACAGCCCTACCCACTTTAATCATACCTGCTTTTCTTTTGAAAAAGGTATACAGCAAAATTTCAGTACCTCTAAAAAAATTGTTAGAAAACTAATCCATATTATCTCATTGTTTTCACCCTGATGTATTCTCTTTCCAGAATAAAAACACGATCTAGATAGGGTATCTAACATATTCAGTATTATAAAAATATCACTGAAGATAAATGTAAGGTTTCCAATAGGTAAACGATAAGGAAAATTTTAACACACTGGTCACTGAACACAGGGCATGTATTAACTAAACCATTTTAAAAGATATGTTAATTACATTAAACACTCATGGAAAAATCACCAGCTTAAAGGTTTTTTCAATAACTACTCCCAAAGATTTATGGACTTCTTAGCCCACCCTAATCAGTTATTTTATTGGATCAAATAAGTTAAATCAATGCCCATTTATACAAGATAAACTTTGTCGTCTTCCTTACTAGCTGAATGAAAATTCACTTAACACATATGACGAGATTAGTAAGTATTTGTATCATTAATCATGCAATTAAAAAGCCGCATTTCAACATGGGCACATATTCACAAACATTTAAGTTCCTCTTGCTTTTTATTCTTAGTGAAGGCAAGGAGCTTTCCATTTTATTTTGATGGGAATTTCTCTCATTTACCTTAAAGACAGGTGATGCTTGAATTACCAAAATAGTGTACATTTAATAACCTGTCAAATTGCTCCTTCCTCGTCTCAGCAATTATCTACTACTCAGGAACTTCCCCTTCCATCACACATTCTGAAACACTTACTGACAAGTACCAAGTCTAAGCCACAGTCAAAAAGTTAGAACTGAAGAAGCACTTGACTAAAATCTAAGAATCCTGAATCTTGACCTCAATCGTCTTTACCCTGTTCACCACTCTGTCCCCATCTGAGGTCTGTGGGAAAGATATCAACAGAAGAAAAGGCCAGGTACCCACACCCTGTTAACATAAGGGTTTTGTTACAAACTTCAAATTGCCCTGTGAACTAAGCTGGTCCATGTGAAAGGCTCACCTGGCTATCCTCTGTTGTCTTTCCTCTTCTGAGCCTACATGAATTACGCTGTAACACGAAATAACATTTTTTACAGTAAATTCACATTTTCAGATGTGGGGTTTTCTTTTACCAAGCAAGACACAACCTGTGGACCCTTTTAAAATTAGTTGTTCTTCCCCTTTACATGGGGAGTTTAGGAGAGGAAAAACATGACTGTACCCTCTGGAAATCTCTAAAAAGTCAACTAATAAAAAGTATATAATAATCATTTATTAATAATGATAAAATACACTAATCATAAAACCAAACAATAGTCAACAGACTATCTTAATATTGAGACTGAAAATGCTCATCATACAGCAGTCTTTCCAATAATAATTCTCATGGGAAATAATATTGGTGTTCACATCTTCTAACCCAAAAAGTCAGTCATGATGTGTATTACCATTAACAGAGGTAGAAAACTACTATATAATTTCATACAGCAATTGAAGCAAATTAAGTTAAAAATTTTGCCTATGAAAAAGTTCAGTTCTGTGTTTTACTTTTACCTGGGAAGTTAGGTTAACTATTTCAAAAATTAAAATATCATAAAATTATTTCTGTGGATAAGAGGGAAGCATTTACGTTAAGGGAAATCCCCCTTATTACTCGAAAGTTATCACTCAGTTTCCCAACTGACCAAGTTTTTTAATGCCCATCTTTAGCACTTTAAGTTTCTAAATTAAGATAATAATATAAAGTAGAAGTTTTCTAAAAAAAAGTATATAAAATGTGCGAGGCAGATATAAGACAGTAACACTATGAACACTAGACATAGAACAGAGTCAGACAAGATGTCTATACAGAGAAAAGATAGCCTTCTCCACCCAAAGCTTGGTTATGTACTATCCAAAACTCAGGCACGCAACAGATTCAAATAACATGGTTTACCACATTATCTGAACTTGAAATATGAACCCTCACTAAAAAAGGCAAAAACATAGATGATCTGGATAGCAAAGTATATCTGCATTATACAAAACATCAAAGAACAACTTTAATAGTTCCTAGAAGAGGATGTTTAAGGAAGATTTTCCTGAGAAACTCTGGTTCATTCTGATCATTGCTACCATATTCTTTATTTGCCTCATAAGGTATGCTGCAGATTATCTTCTAATTATCAAATTGAGGGTCCGATGAGAAAAAAAAGTTTGCAAACCATATACTGATATGGGTCTCGTATCCAGAATATACCCTTACAACTCAACAATATAAAGACAAATAACTCAACTTGGTGGCTCAGTGGTAAAAAGAATCTGCCTGCCAATGCAGGAGACTCATGTTTGATCCCTGGGCCGGGAAGATCCCCTGAAGCAGAAATTGGCAACCCACTCCAGTGTTCTTGCCTGGAGAGTAGCATGGCACGGCATGGACATTCAGGTTATTTCCAATTTGGGGCTTGTTATTAGTTTGCTAGGTTTGCCATAACAAAATACCACAAGACTAGGTGGCTTAAACGACAGAAACTTATTATCTTATAGTTGTGGAGGTTTGCCCACAAAGATTATTATGCTATATTTTCATTTTGATTAAGTTCAAAGTGTTTTCTAAATTCCCTTTCAATTTCTTTGACCATGGGTTATTTAGAAGCACGTTATTTGGTTTTCAAAAATTAGCTTTTCTATAGACCTTTCTGTTGTTGATTTCCAACTTAATTCTATAGTAGCCCAAGAACATGTTGTATGATTTCAGCCCTTTAAATTTATTGAGACATGTTTTATGGCCCAGAATATGATTAGTCTCAGTAAATGTTCAGTGTGCTCCTGAGAAGAAGGTATATTCTGAAGTTGGGATGGATGGAGTCAAACAGATTGATAGTGTTGCTGAAGTCTGCTAAATTTTTGCTTATTTTCTGTTTACTTAATTATATGAAATTAGACATTAGCAAGCTTCCCTGGTGGCTAAGATGGTAAAGAATCTGCCTGCAATGCAAGAGACATGGGTTTGATCCCTGAGCTGGGAAGATCCCGAAGAGAGGGGAATGGCAAGCCATTTCAGTATTCTTGCCTGGAAAACTCCACAGACCGAGGAGCCTGGCAGGCTACAGTCCATGTGATAGCAAAGAGCCAGACACAACTGAGCAACTGAACAAGGATCTGAACAGACATTTCTCCAAAGAAAATATACAAATGGCCAACAAGCACATGAAAAGACATTCAACATCAACTGTCATTAGGGAAACACAAATCAAAACCACAAAGAGATACCACTGAATACCCACCCACTAGGATGACTGTAACCAAAAAGACAGTAACAAATGTTGGCAAGATTATGGAGAAACTGAAATCATCCTCCATTACTGATGGGAATGTAAAATACTTCAATTGCTTAAGAAAACAGTTTGGCACTTCCTCAAAGTTACAACAGTTACGTATATGACCCAGCAAGTTCACTCTGAAGTACATACGGAAAAGAAGTGAAAACAAATGTCCACACAAATAATGTTGCTAACGTTCACAGCAGCTTATTCATAAGAGGCAAAAAGTAGAAACAACTGTCTCACAACTGATGGATATACAAAATATAGTATGTTCATACAATGCAATAATATTTAACTGTAAAAAGCGATGAAGTGCTGATGGATGCTACTACACGGATGCATTCTGAAAACAAGAAGCCAGACACAAAAAGGTCATGTTATAATACTACATTTATATGAATTGTCTAGAACAGGCAAATAGATTGCCAAGGACTGGATCATAGTAGAAATGCGAAATGACTTGTAACCAGTATAGAGTTTCAGTTTCTTTTTTTGGATATGAAAGTATTAAGACAATTAGATAGTGATATGTGCACAACCTTCTCAAAAAACTAGAAACTACTGATCTGTATACATTAAGAGTGAATTTTTACAGTACATAAGTACATATCTCAATTTTAAAAACAAAAAAATTAAACTCAGGGTATGGACCACTGGACTTGGGATACTTCCTGCAAACAAGAGTCAATAAAGTTAACGAACGGTTCACACTGGGATTATTCCAAAAACAATATCCAAGTGTAAGAAACATGAACAAGATTTTTTAAAGTATTTGGAAATGAAGTAAAGATAATTTGGAGGGTAGTGACTAACAAGTCTTTAACTTGAAACTACAAAAAGTAACAGCTATGTTTATTCACATCTACCCAATACCCAGATTCCATTCAGCAGAAGGGTGGACACAAAGGAAATAAGAATCAAAAGAGAAGTTCAGAAGCACACCAAAGCCTCTCTGCTGAGCGTTCTGAGCCAGTCTGCAAAGCAGAGGAAAAAAAAAATCTCATTATTTGATATATACCTTTATTTGCTACAGAAAATATTCTTTTATTGTTTCCAAATACCAAATACAACCTCTAAAAGATGAAAATTTGCCAATACTAAGTGTACTTTAAGAATGAATATGCCACTGATTTTAGGGAAAGCCAAAAATGAGTTTTGTGCAAAGTACAGCTTCCAAATGAGTGAGCTTACTTAGAATGACTGTGAATGACAATATTGTCTCTGCCAAGCTGAGTTAAAAAACAACTAATATTATTGTAGAGTTTTACAATGGAATCCTTAAAGGAAACAATCCTCCCCTGAGCTAAGCAGAGAGGTGTGTTGCACACCCCAACTAGCCTAACAATGAGACCACTTTTTAACCTGTACTAGAAAATTCAACAATTTATCTCTGCAAACCTATAACCTATACACCCCCTACATGAAACATGGACTGAAGTTTAAACAGGTAACTCATTCTTGTCCTTTTATATTTCTGCTTGTTTCACATGACAGGAACGCCTTTTCCATTTTCATCAAAATGAAGCAAAAATCCACCACCTTCTTCATGAAGCCTTCCTTCATCATCTCAGGCCATTTTTTTTCACTTCTAAATGCCCCCAGAACTTGCTTGCATCTATCCTACGGCACATTTTGCCTTGCACTGTATACACTATATTTTAAATAGTTGTTCAAGGTTAAGGCAACTTCCCCAATATCTTTGTTTCCTCACAGTGCCTGATATACAAGACATATGCTTAATAAATATTTAAATAAAGTTTGTACTCAACTAACTGCCTTCTGCTCCTAAAAACAGCACTAGTACAAGCAGCTAAGCAATTAGGCAAGTACTCAGAAGTGGCAAGTCCCCACAGACATTAAATACCTAATTTTCACTCTAGAAGAGATTCCATGCCATTCTGTGTAACTCCATGAGGCTAAAAAAATGGCATTATTCAGATGCTTCCTATAACTGCTCCAGCTATAAGCACATTTGAGGCAATCGGAGCAATTTAAAATAACTCTGTTAGTCAGAGACTCATCCAGCTATCCTTTTTCCAGCAAGCTAGAACTCAGCTGAAATCATCACAACTTTCCCTACATTGGGAAGAGTTTTTTGAGAATATAGCAAGGATGAGGAACAGCCAAGCAATAAGTTACATCATATCACGCAGCACAGAGAACCTTGATCTTCCCAGAATGGAAGCTCTTTCTAGTCCCTGAGGACTCAATAATCAACTGGCTACCAAATATCCATCTTGATCATCATCACTGTCTGAACCTGCTAACTCCAATTCAACTAAAACTTATAACGGAAACACCAACACCTCCACTTCCACCTCCACAGTCATGACCCTCACCTCTTTCCCAAAAAAAAGGTGGGGGGGAGTATTAAATTTTGGAAATGAGTGAGAATTCACTTGTAATCCAAAGACTGCTATAAATTAAATATCATTTAGAAAGCAATGACCCTAAAGTATTAAGATAACCAGTCAAGAGAATCAAATAGAGGATTAACTGTTCAGAACCAATCCCATTAAAATAAAAGAGGAATTATTACATTTGCTAGTGACAGAGTTGCCTTTGGGACTGTATATAAATAAAGATCACTGCCACCTCTCTTGCATGTAGAAAGTTAACGCTACAGTTTACATAGAACTGTCTTCTTAAAGAACAAAATTACATACAATAAAAGAGAAAATATGAGACCCAACTGATTTTAATTGGGATACTATCAACTATGTATTACTCCTCAGATTAAAATACTGATCTGCACTCTGGACTCTATAATCTCCTGAACTTTACTACCTTGAAAGTGGAGATTTAGAGTTAAAAATGCTTTTAAGGAAACTGATAACCAGATTAAAATCCTCCCTCAAAAAATGAATCTAAAATTTGATATTCAACTCAGGTATTTACACAAGGATTTTATTAGGGAGAAAAATAAAAACACTTTGTCAAGCAGCAGTAACTCACCACTAAGACTAAGCAATGACTGATAAAAAAAGTGGGGGGGGGGCCCTGAAACAAGAGGGAAGAACTCTAAGCAAACAATAAGATAAACAACCATCTAAACCAAAGCAACAGTAATTGAAGAAATCTATACGGTTATAATTATCAATTTCATTATCTTTTAAAAACTAAAAAGTCCCTCTGAAAAAAAGTCATTAAAAAAGTGAAAGAAATAAAAGGACTAAAAATTCTTCAAAATAATATAAGGATTCTGTATTAACTCACAATTCTGAAAACTCATTAATTTCATGTTTCTCAAAACCTCTACATGCCTTATAAGGTCTCTCATATGACAGTTACAAATAATACATTATTTTAAAAGTGCTAAAGCTGATGTTACATTTTAGGAAATGTAAGACAGACTTCAAAGAATAAAACCAGCAGAGACAGAGCAGAGTAAATGATAACTGATAACCAAAAGGCTGATTCCTGAAGGACAGAGCTTGGATTAGTAGGAAGGAAATTTTAAAATATAGCCACAACACAAATTACGCCAAAAAATGGATTTATACCGTTACTACTCACAAAAGTATGTTTTAAAATGTCACTTTTAACCTGTGGACAACCAAAGTGATACCAGATACCTTAGAGCATTGTTGCCTATATTAATTTTGATTACAGTCTAAATCCTAAACAAAATTCACATACATTTTCATAATGAAACGCCGTAAATATGGAAAGGTTTATGTTCTCTAACTAAAAGTTACCTTATTTTTCACTTGTTTAAAGTTTCAGTTTTGTTTTTCAATCTATTACAGAAAATATCCCTTGCGGGACGTTGTAAAGGGCATACCCTCCTGTCAAGCCAGAAAGCTCAAACACAAAGACACTGAGCTAACCAAGTGCTGTAATTCTTCCAAACTGAGCTTCTCCACACCCCCCTCTACCCTTCCCCCCAACAGATATGTCTATTAAATCAGTGTCTGTTCTCCCCCTCGCACAACAAAGAGAACTTCTCACCGCATGAAATTGCCGCTGAATGGACACCAGAAAGCAGGATTTGCATAATTCCTTCCAACGAAACCCTGTCGGGAAGGAGGGGATGAGGGGCCCAAGCGAACGGATAGAATCTCCTAGATTCTGTTGGGAAGACCAAGATTATTCCTCACGGTGGGGTGGGGAGGGGTGGGGGGTTCGAATTCTGGGTCTCCCCGAGGACTGGGCGTGGGGGACGGAGAACGACGAGACAGCATTTCCCCACACATCAGCAGCACCGAAGCAAAGATGGGGAAATAACAATGCTGGGGGACAGGAGAGTCAGACACTGGACGCACTGGGGCTAGGGGGCGGCGGGCGGAGCGGAGACACCACACGGGCCACTTACTTTTTGGAGGGGGGTTAAATATATGAGTTAAGCCCTTATGGTCCCGCCGGCCGCCGCACAGAGGGAAACGGGACCTTGGGAGAGAAAAACAGACAAAACACACAGTGTGAGAGGCGCTGCTCCGCCGCCCGGCCCCTCCCGGGGCGACCCCGTCCACGTTCCCTCTGCCCGCGGGGAAAAAGCCACCCGAGGCGGCCCAAGGTCCGGGAGGCGGGCGGCGGACAAGGCGCTCGGCCAAGCGGCGGCTGCGGAAAATCTCCCAGGAGCGGACAAGACCACTGCTCGGGTTTCCCGGTCGCACCCGGTTCCATCCCCCTTCCACCCGCTGCGCACACACCAAACAGAAATACACACACACACCGACCCGAGCGTCGAGGATTAACTCCCCGGCCGCTGCCGCCGCCGCCGCCCGCAGAGGAAGTGCAGCCGCTGCCCCCCGCGGCCATGACACCCCACTTGGCTCGGTCAGGCGGACCCGGGGCCTGTGACAGCTCCGGTTCCCTCCGCCCCCATCTCCACCTCACGCTTCGCACACGCCCGAGCGCCGGGCGCCCGCCCGCCCGCCGCCCGTGCACGCGGGGACAGGGGCGCGCGCCGCTGCCGCGCGTGGGGGAGGGGCTGCGTGGGACGCGGAAGGCGCCGGCCAGAGCGGAGCAGGAGGCCGAGCCGCGGCCCAGCACGCCCCCGGCTCCAGCGGTCGGCTTTGCGGGACCAGCGGCTGCGCCGCTCCCGCTCCAGTGGCAGCGGCGCGGGGCGAGTCTCCACAATAAGCCGGCGGCGGCGCCGGGCCGCCGGGCAGGGATGGAGGGAGGGAGGGAGAGAGAGGATAGGAGGGGCACGCGCTCCCGCCCGAGAGCCCGCCCCGGGAAGGGCGCGCGAAGGGGAGGGGCCGGAGCGCGCGCTCGGGCCCGAGCCGGGAGAGCCCGCCCGGAGGTCGCGCGCGCCCGCACTCCGGGGGGTGGGGGAGGGGGACGCCCAAGCCAAAGAGGGCGGGCGGGCCGGAGCAGCAATTGCTCTGTCCCGGCTCCCTCCCTGCTTCCCTCCTCCGGGGCGGCCGGCAGCCGGGCGGCCCAAGGGCCGAAGGCTGCCGGGAGAGGGTCTCACCTACACAGTGAATGAGCTTGTGGCGCCACGAGTCCAGTTCTTGCCGAAAGCCGCGTCTCTCAACGGAGCATTGCTGCCGCCTACACACCCTCGCCATCTTCTGCCGCCCGCCCGGCCCTGCCTCCGCCGCGGCCCCGCGCACGCCCAGCCGCGTCGCCCGGGGCCGCGCACGCACCCGCGGCCCGGGCGTCGCGCCTCCCGCCGGGGGCGGCGCGGGGGCAGGGCCGGCCTCACCTCGCGGTGGCCCCGACGTGGACCCGGGGGCGGCTTGGGCGCGCGCCCTTCCCGCACACAGCGCCGCGCGGCAGTTTCTGCGGTGCTTGCTTCTCGGCCGTCTCCGGCTTCCCACGTCCGGAGCTCGGCCCCACGGGCCTCTCGCCGCAGCCGCGCTGTCCCCCAAGGCCACGGCTGTCCCTGCTTTTCCCTTCCCGGTGCTTTTTGTTTCTTAAATCATCCCTGTTTATCATTTTCAACCTGTCTGTGGCCCGACACCAACTGTTGCAAGTTCTGTGTAACTGCTTCTCTGAACTTCTAGGTCGAAACTGTTCCCTCCGAGGAGCCTAAGAAGCTGAGTTAAGAATAAATGCCCGGATGCCCGTGGAGGCACTGAGCCCAAAAGTTTCCAAAGGTGAGAAGCATGCATTTTATTAGGTTATTGAAAAGCAGACGGCATTCGTAAACCCAGTAAAAAAATGGAAATCGACCGTCCTAAATTTTGAAAACTATCAGCAAGGCAGATCACAGGCAAAATTCTAAAGTTGGCGTATTCAGAATCTCTCCTGTGTTGTATGGAAGGGATTTTTAAAAATTGTGCTAAAGTGAGACTATTTCGAAAGAAGACTTAACGATAATTAAAGCAGAGTGTTGGGAAATGGCTTAATATTTAAGGAAAGGACTCGAAGAGAAATATTTTCGATGGCAAAGGGGATTTTCAGGTGAAAACCTGGAATAATTAAAGCACCCTGTTGAGCGCACAACCTATGCCACTTAAAGGCAGTGCTGATCTTAATTGCTGAACTGTTAATTAGGGAGAAAGAGAAAAAAGATGAAAAGGGAAAGAAAAGTGCAGGGGCAGGAGGAGGGGGAGCAGAATGCAAAACCAAAAGGAAAAACAGTAAAGATCCCCTTTACCAATAGGCCCAGTACCCTAGGATTCGGGCCTCTTCCCTACCTTTGCAGTTTAAGATTAAGGATGGTGCATTCCTACTTTTAGATATTTAAATTTAAGTTTGAAGACTTGATTTTAATTACTGTAGAAGGTAACACAAAGTCGTTAAATACTTGACTTCAAGGATCCCATTGGTGTATTGATTTTTACCTTTTCAAAGGCTTTGGTCCTGATTCTCTGAACCAGGCACTTGTGGAGTGGTGTGTCCAAAGAGCTGGACTGGGCGGGCCTCTTGAGGAGGAGGGGTTTGAAATGTATGAGTAGAAAGGTACTTTCAGCACCCCCAAGTTTAAAACCATTGATTTTCCCACAATTCTCGAAAGTCCAGAATACTTCATTGACTTCAAAGTACGTCAACAGAACATGAACAAACTATTACCTCAGGACGTATTCTGTGTACATGAAACTATTCTGAGTCATGAGGGGACAAGACAAATGCAAGATAAAAGAGCTGTGGACAGCCGTCTAGAACGTGTGGTGGCAAGACACCTTGTATCGCCCACCTGAAACTTCCTGTCTTCACCGCTAGGTGGTGGATTTGTCTTCTGTAGCTTTTAACCAAGTTTCTGTGGTTTCTGGAAGTATGTTTCAAAGTTTCAAATAAATGAACAACATGCAACTCTAAAATGAGTTAATAATTAATATATTTTCCAGTTACCCCATATAAGTTGTTTAAAAATCATCAAGTCAAGGCTATTACTTTCACAACACAATCTCTTTAAGAGCCTGACGTACAAATTTAAGAGAATCCTAGAGACTTCAGAGATCAACTCAAATATGAGATACAGATTCTGTAATTTGAGGTATGAAGTTGGAAGCACAAATGAGTAACAGTTACTCCTCAGTCCCCCCCCAACCCTTGGCAACAACTAATTTACTTTCTGTCTCTGGATTTTCTTACTGTAGATATTTCACATAAATGGACTCATACAAATTGTGGTATTCTGTGACTGGTTGCTTTGACTGAACATAGTATTTTCAAGGTTCATTCATGATGGAACAGTTATCAGTATCTATTTCCTTTTTATTGCCAAATAATATTTCATCCTATGGCTATACTATTTTTTTCTATCCATTCCAGTTGATGGATATTTTTATTGTTTTCACTTTGGAGGTATTATAGATAATGCTCCTATGAATATTTGTGCACAAACTTTCGTACAGACTTATGTTTTTATGTTTATTTTATATATGAATATGTATGGGAATTCCCTGGTGGTCCAGGTGTTAGAGCTTGGTGCTTTCACTGCTTGAATCTGGGTTCGATCCCTGGTCAGGGAGCTAGGATCCCACAAGTTGTACAGCATGACCATAAATAAATAAAAATATGTATTTTGCTTGGAGAAATATCAATTACCTCAGATATGCAGATGACACACCGTTATGTCAGAAAGTGAAGAACTAAAGAGCCTCTTGATGAAAGCGAAAGAGGAGAGTGAAAAAGTTGGCTTAAAGCTCAGCATTCAGAAAACGAAGATCATGGCATCTGGTCCCATCACTTTATGGCAAATAGATGGAGAAACAGTGTCAGACTTAATTTTCTTGGGCTCCAAAATCACTGCAGATGGTGACTGCATCCATGAAATAAAAAGATGCTTACTCCTTGGAAGAAAAGTTATGACCAGCCTTCTGTTCAGTTCAGTTGCTCAGTTGTGTCCGACTCTTTGCGACCCCATAAATCACAGCACGCCAGGCCTCCCTGTCCATCACCAACTCCCAGAATTTACCTAAACTCATGTCCATTGAGTCGGTGATGCCATCCAGCCATCTCATCTCTGTCGTCCCCTTTTCCTCCTGCCCCCAATCCCTCCCAGCATCAGGGTCTTTTCCAATGAACTCTTTACATGAGGTGGCCAAAGTATTGGAGTTTCAGCTTCAGCATCAGTCCTTCCAATGAACATTGAGGACTAATTTCCTTTAGGATGGACTGGTTGGATCTCCTTGCAGTCCAAGAGACTCTCAAGAGTCTTCTCCAACACCACAGTTCAAAAGCATCAATTCTTTGGCGCTCAGCTTTCTTCACAGTCCAGTTCTCACATCCATACATGACTACTGGAAAAACCACAGCCTTGACTAGACAGACCTTTGTTGGCAAAGTACTGTCTCTGCTTTTTAGTATGCTATCTAGGTTGGTCATAACTTTCCTTCTAAGGAGTAAGCGTCTTTTAATTTCACGGCTGTAATCACCATCTGCAGTGATTTTGGAGCCCCCCAAAAAGTAAAGTCAGTCACTGTTTCCACTGTTTCCCCATATATTCCCCATGAAGTAATGGGACCAGATGCCATAATCTTAGTTTTCTGAATGTTGAGTTTTAAGCCAACTTTTTCACTCTCCTCTTTCACTTTCATCAACAGGCTTTTTAGTTCCTCTTCATTTTGTGCCATAAGGGTGGTGTCATCAGCATATCTGAGGCTATTGATATTTCTCCTGGCAATCTTGATTCCAGCTTGTGCTTCTTCCAGCCCAGCGTTTCTCATGATGTACTCCGCATATAAGTTAAATAAGCAGGGTGACAATATACAGCCTTGATGTACTCCTTTTCCTATTTGGAACCAGTCTGTTGTTCCGTGTCTAGTTCTAACTGTTGCTTCCTGACCTGCATATAGATTTCTCAAGAGGCAGATCAGGTGGTCTGGTATTCCCATCTCTTTCAGAATTTTCCACAGTTTATTGTGATCCACACAGCGATCAATGCAAAGAAATAGAGGAAAACAACAGAATGGGAAAGACTAGAGATCTCTTCAAGAAAATTAGAGATACCAAGGGAACATTTCATGCAAAGATGGGCTCGACAAAGGACAGAAATGGTATGGACCTAAAAGAAGCAGAAGATATTAAGAAGAGGTGACAAGAATACACAGAAGAACTGTACAAAAAAGATCTTCACGACCCAGATAATCACGATGGTGTGATCACTGACCTAGAGCCAGACATCCTGGAATGTGAAGTCAAGTGGGCCTTAGAAAGCATCACTACGAACAAAGCTAGTGGAAGTGATGGAATTCCAGTTGAGCTATTTCAAATCCTGAAAGATGATGCTGTCAAAGTGCTGCAGTCCATATGCCAGCAAATTTGAAAAACTCAACAGTGGCCACAGGACTGGAAAAGGTCAGTTTTCATTCCAATCCCAAAGAAAGGCAATGCCAATGAATGCTCAAACTACCGCACAATTGCACTCATCTCACACTCTAGTAAAGTAATGCTCAAAATTCTCCAAGCCAGGCTTCAGCAATACGTGAACCATGAATCTCCAGATGTTCAAGCTGGTTTTAGAAAAGGCAGAGGAACCAGAGATCAAATTGCCAACATCTGCTGGATCATGGAAAAAGCAAGAGAGTTCCAGAAAAACACGTATTTCTGCTTTATTGACTATGACCAACCTAGACAGCATATTAAAAAGCAGAGACATTACTTTGTCAACAAAGGTCCATCTAGTCAAGGCTGTGGTTTTTCCAGTAGTCATGTATGGATGTAAGAGTTGGACTATAAAGAACGCTGAGGGCTGAAGAATTGATGTTTTTGAACTGTGGTGTTGAAGAAGACTCTTGAGAGTCTCTTGGACTGCAAGGAGATCCAACCAGTCCATCCTAAAGGAAATTAGTCCTCAATGTTCATTGGAAGGACTGATGTTGAAATTCCAATACTTCGGCCACCTGATGCAAAGACCTGACTCACTGGAAAAGACCCTGATGCTGGGAAAGACTGAAGGCAGGAGGAGAAGGGGACAATAGAGGATGAGATGGTTAGATGGCATCACCGACTCAATGACATGAGTTTGAGTAAACTCCAAGAATTGGTGATGGACAGGGAGGCCTGGTGTGCTGCAGTCCATGGGGTTGCAAAGAGTCGGACACGACTGAGCGACTGAACTGAACTGATTTTGAAATAATCTGAAGTTAAATAGAAGTTGTAAGAACTCCCATATCCTTTTTATTTAGATTCCTTAATTGTTGATATCTTGCCATATCTGCTTTCTCTCTCTTTCTCTCTGTATCTTTATATATGGTCTTGTTTTGGTTGAGTCTTTTTCGGAACAATCTTATAGAAATCTATAGGCTTGATACCCTGTCAGCCCTAAACATCCAATGTGTATATCCACGAAGCAAAGGTGCTGTCCTTCATAACCATTGCATAACCTTCCAAGTCAGGAAAGCAACATTGATACAACACAAACTCCATTAAAATGTCACTCTCTGTGCCAACAATATGTTTTTTCCTTTTCTGATCCAAAATCCCATGCAGGAAATTATGTTGAATTTAATTGTCATGTATTTTAGTCTCCTTGAATCTGGAACAATTTCTCAGTCTTGCCTTACTTTTCATGACCTTGACAGTTTTAAAAAGAACAGGCTTTTCATTCCATAGGATGACCCTCAACTAGATCCCTTGTGGTTTCTCATGACTAGACTCAGGCCATACATTTGACAAGAGAACCACAGAAATGAGGCAGCACTTTTCTTTACACCTTTCTGGGGACTCATGATGTCATGATATCAACTGTGATAAGAGCTTTACTCATCTGGTCAAGTGATCTTCTCTACCATAAAAACCACATTATTCCCTTTATACATGGTAAATGTTTTGCAAAGAGATATTCTGAGATTATGCTAATATTCTGTTCCTCACTTCACCTACCAGTCTTAACATCCATTAATTCCTGCCTGAATCACTTATCACAATGATGATCAAATGATGATTTTCTTACTCCACCATTTCTTCTGTATTTGCTAGCTAACATTCTAATGTAAAGAAGAGTTTTCCTTTCTATTTATTCATTCATTCATTTACTTATTTATTTCCAAATGGATTCATAGATTCCTGTCTCATTCAGTGGGTTGTAATGTTTTGCTCTAGTTATTTGTTTTCTTGCTCAAAGGCCCCATATTTGGCCAGTGGGAGTCCCCTTAGGCTGACGTTTTGTCCTGATGGCATATCCCCATCATTCTATAAAAACTTCCTTACTTTCTGATTCAACTCAGCTGTTATAGGTTCATTTTGTATTTTCCCTGCCTCCACTCTGGAATCAGAAATCAAGATCTGGGTTCTCAGTGTGTTTCCTGCTATAGAGGTATCCTGGCATCTAGGTTCTTTCAAGCTGTAAGAGCTAAGAAATATCTATTTCTACATCTATCACTAAATATATTTTAAAATTGTGAGTTTGTACTGATGCAGTAGATTCCAGTCCAGCATCTCTGAGTACTTGTAAGCGTTTTCCTGCTCTAGATTTGTAAATCCCCCCTTTGACAGTGAAACTAGGTTCCCATTTTTTTTAATATATATATCGACTTCAATATATGTATAATTATTTGCTTGATCCCCTCTGTATTTAACAATCCCCTGACTATACTGGCTGCCTTTCTGGCCTGCTGCCTCTGCCACTCCTTATCCAGAGCTTCATCTATCTGGCTACCAACCAAATGTCATGTCCTTGGTACACTACTCTCCCCACATTGAATGGCATACATTCTTTACCATTCCAACCAAAATTCCAGAAGGAGCACAAAGAAATCTTCCCAAATTTATAAAGAAGAATGAAGAAGATCTATGTATAATTATGATGTCGATTTTTTTTAAAGTCTGTTAGATGTGGAGATGTGGAGCATAGATCCTCCTTTGAAGAAGAACTCACTGCCCAGCTGCTGGGAGGGCAGCCACTATACAGCCTCCAGCTCTCAGCTGCTTCAGGGTCAGCCTCACCTGCTGGGAACTGTCTTGCCCAAGGTCACATCCTTCCAGGGCTGCCAGGATGGTGACTGAGGGCAAGTGGACTCTAAAAGACTGGCCATTTCAGCCTGATGCAGGACACTCTGTCGATTCATAGTGTTTGTTCCAGAGTGCTTCACTGGATTGCCTGTGGCATTATAAACCTGTATCAGCCTGTGATTATCAACTTGCTTTATCAACCTGCAATTACTTTCTCTGGCCAGTTCTGTTTCCTTCCCTTTCACAGATGCTAATCTTTAATAAAACTTTTGCGTCCCAAAGTCCACCTTACCTTCTGCTTCCAGACTATCTGAGGTGTGACAAGGAGAGATTCACTCTGCTAGGGTGGTGCTAGCACTACTGTGGTACCCCACTCCAGTACTCCTGCCTGGAAAATCCCATGAACAGAGGAGCCTGGAAGGCTGCAGTCCATGGGTTCGCTGAGGGTCAGACAGGACTGAGCAACTTCACTTTCACTTTTCACTTTCATGCATTGGAGAAGGAAATGGCAACCCACTCCAGTGTTCTTGCCTGGAGAATCCCAGGGACAGGGGAGCCTGGTGGGCTGCCATCTATGGGGTCACATAGAGTTGGACACAACTGAAGTGACTTAGCAGCAGCAGCATAGGAAGAGGGAGATCTTGGAGAATAACGTCTGTGTGGCTTTGGTGTGGGGATAACTTTGTAAATCAGACCTGCCAAAGACATTATATATCTATAATACATCAGAATTAACAGTCTACAAAGGACATCATATATACAGGCTTATTCCACGAATTTAACAGATACTTGACAGACTGGGAGAAGATGTTTGCAACATCTAAAGGATTGATGTCTAAAATATACAGGGAAATATTTCAAATCAAATATAGGTAACCCAATGGGAAATGGAAAAGAGCTTAAATGGGAAATCCAAAGGTATGAACACCATATGGCCCACAGGTGTATGAAGAAATACCAGGTTTCCCTAGTAATCACAGAAACACAAAATAAAACTATGAAACTATGGGATGAATCTAAAAGTTGTCGGTGTTGTTGAGAAATAGGAGCCCTTAGGTGAGAGTGTGAATGGGTGCAGCTACCCTGAGTTATCTGGCCATACCGGTAGATCTGTGTAGATCCCATGAGCCAGGGTCTTAAAGCCTGGGACAAGAATTTAAATTCAAGTAGTCTATTTCAGGGGGCTTCCCAGATGGTGCTAGTAGTAAACAACCTGGCTGCCAACACAAAAGACGAGATGCAGATTCGATCCCTGGGTCGGGGAAGATCCCCTGGAGGAGGACATGGCAACCCACTCCAGTGTTCTTGCCTGAAGAATCCCATGGACAGAGGAGCCTGGTGAACTACATTCCATTGGGTCGCAAAGAGACACGACCGAAGCAACTAATCACGCACACAGTCTATTTCAGAGATGATTCCAAGAAACATCAATATGGAGTGGGGAAGTGAAACAAGAATAAGGAACCAATTAAGGATACATTCTTAAATTCCTACTGTGGGTAACTGAAATAAATCTCTCTGGGGAAGTCTAAGACAGTGCCTCAGATGAACCACCTGAAAGATGAGATAGGGAGCTGGAGTACTTATACATAAGCCCTTTAATCATTGGTTGAGAGCTGTTCAGAGTTCAGGGGAAGGATTAATTTCCCAGACTTCTGCTTGCACTGTCCATCGGCAGAGCAGGCTCCAGGAGCCAGAGAACGCCCTCAGATACAGAAATGCAGGTGCTGGTAAATGGAAGTCTTGAGCAGATTTATACCAAAATGATAAGGTTCAAGGGCATAGGAGTGGGGCATTAAAGGACTACCTGCTACACCGGGTAATGCTGCTCCATTCTGGCTCTCAGAATGTGGGCATGCGTGGTGAAGCCACTAAGGTTAAATGGAAATTTAAGTTTCTGAAGTATTTTCCCAAATGACAATCATTTAACCATTCTAGTTTGTTTTCATTTAATTTTTTGAAAGATTGGTTATTCAGAGCCTGCTATATACCAGCTACCCAAGCAATTGGATGACTTGTTTTGGTCAATGAACTGTGAATAGAGGTGATGCGAATAACTCCCAGACCAGGTCATTTTCATGGGTCTGAAGATGCAGATGCCAGAGTCATTAGAGGTTTATTTAAATCAACTTCAAGGATGGAAGGCAGAACAGATAGATAGAGCTGAGCATAGAATTTATATCTGCTCACATAAGATGTGATCCCAAGGGCTTAAGGGGGAAAAAGGGTTCATTCACTCCTTAAAATAAGTAAAAAACAATGCTGAAGATATTTAAGGTTTATCCCTACATCCTCTTGAAACTGCTTATATCTTAGTCAATTCTATTGTCATTTGGGAAAATACTTCAGAAACTTAAATTTCCATTTAACCTTATCATTTTGGTATAAATCTGCTCAAGACTTCCATTTACCAGCACCTGCATTTCTGTATCTGAGGGCGTTCTCTGGCTCCTGGAGCCTGCTCTGCCGATGGACAGTGCAAGCAGAAGTCTGGGAAATTAATCCTTCCCCTGAACTCTGAACAGCTCTCAACCAATGATTAAAGGGCTTATGTATAAGTACTCCAGCTCCTATCTCATCTTTCAGGTGGTTCATCTGAGGCACTGTCTTAGACTTCCCAGAGAGATTTATTTCAGTTACCCACAGTAGGAATTTAAGAATGTATCCTTAATTGGTTCCTTATTCTTGTTTCACTTCCCCACTCCATATTGATGTTTCTTGGAATCATCTCTGAAATAGACTGTGTGCGTGATTAGTTGCTTTCGTCGTGTCTCTTTGCGACCCAATGGAATGTAGTTCACCAGGCTCCTCTGTCCATGGGATTCTTCAGGCAAGAACTGTAATCCACCAGGCTCCTCTATCCATGGGATTTTCCAGGAAGAACTGGCGTGGATTGATGTTTCCTTCTCCAGGGATCTTCCCAACCCAGGGACCAAACCCACACCTCTTGTGTCTCCTGCATTGCAGGTGGATTCTTTGCTACTGAGCCACCAGGGAAGCCTCATAATGTGATTGATATATATGATATAAAACTAGATTATCAAAAAGAGTAGTTTCAAGATTTCCCTGGCAGTCTAGTGGTTAAGACTCTGTGCTTCCACTGCAGGGGACACGGGTTCTGTCCCTGGTCAGGAAACTAAGATCCCAAATGCTGTACGGTGGGGCCAAAAAAAGAGTACTTCATTGTGGATGACTCTTACTTATGTTCCTTGCAGGAATACAGTAATTATTACTGCAAAAAGACAATTCAGAGATCTTAAGTACCTATCAACTTAAGATAAAAAAAATCAGAGTAACTTACATGAATTTGTGGAATAATGAAGGGAGCTATGTTATTATAATGATAGAAGACTAATAGTCCTCAAAATTTATTGAGTGAGGACTCTAAGCTAAGTCCTGAGCTAAGCACTTTACCTGCCTTATTTCATTTAATACTTAAAATAATTCTACAAGTTAAGTATTTTTTAAATATATATATTTTATTGAAGTATAGTTGACTTGCAATGATTCAGGTGTACAGCAAGGTGATTCAGTTATACATATACACTTGTATTATTTTTAAAATTATTTTCCATTACAGGTTTTTACAAGATACTGACTATAGTTCCCTGTATTTTTTTTTTTTTTTGTCTTATTTAGAAACAGGGGAAACAAAACACTGATGTGAGAGCTGAGCCATAAAGAAAGCTAAACACCAAAGAACTGATGCTTTCAAAATGTGGTGCTGGAGAAGACTCTGCAGAGTCCTTGGACAGCAAGATCAAACCAGTCAATCCTAAAGGAAATCAACCCTGAATATTCATTGGAAGGACCGATACTAAGCTGAAACTCCAATACTTTGGCCGCTGATGTGAAGAGCCAACTCATTGGAAAAGATTCTGATGCTGGGAAAGATTAAGGGCAAGAGGAGAAGGGGGTGACAGGAGGAAATGGTTGGATGGCATCACAAACTCAACGGACATGAGTTTGAGCAAACTCCGGGAGATGGCGAAGGACAGGGAAGCCTGGCATTCATGGGTCACAAAGAGCTGGACGCGACTTAGTGACTGAACAATAACAACCTTACTCAAAATTCACACAAAACAGATAGATGAAGCAATTTAAACTTGAGATTCAATAATTTCATCCTTATTTTTTCCACTGTGGTACATCACAGATCAAGGTAAATGCTAGCCTGGCTTTTTGTATGTATTAAAAGAGAGTTGTCAAACTTCCCTTTTACCTAGTTGCTATAAATTAAACATTGTGCTATTGACATTTAACAAATACTTATCCACTAACTCTTTGAAGTCTTTACATCATTTTATGGAATTTCTGTGTCATCAGAGCGTTGAAGTTCTTGAGCTGACTAATAGCAGTTATTTTTGAAAAATGACAAAAGCATTAGAATATATCTAATAATTCTACTAACCAATTTCCACTCTTTTTCAAAAATAAATTTCTATCACTATTCTTTTATTTAGGATTCCTCCCTGAAATGCCTTTTCAAAAGTTTGAGCACTTATGTTTATCACTAAAACCTGTGTTATGCTGAATGACTTCTATGGTTGCATATGCTATGACTCTTATTATTTTGCCTGAAACACAGATCTATGATTTCTTCTCAAGCATTGTCTTATTGATCCAATAACAGTTCTCCCCAGATCAACTGAAAGAAGTAACAAATTCCCAGGCACACCGTATGGAAGACTTGAAGTAGGGTAGGTGCAGTGAAACATAAAGAACAGTTCATCTATTCATGGGACGGATGACATTTCATATTCAGAAGAAAGAGAATAAGTACACTAAATTGATGAATGACATCTCAATCTTTTTCTCACATTTATTCTTTAAAAAAGAAAACAATTTCCACAAGTTGCTTGCAGTTGATGTCACCTTAGCACAAAAAATTTCCCCCTTACAGCTCTTCTCAGAAATTACTCTGTACATCTCTCTGAAGCTTTTATTCTCTCAGTCAGATTCTTCTTGACAGATACTCTCCTAGAAGCAGCATTAACGATGCCAATACACTCTAGGTCTTCTAAACAGAAAAAGATGTTGCTGCACGAATGCTCTTTCATATTGTCTGACACTATTAATTCTGGAAAACTCTACTGGTCAGTTCTTTGATCTATAATCCTTTCAGAAATTTGAGGATCAAAGACGTGATTATACCTTTAAAATTTGTTGAATATCTCTTTCGGCAATTGATTTGCTTTATGACCTTCAACAGTCACTGAATTCTCTGGCCCTTGTTTTCTGCATTGATAAAAGAAAGTTGGATTAGGTATTCCAAAGTTTTCTTTAGAGTTTAAGTTGTCTAACTTATTAGGATTACATCACTGTCAAATACCTGAAAGTTTCAAACAAATAATTTTGTATTTGTTGATTTTAACAAAACACCAAGGCATATAAAATAGAATTGCAAAATTGCAGTAATATGGACTATGGTACATTAAGAAGAGATGGCAAGAATACACAGAAGAACTGTACAAAAAAGATCTTCACGACCCAGATAATCACGATGGTGTGATCACTGACCTAGAGCCAGACATCCTGGAATGTGAAGTCAAGTGGGCCTTAGAAAGCATCACTACGAACAAAGCTAGTGGAGGTGATGGAATTCCAGTGGAGCTATTCCAAATCCTGAAAGATGATGCTGTGAAAGTGCTGCACTCAATATGCCAGCAAATTTGGAAAACTCAGCAGTGGCCACAGGACTGGAAAAGGTCAGTTTTCATTCCAATCCCAAAGAAAGGCAATGCCAAAGAATGCTCAAACTACCGCACAACTGCACTCATCTCACACGCTAGTAAAGTAATGCTCAAAATTCTCCAAGCCAGGCTTCAGCAATACGTGAACCGTGAACTTCCTGATGTTCAAGCTGGTTTTAGAAAAGGCAGAGGAACCAGAGATCAAATTGCCAACATCCACTGGATCATAGAAAAAGCAAGAGAGTTCCAGAAAAGCATCTATTTCTGCTTTATTGACTATGCCAAAGCCTTTGACTGTGTGGGTCACAATAAACTGTGGAAAATTCTGAAAGAGATGGGAATACCAGACCACCTGATCTGCCTCTTGAGAAACCTGTATGCAGATCAGGAAGCAACAGTTAGAACTGGACATGGAACAACAGACTGGTTCCAAATAGGAAAAGGAGTACGTCAAGGCTGTATATTGTCACCCTGTTTATTTAACTTATACGCAGAGTACATCATGAGAAACGCTGGACCGGAAGAAACACAAGCTGGAATCAAGATTGCCGGGAGAAGTATCAATAACCTCAGATATGCAGATGACACCACCCTTATGGCAGAAAGTGAAGAGGAACTCAAAAGCCTCTTGATGAAAGTGAAAGTGGAGCGTGAAAAAGTTGGCTTAAAGCTCAACATTCAGAAAACGAAGATCATGGCATCCAGTCCCACCACTTCATGGGAAATAGATGGGGAAACAGTGGAAACAGTGTCAGACTTTATTTTTCTGGGCTCCAAAATCACTGCAGATGGTGACTGCAGCCATGAAATTAAAAGACGCTTACTCCTTGGAAGGAAAGTTATGACCAACCTAGATGGCATATTCAAAAGCAGAGACATTACTTTGCCAACACAGGTCCGTCTAGTCAAGGCTATGGTTTTTCCAGTGGTCATGTATGGATGTGAGAGTTGGACTGTGAAGAAGGCTGAGCGCTGAAAAATTGATGCTTTTGAACTGTGGTGTTGGAGAAGACTCTTGGGAGTCCCTTGGACTGCAAGGATATCCAACCAGTCCATTCTGAAGGAGATCAATCAGCCCTGGGATTTCTTTGGAAGGAATGATGCTAAAGCTGAAACTCCAGTACTTTGGCCACCTCATGTGAAGAGTGGACTCATTGGAAAAGACTCTGATGCTGGGAGGGATTGGGGGCAGGAGGAGAAGGGGACGACAAAGGATGAGATGGCTGGATGGCATCACTGACTCGATGGACGTGAGTCTCAGTGAACTCTGGGAGTTGGTGATGGACAGGGAGGCCTGGTGTGCTGCAATTCATGGGGTCGCAAAGAGTCGGACACAACTGAGCAACTGATCTGATCTGATCTGATCTGATATCAAGTAAGATAAACTCAGTTTTGTTTGAACCTATTCATTTCAATATGATGTAATATTATAGTAATTAATATTTGGTTTTCATTTGACAGTGTAACATATTCAAAGTTTAAGGCACTAGAAGTGTTCTAGGAGGTATATATGAGAAATGTATGGCTACCTCTTGGCTAAAAACCGTCTAAATCAGTAACACCAATAGGGAAACCCAAAATAATTAACAGTAATAAAACTTAACAAAATACATTTCAAAGCAAAGGAATTGTGAAACAAACCTTCTATATCCAGTTAGCAGGTGTTGCACCACCAAATCCATGGGTCGCAAAGAGTCAGACACAACTGAGCGACTAAACTGAACTGTACCACCAAAACACTGTATCCTCACAAGGTGCTCAAAAGGGCAGAAATTTGAGCCCATCTGAAGACTCTTAAGCAAGACAGTGGACAAAAGAGCAAAATTGATGTATTCAATATTAGCGGAAACAAATAGAACCAAATTAATATTCAACAAAAGGAATTGGTCGTGTATGTAATGAGATTGCCTGTAGCTAGTACCATGTAGCTACCAGAAATTGTGTTCCAGAAGAATATTGGCTGACAACATGGCACAGTATGTTTACGTTTTTCAGGTTCTCTCCTCTTCTGGACACGGTAGCACTGCATGTCCTGTCCCCTTGTGGTTGAGTGGGACCGTGGGACTCCTTTTAGTCAATGAGCTAATTGTGAGCAGAAGTGTTACATGTGATTGTAGGCTGGGTCATTTGAGTGTTGATGCAACACCCTCCCGGCACTTTTTTTCTTTGTGGGATGACAACCAGAAACATTCTAAGTAGCAGCTCTGTCAGCTTGGGTCCCTGAGTAATTCTAATGAGCTGAACCACTCTTCTAACTTTCAATGAATACATACTGTGAACAAATGTTGTTCTCAAAATATTGAAATTCTGGGATTGTTTCTTCCATCAGTAGAAGTCCATGGTGTGTTGATTTCACAAACTGAACACTAGCTTGGGCCCAGTCCCTACATATCCTTTCTTAAAAAGAAAATGATTATCCCAACTTCTAGCACCAAGACTAGTTTTACTTGTTCTTAAATTTAAAAAGTTGTAAGTATACAGTATGTATTTTGGGATGAAGGGTCTTTTGCTGAATATTGTGAGCTTTATCTATATTTCTACATGGATTTGTGGTCCATTCATTCTCATTGGTAAGTACTGTTCATTGTGTGAATGTATTAAATTTTATGTGTTTACCGTTTGGGGCCTTTGGATAGTTTCCAGTATTTTACTATTACAAATCACATTCCAGTGAATATTCTGGTACATATCTTTTAGTGTACATCTGTCTCCAATTCTATTGGGTATATACCTATATGAGTGGAATTGCTGGTTTATAGAGTATGTTTAGTTTTAGTAGGTATTGCCAAATAGTTTCCCCAAAATAATTGCATTAATTCACATTCTCACCATTAGTATAGAAGTGTTTTGGATGCTCCAACATCTGGCATTTTTCACTTTTTCACTGTAGCCATTCTGGAGATAACTAACAACATTGAGCACTTTTTCACATAGTATTTAGTGGCCATTTCTGCCCATTTTGGGGTAATATACCTATTCATCTTTTGCTGTTTTTCTGTTAGGTTGTCTTTGTATTTCTTTATGTATCTTTTACTTATAAAGTTGTTTTTTACATATAGTTCTTTATATATTCTGAATATGAGTCTTTTGTAGAATATATGTATTTTGAATATTTTACCCCATTCTGTGCATTGTTTTTTCATTTTCATAATGGTATTTTATTTTGAGCTGTTAATTTTCATATAGTCCAATATATCAATTTTTAAATTTTTGGTTAGTGCTTTCGTGTAGTGTTTTTAAAAGTTTTGCCTACTTCAAGGAGAAGAAGATGTCCTCTTCTAAGAATTTTGTTTCATCTTTCACAAGTAGATCTGAAATCTGGTTGGAATTGATTTTTGTGTGTAGAATGAAGTAATGATCAAGATATGTTTTTTTCCGTGTTGTTACCCAATTGCCTAAACACTATTTACTGAAATATTATCTTTTCCTCACTGTAGTGTTATCTTTGTCGTAAATCAGGTGACCATACATGTATGGATTGGTTTCTGGTCTTTCAGTTACATTCCACTGATCAATTTGTCTTTCCTTGTAGTGTGTTAGTTGCTGTACCTTTGTAATAGTCTTGATGGCAGATAGTATAAGTTGCCTGGTACCATTTTTTGTTCTTCAGGATCACCTTGGGTATTCTTAGCCCTTTTGTGGTCTATCTGAATTTTAGGATCTGTTGTTGATTTGCACACACACACACACACAAGCTCTGCTGGGGTTCTGATTAGGATTGCATTGAATCAGCAGATCAATTTGAGGACATTAATATTTTAACAATATTGAATCTTCCAATCCATGAACATGATATATCCTATTTGTCTGAGTCTTTAAAAATTGCTATCTATAATACTGTGTAGTTTTCAGTGAAAGTTTCACATATCTTCCATTAGATTTATTCCAAAGTATTTGATTTTCAGTTAAACAATGAAATCTGTTAAATGTAGTTACATACATCTAAACTTTTTGTTTTGAAATAATTTTAGATTTACATAAAAGTTGCAAAGAAAATACCCTTCACCCAGTTTACAAAGTTTAACATTAGCATGACCATGGTACATTTGTCAAAGCTAAGAAATGAACATTAAAGTAATAGTATTAACTAAACTACAGACTGTTTTTCCACTAATGTCCTTTTTCTGTTCAGGGTCCAGTCAAAGATGTCACAGTGCAATTAATCATTGTCTCTAGTTTGTGACAGTTACTGAGTCTTTACTTGCTCTTCATGACCTTGAAATTGAAGAGTTCTGGTCAGGTATTTTGTAGAATATCCTTTGGTTTGGGTTCACCTGATGTGTTCTCATGAGGGACTATGGGACTGGGGACTCTGGGACTTAGAGAGGCCGTCCAGAGAGATGGGGTGTTCTTCTCAAGGCATCATGTCAGGCGCAAATGAGACTGGCGTGATTTATCATGGGGTGATGCTAACCCTAATCACTTTATTAAGACGAAATTTGCCAAATTTGTTTAGTCATTTATCTGTTGATGAACATTCGGGTTGGGGCTTCCCAAGTGGTGCAGTGGTAAAGAATCTACCTGCCAGTGCAGAAGATGCAAGACATATGGGTTTGATCCCTGGGTCAGGAAGATCCCCTGGAGCAGGAATTGGCAGCCCACTCCACTATTCTTGCCTGGAAAATTCTGTGGACAGAGGAGCCTGGCAGGCTACAGTCCATAGGGTCATAAGGAGTCAGAAATGACTGAGCAGCATGGCATGGCATGGACATTTGGCTTATTTCCAGTTTAGGGCTTGTTATTAATTTGCTAGGTTTGCCATAACAAAATACCATAAGACTAGGTAGCTTACGGAGAAGGCAATGGCACCCCACTCCAGTATTCTTGCCTGGAAAATCCCATGGATGGAGAAGTCTGGTGGGGTCGCTAAGAGTCGGACACGACTGAGCAACTTCCCTTTCACTTTTCACTTTCATGCATTGGAGAAGGAAATAGCAACCCACTCCAGTGTTCTTGCCTGGAGAATCCCAGGGATGGCGGAGCCTGGTGGGCTGCCGTCTGTGGGGTCGCACAGAGTCGGACACGACTGAGCGACTTAGCAGCAGCAGCAGGTATCTTAAACCACAGAAATTTATTATCTTATAGTTGTGGAGGTTTTCCCACAAAGATTATTATGTTGTATTTTCATTTTGATTAAGTTCAAAGTGTTTTCTAAATTCTCTTTTGATTTCTTTGACCATGGGTTATTTAGAAGCATGTTATTTGGTTTTCAAAAATTAGTTTTTCTGTAGACCTTTCTGTTGATTTCCAACTTAATTCTATAGTAGCCCAAGAACATGTTGTATGATTTCAGCCCTTTAAATTTATTGAGACATGTTTTATGGCCCAGAATATGATTAGTCTCAGTAAATGTTCAGTGTGCTCCTGAGAAGAAGGTATATTCTGAAGCTGGGATGGATGGAGTCAAATAGTTTCATAGTGTTGCTGAAGTCTGCTCTATTTTTGCTTATTTTCTGTTTACTTAATTATTGAGTCTACTTGATGAAATTAGATAGTAGCAAGCTTCCCTGGTGGCTAAGATGGTAAAGAATCTGCCTGCAGTGCAAGAGACCTGGGTTTGATCCCTGGGCTGGGAAGATCCCAAGAGGGGAATGGCAAGCCACTTCAGTATTCTTGCCTGCAAAACTCCACGGACAGAGGAGCCTGGCGGGCTACAGTGCATGGGGTCACAAAGAGTCAGACACGACTGAGTGACTTTCACTTTCCTTTCATGTAGTAGCAAAGTGACACCATGGGGTCTCAAAGAGTTGAACAAGACAACACTGAACAACAACAAGTTATTGAATTAAGAAGGAGATACCTTGAAAAAGCATCGAAGTCATTAATTATAAATATGATTTGTCCACTTATCTTATGGTTTTGGTTTCACATGACCAGAAATTGTTGCTAGATATTGTGTATAAAGGACCATGACCATATTGTGCTCTAATGACGTTATCTTGCATCATAGAGGATTCATCCTTTCATTTGTTGGTCTGATAGAGGAGGTGGCTAATCATCTCATTTCAGTCTGGGACTGAGTGTTGACAGTAGGGAGGGTACAGTGAAAATAGATTACAGTTTTACTTAGACTCAGCCTATCTCTGATTTATTCTTTCCTAGGGAAGACCTTCCAGAGCTTTAATGAGAAACAAGAGTTTGTTTTCTCTGAGGTTTTCTACAGATTAAGTTCTGACTTAAAAGGTTTTGAGGAGGGCATGGCAACCCACTCCAGGATTCTTGCCTGGAGAATCCCCATGGACAGAGGAGCCTGGCAGACTACAGTCCATGGAGTCACAAAGAGTCAGACATGACTGAGCGACTAAGCACTAAAAGGTTTTCAGCTTCTGGTATTCAGTCTCCTACACCAAGCAACTTTAAAATTTGGCACATATCTTAAGGGGATGTGGAGACTAGATATCTCCATTTGACTCCTGAAATGTTCTTGTTCAGTCGCCCAGTCGTGTCCGACTCTTTATGATCCTATGAACTCCAGCGCCACCAGTCCTCCCTGTCCCTCACCATCTCCTGGAGTTTGCCCAATTTCATGTTCATTGCATCAGTAATGCCATCCAGCCATCTCATCCTCTGATGCCCTCTTCTCCTTCTGCCCTCAATCTTTCTCAGCATCGGGGACTTTTCCAGTGAGTTGTCTGTTGGCATCAAATGACCAAAAGAGTGGAGTTTCAGCTTTAGCATTAGTCCTTCCAGCGAATATTCAGGGTTGATATCCCTTAAGATTGACTGGTTTGATCTCTTTGCTGTCCAAGGGATTTTCAGGAGTCTTTTCCAGCACCACAGTTCGAGGGCATCAATTCTTTGGTGTTCTGCCTTTACCATCCAACTCTCACAACCATGTGTGACCACTGCAAAGACCTTCAGACCTGGGGGACTCATCTTTTGGTGTCATATCTTTTTGGCCTTTTATATAGTTCATGAGATTCTCACAGCAAGTATACTGGGGTGGTTTGCCATTCCTTCCTCCAGCACTCTCTGCTATGACCCATCTGTCTTGAGTGGCCCTGCACGGCATGGCTCATAGCTTCATTGACTTATGCAGGCCCCTTTGCCATGAGAAGGCAGTGACCTGTGAAGTGTTGTCTCCTTTGGCTGTACATATATACCAACATCTCTGCTGATTTACTTGTTCCCTGCCCTAAGACCCCTGTCCCAGGGCCAACCCTAGATGCTTCAGTTCAGTTCAGTCACTCAGTCGTGTCTGACTCTTTACAACCCCATGAACTGCAGCACACCAGGTTTTCCCGTCCATCACCAACTCCCAGAGCTTGCTCAAACTCATGTCCATTGAGTCGGTGATGCCATCCAATTATCTCATCTGTCATCCCCTTCTCCTGCCTTCAGTCTTTCCCAGAATCAGGGTCTTTTCCAATGAGTCAGGTCTTTGCATCAGGTGGCCAAAGTATTTATTGGAGCTTCAGCTTCAGCATCAGTCCTTCCAATGAATATTCAGGACTGATTTTCTTTAGATCTTTCGATTTTCTTGTTTGATCTCCTTGAAGTCCAGGGGATTCTCAAGAGTCTTCTCCAACACCACAGTTCAAAAGCATCAATTCCTGGATGCTTAGCCTACAGCTATAATCAGTAAATATCTCCAGGGTAAATATATCTACAGATCCTCAGTGTCATTCCTCCCTCCCTCCAAGGCCCTCAACTCCTACACATTGTAGTTTCACTCCCCTGTTACTGGTGGATACCGTGCTGTGCTTTCTTTTCAAATTTATATCTAGAAAAACTACTCAGATGCATACTTTACCTTGTTTATTGTGATTTTTCTGTTGATTATATATCATCAATGTTCAGATGCATATTTTACATTATTTACTGTTGTCACACGAGTGTATGTTCCTCGGTTCTTTGTCTCGTCACAACAAAGATTTGGAGCAACGGACATTATTTAGAAGATAGCAGGAGAATCCAAGACTCGAAGAGAAGAGAGTGGAGTGCGTGGGGAGGGAGGGAGAGAGAGAGAAAGAGTGCAGGCACGCGGGAGAGAGAGTCCATGAGAAAGCGCTTTGGCTCCTCCTTTTATATGTTTTTTCCTCCACGTGGGCCTGCCCTATGTAAATTGGGCTTAGCCAGGAGTGCTGTTTGTTTTGCCTGAAGTCTTCACTCTGGTCCTCAGACCTTCCTTTGCCCTTCCTTGTCTTTTAGCCACCGCCATTTTGAACTCCTTTTGCCTATTCTACCTACCTAACATTTGGTAGTCCTGCATAGGTATCTGAGATCTCCCAGGGGCTCACAGGTGTATCGAGTGTCCTCTGTTTTCTTCCATGGCTTGACTCATGAGTAGTGAATCCAGGAGTCATGTCCTGGTACCTTGACTGCTGTGGGGGTAGAAAGTAATACAGGGTAGGGGCCCTTCCATGTGGGCTGGAGTTGAGCCTTTGGGGACCCATCTTTCCAGACTTTAATTAGGACTTGAGTCCCTGGAGCATATAGTGGTGACTCTTTAGAATCTTTTGGGTCCTGGTTCATACCCTACAAGCATATATCCTGTTGGAATCGCCCAGTGGCCATGGTATAAGACTGGAGGGTCTGAACCTCTGGATCTAGGAAGAGGGCATTGACATAAACAAAAGGTCTCCCATGTAGCATCTCATAAGGACTAAGACCAACCTGTTCCTTAGGGGCAATGGGGTGCAGAGGAGAGCTATTGGTAAAGCCTCCTTCCATCCCGGGGAGGTCTCCTGGATTATCTTTTTTATCGCTGATTTTAAGAATTGATTGGCTCTTTCTACTTTTCCTGAAGATTGAGGCCTCCAGGCACAATGGAGATAATAAGTAATGCCCAATGAGACTCCTTGGGTACCTTAGAAGTAAATGATGTCCCACTGTCACTTTGTAATGACCTGGGCAGACCAAATCTTGAAATGATTTCATGGAGCAGTTTTTTTACACCTCACAACCTTTCGAAGACAGATCCCTAGGCAGGTCAAGGCGTGATGATCTCCTGGGACCCCCCAGACTGGAGTTTGGGCAGCCCCAAGATCTCCAGTGTGACCAATGCTGGGTAGAATTAAGAGGTTTGTAACTCATTGCTAGTTTGCTCACCGTGGGCGGGAATAGATATGATGTAAGTTCATCCTACCCAGAACTGTTGGAACCTGAGAGCCAGGCATCCCTGGGTCAGGATGCACATCCCCAGGCAGGCTGAGGCGTGACAGCCTCCTAGAGATCGAATCCCCAGGCAGGTCGAGGCATGACCGCCTCACAAGAATTGGGTCCCTGGGCAGGTCGAGGTGTGACGACCTCCTGGGACCCCTGGAACTAGAGGGTCCCCGAACAGGTTGAGGCGTGACAACCTTTCTAAGACTGATCCCTAGGCAGGTCAAAGCGTGATGACCTCCTGGGATCCCCCGGACTGGAGTTTGGGCGTCCCCAAGATCTCCAGTGTGACCAGTATTGGGTAGGATTAGGGGTTGGATATTATAGAGTATTTCCCTCCCAAGGCCAGCTATTTTCTGGTTGTCTCTCCAGAAGATTGTAGAGGCAGCCTTGTGGGTCTGGATGGGGCTCAGGAAAAGAGCATGAAACAGGAGGGAAGGGGGCAGAGCACAACCTTTGAAAGAATGACATAGCATAAGGGTATAATGTAAACCAATTAAAATCAATTGGATCCAAGATGACAAGTCAAATTCAAGTAAACCTTAATCCCCAATCTATAAGACAACAGACACACCCAGAGGTGGCAGGGCAGCTCCAAGGCACAAGGTCAAAAGAGGGAGGAGTGGGTGGTTCCCCAATGGCTGGGATGATCCTCTCACTCATTAGCATATGAATTCCATCCCCTCACAAAACCTAGCCTAATACCATGGCCCCAGCCCTTGCCCTTGGCAATGGTTCACACCCTGAAGAGTGGCTTCTCTCTGGATCCTAACAAACCCACCTCTTATCGCTTTGTCTCTCAATGAATTTTTGCATCAGAGCCTGAGTTTCATTAGTTTTGGCCGGGCTTGAGTCTTGGGAGAGAGCTGAAGGACAGGAGGAAAAAGCTGTGGGAAAAACATGCCAAGGAATCCCCTTCAAAGCCCGCTGGAAAATTTGCTAAATATCTGACCAGTGCTCAGTTTCATTGGTCTGATGCTTGGCACAGAGAAGAGAAAGGACAGAAGAACCCCGCCGCCTTGTGTAACAGCTACCGGGGCTCAGCAGATAGCGCCTCTGGGACATGCTGAGGAGTAGCCTCTCCAGAGTCCCTCAGTTGTGCCCCTGCCGCCCGCCTTTTTGCGGGAGGTTAGGAAACAAGAAATGAGTGGTTGTAAAGGTCCCTCCAGCCATAGGAGCGAGGACCTCTTACCTTAACCGGAGGTCTTGTGGAATCTGAGACTGGGCCACGTGAGCTTTCTGCTGAGTTTGTTTTTCACTGTCCCGGTTTCCAGCACAATGGGCCTTCCCCTTCGCTGGGTTTCTTCGGCTTCCACTTCCACTTTAGCGGGAGTTGGGGCTGAGTTGGTCTCCGCTATGCTTGGCCTCTTCCACGCAGAGCTTGTTTCAGCCAGGTTAAATCTGAGTCACGGCACCATAGATGTCACGCGAGTGTATGTTCCTCGGTTCTTTGTCTCCTCACAACAAAGATTTGGAGCAACGGACATTAAAGCCCTCGGCGCGTCACAGCTCTCGGGTCTTGGACAAACCGTGCTACAGCTCTTAGGCAAATTAGTGTTACAGCTCCATTTTATTTAGAAGATAGCAGGAGAATCCAAGACTCAAAGAGAAGAGAGTGGAGAGTGTGTGTGGGGCGGGGGAGAGGGAGAGAGAGAGAGAAAGAGCAGACATGCGGGAGAGTCTGTGAGAAGGTGCTTTGGCTCCTCCTTTTATGTGTTTTTTCCTCCACGTGGGCCTGCCCTATGCAAATTGGGCTTAGCCAGGAGTGCTGTTTGTTCTGCCTGAAGTCTTCACTCTGGTCCTTGGACCTTCTTTTGACCTTCCTTGTCTTTTAGCCACCACCATTTTGGACTCCTTTCCCCTATTCTACCTACCTAACACTGTTACTATCCCCAAAGGCACATAATTTTTCAAAAAACAAAAACAAAAACATGCAGCCGTTTTCAGGACTTTGACTTCTGTCAATATGGAAAAGTGTTTGTCACTCAGTTGTATCCGACTCTTTGCAACCTCACGAACTGTAGCCCACCAGGCTCCTCTGTGCATAGAGTTTTCCAGGCAAGAGTACTGGAGTGGGCTGCCAACTCCATCTCCAGGGTATCTTCCCAATCCAGGGATCAAACCCAGGTCTCCTGCATTGCAGGCGGATTCTTTACCCACCAAGCTACCAGGGAAGCCCTGTGAATATGGGAAGGTAGATACTATAAAAAACCTGTTACTCCAAAGCAAGGAGATTCTGGAAGAGGTTAATTTTTTTTAAGGTATTACAGGACTTTCAATACATAAAGAAATTCTTCAAGTAACCCCTAGTAAAATGTATCCTGAAACTGTAACAGGAGGGAAGGGGGCAGGGCACAACTTTCAAAAGAATGATAAACCCTGAGGACATGACATAAATTGATTAGAACCAAATAGGTCTAAAATGGCAGACTAGTTGACTTCCAGTAGACTTTTTAATTTTTTTTTTAATCACTTGATTTTTTTTTTTCATCAAAAGTCTTTCCCAACCTCATAACTTTATCTGGAAAATAAATCAAGCAATTGTCAATGTACCTATAAACACTTAACTTCAAAATTTCTATCACAAAGTTCCAGTGGATATAAACGTTAGAATAAAACATTTTTTAAATAATGTGCTTCTAAAAACTAAGCTTTTCATGGACTTCCTCTAGACCTTGAGTCTCAGTATATGCTCATGGTAACACATCAGCAAGCTTCATGGCACACCCACTGCACCATGACAGTTTCAAGGCTGACAATAAAGGTGATTATCACTTTGTCTCTCACTAAATTCTTCTGCAATGAGACATCAAGAACCTGAACTTCATTAAGTCCTGAGACCAGGTGTGTGATCTCAGTTAAAAGACCACGGGTTCAAGTCCCAGTCTGTTACAGGGTTTCAAAACCAGAACGGGAATGTGAGTAGCAAGGTGCCAGGAGATTGGTGTTGATATATGTCTACATTTATCCTTGGTAAAGTGTATATATATGTGTGTGTGTGTGTGTGTGTGTGTGTGTTCTGTTCTGTGCTAAGTCGCTTCAGTCATGTCCAACTTTTTGCAACCGTATGGACTGTAGCCTGCCAGGCTCCTCTGTTCATGGGATTCCCCAGGCAAGAATACTGGAGTGGGTTGTCATAAATATAAGCCATACACACATATATGGCTTCCCTGGAGCCTCAGATGATAAAGAATCTGCCTGTAATGCAGGAGACCCAGGTTTGATCCCTGAGTCTGGAAGATCCCCTGGAGAAGGGAATGGAAACCCAATCCAGTATTCTTGCCTGGAGAATTCCATGGACATAGGAGCCTAACAGACTATACTCTATGGGGTTGCAAAGAGTCATACACGACTGAGCGAACAACACTTTCACACTTTCACACACACATATATATGGTGTATCGGTATGTCAACTGATCAGAGACCAAACCTGGACTAGTTCCAAATACACTTCTTGAAACTGAGATTCTTAAATAAGAAAAAAAAAGCTTAAGTACTATCGCAAGATGGTAGTGTAACAGGAGGGAAGGGGGAAGGGCACGACTTTTGAAAGAATGACAGCCCAAGGACACAACATAAGCCAGTTAGAATCAACTGGGTCCAAGATGGCAGACAAGTCAGCTTCAACTAGACCTTGATCCTCAATCAGCAAGCTAAATGACACACCAGAGGCACCATGACAATTCCAAGGCACTGTCAAAAGACCAAGGGGTGGGTGGTGGCCCAATTCCTGGAAATCTCCATCCCTTCCTCAAAATAGTTGAAATAATCCTCCCACTCATTAGTTTATAACCATGCCACATTTCAGGGTCACCAGATTCACCCTCTGCAATGGCTCACACTCTGAATTTGAATAAACCCATTTCTTACCTATCACTTTGTCTCTCACTGAATTCTTTATGCGATGAGACATTAAGAACCTGAACTCCATTAGGTCCTGAAGCCAGGTAGCAAGGGTTTTGCTGCTGCTGCTGCTGCTGCTAAGTCACTTCAGGCATGTCCGACTCTGTGTGACCCCATAGACAGCAGCCCACCAGGCTCCCCCGTCCCTGGGATTCTCCAGGCAAGAACACTGAAGTGGGTTCCATTTCCTTCTCCAATGCATGAAAGTGGAAAGTGAAAGTGAAGTCGCTTAGTCGTGTCCGACTCTTAGTGACCCCATGGACTGCAGCCTACCAGACTCCTCCGTCCATGGGATTTTCCAGGCAAGAGTACTGGCTGGGTTCAATTCACAGTGTATGGGTTCAAGTCTCAATCTGAGGTAAATGGTTTCAGTAGTCCTGTTTGCTTATAGTAGAAGCATCAAAAAAACCCCAGTTTAGGCCTGTAGGATCCCCAAAGATAAATACATATGATTGGACAATCAGAGATTAATAAACATGAGAAAAAAAGCTACTATGATCATGACCCAGAAAAAAAACAAAACAGATTTGGACCTCTGTGGTCTTCAAATATTGGAATTACAAAATCAAAATATAAAATAACTTTGTATAAAATACTGGAAGAAAGTTTAAAATGAAATTACAAAACTGATCAAGAAACAAGAGACTGGGAATTTATGAAATAAAAATAAATAATATATTTGAAAATAAAAAATATAATTGTTGACATTTTAAAACTTCAGAAAGCCATGGATTAAATAGCAACTTAGACATGGATGAAAAAAATACAGTGAAAGTTGGAGCTAAATAAATTACCCAGAGGTAATACAGGAAAACAAGGAGATGGATTATTAAAGTGTGACTGGGAGACAAAGAAAATAAAATAATAAACTTAGTTTATGGAGTTCTAGGAGATAAATTGATGAGAATAGAAATAAATATTTGATGAGTTAATGGATAATAATTTTTCAATTCTGATGAAGGCTGTAAATCCATAAATATCCAAAACATGATTTATAGCAAGCTTGATATAAAGAAATCTGGACCTAGACACTTTATTTAAAACTCTAGAACACAAAGGTTAAAATATTTTAAAACAGCTTAAGAGAAAAAAAATGATCTATAAATGATAGTTTGACTGACTGCAGATTTCACAACTCCAGTTAGAAAACATTTTTTGATAATATCTTCAGTGTGCCAAAAGAACATAATTGTCAACCTAGAATTAACTGTTCATTCCAAATTATGTTCAACAAAAGAAACTACAAGCCCAAAATGGAGTCACCTGTGCTAAACCTCAAGACTTAATGCTGCTCAGTTTCCCAGTCATATCTGACTCTCTGTGACCCTGTGAACTGCAGTATGCCAGGCCTCTCTGTCCCTCACCATCTCTTGAAGTTTGCCCAAGGTCATATCCATTGCCTCAATGGTGCCATCCAGCCATCTCATCCTCTGACACCCTCTTCTCCTTCTGCCCTCAATCTTTCCCAGCATCAGGGGCTTTTCCAACAGGTCCGCTGTTCACATCAGATAATCAAAATACTGGAGTTTCAACTTCAGTATCAGTCCTTCTAATGAGTGTTCAGGGTTGATTTGATTGACTGGTTTGATCTCCTTGCTGTCCAAGGGACTCTCAGGAGTCTTGTCCAGCACCACAGTTCAAAGGCATCAATTCTTCTGCACTCCACCTTCTTTACAGTCCAGCTCTCACAACCCTATGTGACCACTAGGAAGATCATTGCCTTGACTTACGGACCTTTGTTGGCAGAGTAATGTCTCCGCTTTTAAACACACTGTCTAGGTTTGTCATAGCTTTCCTGCCAAGAAGCAAACATCTTCTGATTTCATGGCTGCAGTCACCATCTGCAGTGATTTTAGAGCCCAAAAAGAGGAAACCTATCACTACTTCCACCTTTTCCCCTCTATTTGCTATGGAGCTGGATGCCATGATCTTAGTTTATGGTTTTTTGTGTTTTTTTTTTTAATTTTATTTTATTTTTAAACTTTACATAATTGTATTAGTTTTGCCAAATATCGAAATGAATCCACCACAGGTATACATGTGTTCCCCATCCTGAACCCTCCTCCCTCCTCCCTCCCCATACCATCCCTCTGGGTCGTTCCAGTGCACTAGCCCCAAGCATCCAGTATCGTGCATCAAACCTGGACTGGCAACTCGTTTCTTACATGATATTTTACATGTTTCAATGTCATTCTCCCAAATCTTCCCACCCTCTCCCTCTCCCACAGAGTCCATAAGACCGTTCTATACATCAGTGTCTCTTTTGCTGTCTCGTACAAAGGGTTATTGTTACCATCTTTCTAAATTCCATATATATGCGTTAGTATACTGTATTTATGTTTTTCCTTCTGGCTTACTTCACTCTGTATAATAGGCTCCAGTTTCATCCACCTCATTAGAACTGATTCAAATGTATTCTTTTTAATGGCTGAGTAATACTCCATTGTGTATATGTACCACAGCTTTCTTATCCATTCATCTGCTGATGGACATCTAGGTTGCTTCCATGTCCTGGCTATTATAAACAGTGCTGCGATGAACATTGGGGTACACGTGTCTCTTTCCCTTCTGGTTTCCTCAGTGTGTATGCCCAGCAGTGGGATTGTTGGATCATAAGGCAGTTCTATTTCCAGTTTTTTAAGGAATCTCCACACTGTTCTCCATAGTGGCTGTACTAGTTTGCATTCCCACCAACAGTGTAAGAGGGTTCCCTTTTCTCCACACCCTCTCCAGCATTTATTATTTGTAGACTTTTGGATGGCAGCCATTCTGAGGTTTTTTAAAATATTTAGTTTTAAGCTGGCTTTTTTCACTCTCCTTCACCCTCATCAAGAAGCTCTTTAGTTCCTCTTTGCTTCCTGCCATTGTGGTGGTATCATCCGAATATCTAAGTTTGTTGATGTTTCTCCTGCCTATCTTGATTCCAGCTTGTAACTCAATTCAGCCTCGAATTTCTCATGATGTGCTCAGCGTATAGATTAAGACTTATAACCTATTCTAATTGTAGTTTCACCCTCTCCCAGGAGCAGCCTTTTAAACCAAGCAGTATGGAATTTCCTGGTCAGCACTAGGCAGGTAATCTGCCTAAGATTTCCTGCCTCCCCCTAACCTTGTCTGAAGTAATCCACTCTTTTAAATCCTTGTCCCACCTCTTTCTGTCTCTGAAAACCTTCCATTTTGTACATCTCCTAACAATGCTTTTCTACATGCTGAATGGGATGCTGCTTAATTCATGAATCATCTAATGAAACCAATTATGCCTTCAAACTGAGTCAAATTTCTGTTCTTTAACAGTATGAGGGCAGAGTACACTATGTTGAGATTGTTATCTGAGGGAATCTGCCCCAGTGGACCTTCACCAAAAGAGCTTCTAAAAAATGACTTCAGGAAGAAGAAAGATTGTCTCAGTACAAAGACCTGAGATCCAAAGGGTAACAGTGAGCAAGTGAAAAGTGAAAGTGTTAGTTGCTCAGTCGTGTCCGACTCCTTGCGACCCCATGGAGCCCACCAGGCTCCTCTGTCTATGGGATTTCCCAGGCAAGAATAACTGAGTGGGTTGCCATTCCCTTTTCCAGGGGATCTTCCCGACTCAATGATCAAACCCATGTCTCCCGCATTGCAGGCAGATTCTTTACTGTCTGAGCCACCAGGGAAGCCCAGGTAAACCTAAATAAACATTATTTATATGAAGTTAAGCTGTTATACAATTTGTGTGTTTTTTAAAGGACTCTGAAAATAGTGGAAAACAATTATGAATTAAGAGTGGAGCATTTAGAGGTCTTCTAAAGACTTTGTACTGTTCAGCAGAGGAGCAGATATGAACTATAAGTAAGTAAGTAAGTGAAGTCGCTCAGTCGTGTCCGACTCTTTGCGACCCCATGGACTGCAGCCTACCAGGCTCCTCTGTCCATGGGATTGTCCAGGCAATAGTACTAGAGTGGATTGCCATTTCCTTCTCCAGCGGATCTTCCTGACCCAGGGATTGAACCTGGGTCTACTTTTCAAGAATAACTAGTAAAAGAATGGAAATAAAATGTAGACCTTAAAAACTTGTAGAGAAGTGAACTGAAATTAAAAAAATACAAACAAAACTACTTTCATGATTTTTAAAGGAAAAAACTGAGGAAAGAAAATAATTGAAAAAATAAAACATATTCAACCAAAAGGTAGACAACAGAAAAAAAATAGATCGATCAATAAGCGCAATAAATGTAATCAGACTAAAATTCCAGTTAAAATTCAGAGATAGTCAGATTGAACAAAAAAAAGAAATGTCCAAGTTTTCCAGGTCGGACTATAATGGAGCAACAGATATTAGACTTACTCTCCCATCATATACAACTATAAAATTGGCAAAATGCCTGAAACAACTGTTTTTAGGTACTGACCAACAAGCAGTGCTTATGTGTGACTTTCAAGGAAATAGAAATATATGAGGTGAGAGCCATATTCAACCCAACTGTCTGGGCACACTTTCCAAATTGTGGTGCAGGGAAGTAGAGCCAAAACGGACCACAGAGATCTTGCAGAGCTGAGGAGGCAGGAATCAGAATTCCAGACCATTGTGGAGGCTATAATTTGTGAGGCAAGTGGAAGACAGGAGAGATCTGCATTTAAAAGGTAGTTCAAAAATATGCAAAAGGATTCCCTTATTGGAAATCGAGTCTTCGTTTGAATGCCAAACTGCATGTACACAGGAAAGCATCCAGAAGGCCTGCAAGAAAGCAGCTACCAGTGGGTTGTGAGAACAGAGACTCTTGGGTCGCAGCATGCTGGCAGAGTAGTTAGAGTTCTGATCAGAGAACCTTACCTTAATGTAAACTCAGGCCTTAAGATTGGATTTCTTAAACACATGCCTTAGGCACAGGGCTTTTCACCTGTAGGATAAAGGGTCTCTAAAAGGGTTAAAAAAAAAAGTTGTGATCAAATCAAACTAATCCCAAGTAAATTAACTTATTTTCAGGAAAAAAAATAGTGTACATTTTTTTAAAGGGAGACAACAATATTCAGCTGCTCTACAACGTAACATCTGTAATGTACAACATTCAATAAACTCTGCATGTTATGAGAAAGAGGAGAATATGATAAACCCCTAAGAGAGACAGACAAAAAATAGAAACATATCCAGAGATGGCAGAGATTTTTAAAAGACTTCAAAATAGCTATCATAAATATGTGAACTCCTTGAGGGTAAAAACCATCCCTTCTCCCAAGGCAAGGGAGGGTAGGGGCTAAGAGTATAGCTTTGCTGTTAAGTATGTGCCTGGGTTCAAATCTCATATCTGACATGTGTTAATTACAGAAAATTTGGAAAGGTATTTAAGTTGTCTAAGCCCTAGTTTACTTAATCTTAAAATGGGAAAAAGAATATCTTCCTTACAGAATTATCCTAGGATTAAGTGGAATAATGTACAGGCATGCTAAGTTGCTTCAGTCATGTCTTACTCTTTGCAATCCTTTGGACTGTAGCCCACCAGCCTCCTCTGACCATGGGATTCTCCAGTCCAGAATATTGGAATGGGTTGCCATATCCTTTTCCAGGGAATCTTCCCAACCCAGGGATTAAACCCAAGTCGCTTATGTTTCCTGCATTGGCAAGGGTTCTGTACCACTAGCACCAGCTGGGAAAGTGGGATAATGTACCAGGAGTAACTTAAACAGAAACAAGAGCTCTGTAAGGGTAAGGGCTAAGAGCAATACTTACCTATTATTACTCATTACACAGCACAGACTGGATTATTTTAGGTGTCTAATATTATGAATGAGAAAAGGCTATCAAGTCCAATGGCACTCATGTCTGGTCTGAATGTTGGAAACCAGCTGGGGTAGGATTAGTGAGCATTAGTTGTCAAATCCACTCATAGCATTGAGCAACTGGCCAAGTGGAGAAGGAGAGAGGAGCACCTGTGGTCTAGCCCCTTGGGATGAGAAGACAGCCGAGAACACTCTGAGTTGAATCGAGTACTCACGTTTCAGGGGCCACTTTAGGGAGAACTGAGGACCAAACAGTGCCTGGCCCAGCCGAAAGCACCTTGTTTATCTGCCACTCTCTGTTACTGATTAACAGTAGCTTCCCCTCTTGCCACACCCTTTTGCTCAAACACAATTAAATTTTAAAATAACATGACTTTGGGAAGAACTGTTCAAAGTGCAGGTACCTGGTCTATGAATGAGAGTTGGTTGGGCGTAGTTGGGAATCAGAAAACACTTTGTACCTGTTTACTTTGACAAAGAATCAGATCCAAGTTCTCTCCCTGTAGGAAACGTGGAGTAAAACAGGGAGCTTTTAGACCTGGGTTTGGAAATCTGTTTAAAACCCCAAATGTGTGATCACAACCTGATCACGTAGAATCAGGATTTCTTGTGTTACAAACATTGACCCCCCAAGGAACCTCTTTTGGCCATGCCCAGGAAACATCTGAAACTCAGAGCTTGAGAAGGGTTGTGAGGGGACCACTCGAGTTTTAATCTGGGCTTTACCACTAGCTTCCTGTGCATGTTTTCTGATCTTCTGGGTCTTGGAGATAGAACAACTAGATCATAATTTCCCAAAGTATCTCCCTAGGATGTTAACAGGGGATAGAGAAAAAGCAGTTCTGTTAACCAGTATTTCCCAAACTGTCATGTGAACCACTGGAGTTAGATGAGTTGACTTCAGGAGGCTTCCCTGGTGGCTCAGATGGTAAAGAACCTGCCTGCAATGCAATAGACCCGGGTTCCATCCCTGGGTCAGGAAGATTCCCTGGAGGAGGGAATGGCAACCCACTCCAGTATTCTTGGACAGAATATCCGTGGACAGGAGGGCTCCTCTGGAACTCCATGAGGTCACAAAGAGTTGGACGCAACCGAGCTACTTTCACTTTCACTTGGTTGAAATTAACATTTTTTTTCTAATTAATTTTGGCAAATGATCCTAATTTTCCATTTGTAATAATGATATAGAAGTGCTGTAGAATGTTCCTTTTAAAATGTGAGTGGATTTAAAGGAAAAGATTAAATCAATAACAGTATAAATTGTAGGTATGGCAAAGACTGTGAAGGTGGTACACAAATGACTGAAATTTGAGGAAAGTTCTGTCAAATCAGATAAAATTGGTTTATTTGTTGCGGGACTTTGCAGAGATTTTATCATGTTGATAGAAATTTTGCCTCTTCAAGAAGGGAATTGGCATTTAGCACTTCTTTAACTCATTTGACTGTAGAAACCTTCTTTTCTTTAAAATAACAACCTCTTGTTACACTTATGTTCTGGACATTTCACTTCAACAAATGTTTATGAGAAATTCTGAGACAGTTTTATTAAACTTGACCATTTTAGAATTTTGGGTCCTCTACATTTGATAGAAAGTCTTAGAAGAAAGTACAGGAATAGAGCTAGAAATGGTCATTTAAGAAGGTTTATACAGTAGTCAAAAGCACGTTAGCCCCAAGTGCAATGTGCTATCCTGGATTGGATGCTGAAGCAGAAAAAGGACATTAGTTGAAAAAGACTAGTGAAGTCTAACTGGGATTTTAGTTAATACTAGTGACATAGTTTTACCACCAAGTCTGGTAACATTCCCTACTCACTCCATTGCCTGGTCTCACAGTGCTCAGCATCAAAGTACAAAGTCTAAGCTAAGAAAGAGGAATCACGTTCCTCACTAACCCTCAGTGAGATCCATGTACCTTTCCTGGTACCAAATTTAGCCCAGGAAGAAGATCCAGGCAGCAGTGAAGAAATGGGCATTTTTCACACTCTTCTACATTCTGATCTCGGAGAAGGCAATGGCAACTCACTCCAGTATTCTTGCCTGGAGAATCCCAGGGACGGGGGAGCCTGGTGGGCTGCCGTCTGTGGGGTCGCACAGAGTCAGACACAACTGAAGTGACTTAGCAGCTACATTCTGATCTAGCTGCTCAGCCCTCCCAGTCACAGCCTAGCCCCTTCAACATTCTTCAACTTCGAACTAAAATCAGGGCCAAAGTCCCCTTGGGGCCAGAGAGGGTAAATTTCTTCAGACCAAGGACTTGAGTGTGCTTACCCATCTAACTGCAGAGTGCTGCAGGCAGTCAGACTGTGGCCATAAAATCCTCAGCAGGTGTTGGTGGACAAGGCAGATAGATTGGGAGAGGAATGTTCTGGCTGAGGGAGGCTGTGAGTATATAATTCTGCTAACCCTCCCCACAGCCTTTGTCTAGATGATAAATGGGTGGAGACAAGAAAGGAGTAACCATTTCTTCCATGTACAGACAGACACTGGCATTTATTGCCAGCTTATCACAAAAGTCTACAAGTTATTATATTTCACAGCAAACAGTTATTGGAGGGACGAAAGGAAAGCAAGACTCAAGAGAAACTGAAAGGGAGATAAGCCTTAATAAAAACAACAAAAGGATTACACGAAGGGCCTCTCATAATCACTTGTCTTATTAGAGAATCCTGATCCACCCACATCGTTAACACAGAATCTTTAGGATAAATTTTTAATTTCATTGATCCTAATTAACATGAATATATGTAATGCATGAGACTGTCCTCAGGGCAGTGGCAATGGGGTGGGAAGGAAGGACAGGACAGTGAAAAGACCTGGCTTGGAAAATAATTTCACGAATCTTTTCCAGCTGGTTAGAGAAATGCTAAAAAAATTTTATTTTTATTTTTTGGCCACAGGATACAGGATCTTTGCTCCTGGATTAGGGGCTGAAACTGTGCCCTACCCACACCCTTGGAAGTGAAAGTGCAGAGTAGACTGCACTGCCAGGGGATTCCCTATTGCTTCTTTACATATTAATTTCTTTCTAGTTATCTTAGCTAACACATTTATTAATTTCAAAACTCTTGATCAATTCTTTTTAGTTTTCTAGCACTGAAACTGCATGATTTACAAATAATGATTTTTAAAAAATACATTTTTTTCTAATACACATTTATTTTTACTTACTTATTTGGCTGCACCAGTTCTTTGTTTTGGCATGAGAACTCTTAGCTGTGGCTCATGGGATCTAGTTCCCTGACCAGGGATTGAACCTGGGCCCCCCTTGCATTGGGAGCGTGGAGTCTTAGCCACTGGACGACTAGGGAAGTTCCTACAAATAATTTTTGTTTCCTCCTTTTGTTGTTCATTCCTCTCATTTCTATTTCATATCTTACTGCATTAGGAAGGATTTTTGAAGCAGTAGGTAATGATAATATTAATACTCAGTTCAGTTCAGTTCAGTTCAGTTGCTCAGTCGTGTCCGACTCTCTGCGACCCCATGAATCGCAGCACGCCAGGCCTCCCTGTCCATCACCAACTCCCGGAATTCACTCAGACTCACGTCCATTGAGTCAGTGATGCCATCCAGTCATCTCATCCTCTGTCGTCCCCTTCTCCTCTTGCCCCCAATCCCTCCCAGCATCAGAGTCTTTTCCAATGAGTCAACTCTTTGCATGAGGTGGCCAAAGTACTGGGGTTTCAGCTTTAGTATCATTCCTTCCAAAGAAATCCCAGGGCTGATCTCCTTCCGAATGGACTGGTTGGACCTCCTTGCAGTCCAAGGGACTCTCAAGAGTCTTCTCCAACACCACAGTTCAAAAGCATCAATTCTTCGGCGCTCAGCTTTCTTCACAGTCCAACTCTCACATCCATACATGACCACAGGAAAAACCATAGCCTTGACTAGACGGACCTTTGTTGGCAAAGTAATGTCTCTGCTTTTGAATATGCTATCTAGGTTGGACATAACTTTCCTTCCAAGGAGTAAGCGTCTTTTAATTTCATGGCTGCAGTCACCATCTGCAGTGATTTTGGAGCCCCCAAAACTAAAGTCTGACACTGTTTCCACTGTTTCCCCGTCTATTTCCCATGAAGTGATGGGGCCAGATGCCATGATCTTTGTTTTCTGAATGTTGAGCTTTAAGCCAACTTTTTCACTCTCCACTTTCATCAAGAGGCTTTTTAGTTCCTCTTCACTTTCTAGGTATCATTATTTTAGAAAGAGTGCCTCTCATATTACTCTTTTAATTGTGTTTCGTTTGGGTTAATTGCTCTTTATCATAGCATTACCATTTCCCCCCACATACTAATTCATCTCTTCTCTGGCAATTTAACTCCTACCCATTCTACAAAGATCATCTGAAATCCCATTACTCTCATGAAATATGTACATACAAAAGCACATATAAATGAACACCAAGCTAATCTTAAAGTAGTTTTTTGGACTTTACAAAGAACTTTCATATACAGATTCTTATTTGATGCTCTTGACAGATCATTGAGTAGGTATTGTTAAGACTCTCATTTTAGATATAAAAAAGTTCACTCTGTGAGTGGCTGAGCAACTGGCTCTAGGACATTAGCTGACTACAATTTTGTGTTTTCTCTCTTCAGTACCACCTTGCCCTGTTGCTGAAGAACTTTCTCCAACATCCTCCTCAGTCTCTGTACTTACTGTGCTCCTTTTCCACCCCTCCCAACTGCCATATAGGTTCTGTAACTGGATTTATCCTCTCTCTGAGAAGGGTGCTCTAGGGTTCATGACATGCATAAGGTACACTTCCCTTCCACCTGAGGCACTGGTGACACCAAGGTGAAAGAGTCAATAAAGACTGAGTTAGAAAAGATATATATTTATATATTTTACATCCCAAGGAATTGCAAGAGCTGATGCAGTCCAAACAATCACAAACAACTTGTTAAACAAGTTATTGAAAAGCATCTTTCAGACTCAGTAAAAGTCAACAGGCTTGGCTCGAAGTTCACTCACTCAGTCATGTCCCACTCTTTGCAACCACATGCACTTCCAGGAAGCATGCCAGGCTTCCTTGTCCTTCAGCATCTCCCAGACCGTGCTCAATTGAGTCAGTGATGCCATCCAACCGTCTCATCCTCTGTTGTCCCCTTCTCCTCCTACCTTCAATCTTTCCCAGCATCAGGGTCTTTTCAATAAGGAACTGGGGTAGCAGTGGGAAATCTCAGGTTATCGTTGCTCATCCATTCACTTTTGCTCAGAAATGTAAATATCTGAAAAAAAAATTTTTCAGCAGTTGTTTATAAAGTTGAACTTAGTTGGCCATCCTATCAATGATTGATCTTGGACTAGAAGAAGGGTAAAGATGTGGTGTGGGAGGGATGGTGATAGTCCTGCCCTTGCCAATCTCACAGACCTGAAATAAGAAAGTGTCAGGGACAGTTCTTCCAATCTGTAGTGAGCAGCAAAGTATTATTTCAATCTTCTGATATATGGATTATCTTCCAGCTAGACTATGAGCTCTTTGAGCTTGCGTGTCTTATCTTGTTCCCCTATTTACCTCTTTAATCAAACACCTATCACACTAAAGAAGACTGTTTTAGTAAATGTGCACCGTTTTTATTTATTATGGTAAAATATACATAACATAAAATTTACCATTTGAACCACTTTTAAGTATACTGTTCAATGGCATTAAGTACATTCACATTATTGAGTACTCATCACCCCTATTCATCTCCACAAATTTCACATCATCCCAAAATGAAACTCTAAACACGTTAAAATATAACTTCCTATTCTCCCCTTCCCCAGTCCCGAATAACTACCATTCTATTTTCTGCCTCTATGAATTTGACTATTCTAAGTACCCCATACAAGTGAAACCATACAACATTTGTCATTTTGTGTCTGGCTTATTTCACTTGATGTCTTCAAGGTTCATCCATGTTGTATATTTTTAAAATAAATAAACTCATTTTATTCCATACCTCCCAATCTTGGCCATAAGTGCAGACTAGAATGGAATTCCGAAGGAGGAAGGCAGAAAGCCTTAGAGGTTTTAGGGGAGGGGAATAGAAAGGTAAATAAGGCCCGGTGCTCTCTAGACCAGGAAACAGTGGACCAAGGGTGAGGAGAGGGTATGTATCGGGACTGGGTAATGGGAAGGAAGGGAATAATCCAGAGGAAGTTGGGTCACTCCTGCTTCTCACCAGGAAATCCCCCTGGATCAACTTCCAAAGCTGTCATTAGATCAGGAGTTCTTAACCCTGGGATCTATGAACCCCTAGGAGATTCATGAATGGACTTTAGGGGTATGCTTGCCAAGAGTATATGTAATTATTCTGAGCATATATATATATTTGGGGGGACAAGGTTTATAAATACAGTAGATCCTTAAAGTCATAGAAGCTGAGAACTATTGTGCCAGAGGAACACATTGTCCTTCTTTACATTCAAAATTGTTGAAGGGTGGGCCAGTCAGAGAAACTCGTTTCCTTTGATTGTCCCTGAGACAAACTGAGAGTGTTTTGAAGAAGAATCTTTACTATGTAAATAATGCAAACAACAGCAGAATCTCATAAATCCAAGAAAAGAAACTATTTTACAGTGCTATTTGTCTGATGGTAGATCAATTAAAGTCCAGTCATAGATGAAAATGATCACCAAGACTTAAGAACTTTATGTCTGCTTGTGATTCTCTAATTCTCATCTTTTATCGCTACTTTGTTTTTCTTTCCTGATAAGAATTGCTGTCTCTTGAGGGAGGCTTGGCTACCTGATAGGAACTCTGAGGCCAATAAATGAGAAAGCGGTTCTCCCATACGGGACCACCTATATCTCCAGGTGTTTTCTGAACACTGTTTTTGTTCAGTTGCTAAGTTGTGTCCAACTCTTTGCAACTTCCATGGACTGCAGCACACCAGGCTTCCCTGTCCATCACTGACTTCCAGAGCTTTTCTCAAACTCATGTTCATTGAGTCGATGATGCCATCCAACCATCTCATCCTCTGTTGTCCCCCTTCTCCTCCTGCCCTCAACCTTTCCCAGCATCAAGGTCTTTTCCAGTGAGTCGGCTCTTCGCATCAGGTGGCCAAAGTATTGAAGCTTCTGCTTCAGCATCAATCCTTCCAGTGAATATTCAGGGTTGATTTCCTCCAGGATTTACTAGTGTGATCTCCTTGCTGTCCAAGGGACTCCCAAGAGTCTTCTTCAGCACCACAGTTCAAAAACATCAGTTCTTCAGTGCTCAGCCTTCTTTATAGTCCAACTCTCACATCCACACATGACTGCTGGAAAAAACCACAGCTTTGACTATTCAGACCTTTGTCAGCAAAGTGATGTCTCTGTTTTTTAACACACTGTCTAGGTTGGTCATATCTTTTCTTCCAAAGAGCAAGCATCTTTTAATTTCATGGCTGCAGTCACCATCTGCAGGGGTTTTGGAGCCAAGAAAATAAAATCTTCCCCTGTTTCCATTTTCCCCCATCTGTTTACTATTAAGTCATGGGACCAGATGCCATGATCTTAGTTTTTTAAATGTAGAGTCTGAAGCCAGCTTTTTCACTCTCCTCTTTCACTTTCATCAAAAGGCTCTTTAGTTCCTCTTCCTTTTCTGCCATTAAGGTAGTATCATCTGCATATCTGAGGTTGTTGATATTTCTCCCGGCAATCTTGATTCCAGCTTGTGATTCCTTCAGCCTGGCATTTCACATGATGTATTCTGCATATAAGTTAAATAAGCAGGGTGACAATACACAGCCTTGACATATTCCTTTCCCAATTTTGAACCACTCCATTGTTCCATGCCCAGTTCTAACTATTGTTTTCTTGACTTACGTACAGGTTTCTCAGGAGGCAGGTAAGGTGGTCTGGTATTCCAGTCTCTTTAAGAATTTTCCACAGTTTGTTGTGATCCACACAGTCAAAGGCTTTAGTGTAGTCAATGAAACAAAAGTAGATGTTTTTCTAGAACTCTCTTGCTTTTTCTATGATCCAACGGATGTTGGCAATTTGATCTCTGATTCCTCTGCCTTTTCTAAATCCAGTGTGTACATCTAGAAGTTCTCAGTTCATGTACTGTTGAAGCCTAGCCTGAAGGATTTTGAGCATTACCTTGCTAACATGTGAAATTAGCACAATTGAGCATTGACTTTTCAGAATCTCACTGTTGTAGGTGCTGCCAAGGATACTGAACTTCTTTGTAAAGACACTGCAAGTTCAGGATGAATTTCTAAGGTGGACTCTACCAACCAACATACCTGGGGTCCATCACTGGTATTTATAATAGGAGATTACAAGTGTATAAGTCTTATCATTCTAGTGGATATGATTACATGAGATCAAATCATAGAGGTAAAGATAGATTACGCTACGCTATGCTAAGTCACTTCAGTCGTGTCCGACCCTGTGCGACCCCACAGATGGCAGCCCACCAGGCTCCTCCGTCCCTGGGATTCTCCAGGCAAGAACACTGGAGTGGGTTGCCATTTCCTTCTCCAATGCATGAAAGTGAAAAGTGAAAGTGAAGTCGCTTAGTCGTGTCTGACTCTTAGCGACCCCATGGACTGTAGCCTACCAGGCTCCTCCATCCATGGGATTTTCCAGGCAAGAGTACTGGAGTGGGGTGCCATTGCCTTCTCCAAAAGATAGATTAAGAACTGTCAAAAATCCATAAATAGTAAAATTAAAACCACCAGATCAATAAGATAGTATTTGATAAGTTTATTGTGCGTATAACAACAGTTTGCAAACCAGGAGCTTTCAAATACAAAACTGATATGAAGCTCAGAAGCTGTAAAATGATTAGCCTCCAATTAAAATTAAAAAATAAAATAAATGAAAGCTGACACACACAAAAAAGCTCAGAAGCATGACCTTACAGGATGCTTTATAAAGTGAAAATGAGGAAGTACCTTAAGCTTTGCCTTGATTGGTTACTGCAATCAGGGAGTTTCCAGATGGTAGGGGATTGGTTAAAAGTAATTATTTTATACCACTTTGAGGAAGATGACTTAAGTTTCTATTATGATTATCCAAGACATTTACAAGAAATAACCTACATTTCACTTATGTTCATGATTTAGTTTTTCTTACATGGCTCAGGAAATTTTCAAGTTTGGCTTCCATGTTTTATACTTTAACAGAAGAAAAGGAATGTTCTTTTGTAAGTATTTCTAGTACTTAGAAGTATTTCTAGTATGTTCTTTTAGAAGTATTTCTCTTAAACTTAACAATAAATTGTCCTTCTTGACTAAAAAAATTTTTTTTTCTCCTTGAGACAATGCTAAATATTTAATTTTATATTCTGATTGGTTCAACTGTCAGGAAAAGTCATAAGACTTTGACATGGGGGGAGAAAGGGAAAAGAAAAAATGATGACTTAATGTCCTGTTTGTCCCAAGTCTCTGCTAACCAGTAACAAGACAAAGGACTCTGGTCCATAGATATGCAAATGATTTCTGTTGGGTGGAGGGACAAAGGACTCCAAAATTCCCAAGTAGCTTTGTTATCTATTTGTAAATTCTTTAAAGTATTCCTGATTGACCTATTCCTGCGGGATTCTTTGAATTCTCTTTGGAACTGATTATAACTTACTGTTTTCTCATTAATTAATAAGTTGAGTTAAACTCCTGATGGGTGTTAAAGTCTCTTGAAAGATGCTGCCAAGCTGCTTTCTGGTAAGAGATGCTTCTACCAGCAATGGTGGTGAGATTACTCTTCATTAAACTCTCACCAACATTTAACATTAGTGAAACTGTGTAACTCAGATTGGGATTTAAACTCATGTGCCATGACTCGAACCCAGCCAAAACCCAGACTGAGACTTGAATACCTGGTCTTTTAACTGAGAAGGACACACTTGGCTTCAGGACTTAATGAAGCTCAGGTTCTTAATATCTCATCACAGGAAAAATTCACTGAGAGGCAAAGAGATAGGTAAGGAGTGGATTTATTTAGAGAGAAACAAACTCCACAGACAAGGACTGTGGGCCATCTCAAAAAGTGACAGTGGCCCAGGACAGGGATTGTCAGGTTTTGGGGTGTGGGAGGAGACTCTTGAGAGTCCCCTGGACAGCAAAGAGATCAAATCAGTCAATCCTAAAGGAAATCAACCCTGAATATTCATTGGAAGGATTGATGCTAAAGCTGAAACTCCACTATTTTGGCCACCTGATGTGAAGAGCCTATTCATTGGAAAAGACCCTGAGAGATAGTGAAGACCAGGGAAGCCTGGCCTTCTGCAGTCCTTGGGGTCACAAAGAGCTGGACTTGACAGTGACTGAACAACAAAAAGTCTCATAGGCTAATGAGTGGGCTTGAACCAGATGTTCAAGCTGGTTTTAGAAAAGGCAGAGGAACCAGAGATCAAATTGCCAACATCCACTGGATCATGGCAAAAGCAAGAGAGTTCCAGAAAAATATCTATTTCTGCTTTATTGACTGTGCCAAAGCCTTTGACTGTGTGGATCACAACTGTGGAAAATTCTGAAAGAGATGGGAATACCAGACCACCTGACCTGCCTCTTGAGAAACCTGTATGCAGGTCAGGAAGCAACAGTTAGAACTGGACATGGAACAGACTGGTTCCAAATAGGAAGAGGAATACATCAAGGCTGTATATTGTCACCCTGCTTATTTAACTTATATTCAGAGTACATCATGAGAAACGCTGGGCTGGAAGAAACACAAGCTGGAATCAAGATTGCCAGGAGAAATATCAATAACCTCAGATATACAGGTGACACCACCCTCATGGCAGAAAGTGAAGAACTAAAAAGCCTCTTGATGAAGGTGAAAGAGGAGAGTGAAAAAGTTGGCTTAAAGCTCAACATTCAGAAAACTAAGATCATGGCATTCAGTCCCATCACTTCATGACAAATAGATGGGGAAACAGTGGAAACAGTGTTAGACTTTATTTTTTGGGGCTCCACAATCACTGCAGATGGTGATTGTAGCCATGAAATTAAAAGACGCTTACTCCTTAGAAGGAAAGTTATGACCAACCTAGATACATATTCAAAAGCAGAGACATTACTTTGCCAACAAAGGTCCGTCTAGTCAAGGCTATGGTTTTTCCAGTGGTCATGTATGGATGTGAGAGTCGGACTGTGAAGAAAGCTGAGCGCCGAAGAATTGATGCTTTTGAACTGTGGTGTTGGAGAAGACTCTTGAGAGTCCCTTGGACTGCAAGGATATCCAGCCAGTCCATCCTAAAGGAGATCAGTCCTGGGTGTTCACTGGAGGGACTGATGCTAAAGCTGAAACTCCAATACTTTGGCCACCTCATGAGAAGAGTTGATTCATTGGAAAAGAGTCTGATGCTGGTATATATGGAATTTAGAAAGATGGCAACAATAACCCTGTATACAAGACAGCAAAAGAGACACTGTTGTGTAGAACAGTCTTTTGGACTCTGTGGGTGGGATGATTTGGGAGAATGGCATTGAAACATGTATAATATCATACATAAAATGAGTCGCCAGTCCAGGTTCGATGAACGATACTGGATACTTGGGGCTGGTGCACTGGGACGACCCAGAGGGATGGTGTGGGGAGGGAGGAGGGTTCAGGATGGGGAGCATGTGTATACCTGTGGTGGATTCATGTTGGTATGTGGCAAAACCAATACAATATTGTAAAGTTAAAAAATAAAATAAAAGAAAGAAATTAAAAAAAAAGAGTCTGATGCTGGGAGGGATTGGGGGCAGGAGGAGGGGAGGAGAAGGGGACGACAGAGGATGAGATGGCTGGATGGCATCACCAACTCAATGGACATGAGTTTCAGTGAACTCCGGGAGATGGTGATGGACAGGGAGGCCTGGTATGCTGCGATTCATGGGGTCGCAAAGAGTAGGACAGGACTGAGCGACTGAACTGAACTAAACTGAATGAGTGGGAAGCGTTTTCCAGCTATTTCAGGGAAGGGGTGGGGATTTCTAGGAATTGTGGTACTGCCCACTTTTTGAATTTTATGGTCAGCCTTGAAACCGCCATGGTGCCTGTGGGTATGTCATTTAGCTTGCTGACGTGTTACAATGAGCAGTTTACTAAGGCTCAGGTCTAGTGGAAGTTGATTTGTCCACCATCTTGGACCTACTCTGTTCTAATCAGTTTATATCATGTCCTTGGGCTATGTCATTCTTTTAAAGATTGTGCCTTGCCCAGTTTCCTCTTGTTTCATTATCATTTAAAAGTTTTGAGAGGTTAATAACAAGGTACACAAAGTACAACAGTTTCTTCACATTCCTGCCAATGCTTGTTAATTTCGGGGTCTTTTTTTTTTTTTTTTTGGTGGGGGGAGTGATTTTGAGTTGCATTTCTCTAATGATTAGTGATGTTGAGTGTTTTTTATATGCTTGTTGACAATTTGTATATCATCTTTGGAGAAATGTCTGTTCAAGTCCTTTTCCCATTTTTAATATTGGATTTTCTGTTTTGGTGTTGCTGATGTCGAGTTATAGGAGTTCTGTTTGTATTCTGGATACTAAGAGCTTATCAGCAGTATGATTTACAAATATTTTCTCCCCATCTGTAGGTAACTCTGTTGAATGTATCCTTTGATGCACAGAAGTTTTCAATTTGATGTAGTAGCATTTAGACAAACAGTATCTTGAATTATCTCTATTTACTTCTATTGTGAGGTTGAATTATTTTAATGTTTACACTGAAGTCACATTTTACCCAAAATTTGGGTTCTAAAAGTTAACTGCTAATGCAAAAAAAAACCAATATTTCTTTCTCTACCATTAATTTTTTAAAAAATGCAGATACCCTGTAAAGTGATCTTAACACCCACTAATGGATCATAACCCATAGTTTGAAAACACCATCTTAACTCATCCATAAATATTAATAGTATCTTCTGTAGCTGATACTATCAGTTTCTCTGACTCTTCATCAGTGTTTCTCTGTGGGTCATAATTTATTCCGCCATTTGTTTCTTGAAGACAAAGTCATCCTAACCCACTTTATAAGACCATCTGAACAAGGGTCTGCATTGCCCATGACATACACTCATAACAGGGAATAATAGAATTGAATCATCTGCCTCTCTTTTATCTTGAGCATTGACAATCAATCAGATTTCAAACTTAACTATGATTTGAACCTACTGAATTTGTTAATTCTAATTCCAAATTTAGATTAAATTGTATTTTTGTGTATTTTGACCATTTAATCTTTGAGGACTTCTAAATTTTTCTTATTCCTATTTTATAAGCTTCTCCTATTATACACCATAACTACTGAGAGACTGAGTATACAAATAGACAATAAAACAAACAAACAAAAAATAGACAATAGCCAGGCCAGGTATGACAATAGAATTCTGTTTTACATCCTCTGTAGTGGCCAGTCCAGGCCACCAAACCAGAACTTCTGTAGAAAGTGACCCAGGACCATCAAGAGTTGAACAAGGACTATTAGTTTTCCTTTTTCCTGTTTGTTTCTTCTCCCCAATTTCCAACTCAGGACCAACCAGAGAAAGCCAAATATACTCCCCAAATGAATCTCGTAAGATACCCTGCTTCTAGTTAGTCTGCCTCCAGCTTCTCTGTGACGAAAGTCTCATCAAAGCACACCTTAAGCTTTTTATTTTTTCACCATAAGGCTTTCCCCACTCCCGAGACACTTTGAATCTCTGCCAAAAACATGTGGTGGTGATGACTTCTTTGCTCAGTAAAGCTCTGAGTCCTCATTTGAATAGGTTTTTATTTCCACATTGCATTTATTTCTACATAGCAAATTGTTTTCACATTTGGTTGTTTATCTTTATTTTTAAAATAATGTTATGGTTTTAATATCCTTTTGATATATATGATTTAAATTTTTTATGTAATCAGATCTATTCAGTGCCTCAGTGGTGAGACTTTTCATTGCGCTTTTGCTTGGCAAATCCTTCCCAAGGAAGGTGGAATATATAAAGGTGACCTTAGGGTGATTTTCAGAGGGTTTAAATGCATTTGTATGTTTTGGCTAATTTTTACAAGTTATGATTGTTTTATAGGAAGTTCCTCAGAGGTCTTCATGTCACCATGATAAAAATGTTTCTCAGGAAATGCTCCTTTGCATTTTGCTTATTTCATTTAGTGAAATATCCTGGAAATCACTTTATATCAGTTCTTCCTCATTCTTTTTACAGTAGCAAAGTACTTCACTGTGTGAATATGCCATAATTTATTCAAACACTCGCTTATGTGGGGGAATTTAGGTTGTTTCCAATCTCTTGCAATTGCAAACAATACTGCAGTGAACAACCTTTTCATATTGATGGAGGTGTAAATTCAGGGTAGATTCCTAGAGTGGCATTGCTAGGACAAAAGGTAAGTACATATGTATTTTGTCAGATATTGGCAAGTTCCCCTGTAAAAGGATTGCACCAATTTTGATTTCTATCCGTGATGTGTGAGAGTACCAGTTTCCCCACAGCCTTATCAACAGAATGTGCTGTCATTTCACATTTCCCCCCACATTTTCCCAATCTAATAGGTGACAAATGATATATCATTGTAGCTTCAATTTGCACTTCCCTAATTATAAGTGAGCCTGAACATCTTTGCATACTTTAAAGACCATTTGTAGATCTTTTTGTGAAGTATCAGTTCATATCTTTCTCCCTCTGGTTTTTTTTTTTAATCAAGTTTTTGGTCCTTTATTCCTCAATTTAAGAGTTGAGTCCTTTATCTGTAATGCATGTTGCAAATATTTTCTCCCAGTTAATCAATTATCCTTTTACTTTGTTTATGGTGTTCTTTTTTTTTTTTTTTTCCCATTCAAAAGTTTATTTTATGTAGTTGAATTTATCAATCTTTTCTTTTATTATTCTTGGATCTTAAATCAGTTTGATAGCTTTCTCCCATACTTAGGTTAAAAAGAAATATAACCATATTTTTTTTCTAGTAGGTAAAGTGTTTCTTTTTCTCATTTAGATATTTGATTGGGTTGAAGTTTTTTCTCATCCATCAATGAGGTATGGAATTTTATTTTTCCAAAAGGTTCCTGGATTTCCTCATATCATTTATTTATCCCAGTGATTTCAGATGCCACTTTTGTTGTATACAAAAAAGTTTTCATATCTACTAGAATTTCTTTCTGGAATTTCTGTTCAACTCTGCTGTCAAGCTATTTGTACCAATTGCTTTAATTATAGTGGCTTTATTGCATGCTTTAAGGTCTGGTAGGTTTAGGTCCCCCTTTTATTTCTTTTTCAGTTTTTTTTTTAATATTTATTTATTTTTGTCTGTGCTGGGTGTTCATTGCTGTACTTGGACTTTCTCTAGTTGCAAAGATGGGGGCTACTCGCGGCAGTGCGTGGGCTTTTCCGTTGCAGTGGCTTCTCCTGTTGCAGAGTACAGGCTCCAGGGTGCACAGGCTTCAGTAGTCATGGCACGTGGGCTCAGTAGTTGAGGCTCTTGGGATCCAGAGCGCAGGCTCATTAGTTACATTCACTAACTAGGGAAGATCAGATCAGATCAGATCAGTCACTCAGTCGTGTCCAACTCTTTGCTACTCCATGAATCGCAGCACGCCAGGCCTCCCTGTCCATCACCAACTCCCGGAGTTCACTCAGACTCACGTCCATCGAGTCAGTGATGCCATCCAGCCATCTCATCCTCTGTCGTCCCCTTCTCCTCTTGCCCCCAATCCCTCCCAGCATCAGAGTCTTTTCCAATGAGTCAGCTCTTCACATGAGGTGGCCAAAGTACTGGAGTTTCAGCTTTAGCATCATTCCTTCCAAAGAAATCCCAGGGCTGATCTCCTTCAGAATGGACTGGTTGGATCTCCTTGCAGTCCAAGGGACTCTCAAGAGTCTTCTCCAACACCACAGTTCAAAAGCATCAATTCTTCGGCGCTCAGCTTTCTTCACAGTCCGACTCTCACATCCATACATGACCACAAGAAAAACCATAGCCTTGACTAGACGAACCTTTGCTGGCAAAGTAATGTCTCTGCTTTTGAATATGCTATCTAGGTTGGACATAACTTTCCTTCCAAGGAGTAAGCGTCTTTTAATTTCATGGCTGCAAAACTTACTCCAAAAAGTATTTAGAGTGGAAGTCCCTTCCATGCCACAAACCAAAATTCTTTCTTTTCTGATAAAAATGATATGGTTCTTAAAGTTAACTGAGTTTATGGATTTTGAAGGAGAGTTGTGATTTGGTAGGCCTAAGAAGGAAATGGCAACACACTCCAGTGTTCCTGCCTGGAGAATCCCAGGGATGAGGGAGCCTGGTGGGTGCCGTCTATGGGGTCGCACAAAGTCGGACACGACTGAAGCGACTTAGCAGCAGTACCAGCAGGCCTGAGATCTTATCTGTAGGAATGGGAGCCCTGTCTCAGCTGGGAAGGGGATGGTTCACCCAACAGTGCACAGTGCCACCTAGTGGTCAGCCTCCACCAGACCGCTCTTTCTTCTGCGAGATCTGTGACCTCGGAGAAGTAGCTGGACAAAAGGGCAAAATCTCTTAGGAATGATCTGTAACAAAGTCCAGTGGCGACTGACACACATGGACATCCTTTCTGGTTTTTGAGGTCTTGCCTCCCTTAGCTGACACTGTTCTGGTCTGCACCGTAGGACAACCTGGTGGATCTGTGTTTCCTTTCTGGACTGTGTTGCCTTCTTTCTTTATGTGAATCAAAATCTCCTCCTAAAGTTTCCTGTGATACTTCCTCTTTTCTTACTTGCAAATAAAGAAGGAAATAAAATGAAAGGCTTTATTTTGAAATGAGAGTTCATGTTATTAGAGAGTGCTTAGTTATAAGATTCATTTGGCAGAAGTGAAATGCAATATAGACTGCATAATTAGGTTCCAAAACAAGCAGCAGAATCAGCAAAGAATATGAGAACATTAATTTTTTTCTTGCTATTTTTTTTCTTGAATTGTGAAAACTGCATTAAAATTTTGCAAAGTGGAAGAAGGAGCTTCACTTCTGTCACTTATTACTATGAGCAGGCTTCTAGTGCTACTGCTTCTGATTTGTGTGGTTTCACGCCTTCATTCAGCAGCTGGTGATATAATTAATACCATTTGCTTGGAAATACAGTCAATGAACCAAAAAAAAAAAAGTAAGGTGTGAAAGTACAATTGCCTAATTGATTACTTAAAATGATTTCTTTGTCAGAGTGACCAAGAGCGTCTATTACTCAACAGCATTAGACATTAGCAATATTTTCCATTTTCCCCATCTTACAGGCTATAGTGATGACTAGGTATAAGAGTGTGTCTTGCTATTTTTTGGGGTAAGAAGTGCATTTATTCAGAGAGAAGCACACTCCACAAACAGTGTGGGCCATCTCAGACGGCAAGTGCGGTGGCTGAGTGTGTCTTTCTTGTATTACCTCTGGGGATGAACATTTCATAAATTGACTATTTATAGTCCTCTTTTTTAAAATTTTTGTTCCTAGTCTTTGTCCATTTTTCAGTTTGCTTATTTACATATTTTGTTCTTATTAATTGGAAAGAATTATTCATAGTAAAGTTTACACTTTTTTGTATCTTACCAGTTTCTTTCCCAGTCTCTTCATTTATCTTTGGGCTTTGTTTATGGTGTTTTAAATGTTAATGTGGTTGAATCCATAAATTTTCTTTTTATGATGTCTAAGTTTTCAGTCTTTCTTAAAAGGACCAACTCCATTGTAAGGTTAAACGAATGTTATCTTTTATTTTCTCCTATTTTAATTGTTCTTTTTTAATTTGCATCTTTAATTTCTATGGAATTTATTGTTATAGTGCAAAGCAAGGTTCCAACTTAAATTTCTTCCAGATAGAGAACCATATCACCCCCTGCCTTTTCCAGACAGAGTAGAAATTGCCCTAATCCTCTTGGAAAACAAGCTCACCCAAACTACTTAAGTTTAAAATGCACATACCATTTTAGAAAAAAAATCAGTGAAACCAAGAGTTGGTTTTTTAAAAAAGGAAGTAAAAATTGTCAAACCCTTAGCTAGGCCAATAAGGAGAGACGGAAGATTCAAATAAATAAAATAAGAAATGAAAGGGGAGAAGTTACAACTGATGCCACAGAAATGAAAAGATCATAAGAGACTACTACGAACAATTGTAACAAAGTGGATAACCTAGAAGCAATGGATACATTCCTAGAAACATACAAAACTGAATCATGAAGAAATAGGAAATCTGAATAGGTCTATAAGAAGCATAGAGATTGCATTAGTAGCTAAAATCCTCCCAACAGAGAAAAGTCCAATATCAGATGATTTCACTGATGAATCCTGCTGCTGCTGCTAAGTCGCTTCAGTCGTATCCGACTCTGTGCGACCCTAGAGACCGCAGCCCGCCAGGTTCCGCCATCCCTGGGATTCTCCAGGCAAGAACACTGGAGTGGGTTGCCATTTCCTTCTCTAATGCATGAAAGTGAAAAGTGAAAGTGAAGTCGCTCAGTTGCGTCCGACTCCCAGCGACCCCACGGACTGCAGCCCACCAGGCTCCTCCATCCGTGGGATTTTCCAGGCAATAGTACTGGAGTGGGGTGCTATTGCCTTCTCCGATGAATCCTACCAAGTGCTTAAAGAAGAATTAACACCAGTTGTTCTCAATCCCTTCCACAGACTAGAAGAGGGAACACTTTTTTTTTTTTTTTTAAATCACCCAATTATATATTCTTTTTTTTTCCTTTTTTTTTTAAATTTTATTTTATTTTTAAACTTTACAATATTGTACTGGTTTTGCCAAATATCAAAATGAATCCTCCACAGGTATACATGCGTTCCCCATCCTGAACCCTCCTCCCTCCTCCCTCCCCTCCCTCGCCAGTCCAGGTTCGATGCATAAGGGATGCTTGGGGCTGGTGCACTGGGACGACCCAGAGGGATGGTATGGGGAGGAAACACTTCTAAACTCATTTTACAAGGTCAGTTTTACTTTGATACCAAAGCCACACAAAGATACCACTAGAAAACTATAGGCCAATAGCTCTGATAACTATAGATGTAAAAATCCTCAACAAAATATTAGCACACTGAATCTAACAGCTCATACACCATGACCAAGTGGGAAGCAAGGATGAGATGCAAGAATGGTTCAACATATGAAAATAAATTAATATATGATACACTACATTAAATATAATAAAGGATAAAAATCACATGGTCATCTCAATAGATACAGAAAAAGCATTTGATAAAATTCAATACCGTTTCATGGTAAAAAAAAAAAACAAAAAACTTTCAACAAACTAGGAGTGTGGGAATGGAAGGAAAGTACTTTGACATAATAAAGTCGAAATATGGAAAATTCACAGCTAACATCATACTCAGCCGTGAAAGGATAGGAAACACGAACAATACAATGGTTGTTCTAAGCCATTACTTTTGGGGATGTTCTGTGATAGGTACAGCAATAGATAAATGACACAGATAAATAGATAAATGTAGCTACTTGGGCAACTTTTGGGACTACAGTTAAGTTTATTTGGGAGATAATGGATATTACCTGTGGAAGTGGGTCATTCTTGATTAGACCACAGTTGTCTGGGCTGTGATCTGTGATACAGACAGGGAAAAGTCTTTGGTAGTACTGATAAGCCCACTGGGGGAGGTCTTCCAAATTGGGAAGGGTGAATTTCGACCAATCATGAGAGGGTTTGAGGGATTAAGTTAGTTTTAATATGATTGTAAAAAATAAAAAAATGTGATATTTCTTGCACTCAAGTGTTACAGAGAAAATGCAAATAGGATTACATAAACCTGTTTATATATGCAATATTTATTATATTAGATGGTCTCTTTAATTTCTTCTTTTTGCTTCAAAACTTCGTATAGAGTATAATTTTAAGCAGCACTAGCTCACAAGGCAAAGAAGCCTATTCAGTCTTCACTTTTTTGGCAGAAATGTCACTGTTTCTTCATCTCTTTCTTTTCTAAATAAAAGGGTGTCTATTTATTTATTTTACATCCAGTGAGATTATATTGAATTTTAAACTTGTTAACAACAAAACAAGTCAGGGAAGAAGAAGAGGCATGGAAGGGAATTGTGTTGTTTTCCTTTTTCTGCCCCTATTCGTTGAGCTTCTGAACTCTGAACACAGAGGCATAGAGAGTGAGCTAGTTCCAGTTCCAGTTCAGTCGCTCAGTCTTGTCCGACTCTTTGCGACCCCATGAACCACAGCACTCCAGGCCTCCCTGTCCATCATCAACTCCCGGGTCCACCCAAACCCATGCCCATTGAGTCAGTGATGCCATTCAGCCATCTCATCCTCTATTGTCCCCTTCTCCTCCTGCCCTTAATCTTTCCCAGCATCAGGGTCTTTTCAAATGAGTCAGCTCTTCCCATCAGGTGGCCAAAGTATTGGAGTTTCAGCTTCAACATCAGTCCTTCCAATGAATACCCAGGACTGATCTCCTTTAGGATGGACTGGTTGGATCTCCTTGCAGTCCAAGGGACTCTCAAGAGTCTTCTCCAACACCACAGTTCAAAAGCATCAATTCTTTGGCGCTCAGCTTTCTTTATAGTCCAACTCTCACATCCATACATGACCACTGGAAAAACCATAGCCTTGATTAGACGGACCTTTGTTGGCAATGTCTCTGCTTTTCAATATATATCTAGGTTGGTCATAACTTTCCTTCCAAGGAGTAAGCGTCTTTTAATTTCATGGCTGCAATCACCATCTGCAGTGATTTTGGAGCCCAAAAAATAAAGTCAGCCACTGTTCCCATTGTTTTCCCATCTATTTGCCATGAAGTGATAGGACCAGATGCCATGATCTTCGTTTTCTGAATGTTGAGCTTTAAGCCAACTTTTTCGCTCTCCACTTTCACTTTCATCAAGAGGCTTTTTAGTTCCTCTTCACTTTCTGCCATAATGGTGGTGTCACCTGCATATCTGAGGTTATTGATATTTCTCCCAGCAATCTTGATTCCAGCTTGTGCTTCTTCCAGCCCAGCGTTTCTCATGATGTACTCTGCATAGAAGTTAAATAAGCAGGGTGACAATATACAGCCTTGACGTACTCCTTTTCCTATTTGGAACCAGTCTGTTGTTCCATGTCCAGTTCTGACTGTTGCTTCCTGACCTGCATACAGGTTTCTCAAGAGGCAGGTCAGGTGGTCTGGTATTCCCATCTCTTTCAGAATTTTCCACAATTTATTATGATCCACACAGTCAAAGGCTTTGGCATAGTCAATAAAGCAGAAATAGATGTTTTCCCGGAACTCTTTTGCTTTTTGCATGATCCAGCGGATGTTGGCAATTTGATCTCTGGTTCCTCTGCCTTTTCTAAAACCAGCTTGAAGATCTGGAAGTTCACAGTTCACGTATTGCTGAAGCCTGGCTTGGAGAATTTTGAGCATCACTTTTCTAGCGTGTGAGATGAGTGCAATTATGCGGTAGTTTGAGCATTCTTTGAGATTGCCTTTCTTTGGGATTGGAATGAAAACTGACCTTTTCCAGTCCAGTGGCCACTGCTGAGTTTTCCAAATTTGCTGGCATATTGAGTGCAGCACTTTCACAGCATCATCTTTTAGGATTTGAAATAGCTCAACTGGAATTCCATCACCTCCACCAGCTTTGTTCGTAGTGATGCTTTCTAAGGCCCACTTGATTTCACATTCCAAGATGTCTGGCTCTTGGTGAGTGTGAGTGATCACATCCTTGTGATTATCTGGTTTGTGAAGATCTTTTTTTGTGAGCCAATTCAGTGGCTTCATAATTTTTTACTTTCTTACTAAGCTGTTTGTTACTTTTAACATTGTACCCAGGTTTTTCTGTTCATCCTTAGTGGACATGTAGTCTAAATTACCTAGTGTTCTAACCTTGCTTTTATGAACAGTCCCCACTTCGTTGAACATAGGGACTTGATTGCCATTCATCTATACCCATATCTCACTGGCAGGGTGATTCTAAAATACTTAACACTGATTTGATAGATGTACAACCATCAGAATAGATGCTGTTTCAGTGTTGGAGGGGGAGGCTGGCAGCCCCTGGCTCTGCCAGACATCACTCCTGTAGGTGGACCATCACGGAAAGATCCAGGGGTTCCTGAGGAAGGGATGGCAAAGGCCCTTGGAAGCACTGGGCAGTGATTATTGATGAACTGTTGAGTAAAGCTGTTTTCACTTTCATGTACTGCCTTAGTTTCCCTAGAAAGAAAATTCTGAGACTAAGGACATGTATGCAGGTGGTTACTCTGAAAGGTGATTCCAGAGAGCAGGAGTGAGGGACTAGGGAGACTGGCTGGGCAAGGAGGGAAAGTCAAGCCAGTTGCACTGGTCACTGCTGTGGGCAACTGTGTCCTGATTTCAACAGGAACTTCTGAATGTGCCTGCAACTGACCAGCCAATGGAGAAGTGTTTTTAAATCTTCATCCATCGACTCCCATTAAGCATTGGCAGAGGGTTGGTTGCCCCAAAGGGTCATAATGCACTTTGCACCTCTGGGTTGTACACAAGCAAGTATCAAGTATGCTCATGTAGGCATCCCATACCAGCACATTGGAGAAGCACTTCGGGAGTCAGGGGAGATGGGCAGTGCATACTTGGGCCGAGGCATGGCCAAGGAGGCAGGCTGAAGCCAATGTGGAATCGTGTCCCTGAACAATAGCTGGGGTTGAAGGCAAGACCAAGAGAATACGAGGACATTCATGTACACAGGGGCCCAACACTTTTGCATTCCTCTGAAAAATCTTGTTTTCTGCAAAACTGAACTGTACGAATAATAGGGCTTATGGGCAAAATGAGGTTAGAGGCAGATCACTTCAAATGTTTAAATGGAATGCTAATAAAAATAGTAGTTTGCATATAAGGAGATAACCTGGATGCCCGGACATGCATCTTGGTGTGGCTGGAGGCTGTCACAATGGATAATTTCTAATGCACAATATGTTAGAGTGGGAAAATGCTGGCAATACTGTACTTAGAGCTGGCCCAGCAGCTGCTGAAACAGTGCAGATGGCATTGGGCTCTGAGTGCTGCTCACCTGGATCCAGGAGGCAGCACAACCTGGCCTGGAGCTGGGGAAAGGGGCTCAGTTTTGATTTTCCTAAAGAACAGCTGAGAGGCTCATGGAGTTCATTGTAGCGATGGAGCCAGGGGCTTCCTGCTTTCCTGATGGTTGTAATTTTCCTCCGTTAGTGAGCTGGCACCCTTCCAGAAGTATGCATTCTAGCAGAACGAATGTATACCAGTGTGTCACTGAACACCACTGTGATGCATACTGGCTAAATATTGGCCAACTTCACTGTGCCTGTGGGCATCAGCTCACACCGTGTTGGTGCTACACTTCTTCATTTGTCAGATGCTGAGCCGTTATCCATTTGGGTTTATAAGTACATTACCATCTGTGGCTCCTTGCCTGCCATTCTGGCTCCTGTTCACTGGCAGGTGTTACTCTGGACAACCTATTTACTAACTAACCTTTTTGACTTTATGTGTAAGCCCCACTTTCCCATGGGAATGCCCCCATTACCCTCGTGACTGCCCCGTTAGAATCCCTGATGGATGTGGCCAAGTGCTTAGATTACACTTCCTTCTCCTGGTTCTTATTCACCCATCATATACACATGAACACAGGCTATATATAAACTGTTGAGATTAAAAAGAAAACTAATAAAAAAGAGTTGGTCATTTATCACAACTAGGGGAGAACAACCAGTTTTTGAGCTATTGAAGGAATAAAAAGATTATGATAGTAAAAGTGATGAACTACTTTAATTAATTGCTATGCAGTAAACATTTTTTTTTTTTGCATTATCTCCTCTAAGGCTCATAAGACTCTATGAGCTCAGTGCCATTGCAAGTGGTATCTGGTCCTTGTAGATGGGAAGAGGTATTTGAGAGACTAAGTAATCTGTCCAGTCACTCACAGTGGCAGAGCAAGAACAGGAATGGTGGAATTTAAATTTACACACTTTTAACTATCCTTTTCTACCTCCTAACATAGATAAATGAATAAATAATGTGGAAAAAGTTGAATGATTAGGACATAGTAAAAGTGAAGAAGATCTAAGTACAAAATAGAAAAGATCAGAGGAAACAGTTCCAGCAGATATGAAGTATTAACAACTGTGTGTGAATGAGAGTATCAGGAAGTCAGTTACAACTGGACAAGGACATAGATAACATACAGAAGAGAGAGCAAAAGTTTTAAATAAGTGGTACACTTTTCAACAGTGCTGGAAATCATGAACATGAAAATGGAAATTATCACTATGTGTAACTTGCATCAATAAACTTGACTTTTTTGAAAACAAAATCTGACATAAATGAGGCTATGGAGAAATTTTCATAACTCATGGCATTGTAAATTGGTAGGCTTGTATGGTGTAAAAATTTAACAGTATACACTGAGGGTAATAAACATGTAAACTTCCCATTCCGCATTTCACATATTCCCAGGGGTTTGCTTTGAGAAAATAATTTGATAGGAAGAGGAGTTCAATTGTTTAAAAATGTTTTATTACAAATTTTACCAAGCAAAAAAGAGGAAATATCTTCGATGTCAACACTAGAGAAATGGGTGTCGATTATGTCATTTCTACATGATGGAACGATACAGATTTTAAAGATAAGACTCATGATGAGAAGACTACTTTTGAAAAATCAAATTAAAAAGTAGAACACAAATTTGTATGCATATACAAATGATGTTACTTCATCAAATGAAAGTAGAACACAAATTCTTACGCACAAAAATTGTGATTACAGCTCTGTGAGAACCATGCATATGGAGCAGGAAGAAAAGCTGTCCGTCTAAAGAGCTGGAGACTGAGACTTCCTTGATGGTCCAGTGGTTAAGAATCTAGGGGACATGGGTTCCATGCCTAGTCGGGGAACTAGGACCCCAGGTGATGAAGGGCAAGTAAGCCAGAGTGCCACAACTAGAGAAAGCCTGAGCACTGAAATGAAGAACCTGCTTGCTACAATGAAGACCCAGCACAACCAAAAATTAAGAAAAATAAATTAGAATAAAAAAACATTTTTTAAGCTGGAGACAGAAATCTTCAGAATGTGAGATATCTTGCTTTGCCAAATACTTTGGTAGACCCTCATGGTTGTAGTCATCTAGAACTTCATGGTGGCCTGGATTAGAGTGAGATAAGTAATATAGTGTTGTGCTTTACAATAAATAAATATGAATTTTTAATTTCCTGGGACAAGGGAAGGGGGAAGGGGAGGAGTGGGTAGAGGCTGGTGGAGATGAAGACTAAGATCAGAGAAAGAAAAACAGACAAAAGGATGAGAAAAAGTGGCCCATAAAATTGTTCTAGGAACAACCATGAAACAGGAGTGCAAGAGGCAGCTAGGGAGAGGCAAAAAACAAGAAAAGTACCTGCAGAAAGCAGGTAAATTTGAGATAATCAAGAGGTGGACCTTTGGGTTACACAGATGAAATGTGGAAGATAAGATAAAGTACTAGAATACAACTACACTTTTAACTGTTTTTATGTACTCATTTGGGAATACACCATACTCTGATGAAAAGAACAGCATTATAGAAAATTTTAGCTTTTAGTATGTCAAGTCTACTCAAAAGATTTTTTCATGAATTTCTTGGCCATTCTCTCACTTTGCAGACCTTGGTTCTTTCTTACATGTTCTTATTTGCTTTCATTCCTTACTACCCCAGCACACCACTGACTCAAACCAGTAATGGAATCGTACAGGAAGCTCAGAAACGAATTTAAAGTGTATATTCCAAGCTAATATAGCAAAGTTGTTATTTTATATCAGTGGAGAAAGTATGATTATGGCTAGCATAATTGACCCTTCATCTGGAGAAAACAAAGAGACTCTCTACTTCATGCTCTATACTAAAGTAAATTCAAAGCAAGTAAAGATGCAAGAGTCAGAAAAAGAAAACTTTTGAAAATAGCGTAGAAGACAATTTATCAAACCTTGTGGATGATGGTAGAGACTCTGTTAAGCAAAATAGAATCCAAGCCTATAAAAATGGTTTCTATGAAAAAATAAACTATAGACAAGAGTTAATAGATGGTGATGGATGGGGGAAATCATTTGCACACATATTATAGACAAAGGATTAATATCCCTAGTGTTTGACAAGTTCCTGGGTGGCTCAGTGGTAAAGAATCTGCCTGCCACTTTACCATTCTTGGTAAAGAATTGAGATGTGAGTTCGATCCCTGGGTTGGGAAGATCTCCTGTAAAAGGAAATGGCAACCCCCTCCAGTATTCTTGCCTGGGAAATCCTGTGGACAGAGGAGCCTGGCAGGCTACGGTCCCTGGGGTCGCAAAGAGTCAGACACGACTTAGCGACTAAGCAACAACAACATCAGTTGATAGGGAGTGAACACACGCCCAGTAGAAAAAGGATGCTGTGCTGGCCTTGCTGTCTGGTCCTCAGATCTGTTCTCCGCCCTGAGAGGATGCTCTGTGGATCTGCATCACTGGGGATCCTTGCTGGCTGTCTAGTTCATTAGGTTTGACCAATGGGCAAAACCAGTAAGAGATTTAAGGGCTGAAAGAGAAAAAAGTCAGGATGTTTCTCCTTTCTGGTGATATGTTTCTGGCATGAGTGAAATGCTTCCACCCCAGGAGCTCCTACAGGACATCTTTTCCTTCATGGTAAGTACTCACTGGGCTTAGTGGGTAACACTAGTTCCTTGTCTTGTCCTTATGGCTTTGGGAGGAAGCAACAGATCCCCTCCACTTCATTTCTGGGTGTCTCACCAGCTCTTCATCTTTTATTTACCCTCTTAGTTCTGCCCTCAGCTCTGTTAGTAAGGCCTTCATTACAACTCCTTCATTTGAACCATCCCAGATGAATTCGGTTTCCTGCTGGGATCCTAACAGATACATAGGTAAATCAGGAATACACAGAAGAGGAAATTAAAATCATCAATAAAGAGGATGATTTAAATAGCCTCAACCTCACTTATACTCAGAGAAATTCAAATTTAAGTGACATGGGCAAAAAATAAGATCATTAATGATAACATGACGGAATGAGGACTCTCATTTATTGCTGATGAATGTACAACTTAGCATTACATCATTTGGGGGGAGTAATTTGTCAATATACATTAAGATTAAAGGGCTTCCCTAGTGGCTCAAGACAGTAAAGAATCTACCTGCAATGCAAAAGACCTGGGTTTGATCCCTGGATCAGAATGATCCCTGGAGAAGGGAATGGCTACCCATAAAATTTCACACATCCTTTGACTCATTTTGGGCAATTCATCCTCAGAAACAAAAGTTGTAGGAAGCCAGGAATCTATCAACAAGCATGTTCACTAAAGAAACTTTTTGGGTATAGAAAGGTGGACTTGACTCACCAATACAGGAGTATTGAAGATAGTACATTATAACTGTACAATGAGATATTAGGTTGGCTGCTATTAAAGCAAATTGGATATAAATTTATTGACTTGAAAGTTCATCATGAAATAAACATGTTGCAGTGCATGCATGCTAAGTCGCTTCAGTTGAGCACTGTCTATAGTCTGCATGGGGAAAGTGAAAGTGTTATTCTGTCAGTGATGTCTGACTCTTTGTTACCCCATGGACTATAGCCCGCCAGGCTCCTCTGTCCACAGATTTCTCCAGGAAAGAATATCGAGTGGATAGCCATTCCCTTCTCCAGGGGAATCTTCCTGACCCAGGGATAGAACTTGGGTCTCCTGCATTGCAGGTGGATTCTTTACCATCTGAGCCACCAGTCTGTGTGGTAGAGATGATTAAATGTCCCCCCCAATGTCCAAGATCCCTTCTTCCCCCTTCTTTTCCTTTGGTAACAGAATCTCTAAATTTTAACCAGGCATGCTTGATCAGCTAAATACTGTCTTTCTAAGCCTCCTTTGCAGTTAGTTGGTTTTAAATTATGGCCAAAGGAGAATGATTAGAAGTGATCTTTCCTTCTTTGAGAATCTGTTCTTAAAAGGAAAGGACCACCACCCTTTCCCCTTCCTGTTGCCTGGAATACAGACATGGTGTGAACCACCTTGGAAAATATGGTTGAAACAACCCCCAAGGATGGTGGAGTTGAAAGATGTAAGAAGCTTGGATTCCAAGTTGACTTCCCAGAACAGAACCACCTCACCAGTTTTGGACTACCCACCTTGGGCCTGATACTCAAAAGAGAAGCAAATTCCCATCTTGTTTAAGCCACAGATATGTTGATCTATATTATAGGAGCAGAATTGGAATCCTAGCTCAAAATAATTTAATTTCTGTGAAAAAAAATAGTAAAGCCCTTGCATATATGTAAATATGGAGCTTAGAGAAAGATATGAAAAGATGCATACCAACCTTTTACCTTGGTAACATAGAAAGTGGTTTGGAATAGTTAGGGATAATGCACTTTGTCTCTATGGAAGGACACAAAATTCTTTCAACTGTGTTCTAGAGAAGCTTTCAGGTTGCAAGGAGACTCCAGTGAAGTGAAAGGAACTTTAATATAAGGATTACAGAAAGGTCCAATAGAATCTAAAACCAGGAACTCAAGTACAGCTGCGCTCATGGGAATTGGAAAGTAGTCAGGAACCACGTCTGGTCTCCGCTTCTCTCTGTGGTCTTCTCCATCCTCCTCCCTTCTGCACACATGCTTGTCCATTGTCCAAAAATAGTTCCACTTTGGCAATGTCTTCATCAGTGGTCCTTGGTCCACCAGCATCAGAATTTCTTGAAGCTTGTTAGAAATACCAATCCTTGTGCCCCAATCCAGACCTAGCCAATTGCAAGCTCTGCAGTCTGTATTTTAACAAGCTCTTTGGGTGATTGTCAGGCACATTAAAATTAGAGAACCACTGGTCTAGATAACGTTTCACCTCTAAGCCCTAAACTCAGTGGGCAATAGATGTTGCTTGATGTAAAAAAGAGAGACTCTTAATAGGCTCAGTTTATCTTTTTTTTTTTAAACCATGTCACACAAATGATAGGTCACTGGCTGGTTGATGGATTGTGTCAGGCATCTGTCCTTACTCCAATCAGTCTTTGAGAGGGGTCAGGCTTACAATGTAATGCTTATTGTGTTACTGTACATTTGAAAAGTACAATTTTTTTTGCCATTATAGATGTTACTAATAATGAATATCTTCAGACATACACACATGTGTATCTTCACACAGACATGCACGTTCACAGGATAAAAAATAATGCATAATTTTATGGCTGTGTATTATTTTCTACCCCCATTAGAAATATGACATTATACCAGAGAGCTAGCATCAAATATTATAATTAACTTATTTTTGCTTCTTAGTTAACTGTGTCATTTTAAAAATGAAACAAGAATATGTTGTTTTATTAATAAAAGGGAGGGGGGATTCACAGTGAGTCAGAGGAGAGGTTCATTTCAGAGAGGCACTGCCTGTGTTGTGAGAAGCAAATCTGTGAAAAGCACATAGCTGAAGGAAGGAGAAAGGGTTCATGGAGTGATGTTGAGCAGGGGTCTTGGAAAGAATGCAAGACAGGAGATAAGATGGTTGGATGGCATTACTGACTCAATGGACATAAATCTGAGCAATCTCTGGGAGATGGTGAAGGACAGGGAAGCCTGGCGTGCTACAGTACATGGGTCACAAACAGTCCAACACAACTGAGCAACTGAACAACAAAAAAGCATATAAATAAATGTAATGGCTTTTTAATCTTAATTTTGTTTACTTGTCAAGACTTAAAAATGAAAAAAATTAGGCATTTGAATATCTGGGTTTAGTGATACTTTTTTTCTAATTGCATTTTGAGTTGAGAAAGTTACTAGTCCTTCAAAGAGCTAATGAATACTCCATTCTCATTTCTCTTTTGGTTTGTTTAATATGATTATTAAATTTAACACTTCAATTGATCTGGAGTATCTTTTTGCAGTGTGTTGTAAGATATGGGTCCGACTTAATTTCATCCCTCAATTACTGATTATTCTAGCACTATTCATTAAAGAATAGGCCAAAGCCTTTGACTGTGTGGATCACAAGAAATTGTGGAAAATTCTGAAAGAGATGGGAATGCCAGACCACCTGACCTGCCTCTTGAGAAATCTGTATGCAGGTCAGGAAGCAACAGTTAGAACTGGACATGGAACAACAGACTGGTTCCAAATAGGAAAAGGAGTACGTCAAGGCTGTATATTGTCACCCTGCTGATTTAACTTATATTCAGAGTATATCATGAGAAACCCTGGGCTGGGGGAAGCACAAGCTGGAATCAAGATTGCTGGGAGAACTATCAATAACCCCAGACATGCAGATGACACCACCCTTATGGCAGAAAGTGAAGAAGAACTAAAGAGCCTCTTGATGAAAGTGAAAGAAGAGAGTGAAAACATTGGCTTAAAGCTCAACATTCATAAAACTAAGATCATGGCATTCAGTCCCATCACTTCATGGCAAATAAATGGAGAAGCAGTGGAAACAGTGTCACACTTTATTTTGGGGGGCTCCAAAATGACTGCAGATGGTGACTGCAGCCATGAAATTAAAAGACGCTTACTCCTTGGGAGAAAAGATATGACCAACCTTGACAGCGTATTAAAACACAGAGACGTTATTTTGCCAACAAAGGTCTGTCTAATCAAGGCTATGGTTTTTCCAGTAGTCATGTATGGATGTGAGAGTTGGACTAGAAAGAAAGCTGAACACCAAAGAATTGACGCTTTTGAACTATGGTGTTGGAGAAGACTCTTGAGAGTCCCTGGACTGCAAGGAGATCCAACCAGTCAGTCCTAAAGGAAATCAGTCCTGAATATTCACTGGAAGGACTGATGTTGAAGCTGAAACTCCAATACTTTGGCCACCTGATGTGAAGAGCTGACTCATTTGAAAAAACCTGGATGCTGGGAAAGATTGAAGATGGGAGGAGAAGGGGACGACAGAAGATGAGGTGGTTGGATGGCATCACTGACTCAATGGATATGAATTTGAGTAAACTCTGGGAGCTGGTGATCGACAGGGAGGCCTGGTGTGCTGCAGTCCATGGGGTCGCAAAGAGTCGGACATGACTGAGTGACTGAACTGAACTGAATTAATTCATTAAAGAAAGAGTCCTCACCCAGGAATTTTAAAAAGCTTACAGTATCATATAATGTCTTTATGTTTAGCTGAGTCTATTTCCAGACTCTCATCTTTGTTCACTGCTGTATGTTGATTTTCTTTTTCTTTTCTTTTTGCCAGTAATGTATTATATTCCTTCTTGCTTTTGTTAGATAACCTTCCTACTTATAAAAGTAATTATCCAGGGGACTCAAGACAGAATCCTATTATAAAATTTTGGATATTTGGGGTGAATATTTAATATATAACAAATCTATATAATATTAATAATATGTACATTTAGCAGATAAAATCACTAATTTTTATTAGTATAAAATAGTACATATCCTTTGTAAAGTTTTTATTAAAATTTTATTGAGATATAATTTGGATGTCATACAGTTGACCTGTTTAATGGCTTTTAGCTCCACAATCAGTTTTAGAACATTTTTATTATCCCCCAAAGAAACCTCATATCCCTTAGCTGTCGCTTCCCACCCTGCCCTCCATTTCCCCCAACCTGGGCAAGACCAATCTACTTTCTGTCATATTCTGAACTTTCCATATAAATGGAATCATATAATATGTGACTGGCTTTCAGAGATCATTTGTATTGCAACACATGTCAATATTTCATTTATTTTTATTGACTAACAGTAATCTACTATAAAGGATATAATACATTTTATTTATTTACTCATCAGTTGATGGACATTTGGTTTTTTTCTACTTTTTGGCTATTATATTTTTAAAAATTGATTATTATTGAAGTCCTGTTGATTTTTAAGCTTGTGCTAAATTCTGCTGTGCAGCAAAGTGAATCAGTTGTATGTATACATATGTGTGTGCTGTGTTAAGTTGCTTCAGTTGTGTCTGACTCTGTGTGACGCTATGGATTATAGCCCACCATGCTTCTCTATCCATGGGATTCTCCAGGCAAGAATACTGGAGTGGTGTGGCATGCGCTTCTCTAGGGGATCTTCCCCACCCAGGGATTGAAGTTGAATCTCTTACATCCTTACATCTCGTGCATTGACAGGTGGGTTTTTTACCACTATGCCATCTGGGAAGCCCTATATATATCCACTCTTGTTTAGATTCTATTCCATATAGGTCATCATGGAGTACTGAGTAGCACAGTTCCCTGTGCTATACAGTAGGTTCTTATTAGTTATTTATTTTATATTAGGAATATGTATATGTCAATCCCAGTCTCCCAATTTATCCCTTTCCTACTTCCCTCCTTGGTAACTATAAGCTTGTTTTCTATATCCATGACAATTGTTTTCATTGTCATTGAAATGAAATAAGATTCATTGTTTCATAAATAGGTTCATTGCAATTCGTTTTGTAAATAAGTCCATTTGCACCATTTTTTTTTTTTAGTTTCCACATATTAGCAGTATCACATGATATTTGTGTTTCTCTGTGTGACTTCCTTCTGGGGAATTATAAACAATGCTGCCTGAACACGTGTGGATTTTTTTTGTGCGGACATTCGCCTTCATTTGTCTTGAGAAGACACCCAAGAGTAGAGTTGCTGGTTCATATTGTAAAGTTTTTATAATATAGAATTGCATGAAGTGAAAGTCATCTGATACCCTTCCAACCTCCTCCACCCTCCAAATGAACCAAGTACTTTAACATTTGGTATCATATCTTTTTTTCTAAGTGTATGTACCCCCTTTTCTTCCTTGTTTTAATATTCTTCTTTTACTTTCTTTTTAAAATTTTACTTTATCCTTTCCTTTTCCTCCCTGCTCCCTCTCTTTAACAAGAATGGGAAAGGACTCAATAGAGGAATAACCAGGGGCAAAGCCCTCCATGCAGGCTGTCCATTATTGAGAATGTGAGCCTCACTCTCCCCCTACTCAACAGTTCCTCTCTGTACCTCCATAGGAAATAACCATTTCTCAGAGTGAAATCATTGCATGTAGCAGAAGAGACACTCATGGACAACTCTTAATCTTCATCACCACCCTCTGTCCTGTCCCTGCTAGTGTCAGGTTAAGGTGGGGAGTGGGGCTTGCAAAGCACAGTTGATATTTATCAAGAAAAACAAAACCATTGCATATTCATTGTATTGCAGTAATAAGACCCTTTACAGTTATCTGTAATCTCTCACCAATCCTAATAGATTTTAGTTGACTCTTGGGTTTTCTAAGAATACAATTATATCTCTGACAAACAGCTTCTATTTTTCTTTTCCTATATTTTCCCTCACTCTGCTTGTTACACCAGAACGATGGTTCTCTATTCCATCATACTTGTAACAAAAATTATGCAACAACATCTTTACTAATCTGAAATTAGTAAACATCTGAATTCATGGGTACTAATCTCATGATTTCTAAACATCAATATATGTCATAATGTAAAGGAGAAAGAAAGGATAATTAGTTTATAATAAGATAGTAGTATTTCAATACGTAAAAGTTTGGCACACAAATACACCAACAGTCATAACAAAGTTGCAGATGCCTCTATCTATGAACCTTATTACTGGGAATGTGACAATTGCACATTTGTATAAACACAGACATGGCATATTCAGATACCTATAGTGGTGACAGGAAACAGCAACCCACTCCAGTATTCATGCCTGGAAAATCCCATGGACCAAGGAGCCTGGTGGGCTACAATCCATGGGGTCGCAAAGAGTTGGACACTACTGAGCGACTTCTCTGTGTGTTCTGTATAGTGGTGACAAGGTTTTTCTAAATAGTCAACAACTCAGAAAAACTTGAAAAAAAAAAAAAACCAAAGTATAATACTCCATCAAATTATGTTATAGTTTTATTCCTGGAAAATTTTCATTACATGTTGTTGTTGTTTAGGCACTAAGTCGTGTCCAACTCTTTGCAACCCCATGGACTGTAGCCCACCAGGCTCCTCTGTCTGTGGGATTTCCCAGGCAAGAATACTGCAGTAGGCTGCCATTTCCTTCTCCAAGGGATCTTCCCAACTCAAGGATCGAACCTGCATCTCCTGCATTGGCAGGCAGATTCTTTACCATTGAGCCACCAGAGAAGCTCCTCATTATATGTTAAGTCCTTGAAAAAAATGCCTTGTGTTTATATATACAGATGTATGAAACAAAGTAGCAGGACATGAGAAAGTTGTGTGGAATGTGGAGCAGTTTTTTGATCTGTAGAACTGTTCTTGTATTGCAAATATCTAGTATCTGGGGTTCCTACCCAATGTTTACATTATCATACCCCCCCCACCCCGATCATTATGTTAACCAAATATGCTTCCTCATTCTTCCCTCACATTTCCTAGGATGTATATGTATATGGTTCTCCTAGGATGAGTCCCAGTGATGCCTTTAGAAAGATCCTCCAATGCAATGGCACTTGTAATTGAAATATTTTCTTCGTCAGATGAATAATCTTTATCCGGTCAAGGAAGTTTGCTATTACTAGTTTCTACTTGTGTTTTTGTATCTGGAATGTGAGTTTTAACTCGTATTAAATATTTATTTAGTGCTTATTGAGGTGCTCTTGGAGTTATACTCCCTTATGAATAGAATGATTTATATTAACAACTTTTCTATTATCTGTCTCACAGTTTTAATATAAATTACAATATGTTAAAATAGCTGGAAAATTAAAACTTCTTGGTTTCATTTGCTTTTATATTTTTCTTTAAAATATTTGCCTACATACTTTGTTTTTCAATCAACTTTTGGAGGAATAATTTGCATACAATGAAATCCATTTATTTAAAGTACACAGTTTAATGGATTTTGACAAATTTATATACCCATGAAATCACCACCATAGTTGAGATATAAAATATTGCCATCATTTTTCTTATGTCCTCCTATCATCAGTTTCCTTCTACCTTTAACCCCAGGCATCTACGGATTGCTTTCTGTCGATATAGATTAACTTGATTTCTTAGAGTTTCACATAAACGGAGTCATACAGTATGTACCCCTATGTCTGACCTCTTTCATTCAGCATGTTTCTGAGGTTCATTCATGCTTTGTGTATATCCTTTTATAGTTTTGTGTATCTCCTTTTAAAAAGGAATAGTTTATTCCTTCTTACTGATGATTAATATTCTATAATTTTATCTGATTAACATTTGGATTGTCTCCAGCTTGAGCTATTATAAATAAAGCTGCTATAAACATTCATGTGAAGGTTTCCCCGGCGGCTCAGCAGTAAAAATCTGCCTGCAATGCAGGAGACTTAGGTTTGATCCCTGGGTCAGGAAGAACCCCTGGACTAGGAATGGCAATCCACTTTAGTATTCTTGTCTGGGAAATCCCATGGACAGAGGAGCCTGGAGGGCTACAGTCCGTGAGGTCACAAAGAGGCAGACACAACTGAGCACACACGCACGCATTCGTGTACAAATCTGCATGTGAACGTGGGTTTTCCTTTATCTGTGGCTGGAATGACTGGCTCCTGTGGTGTTTAACTTTATAAGAAGCTGCCAAACTGCTTTCAAAATGGTTTGAAATGCTATATTCCCATCAGTAATATTGATTAATGGAGAAAGAAATGGAAATCCACTCCAGTATTCTTGCCTGAAAATTTTCATGGACAGAGGAGCCTGGTGGGTTATAGTCCATGGAGTAGCAAAGAGTCGGCTGCTACTAAGCACACAGCACACACACGCACAATATTGATTAGAGCCTAATTCTTGCTTTCAAGCAGGTCTCCATGCCCAGGATGGAGTCTACTCTACCCTTTCCCAATCCTTGACATTCTGTGGATAAGCGGATGCCTAAATTTGAGGGAGGAAAGAAGAGGGAAGGGCGGGGAAGGTGTGGGGTCACAGTGTGGCTATGCTGAGTTGCACAGTAGCCCCATTGGTGGGCACTGCCTGGGCATCTATCTTCTCAGACAATGTGGCAGTGACTCCAGATTCTCACCTTGGGACTTGATTCAGCAAGTGCTGGACAAAGATAAATACTACAGGGGAAGAGGAAGTCAATAGAAAGGGCCCACTGTCATGTACGTGAATGACCCTTTGTGCTTGTTTTTTATAGAATGGGAATCCTCAGCCTCTTTCTTTTTTTCGCTGTCAGAGAAATGTGCTTGCTTAATTGCATCCCCTCCCCCAGCCCTTCACCATATTCCCAGCCAAAGAGGAACCAAAAGTTCTGCTGTCGAAAGGGGAAGACAAGGTAAAGTGACTGTCCCCAGACAGTAAAAACTCACATAAAGCTAATTCTCAGTGTACACAGCCCCAAGCAGCTTCAGTCACTAGGCCTGCAGGACATAGGTCTTCCAGTCGTTAGACAAATAGGCCGTGGTGGTTGTGTACCATTATTTCATCCGAGTTTTTCTGGCATTTTGGGCAGCTGCAGGCTGTGTCTTGCTAAGTCATCTCAGTGTTACTGAGATGTTAAGTGGGCACGGAATGCACTGATGGACACCCAATCAGAAGGACTTGTCCAACTGCAGCAGCAGCTTAGCTGTCACTCCGGCGCAGATGGCCTCAGCTGCAGAGAGTTGCCTTGTCCCAGGGCGTGCCTTCCCAGGCTGGCCCGCTGATAGTGGGGGTGCAGAGGCTGCTGAAGCCCAGGTCTTTGGGACCAGCAAGGCATGGGGCAATTCTGATGGTCTGGTTAACTCTGGAGCTCCAGTTAACTGAGTTAACTGGTTGGCTGAGGCTATCCAAAATCTTTTTTTTTTTTTCTTTAATACTTTATTTATTGACTGGCCTGGGTCTTTGTTGCTACATGTGGGCTTTCTCTAGTTGTGGTGTGTGGGCTTCTTATTGTGATGGCTTCTCTTGTTGCAGAGCAGGGGCTTCAAGGTGCTTGGGCTTCCGTAGTTGCAGCATGCGGGCTCAGTAGCTGCAGCTCTGGGGCTCAGTAGTTGTGGGACATTGGCTTAGTTACCCTGCGGCAGGTGGAATCTTCCCAGAGAAGGGATCAAATCTCTGTCCCCTGCACTGGGAGGTGGATTCTTAACCACTGGACCATGAGGGAAGTCCAAGGCTGTCCAAGATCTTGACTTCTTCTGTCCACTCTTGCTCCTGCCTTCCTTCCTTTCCACAGATGTTACTTCCAAGAGCACTTCCTAGTAAGCATTTGGCACCCTAAAGTCTGTCTCAGAGTCTGCTTCCTGAGAACACACCTGGAGCAATGATTTAGTAAAAAGTACAATGGCAACCCACTCCAGTACTCTTGCTTAGAGAATCCAACGGATGGAGGAGCCTGGTAGGCTGCAGTCCATGGGGTCGCTGAGAGTCGGACACGACTGAGCGACTTCACTTTCAGGCATTGGAGAAGGCAATGGCAACCCACTCCAGTGTTCTTGCCTGGAGAGTCCCAGGGACGGTGGAGCCTGTTGGGCTGCCATCTATGGGGTCACACAGAGTTGGACATGACTGAAGCGACTTAGCAGCAGCAGTAGCAGCAAGCTGTGAATTTGTATGAACCTATTTGTGCAATGAATGAATATATACTTCAGTTCAGTTCAGTTCAGTCGCTCAGTTGTGTCTGACTCTTTGTGACCCCATGCATCACAGCACACCTGGCCTCCCTGTTCATCACCAACTGCTGGAGTCTACCCAAACCCATGTCCATTGAGTCGGTGAATATATACTTACAAATGCACAAAAAAATTTGTGGAATCATACTGAAAATACTGTTAACAATACCTACCTCCACAGACAAGTGCTAGGATCTTTGGGGAGTGGAGAGGTTTTACTTTATACTCTTTACTATAAGCATGAATTTCTTTTTCTTATATAATTTAAAAAAATCTTTAATTTTAAAGAGACATTGGATTGCAATATTCAGAGTTGTCACAGCTACCATTTGGGGAACACCTTCACTCCCTATACATTAGGATGCATTCTCTAATCCTCTCAGCAATGTGGGGAGGTGAGTTTCATTATCATGCCATTTTACAGAGGAGGAAGCTGAACTTCAAAGGTGCCAAATGACTGGTCCAGGAGCATCTGTCACCCAGCAGTGGAGACAGAATAGAATCAGGCTCACCTATCAAAGTTCAGGCACTTTCTGAGCTCAATCAGGGTGCGTGTCCTTCTGCCAGTTCAAATGGTAACCTCTCTTCTACGGGGACAGTGTGGTGTGATGGAAAGAACAACGAACTGGCAGTTGAGTCAAGCTTCTGGTCCTGTCACTATCATTAGTGACCTCTGAGGCATTTACTGTCTCGGTGCTGCACTTATCTATAAAAACTCAAAAGGCAGTTTGGTGTAGAGAAGAGATCTAAGGGCCACTGGGTTTGACAGAGCTGAGTCCTGCTAGTTACTGTGTGATTTTTAACAAGTTATTTAACCTTTCTGAGCCTCAGTTTTCGATTCTCTAAAGCAGAGAAAATGGTCTGCAAGTCTCAGGGTTGTTATGAGAGTTAAACAAGGTAAGGTAACAGCACTTAATATATTGCAGACACTCAAGAAAAAATTTTCTCCTCCTTGGAATGTAACCTTTGGTCCTTACAGTAAAGAAAAAAAATTGTCCATAGATTTAGCATAAACAGCAACACTTAGTTTGGCAAAGAAAATATATTTAATGTATGTGAGAGAACTGGTTTGGGATTCTTTTGTAGATTAGCCGAACAAAGGAACCATTTTTCTCCTGACCATTGTTTAACCATCATAAGCTCCAGGAGTGAAACATCTCTGAGGGGGATGGGCTACCTTGGATGGGAACAAGAAGGGCAAGAGATTCCACTCAGAAAGTGTGAAGGGAGAAAAATCAATCCCTAGATTTGGGGAGAGTGGTGCTGTCATGGATTCAATGGTGCCCCTGAAAGGTATGCCCACGTCATGGCCCCTGAAACCTGTGAGTGTGACCTACTTGGGCAAAAAGGTGTATGCAGATGTGATGTCAAGGTGAGATCATCCTGAATTACCCAGTGGACCCTAAATCCAATCTCAAGTGTCCTCACGAGAGATGTGGAAGAGAGACAAAGGGACAAAAATCCATGTGAAGATGGAGATGGAGATCTGGGTTACGCAGCCTACATGCAACTCCTGGAACCACCAGGAGACGGAAGAGGCAGGATTGTCCTCCAGCCCTTCAAGGGGTCTCGACTCTGAGAACACCTGGACTTCAGACCCTGCTCAAACCTTGATTTTGAACTTTTGATCTCCTGAACTGTAAGGATGAATTTCTGTTGTTTTAAGCTCCTCAGATTGGGGTAATTTATCACAGCAGCCACAGGAAACAAATCCAAATGCAAAATAAGCTTTTAGTGCCAAATCTGGGAAAAGAATCAAGGTTAAAAGACATCCCCAAAAGGACCTATTTGACTAAATATTTAGGGTTAAGGAGTAAGAATCAGATGTCATCTAGATGACATGTTGACCCTCTGAAACTAAGTCAGATGAAGAAGGAAGTAGACTGGTGGAACCGCAAGGAGTTAAGGGCAGAAAACAGAAGAGGCCGTGTTTCATGAAGTGAGAGTCACATCATTTCAGATCCTGACCCAATAATGGCAGAATGGATTCTCCAAACACTGGGAAATCCGATAAGGGCATATAGAGATGTGACCATGTTCCTGCTAGGATAAAAAATATATATGTATCATAGGAGATGTTCAAGAAGCACGAAGGGTTTCCTTTCAAGGAGCCAATGAGTAGTGTCACGTGCTTTCCTCAAAGTCAAAGGTGTGAGAGGAGCAACCGACTGATCTCTAGAGAAAGATCTCATGGAGAAATGCATCAAAGAGAAAGGGTGTGAAAACAACCTAAATGTCCAACGCCAGAGGGCTAGGTAAGGGACGGCATGGCCACACAATGGGACACAATGCAGTCACTAAAGACAAGGCTTCTGATCAATAGTCACTCAAATGAAAGATGTTCAAGGCATATTAAGTGCAGAGAGCAAGCGATAAAACAGTAGGTACAATATATCCTCTTCTCATGTGAAGATAACAGTACCTGCCTTGTGGGGGTGCTATAAGAATTTAATTAATATATGTAATGGGCTGAGGAGTACCTGGAACTTGTAGACGCCATACATCATGACAACTATTATACTAGCATCATTTCTTTCTAGTATTCAGGTCCATAATTCTGACCTCTGGGGGTGTTTTGGAATTTAGAGTTTTTCAGATTTTACAAAGGTGCTCAATTATAGAACACATTCAGTCTGTTTGAGGCAGCAACCAGACCCGTTAATCTTTCTGCAGTGAAGCATGACTCTTCATACTAATTGGGATAAGTAAAGACTGTAAACAGCACTACTTCCGTTTGGATTAGGCTGCACAGCCAGATTTGCCGCAAACGTAAAGAACAAAAGCAAAAAGGTTTTACCTTCTGAATCATAGATGAGGGGTTGTAAGCCTGTGTTCCACATGGGCATCAGGAAAACAAATGCTGTTGCTGGTTGATGGCATTACAGACCGTTTTTATTTTCACTTTTGACTTAGTCATGTTTTAAATTTTTCTGAAATTAAAATTTATTATGTTGCTATAGTTTCCTAAATTTTAATCTATTTTGATAAACATAACACAGGAGGAATAATGCATGGACCTCAAAAGGATCTTAGTCAATACCAGGCTCACAATTCTCATTTTTGCCCTTAAGAAAATATTTTTCTGGTGAAAGTGGAACACTTAAGTAGATGGAATGGAGTTTTCAAATCCTTTTCTTGGGCCTTTAAGCCAATCCCAGCCAACAGTCAATATCCTGGAAGATCAAGCCCCCAGGAATCTTAATTTAACCAGGGCTTACCAAATGTCTGCTGCTAAGTATGTACTTGTTTTATATTAAAAGGTAAAACAACAACAGCAACAGACTGGAAGAGAATCGTGAGAATGTGGGAGGGAAGAGGGAAGTCTGTGTGGACAGTGTCAAAGGAATAAAGGAAAAAGGAGCTGGTGAGGCAGAGTTCTCTTCCCTGCCTTCTGAGGAAGGGATAGGAGGGGTTTCAGTGGAGCAAGGAAGCAGGCAGAGGGACAGTGAGTGAGAAGCAGAGAAGAGTGAACTGTGTCAAGAGCCAGGAAGGAGGTGTAGGTAGTTGAGCAAAGCTGTGGTCCAGCGAAGCGGGGTGAGGTTGCTGCTGGAGGCTGACTTTGCAGCTGAGGAGACGACAGGGCCCCAAGGGGAAGTGTCCATGTTAGAAGGTCTGCGGAGGCCCTGCTGGGTCCTACAGACAGTAGAACTGGGGCCCTTTCCTGCCCAGCTACTTGGGCGCTTGAACAATTTGAGGACGGAAATTACAAAATCAGGAGGAAATTTCAATGAGTGTATGTAGAATTTTCTAGTGGCTGAGAATTTCTTAGAGTGAAAAACTAGGAATGTGAAAAATATATGTATAAGATTTTAAATAATATGCTGTATTTCTATATAATATATATTATAAGATTGGATTGCTGATTGTAGAGGGACTTTTGCCAGAAGGATGGGCAGCCTTGAAAAATGAAGTGACCCTAAGCCAATGGAAATCCCAGAAGGAGAGGGATGCAAAGCACCTGCAGAAAATCTAAACAGAAATGGAGCTTTTGATTAGGCAAGTCATGGCACAAACGTCAAAGACACTGAAAGTTATCAATCAAGAAAGTCAAATATGACTAAACTGTGAAGGGGAAGAGAGAGGGAGACAGACATGTTTAAATAATAATGGGAAAGAACCGAAATTCCCTGGCAATTCAGTACACTTTCACTACCAAGGGTTAGGGTTCAATCCCTGGTCAGGGAACTAAGATCCTGAAAGTCATGCAGCATGGTCAAAAGAAAAAAGGACAGCCTGTCTGAGAGGAAGAATCTGAAGATGGAGGAGACACAAAGACCCACAATCATCTTGTTTGATGATGTTGATGATGGCTTATCCCAATGTTTTATCCCTGACTATGTATCAGAAAATTTGTTATGTTTTTAAAGTAATTTTAGAAATCTTTCCATGATGGAGATTTTCACAATCACAGACCTAACAAATGTTAACATTTTGCCAATCTTGTTTCCTCTAATAAATAAATAAACAGGACCAAGGGATTGGAAAGTTCATATAAAACTATATTTCTGGGCCATAAAATACATTTTAACAAATTTAAAAAAATAGAAATCATATAGAAGTATGCCCTCAGTCCACAGTGGATTTAAGCTAGAAATCAGTACAGAGAGACAGGAAAATTTGGATTGGAAAAAATTGGATTGGAAAATTCCAATATATTTGGAGATTAAATAATGTACTTCTAAGTAATGCCTGGGTTAAAAAAGAAATGTCAAGAGAAATTTTAAAAACATGCTGAACTAAATGAAAATAAAAATACATCTTACCAAAATTTGTGAATTGTAGCAAAAAGAGGGCTTAAAGGCAAATTATAGCATTATATGTATATATTAGAAAAGAAGCAAGATATTCCACCTTATAAAATTAGAGGAAGTAAAGAAATGTTAGCCTAAAGCAACCAGAAAGAAAGAAAAAATGTAAAAGCAAACATTAATGCCCTTGAAGACAGAAAAGCAATAGAGAAAAATTAATGGAAAAAAAAATCCTGTCTTTTGAAAAAAATCAATAAAAATGATAAACCTCTTGCCAGGTCAAGTTTTAAAAAAAAAGCTAGAGAAGACACAAAAAATGAATATCAGAAATGGAAAAGGAGTCATCTCTACTAGACATTGAAAGAATAAAAGGATATTATTAAAAAAGAACAAACTTGGTACCCACAAATTTGCTACCTTAGATGAAATAGACAAATGCATTGAAAGACAGAAACTACAAAAATTCATACAAGGAGAAGTAGCTAATATAAACAGACCTATAGCTATTAAAGAAATTGGATCGATAACTAGTAACCTTCTAAAACAGAAAACACCAGACCCATGTGGGTTCTCTGGCGAACTCTGCCAAACATTTAAAAAATAAATGATACCCATTCTATATAATCTCCTCCAGAAAATAGAAGTAGAGGGGACACATCTTAACTCATTGTAAGATTCCAGCATAACCCTAATGCCAAAGCCAGATAAATATAAGAAAACTATGAACCAATATCTCTTATTAATGTAGATGTAAAAGTCCTCAACAAGATATTAGCAAATCAAACTCAACAATGTATACAAAATTATACATCACAACACAGTGGGATTTATTCCAAGCATACCAGCCTGGCTCAACATTAAAAAAATCAATTAATGTAACACATCACATCAACAGGCTAAAAAGAAAAAAACGTATGACTATGTCAGTAGGTGAAGGAACAGCATTTGACAAAATCTAATTCTCATTCATTATAAAAACCCTCAGAAAACTAAGACCAGAAGAGAACTTTCTCAAGTTAATAAAGAACATCTACAAAAATTTACAGCATTTTCTCTTTTTTTGGCCCTGCTATGTGGCTTGCAGGATCTCAGTACCCAGACCAGGGATTGAATCTGGGACCACAGAAGTTAGAGTGCAGAGTTCTAACCACTGAATTGCCAGGGAATTCTCAAGCTAGCATCACTCTAATGATGAGAAAATAGATGTTTTTCCCCTATGACTAGGAACAAAGCAAAGATGTTCCCTCTTACCACTCTTATTAAATATTTTACTGGAACTCCTAGATAATACAAAAAGATAATAAAAGGAAGTAAAAGGTATACAGATTGGTAAGGAAGAAATAAAACTGCTTTTGCTCACAGATGACATGCTTGTCTATGTAGAAAGTCCCAAAGAATTGACACAAAAACTCCTAGAACTAATAAGCTATAATAATAGCAAGATTCCAAGATAAAAGGTCCATTGCTTTCCTATATATAGCAATGAACAATTGGAATTTGAAATGAAAAACACAGTATCATTTACCTTAGCACTGAAAGAAAGAGAAATTCTTAGATGTAAACCTAACAAAAATATACATAATCTACATGAGGAAAACTACAAAACTTGATGAAAGAAATCAAGTGAAAGTGAGTCTCTCAGTCGTGTCCGACTCTTTGTGACTCCATGGACTGTAGCCCACCAGACTCCTCTGTCCATAGAATTCTTCAGGCAAGAATACTGGAATGGGTTGCCATGCCCTCCTCCAGGAGATCTTCCCAACCCAGGGATTGAACACAGGTCTCCCACATGCAGGTGGATTCTTTACTGTCTGAGCCACCTGGGAAGCCCAAGAGTATCTGGAATGGGTAGCCTATCCCTTCTCCAGGGGATTTTCCTGATCCAGGGATAGAACTGGGGTATCCTGCATTGCAGGCAGATTCTTTACCAGTTGAGCTACCAGGAAAGAAATCAAAGAAGAGCTTAAAAAATGGAGAAATGTTTCATGTTCATGAATAGGAAGACTCAATACTGTTAAGATATCAATTCTTCCTAAACTGATTTATAGATTCAATTTAATCCCAGTCAAAATCCCAGCAAGTCTGTGTGTGTGTGTGTGTGTGTGTGTGTGGATAGCAACAGATTTATTTTAAAGTTTATGTAGAAAAGCACAAGACTGAGAATAGGCAGTTCAGTGCTGAAAAAAGACCAAAGTTGGAGAACTGACAAGACTTACTTTAATGTTACAAGAATCAAGATGAGGTGGTATTGACAAAAGAATAGACAAATAGATCAATAGAACAGAGTTGATAGTCCAAACATAGACTGACACAAATATAGTCAATTGATCTTTGACAAAGGGGAACAGGCAATTCAACGGAGAAAGGACAGTCTTTTCAACAAATTGTGATGGAAAATTGGACCTTCATACGCAAGAAAATGAATTTAGACACAGATCTAACACATTTCACAGAAATTAACTCAAAATGAATCACAGACATAGCTGTAAACCAAAAAAACTAAAATTTCTAGGCAATAATATAGGGGAGAATCTAGGTCCCCACAGGATTAGCTATTACTTTTTCAATACAACACTAAAAGCATAAAACACAAAAGAAAAAATTGATTAAACAGTCTTTATTAAAATAAAAAAATTTACAAAAGACATTTCAGAGAATAGAAAGACAAGGTACAGGTTGAGAGGAAATGTTTTCAAACACGTATCTGATAAAAGACTTGTATACAAAATATAAAATACAAAAACAACTCTTAAAACTCAACAATAAGAAAACAACCTGATTGAAAAAATGGGCAAAAGATCTGAACAGACACTCCACACAGATGACAAACATATGAAGTGATACTGAACATCATACCTATATCATTCAGTTCAGTTCAGTCACTTAGTCGTGTCCGACTGTCTGCGACCCCATGAATCGCAGCACGCCAGGCCTCCCTGTCCATCACCAACTCCCGGAGATCACTCAGACTCACGTCCACTGAGTCGGTGATGCCATCCAGCCATCTCGTCCTCTGTTGTTCCCTTCTCCTCCTGCCCCCAATCCCTCCCAGCATCAGAGTCTTTTCCAATGAGTCAACTCTTCACATGAGGTGGCCAAAGTACTGGAGTTTCAGCTTTAGCATCATTCCTTCCAAAGAAATCCCAGGGCTGATCTCCTTCAGAATGGACTGGTCGGATCTCCTTGCAGTCCAAGGGACTCTCAAGAGTCTTCTCCAACACCACAGTTCAAAAGCATCAATTCTTGGGCGCTCAGCTTTCTTCACAGTCCGACTCTCACATCCATACATAGCCACTGGAAAAACCATAGCCTTGACTAGATGGACCTTTGTTGGCAAAGTAGTGTCTCTGCTTTTCAATATGCTATCTAAGTTGGTCATAACTTTTCTTCCAAGGAGTAAGCGTCTTTTAGTTTCATGGCTGCAGTCACCATCTGCAGTGATTTTGGAGCGCTCCCCCCGCAAAAAAAAAAGAGTCTGATACTGTTTCCACTGTTTCCCCATCTATTTCCCATGAAGTGATAGGACCAGATGCCATGATCTTCAACCTATATCATTAGAGAGCTGTAAATTAAAACAACAATGAAATTACAAAACTGTGAGAATAGCTAGAATTCAAAGCACTGACAATACTAAATATCAGAGAGGATGCAGGGCAACAGGAACTCTCATTCACTGCTGATAGGAATGCAAACTGGTACGTAGGAGACAGTTGGGCAGTTTCTCACAAAGCCGAATATAATCTTGCCATACAGTTGTGCTCTTAGGTATTAATATTTCCCCAAATGAATTGAGCTTATGTCCAGATAAAAACCTACACACAAACATTTATAGTAGTTTAAATCATAATTGCTAAAGACTGGAAGCAACCAAGACGTCCTTTAATATGTGAATGGATAAACTGTGATATATCCGTATAATACAATATAATATTACTTAGTGATAAAAAGAAATAGTTCTCAACCACAAAGAGACGTGATGGAAAGTTAAATGCGTATTATTGTTAAAGAAGCTGAAAGGGCTATGTACTGCATGACATTTGGAAAAAGGCAACTATAGAGACTGTAAAAAGGCAAGTGATTAGCATGAGTTCAGAGGCATTGGGAGTGGGATGAATAAATGGAGCACAGTAAATTTCTAGTATGGTAACTATGTGATATTGTAATGGTGGACACATGGCCCTATGCATTTACCAAAACTCACAGATGTGCAACAGAGAACCTTAATGCAAGCTCTGTACTTCAGTTAATAGTAGCACTATCAATACTGGTTCGTCAGTTGTTACCAAATGTACCATATTAATGCATGATGTTAATAACAGATTCTGTGTGTGTGTGTGTGAGTGTGTGTGGTGGGAGGGTGAGAGAGTATATGGGAAGAGGGTAGATGCAAAGTCTCTGCACCATATCCCTAATTTTTCTGTAAATCTAAAACTGTTCTAAAAAATAAAGTATTAACTAAGAAACATAAATGTCTGAGAACAATTTTTAAAAAATTGAAAAGGATATGGGAGGGGAGAGGGCTGAGACTAGCTAGGATTAATATCCAGCTACTAAAAGACTAAAATGCTTCACTTTCAGATACGGATATAAATAAACTTGTTAGATGGGACTTCCAGAAACTTCCTAAAAGGGATGTTGGACAGCTGCATGTACTTTTTTGCCCTTCCCTGCTCTGCTTGCTTCATAACTGGGATAAGGGATATATAGATGGAGTTTCTGGAGAAGGAAATGGCAACCCACTCGAGTGTTCTTGCCTGGAGAATCCCAGGGACGGGGAAGCCTGGTGGGGTGCCGTCTATGGGGTCGCACAGAGTCGGACACGACTGAAGTGACTTAGCAGCAGCAGCAGCTGGAGTTTCAGTAGCCATCTTGGAACATGAGGCAATCCTCAGTGTGAAAGTCGATGCTAAAGGATGGCTGAGCAGAGCAATAGAAGGAGATTGGATTCTTAACGAACATGGTGCTACCATGCCAACCCTAGCCTAGGGTACCAGACTTCTTCTACATGAAAGAAATAAACTTATTTCTTGGTTAAGCTTCTGTTATTTGTATCTATGCTACTAACTAAACACAATTCCTACGTTACATACAAGATAATAAAATTTATTGTAATACTATTATAATAAAACCATACATAGCATAAGAATGAATAAGACAAGTGGAACATAATAAAGAGTCCAGAAACAAATTCAAGTGGGGACTTAATATAAATAAAGATGACATTTTGTTTAGAGGGGAAAGATGGTTTACTTAATATATGGTGCTGGCAGAACTGACGATCCATCTGGAAGAAAACATGGTTACACTTCTACCCCACATCACATGCAAAAATAAACTCCAGATGGATTAAAAATCTAAATGTGAAAAATAAAAATATTAGATACAAATGTGAGGAATTATTTATAAGATCGTAAAGAAGAGTTTCTGAAGGAAAAGATAAAATGCCGAAACTAAGAGTAGCCACCTGAAAATAATGGGCTTCCCAGATGGCTCTGTGGTAAAGAATCTGCCTGCCAATGCAGGAGATGTGGGTTCAATCTCTGCGTCCAAAAGATCCCCTGGAGGAGGAAATGGCAACTCACTCCAGTATTCTTGCCTGGGAAATCCCGTGGACAAAGGAGCCTGGAGGACTTCAGTCCATGTGGTCACAGAGTCAGACACGACTGAGTGATTGAATACCTGAAAATAACAGTCATACATTACCTCTTAAAAGTAAACGCATTTTTATGTATCAAAAGAAACTATAAACAAAATCAACAGACAAAAGATGAAGAAAAATAACTTACTTTGAATTTCATCAGTAGAAAAGAATTGATATATTATGGTGACCACGGAGTATTATACAACTTTTAAAAGAATGACTTAGAGATGTATTGACCTAGAGTCATGTCTGAATCAATGAACTTTTTAAGTTCTCCAGTGTCTATTTGAGAACTGTGTTTACTTAAGCAACAGAAGAAACAATTTGTATTTCATCTATTATGGAAGGAGTAACCTGAGGAAACTTGAGCAAATTGTCACCATATTTCTTTTTTTTCAGTTTTTTTTTAAAAATTGAAGTATAGTTAATTTATAACATTGTGCTAATTTCTACAGAAAAATGATTTAGTTACACATATATATATATTTTTTAGATTCTTTTCCATTATTGGTTATTACAAAATATTAAGTATAGCTCCCTGGGCTATACTGTAGGTCCATGATTACCTATTTTATATATTGTTGTTTAGTTGCTAAGTCGTATCCAACTCTTTCACGACCCCACGGACTACAGCCCACTAGGCTCCTCTGTCCATGGGATTTCCCAGGCTAGAATTACTGGAGTGGGTTGCCAGTTCTTTCTCTAGGGGATCTTCCTGACCCAAGGATCAAATCACATCTCCTGTATTGGCAGGCAGATTCTTTACCACTGAACCACCTGGGAAGCCCTATTTTATACACAGTTGTATATGTATGTTAATCCTAAACTCCTAATTTATCTCTCCCCCTCCAACCCCCACTGTTCTCTTTGGTAACCGTAGTTGGTTTTCTATGTCTGTGAGCCTATTTCTGTTTTGTGAATAAGTTCACCTGTATCAGTTTTTAAGATTCCACGCATAAGTGATATGTGATATTGGTCTTTCTCTGCCTGGCTTATTTCACTTAATATGATAATCTCCAGGTCCATTCATATGGCTGCACATGGCATTATTTCATTCTTCTACCATATTTCTGATTTATTCCTGTGATGCTTCAACATTCCTTAGAGAGCAGCACCTCAGGAGACTGTCCAGCTGATCTGTCTCTTTAATGGGCCCAAAATGCTAGTGATTTTAGATCTGACAATAGGGGGATAACTCGATTGGATCAATTTTCCCATGATAAACTCTGGACAAAAAAACCGAAACAACCAGTACCTAAGTGCTATAGAGAGTAATAAGAAGAAGGCAGACATTGAGTTGAGTCAATATTTAGAAGGGAATAGCACTGGGTTTCTCAGTTTTATGGCTCTTTGCCACAGGTCTGGCTCCAGTCTGCATCCTGTGAGGCAGTTAAAATTCAGGTGGATCATACACCGTTATAAACAACCAACTGCTGCTTAACAGTTTCCCTGTTATGCTTCCCTGACAGGGAAGTTTCCCTGAAGTGCTTCCCTGATAGTTCAGTTGGTTAAGAATCCGTCTGCAATGCAGGATCCGCCTTCAATGCAGGAGATCCTGGTTCAATTCCTGGGTCAGGAAGATCCCCTGGAGAAGGGATAGGCTACCCACTCCAGTATTCTTGGGCTTCCCTTGTGGCTCAGCTGGTAAAGAATCCGCCTGCAATGTGGGAGACCTGGGTTTGATCCCTGGGTTGGGAAGATCCCCTGGAGAGGGAAAAGTTACCCACTCCAGTATTCTGGCCTGGAGAATTCCATGGACTATAGTCCATGGGGTCCCAAAGAGTTGGACACAACTGAGCGACTTTCACTTCTTTTTTCTTTCTATACAGCGTCAAGCTGGCTTTCTTAAAAAGTGAAATAAAGTTGAAACAATTATAATAGATAAAATTACAAGGAAGCGTAATTTAATAGGCATAAATGACTTTAATTTTCTCCTAAATCAACAAGCTCAGCTACCATATTTGCAGCTTTTCACTCTTGCTCTGTACCCACAGTTTTATTTCATCTATCAGCTTCTTTCTGGTGAATGCAAGCATACATTGATTTACCTGTTATGCAGCAGTTGTTTGTCTATGAGAAGCAACTGTTTATAAAGGAGTCATGAATAGTTATGGACTTTGTTATTAGAAGAATCAAAGAGATGGCAAATATTTTGCTCTCTGCCACTGATCAAGAATAAAAATATTAGGAAACAGAAATGTCATGATATAATTTTATATAGAATATTAAATATTTAAAAAAGTGTATTAAAATAGAGCTTTCATATTTAAGGATAGAGTCACAAATTATGCATGTATGTGAAATGGATTAAACTACAGGCAGATTGCTGTTAAATAAAAGCTCAAATTTTTCTATAAGTAACTACAATATATACCAACAGTTTCAATTGCTTATTAATAAATAACATCCATGTAATAGGGCTCATTGATATTTGGTAGTAGAAGTATAATTGAACTGTTTTGAAGACTCAGAGGATACAGCAGCTGTAAAGGAGAGAAAACAAAGTGAAAGTGAAGTCGCTCAGTCGTGTCCGACTCTTAGCGACCTGGTGGATTGTAGCCTATCAGGCTCCTCCATCCATGGGATTCTCCAGGCAAGAATACTGGAGTGGGTTGCCAGTTGTCCGACTCTTTGTGACCTGGTGGATTGTAGCCTATCAGGCTCCTCCGTCCATGGGATTCTCCAGGCAAGAATACTGGAGTGGGTTGCCAGTTCCTTCTCCAGGGGATCTTCCTGACCCAGGGGTCGAACCCAGGTCTCCTGCATTGCAGGCAGATGCTTTATCCTCTGAGCCACCAGGAAAGCCAATGAGAGGGGTTATCTCAAAAGGAGAGAGCAGGAGAAGGGAGCTCCAAACTGCCCAAACCTCTGCTGAATTTTCTTTTTTTAATTTAGCCAATGCTCTTAATTACAGTGTGATAATGCCTCTGATTCAATAGACTATCTACCAAGATATTATTATTTGGCATAAGAGATGATTTTATTTTATTTTTCAATACTGGGGGAAGGAGTTTCTTGTACTATTGCAACTTTTCTATATGTATTTTAAATTTTTATGAAATAACTCTCATCTCATTATAATATCTCTTTCAAAGAAGGCTTTGATATGATATATAATATTTTTATATATAATATATAATTATAATATATATAATGTGAAAAGTGAAAGTTGCTCAGTCGTGTCCAACTCTTTGCGACCCTATGGACTCTAGTCCATGGAATTCTCCAGGCCAGAATACTGGAATGGGTAGCCTTTCCCTTCTCCAGGGAATCTCCCCAACCAAGAGATTGAACCCAGGTCTCCAGCATTGCAGGCAGATTCTTTACCAACTGAGCCACAAGGAAAAGGCAAGAATACTAGAGTGGGTAGCCTATCCCTTCGCCAGCAGATCTTCCCGACCCAGGAATCGAACCAGGGTCTCTGGGCATTGCAGGTGGATTCTTTACCAACTGAGCTATGAGGGAAGTCCAATATATGTAACATAATTATATAATATAATAAATAATTGAAGTTCCATTCCCCTTTATACACTTCCTTGTTTTTTAGCTTTTTATTTTATATTGGAATATAGCCAATTAACAATGCTGTGATAGTTTCAGGTGGAACTAAGCAAAGGGACTTAACCATACATATACATGTACCCATTCTCTGGCAAACCCCATCCAGGCTGCCATATAACATTGAACAGGGTTCTCTGTGCTATATAGAAGAATCTTGTTGGTTATCCATTTTAAATATAGCAGTGTGTACATGCTGATCCCAAACTCCCTAACTATCCCTTCCCCCATCCATAAGTTCACCAGGAGGTGATTTTAGACTGTACGTGAACATGGCATTGAACGACATTTAATTACACAAAGAGAAAATTTTTCTTTTCAATTCTTTTGTCCTTAAATTTAAATCAAACAGAAAGTTTCATTCTGGTGCATGTATGACTTGAACCCCTAATCTCTGCTAATCTCCCCTTTCAACAGAGGGGTGGCAGACTGAGGGCCTTCCAGCATTTTGTGTTTTCTTGATTTTATGGCAAGGGATATGGCTTTCCATTTATGGTGTTCATGTAAGACTTTCATTTTAAAATAAACTTAAGTAAACAAATGACACATTGAAAGTAAATAAAGCAGGTGAATGCAGCCATGGCAATATTTGTGATGGTATTTTCACATGATTGAAGTTTGGGAAACACTGTCCTGATTTTTCTGTTTTAAAACTTCCTTTAAAGCAATGGTTTTGGCAAACATTGAGATCCTTAGTACTTTCATCACAAAAATTCTCAGCTTCCCTTCCTAGGTTGGGAACCCAGCTGGGATGGAATTTTCATCAAGTCATCAAGGGAGAAAAGTAATGCAATGTGGTGAATTTTTACTAACACAGAATACATTCAGTTTAAAATATATTTCTTTTTTTAAAATATTTCTTTTTCTACTTTTTTTGGTGTTAAAAATCCCTTTCCTTTCTTGTGAAATGATAGTGATAATATGGATAGATTTTGTTTTGTTTTTTAATGTCCTTGCTTAGCAAAATTAAAAAGTTGGAAATTAAGAAATTGTACTTATCCAGAAAACACAAAATTTGGGTGCATTGCTCAGTCACTTTCTATTCATGGTATGAGTCTTCTCGGTCACCTAGCAGCCTTGAGTATTTCAGGAAGGATGATATGGTCTGCTAACCCTTGAACTATACTATACTATATATGGCAGACTCTGTGCACCCCAGTTAAGGCTGAAAGAACTGGACAGAGATCTGCTGTTGCTCACCACAGTGGAGAAGACAGAGTTGGAGCCAGAATCACTACCTCCTCTAGAAGAATACTTTTCAAAGCCAAAGTAGAAATCAGTCTCACCAAATATCACTTACAATATCTACGCCACCATCCAGTGTTACTAGGTACATGAAGAAATAGGAAAATGGGATTCACCTCAAGAGAAAAGGCAATCAGTGAAGACTGACCCCAAGATGTACTACATCTTACAATGAGCAGATAAGAGTTTTCAAAGAACTATTATAACTATATTCAAGGATGTAAAGAAAGATGTATTCAGAGTGATTGAACAAAGAGAAACTATCAGCAGAGAAATGGAAATTTTAATAAAGAACCAAATGGAAATTCTAAAACTGAAAAATCCATTGGTCGGGCTTAAAAGCATTTTAGAGACAACAGCAGAAAGAATCAGTGAACTGACTACAGATTAATAGGAATTGTTCAATATGAAGAACACAGAGGCAAAAAAGACTAGAAAAAAATGAACAGAGACATAAGTGTCTGTCAGATCAGATCAGATCAGATCAGTCGTGTCCGACTCTTTGTGACCCCATGAAAAGCAGCACGCCAGGCCTCCCTGTCCATCACCAACTCCCGGAGTTCACTGAGACTCACATCCATTGAGTCAGTGATGCCATCCAGCCATCTCATCCTCTGTCGTCCCCTTCTCCTCCTGCCCCTAATCCCTCCCAGCATAAGTGTCTATAGGATAATATTAACAGGTCTAACACATGTGTTAATGAAATCTGAGAAGAGATGAATAAAAAAAAACGATGCAGAAAAAATGTCTGAAGCTTCCCCATATTTGGTAAGACACATAAAATTACAGACTCAGTGAGCAGCCCAGACTGGTCATGAGATCTGACAAAACACACCTAGTTCTTCCTGGTCACATCAGGGAAGGGACTTCCCAGCTAACTGAAATTCATAATTTCAGTTAAAATTGATCATTATCTGGGTCTTTGGAGACATTTCAAAATAGGGTGTCATTGTCTATTAAGCTGGCAAAATTGAGCGTACTTATAAACCTCTCAGTTTGAGTTTCTCCATCAAGTGTCCAAGAGAGATGAACACTGAAAAATAATCATAAGCATGTCTTAAACTTTGCAAATTGGGTGATGTTGAAACTGGCCAGTGATGGCCAGTGACAGAGCAGCTCCATTAGCAATTTAATTAGAGTGCTTTTGAAGCCTCCTGTGGCAGCGAGGGTAGAACTGTGGTCATTTGGTCATGTGGTCATGTGGTCATTTGGTTGAACGCATCTCAGTTTTGGATTTGTGGTAGAGAAGGACATTGACAGGTGGTTAGCACTGTGTATCGCACAAACTGATGATGTCAGCCTCGCCCTCTGGATTTACCTCTCCAACCTTCCCTGACACACCACTGAACATCTGGCAGGGGTGAAGGAGCTCTACAGGGTTAACAAAAAATCAGAAGGAAGTTTTCATGTCCCCCAGCTGCCCTACAAGAGGTTTGCTGTTACAAATGTCACAAAACTTGGATTATGTAGCCTGGAAGTGAATTGTACCTATATATATTAAAGAAAACTGGGGTTGAGGGGGCTTCTCTGGTGGTCCATTGGCTAAAACTTCACACTCCCAATGCAGGGGGCCTGGGTTCAATCACTGGTGAGGGAACTAGATCCCACATTCCACATCTAAAACTCAGTGCAGCCAAATAAACATTAAAAAAAAAAAATTACAGACTCAGGAAGCTTAGTTGACCTTATACAGAATAATACAGAGAAAAATCACATCTGAGCTTATTATACTCAAACTGCTGAAAATCAAAGATGAAAAAAAAAATCAGATTGGCCAAAAAGTTCATTCCAGATTTTTCCATACCATCTTATGGAAGAAATTGAACAAACTTTTTGGCCAACCCAATACATTATTTAATGTAATTATTATACATAATATTAATATACATTTAATGTCATTAATATTAAGATAGTGATTAATATGTAGTTCCACCATTTTACTATTTATTTATTATTGGTCCCTTCTGTATTTTGCTCTTCTGATCCTCTCTTCCTGACTACTCACATTTATTAGCTATACGTAAGAATTCCATTTTAATTTATTTATTGACTATTTAGCCATACTTTTTAAAATGAATTTTTAGTGGCTGTTCTTGGGATGAAAATGTACCGTGCATTCTTAATTTTTTACAGTCCACTTAGAATTAATGTTTTAATGCTTCTCATAAAATGTAAGAAATTAGACACTCTAGTCAAGGCTATGGTTTTTCCAGTGGTCATGTATAGATGTGAGAGTTGGACTATAAAGAAAGCTGAGAGCAGAAGAATTGATGCTTTTGAACTGTGATGTTGGAGAAGACTCTTGAGAGTCCCTTGGACTGCAAGGAGATCCAACGAGTCCATCCTAAAGGAGATCAGTCCTGGGTGTTCACTGGTAGGACTGATGTTGAAGCTGAAACTCCAATACTTTGGCTACCTGATGTGAAGAGCTAACTCATTTGAAAAGACCCTGGGAAAGATTGAGGGCAGGAGGAAAAGGGGATGACAGAGGATGAGATGGTTGGATGGCGTCACTGACTCAATGGACATGGGTTTGTGTGGACTCCGGGAGTTGGTGATGGACAGGGAGGCCTGGAGAGCTGCGGTTCATGGGGTCACAAAGAGTCAGACATGACTGAGCAACTGAACTGAACTGAGAACAATTTACTCTCTCCTGAGCCCCTTACTTTATGCTGGTGTTGTTCAGTCACTAAGTCATGTCTGACTCTTCTGCAACCCCATGGACTGTAGCCTGCCAAGCTCCTCTGTCCATGGGATTTTCCAGGCAAGAATACTGGAGTGGGTTCCCATTTCCTTCTCCAGGGGGGTCTCTCAGACCCAGGGATCAAACCCATGTCTCCTGCATTGGCAGGTAGATTCTTTACCACAGAGCCACCAGGGAAGCCCTACTTTATGCTACAGTTGTCATATAGATAACATCTACATGTTTATAATATGTGTATCTGCAAGCAGAATCTGCTTTCTGACCATAATGGATCTAAACTGGAAATCAGCAACATCAAGCTATCTTAAAAAATAGCCAAATATCTGGAAATCTCACTTGTAAATTACCCATAACTTGAAGAAATTACAGGGGACATTAGAAAACATTTTTTACCAAATCATAACAAAAATAGAACATATAAAATCTGGGGGATGCAGCCAAAGCATTGAATGGGGTAAACTTATAGCTTTAAATGTTTATATCATAAAAGACGAATGGAATAAAAACAGTGGCCACATGTTCAACCTTAGGAAGCTAGATAAGTGCAAAGTGAACTCAAAGTAAATAGGCAGAAGGAAATAATAAAGACCTCAAATCAATGAAGTAGGAAACAAAAAATAGAAAAATTAGCGAACCCAAAAGTTGATTCTTTGGAAAGATTAATAAAATTTATAAACAGCTATTTAGAATGATAGAGATTGAGAGGATAAGATTGAGAGAGAAAGACAGAAGACACAAATGACCAATATCAGAAATAAAACAGGGGCTATCATTATGAATCCTATAGACATTCAAAGGATAATAAGAAAATATTAAGACTGATTTCATATCAATAAATTTTTGAAACTGATGAAATGGACAAATTCCTTGAAAAATACAACATATCAATACTGGCACACCTCAAGAACCCTGTCTTTTGAGGGGGCTATAGAACTGGCTAGCAAAACCTCACAAAAGAAATTTTAGACATGGCTAGTTTTAGCGGTTAAGTCTATTGAACATTTATGTCAAGTGTTCTCTGTTAGAAAATAGAGGAGAAAAGAATACTTTCAAACTTGTTTTATGAGGCCAGGTTAACCTGGATACAAAAACTAACAAAAGATGTTACCAAAAAGAAAATTATAGACCAACTTCCCCCATGAACACAGATAGAAAAATCCTTAACAAAATATTAGCAAGTTGCTGCTGCTGCTGCTGCTAAGTCGCATCAGTCATGTCCGACTCTGTGTGACCCCATAGACGGCAGTCCACCAGGCTCCCCCCTCCCTGGGATTCTCCAGGCAAGAAGCCTGGAGTGGGTTGCCATTTCCTTCTCCAATGCATGAAAGTGAAAAGTGAAAGTGAAGTCGCTCAGTCTTGTCGGACTCTTAACAACCCCATGGACTGCAGCCCATCAGGCTCCTCTCTCCATGGGATTTTCCAGGCAAGAGTACTGGAGTGGGGTGCCATTGCCTTCTCCAATTAGCAAGTTAACAACATGTAAAAAGGATGGTAATCATGACCAAATGGGGTTTATTCCAAACATTCAAGATTGATTTAACCCTCTAGGAACTTGTGGCAGACAAAGATGAAACATCAGATTAAGGAAAACATTTTTCTACAATTGCTCTCTTTTACTAATAGGGAGGAAAAGTGGTCAGATATAGCTAAAAACACCAGACTAAGAATCAAGACCAGGATTCTAATCCTGGTTGTGCTTCCAACTCAGAGTATGTTAGAAAGGTCACTGCCTCTCTTGGTCTTAGTTTTCACACGTGTCCAATAATGACCTCTTAGGGCCTTTCCCGTTTTAATATTCTAAGAGCATATGAGGCCAAGTCCTAAACTTTTTCTCACAGCTGCTTAAACTTTCTGCTTCAACACCTCAGAAGGAAGAAGTAGAAAACGTGCAAGACTTGCTTTCATGCACAAATGAAGACACCATCTGTGTGAGACTTGAAGTGCTGAGGACTCAAGGGAGACCCCTCACTTGAGAGCACCTGTGTGTCCTCAGGAAGTAGTTTTAATTTACTCTCTGAAGTCATCCAGTATGTCCTTATGCCATGGAAAAGACCATGGACTTAGGGTTTAGAATCAGTTGGATTTGAATCACAGTTATGCTAACTACTGAATGACCCTGGAAAAACTAACATCTCTGAATCTTAGTTTCTTTATCTCTGAAGTGGAGATAATACTTGTGATTCAGAATTATTTTGAGGGATGATTATAAGATAGTATAAGAAAATTCATGAATTATAGTTGGTGCTCAATAAATGTTAGCTTCCATTCCCATTTCAATAAAGAATTAAGTTTGGTTACGTATAGCAGAATACACAAATAATCATGGCTCTAGCAAGACAGAGATGTGTTTATTTCTCTTTCATGTAAAAGAATTCGAAGGTGGGAAGGCTGGAGTTTGTATGAGAGCGCCATGATCAGTAAGGAACCAGATTCTGTCCACCTTTGTTCTCTGCTCTCTTTAGTGTATGACTTCCATTCACATGGTCATCTTGAAATCTAACAGGGCTGTCAGCTCTCCAGCCATCCATTCACATTCCAAGTAGGCGCTAAAGAGAGAAAAAGGCAAAAGGAGTATCTGGCAGCAGAGTTAAGCACACAATAGAGAACTTTGTGGATCCCGCAGCTAATGACTTCCACTTACTCCTTAGCCTCCTCTAAGTTGGGGAATGAAGTCTTTTAGTGGGGCATATTACTGTCTCCAAATAAAGGGGTGATTGTGTTACTAAGGACAATAGATATTGGGTATGCAGTCAGCGATCTCCACAGAACTCCTTTTTCCTGTTATTACAGTCACTTTGGTTTGGAGATCGTGGAACTGGCATGGAATAGGTGGTGTGGCTTCTGAGTCACAATTCATGACAAGAGAGTCAGCTCCTGCGTAGCACATGGATTTGAATTCAAAATCTAGTTTTGATCCTTCTAAATACGTAACCATGGATCAGGCAGATTACCTTTTTGGAGCCTAGTTTCTTCCCCTGTGAAATAGGATGATAATAACATGCCTACCTCACGGGTTTCAGGTAAAGATTCATGCAAGCTGAATAAGTGATCACACTCTGTGCAGAGCTGGCCACAGAGCAGATGCCCAACAATTTGTTTCCCTGAACTGGAGGTCCAGCCTGGAAATGGCCTCTGCCATTGCTCAAAATGCCCCAAGGAGACAAGTGGCAGAAACTTCATGGGGAGTGGCCATTTTGGTAGGTAAGGAAGGAACTCAAAAGAGGGCTAGGTTCTTAGGCTTTGTCTAAAAAGCTGCTTGTAATTGCAGAAAACGATCTATGTAAGTTCTACGAAAGAACTTCACAGAGTTGTGACAGTGCATTGATAGGGGGCTGGGGGTGGGTAGGAGGTGTGGCTGACAGGGTCTGGAGGCCAGAGAAATCCTGAACGTGAGGAATAGCTATCACGTATAGCAGATAGTAAGCTTACCTTCTCTTTCAGAATTCCAGGTCTGTGGTAGGCAGAATAATGCCCCTGTCCCCCAAAGATGTCCACATCCTAACCCCTAGAACCTGTGAATATACTGTTACACGGCAAAAGAGAATTAAGGCTGTAGACGATAATAAGGTTGCTAGTCTGCTGACCTTAAAAGAGGGAGATTTTCCTGGATTATCTGTGTGGGACCAATGTAACTGCTAGGCCCTTAAAAGCGAAAGGCAAAGGAAACACAAAAATATGTGATGAGGGAAGAAGGGTCAGAAAGATGTTATGTTACTGGATTTGAAGATTGAGGGGGGCATGAATCAAGAAATGTGTGTAATTTCCTCTAGAAGCTGAAAAAGGCAAGGAAATGCATTCTCTTCTAGAGACTCCAGAAAGGAACCAAAACCTGCCAACACCTTGATTTTAGCCTGGTGTGGCTCATGTTGGACTTCTGAAATATAGAAGAGTAAGATAGTCAGTCAGTTCAGTCACTCAGTCATGTCTAACTCTTTGCAATCCCATGGACGGCAGCATGTCAGGCTTCCCTGTCCATCACCAACTCCTGAAGCTTGCTCAAACTCATGTCCATGAGTTGGATGGCATGAGTTGGTCATGCCATCCAACCATCTTATCCTCTGTCGCTCCCTTCTCCTCCTTCAATCTTTCCCAACATCAGGGTCTTTTCCAATGACTCAGTTCTTCAAATCACGTGGCCAAAGTATTGGTGCTTCAGCTTCAGCATTAGTCCTTCCAGTGAATATTCAGGATTGATTTCCTTTAGGATTGACTAGTTGGATCTCCTAGCAATCCAAGGGACTCTCAAGAATCTTCTCCAACACCACAGTTCAAAAGCATCAATTCTTCAACGCTCAGCTTTCCTTATAGCCCAACTCTCACATCCATACATGGCTACTGGAAAAACCAAAGCTTTGACTAGACCGACCTTTGTTGGCAAAGTAATGTCTCTGCTTTTTAATATGCTGTCTAGGTTTGTCATAGCTTTTCTTCCAAGGAGTAAGCATCTTCTGATTTTATGACTGCATCTTTTAATTTCATATCTTACTCATGTAAGATAATAAATTTGTTTTATTTTAGGCCATTGAATTTGTAGTAATCTGTTATGGCAACAGTAGAAAACTAGTTCTTGGACTGAACCCTGATACTTCCATTATTAAATGTCTTTCATTTCTTTCCACTTGCACAGAAAACCTATCTCTCTGTCATCTCTGCTCTCTGGACATCGCTGAGGGTTGCAAGGGCACAGCTCCCTTCAGATCCACTACAGAGCGGCAAAGGGAGGAGGATAAGACGTGGCAGGCGAATGCGAGGGTTAAGGGAGAGCTCTAGCTCTGGTCTCAAACAGGCGTGGTATAGAACCTGGGGAGCATCTGCTCTCTGTGGGAGTCTGAGTAAGAGATTTGGCTTCTTTCTTCAGCGCTAACCTGAAGGCCATGATAGGTGCTACCTCAAAGGCACAAAAGGCAATGACGACGATACCTTCCGTTTGACATATGAGATTATCATTAACGCTCTTGTGCCGTCTGGAGATCAGGAATTACAGGAAGGTCACTGGAGGGTAATCAAGGGCAACATCAAGCACCAGGGCCAGGTGCCAGAGAAGATGCCTCTTCCCCTTCCTGCCCCCTCCCCTTCCTGCCAGGGCAGCGGCTCAGGGAGAAAGCCCCAGGGAATGGGGAGATGGCTGGGCCACCTGTGCACACTGACAGCCCCCGCCCCAGATCGCAGAGGCGGTGCAGCTAACCCTTCTGCCTCCGTCCTCTCTCAATGCTCCCTCACTCGGGCTGCCCTTTGGTGGCCGACCCGGCTGATTTCACGGGGAGCGGGGCGCACGAAGCCCCTCTGCCTCCTCCCTACCCTGAGTGAGCGATGAGGGGAACGCGGGAGGCTGGCCGGCTGCGGGCCGATGGGGGGCAGTTCTCACTTCCCCTCCCCAACCGCCCGGGGAGCAGGTGCCGGGGGCCGAGCCCCGCCGGCGAGGCGGGCCTTGTGGACACGCCCTCTCGGCGAGTCCTCGCTGCCCCGCAGGAGGAAGCGCCAGAGCCGCGGCTGGTGCTGCGCGGAGCCGGGCGCGCCGCTCCCGTCCTGCGCCAGGGCCGCCGCCGAGCCCGCTCCGGCCCCGGCCCCCGCGCGCAGCGAGCCGGGCACGGAGGACCGCGGCCGGCGGCATGGCAGCCTCAGGTGCGTAGGCCGGACGCCGGTCCCTCTCCCCCGCCTCCCTTCCGCGCGCCCTCTCGCCGCCGCCGCCCGCCGTCCGCTGTCTCCTCTCGCTGTCCCCGGCTGCTCCCTCGGCTCGGCGCGGGATCTGTGTTCCGTTCTTTCCTCTCTTCTTGTCGCAGACTTCCCTCCCCAACTTTCTCACGTTCCCCTTCCCAAGCTGTTGCGCGATTCTCTTCGGCCCCTGCCCTACCTTCCCCTGTCCCTCATCTTCTGAGTCTCCTTTTCTCCCTCTAGCACTGGCCCTTGAGCTTCTGAGGGTCGATCTCCCTGTTGAACTAACTCTGTGAGCCAAGAGTCAAATTTAAAGAATGTGGAGAGCCCTCTGGTCTCTCCGCTGGCTAAATGCTTCTCTTCGGATCCTATCGGGCCAATAGGGGGCGCTCAGACAGTCCGAGTTTGGAGATGGGCTTTGGGCCGCCTTCCTTAACCGGCTTCCTCTTCCTTCCTGGGCTTTTTTTTTTTTTGGTCTAGAATTTCGGTAGGACTCTAGGAACACCACTCCTTTAGTTTTACTTTTCTTATGTCCTTGTCAGAACTTTGGGGACTGGGGATAGGTGAGGGTAACTGGGTAATCTACCCATCAAAAGGTGCCAGGAGTCTGTTCTAATTAGCCTTGGGCTCCCTTCTGGTCCATAAAGTGTACCCTTGGCAAGCCTCTCACTCACTGAGATCCAGAACAAGCACAGTAATGATGATGAGAATAGAGACAACCAATGAGCACTAACTATGCAATGGAGTGGATATTGTGCACCTAAATATGTCCTCACTGGTGACCAGGACACCCTAATCTCTGCTCTCAAGGAGTTTATAGTCTGTGAAGGCAAGCCATAAGTAAAACAGGGAATTATTAAATGAGAAGATTAGAGTTACCATGTTTGCAAGTGCGTTTACTAGTATTTTTCCACCCCATCTTATAATGTTTTAGTAGAGATAACATGTGAAAACAGGATGTAAAATCTTCTTGAAAAATAGTATCTAATTGGCTGGGAGGACGTGCTATATTTGGAGAAATTGTGGGCAGATGCTAGAATGAAGGGCCAGCTCTCCCCAGGTGCCCTGAGATAGTCTTCTAATTGTGACTTGAAAGAAAAGGCCAATCAACGGTGACAGTTCCCTTAGATTTGGTAATGCAAACTTCGTATTTAAGGGAATTGGGAAGGTAGCTAACCTTAGCCTCCTGGTTCTCTAGCTGGGTACTAGAGGTTAGAAGAACTTGTACTATGAATAAGGTAATAGTAGGTTCATAGTCCACACAATCCATTTGAAAGCCCGTGCAGAGTTAGCTGCTGCTGCTGCTGCTGCTAAGTCACTTCAGTCGTATCCGACTCTGCGACCCCATAGACGGCAGCCTACCAGGCTTCCCCATCCCTGGGATTCTCCAGGCAAGAACGCTGCAGTGGGTTGCCATTTCCTTCTCCAATGCATGAAAGTGAAAAGTGAAAGTGAAGTCGCTCTGTCGTGTCCGACTCTTCATGACCCCATGGACTGCAGCCCACCAGGCTCCTCCATCCATGGGATTTTCCAGGCGAGAGTACTGGAGTGGGGTGCCATCGCCTTCTCCAGCAGAGTTAACTAGAGGGAATCAATTCATTCAACATATATTTATTGCAGGCACAGTTCTAGGTGTCAGGTGTATATTTAATAAAGCAGACGTAAGCCATGACTCCTTGAAGCTTATGGAACAGCGAGGGAAGGCAGGCAATACACTGAATAAGGAAAGTGCCATGTGCCTGCGTCCTTAGTCATGTCTGACTCTTTGTGACACCATGGACCATAGCCCTCCATGCTCCTCTGTCCATGGGATTTTCCAGGCAAGAATACTAGAGTGGGTTGCCATTTCCTCCTCCAGGGGATCCTCCCAACCCAGGGATTGAACCTGTATCTCCTGTGTCTCTGGCATTGGCAGGCAGATTGTTTACCACTGAACCAGCGGGGAAGCCCAAGGAAAGTACATTATGTGATGGCAAAACAGTAGAGAGGTAAAGGGGGTTGGAGATACATTTTTAAAGGAAGCTGCCAGGTTAAGTCTCATGGAGAAAGGGGCATCTGAGCAAAGACCTGAAGGAGCGCAGGAGAGGAGGCATGTGGGGGAAGAGGGCTTTAGGCAGGGAAACAATAAATGGGCGGATATGACATATTTCTGGAACAGGGAGCAGGCCAGAGTGGCCACAGAAGGTGGGTGACTGGGGAGAAGTAGGAGATAAGATCAGTGATGCTCCCACCTCCGTCTATTGCTAGGAACAGTTCCTGGGCTGCTTAGACCAGGAAATAGCATACTTTGGGTGGAGAAAACCACCCCCGACCAGTGTCCAGTAGGCGTGGCCAAAGGGGCTAGAATTGTGTGCTTCTATTCTTACAGGGATTCAAGCCCGGTGGCCAAACCTGGGCCCATTTATGGGCTCTGTAGTGTCTGTAATCTCTTTATGTCTGTAATGGTTAAAGCTGTCAAATCTTCTTGCCATAAACATCCTTTGTGGTGAGTCACCACTCCAGTTTCTGAAAGTGGAAGACTTTCTGAGGTCTGGAAGTACCGGGTCCCATGGTGGATGGCACACTGGTGGGAGTGGTGAGACTGTCTCTCTGTCAGGATGCTGTAGTCTCTGGAGCCATCCAGGCCACTCTCCTATGTGTCTTCCTCTTTTTCTCCTCTTCCTTTGCCTCTTCGCAGGGTTAAAGAATCATGGGTTCGATCCCTGGGTCGGGAGGATCCTCTGGAGTAGGAAATGGCAACCCACTCCAGGATTCTTGCCTGAAAAAAATCCATGGACAAAGAAGCCTGGTGGGCTACACTCCATGGGACTGCAAAGAATCAGACACAATTGTACAACCATCATCACAGTCAATTTTAGAACATTTTCATTACCTCAAAAAGAAATTCCATACGCTTCAGCCATCACTCCGTTGTTCCCTCTTCCTCTCTAGCCTTAAGTTCTACTTTCTGTCACTGTAGATTACATTTCCCTACTCTGGACTTTCATATAAATGGGATTATATATTATGTGGCCTTTTGTGACTAACTTCTTTCACGTTGTACGTTTTCAAGGTTCATCCAAGCTGTAGCATGCATCAGTACTTCGTTTCTTCTTATGATCCAATCATGTGGTCTTCTTCAATTCCCTTCCACTGGAAGGATGAGCATTAGTTTCTTTCTCTCTTTTTTTTTTTGGAAATGCATATTTGCTTGTTGAAATTGAGGAGAATCTTGACTGTCTGAAAAACACTTGGAAAATGAGGTGAAATGAAATGGAGTCAGCCTACCCTGGAATATTCTGCAGGCTTCTGATGATGTCTGTTGTATTGACTCTTGAGAGAGAGGAAAGAGAAGCCATAAGTGATTTTCCCAAGTGGCCAAGCCTGGTTGAGTGAAAACTAGAACCCTTTCCTCTGTGTATCAGCCTCTAGGTATTTGAAGGAAGCTCTCATGCCTTTTCCTACCCCCACAAGGCTTCTCTTACCTCTAGATCCTTCTTCCATTCCTGGACTTACAGGACAAAAGAGCTTGAAGGGACCTAAAATTTTTTTGTCATGTTACCTTCTGTCTGATCCTCAAAGTCCCTCAGTACTCCTGTGAAGTCTCTAAACTTGAAACTTTCAGAGTCTGGAAGCTCCTCATGTTGTTTCCAGATCTCTCCCTATTCGAGTCGCCTTCCTTGTGTCACACCCTGCTTCAATATGGTGCCCACATTCAGACTCGGACTCCAGGTTGGATGAATGGAGTGGTCTGGGCTGGATAGTTTGAGGAGCTGCCAAGCTCTTTCTTCTCAGGTCTTTTCTGGGGTGGATTCTTAAAAGGAAGCTGTCTTTCGGTCACTGTGTTTCTTACCACCACTGTCACTCCCTGTTGCCACCAGCCAGCCCTGCCTCTGCTGTTCTCCACTCCTTTCTCCTTTGATAGTCAGTCCTGGTCTCTAAGCTCCTCAAGGATAGAGATCCTTCCTTATTTCTGTCTGGAATTTATGGACTCCTTATTGGCTCATGTATTTCATTTCTCTAAATAAACAAACAAAAATGAAGGAAGGATTTGGCATGTGTGAAGAAGTGACTTATGATTAAAGGAAGGGACTCATTGAAGAAAAGGGTGTCCCTACGCATGAGAGAGAGTCCCCGACAAAACATTTAGTCCCAGCAGGTTGTGGAAGGACTTTGACTTCCACTTTGGACTTTTCTAGAATTTCCCCAAGTTTCAATTTCAGCACCAGAGTGAAATTCAGGAAGGTGATAGATCTCGTTGTCCTCATTTACACTGAGGCAAAATTGCTTAGACAGAGTATATTGGTCTGAAGTCACACCAGGAGTTGGTGACCAAGTAGGTTGTGATGTTAACTAGCCTGAGGTATTAACCACTTCCTTCTCAAGTACTAGCATACCTCATTTTATTGCACATGGCTTTATTGCGCTTTGCAGATACTGCGTTTTACTTTTGACGAATTGAAGGTTTGTGGCAACCCTGCATCAAGCAAGAATGTTGGCGTTATTTTTTTTTCCAACAGTGTTTGCTCACTTCCTGTCTCTCTTTCACATTTTCGTAATTCTTGCAATATTTCAAGCTTTTTCATTATTTACTATATTTGTTATGATGATTTGTAATCAGTGACCTTTGATTTTACTATTGCAAAACATGGTTAAGGCTGAGAGGGTAGTATTTTTTAGTGATAAAACATTTTTAAATTAAGGTATGTACATTGGGATTTTTTTTTTTAGACTTAATGTTCTCACACAGTTAACAGACTACACAGTATAGTATAACTATAACTTTTATATGCACTGGGAAACCCTCAAATTTGGGAGACTTGATTTTGCGGTATTCGCTTTATTATGGTGGTCTAGAACCAAACCTTCCATGGGGTCGAGAAGAGTCGGACATGACTGAACGACTTCACTTTCACTTTTCACTTTTCACTTTCATGCATTGGAGAAGGAAATGGCAAGCCACTCCAGTGTTCTTGCCTGGAGAATCCCAGGGACGGGGGAGCCTGGTGGGCTGCCGTCTATAGGGTTGCACAGAGTCAGACACGACTGAAGCAACTTAGCAACAGCAGCATCAGAACCAAACCTGCAATTGCTCTGAAGGATGCCTATACTTTCACTCAAAGGGGGTGAGTGAAATTTAGCACCAGAACCTCAGGAATGAGACATTTTAAGTAGATTTCCATTTAGAAGAGTCTAACTCTGGGAAAGACTAGAGATCTCTTCAAGAAAATTAGAGATACCAAGGGAACATTTCATGCAAAGATGGGCTCGATAAAGGACAGAAATGGTATGGACCTAACAGAAGCAGAAGATTTTAAGAAAAGGTGGCAAGAATACACAGAAGAATTGTACAAAAAAGATCTTCACGACCCAGATAATCACAATGGTGTGACCACTCACCTAGAGCCAGACATCCTGGAAAGTGAAGTCAAGTGGGCCTTAGAAAGCATCACTATGAACAAAGCTAGTGGCGGTGATGGAATTCCACTTGAGCTGTTTCAAATCCTGGAAGATGATGCTGTGAAAGTGCTGAACTCAATATGCCAGCAAATTTGGAAAACTCAGCAGTGGCCACTGGACTGGAAAAGGTCAGTTTTCATTCCAATCCCAAAGAAAGGCAATGCCAAAGAATGCTCCAACTACCACACAATTGCACTCATCTCACACTCTAGTAAAGTAATGCTCAAAATTCTCCAAGCCAGACTTCAGCAATATGTGAACCATGAACTTCCAGATGTTCATGGTGGTTTTAGAAAAGGCAGAGGAACCAGAGATAAAATTGCCAACATCTGCTGGATCATGGAAAAAGCAAGAGAGTTCCAGAAAAACATCTACGTCTGCTTTATTGACTATGCCAAAGACTTTGACTGTATGGATTACAATAAACTGTGGAAAATTCTGAAAGAGATGGGAATACCAGACCACCTGACCTGCCTCTTGAGAAAACTGTATGCAGGTCAGGAAGCAACAGTTAGAACTGGGCATGGAACACAGACTGGTTCCAAATAGGAAAAGGAGTACATCAAGGCTGTATACTGTCACCCTGATTATTTAACTTATATGCAGAGTACATCATGAGAAACGCTGGGCTGGAAGAAACACAAGCTGGAATCAAGATTGCCAGGAGAAATATCAATAACCTCAGATATGCAGATGACACCACCCTATGGCAGAAAGTGAAGAGGAACTAAAAAGCCTGTTGATGAAAGTGAAAGAGGAGAGTGAAAAAGTTGGCTTAAAGCTCAACACTCAGAAAACTAAGATCATGGCATCTTGTCCCATCACCTCATGGGGAATAGATGGGGAAACAGTAGAAACAGTGTCAGACTTTATTTTTGGGGGCTCCAAAATCACTGCAGATGGTGATTGCAGCCATGAAATTAAAAGACACCTACTCCTTGGAAGGAAAGTTATGACCAACCTAGATAGCATATTGAAAAGCAGAGACATTACTTTGCCAACAAAGATTCGTCTAGTCAAGGCTATGGTTTTTCGAGTGGTCATGTATGGATATGAGAGTTGGACTGTGAAGAAGGCTGAGCGCCGAAGAATTGATGCTTTTGAACTGTGGTGTTGGAGAAGACTCTTGAGAGTCCCTTGGACTGCAAGGAGATCCAACCAGTCCATGCTAAAGGAGATCAGTCCTGGGTGTTCTTTGGAAGGACTGATGCTAAAGCTGAAACTCCAATACTTTGGCCACCTCATGCAAAGAGTTGACTCATTGCAAAAGACTCTGATGCTGGGAGGGATTGGGGGCAGGAGGAGAAGGGGACGACGAAGGATGAGATGGCTGAATGGCATCACTGACTCAATGGACATGAGTTTGAGCAAGCTCCAGGAGATAGTGAAGGCAGGGAAGCCTGGCAATCTGTTATCCACGGCGTCACAAAGAGTCAGACATGACTTAGCAACTGAACAGACTCCTTAGAAAAGTGGTATAAATCACTCATATCTACATAGTCAGGCAATGTACTGTTGCTGCTTTCCTGCTAAGACAATCAGTGCTCTGAGACCCAAGTTTCCTTCTTAAGGGTATTTCTTAAGTACCTTTTAAGGGTGCTCTCAGAAATCACTTTCTTCCTTCTTCCTCACTCTTTAGCCATCACTTGTCAACCCTGTTGAAAACATTACCCCTTGTTTCTCCATCACTAATGTATGGGACTACAGCCAGCCTCTTCTGAGACCTTACTCTCCTTCTAGTTCTTTTGCACAAACTATTGACATGATATTTGCTAATATATTTGTCTCTGTGTGTATGTGGAGGGAGGGTATGTGACTACAGCTTCTTACTTTTATACTTTTAAGTAAACCCTGAGCACAGCATCACTAACTTTGCATCCTTAATACTATAATGAAATGTAGTCTTGCACACTGCCTACCTGATGGGCCATATTCATGCCCATTCATATACAATTACCCTTTACATTTAGAAGAACATTTGCTTCTTAGTATAAAACAGCCACGTAGGGAGGAGGAGCATAAAGAAGACAGATATATTTGGATGTTAATTCTGCTTGTTCTCAGTATGAGCTCCATAGTTATGTAGATTTGCCAATTTTATTCCTTTAGTAGTTCAGAAATTATTTTCCCATCGAGGTTCAAAGAAATATTCTACACAGAAGAAAAAAGATTCAATTGGCAAAGATTTCATTTTATGGAAGGCTGCACCACTGATACATTTAAATTTTGTCCTTGATCTACTTAACTCTGGAACCAGAGTAAGCATTCCTAAAAGGGACTGTTTTATTCCAAACTGAGGAAACAGACCATGTTCAGAATTGAGTTTGCTACAGAGCTACAGACGTCCATGGTGTCTTCAGAATTGCTGACTTTTATTCCAGTCTCAAATTGCCTTCTTTTAAAATTTGCGCACCTTCCCTTCAAAAGGACTCACAGGCTGATGCTCTTGTTCCTACTGGAAACCTATTGGGTTTTATATTAGCACTGAATGAGGGGCTCCGAAAAGAAACAGCACATTTTTGTTTTATTTACTGTTTTAAAAGATTTGGTACTGTCATCCTGGGGGGGTATCAGAACTGTGTTGGGTTTACATTTTATATGTCATTATTTTTATTTTGAATATGGAGATGGATGGGGCCAGGAACGGGACTTCCTTCCATGATGTTTTCAGAGCTGAGAAGCTCAGGTCTTGCCCCAGTCCTGCCTCTGACATTGAGATAAATGTGGCCCAAGGATGGCATTTAATTGTGCTAATCCACAACTTAGATGAATCCTATTTCACAAAATTCCCTGCTTCCATCTCTGAGTGGGAGGAGGGCTCCCTATTGCCTTGTAGATTCGTAGGTGCTTCTCTGAGCTCACCCCTTCCAAATCCCTTAGAATAGTTCATCGAATTAATGGGAGATGAGGACTCACAAGTGTTACGTTAAGAGCCAAGCTTCTTTGAACTTCCATAATGGAAAACAAGAGTTATTGCTCATAAGATTCTTGACAGAATTCCTGATGGGAGGTAGCAGGTAAAGTCGGCAAGAGGATGGGATAGGAAACCAGGGGGCAACCTGAGTTTCAGTCCAGACTCTGAACTAATTTGCTGAATGTAAATTTAAATAAATTCCTTTATCTTCTCAGATGAAGTATATCTTTTATCTGTAAATGAGGAGTTTGGGATCACTTTGTGATCCCCCAAAGATTCAGCACATCTCTGAGGCTTTGGACTCCGTTTCTGGCATTTGTGCTTTATTACAGGAAGAAGAAAGCCTGTGTGACAGACCATGTGGTGAGGGGCACCTTATAAAAGACACTGTATAGGTCAATGTGTTAGTTCAACCATGGTTACCTTTACGTTAATGCACTGTTTATATTACTGGAAGGATAATGACACCGGCTGCCAATCACTTGGTATTAGGAGAAGGCGATGGCACCCCACTCCAGTACTCTTGCCTGGCAAATCCCATGGACAGAGGAGCCTGGTGGGCTGCAGTCCATGGGGTCGCTAGGAGTCAGACACGACTGAGCGACTTCACTTTCACTTTTAACTTTCATGCATTGGAGAAGGAAATGGCAACCCACTCCAGTGTTCTTGCCTGGAGAATCTCAGGGACAGGGGAGCCTGGTAGGCTGCAGTCTATGGGGTCGCACAGAGTCGGACATGACTGAAGCGACTTAGCAGCAGCAGCAGCAACCAATCACTGAGGGTTTACTACATGCCAACCACTATGCTCAGCAATTTACATAACATATTTAATTCTCACAAAACACTGATAAATATTGCCTTTATATTGCCATTTACAGATAAGTACATGAGGTTTAAAAAATGTAAGCAACTTGCCCAGGGTTTCATGGCTACTACTTCAGAAAGCCAAGATGCTAAGTCTGGCTGCCTGATTCCAGATCTGTGCTTGTAACCACTGTGTTTGGGAAAGCTAGGTTCTGGGATCAAACTGAAAGTGTTAGGCGCTCCGTCATGTCTCTTTGTGACCCCATGGACTGTAGCCCATCAGGCTCCTCTGTCCATGGGATTCTCCAGGCAAGAATACTGGAGTGGATAACCGTTCCTTTCTCCAGGGTATCTTCCCAACCCAGGAATCAAACCTGGGTCTCCTGCACTACAGGCAGATTCTTTACCATCTGAGCCACCAGGGATCAAACTGCCTCGGTTCAAATTCTAACTCTGCCACTGGGGCTCTTGGGTAAATTATTTATTCTGCCATACCTCAATTTTCTCATCTTTAGAATCTGGCTAGTAGTGGTACCTTGGAAGGTTGCTGTGATGATCTAATGAATTTTCTAGGCAATAAGCTGGAATGTAGTAAGCTCTAAGTAAGTGCTTGCAGTTTCTTTCATCATTGTCATCCTATACTACATCAGCCATTTGCAGGAGAGGATACCAGCAGAAGCAACAGCGTATGCAAAGATCTAAAACAGCATGGGGTGTTTGGACAATGGCAGGGAGTCTGGAATGGTAGGAACACAGGCTGTAAGTGGGAAAGAAGTTGGGCAGATATGCTGGGGGTGGAGCATGAGAGATTGTGGGTTCCAGGCCCCTCGTCTGGATGGTGACTCTTGCAGGTCATGGGAAGCCCTAGTGGGAGCAGGCATGTTAACATGCTTTCGTGTCTCCTTCTTGCTCAGGGATGCCGGGAGGATGTGACATCCTCATCGTTTATAGCCGAGATGCTGAGGAGTGGTGCCAGTACCTCCAGGACCTTTTCCTTTCCAGTCGGCAGGTCCGCAGCCAGAAGACGCTGACTTACAGGCTGAGCCCCAAGACGTCCTTCTCTGCCGAGGACCTGAGCTTCTTTCTCCATGTGCGCTGTGTTATGGTGCTGCTCTCTGCGGAGCTGGTGCAGTGCTTCTGCCAGCCAAGCTTGCTGCCCCTGCTGCAGAGAGCCTTTTACCCTCCACGCCGCGTGGTGCGGCTGCTCTGTGGGGTACAGGATAGCGAGGAGTTCCTGGACTTCTTTCCAGACTGGGCACACTGGCAGGAGCTCACCTGTGACGATGAGCCTGAGACTTACGTAGCAGCTGTGAAGAAGGCCATTTCTGAAGGTAAGTGTCTCTTCTGGAGTACAGATATGCAAGCCCTGGAAAAAACGACCCATCCAGGCCTCAGGCATTTCAGGCGAGACGTTGTGGTGTTAATGGTCATCATTCCTATTACAGACTGAATCTAGACCTCACTATGCTAAGAGCCCCAGTCGTATTTACTGGTTTAGAGCAGCCTATTTCTGGGATGGGATTGTCCCATCCCAGAATAGGGTAGGTTAGGTCTCCTGGATAGGGTAGAATAGGGTGGGTCTCCTGGACCACAGGAAAGAAAGATGACACTTTTCCTTGGTTCTGTGCTAGGATAAGCCCTCTTTTTAGAATTGTCTACACCCCAGAAGACATTGGACAGAGACTCCAGCCTAGACGGCAGTGGGGGTGGGAGTCTGAGACTTAGTTTGGTGGGGATGTGAGGACTATGACTTCCAACCTTCCTGTTGCAAGCCACTTCCATTTTTTATCATCAGGTGACCTTAAGATTTTGGTTGAAAAGGTGTCACTTTTGGGTAACATGGTTATAGAGAAACACATGCCTTCTCTATTTTCCACCAGCCTAGTTTCTGTCCTTTGCCTTGTTTCTCCTTTTCAAATGGGAGAATTCCGAGCCTCTCTGCCAGGACTAATGACTTCAGTGGCCCCAGGAAGTATGACAAATGCTCCGATTAGCAGTACCGGAAGATGTGCTCTGGGATGGATGTGTGTCACAGCTTTTCTTCCTCTTTTTGATTTCTATTTTTTGCTTCACTGTGAGCTATGAGCAAGCTATGTGTTTATCTTCTATTCTCTTGCCATTTGAGCTCTGATACACCTGATGCCAGCAAAGAAACCTGGAAAATAATGGAGCGATGTAACTATGCTCAGTTATCCCTGGTGTGCCTTGGGCATTAAAATTTGACTCATCCACCCCATGTCGTTTGATTTGTGAATCAAGAATTCACAAATTCTTAGTGACCTTAAAAAGCTAGTAGAGTTCCTAGATATTTTTATCCCAGGAATGGCCTGCTCCAAACCAATAAGTATGACCAGGTGACCTAACACAGTAGGATCCCAGGCCATTCTGTAATATAAATGACAAGTGTGAGTGTAGAAGATGTCTCACTTGAAACTCCCGGGACCTGGATTTTTCCAGAGTTTACTTATCTTTACTTCAGAAGGACACAAGGATAGAAAAAAATGCATAATTCATACTTGCACGATTGTACTTCATTGGTTTGAGGGGTCTGCTGAAACTTACAGAGAAGTCAGGTACAACTGGTTGTTGCAGCGGACGAGCTTCTGTCACTGCTTAGCATGAGCTTATGATCTGGTGGGCAGGCTGCTGTGACCCACCTGTCCATCATCCCACACACCATGGCTGTGTTGTTACTGTACTGGCCTCATGGCGTGTGCGCTAACAGACTGGTCTTTCAAATACTACAGTGGTATTGTTTTTAAAAATAGATGCTAAAAGGGATTCTCTGACTATTGTTTGGCAGTGTCTGATGTTCAGATGCCTAGATAAATTGATCGCTTATAATATTATACTTTTCACTAATGACTGGCTCAGTGTGCTGTGAGCCCTTAGCTTCAAGTGTTTCAGAAGGAATGACATGTTTCACAGTGGTATTTCTGTTCTGAAAGCAAATAACCTCTCATCAGAAAGAGATATTTTAAATGGGAGATTAAAACCAACTGCTTAGTGGAAAATCTGGGTGGTTCAGAATCAATGGAAATGTAGGGACAAATGGAATCATAGAAAACTGTATGAGGCAGGATGGCTTGTGCCTCCAATGTCATTTTCTTATCTGATATTAGATTTGTGAATTTGGGGATTTGAGGTCTCTGTGTGGGGAGGCTAGAATGGCTTAGGTTTGCTTTGGGAATGTCCATGGCCATCACCCTCAGTTGGCCCAGAAATGGGGGGCTGTATCTCTGATTTTTGTGCTGAACAAGCTTTCTTAACAAACGGAAGACTTAAAGTCTAATGTTGTAGCAAAAATGAGTGACGACACTCTATTGCCTGGCTCCGATGCTAACTGGATGCCCAATATTGGGCAATCTATGTAGCCTCTTTGGGTTTCAGTTTCCTTTTTTATGGGACTTCCCCAGTGGCTGAGCCCGTAAAGAATCTATCTGCAATGCAGGAGACCTGAATTTGATCCCTGGGTTAGGAACATCCCCTGGAGAAGGGAATTAGCTACCCACTCCAGTATTCTTGCTTGGAGAATTTCATGGACAGAGGAGCCTGGCAGGCTACAGTCCATGGGGTCACAAAGAGTCGGACACGACTGAGCATCTAACACTAACACTTCCTTCTCTTTAAGAGGCGGGCTTACACTTGTTCTAAGACACTTTCCAGGGCTGAAACCTATGAGTCCCTTAGGCCAGAGAGTCTCAAATACTTTTGAAGCACCACCATCTTGTCCTATTTCATACCTGCTTTGACTCCCCAGAAGCTTAGAGCTAAAACAGTATTTAAGGATCAAATTATCCCTATGCTATGTTTCTGGTATGAGTATGTCCTTAGTTATAGTCTGTATAACTTGTGATAATTTATTTTAATATCCCTCTTGTACACATGAGGTTTTCCTAAGGTAGTTCAAAATAAAAGTCAAAAATAAAATTTTCATACACCCCACTAGTACAAGCTGGCCCAGTCCTATGAGAAATAAATACATGAAACTTGTTTCTTTGACTTTCTCTGTTAAAACAATTCCAGTGGGAGACATAATGGAAAATTGATAATGGGGATGCACTAATGGTAGAAACAATAATTGTGGGGTTACTGATTGTACAGCTATTAAAAGCTACAGGGAGACACATTTCAGGCATCTTTCTAATAACTGAAGTGTGCAAAGATGGGATGGGTGGCCCTTGGAGGTGGTAAGTTCTACATCACCAGGAGTGTGCAAGCAGAGACTGCCTGTATGGTGTAAAAGGAATTCATCTTTGGAACCATGGTTATACCATGTGACCTTCACAATCTTTGATCATAAAATTCTCTTACCTTAAGTTTCTGGGGGTTTTTTGCTAGGGAAACATGTCTATACTGAATCCAGTCTTCCTCCTTCACCAGATTTTCCTGGGGTTTCTAATTCCCAACTGAAGAAATATTGGTCATATTCCTACTGTAACCCCAACAGAAAATAGCAGGGAAAAAGATTTCAATTCATAATCTATGTAACCCTTGAAAACAGTAAAACTCCAAGAATATTTATATACATATATATTTTTTAAATTTTAAGGTCTTTTCTGAGAAAACGTGATGAAATGAAATTTTTATTTTAAGGCAGGGCAAGAAAAAATTAAACATCAAACTCTCTCTGTATTTGGATCTCTCCTCCCCTCCCACGTGTACAGTGGGCATCCGCATTGTGCATTGACCCACGTTAGCCTGAGTTTCTCAGGAATGGGAGTGCCTTCTTGACCATAAAGATCAATTTTTTCTTTCTTCTGACACTAACAATGTAACTTAAAATAATACTGTTCTTTCCCAGCTTTGTATAGGGTCATGATGACTTGTTGCTTGCTTTGTCTGTGCCTACCTGGACCATGTATCCTTGATGAACTTTATGTAAAACATCAGCATGTCATTTTGATGCACAGTCCTTTGTCTCAAAAATGTTTGTGACTGTGCCTTTGACTTCTAGCAGGTAGGAGAGTTCTTAGAGCTTTCTGAGAATCTACTTGCTAGGTTATAATCCTCCGTATGGCTCAAATAAAATTCTTTTTGTCTTCTTAACTTGATAATTAGTTGAATTTTTGTCAACAAATATTACTATTTAGTAAGATATTCATTGAGACCATTTAAAATTTAGGCTAAATTTTAGACCACTTAAAATTTAAAATAAGGCTTAAAGATTAAAAGCTTTAGAGAATAGAACTGGTAATAGAAGTAATAATTCCAGAAACTGGGATCGATTGTGGTGGTTGTTGTTCGTGTCTAACTCTTTTGCCACTCCATTTACTGTAACCCACTAGGTTCTTCTGTCCATGGGATTTCCCAGGCAAGAATACTGGAATGGGTTTCCATGCCCGCCTCCAGGGGATCTTCCCAACCCAAGGATTGAACCCACATCTTCTGCATTAACAGGCAGGTTCTTTACCACTGAGCCACCAGGGAAGCCCTGAATGAGGTTACAAGTAGTTAATTATACTTTCTCTTGCTGCTGTGTTATCTAAATAAGTACTTCTCAAACTTTAATGAGGGTGGGAAGACCTGGGATTCTTGTCAATATACAGATTCTTACTCTATGAGTCTGGATGGGACCCAAGATTCTGCATTTCTAACAAGCAACCAGGTGATGCTGATGCTGCTGGTTAGGGGTCTGCTGAAAACTGAGCTAAGGTCTAAGTCACCCTTCCTTTGTCAAGTCAGTTGTCTTGTACTTCTGTTATGCCTGAATCATTTTCTCAGATATCTACTTTTCTGGAAATGAAGGCACTATCTCATAAGGTTGACTCCTGGACCAGTGTTTACGTATAAAATAAGACCAGTGTTTGGTGCTTAGGCCAGTAGACTTCAGGATAGGGCTCTTGAGTTCTCTTCCTGGTCCTTGACTCACAGATTCAATATGTTAGCTCTGACAGCTTTCAGCCTCTCCATTTTCCAGATGTAAATGGTCCTGACATCGGAATGGGGGTATACTTCCATCACAGTCCTTACTGCTTCTTCATTTAACAGGCGTGTTGATCATAATTACTATGCCACTAAAAATGTTTGGGAGGTTTTATTTCCTACCCCCTCTCTCCAAATTTGTCAGTCACCTTAAAACTGAGCAGATGTTTTAATTATAGAGGCTTCAGTGTGTTGTAACAGCCAGTTTATTTCCCAAGGCCTTCATCTGTAAAATGATGGGGTTGGACCAGGTGATTGGAAGGTTTCTTCCAGTACCCCAGCACTGTAAGATATCATTGTGAGTTTTCTGGGCAAATTACCCAGAACCTTTTAACCTGTTCAGTTTAGTTCCAAAATGTTTGCAGGGTTATATACCCAGGGCATAGAAGACTGTACTATTGTTCTGAATTGTTTGGATTTGTTAGGTGATTATTTTAAAATAAGGAAGTGAGAAAAACCAAGGTACAGCACCGAGATTATTTCCTCTTTTTATAGGCGCTCTATTTTTCTTTTTTTTTCAGGCGCTCTATTCTTTACTGCAAATCTCATTGGAATGTAAAAATAGGTTCTGTTAGTCTGTGTGGGAGAGGTCTTGATGGGTGACACCGAGTTTTATTTCAAAAGTTCTCATAATTTAGTGTGTCCATATTTGTGTGTGTGTGTTGGGGGGAGGGAAGCGCTGAACCAGTTCCTCCAGTATCATTCAGTACTACGTTGGAGATCTTGTCTGCTTTCTTATATGTATTTTCTTTTTACCTCCACTATCTTTTCTCATGCCCTTTGTGCTTCTCATGCCCAGAATCATCATGAATTTTGCCTTTTTCACATGGGGAAAATTTAGAGGGATTTGTCCACATCTGGCCTTCCTTTGTTGATATTAGTATTCTAATCTGATTGTTAAACTGGAGTTTAAAAGGAAAACAATTGAGATACAAATACTTTTAGCTAATCAGATGGATTCCAAAGTCTTCTCCCAGATTTAAAAAGGAACATTTTCTTTTCTGAAATAAAATACAATTGACCCTGGAACAACATGTGGGTTAGGGGTACTGACTCCCCTGCCCCCACCCATGTAGGCAAAAATCTTTGTGTCATCCTTTAGTATTGGTGGGGGATTGTTGCCAGGACCCATGTAGGACACCAAAATCCATGGATGGTCAAGTCCCACACAGGCCCTTGGTATCTGTGGTTCTGCATTTATGGATTGAACCAACAGGGGATCATGTAGTTGATCATTTTTATTGAAAATAAAATCTGCGTATAACTTGTCAGTGCAGTTAAACCCATGTTGTTCAGAGGTCAACTGTAATGTATGTTTATCATAATGTTTAAAAAAGAAAATGAAAAATACACCTGTAGGCTATTTCCAATTTAAAAAATAATAATGTTGCAATAAATCTCCACACAGCTTTATGCCTAAATCTTTGTCAATCTCTGTGGATTTCCTCTTAGCCAGTCTCCGTAGAGCTCCTAGAGATGGTGCTTACCTGCTCTGTGCATCTCCCCACTCTCCCCATGTGACCTGAATTCATGGCCCCTTACTTGGTTTTTTGTTGTTGCAATTTATCTACTTATTTTTCTTTCCCTTTATGCCTAAGTCAGTGATTTACGTTTGCAGTTTCTCTTGCAAAGATACTCATATGGAGAACTGCCCTGAACCACTCCTTCTCCTCATGGAAAGAGCTAACACTAAGGTGATGCTGTGTCATTTGCTGTGTGTAATACACTGGTCACTTCATGGGTATTTATCCCCCACCACAACCCTGAGTGGGTAGATGGTTTTACCACCAGTTCACAGGTGAGAAAACTGAGGTTCAGCAAGGTTCAATAACTTGCATGATGACTGGGAGCAGCTCACATGGAAACATAGGGCCTTCAGACTCATGCTCTGCTTTGTCTTGCTTCCTTCTAAGCCTCTCCCCCCTCATCCTCCTCTTCCTCATGGAGACAAGAAGCAGGAAGAAAGCCTGGGAAAGAGAAAGGATTAAGGACAATGAGGCTTCCCTGAGTTCTCTAGACCACAGGATCCCAAGTCAGACTGGATATTGGCATTGCCCCCCTACTTTGTTTAACATGCTGGTGTCCCCGCCTTACCCTAGGCTGACTGAACAAGAATCTCAGAGATTGGTTCAGACAAAATGAATTTCAAAAAGACTCCGCAGCGGATTATGCTCTGCAGCCATGCTCTGGAGACTCTGTTCCATGCCTGCAGCCCTGTCCATTGGTTTTCTGGTTGGAGGAGCTGGCAACAACTCAGGCCTTGTGGGCTGTCACAGGGCAGGTCACGGGGCAGTGTTCCCAGGGGCTTAGAGCCTGGCCAGGTCACAGCTCACTTCCACGTCACAGGCGGCAGCTTTTAGACAGGGGAAGAGAGACAGACCCTCCCAGCAAAGGGGAAGTGACTGCACCCTCCTTGCTCTCCTTGCTGTGGCAGCCTCGCTGATGGTAAGTCCGTGATGGCTTCTGGGGCTTCTGTGCTGCCTTGCAGAGACTGAGGGGAGAATCTGATCTGGGGCCTCTTGAAATAGTCAATTTTTGTTCTGCTGTCCTCCTGCCTTGTGGCCTTGGGTTGTTGGTTCTGCTCTCTCTCTGCTGTGGTTTAATTCGCACTTAAGGTTCCCCCTTAAATGACCCTTGCAGAAATATGTTTCCTTCACACAGTCTTCCCTTTTGAAATAATCTTTGATTTGGAGAGACGATGCCCAGCTGGGATGGTAAAATCTGTCCCAGTGTCACTAAAAAGCTGCAACATGTCCAAAGGTCGTTTGGATTTCCCTTGCCAGGTATCTTGACCACCTCACAGAACGAGATGCTTCCTCCTAGCTACACCTAAAAACAATCAACGAGGACTAATGTGCAAGATAGATTTTTGTACCCATGGATCTGTATGAATTTCCCACAGAGCTGTGGGCCCAGGTGGTGTTGTGGAATTGGCCACCCTGCTGCTTCAAAAGCCACCCAGAGACAGCCTTCTGCTCCCAGCTAGACTTTCTGTGGTCCCTCAAGGAAAATATCTGCAAGTCACTTTGTCAACTGTGGTTGCTGAGGTGCAGTGAAAAGGGAGTGATGAATGCTGAAGTTTCCACTAGTGTGAGAATCTCAAGTTTGCACCTGTTTTTGTATGAATTGTCTAAATGCAGGCCAGGATGGAAATATCAGATGTAGGGATTTTTTCGCTTGGTTTCTTACCCTGTAGTTTCTGTAGTTTTTGCAACTCACTTCTCCTGCGATTATTGCTAGAGGAGAATACTAGAATGGAGGAGCGATCTGACATCTGTTTTACCCCTTCAAAGCCCTTTTGTAAACATTATCTCATTTGGTCAGTGCTATTTTCTTGTAGTGTTAGTAGCTCAGTCGTGTCCAACTCTTTTCGACCGCATGGACTGTAGCCTGCCAGGCTCCTCTGTCTATGGGATTCTCCAGGCAAGAATACTGGAGGGGGTTGTCATTTCCTTCTCCATTCCCAACCCAGGGATCGAACCTGGCTCTTCTGCATTGCATTTTCTTATAAGGCACACAGTATTATCATCACCACTTTACAGATGAGGAAAACAAGGCCTGGCAGGTTCACACAGCTGTTGTTCCATTAGAGCAGGATCAGGTCAAGCCCTCCTGCCTTGTAGTCCCAGGCCTAACTCTTTTCTTATCCAGACGTTGCAGTGAGGCTTCCATTCTCAAGACCCTGTGCTAGGTGCTGAAACAGAGCAGGGAAGCCAGATATAGTCATTGCTTTAATAGTCCCTGCGTTCTAGACCAGCACTATTCAAAAAACGTATAACACAAGCTACATGTGAAATTTCAAGCTTTCTAGTAGCCATAGTAAAAAAAAAATTAAATACTAGAATAAAAAGAAACAAGTGAGTAAATTTCAATAATGTGGTTTACTTAGCCCAATATATCTAAAATTTCAACCTATAACCAATGTAAAATTATTAATGAAATGTTTTCTATCCTTTTCCTCATACTAAATCTTTGAAATCTGGTGTGTGTTTTACACATAGAGCACACGTTTTAACTGTTCAATAGCCACATGTGGCCAGGCGCTATCATATTGGACAGTATAGATCAAGAATGATGCTGCTTAGAGAACTGGGGGCCATATCTGTTACTATTTTAATACATGAAATGTCGTATATGTTTTTAGAAATGACTGTCCTGGTTTTTTTATTAATTTATTCAATCAGTCATTCAGCAAGTATTGAATGAGCATCTGTCATGTGCTCGTCTGTAAGGAATATCTGTTCATTGTTTTCTTTCCTTTCTCATCTCCTCTTTCTGGCTTTTCTTCCTCATTCCTCCCCTTTCTTTGTCTCTTTCTATATTTTGTCAGCTATTTGGCTATGTTCCCAGGCTCTGCAAGTGTACACTGGGTAAGACAAAATTAACTTTGATTAACAACGGCGTTTCTGTCCTTGGAATGACCAGTTTATCATATGTACTGGTGAGACTGGACTCCTGGCAACCTATCATATCTGAAGGCAGAAACTAACCAGGGTGCTTCTGTCTATCTGTTTACCTACCTGTCTACCTACTCATCTATCTAAAATTTGCAAGTATGTATAGAGCAGCATTTATATATATTTATGCCAGTGTATATGTATCTGTGTATTTTATACTGGTTTATGAACTTTTTCACTGCAAGGATACACAAGGAATTGTTAATAGTGGTTGCCTTTTGGTGGATGGAGGACATTTTGAACTTTTTATTTTAGACATTTCTCCAGTGTTTAAATTTTTCTCTGATGCTAATTTTTACTCTTTGAGATTTTAAAAGAGAAAACTGATGGGTCATGGGGATTTTATGAATCTAGAGGAAGGAGTTGGACTAATACCCAACTACTCCAAGTAGGTTGAGTTTCAGGTTAAATTCCTTTCTGCAAACTCCTTGGCCTTTTTTTCAGCTTCTTTAGATTGATCTTCTGGGTAAGGGGAAGTGACACTGGTTTGTTTATTGCTGTAATGACTGTCCCATCAGTCACTCCATGTGGGCTCTGCTTGAAAAGAGGGAACAGCCACTTATCACTGAGTCATAGTTTTACTCTTCTCAAATGGAATTTGACTCTTGTGGAATTTAGATTGATGTATCCTTAGGTTACTTCAGTCTTTGTGACAAAAAGTAAGAGAATGTGGGTGTATATTTCACAGACTTTGACACCAACTGGCTGTGCCACTGTGGTCAAGTCACCTGGCCACCCTGGACCTGTTCTTGTCCTTGTTAAAATGCCGGGAGGTGCTCAGATCGACATCTCAGACCTTTAAAGTCATGAAATTCCATGGTTACAACCACATGTAATTTAAATGTCTTACATTTCATTGTTCTCAATCTAATATTTTTCAAAATCCCATCAAGGTATTGTATATTATTTCAGCTAATAAGTTATTCTTTCCAACAGAATTTAAATAGAATTTTAAATGACATAAAAGTAGCTTCCTGTTTATGGACATTAGCCTAAATTCAGCCTTAGAAGAACATAGCAGTATGCCATTATCTGTGTGGGAATGAAAGAATGCACATATTTCCCACTTTGTATATATTGTTTACTGTGGGTGTGTAGATACACGGTTGTGGCTCACAGGAAGATAATGGAGGCAAGGGAAACGGGGGCAAATGTGCATGACAGAATGGCTCTGTTAACTTCCCTATTTTTGCAGGATGTTTTCACAGTTTTTCAATTTAGTTTCCATTGCCATTCACATGACTGAGAGTGTGTCTGAGATGGCTGAGGAAATAGGATGATTCATGCTGTAAATGATTTTTTATCATTGGAGAAATTATTGAAGCCATGGCAGCCTTGTCATATAGACTTCTGGGCAGAAAACTTGCTTATGTAGCCAGTTTGGTAAAATTTAGATGTGAACAGTGGTCAGCTGATTTTCTAAGATACAGAAAAATGAACAAAATTAATAATCGATAAAGTTGCCTTTTCTCTAGGGGAAAAAGCCATTTGGAGACTGTTTTACTTTCACTGTATTTATGTTTTTAAAGAAAATACTTGTCTCCACTGACAGATGTTGTGTGCTCAGTAAATGGTAGTGGATGGATGAGTGGCTCGGTGGGTGCGTCCATGGATTGTTGCCATTTTCCTTATTCTTGAGCCCATTTTGAAGGTCCTAGTTGGAGAAAAAGATATCCTTCCTGTGAGCATCCTTCTTAAGGAGCCTGTGCTGCTGGTGCTGTGTGGATCATCAGTTGTTTGCATGGAGCAGATTTGTCTGTGGTCACATAGTTAGTATGTGTCTGAACAGAAACTTGTCAAACTGATTCAGAGCAAGACAGCATCTACTGAGTGCATCTTTTTTTGCTGTGTCCATACAACCTAGATAGCATATTCAAAAGCAGAGACATTACTTTACCAGCAAAGGTTCGTCTAGTCAAGGCTATGGTTTTTCCAGTGGTCATGTATGGATGTGAGAGTTGGACTGTGAAGAAGGCTGAGCGCCGAAGAATTGATGCTTTTGAACTGTGGTGCTGGAGAAGACTCTTGAGAGTCCCTTGGACTGCAAGGAGGTCCAACCAGTCCATTCTAAAGGAGATCAGCCCTGGGATTTCTTTGGAAGGAATGATGCTAAAGCTTAGTACTGGATGCTAAACTAAGCTCCAATACTTTGGCCACCTCATGCGAAGAGTTGACTCATTGGAAAAGACTCTGATGCTGGGAGGGACTGGGGGCAGGAGGAGAAGGGGACAACAGAGGATGAGATGGCTGGATGGCATCACTGACTCGATGGACTTGAGTCTGGGTGAACTCCGGGAGTTGGTGATGGACAGGGAGGCCTGGCATGCTGCGATTCATGGGGTCGCAAAGAGGTGGACACGACTGAGCGACTGAACTGAACTGAACTGAATACTTAAACATATACCAGATATGACAGCCTATCCCAGAAAAGAACCAGGTATGCTATTATAGAGGCCAGCTAGTAACTTGAATTGTTAACTCCATGGGGGTGTGCATGGATCATTAGTAGCAGAAATTGAGTGCATCCTTTTGAAGGAGAGCATTGAAGTGAAGAAATCTGAAGTGTTCAGAAGAAACCTCTAGAACTGGCTTAGTGGTTTTGGGAATTCCTTGATTTCCCGCCCCCCCCCCCCCCACCGGGTTTGTACCTTCTGCATTTGTGTATCTTCCTTATCACTCTTTCAAGATTAGACCCATACTAGCCTTTCATTTAAAACAATGCTGGTTGAACGTGCGTATTTTGTCTGCCAAGTTGCCAGTTTCACTAACAGATTGCTGGCTCGCTCTCTAACATCTGATAACACAGGAAATAGAGGGGAAGCTGATGATGAAATAAAAATGCTCTACTTTTAAACTGGACTAAAACAAGTTTCCTTTTATATATATCGGCTAATGTTTGAAGCTGTAACTAAAGTTAAAGCATGCAGTGGAATTGACATTCATCAAGACTAGCAGATAGAATATCAGTGTTAGCTGTTGACTTTTTTTTTTTTTTTTTGAGTGTGTGAAATGTGGGGAAACATTTTTTGTTGCAGGATATGGTATTTAGCATCACAAGTGGAGTTGTAACCTGAAAAGAAAACTGAATTCTTGGTTGGTGTTGAACCAAAAGACACAACCTAGGCAATGGCAACCCACTCCAGTACTCTTGCCTGGAAAATCCATGGATGGAGGAGCCTGGCAGGATACAGTTCATGGGGTCGCTACGAGTTGGACACCACTGAGCGACTTCACTTTCACTTTTCACTTTCATACATTGGAGAAAGAAATGGCAACCCACTCCAGGGTTCTTGCCTGGAGAATCCCAGGGACAGGGGAGCATGGTAGGCTGCCGTCTATGGGGTCACACAGAGTCGGACACGACTGAAGCGATTTAGCAGCAGCAGTAGCCAAAGATCAAGAGAACAATTTATTATTGCTTGTAGCAAGTAAGGAGAACTCTGGGGATCTTTCCGGAAGCAGTGTCTCCCTGAACAGCAAAACTGGGGAAGCTTAGAATACATGCATATTCATGAAAGGGCTGGAGCAGAGGCGAATTCAGCGTGGAACTGGGGCAAATGTGGACAGAGTCCAAGCTTTAGTTGATTGAATTCAGGAGGGTCAGCTTCATCACTCCATCCTCCACCTGGGTTGGCGCCTTAGTTCCTGTAGAACTCAAAGATATGTTATTATGTATAGCCCTTGAGGAGGAACTAGGACTCTGCTTTATCACTGCACTATTGTTTGACTGCCTTCTCTTTGTTTCCTTAAGATCATAGTTTACTGGAAATTACCTGGCAGTCCAGTGGTCCTGCTTTCATTGCTGGGGCCTGGAGTTCAATCTCCGGTTGGGAAACTAAGATCCCATAAGCCACATGGCACAGCCTAAAAAGAAAAAGGAAAACAAAAAGATCATAGATTACTGTTCAAGGGCAAGCATTGCGGCCAGGCTGAGATCACAAAATGACTTAGGCCGAAAGGGCTTCTCTAAAGTCAAGAAAGTCATTCCTGGTTTTCTTTCCAGGGACCCTCTGACCCATTTGCTTACAGAGACAGCCTGTTACTTTTTCTAAAACAGAGCCCCCCTTTTCATTTTCTAAAACTGTCTGAATATCATCTCTTAAAGCCTTGGTTTGTTGCTAGAGAAGGTCTCCAGCTCTGATTATAAAGCATTTTTATAGGAGAAGTTTTTGGGCAAAATGTAATGTTGAAATAATCGTACAGTAGTTGGGCAGCCTAAATGTTTATTTTCATTTTGAAATCAGAGTCCTGTAGATTATAGAAATCCTTTGACATTGTTTCACTCCAATCTCTTCCATGGTACAGGGTGTTCATTTGATTAAAACTTGCCCATGCTCTGGAAACAGTCTAGCTTTAGAGTCTCTAATGGCAAAAGAGGGACAGGGAGCCGTGCAGACAACAAGATGGAAATATAGAATATTAACATGAGAAAAGGCAACTGTGGGATCCTCTGGCTCAGTCTCTCTAGTTTGAAAGGAACAAAGTAGGACTCAGAGAGGTAGAAGAACTGCCCAGTGTTACACAGTTAATGGCAGAGATTAGCATGTTAATTTATGTTTCTAGTCAGCAAATATTTATTGAGCTAATGGAGTGCCTGCCATGGCGGTGGCACTCTGCAAGGTACTGGGAAGACCTGATGGAAAAGTCATACTCAAGTCCTGCTCTTCAAGAGTTTATGTGTCCTGGAGGTAGAGGACAGCTAAACAGCCAGTTGTTCTTTTAATTACTTAATGCCAAGAGGGTACAGCATTATGAAGCAGAAGGCAGGGAGCTCCCTATGAATAATAAAGGGGATCTGTGGTTTTCTAAGGGCCCTTTCGATAGTTCCTTACTCTCATCCATTAAGGAAAGAATGAGTTTCCTGAGCATCCATCTTGGAAAAAAGAAGAAAGGCATGGCTGTAGATATGGCAGATATTATACACCTGCTTATCTAATGGTAATGTATTGCCGAAATTAACCATGGCTCTCAGGCAGGGCTTTCATGTTCTCCAAGTAGTGATTAGGACTGTCTAAAATTTTACATAGTTTTACTTAATTTTAAAATGAGCATTTTGATCATTTCTTTAAGTTTATAGACAGCAGTGACGTTGAGAGGTATTTATTACTATGTTCCCACAATTTGGAACTTTTACATTCTTGTTTACCTAAATGTGAGTTGGTTGGAAGGACAGGCTAAAGATAAGTTGAAAATGAATAAGAATCAATATAAAATCCTATTCAGCATTCAAGAAAATAATTAAGCAGTTGTACAAGAGCAGGATGAAGGAATATATATGTAAGAGTTGTGCATGTGAGGTCTGGTGGTTTTAGCTGAAGGCAAGCTAAGCATGGTCAACAGAGCTTGATCATGGTCAACATGTTGCCTCCAACTGGGAGTGACCATTTGGGAAGCTTTGCCACTGATGATGGAACCTTGAGTCAAAACAATCTTGACAGGCAGGAACCTGGCTCCAATCCAACATACAACATTTTACAAGGCTAGGTGTTTATTTGCAATTAGGTCTCAAACCTCGTCTCCCACCCCCAAACAAAACTGAACTATAGAATTAAAGCATGGTGGAGGAAAAATCCTGGCTTCCATGGTTTACATGAAGAAGAGGTGGGGATTTGAGGTAACCACATGCTCAGTATGAATCAGCAAGGTGGCACACCTGCTCTAAGATGCAGTCTTGAGCTTCCCTTCTGAACAACAGCCAGGCTGGAAGAAATGACGGCCCTTCTTGTATTACACCCAGACTGTAGCTACCCATCTGGAGTAGCTGTTGGCAGAAGGTAAGGGAGGGGAAAGTTAGGTTAGGGGGATGAGGAGACCTATAAGCCAAAGCTGTCTCTTTTGGGGGCCTACTTAGAAAGCTGAGTGTATTACTCTGGACTTTTTTTGCTTGTAAGGAGAGAGCCCTGCCCTGGGCCCAAGAGGAATTAATTAAGCTATGGGAAGGGTAGGAGTGTTAGTCCTCGGAGATAATGTGGAACTAAAGATTTGAACTCCAGAGTTACCTCTCCACCTCTCTCTCTCTGTGTCTCTCTGCAAACTAGAATCATTCTCTGATGAGGCATCTCCAAGAAAGGTAATTAAAGCTCCTAGGAACGGCCACTCCTCAGTCCTCCCAGTTCCAGCTCCAGAGAGGAATTGACACTTATTCTCTCAGGTCCACGATTTAAACATCCCGGGTAGGATCTAACTAGTTGAACTTGGGTCAGGTGCCTAACTCTAGGCCAAGGACTATGAATGGCCCATTATGAATGGCCCATTTGATAGCCCGGGGAGTGGGATTTCTAAAAAACTTGACAGCTTCCACTCAAACCACTGGTGACAGTGGAGGGATAGGGAATTTTCCCGAAGAGGATCTGATATTCTGTCCTTATCAATCGATGCAAAAGACAGTTGCCACGTAGCCTGGATGGAAGTGGAGTTTGGGGGAGAATGATGTATGTATGGCTGTCTTTTTGCTGTCCGCCTGACCATCACAACATTGTTAACTGGCTATTGTTGTTTAGTTGCTAAGTTGTGTCTGACTCTTTGTGACCCCATGGACTGTAACCCTCCAGGCTTCTCTGTCTATGGGATTTCCCAGGCAAAATACTGGAGTGGGTTGCTATGCCCTTCTCCTGGGCTTCTTCCCAACCCTGGGATCGAACCTGCATCTTCCGCATTGGCAGACAGATTCTGTACCACTGAGCTACCAGGGAAGCCACTAATTGGCTATACTCCAATACAAAATGAAAAGTTTGTTTTTTGTTTTTTATTTAAAGACAGTTGTCTCAATGAGGGATCTGGAAACATGCCTGTGCCTAAGGAAACAGAGGAACTAACTGAGGGTATTATAGAATTATAGAATTTGGGGCTAGAGTAAAAGGGAGGCTCACTTTTGTCAAAGGACTTGCCCAAGGATGCTCAGCTGGGTGGAGACAAAAGCCCAGGCCTCGAACTCTGAACTTGGAGTTTCATCCAGTATACTTGATTGTCTTCCTAAGAAGAAAATATCAAGGGAAGACAAGAAAATTACCTTCAAACATTTGAAGGACTGGTGTGTGGAAATAAGAATGGTGTTGTTTGATGATGCTTCAAAGGTTAGGTGAGAATTCACGGGCAGTGGTAACCGAAAAGCAGAATTCTACTAGATTTAAGGAAGAATGTCAACACCTGAAGTGGCTAAGCAATGGAGCCCGCTTCCTCAGAAGGTGGTGGCCAGAAGTCCTGTTGTCAGAAGCCTTCGGGCTAAAGACTAAATCTTAGAGCAGTCATGCTACCGTGCTAATCCATACTGAGCATGTGGTCACCTCAAAACCCCAGATAAAGATGTTTATCCAAACGTCTGCCAGTGGTGCTAAAGAAGGAGTCCCTAAAATCCCTACCAACCCAGAGACACTGTCAATTAAAAACCTGGGCGGTGGTGTTTTTTACTTTTTTCCTATAGCTTCCTCCAGTTGTATCGTGTTTACAGTGTGAGATGCTGTGCTGATCGTTTATAATGATTATCTCACTGAATCTTCACCTATCATGTAGACACTCTTATCATCTCCATTATCACATCTGAGGCACAGAAACATAAAGTTACTTTCCCAATGGCACGTGAAAACTTTGTTTTTGCTCCAACGCCCCTAGACTTAACCACTACATTCAATGACATCTCAAAAACTACTTGTTTCTAGTTCCATTTTTACAGTGTCTCTATCAGGTGTCCTCAAAGTGTGATCCTGAAAATACCCGTGTGAGAACCGTATATTTTGGGGTTTGTTGGAGAGCCAAATATTTTTGAAACTCATATTTTTGTAAATATTGACATTCCCCATGTATTTGAACCCTACATTTTTGGTAAATGTTTATGTTCCTGAGCCCTACCTGGTACCCAAGGAACCAGAATGTTTGTGTGGAATGTATTGGAAATATGTATTTCGATTTGGAAATACATATGTATTTCCAATACATCCAAGTACTCAGTATGATTCCGATGGACAGTAAAGTTTGAGAACCACTGGTCTAGATCTTTCTAGGGAAAGCTGGAGGGTAGACCAGATCCTGAAAAGCCCCATAATTCTCTAAACAGCTTAGACTGTCTTCTGAGGGCCATGGGGAGACCTTGAAGAGCTAAAAGTCGAATTTGACGTGATCTGGATTGATTTTCAGTAAGTTCAGTCTGGAGGCTGTGTGGGGATGGCTGGAGGCCAGAGAGTGAGCAGAAGTGTCTTGTATCCTTCACGGGAGAGGGTGGGTGTAGGGCTAAATGTAAACAGGTACTACTGAAATGAGAAATGGAACCCAGGTTACGTGCAGATTTTCTGATGAAATATTACAGTCAATTTCCAAAGGCTCGTGTGAGCATTTTCTTGAGATAGCATCAAATGCTAAGTTCCTCTGACATCTTATTCTTGACCTTTGATTCTTATCACCAGCCCCCCTTTACTATCAGTGGTACATACCCTAGAGAGCTCAGGCGGTGTGTTTGTGCAAGGCCTCATCTCCGGTGGGTGGGGAGTGATGGTTGGCTTGAAGCAGCAGAGACCTAGTATAGCCTATTGAATAAACAAGGGAAACACCATGGTGTGTTGGGGTGGGATGGGGTTGTTTGTCCCTAAATCTGTACATAACCAAGGGTTAGTAGTGTTAGTCACTCAACTGTGTCCGACTCTTTGCAACCCCATAGACAGTACCCCACCAGACTCTTCTGTCCATGGAATTCTCCAGGCAAGAATACTGGATTGGATTGCCATTCTCTTCTCCAGGGATCTTCCCGATCCAGGGATTGAACCCAGGTCTCCCACATTGCAGGCAGATTCTTTACCATCTGAGTTATCAGGGAAACCAAGGGTGGTGAGAGCATTAAATAGTTGTGACCAAGCAGCCATACCATACAGAGGGTGAATTACCTGAGAGCTGTGGGTGTTTTAATGGATACTGTGAAATGCCATTATGCTTCTAAGAGGCTAAGGAAAGCCCTGGTTTTTCTCTCTATCCTGTACTCCACTGGCTTCCCTGAAAAGAATCCACCTGCAATGCAGCAGACCGGGTTCTATCCCTGAGTCGGGCAGATCCCCTGGAGGAGAGCATGGCAACCCACTCCAGTATTCTTGCCTGGAAAGTCTCATGGATAGAGGAGCCTGGTGGGCTACAGTCCATGGGATCATAGAGTCAGACACGAGTGAGCAACTGAGCACCCATGTCTATCTCCTTTAGACTCTGATATCCACGGTTTCTCCTCTCTCTGGACTTTAGGACTCGTTTGCAGGACATCCACAGGTAACACTCATTTATCTAGTCATTTCCTGAATTTCGAATGGGTTCCCCAGGTAAGAGTTTAAATTCTGTAGGAGTGGGGCCTGTGTATTATTCCATGGGATTCTCCACTGTGCCTAGCACAGTGTGGGAACACAGAGATCTTAGTAAATGCTACTGAGTTGGTTGGCTGTTTGGTTGAAGTCTTGGAGGACAGATATTATAGCTACTTTGCAACTGAAGCCGCTTTGACAGAGTGATTAAATTACTCTCTCAGTAGGGTCACAGTCATTATCCATCACAAATGTGCATTGACTGCCTACATCTTGAATTGTTCAGAAAAAAAAATGCTTTCAGAACACTCATGCTCTAAATAAGGAATCAAATGCAGTTTCATATTTGCTTCAGGTGATCTTGCTGCCCTTTCATTAATATGTATTTATTAAACACCCACTCAGTGAATGCAGTGAGGACTTGGCGCTCTATTAGATGCTCTGGAGGCATTACAGATTCTGTAGGAAACACAGGCTGTGCTCTCAAGAATCCTCGTGAACGAAGCTGGTATGTGGGCATTTCTCTGTCAAAGAACAGTTTCAGCATCTAGGACTCGATGCCTGCTGTGGGGGATGGGGACAGGTTCTGGCCTTGCCGTTCTCCGCTTGTCCCACCTGTGTTGTCAGAACTAGCTCCCTGTTTCCTTCTGCTGCCTGGGATCAGGATTTGAGCACAGAAGAGGGCCCTGGAGAGGAAGAAACCAGTTGACCAAGGCAGTTAAGTCCAAGACCTGGAGGCAGGAGGGCCAGGATTCTAGTCCTGGCTTTGGTACCCAGTTCTGGGGTTGGGGGCAAGATTCTCCGAGACTCCATTTCATTATCTGTAAAATGTGGTGAAAATGCCCACCTCACAAGAGCAGAGGATGGAAACACCGGCCCCCCACTCCCCCACAGTCTCCTCCTTCCCCCGGGTTCATATCTGCTCTTTGATCAGCATTTGTCTGATGAGTTTGTTCCCCTCTTTCTATCTTCATGACGACTGGTTTGGTTTTAAGCCCTGATCATTTCTTGTTGAAGAAACTGTTTCTTTTATTTTATGGTAATTTTTAAATTTTTTTTAAGTTTTAGAAATCTCAAAAATTATAAAGGTAATACATGCTTGTTATAAAAAATTTTTTGACCATTAGAAATCTGTAGAGGAAAAAGTGGAAATATTTGTCTGCTTCCCCAAATCCTCGTTCTCTTAGAGGGAACGACCATAAACAGTTCGGTGTGCCTTTCCAGATCATCCTTATAAATTTATAAAATCCATACAGACTTTTTTCTCTATAAATAGAATCACTGTATACATATTATTCTTGATTTTCTTTCAATTAATTGATCCTTTCTTGTGAATTTATAACATATATACACATAAACTCTTTTTTTAAACAAAGTAGATTATTATATACATTGTTTTGCAGCTTGCTTTTTATCTGACCTCATGGACAACTGTCTTTTAATTGGTCTTCATGTTTCCATTTCATACCTCTCCAGCCCATCCTCCACTAGACTGCCAGAAGACTTTTCTAAATCCAGCTGGGGAACCATTGACTACAGGATAAAATCTAGACTTCTTAATATGAAGAGTTCAAAGCTCTGTACCATCTGTCCCCCTGCTGACTTCTATAATTTTACTGCAGTATTAGATTTGTTGTTGTTTGCAGCAGAAACTTTTTGTTCTCTGAACAAAACCTGTGTATACCCACAGTGTTTAAAACAGGCAAACGTGGAGCTCTTGGGGTTCATGTGTCCATTGGTGGGGCCTATAGACCCCAGCTGCTCAGGGACCCTTCCCTGTACCCTAAGCACAATTCTGTATCTTGCTTTATATTCTCTTACGGCCTGTTGGTCCTTCTGAAATCAGCCTAAAAAGATCAGAGATATATACATAATTTTCCAATTTCTCTTTATTCATTACAGGACTGCAGCTCAATAAAGAACAAATCTGGGGGAGTTCGCTGGTGGTTTGGTGGTTAGGATTCAGTGCTTTCACTGCCATGGCCCTGGGTTCAATCCCTGGTCAGGGAACTAAGATTCGTCAAGTCACACGGTTCACGGCCAAAAAAACCCCAATAAATTTGGGAGCTTTTTGTTAACCTTGTTACTGGGAAAAAATGAATTCCATATGTGTTAACTTTTTGTGACATGTCCTGAATGATTCCTTGAAGATTCTAAGATGTCCAAACTTAGACATGGAGATTTAGAAAGCCATTTTTGGGGACTCATTCTTGTCGCATTAGGCATTCTCCTATTATTGACCTTTCTCTTTGTTCTACAGTAACTATTGTATTATATTTCAATCTTTATGATCCAAAGACTGTGAGATCCTTTAGGATTGAAACAAGAAGATCTATTAGAGAACAGCTGTCCATGAGCTAAGAAAGAGAGCTGCAAAACAAAATGAATCCAGCTGAGTAGTCCCAGTATCTGGCTCAGTGCCTGGCACATAATAAATGTTCAATAATCTTTTCATCCCCAGAAAGCATGTTAGGTATGACAGTTCCCTTGTCAACACGGAGGAAGAGATACAGTCATTCGTATCACCAGGCGTGTGAGGCCCATAGTTTGCTGTTGATATAGCTTTGGAAATGGCCCCCAGGACTATAGCAGGTGAGGCTGGTCAGCATCTCTTCTTGCCAAACCACAGCCAGGCTTCCTCTGCTCATCCCAGCTGCATGGACCGTAACAGAAAGGGGAAACTTGAGGTGCTCTCTCTTTGCTTAATTCACACCAGTGATAGGCTTGTGCATCTTGAATTTGATGACCACTGAATGACCACCCAAAAACCATGCTGGGATTATTTTAGATTCAACACCAGTCATAAGAAACTCTGAAAAAAAATCAAGACATAAATAACTCAAGCTGAATTTTGTGGTTTTTGTGGATCTATTTATTTATATTTTTCAATAGCAGTAAATCTACAGCCTTAAGATACTCAAAATAACATTCTTTGCTTCTTTTGACCTCAAAAGCCACAGGTCTGTTTTATTACTAGGAGGCTGTGTTGAGGGAGATTGAAATCTTCCTACTTATCTTTAAAAAAACGAAAACAAATGAAAAGCCAAGAACCCCTCTGTTGGTTGCAATGCACGTATTGGATAGTCTCTTCAACTGTTAGAAAAGGATTTGAACTTTATCCTCACGCTGTCTTATTAATTGGCAACTGGTATATCACAGGGTGTCATCTCAAGTGTTCTGACCTCTGAATTCTGTGATCATATTTATGTTTTACATTTCTTACCCTTGGTCCATTTTTTTCTAATATGGAATGTGTTCAGTTGGTCCATCTTTTCTGGTCAGTTGAAAGGTACCCGTTCTGTCTTAAATTCTGCTGATTCTGCCTCAACCTTTTTTATTAAGGTCGTTGACACCAGTTCATTGGTCTTTAAGTGCGTTGGGGGGTCTTCTTTTTGATTATTCCTCTACACTGCCCTAGGTAACTCAGTGGCATGTATCTCCTCACTCCTCCTCCAGCACTGCCCAGGCTCCCCACACCATGGTCTTGTAGAGCAGCGTATATTGTACAGTACTGCCTGCCTGCTCCCAGATCAGACTTCATAGATCAAGCCATCTTTTCTCAGTGATCTGGGATTGGCTTCAGCATTGGTCTCACTCAGGGGTCTGGACATCCAACCCCATCCACTGGAGTTGGCACTTGATGTGAAACCAGCATCCCATTCCTGGTCTTGCACTCTCCACATTTATTAAGTGAGATGACACTCTCTTAATATGTAAGGTTTCTCACTTCTGGGCATGTAAGATATTTTGGCCATTATCTGTAAATACCCCTATCTTTTGCTTATGTTGCCTAACTAGCTATGTCAACACTTAAGTGGAAAAGGATGACTGAATACCTTCAAGAGCTGCCTTGATTCCCACAGCACCTGACTGTTAGAAGTGTTTGGGGAGGCTTCCTTATCATTTATCATTTAGGGTAGAATTCATCCATATTTCCTGAGTAGCAGAGTTGCATTGGGAACAAGTCAGGACAGTTTCAGAAGCTTAAAAATGAATGTCCTCTGGTGAGCTCTACTAGGTCTTAGTAGTAAAGCTGAGCCATTGTCTAGTCTCTGGTGTCCATACTGAGGTCATGGGTACAGCCAAGTGATGGCATCACCTCCTGTGTACAGACAGAACCTTGAGAGAATTCACTGAGAGAAAAGGATTTAAGACTTCACTGGCATTTTGGTGTAAAACATCTGCCATCCGAAAGAATTATAAAAGTAAAGCTCTCAAGGTCTTGGATGAAGTTTCACTCATCTTTGTGAGATGTAGTTCTCAGCATATGGTAGCATCTAAATATTTGATAAATGTTTGATAAATGAATAAATGAACAATTGGAGTATCACATTATAGTTTGGTTTTCAGGAAATAAGCAAGACCAAATTATTTGGCTTATGAAAAATGACAATTTTGTTGTCTAAATTTTCAGTTCATCTGAATTGCCAATTTCTGGGACTTTAAGTAGCAAGGGAATGAGAGGAAATGATGAGATGGGTGTGTATTAATTTGTTATTGAGGTTATTAGTGTCATAAGTAGATTTTTTTGTCTCAGTAAAATTTAGAAAGATATCTTTTCTTACCTTTGTCTAAATCTGAAATATATTTCCAACAGCTGCAAATACTCAGGGCTCTTGTGGCATTGTACTCTAAACTAAGAAAAAAGTAGATCTCTTGGGTGGGGATATTTATCCTTTTTTATCTCTAGTTTACTCTCCATTACCTTTGCATATTTCCACATGGCCCTGAGCCACACCCACAATTGAATATCTCCTCTTCAGTCAACAGGTGAATCCTGAAAATTTCAGATTTGCTGACTGCACATTGAATATTCAAACCAAAACCTTGTTTTAGTAAAAAAAAAAATTTTTTTCAACATGATGCAAATCCATTTTGAAATTAGCAGAATTTTCTGCCTTAGCTCAGGGTCATCATCTTGGGGCACTTTTTATGAGATGGTTGTCACAATTATAAGTGAAGCGTTGTTTTGATTTTAACAGTTCTCAGTGCAGAGGCAAACCCTTGAGACTTCAGCAATGTACAGCCACCAGTTGAGGGAGAAAGTGTATGGTGCTAAGTGTCTGAAATCCACTTCAAATGGCTGTTTTTAGAACCTTGTTACAATCTTTTTAAATGCAGTTTTCAAAATAGATTTTTAATGGTTATCTTCTGAATAGCTTGGATTTGCAACTGAAAAGAAAAGCAGCTCTTAAAAAAAGTAGATGATATCAGAGTGGGAAAAGTTGTATTTAATTCTCTGTGGTGGTTGCTATGGTGATGGTTGAATGTAAATTTCAGTTTATATAAAACCCTGCTAAGGTTTTGATTAGAGACCAGAGGCAAGACTTGGTGTCAGTTGGTGAAGTGGCTAAAAAGCATCTATTAATGAGACAAAAAGGAAAAAAGAAGAATGGGGTCACACAGCTCTCTCCCCACCCAGGTATCATGTCAGCACATACTAACCATGTAGTGGTGACTAAGGCAGTACAAGTTAGAGCAGGGAATGAAAAATGGTGCTTTTCTCCCTTGACAATTTCTTCCTTGAGAAAAATGAAGACCAGAGTGCTTCCTCATAGAAGAGGCAGCTCTTACAAAGATGAACTCGCATGTGCCAGTTTCATTAGTTTGAAATAGGCATTTGGTTGTAGGAAAGCAATTCAAGCATTGGATGTAGGAGCTGGGCTGAATGTCCTCTGCAGACCCTCTAGTCTCTACTCCCCATCTTTTGAGTGCTTGCTCAAATCAACAGGAAGGAAAAACAAGCAAACACCTGGCCAGAGGGGTTAATAACATTATGTTACCCTACAGCTTCAGGCACTAGAGCTGTAAATCTACCTAGAGAGTAGGCTTTGCCTCTTAAATTAATGGATTTAATCTAAGAAGGAATAGTTAAGAATCAGTAAGTAACGGAGCAAATTATTATACAAACAGGTATTTGTTTACTCTTACTCTTTATTGCTACCTACTTAATTCTTTTGTATTTATGTGTAGTTGCTCTAATAGTACACACAATAATAAGTATACTTAATATTTAAGTATAATAAATATACTTATTTATTATTCATATTTGTGTGTATGTTTTTTAAAGAGGGTTACAGTGAGAAAGCCTAGCAATTGCTTTCTATTCATCATGTCTATAGAGACAGGGGTCTTCAAGTCCCTAGGCAGAATACCAAGTTGTTGTTGCCCACCTGACTAATTACAGACCAGAGTAGTGAAGACAGGCATGGCCAATCTATGCTATGGACAAAAAGGTCAAAAAAAGCTCAAACTCAGTTGCTAAGTCGTGTCGGACTCTTTGTGACCCCATGGACTATAGCCTGGCAGGCTCCTCTGTCCATGGGATTGTCCCAGCAAGAATCCTGGAGTGGGTTGTCATTTTCTTCTCCAAGGGAACTTCCTGGACCGGTTACTGAATCCTCACCTCCTGCCCAGGCAGATTCTTTACCACTGAGCCACCAGGGAAGCCCATGCTATGGACACTCAGGGTAATTGTCAGTGTCTCAACTTCATTTGCCACTACTTATGTCCTAAGTAAAATTGGGAAGTAACTGAACTTGCCTTTTGATAACCTTGTAGCTCTTTTCCCTCCAATCTCCATACAACTCACTGCTCAGCAGGCCCTTGATTCAGCACCTTCATGTCCAAAGTCATGCACTCCGACTGTGGAAACACTCTAGTAGAAATGCCCCAGGTTCCAGAACAATCTTTCTCTCTAAAACTCTCCTTGATATAGTCCAGATGTCCTCTCCAAAGTGACTGATGTCAGCTGAACCAGAGAAGGTAATTAGATTAGGCTGTCCATTAATGGCCCTCTTTAAAGGATTATCTAGTGGAGTACCAGACTCTGGTCTTAGATTTCCTTTCCAGAAAGCAGACCTGCTGATATATTGATTTTGGATTTAGCCTCCAGAACTGTGAGGAAATAGATTTCTCTTGTTTAAGCCACCTAGTCTGTGTTATTTTGTTATGGCAATGCTAGCAAACTAATACAGATTTATATTAATAGATGGGTAACATTTATAGGTGGCTAGATAGTTATTACATTGAGTGCGTGTATGCTAAGTTATTTCAGTCATGTCCAACTCTTTGCAACTCTATGGACTGTAGCCCTCCAGGCTCCCCGGTCCATGAGATTTTCTAGGCAACAATACTGGAGTGGGTTGCCATGTCCTCCTCCAGGGGGTCTTCCTGACCCAGGTATCAAACCCACATATCTATGTCTACACTGGCAGATGGGTTCTTTACCATTAGCGCCACTTGAGTGGCAGAAGCATCATTCAAAATTATCTTGATCTAGTTCAGTGGGGATGATCCTACGTTCTATTCTGATGTCATAAAAGAACTCAGTTTGTGCAACAGATTAGAAATCCGGTGTGGCATTCACTTGTAAAGATGAAGTGTAGGTTAAGGTTGACTACTTGATTGATAAGGAGCAATAGTATGATCTTGCCACCGAAAGCTATTACAAAACTAAGCTACATTAATAAAAAGATAGCTCCCCAGTTGTGAAATATTGTAATTTCACTCTATTCTACCTAGAAAAGTGTTTCATTCTGGATGACACCTGTTTAGGAGGAAATGGACCAACTAGATTATGTACACAGAAGGACAACCAGGGAGTTTGGAAATATGTATGAACCATGGTTTTGTGGAAAGGGCTGAGGCTGTGTTCTGAATTGTAGGGGAAAGGAAAACTCTATTTGAGGTGGTTGTTTCTAGGAGGTAGGGATGGTGGAGTTACAGTGGAAGTTCTAACATCCTTTCCATGCTGGATGGTGAGTGGAGCCAATGAGTACATGGCATCCCCTTGGTGACAGTTATTGTGCATATAATAGAAGCTGAAACAGAGTGACAAGAAGAGTTTATATTCCATGCTTGCTGCTGCTACTGCTGCTAAGTCGCTTCAGTTGTGTCTGACTCTGTGCGACCCCAGAGACGGCAGCCCACCAGGCTCCCCCGTCCCTGGGATTCTCCAGGCAAGAACACTGGAGTGGGTTGCCATTTCCTTCTCCAATGCATGAAAGTGAAAAGTGAAAGTGAAGTCGCTCAGTCGTGTCCTACTCTTCAAGACCCCATGGACTGCAGCCTACCAGGCTCCTCCATCCATGGGGTTTTCCAGGCAAGAATACTGGAGTGGGGTGCCATCGCCTTCTCCATATTCCATGCTTGGGGGAATACTTTTCTCTTTTTCTTCTGGTGCAAGTGAATCTGCAACTGCCACAGCCATCTTGCTACCAACCTGAGAATGAAGCTCAAGCTGAAGATGATAGACTAGAGAAATGGAAAGGACCTGGGGCCTTGAGGATGTTGTTTTTCAGTTGCTCAGTTGAGTCTGACTCTTTACAACCCTTGGACTGCAGCACGCAAGGCCTCCCTGTCTATCACCATCTCCTGGAGCTTGCTCAAACTCATGTCCATTGAGTCGGTGATGCCATCCAACCATCTCATTCTTTGTCATCCCGTTCTCCTCCTGCCTTCAATCTTTCCCAGCATCAGGGTCTTTCCCAATGAGTCAGTTCTTCAAATCAGGTGGCCAAAGTATTAGAGCTTCAGTTTTAGCATCCTTCCTTCCAGTGATTACTCAGGACTAATTTCCTTTAGGATTGACTGGTTTGATCTCCTTGCAATCCAAGGGACTCTCAAGAGTCTTCTCCAACACCACAGTTCAAAAGCATCACTTCTTCAGCGCTCAGCCTTCTTTATGGTCCAACTCTCACACCCATACATGACTACACCTCTTCTTAAAATCTTCTGCTTCTATTAGGTCCATACTGTTTCTGTCCTTTATTGTGCCCATCTTTGCATGAAATTTTGAGGATGTTACTGAATCCCTATGTCTGTCACCCCCAAACTCCCCACTGTTGGACTTGCTATTCTGAGAGATAAATGTCCTTATTGTTTAAGGCATCTTGAGTTGGAATTCCCTTTACTTGCAGCAGAACCATCTTAATAGATTCTACAGAGTTGGGCTGAAGATAAGGATGAGTTTTCACACAAAATTCCAAATGCCCATCAGTGGAGTTAGACCCTTTCAAGAAGGGAACTTTTGTTACTGTTAACTATTCAAATAGAGATTGACTATTATTTTCTTTAAAAAGCCTTTATTGAGTGGAATTTTGCTCTAAATGATTCTCAAGTGTCGTTCAAACTCTGATGATCTAAGATTCAAAAATAATTCTTACTAAGGTGTGAGTGACCATGAAGCTGAACTTTTCCCCGGGGCATTTGCATTATCTCCAGGGTAGCTGAGATGAGACTTTTATTAGTCGAATGTGGAGGTGGGGGAGGTTTTGTGCATGAGAGCCTTCCAGGTGCTCCTTGGCTGCGTCATGTGAGTGAACCACGGTCCTCTTTGCCTACAGGAGTCTGTGTCTGGGCTCTCCACTTTTGGAAGGTTGCTGAACCCTAACCAAAAGGGAAATAAACCATATTGTGACTGCTGGGTTTGCAAAACACAGCATGCAAAGGGCTGCAATATAGAGAGGAAAAGTGAGCAAGACAAGGTTCTGTGGACTGTGGGCTCTTAGTGGGAGGGGCCCAGAGGCTGGGAGAGGGGAAGAAGTAGACAAAACATTGCCGGGTTTACAGGGATGCAGTTTTCCTCCCATTTTATAATAACTCATGGTCTCTTTCGATAAACATCCCCCTTCCATAGTTCATATTACAAAATTATAGTTTAAAAATTTTAAACATAATAGAATATTGACTGTGCTTTACAAGCTATACAGCTTCTCCATCCTAATCCATCACATTTGCAAACACTCCTCTCTCCCCTCCAAAGACGTGAATCACCGAAATAGATTTTTCTTAATATTGGTCCCAATATTGATTAGGTTTCTAGTGGTTTCTGTAATTAAACATAAAATACTAATGAAAACTATATTTGCCCTCATGCTCATGACTCTGACAGAAAGGGAGAAATTTCACAGAAGCTGAGAATGTAGTTGGGGAGGCTGGTGTGGTGTCACTCACAGAGGTCAAGGCTGGACAGAGAACCCAAAATACAACTGTATTGTCCACTCTACCTTAGCACAGAGGAGGCACTCTGTGAGCAGGGATGTGACTCCCTGGGGGCCCGGTGGTTAATGAATCACTGATCTGAAGGTGGGAGTGTGAGAATGTCCAGGTTTCACTTCAGGGGATCATGTTTTAAGAATTTGGATTTGCAGGGAAACCAAATCTGATTGATTTTCCAGTTAGTGAGAGGGATCAATGTGAACAAGAGGCCAAGTGGTATGAAGAGGCTAATTACAAAGCTTGTGGGTATTTTCCTGTGTAATGCGGCCAGAAGACTGTCCAACCAGTGTCACCTCCCTGGTGGTGGCAGCTCTCTGTCCTGGGCACTGGGCATATCTGGTGGCCAGTGCTTTCCCAGCTCTGACTGAATAACCAGAGGAGAAAAAGAAGCCAAGTTCAGAGATGGGCTTGGTGCTTTTGTTGGTTGTGTGTACAATGGCCAGCATGGTTACTGCTCTGAGGCTTTACCTCCACTTCTGAGAAACCTCATGTTCTCTCAGATGGGAAAGCCTGCTCAGCCTGGTTGTGGGCACTCAACCGGTTTCTTAACTTCCTGCCCTTAACTCTGACCTCAGGCTGACACATAGCAGCTCAAGCATTGGATTCCAGCTCCAAACCGGAAGCTTAAAATTCCCTGAAAAAGTCCCTGAAAAATGGAGAATATCATTCTGGAAGAAACAGTTTGATCAGCTCTGTTAAGAGGTTAATTATTAAACAAAATCAATAATCTTTAGTTTGATTTTGACTCTTTTCAGTTTAAAAAAACAACTGAAGGTCATTCCTTCAAAGATTAAAAAAAGAAAAACAAGCAAAACCCAGAAAGCCCAGCATGTTTTTGGTGACCCTCTGGGAAGTGGAGGTTAGAGAAAAAGCCTGTGAGGTGGAAGGGATCAGACTGTGGTTTTCAGTTTGGGGGCTCCTTTTTGTGGGTTCTTAGTTGTTACTGCCACATGGCACAGAGTCTGCCAGGCCGGGGAGAGGCTCAAGCCCACTGAACTGAGGCCATGAACGCTGTGACTGCCTCGGGTCAGAGCCAGTCCAGCAAGGGGACACTGTGGACTCCAGTCAGATGGAGTGGCCAGAAGCCAGCAGCGGCCAGCAGTGACCACTGCCAGAAAGTCAGCCAAGGTTTTAAAGAAAGAATTAAGGTCACAAAGGCAAGCAAGGAGTCCCACACAGGTGCTCAGAACATACAGCATAGCAGGGTCATGCCTCTCAGAGCCTGTTCTTGGGGGGAAAGTGTGCAAATGGTGGTTTCCTTCAAAGGTGGACAGCTGGCAGGGGATGGGCCAAGGACACTGCAGGCGAAGTGCAACCAGTGGAAGAAAGCGGAGGGATTTGTGGCTGTAGGTGGATTCCGGCACAAGACCTACCCTTCCCCTTCAGGAAATAGCCAAACTAGAAAAGTCCCTATGACCTTTCATTTGTAGACAAACTGGTTTGCTTGTTTGGATTGAGATCACACCAAACCATGGTTTTAAGGCTTACATAGACTCATGAAACTCAAATTCATGCTGTTCTCATATCCTAATTGCTAATAGAAGTACTTCATGATTAGTAATAATAATGGTCAAGGAAAGGACAGCTGCCTTTTTATTGAGCACTTAATATGTGTAGGCACAGTGCTCAGTAATAACAATCCTAAGAGGCTGAAATTGTAATTTTCATTTTACAAATAAGGAAAATGAGGCATGGAGGGGTTGAGTTACTCGTTTAAGGTAGCCAGCCGGTAAAAGCGAGGATTCACCTTCGATTGGCAAGAGCACCAAATCCCCATGCTCTTAAGGGCTACCACGTGATGGCCATGAGAATGCACCTGGCAGACCTCCAGCTCTAGGAGTGCAACTGACCAGGGGCCTCAGGCCTGCGCTCTGAATCCATCATGGTATTTGACCAAGGCCCTGCTTCCCACTGGCTGTTCCCAGCCAATGACCACATGATGGGGATTCCGCAGCAGACTGGCTCCCAGACAGCACAGGATTCCTCCAATAGCCAGCCTCAGCTTGTGGAACTTTCTAGAATGCTTCCACCCATCCTTCCTTCCTGCTGTTCTTCATTCAGGCTCAGACCATCTGGTGTTTCTCCCAGCCTCCCTCCTCGTTTTCTGCTGCAGGCACTTTCTCTAGTAAAATCCTTGCATATTTAATCCCATTTAAGTGTTTGTTTCTCAGAAGACTGACACAGTGTACCACACCAAATGTTGAGGACAGCTTGGTTCAGCCTGCCAATGTAAACTGGGGATTAGACAGTTTGCTGTTTGTCTTTAAATTCCACACTAAAAGGCTTGAGGCCGTGCAGTGGTCCTCCCTGTTTGCATTTTCTCCCCTCTGGCACTAAGGTGGTTGGTCGTACGTCTTTCATCAATTCATCCATTCACACAAGAAGCATTTATTGATTTCTCACTGTGATTTCTAGACCCTGGGGATCCAGAGATAAATGTCAGGAAATTTGCCCTCAAAGAAATCACAGTCTAGTGTAAGAACAATTTGGTTGACAAACGAACGACTCTGATTGCTGATCACTCTTCAGTACTTACTCTTCCTCAGGCGCTCCTTTAAGTGTTGCACTTGAATCAGCTCACTGCACGCTATTGAGTGAGGTAGGTGGTATTATCGTCGCCATTTGCACATGGGGGAAACTGAGGCACAGGGAATTAAGTGACAGAGTTAGAGTTTGAATGCATAGAGTCCTCACACTCACTGCTGTGCCATGCTACCCCTCGCCATGCCACCTCTTAGAGAGTGTGATTGTGCCCGGGGAAGGCAGGCTTCTATTGTGACCGAACCCTAAGCCCAAAGCAGCTCAGTTTCCCCTTTAAAAATCCATATCAGCTGCCACAGTGATCTGCTGAGCAGTCTGGTGGGTGCAGATGCCTGCTCATTGTGGATAATCAAGGCTTGCTGTTCCTGCCTGCCTGGAGGTAGGAGGATCTCTGCTGGTGTCTGTCTCCATGGTTACCCAGAGCATCCCTGGGTTGCCTGACAGTCACTTCCTGGGTCACGTATGACTGGCTAGCCCTGCACTACTGTGTGCTCACTTCCACACAGAGAATCATTTCATAGGAACTGCCACTCGTTAAATGACTAATAACAAAAATAACAAATACTTAACTTTGTCTAGTACTTTTCAGTTTCCAAAGGGCTTCGTTTATCACTTCATCCCAGTAACCCTGTACAGCAGACCAGGCAGGTGTGAATATTCCCATTTTAAAGAAAATGATATTGAAGCTTTGAAAAGTTATGATACTCTGTGACTTGGGAGAGGGGACTTGAATCCAGGCCTCCCTCTTTGACTCTTATCTCTTCCAGAGCTCCTCAGTCATTGCATTTATGTTGCTAGAAGATATTATACCGAATCTTTAGAGCTTTGCCCCTCATAGCCCAGATTTTAATTATTGGGGGGCAGTCAGCAGCTCCTGTGTTAAAGAAATTTTCATTTTGGCCCACAATTATTTAAGCTGATTTGGATGCCATCTTGTTCTGTATTTTTTAAGCCAATCACCGAAGAGAGCATGCTCCCATCCTAGCTTGACTGTACTTGGAACCCAGATACAACATCTCAGGGTAAAGAGTGACAGAAAGTTACCCATTCCGGAAATGGAAAGTGAAACTGACCAGTCCAGTTTCATAGTTTCAGCTGGTCAGAATGCTAAAGATCTGCAAAAGTGGGGGAAGGTAAATGCCCACTTGGCCTTTCCTAGAAGTGTGACGACTGAGCGGCAGACAGACGAAAGAGGAATTTTCTTTACAATTTCTTAAGCTTGGTTCTGCTATCAAGAGTTGCCTTCAGCCTCAGTTCTTGGCTGGGGGAAAATGAACTGCATTGTCATGGTCTGCCCCAAACAAAGCCCATTTGTCTGTCCTCATACCAGCAAATCCAGATATCAGTGTCTGCTTAGATTAGAATTGATTCCTGAACCAGGAAACCAAGAAGAAGCTGTTTAAAAGCTAGTTATTAATGGCCTCATTACAAACCTGTGTCTTGCCATTTGAACGAAATTTACATAGAGAAAGGAAGCACGTTTATAAGTGTTGGAAAGAGATGAAGAAAGAGGAAGCTTTCATGGGGGGCTGTGGTAGCCCCTGCTTTGTTAGCAACACTGGGGTTTCCTGAACGATGAAACAGGGGCCTGCTGGCCTCCAGCCCTGAGAGCCCTGGTGGAGAACTTTCTCCCTAGTGGTGGCCTTTGAAATGTAGTTATGGACAGTGCATCTTAAGGCTCTTGATAAACTTGGCCAGTGAGCAGCCCCACTCACTGAAGCAGCCCCAAAGATCATGGGTTCAGGATAGAATGGGTTTCTATGGAACCTGGTTCCAACGGTGGAGCAGCAGATTTTTCCCCCCAACCCTTTCCAGATTTATCCCAGAGACTGGTTGAGGGCACTTCAGCCTATGGCCAGAAAGCAGCTCATACGAGGAAATGATTTCCCCACTGGCACTGTGTTTCCCAAGAGCAGCTGTTCATTTGATCTTGGAACTGGAGCGGAGATGGGAGCCTTGAATTCTTAATGGGGTTCTACCATTAATCCAGAAGCTAATGACCAAGGGCATTGACATCAGTTCATGTCCCTGTTCCTCCAGTTATCCATCTGCAAAAGGGAGGTCGTCATATCTGTCATATGTGCCTGGGGATACTGAAAGAAACAAACGAAAGCACATTAAAAAGTTCTGAGGTATTGGGTGGTGCAAGAGCTCCAAATATCCCTTGGCTTCTCAGTTGAGTATGGAGCAACTTGGCTCTGGCACTCACAGAAGTTTTTCCTGAAGGTTGAACTTGGGAGAGGGCTGGAGGGCCCCAACCCCAGCTGGGTGGGTGGGAAGGCTGCAGGCAGATTTTTATCATCGGTGGACAAGGGTGAGCCCACACTTTCATCGGTTGTCATGGCAGCCTCAGCTGTGGGGCTATTTTTACTCAAGCTGAAGAGCAAGTGGGGTGAGTTGGGGAGGGGACGGGAAGAACCATCATCCTTTGCTTTAAAGCTCCGCTAAACTGACACTTTGAATAGCTCACTTAGAGCAGCTAGGTGGGGCTGCGTAAAGGTCTTAGCCCTGTCCTCTTATCCTGAACTTTGAGGACCTTGAGGAGGGCCCGGGGAATTGCCTGGTGAATGAAAGAAAAACGATTGCTTGTCTGTGTGAGCTGGAAAAGACTGGGGTTGATGTACAGTAGATTGCTGATCCAGAATCCTCTGCCAAGTGCTGGGACGCCATCGATGTGTGGTGAAACCCGGCAGCCTAGGGAATCTGCAGCTAGCACGGACCACTGGATGGCAGAGCAGGTCGGATGTGACAGGTGAGCCAGCCTGTGCGGGGAAGATCAGCAGCATCGACTGCCTCAGGAAGTCAGTGTGGACTTACAGGAGGAGCAGATCCATCCCTCCTTCTCCTTTCTACTTCTTTCTCCTTATTTCCAGGGAGGTAGAGAGGCCGCCATGGGTTCATTTAAAGTCTGGGTCACGGCTCTGTCCATAGGGCTCTCTCTGCCTTACCTTTTTGGCATCATGAGGATGATGATGATGAAGATGACAAGGACAACGATTGATGTCACTGTAATGAATTCACACTGGCACCACTAAATAATCATCACCTCCTCCCCATACCCCAACCATGCCAGTAAGACCTGTGGTCTTACTGAGTCTTAACATCGTTCTGATTCACGACTGTGTATGACTTAAGGGGGTAGCTGGTGACTTGCTGGCTGGGTATACTTACTATGTTTGGGGCTTTTTAAGTGAAAACGGTTAGTTGGACGGGAAATTCGATACCTATTAACCGAGGTGGGTGAAAAACGGAGAAGAAAGACCCATGGGTGATGACTAAAACGAAAAAGCAGTCTTGATGTTTGTCAGGAAGCTGCAAAAAGGTGGGGTTGTTGAAACTCAAGATCTGAGTCCCTCTCACCTCCCCCCGAGAACCCACACGCTTTTGCAGTGGAACGGAAGCTCCTTCATTGGGATCCCCACATTTGGAATCTGGGGACAAGGCCAGGATTGAGGTCTCTCTTTGTACTAAGGACATACCACTAGCAATGACACTGATTTCTTTAAGCTTATAGCTAGTGTAAACCAGATAAACAGTAGGAGAAGTGTTTTGTCTACTCAAGAAGCATTTTTCTAAGCATTTTGTGAACTGTGCCTGTGGTATGCTTTCAGACACTGGGTTAATTATAGCATCTTATTTGCTCACGCAGGCAGGTAGAGCAGGATGTTGGCTTGGTAACACTTTGTTAGACAGGCTCATGTTGTTTCACAGATTTAAAGGCACTGCTTGCTCAAGGTGTGATGGGTGGTCAGCTGCTCGACTTCTCCATTCTGAGTAAGATTTAGAAACGAGCTGACATGCTCTACTTGTGTGTCTGGAATTATTTCAAAAACAAGCAAAGAAAATTCTTAAACTTCGGGTTTGGGAATTCCCTAACAGTGCAATGGTTAGAGCTCTGCACTTCCGCTACAGTGGGCCTGGGTTCATTCCTGGTTGGGAAACTAAAATCCTACAAGCCACGTGGCACAGCTAAAACATAAAACAAAACAAAAAAACCTATGGTGTTAATCTGTATTTTACAGAATTTCCTTTTCTCATGAATACTGTTTGCTGACAGGTTTTCATTGTGCAGACCAAACTCCTAACATGGCATTTGGGATTCCTTTCCTGTCCTCCTCTCTCCCATCACCCTCCCTCCGCACATCGTACAGAAGGTGCCTCTCCCCCTTGCTTCCTGTGGTCCACGCACATCATTTGCTCTCGTGCCTTTGTTTCCTTAAGCTTGCCTTTGCCTCTGCCAGGATAGTCTTTCCAGCCCCATGTCTGCGTTCCCTGTGCCTTTCAAGGCCCTACTTGTCACATCTTTGGGGAGACCCTTCTTTGATCCTCTAGTGGCCATAAAATGTGTTTTATAAATCCCTGCTTGTCCATTTGAAGTTATTCCTGTTCTTTTCTGTCTCTGGAAGATGGAGAGAACCTGTTTCTCTCCTCTGTGGTCCCTCCACTTTCAGTGAAGCGGAAATGTTCTCACTGTGACATTTCCTGGAAGGCCTAGGCTAGGGTTTGAATATTTGTTTTTCATTGAAAGGCATTGGATGTTTGTTGAAGGAATAAAGGAATGAATTACTAGTTATTTTATTAATTTAAATGGAAAATATGCTTTTTTCATCAAAAGGGTAATCCCAGCACCCAAATGCTATTTGCTTTGGTTAAAGTAAACTAACTTCTTCATCCTTCAGGAGGTTTTTCTCAACTTCTCTAAACTTCTGGTATGTTTTTTCATGTGCCAGCACTTTTATAAATAGCTGGAAATACAGCTCACTTTATTTAGTTGTATTTATGGTCTCATAATGCTTCCTGGTGTCACATAGTTCTCTCAGCTGTTTCATGTGAAGCCTTATCTTCCAGTTCAGCTGCCATCTCCTTAAGGCTGATGCTCTCCAGGTGCACCCTTGGGATCCCCTGTGGCATCCTTGCCATGCATATTCAGTGGATACTTACTTGGTGATTAGGAAGTTCAGGCTTCAGAACATTGTATGTTGGACTTTGAGAAATAGTTGTTTTGTGATTTCATCATCATGGTTTAGATACAATGGATGAGTGTCAGCACAGCTGAGAAATTTCATCCTGAATGGAGAAGTCTCTGGAAGTTTGTCCAGACCTCAGACAACTCTCTAGACCTCTGCCCCATCTGTGTGGTGGTTAAATTTGGGCCCTGACCCGGGATACAAATGCAGAGGGAACATGGCTCCTTTTCCTTCATGGGCCACGCTGCCTAGGTTGTTTGACTATTGATTTTTGCTTTCTTCCAAGAACCTTTGTCTTGTCTAGTCAAGGCTATAGTTTTTCCAGTGGTCGTGTATGGATGTGAGAGTTGGACTATAAAGAAAGCTGAGCGCTGAAGAATTGATGCTTTTGAACTGTGGTGTTGGAGAAGACTCTTGAGAGTCCCTTGGACTGCAAGGAGATCCAACCAGTCCATCCTAAAGGAGATCAGTCCTGGGTGTTCATTGCTAGGACTGATTTTGAAGCTGAAACTCCAATACTTTGGCCACCTGATGCAAAGAGCTGACTCATTTGAAAAGACCCTGATCCTGGGAAAGATTGAAGGCAGGAGGAGAAGGGGACGACAGAGGATGAGATGGTTGGATAGCATTACCGACTCAGTGGACATGGGTTTCTGTGGACTCTGGGAGTTGGTGATGGACAGGAACCACATGCTGCGGTTCATGGGGTCGCAAAGAATCAGACAACGACTGAGCTACTAAACTAAACTGAACTGAAAAAGCTTTGAATCTTCTTCACTCTTTCTTTCATCAGACACAGTAGAATCCTGAGCGCAAAGTGATGGTATCCTACTTCAAAGCAGCCTAGAGACACCCATGAGCCCCTGACTGGCCCCGATGACCACTTCTATTTCATCCCATTTTCAGCTCAGTTGGTAGAAAGCTCTTAATTCTCAATTGAAATTTATCTCCTTAGTTTCCTTCTTTGTTCACTTTCTTTTTCCTTGTCATCTAAAACTTGGAGAAAATAATTTGGCATGTTAATGCTACAGGCCTTTTTCCTGCTTTCCCAGCTTTGCTTTACCTTGTTCTAACTTAATTTGTCAAATTTAATTTGACAAAATGAAAGCTGCTGCTGCTAAGTCACTTCAGTTGTGTCCGACTCTGTGCGACCCCATAGACGGCAGCCCACTAGGCTCCCCTGTCCCAGGGATTCTCCAGGCAAGAACACTGGAGTGGGTTGCCATTTCCTTCTCTAATGCATGAAGGTGAAAAGTGAAAGTGAAGTCCCTCAGTCGTGTCCGACTCTTCGCAACCCCATGGGCTGTAGCCCATCAGGCTCCTCCATCCATGGGATTTTCCAGGCAAGAGTACTGGAGTGGAGTGCCATTGCCTTCTATGAATTTATCCATATAGAGTGTGCAATTCAGTGATTTGGGGGTATATTGCATTATCAAGTTTTTTAAAAATTGTGACAATATATATAACATAATATTTGCCATTTTAACCAATTTTAAATTACAATTTGGCAGCATTAATTACATTCACAATGCGCAACCATTACCAGTATTTATTTCCAAATTTTTCCATGGTACTTTTAACAATACTTTAAGTCAATTCCTGTTTTTTCATGTAAATAAATTTATTTTTAAAAGGAAAGTTTGCTGCTGTAAATTAAAAACCAATATCTCTGGATAGAAACATGGTAACTATAAACATAAAGACAATAAAAACAGAACAGTGGTACTAAATTCTACTAGACACTAATGCCTGCAGAAGCCTATGGGCTTAGTGCCTTGTTTTCTCCGTGGTTCAGAGGGAGGTAAGCATGTTAAGGAGAAGTTAAAGGCATCCTCTTACCAAATTGAGCCTTTCTTCTTGATATGAGTGAGACTGAAAGGGTTGACAGGGGACTGCTTTCTTACATGTGGCTCACTGTCAGCGCATGTTTGCTGTGCACTTTGAAATCATCTCCTGTGTACTTGTCACATGGTCCCCCGTGTGGGAAACACTATCAGAGTGCATGAGAGTGTGGATCTGGGGGTTACCTTTCTATACAGTACACACTGTGTGACTTGGACAATTTATTTCAATTTTGGTGCCCTCATTTTTCATCTGTGAAATGGGCAGAATTATTCTAATCTATCAGTTGTGATCAAATAGAATCATTTATGTCAAGGGTTTTGCCTGGTTCCTGGCCTATAGTAGATGCTCAACAATGGCATTTGTGGTCATTTTGAAGAATGGTACTTGTTTATGGTGGGGTTTCTCTGATGGCTCAGTGGTAAATGAACCTGCCCGCCAATGCAGGAGATATAGGTTTGATCCCTGGGTCGGGAAGACCCCCTGGAGAAGAAAATGGCAACCTACTCCAATATTCTTGCCTCGGAAATCCCATGGACAGAGGAGTCTGGCAGCAACAGTCCATGGGGTCGCAGAGTCAGACACACTTATTGACCAAACGACAACCACCTGTCTATGGTACTTTCCCCAAAGCTTAGCATTCTCTTACAAGAGAAGTGAGCCTGTATATTCTGGGAGGGGGGTAGGGAGAAAATGTTTCAAGATCAGCAAACATCATTCTCTGGCCGTCCTTACCCTTCCTGTCCCTCAGACTATTAAAAAATTGTCCCGATGGCGTGCTAGACAATGTACAGGGAAGAAGCAGTCAGCCCTGTGGTCTGAAAACTTGTTTGGAAACTGAGACCATGCAGCTTCGGGCAGAGGCCCCTGGAGCACACGGAACTCTGACTGGTTCTGCTGGAATTCAGTGTCTTCTGACTTAAACTCTATCCTTCGGATGTGCCTGTTTGCCCTGGTGGTGGGTCATGACACACCTAACCAAGGCAGCATCATTCAGAACAGGGCAGGACCACCAGCTGTTGGTGAACAAAAGCCCATGTCATGTCTCCTGAGCTACAGTGAGAACCTCAGACTGGGAATAACGAGTGATGCTCTTCCTGCCGTCATCCACATCCACAGAGAAGGCAGGGCACAGTCGCCTCGGGGCAAATTCCCACGCTGCCCCTTGCTTGCCTGTGGCACAGCCTGGGCTGGGTTACTTCAATCCTTCAGGCACAGTGTTTCCATCTATAAAATAGGAATGGGTTGTTGATTTCTATCTCACAGGGTGGATGTAAGAATTAAATGAGATTGTCTAGTAAGGCAGTCACCACAATATTCAATGAATGATAACTTTTATTGTTATCATTGTTAGTAATATTGAGTCTGTCACCAAGCCCTCTTATTAAAATATTGAATAAATGGTAACTTTTATTGTTATCAATATTAGTAATAGTCACCAGCCTTCTTACCTAGTATGAGATTGTCCAGGTGGCTTGGTGTGACTCCAAGTACATAAAGTGAAAGCGAAAGTGTTAGTCGCTCAGTCATGTCCAACTCTTCGCGATCCTTTCACCTGTAGCCTGCCAGGCTCCTCTGTCTATGGAATTCTCCAGGCAAGAATACTGGAGTGGGGAGCTATTCCCTTCTCTAGAGGATCTTCCCGACCCAGGGTTCGAAACCCAGTCTCCTGCTTTGCAGGCAGATGCTTTACCATCTGAGCCACCAGGAAAGCCCCAGATCCAAATACATACACACACTCAATTCATTTAAAATTAATAGTTCCTTTAGACTCAAATAATGTTAAATAACTATTTAGACTCCCTTATAAAGGACAAAAAAATTATGAACCTTTAGTGTGATAAGTTATTTTGATGTTGTTCAAATATGTATAAACATATTCAACTCCTAATGCTTATTATTCTTTCCCAACTCCAAAAGCAAAACAAATGAACCAGATTTACACAGTACATGTGTAAAATAAATACAGGGCAAACTGATGACATTTGTTTTGCATAGATCATGGTCATTTTCTGAAACAGCATCATGAACGTGACACGAGGCTCTGGTGCTTGCTAATTCTGTCAAAGGGCCTTGTACAGCTCCCCTGTGTTATTGGGGGACTTACTTCCCGCTGCATTATTCATTGTGGAGTGGTATGTGGGGAAACCTCCTTGGGTTCACTTGGTACAAATCCCTCATGTACACGTCATCCTGCCCCCGTCTTCTTTCCTCATTAGCCCCTGACAGTCAGCTTAGTGTGACCTAGCTGCAAAATGATTACACACACACACATATACACATGGGCACCACAATCCTGTGGTTGGGCCCAACTATTATTATTATTTTAATGTTTGTTTCTTGCGTGTACCAGATCCTAGTTGCAGCATGTGGGATCTTTGGCCTTCACTGTGGCATGCAGGATCTTTAATTGTGGCATGAGGGACCTAGTTCCCTGACCAAGGAGCCCCTTGCATTGGGAATGCAGAATCTTAGCCACTGGACCACCAGGGAACCATTTATAATATGGTCACCCGGATAATCTGGAATGTCTTTGCATCACAGTTTAAAGGCACTGTCATCTAAATGAAAAGTCCAAGCACTAATTATTGTAAGGACTGTATCTGAGAACTTTGGCAGATACCAGTTTTGAGAAGCATTGATTCACACCCTACCTAGATCCCCAAAATGTTTGAAGCAACCTCCAAAATTAAACACAATATAAAAAAGAAAGATGGCAAGAGCAAGACCTGGATGAAAATGTTAACAGTGGTTAAAAACCAGAATGGAAACAGCTACCTGGCAGCAAGGGCGGAAAATGAAACACACCATGTTAGCTTGTGCTGATGAGAGAAAGCAGGCAAGTTCTCTGGAGACACAGACTTTCTGCCACTGGATTCGAGGAGTGTTTTGCCACATGGGTCCTTTATAGATGAGCTAGATGCGCAAAGCCTTTTCCTATACTTTTTCCACAGTTGCTCCAGGCCTCATAAAAGCCGAGAGGAATATTGTTAAATTTTAAAGCAAAAAGGACACTATTTTTGGTGTTAGTTCTGGAAGGTCTAGTGGTCTTCATAGAACTGTTCAACTTCAACTTCTTTGGCATTAGTGGTTGGGGCATAGACCTGGATTACTGTGTGTTGAATGATTTGCCTTGGAAATGAACTGAGATCAATTCTGTCATTTTTGAGACTGCATCAAAGTACTACATTTCAGACTCTTTTGTTGACTATAAAGGCTAGTCCATTTTCTTCTAAGGGATTCTTGCCCGCAGTAGTGGATAAAAAGGTCATCTGAATTAAATTCGCCTATTCTCACCCATTTTAGTTCACTGATTCCCAAAACGTTGATGTTCATAAACTCCAGGAGACAGTGAAGGACAGGGAAGCCTGGCATGCTGCAGTCCATGGGGTTGCAAAGAGTCAGATATGACTTAGCGATTGAACAAGGATACTATTGGTGTCTTGATAATACTTTAACTGGGGAGGATCCTTGGGGTTTTCAGTGTTTTGTTTTCACTCAAACATTTATTTATTTGAGTCTCAGGACAGTAAGGATAGTATTATCGTCAGTGTGGGGAGGGAGTGAAAGGAATTTACATGTGTAAGCGGGAAACTTTGGTGGCATCTCACTCTTTCAGGTGGGTTTCGATGGTGCTTTTGTCTGGGTTGGTATTTCCTTCAAAGGAAACTGAATCTGCTGAAGTGGTTGGACCCTGACCCAGTCCACAGTGGGCTGGGAAGAGGGCCAATGTGGCTGAAGAAATGAAAGTGATGCTCGATTGGTGCCACCAGAACTGCCCTGCAGAGTGAGTGGCACCCTGCCTGACTTCTTGAAATGAATTAGCCTCCAGCAGCTTGTTCATTTCGGCTGACTAAATGAACAGATCTACTAGAAGGAGTTGTTTCTAGGGCCGACCTGAATACTGGAGAATATCTGCCATGTGCTGTACTACTAGGACCAATCTCATCATAAATGATGCCAAGCTGATGGAGTGATTAGTCAAAAGACTTAGCTGCTATTTTTCTCTCTGCCCATCTTCATCTATCCCCATTATCAAAGTGCTTTCTCACTGTGGAGAATATGAAAATGTATGAATGGTTGGAAGGTAGAAAAGATGGAGGGAAGAGTCATGCACAGTTTATCCACACATTTTCTTTTTTTAAAAAATTAATTTAAGTGGAGGCTAATTACTTTAAATTATTGTGGTGGTTTTTGTCATACGTTGGCATGAATCAGCCACAGTATCCACACATTTTTTTTTTTCTTCTGACTTTTTTTTTCTTTTTCAATTTTTGGTTGCGCTGGGTCTTAGTTGCTGTGTGAGAGCTTTCTCTAGTTGCAGAGAGCAGAGGCTACTCTCTGGTTGCAGTCTGCGGGCTTATCATTGCAGCGGCTTCTCCTGCTGCAGAGCATAGGCTCCGCAACATGCAGGCTTCAGTCGTTGCAGCCAGACTCAGTAGTTGGGGCACACCATCCCAGCTGGAGGGCTTCCCTGGTGTCTCAGACGGTAAAAAGCGTCTGCCTACAATGAAACCCGGGTTTGTTCCCTGGGTCGGGAAGATCCCCTGGAGAAGGAAATGGCAACCTACACCAGTACTCTTGCCTGGAAAATCCCATGGACAGAGGATCAGTCTTCCTGGACCAGGGATTGAATCTGTGTCCCCTGCAATGGCAGGCAGATTCCCACCCACTGTACCACTGGGGCAGTCCTCTTCCGACCTTTTAAAATGCACTTTCCTTTATTTAACTGGTATCTTACACTCTGAGATGTATGATTTTACATTCTGCTTTTTTTGCTTAACATGTCATAAACTTTTACTTAAAATAATATTTAAAGTGAAATATACTTTTAATATTCTTTTATCAGACAGGTTGTTCTTTGTTTCTCAGAGATGCAAAGAATGATTTAGCAGACATCTTGGTTCATTATCTTTGTCTACATTTTGAACATTTATTTTCCTACCTTAAGAGAGATTTCTAGAAGTAGAATTGTGTGGTCAAAGACACGAACATTGTAAAGACTTGCTCTCTCTCTCTGTATATGGTCACATGGCTTTCCAGAAAGAGTGTGCCAGTTTATACTTTCTTCACCAACCAGTACAAGTACCTGTCCTACCTGACCTTTGACTATTTCCTGATTGGAAAAAGGTGAAATAACAGTATATTATTTTTACTTGCATTTCCATGATGATTAGTGATAATGAATGATTTAATTTTTCTGAATGGGGAGGTAAGTTTTGTTTCTTCCTTTGCGAATCATCTACTTATTTGGCTTTAGGTATTTTTAAAGAGATTTCTATGATCTCTTCATATATTAAGGAGATCGTCCCCTTGGCCTATTTATTTCAAATTTTCAACCAGTTTGTGGTTTGCCGTTGAATGTTTGGTAACAGCTTTATTGATATATAATTCACACAGCAAACAATTTACCCATTTATAGTATACAATTCTATGATCTTCTTGGTATCTTCACAGACCAGTTCAACTGTCACTATAATCAATTCTAAAATATTTTCATCACCTCAAAAAGAAACTTCACACCCTTTAGCTGTTATCTCCCAACCTCCCCACCCCTTCCCAAGAGTCCCCAGCCCTAGGCAATTACTAGTCTATTTTCTCTTTTTGTGGATGTGATGATTCTGGACATATGTTTGAAAGCATGTAATATGTGATTTTTGTGGCTGGCTTCTTTCACTCAGCATAATGTTTTCAACATTCATCTATGTTGTAGCATGTATTAGTATTTTATTATTCTTTTCTGTGGTGAATAATTTGTCAATCCGTTCATCAAAGAATGGGTAATTTGGGTTGTTTCCACCTTTGACTATTATGACTAATGCTGCTAAAGCATTACACTTTTATTTTTAATTAAATTTGTTTACCTAAGTTTTAAATTAATGTCATCAATGCTATTGCTTGTTTCAATTGTATTTTACAGTTGTTTTTAAGATAAACAAATCTTCTCTCAAAACAATGATAAAATTTTTGCCCACGTTTTGATATACTTTTATCTTTTTAAAATTTGTTTTATTGTTCATTTCCGTCAATAATCCATCTAAATTTTTTTTTGGAGTGTATAAGACTTAAGATTCTAAACAGTCTCTCTGTCCCTCTATGTCCATCCCATATAACTAAATTTTTTCAGCACCACCTGCTGAGTCATCCTTTTCACCAACCATTTTCTTTATTCTGTACTGATTTTTAGTGCTTTCTTTATCACATATTTAGGTGTTTTTGTTTTTGATTTTTTTGGCGGTTCAGTAACTTTTGGACAATTAGCAGTTAATTTTCATCCACATTAACTGTAGATTTTTGAAAGCTGCGACAGGCACATAGGTAACCAATGTATGGTTTGTTAGGTGAATGTCTTCTGACAAGTGCACACAAATAGGGTATGGGGCATTCCTTATTCCGCTGGCCCAGACAGGGCTGTTGAGCCTTGTGCCAATGTGCACGCCTAGGGCTCCCATCTCCTTCATGGCAAATTTCTAGGTTTCTCTGAGTGCCCAAGGGGCACACTTTTTGGAACCCGCTCCAAGGATGAGCTTGTGAATGTTGATAGTGTATTCTTTGGTCACTCCGTTGATGGCAGGTCGGCCCTTTTTCTTCTCGCCGCCCTTCTTTGTGGGAGCCATCCTGCAGGGGTGGGGTTGGAAAGAAAGTGCAAGGGATTGTCTCATATTAAGTTTTTGTGAGAATGAAACTTGGTTTGGGAGTTGTCTATTGTATTTAATTGCTCTGTTAAATTTTTTTTATACATTTAATATAAAATAAGACTATCCTTTATTGTTTTTGTAAACTTTAGTAGGAGACAGAAAACCTATATAAATGGAATTTTTCTAGATAGGAAACACTGTGGCAACTACAATTTAAAATTCAGCACAGAGAGGATGTGTGGCCTGACTTTACATTTTATTTGAAAGTCAGAAAAATTTGTAATTATTGTTTTAGTCAAATTTTCTACTTATTTTGAAACATTTTTGATAGTTTATATATTCTCTGTAAAAATTGTATTGAAATTAAAAAAAAAACTATTAGCAACAAGTTTTCACATCAGTATGTTTATAAAGTTTTCTCCATATTTGTTATCATCTCTATCTTGTTTGGCTTATTTCTATTTCTCTATTCTTTTCTTGATTGTATTTTTTAGAGCCTTAATTCTTTGGCTAGCCAACTAACTGGGTGAGTAATTAGGGAGAAATGAAGAGGTTTTCTTTTTTGAAGCAATAGACCGTACTGTGAGTCTATCCTAAGGCAATTATATCTGTACAGTAAATTAGAATAGGTAGTTGGCAAAAGTTGGTACCCACTCAGGGTAGTATATAAACAATTCTAGATCCATGAGTAGATCCAGGGAGTTTCTTGCCATTTTAAGTGACTGATGAATGTTGTAAGTCAATGAGGTTATTTTCTCATCCAGGAAGAACCACAGAAATGAAAAACTGATGTTTAGGCATCGGATGATACAAAACTAAAGCTTGATGTGGTGTTATATAGTTATTAACAGGAAGAATATGAATTGCCCCTGGTTTTTTGGCTCTTTCTTTCACAAGTTCCCATCGTAGGTGGGAGTGTGCCTGGGTAGCATGTGTAGCTCTGTTCATGGGGATGGGCCCTGGCCATTTTAATAGTGACCGGTCAAGGAGAAGGGCTTCCCTCATAGCTCAGTTGGTAAAGAATCTGCCTGCAATGCAGGAGACCCCAGTTCAATTTCTGGGTCAGGAAGATCCGCTGGAGCAGGGATAGGCCACTCATGCCAGTATTCTTGCACTTCCCTTGTGGCTCAGCTGGTAAAGAATCTGCCTGCAATGCAGGAGACCTGGGTTCAATCCCTCCCTGGTTGGGAAGATCCCGTGGAGAAGGGAAAGGCTACCCACTCCAGTACTCTGGCCTCAAGAATTCCATGGATCATATAGTTCATGGGGTTGCAAAGAGTCAGACACAACTGAGCGACTTTCACTTTTCACTTTCAAGGAGAAAATGTTGTGGAGAAGGGCAGATCCAGCAAAGAAAATGTCAGCCTTCCGTTAATTTGACTCAGATGGCACGGAGGTGGAAAGACTACTGCACTTAGCCTTTGTGAAGGGGTCGAGGGGCATTGGTCATTAGCACTGAGTGAGAGGGGAGTCAGTAGGCCTGAAAGGAAAGGAGAGATAGAGGTGATTATGGCTCTGGCACAGAGTGAAAAACAGTATCTGTCTCCTTAGGGCTCAGCACTAACTTCTGCCTGGATTCCCATTGTGCTAACAAGGTCAGAGACCAGGCTGCACTCACAGCCCCGCCTTCTGGACTAGTGCGTCTTGGGTGAGATCACAGAGAGGGACCAAGCGGCGGGAGTACCTGCCTCACTGTCCATCACACTCTGGACCTGTGTGTAGACATCTGTCAGAACCCATGTCAGGCTCCAGGACCAGACCCCTGCCCAAGGCTATGGAGCTTTTAAGTGGCATATCTGGGAGGCCTTGGGCCCTCCCTTGGCCTGGGCAGGTTCCGGAAACCCTTGCCTCACAGGTATAGCCCTAGGACAAGGTGGTGATTGGTCCCCCACACCTGCTCTGGCACCTCAGCCATCATGGTGGTGGGAGCACAGCCCTCCCCTGGCATGACCTAGGATCTAGAGAGCAAGCCTGTGTTACAGCTTTCTTTGGGGACATATTGGTGGCCTGATCTGCCATCCCAGCTTTCTCCCAGGACAGATGTCACTCTTCCATGGGAGGCCAGCCTGCTGGAATCAGCCAAATTAACCTCTCTCCAGCCCTTCTAGAAGATGGGCTCTCTGAAGGCAGGATGGGTGTTTGGTTCACGCTCGTGTTCTCGCAGCACCTAGCACAGTTGGCTGGCTCTGTCGGTGGTTTAGAAATGGAGAAGAACAAGCCTGAGGAACGGGCTAGATGGACCTTCCTGTTCCTCGCAGCTGTTCTTAACCATTTTGTTCCTCTTTGAGGATCTGATGAAGCTCTGGACTATCTCCAGGGAAGTTTAGGCAAACACACACACACATGCACACACACAGACACACAGAGAATCTCGCACACAGGCACCCCATCAGTTGTTGAGCCCTGGTTAAGAGTCCGTGCTTTAGCGCTCTGTTAGGGTGCATCTACCCCATCTCGGCATCATCTCATTCCATGCCATGCTCTATCTGCATACCCCTACTCACCTGCTCCAAACCCGAGCATGCTCCTGTCTTCCCATGGCAGGGGTGTGGCTGTGATACTGATTTGGGACCCAGTGACACGCTAAGGTTTGTTGAAAGTGATTGCCTTTTACCACTGCCCTGGAGGGAGTAGGCTGGCTAGCCACGACCTTGAGGAATAATGACTTCCCGGAAAGCACAGGATTTACCTGATGTTCAAAAGACGACCTTTAAGTAGACAGCCTATTCTTGACACCCCTCCCCTTGAGGAGAAGGGGCCTCTTTCCTCACAGTCACCAAAGCCGGCCCTGCAAGAAGAGGTAACACCTGTAGAAGTCGGTTGTTTGGGACCAGACCTGCCAGCCTCAGACAGCAGCCCACCCCAGACGTCTTGGCCTTTCTCTCCACCATCATCTTCCTGCTGTCACCCTATCCTCGTGGCCGCCATGGGGGTTGACTTTTCCCCAGGAGGTCCTCTCATGATTTCCTGAGTCACTCCCTTCAGCCTGTATTTGTTTGGAGCCATTTCCTATTTGGTAACATTTGGGGTTTTAACGAGGGTGGGACATGCCCAGCTCTGCTTCCTTTTCTTTCCATTCAGCTGTGTTCTCTGTGCCGTAGATTCTGGCTGCGACTCAGTCACTGACACTGAGACTGAGGACGAGAAGGTCCTTCCCTACTCGAAGCAGCAGAGCCTGCCGCCGCCGGAGACTCCGCCTGGGAACCTGATGGTGGTGCAGCCGGAGCGCATCCGCTGTGGGGTATGCACCTCTGGGGCTGGTGGGTGGATGTCGGAGCACAAGCCTCAGGGCTTTTCAGTGAATGTAGTAAAGGGAGCGGTGTTCTCCTGTCCCACCTTCGTGTAATCCCAGCTTTCTTGTAGGGCTTCTATATACATTAGCCACCCTGGGACCCCCAGTGCCTGGGCCCTGGACATTCCTCACTCCTTTAAGTCAAAGGGAGAAGAGCCCAGGAATGTACGTGTCATCAATCCAAGACATTAAGTTCATGAGACAAAAACTTAGAATGTGTTGAAGATCAGCAGACATGAACATTACAATACATTATATGCCAACCCTGGAGTTCGAGGCCTGGGTCTGGTCCTTCCAGCCCAGTGCTGAGCATTTTGACAGCTTGCTTCTCTGTCAGCTGGCTCCTTGTATAGCCCGAAAGTGCCTCAAAGCTTGATGGCTGAAACTTGCTGGCCAGTATCACTTGCAAAAGGAAGTGATAAGTGATAAACTCAGCTTAATGCCTGAGCTGCTGCTGCTGCTAAGTCGCTTCAGTCGTGTCTGACTCTGTGCGACCCCATAGACAGCAGCCCACCAGGCTCCCCCATCCCTGGGATTCTCCAGGCAAGAACACTGGAGTGGGTTGCCCTTTTCTTCTCCAATGCCTGAAAGTGAAAAGTGAAAGTGAAGTCGCTCAGTCGTGTCCGACTCTTCGCAACCCCATGGACTGCAGCCTACCAGGCTCCTCCATCCATGGGATTTTCCAGGCAAGAGTACTGGAGTGGGGTGCCATTGCCTTCTCCGTAATGCCTGAGCATAACGTGACTAACATTTCCAGGGGTAGGACCCACGTTAAGAGATGATTTGAATGTGATAACCAACTGGTGAGCCACTATCATTTGAATACTACCACAGTATTGATAGTTTTTCATTATCTTTCCTTTTCTGATAAAAAAAAATGTGCACTATTGGTTCAGAGCCGTGAAATGCTTTCTTGTGGGTAGGAGCCTGTGCTAGGTTTGCCACTGCAGGCTCCTGGAGGCAAGAGGGCGGAAGGGCCGTGGAAATGGGAAGTCTTAGCTTCTCTGCACTTGTGAGTGGCTTTCTGTGTAGTCTGAGACCACAAGGCGTTGGGCAAGGACGCCCTCCATGGGGTTGCAAGCTGCTTCTTTGGACTCGATTGAACTCATAGATGTGTTTGGTTTGAGCTGCTCAGTGTTTTAAAAATTAGGCATGAAAATCTGTTTCCAGCTTCCTTTGGACCAGAATCTGGTAATAACCAGGTCTGAGATGAGCAGCTGGGCCATTAGATGCATCCCCGGTTCTCATTAGTCCCTTTTCTTTGTACCCACTTCACTCCTTTTCCTGACCAGCCAGGCTTTGTGGTGGGCATGCAGTTTCTAGTCTCCCTATACTCTTTCCTGCCTTCCCCATGCCCCTCTCATCCGGACACCAGACTGGAGACTGTGAGGAGGGTTTGGAACTGAAGGATAATGCCACATCCATAGCCCCGTGATTTTCCAGGCTTTGGCTCCTTCTCTTGTGCTGGCTCCCACTGACCCAGGATTCTCTCTGCTGCCTGTTCCAGGTCTCTGGATCCTGGGGCAGCTGGGCTGGTGTTGGGTCATGACTGTCAAGGGGGAGACACACTCATTTTCAGTGGCTCCCCCGCCTCCTTGGGAGAAGGAGCAGGTTGGACAGGGCTGGACCCGCAGTGGGAAACAGGTCCACCACAAACACACTCACATTCACCCTCAGCAGCCTCTGTGAGCCAGGACCACAGCCCCCGTCCCGCTTGCTCTGGAATCAAGAGTGGCTCTCATTATAAAGGCCTATTGTAAAGGCTTGATAGCAGAATTTTACAATCAACATCTGGGGAATAGCTATGGTGAGAAATTTCTCCTTTTCGCCTGTTTTTTGGACAGCCTGTCCTTTCTAGTTCAATGTCTTAAGAACTTAACCAGCATAAACATCACAGTAAAATAGATAATTCCATTTGGCAGGTTTGACAAGAGATCTCAAAACAATATAAAAATGCACTCAGGTTGCTCAATGCCTTGGGAAAATTAATCCTCCAATCAGTTATTTTTGTCCATCTGTTCAGTTCAGTTGCTCAGTCATGTCCGACTCTTTGCGACCCCATGAATCACAGCACTCCAGGCCTCCCTGTCCATCACCAACTCCCAGAGTTTACCCAAACTCATGTCCATTGAGTCATCGATGCCATCCAGCCATTTCATCCTCTGTTGTCCCCTTCTCCTCCTGCCCTCAATCTCTCCCAGCATCAGTCTTTTCCAATGAGTCAACTCTTTGCATGAGGTGGCCAAAGTACTGGAGTTTCAGCTTTAGCATCAGTCCCTCCAATGAACATCCTGATCTCCTTTAGAATGGACTGGTTGAGTCTCCTTACAGTCCAAGGGACTCTCAAGAGTCTTCTCCAGCACCACAGTTCAAAAACATCAGTATTCGGCACTCTGCTTTCTTCACAGTCCAACTCTCACATCCATACATGACCACTCGAAAAACCGTAGCCTTGACTAGATGGACCTTTGTTGGTAAAGTAATGTCTCTGCTTTTGAATATTCTATCTAGGTTGGTCATAACTTTCCTTCCAAGGAGTAAGCGTCTTTTAATTTCATGGCTGCAATCACCATCTGCAGTGATTTTGGAGCCCCAAAGAATAAAGTCTGACACTGTTTCCACTGTTTCCCCATCTATTTCCCATGAAGTGATGGGACCAGATGCCATGATCTTAGTTTTCTGAATGTTGAGCTTTAAGCCAACTTTTTCACTCTCCTCTTTCACTTTCCTGGCAATCTTGATTCTAGCTTGTGCTTCTTTGAGCCCAGCGTTTCTCATGATGTTCTCTGCATATAAGTTAAATAAGCAGGGTGACAGTATACAGCCTTGACATACTCATTTTCCTATTTGGAACCAGTCTGTTGTTCCATGTCCAGTTCTAACTGTTGCTTCCTGACCTGCATACAGGTTTCTCAAGAGGCAGGTCAGGTGGTCTGGTATTCCCATCTCTTTAAGAATTTTCCACAGTTTATTGTGAGCCACACAGTCAAAGGCTTTGGCATAGTCAATAAAACAGAAATAAATGTTTCTCTGGAACTCTCTTGCTTTTTTGATGATCCAGCAGATGTTGGCAATTTGATTTCTGGTTCCTCTGCCTTTTCTAAAACCAGCTTGAACATCTGGAAGTTCACGGTTCACATATTGCTGAAGCCTGGCTTGGAGAATTTTGAGCATCACTTTACTAGAGTGTGAGATGAGTGCAATTATGTGGTAGTTTGGGCATTCTTTGGCATATTCTTTGGGATAGGAATGAAAACTGACCTTTTGCAGTCCTGTGGCCACTGCTGAGTTTTCCAAATTTGCTGGCATATTGAGTGCAGCACTTTCACAGCATCATCTTCCAGGATTTGAAATAGCTCAACTGGAATTCCATCACCTCCACTAGCTTTGTTTGTAGTGATGCTTTCTAAGGCCCACTTGACTTCACATTCCAGGATGTCTGGCTGTATGTGAGTGATCACACCATCGTGATTATCTGGGTTGTGAAGATCTTTTTTGTACAGCTCTTCTGTGTATTCTTGCCACCTCTTCTTAATATCTTCTGCTTCTGTTAGGTCCATACCATTTCTGTCCTTTATTGAGCCCATCTTTGCGTGAAATGTTCCCTTGGTATCTCTAATTTTCTTGAAGAGATCTCTAGTCTTTCCCATTCTGTTGTTTTCCTCTATTTTTGCACTGATTGCTGAGGAAGGCTTTTTATCTCTCCTTGTTATTCTTTGGAACTCTGCATTCAGATGCTTATATCTTTCCTTTTCTCCTTTGCTTTTCGCTTCTCTTCTTTTCACAGCTATTTGTAAGGCCTCCCCACACAGCCATTTTCCTTTTTTGCATTTCTTTTCCATGGGGTTGGTCTTGATCCCTGTCTCCTGTACAATGTCACGAACCTCTGTCCATAGTTCATCAGGCACTCTGTCTATCAAATCTAGTCCCTTAAATCTATTTCTCACTTCCACTGTATAATCATAAGGGATTTGATTTAGGTCATACCTGAATGGTCTAGTGGTTTTCCCTACTTTCTTCAATTTCAGTCTGAATTTGGCAATAAGGAGTTCATGATCTGAGCCACAGTCAGCTTCTGGTCTTGTTTTTGCTGACTGTATAGAGCTTCTCCATCTTTGTCCATCTGAGAAGAGCATAAATTCAAAAACTCAAGAAGTCTTCTGTAAATCAGTGCCTCTTGCTCTGTAAGGCTGAGTCACCCACAGGTCTTGGTAAAATGCAGACTCCAGTGTGGTGTCTGGTGGGTCCAGGCAGGGCTTGAGATTCTGCGTTTCTAACAAGCTTCCACAGATACCAATGCTGCTGATCCCTTGGCCTCACTTTGGATACCAAGGCTGATCTAGAATCAGTTCAGTTCAGTTGCTCAGTCGTGTCTGAGTCTTTGCCACCCTGTGGACTGGAGCAGGCCAGGCTTCCCTGTCCATCACCAACTCCCAGAGCTTGTTCAAACGCATGTCCATCACGTTGGCAATGCCATCAAACCATCTCATCCTCTGTCATCCCCTCTCCTCCCAGCTTCAATCTTTCCCAGCATCAGGGTATTTTCCAGTAATTGTGTATGGATGTAAGAGTTGGACTATAAAGAAAGCTGAGTGCCGAAAAATTGATGCTTTTGAACTGTGGTTTTGGGGAAAATTCTTGAGCATCCCTTGGACTGCAGGGAGATCCAACCAGTTCATCCTAAAGGAAATCAGTCCTGAATATTCTTTGGAAGGACTGATGCTGAAGCTGAAACTCCAATACTTTGGCCACTTAATGTGAAGAACTGACTCATTGGAAAATGCCCTGATCTAGAATACTGCTTCTCAAACTATCTGTGGTGAAGAACTTTTTAAAAATGTTGTTCTTTCAAGTTTCCAATTATGCCATGGACCAATACTTTTATAATGTACAACAAAAAAAGAAATGCTATGAAAAAGTAAATAAACAGACATATAAAATACCAGCCCCAGGTTTTAAAATTATTATTAGGTTTGACAGACATAAGATGATCAAATTGCTATTAAGGGTTATAAATGTTCACTCTTGGGCTTTGTAATTGGTCTTTTGGGACCTGTGGCAAGCGGTCACTGCCTGGCACTGGACTGCAGACCCCACCCTGCCTGGAGCAGCTTCACTGGGGAGAGCTGGGGCTCCAAAAACCAGGGAGAAGGAACAATGACTGGTCTCCCATTCCAGGCCGAAACCACTGTCTACGTCATCGTGAGATGTAAGTTGGATGAGAAGGTGACAACAGAAGCCGAATTTTCTCGTGAGGATTCTCCCTCGATAAGGGTGGAAGCCAAGCTGGAGAATGAGTACACTGTTTCCGTGAAAGCTCCCAGTAAGTAGCCCCACTGACCTCCAGAAATTAGGCCTCATGTGAAGAGGCCCCTTTTTTCTTTACCTTATTGACAGCTGTCTTTATCAGTCACTGAGAAAAGTGACAACCAAGATTTGGTTTGGTTGTCATATTCTCTTGAAAGGAAAAAGAAATTGTAGAAGCATACATGTGTGATGGGGAGGAAATGGATATAGTGCAATGTTTACAAAGTTAATGTATTAACATTTTTTAAAATTAGAGAAAAATAGGAAAAGTAGGGATAAAGTCATCTGGTACCCTACCACTAGGTCTTCTTTGCCTTTTTTCCTAATTTTTAAAAACATAGTTGTTCCAATAGTATCTATTACCTTATATTCTGGTTTTCTTTAGGTAACCTTAATTTATCCTGTCTCCATCCTTTTACCAGTGTACTATTACATGGACTTTGAAACTCTCAATTTTATAATTTCTTTTTCTATTACGAAAGTAATGTGTGCTCAATATAGAAAACCTGGAGAATACAGTAACCATAAAAGAAAGTAGGTGGAAAATTACCCATATGCCCCCAAAGGAAATCACTGGTTTCTGTGTTTCCCCACATCTGTGTACAAAACTGTCTTGCAACCAACTTTCGTTACTTGAAAATACACTGTGAATATTTTCCCGTGTTAATAAATATTCTTTTGACAAAATGATGCTTAATGGTTGCAAGGTAATCCAAGGTGTAGATGTACCGTAATTTATAAAACTAGTCCCTTGAATTGGACCTGTATCTTAAAACCATAACTTTTAAAGCTATATAATACTCAGCTGAATAGAAATATCTTTTTAATTTTCATTTCCTCATTATTGCCTATTTATGTCATTTTTGATTTCTTATTGTCTTCTTGTTATTTTAAATGATGATGTATTGAGCATCTTTATGCATGCAGGTTTTGTGTTTAGCGTAGCGTCCTCGAGATGGAATTCCTCAAACATTGGGCGTTTTTAAGGGTCCTGAAAGATGATGCTTAGTTGCTTAATGGAATATTACTACTATCAAGTTTATCCGCTATCTCATCACCAACACAGGCCTTATCACTTTGAATATTTTTGCTAATTTAATATGTTTCTAAAAAGTAGTCCACTGTTTTAATTTGCCTTTCTTTGATTTCTAGTGAGGTTAAATATTTTTCCATGTTCTCTACTTGTCACATTTCCTCTTTTGTGAATCGAATCTTTGTGGTTGGTGTATTTTTAATTTTTTCTTTCCCCCTCAAAACCCCTTCCTGTGGTGTAGAAGAGAGAGCACTCAGGGAGAGCACACAGTAATGACGGCAGCCCAGCAAGTGAATCAGTTCTACTGGTGCGATGGGCGGAAGTGTGGAGTCCCACCGCCAGCATTCCCCCTGCCTAGGTGACCGCTGGCCAGCATCCCCCCTGCCTAGGTGACCGCTGGCCAGCATCTCCCCTGCCTCTGGTGACCACTGGCCTTTATATAAAGTGCTTTCAATTCAGCTCTTCTTCCTGTCTATTGTGACTCGGGGCCTGCAGTAGTGAGTAAAGCAGATGAAAATCTTCGAAAAGTTAAATTGCAGACCCAGTGCAGATGATCCCTCTGACACAGAGCTCTCCTGTGTGTCGGTCTGCTCACTGCTTCTTCTGCTCTGTCCCTCACTTCCCAACCCTGCAGTTCACCTCCAAACCCTTTCTTCCAGTCCCCAATTCATTTCTTTACCATTTAAATAATCTAGGAACACTTTCCCCTGTACTCTTAAAAACAAAACAAAACAGTTTTATAGTATCTTTTCTTCCATCCAGACCTTTCATCTGGGAATGTTTCTCTGAAGATATATTCCGGGGACTTAGTGGTGTGTGACACCATTATCAGCTATTATACTGACATGGAGGAAATTGGGAATTTATTGTCCAATGCTGCAAATCCTGTGGAGTTCATGTGCCAGGTAAGGATGATGAAAGGACCCCAGAGTTTTCTGTGCCTGTAGTTTCTGCTCATGGTTCACAATCTGAAATCTGTTGGGGGGGAGATTGTTGTTGTTCAGTTACTCAGTTGGACTGTGGCACGCCAGACTTCCCTGTCCTTCACCATCTCCCAGAACTTGCTCAAACTCATGTCCATTGAGTCGGTGATGCCATCCAACCATCTCATACTCTGTCATCCCCTTCTTCTCCTGACCTCAATCTTTCCCAGCATCAGGGTCTTTTCCAGTGAGTTGGCTCTTCGCATCAAGTGGCCAAAGTATTGGAGTTCCAGCTTCAGCATCAGTCCTTTCAATGAATATTCAGGGTTGATTCTCTTTAGGACTGACTGATTTGATCTCCTTGTTGTCCAAGGGACCCTCAAGAGTCTTCTCCAACACCACAGTTCGAAAGCATCAATTAAGGCAAAAAGATGTAACAGTATGAAAAGGGTGGGAGATAGCTGGATTTAAAATCTGACCATCTTCACTTTTGTATTTAGGCCTTTAAAATTGTGCCCTACAACACGGAGACCCTTGATAAACTGCTAACGGAGTCCCTGAAGAACAACATTCCTGCAAGTGGGCTGCACCTCTTTGGAATCAACCAGCTGGAAGAAGAAGACATGATGACGAGTAAGTCGCCAGTTAAAACTCAAGAAAAAGGCCACAGGTCGATTTCAGTTGGTCGGTTTCAGCATGCAGTCAGCCTGTGCTCATGCTTTCTACTGGATCCTGCTCTTCTGTTCATCCTCTGAGAAACAGTCATTCTTCTCTGGTCAGCCTGGGATTCTAAATTATAAGCCCAAATATCTCACTCCCTTACTAAATACCCTCTGTGGTTCCCACTTGTCTTCTAATGTCCAAACTGCTTAACCTTTCACAAGCCCTTCCCCAGGGGCTCCTGCAGTGTTTCTGCTCTCACCCCTCTCTGTTCTCTCCCTTGGCTTCTATGCTCTGCTCTACGGAAGGTATGAACGTCTTTTACCTAATGAAGGTTCCACCCTGCCTCTTGCTACCTCAACCTTTGAGAGTACAGCTTCTTCCTCCCCTCCTCCTGCAGCAGCTTAGGAAGCACTTCCTCAGGTAGGTCCCACCTACATGCTGTAGGTGCAAGCTCCCCTTGCATGTCGGGTTCTTGTACTCTTCAGCTTTGTCTGTCTTTTTTGCTGGTCTGTCAGCTGGATGATGGAGAAGGCAATGGCACCCCACTCCAGTACTCTTGCCTGGAAAATCCCATGGACGGAGGAGCCTGGTAGGCTGCAGTCCATGGAGTCACGAAGAGTCAGGCATGACTGAGTGACTTCACTTTCACTTTTCACTTTCATGCATTGGAGAAGGAAATGGAAACCCACTCCAGTGTTCTTGCCTGGAGAATCCCAGGGACGGCAGAGCCTGGTGGGCTGCTGTCTATGGGGTCACACAGAGTCGGACACAACTGAAGCGATTTGGCAGCAGCAGCAGCTGGATGAACACAGGGACTGTGCCTGGTGGCTCACAGTAGGCACAAAACAGTTATTTGTTTGACGAGGGAGGAGCAGTCTTGTGGGCATGTGTGCCTTGCTGGGAGCTGGGAGAACCACTTGCATGGGGATGGTGCCCTGCATGCTGGACTGGATGCTTGTTACGGCACTTTTGTGGATGCCATTTTTCCTTCACGCCGCAGCTGCACTGCCTAGGAGGAACCCAAGTCTCTGGTTACTCACTGCCTGCATTTTATCCTTCCACAGCCTCTGAGAGCCATAAGGATGAGGTTATATTACCTTCAAGTACTTCTCCTGGGGGCATTTTCTTGTTGCCTCTCCCCATTTTCCTACTGTGAAATATTCTTGCATCACTTTCAGCGGGTGTTAATATTCCCTATTCGGGCTCAGGAGAGAATATTTTGTAGCTTGACAATCATGGGCGATCCTGGGAACATTTTCAGACCTTCATTCCAAAGATTATATCCTGGTGGATAGGATGCTGGGCTTGTCTTTTTGTTTTGTTTTTTTTTTTAGATTTTTTTTTCAACATGGACCATTTTAAAAGTTTTATTGAATTTATTGCAGTGTTGATTTTGTTGTTTATGTTCTGTTTTTTTGGTTGCAAGGCATGTAGGATGTTAGCTCCCTGACCAGGGATTGAGCCCAAACCCCCTGCATTGTAAGGCAAAGTCTTAACCACTGGACCACCAGGATGTCCCTGGGTTTGTCTTATTAAAAAAATACATATATGTATTTACTTACACATACACACACACACACACACACACATATAAGACGTATGTATATATACATATATTTATCTGTTTATTTATCTATCACTTTTGTGCTTTCCTCATGGCTCAGTTGGTAAAGAATCTGCCTGCAGTGCAGGACACCCCGATTCGATTCCTGGGTCAGGAAGATCCCCTGGAGAAAGGAAAGTCTACCCACTCCAGTATTCTGGCCTGGAGAATTCCATGGACTGTATAATCCATGGGGTCACAGAGAGTTGGATACGACTGAGTGACCCTCATTTTCACTTTCACTTTGGGCTTAGAAATCAACTTTTATAAAAATTAAAAAAGAGATTTGTCCCCAACTTCCCCAAACAAACATGTCTATTTCCTTGGTTGAGTTTGACTTGCTGTATCACATATTAGTAGGTGGAGGGCTCATGGGGACCAATGACTCTCAGGAGCACTTTGTTTCTCATGAATCAGAAGGTTCGTGGACATCCTGGGGTTTGTGTACGTTAATAACATCACTCAAAGCCTGTCCTTAACAAAGAGCTCACCGAAAACCACCTCATTAATCCTCCCAGATCCCTTTGAGATAGTATGGAAATATTTTCTAGATCAAAACTAAAGGTCATGGACCGTCTAAGTAACAGCCTCAGGATTACCTGGCACATGTTATGAAACTGGGCATAAGAGCTAAGAAGATGGATTTTTTTTTCCCTCCACGCCCACACAGTTTGCGGGATCTTAGTTCCCTGACTAGAAATTGAACATGTGCCCACAGTAGTGAGAGCACCGAGTCCTAACCACTGGATTACCAGGGAAGTCCCAGGATTTCTTTTTGTTTAATCAGCATACCTAAAGCGGAAAGTGTTCTGAAATTTGAAGATGTTCAAAACACGATCCCTGTTGCTCTTCATGGCTGCTTTTAAAAAAAAAATCCTTAGACTATCCACATATTTTGAACTGGTGTTATTTCTCAGGATTCGCCAATCCTTTTAGAGAAAGGAGGCAGGATATTAATGATAGATTTGGTAATCAATTGACACATCATTTCCTCTGTCATCTTCAGTGGTGCCCCAGAGGAAGCCATTAGATGTTAGGTCAGTCAACCAAGAAGCAATGGTTGAGCATGGCTGGGTGCCGCATTAGGTTTCCAGTGTCATCTCCATGAGCCTGGTGCCCTGGGCTTTCTCTGATCATTTCATTTTGCTTGACAATTTTTCAGATCAAAGGGATGAAGAGCTGCCCACTTTGTTGCACTTTGCTGCCAAGTACGGCCTGAAGAACCTCACTGCCTTGTTGCTCACCTGCCCGGGAGCCATACAGGCCTACAGCGTTGCCAACAAGCACGGCCACTATCCGAACACCATCGCCGAGAAGCACGGCTTCCGGGACCTGCGGCAGTTCATCGACGAGTACGTGGTAAGGTCAAGGCGGGAGAGGCCCCGGGAATGGGAAATGCACCATGTGGTCCCCAGGGCTGCCTTTGCACCAAAGATCTGGGTGGACTTCATCTCTAGCATGTCCTCGTGTGCCTCTGCTGGCAGGGCCAGTATACACGGGCTGAAGAGATGGGCCCTGGAGTCACATGTCGTGCACGTGTGTGTTCTAAGTCACTTCACTTGTGTCCAGCTTTTTGCGACCCATGGACTGTAGCCCACCAGGTTCCTCTGTCCATGGGATTCTCCAGGCAACACTGGAGTGGGTTGCCATGCCCTCCTCCTCCAGGGGATCTTCCTCACCCAGGATTGAACGCAGGATCAAACCCGCATCTCTTAACGTCTCCTGCATCGGCAGGCAGGTTCTTTGTGTCCCCTGGGAAGCCTGGAGTCACATGGACCTGGGTCCAGTTTCCTTATCAATCAATACTTGTTAGCCACATGACTTTGGGCAAATCATGTATCTATACTCTTTCTCTTTCAGTTTCCTAATATGCGGGAGAAAGATGATAATAGTTCTACTTTTAGGGTTGTTTTGAGGATAAAAAGAGATAATGTAGGTAAAGCACTAAGATCCACCCTTGAAAAATTTACAGAGTCATTTGTCGAGTGAATCTGCTGAGGGCAGATGCCAACTCCTCTTTCCAGCTGCCTCCCCACCCACCTCCAAGGCACTTGGCAGGATGTTCCCAGCTGCTTTGCCCACAGTCAAGCCCAGGTTAACTGTTAAGCTCGGTTCCTTTCTTAGCACTGACCACAGTAAAACTCTGCATCTGAGCCTACAGGGAGGCCAGCCGTGAGGCCCCGCCTCCTGACAACCTCTCTCACTTTCTGAGCCTCTGCCTGTCTTTAGGTTTAACTGTTTCTCTAGTTTAGGATCCACAGATCCTCCTCGATCATTGACTTGGGGGTCCTTCTTTGAGTGTAATCTCATCCTGTATCTTGGCCTTGATACATGCCCCAAAATTCCTTCCATTGTTTTGGAGGCAGATGCCCTTTGTGACTCCACCCTTTTCTGGTTTTCTTCCGTTTTCACGATTCACAGCAGCAACGCGGAAATAGCTCAGCCTCTCATATGAGGCTATGACCTCAGAAGGAACAATGAACACAATCCAGTCTTGTTTTCTACCTCCAGATAGGAGTGAGCCTGACACCTCCCCAGAAACTTACCCCTCTGCTCTGGACTTGACAATCTACAAGGCAGTGACTCACTGAGATATAGAGAGAGGCCCCCCAAATTTGGGGAGTGATTAAACATATTGAATGAATAGAACAGCATGAGTGCTTATTTGGTGTATCATTGGCATAAATGAAGCTAAAAGGTACTTACAGTCTAGAAGCATTTACTTGGCTTCACTTTGGAGTCAAAAATGTATAAAAGGCAGTGTTAGGTTTCCCTGCCAATAATTTTTGTTAAGAGCATACTGTGTTCAGATTAATGACCACTATTTATTGCATTTATTTGATTGGCAAATGCATTGTCTCCTTGAGACCTCCCCACTATTCTTTGAAGTTGACAGTATTGTTATCTTTAGCAAAGGAGGAAAAGGGCCTCAAAAGGCAGAGTAGTTCTGCCAAGGGCCCCACACTTGTCAGGGTGGAGATAGGATGTGAACCTAGTTGATGCTAAAGCTGGGGCCCATTATCCTACTTTATGTCACAGGGATGTGGAAAGCTGCATGTCCAGTTTGCACTGAAGTTAATCTGGTTCACATGTGTCGTATCATCTTTGTTTTCAGACTATAATCCCTTCAACCAATGCATCTCCAGCTTTGCCCCACAAAGGTCATCCCTCCATGTTGTTCGTGATTCCAGAGAACCATCCCATTTCCTCTTTCCATCATATCAAAACCAAAAGCCAGGCTCTGAGTCTCCAATACTCCACAGCTGTCACCTGGTCCATTCCCTGGGGTTCATCAGAAAACCAACGCAGAGTGTCAAGAGCAGATTAGTGCTCTTGGGGTAGTGATGATGAAAATGAGGATTTTTGTGGGTTGATGCTGAAATAAGGATTGTGAAACACCAGAGTTTCTTACCAGGAGAAGTTGTGCAGGGGTTTCAGAGAAGTCACCTCTCTGGCTTCATCACCACCTGGAGGCAGAATGACAGAAGGGGGCGGGTCTCTCTGACTTCAGTGCATTTCACCCAAGACCACCTCTCTTTCTGGACACAGGATTTAAAACTGAGATGGGCACTTTGAAGTGAGCTCAGGCACTTTGGAGCAGCCTAATAGAAGGAACAAGGACAGGTGAACTAAGTTCCCAAGGGACTTCTGACTATGCAACTTAGCTGCAGCCCTGTTTAGCCCATTTGACTGTCCATCTGGCTAATCAGCAAAGGTTCCACCTTTGTGGCCATGTGTTCCCATCTGAGGAACCACTAAGGTATGGTAGGAAAGTCAGAAGCCAGGATTGCAGATCCTTGAGTAAGGCACTGGATTTTTCTGAGCTTTGGTTTTCTCGTCTGTGAACGAGAAGCAGCAGTGGAAAGGATGTCAGGATAGACTACATAAGCACATCCCTAGCCTTTCCCTGACACATCAAAGGCGCTCATGAGAAGGTGGCAGATTTGTATCCTTCAGGCATTGGACATTTAACAGACGTCCCCTCTGAGTGCCTAATTGCTCCTTGGTGTTGGAGGAAGATACAAAGGTGAAAACGAAGGACATACAGCAACGACTTGGAGCCTGGCTCCTCAAGGAGCTTTCAGTCTGGTGGGAAATCGACCTGCACACCCAGTTGCAACCCTGATTCTTGTGAGCCTTTACTCGACTGTCACGAGGCCACTCGCGCCCCTGACGCTGCCCAGAGAGCCCGGCTGTGTCAGCGTGCCTGTGGGGCCCTCCCTCTCTTTCAGGAAACTGTGGACATGCTGAAGAGTCACATTAAGGAGGAGCTGATGCAAGGGGAGGAGGCTGACTCTGTGTATGAGTCCATGGCCCACCTGTCCACGGACCTGCTCATGAAGTGCTCCCTCAACCCCGGCTGTGACGAGGAGCTGTACGAGTCCATGGCGGCCTTCGTCCCAGCTGCCACCGAGGACCTCTGTAAGTCGCCCGGCTCAGTTCTGCTTCTGTCTTTCTGCTGACAAAAGCGTTTCTTCCTTCTGCTATGTGTGGGGGAAGTCCCTCACTTACCCTTACCCCAACTCCGGAGAGATGAAGATCCCATTTTACACAAAGTTAGACAGATCATCATGTACTATGACAAGCAGAATTGTTCTCCAAACTTCCTGCTTTGTTACGGGAAAGTTTAAGCAGGGGCCTGGAAGGCAGAGTTGATGAAAAGTGTTGCCTTCAGATCCCAGAAGTGAAATCAGTGGCTTTTGACTCTTATCAGTCCCAACGGTCCCTTTTTTATAGCACACATTCTGTAATGCTCCCCCATCCACTACGCTAACATGAGATTTGTATAATATAACCTATCTATTAATACACATGAAATTTTTAGAAATCAAATATTGCCCTGATTGAAATATAGAAGAGAACTAGGAGAGGAGGACATGGTGCATTAGGCAGATGCGGTCACCTACTCTCTGAGTCACTGGCACTGTCACGGCTGCAAATGCTGGCTGATATGTTCATTGTTTAGGTGACTTGACTACTGCCAGCAGTGCTGGCATCAATGCCTGGGTTTTCCTAAATAGTGAGTGATTTCTCGCATTCTCCTCCCCGTTTTTATAGTAATGGAATTCCTGGAAAGTTTAATATATATGAAAATGATGCAAAAGTACAAGTTGCATTTTATAAATGAAGTAGTTTAGCTTCTAGGCTCAGAAAATTATGAAAAGCTTTTTACTAGATTAATGTATAATAAAATTATTTCCAAAATATCATATCTCTAGGACATGATTTTTTTTTGTAAATTGCTTAACAAATTTTACCCTTTTTTGTTTATCTTGTTTTATTCAATAGCAAAAATAGCACATACTTCCAAAAATTGGAAACAAAAATGTAGAACCAAGTTATTAAAAGTCTATGACTCCACTCCACCAACCACTATAGCACTTTCGTTTGGTAGATATATTTTGCCCATATTTTTCCTTATACCTGCTGATATTAATTTAAAAAATATATACACGTGTATATGTATAAACAGATCTGTACGAGTACACACATATGTATAAATACATATCATAAGCAGTTATTGTTTAAACTCGTGTGTGGGTCTAGCGAAATATTTTAAAGTCATTGGGGACCCAAAATAGCGCTGTCCCCCCGCACTGAAGGTGTTGTAGCCTCTTTCTGCCTTCTGCTCAATGCTAGTCGTGTATCATAGGGACAACCAAAAATACCCTCACAGATTTCCCAAATACCCTGTAGAGGGCAGTGCCAGTCCCCTGGAGAACCACTGGTCTAAATCACATTGGGTTTCAATGCACATATCAGCGCTGAAGCAGGAGGACCACACACCTGGCCCTCCAAGAGCCTTCTTTTCATGTTACCATTATTTGCTCTGAGATGCTAAGAACCCTGAAACACTGCCTACATCTTCGCTGTCCTTCCCTCTGGTCTAATTAGTAGATTCAAGAAAGACAAGACAAATACTCATCAGCACATCTATCAGCTCTTTGATGGAGGACTTTCTAGAATGAGCTGAATTGAGTATTGCCAACTTTCAGCCTGAGAAGAAGACCGTAGGGATCTGGCCCCATAGGGAGTGGAGCCTGATTTTCCCACCTATGAACAGAAAAGCAGACACAAAGAGGGTGTTTTGGAGCCGCAAATGTGGGCAGGTTGGGTGGCCAGAAGCGAACCCTGATACTGCAGGGCCTTTGACGCTGCAACCCCAACATCTGGAAGGTGTGGTCCTGTGGTTGTTAGGTGCTTCCCCGTCAGACTGGCTGCTGCTCTGGGGGTGGGGAAGAAAGAGGGAAAGAGTGGTAGAAACTCTCTCCCAGCACCTGACTGGGAGGACCGAGGTGCTGATGGAAGCTCTTCCCAAATGAGCCGTGACCCAGCAGGGAGGTGAGGAGAGAAGGCGTCATCCCCACCATCCGCATCCTCTGCCTCCCTGAATCCTCTAAGCAGCCAGACGGGGGTACTCTTAATTACCTGCACTTTACAAATGGGGAAACTGAGACACAGAGAAGTTAAGCAGCTCTCCCAAGGTTTCACAGCTAATAAGTGATACAGCCCAGGGTTGAACCCAGGTCTCTCTGTCTCTAGGACTACATTCCTTACTCTGCACCAGAAATTTTCATCTAAAACCACAAATTTGTAGTCCTGGTTTCTGTTTAGAAAAACCATCCAGCAGCTCCAGCCAGGCTTCCTCTTTCTGTGGCCCAGATGTTGGCTCATGAAACAGCCTCTGGTGCCCTCTGGCCCTTGCACACCCATCCCTCTCTCCATGGACCCAGCAAACAATTCTGGAGCATCGGTGTTTCAGCCACTTACCTCTCCCCGTTGTTGGTGAGAAAACGGGGTGCAGGGGAGACGCGGTCCTCTGCAGTCTGGAACACAGGCCCATTCACGAAAGAACATTTGGAGAACAAGAAGTACCCCTGTGGGAAGCCAGAGACCACGCATCAACATTTCTGCCCTGGGTCCCTACGGTGGAGCAGCTGGACAATGAGAGAAGCCCCCACTTTACTGGCAGTTGATTTAGTGTCGACAGAGAGCCTTAACCCCCGTTATGCCTCTGGATGTTCCAGCACACAAATCCTCCTACCACATCGGTGCAGAGCTGGCCGGAACACTAAGGGCAGCCATCCCACTCCTCCTGGTCTGCCAGGCCTCTCACAGTGGGAGCCCTGAGCCTCTCCAGCACTTTCCAAGGCAGCGGAGTGCTAGGGAGCTTGCCTGGTCTGCGGCCAGTTGGCAACTTGTAAAGTTACATGGGGCCAGGATAGGGTGGGGGGAGATTCTGGTTGCCTTGGAGCTAACAGGAGGCCACAGACAGGCAGGCTATAAAATTCGGCTGTTTGGGGAATGGGCAAAGGAAACCCAGTGCATTTTTCACTTTCCAGATCATATAAACTCTGAATTTTCTGAATCTAGATATGATTTGTGTTTCTGTCTGTGGTTTAACCTTGAGAATGACTACTGGCCCAGAAGCAGCAGTCACTGGTACCTGGGGAGGAACCATTCATTTTACTACCAGTGGCCAGCAACTCTAGGAGAGAAGGCAGGTTAGGTCATAAACAAGCAGGGCAAACCGATCAGTCTAAGACGTATGTTTCTAACAGCATCCAGCACAGTTATCACTGGGAACATCTGCCTTTCGTGCACTGCTTTTATCTCTGTGATCTCATGTGATCATCCTGGGGCTTGGCGGATAATCCTCTTCATTTTAAAGAGAAATGGCTGCCAAGGTGCCAAAACTAAGTAACTTTCTTAAGTCCCGTCGAGAAAGAACTGGGTCAGGAAGCTGGGTTTGCAGATTCCCAGGGATCCAGGCTCTCAGCTGCCCACTGGGTTGGAGGACCCTCCTGGCCTGCCCTTCCTCTTAGGTCTACACTTGCCTGCCATGGGACAGATACAGGAGAGTTATTTCTAAATTGAATAGCAGAGGGTATCAGTGTCTTGCCTTGTTACAATTCAACCCTAGAAGCTGAAAATAAATATATTAAGGAAACTAGGCTGTGTTTATTCACTAACTGACTCACTGACTCATTCACTCATCCGCTCACAGGACAACATAGTGGATACAGCTAGGCCAGCTCATACCATTGCTCCAGAGTTCATCTAACTATGTTGGGACAAATCTGCCCCTTTCTTTTTTTTTTAATTTTTATTTTTTAACACCAAAAACATTTTGTATTGGGGTATAGCCAATTAACAATGTTGTGATAATTTCAAGTGAACAGTGAAGGGACTCAGCCATACATGTATCTATTCTCCCCAGCCCCTTCTCCCATCCAGGGTGGCACATATCATTGAGCAGAGTTCCATGTGCCATACAATAGGTTTTGTTGGTTCAGTTCAGCTCAGTTCAGTTGCTCAGTCATGTCCGACTCTTTGCGACCCCATGAACTGAAGCACTCCAGGCCTCCCTGTCCATCACCAACTCCCGGAGTTCACCCAAACTCATGTCCATCGAGTCGGTGATGCTATCCAGCCATCTCATCCTCCGTCATCCCCTTCTCCCCCTGCCCCCAACCCCTCCCAGCATCAGAGTCTTTTCCAGTGAGTCAACTCTTCGCATGAGGTAGCCAAAGTATTGGAGTTTCAGCTTTAGCATTTCTAAAGAAATGCTAAGAAATGTTTCCAAAAAACACCCAGATCTGATCTCCTTTAGAATGGACTGGTTGGATCTCCTTGCAGTCCAAGGGACTCTCAAGAGTCTTCTCCAACACCACAGTTCAAAAGCATCAATTCTTCGGTGCTCAGCTTTCTTCACAGTCCAACTCTCACATCCATACATGACACAGGAAAAACCATAGCCTTGACCAGATGGACCTTTGTTGGCAAAGTAATGTCTCTGCTTTTGAATATGCTATCTAGGTTGGTCATAACTTTCCTTCCAAGGAGTAAGTGTCTTTTAATTTCATGTCTGCAATCACCATCTGCAGTGATTTTGGAGCCCCCAAAAATAAAGTCTGACACTGTTTCCCCTGTTTCCCCATCTATTTCCCATGAAGTGATGGGACCAGATGCCATGATCTTCGTTTTCTGACTGTTGAGCTTTAAACCAACTTTTTCACTCTCCTCTTTCACTTGCATCAAGAGGCTTTTTAGTTCCTCTTCACTTTCTGCCATAAGGGTGGTGTCATCTGCATATCTGCGGTTATTGATATTTCACCCAGCAATCTTGATTCCAGTTTGTGCTTATCTTCCAGCCCAGTGTTTCTCATGATGTACTCAGCATATAAGTTAAATAAGCAGGGTGACAATATACAGCCTTGACGTACTCCTTTTCCTGTTTGGAACCAGTCTGTTGTTCCATGTCCAGTTCTAACTGTTGCTTCCTGACCTGCATATAGGTTTATCCATTTTAAATCTGCCCCTTTCTGACTTAAGTTTTGGAAAGGGGATAGTAATAAGGTCCCCAAAAGAAATCCAACCAACTACTAAGTAGGAGGGTTGTCAGAGAGGCTCCCAGTGTTGAATTAAAGGGGCTGGGGAGCAGTGTTGAGTTCTGATCCTGAGATTTTGGGGCCCTTCCCCTGAACTTGTGCGTGTGTGTGCATGTACACACACACACACACACACACATACACAAACACTCCTCACCATCGCTGTCTTTAGTTTAGATATGCTGCCACCAAGTGGTAGCTGCGTGTGTTTGTTATTATCAGACTTTCAACTTTGCTCCCAGTTCTCTTGAAAAGTTTGTGTTCAAGAGCCCCACAGATTTAAACCATCATGTTCCACACCACACTATATAATAAGTAAATGTTTTTAGGGTAAGCTTATGGAAACACTAAACGAAAATTATGGCCCATCTCTCTCTGGGTGACTTCACTATCTGTTGATCTTTTACTCATTTACTTCTTTTGCTTCTGTCTTTGCCTTCAGAGAATGGTACAGTGGTCCTGTCGGTCCTTTGACTTAGGTAATACATTTAGGTCACTTTGTTGAGGCTCTGGGTGCTAAGGCCTCAGGAGCCTCTCTGGGTCCAGCTGTTTCCCAGGTAATCCACTTGTGGAGTTAGCGCTGCTTGAATATCTCAGAGGATTGTCTTCCTCCATCAGGAGAAAGGAAGAAAAGGAGAAACATGCGGTGTCTTGCTACTGGGAACTAAACCCACACGTGTCACTCTAATCCATCCCAGAGGGCTGCTGCGCTTCTGGGACTCCTGCTTTGAGCCTTCCTCTTGCGCCCCTGCTCCCTCCACCTGGTTCTGTGGATCAAGTTTGCCTTCAGTGGAGAGAGCCAACTCAGCCCAAGCTAACGGCCCAAGCTAACTAACGTGCTGACTTCTCTTAGCAACCTCCTTGGTGACTGGCGTCTTTGGAACAGATAATCTCCAGTAGTGTTTTCTTTACCTGAGCTCTCTGGTTACAGTCCCTCTCTGCCAGCTGGGTCCCCTCTGAGATGGGGCATAGCTGGGCCCAGTGAAGGTCCTCACAGCCCTGATATGTAAGATCTGAGCCCCACGAAGGACCATTTGTAAGCAGTCCATTAAGTTACTGAAACATGCCGCCTTCCCCATCTGCGCGCTTTTCTCTCAAGATCTTCCTTCCTGCAGCGGCATGAGTTCTTACCCGCAGGGAACTCACTCTGAGGCAGGGCTGGCCCTTCTTGTCTTGTGTGGGGCTGAAACTGACCTAGTGAAGCCAAGGGAGCCTCAAGACACTTCTGACTTCCGTAGCTTTTCCCTCCTTTAGATGTACAAGAACTGTGTTGCAAATATAGGCACTTAGTGAAAGAGCACTGGATTGAATGTTTTCAAGTTAATTAAGTTAAACTCCTCACCACCAGCAGCGACCTTGCCCACCTCTGCAGCTGCACAGCTGTGGGCAGGCCTTCCTCAGGGCACTGCCCACAAGTCAGTTTGCAACTGGACATGTACCTGCTTCTCTGGTACCTGCTCCTACTAACGTTAGCAAATATCATCCACAGGCCCTACACCACAGACATTTGATTATTTCTTGACTTTGAGGGTTGCCAGAAAATAAGAAGTCATCCTAGATGTTGTGGTGTGAAATTACTTGTCGACATTACAACGCAAGGACTTCACTTCTCCAACAAGTGGTAGTGGGACATCTGTGAGATGCCCCCAAAGGTGGGACATCTGTGGCTGCTCCCGGCTGCCCATTTTTTTGGCTGTGTCTCCATCCATCCGCCCGTGCTGGTTCTGCTGCCTGCATTGCCCTTCTCTTTTCTCAGCTTGGAAAATGCCCAGATCCCTTCCCAAAGCCCAAAGACCTCCATAGCCATGTATTTGTTTGCTTCTTCCTCATTAGTCTGTTCACTTTCACATTCATTCAACAACATTTATCAGTCTACTCAAGTGTTTAAGTCACCACACCAGGTAACAAGGAGTCAGCAAATAAGCCAGCATGGTCCCTGCCTTCTAACACTTCCCTTCTAGTGGGAGAGCTGGATATTAAACAAAGAGACTGCCTGCTGCTGCCTCTGCTGCTGCTGCTAAGTCGCTTCAGTCGTGTCCGACTCTGTGCGACCCCATAGACGGCAGCCCACCAGGCTTCCCCATCCCTGGGATTCTCCAGGCAAGAACACTGCCTAACTGAATATGTAACTACAAACCGTGACAGTGCCGCAGAGGAAAACGACATGATGCCCTCGAGAGGGTAGCTAGTAGAGAATGGATCTTAGCAAGTCCTAGTACCCACTGCACCCCACCAGGAAACTGACCTGTGAACTCCTTGCTGCAAGGCAGAGGGTATGTGTGCTCACCAGGAGCACCGCATTGAGGCCTTGCTTGTCTGCTAAGAAATTTACAGAACTTGACATGCTGCTTCGCCTAACCCTTTCATGTTAGCCTCTTTGTCATTGCAAATCACCTCTCAGTCTCTCTAATTTCAGACTACCGTTCTCCTCTCTCTGTCCGTGTGTCTCTGTCTCTCCCCTCCACAACTCCGTCTTCCTGTCTGTCTCACTGTCTCTCTCCTTCTTCTTCTCCCCTCCTCTGACTCCCACGTCTGCATGTGTGTGACTATCTCTTTCTCTCTGTCCCTGTTTCTGCCTCTGTCACTGTCTCTCACCTTCCCCTCACTTCTCCATGAGGGTATAGGAAGGTTGGACTTTCCTGTTGACATGGTCAATCATAGCCATCCTTCTACCTGTGAGCAAATAGAACCAATCAGGTTTCAAGTTTGTTTGTTTGTTTTCAACTGTTTCACCATACAGCTCCTTGCTCTAAGCCTCTTTTCTATTCAAAATAGCACTTGCTGGGAAAAAAAAAACACCTTTGGCCAGGTTTCAGGGTTTGAGAGCCTTTCCAGAAGAACAGTCACTCAGTATCTGATATTTTACTGGATTATATACTCAGATTAGGTTTTCTATTAAATTAGTAACACATAATCTGAATGGAGTTTCCACTGCAGCTAAGTGATCTAGATTTATGTCCCAGGAAGAGTATCACATGAGCGTCTTTGAAAATTCATTATTTCTCTTGACTCGTTCCTTAATTAAGTGCCTTCCTGCCTTCACTCATCTGTTCCAGCTTCTTTCTGCCCAGGAATGGTTTCTCTGGGATCAACTCCTGTAAAAAACTATAGTGTAAGTCTGCAACTGGCTTTCCCAGAAGGAGACTGTGGCCCCAGAATCTCCTTATTATTGTTTTGGGTTATATTTTTTTCCCCAATGAAATGAAAGAACTCTGCATTTTTTCCTTAGATCAGCAGGTTTCAGCACATTTCAGTTTATTTTTAACTGACCAGTGGTGAAGGTTAAATGCTTAGAATCTGAAGTACAAGCCCTGAGCATCCAGGGATGCAGGATCTGTTGCTGTTGCTGTCCTTTTCAAAATGTCCTTTGTCTGGAAACTGACTCCATTCCCCTCTAGAATTTCTATGTATTTCAGTTACTCATGTGTTACTGTATGCTTGGGTTGTATGCACACATGGGTTGTGCAATTTAGAGTCTGAGGGTTTGAACTGTCATTAACTTGAAACAACCAGGAGCTTTTTCTTTTCTTTGTTCTTATGAAGGTAGTATCTGCTACTGCTTGGACTTACTGCCGAATACAGCTATGGCAAATAGTGTTTTAAAAATTAATGTCCGTGTCAGTTAGCTGGTGTTGAGATCCTGGGAAGCTGTTTTGAGAAGGATCCTGAGGCCACAAAGAAGGTGGTGATTGAATAAAGATATTTACCTTGAATATGGAGTAGTGGTGTGGAGGCCAGTGTGTATCTGCTGTTCCTTGTCTAATTTAAAGACTGTTTTGTTGTTGTTTATTCGCTAAATCATGTCTGACTCTTTTGTGACCCCATGGACTATAGCTCACCAGGCTCTTTTGTCCATGGAATTTTCCAAGCAAGAGTACTGGAGTGGGTTGCCATTTCCTTCTCCAGGGGATCTTCCCGACCCAGGGATCAAACCCGCATCTCTTGAATTGGCAGGAGGATTCTTTACCGTTGAGCCACCAGAATAGCCAATTCAAAGATACTTATGCAGTCCAGCGGTTAACACTTCATGTTTTCACTGCAGATGGCATGGGTTTGATCCCAGGTCAGGGAACTAGGATCCTGTGTGCCCCACCGTGTGGCAAAAAAAAAAAAAAAAAAGAAAACCCTCATGACAAACCTATGTGATAGGTACTATTATTGATGCAGAAAGCTTAGTTTCTCTGTACACCAGTGCTAAATCAAATCTCAGAGACAGAGTTTTGGGTGAAGTAGAAAAAGACAGCTTTATGGCTTTGCCAGGCAAAAGAGGACATAGTGGGTTGATGCCCTCAAAACTGAGTTTCCCAAGTTGGGGAAGATAGAAGTTTTATAGTAAAAGTGGGAGTGATCAGCTTGTGAACATTCTTCTGATAGGGTGGTGATGAGCTAAGTAGAAGTCAGCATTGTCAACCTTCAGGGTCAATTGGCCTTGGGTCTACATGCTTATGGGCAGCACTTCTCCCACCTGGAAGGAGTTTCAGTATCTGCAGAATAGCTCAAAGATAATGTTGTGTGTATCCACTGATGGGGAAACAGGACCTTGTCCCAAGGGGCTCTTGACTGTTTCTCCCTGGTCTCACATCTCCGCCCTTCCCTGATTAACAACTGCTTGAATCTGCCCTATAGAAGGTCACGGAGGCTGAATGAAGGCTGTTTCCTATGATCCATGAATCTGGGACACAGAAAGGCTCTGTGCCCAGGAGCCCCACCGGGCCCTGCAAGGTATCATTATTATCACCATTTTAGAGACAGGAAAACGAACCTGAGAGGATGTAAACAACTTGGCCCAAGATAATCGTGGGCAAAGAGTTAATGTAACAGCTCTCATTTCCCTTCTCCAGGAGAATTTGACCTTCATTGACTTCTGCTCTGTTACCCTGGTAACCTGATAAGAGCCATATGTCAATTATGTCTCTAGGCAACATTGCCTATGATAAAAATGACCCCTAATTGGTTGGCAAATTGCATCTGGAACTAGGAGGAGTTGTGTGTAAACTATAAATACTTGAAAAGGACACCATACTTTGGGCTTCCCTGAAGGCAGTGTCTTTGGATGCCTCATAAGGGGCCCTTGAAAGCTGTGCCTCAGGAGGTGCTGATATAACTCAGGAGTTGCGAGATGCTGCTCCTCTGAGACACCAGGGCATCTCCTCCACCTGCCTGATATGCTCTGGTTTCCTTGCATGAGAGATGCGAGACTGGCCAGAAACTCTCTGAATGAGGAAGGCTACTTGGTACCGTCCTGCTGGTCTGTATCCTCCAACCTTCTGCATAGGTTGGCGCCAGCATAGCCCATGGTCATCTTGTAAGTCCCAATGATCAGCTGGATCTAAAAGTTGGATCTAGAAGTGAATTGGCCCCGGGGTGTTGCAGTCCTACAGTCAGAAGTGGAGCAATCAAAATTGGAACCTATGCATTCTGACCCAAATGCCCATATCTGTCACCATGCAGCTAGGGTGCCTCAAGGAGGAGAAATAATTCTACAACTGTCTCAGGACTGATGTTTATCTGATCCTAGTTTGTCTACTTCCAAAACTATGCTCTTAACCACCAGTGAAGGCGTGGCTGTAGAATAAAAAGAAGTGTTTGTCACAGGTAGCCCTGCCTTATTCATCGAACCCATGGATGCATGGCTCACGAGACTTCCTGGAAGGTGACTTAATAGTGTAGGCGGACAAGAAGGGGTCAGTGTAGGTCATTCCCAGAGCTTATGCTTGCATTTCTTCCTCTCCTTTTCTCTTTTCTTTCCCTCCTCTCTGTTCTTTTCCGTTTAAAAAACAAAACAAAAAACTTTTGAACTACTTTTAGATTTTGAGAAAAGTTGCAAAAGTGTTACCCTTCCTATATGCCTTTCATCCAGATTTCTCAGATAGTAACATCTTACATAACCATAGTTACTAAAGCTGTGCAATGAGCATTGGTGCAATACCACCAACTGAACTCCAGACCTTGTTCACATTTCACCAGTGTTTCCCCAAGGTTCTTTTTCTGTTCGTCAGTGGGACTAGATGCTGATCCTAGAAAGGGAGCCGCAGTGTCTGCTGTTGTTCTCCTTAGTCTCCTCTAATGTATAACAACAGTTCCTCACTCATTCCTCCTCTTGGATACTTTGGAAGAACACCAATCCATTATTTTGTAGAATGTCCTTTAGTTGAGTTTGTCAGATGCTTTCTATGAGTGGACTGAGTGAGGTTATAAGTTTTGAGCAAGAATACCATAGCAATCCTCCTCCATGCATTGTATTAAGGGGTCACGATGTTGATATGTCTTATTCCTGGGGCTCATTCTTTTCTTCTCTCTTTCCTTTCTTAACTTCTTTCTTTAACCCACAAAAAACTCAGCACATTAAGATGGGGTCATAGTACCAGGACAGAAGCCCTCATCTTTATTATAGAAGTGTGAAAGATCCAGCCAGGGATGCTCTGGCTGCTTTCATTTTTCTTCTACATTTTGTTTTTCTAACTCTTTGTAGCTCCTTCAGTTTTTCAGCTATGTCTTGAATATGGAAATCAGTTCTGTCAAACTGAACTTTGTTAATGAAATAGCTAGGCCATGCGTGACTCTTTTACTGCTGTCAGTGGGGGTGGCTGATTATACCTGTGAGGTTTGCACTCTGGTATTGCCAGCCTGGGAGGTTTGATTATTGGTGATCGACACTGTCCCGATGCTGCTCTTCCCTCACCAAATTCTTAAAGATGCTGGAGCCTGAGGGGGCTGCGGTTCCTGGAGGATGCAGCACTGGGTGTAAGAGAGTCCAGTGAAAAGCCCATCCTCATCTCTAGGAGTGTCTGATGCAAGCAAGTCTCTCCTACGGGGTCTTTTCCTCTGTGTTTTATTGCTTTGTGAGTTAGGAGTTTCAAAAGTTGTCTGGGTCAGGGTCAGGCAGCTGAGGGGTGAAGAGGTGTAGGAATAGGAGTGGGGAGGGTAGGGGAGGGCCCTGTGACCAGCAGGGCACATGTGTATGGTGTGTCTTTCTAACTTCAGGGGGAAAGTGTTCCATAAAACCGTAGTTAAGCAATTTAAATAGAAATCTCAAATAAGCGGAATTTCTCTCGTCTTCAGTTTTTGAGAAATGGATTGTGAGTTCTTATCTGAAATTTATTTTAAAAATACTTCTAGGTATGTTTCAGGATCAGTACAGTTACCCTAATCTCTACAGTTTACTTTATGGAATGCGGTGTTGACCAGAGATGTTCACTGAGTTAACAGTTTCCATATTTGGAATCACAGGGCTTTGGACTAGAGGGTATCAAGGTAGATTATATTCAATGTAATGTCTTTACTACATTTATTTCAAGAAATATTAAACTGACAAAGTAGAAAAAAGGAAAGGAATTGGAAAAAAGATTCATCAAGAGTATATATTTCTTTTTTTTTTTTTGTCTCAGATCTTTTTTTTTAAACTACATATTATATCCCCCTATGAGCCCCTTCTGGAACCTAATTGTCCTCCCTCCCTACCATGAATTCAGCATTTATCCTTTCCAGCATGTCAGCAAGTTTTCATATGTTTATTAGATATTTATGAATTCATAAACCACATGTAGTATCATTTTACAGGTCTTAAAATGCATATAAACTACTATATATACTGCAAAGTGCTTTACATAAAATACTTTATATACAGTCTGCAACTTTTTCACTCAATATTGTGTCTTGTTTTATGGTCACAAAGTTTATATTTTGATTATCAAAAGATTATCAAAGTTTGAAATAATGTCAAGTAAAAGCTATGCTATGTAATAATGCCATATCTGCTCACTGGAAAGTTTAAAAATCAGCATTTTTATAATTAAATCAATAACCTGGTAATTGACAGGTGAGCCATAATTTTTTTTTAATAACCTAAAATTATTTTTGCTTTGGGAATCTAATTGTACAGACTTGATCATAATTACCTAGACCTTAAAGTGTTAATATGGTTTTTCTCATATGTGAATGCAACACAAGCCACTGTGGATAATCTGGAAGACAAAGAAAAGCATAAAGTAGAAAATAAAATGTTCACAATCTGAATTGTCCATGATCTACATATACTAATTCAGAGATGGTCACTATACGCATTTTGATGTATTTTTTTCCAGGCTTTCTTCTATGTACATACAAATATTTTGTTTCAAAACTAGAATTATGTCATGTGAAGTTCATTATCCTTAACATGATTTTATGAACATGACCTCTTTTCAGTGAACATTCTTGGGAAATGTGATATAAATTTTTCATACAGATTCACCAGATTGTATTTAACTGGTCCCCAAAGATTAAAGTAGTAGGAAACAAGTATATCTATGTATAGTGATTAAATTCAAATGATTTTTTTTCTCAAAGCATAGTATTCAAATTACATATTTTGCCTGAGGAAACAAATCCCCAGTAATTGTATGATATGACTTACTGAATGCAAACTCTTGATAATATCAAAGCTCTACTTTGAAACGCAAGGCTGTAATTTTGCTCCCAAAATGCATACTTCAGAGTCATAAAGTAACAGCTACAGCTGGTTACTCAGATTTAAGTAGAATCTGCTACAGTAATTGAATAGTTTTCACATAGTTTTGGTTTCCATGGGTTTGTGCTTAATAGTGAAAAATCAAAGGTCTGTGAACTTCCTCCTTATAAATGACCAATTACATGGATGACCTAAAAAGAGTTCTGGTTGTTTTGTTTATGAGATAGTACTAGAGTAGCTCCAATACATGCTTTTAACTGTAACAAAATGGTTCATAGTTTAAATAAATTACAATTTATCTATTCTTTGTTGTTTTTGCCTTTAATTTTTTTTCTGTCATGCAAAAGACTACAATTATATATTTAAAAATTAAGCCTATTCTTTCCAATGCAAATGAGCATATCTATACCTTTTGAGTCCTGTGGTCCAGGAAAAGTCCTGAAGATTGTAAATATTGCTACCTACTTACTAGGTAGCCTTGCTGAGTAGATAAATTGAATGGATGCATGCGTGCATGGATCCATGGATGCATGGATGATTAGATGGATGGATGGATAGATGGATGGTTTAATCAATTCTTGAATCTCTTAATTTGTCAAAACTTTTATTGGGTTGGCCAAAAAGTTTATTCAAGTTTTCCATAAGATGTTACACAAAAAACTCGAACAAACTTTTTTGGCCAAACAATGTATCCATTTACAAAATGTCTTTGCATGTGTGGAAGAACAACATATAAATTCTTAGTCTCCTTTTTCCTTCTAGATGTTGAGATGCTTCAGGCCAGTACATCTAATCCAATCCCCAGGGATGGTTTCTCTCGGACTACGAAGGACTCTATGATTCGCAAGTTTTTAGAAGGTATGTTGGATCAGTGAGCAGGAAAGCAAAAAGAAGGAAAGAGAAACAAATGTAGACATTGCCTGGCTACCTATGAGGGTTGCTCCACTCAACAAATGCACATGGCCCGTGGTGTGATAGGAGACCCATGAGCTCCCCCATCAGCCTGTTACAAGTAGGCCCGAAGTTCCCACCAGTGGAGCCACTGCTTTGGGTAAACAAGTTGCCTTTAGCAAGACCTCTTTTGAAATACACAGGTTCATTTTTATTTTACCAAAATTTCATGAGTACCTACTATAAGCAAAGAACTATTTTAGATACTGGGCTAGGGTCACAAAAGAAAATAAGATATGGTCAATACCCTCAAGAGACTTTACTTTCTGGTGAAGGAGGAGAGCATGGGGGACATACATAGGTTCAAGGTTGCATTAAATCAAGGCTGTATTGTATAGTGATTTTATATATATATATATATAGCCCAGTTTTCCCACTATTTATGAAGAGCTTGTCTTTGCCTCCCTTTGTATTCTTGGCTCCTTTGTCATAAATAACTGATCATATAAGCATGAGTTTATTTTTGACTTTTGATTCTTTTCCATTGGTCTACAGTGGTCTGTTTTTATGCCAGTACTATACTGTTTTGATTACTGTAGGTTTGTAGTGTAGTTTGAGATCAGGGAGCATGATACTTTTAGCTTTCTTCTTCTTTTTCAAGATTACTTTGGTTATTTGGGGTCTTCTATGTTTCTGTACACATTTTAGAATTATTTGTCCTAATTCTGTGAAAAATGCCATTGGTATTTTGATAGAGATTGCATTGAGTCTATAGATTGCCTTGGGGAATATGGTCATTTTAGCAATATTAATTCTTCTAATCCATGAATGTGGTTTATCTTTCCATTTGTTTGTGTTGTCTTCAATTAGTTTCATAAACGTCATAATGTTCAGAGTACAGATCTTTTACCTCCTTGGTTAGATTTATTCCTAGGTATTTTATTCTTTTTGATGCAGCTGTTAATGGATTGTTTTAATTTCCCTTTCTCACAGTTCATTATTCGTGAATGCAACAGATTTCTGTATATTAATTTTGAATTCTGCAACCTTCCTGAATTCATTGACTAGTTCTAATAGCTTTTTTATGGCATCTTTAGGATTTCCTATATACAGTCTCATGTTATCTGCAATCAGTGACAGTTTTTCTTTTTCTTTTCTGATTTGGATGCCTTTTATTTCTTTTTCTAATGTGATTACTATGACTGGGACTTCCAAGACTATGTTGTATGAAATTGTCTTGTTCTTGATCTTAGCAGAAATGCTTTCAGCTTTTCACCGTTTGTATAATGTTAGCCGTATGATATGGCCTTTATTATGCTGAATTATGTTTCTTCCATACTCATTCTGTTGAGAGTTTTTTAAAATTATAAATGGATGTCAGATTTTGTCAAAAGATTTCTGTGCATCCGTTGAAATGATTACACAGTTTTATTCTTTAATTTGTTAATATGACATATCACATTCACTGATTTGCAGATACTGAATCATTTTGCATCCCTTGGATTAAATCCCACTTTATCATAATGCATGATCCTTTTAGTACTTTGTTGAATTCCGTTTGCTAATATTTTGTTGAGGACAATTTTGCATCTATGTTCATCAAGGATATTGACCATAATATTCTTTTTCGTGGTGTCTTTGTCTGCTTTAGGTGTCAGTGTGATGCTGGCCTCATAGATGAATTCAGAAGCTTTCCTTCCTCTGCAAATTTTTAATGTGAACTCTTCTTTAAATGTTTTCTAGAATTTACTTATAATCTGCCTGGTCCTGGACTTTTGTTTGTTGCAAATTTGTAAAGTTACTGCTTCAGTTTCATTCTTGATAATTGGTCTGTTCATATTTTCAATTTCTTCCTGATTAAGTCTGGGAAGATTGTATGTTTCTAGGAATTTATCCATTTCTTCTAGATTGTCCATTTTATTGGTGTATAATTGTTTGTAGTAATCTCTTGTGATCCTTTGTATTTCTGTGATATCAGTTGTAACTTCTCTGGTTTCATTTCTGATGTTATTTATTTGGGACTTCTTTCTTTGTTTCTTGATGAGTCTGGCTAAATACTTATCAGTCTCTATTTTATTTATTTTTGCTCTTATCTTTATTGTTTCTTTCCCTCTACTAACTTTAGGTTTTGTTGTTCTTTTTCTAATTCCTTTAGGTATAAGGTTAAGTTGTTTATCTGAGACTTTTCTTGCTTCCTGAGGTAGGCCTGAAGCTCCCTCTTCGAACTGCTTTTGATATGTCGCCTAGACTTTGGATTATTGTGTTTCCATTTTCATTTGTCTCCAGGTATTTTTTATTTCCTCTTTGATTTCTTCAGTGACCCATTAGTTGTTTAGTAGAATATTGTTTAGCCTCTATGGTTTTTGTTTTTGTTTAGTTTTTCTTGTAGTTGATTTCTGGTTCCATCCTGTTATAGTTTGGAAGATCAGATCAGATCAGTCGCTCAGTCGTGTCCCACTCTTTGCGACCCCATGAATCGCAGCATGCCAGGCCTCCCTGTCCATCGCCAACTCCCGGAGTTCACCCAGACTCACATCCATTGAGTCAGTGATGCCATCCAGCCATCTCATCCTCTGTCGTCCCCTTCTCCTCCCGCCCCCAATCCCTCCCAGCATCAGAGTCTTTTCCAATGAGTCAGCTCTTCGCATGAGGTGGCCAAAGTACTGGAGTTTCAGCCTCAGCATCAGTCCTTCCAAAGAACACCCAGGACTGATCTCCTTTAGAATGGACTGGTTGGATCTCCTTGCAGTCCAAGGGACTCTCAAGAGTCTTCTCCAGCACCACAGTTCAAAAGCATCAATTCTTCGGCGCTCAGCCTTCTTCACAGTCCAACTCTCACATCCATACATGACCACAGGAAAAACCATAGTGAGATGCTTGATACAATTTAAATCTTTATAAATTTATTGAGGCTAGTTTTGTGGCCTATCATGTGATCTACCCTGGGGAATAGCCCATGTGTACTTCAAAAAAGTGTGTATTCTGCTCCTTTTGGACTCAGTGTTCTATCATTCAGTTAGTTCTGTTGCTTAGTCATGTCCGACTCTTAGTGACCCCATGGACTGCAGCACGCTAGGCTTCCCTGTCCATCACCAACTTCTGGAGCTTGCTCGAACTCATGTCCATTGAGTCGGTGATGCCATCTAACCATCTCATTTTCTGCCATCCCTCTCTCCTGCTTTCAATCTTTTCTAGCATCAAGTTCTTTTCTAATAAGTCAGTTCTTTGCATCAGGTGACCCAAGTATCAGAGCTTCAGCTTCAGCATCAGTCCTTCCAATGAATATTCAGGACTGATTTCCTTTAGGATTGACTGGTTTGATCTCCTTGTAGTCCAAGGGACTCTCAAGAGTCTTCTCCAACACCACAGTTCGAAAGCATCATTTCTTTGGCACTCAGCTTTCTTTTTTTGTTTTAATTTATTTATCGTAGTTGGAGGCTAATTACTTCACAATATTGTAGTGGTTTTTGCCATACATTGATATGAATCAGCCATGGGGTTACATGTGTTCCCCATCCTGAGCCCCCCTCCCACCTCCCTCTCCACCCCATCCCTCTGGATCATCCCAGTGCACCAGCCCTGAGCACTCTGTCTTATGCATTGAACCTGGACTGGCAATCTGTTTCATATATGATAATATACATGTTTCAGTGCTATTCTCTCAGATCTTCCCACCCTCGCCTTCTCCCACAGAGTCCAGAAGACTGTTCTATACATCTATGTCTCTTTTGCTGTCTCACATATAGGGTTATCATTACCATCTTTCTAAATTTCATATATATGTGTTAGTATATTGCATTGGTGTTTTTCTTTCTGACTTACTTCACTCTGTATAATAGGCTCCAGTTTCATCCACCTCATTAGAACTGATTCAAATGTACTCTTTTTAATGGTTGAGTAATATACCATTGTGTATATGTACCACAGCTTTCTTATCCATTCGTCTGCCGATGGACATCTAGGTTGCTTCCATGTCCTGGCTATTATAAACAGTGCTGCAATGAACATTGGGGTACATGTGTCTCTTTCAGTTCTGGTTTCCTCGGTATATATGCCCAGCAGTGAGATTGCTGGGTCATATGGCAGTTGTATTTCCAGTTTTTTAAGGAATCTCCACACTGTTCTCCATAGTGGCTGTACTAGTTTGCATTCCCACCAACAGTGTAAGAGGGTTCCCTTTTCTCCACACCCTCTCCAGCATTTATTGCTTGTAGACTTTTGGATTGCAGCCATTCTGACTGACGTGAGATGGTACCTTATTGTGGTTTTGATTTGCATTTCTCTGATAATGAGTGATGTTGCACATCTTTTCATGTGTTTGTTAGCTCTCTGTATGTCTTCTTTGGAGAACTGTCTATTTAGTTCTTTGGCCCATTTTTTGATTGGGTCATTTGTTTTCCTGGAATTGAGCTTCAGGAGTTACTTGTATATTTTTGAGATTAATTCTTTGTCAGTTGTTTCATTTGCTATTATTTTCTCCCATTCTGAAGGCTGTCTTTTCACCTTGCTTATAGTTTCCTTTGTGGTGCAAAAGCTTTTAAGTTTAATTAGGTCCCATTTGTTTATTTTTGCTTTTATTTCCAATACACTGGGAGGTAGCTCATAGAGGATCCTGCTCTGATTTATGTCGGAGAGTGTTTTGCCTATGTTTTCCACTAGGAGTTTTATAGTTTCTGGTCTTACGTTTAGATCTTTAATCCATTTTGAGTTTATTTTTGTGCATGGTTTTAGAAAGTGTTCTAGTTTCATTCTTTTAAAAGTGATTGACCAGTTTTCCTAGCACCACTTATTAAAGAGATTGTCTTTTCTCCATTATATATTCTTGCCTCCTTTGTCAAAAATAAGGTGTCCATAGTTGCATGGATTTATCTCTGGGATTTCTATTTTTTTCCATTGATCTATATTTCTGTTTTTGGCACTCAACTTTCTTTATAGTCCAACTCTCACATCAATACATGACTACTGGAAAAACCATAGATTTAACTGTATGGACCTTTATATATCTATTAAGTCTACCTGGTCTAATATGTCATTTACAGCCAGTGTTTCCTTACTGAATTTTTGGCTAGATGATGTATCTGTTGATGTAAGTGATATGTTAAAGCCTCCTATTATTGTATTATATTATTGTATTACTGTCAATTTTTCCATTTATGCTGGGTAATATTTTCTGTATGTATTTAGTGCTCCTATGTTAGATGCATCTATACTTTTAATTGTTATATCTTCTTATTGGATTGTTCTCTTTATCATTAGATACTGTCTGTATTTGTCTCTTGTTACAGTCTTTGCTTTAAAATCTACTTTGTCTAGTCTTCTTCTTCTTCTTGTTCCTTTGTTTAGCATGTATTTCTCTGCCCCTCATTTTGAATAATTCTCTCTTTTAATTTTTGTGCATTTGGTAGCTTGGAAATGTTTCCCAATCTTAGAGAAGTGGCCTTGTATAGCAGATATTTATGGGGCCCAGTAGCATAGCCCTTTTGGTCGCCAGAGCTATATACTCTAGTTGTGCCTTCTACTTGGGCTATATGGGCCTTTCTGTTGTGGCAGGGCCAACTGCTGTGGAGGTGCTGGTAGGTGGGGCTGGTCCCTGGCCTGATTGGTTGCCAGGCCCTACCTAATGCAGAGGCCGTCAGCTTACTGATGGGCAGGGCTGGGATCCAGGGCAGCTGGTTGCAGGAGTTGGGGATCTCAGGGTTTGACAATTGTTTTAATCACCTTTCTCTCTGCTTCTAGGCAACAGCATGGGAATGTCCAGTTTGGAAAGAGACCATCTTGATCAGGAAGAAGATGTATATCACACAGTGGATGATGATGAGGCCTTGTCAGTGGACTTGACCAACAGGCCCCCTGTCCCAGTGCCCAGACCAGAGGCCAGCGCATCTGCCACTCACCAGCTATCTGACAATGAATCATACATTTCTAAAGGCAAGTATGGCAGGGAATGATGCCCAGTGGGGTCTTCAGGGCCTCTGAGCAGGAATTCCCTGGATCCTCTACCTCCTGAATTATTGCTTAGAGAGTATTCCCTCCTGAATGGTCTCCAACCAGTCCCCGGAGACAGGGTCAGTGTTTGGGGCAGATTCTGGAACTAGACTAGGGGCAGTGGTCAAATTCAGTTCTGGCCTTCCTGCAGGAATTGGCGCATAATGGGAAGAAAGAGATAAATAAGATGTCTCTCTACTCCAAATAGCAAGATCCCTGGTAACTGTTATCTCCTGAAACTATTACTATTATTATTTATTTTAAATATGCTTCCCTGGTGGCTCAGAGGATAAAGTGTCTGCCTGCAATGCAGGAGACCCGGGTTTGGTCCCTGGGTTGGGAAAATCCCCTGGAGAAGGAAATGGCAATCCACTCCAGTATTCTTGCCTGGAGAATCCCATGGAGAGAGGAGCCTGGCGGGCTACAGTCCATGGGGTCACAAAGAGTCGGACACGACTGAGTGACTTCACACACAACATTTATTGAAACCTACTGAATGCTTTATTTGGAATATGTCATAATAGTCTATTAGGTACAGGCCATTATCATTTCTATTTTACAGATGAGAAAAATGGAGGCTCACGGAGGTTGCTTGATAACCATATAGCAGAGCTAGGATTTGAATTCAGGGAGTCTCCCTCTACAACCTTGGTTTTCAACCACAATGCTAGGCTATCTACCTACCTACCTACGTTGATAAAAGTTGATGATGAGTTTTGAGTTCTTCACAATGACCCCTGGGACATTAGATTCTCATAGCATTGTAAGTTTCACTATCTTTCAGGACTTGATTTTATTAATATGATTACAAATACTATATGAGTATAAGAATTGCCAGATCTGTGCACTTGACCTCCATTTCATGTTTAATAGTATAACAGGTTGTGGAAGGTATGGCAAAAGATTATAAACTGGGAAGGTAGCCCTCAACCAGAGCCCCAGGTAATTGGGCTATGGTTGTCAAATAAAAATACAACCATATCTCATTAAGTATGAATTCCAGAAAAACAACAAATAATTCCTTAGTGTAAGTGTGTCCCAAATATGGCACTCTTTTTTTCAGTTTTTTTAGCAATCCACTCCAGTATTCTTGCCTAGAGAATTCCATGGACAGAGGAACCTGGTGGGCTACAGTCCATGGGGCTGCAAAGAGTCAGACACGACCGATGTGACTGAGCACGCATGCAATGATAATAAAAGCTTACATGAAGTGCTTGCACATGCCAGGCACTTTTCTAAGCACTTTCCATATATTAACTCATATAATCCCCACAACAACCCATAGCCAAGGGTACAATATCATCCTCATTCTACAGATCAGAAAACTGAGGCAAGAGTTCAAGCTTCTTGTCTTAAATCATGTGGCTCATAAATGGTAGAGACAGGGTTTAAATGCAGGGAGTCATGTGCAGAGCCCAAGGAGCCTTAATCACTTGTTAGTCCTACCACTGAGTGAACGTTTGTCACTTCTCAGCGTTCCCTCGGAGGCTTTATGGGTTCCTTGTGCATGAGTGACATCATCGAAGTCACTTTGGAGCCTTGCACACATTTTACACGTCCCACTGCTCTGAGTTCTGTCTTACAGCACTTGCTGACGTGTTAAGTGGCACTTCCTTTTATTCTCACACTTCGGGGTGTTCCATGGCTTGCTTCAAATATTCAAGGATCCAGCACACGTCCTTGTTCACATTACCCTTTTCTTTAATGATCTCATAAATGCCGATTATATCCTCTGCCTGGCCTTGTCTTTCTGGTTTGAGACCTTGTCTGTTTGATCTGTCTTCATGTTGTAATCCCTAGAGCTTCCATTCATTGGTTGCCTCCTTTAAAGGGGCTTGTCTGGTGGCTCAGTGAAAAGAATCTGCCTGCAATGCAGGAGACCCAGGTTCAATCCCTGGGTCGGGAAGATCTCCTGGAGAAGGGAATGGCAACTCATTCCAGTATTTGAGGAGCCTGGTGGGCTACAGTCCATGGGGTTGCAAAGAGTCAGACCCAACTGAGCAACTAACACTTCACTTTCTAGAATTTTGATTTACAGAACTGCATGCAGTGGTCCAAGTTGTGATCCATTATTATTTATTTTGGACAAGATTTTGGTAATTTTTCTGCTAAATGTATAAAATATTATAAAGCTTCTTAGAAAGAGGTACTATTTGGCTTTACTTAGAATGCTGTTTATCTCACAGTTTTTGCAGAAAAAAGTCAAGAGAAGCCTGGGAATTTCTATGTTACCTCAGAGAGCATCAGGAAAGGTAAGCAGATGTCCTCAGCTTTCTTTTGCAAGACCTAGACTTCTTGGTGGCAGTGATCATGTTTCAGAGATTTCCAGGTGTAATCACTCCTTAGCCTTGAAAAACAGAGGTTCAAGAAATACCTGAAGTGGAACCGTACCGAAGGTGAAAGGAGAGAAGAGATTGAGGTGCCTTAGAACATTGTACAGATTGATCATACCAATGACTTTAATACCTGAGACAGTGTCTGTAACAGCACACTAGAATACTATTTAGACATTGAAACTAATACCAACAGGATGAAAGCGGGCAGCCCTGCAGCCCCTAGTGATCCAGCCCTACAGTGCTATTTACCTAGGCTAGCTGTATTAGCTAAAGTATACTTTAATTCAACTTTTACTTGAGACATTTTGTTTGTCACTGGGTGACATTTTTTTTGAAAGCTTTTTAAAGGAAGTTTGAAGAGATAAGTGCTCCTTTGTTCTTGATACATTTCCTTGTGCTAAACAGAGGCATTCAGTAGTATCCCAATGATGATTCTTTTGAAAAGGAGCCATGACACCATCTAAACATTGGAAAGCATCCCTAAAGACTTTGGTAGTAGGAGACTGGAACTGACTGACTTGTGCATTTTTATTTTGCCCCCACATTCCATCTCCCAATATAATTAAAGATTATAGGGCAAACCTGGGAGAAAGGCATGTGAGTGTGTGTGGATGGAGAGAATGGTGGTAAGAATGATGGATAAGTTTCTCTGAAGCTTTTTCAGTACCCACTGGGTGAAGTCATCTCTCTTTTTCCTTTATGCCACCTCCTTGAATCGCAATGTCCAAATGGGGTCCTCCTGGAGAAATTTAGAATCAAAGATAGCCCTACAGGGATGAGCAGTGGAAGGTCATGCTGTTTTCATGTGCTTCAGTGGCTCCATCACTTCTGCAGGTCTAGCTTGCTCCCCGCCGAACTTAGAGGAGCCACGCGGCCTGGAGAGAGGAGCTGGCGTCATACTTCCCTAGAACATTTAAAGCATGAACAACCCAAGGAGAGTCACTTGGGACCCAGCACCTAATTTTTACCTGGTGACTTTGGACCTGGGTCATGATTCCATTAGCCTTCCAGTCTCCTCAGGCATTTCGTGCCTGTAGGTTCACAATCATGTGCCCTATGCTGCTTGGAGGCAGGCAGGATGGGGAGGGCTGGAAGTGCTGGAAGAAGCATCCTGGTTAGCCTTTCCTGTATATTCTCTTCTGGGAGTGGATTTTAGTCTAAATCAATGGTTCTCAACTGGGGGTGATTTCTCCTCCACTGGCCAGCACCGCCCCACCCTGCCATTTGGCAACATCTGGGGCATTTTTTTAAAAGATTATTTATTTATTTATTTTGGCTTCACTGGGTCTTCTTGTTGCACCCAGGCTTTCTGAGCTTTCTGTGGTGAGCAGGAGCTACTCTCTACCTGTGTGTGGGTTTCTCATTATGGTGGTTTCTCTTGTTGCAAATCATGGGCTCTCGGGCATGTGGGCTCAGTAGCTGTGTCTCTTGGCCTCTAGAGCACAGGCTCAGTAGTTGTGATGCATAGACTTAGTTGTCCCGTGGCATGTGGAGTCTTCCCAGAGCAGGGATAGAACCTGTGTCCCCTGCATTGGCAGGAAGATTCTTTTTTTTTTTTGGCAGGAAGATTCTTAATCACTGGACCACCAAGGAAGCCCTGGGACATTTGTTGTTGTTGTTGTGGCAGCTGAGGAAGGAGATGCTATTATCATCAAGTGGGTAGAGGCCAGGGATAAGGTTAAACATCCTACAGTGTACAAGACAGCCAGCCAACCCCAACCAAGAATTACCTAGTCCAAAATGTCAGTAGTGCTAAGGTTGAGAAATGCTGGTCTAAAGACTTCTCAGTAATTCATGTTGACTTATCTACTGGATGCTGTGTGCATGCATGTGTGCTAAGTCATTCAATTGTGTCCAACTTTTTACGACCCCATGGACTGTAGCCTACCAGGCTCCTCTGTCCATGGGATTTCTCCAGACAAGAATACTGGAGTGGGTTGCCATGCCCTCCTCCAGAGAATCTTCGCCACCCAGGGATTGGACCCGCATCTCTTATGTCTCTCTTGGCAGGCGGGTTCTTTACCACCAGCACCACCTGGGAAGCCCTCCTGGTTGCTATACCTTTCTAAAATGTTGTGACCTTGTCTACTTTAGTGTCATAGGCTTTGAAAGTATTAGCTGCTTCCCTCTCTCTGATTCCATGTAGCATCTCCCTTGTCTTGATTCCACATGCGATTGTTCTTCTGAGACATGTCCTCTTGAGACCACAGCCAGCATCATGAACCCCATTCACCCGGTCAGCTCTCTCCAGTGGAGGAGCCTGGAAACTGAGTTTCTCTTTCCTTTCCAGAGCCACTTGTCAGACCGTGGAGGGACAGGCCTCAGTCGAGCATATATGATCCCTTTGCTGGGATGAAAACACCAGGCCAGCGGCAACTCATTACCCTCCAGGAGCAGGTGAAGCTGGGCATCGTCAACGTGGACGAGGCCGTGCTGCACTTCAAAGAGTGGCAGCTCAACCAGAAGAGGCGGTCAGAGTCCTTCCGCTTCCAGCAGGTAACTGGCTCTGGATGGACTTTGTTTCGTGTCTGACTCTCCGCTAGACGGTAGAGAAGGGCTGAGTCCATGCTGTAACTGCACACCTGGGCTGGGTCTGAGAACGTCTGTTTGAGTGTCGTGGTGAGTCACTGCATACTTGCATTTGTCACCTGTTGTCTGGAACCGTATGGCTCCCTGGCCGAGCGCTGGTTGGCCTTTCTTGTTGTCATGAGGCTCCAGATCAGGAACCGAGACTCAATTATAACCCCCAGTTCTGCCCTGCCACTTCCCTCTGCATGTGGCCCTCTACTTTTGCTTTCTAGCTTTTTGCTTTTCAGAGGCCTTCTCTCTACTCCTAGTGCCGACACGCCCACAGAACTACCACACCTTAGAACTCAAAGAGAACTTGGATGGCTCCCAAGAATTACTCTTAAGTGAGCAAAGCAAGTCACTGACATAAAACCACTCAAGTTAAAACACACTCTCGTATATACACTCCCACCTCCCGCCCCCCCACACACAGATGCACACACAAACTGTAGCCATGTTTGCAAATGCAAAGATCTGGAAAGGACGACCCTATACCCACCCCAATGGTCACCACTCAAGAGGAAACTGGGATCAGAGGGCTTGGCTGTCAGGAGAGTCCTGCTGTTACATGAGGACATGTAGTTACATGGTGACACACACTGTGACACATGGGGACGTGAGTCCTAAAGCTGCATTCGTCCAGCTCTGACAACAGTCTGTGGCACTGTGCTAAGTGCTGAGTGGACCCAATCTCTTCCACCCCTCACAGCAGGCATGGACATAAGTGTCATTGGGCTTCCCTGGTGGCTCAGACAAAAAAGAATCTGCCTGCAATGGAGGAGACCTGGGTTCAGTTCCTGGGTAGGGAAGATCCCCTGGAGAAGAGAATGGCTACCCATCCTTGCCTGGAGAATTCAATGGACTGAGGAGCCTGGTCGGCTACTGTCTGTAAGGCCACAAAGAGTCAAGACACAGCTGAGCTACTAACACTTTCACTTCACTTTACAGAACACCGAGGCTCAGAGAGGTAGGGAGGCAGGGTCAGGATTCAAAGGAAACCTTTCTCATTTCAGAGCCTGTGCTCCCTTCGCAATGCTGTGTCTGCCCTCTGAGTGCTCCTAAAGCACTCTCTCCCAGCCTGTCTCCCTCCCTCTGGGGGTCTGGATGCAGGAACCCAGGGCCCTCCTCACCCAGGAGACCCAGGGAGGCTGCAGTACTGCTGGGAACAGGCTGGTCTTGGCCAAACACTGATCTTCTGAGTCCTTGCCAAGTTGGTGCCACGCAGCATGGTCATCAGGAGTAGCCAGAGCTCCAGTGCCAGGCAGCCTGAGTCCAGCCTTACTCTGCCTCTTTAGACTGGACGACCACAGCCTCTCTGTACCTCTGCTTTCCCATCTCTGAAGTGTGAGGGAAGAGGGCTAGACAACGTCAACCTTGTGAAGCCCTTGGCATGCCTGGCACATAGTAAATGCTGAGAGTACTCCATGCTCTGATTGCCTCCTGGCACTTACAGAGCCAAGGAGTCCGAGGACTGGACAGTGTGAAGACCATACCAGGGGCTGCCCCATTGTGCCCCATTTTCCTCTGTCTCTGTCCCTTACTTCCCCTCTCGTGAGCAGGCACCTTCCCTTCAGCTCCTTCTCTCTTCAGGTGACTCTTGCTTCTGTGTCTCTGGTAACGTCTTTTCAGCCACCAGCTGGGCATGTCCCCCGAGGAATCCTAGACCTGCAGCACACCCAACAACACACAGGCCCTTGAGGCCTCTTCCCTGGCCTGGCTCCCTGTGTCTGTTCACTCACTGTTATCTTCCAGAGGCCGATGTCCGGACTTCAGACTCTCCTGGGCTCTTCTCCACACTCCCCCACATCCAGCCCGCTGTGTGTCTTACTTGGTCTTGCTCCGTGCATTCTTCCTCTCGCCTCTGCTCCTATCTTTGCGCTCCCTCTGCCACATCCTCATGCTGACCTGTGTCACCTACATCTGCCCTATCACATCGTCTTCAGGTGGGTCTCCTTGCCTCCAACTCCTTCCCCCTCCTCTCTGCCCGACCTTACGGCTATGGCCAGCCCCCAACTTCCAGTGTCTCCCTGCTGCTTCCTGGCCCAAGCTCAGTCTCTCAGCTGCAGTCACAACCCAACCAGTCTTTCTGTCCTGCCTCTGTGGCTCCCTCACAGGAACGTTCTGCTCCAGCCAGATGGTCTGAGTGTTAGTCCCTGGGGCATTTCCCTAGAATGCTCAGACACTTCACTTCAAGGTGATTGTTGTTTATGAACTAAAATAGCAACAAATATTGCTCCTCACATGTCTGTTTAACATTTATTGAATGACTGTGATAGCCCAAACAGAAGGATGACAGGAAGATGCAAGACCTGGTCTCTTGCCCTTTAAGAGCTCAGTGCCTCTGAAGAGACTACACACACACACACACACACACACAACACACGCATGCACACATGCACACGGCACACACATCATAACCCAGTGCCACATGGCATGGGCATCACTAAAGACTGGGACAGTCTGCTGTAGGGGGAGGTGGTTTAGAAGGTGGGCCTTGACCCAGGCTGGGAACAGAGTCATGGAATCATTGTCCCTCAAGGTCAGGGGAATGTGCGAGAACACAGTCTCAGAGGTGGGAATGAGGGTGGAGAGCTTGTAAGCAGGTAGGAGACTGGCCTGTCTAAGGGGCGTGCAAGGTGGGGGTGGATTATAAGGCTGGGAAGGAACTGGGAACCAGAGAGGAGGGGAGACCCTTTGTTGTGGACAAGACGTCTTCTCTTCAGGCGTAGCTTCTAAGAGGACTTGAATTTCTCTGGGAACTGATTGCAAATGCACTTGGCCTCATTTGCATGTTGGAAATGTTATTGCAATGTGATATATCTTGCAAATGTCATAAAATCAGAAAGAAACTCTAATGCCTTGAGGGTATAATTCTGGTGTATATTTTTAAAAACAAACTAAATTTTTCCAGGAAAATCTTAAACGGCTAAGAGATAGCATCACCCGAAGACAGAGAGAGAAACAAAAATCAGGAAAGCAGACAGGTATGTGGCTTCCTGGGGCTCCTGCACGCTGGGGGACTTTGCTATGGTCTGTTTTCCTTGACTGTCTTTTCTGCTGGGGCCTGAATGGGCAGACCACTCGTCCAGCACCTGTCACCCTCATTACAGATCTGGGTCCCCCAATAGGCTGTAAGGTCCTTTGGAACAATGACTTTGTCTTGTTAATTCTGTAAATCTAGTACCTGGCTGGCACATAAGGCATGTCAGCAAATGAAAGAAAGGAAGGCTTGAACTCTGTACCCCTCTCTCCTCCCATGAGAGAGGACAATAATGCTTTCTCCTAGGCACCTGACTCTCCCCTTGGCATTTAGGAAGACATGTTTCTCTGAGCAGAGAAAGGAGAAAGTCCCATTCACGTAGTGTCAGTATCTGGTTCAAGCAGGTCTACTGTGTCATCGGTGTCCACACCACACGGATCTCAGGTGCAGCGGAGCTCCTGCCGTGTGTAGCGGAGGTCCAGTAGCAGGGCCATGGATTCCAGTTGTGCGCACTGAGAACCCTCTGCTCCCCTTGACCCTCCCTCCTCCAGGTGCTACCCGTGTGGCACCACCATCCCTGGGCAAGGAGTGGGCGGAAGGTCAGAGGGGTCATCCTCAGACTCCTGCCTGGGTGACGAGGTTTTAAATGTGTGCTGCCATTAGCCACACTCATACTTGTCTGCCTTCTGGTTGGGAAGAGGACAAAGGAGAGGAGGAAGAAAGTCGTTCAAGAGCTGTATTCATCCTAGGGTCAGACGGCAGGGTACCCAGTGGTAGAAGGCGGAGGTGCTTTTTAAAACTATGGCACAAGAACCATGGGACATCCCTGGTGGTCCAGTGGTCAGGACTCCATACTTCCATTGAAGGTCATGGGTTTGAGCCCTGGTTGGGGGACTAAGATCCCACAATCTGCACAACATGGCTAAAAAAAGAAGAAGAAGAAGAAGACTTGATTGAATGAAACATTTCACACTTTTAAATATACACAGTGTCAAGAAAGCTGTGATTTGGTGGGGCATGTGGGGGCATCCTTGGTGGCTCAGTCGGTAAAGAATCCACCTGCAATGTGGGAGACCTGGATTCTATCCCTCCATTGGGAAGATCCCCTGGAGGAGGGCATGGCAACCCACTCCAGTATTCTTGCCTGGAGAATCCCCAAGGACAGAAGAGCCTGGTGGGCCTCAGTCCATGGGGTTGCAAAGAGTTGGACACAACTGAGCGACTAAGCACACACACCCACAGCTGATTTGGGAGGTGACCCTGGGGAGCACAGTAGGGGGTGGGGAAGCGAGAGAGGAAGAAAAGGTGGCCAGCAGCCGGCAGTTAGCACCGCGGAGACTGCAGCTTCCTCTCCACAAAGACACTAGGACTCAACGGAGAACACTCTGGAATGGCTATCCCTCCCATGGGGCATTTAGACACCAGCTCCTGTGTCTTTGTGTGAGGCCTGCTGGGAGATGGGCACTTGGAATCTGGCTCCCAGAAAAAGCTCATGCAGGTGGAAGCTGGACCCTGCACGACCTGGCCAGGTCCCCGGGCATCAGAGCATCTGCCAAAGCAAAGTCGCCATTTGTGGCTGAGTAAGTGTGATGTATTAGTTAATTGCATAAAGCTCAATCATGTATTTAGTGACATACTAACTTAAAATTGCCTATTCCAGGGTTTTCACATTCAGCTGCCCCAGCACTGGTGCATCCATGCTTGTAAGGGTAGCAGGTAGGAGCAGAGTGGCAGTTAGGGATGGGGTAGGGGGTAGGTTAAGAATGGGACAGGACTTGGGGCCCCTTACTCTGCTTCAACCATTGCAACTCCTTTACAAAAAAATCTGTTTCTATTTTGAGCTTCTGTTTTCTTTAGAGGAAAGAATTCTGCTTTACAAAAAACAAAAAAAAAACATTTGAAAATTGTCCACACAGGATAACATTGACCTATAGGAGAATTGGGGCTGATGAATGGCATTTCTGCTTGAACAATCTTTTCAAAGAATGGAGGCCACCCCACTCAAGGACTGACTCTATTCATTTGGAAACCTCATTTGCCTTAGAAAAGAAAAACAATGATGATTTTTCTTTAATTTGGGTTAAAAGACCAAGGACGATTAAGAAGTAACAGTCTGTTCATAATAACCTGCCAGTCTGTTCTCAGCCCTGGGAGTTGGCTTACTCTCACTGAGACTGTGCAGAGCACTGATAATGTAGGAAGTCAGAAGAGGGCTGGCTGGCCCAGGACTTACTGAATGCCCTGACCCCACAGAGAAGAATACCAATATTTGTGTTCTGGGTGTGTCTGTGGTCAGTGCAGGGCAGGACCTAAAGGAGCAAGCTGGGTCCCAGGAAACCTGGATTCTGATCCCAGCTTTGTCTCCAAATCATTTCATGATCCAAGACTTTTCCATTAACCGCTTCATGCCTCAGTTTCCCCATCTGTGGTCACACCCAGTTTATCTGCTTAACAGAGTTGTTGTTTAGTCTCTAAATTGTGTCCAACTCTTTGTGGCCCCATGGACTACAGCTTGCCAGGCTCCTCTGTCTGTGGGATTTCCCAGGCAAGAATATTGGAGTGGGTTTGCCATTTCCTTCTTCAAGGGATCTTCCTGACCCCGGGGTCAAACCCACGTTGGCAGGAAAGTTCTTTACCACTGAACCACCAGAAAAGCCCACTTACCAGAGTAGCAAAGTTCAGAGGAGGAATATTAGCACATGTGAATGCACTTTGGGAAAAGCGATTCCCAGTATAGTGATGATAATTATTTTTCCTGGCACTGTCCCTCTGTTCAAAGAATATCAGGATTTTGTGGACATTTAGCCTGGATCTACTTGATTTTTTTGAACTTTGATTCCCAACTTTTTTCCTGTGTATTTTACTTATCTTTCCTTGAACTGGTTGTGAGCTGAAAACTGCTTCACTGAAGTGAATTAAGCAGTCACGAATTTACCTTGAAAAGATTGTCATTAAAAACGTCAGTCAAAGCTGAGGGGGAGAATGCGTTACCTGTTTGGGCTCTGAGACACTGTGGGCTCACACCCATGTGGGGCTCACTGACTAGTCCCTGCCCACGCACTTTCAGGCTTGGGCACCCAAGTGGGTGGGAGCTTCCACTGCTCAGTTATAACCAAAGGAGGCTAAGGATGTGAAAAAGACCTGTGTTACACAGAGGTCTGGAAAGCTAGGACCATACACTACCCTTGAGATCGGGGTCCCTAGAATGAGGCAAGCTCGAGCCCACGCAAGCCGGCAATCCGCTGTTTTAATACTCTCCACGCGAATGCCGAGCACACGCTCCATCCAGCCCATCCCCACCCCGCTCTTCCCTGCTGTGCTAGTGTACACAGTCACCCTTCTTGGCAGACCTCTGGCTTTGGCAGGTGCCACACTCCCTAGACTTCCTGCCACACCTGCTCCCTAACAGAGGGGAGGCAGAGGAGGAAGTAGTTCCTTGAGATTAAGGGCACACATCTCCGAAAGCCCACCCACGCTTACACCTCTTCCTAGAGTCTCTGCCCCGAGACTTGGGAAGGTCCGGGGCCTTAAGGGGAGCCCTGTGACAGGAGCTCACCTGGCTTTCACACTTACCTAGGGAGGAAGCTGGGTCGGGCACCCACAGATACTTTGTTCCACTTGTCAGTTGGGGTTGTTTTCTGCTCATAGCAACCAGGGGTGGAAATCCCCAGGGCACAGGGAAGAAAGACCAGTCACTGATCGGGCAAAGCCAGTGAAGAGGCCAGGTTAATGCTTTGCAGGACAAAGGAATTATCTTGCTGAATCTGTGGGGTCTCAAACCAGTGATCAGCCTTGCAAGTCACAAAATCTTTCATGGATCTTATGGACCTCTTTCCATGAATTCTCTGGATCATTACTGTCATTGTGGACCACCCACCGTCTCTATGGGAGGCAACCGAGTCCGTAAGGGCCTGGACTTTGGAGCCTGGGTTCACATCCCAGCTATCCCACTTACCAGCTGCTTGATGGGGACTTGGGAGACGCTACTTCACGTCTCTATACCTTAGTTTCTATTGAGCATGCTGACAATAGTATTTATTTCATGGGTGTTGGAGGACTGAAGAAGCTAAGAATATGTAGGCTCTCGGAACTATGCATGACGTGCAGGATAACCTAGTATTACAATCAATGGCATTCGTAACCCGTCCTTAGAAAAGGAGAAATCAGAGGGGTTGGCTGACTAACTCAAGTTCCACAGTTGAGTGGCAGAGCTGGGGCACCCATGAACGTGTTAGTCGCTCAGTTGTGTCCGACTCCCAGGCTCTTCTGTCCATTAAATTCTCCAGGCAAGAATATTGGAGTGGGTAGCCATTCCCTTCTCCAGGGCACCTTCCTGACACAGGGATTGAACCCCAGTCTGCTGCATTGCAGGGGAATTCTTTACAGTCTGAGCCACCAACCTTTCCCTAATTGCACATTCTTTCTGTCACCTGATGGAAAAGTACTTCTCTGCCCTTTCCAACATTCCTCCACCCAACCTTCTGCCAGTGATTGCCATGCATGGTTCTGTGGAGCTTCCGTGCTGATTGGGCAGGGTCCCCACCCTCCTGCCCCTCTTTCCCCGTGGCTCCTCCCCTTCTCCTTCTCCCCCCCTCCCCTCCTCTCCTTTCCTTCCCCTCCCCTCCAGGTTCAGGGGAAGGAGGCGGGTAGAGAGGAAGCAGCTTCGCAGTTTGGTAACTGGCAGTTTGGTAACTGGCATCCCGGTTCCTTAAAGCTGATCCCTTTCTCTCTAATTCCAGACTTGGAGATCACGGTCCCAATTCGGCACTCACAGCACATGCCTGGGAAAGTGGAGTATGGAGTCTATGAGAGTGGCCCCAGGAAAAGCGTCTTTCCCCCAAGGACAGAGCTAAGACGAGGAGACTGGAAAACAGACAGTACCTCCAGCACAGCAAGTAAGCAGGTGGCCCCAGGTGCCTTCACAGCTGGACTCCAGCAGGTGCCTTTGGGTCTTGGAAACATGCTCTATGATGAGCCCAGAAGATATTAACTGGAGCCTGGTTTGGGCCTAGGAGGTGTAAGAAATGAGGGACATTTAGCCTGTGAGGTTTGCCTTTTTTTGAGGGCACAGAAGACCCTTTACATTAGTATCCCCGGAAGGCGGAGTGTGTGATAATTATTACTCTACCACTTTTATAAATGAAAAATCCTAGTAATAGTACTGGTTAATAGTTATTGAGCATTCACTATCTGCTAAGCCTCTTCCACAGATTCTCTGATTTAATTATCGTAATCACTCTGCAGGATAGGTACTATCACCTCTTTTTACTGAGGGGGAAACAGGCAGCCTAGGGCCTTCCTCTAGGTTAAATAGCCAACAAGGGGTAGCGCTTGGATTTGAGCTCAGGCAGACTGGATCAGGGTCAAGACTCTTGCTTACTGTTCTTTTTGCTTCAACCGTGGTCAGGGAAAGGAAAAGTCACAAAGTCAAAAACATTAGGTAACAGTGGATTCAGATTTCAGAATTCCAACTGTATAGGCAGTTGAGGATCTGATTTGGAAATGTTTTTCTTTTGGCTTGAAAGCTTGAATAGGAGTCTGATTGCGACAGACAATACCCGCTGATGTGCAGGCAGGAGCTGAGGCTTTGTTTCCGGATCCAGGGCAATGTTAACTGACTTCAGACACGCCCGCTTCACAAGCCAAATAGATTGAGTTTCCCTGCTTTCTTACATTTCAGTGTTAACAAAAGTGGCTAGGGGCAAAAAATAAAAGAGCAAGAGACAAGCTGAATTTCAGGACTCAAAGTCTCCTTGAATGTCAGGTGGAAGACTGCCATGTGGAGGTAGGAATTGGAAGCTCATCTAACCCAGGGCTTCTTTATCTTTTCTGTATCACGAACCCCTTTGAGAATCTGACGTATGCTCTGCATGTCCTTCTGATAAAAATACACTTGCATGTGTTTCAACACACACACAATTTTGCCCATCTGTGGACTTAGGTCAAGAGCCTCTGAACTGTTCCTCCTCCTTACTTTTTTAGCAGGGTATTTGTAACCCAGAAAGAGAAAGAGTTTTGCCCGACGTCCCACAACCAGTCAATGGCAGTAGGAGTAGAACCCAGCTCTTCCCTCTGCCACTGTTACCTGTTGAAACATACCCAAAGCGTACCACACAGCCATGTTAAGTCTGGACTTGATAGAGATGAAAATCTCCCTTACATAATGAGGGTAATAATATATACTACCCCCTTGAGGCAAGTTAGAGAATTCTGACAAGTTCAGAAATGGGAGAGATTTTCCCAGTGATCACAGATGGCAGAGGAAGCAAGGGGCAGGCAACCCATCTCAGCTGTGCTGTGGAGGAGAGAAGGAGTGTAGACACTCTGGGGTGGGGGTGAAGGCAGGGCTTTCTGGGGTAAGGAAAGGGGAAATTTAACAAGATAAACACAGAATACTCATTTCGGGTTTGGATTCATTCAAACTATTTTATCTGTATGTTTTACTTTGAGTTACTTTGGAGTGAGAATAGAATGGAAAGCGTAAACTCTGCTGTTTTACCTTGTGTGGTGGTTTACTGCCCAGGGATTGCTAGCTGATTGGGTAAGAAATGTATTAAATGACAGGCCAGAGGGTTTTATTTTGCTCCGTGGCTGTAGATTGCATCCGGTCCCTGTTATTCAGTTATCTATTGCTGTATAACAAACTATCCAAAAATGCAACGGCTTTAAACACAATCATTTATTTAAGCCTGATTCTAAACTTGGCCAGGAGGCCGTGGGGATGGTTCACCTCTGCCCCATGTGGCCAGTTGGGGTCACTTGTGCAACTGTACTCAGCTGTAAGCTTGGCACAGACTGGAGCATCCATGATGGCCTCTCATTCTTCAGGGCCTCTCTGTATATGGCCTCTAATTCAATAGCCTGAACTTCTTGTGTGATAACAAGATCCATATAGGGAGCATTCCAGAAAAGCAAGCCCCGGTGTGCAAGTGCTTATCGAGCTTTGCCTTACATCACACTTGATAATGTCATATTGGCGAAAGTGAGTCCTGTGGCTAAGCCAAGAGGGAGGTGAGGAGGAGGCAGTACAAAGGTGTGGATACTGGAGGTGGCGTCCTTGAGTCACTAATGGATAATCTGCCATCTTGAAATTGATGATGATGATAGCTGCGGTAATTAATTAAATGCTTGCTCTTACAGGCTCTGTGCCAAGCATGTTACCATACGATCTCATCCTATACAGTAGTGCTCTGAGATCAGGAAACCGAGACATAGGCTAAGCATCTAATCCTGGGTCACTTGACAATTAAGCAGAGGATCGGGGGTTCACATACAGATCTTTCTGTGTACTCAACCTTGGGGACATATTTCCTTCCAAAGAGAGAGAGTTCACAGGGCAAGGAGAGAGAATGAGGATAGTCCAGCTCCGAGCCACCAACAGCCCTTCAACCCCCAGAATCATGCCCTAAAAACAGCACTATTTTATCGTGCTGCAGCTGCTATCTCTTGGAAACTAGAGGAAAACAGTTTCAGGTTAAATCTAGTTATATCTACAATTTTAAGCACAAGATATTAGTGTTATGTTTAAGAGAACAAAAGTTTCATTAAAGAAAGACCATTGAGCTCCTTCTTGTTTGCCTGACTCAAGTTTCTTAACAATCATATACATGATCATTTTTTTCTCTCATTCATACCCCTATCAATCTGTGCATGTGGAGCTAGACTGTACACTGGAGACATAAAGCTAAAAAAGAAACAGGGTCTGTCCTCTGGGAGCTTATAATGGAGGAGAGAAAGTGTAAAAAGAGTGCAAGAGGCTTGTCTGATCCTTCTTCCCTGGTGACAGAAGCCTGGCAAGGCATGGGCACTGCCCCTTTCCCCCAACAAGAGTGAATGTGATGGGGGCCCGGGGCCAGAACCTCCCACCAATGGTGCCATCCAGGTGGGTTGGGGCCAACCAGGTCATCGGCCTTGGAGAAGGGAGAGGGCCAGGGCAGATAAACCAGGAGTGAGGGTTCAAAGTCAAGCACTGGGGGTTAAAAATTCAACAACACCAAGGGAAAGGATAGTGGGAGCTGGTAGGTATGAATTTCCAGGATCCTAGAATCAGCTCCTGGACACCTTTTTGCTCCCTCCCAGCAGATAATCTCTGGAAGGAGTCTGGTTGGTTGTAAAGGAATAAGATGAACAATGATGAATGACGTGGAGGCTTGGCCCCACAGGGATGGAAGCCCATGCACAGGAGGGGTTACTTCCATTTGGGGGAATCAGGAAAGGTTTTGATAGCATTTGTCCTGAGCATTGGAGCCTGAGGAGGTTTCAAATTTGTGGATGGAGTGGGCTGGGGGAGTGGGAAGGAAAGGACGTTCTAGCTGAGCGAACAGTGTTATATGTGGGCAACTGGATAGAAAGAGACAGGGTCATGTTGTCCTTAACTCTGAAACAAACTCTCAATCCCCTGGTTTCTAGAAATATTTTGACACATTATCTTAAATTTAAAAATCTGCCTCCAAGAAATAATCCAAAATTATAATCTCAACCTGCTTTTGTAAAGCTGGTATCTAAATTAATTAGGTCAAAGTTGATGCCATAATAAAGTCAAAACTAAGACAGTTTGCTGCTGCTGCTAAGCCGCTGCAGTCATGTCCGACTCTGTGCGACCCCATAGACAGCAGCCCACCAGGCTGCCCCATCCCCGGGATTCTCCAGGCAAGAACACTGGAGTGGGTTGCCATTTCCTTCTCCAGTGCATGAAAGTGAAAAGTGAAAGCGAAGTCGCTCAGTCATGTCCAACTCAGCGACCCCATGGACTGCAGCCCACCAGGCTCCTCTGTCCTTGGAATTTTCCAGGCAAGAGTACTGGAGTGGGATGCCATTGCCTTCTCCGTAAGACAGTTTACCTATAATCTAATATAAGTAGCTATTTTGAGTGAAAATTCAGCTAAACCTAAGTGCTGGCAATACTGTTAACAGCATATATTGGAAAAATTAAAGTCAAAGTTTTAGTTGATTAACTGTTAATCTTCCTTCTTCACTGCCAAACCATCACGTCCTTGAGCTTGTTCTAATGCTGTCCTGCCCAGTACAGTAGCCCATAACTGCATGTGACTATGTAAATCTGTTCGTTAAAACTAAATAAAATTTAAAATTCCGTTCCTCAGTTGCGCTATGTCACATTAGCTACCAAACTGAACAGCACACAGCAGAACATTTCCAGAAAACTCAATTGGATAATGCTGTTTCAGTGATTTAGATGATAAATCCCCAACTTACATCTCTAAGCAGCTGAACTCACACAGTCATAGTTCCTATCTGGTGTGTAAATCATACTTTTGAATTTGTGCTTTGTGTTTTGTGTCACACTGGCCCCCTTTTAGAAGGTGTGTATACGTGCGTGATGCTTGCATGTGCTTGCTGTAATTCCTAAATAGGTAAAAAAACTTCAGTAACAAAGTTTGTTTGCAGATTTAAGAAACACCACTGAACAGGTGAGAAACAGAGCACCTCTGCTTCCTAGTCTGTCAAATCGAAGTACTAGCATCAGATAAGGTTTTCCTAGGGATTAAAGGCAGTCATGCTTTTAAAGCATAGAACGTGGGGTGAGCTCTTGGTAAATGGTAGCTATAAAGCGAAACGTGGTCATAAAAAGATGACCCATTTTTATGCTGAAAGAAGTGAACTCTAATAACGTGGTATATTATTAGATAGCAGCATTTTGAAGAATCCTGCATTCACAGCTTATGTACTGTTTCTATCAGTAAGTGCTAGATTTTTGCCTTTTACTTCATCTCGAGAGCCTGCACAGTCCAGCTGACTCTGTTTGCACCCTTTAGGCAGCGCGAGTAACCGGTCCAGCACCCGGAGCCTCCTCAGTGTGAGCAGCGGGATGGAGGGGGACAATGAGGTGAGAGCTGGGGCACCCCCACCCACATAGGTCTTTGTCTCAGGGGTCATTTCACTGCAGGAAAGAGAAATCCAAGAGAAAGAAGCCAGACACAAAAGATCATCCATGTGGGACTTCATTTATTTGAGACATCCAGAATAGGTAGATCCATCGAGATAGAAGGCTGGTGGTTACCAGGGCTGGGGATAGGGGAAATGGGGAGAAACTGCCTAAGGGATAGTGTTTCCTTTAGGGGGTGTCGGGAAAATGTCCGGGACTAGACAGAAATGGTGGTTGCACGATATTGTGAACGTACTGAATGGCACTGATTGTTCACTTTAAAATGATCACTTTATGTTATATTAATTTCCCATCAATAAAGAGGAGAAGAAAGGAAGGGAAAGAGGGAAGGAAGGAGGGAGAGGGTTAAACCAAAAGGGTTTCTGAGAGAGGGAACTGGGTGAGTATCTGGGAATCCAGGGGTGGCAGTCAGCTTTCTGGGCCTGGGTCAGGAGCGGCAGGCGTGCAGAGCTGGGGCTGGTGGTTTGTGTCCCCCCCGCCACCGCCCCCAGGCCACACACTCTCTGGTCTCCTTTTTCCTGTGGGTGTCTGCTTTTTCTCTCACCATGCTTTTCTGCTTCTCCATGGGTGGGGGTCACACAAGTCACTGCCAACCCGGGAGACTCCCTGAGGTAGGGTCCTAGGGTGGGCCACCCACCAGTGCACAGCTTGTATTATCCTGTGACGGAGGACCAATCACAGTCCCCCAAAGGGACTTCTGCTTAAAAAGAAAATTTCTCCAGCCCTACCTGGTTCCCCTAGAGCAATGCTCCTCAAACTTTACTATGCATAAGGATCACCTAGGATCTTGTGAAAATGCAGGTGTGAGGAGGGGCCTGAAACCCTGTGGTTCTCATAAGCTGCCAGGTGGTGCTCGCTGTTGCTGGCCCACAAATCACGCTGAGCAGCAAGGAACGAGAGCTCAGGTCACTAATAATGTCAGTAACTCAGGTCCCATCGTCTCTTCAGTGACTCTGGTTGTCAGAGTCAGTGGAAAACTGCCCCGTGTTGCTGGGTTATTGATTTTCAGTCAGTGAGTAATCTTCCACCAAAGCCTGGGGAGAGCCGAGGAGCTTGTGGGATGGCTCTGTCCCGCTGTGTTGCTGCTTAATGTCATTTTCAGCCTTCTCTCTCATCTTTTTTTTTTTTTTTTGCTGTAGGATAATGAAGCTCCCGAGGTTACCAGGAGTCGTAGTCCAGGCCCTCTACAAGTGGACAGCATGCCCACCGTGCCCCTTGAGAGGCCCCCCAGGGTGCCACCCCGAGCCGCCTCACAGAGGTAACAAGGAAGCTGACAGAACATTTTTTTCCTTGCTTGTTGAGTCTCAGGGCAGAGTAGGGTCTGGGGACATCTAAGGTGACCCAAGAGTGAGTACAGAGCTAAACTCACTGAAATGCATACTTTGGACACATTTCAACGTGGACTCTTCATTCACTTAAGTGATGCTTTATTCAGTTGCAGACTCTAAGTAACAAATTCAGTATTTTGTCAGTGAAATACACTGGGAAAGGTCAACATTTTGCATATTTTTTTTAAATCTGTTTGGCTAGAATTCAACTCCTGAATAATTAATTCCCTTGGTTGTATTGTGGGGACAGTGCTTCTGGAGGACCAGGAGATAAGAAGGACTTGGGGATGAAATGCAGATGAGAGACAGGATGGTTTGGTAGTGGGGAAACACCACCTGGGAATACCCTGGCAGCCTCTTGTGTACATGGATGAATTGTTTAACTTTCATGAGACTTTATTTCTGTGTCCAATAAATGGAGATAATAAATGGACTTCCTCACAGAGTTGTAAGGATTGAGTTTCTGGCCCTAAATAAGACCACAACTGCCTGTATGATTCTTATACAGAAGGATGAGCCTATGGAGATTGGGGGCTGGGCATTAGACAAAAGAGTGTGACTGACTTATGGGGCTTTGATGTGTGTTCTGGCTCCTGGCAGGAACCTTTCTGAGGTCTTGTGGAACCACTGAAAAGGTGGTCAAAGCTAGCTTGTGTAACTGTCTGCTAAGGCAGAAAGGAAGCTTTGGGAATAAAAGCCTAGGCTTGTCTTAGGAGTTTAATTCTTTGATGTCTAAAATACAGTGTGTGGGTAAGGGGTGATTAACTAGGGTTGTTTTTTTTTACATTTTGAATCTTTTAACTCAAATAAACCTCATCAGTGAAATTTGTTGAGAAAGTGCCACAGGGAGGTTTTTCTTATGTTTCTCTGGAAAGAGCAGCTGACTCTGCACTGAGGATCTCTCCATTTCTGTCTTCGCTGTTACCACTTTTCTGTGTGTTCCTGGCAACATTCACCTACTGACACTTGCTATGAAAACCTCCCACAGTCCCAAAATGCTTTACACTCACCAAACATGTTTCCCTGTTGTAGACTAGAGGTCACATATTAGAGCATTAGCCCTAGAAGGAACTTTAGTGATAATCTAGTCCTGTCTGCTGAATTTGCATTATGTTCTGTTACTTGAAAATTACATATAGTTGGTGACTGGGGAGGGATGTTTATGGAGAGCAGTTATGGTAATAAATGCTTGTATTTATTGGCACTTACTATGTGCTGGGTATTCTGGTAAACTCACTAAATGCATTAACTCATTTAATTCTCTCCACAACTTCAAGTGGTAGATATTTAGAGTTATCCCATTTTGCAGAGGTAGAAACTGGGGCTTGAGACTGGATGGAGACTTTATCTGTGTGATAAACCTAGGTGTGCCTGACTCCAGGGTCCAGTCGTTTAGTCATTGTGTTTTACCTGTCCAAGGAGGTCCAGGCGTCATGGGAGAAGATCTAAGACCTTTTGTTCTTGAAGGTAAAGGAGGGAGTTATCTAATTGTTCCAAGATTAAGAAGAATGTCAGTCTTGAATGCAGAGCCTCAAAGACTCTGTGGAACTTTGTCTGCAGGAGAGAGAACAACTAGGGGAGTGGATTCCAGAAATAAAGACTGGAAACGGGGATGCATTTAACGTGTAAAGAGAGATGGCAGTTGAATTGTTTGGGAGATTCTGGAAGCATGTTGTGATAAAGATGGGGAGAGAAAAAGGAGGAAAACACATTTGACTAAAGAAATGGTGTTTACAAAGAAATCTGTAATTGATAGAAAAAGGGTTTGGGTGCATTTTTGGTGTGAAGATTGGAAAAGATGCAGTTGTTCTGAAACTGTATATAATGTTCATAATTAAATGAGGAGATGTTTGAGTGACGAATAACATGGGCCTTTGTCCTGAATGCTTGACCCACTGATGGATAAGACGGGAGGCTGACTGGATATTCTCCACTTCACTTGCAGATCTGGGAACTGGCACAACTCTTCCCCCTTTATGTTCTCCTGAACTTCCCTTCCCCAAACAGCACATCCCACTCATCACTCTCTCCAGTCCTGGTCCCTGCCTCTCCTCACTCTTCATGCTGTCCCCAGAGCTTGAACTGTCAGCTCTAAGTCCATCTCTGTCTCTACCTGGGCCTTCTATTTCCTGCTCTTCACTGGGGACCTCACCAGGGGTCCCAGAGATCTCAAGTTCAGTTCAGTTGAGTCACTCAGTCGTGTCCGACTCTTTGTGACCCCCTGAACTGCAGCATGCCAGGCCTCCCTGTCCATCACCAACTCCCAGAGTCTATTGTGTCCATTGTGTCAGTGATGCCATCCAACCGTCTCATCCTCTGTCGTCCCCTTCTCCTCCTGCCCTCAATCTTTCCCAGCATCAGGGTCTTTTCAAATGAGTCAGCTCTTCGCATCAGGTGGCCAAAGTATTGGAGTTTCAGTTTCAACATAGTCCCTCCAATGAACACCCAGGACTGATCTCCTTTAGGATGGACTGGTTGGATCTCCTTGCAGTCCAAGGGACTCTCAAGAATCTTCTCCAACACCACAGTTCAAAAGCATCAATTCTTCAGTGCTCAGCTTTTTTTATAGTCCAACTCTCACATTCATACCTGACTACTGGAAAAACCATAGCCTTGACTAGATGGACCTTTGTTGGCAAAGTAATGTCTCTGCTTTTTAATATGCTGTCTAGGTTGGTCATAACTTTCTTTCCAAGGAGCAAGAGTCTTTTAATTTCATGGCTGCAGTCACCATCCCCAGTGATTTTGGAGCCCAGAAAAATAAAGTCAGCCACTGTTTCCCCATCTATTTGCCATGAAGTGATGGGACCGGATGCCATATCTTAGTTTTCTGAATGTTGGGCTTTTCTGGCTGGAAGTCATGAGAAGAAGGCAGTTCGGGGCAGAGGAAGGCAGGTGGGATGATGAGCTCAGTTTTTGCACTCACGATCTCATTGAACTCATCATCCCACCTGCCTTCCTCTGCCCTGAACTGCCTTCTTCTCATGACTTCCCAGCCAGAGACAAGACACTATTTTCTTTCTTCCGCAAGTCCCTAACCCCGGAGGCAGCCTCCATTCTTGCTCCTTTGCAGCCCCCAGGCTCTGTTCATTCTGCTGCCCTTGCAGCTCTCAGATCCACCCCCTCCTCTCCATCTGCCCATGCCTAAGTTCATCCCTGCATTTACCTCCCTGCCTCCAGTCAGTCCCTCCTCCACATTGCACAAGAGTGCACTTTCTAGAACAGAAATAGCTGATGATGTCACTTCCTGGCATAAAAGCCTTGCATTCATTTCTGTATTTTTTAGCATGCTGTAGCCCTAAGTCCCATCTCTCTCCTGTATTCATTGATGTTTCACCCCTTAAGCATTCCTAGTGAGCTGTGCCATTTTGTACAGTCTTTGCCCAATATGTTCCTTTTGCCTAGAATGCTGTCTTCCTACTCCTTTCCAATCTCTGCTTAGAAGATTCCTACACATCCTTTAGGACTCTGTCAAGACTTCACCTCTTCTTTGAAGCCTCCCCTGATGTTCCTCTGTAGCGTGAACTTTCTGTGTTCCCCAAATACCTCTATTATAACTCACTCCACATGGTGGCCCTTGTTTGCATATCTATCTCGCCAAGTAGATGGTAAACCTCAAAATGATAAAGACTGTTTTGATTTTTAAAGTTTTTTCTACTCTCCCCAGTGCAATATGGAGTTAACTCAGTAGTTGGCACATGCTAGGAACTTAGCAAATATTTATCACGCAAGTAAGTGAATGGGCAGATGATAGATTGATACAGATTGGGTTGACAGCTAGCCATCAAGTCATGTACCGCAGTGCAGGTGGGTTACACATCAGAAGAAAGAAGCTTCACATTCCCACAGGCTGTAAGTTCCCAACAGACTTCAAAGTTAGGGAAGGCAGATGGTGACATGAACAGGAGCAGATGCATTATATCCTTGTGTGGCGTTTCCCTTGCAGCTCCCACAGAGTGGGCAGCTGACAGTGTCACATTCTTCATAGGTATAAAGTCCTGCCAGTAGAGGAAGAAAGAGCCAGTATCTTGCTGAGACATTGCCCCTTTGTTTTTGAATACGTTTTGCTGTTTCCTAGTGATTTAGCCAATCACTATGGGCTTCCCAGGTGGTGCAGTGGTAAAAAGTCCTCCTGCCAGTGCAGGAGAAGCAAGAGTTGCAGGTTCGATCCCCGGGTGGGGAAGATCCCCTGGAGAGGGAAATGGCAACCCACTCCAGTATTCTTGCCTAGAAAATTCCATGGACAGAGGAGCCTGGTAGGCTATAGTCCATGCAGTTGCGAAGAGTCAGACACGACTGAGCACAATGAGCTCAGCACAACAATCTGTGCACTCCCCTTTAAGGCACAGCCTAGGTACTGACAAATCAGAGCATATTTCTGAAGGCCTCCTGGAGTACCAAGAGTTAACCTTTTAGCTGCTTGGACTTCCCTGGTGGCTCAGCTGGTAAAGAATCTGCCTGCAATGTGAGAGACCTGGGTTCAATCCCCGGGTTGGGAAGATCCCCTGGGGAAGGGAAAGACTACCCACTCCAATATTCTGGCCTGGAGAATTCCGTGGACTGTATAGTCCCTGGGGTTGCAAAGAGTCAAGCACAACTGAGCGACTTTCACTTGTAAAGATATCTGTGGAATCCCTAGGCAGGAGCAGGGGGAGTGGTCAGAGAGTAAGGGGACTTGGACCTGAGATTATTTACTAATAGGGAAGTTTAAAAATATTTTTTAACAATGTTGTGATCATACAAAAGCATACTGTCTAAATAACAGACCTGCTTTAAAACAATGTTAACCAACATTAGGATTGCTGGGTTCTTGAACCAAAGTTATCTCCTCAGCACAGAGGAGAAAGCAGCCAGTGCCCAGGTCTCTGGACTGGCCAATCCTGTGTCCAACTCCAGCTTCTCAGTGTCCTTGGAGGCCGTTTCCTCACAGACCACCCCTCAATTCTGATTTGATACATTTTACTTCCGTGGTTTTGATATGTGTATAATCACAAATCCATTCCCAAAGACAGGGCTTCCAATCTTTAGCTGGGCTGTTCACCAGAAAGAAATATGGAGATGGTTTGTTTGCTGCTGCTAAGTTGCTTCAGTCGTGTCTGACTCTGTGTGACCCCATAGACAGCAGCCCACCAGACTCCTCTGTCCCGGGGATTCTCCAGGCAAGAATACTGGAGTGGATTGCCATTTCCTTCTCCAATGCATGCATACATGCTAAGTCACTTCAGTCGTGTCTGACTCTGTGCGACCCCGTGGACAGCAGCCCACCAGGCTCCTCTGTCCACAGAACTCTCCAGGCAGGAGTACTGGAGTGGGTTGCCATTTCCTTCTCCAGGTTTGCTTACAGACCTGCTCAATTGCAGAGTGGGTCAACAGAGGAAGAGTGACCAGGAGGGAATCGTGCCTCTCTTTGTGATGGAAGGTAAAATGTAAGACTCATGGGGCATTATTGGGGAAAAGGTCTAAGAACAGGTCTTTCACCACAAATAATAAAATTATTAGCTTTACCTCTTGAGTGCCTACTCTAAGCCAGAAAGTGCTCTCCGTCTTCCACCTGTCATCTCCAGGCGGCACACATTACTCCAGTGTGGGCATCTTTACTTCTCTCTGGCAGATGAGAAACAGAAAAGTTTGAACTTGTTGAACTTGTCCTTCAGATGTGCGCATGAATGCCTCTGCCATGTGTTCATAGGTTACGAACGTCCCCTAACAAAACATTCAGTACAGTGCACTGACTTTCCCTATTGTCTGTCTCATCCATTATAGTCTCAGCACTTTAAGGGTGGGATCAATGCCCACTTTACTTACTGTTATATCCCACACCAGAGGTTAATGCACAGTGGATACATGTTTGTTGAGAGGAAGGAAGGAAACCATCAAGCCAGCCTTAGCTCATTTAGGTGATGACTGGTAACACCTGAGGGTTCTTCAGCTTTCTCCTCTAAGCTCATGGTTCATAGGGCCGGTTGGGGCAATGGAAGGAGACTGTTTTCTCTGGATAAAGAGACAATCACACAAAACCATCTACGCCCAGGTGCTGTAGGACCTCTTGAGGATATCTGTTGTTATTCTTTTCTACTTCTGCCTCCCTCTCTGCCTTCTGAGATGGCCTGTCTTTTCCCAACTCCTTTATTGTTTCCTTGACCTATGCAAAACTTGCATTCAAGAGACATTTAATAAATATTTACTCATCGATTCATTCAATCAAGTATGTAGTTCCAGGGTAGCACAGTTCAATTACAGCACTTGACAAAGCGCTCTTTCTTGACTTATTGACTTACTTCCAAGAGAATTAAATATTGGTTTTACAGCACACATATGGAAATACCATCTCGATTGTTGAACCTGTTGTAAATATATTCCCCCAGGTCTATCTGGAGTGTCATTTAGCACTGTTCAAAAACCATCTAGGCAATGTGGAGGGAGGCTTCTAGGAAAGCGGACATGGAGTTGAGACAACACTGAGTGATCCCAAGTAGAAGTAGTTGTGAGAAGCTGACTTCAGAAATTCTTAAGTCCTCTCTCAAGGATCTCCCTACTGCAGTGTGTCTGCTGCCTGGCTGCATATTTGAATCACTGGAGTTTTAAAATATAGATTTTATTATTATTTAGGTGTGGCAAGGTCAGCATATCAGGAGACAACTACCATTGAATAGGTGGTTTGTTATACTCCTAGATCTCAAGAGGAGGCGGGCACATTATGCTGGGGTGGGACACCCAGGAGAGCCCCAGGTTTAGGCAGAAGAAAGGGCAGGTAGGGCAGAAAGAGGGGCAGGAACTTTTCTTGTGGGTTCTGCAGGAAGGAACCAGTGAGGCAGGCTAGGCAGATTTGGCAACCCACTCCAGTGTTCTTGCCTGGAGAATCCCAGGGACGGGGGAGCCTGGTGGGCTGCCGTCTATGGGATCGCACAGAGTCGGGCTTAGCAGCAGCAGCAGCAGTTTGAGTAATTTCTGCAGGCTTTGGGGCTCAGGGGCTGTCTCCAGTTGCCCAACACCTGGCCCTGGGGTGATTAGTGCGGGTGGATAGAGGCCTGGACTTTGAGAGTCCTGGTGCTGGAGGTGATTGGGATATGGACTCTGGATTGGTTAGTTTGCGTGTGAAATGTGTGCTAACTGCAGGCTATTTAGAGGAATTAGCCCCCTCAGAGGGGCAGGCCTTCCAGGATCAGCCAGGACCCGGATGTCAAAGCTTCACAAAATAAACCACATGGTTAATACAACTGGTTGAAGGAGGAACACTATTTACATGTTGTCATGCTTGAGCCTTATCCTCCAGAGATTATGATGGAATAGGTCTGGGATTGAGCCTGGGAACTGGTATTTCTCAAAGCCCCCGACCTGGAGTGATTCTAATGTTGGCTAGGATTGCAATCCACAGATTAGCATGTATGCCACTGAAAGGTCCGTATGTCTCTCCAGTTTTATTAATTGAAGGATGTGTCCTTTGCATAGTATACCATAGTATACCAAGTTTGCAACATATCATGGATTCCTAAGAAGTAGTTCATCAAATCTGTTTGATCATAATTGCTTTGTCTTCCATTTCAGGCCTCCGACCAGGGAGACTTTCCATCCTCCTCCACCTGTTCCACCCAGAGGCCGCTGATTCCACCTCCTAAAGGCTACCTCCTTTTGGACTTTGAGACTTGCAGTTTTCAGCCTGTTAATGATGTCTTCATGTTGAGTTTTATGGCCTGACTGCTGACCTTAAGACCCACTCTCATCACTGATATTGCTGCGGCCCTGCTGGTTTGGGCTTACCTTGAAGAAGATATTATTAAGGCACAAAGAATCAAAAAACTAAGAACTTCATTCACCATCATCTATTGATCCATATCCTCGTTTGCCAAGAGGATGATGACTTAATTGGAACTGGACTAATTTGGCATGTCAGGAGCCTGAAAAGATTGATCAGAAATGTACAAGTGATTTTACAGAAATGCACTTATATTAGGTCTTACTTATTTGCTAGTCCAATCTAACTTCTGTGGTTATGATTTAAAACTTACAGTATTCAAGCAAAAAGGTATATCCTAATTTTTAAATGATTCTTCAGCTTTTCTGTAGCTTCAGGAGTGTGTTTAAATGCCAGGGCTGGTCACATACAGCAAACTCAAAAGGACTTTAGAGAGGGATTAATTCTAACTCCTTTTAGATAGAAGGAAAATCTAATTTCACTGAAGCCTGGAGCCAAGAGTACTCAGTTGGTTAGAGGAAGAGGTGGGTCTAGAATCTGGACCTGCTGATTCCAGGTCATCACACTTCCCATATCCAAATGGCCAAGCTCTCTCCCTCAAAAGATGCCCAGATGTAGAAATGTGTTCAGTGACTATTGACCTTCTAGAAGTTTCCTTTTTCCATATCTCCCAGGTATGGAATTATCAAGTATTTGGGGCATTTATAATTCAGTATGCTTGCCAAGGAACACCTAAAAATGGTTGGGAACCAGAAGCTTGGCATGCCAGGGACCCTACTTATTGCTCTGCATCCTTTATAGATCTTAGTTCTGGCCATAAGAGACAGGGGGGATCCTTGAATTTCACTCTGCTGAGGGGTCAGAAGAAGAAGGAAGAACTTAAAATAGAAATAGTCCTCTGTTTTACTATACACTTGTTAATAACACCAGGTTTGGGAAATCTGTGCAGAGAATGTAGAGCCTTAGGTATATCATTAATTTTGAGTTCCTAGCACATAAATCTACCTTGAAAACACATGTCTTTAATTTGATGCTTAAATATACAGTAAAATTAATGTCAGACCCATTTCTTTAAAAATTATCAGAACTCTGATAGTTCTCCATGAAATTATTCTCCATCCCACACAAATATATAAAAACTATACTATTAAAGATCCATTTAAGTACAGTTTTATTGAGTCCTTTTCTAATGATGAATGGTTCTTTTTCAGTCGAATTCCTCAGTTCAGCAAACAATGATTGAGTGAAGTTAATAGCTTCTGGGATCTTGGGTTTTTGTTTTTCTGCTTTTTTTTCCTGACATAAAATACACTATTGGCACTGGCCTTGAAGAGAGTATTTGTGCAAATTACCTACCACAATTCCTGGCACACAGTAGCTGTTTTGGAATGGTCCCTTTACTCTCCTTGTCACTTATCTGGGAGAAATAAGGAAATATGAGATAAAAGGAGAACAAGAAGTACAAGACTGTATTCCTCTTATTCACAGACAGTCTCTATTTTAAGCATGCTTGATTTGATAAAGCTATACTTTTAAAAATATTTAATGCCTCTAATCCTCCTTTTGGATGCCAAATTTAATTTTTTTTTAAGATTCTTTAATAAATAAACATTTAGATCAGTAACATGGCAAAACCTACTGCTAGCCAATGGTGTTACCATCTTTGAATGCACATCACTGTGCAATATTGGAATATCTTATGGCATTTTATTCTTGTAGGAAAATAAGTGGAAAACATAAAATTGAAAGTACTTATGAGAAATCTGGGTTTCATAAATATGGTACGCTTGGGATGTGGGCTGAAAGAATCAGGAGTACCAAGTCAAAAATGGCAAGTCTTAAATCCTCATTGAATGTTCATTGAACATCCAAAATGATTGTGTGTAAAAGAAGAAAATGAAAAATTTGTATGAAGCATGGGGACCATGTTATCAAGGAATATCTCTAAATGATGGGGCGAAATTTTTCATTCTCCAGAAACAGAACCACTCATTATAATTTAAATTTACTCAATTTCCACACACTCAACCTTAGTATACATTTTTAGGACTATAGTATGTAACACAATTTAAGTACAATGAGAATCAGAAACTAAATTGTAACTAGGTAATCCAAAGAGACAGTGAAAAAGTTCCCTACATGATGCCTCTCCTTCCCCAAGATTTTACAAACTGGCTCAATAGACAGTGAAGCTGTTAGTCATACTCACTGCCATTGCCTTTGCCTTTCTGACTGTGCAGGCACATTGTCCTCCAGTTCCCAGTCCAGCACTGTTCCTTCATCTTGTGTCAAAACCTGTGAGCAGATAACCCAACTGTATGAGCAACAAAGTATGAATACTGAGAGACTCTAAACAGGAGGTTTGTACTACAATCAAATCATTTAACTTGACATATTTAATGATGTGAATAATCCCTAAGGCTTTGCCATAATTAGGTAAAGCAATAGTATGTAAATGACTTAAATGAATATTTTTCACATCAAGCTAAGTTACCTGCTCTTTCCCCCTCCTTTTGTCTTTCTTTGTTATTAAAAAACAGGGATCCTAGTCCACCCTACTGGGATTTTTAGATCCCTCTCCCATTTGCTCCAGGAAGTAGATCCCTCTCCCATTTGCTCCAGGAAGTAAGTTGGTTTTCTATGCTTGTCTTTCAAAGCATACTGTGTGGATTTGCAACTGGTTGGCTGAAGAAGCATTAGTAATGGATTTATTTCTAAGAAAGACAAGTAGCTAATTTGGATATCTCTAGAAGATTCATCCTAAAAATCGATCCTCAATTTTGAGGACTCTGACTGTATAAATATTTGCTTTGGTTTGATAAACAAATTGTGTTCTATTCATTTCCAAGTATAATAAGTTATTAAGAATTAAAAACGGTCTTCTCCATTCATTCCTGTGGCCAGATACTATGTTCACCAGAGTGGTGAGAGGATGAGTAGGAGGTTGAAAGATGTATTCTGAATTCTGAGCACAACTCAGAATTAGTTTTCTCATAGAAACTGTAATAAATCGTGGGTTCCCTGGCTAGCCTGCCAAAGCCCATTTAAAATGTCTTAGCGAGCCATGCAGTAAGAGTTAGCAATGAAGGGAAAGAACATTGGCTTGGAAGTCAGGAAAATGATTTTATTTTGGACTGCTGCTGACTTGATGAATTCACCCACCTTGACTACCCATCATCTGTAAAATAAAATGTTTTGTGTTTAGTAATAACCTAAGTCCCTTCAACTCTGTAAGTTTAGGACTAAGGCTAGGGGTGAGGAATCACTCACTCTGAAGAAGGAAGGAGACAGCCATACTGGAGTGACCACCTAGTTAGCAAGGGGTCTTATTATGTGGCAGCTCCTGTTCCATGCCCTCTATCATTGGTATGACAGATTAGTTAACAGAAATGTGTGAGAAACAGTAAAATGGGAACTTAGTTGTATCATAGTACAACTTATAATATTATAACTTACAATAGCCTTTGTTGTTCTTTGGTCTAAGAACCAAATGTTTTAAGTGCTTGCTTCCTAAAGAAAGAATTCAAAACAATTTTAAAGTTCCTCGGTATCTAGAACATTTCAGCTAGAACAGAAAAGGTAGAGGCTGAAGGTGATAAACAACAATAGAAAAGTAGATTACTAGCAAGACAAACATAACACAGTAGAAAGAAGAAATAGAATTTCAAAGAAAAGGTAGCTGAGGATGGAAATCACAAGATATTTTGTCATCTATAGACCAAACTTTTGATGGTCGTGTTTACCAAAAATAAAAGATTGAAACTGGTTTTCTGGATCATTCGGTAGTTATAAACTCCTTAACCAAATGAGTCGTATTGAGTCTTATTAGAACTACCACAAAAAGGTTTTACAACCATTTTGGAGGGGTTGCCTTTCACTGGCATTTCCCCCTCAATCTTTTTGGTGTCAGGGAAGGAGGTCATTAATCTCGATGAAGAAACTGATGAAATAAGACTAATCAATGTTTTTCACTCCCCAGTTTGGCAGAACAACCCTGATTTTGATGGTGCCCTTGAGTACTAATGATTTTTTTAAATATATTTATTTATTTTTTGGTGTGTTTTGTTTGGGTCTTTGTTGCTCTGCATGGGCCTTTTCTAGCTGTGGAGAGTGGGGGATACTCTCTAGTTACTGTGTGTGGACTTACTCATTGTGGCGGCTTCTCTGGTTGGAGAGCACCGGCTCTAGGCACATGGCTTCAGTATCTGCGGCTTGCAGGCTTCAGAGCGCAGGCTTGATTATTACGTGGTTCGTGGGCTTAGTTGCCCTGTGGCATGTGGGATCTTCCCAAACCAGGGATCGAACTGGTGTCCAGTGCGTTGCAAGGCAGATTCTTAACCACTGGGCCACCAGGGAAGCCCAGTACTAATGAGTTTTGAGCCTTGAAGTCATCAGGCTCCAAGAATCTTTGAAGCCATATTCCTTTTCCTCTAATTAGTTACTTTATCTCCTATTCTTTCTTCCCAAGCCTACTCGTTATCAGACTTTTATCCCCTAAAGCTATTTATCATTTCCTTGTTACCTACCAGAGTTCCTGGCACATAACAGGTGTCCAATAAATATTCCTTGCATTAACGGCCCCATATGCTCTTTCCCTCATTAAACTTGCCCAAATATGCTGCCAAAACAGGGTCTGCTTTTCTTTTCTTGCTCATTGTTCATATTGCCTTTTGCACATTTGCAGTGTTGGTCACATTTTGCACAATTCCTTTTTTGTACACTGCTATGCCTGTTGTCTGTTATGTATGTAATGTTTCCTAGTTCTAAGTCTACACTCCCCAAATGAATACTTTTTATTGTGTCCTCCCTCACTCAGTCGTGTCCGACCCTTTGTGACCCCCATGGACTGTAGCCCGCCAGGCTCCTCTGTCCATGGAATTCTCCAGGCAAGAATACTGGAGTGGGCTGCCATTTCCTTCTCCAGGGGATCTTCCTGACCCAGAGATTGAACCTGAGTCTCCTGCATTATTGGGCAGATTTTTTTTTTACAGTCTGAGCAACCAGGGAAGCCCTGTGTTCTCCCCACCCTCAAGCAATTGCCAACCTAGTGCTCCTGACAATATGGAGCAAATGCTTAATGCCTCAAATCCGTGGAGGCTGGTGATGGATGTTAAGCAAGAAACTACTCATCTATCTTAATTCAGCACTTACACTGCTTATTCTTCAATTGCCCATCATCACTTGATTCAAGAGCTGTGATTATTCATTCACGAAGCATTCACTGAGCTTACACTATGAGCAAGTCACAGTGCTAGGTGCTCTGAGGGATATACAAAGATGGATAAGACACCTCCTCTGACTTCTATTGCAATTACTGGTGTATGATTCATTCAGCAATTAATCAGGTACTGCCTTTGTGATGCCTCTTAGACTATTTGGAAAGTGTTCTTTAAATCCTTCTATGCTGTTTGACTTTTCACTTATGGATGTCTTCAGTAAATAGTTATTGAATGTCTATGATGTGACAAGCACTGCCCCAACAGCTGCCATCAAAAAGGGTCAAATAGGTAGTGGCTGCCATCAAAAAGGGTCAGAATGCAGTACAGAAGAGGAAATGAGACTATGGTAATTCTGACATAAATGCAGCTGGAATCCTGAAGAAGGGATACTTAACTTCCTGAGGGCATCATGCAAGGTTTCACTGAAGAGGTCATTCATTTAGGCCAGGAAAATGAGTAAACAAAGGTTGTCCATTCATTTCCATTCTAGGCAAAGGGAACATTGAAGAATCTAAAAAAGAGTGGATGAATGTGTATATACAACCGATTCCACTTTGCTGTACAGCAAAAACTAATATAACATTGTAAATCAACTATACTCCAAAAAAAATGAAAAAATCAAGAGCAAAGGTACAGAGGTATAAAAGAATCTGGTGTATTTGGGAAATATAGGGATGTAGCCTGAGCAGAGATCAGTGCGAGGTAAAGTTGAGGAGATAAATTGGGAACTGATTCTGCAGTTGCATGCTAATAGGATTATCCTTTAGGAAGGAATTTTTTTCTAATTACACATATAGCACATACCCATTGTGTAAAACACTCAAATATTGGCAGTCACGTACTCTGTTAATGGTTTGAGTCATAATCTTTCAGATTATTTTCTGTGGTTAGACTAATATCATTCAAAATGGAATTAGAGTCTGTATTTGCAAATTTTTTTCACGTAAAATTGTCTCTTGGCTATCATTCCATGCCAGCATATACAAGTCTACTTCATTTCTTAAAATGATTGTATGGATGGCAGTCCATTAGTAGTAAGAAATACTGATTCTGGGGCTTTCTTGGTGGTTCAGTGGCTAAGACTCCACACTCCCAATGCAGGGGGCCCGGGTTAGATCCCTGGTGGGGGAACTAAATTCCACGTGCCACAACTAAGTGTTCATATGCTGCAAATAAAAAACCCAAGTGCCACAATGAAGACCGAATACAGCCAAATAATAAATAAATAAAAATATTAAAAACAAGACTGATTCTGAAGCCAGATGCTTGGATCAAGTCCTTCAGTAACCACTTAACCCTTCTGTGCTTCTGTTACCATTTCTGTAAAATGAACATACAGTGCCTGTTGCCTAAGGATTGAATCAATACATGTGAAGTGCTCACAATAGTGCCTGGCAGATGAAAACATTAGCTGTGATTTCTTGATTTATGTAGACAATGTACCAGGAGTATTTTAAGCAAGGCAGTAATATAGTTAGCTTTCTTCATAGAAGAATCACGCTGGTACCTGTTCGGGAGCATAAATAGGTAAGGACGACCGGTAATAAGAATCCTGTTAGGAGGTTGTTGCAATACATGGTGAGTGAGGTGTAGACGACTGGCTGTTACTAGGAGGGGAGAGGAAAAATAAATTCTTTAGATACTTCTAAGATAACAAATTCTAGAACTTGTTGACTGCTGATGGCTGATAGACACAACTCGACTCCAGGGCCCAGATGTTTATATATTTGACAAATAACTTTTGAGTTTCCACAATGGGCTTGACACTGTTCTAGTACATGTCAGTGAACAGGATTTCTGCTTAGGAAAGAAGCTGATTTTAAGAGGTGTTTCTATCTGTGGACGGGAGATTCAACAAACCAAAGAGAATTGTAAAAAGATTGAATAGTAGAGGTTCAATAAATATTCAGGGATTTTATGACACTCATCCAACCCGGCACCAGTTTAGCAACCTCTCTTAATGACGGTTATGGAGTTGGTGATTCATTCTCGGTGGGAGACGAACTCCTGTGAGGGTTATTTGATCTGACCCGCAACCGAGAGGGGGCAGGTCAGACTATTACCCCACTTCACAGCCGAGGAAAATGAGGCCAGGTACAGTTAAGCGTTTTGACCCAGGTCGCACAACTTGAACGGAGGCGGCTTCGGCCCTGCGCTGAGGGCCAGGCAGCCGCAAGGGGCGCGAGGCCCGGGCCAGTATGCGTGCCGCCGACCTTAGGAGCCGGCGGGCGGACCCGCCGGACCCTCGGGCGGCCCTCAGCAGCCACGGACTCGCGCCTCCCGGGCGGGGCGGCCGGCGGCGGTTGCGGCCCCGCGTCGCGAGGCACTTCCGGCGTGTGCCGGGGTGGCCGGATGACGTGGCTGAGTCAGAGGAAGAGGCAGGGAGGCGCGGGGGGCGGGGGAGGCTCCGGAGCGGGCGGTGACGGCGGCGGCGCGGAGGAGCCAGCGGCTGGGCCCGGGCCCCGTGCGTCTGTCCGCGCCCCGTGGATGCGAATCGGCCGCGGCGGAGGCGGCGGCGGAGGAGGAGTCGGTGGGCCGGCGCCGGTCCGGTGGGAGCGCGGAGGATGAGGCCGCTGCCGGGCGCTCCCGGCGTGGCGGCGGCCGCCGCGCTGTTGCTGCTGCTGCTGCCCCGGGCCCGGGCGGACGAGCACGAGCACACGGTGAGAAGAAGCGCTCCCTGCCGGCGCGGCCGCCTCCGCCCGTTCCCCCCGGCCCGCCGCCTCGGCAGGCCTGGCGCGGCCTGGACGGCCCGGCTGCCCGGCCGAGCCCCGCGGCCGCCTTCCGGTTGGGCCTGGCGGAGCAGGAACCCCGGGAGCGGGGAGGAGGCATTTCCGTGTGTTCCCGGGACAGGACTCCACTCTCGAGTGCCTGGGCCTCATTTCCCCAACCCGGACCTAATGGCGCCGAACCTCTGGGTCCACGGGCCCCGGGAGCCGGGAAAGAAGCGGAGTCTGAGGGTCGGGGCTTACTTGGCCGCGGCATTGAGGGCCGCAGGCAGCCAGTCTCGGGGCTGGTGTCCCCCAGGGAAGGGAGCTGCGCCCGTGCTGCTGGGGGGCTACGACACGGCGGAAGATGGATGCACCACCTATTACTCGTCATACACTAACCAGGAAATATCCACCACTTAATGGTGCTCACCGGCATTTATTTCCCCCTCCTGCCCAAACCGGAATCTAACCCTGGCGTGGGGACAACCTTGATAAACTTGAGGTGAAGAGCACTTTACACGTGTACAGGCCCTCAGCCACCCGCATCCGCCTTGGAGGCCTTGTAACTTTCTCTTCACCTCTTCTGGCCCCGAGATGAGGCTCGCGTCCCAGTGGTCTAGGGCAGCTTCTGATTGTGCGGAGTCTTAAGTTGCCCAGCCCTCTTGTCTTGCTGGGAACAGTCCGTTTTTGCATTTAGCCTAAAATTGACCGACTGTTTGTTTAATTGGCATTTTCCACATCAAAGCTTGGATATTAACGACTCCTCTTGTGACTTTCACTTAGGAATGTAATTCAGTGACTTTTTGAATGGTAGATGTGAGCAGAACAGTAAAGTCATGTAAATTAGAGGGTGAGTGTGAGTGGTTTGTGTTTTTAGACCTTAACTCATTAATGATACGACTTTGCATGAGAGGTTGTGTAGTACTAAATCTGAAAGTCTTCTGTCATTTCTGACAAGTGAGGAAATGGCCAGAAAAGTCTGTAGGTTAGCTGTGCTCTTCATTTAGTAAACACGAGTTCTAAGCTTTCAGGTGCAGCGACTTGAGTCACAGCAACTTCTTATCTGTATATTTTTTAAGTCCTGGGCTCGGTGACATTTTTGTACTGTATTTGTGACTTTTCACCTTAAGGTAGTTTTATTCGCAGGTTAAATAGTTTAAAAACTTGTCTCAAAGAGTAAGAAGTGTTCATTTCCAATGGGCATTCTTTTGGCCAATGAGTACTAATATTTTTCCAGTTTTTTGGGGCACTTTGGAAAAGTTACCATGTAAAACTCGGAATTGTCTCTTTAGTTCCACCGTACAGGCATATAAGCTTAAGAGTAGTATTTTACTTTTTTAAAGTGAAAGTCGCTCAGTCTTGTCGGACTCTCTGCGACCCCGTGGAAATTTTACGGTCCATGGAATTCTCCAGAACAGAATACTGGAGTGGGTAGCCTTAACCTTCTCTAGGGGATCTTCCTAACACAGGAATCGAACCCAAGTCTCCCGCATTGCAGGCGGATTCTTTACCAGCGGAGCCATAAAGGAAGCCCAGGAACACTGGAGTGGGTAGCCTATCCTCCATTGGATCTTCCCGCCCCAGGAATGGAACTGGGGTCTCCTGCTTTGCAGGCACATTCTTTACCAACTGAGCTATCAGGGAAACCCCTTTTTATATTGTGTTTTATATAAACCGCTGTAATAGGGAAAAGAACATTAAAATGTTACAAATTGGATGTGAATAAAAATATTAGATTAATTTACAGGTTTAAAATGTAAATGGCAATTTAACTGAAATTTTATGGTAGGAACGTTTAGTATTTTAAAGCTAGAAATTGAATATAAAATACTTGATAAAAGGTTTTTGAGAGAATATGTCATGTATGAGAAGATTGTTGGACAAAAAAATTTGACTTTTATTTCAGTCATGTTTACATTGAACTGCTCTCACTTGTTAACACCTATTTTAAAAATTTAGGTATTTAAAAATTATAGGAAAAATAGCATGAAGATATATGTAAAAAATTTAAGTGTCATTATATATTTTTTGGCTATTAGCCAAGATATTTTATTTCTTAAAAGTTTCTTGAAAATATTTTTGAAAACTAGGCATTCACCTCAAACCAATAATAATACTGAAAAGGCTATGGTCAAGTGATTTTTTTTTTTTCCACCAAGAAGGCAGAAGTAGCTAATGAAGACAGAATGATACTGAAGGGAGAGAAAAACTGTCAAGGGAAGGTTACTGAGTAAGTGTTTAATAAATACTTGTGAAATTGGATTGTTAACCAAAGAACCATCTAGAAGTTAAAGTTTGCCCTTCAGATTAACTTTCTGTGAAGACAGTTTCCAGATAGAAATAATAGCTAAGCTTTAAAAAAAAAAAAGAAAAAGAATAGCTAAGCTTTTGTAGCAATATGTGGTAGGTAGTGTCCTAAGTACTTAATATGTATTAACTTGTATTTTAAACACATATTGATAATTTTGTGAAATGAATGGGATTATGTTCTCTGCATAGATGAGAAAATGGGATGGCGAAGAAGTTACTTGCTTGAGGCTGCACAACTAGTAACAGGTAGAGGTAGCATTTGAATTTAGGCAAACTGAATTAATAGTCTGCTGCACTCTCACAGGATATGCTCTACAGCCTTTTATCCTTAAAAGACAGGACAGTAAAACACTTGGTATCAAATTGAGTAATTTTCCGTGTTGATAATACTTTTAAGTGCTTAAAAGAAATGTTTGGGTAAGCCTGGTTTCATAGGGAATTGTTACTGAGGTTGTTTCAGTGAGGTTGGGTTAGTGTTAAAGAAGGATAGAAACGGGCATGTGACCCATGCAGCCACTTGGTTTGTGCAAGACATAAAGACTGCTTAGCGGAATGCTGTGCTGTCACCATTTGAAGTTCTTAATACTTGTTTAGAAAGGAGTCTTGCATGTTTATTTTGTGTTGGGCCCCACAAATTATGTAACTGATCCCAAGAAGGAGCAACTACCTACTTAATGCAGTTCCTCAAAGCCCTTGATTTCTCTTACTTTACCTACTGGATTAGGATTCAGCTGACCATTTGAGTCATATGGTATTTTTTTATGTGCTTATTTGTCCAATGCTCTTAATATTCTCAGAAGAATAATGGGAAAGAAACATACTGCTGGCTTCTAGAATATATACACATGCAGAATATATAAAATGAGTTCCTTTCAGTTTTTAAAGTACAGAACATACTCTTAAGTAAAAATTAAAGAACACTTTCATGAAAGACAGGTTATTAATAAATGATTGAGGAGTCATAAAAAGAACACTTAAGAGTGAAAGGTGTATAGGGTATGGCTCATGCTTGTTTGGATTTCTGAAAGTTGGAGCACTTGGAAACAACTAGAGTTAGATTATCATGTCTCCTAAGATTCCAGAGGACTCGTTAGAAAGATTGCAAATTGAGAATAGAATTTTAGAACTGGCAAGACTCAAGACTCATTTTCCTAATGACCTGAAGAGGCCCAGTGGCTGGCCCAGGGCCACAGGAAGAGTCTGAGCTACATGATTTCTAGTCCTTGTTTTTTTCCACCTGTCTTGTACATATAATTTCCATAGTAATACTATGTAAAAATATCAGCATCAAAAAATCAACAATCAGTGGCACAGGAATCTTAAAAGCATTTTATCATTTACACTGAAGCCTTGACTTATTTTGGGCTCTGTTTCCTCAAGGTCACAAAATCAAAAAATTTTTTCTGGGTCTGTCATATACCAGGCTCTGTGCTTGGCACAACAAGTGGTATTTAATCAGTGCTTGTTGAGTGACTTGAGTAATTGGGGAGCCGCCAGGGGTAAGAATATGCAAGGTTGGAAGTTTGATAACCCTGTTGCTTAACACAGACCATTGTTATTTAAGATGCATGGTCTTGGGGGTGCCTGTTGTGTTTTAGGGGCCCTACTAGGTTACAGTTCCATTTCTTTGTGGCCCATTGTACCTCCTATGGGTAATGTTGGAAGGACCCACTCTGTGCTTAGGATAGCCTTTGCTCAACACCTGCCATAAGCACTGTTACACCACTGGGTTAAAAAAAAGATGTTTTGTTTGGTTAGACAAATGGAAGCCTTTAGTCTTTATCTCTTGGGAGTATGGAACTCTTAAACATGTGAAGATTTGTAAAGAGGATAAACTATTTACTACAAGTGAATTTGTGAGTGTTTTAATATAGATCTAGTTTTAGGAAGTGCCAGAATTCATTGTCCTATTTTCAGCTGTACTCTATGGTAGACTAAAAGTTTGTTTAGGAATAGAGTTATTTTGAGAGAGGGCAGTTATCTCAAGAGATTATCCAAAAATACACTTATAATTTGTTTGTATTCACATTCTGATGTATGTGTTTTAAATAATTAAAAGTCATTGAAACTGTGATTTTTGAAACATTTCAGAACTGGATTTTGCTTTCTCAGATATGTGTTTTAAAGTAAGCATATATCTTTTCCCTCATCTCATAAAAGTAATGGCATTTGGGAACTTAGTCTGAGTCTTCAGTTCTTCGCCTGTCTACATAAATTCTGATTTATTTGGATTTTACATGAGATCGTCAGTAACCTTATCTCCTGAAGTGTTCCTCCTGAGAAAAGGTAATTCACCATGTCTATCAAGGAGGGAAACTTCTGTATCTGCACTTTCCCAGCACATATGCTGTGCTATGCTAAGTCACTTCAGTCATGTGCGACCCCATAGATGGCATCTCACCAGGCTCCTCCCTCCCTGGGATTCTCCAGGCAAGAACACTGGAGTGGGTTGCCATTTCCTTTTCCAGTTCATGAAAGTGAAAGTGAAGTTGCTCAGTCGTGTCGGACTCTTCATGACCCCATGGACTGCAGCCTACCGGGCTCCTCTGTCCATGGGATTTTCCAGGCAAGAGTACTGGAGTGGGTCTGTATTTAAATGAGAGACCCAACATTGGTGACTTCTTGAGAACAAAGGTCATTACTTTTGAGATTAGAGCACCAGGAGCTTCTTAGGAAGGTTTTTTTTCCTGTTGGGCAGTTTAAAGGCTCACATGGAAAAGTTGTTCAGTGTTTAGCACTTCCTTAAGTGCTTTGTACAACTGTACTTTTCCCAAATTCCTTTATTTAGTTTTTGCTCTTCAGTTAATGAAGCTGATTAGGGATTAGCAAAAGTGTAGTCCTAGATTTATAAATGTGATGCAAATTAGAATGATCTTGGACAAATTATGTAACATCTCTTTTTAGTTTTTTCGTATCTGTAAAATGGGGAAAATCATAGGAGCTGTCTTATAAAGCTTTGAGAGATTAAATGTTTATATATATAAAGACCTTAGAACTGTGCCCAGCACATGGTATGTCCTTAAGAAGCCTCATGGAAGGAACCACCCCCATGCCCAGGGATCCTCTGATCCACTGCTATGCTTTACTTTTTCTCTCCCCTACTTCTGATTACACCCTGCAGGTAAGTTGTTAAATTCCATCTTGCTCTTTGGCAATTCAGTTTTTCCGAGGAAAGTATTTATAAAGAGCTTGCTAAGACATGGGATGTTTTGAAAGCAAATTAGACTAGCCTTTTGGCCGCACCACTGGTGTCTTAGATGGTAAAGAATCTGCCTGCAATGCCAGAGACCCGGGTTTGATCCGTGGGTCGTGAAGATCCCCTGCAGGAGGGAATGGCAACTCCAGTATTCTTGCCTGGAGAATTTAATGGACAGAGGGGCCTGGCGGGCTACAGTCCATGGCGTTGCAAAGAGTTGGACATGACTGAGCGACTCACACTTGTGACCGCCACAGGTGGAGGGGAGAGCCTTACCAGTCCTGTCTATCCACCGAGTTGGGGAGCCCAGGGACTTTTCCAGCAGCTTAGCAGAAGGAAAGGTTTTTCTCCTTAAAACGTTTCTTCCTTTTGGTATTTTCTTATTTCAAGATCTTTTAAGACACAGTTTTCTCTCTTGAAAAAGAACTCTCCCCTTGACCTTGTCTTGGAAATACTTATTCTCAGGGATAATCAAAAACTATAATGAAAAGTAAACATTTTAAGTTCTTGAAATCTGTGATCTGTATAAGGAGCAATGTAAAAGAAACATTTTTAACCTTAATATTCACCCTAATCTGTGTGTGTGTATGCGTGTTTATGTCTATATAACATATATATATATATATATGTATGTATTTTCCCGCCAATCCCTGCTTCAGTCCTCTTCCCAGAAGGAATCCTAGGCTACAGAATTGTACACATTTTGTTATAGTACAATTTGCATCATGTCATCAGAACTCTACTACCCCATTAAAGGTTTCATGAATGTTTAAAATGAGTGACTTCAGAATGTGTAGTTAACACACACTATGACACTATGACCTTTAAATTATTTTAGTCTTATGTTTCAATCTGTATGAAATAAATGAATGCTCTATTTTAACAAGTGTTAGTGTTCAAGTTTTTGTCTATTTTTAGAGGAATATGAGTATTAGGATTTATAGAGAAGGTGTTCTGTTTATTTTTACAAGTTGTTAACGTTTATAAAATTTCTGCAGACTCTCAGCAGAATTAATGACAAGAATCGTTCCTCTCTTTCAGGGTTATAATCCTGAATGGGTACATGTGATTACCTCTCCTTACTTCTTTCAAAGGATACCATTGCATTCAGTGCACATACTTAAAACTTCTAAGTTGCTAACAACCTTTCATTTCAGCCTTTCTTCAGTGTTTTTTCATCATATTTATTAAATATTTTTTGTGTACATGGTACTGTGCCAAAAGGTTTCTACTCTGTGAACAGGTCTCAATTCTATTATAATACCAGCTCTGTTCAGTGAATACTGATTGGTTTAGAGAACTCTTCTGAGACTTGTTATGCTGTATCTATATCTGTGCAGAAAGGAATACCTTGATTGACTAGTGCAGTGAGACCTTGAACGTTGGACAGAAGGGTGATGTCATATGGATATTTTTCAAGCCCCTAAAGTAACAAGAATAGTTATGAATGGGGATCTATGGGTACATTAAGACTTTTGATTGGTTTCTTCATACATAAAGATTATGTACAGTTTTTCTGGATTCACTTGAAACAGCTTGTGATTTTCCATATTATTATTCATCCCAATCCTTCTGTACCAAAGCAAAAATAATCATTCTTTTACTGTTGTTACAATACTCTTTTCACCTTAATTGTAACACTATTTCTTCACTGTAAATCATTTACTTTTTTGGCTCCACTTTGGACTGTGATTTTGCTTTATACACTTAGGACAAGATTTACCTTTATAGCCTTAACACCTAGTACTGTGCTTAGTACATGTGTTATGTATTCAAAAAGTCAGGTAGTTTTTTATTTCCTTGATGAGGTACCCGAATGATGTCTTAGGACAGTGAGACATTATGTTTGAAGGTGATTAGATCTAAGTCCTAGTTTGATGGTGGTACGAATCAAAAGAGGCAGATGCTTTATGTAAGAATAGACAAGTCAATGGTTTTTGGAATGCAGAGGGACTTGGGGTTGAGTCTCCATGTCTGAGAGGATAATACCATTAGAAAAAGTTTTGAGGGGTTGCATTTGGGTGGGATGAGTTTATTTGGGAGATCTTGGATTTTGATGGAAAATGTTTATTCATTTTAGATGGAGGAAAAGTGAAGTGAAAGTCGCTCAGTTGTGTCCAACTTTGCAACCCCATGGACTGTATAGTCCATGGGATTCTCCAGGCCAAAATACTGGAGTGGGTAGCCTTTCCCTTCTCCAGGGAATCTTCCCAACCCAGGGATCGAACCCAGGTCTTCTGCATTGTGGGCGATTCTTTATCAGCTGAGCCACAAGGGAAGCCTGAGAATATTGGAGAGGGTAGCCTATCCCTTCTCCAGGGGATCTTCCTGACCCGGGAATCGAACCAGGGTCTCCTGCATTGCAGACGGATTCTTTACCAACTGAGCTATGAAGGAAGCCATTAGATGGAGGACTGGGAGTAATGTTTGGTATTTGGGCTGGTTGGTCAGGTTTCTCTTTTATATGCTCCATAGCACCCTGCCTGATTCTAATTGCTCATTCAGTGTCCATCTTTTTGTTTAGGCTCTAAGCTCTAGTAGGGCAGGAAATGTGTCTTGTTCAAAGCTGTCTCAGTTATGAACACAATTATTGGCACATAGTAGGTACTCAGTAAATAATTGGTGATATAAGTTCTTCACTGTTCGTTGACAAGCTGCATCTTATGTTGTCTTTCATTTATATTGCTAATTAGGATTATTAGTTTTAAAATCACTTGGTAACTACTCTTCATAGAATCATTGGAATTTTAAACTTGGGGAGATCTTAGAAATCTTTATTAGTTTCCCCAGTCAGACCCTGGAAATGTGAAGTCACTTACCCAAAGTCATTGGACCACAGCCCAAGTTTAGCTACATAAAGTATTCACTGATGGGTAAAGCCATAATTGTTAATTCAAAAAAATTTGCATGCGGTAGCTGTGTTTCAGGCTGATAAAGGGAAAGACAGAATGATGGCTTGGATGAGGTGTGGAGGTTTCACAGTATGGCTTTCTCTTCCTCTTCTTTGGTCATTTCCTCCCTTTGACCAATGATTGTGGGGGGGGAAAAAGGTGAAATTTTATTTGTGCTTGCTGACAACATTAGATTTTTGGAGTTTCCAGTGATTAACATAGGTTCCGGATAAACTGCTGATTTTGTTTCCTCCTCCTTTGTCCACATTAGCATGGTGAATCATGTTAGTTCTAGGTTTATCGTTATTTGATAGTGTAAATTTTAAGTCTAAACATATTCTTACAGGTTATTGGGGTTTATTTAAACAGTATCTTCTATAAAACAAAGTCTGGAAAACATGAATCTGCCTGAGACCATAATCAGAATATATCATTTTAAAATTCACCAAATTTCATTTTTAATGTGTAGAAACTGATCATCATTTTGAAACAAGCTTCCAGCATTTTATTTTAAACCTTCCAAAACTGAGATAGTACATTTTTGTTTAGAATAAATAGCAAAATATTCCCTTAATTTGAATTAGATTTTTTTTTTTAAACATATTCTTAACTTGCTTTTTTTGGTTTGTTTGTTTCAGTATCAGGATAAAGAGGAAGTTGTCTTATGGATGAATACTGTTGGGCCCTACCATAATCGCCAAGAGACATATAAGTACTTTTCACTTCCATTCTGTGTGGGGTCAAAAAAAAGTATTAGTCATTACCACGAAACTCTGGGAGAAGCACTTCAAGGAGTTGAATTGGAATTTAGTGGTCTGGATATTAAATTCAAAGGTATGTAAACCTTAATAGTCCTCATGATAAAACAGGGTTTCTCAACTTTGGCACTGTTGACGTTGGGTCCAGATGATTCTTTGTGGGGGTGTGGGGGTGGGTTGTCTTGAGCATGGTGGGATGCTGAGCAGAGTTCCTGGCCTCTACCCACCAGATGACAGTAGCACTTCCCAGTTGTGACAATCAAAAACATTTTTAAACTTTGGTAATCACCCTTGTTTGAGATCCACTGCTCCAGACTCTAACCCTAAAAGTCTCATCTAACCCTAAAAGATGTTTTTATCTTTAAGTTATGTGTGTTATATTTAGAAAAGTATACTAGTAACTAACAAAGATTTGTTTTGAATATTTATAAAATATGCATGGATCTTATTAATAAAATTACACTTCCTTAGCATATTTATTTCTGAAAGGTGTTTTCTAGTAAATTCTTTAGTGATTGGACATAATGTGTTTGGGGAAAGCTTTCATAGATTGCTAATGGAGTCATTTCCAGAGGTACAGAGATGTAATGGGCTGTATGGATACTTAAAAATTATGTGTAAAGTCTCAAATTCAAATTTGTATGATTGGCTCAGTGTATTTATCAGTGTTGTATTGCTTTATCCTCTCAATACCTGTTTAGTGTGGTTTAATATTTTAAGTCAAGGACTTGTTAAAATTAGGGGGGGAAATCCCCTGTAGCTATTTATTATTTGTTTTATCAGTGCCCAAGAGTGTGTTTATACTTTTTATTTTTCTCTGTGAAGTTTGTCTCAGCAGGTATTTCCTGCATGGACATTTTTACCTGGTGGGCAGATACCTGAGTAATTGAATTTTTGCAGGATCTTTGATTAGGTATCTTGATGTCTGAATAGAGCATGAATCTTGTAATCAGAAGCTTTGAATTTTAATCTTGTTTCTTTTACTCTATTGATTTTAGTAAAGTTGTTTACTCCAGTTTTAACTTTATTGTCTACATGTATGAAATGATTAGTAATGGCCCTCTGATATTTTTAGCCTTTTGGGAAGAGAGTGTGAAAAGAGGTATTTTAAAGATAATATTTTGAATGTAATGTTTAATTTTGATTTGTTAAATTCTGTTGTTTTTAGGATGTTTTTCCTTATTGTTGAAAATAGGTATAAGCATTTACATTTTTTTTCCATACTTTCCTTGGGATTTAATTATAAAATTAAGTTATAAATTTAAACCACAATGGCATGGCTTGTAACTTTATGAATTACTATAAACATGCCCTGAGGCTTGTTTTAATTTAATGAGGTAATTTATTTAATCAGAAATAAGGAGGAAACTTAGAATATATGGTCTTCAAGAGCCTCAGTACTACATTTATTCACATATTCTCTCCCCTCCCATATTTGATGGACTTCCCTGGTGGCTTGATACTCATGTCTAATTTATTAAAAAGGATCCAGAGAAAGAATAGGCAAAAACCCTGAGTCCTTCGTTGCTACTATGAACAGATTTCATCCCTTTTTGAAATCTTCACTTGTACTTACTAAAGAAGAGTTACTCTTTCAGCTGTCTTAATGATTCTTATTTTATTAGTTTCTTGAGGCTGAAATGGAAAGATTACTTAGATAGAGGGGGATGGTTTTCATGGGCTGTAGAAGTGGAATTTATTTTCCTTTCAGACTAAACACTTTTAGATGAAAAGAATCAGAACTGGCTGATGTCACTCCCTAAGAGCCGACAGTTCCTTGGAGTTCTGTCAACCCTGCACTATAGCATGGATATGCTGCTAAAGGAGCTGCCACGTTACGTGGTCCAGATGCAATAGAAAATGCTAATTAGACTTCTCTTTCAGTTGTAGATCCTTGGTCTCCCTGTTCAGAGATAAAGTTGATCACGCTTTGAAAAGTGTTTTGTGGGGTTTCTTGGTTGTTCTTGTATCGTAGAATTTTAAAGGTGGAATGGACCTTGCAGATGGTGACATCTGATTTCCTCTTAGGGAGGCCCAGAGATGAAACGATTTACCTAAGGCATACTGCAGCATGCTAATACTTGTCGAAACTTGAGCCCTCTGTCCCTGTGTGAATTGTAGAAGTATTTATATTGTTAATCTTTCATCCCTTAAGTATTTGATTTTTAAAGGTTCTTCTGAAGGCATACTCAAGTAAGACAATACAATTTTGGAAATACTGTGACACTAGGAAAAACTATCTATATACAAATACAGATACACACTTAGGCGTGCATTCACACAAATGTAAGTTGTTTTTTTTTTTTTTACCTAGTAGATTCTGTCAGGCTAAATGGATCGGTGGTGTTTCGTAAAATGAAGGTCACTAAATAGATGCTTTTAGGAAACTAATGGTGGCGCAGTGGTAAAGACCCGCCTGCTAGTGTAGGCAGACAGGAGAGACTCTGGCTTGGTCCCTGCGTCAGGAAGATGCCCTGGAGTAGGAAATGGCAACTCTCTCCGTCTTCTTGCCTGGAGAATCCCATGGACGGAGGAGCCTGGAGGGCTACAGTCTGTGGGGTTGCCAAGAGTCAGACATGACTAAGCATTCTTAGAGGAGAAGATGGTAGTTTTGAGTCTAATGTAGGATACTCCTCTTTCAAGATTTTATGTACAACTTAGTTTTTTCCTTCCTTAATAGTTTTTATACTACCACTTAACAAAATGCTACATTGAGAACATTTAGAGAAAGTTAGAAAGAAAAGGGCATACTCAAATTGGGTATCTTTGAGACTTGAAATCATTACCCTTTAATTTTCAAGGGTACCTCTCTCTTGGAGTCTTGCTTTTATGGAGTGGAAAGAACATGTGCTTTAGAGTCAGAGACTTGATGCATCTCAGCGCTGCCTCTGCCTGTCTGTATGGTTCTGGACAAATTATTCAGCCTCTTTAACCTTACTTCCTCATCTTTGAAATGAGGGAAATATTCACTTGATAGAATCATCAGATTTAAATGAGATGATGCATATACATCATTTATCAAAGTTCCTGAAAGTTTACATTCAGGAAAAGGTCATTGTTATGAATACTAATAGCACATAGTATGTGTCTGTACTTCAAACTTGATTTTGTATTAGCAATTACAAAATGCTAATTGACTAAATTATAAAATTCAATTATAAAACAATAATTGAGTTTATTGACTATAGTATAGGATTTGACTTATCCTCAAGCTGCTGGGTGGTTTAGTTAATTCCACAGGGGCTAGGACAATTGAATTCTTGTTCACTGTTGCATCCTTAGCTATTAAGTTATAGTGAGCTCTAATTGTCTGGCACCTGGTTTGTGCGTACTTGTTCTTTATGATAACTGGTTCATTAGTTATTTTTCTTTGTTTAAGTTTAAAGTTTTTATTTTGTATTGGGGTATAACGAATTAACAATGTTGGGGTAGTTTCAGGTGAACAGCAAAGGGACTCAGCCATACAGACACATGTATCTCTTCTCTCCCAAACACCCCTCCCATCCAGGCTGGCACGTAACACTGAGCAAGACTTCCATGTGCCATACAGTGGGTCTTTATTAGTCATCCATTTTAAATAGAGCAGTGTGTACATGACCTTCCCGAAGTCCTTAGCTGTCTCTTCCCCCGGGCAACTATAAGTTTGTTTCCTAAGTCTGTGAGTCTCTTTCTGTTTAGTAGGTGAAGTTCATTTGTGTCGTTTCTTTTTAGATCCCACATGAGGGATGTCACTTGATATTCCTTTGTCTGGCTTACTTCACTCAGTAAGATGTAAGATGGATTCTCTAGGTCCATCCATGTTGCTGCAAATGGCATTATTTCATTCTTTTTAAAGGCTGAGTGATATTCCATTGTAGATATGTCCTACATCTTCTTTTTCTGTTCCCTGCTCAGTGGACATTTAGGTTGCTTCCATGTCTTGGCTATTGTAAACAGTGCTGCGATGAACATTGGGGTGCATGTATCCTTTTGGATCATGCTTTTCTACGGTTATATGCCCAGGAGTGGGATTGCAGGGTCATGTGGTAGCTCTATTTTTAGTTTTTTAAGGAACCTTCATACTACTCTCCATAGTGGCTCTACTAACTTACATCCCCACCAACAGTGCAGGAGAATTCCCTTCTCTCCACATCCTCTCCAGCATTTGTTGTTTGTGGATTTTTTTGGTGATAGCCTTTCTGACTGGTGTGAGCTGGTATCTCACTGTAGTTTTGATTTGCATTTCTCTAATAACTAGCAGTGCAGAACTAGAATAGTAATTCTTAAGCAGGGGAGGTGACCAACCACTCCATTCCCTCTCTTACAAGAATTCGTGTGGTATAATGAACAATTAATATAAATATTAATTGTTGAAAAGTTGATGGCTTCTAGAGGGTTCCTCGGAGAAGGCAATGGCACCCCACTCCAGTACTCTTGCCTGGAAAATCCCATGGACGGAGGAGCCTGGTAGGCTGCAGTCCATGGGGTCACTAATAGTTGGACACGACTGAGCAACTTCACTTTCACTTTTCACTTTCATGCATTGGAGAAGGAAATGGCAACCCACTCCAGTGCTCTTGCCTAGAGAATCTCAGGGACAGGGGAGCCTGGTGGGCTGCCATCTATGGGGTCACACAGAGTCGGACATGACTGAAGTGACTTAGCATAGCATAGCATAGAGGGTTCCTTCCTCCTGTTTATTTTATTGATCTTCCCTTGAATTTTCTCTTCCTTGAATATTCCAAGTTAACAGAGGGGTTAACTTATTTTACTGGTATTTCTTCTACTTCTGTAGAGTGAAATGGTGAGTACTGCAGATATGGAGATATACCAGGGACTGTTTAAGACTCTTTTGTATTTCTAATTCAGTGATTCTCAATCTTGTCTATTTTCATCCTTGAAATAAACTTATAGAGGTGTATTATACCTATTTTTCAGACTAGGAAGTTGGGGCCCAGAGATGAAGTAAACTTGTCTAAGGATTCACAGATGAAAAGTGGGAAAGTGAGAATGTGAACTAAGCAGCCCAGCGTTAGAGTTTGAGCTTTAACCAATTTGAGTTTTAACGACTCTGCAGTATTTCCCTTCAGATATCTGACCGGGGTGGTAAAGCCTGATTGCCAAAGGGTGGGGAAAGGGCTTGGGAAGGTGCAAGTCCTTTCTTTCAGCCTGAATGAAGATTTTTGTTTTTGGTAACCCCACCCCGTCTCCAGTCCCTGGATTCCTGCTCATAATGTTCCTGCTCTTCTGAGGCTGGAGCCTCTCTGCTGAAGTTCTCTAGGGCAAGTGCCTTTGGTCAGCGGCAGGGGCAAGTTGAGGGTATTCATCTGGTTGTGTGGTGGGTGGGGGAGGGGACCTGGGCTTCCAAGTCCTCCATACACGTAGTCTCATACAGTGTGTTCAGCCCTGTGTCTGTCTGTCCTCCACCTTTCCACGTGTGTGGTGCCTCCAGGTCCTGAGAGAGCCTCCTGTGTCCTGTGACGACGGTCCTAGCGTCCCTTCTGTTACAGCTTCCTCTGGCTTATTAGTCGTTGCCATCTTCCATTTGTTCTCCGTTTCCTCAACATTTATTGAAATCTTTTCTCACTGTCTTCCTTTCTGTCCTTGTGCGCCTACATTTTTTTTCTTCCTCTATTGACATTTTAATGGAGTTTCGGAAGGTAAAAGACACTTGTGGTCAGGCTGCCTTGTTTAGTTGGAAGTCTGGGAACTCGGTGCAGTGTTCTGTCCTGTTGGTTTCAACTGAAGTGTTGTAGCTCAACCAGGCAGTTTGAATCTTACATTGAATCTGGACTAGATATTTTGAATTCATGGTGTTAGCAATTTTTTAAACTTTACACTGAAAATTTAACTGAAAATTTGATAAGCACAGTCTTTCTATAAGTTCTTATTCAAACCATTGCTAACATTGTTTTCTTCAGATTGACATCTGTCTCTCTTGTTTTCAAAACAATGTGTGTGTGTATATATATATTTCTTTTTATTTTAACAGTGAGATAGGATCAATGTACAAAATTTAGAAACTACAGAGAAGTGTAAAGAGTATAAAAATCACCTGGATATAAATACTAGTAATAGTTTCCTCTTTTTTTTCTGAGCATCTTTACAATCATTTGCATTATTTAAGATTTTGAATATTGGGTTCATGTTATTAGTATGATTTTAAAAATGTATTTAATGAGCACTTACATTATGTTTGTTATGTGCCAGATACTGTTCTGAGCACTTGCTCATTTAATGTTATGTATTAATTAGTTTTTAATCTTTTTTTCTTAACATCTTATGAGCTTGTCCTCAGATTGTTAATTACTGTTTAAATGTGTTTGTTTAGTTTTCTGTGAGTGGATATTATAATTTCCCCCGTTTCCCAGTGGCAGTTTACTCATTATTTTCTTTCCTTCCTTCCCCCCTCCCCTTTTTTTTCTGTTAGAAATAATGATGCATTTGTCTATACTAGCACATAGGTACTTTATTTCATCTTTGACTCTTTCATTAGGTTAAATTCTTAGAAGTTGAATTACTGAATCCAAAGGTATACATGGCAGTTGTTTTTACATGTTGCCAGATAGCCACCTGGAAAAAAATTATACAGTTTATCCTGCCAGTCAGTTGGGTCAGTTAGTATTGTTTATGGTTATTAATTAACAGTGAAAATGCCAGTTTTTCAGTCCTTTTTTAAAAGGTTCATTCAGCAGTTTTTGAGTGCTTACTGTATTCCAGAGCCCTGCGGTAGGCTCTGGGTATACAAAGTTGAGTAACAAGCTCTGGCTTCAGGGGTCTGTAGACCCTCTGGAATTGTACTCTTAATTTTGAGTGAATATGCATTTTCAGGGGATAAGGGAGATATCACTTTCATTGGATTTTCAGAGAGGTACGTATAGTCACTATCTGTGACTATATGGGCACTTGTTGTCCTTAAAACAGCTCTGGGACAGAGATAGCATAGATGTTATCTCTTTTACACCTGAGAGACCTGAGGATCACAGAGGTTAAGTGAATTGCTTTTATTCACAAAGATAGTAAGTAATGATACCCAGACTAAAATCCAAGTTCTGCCCATTTCTCTATCATTTGTCTAAAGTGACTTCATGAGAAACTTTGCTGAGTGCTGCTGAATTTCAGATAGAATATTTTTGATTTTCCAATTCAGTAATGCTATCAAAAGAAAAAGTAAACAAAGGAAGGCGTGATATGTTCTTAGAGAACTCATGAATAATTATCACATTCTTTTTTCAGTGCTTTCACTGTCTATTCAGTTATTAGTCTGGAGTGTTGTTGAGAATTGATTTACTGAAAATTGATTGAGAATGACAGATTTACTGGCATGTAGTTTCCAGAATCTACCCTTGCTTTCTGTTTGGAAGATCAGTGTTACATTTGCTACTTTATATAACTTTGGTTTTCTTCTTTTTCCCCCATAAAAAAATTCGCACTGGTAAGATCCTGAATCCTCCTCAGGATTCACAGGCGTGTCTCTCATGTGAAAAGAGCGTGTTGTTGTTGTTGTTGTTTAGTCGCTAAGTTGTGTGCGGATCTTCTGCGACCCCATGAACTGTAGGCCACCAGGCTCTCTGTCCATGGAATTTCTCAGGCAGGAATACTGGAGCAGGTGAGAAAGGTATATCCTATTGTAATTTTAAATTTGTGATTTGTGGTGATGGATTTTTCAGGTTGTGTTCCAGTCATGTAGAGTGCTGAGTGGCGATTTGGTATATTCAGAGACATTACGTTCCTTGTCTTCGAAGTGGCTTCCTCCAGAGGGAAGTGCTTGTTTCAGTTGAGCGACCAAGCTCTTCAGTTATTGGTGATGTTTGTATTTGCTTACATGCCTGCAAGAGGAATTTCATTCAAATATGACGAACCTAGGTCCTTATTACAGCCTTCCATAATGATGTTGTCTCTTTTACCTCAGTATTTGTTTTCTAGACTTTATATCACTGAAAGATACTCTTCAAGACTTCTGTATCAATCCTTCTGAGATACTCAGCTGAAAAATTTCATTTGTTTATATTGGTATTTTTTCCTTACACCCACACACTTCCACACCCCCTCCCCCGCCCCCATTCACAGGCAGATGCATGTCTGTGTGCATACTTAGTAATTTCCTTTGTCAAATAAATGGAAAATCATGCTCTTAAAATTTGTTAAAATGTTTTGTTTATTTGTTCAGTGCTTGCTCGGTGCAGGATACTGAAACAGGCAGAGCTGGGGCTGAAAAAGGTTATGATCAGTTATAGACATTGCTCTCAAGACCTGGTGGTCTTTTTGAGAAGCTGAGTACTGGTGTGAGGTTCTAGGTGGTGCAGGCCTAGGTGCTGTAGGAGGTATGGAAAGAAAGCCGTGGGGCTTCAGCGAAGGGGCAGGCTGCGTGGTTTCAGCCTGTGAAAGGGCTGGGGAATCAGAGATCACTCTGCGGGGGACAGAGTTGAGGAGTGGGAAAGATTTTAGGATAGACACGTGAGGTGGGGTTTACTGTACAAACCAAAGTCCAGAGGCCCCGGCAGCACAAGGTGTGTGGGAACTGCAGGTGGTTGACTTTGGCTAGAGTATAGGGAGAGAGGATGGTAGATGGTTGGAAAAGAGAGGGTTAAGCTAAAGTTCAGACTGTGAGGAATCTTTTCAAAGCTTTGTATGGGTAAATGTCATATTGTATACCTCATAACTTCATCAGAGAAACTACTACATTGTTAATGACAGTTATCAGTGAATGTCTGATTTAACACACGGAATTTGATGGCCTTGCAGAGGTAGCTGTGAGTTCTCCCACGGCCACTGGGGCCATTTGTTGCTGCTCAACCTGGACCTTCCTGTGGTTCTTGCTCTCCCCTCTGTAGCTCCAGTTGCCTGCTGCCCTTGGTGCATTAACACAATCTGTGGAAATCCCATTTGGAGCCCTCTTGCTGGTAGTTCTCTTAGCTCCTTTTGTAGTAATCTCTTTCTTAATTCTTCCTTCCTTCTCCTGTGTTCAGTCTCAGTTTTTGCCGTTATGAAAACCCTAAATTTCTTGCTGCCTTGAAAGGGCCTGGGCAGAAAGAAAACATGTATAGGAGCCATTGTTGTTGGATTGTCGTTCAGTCGCCCAGTCATGTCTGACTCTTTACGATCGCATGAACTGGAGCACGCCAGGCCTCCCTATCCCCCACCATCTCCCAAAGTTTGCCCAAGTTCATGTCTGTTGCTTCAGTGATGCCATCCAGCTGTCTCATCCTCTGACACCCTCTTCCCCTTCTGCCCTCAATCTTTTCCGGCATCAGGGACTTTTCCAGTGAGTCAGTTGGTCGCATCAGGTGCCCAAAATACTGGAGTTTCAGCATCAGTCCTTCCAATGAGTATTCAGGGTTGATTTCCCTTAAGATTGACTGGTTTGATCTCCTTGCTGTCCAGGGGACTCTCAGGAGTCTTCTCCAGCACCACTGTTCAAAGGCATCAGTTCTTCGGTGCTCCACCTTCTTTATGGTCCAGCTCTCATAACCCTACATGACCACTGGGAAGACCATAGCCTTGACTATACAGACCTTTGCTGGCAGAGTAATGTCTTAGCTTTTCAACACACTGTCTAAGTTTGTCATAGCTTTCCTGCCAAGAAGCAAATGTCCTCTGATTTCATGGCTGCCGTCACCATCCGCAGTGACTTTAGAGCCTAAGAAGAGGAAATCTGTCACTGCTTCCACCTTTTCCCCTTCTATTTGCCATGAAATAATGGGGCCGGATGCCATGATCTTAGTTTTTTCAGTATTCAGTTTTAAGCCAGTTCTTTCACTCTTCTTCTTCACGCTCATCAAGAGGCTCTTTAGTTCCTCTTCGCTTTCTGCCATTAGAGTGGTATCATCCACATATCTGAAGTTATTGAGGGTTGTTCTCTCACCCCTCTTGATTCCAGCCTGTAACTCATTCAGCCCGGCATTTCTCATGATGTGTTCAGCATATAGATTAAACAAACAGGGAGATAGCAGACAGCTCTGTCTACTCCTTTCTCAATCCTGAACCAGTCAGTTGTTCCATACTGGGGTCTAACTGTTGCTTCTTGACCCACATACAGGTTTCTCAGGAAACAGGTAGGAAGATCTAGTATTCCCATCTCTTTAAGAGCTTTCCACAGTTTATTATGATCCACACAGTCAAAGGCTTCGGCATAGTCAATGAAACAGAGGTAGACGCTTTTCTGGAATTACCTTGGCAGTTTGATCTCTGGTTCCTCTTCCTTTTCTAAACCCAGCTTGGACATCTGGAAGTTCTTGGTTTGCATAATGCTTTAGCCTAGCATACAAGATTTTAAGCATGACCTTACTAGCATGAAGGGCTTCCCTGGTGGCTCAGACAGTAAAGAATCTGCCAGTGATGTGGAAGACCCGGGTTCAGTCCCTGGGTTGGGAAGATGCCCTGGAGAAGGGAATGGCAACCCACTCTGGTGTTCTTGGCTGGAGAATTCCATTGACAGAGGAGTCTGGTGGGCCAGGGTCCATGGGGTCCCAAAGAATTGGACACGACTGAGCATCTCCCTTTACTGGCCTGGAGATGAATACAGTTGTCTGATGGTTAGCACATTCTTTAGTAATCCCCTTCTTGGGAATTGGGATGAGGAATGACCTTTTCCAGTCCCATGGCCACTGCTGGGTCTTCCAGATTTGCTGACATATTGAATGCAACACCTTGATGGCATCATCCTTTAGGGTTTTGAATAGTTCTACTGGAATTTGTCACATCCACTAGTTTTATTAACTAATTATTATTCATATTTATTATTCTTATCTAAGGTTTATTCCTAAGGCCCACTTGACTTCGCTCTCCAGAATTTCTGGCTCTGGATGACTGACCACACAATTGTAGTAATCCAGTTCATTTGGATCCTTTTTGTACAGTTCTGTGCATTATTTCCATCTTTTCTTGATCTCTTCAGCGTCTACTAGGTCTCTACCGTTTCTGCCATTTATTGTACCCTTCTTTGGACAAAATGTTGCCTTGATGTCTCCAATTTTCTGAAGAGATCTCTAGTCTTTCCCCTTCTGTTGTTTTCTTCTAGTTTTATACACTGTTCATTGAAGAAGGCCTTCTTGTGTCTCCATGCAGTTCTTTGGAAATCTGCGTTTAGTTGGATATACCTTTCTCTTTCTTCCTTGCTTTTCATTTCTCTTCTGTTTTTTAGCTATTTGTAAGGCCTCCTCATATAACCACTTTGCCTTCTTGCTCTTCTTTTTCTTTGGAATGGTTTTGTTCATTGCTTCCTGTACAATATTGTGGACCTTCTTCCATAGTTTTTCAGGCACACTATTTACAAGTTCTAATCCCTTAAATCTATTTGTTACCTCTATTGCGTGTTCACAGGGAATTTAAGTCGTACTTGGCTGGCCTAGTGGTTTTCCCTGCTTTCTTTAGTTTAAGCTTGAATTTTGCTATGAGAAGCTGATGATCTGAGCCACAGTCAGCTCCAGGTCTTGTTTTTGCTGACTGTATACAGCTTCTTTATCTTTGGCTACAAAGAATGTAATCAGTTTGATTTTGGTATTGACCATTTGTTGATGTCCATATGTAAGGTTGTCTCTTGTGTTGATTTGCTATGACCAGTGCATTCTCTTGGCAGAATTGAGTTAGCCTTTGCACTGCTTCATTTTGTTCTCCAAGCCAAACTTGCCTGTTTTTGGATACAAAGCAATTTTCTTCTCCCACTTTGAGAGTGAGAGTATTACCCTGTCCTTGTTTCATGGGACTTCAGTGTTTCTTGCTATCTTTGGTTTTATAGTTTTGGGGTATCCACTCTGGGCTGAGCAGTAATGAGGGGAAGATGTTCTCTCTTTTGAGGGCTGGGGAGACATGGTGGTGATATCTGGAGTTACACCTCAGATTGTTACGTCTGGTCTAAATAACATAGATGGCTGTTATTATGGTTTGGCTGCACTTTATGTTTAAGTTGTTTTAATCAGCATTGAAAAATTTGAGAAATTTAACATTGTTTCTTGGAGGAAGTTGTTTTTCATGTTCTAAGTAACCAGTATTATAGTACAGGAGAACTTAAAAACAAACATCTATGCTTTCTTTTTTGTTGTTGTTAAGGTTTATTTCTCTCTTTTTTCCCCTCATTGCCTAAGTAACATAAAAAAAACTGTTCAGTCCTTTGGTTGGTCATATAGAGTGTTTTTCAGATTTTGTTTTGTTTTGTGTAGAAACTGATGATCCTAAGCACATTTTTGAAAGGTTTATAAGTTAGAGAGCATCTGAACAGTATTTTCAGATAGGAGTATTTTTAAAAGCAGTCAAGAATGGAGATGACTCATCTTGAGGGAACTTTCCAGTAATTTATATACAGTGACACCTGCTGGATAGAGGTTTGCCTTTTAATCTTCCGAATTATGAAAAGTCACTGGCGTTTCTCATAGAATCTGTGGCCTCCAGTGACTTGCACTTCCAAGAATGTTCAGATGAACACTTATTTCAGAGATCGTATAGCTAGAAATTGTTGGCTTTACTTAGGATTATATTCTTGAGTATTTTTTATAAAATGAAGCTTTCCTATGTGTTTTAAGCTTTTCATATCTGTTTTAAATCAGTTTATTCATTTGAAAGTTTTTCTGTAAATGTTATATATAATTTTCTTTCTATAAGAGACGCATTCTTCACTAAGAAGATATCTTTGAAAATAAAGATGATTAAAATTCTTCTATTGTGAAAATCTTAAACATACACAGAAGAGGAAAGAATTGGATACTGAATTCCCATATATATGTATATCACCCAGGTTCATCTGTTACGAGTAGAAATTTCAACTTCAATAAATGTTGTTTTTGTGTGTGCTAATTTTCCTGTAACTCTTCTGCAAGTGAGAGTACTGATTTGCAGTTTTTATTTTATGTAGATGATGTGATGCCAGGCACTTACTGTGAAATTGACTTAGATAAAGAAAAGAGAGATGCATTTGTGTATGCTATCAAAAATCATTACTGGTACCAGATGTACATAGATGACTTACCAATATGGGGTAAGTACTGTATGTTACATTTAAAGTTTGGGGGATATTTGCATAATAAGCAAGATTTCTGTAATGACTATTCAGGTGATTGTACACCACATCAATAGATGTGTTTTCACTCTTTTCCACAGAATTATTTCAATACCAATTTTATATGGTCTCCTGTTGCTTGAAAGATTTTTGACATTGTGTCAAACTTTACATGAAAATTCCTGAAAATGTAACTTTTATAATTTTTCAGATTCAAGAAATTAAAAGGTGCTTTGAACAGTCTGAAATATTCCTCTTGCCCCCATTTTTTTCAAATCTTACTTTGATTTATCAAATACAATCAAGGGGACTGAATAGATTTTAAAATTATATTCTGGCTTTATCTTATGCAGAACTATGGTGGTATGATTTTTAGGTTCAAGAGTCTCCTGAATGACTTGTTTTGCTAGTTCTGTGTTATTTTCCAAAAGTCTATTATGTTAAATTTTTTTAAACTTTTTTATGCTTTATTTTTTTACATTGTATATCCTTGTTCATCGCTGTTGATAGAGAGGAGCAATAGAATAGTAATACCAGTTTATGCATAATCCAAACATTGTTTATGCTGGACTTGATTAAATTACTTAATATGCAAAAAGTACAGCCATCTATCACAGCCAGCATGTTTGATCACATTTTTCTCTTAGTGGCGTTTGTTGTTGTTTGTTTTTTGATCTTTGTTGTTTGTTTTTGATTTGTTTTTATATATAATTAGTACATATAGTTAATATTCTAATTCTTAAAACTATTAGCAGACTGCTGTATTCATGAGAAGCAAATTGAAAGACTGAACATATCAACTCAAGAGTTTAATATGGTACTAAGATGGAATTAAGGATCTTCCCTGTAGCTCAGACGGTAAAGAATCTGCCTGCAATGCAGGAGACCCAGGTTTGATCCTTGGGTTGGGAAGATCCTCTGGAGAAGGGAATGGCAATCCACTCCAGTATCCTTGCCTGGAGAATCCCATGGAGAGAGGAGCCTGGCGGGCCACAGTCCATGGGGTCGCAAAGAGTTGGACGTGACTGAGTGACTAACACTATGGCTAAGATGGAATTTATAAGAAAGTTACTCTCAAGATATAATTGCATGCAGCATCATTACTGTGTTGCATGTTAATTAGGTATAAATAGGAAGCATTTCATGTAAATGACTGTAATTAGTATAACAGACATTTCTCTGATCAACTCTGAGGGTAGCAGGAAGATCTGCTGAATATTCGCTGAAGATTTCTGAGCCTGTAGTTTAGGAGAATCCTTTAATCTGGGTTTCCTCTTTTTGGTGAGAGAGCAAGTCCCTCTCCTGCTCTTTTGCATTGCTTATGGGTTTCCTGCCTGTAACCTTAGGCTTTTCCACTCATTTCTTGGGCCGCCATAGCAACATGGCAGCTGTGTTTTCCTGTCTTAACATAAATCTTTTTTAGTTCTGGGTTTCTGCCATATTTAGGGCAGATACTTTTCAATGTCCTAGAATATCTGAACCATGGAAAGCCTTGTCAGAAATAAATCTTTACCTGGCTTTTCTTGGGATAAAGGTTTTAGATCTTTTAAAAGTCCCTCAGAGAATTTCCTATTTAGTATAATTGTGTCTCCACCCTCAGAGTTTTCAGAGTAGATGAGTAAATAAACTTCCATGAAATTAATTATTCGGAGGATTTTATTATCCCTCTGCAACCTCAAAAAATGCATCTGTATTCCTTGAACTTGTACCAATTAAAACAACTTTGGTTAATAAGCAAATGATTCTTAATAAAAAAATGATCCCCCTCCCCCCAACATGCTTTCTTGAGTTGCATTGACCATAGAGGGAAGACCCAAGGAGTAACTTCTAGAAGCTGAGATTTTCTAATGAATTTATAGGCTTGGGTGTAGGGAACATCGGATAACTAACCGACAGTATGAGGGCACAAGAGACGGTCCTCAGCTACTACCTGCTTCCTTGTTTGGGTCTTCTTCAGTATCCCAAATTGAGATCAAAATGATCATTTTAACTATTGCCTCAGTACCATTTATCTTCAACATTTCTGTCATTTTGTTGACAAAATCCTGGGGATAATTCTAAGACTTGAGGTGTAAAGAGGAGGCATTTTAAGTTAGGCTTCCCTGGTGGTTCAGATGGTAAAGAATCAGCCTGCAGTGTAGGAGATGCGGGTTTGATCCTTGGATCGGGAAGATCCCCTGGAAAGAAAATAGCAGGCTACTCCAGTATTCTTGCCTGGAGAATTCCATGCACAGAGGAGCCTCGTGGGCTCCAGCCCATGGAGTCACAAAGAGCTGGACATGACTGAGCGACTAATACTTATATACATATGTGCAACTATTAGGAATGGATTGATCATAGGTTATTAGAGAAAATACAAGACTGGAACTCTGGAAACCTTGGTTTTAATTTTAGTTTGGCCACTAAACTGAGAACCTTGCCAAATGGTAATATAGTGCTTCCTTGAAATTTTGAGATATCAGGGAATATAAAGTATATGGTCATAATTATTACAGTGGAAGGTGTACTTTGAGGATCAAAGTATGAACTTTGAAGATCAAAGTAATGATAGACTATGCTGAGCTTTTTTACCATGAAGTGAAAATGGTTTGGGTTTGCCAAGTACTTAACAAAGAGAAGTCCAGCCTGCAGCTCTTCTTTGTTCTAACTGTAAGGGATAATGGGAATGTTGCTGTTTTTTTATAAAAATGCTTTTTACTGAGCTTTAGTTTCTAATGTGTTTTAAATATTAAGTGATGTTACATACCTTGCATGAAGTGTTATTTCTTTTGTAGGTATAGTTGGTGAAGCAGATGAAAATGGAGAAGATTATTATCTTTGGACCTATAAAAAACTTGAAATAGGTTTTAATGGAAATCGAATTGTTGATGTTAATCTTACTAGTGAAGGAAAGGTGAAACTGGTTCCCAATACTAAAATCCAGATGTCATATTCAGTAAGTATGAAAATAATTGTATACAGGAAGAAGTGTTTGTAAAGTTTTAACATCAAAAGTTAAGTTTTACAACTTCAGTAAATGAAAATGTAGCTTGAAATGGGGTGCAACAGAAATACTGCTCAGTATTTAATTTATATAGTAAAAATCTTATTAGACTATATTTCCCCAGTGTCTGTAAGTAAGCCTCCTGAAAACAAGGAGATTTACTTTAGGTCTGTAGTAATAAATACCTGTTATGCAATGGCAGGACCTACCAGTTGCTTCAGCAAGGTTTACCATTATAACTGAGCAGTTAGCTAACCCAGCCATGTATTCTCATGGTTACTTTTTAGCAGTACTCCTTGTCTTTCCTTTTACTGTTGCACATGAAGAGATGATGCTATGTTGAAAATTTCTGGATGAGTAGTTTACCATATTTTGCTTTATCAGCTGGAATAAGATGCTCTTGCAGAGTAAGAGCCCTTTGTAGCTGTCAAGTTAATTCTGTTCTATTAGGATTAAAAGTAATGGAAAGAAGAGAAATCTGATGTAGGTAGCCTCTCTCTTTGCGAGTTTCCTTTCCTGGTAACCAGAATGAGTCCATTGCTATTAGATAGTTTTGAAAGTTTTTCAAGCTCTGTGCATATGTACCTAGTACAAATAATATTTGCATAGCTGTATTTATAAAGAAACACAATCTTTGTCATAAAACTAATGCAATCTAAAGACAAAGATGTTCAGATTCTTAATTTATTTTGTCTATTTAATTATTACCACATTTATGAGGTCAGAGAATTTAACAGTTAATAATCCTTGAAAACTGAAATGATCACTCTAAGTAAAGTTATAAGTTTTGTTAATACACAGAAAGGGAAGTTAGGTAGTTTTTTAATCATATATTTCAACTTCTCAGATTGGTAGTAACTTTCTACCATTTCTCAAATTTCTTATTCTTAGAGTGTAAATCTTCTAATTTTGCTCAGAGTATTGTTTACTCTGAGCAAATGTCCTTAATATTCAAATTTTTTTTTCAGGTAAAATGGAAAAAATCAGATGTAAAATTTGAAGATCGATTTGACAAATATCTTGATCCATCCTTTTTTCAACACAGGGTAGGTAAATTGTGTACTTTAAGACATTCAGTATGTGCTTCAATCAGTCACACAGTAAGCAGTTGCCATCTATAGGGCACAGTGTGAGGGGTGTGAATCTCAAAGGTTTAACTATAATGCTGATTTCAGATGTGAGCTCAGAGGGCCCTGAGTACCTGTTAAAGCGGAGCTGCTGTCTTCGGGGCAAAAAACTGTGTTTGGAGAGTTGGAGGGGAAGATCAGAGTACAGTTTGGGACATGGTAGTTTTGAAGTGTCTTCAAGACATCCAGATGGAGATAATGATCAGCTAGTTGGATCTGTCAAATGGAGTTCAGAAGAGAGGCCTGGGCTAGAGATAGAAGTTTTGTGGTTGTTGGCATGTAAGTAGTATTTAAAGCTGTGAGACTGAATGCAGTTACCAAGAAAGAGTGTATGGAAATAGAAGAGCACTAAGGACGGAGCACCGGGAGCAGTAGTGTAAATGTAGAGAGAAAAGCGAAACCCAGCTCAGAGCTCTGAAGAGATTCTTGTATGGTGTGAAAAAAGAATTGTATGGTATCCTGAAAGCCAAGAGAAGAAAGTCTGTCATGGAGGATAGAAAGATTAGTTCTGAATTGTTGCTGATGGGTCAGTAAGATGAATACTGACAGTAACTGTGGACTCATCTGGAGTCATCGGTGAACTTGACAGAGAACAAGGTTGGTATAGTAGCGGGGCACAGTCTCAACAGAGCTGCTGTAAGAGGGTGAGGGGAGGGTAATTGGAGGCAACAAGTCTGGCTATTAATGGGAGTGAAGAAATGGTACAGTAGTCAGCAGGAAAGATGGGATCAGGAGGGAGTTGGGGTGTTTTTTGTTTTGTTTTGTTTTTTGAAATGTAAGGAAAACACGTTTGTATGTTGATGGGGTTCCGTAAAGAATACAAAACTGACGATGCAGAAGATGGGGAGAATTAATGAACCTTTTTCCTTGAGTAGGCAGGAGTGGATGGGGTCTACTGTGAAGCATTGGGATTGTTTGTTATACAGTGACTTACAAGCACAGACTTAGGAGCTCCAAATGCATGTAAACTCAGTCTCTGTCATTTACTGTAACCTTGGTGAGAGGACTCAGTTCTTTAGCTTTGTTTCAACAGTGAAGCAAGGTTTATACTACCTTTCAGAGTTGTTGTGAAACTGCATTTGACCGTGTTTATAAAACCTCTGGTATAAAACCTTCCACAGCAGGTGCTCAGGAAGAAGCAGCGCTGGTGGTGTATTAATCTCCACGGTTCAGTGTTTGTGGTAAACCTGGAGTGCTGCTTTTAGGATTAGCAACACTAGAGGGCGCTGGAGGCAGCACTTCATAGGGTCAGTCACTGCTGTGTGACATCTCATTGCTTTATTGTTTCAAGGAAGTATTTCCCTTGGTTAATAACTTCAGAATCATACAACATTTTATAATTTGGGGGATAAAGAAATATTATAAACTGTCAGGTTATTAGTAGTACATTATAATAGGTATTAAAGTTTGCATCTTTGATTAGAAAATAGCTTTGCCAGAAATTTTAACATTTGGGGGCATATCTTTCTTACTACCAAACAGTAACTATATAAAACTTCTTTTCAAAAATTTGATAAATTGACTGAAAAAAGTTATGAGTTGTGTGTGTATATATATGTATATATACACACATATATATATGTATATATAATTTTTTCTCTCTTGTCCTTTTCTGGGTCATTAATTTCCAGAGTAGCAACAAAAGCAAATCTTTGTAAAAACCTATTATTATATAGTGCATTTATAAATCTTAAGAGATACTTTTGTGATAAACTTTATATGTGAATAGTTTAGGTTTGATATGCAAGCTTCCTTGGTGGCTCAGAAGGTAAAGAGTCTGTCTGCAGTGCAGGAGACCTGAGTTTGATCCCTGAAGTCAGGAAGATCCCCTGGAGAAGGAAATGGCAACCCACTCCAGTATTCTTGCCTGGAAAATCCCATGGACAGAGGAGCCTAGTGGGCTACCATCCATGGGGTCTCAAAGAGTTGGACACAACTGAGCAACTAACACTTTCTCTTTGATATGTTAAAAAATAGGGAATGTCACTGTAAGTTTTAGAATAGAGAGGCGATATATGAACATGATGTTTCAGAAACATACTGGATTAGCTGTTACAGGGTAGACTGAGAGGAAGGGGAAAGACCAAACATAAAGGTCATCACTAGGAGGCCATTAGAGCTATCAGGTGAGAGGTGATGGCTTGGGAATGGAGAGGAAGGGGGAAAAATGAAATGAGAGAGAAGAGAAATTTTGAAACTATCCATAAGGAAGAATTTTGGGGAATTAAAATATAAAGAAATTGCTGGACAGTGCCACAGACATAGTTGGAAGTCAGATGTGCTGCGTCTGAACGTAATTTTTTGACAAATGTATGGGTGAAATCAAAGTCAAGAGCCTTGGGGATGTTGAGAACTATGGAGTACCTCAGAGTTCTCTGTACTGTGGTTAGGAAGGTAGCTCAAGTCCATGGCACCCAACTATGATGGTTTAGTCTTGTCATTTTGATGAGGTTTTCAGGTTGTTGCTCAGTTAGAGGGAAGGGAACTAATATTTATTGAGTATTCACTGACCTGTGCCAGACAATGGTGACATGTGGCTTACATATATATTAAAATGTACAAATGACTTATGATATAGTATCATTTCCTTCATTTTTGATGAAGGAAAACCGGGGTCAGGGCCTGTGTTTGAACTGTGTTTTGATTCCAAAACCCATGTTCTTTCTCTGTAATACTGAATAGCATACTCCGTGTGGCCAAATTGTACTTTATTTGTACAATTTTATTGTGATAATCTATATATATAGTATCATACTTTTAATGCATCTGAAGCTTACTGGAAAGAAAGCCAATCCCTTTGATTACTCTTCTCTAGTGTATTTTAATTATGGATTTTCATGTAAAAGTTTTAGAAGATTTTTGTGTTTGGTTTTTTTTTTTCTTTTGTGTAAACATTCTATTGTCATCATGAAACCTATGAATTTTGTAACTGGTATTTCTTGTAAGTAATACTTTATTTTCTGTTATTCTAGATTCACTGGTTTTCAATTTTCAACTCCTTCATGATGGTTATCTTCTTGGTAGGCTTAGTTTCCATGATTTTAATGAGAACTTTAAGAAAAGATTATGCCCGGTATAGTAAAGAAGAAGAAATGGATGACATGGTAAGCAAACATTTTATTAATACATTGTATTTACAAAACAATTTAACTCAAGTGTTTTTGAATGTTGGAAGTAGGTTTATAATCCTGAGATCAGCTGATCTTTAGAATTCAGAATTTTCAGGCTTTAGAAAGATATAAACTCCAATCAAATATTTTGATGTTTTTAAGTGCCCTGATTAAATGTCCTATAATCAAATACATTAATGTGTTTTCAGCAAAACATATGAATGTTCATCCTAAGTGGGACGAATAAAATAAGCAGTGTAAGTAATCTCTTGTTAGTTCAGTCTTGAGATTTGCCACCAGATATGTCCAGCTTGTGAAACAGACTCACTTTTCAGAGCTTTTGATTTCAGAATTGCAGCTAGGAGGTTGTCGACTTGTATTGGTATCTTTCTAATGCTGCTAAATATTGCATAAAATGAAGAGTGGCTGGAAGGATTAATTTACATTTAGTTCACATGGTTCAGAGGTTTGCTTTTGAAATTATTTTTACAAAATTATAGAACAGTGTTATAAATAAGCAAAAGTGTGTTTTGTTTGTTTGTTTGTTAATTTTTTTGACCACACTGCACGACTTGTGGGATCCTAGTTCCTTGACAAGGGTTTGAACCCATGCTCTTAACAAAGCACAGAGTCCTGACCATCAGGGAATGTTAATGACTAATCTTTTTTTTTTCCCTTTTTTAAAAATGAAGTGTAATTTACAATGTTGTATTAGTATCAAATGTACAGCAAAGTGATTCAGTTGTTAATGAATATTCTGTGTAGATATGCTCCATCATTAAATGAGCTTGGAAAACAGTTAAATTAAACTTCAATATGCATATGTGTCTTGTGAAATATCAGAAGATAGATGAACTATTTCAGTTCAGTTCAATTGCTGACAAAACATGGTCCACTGAAGAAGGGAATGGCAAACCACTGCAGTATTCTTGCCTTGAGAACCCCAAGAACAGTATGAAAACATGAAATATTTGCTGCCTCTCAAATATAGCTGACCCAGACCACTCCCCCTCCCCTGCCACCACCAAAAGAAACCCAAAGATTATCTTGAGGGACTGATTGATATTTCTTAAGAAACTCTGTTTTAGATATTTGCTTACTCAGGTTGAAAAGGCATAATTGAATGTTTTGTTTAAAAAAGCACTATAGACAGCATATTAAAAAGCAGAGACATTACTCTGCCAACAAAGGTCCGTCTAGTCAAAGCTATGGTTTTTCCAGTAGTCATGTATGGGTATGAGAGTTGGACCATAAAGAAAGCTGAGCGCCAGAAAATTGATGCTTTTAACTGTGGTGTTGGAGAAGACTCTTGAGAGTCCCTTGGACTGCAAGGAGATCCAACCAGTCCATCCTAAAGGAAATGAGTCCTGAATATTCACTGGAAGGACTGATGCTGAAGCTGAAACTTCAGTAATTTGGCCACCTGATGTGAAAAACTGACTCATTGGAAAAGACCCTGATGCTGGGAAAGATTGAAGGCAGAAGGAGAAGGGGACGACAGGATGAGATAGTTGAATGGCATCACTGACTCAATGGAGATGAGTTTGAGCAAACTGTGGGAGTTGGTGATGGACAGGGAAGCCTGGCATGCTGCCATCCATGGGGTTGCAAGGAGTAGAACATGACTGAGCGACTGAACTGACTGATAGACAGTTAAATAATATTTAACTATTCGATATATTCCCCGTGTATTTTCTTAGGCTCCAGGCTATAAAGGGCATTTCTGCATTGCTAGGGCATCTAGTACTGGTTTTAATTTTCTCTTTTGCTCTCCACCTGGGCCCTGGTCATATGTGAGCCATAGTCATGATGTAATGTCAAGAATAGCATCTGTAGGTAATGTTCAAAGAGCCTCTGGGCTTTTCTCCCTGTGTTACCATTTCTTTTTGCTCCTAGACCTTTTCTTTCTCCATTCTTTGAGATTTTCTGAGTACAACCAGGAGCCACCTTTCTGAGTTTCAGTAATATCACACTTTATAACATAATAAGTTATAAAGGCAGAAATTATTTTAAATTTGAAATGTCTTTTCTTGATATTTTGAAACTTTTAACAGCTCTAAGTTTGTAGGGAGGGAACTTACAACTGTAGTTGTAATTTTTTAAGTTATGTATTTTAATTTCACTCTGGATTATTTTCTTTTCTCTCAACACGTATATATGTATAGGATAGAGACCTTGGAGATGAGTATGGATGGAAGCAGGTGCACGGAGATGTATTTAGACCATCAAGTCACCCACTGATATTTTCCTCTCTCATTGGTTCTGGATGTCAGATATTTGCTGTATCTCTCATTGTTATTATTGTTGCAATGATAGAAGATTTGTATACAGAGTAAGTTCATATGTTTATAACTTTATTAATTTTTCATTGTTCTTGAATAGTTTTAGTAATTGAACCTTTAAGTCAATCATATTAAATATCTGCTGATTCTAGTTATCTTAGAATTTAAAAAGCATAAGTGCCATTATTGTAAACAAATAATGAACAGTATTCTGTAGCTATAATAAGTATACTTTCCTGTTATCATCTAAAATTACTAACCTTATTGAACACTTTGCTTGGTTATAAAGATTGGTTTTCATTAGAGGTATGAGCAGAATTACAAATCAAGAGTTCTTTGACAAATTGAGTAGACACTTTTATGAAAGCTGAAGTCCAATTAGGTCTTCCTAAGAAGCACACAAGGATTACCCATTTACTGAGTTAGTACTTCATATTTGCCTCCAAAACATGGAGCTGTACAGAATAGAAGAAAGCATTATAAATAACACTAAAAAGAGTGGTGGAAAAAGCACACGAGGTTAGAAAAATAATTGCATGGTTTTTCCTTTATTCTGTCTTTACATGGTTTCTGGTACACTGTTTCTTTGAAGACAAAACCAGTTGCAAGAAATCTTTAATGTGAGGCCTTTGGATCCTAAGAAAAAGTAGTACATTCATGGAGATCTTAAGTCTTTATTGGGTAGTCCTATAACCTTGTGCTCAGAGAGCCATGACCTCAACAAAGCAAAAACACTCTGAGCCTGGGTGTAGATGCCGCCCTATGAACGACACTTGTCTCCTGTTACATCTCATACCCCTATTTCAGTTCCTGATGGTGCTTGCTTAGAAATGCCTGGCACTTGGTGGACAAGTGACAAATTGTTGCTGAACGCACGGCTCTTGCGTTACATATTAAATGTTTAACTGTAAATTATTTCTTGCACTGGACAGTAAGTTCTTTGAGAGTAGAGAGTCTTATCTTTGCATTCCCTGAGTACCTGAAGAACTTTGCATATTCAGGTTTCTCAGTCAGTACTTATTGAACTGAAATGAATGATGTATTAATTGACAAAGGTATTTGTCTGTAGTTTGTTATATTTCTTTAATATAACCTTTGTACTTCAGTTACCACATAAACCTTAAAATGGCCAAAAGCTAAACTTCAGTGTTTTGTAGGTAGTTCTAATTTTAGGATATAATATATTTCAAGTAAATTAAATCTCAAATTCAAGAAAAGCTACACTGGTAGGCAGATTCTTTATCACTAGTGCCACCTGTGAAGCCCCTTCCTACATGAGACTACATCATCCTTCACATTAAATACTGGATTAAATTCATCACTATGGAATTGACGCTGACTATATAGTCACAGTGTTAGAATTTAGTAGTGGGCATGTATGGATGTGAGAGTTGGACTGTGAAGAAGGCTGAGCGCCAAAGAATTGATGCTTTTGAACTGTGGTGTTGGAGAAGACTCTTGAGAGCCCCTTGGACTGCAAGGAGATCCAACCAGTCCGTTCTAAAGGAGATCAGCCCTGGGATTTCTTTGGAAGGAATGATGCTGAAGCTGAACTCCAGTACTTTGGCCACCTCATGTGAAGAGTTGACTCATTGGAAAAGACTCTGATGCTGGGAGGGATTGGGGGCAGGAGGAGAAGGGGACAACAGAGGATGAGATGGCTGGATGGCATCACTGACTCGATGGACGTGAGTCTGGTTGAACTCCGGGAGTTGGTGATAGACAGGGAGGCCTGGCGTGCTGCAATTCATGGGGTCACAAAGAGTCAGACATGACTGAGCGACTGAACTGAACTGAACTGAACCTCTGCTAGGGGTTTCCCAGATGGTGCTAGTGGTAAAGAACTTGCCTGCCAGTGTAGATAGACATGAGACACAGGTTTGATCCCTGGGTTGGGAAGATCTCCTGGAGGAGGAAGTGACAACCCACTCCAGTACTCTTGCCTGGAGAATCCCATGGACAGAGGAGCCCGCAGGCTGCAGTCCATAGGGTCGCACAGAGTCAGACATGACTGAAGTGACTTAGCACACACACATGCAGCCTCTCCTAGAATCCAAATTTTTGCTTTGTTCTTTCTCAAATGTTAATGTTTCAGTGTTGGCAGTTCATTTTTTAATGCTGAAGCTGTTCTGCTTATAGACCTTCAGCTTTTAGAAATAAGAAACTGCACCTAATAGATGCTTATTAGCAGGCTAGTAGGGTGCAGTCCATGAGGTTGCTAAGAGTCGGACACGACTGAGCGACTTCACTGTCACTTTTCACTTTCGTGCATTGGAGAAGGACATGGCAACCCAGTCCAGTGTTCTTGCCTGGAGAATCCCAGGGATGGGGGAGCCTAGTGGGCTGCCGTCTATGGGGTTGCACAGAGTTGGACACGACTGAAGCGACTTAGCAGCCGCAGCATGAATTTTATTATTTAAGCCTGTCATTGTTATCAGTGGTTTTTCTACCATTTGAAGTGAACATACTTAATGACTTACATGATAAGTACTACACCTATGAATATTATTATGAGATCAAAGTGACTAACCTTACTGAGGTTCCATGTTAGTAGCTTTATGCTCATTAGCTCATGTAATCCTCACATCAGCCCTGTGAAGGGACTATTATCTTCAGCCCACAGATGAGAAAGGTGAAGCTCAGGGAGGTTGAGTAATTTGAGTAAGATAACACAGCTATTAGTAAGGTGTGTTAGTAAGATGAGATCTGAACCTCGACACTCTTCCCTGATAGCTTAGATGGTAAAAAGTCTGCCTGCAGTGTGGGAGACTGAGGTTCAATCCCTTGGTCAGGAAGATCCCCTGAAGAAGGAAATGGCAACCCACTCCAGTATTCCTGTCTGGAAAATCCTATGGACAGAGGAGCCTGGGGGACTACAGTCCATGGGCTTGCTAATAGTCAGACACGACTGAGCAACTGACACTCACCGCTTTCACTCTGACTCCAGAACTTGTCTCTTAACTTTCAGTGCCCTAGATATGAAGATAGAGATAATAAAAATGCATAGTGATGAGAAAATGAAAAAACTTGCATGTAAAAATTTGTAAGACTCACTCCAGGAGTAGATATCTCAAGGATTCTAGAGGTTAAAAAGCAGATAAATGTATAACCTGAGAAAATTACTTTGTTCAATGATGATCATGGCAATCAGGGAAGAAGAAAATACTTAGATAGATAGAAGATCAGCATCAATGTGGATGTGCCAATTAGTGTGATATTAACCCTGGAGAAAGCATGGTGTTTAAGAAGGTATGAGTAAGTCTGGTAAAATGCTCTGCAGTGGTGGGATGGCAAGCGTAGGTAAAGCAGCTACTTAGATATCACCCTCTCTCCCCCCACCCCCAGTCTTAGAGAGATAAGCAAGGATGGTTCTCTACTTCAGTAGATTTCTTCATTGTAGATGGAAGTGGTCTATTTTGGGTGGAAAATGCCCATAAGATGTTTTTGAAGAAAGAGATGCAAGGGTATATCTGATTTTTAAAACTGTAACTTATTCTCACAGTTCCACTTAGTGGAAATCTCTCTGGGGGCTGCAAATTTAACTCTCTAGTCATTTTGGACTCTCAGTCGCATGACAGCAGCCTGAACTCTGTCATCGTCTGTGTCAGTATCCACACACCCGGTAATAAGCAAAATGATCAATTTTTTAATGATAGCCTGGAAAAAAAAGTACTTGCAGTGTTTAATTATATTCTTGAAAAAACAAATTTGGCTTTTCAAACTGATTAACTTTGAGGGACTCACAATCTTTTAAACATGGGAAACAAACATATTGCTGCCACGTTTCTCTTTAGCTGTATATTTATGTAATTGAATATTATATAGTGTTTTAACGTACACATTACTTTAAGAAATTGAGCTTAAGTGTTTGAGCAGAAGAGTGGTACATGTTTCAAGACTGTGTGATGCCTTTGTAAGTCTACGTAGACGGACAATGGAATGTAATAATTATTATCCAGAAGATGGTTAATTTTTGAAAGTTGTATATCCTTCCAGAGCACACATTAGTGTGATATTCTTGTAAGTTGTGTTTAAAAGATTATTCTTTAACTCAGATTAACAAGGCTATATGTTCTGTCTACAGATTTTTACCTTCCTAGTTGTGGTGAGTTTCAGAAATGGTCTTTATTTTTAGTTAAGTACATGTCTGTATTATGGCAGATGATGCTGTCATTTTATTGTTTTAATATTTCTCTTTGCTATTAGGCATTTAACATATTTTTGTCCAGTTTTGTTCAATAGGAGAGTTGATCTGTATTGCCTAGATAGCATTACTGGAAGAAGAGGTTAGAAATTATTGATCAAAACAATTTTAACAGTATAAGGGAAACTACATAGAAGTCTCAGTACTATACCATTTAAAGTAATAGTAGTCATATAGGTTACAGTACTTCCATTTTATTTCTGTCAGCAGGCAAGACTCTTAAGCAGTTAAACTATAAAGAGAAATATTCTAATTAATTTTCTTAACAGATGAATATTCTTTGCCATGTGATGTGATTGGTTCACAAGGTTGTGAAACAGTTTTAGTGCCAGCTTCTAGTATGTTTGCCAAAGAAATGTGAAATGTTTGTTAGGAATATTATGAAATTTAACTTCAAATTTAAAAAAAGTAGGATCAGTCTGTTACCATTTACATGCAATTTTAGCTAGAAATTCATTCACTGGGCAACCTTTTGAGGTCCGCTGAAATCCAGGAATACATTTTTTCTGTTACTGCTAAATTTGTCTTTGGTATTAAACTGATGCTAATGTGATAGACTGTATGATATTTTCTTTAAATCATTGGTTTTAGTTTATCATATATGTTGTTTTGCCTTTTTAGGAGGGGGTCAATGCTCAGTACAGCCATATTTGTCTATGCTGCTACATCTCCAGTGAATGGTTATTTTGGAGGAAGTCTGTATGCTAGACAAGGAGGTAATTTCTGAGTTACTGTTTGTGTTTTTAATTACAGATGCTAATATTTCACTGTGAGGTATATGGAGTTTACAATGGGCAGGATAGCCGTTATAAAGCCATTTGTTATCCAGTTTCACATAATCTCCACCAAACCTGTTACATGTTCTCATCTACTTTTTATGGAATCCTTACATTTTATTTCCTAAAATTATGAATAATTAGTAGATTATCTCCATTGCCCACTGTGAAGTTAGGCCTAAGGAAGCTGTGGGAGAGAATGTATTTAAGTTATTATTTTGCTTTGAGGTGTCTAGTTCCCTAGCAGTGCTCCACAGGAGGCTTCCTCATAGACTCTATAGCTTTACAGCTGACCATAAAGGCATGTTTCATGGTTTATGGATATATGTCTGGGCAGTGGAAGGCTAATAGGAAGGAAAGCTATTTATTTCTGTTGACCCTTAAATACTTATCAAAGGATCCTGTAGAAAGATTTTCTGTCACAATCTTTTGCTAAGGGAGCTTCATCTGAAATACCCCCTTGCTTCTTTACTGTTGTGACCTGAAAGTGATGGGTGTTCATGTATGATGTGAGGTTTCTGCCTCGTGGTGTTTCTTTCTGTGATGGCATTTAAGGTCTTTAAGTTCCTTTGTTTTTCCTATAATTGGTTGGGGTCAGAAAAGTGATAAAAGTAGTAGATTTGCATATTTCAGTTTATGAATGAAAGTTTGTTGAAAGATGTTAAAATTATATTCCTCAGAATAGAGACTTCCTAATGTGATTTTCCCAGCCCTTCCTAAGCAGTGTCAGCATTAGAGGATCCTGCCCTTCTTTTAGTAGGCTAGACATATAGGCTAGAGGAGCTCAGAGCATAGGATCATTTAAAATTCCCCCAGGATATCCTGATTTACCATGGCTTTAAAAAAAATTGGTCCTGTCGACTTAATGTGCTCTGTACTGTAAACAGATAATTCTTTGGATTGCCTGAAGGAGTATCATTGCAGATTCCTGACTGTTTTAGTTAGCTGTTCAGTTTCTCTGTTCTCCCTCTGGATATGGGAAATGAGTCTTAGCACACAGGTCTATCATCCTGAGGAAGTAAGGATGCCTGAGGTAATGCCTGCTTTGAGTTTGATCTGAAAACTAGTTAGGCTAAGAGCTGTACAGTTTATGGTCTCTAGAATAGTCTCCACAGCAGGAACAGGTTACTCAAAACAGGAAATTGAACATAAACGCGCTTTTAGTCTGATTGCAAGTGAAGAACACCCAACCAAACTTAACTTTACTACACTTGTTCTTGAAAGTTGGCAGAGTTCAGACTTAAGCGTAGGAGTATCAGATCTTACCGAGAGTAACCGAAAAGTTCTTTTCTGATTGACAGTGTCTTAAGGAGATCTGATCATGTCCATGTCCTACATTGAAAGTGTAGGAAAAGAGAGTGCTAGAAAAGAGTTGGAACTTAATAAGAGAAATAGCCACCTTTCAAACACTGATGTATGTCTGTCTACCTAGCTTCTCTGATTGTTACAGTTTCCCCTTTCTTTCAGGAAGGAGATGGATAAAGCAGATGTTCATTGGTGCATTCCTTATCCCCGCTATGGTGTGTGGCACTGCCTTCTTCATCAATTTCATAGCCATTTATTACCATGCTTCAAGAGCCATTCCTTTTGGAACAATGGTGAGTTGCTCGAATCTTACTTTTAAACTGAGAGTATATTGGTGATGGACAGGGAGGCCTGGCATGCAGTCCCTGGGGTCGCAAAGAGTCGGACACAGCTGAACTGACTGACTGACTGATAAGCATTGTAATATGAGGTCTACTGTCTCTCCAGGGTACCTCTAGACTAGGAGGTACCTTAAGTATAATAGCTGCCTTTTACTATTTGCGGCCAGTCCCCACTCAGTCCTGGAAAGTTAGGTAAAGAAAATTTTTTCTTGATTTTGTCAACCAATGAAGTGGAAGGTCAACTTAAAGTAAGACAAAAGAGAACACTGTTTATTAGAAATGAGGGAAACTGGTGAGTATGTTGCAGAGGAAGGATGATGACACACAAGAAACCTGGGTGTGTTAAGGTGATCGTTGAGTGCAGTGAAGTGAAGACTGCCTCTAACTTTTTTTTTTTTTGGTAACTACTATTTTTAGAACTTCACAAAAGCATTTATATTAATATTGATAACTTACATGCTATAAATATTAAAATCCTATTTTATATCTTACATGTTATCACAGAGTTTGAAATGTTGTAAAATTTTTAAATATATTAAAACTAATGCACAGGAATACTGGTGCTTTATAGAGGTAACTCACAGTCTCTTGATTCTTCCAGTTGTTACCATTTTACTAGAAACAGAATTTTAGGCCTAGAGTAGACTTTAGTCTTGGTGTACACTTGTGCAGACATGCACACACACATACACACACACATGTAAGTTGCAAGGTGGTTACTGTTTTTCAGAGAGGTCATATAAGGTTTAACGTCATATGGATTTAATGGCAGAACTGCAACTGGAACCCATATCTCTGTCTGAATTTTAACCTTGTTTTGGGTTTCTTTCTATCATATGGGAGTTATTGAATGGTCTGAGAAAAGTCCAAATGATTGGTTGTTTTACAGTCAAAGTTTTTCAGAGATACCTTGCATATATGTTTTTATTAAATCTTTAATAATTTTTATTTAGGAATATTTTGCAGATTGCTTCAAAATTGGAAGCTTTTTTTGGTTTATATTTTGTTTTTGCAAGCCATGGATACCGATAATGGTTAGGAAAGGGTAAAAGAATTAGTAACATTGAGAACTGGAAAATAATTTGCTTTATAGTAGTTCTAGGCCATCAGAAATTATATAGAGTCAAGTTACTTAGAGGTGATCTGCCAAATGAATTACTATCATAGTGCTTTAAAAACTAAAATTCAGATTCCATTATAATTTTTACTGTAAAGTTTTTAATTTGTTATGGTGAAAATGTTATTTCAAAGTTGCTTTGTTTCACAAAAATTATAAATTTTGCCACTCTGTAGATGGGGTTTTAAATGTTAATGTTCAATGTAATTTACCTTTAGATACTTTAATAATTACTGATTGCTCAAATATAGTATCAGACTCTATGCTGAGCAAGAGATGATCTATAAAATTGATCTTTATTGTATAAAAGACTGACTGTTGGTGCTTAGCATCCTCCTACAATGCCCTGGTCATAATGTCCTGGTCTTTGTAATGAAGGAATACTCCTTTGAGGTTGTAATCAGGTGTTTGGTCTAAAATTTTTTATTCCTTTTAAGAGTATCAGAATTTGTTTAGAACATGAAATGTAAGAATTGAGATATTTGACCTAGTTGTCCCTTAAGTGTTAACTACTTAAATTTGTATTTTAAGTTATTTGACTTGTTGACAATATGAAGGAAATGGTTATATTATTCTCATAAACTCCATGGTCCCCAACCTTGGATACACATAGAATCACTTGGAAGTTTAAAAATTTCAATGCCCAGGGCTTCATCCTATGCCAGTTTATCTGTCCTACTTTAAACTCAATCTCTAGTGTTTACCTGATTCTAGTTCTCAGCATCTGAGGGTGGATCTGTTAGCTGTAAAGTTCCCAAGTCCCAAATGTCTGATAAACTGGATCCCCGACTTTATTACCCTCATTTAAAATCAGAGTCTTCAAATACTCCTGTATACTCTTCCCCAGGCTTATTCTGTCCCCTTCCTTTGATCTCGTGGCTGTTGAGCCCTTTCTCTGGGTAATCTTCACTCCAGTTCTGTTTTCTCAGAGAGTCCACAATTGAGGGCTTAATTCATTCTTAGTAAGAATGACTTCAGCTTCTGTGTTGCCCTGTAGAGGCACCAGAACAATGGGGATTTGTCCAGTTGGAGTCTGGATTTTTGTCAGAATACTTCTGTTGTCCCCAGGACTAGCCCAAGATGACATTGAAAGTGGGAGAAGTTTGTCTCTGGACCCCAGATTCTCTGGTCGTATGTACCTGTATGTAAAAGCCATTAAATCCATGCCAGATTAAACTTGTTGAGTACTTGTCAATCTTAGCAGCTTATTAAAGGTAAAAGAAACATAAATAGAGGGTGGTAGCGGTAATCTAAGCTAATGTCTAGCGTCTCGTCTTAAGGCATGATTCCTAGAGAATATTACAAAACTCTATAAGAGAGCATTTAAATGAAATTTGGGGTCGAAGATGGTTCAGAGATGAACATACCTGTTCCTGAAGTTGGCTTATTCTGGCCAAGGTACTACAGAGAGTTGGAGAGAGTGTACTTCAAATTAAATTGAATCTGGTAAAGTAAAACCTTTTTCCTTTGGAATTTGTTAAAAAATGATTTAAGTGCCATACCCAGAGTTTTTGGTTCTGTGAGGGTTTCTTGGGAATGAGGAAAGGTTTGCCAGGGTATTCTGAAAAAATGTTTTAGGCATCAGGTCTTTTCTGGGTTGTAAATCTTAGATTCTTGATGGTGTTGGAGGTTTTCAAAGGACAGAGAACCAAATTGCAGTTTTAAACTCATGGAGACAAAGTAGCATAGAAACTGATAACCTTTCAATCTAAATATCATTCACTTCAGAATGCACTGATAGATTCGTGACTTATCATACTTCATGATTTTGTCTCTCAGTAGGTAGAATAGTTGATGGAGAAGTAACAGGTCATGAGCCATGTTTATCATTTTAAGGTTTGTTTTATCTTGGGAGAGGAAATACCAGAAATGTGCCCTAGGTTTTAGGAAAAAGATTTCACAAATATTTAGGGAAATGCTCTCTCATGATCCAAATATTTTACCATAACTGGGAAAATGTCATGAGAATTCAAGGGTCTCAGAAATGAAATTCATGATGTATAATCAGAAATTAACACAGTGAGGAAAGAATGGAGACGAAGATAAATGGATGGGTGCTATTTTGTGATCTCTCAAAGGTTATGAGAAGAGTACAATCAATTGACCGTATATCTGTGTGGATCTATTTCTGGACTTTCTTTTCTACTTTGCTGTTGCATTGATTGATTTGGGTTTGTTTGTTTGCTTTTCCAATATCACACTGTGTTGATTATTGTAGCTTTACAATAAGTCTTGAAATCAATTCTTTTTCAAAGTTGTGTTGGAGTTTTTAGGTTCTTTGCATTTCCCTGTAAAGTTTAGAATTGGTTTGTCAAATTCTACAGAAAAACCTGATTAGAATTCCATTAAATCTGTGGATAAACTTGGAAAGAATTCACATCTCAACGACATTGAGTCTTGACTAATGAACATGGTATATCTCTTGACTTATTTAGACATCTTTTTCTTTGTAATGTTTTGTAGATTTTAATGTTCTGGTTTTGTACAGCTTTTATTGAAATTACTCCTAAGTATTTCATATTTTTTTATTTTATTTGTAAATGGTATTTCTTAAATTAAAAATTTTGGTTGCTTTTTGCTAGTGTATAGAAAAACAGTTGATTTATGCATATTGGCTTTGCATCCTGCAACTTGGTTAAACTCACTTATTAGTTCTCATTTCTTTTTTGTAGATTCCCAGAGATTTTTTGCATATATTGTTGTGTTGTCTAAGAATAAACAGTTTTACTTCTGCTTTTCTAATCTGTATACCTTTTATGGCCTCACTGCACTGGTTAGAACCTCTAGTTCTTTTCTTTTTCTTGCCTTATTGCACTGGCTAGAACCTCCAGCACAGTGTTGAACAGAAGAGGTGAGAGCAGACTCTTTATCTTGTTCCCAGTCTTCGGGGCAAGGTATTCAGCCTTATGCCATCAAGAAATGTTACCTCTAGTTTTTTCATACATGTCCTTCATCACATTGATGAAGTTTCCCTCTATTCCTGATTTTCTGAGTTTGTTTTATTGTGAAGGGAGGTTGTCTCTTGCAACAGTTTTTTTCTGCACCTTTTGAGATGATCTATGATTTTTCTTTTTTTAGTCTGATAATATGGTGGATTGCATTGATTGATTTTTGAATCTTAAACCAATCTGTAATTCCATTGATAAACCTCAATTTGTTATGATGTGTTATCCATTTTATATATAGCTTGATTTAATTTGCTAAAATTTGTTCTTTTTGTTGTTTTGCATCTATGTTTATGAGAAATATTGATCTGCAGTTTTCTTATGTCTTTTTTTAATGGTTTGGTATCAGGATATTACTAGCTTTATATTGGATTGGCCAAAAAATTCATTCAGATTTTTCCATACCAGCTTACAGAAAAGCTCAAACTTTTTGGCCAGCCTGGTAGAATAAGTTCTTAACTTCAAATCTAGTGTTTTCTTCTATCATAGTATTGAAGTTGTCAGGAATCAGAATGAGAAGTGTTGAAAATATCTACAAGATAGGCTTCTTATAAGTATTTGTGTTTGAGTTGGCAGTGTCCTGTTTATTAGGTTGATTATTGTCAGCATGCTTAAATTGAAGCTAATTTTTATATACGTATAAAGGTATAAAATGTATAAGTAGAAAAGGAGTGATAAAAATTGTCTGCTCTGAGCACATGTCAAGGAAATACCTAAACATAATGACTGAGAAGATGATGTATTTTCTGAGAATCACCTTGTGCTAAGTTGATTCAGTTGTGTCCAACTCTGCAACCCCATGAACTGTAGCCCACTAGGCTCCTCTGTTCATGGGATGTTCCAGGCAATACTGGAGTGGGTTGCTGTGCCCTCCCCCAAGGGATCTTCCCAACCCAGGGATTGAACCTCAGTCTCTTATGTCTCCTGCATTGGCAGGAGGGTTTTTTAATCACTGGCACAACCCGGGAAGCCTGAGAATCACCCCACCTGTAAGCAATTACTGTCTTTCATCCTCAGACAGTGAAATCTATATCCTTTAGCATTCCAAAATAGCACATTTTAGCCTGCCTTTTCCCTTTCCATTTCACTCACACCACAGATTTCCTTAAAAGGCCAGTTTGGAGACAAAGATAAAATAATATTCACAATCTTGACTTGTGACTGAGATTGAGAATACTTGAGCAGTTGGTACATCTTCGGGATATTAAGGAGTACGCAGTTTTTGTTTCTAACTTGTTCTTCTTGTCGCTAGGGGACGCCCTCAACCTGGAGTGAGTCCTTCCTTTCCTACTCCCTGTTTTCACTTTACATTGATCCATGAACAAAGGCAAGAAGCTCTAAGGGAAGGCCCTATATTAGTTTGAGTTCCAGGGTTTTCACCAGTATTTTAGGCTAATAATTTTTTAACTCTTAGTTGCTAAATTTCAAGTTAAATGAAAGCTTAATGCAGAAGCCCAAGAAAGAAAGCAGATAATAAGCATGATTCTATTAATATAAATAAATTTTGCTAATTCAGTACTTAACATTTTAAGTTTAATGAAGCCAAGAAAATTGTGATGAATGCAGACCTAATATCAAGGGGTAAGATAACATTCTTCTTTAGTAACCAGTTTATTTGGTTGAGTATCAGTACTGAGAAAAATTCTGACTTCACAGATGATTTAGTTCCCTGTGACTCTTTTTTTTTTAACAGCTCGCCTTGCAGTCTCAGAGTATTTCTTCAAGTAAACTCATCCAGAACTAGGACATAAAGGAGCAGGAAATTGGTTTTACAGTTTAGTCACTAATAGTTTCCAACATACTGCTCGCATTTTTACCATGTATTAAAGTCAGGAAAAGGGGGAGGGGGAATTAAACAAATATAAACAGTTGATAATGTCTTGAGACTGTTTATAGGTTCCTTTATTGACTGTTGTTAATGCTTTGACTGAGCACACAGGCAAGGTATGCCTTCACTTCACCTGCCACCTAATTGCGTATGACATGCATGTACTGTAGTGCATTTGCTTATAAAGCTTTTAATGAGCAAATATGTGCAGGCCAGAATTGGCTGGGAGTGGGGTATGGGAAGGAAGAACAAAAGACCAGTGTAGGCCTTCCTAATCAGTGATACATTTACTAGGAGTCCAAAGATGTATATATACAGAGATAGTAGAAGAAACTTTATTCTGAAGTTTGCGTGAAATGAGTTAACCTGATTGTGGTATCCAGGTATTAATATTTGGTATAAAATGAATTTGAGTCTGTTTATTTAGTTGTTCGGAGAAGGCAGTGGCACCCCACTCCAGTACTCTTGCCTGGAAAACCCCTTGGGGGGAGGAGCCTGGTAGGCTGCAGTCCATGGGGTTGCTAGAGTCAGACACGACTGAGCGACTTCACTTTGACTTTTCACTTTCACTCATTGGAGAAAGAAATGGCAACCCACTCCAGTGTTCTTGCCTGGAGAATCCCAGGGACGGGGGAGCCTGGTAGGCTGCCGTCTATGGGGTTGCACAGAGTTGGACACGACTGAAGCGACTTAGCAGCAGCAGTAGCAGCATTTTGTTGTTGTTATTCTTTATTTTTATTTTATTTTTATACTTTATTTTTAATTGATGGATAATCGCTTTACAACACTGTGTTGGTTTCTGCCATGCATCAACTATTACTCAGCCATAGGTGTACATCTGTCTCCTCCCTCCTGACCTTCCTCTTGCCTTATTTTTTTTTTACAGTTAAAAATAATTTTTTTAAAAAGCTATTTTCAAAAGGATATTCAAATCAAGTGCTTGTGGAATTCCTAACTAAGACTTTTTTCAGCAGGACTTGAGGGTTCTGTGGAGCAGATGGAAACTGCTTTGCTAGACCATGTCATCCCACATGTGAATGTTTTCTCAACAGCTTCTCTTCAGGCCTTGTTTGAAATTAGAGTTCTGGTAAATTAGGGAAAATATGTAGGTCTCTATTTACAGTGTTTTAATATTTATGAATTTTATATATTTAATGGTAGCAAAATAATAATTTAAAAAACAACAAAAATTGAGACAGAATTCAACCCCTAAATATGGGATATGTATAATTCACAATATATCCTAGTATTTAAAATATCTTTAAAACATCTGCCTTTTTTTATGTTTCACCTTTTCTTATTATTCATATAAGCAAAAATTCATATTATTAACAGGTCTATACGGAGATACCACTGATTTGAGTTTCTAAGTCTGAGCTTTAAAATGGAATGTCAGAACTCTTAACTCTCCTACTTTTATACAAGTTTTGCTGGGCTTCCCTGGTGGCTCAGATGGTAGAGTCCGCCTGCAATGCAGGAGACCTGGGTTTGATCCCTGGGTTGGGAAGATTCTCTGGAGGAGGACATGGCAACCCGCTCCAGTGTTCTTGCCTGGAGAATCTCCGTGGACAGAGGGGTTTGGTGGGCTACAGTCCCTGGAGTCACAAAGAATTGGACACGACTTGAGCGACTAAGCACTACCTGAAAGGAAAATGTTGATACTCTTTGGTTTGTTTGAATACATGCAAGCACACATCAGGATATAATGAAGATGTGGAGTTTTCAGTAATGTTGCTTCCAGGTAGATTCTTTCCTTCTCATGTCATCACTGTGGATTTTCTACCCCACACCTCTTCATTTCTCTCACAATTTTCTTCACAATTTCCATTCAGCTTTTCTCTCACTTTTACTTTTTATTTATTAGAACCCCAAAATATGTATTTGAGAGATACTAGAGGTGATTCAGTTCTGTTTCAGTTCCAGAAGTTCAGAGTGAACTAATCCTAATTTACATGCTGGCTGGAAGGAACTTGAGTGTGTCTTCGTACGAATACAAGTTTATATAAAAAAGAAGAAAAACATCACAAAAATAAATGCTTCCTTAACTTTGGTTCTAGAATCTCTGTATGGTCTCCCCTGTAATGTTAGACTTTGGATTACTAATAGGCAGAGAAATACTCATTTTAGTAATATACTGTATGCATAAATAGTGATGTTCTCTTATTTGTAAGATCCTAAGGCACTGTAGAATAGAAACGAGCAGACAGAATGAGACAGGAGGTCTGAATTGAAATCTTAGTTTGGCTGCCTACTAAACTGTGTGATCAAGGGAAGTCATGTAGCCTCTCTGTCTCATTTTCTTCACCTGGGAAGTAGGAAAATAACACTTGTAAAGGTCCTTGAGCTTATTAGGAGCTCAGTGAAGTGCAGGCAAGTAAATAAGTTGGTTATAATGATAAAAGATAAAGGATATGATAAAATCATGACAGCTGAAACTGAGAGAAAAAAGGACTGTGGCAGGGGCAGTGTGAAAGAACAGGAAATAACAGGAACCACAGTTGATAGGAAATACGGTTTAACTTGTATTTAGTTTAATTCTAATATTTTAAAGCACATTCTTTTCCTATTGCTATTAGTATGTATTCTGCACAATTTTAACCCATTTTGAATTTAAACATTTTCTTTTATAATCAAATTGCATTTAAATTTTTCTATCCTTTTTATTTGTTTTTGTTAATATTATTGTTCTCTGAGTAATCACACACATCTTAATTTAATTTACAGGTGGCTGTTTGTTGCATCTGTTTTTTTGTCATCCTTCCTCTAAATCTTGTTGGTACAATACTTGGCCGAAATCTATCAGGTCAGCCCAACTTCCCTTGTCGTGTCAATGCTGTGCCTCGTCCCATACCGGAGAAAAAATGGTAAAGAGAATGTTAAATTTTTTTGATTGCTTCTCACAGTATATAAATTCTTAAGGCTATTGCATATACATAACTTTTAGAATCGGCATGTATTTATAAGTTTAAACTTAACATTTGTCTTTTTCTTTCTCCTTCAACTTATATTGTTAGGAGTGGTAATAAATGATATCTTTATTTTACTTTTTGAATATTAGTGCCATTCACAGAGAAATCAAATGCTTTGGTCAGTACACTATTTCATAGAGGGGGATAGAACCTAATGCAGCAGCTGTTGTATTACTGCAGCCTATAAACCAAATCTGTTTTTATAAATAAAATTTTGTTGGAATATAGCCACGCCTGTTTGTTCCCATATTGTCTGTGATTGCTTTTCCACTATAGCATCAGAGTTAAACAGTTATGACAGACACCAACCATTATCACCTGTAGAACAAGAAATATTATCTGAGCCTTTACAGGAAAAGTTTGCCAACTCCTGGCTTACAGTTTCAGTGTCCTTTCCACATTTTTTATTCAAAACAAAATTGACACACATTTAGCCATATATATTTTGAATCAGGTGAGAGATGAACTGGGGCTTCCCAGGTGGCACTAGTGTTAAAGAATCTGCCTGCCAATGCCAGAGATGCGAGAGGCCAGTTCAATCCCTGGGTCAGAAAGATCCCCTGGAGTAGGAAATGGCACCCCACTTCAGTATTCTTGCCTGGAAAATTCTATGGGCAGAGGAGCCTGGCAGCCTCCAATCCATAGGGCCACAAAGAGCTGAATGTGACTGAGCACATAATTTACTGACCTACATTCTTTATCTTCACTTCTGGGATAATATAGTAATCTCTTAGATACAGTTTGTCATTTTATGCACAGAATGTGTTTTTGAGGATCTCCCATAATTCAAGGTTTAATCCTGACAAAAGGTGACAGGTATTTCTGTTTAACAGCTAAAGCTATTCTTCTACTGCAGTAGTTTATAGTTTATAGTTCATTTAGTCAGCTTTGAAATAGTGATTCTTGATGGATTTTTAACTTGAGATGGTTTATATTTTTTCAACCTTGGACATAAAATGAGATATCACTAATAGATTTCTAATTTTTGTAATTCAAATTTGAATAAAATGTGAACTCACTGTGTATATGTTTTGCCCTTTTAAATTAGTATATTGAATGGTTTAGTGCTGATTTATGCCATTCTGCATTCTTTATTTTACTAATTCTTCTGGACATAAATAGAACAATCTTACTGCATATTTTTTTATTTCCCATCTCGTTTAAACAGCTGTATGGTAGACTCTACATATTCATAATAGGGGATATATATTGAAATGCTTCTGTTCATAGATATTTTGCTATATTATAAATATTACTTATTTTCAAGTACTTATACAGTCTTTTGAAGACCTGGAGGTATGTAGACATTTGTAGAAGTGGAAGCTGGATAAAATAGCCCCATAGTTTAAAGGAGAATGATCTGTTCTAGTCTTAGGAATTATACATGTTCTTTTTTTCCCCTTTTTTTTTAGATTAGTGCTTATGAGAACGTCTGTAGTCTGTGTTTTAAAGTCAGTTTTATCTTCTTCAAATTCAAGATTAGCCTGTTAAAGCCCATTGATATCCTGATCTTCCTTCACTCATTACTGAGGAGGATAAGATTAAAGGAAAAGCCTAGTCAGAAATCACAAAAGTTCCTCTGGGTCACTAGGCTGGTGAAAGAGAGGAAGGAGTAACCTGTACCCTTGCTAACCATGGGTCACATTTAGGTGTAGGAAAAGCTCATGTGTCTCTTCATTTTCTACATGTCATTATATGGGAACCGAAATCCATGTCCTAGATCTGACAGGCAAGTTGTTTTTAACCTCTGTGGATCTTGACTTTTTATAAAAGAAGGAAAGGAGACAGGATAAATGATCTTTAATTTTTTTTTTCAACTCTCAAACTCATTTTCTTCGTAATTTTGTAGTTTGTTCATGTCAGAAATGGTAGTTTGCTGTCTTTTATGTGCTGTGGACTGTGCCAGGCACTGGGAATACCTAGATGAATAGCTTCTGCCTGCCAGAGTTTATAATCTAGTGAGTAATTATATAAGTAATTAGTATAGTATAGTGTGGTAAGTGCAGCCTTGGAGTTACGTTCAGGAGGCAGTGGAAGAACGCACCTCTGCCTGGGAGACTTGGGAAGGGCTTTATAGGGAGAACACTTGAGCCAGTACTTGCAGGAAAAGAAATATGAGACAAGGGAAGGCATTCAGGGTTGGAGAATTACTGACTGCAATCAGTAAATATTTGTTGAGTGAATGAATGAGGTTTGAATTTTATTTTTGAGTCATTCTGTGATTCCTTTTATAACTTAGAACTCATAATACTTGAATAGTATAATTCAAGCGAAAAGGAAATACTGAACCAAGGAAAGCGTGAGCAAAGATACTGGCAAGGCCGCAATTTGGGAAACATTATTTCAGATGGGGGAGGCAGTTTCAAAATTTATATTGGCTTTCTGTAAGTAAAGGACTACAATTTTTAGAAGTTACTGGGAAGTATAGATCAGGAGGAGAAAGAGCTTTTCTTGAGTTCTGCCAGTAGCAAGAATTTTTGTTCCTGAAATTCTTATCTTGGGCTTTAATGCCCAAAAGAATTTTAACTATAAAATTCTAACTATGGCTAATTTGAAATCCCCTTTCAATATTGTGCCTCTTTGAATTTTTGTTTTTCTCTTTACTGGCTTATTTCTGTCCTTTAGATTATTTTTAAGTACCAAGTATTCTGATTCCTGTTATCAGAGTTAATATAATGTGGAAATCATACTAGAAGTTTACTGTTAATTTTAATATTTTCCAGGTTCATGGAGCCTGCAGTTATTGTTTGCCTAGGAGGAATTTTACCTTTTGGCTCAATCTTTATTGAAATGTAAGTTTTGGCAATGTATTTATGTTTCAAGAGATTTCATTGTAATAAGATACAGGAGAGATAGGAGTTAGGGTGGCTCCCCCTTTCCTCGCCCAGAGCCCTGCTTAGACGCTCCTCGTAGGTGCTTTGGTGAAGCACCTGTCATGGTGTGTCATGACTGTCCCTCTACTGATGTTTCTCACTAAACTCATCTCCTTGAGGGTAGAGACTAATTCTGTTCTCACTGTTTCTCTAATATGTGTAGCGCTTCTGTAAATATCTGTTGAAAGAATGGGTAATAGATAAGGTAACTAACAAGCAGAAGGGAACAAGAAAAAGAAAAGAGGTTAAAAAAAACCCTTTTTGTTTTAATGATTGCTTCGTGACATTGTACAGGAGACAGGGATCAAGACCATCCCCATGAAAAAGAAATGCAAAAAAAGCAAAATGGCTGTCTGGGGAGGCCTTACAAATAGCTGTGAAAAGAAGAGAAGTGAAAAGCAAAGGAGAAAAGGAAAGATATAAGCATCTGAATGCAGAGTTCCAAAGAATAGCAAGGAGAGATAAGAAAGCCTTCCTCAGTGATCAATGCAAAGAAATAGAGGAAAACAACAGAATGGGAAAGACTAGAGATCTCTTCAAGAAAATTAGAGATACCAAGGGAACATTTCATGCAAAGATGGGCTCAATAAAGGACAGAAACGGTATGGACCTAACAGAAGCAGAAGATATTAAGAAGAGGTGGCAAGAATACACAGAAGAACTGTACAAAAAAGATCTTCATGACCCAGATAATCACGATGGTGTGATCACTTACCTAGAGCCAGACATCCTGGAATGTGAAGTCAAGTGGGCCTTAGAAAGCATCACTACGAACAAAGCTAGTGGAGGTGGTGGAATTCCAGTTGAGCTATTTCAAATCCTGAAAGATGATGCTGTGAAAGTGCTGCACTCAATATGCCAGCAAATTTGGAAAACTCAGCAGTGGCCACAGGACTGGAAAAGGTCAGTTTTCATTCCAATCCCAAAGAAAGGCAATGCCAAAGAATGCTCCAACTACCGCACAATTGCACTCATCTTACACGCTAGTAAATTAATGCTCAAAATTCTCCAAGCCAAGCTTCAGCAATATGTGAACCATGAACTTCCAGATGTTCAAGCTGGTTTTAGAAAAGGCAGAGGAACCAGAGATCAAATCGCCAACATCCGCTGGATCATTGAAAAAGCAAGAGAGTTGCAGAAAAGCATCTATTTCTGCTTTATTGACTATGCCAAAGCCTTTGACTGTGGGGATCACAATAAACTGTGGAAAATTCTGAAAGAAATGGGAATACCAGACCACCTGACCTGCCTCTTAAGAAACCTGTATGCAGGTCAGGAAGCAACAGTTAGCACTGGACATGGAACAACAGACTGGTTCCAAATAGGAAAAGGAGTACGTCAAGGCTGTATATTGTCACCCTGCTTATTTAACTTATATGCAGAGTACATCATGAGAAACACTGGACTGGAAGAAGCACAAGCTGGAATCAAGATTGCCGGGAGAAGTATCAATAACCTCAGATATGCAGATGACACCACCCTTATGGCAGAACGTGCAGAGGAACTCAAAAGCCTCTTGATGAAAGTGAAAGAGGAGAGTGAAAAAGTTGGTTTAAAGCTCAACATTCAGAAAACGAAGATCATGGCATCTGGTCCCATCACTTCATGGGAAATAGATGGGGAAACAGTGTCAGACTTTATTTTTGGGGGCTCCAAAATCACTGCAGATGGTGACTGCAGCCATGAAATTAAAAGACGCTTACTCCTTGGAAGGAAAATTATGACCAACCTAGATAGCATATTCAAAAGCAGAGACATTACTTTGCCAACAAAGGTCCGTCTAGTCAAGGCTATGGTTTTTCCAATGGTCATGTATGGATATGAGAGTTGGACTGTGAAGAAAGCTGAGCGCCGAAGAATTGATGCTTTTGAACTGTGGTGTTGGAGAAGACTCTTGAGAGTCCCTTGGACTGCAAGGAGATCCAACCAGTCCATTCTAAAGGAGATCAGTCCTGGGTGTTCTTTGGAAGGACTGATGCCAAAGCTGAAACTCCAGTACTTTGGCCACCTCATGCGAAGAGTTGACTCATTTGAAAAGACCCTGATGCTGGGAGGGATTGGGGGCAGGAGGAGAAGGGGACGACAGAGGATGAGATGGCTGGATGGCATCACTGACTCGATGGACGTGAGTTTGAGTGAACTCCGGGAGTTGGTGATGGACAGGGAGGCCTGGAGTGCTGCAGTTCATGGGGTCGCAAAGAGTTGGACAAGACTGAGCAACTGAACTGAACTGTGTAGTGGAATTAGAGGAAAGGATCTTTTTTGGTGTAAAATCATAGTGCCCTTTCTCTTGCAGTCCTGTGAAAATGACATCAAGCTTTCTTAGGCTTTCTTTTCCTAATTATTTTTATTTTTCTAATTTTATACATTATTATCATATCAAACCTTTTTAAAAAATTTAATTGGGTGTTTTATAAACTGCATTGCTTGTATAGTATTGTATGTAGAAAAAAATAAATGAGAATTCATTTTTAAAATATGAATTTTTAGCTATTTTCATTTTTCTTTTCCACAATACACTCGTAAAGCTTCAAATTTATTCAGTTTACTTAGAGATGAATACCCTACCCTGCTAATGAATCTGTTCTTGACAGATTATCTAAGAAAATATTTTTGACGGAATTGTAAATGATTTAATGAAAGGGGAGGAAGGGAAACTGTTGAGAAAGTTGTTTGAAAGAAAAATACTGAGATTTAAGTGATAACTAAGGTGCAAATGAGATTTAGCAAGAACAGGGTGAGTTTTATGAATAAAGACTGGAAAACTATGTCTGTGTTGGGTTGCATTTAGGTATTTCATCTTCACCTCTTTCTGGGCGTATAAGATCTATTATGTCTATGGCTTCATGATGCTGGTGCTGGTCATCCTGTGCATTGTGACTGTCTGTGTGACCATCGTGTGCACATACTTTCTACTAAATGCAGAGGATTACAGGTGGTGAGTACTTACTTCTGGGAAGAACTTCTGGGGACCATATAATTTAAAATAAGATTGCATTTGAAATGTATCACGTGGAGTAAAAATCTATATACAAATTTTCTTAAGATAGTGTAGGAGTTTTTTCAATTATAAAAATACTGACGATTTTAGAGAAAAAAATAGTATCAGTCAAAAAAATTGGGAGTATTAATGAGGGTCACTATTTTAAACATGAGGAGACATTTGAAAAAGGAAATGGTTTATTTAGGGTCATTTATAATCGGAAATCTGGCAAAATTTAGGATCTCTCCTTCCATTTCTTAGGCTTTCTCCTTGTTGATATATTTAAATGCCAATATACATGCATTTGTTTTTAAATATATAGAATCATAAAGGATGTTTTTATAAAATGCTTTGCTTTAAAATCTTCCAGTGCCATCCATTCAAAAGAGTTCCTTTTTTTCTTCAGGCAATGGACAAGTTTTCTCTCTGCTGCATCCACTGCAATTTATGTTTACATGTATTCCTTTTACTACTATTTTTTCAAAACAAAGTAAGTGGAGACATTTTCTCATTTTGTATTTTGGAAACTAAGTTTATCATTTTAAATGCTAGGATTTAGGCCTTATGTTGAAAGTAAAAATGGATATACTATATATAAGTTTTTGGTTTTATTTCAGGATGTATGGCTTATTTCAAACATCATTTTACTTTGGATATATGGCGGTATTTAGCACAGCCTTGGGGATAATGTGTGGTAAGTTCTGAAATTCTTGGAATATCATGAGTAAATCTGAGTGTTTCTGAATCAGAAAAATACAGTAATTGGAAACTGAGAAATAACCTTCTATTGTTTGATCAGGAACACCAAAAGAAGCTCAAACATCTGATTTCAGTCCTTTTAACTATTCCTCAAAATCTAATTTATTAACTCTCTGATTTCTTTAATTTCCTGTTTTTAATAATTGTGTATAGCACTATTTCCCATACCACAATTAGTTTTTCATTCATGTTGAGAATTGCCTTTTTTTTTAATAAGCTTAGATTTTTTGGAACAGATTATTGTGTAAACAAGTTAAGGTTTTGGCCGAATGATTTTTGTTTGGAAGTTTCTGTTCCCCTGTTCATTGAGGTAAAAGTGTCCAGGAGGCAGCACAATTGACTGATTATGATACACACTTGGGTGCTTGCAGACTGAGCTTACGTTCTGGCGGTGCAGTCTGTGGTTCTATACCTTGATCCAATTCCCCAAGGTCTCCAAGCATCTATAAAAGGAGGATAATATCACAGTCTTCCATTAAATGGAAGAGGTAATAGTTTTCACCATAAATAGCGTGTATAGTACATATGAAATAGCTAGAAAATGAAGAAAACTTTTTAGAAGCATCATGAAAAATGGAAAAGACATGGTCTGGAAAGCCTAAGAGACCTGGAGTAAATCTCCATGCTGCCACTTAACCTTCTTTGTGGCCATGGGAGGGCATATTAACCTAAGTCTCATTTTCTAATCTATAAAATGGGCATATCTTTCAGAGTAATTATCTGTAATAGTGTCATGTGTATAAAGCAACAGGTATAATGCAGGCCTGTTACTAGGTGGTGAGACATATGAGACGTGATGGGGAGTTTTGGGGAGGAGCAAGACTTTGGGGGGCCAGTCTTGATTGTGAATCCTAGTGCCCCTACTTAATAGCTAAATTTTTTGAATGCTTTTCCTGTTGAAATTTCATCTTGCTGCCTGACAGTCCTGGCACGTTTACAGTTCCCTGCTGTTCTGGCAATGTCCCAGCATTTATTCTTTAATGGGTTTATATGCCTTTAGTGCTAATCTGTTTTTGTCGGGGAGGGGAACGAGTTCACACTGAAAATGATTAAAATGTCATCATAATACAAAAATTACACGTACTCATCGGGTTATGTTGCTAATATGCTTTTTCAGTCAGTAATTGAAAGAAAAAAATATTTTTGTTTAATGTAGGAAAAAATAATTATGTGAAGGGGAAATAATTAGATTGCTGCAGATTTTATGTTTTGAGCATGGCATTTTAGTTTTAAAAAAAATTAAGTTTGGTGTTACTCCCAAGACATTTATTTTTCTAGAGAGCATATTCAGTCTCTTCCTTTTATAAAGTAATATTTTATAAGATTATTCTTGATACTCATAAGATTAAGAAAAATGATTCTCTAGATTGACCCTATTTTGCTTTTAAGCATATCTCTGCTCAAAAGGGAACAATATTTTAAAAGTCTCGCAAATTGAATTTGCTTATTGGACTAGTACTGTATTATACTAGTTAAATTTTTGATTCTACCTAAAATTTTACAAATACTTTAAATTAAAAAGAATTCAGGTTTTTAAAATTGAATGGTTATTTCCAATTATCTTGTAAGGACTTGTATATAGCTATTTTAAAATGAATTACCACTATTTTCAAGTATAATAAAATAATTTAATATTTAAAAATAAGTGTCTTTATTACAAAAATAGGTTTCCTTTATTGTCTGGGTGGGTTTTAAAAATATTTTCGATATTTTATTATGGGGAATTTTCAAATATATACAAAAAGAGAAACAGTAGTATATATGTAGTGAGTCCTCATGTACCTAACACACCTAACATCAGTAATTGTCAGCTTTTAGCCAGTCTTGTCTTATTTTTGTTTCCACTTTACCTCCTTTTTTTCTGATGTAAATCTCGAACTTCATGTCATTTTAGCTGTAAATATTTGTGTGTGTGTGTGTATGCATGTGGGTATATCGATACATCAAATGTGCAGTGTTTATATAATTATTATATAGCTATAATATATAAGAATGCAGTTATATAATATATATATATATAATTTCCTAATGTGCTCAAAAATTCACTTAGTATTCACTTTTATCCCACACGTCCTCATTTCTTTTTTAATACAGTTTGCATCAAGATCCAGTTAAAAGTCCATGCATTGCTTGATAAAACTGTCTTTTAAGCAGCTTTAAATCTATTGACGTTTACTCTCTTTTCCCTTGCAGTTACTTAAGAAACTTAGGTTTTGGTTGGTTGGTTTGTTTGAAATCCTGTTGAGTTTTTCACACTCTGGGTTAGGCTGATTGTATCCCTAAGGTGTTATTTAATGTTTCTCTGTGTGCTTCCCCCCATATTTCCCGTAAAGTGGTAGTTAAATCTATAGACCTGATCGTACTCAAGAATACTTGTCCAAGAACACTTAACACGTGTTTTGTAAACTTTTATAAGGAGGCACTTAAATGTCTGATTGTCTCTGTGAGGGTAGCAGCCGTTGATAATTATTGCCTAGTTCTTCCATTAAGTCATTAGTGGTTACAATATTCTCATTCCATTGTTCCTTTTATATTTATTAGCTGGGACACTTCTCTAAGGAGAAACCCTTTCATCAGCCATTTGGTTCCCTTGAGGTACAGTTTTCATATGTATAGGAAAGGCAGAAAGACTTATTTTTTCCTTGCTTACACCAGTTGGGTGAATAAAAGTTAGTTCAAGTTAGTCAGTTAGGTGTATGTGTGTATCATTAACTCATGGAGGACTGACTTTTAGACTTGATGGTAAATTCCTAAATCTAGTGTAGAATCTTCTCTATCATACGAATGACCACCTGTCTTGTCCTAAAGATCTCTTAGTATTTACAGTAAAGAACTATACAGTTCATTCATTCATTCAACAAATATTTATTGAGTATCTTATCATGTGCCGAGCACTTTTTAAGGGCCAAGAGGCAGAAACTTAATTTAACAAAACAGATTAATTTAACACCCCTGCTTTCTGGTATTTTGGGCCCTGTTTGAGGCTAATTATTTCAAAAATAGCATTTCAGGATTCCTGATCTACTTATCTGTGTCTCTCATCCATGCCCTCAAATGCCTACCTTTCTACCAATCACAGCTTCTACAATTTAAATGTAAAAAAGAAGCCATCAGAAATGTGTCCTCTCTAGAGCTTCAGATGCTGTTGGGCCATGGGTCTCAGTCCTTCCCTGAGAGAACCCCCAGTCACTTCTTACTAAATTATCCATAAGTGTATCATATTGTTTGGAGAACATGTTAGTATTGTTTTAATAATCTAGAATAATCTATGCTTAAATTTTTAAAAGACTTATTTTTTTCATTTAATGAATGTCATTCTGAAATTATTCTCTTTTTAAGAGATCATTTTAATTTATATAGTTCATAATTCATGTAATAATTGATATTTAACTATAAAAATGTTACATCAGGCCACACTTGGTATATGACAGCAACAGGTGATTTGCAAAACAAGTGACACTATTTTAGTAAGTTTAGGGAGGATGCTAACATTAGATGTTATCTTGCAAAAAGAATAACTTTCTAGAGCAGAGAGCATTTAGTGTGTGTTTGTAAATGATGGGTACTGCTCTGTGTGTATTTGTTTCAAAACATCTTGTTTTATCTTTACAGGAGCAATTGGTTACATGGGAACAAGTGCCTTTGTCCGAAAAATCTATACTAATGTGAAAATTGACTAAAGACCCAAGAAAGCCTGGAACTTCGGATCAATTTCTCTTTCACAGGGGTGGAACTTGGACAGCGGAAAAAAAAAAGCGCAAGAAGATTTGGGCTTTAACTCTGGGTACTTTGTGGGTCTCTTTCGTGGATGGCTTAAGTAACATCTATTTCCATTGATCCTAGGTTCTTACTGACTGCTTTCTCCAAATGTTCACAGCAAATGCTTGGATTTTATGCAGTAGGCATTACTACAGTACATGGCTAAACTTCCCAAAAACTAGCTCATTAAAGATGAAATAGACCAGCTCTCTTCAGTGAAGAGGACAAATAGTTTATTTAAAGCATTTGTTCCAATAAAATAAATAGAGGGAAACTTGGATGCTAAAATTACATGAATAGAAATCTTCCTGGCACTAGTGTTTCTACAATACTGAAAAATGATGTTCCAGAAAGATTACTTTTTTCTCTTATTTTTACTGCCATCATCAACCTATTGTGGGACATTTTTATATATTGAACCTGGGTTCTTTTTTGACCTGCTTTCCGCGCCCCCGCCCCCCCCCCCCCCAATTCAACTGCATCTTTTTTTTTTTAAAGAGAAAATTTAAAAATATTAAATCCTGCATGTAATATATCTGCTGTCATCTTAGTTGGACCAACTTCCCATTTATTTATCTTAAAACTATACAGTTACATCTTAATTCCATCCAAAGAAGATACAGTTTGAAGATAGAGGTGTACTCTCTACAATGCAATTTACTGTACAGTTAGAAAGCAAATTGTTAAATGGAGAAGATATTTGTTTTTATTAAACATTTTGAGATTTAGATAAACTACATTTTAACTGAATGTCTAAAGTGATTATCTGCCCCCTCCCCCCAAGTTAGTCTTACATCTTTTTTGGGTTTGAATGAAGGTTTTACATAAGAAATTATTAAAAACAAGGGGGGGTGGGTAATAAATGTATATAACATTAAATAATGTAATGTAGGTGTAGATTCCCAAATGCATTTGGATGTACAGATTGACTACGGAGTACTTTTTTCTGATGATGATTGGTGTAGAAATGTGTGAATTTGGGTGGCTTTTTACATCTTGCCTACCACTGCATGAAACATTGGGGTTTCTTCAAAATGTGCGTGTCATTCTTCTTTTGGGAGGGGGGATTATTTTCTTTTGTTTTTCTTCTGAGACTCCCAAAAGGAGCCAAATTTGTAATTTAGAAACATTTAATTTTGTTAATCCTGTCTGGGGCACTTAAGTAACATCTAAAGCATTACTGCTTTAGAATGTTAAAATAAAATTTCCTGACCAAATTGTTTTGTGAAAATACATGTGTTTGCAATTTGAAGATATCTTTTCAAAAGACAGTATTACTGAATGCAGGGTTGTTTTTTTTTTTTTTATCATGCTTTTCTGATACAAGGGACCCATACTTTAAAATCCCCAATATTGCTTTCATCTAGATTATCCAGTGCAGTCACAAAATGAATGAGAAGCCCTTTGAATGAAATTGTGGTACAAAATCTGTTCAGGTCAGTGTACTGTGTAAAGTGGGGGTGGGTAAAAGTGGTCCGTGTACTAGAGGATGAGCAAATAAAGCTTACAGTTTTCTAAGAGAAGTAATTTTAATTTTGAATACATCTTTCTGGAACAGTCCATAATGTGAAGTTTTCCTAGAACCATTGAGTTTCTAGTTTAATAGTTTGCTATGCAAATGACCACCTAAAAACTATACTGTATATTGGTATTTTTAGAAAGACTCAAAACATTTTAACCTTAATGTATTTAAACCTTAACATGAAGTTCATGCCATTCAGAGTTACATAAGGTGTTTTCATTGCAAAATACGTTTCTGTACATTAATAGACTGCATCCTATAATGTAGCATTAAAGACTATAAAGAGTGGCAAGTTTGATTTCTTACCACTTAAGTATGACTGACATGAACAAATAGAAATTTGATCAAAAGCTGTCGGTAAATCCTCTTCTTTAAGCCAAAATATTATATGAAGTGTAACCTGCTAGTTCCTTCATTTTCTTTTTTTTCTCACACCTGCCTTTAAGATCTAATAAGAAAAAGAACTAAAAGTTAGTACTTAATGGCTTATATTATATAACTTTTAAACTACATGTAAAATTCTTATACGAACATAGAGTCTCTCTGATAGATTGTAAATTGGCTGGCAAGCTTGTATCTTCATAAGATGGAATTTGTTTCTCATGAGTCTTTCAGGTAAGACAGGGTTTTTAAAGAATGAGTGCTTTAGCTGCATTCAGGTACACCAGTTCTTTTACTAAACTAATCTGTATTTGAAATTCTTTGGAATCTTCACCGAAAAATAGTTTTGTGATATCCAAATACATTAAGAACTTTATTAAAATGAGTATAAGTCACTTGAAAAGTCCTTTAGAAAATAGGTATTGGTTTATGGCTTTTTAGAGGGGCTGGGTTTTGTGTGTGTGTGTGTGTGTGTGTGTGTGTGTGTGTGTCTTGAAGATGTAATCCACAAATAGTTTAGTTCCACAGCTTTCAGTTGTAGAATAGCAAAATATATTATTTAAGTTAATCAAAGGGTAGGATTTTTCCACTTCATAAATGCCATTTGTCTTTCATTTATTAACATTTGCTCAACTTAGCAACTGAAGTTTTGAATACTCTGAAAAACTGGGGATTTGTAAGTACGCGTCACCTGAAATTTAGCTACATTAGTGACATTGTTAATGTTAATAAGTATACCCTAGTACAAGAGTGGGCTTCCCTGGTGGCTCTGACGATAAAGAATCTGCCTGCCATGCAGGAGACCTGGGTTTGATCCCTGGGTTGGGAAGATCCCCTGGAGGAGAGCATGACAGCCCACTCCAGTATTCTCGCCTGGAGAATCTCATTGACAAAGGAGCCTGGCAGTGCAAGAGTAGGATAAGGTGGAAATGTAGTGACTGGAAAACTGGGAAAACATTGTCTTGTATGGAGTTTGCCCATAAATTAAGCCCCATGCCCTTGGAATTAATTACATTGTGGTAATTTCTGAACCTAGTGAAAGGTATGCTTGAGTGTTTTCCATTGAGAGTGGATGGATCCCTTTATAAAGGTGGTTGCTGCAAACTCCAGTTCTTCCAAAAGCCACTTTATTCAGGGTTTATCCACAAATTGTATTCATTTTGATAAAGCTTTTGTTTCCTAAATGTTTACTGATCACCATATGCCAAATGTTTTGCAAATAAATATTAGTTTAAGATTTCCTGATTTTTTTTTTTTTTTTTACATTTGTAAAAAAAGAAATAATGTATTAGTGTAATTTGTTCAGGAAAAGCTACATATCGAAGGGCTTCTGTATAGGAATTTTGAGAAAGAAAAGCCTATTTGTAATCTATACACTGCAGTTTCATCTGGGTTTTAAGCTTAGGTTTCAGTGTGTCTTAGTGCTTCATCTGTTGATTTATTGGCACACATAATAAGAGTAGTGACATGAAAATACAAATATTCATTAAAGTTTTATATCTTCATAAAAATTGCATAGTTATGAAGCTATATTTTAACAATACGTTAAGGAGATCAGAGAAGTGAAAATTTATCAAGACTGGAAATGTGTGTAGAAATAGACTAGATTTAGAGGTCAGGTAGATCAGAAAGTTGACATACCGCTGCAGAAAGTTTATAAGATTTAAATTCGGTTTGAGGAATAACTTTTGTTCTGTGAGCGTTTTCTAAAAGCCATCTGATTTGACCTCTTTGAGCTGTAGGCAGACTTGTGCAGACAAAGGAAAAAGTACATTCTTGTTTCACTGTTATTAGGATATGGAAACAAACTGTTGTGAAAAGTGTTCATCTTGAAGAATTTGTGAACGGGGCTAATAACTGATACAGCAGCGTTTTGTGTGCTTGCCCCAGTTCATCAGTGTAGGTCATTTGAAGCTTATAAACATTATAAGTAAGAGCTTAAAGGAAAGGAGGAAGTAACATGTCATTCTATTTGAAGGACAACAGGGTATCTTTGGAAAAGCAGTCCCACTTGGGCTTTTCAGCTGTGTCAGACTTGAACCTATAAATCCCTGGAGTACGGACAATTGGTGACAGAGTTGGGAGGAAACAGTTACTACTCAGTGATGACTTCCATTTTTAACTCACCCGTGATTTGTGTAGGCCATGTTCCAACTGGCTTCTTAGTCATAGAAATCCAGTGCAGTATAAAATGTGTCACGTTTGAAGTTCTAATCTAGTCTGTTAATCTAACTGAAGTTGAATTTTTAAAAAGTAATAAAAAGTCAATGTTCTTCCCTTGGATGCTTGCTTTCTTTCCTTTTTGAAACAGATGATCCAAGCATAAAGGATAACCCATTATTATTGGCACGCATATGAAGAGATTACTAATAGCTTTCCACAATTAAATAAAGCAGGGCTCAGCAAGCTTTCTGTAAAAAGCCCAATAGGAAATATTTGAGGCTTTGAGAGCCATACAGTCTGTGTCACGACTGCTCTACCATTGTAGCACAACAGCCATGGGAGACAGTACATCAGCTAATGAGCATGGCTGTGTTCCAGTAAAACAACAGCAACAGCCAGCAGGTCATGGTGTGCTGACCCCTGAAACAAAGGATTTAAAATTTGAGATTTGGGTATTTTCCCCAACTTCATACTTTGAGGGAAAAAAATACACAGAAAATGGGAAGAACGGTATAATGAATAAGATTTGTCTTTTTAAGAAATGATTTTTTTCTCTCATTACCATTCTTTTGCCTTTCTTTGTATACAAACTCTGACACCAGCATTCAAACTCCTCTGTCCCTGTCATTCTCCTGATTGAGAATACTTTGTATTTGTCTAGTACTACTGTTGCACAACAGTTTCACTTGTGTCCTCTCACAACTGTCCTGTGAAGCTGATAGCATAGGCAGCTAGATTTTAAGAAACTAGAGCAGCTTAAGAGTTCCTTGTTTTTAGCCCAGAAGTAATCAAAATTAGGTCCTATTGTTTTGACGGCTGTAACTGTAAAATGGGGATGTCACTTTTCCAGCTTGTGGAAGAGGTATTCATAGACGTCACGCTGGAAATGAGTGTTGTATAGCAATGGATGGGGTTATTTTTATTGTACTACTAATACATCAAAAGTAGCGGCGAACTTCTCCAAGTCTATTTGTAGTTTTTTTCGTCTTTAGTTTTAACTGGTTATTTAAATTCTTGTCAGCCTCCTTGACTCTTTTCTCCCCCTGATTTTATTACCAGCTCCAGTTGACACCTTACTTGAAAATTCCTGTTAGCTGCATAGTTTAAATTGCTGCAAATTTGAGTACTTTAAATATCTTTAGTGGGCACTTTTTTCTGGTTGGAGAACTAGGAGTTTAATAGAGGAAACTGTTACACAACCAACTTCTGAATTTCACAGTGAGAGCTTCTATTAAATAGCTAATCAATAGTTCAGCATTAGAAGGGGAGGGAATAAATTTGTGTTGGGACACATGGAGTCAATGGTAATGCAGTCTAGAAATGTTTTTAAAGTTATGTTCAAGGTTTTGCATACTTAAGGTGGTAGCAGTTTCAAATTTTTTAAATGAAGGACACAGTTGTAGGGGGGATTTTGACATAAGTCATTTAAACTGGCCCATGTCACAGTTCTTATGGCTCTGGGTAAGCCACTAAATTATGGGACCTAACCTTGGAGGTCACTGAAGGGAAGAGAGAGTCCAAAGAGGGTCCAGAGAGTAAGACAGATCTGATACAGGTTAGAGACCCAGAAGGGTAGGACAGAAATAGGTTAAATGTCATAGGTGTGGTAGCTGCTGTAATGTTGGCATGAAGATGCAGCCTGTGTAGTTACGAAGTTGTGCTCGGCAAAGACGTGGAACAGCAAGGCCCTATTAGGATGAATGCAAGATGTTTAATGCAGTGTGAGTAGACGTAATGGAGATGGCAAGAGCTCAAGGCTGGAATACACACGTAAGGACAGCCTGATGGTGGATGGAGGGCCTGATGTGCCACGCTTAAACGGGCTTAGGTAGGGATCCCAGCCACAGAAGGTTTTAAACAGCTGCTGAAAATCGTTAACAGTATGAAATAGTTTAAAAACTCAAATACTGTCTCAGTGGTCAGTTCATGTAAACCAAAAATAAACCAGCAAATGAGAGTGCCCTCTACCCTGAAGGGTCTGCTCCCTGCCTTGGAGAAGGTGGTGTGTGGTAACCTGGAAAGGCATCAAGAGGAAGAAGGGACCTCTGCGGAGTAGTTATGGAAAACTCGGTAGGGGTGGAGGCGTTTGAGAGCTGCTGCAAGAGAGCCGTGGAACTCGGCATAGGGCGTAGCAGCAAAGAGTTGGGTGGATGACAGACATCTGACTGAAAAGGGACAGTTGTATGGACTTGCGATCATGAGCTGTGGAGGAGGAAACCCACAGATAACTAATGGAACTGAGTTGCGTGGCTTTAGATCCCAAAGCCTTTTATTCCAAATCTATCTCGTTTTTTTTTTTTTCCCATGGAAATTAAAAAATACATTTATAAAATTTGAGCCCCGATTAGAGTTTAAAATATAAAAGTAGTAAGTGAAATCATAAAACATGAAGCTGAGAAAAAATATTAACCATCGCTTTCGATTGTTTCTAACTTTTCTGTACTGTGACTCAAGTGGTTTGTTCATACTTGTTTGATAGCCTTTAAGATAGTATTCAAACAGGGCATCTGATGTAAAGATGCAGTCTGCTCATCCTAGAGCACGACTGTCTTCAAAATATTTGGGCAAAGAATGTTGGTGAGAAGCCTGGCAGCTACTCATGAGGTGGGGATTAGAGGCAATAAAAGCTCACAACCTCGGTGCTTGCACAAGAGGTCGCCTGTAATGTCTATTTTCCGGAGGAATTCCCTGCTAATGAGGCCAGTTGGCTGTTCGCCTAGTGCCATCTGGAGACCTGGAAGTGTCACAGAAGTTTGTTAGGCTTTTGAGATGTTGACGTTGTGGACTTGTCTACTGACAGGTGGTGACCTTCACTGGGTTAAATGCAGAGACCTATGGCGTTGGGTTTGACTCCTTCCAGTGTTAAGGCAGAAATGACATTCAACTCCTTCCCATACCTATTTAATGGCCACTTGGTCTTCCCTGCCATTTGGTGGCATCCATTCCCCTCCCGCCGTTCGCCTGCCCCAGATACTCCCTCCCCTGTCAGTTCTTGCCCAGTCTGGCTCCATCCTATATATATATGCCCATTTGATGAAGGCTCAGCATGAAACGGTCAGCTTACATTTCTAAGGGCCAAGACAAAACAGCCAGTAGTTAAACCTTTACTGGGTTGTAGGACTTGTCACCCTACTTATTAGATGATCATAATGCAAGAAATTCAGAATCCTGTGTAAAGCCCAGCTCTGGGCTCCCTGTCTGCTGTTTTGTCATTGGTGACTGTGAAACCATGTGGAAATCCCAAAGGAAATCTTGTTCCTTTTTTCTGCTTGCAGTTTAAATGGAAAAAGGATTCTGCTGGGTGTGATGGTAACTACACATTGATGTATTTTACTTCTTAATGGGGCAGTTTTGCTTTTGTAGAAAGGTTTTTGAAAAGCCTCTTGGTAATAGCATTTTTATGTCTATAAATCAAATTGGCTCAGTTTTAACAATTTTTACATTTAAGGTACAGCATAGGAGGGGGTTTCAAATATCTCTTGATTATTCTCACATTATTTGGGCATATGTTTTTAATTAGCAAAAAATTAACCAGACTTCAGAAATTGGTGGTTTTTATTCCATCAAGTTAATGGTGAATGGCTTATTTAATAAAACATGCCTGTAATTTAACACAAATAGTAGGTATAGCTGTTCGTTTGTCAGTCTTTTTGCCTGTATGAAGCGTCTTGCACTGTTTTCCTAAAGGATAGGGTCACGTAGAGGGGAAATCCGTCATTTTAAATCATTATTTTCTAAGCCACTCTATCACCAGCCATACCTTAGGTTAGGTGGTTCCTGCAGCAAGCGCCAGTCACGGCTGGACGAGGGAATGTGGAGAAAGCTGAGAGGATCGTAATCGTCGGGTTTTTTCTGCGCCAAAAGCGACCCAAAGAGAAGATTCGCTTCATCCCTACAAGGAAATGATTCTCCGAAAAGCACATAGCGAGCTGGTCGTAGTGGGAATCGTTCGCATTGGGTTTCTGGTCCGGCGCCCAGAGCTTTAGCCACTGCCTCCTGTCTTCACCCACGTGTGCACCGGGGAGTTGTAAAGTGAATTTTGAGAATAAAGCAAGGCGGGAAATCCAGCCTTGATCTTCAGGAGCAGCGTTGAAGGGAGGGTGGGCCAGAGGCGCTGTAACACCCAGAGAAGGGCACCCTTTGCTCGGTGGGAGCTCGGCAGGCCCTGGGTCCTTGGCTTCAGCTTCTGCACCTCGCTCCCCTTCCTCCGAAGTTGCGGAGGTGCCGGGAAGAGGAGGGGCCTCGCTTCGGGCGCCCGAGTGATTGGCTGCCCAGGGCCCCTGGCGAGGGCTGTGCGGTCCAGCCCGGGTGGAGAGGGGCGGAGCGGCCACTGTTCCAACCACTGCCACAGTCGCAGCCGCCGCAGCCTCGGCCGACGAGCAAGTAGCTCCGAGCAGCGGCTTCCTAGGCGCGCGGACGCGGACCGGGACGCCGCGCTCTGGGGGTTCCGCGCCCGAGCCATGCCCGGCAGCCGCGCGTAATCGCCGTGACCGGTTGCCGCCGACCCGATTCTGTACGCGGTCCCTCGCCCGAGAGTCCAGCTTTTGGTGCACTCAGCTCCCTTGGTCTTGGCCGGCCGCTCGCAACCATGCCCCGTGTGACTGCGCTCGGGGCCCTTGTGCCATTGCTGCTGCCTCTCCTGCTGCTGCTGCTGCCGCTGCCCCGCGACGCCGGGGGGCTCGGGGAGCGCTCGGACGCCACCTGGGACTCCTCGGCGCTGGAAGGCGAGGAGAGCGCGGAGCAGCAGCTGGAGCATTACCATGACCCGTGCAAAGCCGGTAGGTGCTGCCGCCGGGAAGTCCGGCACAAGTTTGCCTTTGAAATGCAAACGAGGTAGTGGGCAAGCCAGCGCGGCAGTCTGTGGGGGCGGGTCATCCTTCCCCTCCGCTGAGTTCTCCGGACTCCCCGGGAAAACAATGCCCCAGAGGGACTGCTTAAATACCTCTCCGGCTGGGACGTCCTGGCCCCTGGTGTGCGGCGCGCACCGGGTGGCGGCCGCGGGAATGTTCCCAAAGTGTCCGAGGCCGAGAGGGCGCCCAGGAGCTGGGGCGGGTCCCGGGGTCTCCTGACAGCCAGGTGGTCAGCACGGGCCACCGCCGGACGCGCTGAGCTGGAGCAGAGGGGAGGAAACAGGGCTGGGCGCAGCGTTCCCAGGCTTAGACGGAGTCTCTGGTTCCGATTTCATGACATTTGTAAGTTTCACGCAAAGTTTCCCAAGATCTTGTGGTTACTCTTGGGAAGAGAGTTTAAAAAGGGAAAAGCTTCACAGCGGGCAAAAGGAAAGCGATAGCCGATGGAGAATGAGCATGACTCGAGTTGCTGCAGACTTCCGCGTAGCCTGCTCTGTGGTCGCGGCTGGGGGTCGTCCTGGGCGGGCAGAGATGGAAGCCGTCAGGTGTTCTAATCCGGACAGGAAGCCGCGCCCCGGGACGCGCGGGTGTTTCTGGCGCTAATCGCAGCCCGGGCGCTGCAGCTTGTTTCCCCCTAGGGGCTCGTGTGTCCCAAGGGTAGCGGCTTCAGCCGCTGCAAAGCCCGAGCGCATGTTCCAAAGAAAGCCTTGGGTCTGGGGCAGTTCCCAGCTGGAACCGAAGGGTGCTCACACTCCACAAGGGGTGCTCATACTCCCGAGAGGGTTGGTCTGAAGCCCGCCGAGCAGCTCCTGGCCCGGGGCCGCGGGTAGCGGTGTTTATCTGTGGGCAGGGTCCGGCTGGTTCTGTGGGCGGCCCGCAGAGACGAGCGGACCGAAGGAAGCTCGCATCCTCCACGCGCAGAAGGGCAAGGTGCTTTACTTCTGTTGAATGAGGGCGTGCCGTGAGCCAGTGTGGGCCCCGTTCCCTCACTCCCTGAAGAGGCTCAGTCTCCCTCTAGTAGGCTCAGTTTTCTCTTCTGCACTGGGGAAGTAATAATTGTCGGAGGATTCAGATAATTTATGGGGAAATTCTCTGCACATGGAATAATGATGAAGACACTGCTTGTGGTGGTGTTACTGCAGCCAGTGTAGTCTAGGCTCTGAGTTGGACAGGTCAGAAGTCGGTGAAATCTGGGGCAGACCAGGTTACTCCGAGGCCAGAGAACCTAGGAGAGTGTGAGAATCTTGTGGAGGGTGCCGATCAAACCAGGCTTGAGGGCCTGGGCTTACCCTGAAGGAAGATTTCTCCAGAATAATAGTCCACTGCTGTACCTTGTGGGGTTTCTGAGTTAGGAAGGAGGACAAAGAGTTGATCCCTGGGTAATTTGAGAGAAAATCCACAGGTAGCATGTCCTGACTGAGGTGTCTCGGTTCCTCACTGGACCTAGGTCCCAACCAGGCTTGAAGCGCCTCTGGAGCACTGAATGGTGGCTTTGCCTGAGAAGAAGGACACTGAGGATACAAAACTGGGATGGGGGCTAAATGGAGTAGATCAGCCATCGGCCATCACCTGCACCTGTCAGAACCTGGATTTTATTGGATGTGAACCAGGGGCCTGTGGGAGGCAGTGTGGGCCTGGACTGGGGTAGCAGTCAGTGTGCCAGAGAATGTATCGAGCTCCTCTAGGACGCTGAGTGCTCATCTGGGCCCTGTGAATCTGGGTGAAAGAGATATAGGTCTTGTCTGGGAGCTCTCCAGTTGCTGATCTCAGCTTTGTGGAATAACACTAAGGCAGCTTGGGGCCTCATTTTTCTCCAATAATTTTGGAGAAATTGCTAGATAACCAGGGCATGCATGTTCTGCGACTCTTCCCAGATGGGATGGGAAGGGCGGGCAGGGCTGGAAAAGTAGGTGTAGGGTTTCAGCCAGCTCTGAGCATCCTCGACAGCGGTCGTCCATCCTCCCAACCCCCTGACCTCTCCCTCATCCATGCCAATGCTAAGAGTGTCCAGAAGAGGGCGATGGCAAGGGAGACATCAATAGGCTCAGACTTCTGGAAATTCCCTGAGCAAGGGAACAGCCTTCTAAGGACAATAAGCAGTTCACCAAGGACTGGCATCTCAGTGAAAGGACGTGCCTCTCGGCTTGTGAAGAACACTGCCTTTGCTGGTTTTATATTCAAACCAAACCTTAAAGGGTAGCCTGTCCTCCTATCCCAGTCACATGCTAACCCCTGACTCCTCTTGGCTAGAGCCCCTTGCCTAGGACCTGCCTTGGGTCTTCAAATCTGAAACACCTCCCACTTGCCCTTCTTGAGCCAGGGGTCTCCATTTTGTGGAGGATGCAGAGTGCAGACAGAGAGTCTGGGGTCTGTTCCTAGCCTCTCAGGAGCTGTGTTCCTTGGCATGTTCCTCTCTGAGTCTTAGTTCCTCATCCATAGAGTGAAACTGTTGGACTAGTTAGGGTGGCAGACTGCCAGGTCCAGGGAGCTGGCTCCCTTAGTCCCCATCAGCCCCGTTCACACCTTGCGAGCCCTTGAGTTTGTGCCCCTGGCTCCTTCTTTCTGTATGGTTCGATGACCTTTGCTTCCAGCTCGGGCTCTCAGAGGCTGACCAAACTGGTCAGTGTTCTGTCATTTACACTTTTACCATTTGCTCATTTTACTATTTACTCTGTCATTTACAAACTGTGTGACCTTGGGCAAGTCACTTGATTTCTCTGTGCCTTAGTTTCCTCATTCCTACTAGGTTAGTGTGCTTAGGACAGTACCTGACTTATAGTGAAGTACTTAATAAACAGATTTCCTAGAAACTTGTTGAAAGAACATCTTCATGCTGATCTTTGGAGTACGTTTTGAATTGTGAAATTTAAATTTACTAATAGACAATCTAATTGAGGAACTTCACTGGTAGTCCGGTGGTTAAGAATCCATCTTCCAATGCAGGAAACTCAGGTTCAATCCCTGATCAGGGAACTAAGATCCCACATACCTATAATCGAACAAATAAATAAATATATTTTTTAAAACCAATCTATTTAATGCTGTAAAAAGGAATGCTTTCAAATCATATGATCTTGAAATAGGAGTGGACCTGAAAAGTGCTCCTGACCTGGGGCTGGTAAGATGTGTGGGGCTTCATGGGTGTGGTCTCTGTCTGGTGGCCCATGGGTGTGCTGTTTGCTTTTCATCTGACGCTGCAAATGAGGTCAAGAGTTCGACTGAGTAAATTTCAAGACATCCTTTCAACCACCATGTCCCTGAGAACAACTTCTGCAAAGCTTCTGAGAGCTTCTCCAGCCTGCTTGCCCTCACTCATATTTCCTTAGCTGCACCCAGAGCCAGAGGCCTGGATCCTTATCCTGACCCTGCCTCTTACTCTTCCTACAGCCTGAAGCAAGTCCTTCACCTCTCTGTGCCTCAGTTTTCTCATCTGCAAAATGGGGATGGGGACAAAACTGCTTCTAGGGCAGACATAAGGCTAGTTGTAGCTGTATTTCTGAGAGGGCAGGGTCTCAGGCAGGACTTCTGTGTCAATAGATTGTTTAGGAGGTGATCCCAAGCAGCAGGGTGAGGGAGCAGGGCACGTATGACCAGGAAAGAGGAAATCCAGTGAAGGAAGAGGAATCCAGGTAACTGCCTTAAGTTAATAGGGCCGTGTTCCCACCTAGCCGTGTTCCCACCTAGCCCTTCCATAAGTCCTCCCAGAATTATCTGCCCAGGAAACAGGAGGCTGGAACATTTATACAAAAGCTGCTGTTCTTCGTTGTTTGCTCCCTTTTCCAGCTTCTATCCCTGTGTGAAAAACCACCCAAACTCTGTAGTATGGAACAAGCGCCATTTGACTCTGTAGGTGAGTCTGTAGATACGGAGTTTGGAAAGGGCACAGCAGAAATGATCTGCCTCTGCTCCACAGTGTCTGAGCCTCTGCTGGGTAGGCGTGCAGGCTGAGGGTGACTCGACAGCTGGGAGCTGGCATCACTGGAGGCTCACTGGTTCTCTCACAGCTGGCAGCTGAGGCTGGCTATTGCCCAGGGCCTCAGTTGAACTGTTGGCCAGAACCTGCAGGTGGCCTCTCTGTGTGGTCTCTCCATGTGGGCTGGTTAGGCTTCCTCACAGCACAGCAACTGGATTCTAGGTGCATGCATCCCAAGGGAACCAGATGGCCTCTGATTTTCCTCATGACCTTGCCTCGGGAGCTACGTAACGTCTCTTCTGCCATGGTTACAAGCTCTCCCAGGTTCAAGGGACATGAACATAGCCCACCTAGCCAAGGGAGGAGTGTTAAAGTCACATTGTTAAAAGAACATGTGGAGTGACTTCCCTGGTGGTCCAGTGGCTAAGACTCCATGCTCCCGATGCAGGGGGTCCGAGTTCAAGCCCTGATTGGTGAACTAGGATCCCACATACTGCAACTAAGCACATACTCCACAAACACTGAGCCCAGGTGTGCTCTAGAGCCTGCGTGTAGCAACTAGAGAAGCGGGTACACTGCAGAGAAGAACCCAACACAGTCTAAATCGATAAATAAATATATAAAACACCTTAAAAAAAAAAAAGAGCATGTGGAATGGAGGATGTTGTTGCTGCCAGTTTGGGAGAATGTGACACTCCTTGAGGCATGAACTTCCCTGCCCTTCTGTATATGGTTGCCATGGGCTCTAGATTCAGAAAAAGTTCTCAAGTAGAAAAGTGGGAAGCCGTGCAGCGGATGCATGGGACTGAGGATCTGGGACTCAGGTCACCAGCAGTGTCTACCTAAGGCTGAAACAATATGCAAATACCTTGTAAACTGTAAAGTGCTGCATAGCCTTTTGGGTTCATAAAAGTAAAGTTGACAGCCAGCTTTACTTTTCAGTTGGTGGCTTAATAAATGCCAGGCCTTCACATATGATAAACATATATATTCCTCCATGAATAAATACAGTCAGCAGTCCCTGACGGCTAATGGCAGCAGAGCTGGGGTAAGGAACCTGGCCTGGGAACTAATTCATTTCCCAGGAGCAAGTTTGCAGGCCTTCCTCACACTTTGAGACCTGACTTCTGCCTGGAATTTGGGGCCCCACTCCGTCTTGTCATTCTCTCCCAGAGACAGTGACCTTACATTCAGTTCCTCATTTGGGGGTCACCAGAGCCCTCTTTAAGATGGCCCTCTCTGGGGCAGCTCCTACCTGCAAGCCCTCACGTTGCTGATGTGAGGCTGGAATGTCAGACTGTGTGAGGCCAGTGATGGTTGTCCGCCTCAGTCACTGCTGTAAGCCCAGAGCCCCGCAGCACATCGCAGGTACTTGTCAATATTCATTGAATGAGGGAAGGATGATTCTGCCTGGCCCTGTGTGGCCTGGGTCCGCGGCTGAAGGACCCTCCAAGCTTGCTGTCAGCCTGGAAAGGGAAGCGGAGCCAGCCGGATGGGCAGCAGCCCCTCCTGAGAGAGCTCCAGGTGGAGAGTGGAGTCCTGGGCAGCACTCCCAGGGTTCCCTTCCTTCGTGGCAGGGGCACGCACCCCAGATTCTTAAGCACAGGTGTGAGGTTCCCGTGGTGCCTCCTAGAAGCCTGTCTCCCTGGCATAGCCTGTCCCTAGTGCGGGACCATCTCCCTGGTGCCCACCATCTCCCTGGTGCCCACCATCTCCCTGGCGCCTTGTCTTTCCCCAGGTGGCCACACCCAGGTGAGGGCAGCTGGCAGTTTTACAACTTTGCTTTTATCCCTGCTTGTCTTGGTGTCCTTGCTGATTCAGGCAGGTGCTGATTTGATGGAGTCAAAATATTCCAGAGCTGCATGGAAATGAAATGTTGATCTTTCCCTCTTCTCCAGGCAGGAGCTGCATCTAGTCCACCTTAGTTTCCAATTTTTTACCCCTAAAGTGCCCCAGGGCAGGGCATGAGGTGGTTAAGAGCCCTGGCTTTGACAGTTGATGGACTGGGGTGCAAAATCTGCTGCCGGTGCAAGGCTTTGTGACCTTTAGAAAATTAGCCTCTCTGAGCCTCAATTTCCTCCCTTGAGAAGACTGTAAATATTCATTTCTCAGGGTTGCCAGGGATTGAGTGATGCAGTGTTTGTCACGTGTTCAGCACTGTTTCTGGACAAGGCAAGAGTTCAGGGATGGGTATGCACGTCCCTAGAGCACAGAGCAGGTGCTCCCAAGTACTTCCTGAACTTGTGGTGAAACACTCCAGAGGAATTTGAATTTTTGTGATATGTGAACAAGTGATTTCATGTAGTAGAGTTAGTTAGAGATTCTTAAATTCAGATCTGATAATTATTGGCAAACAGCGTCTCAAAAGTAAGTGAAGGGTGAATTTTAGGAAAAAGTTGAGGATGGGCCAAGGCAGAGCTAGGGTAGGAAACACACTGTTTTGGCTTCTGCAGAGAGACACAGCTGCCCACGCTGAGGATTCAGCTAACCGAGCCGGTAGAGAACAGGTGGCCTTCAGGTGCCCAACAGAGCCAAGAGGTCCCAGCCAGGGCCATGACTCAGGCTAGGGCACAGCATCTGGGGGAGGGGAGGTCAGAGGGGAAGGCATCAGCCCCTTTTGGGCGAGGATGTTCCGAGAGCTGAAAGATAGCAAGGACACCACCCCATTGACCTCCAGTCCAGGCCCCAGAGCAGACAAACAGCTGGGACTGTCCAGATCCATTTTGCATCTGGAGACACACCCTCAGGCTGAGACCTTCTGCCCAACATTGGTGCTCCTTTGAAAAGGAAAGATATAAACATCTGAATGCAGAGTTCCAAAGAATAGCAAGAAGAGATAAGAAAGCCTTCTTCAGCGATCAGTGCAAAGAAATAGAGGAAAACAACAGAATGGGGAAGACTAGAGATCTCTTCAAGAAAATCAGAGATACCAAAGGAACATTTCATGCAAAGATGGGCTTGATAAAGGACAGAAACGGTATGGACCTAACAGAAGCAGAAGATATTAAGAAGAGGTGGCAAGAATACACAAAATAACTGTACAAAAAAGATCTTCACGACCCAGATAATCACGATGTGATCACTGACCTAGAGCCAGACATCCTGGAATGTGAAGTCAAGTGGGCCTTAGAAAGCATCACCACAAACAAAGCTAGTGGAGGTGATAGAATTCCAGTTGAGCTATTCTAAATCCTGAAAGATGATGCTGTGAAAGTGCTGCACTCCACATGCCAGCAAATTTGGAAAACTCAGCAGTGGCCACAGGACTGGAAAAGGTCAGTTTTCATTCCGACCCCAAAGAAAGGCAATGCCAAAGAATGCTCAAACTACCACACAATTGCACTCATCTCACACGCTAGTAAAGTAATGCTCAAAATTCTCCAAGCCAGGCTTCAGCAATATGTGAACCGTGAACTTCCAGATGTTCAAGCTGGTTTTAGAAAAGGCAGAGGAACCAGAGATCAAATTGCCAACATCCGCTGGATCATGGAAAAAGCAAGAGAGTTCCAGAAAAACATCTCTTTCTGCTTTATTGACTATGCCAAAGCCTTTGACTGTGTGGGTCACAATAAACTGTGGAAAATTCTGAAAGAGATGGGAATACCAGACCACCTGATCTGCCTCTTGAGAAGTTTGTATGCAGGTCAGGAAGCAACAGTTAGAACTGGACATGGAACATCAGACTGGTTCCAAATAGGAAAAGGAGTACATCAAGGCTGTATATTGTCACCCTGTTTATTCAGCTTATATGCAGAGTACATCATGAGAAATGCTGGACTGGAAGAAGCACAAGCTGGCATCAAGATTGCCGGGAGAAATATCAATAACCTCAGATATGCAGATGACACCACCCTTATGGCAGAAAGTGAAGAGGAACTCAAAAGCCTCTTGATGAAAGTGAACGTGGAGAGTGAAAAAGTTGGCTTACAGCTCAACATTCAGAAAACGAAGATCATGGCATCCGGTCCCATCACTTCATGGAAAATAGATGGGCAGTGGAAACAGTGTCAGACTTTATTTTTGGGGGCTCCAAAATCACTGCAGATGGTGACTGAAGCCATGAAATTAAAAGACGCTTACTCCTTGGAAGGAAAGTTATGACCAACCTAAATAGCATATTCAAAAGCAGAGACATTACTTTGCCCACAAAGGTTCGTCTAGTCAAGGCTATGGTTTTTCCTGTGGTCATGTATGGATGTGAGAGTTGGACTGTGAAGAAAGCTGAGTGCCGAAAAATTGATGCTTTTGAACTGTGGTGTTGGAGAAGACTCTTAAGAGTTCCTTGGACTGCAAGGAGATCCAACCAGTCCATTCTGAAGGAGATCAGCCCTGGGATTTCTTTGGAAGGACTGATGCTAAAGCTCAAAATCCAGTACTTTGGCCACCTCATGCGAAGAGTTGACTCATTGGAAAAGACTGATGCTGGGAGGGATTGGGGGCAAGAGGAGAAGGGGACGACAGAGGATGAGATGGCTGGATGGCATCACTGACTCGGTGGACGTGAATCTGGGTGAACTCTGGGAGTTGGTGATGGACAGGGAGGCCTGGCGTGCTGCGATTCATGGGGTGGCAAAGAGTCGGACACGACTGAGCGACTGATCTGATCTGATCTGACTTATGATGCTGGCTCTGTAGGTAGAGCTCAACAGTGGAGGCAGAAAACTCCAAGAGTGTCCCCAACTCTCACGTCAGTGGGACCCGTGTTTCCATCTTTCTCCTGCCCAGTGATGCTGTAGTCAGCATCTTGCAGCCTCTGCTGGGGGTGGCATGTGTGTGGGGGAGTGTCCTTTATTCCTCTGTCCAGCATAGAGAGAGGAAAGGAGGAGCCATCACAACAGCCTTCCATCTGCAGGGTGCCTGGCACCTGCAGGGCTAGGTCCTGGGTGCTAAGGAGGTAACTGCCAATCAGACCTCAGAACTGTCCCAGGAGCTCCTGGGCATGGCCTCCTCAGCGGGAAGATGCTCCTGATGGAAGCCGAGTGCAGACGGGCAGCAGCCCCCCACCAGGCAGCGCCTCCCGTCAGACCTGGACCTCCCCTTACCACTGCTTTTCCTGCCACTCTCGGGGTTCTCCCCATCCTGGGTTGTGGTTGTTTGAGCACCTGGCTCCTCGCCTGATGTTTGACCACCTAGCCTGTTGCTTTGGTACCCAAGCTTCGGAGTCAGGCTGACTTGTATTTCCCTTTTCAGCTCTGTCACTTACTAGCTGTGAGAGCTTGAGCAAGTCCTGCAGCTGTAAAGCCTCAGTTTCCTCTTCTACATAATGCAGTTAATAGAAACTCCTATTTCACAGGCAGTTGTTGAATGAAAGGCAGTTGATACTGTGCTTAGCAAATAGAAGCACTCAATATTGCTATCATTTTGTGGCCTCCGAAACACCTGTCATGCGCATTAAATTGAATTACATGAACCACATCACTTTCTATTCCTCTTGAGAGCTCTGAGAAGTGAGCCGACTCTGGAGACAAATTGCCTGGGTTCAGATCCCAGCTCTTGCACTAAATGACTTTGGGACCCTAAGCAAGCTGCTTAAGCTTTCTGGGTCTCCATTTCTTCACCCATAAAATGTGATTACTAATACCTACCACAGAGGGTGATTATAAGGGTTAGATGAGTTAATATAGATAAAGCACTTAGAATAGTACTTGGAACATGGTAAACTGAATATTTAATATTCAATAAATATTATTGTTTTTATTATTATCATTCCATAGAAATCCAGCAAGTTTTCAAAGAGCAGGAAACAACTGGAGCAGATGATGATTTCAGAGTTTTATGTTTCCTAATGATGCTGATGGCAGTAATTCTATATCCAGACCTTGCCCTATAAACAAACCTTCGATGGCTCTCATTGGCTTCCTTGACGTTTGGCTGGGTTGGGAGGTAGTTCCCTGTGCAGCAAGCCAAACAGATGTCCAGGTCTCACTCTAGAAGCCAGCCCTTGACTGGAGATGTGTGATTGGTGTTAATCTGAGCCTCCGTTCAGTCCGTGGTTCTCCCAGCTACTCGTCTTTCCGAAAGCATTCCTCCAGGGTCCAAATAGCCAAGATGCAAGCTGGATTTGGGCTCACATTGCATTCGATGGCAGTGCACATCCTTCTGGCACACATGGTCGAGCAATCTAAATAGAGGCTGTAACTCCACTGGGCTCCAAACCTTTGCCTTCTCACCCTTCACTCTGTTTTTCAAGAGGAAGAATAACAGCATTAACCCCCACAGTGGTTACAGCATTGCCTTAGCGTTGTTTATAAAGCTCTTTTCCTTCCACTTTCTCCAGTGGTCTTTCAAAGAGCCAGGAGATGATCCAGGCACTCATGAGAGGTGCTCCGAGATCTTACGATCTTGTGGGTATTGCAGGATAGGTGTCTGCCCAGAGGATGCTGGGCAAAATGCTAGGACCCACACAGGACACTGAACTTGTAATCTGTGAGACGAACACCGCAAACACCTGTTCTCCCCTTGAAACCATGGTCTCTCCAACCCTGGAACAGCTTCCCTTCTCCTGGCTCCCCCACCCCAAATCAACAAGCATCTCTCACTGCTCATTCTGATGGTCATATTTTCCACTTGTTCCCCAGAGCACCATAACCCTCCACCTTCTCCCTACCCTCTTCTCTGTCCTTGGCTAACAACCCAACAAGGATGAGACAGTTCTGGCCTTCAAAGTATTCTTAGTCCCAAAGCAGAGGGAAGAATAAATGAATAATACAGGGTGTTGAAATGTATCTTTCATCCTCTCTGTTGCCCCATCCCTTTCCTACCAGGCCCAGATAAGTGCCTGGGGGTCAGGTCAGTTGAGGACAATGGGTCCAGCCACTCACCCCTCCCCAGAAGGAGAGGACTTCGATGGCCCATGATTTCCAAAGAGGCTCTGGTTGAGTGGCAGCCTGGGTGGCGGAGCAGAGCAATGAAATATCCTGTATAAGAGACTACTTTTGGCATCAGGCAGCCCGTGGCCTAAAGCCTGCCTATGTCCTCATTGCTTGTGTGGCTTTGACTAAGTTTCTTAACCTCTCTGAGCTTCAGTTTCCTTATTGGGAAAATGATATGAAAACCCGTCAACTAGATTTGTTTGCAGATCGAATGAGGTAGTGAACAAAAAGTGTTTAGCAAGTGGTCATTAATTGTTAGCTCTTCTCTTTGCTATTATGATTACACCTGTTATTGTTCCCCATTTAAGAATTTCCCTATAAGTGATAATCTCTCTGTGGCCTGTGCAGGCTTATCTCTCCCTCTGCAGAGAGTTCTCTTGGGATCCAGAGTGTGCGGCAAGTGATAATTTATTGCTCCACAGCTCGCTTGCTCTCATCCGTGAAGCAGGGAGCGGATAACAGATAAACCAAATGCATAGAAGCAGGTTTCTCATGGTGTCCTCTTAGCCCGCTCGTAATACAGTTCTGCCTGGATGCAAACATAGCAACAGGAACTGAGCTTTCCTGCTGATTGGTTACAGACCTATCCGTGATCACGCCACCCTCTAACCACTTCTGTCAATTACCAATAAATATTCTCAAGCTCGCCTGCGCGGGCGCTTGAGTGTTGATGTTCAGCCCTGAGTCTTTGCCCGCTCTGCCAGCTGGGCCACTTATCTCGTGGCTCATCCTGCAATTTGCACTGAGCCTCCTCTCCTTCCTCCCACCTGGGTTTCTGGCCTTGAGTTGATATGAGTCCTGCCTGAACCAGTTTCCCACAGGAGCAGGCTACCTTCCTCCCTGACTCTTTATTATCTCATGCCTGGGTCAATTCTCCTTCCCGCTGAGCCGGCACTGGTTCACCGTCCTCTCCCCCTGGGCTCAACCATGACTTGCTGGGGTCTGGGCCCCGTGGTGGCACCTGGTGGTGATGCCCATCCTGGATATCGGTCTCTCCCTGCTTCTCTCAGGCGGTCCCACCCAAGTCCTGCCAATTCTGTTTCCAAATTTCAGCCCATCCACTTCTCTCCCTCTTTACTGCCCCCGTTTGATCTGAACCCCACTGACTCCCACGTGGGCTACTGTGATGGTACCTGCACCCACCACCCTGGTCTCCCAGTCTGTTTAGGACCCTCGATTTAGGTGTCCTTTCCCCCTAATGCCTTCCCAGGCCTGATCTCAATCATGTCCCTTCTCTTAAATCTCTCATCACCTTTTTTCCCTTGTACCACAGGTTTTACAATCAGTAACTAGGTATGGTCATTGGAGTGACTTTATCTGCTCAGTGTCTGTCTCCATATCAGACAATGAACTTCAAGGAGGAGACTCGTTTGGTTCCCCACTCACCAGTGCAGTGCTTGGCACATGATGAGTGCTCAACCAATAATTGCCAAATGAAAAACTGAGCAAATGCGATACCATAGAGATTTGGAAAAGGTAGCAGTCACTGTAAGACAATCAAGGAAGGCTTCTGGTAAGGGAGGTGATGAGCCCTGAGTTTGGCCTGGAAGGATGGATGGGATTAAAAAAAAAAGGGGGGATTCAGGGGAAAGCATTTCAGGTAAAATAAACATTATGAGTCAAGACTAGGTAGCAGGAATGCTTTGAAGTTTCCTGGAGCGGTGGCATTACCTGGCTTACTCTGCTGGGTACTAGTGACAAGATTGAAAGAGGTTAGAAACAGTGAAGTCAACCTGAGACATTTAAAACATGCCCCTTAAGCAAGGGGGAGCTATTGATGTGTTTTAAGCAGACAACCCTTATAAGACAAGTGATGTTTAGGATCTGTAGAAGCAGGAAATAGGAGGACCACCAGGAGTTCTAGGCTTGGGAGCATGGAGTCCAGACTTGGGCCCCAGGAATGGAAAGGAAGGGAAGGTGGGGGAGAGATCGTGGCTCTGTGTGTAGGACAGGTCCCAAGCTGAGTTCTGCCTCAAAGACGAGTGAAACATAAATGAGTTCATCCAGAGATGCTCAGCAAGCTTTGGGGTGCTCTTGAGATGGGCAGGAAAGGGAAATTATATATATATTTTTAACATAAAACAGTTTTCTTAATTATACAGCAAATATACATCCACTGGAGAACATTTAGAAAATATAGAGAGCGCCAGCAAGAGTAAAAACTTCAGGCAATTCCATTGCCTAGGAGTCACTGTTGTTAATATTTGCTGTATAGTCTCCCAAAGGTTTTCCATGCATGCTACATATATTGTTTTGGACTGCTTGTATTTCACTTTCACTTAGTACCATGAACCTTCTTCCGTGACAATAAAGATGCTTAGGTAATAAATGTACTCGTATAGCATCTATTTTAAGTTGTTTCGTATAGATGCACTTAGCAGCGGCAGCAGCAGCAGCAGCACCATATTTAATTTAATCAATCCCCTATTGTTGGACATACAGATTTTTTTCCCAGTCTTTTCTTTTGCTTTTGTAAATAATCATGCTGGAGTTATCCTTATTGCCTGATTTATGTGTATGTTTTAAATTATTTTCTCAGAAAAAATTCTACCCATTGAATTGCTGGGTCAAAAGTATAGATCTTTTAGGGCTTCTGACTCTTATTTTCAAATTGCCCTTCAAATTATATATATATATATATATTTTTACTCTTTGTATCTCATTAAGATTAACATTAACATTTTTATATTCTAGGTTTTAAAGTCTTTGTAGATTTGATAAGAGAAAAATAATTTACATTTTTTTCAATTTGCATTTATATTATAATTGTATTTCTTTTTCAAATAATTTTGAGACTTTGAAAATATATTTTGGTCATTTGTATTTATTTTTCTGTGTGCATTTCCTATTTATGGGCTTTTCCCCTCCTTATTTATGGACTTTCTTTTTTCTTTCTGTTTATGCTCATTTTTCTAATTAGATAGTCATTTTTTAAACATTTTGCAGGAACCATGAAAGATTAAGACTTCAACCTTTTATCTGTCATGTTTGTTGCAAATAATTTTTGGAGAGAAGATTTTTGAAAAGCAGAAAGCTTATCCCATCTTTATTACTCACTTGCTCCATGGCGATGACTGCATGGCTCAGTCAGTTAAGATTAGGTTGAACTGCTAGTAATGAACCCATGTTAATTGGCTGTGGCCATCAGGATCCAGTTGGGAGACTGAAACCACATCGGTAATTTCAGAAGTAATTCAAAAATTTAATATAAGGATTATTAACTCGCAAAAGGGGATGACTACTAAAAGAGGCAGAGAGAACTTTAAAGAAAACAGGGATGGTAGATATAGGGGGCAATTATTAGGGAAGGAATATATTTGAAAGAGGTCCCTCCGCCCCCACAACCCTCCCAGGCTGTGACTTAATAGGAAATGATGTGGCTGTGGCCCCCTGACAGCTGGAGAAGTTTGTTGAGATACTGCAGGAAAAGGCTGACAAGTGGGGAATTGACCTTTGGAGTTTGGTCAAAACTCTGAAGGTTGGGTGCCAGTGGGTCTCCTGAGCACTGCTGGTGACCACTTTATAGGAGCAAGAAAGATGAGACCCCCCAGAACGAGGAAATCCCTTCCTCTTGTCATGTCCCTCTAGTGCCCTCTACTGACAAAAAACGTTTTCAGGGTTCGGATCTAGCACAAAACATAACAAGGGTGGATCTAGAGCTGATAAGCAATATATTGATAGCCAAACCCCTGCCCTAAACAAGCCAGAAGTTGCTTTCTCACTTCAAAGTCGGGAGTTCTGCTATCTATGACCAGGATGGCGGTTCTGCTCCAGGAAGTCCCCCAGGGTCTGCTCCTCCACTCTCCCTAGGCTGACGCCCTTCATGGTCCATGACAGTAGCCCAAGCTAAAACCATCACAAACACAGTCTGGAGATGGAAGGCATGGAAAAGAAAAAGGACAAAGAATGCGAGAGAAGGTTCCCAGGAGATGCCATCTGTTTTCATCTCATTGGTTGAAAGTTAGTCACATGACCACAGGTGGCTATATGGGATTCTGGGAAATACTTCTTCTGGAAGGCCTGGAACTGAACATCAGAGGTTGTGTTATTTAGGGAAGAAGCGAGAAAATTGGTGGATAATAAACAGCCTCTGCCACTAGAGCCCACACTTGCTGTACCTTTATGAAGAAAATTTAGGCAAAATCATGATATGCTTATGACCATTAGTGAACATTAACTAGACACACAAGCTGAGATCTTAGGGTAAAATCTTTTAGAATGCTTGAGTTGGAAGTCACCATTGAGATTATTTATTCTGTCTTATGAAAACCCTTAGGGCCTAGAAGGGCAGTAATGTGTCCAAGGTCACATGGTAGCTCCTGGCATGCCTGGAGGTGGACCCCAGGTCCCCTTCATTTTCCGCCTAGTGTATCTGTCCACTCTCTGCACTGCTCAGGCTCTCCAGTGGCTTTTGTCTTCAGAATGAGTCCTGCTTAATTGCACTGGTAACTTAAAGCTCGACAAGAGATCATTCCACAGTGGAGATATCAGGGCTTATGAGATATGCCTGGTCCTGAAATCAGGCACGTAAGATGCAAAATTAGAGTCCAGGAACCCTCTGGCTTTTAGAACCTAAACTGCACCCTTTTCTCCATGACTTATTGGAGGCCATGTGAGCTTAGGCTATGGGAACACAGCAGGTGTGAGACCGCAGTAAGTCCTTTGCTGCTGGAATTAAGCAGTAAGAAGTGTTATCTTAGGCTAAAGTAGCCATTCACCTTGCTGCTGCTGCTGCTGCTAAGTCACTTCAGTCATGTCCGACTCTGTGCGACCCCATAGACGGCAGCCCATCAGGCCCCGCCATTCCTGGGATTCTCCAGGCAAGAACGCTGGAGTGGGTTGCCATTTCCTCCTCCAATGCATGAAAGTGAAAAGTGAAAGTGAAGTCGCTCAGTCGTGTCCGACTCTTAGCGACCCCATGGACTGCAGCCTACCAGGCTCCTCCGTCCATGGCAGGAGGAGCATTTTCATTTCCTCCATCCATTTTCTAGGCAAGAATACTGGAGTGGGTTGCCATTGCCTTCTTCGAGCCATTCACCTTACCAGTCAGAATGCCATCTTCCTATTTAGCCATGGAAATAATGGGAGGACTTTCTTAGAACAGGATATAAGATGGCAGCAGGAAACAAACTTTACCCCAGATGTTTCAACTGAAGAGATTTTCACAAAGGGGCTACTGTCAGAGGCAGGGTTAGGGAACAGAGAAGAGCACAAGGGACCCAGAGACTACCAAGTCTCCCCTGGGGCTGAAGAAACGGGAAGTGAGCTGTGTTACAGGAGCTCCAGCTCCTGTGCAGGAGGGTAGGTGCCTGAGTCACTTAAAGTATAGCTGATTTCATTTATTGTGTTAGTTTCTCGTACACAGCATAATGATTCAGGGTTTGTTTGTTTGTTTGTTTTGCAGGTTATATTCCAGTATAGATAGCTATCAGACAATGGGTATAATTCCTTATGCTATACGGTGTATCCTCCTTGCCTATCTATTTTATATATAGTAGTTTTAATCTGGCACCAAAGTAGGGAGAAAACAGGGAAGAAATGCCTGCAGCTCTCTCCCCTCTTCACTCTGATCAGCCAGGGTGTCCTCCTGATTGAATGCGACCAGAAGCCAGAGAGCAGGGAGATGTGGAGGAAGCAGTCCACAGGCTCTGCCTTCCTGGGCACAGAGCAGGGCAGAGAGGGTGGAAATAAGTATGAAAAGGATAGCTTGAGTCAGAGCTCAGGCCTTGCTGCAAGTGTTCTTTTCTGTGGATGGAACTGTTTTTAGTATCTTTACAATATACATTTGTAAATGGCCAGGTGTGGCACCTCCAATGCCACTCCTTCTTTTAGGCCAGTGGCAGACATGAGTAATTGATCACGGCTGCTTTTCCTGTGGGTCCAAGAAGTCACCTGTGGGCATGTGAGGGGCTTCCCAGTGGTAAAGAGCCCACCTGCCAGTTCAGGAGACCTAAGAGACTGGGGTTCGATCCCTGTGTTGGGAAGATCCCCTGGAGGAGGAAGTGGCAACCCACTCCAGTATTCTTGCCTGGAGAATCCCATGGACAGAGGAGCCTGGTATGCTGTAGCCTATAGGGTCGCAAAGAGCCAGACACAGCTGAAAGGACAGCACACACACACACATGCACAGACAAGTGAGGTGAAATAGATTCGGAGCTGTAAAACTTAACTAGCCTTGCAGATATGGCCTATCTGCTCATGCCAGACCAGTAGAGAATCATTTTTTCTGGAGAATTAGCTGAGCAGGTATTTCTTAAGCCAAGTGAGTCCTGCTTGGAACATGGATCTAAAGTGCATTGGTGCAAACTTACGGTAATATAGATAAAGAGGCAAGACAGAAGGTAATGTCTGCCTTGAGCAAGGTAGCTTCTTGGCTCCTCTGGAAAGTAGGATGATGCCAACCAAGGCAGAAAGCAAAACTGGGTGTTCTTTTGAGATGGGATCAGCTTTCAGAGCGGAGTTGCTCTGTGGTACCCATCTGTTTGTGGTGCTCTCCTAGGTCCTGACTGACCTTAAAAAGATTTTTGTTTAGTATAGTTGATTTACAGTATTGTGTTGGTTTCAGGTTTACAGCACAATGATTCAGTTTTTTGCGTATTATATTCATTATAGGTTATTACAAGATAATAGGTAAATTTCCATATCCTATACAGTATATCCTTGTTGCCTATTTTATATATAGTAGTTTGTATCTGTTATTCCTCAGAGAAGTCAATGGCACCCCACTCCAGTACTCTTGCCTGGAAAATCCCATGGACGGAGGAGCCTGGTGGGCTGCAGTCCATGGGGTCACGAAGAGTCTGACACAACTGAGCGATTTCACATTCACTTTTCACTTTCATGCATTGGAGAAGGAAATGGCAACCCACTCCAGTGTTCTTGCCTGGAGAATCCCAGGGACGGGGGAGCCTGGTGGGCTGCCGTCTATGGGGTCGCACAGAGTCAGACACGACTGAAGCGACTTAGCAGCAGCAGCAGCAGCATTTGTTATTCCTATACCTCTCATTTGTCCTTCCCTCTCCCCTGTTTGTTTTGTAATGATCTTGTTTGTAACCACAAGTTTGTTTTCTCTGTCTGTGAGTCTGTTTCTGTTTTGTACATACATTCATTTCTACTATTTTTTAGATTCCGAATGTAAGTGATACCATATAGTATCTGTCTTTGACTTATTTCACTAAGCATAATATTCTCTGGGGCTACCTACATTGCTGCAAATGGCAGTATTTCATTCTTTTTATGGTTGAGTACTATTCCATTGTATATGTATAAAATGAAATATCTTAATCCACTCATCTGTTGATAGGCACTTGAGTTGCTCCCATATCTTGGCTATTGTAAAACAGCACTGCTACAGACATTGTGATGCATGCACCTTTTTGAATTAGTGTTTTCATTTCCACCCAGAAGTGGAATTGTTGGATCATATGGTAGTTCTGAGCTTCCCAGGTTGCGCTAGTGGTAAAGAACCCACCTGCCAATACAGGAGACCTAAGAGACGTAGGTTTGATCCCTGGGTCAGGAAGACCCTCTGGAGGAGGGCATGACAACCCACTCCAATGTTCTTGCCTAGAGAATCCCACGGACAAAGGAGCTTGGCGGGCTATGAGCCATAGGGTCGCACAGAGTCGGACACAACTGAAGCAACTTAGCATGCATGGATGCATGATAGTTCTATTTTTGTTCTTATAAGGAACCTGCATACTGTTTTCCATAATGGCTGCACCAATTTACATTCCCAACAATGGTCAAGGGTTCCCATTTCTCGAACATTTCTTATTTGTAGATTTTTTGATGATAGCCATTCTGACAAGTGTGAAGGGATACCGTATTGTGATTTTTGATGTGCATTTCTCTGATAATTAGTGATGCTAAGCATTCTTTCATGATTGACCTTTAACACAGGAAGTTCTATGGATTCTCAGGTCCTGCTGCTTTTCAGGTGTGCATGCTCAGACCCCTGAGTTCAGACTGTAAGTGGCTTCGAATAGAAAACTCTTGGCTGGAACAAATGGCCAATGGGTTATGGATGTTGCCAGCATGATTTAGGACATAGATGGCAAATAGGTCCCAACTCACCTGGCATCTCCATCCATTTGTGCTGGCTGTCTGTAGACTGTGTTGAGATGGATATGAAGGCTGTGGCCTCCTGTCCAGGGCAGTAGGGCTGTGATTAGCTAAGGATAATTGCCCTGGGATAGAGGGGCTAAGAGGGGTGCATGTTTGTCTCATATTTGCCATCACTGGTTGATAGTCAGCAGATGTGGCTTCTAGATGTGATATTTTAAGCAAGTCAATTAACCTTCCTGGATCTTAGTTTCCTCATATGGAAAACAAGGGCATTGCTTGGGTGACTTTTAAACTCTCTCCATCTTAGAAATGCCATGATTCAAACTTGTTTATGTGTGTGTGTGTTCATGTAGAACCTGCAGCAAATCTGCTTGATCCAATTAAACTGTTTCCTTTTCCCCACCCATCTCTACCATATGCTTGAGTAACTAAGTTCTCCATGCCTATGAAGGCTATTTCCCCAGGCTGGAGCAGCTGGAGACCCTGGAGACAAGAGGCCTCCCATACTAAACAGATTCTCTTTTTTAATCTCAACCAAAAGATCCAGGAGGCATGATTCACAGGTCCTCTGGTTTCCTCCCCTCTGTCCTCTGCCAGGTTCAGGCTGCTCTCTCCCTCCTGCTCTGCAAACATGCCTGAATGCAGAGTCCTGAAATTTAGGTTCATGGTTTCAAAGTTCATGGTCCTGAGAATAAACAAAAAAACTATTGTGGTTGCATAGAGCTGCGGACCCCATTAACACCACCCCATGAATATTTATGGCGTGGAACTACAAAAGAACATAGAGGCCATATTGTATTTCCTAGAACTTTCTTTCCATCAGGTCCTTTCTCCGTGGGTCACTTTCATGTAAGCTTTGCTTATTTAGTTGCACACTTTAAGCCGATTAACTTTTCACTAAAAAAAAAACCCTCCCTGTTTGTTTGTACATACACTCCCTTGACAAAGATTCACAGAAAACTGCTTTAAACCTGGTAAATCCCTCTGCTGGAAACTTGACGTGAACTAAATGTGTCTCTGGGTAGGATTTCCCCGTTACCCTCCCCGCCTCTGGCCCCTCCACCCCACCTCAGCCTGTTCCCTGAGATGAATTCCAATGGTCTGAAGACTCTTCCGGGAGTCTCTGCACCCCTCTAGGTGACCGTCTTGTGGAGCATTAGAGAGGTCCTTCCTGAGTGGCAAACAGTAGGTCCTGGGTAGATGCCCTGTGCTTCTCTAATAGAAATTGGAGTGAAATCAACATGACAGCCAGAGGGACCTGAAGACATCACCTCCACTGCTCTCCAGACTTCAGTGAGTGAGTCCCCTGTGGGGCTGGGCAGGATATGAACTTAACACGCATATTCCTGGACCCTGTCCCTAGAGATTCTGATTCCATAAATGTGGGCAGGGCCTGGGAATCTGCATATCAACCCTCTCCTTAGAGACTTCTAACACAGTGGTCTGTGGCCCTTCCTCCAGAATCCCTGAGCTAGTTCACTTGTCTCATTGTATGAGTGAAACAAATCCCACCAAAGGGAAAAGTGGCCTGCTCAATGTCACACGCAGCCTCCCAGCGCCCTCTTCCCAGGGTAGACCATGCCTGTGGTTCCATTACTGCTTTAACTCTGGCCTTTTATGTCCCAAGAGGCAGCTGTACTGTGGAACATTTGTGATTAGGACTGTGAGTGGATAATTGAAAAATAAACTTCCTGCAAGGCCAGGCCGTAGGTGTAGAAATGAAAATCAAGGACTGGTCTGGTTGATGAAGGTGAGGTGAGATGAGGTCAGGCAAGTACTTGCTGGAGGTCACTCCTATGGGATAAATCCGGGACCCTGTTGGTTTTGGAGTGAACCCTGGGAGGGGGCAGGCCTGTGGTCAGGATGGACAGGAAGGTGGTGGGGAGCCGGGCAGGGAGTGGGTATCCCCCAGCTGTGGCAGCCCTCCCCGGGCCTCCTGCTCTCTGGATGGTGGGAAGCAGTCCTGGGAGGGTATGGCTGGGGACAGAAGGCAACAGCAGAGTTGAAGGGGCCTCCCTCTGACTTGCTGGGCTTCTGCCTGGCTCACAGACTCCCCAGCTCTGTAGGCTTCCAGCCAAGGGCCACTTAACATCCCCTGAATCCTCCCTCGAGATTCTCTGGATCTCAGGGGGACCACTGGGGAGAGGGTTGTGAAGGACCCTCTGGCTAGCCTCTTCTGCTCTCTGTCTCCTCCATTCACCCCGACCAGACTGTCCAGTCCAGGCTGGCCAGCAGCTCCTCTGGGAACAGAGCTCTTACCGCTGACCATGAGATCAGCTCCCACCTTGCATCTCAGTTCTAGAAATAGGTCCCATATGAGGCAGTCCCAACTGGGCTCCAAGTTCAGAGCTGAGAGGTCTGCGTTCCCCCTTTCTCACAGTTGTAAGCTAACAGGCTGGTCATGAACTCCCCTGAGCCTGGCTTTCCCCGTGAAATGGAGCTGACGGTCTGTGCCCTGCCTTCTCCTAGGACTTGGGCGAGGAGCGTTCATTCACTCACTGGTTCCATATTTATGACTACGGAAGGTCCTAGAACTGAAGGTCCTTGCCCTCAGTAGGGTGTTGGGGTGGGGAAGAATGTGTGGGTGGAGGGGATGCAAACTGGGAAGTGCTGTACCCAGTGAGGGACTCCTGTGCCCAGTTCCACCTTGGGTGTTCTAATAGCGCTGGAGCTGCATTCCCTGTGTCTGAGCCTTCCTTTCCGCCCTGCCCAGGCCCGCAGTTCCTGCAGCCCTATCTCCTATCTCACTATCGTTGACGGTCCACATGACTGGTCCTCACTTCAGCCAGGCCCTCTCACCTGGATCCTTTTGCTCCTGCCCTGACAGTGCCTCGCTGTCTCTCCCCTCAGGGTCTTTGCACATGCTGACTCTTTGACCAGCATGCTCCTGTCCCTTGTTATCCACTTGCCAGACTTCTGCCTACGTGTCAACCTCCTATTCAAGTGTCACCCCTTCTGTGAGGTCTGCCACAGACTCAGCCCACCCCCGATGCTGAGCTGGTCCCTCTTCCTCTCCACACTTCCATCCCTGCCTGAGCAGCAGGGGTCACTTCAAAGCAAAGATGGGAGTTAGAACTGAGATGTGGCCTGGAAAGTGAAAGTGAAAAGTGAAAGTGAAGTCGCTCAGTCGTGTCCGACTCTTTGCGACCCCATGGACTGTAGCCTATCAGGCTCCTCCCTCCATGGGATTCTCCAGGCAAGAGTACTGGAGTGGGGTGCCATTGCCTTCTCCAGGGGGTCTTCCTGACCCAGGGATTGAACCTGGGTCTCCTGAATTCCAGGCAGATGCTTTAACCTCTGAGCCGCCAGTGGCCTGGAACACTTTGCCTAATCTCTCTCAGCCGACTTTCCTCATCTGGAAAAAGAGCATGGTGATGCTGATGGCACAGAGTTGCAGCTGTGAGAGTTAGAAAAGTGTGGAGAGCTTGGTATGTGGCTGGTGCTCAGGAAGTATCAGTCCTGGGACTCTCTTGGCAGTCGGTGGTTAAGACTCCATGCTTTCACTGCCAGGAGTGCAGGTTCAATCCCTGGTCAGGAAATTCAGATCCTACATGCCACGCAGCAAGACAAAAAAAAAAAAAAAGTTGTCAGTCCCTTTCTTTTCTCTTGGTCCAGAGAGAACAATTAGAACACTAGATTTGGATGAAACAGACCTTGAGCTCCCTGTCACAGGAGGAGAGGTGTGAGGAGAGGCCACTCAGGCATCACATGGTGGGTTGGACCCGGTAGCCCCTTCTGGTCCTAGGATGGTTGCTGAGCAGTGCAGCAGTATTCACAGGTGTTCCTTAGGATGGAAGATTTGGTGAGAAGGAATGCCAGGGCAACCGCATTGGCAAATGTTGCATTCTCTTTCCCTTGGAGGGTTGTGATAATTTTGGGGGGCTTGCTCCTTGGAAGAGAAGCTATAACAAACCTAGACCGTGTACTAAAAACACGGTCAGAGCAAAGGTCTAGTATAATGTTGCACCCAGTGTAGTCAAACAGAGGTATAGTCAAAGCTATGTTTTTTTCCAGTGGTCATATATAGATGTGAGAGTTGGACCATAAAGAAGGCTGAGCACTGAAGAATTGATGCTTTCAAACTGTGGTGTTGGAGAAGACTCTTGAGAGTCCCTTGGACTGCAAGGAGATCCAACCAGTCCATCCTGAAGGAGATCAGTCCTGGGTGTTCATTGGAGGGACTGATGTTGAAGCTGAAACTCCAGTACTTTGGCCACCTGATGAGAAGAACTGACTCATTGGAAAAGACCCCAATGCTAGGAAGGACTGAAGGCAAAAAGAGAAGGGGACGACAGAGGACGAGATGGTTGGATGACATCACCAACTCAGTGGACGTGAATTTGAGCAAGCTCCAGGAGATGGTGAATGACAGAGAAGCCTGGCGTGCTGCAGTCCACGGAGTCGCAAAGAGTCAGACATGACTGAGAGGCTGAACAACAACAACAAAAGGCTTTGAGAAGTACTGCAGTAAAGAAAGCTATTCATCTTATTTTGCTTTACTTCATTTTCTTTATTGCGGTATAGCTGATTTACAATGTTACGTTTCAGGTGTACATCATAGTGATTAGCAATTTTTAAAGATTATACTCCATTTATAGTTATTATAAAATTTGACTGTATTCCCTGTGCTGTACAATACGTCCTTGTAGCTTATTTATTTTATACATTGTAGTTTGTACCTCTTAATTCCCTACCCCTATCTTGCCTTCCCCCACTCTCTCTCTCCACGGTAACCACCAGTTTGTTCTGTCTATCTGTTTCTGTTTTGTTATATCTACAAATTAAGAAAGCAGTTTAAATAGCGTTGCCGAAGTTTGACCGGTGCTGGCTTAAATCTCGGGGATGAATTTTGGGTGAAGTAGAAAAAAACAGTTTGAAATTTCATGGCGGTTCAGTGGTTAGGACTTAGAGTTTTCACTGCCAGGGATCTGGGTGTGATTCCTGATCAGAGAACTAAGATCCTGCAAGCCATGCAGTGTGGCCAAAAAACATAAAAGAACCTGCCTATGAAACAGAAACAGAATCAGGGACGTAGAGAATAGGCTGGTGGTTGTCAAGGAGGAAGCAGGTGGGAGAGGGCTAGATGCAGACTGCTTTAGAACGGATAAACAATAAGGTTCTGCTCTACAGTGCAGGGAACTATATTCAATTTCCTGTGATAAACCATAATGGAAAAGCAGTAATTGATACAAAATTGCAACTTGATGACACTTCAATAAAAATAAATTTTAAAAAGTTTTATTGTTTTGCCAGGCAAAGTTGTATGTATTGTATGGCCAGGCAAAGTTGGCCATACCTGACTAATACCTTCAACACTGTGTGTCTCACCCTGGAGGGGTAGTGAGGAGTCTCACAGTGTTCAAGGAGCGGGGCGTGATCAGCTCATGGACATGCTTCTGATTGGTTGGTGGTGATGTAATTGGGAGTCAGCATCATCAACCTTCTGGGGTCTGGGATCTACGTGCTTGTGGGCAGCATCAGTGAATACAGTCTTCCTCCTGGTGGGGGTTTCAGTATCTGCAAAACAGCTCAAAGGACGTGGCTCAGAATATTGTCTATAGTCCTTGAGAAAGAACTAAAGGTCCTTGGCTTTGTTTAATGGCTAAAGTATTATTATTTTGTCTTGCTTGACTGTTTTCCTTTCTTTCTGCCTTTTCTCACGTCTCTGATGAAATTTATATTTTGACTAAAGTTTTTCTACAGACAAAAGGCAGGTGGAGGACATGGGTGGTGGTCTATTCTGAGAAAGCCTCGTGGGGTCTGCTTGTTTACAATAGTGTTTATTACTAACGTCTTAGAATGTGAAACTTTGGGAGAAGTTGACTTGGTGGAGGGGGCTGTGATTTGGGAATCAGGAAGGCATTTTTTACTTAAAACACCCATGAAGCCTCATCCTGCCTACATGACCTTGGCCAATTCCTACCTCCCCTCTGGGCCTTCCTTTGAAGGTAATGTATAGGAGGCATTTATCCTGATCCCTGGGCCAGAGTGCTGTGTGCTTCAGTCAAGATGCTGTGCTATGGGGACCCTGAGATGGGACCTTCTGTAATGGGCCTTTCCCTGCAAGGATTAGTTCATGGTCATCTTTTGCAGCCTTGAGTTCAGGCTCGTGGAATCAGATGGGGAACATGACATAACTGTAGAAACTGAGAGACTTTACAGTTATTTATTGTTATTACAGAAGTGTGCTGAAGCTGGCTCTTACCTGCGTGTGAGAGCTGAATGTACATGTATCCTCCATCTCCATGTTCTGTGACCATGAAGTCAGCCACAGTGGGTGTATTTATACCAGAGAAATAAGACTTTCTTCTCCCCCAGCCAGTTGTTAAATATCAGCACATCCTTGATTGTATATCATTAGAAAGTATTTCTTTAAAATGTCTCTTTTATTTTTAAATTTATTATATAATAGCTTTACATTTTTATTTGACTACTTTCAAGGTTTCTATTTTTGATTTCTGAAAGGCAGTTTTCCAGTTGAATTTCATAATCTTTTCCTGATAGTCAGTGTCCAGAGCTTCATAACCAAACTCCACCACCAGGTGACAACTCCCTGAATTGCAGGTTGGAGGTCCACTGGGGTCAGCCAGGACTGGAAAATATGGCATTTTCTTTTTTTTTTAATTAATTAATTAATTTTAATTAGAGGCTAATTACTTAACAATATTGTAGTGGTTTTTGCCATACATTGACATGAATCAGCCATGGTGTACATGTGTCCCCCATCCTGAACCACCTCCCCCGTCCCTCCCCATCCCATCCCTCAGGGTCATCCCAGTGCACCAGCCCTGAGCGCCCTGTCTCATGCATCGAACCTGGACTGGCGATCTCTTTCACATATGGTAATATACATGTTTCAATGTTATTCTCTCAAATCATCCCACCCTTGCCTTCTCCCACAGAGTCCAAAAGTCTGTTCTTTATCTCTGTGTCTCTTTTGCTGTCTTGCATATAGGGTCATCATTACCATCTTTCTAAATTCCATATATATGTGTTCCGGTTCCAGTTACAGTTCAGTCTCTCAGTCATATCTCACTCTTTGCGACCCCATGAATCGCAATACACCAGGCCTCCCTGTCCATCACCAACTCCCGGAGTTCACTCAAACTCATGTCCATCGAGTCGGTGATACCGTCCAGCCATCTCATCCTCTGTCATCCCCTTCTCCTCCCGTCCCCAATCCCTCCAAGCATCAGAGTCTTTTCCAATGAGTCAACTCTTTGCATGAGGTGGCCAAAGTACTGGAGTTTCAGCTTTAGCATCAGTCCTTTCAATGAACACCTAGGACTGATCTCCTTCAGAATGGACTGGTTGGATCTCCTTGCAGTCCAAGGAACTCTTAAGAGTCTTCTCCAACACCACAGTTCAAAAGAATCAATTCTTCGGCACTCAGCTTTCTTCACAGTCCAACTCTCACATCCATACATGACCACTGGAAAAACCATAGCCTTGACTAGATGAACCTTTGTTGGCAAAGAATGTCTCTGCTTTTTAATATGCTATCTAGGTTGGTCATTTCCTTCCAAGGAGTAAGCGTCTTTTAATTTCATGGCTGCAGTCACCATCTGCAGTGATTTTGGAGCCCAGAAAAATAAAGTCTGACACTGTTTCCACTCTTTCCCTATCTATTTGCCATGAAGTGATGGGAATGTGAAGTCAAGTGGGCCTTAGAATGCATCACTACGAACAAAGCTAGTGGAGGTGATAGAATTCCAGTTGAGCTATTCGAACTCAAAAGCCTTTGATGAAAGTGAAAGTGGAGAGGAAAAGTTGGCTTAAGCTCAACATTCAGAAAACGAAGATCATGGTATCCGGTCCCATCACTTCATGGGAAATAGATGGGGAAACAGTGGAAACAGTATCAGACTTTATTTTTCTGGGCTCCAAAATCAGTGCAGATGGTGACTGCAGCCATGAAATTAAAAGACGCTTACTCCTTGGAAGGAAAGTTATGACCAACCTAGATAGCATATTCAAAAGCAGAGACATTACTCTGCCAACAAAGGTTCGTCTAGTCAAGGCTATGGTTTTTCCTGTGGTCATGTATGGATGTGAGAGTTGGACTGTGAAGAAGGCTGAGCGCCGAAGAATTGATGCTTTTGAACTGTGGTGTTGGAGAAGACTCTTGAGAGTTCCTTGGACTGCAAGGAGGTCCAACCAGTCTGTTCTGAAGGAGATCAGCCCTGGGATTTCTTTGGAAGGAATGATGCTAAAGTTGAAACTCCAGTACTTTGGCCACCTCATGCAAAGAGTTGACTCATTGGAAAAGACTCTGATGCTGGGAGGGATTGGGGGCAAGAGGAGAAGGAGACGACAGAGGATGAGATGGCTGGATGGCATCACTGACTCGGTGGACATGAGTCTCAGTGAACTCCGGGAGTTGGTGATGGACAGGGAGGCCTGGCATGCTGCGATTCATGGGGTCACAAAGAGTCGGACACAACTGAGCGACTGATCTGATCTGATCTGATGGGACCAGATGCCATGCTCTTAGTTTTCCTTTCTGACTTACTTCACTCTGTATAATAGGCCCCAGTTTCATCCACCTCATTAGAACTGATTCAAATGCATTCTTTTTAATAGCTGAGTAATATTCCATTGTGTATATGTACCACAGCTTTCTTATCCATTCGTCTGCCGATGGACATCTAGGTTGCTTCCATGTCCTGGCTATTATAAACAGTGCTGCAATGAACATTGGGGTACACATGTCTCTTTCAGTTCTGGTTTCCTCAGTGTGTATGCCCAGCAGTGGGATTTCTGGGTCATATGGCAGTTCTATTTCCAGTTTTTTAAGGAATCTCCACACTGTTCTCCATAGTGGCTGTACTAGTTTGCATTCCCACCAACAGTATAAGAGGGTTCCCTTTTCTCCACACCCTCTCCAACATTTATTGTTTGTAGACTTTTGGATTGCAGCCATTCTGACTGACGTGAGATGGTACCTTATTGTGGTTTTGATTTGCATTTCTCTGATAATGAGTGATGTTGAGCATCTTTTCATGTGTTTGTTAGCCAAAAAGATAGCATTTTCATTGGTGTACATTTTAGATCTTTCCTATGGCCTATACACCCATGTTCTACATTTCTGTGAAGAATTACCCTGCTTGACTTTTTCCTTACAGCCATGACAGGCACAGAGGGGTAGACGAGAGCCCGTGGCCCCAGGGGCATGGTCGCTGGAGGCAAAGCCTCTGGTGCTTTGAGTCAGTGCTTCTCAGACTTCACAGTGTACATGTTCCACCTGGGGATCCAGTTAACATGCAGCCTCTGATTCAGCAGGTTTGGGACAGGCCCTGGGAGTGGGTGTTTCTATCAAGTTTCAAGATGAGGTCAGTGCTGCCCATCTAGTGTGTGTGTGCTCAGTCGCTCAGTCGTGTCCAGCTCTTTATGATTCCTTGGACTGTAGCCTGCCAGGATCCTCTGACTGTGGGGATTCTCCAGGCAAGAACACTGGAATGGGTTGCCAGTAGCCAGGGGTCGGTGGTGGAAGAAGCAAGTTACCCAAGTGGTAGGAATCCTTCCTTCAAGAGTCTTCTCCTAGGAGGCTGATGGGTCTTGCCTTTTGGTAACCATTCAATAGCTGTGTGTTTTGAATGTGTAGACTTAGCTCATTACATTGTAAATACTGTTCCGCTGATATGTTGGTTTCAATTATTTATTTGTGATTTATTTTGGTGAGAGGTTCAAAACCAACTTGACTTTTCCTCAAAGAGCTAACCCATTGTCTCCATGTAATTTACTGATTTTGATTAATCCCCCTCTTTCCACAATTTTGTGAGACCTCTTTTGTCATATATACATTTTCTTATATAGACTAAGGATTGCTTCCAGACTATTCCATGTTGCAGTTTCGTCTAAGATTTATAACGTATTTTCTTGTTTTATGAGGCCAGTCATCCTTTGGTACTCTTCTCCTTGACTTTTATCACCTAATTATGCAAATGAACTTTAATATTCTTTTGTAAAATAATAGGAAAAAATGTATTGAACTTTTGATTAAAATATATTAAACCTACACATTAGTTCAGAAAGAATGTTTCAGAAACAGAGTATGTCTTTCTTTTCATGTCACTGTTTATAAGTTTTAGTAGAATTTTACAGTGTCAGCGTGGTACTACTTTTTTTTTTGGCTTCACTTTTCAGCCTGGAGGATCTTAGTTCCCTGACCAAGGATTGATCCTGTGACCCCTGCATTGGGAGTTTGGAGTCCTAATCACTGGACCAAGGAAGTCCCAACATAGGACTACTAGTTATGTCAAGGTTTTTCCTAGATATATAATCCTTTTTTGCTGCTATTTTAAACAGAATTTGTTATTTTATATTACTATATTGTATGTTACACAATATTTTATTTTATATTATTTATATTGTATACTTAGGCTTCCTCGGTGGCTCAGTGATGAAGACACTCCCTGCAATGCAAGAGACACAGGAGATGTGGGTTCAATCTCTGGGTTGGGAAGATCCCCTGGAGGAGGGCATGGCAACCCACTCCAGTATTCTTGCCTAGAGAATCCCATGGACAGAGAAACCTGGTGGGCTACAGTCCATAGGGTCGTAAAGAGTCAGACACAACGGGAGCAACTGAACATGCATGTAGACGTGCACATATTGTATACTTACAATGGCAGCCCACTCCAGTACTCTTGCCTGGAAAATCCCATGGACGGAGGAGCCTGGTAGGCTGCAGTCCATGGGGTCGCTAAGAGTTGGACATGACTGAGCGACTTCACTTTCACTTTTCACTTTCCTGCATTGGAGAAGGAAATGGCAACCCACTCCAGTGTTCTTGCCTGGAGAATCCCAGGGATGGAGGAGCCTGGTGGGCTGCCATCTATGGGGTCGCACAGAGTTGGACACGACTGAAGTGACTTAGCAGCAGCAGCAGCAATTAGCCACATGTGGCAATTTAAATTAATTAAAATAATGTAAAATACTGAGGGGTATCTGCTTAGCTCTAGCATTTCAGCCTGACATGCTGATCCCGCTGGTAAAGGCTATACTCTTGATCCTTTGGCTTTGGTTGTCAATCATCCTCTATGGCCTGTCATGTTGACCTCAGGCCTCTGCTGTTCCACTGGCCCTCTTGACACCCTTGCATCCTCCCTAGGCATGTGGGAGCACCCAGAGTCCCAGACACCAGGTGCTGGGACCAGATTTGGAAGCACCCTTGGCCCAGGTCTCTGGACATTGCCCTCCGCTCCCATTGTCCCATTTCCCCTGTGTGTGGTGGGTGGGCGGCTTCTAGACTTGCAGCCACACTGGGCTATACCTTGGGGAACTTCCTAAGAGCCTTGTGTGCACAGGCTCCCTCACACCACATGGCCCATTCATATCCTCTGATGTGGAAGGCTTCTTCCTACTCACCCTTCTGCTGATGGGGACTCCCCAGGTCATATCCAACTCCTTCCCTGAAGTAGCCTTCACCTTCTTCCCTCCCTGGGGCCACAATGGCAGAATAGATGCAGGAAACAAGACTCACTATCTATTGAAAATTTAATGTTTTCAGATATGCCTGTCATTTCAAAAGGAAGGAGACCTGGTTACTTCCCAGGCAGGTGGTTGAAGAATAATTTAGCCAGGCTTTGGGCATTGAACTTACATAAATAGAATTTGGAACACACTTTCCTTTCATTAATTTATCAATAAATATTTTGTGAGCATATTCTCGATGTCAGACATTGTTCTGGGCACTAGGGATATTTGTAGCAAAAAAAGTAGACAAAAATCTTTGCCCGCATTAACAGAGCTTCTAGTGGTACCTTGGGTCCTGGTTTTATGGTGGGTAGTTACTCAACCTGAGTTTTATGCATAATACTTTTTGCTCATCTTGAGAGTGGCTTGGTGACTATCTCCTATGGGGTTTAGAGCTAATGGCCTGTCCTCATTTTCTGATATGCCTTAGTCCATTGGATAGAGACATAGTGACCATCCCTATAGAAGAATGCACTTTCTATTTCACATATAAAAAACCCTTAAAGGAGGGTCGAGAAGCTCTTTCTGGGTCTCAGATTTCATCTTCGGGTGTAGAGACTCAGGCTAGAAGACAGTCTTCTGAAGTTCCTCAAGGCTTTCATTCAACAGATGTTTCCTGCTCTCTGTGCTGAAGATGGACCTACAGGACAGGCAGACAATCTTTGCCTTCATGAAACTTCGAAGATAGAAGTTAATTAAATTCTGTTGTGATGAGACCCCTGGTGGCTCAGATGGTAAAGAATCTGCCTGCCAATGCAGAAGATGAGGGTTCAATCCCTGGGTCAGGAAGATCCCCTGGAGAGGGAAATGGCAACCCACTCCAGTATTCTTGCCTGGGAAATCTCATGGACAGAGGAGCCTGGAGAGCTACTCCATAGGGTCACAAAGAGTTGGACATGACTGAGCGACTGAACATGATGAGACTGTAGAGGAGAATTTCTAGTAGAATGGCCTGGCCCTAGGACTCAGAGCAGCTCAGGTGTGGTAGAACGTCCTGTGACTCTTCTGGAACAAGAGGACTCTCCAGTCTATTCAAGAGAGACCCACAAGTTGTCTTGGAAAAAAAAACAGGAGACAAAAGCTTTGTCTAGTTGAGAGGAGAGGCTATTTCAGAAATGGACTCCCTCTGTAACTCCATGGATGCAGCCCTCAGAGTCCCTGCAGTCAGATAGAGCCCACCTCTGAAGATGGGAGCGTGGCAGGAGGCTCTGGTGGCATCCTTCTCTTGCAGGCAGAGCCCGTCCTGTGTGCTTGGCTCAGTAAATGTGTACATCCTGCCTTCCTTCCTCAGTCTGCTCTTTATCATGCCTTTCTGCTGGAGGAGGAGCCATAAACCCACAGTAGATACTGTGTTGACATGAAGTTGTGACCTCTGGGTCACAGCACCTGCCTCCAAGCTGACTCCTGAGCATTCTTGAGTTCTCGTATGGGGCACTGGTTGAGATCGTTGAAGGAACTAGGTGCAGAAGAGCATGCACGTTGTCACTGGAGTCTGGGGTGATGGCTCCCCACTGTTGCCTCAGGCTTATTTTGAATATCCAAAGCCCATGTCTTCCCCCTTTGGCATTGGGATTTTCACTCTTGGCTCCCAGATGCATGTGGACAGATTCTACTGTACTAGTTCAGATGACAGCATAATGAGAATCGTCCTGGACTGGAGCCTTGGCTCTGTGAAATGCCTTGTTTAGGGACCTTGAACAAATCACTCAGCCTCTCTCCACATCATGCTCATGTCTATGGAATGGGATCAGAGTAGGACTGGAGATGACAAGCTGATTCTGGACCTCTCTTCTGGGGTACCACTTACTCTGGTCTGAGGCCTGATGTTGGGGAGCTTCCAGAGCCTAGTGCAGTGCTGGTGAATCATTCTAGGAGAGGCATCTAGGTGACAGGCAGCAGCCTTCTCGGACTGTGTCTTTGAGGGACAGGTTTCAGTCACTCAGTCATGTCTGACTCTTTGTGACCCCATGGACTGCAGCATGCCAGGCTTCCCTGTCCATCATCAACTCCCGGAGCTTACTCAAACTCAAGACCATCAGATCGGTGATGCCATCCAACTATCTCATCCTCTGTTGTCCCCTTCTCCTCCTGCCTTAAATCCTTCCCAGCATCAGGTCTTTTCTAAGGAGTCAGTTCTTCACATCAGGTGGCCAAAGTATTGGAGTTTCAGCTTCAGCATCAGTCCTTCCAATGAATATTCAGGACTGATTTCCCTTAGGAAGGACTGGTTTGATCTCCTTGAGGGACAAAGGAGCTGCCTTTAGGATTCCAAGACAGCATCCGTTAGACAGAAGGGCAGTGTGTGAGATCAGATTTGGTGTCAGGGACCCTCCAGGACCACAGGAGAGGAGGCTAGGCTGGTGTGGGAGGGGGCTCTCTGGGTCCTGAGATGGACAGTCCGGTGACAGACCCTGTGGTCTTCCCAGTGTGTGCTCCCAGGGGCAGGCTGGGCCAGCCGCTTCTGTGGGGCTGTGGGTAAGGGCTGCCTTGGGCTGGGTGCTAGTGGTAAGTCAATGACCCCCTTGTGGGCGTGGGAGAGGTCATACCTGTTACAGCCTCTCCTGATCTCACTGTCCATCACCATTAATGGGAGCCATTGCTGAGGATCTTCATGTCTGGAAGGTGCAGCTCAGCTGAGCATCTTATATTCACCCAGTGGTGCCTGGTGCCAACTTTACTCACAGTATCTGACTTGATGCTCACAACAACCTTGTGGGGAAGCTATTATAATTATTTATTCTCATGTGAAAGATGAGGTAACTGAGATTCAGAGAGGCTATTTGTTCACGGTTACACAGGCACAACTTGGACATTTTGTCTCATTCAGTACTTCACTCTGAGCCAGAGCACCTATATGATGGCTTTTCTTAGTATAAAGTGAGATTTGCTGTATGAAATATGTGTACAGCTGGAGCCTGTCCTCAAGGCACTTGGAATCTGGTAGAACGGGAAACTGAGGAAGGAAACGTGGGAACTGAAAAAAGCCCGGGTTTGGTTGTTTTGGCTCTGCCACTCGCTGGCTGTGTGACCCCAAACAAGTCATTCTCTTCTCGGAATTTCAGTTTCTTCATCTATAAAATGGGAATGAGAAAGGTCAAGAATTACTGCATATGGACAATCCAATATTAATTTAAAGCATTATAGAATACACTATTCCTCCCCACACCCCCAGCTTCACTTCCTGTACCCCCACCCTTGCATTTGTGGGCTTAGTAAATATTTGTTAGGTAGATGCACAGACACAATTTAGCTCCTGTGGTCTGGTTGATGTGGTCTGGTTGGGACTGTTTTTCCTAAAGGAACACAGAGAAAGGCTGGCATGTTTCAGGAGTGGGAGGAATACTTTCATTCAGAGATATGGCTGTTGGGAGCTCAGTGAGCTTCACAGGAAAGGGGCTTCTGGATGAAGACAGAGCAGAGTAGGAGAAAGACAGGGAACCCAGTGAAAATTACAGTGACACGACTCCTCACTGAATGCTCCCTCAGGGCCAGGACCTGTCGTACCGAGTGTTTAACACACTTACTTCATTTAGTTCTTGCCAACTCTGCAAGGTAGGTAATTCTATCTCAAGATGAGGAAACCGAGGCTCAGCAAGGTCAAATGATATGTTTAAGGTCACACAGCTATCAAATGGCCATAACAGGATTTGAACCCAGGACTCCTCTGGCTTAAAATTAATGTTTTTAATCAACCTACCTCCCCAAGTGAACAATACAACACATGCAGGCTGGAAGTGATTTCAGGAAGAATTCCTTATGTGGGAAGCAGCCTGGGACTCCTTCCCTTTGAAGCAGGACTCCTGAGTGCTGGGCCTTGAAGGGCTGGAAAACAGATGGAGACCAAGGCGGGCTGAGGAAGCCCAGGAGGAGTTTCTCGGCAGCCCTCTGACTTAGGAAGCTCCCTTGCCCTGACCTCTGTTACTCTCTGGTTTGCAAACTGGTGTGTGCAGGGGTACCAGAGACTTAGAAAGGGCTGCACTGTGCAGAGAATTTAAGGGAATGAATATCCAGATTCTAAAGCTTCCACACAAGATTCTGTATTAAAACTGCTGGAGGATGCCCTGGTCATGGTGGTCCCTCCCCAGCTTTACTGAAGAAAGCATCACTCGTCACTCATCCTGGAGTACAAAAGCCTCTGAGCACTAAAGGGAAAATGAGAAATGACTGCTCACAGAACAGCCTTCTCTGATGATGAGTCAAGGTATCTTGGAAAAGGAAATGGCAGCCCACTCCAGTATTCTTGCCTGGAGAGTCCCATGGACAGAGGAGCCTGGCAGGCTACCATCCATGGGTCGCAAAGAGGTGAACACAACTAAAAACAAGGCACTTTAGACCTGGCATTCTCCTGTCTTTTCCTATCTGTATGAGTCTCTGTCTAGGGGGATGCATGGTGCTTAGTGGCATATTTTGAATTCAAAACAACTGAAATAAGAGTTAACGACAGTGATTCTTTTAAGTATAACTGAAATGGTTTCTGAACTTTCATTATTTCAAGATATGTTGATAAAACCCAAGATGAATATTTCCTTGTTTTCTTTCTGATGTAGCATGTGCTATTCAATAAGATGGTTAAATCTATTTTACCAAATCACGTTCTGAAACAGTTATTATAATTATAGTCAATCTTCATCGTATAAAATGTTCACTATTTTTTTTTTTTTTACTTCTTGTGAACAAAATTAAAAATGTATTTAAACTCATGGGGGGAAATCTTAAATGTTAGGCTCACAATATACATAAGGATATTGGGCTTTTAAGAATTATTTTGGGGACTTCCCTGTGGTGCACTGGCTAAGACTACATGCTCCCAAGGCAAGGGCCTGGGATTCATGAGGTCGCAAAGAGTCAGACACGACTGAGCAACTGATCTGATCTGATCTGATCAGGGAATTAGATCCCACATGCCCCAACTAAGACCTAACACAGTCAAAAAATAATTAATAAATAAAATATTTGAAAAATTATGTGGGCACAAAAGCTTGAACATCATTGTGCTACTTCCTTGGCTTGTTGAAGTCTTCCCAGGTCGTGTTATATCCTCCCTTTGCCTTCTGCCCTCTTGCTTCTCTGTCTGCTCTCAGAATGTGAGGGGTGCTCCTGACCACACTGTGAAGGCATCATTGACAAGGATGTTTTTCCTTGGAGGAAAAGATGGCCCTGTATTGTGGACCTGTGCTAAATCTTCAGAAAGGTGGGAGGGGCACAGGACCCTCAGCTGGAAACCATCTTTGGCTGAGCCAACTTTGTTACACTTTTTAACAAGGTGAAAAGAAGTGTAAATTTCAAAGAGTTAAGCCAATCGGTAGTTGTGCAAACCGTCACCACAGTCCAATTTTAGAACATTTCTACTACCTGGAAAAATTCCTTCATGGCAACTTATAGTCTGATCTCATCCACACCCCCAGCCATAAGCAATCATTATTCTTTCTAGCTCTATAAACTTGTCTTTCTAGATGCTTCATATAAATGGAATCATATAAGATGTAGTCTTCTGCATCTGGTTTCTTTCACTTAGCATGATGTTTTTTAGAATCACGTATTGTAGCCTGTGTCAAGACTTCTTTTTTTTTTTAAGTTTGTTCTTTTTAATTGCTAGATAGTTTTCCATCATATATATAGACCACATTTTGTTTATCCATCCAACAGTTGATAGACATTTAGGTTGTGTTCAAGTTTGGGGCAATTATTAATAAGGCTCCTAGAGCCTGGCGGGCTGCAGTCTATGAGGTTGCAAAGAGTTGGGCACAACTGAGCGACTAAGCACAGCACAGCACATTAATAAGGCTGCTGTTAACATTTGAGTACATGTCTTTATGTGGACCTATATTTTCATTTCCTTTGTGGAGATCTCTAGGAGTGAAATTGCTGGGTCTTGTGATAAATTTAACTTTGTAGAAAAATGCCGAACACCTTCCATAGGGAGTATACCATTTTATACCTCTGCTGGCATTGACTGAGGGTTCCCAGTTCTCTACACCATGAGCCTGAGTTTTAATCAGTCTTTGTTACTCAAAGGCCTTCTCAGTTTTTCTTTTACTGTTTAGTGATAAGAATAGGTTGGCTCTTCCAACTCCCCAAGTTCCTGATTTTCCAGATTCTCTCCATTCCTTTTCATTCCCACTATGAATTGCTCGATTCTTTTTTTTTAACTCAACTTATTTAAACAACAACAAAATAAAAACAATAAAAATAATTTACCTATTTCTCCCACACCTGCCCCACTCCCTGCCTCTGGCAACCATGTTTGTATATATATATATACATATAAGCTTTCATGTGGAATATATATATTCTGCATGTAAAAGAGATCATGTGATGTTTGTCTTTCTCTGTCTGACTTATTTCACTTAGCCTAATGCCCTCCACATCCATCCATGTTGTTGCAGCTGGCAAGACTTTGTTCTTTTTTCATGGCTGACACTTAACGTTGTTTCCATATCTTGGCTATTGTAAATAACGCTGCAATGAACGTGGAGATACAGATATTGTTTCAAGTCAGTGTTTTCATTTTCTTTAGGTAAGTACTCAGAAGTGGAACCGCTAGGTCACATAGTAGTTCTGTTTTTCATTTTTGGGGGAAACTGCCATATTGTTTTCCATGGTTTTTGTCATTTAGTCACTAAGTCATGTCTGATTCTTTTGCAACCCCATAGACTGTAGCCTGCCAGGCTCCGTTTTCAGTGGGATTTCCCAGGCAAGCATACTGGAGTGGGTTGGCATTTCTTTCTCCAGAGAATCTTCCTGACCCAGGGATTGAACCTGTGTCCTCAGCATTGGAAGGCGGGTTCTTTACCACTGAGCCACCAGGAAAGCTTGTTTTCCAGAAGAGCTGTACCAATTTACATGCCCACCAACAGTGCACAAAGGTTTCTTTTTTTTTTTTTTTAATATTTATTTATTTGGCTGTGCTGGGTCTTAGTTGTAGCATGTGGGATCTAGTTCCCTGACCAGGGATCAAACTCAGGACCCCTGCACTGGGAGCTCAGAGTCTTAGCCACTGGACCACCAGGGAAGTCTCCACAAAGGTTGCTTTTTCTCCACATCTTTGCCCACACTTCCTTTTCTAGTGTTTTTGATAACAGCCATTCTAACAGACGTGAGACAATATTTCACTCTGGTTTTGCATTTTCCTGACCTAGGCCTTTAACCTTCAGTTCAGTTGGCCCCAGCCCTGTGGCTTTGATGCACAGATTTATTATCTGTTGTTCTCTCTCTACCAGTCCTGTCTCTTAGGCTCAGGGAGAAATTTGATTGGATGGACTATCTTTTCTAGAGTTTGCTACTTAGCTTCCAATACCCTCTGGGCCACCAGTAAATTCATTCTTTGATCTCCAGCTTAAATTGATACACTTCTATTTTTCCTTCCCAGCTGTCTTTTGGGGAGACATTGCCTTAGATGAAGAGGACCTGAAGTTATTTCACATCGACAAAGCCCATGACTGGGTCAAGCAGTCAGTGGAGGACATGGGACACAGCACAGGTAAGTACGATGTCCCCTCCGCCCCTGCCCTGGAGGAAAGGGCGGGGACTCAGACGTGGGTAGATGTGGACCACAAATCATTGGTATTTGGCCTGTTGATCCAGGGCCCACCTGTCAATGGAAAACCAGAGGGACCACTTCTTCTCCATTGCAGGCTGGGAAGCTGAAATTTACCTGTCCTTCTAAGAAGACCTCCATTTGCCTCTTTATCCAAAGGTTCAACCCTAAGCTCAGAGACTTGAACTCAACACAGGTTCTCAGGACTCTGGCCTCAGGGTCTGGCACTTCCCAAATGGAGAGAATTCCTAGAGAGGCTCCACTGAGGGCATGTGGTGGTGATGCTGATGCTGATTAGTAGTGGGAAGATGCTTGTGGCGGGAGATGGCGAGGAAACAGGGGTATTGTGCACTTGCTTGGCCTACAAACCAGGTGGAAATGCCCCCTGGGCCAGGAAACACTGACAAGGCGTATAAAGCTTGGACAGCACCTCTCCCACCCTCCTTGCATGCCTTCACCTTGGGGTAAGCAGTGACGAGACTGGTTTCCTGAGTTCTCCTCACCCCCCTGCCCCCTGTACTCAGACGCCTCCCCTCTGTGGAATCTCCAATCTCAGAAAGAAGCCCAGGGTTCTGCATTGTGGAGATGATAGGCTGTGTGGCTGACAGTGACCAAGGCTCCTGTGTGCCAGATGCTACACTTTCTGTCCTACCTGTGACCCCTCTACCCACTCTCCTTTCCTTTCTTTTGAGGCTTTAAAAAATTGTGGTAAGAACACTTAATGTGAGATCTATTGTCTTAACAAAATGTTAAATGTACAACACAATACTGGAAACTACAAGCTCGATGTGATACAGCAGATCTCCAGAGCATTCGTCTTGCATAACTGATGACACTCTGCTGCTGCTGCTGCTGCTGCTAAGTCGCTTCAGTCGTGTCCGACTCTGTGCGACCCCATAGATGGCAGCCCACTAGGCTCCCCCGTCCCTGGGATTCTCCAGGCAAGAACACTGGAGTGGGTTGCCATTTCCTCCTCCAATGCATGAAAGTGAAAATTGAAAGTGAAGTCGCTCAGTCGTGTCCGACTCTTAGCGACCCCATGGACTGCAGCCCACCAGGCTCCTCCGTCCATGGGATTTTCCAGGCAAGAGTACTGGAGTGGGGTGCCATTTCCTCTCCAATGACACTCTACTGTATTATAATACTGGATACTTCCCTTTTTAGCACCTCTCATGAGTCTAGTGCAGTGCTGGTAAGAGAAAGAGGAATAGCGTGTGGCCTCCGCCTTCAAGGAGAGCTTTCATGCCAGGCAGACAGAGCTTAGACCTGGACGAGCTCACTAACATCTCAGAGTTCAGTCTTCCTGTCTCTAAAATGAGGATGAAACCAGCACACCGGTCAGTAGGGGTTGGGAGGATTTACTCCGAAAGGAATGGGCTAACCTGGTGCCTGGCACGTGGCATGTTCTCAGGCAATGACAGATGGAATCACTAAGGCACCCAGTCCAGCAGAATGAAACTGAAGCATAGATAAATTGTCATTCCTCTGGGCAAGGGTTACAACGAATCAAGAGCAGTGGGGCCAAGAAAGTCATCATGGGAATGGTCTTGTGTCTTGAAGGATGAATAGGAGTTCCTTAGGTGAAGAATCAAGAGGAGACATTTCAGCCAGAGGAGAGACTGTGTGCAGAGACAGGGAGTATGAAAGGGGCTGCCTTAAGGAACAGAGGAAGCTGTGCATCACTGGAGGGTGGCTCTTTGGGGAGCTATTGAAGATAGAGGCACCTGGAGAAGTTGGGGTAGATGATCGAGGTGCCTGTTGACAGGGTGGGTGGGAATGTGCCCAGAGTGGAGGCAACTCCCATGGTACCCAGTGTCTGTGGCCTGAGAGAGCTGGGGCTTTCCTCTGTGGGCGGCAGGGGTCCTGCCTAATGTTTCTGAATGGAAATGTAATTTGCTTATCTATGGCTGGAGGAGCTTGGTGGAGTCCCCTCTACCACTGCTCTTGACATCCCATCTGCAGCCCTGAGGTTGCTGGGTTCCTGACTGGATGCTTGGGTAGCCTTACCATGCCGCTCGCTGGTGGTGACGGTGGAAGAGGGGTTGTCAGGGCCACCCCTTCCCCTCTGCTTGGTGGCATTCAAGAACATCCCCAAAGCCGCCCCCCCCCCCCCACAGCTCAAAGATTCCACTAGAACTAATTTACCAATTCTCCATTTCAGCATCTCCTGGCACAAAAGGCCCTGGGATCTGTATTCATTTGGGAGGGAAGGCGAATACACTGTATTCATATTTCTGGGTATGGTCCCAGTTGACTCACTCACTCACTCAATTATTAATTGAAACCTCTACTGAGTGTTCATTTTGTGCCAGGTCTAGTGCCAAATCCTGAGAAGGTATAGACTGAGGTGTCTCTTAAGGGTTCACCAGCTCGCGGAGGAAATAGATGCAAAACGAATGAAGAGTTAGAGGCAGAGGTCCCAGGAAGCACAGGGGGAGTAGGGACACCGAGAAGGGTGCCATTGCTGGTGTGGGGGAGTCAGAAAGGCTTCCCAGAGGAGGAGGTCCTGGGGAGGTGGACGGGATTCCCAGATTGGAGAAGGAGTCGAAGAGGAGAGAAGGACATTCCATACCGAGGGAGGGGTCATTCTTGGGGTGGGAAATGGGATGGCAACCTCCGCTGAATTGGTGATAAGCTCCCTTCTTGTCCAAGGTCTGCTCCTTCTTTATGTGGCGGGGTGCGGGGTGCGGTAGGACTGTGCTCAGCAGGGTGGGGGCAACTGCCATGGCTCATGGGGAACACGAGCAGCTTGCAAGAACTAGGCCAAGCTCCACACAGGATGTAGGGCTGAGAGGAAGGCAAGAGGGCAAAGGTTGTCAGGAGGTCAGGGGTCCTCATCGCCTGTGGCCGGAAGAAAGGAGTAACAAGCTTCTTTTGGTGTCTGGCTTTATGATTATCACTTCTTTGGATTGGAGGGGACCTCTCCTGTACGGTTTGAAAAGTCCATTTGAATGTTAAATGGGATTTCAGAACCCAAATTATTTCTCACACCGTTATTTACATGGTGTGTAAATTGCATCATAATTGAGCTCCAACCAAAGGAAGCATCTCTTCATAATTCTCTCATTCCAGCTCATCATATATGCCCCCCCATCCCCTCCCCCTGCCAGATTCTTACTGGTGTCCTAGAGAAGTTGATCAGATTGTAAGTTTTGTGTGATTAATTTTTTTTTAATTTTCTTTTTTGCTATATTGGGCTTCCCTGGTAGCTCAGCTTGTAAAGAATCCACCTGCAATGCAGGAGACCCTGGTTCAATTCCTCGGTCAGGAAGATCTGCTGGAGAAGGGATAGGTTACCCACTCCAGTATTCCTGGGCTTCCTTTGTGGCTCAGCTGGTAAAGAATCCGCCTGCAATATTGGAGACCTGGGTTTCATCCCTAGGTTGGGAAGATCCCCTGGAGAAGGGAATGGCTACCCACTCCAGTATTCTGGCCTGGAGAATTCCACGGACTGTATAGTCCATGGGGTTGCAAAGAGTTGGACACAACTGAGCAACTTTCACTCACTTCACTTTTGTTATATTATTTTAGTACTTAAAACTAGGGAACCTTGCTACGGCCCGGGTTCAATCCCTGGTCAGGGAACTGAGGTCCCGTGAGCCATGCAACGCGAACAAAAAATTAGTGAACTTCACATAGCTCAGACATGCAGTATGATATAGTTTTCTGTGTCCAGACCAAGGGGTGGAATATTTCCAGAGCCCCAAGACTCCCTCTCATGCCCCCTTCCAGCCAGCACCCACCCCACGGCAGCCGTTCATCTGACCTCTCTCCACACGGATGCATTTCACCGACGTGAATGGACCTGTGCAGTTTGTGCTGTTTGTGTCTCCTCCCCCTCAGTTTTGTGACTGTGGAATTTCCCCCATGTTGTGTGTGAAGCTCTGGTTTGTCCTCTTTGGTTCTTGTGCTGTGTTCTCCTGCATGAAAATACCCCAGTTTATTCATTATTCCATTGAGAGCCATTTAGACATTTGACGGTTTAGGGATATGATAACTGAAACTACTACTCACAGTCTTGTATCTGCCTTTCGGTGGACATAAGCACTCATTTCTGTTTATGTACCCAGGAGTGGAATTGCTGGGTCACAGGGTATTTGTAAGTTATTAGTAGATGCAGTCAGATTTCCCAAGTGGTTGCACCAATTTACAGCTGTGTGGGTACGTGTTGATTTGGAAAGCAGCGGAGGTGACCATGCAGGACCCAGGGAGACCTCTGGGTCTTGGTCTTTCCAGCTTGGGGACCCCACTCATCCCTTCAGAACTGCACAGCATCATCATCATGAATGCTCAGGGTGGCTCCTCTCAGCAATCCTCCTGCTGTCCTTGGGGGACCTGCCATGGCACAGCATGGGGACCCAGGCTTGCAAATGTAAGTAAAAGACCTCAAAGAGAGGCTGGGCTGTGACCAGCCACCATGCCAGCTGAATGACCAGCTGCCCGAGAGTTGCCTGTCTGGGAGGTTGCCTGAAGGATGTGCAGGGAAGGGAAGCCTAGCAGCCCTGCTGCTGACTCCTTCATGGTGCTCTAAGGCTACCATGGTGAGCATCATGCTCTAAAAACCTGAGAATCTGTCTTCTCATTCCTTCTCCACTGTGAGCTGAGAGAGAACAGAGTCCACACAGATTCGACTTTGGATCCCCCAGAGGTGGCCCAGCACTTTTGTATCTAGAAGGTTGGAGAGAGAAGGAAGAAGTAGATGGAGACTGGCAGGCCCTGAATCATCTCCCAGGAGCCTTAGGGGTGAAAAGCTCCCACAGGGCATTGCTCTCAGGAGTGTAGTCAAAGCACTGGTCACCATCACTAGCTTTGACCTCAGACTGTCTGGGCTTGAATCCTTGAGCGGGGCCTCAGTATCTTCATCTGTTAAATGGGTAGAGTAGTACTCCTCACCTTGGAGTGATGTTGTGAGGACCAAAGGAAAGAATACATGCAGAGTGCTGAGCACAGTGCCTGGCACATGAGAAATGCTCAATAAATATCAGCCCTTCCTGTTCTTCCTCATTGTTAGTAGTGGTATTTGTAGAAAGAACACTGACCTAGGTGGGTTCAAGGTTAAAGTAGAGGATGATGGACATTTGTTATGTGCAGGAGGGAACTTTGGGGGCTCGGGCATGAGGCTTTTGAAACATAAACCTTCCTGATATTTCCTCCTTCCCAAGCTAGAGATATATAGTTTTTTCTGGTGTGTTTTTATGCAAGGTTATTTTTATCTTGATTACTTTTCTCTGAGGGCCTATAGGACTTTGCATCTATGTAAAACAGTTATTTTATTTTCATAATGGGAATATTTTAAATTGTTTTTGCTGATTAAACTAATACCACTGGTTGTTAAAAAAAAAAAAAGTCCAATAGCTCGAAACTGTAAAAAGTATAAAATGAAAATCCCCTTTTCTCCCAGCGTTAGGGGTCCGCATCAGGATCTGTTTGCTGGACCCCTTCCAGCCTTACTGCTCTCAGGTCATGTGAAGATATTTTTTAAACATAAAAGGAATTTCTCTTAACACCCTCTTGCGTAACCTGCGTCTTTAACACCATACCCTGGGCATCTTTTCATGTGGTATTTTGAGGTTGATCACATTTCATGTACAACTTTGCCACCATTTATCAAATTAATCTATACAGATGGACATGATGGCTGTTTTTCTTCTTTTCTGTAATGTTTTTTTGTTGTTGTTTTCTATTAGAGACATTGCTACTGTGAACAACGCTGTGCATAGATCTTTAAACGTTTGCTTTGGTTAAAAAAAAAAATTTTAAAGGAACCACACCTTTATCCGCTCTTTGTACTTCCAAATGTGTGAAAGGATGTATTCTTAGATATTGGTTATCTCATTTCCAAGTTTGGGTAATTACCCTGAGTTTTTGGGAGGGTGGGGTGGGAACAGGGCTAAATCCCTGGAGGGGGATGGGATGCATTGTGGCCCCAGATCCCTCCTTTCCCTGCTCTCTCCTGTGAACTTGGAGCTGCTTTCCTGGTTGCTGAATGAAACAGTGTCCTTGTTCTAGAAATGATCTGGTCTGCCTCGTTCTCTAGATGTGCCCTGTGTCCCAAATTCAGCCAGTTGCAGTGTCAGGACTAGAACCCAAGGCTTCCAGTCTCCTAGGCTGTGTCCTCCGTGGTACCAACCTGTCTGCCATGTTGCCAGAAGGAAGGAATGGAAACCAACAGGGTGCATGTAGCCATGCCTTTGCTAGCCCTGGGAAAGGAGCTGGAGTCTTTCTGGACCAGGAAGTGAGCCAAGACCTTGTACCTAGGTGGGTTTGAGAGCCCACTCAGTGTGCTGGGCTGGCCACAAAAATAGCTGCTGAGGGCTCTGGGTCCCCAGAAGGGAGCTCCCTTGCTGGTCATTTAGGATCCTAGGCTATTGGTAATTATTTCTGATTAGATCAGTCTCCCTGCCTCCAGTTTCTGCTTCCCCATCCTGCTTCCAAGTGATCTTCCTGGACCTGACCTTGCAACCAATGTGCTAGATTGAATAGTGTTCCCCTAGATTTATGTCTATCCAAACCCCAGAATACAACCTTGTTTGAAAAGAGTCTTTGCAGATCTAATTAGTTAAGCATCTTGAGATCATCCTTGATTTGGGGGGCCCTGAGTCCAGTGACTAGAATCTTTATAAGAAGAGAGGACACAGAAGAACACAGAGAGGAAGACCACATGAAGAGTGATATAGCTACAAGCCAATGGACACCAAGGATTGTGGAGAGGTAAAGAATCCGCCTGTGATGCAGGAGACCCCGGTTCGATTCCTGGATTCGGAAAATCCACTAGAGAAGGGATTGGCTACCCACTTCAGAATTCTTGGGCTTCCCTGGTGGCTCAGCTGGTAAAGAATCCACCTGCAATGTGGGAGACCTGGGTTTGATCCCTGGGTTGGGAAGATCCCTTGGAGAAGGGAAAGGCTACCCACTCCAGTATTCTGGCCTGGAGAATTCCATGGACTGTGTAGTCCATGGGGTTGCAAAGAGTCAGACATGACTGAGCAACTTTCGGTTAATCACTTAATCACCACAAGCTAGGACGAGGCAAGGAAGGATTCTCCCCTAGAGCCTAGAGCAGAGGGAGCATAGCCCTGCTGACCTCCTGATTTCAGACTGCTGTCCTTTAGAACTGGGAAAGAATAGATACCTGTTTGTAAGCCGCCCACTCTGTGGTAACTTGTCATGGCAGCCTGAGAAAACTGATGCACTGCTTTTTAAAACCCTTCCATGACTCCCCATCCCTTATCAGAAACATTCCTTATCTGGTGCCACAGGTCCTCGATGCTTTATCCACAGCCCACACACTCATTCCCTTCCCTCTCTTCGTCCTCCAGCGAAACACTATGGCATAGTGTCTGTACAGACCCCCAGTGTCCTTCCTTCCAGTCTTCTGTCCCAGCTATGCCCTCTGCTCCAAGTCCCCACACTACAGAAAAAGAAATGAAGGTCCACAGACAACCAATGGCTTGCCCAGGGCCCTGTGACTGGGGAGATTCATGACACCCTTTCAGCACAGATGCTGGCTTTAGTGGCCACCTGGGTTGACAGTGTTGTTAATATCAACCTGATTTTGTGCTTGAGACGGAGAGAGTACTGTTCTTCCCCTCTGCCCATTTTCAGACAGTCCCATTCCCCCCACCATGAGAAGTGGCAGCAGCCTTTCGGATGTGTGTGGGGGTAAGGAGGCGAGAGTGCATTCTTCAGGGAGAGAACGTCCTTCTGTGAGTGTTTTATGTGCAGTGAGAAGAATGGGAGTTCTGGGCAGGCATGGGCCAAGCTGTTCTATGAATGGGGCCCTTGAATTAACATTGCAGAGTTTCCTAAAGCTGCTAATCGGATTAGCTGTGTAGTGAAGGAAGTACTTAGCGGGACACACACACAGTCACACACGCAGGCACACACACATTCTCCCATCCTTTTGCATCCTCTCTGATGTGGGCGTGCAGAGCCTGACAACCCATTTCTGAATTCAGGGATATCTCTCCCCCTAACCACACAAGATGTGGAGAAAAGGCCTGTGCTCTTGACTTTTTGGGACTTTCTGGTTGTTTGTTTCTGTCCTAAAGCGTCCAGGAAGTGAAGTTGAACATTCTCATCTTTGCAAATGTTTAGAAACTTGGAGAGGAAATCTCATCTTGCAGTTCTCTCCATCCGGGTAATGGATCTGATTTCTTGCTCTTTGTAATGAAGACTCTGGAAGGGGAAATGGCTTTAATTACTTACTGGCTCTGATGGAAGCTGACGTTTCCCGCCTTGCCTATTTTTGAGCCACTGGGCCATGTCCATTTCTTTTTAAAGAACCAACCTAACTCTTAACTCCTGCCATCTGTGTAGAATGTCCACATAAGCCCAACAGTTTGGGCGTTTGGGTTCAAAACAATAAATCAGCTGGAGAGAGTCAAAGACTTAAGTTAGGGTAACTTGCCTCCTCTCCTTAGGCCTTATCTCTCACAGATGGACCCCACAGAGCCTTCGACTCCTTGAGTTCCTTCTCCTACTTTGTCTGTGACTCATAGGAGTATGTGCTACCATCACCTGGTCTCAGAGTCTCCTCTGAATAGAGGGTCTCATGAAACCACATCCTGACTTCCTTCAAGCCAGTTTGAACTCTGTATTTGAGCTCTGGTGCTTCAAGCTGGAGAAAAGAGAGGAAGCAGAGGCCATTGAGCATTGAGGGGCTAAATTTAGGCACAAAAGGCTAAAGCGTACCCATGAGAGACCCACACATACCACACGGGTTCCTGGGCCCTGCCTTCCAAGGGACCCAACATGTCTCTGTTCCTGGACACATTTTTAGCTGTGAGGCCCTTGAGAGAACTTGTGAGTGGGGGTTGCTTTGAGCAGTCCCATCAACAGGCTGTGGTTTTTTTGACTGTCCTCCCATGGAGACATTTCCCATGCTGGGTAGACGTAGCTTTAGCTTTTCATTAATCTTTATTGGCGGTGGGCATGCTTGCTACTAACTGACCAGCATCCAGGAAAGAAACAGGGGCAGTGATGGCTCCCTGTGACATCCTGTAGAAGGGACGGTGTCCTGAGCTTATGGATGAATGGCAGGTTAGGCTTGCTGAGATGGAGACGGTTGTGTTCAAAACTGTCCTCTGTCACATCAGAAAACATCATCTGGGTGAGATCACTCTTGCTGGGTTTAGAGGAACAAGAAGCTGTCAGGAGCAATCTTACTCATCCTTTCCACTATCTCCTCCAGAGCTTGGGAATAAGGTCTTGGGGACTTCTTTTTATCTCTTTATATTGGACTTGATATTTTGTGCTTCACAAATTCCTCTGAGAGTCTGATGAGTATTTTCAGCACTTCTTTGAGAAAAAGATACATACACAGTTTTGCTTGCAGTTTTAAGAAGTTTACTCTGTGAATTCCAAGTTATGAAACTTAGGTCCTGTCTGTTTCCACTCTATCAGAGATGTTCTCACGGGGACATACTGGATCCTAGAGCTGCAGGATAGAAAGGCATGGATGCTGGGGTCAGGCGGGCCTCCCTGGCTCTGTACTGATTAACTGTAGGAGTTAGGGGATTCCTTCCTTATTTGGAAATTGGAAATGTGGGGGGAATGGGAAAGTGTGGGAGGTAAAGCACTCAGCCTGGAGTCTGAGGAATAGTAGGTGCTCAAGGAATAATACCCATATGACTATCTGTATGCTGGCTCCTGCCTTCTCATCTCCCAGCCCACCTGTGTCCCAGACTCCACACTCCCTAGATGCCTTGGAGTCGTTTCCTTTGCAGTAGCCTGCCTGCATGCCGCTGGGGTTTCTGGAGCTGGGCCTGCACCAGTGTCATCTGATCAGATCCTTGGATTTAGATCCCACCAGTCATGGGGAATCTCTATCAATCTCCAACATAAAGCCTTCCCTAGTCCACCTGAGTCAAACTCTAGGTCATGAAGTTGGCCAAACAAAGATCTGAGAATGGATTAGATGTTGGTTCTTCTTTGATGGCAACAGCCAAAAGAGTAACTACTGTTTGTGGTATGCTAATTGTCTTGTTTAGTCGCTTAGTCACGTCCGACTCTTTGTGACCCCATGGACTGCAACCTGCCAGGCTCCTCTGTCCACAGGATTTTCCAGGCAAGAATACTGGAGTGGGCTACTATTTCCTTCTCCAAATAATGTCTTAAATGATCTCATTTAATCTTCATACAACAGCTCTATGTGGCAGGTACTGTTGATAACCTACAGATATGTAAGCTAATGTTCAGAGAAGTGTGTAACCTTTCTTTGATCACACAACTATTGGTAGAGCCAAGATTAGGACTTAACTTTGTCTAATGTCAAAGGTTGCTTTTAGCCTCCACACTGCATTGCTTCTAGAAATAGTTGCTGGCTTCACCACTAACCCTGTTACCTTGAGCTGTGAAGCCTTGGTTTCCCCACCACTACCTTTGAGAGGTGAAGATAGAAGACAAGGGCGAGTTCTAGGCACTTATGGAGCTGCTCTTCATCCTGCCCCCTGCCATCTCAGGTTGCTGTGTTCATGTTCAGTGTGTGCCTTGCTTTGCCCACCAAACTGTCAACAGCTGTGACTTCTCTTTGTTTGCTTTTGGCGCTCTCTCTTTAGTTCCAGCATCAGCCTGGGCACAGGGACAGTAGCAGACAAACCCTTGTGAGTTGAAGATGGAGCCTCAGGATTGCATGGTGGCCTCCTTGCTCCTCTGCTCCCGCAGGCCACTTGGGGTTAGGACTGTTCATTTGAATGTGGGTGCCTGGCATGGGATCCAGCAATGAAGAAAGGCGCATGCTCAGGGGTGGTGCTCTCGGGCTGGGCAAGCCCAGATCACCCTGCAAAAGTATCTGAAGAAGGTATCCTTTGGCCACATGGTCAGTAGCTTACCTTTACTGATACCTTCGTACAGAGCCTTGGAGTGGTCCTTGGGTCTTTTCCAAGCCAGAGACAAAGTGCCAGCCTTTCTTCCCACTCCTCCAGAGCTCCTCTCAGCTCTTTTCTTTGCGGATCTGAGCTCACCCTTCGCTGATGGCTCTATTTCACCCCTTCTCTTCCAGAGAGAATTTGCCTCGGCTCCCACAGTCTAGAACTTGATCTTTATAGCTGCACTGTGACTTAGGCATGTCTTACACTCCCCTTGGGTCTGCCCACAGCTCTGCTGAACACTGTGTTCTTGGTAAGAGTCCCTTTCCCTCTCTCTCCCTCCACTCCCTCTCTTCTTCCTTTAAGGACCAGATGCTAACTGGGAACCTTTTCTGTGCTCAGCACCAAGGGTACAGCTGTATCCACTTTTTCTTCCGCCATTAAGGAGATGGAATTTTAATGATGGGCGTGATTATGGTCCTGCTTTGGCAGTACTGCAGGAATGGGGCAGGCTGAGGTGGGGGAGGACCTGGAACCAAAAGACCCCATGGGTTTGGGGGCCCTACCGACTTCCCAGAGGAGGTGAGGTCCAGTGGGCAGAACTCACCCCTGGAGAGAAGGTGTGACAGCTGTCATCAGGCAGAAGTCGGTATTGGGCGTCCAGCCTGGGACCCAAGACCTGATGGAGAAGGCAGGAATGTTCGAGACCAGAGAGTCAGGCAGACAGCATCAGAGAGGCCTGTAATAAAACTCACAGAGGGTTCCAGTGCCATGCTGGAAGCTGGGAAGAAAAGGCAAGGACCCTGGTTCTTCCGCGAAGTAGGTACTAAGGAGGACAAGAAGTCAGAGCCTTGGCCTGAGAGAATAAGGTGGGGATGGGGGTCAGACATTAAGCAGAATTCCTTAGATCAAAATCGGAGCCAAAGGCGATGTGCCGCTGTGACCCTCAAGTGTGGAGCCCAAACTCCCTAAATCCCCCGCTTGAGGACAGGGCTGGCTCCGCGTGCAGTCAGCAACTGGAGAGGACTGGGGCGAGGAACCGGGTGAGGCCTGGCAGTTATTCCGCCCATAAAGTTTTCAATTTAGTGAGATGATTTGAGATGAAAAAGAGGCATCTGATAGAGTGCACATCTGCTCTTTGGGAAGGAAAAAAGAACGCAACATAAGGATTCTATCATCTCTCTCCCTGAGGCCTCGTTCAGAGGCTGACTTATACCTTGGACTGAAGCCAGAGTTCTCTGTGAATTTGAAGTGTTGGGAAAAGTTAATTCACCTTTGGATTGATTTTTGTTATGACTGCGTTTGTCAGAATTTGGAGAAACTGGGCCGGAAGGCTACTTGAAGTCACAACAGGGTGCAGACCAGGTTGGGGAGGGGCAGGGACCACCCTTGGGCATCCGTGCAGGGAGCCGCTATCCCAGCCCCGCCACCCCACCTCCCCCCCACCCGCCCCCTGCCAACAAAGGACCTTGAATCTGGGAGCCCGAGTCAAAACTGAGAGATATAACTTGAGAAACCAGGACAAAGAGGAGTTTACTGCTTGACCTTCTAGGCAAGGTCCTTTCAGTTTAGAGATACAGAATCCTACTCAATATAGCTCGATAGAAGAGTTTATTTAGGAATATATTTTCTTGGCCATCTAAGGACAGAAGCAGAAGAGCTGGGCTCTGGTGACTTGACTAGAGAGAAAAGAAGGCTGGCTTCTCTCAGGGGCCACAGAGAATCTCCTTCCTGCTTTTTCTCTTCTCCTTGCACCTGACCATCATGGCCACCGTGCCCACGTCTGCATCATGATCCCTCTGCTTGAGTGTTCCCCACTGAATGCCTGCGGTACCCATCTATGTAGGGGTACCTGGGAAGCCCTCAGAGTGGAAGAAATCACCAAAGGAAGGAGCAAGAAGTGAACTGATCAGTGCCCCGGGGAGGCAGGAGGAAGAAACAAAGTGATGAGAGAAGCAGGTGGTGGGTGTGTTTCTGTGGCTTCAGAGAGGAGGGAAGGCTGGAGCCGCCTCTGGGTAGTGGAGGGGACAGATGAGTGAACTGATCCCCGGCGAGTGGAGATGTGGAAGGAGCTCCCTTTGGAGTTAACTTGGTCTTGGGGTCAAGCCTATTAACCTCACACCCTCTTTGCCATTTATACTATTTTCATGGGAAAATACAAGTTCCCTTCAGTCATCTTAATACCTGGAATTCGGGAACACAGCCTCATGAGAGCTGGGGATGGCTAGTCTCGGGTGAGGATGCAGCCTTTGCCACTCACTTTCAGCCAACAGAAAGACTGTGCCTCACCTGTCCAAGCATCACTCTTTGCTTCTCTTTAATCTGATTCTATTTTCATGCTCTGTTAACTGTGTATTTTTTTTTTAATTTATTGAATAGAAATCTGTTTTCTGTTAATTTAAACAGTAGGTGATCCCTAAAGCAACATGAAATTAAATAAATCTACTCTAAGGCTTTTTATTTATGCAGCTCTCCGATTGATTGTTCTAGCATCAGAGGCCTCAATATAAACAATATTCCCCACCCTGACCTAAGAGCACACTGTAGTGAATCCTTTTTGACAAAACAAAGGATGTGTTTATCCAATAATTCACCACCCTTAAAATTTTTTAGCGTAGCGTTTTTAGTGTTCTCGCACCCTTGCTTTTGTTTTTCTTGGCCTCTTTTGAGTGTGTACATTTTGTTACAGCTGAAACTGACCTTTGTTTCAAATGCATTTACTACTCAAATATTTTCTTGTTGGGCATGATAATGAACTAAATTGTCTTCAGACAAAACCGGTGCCACACCCCTTCAGTTATCCATTGCATGGCAGACCTTGACATGTCAATTCGCCTCATGGGACCTCCTTGTCTGTAGAACGGAGGGTTGGACTTTAAGCTTCCTGAGGGCCAAGAATGATTCTCTCAGTTCTTTTGACAAAATAATCCATGAATGTATGTGGACTCAGTGATGGTGTCAGCAGTACTCATGGTTGATCAGATATCTGTATGTCTTCAGCTCCTCCATCATTGGCTGCCTCTTGGGATTTTAGAACGGTCTGCTCAAATTGGATCTAGCATGAGACCTTCTAGAGACCCTCCAATGGGCTCCCACAGGTGTTGACAGCAATGTGACTGTGGCCCCACTTTGCCAGTGGAATCTCATCCTGCATTCAGGTCAACATATTTCTCTTTGGTATCCTTTACTGACCCTGTTTGCCCACAAACAGTGAGAGAAAAGCACCTCCTGACCCAGACACTGAGCCTCTGAACTTTGTTAGTCCCCATCCTGCTCCCTGCCTCTGCTTCAGAGATTCTCCATGACTCTCCTGCATCCCTGGACCTTGCTGCCGTGGCCTGAGGAATTCCCATCTTGCCTGACACGGGCACCCCCTAGAGGCATTCCCATTTGCTCCACAGCCCAGAGGTCCTAAGCAGTCAGCCCACCAGCCAAATCTGGTCTGCAGATGTGCTTTGTTTGTTTTGTAGAGCTTACATTTTTTAAAAATTTACTGCCAAAATTTAAAAATCAAATTTCTCATAAAAACCCAGAACTCTGGCTTCTCATGAAAAGTTGGAAGTTCTGGCCCCACTGGTCCAGCAGTCCCACATGGCAACAAGAAAAGGGGTTGCGTAACGATGGACTGGACTGTGGAGGAGCAGGTGCTCTGCGGTTTGCTGCAGACCTCACTGCTCCCCAAGCATTTTTCACACCCTGATGTATTACTTGCCTTGGCCCCTAACTCTGGGCATTGGAGTTGGCACTTCAGGCCGGTGGGTAAGGGTCAACATCCTTGGGCCCTAATTCAGGTCCCATGACAACAGCCAGGGCTGCGCCTCTCTAGTCCATCAAGGGAGGAGGTCCTAAGTGTTAACTATTGCCTGGTAGTCTGGAAGACCAACCTTCTCCTGGAGTCTCTTTTCTTCCTTTCTTGGAACTTTCGATCAAAGTCCTCATCCTAGTCCTCATCCCATCCCCTCTTTACCCCCACAGCACAGCATGCCCTATCCCAGGCTCTGATTGGCATTAGGGTGCCAACAGGACAGTGTCCCGCAGCAGGTGGTTTATGGCCCAGCATGTGCTGCTTGGCATCAGAATACATTCTTTCTGGCCCAGGGAATCAGAGGAATGGGACCCTTAGGTATTAATCTTTCTGAAACAAAGGGCTCATTCCACATCACTGACATACACCATCACCCAGAAAAAACTAGTCACCCTAATCTCTATTCACCTAGGTTATCTCTTAAAGATGAAGTAATTGCTCTGTACTTTTTCTTGAACTAAGCTGACTTCGGTCCCAAAAGGTCAAAGATAGGCTGTGGAGCTCCATGGTCCTCTTTCTGCTTCTCTCCTCCAGTTCCCTGAAGAGGGCTTGGGCTGGTCTTCCTTTCCATGATTCCTGAGTTCCTTGCTGCTCTTCCTGTGACCCACTTCATGGGGTTTGTCCTTTGAGACATCTATAGATCTGTAAATCTTTATCAGTCATTTGGTCACCTGTGAAAAGGTCACGTGCTAAAATTCTTCTAAGATGTTCAATGAGGACAAATGTGTGTCTCTTCCAAGGAATGTTATACGAGGTAGTGAGAAAGACTTAACCCTTGGATGTCAGTTACCCTTTCTTTATTGTCAGGGGTTTTAGGGACAGAGCAGTGAGGCAAAGAGTAAGAGTTGGACCCTCCCAGCTCTGCTACATACCAGGTGGTGACCACAGATCTAGTACTTTAACCTCCTCGAGCCTCAGTTTCCTTATCTGTAAAATGGGGGTAGCCATAATAATTTACCGCACTCAGGTGCAGCGAGAATACACACAATTGAGATAATACATGCAGGTATCAGTCAGTCTTATTCAGTCCAGTTCAAATGGACATACTTGTTAAGCCTCTTGTGAAACCACGCAGTGGAAATAGACAAGCTATGGTCTCGGTCCTCAGGAATTACGTGTCTCATATTGAACAACAGACTTGGTCTGCAAATTGTTATACTCAGGAGATAGTATGATCAGGGCTGGGAGCTCCTTGAGAGGAGGGACTGTGTCTGATCTGGTTTTCTATCTCTGACACCTGGTACAGTGCCTGGCACTGAGAGGTGCCCCTTAGAAGCTTGCTGAATGAAAGAATGAATGAACGGGTGAATGAGTAAAGGGCCACTGGGGGTTTGTAGGTGAAACACAGAGACAAGAGATGGCTTCACAGAGCAGGCTGAGCTGAGCTGTGGAGGATTTTGATTAGGGTTGAGGTGGGGAGGGCATTGCAGGTGGAAGGCAGAGCCTGAACACAGTCATGGACTGGGGAGCTTGGGGTGAGAACTGAGCGGCTTAGGGTGGTTGGCAGGTGGGTGAGGAGGTAGGACTCGGGGGAGAAGGGAAGCTGGAAAGGCTTGTTGGGACCAGACTCCGGTGGGACTTGGGCTGAGGACTTAAACTCCCCTCCCTTTTCTGCCTCAGTGCCCAGAAAGCTGTGTGACTGTGAGTGAATTATTTAAAGTTTTCCATGCCTCAGTTCTTTCATTTTTAAGTAAAGTCAGTAATAGTCCTTACCTCACTGGACTATGCTGAGAATTAAATGAGAAAATACACATAAGGCAGCAAGTATAGTCCTTGGAAAACAAGGTCCCCAATAAATAATTTCTCTCAGCAAAGGTCTAACTTGTAATTTGGGACCCACTATTAAGTGAATGAGTAGATGGGGAAAAAAAGGATAGAAGGGGAAAAAATGGAAACAGTGGCAGATTTTATTTTCTTGGGCTCCGTAATCACTGCAGATGGTGACTGCAGCCATGAAATTAGAAGACGCTTGCTCCTTGGGAAAAAAGCTATGACAAACCTAGACAGCATATTGAAAAGCAGAGACATCATTTTACCCACAAAATCTGTATAGTCAAAGCTATGGTTTTTCCAGTAGTCATGTACAGATGTGAGTGCTGGACCATAAAGAAGGCTGAGTGCTGAAGAATTGATGCTTTCAAACTGTGGTGCTGGAGAAGACTCTTGAAAGCCCCTTAGAGAGTAAAGAGATCAAACCAGTCAATCCTAAAGAGAATCAACCATGAATATTCATTAGAAGGACTGATGCTTAAGCTGAGGTTCCAGTATTTTGGCCACCTGATGTCAAGAGCATTGGAAAAGACTCTAGTGCTGGGAAAGATTGAGGGCAGGAGGAGACGGGGACGACAGAGGATGAGATGGTTGGATGGCATCGCTGACTAAATGGATATGAGTTTGAGCAAACTCCAGGGAAGTCTGATGTGCTGCAGTCTCTGGGGTCGCAAAGAGTCAAACACAACTTAGCAACTGCACAACAACTCAGTGAATGACACTTACTTATCTTGGCCAATCCACTCTACTCTCCCAGGAATAACAGGATGATAACACGGAAGCTAGTCACCCGAGTCTTTTCTTAATGTATGTGTGCATCCTAAGTTACCTGAGTTGTATCCGACTCTTTGCGACCCAATGGACTGCAGCCTGCCAGGCTCCTCTGTCCATGGGATTCTCCAAGCAAGAATACTGGAATGGGTTGCCATGCCAGGGATCAAACCCAAGTCTCTTCTGCCTCCGGCATTGTCAGGCAGGTTCTTTACCACTAGCGCTACCTGGGAAGCCCACTCCAGTATTCCCATGGGCAGAGTGGCCTAATGGACTATAGTCCATGGGGTAACAGGATGTATATCTTCTTAATGTATATCTTTGGTTAATGTTTTAGTTATTTGATGCCTCAAGTTGTTATGGAGCAATGTTTAAAGAAATACCATGCTTGGGTGCAAAGAAGATCTGGTTTTCACTGACTCCCATTGACTATTAATGGATCCTCAGCCTAAACTTCGTTCTCTTAAGTGCGTTTGAAGGAGAACTTGAACTTTTTACTTCATTTGGGGTATTTCTGGTATAAAATGTCTTGTCTCCATGGCTTATTGTTTCACCCCATTTCAGACTTCAGAATAGTTTTAGAACCAATATAATAATAGCTAACTTTCAGTTCAGTTTAGTCGCTCAGTCGTGTCCGACTCTTTGTGACCCCATGAATTGCAGCACGCCAGGCCTCCCTGTCCATCACTAACTCCTGGAGTTCACTCAAACTCACGTCCATCGAGTCGGTGATGCCATCCAACCATCTCATCCTCTGTCGTCCCCTTCCTCCAATCCCTCCCAGCATCAGAGTCTTTTCCAATGAGTCAACTCTTCGCATGAGGTGGCCAAAGTATTGGAGTTTCAGCTTTAACATCAGTCCTTCCAATGAACACCCAGGACTGATCTCCTTTAGAATGAACTGGTTGGATCTCCTTGCAGTCCAAGGGACTCTCAAGAGTCTTCTCCAACACCACAGTTCAAAAGCATCAATTCTTCGGCACTCAGCTTTCTTCACACTCCAGCTCTCACATCCTTACATGACTACTGGAAAAACCATAGCCTTGACTAGACGGACCTTTGTTGGCAAAGTAATGTCTCTGCTTTTGAATATGCTGTCTAGGTTGGTCATAACTTTCCTTCCAAGGAGTAAGCGTCTTTTAATTTCATGGCTGCAGTCACCATCTGCACTGATTTTGGAGCCCAGAAAAATAAAGTCTGACACTGTTTCCACTGTTTCCCCATCTATTTCCCATGAAGTGATGGGACCAGATGCCATGATCTTCGTTTTCTGAATGTTGAGCTTTAAGCCAACTTTTTCACTCTCCACTTTCACTTTCATCAAGAGGCTTTTTAGTTCCTCTTCACTTTCTGCCATAAGGGTGGTGTCATCTGCATATCTGAGGTTACTGATATTTCTCCCAGCAATCTTGATTCCAGCTTGTGCTTCTTCCAGCCCAGCATTTCTCATGATGTACTCTGCATATAAGTTAAGTAAGCAGGGTGACAATATACAGCCTTGACGTACTCCTTTTCCTATTTGGAAGCAGTCTGTTGTTCTTAGTGAGTGCTGACTCTGAACCAGCCATTGCTCTATGGCTTACATGCATCATCGCTTTTAATCTGGATGGTGACCCTATGAGGTGAATGCTCTCATTCTTATTTTATGGATGAGGAGACTGAAACATAGAGACATTAAGTGAGTTAAGATCACATGGCTAGTAAGTGACAGAGTAAAGGTTTAGCCTTGGACAGTCTGACTCCAGAGCTAGTCCTCTAGGTCCATCTTGCAAACCACCTGACTTGCTAGAACTTTCAGCATCTAGAGATCAGTCTAGGGGTAGGCTGTTCCATTTGCGGTCCCTGAGAAACCTCACCTGGCATAGTCATTCCTCGTGACTCTAGGCTTGGTTTTGACTGGCTTTGGCCAGCAGGACATTAGGAAGATTGCATTACGCTGTAAGCAGAAGGTGCAAAAACACCTGCACAGTGGGGCTCATCCTTTTGGAATGCTGCCTCCACGTGAGCCATCCCTCAACCTTTCATCCCAGCTCAGGCCACAGAGCAGAGACCAGTCAGCCCCATTTGTTCCTCACCCGAACTCCTGGCCCTCAAAGGAAGGATAGAATGGTGGTTGTTTTAACCCACTCTGTTTAGAGGAATAGTTTGTTGTGCAATAACACATCATGGAAATGGCCAAGAAGCCAAGGCCAGGCTTGTATGAAAGATATGGGCCAAGTGTACAAGAATACCTAGAGTCCAGGGCTCAGGAGAGCAATGGAGGTTTGAAGCCAGGTGAGCAACAAGTACTCCAGGAGCATCTTTAAGCAGCAGGCCTGACGTAGCTCAACCCACAGTCAGGGACTAGGAAAAATGCACTCACAGGCACTCACAGTGGGCGGAGGGCCCAATACCAGGCAAGATGGACATCTGGCTGGAGGCTCCGGGCAAGAGTAGCTCAAATTTGCACAATAAGAAGGCTCTCTCGAGCTTCTGCCTGGAGTCAGAGCAAATTCCGAGGCCTCTTCAGCCAATGCAAGGACACAGGTGGGAGTCAGTTAACAGAGTGGGGAAGGGCGGACTGGGTCTCCCCGGAGCCCATCCCACACTGTCTGAAGGAAGGTTTCAACAAGCCTTCTCTCATTCTCACCAATGAGCTTTCCTCTCTTCCATCTTGCCAGGGTGTGGGCTCATTATTTTCTCTTTCCATGATCAGAGCAGAAAATCAGAAAAAAAAAAAAAAAAAGGCTGGACCACAACTTTTCCATCTGCATAAACACAAGTATGTTTCTTTCTCATCAGAAAAGGGTTTCCCAGCAACTGTGTGTGTGTGTGTGTGTGTGTGTGCAGACATACACTATGAAGTGCAGAACACATGTTCTTAGGCAAAATATGTGACGTAATCTAGTTCTTCATTTGAAAATCCTTTTATTTCCTGATTATAAAAGTAAGATGTTGAACAAGATTTAGAAATTACAGAAAGTACATAAAAAAATTAACATTTGTCCAAAAATCACCCATCAGAGATCATCACCATGGACACTGTGGTGATTTCCTTCCAGTATTTTTTCCACATTGTTTTGTATTTCCTCTGTATCATAATTCCTTTGCTGCCCCCTCTGGAGGGTGTGATTGACACAGTCTGTCTTTAAAATGTTGGGGATGAACATCTGTTGTTTTTCATTGTTAGTTCCTTTGTACTGATATCTAGAAGTCATATTATTGGGTCAAAGTCATTATTATTGCTTGTTTTAAAAGACGTTGATGCATCTTGCTAAATTACCTCAAAACATGTTACTAATTTATATTTCTACTCCAACAGCAGTATCTAAGAATTCCTATTTTATTATACACTGGCCAGTAGTAAATCATTTCATTAACAAAAACTGGCAGTGATCTTTTAACTTATTCTCCCTTCCCCTTCTGTAGCATTTGAAATTTGGCATAGATATAAAATTGCTTGGCACCGAATTGCTTAGGATTACACATTGATTACTGCAGTGGTTGCCTAGTGCATTCCTAAATCAACCTGTTAAAGGGACTTTGCCTTGCTTTTTTTTTCCCTAATAAATAAATAAAAGCTCTGGTGAGTAGGTGTGCCTTGCCTGTAGTTTTCTGACAGAGGTATGTGGATACTTCATCCATTGGCCTTGCCTGCTTGCTCAGACCCTACCTGTACAGGTGTAGAGCAGGGTTAGGAACATGGATTCTGGAGTCACAAGGGCCTGCTTTGCAAGGCAAATTCCGTCACTTACCAGCTGGGTGACCTTGGACAACTTATTCACGAACCTCAGCTGTCTCTTCTGTAGAAGAGGAACGATGTTACTTATTCATAGCATTGCCTTGTGTGTTACATATGACCAAAGGGCATGGCGAGTTGACTCTAAGGCTAAGAGTCTAATGCCCTGCATGAACTGGCCTTGCATCTCTCAGGTGTTAGCCTCACTTCCAGCTCCATTGGACGCTTATTTTCCTCCCTCTGGACTTTTTTTACTTGCTGATTTTTTTTTTCCTTCTAGAATACTCTCCCCAGATAGATGTCTACCTCATCATTTAGGTGTCAGCTCAAATGTCACCAACTCAGATCTTCCCTGTGATCCCATCCCCCATTGTTCTTTGAAAAACTTTTAATTTCTTGAAAGTGCTGAATCCTTCCATGGAATGGTCTTTTTTGCTTTGTTTTGTTATTTGTTTTTTGGCCGTGCCATTCAGCTTGCGGGATCTTATTTCCCTGACCAGGGATCAAACCGAGGCCCATGGCATGAAAATGTCGGTCGAAACCACTGGACCGCCAGGGGAGTACGATGACCCCGTTGTCGACTGTGGATATTCTTCCCTCCACTGGCACCAGGAAGGCACCATGAAGAGAGGCGCTGCCTGTCTCTGTCTTCAGGAACCCAGCATGGTGCTGCCCAAAGCCGGCACTCAATCAGTGCTTAGGGAGTGGACTGGCAATAAAGTGATTTTTAAGATCTTGTGCTGGAGATTTTATTTTTTTTCCTTAGAGTGAGCAAAGTAGTTTTCTGCTAGATTTACCACTAATGGGTCAGAGCTGGAAATACAGGTATTAAAAAGTCAGTAAAAATGTGAGAGCTAAGGTTGTCCTGGCAGGGTTACTTGTGTTGTATCTTAAAAGTTTTGACTTTAGACTGATCTGGGAGACTCTCAGCCTCTTCATCCAGTGGCTGTGTCCACAGTGATGTCTTAACTGCCCTAAAACCTCAGTTACCCTGCATGTAAAGTGAGAATAACACCTACCTCAGAGGATTGGCTTGAGGATTAAATACAGGTAACATGTGAGTACCTGAAGATGATCAAGCACTTTTTTTTTTTTTTTTTTGGCCTCGTTGGCATGTGGCAGCTTAGTTCCCCAACCAGGGATTGAACCCACGCCCCCTGCACTGGATAGCAGTCTTAATCACTCCAGCAAAGTCCTAGTCAACATTTTTTAAGTGGTAGTTATTTTTGTGTTTAAGAAAAGCAAGAACCAAGTAACGTTGGGCTCTGAGAATGATACAGAAGGAATAATTACTATGAGGTTCTGTTTATTAATTACCATATTCATGAATATTAATTCATAGTCCCAATGAGTGATCGTATATTCAAATAAACAATACTAATCTATGACTCTGTCCTCTTGGGCTTTGGAAAAGCCCATCCCTTTCTACCTAGATGTCTTTGGATGTATATGGTTAATATTTCGTTAATTATGGTGGAAGGGCGTTGTGTGTACATCAGTGTCTCATATGATGCATATAATTAAGCCACTTTTTGCTGGGAGCAGAAGAAAATTGGGCTTTCCCGAAGAAAAGCAGCTTGCTCCCAAAGTTGCTAACAGATTGCTTCTTAATTGAACTTGGGAGGTGAATTATATGGTGAATTAGAAAAAAGAACATCTCTGAATTTAGTGAATTGTTCCATAAAGGAAACTGTGGGATTGAATTGCAAATGCTGGATGGAAACATTTCAGCCTGGCCCCATGCATCACGGGCCGCTGACCTCTGCTGTGTTTCAGTGAGAGCGGTGAACAGGCCTGGAGCTCTCTTTTCAAGGCGTGGAGGGCATTCTTTCCCAGAGACCAGCTGTAAGCCTGGGTTTCTTATGCAAAGGAGACGTTTGAATAAACCACTGTGACTAATGAAATCTACAAGGTCTTTGCATAGCCTCTTACTGAGGAGGTAATTAACCAAAGATTAAATATGGGCATATATATGTATTTTTTCAAGTTTTTTTTTTTGTCTTGCAGTCACATGGAAGGAAAATATATCCGCAGTCTCTGAATACTCCCTGTCCCCATTGCCCCCAATCTTTGTCTGCATCAGGCTGTATTTCTCTCTGCCTTGTTCTGTGTGCTTGTGGCTACAGTTATAGCCACAGCCACACCTGTCTCACTCATTCGATTGCTTTTACTGAAATAGATGTGAAAAATGACTTTCTTAGTACTCAGTGTCTGTCTCCAGCTCCACATTTTCCATTCCTGGTGAGCTTGCGAGGAAAAGAGATTGGTTATAAGAACACATCATGAGATGAGGCTACCTTTTACAGGGTTCTCTCAGTAGAGAATCTCAATTTTGGCTGCACCTTAGAATCACCTGGGGAGCTTTTTAAACTCCCAAGGCCTAGGCCATGCCTCAGACCAATCAAATAAGAATCTCTGGAGAGGGATGCATACATTGGTATTTTTCTAAAAGGCTTCCCAAGATGATCCCAAAGTGCAGCTAAGGTTGAAAGCCATTGTCCCAAGAATATCTATTCCCCTCTCTCTGTAAGCTGAAAAAGACAATATTTTTCCATCAGTGATGCTGAATTAGAAATGATTGGGGTTTTCTTTTTAAGCACTGTCTACCTGATTCATCCATCTACCTATGCATCCATCCATCAATCCATCCATCAGTCACATATTTTATTGAGTGTCCGCTATGATGTGCTAAGGGCAGTGCTGGGTGTTTATTATTGGGCAAGACAAGGTCCTCTCTTCAGGATGCTAAAAACTAGACAAGGGGATCAGCCAAATAGACGGGAGATGCCAATGACTTGTGGTGAGGGATGTGACTAAGCCCAGGGCGCTAGAGACAGAGAAGAGGGGGCTTCTATCTCAAGAGGAGCAACAGGGCTTCCCAGAGGAAGTGGTATTCAAGTTGAGCCTTGAAGATCCAGAAGGATTTGGCCAGGCGAAGAGGTGGGTGTGACAGAGGAAGAAGCATCAGCAAGAAGAGAATGGAAATCCGAGCCACCACCGTGAGTAGCTGAGGTGACTGAGCACAGAGCAGGAAGCCCTGAGGTACCAGGTGGAAGAGGCCAGCAGAGCCACATCACAGGGGCCTCAGGGGTCCTGTCGGGGTTTGGAACTCATTCCAAGGGCAGTGGGAAACCTTGGGAGAGTTTTCCTCAGGGGAGTAGTCAAACCATATTCACTCCAAGTCGACCCTCAGGCTTAGCTGTAGTGGAAGCAGGAGTTTGGCTGCCCTTCTGAGAAAAGATTAGACCCGCCAATCTCTTACTGGTAAGGGTGACAGAGAAAGGATGTGTGTTCTTAACTGCTGTGACCCCCATCTCAGTAGTGACTTTGGATGTACCCTCAAGACCTCCTGGAAAATGCCCTAGGTCCCTCGGGAACAGCCAGCCACCCCTGCTAGATAACCCAACTTGTTCCTTGTTCTTTCTGGGTCTGAGGCAGAGGGGAAGGAGCTCAAATCTGGGGGCTCCGTCAGGACCCACCTTCAGCTTCTCCATTACTAACCATCTCTGTACCATCAGGGCAGACAATTCACACCTTTTGGAACCTTGTTTCCTCATCTGTGAGATGGGGATGTTTGTGGCTTTTTTGCCACTGAGTCTTCGTGAGGCTGGACTTCCAGGTGGCGCTCGTGGTAAAGAACCCGCCTGCTAACGCAAGAGATATAAGAGACACAGTTTTGATCCCTAGGTCTGGAAGATCGCCTGGCGGAGGGCATGACAACTCATTCCAGTATTCTTGCCTGGAGAATCTCATGCACAGAGGAGCCTGGGGGGGTAGCAAAGAGTCGGACAGGACTGAAGCGACTTAGTGCACACACATGCAAATAGCGATGCTTTCCCTGCCTTCATCTTCTGGGGCACCTGGTCTCCTCCTCCTCGACTCCAGGGCTTTGCTTCTATTGTAACACCAAGGACCAAGGGGCCAAAGGAATCAGAAGTCCTCAACCTCCACCTCCTGGCCTCCTGCAAAACGGAATAGCAATCTCTCCCAACCATTGCTTCCTCAGCCACAGCCTCCAGCTAACCTTGAACCAGGCTGTGCCCAGCTATCCTTAAAGGACTATATATATATTATATACATATATATAGTATGCTATTATATATAGTGTGTATATATATATATATGTTTGTAGGAACCGAGCAGGTCTAATTATTCTAACTCTTCATTCTAGACTGGAACTACATGGAAATCTTTCAAATCCCAGCGTCTCTGCCCCCTACTGCCCACTACTAATACCCCTGATTATATTCAGAGCCAGTGCATTTACAGAATCCTTTCATGCCCTCTGGCTCCCATTTAGATCTCTCAGAATAAAAGCCCTTATTTTGAAAATGGCCTGCACGGTCCCCCACAGCTCCAGACCCTGCACTGCTCACTGACCTCAGCGCCTGCTGTTCTTTGCCTAGCTCATTCCATTACAGTCACACCCACCTCCCTGCTGCCAAGCACACTCTCACCCCAGGGCCTTTGCATCTGCTGTTCCTTCAGTTGGAATGCTCTTCCCCAAATATCTGCAGACCCTTTCCCTCACTTTCTCCAGGGTCCTGCTTTTCTACCTTGTGTGAAATGGTAACCCTCACCCCCAGCATTCCCTATTCCCCTCCACTCTTTTCTTCATAGAGCTTATCAACAACCGACACATATTGAGTCTTCTATTTGTTATCTCCTCTACTATCCACTGGAATATAATTTCCATGAGGTCAGAGTAGAGATTGTTCAGTCATATCCTGAGCAGCAGAAACAGCATCTGGCATGTAGCAGGTGTTGGATAAATATCTGTTGAATGAGTGAATGCCTAAACAAACCATTACCTCATTCGAAACACGCAATGGCCCATTTGACAGATGAAAAGTCCTAGCGCTCAAGGTCCCATCCATGCTCACACAGGGAGTAAAGACGAAGCTGGCCTTGGCCTCAGGCTCTCCTTCAGTCCGCTCACCGGCACATTCCTCTGCTGGCCAGAGATTTTCATACCATCGGGATTTCCCCTGACCTTTAGCCCAAGAGGAAATGATATTGCAACTGGAAGAATACCCAGAGGGCTGGGAGCTGGCAGCGAAGTCCCCAGCAGCTGCAGGGAGCGTGTGATTGGATTCGGAGTTGGCCAGAAAGGCAGCGGACAGCAGAATGAAGGCACGCAAAAATATCCGCGTGCGCCTGGGCCGCCGCCCGCGTCAGTCACCAGAGGGAAAGAGGTGGTCTGCGAGTCAGGAGTTGGGATTCTGGAACAGCCGAGCAGTCTATCGGGGTTGTCCGGGGCCAGGGCATTAGGTTCCATGTTTAGGACCCTTCTTCGGGCAGCACTGGAAGCCTGTGACCTCTGGGACACAGGAAACATCATTGAGCTTGTGACCAGGAAACTGTCTTGAGCCCTCGGCTTCCCTTATGGGCTGGCAACCCCAGGCTGATCATTTTGTGTCTCAGTTTTCTCCTCTGTAAAATGGGGTTACACTTCTGCCATGGAGTTTTTTAAGCAAAGTCAAAGGGGAGATGGGAAAACTTCTTTGTAAGCTGAACTTTTCTAAACAAATGCAAGAAGAAATAATTTTGCACCAGTAGCTTGTTCTGTAGAGGTTTTGATGTGGTTTCATAGTCTCCTGGACACAGGATTTGTCCTTAAATCTGCTTTGGGGTATCCTGACCCACCCAACTGCTCAACCACTGAATGCGGGAGACACTGGGGGCCCCTCTCAGCCCCTCATGTCTAAGCCATCAGCCTCTCCTGTTGCTCTGCCTCCAACTCTTAATGTATTCCTGATATCCCTGTGGATCCAGCCTCCCTGCCTGCCTAACACGGTCAACACCTCGACACCACATGCCCATTCCCAAACTAGTGTCTTTTCCAGATCCTCCTTCTGCTGGGATGCGCTGGCCCGGATCTCCATGTGGCCGGCTCCTTGTCTTCCAAGTCTCAACCCAAATGTCATCTCCCTGAAGGGCCTTCTCTAACCACTTTCTAAGGCTGCTCCAGTCCACTTTATCACATGCTGCATTCGGTCTTCAGAGCATTTTCTGAACCTGCAATCATATCCTTTATTTTCTTACCTACCATGTATCGTCCAGCCGCCCATTTGGAACTGATGCACCAAACAAGATGCATGTCTTGTTCACTGCTGGATTCCTGCTCCCTGGGGCTGTATCTGGTTCACAGTAGGTCTAATAGTGGACAATGATAGACCATCTTCCTGGTGGGTCAGGTGGGAACCTGGTTTCCAGATGATACTAGCAAATGAGATTGTGCATCACTGCTCTTGACTGAGGCAGTGTCTGCAGAGTTTGATTTATAAAGTAAACAGGGAAATTTCTAAAAGGAGACTCATCCCAAAGAGGAAGCCAGGTTACCTAAGTTTAAGCCGAGGCAGCAGCCACTGTCACATCACACAGTCAGGAGCAGCGCTGGTGATGTTTCCTGCATCCCACACCAGGGGCTTTAGAAGCAGAGAGCATACTTTGTGTACTGGGCTTTCTCAGGGAGGCGAGGGTGAAGAAGCTGTCGATAGTATTCATCTGTTCACTTTGTATATTTCACTCCAAGTACCCTGAACTGATTGAGGAAAGGCTACTTTATTAATAATCTGTGTACTATGTGCATGGTTATAAGAAAGCAAGTTCTTTTTTAGCTTCAGCATTGAGAACAGCACCAACCTCCCCCCCCAACCCCCCTCCTCCGCACGTAGTAGGAGCCTGGATATCCTTTGTTAAACAAATCTTTGGGGACTTCCCCTGGTGGTCTTGTGGTTAAGAATTTGCCTTGTAATGCATGAGTCAGGGCACTAAGATCCCCACATGCCACGCAGCAACTAAGCCTAAGCACTCCGGAGCCCTTGCACCACACCTAGACAGTCCATGCACCACAATGAAAGATCCCACATGACTCGAATAAGACCAGAAGCATCTGAATGAATAAATATTTAAAAGGAAAAAAAAACAAAAAACCCCCCACATACCTTTACTGATCCACTGGTGATTCTGATTGTTACCCAGGAGACCAGGTTTGTCCCCTCATTCATGGTGCTGATGCAAAGGCCAGTATGTCCTCACGTGTCTCTTCTTTGTTCCTTTAGGTGGGCTTGGAGAGCAGCCATCTGGGAGCTGGCTGAATGCTACAGCCACGAATGCCAGCAACGAGGAAACCAGAGAGGGTAATGTGAGACCCCACCAGGCCTGGGGGTATTTTTTCTTTCAGTTGTTGTAAATTTCACATAATATAAGATTTTTAGCCATTTTAACGTGTCCCATTTCATGGCATTAATTACCTATACAATGCTGTGCCACCGTCACCACTATCTGGTTCCTGCCACTCCCCGTGTCTCTCCTGCCTCCCTGATGCCAGCTTTGGGAACCTCATGTGTGTTAGTGGCTGTGCCACATCTGACCCTTTGTGACCCCATGGACTGTACCCGCCAGCCTCCTCTGTCCATGGAATTCTCCAGGCAAGAATACTGGAGTGGGTAGCCATTCCCTTCTCCAGGGGATCTTCCTAACCCAGGGATCGAACCCGGGTCTCCTGCCTTGCAAGTGGATTCTTTACCATCTGAGCCACCAGGGAAGCCCTTTGGGAACCTTGTCTTGTACCTTTTACTTTCAACCTTAGTGGACTAGAAGCAGCAAAGGCTGTGGGTGAGAGAGCAAGTCCTCTGGTTGAGTGAGGTGGGCCAGTTGCCAGAGAAAGGTATAAGGATGGTTTGGTTGCTCGGGGACTGGATGACCTCCAGTTAAACCCTACAGTCTGGACTTGATTTTTCTCTTTGGTGCTTGGCTGGTGAGCTGAGGGCCCCAAGAATCAAGAGGTGGCATGATGAGGCTATGGGCACTGGAGGTCTTACAGAATGAATGGGCCGGAGAGGCAAGGAAGGAAAATAAAGCTGGAGTTGGGGCTGGGGAGGCAGGTGTAGAGACCCCTGTGGGCTTCTCTGGGGGCGGGGGTGCTGTGGGAGTGGCTGGCTGTGGGCAGGGCCACTGTCAGCAGGGGTCTGCCTGGAGGTACCACCTCCACCTGTCTGCACACCAGCGCCCAGATGTGCATATGCTTTAAGAGATTCTAGCCTGGAGATTACAGGAGGCGCCTCACTGCAAGCATCTCACTTTGGATGAAGGTTTTCCTGTTCAGAAAGTGTGCTGGAGGAGAAAGGCTGCTGGGCTTGTTTCTGGCCTGCATCCTGCAGGAATCAGGGCTGTTGTCGAGAGTAGCATGTCTTCTACATAAAATCAACACAGAGCAAAGGGAATCATTTAAAATGATAGAATCCTATGTTTTAGGGATGCCTCTGTAGAGATGACTGCAGCCATGAGATTAAAAGACGCTTACTCCTTGGAAGGAAAGTTATGACCAGTCTAGATAGCATATTCAAAAGCAGAGACATTACTTTGCCAACAAAGGTCTGTCTAGTCAAGGCTATGGTTTTTCCAGTGGTCATGTATGGATGTGAGAGTTGGACTGTGAAGAAGGCTGAGCGCCGAAGAATTGATGCTTTTGAACTGTGGTGTTGGAGAAGAGTCTTGAGAGTCCCTTGGACTGCAAGGAGATCCAACCAGTCCATTCTGAAGGAGATCAGCCCTTGGATTTCTTTGGAAGGAATGATACTAAAGCTGAAACTCCAGTACTTTGGCCACCGGATGTGAAGAGTTGACTCATTGGAAAAGACTCTGATGTTGGGAGGGATTGGGGGCAGGAGGAGAAGGGGACGACAGAGGATGAGATGGCTGGATGGCATCACTGACTCGATGGACGTGAATCTGGGTGAACTCCGGGAGTTGGTGATGGACAGGGAGGCCTGGCGTGCTGCGATTCATGGAGTCGCAAAGAGTCGGACACGACTGAGCGACTTAACTGAACTGAACTGTAGAGATGAAATACAAATCATTATTTGCTTTATTTTATGTTTTTTCTTTAATGTTATTTTATAGTTTACACATACACATATACATGTATAATTTCACGCTAATGTATATAAGTATATGATAGCATCATATACTTCCATTAGTTGTGGATTTTTCCCTTCAATTTGACTACCTTCTTCACTTCTTTTTTCCCACGTATTACCACTCTCTCTTCCCCAGGTAAGGCATGCTAATAACTTTGTATGCACCCTTCCATGTGTTTCTCAATGCACATATATTCACATATACATTGATACAGAGATACACACATATATAAACATACATATAAACCCATAAACATATATACAGATATATTTTATCACTTAAAAATGGGATCATATTTGATACATCTTTTTATGCATTATGTTTTTCTCACTCATCAATACTTCATGGCAAACCTAAGACCCTTATTACACTTTCAATTTATTCGTTTTTTAAATGTTATTTATTCACTTACTTTTGCCACTGCTGGATCTTCATTGCTGCGCTCAGGTTTTCTCTGGTTGCATCAAGCGGAGGCTACTCTCCAGTCGTGCTGCGTGGGCTTCTCATTGTGATGGCTTTTCTTGTTGCAGAGCACAGGCTCTAGAGCAAGTGGGCTTCAACTGCTGTGGCCCACGGGCTTAGTGGCCTTGCCACAAATGAAATTTTCTGGGAGCAGGGATCAAACCCATGTCCCTTGCACCAACAGGTGGATTCCCAACTCCTGGACCACCAAGCAAGTCCTCAATTTATTTTTGTTGTTGTTGTTCAGTCACTCAGTTGTGTCTGACTCTTTACGACCTCATGGTTTGCAGCACCCCAGGCTTCCCTGTCCTTTACCGTCTCCAGAGCTTGCTCAGACTCATGTCCATTGAGTCGGTGATGCCATCCAACCATCTCATCCTCTGTCGTCCCCTTCTCCTCCTGTCTTCAAATCTTTCCCCAGCATCAGGGTCTTTTCTAATGAGTCGACTCTTTGCATCAAGTGGCCAAAGTATTAAAGCTTCAGCTTCAACAGCATTCCTTCTAATGAATATTCAGGACTGATTTCCTTTAGGGTTGACTGGTTTGATTCCTTGCAGTCCAAGGGACTCTTTATTCTTTAAATAGTTGCAAAATATTCCTGGTATGTATGGACCATGATTTGTTCAATCTTTCCTTTATCAGTTAATACTCACTTTATGTTTTTGCCGTCATAAACAGTGCTGCAGTACAGTTCCTGAATACAGATCCTTACAGAGTACGTCTTTAATAGATGTTGCTAGAATGCGTTTCAAAAGGTATAATTGTTCACATTTCCATAGCAGTTCATAAGTGTGTTCCTTTCATCATATCCCCCCTGGCACTAGGATTATTGATGTTTTCAATAATACAAACAGTAGTTATTATTCAGTTCAGTTCAGTCGCTCAGTTGTGTCCGACTCTTTGCGACCCTGTGAACCACAGCATGCCAGGCCTCCCTGTCCATCACCAACTCCTGGAGTTTACCCAAACTCATGTCCATTGAATTGGTGATGCCATCCAACCATCTCATCCTCTATCGTCCCCTTCTCCTCCTGCCTTCAATCTTTCCCAACATCAGGGTCTTTTCAAATGAGTCAGCTCTTCGCATCAGGTGGCCAAAATATTGGAGTTTCAGCTTCAACATCAGTCCTTCCAATGAACACCCAGGACTGGTTTCCTTTAGGATGGACTGGTTGGATCTCCCTGCAGTCCAAGGGACTCTCAAGAGTCTTCTCCAACACCACAGTTCAAAAGCATAGTAGTTATTATTATTTAATTTGTATTTCTCTTATTCCTGGTGACTTTCAGTGTCTTTTATCTTCACCAGTGACTTGGGCGTGCGCTTCTGTGAATCACCTCTTGCTGTCCTTGGGTCATTTTTCTCTTGGCTTGCTGATCCCTCTTATCCATCTGACCTCATTCAGAGAGAGGCAGAGTCTTCTCCCACCCCCCACCACCACCATTTGACAAACGTACATCTTATCTTAGTCACATGAAAAATCTGCATTTTTCTGCTTTGCTTTCTTGAAGGTATTTTGACTTAGGCATTTTCAGGCTCCTAGACACCTGATAAACTCAGTGTCACTTCATTTTGGCCACAGATGACCAGCCCTTAATGGTAAAAATGATGCACAGGGTATGAGGGTGAAATCAGAGGGACTTGCCATTACTCTTTGCTGATAGCGCAGATGGTTAAGAATCTGCCTGTAATGTAGGAGACCTAGGTTTGATCCCTGGTTTGGGAAGATCCCCTGGAGAAGGGAACGGCTTACCCACTCCAGTATCCTTGCCTGGAGAATTCTGTGGAACGAGGAGCCTGGCGGGCTATAATCCTGAGGTCACAAAGAGTTGGACACGACTGAGCAACTAACACTTTCACTTTTCACTTTCAGTGATGTAGACACCATACCTAATTTAAGTGATTTATTTTTGCATTAAAAACTACCCCCAAACGTAGTGACTTCAAACTGTGATTCATTATCTTGCATGATTCTGTGTGTTGACTAGGCTTCATGGGGTGGGTCTTTGGCTGACATCATTCAGCCAAAGTCGTTCACTTGGCTACATTCATCTAGTAGCTGAGTTGGGTTGAGAGGTCTAGAAAAAGCTTTAGTCACATATTTAGCACCCCAGCGTGCCCCAACATGGCTCCTCTCTCTGAGTGGACCTTTGCCACGGAGTTGTATGTGCTGTGCTTAGTCTCTCAGTCATGTCCAACTCTTTGGGACCCCATGGACTGTAGCCTGCCAGGCTCCTCTGTCCATGAGCTTCTCCAGGCAAGAATACTGGAATGGTTGCCATGCCCTCCTCCAGAGGATCTTCTCACCCTGGGATCAAACCCAGGCCTGCTGCATTGCAGGCAGTTTCTTTACCGTCTGAGCCACCAGGGAAGCCCAAGAATACTGGAGTGGGTAGTCTATCCCTTCTCCAGGGGAACTTCCCAACCCAGGAATCGAACTGGGATCTTCTGCCTTGTAGGCAGATTCTTTACCAGCTGAGCTACCAGAGAAGCCCTAACTTAGGTGGTCTAACTAAGTTGTTAACTAGTTGTCTAACTAAGATTTTTTACAGGTGGCAGCTGGCTTCCCAGGGAAAGGAAGCAGAAGCCACCAGTCCACTTGAGGCTGGGACTCAGAACTTTCAGAAAGCTACTTCTGCCACATCGTATTGGTCAAAAAAAGCCAAAGGGCCAGCTTAGCCTCAAGAAGAAAATAGATTTCCTCCTTAGTGTGAGAAGTGGTGTGAGCTTACAGAAATGAGAGCTATGGCCATATTTAGAGACCATCTACTGTCTTCCCTCATTGTATCTTGTCTGCTCACCAGCAATAGTTATTGTCAGGATTTTTAATATTTGCTAGTTTGTTACGTATAAAATGACCCAACCAAATAAACTTGAACAGTCAGGCACACTTGGGTTTGCATCCCAGCTCAGCCACTTTGTAGCTATGACCTTGGATAAGTTATCCAGTTAACCTCATCTAAGGTTTGGCAAGGATTAGAAACAATATTTATACAAAGCACATAGCCATGTGTCTGGAACATAAGAGGGACTCAATGAGTGTAGCCCTTCCACTTCTTTCTCTCCACCTTCACTTCCGAGAATTATATGATCCAACACTGAAAGTGCGTTGTCCACCTCTGGACTGGGATTTCACAGCTGTTCAGCAGCTGTACAGAAACACAATTAAGGAGGACAGGAAGGAATAAAGCTGCCGCAACCCATTAAAATTCTGCCTCTGGCTGGGTTGTACACGGTATTCACATTGTGATGAGAGATCTTCTTGGGTGTTTTAGGGAGGATGACAGCACTGCCCCATCCATGCCCCACGCCCCTGCAGCTGGCTACATCCACAGTCTGCAGCCCCTTAGATGACCCTGGTGTGTTTGAAGAGGGTAACGTCAAGGTTAGGCCAATCCTTCCAGTCTGAATCCCTCCAGTATTACCTCAACAGATGAGTAAATCTTTAAGCATCCAGGGCGAGCTGGAGGAGGAAGGAGACCCCCAGGGTGAGTTGAGGATGGTCCCTTCTAGCTTGTTCCTCCAGCCCTCCCATCTGTCCCTCCAGGACACTGTCAGGCACCAAACTGGGTACCTCTTGTTTTGTTTGAATTAAAGATAAGACAAGTTGTGTCAATCTCAGATTCCCCTTTAATCACAACCGGTGCCCCCTTCTGCCACCCCCCAGAAAAAGAGACCGCCCAAGCAGGATAAAGGATCTGAAGGGAGCCTCTGGTTGGCCGGCTGCAGCAGCAGGTTTATTTCCTGGCATTATGTGGCTCCCCTCAGCCTTGACGACGGGGATTTGTGCTTCCAGCCTTGGGGAGTGCTGGGGGGCTTGGGGAACTACTCACTTGGCGCCCCCCAGCAGACCCTTTGGTCTGAGAGCCTTCCTTCTCTGGAGATGAGAGCTCAGCATGCATTTGGGGGCTGATAATGGGATTAATGAAATGAAGTGTGTAACTGTTCCTCAGATAAAGCTGTGACTATTTTGATAGAGGCTGATTTCCAGAACCATATTCATAAAACAGAAGGGACTTTTCCCTTTCTGTAGCAGTCCCTTAAGGGCTTTGGTCTGAACAACCTGATTCGGTTGTCCCAGAGAACAGGGATCCCTCAAACTTGGGCACAGAGCATCCAGACCCTTAAATGTCTCTCAGGTCAGCGTATCTGGGTGTAAACTGAACCTGACTTTGGATGTTCTTTTTAGCCTATCCCCAAATGCAGACATGATGGTGATGATTGCAGCTCATGCTGAGCTCTTACTGTAGCAGGCGTTTTTTTGTTCACCGCCTGGCTCCACACCCATGACACCACCACACAGCAGGCAGGAGGGCTCAGGGGACAGTGGCTTGTCTAAAGCAACACAGGTAGTGAATGGCAGCATTTATCTTCAGCCTGAGTGCCCCAGACCCCAGGCCTCTTGCTCCTAATCTCTGGGCTACCTCATTGATTCTCAAGCTTCCTTTTGTGTCCAAATCACCTGGGGAGCTTGAAAAAGCACAGACATCTTGACAGTCCTCTAGGTTAATTGAGTCCCAGTCTCCCAATCTCAAGGCAGGGGTGCGGACACCAGAATTTTTAAAAAGCTCCTTGATCAAACCATTGTGCAGAAGAAGCCACAGTCTCTGCTCTCACCCAGCCTTCGGAATCACCGCAGGCAAGGTGTGAGTTTGCCCATCACCCGCGAGATGAGGGTTATACAGATGGCTGGACCGTCGGCGTGTTTCCTTCCAGTGTGGGAGGGACCGGTTGACTAATCGAAAATCTGCAGTTCCTCGGGTGAGAAGTCTGGGTCAGGCCTGGTTCTGTTTATGACGTGGCTGTGCCTTCAGCTGGAAACGGAACATTGAATAGCTGGAGCCGCTCTGCTTTTTCAGAGAGGAGAGGGTACACTCTCAGAGCCAGGGAATTTAAATGGACTTTATCCCCCAGCCCACCCCACCCCCAGCGTGTTAAATCCTTTCAGACACCCCTGTGCTCCTCTTCAAATGCAAGACTCTTGGACCATAATACATAATTACACCCTTCTATTTGGACTCCGATCCCAGATAGTAGTAATCCAAGAAAATCCAGTAATGACAGTTGCATTAAGATCCTTCTTCCAGGCCTAGCACAACATCTGTTTAGACATATTTTTAATCGGCAAATGCTTCCTGTGTTGAGTCCTCAGCAAATTAAATTTCTCACTGGACCGGGAGGGAAGCTGTCATTCAATAACCCATCTCTGGAAATTACACTCCAGCCTCTTTCCAGGTGCACTTAAGATTTTCCCATGCTGACTCGGCTGCACATAGGCCCTTATAACACCAGGTCACAAGTATGGATAAGTGCAGCTTCTCTGAGAAACATCGGATTCCTTAGTGTTAGTCCCTCAAACAGAGAAGTATTTTTGCCCATTCTCCAAGGGGGAGTTTGCGGCAGAAGAAAATTAAGAGACTTGTTGAAAACCATATGGGGAATGAATAACAAACTTCCACTTGCTACATCACTGCCTCTGATTACTTAAGACAGGATGATTCTCAGGATTTAAACATTAAGGACTTCAGGGCTGCCAACATTTTGGAGAGGTTTCCACCGCAGAATTGTTTGGACTGTTGGTTGTTTGTTTTTAGAATAACTCATCCATTCTTTAATTAATTAATTGAAAACCTAAAAGCACCCCCATGCTTACCACCAGCCAGACACTGTGCTGGGTGTGAATAGAGTGGTAAATGAGCCAGCCACAGTCCCTGCCCCCATGGAGCTTCCAGCCTACTGGGGCAACTCACATTTGAAGCTTTCCCAATGGCTCAGCGGGAAAGAATCAGCCTGAAATGCAGGAGACGTGGGTCTGATCCCTGGGTCTGGAAGATCTCCTGGAGGAGGAAAGAGCCATCACTCCAGTATTCTTGCTGGGAAAATCCCATTGACAGAGGAGCCTGGTGGGCTATAGTCCACAGGGTTGCAAAGAGTCCGACACTACTGAGCACATATGCATTTGGAATCTGGATGCAATCTGTAGTCCTGGGCTGGGATAGCAAGTTAAAATATCTGTGGAGGCCAAGCAGGTAATGTCAATGGGTGAAGTGGCCGGAGGGAACCGTGCGTGTGAAGGTGGGAGATAGATTCTAGCAACCAGGAAAACATGTGCCTTGACTGTGAGGAGCAGATGCTACTTAACTGCTGTGGCTTGAAGATGGGCCACTGTTGCCACATCTTTCCATTTTTGAAGAAAAACTAGAAAATTGGGATTTCTATGTGAAAGTCCTTGATTTTTAAAAGTTGGCTTCTCAAGTGAGATTTAAGAAAAAACAAAACAAAGTGTGATCCAAAAGCATCCAGGCCAAACAAAACACATCTGTGGGTTGGGTTTATCCCAAGAGCTGCAAGTGTGTGACTCCCGATCTAGAAATTCTAGCAGTAAAACAATTATGTTCAGGCTGAAAAATGTGTTACACGCCAACTTTCTGATTCTAGTGACTGAACTGGCATGGACCTCTTTTACAAATGGAGAACTACTAGGAAAAAAAATAAAATCTTCCCCTTACCCCAAATTAAAAATACAGAGTTACACTCAGAGAAAAGAAAGGGAAATTGTCATGATCAGGAAGGAATAGCTATTTGCTTTTAATGATGGATGCCTAAAGCTAACTACACTTAGATACGGAGGGCTGATGGTATATAATTACAGTACTAAGACAGTGTTATATTAGCAGAGGGATAAGCAATGGAACAGGATAGAGAATGCAGCAATAAACCCAACTGCTGTATGACCCAGAAGTTCCACTCTTCAGTATTTATTACAGAGAAATAAAAATCTTCATGCAAATACCTGCACATTAATGTTCATAACAGCTTTCTTTGTAAGAGCTGGAAACAACTCATGTGTCCTTCAATCAGTGAATGATTAAACAAACCGTGGTGCATACATACCATGAAGTACTACTGCTGCTGCTGCTAAGTCTCTTCAGTCGTGTCCGACTCTGTGCGACCCCACAGACGGCAGCCCACCAGGCTCCCCTGTCCCTGGGATTCTCCAGGCAAGAACACTGGAGTGGGTTGCCATTTCCTTCTTCAATGCATGAAGGTGAAAAGTGAACATGAAGTCACTCAGTCGTGTCCGAGTCTGAGCGACCCCATGGACTGCAGCCTACCGGGCTCCTCCATCCATGGGGTTTTCCAGGCAAGAGTACTGGAGTGGGGTGCCATACTCAGCAATAAAAAGGAACTATTGATACATGCAACAGCTTGAATGAATCTCCAGGGAATGGCGCTGAGTGAGAAAAGCCAATTCCCAAAGGTTATACACTGTAGGATTCCATTTAAATAATATTCTTCAAATGAAAACATTTTTGAAATAGAGAACAGATTAGTGGTTGAGAGTTTAGGAGTGGGTTGGGAGGGAGGGGGAAGGAAGTTGGATGTGATTGTAAAATGGCAACATGAGGGATCCTTATGGTGATGGCACTATTTAGTATCATGAATGTGATGGTGGGTACACAAACCTGTACACATAATAAATTGTGTAGAACTGTACACACACACACATGAGTATATATAATGCTGGGTAAATCTGAACGAGATCCCCTGAGTAGATGTCCATATCCCAGTAGTGATGTTGTACTATAGTTTTATAAAATGTTGGGGGAAACCATCAAGGATACACAAAATCTGTCTGTATTATTTCTTGAAACTGCATATGGATCTATCATTATTTCCAAAAAATTTTCAATTTACAAAAACTATTTCATATACTTCCTGGTAAAGAAGCTCCTGGCAATGCAGGAGACGTAAGAGATGTGGGTTCGATCCCTGGGTCAGGAAGATTCCCTGGAGGAGGGCATGGCAACCCATTCCAGTATTCTTGCCTGGAGAATCCCATGGACAGAGGAGCCTGGTGAGCTACAGTCCATAGGGTAACAAAGAATCAGACATGACTGGAGTGACTTAGCACACATTTCATATACAACAAAAAGAATATTGAACCTCAATAGTATGACTATTGCAAAGCTTGTATTATTGTTTGTGGTGGGAAATGTATTGCTCACAGAAAACACCTGTTGAATGACTCATTTAAAGCAAAAAACATAATTACACAAAAAGATTGAAAGTAAGTGATGAAGGAAAACTATACGAGGCAAACACTAATCAAAATAAAATTAACAGCAATATTAATATCAGTCAAAATAATCTTTATTATGGATGAACATTATTACAGATAAAGAGGGTATTTATTGATAAAAGATACAGTTTAGCTGGAACATTTAACAATCCTTACCTTGTATTACTTAACCAACATAGCCTTGAAAAATATAAAGCAAAAATTAAAAATAAAGATGACATTCACAATCTTAGTTCTCAAGGTTGTTTAAAGCACTTTTCTTGATAGCAGATATACCAAGAGGTCAAAAATATTTGTAAGGAAAATATTTGAACAACATATGTAGCACCCTTCAACCATCAGTTTTGGAAACTGATGCACTTTATTTCAAGGATATATGAAACATTTATAAAAAGCGATCATGTTGTTGTTCAGTCATTCAGTTGTGTCCAACTCTTTGCAACCCCATGGACTGCAGCGCTCCAGGCTTCCCTGTCCATCACCAACTCTCGGAGCTTGCTCAAACTCTTGTCCATTGAGTCAGTGATGCCATCCAACTGTCTCATCCTCTGTCATCCCTTCCCCTTCTCCTTCTGCCCTCAATCTTTCCCAGCATCAGTCTTTTCCAATGAGTCAGTTCTTTGCACCAGGTGGCCAAAGTATTGGATCTGCAGCTTTAGCATCTGTCCTTCAAATGGATATTTAGGATTGATTTCCTTTAGGATTGACTGCTTTGATCTCCTCGCAGTCCAAGGGACCCTCAAGAGTTTTCTCCAACACCACAGTTCAAAAGCATTTGGCGTTCAGCCTTCTTTATGGTTCAACTCTCACATTCATACATGACTACTGGAAAAACCATAGCTATGACTATATGGACCTTTGTTGGTAAAGTAATGTCTCTGCTTTTTAATATGCTGTCTAGGTTTATCATAGCTTTTCTTCCAAGAAGCAAGCATCTTTTAATTTCATGGCTACAGTCACTGTCTGCAGTGATTTTGGAGCCCAAGAAAATAAAGTCTGTCACTGTTTCCATAAAGCAAGGCTCAAGACACCAAAGAATTGATACCTTGAAGCACAGGCCAGCATCCATGGCCAGAAGGCCAAATCTAGCCTGCCATCTGTTTTTGGAAATGCAGCGTTATGGGAACACACCCACTCATTTACATAGTGTCTATGGCTGATTTCACACTACAGTAGCAGAGTTAGGTAGTTGCAACAGAGAAGGTATTAACCTCAAAATGTAAAAATATTTACTATATGGCTTTTTACAGAAAAAGTTTACTGACCCCTGCCTTGGAGAATAAGTCCTTGGAACGCAAAGCGATGCTGGAGATCAATAACACACACACACACAGACAAGTATTTTAGATATTAAAAATCACACCTCTAAATAATTCAAGAACCAAAGAAGAAAGTCCAGATGGAACTTAAAGAATGTATCAAGGTCTAACATTGAAATGTACATGTCAGACTTCCCTGGGGGTCCAGGGGTTGAGACTTCACCCTCCAATGCAGGGGGTGTGGGTTTGATCCCTGGTCAGGGGGTTAAGATACCACATACATCTTGGCCAAAAAAACCAAACATAAAACAGAAGCAATAGTGTAACAAATTGAATGAAAAAAAATTTTTTTTAAGAAATGTACATGTCAAAAGATGGGATGTAGATAAAAAGGAACTCAGCGAAATTTCAGTGTTAAAATGGTAATATTAGAATATAAGAACAATTGAAAATTAACGTGCCAAACATTTAACTTAAGAAGCTGGAAAGGCAAGGCCAATTGATTTTTTATATGTTGCCAAGACAATCCCATGGAGGGAAAACTAATCTTTTCACCAAATGGTGCTAGTACAACCAGATATTGCATACAAAAGAATGAAATTAGGCCCCTACCTCACACTATATACAAAAATTAATTTAAAATGTTTGGAGATCTAAATACAAGAGATTAAACTATAGAACTCTAAAAGAAAATATGGATGTGAATTGTTATGAGGTTGGATTATGCTGCACCTTGGAATATCATGACCTTGATGTCTCGTGGCCCCAGACTACTGCAATAAAGTGAGTTGCACACATTTTTTGGTTTCCTTCTGTGTATGAAAGTTATGTCTATACTATACTGTAGTCCATTAAGTTTGCAGAAGCATTACATTTGAAAAAAATTTTACATAATTTTAAAATACTGCTAAAAAATGCTAACCATTGTCTGACAACTCAGGGTTACCACAAACCTTCCATTTGTAAAAAACACTCAATAAAGTGAAGTACAATTAAACAAGGTATGTTTGTAATTTATTATGTATGACACAAAAAGCAACAAAAGAAAAAAATGAATAAATTGGACTGCATAAAAGTTAAAAACTTCTGTGCTTCAAAGGATACTATCATAAAAATGAGAAGACAACCTACAAAATAGGAAAATATTCGAATTTATCTGATAAGGATATGGTCTCCAGAATATACAAAGAGTAACTATAATGCAACAATAAAAAGAAAACCCAGTTGAGAAATGGACAAAGGATTTGAATAGACATTTCTCCAAAGAAGATATGTTGTTGTTGTTAGTTGGTAAGTCATGTCTGACTTTTTTGACCCCATGGACTGTAGCCTGCCAGGCTCCTCTGTCCATGGGATTTCCCAGGCAAGAATACTAAAGTGGGTTACCGTTTCCTTTTCCAGGGGATCTTCCCAACCTAGGGATCGAACACAAGTCTCCTGCATTAGAAAGTGGATTCTTTACCACTGAGCCACCAGGGAAGACCCCAGAGAGGATATACAAATAACTAACAAGCACACAAAGATATATTCAACATCATTAGTCATTCAGTTCAGTCGCTCAGTCCTGTCCGACTCTTTGCGACCTCATGAATTGCAGCACGCCAGGCCTCCCTGTCCATCACCAACTCCTGGAGTTCACCCAGACTCACGTCCATCGAGTCTGTGATGCCATCCAGCCATCTCGTCCTCTGTCGTCCCCTTCTCCTCCTGCCCCCAATCCCTCCCAGCATCAGAGTCTTTTCCAATGAGTCAACTCTTTGCATGAGGTGGCCAAAGTACTGGAATTTCAGCTTTAGCATCATTCCTTCCAAAGAAATCCCAGGGCTGCTCTCCTTCAGAATGGACTGGTTGGATCTCCTTGCAGTCCAAGGGACTCTCAAGAGTCTTCTCCAACACCACAGTTCAAAAGCATCAATTCTTCGGCGCTCAGCTTTCTTCACAGTCCAACTCTCACATCCATACACGACCACTGGAAAAACCATAGCCTTGACTAGACGAACCTTTGTTGGCAAAGTAATGTCTCTGCTTTTCAATATGCTATCTAGTCATTAGGGAAATGTAAATCAGAACCACAGTGAGATGCCACTGCACAGCCTTAGGATAGCTATAATAAAAAAGATTGATGTTGACAAGGATATGGAGATACTGGGACCCTGATACTTTGCTGGTGGCAACATAGTGCAGCTCCTTTGGAAAATAGTCTGGTGGTTCTCTAAAAGGTTAAACATAGAGTTATTATGCGCATTGGGATGCTTCCACTCTTTGGCATATACCCAAAAGAACTGAAAAATATATCTCCACACCAAAATGTGTACATTAATGTTCAGACCAGCATTATTCATAATAGCCAAAAAAGTGGAAACAACCCAGATATCCACCAACTAAAGGACAGGTAAACAAAATGTGGTGTACCTACACAGCGGATTATTATTTAGCCATAAAATGTAGTGAAGTGCTAACACATGCTACAACACAAATGAGCCTTGAAAACATGCTAAGTGAAAAAGGCTAGACACAAAAAGCCACATATTGCATGATTCCATTTATATGAAATGTCTAGAGTAGGCAAATCCATAGAAACAGAAAGAAGATTACTGATTACCAAGGGCTGGAGGGATTGACTGATAATGGATACAGGGTTTCTTTTGGAGGTGATGAAAATGTGGACTTCTATAGAGGTGGTGGTTGTACAAGTTTGTGAATATACAAAACCAGTAAACTCTACACTTTAAAGTGGTGGCTATTATGATGTGTGAACTGTATCTCAATTTTTTTTTTTAAAGAGAGAAAAGAAGCTAGAAAGGAAACATCAGAATAAAATAAGTGAAAATAGAAGGATGTAAATAAAAGTAATGAAATAATGAAAACAAAAAGAATAAACAAAACCAAGTCTAATTTTTAGGGGAAAAAATATAAAAACGAAAGAGAAAATGCCCCAAAGTGAGCTTAGTGAGTATAAGCAAGTAGATTGAAAACAAAACCTTAAACTCTGAATGATGAATGAAACAAATGTGGATTCAATTATTCAGTTGCCTCAAGGTTAAGCGATTCTACCCACCCATCTATCTCTACTGTTTTTAGGGATCATAACTTGAATTCAGAGCCTTAAATAGAGTCCCCGTTTCTTTCCCATAGTCTTCCCTCAAAGGTCCAGATGTACAGACAGATCCAGAAGAGCTGGGGGATTCTACAGGGCTCTGCATTTTACAGGGGTTTATCTTGCAAATAATTTATTTTCCCAGCATCACAGACTGGTTCACTTTGTCACACTGGCCAAATTATTTCCAGTATTTGCAGCATTGACAATATTTGGTCAAGAGAGGGGACCGATGCAGCTTGTTCTCCCCAATGTCTGTGGCTCTGAGAAGAGAGTACATCCCCAACTTGGCTTTAAAGGGCTGTGAGTTGTCCCAGTCGCTTAATTCTGTGGCCCACAGTCTGCCCTTGAGTCCCATGGGGCTTCTTTCAAGACCTCCTACAAGCCAGACCCACTTCCATCCTAGGCCTGGGATACTTACTACACTTACTCTTAAAAAAATAATAATAATATTTTTTCTTTTTTTTTGGCTGTGCTAGGTCTTCACTGCTGTGTGGGCTTTTCTCGAGCTTTTCTCTAGTTAGGGCAAGTGGGGTCTACTCTTCATTGCAGTGCACGGTCTTCTTATTGCAATGGCTTCTCTCTTGTTGTGGAGCACGCACTCTAGGGCATGGGGGCTTCAGTGGTTGCAGCACGTGGGCTCAGTAGTTTGCAGCTCCCTGGCTCTAGAGCACAGGTTCAACAGGCACATGGGTTTACTTGCTCCAAGGCGCGTGGCATCTTCCTGGATCAAGGATAGAACCAGTCCGTGTCTCCTGCACTGGCAAGTGAATTCTTTACCACTGAGCCCCAGCGAAGCCCTATACTTTCTCTTGCTCCACTAAGGTTTAAAACCCTGAACAGATCCAATATCCCCTTTAGAATACATGTTCTGAATTTCTCCTTTTGTGGATTCATGGGTGATATAATCTTCACTATATGCCCAGGAGGAATTAAAAGCAAAGTAAATGGCAGCCCAACTCTCTTGCAGATGGAAAGGAGAACGCCCTGCTTCCACAGAGCCCTGGGACCTTGCATGCTGGAGCTGAGACCTTCTCTCCCCGGGTCCGAAGAGCCACAACCTCAAGGACAGAGAGGATATGGCCGGGAGGGGTCATCCCGTACGTCATTGGCGGGAACTTCACTGGTCAGTAGCTCCAGATGAGGCTTGCTTGGGGCTGGGGGCTTTGTCTTCCCTGGTGGGCAAAGTCCTCCCTGCAAGGACTCAGGTGGGATGGAACAGATGCTGGGGTCATAGCAGTCGCCGTGCTTCAGGCTTCCTTATGACCAGTGGGTCTCATGCACTCAGCCTGGAGAAACTGCAGTCTCATTTGGGGCTATGTCCTCAGAGGTGGTCACCTGGTCCCTAAGGCATTATCCCAGAGCCTCCAGTAAGATGCCACTCTGCCCCTCAAGGAGTCCCTGGTTCTAATAAGAGAGAGAAAGAGATGTGTGTTCTTAAAGAACTAAAATGTAGGAATTGTCATCAGCTACTAACTTTTGTTCCTTGGTATCTTTTTTGTTTTTGTTTTCTTTTTTTTGACCTTGCCATGCGGCTCATGGGGTCTTAGTTCCCTGACCAGGGATCAAATCCATATCCAGTGCCGTGAACGCTCAGAGTCTTAACCATTGGACTGTCAGGGAAGTCCCTGTTTCTTGGCATCTTAACCGTGTTCTTTCAGATCTAGTGTGCTTATCTTGCCAAAGATTTATATAACTTTCATCAAAAATTAACTAATTTTATAGAGAAAACTTTCTTTACAAAGAGATTTTTTACTATAATTAGTAGGATTGCTGTTTTGGTGAATCACTGTTCTATAAACAATTTTAACTTAAAGTGTCAAGATGGCTCCCCCAAAATGGACAGCTAAGTTACTCTTTATTCTGTATATATGTTTTAGGGGGCAATGAAATGACACTACACCCACATCTTCTAGATCATCATGGGACCCTTCCAGTGGTTTGTTGGTTTTCTGCAACAAAGTCATTCCAGAATTCAGATCCCATCCGCAAACTTCCTGTGTACTTCCCAAACGACTCTTTTTTTCTAGATCTTTCTCATTCCTTCTACCAAAATCAAAATACATTTGTCTTATTTATTTCAGACTGATAGATTTTGAAAAGAATACTTATTGAGTGGATGAAACTATCAGCCTAGAGTTTGCAACTACTTTATTCTTGCTCCCAATTTACTTGTTGCTTTATTTTCAATGTCTAATCAAGGAAATATGAAAAGTTCGGAGGAAGTATGAAATTCATCTGTTCTCAAAGGCCTTGTAGAACATTAGACTCAAGGATCCCCCAGCAAACACTGAATCCTGATGCAAAAACATCATGAGTGTACCTACAAATAGGATTTTTAGAGCATGTGGGAATATACTCTCCTATAGGTAGAAAGTAAAACTAAAGGGTGGAATGCAGTGCTGGCGATTTACTTGAAAGGCCAGAAATTTCTAAATTGAATAACCTAAGTAACATTTTTTTAAAGTTTAGGAAAGTACTTTCAATGCAAAGGAAAAGTTGGGAGGCTGGGGACATTTGAAAATCTATTTTTACCCTCTGTTCCAATTAAAAAACTCCTACTCTCTAAGTTTTGGTTATTTGGGAAAGTTATATTGTATTCTTAGCCAGGGAAATCCTTAGTCCTGGTTCACTTTAATTCTGGGTCACTGAAACAAGCTTTTTTTTTTTTTTGATCATTGGAACAACTTTTGTTAATGAACCAGCATGCTCTAGAACATCTAAGGAAGCTATGGACCCACGAGTGAGTTGATGAGCACCTGTCCTGTCGTTTCAGGAAGCCAGAGGGCCATTTTTAAGCAGGCCATGAGACACTGGGAGAAGCACACCTGCGTGACCTTTATAGAGAGGACAGATGAAGAAAGCTTCATTGTGTTCAGTTACAGAACGTGTGGGTAAGTCAAAGTGAGTTCACCTCAATGGAGATTGAGGCAGACAAGTCAGATGGCCCAGGAGCCTTGAATTTTTTCTCTAAAACAATATGTGTTCTAATATGCTATAATATATAGGAGTCCAGAATTTGTCAGAAACTCTTCTTGCCCTCAACGAACTCACAGTCCAGGGACAAAGTAGGTAGGTCAAGAGGAAGACTCCAGAATGACAAGGTGTCTGTATTTCCTGTCATGGGAGCAAGCTGAAGGAATTGGGAATGTTTCATACAGAGAAGTGATTCTGAACCAACTTGGGGCCGGTGATCCCACTGAGAATCTGATGGAGCTATGTGCTCCCTCTGGATGGATGTACATTTATGCAAAATTCTGTATATAATTTTGTGAGCTCCATGGGCTTACAGACTTCCTGCAGAAAACATAATAAATAATAAGATGATTGGATTATAACTAAACTTATCTGTTATGCCAATAAATATAACTGTGGTGTATTTTCCTGAAAGGAAAACGTTCTCATATTAGTTCAAAATCTTAAACCCAACTACATGCTATATATGTGAGAGGACTACTGAAGAAAATGATCCAGAAATGTTTAAAAGTAAAAGGTAAGAAGGCATACAGGCAAATACTAACAAAAATAAAGCTGAGATCACAATTCTAGTTGTAGACAACACTTTTTTGTTTTTTCTTCAATTAATTTTTAAAGTAAGAAAGTGCAAAAAAAAAAAAGTGAGACACTTTATAATGAGAAAGAGTACAAGCTACGGTGAGAATATAACAGTCATAAATCTTTATGCACAAAATAGCATAGCATTAAGAGTCATAAAACAAGCCCCGAGGGTTTCAAGGGGAAATCAACAGAAATACCAACGGCAGAAGATTTTATTTCATTGCTGTCAACCCAAGTAGATCAATGTCAAGTTAACCAAAAAATAAGTAGAGATTTGTAGAGGACTGGAAAAAATGTAATTAATAGAGTTGAACCTGTGGGTCCACCAGATTCTATAACCTGTAACACATTTTAAAAATGCCTCTTAGACATTTATAGACATGGTTCATTTACTAAGTATTAAGAACACCTCATTGTATTCTAAAAGTCCAAAATAAAATATTCTCTGATTGTAAACCAATGAAACTGGACATAATAACAACAACAAAAATAGAATAAATACTCCTGCATTACCTGTTAAGACCTCTCTCCCCTCCCTTTTTTTACAACTCTTAGATTTTAAAGAAATCAGGATTAAAATTATAAGACATCTAGATAGCAAAAGCCCCACAGTTCAAAATTGAAGAGAGCTACAAATCTGAGAATTACGAATGACAGTGAAATATTCAATTTGAAGAAGTTAGCAAAACAAATGAATACATAAAACCCTCCACCACAACAAAGTAAACTTCAAGAGAGCAAGAAAATGGACAAGGTAATACATTATAGAACTGATAAATTGGAGAGTGACTTCTTTGAATAAACAAACGATAAATTATAGATAAACTAATTACTTGTTAGTCTAAGAGAAAAAGGTGGCAGTGCCGAAACATACAAAATCAGGCATGCAAAAGGGAGACATAACCACAGAGTCAGCAGCATCATAAAAAAGAGCTGTATAAACTCTTCGGGAAAGAAGTGTTGAAACCTGGATGATGTGATTGACTTCAAGGTAGATATAAAGGACTGGCACAGACCAGTAACTTTGAAAGAAACTGGAAAATTGATGGAAAAACTTTCTCCTCCATACCACCAACCTAGAGTTTCACAGATGAATTCTTTCAAAACTTCAAGAAACAGATTATTCTGGTACTATTTAAGTTTTTTAGAGCATAGAAAAACACATTCTTTCAATTTACTTTTAATAAACTATCACGGTGTTGCTACCTCAAAATGAAAAAGATGGCACTAAAAAAGAGAAAATTATAAACTCATCTAACTTATGAATAGCCATGCAAAACCCTAACTAAAATGTTGGCACATAGAACACAGCAGTAAAAGAATAGAAGAGTGGCCTGCCAAAAAGGTTTATCTAAGGAATACAGGAGTAGTTCAACATTAAGAAATCTATCTGCATGATTCAACATATTGATAGCTCAGAGGAGAGAAGCCATATTCGTGTCTCAATAGATGCTAAAAAGACATCTGCACATTTCAATACCTTCATGATAGATCCTTGACTTAACACACACACATATACACATTAACATAACACACACAAATCAAATATATATATATATCCTCAAAGCCCACATCATGTTTATCAATAATAATTCTAGAAGCATTTCTATTAGAATCAGTAACAAAAGATATTTATGATCACCACAGTTATTTCATTTTTTTTTTTTCTGGAAATACTAGCTAATGTAATTTGACACAAGAAAGACAAACACAATGAATATTGGCAAGAACAAGTATTGTTTGAAGTTAATGTGACACGTGGTGAAAAAACCCAGAAAATCAATAGGAAAACTGTCAGAAACAAAAGGAGACTCTATTAAGGTAACTGACTACAAAATTAATCAACAGGAAATAACTTTTGCCTTAATGAAATAATTTGATAAAGTAATACTTTCATAATGGGGGACATCACAACTTTAGTAGAAACATAGTAGATAATATATCTAAGAATAAACCATAACAAAAATGCAAAAATATGCCAGCCATATAGGAAGAAAACAACAAAATTCTAAGGAAACTTTTAAAAAAGAAGTAAAAATGGAAATACATACTGTTTCCTCGTATGGAAATGCCCAACATAGTAAAGATGTCAGGACTTCCTAAAATAACCTATAAATTCATGCCATTCTGATTTAAACAGCAACTTCATATATGTATTTGTGGGTGTGTATGTACATATATTTTAAGAGCTTGAACAAATGATATTAGAGTTTTTCATGTAGAAATAACAGAACAAACAGCAGTGATAGAGACAGAGGTAGGGGAGGAGAAGAGGTCTGATATTCTGTCCCAACATATGTGATATCAAAATGCAAATGAAGGGCTTCCCTGGTGGCTCAGTGGTAAAGAATCTGTCTGCCAATGCAGGAGACATGGGTTCGATCCCTGACAAGACCCCACATGCCACAGAGCAGCTAAGCCAGTGTACAACTGAGCTGTGCTCTAGAGCCTGGGAACCACAAGAGAAGCTACCACAACGAGAAGCCCACATACCACAGTTAGAAAGAAGCCCGTGCAGCAACGTAGACCCAACAGAGCCAAAGATAGATAAATACAATTATTTTAAAAATGCAAATGAAGATAATAATGAAAACCATTTGGAACTCAAGAAAAAAATAGATATATGGAACGAAAGAGCTTAAAATGAATATGTTTATACACTAATTTAGGTAGCATTTTAAATGAGAGAAAGATGGATTAGTCAGGGATATGTGAATATTGGAATAATTCAGTAGCTCATTTTAAAGAAAATAAAGCTGGGATACTACCACACTTCACATACCAAAAATGATTTTGGCCAGATCAAAGATGTAGGCATTTTAAACATTTTACTTATGTATTTGTTTTTGGCTTTGCTGGGTCTCCATTGCTGTGCAGCCTTTTCTTGGTTGCAGCAAGCAGGGGCTGCTCTCTAGTTGCGGTGCACAGGCTCCTCGTTGCAGTGGCTCCTCTGGTTGCCGAGCACTGGCTCTAGGCACATAGGCTCAGTAGCCACAGCTCTCACTCTCTACAGCACAAGCTCAATAGTTGTGGCGCACAGGCTTAGTTGCTCCACGGCATGTGGGATCTTCCCAGACCAGGGACTGAATCCATGGCTCCTGATTCTTTACTACTGAGCCACCAGGGAAGTCCAAAGATGTAAGGATTTTTAAAAGAAAAAAAAAAAAAGAAAAAGAAATGTGAAATGTACTAGAAAGAAGCAAGATTGCATATTAATTATAATCTTGCAGTGTAGATGGCCTTTCTAAATAACACATAAGAAAATAAAGACATCGCATTAAAATTTTAAAACTTTATATGGCTAAAACAGAAATAACAAAGGGAGGAAAACATTTGTAATGCATTTAATAGTCAAAGATTTAACCCCCTAATTTTCAAAAGGTTCTTCAGTTCAGTTCAGTTCAGTTCAGTCGCTCAGTCATGTCCGACTCTTTGCGACCCCATGAATCACAGCACGCCAGGCCTCCCTGTCCATCACCAACTCCCGGAGTTCATTCAAACTCACATCCATCGAGTTGGTGATGCCATCCAGCCATCTCATCCTCTGTCGTCCCCTTTTCCTCCTGCCCCCAATCCCTACCAACATCAGAGTCTTTTCCAATGAGTCAACTCTTCGCATGAGGTGGCCAAAGTACTGGAGTTTCAGCTTTAGCATCATTCCTTCCAAAGAAATCCCAGGGCTGATCTCCTTCAGAATGGACTGGTTCTTACCAAATCAGTAATAAAAAGATGGACAACCCTCCCCGCTCCCCAACTGGGGGGACATGTGATCTCATAGTTGAAAAGAAAAAATATAAATATCACATAAAACATGGAAAACTATCCAACTTCAGTGAAATACCACTTTTCATCTATCAAATTGGCAAAAGTAGTTTGGCAAAACCAGGGCTGGCCCGGTTGTGGGGAAATAGGGCTATTTAACATACTATTAATGGACATATAAAAAGACACAACATTTTGGGATTGCAATTTGATAGTATCTATCAAAATATCAAATGTACATATCCTTTTATCCATTTATTCCATTGCTTGGAATTTACCCTACCAAAAGCAAGTAAGACCTCAATGGTTTCTTTGTTTTGTATTTTGTTGTTTGTCTCCCTCTTTCCTGAGGCTTCGGTTCAATAGAAAAAACTGAAGTCAGTCTAAATGTGTGTTAGTAAGAGACTGATTAAATAAATTTTAATACTATGTCGCTTTGAAAAAAATTAGGTTAACATTTACTGTTATGAAAATATCTATGAATTAAGGAGGAAAACAGGCAAGATGAAGGACAATGTACATGATGTATTTTGTAATTAAAATTATATGTGTATATACAGATGTATTACATTTTTTGGACTAGAATTCAAGAAGCTGTCAACAATAGTTATCTTTGGAACCTTAATACTGTACTTAAATCTTTTGTGACATGGGCATGTATTTTTAAAACATTTTATAGAAGTTATCTGAGTGGTGGGATTATGGGCCATTTTAATTTACTTTTTACAGCTTTCTATATTAGGAACAATGAATATATATTTTAAAAAATAATTGTGCCCAGAAGGGAAGTCATCTCTAAGGCTCCTCTGATAATAGCAAAAAGACTCATGCTTTACAGAAACTCAGGGGCTCCTTCCTTTGTCTCTTCCTTGTCATCAGAGACTTAGGGGTAAAAGGGTGGGGGAAGGTATGTACTTTTTTCCTGGAGGAGAGGCTGTATCTTTCTAAGGATTCTCCAGGCCACCAAAAAGGTCAAGAGCCATTTTTGGAGGGAATTCCTGCCTTGGGAGGGAAGTTGGACAATGAGATTGTTTTCAAGCTTCATTCCCTGATCTGCTGACCTGGGTATTTCTGCAATTGTCCAGCTGTTGTTCCTATGTTGGGCGCCGAGGTGGAGGCCCACAGGCCATATCCATTGGAAAAAACTGTGACAAGTTTGGCATTGTGGCCCACGAGCTGGGCCATGTGGTTGGGTTCTGGCATGAACACACCCGGCCAGACAGAGACCAGCATGTAACCATCATCAGAGAAAACATCCAGCCAGGTAAGGAGTCTGTATGGAGCCTAGAAGCCAGCGGTCAGGCAGGTAGCATCATGGGGTCAGGAGGGAGGAAACAGAGGGGTTGCTGGGGGGCAGACCGACACTCATTTGTAAGCATGGAGGCCTTTGTCACCAGCACTTTGTCCTTCATCCATGTGTGGTCCTTCTTGGGAGGTCATCTGCTAGAGCTTTCAGATTAGAGCAGAAGCAAAATGATTCCATGTTGTAAAGGACAGTGAACTCCAACTCCATTTCCTAACAGGAACAGAATCGACCAGAACACTGTTGCAGCATCAAAGCTACTCATCCAAAAAAAGAATTCTCCCAGTTGCTTTTCGAAGACTCATTTTTGCTGATGTAGGCAACACATATTTTTGAAACTGAAATATAATTAGGACACAAGTACATGAAAAACCGTATTTCTGCCTATCCCAAGGCAGATAAAGTGTCTAGATTTCTTAAAAATACCTCCCCGTGTTAAGCAGTTTTATACAGAAATTCATAATGAACATGAAAGTCACTGATTGAATAATATATTTGCCTTAAAAATGCTTTCAAGAGTCTGAATAGTGAATTTGAGATTGAACCTAAATATTGGATTTCTTTTCTTTGTTCCTTCAATAACAAGACTAGAGATTTAAAGGCAATTTTTTCCCATAACTAACCTATTAACTTACTTTAATTTTGAGAGGCATTTTGGGAGGGGTGTTGGGTGGTGGGGTTGGGACCACATAGAGCTGTTCTAAGTTTCAAATTTCTAATCTGTCAAAAACAACAAGAAGAACCACCACCAAGCCTGTCATTTGACTGACTGACAGAGCTCTCGGAAGTCGCTATGGGCCCTCCTTCTCCCCTCCTCTGCCTCCTTTCAGGTGCCTGCCTTGGTTTTCAAAGACGTTAACAGAGTGTTGTGTCACAGGTCAGGAGTATAATTTCTTAAAAATGGAAGCTGGGGAAGTGAGCTCTCTGGGAGAGATGTACGACTTTGACAGCATCATGCACTACGCCCGGAACACCTTCTCAAGGTCGGAATCTATGGTTACGCCTCATCTGTGTTGTACTGTGCCTGCCGCAGGCGGGGGTCGGATTCCAGGAGGTCTGCGGAGAGCAGGTCTCTGCATGTTCCTAGCACAGTTGGCATGTCTGTCCTTGAAATACGGTGGCCTCTGGGCTGCAGTGAAATATAATCTAATCAGGTTCCTGCTAATAAGATTGAATCCCATAGTGAAGCTGGCGTTTCATCATGCCCTCATGTCACAGCAGCAAACTGGAAAAGGGAAATTATTGAGGGGTTGGCTGGAATCATAACTTAGAGGCTCTGTATAAAATTTCCTCTTCTAAAGTACATCCAACCAGGTCTCCTAGAAGAGGTGTGGTTTATTGGAAGCTAGACCGTGTCAGAGTTGGGAGGGTGGTAAATCAGGGGTTCATTTTAGGAGAAAGTGGGGCTCTAGCCAGTTGGGGGGCTCACAGGTAGCAGAGGTTGGAATAAGAACAAAAATCCAGGTCTCCTGCCTGCTGGCCACACTTGATGGTAGCTGGTGTCCTCAAGCCTGGGCAGGCCAGTTATTTATGGCTGGCCTCAGCAAGATCGGTTTTGATGAGCTCAGGCTGTGCTGGGCCCAGTATTAAGTATTTTGCATATTACCCTTGCTTCTGTATTACCGTATTACTTTACCCTTATCATGTAAGTATTTTGTATAGAGAAGTGTTTCACTGCTCATCCCAGTTTTGTAGATCTTTCCACTCGAGTTATTTTTCTGTCTTGGCATTTTTTTCCCCCTAGTTTCAGCCTAAAATCAGCTTTTTATTTATTTATTGAATCATTAAATAAGATTTAAGGTGATTCCCAATATAGACAAGAAAAAAAAATTACGTGAGGAGACTTGGAGATGTGAAGAGGGAAAAAATAAGGGTAGACAGCTAAGTTGAAGCTTGGAATCTATTTGGTATTCAGAATATATGCCACAAAGTCATGTACCCTTTGTTAGGGTTGGCAGCAAATCCTGCCCCATGCTTCCTAGCAGGTCATAGCAAAGAGGGAAACAGTTCATTTCATGAGTCTCTATGTCCATCAAGATCAAAGGAAACCATTGGTTCAAGAGACACACAGATCTTGGGAGTGGAAAGGACACTGTTTACCCAGGCTGCTTGGCCCTGGGTACAGCTTCTGAAACTATCCTGTCGATAAGGTAATACTACCATGGGTGACGTCCTCTACATCTCAGCATCCCAAGTTCCAAGGGGCACTGGTCCTCTGGCCACACAACTGAGTTAGTTATGATCGGCATCCTGCACTCAGGCAGGAGCTCTCCAGTGCTTTAATGGGTGGAGTTTGTCAGCATCTTGGAACACCTGGGATGGGAGTGACCTACCCAGTTCTCTTTACTCTTCTTCTGGCTCTTTATCAGAAGATACAAAAGGCAATATGATGTAATGAAGAGACCACTGACCTGAGAGTCGAAGGCTGAATTCTAGCCCTCGTTCACCCATGCACCTTGCTGTTGAAGGAGGTATAGATAGTAATTAGGGGCAGCTTTGTGTGGGATCAGATCTCTACCTTCCTGGGCCTCAGTTCCCTCATGAGAGAGTTGGAGCAGATGTTTTCTGAGCCCTTCCAGCTCTAACATTTCATGTTGTAATTTATTAACCAGAATGGGTGAAGGATTGACACATTGATCTCACACATTGCCATATGGGAATCTGAGGCTTCCTCTTCCACACTGGGAAATGGAGACTTTGAAGGACCTAACCTGGGGGTCTGAGAGGCAGGATGAGTGCCCCCTCTGCAGATGTTGGAGGTGGGATGCTTGGATGTGGGGATGGGACCAACTCACAGGGTTGGGAAGTGGTGCAGGGAATAGCCAACTTGCACCTCATTAGCTCTGGGGGTTGCTAAGTGGAGTCAAAGTATTGATTTTTTCAGGGAATCAAGGTCAAGTTGGTCCAAGTGAGAAGCTTGTACCTTGTTGTTGTTGTTGAGTTGCTCAGTCATGTCCTACTCTTTGCGGCCCCATGGACTGAAGCATGCTAGGCTTCCCTGTCCTTCACCATCTCCTGGAGCTTGCTCAAACTCATGTCCATTGAGTTAGTGATCCCATCCATCCATCTTGTCCTCTGTCATGCCTTTCTCCTCCTGCCTTCAATCTTCCCCAGCATCAGGGTCTTTTCCAATGAGTCAGCTCTTGGCATCAGGTGGCCAAAGTATTGAAGCTTCAGCATCAGTCCTTCCCATGAATCTTCAGGGTTGATTTCCTTTAAGATTGACTGGTTTGTTCTTCTTGCAGTCCAAGGGACTCGCAAGAGTCTTCTCCAACACCACAGTTCAAAAGCATTAGTTCTTTGGCATTCAGCTTTCTTTATGGTTCAACTCTCACATCCATACATGACTACTGGAAAAATGATTGCTTTGACTAGATGGACCTTTGTTGGCAAAGTAATGTCTCTACCTTTTATTTATTTTATTTTATTTTTTGTCTCTACCTTTTAATACACTGTCTAGGTTGGTCATAGCTTTTCTTCCAAGAAGCAAGCGTCTTTTAATTTCATGGCTGTGGTCACCATCTGCAGTGATTTTGGAGCCCCCCAAAAATAAAATATCTCACTGTTTCCATTGTTTCCCCATCTATTGCCATGAAATGATGGAACTGGATGCCATGATCTTCAGTTTTTGAATGTTGAGTTTTAAACCAGCTTTTTCACTCTCCTCTTTCACTTTCATCAAGAGGTTCTTTAGTTCTTCTTCACTTTCTGCCATAAGGGTGGTGTCATCTGCATGTCTGAGGTTATTGATATTTATTCTGGCAATCTTGATTCCAGCTTGTGCTTCATCCAGCTCAGCATTTCACATGATGTACTCTGCATATAAGTTAAACAAGCAGGGTGACAATATACAGCCTTGATTTTCTCCTTTCCCAATTTGGAACCAATCCATTGTTCCATGTCCTTGTACCTTGGGTCTTGTTTTTATAGATGCCAAAACTCTTCATATTGCTTTATAACTTATCTATTAATTATTCATATAAATTTATTATTATTTATCTGTTGGGACTTCCCTGGTGGTCCACTGGTTAAGACTTCACCTTCCGATACAGAAGGTGCAGATTTGATCCTTGGTTGGGAAACAAGGATCCCACATGCCTCATGGCTAGAAAACCAAAGCATAAAACAGAAACAGCATCAAAACAAATTCAATAAAGACTTTCAAAATAATCCACATCAAAAAAATATTTATCTGTTGTATTCCTCTCTCCCTCACTGAACTGAGGTCTTTATGGATAGAGACCACCTCGTTCTCTTCTACTCCCCAGCACTCAAGACAGTGCCTGACACAGAGTTCAATAAATATTTGTCAAATGAACAAATTAATGAATGAGTCCAAGGAGACAGGAAATCTGTAGTGCTGGGGACTAGGTGAGGGAATAAATGTCCATCATCTCACTACAATTCTTCCCATATACAGATACCACGGTCACTTCATTAAGAAGAATCTACACATTTCTATTATGTAGGAAATTTCAGATAGATTACTACTAATGGGTTATAGAAGCTTAATTGCCTTCCCCATGCCTGCAATGTACCAGTTACTATGCAAAGTTCTGTAACTAGAGCCCATGGCAAGAATGCAGACAAATCTTCTCTTCTGGCACCAACATTTCTTTTCTTGTCTTTTCAGAAAAAAAAATTCTGTCTTTTTTTTCTTATTTCTAACCCAGCAGGGAAGCCCACCCCTCCTGTTGCCATGATGTTACCTCTTGTCACTGTACCTTGCATACATGCTAAGTCCCTTCAGTTGTGTCCAACTTTTTGCAAACCTATGGACCATAGCCTGCCAGGCTTCTCTGTCCATGGCTTCAGGCAAGAATATTGGAGTGAGTTGCCATGCCCTCCTCCGGGACTCTTCCCGACCCAGGGACTGAACCCAAGTCTCTTCCTTCTTCTGCACTGGCAGACAGGTTCTTTACCACTAGTGCCACCTGGGAAACCCTGTCACAGCACCATCTACCCCCAAACTTGGCAGTTTATAACAGCTTATTTTTTTTTATGACACTGTGTGGGTCATCCTGATTCATTCCTTGCTGGGCTTGCCTGGGATTGCTGCCACAGCAATAACCATTAAAACTCCCAAGACCCAGGCTTTAGAATGTGCATGACATTACCTCTGTCACATTTTATTGACCAGAGCAAGGCACAAGTCTAGCCCGGATTCAAGTGATGATGAAAGACATCCTACTCCTAATGGGAGTACTTGCAACTTCACACTGCCAAGAGATATGGCTGTTAGGAGGCACAATTTGTTATTTTAACAATCCACTGTAGTTACCTTCACACCCTGCCCCAGAACTGAGAATGGTCCCAGCAAATCTATTTTGTTGCTGTGTCGTCTATGCTAATTTTCTTTATGGATTTTCAGAAAACTACTTTGTTCAATGGGGATATTTATCAATGGAGTCTTTAACTGGGGGTCTTTCCTGGTCTACTTTTTGTTAAATTCCCCACCCCCTGCTTCTTAACCCTCTGTCATTACTCTTGATCAGGTGTCCCCTGGATCTAGCCTGCCCATCATCTTTGATTCTGCCAAAGAGCAGAAAATGCCTACAGAACATTCGCTCATCTCTGGGGCAAATGCTATTCTTGCTGTTGGGAAACTCAGTCTTCGTGTGTCTTTACAACTGAGCTGTCTGCTTCCAACTTCATTCCCTCTAGTTTATTGCAGTTCTTGCCTCCTCCCCTTGGTTGGACCGAGGCTGTGGGGAGTGATATCTTTGGAGGTTTTCGTGGGCAAGAGTCCAGGAGATGAGGAGACAGTTCTCTGGTACAGGAGCGTCTTTGTTTGGAGAACTCTGAGCTGACAGTTTTATACCCTAAGGGCATCTGCCAAAGCTGTTCTTAGTTTAGCAGAGTGTCAATGCTAAGGGTTGTCCTACATAAAAGGGGGGATGTGACTGCAGCAGTTTACACAGGGACGTCTCTTGTGGTAAACATCTTCCGGAGCCCACCGCAGTGCTGCCCGCCCCAGGATGTGCTTGGGGGGAGGTGGGAAGGGGCCCTCAGCCTGCAGAGCCATCTGACTGTGAGCCGTGGTTGTTCCTGCTGCTTTGGTTTTTGAAGTCTCCACACTTCCTAACTTTATCGGGCATCTAACGCACCTTAAGATCTGTTTCTTGGGTGGTGGGAAACACTGGCTGGAGAGAGGACGATGTCAGGAGGGGTGTCCAGGCCTGCCTGCGTTCGGGTCCAGGGTTGGCTCCCCATCACTAGCTTTATACTCGGGTGAGTCTCTGAGGCTCTGCAGGTTGGTATTCTCACCTGTAGAGAGGACCCCGCATAACAACAGCACCTGCTTCTTCGGGTGTTACGATGATTAAATGAGATGGTGCGTTTAAAGGGTTCAGCCAGGTCCTGGCACGTAGGCAGTTCCCATGAATGGACAGCGTGTGTGAGCGCACACTGCCCTCACAGCAGGCTGCTGGCCGAGTCGCCTGCACCGTGTGAGTTTCCACAGTGTCAGTTAGTCTGAGTTGCCAAGAGATTATACAGAGCCCTGCATTTTGTGCAGCAAAATGTCTTTCTCCAGGGGAATCAAGACAACAACTACAAGTGAAAACGTTTTATATTGGAGCAGAAGCACCCACTTTTAGATTCATAGGTGATTGGATTTAGAATTTTATGTAGTCAGCCTTTGTGGTTTCACTGTTGGTGAAACCGGCGAGGTCAGTGAGGGAGACCAGGGATTCCACAAAAGTGTCTCTAAAGGACCCAGAGACGAAGCAATAGTGAGAGACAGGCCAGGTGGTGAAATGTTGGGGCAAGCGCTCGTGAAACAGACATCGGCAGACAATCTGATTCCCAGTGAAAAGAAAGGGAGCTTGAAATCTGATTTAGAAAAAAAAGGAAGTATACACAAAAACAAAAAGGAAGAAACAGGGGCTAATAAATATTTTCGAAGGTAATGCTGACCTTAGGGAAAAGGAAACATTTGAAAGTGAGAGAGAAGAGAAAGGAGAGAGCAGCTAATAACTAGGTAACAAGCATTTTTTGCATTCCCTTTTGAGTCTAAATAGCTGTTTTGCAAAACCTTTTGATGCCAGTGTCCTGTCTTGGCTGTGGGATTTAATTCAAGAAGCCTTTGTTGAGGTCTGCTCTGCTATATTTCCCCTGAGGGCAGAGATGAAGGACCTGGTCTCTCTGCTGGAGGAACTTACTGTTTAGCACAGAAGATAATTATCATCAATCCCAAAAGATAATACAGTTTGATAAGAAGAATCATATCAAATTAGACAAGAAAGGCCCAGAGGAGGGAACGACTCACTCAGGATGGGAGGGACAGAACTTCTAAAAGGGATAGCCATCTGACAGAGTTTTGAAGATATGAACAAGAGTTTGGTAGTGGTCAAGAAGATGGGTGGTGGGCAGCCTTGGCAGAGGACAGCTTGCTTAAGGGCATGTTTGGGGCAAGAAGGAGGATGAAGTTGTTTATGGTAAAGGTGGAAGAGTCAGGAGAGGAAGGCTGAAGCCAGTGAGCCCTGGGTCTGGAGCTTCAGGTGATGGTTGGAAGTGGGTGAAGGCCTCCAAGCGGAGCGGGCACACGCATGCCCTTATATTCAGGATGATCACATTGCTGCACTGGGTGGGGAGAGAAGAGTGGCTGAGCCTACAGTGGGGTGACTACTGGAAAAAGTTGAGGAAGGGAATGCTGATAGCTAAGGCAGTAGTCTGGAATGAGGAGGACGGCATAGATTCAAGGGATGGATAAAGGGTGCTACAGACAGGCCCTGGTTCCTGGTTTCAACAAGGGAGTGAAAAGGAGAAGACAAAGCCAAGGGCACCTTCAAATTCAGTCTCAGGTTCATGGAAAGAGCAGAAAAATGGAGTGCATTAGGTTTTGAATGAATTGGATTTAAGAACTCCATAGGACAGTGCAGTGGAGGGGTCACTAGACATGTCTCTTAGCAGATGGTTCTAGAGCTGGAATCAGAGAATTAGCTGTCAGCCTATAGGTGTTCCCTGGTGGCTTAGACAGTAAAGAATCTGCCTGTGTTGTGAGAGACCTGGGTTTGATCCCTGGGTCGGGAAGATCCCCTGGAAAAAAGAAATGGCAACCCACTCCAGTATTCTTGCCTGGAAAATTCCATGGACAGAGACTGGTGGACTACAATCCATGGAGTTGCAAAAAGTCAGACATGACTGAGCGACTAACACTATAGGTGTTGGTTAAAACCCAGAGAGCAGGTGGAGCGGAGCAGTAGAGAGGAGAGAAGAAGGAGAGGGCAGAATTCTAGAAATAGCATTTCCAGGAGGCAGGAGAAATAGATCCTAACTTGAGAGAGCTGTGTCTGGGGAACCAGGGAGAGGAGAGTCCGAGAGGGGAGGGCCCGGCAAAGGTGACCATGCCGCAGAGAGAGCCGCTGAGCATTGACAAGGGTTCACCCAACTTGTTTGGTCACTGGCTGGTGACTGGTGACCATTGCTGGGGTAGTCAGACCACAATTGGATTGAGGACTAAAGGAGCAGTAGGCAGCCGGACTTAGTATGGTGATGATTCTTTCCAGATTTTTGGTTAAGAAGGGATGGAAAGGAACAGGGTGGTAACTGGAGAAGGCCCTGCCCTTCAGGAGAGGTCCCTGATCAGGGTCTGGAAGCAGAGTGGGAGGGTCAGGCAAGGGGTTAACCACTCCCATGACTGGGAGATGTGGAGAGAGCCAGTGTCAGCCAGGCAGCCTAGTGGGCTTTTGTCTGCTTTGCTTCTCTTGATTTCATTCCCACTGGAGCAGAGCGAGATGGTTAAGTTCAAAGAGGCTGCCACGACCATCTAAACCAACCTCTCACCATCCAGAAGGGCGAACTGAGGCTCAGAGAGGGAAGGGACTAGTCTGAGCTCACCAGGTGGCAGTCAGGCCTTAGACAGAGGTCTCTAGGCCAGAGCTCTCTTGACTACCTCCTGTCCTCTGTATTCAGCCCATTTTCCATCTGATTATCCCTCCTGCCAGCAAGGCCCCCAAACCCTGAACGCCTTCTTTCACCAACCCATCAACCAGCTCTTGCTGACCAGCCCCTCCCTGAGAACCTCTCACTGTACTGGTTCCCAAGCTCTCTCTGGAGCCTCTCCAAGACCTATCCACATTGGGAGCTGCCCGTTGCACAACTCCAGAGGGCGCCACTCACACGGTCATCTCTGAATGGTGCTCCATGCAACTGTGCAGTGGGGGTGGGCGGGGGGACCCTGGGGCCTGGACCTGTCCGGGAATATGTGGAGATGCTCAGGACACTTCGGTAAGGAAGCCCTCAGGGCCACTGGGCTAGGGCATATTTTTAAACTTGGCAGAGTCATTTTCCCATTGGAAAGGGAGCTGGCAGCTGAGGAAATGGAATGCTAACATGCCAGTGACAGGCAAGGCAGCCCCGTGAGTCACACCACCAGGGGTGGGCAGGCCAGGGGGTAGGAATGTGCATGGGGTGTGGACAAGGACAGGAAGACTCTAAACCCCCACACGGACAGCCTGGCAGCCTTGACTTTTCATTCTCCTTTCTCCCTCTCTCCTTTCTTCCTGTAGAGGAGTTTTCTTGGACACCATCCTCCCCCGACGAGATGACAACGGTGTCAGGCCAACCATCGGCCAGCGCGTGCGGCTCAGTCAGGGAGACATAGCTCAAGCCAGGAAGCTGTACAGATGCCCAGGTAACTGTAAATCACTGGGTTCCAGGGCCTCCGGAGCACCACAGAGACCTCTCAACCACTGTTTGCCAGCATCCCCGGGGCTGGGAAGACACCTCGGGGAATGTGAAGAGTCTCTCCCTGGGCAGGTGTCATTCCCAGTGTGCTGCTGTTAGGAGGTGGTAGACAGTGCAGAAAGTCCAACCGGTGGAGTGGTTGCAGGCAATGAAGCAGATGGTGGCTCTTAGAGGCCACAACTTAACTTGTGGGAAGCTTTGGAACTCTCTGGCAAAGCCCTGATGGTCAGAAGAGGAAGAAGTCGTAGTGGAACGACAGTGAATGGGGGTCCAACATGGTGTGCGTGCCACAGGGGGAAAGTGCTCTCCTTGCTAAGGGAGTAGGGGAGTGGGTTTAATAAAACAATAACCCAGGGTTTTGTAGAAAGGCAGAGTGAGGGAGCATGTTTTTGGAAGGGTGGAAGCCAGCTTCCCAAACACTGGAAGGCAGAGGGTATCTCCGTGCGGTAAATGAAGTCACTTCTGTGATCTCGGGCTCTCCTAACCATCCAAGGTGCTGGACAGTGGCCAATATTCTGCCCTTGGAGGCTGGACAGGACACTGGATCCCACCAGATGTCTGTTTCTCTTCCTGTTCAGAAGCCCCGCCCCTTGAGTTTGCCCTCTTTGCTTCCATCTCATCGGCTTCAGCATCATCACCTCCCGCCCCCCCACCCGCTTGCCACCCTAGGAGAAACTCACGTCAGTCCCTTTAAGTTGCTGAGCTTCAGTGGAAAGTACTACTTTACAGCAGGCACGTTTTCACCAGTGATAGGAGAAAAGGCAGTTTGGTGGCTTGGAGAGGAAAAAGGAAATTCCACTTCCAAAAGGTCTGGTTATCTTTTCCAAACTCTTAGACCAGACCTGCATATGATCATAGGACAGAATATTTGATATAGGGGCAATCTTAGAAAATTGGCCCATCACTTTTTTTTTTAACCACACTGCCGGCAGGATGCACTTACTCATAAAGCCACAACCGTGCTCGGTCCCCGTAGGACGGCCGTGCTGGCGCTGCTCCCCTCCCAGGCCACCGTTCTGGGAGACTCGCTTCCTCCTACAACCCACTTCCCGACCATCTGTGTCCTGAACCTGCCCAGGAAAGCCCTCTGGCTGCCCCAGCTTGTGTGCAGAGGACCGTGTGGGACTGCTCCATCATGAAACTCTAGGAAATGTGTCCATCCAGCTATTAGTCGTCTGGGGGTGTGTTAGGGCTGAATTACAGGACACGTGTATCATATAACCCTGCTGCATTGAAAGAGAAATCTTATAGCATTCCCTGGGAAATGCCTCAGTATTTATTTAGTTATAATGTATATATGTATGCCTCTTACTTCCCCCCGAAGGATTGGAAGCAGCTGGTAAATACCATGGAGCCATACAGTAATGTGTCTGTCCCTGCAGAATGTTGATGATTATTCTAAAATAATTTCCACAGAGCCCTCAGGGGTGTTGACTGCTGGGCGTAATCCTCACGATGCCTGGCAGTTGTTCAGTAACATGATATCGGAGCCCCGATATCCAGGATTTCCTGAGGTCAAGGATGGGCCGTTCTCCAGCCATCCCTTCCTGCAGCTCCCCAAAATGCATCTTCAAGTAGTTTCAAGCAGTCACTGAAAGTAAAGGTGGTTGCCACGCAGAGGCCACGTTGAGTGGAGGAAAAGAAGCGTAAGGAAGTATGTGTCCCACACTTTGGAGGTGGCCCCACGAGTCGAGGGGCGCTCAGCAAACCAACGCTCTTGTCTTTGAGTTCTGAATCCCTCGAGGTGAAGGGATATGAAACCCACAGCTTCCAAGTTTATGCCTACAGACATTGTTTCTTTTGAGAACAGATTAGGGGAAATACTGCTCACATGCATAGGACTAGGTTCCAGACTCCAGGCAACCCTCAAACATTCAAGGGAAGAATATCCCACTGTAGAATGAGCCAGCTTCCTGTCCCGCTGGTCATTTTCCTTCCTTTTCTTGACTATTCCATGCTCTTTCAGAGGTGGGTAGCAGAAAAAGAAGAGACAAGATCTCACTTAACAGCTGATGTATATTGCAAAGTATTTTGTTTTCTCTTTCTTTTTTGCTCCGCATGCTTGCCCTTTCATATTCTCTCTGCCACAGATGTTATTAGCAGTAATTATAATGGCTGTTATGCAGGGGGTACTCATGGTATGTCAAGCACTGTGCTGGGCTGTTTCATGTAAAGCAGATGGTTTCATTAACCCTCTAAGCAGGTCCCACCCATTTCACAGATAAAGAAAACTGAGGCCCAGCAAAGCTGGGACATGTGCCCACCACCCAACAGCCAGCTGGAGAGCTAAATTCAAAGCCAGCTCTAGGCTGTGCTCAATCCTGAGAGCCTCAGGGGAAACACTTAGGGTGTTACTTTTTGGCACCCAGGCCTAGTTTTTGCTTTTATTGGTCAGAAAAATGTCCATCTGCCTGCCATGCTTTTCAGCAAGCTGTTCCTGGGGCTTTGGCTGGTTAACAGTGAATTTGCTTAGCAGCCCTGTCCATGGGCGGGAAGCGTGTGCACATGCCCGAATCACGTGTGCTGTTTTGCTTGTGCAGCATGTGGGGAGACCCTGCAGGACACGATGGGGAACTTTTCTGCACCTGGTTTCCCGAACGGCTACCCTTCTTACTCCCACTGTGTCTGGAGGATATCAGTCACTCCAGGGGAAAAGGTAGGTATGAAACCACCTCGGGAAATGACGTTGCATTCTTTGAGTTGGGTGAGGCATGAGGAATTAGTGTTATTATTCATAGTAGTAATGGTATCTGTTATGTTATGTTATGAGCACCTACTATGTGCCAGTTACTGGGCAAGCTTGCTGAACGTTCATGATTTCTGGACTTTCCCCCCCGCCCATACAAATGGAGGCCTATGTACTACATGTCCACTGGAGTTCTAACTCAAGCTCACGTCTGGTCAAACAAAGTAGGCGCTATCCTCCTACCTTGATAAAGACACCAGCAGGATGCTCTGGAAGGCAAGAGACCAACTTAGAATTTCTGGACACCTCAGAGTGCTGTGTATCAAAGTGGTACTATAAGGAAAGTTAGCCCCCAACCATGGCTGTCCCCTCCTCCTCTTCCCAGCCCCAGTTCCATCTAGGAGCAACTAGGGCACCCCCCAGCCCACAGTCCCAAGCATTCTCCACACCTACCTTGCAAACAGCTGTTGCTGGGCTCCCCTTCCAGTGGAAGTGGACTGGCCGTCTGTGTTGTCCACCTTTGGGAGGGTGGATCCGAGGCAGAGATCATTGCACACCCTGGATTCCTGTCCTGGGTGCAGTTTAAGGTGTAGGACCTGGGAAAATCCTGGGTAGGCACATTCCTTTGGTTCTGAAAATTCCACAGCCCTCTAAAGTTGAGCCCAGGGCAGGTCTCTTTTGCCCTGGTGCAGGGGTGGTGTATTCTGAACCCTTCTGCCGGGTTCATCTTCTTGTTTCCCTCATATGAAAAAGGATCTGAGTCTCAGACATTTAAAAATTTGCCCCTATCCACTATAGGATATAGAACTGGGAACTGGGGCTTCTGCACCTCGAAGTTTGGTTTTTTCCCCTACACCTCTCTACAAAACCAAAGGTCCTTCAGGTCCTCTTGTTGTAGGAAGGAGGACCCCTTCCAGGGCCCGAAACTGGGCTCTTGTCTAACACTCAGAAATGAATTGTCCGAGGAGACACATGTGCTGACAAAGCCAGAGATTTTATTGGGCAAGGGCACCCGGGTGGAGAGCAGTAGGGTAAGGGAACCCAGGAGAACTGCTCTGCCGCGTGGCTCGCAGTCTCGGGTTTTATGGTGATGGGTTTAGTTTCCGGGTGGTCTGTGACCAATCACTCTAATTCAGAGTCTTTCCTGGAGACACTGCGTGTCCGTCCACTTCCCAGAATCCCTCTCGCTAGCATCCGTTTTGGCTGAGCGATGCGTGCGCCACCAGGAAAGACTCTGAATTAGAGTGATTGGCCAAAGACCACCGGAAACTAATTCCATCACCGTAAAACCCGAGACTGCGAGCCACGCGGCAGAGCAGTTCTCCTGGGTTCCCTTACCCTACTGCTCTCCACCCGGGTGCCCTTGCCCAATAAAATCTCTGGCTTTGTCAGCACATGTGTCTCCTCGGACAATTCATTTCCGAGTGTTAGACAAGAGCCCAGTTTCGGACCCTGGAAGGGGTTCTCCTTCCTGCAACACTCTCAACCTAGACGCAGCTACCTGTGAAATGTCCTCTCTGCCCCTTGAGTCTAGCTTCCTACAGTTATACCTGTCGTGACTTGTCTCACAGTATCTTGACTGCTGACTTATATGGCTCTTCCCTTTCTAGACCCTAAATTCCTTGACCATAGACATGGTCCACCCCCAACACTCAATACAGCCCATGGTACAGAGTCACACAATAAGTATTTGTGGACGTGTAGATAGATGAGTGGCCGAATGGAAAAAATTATAGTTGGGGGTGCAGTGGGGGGGGTGTTAGATTTTCAGGTACCTGTAGCCATTCTTCAGAATATTCCTAATTCATCAATTCAAAAAAATGTCCACTTAAATGTTAAGTTAAAAATATTGTGATAACTAGAGAGAAGTGATGGCTCGGAACCACTGTGAGCACTTTCTATGGGCTAGGCATTGTTCTCTGCATAGCATGTGGAGTCTCTCATTTAATCCTCACTTCCTGTGACTATTACCACACTCATTTTGCAGGTAAGGAAATGAACTTGCCTAAGGCTACTCCTTTGTTGTAGAGCTGGGATTTGACCCCAGGCAATTTGATTTGGAGAGCCTGGATAGTTAATCATCCTAAATTATTCCACAAAGGGGACAGGCTAGACATTTAAACATGCATTCATACACACAGACTCACATGCACACACACACAGCAGCCACATGCTCACATCCTTCCTTTGGCTCTAGGCATTTATAACAGCATGGTTATCATCTTGAACCTAAGAGACTTCAGACCAGTCTGCCTTGAGCAGGTTTGCTGTCCTTGTGCCTGCAGGAGGCTTCAGGGGAGGGAGGCAGAAAGGAGGAGGAGGAGGAAGAGGAAGGGATGTGGTAATCCCTAAATTGTTGAATTGCCCTGAATAGCAGAGGCTATGTGATATGTGTGAACAGCAGAAGAGTCACCAAGCCCTAATTATAAATTCTGACTGGGGCAGGGAGAATATATATGCTGACTGGAGCAGGGAGAATATATCATTGAAATTCCAGCCCCAGTTATTTCAACTTTGGCTTCATCCAGCCTTCTCCAGAGGTGTTAGTAATCAGCAAACTTGATTGATTTGAGTTTCGCCTCCTGTGCATCAACCTCTTCCCCTGTGGTCTTTGTGGTTCACTAATATACCTAAATAATTAGCCTGAATAATTATCCATTCATTTACATTGTGAACATGTTGCTGAGGAGGTTGCAATAACATTTCCGTTCTGAAATTTTTCAAAGCAAAGGCTAAAGAATTATATTGCAACCAGTTAGCAAGGATTACCGAGCCCTTCCTTCCTGAATTCCAGCACTATGAGAGAGATGAAAGAAATGTAAGGTATAACCTCTGTCTTCAAGAGACAGAGTTGAGAGTCCTTTCTTCACCTCTAGGGAGTCTGATTTAATTGAAGGAGGGGCATTTGCTCAGCACCAGTACTTATTTTAACTTCTGAAGTGAGTTCAATCCACAGGCAGGTTGAAAGAAGAGTAACATCACACACACACACACACACGCACACGCACACACACAGCACAGGAGGTGAGCTGGCCAGTTATTTTCCGGTACTGACTTCACTTCCTAGGAGATTATAGGGCTTTGTCGAAGATGGTGCTGCTTGTCCTGAGACCTGAACTGTGGCGCTGTGGGCACTCTCAAGATAGGCTACAAAGAGCCCTTAATACACCATGTACACGCAGTGTGGCTTGATTTTTTTAAATCGCCCTTTATAAAGTGTCTGTTATGTCCAGGCATGGCACTATATATACCATATACAGTTTCTCATGCAGTCCCGTCAAAAACCCAGTGGTGGGCATGTTGTTTTACAGGTGAGAAAGCTAAAGGTCCAAGGGGAAAGTATTTTCCCAAGATTTCAGAGCTGGAAAGAAATCCAGATCTTCCTGCCCCTAAAAACACCTGCTCTAGAATCACTCTAAGAGAGAGGGGGGAATTCACCTGCTCTAGAATCACTCTAAGAGAGGGGGGGGAGTTCACTTGCTCTAGAATCACTCTAAGAGGGGGAAAGCTCCAAAGAGGGAAAGTCAGGTTTATCTGGGCAATCAGGGAAGGCCTCAGGGAGGAGGGAGGGGCCCCTGATCTAGGTCTGGGAAGGACCCATTAGCACAGATACATCAGGGTGTACCTGGAAAACAAGGTCAGGTAGGCTGGGTGCTGGAGGCTCTGAAAAGTAAGCCAAGTTTAGTTTATGAGACAGGTGTATAGGTAGCCACTGAAGTTTTCTGAGCATAGGAGGGAGCTGGTAAACATGAGCTGTCAGTGCAGGACTGATCCAGAAGACCTTGTGTGCAGAACGGATGGGGGTGCAGTAGGCCTGGTGAAGGGGAGCGAGATGGCTCATAGCAGGGACTCCGACATCTCAAAGGAAGAAAGTCCATCAGCGCTGGCATAAACAGTGGAGGCCGAGGAGAACTAACTCCGAGGTAGAGCACCTTAGTGACTGGGGTGAAGGTGTCCCCTACAGACAGGGAAGCTGGGAGGACGATGTTTTTCTTTTGAGGTGCCCTCTAGTTATTGGCATCACCGATTCAATGGATATGAGTTTGAGCAAACTCTGGGAGATGGTGAGGGACAGGGAAGCATGTGTGCTGCAGTCCATGGGGTCGCGAAGAGTCAGACACGACTCGGTGACTGAACAACACAGTGAATGGGCCAGCAGAAGAGAGAGAACAGTGGACAGAGCACAGGCTGCCATGGCAAAAACCAGAGAGGAGAGATTCCAAGCAGAGAGGCCAGGGAATGAGGACAAGACCCAAGTGCTTTCCATGTGGCCAGGAGAGCACCGCAAAGCCTCCAGCCCAAAGTTTTACTTAGAGATGTAAGACCCAGGGCTATAAGAACAGAAAAGAAAGTGGTCAGTGGAGGCAGGAGAGTGAAGATGCTAGAAAAAGATGAACTGACTGTGAGCAAACCCCCCACCGCCCTGGGTGGGAAAACTTCAGGGCTGCAGGGGCTGGGGCATTGGCCTTACGCAGGACTCTGGAGAGAAGAAGAGCTTAGAGGTGACAGGTGAGGACACGCCAAGCACAACAGACAAGGAGCCCACCGGAGAGCTGCAGCCAGACAGTCCTGGGCACCATGCGTGGTGGGGTCCAAGCGGGGGTGAGGGGAGAGAGCAAACTCGACCTCGGTCTGGGCTGGAAGGGGCGCAGGGCCCACGTGCTGAGCCTGCAGGGCCACCCAGCCCCTTCCATCACTTGTGGACTAAGGCACCGACTGAATGGCCTCAGGGGGGTCTGAAGATTGTCCAAAGGAACTGAAGCCTCCCTCCTCGCCTCTCCTGCCCCCTCACTCCAGACGTGCACACAATGACCTCTACGGAACACTCAGCACAGTTCCCTAGGTGTCTCCTTGGTCTGCTCCTGTCAAGGCCTCGCACCAAAATTCCATCTGGCCCTCCTCTACCCCTGCGTCCCCGTTCCCCTTAGGTTAAATGCCACCTCCTCCCAGAAACCTTCTCCTTGTCCCCAGGGCAGAATCTAGTTCTCCTTCCTCGAAGCTCCAGAATGCCTTTCTGTCCATCCCTGTCTTCAGCATTTCTTCCATAGTGTTCTAATTGATTTAGCACATCTGTCCTCCTTCTCTGAGTTTTGGCAGAGAACTTACAGGCAAGAGCTTACAGCCAAGAACTCTGTCTTACTGACCTTTCTATCTTGATTGGCCGACACAGACTGGCACACAGTAGGTGGTCAGCTAACAATGGTGGAATGAATGAATGAATGAACAAAACTGTAGGAAGGTTATTAACACACCACACCTCAGAAGAGTGAGGTCACAACCAGGGGAACATTGATCACAGAGATGCTCGGATGCACTCAGGCTCACCCCAGGCCCTTTAGAATGATTGATGATGTTTTAAGATCTTTTCGTATCTCTAAACTTCACTGACCCCTTACCTCCTCCCAAATCCCCAGTCTCAACGCATCCTGGCCTGTGTTTTTAATGCATCTTGCTTTCTGTAAACCACTAAGCGACTTCAAAAGCTCAAGTTATTCCCCAGACAGAACCATAGAACCCATCTCCTCTGTTTACTCCTCATCCTGTTTAAGGTTTATTATTTAATGTCACGAGGTTTCCTGTGAATGCATTTTTGAGGGGACACTCCTACTGTGGTCTGAGAGCTCTGTATGCTAAAGGGTAACGTGAGAACACCGCTATGCAAGATGTATCTTCAAAACTCCTCAGACTTGGCTGCCAAAACTCACTTTACGGTAACTCTTTACAGATCGTCTTAAACTTCACATCCATGGATTTGTTTAAAAGCCGCCTGTGCTGGTACGACTACGTGGAGGTCCGGGATGGTTACTGGAGAAAAGCCCCCCTGTTGGGTGAGTTGACTTCAGAGAGCCTCAAGAGGGGCATGCTCAGATGCTCTCTGGGATGCTCTTAAATGTTTGGAAGGGGCCATCCACCAGTCACAGGAAGCTCTCACGGGTTGGTGTTGTTGTAAAACTCTGAACACTCCATTTGGCCGCACATGTTAAAAGCTTTTAAAACTGCGAATACTCTTTGACCCAGCCGTTCCACTTCTTGGAGTTTATCCTAGGAAACTAATTAAGGAAGTGTGCAAAGCTCTCGCTACAGGGACATTCATTGAAGCAGGAAACATTGAAAACAATTTAAATATTCAACAGTAGGGGTTAGATGAATAAATTATAATACATCTTTTCCATGGAAAACTATCCAGCCATTAAAAACAAAGTTGGACTATTTATTGATACAGAAAGATGTTTGTTGTATGTTGCTATGCAAAAAGTGTTGCAAAATGGATATGTAGTAAGATTCTGTTTTAACAAAAGCATATATATTATGAAGCATTGCAAAATCAGACGCCTTCAGGGCTGCTTTCCATAGGGTTGCACAGAGTTGGACACGACTGAAGTGACTTAGCATGCATCCATGCATTGGAGAAGGAAATGGCCACCCACTCCAGTATTCTTGCCTGGAGAATCCCAGGGACAGAGGAGCCTGGTGGGCTGCCGTCTATGGGGTCGCACAGAGTCAGACACGACTGAAGCGACTTAGCAGCAGCAGTGGGAGTAAGGTATAAATGAGAGAGATGGCATTGGTATAATAAAGTAAGGAGTGGTGGGGAGTGTGGCAAACTAAACAAAATATTCTGACTCGAGTTACCCAAAGCAAAATTACTTAAAACAATCAGGCCGGCTGGATTCAACTGAAAGGAACCATTTTATGACCTACAATATAAATATTAAGTAAAGTTAGAAATGTAAATAAATAACAGTGGTTATTTCAGGATGATGGATATAAAAATTTATTCTCTGTTCCTGGTTTAGCTGTATTTTCTAATTCTTCTCTGATAAACATGTGTTCTTTTGAGAAGATGAACAGTACATGAACTCATCGATGAAAAGGCAGGTGGGCCTTTGAGTGAGAGGCAGTGGGCAGGTGGCATAAAGAGAAAGGTCGGTTCACTCAGGATTGACCACCAGAAGAGAGGTCTCTAAGGGTGACCAGGGAAAGTTAAGGTCATATAGAGGCTTGATGGCATCGGTGTCAGGACAATGGACGTGGGGACTCGTTTGGCCCAGGAATGTCAACCATGGTGGAACCAGAAAGAGGAGCAGAGCCTAAGGAGTCAGTTGGGAGGGTCTCTGCTGACAGCGAGCTGTTTATAGATGGCTGTTCAGGGTGGGCTTCTGAGGTGGACCACTCTATGTTCTCTCTGCAAACTTTGTCCCTGGCAGATCTTCACGTGGGCAAAAAGCCATACTTGTGATGCTTCCAGTCACTGGGCCGAGTACGACAGCTGGCTAAAGATGGAAGCAGGAAAGAGTGGAGAGCGGTAAGGTGGGGAGTTTCCCTGCCAGACCAAGCCCAGCTTCCTGTCAGATTTCAGAATAGCTCAGGAGAGACAGGGATGGAAGGTCTGGCTGGACCCAGGGGTCCTGGCAAATACTAAGCTTCCATATGGCCAAAGGGTCTCAGCCAGGTCAGCTACTGCTGGGAAGGGCACACAAGTCCTCTCAGTCCAGAGGGCCATGAGCTTAACTTCCTAGAGGTACAAATAGGTAGGTATTTGTAGCCAGAGCCGGCTTTGAGTGGAGGGTGCCAGGTTATCACTGGTAGGGGGGTCAGTCAGGTAGTCGGTGGTCCAGGAAAGCAGGGCAAGAAACTGATTCCCAGGCCAGGCACCAACAGACAGGAGTGTGTGCAGTTCGGGACAGATGGGCTGTGCCCCCCGATGGCAGGGTGGAGGCTGTCTGCCCTGGGTTTCTGCTTCCTGTCCAACGTGAGCAGACGCAGTGTGTATGGGGAGGCATGGCTTTGTAGGTAGCACCGACTGGGTGCAACAAAATAAAAACAGGACTGCTGTCCTGGTCGCAGAGGTTCCAAACCTGACTGCACCCTAGCGTCAGCGGGGAAGATTCCTATGAGATTCCTGGGAAACTGTTGAATCAGGATCTCCACGTGGTGGATCAGGGAATGATCCCACTTACCAATAAATATTTGTGCATGTGTACTTGTCTAGTACCAAATACACAGAAACGGGGCTGCAAGGGCTCTCAGCAAACTAAAGAAGGTGGTTGCCTTGGAGAAAGAAAGCTGGGGAGGGGGCAACCTCATGGTTTGGTTTGTGTACTTCTGGATTATTTGGCTTTTTTATAAGAATGCAACCAAATATTTCATAATTGAATTTTTTAAAATGCTGTGTGGGAGGAGTTTCTTGAGAATGTGGAATCGTGTGGACCTTTGAGTCCCTTCATCACACACCCTCATGAGAAACCCACACTCCCCAGAGCAGGCTGACTCACCAGGGCCACACAGCCTGCCAGTGGCTTGAGATCAGTTCAGAACTTAGAAGTCCCGCTGATGGGGTGAGGGGACTGTGAATCTAGAAGGGACTCCCCATAGGACTGCCAGATAAAAATGCGTGATTCGTTGTTTATCTGAAATTCAAATTGAACTGGGCTTCCTGTATTTTTGTTTGTTAAATCTGGCACCCCATACCCCCTAGGGAACGTGATAGACTTGAAAAGCTCTGGAGGGGGGATGCTCTCCGTTCCTAAAGTTCCCTGGAGAGGGCCAAGGCACGCTCCTGAAAATGGGCACAGACAGAAGGATTTCCAGCCACCCCTTGAACTTGAAACAAGAATTTTCTCACTACAGATCCTGGGAACTCTGACCACACGTTCATTGATTCGATGGGGCTTTTGCTGTTCGTCATTGTCAGTGATGGTTTTTGTGTGTGGGTTTTTTGTTTTGCTCAGATTTTACACTTTTGCAGTGAGTGTGTGTAGGTATTTGTGTGTGTGCGTCTGTGTGTGTGTGTGCCAAGTGTGCTGCAGCCAAGGCATGGCCCAGCGCCTGTAACCGTCATTCTTCATTTGCAGGAGTTCTCCTTTGCCAACTATTTGGCCTGCTCTGATGTTTCCAAATGCAGTTGTTAGTGAACTTTTGTGTTTGGAACAAGTGCATTGTGTAGGCCGAGCTGGTCCCTGGGAGGGGTCAGTGCCATGAAATCTGCCGCGAGGAGGCAGGTCAATGCCCCTTTGGCAGGAGGGAGAGCGGATTAGAGCGGATTGTGAAAGTATGCATCTTGCTCTGAAAAACTGTGCATTGCATATTTTCCCAGGGCAGTGTGTGAAACTCCAGGCATAATGGACGCATAACTTTTTATGAATGAACCCTTTATGACTCCCCATGGAGTCCTCTTGTAGTGTCCTCATCTGCATTTCCTCTTCTTGATATCCTTATTAAGCTCCTCCTCCAAAGGCGGGAACCAGAGTTCAGTTTAGGAATTTGACACCTTTCTCTCGTCCAATTTCTGTCCAGCCTGTTAGTCTCCCTGGGAGGAGGCTGTTTGGGACCCGGCTTTTCACATCCTGATTAAAGGGAAATGTAAGTAGATTGAGAACATTTCACGCCTGCTTAAAGGTAGCAGATTCATTTTTTCAGTTGCGAGGGTCACTGATGAGTTTGCACCTAGAGAGGGGAGAAAGATGGCTGCACAGAACTCATCCAGTAACCTGAAATGCTGGCCTATTAATTGGATTCTCCTCCCTTCTTTCTGCTAGAGGCATTACTCTAACAATGCACTTTTGTATGCAGAACCATCCTTGGGCATTCTGTACCACCACAATGCGCACAAAAGCCTTTTCCCCCCCCTTTCCCTGAAGTGGGGAGGGAAGTTCAGAAAGGCCAGGCCGGCCAATCAGTGTCGCATGGCCCCACTACTGGGGGCTCCCTGGGCCGGGGGCAGCCTCCCAAATGAGCAGAACCCATGGCATAAGGCAAGTTGGCATGCCTGGCGTTGCCATAGGCTTGCCCTACGGTTTGAGTCTTTGATCATCATTCCAATGTGTCTGTTTCCAAATTGGGAAATGGAAATAGTGATTACATTCCCAGAGAACAGATTTGATGTCTATTGATCCAAAAATGTACAGTATTTAGAACCGAGTCCTAAACAGAGACGTTCCTTTGGATGGTGGGCGGCAGTAATGGTGAGCATGATGAAGAGGGTTAGACTGGGGCTGAAGGTCAAGATCTCAGGCTGCTTAGGTTCGAATCCTGCTGCACTTACAATCTTGAATGTGTACCAGTGTGCTCAGTCGCTCAGTCGTGTCTGACTCTTTGTGACCCCATGGACTGCAGCCTGCAAGGTCCTCTGTCCATGTAATTTTCCAGGCAAGAATACTGGAGTGGGTTGCCATTTCCTACTCCAGGGTTACAATCTTGAGCATAACTTGTGTATGGTGGTAGTGGTTTAGTCGCTTAGTCGTGTCTGACTCTGGTGACCCCATGGACTGTAGCCTTCCAGGCTCCTCTGTCCATGGGATTCTCCAGGCAAGAATACTGGAGTGGGTTGCCATTTCCTCCTCTATAAATTGAATATAATTCAACTCAAATTCTCCAAGGCTCAGTTTTTTTTCAGAAACGAGATTAATAATAGCACCTACTTCAAAAGGTAGTAGGGAGACAAATAGATAATCTATATAAAGTGCATAGGACAGTGTCTGGTATAGAGTAGCTCAGTTTAAAAGGGGGCTTTTATTAGAACCATTACTGTGAAGGTAGGAGTCTGGTGACACCAGTCTAGGGACAGTGCAGGAGGTTCAGATTAAGAATTGCAAGGTGATTTGGGGAGATTTTGCTTAGAAATAATTTGTGATTTATTCTACCAAGTCTAGCTCTGCCAAGGCAGTAAAGGGGCTTCCCTGGTGTCTCAGACAGTAAAGAATCTGCAATGCAGGAGACTTGGGTTCAGCCTCTGGTTTGGGAAGATCCTTTGGAGGGGAGGGCATGGCAACCCACTCCAATATTCTTGCCTGGAGAATCCCCATGGACAGAGGAGCCTGGCGGGCTACAGTCCACGGGGCTGTGAAGAGTGAGCGACTGAGCACACGAGCACAAGGCAGTAAATCCAGCTGAGCTGCTCATTTCTACCTCCTCCCAGATAGTGGAGCGGAGGCAGGTGTCCTGTGGCCCCAGGGTGGGTGGTTCAGTCTCATCTGGTTGGGTTCTTAAGCAACAAGGCGGTGGAAGTCCCTCTCTCTTTTGGAAACATCCCCAGCAGCTGTGACAGCTGGGATTTTAAAAGGAGGAATTTGGACTTGAAACTGGGTTTGACTGAGAAACCGTTCCTTTTGTGAACCAGCATTCAGCGGCTCTGTCTCCTCACTGGTGAGAAATACCTCCCCAGGTTTACATGTTGTTTTCCAAAAACTAATTGGTACTAACTGGTGATGCTGAAGGAGCTGTTATTGGAAGTGTAGAAGCATCTGATGGATTTTTCCCTGCTCGATTCTCCACAACAGTTTCAGCTCATCTTATTAAGCTCTCCAGATCCAAAAGGCTACAGGCAGCCAGAATTGGAAGGTTAGGAGCCTTCCAAGATACTTGCTCCTTGGAAGAAAAGCTATGACCAACCTAGACAGCATATTAAAAAGCAGAGACGTTACTTTGCCAACAAAGGTCCGTCTAGTCAAAGCTATGGTTTTCCCAGTGGTCATGTATGGATGTGAGAGTTGGACTATAATGAAAGCTGAGCACCAAAGAATTGATGCTTTTGAATGTGGTGTTGGAGAAGACTCTTGAGAGTCCCTTGGACTGCAAGGAGATCCAACCAGTCCATCCTAAAGGAGGCTGAAACTCCAATACTTTGGCCACCTGTTGTGAAGAATTGACTCACTGGAAAAGACCCCGATGCTGGGCAAGATTGAAGGCAGGAGGAGAAGGTGACGACAGAGGATGAGGTGGTTGGATGGCATCACTGACTCGATGGACATGAGTTTGAGCAAGCTCCGGGAGTTGGTGATGGACAGAGTAGCCTGGCGTGCTGCAGTCCATGGGGTCGCAAAGTCAGACACGACTGAGCGACTGAACTGAGCTGAACTAGGAGCCTCTACCCTCTGTGTCACCCTTAAAGAACGTTGACCCCCGTTGGCCAATAGCAAGTGGCTTTTATTATATAGTGGCTTTTATTCCTCCCCATCTCACTCCTGCATTTCTCAGAAGGGCAATAGAAGGATACCCATTAACTACCTGTCAAATGAACTTTAAAATGGTTTTTGGAGATGAAATTCACGCACCATACAACTCTGCATTTAAAGCACGCATGTCAGCAGTGTTAGCATGCTCACAGATTTGTACAGCCGTCACCACAGATGTAGAACATCTTCATCAGCCCTCAAAGAAGACCCATACCCATTCACAGTCATTCCCCATTCCCCCACAATGTTAAATGGACTTTTGAGTGACTCATACTGTTAGCACTTGGCAGAACCATGGGCTTTCCATCCAAATAGACCTTGGCTGGTCTGTGTTGTGAGCTGATCAGTGTGACTCAGCCCACCTCCCGCCCCACCCCCATCTCTGTTCTTGCTGTGCTGCTATCCTTATGTGGCATTGGAAGTGATAATAGTCAAGGATGACCGTGCTCTGGGAAGGCCTGACCTTCCCCCTTTTCCTCTGTAAAAGGTCCGGATTTCATAGAATGTATTCGTAAGCTTAAGTAATACACATTTATTTGTATATTCAATAACACAAGTTCAATAGCAATTATGAGCCCCTTTGCATCAGATAGTGGGAACTTAATTGAATTCAATTTGTGTCCCCCCACCAGAGTGCCAGTAGGGGGCACACTTTGTGCCAGAGCCTGGTGTCCCAGGGGCATCTGCATTGCTATCCCGACTGGCATTCCTGGTTCGGCCTCATCCCCCTCTAGTCTCCAGTCCTCTGGCATCTAAGTGGCTGTTGTGCCTTATCCTGTCTCAACTTCTCCAGGCCCATGTAGATCAGTGCCGAGTCTGTATCTCCCTAGAAGACGTTCTATGGGAGACAGTCAATGACTGTCCAGGCCCTCTGGGCCATGGGAAGGTGCCTTCTATCCCCTTCCCAGGAGTTCTGTTGCTGCCATCCTGTCCTGCTTTTCCTGAAGAACTCTGCCTGCCTGTCTCCTGCCCTAATGTCTTAAGAAACCATATAGACACTCCTGTTCTGAGCCCAGGTGGGACATGGGGGATCCAGGGTCTTATTGCCCTCAAGGCTCTGCCAGGAACTGCTCCCGGGGTTACAGATCTCTGCTCCTCCCAACTCCTTAAACCTCCCTGGGGCATCGATCACCCTTGTCCACCTGGGGCACCAGGTCCTTTCGGAGGTCCCATGGTGCCCTCTCCAATTCTCTGCCCCCTAGCCCCTTGCTTCTCCATCCCAGGAATCTTTCTAAGACAACAAGGGGAAGGCAATGTGCTCTTATTTACTGAGTACTTCCCTAAATTTTTGGTGTTGTGACCAGACTCGTGGAATTCAAAAGCCAAGAAGATCTGATCACGTCATCTTGTGTCCTCTGGCAACCCTTCCTGGGGCAAGGAAGGTATAAGGCATGCTCCTCAAATAGAAGGCTATGTACGTAGTAGAAATACAATGGGGGACCCTCATCACTCGCTCAGACCACCACCCCACCCCTGGCCTTGCTGAGATGTCCTCCTACCCCTTAGCACTCATCATGACCCCCTGGCAGGGGAGGGGCCACATGCTGGGTATTCGTTGATTGGCGTCTGAGACTCTCCGGAAGGAGGCACACCAGCAGTCACTGTTTCCATTCCAGCTTTTCATCCTTCAGTGCTACAGGATGAGTCCTCCAGTGAGGACTGCTCCCCTTGAACCTCATCTGAAGCAGCACCGCCTTCTCTCTCTCTCTGCTTGTGCTGAGCCCCTCCTTGCCATCTGCCAGCAGCCTGACAGTTCTTTTCCCTTTCCCAGGTAGGTTTTGTGGCGACAAAGTCCCAGAGCCCCTCACCTCCACGGACAGCCGCCTCTGGGTGGAATTCCGAAGCAGCAGCAACATCCTGGGCAAGGGCTTCTTCGCGGTATATGAAGGTTTGTTCAGGAGGGGAGAGGCCGCCAGTATGGCTCCTGACGTACCTCTGTTCTTCCCGTGCAGCCCTTCCCACCCTGGCCCGGGAAGCAGCTGCCGGTGCCATGAGGGTGGGGTAGCCACCACCCCCTCTCTCCATGTCTGGAAGCAGAGAGGCCAGCTGGGCTCCCTTCAGCACAGCCAGTCTACCTGTCACTACACTGCTCAACGCCCATTAGAGTCCAGCGGGGACAGTGCTGGGGGCTTAGAGAACCTGTGGAAATGCAAGCCACCTCTGAGTAGCTTTAAGTTGGATTCTGAGCAAAGAATCCAACCTCTCTGAGTTTCATTTGTGAAACAAGGACTTTGGACAATGTCCAGAAATTTCCAACTAATTTCTTGGAAGGGCCTGTGAGGCCACCATGGTGGTTGAAGAAACCAAGAGGTCTGGGCTCTAGGCAGCAGCGACCAGGGCAATTCTGCTTCCGTCTATTCTACATATTGGGTCTCTCTGGCTACAAAACCCTGTGCCCTCCCTCCCCCAGAGGAAAAGTCCCTTGGGGACTTAGATTGTGATTTTGGAGAGGCCCACGTTTTTGTTTTTTATTTACTTATTTGGATGCACCGGGTCTTAGTTACAGCATGTGGGACATTTTTAGTTGTGGCATGTGGGGTCTACTTCCCCGACTAGGGTATCAAACCTGAGCCCCTTGCATTAGGAGCTCAGAGTCTTAGCCACTGGATCACCAGGGAAGTCCCAAGTTGTGTTTTTATAAAGGAAGTAGCACGAGTGTGCGTATGTATACATCAGTCGCTACCCGTGGCCCTCCTTCCTCTGCATCAGGGTCACGAGGGAAGTCAGACATCACTGCTTCTGGGACCCCTCCCTCAACACCACCCCCCCATACCTGCACACTTGATTGGAACTTCTGGAGGTGTGGCCCTGTTCCCAGAGCTTGAAAAAATCTCCCAGGTGATTGTGATGCCCAGCAAAGGTAGAGAGCCACTACTCTCCATGGTTATTTTCTTTATATGAGAAAAATTCAGAGTTGTAAACACAGGGAACTATGCCTTTCTGGAGGCATCAGTCCATTGGAAATGAAAATGTTGGCAAGTGGAGCCACCTAGCGGTGTACTCCCTTAATAAGCTCTGACGGGGACCCCCCTTCCTCCTGGCTCTTTTTCTAAAGCTACCTGTGGGGGAGAGATTAACAAAGACGCCGGTCAGATTCAATCTCCTAACTACCCGGATGATTACAGACCTTCCAAGGAATGTGTTTGGAGGATTACCGTTTCTGAGGGGTATCACGTGGGGCTTACCTTCCAAGCTTTTGAGGTGAGTACTGCTGGTCGACAATGGCACCCCACTCCAGTACTCTTGCCTGGAAAATCCCATGAACGGAGGAGCCTGGAAGGCTGCAGTCCATGGGGGTTGCTGAGGGTCAGACACGACTGAGCAACTTCACTTTCACTTTTCACTTTCATGCATTGGAGAAGGAAATGGCAACCCACTCCAGTGTTCTTGCCTGGAGAATCCCAGGGACGGGGGAGCCTGGTGGGCTGCTGTCTATGGGGTCGCACAGAGTCGGACACCACTGAAGTGACTTAGCAGCAGCAACTGCTGGTCTTAGACACTGCTCTACACAGACGAGTTTCCAGTTTGGGGTTGAAAACAGGAACCCAAGAGGCTATTTCAAGTCCAAGGCGCATTTTGCCAGGACATCTGGTATCAAAACCTCTGCAGGTTTTGAAATTGCATCTGCCTTCTTTCTGAAGGCTGCTGCTGGAGAGCCTTCAGAAGCAAAAGCCTTCATTGAAGCAAAAGTCTAGAATGGGATCCCAGGGCATTTTATTGACTCTTTTTTCCCAGTTTATCATGACTTAATGTCTTTGCAGCTTGATTCATCCTTGCCTTAAGCAAGTAGGAGACAGCTTGGAAAAGTTTCAGGACACACTTGAGCCCTTGGCCTCCTGGTTAGGTTTTTAAGAGTGATATTTATTAGATTGAAAACCTTGAGGCCGAGCTGCTATCTTCCACGTTGCCTCTGTTTCTCCATTTAGATCGAAAGGCATGACAGCTGTGCATATGACTACCTGGAAATCCGTGACGGCTTCACGGAAGACAGCGCCCTGATCGGCCACTTCTGTGGCTATGAGAAGCCAGACGATGTGAAGTCCAGCTCCAATAGAATGTGGATGAAGTTCGTGTCCGACGGCTCTATCAATAAAGCTGGCTTTGCAGCCAATTTTTTCAAGGGTATGAATTAGCAGTTGTTTCCATTTTAGACACAGGAAGAGGTATTGCCCCCCGGCCTAAGAATCACTAAACTCACAAACCTTAGCACCAAACAAAGCTCCCTGCAGTGGGGAGGCAGCGAGCCGTTTATGCAAAGAGCTGTGCATAGATTCCCCAATAGAGAGAGTTCTCCACTGACTCAGGAACAGGCTTAGCCTTGGCTTCTGTCTTTGTGGCAGAAAGTTTTGCTGCTGCACTTGGAAATTAGGTTTATTAGTTTGCAAGTTCAGCTTCATGAACCTTAGTGAAACTGAGCATTGATAACAATTTTTGCTTGTGTGGTCACTATCATTAATAGAGCACCTATTGTGTCAGGAACTGTGCAAGGTACTTGATTTACACTATGTCATTTAATGCCCTCGATCAAGATTTAAAAAGGCAGGCTCGGACTACAGCCTGGGTTCCAATCCTGGCCCTGCCCCTTGCTGTGGGAAGTCACCTAAGCTGTCGTGCCTCAGCCCACCACCCCCCACCCATCTGTCAAATGGGAATGGCGATTATCCCACCTCAGAAGGTGATGAGGATACATGACATAAAACTCGTGAAGCCTCTAACACAGCACTGGCACTTAATCAGTAGGGACTGTTACCGTTATTAATAGGAAAATCTTAAAAAAAAAAAAAAAGGCAGGCTCGGGGTTGTTCAGATAGTTAAGCGGCAGACCAAGAATCCAGTCACAGTCTGACTCCTAAACAAACTCTCTCCAAAACACTGCCTTGCATTCCCTGATATGGGGTAGAGAGGCAGCCCAGGTCTTTGGCTCCTGAAGCATCAGCTCCCAACTTGCAAGTCTACGCTCAAGTGGGCAGGGCTTGTTGGGGAGATTGAGAGGGTTTGGTGCTCAGGAAATGAATATCTGTGCTGCATTAGGGACTGACTGCTCTGCAAGTTCTTGATAAAATCAGACCCAGAGTGGTATGGGAAGACCATCATTCCTGGCCCCAGCAGAACAGCTTCCTAAGACACTTTTCAATGGACAGGTCTGCCTTCTCCACTCTCAGCACCCTGGAATTCCTCAGACCACTTGCTAAGAAGGAATATAGGCTATTCCACAATGCATTTGGGTTGGGCGCCCACCAGCACACCAGTAGCCACTGAACGGATATATCCAGTCTGTAACTGGAGTGACAGATCAGTAACTCCCTCCCTCTTCCCTCCTTTCCCGGGCTCCTGGCTGTGCTGACCCAGAAATCTTGGTCCCTTCCTTACTCCGTCTCTCCATCTGCCCCCTTTCTATCCCATTCTCCCAGGTTTTAGGTGAGCAGATGGTGTCAGAAGAGCCCATTTCCAGCTGTGTGACCTGAGCCGGCATCCCTTTGTCCTTGCTGAAGCCTCAGTGTTCCTCTCTGTAAAACAAGGAGAAGGAAATCTGCCCATTTTCCCCCAACCAGCAGTGAAGCCCCAGTGAACTAATGGCTGTGGAGACACTTCATAAGCTGAGAAGCGCCACACGAGTGTGTGGGAATGTTATTTTTTCCTGCTTTGAGGCGTCTGACGACAGCAAACCAAAACAGAGCAAGAAGCATACCATTCTGAATAACTGGAGACAAAGTCTCCAGTTACTTTCCCAGGCAAATCGAAGCAAAAAACAGAAAACCAAGCCACAGCACGTGTATTGCAGATGCAGTTAGGTTAGTGATCGTAGTGGAAAGAAGAACGTGGGGGTCTTAGTAGAGATCCCAGGAAAGTCACAGCCCCCTCCCCACCCTAGCCCAGACTGCATGTGCATCTCCCAGCCTGGGGAAACCCCCGTCTGACTTAGCAGCCACGGCGGCTGGATGGTCTTAAGCAAGTTACAAATCCTGAGTCCCAGTCTCTCCACCTGTAGAAATGACAGTACTACTTTATCTCAGAGTTATTGTCAGGAAGAAATGAAATAGCGTTACATGAGTAGACATGGTATCCTGTCTAGTCCTGTTAATTTCTTTGCTGAGGAAGGGATCTCTGAAGTAGTTATTTTCTTCTCTGGAAAAAATGCTGTGACAGTTTCTTCTTGCTGTCACCATGTATCAGTTTTTTATTGATGCTGTAACAAATCAGCACAAATGTGATCACCTTCCAGTTCTCGAGCTCAGACATCCTTGCCTTTTCCAGCTTCTGGGAGGAGGCGCCTGCACTTCTTGACTGGTGGTGTTTTTGGTCTTCAGGCCAGCAAGGGTGTCTGGGACCTTCTCAGGCTGCATCATAGACCTCAATCTCCATCGTTATGTTTCCTTTTCTGACCCTGATCCTCCTCTTGCTGCTTTCAGTTGGAAGGACCCTTGTTACTGTGGGCCCACCAAGCTGATCCAGCATAACCTCCCATTTTAAGAACCCGAATCTAATCACATCTGCAAAGTCCTTTTGCCATGTAAGGGTAAGGTGACAGATTCTAGGTTCCAGGACTGTGATATAAATGACTTTGTTAACCTGTTAACTTAGTTAACCTGTTTAACTTAGTTAACCTGTCACCCATAATCATGAGGTTTAATTCTAATTCTCTTTGTCCTAATTCTCCTGTCCTCCTCCTTCCCTGTTTTCCACCCCCAGGTCTTAGGTGTTGGGACTTCTTTGCAGTGAGATAACTGGTAACCAGTTGGCACTGGCCCACTCACATCTCATTCCTGGTTCTACTGATGATCAGCATTATAATTTTTGAGAAGACCAGCTAAAATTGAAGGGTTTCCAAATTGAACAAGTTAAAATAGTTTGCCCAGTTAAATTCAAAATGCCGATAAGAATGATCTTTTTAGTGTGTGTCCCAAATATTGCATACTGTACTAAGAAATAATTGTTCATCTGAAATTCAACTTTAACTGAACCTTCTGCTTTTTTTGTGGCAGCCCTAGTGGAGATAGCAGGCATTGCGATGGGGTGGGGGAAGTTTCTCTCTGTGATGCTAAACTGGTTTGTAAAGGACTGAGTCGAGAGCCTTGACCTGCTCTGACCAGCTGTGATAACTGGCTCTGTTTTGCTGGTTACAAAATACCATCTTCTCCCCACTCCACATTTAACGTTTATTCAGCAGTCATCAAACTGTGTGTCAGGGGCTGTGGGACAGAGGAAAACATGGTCATTGTCTTCAAGAGCTCAAGCTGACCAAGGGGACCTGTAAGCCAATGGGCAGTGATGTTGTGTGAAGTGTGGACGTTGGAGGAGGGTCTCACTCAGTGTGGGGTTGGGGTGAGTGAGTACCCAGACAAGGTTCAAAGACCTTTCAGTTGGCAGACATCCTTTTAGATGCTTGTCAAGGTGTTGAGGCCCATGTATACTAACTGCACAGTTAAGACATCTTTTTTGAGCTTGTCTTTATGTCAAGAAGGGCTGCAGAGAACCACATTTAGAAAAGGAGAACTATACAGCATTGACCTTGACCCCTGAGTCTTCAAAGAGGAGCCAGGTCTGGTGGAAGCCTCTTTGGGACCTATCTATTAAAGGAGAAAGAAAAGACATTTATTGAGTGCCAGAAGCTGCATTAATTACCTCCCTTTGTCTTCAGAAAAACTCCTTGCTTGGTGTTATTACCCCCATTTTAAAACAGAAGAAACTGAAGCTCTAAGGCGGCTGAGCTAGAACTAGACCCCAGACATGTAGGATTCCACAGCTCACTGTCTTTCCTCTACAGAGACCTGAAAGCCACAGGGAAGTAAAGTGAAGGGATTTGAATTTTTCATCTGATTCTGACGCTCATCATCTTTCTACCTTCTCTACACATGAGAGAATAGGGAAAAGGGCCCTGGCTTCAGCCTCTGCAGTGTGGGGTCTAGTCCTGCCCACGCCTCTTGCCAGCTCCCTGCTCTCAGGCAGGTCAGTTTTCCTTTCTGAGACTCAATCCTGCCTACTTTGTCCTCCACCGTATTCCTAGTGCCAGACCCACAGTGAGTTCAGTAAATACTTATGGGGCAAAGGATGAATGAATAAGGCTCAGATTCTCATTTGTGGATTGGGCTTCTTGCTCCCTGCTCTGCCTACCTTTCAGGGTTCCCACGAGGATGAATGAAGCCAGAGAACACAGTGCAGAGCAGTGCTGTCCAACAGAAATAGGAGGCGAGTCACAAATGCAAGCCGTGCATGTAACTTTAAACCTTCTAGCAGCTACCTTATAAAACAGATAGAAGAAGAAGAGGAAAGAAAGAGGCAAAATTAGTTTTAATACCATGTTTTATTTAACCCACCGTATCAAACCTACTGTCACGTTAATCTGTAATCAATACACACAGTATTTTTTAAGGTTTTTAAATTTTTTATATGTTTTTATTTATTTATTTTTGGCTGCACTGGGTCTTTGCTGCTAAACACAGGCTTTTTTTCCAGGGGCGATGAGTGAGAGCTACTCTCTGGTTGGGGTGCAGAAGCTTCTCATTGCAGTGGCTCCTCGTTTCGGAGCACAGGCTCCGGGTGCATGGGCTCAGTAGTGGTGGTTACACAGGCTTAGTTGCCCCGTGGCATGTGGGATCATCCCAGACCAGGGATCAAACCCTTGTCCACTGCATTGGCAGCCAATTCTTAACCACTGGACTGGACCACCGGGTAGGATCCAATATACAAATATTGGGAGAGATTTTATGGCTTTTTTCGCCCCACACTAAGTGGACATCCAGCGTGTCTTACCCTCGCAGCAGGTCTGAACTTAGACTAGCTGTGTTGCAAGGGCTCTGCAGTTACGTGGGGTCTAGCACAGTTTGGTAGAGGTCTGGACACAGCCAGCTTCTTTGCCAGCCTTTCCCTACAAGGTCATCAGTAGGATGTCCTGTGAGCACACAGGGGCCAGCGCGTGTGTCAGGAACTCTCCAGTGCAAGAAACTAGAAGAGCAACTACAGAGGCCATGCAGAGGAGTTGGACCAGCCACCGAAGCTCTGGCCTTGGTGCCAGTTGGCAGGAATCTCTGCCCAGGGCCCAGCTGGCACATGGCTCTGTCCAGGGTGCCAGTTGGCCTCTGCATCCCTCCTCTGGTGCCAGATGGCTTTCCTGCTCAGAGCCTGCTGGCCGGGCACAGGCAGAGCACCTCACGTCCCTGCTTACTTGGGGAGATAGTGAGTGCATTTGCAGGTTGGCAGGGTCAATTTGGTGATACGTTCCTCACATCAAAGGTAGGAGGATCTCCCACCTTGATCCCCATATTCCCCGGTCCCAGTGCTGCGGGCCCACCACAGAGTGTTTGATGTGGGGGGCGGGGGCTGGCTTTCTTCAAGGTGCCTTAGAAGCTTAGGGATGTGCCCTGCCTTCCCTTTCCTTAACTCTCTCTGAAATAGCTTTGGGATCCTGCCTGAGTCATCTCATTATCTAACCTCAGAATGGTTCCTTCTGTCACTGGTACCACTTGGAGAAGGCAAAAAAGAGTCAGAATCCCACTCTGTGAAGCTGGTCTCTGGTTCAGCCTCTTCTCCCACCACCCTTCCCTACTCCCCAACTTTTCCTGGGGTACTTAGTCTTGACCACTGTAGCCTAGAGCAAGCACAAGCCTGTTGACTTCAAGTAGGTGCTACTTCAGTCCAGTGGGAGGTGACGCAGAGTACACCCAGGCCCACCCCTTCAGGGGCAGGGCCCTAGTACACTTCCATGACACCCACCCAAGCTGGAGCAGGGGTGGAAATGGCCAAACATCCCATCACCCTTCTAGTCTTCAGGGGAACTATACTCCCTCCAGTTAAGTACAAACCTAACCCACCAGCCTCTTGCCCTCCACATGGCTAAGGATGCCAGGAGGCGTAACAGTGGTCCTCCTTTCTTGCCTATGTGTGTCCTGTCCATGGCCATAGCATATTCTGGCATAGGTCTCCCCCCACCCCGGCCACCCATCTGGGCCCTTCACCTTGTTCTAGGTTGATGGGCTCTTTCCACGGTTCCTTTTATCCCTCCTCCTATGCCCTCCAGCCAGTTTCTTGACTCTGCTGTGCTGCCTTCTTGCCCATCTAGTCTTCCTTCACTGGCCCATCCTTGCTGCCTTTTTCTTCTTTCTGTCCCTATCTCCCTCCCTTCCCCAGGCCCACACTATTCCACTCGGCCCTGACTCAGGGATGTCTGGTTACCTTATCCTTTTCACTACTCCCATCATTGTGTCTCCACCCACTGAAATTTCAAAAGCAACCCTGCTCTTGTCTAGAGCAATAACTACTGTGTACCTAGAGTCTATATGCTGGGTATTTCACAGGCATCATTTTCAATCCCCACAACCCTGAAAGCAGGTATTATCCTCATGTTAAAGCCGGAGGAAGGCTCAGAGAGGGCAAATCACCCAGTTTATTGAAGGATGATTCACCTGGTGAATCCAACCCGGGTCTGTTTGACTCATGCTAAAGACTGGACTCTTTCTATTTCTCATTATTAATGCTTCTCCTCATTTTATACTTTTTAGCAAATGTATAGGAAAGTGCTTTGCCTATTTTAAAGTAGTAAATAATTGTAGGGTTGTTACTCCTTTAGCATACTTAGTACGTATGTTTGTTTGTGACTATGGGGCTTCCCCGATAGCTCAGTTAGTAAACAATCTGCCTGCAATGCAGGAGACCCTAGTTTGATTCCTGGGTCGGGAAGATCCGTTAGAGGAGGGATAGGATCCTCCAGCACATCCTGGAGGGGGGATAGGCTACCCACTCCAGTATTCTTGGGCTTCCCTTGTGGCTCAGCTGGTAAAGAATCTGCCTGCAGCATGGGAGACCTGGGTTTGATCCCTGGGTTGGGAAGATCCCCTGGAGAAGGGAAAGGCTACCCACTCCAGTATTCTGGCCTGGAGAATTCCATGGACTGTATAGTCCATGGGGTTGCAAAGAATCAAACACAACTGAGCCACTTTCACTTCACAAGGACAACTTCAACCCCTTGCCTACAGGGTGTTCCCTAAACCCAGTTCTCCCTACTGACCAACTTATTTGAGCTTTTGTTGAACCCAAGGACACATCACTCTTAGAGCCACCATCTAAATCTGCTTCCCACTATAGGAAACGATGGGGGATTTACAAACTGTCCTTTACCCAGTGATGAGCCACCAGGTTGATGAGTGTTTTGTGCATCGTGGATCAGGGAGATTGGAAAGCAGTGAGTTTGAGTTGGAATTTTTGAATTGAAAAAAGGAGAATTGACGGTGAAAAGTTTTGCATTTTCTGCAGGACCACTATGTTAGAAGTTGCCAGGAGTCAGAGTTGTTAACAATTCAAATTTCAAAGAACAAGAAATACTTTTAAAAACAGTGAGAGTTGTATCTCTGGGTGTTTTCCAGCCGGGTCTGAAAAGCTCTCAACCAGAAATCTTATTAAGTGGATCCGTGCTGAGGTGGCGGGACTGGGAATCTTTTCAAGTTTTTATCAACTTGAAAATGTCCTCCTTCTTTTTATTTTATGTATGATGTGAGGTCTGGTGAGATTTTGTGAACTCCGTCCTTGCTCTGTTCTTACCTTCCCTGGTATTAGGAAACCAACACTTCTACCCACTCCCCAACCCTTCCTTTCCTGGAGTGGGCTCTTGTTGTTTGAAGATCTCTCCGTGTCTCATCGTCCTTTCACTAGACTGCAGCTCTGTCAGGCCACAATCTGCATGCTCTTTTTTTTTTTGTAATCTGCATGCTCTTTAGGGCACAAATTGATTACAGAAAATAATGTTTTTTCCTTTTACGTCTGACACTCTTTTTGGAGACATCCGGTGCCTGAGGTTTTTCTTTCCTCATTGGTGCAGGGCTGACAGTCTGGGTGATTCTCCAGTGAGTTCTGTGTTCTCTCTCTGCACAGCATCCTGCTTGCTGCTCTTTAATTGCCCCAGACACATCAATGGACACTTGACGGAACTGAACCCCATCTAACTCCCCTGCTAACTCAGTCTCACTGTGGCCTCTTCCTGCAGTTTCTCCTGGGAGCATCGGCTCACCTCAGAGCCAGTGTTTTCTGTAAATTTGACGATCACCCAGGACACATCTTCAAATTAGTAATAAAAGTTTAACTCATAGCTTCCAGCTCTCTCCCTAAAGAATAATTATATCTTAATCTAGGAGTGTGTTTCTTTGTCCCTGTGTGTGTGTATGTGTGTATGTGTGTGCATACTCATGCCCACATGCGTGCATGGTCCGTTGTGTCTAACTATTTGTGACCCCATGAACTGTAGCCCACCAGGCTCCTCTGTCCATGGAATTCTCCAGGCAGGAATACTGGAGTGGTTTGCCATTTCCTTCTCCAGGGGATCTTCCCAACCCAGGGTTTGAACTCATGTCTCTCGCATTGGCAGGTGGATTCTTTACCACTGCTCCACCTTGCTCTTGGTCCTTACCCTTTGCTTAATGTCCTGAGAAGTTCACATTTATGGAGGGAGCCCCAGTTTTATGGCATTGAAGTCGATCATCTTTGGTATGGAAGCTTTGAGATTTATTAAGGTCACAAATGAACACTGCTGACTAAACTCTTCAAAGAGCACAGTTATCCAAGTTATCCAGGCCCGATCATCTCTCAGAGGAGTCCTGTTTCCCGATAACAGGTTACTCGCGTGTGCTGTCAAGACTCACTCGCTGCTGTAGCTGCTGCCAGTTTCTGTGGACGGGGGACTCCTTGGAAGGCGGGCACCAGGAGTTGTTCTTGTTCTTAGAGGGAATCCTGGGATGTGGACCACAATGGGGAACAGACCTGACAGCTGTTTGATGACTTAACCAGGTCACCTTCCTCCCCAACAGAGGTGGATGAGTGTTCCTGGCCAGATCACGGCGGGTGCGAGCAGCGCTGCATGAACACTCTGGGCAGCTACAAGTGCATGTGTGATCCTGGCTATGAGCTGGCTGCTGACAAGAAGGCCTGTGAAGGTTAGTATTGGACCTGCCGAGCTGGAGTGAGAGGGGATGGGGGACAAGTCTTAGGAGAAGGGGAACAGATGGAGATGGGGCAGCTGTTCGGCTGTGAAGAAACAATTGTGGGGGATGATTCACCTCCTTCCTGGAGGGAAAAACAACTCGATAAGGCCACAAACACGAGATGACTTTATCGGACTCCACCCCAGCAACTGAGCAAATGGAATCATGGAATTTCATTTTCTTCTGTGACCATGTGAAATTCACATGATTATAAAGATGGAAAATGAAAACAAAAGAATAAATGTGAGCGCTTTGGTGTGACACGACAAAGAGCGCATTTCATTCATTTCATTCCAACCTGGCTGGCGGTGTCTCCCTTGCCTGCCTGCATGACTCTGCCTGTTCATGGAAGCCAGGGACATCACATAGCTTGGTGCAAACATTTCTTGGCCCAAGTCATGTGAAGTCCCCAACTATGCCCCTGAGTGAGAGGTAAGCACAAACGCCTCGTCTTCTTTTTAAAAAAGCAGTAAAAAATTGTCCTCAACTCCATCCCTCCAAAGCCTCAGTTGAAACAGACCAGAAGAAAGGACGTGAATTAATCAGTTCAGATTGTCTATTTTTTGTTGTTGTTGATGTTATTAAAGAACAGCAGGGCTTATTGCTGCTTGGGGGAAATTGCAGTCACTTGGAACTAAAACCAAATGAATCTTGCTTCTTTTCCTCCCGTGCAGTGGCCTGTGGCGGTTTCATTACCAAGCTGAATGGAACCATCACCAGTCCCGGGTGGCCAAAGGAGTACCCTACGAACAAAAACTGTGTCTGGCAAGTGGTGGCCCCCGCCCAGTACCGGATCTCCCTTCAGTTTGAAGTGTTTGAACTGGAAGGCAATGATGTATGTGTCCAGGCTCTGATTGACTGGGGATGCTGTTGGGATGTGACCCAGGGCTGGGAACTGGGGAGGGGATCAGCAGGCAGGGAGGTGGCCTCCAATGGTCGTGGGGTTGTAGCTGGGCAGAATCTAGGGTGTTTGTCAAGGTGATTTCAACTGCACACCCTCGGCAGATGGAGTGCTCTGGTCCTCTCATCACTGATAAATCCAAGAAGAAGCAGGACAAGAGAGGAGGAGGGGGGTCTTGGGAGTGGGAGGTGGTCAGGACAGGTACATCCCCTGGGGTTAGAATCTGGGGCTTAGTGTCCAGCTGGGAAGAATGGAGGGAGTGAGATGCATCTGGGGACCAGGGTAGCATAAACAGCCCATTCCCTCCCGTGGGCAGTGGTCATGGGATGACTGCATCAGCCAGCCAAGGCCCAGGCAGAGCCCACTGCTGGACAGCAGGTCCAACGTGCCCCCTGTCTGCACTTTGGGCTGGAGGGATCCCAGTGAGAGTCGAGAGGACCCTCCTGCCAGACCCGGTCAAACCCATCTGCTCACCTGGAGGGTGCAGCTCTTAGGAAGGGGCCCCTGCAGGGTGCCAGGATCTGAGGGGAGGGAAGTGGGAGCCCCCGACGGCTCCCCACGGTGCTCCCTTGCTTGGTGCTCCCCAGGTGTGTAAGTATGACTTCGTGGAGGTGCGCAGTGGCCTGTCCCCTGATGCCAGGCTGCACGGCAAGTTCTGCGGCTCTGAGACGCCCGAGGTCATTACCTCACAGAGCAACAACATGCGTGTGGAGTTCAAGTCCGACAACACGGTCTCCAAACGCGGCTTCAGGGCCCACTTCTTCTCAGGTGTGCAGGTTTGGGGGCAAGACTACAGACTGAGGGAGACAGGGTTTTGCAGGCTCCCAGCCTCAGGGCAGCCACCTACCCCTCTCTGTCCGTTGTCCCTGCCCTCACAGTGTCTCTGCCTCGGTCTGGGTTTTATATAGTGGTAGCTATTTCACTTTCACTTTTCACTTTCATGCATTGGAGAAGGAAATGGCAACCCACTCCAGTGTTCTTGCCTGGAGAATCCCAGGGACAGAGGAGCCTAGTGGGCTGCTGTCTATGGGGTCACACAGAGTCGGACACGACTGACGCGACTTAGCAGCAGCAGCAGCAGCAGCTATATTATTATAGGACGGCCAAAACAAACGACCACACACTAAGTGCCTAAAACAACAGAACTGTTGTCTCTCACAGCTCTGGGGGCCAGAGGTCTGAAATTGAGGTGTGGGAAAGGCTGGACTCCCCCAAAGGACTTGAAGAAGAGCCTGGCTTGTCTCTTTGTAGTCCCTGGTTTTAGTAGTGAGGTGCTGGGTGGTCTTCAGTTCTTTATTTGTTAAGGGTCCTTGAAGGATTCTTGGTTGTCCTCATGGAATCAGAGGCTAAAACACTGAGTGTCTGGTGACCCATTATGGGCAGCAGGCAGAGGGTCCAGAGTGAAGGGAGACATCTGAGCCCTGAGGTCATCCTTGGGGGAGGGCTGGGAGTGGAGGCTGACCCTCGGTAGGCTGGCTTAGGCAAGGGCTGCACACTACTGGCTTGAGGCACAGGAACCACAGTGACGACAGCAGCTGATGCTTGAGTCCATCCATGATAGTAAATGAAAACTAACAGGGACGTGGGGGCTGGACACTGTTCTAAGTGTTTTTTCTTATACTACTTCATTTTTCTCCTCTCAGCAACCCTATGAGGTAAGGACACCATGACTGACTCCATTTTACAGGCGAGGTAACTGAGGCACAGAGGTCAAGGACTCCCCAAGGTCACAACAGCTGGAAGCAGAGGAGCGGGGCTGCCACTGGGCTGTCTGGCTCACGGCTCACATGCTTATCTGCTCCACAGGCAGGAGGAGGCGTGGAGTCGTGGAATAAGAGCCCGGCCTCCAGGTCACACCGGCTGCTTGCTCACTGAGTAACCTTGGGCACGTTAGCGGTCTCAGCCTCAGTTTCCCTACCTGTAAAATGGGGACACAGGCCCCTCCCTCCTAAGGTTGTGTGACAATTAAGTGAGGTAATATAGAGAGTATGTGCCAAGTTGCTTTAGTTGTGTCCAGCTGTTTGCAATCCTATGGACTGTAGTCCACCAGGCTTCTCTGTCCAAGGGGTTCTCCAGGCAAGAATACTGGAGTGGGTTGCCATGCCCTTCTCCAGGGGATCTTCCCAACCCAGGGATCGAACCCACATCTCCTGTCTCCTGCACTGGATGCAGATTCTTCACCACTAGCACCACCTCAGAGGCCCAGAGAGTATAGTATAGAGTGATTAGTGTCCACCACATAGTAAATAATTCATGGTAGCTGTTTTTTTATTGTTAATATTATTACTAATATTAGCCTATCCTTTAGGGAGCTCCTTGGTTTGGGTGGGGAGCAGGGGTGGAGACACATGTACACATGAAGCGCTTTAGGAGCATGGGGAATTCAGAATATACAGGGCCAGGTCATGCCCAAGGAATGCTGCCCCACCCTCCCCCTCGGGGAGGAAGAATCAGCGTTGGCGATGATCAGGGAGGCTCCCTGGCAGAGGCTCCTTTTGAGCGGGGTCCTGGGCTGTGAGGAGCGCTCCCATGTCGGTGGTTCCCCTTAGGATAGTCCGTTGATCCCCACAGACAAGGACGAGTGCACCAAGGACAACGGCGGCTGCCAGCACGAGTGTGTCAACACCTTTGGGAGCTACCTATGCAGGTGCAGGAACGGCTACCGGCTCCATGAGAACGGGCAGGACTGCAAAGAGGGTGAGGCTGGACCGTGGCCGGGGTCAGGGGTGGGGGGTCACCTTGGCTGCCCGAGTATACCCATGCTCAAGAGCCAGGGGTGCTTCTTCCCCGGTTGGCCAAGCCCGGAAACGAGGCTCAGCTTCTGCCTGCCTTCCCTTCTCCCAGCCTCCTGCTCATGAGTGAATTCCCCCAGGGTAGTCACTCCTTCAGGGGGCTTGTAGGGGCCCTCAAGTGCTCTTCGACACATATTGTTGGAAAGAAGTTAAACCCCAGGTTCCAGAATCAGACCCCCAAGGTTTAAATCTTGGCTCCGCTACTTACTAGCTATGTGACCTTGGGCGAGTCACTTAACCTCTCTGAGCCTCAGTTTCCACTTCTGTTTAAAAAGGACTAAACATACCTCCTTCTTAATGTTTTTATGAGGGTTAAATGAGAGAATGCTTAGCAAGTATTTCATATAGGCTGACACATAGTAAGCACTTGAAATGTCCATAGATATCAGCTATCTCTGTTGTAATCTTATTTGCCATGCACGAGTCTAGTAAAATAGAATTTGGGAAAGACTTTGTTCCCTGCTCCATTTGCTCCTGAGAGTCCTTCAGAGCCAGATGGCTTTTGATGTCCAGCCACTCTGAGAAAGGCCTTCCCTGTGTTCCTACTCCACCCTGCAAAGGGGGTTTGAGCATCTCGATAAACACACAAGCCTGCTGGCCTTGGCCCCACCACAAAGCCCTGCATGCATGCACAGCAGGGAAGGGAAGAGGTGAAGACTTCATGCCCCATCTGGGACAAGCACTTCAGACTTAGGGGATTCGGGCTGGCCAGGGCCTCCCTGGAAAATGAGCTAAATAAAGAATTAAAAAATGAGCTCAGACATCTTCTGAAGCCCACCCTCAAGGCCCACGTTCTGACCTGGACACAGGGAGTCACAGGTTGGGTTGAAAGGTGGGTTGGAAGAACTTGGAAGGACTGTCATTCTGAAACTTAAGAAAACTAAAAAAAAAAAAAAACCCACCTTCCTCTAGCTTCTGTGGTGCAGGGGAGGCCAGGAGCATTATGAAGTCAGCTAAGTTTCCATCAGGTGAATGGGATGGGTCCCCATCGGTGGGTGGGGTGTCCAGAAGCAGACACCCTGCTGGCACCTGTTCTCCTCATGGCTACAGGGCAGAGGCAGCAAGGAGGTGGAACCTCCACACAGCCGCCCCCAACCCTGACCTGCCCTCAACTGCCCCCTCCAGCTGCCTCAGCCTGAAGCACCCACAACCTACAGCCTAGGAGACAGCAGCGGTACCTCCTCGGGGTCCTCTCCTTCCTAATCAGCAATAGCAAAGGCAGTCCTGGCTCCACCCCTGACCAACAGGTCGCTTGCCTTCTCTCAGCTTATTTTCTCAATTAGAAGGTGGAAAGGATTAAATGAGAGGATGCAATCAAAGTGCTTACCACAGCGCTCAACACAGAGGGAGACATATTCTAGCTATTGGCCAAAACGGTACTTACTGAGCAAGTCGTGGCACCACTCTTTGCAAATTGCACGGTAACCAGGGCAACATTTGTAGCCTCCAATTGAAACTACTTTGGAAACTAAAAGACAGAGGGCGTGGTGATGGAGACCTTTGTTAGCACTCGCTGCGCCTTTCACATGCATTATCTCATTTAATCCATGCACTCACCCCCCTCCAAAGGTTGGCACTTCTTTTACAAACAAGGACACCAAGGCTTACAGAAGTCCCCAAAGTCCCCCAGCTTGTATGCAGTGGAACCAGGACTTGAGATGAGGCCCATCTGACCCCAGGGCCTGTGGTCTTAACCAACTCTACCATATTTCCAATGACAACTGCAAAGCAAATAGCAATAGTTAAAAAGCTAACTCCAGGAAGGTAGCAAAGAAAAATACATCAGCAGATCTCTGAGCCGGGGAACCCTTGATTCAGGCCAGCCTCTGCCCCCACGTTCAATGACCATGTGACACGAGCTCGGGGAGGAGACTCTTCCAGAACACCTCTTCTGCTGTCTGCTACCTCTCTCTCTCTCACTCTGTCTCTGCCTGTCCCCAGCCGGCTGTGTACACAAGATCAGCAGCACAGAGGGGTCCCTGGTGAGCCCCAACTGGCCTGACAAATACCCAAGCCGGAGGGAGTGCACCTGGAACATCTCTTCAACCGCGGGCCACAGGGTGAAACTCGTGAGTTATTTTCAAAGTCTGTGAACAACCCAGATTTCAGTATCAGACCGACATGGGTCTGGGTCTCTGCCCTGCCTTTTACCAGCTCTGAAACCTGGTGATGTTAATCAACATTTCTAGGACTCACTTTTGTATTCCGGAAAATGGGGCTGCTGGCAAAACCTACCTCAAGTAGCTGTTGTGCAGATTAAAAAAGAGGGTGTACCTGAAGCCATCAGCACAGGGCGGTGGGTGAGCAGCACTGTGTAAACAGCATCTGTTCACGGTGGTGTCACTCTGAACTGGCACCCTTTACACAGACCTGAAGTGTTGTTTGTGATTCCATTGTTTGCAGTTATAACATTTTACCAAATGATACATTCTCGAGATATAAAAAAAATATAGTCAGAGGGTTGGAAAGTGAAAACCAAATTTCCAGACACCCATGCTCACTCTAGAAATTACTTTTCTGAACATTTTTTTGTGAATTCTTCCAGAAATTTCTGTGTTTGTATGCACAGGAAAAAAACATATATCCTTTTCTTGCTCACATTTCTCAAAAGTACTCTATTATTCATATTCCTCTACAACTTACATTTTTCCCATTAACAAAGAGTTGGACATGGCTGAGCAACTAAGCACTTCGCACCTCACTGTTGTTAGCCAATTAACAATGGATTAAGTTATGTATGCTAATTCTCTCTTGCATTAAACATATATGTCTTCCAAGCCTCTCTTTGAGCTTCCCTGGTGGCTCAGATGGTAAAGAATCTGCCTGCAATGCAGGCGACCCGGGTTCGATCCCTGGGTTGGAAAGATTCCCTGGAGAAGGAAATGGCAGCCCACTCCAGTATTCTTGCCTGGAAAATCCCATGGACCGCAGAGCCCGGTAGGTTACCGTCCATGGGGCCGCAAAGAGCCGGACACGACTGAGCGACTTCACTTTCACTTGGATTAATATATATGAGTGTCCCCTTGACTGGGGCATCGGGGGTAAAGGCAGGTTCCCTGACCAAGGGTGCTCATGTGGGCACCTCCTATGCGTGGCTGTCTCTGTAGTAAGCACTTTCAGTTGCTCTCCTGCATCAATCAGAAGCCTTGAATCTGGGCGAGGGCGAATTAAAGCGAGTGCGTTGGAGAAAGGCTGCCATCTGCTGGACGATGTTCGTCATGGCAACAGGAATCTCTGAAGCGGCGGGGGAATGGCTCCCCCCGGGGTTGGGAACGCGCAATATACACTCTTGGAACCGGTGCTTCCGTGGAAGGGTCACAAGATTTCAGTAATTGCCCCCAAAGTCTTATCCTGTTCTCTGCAGTGCTGAAGAACTAAAACAACAGATCACAGTGGCCAGGGTGAGCCCAGACCTCCAGTTTATCCGAGGCTCATACATACGTGCTAGCTCTTAAATATTTCCTTGGGAAGTGGATAGTGGGTGTTGATCACACTCTACCGTTTTGCTGCCACAGAGTGTGAGCTGAATGCTTACCAGGAAGCTGGTGTCTGACTGCATGTGGGCAGCCATAGGACATCCCATGAACTTTGGGGAGCTCACTGGCCGGCTAATCCACCTCCCATTGCCCTGCCCTCCCTGTTACCACCGGCCTCCCCTGCCTACTCCTGCCCACATCCCTAGCCCCACTCTCTGGCCCCACCTCCCTGTCTGTAAGTGTGAAGAATCTTTCCCGTGTCAAGTGTGTTTAACATCCTTACAAAAGCCAGTGGCCCCTCTATTTCTACCTCTCCACCTCCATCTCTGACCTGTTGCCCCCCCTTCGTGTGAACTGAGACGCCTTCCCAACCCCTCCTGGTAATGTTCTCTCTCCCTCTCTGTCATTTGGTCCAAGTCTTCATTTAAAGTGTCCCCTCTCACCCTGTCCCATTCCCCTGATAGCCACGGGCAGGCCATCATCTGCCCAGAGCCTGAGAAGTCCTACATGTGGAGCTGCAGAGCGCAGCACACAACCTGAAATTATGAGGTTGCCCTGGCCTGCTTTGGGGGACAGACTTGGGGGGACAAGAAGAAGAGAGGCGGTACAGGCTAGTGATGGTTCAAGTGTGGTCTGGAGTCAGGCTGCCTGGGAGTCAAGTTCAGCTCCGTCCTCTAGCTGTGGGAGCGTGCACAGATCCCTTAACCTCCCTAAGACTCATTTTCCCCTTCTGCACACTGGGGCTAATCATAGCCCTTCCCTGACAGCATCATCAGAATTAAGTAACAAAATGCAGGGCTCTGCATGGAAAGCAAACACTCAACTCAGGCCAGCCTTTCTGACCATGAGCACGTGGAGCAGCGGGCACTTCATAAAAGCACCGTTCACGTCATCTGTGCTCAGGGGGCTGCGCAGTGCAGTGCAGAGGTTGAGGGCAGGGGCTCCGGACCTCCTGGTCCTGGCCCAGCCAGTGGGTGGCCCTTGGGCAAGTTATGCGACAGCTCTGTGCCGCGGTTTCCTCATCTGTAAAGTGGTGGTTATCACAGCAGACACCTCACAAGGTCGTGAGGACTGCTACTTACAAAACACTGAGAACAGTGCCTGGCTCAGAGGAAGCACTTTGGTCTCATGGTTAAGCGAGGGAGACGCCGTGAGACATAACAGAGGAGCACAGACACCAACACGCGTTGACACTCTCCGACCCCAGCTGTCTTATCCGCCAAGGGGCCGTGGTGGCAGTAGTTCTCAGGGCTGCTCTGGAGACCAAAAGAGGCCAGGTGGTGACCCTCACCACAAGTGTGACCATCATCACCATGGGCGCCACGCCCCCCGCACAGCTGGCTGGGCAGATGTGTGTCCTTGTGTTCCCAGAGAGGGGGCCTGCACCCACCTCAGCTGAAAGGACCTGGGCTCACTCGCTGCTCTTTCACCCCCAGACATTTAATGAATTCGAGATCGAGCAGCACCAGGAATGTGCCTACGACCACCTGGAACTGTACGACGGGCCTGACAGCCAGGCCCCCATCCTCGGCCGTTTCTGTGGCAGCAAGAAGCCGGACCCTGTGGTGGCCTCGGGCAGCAGCCTGTTTCTCCGGTTTTATTCGGACGCCTCGGTGCAGAGGAGAGGATTCCAGGCTGTGCACAGCACAGGTGCGTGGGCTGGGGCCCTGGCCTTCAGCTTATCCCCATGTGGACCCGAGATAGATGAGTGATGAAGGCAGGGAAAGGATCACCTTTAATTCTGATTATTGTGGGGATGGGAGGTGTGTGATGACGTGTCCCTTTTAAAATGAAACATGAACAGCCATGGGGGGAGGGTTATAGCAACCTATTAAGTGAGCAACCCTTTTTCGGTGCCAAACTTCCTACATCTCTTCCTTTCTTCCTCCTTCCCTCCTTTTAAACTTTTATTTGTAATTTTGCTGTTTTGTGAAACCCTGGGTCTGGGTGCTGAATGGTGGAAAGAAGTCCTCTGTACCCCCCCAAGAAGCAGTTACAAAAAACGAAAAGTGTTTCTGCTTCCCATTATTTTTCTCACTTGAAATAAACAGCCTTAATCAGCCCTTTGGAGGAAAATGTTTATGCTTATAACTTACATTATTTACCATGCTAAACAGAAGAAAGTCAGTAAGAACACTGGCTCTGTTGTTTAGCCACTTAAAGGATACAGCCTGGGACTTGTTGTTCAGTCACTAAGTCGTGTCCGACTCTTTGAGACTCCTCTTTGCAGCACCACAGGCTTCCCTGTCCTTCACCATCTCCGGGAGCTTGCTCAAAATCACATCCATGGAGTTGGTGATGCCATCAACCATCTCATCCTCTGTCGCCCCCTTCTCCTGCCCTCATACAGTCTGGGACTAGAATCCATGAAGCAACCTTGACTTTCTGATCCCCGCCCTCTGACAAAGCAATGGCAGTGAGGCTCACTCAGAGCCTGCGATCATGATCGTGATCTCTGTGAGGTTTTCTGATCCCTTTAACAGCCCCTCTTCCCAGTTTTTTCCTAGAGTCAGAAAATATGAATCACATGAGACAAAGCAACAGCCAGCATCTTGGAAGCCTGGCTGACCCTGGCCGCAAATTCCCCACTGTTCACGGCTGCATCACCACTTCCCTGGTGACGTTTAAAAGCCACTCACTAGTGACTTCACCCTCTTGTCCCTGCAGACTGAGTGTGGGTGCTCAGGGTGGGTCAGGGTCCTGCAGGAAACAGGGGCACACTCAGGTGGAGTCATTATTTGAGAAGCTACTAAGGGACCGTTTACAGAGGGGTGGACAAGATGTGGGGACTCCACAGGGGCTGTGCAGCAACCATGGCTAAGATGCAAGGCTGTCACTCCCCTCGGTCTCAACGACAGAGGCGGGGGATCAGTTCCTGAAGCCTAGAGACAAAAGCTGGCAAGCAGAGGGCCCCCAAACAGGAGCTGTGACATGCAGTCAAAGGACACAGTCTGTGGTGACCAGGCAAGGAGGGGCCTGGGACTAGTGCCCTGACCTCTCTCTTCCCTGATCTGCTAGTGCTGGCTGTGGCCGGATCAGGGAGCCAAGGGGCTGGTCCAAGTAGACCCAGAGGTCTGCCTCCAGGGGCCAGGGCAGGTGGGAAGAGGAGAGGAGATCTGGCAGGATGGGTGGGAGGCAGATACTTTACCAGCGGAACTATCAGGGAAGCCCAGATACAGGTGCAATCCAGATCTATTCTGAGGTTTCAGGTTTAAGCCCTCACCAGCAGTTTTGAACCCACTCCAGTGTTCTTGCCTGGAGAATCCCAGGGACAGCGGAGCCTGGTGGGCTGCCGTCAATGGGGTCGCACAGAGTCAGACACGACTGAAGCGACTTAGCAGCAGCAGCAGTTTTGATGCGCTTTGGGCGCCCTCTGCTGGCAAAAATAACAGATTACGGTAAGTCTGTCGGCAGGAGTGAGAAATGGCAACCCACTCCAGTATTCTTGCCTGGAAAATTCCATGGACAGAGGAACCTGACAGGCTACAGTCCATGGGTTGCAAAGGGTTGGACACGACTGAGCGACTAACAAAGTGGGGTGATGAAACTTGCCTGGCCTTTCGCACAGAGCAAACACTAGGCTTTGTAGAGAAAACGGGCCTGTACAGAGGGTGCGAAGAGAGACAGGGTTGCTGGGGGTGGGGTGCGCAGTGCGGAGCGTGCCCTCTCTGTGCCGAGGGAGCATCGCGCTTCTCTCTCTGCTCCAGAGTGTGGGGGCAGGCTGAAGGCCGAAGTGCAGACCAAAGAGCTCTATTCCCATGCCCAGTTTGGGGACAACAACTACCCGAGCCAAGCCCGCTGCGACTGGGTGATCTTGGCGGAGGACGGCTACGGCGTGGAGTTGATCTTCCGCACGTTTGAGGTCGAGGAGGAGGCCGACTGCGGCTACGACTACATGGAGGCGTTCGACGGCTATGACAGCACGGCGCCCAGGCTCGGCCGCTTCTGCGGCTCCGGGGTGAGTCCTGGGGATGCTGGGGTGGTGGTAGGCGGTCACTGCGGGGACCCAGAGCATGAACTGAGTGGTCAGACACACATGGGTCACAGCCCTGGTGGCCCCTGCGGCTGCTTAGGGCACCAGGCAAGAGGCCCGTCCTGCTGGAGCAGAGGGAAACCCGGAGGGTAGCTGGAGAGGAGGTTGGGAAGTAACGGGGACCAGGTCAGGAAGGCCTAATGCAGAGGCCAGCTAGGGAAGAGCATCTTCCTTTTAGGGCTGCCTTTTTGCAGACTGGGCTTCCCTGGTAGCTCAGCTGGTAAAGAATCCGCCTGTAATGCAGGAGACCCTGGTTTGATTCTTAGGTGGGAAAGATCCCCTGGAGAAGGGATAGGCTACCCATTCCAGTATTCTGGTGGCTCAGCTACCCACTCCATTATTCTGGCCTGGAGAATGTCATGGATTGTGTAGTCCATAGAGTCACAAAGAGTCCCAAGCAACTTTCACTTCAATTCACTTTTGCAGAGGGTTTGTCTTACTTTTGCAGAGGATTTGTCTCCCCACACCCCCATTTTTATTTAGCCTCCAGGCCTTTTTATTATCCTCTTGTGTATTCCATATACTCCCAATTCTCTCTCCCAGTAGAAACCAAATGCTTATACAAATTACGAATCACTCTTTTAACTATAAACATTAGTTATGTTCAAGGTCATTGTGATTGTTTTCATTATCATCTTTTTCCTGGGCCACCTCCTCAGGACAGGGCAGGCCTGTTTTCATCACTATTTCCCCAGCACCTGCCATAGGGCCTGGCACTGAGTTGGTGCTCAGTGAGAGCATAGGCCAGTTCAGTGTCCTGGTCCTCCTCCATCTGCATCACACTCCCCACACTGGGCTTCCAGCTCTGTCTTTTCCTTCACCTGCAGAGCTGATCACTCAAGGCTCTGCAACTGGCCGAACTTACAATAAATCATTTTGGAGTCATTATTAGTGCATGTGGTAAATGAACCTCAAACTGGCCTTTGTATGGATCTTTGAATAATTTCCCTTCATCTTCTCTCACCCTCCAAAAGAGAAAGGATGACACAGTGTGGCTTAGCTGATGCAGTGCCTTTGAGAGATAAAGGGTCCAGAGGAGAACTTTGAAGGGTCCTGAGCAGTGAAATATACGGGAAGCCCAGTTTGGTTCCGTAAGAATCTGGCAGATGGCAGTCTGGGATCCTGGCTCCCTTTCACCTACCACCTGGCGAAACCTTTCTGTCAAACGTAACAACTCCATCCCACGTTTTGTCCTTGGACAAGGCAGAGGCCTCAATGATGGTCTTTGTCTTAGATCTCCTGGGAGAACATCACAGCGGTGACCCTAGTGCTGGGTGATTCATGATATACACTTTATAGTCAGAAGACCTGAGATTGGGGACTATTGAGTTGTGAACTAGATTTTCAACTAGATTTTCAAGCATAGAATGGAGATAGTGCCTGCCTTATAAAGCGGCTGTAACTTTACATGAGATGAAATCTGAAAATGCTTCAGCATGTGTGTGTGTTAATCACTCAGTCATGTCCAACTCGTTGCTACCCCGTGGACTGTAGCCGGCCAGGCTCCTCTGTCCATGGGATTCTCCAGGCAAGAGTACTGTAGTGGGTTGCCATTCCCTTCTCCAGGGGATCTTGGAGGGATCAAACCCAGGTCCCCTGCATTGCAGGAGATTCTTTACCATCTGAGCCACCAGGGAAGCCCTGAAAGTGCTTAGGTGCACTTAATTAACTGATGCACTTAATAATAATAGATTCTATAAGAGTTGTGCATTTAGAATTGTCTTTGGAAAAGTAGAGCTGGGGCAGGGGGCTGGGGGTGCTCTTGGGAGCAGAATTTGAAAAGCTTTTCTTTGAAAAAACAGCTTGTTTTGATGCCCTTCAGCGTCTCTCCTGTGTCTTTGTCTCATCCTCCTTATTTTAATACTACAACCACAGCCAACTGGCTTAAAGTCCCCCTGGTTTTCCTTTCTCCCCGCCTCAGCCATTGGAAGAAATCTACTCTGCAGGGGATTCTCTGATGATTCGATTCCACACTGATGACACCATTAACAAGAAAGGCTTTCATGCCCGGTATACCAGTACCAAGTTCCAGGATGCCCTACACATGAAGAAATAATGTTGTTCTTGAAAAACAGGAACTGAGAATGTTTTTGTAACAATAGCACCTTTTGAATCTGCCCTAAAGCAGTGTACAGTATTATTCTCAAACAAAAACTCAAAATCTAGCCTCGGAAGTGTGTGTATCGGATGAATTTGGCTGATCTGGCCAGAACAAGGAGGGGAGAAGATATTTCTTTGATTCCAGCCTCGGTGTTACCAATCATGCAGTTTTAAAGATTAAGATTTGATGTCACTGGCTATTTAAGCGTTGCCTGTTTGTCTCCTTGCCCTTTGCCCCTGTGAGGCAGAAGCCTACCCTTGGGTGGCTCTGTTTCTGGATGTGCTTCCGTAGGTGGAAGGCAGGCTGACCATGTCTTGGGAGTCGGGGCATCTTCCATCAGCGCTAGGCAATGAGGATAAAAGACTGGCCATAGCTCACGTGTTCCTCACAGCTTTGGCTGGAGACATTAACTCTCTGCCAGGGACACATCACCCAAGAAGCCCAAGAATATGGGCACTGGGACTAAAACAGGCATCGCAGCAAGCATCATGCAGAAGAAGCTGGTGTTTGAGGATCACTGTCACATAGCAAGGAGACCCCCAACTTGTCCTCTGTGTCTTCAGCTCTCCTTGCTCATGTTGGGTTTTCCCCATTCCTAATTGCATTAAGGATCCAAGGCATCTGCTGTGACTTCAGCAGAACAGTTGCTGGTGAGAGTCCCTAGTCTTCCGAAAAGAAGACGTCCTGACTTGTCCTCCTGCCCTCGCTGACTTGGAGAAGATTCCATGTGGCCTTGGGATTCCATGGGCCAATATTATCTCTTTCTCCAGCTTTGGAGGCCCTTGCTGTGGTTGACTTCCACTCTTGACAACCAATACCAACTGTATTTGCAAAACGTGCAAAGACATCTTATGGGGGACCATTCAGGTCCCTCATGAACATCATTGAAAACTGGTTAATTATAAATTATGTAAGAATCAACACTTTGTGGAACAAGTCTACCTGTGACTAACTTCCTGAAACTGGTTAGGTTAAAGAGTGCATTGGTGACTTACTCAGACTAACCAGCATTCAGTCACCAACTTTCAATTAGAATTCATCACATTGGGCACTCGCTTTGAAGAAGTGGAGAGGATGTTGTTTACATAATTTTAGAACCTCCAGGTGTACTTTAAAGTTTTGAATGGCATTTCATTAAGGCATCTATGGGCATTATGAGCTAAAAGCTGTGGTATGTTAGCTTTAAAAAAGAGTATTTATGTTGGAATAATTTTAAAATAATGTTTACATAGCCGTAAGTCCTGTGTGGTTGGTATTGAACACAGGATCGCACACAAGAAGATTTTTGGTGAGAGTTGAAATTGCTCCCAAGCACCAGAATTCTTGGGGATGAATCAACATCATTTGAAACAAAATATTTGCAAAACATTTAAAGGTGATATTTTTGAAAATCACAATATGGCCCCAGAGGACTATGTTTAGTTAAAAAGATTGCTGGGAGTTAAAATAAAAAGACATAAAAAAATAAGAATACAAGAAAGGTAGAAAAAAATGCATGGGAATATTTTTTCCTTAAAATAGAAAAAAATCAAAGTATTATTATTAATAATATATGTCTGTATATATGTATGTATGTAAAGGATCAACTGTCAGAGCCTTAATCAGTGCAGTGTGATAAATGCTGACCCACAGACTTGACTGAATAGGCCCTCCTGGACCAGCCTTGTGTTTTATGGTTCTACTTTTACCAAGCCTCTCTTGGCCTTTCTTGGCCCTGGAGGGAGGTTCAACCTACATTCTTATATTGTGATCTTTCACAGCCCCTGTCTTGGAAGATCTTTGTTTCAGCACGTGGAACAGCTTGTCATGTGGTTCGGGTCTTACCCGCCTCACAGGGTGGATTCCATTTCTCTGATTTTTTGTTTGGGGGCTTTTATTTTGTCCCATCTGATCTTCAAAGTTGACACCAAAATCCGGATGCAGAAGGTGGCTGTTAAGGGTCTCTCGCTGAGGACTTGAAAATTCTGTAGTTTCAGCCTTTAGAAGTCTGAATAAGATTGATGAATTCCCTGGAAAAGTGAGAAGGAGTCAGAAACAGAGTCAGCTCTGCCTCTGTCTTTGCTGCTGTCGTGAAACAATGGTACTTGTTTTTCTCTCTCTAGTATGATTTTCAAAAACACACAGCTTCAACCATTATCAACCTGTGGCCAGTTGGAAACAATGAGACGCTTGTGAAAACCTTTCTTTAGGCCTTCTGTGAGTGACGTATTCCCAGAAAAGACAAGCTCTGATTCAGCTGGGGCTGGCCAGACAGCTCCCCTGGAAGCTCAGACTCACGGGACATAAACACAATGTGGGTTCTGCAAAGAACTAAACAGATGGCTTCACGAGAGAAAGTCCACTCAGCAGAAAGACCCAGGCCCCTGCCTTGGCTCTTCCAAATGCTCAGTGACCTTTCTGTACACATCCCACGGGACGTTACCCCTGCCTGCTTTGTCCTTGGGGCTGTTGCAAAGCTCCAAGCAGGTTGACTTCAACTCAGAGAATTCTCTTGATGACCTGGTGAAACATTTGGGGTCCAGGTCTTCAGCCTGATCGAATTCTAGTGTCATCTGGTCTAGCAAATGCTAGAACCTGGATCCCAGGGCAGGGTGAAGATCTGGAATTAACTTCAGCCTGTGGAATTTCTCCAATCAGAGAAGGAGGCTGTGCATTGATTCACCATAAGATGGTTTTCCTCTAAAGTTAAGTTTTATGTTACTCATGAAATGCTCAACTTGGTTACATCATTTGTAAAATCTTGTTAACTAGCAAATCACCCTGGGGTTTGCTGTCAATCTGGTCCATTTGATAAATCTCAGATAATTCGTGGTATTGTCATTGTTCAGTGTGTGAACAAGTATTCCCTAGGCTTTGGCAGATGGTTTTCAAGTTTCCTTTGTAGACTGAACTTCTGAAAAATAATCCCAAATGCCTAGAAGATTTCTTTAAAAAAAAAAAAAAAGAAAAACCGTTTAGAGGATTATCTATAAATATACTGTATTTTTTATCTTGTGTAATTGTACGTTTCATGAAATGTCAGTTTCAAAAAGAAAGTGGAAAGGAGCTAACATATGTCTAGAAAGAATTGTTTCATTAAAGAATGTGGATTTATCGACATGTCCTGGGTTTGTATGACAAATTCAGTCCTCTTGGCGATCTTTTTCTCCAATATCACAGGAACTTGGGAAGCATGTACAAAAAGGGGGGCCTTCTCTCTGGCCTTCTATGATCTGGTGAATACCCAGAGCCTGGCTCCAGAACAGGGCTCCTATTGGACCCAGAAAGTCACGAGCAAAGCTGAAGAGGGCTTCAAAGTCGCGCCCCTTCTTGGACCCAGACAGGCTGGAAATCTAACAACATGAACATCGAGGAGATGGTTTCTGCTGTAACCACGCTAGCTTAGGCGTGGTAGCCACCTTCCCTTTGTCCCCCAGCAATTCTCCATCTGGCTTTGAGCCTGAGGACCACATGTGGCCTCTAAAACTGAAGGTCACAGTTCTTATAAGGGGGCTTGATTACAAGTGGCAATTGTGTTTTTGGTCTTTTGGGATCTTGTTGTTCATGATTTGCCCCAGCTGCCCATGCACACGGTTGTTTTTAGTTCCTTATAGTTTCTTTGTGTTTGGTTGCGTTTGGTTTCTCAAGGAGACATTTGTCCAGGTGCAAGCATGCAGTGTAACAAGGGGTCCCAGGTCCCAGACCCCAGCCTGGCTCAAGACACATCAGATTCTCCTCCTGAAACTAGAGTCCTGTCAAGGGGCGAGAGGGCTGAGCTTCTTCAGGGCTGGTTTTCCCTGGGAGGATGTCCTGAGAGCACCATCTAGGAGTTCTTGCTGCTGAAGCCTCAGGAGTGACCCAGAGCCGGGGTCCCCGACCTCTCTTCTTTCTGTTGGCATCCCTACACCCACCCAACCAATTTCATTTCTTCTTAAATTAAAGGTTAGGCATCTGAAAAAAAAATTCGACTTCTCTTTTGATGCTATGACTGGAAAACCATGACTGACCCAGACTCTTAGGCCAGAGCACCCGTTTACTGACTTTCTTAGCAATTCTTCCAAAGGAGTAACATGTCCATTGGAGAATGAGTTGGTGATCAGTGGATGCAAAGCAAAGACAGAGTTAAAAAGGCCCTCGCTGGCCTTGTCCATCCGCAGACAGCTTAGCCAGAGGGGGCAGGGCCACCAAGGCCAGTTCCTTGGTCCAGATCTCTGGTCCGGGTGTGATTTCATGCCTACCAAGCAAAGATAGAACACACTTTGTACCAGTTGTGCTGGTTTAAATAGTAACCTGTATCGTAAACATGTTGTCTCTACTTTATAGATTGAGCCGGAGGTTGGAAGAAGTTACTTCACTTGCCTAAGACCACACAGGGTCCAGAAGTGTGGTCAAGGCGTTACAAACAGGCGTCTCTGAGCTGCGTTGTCCCCCTGACTTCTGGGCGCCAGTGGATTCAGTTTAAGCCTCACTGAGTCTTGGGGACCTGAAGCCCCATGAGGCAAAGGCCACGCTGGTCTTGTTAAGCAAGGCATCCAATGCCTGGATCCTCACACCCCATTTTCCAGGATCATCTGCCTGAACAGATGGTGTCTCCACCCCCGTTAGTTATATCCCAACCCCAGGCATTGGCTTTCTTCCCATCTCCCCCTACTTTTCTTCCCTCCCCGCCGCCCCCCGCACGTTTCTTCCATCAAGTCTCACTGCCTCTGCTTCCTCAGTAAGCCACAGCCCCCTTCACTGCTCTCCATTGCCACTGCTCTCATCCCAGGGCAGCCAGTGTCACCGCTCACGTCGACTCTGCTAACCAGAGTCTGGGTTAACCCTTGTATCCCTTGGAATCCAGGCAGTGCAGGTAATCATTGTCAGCCCCACTTAGGTCATCCTCTCCTCAAAACCCCGAAAGTCTTTCCTTTGCTGCACTGTGGAAATCTTATCATGCCCTGCTGCTCACATCACAGGCCCCAAACTCGTTCTGCTTTTAACCTCCAGGTTTTCCAGGTCCCTCCCACCAGGTTCACTGGCCTCCCTCCTATCCCAGCACACTAAGCCTGCTTTAGAACCAGGCCTTTGAATTTCCTGTTCCCTCTGCCTGGAACCCTCTTCTTATTTTTCATATGCATCTTTTTTTTTTTTTTTCTAATTTTATTTTATTTTTAAACTTTACATAATTGTATTAGTTTTGCCAAATATCAAAATGAATCTGCCACAGGCATACATGTGTTCCCCATCCCGAACCCTCCTCCCTCCTCCCTCCCCATACCATCCCTCTGGGCCGTCCCAGTGCACCAGCCCCAAGCATCCAGCATCGTGCATCGAACCTGGACTGGTAACTCGTTTCCTACATGATATTTTACATGTTTCAATGCCACTCTCCAAAATCTTCCCACCCGCTCCCTCTCCCACAGAGTCCATAAGACTGTTCTATACATCAGTGTCTCTTTTGCTGTCTCGTACACCGGGTTATTGTTACCATCTTTCTAAATTCCATATATATGCGTTAGTATACTGTATTTATGTTTTTCCTTCTGGCTTACTTCACTCTGTATAATAGGCTCCAGTTTCATCCACCTCATTAGAACTGATTCAAATGTATTCTTTTTAATGGCTGAGTAATACTCCATTGTGTATATGTACCACAGCTTTCTTATCCATTCATCTGCTGATGGACATCTAGGTTGCTTCCATGTCCTGGCTATTATAAACAGTGCTGCGATGAACATTGGGGTACACGTGTCCCTTTCCCTTCTGGTTTCCTCAGTGTGTATGCCCAGCAGTGGGATTGCTGGATCATAAGGCTGTTCTATTTCCAGTTTTTTTAAGGAATCTCCACACTGTTCTCCATCGTGGCTGTACTAGTTTGCATTCCCACCAACAGTGTAAGAGGGTTCCCTTTTCTCCACACCCTTTCCAGCATTTATTATTTGTAGACTTTTGGATCGCAGCCATTCTGACTGGTGTGAAATGGTACCTCATAGTGGTTTTGATTTGCATTTCTCTGATAATGAGTGATGTTGAGCATCTTTTCATGTGTTTGTTAGCCATCTGTATGTCTTCTTTGGAGAAATGTCTATTTAGTTCTTTGGCCCATTTTTTGATTGGGTCGTTTATTTTTCTGGAGTTGAGCTGTAGGAGTTGCTTGTATATTTTTTGAGATTAGTTGTTTGTTGGTTGCTTCATTTGCTATTATTTTCTCCCATTCTGAAGGCTGTCTTTTCACCTTGCTAATAGTTTCCTTTGATGTGCAGAAGCTTTTAAGGTTAATTAGGTACCATTTGTTTATTTTGCTTTTATTTCCAATATTCTGGGAGGTGGGTCATAGAGGATCCTGCTGTGATGTATGTTGGAGAGTGTTTTGCCCATGTTCTCCTCTAGGAGTTTTATAGTTTCTGGTCTTACGTTGAGATCTTTAATCCATTTTGAGTTTATTTTTGTGTATGGTGTTAGAAAGTGGTCCAGTTTCATTCTTTTACAAGTGGTTGACCAGATTTCCCAGCACCACTTGTTAAAGAGATTGTCTTTAATCCATTGTATATTCTTGCCTCCTTTGTCAAAGATAAGGTGTCCATATGTGCGTGGATTTATCTCTGGGCTTTCTATTTTATTCCATTGATCAATATTTCTGTCTTTGTGCCAGTACCATACTGTCTTGATAACTGTGGCTTTGTAGTAGAGCCTGAAGTCAGGTAGGTTGATTCCTCCAGTTCCATTCTTCTTTCTCAAGATCGCTTTGGCTATTCGAGGTTTTTTGTATTTCCATACAAATTGTGAAATTATTTGTTCTAGCTCTGTGAAGAATACTGTTGGTAGCTTGATAGGGATTGCGTTGAATCTATAAATTGCTTTGGGTAGTATACTCATTTTCACTATATTGATTCTTCCAATCCATGTACATGGTATATTTCTCCATCTATTAGTGTCCTCTAGTGTCCTTCACAGCTGAATTCTACCAAAAATTTAGAGAAGAGCTAACACCTATCCTGCTCAAACTCTTCCAGAAAATTGCAGAGGAAGGTAAACTTCCAAACTCATTCTATGAGGCCACCATCACCCTAATACCAAAACCTGACAAAGATCCCACAAAAAAAGAAAACTACAGGCCAATATCACTGATGAACATAGATGCAAAAATCCTTAACAAAATTCTAGCAATCAGAATCCAACAACACATTAAAAAGATCATACACCATGATCAAGTGGGCTTTATCCCAGGGATGCAAGGATTCTTCAATATCCGCAAATCAATCAATGTTATACACCACATTAACAAATTGAAAAATAAAAACCATATGATTATCTCAATAGATGCAGAGAAAACCTTTGACAAAATTCAACATCCATTTTATGATAAAACTCTCCAGAAAGCAGGAATAGAAGGAACATACCTCAACATAATAAAAGCTATATATGACAAACCCACAGCAAACATTATCCTCAATGGTGAAAAATTGAAAGCATTTCCTCTAAAGTCAGGAACAAGACAAGGGTGCCCACTTTCACCATTACTATTCAACATAGTTTTGGAAGTTTTGCCACAGCAATCAGAGCAGAAAAAGAAATAAAAGGAATCCAAATTGGAAAAGAAGAAGTAAAACTCTCACTATTTGCAGATGACATGATCCTCTACATAGAAAACCCTAAAGACTCCACCAGAAAATTACTAGAAATAATCAATGACTATAGTAAAGTTGCAGGATATAAAATCAACACACAGAAATCCCTTGCATTCCTATACACTAATAATGAGAAAACAGAAAGAGAAATTAAGGAAACAATTCCATTCACCATTGCAACGAAAAGAATAAAATACTTAGGAATATATCTACCTAAAGAAACTAAAGACCTATATATAGAAAACTATAAAACACTGGTGAAAGAAATCAAAGAGGACACTAATAGATGAAGAAATATAGCATGTTCATATGCATCTTAAATGTCATGTCTCAGAGACCGCTGCCTCCCCATCACTCCAGACCCCCTTCCCTTATACACCCCACTTGCTCCTCCATAATGATTTCCCCTGTGCTGTTCTGACTGGTGTCCATCTGCCTCACTGGAACATACATTCCCTTAGAGTTGAAGTCTCATTTGTCTTTATCACCAAGCCCAGAACAGAGCCCAGAATAATGCTTGACAAAGAAGTTAAAGATTTGTTGAATGAATGAATAAATGCACTCATTGTAATGACCAAATTATTGGTTTTAATTTTGTTGTTTTGTTGACATGAGATTCCAACCCCTTCATTGTTTTAAAGAAGTGAACTTCTAACAGAGAACTAACTCATAAGAAATATAAGGCAGTCCATGTCAACAGCTTGGACTCCAGCTCTGTGAGGCTCTGCATCAAAATGTGAGAAAAGAATGAGGGTGAGGCTCAACTCATGCTCATCACCTAAAGCAGGTACAGCCCTGCCTCCAACACAGAGCAGGCTCCAGCCCCCATCCCCAGGCACCCCCTCCATCGATGCTGGTGATGTGTTGACTCCCTCATTGCTGGGACGGTGATCAATGCCACTGCGGGGCCACTGGGGGTGGAGTGGCCAGCCTCACTCAGCCTGTGTGTAACCCATTGTTTCTAAAGAGCTGCTGGCTGCAGGAGTCACTGAGGTCTCGGGCCAGCTCTGAGTTCTTTGCTGAGATGAAGATGTAACCAAGGAAGGAGCTTGAAAGTGAAAAGGACAGAAAATGAAAGCAGAGAGCATAGGTGACCCGGGTCATACACGGTGGCTACGGAGCAGGAGAGCATCTCCCCTGAGGGATGGGCCAACCACTCGGCTACTGCCCTGACCATAAACGGCTTGGCCTGAGGGATGGGCCAACCACTCGGCTACTCCCCTGACCATAAACGGCTTGGCCAGAGCTCTGGTGGAGCCATCTCTTCTCTTGGCACCCTTACTCTCCCAGTTGGATGTTCCTACAAATGCAAGACACAAGCCAATAACACCAGCAAAAAGTCGAGGTTGCCAAGGGCAGCGTTTGGAGAAGGCTCTTGGGAAGCTGTTGGAAATGGTGAGTGAAACTGAGCATCTTTCCTCTGCCTAGCCTTCATTTCTTTCTATAAACAACAATACCCAGGCTTTTAAAGCTCACATCTTCTAATTCAAATATAATTACCTTCAGTGAAAGGAAGTTAAGGAGCTTGGCTTTTAATTATTTTCCTATTAGTATGAAATTATTTTCCTGTTAGTACGAAATACTAATCATTAAAATATGAAATTATTTTCCTACTGGTATGAAATACTAATTATTAAAAATTCTCATCTGATATTTGCTGATGCCGCCTATATTTTAATATTAAGGTTTTGTTTTTAAAACCCCACCTATAAGGGTGCAGAGTAAATGTTTCAGCTAAACTCATTTCCCAGTTGGAGCAATGAGTCCTTTATCCTTATTTGTTTAGTCTGCCTTTTGCTGTGTGATCCAAAACAGAGAGACTCATAAGTTGCATCAGAAACTGTCCACCTTTCTTACTGACTTGTGGTACATGTTTGGTTGTGACTCAATCAAATGAAGTTTGCTGAGTTAGAAGGGGCTTCTGTGATTCCTTTATTAAAGAGATTAGTAAAAGGGGCTGTTCAGATTTGGAGTTAGGAAGATCTGTGAAATAAGATTTTTTATTTAGACGATCCAGCCTCTTCTTATCCAGCCTCTCCCACTGACCAGCTGGGGACCTTGAGAAGCCTGTCTTGGTCTCTTGGTTCCCTCACCCATGATGTAGGGGTGAGAGTGTGCCCCTTGTGGGGATGCGTACAGTGTGTGACACATGGGGTATCCTCAGTCAACGTGAGTAGTTAGCCCATCTCCCCTCATTCCCATCACAAACAGCAGACTCATAATGAGTGACACTCAACCACTGAGATCCTGATGTCCCTTTGGAACCACTATGTAGATATCAACACAGTGCTTAGACTAGCGATGAGTGTCTTGTACCAAATTCCTGTACTTTGAATATTGTAAATTCATGCAGACAATTGCACCCAACAAGATTGTCCTAGTGACTTCCCTGTGCCTTGCTCCATGCTGGTCAGGCCATGAAGAATATGACACCATGGGATCCCCTACCTGGAATAATTTATAGTTTTGAAGGAGCTGCCACAGACATTAGTTCCTTTGAGTTTATCCCATGAGATAGGCAGGGCAAGTTAATAGTATCCCAGTTTTGAGGATGGAATAACTGCCTGGGAGAATAGATTTGTTATGAAGAAAAGGAAACCAGAGAGCCTGAGTCACTTTCCCCAGGCCACACAGCTACTAAGTGGCAAAGTGGACTTGAATCCAGATCAGGGGACTCCAAGGTCAGAGTTGCCTCGCCCCAGTCAGCTTTCTCTCTAAAGGACACTGAGTCAGATTCTTCTCCACCCACATTTACGTGATGTTGTTTTCTCCGTGAGAGTACTGTAGTGTGTTTCTACAAAATATAAATGTCTTTCTGAAGTTGGCCAAAATCTTCGTCATCCAAATGTTGATAAACAGCACGTGCAGTGGCCCCCTTGTTGCTGCTCCTCCCTTCTGTTGTCCCCCAAAGAAAGCTTTGTCCTGGGCCTGCTGACATCAGTAGCTTGTGTTTGCTGATGAGATAAGGCTCTGGGCAGCTGCATTTGATGCCGTGACCAGCCAGCATCCTCTGTGGGCTTGGTCGATGTTAGCATGAAGGTAGGTACCTTGAGCAAAAAGACCTAAGTAGCTCAGATGTCTTTCTAATACTGTCTTGGAAGAGGAGGTGCAAAGTGCTGTGAGCCTGGGGGCTCCAATTATTCTGAAGAAACTCCAGGAGTCCTGAGGAAGCCTGTGACATGGGAGAAAGAGGCTGCTGGGACTTTCCTGGTGGTCCATTGGCTAACACTCTGCACTCCCAAAGCAGGGGTCCTGGGTTCTATCCCTGGTCAGGAAACTAGATCCCACATACCGCAACCAAGAGTTTGAATGCCCCAACTTAAAGATCCTGCATGCTATAACTAAGACCCAGCACAGCCCGATAAGTAAATAAATTTTTTTTTTTTTTCTAAAAAAAGAAATAGGCTGTCACCAAAAGACCCAAGTCCTAGTGACAGCCAACGGATCATGTGAACTTGGGCAATCCATTCAAATTCTCATCTCAATTTTCTTTTCTATAAAGTAAGGGTTTCCTGTTGCTAAAAGACAGGGAAGTGAACAGTTGCCACTGAAGGGTGCTGGCCTGCTGGGGCCATCCTGATTGAAAGACAATCTCTGGGGCAGGCGACAGTGGGAACTATACCTTGTAGGTGCTTGAAACATTTTTAGTTGACAAAAGAGTTTCTCATTCATTGACCTCTCTAAATTCCAACCTACCTGAAAGCTAGCTAGAGTAGGTGTTTCATCAATTTTGTATATATTGGTGCTATCGTCTCTAGACCCATCTTCCAGGTTGGATTTGAGTCACATGGACCAATCTCATTTGTCTGTTTTAAGAGATAAGCCCTAACTCTTCTCATTTATCCATGAGGGAATTTCTGAGAAGTCCCTGGGCCTCAGCTTCCTCTTCTGTAAAATGAAGATCTGAGGTAGACAATCTTGGAGGCACTTCAGTTCTGAAATCTTAGGATTCTCTAATCCATCCCAATCTTCTCATTATTGGCTAACATTTCATTTTAAATCTTAGTAAGCACATTGCTTCTAGAATGACAAAACCAGGTTTCAGAGGCTTCAGGAAGATCAGGAGCTGGAGTTTAAGCCAAGTTGTCAGGGATTGGGGAGGCTGGGGCTGAATGAGAGAGAGCCCGGCCAGGGGGCATGATTCAAGGGTGACTGGACACGGAGAGGGGCCAATCAGGTAGAAACAAGACCACTCCAGCCCCTTGAGCCAGGGGCAGAAACTGTCACCAGCTGAGTTGGAGCAGAGTCCACCCATTTTTCACATCCAGGCAGGAAAGGCACTGGGTAAAGAGCAGCTGGAAGAAACTGACATGAAAGAGTCCAAACTGGAAGGATGGAAGATGGGAACAGGGAGGAAGAAAGAGCCACCAGAGGCCCTGGGCAGGACCTGATCCTGGAAAGTGGACACCTGGATAGGCTAACAAGTTGGTGCCCTATTGAGTCCATGATTTTTTTTTTTAATTTTTATTGGAGTATAGTTGCTTTACAATGTTGGTTAGTTTCTGGCAAAGTGAATCAAATATATATATATTCCCTCTTTTTCTATTTGCTTCCCATTTAGGTCACCTCAGAGCATTGAGTAGAGTTCTCTGTGCTATACAGCAGGTTCTTATTAATTACCTATTTGATACATGCGCTCAGTCACTGAGTCATGTCCAGCTCTTTGCAACTCCGTGGACTGTAGCCTGCCAGGCTCCTCGGTCCATGGAATTTTTCAGGCAAAAATACTGCAGTGGGTTGCCATTTCCTACTTCTGGGGATCTTCCCAATCCAGGGAGTGAACCCATATCTCTTGCGTCTCCTGCATTGGCAGGTGGATTCTTTACCAGTAGCACCACATGCAAAGGTCATTTTATACTTGGTAGTGTGTATAAAGCCCACGATCTTTAAATATTGACCCCATATTTGAGGGAGACGTGAGGCTGGGTTCTACGTGAGGGGAGGTCACAGAGCATTAGCCCCTTTCCTCTGTCATCCCAACCAGCTCAGCTCCAGCCTGAAACCCCTGCCTTGGACTCAGTAAAAAGGGAAACATAGCTTTCTCAAATTCTCCTCCAGTGAGGGAGTTGAAGTGGGAGCTCCTGGGGTCTTACTTCCCACCCCAAGAAGAAGTGGCATCAGTCTACACAGTTTGCTTCCTGAGGGGAGTTCCAGGGAGAGAAAGGAAAAAACAAAACAACTTTCAGCACTCTGCTGAACGTTTCTAGTAATGTTTTTGCTGCCCTTTTGAGTCAGGACCTCTCAGGAAGTAGCTTGACTGGCTGGTCCCTTAAACTGGCCCTGGTGCGGGCCTGGGAGGGGAGGAAGGGGAGGACTGCCTTGATGCTGAGGGGGGATCTCATGACCCTTGACTCACCTGCTCCCCTGCCTCTTCAGGGGCCAAGATTGGGAGGGGAGGCTGGAGCTGACTGAGCCTGTGGGGTCAGCACATTCTCCTCACTTGGTGGAGGGGTCAGACAATGGCCTGGCTGACCATTACTGGAACCTTTAAGGTTTCCTTCTCTCTTGCAGAGTTTTTCACTGAACTTCACACTGCCGGCCAACACGGTGAGTACAGCGGCCCCCGCTTACCAGGTAGGTGAGCAGAGATCAGTGCAGAGTTGACATTGGGCCTCCGGGACACCATCACATAAACCTCATGTAAAGCTCATGAAACATGTAAAGCTCATGAAAACATGTTACACAGGTTTCAAAGCACTACAAAGAGCTGGGGGTGCTGAGAGACATATTCTCAATGATAAGAATTATAAATACACGTTTTGAAAAGGAATATAGCAAGAAACCAAAAAACACTTAAATTGCCATCAGCAGAAAACACGGGGGTCACTCCTTCCAGTCCTGTTTGGCCCTACATAAATTTTGACTTCTGTTGTCTTCATACCATGATCTTCTCACCTGTAATTTTATATAACAAATGTTTTCTATCAGCCTTTATAAAAATAACTGAGGATGGTCTCATGACATTTCTTCAAGCGAATTATTTAACTAAATGACCAATCACAATTAAGAATTCTTTTGTGATAAGCATAGGTATAAATAAATCCTTGTTGGCACTTAACCTGATTTCCTTAGAATGAAGTCTAGAAGGGAAATCACTGGGTCAAGATGAATGAACATCTTATGGCTCTGGGTTATGACAGTTCCAAGTCCACATGGAGATTTTCAATTGATGATGGCGGACAGTTTCAATCCAGAATTGACCCTCCGTCTTTTGTTCTCCTGTTGTTTAGAAGATAACATGCCAGGATTGTTTTCTGACCAGAATTGCTGCTCTGATGGAACTAGGCATTTTCCTGGCCCAGGTTTTTAGTGGTTTGGGCTATGCCAAGTTTTTCTAAGTCACATAGTTATTCAAAGAAAATAGACTGAGACTGCCAGGAAAGAGGACGCCTAAGCTGGTGCTCACGTGTACTGTAACATGAGGGCAGCGTCCTGGAGAGCACTGGAAATGCAGACCCTCGTGACCCACTGCTGCCTTCGCTGCCCACACTGGCGACCCTGACCCTATCCCTGATTTCCCGGCCCCTGCTCCACCCTCCTGGTGAAGGCCCTGTCTTCTGAACCTCCCTGACTCACTCAGCTCCCTGCTTCAGCCTCTGCCTATTGTCTGCAGAGGCTGACAGTAGCCTATTGTCAATATTGTCAATAGCCTATTCCCCTATCCTTGTCCTTCCCTGTCCAAATCTTTCAATATGCAACTGGTGGCACTTCCTACCTGGCTACTCGAAGCCAGCCGGTCTGTAGAGATCCCAGGTTCTGTCTTATCCTGGCTTGGCTCAGCCTAGGAAGGTAACTCAGAGAAGCAAGGAGCCGTTGCTTAGGGCCGTGAGGGTGGGGGGTTAGAGGGAGGCACTAATGCTGCAAGTCAGCACCTTTTGGAGTGTCTTCTTGGTTAACAGCCTATTTCTCTGAGAACTGTCCCTCCTCCCTTTGAATCTATGTAGGACAACAGCCACCCCAGTCTGCCTGGGACTGTCTGGTTTTAGCACTGAATGTGTTGCAACCTAGGCAACTTTTCTGAACAACCAGGACATCTGGCCACCCTATCTGTGATTATATTTCTGCCACATAATCCTTCCCTTTTGGTGTAGCTGGATGCCCTGGAAAGTGGGGGGAGGTGGATGCCAGGTGCATCAGAGCCTCTCTGCAGGGAGTGGGGAACAGGGCCACATATGCAAGTCAGCCCCTGCTGGGCCACACTGAACTGTCTAGTATGAAAATTAGGGATGGGGTACTGCATTTGTCATGGAAGGCGGAGCCTGGACCCTGAAGTCAGACCACTTGGCATCTACCACTGAGGGCTGTGTGACTCACACAAGTTACTTCACTTCTTTGTGCCTCACTCTTCTCTACTGTAAAATGGGGATCATTTTAGTCCTGCTTCACTGGCTGTTGTGAAGAATAAATGAGCTGATAGAGGGAAGGTATTTGAACAGCCTGGCACATAATAAGTGTTTCATATGCATTAGCTGGTACAGTTAGCAGGTGTTCATGAAGGCAGAAAAATCCATCCAGGGAGAGAAAGAAGGAAGCAAACAGGCAGAGAAGAGCACAAGTCAAAGGCCATGCTGTCCAGGAGTGACGGAGCGATCCCAGGAAGAAGGGATCTTTGGTCATGACAGAGTCTCAGGCCCAGCTCCAGTGCCTGGAGAAGCCAGATTCCCACCACCTGTGGGATCCACGAGGAACCCCTGAATCACTAGAGTTAACTCATTCTGGGAGCGGGGCAAAGGCAGCTCAAATGAATTTCTGTAACCTGAAAGCAGAACATCTTACCTGAAACAATATCTAAGTCTCCCCATCACCCTGAGAAACAGAACACTTTAGGCAAACACAGCATTAAGGTCATATTGTGGGGTGGTGGTGAGATTGTGTTTCAGTAAAACTAAAACCATTTAAGTACCAAGTGTCAATACCAAGTTAAGCAAATATTTCTTTGATCAGAGCTCTCTGGGAAAGAGGTCTAGGCTTGAATGCAAACATCCAAGTTCAGGTTAAATTTATCTGTGAAACCTGGGAGAAGACCCATAACTTCTCTGAGATCTGGATCATTTTTTTTTTTCTTTTTTTGTAAAATAGAGAAAACTATCAAAAAGACAAAGCCACTGAAATTCCAATGTACTCACTGAAGTTGATGAGTGAAAGTGAAGTCCCTCTGCTGTGTCCTACTCTTTGTGACCCCCTGGACTGTAGCCCTCCAGGCTCCTCTGTCTATGGGATTTTCCAGGCAAGAATACTAGAGTAGTTTGCCATTTCCTTCTCCAGGAGATCTTCCCAACCCAGGGGTCGAACCTGGGTCTACTGCAGAGCAGGCAGACTTTTCACTATCTGAGCCGCTGGGGAAGCCCATGGTTGATGAGAATATTCAATAAATAACAGGTCTGGCCAGAGCTTTGCCAAGTTTAAAGGAATGATCAAAGCTTCTACTCCTGGTGCACATTTGGGCCTCCAAACAACCCTAGAGGTAGGTGCTCACAGCCCTATTTTATGAATGAAGAAATGAGGCCCATGAGCTTGTGAGTGGAGAAATCAACACCCCATTCCAGAAGGAGACTTAACCCCACACTCCACCACCTAGCATAGCTTACATGAGTTAGTTGCTAACGTGGAACTTTGTGCCCTGAGATTTATCCATCCAGGTAAGACTCTCATCTGAAATATCTCATAAATGGGTAAAATTCAGTGCCCCTCTTTGAGTGGAGCCGTGAACTAGAAACATGTATTCATTCAACATGGAATTATGCCGGGAATATGGATAATTCACAGCTTCAGAGACCTGCCCAAGCCATCTGCTTCACTGTGGTAAGGGAATAAGTAAGGCCTTCTTAGAAACAAGTTGTCTTCCCTTATGGCTCAGATGGTAAAGAATCTGCCTGCAATGCAGGAGACCTGGGTTTAATTCCTGGGTTGGGAAGATACTCTCTGGAGGAGGATGTGGCAACCCACACCATGATTCTTGCCTGGACAGAGGAGCCTAGTGAGCTACAGTCCATGGGGTCACAAAGAGTTGGACACGACGGAGCAACTCAGACTTCCTCCAAGGTCTTCTTAAAGAGCCTGGCTCCACCGGTATTTATATTTTTTCCTTTCTAGCAATGGGGACAAGTAGGCCCAAAGTGTGCTGGGAAGGGTGTGGGAACTTGGGACAGGATAAAGCCTTTTTGAGTTGTAAAATGTATTATGGCAAATCCACAGGGTGAATAACGAAGCTCTCACCTGAATTTCTGATTTCTCATGCCTTGTAACCGATCGTATTCCTTCTTACCTGGGAAGGATTGAGGAAGGTTCTAGTCCACAGTTGTTGTCTTCTGTTGTTTTTAATAGAAATTTTAGCAAAGGGATATACTTTAGGCATTTACAGCTTAACCTTGGGCAGACTATCTTATATGATGTGCATGCTATAGATTTTGTTCTCTTAAGATTTATGTTCTTTTTCTACGCAGACTTCCTCTCCAGTTGTGACTGATGGAAAAGGAACCGTAAGTATGCCACTTAAATTATGGAGCCTTGGTTCAGTTGCTTAGAATCGGGATAATGCTGTACCCATCTTGTGCATTCATTTTGAAGATTAGATGACGTTTGCTATGTGACCTGTCACCAAGCACATAATCTGCTCAACTGTGTTTCTTACAACCAACTCAGTTCGAAAGGGAAGGAGAACGTGAACAATCATAGATGGTTCCACAAAGTCTGGAACAAAAGAAGCTAGACATGAGAGTACATACTTTCTACTTTCATCAAGATAACACTACTGTTCTTGATAGAAAGATAACACTATCTTTCTACTGTTCAAGATAACACTGAAAAATAGACCAAGCTAAACTACAGTGATAGATTTCGGGATACACATGCAGTGGCTGGATAGGAGCCCAAGGGGCCTTCTCAGGGGCTCGCAACGTTCTGTTTCCTCATCTAGGGGCAGGTTACCTGGATGGGTTCATCACATGACATCATCAAGCCACATATTTGTAATTTATATACTTTTCTGTGTTTTGTCATGCTTTAACAAAATCACCCCCTCAAAAGTGACGAAGACTCGAGTGTCATATGATCGTTGCACATTTACAGGGCTTCTCAATACTCTCTGCAAGTAATTACAAATATGAAAACTTATGGGGCTACGAGCATGGCTACTTCCACTCAGATCAAAGCAAGTGTGAATTTGGAAATTAATCAGTTCATGCATTTATTGTACATAAATTTTAAAAGTTCATATCAAAATGGTGTGGTATACAGTAAAACTTTTTGGTATATATTTTACTTTTTGCTGAACTAACAGATAAGAATGCTAATTTTTGCTTTGAACTGTTTTTCAGCTTTTCCTGTATTGATACGACACACATTTCTGTTTCTAGGAATGGCCTGTTCATATGTTTGTCCAATTTTCTACTGAATTATTATCCTTTTCCTATCAATTTAAACAACGTGAATTAAGTATAATGAAAATCAGCCATTTGTCATGTACATTGGAAAGAATTTTTTACTGTATTTCATTCCCCCTTTGATTTTGTGTAGGACACTGAGAATCCATGCAGAGTTTTGTTTTAATTTTAATCTTTTGAACTCTTCCCTTTTTTTCCGGGGGAACCTAACTGTTTTCTCTGTGCAGGACTGTGGGCCTTCTCTTGGGTTAGCAGCAAGCATCCCATCCCTGGTGGCCACGGCCCTGCTGGTAGACTTACTGTTTACTCTGATTCACCAAAGAAGAAGCAGCAGTGAGTCCACTGAGGTGACTGGCAGTTTCTTTGGGTCGCGACATGTTGGCGGGAATCAGTATTCAATGAACTGGCTTTGGGCTGGGGGTGTCAGGACTTGTGTCTGTTTTCTGAGGACACAAGGGTGGGTGTTTCTGAGCCTCAGTTTCTGCCTCAGACTCAGACCCTCCCGGCAGAGCTGATATATCATCCAATCCTCAGGTCCCTTGACAGTACTGGGGTGGCACAAGTAGGAGCAGAGAGGGATGCTTGTTGCCATGGAAACACGTCTGTGCAGTGAGTGTGTTTTCTAACCTTGAGAAACAAGGACACAAGCTTCTCAAAGAAAATGGAGGTGAACTTACCAAAGACGAGAGACAGTTGCTGAGCTGTCCATCACAAGGATATGTCCAGGAGCATGTGACTCTATTTATCTTTGTACTTTTTCTACATCCTAACACACATCGGTCACACACGTCTGACCCCACCCGTTACAAATACCAGAGTTCTCTGGAGACCAGGCTCAGAATTCAAGGGCCACTCTGACCCATATCCAACCAGAGGCCATGGTTGTAATACAGTGGTATTGTGTGGTCTCTGTGTTCTAATTCCATCCTTATTTATAAGCATTTCTGATTGTTCTCACACTGGTGTTGCTGCTGCTGCTGCTGCTAAGTCGCTTCAGTCATGTCTGACTCTGTGCGACCCCATAGACGGCAGCCCACCAGGCTCCCCCGTCCCTGGGATTCTCCAGGCAAGAACACTGGAGTGGGTTGCCATTTCCTTCTCCAGTGCATGAAAGAGGGAAGTGAAAGTGAACTCGCTCAGTCATGTCCGACTCTAGCGACCCCATGGACTGCAGCCCACCAGGCTCCTCCATCCATGGGATTTCCAGGCAAGAGTACTGGAGTGGGGTGCCATTGGGAGTAAAAAACCTAGGTATTATCCCTGAGTCTGCCACTTTACAATTTATATGTGAACCTGGGCAAGTGATAGAACATTTTCTGTTTATTGGTTATTTCAACTCCAAAATAACTCCAATTAAATCAGAATCTCTGGATGATAGAGCTGTAGCACTGGTATCAAAAAACCTTCAACAAACAGATACTAAAGTAGCTGCTACTGCTGCTAAGTCGCTTCAGTCGTGTCTGACTCTGTGCGACCCCATAGACGGCAGCCCACCAGGCTCCCCCGTCCCTGGGATTCTCCAGGCAAGAACACTGGAGTGGGTTGCCATTTCCTTCTCCAATGCAGGAAAGTGAAAAGTGAAAGTGAAGTCGAGTCTGACTCGTAGCGACCCCATGAACTGCAGCCTACCAGGCTCCTCCATCCATGGTATTTTCCAGGCAAGAGTACTGGAGACTAAAGTAGAGGGGATAGTATAAAGAATCTAGTTATCCACAGTGGCCAATCTCGTTTCATTTCTACTCCCACTCACTTCTCCACAGTGTCAACCTATATTATTTCTCAAGTAACTCACAATGGTATCTCTTGTTTGTGGTTTTTTAGGGGCCAGTTATTATCCTTTTGTTTATTTTGTTTTTTTTTGTTTGTTTTTCTAATTTTTATTTTTAAACTTTACATAATTGTATTAGTTTTGCCAAATATCAAAATGAATCCACCACAGGTATACATGTGTTCCCCATCCCGAACCCTCCTCCCTCCTCCCTCCCCATACCATCCCTCTGGGCCGTCCCAGTGCACCAGCCCCAAGCATCCAGCATCGTGCATCGAACCTGGACTGGTAACTCGTTTCCTACATGATATTTTACATGTTTCATTGCCATTTTCCCAAATCTTCCCACCCTCTTCTTCTCCCACAGAGTCCATAAGACTGTTCTATACATCAGTGTCTCTTTTGCTGTCTCGTACACCGGGTTATTGTTACCATCTTTCTAAATTCCATATATATGCGTTAGTATACTGTATTTATGTTTTTCCTTCTGGCTTACTTCACTCTGTATAATAGGCTCCAGTTTCATCCACCTCATTAGAACTGATTCAAATGTATTCTTTTTAATGGCTGAGTAATACTCCATTGTGTGTATGTACCACAGCTTTCTTATCCATTCATCTGCTGATGGACATCTAGGTTGCTTCCATGTCCTGGCTATTATAAACAGTGCTGCGATGAACATTGGGGTACACGTGTCTCTTTCCCTTCTGGTTTCCTCAGTGTGTATGCCCAGCAGTGGGGTTGCTGGATCATAAGGCAGTTCTATTTCCAGTTTTTTAAGGAATCTCCACACTGTTCTCCATAGTGGCTGTACTAGTTTGCATTCCCACCAACAGTGTAAGAGGGTTCCCTTTTCTCCACACCCTCTCCAGCATTTATTATTTGTAGACTTTTGGATCGCAGCCATTCTGACTGGTGTGAAATGGTACCTCATAGTGGTTTTGATTTGCATTTCTCTGATAATGAGTGATGTTGAGCATCTTTTCATGTGTTTGTTAGCCATCTGTATGTCTTCTTTGGAGAAATGTCTGTTTAGTTCTTTGGCCCATTTTTTGATTGGGTCGTTTATTTTTCTGGAGTTGAGCTGTAGGAGTTGCTTGTATATTTTTGAGATTAGTTGTTTGTTGGTTGCTTCATTTGCTATTATTTTCTCCCATTCTGAAGGCTGTCTTTTCACCTTGCTAATAGTTTCCTTTGATGTGCAGAAGCTTTTAAGGTTAATTAGGTCCCATTTGTTTATTTTTGCTTTTATTTCCAATATTCTGGGAGGTGGGTCATAGAGGATCCTGCTGTGATGTATGTTGGAGAGTGTTTTGCCCATGTTCTCCTCTAGGAGTTTTATAGTTTCTGGTCTTACGTTGAGATCTTTAATCCATTTTGAGTTTATTTTTGTGTATGGTGTTAGAAAGTGGTCCAGTTTCAATCTTTTACAAGTGGTTGACCAGATTTCCCAGCACCACTTGTTAAAGAGATTGTCTTTAATCCATTGTATATTCTTGCCTCCTTTGTCAAAGATAAGGTGTCCATATGTGCGTGGATTTATCTCTGGGCTTTCTATTTTATTCCATTGATCAATATTTCTGTCTTTGTGCCAGTACCATACTGTCTTGATAACTGTGGCTTTGTAGTAGAGCCTGAAGTCAGGTAGGTTGATTCCTCCAGTTCCATTCTTCTTTCTCAAGATCGCTTTGGCTATTCGAGGTTTTTTGTATTTCCATACAAATTGTGAAATTATTTGTTCTAGCTCTGTGAAGAATACTGTTGGTAGCTTGATAGGGATTGCGTTGAATCTATAAATTGCTTTGGGTAGTATACTCATTTTCACTATATTGATTCTTCCAATCCATGAACATGGTATATTTCTCCATCTATTAGTGTCCTCTTTGATTTCTTTCACCAGTGTTTTATAGTTTTCTCTATATAGGTCTTTAGTTTCTTTAGGTAGATATATTCCTAAGTATTTTATTCTTTTCGTTGCAATGGTGAATGGAATTGTTTCCTTAATTTCTCTTTCTGTTTTCTCATTATTAGTGTATAGGAATGCAAGGGATTTCTGTGTGTTGATTTTATATCCTGCAACTTTACTATAGTCATTGATTATTTCTAGTAATTTTCTGGTGGAATCTTTAGGGTTTTCTATGTAGAGGATCATGTCATCTGCAAATAGTGAGAGTTTTACTTCTTCTTTTCCAATTTGGATTCCTTTTATTTTGTTTTTAAAGCACTCTACTGATCCTAATGTGTGGCTAGGTTTAAGAACCACTGATTTTAATCATGGTCATAGGCAAATGTTGTAACCTTTCATTTCTTCTTCTTTTTTATTTTATTCTTAACCAACTTAGGAAAGTGAGAGGCCTTGTGAAATTACAGAAATCTATGACAGTCCCCAGATAGCTGAGGTAAGAACTCTTGGTTATAGTCACTATACATCATTCACACAACAAACAAGCTAAGGGTCTTCAGGCCTGTTGTGTGCAGGAGCACAGTGTGAGCACAGAGGAGGTTCTCATTATACTTTTATTGGCTGGACAGGAATTTAAGGTTGAATTCCTATTAGAAAACTAATTTACTATTATTTGTTCCACTGACAAAAGAGAAAACCGTGTGATCATTTCCAGAGGAGATGAGAGTTCGAAAACATTAAACAGCCATTTGTGATATGAATTCCGAGCAAACTAAAAATTTTAAAGGAATTTTTTTAACTTGAAACAAGACATCTTTTTTTTTTAAAAATCACAGCAAATATCATACCTAAAGGTGAAATGTTAATGATTCTCTTTCAGATCAGAAATGAAACAAGGATGCTCACTGTTTCCATTTCTACTGAGATATTACATTTTGGTCCTAGCCAGGGCAGCATGTTGAGAAAAAAAAGTAGAAATTAACTCAATGAAGTGGAATTCTTTCACAGTGTATACGTATGTCAAATAATCACACTGTACTCTTTAAATATCCTTCATTTGTCAAGTATACCTCAACAAAGAGGAAAAGAAAAAAGAAGCAGAAAGCATAAAACTGTAAAAGAAGAAAGAAAAGTGTCATTATTTGCAGATAATATGATTATCTACATAAAAAGCCAAATTATCTACAGATATATCGCTAGAATTAGCAAGATATTTTAACAAGTTTACTGGAGGTAAAAGTCAATATTAAAGAGTAATTTTTGTTTCTAAAAATCAGTAACAATTAATTTTAAAAAGTAATTTTTTAAAAATACAATTTTATAGTGGTAATAAAAATATATAGAATGATGAGGAATCAATCTAACAAAAACATATAATCCTTTCATGGAGAATAATAAAATTTCAGTAAAAGATATTTAAATAAAACCTCAATAATGGGAGTTTATATACAATGCTCCTGGATTGAAGAACTCAATAGTATATAGATATCAAACAACTTCAAATTGATCTGCATATTACAATATAAATTTTAACAGGTATTTTTCACAGAACTCAATAGGGTGCTTCTAAAATTCATATAGAAAAAAAGACAGGAAAAAATTTAAGTACCAAAACAACAGATAGAACAAATAGCATACAAATAGGAAGATAATAGATTAAAACCCATCCAGTGATGATGTTCAATGTCTTTAAAACTATGTTTCAAATGTTTTGTCTGAAGGTTGGTTGTTTCAGGTGGGAGGGTAAATCTGGTTGCTGTTACTCCAACTTGGCCAGAAGCAAAAGTCTTTGATGTATTTTTTTTTTTTAAACCTGTTTGTTTTCTAAAGAATCCTAGGAGGTTACCTACCCAGGAGAAGAATATGATGGGAGGAGGAGAAGCCCACATATATGTGAAGACAGTATCAGGAAGTGAGGAGTCCATGCGTGACACTTACCGCCCTCCTGTTGAAGTGGAGAGAAGGAGGGGCCTGTGGTGGCTTATTCCAAGACTGAGCCTGGAGTGATGAAGCGAGCCAAGGAGCAGAGCTGGAGCTGGAAGCAAGCTAAACACACAGGGATCGATCGTGCCTGGAGCAAGTAGAGAAGCCAAGCTGCTTCTTAACCACTCCAAACTTCATTTGCAGATCTGGAAAACTTAGGGGTTGATTTTATTCTTTAAGCGACTGATCTGATACAGTACATTCTGACTCTCAGACCTTGTGGTTTAATAATCAGTGAAGTCGCTGTGCATTCAAAGGAGCCCTTGAACCCTGCTCCTGACCCCACATGGGGATTTGCTTTTTTTTATGATTTGGGGAAAAGAGTTTGATTTCTCAGTGGCTCACCTTTTCATCTTTTTTCACATCCATTTTCTCAAAAATGCCATTAGACCTGGCTTCCATGGACAGGTTGGCCAAGGCTAACATGGTGCAGGTTGGGATAAATAATATAATATAATATAATATAAATAATGTAAATGATACTCAAGGGGGACATGTGAGAAGGAGCAGTTCTTTATCTCTGAACACCTCAGGGTAGAAATCAGGGGGAACCACATGTTCCCTGACCACAGGGGAAGCCTGTGGCTGGGTCATTCATCACTCTCTCTTGTGATCAGAGAGTATTCAAAGTTTGTGAGCACATGTGTGTGCTGAGGGTAAAGAGGGTGGAAGGAAGGCAGAGATTACTTCAAAAGATTATTAGAAAGAGGGGCTGTACCTATTTTGTGGGAATAGAGAGAAAGGTCCAAGTCCTTGGACCATCAATGGGGAAAAACTCATGAGCAGGAAGAGAGGTCAAGAGTACTCTGGGTGGGTGAACACAGGACCAAAGGGATGATCCAGGCACCAGCCTGACTGTCATCTGAGGGGAGCCCATGAACAGCGGCAGCTGGATCAGGTGAGGTGTTCACCATCGCTCCTGGGAGGAGGCTTCTGGGAACCCTGGTTCCCCTAGCGCAGGTTCATTGTTCCCTGATGGGAGAACCTGGGTCCAGGAGATCCCGGGTCTGCCCACCAGCTGCACGGGCCCCCTTGAAGAGCTGTGGAGATACTCCTTTCTCACATGGGGCCCCTAAATGCTCAAACACGGCTCCTCTGATTCAAACAACCCAGGACAGGTTCCGAACACCCCATCACTGCCATGCCAGCACGGGCTCTTCAGAGTTCCTTGTGAAATTCATTTTGTGCTAAGTCCCCTGAGTCTAGACCTGTTAACAAGCAGATCTGGCTGTGTTTAAGCAGACCTGCCCAGTGATCCAGGTGCTACTTCTCTTACCTATTGAGAAGGACCTTGAATTTGCTGAGAACGTGATTGTGGCCCTGGCCTTGACACTCATAAGTGTGAGCTCTGGGGCAGATCATGGACCTTAGCTCTGTAGGTACAAAATGGAGACTGTTCTTCCTTTTACCCTTAGGAGTGTTGTGAGGGTGAACAGAAACATGACTTATAGTCTATAAAGTAAGGTGTGACTTATATTTTGGACCACTTATTTTATGTAATTCTGCTTACAATCCATTGCTTATTACCTTATTTTAAATGGTTTCTACTAAACTATCAAGGTTCAATATTTCTTTCACCTTTTTTCTGCTGTGATGCACAAGGGCTTATTTTGGAATAAAGTGAAAAGCAAAAATGAGCATTCTTGTGGCCCTCCAACATGTCTGTGGTTTTTCTTTGCCTATATTAAAGCATATGACATTGGCCCTAGAGTTGGAATCAAGGTCATCTCCAGGATATAGCTGGTGCTAGCACTTTGTCGGCTCAGCTGATGATGGAGATGTTCAAGCTGTTTACAGAGGGCAGCCCAGGTTGTGAGCAAAATGCTGAGACTGGAAGTCAGAAGCTCTGGCTCCCCAACCTAGGGCCTGTGCTAGCATTGGGATGGCCTTGGCCAGTCACGTTCTAGAAAATGCAAATGAATTAATAGTGACAGAAAGTGTATCAACCATTGCCTGGGGATGGTGGGGTGAGGAAAGGTGGAGGGAGAGATTCCAAAGGGCCACAGAGAAACTCTAAGGGGTAATGGATGTCTTCTCCATCTTGATTGTGGTGATAACTTTATGGGTGTGTCACATGTCAACACTTTTTAATGGTACACTTTAAACATACAATTATTGTATCTCAGTTATACCACTATAAAGCTGTTTTAAAACAAATAGCATCCAAAGCACACAGAGCAATAATCTCTGCCCTCTGGGTTTTGCTTTGTTTTTTTTTATTTGACCAGATGGGGTCACAGAGAAGGCAATGGCAACCCACTCCAGTACTCTTGCCTGGAAAATCCCATGGATGGAGGAGCCTGGTGGGCTGCAGTCCATGGGGTCGTGAAGAGTCGGACACAACTGAACGACTTCACTTTCACTTTTCACTTTCATGCATTGGAGAAGGAAATGGCAACCCATGTTGGGGTCCTTTAATGGACCAGAACCTGGTGGTCCGGAGTCGATGATAAGAAAGTGAAAGAAGGAAAGAGGCTAATATTCCCTGGGTTATGCAGGGAGCCTTCGAGCTCCAGGGGATCAGCCAATAGAGAGAGAGAGAGAAGGAAGGATACAGGGACCCAAGTCTCTGGTGGAGCAAGCGTGCTTTATTGAATTCTGTGTGAGTATATATACCATATTACAAGGTGGCTTCTTCAGATAAAGATCAGAAGACCAGGCTTTACAAGTTACCAAGGAGACAAGGAGCAATAGAGGCCATAAGGCCAAAAGGCAATCCATATCAAAAGAGGGTCATAGATAGTCCCTTTCACCGTATGGAAAGGCTAATGAAGGGAATCCTATGCAAGCATCCCATCTCTATGATCTCAGTCCTGGGACTGGCTTGCCACTCCTCTCGCTCCTGACAGGAACTGATAAGGAACAGAGGGCTCAAGAGAGATAGGAAACAGCACACAGGAATCCTACTGTTAAACATTCCCTGACAAACCCACTCCAGTGTTCTTGCCTGGAGAATCCCAGGGACGGCAGAGCCTGGTGGGCTGCCATCTATGGGGTCGCACAGAGTCGGACAAGACTGAAGCGACTTAGCAGCAGACGGGGTTAGGATCTTCATTGCTTAGGGCAAGCTCTTGGTTGTGGCATGCAGGATCTAACTTCCCTGATCAGGGATCGAACCCAAACCTCTTGGGTTGGGAGCTCAGAGTCTTAACCACTTGACGACCAGGGAAATCCCGACCTCTCTTTTTTCAGTCTGCATTTTGCCAGGAGAATAAGAGGATATGGGAATGTGGTTGGTGTCCTTTCTAGGACAAGCACAGTCTTCCTCTGGAGAAGTTGGAATTACACAAAAATAGATTCACATACTTGGTGCCTAAAAGGGGGAATGAAATCCACTCTCAAGAGCTTTGAGTGTCATCCTGAACTGAGGACCCGAAAACCTCCCCAAACCACGCACACTATAGAAGCACTTTACCTGAAGGAATGATGGGTGAATTACCCAAACTTGAGGCAAAATTAGAATTGCTTTAAACCTAGGTTTAAGAAGATATGAATTCCCTGAAGTTGTATGCAAATTTTATATGAATAATCATTACTCATGGGATGAGATTCCATTAATCTCTTCAGATTCTCAAAGCAATCTGCAATACCCCTACCAACAGTTAAATATAAACAGTGATAATTACAGCTGAAGGTTAGTGACAAAGATATCAAATTCAACCTTTCTTAAGTGACTTGTTGCCACACTTTTAATACAAACTGACTTGAAATTAGTAATGGTTGTGCCTTTTTAGTTTTATAGAAAAAGGAAAACGGAGTGAAAAAAATTAAACTTTCCTATATAGATGCCTGTTTACATGAAAGTCATGGAGATTGTTTGTTAAGAATACCTCATAAGAATTATAGACAAGAAGGCTGAGTGTGGGTTTTAGTGTACTTCACACTAGATGCGTCATGTTGGAAACTCCGTCAGCCTCCAAGGGGCATCCTGTCCATTATCATCTTCATCATTAATTTTGCAGCAAGAAGGTAGAGATGGTAAAAGTAACCTCACGTCATTCTGCTTCCTGCTCCTGGGTTAGGGAAGGCTAAACACATTTTTGGACTTGTTTCTTGTGAGAATGTTATACTCTACATACCAGCGACATGTAGGATGTAAAATGCATTGCAGTTCTGTTCAAAAGGCCATGAAGAGTCTTTTTCATTTCCAGCTGCAGTATAGGAGCTGGGTTTCTCTAAAGAATAGAATATTTTTGTCCTTGGATTTACAACACCAGTCCATGAGAGACTGATTTGGGTTCTTATATCATATGCCTGCTTTTCTGGGAAGTAGTCCTCAGGTTCCCGAACTATGCCCAGATTATATGAAAAAGACTAATCCCTATTACATTTATAGCACTTTTTAGTTTTCAAAGCACTTTTCATGCATTATTTTGTTTGATTTTTTACACCAAATCCAGGAGGTAATGTAGTGTGGGTGTTACTCATGCCTGTTTTACAGATGAGAAAACTGAAACTCTACAAAGATAATTTTATTGGTCCTCGAGATTGTAAAGCAAATTGGTTTCAGAGATGATTTAACTTTGCAAAAAGAGTTAAGAATAATGAATTTAATTGATGATGGAGACAGGTTTCTGTACTGTTCTGGGTCCTTTGATATACACATTGCAAGGAAAGGTTTAAAACATGATAGTGTGAATTAATTGATAAAAAGTGCATTCAAAACAGATAAAATTGACTCCCACTATGGCTCCCATCTGTCCCTAAGAGATGAAGGTCAGGGAGTACCCGAAAGTCCTTGTAAAGTAGCCTTTGACTTCCAAGAAACTACCAAAGTCATGGGACAAAGCCCTTGCCCCTATCACCGTCAGGCTCGTGCGTAGAGAGTTTCAGCTGGTGTAGCTGGTCCCGGCCAGATCCAGACAGTCTCAGGTCTGGGGGTCCAAGAACCAGCACACTGGTCCTAATCTTTACTACCTCCTGTTCTGGCTTCAGGGGCTTGGTACTTACTGGTACAAACCACCGCATGTGAAGTCCTGGCAGTGTACAGATAGGTCACTTTCCAAGGGAAGTAACTTGCTCTTTGTTGTTGCTGCTGTTGTCATCTAGTGGCCTGGTCGTGTCCAACTCTGTCTCTTTTGCAATCCTGCGGACTGTAGCCCGCCAGCCTCCTCTGTCCATGGGATTTCCCAGGCAAGAATACTGGAGTGGGTTGCCATTTCCTTCTCCAGGGGATCTTCCCCACCCAGGGATTGAACCTGTGTCTCCCCACTGAGCCACTAGGTGTCCTTCCAAGTCCAAGGGATCACAGATGAAGCACTTTACAGTGTTAGCTCACCTATCCTCCAGCAGAGGCAAAGGGAGGAGCCATTACCATCTTGATTTCACAAAAGAGGAAATCGAGAATCAGAGAGGTTAGGTAACTTGTTCAAGGTCACACAGCTAGTAATTAGGAAGCCTGGCCTATGTGCATATTTTCTGCTGAATCAACAGAAACTCTGGCATTAACTGTGTGACGTTGGGCAGGCCAAGTCTTCTTTCCAGACCTTTGTTCGTCACCTGCACAGCAAGAAGGGTAGACTAGGATGTTTCCGAGTTCCTGCTCAATATTCTTGGGCTTCTGACTTGTGTTTTTATTGTAGTAATACTTGCTGTTGACGGTTCTTTTTTTCTGCCACCAGAGGGTGCTCTGCTCCCAAAGCAGGAGGCACTGGGGAAGGCTGAGTTCCAATTAATAGTTGACACCCTGATTGATAAAATTCTGATCAAAAACAAAAATTCCTGTGTAGCTTTAAGAATTTGTGGAATTCTTAACAAGGCTTTCCAACTAAGAAAATTAGCTCAAGAAACCCCTCAGAATTTTTTGCTGTTCTCACGGGGTAACTCCTCCCTTATGGACCTCCTGGGGCTTTTGTATGATGAGGACCTTGAGAGCCTCAGCACAGGGCATTTGGTGTGTTAAAGCAAGCAGCCCACCTGCACGTTTCCCAGGCATCAGCTCCTCCTTCCTGTGCTCCTCTCTCCTCTCTCCCAGTTCTTGCCACGTCCCCATCCCACTGGTAATATTTATTACATGTTTTCCCTTACACTGATTTTCTTTTTTTACTTACGTGTACTCAAAAGGGAAGCTTTCTGCCACTACCATAAATGGAAAAGCATTACTTTTGTAACACATATGAAAATAAATAGCTTTCTAGAATATAAGTCCCATACTTATAATCAGAGAGGTTTTTAAGTTCTATCCATGTCCTATGTCTAGATGAATGAGTTACCTAGTAGGCACTCAATGAATATATAATAAATAGGTCATATAGATATTAATCTACATGCTACCTAAATGATCTCAAATATCATATGTGGGCAATACTGGGGCAGTGGAAGAGACTACAAGAAAACCTGGTAGATTTGGGGAGTTGAGGCTGATGAACATGACCTGCCATGTGATCAGACCATGAGCCCTTTCTCAGGGGGAGTGGCTGCGTCCACTCCCCACCCCACCCCTGTTTCCCCAGCTCACCTTTGCCAGAAACCCCAGGTGTATATACCCGAAGCCTGGTCCAGTGTACAACTGTGTTCAACCTGAACCATCAGGAGAGGCAAAAAGTCTTCATCTGCCACTTTACATCCTCTAGAATCACTCTCATCAAAAACAAGCAAATCAAAAAACAACAGAAAACCAAAAGAGAAAATAAATCTTGGCAAGGATGTGGAGAAACTAGAAACCTTGTACACCGCTGGTAGAAAGGCAAAATGGTGCAGCCACTACAGAAAAGAGTAAGTGGTTCCTCCGTAAAGTATAGATTTACCCTGTGATCCAGCAACTCCCCTTCTAGGTTTACATTTAAAAGCAAGCAGGGTCTTAAAGAGATACTGTATAGCTTCACAGAGCACTATTCACAAGAGCCAAAAGGTGGAAAGAACCCAAATGCCCATCAACTGATGAGTGAATAAATAAAATGTGGCATATTAGATATACAATGGACTATTACTTGGCCTTCTAAAGGGATGATAGGCTTCCGTGGTAGCTCGGTCAGTAAAGAATCTGCCTTCTCTGTGCAGGATATCCAGGTTCCATCCCTGGACCAGGAAGATCCCCTGGAGAAGGAAATGGCAACCCACCCCAGTATTCTTGCCTGGAAAAATCCTATGGAGAGAGGAGCCTGGGGGGGGAGTACAGTCAATGGGGTCACATAGAGTAGGACACGGCTTAGTGACTAAACCACCACCAAAGGGATGATGGCTACACCTAGATGAACCTTGAAAACATTATGCTAAGCAAAATAAGCCAGAAACAAAACAGGTACTGCATGATTCACTTACATGAGGTACCCAGAAGAGGCAAATTCATACAGAAAGAAAGTAGAACTGAGGTTACCAGGGGCCCAGGGGAAGGGGAATTGGGGAGTTATTGTTTAATGAACACAGAGTTTCCGTTTAGGGTGGTGAGGCATTTCTGGAAACGAATGGTGACAACAGTTGCACAACTTGAAAAGCACTTGCCCGCTGGGGTTTGCTTGCTCCCTTGTCTCGGCTGGCATGGTGAGAAGGAGAGGGCTGGGTTACCCCAAGGGTCCCAGGGGCAGGAGGAGGATGAATCAGAGAAGCAGAAGCCTGCCTAGCTCAGCCAAACACCCAGCTCGTGTGCAGAGCTGTGCTGTGTTACGCAACTGAGTTTGGGGATAGTTTGCTTTGGGGGCAATACTAGCTGATACACACCCCACCCCCAGGCTCCCGCACCAGGAAGGGAAGGAGGCTCTTCGCCTGTGCCCAGGGCAGGGGATCATGCTTCTCTAGGGGGTCCCGAATCTCGCCATCCTCTCTTCTGAGGGAGCTAGAAGGAAGGGGCTGGGACCACGGGGAGGCTTCCCAGTCCTCTAGCAGGCTGGGGACACAGAAGCAGCTGGAACAGATGGCCTTTAGGGTCCTTTCCAGTCACAGAGTCGATGCCCTCCTAGAGGAGGCCGGCATTCCGAATGGGTCTGCAACCTTGCAGTTCCAAAGGCTGCCTCCCTTCCCATGGGTACCATAAGGTGAAGAGGGCAAGAGAGATCAGCTCCTTGGAAAGACTCAGAGATGGCCATTTGGGAGATTGTGCTTCCTTCTGTGTGAAAGCAGTGAGAATACATTCCACACGTGGCCTCCTGCCAGGACTCCTAGGGGCACAGCTGCTTTGAGAAGCAGGCTTTGACCTCAGCTGAGAGTCAGTCCCTCTCCTCCAGAAACCCCCCTTACAATCTCTGACCTTCTAATGAAACCTGTTCCTCCTCTCAAGGTAAACCTTACATCGTTATTCTTTCATTTTGTTACATTTTTGCTTAAGAATATTTAAAAATATGTGAGAGAATAAAAAAAGACTCAACCATCTTGTTTTTTCCTATTTTTATTGGAAGTATACAGTATTTCAGCTACACTGTGGGCAAAGTGGGCTTTGATGAACTTCCCTGGAAATGAGCCACCAATTCCAACACCGTTTCTATGGAAAATACATTGCGAGTTCTACACAACAGTCCTACAAATGGCTTGCCAGAGCATAACCCAGGGGGTGCCTGATCACGTTTCCAAAACTACTTATTTCTAGAAGCAATCTACATCTTGGTAAAATGTAAAGAATCCCAAACTTGACTAAGGCATCTTTCATTATAATATGAAGCATAATTTGTCTAACCTGAAAAAAAGAACAGAAAAGAAAAAAGTTGACAGCTTTCTCCTAAGCATTTCTTTCCCATGGTTCAATGTAGTCCAATCCCAGATGTGCAAAGATTTCTTCTTCACTTTCCGCTTTGAGAAATACCCTCTGAAAGCATAAGAAGACATATGTGCACTATGATATTTTTGCTAAGTATCTCCGAGCTGACATAGTAAAAACGTTACTTGTAAAATTGTCTTGTCAGAATGAATTACTGCCAAAACACAGTTCCCTGATTCTGAGGATAAAAATTCATTTTACCTGACTTCTGTAATTTTTATATTTTCACCCTCCAAAAACTTAATGAATTAAGGTAAAATTATGACAGCCTTATATATTCAACTAGAAGCATTTGATACTTTTCCTATTGGTCTGTAGTGTTCATTAGAACTACCTGAAGGAGCCTGTTAAAAGAATGTTGAAAACGGAGCTGTAACCCAGCCCAACGAAATCAGAAGATCCAGAGAGTTCTTGTTATTCATCTGTTTAAGGGGTCTGGGAAATTCTCACGTGCAGCCAGAATTACATGTAAGGAGGAAGGGCGATCATGGGATGCTTGGAGATGCCGGATTCTCCTCCTGGCCTTCCACCCTGCCCCACTCCCACCAGGCTCCCAACCCCACGGTCTGTTACATCGAGCAGCACTTCCCCTCCAGTCCTTCTTGTCTATAGCACAACGTTGGGCACATAGGAGGCACTCTCTTACTTTGAACTATTTGTTACGTGTCAGTTTGTAAGTTTCCTAGATCATGTTAGGTGAAGCTGCCTCCACTTATATGCTACATAACTGAGGCTTTCTTGCCAGCATCCACAGCCCTCTGTTAGGACAGCAGCACCTTGATTTCTCTTTGGAAAACCACACCTCCCTATTCTCAGTCTCTGAGGGTCACCTCCAAGGAGGGGCACATGACACAAGCCTGATCAATCAGAGCCATGGAAAGGGGTTCAAGGATGGCTACAAGGCCCAGGTCTGGCCTGTGAGCATTAGCTAGGGCTTGCTGGAACTATTAGGAAAGAAGTTCTTTTCTGTTGGCATAGCTAAGCTAGAAGGATAGGATTCACGGGAAAACCTGCCTGAGAGTGACACCGACACTGAGGGAAAATTGCATGAGCACCTGGATACAGCCACACCTGAAGCCCATGTTACCCCAGATGCCACAGTACATAAGCCAATTTTTTTTTTTTTTTGCCACTGCCATTTTGTATTGGGTTTCTGATTTTTTGTGAGACGGGCTCTAACTAAATACACTTCATTTAGACTAAACTCCTAGAGGATAAAAACCATTACTTCTACTTATTTTGTATCTTCTTCCTACTTGGAGCTTCCTACAGTGTCCTTGATCACGTAAGTGCAGTTGAATATTTATAATAACTCTTCCTAATTCATGCAGCAATCATTTTGCTGAAGCAGCATTTGGATCATGACCACTGTAGGAACAGCACACCAAGCGAGCCTCTATGGTGTGTGAGTCCAGCTGACCGCTCATCTCCCTCTCAGGACAGCTCTGTTGCTCTCCTTCTTGCAGCTGACTCTCATTAATGACCCATGTGGTCACTCAGAATTCTACTTCCCACTGCATTTGAGGGATACTTGAGTGACACTTGTGATTTGGGGGGATCTTTGGTTTTCTTTGGAGTTACACAATGCAAACACCAAGGATATACCAAGCTCAATTCAAATTCATTGCTGGCCTGGTTCTGGAGACCCGACTAGCTCAGCATCATTGAGCTCAAAACCTCCAAGGTGCATTGTGGGCCCTGTGGGGGTTGGGTTCCTATCAGGATCTTTCCAGCTGCCCTCACCTGTGATCTGTGGGAACGAGACACCTGGGGCAAAGGAAGCTGAACCTGGAAACTAGAATCAGTTCAGGAAAAGTGCTCAGGGAGCCAGACTTGGGGATGAGGATTAAAGTGGCCCATCTCAGGGAGACAGCGCTCCCTACCTTGGTCTTGTCATATAAAGCGTGGTTATCCAGCATCATCTTCCGCTCGTGTGTGGCATAGCGCCGGATGTCTCTCTCAAACTGCTGGATAAGAAAGAGATCATTAAAATAAATCACTATCAAGTCTAGAATGTCTTCAGTATTATCTGTTTAAAGATATTTAAATCCCTATAATGAAACATCTTAGGGCTTCCCTGGTGGCTCAGTGATAAAGAATCTACCTGCCAATGCTGGAAATGTGGGTTTGATCCCTAGGTTGGAAAGATCCCCTGGAGAAGGAAATGGCAACCCACTCCAGTATTCTTGTCTGGAAAACCCCATGGAGACAGGAGCCTGGCAGGCCACAGTCCATGGTGTCGTAAAAGAGCGTGGGGTTGTAAAAGAGTCAGACACAACTTAACTAAACAACAACAACAATGAAATATCTATCTCCACTAAACACTCTCCAAGTGAATTTCCGCCCCACCCGGGCAACATTCCACCATGACAAAGCTCCATGCTCACACGTAAGCATTGGATTGTAAGCTCCATGAAAACAGGAACCTGATTTGTTCTGTTCACAACCATATTCCTTCCTAATGATGCCTGGCACACAGATGGTGTACAGTAAATGTTGCTCAGTGAATAAACAGGTATTGTGAGGATTGTGTCCAGAATAATTCCTGATCCAGAGTAAATGCTACATAAATAATAGTTTGGTGTTGTTTCCTATTTGGAATACAACTACTGTAAAAGAGGATGAGGAGTCAGGAGACCAGGTTCCAGCCTGGATTTTGTCCCTGTCTGGCTCTGTATCTTTCGGCAAGTCACCCAACCTCTCTGAATCTTGGTTGGTCAAATAGGAGGGTGGAGGAAGTGTGTGAGTAAGGTCCTCTGGCTGTAACATCCTCTCATGTGAACTTCTATAAAACTGATGGTCTGGGCCAGCTGCTTCAGAGTAGCATCTCCTATGATCAGCATGGGCTCTGAGGCTCCAGGGAGAAAAACTTGAAGCCTTAGATGGATGACAGGAAAACCTTGGGAAAAAAGCGACAATGAATGGAGTTGTTGAGATTAATTTTCCTGAGAGAAGCATAGATCTAGAAATGTCCTTTACATGTAGGATTAGGGAGCAAACTTGGAATCATTGAACATGAACTTGGGCAAACTTTGGGAGATGGTGAGGGACATGGAGGATGGCATGCTACAATCCATTGGGTCGCAAAGAATCAGACACAACTGGGCAACTGAACAACAACACCATGGAATAATTGCACTAAAGTGAAAGAGGAGAGTGAAAAATTTGGCTTAAAACTCAACGTGCAGAAAACTAAGATCATGGCATCTGGTCCCTTTCACTTCATGGCAAATAGATGGGGAAATAGTGGAAACAGTGACAGACTTCATTTTTTGGACTCCAAAATCACTGCAGATGGTGACTGTAGCCATGAAATTAAAAGATGCTTACTCCTTGGAAGCAAAGTTATTACCAACCTAGACAGCATATTAAAAAGCAGAGACATTACTTTGCCAACAAAGGTCCATCTAGTCAAGGCTATGATTTTTCCAGTGGTCATGTATGGATGTGAGAGTTGGACTATAAAGAGAGCTGAGCACCCAAGAATTGATGCTTTTAAACTGTGGCGTTGGAGAAGAATCTTGAGAGTCCCTTGGACAGCAAGGAGATCCAACCAGTCCATCCCAAAGGAAATCAGTCCTGAATGTTCATTGGAAGGACTGATGATGAAGCTGAAGCTCCAATACTTTGTTTACCTGATGCGAAGAACTGACTCATTTGAAAAGACCATGATGCTGGGAAAGACTGAGGGTAGGAGGAGAAGGGGACGTCAGAGGATGAGATGGTTTGATGGCATCACCGACTCGATGGACATGGATTTGAGTTAATTCCAGGAGTTGGTGATAGACAGGGAGGCCTGGCGTGCTGCAGTCATCGGGGTCTCAAAGAGTCAGACAGACCGAGTGACTGAACTGAACTGAACTGAAGTGGTGAGTATGGGAAAGCTGGCGAAGACTGGGACCTGCCCTTCCTGACTTGGATGTGTGAAGACAGACTCTCCAACCCAAAGTCCTTTATAAGGCAGTGGGGTTGGGGGTGGAGCTAAGGCTGTGGAAGAGTCAGGGTGAAGCAGATTCTGGGTGTAGTAGCTGCTGGTCTGTGAAAGTATGGGGGTGCTGCTTAGCACATGGCCTCCACAGCCCAGGGCTTCAAGTTCCCCCCAGCACTTAGGGCAATGGCTGCTCACACTGGGCATGGGGAGGCTGGAGAGGATTGGGTAACTGGAGCAGTGAAAGGCTGCCCCGGGATCCTCAGTTCTGTGTGCTGAGAGACCTATTCCTGGACTCCTCTGCCAAACCCCCTGAAGCATTTTTGTTTGGATTGTTAGGAATTATCATGGTATCTTCAATTTGGAGAGTAATAATATTGATTAAATCAACACTTATTGAGCACCTACTGTGTACCAGGTGTGTTCTGGGTGCTTGGAATATAACAGTGAAGAAAACAATGATGTCTGCCCTGGTGGGGCTTGGATTCAAGCAGGGGACACAGATAAGACACAGTAACAGCATAAGTAAAGTACATGATGGACATGAGTTTGAGCAAGCTCTGGGAGTTGGTGATGGAAAGGGAAGCCTGGTATGCTGCAGTTCATGGAGTCATAGAGTCGGCCATGACTGAGTGACTGAACTGACCAAAAGTACATGATGTGTTAACAGGTAATGCTGGGTACAGGACAGGCCTCATGAAGGAGACAGGATCTGAGGAGAGACTTGCCCAAGGTGAAGGAGTTAGCCAGGTGGACTCAGGAAGGACACTCCATGCAGAGGGAACAGCTAGAACATAGGCCTTAGGGAGGGGTGAGCCTGGCCCGGGTAGGGAGAGCAGTGGGAGGAGTCCAGAGAGATGAGTGGGTGAGAAGAGCACGCAGGGCCTTGTGACCACCGGAAGGCTTTTACAGTGAGTTGAATGGGGAACCCCTGCCAGGTTTTGAGCAGGGGAGTGATGGTCTGACTTATGATGACAGGATCACTCAGGGGGCAAGCGACCAGTTCAAATGGCCACAGTTATAATCCAGGTGATGATATCCTAGTTAATGTTTACAGAGTGCTTACCCTGTGCTGGGCGCAGCGCTGATTTCTTGCTTTATATTCATTTCTGATTTGCTCTATTATCACTAGTACTTAACAACTTCTAAAAGAGTCGAACATTATCTCTAAAAGAACAGTACTACATATACAATTAGCCTCAGAATTGTGTTAAGATAAAGGCACTGTCTCATTCAGTTCTCATGACAATCCCATGAGGTTGGTACTGTTATTAGCTCCATTTTTCAAATGAAGAAAGGAAGCCCAGAGAGCCTCAGCAATTTACCCAAGGCCACACAGCCAAAGATAGAGCTAGGATTCAGACTCCTGAATCCCAGACTCTTTACCCTGGATGTTTCTGCCTTCTGCTTTACAAGCTCTTTGGTTTCTCTCAACAACCTGTGAAATAGGAAGGGTAAGGAAGTTGTCTTTTGTTTCACATAAAGAAGGGCAGTGCCACTAAGCCTGGCTGTATCATTCTCCGGTCACAACAGACTTCAGAGATTCGCCTACTGCTGCTGCATGCAGCTGTGCAAGTTGTGCCACAAAACTCGAGAGGGCGCGATTCACACGTGTAGCCTTTGTAAATATGCAGGTTTCTTCTGACAATTTTCTGGGAAATGGCAATTAGGTGTTTTAAGGAGGAGTTGCTTTTTAAAGTTGGTGAAAGGGAGCCATCTGGGCTAGTAAAGAGGCTGGGTTAGCCTGGGCACCTGGGCACCATCGTTCATGTGTTTCCAAAGCAGAGTGTGCCTCCTCTCAGCATCTGATGCAAACACGGACAATACTCTTGAAGGAACCTCAGCCAATAAAGCCATGCTGGCAAACAGTTCGAGTTTGAAGAAATAAGATTCAGAGGAAAACAGAAGCTTCTTTTTAAAAAAAAACAAGCAACAAACTAATGAACTCTGGACCCAGTCCAGAAATTGTACCATACTTGGATGGCTCTAGAAAAATCTCAGCTTAATGTATCCCTCCGGATATATTCAGCTCTGGAAATCTTTAGTGCACAAAGGTATGAAGGAAGCTTTGTCAGCTTAGTAGACGAGACAACCTGGTAAATTAATGAACCCAAACTGGGGTGAGATTAACAGATTAATTGGCTTGAGGACATTTCCCAGGCTCTGAAATCTTTGGGTAAAAAGGCGAAATTAAATTTCCCAAGCTGCATATATGATGTATGTATTGTTTCATCAGGTTTCCTACTTTTTATGAATGAAAGATGCCAGCCAACATTTTTGATTAGGGTAAGAAGTTCTAGTGCCGAGATTGTGCGCTGAAATAATTCCAGCCCAAGGCAAACACACTTGACATTTAATTCAAGGTTGCTGCTGCTGCTGCTGCTAAGTCGCTTCAGTCGTGTCTGACTCTGTGCGACCCCTTAGACGGCAGCCCACCAGGCTCTGCCGTCCCTGGGATTCTCCAGGCAAGAACACTGGAGTGGGTTGCCATTGCCTTCTCCATTGTGTGAAAGTGAAAAGTGAAAGTGAAGTCGCTTAGTCGTGTCCGACTCCTAGCGACCCCATGGACTGCAGCCTACCAGGCTCCTCCATCCATGGGATTTTCTAGGCAAGAGTACTGGAGTGGCTTGCCATTGCCTTCTCCGAATTCAAGGTTAAGGACAATGAATTTCTAAGTCGTTTATCCTACAAAATCCTCTAATGGCGTTGTGCCACTCAAAGCAACAGCTAGCTACATGGGAAAACAGAGTGGGGTGTTGGTAGGAGGGTAGAGTACAAGCTAATGGCACAGAACACGGGTACCATGTCTGTGAATATCACACGATGGGAGCTGGGGACTGCCGCTTGGCCAGCACTGGTCCCAAGGGGCTTTGCCAGCTTCATCTCACTGGATCCCTGCAACCCAGGAGGGTAGCGCTGTCTTTGCCCTAACTTTCCAGATGGAAAACTGAGTCTTAAAGGCTATGGGGAACTTGACGAAGATCACCTAGCTGGTCAGAGGCAGAGCAAGGGCTTGTGACCAGGTCTGGCATGAGCCAAACCTGTGCCCTTAGCCACCAGGCTGCTTTCTCTGCTTCAGTGGTTCTCATACCTGCAGGGTTCTTTCAAACACAAATTGCTAGGTTCCACCCCCAGAGTTCCTGATTCAGTAGGTCTGGGATGGGGTGGAGTGTTCACATGTCTAACCTGGTAAGCAGGTAAGGCTGATGCTGCTGGTCAGGGTATTACATTTTGAAAATACCTATTCTAAAGGCATCTGTCTCAGTTGACCGTGCGCAAGTGGAATGCCCTGATTCAGAGATTTCTGGGCACTTTCTTCTCTCCTGCCCACCATCTCCTCCTTCCCTGTCCATCCTCTCGCCACCACCACCCCCGCCATTGTCTCTCCCCTGGCCCCAGGTAGACCTAGTCTACCTCTTATGAAAGCTAAGGCCATCCCAGGGATGAAGGCTGCACTTACCCGGGAGCCAGTCCAGCCTAGCAGGGCAAAGGCACGGTTTTCGTAGGGGCACATAACCAGGTCCACACGGATGGCCTTCCAGGTCTTTCCTTCCTGCTGGTTGGACTTGCTACTGTCTACTCTCTGATGGTGCAATTTTAAAATCAGAAAGCATTTTTGAAAATGATCTAAAGTATCCACCTGCCTGCTTGGCAACTTGAACTTTTCAAATGTCGACTCCACAAGGTCATAATATAAAAGTAATCCCTGAAAATAAACAAAAAGACGTCAGGAAGAGTCCCTGATGAAGAGTCCCTGATACAGAGGGTCAGAGGCTTTATATTGGGCTCTTAACAAATGCTTTTAAAGAAAGCTTTGCACATTTGAGAATATGGGTACATCTGTCCTTGCATTGTGAGCCCACTTGGTGACTCTAGCAGGGGAAGGCAAGGAGTGGGTGCATTACCCTCCTTCTACAGCAGAGGAATTTAACAATTAGAGGGGCCACGCCAAGGCCACTTCATGGCAAAGCTGCCAGAAGATCCACTCCCTGAACATCTGATCGCAGA